>NC_070606.1:26127500-31127500 GCF_027172205.1 Podarcis raffonei
TTTTAGTGGATTACTTCTAAAATGGAATGCAAAGCACAAATGGATTCCTGAGGGATTTTGAGGAAATCACAATGTTGACAGGACCAGGGAAACTTCTCAGAAGGGTTCTGAACATTCCCGGGTCAAATATGTATTTGTCTCAGTATGTCCAAATTTTGATGAAAAACATGTTTATAATAGTAAAATAAATGCCCATGAGGCACGTGCAGGTCCAGTGTCTAATTTTAGACATGTTACAAGGAGTGCTATAAACCAAGAAGTAGCAGTAAAAATATGTCATTAATGTTTTGATGTTTTCGGTTATGTTTCAGTAAACCACTTGGGAATTTCAGAGCCAATTTACACATTCCTTTAACTCACCGAGCAAGAGGTGGTGGGGCAAATGATAAATAGGTTCTCTCATGGTTAAATATTGCTCTATAGTTGAATATTCCTCCCTGCCCTTAAAAACTAGTTGTCTCAGGGATTGGGATGCAGACTATTAAATTCCCTAACATGCACATTTTTTGTCATGGAGTGTGGCTTCCACCCCCCATGGCTGTGTATTCAAATATACAACCTTCAACTTGTAGTGTAAAACTTGATCTACACAAGCAGATAGATCACATGGTACAGAGTTCGCAGAACTGTAGCATTTCGTCTTTTAATCCCCACAATTATGTAAATGTGTGTTTCTTTTTGTGTGTGTGTACATCCAGCTTTTTATGATGATGTTCATTAAAATACAAAAGTTGTGGGCTTAGAATGCTAACAGATAACTACAAGACAGGAATTATAGACGGGCATTAGCCTTTGTAAATAAGTTCCCAAGAGCTCACTCATTTTCTTATATTTCAGGTGGTGAATCTGCAGTCAATTCCATGGCGATGCGGATTGTGATGGGTAGCTGGTGGCTCTTCACTCTTATTGTGTGTTCATCCTACACAGCGAACTTAGCGGCGTTTCTCACTGTGAACAGAATGGACAATCCTATCAGGTAAGAGCTTTTCCCTACTACATAGCCGAGAAACCTGAACATTTTAATTATTATTATTATTATTATTATTATTATTATTATTATTATTATTATTATTTATACCCCGCCCATCTGACTGGGTTTCCCCAGCCACTCTGGGCGGCTTCCAACAAAATATTAAAATACAATTGTCCATCAAATATTAAAAGCTTCCCTAAACAGGGCTGCCTTCAGATGTCTCCTAAAAGTCTGGTAGTTGTTTATTTCCTTGACATCTGATGGGAGGGCGTTCCACAGGGTGGGCGCCACTACCGAGAAGACCCTCTGCCTGGTTTCCTGTAACTTCACTTCTCGCAGGGAGGGAACCGCCAGAAGGCCCTCGGCGCTGGACCTCAGTGTTCAAGTAGAACGATGGGGTGGAGATGCTCCTTTAGGTAAACTGGACTGAGGCCATTTAGGGCTTTAAAGGTCAGCACCAACACTCTAAAATGTGCTCGGAAACGTACTGGGAGCCAATGTAGGTTTTTCAAGACCGGTTTTATGTGGTCTCGCCAGCCGCTCCCAGTCACCAATCTAGCAGCCGCATTCTGGATTAGTTGTAGTTTCCAGGTCACCTTCAAAGGTAGCCCCACATAGAGCACACTGCAGTAGTCCAAGCGAGAGATAACTAGAGCATGTACCACTGGTGAGACAGTCCGCGGGCAGGTAGGGTCTCAGCCTGCGTACCAGATGGAGCTGGTAAACAGCTGCCCTGGACACCAAATTAACCTATGCCTCCATGGACAGCTGTGAGTCCAAAATGACTCCCAGGCTGTGCACCAGGTCCTTCAGGGGCACAGTTACCCCATTCAGGACCAGGGAGTCCTCCACACCTGCCCACCTCCTGTCCCCCCAAAACAGTACTTCTGTCTTGTCAGGATTCAACCTCGATCTGTAAACATGAAGAAGGGTGTATTGGGCAGGAAGGAGGGCATTTGAAAAGGTTTGGGGACAGCAGTTGCAGTTTGTGAGAAATACCCACTTGGAATGAAAAAGCCTCACCCGCCTAACTTTGTTTTGCCATCGCTTATCAGAAACTAATTCAAAATTTCCTCTGAAACTGTCAATGCTGGGAAACTGCAGTGCTATTATTTATTGAAAAATGTTAATTCTGCTTGAGAGGCCAGGCTCTAGGATCTGCCATATGGCTACAGCTGCACAGGCTCATGAAGCAAAAACTATAGAACATCTGGCCTTAATGTTTGCGGGATGTATTTGTGTAACCTCAGTTGTATGTGTCATTTCATATAGTTATGCGCCGAAAATTGCACGTGCGTAAGGGAACACGCTTCCACAGCGTGGTTGCACTGAGAGCAGCAGAGGTCTTGGAAGCAGTAGAGTGGAAGATAGTACGCATCATATATCAGCATGGTAAATCTCCCTGGCTTATAAAAGTACTTCATAGTTTTACCCTTAGTAGTACATTTAGCCTTTTTACCTTTCTCTGTGTCAGTGATTAAAACTTCCAGCCATTCATCCTGAGGTGCAATTGCATCCAGCTGTCAACAAAATTGGCAAGAGCCAGCTTCCAGCTGATTCGTTACAGTCAGTGATAATGTACAAAGGAGACAGCAAGACAATTTCATCTGAAGACACCTGCTTAAATATATATATGTGTAATTTTCTTCTCACATTTCTTTCTGGAAACATTAATTGATTCTTCCATCTCAACTTAACACTAAAGAACTATTTGCAGGCCTCAGTCTTTTCCAGACCCTCCAAGTGTCCCTATTTTCCAGGGACAGCCTTGGATTTACAAAAGCCATACTGGTTTCTGATTTGATCCCAGAATGTCCCACTTTTCCTTAGAACGCCCCTATTTCCATCTGAGAAATGTTGGAGTGTATGGTAGGAAGCCTCTATTTACATTGGATAAATGTTGGAATGCATGGAGTTATGTGACCCATAAGCCAAGGAGATGAGAACTATACAACCTTTAGAAGACATCTGAAGGTAGACCAGCACAGACAAGTTTTTTAATGTTTAGTATTTCATTTTTATATGTTGGAAGCCACCCAGAGTGGCTGGGGCAACCCAGTCAGATGGGTGGGGTTCAAATAATAAAATTATTATGATTATTCTGGAATAGGACGTCCCTATTTTCATTTGAGAAATGTTGGAGGGTATGCCTTTCCCTGTTGCTGGAGTAGATTAGCTCAGTTCTAAAGAAGCTGAAAGTGTCTTTTGTTTCTCTGAAAACCTTCCAGCTCAGCAGAAGAACTTGTGCTTGAGTGCTGCTATATTCTGCATTTGAAATTCCTTACCTGTTAAAATTATCCATGGAGCACTTTTCTCCACTGTTACCTCCAAACAGAGAATAGCCCATTACTGTATTCCTTCCATGATAGACTGTATGGCTTAGCCTTTAAGCTTGTGTTTCTGTTTTCTATGAGTTTCCCCCCCTTGAGCTCAGTGATAAACTCTTTATGTGCCCAGGAGCCATGACCTGCCATCCCGCAACATGTCTTGAAAGGACTACCCGTGACAATATTCTTTTGGTTCAAATTAGGCCACAACATTATTGATTCCAGATGGATGTGGTTTTGGCATAGACATTGGGTATATGTCTATGCCAGTGTGGTGCAGAGAGCCAGTGTGGTGTAGTGGTTAAGAGCGGTGGACTCGTAATCTGGTGAACCGAGTTTGCGTCCCTGCTCCTCCACATATAGGTGTTGGGTGACCTTGGGCTAGTCACACTTTTCTGAAGTCTCTCAGCCTCACTCACCTCACAGAGTGTTTGTTGTGGGGGAGGAAGGGAAAGGAGATTGTCAGCTGCTTTGAGACTCCTTTGGGTAGTGATAAAGCGGGATATCAAATCCAAACTCTCTTCTTCTTGTTGTTTCAACCAGCCCACCTGTTGCTTGATTCTCCAAGGGGTTGAACCAGTGGTGAGGAAATCCTATGACATATGTCAAATAGGTTCTTCCCCACACAGATCACTACTGAGAAGAGCTGTGGCCCAAGACCCTGCCTGGGCATCCAGACAGGAGACCTCCTCTAGGGTCCCTTTAATGGGTTACTCAATTCCCTTGGAGGGACTTACAACCTTCCCTCCAACCATGACCAGGTTTTTTACCCAATGCCTTACCCACCAAAGTTGTTACAATTGCTACGAGGTAGGCAAAAACCTCAGGTTGGCCAACTGACCAGAAAGACAAATACCTCCCCAGCCCCTAATATGGCAACCAATCATAATTCACAGCAAGGTCAGGAAACAAATGCTACCCCCAAGAATGGTAGGAGCTGGCCTAACTGTTGGGCAGTTAGGAGGGAGATTCTGTGAAACTGAAGTGCCGTGTGAGGGGCCGACACTCTTTATATACTCTGGGAGCAGACCTGAGTGAAGACTACAAGGGACCCAGTCAGGCTTGTTTGCTGAACATGCCCGCCCCTTGTTCTGGCTGCTATTGGCCCATCTGCAACCAATTCAAATGCTTCGCAGCCAGCAGAAGAGGTTTTTTACATCTCCTTTCTGCTGAGGACTTAGCCAAAGAGTCTGTGGAGGCAGCAGGATGCACCGTGCTGCAATGCCACAGTACCCTTGGCAGTTTGCAATATATAGTGGTACCTCGGGTTAAGAATTTAATTCATTCTGGAGGTCCGTTCTTAACCTGAAACTGTTCTTAACCTGAGGTACCACCTTAGTTAATGGGGCCTCCTGCTGCCGCCGCACGATTTCTGTTCTCATCCTGAAGCAAAGTTCTTCACCTGAGGTACTATTTCTGGGTTAGCAAAGTCTGTAACCTGAAGCGTCTGTAACCTGAAGCATCTGTAACCTGAGCTACCACTGTACTAGGAAAGCTTCTGCATGGAGGGAGAAGTGTTCCATTAGATGGTTTAGGCAAGCCACTCTCTCCCAACTCCTCAACAATTTTCAGTGCGGTGATGTCAATACTGATCTGCGTTTCACTGTTGTTGTGAGAAGTATCGAGAGGGTATGTGTGAAACACTTTGGGCTTTCTCAAATGTTTTGTAAGTAATGATATGTATCAGCACTAAACCACATATTGTGTGTATATATATCGTAAATAAAAAATAAAGGACCCCTGGACAATTAAGTCCAGTCAAAGACAGCTTTCTGGGTCATGTGGCCAGCATGACTAAACTGCTTCTGGCACAACAGAACACTGTGGTGGAAGCCAGAGTGCACAGAAACACTGTTTACCTTCTCGCGGCAGCAGTATCTATTTATTGACTTGCGCTGGTATGCTTTTGAACTGCTAAGTTGGCAGGACCTGGAACAGAGCAATGGGAGCTCACCCGATCACATGGATTCAAACCGCCGACCTTCCAATCATCAAGCCCAAGAGGCTCAGTGGTTTAGACCACAGTGGCGTCCGTATCTATACACACACACACACAAACAACAACAAAAACATCCCAAGTTCAATTCATGTAGGTTTGGGACAGATCTCTGTCTGAATCTGTGGAAGCTTCATATAGACCAGGCTTCCTCGGCCTTGGCCCTCCAGATGTTTTGAGACTACAATTCCCATCATCCCTGACCACTGGTTCTGCTACCTAGGGATCATGGGAGTTGTAGGCCAAAAACATCTGGGTGCCCAAGGCTGAGGAAGCCTGATATAGAGACTACTGAGCTAGATGAACCAACAGTCTTGACTCTGAATAAGGCAGCTTCCTTTGTGCCTAGAAAACCTTTAGCATGTTTTATCTGGAAGGCGTTATCTGGCATTCATTTCTGTAAGGTACTTTCAAACATTACATGATTATTGCCATTTGGATGCCAAACTCTCATCTGATTCATCCAGTGCCAGGCATAGAGTCCTGCTGTGTGTTTCTTGTGCTAATGCATATTGCTTTTGCTTTTTTGAATGGATTTCCAGTTCCCCAAGCATTATAATTACACATAGTACAGAACAGCTGTTTGCTACTTTGAGCTTCCCCAGGCTTGTAAGGAACGCACATCTGAATTAGGTTTCTTTTCAGAAATAGTGAGATTCAGGACATCAAATCATAGCTGCCAGTCACACCCACTCATCTGAAAACCAGTCATCTTCCGAGATTTCCTCCCAGTGTTAGTTTGCTAACCCCTCTCCCCCCATGTTACTATCCTGCCCCCTCAAAGAATGTTTGACTGGGCTACAATGCCCCTTCCCACTATTACATGATTCCTCAGCGGGCCTTTCCCTTTTATTCTTATCACAACCCTATAATATAGCAATCTGAGAGAAGACCACCAAGGCTGAGTGGAAATGCAATCTGAATCTCCTCCATCCAAGTCCAGCGCTCTTCCCACCACACCACATAGGGCTGACCCAACTAGGGTCTTCGTTTGTCCACTCTGCCTTCCTGGAGCCATGGCATCTGCTGTGTAGCCCAGCCCTGTGTGTGCCTGAATTTAATTAGAGATGATCTGGATTCCCATGTTGCTGCTTGTTTGCAAGGATAAGTGTGTGGAGTTCGCAACTACATACATATTCTAGGGCCCAGGTTCAGGAGCACCCTTCTGGTAATAATTAAGTGCCATGCTAAAAACAAACAAAGTAGGACACATAGAAAAGTAGGCTGTCTGCAAATTCAAAGGCATTTCAAATTAAAGCCTTTGTCAGATAAGCTTTTACATTTGCAGTTTTTTATGAATATTTTAGGTACGTCTGTTTAACTCTGTTCCTTGATTGCACACACAGAGTGTGTCTGTTTATATAACCATATCTATTGTCTGGTGATTTGGAGTGTTGTCAGAATTTGGACCTTAATTCCCAAGTTTTCATGTTTGTTTATGTCAAGGTTGAAAACCAAGTCAGGTAAGACCCCTATTAACATGATCTTCCCTTCTTTGTTTTCTTGAGGAGAAATAATCCCGTACATCAGCATTTACACGGAGCACCCAGCCCACAAGTGATCTTTTGTGTGTGATGCATTGCACCTTCCCCACCCATTTCTCTGCCCACGTCAGTCTGTTTTAAAGTCTTTCAGGCAGGGAGCTGCCTCTTTAAAAATTATTGGTCAGCATCTAATAATTTAGCCCTTTAAAAATAAGATAAGATGATGTTGAGCCCTTGGCTCTAACTCTTTTGCTCTTGATTGTGATTCCCCTTTCTGCTGTCACCACTTCCTAGCATCTTCCTGTTGTTAAGGGTGGGGTGGTTCCATAGCAACAATAGAATTTCACTACTGTCAGGATGTATAGAGCCAGCACATTTCCCAGGCAACCATACAATGGCCCCGTTCATTCTTTGTACGCAGAGGCAGATTTACGGGAGCATGATTGGTTCGCTCACACAAGGTGCCAAGCCGAGGGGGCACCGGAACAGTGACTTAGAACGGAAGGCAAGAGAGTGGGGGCACTGAAATTTGAAAGCCCAGATTCCGCTGCTGTTGTCTGTATAATAAAAGAGGATCAGATTAGTAGCAGAAACTTGCCACCCCTTTGCCTGCTACTCAAGAGATAAGAATCCACCCATCAAATAAATACATAAGTGGACAGAGCCTGATAGAAACCGTACTAGACCCTTAGAGCAGGAGAAATACTAACAAAGATGTCTTGGAAAGGGTACAACATTCACTGCATGTTGTTTTTCATGAGACAATCTTTAAAATTCCAAATCAACTGAAATGAGTTTGTAAACCCCCTCTTGCATCTTCCGACCATCTGCATTTGTGAAGATTGCCCGAGTGCGGTATACGTGACTTTCCCAGGGCTTTCCAGGCTGTCTAATAGAAGAGATGCCTTTGCTTATAAATTAAGCCATGCAGGCACAAAGTAAGGAAATAATCTCAAATGCCTCATAATTAAGTGTCTCTAGCTTGTATTTAGGGATAGGGATACACATTCTGCAATACTGCAGACTCACATTGCCAACGCATTATTTGTGATCCTTGTCAGTAACTCTGAGGCTGGATGCTTGGTGATCCCCGGAAGGCCAGTGCTTGGTGTTAAAGGCTCATCTGCCCTATGGGTGAGCCGGCTCTGAGCAACACTGCTTCATAGTTGAAAAAGCTTATCTGCATCTAACAGATAGTGATAGAAACAGACTAACACAGAAACAAACAGGCATAATAAATTAACAATATTGAACCTGTTTAACAAATTCCAGTAACGTAAAACTGAGCCAACAAAGTTTGTATAACTATCCAAAGGACTTTTTTAAAAAGCATAGTCTTCATCAGTCACCTTGAAGTAGTCTAGTAATGGGGACTGACAGACCTCACTTAGGAAGCCATTCTATAGAATGAGACACAATGGAAAAAATGCTAGTCATGGTTGGCACCAGTCCTGCTTCCAAGGTTGAAGGATTTCCAGGAGGGCCCTACATGATTATCAAAGCACAGGGATGGAACTTACAGAAGTAGGCACATGCTCAGGCACCAAGTAACTAGTAATAATAATAATAATAATAAATTTTATTTATACCCTGCCCTCCCCGGCCAGAGCTGGGCTCAGGGCAGCTAACACCAGTAAAATTACAGTAAAAACATAATAGGGGGGGAAACCAATTTAGAATACAGGTTAAAATGCAATTTAAAATGCAGCCTTATTTTAAAAGTAGCCCATAGATCAAAACCATAAGGGGAGGGAACATAAGGGTCAGACTGAGTCCAAACCAAAGGTCAGGCAGAACAGCTCTGTCTTGCAGGCCCTGCGGAAAGATATCAAGTCCCATAGGGCCCTAGTCTCTTGTGACACAGCATTCCACCAAGTCGGGGCCAGTACTGAAAAGGCCCAGTTGAGACCAATCTAACCACCTTGCGACTTGGGACCTCCAAAATGTTGTCATTTGTGGACCTTATGGTCCTCTGTGGGGCATACCAGGAGAGGCGGTCCCATAGGTACGTAGGTCCTAGGCCGCATAGGGCTTTACAAGACCAGCACCTTGAATTATGGCCAAAAAAATAATTGGCAGCCATTGCAAATCATGTGGAACTGGTGTGATAGAATAAAATGTCTAGTTTTCATTAGCATTTCAATCTGATAACGTAGGGACAGACAGGAAACCTCTTTCTGTTACGTGCCTGTCATTGACATCCTGAGAAAGAATCGGCCATGATGGGCTTAAGTTTAGTACGTACCCTTGGAGAGATGAAAAGGGTTTACCAATTTATAAAGTAAGGTAGCAAATGTTCCCCAGTGTGGATGGCCTACACTATTCATAAGATGAGCTGCACATTATAATTTCCACAGAGTGCACACTACATGTTCTAGCAATCAAACGTCTCTTTGGTATTTCTCTGCATTTCCCTGTTGCTTCCTTGAAGCACGAACTGCTCTCTCCTCTTTCTCTTTCTGAGCTGTGGAAGCAACATCAAGGAAGCATACTTTAGAGCGTGCCCTAGAACTTTTAATACCGCAAGCCCTGTCGGATTCAAGAACTTCAGAAGGAGTCCTTTGTAGACTTTCTTTTCATAAGACTAATGGGATTGCCAAAGTGAGAGTCCCAGTGACCTCTGCTTGTTCTGATTCCACAGCAAAGTTCCAGATCCACCTTCAGTTTATTAACATTTTTCAGTGTATGCGTTATCAGTGAATGGGATTATGAAAGGGAAAATAATGAACCACCAGCACTGTAGGTCATGCAAATCAGCACCATTTAATTAAAGCACTATTTTTTAAACTGCTACACAATAATACTTTTATTGACTTCTATATTGCAAGTTTGTAATTTCATTTATTTATTAGATTTTCATTGCCCCCTAACCTGGATGGAAGCACCATTTGTCTCATAGAGATGCCAGCAAACTTTTTCAGAGTTAGGCCCAGGAATGAGCTACTAGGGCTCAGTAATGTTTGCCTCAAAATAAGAGATAAGAATTCAAAGCCCCGGGATTCTTCTGCAGCTTAGATTTTTTTAAAAAATGAGGGGGAAAAGGCTTATTGAATAAATAGCTTCTTAAAGAAGATACGCGGTTAGAAGCAAAAGCCTATACCCCAGTGGGAGAGTGGGCTTTTGCAACTAGCGTGATCCCCCCCCCAAGATAATTCTTCAAAGCAGCTCCCCAGTAAAGGGATAAAGATGGTTGACAATGACTCTGCAAGGAGGCTACGTTGAAGAGCTACCCTTGGTGAAACTAGGAGGGGGACAAAAACCCATCACTGTCAAATATACTTGGGCTGCAAGGATCTCATACAGATGGACTTTCTCTAAGAGTAGCTCTTCAGCTGAGCTCCCTTGCAAAGCCATTGACAACCATCTCTGTTGCTTTGCTAGAGGGCTATGTTGGAGAAATACATCTTGGAAAACAGGAATGGGGGCCAAAATCCCAAACCCTGTGGAAGAATATTTTACCCCAAGGTTCCTCCGTGGGCCTTTGGGGCGGGGATGGGCTTTTTCATCCAGTTTTCCTGGGGACATCTCTTCAAAGCTGCAAAGTCACATGGAAACATCAGCTTCCCCAATGGTTCCTCAGCGAGCTGAGCTTTTTACCAATGCTTTGGTAAATATATCAGCCCAATTCAAAGCCAATCTGACGTGAACTGATAGGAGCTGGCTGGCAGCTCCCAGTCTTGGCTACCATGTTTCTTTACTGCACATGATACCATGGTCTCTTGGGAATGTGGTGTTCAGTTTTAACTGGTCAAAAAGAAAATCTGGCCAGCTCAGCTGCTAAATATAGCCAAGTCATGGTCAACTCTTATATAAATGATTGCCTTTTAGAACTGTTAGAATAAACAAATAATTATGCTGAATGTCAAAACTATTCTGTTCCAGAGAACCCTTTAATCATGTCCTCTCAGAATCTTTATCAAGCACTATGCCAAATTACCGGTACATGGAAGCCCCTTTTAGCCCAAACAATCTCAGTGGACTCTCTGGTACTTCTGATTCCTGTGTCACTGGAGTGATTGCTCTTGTGTTTATTTCTTCCTGAAGTCTGTATTCCAGTTCCTAATGTGACTCACCTTTAAGTTAGAACACATGGCTAGCTGGAGAAGCAGAGGGCAGAAATTCTCTAGTGATGATTTCAAGCTGTGGTCCATGGACCACTAGTGGTCTGTGAGCTTCATTGGGGGGGGGGGTCCGTGGAGTATCTGTGGATTTGTGTTTGAAGATGGAAGAAAGCATATTCATCATGTTAAATATCCATATGATATTTAATTGCATTTTATTGATTATTTAGTTTTTTATATTGTATATTCAGTAAAATACAAGATATAAGAAATAGAATAAGCAATTAAAATACACTTAAAAAATCATAAAGCATCTGGCTCACCACACTACAATTGCTGCCACAAGCAGAAAAAATCATTAAGTGATCTGCCAAGACCATCAGCAATTTTCAGGTGGTTTGTAGGAAAGGAGAAAATGGTAACCATTGCTCTAGTGATAATCACACAACAGTTGCTGCTCCTAAATGAGGAATGTGTGACCTTTATTCCTGCAAAAGGGGCCCTCTCTAAGGATGGCATTGTATCAGATTTTTTTTTCTTCCCAATTTCGATCTTTGTTGCTGAAGTTTTGATAGATGCGTCTCCAAATCTGAGTATCTGGATAAAAAGATATGAAGCAGGTGGAAAGCAAATCTACATAGATTATCAAGGTAGTTTGTTACTTCCATTTTAGGCAAAAGCATTTGTAATTCGCCAGATGTGTCTGATTCAAACAGAATGGTTTCATGCCAACTTTATGATACACTTGATTTAGGTAAAGTGGCTAAAACCTGCTGTTGAGACTGAGTTGCTCTTTATTTCAGTCTATCACTTTAGTTGCTTTTCTTTCTTTCAACTATTAATTATATTGCATGTATTAAAATACTTTGCTTTAGTAAATGTGTTAACCCTTTAAGCTTACTCAAATAAAAGACAAAATAGCATAGTGATTGTTTGAAAACGTTCACCCCGCAATTAAGCTCATTTTTGTGTCTTGGTTGAAAAGCGTAGCCATCTGTATAAATTGCTCTTAAGTGCCTTTTATTTTGTTCCGTTTCCACTTGGCAAACAAGATTACCCTGTAGTTGATGCTTCCACCCTCCCTCACTCCCTAGACCTAAAGCTAATGAACAAACTGGAGCTCTTCTCTAAACTGATTTATGCATAGAGGAATGCAAACAAACACCCCACACCACTGAAAGCTCCGTCTAAGTAATAAAGCATTCGGAGAATAAAAACTTAGAATATAAAATGCATTCACCACTATTAGAGCTGCTGCACTCACATTCAGGATGGGTTATATCCAGCCTTTCTTCCATGGAACTTTCAGAGATGTACATAGGGGTCTGGGGGCAGCCTCCTATTTGGGCATTGAGGTTACCTCTGTTTAACTGCTCAATACCCTGGGATTAGTTTTTGGCACATCACAGTTTTTCAGTCCGTAGCAGTTAAGTGACAAATGGGGTGCTTTCAAGTGAACTCTTACTATTGAAAACTGTTTTGTTGAGATCGCACAAATGGCTCACTGTGGCAACGGGATTTTAAAAATTATTATTAATTATTCTATTATTAATATTCATTAAATTTGTATGTCGCCCTATCCCCGCAGGTCTCAGGGTGGTTCACAGGATAAAATCACAATATAAAAACACAAAATACATAATCAAAATTTTTAAAAAACAGGAACCACTCAATAACCCCTGCCCAACACATTTTTAAAGGGCAAATGCCAATCAGCCCAAGCCCTGGTTAAAGAGGAAGGAGAGAAGAAGAAGAGTTTGGATTTGATACCCCGCTTTATCACTACCCGAAGGAGTCTCAAAGCGGCTCACATTCTCCTTTCCCTTCCTCCCTCACAACAAACACTCTGTGAGGTGAGTGAGGCTGAGAGACTTCAGAGAAGTGTGACTAGCCCAAGGTCACCCAGCAGCTGCATGTGGAGGAGCGGAGACGCGAACCAGGTTCACCAGGTTACGAGTCTATTGCTCTTAACCACTACACCACACTGGAAAGTTTTTGCCTGGCGCCTAAAGGTGTATAATGAAGGCACCAGGTGAACCTCCCTGGGGAGAGCATTCCACATATTTATTGCATTTCCCCCAGAAAATGTAAATCCAGATTAAACAGTGGAAATATGGTCTGGCATTTTGATACTGAAGACTATGCTACAAAAAAGAAAGAAAGAAAGAAAGAAAGAAAGAAAGAAAGAAAGAAAGAAAGAAAGAAGCCTGCATGCATGGCAAGCACAGATTCGTCAATAAACACCCATTTGCAACCACCTAAAATCTAAACTCTGCTGAGTCCTCTTCATCTCTCTGATGACTGACTCTGTCTATGGCAGCATGGCTAAAAGTCACCAGTCCAGTCTAACTAAAGTCCTGAAAGGGTCCTGCAAACAGACACTTATATATTCCATACCTTTTCTTCAGTATCTGAGCAATATATAAAGCAGGATACAGAAATGCAACATAGTATTTCCTCTTGGCAAGAAGTCTGCTATGACTCTGTGAGGAACATATTATTTTATTTGGCTTTGTACAACAGATTTCTGTGCTTGTCACTTAGATGGAAAGCTCCAGAACTGCTAATAGTGAAGCCCGAGGCAGGAGAAATCTTGTTCAGCATGTGTGTGCAAGATTAATTAATACTAAGTCACCATGAATAAATGATAGTAAAAGCCCTTGTTTCTACTTGAAATGTTTAGTTAGTGGTTTTGTGTCACTTCTGTGTTTAACCTAATTGCATTATTTGCTTCTTTTCTTTGCGGTGTCTGTAATCCTACAATTGATTGGGTTAGGCTGGCAACAGGAGTGGGGGAACAAGTGTTTTCTCTGCCATTTCACTCAAAATTACCTGTTTTGTGTCTACAATATTTCAGGATAGGGGGTAGGAAGAGAATCAATGTGGCTTCCATTTTGGTTCTTCCAGAAGGCTTGGGAAATCTTGGAAATTTCAAAGTGGCAGCCACAATTCAAAATGGCAGCCTCCTGGTTAAGCATCTAAAGAAAAACACATACTTTTACAGCAACTCACTATTTTGAATGTGGTTATTTTGCTGGATTGTGCCCATGGCACATCCAATTTATCTGGATGAAAAAGAGTACAGTCTGTGTCAGATCCAAATACCTCCTCCTGCTGCATTCCTCTTCTCTCCTGTGAATGAAAATGTTTCTGACATGCACAGGGGTCCCCTGTATTACATGAACAAAACATTCCCCTGACTATCAGAGGACATAGGGAAGCATTCTTATCTGCACATTTCCACATGCAGCTCAAAGCCACAGGACAGTATCCATGAATATATTTGCTAGATATCTTGCCTATCTGACAGACTTGGTTTTAATCTTTCAAATACTTGTGCATATGCTAAAAATATTATGAAAATGTGCACTTAAAATTCAGTGACCATCGGTCACTCCTAATACAGCATTATTCACAAAGGAATATGTGATACACATAATAGAATTCCATTTCTCTACAGGATGGGATTTCATGCAAAATGCATTTGCTTTGCTGTGCTTCAGTTGGTCCGGTCTACATTGCTAGACTTGCTATAGCTGCAGGTTCCCTCTGTAATTAAAGAGATCTTTTTATGCATTTATTCTTCCCTCGCTGTTGCTGTGTCATGTGTGTTGCAGTGTATGCAGCCACAAGGCTTCAAAACATGTGTGTCTGTCACTGAATCCCTTTCTAGTTTGGGACCAGGGTGGGTGGGTGTGTTTAAATTTTTTTTAATGATTCCCCCTATGTTTTAGTTGTCCCTATTTTATGTGTAAGCCACCTAAAAAAATGTTTAGGGGTACTCTCATTTCGACTCAAGAAAATCACCATTTTATAATTCAAATGGGGAAAAATAAATACAGTAAATACAATGAAACTGACCAATCACCGTGCTAGATTCCAACTCCTACTTCACATATTAAACGATCTCTTCTGAGACTCAGGAAACACCGTGACAGGAAATGAGGCCACCATTGGGGGTAGCAATGGAACTGACAATTCACTATGCTAGAGAAGAAACTTAAAATGTTATTTTTTTAACTATCTTCTCCTGTTAGATTCACAAAATGTTTAAGGGTATGTGTACCCCTGCGTCCCCCCAGAAAAAAAACTAATAATAATAATAATAATAATAATAATAATAATAATAATAATAATACGAATACTGTTGCAAGGACTGTCTTCTATTAACATTCTGACTTGATGTTTTGCCTCATAACCCCCCATCTTCATAGCTGCAGTTGGTGATGATATGGAACAGGGCCTTTTGGGCAGCACCACCTTAGTCAGAGCTTTCCAAACTTTTCATGTTGGTGACACAGTTTTTAGACATGCATCATTTCGCAAAACAGAAATGCAGTTTCACTAGCAAACTGGAGGTTAAACTAACCCCTTTCCAGCCCCCCAGAAGGAGTGCGGGGAGTGTTCGTGCACACTGTATCTAACACACTAACTTGTTGTGACATATAGTTTGGAAAGCTGCGGCCTAAGTTGTTTGACTCTCTTTCTCTCTGAAGATCTGAATGGACTCCAGGACAGCCCAACTTTTCATACCAAAAGGGCTACAAGAGCACTTTGACATGGGATCCATGGGCCACACACTGCCTCATCACGTGAGGTGGGGAGAGAGACCAAAATTTGATGCCCCACTCAGCCCTCATGCTGCCTTCCAAAATCCAGCTAAGTGAGGCATCAGGCTATGAAAGTACTACCTAAGCTTTAGGAAGGAGGCAGAAGTACTCTAAGACACAGCCAGAGCCTTCACACCTCCTTTCCAAAGCCCCTCAATTGGGAAGGAGGCACAAGGCCTGGGGGGAGGTGCATCAAATGTTTATCAGGGCCGCCCAAAAAGGCCACAAGAGCCACATGCAGCCCCCAGGCCAGGCATCAAACCACCCTGCTATAGATCTTTCAATCTGCTGTAATGGGTGAAATTCTACTAACAAGCCCGGTCAGTGAAAGCCATGGGCAAAGACTTCCACCTGTTTCAGGGGGTCTCCCACCCCCTCTGCCTGTACAGCCATGAAATGGTCTTGGGAGTGGGGCTGGAAGGATCCCCAGTATAGCGTTGGGGGAGGAGAGAGGGAATATGTCTGTATTGCAAGCTGCAACACTTGCACAGACAGAATGTTTTCCATAGCACAGCGGTGAATTCCATCCTGTTCTATTTCACTGGGCCTTTGGATTTGAATGAGTTGTGGCTTGTCTGATGGGTTTACAGTAAACTCTGGTTAAAAGTAATATTTAATACTAGGTAGCCTTTTTTTGTGCTACTTTGTATGCATTTTTTTCATATCTATGTTGCTTTACACATCTTGGATTTTATTGCTTTTTACCTTCTTATATGATTGTCTCTGCAAAAGCAGCCTAAAATTCAAATATAAAGGATTGCCTGTAATTCTGGACACTAATTGCACATTAGTGAAACCCCCTATTTTGTACTAAATTCCATCTGGGAGGGTGAGGAGTGAAGGACTCTATTCATCAGATTTTGTTCTTTGTATGCAAATTATATCTAACCAGTTGTTAATTTATGCCCCCCCCCGGCCAGCACTTTATGCACTTGGGAAACATAAAGTGTTTTTGAATTCAGACCTACATGGATGTTAAATACATTCCCCCATTCCCCTGACCAGCTCTGTTTATTCAAGCCAGGCATTTAAAATTTACATTATTCAGAATGTTGGTGGCAGAACCTTCAAATGTGTCTATTCAGTCATTTTAATACTTGGACAGAGAGGAGGAGGGAAGGTTGGAGAGGGAGAGAAAGCTAAGCAATTTTAAACTCAGCAATGGGAATTTGGCACACGGGTAGCACACATTTTCTGTCCAAAGAAGCTTAGAAGTCTGCATGCCCTGGGCAGCACTACATCTTAGTGGCAACTCTTCTGTTGGAGCAGCTTAGCTGCACCATTGAGCTGAAAGCTTAGTGTGGTGGCCCTGAGCAAAAAGCTTACCTTCATGGCCTCCCTATGTCACCAAAACATGCATCTGCCCTAAAATACATCGTGTTTTTAATTGTGCAGATGACCTATGCGGTGGAACATGTTATTTCCAAAGTCTATGACATCTGCCTTTGTTAATTTTAGAATTTACTTCCCATCTTTTTTTGCAGATGCCGCAGAGCAGCTAATAAAAATATGTATGAACCTATCTATCCTGTATACTCTAACATGCTAAGTCAAAAACTTAAGGTGTTACATGAACCTGAAATATCCTGTAGCACCCCTGCATGTGCCACTATTCTAGGCTTGCTGCTTTCTAATCAGGAGGCATCCCCAGACCAGCGACTCTTCAGAAACACAGGGGATTGGCTCTACTCAGGGTCGGTAACTAATTACTTGTCAAGTACAGGAGTTCCCCTCTTCCTTCTGGTAGCTCACCAATTAGAATTAACAAGCATCTGGTAGATTTATAGTCTTTTTACTACAGTATCATGTTGCGAGCACAGACAGACTCTCTGCAAGGATAGCAGTTGCTCACTCTGACTCCTCCCAATTTCCGCAGCAAGAAGCACGCCAACGGGATGTCCCTCCTGCCCTGTGTCTCCTTTGTTCTCTGACACACTTGGACGTCTGAGTGCAGGGGGGGGGGGGTTCCCCCCACTCTCAATTGATGTCTTGCCCAGCTGCTCCCTCCCTTCTGGCTGCTTAGCTACTATCTCAAAAGTGGGTAGCTCCTCCCTCAACTGTGCAGCTTCTGTCTCTGCCTGTCTGTCTGCTTCTGGAAACACTGGAAGCGGGAGGGGCAGGGAAATAGTTCCCCTCTTCTTCTGGTAGAAGCTGATCTCCCTGCGATTTCATTCTGCAATCTTCCGATCCAGCCCAGCTCCTGACATTACTCTTTTAAACTCCAATAGTAAACATTACCAGCGATAAGAGTACAGCCTTCTTCCAATTTATTAGATGTTTGCTAAACACTAGTGCTTTACTTATTTATTTCTTGAAGAAATTACAGTGGTACCTCGGGTTACATACGCTTCAGGTTACATATGCTTCAGGTTACAGAGTCCGCTAACCCAGAAATAGTGCTTCAGGTTAAGAACTTTGCTTCAGGATGAGAACAGAAACCGTGCTCCAGCAGTGCGGCAGCAGCAGGAGGCCCCATTAGCTAAAGTGGTTCTTCAGGTTAAGAACAGTTTCAGGTTAAGAACGGACCTCCACAACGAATTAAGTACTTAACCCGAGGTACCACTGTAGACACCATTTGATTTTGATTTTTTTTAAAAAAAAATACCTCAAAGCAAAGCGGTTTACCAACAACTACAGCAACACAGCTTTTGTAGCCAACACACCATCCCTGGTGCTCTGAAGGTGGTGGTGGGGGGAGTGAAAAGAGACCAGAGAGGAGCCAGCAGCAAGTGGCTTGTACCTCAGAGGCCAGATCAAGCATCTGAGGTGAGCCTCTTGGGTGGGACAGCCCTGCCTGTGTGGCACACTATTTGCTAAGGAAAATCACATTCTGTGACCCAGATGCAGCCACGCAGGCACATGCATGGAAAATTGCAGAGATTAGTTTATGTTGCATACCATTTATCTTGCTGCCTCGGGGCATTGGGAAGGATAAGGAGCTTTGTGGCTGCAGAAGACCTACCTTTAGAAAATATACCCCAGCTGCTATTCCTGAGGGTTCACTAGGTCATCTGTACACAGGCTTTCAAGCTCATCTCAAGAGAAATAATGGCCAGAGACCTACTTTAAAAAATGATATTAGATTCTTGGCATATCTTCTACATTTCCTGCTGCTTTGGTGTAATCTGAATGCATACTCAAGTCTTAGATTAAACCTTAGTACATAATCTAGGGAGGTTCAAGAAAGCACTGACATATGATGTTGACAATACAGGAGATCTATTTGTGGCATTTCCTGATGAGTACAGAAAAAATATTTAAAGATTTCTGCATAGGGTAGCAGCAGCAGCAAGGTTAACTATCCTTTTTACTCCCTTAGTATTTGAAATTATTTTCCTCCCCTTTAGCTGTAATTAAGGCTCTATTTATGCATAGGAACTAAGAAAATCTAAACATTTCAGCATTTTCAGAAATATTACAACTTCAGTAATTGCTGCAGTAAAACTCTCCATAAAAGTATTTGCGCTGTAACCATTCTTAGTTCTGTAGTATTCCACACTTGCAAAAGTGAATGTCAATAAAAACTCCTGTTTGGATCCTGAATTTAAAGATGGCCCAGTGTTTTCCTGGTCACCTCTTGGTTAACCACTTAGGCTGCAGTTAGTGGTTGCATGCATTTCTGCAGACAGGTTTTTATTTTATTTTAGAGGTCATGCCAAGCTGGCTTTTGACTCTCAGCCTAACCAAAACAAGGTATTCTACATTCCTCTGTTACCACCTGATTAACAATTAATTTCTCTTTTTGATCTGAATATATGGCTTGAATTTCTTTCCTAAATTTATCTCCGAAATTCATTTCTCCAGTAATTTTTTTCACAAATTCCCAGGAGACATTGTCAAAGGCTTTTTCAGCATCTATAAACATCAAAGCTGCTTGTTTTTCATTTCTCACTTCCAGGTATTCTATAATGTCAATAATATTTCTTATATTATCCTTCATTTGTCTGCCTAGAAGGAATCCTGCCTGATCTTGATGTATATAGTCTTTCAATACTAATTTCCTAACTGAAACAAGGAACCCACAAGGAAGCAGCACAAATTGCTCCCATGGAACAATTTTCCTCAACAGTGGTTGGAGGTGGACCAAGGCCTTGTGCGCGCCTGTCTCCAGCCCAGCCCTCCCAAGCTCCATTCCTTTGCTGAAAGAATGGAGACTCTTCAAGCAGTCAAGTGATTGGCTTGGAGATGAGTGTGTCTCTTGCTGCTTGCAACCTCCTGCCTGGCATGTTTCCTCCGCTTCTGGGCAGGTGGGACAATGCAAGAGACATTTGGCCCTCTGACCTCAGGGCAGGGTGCCTGTGAAGGTCCTGACTCTGGTTTTGTGGTGTCAGGCTCAGTGATAAGAGAGTGGTCCTGGTTTTCAGCCAATAGCACAGTGCGGCGGCGGGTGTGATGGCACTTTTCCCTCTCACACCATTGGGCCCACTCTCACTTAGATAAATTGCTCCCCACCTCACTGAACAACACTTTACTCAAAGGTTTCTTTCCCTTTCCTCTTAAAATTCTAACCCAGAGTATCCTGCGGGACCTCTGTGAGGGGGTAACTAATAAGTTGGCGTCTCAGGCAAGATAATATATAACACAAATGGATTAAACTTAGGTTACTTCAGGCATATAGTACACTTTAATTCGTCCTCAGTTGTTTTGCGCTACAGGTTTGGTTCCTTTAAACTGTGATACTTTCTTTCAGTTATCCACCCCTTTTAACAATCCTGCTCCTGAGGTACCTTAAGCAATAGACCCAAGGGCTCGCCACACCCCCTCCTTTCACTGGGTTTGGGAGTTTCTTCTTTTCCTTAGAAGAATCTCTCCCCTCCAGACTAGATTTGAGTCCCAAGTAGGGTGTTCCTTTCCATCTCCTACTTCTTCTGGCTCAACCTCTGCCTCCCAGTAAAATTTCCTGTCTGTTCCTCCTACAGGACACCACACTCTGTCCTTCACAATACACTCAGAGTGGAAGTTGTTTTGTTTTCCAGAACCAACTCTTTCTTGCTTTCACTCTTTCTACCTCAACCTGTCTCCCTACCTATCTCCAGACCTCTCCAACCTCTATTCCAACCTTCTCCCTCACTCTACCTCCCACTGTCTCTCAAAACCTCTCCTTTTAAACTCTCCCTCCTGGAACCACAGCCAATCAGAGACTGCCGTTCATTAACCATTTTCTGGCAGAGAAAGAAAGAAAAAAGAAACACCTTTTGATCCAACTTGTCCAGCAAAACCAACTTTTTTGTCACACACAGTAGCCTTGAATCTGAGTGGCTCACCCTCCTCCTCTGACTCGGAGCTTGAGGCCAAGGCCATAACACACTACCAAAAAAAGCATTCATTTCCCTCATGGGACCATGTCATATATTACATATCACCTAAGAATACTTGGGTGTTGGGAAACGTATTTACTACTAATGTTTAGATACTAGATGTGTGTGCCTTTCCTTCTCCCTCATTTCAGGAAAAGGTTGGCTTTCTTTCTTCAAAACTTAGTCATTTATCAGTATATTAGAAGAAAGGAAAATGTCAAACACTGCAAGTATGCCTGTTTTCTTGTACACATGGGGAAAACCTAGTAAATGACAGAGCCTACAGAGGCCTCAGTATTTGTCAACCTGCCTGACATTTGCTCTGAGCAGTTATAATATTGCCTAACATGACATCACAGCAAATGAGCCAGTGGCTACAGTAATGGGATAACAGATGAACAGCTGGTTTTTAGCCTACTATATAAGCATCAGAAATTATAGTTTTGTTCATTTAATTCCACAGTATTATCTATTATTGTGAGATATGTTGATAACAGGCTGGGCAAAATGCAAAATATTATCGAAAGAGTTCCAGTCTAAACAGATTGCTTCAAGCAATGACACTTTTTATTTTTTATTTTGCAACTGGATTCATTTTTATCTCTTCATTGGAAGTTTTGCTCTGATCACAATGACAAGCACCTTGCCACATGACTGGCACTATATAAATGATGGACAGTAATCGTGGTAATATAATTATTACAAAGAACATTGCCTCTTGATACTCCACCGGCTTTGGTCTTCACGTTTAAAAACAGCCCCTCGATGGTTTGAGAGCTGAGAATTGGAGTAAATGGGGCATCCTATACATTGGCAGCTTCATTTTGCAAATATTGTGGATATTAAGGCTGTGGAATCTTCTTCCTGTTATAATATTAAAGCAGTAGGAGCACAAGAATTGGAGTTAAGAGTGCCAAGGAAAAGAAATAAAGCTCATGAATGGTCACAGCAGCTGGCTTTAAAGAATGAAACAAGCCTAAGCTCTGATGAGAATCTAAAATTCGATTAGAGCAAAAAAGATGATTTTCGGCAGTAATGGAAGGTTTATTGGTTGGTACTTGAGCTAACAGGGATTAGGTCTCAAAGGGCAAAACGAAAGGATATGAGAAAGTGCTAAGGAGATTGCATTGCATACCTCTTAATTCATCAGCTGCAGTTTATATTGTGCCAGCTTCATTTAAGGGTGCTACACATCTGTCTAGTATTTCATGTCCAAATCTTTGGGTATGTTGTTTGCCCAGGAGGCAATTTCAGCACTGCTTCATGTAACTTAGAGAAGGCTTTGTGCAACCTATGAAAGTAGTGCTCAGAGAGTATTGCCTACAGCAGTGATGGCCAAACTTGGCCCTCCAGCTGTTTTGGGACTACAACTCCCATGATCCCTAGCTAACAGGACCAGTGGTCAGGGATGATGGGAGTTGTAGTCCCCAAACAGCTGGAGGGCCAAGTTTGGCCATCACTGCTGTAGGCAATACTCTCTGAGCACTATTTTCATAGATTGCACAAAGCCTTCTCTAATTGGAGGACCACAAAATACCACACCACTCATTCCTAGTCTTACCTGCCCAACCTGCTCCCTCTGCCAACTGTATTTTGTGACTCCACCAAGCTAACTAAAGCACACCCGTCATGCATTGTGCCCAGCCAAGGGGTTGAAAGACACATCCCTTCTGCAGCTTCAGGCAGGTAGCAAACACCTCTACTGGGCCAGGATTGAGAGCTGGTGGACTTAATGTGACTTAGTTGGTCCCATCCCTTGGGAGCCTGCGATACTGAAGAATGAATGGAGATGTGCCTTCCATCATGTTAGATCCCAAGACGGAAGTAGAAACTGATGGAAGACTAGCCTCCTACACTAATAACTTAGGATAATACTTAAGTCCAGAAGAAAAGGTGAATTTGGGATGCCAAAGCAATTTTGGACATCATCACCAGCCATTCACAAATGTTCAGCAACTAGAGACTGATGCTATTTGCGAGCTTTAGTTAAAGCTGCTTAAGGGCTTAAAATGATAGAAGTCCTTAAAGCAACTTAAGCCACTTTAAATGTTTCAATCAGCTTAAGGGCTTGAAGAGTTTTGTTGTGGTAGCTGGAGGGTGTTCTGCGGGAAAGGAGTTTCAAGAGAAACTCAAGAGCGCCTTGTGTTAGGAGGGCTGAGGGGTTAATAGTTGTGGGGATGGGTGAAATGGAAAAAACAGAGGTACAGGAAATGAGAACAGGAAGACAGACATATATTTTTCTCTTTATCTGTACTATGAAGAGAGAGGGGAAACATTGAAAGATATACACTTATTAGGCCATATCTCTATTTAATGATTAGCAGAATAAATCTGCTGAAATACTTGCAAGAAATCCATGTGCTCTTATTGTTCCACTTAATGAAGATACATTTTGTAGTGATCTTCTTATACATCTGATTCCACAGAAATAACCTAGTCCATAAATAATGTAACTAAAGATAAGGGAGTGAGCAATGAGTGATGAAAATTAATTTTTCAGTAGATATAAAAAATCATGATGCTCACGGCCAGTTTAGAGAGAAGATGGACTGGATATTCAGTTAATGATCCTCTTCGTTTTATATTTTTAATTTTAATTCTGCCATTCCTGTGTTGGTTTGCTGGTCTAATGGATGCTGTTGTGTTAGTTGTTAATATTTTAGATTTTTTTTTTCTATTTAAAAATTGTTTTATATTGGTTGTCAGCTGCCTTGAGAAAACTGTGTTTTGAAAGATGGGATGGAAATCTCTGAAATGAATGAAAAATATATTCCTTAATTTTTACTAGTGGAATGGTGTATATTTTCTCCCCTGATACCTCAAAATGATTCCCCCTTCCTGTTTCTTCAACAATTGTTGTCAGCAGAAGACCTTAACTGGCTCTTGTCAAGAACTCTCAGCATCCTATCAAGTAACTATAAAGTGATTTAACTACTAATAAATTTGGGGTAGTTATTTTGAAATGAATGAGTGAGGAAGAATTTCAAGACACCAATTCCTTAATTTCTTAAAAGAATAGTAAATCTCCAGGACTGGATAGGTTTGGTGTAGAATATTATAAACACTATTCAGAAAATCTTACTCCACACTTACTGGAGTTATTTAACAATCTTATTTTCAAGAGAACAGAACCTAGGAACCTGGAGGCAATCAAAATTAAACCTAATTCCTAAACCAAACAAATATACTAAGCAGTTTGATTCCCAGTTGCCATTCATATTATTTAATATAGATTATAAGATTTTTTTTTACTACAATTCAAATAAATAGATGAAAGATGAGTAAACCTCATTATACTGACCTGGACTAGTTTAGTTTTCTAATGCATAGCTTCCAGCAGACCCCATCAGTATTTGCCTGAATGTCATTTTTTATTGCAAAAAAGAAAAAACTATTTTTAAAGCCTTTGTTTGTGTAGAAAATACTTTTCTTTGGCAAGTAATTTCAAACATGAAACTTGGACTAAAATTAATTAAACTTATTTACCTGCACTATACATCTAATATTAGGAAAAAATGGCTATGGTTCAAAATTTCTAAACATTATCTAGAGTTACTAAGGATGAATGTCCCCTCTCCCCTTTACTAGTCTTGCTTTGGAAGCTTTGGCAGAAGCATTAAGAGCTAATATTAATATCAAAGGACCTATCACAAAAGGGGCTAAATAAATTAATAAAAGTTTATAGTGCTGTCCTTTTTATTATTATTATTTATCGAACTTATATACCACCGTTCATTATAAGACCACAAGGTGGTTTACAACATACAACACAAATGTCACTAAACAACATAGTATCTGTATAACATACAAATCAAGACAATGATATAAATACAAGTATAATAAAAAACTTACATAAGCCTATAGAGATTCCAACAATGGCAAATGCATTTTTTTTAAAGGGGGGAGAAGAGAATCAGCAGCAGGGTATCTGATATACTGAACAGTGTAGGAATATAAAATCTTCTCTCAAAGTTTTTTTCTTAATCCTAGGCCCCCCCCCAGGAAATGGGAGACCCCACAAGCTTCAGCTGGTAGCTTTGCTTTCCCCTCCCAGTCACTCATGCATTTACAGATGACATGGTTATATATGCTGCCTGGCCCATCCATTGCAGCTCCTTCTTTAAAAACAAGAATGGGGAAAGTAACAGAAAGGAGCAGGTTTACAAATGAATTATAGTAAATCTAATATATTTAATAACATCCTTCCTAAAATACAAAGTGGGATGCGGGTGGCGCTGTGGGTTAAACCACAGAGCCTAGGACTTGCTGATCAGAAGGTCAGCAGTTCGAATCCCCGCGATGGGGTGAGCTCCTGTTGTTCGGTCCCTGCTCCTGCCAACCTAGCAGTTCGAAAGCGTGTCAAAGTGCAAGTAGATAAATAGGTACCTCTCCGGTGGGAAGGTAAACGGTGTTTCCATGTGCTGCTCTGGTTCGCCAGAAGCTGCTTAGTCATGCTGTCCACATGACCCAGAAGCTGTATGGCTCCCTTGGCCAATAAAGTGAGATGAGCGCCGCAACCCCAGAGTCATCCGCGACTGGACCTAATGGTCAGGAGTCCCTTTACCTTTACCTTTAAAATACAAAGTAACATAAAACAATAATTAAAAGTACTCAATAGTCCAAAACAATTTTGGTACTTGGGGGTTAGTATACCCTCAAACCAAAACAAGCTTTATCAGGCCAATTGACTCTACCCTACTCTAATGGAAAAAGATGTTAAAAGTTGACAAAAACAACCTCTCAGTTTTAGGGAAAATAACAGCAATTAAAATGCATTCTTTATTGAGAATGCTATACCCTTTGCGGAAGTTACCCGTTTCCAATAAAACCTACTATTGGCAAAAGATAACAGAATGTTATATATTTGGAGCAAGGGAGAGATCACAAACAAAGAAAGAATTATCTATACGAACCAGTCTCTAAATGATGTCTCTTAGTTTGCACTATAGGGGGATGGATGATTTAATATTGGCAGGAGGATGCCAGTGACCTGTTTTGTTTTGTTTTCACTCTGCTACTTGGTAAAGGAGATGTTAGGTCGGTGGTGCTCTGTGATTAATAATGATCACCCAATGTGATCGTTTTAAAAAGCCCTTCCAAGTCGACACAACTGAGAGCTATCAAGTGACAAGCGATCAAACGATGTACAACTATGAGTGATCCAATCTCTCGTTGGAAAACACTTTGCGGGGGAGGGGAATCTTAATTTACCAGCCAGATGAAGATGGTTGAAACGTTCCCTCTTGGTCTAGCTGCTAAAAAAGCCTATGAATAAATATTAATAAAGGGAAGGAAATTACCATTTCAAATATGCTGGATGAAAGTGATAGCTCTGGTGTTCTGTGGCAGTTATATATTAATTTAGCAGTGGCTGTCACAGCAATAATTCAGAGCACTTTCATATTTAGGTTCAGCTGCGTAATTCATTTTGATCTCCCACATTCATCAAAGCATTGTTTTTGTTTATGTTGATATCATGAAGCACAGAGAAAAGAGTACGGAAGAGGAGATTCACTCTCTGAAAGCATCTCTATCCCATATGCCTGTTACAGGAAGATGCTGTTTTGCTCTAATTGTATGTAATTAATGAACAATAATCAGAAAGATGTCTTCACTGTGAAATCATGATTTAGTTTTATTTTCTCCTATCATGTATAATTCATTAATCTCAGTACGCATTGTACACTTGTGCTAATGCTGAATGCAGAAGAGAGCGTTTAGTAACTACTGTTTAAGCTCACCATGCCTCTTAAGAATTTCTTCGGCACATTTCCAGTGTATTCCCTTACCATTCATTAAGTACTACTCATTAAGTACCTGCATTTGTAAATGCAAGGGAGGCCAGCTCAATCTCAGTTCCAGATAAGATGCCTCCAGACTGGCAGAATATATTGTCAAAGTGAGTTAATCAGGTGCTACAAAAAGCGAAGACTCAATTGGCTGCTAAAGGCAGGTCAGAGAGTGGAAGTCTAGGAATGACAAATACTAGTAACAGGGCCACCCCTCTGGGAATTCATTAACTTTGAAAGAGAACCATAGGGAAGGTAAACTGATTAGGAGATACCTGTTGATAGCTGAGATATGTGTGTCCATTGAGCACTCTGATATACATAAAACAATACAGTGGTACCTTGGGTTAAGTATTTAATTCGTTCGTACTTAACCTGAAACTGTTCTTAAACTGAAGCACCACTTTAGCTAATGGGGCCTCCCACTGCCGCCGTGCCGCCGGAGCACGATTTCTGTTCTCATCCTGAAGCAAAGTTCTTAACCTGAAGCACTATTTCTGGGTTAGCGGAGTATGTAACCTGAAGCGTATGTAACCTGAAGCGTATGTAACCCGAGGTACCACTGTACATATCTTTCAGCATCAGCGGATGATGAAGTGGAAGAAAGACTTGTGCAAAATTAGCCAATTGAAGCAGAAGAAAAAATGGTAGCTAAAAGAAAGTGTGAATGTCTGCACAGATTGAAGCACATTTATACATCCCTTGCTGGAAGTTCCTTTTACTCATGAGTAGTCCACCACAGGGTAGTGGGAATCCCACTCTAGTTGACAAATAAGTGGGTGGTGGTAAGGAGACAGCGTAATTAATAGGACCAGACACCCACTGCTAGTGGGCTACCTTTACTGGATTGGCACCATCCACCACAAGCACCTTTTGCTACACTGATGTGGATGAAGAAAAACGGAACGCAAAATTATGGAGTGGGGGAATCATCATGGAATCATTGTTTAAAAATATGATGGTCTTATATTGTTGTATTTATCGGCAGCAATGAAGGCTTACTTGTGGTTACTCATACTGGGATGCATGTATTGAAGTTTTTAAGAAATAACAGGTTTTATCCAGTTGGTGTCCTTGCACAACTGAAAATGCTTTTGATCAACTGGAAGGGATCCTTTAACAGGGGGAGGGGTGTAACTCTCTTTAAAAAAACAGTTTCAGGAGACACAGGGGCCTGCAGGGAAGAGGGGGAGATGCAAAAAGCCCTTCCCTCCTCTTCTATTTTCAGACATCTCTGCTGGAGCAATAGTACTAAGAGGATTGATTCTAGTCTTGTCTAATGAAATTAACAATTATTAGAAGCTGTTTTCCTTAAACTGACAGCCAAATAATCGGTATAGATGCATTTCTGCAATGCACACATGTTCTATGACTACAGTTATAGGATTTTCTTCCTTCTGCAAGATCTGTTGTGTTATTCGTCATGTTAGATTTTTAGGGGAAATACTGAATTTCAGGCTAAAAAATCTTAAAACCTCAAGTCCCATGAAAGGAGCCATAGGGTGGCTTGTTCTTCACATCCTCCGCTCTCCCCCAACTCTGCTGCCATGATCAATCTTGTTTTGCTTTTCCAAGCTGCTTTTAAGTTCCTAAAACAACCAGGAGATCAAAGAGGTGCAGTTTGACCCAAGACATCTTTTGCTTCCTTCAGATTGAGAAATGAAATATTTATGTTGCCCCGCATTTCACAAACATTTGAACTCTTCTTCCATTTCAGAACATTCCAGGATCTTTCCAAACAAATGGATGTATCCTATGGTACTGTCCGGGATTCTGCGGTTTATGAATACTTCAAAGCAAAAGGAACAAACCCTCTGGAGCAAGACAGCACCTTTGCTGAGTTGTGGAAGACTATCAGCAAGAATAATGGAGCTGATAACTGCGTCGCAAATCCCTCTGAAGGCATCCGGAAGGTAAGAATGTGGGCATCATTAATTTACCTCTAGGAGGTTTGTGTTTAATATTTTCATGGAGGATAAATCCGTTTGCTGTTCTGTAAAAGCAATGAACTGGCATTAAGAATTTTTAAATAGATTCAAAAAGAAACCATCTAAACCAGAGTGATTACATTGCCACTTATTCTTTCCAAGAAAGCTGCAAATCTGTTTGGAACGAGATTGGTGTGATTTTTTTGTATTCTCTCCCCCCCACCCCCTTCTGAACTGAAGCTTGCACTTAGGTGACAATCAAAATCATATTGCCTTTGATGAACCCACAGCAGGAGTCCAGAGAGCCCATTGTGAATGGCTATTGTTCTAATCCATTAAAACTTTCGTTACATCCCTTGTATTGTGAATTTCTGCTTCCTACCGTTTTCTTTTATATCGGCGAGGGTGTTAGTCCTTGTCATTTTATGTACTGAGTCAGTTGCTAAACCAGTGGTTTACATTCAAGCTCTGGTCTAAATTTGTGCTTGGAATTTTGGTGTAAAGATTTGCATCCCACCAAATATAGCTTCACAGAACCTTTGTGTGTGGAGATAATTGGGTGGATAATCTGGGGGCAAGACAAAGACAACCCCTTTCCATTTTTGTGAGTTGGGCGTTGGATCTGTCCTGGTTCATCTGTTCTCCCCCCAGAGCTTGCTTCACAGCACTCTGGAGATAAGAGGTTCCTTTTGCTCAGTTCTTTGTTTTTTAAAACAGGATTCACCTTGCTGAGCTGCAGCTTGGAAGATGAACATACTGTGGCTTTGGCTACACCTAGCTGGTACTCAGCTGAGCAATGCAGCTGCCAGGGCAGAACTGTTTTTTATTTTATTTTAAAAATATGCTGCACAGTAAGGGAATTAGGGACGTGGGTGGTGCTGTGGTCTAAACCACAGAGCCAAGGACGTGCCGATCAGAAGGTCAGCGGTTCGAATCC
Organism: Podarcis raffonei; assembly: GCF_027172205.1. Lineage (NCBI taxonomy): Eukaryota > Metazoa > Chordata > Lepidosauria > Squamata > Lacertidae > Podarcis > Podarcis raffonei. The sequence goes on from NC_070606.1 coordinate 26,156,903, forward strand.
CCGCAACGGGGTAATCTCCCGTTGCTCGGTCCCAGCTCCTGCCAACCTAGCAATTCGAAAGCATGTCAAAGTGCAAGTAAATAAATAGGTACCACTCCGGCAGGAAGGTAAACGGTGTTTCCGTGCGCTGCTCTGGTTCGCAAGAAGCGGCTTAGTCATGCTGGCCAGCTCCCTCGGCCAGTAAAGCGAGATGAGCGCCGCAACCCCAGAGTCGGCCACGACTGGACCTAATGGTCGGGGGTCCCTTTACCTTTACCTTTAAGGGAATAAGAGGCTAATTGCCCTGAGACCTGTGGGCATAGGGCAATATACAAATTTAAGTCATTATCATTATCATCGTGGGACCAGGGCTTTGACTGGCCTGCTCACTCTATTCCCAACCTATGCAGAACATGGTGTAGCAAGGATTGCTTATCTTCACTGATACCATAGTATGCATTTGGATGTATATCTCAACTCCTGTCTTGGTGCTTATTGTTTCATGCAACTGGGTTTGCAGTTAGGCTGCATTGTATAGCTGCTTCAGGTGTCCAAGTCAAATGTCATTATGCATTCACCCATCCATACAACTTTTGTTGGTTTTGGAGATGTAATTCCACTCAGTCATGCATTCCTTCCCCCATAGATTGGTTAGATTGGTCTCAACTAGGGCCAGGGCCTTTTCAGTACTGGCCCTGACTTGGTGGAATGCTCTGTCACAAGATACTAGGGCCCTGCGGAACTTGACATCTTTCCGCAGGGCTGTTCTGCCTGGTCTTTGGATTGCACTCAGTCTGACCCTTATGTTTCCTTCCCCTTATGGTTTTGATCTATGGGCTACTATTAAAATGAGGCTGCATTTTAAATTGTATTTTAACCTGTATTTTAAATTGGTTTTCCCCCCTTTCTCTCCCCCCCATTATGTTTTTATTGTGATTTTACTGGTGTTAGCCACCCTGAGCCTGGCTCTGGTCGGGGAGGGTGGAGTATAATTATTATTATTATTATTATTATTATTATTATTATTATTATATCTCCTCTACCATATACGCTCACATAATTTTAAATGCCTTCAAACCTTTGTTGCTGTTGCTAGATTCAAGTGGCAGTTATTGGGTTCAACGATCAGAGGTGACTGGAAACCTCATCCTGAACCCTGTACTTTTGTTGCATTATTTATTTTAAGTGTCAGCTCAAAGCTGGCACATTTTGTCTATATGCCAGAAGGCAAAGGGATGTGTTCAGACTAGAGCAACAAAAGAGGAACCATCTGACTTCTATCCCTGTGGCAACTTGGAGACCCTTGTTATATGTGTACTTCCTAATTTCTCCTGTGCCTTATATATCAGTATGAATGGAGGATAGATGCCACTGGAAGAGCCAGTGTGGTGTAGTGGTTAAGAGCGGTAGTCTCGTAATCTGGGGAACCGGGTTCGCGTCTCCGCTCCTCCACATGCAGCTGCTGGGTGACCTTGGGCCAGTCACACTTCTTTGAAGTCTCTCAGCCCCACTCACCTCACAGAGTGTTTGTTGTGGGGGAGGAAGGGAAAGGAGAATGTTAGCCGCTTTGAGACTCCTTAAAAGGGAGTGAAAGGCGGGATATCAAATCTAAACTCTTCTTCTTCTTCTTCTTCTTCTACTTGGTAGTACTAGACAACAGATGCAGAGAATGTGGCACAAGTGCAAAACAGTGAAAACATCTTAGCCGTACCATGGCATCACTCTTCCCTTGTGCTAATGTCTCTTCTGCTAAAATTTCAGTAATTTTCTGGAAACACTCCCCCCCCCCCCGAGCAATTGAATTTAACCTCTAGCACTGCATGCTATGTGAGCAAAAATTCTGCTGAAATCAACAGGACAAAGAAATGCAACCTAACACTGCCTTTCTCTCCCCCGCCTCACCTCCTCTCGAAAGCCTGATTGTCACATTCATTTTTTGATGTTGAAAAGTTGCTACAATGTGACTTTCACCTTTTATTTCCATGTGATAATCTCTCCTGAATGTGCCCCCAACTTGCTGAGATCAGAGATTTGCCATGTCTTTGGGAAGCCACGGAAAGCTGTCATTCTGCAGGGCACAGCAAAGCGCAGAGCTCCTCACACTGTGTGCGCTCAAAAGAAATTTCTCCACATGAAAATCACAGGCAAAAGTCACATTGTAGGGAATTTACCATATCAAGGGTGAGTGTGAGAACTAAAGCACGCTCCGTCATTATATTGCATTAATGTAGACTCACCAAAAAGAAATGAAAAATGCAATTTGTGTATAAGGTTTAGATTCCAGTGCAGATGCTTCTACTCAAAATGCAGGTAGATGGTAGGCAATATAAAGCTCTCTAAGGATGTCCTTTCCTCTGTTTTCTTGCTTCCAGTATCCGTAGGCATTATGTTCCACATAATTATAGGAGCAGTGAGATTATTTAGTTTAAGGAGAAAGCCCTTAACATTTGTCTGACAGCTATGCAGAGCTGGTGTCAGAGGTCAGCATTGCTAGGCATTGAATTATTATTATTATTATTATTATTATTATTATTATTATTATTATTATTTTATTCCCATTGCCTGTCCCTAGAATCTACTGGTCCTGTTGCTTCTCCTCCTTGCTGTTCAGGGCTGTTCACTTTCAGAGTGAGCAAGGAAGAAAAGAAGCAATGAGAACATAAGAGAAGCCTGCAGGATCAGGCCAATGGTCTATCGAGTCTGGCAAGGTGTTCTCATAGTGGTCAGCAAGGTTCCTGTGGGAAGCCCAGAAGAGGACTCTCCCTTCAGTCTCCAGCAACTGTAATCTCAGTATGACTTGCCCTCTTGCTCTCTCTGGCAGGTGGTTTCATATGGGCACTGGGGGGAAGGCAAGTAAATGGGCAGCAGTAACACCAGCAAAGGAGACAAGATGGGCCTATTCAGAGAGGGCAGCCCAATGAAAACGACTTGCCCAAAAGACCCCCAAAACTTGAGATTTTCACTGCTGCTTTCTTTCATAATTCCCAAATGCCAAATAGAGAAATTTAAGAAATGGAATCCATACTGCACAACTTGGAGTGTCCTAAGTATTTGAACAACAGAAACCCTCAAGGAAATATCTTTCATTCATATTCTCCCCCTCCACACACACAGAAAGCGAGCACTTGGGACTTGTTCATTGATGAAGTTGTCAAAATTGTTAGGCTCCTTCCAAAATACAGAGAAGTTTGAAATTTCACGTATCGTCCTCTAACACATCTTGCTTACTAAAAAATTCTGTGAATTGAACACACTTACTTCCTGCTTGACCCAAATTTGGGTCCCCAGCCCAGCTGTTGTTGCACTGCAACTCCCATCATTCCTGACTACTCGTCCTGCTAGCTAGGGTTGATGGGAGTTGTAGTCCAACAACAGATGGGGACCCAAGTTTGAGAAACACTGGATCATTAAATCCTCTGAATTAGTCAATCGTTTGTCCCATGTACCAAAGGTAAAGGTTGGCATCACTTTTCACTTCAGGTTTTTCCTCTAAATACAAATGGGCAGAAATTACATCAGTGACTAACACGTTTTTCATTTTTTTTGGGGGGGGGGGAAATGATGAAAAGTCAAAACCCAGACCACCTACTTATGTTGCTTAAAAGATTTTGATGGGCAGAAAACAGAGGTAAATATCTGACACATCCCAGAAGTACTGCCATTCTTCTAGAGCCCTGTGACTTCAGTTGTGTTTGAGCAGCTATATCGATCTAACATCAGGGATTTTAAAAATGTAATACCCCCTAGGCAGTCATTCCCAGCCTTATCTATCACACATCTCACTCCATCCATGATAATGCTTCTCAGTGCTATAGCTGTCATTGTCCTATTGGAAAAAAATATATATCTATTTTTACAGTAGGAGACTTTTGCAAGATCAGCTTACTTCAATTTTTTAAAAATGGTATATACAACAGTAGCACATTTAACATTTCCTTCACCTTTTTGTCACTTTTCCATAAACATCAGTTTAGAAAGAGTGAACACTCACACAGCAGGGGGTGGGGTGGGGGTGGGAATCAATAAAAGTTGAACAAACAAACAAACGGCTGGGCAATGAGCCATCACCAGCGTTGTACTAAGATATCTCTCAAGTCACTTACTACTTCCCATGAAATCTCTATTGAAGCGACCCTTCGTTCATTTCTTCAGCCCCCCATAATTGGGCACAAACCCCCCCATTGAGTCTAAAGATGTACCAACCTGCCTTAGAGAAATTTAAATAGTTTTATCAGAACTGTTTTGCTTTCTCTCAATATCTCTTAGATCTGATTAACTTCAAATTTTGCTTTGAAATATGGGCAACAACCTGGGGAGAAGTGAGCCCACTGAAACCTCTTTTGGCTTTCCTGGAAATATCTCTGCTGTTTTGCCTGCAGAACACCATAAATCCCATTCGCTTTGGGCAAAACGCAGTGGCAACCGTAGTTTCCCCCCTGTTCGGAAGTGGGAAATAACTCCGGTGTAGTAGACTAGATGGTGCAGCGACTCAAAGTCAAGTGTTCCTTATCTCGTGGTTATCTTTTGCTGGCTGTCAGACAGGGAACGGCATGTGATTGGAGCCATGAGCTTATGTGGAGAAATCTTCCCCAGTGAGTGAAGGAGGAGCACATGACACATCACATGTCAGTTAAATCAAATTGAGATGCACATCCTTCACATGTCATAGCCCTGAAGTGGAAGGCTTTGTCCTTGGGGTTCTGCTTGGGAGAGTGAGTTTGTAATGTATGTCTTGTGCTACTGAACGTGTTCTGCATCATGAATTTGATTCTTGCACCATTGAACTTGGTTAGAAACTTCCATTGACTTTAATGAGCTTTAGATCATGCCCTGATACTCACATGCCCCCTGATTAGTTCACTTGCTGTCTGCTTTGCCATCTTCTGCCTAGGGGTATTGTTTTAATTAGCTGTGGTCTTTCTGGGTCAGGTGCATTAGTTTCAGACTTTTCAGCTCATTTTCTCATTACTGAACCCTTGGTGTGTGTGGTTTTTTGCCTCTGAAGCTACCGAAATAGGAGAAAGAACAAAGCTGGTTTTCCTCGAATGTCCTGCACTGCAAAAGCCATGCGGAAGCAGTATAATGCACATCTGCTTAGGAACCTTATGGAAAAGATCTAGATTACACGCTGCCTTAAGGTGCAACAATGTCACAGGCAGCTCAGACCCCAAAACGGCTAAAAGCTATATGTGTATGGAATCAGGGTTTTGCACGCATTGCCCTAGCTACACAGGAACTTTCGTTTTTGATTCCTCAGTCCTATTCTTCAAGGACTGAATATACTGCCCCCCTTTCGTGGCAAACAGCTGGTAATAGGATTACAGTTGCTTTTACAGAACTGCACACATACAGCCTCAGATGCTATGTATACCCTTTGTTGGGTGCAAAGAGTTCAGCTGCAATCTTCATATGCGTATGTCACCATTTAACATCCATCTATTATGTCGGATGCTGAATGCATGGATAAGAATATAAAGATACATATTTTATAACCTATTGCATAAACATCCATTTATTATGGATAGATTTATTTAACATTCATGTTTCAATGTCACACGGGCAAACTGGTTGAATACCAATGCATTCCATTTTGGGATTCCCTGTAGAATTGGAAAGTTATTTAAATGTATATGATAATATTGTCAAATTAAGTCTGATGCTTAATTTTCTGGCACAAATGGCTTTTTAAAATTGCGTAACTCGGTCTGCTTAGCCCCAAAGCTTGAACGGCAATGTAGTTCCATTCTAATACCTGGCTGACTTAGGTGCCCCATGATTAAACCCTGGCATAAGCCAGGCTTAATGTTTAATAACATTTTCAAATAAAATATAATGCTCATATTATATTTTCTTCATGGTTCACTGAGTGCTTTGGTTAAAACAGAGAAGTTGTTTGTGTCAAATACAATGCCTAGACATTATATATATTTTCAAACATAAATTAGCATTAGCAAATGGAAGCAACAGGGGAGATGTTTCCATGGATGGAAACTTGACATGCCATTGGACTTTAGTGGAGACTAATCTGAAATGTTAACTATAAAAAGCAAGATTTCTTATATTTTCATTGGACTAAGCTGCTTGCAATGAACTGCCATTTTCTTAAAGGCATGGGCAGGCGTTAAAGACCTAAAAGTTGTCGTACGAATCCAATCCCCACACTTTACCTGTTAATTAGACACAAGACAGTCATCAGTGTGAAGAGACATTTATATTAGAAAAGTAAATATCTGCCAAAAAAATAAATAAATCATGCACAGACAAATGGGAAGAAGCACCTTTCATGCTGTTTCTACCAGGGAGTTGTGAAATTACATCAGATAATAGAAGGAAAAGGCATGAAATGCCACCTTATAAAATAAAATTACTTGACAATGAGAAACGAAGAAAAATTCCACACTCATCTCAGTGGCAATTTGCAGGGCTGGCCAAAGGTGTTTTGCTTCGTGCTCCCATGACACATGCAGAAGTCGACTAGCTCAGCAGTTCAATCTTTCTTCCATTTAGGAGATAGGACAGCATCGTCCACCATAGCTGAAGGCAGCAGTTATGGGGCACACTTCGCTTTGTCCTCCGGTCCACTCCCTACTTCCAGAATCTGCCACCTGACGCAGTTGCCTCATTCTGCCTAATCGCAAGACTGACCTAAACAGTTTGCACATGATCACTAATTCATGTGCTTTCTATTGTCCTTTTAAAATGTCACTGTTGTTCCGATGTCGTAATCCACTACTTTATCTCTCAGGCTCATAACATTCAGTTTCCTTAGCAGTTTTGTGAAATGAACTTTACAAAGTATGTTTCTGGAAGCTTTAGGTAAATTTGAGCAATATGTTGTTGTTTTTTCAGGTAATCTAGCAGGTTTAAAAGGTTTTGCCTCATTGTATAAGCCTTGCAACTTCAAGTTTGCCTTGGTAGGTGCTTTAGAGTTTGTTTGGTTGTCTGAATCGTTTTACTATTAGGGAGGGTAGAGTCCCCCCCCCCACAACCCACTGCAGTTTTTAGGGTGGGCATACAGGTGAAGCCCACAGATATACTAAGGAACACCTTTAGAGAGAAGAGAGCTGATGTTCTGTATTGAAAAAGGACATAAGCATATGTGAGCCACAAGGTTTCTGATTCAAATACTGTTTTAATCAGATGCTCACTAGGGAAGTCTTAGGCAACCCACTACCTTTTAGCCTTGGCTCCCCATCTGCAATACAGAGGTAATAACAAGGTTGTTATAGGAATTACAGACATAATCTATGGGGAAATATTCTATATAATTGCTATTTAGTACTCATATTAAATAGTCATAATTACTGTACTAAAGCTAATTCTTTAGTTTACGCATGAGTTCAAAAATATTAGTGTGAAATCTAGCTGATACAATTGTTCAGCATTATTTTTTTCTGATAAAGAGAAATTCAAGGGTTTTTGGGATTTCACACATCATTCATTTGAAAGCAGTTAAGAAGTAGCAAATTTATTTAGTACCTTTCTTTTTGGGGGTGGGGCTCTTGGATGCCAATATCTCACAAATCCAGCACTTTCCCCATGAGGTTCCATATTCTGTATGGATTTAAGCAGTGAATTTGCTTCTTGACTTCCAAGTAATTTTGTTTTATAAATTACTGCTTCAGCCTTAAGTATTTGAGGTGGCATTTTATGCCTTTTGATGTCATTTCAGAAATTTCTAGCGGAAACTATATGAAATACCGTATGCTTTTTTCCCATTTATCTGACGTTTTTATCAATAAAACACCCCTTCCCTTTCCCCCCTTTGCACATTAGGCTGTCTTCCTGTCACATCCAATCAAACAGTAACATGCAGGCACACATTTGATCAAAAGGTGATAATTTGCAGAATCTAAAATATAAATACCTAAGAACTTTCAATTTCAAAGCGGGGGAATGAGAATGTCTTCTTCATGCCTACCACACTGCTAACTGAGGAAAGAGAGGTGTTTTCTCTGTGTGTCTGAAAAATTGACATAGGGGACATGAGAAACCCTTATTTAGGGGTGTGAACAGGATTTTCTGGGCCCAATATACTGTGGATTGGGCTCTTTGCTACACTTGCTGAAAAAAATGCACATAAAATTTGCATGCATATGTCATATGCAAATTTGTACCCTCTTTTGCAGGATATAGCCATAGAAGGAGGAATAAAATGGCTACTTGTAATCATATTTTGCTTCCTTTAAACAGAGTGATGCATCATTCGACTATAAAGGGACTTTTTCTGGGTCTCCCCTCTACCCTGAAAAGTAGTACAGCTCCAGTGCTTAAACCAACCTTCATCTGGCCTAATTATCCCATTTTTGAATGCATAAGACCCACTTGTGTTCAACTGAGCTCCCAGTTTGCTGTGCACAAAAGATCCTCTCACTATGAACCCCATTAAACACACAGATACTTATTTTTGAATAGACATGTATACCATTGCACTGTAAGCTAACCATACACTGAGTTTTTAATAAGTGCCTGGAGTTGTCTAAGCATCTTTGCATATATATTTTTTCAAATTTTGGAGTGAAGGGATGGGTGACATCCAGCTGGGGACACACACACACTTTTAGGGAGTATTGGATCTCAAACTGTAGAAATTCCAAGAAATAGAAAAGGATAAATAAAAGTGTGGGGGTGAGGAATATTGCAGCTGTTTATGACCTCAGGATTTCCTGTTTCCTGGTATCCAAACACCTCACTTGTCAATCACAGTTCTTATTTCACTCTGGCAAAAAGCACTGAAAGGCAGGAACGGCCATACTGGTTCATCTGCCAGCACATTTTGATTCTTAACCTCCTTTACAGGAGACCAATCAGCTTACTTTAAAAAATAAATAAAAGCTCAGAGTCTGATGCTTTTGCTGTCTGTGGGCTTGGTACATCTGCACCCCCACACCCTCTTTCAACAGACCTGTCCTAATCCCTTATTGACTAAAATGTTTACTGAAACTTTATGACTTCTGTCTAAGTTCCTTGAATGTTTTACCTAGAGAAGTAGCTATGAATTTTACTCCAGATGTTGTTCTTGCGACATTTTGGTAGAGCAGTAGTAAAGACATCTAAAATTATGGTCGCAATCTTCTGTTTAATGTTAAAGTGGCAGAGGATAGTTGAAAATGATCTATTTTTATTGTGCAGGCTAGAGTCCTTTATAAGCTAAAACCTTCGTTATTGATATTGAAGGGGCCAGTAAGCTTAATGGCTGCAATCCAGCACAGAGTTAGGCGCACTTAAACCTGTGGATTTAAAGGGGCTTAACTGTGTTTATTGTGCTGGATTGTGGTCTATTTTGTTTCTCTGCCATATTCTCAGTGCAGCCCTCAGTACTGCAGTGCTATAAGACAGGAAGAGAGAGGACAACCTCACGGCTTCCTTGTTTTGAGACGCAGGCTGGAAAGCTTCTGAGAACGAAAGGGAGACATTCCGCCTAGGACACATTCAGCTGGTACGGCAGAGGCTGGAACAGCAGTATTCTTCTCCGGGCATTGGCTTGTAATGGAAATGGAATGCCTGTGGATGATAATATTTCCCCAAGCACCTATGGTGCAAATAGGAGGCATACTGTAGATAGGGACTATCATTCCTGTCAGCAGATTGCAGGCTCAAGAGAGCTGGTGACAGTAAAAGCCCTGAAGCAAGAGACAGATACAAAATAGATGAAGTAAACATGTCTGGTGCAACCTTGTCTCTCAGGTTACATTTGCTCCTGGTTTTGTCTCTATTTAGAAATAACACAACTAAAGCCATGCTATGCTAGTGGTTCATAGGCAGGACTGGGCCTATTTATCACCCAAAGCTATAGGTGGCCAAATTCTAGGACACCACTGGCAGACTAAGAGGGGTTTGTGGCACACCCGGATAGGAATAGCACGGTCTATTCCACAGGTGGTGGGCATGTCCCCAAATAATAAAAAAAAGGGGACATGATCTATGAGGAACTAAAAAAATGCTAAAACACACATTTTTAAAGAAACCTGAAGCTTTCATATTAGGCATTCTAACAATAAGCATCCCAAATGAAAATAAAAGAATGTTTCTTTACGTGACAACAGTGGCTAGAATGCTACTGCGTGTCGAGGTCCCCAAGCCACCCCAAATAACTCACACATCACACGGAATTTTTGTTTAAGGTTTTTGGCATAATTTTGGCCACAGCTTTATTAAAATACAAAAAATGTGAGTGGTTGCTTAGGCATTGGTTGCGACTATCTGCCCTCAGTGGGGACAGACTGACATTTTGCAAGCCTGCGAAAGTCAGAAAAGGGGAATACATTTTGGGGATAGCGACGGAGCAGGGAACCTGCCCTCAGCCCTCCCCAAATGCAACCAGGGGCTCTTGCATGGCCTTAGCCCCTTGACAGGGTTCGGACAAAAGCAATGGTGAGCCCCTGTATTCCTTTAACGGAATACCCTTGCAGCAGCAGCATTAGAGGGGCAGGCACAGCCAATCCATGCCCCTCAACCAACCAAACCATAAACCAGTGCCTAACCGCAACCTTACAAGTTGTGACGATTTGCTACGCAGTAAGCAAAAACCAAATGGCACCAGCCAATCAGCCAGATGGACAAAATTCCTACCGGGCCCCAGCCCCAAGAGCAGACGATCCCATGACAGGCATAGCAAAGTCAATGCGAACAACCCTAAATATGGGGGGGGGACGGGCAATCCGATGCACGGAGCGAAAAGAGGAAGCTCTACGCTTCGTGCAGGGAGTTTTAACATTTCTGGCTGTCAATCACAAAATGGCAACATTAACTTCTTCCCAACAAATCACAACAGTGGCCAATGATCAATTAGCCCGCCCCACAACTTTGGAGTGTCTTGTTGGCCCCCACCGCAACACGTGCTCTCCATGAAGGAGAACACGCTATAGCAACATACTGGAAAAGTGAGTTGATACCAACAAAAGACGAGTGGCAATTAAAGTTGTGAGAGTATTGTACCTCAAACTAGCCAAAATGACAGAACTTACAAGAGATCACTCAGGCGACAAGTTAAAAAAGGAATGGGATTGCTTTAAAAACTACCTGATAAAGTATGGTTCCAAAAACAATACTTGGTTGTGCTTAGATTAATCTCACAGATATAATAGAAAAAACTGATTTTAATAAATGAATACAGAATATTTGTCACTTAAGAGTAGTGTTGAAGCAGCAAAGAGATAGAGGGAAGTCAACTAATATAGCAGGGATTCAAACTAGTTTTCCGGAACAGAAAGAAAGTGACTGTAAAGAGAGAAAGAAAAGAAGGATTACAAATGTAATTTCTTTCTGAGAACCTGGCGTATAGAATATTCAAATTACTGTTTGTATCCTTTGAACAATTTTGTGTACTTCTCTAATTCTTTTTTTATTATTATTTATCTTTTTTATTTTTTATACTTTTTATTTTTTGTGGGTTTTTTTCTTTTTCTTTTTGAATATTTGGAAGTAAAGTTTAATTCATGCTTTCTCTGTAATTTTTTAAAATGCAATAAAGATAATAATAATAATACAAAAAAAGGAGTAGGATGGTCTACAGAAGAAGAGTTTTGAAGAAGAGTTTGGATTTGATATCCCGCCTTTCACTCCCTTTAAGGAGTCTCAAAGCGGCTAACATTCTCCTTTCCCTTCCTCCCCCACAACAAACACTCTGTGAGGTGAGTGGGGCTGAGAGACTTCAGAGAAGCTGCCCAAGGTCACCCAGCAGCTGCATGTGGAGGAGCGGAGACACGAACCCGGTTCCCCAGATTATGAGACTACCGCTCTTAACCACTACACCACATTGGCTCTCTACAGCCTATACTTGTGCCTGCCTCTCCTCTGCTGTGTTGCCATTTGCTCTCCGGCACAATAGGCTAGGGGCAAAACCACAGTGAGATGCAGAGGGGTGCATACACGCTGTAAGCTATAAAAGTGCGGTGGTGATCTCTTAGACTGCAGATCTGGCAAATATCGCATTTGCCCAAAGGGAAATGTGATAGTCGCCAGAGGGAAGGGCTGTAAGTCCAGTGGTAGAGCATCTGCTTTGCATGAAAAAGGCCCCAGGTTTGATCCCTGGCTTCTCCAGGGAGGGCTGGGAATATTCCCTGTTTTGAAAAAGCCAGTCAGTGTGGTCAGTAATGAGCTTCCAATGTTCCTAAAGCTTTGGACAACAGTGGACACTTTTGCCCAGGTCTGCTCATTTCAGCCAGAACTCAGTCTTGGCACCTCTCAGGTGGGTGCCATTGCCATTATAAGAAAACAAGGGAGGTGTTCATGGTGAGTTCTGGCACGTCTTTTTCTAGACAAATAGTACTGCTATTGTCTGTTCCTCACAACTTTATCAGTATTAGCCACTCTTGTCAGGTTCAGAGGATATAGCTGTGGAAACCTTGACCATTTTGCTCAGGGAAAGAAGTAGCATGTCACCTTCTTCCTGCAACAAGTTGTCCCAGTTCCAGATGTGTTTCAGATCCATCAGGCTGGGGTGACAAGGAAGACACGCAGGCACTGATGCTCAGCCATAAAGGCTCCTTGGCTTAGCAGGGAGGCTTCAGATGACCACCCGGATATTACATTGTTCTGTTGGTGCATTCATGTTTATGCCATTAGCAATTATCTTGTCACAATTCCATGCACAAACATAGAATTAAACGGAAGTGTATGTCATATATACTGCATCAAGACTGAACAGTTTTCATCTTGGTTTTGCTTTTTGGGACTCCTGGTCTGGCCTTCTTGTTCTCTCCGTGATATTTAACAAGGACCACCTTTGATTCAGTAGGTGTTTCAAGACCAAATACTTGACAGCTTTACTTCCCTGTTTAAAGGCTAAGAACCTGATTTTGTTTTCAACATTCTGTCATTTTTTCACTCCTCACTTTTATCTTTTGAAATGCCATCAAAGTGTTCAGCAAATATTTGTGACCAAGCATCTTTAAGGGAAGGTAGTCTAATTACCGTTTGCCTAGATCTCTAAAACAAAGTTGCTAATCCTTAGTTCACCCCTCCCCCATTTTTTCCTGCTTCCCTTTAAGATCCTACCAATTTTGGTGGTGCCAGCTAGTGGGGTGGGGTGGGGTGGGGAGGAGGGATAGTCCTGGGGTGGGCACCCTAAAGCAGATGCAAATCACCCCCCTCCTCAGTCATCAGATCTATCATTTGATGAGCAGAAAGGGGTTGATAAACCCTCCCCCTCAGCTAATCTGCATGGCTCTAAGTGTGTGTGCATGCACAAGAGTTTGGGGTGGCCACACCCACCACTGGAATGAGGGACCTGGAGGGTTGACCAAGGGTCAATGACCCAAAAAAGATTTGCTGTTGGTTAAAGGTGGAAGATGATAAACAGCTGGAATGGGATTTTCCTCTACAGTGGTACCTCTGGTTATGTACTTAATTTGTTCCAGAGGTCCGTTCTTAACCTGAAACTGTTCTTAACCTGAAGCACCACTTTAGGTAATGGGGCCTCCTGCTGCCACTGCGCTGCCAGAGCACGATTTCTGTTCTCATCCTGAAGCAAAGCTCTTAACCTGAAGCATGATTTCTGGGTTAGCAGAGTCTGTAACCTGAAGCGTATGTAACCTGAAGCGTATATAACCCGAGGTACCACTGTACGGGGGGGGGAGAGGGAGAGAGAGAGGGAGTGTAGTACCCTGCTTGTGGTTAACGCTTAGCTGGAATGAAATATTCAACGCAGCAATAGAGAAATTAAAATAATAATTTGTCAGACAAATAAATGATAGGCACAGTGGTATATGGTTACCAAAACTCTGCCCCCTCCAGCCCTGATGGCCAGCACTTATATTTCCTCAACCCAGTCCCCTTGCTCCTCCTTTGGCTGCCTCTGTCCAATCAGCCTGGTTGAAATTCCTATTGGCTGTTTGCTAGAACCAATCATAAAAGATACACCCATTTCCTATTACCTTTTATGGGAGACAAAGAACTATATTTCCTTCTATCCATAAATGGCAGACAAGTAGCCATATATCTTACATTTGCCTCGACAAGGCACCTTAATTACCAGATCACCTTTTGCCCCTGTTGCCCCTGCATTTCAAAACAAATGACTAAAACAAGTGGCTCGTGGTATTAAGTTCTATCTAAACAGAAATCTTGGGTTCACATTCTCACACACCATCAATGAAATAAGAATCTAACATAAGAATCTAACATTTCTTACTTTCTAAATCCTTTGTCTATTACATTAAGCCAACAAATATCATACATAACATAAATAGCTTTTTAGAAGGAAAAGGCCCTTTCCCAGCCAGCTGCTTTTGTTGATTCAAGCCAGCAGAGCCAGCGAAGTTCAGAGGAATTTGGCCACCCTCCAGGTGCCCGGCTTGAATCCTTGTTGACCTCCTGTCTGCGACTCCCGGCAAGACCAGGGGAGGTCTCCAATCGGCGATTCTTCCCAACGTGAAGAAGAACACACCATTCCTCCCCCTCCCATCGCCGGGGGGGGGGGAAGAGACAGACAGAAATATATTTACATACTTTTATTCCTGTCTTTCCAGCAGTACAGAGAAAACATGTCTGTACTCTCTCATCCCAACTGCAGAGAGAGAATAACTCCACCCATGTACTTCCAGTACAGGGTCATGTGCCACTCTGAGCTAACATCCGGTGCTCAGTGCACCGAATAGACCGTCCCTGGTTCCCACGGTACAGTCCCAAAACAACAGCTTCCTGTTTACCATTCCAGCCATCTGGAGCTCGCTTCTGCATTGCTCCTTTTTCGTAACAGCTTTTCCTATTAGTTCTTAAACCTTAGGAAAATATGGCTCTTTGTCTGATGGGAGGCACATGGTATTATTTTCTGTTAAACAATAAATCTTACTATTTACCAACTCTTAATTAGTGTTTTTGCAGCTTGATTGTATTCTATAATATGTAGGGTCAGTGTAACATTTGCTCCCAGCCTGTAATTCCTTTTTACAACTTTGAGAAACTTGTCTCCTGCTACTGCTATAAATCAGGGGGACCCTTGTCCAGGAGAGCAGAAAGATAAACAACTGAAAAAAAGTACTTAGCCAGCTGGTTTCTGGCTGGCATGAAACATTTGCAAATATATCTTTAAGCTCATTTTAAAATACAGGCCTTGATCAGATGCCTCAGGAGGGAGGGAGGTGGCAAAGATATTCTGGTTTTATATTGGTTTTTACTGATATGGTTTTTCGCCAATGAATTTTAAAAACAGTGGTTCCGTGAGTGAGTGGACTGACAGTTCTCTTTTGGAGTCTTCTGACGCACTGCACAGAACTACATTTCCCAGAGTTTCTTGGGGAAAGGAAATTAAATGATTAAATCATAGTAAGAGCCAATCTGAACATTATGGTAAAGACAGGTGCTGTGCATCTGGTTCCCCTGCAATGACTAACAGAACCTGTCTCATAGGTCAAATTTCTGTGCTTGCCTGTCATCAGCAAGTGGAATCAAGGAGATGCCTTGTGTTGTGTGATGTCAGGACACTGTGTGGCTTCTACTGCATGTTAAAGAGACTGATTCATATAGCAGCAGTTTTAGCACTTGGCATGTGATTACAATAACAACTAATTTGGTCCCCAATTCCTGATGTAAATTTGCAGAACCATATGCAAGAGAGAAAAAACCACCCAAAAGAAAAAGAAACATCCATATGCCTTTTTTGCGGGGGGGGGGGGGGTTTGTTCTTATTTAATTACACATTCAAAATTATTGCTTCCCTGAACCTGATGAGAAAACAGAAATGATCTAAACTTCCTTTTAATAGCTTGGGAGCCTGCATTTATGATTACTCATTTATTTGCATTAAATTCACCAGCCCATCTGTTCCACTGTGCTTTGTACATTCACTGGAGACTTAAAAACATATTACTTAAATGTATTAGGAAGTCAATGATTACTTTAACCAAGCAAAGCGATCGGGTTTCTTCTCCCTGAATTCCCATCCAGAGACATTTCTTACATCTTATGTTAACGAAAATGATTTACATTCCTCATGCGCACAGCATGCAGTCACTGTTTGGAATCCCAATTAGAGCTGACATTTGCGGACGAGAGATGTGTAGGTGTGTACTAATATAAGTAAATATTAGCCACAAGTGAAACTCGTGGGAGAATTCGGTTCCTTTAGCCTACGATGTCACAAGAGAAAAGCTTCCTTAGAATAACTAAACTTCTGATAGTTGAAGCACGCTACTCTTTTCTGAAATAAAATGAGGCTTGTTTCATTCTTTCACCGGAAAAGTTTTACTTTGTAACAGGAAAAAAGCACACCACAAAATTTAATGAAGAATTAAAGAGCGTTATTGAATCTATTAATTTTAACGAAGTGTAAATATAAAACATTTACACTTCCCGCACCTTCCAGGTAGTGACGGGTGAACTAGCCTTGGCTCAATTCCAAATTGGCTTGGCATTCTTAGATGGTATTTTGAAGGAGTTGTGTGTGTGTGAGAGAGAGAGAGGATGCAGGAAGCTTGCTTATTTTCAGAAAGCTCCCTCTCAGCTTATAATGATGGATTTCAGATATGGATGGTAGTCAGCCGCCACATCTCTGCGGAAAAGCAATTGGGAGAATTGACCCAAATAATAAAACTGACCCCAAACAGACTTGTAAGTTTTAGTTTCACTTGCTATTTTCAAATAGCACCTCTATTTTCAGTAAGTTTACAACTCACCCTCAAGATCTTGGGTGTTTTTCCCCAAATTACAGTGAAGCCCACTAAGCCTGGTTTTTAAGGCTCCAGGAAACTCTGCTGCCCCTGTAGATAAGCCTTCGGAATCAGGGAGTTATCTGAACCAAAGGAGTCCCTTTATATATGCTCTGTAAGGACTCCTCCTACCCCATATGATAGGCAAGAATGCTGCCCTAGCACCAATCCCAGATCTAAGGTTAGTTGCATGGGCAGAGGGAAGGCTTACAATAAGTAGCTCATCCATCTACTAGCCATCACATACTTACAAGATCCTTCACTTAATTTAGCAGGGCACTTAAACAGTTCTTGCAAGTTACTCATATGTAGAAGGTATGGGTGGGGGGGCATACCCTTTTTTTTAACATTATCTTGGAAGGTTGTGGCTCTCATCTCTCCCTCATAGTGGCTACTTTTATTCAAGCCAGCTAGACATAATTGGTTTGATGAAACGGTCTTTAGGGGCCACTTTCGATACACGAACTAGATGTCTTTGACAAGACATAATTTGCTCTGTCTTTCACTTACTGTGTTACTGTTTCACACAAAGAGAGATTTCGGCAAGTCATCCCAAATTTCTTTGAAAAACACATTGATGTATGAATATGACATTGATATGGAATTTTCCCCAAAGTAAAACTTGAGGTGAATTTTAGGAGTCCTTCTGCATTGGAAAGCCACTTCTGCCCTGCAGAGGAGGTGGGATTGCGGGCGTCATGGCCCCACCAAGCGCTTCGACTGGAGCCCAGCCCCCGCGTAATTGGGGGAATCTCCAGCCGCATCACCCCCTGGCGAGCCAATCGGCTGGCTCCGGGGGGCATGGCCTGCCCTATTTAACGCAGGCGCAGCCGGGGATCTCCCTCTTTTCCTGCCTACCAGCTGTTCCTGTTTTCCCACCCTCCCGCCCTTTAAGGTTTTTGTTCCTTGACCTTGCTATGGACCTTGATTGGTCACTGTTGAGGGGCCTGGTAGGAATTTTTCCACTTGGCAAATTGGCACCAGCCCCTTGGTTTTCGCCTACCTTGTAGCAAATGGTCACAATTTTCTGGGTATTGGCGGTTAGGCATTGGTATAGTTCTGTAACTGGAAGAGGGGACGAAGCGCCATCACCTGCCCCGCATATTGAAGGGTAGTCTGATAAAGGATTCCGGGGGGCGTGGTCCTGTCCGAAGCCTATGGAGGTGAGGGCCTAAGGCACGCCCCCTATCGGTGACCCCGGGGGAGTTCCTAGTTGATGTGCATCAGCAGGACCCCCCCTACTGGTGGTTAACCCTTCCCGGACTTCAAGCGGATGGGTTGAAGCCAGATATAGTCAGTTAGGACCAATGCCTAAGCCAATACCACTCATCACCTGTAACCAATAAAGGTGTGGCTTTATTTAGCCCATTAACCTTAATAATTGTGTCATGTGTCTTTATTTCCCCTGGGGGGTGGGCGGGAACTCGCCATGAAATTTTACGTAAGCCACATTAATTTGTGAGCCTCCCCCCCCCCCAAGTGAAATTTGAAGCAACTTTGAATTGATAGTTCTCCTTAGCTTAAACATAGATTGGAAATTAAGGAGAAGTTAAAAGAGTGTTGATCTTGGGAAATTTCTTATGGCTTTTTTTGGGGGGGGGATTTCATATACAGGTATGTTACCACTAAATGTTACACCCATAGTGAAAATAGAGGTGAATTTGAGAAGACCTGGGTCTGGCAAAATGTATTTGGTGATTTTAAGGCCTTCTTAAAATGCATGTACGCCACTACTGTGGCCTGTGTTTCATAAGCTCAAAAATGGAAAATGAGTGAGGTCACAACTAAAGAAGAATGACAACTTAAGCTGACAGAATATGCGCAGGTTGCAGACTTAAGATATAGAATAAGAGAACAAGAAGAACATATGTTTGGAGAAAAATGGAAAACGTTTATTGAATATATGGGGGGGGATTGTGTACACTTGAAAACATTGGCAGCAGTAATATAAATTCAACAGTGTAAATAAGTTTTGATGGATGTAATAATGGAATACTGAATGGTTTAGTTTTTGTAAAACATGCAGGGATTTATGATATGCAAAATGAACCACGGAAAGAGAAGAAGGGAAGTCACTGGTATTTTAAAGATGTTTAAATGAGTACTCTAAGTTGTAAAACAGAAAAAAATATATCTATTAAAATGAGTAAAAAAGAATTCTCTGTTCAAAAACGGATAGCTTTTGAAAGAGAATGATAACATTCTATCAAAGTTAAAGATGTGCCTGAAAGTTTTGTTCCTTGTTTTTACAGGCAAAGAAAGGCAACTACGCATTCTTGTGGGACGTTGCAGTAGTGGAGTACGCGGCATTGACGGACGATGAGTGTTCCGTGACAGTCATTGGAAACAGCATCAGCAGCAAAGGATATGGGATAGCGCTCCAGCATGGCAGTCCATACAGGGATCTCTTCTCCCAAAGGTAATACAAAAGTGCTTGGGCTTGAACTATTTGCTGGCATTTAGAGCCTTGGCTAATCAGCTGCTTCTGGCTGAATATCACTTGTAGCAATGCATTTTAGTTCCGTCGCTTCTTCAGGGTCGCAGGATGGCCCATCTGGTTCTCAATTCAGGTGAGTGTGGGGGATGCAGGGACAGAGGGGCAGTCCAGCCCTTTCTAAATTAGGAGTAGTTCACAGGCGAAGAACTGTGTGAGAGTAGAAAACCATGGCTACAAATTAATGAAAACTGTCAAGTGGGGAATAATCAGTGAGAAATGTGTGGTTCATTATTCTATGCTCAAAGGTAGGCAAATGAGAGGTGCTCCTAAGAGCCACTTTACCTTTTTCACAGCAACAAACCCAGGTTTGCTGCTCAACAGGAAGCCGCAGTCAACCCTGTCTCTCTAATGAGTATACCTGTATGATAATATGTTTCCGAGCACCTTTTTGCCACATTCATAATTCATGCTTCTTGCTCTGCTTTTTAAAATACCAGATGTATATTTTAAAAGCATAATGGGTTGGATCCAGATTTAGCCTTCTGCAAAAGGAGGCTTCGTCTACTAGCAGAAAGAATAATTTCTTGACATTCTGTGAGATCTCCTCCAAAATAAGCTAACAGAGAACCAGAAATACCATTTCATTAGGGCAAGTCCTGAACAACATGTCACCTTCATAATCAATATGTGCAATAGTGATTGCATTTGGTTTAGTGTGTCTTGCTTTGGAAACAAAACATGAGCATTCCTGGAAGTCTGAACTGACAATTTAGGTGGAAAAAAGGAAAGCGGAAACAGGCTGTTACCTTGCTGAACACCACTAGCTTATATAATTTATCCTGGGAGTGTGGGATTGCATCAGGGGCACATGGGGAAGTGCAGGAAAGGAAGCAGATAGCATATGTTACAGTTTTCACTCTGCAGAAATACTTCCACTCTTCTGTCCTATATATAATGCTCTTGTATTCACTCTGATCATGATAAGATCAGGTTCAAGATGGATCTCCCTAAACTATAATCAAGTAGCACTTGACTTATACCAGGGCAGTTTTGGGGGCTATCCAGGTCAGTCAGAGCTTTTGTCTGTTGGCATCCATCTGTCTCAAGTGTGCCATTGAAGGTAAAGTCAAATAACTGGAGAGTTACAGTGCCTGTTGTGTCTGTAGAGACCAATATGGTGGAGACATGTTTTATTGTAGCCGGGGCAGATTTTGTACATCTTGTACAAAATGTGTACATGACCAAGCCTGCGTGAGTCAGAGCAGCCCAGTCTTGATTATCTGTGGATCGCCAGGATCTCAGGCAGGGCCGTTTGACGTCTTCAACTATCTGCTAGTTTAGAATCAGCAGTGCTTCAATGAAAAATCATTTCCCCCGCACACACTTGAATTTCTGTTTCCCACAATCTCTTTGGAGGAGTACAAAGCTGTTGTCAACAACTGGTATGATCCTTAAACAGAAGCACTCCTGGAGATTTAATCATCAGAGCATCTGTATGAAGTTTGCAGTTTTCCCCTGTTGTGCGTAATTCAGGGGTTCTCATGCCTGTCAGTTGTCAAACAAAATGGGGCTATGCATATGTAAGGTAGTGCTCTCTTAAGTCTTGCTGTGCTGATATGCAGTACTACAGAAGCTGATTTGCAGGAAACCATGCCTAGCTCTATAGTTACCTGTTGGCTTTTGTTTGGGGGTCAAGGCTGCTTCCCATCCCAATTTTGCCAGTGTCCATTGTTTTCTGTGTCCACATCTCACCACCCCAGAGTGAAAATCTGGCAGGACAGGAATTTGGCAGGCATTGTTAATCTATCCAGTTCAGTGTATGATTTGGAGCTCTTGGGACCTGGAACTGTAACAAGGTCAATTTAATAAACCAATGGAAATGATAGGCAAAAGAACTAAGAAAGTATGCCTGTTCAGCCCTCTCATAGTGTGTAGGGAGGGGATTCGCTAAATGGGGCCTGACAGGTTGGGGGTTCTCTGCTGTACCTCTTCTGGCTGTCAGATTTAGTATCCTAAGGTCTCTTAGTCAAGCCTTTCTTCATGGGCTGTTTTGTTGAGTAAGGGAGTGGCCATCGCTGCCTATAATGGTTTGCACAGAGGCCATTAGGACTTCTCCTGTAGTTGGAGACCTATTGCACTCCTACCCACAAGCACAGTGTTTGTGTGCTTCAAAAGCACAGCTTGACAGTGCTTGCTTCCTCTGACTGGTCACATCTGGAGGTTGCTTTTCAACAGGGAGACGCTTCTGAACTCACAGATGAGGCTTCATTTGTACTAAGTAATGTTCTCAACATTATTTTTGACCATTATGCATGGCACCAAGATAATACTGAGGAAAGACTTGTGCCACAGTTTGCTGAACAGCAACGGTAGCACCATTTCTACCCCACAAGTACATGGTGGATCCAACCCAATATGTTGAGATTCCCTTCCTTATTCACAACTTTCTGAGTGTGTTGTTAATATTGAGTCCTACAATTGGGTATACATTTTTTTGGTAGCACAAATCTTGCCGATTGCCAAGTTTATATTCTTCCAGTTGCAGATTTCCTCTGTGCAAGCTTTCCTTGTAGAAATATAATGCTTGTGGTTTTCCCTAAAATGATCTCTGCAGGATCTTAGAACTACAAGAAGCTGGATACTTGGATGTGTTCAAAGAGAAATGGTGGCCACGAATGGGACGCTGTGATCTGAACAGCCACACCAACGCACAGACGGATGGGAAGGCCCTGAAGCTTCACAGTTTTGCAGGGGTCTTCTGCATTTTGGCAGTGGGCCTGCTCCTGGCCTGTTTGGTGGCAGCCCTGGAGTTGTGGTGGAGCAGCAACCGTTGTCATCAAGAAACACCCAAAGAGGTCCATAACTTTTATTCTTATCACAATTAAGTGTAGAGAATGTAAAACTTACATCAAACTGAAGCTGTGGAAATCCAGTTCACTGGATTACAATTGCAGATAATTACATTTAAGCACAGGTTTCTTTCTTTTTAAAAAGTTATATCCCTTTTCCATATTTTTTTTATAAAAAATCCCTAATGTTTGTGTTTTATGGAAGGTACCAAAATGTCAGCTCTGGCAACTAAAGTCCTGTATTTATTTATAGAGCAGATACAGCCTGGGCAGCAGCAGCACTGCAAACATTCCCACATTGCCCCACCATTGTGCCTCAACCTTGCCATGGAGAGACCATCTTTAGGGGTAAGAGAGTAGCTCAGGCACCATGCCTTTGGCCCCTTCTGTTAAAACTGACAGACAAGGATGTTTAGGGCTGCCTTAAATACACAGATTCAACCCCTCCTGATTCTTGCAAGAACAACAAAAATCCCATGTTTACCTGCTGGCCAAGCCTGCACCACATGTCACCTCCTCCTTGACCCCAAGGACTGCTTTTTGCCCTTCTGGTTTGGTGTTAAAATAATTGACCTGGAATATGGGAAGATTGAGAGCAAGTGTAAGGCTATTTACCTCACTTGGGGCCCTCATCTGATCTTTTGGTTAAGGCAATAGAAGCAATAATGCAGTCACCAGGTGACATGAATCTTGAGTAACAAGCTAGATAGGTGAGGTGGAATCTATATTT
This sequence comes from Podarcis raffonei, assembly GCF_027172205.1. Taxonomy (NCBI): domain Eukaryota; kingdom Metazoa; phylum Chordata; class Lepidosauria; order Squamata; family Lacertidae; genus Podarcis; species Podarcis raffonei. The sequence goes on from NC_070606.1 coordinate 26,179,547, forward strand.
TTTAACTTTGGTATATGCAACTCATGATTCACCAAGCTGGCAACAGCTCAAACATAGTCACGTATTGTGATCTCACAGGAGCTAAACAACCCTTCCTGTCCCATTTTTTTGCAGTCCTAGGTAAACCACAAGAGCATGAGGTTTATTGAGCTTCTAGTAGGGTCTGTGTTCAGCTTGGTGAATGTTTTTTTTGGGGGGGATGGTGCATATGAAAGCACTGAACTGGTTGTTTGTGAAATGGGGACTTGAGTAAGGCCCTTCCCAGGTGTCTTCTGCCACCATGGAGAGATTATTTCATTCCAAGATGTGAAGTCTCTATGGTAGTTAGTTGCTGTTAGCTGATAAAGCAGTCAGAGAGGGATTGCAGAGGATGATGTCAAAATACGGCAGCAAGGAACTTCAGTATGTTCCCATGTGCTCTTATGTAACTCAGTTTTCTTTGTGGAGGAAAATATCCCTTTACAAAGGAAGTGTGGGAGCAGTGCTTAAATAAGGCAAGCGCTTTTAGAGAAATATGTAATACTGTTTTCCTTTGTGTGAACAGATGAATGAATCTTTATTCCACTCATTAATAACACAATAAATCATTCAGGCCCCATCACTGGTTGATGTCCCCGCCCCCTTCTTGTCTCTTTCTAAAAATAATACTCTTCAGAGCTAAATGAGCGGCTTTTAGTTAAGTATCTCTTATAGTCAGAATATGAAATTGCCTGTTATCAAAGCTTTTTCTTGCAAATATTTCAAAGCAATAATAATCAACCTGTCATAGCCATATCACGCAAAGAGACAGCATCTGTTTGCATCTGTTTCAATCTTTAACAACCTCACCTCTCTGTTGGGCTTTGAGACATTAAGGCACTTTAACCTTCTTTTCATCTTGAACAGATGCTTTGTACCAGAGGGTTATGACAGCAGCCACACCCCGACTGGGGAAGAACACAGGGCCTATCACTTTTAATTTTTCTTTCTGAATAGCCAGAGTGTTGCACTAATTGACATGCCTACCACATACAAACCGATGGGAAGGCTTATATTCTATAATGCTACTTGTCATTAACATTCCACTTGTCTGGATTTCCTACTTGTTCATTCAATTTGTCCTCCAAGTCTTCAGCTACCATGCTTCACATCCAAGTCAGAGAAATCATTTTGTATGTAAGTCCACTGTGCATTCTTTTCAAAGGGAACTTTTTTTGGTCAAAAAATAACTTAATTTGCTCACGTAGCCAAGAGTATCATGAATCCATTTCTTATTCACGAAGAGATGATGTGTGGAGAAATCCATCTATGGGCAAATACACATTATTAGTGTGAGGGCTGAAACCTTTAGTTTGTTTAGTTAATAGTGAGTGAACTAAAACTAAACTGAACTGAACACTTTAAAGTTCAGTCTTCTGCATGTTCATGGCAGTAGGGATGTTTGAGGAATTTGCTCTTTGTGGATCCCGACTCAAAGTAGCCTCTTAGACATACTGTAGATATTTTTTGAATTTTTCACTTCTCCAAAATTGTGGTGCAGTTCTAATTTCAAAAGACACACCCAAATGTGTATTATATATATAGTGTGCTTTGGGATTTAAAAAAAGCCTATAGAAATGCATACTATGAAGTAATAAAAAAAATATTTAGTGAGAAAATAGATTCAAAAATACCATTCAAATACAAGTTTTCATGCATTATTATTATTATTATTATTATTATTATTATTATTATTTAGAAAAAAAACCTCTGCAAATTAATGAAGAGGTGGGGCATAACTTCTGAATAAACCCTTGTGAAACTGACTCATGAAATAAATTCTGATTTGCCCTGTCAGTGTTGCCCAACTTTCAGGGCACAACTAAACATGATGTGGAAGAAATATATAAACCAACTGTGTCCCAGAGGTTGTTTTTTTTATCTGAATGTGGTGGGACAAGGCCTCATACGGAGCTGTGGAAAATGTGGAAGTAACATTTCTCTCCCACAGCATTTTCCAGCTGAATTTTTCCCTTGTGGCTGCTGTTTGTCCTGTAGGGAGAAACCTACAGTGCAATTTTAATCAGGACAAGAGAATTAGAAGTAGGGGAGAGATTAAGTTGTTCTGTCCCCCAGAATCATAGCCCTTGTTCTATTAACTTTTTAAAAAATGGGTCATGGATTTCCTGCATCAAATCTACTTTCCCTATATTTGGGCAAGTAAATGTATTGATGAAAGTAGGAACCGTTTCTGAGAAAACTTTGATAGGATTAGGATGTTAGTTGATGGTGTGGTGGTGGTGGGGAGGCCGGCAGGGTTAATGAGAACAATGTTTAATTGATACATTTATAAGTTAAATGTTTAGACCTTTTGTTCTAGAATGCCACTTTAAAGAGAGAGAGAAATGTATTAAGGATTGTCTTTCTTTCTAAGGTTCACTCACTTCACTATCTCAAAATGGCACCTACAATGAATTAGCTGTTGGTGATACATGCACACTTGTATAAATTAAATCCGTTATTGGTTGAAATGACCAATTAAAACACATGCTTTCTACCCTGCATTTCTCACCACTTCGAACATGGCGGGTTCTTGGTGCAAAATGGAATTGCTGATTTAGTTCATTCAAATAGGGCCTATTTTACATCTTGCCAAACTGCTGAGTACATTTTTCTGAAAGGTGTGCCCAAAGTGTATTTCACACAACAGCCTTCCTCAGAAGTAGCTGGAATATAACCTCCATTGTCCACAGCCAGAATAGTCAAGGATAATGGGGATAGTCCAACAACATCTGAAAACCTAAGAATGGAGAAAGCTGCCATACCATGTGTGAACAATGCACAACTTTTTTAAAAAGTATGTCTACATGTGGATGCGCATGCACTTCAATTCATTGTCTGAAACCGGTTTCAAACATTTTGAGCTGGCAATACATACGTGGCCCATCACAGTGCATTTCACTCCTGCCTGTGCTGTGCTGGCGGCAGCCAGGGAGTCGCGATGTATTGCCAGCTTGCCCATCTGCCTGCCTGCATGTTTGCCTTTGCCCAAGCAAGTTAGGTGGGCTGCCTCTTTCCTCCCGGTCAGTCACAGGAAGAATGAGGCAGCCCACCCTGCTTGCAGGCAGGCAGATGAGAAAAAACCTTCTCAGGCTCCCTCTTCTGAGGCCGGGACTGGGCTGTGGAGGGAGCAAGTCACTAGGAACTCCTTCGACTGAGCAAGCAGGAAGCTTCCTTCCCTTCCTCCTGGTCGCTTCTCCCTCCCTCCCCAGCCCAGCCCCTTTTTCAGATGTTTTTGGTGTTCGGGCATTGTGATATATCACAATGTTGAAAACCAGATACCATCCAGCCCTAGTCCTCAGAAGTGGTTTTTATTTTACAAGATATACCTGGAGTAGCTCTACTATTTTTGTAATATGCAAAGGGATTTTGAGAGGCACTTCCTTTCAGCCATAATATCAAAGAGTGCCACTATTAAAAATAATATAATGAAAAGTCCCACCTATACAAAGTTCTTACAATGCAACACAGCGGTCATATTATTTCCCCAAGCACATGTAATAAAAACTATGCCCCAAAGTTGTAGCCAAATACAAAAATGAATGGTTAAATAGAGGTCAGCTTCTTTTTATATCAAGGCATTCAAACTCTCCATTCATTTGGGAAAGGGGCTTTTTTGCCATTCTTTGCTGTTTCTCATTGTTGGGATTCCTTCTTTGTCTGCTTCTTGCACAGAATTCCAGTGGGCTTCTGATTGTGTCCAGCTTCACTCATGCTTTGGAATCTGCAGTTTCGCTAATAGGACTGTCTCTTGGAATTGCCAGAGCCTAGTCATTGCTTGCTAAATGCTCTCTAACATTGCAAAATGCTAACCGCCCATTTCTAAGATCCGCTTTGCCAGCAAGTAGGCACTTTGCATAGCCCATGCTCACCGGCCACTGTAGCAGTGCCGAATTTCAGTCAACTATGCCCTGCAAGCACTGCAGGGATCTTACAGCCAGGATTTTAAGGCAAACCAACCGTGGAAGATTTGATTGAAACATTTCGGGGGAATTTCCTCCTGGGGAGTATATTTTTAACCTAAGTTCAGTAGGAGGCGATACTTTAAGAAATGAAAAATGGATTAATAACTTCGGGTAGATCATAGAAACAGACAACTCCTCTCTTAGGTAGTATCTAGGCAGAGGAAGCCACTTTCATGCTGATTATGGCATGACTTGCAAGCTATTCACTGCCTTGGCTATACTTTTAGGTCTGAGATGGGGAATGTGTGACCTTCTGGATTTTGCTGGATTACCACTTCTGTCATTACCAGGTAACATGGCTCATGATCAGAGATGATGGGAGTTGTAGTTCAACAATACCTGGAGAGTGACAGGTTCCCCATTATTTAGGTAAATGTTCCATGCTGTGAGAATATGGATGGTGCTTACCAGGGCTTTTTCAGCTGGAACTCAGTTCCGGCACCTCTCAGGTGGGCGTCATTGCCATTGTAAGAGAACAAGGGAGGCATTCATGGTGAGTTCCGGTACATCTTTTTCTAGAAAAATAATATTGGTGAACATTTATGAAGTTCTCAGATACCTTACAGCTCCCTACTATCAGTTTGTTATTGTGTTTTCGCCTGATAACGATAAAAAATAATGCACACTGAACCATCTAAACCTGTCCTAATTAATAATCTAATTTACATCATAATTTTATAGCAGTTCCTAGGGAGTCCCAGAAATTACTATCAACGAGAGAGGCCCTCGGGCACATTTCAAGCCATCAATAAATCCTATTTTGCAATCTGTTGCGGCCATCAGTTAAAACAGGGTTTTTATGTAATCATATTGGGAAGGTAAGATGTAAAGGAGGACAGGTTCCCAGTACCTTTATCAGTTGTGTGGAAAAGGGACTTTCAACAAGGCCACCTTTAAATACTGCACTGAATTCAGCTTTGCTAAGTATCTTTCCCCACTCCCTAACCTTCATTTTGCTGTGTAGCGAAAACAGCTGTCTGTTAGGTCCGCTGCTATTAGCAGCTGAAAGCAACTTGTGTTTGCCTAACTGCTCCTTATCAGACCATGTGAAAAACATTCTACTAGAATGTCTTTTGCCTCTTAGCTGCTTTCAAAGGGCCAATAGTGAGATTAGCACTGCAGGAGCTAAAATAGTGGCATTTTGTTATTGTCAGAGCCTTCACTCATCTTCCTGCGAACCAATAATTTTTTGAAATCAGTGCACAAGGCTCTAGTAGGAACTAGAGATGACCTGTTCCTACAGGTTTGCCTCTGGCACTGTAGGAATGTCAACCAATTTTTATTTTTTTTTTTACCTTTTTATTTTTACAAGCCTAACCAGGTTCACATGCTTTATGCCTTATTGTGATCTCTAATGCCACAACCATCATAAATACAATTTTATTGGTATTTTTCATGAATATTTTAAACTGCCTAGAGCTCTTTTGTTCTAGTAAGTGGTATATAATGTTTGATGTATCAACTAAAAAAAAATCTCCCCCTTTCAGTGTATTTAGCTTGAATAATACCATAGCTGTTAATGATGGGTGTATTCTAACCTACCTCAAAACATTTGCATCCTAAAAACTCCTACTGTCTTAGAGTCAAGCTTCACAAGTGAGAGTCCCATGTAATGCATCCAATGATGGACAGTATCACTTCAAACTGTGTGTGTGAAATGTTTGAATGATCCCTCTTTTTGAACAAACAAACTGTCTGCATATTTAAAGCTAGTATGCAAGGGAGAAGGACAGGCTACAAGTATCTCTCAAACATGCTGATTTTGTATTTGCAAGAAATATTTCACGTATGAGCATTCAATTATTTGATCTTTCTCCTGTATGGGAGGTGTGAATTGCTCTCACGCTTTGTTTTATTTACTGAAATATTTGCTAGCATCTCTGTAGCCGGGGCTCGCCGAGTGGTGCACAGCATAAAAATGAAAATACAATAAATGCAATGAATTTGATCACCCAGCAAATTGCACTACAAATTAGCATAAAATCATAAAAAACTAAAGAAAAGGCTAGGGAAAACTATTCACCTGGCACTGAAGAGAGGCTTGATATTGGTGCCAGTTGTACACTACAGAGCTATGTTACTTGCTGATTGGGCAACATGGGAAGTGCTCCTCAGTAAATAGACTAAGTTGGAAATGCTGTTCTCCATGCAATCTAAAGTAGTAGAGTCCAGCAAGGGATACATTGCATGGGATTTCCGATTATGTAGATTAGCTGCCAGATGGAGGAACATTCCTTAGGGACTGAAAAAAATAACACCACAGGTTCTGCATAATGGTAGCCATTGTGTACCACCTGGATCCATTGTACCTAGACATGTATCACCTCCATTTTTATTTTATTTTTTAAAAAAGCACAACTGGGGCATTCATGCACTTTCAGAGTAGAAAATTAACTGAACTGTTTTGGGAACTGGGTCCTTCCTCCTACTTAAAAATGAAGACACTGAAGACAGGCACTATGGTGCTCTCCAGATGTTGTGGACTTCCACCATCACTTTGGCCATGCTGGCTGGGGCTGATTGGAAGTGTCTTTCTCAACATCTGCCAGACAACACGTAGACTACTCTCAACACAGACTATCACAGGCGTAGGCAAACTCGGCCCTCCAGATGTTTTGGGACTACAACCCCCAACAACCCCCAGCTAACAGGACCAGTGGTCAGGGATGATGGGAGTTGTAGTCCCAAAACATCTGGAGGGCCGAGTTTGCCTATGCAATTTTTTTTGCCATTTCATCACTGTCTTCTCCCCCTAACCCACCCTGTTGCTGGCTGTTTTTCTTTTTACTGTTTTATTTGTTTTTTTCCCCCAACTTGTGTTCCCTATTCCATGTGAAGAAAAATACAGGATTTTAAATATATATATATAATTCCCCTTCATTGTATGTTTATATTTTACATTGCTTTTTAAATTATTATTTTTATGTATTTCAATCACATCTGAAATCTGTGTACTTTTTTTGCTAAAATTTCTCATATAAATAATCATCTGTATGTATCACTGCATTGTACTTTAATTTTCTAAGATGAAATAAACTTTTGGGAGCAGGAAATAATAATAAAAAATGTCACTGGCAATACAGGGCAGTAGAACAGTAGCACGCTAGCTACTACACAGGGCCAATTCACATGTGCAGCCTCTTGATTTTTCATTGCTTACAGTCCAGTCCTGTCTACAGACTGTCTACTCAGAAGTATGTACTCCAGAGTTCGGTGGGGACTCAGGGTACAATGGGGCTTGGTATGAAAAAATGTGTTCACTAGGATAAATTTACACCAAAATGCTGGTGAATTTTTGTGAAGAAATTCACAAATTGTGGCAGAAATCTAGAGAGCAGAATTTAAGATTTGGAAAAAAAAATTGAGAAACTGGGAGAACTAGCAGGTCCTTCCATGCCTAACTGCAGCCTTAATTGTGGTTAGATGACTGAGAGTTTGAATTTATCACTGATTCCATCGGAAAGTAATGTGTTTGAGGCTCTGTAAAATGGTCACACACACACACTGGAAGCAAGCTATCGCTTATTAAACAATGGCCTGCATTCACTCATACTTACTAAGGCAGATTTCCACCCAAACAAGCTACCTGCCATTGAAGCCTCAAGGAATCAGAAACTGCCACACTTCAGAAAGTCCCAGGTGGCGGAATGTGGAATCTCCTGTAGATTCCAGAGTGTAGATAGAGAAGAATGGAAGTCATTCTACTCTTCTCCAACACTTTTCAGAGAAATATCAACTTATCATTAGCTCTTGACTACCATCTGAATGGAGTTCCAAAACTACCATGCAAATAGAAGTTGAAGAGCTGTTGAAGACCTGGCCATTTGACAGACAATTTTTTTGTGATAGGTGGTTGGATAATTCTCGGACATGCAATCTTAAATCAAGGCACTGAACTGTTTACAAATCTGGACTACCCTAATCTACCAGCATATCTATTCCAGGGGAAGAGAGAGGAATAAGGGGAGGGGAAGATGTATGTGTTCCCACTGCAACATGTAACCGGCAGTAGTGAAGGAATGTTATATAGTTATAACGTATGGCCTATATTAATATGAAAGATAAGCGCAAGAAGCCTTGGGTTCCATGGAAGCTATACAAGGGTTTCTCAGAAAAGAAGTTCACTTTCCAATACACGAGACAAGGAGGGCAAGCCATAAGGCCACTGAATGGCCCAGCCATGTTATGAATATGACGCTATGAAATACAATGAGTTAAGCTCTGTACCAGGCTTAACTTGTACAGAGAAAATTATACCAAAATAGAATCCTGTTCTAAGTGAATGGGACAGAGCTGCCAGTCATCTAAACACCTGCCAACATGCACACAATTTGAAATACTTGCCTACATTGGCCTCAATGGTTACTGTGAGCCTGCCCCCCCACCAAAGAAATATATAAAGCACTCCTAAAATGTATCACTAATTGAGAATACCTAATTTATTGGTGAAAATTGTATACTTCCTTTCTTTTCCAATATACAATTCTTTTTCGGTATCCAAAATGGTGAAGAAAATAGGATTTTAGAGTATGAAGTACACCAAAATTAAAAACGAAAACCTCCAACAGAATCAGACAAATTAACCTGGACCATGCCAGTCATTTTCAGTAGTTTGGGTGCATTTTTAGTGTGTCATTTATGTCACAAATAGGAAATATCTGAATTAGCTGACTGAAGGCAAACTTGTGACTGAGCACACAACTCCGCCAAAAAAATCAGAAGTGGGTGGCAACCAGTTTATGCCACTCCTAATTCCAGGCCAGGTCACACGGGAAAACATACCTTGATTTGTTTGAATGGTTTTACTCATATTCCAGATGATATGTACTATCATTTTATTCATACTTACTTGGAAGCAAATTTATCCAGTGGGGCTTATTTCCAAGTAAGAGTACATTGAAATGCAATGCAGGTATAGCTGAAATAAATTAAAACCTGCTTTGAAATGACAATTTCATGTCATGTGGCATGTCAGTGATGGGTGTGATTGATCAGCAATGAAAAAATACCAAGGGTAACACATTAATCTGAGAAAAATTAGAAAGTATTTCTTCCACTCCCACCAAAACCCCAACACACTTTGGGGTGTGTCTGGCATATGCTGAAGGGATGGGAGGAAGAGTTCAAATAAAAGATGCAGACATTTTGCTTACTATCATCAGTGTTGCATGACATGGGTATGCTGATATCTGTCATCACTATGTGTACATTTCTTAGAAGCCACACTATTTGATCATTTCCCCCTCCCTCTTCTTCTTCTCTGTGTTTTTTTGCCCCTTGGAGATTGCCCATGATGTGAGGCTGGGTCTCAGAACCATGGTGAGCATTTATAAAATCACATATAATTTTTTAAAAAAATCCATGCTTGCAGTCACTCCCTGAAACCTCCAACCTTTCCACCCTCCCTGCCTCTTTTGTTGCCTGTAGTGAATGCACACCTCAACTGCACAAAGCACACATTTCCTCAGCCTACAATGCTGTCATTTCCAAACAATTTCATTTTCATACCTCTTGGCATGAAAATAAAAAAAAACACCCTCATGTGATGTCACATTTTCCTTAAAAATGTTACTGTACATCCTTTTTTGCTGCTTTTTATCTGTATTGTTCTGAGTCAGTGCCAGACCATTGATGCATCGGGCCAGTACTGTTCATGCCAACTGCTTTGCCAGGGATAGATGCCCTTCCCAAACAGTGCAACTGAGTTCCTTATAACTAGATGTGCCAGGGACCAAACCTGAGACCTTCTGCATGCCATGCACGTGATCACCTACTGAACTATAATCCATTCCTTAACCTTACAAAACTGACTACTGTATATGTATAGACACACCTTCATTGCTGCTACTGGAGATCTCCCTCAATCCAACTCTAATTTAAGGGTGTGCAGAACCCCAGGAACTCCTCAAGGGAATGGGCCAGTCTATCTGAAACTTGGAGTGCCCATTCATGACGGTTTTGAAATCCCAGCTGCTTAGTTGATGCGAAAATACCTTAAGTATATTGGAGTACAATTCATTTTTTCTCATTTTAGAGAAAAAAGCAATCATGTCTTTGATTACGTTTGTAATTCCTGATGATTCAGTCTGTCAATCCAGGTTTCTTTCTTGTGGGAAAGTAACCCAATGAAACATGGACTCGGTGAGCCCCAATGATGTATTCCCCCCCCCCATAAATTCAAAGCATGAAAATGTTTTTCTTCTGCAATTTGAAGAATTCAACAGAAGCCTATAGAGTTGCATTAACACTAGTGAAATGTATCAACATGCTGTTTGGTTGCAGTTGGAGTTTGGCTAGAATGAAATTCGAAGCAAATCTGAAAGTACTTCCTCAAGTGAGGAATTCCAAGGGAATTTAAGCCCAACAAATTTCACCTGTGAGATGAGGGTAGTTTCCTACATCCCTAATTTTAGCTCTTCCACCTGGCTGTTGGGAAGTAATTAACATGCCAGGTTCCCAGAATCTAGATATTTTGACATGAGGAACACATATTTGGAGGTCTGTAAGGTTTCAGCAGGCTATCAGATGCATTTTTGTCACAGCAGCTAGAAAACAACCTTTGCTAAAAACAATGTTGACTCACACCGGGAAATGTTGTCAATTATGCCAACAAGGCCTCATTTTTAAAATTTGTTTTGCTTAAAAGCCTCACTATCGATCTTAGTTAGGCACGGTATAGAGAAAACAGAAAGAAGCTGTCTGTATCTCATAATACTACAGCTCAAGGGCATCAGACACAACTGACTAGGGCTGGACGCAGGACAGACAAAATAAAGTAGTACTTCACACAGCACATAATTAATGCATGGAATTGATCGCCACTAGCCTAGATGGAGGTTGTCTATTTATTATTTATTTTTAAACAAATCTACTTTGTCTATTTCCCCAAAGGAGCTCCAGACAACTAGAATAGTTCAAAACAAAACAAAACACAGCAAAATAAAATTTATCAAAGGTTAGAAGACATTATGGTTATATGGAAACTTCACATTCTGAGGTAGCTGCTAGCTTCTAGTTACTGGGGAGCAACAATATGAGAGAGTTTCAAGCCATATTTGTGGGTCCTCTGGAGGAATAGGAATATAGGAAGCTGCACTGATCCATCTAGCTGAGTACTGTCTAAGCTGCCCGGTAAGCTTGTAGAGAGGCAAGTTTGCATACATGAGTCTTTCTCAGCCATGCCTGGAGATACCAAGTACTGAACCTTTGATTTTGCATGCAACACACTGCCTGTAGCACTGAGCTATAGCCCTTCCTTATCTGGCTGAATACAGTGGACAACAGGATGCTATGCTCGATGTACCTTTGCTCTGATTCAGGAGGGATCGGCATACGTTCTTTCATTTTGCACATGGTTACTCAACAGTATCATCCCCCAAGAAAACAAGTGATGGCTACTTGGTAGTGCTATTGCCTTTTACTGCTCTCATCTTGTTTGAAGATCAGCAGACATTAAGAAATCTGTTTCAAGCAACCAACACCAAAGCATCAGGGTGCCGCTGAGTATTTTCTCAGAATTTCAGACTCGCCAGCACTCTGATGCTTCCCAGAAACACGAGAACATGTGAGCAAAGGCAAAATAACATCCTTCCTTTCAGTTCTGCTTTTTAAGTACAAAAACATATTCCAGATTATTTCCTTGCAAAAGGGATTGTGCCCGGTGAAATTATCTGAAATTATCTCTTGTGGACAACAGTTGCATTTGGTTTACCTTGTAGGAAGGTACTAGTCAGTGTGTGTGTGTGTGTGTGTGTGTGTGTGTGTGTGAGAGAGAGAGAGAGAGAGAGAGAGAGAGAGAGAGAGAATATGATAAAAGGGAATTGGCCTATCTGAATGCTTTCTATATGACTATAAGAATGTGCTTCTGTGAGAACAGTATGCTGAATTAGCTGTGCCACTAGCATGACCCAGGCTCATTTTATAGTCTTATGAGATCAAATCAGATCTGTTAAAAGTGAGGCCCTGTTTTCTTCCTATTCACTATAATGAGGAATCTAAAAACTGTGATGACATAGCCTCTCCTCACAGACGGGAGGTGCTGTGAGCGGGAGCTGGTCCCACATCAGCAGGGGGGCGTAGTCGGACTCCTGTGTCACTGTCCTGGCTGCCACACCCTGCCCAGCGGGCCAGCCAATAGGGCTGGTTTGTGGGCGGGGTCGAGCCACATTCAAGCGTATGTGGCAGCCTCGTGGCTTCACTCTGTTGCCCGTCTTGTGTCTTATTTATCCCAAGTGGGCGGAGGGTCCTTGACTCACAATTCCCCTTTTCATAGAAGTGGATGAAATTTTTGGTCATTGTAGCCCCTCCCCAGTGGATTATGCATGCCAAATTATAAGAAGATACACTTGGGGGGGGGATTGTGCAGGGCACCTTTAAATTTTGATTTTTTTTTTAAAAAAAGGCTTTAATTTTCTGCCAAATGGGAGAAGACTGTCAAATTGATTGATGCAATGGTTCTTTCATAAGGGCAGACATTAATGTTAGGGTTGTGACAATATGAATTATTGGGGGCAGGAGTGGGGGAAAAGAACACTGATCTCTAGGAAAGACTGATGTGTAGAACATCTCACTCCTATCTCACAAAGACCCTGTTACCTCAAAGGATCCCCCTGAATTTTTGGAGATGCATGGAAACGTCTCCATTGATTTGCATGGGGAAGGTAGGTAACAGAAAAATAGCATCCATCTCCAAGAAAAACTGGCGTGAGGAAAAAGGAAACTTAGCAAGAACTCTTTTTACCCAAAGGTTCATTGATTGTGGGATTCTTCTCCACCACCCATGAATTTTTCTTGGGCTGAGAAATCTGTCCACTGACTTGCATTGGGGAATGCATAGATCACTGTGAAAAACTAACAGTTTAACCCCCCCCCCCAATCCATGTGATTAGGAATGTCTTGGGGAAATCATTCACTGTGAATAAAACCTATACCTATGTGTCAAAATGAAATATTCTCCCAACTCACCTCTCGGGATGAAGGATAAATTGGAAGGCAAAACTACATAATTCACACTTCCTGAAACAATGTACAGTGGTACCTCGGGTTATGAACTTAATTCGTTCCAGAAGTCCATTCTTAACCCGAAACTGTTTTTACCCTGAGGAGCGCTTTCGCTAATGGGGCCTCCCGCTGCACTGCCAGCACATGATTTCCATTCTCATCCTGGGGCAAAGTTCGCAGCCCGGAGCAACTACTTCCGGATTACTGGAGTTTGTAACCTGAAGCATTTGTAACCTGAGGTACCCCTGTATTGTACCAAAATACAGCCACCCTTTGATATTTGCGCTTTTCTGAATTTTGCAATACAGTTCTCCATGTTAATGAAAACAATGTACAAAGTCGCAGGGCATTAGGTGAAATCTTGCAAAATGTGTTGGGCAAACTTCCCTACTAAAAACGTGTGCATTTGAAGAAGAAAAATTCACACCCAAATGTTGATGAACTTTTATGAAATGAAAACTGATGTGTGCCCTTATGGCTGGAAAAAGGAGCAATAGAAAGGAAGTATCTCATCCTTACCACCTCAAGCTCTGGGCATTTCCCCAGTTACAAGGCCTTTGGACAGTCAAGGAGACAAAGCCATTAGAAAGCTTAGGCAATGTCTGATGCACCTTATCTTTCTGAATCGAATTGTGCCACCAAGAAGGTACCATAAGGTGCACCAGAGAACTTTCCCTATATTGTCCAGATTTGCCTTGTTATTTGGGATGCCTACAGAGCCAATAAGCACACCCTAATGGATAGGGCACAGCTTTATTTATATTTGAATAACAGATTCAGAAAAATGGGCAGGTCCCATCATAGGCCTCTATAGATGTACAACATTGATTTGAGATCTTCCCACATGATCCATCCATCCCATGACATTCCAGTATTTATTTCAAATGTTATTATCCATCCATAAGGAACTGGCAGCTACATTTCACCCATAACATGATTTGACTCACAGCAAGAAGACTGTAAGGATTAAATCATTCCATTGCTTCTGAAATTGAAGTATTTGTGTAAACCAAAGGTCTACCCACCATATGCCACCTTTAATTCACTCTTCTCAGACCTTACACCTGAAAATGACAGGCACATTGGCTAAAGAGACCCTTTTCATAGTCTCTCAGACCTGGTTCATATGTTCCAAGAAGCAGTGAAACAATATATATCTAGAAATTCCTATATGTGTTTAGATTTCCATTATTGCATAAAAATAAATCCACCACAACAGGGGGGAAATTGCCATACTAGACAGTTAAAACATTTGAGCAGAAGCTTCCTAGCCAATAATATGCCAGCGTACAACAAATATTAACCCACTTGCCTAATAGCTATTTTGTTCACCCATAACACTCTTTCCTCATTTTGGTTATTGCGCTTTTCTTTATTTTACTTTGTATCATCATTTCTTTCAAACTCAGATGTTTTGTCTTGCTACCTTAGCTTGGGCTAACCTAGTTGCCCATTCCAAATTTCTTTACATTTGCACTCTACTTTCTAGCAAACTAGTGGTTGTGGTTTGAGGATCACTACCTCCCATCCAATTATTACCTTGTCAATTGTTCTTTTCTTCTCCAAGCTATACTAATTTACTCTGAAAATAGCTTGCCTTGCACTGGCTTCTGAAACAGAGTATGTTAATAAACTTCTTCGGATATTTACATTTTTAAATGTTTAGTCTCACAGTGGATATGGAAGAACAAGGGGGCTAAAATCTAACCACATGTGAACTATTGGGTCTGCCATTAACACGGAGTAAATGATAGAATGGGCCTAGATGATATTTACAATTAAATGCAAGAGTATCAATACGACTTGGCTCAGTTCCCGTTGGTCCCCCCCCCCATCAGTTCAAAGGCTGCTCTGCCACCTTTTTGATATGGAGTGACAACTGTCTGGTTCCATCTTGATTCAAGTGGAGTCTATTCCTCTTGTCCAGGCCTGGCTTGTCTCAAAATATTCCCCAGTGCCTAACAAATCCAACCCTTCCTCCTGACACCAATGTCTGATTCACACATGGAGGCTACATGGCTAAAGCTGTCTGGCTGTCTCTGCAAATGGAATTGGTAGCATTCATGAAAAAGCTATCATGGAGGTCCTGACTTCCAACAGCCTGCCTAGCAACTTCAATTTTGCTTCCAGGACCCCACTGGTTAGAATCATAGAATCATAGACTTGGAAGGGACCCCAATGGTCATTTGGTCTAACACCCTGCAGTTCAAGAATCACAGCTAAACCCCCCTGCCAAATGGCCATCCAGCCTCTGTTTAAAAACATCAAATTAAAGAGAGCCCACTACCTTCTGAGACAGTCCATTCCACTCTCAACTGCCCACTACCATCCTAATATTTTCTCAGAATATCTTTCCTTGTAATTTGAATCCATCGGTTCATGTCCTCTGGAGGAGCACAAAAAAAGCTTGTTCCATCTTCCATGTGACAGCCCTTCAGATATTTGTAGATGGCAATAATAGCACCTCTTAGTATTCACTTGTCCAGACTAAGCTAAAAGTCTGAGATATCAAATAAATAAATGGATGCTATATAGCATCTCATCATTTGTCTGCTTAACTTGCCTTGATTATTTGTCCACTGAGGAGTCCCTGTAGTTTCTGGAACAAGTTTGGTTGCTTCGTAACA
Organism: Podarcis raffonei; assembly: GCF_027172205.1. Classification (NCBI taxonomy): domain Eukaryota; kingdom Metazoa; phylum Chordata; class Lepidosauria; order Squamata; family Lacertidae; genus Podarcis; species Podarcis raffonei. The sequence continues at coordinate 26,195,157 of NC_070606.1, forward strand.
TAGAAAAGATCTGGAATATAGCTCCAGTCTGATTTAATAAGTGCCAGTAATTGCCAAACTAAGCCCAGCAAAACTGCATTCTGAATGCAGTCAGCAAATTTTATGTAGCATTAAGTGATGTTTGACTAGGTCAGTTGACAGTGCTAAATTAATGTACACCACTGAGTCTTGTTTTCCACATGTATCTATGTTCAGTGATTACACCTTGCTAAGTATTGAAAACCTTGACTAATGAGGGTGTAAATTAATGTATATTAAAAGCCAACTGTTTATTCATCTATTTAGCTTAACAGTGCATAGCGGTTACTTTAAAATCACAACAAAATACATGTGTTACTCCCATTTCTTCCCTTTGGCAGGCGATAATAACGAAACCTCTGCCACTCAAATTCTGACAGAATGAATTGGAATTATGGCCTTGCAAATGGACTAGACAAATTGGAAAGTATTAACGGAGGGAGTGAATGCAGAATTATTAAAAAAAAATTCCCTTATGGGTTATATACATTATAAGCGTGGGGTGCCTTTGGTCAGGTTTCAAGCAGCCACGTTCTTGGAAACATGACTGACATCCTCAGTTTTTAAACTAGAAGTACAATTCTTCATGTCACATGGATTACCATCATACGAAGTGATTATATGCACACCGTGGTAAGATACCACTTGGCCAATAGTGATTTGTGTTCACCTTCAATGTGAGATTTTTGGAACAAGACATTGGCTTGCTTAGCAGAAACTGCTTCTGCTTACAAAAGTCAGGATAGCCACCGCATATTACAGTCCTTGACATCATATCTCAATCTGTTCCAACTCTCAGTTGCAGCTTTTGGGGATCAGAGAACTGTAGAGTTGGAAGGGACTCCCATGGTCATCTAGTCCAGCCCCCTGCAATGCAGGAATCCGGCCCACAGCCGTCCCTGGGTGGGCTTGAACCACCAACCTTCTGGTTAACAGCCAAACACACTGACCCATTGTGCCATAGGAGATGGGAGGCTTTGAGTGGATAGGGGGATCAGCCAAAAAGTGCCGCTGCTTTTTAAGTGGGTGTGATTTCCACTAAGGCAAATAAATCATTTAATGCAATCCATTGTTTTTCACTTCATATTAAATTCAAGACAGTGCCATTATAGTGAACGGTAGGTATATATGCTATACCACTGTTTTCATTTCCATCTATTTTTCTTCACTTTCCCTATATTATGCAGATGCATTTCTGCATCACCTGTCTTAAAACAAATCTCTTTTACATTTAAAGCTAATGAAAATTGATATCTTCATTAGGGACTGTAAAACAAAACATTTTTCTTGTGGCATTTGGAATATGATTTAACGGCATTATCATATCTTATGCCTTCTGAGATGGAAAGTGCCAAGTTGTTATATTAAAGTTTTCATCTCTTTTAGCTAGTGTGCCTATGTTCTTCCTTTAAAGTCACTACAAATAAACTACATTTGCTGTAAAAACCAAGTGGGCACTTTACAGATAAAACTCACTTCCCTCTATAGGACTATACTGTTCATCATTTCCTCTGATTGATTGAATCCAGGTAGTGGACAGTTAGACAAATGCACTGGCATCATCTTCCCCCCCCTTTCCCTTTTTAAAAGAGGGGATGGGACAAAGCATCTTCAGATTTAATATAGCACCCCCAAATTATAAGGGGGCCACTTCAGATATTTGGCAATCCTCTTTTATAGTTTTTGTTTAGATAAACAACAAGGATGTAAGTACAGAGTTACAGAGTACTTGAGTACCCCATACAGGCCAATCCTGGTGCAACAAAGTCACCCAAGTGACCAGAAAAAAAAACAGGTCAATCTGACCTTTTTCTTTACACTTGCTCACTGCTAGATCTCTGCCACTCCCTACCCATAAAATCCCAATATGGTTGCCATAATTCTTTGAGTAATGCCACTTTTTCTGATTAAATATTAGTGGCAAAATTCCCCCCTCCAACTGGCCATGTTGCCTTGAAATACAAATGACATATTCTAGTTTCTATTCAATTAGCTTTTTAGAAAAATACTTCCTAGCATAGATGTCAATGTTGGTGTTTCTCGCAACTCTTGTTTGTTGTAGATAAACGTAATTGGCTCACAGCTCAAAATACGTTTGATGTACTGTCAAGGGAAGAATCTTTTTGAAAGATGCACACAATTATTCATTAAGGAAGCTGGCTTTGCAAGCCATATCTGTTGATAGGTTTCTCTTATTTACCTGCAACTGCTTCAAGCTTGGATGACGCTAAAGGGGTAGCATGATTTTCACTACTCTATCCTACTTTACTCCCTTAAGGTCTCTGCGCACAGAGATGGTCCATAGCACAATTGCTTCTTGAGCCACTACTGACTTTCCACGGGGGCAGAAAGACTTTGTGTTGGGAGTACCCATGTCCCATGTCGTTTCCTGTCTACAGACATTACTGGGCTGGAACAATGGGAAACTCTGTGGTGGGCCATGGAAATATTATATTGTACATAGTTGAAGCTATTAATGTTAGCGCAACTATTTGCCCTCTAGCTTCCTGAACATTTGTTAATCAGCTGAGCAATATCTGACAGGAAGAAACGTCCCTCCAGTTTGCATTGGCTCTGTTAAGTTGTGGGTGAACATATCAGACGACACAGCGATTCTTCAAACAGCTCTTGTTTATTCACAGGCGAGAACAGAACTGAACTGAAGGGTTCAGCCAGCCTGCTTATATAGAGCTCCACTACAACGCAACAGTAACCATTTTCTGTAACTATCCAATCACTCAACGTCACTTTCAATCCCTTATTTGCATATGACGACCTGAGTGAAAACTATCTACAGTATTCCCCCTGCTGGCCCAGGGTGAGAACTTCAGTACATAACAGGCTCTTGGCTTGTATGACTTTCATATAAAGCAGGGTGATTTGGATAGTGCATGGGGCAAGTGCCTGGGTATCTGGTGTGGGTTGTGGCGTACACTATTCCTTGTATTCACAGTAGGCTTTATTACTTTTTTCTGATGCTGAATTTATAGTCATAATCCATATCCAAACATTTAACAAATGTTTGTGCTGCTCCTTTCCTTCGTCATCTCCAATACCAAGTGTTTTCTTTCTGTATCAACTTCTGAGACTTTTGTCCACGACAGGCCATGTCTTGCATAGGTTACAGTTAAGTTCATATTTGCTAGTCTTCTGTCAAGCTGATGGCAAATTATTTGCCCCACCACTACGATCCTGGCATCTATCCCCTTACATTCCCAGGGCCACTTCATGCACGACATTTCGCATAAACAATGGAGGAAACCAGTGTACATTATCATGAGTGAAAGAGCATTATCTGTTGCTGTGGACATCAAGAATCTGCTGTGTGCGCTGAGAATCCACTGCCAATTGTGAAATAAATCAGACTTGTGATGGTGCGCAACAATATAATCAAAGGGCATTGAGTTGGTCTTAAGAGTCCACACCATGAAATATCAGAGACATTTGCTTTTGTTTTAGCCATGCAAGGATCAAATGACCTAAAGGCAAAAGGATTTCTGCCTGTAAGACTATAGAAATCAACAGTTAGGGTGATAAAATGATCTGCCATCTGTCAAGGCTTGGGCCACCATGTTTAGATCAACCCACACAACCTGTGACTCATCAAGCACACCCAAACCACTGGTCATATACTATCAGGTGTTTGACAACCACCGACTTTTCTAATTCCACTGTTAGAAAACAACAAGAAGAGGTTTATTTAATAGCTAGTGGCCCACCATACATGGCTGGTGAGTTAACTGGGTAGGTCACAAGTTATGGAAGGCTGATCTAAATCAGCAAAGATAGTCAAAGGAGTCTCCATAATAGCAGCCTAGACCCAGACGCCACAAAGACATACATTTAGGCTTTACTGTGGGGAGAAGGACAAATTATATGGGAACTAGAAAAACTTGTCACCACTTTCTCTTTGGATGGGAATAGAGCCTCCCCAATACTTCAGGATTAATAAACTTTTCTCTCTTCTCTCATAGGATAAAGAAGTGAACCTGGAACAGGTCCACAGACGTATGAACAGTTTAATCGATGAAGATTTAGCTCACAAGCAACTCTCCCCAGCATCCATCGAAATCTCAGCCTTGGAGATTGGGGGCATGCCACCCAGTCAGACCCTAGAGCCTGTCCGTGAATACCAGAACACACAACTTTCTGTCACCTCCTTTTTACCAGAACAGACAACTCATGGTGCCAGCAGGACACTCACAGGTGCCTCTGGTAGCAACCTGCCGCTGCCTCTGAGCAGCTCAGCTACCATGCCCTCTATACAGTGTAAACACAGATCACCAAACGGAGGACTATTTCGTCAGAGCCCTGTGAAAACCCCCATCCCAATGTCCTTTCAGTCTGTGCCGGGGGGAGTCATTCCAGAAGCCATGGAGTCGTCCCATGGAACATCCATATAATGAAATCGACCAGCAAAGATTTTTAATACAATTAAAATGAACTCTTACATTTTTCTTGTACATATCTGTAAATAATGAAAGAATGAAGTGGGGTAAATAGTGTATTTTGAATATTCCCAATTTTCAAAGTCAGTAAAAAACAAACAAAAGAAAAAAAGAAAAAAAAGAAAAATGTATGAATGACTTTGTAAATTTTGTTCTCTATGAATAAAAAAAAAGGCAAACTACTTGTGACCATTCTCAAGTGCCAAAGAAGACCTGTTAATGGGACTGAGGGCAGTAAAATATTTCTCCAGATTTTAACTGGTACTCCCTTTTTTTGGTTCGTGTTCTAATTTCCTACTTTTAAAGCAGAGAAAGCTATTTCTTGCTGGAAACCCAGTCCTGCCATTCTGTTCATTTATTTTGCCCCAGATTCTGCTGTTTTATTAAAAAACACAGTCCTCCTAGGAAATTTAATGGTGCAGACACATGCAACAACCCCTAAAATGCCACTAAAATTGTGCAGACAATAAATTAAGGACTCCTTTCTCATGACAAGGGTGAAATGGTCATTCTTTATTGCATTGTGTTGTATGCGCAGCTTCTGCAATATATATATATATATATATATATATATATATATATATATATATATGCAAGGCCCTATCCAACTTTGCCTTTGAACAAAGGTAGGATAGTAGGTAGGATAGTATGTGGATCCAGTTTGAAGAGCAGCATTTGCACCTATAGGAATTTGGCAGAGGGGAACAAAATCCAGAACCCTAATGTGCCTCTTGATGGGAAACATCCCCAGCTTTGGAATTTAGGCCCTATCTCTACAGCCCCTGCAGCTGCACTGGAGATGGAGTAGAATGGCAACCACAACCACCTGTTTGTGTGCAGGCTTCCCAATGCAGGTAGATGTCCGCGAAAGTCTGTTGGATCAGATTGCCATATGCATATGTGTTCTACAGTTTTGCAGATTCATTGCCAGCCATTGCTTAGCAGTTTGGCTCTTTTGTATGCATGTTCCTCTGTTGCACATAGGGTGGAGCTATAACTTGATAGAGCCTTATCTGTTGGTTTATCTGACAGGGAGGATGTGATCATGCTTCGGTGGCCAATTAGGATCTGGTGGTGTTTTTGTTTCTGTTACGTTTTGGGGGACCACTGTCTAATAGGAACAACATTCTCTGTTAACGGCCTAGTTCTGAATGACATGGCTAATCTGGTAATTAGAAATTGCAGCTTCTGTTTTGTTTTCCATTTTCCTCTGTGGTTTAGACTAGGCATGGCATTCAGCTAGGCAGTCCTGCATCAGGTTATCCCTTTCTTCCCCTAACATTCAGGTAGGCTTGCTTTCGTTGTAATACCATCATGCTGTATGTTTCTCTGCCCCATCTCACAAACTCAGGCAGTTGTTTTGGGTCATCGCCTTCAATTAGGGTTGCCGTGTCTTGAACAAAAAATAGGACAGCCTGAGTAAGGGAAAGAGGCACAAGAGGTCTCCACCATGCCTGTTTCCCTGGCTGGGGCTAGCAAGCCCTAGCCCAGGCATCCACAAACTCGGCCCTCCAGATGTTTTGGGACTACAGCTCCCATCATCCGTAGCTAAGAGGACCAGTGGTCAGGGATGATGGGAGTTGTAGTCCCAAAACATCTGGAGGGCCGAATTTGGGAGTGCCTGCCCTAGCCCAACCTACCTGAGCCTGAGCCCAAGTCCGAGCCCAAAAAACCCTCCAAAACCCGGACATTTCCTTTAAAATCTGCCTGGATAGGCATGTTGGTCCCCCAAAAGAGCACATGTCCAGGTTTTCCCGGATGTATGGCAACCCTACCTTCAATTCTACCATGTGCTGTTTCATTGAATATTATAACCTTGCCATTAATCCAGAGCTCTCTGGTTTGCGCATGGAGCAACAGGATGAGAAGGCTTCCTGAACCCCTTCAGTTGTACTGCACATTTCCATTATTTCCACTTCAGTACACAAATGGAGAATCATGTAATAGCTCTTCCTAGACAGACTACAGATAGGGCATTTGTATGACTGAATGCTCCTGCAGCTTGAAAAGGAGAAGAAGAAAGAAACCGTTTCAAATAGAAAACCAGGGACAAGAGACCTGATCTAGCCTCTCTCTTGATGTACTAATTTTCTGTGCAGACTGCTTTGCCCCCTTGGGGTGAACATTCAAACATGTTCCACTACACACATCTGTAGTCTGGAACAGTAGACTTACTGGGCCAAGGTAATTGGCTCTTGCATTGTAAAGATTTGCACCAGATTATCTGTTTCTAATTCTGCTGGTCTGGTCTCCCAAGAACCCAATGCATGCAACCAAGAACTTCGGTACATGCACTAGTGTCCAACTTTAGCTCCTTGTCCTGAATCAGAGGTTGCTCTGGAAAAGCCCCTGACTTTCAAGGGTGGCTGTTTGGGTGGACTCAAGGTGCTCCAGAATGGAATCAGAATGCCCCAAAGCCCCAGAATTTGGGCAAAAGCTTCAATCATGTCTCTTTGGATCCCACCTATGGTTTCTAATGACCCACTAAAGTTGCTATGCCTTTAGCCTATGTATTAGCAGTTGCAGAAGTTATGATTACTTTTGGTGGGAAAATTATCAGCAAAATTGAATATGGATTTTAAAAACCCCTACCATCCTTTTCATCTCAAATGTACACATTGAGTTGGTTGGCTCGTGTTATTTTGCCCTCTTTCCATTTGCAGCTCGGCAAGCATCAGATCTGAGGATTTGAATAACACAGAAATTGCTCTCACTCAATTTGTTCTTTTCATAAACAGCCAGATCTGGTTGCTAGCAGAGCACCACTAGGTGGAAAACGCAGGCGAACTTGGTATGGTGCAACAAAATCACTATCTGTGTTAATGGAGGGTGTGGAGGGGGGGAAAAACATGTGACTGATCAAAAGCAGATATGCCTATTAGATCCCTTAAAATAATTAGTCAGCATAAGAGTCTTGAGTTGTACTTTTGGATAAATAAAGGTTTCATTGGTTGCCTCTTATATTGCCTTGCATAGTTACTTGAAGAAATATATACAGGGTGGGGGTGGGGGGAGGACTACAAAAGCATTGCTTTTTCAACAATTTCCCAAGACAATAAGTCACTCTTAGAAATTTCAATGCCTTCAATCTTTTTTTCGGTCACCACTCCCTGGTTGATTCATATTTGCATGAGACATGTCCCCAAATGCCTAACTCTGCAGCCCCAGCATAGCCGTCTGACACCTATATATCTGCCACTGTTTCTAGCTCATTGAAATTATATGCCTTTCCACTGCTCTACAATTAACTTTCCATTAGGCAGCCTTAGTGAACGGGGCCAGCTTGCCTATACAATTAGATCTAAACATCACTGTCTTTTACCCAGCATTTGACAATAGATCAGGAGAGTGGGTCTGACTTATGATAACCAGGACTGCTGAATGAAGAACTAGATCTCCTCAGACTGTTGGTTCATTGAGCCCAGTATTGTCCTCTGTCCCAGAATCCCATACTTTTCAGATCAAAAACCAGGATGTGCTCCAGGGGGAGTCACATGACTTGCACCATGATTTCATGCTTTTTTCAGGGCAAGATGGCAGCATGGATCACGTGACTCGCCATGGAGCATGTGAGATCATGGTATCCTAAATGGCCGTTGCAATCTCACACCAAAAAATGAGATGTTCCATTTTTCCCCCATGACACTTGGTAGGTATGGAATCTCTGCCTGGTACCTGAAAGTCTTTAAATGTATATGCCATTTGCATGTTGCTCCCAGGACCTTGTTATACGTGAAGTGTGAGTTCTGCCAATGAGCTACAAAGCCTCCCTTGCAATGAGGGGGAAGCCGGGGCAATTGGTGCAAGTTAACTTAATTGAAAAACTTTAAAAAATAATAATAATCATGAATTTGCTTCATAATCTGCAGTTTATTGTTTTAAAATAAAGAATGCTGGCATGCATTCAGCAATATAGTTACAGGTCATGTAGGATCTTCAGATACTAAACGGCATTGGCTTCATGGAAAGCCACCTCAGATGAACAAAGAAATGTAGATCCTGTTTCCAGATATTATAATCTGAAGCAAGGCATTCAAAACACTTAAAAGCCCTAATCAGCCTCGGTCCTGTATACCCGAAGGAGCGTCTCCACCCTCTGCCCAGACACAGGTCCAGCGCCGAGAGCCTTCTGGCAGTTCCCTCCCTGCAGGAAGTGAAGCTACAGGAAACCAGGGAGAGGGTCATCTCGCTAGTGGCACCCGCCCTGTGGAATGTCCTCCCATCAGATGTCAAAGAAATAGATAACTATTTGACATCTGAAGGCAATCCTGTTTAGGGAAGTTTTTAATGTTTGATGTTTTTAATATTCTGTTGGGAGCTGCCCAGAGTGGCTGGGGAAACCCAGCCAGATGGGCGGGGTATAAATAAAATTACTACTACTACTACTACTACTACTAGATTTACCTAGGGGGGAAGTGGAAATGTGGAATAAAAATAAATTCTGATTTTATTTTTTGGAAAATACAGAAATATTCTCACCTCTATTTATTTGCTTTGTTTTTTAATTGGCCCTGTGCTACTTGGTACAGATTTGGTTTTCTTTCTTTCCCCTTTGCAGTTCTCCAAAAATCATTAAACGCCTCAACAGATGGTTGTGTCAACCCTGGAGACAGTGAAACAAAAGATGGATTTAGATGAGCGTTGGAAAAAAGCTACGGGGTGATGTTCCTCAGTCACCCCATTGCAATATTCATATATAGTATATAATTGTTCCAAATGATTCTACAGAGGCTCAGATAATCTGCTCTGTTTGAGAATGTGTTCACAAATTGCTTGCTGTAAGACGTTTCCTGGCCTTATGTGAATACTAGTCTGTCCTTCAGGAAAAGAATGGAAGAACAGGACCACGTGTGATATTACTGAGCAGCTTCAGACTGGACACAAGAAAGATACAGAAGGCCAGCATGGCAAAGGTCATAGATCTGCATTTGTGGCTATTATAGGGAGATAATGCTCAGAGAAGGCAGAATCATTGTCATCATCTCCATAGCAAAGTCTTTCTCTTCAAGTGAAAACTATCCTGACATTTGTTCATATTTGAAATCTTGCTACTTTACCAAGCAGATTCTTTCACATGTAGACTACTGAGAATTATCCTATGAATTTTAAAACAGTTTGAAATTTCAAGGAATAAAACATACCACAAGATTAAATCATATTTATTTATAATAGAGTTATGCCTAATCATTTGGCCATGCTACTGAAGGGTAATTTTGGGGGGTGGAGCCAAACTGGCCCCCAAAGATAGAAAAAAATATCTTTGGGGTGAGGGAATGGCAGAGGTTTGCCTTGCCATAATATTTGGTGGCTGGGGGTTTTATTTCATTTATTTTTCATTATTTTATGTGGGGCAGTGTGGGGAGGTTGCCACAGTTTCAAGCCTTGGAGACAGTATGCCGCTGAGAACGACACTTCATTATGCTTGAGTGCCAATCCTAGGAGCAATTGTGACAGGAAAAGCTATTGTCTGCATGAAAAGCAAATTCTCCTCTGATCATGAAATTGATTTTCATCAACCCACCCCTGAAGCCATCAGGAAGAGCCTCCCCATTTTCAATGCAAGAGAATGGGGTCGCAAAGGTGGGAACACATCTTTGGTCCTCTAAATTGTCCCTTTTCACATGTTTCATTTTAATCCTTTGAATTCAGCAAAACTCCCAAATTTCATCTCAATTTAAAGCACATTTTAAAGATTTGGTACCATTCATATTTGTGGGGATGCGGGTGGCACTGTGGTCTAAACCACAGAGCCTAGGGCTTGCCGATTGGAAGGTCGGCAGTTCGAATCCCCGCGACGGGGTGAGCTCCCATTGCTCGGAGCCTGCTCCTGCAAACCTAGCAGTTCGAAAGCACATCAAAGTGCAAATAGATAAATAGGTACCGCTCTGGCGGGAAGGTAAACAGTGTTTCCATGCGCTGCTCTGGTTCACCAGAAGCAGCTTAGTCATGCTGGCCACATGACCCGGAAGCTGTATGCTGGCTCCCTTAGCCAATAAAGCAAGATGAGCGCTGCAACCCCAGAGTCGTTCGCGACTGGACCTAACAGTCAGGAGTCCCTTTACCTTTACCATTGCTTGACTGAAAAGCAAATGCAAGGGCATTCAAAGAAAATCTACCTTTCAATTCTGAGACCCCTTGAAAAGCATCCCAAGGCTCTGTGGTCCTTTTCATTCACAACAGCATCTACAATCAGAGGATTTTTCTACCATCTGGTAATGGGCTACAGCTTCTTCAAAGTAATACTACACAGTTTGGCTTCAACAGACCCCCTTTACCTAATACACCATCCAAAAACATTCCCAACATATTCATACAGATGTTAAATATCACCACGGACAAAATAGTGCCCCATTACACAAGTCCCATGGATTGAAGAGCACTCCCCCAACACTGGATTCAACCACACAGGTAGGAATGGAACCACTATAATACAGTGACTCTGATAGTCATCCCGCAGTCAATCCAGAGGGATACCATGGTCAATGGTATCAAAGGCAACCGAGACATCAAGTATGAGGAACAGGGTTGTGCTCCCTCTTTCACTACTGCTACAGCTCTCCACAAGTTGGAAGCTGCAGTTCTGCAACAGAGAGCACTCTTCTTCTCTTACAATGCATGATTCTCTCCATGCATGATTAAGACCCCTGCTCTTCCAAATCTCATAGGGAACAGACTCTCTGCTGCAGGAAGTTCAGCCTACAATGAAAGGAAGCCTATTGTGATGACAAAGTTAGAGAAGCCAGCTACTGCTGATTTCACAAAAGGGAGATTTGTGGAAAGAAACCCAACATCTTCTCACACCAAAGAAAATCCCAGTCAGAGAACCAATTAGATTTTTTAAAAATATTTTTCATAGATTCCCTGCAGCATCAAGATATCTAGGTGTTCCTTAAGTAGAGTGAGTTGCTCTATTTCTCTAATCTGGATTCGTCAAATGCAGGCTCTTCAGGGTAACGACTGTAATTTCATTACTCATTAAAATGGGTACAATGAAGGGCCAGCATTCTGTCATAAATATCATTCTCTTCTGGTCATGAAGCTCTAATTCAAGTATCTTTGACATCAGTCTTTTTGTTAAAAAATACATTATAACACAGAGGATAAAAAGCTGCTAGCTTCAAAACAAGAATAATGGAATGGATCCAGACCAAATTAGTTACACTTATGTCACACTGCAATCAGTTTGAATAATTTGTCATGAAATACGTCCTCTTGATTTCAATGGGATCTAAGTGTAACTAATGTATTCTAGATCCAACCCAATACCTCTTCTCTCTCTCCTTTTTTCTTTCTTTCATGTTTTTCAAGATTTAGAAAAGACTTCTGCTTCTTCCACTTTGCTTGTAGTCCAACTACGCGAAAAGAAACTGAACTGCAACTTATAGAGCAGTTTGGGCTATTTGCCAAAAAATGGCTAGATTGTAATGTTTTCGTGAGGGATTTGAGTGTGCTTTGAGTGCCCTGAAGCACTTAAGATGAGGTTGATAATATAAGCAGAACAAGAGATGGCTTCTTTTGTGCCCCCCCCAGCAGTATATGCAATGTTGAAGGAAGCACCAACAAACACCATTAAGCAAACTGGCAGTAACATGTTACCAAGCAGTTCACACAGCAGCACTTGGCTTCAGCCAGAGCTGACCTTTTTGCCCCTCAGTGTTGCCATTGTTCACCATTGGGTATTGCTGCCCCAAACACATGCTTCATATTAGCAGCACATTTCAAAAACATTCACTGCAGACTTTGAATCTTCACACTTCTCAAGCCCCAACTAAAGGTTGATAGAGATACAGTAGTACCGCAGGCTACAGACGCTTCAGGTTACAGACTCCACTAACCCAGAAATAGTGCTTCAGGTTAAGAACTTTGCTTCAGGATGAGAACAGAAATTGTGTGGTGGCGGCACGGTGGCAGCAGGAGGCCCCATTAGTTAAAGTGGTACCTCGGGGGGCCACCAGGGGGCGCATTGGAAGATGGCCGACAATAACATCTCTCCGACCCACACGAGGTAATTAAGAAGCTGTTATGGGAGTATGCAGCCTCCCTTGCCCCCCCCAAGGGAATGGGGGGGACTGCCTTGCCTGCTGTGCCCATAATTCACCCCCAGATTCGAAAGAACGGGGTGAGGGCACTAAGCACGAAGCCCTCGGGTGGGTCTGGCTCTCCCGGACGCTGTCTCTGATTGCGCACTGGCTTGCATCAGCTCGAAATATATAATTGGAAACAGAAGCAAATGCACATACTTCAAGTGAAGATCGGGAGTAAAGACTGCTGATTAATGGGATCTCTGTGAGCGGAGCGACGGGCTGGACAATAAATCAAGTGAAGACTCATCATTAAAAGATCAGTATGTCAGAGCAAAACAGAAAGGGGGGGAGGAAAAACTTTTCTTTTTTTTGTCTTATGTGAGTACCCAATAATCCTTCCTCCCAGAGAGAATGAATCATTGCAAATTACTAATCACAAGCAGGAGATTAAGAACTGTGTGGAAATAAATTACTGATCAAAGAGAGGACTAGTGGGAACATCTGATGGCAAGAAAGCTTTGTGACGCAGTTTCAAATGGAGATTTGTTAAGACAGGCCTGCTCACAGGAGGACGAGGGGAGGAGGACCATGGTCATCAGAATGTGAATGTATGGTTATCGGAATGTGGATTTGACCTGGCAGGGCCCCCTGAGATACAGTTTCGCAGGCCTGTGAAAATCAACGGACAGACTGTGGGAATGTTTTTTGTGGAGGTGTGGAAATGGCGTCTGTCCTTTATGTGATATGGCTCTTGGAGAGTGTAAAACCCACACAGGAGATGTTTGTTTTCAACCCGCTTGTGAAGATTATCAGAGATCACAAAGAAAGGAATATATGATAACAACAAGAAGATGAGGAAAATAACAAAGAGACTATCTGGACAGAACTGGACAGAACTGTGTAATTAAAGCAGCAACAAGAGTGATGTTTGGATCCCTTTCGGAGCTCGAAGTATGGGTACCCCCAATAAAATTTTAAAAATCTGGCTGTATAATTTGGAACTAATGTGATTTGGATCCTGATTGCGGTATACATGAATGCACATGAATGAATTTTGTGTGCACAATAATGAATATGAAGGCATTATACTGGAACACTATAGTGTGTGTGCGTGCGCGCGCGCGCGCTCAGCTGCATAGGTACTCCCAATCCAATAATTGCCAAGGGGAAAAATAGGCCTGTATGATTGGGCATACCAACATGGTTCCAGGCTTCAAAACAAAACTGCAAGCAGTTTGGCTGGAAACCACAGAAAGCAGATCCTGCGCCACTATGGTAATGGATGATGAGGCCCTGGAGGCACTAAGTCATTTTTTTCACATAGTTAAATGACTTGCATTGGATTTCAGAAATGTGTTCTTTCTGATGAAACATTTTAACGCTGTTTTGAAGGGCTTTCCATGTGCTCTTTTCCAGGATATTATTTTCCAGCTATTATATTTTGAGCACAAGACATCTAGATTTTATTTCAGTTGCAGGCAAGGTTGAAAATGCTGCTTTACAATATGTACCTGTTTCTAAACACATACACACCACATCTGGAACTGACTGCAGTTTGTGTCTGTGTCTGTGTCTTTTGTTGAGAACAAGACTGGCTGGATCAAGAGATGGCTTGAAAACTCCTCCTTGGGCTATGGATTTGGCATGTCATTTATGAGTCACAATTGAACAAATTTTCATGGGCTCCTAACTTACTGAGACTTGTGACAGCGGTAGTGGTTGAAGAAGGAGCTTCACCAGCATTGCATGTATGCTTCCTAAAGAAATTGCCACAAAGCCTAAAGTTGGCCCTGGTTTCGGAAGGGGCTAGGGATGGGCAGATATGTAATTTTTTGTTTCTTTCCATTTCCTATTCTTCAGTTCAGTTCTCCAACTTAAGTTTATGACTTAAAAGAAAAACAAAACAGTTATAATGAAAGATGATCAGCATTTTAGTGCCAATTTCTCCTAATATATTCATTTTTGTATGCAGTTGTGACTAATATTCACCTTTTTGCAAAGCAATTTCCCCTAACTTTTGTACACTGTTTTCTCTAATATATGCATCAAGATGCACACTTTTCCTAGCATATAGGCTTTTGTGCACATTACTGGGATGGAGAACGGCACTGCAAAATTCAAAGAGGTGTGAATGCCAAAGGATGTGGCCATGTTTCAGTTTGCATATTGTTTCAGAAAGTGCACATCTGGTAAGCTGGCGCTGAGGTGCAAAGCAAATTGCATTGCTCCCCCAAACCTAGAAGGCGTATATAATCTTCTCCAAACTACATTAACAGGGCGGCTTTTCCTCAAGAGCTTGTCAGGAAGAACCACTATAATTAGGTTTCCCCCTCTCCCATTTACATTCCTGGCATTGCCAGGTGAATCAAATCAAAATGTCAGACAGGCTTTTCAAATGAAGTTTCTACAGAGCATTTGGATCAATAAGAAGTTTTCACTGTCTGCATAATAGTAATATCTGACACAAGGTACAATGTGAAGGCCTGTCAAGCCAAGATCTCAGGAAACAATTTCTTACCCCAAATGGGCTGCACATTTATTCTAACAAAAAGGTGGGAGGGGTAACAGTGTTTTAGACATTGCAAAGGTTCTGTTTGTGAAACAAGCCCCACATTGCTTTTTAGGGAATAAAAGCCTCATCCTTTTTTGTTGTTGTTGCATGCAGCTGTGTTTGCAGCCCACAGATCTGTCAGTCTGTGCTGCTGACAGTTTAATGCAGCCACTGATCACCTCGGCTCGCTCTGAAGGCCTATTCAGGTAATGATGCTGATTATTCAAAGAAAGCACATGACGAACTGCCAACTTACCGGAAGAGAAGCTATTTGACTATGTGCTACAAGGGATCTGATCTCTGAGCTTTCTGATGCAAGTTCTTGCAGCTTTATAAAGCTCTTTCTCAGCAGCTTTTCCTGAATGCTTGCTTTCATTGCAGCCATTTCTGCAAGTGGAATTAAACGGTGAGTATTTTAGAGATTACTTTTAAGCCGAGTGGGATACCTTGAGCAGAAACCTTAATTAGTTTATTACTCCGAAACTTCAGGTTATGGAACATTAGTTCCTGACACCTGGAGGTCATGAACAATATATAAAGCAATCAAAATTAATTTTGATTGAAGTTGCTTTGTTCTGCACTTTCCGATTTTACTCATTAAAAACAAGCAGGGGCTGAAGAGATTTATCCTCAAAATGTTTGGTTTGACATTCATGGGACTTGCACCAGTAGAGTTGTCCAAGGATGAGTGCAGAGAAAAGGGCTACCACTCGATGATGCAGGTACATAGTTTTAACGGGAAAGCCTGTTTGCAATCACTCTTTCTCCTTCTTCTTGATGGAATGAGAAACTGAAATGTGTGTGTGCTTGCGGTTGAATTACATGGTACATTGTGGTTGAATTACATGGTACAAGGAACATGGAGCTGTTGTTGAAAACAGCAGCACTGTGAAAAGATCATCTCCCACACATCATAACACCTAATTCAACTTAAGGGACAAATTACACATTTGACTCAGCCATCTGAAGATCCTGAGGATCTCCTTTACCCCCAGCCCAAAGCAGAACAGGCAGCTGGCAAGCCCGATCCTGATCCATATCACTTATCAGGTTGGTGGGCCAGATCCTTACCCCACATACTCCCTGTGTGCCAAATTTGACATCAGGTGACACAGTATTTTGACAATCAGCTGATTGTCATGGCTTGCAAAGGACAGCTTCCCTTGCAAAGACACAGTACACTTTGGAGCCCCACTGATCTGCTGTTATGTGGAGCTTCAGAAGCCCCTTTAGGGCCAGCTCAGCCCAGTTACCTTTCACCTGCCCTGTATGACATCAGGCATGGCTTGGTCATAATGGCTTGTCACGCCAATGAGAAGGACCAGCAGGCCACAGGCCAAAGGTTCCCATGCCTGTTGGAATACAAAGAGATGCTGTTTTGGACACTTTTGATAAGGGGTGCAACAACTGTGGCACCCAAGGCACTGTGGAGCTGAATGACTTGATCCTCAAAGACATTTGTGGCATCGTCAGTCTCCAAACCACCTGAATCAATTCAGTTGCATAGTTCCTTGAGGATACAATGGAAGCTGAAAATTAGTTCTTCTTTGCCACCTTCACTGCCACATGCTGGGCAGAATTATGCAGCCTAGCCTAACAAGTATTGCCAATGTTCTTTGTAAGGTGTCATTCTGCCTTTAGTGAAAGGGGTCTCCTATTGCGGGCTTCCCATAGGGATCTGGTTGCCCAATTAAAGAACAGGATGTTTGGTTAAATGGGCCTTGGGCCTGATTCAGCAGCACTTGCATCCCTCTCCCTGTTTGCCAATATAGACCAGCATTCATCTTGCTTCTGGGGCTGTTTTTGTGTTAGATGGCATTGTTCAGGGAGCTGAATCTCTCTGCACCATCACTTCTTGACATTTATAGCAGTACCAAATGCCCACAAGTGAACTTTGTGGCACAAGGTCCATGGCATTATGAATTCATTACATATGACCATGGTAGATATAAGAAAATGTGAGGAAGAAAGCCGAGGTAGCTCCAGAGAAGTCCTAAAAGCATACCATAAGACTCCTTCCTACCTCCAGGACACGAGCTCTCCGGGCCTCCCAAATCATGAGTGTGTGTGACATTATACAGCTCCTTTGAGTATCTAGGTTGTGTGAACGGAGCCCTTGTGTGTGCAAGCTGGCCAATGGCAGCAGGACAAGCAGATCAATGCAAAATGTGGCCAAGATGTTGCTCTTGTCATTTTTAAGCAGCAACTTCAATGGAAAGAGGTGCGGATGTTTTCCATACAGAGTCATGTTTGCAACCTTGTTTTCAAATTTTAATAGGGATTTTATTATGCCTTTAAAAATTTATGGTAGGCAATTATAAAATGCAAATAGAGGCCAGATTAGCTCCAGATCCACCATGTGTCAAGCTGGGTGCATGTGCGGTAAAGTTCAATCTTGTTTGCACATTCTGTTTATTTGTTATATGCCGAGTAGTCTAATCTTCAAACACAAATGCATAACTTTTTTGTTATATGACCTTTTTTAATTGTTTGGTTTTTTACATGTAAATTGGTTCTGTGTCGGCCAAATACTACCTTAATTAGAAAACAGAATATGCAGCCTGGCTCATAATGTTTCCATTAGCTAGTTTAAATAGTCTGCAGATTTGGAGTGGAGCCAGATAGTTTATTCAGAGAATAGTTTTAATTGGATTATTGGTACATATATTAATTGATATATCACTAATCCACTGTTAAAATGTAGATGGAGTTGAAAGCCTTCCAAAAGGTCCCTGGAGATTCTAATTGAAACATACCCTTCCCATAGAAGGGGGTGCAGTATGATTTCCACAGCCACTGCCCCAGAGCTAAGTAATCCATCTTATTTCACTACTCAAGTGAACCTAAGAACATGGGAATTGTGAGTATGAATTAAATTTATGACCTGCCCAGTTGAGCACTAAGGACAGAGGTGGCCAATATTGTGCTCATCAAACACTGACTAATTACAAATCCCATAATCCTTGACATTGGCCATATTGCCTGAGGATCATGGGAGCTGTATTCCGACAACAGCCGAAGGGCACCACATTGCCTGCCCTTGTCTTAGGGCCTGATCCATAGCCTTCAACCTATGCTGGCACATCCCTCCTGCCAGTACACTCAAGCTGAAAACTAGAAACAAGGATACCCTACTGGTGCTTCTCTGTTACTGGTTAGGTAGCTAAAGTCTAACTGGATTATCACTCAGGAATTTATGAAATCACAGCCATCTTGCAGCTTCTGATCAGGAGATGCCGAAACCACTCTTCTCCATTATCACCGTGTCTATGGGAGGAAAAGGCAATATGGCCTTCAGAACTGTTCTATGGCTGGGATTTACTGGCCTGAGGTAGCTGACCAGTGTACGTCAGTGCTACACACGAAGGTGGATAGGACATCCATTCTATGGCAAGGGTGTCACGGGAGTAACATTGCCTCCATATTACTCACATGCTAAATAATCAGATTCCACAGAGATATATTTCAGCATTAATATGGGTTCTTAAGTTGGTATAATACCATGGGTATAATTAAAGAGGAGTGGAGAGCAATGCATCTCTGAAAACTTTTAACACCGGGGAGCTTGTAATTACTAGTCTCAGCCTCCTATTTTATGGAAATGTACTGAGATGAGGTCTGATTCACAAAGCCACCAGGCTCAGGGTAGCCTCTTTTCTCCTAGGCCTGCAGCAGTTCCTTGCTCACCATATATATGAAACCTAGTGGAATTAAGGCCAACCGTGCTGGGAAGCAATAACCTCAGGAAGCAGATTCCCCAAGTGTGAAATTTTTCTGCTTCTTATGTCTCTCTGTCTCTCATGTTATGAAATGAGCTCTGGTCGGGGCAGTGTGACTCAAGGGTGTCTTTTTTTTGGGGGGGGGAGAATCAGGGAAGACCTTCAGTGGGCCTCCTTAATCTAGGAGACAAATGTTATGTCAACAAGACATTCCTTCATGCCTCCTCTGACCCTTTTCACTACCTGATGCAGGGTGAGGATGACAGCAGTTTGGAGGTTGAAGGATCTCACCAGCCCTGGCTGATTCCTGTCCTCACCACCCTTTGGATTTGACACTGGGTGGGAAGGAGGGAGGGAGGGCATCAAGTTGTCATTTTTGCTTCTGGGGCAAAAAGTTCTATGACTTTTGCTGAGCCCACCACAGGTTGAAGAAAACAGTCAGCAGCCACAAACTCAAAAGATCTGATTCAGCCCTCTCAGTATGTCTCCAGGATGTGCAGAAGACAGACCTTCCCAAATGGGACACATTAAGAACCCAAGTCTACAGTGTGTGGGGGGGCAATACAGATGGGAGGAAATCACCTAATTCCGTGTCTCTCATAAGAAGAAGAAGAAGAGTTTGGATTTGATATCCCGCCTTTCACTCCCTTTAAGGAGTCTCAAAGCGGCTAACATTCTCCTTTCTCTTCCTCCCCCACAACAAACACTCTGTGAGGTGAGTGAGGCTGACAGACTTCAGAGAAGTGTGACTAGCCCAAGGTCACCCAGCAGCTGCATGTGGAGGAGCGGAGACGCGAACCCGGTTCCCCAGATTAGGAGTCTACCGCTCTTAACCACTACACCACACTGGCTCTCATAAAAGGCTGAACATGAGAAACTGGCATAAAATGGCTCCTTCGACCATAAGAATCTTTTCCTTCCACATGCAGAGCAGATCTTGGAATACAGAATGATATTTTAGGTGGTCTCTATCCCCCCCCCCTTCTGAGTGCAAAGGGGGGAAATCAACTCGCATCAATCAAGATGTTAATAAACCTGAAACTCTGGTGAGCAGGGACAGATTCGTTTTTTCTCTGCCAGGTCATTATTAGGTCAGGTCAAATGCAAAGGAGTTTGGAACAGCCATAACAGCAGCCAGCAGCTTGTCAGCAAGCCTATATGTGATGTTTGTGGGGAGGAAAGAATTCACTTGAATTTGTTATGAATAAGAGCAGCAGGAAGACCTTTCAATACAGCATAGGAAGGCTATGGGGAATTTTCTTGGCTAAGAAATATATAGTGAAAAAGGAAAAGGAAAGGTGAGGTAGGTGAAGCCTCAAAATGATGCTCAATTAATATTATTTGTAATATGCTAAGGGAATTTCAGCATGTTGCCTTATTTAGTGGCAAGCAGACCTTATTATACTTACTGTAACTTTTCAGTGTCTTAAGAGTTATGTCTCCATATCATTATGAAAAAACATTTCCCCACCCAGTCAGCCATTATGGGGAGCTGGGGAAAGAAAATACGCTATGCAACTGTGGCAGGACTGTGGCAAATTGAGCTGGATGTGATGGAGAGGCCGAAGGGAGCTCGTCACAAGGCTGCTATTTGTAGCAATAGCCTGGTGTTCTTTGTAAGATATAGCTCCACCCTATGGAATTCTACCCATACTTGGGCATGCCTTAATGAACAACTGTGAGGTGGCAAGAATACTAAGCTGCTACAATTCAAGGCCCACTCTTGCAATCCATCTCCCAACCAGCCCCTGAACCCCATGTAAAGGTTCTGCTTATGTGGATAAATTGGAAGCTTTCAATTTACAGGTTGGTTGAATCAGGAAACATGAGATGCTGTTGAGAAATTCTGCGCCATTCCCCTCTAACTAAAGCAAGCCTTGCAGCTGTACATTAACAAGATTGAACTCTTGCTATTTTCTTCGAGACAGTATCCTGCACCCACCCCCAAGATTTTGCAGTTACTGCCCCTTTTACTTGTCAAAAATGTGAAAATAATCTAGAACGCTCTTAACACCATGGTATCAAAATATCAAAAAACTGTGCCCCCCCCGCTAACCCATTTCTGCCACAATGGGTTGGTGCAGGTGTAATAGGAAACCATGTTTGGTGCTAAGTAGATGAGCCTCAGTGCACCCCAGGAAAACCTTGGACATGGCCTCTTCCTCCTACTGCACAATTCAGAGGAGAGCTTATGCCAAGATTACTTTATGTTTCAAAGAATTCCAGTTTAGTGTTATGTTTGAACAATGAACCCTAGTTTAGAACAAACAATAGCTAGCAAAACAAGCCAACTACCAAACCTATGGTTTCAAGTTGGCTTGTTTAGCAAGTAGCCACTGTTTGTTTTAAACCAGGCATAGGCAAACTCGGCCCTCCAGATGTTCTCGGACTACAACTCCCATCATCCCTAGCTAACAGGACCAGTGGTCAGGGATGATGGGAATTGTAGTCTCAAAACATCTGGAGGGGCAAGTTTGCCTATGCCTGTTTTAAACCAAATTCCTAGTTTGCCAATATTCTTTGAAACTGAAAGTAAACTTGCAAGATAGTTTCCACCTGACTGCGTGGCAGGAGGAGGGGAAAGAGAGCATAAGCAAACCCAATGTTTTGCTTGGGCTCACTGAGATTTGGCTACAGATTTAGCTATATACTTCGTTACGTGCAAACAATAGCTACACTAGACTTAATGTAGTTATGGGAAACCAAATAAGGGTATGGCCATTTGGTTTTTAAAAGCTCTTTCTAAGCTTTTCCACTTCCCTCGCATAGAGTAGACCACACAGCTGGTAAGTCACAAAATGGTATACCCACACAACACTTCAAATGTGCTTTTCTGTACAGCAATCAGAAAAGATGCACAGGAAGTCAAAATGTTGCTTATTTACAAAAGGTAAAAGTTTCTATACTATTTGTAGAGAAATATGCTGGTTTCACACCAGGGTTCACCAGTTTTTGAACATTCATATTTTTCTATTTTTGGTGAATGTAGTTGTGCCCCAGTATGTTGCAACAATGAACCCTGCCCACTCAAAAATAAAAATAAAATCTGATATTGGGAATGATTAGGCACAATACTTAAAATAAAATAGCAATTAGCAAAGTGCAATAACTTAGAGCATATCAGGTGCACTCCCATATTAAGGATATTCTGAGGCAGTTCTGCTAGCTCCATTTCAGAAGGGATATCCCAGAGTTGTAGAATGTGTATATTCTAAAATGATGAGGGGGAGAGAACATTTTCCCTACCAAAAAAAGGGGGCGGGAGTCACTAGAAAGGTGGGCTTTTTTAAAAAGAGTAATATGAGTGGGTAGAACAGGATAGACATCAATTATCAACGATGTGGAGAGTGTGAATAGAGAGACATTATTTTCTGTCTTCTAAAGCACTAAAATTCAAAGCCACTGAATGGAAATGACTAGCAGTAGGTTCGGGACAAAGAAAAGGAAGTACTTCTGCACACCACAGACTTTGAATTCATTACCACAAGATGGGAGTAATGACCGCCAGCTTCGGTGACTTCAGATGTGAATTGAACAAATTCATGAGGAGAAATCAATCTATAGCTATGAACCTTGCACAAAACATTGCAGGTGGAACAATCCTGTTCAGGATTGCAGCCATGCTTTCTTATAGGAAAATAAATAAATAAATAAATAAATAATTATAAAAAAATATTATTTATACCCCGCCCATCTGGCTGAGTTCCCCCAGCCACTCTGGCTGACTTTGATCACACACACACACACACCCGTTTCTATCCCCACCCTCAACGGAGACTCAGTATTCTATGGCATAATTCATAATTGGGCTGGTTTCTTATAATGGGGGGGCCTTGAATTTCCCTCCTAATCTTTTGGTACTTTTGCAAACTGTTGGGGTTTCCCCAAGGCTGCTGATACATCCTGCTTGTGCATAGATGGTGTCATTTGGCTGCATAAGCATCAGCTGTTCCACAGGATCCCACTAATTTCCAGGTGCTGGGGTAGGGGCAGAGCTCCTGAGAAGAGCTGTCTCCATCATATCTTGTTTGTCTGCTTCCCAGGGGAACCTGGACGGTCCCTGCTGGGAGAGAGAGCGCTGGACTAAACAGACCTTTAGTCTGATCCAGTCAGGCAATTCTTAACATTCTTATTGAAAGCGAATCTGAAGATAGACTATAAATAGAGCCAGCTCCGATGAAAAGAAAAGCTTTCAAAAATGCCTCCGATAATGACCTTGATGGGATTAAATTAGCTCTGATGGATCTCGATGACATTCTTTTACAAAGACAGCGTTCTGAGAAGCAGCACATCATGTCATGGAGTTGAAGGCTACAAGGAGCTCTGCAGAGGTACAGACAAAAAGGAAGGACAGGGGTTGGCCTCGCAATGCAGGGGCAAAAAGGGAGAGTAGAGCTAAGTGCTTTGTAGGAAATGAATAAACACATGCATTCATGGCAGCCCTTGCATAAAGCTAGTAATTCCGGTCAGAGTTCCTATCAAAAATAGGTCAGCAACTGGTTTTTTCAGTCTCTGGGTGTTACTAACTTTCTGGCTAGTCCCTGAAGCTGTTCCTTTAACAGCAGCTCGATTTGCAGGTATTAGTAGCTGAAGGTAGTGTTCTGCCAAGGCCAGGTGGTTTGCCAAGACCACAGGTTCTTTTATGGATGCAAGGCATAAACATGCTCATGAGTGGGGAATTGCAAGCTTTACTGACGCATAGCAAGTATAAATGCATCATGGCACAGTTTCATCTAAGCAAAGCTTCAGTGGACACATAAAGCATATTACTACACACCCAGGCACAACTAAAAGAGACAGAATAAATGGTGTAGTGGCTGATGTCAGAACTCTTAGATACAACAGTGGACAGAGCCCCCTCATAGCTGTGGCAGGATGAAATCCTGCATTTCTAAAGACAGTGATATTTGTATTGTGTGTCAAAGCTCCAAGCCACCCCCACGAGAAGAAAGACACAAGGACACAGAATTTTAGGTAAATGTTAATGGGCAAAATTTAGGCCACAACTTTATTAGTTACAGAATGTAAGCAGTATTGGCTTAGGCATTGGCATCCACAGACTACATTTGACTCCTGCTTGCCTTGCAGGGAGTCTGGTAAGGGTAAACCACCAGCAGGGGAGCCCCACTGGTGTGGATTGACTTGAGCATCCCCTGGGTTCCCGCTGGGGTCGTGGCATGGCCCTAGCCCCTCCCCAGGCTTTGGACAAGATCCACACCATCAGATTCCTTTAATAGAATACCCTTGAGCACGGAGGGGCAGGAGATGGCAGCACCTCCCCTCCCTCACACATTGCTATTCCAATGCCTAACTGCCAAACCTTACAAAGTTGTGATGATTGCTACAAGGTAGGCGAAAACCAATTGGCCAGTGCCAATTGGCCAAGTGGAAAAATTCCTACCAGGCCCCTCAATGGTGACCAACCAAAGTCCATAGCAAGGCCAAATGACGCAACTTGAACAAAGGGTGGGAGGGCGGGAGATCCACAGTGTGAGGCTGAAAAGGGGCAATTCAGCATCGTGTCGTGGTTTAAATTGGTCCCGGGCACACACCCCAAGCTGCCTGATTGGCCGGTTGGCTCCCTGGCATGGCCGGGCCTCCCCAGTGTAAGTCGGGGGAGGCTTGTCGGCTCACCCGCAATGCGTCCCCACTAAGAGGTGGAGCCAATTTATTGTCTTATGCTAGAGAGGATTGATTGGCTTATTACTCACACCCACCTGGGTATACAGTGGTACCTCGCAAGACGAATGCCTCGCAAGACGAAAGGCTCGCAAGACGAAAGAGTTTTCCGTTTTTTGAGTCGTTCCGCAAGACGAATTTCCCTATGGGCTTGCTTCGCAAGACGAAGGCGGGCGGCAGGGAGAAGAGCGCTTCTCCCCGCTGCTGGCCCTGCAAGCTCCGGGGACAGCTGGGAGGCGCAGCGCGCCTTCCCGCTGTCCCCGGACTTGATCTGAAGGCGGGCGGCAGGGAGAAGAGCGCTTCTCCCCGCTGCCTGCCCCACAAGCTCCCGCTAAGCCGCTAAGTACCGTTAATAGACGTGCTTCACAAGACAAAAAAATCCGCAAGACGAAGAAACTCGCAGAACGAATTAATTTCGTCTTGTGAGGCACCACTGTACATTATTAACCCCAACATTCCTTATGCATTTCTGAGGAAGAAAAGAAATCTACAGAATATATTCTTATGGTTTTGAAGCAGTGGCATAGTGTGGGGGTGCAAAGGGACAGTTGCCCTGGGTGCAAAATTGTTAGCAAAATTTTAACACTAGTGCTGCCTCAGTACACTGTGTGTTTTTGTTGTTGGGACGCATTGAAAACATGTTCTCCATGCAAACCAGCAAGTGGCCTCTCCAAACAATGGAATGGCCCTTCTTTTCTGTGCGGCTACAATCTCATGGGTAATGTGGATGCTGACAATGGCCCTGGGTGCTGGCAACCCACGCTACGCCACTGCTTTGAGCTAAAGACAACAGTGTGTGATAGTCTGTTGGCTTATCTAGTTCCTGCCTTTGATCCTCCTTGCTAGCATATTACTCCTTCGACTTAATCAGCCATGTGACATTCTAATGTTTTCTACTGAATAAAAGCTGAATATACAGATGCATATTAACTCACACAAGCATGGATGGTAGTTATAAAGCAATGCTAGATCCAGGCCTTAGGCCTTATACTGAGGCATCAAGGGAAAATTGATGACAACACACTATGTCCTTGTGATAACAATTCTCTTCCGTAATGTGAGGGACTGCTGCCATGCCCATGTGCCTCTTTCCCCAATTCAGGCTGGCAGCAGTCATGACATGCAGAGGAGCCCAAGCCCCCCAAACCCAGACATTTCCTTTAAAAAATGTAAAAATCTGCCCAGATGGGCACGTTGGCTCCCCAAAAGAGGACATGTCCGGGTTTCCCCAGATGTATGGCAACCCTAGTTGGCAATGAGAAAATGTTTTCCGCAGAAAATTGGAGTTTATTATACATTGCAGCAACAAAGTTCAAAACCCAGTGAATCCATATTCTCTGCCTGAGGAAGTCTAAGAGTACAGAGAGTAGATTAAATAGTAAATAACCCAGAAAATGATGTTGATTATCTTTTAGGATTTGTAGGAATGTGTAAATGTATTTAAATAATTGAGGATATAATTATAAGTAGCAAACTATTTTTATAGAATTTGTACAGTATTAAATACAACTGTGCTTTGTTGCATCACACTGTATTAAATACCTCTCTATAGTCTTGTTAATAAATATACATTAAATTTTTAATAGGTTGTCTGGAAGGGCCAAAGAAAAGGACTTTTAAAGACCAAAGGAATGGTACCCCATTTTCTTACCCCACTAGAAATTAGCGTGGTCAGATGTGACCATTGACAGAGCCCCCTGCACCTTTAACAGTTGTGCAGAAAAGGAAATTTCAGGAACTGTTGCTTGCATTACGTGCTGATAAGCCCTTCTACCCATCTATGAGAGGGTGTAATAATAATAAAAGACAGGAATCGACAGCATCCTTTGCAAAGTTACAAAAGAGCCACATTTTTAAAAGCTCTGGCATACACTTTCCTTTCCTTCCATCAGGTTGGGATCCTCTCATTGCTGCTCAAATGGCCCAAGGAAGAACACACCATAGCCTGTGACATGGAGCAGATCCCCGGCCCCCGTTTTACAATTATCTTTATATAAGCGAAAATTATGCGTACGGCGACAACAGACTGCACTGGCTGGGGTAATTTAGCTTTATTCCAGCAGGTGCTTCTGATTTTGCTGCTCCAGCATAAGCACCCACTTATCCAGCTGAGCTGATCTGCTAGCCCTGCTTTATCACTGCCTTACCAGCTCACCAGCTTTCTTTACTTAACTGCCTTAATTGCCAGCAGCTGGTAGGCAGCTTGCTAGCATATTGCTTCTCAAGCAGTCAACACTACTGCGGAACTAAAGGAGCGTTTGGCTATTCACACCAAACCTGCAAAGTCTGGCTGGAAGGGTGGGTGGGATAGACAAGGCTCAACCTCTGGTGGAGGCTGGGATTCAGGCTTAGGGTTGCTGTTATTTTTGTTGCCCCTGCTCCAGTAACTTTAACATCCAGAAATTAAGCAGCTGAAGCTTTATCTGGCATGGAGGCAAGTGATGGGAAAAACTCCCGTTGCTAAATTTCTGAATATCAGGTTACTGCAACACAAGCAAGATCAGTTTGGGAGGAGGCGCATTTCAAAAATAAAATAAAATAAATGACAACCTTGCCAATAATAATAATAATAATAATAATAATAATAATAATAATAATAATAATTTATTTATACCCAGCCCATCTGGCTGAGTTTCCCCAGCCACTCTGGGCTGCTCCCAATCAAGTGTTAAAAACAATACAGCATTAAATATTAAAAACTTCCCTAAACAGGGCTGCCTTCAGATGTCTTTTAAAGATAGGATAGCTGCTTATTTCCTTCATGTCTGAAGAGAGGGTGTTCCACAGGGTGGGTGCCACTACCGAGAAGGCCCTCTGTCTGGTTCCCTGTAACCTCACTTCTCGCAATGTGAAAACCGACAGAAGGCCCTCGGCGCTGGATCTCAGTGTCTGGGCTGAACAATGATCAACAAATGTGCTTGCCACTTAAAATATCACTTCTGGCTCTTGACTTACGGTACTTCCCCATTCAATGGAAAGTGTGGCAGTGAAGATTGTGCCACACCTGAGCAGAGAGTGCCTCCAGACTGCCATTGTTTGGGGAGAGCAATTCCAGCACACACTGACTGGAAGTGCAGGTTTGCAAAATTAATGCAGGTTGAACGATTCAGCTGCTCAAACACAACTTTTAAACACATTTGAAAAAGAATTGGAGTTTGGAAAGTGAGAATAAACACCCCAAGAGCAAGTTGGGGTGACTGCAGGACAAATGCTGGTTTTTGGATAACCACCCCATGAACAAATCCGAATGAATGCTCAAGAAACAGGTTCAAAGTAATCTATCCTCTGCATAAGCTTTGCGTAAGCAAATCACGATGAAGGCTGGAGAGGCTGAGAGTGAAGCATCAGGGATACTTCTTAGCAGTGCTATTATTCTGGAAAAAGAGGTGCCGGAACTCACCATGAACGCCTCTCTTGTTCTCTTATAATGGCAATGGCATGGAGTTTCAATGAGTTCCTGGTGAAAAAAGCTCTGTTTGTTATGCAGTGCTAGTTACAGAATGGAAGGAGACAACACAACAGTGGCTGCCCAGTCATAAACATCTGGAGAGAACCCTACATGGTTATTGTAGGGTGTCTGTGTTATGTACTGAAGTTCTCACCCTGGGCCACCAGGGGGATACTGTTGATAGTTATGCAAATAAGGGATCGAAAGTGACGTTCAGTGATTGGATAGTTTTAGAAAATTTTTACAGTTACGTTGTACTGGAGCTCTATATAAGCAGCCTGACTGAACCCTTCAGTTCAGTTCAGTTCTGGCCTGTGAATAAACAAGAGCTGTTTGAAGAATCGCTGTGTCGTCTGATATGTTCACCCACAACTTAGCAGTCTGATTCCTGAGGGAGTCAGTTGTAGCTACCAATATAGTGTTTCCATTATAAGGGGTGGCAAAATCTGGAATCTGAGTGGGACCTGAAGGAGGAACTCTGAGGCCTTGTGTTGAGGTGATGTGAAAATACCCAGCTTTTCCTATATGGTAATAGATCCCAAAGCAAAACTTCCTAGGCAGTGGGGAAGCCTATGTCTAGCTAACGATGATCCATCAAACTGCACTGCTTATAGATTTGATTTGTGTTGGGGGGCAACAGTACCGTTTGTGCTAGGAAAGTGAATAGGCCTTCCAACTTCTTAACTTTATTTCTGTGCCTTTAACAACCGTCTGGCATGCAGGAGTTTAGCAGGAGAAGACAGTGACAGGGGAATAACACCTCACTTGCCTAGTTTTGGCATGCCATAATGCCGCACAAGAGCAGAGCCAGCGCACAGAAGCAAAAAAGTGACAACTCCACCCCTCCGCAAGAAAACAAGTAGGAGATAAAGGAGAAATTACTGCCTGCCTAGTCATTGTAGCTGCGTACAGCCAAATCCGAAGTGCCTCTGCGGCCGCGGCAGTCAAAAGTTGGGAGTGAAAGGAAAATTATATATAAATATATGATTTAATGCGGTGAAATTCGCTTTCTCTGCAGCTTGCCCACAAGCACTTACTGTTGTTTAATTTCGGTGTCAACAAATATTGATCAACAAAATTACTTTCCAAGGTCATCATTCTGGACACAGCATTGTAGCCAGTGATAAGAATAATCTATTTCCAGTGACAGCTCTGATGCAAGAGATACAGCACTATATGAACCACTCACTCATTTAAGGAAGCTGCAGTGGGCTGTCTATCTGGTATACTTCCGATTAATTAATCTAAGGGTCGAATTCTTTTGCAGCTTGTAATTTTTGCAGTGTGTTCACAGGAAGCAGGGAGTGGAGACTGTACTTTCCCTGCTCTACGTGTGTAGTTTTTGTTTACTCTGCACCCTCCTCTTTTCTGGCATAAAGAACCATCATCTTTGGGCCTTTAAACTAGCCATTTAAAAGCCCCAAAGGCAATGCTTCGTTATGCTAGAAAAATGCCATTGTTCTGCAGTACATAATCCTGAGATCAAAATATGCTTCAGGAGCTGCAGTAGGTGGAATTGCAGTCTGTACACTGTATCACACCTTAGTGTTCAAGCATATGCATTTACATGGATGTGCACTGGGCAAGATACATTCATTGCCCAGATGTGGTTGAACCTCTGTGCACCTCATGAAAGGCGCTGAATCCTGAATAGTGGGTAGTGCTAGCAACTCACATAAATAACACAGTAAACAGGACACCTGATAAATTGGAGGGCATTATCATGTGTCCTCAACTTGGAGCCCAAGAAAGCGCCATACTGCAAATTGTTAGTACAAGACTTTCTGTTCGTTTTGAAAAGAAGGCCTAATTGCTGTCTTTTCAAAAGATGGCTTTCTTTCTTTAGTTCCAAATATTCCTTTATATTCTCATTTGGTAACGGTGTTTTGCAATGTGTACATTTATTTTTATTATCTGGTTTTTATTATTGGTAGAAGGCTCTTTAAGATGGCATTGTCTGTTTTAATGGATTTCTGTCTTTTTTTTGGTCCTTTGTGTTAGCTGCTTTGAGCAACCCCCCCCCCCTTTTGTAAAGTGGCTATTTAACAAAAAAGAAAAAAAGAAAAACACTAAATGACGCTAAATATAGACATACAAAAGTAGTGCTGGGATAATTAATTTGGGGTCTCAGAAGGTCTGGGAAGATCTTTTTGAAGGTAGTGGATTGGTTTTTTATTCATTTTGGAAACAATAGGAAGTGGATGGGAACTGTCAATAAAAATTCAATTATTATTAACTCATTCTGGTATGGAGCTCTCAACTACAGCAATAAGCTACACCTGTTATGTAGCATTAGGGCTTGTAACTCACAAGGGACAGTGTTCAATGTGTATATGTGTGTATATGTATGTGTGTGTTGGGGACAGATCATTCTACAGACACGCACGTACCAGTTGCATGTTTTCAGGTGAAAAGACAGACTCCCAAAACTGAGTGGGCTCTACCTCTTGACTCTGTCCCCTGACCTGATCTGGACTGCCTAGGTACTAGTATTAAAAAAAGTTATTTGCTAGACCTGGCAAGT
Organism: Podarcis raffonei; assembly: GCF_027172205.1. Classification (NCBI taxonomy): domain Eukaryota; kingdom Metazoa; phylum Chordata; class Lepidosauria; order Squamata; family Lacertidae; genus Podarcis; species Podarcis raffonei. Next base: position 26,225,568 of record NC_070606.1, read on the forward strand.
CTGTATTTGCATACTTGGCTCTGAAGTCATTTCTATTTCTTTTCCAGTTACTGATTCTGTTTCTTTTCATTATTGTTTTCTGGAGTAATGAAAAAGATAGTTGTGGCAGTCAGTGTATAGGCTAAGTAGCCTAGGGCCTCTAAATCTAGGGGGCCTCACCAGCCTGCCCCCTCCCCCGTGCTGCAGTCTCCCCTGTCCCAAAATTGCAAACCCAAGACTTCATGCAAGGGCAGGGCAACTCAGGCCCAGCAACTATGAGACTCAGGGCCAGCCAGTGGGGCCCAACTTGAATTGTTTTTGTGGGGCCCTAGTTCACAGCCCAAATCTGCAGAATCTTAGAGATATAAATCCACGTGCTAGGTCATTTTCACAAGGTCAGCAAAGCCCTTCAGAAATCAAACCTCTTATTGAGTTTTTGTGCAAGTTTGTAAACAAATTTTGATGACGTTCTCTGGTGTCCTTTACAGGAGAAATTGTGAATTGCAGAATTTTAAACACCCATCATCATCCTTGGCTTCATTCCATTTTGTTTATAACACTCTTCCTTTTTCTTTTGGTCGTAAGGGTGGGGGGTGGGGAGGGGCCTCACAAGTGGAGTAGCCTAGGGCCTCTTCTCATCTAAATCCGGCCCAGTATTAGAGGGAGGAAGGAGCTGCCCCCTCTTGCTGCCCCAGGGCATCCCTATAGGAGTCAGATAGAAGAAACAGGCTCCAGAGAGCAGGCATAGATCCAATGGAATTTCTCTTGCCTCTGTCCTGGCTCACCCCTCCATAGCAGGAGTTTCTCACTTTAGCCTCCCTCCCCAGTGGTGGGTGTGAGCAGCCACTCGTCAAGCCCTGAACCTGTGAACATAAATGGTTTGGTGGGTACACTGCCTCCCACAACTCAGCAGAGGCATTGGTAAGAAAGGTTGCTAACAACAGTCATCTACGGTGGATCCCGTCTTACTCCCTGGCTCCCTAAGTTAGGTTATGCTTGCTCAATTGAGCAGCAGTGGCGGAATATCGATACCCAGTGCACCATAGGGTTCATTGGGGAAAGCCTCTCTGCTCCTTAAATGTATGCTAAAATGGAGCGCAGGTATCCATGGATGGCTTTGGGGTAGGGTTGCCAGACACAATCCGGACACAAATGTTGTCGAGCTTTTCTGGGCCAAAGTTCTTGAGCTATTTTTAATAAAAATTGCCAAAATCTACACCTCTGATATGGCTTGCCATGAGTCCAGATTTCCCAGGCATTTCAGCGATCTCTGCCCAGACAGTTTTCAAAGGGTGAATCCTGGCAACGTCCAGGAAATTTGGGACGTATGGCAACCCCACTCTGTGCTATTCTGTTTAGTTGCTCTTACTCCTCCCATCGTTCCCAAATTGTTCTGTTGCTATGGAGTGAAGACTTATCCCTGCATGCACTCCTCTGGTTTTGTTCCACTTCCTAGTTCTTTGTTTAGGGAGGAAGCAGATGGGCAACCTGTTTTCTCACATTCTTTAAAGTTTCTTCATACTGATATAGTGCCATTTCAGAGCACTCAACTAAACATCGCTCTTTGGAGTTGTTCCCTCTTTGTTAAGGAAAGTTTATGACTTTCACAACAGAAGCTTGTGCTGCTTTAAAACCACAGAAAGCACATGTAATTTCATACTTTAAAATAAAGATGAATCACACACACTTCCCTCAACCTCCTCATTGCACAAAACAAAATCATGATTTCGGAGATATGAATATAGTGTCTAACAGTAGCAACAAAATGCCTCTACTACAGTCTGAAATTTATTTATGATTTGCTACATCCTGGCTATTGTGGACTTAAATTTAGAGCCTCTTATTTTTAGCTGGAACAATATTCCATTCTTAGACTTTTCTGCTCAATTTCTTTCAGTTTCTGCCCGGCTTATAAACAACCAGTTTTATTAGTAGCATTAACACTTACAATGGTTTAGCATGCATCTTAAAAGGGGGGGCGGGGCAAACTTTAGACACACATGCCAAATATAATTTTGATTCCATTCCCTTAAAATAAATAGATAAACTCTGAGGCTTTTTGCTTCAACAAACTTTTTTGAACCAAATCCAAACTGCTTAAGTATTCTTGTGTTGGATGCCATTAATGTATTATGGAAACCTGAGGATTAATTATTGAAAGGGGGGGAGGGAGAAGCCTGGAAAGACAGCTGATGGATGTCATTTTGTATATTACTTCCCAGCTTCCTTTATGTTAAGTTTAAGGTCAAATTCTTCAATAAACTAGCAAGAGATTAGCTTATTTTTAAAAAGAGAGAGTCACCTTTCTCTGCAAGTAAGACTGTGAAGAACTCCAAAAGTTGGGAGAAATTAGGTGCAAACATATTTCCTAATATCTTGCATAAAAGTAGAAATATGCTTGTGATCTGAGCACTTAACATTTTCTCTAGCAGCGTGGTTCATTTCTAAATGCATTCAGTGGAAGCAAGCCCAGATTCAAATGTTACCTTTCAGTTTGGGGGGTGAGCCTGGCTTAAATCAATGAGACTTGCAAACCAAACGTAACCAATTTTACAGAAGACCAGTTTAGAAAGTGGTTGCACGCACATACTGATGAATTACCACTTGGTAAATGATTGGGTGCATTCGCTAACACTGGAGCACTAAATGCAGACTGAATTGTACAAGCCATAACGCATCCATGTCATGATACAACAATTAGGCGGCTCTGCTCAGCCACATTCTCAACATGCTCATCTTGCTCACTTAAATTAGGCAGTACTCTTCAATGCTGGGGTGCCAACTTGAATAAAATATTGGGGTGGCCCAGGTAAACCCCGCTCCACATAATCGCACGACACCCCCCTATTTGAATGGCAATGTCCATCTACTTTAAGAGAACTGGCCCCCTCAGATATTTTATTGGGGGGCCGAAGGGACCTCAGCCGCTAGGATTTGACTCCTATGCTCCAACAAATGTGTTTAGGATTGCAGTGCAGGTAGAGTGTAGGATTGGAATAGTGTGGGGGCCATTACCCAAGATTACCTGTCAAATCAATCACCCCATCCAAGATTATTGTTTGACTAAGAAATGCTCGACCTTCTGGTTGACTAGACACATTGAAGAATGACAATACAGAAGCTTCCCTGAAGTTCATGTACTGGGTTGGAAAAAATACCAGTTGCCTGCACCATTCATTCCAAATAACCATTTCCACTTGCAGGCAGATGGCTATGGTCACCATAAGTCTACCCTGCACTTTGCAATATCTCTGTTAACACAACATTTCTGTCATTGCTCTGACTTTGGAATATTCAACATATGTACCTTGAATACTACTAAGGTCACCTTTCCACCATCACTTTCAGCTCTACTCTGGATGAAAACCTTTGCATATGTGCAGGGAATAAAGGGCATGCAAGGAAAGGAGGGATGGAAATATACCCATAGAATAAGGAAGGTCCATTTGTCTGCACATTTACAATATTAGGTACTTTGTGAGCCTGCCTAATAATTACATTAGGCCCTTTTGCCGTCTAATGTGCTTCCGTTTTGAGTCTGAGAGACTTTAGGCAACTTCAGAAACAAAGTAGTGCTTACCTCACGTTGTCTTCAGGTGGTTTCATGGCTGCCTGCTAGCCTATTAAATCGAAAGAGAGGCTTCTTTTTCTCTTTACTGCTCATGTGCAACATTGTCTAAAGGAAGGAAGGCAAAAACAAGTTGTGAGTGATTACAGTGGTTAAGCTGAGCTGTCTGGAATTGGTTGCGGCATGCATTTTTAGATTTCCCCTCAATCATTTTTGCACAATAGCCACAAAAATGACAAATGAAACGCACTATTTGTCTGCAAGATACAGGGAGATTGTTACCCATCTTATTTATTCAAATTTGTCCGCATTGCAATCAACTGCGAGCAGATGAATGTTTCCTGGCTTGGAGGGCCGTACGGAATATTTGGGAGCAGAGCTAGGTCTGGTAAACTGGCTTGCAGCAACAGTATGATTTAGAGTGGAAAAGTGGGGAGGGTGCTTAATCCCATTGCTGCACACTGCCTTTCTCATATGGCCTCTTATACCAAGTTGCTTTGCCTTAACCTGTGCTTCTGGCTGCAAGTTCGACAGAGTAAAGAGGTACTGTATTTTTCGCCCCATAGGACGCACCGGCCCATAGGACGCACCAAGTTTTTTGGGGGGAAAATAAAGAAAAAAAATTTATTTCCCCCCCAGGCGCTTGTGGGGCCTGCTGTCCCTGGAGCTTGCGGGGCAGGCAGCGGGGAGAAACGCTCTTCTCCCCGCCGCCCGCCTGCAGAACAGGTCCGGGGACAGCGGGAAGACGCACTGCGCCTCCCAGCTGTCCCTGGAGCTTGCGTGGCAGGCAGCGGGAAGAAGCACTCTTCTCCCCGCCGCCCGCCTGCAGACCAGGTCCGGGGACAGCGGGAAGACGCGCTGCGCCTCCCCACTGTCCCCGGAGCTTGCGGGGCTGGCGGCAGGGAGAAGCACGTGTCTCCCCGCCGTCAGCCTCCAAACCACATCGGAAGACAGCGGGATGGCGGCGTTCCGCCTCCCCGCTGTCCCCCGACCTTGTGGGGCTGGCGCTGCGGCTCTCCTGAAGCCTGGAGAGCGAGAGGGGTCGGTGCACACCGACCCCTCTCGCTCTCCAGGCTTCAGCGAAAGCCTGCATTCGCCCCATAGGATGCACACACATTTCCCCTTCATTTTTGGAGGGGAAAAAGTGCGTCCTATAGGGCAAAAAATACGGTATGTGGGGACAGAGAGTTGAGCGCCTTTCCTGTACACCACTTCCCTGCTAGGTAAAGGTAAAGGGACCCCTGACCATTAGGTCCAGTCGTGACCGACTCTGGGGTTGCTGGCCGAGGGAGCCAGCGTACAGCTTCCGGGTCATATGGCCAGCATGACTAAGCCGCTTCTGGCAAACCAGAGCAGCACACAGAAATGCTGTTTAGCTTCCCGCCAGAGCGGCACCTATTTATCTACTTGTACTTTGACGTGCTTTTGAACTGCTAGGTTGGCAGGAGCAGGGACCGAGCAAAGGGAGCTCTCCCCATCGCGGGGATTTGAACCGCCGACCTTCTGCTCGGCAAGTCCTAGGCTCTGTGGTTTAATCCACAGCGCCACCCGCTTCCCTGCTACAAATCACATAATCACTAACCTGTTCTGCATAGTGCATAGAGGAACACTCATAACTTCGTGCTTTAGTATCTCCTCCCTTGCATGCAAAAAGTCCTAGGTTTAATACCCAGCATTTTCAGGTAGGGCATTGAGAGGCACCTGACTGAAACCCTGGAGAGCCATGGCCAGTCAGGATAAACAATACTTAACTAAATAAACCAGTGGACTGACTTGAAGTAAGGCAGGTTCCTATGACCCTAGTGTTTTCGGTGGTGTGAGAAATGAGGATGTTGCTTTTTCACATAAACCACAAATGTAGCAAGTTAGACAAACGTCAGCAGCTCAGATCGATTCACACCTGATCACGAGAGATGCTTAGAGCATGTGGCCAGGATGTGGGGTTTAGGTTGGCTTAGCAAGTAACTGCATAAGAACATAAACTAAATAAGGGAAATAATAAATAAGGGTAAAGGGGCACTGAAATAAGGGTAATGGGAGATGTAAACGGAGGCGGGGATGTTAGTAGGGAAATTAGGTGGTCGTGATAGGCTGTCAACCTAGTAGTACCCAGCCAATGGGGAGGCAAAGGAGAGAACCTGCACTTCAAGGAATATAAGTTCATGCTTTGCCAAAGCTAGGGTGTGCCTACTTTGGACACCTGCTCTTGCAAAAATGTATTGTACTAAATCAACTCTTTACTGCGTCACCAATTTTGTTCAGATTGTATTTTAAGGAGCGGGATTAAAGGTTTCAGGACCCACTTCTTACAGTGGTGATCTCTCAAGCCAGGACTTGTCACCCAGTGTGGCTTTGTATGTTGGTTCTATAGAGCTGGAAGTTGTAGGAATGGCTATGGGCTGGTTTACTGAGCTTTCACGGAGAGAATATGCAAGCAGCTTCTTTGTCTTTTTTTGGAAACGAGACCAGAAGGCTTTCACAGCCTCTCTCACTGGTCACATGATTTTTTGCTGTAATGAGTGAAGCCCTCTTGGTCTCCTATAATTTTGATCAGGTCTCATATGAGAATAATGCCAACTGACCTGCAATTGCAGACTGCTAGCAAAGGGGACATCCCAAGGACTGCAGCATTTAGCAGAAACTCCATCACAATGTATGGGACAAAAGCAAAATGCCCTTAATTTTGCATTGATCATTTCAGACCAGGTTTTAGACTAAAGAAACAGATGACAGCAAACAGCAAACAGAAAGGGCAATTGTAACACACACTTCTTCAGGGATCAAGCTTCTTATTGTGCATACGTTGTTTCAAACGTCAGTGGACCTGTTTTTATTCCATGCACAGGTTATATTTATTTGTTCCAGAAGTCTTATAATCCTTCCTTAGCAATTTGTGGGAGCTACAGGTGAAATTATTTCTCCTAATTTATTATCAAACCTGAGTGGTAATTTGGCCTGCATGCTAGCTTAGCCTTGAATTCAGTGACTGCAAATTATGTCTGATGCCCATTGCAGCTGCTTTCACAGTTGTGATCTCAAGGTTAAACCATAATGGGGAGGGTTAAGTTCACTCCATAGTTGCCTAAGTATACAAGGAGGGTTGGAGAGGATCCCATTAGTTAATCCAGCCAAATGTTAAATCACAGAAGCAGAGCTAAGGGGAAGAAAGATAAATTATTCTCGCCACCTATATTAGTATTTCTGCTCCCTCTCCCTCTCAGTATCTTCAATAGATATACATACAAATATATTTCCTGATAATGGTTTCTTCCTTTCAACCAGAACTTTGGCATGCTTCTCAAAGATGACTGGACTGAGAGCAAGGCTTTTACCATATTTAGTGTGCAACACATGGGGTGGTATTCAACTGTATTTTCGCACCAGTGCAAGGGTTCCCCCCCCCCCACCTCATGCATGGCCACCATCCACAAATCCACTTCAGAGGGTGTGGTTTGGGGAACGCAGAACAGATTCGGGGGGCAAAGGAGGAGGAAAGGGGGGAAGAATGCTCCACTGTGCTATGAGAAATCTTTGCACTGACAGAACACTAACTTAGTGCTACAGTGGGTACAGCCCATGATCACTGAGATTTAGTTAGGTATATTCTTGTGAGTTTGGCAGCCTTGATTACCATGAATGGGCCTTAGCACTATGTTTCTGGCTAAAGGAGGGATGGGCAAACTTTTCTCAAGGGCTACCCTCCCTTGGGATTAATCTGTGGCGTTACATGTTGACTGGGAGTAGGGTTGAAGCAAAAAGCAGGTGGGGTCATACTGTTTTGTTCTTTTAGCCATCCCCCCCTCCATTTCCCCCCTCAGACTGCTGAATGAGGAACAGTTCATACACAAGAATAGAATGCAGGCAAATGACAACCCTCCCCCCCCCCTTTACACAAGGATAGAATAGACCAACATACCAGGCAAATGACAGAATAGACTAACATATCAGGCAAATGACAACCCCTCCTTTCAGCTGCCGGGAATCCCAGGGATTTAGCCGCAGAGTAGATCTCATTCTGGCCAGACTATGCAGAATCTACATCGGTTTAGGCCTGCATCAAAACTCCACATCCCTTTAACCTGCCTCAAGCCATATGATTTTTAAGCTACCTTCACCTGATGTAGACGAGCAGGCAAGCAAAGTAATTACAGCTGTGTTAGCTCTGCACCAGGAGCACCTCTGCAAGCAGTCAAGTCAGCAGGAGTCAGCTTTAGAATCACTGCTGCTTTTATATGGTGGTATGAAGGGTTAGTTGTGCGAGGGCACCTACACCTCTTAGATTAAAAATTCATCTTCTGCATTTCAATTCCGGGGGGGGGGGGTCCTTCTGTTTGTCAGTCCTGAACTTACTGTCAGTCAAAAGACTCTCTAGTCCCCTTCGCCCATTACTCATGTAACACGGGACTCCACACGTTGATGGAGGTACGTCATCATACTGGGGCCTGAGGTCCAGCTCTGAGGGCCTTCTGGTGGTTCCCTCACTGTGAGAAGCGAAGTTACAGGGAACCAGGCAGAGGGCCTTCTCGGTAGTGGCACCCGCCCTGCGGAACGCCCTCCCACCAGATCTCAAAGAGAGCAACAACTACCAGACATTTAGAAGACATCTGAAGGCAGTCCTGTTTAGGGAAGTTTTTAATGACTGGTGTCTTAAAGTATTTTTAATATTTTGTTGGAAGCCATCCAGAGTGGCTGGGGAAACCCAACCAGATGGGTGGGGTATAAATAATAAATTGTTGTTGTTGTTGTTATTCAGTTTCAGTTTCCTGTGTACCAGTTAGCCTCACTTCCAACCACATGTTGAGCATGAATTCCGTAGCAAGCCTTCCCCATGTTATAGAACCCTAATCATGCAGGGTTCCAGATCATGTGAAACCCCGCCTAGGTAGGCTTCCGCATTTCAGATGTCCACATGCAGTGCATGGGCATGGTGTGGATGTCTAGTTGGGAGTACAGGGCGTCAGGGTGGGGCCACTGCTGCAGCTCAGCCCCCCTCCAATATGTGACATCCAACATCATTTATATGCAGAGTAGGCCCATTGAAATCAGCAGGCTTAAGTCCAAATATTTCAATGGGTCTACTCTGAATAAGAGTAACATCCAATATATGAAGTATGTCTTCATAGAATTGTAAGGAACCATGAGGGTCATCTAGTCCAACCCCCTGCCATGCAGGAATCTTCTGCTCAGTGTAGGGCTTGAACCCACGACCTGCTTTACCAACTGAGCTATCCCAGGCTTATAGAGGTTACAGTGGATCTAATAATTAATGGCACCAACTGAGAAAAACAAAAACAAATAAGCCACCAGAACCACATGACATTCAATCCCAAAGTTTTTCCTAAGAAATTCAAATGATAATGTGTTGTTCTTGTAACAACAGAACAAAAATAATTCGCCTCTAAAAAAACCCCACCCTTTTCAAAAGTTGTCTTCAAAGTAAAACATTTTGGAAGGATCAATTTTGGAAACAACATGAATTTAAGTCCAAAGGAATACAACTTAGGGCACACACAGTTGTTAATATTGGTTTTCATTACACAACAGAGAAGATTTTGGGTTGGGTTCATATGTGGGAACCCAGGTACAAATCTCTCCTCAGTTGTGAGACATACTGTGTGGACTTGCCAGGCCTAGGCAAACTCGGCCCTCCAGATGTTTTGGGACTGCAACTCCCATCATCCCTATCTAACAGGACCAGTGGTCAGGGATGAGGGGAGTTGTAGTCCCAAAACATATGTAGGGCTGAGTTTGCCTATCCCTGACTTGGACCAATCGCTCTCCCATACAATACATTGTTTCCTACTGATTTCAATGGAGTTTAATAGGGTTGCCATTAGGCCCGGGTGATATATTGATAGATCACCCAGGACCGGTATGAGGAGCAGACCTTGATGTTGGCTTCACTCAGTGGCATATCGCTGGTGAAACCCCACTGCTGCTGAGTCCCTCTGCTAGCAGCATCCACAGGAAGGTGTCAAAAGTACCTTCTGCTAGCTCAGGAGCAATGTCAGTTTCACCAGAGATATACCACTGAGTGAAACTGCCATCACACTCTGCCTTCATATGATGCCCTCCTCTTTAAACTGCTCAAATGAGGAGTGTGCAGCTGCCCATGCCTCAATCAAGCAGTTAAAGGAGCCCCCTGCCTGATGCTGGCTCCCGCAAGCCAGCAGTGGAGTGGGGACTCCATGAAACTGCTCAGCTGAGGGGAGCACGGTTGCTGCTCCCTGCAGTGAGCAGTTATGGAGCCCTGATGTTCCACCTGCTCATGGGCAAGTGGGGAGAACACTGGGGCTCTCTCAGCTGGGAGAGGGGGAACATTCCCTGCCCCAGCTGAGTGGCACAAACCAGCTGCATTGTCCCAGCTCATGAGTGCCTGGGTGAAACCGCCTCAGCTCTCGAGGCGAGAGCTGGGGCAGTTTCACCTGGTGTCTTGCGGGCAGAGGCCAGCGCATCTTATTTTTTGCAACATTGCAGTATATTGCCAAACCACGATGTTTGGCTGGTGATACATCACAGTGTTGAAAAGCTGATATTGGCCAGCCCTAGCTGCCTTACGTCCGGAATTTGCCAGACATACCTGGAATACTGTGGTCGGAAGCAGTGTCTAGGCAGAAATGGGCAAAGTGTCTTGGAAAATCCAGACGTATGGTAACACATGTCGGCAGTCTTGTTTTTGCCAACTTTCCTTAAAAATAGCTCAAAAACATATTTTTAGCCAAAAAAGCAAAACAGAAAAGGGGGGAAATAGCTCGACAACTTTGCCAAATGAAGCTCAAGAACTTTTGTGTCCAAATTTTCACTTTTTAAAATATAGCAACCCTAGTTTACACTCAGCTAAGTGAGTGCAGGTTGCAGCCTTTGTCTACCTGCCCAGTGTGTTGAGTGGATAAAAAGAAATAGCCTCATATAAACTACCCCGAGTTCCATGGACAATGGATGCATAAAAATGTAAGATAGTATAAAGCTCACAGGAAATAAAACTGAGACCTCCATGACCTGCTACAGTGAAAAGGGCAAATTCAATGCTAGGAATTATTAGGAAACAAGGGTCATAATGAATTCAGTGAGATAAGTAGACCTAGTGTTGCAGCCTAAAATTGTCAAGATCTTCCCGAAAAGTACACAACACCACCACAGTGATTTACTTTCAATTTAGAGATTCAGCACCCCCCCACCCCTCTGCAATGTGACTAAGCAGGACATGATAAAAGTTAGGAAAGTATGAACAGTGGATACAAAAAGGCTTTTCACTCTCACAGAACTTGGATTGGAGTCATCCAGTGTAACTGACTGGCTGTACAGAGGTCAGCAAAGACAAAGGAAAGTGCTTCTTTGCACAATGCACAATTAACTTACAGAATTCACTACCATGGGATGCAGCAAAGGTTGCTAGCTTATGTGACTTTCAAAAAGCATTAGACAAATTCATGGAAGATAGGCTTGGCAATGGCCATTAGCCATGAGAATTAAATGCAACTTCTGCACTCAGAGACAGTATACATCTGAATAGTTGTTGCTGCAAAACTGACAAGAGAAAGCTGCTGTCTTTAGGGAAGGCCTTCACACTTTTTACAAACTAGGACTTGCATACTTTGGAGAAGCCGATTGTGGGCTCCATCAAAACATCTGACTGGCGAGTGCTGAAAACATTATGGCAGACCTTTGCTCTGATCCAGGAAAGCAACTGGAAGGATGACTGTCATGTTTAAAGAGCGTCTTGGATGAATATCTCTTAGGGCTCAGTTTGAGATGTTATGCCTAACCATGGTTTGCACCAACCACAATTTATTTCTCCCAACTCAGCAATCCAGTTTCTAGGTTCAGATACCTGTAAAAGCAGAGTAGTGGTTGTAACTGTAGTTTGTCAATGAGTAATTCATGAAATGAATGATCCATTGATTTTTGGTTTTGTTGGCTGGGCCTGATGGAAATTGGAGTTCAATGACATATGGACAGCTGCTAGTCCCCTATCCCAATTCCATATGGACATGACCGTCTTTTCTGTAGCTGTACCCTTTAGAAATTCTATGCGGGTGAAAGGGGTAGAACTTTGGAAGGGCACAATTCCATAAAATGCTCCCCTCTCTTGGCCCAGAATCATTCTGCTGGATCAGACTCCATCAATAATTAGGGCAAGGTTTGCCTTCAAGTTCCTTGAATTAAAACATCCACGAAATATAACTATTTGTTCTCATGTTTAGGTCTGTTATTGTTCAAGCCTTTTCATCCGGTGTTCAGCATCATTATGCGTTTACACCAAAGTAAATCCCATGTGCAGCTTGTAATTACTTGCATTGCTGGGAGACTTCAAAACGCTGGAAACTGTGTGGCTGTATGAATAATTAAGAAAAAAAGAGGGACTTAGAATCACAGGAAAGTGTCTTCCTGGTTCCCATTGTCTGCTTTTCAAGCAGAAGCATCAAGCAGGCAATAGCCCTTGACAGACAGGAACGTATCAAGATAGATTACCAAATATTTACTGAGTAACTCAAGTAGAACAGGAACTTCATTTTAAAAAATGTTATATTAATGCTCTACCACACAGGTCTGACTGCTGAGGAATATTAATAAGCATGGTAACATTTGCTAAATGAAAAGGTAGAAAGATAAAGGATAGGGTTTTTTAAAACCCCCACAAATAAGACATACATTGTCTTCTGCAGTGAAGTAGTACTTGGGGTATTTAGCACACAAAGTCAAATATTCCCTTAATATAACTCTACAATTACTGGTTGACTATCAAATTTTGCCAGCCTGGCTGGTTCCATCAGCCTTAGAGGATGCTGTCAAGGGCATCCTCTTCCCAGATGCTGTACCTTGGGATATGCCCCCAAGGGATAAGAAAGAAAGAAAGAAAGAAAGAAAGAAAGAAAGAAAGAAAGGGAAATAAAATAGCAGCATAATTGAATTATTTTTTTCCAGCAGAAAATTGGTGCATGCGTCACATACTTCCAAAGGAAGCCAGTAGAGGCAGAGGTGCCTTTGTGTAGAAGTTGTGCCTGAAGTCATGGAGGGGTTGAGGAGAAGATAGAATTGAGGTGGGGGCAAAGTGGGATAGAGAACACCATGGGCCTGTGTTAACCCATACAGGTTTTGAATTTTTGACTTTTGAATGCCACTGAAGTTTGCTTGAAATGGTACTTAGGATAGCTAGTCTGGAAAATGAGCGTCATAAAAGCAAAATGTGTCTGATAAATGAGTGGACTTTTTGAGAGATGACAATGGTTGTATGGCATTATCACGTTATACCAGTGAATCCAACCTGCAAATATAAATGCATATTCCTCACTGCAATTGGATATCAGCCTCCCCACACTGAAGTCACCAGGAAAAAGTATGGAGGATTTTTGATGGTGGGAGAGCTTTGTCCCACATGTTCGATTTCTGGAAGATAAATAGTTGTGTATCTCATTACAATGCTTTCATCCCAAACAGCCCCCACCCTTAAAGTAACCCCTACTGGTTTTGGTGAATAGCAACAGTTAGGATTGTAGACTTGTTTTAATTTCCGGCATATTCTTCTTCTACAATTTCTTTATGAAAATTGTCTTTGCTTCAAGCATTGGGAGGATATGGATCAACTGACTTGTCTGGAAAGTTCTTGCTTCCCCCTTGTCTTTCTCTGCCATTGTCTATACTAGTGATGCCATTCAGATGTGGTGGACTGCCATTCCCTCCATCCTCCACCATTGCCAATGCTGGCTAGGGCTGATGAGAGTTGTAGTCCCAAACATCTCTGGCAGAAACCATGTTGACTACCCCTGATTTAGGTTAGTTCACGTATGATGCAAGTGTGTGAGAGGCCAAAGAACTCCAAAACACCGATATTCTGTTCTGTGTGCAACTTAGTTTGCCTTGCGCTAGCTTCTGTTGTGAGGTACACCCATTCATGAGATAAATTATTATGAGCCTTTAGACTTCAGCAGTCTTGCTAATGTGAAAATGCACATTTGCTTTACCAGCTTATGAGGTATTAAGTGACTTGTAGTAGATGTAGCTCACTGTGAGGCTGTAGCAGTGGCTTGGCAACCTCCTCCCAAGAATAATATCTCAATCTGGCTTGCCTGAGCTTCAGCAGAAGCAGCACTTGTAGGAGTGGTACTCACTGTGAGGGAAAGTGTGAAGATTACCTCAAATTCAGACCTTGCAGTCATTGAAGTTTAGGTTGGCTAGTGCTTGTTACAGACTCCTTCTTTATATGTTACATTGGCCTAAAATGGTCGGGAGATGTTTTTGAAGGCAGTGGGGCATGGAGGATTCCTGGAGATGCCTTCTCCACCTCCTCATCTGCTGTTGGCCTCCTCTCTTCTTTCAGTAATTGGGCAGAAAACTTTGATGCGGAGGTAGGAGCTTTCCTGCTGAATTAGGTCACAGCAAGATGTCATGTGGAAGGCTGGAGTCACTGTGAACTTAGCAAAAGTGAAGAGAAATTCTAGATGGAATTATGTTCCCGCATTGCAGGGGGTTGGACTACATGACCCTTAGGGTATCTTCCAAATCTACAGTTCTGTGATTCTATTAATTTGGCAATTTCTGCTTAGTAAAGTGTTTGAGGAATTTCAAAGGAAGCTAAGGCTACAATCCTAGCCCCACTTACCCGGGAGGGAGCCCCGCTGAATTTAATAGCACTTATTTTTGAGTGGACATGGTTAGAGTTGCATCTTAAAAAGAACTTCAATAAGACTCATGAGATTTCTAAGTTAGGTTGTGTAAATACCTAAAAGCTGAAGTGGGGGTAGGACAGTGTGCATGAGTGGCACTGGGATGGGATGTTTATGGAATCAAGGTAAGAGAACATGGTGTGAAGTATTTCCTCATAAATTATTGCTTCTGACCAGTGCTTACATTCTTCCTTACTTCCAGAGTGGAGTAATGCTATGCATTCTGTGTGACTGGAAAATATTACCCAATATCATTCAGAAGTATTGTTTAAAAAGCATTTTGTTAGAACGTATTCGGTGCAAATATGGGGAGAACAAAAAAACACATTCTGGTAAAAGCCTCATAAAGAGTCATAGCTGCCATTATTATTTTATCTATTCCTGTTAATTCTTCTCTACAGTTATTACAGTAATAATGGTGCTCTTTACCCTAGCCCCTTTGGGAAGAAAAAAGGAGCAAAACGTTTAAAGAAAAGGGAGATGAAGGTATCTTTTCATTCATTGGTGGCTGAGCCATAGATGGAAGCCATCAACATGGTGTTAATTTGCCATCGCAGGAGAAATGTCAGAAAGGATTCTGCAAATGCGCTGATGGGGCTAATTATGCTGATATTGTAACATTCCCACAGGCAAGAGAATCAATCTTGCCCTTGACAGTCCACTGACAAATTTCTGTGAAATTCATAAAGAAATCAATATTGCTTGCAATGTGAAGATAATTGTGAGGCATTTAGCTTTGTTTCCCTCCACCTTTCTTTCAATACTTGAATCCTTTTTTTTCTTTTTAGATCGCCTCTTGACGTGAAGCTGCTTCACAGTGCAGCAACCAGAAAAGTTAGAGAAACTTTGGGAGCCAGTGGTTTCTTTCAGGACACGATGGGCCCAAACAGCATGTTTTGGTCATGCTGCACAGCAGGAGTGTATGAGAAATTCATGCTAACTCTCAACAACATGAAAACTTTATGGCAGGAGCTCTCTCACTTGTCCCTGTTGTTCTTTTAAGTTGTAAGTGAATTCGAGAAGCCCACTTTCCTTTGCCTTCTGCATTGAAAAATGCAACTGGACTGTGTGGCTGGCAGGAAGCTGCAGAGAGACTGCAGGTGGTGTGGACTTTTCTGTTAAGTTGAAAAAAGCAAGGAAAAAAATGGAAAACCCTTGGTCACCTTGTTTGGTTAAGTGAGGTAACGGCAACCCCCTCCTGAAACTTTTGAGACATCCGTCACATCCCCCAATTTTCCAGGAGACCTTCATTTCACTCCCCACCCAGTAAAATTCATATTCTGCCCATCTCTATCCATCTGACAGGCTCCATCTCAGAAAGCTGGGTTCATGGGGAGATGTTGGGAAGGGACAAAATCTTTGCTCTTTGCCGCTCAGTTTGTTAACCTTTCATTTGTCCCTTTTTGTGTCCTGCTGCTCAAATCTACAATGTGGACTATTTTTGCTTCCCTTCATCCGATTAGCCCGCTGAACCCTCATCATTTTAGTCACACATCCAAGTTCTCACTGGAAGAGGAGAATAAAAACCCGGCACTTGATGATTTTGCACCTCGTGACACCCGGCCATGAGGAAAAGTGATGACAAATGACCGTGTTTACTGGTAAAACTTTCATAGTTTAGGTTTGATGGTACTGTCAGAGATTCTGTCAAGAGCAGCTTATAGTTTCAAAAGGCTCTTTTGACACTGTTCATTGGCAAGTGTTAGATGAAATGGAATGCCGGAGAGCAATGCAAAGCTACAAAGCAATGCTCCTTGAAGTGAAAAAAACAAATAAACCTCCCATTCTTTTCCTTTTCTTGAGTTTCCTCAATTGCGTGGTTCAGTAAAATACTTTGTGCTGAACTGTTCAGTATACTCTTGTAGGGGAAACACAGATGGCTGCACAAAGGAATAGATGGAAGTGGTTGAACTGCATGATTCCAAGAGGCAGTTCTTATGTCCTTATTCCTAAATGTCCCTGTTTGATTCCAGGGACCATTATTATATCTTCTGATACTGATGACTTCCACAAATTAATTAGTTCATTTTCTTTAATACTGCACCCTACCAATTAACTTTCATCATACAACACCAAACTTTTAGGGTTATTAAAGGGGGAAAATAAAAAGCGTGAAACGCCCCCCTCTCCATTTATAATTTTATAAATAACAGTTGCCTTACCCCTCACTCCAAACTACAAAAACCTTGACCACTTTGATCTTTGCTCGTAGGAAATGCTTTCCAACCACGCTGATTTTAGTTGCCTTTTTCTGAACCTCCTTCAGCCCGTTGCTATCCATTTTAAGGCACAGTGACTAAAATTATATTCCATAGTGTCTCCTGACTACCACTTATGTCTCTTTCCCTAGTACCCCCCTTCAACACACACTGCATATACCAGATTGTCCCTTCTAACCTTAAGATTTCACAACCTCATTTCTTTACCTCAGTTCTTGACTTATTTGCCCCCTATCCTCAAACTTTCTCCTCCACTTGCCTCTTCCACAGTTTCCTTTTTCTCAGTTCACTCTGCATCTGTCTGTTGGCTGCCTTAGTTTTCAGTGACCTCAATACTATTTCCCAGAACTTCTTCCCAGACTACATTCTGTGACATTATACCAGTTCGAGTTAGAGGCTTCACTGCACATAGATTTTCACTGGAGAGACTACCGTCACACAAAATTCATGATAAGGAAGGGACTAACTAGCAATTATGCCAAAAATGCTAGAGTTTACATGAAATAAGACACAACTTTAAAGGTGAACCTTTAGGCTTGTCACCACGTAACAAGCTTAATGTGGAAAAAGAAGACCGCTTCTCTTCTTAGGATGGGAAGCAAAACACTTAGTTTGAATTAATTCCATACTTCTGAAATGCAGAATATGCAAGAGCGACAGAGAATTGTTTTTAAAAGCATTGCCAACTGAAGTTTTAAAAAAGAGCAAGCATTTTCTAATAAGAATGGGGGGGGGGAGAATCAATTAAGTTTTCATGACCTTCTGAAGGGGGCAGATTGTTGGTCACAACATGCTGAACAGAGATTTCTAAATATTATTCAGCAGTGACTCATCAGATGAATACTTGTCTTATCCTATGTTGACATTTTAACAAGGGTTTTTTTTTTTAAAAAGCATTTCTTAGAGAAAGAAAAGAAATGCATTCATACAGGGTCTTAGAAATCAGATGTTTAAAGTGAAAGCTGGCTGGCTTGAGCTGTCATCTAATTGCTCCATCTTGTGGCCAGTTCAACAGCTTCCCAGTGTTTTTGAGAAAGATGGTCATCTCACCACATGTTGAAAATTAATCTCATCAGGTGGTAGAGCCTCATCGCAAAGCTAGCTGAAACACAGTCTAAATCAGTGTTGATTATCCATTGCAAGATATTACTTCTTAAATCTGATTGTGCAATATGGTTTGTGGATTGCAGAGCTTCAAAAACTATGTCTAGGTTACTTGAATTAATTATATTTGCTGTTCAGTACTTATAGGTACCAAAGAATACACTTTTTTTTAAAAAAAGCCATCCAATCTGAGGACAGCTAAAGCTTTTGGAAACTTACTGATAAGTGCTGTGAGTTACTATATCTGCTACAATCCATTGGGTTGGTGGATGCAGATATCAAGGACTTGTTGGAAGCGAGGGAGGGGGACCTCCAGGGGAAGAAGGGTCAAAGCCTTCAGATTGGTGATGGGACCAATAAATAAACAAATAAATGGGAACAAACAAAGGCTGAAAAAAGGAGGTACCCATTCTTTAACTGGCCAGATGCATACACACAAAAGATATGACTTTAATCTTTACCTAGTCTGGACTATAAATTGCTGCCAGTTGCTCCAATACACTGCTCAGACAACTTGTATTTTTTCCATCAGATGGACAACTACTAAGCATGGTCCTGAACTATCACCTTGATCCTTATCCAAGGTCCTGGCCCTCTGTTCCAGAACACTGGACCTCCTGATCTCCAAGGAATTGCTAGGTCCATTCCTTCCCTTGGTGGTGGGCATCATAATGTATCTGGACATAGGGGAGGATGGTATTCTGAGTGAGCCCCTTCTGAGTGAGGCCCTTAAGTATAACTAAGCTGGAGGTGCCCTGGTCATTTGCAAAACTGTTGATTTTTTTGGATGTAACCTGTGCAATCTCCCATAGTTTGAACTGAAACATTTTTATTCCTATTCGCAAGAAGGTGAATGAATGTTTCCCATCCACCCAGCAGCTGATAAGTCACAAAGACATAGTAATCAAACTACATGCCAACAATCTTATTTTGAATATTGATGTTAAAATCGTTGACTACTACTGCATGTCAAGTGTCAGGTGCTGTCCAATACTGACTGCTACTGCTATAATTAATTAACCAACCAACCAACCAACCAAATATTGGAGCGTAAAATGCTGAAGTTGAATATAATATATTTGTCAAACAGCTATGCTCTGAAAATAATTGGAGGATCATCGCCATCAAAATCCAAGGTAGGGAATTTCAGCTAGAATTTAGGGGAAATTTGTTTTCCCCTCTAGGTGCTTACTTCAAGAGTTCATGTCCCCCCCTTTTTTTTGCAAACGCCTGGAAAATGGATAGTGACAATGATTTTGAAATACAGCTCTTCAAACGAACAGGGTCTCAGATTGAGTTAAGTGTTGAATAAAACAACTGTTAGTTATTTCTGGATATATGTATATATTTCTAATATGAATGAAACAGATGAAATTCAATCTTGTATAAGAACTGGAATGTATGGAAACGGAGCTACAAGACTGAAAATTCATGAGGAAGGCAATTCATCTCTTATAAGGAGAGAGGCATTTTTAAAGGGCTGTTCTAGGTCCTGTATGACAGCAGCATGGAAATCCCTCACCAGCCTTAAAAATATGGGGAGAACTGAAGAGATATGGGGAAGGCTTAAATGGCAAATTGAACTGCGCACTAAAGCAAAGGGGTCTAATAAATTGGGAGATAGATGAAATTGGACATATTTTTGCCCTCAAAGGAGGTGCTGATGGGGTTGGAATGCATACAGTAGGGGTTTTTTTAAAGGTGGGGGAAGAAACATTCTTGCACATGTAGTAAAAAGGATAGGATAATAAAATATATTTACAGTAGAATATATTTTACTGATACGTTTTTCTGATCCTTAATGGATCTTTCCATTCTGTGCCATTTATCAGAGCTTTCAGAAGGAAAGAAGGTGAGAACAGATTGAGAATGACACAATCACACTGAAATAAGTGGGAGCCGCATTAGGTGAGATGACATTGTACATCCTGAAATGTGAAGGACTGCCTTAATCAAACCAGCTAACTAACTGCTTTGAGATGTGACATTTTAGGTCCCACTCAGATCAGTGGGGCATACCTGTTTCTGAGTACATTTGTAAAAGGTAAAGGGTGTTGAATGGTCTCTTTAAATTTGAAGGTTCATTATTGTTCCACAAGGTGTGTATGTCTTTAAGGGCCAGAGCAAATAACATGACCCAGTTTTACAGCTGTGAAGCAGTATAGCAGGTGCTGTTAAGTTGTGTTAATTAATCTGTGTCAACAATTGGGTATAGTATATAAAGAGCAGCACCTAGCTCTCTCAGTATCCTGGTGGATGGGTTGGAGGTTGGGTCATGCTTGTTGATATATTTAATGTAAAAGGAGTTTTTGTTATTTTGTGTTCCTTGTAATGTGTGGTCTCCCCAGCAAGATCTCTGCAGTGCAACTAATCTGCAAATAGCCAACAAAGGGACCCCTGACCGTTAGGTCCAGTCGTGACCGACTCTGGGGTTGTGGTGCTAATCTTGCTTTATTGGCCGAGGGAGCCGGCGTACAGCTTCCGGGTCATGTAGCCAGCATGACTAAGCCACTTCTGGTGAACCAGAGCAGCACACAGAAACACCGTTTACCTTCTGCTGGAGCAGTACCTATTTATCTACTTGGACTTAGACATGCTTTCGAACTGCTAGGTTAGCAGGAGCAGGGACCGAACAACGGGAGCTCACCTCGTCGAGGGATTCAAACCGCCGACCTTCTGATCAGCAAGCCCTAAACTCTGTGGTTTAACCCACAGCGCCACCCGCGTCCCATGTATAAAATCGTGCTGTGTGCCCCATTGAATTAAATACTAAATATTTCAGTGGAATTGCTTTGGGGTGTAGCCTTCACCTGAAAGTGATCAAATGGAAAGAGATGCTTGGACCAGGCAAAATGCCAAATCCATGCTGGGCAAGGGGGCTTGTAGGCGCCAAGCGTCAGGGATATTCCAGGCTTCTTCCCCGACATTTCAACTTTCATTTTAATAATCTCTCTCTCTATAAACTAGGAGCCCAGGAAACTGCCTTATACCGAGTCAGACCATTAGTTCATCGAAATCAATATTCTTGCCTCCTGTGGAGCTATAAGTAAAACTTTGTAGGAAGTAGTCTATACTTTTCAACTAGCTTCCCAAAGTTCTCTTGGTGATTGACATGTAAGAGGAAACAGCAGTGTTCACATCCCTTCATTGTATGTACATGCCAGTGAAGGACAAAGGGGCAGGATTTTCTCTCTTGTCAACTGCAGAGTAAGTTCTCCACCAACCGTCTATACAATCTCATAATTTTGCTGGTTGGCAAGGTGGCACCAATGATCAAGGCTTGAGAACAAATGGGTTGGCCCTTGACACGAATGCACACATGTACACCCAAGTATGCACGCACAGAGTTTACATTGATTTAAATGCCTTGTATTTTAATTTTCAGTAGATCTGGGCTTTCTGACTCTGGGCTTTACACCAAACACATGGGCATGAGTACAGTGATGGCCGCCAACTTGGATGGCTTTAAAAGAGAATGAGGCAAATTCATGGAAGGAAAGGTTATCAATAGCAATGCTTCTGAAGACCAGTTGCTGGAAACCACAGGAGGGGAGATTGCTCTGGTACTCAGATCCTGCTTGCTGGTTTCTCACAGGCATCTGGTGCACCACTGTAAGAACAGGATGCAGGATTAGATGGGCTGTTGGCCTGAGAAGAAGGAGTGCAGGAGTAACTCATCATAGGGATGGATCTTAGGTCAGGATGCTGATGACCAGAGCTACAGGAGGAACATTTGAAGTTGTTTTATACAGTCACACCTCGGGTTACAGACACTTCAGGTTGGTTTTTTTTCAGGTTACGGACGCTCCAAAACCCGGACGTATTGGAATGGGTTACTTCCATGTTTGTGAGGTCACTCAGAAGTGCTAAATCGCACTTTGCGCATGCTCAGAAGCACAGATTTGCAATCCGCGTGTGCGCAGATGTGGCACTGCTGGTTGCGAATGCTGTGGGTTGTGAACATGCATCCCGCATGAATCATGTTCGCAACCCAAGCATCCACTGTATTGAACTTTCTAATTCAGTGTTGCCCCACTCTGACTGCACTTGGCACTGTTGGGTCTCTTTCACAGCTCTCTTGGTTTAGCAGCAATTTCTCTTTGAGAAAATAAAGTGATAACACTGAACCAAAGCTTTAAAAGAACCAGAGTATCTTGTATACACAGCATATGCGTTTTCATCATTGAACTAATGTCCCTTCCCAACTATGCCCATCAAATGGAAACTAGCCTGTGTGAAGACACAGCCCCTGATTCAAAGTAATAGATAGTAACTAGTATGGCCAATGCAGCTATAAAGCAAGCAAATCATTGGGAGAATCCATTCATTCCTTACATGGAAACAGCGAGTAAAAAAGTAAAATACTGATGCTATTAAACCACACAAATGGTTTGTATGTAACATCTCATTTAAATTTTAACACTGGAGGCTTTGATGGAAATGAGCCAGGCCAACAAGAGCCAGGGCAACAAGGGAAACACATAGCCAGGAAAAGCAAGGATGATTAGTCTAATAGCGAGGGATAAATTCCACTTTTTCATAAACTAAAAATGATGTGAAGCCAGCACTTCAGTCACATCCGAGATATCCTATCAAGAAGCAAAGACTCTCTATATAGGGCAATCACAACAGTCAACAATAAATGTAGAGAAATAGTTTCAAGACATGGCAACAGTGGATGCCATGATTTTGAGAATGTAAAGTCCACTTTGGTCCTGAAATTGGAAGGCTTTGACATTAAGAAGCTGAAGAGAAGGATTAAAAGAAAATTATTTTGGGCTGCTCATGAGGGAAATGTTGCTGAGATACTGTGAGCAGAGCAGGAAGCATGGAGAAAGCTTTGCTTAGTGGAAAAGATTCCCTCACTACCCTCTTTCCACCATATATGTTAGAATTTGGAAGGAATAGCTGGGCATAGTACTTACAGATGGCTAAAACATTGCTTTGGAAAACAAACCAATTAAGCAAACGTTGGGCAAATGTGGCAGACTGATGATTGAAAATGATCTGGTGGACCTTTCATCATCCAGCTCCATATTTATGGCATACATTTATACCATAACCAAGTCACAAAAATGATTGGTGCCTGGCCTCATGTTGAACTGATCTAGTGCTATTATCAAAGACATGAAACTTCCTGGCATGGAAGAGACGAGAGACAGACGGTGCAAAGGGACAGACAGATAGGAATTGGCTACAATAGTGAGAGTGGTCAAGTATGTTTTCTTACACTGAATTAAACATGTACTTAAAGGAGTGCAACAGTGGTTGGCTCCCCTCCTCAGCTTGTTTCAGATACCTCTGTGGTTGTTTTGCAAGAGCAAGTGCTCCACCTGGTACCACACACATTCTATACCAGTGTTTTCCAAACCTCTGAGAGTCAAGGGACACCTTTTTTGCAAATCAAAATTGAAGACAAGATGGGGGATCTATGGCTCTTCCAGTGTTGAGCTCCCATTGACCCTGAGCCTTGGCCAGGCTGGATGGGACTGATGGAATTTGGAGTCCAACAACTTCTAGAGGACTGCAGGTTCCCCATTCATGCTTTAGGCCAATTACTGTCACACAAGATATCTACCTCAAGCGTGAATGTGAGGATAAAAGGATGGAGGAGAGAACATATATTCTCCTTAGAGAAATGGGATCATATAAATGAAATGCATACATTTCCAGCTCTGTTTGTTTCTATACTATGAAAACAAAAATAATGAAAACAAAAATCTAGTCTATAACATTCATGAAAGACCATAAACATACTATATATTAACCAAATTATACTTAACGTTCTGATGTTTCGAAAAGAATTACAAATGATAGAATTGAGTTGTCTCTTTTTACAGTTTGTTGTTTATTACCTCTAATATTTTCATGCTTCACTCTCACACTGAAAGATATACATCTAGAGGATGTGAGAGTTAAGAACACGCACACACACCCAGTGGGAGATGCCACTTCCTGTGTTTTGGCATGAACCTCTGATGTGGGCATAACTAGTAATCTGAAGGAAGTAACCCTAGAGAAGTGTTTCGTGCAAGAGATCCAATGGGATGCCTCCTGGATGCTCAAACTGTCTCATACTAACATAGTGGATGCCCTGTACCACTGTAGGGCAAAATCCATCAAGCACAGGGCCAAACATAGATGCAACTATTTTGCAAAGCAGCTGAATGGAGCTTGTGGACCCACCGGTGGTTAACAGACCACAGTTTGTTACCCTGTGTTTTAAAACATTGTAGCGAACCTCAAACTATTCATTACTGTGAACAAGGAAGGCTTTTAATGTGCTAGAAATTGCTTTTGAGAGCATGATATATGATATAACTCTGGAGTTCCAGCTATGACACAACCTCAGGCATGCTTCCAGGACCATGTGCTTCACTTAGTGATATATGCCAGGTGATCTGGAACAAGCAGAGACACTGTCTCTGAACATGATGAATGCATTATGTTCTGTATTGCCTTCATTAGTAATGTGAGACAAGGTAGAAAGAGAGTTGGGTACAAATGAAGTGCTATCAGGTCTAAGTAACATAAAGTAAGTGTATTTTTGGAAATATTTCAAACAAAAAATTGTTTTGGGAAGATGGAAAATACAAAGACAGTAGTTCTTAAAGCAAGACACACACACACCAAGTGTACATGGAAAGAACCTTGCAGTATTAAGCTACAATGGAAATCATGGTTATACTATGTTAAGAAAGGATTTGGCGGTGGCAATTACCTATTTCTATTTCCTGAAACAATATGCAAATCCAACCACAACCATTTTTTCAAAATTTGCAGTGCAGTTTTCCAGCAAAGTAATGGGCACAAAATGCATTAACTGAAATAAAATGTGCGTGGAAATTAGGCCTGTGCACCTGATTCAGCTGCAGCCTCAATCCTGAACCAAACTGAGCCAATTTGGGAGTATCCAGGCTTTGGCCAAATTGAGTTGAGACAGCCTCTGGACTTCCGGAGGCGGCGCCATCGGCAATGGCGGAATCCCTCTAGCTCTGAGGGACACAGCTCCGCGGAAACCGGGTCTTGCCGCTACGGCGAAGCGGGGACCCCTTCAAAATCACAGGCGGGAGAAGCCTGTGACTGTGGGACTCGGCGGGCACCTTCAGCGCCCCCCCCCAATCTGCAAAGGAGCTCGGTTATGAGCTCCGGAGCGTAATGGGGAGTTTGGCGCGGTGCTGAGAGTCAATTGCTTCTTCCGTGGAGTGAAGCCGCACAGCTGTTGCCGGAGAGCGCTGACCTTTTTCCTGTGACAATTCGGCTATTAAACAACTACCCGTGAGTAGGTCAAGTTTAAAGACCGGGGATTAAAGGGAAAAAAAACTAAATTTGGAACCGAAGCGGGAAGGTGCAAACAGGAAGTCCGCCTTCCGTTTCTTGTAAATAGATCAAAGCAAAGACTGCCTAAGCTAAGACCTTGAAAAACGCTTAAAAAGACTTAATTCCTAACATCAATAAAGGAGAACTCCCTCCCTGAGGTGCAGGAGGAGGGGAGGGAGAAGGGGACGTACTTTTTGCCTGCAAAAAAAGAGAGAAAAGGGAACAAAGACCACCACTTAATGCCTGGGAACGGACTGCCAAGGGACAATAGAACTGCCGCACTGTGAATCGCGCTGTTTAAGGACAATGCAACTTTTTGACAGCTAACTCTGTAAGAGAGATACTTTAAATCTGAAGGGTTTCTCCGGACTTGAAACTGTTGCTTTTT
This sequence comes from Podarcis raffonei, assembly GCF_027172205.1. NCBI lineage: Eukaryota > Metazoa > Chordata > Lepidosauria > Squamata > Lacertidae > Podarcis > Podarcis raffonei. Next base: position 26,250,810 of record NC_070606.1, read on the forward strand.
TCGTTAGAGGGGGACCTGTGAAAGTTGGAAAAGTTACTTTATTGTTACAATTTTTAACTGTTACTGTGTCCCCCTAGAGGAACTTTGAAATTGTTACAACTGGCCAAGGAATTTTCCACTCTAAACTGGCCAGGGGAATTTCCCACTACAAAACAAGCTCTAACCGTGGGATTGACCTTGATCCTTAGATAAAGTGTTATGGAAATTTGACTCAGCAAAAAACTACAAGATCGGGCAAAACTAGACTGCAGCAGCGCAGAGCATCAGCATCTGGCCCTCCTGCCCCATCAGGGGAAGATTCTGCTCAAGTGGCGCTTAAAGGAATGGCATCTGAAGGGGGTTTAGCTTCAGCATTAGAAATTTTTTTTGAATCTTTGGAAAAATTAAGCAAACAAGTTGCTGAAGTAACAACTAAAATTGATCAAAACACTTCAAGCATCAATAACTTGGGGCAGAAGGTGAACTCAAATACTGAATCTATTGAGAAACTGCTGCAGGAATCCACTTCGAATCAAAAGACAGCTGAGGAAGCAAAGGAAAAAGTATTGGCTGTAGAGGAAAAGATACCACCGATATGTAGGCAGCTTGAGGACCACAAGTCATTGCTGTCTATGATTGAATTAAAAGAAAAACAGATAAATCTAAGGATCAGGGCTGTACCTGAACTTGAGAAAGACAGTTTGAGTGATTTTCTTACACAGGAATTTGCAGACTTTTGGAACCTAGATGCAGACAAGTTAGATTTCAAGATAGTAAGCACTTTCAGACTTGGAAGAGGGGGGAGAAAGAACAGGGTGAGAGACTGTTTGATTACCCTCCGATCAAAAGAGGAGAGAGACAGAATATTGAGTCTGCACTTCCAGAAGACATTGGAAATAAACGAATCAAGAGTGGAGATATTTAAGGACATCCCGAAACACCTTTTGGATCTTAGGTCTAACTACGGAGATCTGGTGGCCCTGTTGAGAGGAAACAGAACCATTTTTAGGTGGGAATTCCCCCAAGGCCTATCCTTTACCTTTAAAGGGAGAAAGTTTAAAATAAGATCAGTGGAAGATAAAGAAAAATTTCTGAGAGAGCACGGAGAAGACCTGCAAAAAGAAGCTGAAGAAGAGCCAAGAGCGTTAAAACCAGGAATACAAGACATAGTACCACTACCTTTGGGATTGGACAAGTTAGAGAAAGTGATACCACCGTCAGAACAAGAACAATTATTGGGAACAGTTGGAGGAAAAGTAAAATAAATATATCATGTCTCTGCAACTATTAAGTTGGAATATTCATGGATTTAATTCCCCGGAGAAAAGGAAAAAAGTATTTCATTTATTGAAAAAGGAACAATTGGACTTGATTTGTTTACAGGAAACACATGTGATAAGGCTACATAGGAAAGTATTGATTAATAAAAGATTGGGCCAAGAGTTTATTTCATCGGACAAGGTCAAAAAGAGAGGAGTAGTAATTTATGCAAAAGAGAGCCTATCACCGAAATTTATTTTTAAAGATGATCAAGGAAGACTTCTGGCAATTGAAATCCAAACACAAGGAGAAAAAATTTTGATAGTAGGAGTATATGCACCAAATGAGGGGAAATCTGATTTTTTTAAGAAGTTGCATGAGACATTGTTAGACTATATGGATTATAACATTAACATGATGGGAGATATGAATGGAGTGGTATCTACAAACATGGACAAGTCGCAGAGACAGGTAGTTACCAAAGATGGCAGACTACCAAAAACCTTTTTTGAGATGACTGACAATATGGACTTGATTGACATTTGGAGAATAAAAAATCCCTTGGGTAGAGAGGGAACCTTCTTCTCTGAAGCCAAAATGACATGGACAAGAATTGACCAAATCTGGATAACTAGAGGACTGGCACCTAAGACTCGAAAAGTGGAAATTTGCCCTAAAACTTGCTCCGACCATAATGCTGTGAAAATGGAGATGAAATTAACACCAACTGTTTCTTTCAGATGGAGGATGAATGACACCTTGTTTAGAGATCAAGAGGTTACTAAGAAGGCCCAAAAAACCTTGAGAGACTATTTTGAGATAAATTTGAACACCACCATTGAAAAAAGAGTAATCTGGGACGCAAGCAAAGCAGTTATGAGGGGGTTTCTGATTCAACAGAATGCAATAAAGAAGAGAACTCAAAATGAGAAAAAAGATAAAATTTTGGAAAAAATAAAAGAGGGTGAGAAGAAACTGAGAGCGAAACCAAAGTCACAAGAGATTCTGAGAGAAATAAAGTTATATCAGGTTCAATACATGAAGATGATGAATCAGGAAATAGAATGGAATTAAACAGATGAGACAAAGGACATTCGAATCGGCTAATAAATGTGGAAAATTGCTAGCCTGGCAAATGAAAAAAAGACAAAAACTTAACACCATTACCAACTTGGAAGTGGAAGGAAAGAATATTCAGAATCCAATGGAAATTAGAAAATGCTTCCAGAGGTATTTTAAACAGTTATATACACAAGGGCCACAGAAAGAGTTTGATATAGATCAATTCTTGAAAACAAATGGACTACAAAAAATCTCTCAAGAAAATAAGTTAATGTTGAACTATAAAATAACAGAACAGGAGGTGGAAGGTGCCATCCAGAATATGCAGTTGGGCAAATCTCCAGGGCCGGATGGTTTAAACTCAAAATATTATAGATCCTTGAAAGATTGGATAATTCAACCACTAAAGGAGGTTTGTAATGAAATTTTGGAGGGGAAAAAAGCGCCTGAGTCGTGGAAGGAAGCTTATATAACGAAAACTGAGTCTGAAAAGACACAACTTAAGAACTACCGCCCCATATCCCTGCTCAACCTGGATTATAAAATATTTGCTGATATTTTGGCTAAAAGATTAAAAAAAGTATTAGTGGAAGAGATACATAAAGACCAAGCTGGCTTTCTCCCAGGTAGACAGTTGTCTGACAACACGAGGAATATAATCAACATTTTGGAGAAGTTGCAAGTGAACATTAATACTAAAGCAGTTTTAATCTTTGTAGATGCGGAGAAAGCCTTTGACAACATTTCTTGGAGTTTCATGAAGAAAAATTTTCAGGGGATGGGGGTTGGTCAAGGGTTTGAAAATGGTATAAGTGCAATTTACTCAGAACAAAAGGCCAAATTAATAGTTAATAACGTGGTGACAGAGGAATTCAAGATAGAGAAAGGGACACGACAAGGCTGCCCAATTTCCCCATTGCTTTTTATTTCGGTCCTGGAGGTTTTGCTAAATATGATCAGAAGGGACCGTCTGATTAAAGGTATACAGGTCGGAGTTAAACAGTACAAATTGAAAGCTTTTGCAGATGATTTAGTACTGACGTTACAGGAGCCAGAACCTAGTACTAAAAGAGTATTAGAACTGATTCAAGAAATTGGTCATGTGGCAGGATTTAAGTTGAACAAGTTAAAAACTAAAGTTCTTGAGAAAAACTTAACACCGATAGAGAAAGAGAGGTTTCAGAAGGAGACAGGTTTAACATTGGTTAAGAAAGTAAAATACCTGGGGGTTAATATGACTGCTAAGAACTTAAACCTATTTAAAGACAATTATGAGAAATGTTGGTCAGAAGTGAAAAAAGATCTAGAAACATGGTCAAACTTGAAGCTTTCCTTGTTAGGTCGAATTGCTGTTATAAAGATGAATGTATTGCCAAGAATGTTATTTTTGTTTCAATCATTGCAAATTTTGGACAAAATGGACTGTTTCAAGAAGTGGCAGAGAGATATCTCTAGATTTGTCTGGCAGGGCAAGAAGCCCAGAATAAAATTTAAAATACTAACTGATGTAAAGGAAAGAGGTGGATTTGCCCTGCCAGACCTTAAACTCTATTATGAATCAGCAGCATTCTGCTGGTTGAAAGAATGGCTGCTTCTTGAGAATACAGACATTTTGGATTTAGAAGGTTTTAATAATGTTTTTGGGTGGCATGCATATTTGTGGTATGACAAGGTTAAAGCACATAAAGCATTTAAAAACCATATTGTTAGAAAAGCATTGTTTAATGTCTGGATAAGATATAAAGACTTACTTGAAAACAAAACCCCAAGGTGGTTGTCACCGATGGAAGCAAAGGCTCAGAAAAAGCTCAATATGGAGGCCAAATGGCCGAAATATTGGGAAATCTTGGAACAAGAAGGAGACAAATTGAAATTGCAGAGTTTTGAGAAATTAAAAGATAAAGTGTGAGACTGGCTTCACTATTATCAAATAAGGGAGGTTTATAATTTGGACAAAAAAATTGGCTTCCAGGTAGAAAAATCAAAATTGGAAACAGAACTGTTAGATCCCAAAACAAAGATACTTTCAAGAATGTATAACTTGCTGTTAAAGTGGAACACACAGGATGAAACGGTTAAGTCTGTTATGATTAAATGGGCACAAGATGTTGGACATAACATTATGTTTGCTGACTGGGAACAGTTGTGGACCACAGGTATGAAATTTACGGCATGTAATGCCCTAAGAGAGAATATTATGAAAATGATATACAGGTGGTACATGACACCAGTCAAGCTTGCAAAAATCTATCATCTGCCCGATAATAAATGTTGGAAATGTAAAGAAAATGAAGGTACATTCTTTCACCTTTGGTGGACGTGCCCAAAGATTAAGGCTTTCTGGGAGATGATCTATAATGAAATGAAAAAGGTATTTAAATATACCTTCCTGAAGAAACCAGAGGCCTTCCTCTTGGGCATAGTCGGCCAATTGGTGCCAAAGAAGGATAGAACTTTTTTTATGTATGCTACAACAGCAGCAAGAATACTTATTGCAAAGTATTGGAAGACACAAGATTTACCCACCCTGGAAGAGTGGCAGATGAAGGTGATGGACTATATGGAACTGGCGGAAATGACTGGCAGAATCCGAGACCAGGGAGAAGAGTTGGTGGAAGAAGATTGGAAGAAATTTAAAGACTATTTACAGAAACATTGTAAAATTAATGAATGTTAAAATGATGCTGGATTGAAATTAAGCTGCCTTAGCAACAAAGATAATAAGAATATGTAAAAATGGATTGATAATGGATGAAAATACATAGTTATAATGTGTTGAGATATTGAGTCAAGATAAATGAAAGAGGGTAAGGATTTGCTGAACTAATCATGTGAATGGGAATACAAAAAAGGGAGGTGTGAGGAGGTCAGGGAAATAAGCAAACGAAATTTAAGATAGAAAAAACTAATATGTTTTTAATTTTTTCTATTTATCTTTGTATGTATTTTGTATCTTTTTCTATATTTTTTTGTATTTTTTGTATTTCCCCCCCTTTTTTCTGTTTTCTTTTTACTTTGTAATTCTTTGTTTTTTGTAAAATTTCAATAAATATCTTTAAAAAAAGAGAGAGACAGCCTCTGAATACCCTGGTTGGCTGACCTGGAGAGATCTGGGGCTAGATCTGTGTCTTGTTTTCTCCATTTTTGTTTGCAATAGCATCTCATTTTGTGTTCATGCCAGCAACTGTGTAATGTTTTTTTTTTAACCACCACAATGTGATTTAGTAAGGTTTAATTGTGTTGACTGCTTGGCTAGATTAGGCATATTTATGCTGACAACATGAAATAGAAAGCATGAGAGTTCTGCTGCTTTAGCCCAAATCAAGGTGTTCTGAGTCTTAGATCAAAGGCTCCAAAGGGAATAAAGAAGCAGATTCAAAATGTTTGGCATTATCTGTAAAGCAAAGAGAACCAGTAGGTTGTAGTTCAGAATGGGCAGATGATAGAGATTGAGAGCAACTAGTAAATCTCTAGATGATTTGCAAGGACTTCTGACTCCCAACTGTTTTTTATTTCCTCTTCTAAATTAGGTTGTTAGAATCCCTGGTCTATAGTAACTCAGATGCAGATTTGTACTTATCTATGCGATTCATTCCAGTGCATGTGGCTCATGGAGTAATTGGCTCTGATTCTTGAGTAAGAATGTTCCTAACAGACCTCCATCCATTCAGGCAGTTTTTTGCACTTTCATATGGCATTTTCTTTTTCACAGCGACTGGTTTATTTTGCACAAGTACTTTCCACTGATGCAGAAGTATACAGAGTTCATAATGTATATCATAGAGCACGATAGGTGAGCATGACTCAGCCATCAACAGATATTTACAAAATGATTACCATTCCTGTGTGTTCCCTTTCAAAGTTAATGCATTCTCAGAGGGGTAATCCTGAGGGCTGTGTACCATATTTGGCTGAGCCCTGAGTCGAATTGAGCCTATTTGTGGGGATTTCAGAACTGATGAAGTCTGGTTCAGAGAGCCATGGATCTCCACAAACCAGAGCTGTCTGGGGACATCAGGCAGGAAAGTGAGGCTGGCATGAAGCAGAAAACCTCCAAAAAGGCTAAATCAGGTCCTCCTTTCAGGAGGGCACATATTGCAGTGAGACCTGGACACTGACACCCTGTGTTGTGGGTGGGTACGATTGGTCATCCACAACACCCGATTGGTAGGTCCCTCGTGGCTGGGTGCAATCTGGCCAATGGGACACAGTCCAAACGGTTCGAGGGACCTATTTATACCCGTGCACGTGACCCAGAGCTTCCTCTTTTGGCACGTGCATTCAGAACACCCGCCCACCTCTCCCTATTTTTAGAGCTTTGCTCTTGACCTTGCTATGCTGTCGTGTGTCGTCTGTTGTTGGGATAGGGGCATGGCAGGAATTGCCCTCACTTGGCTGATTGGCTGGTGCCATTTAGGTTTCGCCTGCCGTGTAGCAAATCGTCACAACTTGTAAGGTTGCGGATAGGCTCTGGTTCAGGTGATAGGGATGGGAGAATGCTCTCGCCATCCCTATGTGAAGGGTATTCCATTAAATGAATCCAGGGACTCGATGGTTTGGTCAACCCCTGAGAGGGGGTTGTGCCTGTGCCTGAGTCCAGGGGGACATTTGGGTGGTGGAGATAGTCTGTTCCCTGCTTTCCGCTTATCCAGGTGTTCACCCTTGGCTCACCTATTCTGGAACTCTGGGTCAGCGCTACCTGCATAGCAGGGAGCTAGTCGAACCAGAACCTATGCAACCAGTCACTTTCTGTAATCAATAAAGTTGTGGCCTAAATTCTGCCAAAAACCAAAACCAAAATTTGTGTGTGAATTTATTTAGGGGGGAGGTTTCTGGGTCTGAACACACAAATACTGCCTCATGGCCATCTGTGTTTCCACTTGACTCTCCTTCCTGCCTGCGTAATGCTTCACCCCTTAGGAGGCTCAGGGAGAATTGGGGATGGGCCATTTGTGCACAGGACTAGGAGTCTTTTGCAATAGTGGTGAAGAGCCTTGTGGCATCTTAAAAGCAAACTAAACTTAACTAAGAGGCTAATGTCCATCCAAAAGCAATCCTAACCATTGAATTCAGATGGGGGGCAGCGTTAGGGTTTCAGCCTCACTATCTTGATTTTACAGCTCAGAATAAACGTAATCCTGTTAATATCCCTCATTCAGGCACCAGCGAAGGACAGTTTAGGACCCTGCTGTTATTTCACTCTTTGTATCCTGGGTTGTGTGAATTCCTGGGGGCATATTAAACATTTGACAGCCACTCTAATGCCACTTACACAAGCCCTTTTGGTAATGCAACATTTTATTTCGTAAATTGATATTTTATGCGGAAGATGGTCATGTGTGCACAACTCCTGGAATATAATGCTCAAGCTAGTTTATGTATAAAATGTTTGTGCTTGACAGCTTGAGGTCTTCAGACTTTAACTGAGGAGCGCTGATAAAGTCAACAAATGAGTTCACTTCTTTCCATTGGAAAATAGAAAATAGTGAATAATGTGTTCCAGTGGATTTAACATTCACTGTAGGAAGCAAGCAATGATAGCCCTACTTACCTGGGAGTAAACCCCACTAACTCAACAGGACCTACCTCTAAGGAGACATGTTTAGGATTGCAGCCTTTGTGGTCATAGACTGCTCTCGCAGCAAACATACGTACACACAAAGTCAACAACAGAAAAAAAGAAAAGCAGTAAGACCCCTGTCAGGACAGCAGCAGTTATACATAAATGAACATGTTTTGCCTGAAGTAGCAAACTGTTCTGGACCAGCCCTGTTCGATTTACATATACTATGCATTTAAAAAGTCCATTTTGTTGTAGAGGTCTTGAGTGAAAAGTATTCACAGCAAGAGTCTATGCTGTAATGGGTTTGGACAGGTAGTAATTCTTTGTTCCTTTTCAATAGATCCCTCTGACATCCCTACTCTCAAGCCTCTATTTTGTATCTGACTCCACGCACAGCCAAAGTTGGACCCTTGGCTGTAGTTGCTGGGCCTCAGAGGATCCTAGTGTGAGACACAGTTGATCCTGCATGCCTGAAGTCCATCCAAGCCCAGAGCAATGGACGGAACAGATGGATGGGATGGGAACAGGAGATCTAGGTTCAAATCTACTCTGTTGTGAGGCTTGTGGGGTGAGCTTGCCAGGGTGATTATTTCTCTCAGCCTAGCCTACCCCAAAGGGATTTCTCATGTGCTTTGTTGGGGAATGGTGGAATAAAACATAGCCCAACGACAGCAGGAGGTTACCAGCTTAGCTAACCTCGCACTCAGTATATAATATAGCTTAACTGATGGGTCTTTCTGTCTCTCTTTCACTTACACATACACTTAAAAATGTTGATATGAAGCTTCATAGCAAATAAAAGTTATTGGACTTCGCCTATTTCAGTACCTCCAACCCACCTGTGGAGTTTCAGCCTGACTGGCTGATGTATATATTTAGCAAGGCTTCTAGGAAATCCAGAAAAGCTTTGCACCAGAATGTTCAACTTCTCTTGTGATGGGGCTGCTGGTTTAGAAGGTTGCTCCTGTCCTTCTAGATCTAGAAGATCTCCATTTCTGTCTGCTCATTTGACCTTTGCCTGATATGCTTCATTCACTTTCCTGCTGGTGCATCACAGGAGAATCTGGTAGGTGAAACCAGAACAGAAACTGGTGGTTGTTGGATGGGGCTTGGCAGAGTTTGGAATTTACTGGTTTTTCAGACCTCCCAATGCAACTGACTGAGAAGTTGGACTAGAAAACACAGTAGCCAGCTGGCAACCCCCACTTGCTAACTTAGAAGAGCTGTCAGTCATATTGTTGCCTAGAATTTGGCTTTGGCTTAATTGCCCAGAATTTTGGAAATTCTGTTCTGCAAGGATGGTTGGGCTACCTCTAGCCCATGGTGCTGAGGCCAAGCCCCACTGATGTGGCCAGTTGTGACCCTGGCAGCAACTGCAGCAATGGTTTGCACTCCCTAATGGCCTTTAGCTTCACTATTGATCACATTTCCACCACTCCTCCATAAAGCAACCCTGAACAAGCTATTTTTCAGGTGTCATGGTTTATGTAAGTGTGTTTAATCTGAGATGCAGCAAAGGACAATGTTTAATTTATCAGCAGTCTGGTTGTCTGCATGACTAAGGACTGAATTGTTGTGTTTTGGAGTGGTTGTTTTTTTGTGTTGTTGTTTTTTGGCACCTAGCACTGATGTCTTGGTATTCTGTGCCTGTGTCTCTGAGTGTGATGGAGCTCTTGTAACTGAGGAGAAACAAATTCATAGAGAAGCAATTTAGGAATGTGCTGGAGAGTCCACTGCAGCAGCTGTCATTTAAGAAACAAAATACCCAATTACATATTGAGCGAATACTGTAGCGGGGGGCGGGCGGGAATATCAACATAGACTATTTTTCTCATTATTATAAGCCATTCTTGGACCTGGTACAGACAAAGAAGTAACAACACTGATCTCCCCCCCCCCCAAAAAAAATGGCAGAATAGCTGCATAGACTACTATCTTTGAAGGCAAATCTGCAAGACTCAACTTGCCTCTGTTTCCAATTTATCACAACGTAAAAGAAGTGACAAACACAAACTGATGAAGAAGATGGAAGAATTTATCTCTGCCTTGCACCAGTACCCAAATATATGTGTGACTCAATCAACAGGCATTTTTTTCCTGCTCTGCTTTAAGTTTTGCTCCTAATGCTGCAATCTGAAAAGAACATTATGAAATTTGAAAGCTGGTGGGCACTAATTCCAGTAGATGATATCAGTTCACCATCATTAGTAGTAGCCAAGTGGCAGAAGTGGCAGAAGTAACTCCTAATCTATATATTTTTTAGCTGCTGGCCAGAAGAAGCCTCAGATTCAATGCTTTCAGAAGCTCCCTGCCAGTTTGCGAACATCCTCACCACCATTATTTCATATGGATAATCAGACATTTTATTTTTACCAATGAATCAGAAGGGCTTGTAACTTTAATTCTGGGTACTTAAAACCAAATTTACCAAATTTATTCTGACTTAATATATTTTTGAATGCAGTTTTGACTAATATACACATTTCTGCAAACAATTACCCCCCCCCCCAGTGTAATGCTTTTCTGTACATTACTTTCACTAATATATGCATTTTATGCACAATAACCCCTCAAAGTTTAACTTTTTGTACACATTATTTCATTGTAGAAATAAATTGCAAAATAAAGAGAAATTTGAATATTGAAGGATAATGGTGTTTCACTTTGTGCATTGATTTGAGAAAGGCATTTCTCATGAAATGCAAACAGAACCAGATTTATTGGGGTAGCTCAATCAGTAGAGCTTGAGACTCTTGATCTCTGTGTTGCAGGAGATTGGACTAGATGACCCTTGTGTTCCCTTTCAGCTTTGCGAGTCAATGATTCTATTCCTCCATCCATACTTGTAACAGGGCCTTCTTGGTGGTGGTTCCCCATTTGTGGAATCCCTTCCCTAGTGATATGTATCTGTCTCTCTCATTATGAATATTCAGAAGGAATTTTTTAAAAATCCTGTACACCCAGATATTTGATGGCTGAAAGACACTGTTCCCAGCAACCTTGACATTATTAGCTTTGAGGTGTTTTTCTTTTATTTTTAATTGTATTGTTTTTGTTGCTTTGCTGTTTGATACCCAGGTTCATCTGGGAGGATGGGCAGAATAGAAACAATAGAAACATACATACATACATACTTCAGCTAACCAGAACAGCCCAAAGCAGCTGTTTAGGACATTGTATATTCCTAGATGTGAACCATACCAAGCTGGGCTCATCTTTTCCTGTCTTCCATTTGAATGGAGATGTTTAGAATTGCATTGTAAGTCTGCAAAGGTGCTCATCTAAAATGCAAGTGGTTTGAGATACCCCCACTTGGTACTGGTAATATTCCTTTTAAAATGCAGTAGTGGGGAAATACATCGGAAGGAGATGCTGGAGCTTATTAACCTTTTGTTTCTCATTGCAATAAATCATGAAGCGGACTCATTTGTAACCAATAGCTTTAGAAAGGTAGTTATTTATGTACTACCGAAGTTGTGGTGTGCAGAATTTTTTTTATGACTTCCTAGTTTCTTTGCAAGTGACAAGGATGTGTTCATACAGTAGGACAGGGAAGGGATGTGCATCTTAAATTTTATTTTGTTCCTCTATAATGAACACTTAACAGATTTTAAGGTCTTGTCTTAATTTCACTGAATGGTCTCGACAGGTTTCAAGGTCAGGTGGTGTCTGTCTCAGTTTCACTGTCTCCAGGGGGGGGGAAAGGATCAATATAATAAATATATGGCAAGTGGGGGAATTACAATAAAATTGTTCAGGGTTTCAGCCAGTCAGTTGAACCCCCTTCCAGGATACTCCATTACATTTTCCCAGTGGCGTAGCGTGGGGGGTGCCAGGGGTGCCGGCCGCACCGGGCGCAACATCTGGGGGGGCGCGAGTCCAGAGGGAAAGGACAAGTTCCTTCCTCCGCCGGACTCCCCGACGCCACCGCCAGCCTTGTGCCCTAGCGCGCGCGCGCCCCCCGCCGCCGCTGCAGCTGCGCTCCACTCACTGCTCGCAGGAGGAGCAGCCGCTGCACCAGCGCCAACGCCGCCACCGACGCCTGGCCAGGCACGGGCAGCCTCCGCACCTCGCCGCCGCCGCCGCCATCCCCTCGGCCCAGCCACAGCTGCTTCTGCTGACTGGAAGGGAGGAGAGCTCCGAGGGGCCTCGACGCGCCCTGCCCTCCCCAAAACCCTCCGAGAGGAAGCCGGTGGGCGGACGAGGGTCTCCCAGCGGAAGGGGGCGCCGCTGGCTCCGGCTCTCAGCACAAGTCTCAGCCGCGGGGGGGGGGGGCGAGGACGGAGCGCGGCTGGAAGCCCCCGGACCCGGCTGGGAGGAGGAGAGGCGCTCGCCAAGCCCGGATCTGGAGCGCCTCGGAGCGCGGGCTCCACATACAGCCCAAGGAGAGGAGGGGGAGGGGAGGCGCCCGAGGGGAGGGGGCTTCGGCTGCCTCGGCCCGCGGGGGCTCCGCAAATAATAAATTTAATAAATTCCTGCTGAGCCTTTGGGGGGGTCCTTGGCTCCTTTGCTCGCCCCCAGCCCCAGTGGCGTAGCGTGGGGAGGTGCAGGGGGGCGGCCGCACCGGCCGCAACATCTGGGGGGGGCGCGCTCGCATTCGAGTGCTAAAATCCACGGGTTAGGGGGCGCAAATTACTTGCCTTGCCCTGGGTGCTGACAACCCACGCTACGCCACTGCATTTTCCCTACCTGCCTTTGTTTCTCCTTTAACAATAGCATTCCATCCCCACTGAGCATGCCTCATCCTCATTGGACAGTTTTGGAGATTTCTCCTTAGGGGTTTCCCCTCTGTATATTAATTTCTCAGACATTTCCTTTATTGAAACCCCCCTCTTCTGTGTGGAAGATGCCATTAGGGCCATAAAATGAGTGGCATATAGGGAACAGATAAGGGTGCACAGCAAAATGACATGTGTGCGTCTGTATGGGTGGGAACCTTCAGAATTTCCACCTCAGACCGGAGGCTGCTCAGAGTGAGGGATTGGGTGACTCCCAGCTGCTGTCATAAACTGGCAGGATGATGGGTGAGGGGTGTAGCTGGGACTGGGACACACCAGGGCAAGCAGGGGATGGGAAAGGAAGTACTCACTGGTTGATGGAGGATGGTGAGGAGATGGGGGTCAATGCACAGGAACCAGAGCAGCAGGGGCCAGAGGGCCCCCTGTCTCCTCAAACACGACAGGCTGTGAGGCGTAAGAAGCAGTGGGTGGGGTGCTCCAGGAGGCTGAGGCAGGCAAGGGCCCACAACCCAGCTCTCTAGCTGGCCAGGTGGGGCTCACTAGTTCTGGGAGGAAGTGTGTGATTCCTCAGCTGGAGTAGGCTTGGAACAGGTGAAGGTCACATGCCTCGTCAAGCCCAGATGCTGCAATCAGCATGCAGAAAGGGAAACAGAACTGAGGGGCTGTGTCTGCTCAACTGACCATGTTGAAGGATCTTGACTTGAATGTTCCTGGACCTCGACAGGACTGCGGTTTGGGTTTGACTCTGGACTGCTGGACTTCAGGCTTGGCTACTTGGATTGACCCTGGACTGTGTTTCCTGATCTTTGGACTTCGCTTCTGTGGATTGACTCCTGGATTTCGAACTTTGGATTTGGCATACTGACTTGCTGCCAGATAGGCCAGGGGTTCAGGACAGCTGGTGAGGGCAAGGGGTTTTGGACTAAAATTGGGGAGGGGGAGGTAAGGAAAGGGCTTGGCTTCTAGCTAATTTGTATATCTTGCCATTTTATCAGAACTTCTGCCACATATATTTTTTTTCAGTTGGGGGGGTTAAATATGGCGAGCCTAGGGTAGCCTTTCATAAGGAACACAGTTAACAGAGTATCTTGTTATCAGACCATTGGAATAAGTCCAACCTGGGAGCTTTTATATAGGTTAGGAAGTATCACATTACCTGATTTCTTTGTTCCTTATTTTTCCAACCTTTTGTTTAGTTCTTATTTCTATATTTCTTACTTGTGATATATATTTTTTTAAAAGTCATCATGAAAATTCATCAGGGAATGCTCCTAATATACACATATCTGTATGCTGTTTTGCCTAATTGACACATTTTTTGCAAAGCAATTTCTCCCAACAAAGTGCATTTTAATTTTATGTTCAGCAAGGTATGCATTTTACACACACTTTATACTAGTATGTGATTTTTTGGTGTACACATTACTTGGCTGGAGAACCGCACTGCAAAATTTGTGAAGTGCAAATGTTGAAGGATGGTTGTGTTTTGGTTCCTGTATAATTTCAGAAAGTTCAAATTTGGGTAATGCAACTTTAAATGCAAAACTTTAAATGCAAACTGAATCAAATTGCCCCACTCTCCCCCCCCCCCAAATCCCTCTTTTCTTGCAAGGCTAGTTAGTTAAGCTGTCGTTCCTTCCTTTTGATTAGAGCTCCGTGCTGGCTTACAGGTTGAATTTCTGCCTGGCAACTTTAAGATTCTTGGTTTAGCACCCATTGTGGGGTGAAGTCTGCCTCTTTAATGTTCTTTGGATGAACTCTGTGGTCAGTTCAGTTATTTCACAGTGGTTATCATTGTACCCAACAACTCTCTTCTTAAATACTCACAAGTAACAGTAATATTTTACACTTCAGATATTGGGGGCTGCATTTTGATAGGTAAGTTGTTTATCACTTTCTGCTTGCTCTCCTTCTGGTCCCCTTAAGTGAATATCTGTGCACGCCGAGATCCTGGAAATTCAAAAAGAGCTGTGAAGCATTAGGCAACAGCTTTTCTTTAAAAGTGCTTGCCTGTCTATGGATTGTTGGGAAAATATCTCACTATTTTATCTGGTTCATGTCCCTCTCTCTCTTTAGCTTATTAAAATGCAGTCTGTAGACTTAAAGGATACTTTTCTTTAGTATGAGATATAAAGTATATTTATTTGGGACCAATCACAACAGAGCCCAAAAGCAATGTTCTTTGTCATTCTACATGTGCATCTGGTTGACTGCAGTGGGGGACCCAATAAATAATGGAAACAGGAGAAGTCAAGAGGTTTATTACAGCCACGTTATTACAGACCTGCAATTTCCTCTGCAGTGCTGCAGTTTTATGCATTCCCCTCAATTGCAGCAAGTATTTCTGCAGGGCTGGTGGGGGGAGGGGGAGAAAAGAACCTGGTGGAACTGGAAACACTATACAGAATAACCAAGCAGAATATAATACAGGCATTACGATGGAGGCTATATTTTTGTTCCCTCGTATTCATATCTATAACAGCATATCTTAGGGCAGCTGTTGAAGATAGGAATTGGAGATGGGCAAATCTGTCAATTTCGGTTTATCATTTTTCCAGTCTGAAATTCAGTTCTCCACATTTCTCCCCCCCAAAAAAAATCAGTTTGCAACCTGTCTTGTCTTTTCATTAAGCACCCATTAAGCTTCATCAGCATATATACATGCTTGCAGGCAAGTTTGTATAATATACACATGCTTTGTATTTTATTTACACAAATATATGCATTCTTATCCACACTTTACCCTTGTATCTGCATTTTGTACATATTACTTGGCTGGAAAACTACATGGCAAATTTCTCAGACGTGTGTATTTTGAATGATTGCTGTGCTTCAGTTTGTATAATGGTTTGGGATTGCAAATTAGGTAGGTTCGCCTTTAAATGCAAACTGAATCAAATTTATCACTCGTCTCTGCTAGGAATACAGTTATGCTTTTAACCAAAGCATTCCGTACAGTAGATTTAGTACATGCTCCACTTTTTAGTGCTTTTGAATGCACTTTAGTACTGTTCACTAAACTCTGATACATGGGAAGAGATGTAAATATCTGCTAAAAGGGGCATAATTTGCTCTACACGAGAATTATGGCACAGAGGGGAAATGCGAGACAACCAGATGAAGTTGCTTTAATTAGGAAACATGATTTCCTATTGTTTTACTGCAAAGAAGAGGCCACTGTTTTGCGGAGCTTCTCCACCCGGCAAAGAAAACATTTCTGCCCTGGTCTCCCTCTATGTGCCTGCTCATACATTTGACAGTTGTCTCTTAATATGTATTCTTGTCAGTGGCGTAGCGTGGGTTGTCAGAACCCGGGGCAAGGCAAGTAATTTGCACCCCTAACCCGTGGATTTGCGCCCCCTAACCCGTGGATTTGCGCCCCCTAACCCTAACCCTAACCCCCAGATGTTGCGCCCGGTGCGGCCGGCCCCCCCTGCACCCCCCACGCTACGCCACTGATTCTTGTCACACTTTGTTGATGGAATACTGTCCTTTTGGGAGTTGTTTTTGGGTGGGGGCAAAGAATGGTGCTAGGAGAATTAGATCATTGGTTATAATGCAGTGCTGCCTATCAGTGTTTTGTGGCTCGGGGGCCTTTCTGGAAAATCAGGGTTGACTACTTGTTGTCTTTACTCCTGACATCTTTCCTCCAAGTTGCAGCTCCTATTGTGGGAAGTACCCCATTTCCAGCACTGAATGTGCAGCTGTTTTTCATACCTGGGGAAAAGTTGATTCCTCCTCCAGATAGTTTCTCTATTTGCATGAGTATCACCTATTGGTTCCTATTTCTGTCATGTCATCAGATGTGAGTGCCACATAACCCCTCCATACCATGCCTATGTGAACTTCTAACTTGTAGAACAACTAACATCTTTTAAATAACCTCTTTAGCTGTGTACTATGCAGTACAAACCTGGTACTGAAGTACTTCCTTACAGCAGCGGTTAATGAAAGGAACTCGCATGATGCCCACCAAATGGTGGGAATATGGTCAATCGCTGGCTGGGTAGATTTCCCCCTCATCTCTCTCTTGCTTTCTGTCCTCCCCCCTCCATCCTTTGAGATCCTTTCATCCTCCCCTTAACCTTAATACTAAGTCTCTCTCAGTCACATGCCTCTGTTGCTAGTCCTAAGTAACCTCAGATCATAGGCAAGGAAATAGGTGTGTGATGAAGGTCAGAACTAGGGCAATGGCTGATGATGACACAAAGGTGATACCTGCATTCCCGTGTGTCCCCGGTCCAATAGCAGCAGAAAACAGTGGTATTCCTCAATATACCTCATAAGTGGGAAAGAGGCATTCAAGGGCAGGGGGACTAAATCCCAGTGCCGGATTGACATATAAGCTAAATAAGCTATAGCTTAGAGCCCCACTCTCTTGGGGCCCCCAAAAAAATTAAAGGAAAAAAACATTTCTAAAATATAAGATAAAAAACAAATAAACTAAAACCTGCATACAGCAACAGTGTATTGTGTTGTGTAGACTCCTATGATATAAGTAATGGGCCCCACCTGCTAAGGTGCTCCCTAAAATATCACTGGTTTGCTCATTTCTATATATAGGGTGCCTATATGCTACATATGCAAATAGCTTTAGATACCTATTAGGTCCATAAATTACCACATACCATATATTCAACACAAAAAACTAGTGACAATTTGTTGTTGACAAAGGACAGCTGGACATATAAAGGGCCCTATTACCTTCAGTAGCTTAAGGCCTCATCAAACCTAAATCCGGCCCTGCTTATTCCCAAGGTGAAAGGTTGAAATTTCCCTAGACACAATTGGTTACTATGCTCTCCCTTGAAACATTTTGGGAATACCAACCCCTCAGGTTACTAGCAAATCAAGAGAAGGGCAGACATAACTATGTGATCTCAGAGGTTGCCAGCCTTTTGGGCCCACTTGCAAGCTGAAGAAACTGTTGTGGGTACCACATACCCTGCACCTTAGCATATTGGCTACAACAGAAAGTATATTTCAAGACTAATTTCAGTGGTGTGACCACTCTGCCATTTCAGAAAGCTTGTATATTGCATGTTTTCAAGTGTTTCCCATTGTACTCAATCTTCCTGGTTTGTTTTTTGGGTTTTTTTACTGAGCCCTACCATGACATGCCTCTACAAGAAATCTGTTTTCTTTTCCCCTTTAACATTTTATGCTGTTATTTTAGGTGCCAATTAGCCGCAGGGTGTGGGCATTGATTGATCATTTATGCAACATGAGGAAAACCACTTCATTCAGTGACAAGAAAGCTATAAAATCAATGGTGGCTTGTATTGTGCCATGCAACTATTAATACAAACACCTTGACACCAAATGTCTCCTCCTTTATGGCCTATTGGATCATTAGCCCCAAAATGCCACTTTGCCACCATCAGTTCACAGTGAATTATTAGGCAAGGTATAATATAGAGTAGTTTTAGATATTGATATTTTTGTTCTGTTGACAGACAATTGAGAGGCGAGGTAGAGTTAAGCAAATGTGTACAGGAAGAGAAAAGACAGGAGGCATATTTATTATAGTTACTCACTGAAAGCTTGTCTTTGAAACTGTGTAAGTACACAGAAACTGTTTGATAATAAAATGCATGAGGCACTTCATATTTTTCACAGGTGAAAGAAATACCTGTTCATTTAAGGAAAGATGGACACCTTTCGGAACAATCAGGGGTTGCATGTATTAGCTCCTAGGGCTGCTCAAGGCATGTTGACACCTGAGGCAAACCACAAAATGGTTCCTCCCTCCCCAGCAGGGAAGAAGGGTGAGTGAAGATCTACACCAGGAACAAGAGGTGGTGGTGGTGGTGGGGATAAATATCTGCATTGGAATCTGCTGCCCCTATGGTTCTGCTGCTTGAGAACTGTCACCTCACCTTGCCTAATGGGTGGGCCAGTCCTGTTAGCGTCCATTGGCTCAGCAGCCAGTTTATTCTCACACTCCGTAGCACCCAAAGGAGCAGGTGAGAGGAAATATTCTCTGAATACCAAATGGCCACAGCAAGCCTTAACACTAACACTACTGTTTAAATATATATATCATTTCAACCCTGTTTTGAAGCAGGCTGGGTGGAGCATTAGTGTTGCATTAGGCAGAAGGATTTAATAATAATAATAATAATAATAATAATAATAATAATAATAATAATAAATATTTCACTTGGAAGGAAGACCCATTATACTTCATGCAGCTTACTCCCAGGTACGTAGAATTGTAGTCTTAGTGACAAATGTTTCTACCAAAATGATAATGTTTGAATGATCTAAATATTTTTGCCCCTTTCACTTAGCAGCAACAAATCACACTCCAAAAGTGTTTTGGCCACTTAACAGTGCCCAAAGCATTTAGATGAAAGCTGGTGTTCTAAGTGTTTCACAGCAGTCGTGTGAGTCTGTGCTTTTTGTCTGGTAGCTGATAATGGCCCCCCTGGAGCATCCATCACCCAGAGAACCTTTTCATTCTCTCCTCCCCACTGAAGAAAAATGGTATACAACCGTGCTTGTAGTGTTTACGATGCTTTGACGCGGCTACAATACTGAACTACATTGGGCAGGGCAAAATTGAAAAAGAAAAACACTACAGACTTCACATACTTTGTAATAATCAAATTTGAGGGGAAGGGCCATGTGACTAAAAGCTAGAAAGAGAGAAGGAAGTTAAGAATTGAGAACCATAGTTTGTATATTTTTTAAAATGTTGGAGGACAGGGAGTGGAGGAGCATGCAGGAACCAGCTGATGTTTGTTATATATAGAATTTAAAGCACAACAGCATAAGGAAAGCTCTGCTGGAACAGACCAAAAGGCCACCATAGTGCAGCATCTTGCTCTCACAGATGCCATTCAGATGCCAGTGGGAAGCCTGGCAGCAATACCTGAACACAACAGTACTCAGTGGTTCACAGTGATTGGCAAATACGGCCCTGACAGTTGAATGAAGGTTGAACACAGCCATTTTTGGCTTATTGGATGCTGTTTAATATCTACACTGGAGATGTTTCAGAAAGTAAGAAGCCTGATTTGAATGCTCCAGGAGAATAACAACTAAGTGTGTCTCTTTTTAAATACCGTGTTTGCCTGAATATAAGCCGCAGCTGAATATAAGCCTCACCTTTAAAATTCAAGGGGAGGGGGGGAGACAGTACCCGAATATAAGCTGCTCCCTTAAAATTCTGCAGGCACTCACACCCATTCTGTTTTACAGGACGTTTGTTTCAGCAGCGATATCATAATAGCCAATTTTTGTATGGTTGTGAATTTAAGCCGCACTTTAACTTTCCACAATTGGAATTTGGGGGGGAAAGTGAGACTTATCTTCAGGCCAGTAAGGTAACTGCAGGCTAGAGTGGTGGTGTATCCAACTTTACAGAAAACAAAACAATGGAGAGGCCTCTTTCAGCCCTTTTGGAAGATGTGCCACCTTCCAGTGGCCTCCAGTTGTTGAGGAACATGCAAGTTTCTGGGCAACAACATCCTTGTTCTCCTCCACTTTCAAACGAAGTTGGGCCCTGCTAGAATGAGTAACGGTGGACAGCGATGCTGAGAGGACAGGAAAGATGTTCTCTGCAGGTGCCTGTAGCTAATTAACAGCTGCTGCTACAGTCACCCCATGGCCTTTGCCCAAGTAGAGGCTGGTTCACAGAAGGCTGTGTGAACTGGATCACACGGTCTACACAGAGCTGCAGTTCCTTGAAGCTGACTTGTTTAACAATTTATGATGTCCCTTTCTGATCTGTAAGAACACTGTCCATGGGCTATGAAATCTGAAGCCTTCCCTGATAAGGGAGATGGATGTCCAGAAGGATGGCAGGAAAAGCTGAGGGCTTTGTAGACAGTGATGTGAGCTGGCAAGAGCCTTCTGCTGTCATCTCGCATCCTTTCACAGTTTAACATGGTATAAAGTTCACCACTGGCATCTTTGTCTGCCTTGTGTTCTGATTGCTCCCAGTAGAAACATCTGAGACTGCAGACGGACTCTGCTTCCAACCTCAATCACATTGTGCATATATTAGGAAAGCAGATGTTGGGGGGGGGAGAGAGCCCAAAGTGTAGTTCCAAAGAATTTTAGCTCATTCTCTCTCTCTTAAAAAGAACAAAAACCTTGATGGAACAAACAGATGCCTTTGGTCCTTATTGCCTCTTTGTTACCATGAATAGATAGCAAGAAGAGGCTTCTCCCATTTATCATGAAAAAAATAAGATATAGCCAATACTGGTATGATTTTTTTAAATGAAAAGACTTTGTCAACAAAGTCTTAGCTCAGGGGTGGACAGCATTCTCTGGTCAGTTTTTCAGGGTCACAGGTCAGCAGAGGGTAGAACCAGAGGCAAAAGTGAGCAAAGCAATGGATGTAATTTATACCTTTTTACAGTAGGCTAGCTTCTACACCCCCCCCCACATATCCCTATCCTTCATCAAGGCAAGTGGAGGGGAAAGTAGTTTAGCATCTGTGTTAGGTGGCCAGACAATGGTGTACAAAATCTGGTTGTGAACCACCATTATTTGGTCCCTCGTGGGCCTGTTGATTTTTTAATAAAATGAATGTTGTGTTCGTCTTTTTGCTTATGAGGAAAATAAATAGCAACACACCATGTTTGTTTTCTTAAATGCTTGTTGCATTGGTATTTTAAGAACATTCTGGAAAGATAACCTAACTCTTGAGGCGATCTTTCTGGAAGGCAAGTTGTTCTCCCATCTTTGAATTGTATACAGTGGTACCTCGGGTTAAGAACTTAATTCGTTTTGGAGGTCCTTTCTTAACCTGGAACTGTTCTTAACCTGAGGTACCACTTTAGCTAATGGGGCCTCCCGCTGCCGCTGGAGCACAATTTCTGTTCTCATCCTGAAGCAAAGTTCTTAACCCAAGGTACTATTTCTGGGTTAGCGGAGTCTGTAACCTGAAGCGTCTGTAACCCGAGGTACCACTGTATTGGACTCTGGTCCTATGCTGTAAGCCAGTTGGGGGATTTGGAAAAGCATTTATCCTCTCTCATATCATTATAAATGCTGCAGGTCTGGGTCCAATTTGTGCCCAAACCTAGATATGTGGAAAGGGGAAGTGGTGGTGATGCTACCCAGGAATAAATGACTCACAGAGTGTCTCACCTGATCAGTATGAGTGTTGTCCTTTCGTTGTGTACTCCCTCAGTGATTTCAGCTGGAGGTTATGTTAATGGCACCCCACTTCCCAGTGTTTTTGAAGATGGTTCCAGGAGAAAGTTTCTGTATGGGTTTTATGTTGTTTTTTAATCTACACTTTTTATGACAACAATTACTAAGGAACATTTGCCTGTAAATAGTCTCTCTTTCTCTCTCATTATGAATCAGTCAGTCATTAACCTTAACAATATTGATGCATTCTCCCCATGCATCTCAAGTAGTTTGATAAACAACAGAAGAGGAGAAGAGCCCATTCCCCGTGCTATGATGTGTTTCCGCATCATCGGTACTGTATAAATACAGAGACGCTTCATTGTGTTGTGTGAGATTTATGAAGGAAGTACAATATGGTTGGGAGGGGAAGAGAGAAACTCTCACAGAAGCATATTGACAGAGAAACAAAGATAGATGGATAGGCAAATACAGGAGACATGCACTCATACCTATTCAAACAGCATACAGTTGTCAATATATGGACAATGCTTGCAGGTAGAAATTACTGCCAATTTATTATCTTTATGTCATTGTGAATCTCAGCGGTGATAAGTGTTCCGAGGAAAATAGAAGCCTGTGAAATGAAGGATGGAAAAGTAAGAATAATGGAGAAAAAATTATCCAGATGGAAGAGTGGGGTGGGGTGGACAACAAACATGACTGCTCTGTCCACAGTGGTTTCTTTTATCCACATGGCAGCTCTTTGGCCATGGCATCCACATCCCTATGCCATGAGCAGAATCTGCAGTGCTGCACTTGAGGCTCATCCAAGCTGTGGCATGCTATCTGCCAGGTTGCACCATGGCTCTGCAAAGAAGGAATAGGAAGGAAATCAAACAGATCCCTAAGCAAGGGTGTTGTGCATCCAGCCCTAAGTTTGATGTAACCAGATCTTTGGTGACAAGGGTTGGGAAGATCAGCCTATGTCCACCCTGTTTCATTTTTGTTGGCACTCAACAATAGGCAGAAATAAGAAGCAAGGCTCAGCAACAGATATAGCTCTGCTTCATAATATTACATGGGTGGGAGGTAGTCATTAAAATGAGAGTCAAATATCCAAGTGCCACAATAAATTAAAAAGAATTTGGAAAGTTTAGAAACTGGCCTGAGTGAAGATAGTTAATGCCTCGTTATATAATACAGATAGTTGGGGTTTTTGTTTGTTCTACAGAGCAGGCTATGGGAATGAGACTTAAATCATTAAAGAACAGCCCCCCCAAAGTAGACACTGTTATCTTTCTGCCTAAATGGGAAAAAAGCCATTTTACTTCTGATATGTCACTTTACAAGCAAGAGATAAATTTGAGAAACAAGGGAGGAAAACAAATTCAGTATTTTTTTGGGAAACTGTTTCCCATTACAGTGGTGCCTCGGGTTACATACGCTTCAGGTTACAGACTCCGCTAACCCAGAAATAGTGCTTCAAGTTAAGAACTTTGCTTCAGGATAAGAACAGAAATCGGGCTCTGGCGGCACGGCGGCAGTGGGAGGCCCCATTAGTTAAAGTGGTGCTTCAGGTTAAGAACAGTTTCAGGTTAAGAACAGACCTCTGGAACGAATTAAGTACTTAACCCAAGGTACCACTGTATATATGGCACCCAGTGTGCGTTGGGGGGAAAGTTTGATGATACTGAATACGAATGATGCACAGGCTAAGTTTTCATAAACAGTTAATGAGGTAATGAACCTGTAGCTTGACTCTTATCACTTCAGATTGTAGGTGAGGGTTCACAGGATGGCATGCACCTCATGGGGAAATAAATCCAAGCCATTGAAATCTAGCATGTCAGGAAGAAGGCAAGAGGAGAACTGTTATGATATCTGGTTTTCTGTGGACATGGTATGTTTTCTTTTCGTATGGGTGAACATTCAGTCATGAGTCAGGACTCTAGGCAATCTGAAGTGAAAAGGGCAGACAGAGATTTAGCACCTCACTTGCTGTTTATGATAACTGGATTTCAGAGCATGGGTGAAGAACCTGTGGCCCTTCAAATGATACTGACCTATAAGTCCCATCACCCCTGACTATTGGTGATGCTGGCTAGGGATAATGGGAGCAGAGGTGGTTTTAGGGTAGCATGACTGGTTTGGCCGCACTGGGCACAGGTGCCACTGCAGGTGATGAAACAATGTTATAGAGTGGAGTGTGAGAGGCTAGGAGGTGCTGAATTTTAGTGTCACATAGGGTGCCACTGAAATTTGAGAGCCCAAAGCCTGCCACTGGTGGGAGGTAGATTCCAATGTCATCTCGAGGGCACATTTTCTCCACTCCTGTTTTAGAGTCTATACAGATAGCTGGACTATATTTTACAGCAGGATGGGGCCAGGCCTCAGAGGTCCAAGAGCTCAGACTGCTTCCTGGTTTTGTTTAATTTTTTTTATTTATTATTATTATTATTATTATTATTATTATTATTATTATTATTATGATACACAAAAACAAAATAAGGCACTTTTTGATATCACATAATCTATATTATTTAACAAAAATCACATCTTTTATCAAATCACATCCCTTATTTGCTTCAGTTTGTAGCTCTTAAGCTGAGAGAATACGTCACAATTTGGTCCCACTAATAATCAGTTGAATACCAAAAAAGGGTTACATTTGAGGGGGGGCTTAAACTTGACACCCTGGGGCCAAATGGCCTTCCCAGTCCTTCCTCTGATTGGCCCTGCTTGGAATAAGTCATGAGAGCCATTTTAAATGCCATCATTTAGGTCTGGTGACAAATCAATAACGTGAGGCGCAGTGTGTTGAAAAACCTTGACAAATTGCCATCACAACTCAGCAGCATTTGCCAAGTAATGCTGTGCTACAGCAATGGTACAGCTGTTGATGTGGCAAATTTCACTACGCTTAGGGATAGTTGTGAAGCCTGCCTGAGGAAGCTTGCAGGTCAGGCTGTTGACTCATTTAGCTTCCACTGAAGTTTTTTTGGGATATTGTGCTAAGGCAGGAATAACTGGATCTGGGCTCCCCTGTGGGAGAACATTAGTGGCCACTCTGATTATGACATCCAGGAAGAGCCGGGGGGTAAAAATGGGAGGTTTTGTGAATTATGCTGACCTGTATCTGTGATCTGCACTTAGATATGGCTTCCATGTGCATTGATCTGCCAGCACTTCTATTTTGTTCTTGTTGTTTAGTCGTATAGTCGTGTCCGACTCTTTGTGACCCCCATGGACCAGAGCATGCCAGGCACTCCTGTCTTCCACTGCCTCCCGCAGTTTGGTCAAACTCATGTTGGTAGCTTCGAGAACACTGTCCAACCATCTCATCCTCTGTCGTCCCCTTCTCCTTGTGCCCTCCATCTTTCCCAACATCAGGGTCTTTTCCAGGGAGTCTTCTCTTCTCGTGAGGTGGCCAAAGTATTGGAGCCTCAGCTTCATGATCTGTCCTTCCAGTGAGCACTCAGGGCTGATTTCCTTCAGAATGGATAGGTTTGATCTTCTTGCAGTCCATGGGACTCTCAAGAGTCTCCTCCAGCACCATAATTCAAAAGCATCAATTCTTCGGCAACCAGCCTTCTTTATGGTCCAGCTTTCACTTCCACACATCACTACTGGGAAAACCATAGCTTTTACTACATGGACCTTTGTTGGCAAGGTGATGTCTCTACTTTTTAAGATGCTGAGCACTTCTATTAACCTTCTATTAACCTCCCAGCCTTAGCTACGTCCTAGTAGGCAAACTGTTTCTTTTGAGTAACAGCAAGGAGGAGCCTGCCCAGATGGCATAGCTGGAAAGCCTTCTCAGCATGAGGGCCAGGTACTGATTGTCCTGGAACTTCACAAATCATTAGAGGATCCCCACTGCTGCCTTTCTCAAATCCCTAGCATATGTAGATATTCAGAGATGACACAATTAATTAACATATATTATTGACAGCTGGATCTGGGCCTCTCTGTTGCCAAAGGGGACGTGTGTTGTTGTTCAGCTGAAGAGCTGAGAGGGCAACTCACAAACCAACCTTTATTCTACTCTGTTCCTTCTCTGAATCAAACGCTGCACTGGCTTCATCAGATATAAAGCTATTTTAAATCAACACTCATGGCAATTTGATTGCTGTGTGACACTGTCCTCAGTGCTTCATCCTAGAAGAATGCCTGGCAACTATTTCGGTTGTTGGGGCCATATCTGTCACCTATATGAGATCAAGTCTCAGCAGGATTTCTCCCTTTTTCACTTTCTCTCCACTCTTTTATTGATTTGAAAGTGTATAATTCACTCTTTCATAAAATATACCGAGGTGGCTTACAAAATATAAAATACAATAAAACACACGCACATCTTTAAAACATAATACACATCAGTAAAACATCAGTAAATACTTACTGGTTTAAAGGAAAAATAATATTGTGAAAGCCTATCTAAATTTATTTATTTTTATTTATTGAATTTATACTGCCCTAAGGGGACATGGGTGGCGCTGTGGGTTAAACCACAGAGCCTAGGACTTGCTGATCAGAAGGTCAGCGGTTCGAATCCCCACGACGGGGTGAGCTCCCATTCCTTGGTCCCTGCTCCTGCCCACCTAGCAGTTCGAAAGCACGTCAAAGGGCAAGTAGATAAATAGGTACCACTTCGGCGGGAAGGTAAACAGCGTTTCCATGCACTGCTCTGGTTCACCAGAAGTGGCTTAGTCATGCTGGCCACATGACCCGGAAGCTGTATGCTGGCTCCCTTGGCCAATAAAGCGAGATGAACGCAGCAACCCCAGAGTCGGCCACGACTGGACCTAATGGTCAGGGGTCCCTTTACCTTTATACTGCCCTAAACCTGGGGATCTCAGGGCTGTTCACAGAATAAAATCAAGATATAAAACCACAAATACATAATAAAAATAAAAACAACAACCCAATAGCCTCCCCTCCCCCCAAAAAAACTCCCAAACATTTTAAATGGGCATAGGATATAAATCAGATCAATCAAATGCCTTGTTGACAAGGAATGTTTTTGCCTGGCGCCTAAAGGTGTATAATGAAGGTGCCAGGCAAACTTCCCTGGGGAGAACATTCCACAGACAGGGAGCCACTGCAGAGAAGGCCCATTCTCGTGTTGCCACCCTCCAGACCTCTGGAGGAGGAGGCACATGAAGGAGGGCCTCAGAAGATGATCTCAGGGTAGGTTCATGTGGAAAGAGGCAGCCCTTGGGGTATTGCAGTTCTAAGCTGTTTAAACAGTGCAGTTTTCAAAAGATGTCTGAAAGAAGGCAGGGACTGTTCCTCCCAAAGCTCTGCAGGCAGGGAGTTCCACAGGGCAGGCCTGCCACACTAAAGGTTCACCCCAAGTGGAGGCCAACTGAACCTCAGGGGTGCAGGAAACCAGCAGAAGCATCACATAAGAGAATCTTAGTGAACCAGGTGGAGTGCAAGGGATCAGACAGTCCCTGACGTACTTTGGGCTCAAGTTATTTAGGGCTTTGTGAATTAACCTTGAAGCTAGCCTGGTAGAAAACTGGCAAATTGATTTCAAGGAAGGAAGCTGTGTGAGCTCATATTAGTTTTTAGCTCACAAAGAAAGAACACTGTTGTTGTTTCAGCAAAATGAACTGGGTATTATTCTCTCACAGACACAGGCTGCACTCATCCGTGAGGTTTATTATGTTAGTTTTCTTTGTTGCAATGCTAGTGCTTCCGTCTTGATTTCTAACATTCATTTGACGCTGCAGTATCCGCTGCATTTTGGAACGGTAGATATACCACCATGTTGCAGCACATTTTAGACCTCAAGAAAGAACTCTTATGTTGGGACACTGGCCCAAATTTCATCAAATGAGCAGAGGACTGCCTGAGGCAGTAGGATTCACAGGGGCAGCAGATCCCAATGCAGATCTTTATTTTCCCCCTTGTTCCTGATGTAGATCTTCACTCCACCCCCCCCCCTCTACCCTGTCAATAGGGCAGGGGCGAATGCCATTTTGTCATTCGCCTCAGGTGCCAAAATGTCTTGATCCAGCCCGGGAGGTGGCATGATAATGAAAGCACCATTAACAGTGTTACAGACAGATTTTTCCTGGCAACAGTTAACATGGAAATGAGAACTAAACATCTGCTGGATCCCACTAGATTTCCAGAAGTAGCTTTCACATCATGTGAAAGCTGGAATAAGATGTGAAATTAACAGATGTGGAAATGTGGGGAAGACAAAATAAAGTGCTGACTGGATGCAGGCATTCAGCCACAAAGGCAGAGGGGAACTCCCCTGCCAGATGGATGGGACCAATATCTCTGGCATAACTGCATGCTCTACTAAGAGCTTACAACATTGCAAAATGTGGCCTAGTCCTTGATTGTGTTGATGCTGAAGAGTCTAAGCATGCCCACTCCTTAGTTCAAAATTTGATTAAAGGTTTTCTCATCATCATTACTCTCCTTGATGCTGGTAGCAGGTACAAATGATTCTGCTGCTAACATTGATGCATTGAGGAGGCGAAACGAGAAAATGCAAGGTAGCCGTGCTGGTATCAGGCAATGGCTATAATTGAAATTGCCGAGGAATGATGATGAAAGGACATAAAATACTCGCATTATGCCAAATAAATTCATTGTGATTAGTTTTATTACAATGAATAGCAAATGAATTAAAGATGGAGACACCTGAAGCACAGAAAAGTGCTGCCTAGCTCAAAAGCCCCCCTTCTGAAGGGTCCATCTAATGGAAAAGCCATGTATAGATTAAAAAGCTGTGCAGTTATATGCTATAATTACACCCAGTCTAAGGAAAGAATCTGATTAACCATCTTTTGACAAAGTCAGCTTTGAAAAGGAGACATAGTGAAACCATTTTTTTATTATTTCAGTACAATTTTGTACTTGAAGTGCTCTTTTCAATATTATTCATAATTTTGCATCATAATACCTTGTGGGAGGTTATGTGCAGTAGAGATCAGTGATGTGGCATTACCTGTATCACTGTGGCTTACCAAGAACTTCAATGCCACCTTGTCTCTAGTCCTTCTCTTCCTTGTAACCCTTGGTGATGCCAGTAACAGAAGGTCAGGTAAGCTCTGGTTCACCTTAATTGCATGTACCTAGATTTATGGTGTGCAATTGAACCCCTCCTGCAAAATAGTGACAGCCTGGAGGTGACCCAGGGATTAATGAATCTGTCAGTTTCAATTTTTATTTCTCGTTTGTTTTTTTTTGGGGGGGTTACTATTAAATTTAGTTTTCCACATTTGTCAGTGTTTTCAGTGTGAATTTTCCCCAATTAAACTGTGTGTGTGTGCTCGCGCACTCTAGGGTGCAGTTTTAACTAACATGCACATTTCTGCAAGCAATTTCCCCCGTTACAAGGCATACTGGTACATTATTTTCACAAATACACATATTTTTATGCACACTGCCCCTTAATGTACAAATGGTTTAGTTGGAAAACCACAGCACAAAATTCAGATCAGTGTGAATTTCAAAGGCATTTCAGTTTCTGCATTGGTTTGGCAAGTGCAAATCAGGAAGTTTCTCGTTAAAATGTGATCAAAAATGGATTTCTCTGCATCTCCACCCAAGACTCACAAAGCAATCCTGTATGCCACCTCAGAAGCATGGAGCTTACTCCCAAGTAAGCAGGGACTGCAGCCACACGTTGCAGTCTGATTCATGTCTACACAGAAGTTCGTCCCAATGTGGTCAGCGAAGCTTACTCTCAAGAAAGTGTGCATAGGATTGCAGTCTTAGGCAAGTTAAGGGAATGCAGATCAATGGCTCTGGGGTGCTAGCCACCTTTTTAAGAATAAGATACTCTGTGTTCACAGGCGGCATGAAGAAGCTCACCAAGGTTCAAATGTCTGAGCAGGAGGGCAGCAAAGAGGCTGCTGACTCATCCCAGGTAACACAAGAAGCAAGTTGTATTGGTTGTAGCCTTCATTTCCTGGCTCATAATAATAAATCTGGCATGTCAGTTTCAGGGAAATGCACAGTTGACAACCTTGCCTGCAGCGCCAACTGCTCTGTAAAACACAGAGAAGGTCACAGTTGGCGACTTCCTGATTTCAGGTCATGGTTCTGTGGAGAACCTCCCTCCAGCAGTAGATGTGTTTCACACCTAGCTGCTCCTTTTGCCAACCTGTCATATTTAATTAAAATGGGGCAACAGGCTCTAAGATTCTTTGTAGTGGGCAAAGCGAACCTCCTTTAAAGCCTGCACTTCACTGGGGTGTCCATGATTATTCTGTTCCCATACAAATGTAATGGCTCCTCTTTAATTTCTGCCACACCAGCTTTGAGCAGCTTTCTCCAGTTGACCGGCAAATCTCCTCCTCCTCCTCTTCTTCTTCTTCTTCTTCTTCTTCTTCTTCTTCTTCTTCTTCTTCTTCTTCTTCCTCTTCTTCTTCCTCTTCCTCTTCCTCTTCCTCTTCCTCACTTATTTTCTCAGGAGGCTCTCCTTAGACTCCATCACACCTCTTAGACTCCATCAGCCCCTGTCAACATGGCCAATGTTTAGGGATGATGGAAGTTGCAGTCCAACAACATTGCAACCATCAACCAGCTTAATTTTGAACTATCTTGTGGTTCCCTCCCTCCTGCCTCTCCACCCCACACGTGGATCCAGTCGAAATATTGGCAAATCAAGGGCCTTTCCAGCAGTGGTTTAGCAAGGTCAGGTGGTACTTTGTGAGGAAAAAAATCTTGTCACCCCCCCACCCTTGAAATTTATTTATTTATTGCCTGCAAAAATGGTTTGACTTTCTTTTTCTTTCTTTTTGTGGAGCCAAAGGTGTTGAGCTTTTTGGGGGGAGCTGAGCAGGCGGACCGTTTCGGCAGCGGGAACCGTGCGCATGCCAAAATCACAGCATCTCTCACTGACGTTGACTGACGCGCAGCATTTTGTAAACCCCCTCGGAGGTGACACCCAGGGTGGACTGCATCCACCTTGCGACACCTCTGCTTTTCAGTGGCACTGTCCAGAACAGAGAATATGTGACATTCGCAGATATTTGCAGCTTCTCTAGTACTCTGAAAGAGCTGATCCAGTTCTTTGATATCATATCTCTCCCCACCATGAACATCTATTCAAAGGAGATTTTTTTAAAAAATGCTTAGCATAGGTAAGGAACTTTCCATTTCACAGAAGGGTATTTGTTTAAGCATCTTTGGGGGGCACTAATTGGCCCTTTTTCAAATTGGTAAGGGCCTCTGATTATTACTCCTAATGCATCTCCATGACCACTGCCTCTAACAACGTTAATTGCCATCTGTGACTACTGGCAATGAATGTTTGAAGATCTAATGTCCCTCTCCTCTCTTGTTCACCATTGTAGCTTTTCAAAAATTAAATTGCCTCAAATTCTAAGGAATACTCTGCCTTGAGCTCCTTATGGGTCTTGACTTTATGCCCAGATTTTCCTGAGAAGCAATAATAATAATAATAATAATAATAATACCCTGCCCATCTGGCTGGGTTTCCCCAGCCACTCTGGGCGGCTTCCAACAAAACACTAAAATACAATAACCTATTTGGAATGTGTTGTTTAACAACTGATACAGCATGTTGGCCCAAAGTGGAAGCAGGAAACTCAACGATTCCAACTTCACAACTGCCATGAAATTGCACGATAGCCTTCAAGGAGCAATGTCCGAAGTCAAGACAGATCAGATGGGTCAGAAATATCAGGGGAGCAATGCTGGTGTTGGGAGTAGAGATGGGAGAGAAATTCAGTTCAGTTTGCATTTAAAGGTGAACCTCCCAAATTGGCCATTTCCAAAACGAATAGACAGCTACCCTCTGAAAGTCACACTTCTCCAAATTTTGCAGGGCAGTTCTCCAGGCGAAAAATGCATACAAAAATGTGTGCACTAGGATAAGGAGTGTCTAAAAATGTATCTATTGGTGAAAAAACAAAACAATAATAGTATTACAGAAAAATGTGTTGAAGAAAGGTGTATGTTGGGCAACATCACATAAAACACAGTGGGCTCTTCCAGACTTACTTTTGCACTGCATTCCCAGGCAAAGGTCCCCACTTTTTATGATTTTCAGTTTTATACATTTCAATAATTTTACAATCATTTTAATATTTCAAAATTCCTACTTCCTTCCCCCTCTTTCTGCAGTTCCTTAATTTTTTTTTTTAATATTTTCTGCATATTCCAAATTAACTTAACTTACTTATAGCAAATGTCCACACTTTAAAGCTCTGCGTCTGATTGGGGGGTTTGTTGTTGTTCCAGCATTTCCCCCAGGAAAACTCACATTTTACCACTGAGGTGGAATCTAGACACATATAAAAAACGCAAAAATGTTTTGAAAAATATAAGCTCACTATCGCCATCTAACTGTCACATTTGAATAATGCACTTAAAACGCACTTAAAACATTATATTTGCTGCTGTATAGCTGAGTCCTGAACTGGAGCATATGAAAATCTATGGAAACCCATTTGCCGTTTGCTCCAAGGCTCCAAAAACATAGGTTTTCCCAGGTAAATATCCAGGAGATAGATGATAGATAGATGATAGATAGATAGATAGATAGATAGATAGATAGATAGATAGATAGATATGGAAACCACTGCCCAGATATAGAGCTTTAAATCTCATCCTTGTGCCTAGAAATACAGCACAAAAGGAGGTGTGGGTGATCCCTACATATAGTAGGAGAAATCTGGAATAATACGCTGATGAACTTTCTTAAAAACAAATTCACAAATTGATGTGGAAATGTGAAGAACTGAATATATGATTAGAAAAAAATGTGGAACAGAGAGAAACTAAAATCGATAGATTTGCCCATTCCTTGAATGGAGGCGGTGCTTAGCCCCCCCCCCCACATTTTTCATCTCAGTACTCCACTTGCTGCCATTTCCCTAACCACACTTTTTCTCACATATCTGGTTTCTGGATCAAGTGGGGAAAGCAGCTGGTGAGAGTGGAGAGTGGAAAGCAGCAGAGGGCAGGGAGGGTTAGGCATCGCTTGCTCCTAGCCTGCTCTTTCTCCTCTGAAAATTCAGCTTTCTCTTTGCAACCACCACCCCCAACCAAAATGGCACTAGGACTATCCTAAATGCAATGTCACAATTCATTGCAAATCAAAATGTTTTTCACCACCCACTCTCCTGTAACAGAGTTCTCTGAAACAGCCAAACTTTAACAGGCATCTTTGACAAAGGCTGGACATAAAACACCAACAGTATCTTTGAAATGAATAAATTTAACATAATCCATCAATATAATACACTATCTAGAGCCATGCTGTGAAACAATACATACATAATTTACTTGACTACACCAGCACAAAAACAACAGACCTATTAATGCAAAAAGGCCCCAAATATCCCAGTCCCCTTCATACATTAATAATTTCCCCCTTCCCATCCAAACACATAATTCTCTTTCAAAAGTGGGGAAATAATTCATAATTTAATGAGTACTGCAATAGAGAAATCAATGAAGATCGCAGTGTCTCTCTGATTTTTCACTCAGGGTGGTCAAGAGTCCATCTCGGAATTTTTGAAACTGCATATTGGTAGAAAGCTGGGCTTGATGGGATTAAGCCATTGTGGGTTTTTTTTTGTTATGCCTTTCCACCCTTTGTGTGCATGGATGGTGCAGTTTTGGTTGCATAAGCATAGGGAGAATTGGTCTTAGAAGGAATGGTGATACCTGGGGATGTTTCTTTCATTGGCAGTCTACCTCCAGGGTGATGTTTGACAGCAGTCTTCAGGACCAGCCCAAGACATCTTGGCATCAGAGGAAAACCCCAAAATTGTGCCTCTCTCTAGACCAGGGAAGGGGTGAGGGAAGTTCTACATCAGGAACAACGGGAGGGAAGGAAGATCATGAATTTGGTAAGTTAAAAACTAGTTTACTTTCAAACCCTCCAAAGGTCGGGTTCATGTGCTTCAGAAAAGTTGCACAGACAGTAAACCTTGGTTTAGTTACAAAGCATTAAAAGTTCCTAGATTATTGGTATAGGAACTCAAGAGAGGCTTGTAAGAGCCATTTGGTCTGAGCTGGAGCAACCAGTTCAAACCTCATTAGGCATTGAATGTCTCAGGTAGACTGAGGTTGTAGCAATAGGCTTGATTACTCATTCCTTCCCAAGGTAAGGAGAAGTGACCTAGCTAAACCTGGCAGGACAACTTACTCTATGGTATTAACCCTTTCATGCAGTAATTAAACTTAAATATGTTGGCTATCCCACAAATTGTTAGTGCAGAAAGCCTCTCAAATGGAAATAGTTGGGAGTGTTGCTGTTTCTGTTGCTGCATGTGCATCATTATGATTGCGCTTTGGAAATCCAGTCTAGGATTAACAGTTCACCTTCCTGCTTTTGTTGCCTGCTTGATTCCTCAAATGTTCAGTTTTGTAAATGAGCATGTATTTTTTTTAAAAAAATATTGTAAGCTCCCCAGGGCTTGTTGGAAGGAAATAAATCTGGTGAGTGGAACACCCCCAGAACTTATCACTGAAATAGTATAAACTGGAAACCCCTCCTCCATTTTGAAACATTATCATCTCCTTTTCTCTTTATCTGTTGTTTGTAAGAGGAGGAGAAATATGCACCACAGCTTAGGAGGAGAAGGAGTTGGGGGCTGGGAAAAACCTAGAGGGGAACAGAAGTTCATTTGAGCAGTTTCTAATATAACCAGCAGTAGCTTTGGCATCACTGCACAGACACATTTGAAAACCTTCTGGGAGATCCCATGCATGGTGAAATGAAATGAATCACTCTAATTATGTTTTTGTTATGGATCCTGAAGCAATAGTTCTATGAAACAAAACATCTCGCCTGCCGTGATGTGTCTGTGTTTGTCAGTTTACATGGGGCTAAAGGGAGAAAAGGGCTTGTTTTGACATAGAAAAGTATAATCCAAAAGTTGTTGTTGTTGGTTTTTTTGAGAAGTATATATACACATGCACTCACACTCTCTCAGGAACCATTCACACAACCAAAGGGACCATGTGTCTTCTCTTGACATTACCATGTGTATGATACATCCAAGGTAAGGATGGGTGAATATGACAATTTTGGTTTCTCTGTTTGGAAAAATGACAGTCTTATGTTCCAGTCATGTTTCCACATCAGTATGCATTTCTAATAATTGCCCTTGTGCAAATTTATCAGCATTTAATGTGAATTTCTTTCAATATACATGTATCTGTATGCAATTTTGCCTAATATACACAGTTTTGCAAAGCATTTTTCACTAATATAATGCATTTTGAACATTGTTTACATTGATATATATACATTTTGATGCACTTTACTCTGGTAGATGAATTTTGTACGGCTGGAGAAAAGCATTGCAAAATTAAGAGAAGTATGAATTCTGAAGGATCACTGTGTTTTGGTTCATGTATTGTTTGGGGAAATGTGAAATAGATAGGTTGGGCTTTAAATGCTCAGTGAATCCAATTCCTCCCTCATCCCTAATCCAAGGTTCCATTTTTGGCAGCCTGCCACAATGTAGGGGTTGCAATGACATGCAAAAAAGGTTTAATGTTACATGTGGTGGCAGCTTCTCACCATTAGCTGACCATAGCTACCTTGTGCTGGACGACTTGCTAGTCCAGAATATGGCAGCTTGGCTATTAACTGGAACCTGGAGAAGACTGAATAATCTACTCACTGTCAGTTTCAAGGAGTTGGTACTTGTCTTAAAAGCCCAAACAGGTTGGAAGTGTTAAACTTGAGTACCACCTCCACCCATATCCTAAAAGGCATCATATGAGACCTTGCTCTGTATCTTGGGTCATGCAGGGCTGAAAATGAAAGTGGCAACAAGGAGCAGGGCGTTTTCTGTAGCGGTAGCTGTGTAGCAGACCTCCTTCCCTAGAGAATTTTAATCATCAATCAAGATTTATTTATGGCATTCTTAAAGCTTCATTTTAAAGAAGATCTCCAGTGGGCAGTGGCTAGGGAAAGGTGAAGAGTTCAATTGGTCTGCATTTCACAGCAGACCAACCCAATCTGATACCGTCCAGCTTGCTTATGGATTGAAACACAACTCCCAGTTGGGTGATTCCCTTCTCTGGATTTTTGCGGTGCTGTATTGGTGCAGAAGAAGCACACACATGCATATTTATGGACAAATGCGCTGAAGAGCATTGGAAAGTATGTTGTTTAGATAAGGTGTTTGTACAAAAAGTCGTACAATTTAAATGGGGACTTTTTGTATGCTTGGTCAAAAAATCCACACAAAGTGGGACAGATTGGACCATTGTCATCAAGACTGAAATTCAACAGAATTCAGCCAGCCAGATATATAATAATGTTGTTGTTGTTGTTGTTATCCACTGCTCACCCAGTTCTTGGTGGTGGCAGTGCATGAGAGGGAGAGAGGGAGAGAGAGATTCTAGTGTCTAATATGTTTCTAACTGCAGTGCAGAATGGATTGTAGCTTTTATAGTTTTACTTGTGATTTTATTGATTGTTTTTAAATGATATGGATATTGCCTATTATTGTAAGCTGCCCCAAGGGTCCTTTGGATCATGAGATGACTATACATGTAAACCACCATCAAAATAATTGGTGGTTAAAGGTTTGCAAGGTTCATGGATTTTTTTCTTCATCTTCCCCTCCATCCACTAAATCAGAACAGTTCTCCGGAAGCTTTTATGACTTTTTAGCTATTGTATTATAACTTTCATCGGAGTCAGTTACGGAGAATCAGGCCTGACTTGCTTTTATAAGGTCAGAGAAGAAGATACTACATTTGATAGGCCATTAGTCTGTTGTTGTATTGTAGTTAGAAATGGAAAAGTCTGATAAACTGAACTGCAGATGAGCCAAGTGTATAGACTCGTTGCCAAAAAGAAAAGAAAAAGTCACTTCCAAAAATAAACTTGCATTGAGGCCAGGTGGAAATGTGTTCTTGGCTCTTGTTTATCAGCATGTGAATCAGAGCCAAAATTTCTCTACCTGTCCATTTCTTAGAGCAACAGCTCATTTTGGAAGTCTTATAGCTCAACTTCTCATATTTGGTTAACCAACCCCTTACTCCTCCTGGGTTGGGGGCTAAATAATTGTAGGCCCCTGTGGAGCAACTCAGGGTGAACAGATAAGCTTATTTTCATCCCATGCTAGCTTCATATGTACACATCCATAGGTCAGTCTAGTTTTTTGTGGATTTTTTTAAATGCAAAAAGCAATTTACTCCTGAATAGGGCAGACTATGGGGTAGGGCATTTTGATGCACTCATCCCCCAATTTGGACGGCAGTGGAGAGAGAGTGGTACATATAAATCAATGGAACTGCCATTGAAGCCAAGTGCCCCCCTAGCTATCGCCACTGCCACTATACTTGGCTCTGCCCCCTGGCTCCTCCCAGCCCCCACTCGTCACAGGGCATGTCATCAGCTCCCCCAGATATTTTATTCAAGTTGGCACCTCTGCTCTTCTTGGGTTCTTATGATTGGACCAGAACCAGTACACATTTTGCAAATAGTTACTTAGCACACTAACAACAAGCTATCCTACATCATATTTTTTTTTAAGTGCAACTAAGCATCCCCAGAAGTGATACAGCACTTGTGTGTAAAATTGCAGTATGAAGTACCAATTTAACTAACAGTAAGCCCCACCAAACACCATGGGATTTATTTCTTAATAAGCATGCATGAGATTAAGCTGTAGGTAGAAGAATCTAGGTATGCACGGACCATGCATTTGGGTAAATTGATCATATATGCAAATCAAATTTTGTCATCCAAGGGGTATCATGTAAGGAACGAGACACGGAGCAATGGATCCAAACTACAAGAAAGAAGATTCCACCTAAACATTAGGAAGAACTTCCTGACAGTAAGAGCTGTTTGACAGTGGAATTTGCTGCCAAGGAGTGTGGTGGAGTCTTCTTCTTTGGAGGTCTTTAAGCAGAGGCTTGACAACCATATGTCAGGAGTGCTCTGATGGTGTTTCCTGCTTGGCAGGGGGTTGGACTCGATGGCCCTTGTGGTCTCTTCCAACTCTATGATTCTATGATTCTATGATTCTATGATTCTATTCATGGGACTTAGAGGCTTAAGACTCCTCTTCCCATAAGCCTCCAGATTGTACTATATCTTACTTACAAGGACTCTGAAGTTTGGAAATAGATCCCTTCAGGTTTGCAGATGCACAAGTCACTGGGTGGAAGCTTGAAACAAAGCTGTTTATCCTGTTTTGCAAAGCCTTGTGTATAGCAGTGTTGGATCAAGAATCCTGGCAGCTGTTCAATGCCTCTATTAAGTCTCTCGGCATGCTGAGTGTGAACTAGATGTTTCCAGAAGTCTGAGCAGAATCAGACTGACTTGGGAGTTCATGCAGTTAATGAAAGTGCTAAGCTTTCTCAACTGACAAATCTGGCTGCCGGGTATTTACTTCGACTGTACAGGGCTAGTGCTTATAGGATGCTGGCTTCTTGTTCAAAAATCCACCTGCAATCATGAAAGCCTATTCCTTGGGCAGCTGAATTGTACAAAAATGCATTGGCTTTCCACACTGCTTTAATACCTGGATATGATAACAAGTTGGTTGATCTATGCCCATTTCATACCTTCCGGAGATGCTGTGGAAACTAAGGGCTTCTCACTGTGTAAGAAGTTTTAAAACTTGTTGAGAATCTCCTCAATCTCTTCCCCATCCTTGTAGTTGGGCATGGCCAGAGATATTCCTAGACTTCAACTAATGTCATCTCATTGACCATGCTTGTTGGGGCTGATGGAATTGGGGGTCCAACAATACCTGGAGAGTTGCAGGTTCCTTCTCTCTGCTGTAACCTGTTCTTGGCTCCCCAATCCCATCAACCCCAACAAGCATGGTCAAGGAGATGACGTTAGTTGAAGTCTAGGAACATCAGGAAGACCACAGGTTTTTCTACCCCTGGATTAAATCTTGGCGGGCTTCAGGAGGAGCAGAGCAAAGAGCATCCCATGTGTGATAGTTATGGTGAAGTAGGCCACTGTTCCACTATATGTAGAGGGAGATGGTGGTAAGAACAATGCTCACAGCTGCCATTGTTAAGCTGCCGCATTGCTGTCTCATCACACACTTCTGTCTATCTCAGCTAAAAAATTGTGTGTGTGTGTGTGTGCACTATGGAGGAAGCACAACAACTATACTGTGCACTGTGTTGTTGTAGCAGCTTTTGAAATGATGAACTGGGGCTGAGCTTAACAGCCCGGCTTTGCACAAATGTATGCCTACTTCAGGCATGTCCAACTCCCAAGAGACTGCAATCTACTCCCACTATAAAAAAAAACTGGCAGAGATCTACCCAATGGTTGACCAAAGTTGTTGAGCTTTTTTGGGGGAGAATTAAACAAAGTTATTGAGCTTGGGGGTGGGGGGAAGCACAGGATTGTGTGATCAACCAGGATCGACCAGGGATACACCTAGATCAACTTTGTAGATCACGATCGACCTGTTGGACATGCCTGACCTACTTCAAGCATGCTGACATGGTGAGGGTAATGCTGCCTTTAGTCAGAAAAAAATGCACCTTAGACTTAACAAAAAATACTGTTTCCCCAATTTTATTTTTAGTTGGTCTTTTCACAAACACAGATATTCTAGCAGCTGTCCCAGAGCATCTCCCCTGCCACTAGAGCATCTCCTGTGCCATGATAAATTGGCAACAAAGCCTCTCTGCACATGCCCATGCACACACTGTAGGTTGAAATGTTGCCACCAGGGAAATGTTGCCAGGGGTCAGAGACCCCTTACCGTTAGGTCCAGTCACGGACGACTCTGGGGTTGCAGCGCTCATCTCGCTTTACTGGCTGAGGGAGCCGGCATACGGTGATGCGACCAGCATGAATAAGCCGCTTTTGGCAAACCAGAGCACCGCACGAAAATGTTGTTTACCTTCCCACTGGAGCGGTACCTATTTATCTACTTGCACTTCATGCTTTCAAACTGCTAGGTTGGCAGGAGCAGGGACCGAGCAACGGGAGCTCACCCTGTCGTGGGGATTCGAACCGCCGACCTTCTGATTGGCAAGTCCTAGGCTCTGTGGTTTAACCCACAGTGCCACCCGCGTCCCTACCTCTTGCATATGGGTAGGTTATTTGACATAGTATGTGAACCTGGAATGCAGAGAACATAAGAAGGATCCAGATCAAGCAGGCCACAAGACAGTCTCCTGTTTCTCATAGTGGTCAACCAGATGATGATAAACAACAGCAACAACATTCTATTAGTCACCTTCCACAAACATTTCAATACTAGGGTTGCCATACATTGGAAAGTGTCTGGGCAGAAATCACTGAAATGTCTGGGTAGTGTAGATTTTGGCGGGGGGGGGGGGGCTCAACAACTTTTGTGTCTGGATTTTCACTTTCTGAAATATGGCAACCCTACTCAAGATGATGTACAAAATTCAATAAAAGCTGCTAAACCAGCTAAAAATCACAAAATAACATCAGATGGAATACAAAGTAGACATCCATGGCAAAGCCTTGTTCATCTGGCTGAGAAAGCTTGTCAGAACAGAAATGTATTTCTGTTTCTGGAGAGTGCAGATAGTGAGCAACTGTCAGATCTCGACATGTATGTTCTTCCAAAGAACAGGGGCAGCCGCACTGAAGGTCCTGCTCCAAGTTACTTGGATTCCTGTGGGAAGTCCCAAAGCATGAAATGCAGGCAATAACCCCCTCCTGCTGTTGTCCCTCAGCACCTGGCATTCAGGAAAAGCTGCCTCTGATCCTGGGAGTATGGATTGAATGTGCATGCAAAGTTTTACTGCTATAAGGTAAAGGTAAAGGGACCCCTGACCATTAGGTCCAGTCATGGCCGACTCTGGGGTTGCGGCGCTCATCTCGCTTTATTGGCCGAGGGAGCCGGCGTACAGCTTCTGGGTCATGTGGCCAGCATGACTAAGCCGCTTCTGGCGAACCAGAGCAGCACACGGAAACGCCGTTTACCTTCCCGCCGGAGCGGTACCTATTTATCTACTTGCACTTTGACGTGCTTTCGAACTGCTAGGTTGGCAGGAGCAGGGACCGAGCAATGGGAGCTCACCCTGTCACAGGGATTCGAACCGCCGACTTTCTGATCGGCAAGTCCTAGGCTCAGTGGTTTAACCCACAGCGCCACACGCATCCTTTACTGCTATACTGTACCTCAATTTGCACATGGTTGCAGAATGTAGTTTCTAGGCAGATCTGACTTGCGACTTGGACTTTGCAGATCCCAATATTTGTTTCCCATTCTATAGAAGCAATGCAAACTAATTCCAAAGGGATACCAGCCTCCTGGTTGCTTGATATACTGCAGTCTGCCTGCATTTGACATGAATCCCCACTCATGTCAGACAGCCCAAGACATGATTTATCCACTTAGTCTACGAGTAAGTGGATCATTTCCAGACATAATTGTTTGTAAAGCAGGAATGTTGCATAAACCTCAATGGACTTAGCAATAGATTGTCAAGTCACGACAGCAGGCCACAATAGACACCCCAAGGTCCACTGGCATTTCAGCATGAGCCATTTCTGTCCATATCAGTCTAAGTGTCAGGTTGGTGCAATTTGCATTGGGGGGATAGATGTCATCTGGTCTGCTGGGCTCTAATGGACTTAGGCTAGCTGTTCTCATTGGATGTGCATTCTTGAAAAGCCCCAAACCTGTAGTATGTGCTTCTGACCCTGAGGGAAGCCCCAAGGCTGTTGTGGTTGGAAGGAAAAGCAGAAGACACTGAAAGAAACAGCTAGGAGTTCGCTGGAAAATGCCACCAAGGGGGCAATGTGTGTGCAAAAGGAATGTGGGTCTTTGTAAAAACAGACATATCACAATGGCTCAGATTTGTGAGTTTTTTTGGATCCCCCCTCTTTTAAGCTGTACTTAAAATTTTATAATGTATAGCAATTTCTAATGTGTCATAGCACAGAAATCAAATTAACCATAGCATCTGTTCACCTGGGCTTGTTGACTGGAATGTTGACTGGAATTCCAGCAGCTGGTATTGTTTGGGTGTTTTTTGAGATGCAATTTTAGATGTTTTTAATTATTATATGGGTTAATACTTTCTATGTTGCACACCACCCTGGGCTCTTATAGCAGTAACAGCAATGTAGAAATACAGAAAAATCATAACATGGTGATTTTTTTTTAACCATATGGGTAGTATTCAGCTATGTTTTACTCAGAGTAGAGCCATCAAAAATAATGGGTACAAGTTAGTTGTGTTCATTAATTCCAGTGGATCTACCCTGAGTAAAGCTTAGTTCAATTCCACTCCATACATGCTTAATTAAATGTGAATAGTCCATAAATTATATGCTTAGGAAGACTTATAGGAAGTTATATGCCTAGGTCTAGGACATCAGGCAGCTGGTAGAGCACATTAAGTTCCTTTTCGTATGTGTTACACCCTTCCGACCTCTTGCCCTCCCTCCTCCATGACCTCATTGCATCTTGAAGAAGAGGGTCAGTGCTAGGAGGAAGATGGTACTTTTTCACAAACTGAATCTAGTCCAAAGACTTCCAGTTTTTGAATCCTATGCCAGAAGTTCTCTTTTGAAACAAATAGTTAAGATGCATAGATTTGCATGAATTACATTCAGATAACATTGTATTACTCTTTGCCACCAAACTTTTGAAATGCAGTTATAGGTATTAGGAATACTTTGATGCAGATGTGCTTTGCAGGACCCATATGAGGTGGTTTTTGTGAGATGATCAAGTCCATTAGAGACTTCTGATATCTCTGGACAGCCTTTGACTCACTCCACAATACCTGCTCTCTGCTCCCTTCCTTCTATAACTTCCACACTTTTCTGAATCCCATCACCTATCTTCTTTTGTCTCCGCTCTAGTCCCATCTTCTCCTCTTGATTCATTGACCTTCCTCCCTCTCATCTTCCACTTCTTCAACAAATCCCCTTCTTGAGATTCCTGCCCTCTCTTTTCTTATCCATTGCCATTTGACATTCCCCAACTCCAGTGTTTAGGGTCAATTCCTGATCTTCTTCCCTGTCTCAGCACATTCTGCCTAATGAATATTGTAAGCTCCTTTGAACAGGGACCTCATACCATCTGTGTTGTGTACAGAACCTAGCATCTGGTTACATGCTTCATCATACCAGTAGTTACAATTAGCTATTCTACTCCATTCTTGAGAATGAAAGACTTCAAATAAGCTTTGACTCAGACTTTTGCTGTTAGATATCCATGCAGGCAGTAGGCTTTGTAGATCTGTCAATATTTAGGATATCACACAGCCCCAAGCTTTCAAAGAAAGGTCACACCGATTCATTGATGTCGAAAAATATATGTATGCTGAAATGGTAGTAGGACTATTTCTTGTTAACATGGAATCCTGGTATCTTTAACGAGAGGAATAACTGCTACTTTCAGCCTTATCGTGGGAATCTTCTGCAATCCATACACAAGCACTTTGGATGTGGCCAAAAGCATTTGCAACTTCACAAAGCATAGTGAAGGAAATGAAGGAAATGCCGCGCTCCATTATCACAGGCATATTGATTGGCGGAAAAGCATAGAACAGGCTTGCCTGGCTTGTGGCTCACTCTAACAATTGTAGCTCTGGGATGAGAAAAGCTCACCCACAAGTAAGTAGGGTTAGGATTGCAGCCATAGGTACATTTAAGACTCTATTATTATTATTTTGTTTCTTCCAGGATAGCAGTTCCACCTTATGCTGTTGCATTATATTCATTGCAAATCTTGAGCTTGATCCTGCCAAATTGAAAAGTAGCTTTCCCATTACTTTTGACCAGAGAATGTTAACTGTAGCTTGGTCCCATCAATTATTATCTGGATGTGATATTTCCAGCAAAAGCACAAACATTCAGCCTGAATGTGAAGTATCTTTTCCATCACTCCAGTGTCTTGCTGCTTGTTAATTGTCACCATCCCCCCCTCTCTCTGTGTGTGTGTAATTCATCTAAATGAACTGGTTTTTTAAGATTGTGCTTGCTCAGTTTCTACAACCCACGCAACTTTGGATAATTATGGCCACTAGACATCTACATGAAAACTTTTGCAGTTGTATGACCACTAATTATAAGCCATCATTTTCCCTGCCTATTTTCCAAACAGATGGGGAAAGTCAAAATGTTAAGTAGCTTCATCTTCTCCACAGGGCTCTTTTGAAAGCTATAAACTTCTGGATAGCATCCAGCTTTCCTCTAGGGCATTACTTCTTGTGTTTCGCCCCTGTCGTGTGGAGGGCAACACAAAAGCAAAGTTAAGCAGGACTCTGCTTAATCGGCACAGCTCTCTCTCTCTCTCCCCCCCCCTTGCCTTGGCTCAGCAGAGGTGTGTTACTCAAAGTGGGTTGATGTTTTCAGTATATGTTGGGTTCTAAAATTAAAGCCTGAAATTGTTGGCGATTTTCAAGCTTGTCAGTGTTTATCCGTTCAAGGGCTTACTCACAGGCTTTGCACATTCTGATTCTGTGCATCTTTGTAGCTGTCCATACGGAGGATAGTTTTCAAGTCTTTCCCTTTTTTAAAAAAGTGGAATTAGAGTAAAAGATGTGCCGAGCTTGCATGAAAGAGATGCTGAGAAAGACGTTTGCATAATAATGTACATTCATAATGTTGGAATTGAACTTCACGATGGAATAGTCAAATCTGACATGGCTCTGTTGTTCTGATTAAGTTACTGGGGGAATTTACCTTCACAGTACTATAGAATGATTCCATTCCTATTGGGTGCTGCAAGGTGTTGTGACATAAAATGAAGACCAGCACCATGCCCTCCTGTTCAGAAATGGGGAGGTCATATGTAGTCATGTCTAAGTTAACTATTCTGTAGTATTCATGTTTAAGTTCACCAATAA
The DNA here is from genome assembly GCF_027172205.1 of Podarcis raffonei. Taxonomy (NCBI): domain Eukaryota; kingdom Metazoa; phylum Chordata; class Lepidosauria; order Squamata; family Lacertidae; genus Podarcis; species Podarcis raffonei. The sequence continues at coordinate 26,295,306 of NC_070606.1, forward strand.
TAGCTTAGTTGCTTAGAGCGTGGTGCTGAAAATGCCAAGGGTGCAGGGTCGATCTCTGTATGGGACATTTGCATATTCCCGCATTGCAGGGAGTTAGACAATATGATCCTTTGGGGCCTTCCACCTCTATGATTCTATGTTAGAGATGGAAACCTTCTACTGAGTTTGGACAGATTCACAGATGTTGGATTCTCAAAGCATTCTTATTCCTGCTTATCAGTACTTCTTGGTTTGTGTACGAGCTTGCTTCCAGACTACAAGGGATCACTATCGCCACCTGGCCATCCTTCCCGTCTGCTATACATCGTCCCCAGTGCCATTATTCTATCTAATTGGAATTCCTTTAATGGAAACTGTAACAGAGAAAAGATGGATGACACAGCTCCAAATGGAATGGTCAGCAGGTGAAATGTTGGCATTGATCTCTACCAGCTGCACAGCTTCGATTATGATGGCCTGCAGTATGTATTTAATAGGCATTAATGTCTCTTGCTTATTGCCTTACTGAGGTATTATGCAAGAGACATTGGTAGCCTCCCTACAACCCACCCACCCATATATTTTCCATTTCTGTTTGGTAAACCTGAGATTAGCATTACTGGTTTTAAATGGAGTATGCTGTGCTAATCATGTTTCTTCCAACTAACCACAGTGGCTTCCTCAATTGCTGATGTGGTATTTGGGAGTCAGTGATCCTTAAATGTCAGCTTAAGGGTCGAGCTGCAAGGCTTCAGTCCTTTGGCTGCAGATCTCATCCCCCCCCCCAACTGTCTTCATACTGTTAGTCTAGCTGGTAAGAAAGTAGGGGATGTTAAAGATTGTCCTGTTCTGCTTTAATGAGAGAGAGAGATGAAAGTAAAACAAGTTAAACTAATGACACTTTATTAATAACTAACAGCTTCATAACATTGCTTTGGAATTATAAGACACCCCCCCCCAAAAAAAAAAATCTGTGTGGTTTTGAAATTAGTGATTAAAATCAGTTCAGTTTTGAAAGTTTCAGGCCACTATCCGTACTCAAAATGGTATCCAAGTGTCTCCATAGATGAAAAAACCACTCCTTGATCTCAGCACCATACAAACTTTGGTTGTGATAACTTAAGAGGTATCCAAATGCATAACAAACAAACAAATTTGTCTCCCTGGAAGAGTCCCTTGAAAGCTCCTCTCTTCCCACAGAAACACTTATGGGTCTCTCTTAGGTCACTGGTTGGGCCCCATCCTCCCTGTTCTACCAAGCTTTGATGCTAGTTCCATGTATTCATTTCCGCTCCTCCATGATCTTTTCCTGTTGCAAATGGAATAGGAATAAAAATGACTAAATAAATGGAATTATAACCTACTATTGAAGAGTATATAATATTATTTGAAAAATCACTTAGCTGACCCATCCACATCAACATACTGAACAGCAAAAAAGGGGGATGAATCTGGAAGAGTGCAAATATAAGCAGTCAAAAATGGAAATAAGAAAGAAGCTAATGAATTCAAAGGGAATGGACAAGACAGGAAGGAAACTGGTAGGGTATGTATGGTCCCTTAAACTGTACAGGAGGTGTTGTTAGGGGCATATCACTGCACAAAGAAATATGAGAAGACCTGCCATGTGGATGCACTGGAATTTTGATACTGCTGGACAGGGCTGAAAAACTCATGGTCCTCCAAATGTTGCTGGTCTGCAACCCCATCAACCCATGAACTGTGACCTTGTTGACTGGGGAGGAAAGGATTTGGGGCCCCACACTACCTGGAGGGCCACAGATTTCCCTGCTCCGCTGTAAGAGAACAGATGAGGTTGTGATTTCAATGAATACATGGACTCCCTTGATTTGATGTCCCGCTTTATGCTGCCTCAGAGGCCAGTGCCCATTGTGAAATACTGCTCTTGGTAGCTAATGGTCAGAGACAGCTTCAAGACACAGAGGACACTGTTACACCACCATTAAAGGTAAAGGTAAAGGTACCCCTGCCCGTACGGGCCAGTCTTGCCAGACTCTAGGGTTGTGCACCCATCTCACTCAAGAGGCTGGGGGCCAGTGCTGTCCGGAGACACTTCTGGGTCACGTGGCCAGCGTGACATTGCTGCTCTGGCGAGGCAGAGCCGCACACGGAAACGCCGTTTACCTTCCCGCTAGTAAGCGGTCCCTATTTATCTACTTGCACCCGGGGGTGCTTTCGAACTGCTAGGTTGGCAGGCGCTGGGACCGAGCAACGGGAGCGCACCCCACCACGGGGATTCGAACCGCCGACCTTTCGATCAGCAAGCCCTAGGCGCTGAGGCTTTTACCCACAGCACCACTAGACACCTCTTATTATTTTAATGGGAGAAATTTTTGACTGGACTGTGAAGAAAGAAATTCCATATAACAGGGTGGAATGTGGTAACACTTCTCCTAGATAGGGCCTACAGTCCTTGCATGCATTGTCCATAATCCCATGAAGGTCACGAAGATATTTCGGTAGAAAAAGGCCATAATAGTGGATGTTTGCTCCATATATTATAGTGAATGATAAGAGTGTCCAATTGCAGCTACTTCCTTCAGCACACATTTTTCTGTATCAATTTCAGTGTTCTGTACCTTCTCAGTTAGAGCAGGCAAAGCATGACAACTATTATTAATCTTGGGACTTTTCCTCTTTTCTTTCGAAAGCATGCATATTGAAATGTACCCACATTCAGTGATTTCCCAGGAGAGTAAACCATCAGCTGAAGGCAGCTGTGTGGCCAGGAACCAGCAGAAGTTTGCGCATTGACACCATCTGAAACTTTCCCTGATGCCCACTTTTTAATTCTTAAAAAAGAAAAAAAAAGTATGTTGCTTATTAGATGAAGCACAGTTGGTGTGCTGTTGCTGGAGAAGAAAAAGAACAGCTATAAAGTGGGAGCAACAAAGGGTTTAGAAATTGCAGCCTGAAGGTTGTTGCCCTCATTCCTTAGAGGAATCTTGTATGGTCTCCTGGTTTCATATATTATAGGATAGAAAGGGGGGGGGGAATCCTCTACATTCAAAATTTAGCAATATTTCAGAATCAGAATTTTACTCAGCTTAATGCCTTATTGTTGTTGTTGTTGTTTAGTCGTGTCTGACTCTTCGTGACCCCATGGAACAGAGCACGCCAGGCACTCCTGTCTTCCACTGCCTCCCACAGTTTGGTCAAACTCATGTTGGTAGCTTCGAGAACACTGTCCAACCATCTCGTCCTCTTTCGTTCCCTTCTCCTTGTGCCCTCCATCTTTCCCAACATCAAGGTCTTTTCCAGGGAGTCTTCTCTTCTCATGAGGTGGCCAAAGTATTGGAGCCTCAGCTTCACGATCTGTCCTTCCAGTGAGCACTCAGGGCTGATTTCCTTAAGAATGGATAGGTTTGATCTTCTTGCAGTCCATGGGACTCTCAAGAGTCTCCTCCAGCACCATAACTCAAAAGCATCAATTCTTCAGCGATCAGCCTTCTTTATGGTCCCGCTCTCACTTCCATGCATCACTACTGGGAAAACCATAGCTTTAACTATATGGACCTTTGTTGGCAAGGTGATGTCTCTATTTTTGTGTGTGTGTGTGCCTTATAGCACACTCCTAACTATTCAGTGCGGCTTAATTTCAGGTAAGTGGGGTTTGGATTGCAGCCTTAGTCACTTGCAGCTAACATGTGCCATTCCCCTTATTAAGTTTTGTACTCAGACACAACAATTTCAGCTTGTACTCTGATAAGACTCTTTGGCTGCATCCATTTCCAAAGGTCCCTCTCCTAGTTTTGGTTTTCACAATGAGTTCAGTTATGTAATCTGAAGTATAAAAGAGGAGCATTTAGAAGGTGCAATTTCTAGAGTCTGGGTGTTGAATAGGGATGGGGTTCTCTGTTTGTCTTTTGATCACATTTTTCCCCCTATCGTGGTTCACATTTTCCTGCAAATTTGTGAGTCTGGCAGCCCCTCAAAGCCTTTCTATCTGGCCCCAGACCACAATCCTTTCTTGGCCACATTCCCTCTCCTTAGAGCACATCCTTGACATCCTCCTTGAAGATTTTTGCCTGGCTGGAGTGTGTCCTCAAACACTGGTAATGCTTCTCACTTGGCTAGATGGAAGATGCAGGTGTCTTTGTGTGGGTCTGAGGAAAAATTAACCTACTGTAAGAAGCTAAAATTCACATTCATTGTGTTAAGTTGTGGGCGAACATATCAGACGACACAACGATTCTTCCAAAGCAGCTCTTTATTTGTAAGCTGGAACAAAACTCAAGTGAGGAGCTCAGTCAGCCTGCGTATATAGAGCTCCAGAACAATGTAACTGTTGCCATTTTCTAAAACTATCCAATCACTGAACGTCACTTTCGATCCTTCATTTGCATAATTATCTACAGTATCCCCCTGCTGGCCCAGGGTGAGAACTTCAGTACATAACACATTGCTATGCCCACTTTCATCTCTGACCCTGCCCCCCACTGCCATATGGTTGCCATTAGCCCTTCAAATAAGTTAGTACAACCCCATGGATTTCAATAGGCTTAGCACTCTTCAGTTCCCCCAGCTGGAAATTTACTGATGATGAGAAAGATATACATCTTGCTAAGTCCTGTGCATTTGAAAGCAGTGTTTTAAAATATTAGGCACTATAGATAATTGCATCCGAAGGGGAGGCAGGTGGGCCTTATTTATTTGCAACATTTCTTAAAATGATGTCTTCCTTGTGAAAATGATTCTTCCGAGGTAACGTCACTTTTTGTACAGTAAAATTAAGCTGAGGCTGTCCATCAACTTGACGTGCTGTAAATTGCAAGTTAAAAACAGTTCCAAAGCTGTGCATACATATATATATAGCAGATACCAGTCGGGCACATTAGAGATGCCAGAATCCATATTGTGAACAATATTGTGTGAAAATCTAGGACTGTTGCCTGTCACAGCTGTGAAAGTTCAGATATGATTTTTACGCTTAATGAATGTTCCGTTTGGGTGTTATTAGTATCTGGACAGCAAGAAGTGTGTCTGTGTCAGTTCAGTAACTTGTTAATTCCAACCCACCCCCACTAAAGCTTGAAATGCCTTTGTAAAGTTACTGTAGCTCTAGTGTGAGTGTGAGGTCATGTTCGGGGGCATTAGTACCACTTCAGTAAACTTTGAAGCTGACTTGGAGAGTCCTGCTCAGGAAAATTATCTTCAGCGTTTCAAGAGAAGTAAAAAAGAGTCATGAAAAGATGAGTAACAGCTCCTAGCAAGATCCACCAACAGGCTTTGAATGAGGAGGTGTAACGGGCTGCTTTTCTCTGCCAATACAGTGGGGCCTCTGGTTAAGTACTTCATTCGTTCCGGAGGTCCGTTCTTAACCTGAACCACCACTTTAGCTAATGGGGCCTCCTGCTGCTGCTGCCGTGCCGCGGGAGCACGATTTTTGTCCTCATCCTGAAGCAAAGTTCTTAACCCGAGGCAATATTTCTGGGTTAGCCGAATCTGTAACCTGAAGCGTATGTAACCTGAAGCATATGTAATCTGAGGTACCACTGTAAGATGTTTGAGGTGGTATGCACACTCAATCCAAATAATTATTCCCAGTCAATGAATTATTGGGGGGGGGAGAGAGGATAGTTTTACAGTGGTACCTCGGGTTAAGTACTTAATTCATTCCGGAGGTCCGTTCTTAACTTGAAACTGTTCTTAACCTGAAGCACCACTTTAACTAATGGGGCCTCCTGCTGCCACCACGCCGCAGGAGCACAATTTCTGTTCTCATCCTGAGGCAAAGTTCTTAACCCGAGGTATTATTTCTGGGTTAGCGGAGTCTGTAACCTGAAGCGTATGTAACCTGAAGAGTATGCAATCCGAGGTACCACTGTATTTTGTTCTGTTGTACTAGCAGCCAGACCAAAGGTGTAAACCAGGCATAGGCAAACTCATCCCTCCAGATATTTTGAGACTACAATTCCTGTCATCCCTGACCACTGATCCTGTTAGGGATGATGGGAGTTGTAGTCCCAAAACATCTGGAGGGCCGGATTTGCCTCTGCCTGGTGTAAACCAAGAGATGCTTTGGAAGCATCTGATCTTTGATCTCCTCCTCCAGAGAACCTATTTTTAACCCCCGAAAATGCAGTATCCATATATTTTGATCAGACATCTGCTTTAACTTCTTGTTTACATGTGTATTGTTTGAAAAAGCAACTGAGACTTTTGATCAGCATGGGAGAAAATGGCTCCTATGGAAAGATTTTTACATACAGAAAAAGCATCTTCAGGTGATAAGAATAAAGATAATTTTGAGACCAAAAAATGACACAGTGTAATCCTACATGTCTACTAGGAATAATAATAATAATAATAATTTATTATTTGTACCCCGCCCATCTGGCTGGGCTTCCCCAGCCACTCTGGGCGGTTTCCAAAAAAATATTAAAATCCTCTAATACATCAAACATTAAAAGCTTCCCTAAATAGGGCTGCCTTCAGATGTCTTCTAAAAGTCTGATAGTTGTTGTTCTCTTTGACATCTGGTGGGAGGGCGTTCCACAGGGAGGGCGCCACTACCGAGAAGGCCCTCTGCCTGGTTCCCTGTAACTTGGCTTTTCGCAGTGAGGGAACCGCCAGAAGGCCCTCAGTGCTGGATCTCAGTGTCTGGGCAGAACGATGGGGGTGGAGACACTCCTTTAGGTATACTGGGCCGAGGCCATTTAGGGCTTTAAAGGTCAGCACCAACACTTTGAATTGTGCTCGGAAACGTACTGGGCCGAGGCCATTTAGGACTTTAAAGGTCAGCACCAACACTTTGAATTGTGCTCGGAAACGTACTGGGAGCCAATGTAGGTCTTTTAAGACCGGTGTTATGTGGTCTCGGCGGCCGCTCCCAGTCACCAGTCTAGCTGCTGCGTTCTGGATTAGTTGTAGTTTCCGGGTCACTTTCAAAGGTAGCCCCACGTAGAGCGCATTGCAGTAGTCCAAGCGGGAGATAACCAGAGCATGCACCACTCTGGCAAGACAGTCCGCAGGCAGATAGGGTCTCAGCCTGCGTACCAGATGGAGCTGGTAAACAGCTGCCCTGGAAACAGATTTAACCTGTGCCTCCATGGACAGCTGCGAGTCCAAAATGACTCCCAGGCTGCGCACCTGGTCCTTCAGGGACACAGTTACCCCATTCAGGACCAGGGAATCCTCCACACCTGCCCGCTTCCTGTACCCCAAAAACAGTACTTCTGTCTTGTCAGGATTCAACCTCAATCTGTTAGCTGCCATCCAACCTCCAACCGCCTCCAGGCACTCACACAGGACCTTCACCGCCTTCACTGGTTCTGATTTGAAAGAGAGGTAGAGCTGGGTATCATCCGCATACTGATGAACACCCAGCCCAAACCCCCTGATGATCTCTCCCAGCGGCTGCATATAGATGTTGAAAAGCATGGGGGAGAGGACAGAACCCTGAGGCACCCCACAAGTGAGAGCCCAGGGGTCTGAACACTCATCCCCCACCACCACTTTCTGGACACGGCCCAGGAGGAAGGAGTGGAACCACTGTATGACAGTGCCCCCAGCTCCCAGCCCCTCAAGACGGTCCAGAAGGATGTTATGGTCGATGGTATCAAATGCTGCTGAGAGATCCAGCAGAACTAGGAAACAGCTCTCACCTTTGTCCCTAGCCCGCCGGAGATCATCAACCAGTGCGACCAAGGCAGTTTCAGTCCCATGATGAGGCCTGAATCCCGACTGGAAGGGATCCAAATGGTCCGCTTCTTCCAGGCGTGCCTGGAGTTGTTTGGCAACCGCTCGCTCAATCACCTTGCCCAAGAATGGAAGATTTGAGACTGGGCGATAGTTGGCCATCGTGGCCGCATCTAAAGATGGTTTTTTAAGAAGCGGTTTAATAACCGCCTCTTTCAGCGGGTCTGGGAAGGCTCCCTCACGGAGGGAAGCATTCACCACTCTACGAAGCCCATCGCCCAGCCCTTCCCGGCTAGCTTTTATGAGCCAGGATGGGCAAGGATCAAGGAGACAGGTGGTTGGTTTCACTCATCCAAGCAGCCTGTCCACATCCTCAGAGGTAACAGATTGGAACTGATCCCACGCAATTTGACTAGACAGGACTCTGGCACTCTCTCGCCTCGGCCCTGCTCCCATGGTGGCGTCTACCTCTTCCCGAATCTGAGCGACTTTATCTGCAAAAAACTTTGCAAAATCATTGCAGGAGATCATGTGGCCCATACTGGGCCCCGATGTAGCAGGTGGTTCCGCTAGATTGCGAACCACCTGAAAAAGTCTCCTGCTGCTGTTTTCTGCAGATGCAATAGGAAGTGAACCCATTGAGTTTAATGTGACAAAATCTCCAGTAAAAGGGGGTGGAACTGATTTACAGAATGTTTTTGTGCATCATGACAACATTAACAGCCATTATGAGTTATGAACTCTACCAGCACAACCCAGCCAAAATTAAGCAGATTTTATGTACCAACCTCCCTATTACCTCTCCTCTTCCCCCTTCTGGTAAGCCACAGCAATATTGGTGCCAGGAGGTAAACCAAATACAACAACTTCTTCCTGCCAAATGGGAGCCAATTGTGTCGGTGTCAAAACCAAGAAACACATTGGAAGTATGGTTTTGTCGTGGGCTAAGTCTAAGCTGAAACAGGAAGTCTCTTATAGCTCTTCCTGTCTTGAAAGGCCCAGTGACAATTTGGGGTGGATAGGGCCAGTCCAAAGCCTGAGAAAAATTTACTTCATTGCTCAGTCCAGGAAGATGCCATTCTGTGGCTTACCACATAGGACAGCTATACAGAGAGCCCAAGGGCTCAAGAAAAAGCTATTGGAAGCAACGGGAGTAAACAACTTTTAACGTTGACTAGATTGCATCCCTCTTGGGTTTTTTTAATAGTATTTCCATTAGCTACCTTCCCCCTGCCTTCCAGTTGTGCTCTTAAAGTGGAATTGGTTGAACTGCAAATAGAATAACCCTTCAGATTATGCAAGAGGAAAGCAAACTGTGGTTTTGACCAAGGAGTCTTGCTTTACGGTGGTCAGTGGAGTCTTGGTGTTTGGTTTATTTACCATTATATGGTATGAATGACCTTGCTGCTCCAGCTCTGCTGATTTTGAAATGCACTTCTTTTGCAATTATCTAAATGCCTTGCCTGTGCTTCCATGCTCAATGAACCCTCAAAGGCCAGTTATTGTTCTGTGTATTTTGCTGCTGTGAATGTTATCCCCTAATAATTCTCAAAAATCAATCTTCCCTAAGTAATTTCCTCTATTGATATTTGCTCTGAAAACACACACACACACACTAAGAACAGGGGATTGGCTAGCCAAAGCTATACTTGCATCTATATCCTGCAGGAAGCTAGGATTTTGATTTGAATGTCTGTTCATCGCTGTGCACATTTGAGCTTGGCGTTTAGCGTTTGTGTTTTCTTGGGAGTGTGTGGGTCTGGTTTGATTTGGTTTATCATGCACCCCAGCTGTGTGAAATTTCAATATCAGTTCCTATAGTTTCATGATGTGTTGCAATACCAAGTTGTGGATGAGCTTGTGATGGTGCTTGGTAAATACAGTTGTACCTTGGTTTTTGAACAACTTAGTTCACAAACAGTTTGGAACTCAAATGCCACAAACCTGCAAGTAGGTGTTCTGGTTTGCGAACTTTGCCTCGGAAGCCGAATGTCCAGCACGACCTCTGTGTAGGGTCGTAGATAGGGGGTGCAGGCAATGTGGGGGGAGGATTGGCTAAAAATATGTCCATAAATATAAATATTGATTATTGCCTCATAAGAAATGGTTTTAAATAGAGGGTGAATTGGATGGGTGAGGGTGGAAGAAAGGTGGAAAGAAGAGCTAATTTGTCTGTGGCTAGGGGGTGCAATCTGGATGGTTCCACCAGGGGTGCAAGATCACCTAGCTACGGCTCTGCTTCTACAGCTTCTGGTGGGCTGCAGGACACTCCTGCAGCCAATCGGAAGCCGTTCTATGGTTTCCAAACATTTCAGAAGTCGAACAGACTTCCAGAATGCATTCTGTTCGAAAACCAAAGTACGGCTGTTAACCTCAAACACTGTTCCCACTTTCCACTCCCAAAATGGTTGCAACTGTGGCAGTCTCAGACACTGACTCTTTTGTCACCCTTACTGAAGGGGTTTTCTGATGTCTGAGTCATCAAAGGACAAAAAAAGAGCAAAATTTTCACTCAGACAGGCAGACCAAGGCAGGCAGACCAAAAACCTCAGTTGAATCTAATGTGGGGAAGGGAACACATAGAGTGGAAGGCTTAAGTTACCAGGAAAACACTTCCTGAGGTCCAAACACAGTGTGATGACATGGCTTTCGAATGAAGGGCATCCAGATGCAAAAGAGGACAAGGTTTCTGCCTCTGTGATGCCAAAGAAACTTGAAACTGGTCACGATAAAGATCCAATCTGATACGTTTGGAAGTGTTCAGAAGTGCATTGCACCTGGGTCTCCAGTGAAGTGTAATAGCCCCATAATTCAAACCAAGAATGTGAGTTAATTTGTAGTTTGTGTGCATGGGTGTTTGGCATGACTAATTGTAATCCTATGCATATCTACTCAGGTGTGAGCCTCACGCAGTTCAGTGGGACTTCTTCCTGTGTAGATAGGATTGTTGCTCTGCAATAGGGGGATCCCTTAGATGTTTACTCCAGTACCCATCACACTGATCATTGGTCAAGGTGGCTGATGGGATTAGGGGTCCAACAACAAACATAGCAGTCCATGTTTTCCCCATCTCTGCCTTAAAGCCAGTTGGGTCCGGACTTCCGGGTTAGCGCCAGCGCTGAATGGCGGATTTCTCCCGGAGCTCCGGGAGAGATCTGCTTCGCGGGTTCGGGTCCCGTAGCTCACGGCGGAGCAAGGACCCTCAAAAGTCACAGGCGCGTAGCCTGTGAACCGGAGACTCGGCGGGCACCTTTGCCCCCCCCCGACGTTGTGAAATAGCCTTTTTAAAGGCTATAGATCAGCGGAGGGTGTGTGGAGCGGTGCTGAGAGTCGCTTTCACCCAGCCTGCGAAGCGAAGCCGCGTCGCCATTAGCGGAGAGCGCTGACTTCTTCCGAAGATTTTGGATTAAAAAAGAGCAACTTTCCGTGAGTAGGATTGAGCTTGCATTAAAAATTGGACACTAAAATTAAGGAATTTGGGCACCGAGACGGATAAGCATTAAAAAGGAAGTCTGCTTTCCGTCCTGCAGCAAGATTAAAGCGAAAGGCATTTAAGCTGTAACTTTTGACAGGAGAGTTTACGAGCCAAGAAACCCAACACCAAGTAAAGAACTCCCCCCTCAGAAGGCAGGAGGGGGGGAAAAGAAGATTTTAAAGGGATTCCCTGCCTGTTTTTAAAGGAGATTGAACTGTTTACCGCTGCTTATCTACCTGGGGGTCGGACTGCCGGAGGAAAGGAACCGGCTAAGGACGGTCGTTACAAAAAAGGTTAGAAAGTAACTGTAATATAGACTCCGGCTACTCTCAACTTGAAACATCGTATTTTGTTATATAGTAAGCTACTTGCAGGACATTATTGATTTGGATCTTTTACAAAGAAAGGGACTTGGAGGGCTTTTGCCTTCTGGAAGTGTGGGAACAACTTAAAGTTTAAGAACTGATTTTACGCCCTCTAGAGGATTTGGACAGTTTCAGCAACAAGTGGAATTTAAAACCTGAGAACTTTTCTCTTTTGACAGCTTAAGAGTGTGGGAATGACCTTGAATGAAAGACTTTGTTATGGCAGATGGTAAACAGAAAGAAGACTCACAAGAAACGACTTTGAGATCTGGTAGACAATACAAAGTTGATCTTTCTATGCAAAGAAGGGCCTCTGTATCAGGGGCCTCGGGAACTGCAGCTGTCACAAAGGCAAAAGTGAAAACAATGTCTTCTGAAGAAGCGTTTGCAAAGGCATTGGGAAAAATAAATGATTCTTTAGAGGAATTAAAGAAACAAGGCGCTGAAACAAATAAGAAAATTGAAGAAATCTCTGGGAAAATTGATTTAAATACTAAAAGCATAACTGACCTCGGGAATAAAGTGAACTCTAACGCAGAAGCAATTGGGAAACTACTGGAAGATTCATCTACAACACGAAAGATAGCTGAGGAAGCCAAGGAAATTGCTACTGCTGTTGAAGGGAAACTTCCACCGGTGTACAGGAAACTGGATGAGTATGAACTGACACTTTCTATGCAGGATATGCAACGCAAGGAGAAGAACTTAAGGATTAGACTTGTGCCGGAAAAGGAAGGAGACAACTTGGTGGATTACTTGACAAAAGAGTTTTCTGATTTTTGGAAGCAAGATTTGAAAGAAGAAGAGTTCAAAATAGAGAGTGCATTTAGGTTGGGAATAAGGCAGAGGAAGAATAGACCCAGAGATTGCTTGATAACTCTAAGATCCAAAGAAGAGAGAGATAAAATATTGAACCTGCACTACCAAACAACCCTTCGAATTGAAGATTTTCATATTGAGATCTTTAAAGATATTCCCAAAAGTATTTTGGATGCAAGAGGTCCTTACAAGGATTTGGTGACACTACTGAAGAGGAACTACATACTATTCAGGTGGGAGTTTCCCCAAGGCCTGTCTTTTAAATACAAGGGGAAGAAAAGAAGAATAAAAACAGTGAGTGATAAAGACAAGTTCCTGGGAGAACACGAAGAAGACCTACAGAAAGAGACTTATCCAGGAGAAGGACATCCTTCAAGACTAGATACGGACACAGAGCCACCGACAAAGGACGAACAACAACTGGGAGCTGTAGGAGGAATTAAATAACCCCATCATGGCTTTGCAACTTCTAACCTGGAATTGTAATGGTCTAAACAATCCCCGAAAAAGGAAAAATATATTTCATGCTTTAAAGAAAGACCAATTGGACTTGATTTGTCTACAAGAGACCCACGTAACAAGAGCTCACAGGAAACTATTAATAAATAAGAGATTGGGACAAGAATTTATATCTTCAGACAAAGTAAAAAAAAGAGGAGTGGTGATCTACGCAAAGGAAAATCTGCAGCCGAAACAAATTTTTAAAGATGACCAAGGAAGATATCTGGCAATTGAAATTCAATTTCAAGGAGAAAAACTTTTGATAGTGGGGATATACGCACCAAATGAAGGGAAAGCAGAATTTTTTAAGAAGTTGCATGAGACTTTAATGGACTATATGGACTATAAACTAATTATGATGGGAGACATGAATGGAGTAGTTTCAACAAATATGGATAAAGCACAAAGACAGGTAGTTACAAAAGATGGAAGACTACCAAAAACTTTTTTTGAAATGACTGACAATATGGATTTGATAGACATCTGGAGAACAAAACACCCATTAGAGAGAGAGGGAACCTTCTTTTCTGAAGCCAAAATGACATGGACTCGGATTGACCAAATTTGGGTGACTAGCAACATGGCGTCGAACATAAAGAAAGTGGAAATCTGCCCAAAAACTCTCTCCGACCATAACGCAGTAAAGATGGTGATGAAGCAAACAACAACTGGTTCCTTCAGATGGAGAATGAATGACACCTTATTTAGAGACGAGGAGATCTGTAAAAAGGCCCAAAAAACTTTGAAGGATTATTTTGAAATTAATCTAAGATCTAAAGTAGAAAAAAGAATAATATGGGACGCAAGTAAAGCCGTGATGAGAGGGTTTTTGATACAACAAAATACATTAAAGAAAAGAAAGCAAAATGAGAGGAAAGAGAAAATTCTGGAAAAGATAAAGGAAGGGGAAAGGAAACTAAGATTGAAGCCAAAATCGCAAGTGGTTTTAAGAGAAATTAAACTGTACCAAACACAATATATGGAACTGATGAATCAAGAAATAGAATGGAAAATTAAACAAATGAGACAAAAGACCTTTGAATCTGCAGATAAATGTGGCAAGTTACTGGCTTGGCAAATAAAGAAGAGACAAAAACTCAACACGGTAACAAATTTAGAAGTGGAGGGAAAGAACATATGCAACCCAGTGGAAATTAGGAACTGTTTTCAGAGCTACTTTAGACAATTGTATACACAAGGGCCGCAGAAAGATAAAGACATACAACAATTCCTCGAGAAAAATGGGCTGAAAAAGATTTCTCAGGAAAGTAAGATAATTTTGAACCAGGAGATATCAGCACAGGAAATAGAAGATGCCATTCAAAACATGACGTTGGGCAAATCACCTGGACCGGATGGATTGACTTCCAAATACTACAAAGTTTTGAAGGAAGGGCTTATACAACCTTTGAAGGAAGTCTGCAACGAGATCATGGAGGGGAGAAGGGCACCCGATACGTGGAGAGAGGCCTACATTACACTTATACCAAAGACAGAGACTGAAAAGACCCAACTTAAGAACTACCGACCCATCTCCTTATTAAATGTGGATTACAAAATCTTTGCTGATGTTTTAGCAAAGAGACTGAAAAGAGTTTTGATGGAGGAGATTCATGGGGACCAGGCGGGCTTTCTCCCGAAAAGGCATTTGTCGGACAATGTAAGGAATATAATTGACATTTTGGAGAAGTTGGAAGTGAATATAAACACTAAGGCTGTTTTGATATTTGTGGACGCCGAGAAAGCCTTTGACAATATTTCTTGGAGCTTCATGTTGAAGAACCTCCGGGGGATGGGGGTAGGCCAAGGGTTTGAAAATGGTATAGGTGCAATATATTCTGAACAGAAAGCAAAATTAATTGTAAATAATGTGGTAACAGAAGAGTTTAAGATTGAAAAAGGGACACGTCAGGGGTGCCCTATCTCCCCATTACTTTTTATTTCGGTCCTGGAGGTTTTGCTTAATATGATTAGGAAGGACCAGTTGGTGAAAGGGGTTCAGGTCGGAGTTAAACAATATAAACTGAGAGCATTTGCAGATGATCTAGTACTTACTTTACAGGAGCCAGAAGCTAGTACGAAAAGAGTTTTGGAGACAATTCAAGAGTTTGGCCAATTGGCAGGATTTAACCTGAATAAGTCAAAGACTAAGGTATTGGAGAAAAATTTAACACAGATTGAAAAAGAAAGGTTTCAGAATGAGACGGGGTTGACTGTGGTTAAAAAGGTGAAATATCTGGGTGTGAATATGACAGCTAAGAATGTGAACCTATTTAAAGACAATTATGAAAAAACTTGGACAGAAGTGAAAAAAGATCTGGAGATCTGGTCAAATCTGAAGCTTTCCTTGTTAGGTCGAATTGCAGTTATAAAAATGAATGTATTGCCAAGAATGTTGTTTTTGTTTCAAGCATTACAAATAATGGATAAAATGGACTGTTTCAAGAAGTGGCAGAAAGATATATCTAAATTTGTCTGGCAGGGCAAGAAGCCCAGAATAAAATTTAAGATATTAACGGATTCAAAGGAAAGAGGGGGGTTTGCCCTGCCAGACTTTAAATTGTACTATGAAGCGGCAGCTTTCTGCTGGCTAAAAGAATGGCTGCTTCTTGAAAACACAGACATTTTGGATTTGGAAGGATTTAACAATATTTTTGGGTGGCATGCATATTTGTGGTATGACAAGGTTAAAGCGCACAAAAGTTTCAAAAATCATATTGTCAGGAAAGCACTATTAAATGTCTGGGTTAGATATAAGGACTTGCTGGAAAATAAGACTCCAAGATGGCTATCACCAATGGAAGCTAAGGCAGTTAAAAAGCTAAATATGGAGTCGAAATGGCCAAGATACTGGGAAATTTTGGAAAAGGAAGGGGACAAATTGAGATTGCAGAGTTTTGAAAAACTAAAAGGGAAGGTGAGAGATTGGTTACATTACCATCAAATAAATGAAGTGTTTAAATTAGACAGTAAAATAGGCTTCCAGGTGGAAAAATCAAAATTAGAGACTGAACTGTTAGAATCCAGTACTAAGAATTTGTCAAAAATGTATGATCTGCTGCTGAAATGGAATACACAAGATGAAATGGTAAAATCAAGTATGATTAAATGGGCTCAGGACATTGGTCATAACATCATGTTTGCTGATTGGGAAAAGTTGTGGACCACCGGGTTGAAGTTTACGGCGTGTAATGCCTTAAGAGAAAATATAATGAAAATGATTTATAGGTGGTACATAACCCCAGTCAAGCTTGCAAAGATCTACCATTTGCCTGATAATAAATGTTGGAAATGTAAAGAAAAGGAAGGTACATTTTTTCACCTCTGGTGGACGTGCCCGAAGATTAAGGCATTCTGGGAAATGATTTACAATGAACTGAAAAAGGTATTTAAATATACTTTCCCCAAGAAACCAGAGGCCTTTCTCTTGGGTATTGTCGGCCAGGGGGTGTTAAAGACAGATACAACTTTTTTTATGTATGCTACAACAGCAGCTAGAATACTCATTGCAAAGTACTGGAAGACACAGGATCTACCCACACTGGAAGAATGGCAGATGAAGGTGATGGACTACATGGGCCTGGCAGAAATGACGAGCAGAATCCGAAACCAGGGAAGAGAAGCGGCGGAAGAAGAATGGAAAAAGTTCAAGGACTATTTAAAGAAATACTACAAAATTAATGACAGTTAAAATGATGTTGGATTAAAATAAATGGTTACTATTAGTAATGGTTAAGACAAAGAGAATAAGGATGATTAACATAAATTTATAGTAAAATAAGGGAAGATTCGCTGAATAATTATAAGAATTTGGAATACAGAAACGGGAGGCAAGAGGAAGTCGAGGAAGAAAGGTTAAAGAAATTAGGATATGAAATGGTACCTGTTTTTTGTTGTGTTATTGTTTGTTGTTTGTTTATGTATGTTTTGTTTGTATTAATATATAAAAATTGTTTAATAAAAATATTATATAAAAAATAAATAAATAAAGCCAGTTGGGTCCAACAAGGTACACGATCTCTCAAGAAGTGCAGCTTCTCAGAAAACAGGGCTTTCCTACTTTCACTTTGATTTATTTCTGTAGTAAGAATTAGAGTGGAACTCTTCAAAGCATCCCAAAGGTCACACACTTATCTCAATGGCAGTTATTTGGTGGCATTTTCTTTGCTTATCAGAAGGTGAAGAAAACAGGCACTGATTTGGAATGATATGTAAACTGCACAACTGAAAATGTTTAGATTTTTCTTTTTTCTTTTCAGCCAGCCGGAGTCAGTGGAACAAAATCCACTTTGATGGACAGTGTCTGGGTTAAACATCTGGTAGATCACATCTTGATGGCTAAGGTTGGGAGGGTTCAGAGCCCAGTAGTAGAAGCCATCCTTTATATGCAGAAGGTCCCAGGCTTATAGTTCCTCAAAACACTTTTGCTGGGCTTCTGTATATTCAGCTCTGGTTGCCCAAAAACAAGCAGACAAAGCTTTATGTGTATAGATGGGAGTTTTAAAGTAATTATAATTTAAATAGAACAACATTTTGCCAAAATGGGAAAAGTTGTAACTAGGTGATCTCATACCCTCCAACATTTCTCTGGTGAAAATAGGGATGTCCTATTCCATCATCATCATCATTTACTATGTTTGCCCCCACCCCTCTGACTAGGTTGCCCCAGCCAATCTGGGTAGCTTCCAACATATATAAAAACATAATAAAACATTTAAAAGCTTCCCTATACAGAGCTGCCTTCAGATGGCTCAGGGGTCAGATAACTACATACCCTCCAATATTTCTCCAGTGAAAATAGGGATGGCCTAAGGAGAAGCAGGACATTCCAGGTTCAAATTGGAAACTGAGACAGCTTCTGTAAATCTGGGACTCTCCCTGGATTTCTCTAGGAATGTCCCTGGAGGGTCTGTGATTTCTGCACCTCCTCAATTTGCTGCCTATGTAAAGGTAAAGGTAAAGGTACCCCTGCCCGTACGGGCCAGTCTTGACAGACTCTGGGGTTGTGTGCTCATCTCACTCTATAGGCCGGGAGCCAGCGCTGTCCGCAGACACTTCCGGGTCACGTGGCCAGCGTGACGAAGCTGCTCATGGCGAGCCAGAGCCGCACACGGAAACGCCGTTTACCTTCCCGCTAGTAAGCGGTCCCTATTTATCTACTTGCACCCGGGGGTGCTTTCGAACTGCTAGGTTGGCAGGCGCTGCGACCGAGCAACGGGAGCGCACCCCGCCGCAGGGATTCGAACCGCCGACCTTTCGATCGGCAAGTCCTAGGCGCTGAGGTTTAACCCACTATGACTAGGTGCTAACTCATGAGTACAACGTTCTTGCTGCCTATGACTAGGTGTTAACTCATGAGTACAACGTTCAGCAAGCATGGCCAATAGCAAGGAATGATGAGTTGTAGTTCCTGGAGAGTGAAAGCTGAATGATGACCAACTTCAAGGCTCCTTCTCTCCCTTCTGGTGGTTCTTTATCTATTAACACAGAGCCCTTTCAGTTGGAGACACCTTCAAATAGAGGACTGTCCCCTGTAAAGTAGGGTGCCCTAGCTAAAAGATGCCTCGTTAACAGCTCTACATTTACAAGGAACAGATATGATATTTTTAATACCTAAAAATATTTATTAGCTGCTGTTCAGTCAAAGCACTTGGAATAGCTTGAAAAACAAGGCATCAAAAGATGAGAACATCAGACTATGACACATTTAGCAAACTGTTTGAAAAATCAAGCATAAAATGGCCAAAAAAAAAATGAGTGAATGAAATGTTTTCACTAGGAAAGAAAATGATGACATCAATGAAACCTCTCTGGCATAAGAGTCCAAAAGATAGGGCACCACAACTAAAAAGGCCCTGTCTTCAGGCCCCATGTGACCTACCGAGGTGGGGTTGAGGTGAGACACAGAACATAGCTTCTGATATTAATGGATAGGTTCTTTCAGGAGCAAGTGGTTCTTTCAGATCAGGGGTCAGCAAACTTTTTCAGCAGGGGGTTGGTCCACTGTCCCTCATACCTTGTGGAGGAGCTGGACTATATTTTGGGGAAAAAATATGAAGGAATTCCTATGCCCCACAAATAACCCAGAGATGCATTTTAAATAAAAGGACACATTCTACTCATGTAAAAACACGCTGATTCCTGGACCGTCCACGGGTCCACAGAATTGACTCTATGTCAATTCTGCCTGTTACAGTTTATGTATATCCCTAAGCAGGTCTAAGGGATGCGGGTGGCGTTGTGGGTTAAACCACAGAGCCTAGGACTTGCCGATCAGAAGGTCGGCCGTTCGAATCCCCGCGACGGGGTGAGCTCCCGGTCCCTGCTCCTGCCAACCTAGCAGTTCGAAAGCACGTCAAAGTGCAAGTAGATAAATAGGTACTGCTCTGACGGGAAGGTAAACAGCGTTTCCGTGTGCTGCTCCGGTTCGCCAGAAGTGGCTTGGTCATGCTGGCCACATGACCCGGAAGCTGTACGCCGGCTCCCTTGGCCAATAAAGCGAGATGAGCGCTACAACCCCAGAGTTGGTCACAACTGGACCTAATGGTCAGGGGTCCCTTAAGCAGGTCTACTCAGAAAGAGGGGCCATTGAATTCAGTGGGACCTCCAGGTAAGTGCGAACAGGATTGTTGTCTTGCTGTGCAGTCCAAAGCATGGGACTCCACCAGAGGGCTGTTAAGCTGATAGATCTGCAACATCCGAATCACTCCCAGTCAGAGGGTCTTGTGGTTTGGATCACTCTGCCTATTGCTTTTAAAAAAACAACTTTATATTTTTGATACTTTGGATAGTTGAAGCTGATTTTGAAATTTCTTTTTAAGCCAGCTTGGGTCCTATTATGGTGGGAAAGTGGAATATAATTGTATCTTTATAAATCTAAGACAGCTTGTATTATTGCAGAATGGCTAACATTGTAAGGTTAAGAAAAGTACATAATCAGATTCCTTGCAGTTTTACTTATATTTATTGGTGGAGGGTTCTAAATGCACTTGGATTGACTTCAGCATTTTTAAAGAACAAAGCATTATTATTATTATTTTTTTAAAAAGTGGTAGAGCATTATTTTTAAACGATAGGTTGCCCGCACTGAATTTCAAATACAGATATTTATTGTGTACTCTGTAATATGGGTAGGTGTTCCTTAAATGCAAGAAGTTAAACAAAAAAATTGTTAAAGGAGGTTTGCAGGACACTACTGTGTAAATGCCATCAATAATGCAGCTACCACTGGGGAAGAATAGAGCTTAATAGCTATGCTTAGAAATTGACAATAAAACAGAAATAATTGATCTAGAATCAAACAGAAAGGAGTACAGAATCCTAAAGGGAGAAATCAGGAGCACTAGCAGCCATGAAAATTAGGCTTCAGGCATTCAAATAAAGACAGAAGCCTGGTATTTTATAAGTATAATGGCAACCATTTAAAATATAAACGCAGAGCTGTTAAATATGCACCTTTTCAGAACACTGAGCTAAATATACAGAAATGTAGCAAAACTTGTATGCTTCCAGAAGCTATAAATCATGTTCAGTACCTCTGTATTATATAGCTTCCATCATGCCCACAATCATGTTATTGGAGCATGGGCTGCGCATAATGATTACCCAACATCCGTCTTATCTTTCATTTTCGGGTTGTGTGTGAATACTTACATTCAGATATGATTTTATCCATGGAGAAATGGGTAGCTATGAGAAATACCACTGCTTCCAGCAATTACTCTTTCTTTCAGACGCTGCATTTCTTGCGCTTGCTGTGATACATTAAAAAAAAGAAGCCTGGTTCTATTAAACCGATATTAGTATAGTGTACTCTACAAAGAACTGGCCACTTTGATAAACAATGTTTGTTTGAAGGCAAATGTCTTTTTATTACTAGAACAGAACTGCAAATGTATTCACAATCCAGCAGGTTTTCCAAAGCCATTCCGGGGATTTTGAATGCGAGATTTAAAATTGCACAGTCGGTAGAGCATGAGAATCTCAGGGTCAGGGGTCTGAGCCTCACATTGGGTGAAAGATTCCTGCATTGCAGGTGGTTGAACCAGATGACCCTTGTGGTCCCTTCCAACTCTATGGTTCGATGATTCTAAAACTAATATTTTGCATTTTGATTTTTTTGTAAAAAAAAATCAGGATTCAAGTGCATTGTTCTTAGTATTTCTTTATTATTTGGGGGGGCATCAAATATGTCCAATGTCAAACACTAAATAAAATTTTAAGGCTTCAAACCTATGGAAGTCTACCCGACAGTAAGCTTCATTGACCACAGTGGGAATTAATTCTGAGTAAGCATGCATAGAGTTGTGCTATAAGGTCTTGATCCTAAAGTATATGCAAGTATGGGGAAAAACGAAGGTGGCTCAACTGCCATAGTGTTTTCTTCCCCATTGAAAACAATGTGCATGAAAGGGGAGGAAGCGTTTTAGACATGCTCAGGAATATGTCTGAAATTCTCTCCAGGGCTGAGGCATGCCAGGGGACAGGAGTGACTTTGGGTCTCTTTCTCGGTCCTCCCTAGCACATCGTTGATATGCCTTGACATGCTCCAGGGTGTTGGACACTTCAGCAGCCCTCTGGAGGAGCAATCTGACATTGCATCTCCCTTGGCAATGCATAGCTCTGTTTCCAAATTTGAGGCACAATATCTGATGTATTCTTTGACCCCTGTGACCCCTTCCTTGGGTGCCTAGTATTGCAGCCTAAGTCTGTTAAATGCCACAAAATGCTGACTATTAAATACAATCTGCAGGAATGACCACTGAGTGTGGAGCACACTTCCACCCACAGACAAGCCACAGCTGTCTGAACATCATGCCCTCTATCTAACCTTTGGCTTTCTCAGTGGTCTGCCGTGCCCCGTCTGTGACCTTTGTCTCCTTTGTCAAACATTGTGCAAGGGGAAAGTGACGCGATGGAAAAAGGTGCCAAAATAACTTTGTACCACCCCTCGATCTCGGGATTGTAAAGGTCACAGTCCAAAATGTATCTGACTGGTTTTGCATATTGTGCTAAAAAAAAGAGCCTCGGCAGAGCTAGCTGGCAGCTTGCTTGTGCACAGCTCACCTGCATTACCAACTCCTGCCTCATGCTTTCACTTCACAATCAGATGTTAAGCACCACTCTGTGCTAGCTGTTCTGTCAAACGCTTAAAACCATTGCGTTGACTTTAAAATATTGACATCAAATAACATTACACGACAAATGTAGCTATAAAGTACTGGGTAGAGAATACCTGGCTTTGAAATGTCCACCTGTGGAATCCCCACTGGTGTCACCACAGATAAAACAGGATGTTCCAGCTCAGGGACGGGCTGAGTTGACTCATGATCTGCTAGCTCCAAGCCAGGCCCAGTGCTGTCACTGGGAATTCCTCAGGCCCCATCCTGGCCCAACTGATGTTCAACCAGTCAACCGCGATCAACTAGTAGATCCCCTGGTGTTCCTGGTCAATCGCGTGATCCTTATCGATTGCGGGAGTAAAAAAAGCAGCGGTACGAATGCCTCCCCCCCCCGCTTCACTTTGTCCCTCCATTGCGTAAAGTGGACACTGTTTGGCGGTGTTTGGAGAGGTGAGTGATGTATGTTATTCCCCTTAAAAAAATATAATCCTCCCCCCCAAAAAATCAACAACTCTGCTCTCCCTCCCCCAAAAAACTCAACAACTGGTCAATCCTCAATGACAGTGGGTAGATCACTGCCAGTTTTTGGTTTGGTTTTTTTATACTGGGAGTGGATCACATTCTCTTGGGAGTTGGACGGGCCTGCTGTACTGGCTCCAGGTTGACTCTGGCTGGCATGAGCAGCAGGGCAGTAGACTGAATAGTGCCCCTTCCAGTCCCCAGATGCAGTTTGTATTGCAGCCCTAAACAGCATGCTGCTGCTGACTTGTCAGAAGTAAATTGTCATACATAGTTTCAGAAGATCAAACAAATCACCTCTAAGATCCTTGCAAATAATAATAATAATAACCATTATTGCCATAATTTTCCAAACAATAACTTTTCTTTACTGGAAACAGAATGGAGTTGATGTCAACAGAGCCAAGGATAACAACAGACCAAATGGATCATGTTTGCTTCTTAATGGAACTTAAATTTACAAGCTGATACATTTTTTTGCGGTTGGGTATTTTCACTTCTTTCTGAGATTGAGCAGGATTTCGACTGTCACCTTTATACCTGATTTACTCGCAATATATATTTCTCTAGCAGCTAACTCGCAGTCCAACTCTGAATTGAAAATCTTGGTTTGGTGAGCATTTGGACTTGCCTTTGTTATCCTCATTTGCTCGAGAAGACTAATTTCACATGGGAAGGATGGCGAGCTTTCTCAGATATTAGATTTTAATGCTTCTATTATTTTAATATTATGCATACTTCAAAGCAGTTATTCAGCTCCTTCTACTCTAAACCTCCTAAAAATGAAAATTATTCAGTGGCTTGAAAAGAAATAGTTTCCATCCTGTGTGAAGTGAACATGAGATAGAAATGCAAAAGTTGAGAAATGTGCCTTGGTTTCTCAGTTAAGACTGCAGTCCCCTACATATCCTCCTTTTTTTCAAAGGAAATGTGTTTGTGGATTCTGATGTAAATACCACCCATCTCAGATGGCTATTCTTTTTCCAGTGGTTCTTGTTTGTGCTTCTGAGGTTGAACTGTTACCAGTTTTTGATGCAACCACTGCCACAATGGCATGACCAAAGATGCTTCCAGACTGAGCTCCTTCCCTGTGGATTTCAAGTCAAGCCTCTGAAAAGAGGTCCTAGGATAGAGTGGTAGTAGGACCCTCTCAAATCTCCCTATTCTGTTTCCACTTGCTATTTGCTCCCATCTCCAGGAGTATTGTACTCCTACTGTCCCAAGCAGAGAGGTGATATAACCGCCTTCCAACTCCCTCTTGCCTTCTCCCACTGTGTCCATATCTCAAGAACATAAAGAAGAGCCCTGTTGGATCAGACAAAAAGCCCATCTGGTTCAGCATCCTGCCCTTCCTGTGGCCAACCAAATGCACATTGGAAGCCCACAAGCAGGACCTGAGTGACACAGCACTCTCCTCACCTGCAAGCTGGTATTCAGAGGCAGCTCAACTTTGTGCTCTCTCTCTCTCTCTCTTCCTGCTTTCCCCTAAACCCTTCCACCCTCCTCCCCACTGGAGAATCTTTGGACCACATAAAGTATGGTTGCCAGATTTTTTCAATGAATCCAGGGACACCCCCCCTTTTTTTGAAGCTGAGTAGCAAGGCTGATTGCCGAAGAATTGATGCTTTTGAATTATGGTGCTGGAGGAGACTCTTGAGAGTCCCATGGACTGCAAGAAGATCAAACCTATCCATTCTTAAGGAAATCAGCCCTGAGTGCTCACTGGAAGGACAGATTCTGAAGCTGAGGCTCCAGTACTTTGGCCACCTCATGAGAAGAGAAGACTCCCTGGAAAAGACCCTGACGTTGGGGAAGATTGAGGGCACATGGAGAAGGGGACGACAGAGGACAAGATAGTTGGACAGTGTTCTCGATGTTACAAACATGAGTCTGACCAAACTGCGGGAGGCACTGGAAGACAGGAGTGCCTGACGTGCTCTGGTCCATGGGGTCATGAAGAGTTGGACACGATTAAACGACTAAACAACAACAAAGCAACAGGGTGTCAGTAGTGGGGATGGTGAGGCAAAAGACCCCGGGCCCAAGCACACATGCATATTGTATAAAGGTGCAAAGCCCTTCTTTCACACCCTGTGAAACATAAATATGCAGAGTTTTAAAAAAACAGAGCAACGGCCACCAGACCGCAACTCCTGAGCCTCCCCTGATCAGTCAAAACAAAGGGGGAAGGGGGCAGGAGATCTGTACTGCCAGACGTCCCCGGTTCCCCTTCGGCAGTGGTGGCAACAGCAGCAGTCAGCAGCCCAGAGCCAGCCTGGTAGCGCAGTTGGCTCTGGCTGGCTTCAGGAGCTGCTTGCAGCCGTGGCACCCTCCATTTTTCCTCTCCGGAAGTCCCCATATGATGGGTTGCGCACACAACACATCATATGGGGACTTCCAGAGAGGAAAAATGGTGGGCGCCATGACAGTGAGCAGCTCCTGAAGCCAGCCAGAGCCAACTGTGCTACCAGGCTGGCTCCGGGCTGCTGAGGCTGCCGCTGCCATATTTCCCGGGAACAGATTTGCAGATCTGGGGACATTCCGGGGATGGAATTTGTCCGGGGACAGATTTGCAAATCCAGGGACTGTCCGCAGGAACCGGGGATGTCTAGTAACTCTAACTTAAAGGGAACTGCATTCTGGTAGTGGTGACAAACCCCTTTCCCCTAGCTGGCCACAGTCACTGTCCCAGAGACGGCCATTGAGAGAGCAGCACCCACAAAGGACATGTTTTGGAAGTGTCAGCAGTTGGCGACTATCCCAGCTCAGCCCGTGCTGCAACCAGGAGGGACAGGGGAAAGACTGGAGGCTCATTATGACTCTCATCTTGTTCATATCTGGAACAGCAAGCATGCAGTTTTCAGAACAGGAATGGACAATCCCTAAAGGTTCACAGCACCTCTACGTGTCATACATCTACCTGGGGCCATAGCTGAAGCAGTCTCTCACAGCTTGCACTGGAAATACAGTATCTACACTTGGATGTAGAATGGTAGGGAGCAAATAATTCAATAAGGGACACTGCTCTCTGAGAAGTGTACATTTTCTGCACGTGTTAATGGACTGCAATGTTTAATTTGAAATAGTTGGCTTTGTGTGTGTGAGCACCCGCAGACAACTAAGTGTGGGGGGGGGGCGATATTTTTGAGAAGTTAATAATTGCCTGTGATCTGCTGCAAATTTATCTTCCTCCTTTTCATTATTACATTAAAAAAAGTATCTCACCTGCTTTACTGCAGCACATATGTCCTTGGTAAATTGGCTTTAGTGACTACAGGTGGCTTACAGAGAGAGTGGGAAATGGGCAATTTTTGCAATGCATTGGCACCTTTGTCTTTTTCAATGACAATAATCAGAATTTTGCTCCATATAACACAGGATAAGGGTCTTGCTCTCTTCTCTCATGTCTTTCTCAGATTAAAAAAAGGAGAACCAGCCCAGTTGTCATTTATGCACATAAAAATACATAAGTGGGTGCAGGGAATCTATGAGCATCAGAGCCATATGTCTCTGGAAATTTGCAGCGGAAACAAATGACCCACAAGGAAAATGGATAATGCATTACAAAACAGGCACCCTGGAACCATGTGGCTAAACTAACAGTAAAAATGATCCATTCTTTCAACATGAAATTAATTCTCTGGTGAAATATCGAAAAGAGATTTTTAGGCAGTTTTGCCACCTGCTCCTCAAGTATCGTTTCTGTATATTCAGGTTTTTGATTTATGAGGAGCAGGGATATTTTGAAATACCTATTTCAACAGGGTGAAGTTGCTAAGATTTTTTTTTTTTATCCTTGGATTTATCCTAGCTTTGCAGCATCATAGCAAACTTTTAAATAGTTTCAGAGATAGAAGACTTCCCTGCTTCTTCTCTTCTGATATATATGCTGTTCCGTCAAACATGCATACCAATAGCAATACATTATATTATTTTAATTACAGGAAGACATGCTGTGCTCCTCTCATTGTTCCCCTAACACCAGTTACTTGAGCTGCTTGGTGTTACAGAATATGCACAAACATTCTAACTTCCTGGGAAAGAAATGGGTAAGAAACAAACTGTTCACGGTCCATCTTCTATGAGAAGGAAGATGAGGGGGAAAATACTTCATACATGCTCTGGGTGGAGGTGCTGTGTGAAATGGGACTAGAAAGCTGAGTGGGAGAAAGTTCCAGAAGCTAAGAGACCAGATGCAGGATGCCTAAAAAACAAAACAGAGTAAAAACAAGTGAAAAAGAAGACCTTGATGGAAGCGAGAGTCTGGAGGAGAAAGCTTGAAGAATGTAGGAAGGGAGTGAAACCATGCTTAAGATTGAAAGGTATAGACTCTGAAAAGGGCTTCAGTAAGAGTTGTTTAAAAAGAAGAATTCTACCATTGTGCATCCTGCCACCACTGTGGTACAGTATTAGGAATTCGAAGATGGGATGAGGTCCAAGAAGTGATAGGGTGGTGTATTGAATGATTTGAACTCAGCAGACTATTCTGTGACCACAAGCTTCCAGTACACATTTCTGCTGATACATCCAGCATGCCAGATTTGAGTTATATTCTTTCAGACTCTCCTGATGGTGTTGGAAATGTGTGTGCTGGGGACACTGTTAATTGTGGTAGCATGTGCCCTTAAACCCATCGTTCTGAATCCACCAGTGAAGATACAGAAAGGAAACTCAGCACGTGTACAAATGTTCACACTGGCATTAGGATTTGAGGCAGTTGGAATAGCCACCTGTTTTGCAGAGGCATCCTAACTGCAGTGTAGGAATATGCATCTCAAATAGCTGTCTCAAGTTGTTGCTGGTATGGGTGATGGTAGCTGTTGCCATGTGTTTGAAGAATGACTATTGACTAGTGCCAAACAGCATATAACTTTATTCCGTAACTACGTTGCAACAAACCATGGGATTATGCCAGTGCAGTTACTGAAACCAATTTACACAGAATACTTACATACTCAGATGATGGATGAGCCAGTCTGTAAACTTAAACAACCCTTGTATACATTGCATTGGAAAGGATACTGTTAGAGGCAATAGTTCAATAAGGCAGCAGGGAAGGTGGAATGGGGAACAGAAGAGTTGGGGGAAATGGAAGACATAGAATCTCTAGGCATCTAGGCTCTCCCAGCATGTCAACACTTCACAGATCCCATTGTGGAGATCCCCAAACCCTCATCATGCTGGTTCATAGGTGATTGTTTCCAAAAATAACTTCCATATGGCTGGGTTTCCAAGTTGTTGCAGGAATTTTTGAACCAACTTCTATGCCAGTATCCTTTGTGAAGTGTTTATGCTAGTGTCATACCCCTTTCAGAGAAGTGAGAGCTTTGGAAAATGAAAAGGCTCTTATGAGCAGCCACAAAATCCCCGTTTTATGCAGGGAAACTGGCAATACTCAAACCATCCCCAAACAACAGGCAAAAAGGCACCCTCCTAAAAACTCAATAGATAGGAAAATTGGGAGGGGTCGAGGGCCTTGACAGGCACCACAAGGGGTGTTTCGGTGTGCTATGGTGCCCACAGGCACCACATTGAGGACCCCGGGCATAGGTACTTGGGGGAGGGAACAGGGGCCTTTGCCACAAATTATTGGCCAGGTAGATCAGCTCCCCAGTGCAATTGTAAGAATCTCTGTTTAAAGTTTGGATTATGCAGATAGGGTTCAGCTTTTAGTCATCCTACCTGACAAAGGGAATGGAAAACACAAATTAGAAAGTGAATAAGCAATGCAAATCAATAGGAATTACTTCCTCCTTAAAAAAAACCCCAATCAAGTAAAGTGAAATGGAAGCCCAATAGTTCTTAGCATTGCTGTTGTGGAACCTAAGCCCCAAGGTGTAATTGAAATCTAATGCTGATCTGAATCCTTTGAGGAATTAAATTGTTATTGCAGGGGGAGAAATAAAGTTTCCTTAATATTAACAAAGTCTACTGACATACAATTTTCTCTGAGGGCTACTTCATAGCTTAGCTGCCTTACTGCTGCATTAGGACAAGTATCAGAAAAAGGAGTGAATGTGGTCTTCTTTTCATTCCAGGTCTATGACATGCCCTAGAAAAAAAATCTTCCCTACTCCCTACCCCAATAATACTGGCTTTAAACATTCTTACGCATAATGGCTGAATATTCCAAAGTCTTGAGGAACCAACAGATGTATCATGTATCACCTTCCAGAGACTTTAGTTCATATCATCAGGAACACTGTCAATTGACAGTTTCTATAGCTATAAGTACTGTATATATAGATAGATAAGGATGAGTGGGTGGATCAGTGTGTTTCTGGTGTGTGTCAATTATTCCATGTGCTCAATTATATGTTCATTCAATTCTGGTTCTACATGAAAATTTGCATTATTTTTGAACTTATTTTTCATGAAATAAAATGCATTTTACTCTAGAGTATGTAGCTTTGTCAAAAACATGCAACCATACCAATTTTGGTATGCTTTCTGAGCTGAGAACTGTATCTGGAAATTCCAAGAAGTGTGAAAGCTGATGGGTAATTGCATACCAAGCCATGTGTGAGTCCGTGAGGAAGTGCAGATATTGTTCACTTAAAAATGTGGACCTAACAAAATCCTTGTGCTTCCAGAGCCATATGTCTCATGCTGTGAAGAACCAATTTAATATTATCATGCACCACTCCTTGGTACACTAGCCTTCTGAACTAGCAGAATGGACCTTTCATTTCCTCTCCCTTGCAGCCCCCTGTGTACCCTCAAAATCATCTCCAGAGGGTTGGAAGACTCTCTGGAGCAGGCATAGGCAAACTTGGCCCTCCAGATGTTTGGGGACTACAGTTCCCATCATCCCTGACCACTGGTCCTGTTAGGTAGGGATCATGGCAGTTGTAGGCCAAAAACATTTGGAGGGCCGAGTTTGCCTGTGCCTGCTCTAGAGGGTCTTCCAACCCTCTGGAGATGATTTTGAGGGTACACAGGGGGCTGATTTTGAGGGTACACAGAGTGCATGTGTGGAGGAAAGAAAATGGAAGTGCTTCTTGAATACAAACCACTCAAAATCCAGTGCATGGAGATTTGAAATACATTCTCAATGACAAAATCCAGGAATCATCCAAGAATCAACTGTAAACTCTGAGCCTATACGCGTTTAATTTTGTGCATGGTCACTGCATTGAAATCTTAAGCCTACCCATGGATCCCTGAGGCACTGAAAGCACAATATCTGTGCTGAGAATATTCACCACCTGGGTTTTCACTTAAAGATCCAGTCCGCTTTCTAAGCAATTTCTCTTTGAAATGAAAGGGAAGGCTGATCAATTAAAAAAAAAAAAATCTGATAACTGCAACTAGGATCTTATTGACTTTTATGATTATGTTTAGGGATGTGAGAAGAAGCTACTACAAACTGATCTGACGTTCACTAATTCATACACATCTCGACCTGAGCTCAATATTAGAAAAAATCAGATTTGCTAGCACAGTAGAAAGTAGCTGTGTTTCAAAATGTGTAAATGGGTTAATCTGCTCTAAAACATTGCTTTGCCAGCTGCGTATTTAAACATTAATGAGACAGTCAGGGAGGGAATGAGCAGTTAACGCTCTTGACCTGAGAAATAGATTGCTATTTTTAGGAGACAAAGGGTATAGCAAACTGAAGGTTTGTACATTATACAAAATCCATTGTATTATTATTATTATTTATAAAAATATAGCTTCTTGCAGCATATAGCTGCTAGGCAGAAATGGATTTTCAGGGCAAAATGGCACAGTTTGGTTTCGGGAGTTATAAGAAGGGTTTAATACATATGCTTGCAATCAGTGTTTGGGCAAAGTCTGTGCATTAGTTCTTAGCAAAGTTTGGAGAGTTCTCATCCTTGTGAGGTTCAAAGAACTATTAGAAAAATGTGTCTGCAGCACTTTGCATGGTCCATGTAGAACTAAGGAAGTGTCATGAGTTCATGGGAAGCTTTTCGCTTTTGGGAGAGGATTTTATGAGAGACTGCACCAAAAGACAACCTTTCCATATTGCAGGACCTTGCCTGTCAGTGTGTTATCTATAAACACTTTCATCCATCTCTAGTTGCATGTTGTTGGAATCCATCTCTCTCCGGAGACAATGGAAGACTGCACCTTTGGAGATGAATTCAAACCCTTGGAGAATTGCAGTGCCTGCTGTGGCTGTAGAGACTGAAATGGGAGAGACATGTTTTGTTGCAGCTGGGGCAGGTGAAGGTGTCTGGTTATGCTGGGGCAGGTGTGTTTCTTCTGTCTGTGCTCCTCCCAGCAGTCAGTCCTCCTCTGGTCACTGCTATGAATACATGACCTGACTGCCTGTTTCCAGGCACCAAAGTTAATTATAAAGAATTATGTCAGAATGTGGCTGGGAACACACTTCACAGTTCATCGGCATTCAGATGCACATATGTGTGTGCCTCTGATTATATCTGTGGTTCATCAGTCAGATATGTGAGGGGGAAAACAGCCTCTTTCCTCTTGTCTGTACTGTGTCCTATCCTGGCCCTGACAAGGAGTCCATGAGGCACAGCTGAGCAACACAGGTTGGTGGTTGCAGGACCATGGACAGCTCCAAGGGAAGGCTGGAGGTGAACTGAGGCTACTTGACCCATGGCCTCCACCCCACCCCTCCCAAGCCCTGCTTCCCTTGTTCAAAGAATGGAGAACCTCAACAGGCCAACCACCTGTCCTGGAGATTACCTGATGTGCTTCCTGTGCAATTAGGCAGGGATAGTAGTTCCAGAGGCCCATGGGCTTGTGAAGGTCCTTGCTCTGCAAATAGAAAGCTAGCACTGTAGGTAAAGGTTACACACAGGCCTTCTCTTTGCTCTGTTAGTTTTCTTCCTTCAGGGATTTTAATTTATTTTATGGAAAGCTTTTAGAATCTAATCCCTCATCTGTAGTCTACCATCTGAGCAGTATTTTGCCTTACTCTGCAGCAAGTGTAGTGAAGCAATCATCCATCCATTCCAATGAGCTAAATTCAGGCTAGACCCAATCTTTGGCATGCACCTGCAAATATCAGTAATTCAATATTTGCCAATTCTTTCTTTTGAACTCTGCTCCTCTCTCTGCAACCTGCACTGGCTTGAGTAGCTTCTTCCATCAGCTATGCATAGCTGTGGGTGCTAGCACTTCACAAGAAAATTTCCTGCCCCTATTTTTAAAACCTAGGCTTCATTTTACACGCATACACACACACACAAATTTTAAAAACATGATCTTTTTGGCCTTTGAGGTCTACGCACTTACAGTCAATGTCACCTCCTTGACTTGCATTTTGACCTTCTTGCTCAGGTCACTTTTAATCAAAGTTTGATGGGCACATCTGAAATTATGGCCTTGTTCTGGACCCTCCCTTCTTCATTTTGCCCTGGTACAGTCACCTTAGGGAGTGTAAGGGGTTGCCTGTCAGCAGGATTGCAGTATATAGCAATGCTAGGTGTGTGGATGCAATTAAACAGTCTTCAGCCATCCTGCCAATTGTTTTTGCTCACACAGATCTAAAGAACAAAGCATTCACTTGCATGTATCTTAGTGACTGCCTTGGAATCTTTTCCTTGTATCTCTGCTGCATTTGCTTTTGAAACCCTTTTTGTGGGTCTTTGGACCATAATAAAGAATGCTGTTGCCACTGCATAAAGCTTAGTCTGTAGGGAATCAGTATGGGGGGGGGGTAAAAAGGGAGCCTTCCCTGTGTTTCTGGAGGCCAGATTAAAGAACTATGGGAAAGGAGGACATCCTCTCTCAAGAGTCAGATCTTGGAGATCCAGAATGGGGAGAGGCCGTGCAGGAAAAGTAAACTGAGCTGGAGGTTCAGGTGGTCTCAATACCTAGGAGTGCCTTTTACTGGCCTTGGCTGATAGGACAGCTGTGGCCATTCCTGTACTGGGATGGCTTAATTCCAGTAGCCCAGGCATTGGATTCAAGAGTGGATTGTTGCAATGCTGCAATGCCAAACAGAGTGAGTGGGATCTATCTTGGCCTTCCTGGACAATCACAAAGGGGGTTGGCATCCTGGCATTTAAGGTTGTGCCAGCTCCTTTTTCATCTTCTTTCTTTGTGCTATGGCAGTGTGGTCTAAGCAAGTCACCCTCTGGCGGTCTGAGTAGGATTTTTGTGTGTGTGTGTCATTGATTCACCTCTTGGACTGCTTCCCCCCCCCCATGACTCTACATTACCTGCAGTTCTAACTGAGTGTGGTTTGGTATTTAATTTGCTGCTGTTCTTCCTTGATCAGCATGTAACCGATGTGGCCAGGGGTGTGGATTTTGTCAATGGAAAGTGTAAGCAAACTGAGGCCTCCTTGGGTGAAGACCACTTTCCAACCACCTTCCATCACTGACTATTTGGCAGGTTCTTTGGTGGGTGGTCTTTGGGGTCTAGAATATGTACTCCAGTGAATGCTGGACAGCAGGGCCAAGGTACACAAGTTAAGTACCCATACCCACTGTTCTACCAGGAGGCAGGTAATTTTTTCTCTCATCCTAATATTTGGAGATGGAGACCAGGTGCAGTGCTTGGGGAAATGGAACAATGCATCCCTACCTGACTTACCCAAGCTCCACCTGCCCACATTTTCATAACTGGGTTGAATTGGCTCCAGCTCTTAATGTTCTATAATAAATATGACCTTTTGTGCTGCAAATGCTGCCTCTCTCGAGTCTTCTTCCTGGGTGTGCGGGCAATTAATTTTTTCACGTGGCAGCACCTATGCTTTGGCATTCTCTGCTTCTTAATATTAGGCAGACACATTCACTATACTGCTTTAGACATCTGTTAAAAAGTTTTCTTTGATTTCACAAAGTCGACCCAGACATATACCTTTATCTCTGCATTTTTGTATTTCATCTCTGTGTTACTGGTAGTGATTTTAATGTACTGGTAGTGATTTTAATGTATAGTGTTTATTTATTTTATTTTCCATCAACCTGTCTAAATCTGGCCTCTTAGCTGTAAACTGCCTAGTTAGCAACCCCCACCCTCCAAAAAGCTGATTAGGGTGCAGGGGGCATTAGCTGGCATGCTCTGATCTACTGGTCCACTTTCTTGTCTATTCTGGCTATTGCAGTTCCTTTCCTTAGCTAAACATAGGTACGCATAGACATAGACCAGGGGCTATCAACATGGTGGCCTTCAGCTGTTCTAACCTACAGCTCCCATCAGGCCCAATGGTCAGGGATGATGGGAACTGTAGTTCAAAGAATTTGAAAGGCATCTACTTGGCTGTCCTTGACTTGGACCAGTCCACACCTGACATCCCTCAAAATACCATTTCAAGGCCTGCTGCAGACTTGACTCCTAACACCATGTAACACTTTACACAGCCTATGTGTTGGCCATGCAAGCACATTCTCTTATGGATCTGCAAGTAAACACCATTAGTAATGCACAGGCATGCAGATTACAAGAGGGCCTTTGGGAACCTGTCTGCATATACCATCCGATGCTTCTTCCTGTGTTAAGCAACTATTTGCTTTCCCACAAATGCATCCTGCTCATAGCATTTTCAGCAGAGTTAATAGGTCCCTCATTATGCTTACAGCATGCCTGTGATTATTTACTGAGTTAATTAATGATTTATATTCAAAAAGCAAGAGAGGCCATATTGGGCAATTGAAGGGTTGAAAGTCTGTATTGAAACACATCTGGTCATAATTAAGATTTACTGTGGAATTCCATTTTGCCAAAAGATTAATTACAGGCAGCTAAATGAATATCATCATGGCTGATTGACATGTACACCATGAACAATTCAATCTGGGGAGCACACTTTACATTCCCCTGCCTTGTTTCAAATAAGTAAAGATACTTAGCCCAGACAAGAATTACTGGTAACTAGTGAAATTCCCACCATTCGGAATTCTCATCATATGGAAATGTGAGTATATAAAGATGAGCGCCCCAATTTCCTTTTCTCCCTGCTCTCTCCTGCTCTTTAACTTTTCCATCATCATCAGTTTTGTATGCCATTTCCCCATGATAAACCATGTGCAAAATGGCTCACCAGAACATCAGAAAAGTTTAAGTAACATATAACAGAAAATGTGCAAATATTAGTAGACCGATCAAACATCTTGAATTAATAAATAAATGTATTATAAGATCCAGTAATCCACTAGTAATTCATGCTAAGGCCTAACAACAGAAATATAAAAAGATGCAACAACTGTGCATCTTAGCCAAAGGCAGACGCACGCGCGCGCACACACACACACACACACTTCTGCTAGGCTAGATACAGATGAGCCTAACAAAAAGACAGGGACCAGGTCTTGCAGGGTTCACAGCTAGATGGTATCCTTGGTTCTGTCTGTTGCCTTATCTGGTCATTGTTTCCCTGCGAATGCCCCACAATTTTCATCCTTCCTTTACTTCCAGGCCATTCCACATTCCAGCCCTTTCCTGATTGTGGCTTCTAAGCATGCAAATATGTTTGAGGTGAGGACAGGGATTGGCTGGTGCTGTGACAAAGGCACTGTAGACTCCTTAAATCTAGAGAAAGTGATGGCATCGCTTTATGACATTTCTATGGGCAAGGAAATTAGAACAGCAGGGGTGTGTGCGGGGTCTTCTCTACAAAGTGAAACGTGATTTGAAAATGAGTGGCAGCATTTTGTCCCAGCTGCAGTTTCTGGATCATCATCAAAGGTAATGAAAAAAGTTCTACAAATAAATTAGTTTCTGGCCAAAATGTTCTCGTTAGAAATATACTAACAGCCTTTTCTCATCCTTCAGCCTTGTGAGGCAAAGAACAAAAGCCCATTTCTGGCTCAAAACTGACAAACATCTGTACTGCTGAAGACATTTTTATTATCCTGTACCTACATGTTGTTCTTAAACATAAATAAAAATATACCAAAAAGGGGAAGGGAAGGGGGAAAGAAGGAAAGAAAGGAGCCAGACATGTAATACCTTGTGTGCAGTGTAAGAAAAGAAAGAAACTTGTACAGAATTGTAGCAGCTGTGGATGTATTTCAAGGATATTATGTATATATATAGTCTCTTAAATTCTTATTTACAGCACCTCTCAGGAAAACATACCAGATGGTACTAGATGATGTAGGTGCTAATAAGACTACTGAGGGGACAAGTGCTCTATGGATATCTCTGTTCAGCTGACTCTGGAATCATTTAGATCTGAGGCATCTACCCGGGGGTCAGAAGGTTATGCTCGCATTGGATGCCAGAGTTTTCCTGTTGACAAGATCATTGCATAGTCAACCATCTGGCCTTCCAAAAATATTAATCTTATCTGGAAGGTGTGCCCCCAGAAGCATACATCATTGCAATGGTACCCAGAGACTGCAATGATGGGGTTGCCTATCTTCGTTCTTTAACTTTTGGTAAGGCACAGGACCTGCAAATATATGGACTTACGGACTGACAAATTGAGCACACTAAATAATGCTATCATTTTTATACTCCCCCCCCCCCCGGATGCTAAAATTCACCTGTAATTTAGAGTAGAAACCGATTCACGGATGATTTCAACTTCTAATGAGCTGCTGGGCCACATGGCTGAAGAATCGAGAAAGTGAATGAAATTATTCTCAGACACATTCAGTCATAGAGAATATCATTTTCATAGATGACACTGAAAGCTGCTTAAGCAGCTCTTGCACTTCTTTGTGAGCACTGTGTGTCTGTAGTGTCTGGCAGCAAGTCTTCAGGATATTAGGGAGAAATTTTCCCCAGTCCTACCTGAAGATGGTTTGACCTTCTGCATACAAGGCAGGTGTTATAGCTCTGAGTTATTGCCCTTTGGATGCTATCAGATGCATGTGTAAGAAAGGATGAGAGTGAGGCTCAGACCTCTTTTCTTGTGCAGTGGTTCAAATACAATCATTTACATGTTGACACTGATGCATCTGAAAGCGTTAACAAGTGGATTTCGCACCCCCATCCCATATTTAATCATTTTCATGATAGCATGCCCTTAAAAGGGAGATAAATGGGCATCTAATCCTTAGCTCTATGGAATGAACATTTCTGGTCAATAACCAGCTTTGGGAAGGAAACTATTGCTCATCTCACAAACAGGGCTTCATAAATCTTCATCTTGATAGGAGATAATTGTGAGAGGAGCTGGGAGATGTTACAATTCACTCTGTCTCTAAAGCCAAATATTCTTCTACTTTGTTTCCCTCAAACTCTCCTCCTGCCTCTTTAATGCTCATGTTCACCTTTTGTTGTTTCTTATGATAATGATCTGCAAAATCAATCTCCCAGGACATTTTGGGGATGAATGTGGAGCCACTATGCTAAAAAAGAATAGAGAGAGAGAGAGAGAGTGCTGAGCATGAGTTTGCTGAGTTATAATTCATTCGAAATTCAATACTTGTGCCAGGATCTAGAACAGTGCTAAAAAAATTCCCAAATTTGATTTTTTTTTTAAAGTAGGACTAAGTAGGGCTGAGCAAGTCACCTCCAGTTTGATTTGGGGCCCAATTCAGCAATCCTGCTTTGGCCCCAGTTTTGGCTGGATTGCTCCATGCCTAACTCATTGCAAATACAAAACTAGCAGAATGGGTGAAGACAGAATATTTCTCCTTGTTGTGCTTAATTTCTACTTGCAGAATTTTGAACACACACACAGTGCTTTTTCTGGGGGGTATGCAGGGGTATTCATACCCCTAAACATTTTGTGAATCTTTGTACTTTTGTCCATTTACTGTATTTATTTGTCCCAATTTGAATTTTAAAATGGTGATTTTCTTGAGTCAAAATGAAAGTACTCCTAAACATTTTTTAAAGAAGAAAAAGGACTGTAAATATAGCAGGAGCATCCAAAATTAGAATCACCATCTGTAGACTGAAG
Organism: Podarcis raffonei; assembly: GCF_027172205.1. Lineage (NCBI taxonomy): Eukaryota > Metazoa > Chordata > Lepidosauria > Squamata > Lacertidae > Podarcis > Podarcis raffonei. The sequence continues at coordinate 26,332,548 of NC_070606.1, forward strand.
CCATATTATTATTATTATTATTAAACTTATTAGTTGCTTGTCACCCGAAGGTCTCCACACAACTTAAGCAAAGAAAAATACACAATGCATAATACCATAGGGGAGAAAGCAGGGGGAATCATATCATACATTAATATTTCATATAACATCCATGGGGCAAAAAAGCCATACCAGCCATATAAATAGTAGCAAACAACATTAACAATAGTCAAAGAATAAACAAAGCAATAATCTGAGCCACTAATTATCAAATAAATAAAACCTCAGCCTCCCCCCCAGTCCAAAAAACATTTACATCGGACCAACAATTTTTCTCATTTAGCCTCCCTGCCCCACCCAGAAGTCTGGTGTCAAGACCAGCTGCTACAAATCAGTGGTGGGTGGTCCAATGTCCTCTGTGGATGGTCTGTCATCTCTCTTCAGTGGTGAGCAATCACAAAGGAGCAATAACAGTGTTTTTTCAAGAATGTGCAAAGAATCCTGATGCAGCTGGAGTGCCAGCGGGAAGCCACAAAGGTAGTGATGGAATCATGAGAGTGGGCATCTAGTTGAGTGTAGTATTTGTCAGGACCAAGAATTGCTGCAGCCAGCTGAGCCACTGTGACCACATAAAGGCTCTTTGTCTTTTGTGTGAATGGGCCCTAAGTAGGATTTGCAATGGATATGCTTAAATCTTTCTTGACTGAATTCAAAGGAGTTTACTTTGGCAAGAACATACCCGGTATCATACATTTCATAGGGAATAGCCAACATGGCACCTGTGTGCATTCTTCTGTGGTCCCTGCAGAGTCCTTGCCCATGCTGAAATTTGTCTTGAAAGAGGGCATTCTCCTGTACAAATAAAATAGGACTTGGTATTTGTGTGGTTGTGGCATGTAGTTGAGGTGCCCATGACATTTTCTCTGCTTTGCAAATATGCCCAAGGGCCCCTTGGTCATGCTTTGCCGTTTTCCAGCAATTCTGATGAATAGCATGCAACATGCTATTCATTGCACCTCACTGGATTTCTTCAAAATCTCTATATTTTTGCTTCACCCCATTGGTGGTTCTCCTTGTTTGCTGTGAGCTCTGGGCCCCATGTGACAATGGCTGGTCCTTACCTGCTCATGCCACACAGCTGTCCAGTTAGACTCCCATACTCTCTCAACTTTCCCCGTGACTTTGATTGCTACCCCATTGTTTCAAAACCCTCTATTTTTCCTCCACGCTGACTCTACTCAAATGACAGAAATATGTACATCTTCCATCTGTTGGAGCAAAGGTGAAATTCTAGGCAGATGCGTAGACTCCCTTACAGGTATGGGCAAGTTTGCCATTGTCTGGGATCTACTGTTCCGTGTTAATGAGATGACCACCACCAAGATACTACCAAAAAGGACAGAATGCAACACCATGGCTCATTAGCTGCACAGACTGAGACAAGCTCACCACACCTGTGAATCGTGAACTTCTCATTGACTTCAGCATGGAGCTCAAAGACCAGGTCCTAATCTACATGACACTTAATGGACTGGAACACAACTACTTCAGAGCTCAGCTTACACTCCTTGGTTCCGCAAGCCAATGGCAAACCGTAGGGGTGTTACAGCCAAGCTCTCACTATCCATAACTGACAACAGAGTTTTATCAGAAGCTGCTGACTAAACAGAGGACAGCACTGAATGTGCTCTGAAGTCAGATGATTAACATTTTTAAATGAAAACTTCAATGAAAATTCCTGCACTAAATATAAATGTTACCTGCCCTGTGCAATGCCACAATTCTCTATGGATGTTTAAGCTTTTCTATTATTATTATTATTATTATTATTATTATTATTATTAGCAAATAAAAATTTACCTATTATTTATTTAAGCCTGGAAACACAAGAAAGCAGCACTTTAGAAAAATACAAGCAATCCTTCTCCCTTCCCAATTGTCTGGTGACATCCACATTTATCAGATTACATGTGCATTGTCATATGGGTAATCCCAATTGTTTGATATAATCTAGGCCTTGGATATTGTTGACCATACGTTTTCACACATGGTTGCAGCACCTCATGGGTTTTGTAGTCTTGTGCATACCCCTGTTTCGCCTTGCAGCAGAATTTGATGACATGCTTGAGTGCAGAAAGGGTTGTGTTTCACTGGGCTGCCACTGTAAATGGCATCCCTGTACCAATTCTCCCTGCTCTGATGTTACAGGCAGGATTACTTTCTGGTTGCCCCATGTTAATGACTTTGTTATATGCTTTCCCCCCAGTAGGAGCCAATTATGTAGAGCCATTGTAGAACCATGCAAAATGACGATGTAAATTGGACTGGCAAACCCACAACCCACTGACCTGATTCTGTACCCCTTCTCAAGATGACAAGGGGGCTTAGCCCAGACCCCACTGGGTGTGGAGGCCACGTGGCCCACTCACAACACTGCCCCACTCAGAAGTGGACCAGCCTTGCCAGTTTTGGTGATGGCATTTTCCTCTATAACTAGCTTACGTATTATGGAGGAGAGTTTGACACAAGGATGTCATTTTCAGTAGAAGCTCCACATCATACATAAGACTTCACCCATAGTAAATGGGAAAGTGAATAGTGTTTTACACTTCCACTAATGTTGTCTGGAATGCTAATGGATATCGTCGCAAGAGTTGCCTCTGACACTGCTGAATGAAATGATCGAAAAGGGTTGAGTGCCTATAAATTATCTTTGCTCATACCCCAAAATTGCCACTGATTAGCTGACTGTGTGTCAAATTGAATTCAGATTGCCACCAGAAAAGCTTCAGAAGTCATACTAAGAGATCCTGTGCTGAATGATGCCTCCATTGGCTGCCAGCACTCGCATTAAGAATAAAGGCTGTATTATCTCCTTGAGTTGATGGATTCCTTTCCCCTGCATCTCAAGCACACAATCTGTCTACAGCACTGCCTTTTCAAAACTTTGAACTTCCTTACCATGTTAGGTAATCTGAAGATAAATGCAAGGCAGCATTGGAAGTTAAGAACAATTCACTAAGAACTTGTGTGTGTGTGTGTGTCGATTTATCATCTATCTACCTACAGTATATATCGACTAAGCAGAATGTTACTATTATAATTATCTGAAGAAGTGTGTATCTGAAGAAGTGTGCATGCACATGAAAGCTTATACCAGAACAAACTTAGTTGGTCTATAAGGTGCTACTGGACAATACACACACACTCACACACACACACATCTATATATATAATTTTATTTTTTTCGACTGCGTCAGACCAACACGGCTACCTACCTGATATTATAATTATAGATAATGCCAAGTGGCTGAGTCTTACTGTTTATTTTTATTTTTTGTTTTGCTGGAATGGGGATTTAGAACACCTAAAATATTGATGGCAACTTCAGTGTGATTTTTACCGCGAACCACCCGCATGAAAGATGGAGATATTAGCAGGCAGAGCGGGGAGGGGGAAGAGAAAGGCACAACTTTTGCAGAACTACAAACAAATATTTAGGGGAAATGTCAGATGGAAACTCCCTCCCCACCCATTTTAAAAGCCAAGTGTATTCAGTGGTTATGGGGTGCTGACTGACTGTGTGTGAGTGTAAAACAGGAGGAGGTGAATTTAATGGAATCACTGGAATCCTAACTAGGGAACCCTTCATGCCACAACACTTTGTGGCAGGCCCTAGTTCTTGTTTTTTATTCACATTCACAGGTTTTATTTACCAGAATATTCTCTTTTTGCTTCTGCCTTCCTTTGCCTGCAAAAAACTATATAGTCTTCCCCTCACTGGCAGATTCCTTTTGACTGGATCTATTATTCCCTGTAGACCCAAGTGCATGAGTGTGTGGTTCTATGGCTTCAACTGAAAATTCCCATGAGTGTTTTTGAAAAATTCATGACCTTATCGTTAAATATTCCCCACTTCTGAGATTTTGTAGAATGGGATTTGGGTACCATGCAATCGCATGCCCGTGCGTTGAAGAACTGGGCCTGGAGTATTGGATTTCTGCAGTGTGTGGCTCATTTAGGTGTTAAAAAATAAAATTTGGGGCACATTTTCAAGGCAACTTGGCAATGTAAGGATAGTGTTCCTGGATCAATCTCATAAAATGACCAGAACTGGATGGTGGGGGACAGGATGGAATCACACATCCTAAGAACATGAGAAGGGTGACCAAATACTTCTATTACCTATTGTTTGTTCTTTCTTGCAAACATCACTTGATCCAATGAACCATTTTGCTGAGACCATGGGAAGATGACATCAAATATATGAAGTACTGTGAAAGTAGAGATGGCACAGTGATGGTGCCAAGGCATTCTTGGCCGAGCAAGATTTTGAACCCAGATCCAAATTCCACACTCTAAATTAGGGATGGGAATCCTTTGGCCCTCCAAATGTTGTGGCACTCTCATCAGCCCCAGCCAACATGGCCAGTGATCAGGGATTATTGGAGTAGTAGACCAAGAGCATCTGAAGTGTTACAGATTCTCTACTCATACTCTAGACACTATACAACATTGGCTGCTAGTTGCCTGTGGTGAGAAGAGGTTGTGGGTCCGCTCACTTGGTACACATGGACTACTGATTTATTAAAGGCTATGCTTAAGATTTGCCAGTCCATATTTGCTATATTAACAATTTATTACATCTAATCATCTTACGTAGCTTAGGTGGACATGGGGTCCAAGGGGGAATGTTATTACATTAGTGACACTGGAATACTCAGCTCAGTAATTGTGTTAATTTTTAGTATGTGCCTTAAGTTCATTTTCAGTGAGTGCTCTCCAGTTCATGAAAAAGGCTAGAGGCTGCCTCTATTTGCAGACTGTTCATTCCTCTCATGAATGTACCTTCTTTAAACCTTCTTTAAACCTCTCATGAATGTACCTTCTTTAAACCAAGGTGTCCCAATCTCTTTAAGGGTTACAGGGAAGTCATGCATTACATCTGATCATTTGCATTACCATTTTTATATTCTTTTCCCAGTCCCATGAGAGATGTGGGTGAACTGTTTCTATGCTGCTAAAATCAGCTGTTGGAAAACCATGAATGTATAACAAATGTAATACACAAGAGGGACATGCAGAACTGATTTAAAAGTTTTGTATCTGTTTAAAAACTTACTTCTGTTTTATACTTATTTTTCTCATATATATATATGAGAGACTTAGTTTTAGCTTGATTTTGTCTCCAATTTTTTTGTATGCCATTTGGATGGTGGTTTCCTGTATAGGGCTCCTTTTGGTCAGCCATACTCTATTCAAGGGACCGTAAGGCACTCAAACAGGTCAATGAATTCTTCTCTTTATGCACTCCCCCAACAGCTAAGAGTAGGTGGAACTATCATGAGGTCACACCTCTGTCAATCTTAACACCTGTCAATCTTAACATCTGCGGGAAAGAGGAGACCTTTCAGATATTTGAGGCCAAAGTCACTTAGGGATTTAAACAATAATGTGAGCACCTTGAATTGGGCCCAGAAACAAATTGGCAAGCAATGCGGCTGCTCTGGAACATGGGTTATGTGAGTTTTAAATAGAATCCCAGTCGATAAACTGACCAGTGTATTTTGGACCAGTTGAAGCTCCTGAATTATTTTCAAGAACAGCCCAACATGGAACATGTTTCAATAATCCAGTGTGGGATTCATGGCCAAGTCATTTCTGTCCAAGGGAGACCATAGTGGGCAAATCAACCTGAGTCTTCATTGACAATGTTGTGTCCAGGAACAACCCGAAGCTCTTCTCTTGATCACTGGAAATTACTTGATATTACTGAGTAAGTTGAAGCACACTAAGAGAACCCAATGGAGGATGTGAGAGGCATATCTGAACCTTGAGTGTCTTTATGAATGGAGGGAGGAAAAGAGCTGTAGTGTATCCTAAGAAAAGTTGTGACACCAGAAAAAAATAATCGAGGAGGCACAGAAGGGCCAATTTCAGTTGGTAGGTGGGGAGAAGCTTTGTCTCAGCTGTTAGATTTCCAGAAAAACAACAACATATCATTTCTATGTGCAAAGTCCCTTTCCTTCAAGTAGGTGAAGGGATCTAGCAACAGAAGATGGTTGGAAAGGTGAGCTTCTTATGTGGGGAGTGTTCACCCACAGCACTCCCCAAGATGACTGTTATGTACTGAAGTTCTCACCCTGGGCCAGCAGGGGGGTACTGTATAGTTTTCACTCAGGTCTGCATATGCAAATAAGGGATTGAAAGTGACGTTCAGTGATTTGATAGTTACAGAAAGTGGTTACTGTTGCATTCTAATGGCTCTATATAAGCAGACTGGCTGAACCCTTCAGTTCAGTTCTGTTCTGGCCTGTGAATAAACAAGAGATGTTTGAAGAATCGCTGTGTCATCTGATATGTTCACCCACAACTTAACAATGACTATGCCTATGAGGACCTTTCCACGTGCAGCTATTTTATTTGGGCAAAAATGGCTATACTGCCAACAGTAAGGGAAAAAATCATGGTGGCGAACAGCATAAAATCAGCAACAAAAATAAATTCTGAAAACAAGAAGAAAATACAGCACAATTGGTCCCTCACTCAGGGAAGAGTAATGCCCTCAGCAAATAAGTAACTAATGGCACAATCCTATTCATGACTACTCAAAAGTAAAGCCCATTGAGTAAAAGGCCATGACGCCTTTGTAACTATCAGTTTCAGTTCTTTAAAGCCTTCTGTAAAACAGAGAGACACTGAGTAATACAAATGGAGCATAAGTACTATTTTTTTCAGGAAACAAGTACATGTAAGGAAAGCTAATCCAATAACCAAAGATCATTCTCCAATTTGACTTTAGATGCTGCCAAGTATAATGTCATATTCACTGAGCCAGAGGGGGAGCCTTTTAATGTCTTTTAATGCCTAATTTGGAAACAATAGCATAGCAGGGCCTTTGAAATTATTGACTTCTAGGGAATGTTCAGGACCACGCTGCCATAATGTTTTCATTCTGTTTGACATCAGTGGGTACATTAACAAGAAAGTTAATTATGGATGCAAAAGAGCTGAGTTGAGTCAAGCTATGGACACTGCTGTCCATAGTTTAGGTTGCCCTGAGGAAATATGTTCCACGTCCTGCTGATGAATGAGTGAGCCGAAATTCACATTTCTGCCATTAGAAAAGAAAAGAACAAAATGCAGATATGATTCTGAAAGCCCTTTTCAGGTGTGTGAGAAAAATAGGGTTCAAACTGATTGGGATTCCTCTAGGGGAAAGTGGTCATTGACCCATTCTACCCTGCCTCCCACTGACTCTGAACAGAATACTTTTAGTTTTAATTAATGTAATGTGGAAATAAAATCTTAACTGAGAGGGCTGGATTACATTTACTTGGCTTTCATTGCCTGAATGCCTGGCGTCTTAAAAAACGTATTATTCACACGTTGCTAATGGTATGCACACTGTTAATTATCCCAACACGTCTAATTGCTGTTTTCTTAAATAACTACTAGGCCATATGTAAATGATCTTAAAAGCATTAACATTTCATTGTGTGAAAAATTAGAGCAGCTAACAGATTGGGTGATAGAGCACACAGATTGTACACATTGGGGGGGGGGATGTGGCTGAGTTGTTGACGGTGAGATTGAAATGTTAAATGCTTGAAGAGAAGCTGGCAACCTCTGACCCATCTGGGTGAAATGGAAGTTGGTTCATTAAAGCTTCATTTAGGGAAAGACTGGCTTAGCCAACAGCCTGCAATGTCCTCCCCTTTCATTTTTTAAGACTGCCACTCCACTGAGCCATGACCAAACGCTGATTGGATTGTCATTGGCCAAATGCACATTGTCCAGCAGATAATACCCTCCCCACAAACCATATCAGATAACTGGGTTTACTCTGCAATGACAATAGCTCACCTAGAAATGGACAATGATTCCTTCCTCAAAGAGATTTTCTTTTTGCCATGAAAGAATAATTCATCGTTCAGGATCAGACCTGTACAATTTCCCTTCAACACAGTAATTTCTAGTGACGTAAAATTATTCCAGATCAATGGCTATCAAGAAGTGATCCTTTATGAGTGTGTTGGTCATCCCCAAGTTGATTCAAGGATACATTCTTACACGCGTCCTATGGAACACAGAAAGAAAGCTGGGCTTAACTTAATATTGTCCACTCTGACTGGCAGGGTATCAGGCAGAGGGTCTTTCCTATTACCTGGCATCCAATCATTTTAAAAGGCAAGCAAATAAAAAAACAACAACACCCTACAATCTTAGAGATGTAAAGCAAGTGCTCTGCCACTGAACTGTTTTTTCCTAATAAAAAATAAAAATGTGCATAAAAATGCACATATTGGTGAAAATAGCCTACAAAAACTTGCTGTATTCTACTAAGGTTTACCCAACAAGTAGATTCACTGAAATTAACTTAGTCATGTTCGTTAATTTCTTTTTAATTTTTTTTTATTAATTTTCCAAATTTATAACAAATATCACATACTAAAAAGAGAAAGAAAAAAAAGGAAAAAAGAAAAACATACAAATAAACACACAATCCTTCTAGAATCCAATTTAGTTTTCATTGTTAACTGACTTCCTCAAATCCCCCCTAACTGAATTCCACTGTATCCCCTTGCAACAGTTTTCCAATATCTTCTTTCTGACAAAATTTACTCCTTCCAATTACTACCTTTACTTCTTTTCGTAATTTTTAAACCTATAATGTTTTACAGTTTGATCATATTCTATTCCTTAGCCAAATTGGTACTTTCAAGTAGCTTCTACTTGTCTTATACAGTGGTACCTCGGGTTACATACGCTTCAGGTTACAGACTCCACTAACCCAGAAATATTACCTCGGGTTAAGAACTTTGCTTCAGGATGAGAACAGAAATTGTGCTCCGGTAGTGCGGCAGCAGCAGGAGGCCCCATTAGCTAAAGTGGTGTTTCAGGTTAAGAACAGTTTCAGGTTAAGAATGAACCTCCGGAACGAATTAAGTACTTAACCCGGGGTACCACTGTATTACAATATTTAACTAAATAGTCTTTAAATTTCATCCATTGCTCTTGGTGTTCCTCTTCTTTCTGATCACGGATTCTTCCAGTAAGGTGGGCCAGCTCCAATAAGTTGAACATCTTCATCTGTCATTCTTCTACTGTTGGTATTTCTTGTGATTTCTAATTTTTAGCTAATAAGAGTCCTGCTGCGGTGGTGGCATACAAAAAAATCTAACATCCTTTTGGGGCATTTCCAATCCTATTATTCCAAGTAGAAAGGCTTCTGGTTTCTTAATAAATGTATATTTCAACATTTTTTTCAATTCATTATAAATCTTTTCCCAGAAGTCTTTCACTTTAGGACACGTCCACCACATATGATAAAAGGTACCTTCTTTTTCTTTACATTTCCAACATAAATTATCAATCGTATGGTAGATCTTTGCTAATTTTACTGGGGTTGAGTACCATCTATACATCATTTTCATAATATTTAGTCATGTTCATTAATTTCAAAGGATCTATTCCGAGTCAAACTTAGTCAAGTCCCACCCATTATAATGGGGGAAATTGCTTTTACAAAAATAATATGCAAAATGTGTAGGTTATGTGTATATAACTCCTTTTCTTTTCTTGCAATTTAATCTTTATTGATTTTAAATATTGAATCCATTCACCACAAAAAGAACCAAAGAAAAAACAAATCACATCAAATACAAAAAACAATTCCTTCCATACATTGAGACTTCCGTCCTTTGTTTCCTTTTTGACTGATTATTGTATTACTTTTAACTTATCATAAATTATCTATAATCTTTGTAGCATATAACATTGCAGAAGTTAATCAAAGCATGTCGAAGGTTGTGTATATAAATTCTTGTGAATTTTCATGAAGACTTCTAAAAATAAAATAAAATTGCAAGCTGATGTGGAAGTCTGGAGAACTGAGCCAAAGGTTGGAAAAATTAGAAACCAAGAAACTGAAATAGACGTATCCACTGGTGTATCCCCTGGTGTACACTTCACTACATGAAAAACTATGAAGAATGCCTACCAGCTTCCCCCATCCTGGTGACCTCCACTTGGACTACAACACCTATCAACCAGAGCTAGCAAGGCCAAATGTTTGGGGATGCTGGGAGCTGTTATCCCCAAACACCTGGAGGAACCAGGTTGAAGAAACCTTTAGTTTCCCATTCGGCCAAGGAAAACACTTGGTATTTTACTTTAGTTCAATCTTCCCTTCAGGGGAAAGCCTGGATTGACAAAAGTGTGTTTTGAACTTGCATCAAGTGTATTTCTTGATGTATTGCAACCTGACAAACTACTCGGAAGCTTTTAAAAGGCAAAGCCTATTAGGGCCTTTTGAGAAAATAATGTTGCAATGTAGTGCACTCTCTTAACTCCCGGGACACCAAATATAATGAAGCAGTATGTGTGGCCCCTGGGAATGCATTACGTTTGCCCCATACTCTCATCTATCCTTTTTAATATTGTTTTTCCCATGAATCACATAGCCCACCCTAACTTAAATAATATCCATCAATTGCTGAAATGAGTGTTCATGCTCTCTGCTTTCCTGCCTTTTATGAAAAAGACTTGGTTACTGGTGCCATCAGTCTAAAATGATCTTATTCCTGGAGTAAATGTGATCTTGGAGACTCCAAATTCCAAATGAAACCCATTTAAAATGACAATAGAAATTAAGTTCTTAGATCTCAGACTTCCTGGATAAGAAACTGATGGGAGCTGTTAAGATTCTTGGACAGCTGCTCCATGTGGTGAGTCAATGAACTGCATGTGACAGCTTCTTACTTATCTTGAGGTCCTGGACTGACTCCATCTACCATCCCACTGGCTGGCCATTGGAGCCTCCTCAACAGGGAGGAGTATGAAGCTTCCTGTTCCAATTGAGTCTTCCTAGAACAATATAGTTTTCTTGATGTGTTCCTGTCTCTTTAGTTATACTTTGGCCCTGGCTTACTTCTTGGCCTTGCCTCCTGATTTGTTGCTTGGTCCTGACTTTTTATTCAGTCCTGATTACTTACCTTGTCTCATAGTGCCTGATTCCTGGCTCACCTCGGACAAAGTTTCATAAACTCCAGCATTCTGCTTCTAATGTGAGATGCTTCTGGGAGGGTTTCAAGCAAGTCATGAAAGTAACCGTCCACTCCTAGGTCACATTCAGGATCTGGTATGCAGAAGGAGGCTATCTTTGAACTTGTAGGGTTTTAGTTATCATATTTAACAATAATTCAGTTCCCCAATCACAAAGGATCTCTTTTTAAAAGTCACCAAAGCTGGTTTCTGTCACCAAATCCTGTGGCTATGTTTTCCTTTCGTTAATAGTACATAATGTGAAAAAGTTTTTAAAAATTGTCTGCTCATCAGTTTCTTTGACAGATCCCAAGTTCTAAAAGAATTCTATTTGTGCATTCCTCAAACTCCTGTGCATTCCTCACAGAGAAGCAGCAATAGCTTAATCCTGAATATCCAACAGGTAATAATAATAATAATAATAATAATAATAATATGCATTTTGGGTGCACTTGTTCAATGAAACGTGCCTTTTCTCTAATATATACATACTGTATAACCCTTTGTGCACTTTTTTTGAACCAAAATGGCATCTCAAAATCTGGATTAGGGCACCATCCAGCTGTTAGTTATGCTGTGATCCAGTTTGGAATGTCAAATTAGATTGGTCCAATGTGTAAAGTGGATGGATTCCTCTCTCACCCCTTGCAGAAATGAAAAGGATGATACTGCTGGTCTTATTATTATGCTATTTAAATTCAGTCATCTTATGCTCAAAGCAACAGTTACCTTGGGAGGTGGTGGACTCTTCTTCCTTGAAGGTTTTCAAGCAGAAGTTGGCTGGCCAACTCATGTATCATGTAGCTGAGATTCCTGCATTGCAGGGGGTTAGACTACATGACCCTCCAAGTCCCTTCCAACTCTTCAATTCTAGGATTCAAGGATTGTTACCGAATACTCAGGACAATTTCTCATGACTGACACTTTATTTTTTAGCAAGAAGGCGCATCCTAACTTATTCAGAAAACAACAAGCACACAGGAAATTGTTTCTGCTGCCTGTCACAACTTTTACCTGAAGAAACTGAATCCTATGAGAGCAAGCTTTCATTTACAATGGATACTCAGTCATAATGAATAGCAAATTATAGCTGATAGAAGTGAGGTTGGGGTAGGGGAATTTGCAGACAGGGTCATATATCATTGAAAAAGCTCCTGCAAAACATTATTACACGAGGAAAAAAAATCAATTATCCAAACGTAGGCATATGTCAAACAAACAATAAAACCATAAAGGTCATACTGAAATCAAACAATGTCATGAATAATTATGGGGGTAAGAAATCCCACAAGAATTCCTTTTGTTTCCTATAAAAGCAAATTTGTATCTCTTCTGCTTGTTCAGTGTAACAGCCAAGCCAAAATAATTGGGGAGAGCAGAAATCAAAGGATATTTCAGTCGGTTTCTTAAAAAATAAAATAAACAATAAACAATACCTTTTTGCATTAAAGTATCATGTTTCATTCATGATGAGTCAAATAATCCAATTTGTTTTCCAAAATAATAAAGCAAAAGCACAATGCTTTTTTAAAAAATCACCCTCATAACACACTTGGGAGGTGCTGTATGGTGGATATTATAAGTGATTGCCACCTAAGTCATGCTTAGAGTAGACCCATTGAAGTCAATGGACCTAATTTTTGGATTTTTGGGTTAAAATGTGTTTCTGTGGGATATTCATATTTCCTTGAAAATAATTTAGTTTGTGAAAATACTCAAATGTTTTTTACACTTTTCAGTAGTGTTGTTTACTTTGGCTGTTTCCTCCCCGCCCCCCGCCCGCCCCATTAGTCAGGTGGGGGATCCCATGGAATAAAGGATCCATGTAGTAAACAAAATGACATCACAATTCCACATCTGATTGATAGTGTCAGCTCACATTTGTAAATAAAAGTATGTGGTTCAATAAAACCTGCATGGTATCTCACAAGATGCAAACAGAGGCACCGGAGAATGAGGGTGAGGGAAATTTAAATGAGTAGGTGAGTAAGGAGGGCTAAAAAATCATCCAAAGGAAGAAATTGTTTTGTTTTAATAAAATGCAAAAAATAGTCCAAGCAATGATTTCTAAATGTGAACCACAGGCAGAAGTAATTTTTAGAGTTGTTGGAGTCCAGCTTGCAGATGACCCGGGCGACAAATCCTGCCTGTGCACATATTATGCATTGCATCAACATTGCACAAGTGATTATCACTTCACATAAAAAAAAATTTGGCACAGACACTGACATCAAATGACAAAAAATAAAAACCTTGAGCCACCTTGCACATACCACCATCAGCAGTGCGTGGTGCATGTACGTTAAATGGCAGAGGTTCCTGATATTAGATATGAAAGTGAGGATGCCTCCTTTCTCACATGGTGCTTAAACATACACACAACATCTATGACTGATGCTACTATGTTTGTGTGTACATAGTCTCGCCAGAGTGGTATATGCTCTAGTTATCTCTCGCTTGGACTACTGCAATGTGCTCTGTGCGGGACTATCTTTGAAGGTGACCGGGAAACTACAACTAATCCAGAATGCGGCAGCTAGACTGGTGACTGGGAGCGGCTGCCGAGACCATATAACACCGGTCTTGAAAAACCTATATTGGCTCCCAGTACGTTTCCGAGCACAATTCAAAGTGTTGGTGCTGACCTTTAAAGCCCTAAACGGCCTCAGTCTAGTATACCTGAAGGAGTGTCTCCACCCCCATCGTTCTGCCCAGACACTGAGATCCAGCACTGAGGGCCTTCTGGCGGTTCCCTTGCTGCGAGAAGCCAAGTTACAGGGCACCAGGCAGAGGGCCTTCTCGGTAGTGGCACCTGCCCTGTGGAACACCCTCCCACCAGATGTCAAGGAGAAAAACAACTATCTGACTTTTGGAAGACATCTGAAGGCAGCCCTGTTTAGGGAAGCTTTTAATGTTTAATAGGTTATTGTATTTTAATATTCTGTTGGAAGCCGCCCAGAGTGGCTGGGGAAACCCAGCCAGATGGGTGGGGTATAAATTATTATTATTATTATTATTATTATTATTATTATTATTATTACACACACTCAGGCCCCACTATCCACACATTCGCTATCTGAAAATTCACTTATACACACATAAAGAATTATATCCAAATCTCACTATACACTCCAGAGATTCCACCATTCGGACAGCCAACTTCCTGTGCTTTGCTGGTTGGTGGCAGCCATTTTAAGGCAGAAATCACAGAGAGTGGAAGCGGGGAACAAGATCAAATGAATCAGGGAGCAGGAGATAACAGACAATTTTTTCTCCACTGTCTCTCTTTTGCCAGTGTGGTGTAGTGGTTAAGAACGGTGGACTCGTGATCTGGGGAACCGGGTTCGCGTCTCCACTCCTTCACATGCAGCTGCTGGGTGACCTTGGGCTAGTCACACTTCTCTGAAGTCTCTCAGCCTCACTCACCTCACAGAGTGTTTGTTGTGAGGGAGAAAGGGAAAGGAGATTGTTAACTGCTTTGAGACTCCTTAAGGGGAGTGAAAGACGGGGTATCAAGTCCAAACTCCTCCCCATCTTCTTTTTCTTCTTCTTCTTCATATTCGCAGCAATTTCAGGAAGAAACCATAGAGAGTGAGGGGGAAATAGATCAGACAAATCCCTCATTAGAAATATTCCGTAGGAAATAATGGACATTGTGGACTCATTATGCAAACGCTCACCTAATGAACGGTTTCCATGGAAGTCATTGCATTCAGTAATCAGGACCTGTGTGAATATTGCCATTTAAACTTCAGCACATATTCTGTTTCTTAAACGTAGGGTGTGAATGAGCTTGGAGCTATCACTGATTGTAGTAATGGAGTGAACCTGAATTAGCTGCATCGGCAGGTCACTGCACAGTACTGTACACAGGAACAGGATGGGAGCTGGATTACTTGTGAGAGAACTGCCATTTAAAAGGGCTCAGACAGTCAGTTATAGTGACTTTCCCCAAGGCTGAACTGAGTGTGTTCTATCAAAGGCCTTCTTGTGAATTAACCTGCATGTTCACTCCACCGGAACACTGACAGATAAGGTGAGACTTTGAGGGACTGCTTGGTCCAGTTAAAGCCATTTGGTACAATTCCCCAGACACTCTTAGAGTCAATCAATATATTACGCCAAATGTAGAATTCTGGACTTTACCACCTCAAATGGTGGGTAGGGTCATTTCAAGTCCTCTGACATGTCAACAGAAAACATCCCTCAGTGAGGTTGGCCAACACTTCAGAAACAGAAAGGAGAACTCTCTCCCTGATGTGTGTTAGGTTACTGCATAGAAAAAGCTTTCTATTTGGGAGTAACTGTAAAATATGCAACCTCTCGCATACAATCTGTAGTCCAGAATGCATTCCCCATGTTTTTGAGAACAGCTGCATTCCACGCTCCCTGGGTTTATATTACAACTTGAATATAATGAAATCTATTCAACAACTTTGACAGAACGATCTGTTTTTAATCGGACCATGGAACCTTCCTTTCACAGCCCTTTACCGTATATTGCATAAATATATATATATGGGGAAATCCTTCTTCCCATTGAGGGTAAGCTGTGCTCCATTCGATTTCACAGATATCATCTTTTTTGAGCGGTGAAGGAGAAATCAGTAAAATCTTAGGGTGCTATTATGAACTCCAAATCTGAAGAATTCATAACAATGGGAGCAATGAAAGTGGTGATTTAGATGAGACTCTATATGGTCACAGGCAAGTCCAAAGGACTATTAAAAAATAGATATAGAAAGCAAGATCTTGTAAAAAGGAAGAAGAAAAGAGCTCCAGAATAGATTAAAGGTTCCACAAAATAGCTGGCTGACCTTTAGGTACACTAGCCAGTCAGTCACTCCTGTGATCTCATAGGCTTTCAGCCAATTTGGAAAGGATTGATCAAATTTGCATGACACAGTCCTATTTAAGTAAACTTTCTAGTGCTCCCCTGATCTTTCTCTTTGTGGCATCTGTTGGATAGCCTTTGAACCTCCAACATCAAAATACCACTGAATAAATGTGCAGTCCTTCAGATGAAAAATGAAAAGAAAGGCCTGCTTTAATTCTTAACACGTTAGAGCTGCCATTAAGTTTGCTAAGAGCAAGCACTCCAAACAAAGGAGAGAGAGTCAAGGAACTTCATGTATACCTTCAGGGAGCTGGGTGGCGTATATGTGGTGCCAATAGCTACAAAGGCCTAAATGCTGAGTGTTATGTTATGAAACGCAAATGCTAAAAACATATTGGAGGAAAAGGTTATATATCACCAGGAGGCTGAAATTTCAATGACATCACATGTTGGTTGTGTATTAAATGTTTCAATGAAATAATTATGGAGCAGTTTTAAACACTTTCTGAGTTGTGGTGCCTTACCCTTTTTAATAGAACCTTATAATATGCTCCCCAGAAACTTAAATGACAAACATAGTTCCAGTTACAGATAGGTAGCCGTGTTGGTCTGCCATAGTCAAAACAAAATTTTTTTTCCCTTCCAGTAGCACCTTAAAGACCAACTAAGTTAGTTCTTGGTATGAGCTTTCGTGTGCATGCACACTTCTTCAGATACACTGAAACAGAAGTTGCCAGATCCTTCTATATAGTGAGAAGGTGGGGAGGGGTATTACTCAGAAGGGTGGTGGGAATGGGTGATTGGCAGATAGCTGTGGCAGACTCTGCCAATTTGTCCTTACCCACAACAACTTCAAATTCGGTGATGACCTGTTCCTTCAGATCAGCGGCACAGCAATGGGCACCCGCATGGCCCCACAGTACGCCAACATCTTCATGGCAGATTTAGAACGTTTCCTAAACTCCTACCCACTCAAACCTCTCTTGTACCTGCGATACATTGACGATATTTTTATCATCTGGACACATGGTCAACAGACCCTGGACACCTTCCACCAGAAATTAAATGATTTTCACCCCACAATCAACCTAACAATGAATCAATCTATGCAAGAAATACATTTTTTGGACACTACTATAAAAATACAGGATGGGCGCATAGACACCACCTTATACCGTAAACCAACTGACCAACAAACATATCTACATGCCTCTAGCTACCATCCCAAACATACCAAACAGTCCATTGTATATAGCCAGGCACTACGTTACAGCCGTATCTGTTCCAATTCTACAGACAGAGACTCTCACCTAAGAGATCTACAGCAAACCTTTTTAGCACTAAAATACCCAGCAGATGAAGTTAGACAACAGATCAACAGAGCCAGACAGATACCCAGAGAGAACTTGCTGCAAGACAGACCCAAAAAAGAAAATAACAGAACACCTCTAGTCATCACATACAGCTCCCAAGTTAAAACAGTACAACGCATCATCAGAGATCTACAACCTCTCCTGGACAATGATAGTTCCCTTTCTCAAGCTCTGGGAGGAAGACCTTTCATTGCCTACAGACAGCCACCCAATCTTAAACAACTCCTAACCCACAATAATACTACAACCAGACGTAACACGGACACTGGCACCAGAGCCTGCAATAAACCCAGATGCCAACTTTGCTGCCACATACACCCGGACAACACCATTACTGGCCCCAACAACATCACACATACCATCTTGGGACTATTTAATTGCTCATCGTCTAACATTGTATATGCCATCAAATGCCAACAGTGTCCTTCAGCTCTCTATATTGGACAAACAGGCCAAACCTTACGCCAAAGAATAAACGGACATAAATCGGACATCAAGAATCACAAGACAGAGAAACCAGTAGGAGAACACTTCAATCTCCCAGGACATTCTATACAAGATCTCAAAGTAGCTGTTTTACTACAAAGGAATTTCAGAAATAGCCTGGAAAGAGAAGCTGCTGAATTGCAACTCATTACCAAACTTAAAACCATGGAGAGACCTGGTCTGAACAAAGACATTGGATTCTTATCTCATTATACATGACAAAGCCATTTTTCACCTTCTCACCCCTTGCTTTTTCCTGTAAGACCTATTGCAGTCATTAAGAGTCGTCAACAAGCTCATCACAGCTATCTGCCAATCACCCATTCCCACCACCCCTCTGAGTAATACCCCTCCCCACCTTCTCACTATATAGAAGGATCTGGCAACTTCTGTTTCAGTGTATCTGAAGAAGTGTGCATGCACACGAAAGCTCATACCAAGAACTAACTTAGTTGGTCTTTAAGGTGCTACTGGAAGGAAAAAAATTTTTTTTTAAAATGACAAAGACCACCACTGTCAGAGCAGAAGGATTTATAGAGAAGGCAAAGTCTAAACTTATATATAAAAAATGTCTACTTGCTTGGGGAAGATAGACAGTGGATAGGCATAAAAGGTACAATATTCCTTTTATGCAAGACAGCATCTTGCATAAAATTAGGGGCTGTCATGCATGCTGGTGTATCCTGCCCCCACCATCCCTAGATTCACCTCCAAGTCCACAGGGAGGAATCACATGGATGCCTTCTTGCATATAGTTGTATGCACATGAGCTTCCTGTCTGCTTGGAGACAGACAGGCAGGTCATGTATCCATAGCAGTGACCAGAGGAAGAATGATCTCTGTGAGGAATGCAGAGAGAAGAAATGCCATGGGGCATCTGCGGCAGCAAAACCAGATGCCTCCATTTGCAACCAGCTGCAACCAAATATGTCTCTACAGCCACAGCAAGTGCTTCAACCTTCCAACCGATTATGTCAGCAGTAAGGCTTGTTGGTCCTACTTCTTGATTCAATGTGTCAGTGTTTCTTTGGAATAGAGGTAGAGTACTGTGCTCATCTAGTTGGGAGGTGGGCTGTACACTAGCTGTAGCTTCAAAGCCATCTTCAAGGGCAGCCCCACACAGAGTGAGAGCCTAACAGTGCATAAATGAAGAACTTTGTGTGACTTTAGATTCAGGTAGGTAGCCGAGTTGGTCTGATGCAGCCAAAATAAATTAAAAATTTAAAAAGTGTCCAGTAGCACCTCACCTTAGAGACCAACTAAGTTTGTTCTGGGTATAAACTTTCGTGTGCATGTATCTGAAGAAGTGTGCATGCCCACGAAAGCTTATACCCAGAACAAACTTAGTTGTTTTCTAAGGTGCTACTTAGTGGGACGTGGGTGGTGCTGTGGGTTAAACCACAGAGCCTGGGACTTGCCGATCAGAAGGTCGGCAGTTCGAATCCCCGTGATGGGGTAAGCTCCCATTGCTCAGTCCCAGCTCCTGCCCACCTAGCAGTTCGAAAGCATGTCAAAGTCAAGTAGATAAATAGGTACCGCTCCGGCGGGAAGGTAAATGGCGTTTCTGTGCACTGCTTTGGTTCGCCAGTCATGCTGGCCACATGATCCGGAAGCTGTACGCCGGCTCCCTTGGCCAATAAAGTGAGATGAGCGCCGCAACCCCAGAGTCAGCCATGACTGGACCTAATGGTCCCTTTACCTTTACCTTTAAGGTGCTACTGGACATTTTTTAAAATTTGTGTGACCTTGAATTGCTTCCCATTTATTGTGCTAGAAGAGGAAGGCGAACTCTGATATACAATGAACAGGCTGTGATCTACAATTTAGAATTCTTTTCTGGTGTGGCAATTAGCTGCAAGTGCTCCAATGCACACCCAGTGCTCCTAGATGTAAATGATAGCCTGTTCACTTCTATGGAGTGGTCGGAAGCTTGCAGTGGAGCATTCAGACATGCACAAACTCCATGTGCACTATGCACGTATACTTTCCAGGTTCCCAGGGATTATGCTGAGAACAAGCTTCTCTCTACAAAACAACAGGGTAAGCATTTTCTTTACAGCAACAACTCTTTGGTTCTTTAATCTCTTTCTCTCTCTTTCTCTCCAGCACCTCCCCGCCTCCCCTGGTCTTCTGCACTGCAAATGCCAGATTGTCTCTTCTGCATACAGGTAGCTTTCCTCTGCTATTCAGATTTAATTCAAATGCAATTGACTGTGACCATGCTTACGGTAATAAGATTACTCATATATGTATCTCCAAAACACTCCAACCTTGGTAATACAGATGTATTAAAGGTTCATAAAAGTACACTACTGAGTTCACAGAAAAGATTTCAAATAATCTTTCCTTAGGAGGCAGTCAAAGGATGGAAATGAAAGGAGACTATTTTTGAGGCAGCAGCTGACTATAAGAAAGTAAAGTTGATTCAAGGTGAAAATCTATCATTCTACTTTCCAATTTCCTCAGGGATGCCTGGCACATCTTTACTTGTCACTGGGGATGCTTATGAAATTCTCCCCATCTGAATCTCCCCCCTAGATCTTGAGTTTCCATAGAAGCTGAACGTGTTTGTGGAGCTGCACCAATATATCAGCAATTTTCCATTGTTCCATTGCTGTTTCCTCTTCCCCTCATTTCTACTTCTGAGAATGTCTAGCTTGCCACAGCTTGTAGCTCAGTACTGTCTACACCAACTGGTATGATCTTTCCACGATTTAAGACAGGATTCTTGCATGCTTGCAAGCAGTTCTCTCTTTCTTTTGGGGTCGGGCTGTGTTTCCATTGCCTGGGCATGCTAACCATAGTCCTCCTGATGCCTTAACCAGTCACATATTGTTGAGCTGCTTTGACAACTCTAACACCAATCTCAGGACCAGTAGGAGCCTCCAGTAACTCATCTGCTGAAGCTGTGTTGTTTCATCTCTTGAAAGGAGATGAGTTGTCTTGAATGGAAGTGAGGAAAATCTGGAGACCCATCAAGCCGAACTCATCTCACCAACTAAGCATGGCAAAAGGTGTCTTTCTGCCTCTCTGGTTGCAAAAACAGTGGGGTTATTCAACACTGGACCAGTCACCCAACATGGCCTTTGGCTTTGTAAGTCACATGTGGTGCACACCAGATTAAGAAACTCAGCTGTTGGGGCTAGGAGAGATCATGAGTCCCACAAGCTGCTACAGGGAGTAGTGGGCCATGTGAAGAATTGGTCTGACTTGGAAGAATAAAGTCCTTATACATTCTGTAGGTCACACACAGAAGGCCTCAGTTTGAGGGTACTGTATGGATTCAACATAGATTCTTTTGTTTGTTCCAGTGAGAGTTTGGGAACTGTGGTGAAAATCTTGTTAGATCTCAGTGAGAGTATGGCTTATGCCAGCTGCTGCTTGCGTTTTACAGAACTAAATTGACAACACAAAAAGCATAATTTGCTTGCATCATTAAGAG
Source organism: Podarcis raffonei (assembly GCF_027172205.1). Classification (NCBI taxonomy): domain Eukaryota; kingdom Metazoa; phylum Chordata; class Lepidosauria; order Squamata; family Lacertidae; genus Podarcis; species Podarcis raffonei. The sequence goes on from NC_070606.1 coordinate 26,353,711, forward strand.
TTATAGTTTATCTTGTTACATTAGAAAGGGAAAAAATTCTACCATCTTCTCTGAGAAACCTGCCTTCCACCTCTGGAATGTAGCTGATGGAGGAAATTCTTCAAAGACAGACAGGATCATGTTAATAATTAAGGTCATTGTGATAAAAATAACTCCAGTTGTATAACAGAGCTCTTTACAGTAGTGAGATTTATGATGGGAATTATTAACTCTAGCGGCTATTTTATCTTAAAGCACTGTGCATGAAATAGGGTGACCTTTTATCTGTTACCTGTTGGGTTTACCATGTCTAAGAGTTTAAGATAGATGACTCATTCTCCCTAGCCAATTGCATTACATATTCTGCTTGTGCCATGTTTGCTATGCTGGGGGACTTGTTTGCACAAGAAAGTGTAGCGAGGGCCTGATGATATGTGATACTTTGGAATTTTCTGAATCCTCAAACAGTTGGCAACAGTTCTTGATTTCAAAGCAGCTGCTGGAGGAAAAAGGGACGTTTCAGAACATGTAACATGAAATAGAAGAGAATCACTACTGTAAATATTTCAGCATCTGGAATAACCAACTTATCTCTCACCTGGGTATGATGAGAGCACTGCGACTGAAGCTGAGTGTTTCAGTAGAAGCCTAATAGGCTTGGAGCAATTTGATTCTAATAAGATGTTCTTGGCTCATTATGATTAAGCTGTGGAAGTTTGGAGGTGGGGAGATATCAAGGCTTTCAAACAGCTGGATAGCTTTGCTAATGTATGAAAAAAAATGTATTTTAGGGGCAAAGGCATACAATTTAAATGCATTTGGGAGATTCCCCCTCCCCTAACATATCTGAAACCACTGCAGACCAAAAATAGACTAAACAATCTCTCTCTCTCTCTCTCTCTCTCTCTCTCTCTCACACACACACACACACACACACAATCAAGTCTCCAAAAATATTACAAAACTCTTGCCATCATTTACAGATTTTTTTAAAAAAATATGTAATTTCTTCTTGACTTCCCACCCCTCCTTTCCTGATTTTTTTTGTTATTCCTTTTTAATAGCTGTTTTAGAACTCATATGCTTTTATTACCAAAGCCCCAATATTATTAATTCTTTCAATAATCTGTTGCTTATATTTCAAATCCTGCCTGTGACTTCATGTATAGATGAAGTTTCACAGATAGTCCATCAGTGGTCTCCATTCTTCCTTAAACAATTCATCGTTATGTCCTCTTAGTTTAGCAGTCAATTTCACAATTTCCACATAGTCCATCACTTTTATCAGCCATTCGTTTTTGGTTGATATTCCTCCTCCTGTCCACAATCGATCACTTTTCCTATGGGGAGTCACATACCCTTTGTACGTGAAAGAGTTTGAATTGTGCATTTTGTCAGTTGTTGGCTTGATTAGGAACATAGGAAACTGCCTTACACTAAGTCAGTCCATTGGTCCATCTAACCCAGCATTGCCCACACTGACTGGCAGCAGCTCTCCAGAATTTCAGACAGGAGACATGCCCAGCCCTACCTGGAAACGTCAGCAATTGAACCAAGACCTTCTGTATGCAAGAAAGATGCTCTACCCTTAAACGACAGCCCTTCTTCAGTAGCAGAGCTTGGGACATACAGCACCCACCTGTGTAAAAATGTTCCTAATCCATTTGAATTTCTATTGACGCTCCTTCAATGTTTTCTTGGGAGGTGCCTCCAAATTTACCTTAAATTTAACATCAGGTATCATTTTGGGGGGACGCGGGTGGCGCTGTGGGTAAAAGCCTCAGCGCCTAGGGCTTGCCGATCGAAAGGTCGGCGGTTCGAATCCCCGCGGTGGGGTGTGCTCCCGTTGCTCGGTCCCAGCGCCTGCCAACCTAGCAGTTCGAAAGCACCCCCGGGTGCAAGTAGATAAATAGGGACCGCTTACTGGCGGGAAGGTAAACGGCGTTTCCGTGTGCTGCGCTGGCTCGCCAGATGCAGCTTTGTCACGCTGGCCACGTGACCCGGAAGTGTCTCCGGACAGCGCTGGCCCCCAGCCTCTTAAGCGAGATGGGCGCACAACCCCAGAGTCTGTCAAGACTGGCCCGTACGGGCAGGGGTACCTTTACCTTTACCTTATCATTTTGGGAGACCAGTGTAAGAAGCTTGTGGTCACTTCACCATATTTGTATCTGCCTTAGCTGTTTGTCTGATTGTAACAAATTTGATGAGCTGATACATAAGCCAAAAACAATAGACTTCTGGTTCTTCACTAAAACTTCCAAGGCACCATGGTAAATAATAAATAATAATTTTATTATTTATACCCCACCCCTCTGACTGGGTTTCCCCATAATAAATTATATAAGTCACTGCAACATGTCTTCCCACAAAGCTCAGGCCACAAATCCAATTTAACCTTCATCATAACATAGCCATTAGTTAGCAACAATGCTCTGGAGGAAAAACATCGCAGACACTTTACTCTATCAGTTTCAGCACATTTTGTCTATTCTTTGCTTACTTGTTCACTTGGATCACCAGCGCAGTTTCATAGTTTTCGAAGGATAAAATTGCTAAGATAAATGGCTCCAGTTTGACGGTAAAATGCCAAAGAACAAATCTTAAATCTTCCTGCTGCAAGCTACAGATGCAATACAATTGGTAAAACAAAAACCTTTACTTAAGTTTTAAAATGATAATATCGTATATTACCGTATTTTTTGCACCATAACACTCACTTTTTTCCTCCTAGAAAGTAAGGGGAAATGTCTGTGCGTGTTATGGAGCGAATGCATGCGGATGGCGGGGGGATCTGCTGCAGTCGTGAGCAGAGGATCCATGGTTCCCCTTCCTTCCCTCCTCCGTGGCTTGCTTTGCAACAGCAAAGCGGGAGAAGAGCCGCTGAGTGGGGAGGAGAGAGGGACAGAGAGCCTGCTTGCTTTAAAGGAGCAAAGCGGGAGAGGAGAGGAGCCTTCTCCTCTTATACCCCTCTTCTGCATTATTAACAGCATCCTTCTCCACCCACCCCACGCGTGTTCCTTGTCGCTTGAGTGCTTTTCCTTCCCTCCCCACTTAAAATATGGTTACAAAGCATGGATCCACATGGATCCTCAGGATTTTTGCACTGGGTCACCCCAAATTCACCATCAGATCACATAGCATGTCCATGGCTACAGCTTGCACACAAAAAATCACGCACCCACTGTTGCCTGGGGCCGCAGTGGTGCAAAAACATGGTTACAAAGCATGGATCCACATGGATCCTCAGGATTTTTGCATTGGGCTACCCCAAACTCACCGTCAGATCACATGTCTGTGGCCACAGCATGAACCACAAAAATCATACATCCGCTGTTTCATTTAGAATATTTTTTTTCTTGTTTTTCTCCTGTAAAAACTATGTGCGTGTTATGGTCGGGTGCGTGTTATAGAGCGAAAAATACAGTATATTGCTGTCCAGATTTTGAATGGCTTACGGGTCTGAGCACCGGACAGTCAGGTACAAGGTCACATTCAGTGAAGAGTAATAGGTTGGTTCTGATGAACATCAGGAACACTGGATCCTTCATTCAGAGAGGCTTTTTGTACCCAGCTGATCCCTGCTAGGGTCCACACTTTGTTAGCTTGTACTGATAAGAGCTGAGAAAATCCTCAATTCTGGCAAAACCCAATAGCACATCATGCAAAAATTGGGCCTCGATTCTGATCCCCCTACATTGTCAACATCCTCACCTGGACCCATCAGTGGTTCATGGAAAACAACACTTGAATCATTAAGGCTTAATACACATTTAAACCAGGGTACAGTGGTACCTCGGGTTACATACGCTTCAGGTTACATACGCTTCAGGTTACAGACTCCGCTAACCCAGAAATAGTACCTCAGGTTAAGAACTTTGCTTCAGGATGAGAACAGAAATTGTGCTCCGGCGGTGTGGCAGCAGCGGGAGGCCCCATTAGCTAAAGTGGTGCTTCAGGTTAAGTACAGTTTCAGGTTAAGAACGGACCTCTGGAACAAATTAAGTACTTAACCCGAGGTACCACTGTACTGAAAAATGTTAATGGAACTGGTGAGATCTTAGGAGAAGATCTTATGACATTTGTGGTAGGAGTACATTCCAAATTTACAGTTCTAGACAGAATGAGAATCTTGTTTCATTGAGATTGCAAAATAAACTTGTGAGGGCGACATCATTTGTGAAGCCAGAAAACAGGAAATCTCTTACAGGAAGATTTAAGTTTTGTTCTTTGGCATTTTACAGCAGAATTGGAACCATTTGTCTTAGCAATGTTATTCTTCAGAAACCATGAAACTGTGCTAGTGATCCGAGTGAACAAATCCATTGTTGGAATTCTCTGGCTTCACAAATGTAATTGCCCTCACTGGTTTCTTTTGCAATTTCAACAAAACAAGTATATCATCCTATCCTAGAAGTTTAAATCTGGTTTGTACTCTTACCACACATGTCGTAAGATCTCCTGCCCCCGAATGGATTGTGGTATTTACGCTCTGTCGGCTCCTGCTTTCCTATTTTTATAATGGCACAAATGAGCCCCTTGCAACCCTCTGTATGGTCAATCATGCATCTTCCATGAGTCAGGACTCTGCATGTCGTCAGACTTCTCATTAGCACCTGTAGCAAGGTCAGTGAATTAATTTAGCGTCAAGGGAATGTCCAGTACAGCAAAGAAAAGGTGCATATATCATAAAGAGTTCTAGAACTGATATCAGTCTCCACTTATTTCAGACCAGCTGTGATCTTTGAAGAAGCCTTGTTCCATGCCCAATAAGAGTGCAACGCCTTTGCCTACTGTGGCCCATATAATGAAGCAGAATACTGAGGAAGGTTTCACCTAGTATCTTGTCTGTGTGAGGGGGCTTGTGGGAAAAAGCTGTTCTATGAACCCTTGCAAAGGTGAGGGGAAAGCACATATAAGGCTGCTTCTCCTGGAGCTCAGAGTCATTTTGCTTTGAGAACTTCCTGCCCATCCACCCTTGGGTTATGAGATTCAGAGGATGCAATTTTTGGGAGAACGTTCATATGTGATAACAGCACATCATACAGAGGATTTGGCTGTAAGGAATTCTTGTGTTAATTGCTACTCTTTAGTGATAAATCGGAACAAATGGCAATCCGCATAAAACCCAATTGTTGTTTGCTCCTATTCAGTGCTAAACAGTGATGTATTATGAATTATGTGTTGTGTTTGTTTGTTTGCTGTCTAGGCTGTAATGGCTTGGGAAGCTATAAAGATGCATAATACCTGGGTGGGAGATGGGAAGTAGTGGATATGTTGCTGTTTTGTGATACTATATTGCCGCAGATGGAGGTGGGTGAATGAGTTGGTTGTAAATTATGCTTACTGCTGCCATTGATTTTGTGTGTGGATTAAAGGTTTCAGCCTTAGTAATCCATCACCTTTCACTCTGCCTGAATGTTCCAACACAGTTGTTGACTCACAAACCATGTCAGAATACATTTAAACTGTATATTTTGAAGATTAATGCAGAAACAGGATTGGTGAGTGAATCGGAAAACATCATAGACTAGAAAAATCCAATGTTATGAGAAGGTTAGGGGGCTTCTCTTTGGCAGTTCTCTTAGGGAAATGGCTAAGTGAATGTAAGATGTCAGAGAATTCTGCTGGAAATGGAAAAGGGAGAGGAAATTCCCACAACTGGCATGTTCGTTCAAGGTCAGGATCAGAAATAATGAAAGTTAATACAAATGGCATTTGCTATTGGTTTTTATTTTCCCCCGTCTGCAAAATTATGTAAATGCTTCCTTTATTTTCTGCTTTTCTTTTTTTCTTTTCCACTTCCACTGTAATGCATTTAAATTATCTATATAATCCATTACATATGTTCTGGTCATAGCCAATAGTGAAACTAGCACCATAGGTTTAAGTGGAAGATGAACTGTAGTGGAATGGAAACAGCACTGATTGTGATGAGCCCAAGGCAAGGTGGAAATTTCTGCCTCCCTACAGTGACTGGGGGAGGGTGGTGTTTCACTCTACCATCCCTACAATTGTTGTGTATTTTGCTTTCCTGCCATCCTTGCCATCCTTTTTGTAGGATAGCCTACCGCATATAAACAACATGCTTAAATCTACTTAATGCATGAAGGGGTTAATGCCATAGAGTAAGCTGTGGCTAAACCCCTCACTGGGATCCTCTTCCCCTTCCAATTCATGACACCCTGGGTCTCAGCTTCAGCATCTATCTTGCTATACGTTGAAAGATTCTGCAGACCGATGAAGGGTCATTTTACTGTAAAGCTTCGCCAGGTTTCACCATGCTAATGGTGGGTTACTGATATGCCTTTCCCCCAAAGGGTGCTGTCCAACCTTAAATTTGATCTCTTTAAAAATGTGAATTAAGCTTGAACATTTTATACGACATGCCAGCACATCCGCCTAAATGCTTTGGTGAGCTCTTTGTACTGCACGCCGCTGGTTGCCGGCAACTGTGTTGTGTGTTTGCGGCTGGATATTTAACAAAGCTATTATTAATTTGTGGTTGTCAATCACAGGCACCAGATGTGCTTCGGCTGTGGAATTTATTGACAAGCTAAAATAACTGACATTTAAATTGCCTGTTCTCTCAGATACAAACAGCCAAAGCTAAAGCTAAAATATGACATTTGCTTCTAATCCCTCCTGGAAGCATGCAATCCTGCCCCCCACAATCTACTGCCTTTAAAAAAAACCCTGTATTAAAGGGACACTCTCACATAGCTGTTATCATTTATGTGAGAGTCAAATAACTCAACTAACCATTCTGGGTAACTTTTGTTTCTATACAGGCAAATTGAGTTATAATATATTATTTACTTTGATTTGTTTTTATCCTTTGTGGTGCTTTTCTGGGTGCAAAGTGTTTCCAAAGACACACCTTCTGTCTTCCGCATTTCATCAATTTCACATAGTTCATGCAGTGGCAGAGCTACATGCCCCAGCACCCAGAGCAGCAAATATGCGAGGGTGTGGCTGGCACACATCCAGGGGATGTGGCGCACATCCCAGGGGGCATGGTGTGCCACCCGCGGGGGTGTGACATGCGTCCCAGGGGTGTGGCACGCATCCCAGGGGGCATGGTATGCATCCCGGAGGGCAGCTGCGATGTGTCCCCCAGGATGGCACCCGGGTGGACCGCTCCCCCTGTCCCCACCTTCGTCCGCCAGTGAGTTCGTGGTTTTCTCCCCTTGAAAAATTATAGGCTTGGGCAGGCCTTCTTTTCAGCCAGAACTCACCAGAACTCAGTTCCGGCACCTCTTACGTGGGTGCCATTGCCATTATAAGTGAACAAGGGAGGTGTTCGTGGTGAATTCTGGCACCCCCTTTTCTAGAAAAATAGAACTAGGCTTGGGGTTGACTTGAACACTGATCCTACCACATCCTGCATCTAAGATACATATTGTATGCAGAGGCATGTGGCAGGGCAGTAGATAGGTAGACCCTTTCCATATGGATGATTTGGAGCTGAGAATTGTGGGTGGATGGCTTACGCAGCCTGTCAATAACCACATTCCAAATAGTTTCCCCAAGCAGCTTCCCCCTCCTTTGTGGACGTAAATGTGTGCTTTCCCATATTAAAAATACCCACAGTGAGCCCATTTGAAGAAGCAATCTGAGTATCTGGTTGGCCACTGTGAAAACAGAGTGGATGGCTCTTGGTCTTATCCAGCAAGGATCTTCACTTGTTCTTAATCTGAAATGTGAGAAAAGCAGTTGTCCCTCCATTTTAAGTTCCTATCAGGCTATAATTACGCACATTTGCATGTAACAAGAGCCCTCTCCAGGTGTTCGGAAAATGAGTTAGCACGTGAAGGATGGGGCCATGTGAACGAGTATAGTATCTGTCATGGAGCCAGCTGGGATGACTCTGGCATTGGAGGAGGGGAAGAGAGAGGGGCCGGTAGAAGAGGCAGCACTAGAAGGGGGTGGAGAGCAAGGGGAGGCGGAGGCACGGCTCCCTGAGGTCAGAAAGCAACAGCACGACTCCACCAGCTTCAGCACATAAGGTGAGGGGGCACCAGTTCTATCCGCCCAGGACAGGAGGGGGTTAAAGCGTAGAGAACAACGCCGACGTCTGGGATTGCCCAGGCTGCTTTGCTGGAGGCAGAGCAGGAAGCCCCCACTCCTGGGATCTGTTACGGGCGACTCAGATGCTTGAAGAGATGCTCTGTACTTTGTAAATATTGTACAAATAAAGGACTGTAAATACAACTCCGGTCAAGTTGAGGGATTTATTGCGAAGGGCTAACCAACCCTCCCTTACAGTATCATTGCCACCTCCCCGTGTGCTTTCATCACCAATGTGAAGGAAATGAACTGTTCTGCTAGTACAAAAACTATTTGCACATACATTGGAGGGTTTGAGTTTAACTTGCTAGAACCTTCTGGTCTGGTGATCAGATTGGAAGCTGGTAAAATCATTGAGGAAGATGCAGGATCACATGTAGACATGTTAGCTGTTGAGAGAGAAAACAATCTAGCTTGCTTGAATTTGTGGACTGGGAGTCGCACTGCCAAGAGGGAACATTACCAACCAGATGAGCGGATGAAGGTGTGGTCTCAGGATAAAAAGGTAAAGGGACCCCTGACCATTAGGTCTAGTCATGGACGACTCTGGGGTTGCGGTGCTCATCTCGCTCTATAGGCCAAGGGAGCCGGCGTACAGCTTCCGGGTCATGTGGCCAGCATGACTAAGCTGCTTCTGGCAAACCAGAGCAGCACACAGAAACACCGTTTACCTTCCCGCCAGAGCAGTACCTATTTATCTACTTGCACTTTGATGTGCTTTCGAACTGCTAGGTTGGCAGGAGCAGGGACCGAGCTACGGGAGCTCACCCCATTGTGGGGATTTGAACTGCCGAGCTTCTGATCAGCAAGTCCTAGGCCCTGTGGTTTAACCCACAGTGCCACCCACGTCCCTGTGCTACCCGGTCTCAGGATACAGACAAGCAAATGGCACGCCAGGTTGGAAGGTGTAAGATTCTGCAAGTTGGACCTAAATTGTTAGGGTTAGGGGCAATGTCTAGATAGGGAAAGCTAGATTGTGTTTAAAGCAACATTTATTTGGCTACACTTTTGTTCTGGAGTAATGTATGCTTGTAACCCAGCCAGTTTAGCCAATGGTCAGGGATGATGGGAGTTGTAGTCCAACAACATCTGAGGAAGTGGAAGAACAATCATATCCGGTCTACCCCTCCCAAACTTGAAGGGTTTAACTCCTTAAAGGGCCAGCTCACTGAATACAATGTCCTCTCTCACAGATATATTTGAATTTTTATCCCATACAGAGAAGGATGCATCCTCCCACCTCTCACCTGGGAGCATTTCCCTCTTCTCCCAGCCTCTCATTCTGGGATATTTCCCCTTCCCTGCCTCTCACACAGGGTCTTTCACCAACTGTCCATCATCTCCATCTGCATGCAACTCTTATCAAAATAAGGGAGAATATTAAAGAAAGGAATAAAGAGAAAAGAGAAAGGAAATAAGAAAGAAATAGATAGATAAAAGGTAAAATGACTTCCAGCCAGCCATCCCTCAGTTGTATATACAGTCATACCTTGGATCCCCAATGCTTTGCAAGTCGAACGTTTTGGCTCCTGAACACCACAAACCTGGAAGTGAATATTCCAGTTTGCAAACGTGCTTTGGAAGCCAAATATCTGATGCGGCTTCCGATTGAGCACAGGAAGCTCCTGCAGCCAATAGGAAGCCGCACCTTGGTTGCTGAACATTTTCAGAAGTCAAACGGACTTCCGGAACGGATTCCGTTCGACAACGAAGGTACGACTGTACAATAATTCTTCAAAGTGGTCAAATGTTCAATCTAAATTAATATTCAACTGTTCTGCCCTCTGCTGGGCAATATTTTTTCCAATCCTCAGGAACTTTGCTCTGAGTCACTTTTTCAGCCGTCCCAGATCCATCCTCCTGACTCTCAGCTTGGCCAGGACCATGACAGTCAATGCCTCGCAGTTCCAGTTACGGTGCAAGGAATTTAAATGGGAGATGATCCGGCTGTGTACTGTAGCATTAGTAATTGTCCTTGAATTGTGCTGTTTGCTTTCTCTGGTGGGAGACCTTTAGGAGAACAAACAGTTCCCTCTTTGCATAATAATTAGATGCTGATCTTTCTCTTTCCATTCTGATATCAGAAAAATGGTGTTTAGAGAGGGTGAGCTGAGAACCAAGATAACTCATAATGAGGTGGTCACATCAGAAACTGAGTCTTTTGCAGGCTTGCTTTGGAAGCATAACCTTGACTGCAACACACAACAGTAATTTCATTCCATTGACAAAGGTGCAGACATTATTAGATCTCTCTGCATCCAGGAGACAGAGCTGTAAATTCTGCTTTTTTGTTTTGTTTTCAAACAAGTGTTTCAATTATGTTTCTTGTTAAGAAAAAAGAGGCATAAAATAAGAAGAGGGAAAATCAATACCCATGCCTAATTCTCAGCACTGTTTTGACAACAAGTCATAAACAAAAGGGGTGCATTTTTTTAAAAAAAAAGAGGATAAAAGAAAAATAGTCAGGAATTGATATTTGTGGCACATAAGGGGATTCCTTCCAGACTCACACACTGATCCAGCATTGGATGCAAATCTCATGGGGGTGTTAATATATTGGATGAGACTGTACCAAAATATATGGCCGCCTATTGCTGTGCAGGACAGAGAGAGAAGGAACATTAAGGGGAAATAAATTGAGGAAGAGAGGTGTCTGAGATAAATGGAGCTGACCAGAATTTGATCCCTCACAGTATGGGTTGCCATCTAGGCATCAGTTGTTTCTAATGTGGGGCTTGGAAGTAGGTAATTGAAGTTCTCACCCAGAGCTTCAGAGGCAAACCATGTTCCTGAGCTGAACTGTCACAGCAGGGTCCGTCACTCAAGCGCAGGAAGACACAGTGGGATGATTCAAGCTAAAAGTCCAGAACCCAAGAGACAAGATGAAGATGTTGAAAAAACATATTTTGATTGGTGGAAATAATGTGGAAGGGAGCAGTTGGGTTATTTAGCCTGGGGACACTGATGGTGGCGTAAATTTGGAAAGAGGAGAGGCCTGCTTTAAAGCTCTAATCCTCATTATGACCAATCCACCGGCTAACCCAGTGAGTTGCCTTACAGTAGGTCCTACGGATGCCCCCTTTTCAAGGTCAAAAAGTAACCCAGTTGCATCTTAAAAAGTCTTATCTCCAGTCTATGTGTAGTGACAGAAGACCTCAGAAAGTACATAATAAAGGAAAGGAGTGAAAAATAGGGGGGAAATTCTGTGTTTCATTCAAATCTGAGAATTTTTAGAAATGTAAAATGATGCTCTACAGATTAGTGCTCCTGTCCTATAAAACTGCCTTCATATGAGAGGAGAAACCAGCATACTGATGACACTGCACTCCAAATCTCCTGATGGCTGCTCCCAAAGACTTTATATAAACATTAAATAACCTTGGAGATAGAATAGTGCCTTGTGGCACTGTCTTGCCAAGGAGCAAGAGGTGTTTTTCATTATTATTCAGATAGTGTCCCCTTCCCATGCTCTGCTAGAAGTAGGGACCTGCAGGCATAGGGTGGTATATTATTATTATTATTAGTAGTAGTAGTAGTAGTAGTAGTAGTAGAAGTGGATACACGGCAGCCTCCTTCAAAGCAATAGAGACCATTGTCACATGCAAAGATGCATTAACTGTACCCTGGATCCACCCGACAGCCCCCCCCCCAACTTTCACAAACAAGGCAAGATGGACAATTGTTAAGGGAAGCAAGGGACAGACAGCTGCACCCACTTGTCCACATCCTCAGGCCTCAAGGACTGAAATTGATTCATCAAAATGGAATAAGATGGCGTAGAGGAATTATAGAATTGTAGAATTGGAAGGAACCACCAGGCTCATTTAGTCCAATCCCCTGCAATGCAGGAATCTTTTGCCCAACCTGCGGCTCAAAACCACAACCATAAGATTTAGTCTCATGCGCTAAAAACTGAGCTATCCAGAAGCTGGAGACACTCCACCGTAGACTGTTTTAACAGCGCTGTCGAGGTCACCATGAAAGCAAGCGATTTTGTCCTAAAAGTGCCTAATGAACTCATCACAGCATCCTTTGCAGTACCCCATTAACCGGGGCATGTGATTATAATTTGTTTTTTTACTATGTGAAACAGCTCTGTTGGGTGGCTACTTGAGAACTATAATGGAAGAGTGGAGCTTTATCTCACTTACCCACTTCTAGCCTGTGGGTTAAACCACAGAGCCTAGGGCTTGCCGATCAGAAGGTCGGTGGTTCGAATCCCCACGACAGGGTGAGCTCCTGTTGCTCGGTCCCTGCTCCTGCCAACCTAGCAGTTCGAAAGCACGTCAAAGTGTAAGTAGATAAATAGGTACCACTCCGATGGGAAGGTAAACGGCATGTGCTGGCCACATGACCCGGAAGCTGTACACCGGTTCCCTCAGCCAGTAAAGCGAGATGAGCGCCGCAACCCCAGAGTCGTCCGCAAGTGGACCTAGCAGTCAGAGGTCCCTTTAAATTTACCTTGAAATATACTCAGAGTCACAAGTGATTTCATGCTCTTTATTCAGCTCATAGTGGTGAGGAGGAATGAATGAAAGTCCCCTCAAATTATCTGCTTTATATACATTATTTACACAATGGGCTGCACATGATTGGCTAATTCTGGAATTCTACTGTAAGCCAATCAGGTTGTGGATTCACTTATATCTGGAGCATGATTGGGTGGTTCCTGCCAACCAATCATATTGCTGCATTGCTCTAGGACCAATCAGACTGCTGCATTCTGAATCCTATTGTTCTAGGACCAATCAGACTGCTGCAATTTGGATCCTATTGTTCTAGGACCAATCAGACTGCTGCAGTTTGGATCCTATTCAACTCAGTACATAACTCTAAGTTCCAGTCCTGCCCAGGAGGTCGCATTCATAGTCCTCGAGGTATGCCGGCAGTCTACGTGTGCGTTGCAGCCTGGGGTGTTCCCTCGTCCGGGGTTCAGGTTCTTGCTCGTGTTCCAAGGATGCTGGCTGTGATGGGGCTGTTTGGTCTGGTGCAACCGGCTCGCTCAGTCATGGTTCTGGTTCTGGTGTCCTTTCAGCCTCGTGGGTACTCTCTGTATTTACTGATTCTGCCTCTCCTGCTGGCCCCTCCTGCTCTATGGGCCTCACTGCCCCTCTTTCCCTTGGGACTCCTCTGACCTTTCCTCCTCCTGGTTTTCTCCTGGGAATCGTCGCTGTATCTGGTCGCAGAGGCGGTGCCAGCATTGCCCCCTATCCGTTAGCACCTCGTACGACACAGGGCCAGTGACCCTGGTGACTGTGGCGGATACCCATGCTGGGCCTGCCCCAAAATTCTTTGCGTACACTGGGTCCTGGGCCTCCAAGGTCCTGGGGTTCCTGCCTTCCCCCATCACTACCTCATCCTGAGCCCTATCGGGGTGAAGGCGGTCCAATCTGATTGCAAGGCGCCGACCCATTAGTAGTTCAGCGGGGCTCCGGCCAGTCGTTGAGCTGGGGGTGCTGTGCTGTGCTAGGAGGAATGTGGCAAGGCGGTACTCCCAATCCCCTTGCGTCATGCGGCGAAGGGTGTCCTTCTGCTTGGCCATTGGTGGCAGGGTGGAATGGCGCCGAACGGATGTGGCGGATGGCGTTCTGCGCTGTGAAGGTTTGGAATTCTCCTGACGTAAATGCAGTCCCGTTGTCTGAAACGAGAGTGTCAGGGAGCCCGTGGGTTGCAAACAGCCTGCGTAGTACCTGGATGGCTGCGGATGTAGAAGTGGACAGTACCAGTGCGACTTCCAGCCATTTGGTGTAGGAGTCCACCACTATGAAGAATGTTTTCCCCTGGAAGGGGCCAGCGAAGTCCACATGCAGGCATGACCATGGTGCTCGGGCGGACTCCCAGGACTGGACTGGGGCCCTTGGGGGATCTGGGCGGGATTCTTGGCAGGCCTGGCAGTGTTTGACCCAAGTCTCTATCTCTCCGTCGATCCCCGGCCACCACACATAACTCCTGGCAAGGGCCTTCATTCTTACTACTCCTGGGTGTGTCTCGTGTAGGGCTGTGAGGACCCTTTTGCGGAGGGGCTGGGGAACAACAACCCTGCTTCCCCATAACAGGCACCCCTTGTGGGCCGACAGTTCATGTTTGCGGGTTGTGTAGCCGGCGAATTCTGGCCCGGGGCTGCTGCTGGGCCATCCCCTCCACACCCAGTCCAGGACCCAGGAGATGACCCTATCTTTCTTGGAATGGTGTGCAACTTCTTGTGCCTGAATGGGGTGCTCGGGAAGCAGCTCCAGGCTCATAACCTCTTGTGCAGGTGCTGGGTCGGGGCCTTTTTCCGGTAGTGGTAGCCTACTGAGGGCGTCCGCATGGCCCATCGCCTTCCCAGGGTGGTGAATCAGTGCATACTGGTAGCTGGCAAGGAAAATTGACCACCTGAGGACGCGAGGAGACAGCACTTGGGAGGTCTGCTTTTCGGGGGCAAACTCATGGAACTTTGAAGTGTCAGGCATAGCTCTAATGGCTTTAGCCCAAACGTAGCAGAGTTTTCCTGCACAGCGAAGAAGCTAGTTGAGGTGGAAATGACTAGTCAGCTAGACTCAGAATAACTATTTACAGGATTTATTAAAAGGAAAAATAAAACCAGCAGAGTTTCTGCATACAAAACAAAGCAAAATAAATCCTTTCTTTCTCTCTCTCTCTCTCTTAACCATACACAGCACTCCTACTCCTAACACACACCACATCACACTGTGCTAGCAATCCCTAGATAACAGAGTTGAGTGCTGGTCGTTAACCAATCAGAGTAAGTAGTTTCTAGGTCAAGCTAACCTTGGCTTTCTGCCAAGAGTAAATTGACACTGCCTTGAGTTAATTGTGTGAAGCCAGAATCTGTAAGTTTCCCATGAGAACCAATTAACAGAAACTCAACACCCCCTCACAGATTCTGCTGGACAATTAACATCAAATACACCTATGTAGGAGATTATTTTTCCAGCAAACCTAAACCCTTGCACATTCGTTTGTTCTTTACCTTTGCCAATGGTTTAGTTAACACATCTGCTACATTTTCTTCACTTGATACATAAGTACAGGTGATTACATTGTCTTGTACACAGCAACGCACATTGTGGTATTTTACAGAGATATGTTTGGAACGCGATTTGAAACCCTCTGTTTTACTTAAGGTTATACAAGCTTGATTATCAATGTAAACTTGTACTGGTTCTCCACAATTTACTTTTAAATCTGTTAACAAATGCTTGAAATAAATCACCTCGTTGCACAATTCACTCAACGCGGCGTACTCTGATTCCGTTGATGACACACTTACAACGTCTTGCTTGCGTGACCGCCAGCTGATTAAAGCTCCACCGACCATTATGACCAGTCCTGTGACAGATTTTCTATCCGGCAAATTTCCCCAGTCACTATCACAGTAGCAACTCAACATTTCATCCTCTGAAGAATTTAATTGTAACATATAGCCAATTGTCTGTTTGAGGTATCTCAGAACTTGTTTTACCCCTTTCCAGGCATTTAGTGTGGGTTTTGAGACCAATCTACTTAATATGCCTACTGCATAGCTAATATCAGGTCTGGACCACTGCGCTAGATACAATAAACTTCCAATTACAGAATGATATACATCAGGATGTTCAAATTCAGGACTCTCATCTGTATGAAGTGTTTTTATGAAACCTGGATCCATAGGCACCACTGCCCCTTTGCAATCCTGCATCCTGTATGTAGTCAGTAGTTGTTTAACTTTGTTCTGCTGACTAATTAGGCAGCTGCCATCTTGGGCCCAGCACACTTCCAACCCTAGATATGTCCTAACCGGGCCTAAGTCTTTCACTTTAAACTTACTGGACAATTGCTTGGCAAACCTTTTAGTTTGTTTATCTGTTTTGCAGGCATACAATACATCATCTACATAAATCAGACAAAACTCTTGATCACTGCCTGTACCACGTACATAAACACAATTGTCAGCTGTACTCTGCTTGAAACCAAATGACACTAAGGCCTCATGGAAACATTTGTTCCAAGATCTTGCAGCCTGTTTAAGACCATATAGAGCTTTGTTTAATTTCAACACTCTATTGGAACCTGTCTCATAACCAGGCGGTTCGGCTAGATACAGGTCTTCTGATATTGATGCATGTAAATATGCAGTCTGGATATCAAAATGGTTTAACAGGAGTTTTCTCTTTGCTCCAAGCGTTAAAATCAGCCTTACACTGTCCCCCTTAGCAGTAGGGGAAAAAGTCTCGTCATAATCTTTTCCAGGCCTCTGAGAGTATCCTTGAGCCACTAAACGAGCTTTGTATTTGTACTCTCCTGTCACCAGAGGTTTAAGTTTGTACACCCACCTGCAGCCTACAATCTTTGCCCCCTCAGGCGCTGCTACTGGTGTAAAAACCTTGTGCTCATTCAGAGAGGACATCTCTTCCTCCATTGCCTGCTTCCAGAGCTCTGCCTCCTCTTTTGGTAACTTTAACACCTCCTGAAAACTCTTGGGTTCTGCAATCACACTAAACACATTTGCAGTATCTGGAGAAAAACGCACTGGAGGCACTCCTTTGTTTTGTCTTTTAGATCTTCTGGGAGACAATTTTTCTTCTGACCCACTTTCCTCCTCAGAACTATGACCTCTCTTTTGTTGCTTAGCAACTGGTCTTTGGCTAACTCCACTTTCTTGAGAGCTCTTATCTGAACTTTCCTCCCCCTCAGACTCTGATTCTCTATGTTTACCTTCAGAGTCATGAAGCTCCTGGGAAGGTTCAAACCAAACCTCAGTATTGGCATGTAGTCTCTCCCAGCCACTATGTTCACAAAAACTGGCATTCCTGGAGATCACAATGCCATTTGTCCCTTCAGCAAAGCGGAAACCTTTTCCCAGCTCCTGGTAACCCACAAACACTAACTGTTTGGTCTTAGGATCTCCCTTCTTCCTCATTTGTTTTGGAATTAACACCCAGGCTTTTGATCCAAACACATGCAAATGGTCAATTTTGGGTTTTTTCTGAAACAATTTAAAGTACGGGGTTGTACCTATTGTTTGATGAAAGAGCCTATTTTGGAGATAACACGCGGTGAGCATGCTCTCCCCCCAATAAGACATGGGCAAATCAGCATCATCAAGCATGGCAAACATCATGTCTTGTAAAGATCTGTTTTTTCGCTCTGCAACGCCATTCTCCTCTGGGGAAAAAGCGTTCGTTTTTCTATGCCCAATGCCACGCTTTTGTAACCAATCTCTAAAAGCATTTGACATAAATTCGCCACCTCTGTCCGTCTGAATCCTTCTGAGTTTAGTGGACAGAAATCTTTCCACAGATGCCACCCAGCCTTTAAACTTAGTGAACACGTCACCCTTATTCTTCATGGGAAAAACCCAAGAATAACGCGTGGCGTCATCCACAATTGTTAATGAAAAACGCGATCCACCCCTGCTTACAGCAAATGGACCAATTACGTCCATGTGAACCAGCTGTAGCGGTGACTCACTAACTCTGTCACTTCTGGGGTAAGAGACTCTGTGGGTTTTAACCTTTTTACAAACATTGCAATCAAGGTACTTGTTACAACTCTTTAAATTACCCCCATCAGCCAATTCAGACATTTTTAGTACACTTTTCCAGCAAGCATGCCCCATTTTCCTATGCAATAAGTGAACACAGTTGTCATGTATAGCTTTGTTATTCACTGCAGGCTGAGATTTACTGACTACTGCTGCAACTTGAGATCCTGCTTTAAGCCAAAACAAGCCTCCCTCTGACTTAGCAGTGCCTAAAATCTCACCAGCCTTCTTAATAATGCAACTGTCTCCTTCAAAATGCACTTTAAACCCAGCTTTTAGCAAACAATCTACAGACATCAGATTGCTCCTTAATGAAGGCACATAAAGTACATTTTGCAGGCATTCACGAAGACAAGGAACAAAAACTGCACCCCCCGAAATCACTTCGGAAGTACTTCCGTCTGCTAGAGCCACCTGGCTGCGTTGTGCTGAGTTCTTGGAAACAAACAATTCATCTGAATTTACGATGTGCCGAGACGCTCCCGAATCGACCACCCAGACAGCTTGTTTCTCATCAGCAATCTTGACCTCGGCGGTCACCAGCTGAGCCGACTGTTTTCGTTTGAAGAATTTCTTTTTCCGCTGCTGCTGCTGCTGCTGCTGCTGATCTCGTCTCTGCTCCTGCACCGGCAACTGAGACTTGACCAACTCAGGACATTGTCGTTTTAGATGCGCTGAAGACCCACATCGAAAACAACGCCTAACAGCAAACGCAGACTCCTCACCGGCACGCTGCTCTTGCTTCACCCCTGGCACGGCATGAGAACTCCTTCCAAACCGCCCGCCTGTAGAAGCCTCTGCAGCCAACGACCTTTCTTGCCTCTTCTGCCATTCTTCAATCAAACGCCCAGTAATGTAACTGATTGATAAATCACGCTCCTGTATGCCTTCTAGAGACAAAACTAAATTATCCCAGCTTTCCGGGAGAGAACTCAAAATAATAGCCACCTTCTCCTGCTGGTCTAATGCACAGTCTCTTTCCTGTAGCGCAGCAAACTTTAACTGTAAACTGTGTAGGTGTTCCTGCATTGTAACCCCAGGCTGTAACATTGCCTTGTACAATGCCTTGCGAATGAACAGCTTGGAAACCGCTGTCTCACGCACATGGAGTTCTTTAAGTGCTTGCCACACACCTCTAGCTGTCTTGATTCCCCTCACATACGGCAACTGGGAATCTTCCAGCCCCAAGACAATTGTGGCCCTTGCTCTTTGGTCTTTATCGAGGTCTTCATCATCAGGCTTCACAGGAAACTTACTCACCACTTGCCAAAGACGATCCCTCTGCAGCACTGCCTGCATGCGTTCCGACCACAGCAAGTAATTGGAGTCATTCAGACGCTCAAAAGCCATCTGAACTGGTTGTGAGGCCATCTTGAGAGCGATGTCCCTGGAACCCGGAACCAGCTACTCACGACCACCGAGAGAGAAAACAGGAACCACAGCACCCAGCACTCACACGCTGCAGCTGTTGTCCTTGTGTCCACTGCGTCACCAGCTCACAGCAGTCAGGAACCAGCCAGTGTCCATCTGCTGCACCAACAGGAACAACAACTTCTGGAACTACTGGAACCAACACCGTTGATGCTGATACCACCACAACTCAGGCTGGCAGCACAATACCCATAACCTCATGGAACTTTGAAGTGTCAGGCATAGCTCTAATGGCTTTAGCCCAAACGTAGCAGAGTTTTCCTGCACAGCGAAGAAGCTAGTTGAGGTGGAAATGACTAGTCAGCTAGACTCAGAATAACTATTTACAGGATTTATTAAAAGGAAAAATAAAACCAGCAGAGTTTCTGCATACAAAACAAAGCAAAATAAATCCTTTCTTTCTCTCTCTCTCTCTCTTAACCATACACAGCACTCCTACTCCTAACACACACCACATCACACTGTGCTAGCAATCCCTAGATAACAGAGTTGAGTGCTGGTCGTTAACCAATCAGAGTAAGTAGTTTCTAGGTCAAGCTAACCTTGGCTTTCTGCCAAGAGTAAATTGACACTGCCTTGAGTTAATTGTGTGAAGCCAGAATCTGTAAGTTTCCCATGAGAACCAATTAACAGAAACTCAACACAAACAAGCCAAGCAACGGCTTGTGGTCAGTTACCACGGTGAAGGGCCGCCCGTACAAGAAATCATGGAATATTTTTACTCCCTTCACGATTGCCAGACCCTCCTTGTCTATTTACGAGTAGTTCCGCTCGGTTGCGTTGAGTGTCTGGGAAAAGTATGCTACTGGTACCTCTCTTCCATCTGGGAGTTGGTGTCCCAGGACAGCGCCAATGCCATAGGGTGAGGCGTCGCATGCTAGCACCACCGGCAGCCTCTCGTTGAAGTGTGCCAAGACCGAGTTTGAGACAAGCAAGTCCTTGACTGCCTGGAATGCAGCCTCCTGGCACTGGCCCCACACCCAAGGGGCCCGCTTGTCCAGGAGTCTGTGTAGGGGCTCCGCTACCGCCGCCTTGTGGGGAAGGAAGGAATGGTAAAAGTTCAATAGTCCCAAGAAGGCCTGAACTTCAGTCTTGCTCTTGGGCTCTGGGGCATCACAAATGGCTCGTACCTTGTCCCCAGTTGGGTGGACCCCTTCTGCGTCCACCATAAATCCCAGAAAGTCCACCTGAGGCACTCCTAGTAGACATTTTTCCCGCTTCACCTTGAGACCCGCCATCTGGAAACGGTGCAGAACGGTGCGGAGGCAGTCCTCAAACTCTTCTGGTGTGGGCCCGGCAATCAACACATCATCGAAGAAGGGGGTGACGCCAGGAATCCCTTTAAGGAGCGAGTCATTAGATTCTGGAATATGCCTGGTGCCACACTGACACCGAATTGCAGCCGCTTTACCCTGAACACTCCTCTGTGCGTCACAATCGTCTGTGCCTCTGCTGTGGCCTCATCTACTGGCAGCTGTTGATATGCTTGGGCCAAGTCCAGCTTGCCAAAAATTTCCGACCCAGCCAGGGTGGCAAGGACATGGCTGACCATTGGCACTGGGTATGCATGGGCCGTGAGGGCCTTGTTTATGGTACATTTGTAGTCTGCGCAGATGCGGACCGAACCATTAGGCTTGACGGGTGTGACGATTGGGGTTTCCCAGGGGGCATTAGGCACCGGCTCCAGCACTCCTTGCTCCATGAGCCGGTCCAGTTCCTCGTCTATACGGGGTTTCAGGGCGAACGGGACCCGGCGGGCCTTGAGCCTGACCGGTCGTACTGCGGGGTCAAGCTGTAGAGCAATGGGGGGGCCCGTATACTGTCCCAATTTCCCATCGACAACCCCTGGAAATTCCTTGCATATGGCATCCACGTCCACTTGTAAGCTAGTGTGGTTCACCCCGGTGATGGCTAGCCCCAGTGGTCCAAACCATGCCAATCCCAGTAAGCTAATGTAGGGGCCCTTGACCACAAGCAAGTCCAGTTGCCGTGTCCGCCCTCGGTATTGCACCCTGAAGGTCCCCACCGCCATTGTGGGGACCTTATGTTTCTGGAAGTCCCAGAGGGTGAATGGGGCCGGCCTGAGTTTGGGACCCCCAGTAGGACACAGTTTCCTTAAGGTCCTTGCCGAGATTATGGATAGAGTTGAACCCGTGCCAAGCTCCATGCGGCATGGGGCTCCCTCTATCTGTACCTCTACATAAATTTTCTCTACGTTGGGGTGGGGCAACTGGTATACCTGGAAGTCTGTGAGCTCCGTCGAGTTGCCTTGGTGCGTTGGGCCCCGGGACCTGGGGCTCTTGGATTGGTCATCTGATGCCTGGCGTTGGGTGGGTCCTCCTCTCGTGACTTTCCCTGCAGCTTGCGCAGTTCCCTCCTTCTCGTCGAGGCAGCTGTGGTATGTGGGCTTCTTGAGTGCGCTGCTGTACTCGGTGCACCTCCTCCCTGTCAGATCCTGAGTCGTCGGTGAGGTCTTCGTGGTGGACCCTCGGTTGGGATGGCAGGCTCGGCCGTGCCTCTTGCGTCGACCTCTTGGCAGCTTCCGTTGCCAGGGCCTCCTCCAGAGCGACCTGGAACGTTAGGTCCTTCTTAGCGTAGAGGCGTCGTTGCAGCTTCTCATCCTTCAGGCCACCGACGAGGCGGTCACGAAGCATGTTCTCCAGCTCTGAGAAGTTGCAGAACCGGGCGGCTTGGCGGAGAGAGGTCACAAACCCGGTTATGGTTTCCCCAGGGGCTTGCCGCTTTGCGTAGAAGGCATTTCGACGAGCCACCACTGAGGGCTGCGGTGAAAAGTGCCCCTTCAGCTGTTCCATTATTGTTTTGTATGGAACAGTAGCGACGTCTTCAGGTGCAAGGAGAGCCCGGGCGATTTGAAACGTCTCCTCTCCGCAGACGCTGAAGAATATCGCCCTCTTCTTGGCGTCTTCTTCATCGGTGACCCCTTTGGCTTCTAGGAGGAAGGTGAAACGGGAGGCATACACTTCCCAGTCTCCAGATGCTGGGTTGAACGGCGAGAAGCTGCTGTCGGTTGCCATTCTGAGTTCCTTGTGTCCCGGAGCTGAAGCCTGGATACACGGTGCGAGGCAGCGGTGCGGCAGGTGGCGGTGCTGCGGTGCGGATCCCACCTTCGTCGCCAGTGAAATATACTGAGAGTCGCAAGTGATTTCATGCTCTTTATTCAGGTCATAGTGGTGAGGAGGAATGAATGAAAGTCCCCTCAAAGTATCTGCTTTATATACATTATTTACACAATGGGCTGCACATGATTGGCTAATTCTGGAATTCTACTGTAAGCCAATCAGGTTGTGGATTCACTTATACCTGGAGCATGATTGGGTGGTTCCTGCCAACCAATCATACTGCTGCATTGTTCTAGGACCAATCATACTGCTGCATTCTGAATCCTATTGTTCTAGGACCAATCAGACTGCTGCAATTTGGATCCTATTGTTCTAGGACCAATCAGACTGCTGCAGTTCGGATCCTATTCAACTCAGTACATAACAACCTTTAGCCCCTTCCCACCTTTCCCCGACCTCCCACTTTATTTCCGCATCAAATCATCTATCCTTGTGGCTTATCCTTAACATGCTTATGGGAGTGTTTTCTTTGGACAAGGAGCTGAGCAGGCCTCACAAAACGCAGCACTCATGTGCTCCTTGTCGTTTGATTGGCCTGGTATTCACATG
The DNA here is from genome assembly GCF_027172205.1 of Podarcis raffonei. Taxonomy (NCBI): domain Eukaryota; kingdom Metazoa; phylum Chordata; class Lepidosauria; order Squamata; family Lacertidae; genus Podarcis; species Podarcis raffonei. The sequence continues at coordinate 26,376,403 of NC_070606.1, forward strand.
GGATGGCAACAGCACTACTTGTGGAGCTGGGGTGGGATGTAACTGTTGGCTGCTGCCACTGAGCAGTGGCCAAAGGGAGGGTCAGTAACCATTGTGACAGTGGCAGAGGCCACCAAGGTCAGCCTTGTGCAACCATGCAACTGCTAGCTGAAAAGCAGTGGCCAGTTCAATGCTAGGGCATCTGCTTTGCATGCAGACAGTTCCAAATCTGACTCCCAGCATCTCCTGGTAGGGGTGGCAGGGACCCCTGCCTGAAGCCCTGAACAGCTGCTACCCATCAGTACAGTGGTACAGTGGTACGAGCCCCGTTTGCATCCTGAAGCGAACACAATCTGCGTCTGCACATGCGCGGGTTGCGATTTGCTGCTTCCACGCTTGCGCGTGATGTCATTTTGAGCGTTTGCGCATGCGCGAGTGGCGAAACCCGGAAATAACGCATTCCTTTACTTCCGGGTCACCGTGGAGTGCAACCCATAAATGCTCAACCTGAAGCTACTTCAACCCAAGGTATGACTGTACAGACAATACTGACCAATTGTCTAACTCATTAAAAGCAGCTTCCTATATAGCCTATTCTGGGCATTACTAGTTAGGCAACAGCCATGCACCTATGCACCTGCGTAGGCACAATCTCTACCTCTCCCCTCCCCCCATCACTGCCTCAGCTGCAGAGACTATGCCTCAGCATCATGCTTTTTCAAAATTAGTTTTTCTTAAAGATTGTTGTGTTACAAAGCAAAACAAATAAACAGGGAAAGGTACATCTATCGGTTCACAAAGTCTTTTCACAGTTCATTTACATTTAGGGTGGCTCTACACACAGGAAAAAAATGCTATAAATCAGCCAGAAATTAAATTGTTATAACAAAAGAAAAAAATAAAACGCTATTGAAAATAACAGAATTTATTTATTTATTTATTTATTTATTTGCTCTCCAAAGCCATCTGGTGTTACATGTTTACAGCACATTCAAAACAATGTTTTTTGACTAATGTAGCTGAGTCCTCAGTGAGAGACACTGGTCCTAGTTAGCTTACAGTTTGGAGAAGAGAGAGGGGAGAAAGAAAGGAGGGAAGAGGTGGGTGTATTATTATTTTTTCATTCTGGTGCCTGGTGTTCATGAAAGAGTTTGTGTCCCACCTCACCTCATTGGTCACTACTGGATGTTCAAATGTGACAGGTGGTGGAACAACAGGTTTTGAGGACAGAGAAACCAGAAAGTAAGCTCCAAGGATAGGTTTTCCCTCCCTCTCTTTTAACTAAGTCCTCTTCTTGCTCGATTTCAAAGAATGGGAAGGTCTTCCCATAAAACAATGGCTTGTCTTCTATAGACATCTGAGGCTTTAAGTCCTTTCTGTAATGATGAGGTGAGTGGCTGAAGTAATAAAGTGTCCTTGGCTTCCCATCAGGCCTTTTCACAGTACCAGCTGGTCACAAACTGCTCTGGTAAAAGGACCTTGGCATGGGAATGCTTGTCCACAGTATGGCTTTTGCAATTTCCTGTGCCCCGTGGCAGCATTCGCTGCGTGGCTGATTTCCCCCCTCCATCTCCCCCCGCCAGAACGCGTTCTACATTCCATGCCATGTCATGATTAGATTTTTCTTTCTCTTGAGCTAGTTTCTCTGACTTCTTCTTCTCTCTCTCTCTTTTTAATTTCCAGTTAACTTTGTAGAAAGTAATTATATTCTGCTCATTCTACACCAGCTGGTATTTACTTCATCCTCCATCAGGCATCAACAGAGCATAGTGCTGCAAGACAGAAATATTACTCTGGCAAGCATAAATATTTCATTTTTCACACCACAAATGCGTTGATGATTTATTAATTAGCCTAAAGGCCTGCTGCTTCTGCATAGCTGAGTAGCAAAATAATTCAGCTAGGAAGACCGAGAGAGCCTTACACCATGCTTTTCCACAGGGAAGGGAGAAAAAAATAGAAATACTCATGACCAATGGCATGGCTGGAGGCTAGAAAATGCTTCCAGTGGGCCAAGAATGAAATGGATCAAGGCAGACATTGGCCATCACTGTCTTTGAACCAGCTCTGGAGAAATGCCTTGCGGGTTTTCTAACATCAGAGGCTCTGCTTTGTGGGCAGCTGATGTTGCACGTCCATTTCTCCCCCTCCCTGTTCACCCTTCTGCAGGTATTGTGCTCAGAAATGATGTTGCCGGCTGATGCTCTTTTCCTGGCAAGAGACCCCATGCAGCTGGGATGTGTGTACTAAACCATAATTAAGAAAACTGAGACTAAGTATAGAATCCTTGAAGGAGCGTCCCTTCAGGCTGTTCACCGCCTTCTCGGCTGCCTCCGAGAAGCGAGCCTCTATATTTCCTCCTTTTGAGGAAGGCGTTGAGCAACCAAATGTGATCAAAAGCAGTAGCAATGAGATGCAAATGCACAGGTGGTGGGAAGAGAAAGCAGAACTGGCCTCTGGGAAGGATGAAACAAATCTGCAATGGTTTCATGGAAAATGGCTTCCATCATTGCAGATGTGCCAGGGGATAGGAAGCACAAAAATCTCCTGACTTCTTATCTATCTGCTTCTAGGGAGTTTCCAAAATATCGCTGTTGCATCTCCCTTCACAATAAGATATGCAAGATGTTTCCACTACTCTATATGTTTGAAGTTTGATTTGATACTTAGCTTCAGATTATTTATCCTTCAGTGTAATCCTTCAGTGTTATCCTTCAGAATAATCCTTCATTATTTATCCTAACATCCACTCACCAGGGATCTTCCCACGTTCAAAGTTTTGACTTCACTCAATAAGGCCTTTAAAAAAAATATTTATGATTTTCAATTTTATACATTTCAATAATTTTACAATCTTTTAAACATTTCAAAACGACTTCCTTCCCCCTCTTTCTGCGGCTCCTTCAATTTATTTTAAATATTTTCTGCCTATCCAAATTAACTTAATTTGCTCATTTATTCATCTACTTGAAATATATATTCTTATTAAACTGCAGGTTATTACAATAATCCTGCCAATGCTCTTATCTGTTTACAGTTCATTTGTCAATATCCAATAAACAAACAAAAAGTTTGTTATCTTGATTTCTTATTTTTCCGGTAAGTTTTGCCATTTCTGCATACTCCATAAGGTTTTGTTACCATTCTTCTTTCACTGAGACTTCTCCTTCTTTCCATTTTTGGGCAAGTAACATTCTTGCCACTGTATAAATGAATAAATTTCTGTACTTTGGGTAGTTCTGTCTCTATAATTCCCAAAAGGAAGGCTTCTGTTTCTTGTTATTTGTTTTTACAAATATTATTTTAAACACCCTTTTCATTTCATTATATATCGTTTCCCAGTAAGCTTTAACGTTATTACAAAACCACCACATATGATAAAAATAACCTTCTTTCTCTTTACATTTCCAACACTTATTTGATTTGGATTTATACATTTTCACCAATTTACTTGGTGTTAGCTACCATCAATATATCATTTTCATACGCTCAATAAAGCCTTAAATGGCTTAGAACCCTAGAGTACTTTGCTCATTACACTCCACTCTGAGTCCTCACAGGGGTCAGCAAACTTTTTCAGCAGGGGGCTGGTTCACTGTCCCTCAGACCTTGTCAGGGGCTGGACTATATTTTGAAAAAAATATGAACACATTCCTATGCCCCACAAATAACCCAGAGATGCATTTTAAATAGAAGCACACATTCTACTCATGTAAAAACTGATTCCTGGACCGTCCATGGGTAGGATTTAGAAGGCGATTGGGCCGGATCTGGCCCCTGGGCCTTAGTTTGCCTACCCATGCCTCAGATTGTCAGGGGAAGCTTTGCAAATGGTGCCACCAATGGGCATTGCCTGGTTGGCAGTGACAAAGGACAGGGCTTTCTCACAGTGGCACCTGACTGTAGAATTCTTTCCTACTGGAGATGTGATTTCCTTTTCCAGTGTCTTTAAAAGTGTTTACTTATTCAGGCTCTGGAGAAAGTTGAGACACTGGGGTGTATTTGTTTTTTGTTTTGTTTCTGAGATTGGTCTTCGTGGATGAGTTTAATGGAATATAACACAATTGAAATTTTATTAGCGTCTTCAGAATTTTTAAATTCATATTGCACATTTCATTTTGTATACTTCCATGTGACAGACAGTTTACATCAACAACAACAACAAAAACGACAATTTGTTTTAAGCATTGTCAGTATCAGGTTTTATTACCTTTCCATTTTTAATTGCATCTGCAGTTGGCTAATTAATTTTAGAGAACATTGTGAAAATTACTTAACACCCCCCCCCCAGTACACACAGCACTTTAAAATAAGAGAGCATAGTAGAAATACGCATCTTAAAATATCATCAGGAAATAATGATTCCATAGAAAGTTGCCACTTGGGTTTTTTTAACTTTGGCACTAGCCAATTAACCTTTGGATATAAGGAGGGGAGGTTCAAATCCGAAAACAAGACATGCTATTTGTACACATCCCCAGTCTTTCATATGCTAGTGCACAATTACCACTATAGAGCACAATATGCCATTTGTTTAACAATGAATATATTCATATAGGGGTAGCAGCCAACAACTGTGAATCCATTTCTTCATGACTCTGGTTTAACTAAGGCTTACATTTACCCCAAGTGGCTTGTGAGACACATCATGCAATCCTGCCCCATATATGAAGGTATCACATGGGCAGGGCCAATTATGTGTTTTCCAGTGAAATTCTCCTCCTTCCAAATAAAGCAACTTCTAGGCATAGCTGTCAATGTTTCCCTTTTTTAAAGGGAAATTCCCTTATTCCCAATAGGACTGATCGCAAGAAAAGGGAAAAGTTGACAGCTATGCTTTTAGGAGGGAGGGAACCTTGCCATTAGCTCATTGCTCATTACAGTCTTCATACCAACAGCACCTTAAAAATTAGAGACATCACCTTGCCGACAAAGGTCCATATAGTTATAGCTATGGTTTTCCCAGCAGTGATGTATGGAAGTGAGAGCTGGACCATAAAGAAGGCTGATTGCTGAAGAATTGATGCTTTTGAATTATGGTGCTGGAGGAGACTCTTGAGAGTCCCATGGACTGCAAGAAGATCAAACCTATCCATTCTGAAGGAAATCAGCCCTGAGTGCTCATTGGAAGGACAGATCCTGAAGCTGAGGCTCCAATACTTTGGCCACCTCAAGAGAAGAGAAGACTTCCTGGAAAAGACCCTGATGTTGGGAAAGATTGAGAGGACAAGGAGAAGGGGACGACAGAGGACGAGATGGTTGGACAGTGTTCTCGAAGCTACTAACATGAGTTTGACCAAACTGCGGGAGGCAGTGGAAGACAGGAGTGCCTGGCGTGCTCTGGTCCATGAGGTCACGAAGAATTGGACATGACTAAATGACCAAACAACAACAATCCACCTTGCTAGTCAGGTCAGTCACACAAGAGGGAAGCGGTTCCCACAACACTGGTTGTGCATTTGGTGTTTAATGCTCTTGTCTTTCCACAATCCACAAATCAACCCACAAATCCACAACCAATCCACAAATAATATGTAATTGGTTACTTGTGCCCTGCCCTCGGTTGCACTGTTTACTTTGCATTGAAATGAATAAGGTAGAATAAAGTAATGACAATTTAGTTTGCATAATTACTTATGTAAATTACATGAATTACGTAATTTCACCACAGCAGGCAGTGACACAATTTTTTTGGCAGAAGATGGATGGCTGTTCAACATAAAGAAGACTGAGTGTGAGGAATACAGGGCAGAGAAGAAAACTATGCCTTCTGACAACTCTACTTTCACCCACCCAATTCAGTTTTGGGGAGGGTTTCCTACCCCCTCCAAACCCCACAAAATTCTGAAAGCTGAAACCCTCAGTTATAAAACAGTTAGCTACCCACTAGAGCAGGTTTTTTAATTCTGTCTGTCCACCTGCCCCACTGGTATTCTGAATGTAGATGCTGTTGAGTTTGTTCCCTAGCAAAGGGTTCCATTCTTGTGAATGGCATCATTGGCAATGATCACATTGGTCTAGGGCCATTGGTCCCATAGCTCAGCTAGAGTTGCTCAGAAATGGGGTGAAATAAAAGCCATGGAGTCAGTGGCATCTTGGACTTTGGGGAGACCACTTCTAAACATTCCCCCCCCCCTGGAAAGAGGGGCTGCTGCAACCCTACTCTGCATTCACACATGCTCCTTGGCTTCTCTCTATCTTTATTTCTCTAATTTGTGTGGTTGAATATTCATTGTAGCTTAAGATATTGGTGGGGTGTATATATATATATATATATATATATATATATATATATATATATATATATGATCCAGGCATATATATATATATATATATATATATATATATATATATATATATATATATATATATATATATATATATATATATATAAAAGCCTGGATCAATAAATAAGCTGTGGGCAACCCTCCCATCAGATGTCAAGGAGATTAAGAACTACACAACTTTCAGAAGACATCTGAAAGCAGCCCTGTGCATAGCTGTCAACGTTTCCCCTTTTTTAAGGGAAATTCCCTTATTCCGAATAGAATTCCTCACAAGAAAAGGGAAAAGTTGACAGCTATGGCCCTGTCTGTATTGGGAAGTCTTTTATGTTTGACATTTTATACACACACACACACACACACACACACACATATATATACACACACACAAAATATATATTGCTAGAAGTCACCCAGAGTAGCTGGGGAAACCCAGCCAGGTGGGCGGGGTATAAATAATAAAATTATTATTATTATTATTATTATTATTATTATTATTATTTATTAAGCTAAATCAGAAGAGTTGGATTTAAGATGAGGCACCAAGCACACATACTGAAATCAATGGGACTTATTTTTAGGCAGGGAAGTACTCAAGGTGCGCATGTAAGGTCCGCAGGGCTTCTGTCATAATAATAAAAATACAAAGCCGAACATTGTTAGTTCTCCATGGTAATTTAAATTTCTACCAGTATGACAGAGTTTATACTGAGATGATTAAAAGCAACACTTGGTGCTTTGAGAGGTGAACCTCTGTTTTGTCCATGTTAAGGTTAATTGACTGATGCTGCTCTTGAAGACACTGACAACTTTCCACCTGATGATTGTTCGCTGCTGCTTTGGTTACGAGCCACAGTCATCTAGAATTCCAATGGACATCCTTACTGTGAATTTGTGTGGAGGGGGGGTCTACTGAGATGGCAAGGTGTGAAATAAAAAGGCTGAAATCGATCCTAGAGTCTGTTTTGATACTAGTCAGCTGCAAGGCATGCATTTTTGTTCCAAGTATCCTGCCGTTCCGACTGACTGCAAAGATCTTAGAAGGGGACAGGGTATCAGAACTTCAGGTTTATTCCAAATCCTGGGAGTGTACTTTGTCAGAAAACAGCAGCCAGCATGTGGTGGAATTGGGACACATAAAAAATGGGGCTCACACCTGGCAATCTCCCCATTTGGGAGTTTGTCCTGAGGAGGAGGGGAAATTTCAGATGATTCTAGAGTTCAGCTGCGAACATGATTTCTGGGAAATTGCTGATGCAAAGCAGATTCCTAATGACAGCTGCAGATGTTTCTGATGAGGTTATATTTAATTGATGGTTATTTTTTTGCAGTTTCTTGGCAATCAGCATTAGTTGCCTCTAACCTTCTGCTCACATCACTTTGTCAACACAGTTCTGGCCTAGAGAGGACCTGCAGAAGATAAAGCAGGCAGATAGACAATTTGGACAAAAAAGAGTTATGGTGCGAAGTTAGATTTTGCATTTGGTGTGCATAAAAAGTGAATTGCCTTTATTTGGGTTTCAATGCATAGTTTTAGGTTTCTGTGCTGTAGCCCATCCTGGGATTGACGGGAGAACTTGAAACTGAATGGATAACTGGAACTAACCAACTAACTAACTAACTAACTAACTAACTAACTAACTAAATGCGAAAGAAGCCATTCCTGCCCTGTATATGTATACACGTGGAAGGGGAAAAAATATATCTGGAAATATACTCTGTGATGAGCATATAGCAGAATCTCCTAAATGGCTCAATTATATTTTCTAAAAGAGCCCCCAAGGTTATCTGAACATCCCTACAGTGCTTTCATTTTGGCCATCTGGAATGCACAGCGTGGGACGGGATCCCAGAGCTGAAGATTCATCGGGATAATATCACTGCTGCATTATGAAAGGTTGCTAAGTTCACAGATATCCTTGTGGGGGGAATCAGAACAGGGCAAACCAATCTTTCTGTCGCTGAACGTTGGCAATGGAGGCCCTCCAGAGGAGGAAGAAGAAACCACAATGCTGTATTGCGGATTATTTTATCAATGGTTATTATGTCTTTGGCTCCTCAGTGTTAAGATCTGCTGTTACCTTCAAAAGTACAGTGCCTTTCAACCTTATGCCTTGTTTTGATGGCTTATGACATTAGAAAAGCCCTGCTGGGAGGAACTAGGATGACCTTGCCTCAGCTGTGTCTGCAGCTCAGCACCCCAGTTTACTGGTGGGGAGCAAGGTGAGGTTGGGTTCTCTCTGGGCCGTGGGGCCCAAACCAGTTCACTAGTTCAGTGGGGCTGGGGTTCTGATTTTGTGGTGCGCAGCAATGTGATAGCAGCTTTATAAAATAGTTTTAATGCTGTATCTGCAACAATCGGGGTACAAGGCATCGCTGCCGCCATATTTCTAAGACTGGGGGGAAATGATGACACGACAGAAAGAAAGGAAAACTGCTGTTCCTTTAATTTGAAGTACTATGGATATGGGACGTGGGTGGTTCTGTGGGTTAAACCACAGAGCTTAGGACTTGCTGATCAGAAGGTCGGCGGTTCGAATCCCTGTGATGGGGTGAGCTCCCATTGCTCGGTCCCTGCTCCTGCCAACCTAGCAGTTCGAAAGCACGTCAAAGTGCAAGTAGATAAATAGGTACCGCTCCGGCGGGAAGGTAAATGTGTGCTGCTCTGGTTCGCCAGAAGTGGCTTGGTCATGTTGGCCACATGACCCGGAAGCTGTACGCCGGCTCCCTCAGCCAATAAAGCGAGATGAGCGCCGCAACCCCAGAGTTGGTCACGACCGGACCTAATGGTCAGGGGTCCCTTTACCTTTTACCTTACTACGGAGGGATGTAGGAGGATGAGACAATAGCAAATAGCCAGTTCCTTATGAAGTTTCCTCCTTTTTCTTTTTGATGTTTTGCTGTACATTGCTTAGATGTTTTCTATAAGAGTTAATATTATACAAATATTTTAAAAAATTAAACACTCTGGTTTAAAGGAAAAGAGTTAACATGCTGCTTCTCACTGCTGATGAAAAGACTTTCACAACCAGTTTGTTCACCAGGTTTTCTAAAAACCAAGAGAGATGACACCTCTCTGTCCTGAATTTAGAAGGATATCTGTCTGTGCTGAGAATAGAGATGTAGAAGAATTTCATTTGGACAGGGTTTTTTTTTTATTTTATGTGAGCTAACACAGTTCATGCCTCCTGGATTAATACATGCTTGGAATGTAATAATCCATCAAATTTTGCACTTCTTTGAATTTTGTAATACAGTTCTCAGCTCAAAAAGGACCAAAATATATAAAAAGAGACAGGTTACTTTAGGAATTTTACATTGAGATAAAAGGAACTTAAGGAATGGAACTTTTAGTTTTTGGGATACACGTGGAAGGGGAAAAAATATATCTGGAAATATACTCTGTACTGTACTGTATATATATATATTATATTTTACTTCGTATTTGTTGGAAATTGAGATTTTTGTGGTATAAGGTAAACAATTGCATTAATAATAATAATACATATCTTGTGATTAAACATTATTTAAATACAAGTTTCTGTACAGATTTTTGTAACTGAAAAAACACAGATTTTTCTTTTTATCTGCAACACTTGTTCTTTTGGGCCAATGACTTGTGATTTAATAAAATGTTAAATGTATTCACTGTGCTCTTTAATTTTGTTTGTAACACAAAAATTCTAGCGTCTTAATATACAAAGTAATAGATTGTCATAAACAAGTGTAGCAAAAGATTTTGCACAACAATGTAAACTGATTTGTTTCAATTAAGTCCATCTCAATGAACAGATCCCCCCCCAAAATTAAAAAAAAAATCAAATATATGACAAAACATTTTAGGTGAAAACCTTCCATTAAAACAACTAGGTTTCTACGTTTAAAAGTAGTTTGTTGCCTTTGTTCTTGAAATCTGACAATATGAGTTAATTGATATAAAGACTGTTTCAAACTCTTCTAAACTGTCGTCAATAAGCAGATAATCCAGTTTTTCCCATTTTACTCTTATACTAATGGTAAGTGTAATAAAATGTCAATCACAAGGACTGTCCCTGCTTGTTAGGAACAGAGTTATCTAGATTGTCATAAACAAGTGTAGCAAAACATTTTGCACAACTATGTAAACTGATTTGTTTCAATTAAGTCCATCTCAATGAACAGATCCCCCCCAAAATTAAAAAAAATCAAATATATGACAAAACATTTTAGGTGAAAACTTTCCATTAAAACAACTAGGTTTCTACGTTTAAAAGTAGTTTGTTGCCTTTGTTCTTGAAATCTGACAATATGAGTTAATTGATATAAAGACTGTTTCAAACTCTTCTAAACTGTCGTCAATAAGCAGATAATCCAGTTTTTCCCATTTTACTCTTATACTAATGGTAAGTGTAATAAAATGTCAATCACAAGGATTGTCCCTGCTTGTTAGGAACAGAGTTATCAAGCAGCTTTCATGCTGCCTGAATGGAATACAGCTTTGGCTCAAACAAGTATCAAAATAAGTTTAGAACCCACTTTTTCAGGGCGGTGGGGGAATGAGTTAGAAATGCACTTTTCAAGAGAAGATGTGTTGAGGAACACATATGCTTTAAAATATTTCAAATACATTAAATATTTCAATATTTTAAATTTAAAGGTTAATTTTGGTGTGTGGGTCTTAAGGCAGATTACTGAATTAAAGGTGAACCCAACTGAAAATGACACAACATGGGAAATAGACATTTTCACCCATCCTCACCTGCATACATGTCCCAGAGACCAGATTATTTAAAATGGGGATGGCAGACCCGTGGATTTATTCAGAGCTGCCAAGCTGTACAAAGTCACACTTCTTCTTCTTTGGCGATCACTCATAGCAGAATAAGATTGTCTTCCATGAATATGGTCTTAACAGTGAGTCCGTAAGTTACTGTGGAGGCCAATGCTGGATCCACATGTCCTTCCACAGTGGGCACATAGGTTTCTGGGTGAGAGTTGATCACGGTGAGGATTTACCAAGCATGCCTTCCTCTTAGCTCGTTTCTCCTTTTCATCCTGAGTTCATGCTTCTTCAGAGGACATGACACCTTTGGTAGAGGGTGTTCTCCAATGGGAGCGCTCGCATGCAAGTGATTCCCAGTTGTCAGTGCTTATACTACCCTTTTTATATCTAGATTTGCCACACCCCAGTCCACCTTCCTCCCCATCACAGCACTGTGCTTAGAGGAGAGGTTTTAAACTCACTGTGGAATGCAGAACAGTGATGGGGGGTCTCCTGAAGGAGCGTCTCCAGCCCCATCGTTCTGCCCAGACACTGAGGTCCAGTGCCGAGGGCCTTCTGGTGGTTCCCTCGCTGTGAGAAGCCAAGTTACAGGGAACCAGGCAGAGGGCCTTCTTGGTAGTGGCACCCGCCCTGTGGAATGCCCTACCACCAGGTGTCAAAGAGAAAAACTACCGTGGTACCTTGGGTTACAGATGCTTCAGGTTACAGACTCCGCTAACCCAGAAATAGTACCTCGGGTTAAGAACTTTGCTTCAGGATAAGAACAGAAAAAGCGCCACGGCAACGGGAGGCCCCATTAGCTAAAGTGGTACCTCAGGTTAAGAACAGTTTCAGGTTAAGAACAGACCCCCAGAACAAATTAAGTTCTTAACCCAAGGTACCACTGTACTAGACTTTTAAAAGACATCTGAAGGCAGCCCTGTTTAGGGAAGCTTTTAATGTTTAACAGACTATTGTATTTTAATATTTTGTTGGAAGCCGTACTGAGTGGCTGGGGAAACCCAGCTAGATGGCTGGGGTATAAATAATAAATATTATTATTATTATTATTATTATTATTATTATTATTATTATTGGAATGAGGATGGTCTTTTTGTGGCAGATGACAGCAGTGGGGGACCTTGGAGTCTCAAATTTCAGCAGCACCCTGTGAGACGTCAAAATTGGCAACTCTGCCTCTTGCCTTCTATTCTACATCGTTGTGGCATCCCCCGTGGTGTCCCCGAGGCTCTGTGCCCAGATTGGTTGCTCTGCCCTAAATCCACCTCTGCATGATAGAGAGGGCTGGAAGGGGGGAGAGAGTCTGTGCATAGTGTGCATGGATATGTGTGTGGAGGGTGGGAGAATGATGTGCATTTGAGTAAGGAAGAAAAAGAGATTGGGAGGTTGTGTGCACTCTGAGTGCCTGCGTGTGTGTGTGTGTGTATGACCAGCACACATTGTAAGTAAGTGTGTGTACTGTTTGTGTGTACTGCATGTGTAGTGCACAACCAGGAATGCTCGGCACCAGTTCTTACATGGCCAGTGCTGGCATGCAGCTCTCACAAGTGCAAGCAGATAAATAGGTACTGCTGTGGCGGGAAGGTCAACTGCGTTTCCATGCGCTCTGGTTTCTGTCACGTTGTTCCGTTGCACCAGAAGCTGTTTAGTCCTGCTGGCCACATGACCCAGAAAGCTGTCTGCGGAAAAATGCTGACTCCCTCGGCCTGAAAGCAAGATGAGCACTGCAACCCCATAGTCGCCTTTGACTGGACTTAATTTGTCCAGGGGTCCTTTACAGCCCTCACAAGATTGGCCAGATTTGAATGTGACTCTTGGGTCAAAAAAAACAGTTAGCTGCTCCTGATTTAAAGCATCCAGATACATTTGATTCCATCTGTAGTTGTGCAAGAATGGTGGGTCCCAAAAACAGGTTTCTTGTTGCAGCTGGTCTAGTTTGGGGCTATTAACTTTATTGAAGAGATGCCCCAGCTGTTTAAAATAAAACCAGAATTACTTTTTCTCTCTTTCCCTCTCTGTTCTGCTCCAGCAGCACTACAAACCCTTCCAGATGCTTTTTTCCTTCCATCACACAGGGCAAGAGAAGCTAATGAGTCTCAGGAAATTTGGAATGGTGTGCTTGAAAGAAATAAGGTAAGAGATTGAGGAGCCTGAGATATGGAAAAAGCAAGGGGGAATAGCTAGTTTCACAGACGCCCCTCGCCAGCTTTCCCTTACAGTGTTCAAACGAAGCTTCCTACATTGTGCAGAAATCAAACAGAAATCAATTGGACTTGTATTCCCTGTTCCCCTATTAAGCAAGCAAGAGGAAAGCGTGCATTACAAGGGAGTTTGTAATTCAGAATGAATAATATTGCAGACAAACTCACTTCCCCTGCCCCATCTATCGGATCCTCTCTAGCCCTGCTCCCGCCATATAATCTGGCAAGCGATCCTGAGTCACAAAGAGCAATCTTCAGGTCCTAGCTATCATACTATCCACATATTTAATTGACCTGCATAGGAACAACCCTCCCCAATGTTGGTTGTTCTGTGTTTAAATAAATATTGCAGACTGGCAGAGGATTAATGGAGAAGGATCACAGCTCAGTTTGTTCTGAAGGAGCAAGTAATAAAAATAAGAGTTAAAAGGGTATAACATCTTCAGCCTAAAAGATGAATTCTTCTTCTTCTTCTTCTTCTTCTTCTTATTATTATTATTATTATTATTATTATTATTATTAGCCACCCATCTGACTGGGTTGCCCCAGCCACTCTGGGCAGCTCCCAATGGAATATATATTTTTTTAAAAAAATCAAATATTAAAAACTTTGCTATACAAGGCTGCCTTCAGATGTCTTCTAAAAGTCAGATAGTTGTTTATTTCCTCGACATCTGATGGGAGGGCATTCCACAGGGCGGGCGCCACTCCCGAGAAGCATGCATTACTCCATGCCAGGTATGCTAATGCTTAAATCATATGAACTCTATATTCATCTCATTGCTTCATCTTTAATAGGAGAAATCACTATTATCCAAAAGCCATACTTCAAAACATAAGGGACTAGAAGTGTGATACCTCAGGTTACAGACAGTGGTACCTCAGGTTACGGACGCTTCACGTTACAGGCTCCACTAACCCAGAAATAGTACCTCGGGTTAAGAACTTTGCTTCAGGATGAGAACAGAAAAAGCGCCATGGCAGCGCAGTGGCAGCGGGAGGCCCCATTAGCTAAAGTGGTACCTCAGGTTAAGAACAGTTTCAGGTTAAGAACGGACCTCCAGAACGAATTAAGTTCTTAACCCAAGGTACCACTGTATTGTTGATCTCTGACAGCAGGGATACCCGGAGAACAATAGAAAATCTTAATATGATCCAGCCATGTTTTTCTTCTGATCCCAGTTCTTTCTACTGTGTTTTTGGTTGTCCATCTGATGTTGACCTCCTCTGCCATGCATCTTGCAGAAGCTTTCCAATGACTGGCCATGCACCACTTCATAGTGTCGCTCCCGCAAGGCCATTCAAAGGGCTGGCAACCTGATTTTTCCCCTCCATAGTTCTTTCCTAGACATTCTCTCCCTCTCACACACTCTGAGTTTCGAGCTAGCAAATGCTGCAACATGACAGACTTTAGCTTTCTCGGTGGAAACTGAATGGAGTGCCAGCTGAAATATCCTGAGTGGTGTTTCATCAAGCAGCTGCTATGCATCATTACCACTTAAATGACAGACTGCAGCATAGGATCTCCCAGAGGCCTCCCAATTGCACTGGCCTTGAACTCTGTGTTTCTCCCTGCTCTTAACATATTTTGCCTTAAGTGCAAATTATTGTCTAGGAAACCAAGCTCTGGAGGGCCTTGTTTTTCCTATATATAATAATCTTTGGGACTTGGGTAATCGCTCCCATACTCCCAGCTCCTCTTTTGCTACGGGATGGATTTTCGTTCATTTTCTCGGAGAATGCAAGGATGGATTCCTGCTTGGAGACTGCTCAGGGGGGAGCTGTTTGAGTGCAGCGGCTGACCATGTGGAGTCTCTGATCTTATACTATCTCTTCCTCTTGTAGGCGTATTGTGTTGTGATGATTCCAAGCAGTGAGCTGGAGCATAAAGCATCCCCCTCTCCCCAGCTATGCATACATACAGACCTGGTATATACATCATGTTCAGCCAGGCTATAATTTAGTATGAATGTGCAAGCATGCAGGCTCCCAGATATGAGACCACAATCACTTTTCTCCTTCCTGATCTTGTGCCGAGCTCAGCTGCGGTACGTAGCTGTCAACTTACAGATTTGAAAATAAGGGATCAGCAGCCAAAATAAGGGATTTTACGAACACAGGTATGTTCAACTTCTGAGTCCCTCCGAGCCAAAGGTAGAAAGCAGCCAAACAAAGCCTCAAGCGGTGGTTCCCACAGCACAGCAGCCTGGCAAAGGGGATGCAGCAAGGAAAATCACCATCACCTCTCTGCTGGGAAGTGCTGAGCAAAGGCGAGTCCCCAGGCAATGCAGCCGATTTGATCGGCACAAGGCATGCAAGCTCCACCCCCCAGTCATTCTTAGACTCCTTATTGGGTGAGCAACGCAGCCAAGCAACACAGTTGGAGCCTCCCTCCTCCCTGGCCAGCAGGCAGGGGGGGAGAGGAGCTGCTTCCTTTGCAACCTGGGAAATTTAAGGGACATCATCAATAAGGGACAGCAGCGGGAAACGGCGCTGGGATAAAGGATTTTCCTGCCAAATAAGGGATGGTTGACAGCTATGCTGTGGTAGACTCAGGATCATGGTTCACCTCTCCAAGACAAACCATGAGCTGTACACTGCTGGGCAAACTTGGGTTACAGCTTGTGATTAGCTTGGAGAGAGGTTAATCCTGAGCCCAGGCTCAGGCCGCACGTTATGTCAAGCCATGGTTTAGCTGAGCACAGTGCAGCAGCAGAACAGACCAGGGAGGAGCAAAGCAGCACTACGCTGCTGTCCAGGAAACCGCAACTTCATGGAAGTCATTGTTTGGCTTAGTGTGATACGCAAACCATACATTATATCCTCAGCCTGTAAAAGGAGTGCTCCAGTTGAGGGCTTGGGCCACCTTAGAGAAGATGCTTGGACTGAGTATGCAGCATAATAGAGGTGGGGAGACAAGAGACAGAGATGATTCAGGCTAGTGAAGAAGCCAAAGTGTCATCCTGTCCTGCTGTGACCCCCTCCCCTCCCTGCTGGTCTCCCAGAACTAGAAGAGGTATGAAGATGGTGGAGCAAAGGGTATAGTGGCAGAGTCTCCGCTTGCTTGGGAAGGACTTGGGAGAGGAGGAGACTTAGACAACTGTGGCAAGGTCTCCACAACTACCTCACAGGGGCAAGATCTACCAAGATGAGTTGCTGCACTGATGCTGCATGATTTGTTCCTGATCTGTTCTTGACTCTTGGTATAAGGCAGCTTCCCATCTTAATTATAGATAACCAGGTTTGTTTCATGGTGGCTTATGGGAAATGCGGGTTTTGATTTAGGATTTGCAGGAAGAGGCAAAGTTGCAGACCTAAGGGGAAGCCATACAGGACAAGCATGGAGGAGAGCAGACGGTTTTAGGGGTGAGACAAGGCCATGGGGTGCTTTTGAATGAAACAGACCAGCTGCTTAGAAGGTAGGTGTTCTGTTCTTGCCAATAATTTTCTTTTGTCTCTACTGCATCTGTTTGCACTGCATTATTCAAAGGCCCACAAATAAGGTTTATGTCAGGAGCTATGCTATTTATGGTGCATGGGGGGGAGTTTGAGGTAGATCTGCCCTTACCTGGGAGTTAAGTTCTATTGCACTCAGTGGCACTTATTTCTGTGTATGTACACTTAGACTTGCCTTTTCGAATTCCATCTCCCCCTACTCCAAGCAGCTAAGAGAGACGACTGCTTTTGGAGGGCGAGAGAGGCTACGGCTTTTGTGCGGAATGGATTTGGAAAGCATTCGACTAGTGATAAAATGGGCCCTGTCAGCTGCCAAGAGTCATATTCCTGTTCCATATTCTCACTTTACAAACAAGGGTGCTTTTTAACTGCATAACTTGGGCAGGTTTGTTCCTCTCTGGCGCTGCCTCCACTGGGTTTTCGTCTGGAGCCAGACCCTTCCATCACTTTTGGAAGCATCTTAAGGGAGAAGTCACATTTAACATGACAAAATGTTTCCCTCAAGACACCTAGAGGGAACCATCCCACTGTTCAAGAGGTCATGTGCCAGGTTGTATGAGTAACAAAAGTTGACTCACTTTGAATAATTAACTTGTAAACCTGTTTTCTGGCAGGCAAGAAAAGGGTTTTCCTCCCTCCCTTAACCTGCTTCTGACCCAGTCAAATATGTTCAGTTCATTGGGGGGAGCTGAGAACCTGCTTGTTTTTTGCTTGGGCTTAGTTCACACATGCAGATACAGCCCCTTGACTTATATTCACTAAATTGGTGCATAGTTGATACTTGCTGTTCGATGTGCAAAATGTATCCATTGAAAACCATTGGATTTGAAGTCGTATGAGGCCATATGAGTGTTTTACTTTTGGTGTTCTATATGTGCGATGACCTATTCCCCACATGCAAATCATCACATAATGTTGCAGTCATCAGGTGAAGCACACCTGTGTAAAGCATCCCAGTTTAGGTAGGTCATCAAGGCACACCTCTGTAACATTCAAACTGGAGGGACCATCCATCTGTCAAATGCAGCCTGGGGAGAAATATTTGAAAGTGGTGATATTAAAATATATTGCTTTTGAAATACCATTGCTTCCCACAGCTGTCTTATTTTGTGACATGTTGTGGAACAAAGTGGAAAAAGCTGGTTTGTCAGTATATTAATCCTATCCTGGGTAGTTCTATTCCTTCTTAGGAATCTAGGATGTGTTGCCATAAATTCAGAACTTGACCTCCACATTCCACCATGTGGCAAGTCTACCTCTGAATGCGTGTTGCTTGTGGGCTTCCCAGAGGCATCTCTCTGACCACTGAGGGGAAAAGGATGTTGGTCTAGGTGGACTTTTGAACTGACCCAGCAGAGATCTTCTGTACATTCAGTGAGGTGATGGGCTGAGGTGGCAGAAATCTTGACTCTAACATTGCAGGGTTTGTATCTTGTATATATCACATCATTGGTTCCCTTCAGAGAGGAATCTGAAGCCCAATTTTTTTGTTTTCTTTGCTTGGATTTCACCCCTCAGGTCTATTTCATTCAAAAAGGCCATCAACTGCCCTAGGCCTTTTAAAATTGCAAATTATTATTATTATTATTATTATTATTATTATTATTATTAATACCCCACCCATCTGGCTGGGTTTCCCCAGCCACTCTGGGCAGCTTCCAACAAAAGATTAAAAATACATTAAAACATCAGTCATTAAAAACTTCCCTAACCAGGGCTGCCTTCAGATGTCTTCTAAACGTCAGATAGTTGCTTATTTCATTGACAGCTGATGGGAGGGCGTTCCACAGGGCGGGCACCACTACCGAGAAGGCCCTCTGCCTGGTTCCCTGTAACTTGGCTTCTCGCAATGAGGGAATTGCCAGAAGGCCCTTGGCGCTGGACCTCAGTGTCCAGGTTGAACAATGGGGGTGGAGACTCTCTTTCAGATTTTTTTATGTGGTCGCAAATTGTTATGTTTTCATGGCACCACCCAAGATAGATAGGCAGCATGAGCAAATCTTTAGCTGAGCGGCTGCACAGTGCTCACTAAGGATGCTTTGCCTGATTGCTCTGAAACACTGAAGCTAGCACGGATCCAAAGTGTGTATTGACTCCCATTGCACCCACATAAAAATTATTTTCCTAGCCAAAAATAAAAATGCAACAGTTTTTAAAGGTTGATATCAAGTTAAAATAAACATTCCCCTCCAATCCAAATGGGAAGGGAAATCTACATATAGAGCACCCTTGTGCTCTTCTCTTTCTTTGATTTAAAACTAATTGAAGTAAAAAGGAACAATTGCTGATTTCATCACTGTATTATAATTATTTTACTCGCAGATGTTAATTAATTTGGATGCAGCCTATGCCCTGTTGAAGTAAATGGCAAAACTCCATTTGACTTGAATGGATCAGAAGGGCATTCATGCATGGAGAGGGAAGAAGAGTATAAATTATTTGAGTGGCCTTTCACTTAAAGGAACATGTAGAACAAAACAAAACCTTTTGAATCACTTATCGATCACTGGCAAGATACCTACAGATGGCATGAATGGGTTTTAAAAATGTGGTTTTGAGAGTGGCTGAGCCATTGCATAAGTGAGTCAGGTATTTTATTTGTTCTGCTTTCCCCAAGCCTTAAAATTTGCCTCTTTGGGTCCTGCACAATGCCAACCAGTTGTGTTTCCAGAAAGCAGCAGTGCTAGATGCTGCTTACCTGTGTATGCACACGTTAATCATTGACCCTTTCCCTGCAGACATATTAAGCATGGCCGTATTTATTTATTTCCATAAAGTGAGTATTGTCTGCTAAGATACAGCTTGCTGGGATGAGGCAGCAGTGAGTTTAGGGCTGTGCAAACACACTGGTGAGAGTGCCAGATGGACTTCTGGAGAACCTGTTCATTCCTGACCTTGCTGCCACCCTGTTCTATCCATGGCAGTGGCAGGAAGGCAGCTGCATGTCTCCACCCTATCAGACACTACCTCTGCATTTGGGAGGGATCAGCTGAAAAATCAACATGGGATTTACTGCATTGCAATAAACTTTGACGTCCAGTCATACCTTGGATCCCGAACGCCCTGGAACTTTGACATTTTGGCTCCTGAATGCCGCCAACCCAGAAGTGATTGTGCTGGTTTGTGAACATTCTTTTGGAACCCGAACGTCCAACACGGCTTCCGTGGCTTCTGATTGGCCGCGGGAGCTTCCTGCAGCCAATTGGAAACCACAAATTGGTTTTCAAATGTTTTGGAAGTCGAATGGACTTCCTGAATGGATTCCGTTCAACTTCCAAGGTGCGACTGTAATCCTATCATGATGTGGTACATTGTTTGTAAACCCAGCAAATTACCTGCAGTTCTGGGTTCTTAACTATCCAGTTTCTTGGTTCCCTTTTCTTTTATCTTATGCTTCTCTTTATTTCCTGTAGTCTCAGGTTGTTTCTTTTTAAAAATAGGTTTATTCCCAACATTGTTCTGAGCCTCCGAAGGCTAAGTGTGTACTTTTGGGAAAGTGGCAGCTCCATAGACAGAGCTTGACGTAATGTGGCTTTCCCCTCTTCCTCCCCCCCCCCCTTTTTACGTAGCGTGCCAAGAAGCAAGGAGGCCTGGCAGCAGATTGATGACTCAGCCGCAAGCACTCCTGTTTGTTCCTTCTGTACTCACATGTGACTTTGACACTGATCTTGAATGACCTGGGCCATTATGGCACTTGCCCTTGCGGTATACTTTGGGATGGAACCAGAATGTGCCTTCTATAAGTCCCAGGGCACAGATATCTCTGGATTCAACCTTTACAGGCTGCTGGTTTGATATCAGCCTTTCCGGCACCATCTGCCTCTGATAGCCATTTCACACATCACGTTTTAGGTGTGTCTCTAATACATTTTAAGGGTAGAGCTGAATATCATCTCTGCAATTGGAATATAAAGGTAAAGGGACCCCTGACCATTAGGTCCAGTCATGACCGCCTCTGGGGTTGCGGCACTCATCTCACTTTATTGGCCAAGGGAGCCGGCATACAGCTTCCGGGTCATGTGGCCAGCATGACTAAGCCGCTTCTGGCGAACTGGAGCAGCGCACGGAAATGCTGTTTACCTTCCCACTGGAGCGGTACCTATTTATCTACTTGCACTTTAACGTGCTTTCGAACTGCTAGGTGGGCAGGAGCAGGGACCGAGCAACGGGAGCTCACCCCATTGCGGGGATTCGAACCGCCGACCTTCTGATCGGCAAGTTCTAGGCTTTGTGGTTTAACCCATAGCGCCACCTGCGTCCTGCAATTGGAATATAAGGGAGGGCATTTGTGGTTCCCTTCAGCTGCTCCACACCCCCAGCCAGGCTTATTTCTTGTCTTGAAGTTCACCTTGAGGGGGGCAAAGCAGGTAAAAATCACCTGGTGGAGACAAGGCTGTTGAAGGGACATGATACCTGTGCTAGAAGAGCATACTGATCACCAAAGTGCTACCAAGACAGGTTTGAAGACTTGGACAACCCAGCCAGATGAGCAAGGTGAAAATATTATTGTTACTACTGTGGTACCTTGGTTCTCAAATGCCTTGGTTCCCAAACACTGAAAACCTGGAAGTAAGGGTTCCAGTTTTCAAATGTTTTTTTCAGAAGCCAAACGTCTGCTGCTGTGGTCAGCTATTGTTTCCAGGGCACCTGCACCAATCAGAAGCTGTGCCATGGTTTCCAAACATTTTGGAAGTCAAACAGACTTCCGGAACGGATTAAGTTTGGCGCTTTTGTTTTTGTATTTATTTTACACTGTGAAATTCACCCTTCAAACTGCTCATTGAGTGTGCATTCTTCTGCCTCACTTGGGACTCTGGATTCCAGATGGAGCAGAACTCTGCCCCATCCCTAAATTAGAGGGTCAGTGTAACAGTTTAATCCAGCACCCTTCCGACAGAAGATCTTATTTTAAACAGAGGAACTAATCAGACTTGTTCAGCATCTGCTCTGCTCCAGTCAACACAGCAGAAAAAGATTGCATTTCCCCATAAATGCAGTCCCCTTAAATTGCTCTTCCTGTAAAGTTAGATGAAGTGGGGAGGTTGCTGTTCTGCTGTAGGTAACTTTAAATGCGCAGTGTCTGATTTCAACAGAATTATGGAAATGGCCCAATAATAGCATGAAATCAAAATGAGACACACATAAATCAGCATACAGTTACTCCCTGAGGATATGGACTTCATCCAAAACCAAGGGGGAGCAAAAGGGAAGTTTGAAATCAACTTTGGAGGAACTTTCCATGAGGCCCTGGTTGCCACGAGATAATATCAAGGCTAATAGTTCAGGACAGATTTTAATAAAGGATAAGAACCCCATTTAAATAAGAATGCCATCTGATTAGCACAAAAAGCAGTCTGTTCTTTGTTCTTAGTCTGATAAATCCCTTATCCTTCTGCAAATCTCTGCCAAGTTTGTGTGCCTTCATAATGCCTCGAAGCCAAGAGCTCTGGATGTTAAGCATGAGCTGCATAAGAAAAAGATCCAATTTC
Source organism: Podarcis raffonei (assembly GCF_027172205.1). Lineage (NCBI taxonomy): Eukaryota > Metazoa > Chordata > Lepidosauria > Squamata > Lacertidae > Podarcis > Podarcis raffonei. Next base: position 26,398,574 of record NC_070606.1, read on the forward strand.
AATCAGTCTCCTTTCTATTTAAATATTGCCTCCATTATTGTGACCCAGCCTACATCGGGACTGTTGTGTTAGGCCATCTCTCTCTTCTCCAGGCAACTAAATTACATCCTATTTAATGTTTCTTCTTGCCTTCTTAATAAAACCATTGATTTCTAGGGACCAAAGTTACCAGCAGTATCAACTTTTCTTTGCATAATAGAGGTCATAGTGTTAGTTTTGCCCTCCCTCTCAGCATGCCCTAAAACTGCAAAGGAAGATCCAATCTTCGCGGAAAGGCTGCTGGGGAATTTGCCATATTTCCATGGCAAATTGTTCTAACGATTAATTATTCTCACTTGAAGGAAGTGGATGATGAAAGCAAGAGGGAGGGAAACCCTCCATTATATCTTACACTTTCCCTTTTTTTGGATTAAAGCAGAATTTACATAATCAGGTTTTCATCACAAGGTGACTTTGTGTAGCCATCTTATGCTGGAGATGTATGTGAAAACCAGCCTTCTGGTTCGGTTCAGCTGAATCTGATTTCAACCTATTCTTATCTAAAGGGTGCATGGGAAACACATGGGATCAGGCTTTCAGAAGGTCCCAGATCAATCCCTTGCAACTTCTGACAGAGCCAAGAAAGACTGCTCACTTTTGCTACATGAAACATGATGGGGGAACCACATAACACCAGTCCTGAAAGACCTACATTGGCTTCCAGTACGTTTCCGAGTACAATTCAAAGGGTTGGTGCTGACCTTTAAAGCCCTAAACGGCCTCGGCCCAGTATACCCAAAGGAATATCTCCACCCCCATCATCCAGCCCAGACACTGAGGTCCAGCTCTGAGGGCCTTCTGGCGGTTCCCTCCCTGCAAGAAGTGAGGTTACAGGGAACTAGGCAGAGGGCCTTCTCGGTAGTAGTGCCTGCCCTGTGGAACACCCTCCCATCAGATGTCAAGGAAATAAACAACTATCTGACTTTTAGAAGACATCTGAAGGCAGCTCTGTTTAGGGAAGTTTTTAATGTTTGATCTTTTATTGTGTTTTTAGTACTCTGTTGGGAGCTGCCCAGAGTGGCTGGGGAGACCGAGCCAGATGGGCGGGGTATAACTACTTCTTCTTCTTCTTCTTCTTCTTCTTCTTCTTCTTCTTCTTCTTCTTATTATTATTATTATTATTATTATTATTATCAGGGGCCTTTTCCGATAACACTGTCTATGAGGTGTGGGGAGAAAAGCTAGGCAAAACAGGCACTCGGCCAAGCAGATTTAACTGCGGCAAGGACACCAGTGCAGGAGGATGAATGCAGCCATGGACCTCAAGCAGAATGTTTGTGTGAGTGAGTGTGAGTGTGAGTGTGAGTGTGTGTGTGTGTGTGTGTGAGAGAGAGAGAGAGAGAGAGAGAGAGACTGGGAGGCTACCACCATCCCAGCATCTGCCAATTAAAGAGCTCCCCTCATGCTACCTAATGCTAGGGCCAGCCCTGTGAGGGTATAAAGGGACGTGAGTGCCCAAGAGTGCATATAAAAATGTCCACTGAGACCTTCCTTCATTAGGCTTCCACAAAGTGCTTGGAATTACTCCCAATGCAGAAAGATTTGTTTTAAGCAAGGGGTACAACTTCTCCAGTTCAGAGCTGAACACATGTATGCTGCTGCTGAAAAAATGCACCATTAAAACTTTAGTTTAAAAGACAATATTATTTTTTTAAAAAAAAACCAGCAAAAAACCATGTAACACATGGCCACTGAGTTTTTAGAGTAAGGGGCATGTGAAGTGAGTACTGACACTTATCCGGAACAACAAACATCAGGTATATATTTTAGGAAGTGGACAGTTTCTTGAAATATGCGGCAGGTGGTCTGCCTACATAGATCAAATAAGCTGAAAATAAAAGAAAAGGTTCCTGGATGCCATAAAGTCTCAACAGGCATCCACCTGAGGAATTGTTTTTATTCTCCATCTGTTCAAAGTCTTTGGAGAATGTTTATTTTTATTTTTTTACCAAAAGTAGGGAAGTTTAAGATGGCCTGAGATATCCATCTTGGGATTTTCTTTTTTTCTTAGCAGCATTGGGGACACCAACATTTTTTTGCAAATAGTTTTCTATTCAAGACATTTGCCTTTATAATCCTTGTCTTTTTATAGCACTTGAATCTCAAGTTGTCACAACCGTCTCCTACCCTGAATCCCTATTAGTGAACATTGCCTGCAGCTGGCTGGTCTTAATCATTACTGTCAACCAATGCCTGCACTTACAAAGAGGATCATATGGTGATTTTTGAAATCATGTGACAGCATCCCAACATCAGGGCTTGCCTGATTGCAGAAGGAGTTCTTTGTGGTGAATAACTTGTTTCCCTGGTTTCAACAGGACTTAGTAATGCTTAACTTGAGACGAGTTGTGGGCCCTACAACAAGTCATGCAAAGCCCCCACGGGGGGGGTGTCCCTTATACTCGTTCATTTAGTGTTGGACACCCCCCCCCCAGAATAGTCTACTCTTACTGAAATCATGGAGAGTGAACATCTGACAGGGAATCCTTCTCCTCCCTACCTGGAGATGTTAGGAATCGGACCAGTGTGTTTTGCATGTAATGCACTGAACTATGATGAATAAGTCCCTTTCTCAGGTATTAATGGCAGCGTAGTGTGTGAATTCCTCAAGTCCTAGCGCCTGTGACATTTTCTTGACCAAAATGGGGCCACATAATTCTTCTTGCGCCTACCTCTATGGCTGCAGAATAAAATGCAGATAATACTTCACCCCCCCCACACACCTTTGAAATAGTCTGAAGGTGGCCTTCTCTTTTGTCCTAGCCCAAAATGTCATCCCTGCAGTAGCTTTGAACAGTGGTGATTGATTTCTTTGGCTTTTCAAGTTGGCAACATGAAACTTGAGCTTTTAGCTTCATAGACCTTCACGTTCCATATCTGAATATCTCTTCTGTGAGCCAGCTATTTCTCAGTAGTACCTGCATCCAGCCTACGATTTCTGTTGCCCTGGAATATGTGCCCATTTCCCACATCCAATCACATTTTCTCATACTCCAGTCTTTCCTTTGTAAATATCCACGCAGAGAAATAACTGTATTGAGAAGTTGTGCTTGAGCTTGCTTCCCCCCTCCCTCCCCTGCACTCTTTTTTCCCTTGTGTGTCATTTCTTTTTAGATTGTGAACCTGAGGACAGGGACCATCTCAGTACTGATTTTTGTAAGCTGCTCAGAGAGTTGTTGTTTTGGCTTTTTTTTTTTTTGCGAAAAGGCAGGTTATAGATGCTCTAAGTATAGAAGGGAAGAGATGGGGAAAGTGAAAGTTTGTAAAGTTTTCCCAAAAAAGATCGAGACACAAATGGGTAATTGACAATCGACTCATTGAACAGGTATCATCCTTTAAACATCTGGGCATAACCTTTCAGGAAAAGGGTTCATAAAATGGTCAGGTTAAAAACACTATTGCCAATACCCAAAGATCCTCTAAAGCTATCATAAGGGGGTTTTTTATGGAAAAGGCGGCAAATATATTCCATCAGCTTCCCAGGTCTTTGCTGCAAAGGTACTATCACAACTGACTTATGGTTCCCAGATCTGCAGCTCTCAAAAGCTTGATCCCTTAGAAACCTTTCAAACCAAGTTTTATCATTCCCTTCTAGGGATCCTGTCTTGTGTTAGCGCTCGGATATGGATCCTGAAGATCCATTGCTGGATAAAACTCATCTTCTTTCCTTTTGGGTTGGCACCCTTAACCCTACTGGATCCCTATCAATCAAAATGGAAAACTACATTATACAAAAAGCTGAAAGGCTTGGGATTTTCGCCACAGGCGCTGATAGCCGTAGGTTATGAGAAAGCCAGAGCAACAATTTGTCAACGAATCTGGGACGTAGAATTTCAGTGTCATGTGAGTGAGATGAATAAGCATCCAGCAATCAAAAACAATGGGAGAGGTTTTACCCCAGCAATATCTCTGTCAAAATTACAAATATCTAAATATAGACGGTTGTTCACCCTCGCTAGAATCAACGTGCTGCCATCTGCCTTATTGCAAGGCAGATATGTGGGTAAACCGTATGCAGAGCGAGTCTGCCCCTGCAGCCTGATAGAGGTGGAAGCCATCTCTCATGTCTTGCTATGATGTTGGTTTTATGAGGATATATGCTTGGTCTTTATCACCCCTGTTATACAGAAAGTTCCAAGTGGATCTGAACCTCAATGCTTAAAATCCCTGATAGAGGATAAGGATACAGAGATCATGCTAAGGGTGGCCAAATTTTGCGCTGCTGCCATAAAATTCGGGGAACAAGCCTAGCATTACAAAGACTAAGGCCTCAGATGCAAACCCTAGATAATATTTTAGAGACTAAGAGCTAAACCACATTTCTAAGGGCTGTCATATTCGTATTGTTTATGTCGGAGATGGATTGAGGATTAAAATTTAAACACCCTACCCCACATGTATGGGGAAAATATAAAAAGTAAGTGGGCTGTGAAGCTTTTTAGCACAATAAAACACATACTTTTTTGCAGATAATTAAAATGTAGAAATTAGGCAATTACATTTTTTTATCTTCCATTTGCCGTCAGCTGACCTCCTCTTCATCTTTATTGCAGAGAATGAACCAACCTCTTGCAGTAAGATAAACAAAAAAGGTTTACTTGTATTTCAGTGCAGGCAGCAAATACAATACAGGCGAGAAAACCTCTCAGGTGCAAAATTACAAAAGCTGGCCTCAAAATAGGCTATGTGTGTCTCAAGCTCTCAGACACATGCCTGCTCAGTTTGGAAGCATGGTGGAAAGAGAGAGGCAGGAGGAAATATAAAAGATTATCTCCTTTGTCACAGATTTCCCACCTGGAGGTGGCAGGGGAAGTGAGCTCACAGAGTGCCCTCTCTAGGAAGTTCAAGTAATCTCTGTGTACTAGCCCTGTGCTTGTCTAGCAAAACATGCATTTGTGATTTGGCTTTAAACCCAACAAAGCCTGCTCCTGAGTTCATTCAGGGCTGGATCTGGGGTGGTGGTCCCCAGGTCAGCATGGGTTGAGTTGGCCTGATCTGAAGCACCAGGTTGGGGGCCTAAGACCTATTAGCAGGCTGTGCACAGCTGTAATAAGTACACAGGAACATATTTGTAGCTACCTTCTACTGAGTCAGACCACCAGTTCATCTAGCTAACTATTGCCTGTGCTGGCTGGCTGCTGAGTGTTTCAGAGGCAAGATGTCTCTCCCAGCCTTACTGGATGTTATGTACTGAGTTGAATAGGATCCAAACTGCAGCAGTCTGATTGGTCCTAGAACAATAGGATCCAAAAGGCAGCAGTCTGATTGGTCCTAGAACAATGGGATTCAGAATGCAGCAGTCTGATTGGTCCTAGAACAATGCAGCAGTATGATTGGTTGGCAGGAACCACCCAATCATGCTCCAGATAGAAGTGAATCCACAACCTGATTGGCTTACAGTAGAATTCCAGAATTAGCCAATCATGTGCAGCCCATTGTGTAAATAATGTATATAAAGCAGATACCTTGAGGGGACTTTCATTCATTCCTCCTCACCACTATGAGCTGAATAAAGAGCATGAAATCACTTTGCGACTCTGAGCATATTTCACTGGAGATGCCAAGGACTAAAGCTAGGGCCTTCTGAATGGAAAGCAGATGATCTGCCATTGAGCTGCAGCCCTTCCCCAAATATTCTCTAATAAGAAATGTCTTCCATCTACTGCTGCAGCAAAAGTGCTGCCCACTACAGTGGAAATGCTGCTTCTGCATGGTTTTGCAAGGCTAAACCTTCCAAAAAGGTAGAAAGAGAAAGCATAAGGTTTTTTATTTGCTGAACAGCTTGCTCTTACTCATTAATCTTTATATGAACAATGGAGCATTCCCCATGATATTTATATATAAAAAAATTATTTGAGCAAATTAAGTGTGGAATTTACCTCCTGATGAAATTAAATTCTTGTTCTTGAAGCAGCCCGGTGTGTATGGATTTACACTGTGTGATCTTTCACAAAAAAATAAGATATTGATTTTATTTAGCGTGAATCTGAAAAAGGGCACCAGGCAGGAGAAGCAGAGAAAGAGATGAAATTAATAATGTAAGTTAATCCAACCATGATGCATGGATATTTACAGCAGGACAAAACCAGTCTAGCGCCACCGCTTCCTCTTACAAAAGGATATAAAGCTCTGAAATTAAATAACACTTTCCGTAAAGAATGAAATGGTAAGTGCTTTTGCCAGTGATAAGAATTGACCGGCTGAGTAGAACCTCTTCATTGAAAAAGAGACTGGATCTGAGAGAGAGAGAGAGAGAGAGAGAGAGAGAGAGAGAGAGAGATATTTAAATTTGGTCTTGGTTGATTGCAGAAGAAATACGGGCAAGATTGTGTTTAAATTTCGTTTTGGTTGACTGAAGAAGGAATACATCAGAACCATGTCATTTTAAAATATAAGCCTCACTTTTCTCTCTTTTTTTGATGTCTGATGAATAGTATGTTAGTAATTCAACTCCAGCGGAATGCTTAATCTAGGAATATTTTATATCAGGGGAAAAGCAAATCCTCCGTGTCAGGAAGATTTGGGCTGAAACAATCTCAGACGCTCCATCTCCGCGCGAAAACAAAACAAAATGGAGCTTCAGAAGCTGCAACCTGCCTAGGAAAACCCTCATGCTGGGAAGAATGACTTGAACCTTTCCACTCTGGCTATTTTTCTGCTGCGATTAATGATGATGATGATGATAATAATAATGATGATAATAATAATTTATACCCCGCCCATATGGCTGGGTTTCCCCAGCCACTCTGGGTGGCTTCCAACAAAATATTAAAATACAGTAATGCATCAAACGTTAAAACCTTCCCTAAACAGGGCTGCCTTCAGGTGTCTTCTAAAAGTCTGGTAGTTGTTTATTTCCTTGACATCTCATGGGAGGGCATTCCACAGGGTAGACGCCACTACGGAGATGGCCCTCTGCCTGGTTCCCTGTAACATCACTTCTCACAGTGAGGGAACAACCAGAAGGCCCTCAGAGCTGGACCTCAGAGTCCGGGATGAACGATGGGGGTGGAGACGTTTCTTCATGTATACTCTCCTCTAGCTCCTTTTCCCTCCTGTATAGTGGTTCAAATCACTATATTTCAGCCCAAAGCCCAAGGGTCAGTAGCTGGCAACAGTAGCATCTGATGTCATGGGGCAGAGCCTCAGAGTCACCCTCCTGAAATCACTACATCTTACCTGGATAAGGCTGAAACACAGTGACAGTGAGGTGGAGGCTGTCAAGATGTACCAATGGAGCTGTTCCAATGCTCTTGTCCGCATGTCCATCTAGCCCCAGCCTTGCTGCTGCCTCACCTCACCACACTCTTCCCCTTCAAGTAAGCTATTGCCAGCGGTGGTACCAGTGTCAGGAAGGCAACTCTGTGACTCTGCCCCACCACACTAACTACAGTTTCCCAGCATCTTACACCAGCTGCTTCCAGGTGCCCTGCTCCACTCCTGCCATGCCAACTCATGTCCAGCTTCTGTCCAAAACAATGAGAGAGGCAGGCAGATTTAGGGGAGCATGACTGGTTGGGTTGCACTGGGTGTGGAGCCTCAAGGGATGTTGCAACTTTGATTTAGAATGGATCGTGAGGAGTGGAGGGCACCGAATTTTCGTGTCACGCAGGGCACCGCTGAAATCTGAGACCCCAAGTCCACCATGGACAGAGGCTTTTACGTGCAAGAAAGAGTTCTTTATTTGGGCTAGTAACACTACAAAGTATACGAGCAAGGGAAGAGATTCAGAACTGAATGAAAGCAACAAAGATGTCCCAACAGTTTGTGTGCCTCTCTCACCCAGCTTTTGAAGTCAAGGTGCGGCAAGCTCACTCATGAGACTACCTCATTTGGGGGGAATGCCACCCATGGTTCATCTGGGTGGATGCGTCTGAACACATCTATGGAGACAGGCCCTGGTTCTCAATTACTGTGTCCTGCTTTCTGACTTTGGTTCTGCTCACACTGCCTCCTGTGCAGCTGTCCCCACGAGCTGGTCAAGGTCCTCCCTCCCTCTCAAGGAGGCTCTGTGCTCTTAAGAAAGGGTGGCAGAGAGAGCCAGCAGATGGACTTCCCATTCTCTGGCACTTGGGAGTCAAAAGTGGAGAACCTCCACATCCCCATCCCTGGGTACAGCCTTTAACTTTCCTCTTTGCTCCATTTCCTTCCTCCTCATCCTCATGCTCATTGTCTTGGGGCTGCCAAACCTTATGGAGCCAAGGGACCCATGACAGTTGGCCAGAATGAAGCCACCATTTTAAACCTTCCACCATTACCAAGAGCATGCTTGAGGTATCGTGTGAAATTTAAAGTGGTAGCTTGTGGTTAGGTACCTGCTGCCAGGGCTCTTTTACATCACTGCAATTAAATAGGAAGAATTTTACTCATTAAATACGCACATCACCCACATATCCTCCTCCTTCTGAGTCTGCAAAATATAACACAAAATCATAATGCAATACTTACATATGGTGGTCCAGTGTGGGAGATGCTTTCAAGACCCATAATGGAGTCTGTTAAATACCCCCAGAAGCCCAAATCCAAAGGAATGCACCCAAGATTTTGCCCATAGATTCTAATCAAGTTCTGGAATTGGGCTGCAAATGTAATTGCATGAAGTAACTATTAAAATACCGTAAATAAAATGTTGTTCCTCTAATATAAATCATTGCAATTCTTTTGATGGATTCTGATGACCTTGTAGAGAATGTAGGAAGGCTGGGAATTTTATTCTGAAAGGAGAAGAAAGGAAATGATTTAGATTACTATGCAAATATGATCACCAAACAACTTATTTAAATGTGACTGTTTCCAACTTTCACCCAAGAGGCTACTCTGGAAAGCCTAACAAGTAGCTCATCTTGGAACAATGGATTTAATTTACTCTGCAAATGAAACACGGAAACCCTGGAGGCACTGAGAAAACAAGGAATACTTTGGAGGGCAAGATTTGATGTAATTGGTTCCGCTCAATGTACATTCAAATCCAATGTGGGGTGCATTTTTTCCCCAATTCACCTTAAAAAAAAAGAAAAAGAAATATATAAATGGACAGTATTTAAGTCTCACTGACATGTTCTGGAGCTCTGTTAGTATATTTTTTATCATTGAAGCCCAGCTCCACCTTTATACAAACCTAATGCAAATGCACTTAATCTGTAAATTTGTACAATTATGGATCTTAATGAGCTCAGATGAATGTGAATTCTCTATCACCTAGTGGCATCATCACTTCTCACATCACCCATTTCTTAATTATCTCTAAATGTTTAATTTCAGGAGGTTTATCCTGTGCCACTTAACTTCAGAACCTGAGAGATATCTGAGCAGAGGTGGGAGCCAATGACATGTGCTAAGGCGACCAAACCCTTGGCAAAATCAAGCCCATGCTGCCTTATTGAAGGGAATAAGGATAAGTGGATTGGTCTATTTCTGAGCCATCTCAGTTTCCCATGTGCTTATTCATAAGTCCATTCCATTTGGTTTTGGCATTAATTTGGTTTTTCTTTAATAAAAAAATATGCTAACCATGTTTAAATGTGGATTACAATATACAAATACTATATCACTAAATACTTATTTGATATATATATTATCCCAATGCATGCATTTCTGAATGTATTTTGTCCCAAAATGCACATTTTAAATGCATTTTGGTACAGTGCTGCAAAGTTTTGAGATATGCTCTGATCCAGTGCTTTTTTCCTGGGGGGATGCAGGGGGACGCATACCCCTAAACATTTTGTGAATCTAAGTTTGGCCTCATTGAGGGGCAATATTTCAATATGAGTAGGAAAATGTGAGTACCCCTAAACCTTGGTTGTTTTTTTAGAAAAAATAACACTGCTCTGATCTATGTACTTTATTTGGGGGCTATGAATTAGCTCAGTTTGTTTAAATAATTTGACCAAACAAAACTCTCCTCCATCCCTAGGGTGGCATTGGGGATGTACACAACTAAATTTTACTCTGTGTTGGATCATTTGAATTAAACAGACCCAAGTTAGTCACGTCCATTAATTTCAATGGGTCTACTCTGAATAAAACTAACAGTGACTACAACTCATGAAACATAGGCATTTGGGCAATAAAGTGGCTTCAGACCAGAGCCTGCCTATATCATCAGCTCTTGCTGGACTGTACAACTTCAGACTGCAGGGCAAAGAGATGGAAGACGGAAACCATAGGAAATGAAAAGCACTAGATCAGAACTCCTTTTTATGTACCTTCTTACTCAGCAACTACTTGTCAATTTCTGTGTCTTCATTTTCAAGTTTATTTCTCAGTAGTGAACTTTGGAATTCTAGCAAGCATCTAAGGGGTAAAACTATGTGAATCTGAGGCTCACACTACCCCTGGCCTGCGAGTGCTCCATTCGGAGAACAGCCTTTACCAAAGGTGTCATGGGCTTTGAAGACACTCAAATTCAGGACGCAAGGGAGAAACGTGCTAAGAGGAAGGCACGCTTGGCAAATCCACACTGTGCTCAACTCCTGCCCAGAAACCAATGTCCCCACTGTGGAAGGATGCATGGATCCAGAATTGGCCTCCACAGTCACTTACGGACTCATTGTTAAAACCGTGTTTATGGAAGACAATCTTACTCGGCTATGAGTGATCGAAGAAGAAGAAGAAGAAGAAGAAGAAGAAGAAGAAGAAGAAGATTACCCACAATTGCACATCATGTTCCCCATTCTTGAGGAGAAGCAACCACCAATACAAATCTGTAAGACTGTTTTTTCATCACATGCCTAATTGGCTGAATAGCTTGCTCATTCCCTATTCTAAAGCAGAGAAAGCAGTATACATGAATCTAGATTTGGCTCACTGTTGCACAAGACAGACACAACAAGCTTAAGTATACAGCAGCTTGTGCTATTAAGCCACTCCCCTTTCCCCCTACAGGTTCAATGGTAGTGTTCACAAACCTTCAGCCTGTTTTGAATGCTTATTCACAAAAGAGCAAATATATGGCTTTCATTTTGGGGAGTGGGAAAACCATAGATGTCTAGAGTCTCCCTAGCTGAGCTGTCATTCAAAGTTTCTTGGAGAAAAGAAATCCACTTCAGGAAAAGTCAGAAAATGTTCTACTGTAGAAGTGCATATCATCCCTTTTAAAAAATCACAGGTATTATAAGCAGGGTTTCATCATGCAGCCATGTATTTATTAATGGATGCATTGTTACCAGGGCTTTCATTGTAACGTGGTTGCCAAGTAAAGTGTTATGTGCACAATTGCTGCGCCTGTTTTAAAGAATTTGACAGGGCACAGGGATTATAACAACTGAGATCCCTTGCTTCCTCAGGAAAAAGCCAATATTTTACATACTCCTATAAACTGCAGTGTAGCCTGTGCTTCGTGACTGAATACAAAGATGCTTGCAAACAGAGAACACTTGTTTTAAAGTTGGATGAACTAGGTTTTAGTGAGATGAAAGAGACCACAAAGAAAACCTTGATACCCTTTTGCAGAGATGAACGGGTTAAAAGGTATAAGCGCATAATAGTATAATAAGTTTCCATGAGAGAATAGAAAATGTCAAGCAGATTTCAGATACAAGAAGGTGAAGGCAGTTTCGTGCATTGTTATGTAACCAGTCTATTAAATGCTTTTAGGGTTTCTAGAATTGCCACTGAACTTCAAATAACATGTATTTGAAAGGTCCAGTTCAGGTGAAACACTTGTAAGGATTCGGAAGAAAGTTTAAAGATTCACAAGGTCAGTTTCAGGTGAGCATTCAGCCTGATGGGTCTGTGGAGAGATTAGACAATGTTGGTTCTTGAATCAGCATTCACACCGATCTGTTTGTTAGGAGATGAGATGATGTTGCACCCAAGCAACTTTCCAATGCATTTATACATGTTCCAGTGCATTTTCTGGTCACTTTCCTCATAGGAAAAAGGACAATTTGGGGGGGGGGGGACTCCAAATCAGCTTTAATCATGCAGGCTACATTTGCCAGGATGTGATTAAATCCCACCCCACCCCCAAAATAGTGACAATCTTAAAGCACCCTAAGTTTCCCTCTGCATTTTTTACAGGGCAAAAGCAGGTGAAGGGGGGAGTTTTAGGGAGAACGCAGTGAGATAGGAAGGGTTAAGTTTCTTCTCCCCTGCCAACCACATCTCCCCTCCAAAATAATGTCCTCCCCCCCCATCACTTTGCAAGTGGCCTCTGGAGACTGAAGAGCCTATCTGCTGCAGAATGTCTGGTTCAGCTATAAAAAATGGAACCAAGAGATTAATATATCTTCAGCTTGCTGTTTATGATTAGGCTCAGAGACAGAAGAGTAACATAGCGAGGGAGATTTTAATATACATGGAGTCCCATGGCAATTCATATGCTGAGCCAGAACGGGAGCAGAGCTTAGCACAGTATTACAATGCAAAGGCCGTATCACGGGGAAAACAGCAACAAACCAACATGCAACTGTCTTCCTGCAGAAGATTGTGATTCCAACACATTTCTTAATAGACAAGCACAATACGGAACGCTCATTTTAGGAAGTGAGATTAGTGTGTGTGCTTCTCCCCTTAAAGGAGAAACTTGTAGCCAAGTTGTTCTGCTAACATTTTGTAGTTTCTGTCTGTCTGTCACGGGAACACACGGGGTATCTTCACTGATTCAAAGCTTCTGGCAAATTCCATGGCATAATTTGAGTGTGTGGTCTCCCCCCTGAATTTTACAAGCTCTCCTTCAGATGTTTTGTTGTGATCTGTGTCCATCTCACACTGTGGATTTTGGTAATTTTGCATCATTTTGCTTGGCCTTTCTGCTTCCGCACAGCTGATGGTGTACACCAACTAAGACACCCCACAGAGATTCTCAGCGGGAAACATCTGCTGTTTTGCTCTTGTCACATTCCAGCTTGAGAATTCCCTTGCCCCCCTCCCTTTGCAGGCATTATTTCTCTTTCTAAGCTGCTGTCCAGCGTGCTGCAGCAATAAGAGAACTCCATTTCCTATTTACAACCAAACAATCCTCCAACCTGCCTCCGCTTTGTAAAGTGTTAGATTGCTTTTCCTCCATCTTCTTATGTTTCTTAGATAAATTGGTTTCAGGTTCCCAATTTATTTGTATGTTACACTTCTATCCCAGCTTCCTAGCTTTGGAGAAGGGCCATTACATCGTGGAAGACGATGTATTACGGTTCCTTTGCATGTAAAAGTTCCCAGTTCAATCACCGGAATACACAGGTATGGCTGGAAAAGGCTCCTGGGTAGTATTCCAATGCTGATGTCCTGCTTGTGCATCAGATTTCCACCTGTACAATGGAATTTCCCTCTCCTCTCCACTGCAGCCTCCACCATGTACCCTCAAAAACTGTTCCAGGGGGTTGGGGGACTCTCCAGAGCAGACTGGGGGGGGCGTGCAGGGAGAGCAGAGGAGGGCCAAGTGGGGTTACATGAATGGAACTTCAATGGGTGCAACCCTGTCTAAAACCCCAAAGAGCCACTTAGTGTAGACATTACTGAGTAAGATGGATCAATTATCCGACTTGATGTAATGTAGTTTCTTATGTTCACCCTTCATCCAAGTAATTAAAAATAAAATGAAGGGTCTTGTAGGACCACAATGAGGGTGCAGCAGGAGGAAGCATCCTATTTTCAAAAGAGCCCAACCAGCTGCTTTCAGGAAGACTTCATGTAGGTCTTGAAAATGACATCCCATTCCCATTGTATGTCCCCAGTATTTGGTTCTCAACCATATTGTTGTATGCCATCCACAGTCTGAGCGGAGATTCCATGGGTTCCTGGTGGCTTACCCAGCATCTGTGTTTCCTTTTGGAAAATGAGGCACAGTGGGGACTGTGGTGTCTTTATGGCATATAGTTTATTTACACATATATCCTACCTGAGCCTAGGAGGGAGGGGTTCACTGCATAATCACAGACTAGGATCCAAGCAGAGATTCAACTTCATGCTCTGCCAGTTGCCTTTGCTTCTCTGCCACATAACTCCATCCCAATGCTTCTTTTCTAAAAAATATATATATAATGTTTATGGGTACTCTCATTTTCCTACTCCTATTGAAATACTGCCCCTCAATAAGACCAAACTTATATTCACAAAATGGTTAGGGGAATGCATCCCCCTGTGCCCCCCCCAAAAAAGCACTGTTCCTACCTCTAGTTCACATCACAGCAACTCTAAATCTAATCTGTTTTAGTTTTGGCTTTATTTGTTGAGGGAGGGACTGGCCCCATCAATTTGCCATCTCCAACATAGTCCCTTGAAGCTTTGTTCTTCTTAACGGTCCATCCCTCAGGTTATACCCTCACCAGGAATTTAGCCTGGCTTCATTAGCTTTTAACACTATCTGAAGGAGGGTCTCCACCCGCATCATTCTACCCGGACACCGAAGTCCAGCCCTGAGGGCCTTCTGGTGGTTCCCTCACTGCGAGAAGCCAAGTTACAGGGAACCAGGCAGAGGGCCTTCTCAGTAGTGGCACCCACCCTGTGGAATGCCCTCCCACCAGATGTCAAAGAGAACAACAACTACCAGACTTTTAGAAGACATCTGAAGGAAGCCCTGTTTAGGGAAGCTTTTAACGTTTGATGCATTACTGTATTTTAATATTTTGTTGGAAGCTACCCAGAAGCCCAGCCAGATGGGCGGGGTATAAATAATTATTATTATTATTATTATTATTATTATTATTATTATTATTATTATTACACTTGCTGAAATTTGAGCCCCCCAGGTCTGCCAATGATCCAGCTCAGCTCTCTCTATGTTCCGAGCAGAACTGAGCTGAGCTCACTGTCTTTCCATATACAAATCTATACCTACTTATTACCACAAGCTTTCTTCATTTCAGCAGACTAGTTTCAGAGGGAGCATCACTTTATTGTTGTTCTTCTGCAACAATCAGGAGTCAGAAATCCTTGCCATTCTTCAGCAAATCACCCAGAGGTTTACAAGTAGATGCTAATCTACCTTCTCTCTTCATCCCTGCCCTATAAAACCAAAGCTCTATTAAAAAGGAGCAGCAAGCCAAGATTGTACCAGAGGCGTGAATCGCACAAAACCCTTTTCATATATTTCCATTCAGAAATCAACCTGCATATCTCCCCCAAGGGGGGGGCACATCAATCCCTTTCCTGCAGATGTTTCTGTGGAAGAAAACTTTAACTGTAATGAAGTACACAACAACAATGAAACATTTTGCTGTATCAGAAGATCACTCAGTCATCTGTTTGTTTGTTTTTTCACCTGTGTGACCAAAACTATAACTTCTTATTCCAAATTCCATCACAGAACCTGCCCACAGCTAGGTACTAATTGTAGGGTACATAAGCCAGATAATTAACGTGCTGGATAGCTCAGTTGGTAGAGCACGAGACTCTTGATGTCAGGACTGTGGGTTTGAGCCCCACATTGGGCAAAAGATTCCTGCATTACAGGACTAGATGACCCTTGTGGTCCCTTTCAGCTACTAGAAGCAAAGCTATTTAGTGCATTGGTGTGTTTATAAGATGCTGTACTTTTCTTCCTACACAAAAGACCCTGATATATGCATTAAAGTGGACCTATCACATTAAAGCTCTGCCATCTCATTCCATATTCAAATATGTGCACACTGCACAGCACACCATCTGCAGAAAACGTTCAAGAGAAAAATCAAGGGTCCTGAATCAATATAGCCCATCCCAGCAAAACAGAATGAAAGTGTCTTCTAGTTATCTTATAAATAGTGGCCCTGAGCCAGAGGTAGGCATAGGCAACTGATCACAAATAATAACTGGTGACTCAAGAAGTGCATCATTATCCCTATTATTTATCAAAAGACACATCCAGATAGTTTAGTAGGGCTTGGTAGAACATCACAATCTTTATGTGGGTATTTTGCAAAACTCACAGAAGCCCACTTATTTGTATGCACCTCTCTTGCTGGACCAATTCCTGGAATAATTTCAGATTTTGTTTTGCTTTTTTTAAAAAAAGAAACTTGTCATCTGGTTCTTCAGTTGTGAAGAGCTGTATCTCAGTGTTCATGGATAAGGTCTCATGGAGTCCCTGTTATCTTCAGCTAATGCTATGAGAAACTTGAGTTTATAATGCTGGAGAGCCACTCCATTCAGTGTGGACCCATGGATGGGACCTGTTGTTCAACTCCCATCAGCATCAGCCAGAAAGACCAGTGGTCATGGATGATGGGAGTTGCTGTTGAAGAGCACAGGAGACCCACAGGTTCCACATCTCTCGTGTAGACAGAATGTGATCTAGACGGACCAATGGTCTGCCTCAGTTTAAATCAGTTTCCTAAATTCCTAAAACATGTGTCTCCCACTATCTAGTCCAAGCTCAATTGCTTATATAATGCCTCCAGGACCTTTGTCTTTCTGTACTTGGTAAGATATGGTGGCTTCAGAAATAAAACTATAAAGTGCATTGAAATATGATGAAGGTTGAAAACCTTCTATACTCCTCTGCCTTCTGGGAAATTGGCTGACGCCAAAGGCTATTAAATCGTTTGGAGAAAACCAGATTGATTTCATGTTGAGTCTCTTCCATTGTGTGACATTTCCCCCCTCTTCCAACTTACTTTAGCACTTTGGATTGGCTCTCTGTGTTGGAGATTTTATGACCTGTACTGGCAGTGCCTAATGAAGTTAGAAGCCATTAGGATTAGAACAGTTAAGTAATGCCTCCTGTTTTGTCAATTCCCTCAATTATTGCAGCAAAGGATATTGATCCAATCCCGGTTCAAAATGCAAAGGTGAAGGGAGACCTCAGAAAGGCAATTGAGTTTAAGCAACAACAACACCCCCCACAGGGATCTCTCTGTACAAGAACATAATTGCTCAATTTTGAGATCTATGGCCCTAGTTCTACACATACCCAATGAGGAGGGTCTGTGGAAATTCTCTGAGAAACACTGACTATTTAAACACCATTCCCACTTCCCCTTCCCTTTGAATATACAAAGAAGTTGTATGCAAGGTGCTTCTTGAAGGGCATTTGTCATGGGACATTCCATTTTTTTCCTAGCACCCACATGATCCCAGCTTGTAGTTTCTCCTTTACCATTTTAAACCTCTTTTTGGAAGGCTTTGTAGGAATGTTTATGAAGGTAGGAGAGGATATTTTAGTTAGATATTGTCCTTCCTTAATCAGGTTAGTGAGCATAGAGCAGAGCACATTCCTTTGCAGCAAACAGAAAGCTGTTGATCAGCTGGTTTCAGCCTTTTAATGGAGCAATCCAGGATGCCTTAGTGCAGCCTGGATTCTTCCTGCCCCCCCCCCATATTTCCCTCTTAAAACAATAACAATACAAAACAGTCTTCTCAAAATAAGAATAGAGTTTACTCACAGTTCGCATTCAGCAGCAATCTGAAGGCAGGCTGAAGTTACAGGTACATGTGTAGATTAAAGTGAAGAGAAGTATGAACACAGGGTGGATCCAAACACAGGAGGGAAACACTATAAATAAGTCAGAAATTGGATCATTTTAACAAAAGAAAAAAAATTCTATGGAAAATCTTGTTTTAAAATTTCCTGCTCTCTGGTGCCATCTGGTGTCGCATGTTTATAACACATTCAAATCGCTCTTTCTTTAATAATGTACCTGAGTCCTAAGTCTCAGACTGACAACATGGGCCTAGATCCATTGCTATGGATGAGAAGGCAGGAGACAAGAGGATCAAAGTGCAAAGAGATCAAGAGAGAGATAGCTAGATGACCAGCCCTTTTATGTGGGCCATGCCCATCTACCTGGTCACATGGTGGCTTCCAAAGGTTTGACAGGAAGTCCTTCCTGTCTGGAGCCTCATTCCTCTGCGCGTTCTAGCAAACAGGAGATGTTGGACTTGACTGCTCTATCTAGCTATCCTACAGCCTTCCTCCCTACAGGGCTTCACATGCGGTAACTGACTCCCATTTCTATTCAAAGACAGTTTGGCCCTGGCATGAGCAAACCATTCGTGGTAAACAATGCCAAGAAATGTACCATCTGGACTCATGCAATATCCTTTAGACCAGGGGTCAGCAACCTTTTTCAGCCGTGGGCCAGTCCACTGTCCCTCAGACCGTGTGGTGGGCCAGACTATATTTTGGAAAAAAATAATGAATGAATTCCTATGCCCCACAAATAACCCAGATATGCATTTTAAATAAAAGCACATATTCTACTCATGTAAAAATACCAGGCAGGCCCCACAAATAACCCAGAGATGCATGTTAAATAAAAGGACACATTCTACTCATATATAAACTCACAGATTCCCGGACCGTCAGCGGGCCGGATTGAGAAGGCAATTGGGCCGCATTCAGCCCACGGGCCTTAGGTTGCCGACCCCTGCTTTAGACAATATTTCAGTTTCAATCTCGGAAACCCTGAAAGAATGTCTTCATTTCATTGATCTACTACATTGTTAAGAAAAACAGAAGGAGGAGGAAGGTGGTTGAAAGTTCAGGTCTGTAGGGCAAATGTTTTCATGGCATAAACATGCGCTTGTCCACAACAGAGACTGGGCTTTTTGCTATGATATCATATTCAGTAAATGCCTTTGAATCTATATGAGTACCTGAAGGCTTCTAAAGAGACAAGGAACACAACAGCCTTTCAGCGCTGGGAAAGCGGGGAGGGGAAACACACGCCATAGCTAAATAAAGCCCTTTCTGAATTCATCTTGCACTCTGAATATCCTGGGGGAATTAAGTTGTCTGTGCTCTTGTCTGTCTTGATTCCCTGACTGTCTGCCTATGACTCTTTCGAATAGAAATTTATAAACATGTGAGCTGCCTTGCAGTAGGCTGATGAGACCTTCTAGGGCTCAGAGAGAGAGAGAGAGGAGGTCAATCCTCCTTGTTGTTTGAAGCAAAGCAGGGTGAAGATCATATTTTTGTCTGCTGTCTGGTCAACAAATAAATTGGTGCATTAAGAAAAAATCAGAACAGAGCTGGATCTCTTCCATACTTTTTCTGCCTGTAATAAACACAGTTTAGCCACCACGGAGACAAGTGGACAAGTGCAGGATTCATTTACATATTGTCATGGAAGGCTTAGAGGACACACCAGTCAAAAAAGCAGACAAGGACTTCATTATCTCGCCTGAAGAAAAACAGGATGGTAACATGACATTCCTGACTCAACCCAGATAAGTTCAGCACCATCTAGTTACTAAACTTTATGGTGACAGTATCTTTCCCCCTTTGATTTAAAGAAACAATAATTAAATCGGTACTGTTGGAAAAAAATGGCAGTTTGAGTATTGAGTCTCTCATCTCTAAATCTTGAAGGATTTCAAATTACTCAACCAGAGTGAGCAAGACAATCCAACTTACATGGCAGCTTGAGCAGACTCCGAAGATGAAGCTGGGTTTTTAGATACTACTTCTAGATTTTGTGATTATACCTTTTGAGAGATACGAAGAAGATATTGCCAGTTTTTGCTAAGTCTCAACAGAATATGATCTGGGTGTTTCATTTTAACTTGTGCAGTAGCTGAAGTTTGCCCTGCATTTTCTTCAACAAGTTTGATATAAAATATCTCTCCTGCCTCGAATTGAGGTAGTTCTTCCCAGGAACCATGCCAGTTATAAATGTTCAGAATCCTTTCTCAGTTTGGTAATCTGATCAATAAATTTCTTCGGGTTCAACCACTTGGGAATGAAAATTCTCCTCTAGGCCTGGGTTTCTTCTCCCAATTCTGTTGGGCTACAGCCAAACGTTATCAACGGTGTTGACTCACAGCATATCTTTTATCTTCATAAACGTATCCTCCTGGTCAAGATTCCAAGACTGTGAAGATTTTGCAGTAATAGATTTACGGGCTCTGCTTCCATTGAGATGTCTTGCAAATATTGATTCAGATAGTTCAACCTGCCCCAGAAAGCATCTCAGTTGGTGTTTTAGCTCTCCAATGACATTTACTTTCTCTGGGAATGGCTTTGTTCCATGCTATATGATTGTTTGTCCCAAGCACTATATTTCATTTTGGCAGCTGAGAGAAGGTGTGGCTGAGGGAGAGGTATGGTCTAGACTGAGTCCTGAGAGGCCATTGCAGAGGCTTGCAGTTCCCCACCTCTGTTTCAAAGGCAAGTGGTTTTATTTCCACACACCTGTTTCTTCCTTAAGCAAATGCTCCTATCGTTCATTACCAAGATACATGAAGAAAGTGGTTTTTTAAAATTATTTATTTACAGCAGGGATGGCCAACTTTTGTGTTCTTGCAGACCAGGCTGTTTCCCAGAAAGCAGTCTATGGGTCAAAGTTGCATTTGGCTGCACAAACCATCCCCCTTGTGAATGGTCGAGTATAATAATAATAATAATAATAATAATAATAATAATTTTATTATTTATACCCCACCCATCTGGCTGGGCTTCCCCAGCCACTCTGGGTGGCTCCCAACAAAATATTAAAATACAATAATGCATCAAACTTTAAAAGTTTCCCTAAACAGGGCTGCCTTCAGATAATAATACTGATGTCATCTAGCAGCAATTACTTCTCCATTACCTCTGATCTCACTCGTGCAGTCAGACATAATGTTACATACAAATATGCACATTTTTATCTCATTCATTCATTCATTCATTTGTATGCTACTTTGCCAAAGCAATACACAATATATCAAATAAGCAGCAGTAAATATTTTAATACATAGCATGAACCATTTCAAATAGCTGTAGAATTACTAAGTAAATTTATGATTTAAATGTGAATAAATTGATGCACAATATTTCAGGCATTTTATACAGAAAATTCAAAAGAGAGGTGTCACATTCAAGGCCTAAATATGTTGTTGTTGTTGTTAATAATAATAATAATAATATTTCAGATGCCCTGTTAACAGTTGCCTGGTGGCTGAGCTGCTTGTGCCCCACGTCTCTTTTACCATATTATTGATGGGAAGAGAAGAGCATGGTTACACTTTCACCTATTGGCGAGAGGCAGCAGTGTGCTCCATCACAAAACCATCTTCCTCCTTAAATAAAGCAATCTCCTCCTTGTCATTTCCTGGGGAAGAAAAAAGACATTTGCCTCTTTGTCCATTTATGTACAGAATGTCCTCTGCAAGGCATTGGCCATTAAGTAAGAAAGGCCCAGAATGCTGCAGTACTCAATTGATTTCACGCTTCACAGTGGCTTTTTATCCAGGGTAATTTACAGCTGTTTCCCCATGACAGGTAACTGTCTTGTGTCTAAAGGTGAGGCTCTTATCAGGACTTCGGATTGGCGATGTGCTAAATATTCCCCTATCATAAACTTTTTATAAGTTTATAACTGGGCAGTAAATCTTGAGGCCGACAAAAGCTTCCATACATTACCCTGTTTTTTTGCCACTATCTCTTCCATTATTTTTTAATGCAATTCCTGTCGGGGAAACGAAAGATGAATGATGTGGATCACCTAAGCACATTCCTCCTTGTCAGCAGTACAAAGGGGATAACTAGGACAAAGCCTCTGCTCCAAATGGGCTTCATTATGCTAATTGACATCTAAGCTGAGGGAAGACCTTTCCCAAAGCATTTGATATTGACGGGAAAGTCAACTGGTGGGGCACTGCTGCCGTGGGGCAGAGACCTTAGCCCAGTCTCAAAATATCAAATTCCTTACCCCAAGGAGCCTCCAAGCCCCTTACAGTCGCCATCTTGAATTGATTTTTTTTTCTGAAGATGATTAAACTAAACTAGTTGTATGCCTTTTTGCAGACATTCAGACACTGATGAAGTGAGCACTCACATTTCATAATGTGGGTGCCCTTTGCGGGATCGCGCGTGGGACTACATTTCCCAGGGAACATACTAGTAGTAGGGGGCTGGCTTGCTTCTCAGTGTTATTATTTAGAGCAGCGGTTCTCCACCTGTGGGTCCCCAGATGTTGTTGGGCTACAACTCCCATCATCCCTGAGCTCTGGCCTTGCTAGCTAGGGGTGATGGGAGTTGTAGTTCAACAATATCTGAGGACCCACAGGTTGAGAAAGGCTGATTTAGAGGTTCACGCCCAGCTTCAGTAATTAGGCTTCTTGCTGGGAGGTGGGGCCAGCCCCATTTATAAATAAGGGGTGGAGCCAACAACAGCCAGACAGTCGGCTCTGGGGATTCACCCTCCCTACCCTCTCTTTGTTTAATGTTTTCTTGTTTGCAGGTTAACTTTTCCTTCCTGTTTAGCGGGCGCTGCTTTGGTCTTTGACTGGTCGCTGTTGAAGGACCAGGAAGATATTTGCCTGCATTGTCAAATTTTGTCTTCTCTGCAGCAATTCGTCACAACTTTAGTGGTTATGGCCGTGGGTGGAATCCTTTAGTCTTTTCTTCCCTATAATGGGGGGGCATGAAGTGGTGATTCACCCCCCCCCTGCAGTGGAAATTCCAGGGTCCCCTCTTAAAGGGGTTATATAATGGGTGTCACTGGCCATGCACTGAAAGGTTGTCAGTGAACTACTCTGCATGCAGGGATATGGCTGGGCTGCCTGCCTACACTTACATCTCTCAGAGCACCCCCATATCCCATTTACCCTGATGTGCCCCAGTTCCCCCAGCTGGGGGGCTGGTAGGGATAGACGCCCAAGGCTTAAGCCTAGGTCTTCCTACATTTGGAAGTTTAATAAAGTTGTGGCCTAATTTTAAATCCATAACGTTGTCAGAGTCCTTATTCCTTTCTTATGACACCTGGGGGCTGGGGCTGTCGTGCCTGGTCACGCAATAAGCAGAAATAGAGGAGAACTGATCAGGAAAAACCCTTCTCACTGGCACACTTCCTTCTAATTTCTCCTGAGAAAATGTGGTTGACATTTGTGTGTCTTTTTTTATTTTAAAAGTTGCATCTTGATTCGAGGAGATACTTCATCTTTCTGCTCTGTTGTTGTTGTTGTTTTGTCGTTTTGTCATGTCCGACTCCTGTCCACAATAGTGGCCCCTAATAAACCCTTTGCAGAGAGGTTTCTAATACGTGGTTTTTTATTAGGCTAACTCCAGCTAATGCACAGGGGAAAGGTGACTTACCCACAATTTGGCTGGGATTAGTAGCCATGCTGATATTTATGATATGAAATGCATTAGCAGTCGTACTGTATCATTGGGATCCACTGAATACAACAAAACAAAATAACAAAATTATACGGCTCAGCTCCTTTACAGTAACAAAAACCCAGAAAAACACAACCTGATATTTGGAGCCTAGACTGTCTGTCTGTGTTAAAACTTCCAAGCCCAATAATGACATGATAAAGGTAAAGGGACTCCTGACCATTAGGTTCAGTAACGGACGACTCTGGGGTTGCGGTGCTCATCTCGCTTTACTGGCCGAGGGAACCAGCATACAGCTTCCGGGTGATGCGGCCAGCATGACTAAACCACTTTTGGCAAACCAGAGCACTGCACGAAAATGTCATTTACCTTCCCCCTGGAGCGGTACCTATTTATCTACTTGCACTGCGTGCTTTCAAACTGCTAGGTTGGCAGGAGCTAGGACCAAGCAACGGGAGCTCACCCCTTCATGGGGATTTGAACTGCCAACCTTCTGATCGGCAAGCCCTAGACTCAGTGGTTTAATCCACAGCACCACATGATATATCCCCCTTATTAGAATGTATATTTGAATGAAGATCTTAACCCTTCTCTTTGCCAATTTGATGTCGGTTAACGAAACCAATCGTCCTTTGGATCCTCTTGTACATTCTATGTGATGAAGTGGTTCAAAGAAAATCTTGTTTGAACTAGGGTGGTTTTGCTTTTTTGCTTTTTGACTGAACCCTTTCATAAATAATGACATCAGTTTGCGATTCATCCCTGAATATTTCATGGAGTTCTCCCCTTTTCCAACTCCCCGTGATTCCTCCCTCCCACCTGAAAAAGTCTGCTCTGTTTGTTTTGCTAAATTGACATCCTGACAAATCAATCTCTCTGGTGCTGCAGGTATCTGTTCCTGTGGAGCCTGCTCTCTCCAACCTAAAAGAGCGCAGAGAGAGAAAGCGCCTGATTTAATTAATGTTATTTGATTCTTTTTTTTCTGACAATGCAATTAAAACCCAGGGAGACGTTCAGCGTGGCAGTCGCTCCAAATGGGGTGAAGAAATGTCAGTCTTAAATGGCTACCTGCACTGCTAAGACACAAGCAGAGACGTGGCAATCAAGGGTATTCTGGGAGACAGCACGTAGGTTGTACCCAGACAGCAGCTGCTTATAGTGGCCTCAGTTCCAGGAAGATGGAAATGTGGGCTTTGAACAACACAGCTTGGGGGGGAAGCACATAGCGTTTTTCATGAGTGGATTGTGCAAGAGCACACAGTTGCTGTTGCTATCTCTAGAAATCAGACAAACAGAAGAGGAGGAAATAAAGGGGGCATTCGGGGGGGGGTTAAACCAGGAGAAGATTTGGGTTAAGTGTGTGGGAGCAAATTTTCCTTGAAAGCTTTGGGGTGGGGGGTTATCATTGCCAAGTGTTGTAGCATTACTGGAGCTCCATTCAGCAGCTTGGCAACCAGCTGACATTTTCTGTCCCCTCGGCTATATCCCAGGACATTATAAGGACTCAGCTACATCTTTAAAGAAAAGCGCTTTATATGCGTTATAACACTGTTATAACACAGATGGCGCTGTCGAGTCTAGATCCAGTCTACGGCAGCTAAGTGGCTGCCTCAGAACATGGTGGTGGCTGCAAGTGGCCCACCCCTTTCCTGCAAGATTGAGGCGAGAGGTTGTGGAGAAGATTGTGTGAGAGAATCCTTTTGATTTCCTTGGAGCATTAGAAATATCTACTTTGTGGCAGAAACACTGCTCTGGGGTCTTCAGAATGAAATCAGACTTCAGAATTGTTCCCCGCTTAATGCATATGTGAGAAAATGACCACAGAAGCACCACAGCCTAATTTTGAGGCAGAACACATATTTCAGCCTTCAGTATTATGAATGATTATCCAAACTGTGAAGATTTGCCCTGTCCAAGCATTGCACTTGGTTGATAGGACCCTCCAGGTTGTGCTGCAATCTCAGTTAAGTACCTTTTATTTATTTATTGTGGGGGAACATTCTGCATCAGAGTTCAATTTTTATGGAACCTACTCTCTTCTGGGCTCTGACAAGCACCCACACTGATGATATTGTGACACTCGCTAAAAATGTTTGCTCAGACTTTTGCCATCTTCTAACAGGAATGGTGCCCTTATACATTGCATTGTGATGTTCTTGTTTTGATCACTTCACTGATTGAATGTGTTTTTTTCATTTACGTACTGTACCTTGAAAGACATTGTAATAGACAGTATATAATAGTAATTTTCAGTAACCTAAGGAAAGTCTGTGTCAGTTGGACTTAGAAGCAGGAAATCCTCTGGAAATTTTGCCATTAGATTCAGGGCAGATTTGATGGATTTCTGAAAATGTTTACTCATTGCAACTTGGAGGGGTCATCCTACACATCAAACGGGGAAAGATCAAGTTGCTTCTCACAGTGTTTGATGTAGCTATGTTTGGCTACATCAAACAAAATTCTTCAGGTACAAACTTTAGGGCTAAAGTAAAATAAAAACTAGGGACCACAGAGCCTAGGACTTGCCGATCAGAAGGTCAGCGGTTCGAATCCCCGTGAAAGGGTGAGCTCCCGTTGCTCGGTCCCTGCTCCTGCCAACCTAGCATTTCGAAAGCATGTCAAAGTGCAAGTAGATAAACAGGTACTGCTCCAGCGGGAAGGTAAACAGCGTTTCTGTGCGCTGCTCTGGTTCGCCAGAAGTGGCTTAGTCATGCTGGCCACATGACCCGGAAGCTGTACGCCGGCTCCCTCGGCCAATAAAGCGAGATGAGTGCCGCAACCCCAGAGTTGGTCACGTCTGGACCTAATGGTCAGGGGTCCCTTTACCTTTGCTTAAAATAAAAACTGGGTGGGGATTCCTTCTGATATTGAGGCAGGGCCACCTTCCTCTCCCCGCAACCTGCCCTCAGCCACCTGCACTGTCACAGTCTAGGTGCTCAGCAATGCTCACTGATCAGACATTACTAATCAAATATTTCACACCACCCACACCTATGCAGTAGGTCACTACCCTCCAGGCCCCTAGTGTACAAGCAATCCATCCAGTTTTGGGGAGTCTGCCTAAGAAGATTGTCTCTCCTTACATGCATGAGGTGGATTGTGCTGCTTCGGATTAGGTTGGGTGCCTTATAAAACAGCTTCTGACTCCAGTCATTATTTTTGAGACTCACCGTGGCTTTGATAAATGAACATAGCTTCCACAGTTATATTTAGCATTTCACATGCACGGAGGTTCTATTCAAGGAAGGCATTTAAAATAGTACAGTTCACCCACCAGAATATTAGCATGAAATGCGCAATTCCTCCTTCCACCCCACCATCCCATAGTATGAAGTTTAACTCATTTTGTTACGGTTATGTTACATTTGGCAAGGCAGGTCTTTAAACCCACTCATCTGACTTCTTTAAAATACCTTGGGTTGTATCCAGTTTAGTGTGCAATCCAAACCTCCTTTGTGCTGGGCTGTGAGGTGTGTGTTATGATTTGGCGGAGGTGTCCCTCCACCCAGCCTTGCTAGCTTCTGTTTGCAGAATGACGCCGGTGTCATTCAGCTGGTGTGGCACTCCCCCTTCCCTCCACTGAATGCCTAAAATGGTGCATTCTGGGAGTCAGGAGGGAGATGGCGTGACTCAGCCCCAGAGCCATTGGATTCCAAGTCAGCCCCAACATTAAAAAAACTTTCCTATACAGGATTGCTTTCAGATAGCTCGGGGGTCAGATAACTCCATACCCTCCTACATTTCTCCATTGGAAATAGGGACATCCTAAGGGAAAGTGGGACACTCCAGGATCAAATCAGAAACCGGGACGGCATCTCTAAATTAGGGACATCCCTGGAAAATAGGGACACTTGGAGGGTCTGCATTGCACACCAGCCTTAGTAATGGCGACTCACGTCCTGCATGACTAGGCTGACTGCATAGCCAATTTGCTGGAGAATGCCCTGTGGTGTGGCATTTGACTGTCCTGCCAAATCATAATGCTTGTCAAGCATCCATAAGGCATATTTGGGTCCAAATAGCTTCACATACTTTGGGTCAATAATCTTTACAATAGGCCCATAAAATACGGTAGTTCCCATACTGCAAATGGAAATCTGAGGCTAAGAGGCTGTTGTTTTCCTAATCTCTCCTTGTGAGGCAGTAGCTAAGATTATATTTCAACTGGATATTTCCTGGCTCACAGTTCAGACTGTTAGCTTCTACATCCCAACAGCTTTAGTGTGAAAATCTCAAAAGGCTGAGAGTCCAGTTTCACAGCACCCTGGAGAACCCAAGAATGCGTAAAAATACTGTGGGGTTTGTGTTTGTTTGTTTTTGTTTGTTTGTTGAGCAGAAGTGTATTTTGCACGCTCTCTCTCTATACATATATCTGTAAGCATTTCCAAAATGCAGATATTATTTATGAGCTAGAAAGCCCTGATACTTTTGAGCTCTAGTAGAAGACCATTCTGATGTCTGAAAATTACATTAAACCACTGCAAGGAATCTATCTAGCATGAGTCATCAGAATTACATTTAAAGCAAGCCTTCGCAAAATTAAGTTACAATGTGCCCTGAAACTGATATTTTCAGGCTTACCCCACACTCTGGAGACAACAAATCTGTGTGGAAGCAGGAGCTGGAATGAGCATCAGGCCTATGCATTTTTTCTCTTCCTCCCCCACGTAATCAGTACCAAGGAATGGCTTCAAGCAGAGCAGTCTCCGAGGAAAAGAGAGAATAATCAAGGGGAAGAGAAAAGAAGTGGTGTAACTCAGGGTCTGAGTTACATTGGGGCAAGAAGCTGCAAGGTTGTGATGGTGAAAAAAATCTGTCTGTCACCCATCACATTGGGCCAGGATAACGACTCTCCCTATGTTTCCTAACCATTACAATTATTCTGTAGGTATACAATAATAACTGTTTTAAGAACCATGCCTGCTTAAGTTCCATTCAGTGTCCTGCCTTGATCTAACCACTGGCTGAAGTGGTTAACTATGTCAGGACTATACCACCTGAGAATGCAGAGGGAGGCTCTCATTTGATTTGATTGCTCCTCCATACAAAACATCCCCTCACCATAGGAAAAGAACTGGACCTTTAGGGAAAGGGATTTTGCAGGAGCATTCAGGTATATGGGTCTTCACCTACGGTCTGAAGTGGTACAGACCAGACACAGGTTTCTCATTCCTGTGAGAGAGCAAAAGCTCTTGCCTTGGTGGTGGAGAAAGTGGTGGCCGCTTCTTGGTTTGACTGACTGACATGCAGCAGTGTGAATGATGGATTCACTTCTCTGCGGATGAATATTTGAGTGGCTCAGTAAACTTTCTATTGGTGCTGCGGAATTAGTAATTTGTTAATAAGATGAAGACACAAAAAGGCCACCTATTTTAGCAGTGGCAGATGTTGCCGCAAATCCCTTATTTCAAAATGCTGGCTCTAATATCCAAGTACTACATACCCCTCATTTTCTCAATATGCCCTCTGTGTTTTTCTCAACACTGCTGTTGATCACAACTTTCTCTATCCAAATGTTTCATGCATCCCACAGGCCATTTGGCTAAGAAGACCATACTGAGTGTGGCTATTACACGCACACACACGCACACACACACCCTCTCTAAGCTCCTGGCCTGTGTGTAGGTCTTGCATCAGAATTACAAGAAAGAGCAAATGTTCATCAAGAGCATTTTACTGCATAATGTACTTAACAGCCTCTGTTAATGAACAACTCTCCACAGGCAACAGCTTTGGATTTTCTTGGCCAGCTGCAGGGATGGTTCTTCTGACCTTTTGTCTTTCCTTGTTACATTACAAGGCTTACTCAGCAGGGCATTAGAGTATCAAAAGAATAATGCTGCCTCATACCCGCGATTGCTTTCTAACTGTTTCCAATTTGGCCAATAGTAAAACTGTCCATATGTCCCTCTGACCATCCTCAGAATTTAGAACATTATTGCAGGAAGCTCTGTCTACGGCTTCTTTTGTCAAGTGTGGGACTTTAAGGCACCCACATAAATAGCTTCCTGGAAAAATGGTGTGTTTGTTTACCAAGCCTCCCTGCTTGTGAATTTCCAGGATACATTTTCTGACTGATACAATTGCCCTCTGATACAGAATAAGTACATCATTAAGTGAGCAGTCTGAGCAGAAAATTGACTGCATGTTTTAGAAATGCCGATGTATACATTTCGGAGGCATTATCTTCTCACCAAACAGATGTGAAAACATAATGGTCACAGCAGCGCCTTTGCCCTGCAAGTAAGAATCCCAAACACTTCCTCTTCTTTGTGTGTTCAGTAGCGATGGGTGGATCTGTCAACTTTGGTTTCTCATTTTCCCAGGCTTAAGTTGAGTCCTTCACATTCCCAAATCTGTTGGTGTGTTAAAAAAAAACCACCTCATGAAAATTCACAGGCATTTTAGTGCTGTTTCTGTTTTGTGTTTGCATGTAGCAAGTTTGTGTTTTTCTTTGCAACATGTTACAATGCATGTTTGTATGTAATTTTGCCCATCATACACAATTCTGCAAAGCAATTTACCCGGGTTTAATTATTTTGTATCTTATTTTCATTAGAAAACAGAAATGCATATTTATAAAAATATGTGTTTAAATGCAAAATTTTACACTAGTATATGCAATTCTGTACACTTTAGGTGGCTGCAAAATTCAGAGAGGTATGAATTTAGGGAGGCTGTATTTCGTTTTGCCTCTCATTATGGAAAATGCCTTCAAATGCAAGCTGAATAAAAGCTCTCCCCTTGCCTAGTATTCAGCAGTGGGAACAGTGGAGGGTGTCAGAAAAAAGCCTTGTGAAGACACAGAAGGTGAGTCTTATATATTGATTTGAAATAGGGAAGAAAGGGGGAAAACCCAGTCTGTACCAATACAAGTGAATGGGAACTGGCCACTTTCCTGCCTTCTCCCTCTGGAAGGCTGTACCTGCTCTTTGCTCTTTGGGTTGTGTACGAGGAAGGTTTTGGCCTAGCATGGACACCCAGATGAAGTGATCAAGCAAAAGGAGGCAGTGGCTGCTCTGTGGGTAGAAACCTGCACTCTTTGACTGCTCACCTTGCAAAAGCAGAAATCTGGCAGCCTTTATTGGCTCTGCTGCTGAACCCACACTATGCCAACCTCTCTGCCACCTCATTCCTGGGTGACTGGGTGTAAGCAACTTTATGCCACCCCACCGCTCTGCCAGCCATGTCTGCATTTAGGAAGCTCCCTGCTTCACACCTGAACTGGAGAGTGATGGGAACAACCACAAGAGGTGAAGCTAGTCCAAACATGTGTTTTATCTTTGCTTAAAGGTAACACCTGAAGAAGGCTAGCATCTATCCACAAGGAATGCTAGGAAAGTTGGGCAAACTGTACTGAGAACATTAAAAATATATATATATTTTCAGCCTCAGACAGAGTCTTCTAATGAATGGGATTTGGGGCTAGATAGCTCCTAATGCAGCCATAACCTGCAACTTGCCATAACTGAGGAGGGGGAATGAACTGTCTGCACATTCATGCTGAGAGTGCTGATATCATGTCAGATTTCATAAGCCACACACACAGCTATATGTCAGCTTCTTGCTGAGGGATAAAATCAGACCAGGGTTCGCACACAAAATTAGAGTTTTTTGACACTTGTCACTAAAAGGAGGACAAAGGAGTCTGGCTCCCCACACGGTCTGAGGGACAGTGGACCAGCCCCCTGCTGAAAAGTTTGCATTGCTACCAGCATGCAACTTATCTAAAGATATAGAAGTAGGTCTCATTTCTTCTTCACATATCTCCTTTGCTCTTTGCTGACAGCTGCAGAATCACTGAATACTAGCACTTCCCTGTTAATTAGGGATGTGGAAAGTGGAGCAAAAGTTGGTGATGCTCACTTATCTGTCCTGTGGCTGGAACAGAAATCAATCTAGGAAATATGATTGGTTTCCATTGTTGTTGTTGTTTTCAGCCCAATTGCATGACATTTCTTTTGCATTAAAATAAACAGGGTGCAATTTATGTAATTTGATACCTAGCATATTTAATTTACGTAATATTGCTACAGTGGACAGCAAGATGAATAATTTAGTTTTTGGCTGAAGATGATGGTCCTCAAAAAGTCATCACAAAGTGGTGGTTTCCAGAATGCTGCCTGTGGCACACTAAAGAACTCTGTAAGATTATTTAAGAAGTAAAAGAAAAAAGCAGAGCAACATTGAATTAAAAACAAACAAACAAAACAGTTAAAGGAAACTTCTAAAAAAAATTTAAAAAATCTGTTTTGCACTCTCTCTCTCTCTGTATTCTGAAGTTCTTCAGCACTCTGTAAGCAGCATCCTGGAGAGCATTACTTCCTGTGAAGCCCATAGACTCAGAGAAACATACAGAAAAAGTCAGTACAGAAACATAGAGAGTTTCTGTCTCTATGTTTCCCTAAGCCTGTGAGCTTCACAATAAGTGAGATGGCCTAGGAGGCTACTTGCAGAGTGCTGAAGAACTCCAGAACAACCACCACCAGATCAACGGAATATAAGGGGTATTTTTAAGTTAAAATATCAATTTAACTTTTTTTTAAAAAACAACCAAAAAACAAGTCCTATGTTCCTTAGTGTGTGTGTATGTGTGTATGTGTCTCCAGAGCTCTCCTACACTCCTTAGGCAGCCTCATTTTTGATGCATATAGCATAATGTTTTGATTCATCTTCCTTCTATACACAGACAAGCACTGGTAAGCTAAGAAGTCAGCTTGTGAGAAACTGCTGTGTTAAAATAATGTACAAGAAAGGACACCCACCACTCTGCTACCTCTTAATCACTTTGAAGTAAGAAAACACAGTAGGCAAACCCTTCCTCCTCTTGCTCAAAAATTCTTTGAAGTTATTGCATTAATCTCTCTCTCTCTCTCTTTGCAGCCAGTTTCTTTTTGCCCATCCTTCATATAAATAGTCCAAACACCTGGTTGTAGATATTGGCACATCAGTAGTGCACAAGGTAACGATTGACAACAGCAGTGGCCTAGCAAAGGGATTTTGGCAGGCAAGATCTGGATACTGGTAGAGAATGGTAATAAGTATTTTTAGAAGTTAGCAACTGGGTCTTCCACTGACTCCCCCACCTACGAATCCAATAAATCTTTTAGCAATAAGCTACAGGTGTGATCCTTTGCCATCTACTGGGTGGAGAGTTTCTCCTCCAGCTCATTTGATTTTGACAGCCCTGCCTTAGCCCATGGGCACTTTTACATGGACTGTAAAGACATCGACCCTGTCAGAATTTTATGATCAAACTGTGTGAAACAGATCCGACAGTAAATCATGATTAGGCCGTCTGGCCTCCGTGCCCTTCTCTGTGAGCAACCTGTCTTTTAAAAGTCCTTCAGATTCTTCTCTCCTAACAACAAGAAAGTTCTAAAAGTTTATGATGCATTCGAGTGGGGGGTTATTAATATTTTGAGCCTGTCAACTCCAAACTGACATGGTGTGTGTGTGTAGGACATCCAATTAGCATCAGGTCTAAACACTACTCCCTGGTAGTATACTGTGCCCTCAGTTAGCCTCTAAAGCAGGGGTCAGCAAACTTTTCAGCAGGGGGCTGGTCCACTGTCCCTCAGACCATGTGCTGATATTTTCCCCACTCTTTCTGTTATATTTGCAATATTTTTTTTGGGGGGGGGATATAAGAACTGTTACCAGCAGAAAGCACCACAGTGTAGTATTTCATATTGTCCTGAGTAGCTTTTATCAATTTTATTTCAGTTTCTGTGGATCTGAGCCTGCAGTTTGCTTGCTTCAGCAGTAACTCCTCTTGGTAAAAGTACCAGTATTTTAATATTAAAAAATGTAAAAAAAAGGGGGGGAGTATATATATGGAGAGGCAGCATCAAGCTCCCATTTAACAAATTCAGCTGTGCAAATTGTATCAGGCAGATACGTTGAGGGGAGAAACACACACACACACACACACACACAGAGAGAGAGAGAGAGAGAGAGATTTGCTGACATCTAACTAATATTGCAGCCTATATTGTTTGGATGGTAAAGACAATCCTGCTTTTTACATAAAATAAAAACTTACTTAATATTCAATACATATAATCAATAAAGAGCAACAACAATTGACTATGTCGACCAAAATACATTAATATATACAGTAGAGAGAGATGTACATGCCTTGCTCCCTCCCCAAATCTGCTCCAGAAGATTGGAGAAACCCATCCCAGAATAGATTTAGGGCTGTACGGTGGGAGCAGATAGGAAGGAAGTTACCCTGTGCAAGCAGAAATCCTTGCTTTAATGGAATGAGTGACTTAGAACTACTTTGAATACAAGTATCAAGTAAACATTTTCATATTTTTCTAGACCACTGAAAGTTCCATTCAACCAAGCATTATGTGACAGAAAAGAGGTTAATATCAATCATGTACTGAACCTTCCAGAAATCAATACGGGGTCAGCAATGTTTCTGCAAATCTTGGTTTGAGGCATAATGTTGCTTTACAGTAGTTTAGTTGCCTCATGATGTTAAGATCTGGTGTTGTAGACAGTTATTCTTTTGGGAATCCCTCTCAACTTTTTTTTGAGTTCCTTGAAATTAGCTTTCCTAAAGTCCAGGGTACGTGTCTGGCTCTGCTTAGCTTTCATATCTCTTGCTATCACAACTTTGAAGATGACATGGTCACTTTCCCTCAAGGTTCCTGCCACTTTCACTTCATCAGTCCCTTCTCCCCTGTTGGTCAGGATTAAGTTCAGGTTAGGAGATCCCTTTGTTCCTTACTCCATCTTCTGTAATATGAAGTTGTCAGCAAGCCAAGACAAAAAATGTGTTGCTCCTTCCATATTTAGTAGAGTTCAACTTTCAGGAGATGTCAGAATAGTGGAAACCCCCCATTACTACTACTACTAATACTACTACTACTACTACTAGGTAAAAAGGTAAAGGTAAAGGGGTTGGGGCGCTTATCTCGCTTTCAGGCCGAGGGAGCCGGCGTTTGTCCACAGACAGCTTTCTGGGTCATGTGGCCACCATGACTAAACTGCTTCTGGTGCAATGGAACACCATGATGGAAACCAGAGCACATGGGAACACTATTTACCTTCCTGCCTCAGCGGTACATATTTACTTGCACTGGCATGCTTTTGAACTGATAGGACAGGGCAATGGGAGCTCACCCCATTGTGAGGATTCGAACCACCAACCTTCTGATCGACAAGCCCAAGAGGCTCAGTGGTTTAGACCACAACGCCTCCCGCATCCCTAATTCTACTATTACTACTACCACAACCTAAACAAACAAACAAACAAACAAACAAACAAACAAATAAATAAAATACCCTGCTTCTTTGTCTGCATTGCCCCAGCCACTCTGGTCAGCTCACATCTATGAAAGTTTTGGAATGTATTTCATAGAATCATAGATTTAGGGAAAACTTAGCCCATGACCCATGTATTCAACTTGGCTGAGTGCCCTGTGATATACTGCCATAACATTGTCACATTTGTTTTCTCTCTCCTTCTATCCTAACCCAGATGTTTTCAACATAATTTTTATTCCCATATTCTGAGTGTTTCCCACTCAGCTGTTTCCAGCAAATGTTTTGCTACTTCTTGGAAGCAAGTTTGCAATGTCAGCAATTGCTACTTCCATGGGTATCAAAGTGATTCCCAGTCCCCTCTAAATAGGATTTACAAACAGCTGTCTGACACCCTTTAATGTCCATCTTGTCACTTGCTGTAAAAATGAGAAGGAAACAACACAAAACTTCCATATCTTCCACTCCTTCTTACCAGGAGTAATTATTACAGCTTGACCTTTCTCAAGTTTTTTCTCCCTGTGTATATCTTGACTAAGTGCCAGACCTGGCATTATTCAACATGGAATTGAATAACTATGTTGGATAAAGTGTCTAAATTACGATATGGGGAGCTACGTGCAAGAATCTGTTTTCCTTCCTGAAACTCATGACTAGACTTTAATTACTTTGCAGGTAAAACTAGAGAAATGAATATTCACATTTCAATGAAATATATTAATTTCCACGTGGAAAATGCAATGAGAATTGATTTGCACATGTTTTATAGACATGCAATATGTTATGTTCAAAACTGTGAATGTTTCCAGATAATTTTAAAATTAATCACATGCCAGCAAGTTGGTGAGAGCCAGTCCCAAAACACAACAGCTGCTATTCAGACAAATAGGCCCAGCTGACTTATAAGCTTTAAAATTAGGAACAAATTCAATTTCACACAAGAAAACAGTTAAATCAAAGCCTATCAGTTCTCAAAGCAATATGAGCTGCAACATATACATTAAATGCACTGCCAAATAAAACATAAGTAACAATGTAATAAACCACTTTAGGCTGCAAGAACTAAACTCTTCAAAATTACCAGATATCAAGTCCTAATACATTGCCATACAGGATCAGTTTACACATTATTAAGCTTTGATCACAGTTAATAATAAAGAATGTAGCCAGTGGGGGCAGTTAAATATACATTTTGGGGGAAATGGGGACCAATGTTTTCTGAGGGGAGGGGGATATCTGGCACAGAAGGGAGAAGGAGAGAAAGATACTGAACACCTGGTGATATGCAAACCCCCATTAATCTCAACAAGGCTGATGGAGAATCTTCTGCTTGTATAATTCTACCGGGAGAGGTTTGATGTGCACAAAATTTCAAAGAACCCATATTCAGAACTGAGGGTTGCACATACCCTGCTGCTGGATTTGGCCTGCAAAGGTGTAGGTATCCTCTAAGATGGTTATCACAGTAAGCTTTGTCAGCCCTGACAATGTGGGGAGGAGCTGAAAATAGAATCAGGCCCCCCTTTCCCTCTCCTCCTAGATAGAAAACTGATATTTGACCACAGTCCATTCAGCAGTAATGCATAGAGTAATATATCCCACTGCTATGTGTCAGGATCTTTGGACCAGAAGACGTTAAGTAAGTAGATGCAATTGGACTCTGCCACTTGATCACATGCCAGATTGCTTTCCTGCACCCTGGGTTCACCATTAGCTTGTTAGATGGAGGAAGGAACTGAATCTGACATGCTAAAGCCTATCGTTTTTAACCTAAGATGAATCAATGCAGACCTAAATACATTTTGAGTTGACTTGACCAACTATATGGTCTACCAACCACACATGGATTGACATTATGTGTTCAATAAGCATCCTGGGCTGCCCTTCTTCTTCTTCTTCTTCTTCTTCTTCTTCTTCTTCTTCTTTCTACCTAGAACTACTGATTATGCATTGGCTGCATGCCAGTTTAGGAACTGGCACATGCAGTCGCAGCAGCAGGGTTTAACCCCTGCTCTTCGGTTTTCTATTGGGAAGAGGCCGCTGAACAGCACAGCACAGGACTATTTGAAAACCCATATTCAAGCAGTTCTGCAGTGCTCTTTAAATCTCTGGTTTTCAGAGGTTCAAAGAGTAGCATGGCGCTGTTTGCAAAAGGCCTTTCAATCAGCCCAGCTCTGCTTTCTGAAGTCCTGACCATCAGGGAATCACCTGAAAAATCAGCTTGATTGAATTTTTATTTATTTTTTGCTCCCCTATCTCAATTCCTTCCAAAAGTAAGAACTTCCAGATTTGTTTTAGAATTTCCAATTGTTGTGAAATTTTGTAGCAACCCAATACTCCCAACCCCTATGGATTTTCAGTTAATAGACACAGTGACAGAAATTAGGTCTACGTGTGTTAAACGGATGAAACCAAATGTTGGTGTTTCATAGTACAAGCTTTTTCCTAGTCCACTGGCAGAGGCAAAATAAAAATTAGGAGAGAAAGAATGGCTTATTGTCAAGCTAATGGGATTTCTTTAAGGGTGCTTTTATGAAATGACATTAAATTATGGTAACAGCTGATGGAAGAAAAGGAAGAGACCTTTCAGTCACAGTTACCTCAATGTGGTATGTATGTGTTTCATTTTCCCTGGTTTCTTCTTTTCTTTCAATATAGCAGGAATCCCTCAAATTATAGACCTATCTCTGTGGCCTAGCACTGCCATTGTCTGAAAACCACTCTTGCCTCCCCAGAGCCATTTTATTTAGAACTGCTGTTCTTTTGATTGATGGTTCGTGTTGAAAGCAATCTTTCCTCCAAAAGCTGAGCTGAGCTCATAGCCTGGCTTGATGCAGCTTCTGCATGCCAGCTGCTGTATTTCCGTCCATTAAAAAGTGCTATGAATTGAGGGGATTGGCTCTGGGTTAGGGAACAGGGAGACATTTGATTCAGTTTGCATTTAAAGGCTAACTTACCCAATTTGCACTTTCTGAGATAATATGTGAAGTGGAACAGCCAACCTTCCAAATTCACAACTCTTTGAATTTTGCAATCCATCACGTAATGTGTACAAAATTGCATATACTAAGGTGAAACATGCATATAAATGCATACATTGGTGAAAATGACGTACACAAGTGCATTATAAATAAATATATATATTAGGGGAAATTGTTTTGCCAAAATGTGTATATTGTGGAAAATTGCATACAACGTTGTATATTAGCAGAGATGCTGGTGAATTTTCAGGAGACTGGTGTGGAAATGTTCCTTTGTTTCTTTGCTAGAACCCTGAGATCCACCAATTGGTACTGCAGTTCCCAGAATTCCCTGGGAAGAGGGACTGATTGTTAAACCACTCCAGGAATTATAACTCTCTGATAGGAACAGGGGTCTCCTAACAATTCCCAGCACCCTTAGCAAACTACTGTTCCCAGGATTTTAGGGAGAAGTCAAGACTGTTTATGTGGTATGATTCTGCTTTAAATATAGTGTAGATGAGGTCTAAGCTTATAAACATTTTGGCTCCCAGTCCAACAGTAAATATGTATGGGACATTGTGATGGAGAGGGAAGGGACAAACCTGCCCCTCACATCTGATACTGGTACACACTTTGCAGAAAGAAAGACCATGTGAGGATGCAATGTGTGGATAGCTGTGTTGGTCTCTCGCCTGCATTATCAGAACCCTGGACTTTCCCCTAACACAAGCAATTGCTGCTGTTCCCAGCTGAGTTCCTAACAACGCTTTTGAGTAGCAGCTTGGCTGTGGTTGGTACCAATCAGGCTCACTAGGGCTAATGCATCTTCCCAAAGAGAACTCATTCCTAAGGGACCCTTTCAAAAATGAGCCTTGTGCAAAAATAGGTATCCAAATTTCAGTAAACATCATTGTGATTTCAGAGCATAATTCCCACAGCGATGCTCTGAAACCAGTGTGCCTACCAGTTCAGCAAGGCACATGAAATAATATATTACTGCTTTATTATTTGTGGTAGCAGGCGGTTATTATTTTCGGGTGGATCTCATCTTACCAGAGGCCTTCCCAAACAGCCCTAGTAGAAATTATGAACCCAGCAAGCATCCAAACCTGAGACAGATTGCTGTTAGCCTCCCCCTCTTCGTGAAAATGCTCCAACTCAAATAAAGCTGATCTATGGGCCTCACAGCTCAGGGAGTTTTACAGTGCAGTCAGCAATTTCTCCTGTTTCTTGATAGAGAAGTCATAGATTTAAAAATGAGAGATTTAACTAGACAGCATAGGAGGGAATATAAAACAGATCATTTACGTATGCAGTGTTGTGTGATCAGGGGGTTGAGGAAGGGCAAGCCGTATGGAGGCGGGCTCTGTCAGCGAAGGAAGGGCACATCTCTCTTAGCAGCAAAGCAAAAAATAAAAAGGGAAAATGTTAACAACAGAGCCTTGAGGAAATTTCATTGCTTTTAAAAAATATTCCCATACCTTTCGAGTCTGAAAACAATTGCACCAATTCAGCAACAGAGAGGTGCATATGGAATCAGTCTGCCACATTGGTGGCCAATGCCATTGTGGTTGTATTACTACTACTACTACTACTACTATTATTATTATTATTATTATTATTATTATTATTATTATTGAAGCTGTGTCTGGTTAGTTGTTTGCAACAAGAATTGGAATGGACCCCTTATTGTAGGGACTGTGTGGGGAATCTTTTTTCCTCTGAAGAGAAATGTCAATTGGGCAAAGCCTGAGCCAGGACCAACCCAAAACATTTTGGCCTGTGAGGTGAATCACAGAATGGTACTCCCAATCCTACCAGGGAAAGGGTGGGAGACCAGCAGCAGCACCTATTTCCAAAGAGGCTACTGTATAAGTGGGGAGTGCTGATGATGAGGAAATGACAGATCTAGTCTCCAAGGAGCATGCCACAGGGGTGTGTCGCCATGGCAGTGGCAGTAGTAGCAGCAGCAGCAGGCAATGCATTCCTTGGAGACTGGATCTGCTGTCCCTGTGGATCCTGTTGCCTGGGGAAGTCACCTCGCCTCCCCCCATGTGTAGCCAGAGCCCCAAATGGCTGGTGTAGCTTATATCATTGTATGATTGTATATGGTGCTCCTCGTGTATGTAACATTTTTCTTCCCTACACCCACATACATATAGTTCACACCAAAATGCCAAACTGTTTTCTAAAACACCATTTAGCCTGATTTCACCTTTTAAGGAAAATATTGGTCATTAAAAATAAAAATAGAAAATCAGCAACTGTTTCCAGCTACCCATTTCTGGTTGCTAAATGACCCTTTTTTAATATTAAGCTCACGGTGACTCCTTGAATTTGTGAAAGCAAAACGAATATAACTCCAAAGTCACCAATATGCCCATATAGATGGCCTAGCTCTTTTGGGTGAATGTTTTTCATTCCCCATTTCATTTCAGTGCTTCAGCTGTCATTCCTTTTCTCTTTTGGGTAAAAATACGAAGTAAAGTATCAGACTGATTACATGAGAGACTCAAAGGTAACATTCACAGAGGGCTTTCTGAAGCACTAGGGGTGTTATCCAGGTAGCCTAGTCTAACCCCCCACACATCCAAGTGTTGTTGTTTTATGATTTATATATATATTAGGGATATATTTCACCCTCTGGTAAAGATCCCCAGGATGGCTTTTAACCACAATAGCTAACTGGGAACCAGGGCTGGGGCTCATTGGCCTGCTGTGGGTTGTGATATGTATAATCTCCTCTATTTGCCAGAAGGTGGTGTTGCAAATAAGCATTCAGCAATGATCAGGGGGCAAAAGGGGACAATGGGTGCTCCAGAGAAGAATTTCATTCAAACCTCAGTCCTTCAAGCCACCTTCCCTTCAAACCTTGTTGGTTGTGTGGTCCCAAGAAGTCGCTGGGACAAAATTCACTTATGTACAAGAGTCAAATAAGCCAACCCTTTCAAACAAAAGAAAACAGACTTCTCCAAATATATCAGAGCCATCCATTGTGTTGTCAGTAATAAAGCTTAACTTTTGGGAGATGAGTGAGGGTACCACGTTTTATTTATTAGCCAGGACCTGTCATGCATTGCAGCTTTTCGAAATAACTTACTACGAATGCCCTTTTCCTACCTCATTCCTCATAAACTCTTCCCGGTGCTTTCTGATACATTAGATGCCAGGCACATAAAGTGCATTGATGTCCTTGCCAGTTTCTCAAAGGTACACAAATCATGGGGATGCGCCAATGCTTTAAAAAATGTTGGGAGTCTTTTGATATTCTGCTTATGTTAGCATATGTGGGGAGATCTCAAACCACATCCTTTTTGGATGTGTTGAACTTGAACTGGTTCCTTTTTCAAATGAAGTTTCTAAGCTCTGGTCTGTCGTGGACATTCACTGGAAAGCTCATGTTGTCAATAACACTGACCCTCCACCTGATCTAGGCTTATATTTTAAGTTTGTCTTTGATTGTGTCTTACCAACGAGGAGCTGTAATCCCCACAATGTTCTTCATTACCATGTGCTTCCAATTTGACAAAAGGCAATATTTGGAGAAGCAATTTTCATTTGGGGTGGGATTTGATTGCTTAATAGGTTAGGCTCATGTCAGAAATGCCATTTCCTTCCCCCATCTCCCCTTGCCCTCAACTTTGCAGCTTTCTGTTACTTCTGGCTCAGTCCCTTTCATGCATATGTTGACCCAATGCTATCCCTACATGTGAAGAAGCAAGGCCAGTCAAATGAGCTATTACCAGAGGAATATCCTCCTTCAATGCAACTGACCCTTGTGAAAAGGGGGGGTGTCACTTGGAATCACACAGAAAAACTACCATTATTTAGCCACATACAATTTTTAAAAAATAGCTGTGAGGCATTGCATGGAATGGGAGTGGGGAAAAGAAAGACATTGATCTCTGTGTTTGATTTGATTTCTATATTTACCAAGACATGAAAAAGCCTTGCAACAGCCTTTGTGATAGCATATATCCCTTCCTATTATCAGCCTCTAAAACAGCCTTCATCAACCTTGATGGGGTTGATGGGAGTTGTAGTCCCAACCACCTGATAGATCTGCTGCCAATCACAGGGGATTGAGGAGAGGAGATTGGGTTGAGACTGCAGACCCTCTAAATCTCCCTATTTTCTAGGGAGAGTTCTCCTCACAGAGCTGTGGTGCCCAGGGTGGTATAAATGTGCTTTAAATGTATGGTGTGGATCCAGCCTTTGTGAAAGTGGACTTCAGGTAGTCAGTAGGTCAGGGTGACAGTGAGGCGACAGCACAGGGACACTGGCAGAAACACTGGATTGGCTCCATTAATGCATCTATACAGCCCTGACCTCACTGCTGCCTTGCCGTGCTCAGATAAACTACAGTTTTGTTGGTGCCAGGAGGATGGTTCAATGGCTCCACCCCACCAAAGGGTTGGCTACTACCAGAACTATATAGGAGAGCCAGGGAAGTCACCGATATTTCTGAAGAATCATTTTTTCAGTTGCCATCAATTGCAGGGGAGACTTAGATGTTGCTTCTTGGGCCAGAATGCCTGAGGAATTTTACAGGGATTTTGATAAAAACCTTTGAAATTTCCATGGGGATTCCGGTCAACCCACAATGTTATTGCTGAATTTTGCCTAAAGTGCAGTTCTGAGGTGAATTTGGCGGTTTTGTCTTGGGTAAAACATCTGAAGAGTACCAAGGAAGCGGGTGGGGGGAGTTTTGATACCACTATCATGATTTCTTAGCAGTATTTTATACATCCCTCATTTTTATTCTATTTTGTCTGTCAAAATTACAAGAAAGTGATTGCCAAAGCTGTTATAGCAGCCATATTTTCCCTATCAGTCTGCTCTTTTGGTAAACACACACATTTATCTATCTGTTCTTTCCCTTTTTAAAGAAAAAAGAGGGGAATTAGGAACTGCATTATTAATGAGTAATTAAAGACAGATTAAAGATCTATTAACCCACAGTTTGGTTACGGAGATTTTTTTGATTTTTTTTTTTAAGCTGGAAGATGAAATAAGAACTGTCTCTCTTTTGGAAAGGGTCTGATGAATGCAAGTTCATGTGAGGTTGTCAAGCAGAGCTGGGCTTAATAGATTTATCCATCTCTTCTTGGCAGACTATAATAGGGTGTGGAGTCAGTCTGCAGATCAGCGGATAGCTACAGAAAGCTCATCACACAAAAGCTGTTGTTAGGGTAGAAACAGTTTTGGAATACCCAGATATGATTAAAAATTAATCTGGACAACTGCATTTAGGGGTGCTGTGTGAAATAGTTAATCTGTCTGTCCGTAAGGAGGGATAGTGACAAATGGAGTATGCACTAAGCGATATAGCTAAGCTGTTTCTTGAGAAATATACCCCCTCCCACTGTCCATTGCACACTTACGGTCAGATATCTTGTTCTGTGACCGAGATCCTTTGTGTTTGTCCATTTCTGCAGTTGCTCACCACATACTCCTTTACTCTTCAATGAGAGGTTTATTACAAAATATTATTTGCTCGTTGGCTGATCACAAGCAACCAGTTGCTCTAATTTCTTTATTTAGTATTTACATGTGCCAGTCATGCCATTCTCCTCTTGTCAGGGACTGGCACATACAGACAACAACTGGGACATCCCCGAAGACATGCAAGGCACTGAGTAGCATGGATTCCTTCAGTGACTTAGAAGGACTTTAAAATCCAGAAAGGATGGACTGAAATGCCATGGATGACGGAGTTTGGCTCTTGTCCATCAGCTTGGGAAGTGGCAAGAAATACCATTCTCTGGAAGCGTGCCCTTGTGGGGGGGGGAATCTGAATTTGCAGCGTTAAGCCTTGGTCCAGAAGTCACCTTGAGACCTGCTTACTTACATCAAAGTTCAAATGTTGAGAGACGTGCTTCAGCAGGAAGCTGGTGCTCCTCATAGCTCTTTCACACTCATACATATTTTGGGAGTCAATGCAGAAAGGCAAGATTGGAATGCCACAGATGACGGAGTTTGGCTCTTGTCCATCAGCTTGGGAAACAGCATCAGAGACCATTCTCTTGAAGTGTGGTCCTGTGAAGGAAGAAGGACTTGGTATCCTCCTGGCAGATGTGGAGGAATGGATGCCCCAGCCCTGACATTGCTCCCAAAGAAAGCTTGGCCCACCCACTTCAGGACAAGAGCATCTCCTTTCTGCTCTCATGCATAGGACTTGCAGGGGAGACGTGTGGAGGAAATCCCAAGATTGCATAAAATAGTCTGTGTCCCACAGAAGCACGGCAGGCATTGTAGGCAAACTCAGCCAGCGGTAGCAGATCCACACAATCGTCCTGGGGATAACTAAGGAAGCAGCAGAGATACACTTCCAGGACTGCTCTGTCTGCCTGTCTCC
Organism: Podarcis raffonei; assembly: GCF_027172205.1. Classification (NCBI taxonomy): domain Eukaryota; kingdom Metazoa; phylum Chordata; class Lepidosauria; order Squamata; family Lacertidae; genus Podarcis; species Podarcis raffonei. The sequence goes on from NC_070606.1 coordinate 26,442,174, forward strand.
TCTCTCCAGGGCCTTTTCCCCTTTGGCAGCAGCCACAGCGGTGCATACAGCAGTTCCTCTGAGACAAGAGGCCTTTATCTGGGCTCCAGTCCCACCCAGGATGCGCCAGCTCCCAGACTGAATCTTTCCCTCACACAACTTCCAATATGTCCTTTTTATACATGGCGGCCTCCCCTTCTTCATGGCACCACAGCAGCCTCTGTGCCCTGCCTGTCTTAGGACTGGCGGTTTCAGAAACTGACTCCTGGAGAAGCACGCAAGCTGCTTGTAAGGCAAAGGCAGCTGCTGCCTCTGGTACTCAGCGGTGAAGCAGAAGCAGCCCTCGCAGGTCACGAAGACATGGGAAACCACAGACACTGAGGCGGTGGTGGTGGAACCCAGAGCCACGGCTTCAGTCAGAAGATGCATTCGAGTTTGGGAAAGGGATTGCCGTGCCAACCAACCGATTATCCCACTCTTTTTCCTCCTCAATGAGAGGTTGTGACCACATTTTTCTCCTCCAGCATATATGTGTGTGTGTGTGAGAGAGAAACAGGGTTGTGCCCCAGTGCCAACTGGTGGTGATGATTAGCCTGCTGGAAGGAGAGGGAGTGTGTGTCAGGTACTGGGCAGAGGAGGAATGGTGGAGACTGCCTCCCCAGCCTGACCCTTCCAGAGAAGAAGAAGACAGTTCAGAATTACAACAGGGGTTTGAGGGAGGTCACAGCTCAGAGGCAGATGAGGGGGAAAGCTGGGAAATAGTGGGAGAGGAGGAAGCAGAACCGGAGCGGCAGCTAGCTTACACAGTGTATTAGAAAGCATCCCAGACCTTCCATCTCCCAGAACCTGGTGAGCCTTAAAAATAGGAGAGCAAAGAGCTCAAAGACAGAGGGCACATAGCAGCACCCATAGAAGTGAAAAATGAGGAAGTGGGAGAGATGGGGAGAGGAGATTCACTTGCCATTATCCAAGAGGCTGGGTTCTATAGCCTCTCTTTGTAAATATTGAAATAAAAAAAGGATGGCAAGAAACCTTTCCTTGTCTTTATACTTCCTGGGCAACCAGCTGGGAGCCACTGACAGTTGTGTCAGTTGTGACCTCATTCTGATGCTGTCCACTTGAAGAATAGGCAAGGCCATTGTGACCTCATGTTGATGCTGCCTGCCTAAAGGAGGGAGACTGGCCATTGTGACCTCAGTTGTTGCTGCTAACTGAAGGAGAGATTTCCATTATGACCTCATGTTGCTGATGCCCAACTGAAGGACAAAGACTGGCCATTGTGAACTCATGTTGATACTGCTCAGCTGACTTTTGTGGACTTCATGGTCATGAAGCCCAGCTAAAGGTGAGAGAAACTGGCCAGTGAGCCTTTCAGTAGCTACCGCCCATCCAAAAGCGAGAAAGATAACATTCCTTGTGTCCACATTGTGTCAGCCAAGGCTCACTGACTGTATATACTGGTGACTCATTGTTAATATTTGCAGGATTCCCAAAGCTAATTTCTCATGGAATCAGCTGCATGAGTGAAGTTAGGGTTATGGGAAAGGAAGGTCTTCCAAGTGGTATGAGCTGATCGTGTCTTGAGAAATGGCACCTCTCCTTTTACAAATTATGCTGTACCAGTCAGTTGAGATGTTATTTGGAAGATGGGCCAATAGTCTTGACTCATATTCCTATGTTCCTTACAAAGAATGATGGTGAGTTTTTAGTCCATCTACTGTAAGTCAGGATTGTCAGCACTGACTCTTCAGACTTTCAGATAGAGGATCTTTCCAAGCCTTACCTGGAGGTGCCAGGGATTGATCCCGAGACCTTCTGCATGCAAAGCAGCTGTTCTGCCACTGAGCTATGGCCCTTCCCCATCTCTAAATACTGTTGACAACAACAGTGTTGGTTTCCTATTCTCCCCATGGTGGTAATAATCATGTGAGAGTTAAATGAAATGTACTTTCCCTGCCAGCTATTTTCAACAAGTGAAACTGAATTATTCTAGGTTTCTTCACATAAGAGCAAAATAGACTAATTTGAAATCCAATGTCCAAGGTGCTGTCTGTCAGATGAAAAATGAAACCAATGTGACTTTTTCTAGTGAATTTCAAGGCAGAAGGTTAGGGTGCTCCAGCTTTTTAAAATGACTGAATCAAACACTACAAAATGGTAGGAGGATACCTATACTGAAAAAGGAGAATAGAATTTTCACAATAAAGACTGTTGCATGTTGCTAATTTGAATGGGTTGGGTATAGAGAAGAAGCTTTCATTTTCAAGATATGAGTATCACAAGGAAAAGGTCTTACTGTAATAACTCATAATCAATACTGTTCAGTGGAGATAAGCCATGGATTCAGCTGTCTAACATTGAGAGCTTGTTCAAACATATTGGTAGGGAGATCTCACAGGGAGAGAAGGAGGGTTAGAGGGGAAAGGGTTAGGGGAAGATGCAAAGGATAGAAGGTGCAGGGGCCAAGGGAGTGACCCAGGAAAGGGAACGTACAATTTATCGGGTTTGACGCTGCGTGTGTGTGTGTAAAATTTTCATTACAATACTTCAACAATCATTCTAACATTTTGAACCTTGACTTCCTTCCCCCTCTTTCTTTGGTTCCTTATATTTACTTTCACATTCTCTGCATACTCCAAATTATCTTAACTTATTCTTTTAATCATCTGTTCTCATATTTATTTTTGAAACAGCAGGTTTTAACAATAATCCTGCCAATGTCTTGATCTGTTTACAGCTTATTTGTAAATATTCAATAAACCATTTCCATTCCTTTATATAAAAAAAGTTGTGTCTTGATTTCTTATTCTTCCGCTAAGCTTCACCATTTCTGCATAGTCCATTAGTTTCAGTATCCATTCTTCTTTTGTCGGGACAGCTTCTTCTTTCCATTTTTGGGCAAATAATGTTCTAGCAGCTGTAGTTGCATACAGACACACGCCCTCCTTAACTAGGATGGGCCAGGACAGAGACTATGTAGAGCCACATTCCACCTAATTCCATTCTATGTTTGTTTGCAATTAAAGCAAGTTCAGATAGTTGCTTCTATGGTACTTTGCTTGAGATCCTCATAGGAAAAGTTATTGCTGATACATGTTTCCCCCCTCTTCTAAGTTACCACTGATGCTAATTAATAGTGGAGTTTGTTCATGAGCAACCCCCTCCCCCATTTCAATCTCACTATGACTCAAAAGTGCAATTAGAAATTGCTTTTGTAAATTCCCAACTTCCCCTTTCAGTGAATCTAATGAAGTGGTGATTAATATTCCACAGGGCTAGGCAGAAAAAAGCTTCAAGGTAATTTAAAAGAGTTGTAAGGGAAGAGGACGGTGTCAGTCAATTACCGACATTGCCACAATAGACTTTAACTGTGCATAGCATAGTTGAGAAGCAAGTTGATCATTGGTCCATTCCCAAGTACTTTGGGCTATTGTTATCTTTACATGCATGGCTTTGATGAATAAACTCAGTGAGGGTGGGCATAGTTTTGGGGAAATGGCCTGGCAGGATAAGATGGGCCCATGGACCAGAGAGCCGCATCTTGTAGTGTAGACTATACTGAGCTAGACAGACCAATGGCTTAATTCAGTATAAGGCAGCTTCCTATATTCTTGTATTTTTGTTCTTAAAAGAAAGGATGAGGGGTCATGCCATCTTGTGTTTAAAGTAAAACAAAAATTCTTCAAATCTGATTACTCCTGATGATTAATCCAATATTTGTTGTATGAAAAATAGTGGGATGAATGCTCTGGGCCAGCACTACTATGAGTTCAGATGATGTAACCTTAGCTGGATATTAAACCATGTATGGAAATTGAATGTTATGTAGCAAAGCACAAATCAGTCTTCTTTCCATTCCATATCACTTTTGCATGCATTCACTTATAAGCTGATTCAGTTTCCACAATAATATGCTTTTTTTTAGAGAGAGAGAGAGAGAGAGAGAGAGAGAGAGAGAGAGAGAGAGAGATCTGCATGGAAATTTACACTCAAATGTCTATTTGTGGTTTCTCTCAAAATTGCATTTCTAAACAGATTTCTCTCTCTGAAAATATGTACTTGTAACTTACATTCTGATACATATTTGATCTGAAAACTGGAAGTGCAAAATCCAGGGATAGTGTGGATCAGGTCAGTTTGTATTGGAATTCACAAAGCTTAAAATTCCACAAGCATCCCTACTGCCATGTCCATGGCTCACCTTTCTGGTCCAGCTGTCAGAGCTATGGTTCATGATGTAGCCCTCTTCAAAGAAGCAATAATTGTGCCCATCTGTTATTCAGGAGAGGCAGGCAGGCTGGATTGACTCTGTGTTTTTCTTTTGTTTAATTAGTGTATTTAATTTGGGGGGTTGTCAAATAATTAAATCATGTTGGTTGATCAATCACCTGACTCTAACTCAGTAATTTATTAATTAATCAATTAAACTCGCATGTTAAAAACTTGCATATTTATAAAGCCACAGTTTGGTGCAACTTTCAGATTCTGGATACAGTATATATGGAGCAATCCCACGCCTTCAGAACTGCTAGCTGGAGGGAGATAGGATTGAATAGGTTGCCTCTCCACCAACCAAAAAGTGCCCTGCTGGTGGGAAGGCCCTGTCCACCACAGAAGGTCCCACAATGCTTACAGAAAACTCCACCAATAGTGATGGTGATGTTTCTGATGAAATCCACTCCCTCAAGGAGTAGTGATGTCCACCAACTTAGATGTCCTTAAAAGAGGACTAGACAAAATCATGGAGGGCAAGGCCATCAACGCCTCCTGGCCATGATGCCTATGTTCCCCGTCTAGTATAAGAGGTATTATATAACCATTAGGGCTGGGAACTATGAGGTCTATGCTGCTGCAATTCACCACAATGCCCCACCACAAAAGCATATGTTGCAAAGGGTAGATGGTTGTGTCGAAACATATGCTGGATTGGATATTGGCCAGAGCTGCAGCCAACCCATACGGTGGCCCCATATATTGAGAAAAGTACACACACCCCTCAGACTTTATATGTTTCCTGTGGGAACATTTAGAGCACCACTGCTGTAGCTGCAGAAAATGTGGTCATCATGGCAAGATGGGATATATCAAACGGCTTGTTGCATGGACCACCCACCCCACTGAGGGCAGTCCACAAGGAGGCTATGGGGTGATTCATATATTACTGGAATGACATGGGGGCTACATTTGCATATTTGAATCCCATGCCACTCACTTTAGTAACATCTGTCAAGAAGAACAGTGTGGTTCAAATGAACTTCTCTGGGTAATACATTTCTGAGCCCTGATTCAAATCGAGCCCTTTAGCTGTGTAAAGTCATCCATTAGGGTGGAAATATTGGGCCTCTGGAGTTCATACACACACACACACACACACACACACACACACACACACACGATTTAGAGTTAATGGGAATTTTTTTCATTGGAGGTTTTGTTGCATATCAATTTCACTTTATGCTTTAAAGCATGTACATAGAAACTAGCAAGGTTGATGTTCGCCTTCTAGCTCTCATCTCTGGCATTTGATTTGACTTTTCTGAAGTACAGCCATTGCCCAAGGTGTCGCCGCCTCCTTGCTGCAGCAGTATTTCCCCACAGATGGTCCAACAGGCTGGAATCAAGCAAACGAATGTGGCATCACTATTGAACCATTAGCAGAGGAAGCTGTGTTTTCTTGGCACAATTGTACGAGGGGTGAAAATGGGTGAGTAGTTCCCTTAAATGATGTGGCACTGTGAAGCTGTTTTATTATAGGGAGAACAGTCTCTAATATTTTCCCTGCGGCAGGTGTCTGCAGTGATTTAGAAAGCTGTTGGACCCCAAGAAGTGTTGCCAAGTTTAATTTTTAGAGTGCTGTGCTTGTTAACTAGGTAAAAAGTGCGCCGCTGTGGCAGTGCTGAGGGAGTGGGGCAAAGAAACTTAAGTGTCACCTGGGAACATAAAAATGTTCATTGATGCAGTGGAAGGGTGGGGAGAAACAAAGGCAGAAAATGCTAATGATATTGTAGAATAAATAGATTAGAGTCAACAGTGAAAATGGAAGGGACAAGCTCATGAAAAATTCATGGGGCGGTTGCCAAGGGATTGATGGGTTATTTATGATGAAAACCTTTGTTATTTTAACATGAATTGCAGGTCATTACTACTGCTAAAAGCAACTAATGTGTGTGCTCTCCTTAAAACATTGTGGGGAGGGAGTTGGCGAGGAAACCTGTTCCTTAAAAACTAAACAAAAAATTCTTATACTCTTAACACACACCTTTGCATTTAATCACATTTAAGGGTTTTTTTTTGATGTTTGCTGCAATAGACTAACACAACATCAGGAAGCAGTGTTATCAGTGTGAAGCCCCACCAAAGGAGGATATGAGAAAACTGTTTAAATGACAATGGATGTGATGTAAGTAAAGGCATTACTACAACACATTTTTTTGTTTTTGTTTTTTGTGTGTACAGAGGCTGTGAGGAGATCTGGGGTAGTTCCAATTGTGAAGTTGTGGCATCATTCTCCACAGTCACAACATGACTCTCTCTCTCCACACACACACACACACACACACACAGCGCTTTCTACTCAGTCAGCTCATTGGTTTCCTCCTAACCTGGTGGGCAGGCTGCAACCAGATTCTGATTTTGAGAGGGCTGCCCAGTTACACTCAAAGTATCCTCAGCTTGTTGGCCTGTGTATTCCTCTAGTATTCCTCTTTCTGAATCTATGCTCCAGCTCCTCTGGACCCCTGACTTGGCATTTTTATTGATCCTCTTAAGGATTAAAGGTAAAGGTACCCCTGCCCATACGGGCCAGTCTTGCCAGACTCTAGGGTTGTGCGCTCATCTCACTTAAGAGGCCGGGAGCCAGCGCTGTCCGCAGACACTTCCGAGTCACGTGGCCAGCGTGACAAGCTGCATCTGGCAAGCCAGCGCAGCACACGGAACGCCGTTTACCTTCCCGCTGGTAAGCGGTCCCTATTTATCTACTTGCACCCGAAGGTGCTTTCGAACTGCTAGGTTGGCAGGCGCTGGGACCGAGCGATGGGAGCGCACCCCACCGCGGGGATTCGAACCGCTGACCTTTCGATCGGCAAGTCCTAGGTGCTGAGGCTTTTACCCACAGCGCCACCCGCGTCCCTTCTTTAGGATTAGGCAGCAGCAAAGAATAGCTAGTACAGTATTAAAACAGCGGACTGAAGAAATATAATGTGTGGCATTATTTTGTCTGCTTACTCAGAAATTGCTGTGTTGGCCCCAGTGACTTGTTTTCCAACTGTATATTTAAATGGTTTTTTTAAAAGTTACAAGATTATCTTGATACATGGCTGCCGGAAGTTTTCATTCTTTTCTTACTGATGCAAAAAGTTTCTGAATTGCCGATGATCGGCCAAGTGAAAGGTGGCAGCCCTATGGCTAGGGATGCTTATTTATTTTAAATAATTACATCTCTCAATCAAATGATCTCTAAGGTAGCTTGCAACTTATTATTAAAATACAAGAATAAAATGCAATTAAACACCGTAGTGGGGCAGCTAAGGGATACTGTGGGGTGTGGGGTGTGTGTGTGTGTGTGTGTGTGTGTGTGTGTGTGTGAGAGAGAGAGAGAGAGAGAGAGAGAGAGAGAGAGAGAGGTAGGTGTTAATCTAAGCTTACCAGATTTTTTTCAATGAATCCGGGGACACTTTTCAACTTCAATGGATTTTGTATGGGGGCTGATTTGTAAATCCGGGGACTGTACCCTGGGAAACAGGGACGTCTGGTAACCTTATGTTAATCTTCCCTCTTGCCACTGCTCCTACTGCTGCCTTTGTAGGACACCTGTGGGTATCAGTTGAGGGTGCTGTAGACTTGCCTCCTTTCTGAAGCCATCCATGCCTTTATTTGAGTGAACTTCATGGAGGAAGTTTCACAGCAAAGTTGAAAGAGCTGTTCTTTGACGTATTTATCACTAAATTGCAAAGCTCAAAATCTTTGCAAAAACTACCATTGTTTGGAGGCTTGGAGCCACTGCTCCGTGGTTACAGTTTTGAAATATACAGTATAGTTTCTGCATTTCCTATTGAGCAAAATTGATTCCCCCCCCCCCCCATTTCATGCCTTGCAACAGTCAGCCCCGAGTGGTTTCTCTGTCTTTCGCTCTGTCTGACAGATAAAACATTTACCTGAATGAGATTTTATGGTATTCAAACATATATTTAGTGCTAAATAGTCATTGGATGTTAATTGCAAGGAAAAAAATAGCCTTCCTGGGTAGATTTCACATCTGTTTGCCAGATGCAAAATTTAATAATACAAGCCAACCAACACATGCTAAGGTGTCTTCTTTTTAAAAACACATTGTTATTTGGCAGGTAGAAAAAGGAAGTGCTAATGATCAAGGGTGTGTGAGGAATGGCTCAGAAGACAGGGATTTAAAAAGTAAAATAAAACCCACTTCAAATGAATATAGGTAAAGGGACCCCTGACTATTAGGTCCAGTCGTGGCCGACTCTGGGGTTGCGGTGCTCATTTCGCTTTATTGGCTGAGGGAGCTGGCGTACAGCTTCCGGGTCATGTGGCCAGCATGACTAAGCCGCTTCTGGCGAACCAGAGCAGCGCATGGAAACGCCATTTGCCTTCCCACTGGAGCGGTACCTATTTATCTACTTGCACTTTAAGGTGCTTTCGAACTGCTAGGTTGGCAGGAGCAGGGACCGAGCAACAGGAGCTCACCCCGTCGCGGGGATTTGAACCGCCAACCTTCTGATCAGCAAGCCCTTGGCTCTGTGGTTTAACCCACAGCGCCACCCGCATCCCGTTCAAATGAATATAAGCACCTCCAATCCAGCCCAGAAGATCCATCCACAGAGTTTTCACTCACTGAAAGTTACATTTGAATAACTCTTGGAGTGCACATCTCCACTAGATAGTTTACAGATTGTACTCTCATTGAATTTAACATGTGAATGCCCCTACTACGTATGAAAATGAGATGATGGTGAACATGTCTCAGGCTCAAGAGGAACTTGGGAACAGGTCCAGAAGAGTTGACAGAATCCTGGGAACATGAACTTTTTCCTGGTTTTTCTGTGTACATTAACAGTCAAGGGAGAGCAGCAGTAGTAGGGATAGGTGGAGAAATTCAGTTCAGTTTTCATTTAAAAGTGAATCTGTTTAATTCAAACTTTACAAGACAATAGACAAACTGAAACTCACAATTCACACATCTCCAAATTTGCAGTGCACTTCTGCAGCCACATCCTGTGTTCAGAAATGCTTATATTAGGGGAAAGAGTGCATTGAAATGCACATCTTAGTGAAAATAACATGCAAAAATGCATTCTATTAACGAACATTAGTTTGCAAAAACATGCATACTAGGGGAAATAGCATACAAAAATGTGTACATTAGGAGAACTGTGAGCTGCAATGCTGAGGGATTTCATCATTTTCATTTTCAAATTGAGGTGGAGAACAAGAAGACAGGGAAAAATGAGAAGTTAAAGTGGACAGATTTGGGACAGCAGTGACCAGTGCTAGCACTGCCCCTGCCCCAGTTCACCTTCCACAGTTGGAGGGCAATTGCATGGCCAGGCATCCCCCCCTACTCTTCGATTCACCCCAATACCAAGACAAAGAGACTTGACAACCAATATTTGGGTGAAATCAAGCCGCAACTTTATTGACAACAAAAGCAATATATAAAGGATGGGAGTGTGGGAGGTCCAACCAAAAAATTGGTTGCAGAGCAAGTCACATGCCTATGCATATTTAATATGTGTAGGCAAAGCATTGATGCCTAATTTGATTGATAGAATACCTGGCCTTTAGTGGGCGGGGCTTTTATGCTGTACTCTAGTATTGGCTCCTCCTTTCAGCTTGTCAGTTAAGAGGCTAACTGTCACTTGCCTCGAGATGTTTCGTTTCTCTCTGTCAGTGTGTAACCATGTTACATTTTTCTACTATTAAAGTTTTGTTTCAAAGATATACGTGAGCTGCTTACTTCACTGGATGAGAAGACAAACTCTGCTAAAGAAGGAGAAGATGGAATATCTTACACTGGGTGAGTGAGGAGATATTTCCCTGACAGGAGGACTGATTTTTAGTCACCCCCCTCCACAACAATATATACAGTATATGTAATTTACTGGAGAGATGGGCTAAGCACACACACACACACACCCCGGTGGCCCATTCTTGTTTGCGATTCGCTGATTAGCCGATTATCCAGACAGCAAGCTCAGCCCAAAGGCTTCTTTTGCTGCTTGGGAAACAGTCCCTGGGACTTCCCATGTCAGATCACAGTGCATGGGGTAATGCCAGCCCGCAATCGCACCCACCAAAGAGGGTGAGTGGACTTGTGTGAAGTGGGGAGTCTTCTATACTCGAGGAGACCTCCCTCACATTTCAGAACCCTGAAAGACTCCCCACATCACACCATCATTTTCCAACTTGTACAGAGCAACAGGAACAACAGTGTGAAGGGCAAAGCTGATGTAGTTACTGTGCTCCATTACAGAACGGCTGAGGGAAGCATTTTGGGTGATGAAACATGGGATGAGGAAAAGGTATTGTTGAAGCAGTTTGCCCTCACACAATTCCATCCACCCCCTGCCTCTTCCAAGGTCCTCTTGATTTCATTTCTCCCAGGGAGGAAATTTGAGCCCAGAACTTTTACAAGATCCGTAGTGCCATAAATTCTCCCCTTGCTGGGGTCGTTGTATAACCAAATGGCATAAATCCCTCACACCTTCCGTATAATTTTGTGGGAATTTCTGAGTCAGTGAGATTTCATGTTTATGTTTTAATTCATTTTATGTTGCCGTTTCCTTTTTACACGCTTGTATGCTGTTATAAAAGTGATTTAAAGAAATTGGCTAAATAAAGTGAAAGATAAAAGGAATCAAGCATTAAAAAACAAACAAACAGGAAGAAGCAAAGGTGAGTGGAAAAGATGCTGGCCCAGTACTGAATGCGATTGAATCATTTCTACAATGGAGGCAATATTCTGAAGGACTGCACAATGTGACATTAGAGAATTACTCTAACAAGAGTATCCCTCCTACTCCAATTGATCTTTCCATCAATTGCTGTTCATTTGCTGTGGATGAATTCACTAAGGTGGACAAGCAAAGCTAAGAAAAAGCACCTGGCATAGATCCCCGAATGACTGCTGAAGTGCTTTTTGGCAGAAGGTATGAAACCAATTGGCAAACATAATTTGCTTGGGTGGTTTCTTCATGGAAGGATGGAAAGGGCAGGCACTGAATTAAATTCATCCTTAACAAAATCCACTGGAGGACCTCCGGGTAGATATGGAGGAGTTAGGATCAGTCACATTTAAAGTCAAATATACCTAGAAATATACGTAGGGACGCGGGTGGCGCTGTGGGTAAAAGCCTCAGCGCCTAGGGCTTGCCGATTGAAAGGTCGGCAGTTCGAATCCCCGCGGTGGGGTGCACTCCCGTTGCTCGGTCCCAGCGCCTGCCAACCTAGCAGTTCGAAAGCACCCCCAGGTGCAAGTAGATAAATAGGGACCGCTTACTGGCGGGAAGGTAAACGGCGTTTCCGTGTGCTGCGCTGGCTCGCCAGATGCAGCTTTGTCACGCTGGCCACATGACCCGGAAGTGTCTCCGGACAGCGCTGGCCCCCGGCCTCTTAAGTGAGATGGGCGCACAACCCCAGAGTCTGTCAAGACTGGCCCGTACGGGCAGGGGTACCTTTACCTTTACCTTTATACCTAAATAGCACTTTCTGAAACAATACGTACACAAAGGACAGCTATCCATCAAAATGCACATTTCTTCAAATTTCGCAATACAATTTTCCAGCCAAGCAATGTGTAAAAGGAAAAAGGCACATACTAGGCTTAAGGTGCATAAAAATGTATATATTGGTTAAAACAAACAAACATTGGCATGCATTATATTAGGGAAAGTCCTTTTGCAAGATGTGCATATTAGGCAAAATCACATACAAACATGAATATGAGGATGATGAATTTTCGTGCAGATGTAATTCCTCCCCCCAAAAAAAAACTGATGTGGAAATGTGGAGAACCAAATTTAAGGTTGCAAAAATGAAAAACCCAAACTTAGAGATTTCTTTACCCCTACAGGTAGAAGATTGATCCGAGTGAAAGGGGCCTTCCTCTCATGCCCTCACGATTTCTCTAAGCCAGTCCGTCACCCATCTCTTGCCTTTGCATTTGACTCAATCCTCCACCAATCATCAGATGGGATGCTGTCCACTTGCCAACTTCCATTTCCCCAGCGGAGGCATCATCTCAGCAAACTGTGCAAACCAAAGGAGAGAGATGGATAAGCTCCTTACACCCCTCTCCTGGAACATTGCTTCTTGCGTTTATAACTTATTAAGAAGCGTTGACTTTTTTATTATTAGAAATCCTCTCCAGCAAAAACTGGGGCAGTTTAATATAACCTCTAAGCCTGCCAAAGCCACATGCAATAAGTAAAAAGCAAGTTATCCCCGGATCTCCAGCTTGCTCACTTTACTTGCACTGATTACTTATTAAGTATTCATAGTGAGCTTGGCACTTGAAAGCTGGGGAAAGACAACACAACTCTTGCTTCCCCTAGTACAATTTCATCATCCAAAGAGACAAGAAACCCAAACTGTACTGCACAACTCTGAGGAGGTCTGTAACCGGGCAGATTTTCATAAATATCACTCTTCTCTTGACTGTTATGGCAACCACATGTCTAGGGTTCTACACTGAGAAGGCAGCCTCCATGAGAAGAAGCAGGCTCCCTGCTTCAGATAACCACCCAGGGTAAGGAGAATAGCGGGCAGAGCTAGCACACTCAATTCTATCCATCCCCACCATACATGTGTTGTTTCACTCCATTTCCAGCACATGTAAACAAAGACTATGAAGGCATCAGAGACAGATTCAGGGCATTGTGACAGGCCCACTCACCTTCCCCAGTGGGCGGTGTTGCGGCGGGGCATCTGGGACCTCCCAGTGACTCGGATAGAGGGCAGAGGTATGCCAGCCACGTCATAGGAATTCCTGGCTGTGTCACATCCCTGGCTGACTAATTGGTGCAGCTGGGGGCATGGCCACTTGCCGTTTAAACAGTGGCATGGCTGGGGGCACCCTCCTTTCGCCTCCTCACCAGATCTCCCAGTCCACCCTCCCTCTTTTTATGCGTGCTATGATTTCGGCCTTGCTGTGGACTAATGTCAGCTGCCATATTGTTGGGGCCAGGCAGGAATTTTTGCACTTGGCAAATAGGCACCAGCCATTTGGTTTTCGCCTACCTTGTAGCAATTGTCACAACTTTGTAAGGTTAGGCATTGGGTAAGCCTTTGTTTATGGGAGGGGAGGTTATAGCCTCCGCCTGCCCCTCCTCAATAATGGTATCCTGTTAATGGGATTTGGGGGTGTGGATCCTGTCTGAAGCCTGGGCATGGGCTGGGGCCATGCCATGACCCCATCGGGGACCCTGGGGTGCCCCGATTTGACTTATTTCATAGGGCTCCCCTACCCTTAGTGAGACTCCCTGCAGGAGTCAGGATATAGTCTGGTTTCACCCAAAGCCTAAGCCAAACTGCTCACATCTGTAACCAATAAAGTTGTGGCCTATTTTATCCCATTGACCTAATATATTCGGGTCCATGTGTTTATTATCTAAGGCAACTGCGGGGCCCAGGCTTCATCACGCAAGTTCCACTGCACTGGGTGTCAAGCCTAGGGAGTGTCACAGGGCTTCATCACAGCAAGGATATAGTGACTTGAGCAGAACAGAAGATGACAAGTTGGGGGCACCAAATTTTGGCCTTGCACAGGGTGCCACTGAGATTTGAAAGACCAAAGTCTTCCCCTAGAGGCATGCGAGAGAGAAGACAAAGAGCAGGCAGATGAAAGCAACCTGAGGGGTCATTGTAGGACTTGCCATAGAGTGCAATTGAGAATTAGGACAACTGTGTGGTGAGAGAGGTGTATGAGACCTATGGCAGACAGGGACAAAAGAGTGGGGTTGGGCAATGTGATTGTGGAGAGCATGGGGTCGGGAGTTACGAGGCCTTCACTTAGAGCATGGTGCTGATAACACCAAGGTGGCAGGTTTGATCCCCATATAGGACAGGTGCAGACCCTGAATTGCAGGGGGTTGAGCAAGATGATCCTTAGGGTCCCTTACAACTCAACAATTCTATTATTATATGTGCTTGGAATTATGCTACATATTTTTGAAGGAGTCAAAATACATACGTCAGCATTTATATCCGCCACACAGGACAGCATGCAGAAAAATACTGGATATTCCAAGCTTCCTTTTCTGTGGCCTGTTGGCCATGTGGAAAATGTTAGGCATGCTTGTACTTAGCCTTTATACAGTCCCTGTGAAAATCACACTGTGCTGTTCGGATTGCAATGCATCTAGATGTTGGGCATTTCTCATCAAGCCCTAGAAACCGTTTGCATTGTTTGCCAAAGGGTATTGTGGTCGGAGAGTGAAATGTACTGTTTCACACTCCCTTGAGCAGTGGAAGTCCCTGGGCAGCTTTAAATAGTCAGCTTCCTTTCTACCAAGGACTTGTGGGTGTTCTGTAATACTATGCTTGCAGATGGAGAGAAGGCAATATGCAAAGAAGCACACGTCTTGTGCCCGGGATGCAAAGTAATGTCACTTTCAAAGCAATATTAGCCATGGAAGCCCTCTAGCTTTCACCAGCAAGCTCTAAACAAATAAAATAAAATCCCTTTAGAGCTGCTTCTCTCTCTCTGATCTTGTGCACCCCATAACTTTTGTCTACATTAATGTATGACAGCCATTCACTCCCTTAGGATACAGTAAAGGACAGAATTTTGGAATACCATTGTGGTGGAGACAAGTTCTTCATCCCTGTGGCGTTTGCCAGTTCTTTCGAAAATGTCTGTACAGGGGGAGAGAAAGGGTTAATAGGTAGACCAATAGAAAAGCCAGAGGTGGAGCCTACCTGTTTATAAAAGGGCTTAGCCCAAGTTTGAGAGAGCCAGTGTGGTGTAGTGGTTAAGAGCGGTAGTCTCGTAATCTGGGGAACTGGGTTCGCATCTCCGCTCCTCCACATGCAGCTGCTGGGTGACCTTGGGCCAGTCACACTTCTTTGAAGTCTCTCAGCCCCACTCACCTCACAGAGTGTTTGTTGTGGGGGAGGAAGGGAAAGGAGAATGTTAGCCGCTTTGAGACTCCTTAAAGGGAGTGAAAGGCGGGATATCAAAATATCAAATCCAAACTCTTCTTCTTCTTCTGAGTTAGCTAGTTAGTGGGTAGTTTGTTGGTTTTAGTTGGTTGGTTGGTTGGTTGGTTGGGAAAGGCAGTTGTGAAAGCAGTTGGCAGACAGTTGGAAATAGAGAGACAGTTAGTGCAGTGGGTTCTTGTGTGAGGGGAGGTAGAAGAGTTAGAGACAGGATAAAATAAGACTAAAAAGGTAAAGAGTAACAACGTTTTGAATGCAGTTAAAGTTTATTTGTATTTGCAATAAACTACACTCTTCTTTGTTAACTTAAGAACCTGACTGAAACTAAGTGATTTACCGGGGAGGACCTGGTTGGTGGCAGCGGATTAGTGGTGTATGGGTCAATAGTCCGTGAGACGACCAGGGGCTCCATACGAACGCCACAGTCCCCTTCTCTGAAAATGGGCTGACTGTAACTGAGTTGTCACACAATTCATATCAAGGGACAATGCCAGTGAACTGGAAGGTTCTTTCTGAGGTATAAGATCTGAGGAATTATCAGTAGCATTTCATCATCATCCTTCTTCTTCTTCTTCTTCTTCTTCTTCTTCTTCTTCTTCTTCTTCTTCTTCTTATTTTGTTTATGATTTTCAGTTGCATACATTTCAATAGTTTTACAATCATTCTAACATTTCAAAACTCAACTTCCTTCCTCCTCTTTCTGCGGTTCCTTCAATTTATTTTTTACATTTCCTGCATATTCTAAATTAACTTATTCTTTTATTCATCTACTTTAAATATATTCTCTTATGAAACTGCAGGTTATTACAACAATCCTGTCAATGTTCTTATTTGTTTACAATTTGTTTGTAAATATTCAGTAAACCATTTCCATTATCAGTAGCGTTTCAATAAGGTTGGTGCAATTCCTCTGGGTGATTCCTCTCTCCCTAGTGGTTTAGCTGAGCCATTAGAGGCTCAAGTGTATTCTTACCTCCATGGCTGGACAAGGGGACATGGACATGCCTTGTGGGGAAAGTCGTGAGGGGCTTGGAAATGCTGCTAAGAGTGAACTGGGGTCAGGGTGCAATGTCAGGACCCCATGCAGCCCTGCAGGCCCTGCTCAGCCCCAGTGGTGAGACCCTATGGTGAGAGTTGCAGTGAAGACAGCCAATGAGATGCCATCTTCAGGCTTGCAGGGCAATGAGAGCAGTGAGGGGGTGGGATGAGGGAGAATGATTCTCCTCTATGTTAGTCATGTTCTTGTTAGTTTTGCAACCCCAAAGCTGGTGTCTTAATTGGCTAAACTCGCTGTCACTCTTGCCTTGGGGCCAGAACTCGTAAAAGTTGAAATAATGGGTAGCTGAGGCTGTAATTAGCATGGTGCCGCAACATACCTGACTTTTTGGAGACATGAAGCACGATCCTATGTATGGTTGCAGGGCCAGCTAAATACCAGTACATTTTGACACCTGAGGTGGACCACAAAATGGTGCCCTCTCTCTGCCAGCAAAGGAGGGGTGAGGGAAGACCTACCTCAGAAACAAGGGGGAAAAGAAAGATCAACATCAGGATCTGATCTACTACTAATCATCCAGATATCCCTCAGTAGATCCCAAACCACCTGGATGTAGATATTCAGCCTACTACTTATTTATTTGAGCCTTGCTTCTAACATTGAGTTGTGAGGGGCTGATCAGTTGGGTGTGACAGACAAGATTACTGCCTCGTTGAGAGATTGAGCTCTCCTGGCCTCTTTGAAGGACATATTTGTGTGACCACTGCTAAAGAAACACTCTCCAGACCACCCTTCCTAGCTTGGTGACCTTCAAATGTTTTCAACTACAATGTCCATCAGCCCCAGCTAAGACAGTCAGAGATTATGGGAGCTGCAGCAAGGGCATCTGGAGGGCACCAGGATGAGGAAGAGAGGTGTAGATCTTGTGGAGTTGTAGCCATCTTGCTCCCTGCACTGCTTCTGTGTGTAGGATTTTTTTTTGTTTTCATTGTGGACCTCAGTCACAGGACCTCATGCATGCAGTCTAAGGTAATACAGCCCAGGCACATGTTTACAACCTTGCTGGGAATGAGGCTTCTGTCTCTTCTTTTGATGGGTTTCCTGAGCATATAGAATTTCAGAAGCAGAGAGAGTTCAAACATGGTGTGTTACTTTGATTTTAATGTCTTGTTTGATGTCTTTAAGCTACCAGATGTTATGGGTTGTTGCTGAATCTTGTATAAGGGAAAATATTTCCCGGTGGACTTTGTCAGTTCTCTCATAGTCTGTGTTCAGCTCAGTGCGGGGAGGGAGGGAAGAGGAATTCTATCCATTTTTTCCTGTTATATAAATTACTCCTTATTGACCTCATGAACAACTGCAGTATGATTATAAACCAAACAGGGCAAACTGGATAGTGAGAGTGGAGCAGAAACAATTATTTTTGCATGAAAGTTCTCGTTGGGGTTGCACTGATAATATTAATGTTCTGCCTATCTCCCACGTATGCAGATTTGCAAATTGTGACTTTAGGTCGGAAATGAAATCCCTCCTCTTGCTTTCTTGTCTTCTAGTTTTTGCAATGTGCTGCTTCTCCTGTTCCACGTTTTAGATTGTTATCTTCTGTGTGTGCATAATTTGTTAAATAACTGTAATCTGCAATGAAAGCCTACATTTCCTCTCTCTTTATGTTTGCCATTGCAAATCAGCACAGGACTAAACTTGTTGTTATGCTCAGTGCAAAGCTGACCCCTACAAAACAGAAGCTGTAGGTCTGGCTCAGCAACATCTAGGTCAGGGCTTGGGGGCCTTTTTCGGACTGAAGGTCTCTTGGCCTTGCTAAATCACTGTCCCCATCACTAAATCATTGCCTTCCTGGACAGGCTTTGGGAAGGCTTTTTAGGCATTATATATGGACCAGACTTGCAATTCTTTAGATTTCAACTCCTCACTCCAAATCTTAAAAAGTTAATGCAATGGTGGAGGAGCAGGACAGTAGCCTTTTGTCAGTGGGTTCACCTCTGGTGAGTTCACTTCCCAACCTTTGAATCCAGTCCTGAATTCTCACCCTAGATATACCACTATCTTTCCGCCACTCTCTTTCCCCCCACTCCATCTGGCCTAACATTGTAGAGTTGCTATTAAGTATTAGTAAGCAGGTGGAAGTGAAGAGTTCTTAGCAAAAAAATGTGACACAAGGATTTTGATTCTGCAAACCTCTTACCTGAGCAAAAGACTGTGGTGAACAAAACTAAGAATACATAGGTTGGGCATCATCTATGGTAGGGATGGTGAAGTTGTGGCCTGCATATGCTTTCAGATTCCAGTTCTCACACTCCCATCTGGCACGGCTAGTGGAGGAGGAGAGGAGGAGTTTTGGATTTGATATCCCGCTTTATCACTACCCTAAGGAGTCTCAAATTGGCTAACAATCTCCTTTCCCTTCCTTCCCCACAACAAACACACGGTGAGGTGAGTGAGGCTGAGAGACTTCAGAGAGTTGTGACTAGCCCAAGGTCACCCAGCAGCTGCATGTGGAGGAGCGGGGAAGCGAACCCGGTTCACCAGATTATGAGTCCACCACTCTTAACCACTACACCACGCTGGCTCTCCTAGTGCTCAGGAATGGTGGGAATTGTAGTCATACAAAATCCAGAGGATTTCATGGTCCCAGTCTCTGACCTAAGGGGATGTTGAAGTGTAGGAATAAAAAAAGAAGCAGAGTTGTTCTTGCTGGATCACGCCCAGCTTCCCAGTTTTGCTTACCATTTTGAAAAACCAATTAGTTAATAGCTATCCTAGAAGATGACAGCCGAATGTTCATGTTGGAATCATAAATCAGCCTGAATTCTTTCTAGGATGATGCTTTTCACATGTAAACCACCTTGGGATTTTTCATGACAGATGACTTAAATGGTAACAAATAAACAAATAAACAAAGACACACATCACAATTTAAACACTGGAATAACAGAATCCATCATGCTGTTGTTTTACGCAAGGATCCTCAAATGCAAAATCAAAGCTGGAAAATATTTCCTTTCATGTGCCACTAGAAACTATCAAAAGCTTGTCTGCAGCAGCAGCTAAATTATACGCGGCAAAGAATTGGAAATCTCTAGATATCCCACCAGTTCGATCCATAATGAATGAGATCTGTCAGTCAAGCAAAAATTAACTGAATAACTCTCAAAATGAAAGAAACTGCATTTTTTTAGATATATTGAGCCCACATAGAAAACAAGCTTTCCGGGAGCACACTAGAATTATGCAAATGTGTGTGTATTTTGTAAGGTAAGATTAGAAAGAGTGAGAAGTAAACATCTTTGACAGAACCAAGTTCGTATTGTGTTTGCTGAGTTTAAGGAAGGGAGGGAAGCCATTGATCAGCATTGGCCATTCATTAGCAAAGCGAATGCAAAGAGGTGTGTACCACTTGCCATACTGAGTCTATAAACTTTACAAAATAGTCCCTATTTCCCCAACATTGGCAGAAAATTGGTCAAATCAACCTCAAACTTGTTTGGAAGTAGCTTAGAACTTTGCAAAGTTCAAACCAACTCTGAACAACATACAAATTACTTACTAGATAACAGAGCATGCTTGTAGCATTGAAGGTTCCAGGTCATCCCAAGGGTTAATTTGTCTTTAACTAATTCAGACATCATTGATTCAGGATAACATGAGTTATCCTACATCATTTTTCGGGTGGGGGTGGGAAAATCATAGTTGATAGCAAACTTCTATGAGTACTGCATTAGAAAATTTGACCCCCTCCCCAAATTATGTAGTGCATTTCAAGATCTGAGGGAACATTGGATTCAGCTACATTAGAAAAAAAATAACGCTTTGAATGTGTTATAAACAAGCAACACCAGATGGCACCAAAGAGCAAAATTAATTTCTATGTGATTTTTACATAGTGTTTTTTCTTTCGTTATAACGATTTTATTTCTGACATATTCATAGCATTCCCCCCCTATGTGTAGATCCACCCCTTGTCAAAAATTAACAATTTTACAATCCAGATAGTTTTGCATATTTTCTGGTGGCTAAACACTGCCCTGTTTACTTCAGCAATTTCCAAGCAACAGTCCTTTCACATCAGAAGCTTGTGTCATATTCCAATTTAAACAATATAATATAAATATAAATGATATAAAAATGGCATGTCTCAGATCAAGCAGAACAGGGGGCAGCTACTGTTATAATAGGATCTGACTGAATAGGTTGGGATTTGGTAAGTAATAGAGCCTATGGATGAAATCTATTTTCCAATGACAATGCAACGACCAAAAAACAGTATAAGAACTTCTTATACAGTATTTTTAGAGGTTCTCAAAGTGAGAAACACTGTGTTGGATGGCTTGTTCTTTTGCAAGCCACCACATTTTCTTATTTTACATACAGTCAACCACTTAGGATGATATGTGAAGGGCCTCTGACTAAAACTCAGTCACTACAGTTGTTATTTTGTTATTATCCCCAAAAGCAGTAAGTGGACTGCTGAAGCATGTCACATACTAGAAAACGGGGGAATCAATTCATTTACTTTGTGTTGTGATGCAAAC
Organism: Podarcis raffonei; assembly: GCF_027172205.1. Classification (NCBI taxonomy): domain Eukaryota; kingdom Metazoa; phylum Chordata; class Lepidosauria; order Squamata; family Lacertidae; genus Podarcis; species Podarcis raffonei. Next base: position 26,462,874 of record NC_070606.1, read on the forward strand.
CTACTAATCTGCCCTTCCCAAGCCAATATACCTCAAAATTCAATTGTCTCCAAATTTTGCTATGAGGTTTTCCAACCCAAAAAAAATACACGTGTGTGTGTGTGTAAATAGGATACAAACATGCATTATACTAGGGGGAAATCGTTTGCATATGGTAAAGGTAACGGACCCCTGGATGGTTTAGGGGTCATTCCACATCAAATCAACGCAAAAAACAAGGGTTTTACCACCCACAATCTCAGATTTTGATGAAACTTGTTGTACACCCTTCCCTTATGGTTGAAAGAAACCCCCTTGATTTCCCCCCCTCTATCTCAAACGGTTTTAATTTTATAGCACTTCAAAGTTTCATGAAATCTGTGTTTCTGTCCCTCTTGAGATCCTCGGCCTTGTGTGCATTTTTTTTTTTTTTTTGCTCCATAACCAATGATCAGATCTCTTTGAAATTTTATAAATGCCTTAAAAAAATATATAAATGTAGGTTTTTTGTGGAAAAACTAGGTTTAGAAAACCAAAATTTTCAGCATGAGGGCACAATGGAATCAAAAGTTTTTAATGGTGAAAATTATTGCAAAGACATGCTCTTTCTCAACAAAGAATAAAATTTATGGGTCTCTTATGTCTTGTAACAAAATTTTACACTTTTTGGACATCATGGGGGGGAGGAATGGCTACTGGGTAAAACTTTCTTGTAATCCATAGCTGTAATAGAAAAAAATAATGATACAAAGTTGTTCATCTTAAAATCTAAAATAATATTGGTTATTACAGGTTGTTGTTTTTTTTCAAAAGTGCAGACTTGTTTTTCAGTTTTGGGGTATTTAAAACTATGAAAATTGGCTATATCGTGAGATCACTCTAAAAAAAAATATTGGTCAGAAACTTTAAATGCTGACATGTAAGGAAATAAGACGGGCACCAGAGTGCATGGAAATGGTGTTTACCTTCCTGCTGCAGTGGTACCTATTTATCTACTCACACTGGTATGCTTTTGAACTGCTGGGTTGGCAGTTGTTTGCATATATTAAGATAAATGCATACAATTTTTCATGCATACTTTTCATTTTTATAACAAAATTTTTTTTCCCCTTCCAGTAGCACCTTAAAGACCAACTAAGTTAGTTCTTGGTATGAGCTTTCGTGTGCATGCACACTTCTTCAGATACACACTGCATGCACACGAAAGCTCATACCAAGAACTAACTTAGTTGGTCTTTAAGGTGCTACTGGAAGGAAAAAAATTTTTTTGTTTTGACTATGGCAGACCAACACGGCTACCTTTCTGTAACTGTTTCATTTTTATGTATATAAATATAAATGATGCAGCTGAAGAGAGCTCTTGAAGGTGTAGCAGGGATCTCAAATGGTTCAAATATCACATACTGTTGTTCTACTGTGTATTTTGGGTCTGTGGACAGCAATAAAGCTGTGTGCATATTTAGGAATTGCTATATGTGCTGAATAAATGTGCCATAATCACTTTGCTGTTGTTGCTAAATAACCATGTGCTGATAATTGCAAGTCCTTCTCATGCAATGGTGCTACCATTAGCGTAGGAAGGCTGCTTTTTAAATGATGGAGGAGACTTTTGAGAGTCCCATGGACTGCAAGAAGATCAAACCTATCCATTCTTAAGGAAATCAGCCCTGCATGCTCACTGGAAGGACAGATCCTGAAGCTGAGGCTCCAAGACTTTGGCCACCTCATGAGAAGAAAAGACTCCCTGGAAAAGACCGTGATGTTGGGAATGATTGAGGACACAAGGAGAAGGGGACGAGATGGTTGGACAGTGTTCTCGAAGCTACCAACATGAGTTTGACCAAACTGTGGGAGGCAGTGGAAGACAGGAGTGCCTAGCGTGCTCTAGTCCATGGGGTCACCAAGAGTCGGACATGACTAAATGGCTAAACAACAACAACAAATCCTTGGTTCTGGCCTTTATTTACAGTGTTTTCTGTCATAGCATTTTCAGTACAATCGTTGAACGAAATCTGTTCCATAAGTCTGTTCGACTTCCAAAACGTTCGGAAACCAAGGCGTGGCTTCTGACTGGCTGCAGGAAGCTGCATCAGTCGTTCAGGTTCCTAAGAACGTTCACAAACCGGAACACTCACTTCCGGGTTTGCGGCATTCTGGAGCCGAAATGTTCAACTCGCAAGGCATTCAACTTCCGAGGTATGATTGTATTTGTATTTGCATTTGCAAATATTATTTGTTGCATAGATCTGAGTGTCTTTGGCCTTAAGCAATCAAAGTTTGATCTGGCTCACTCCAGGGTTGCATCTTTCTATCCTCTTAAAGTGGTTCCCGAAGCAAGTTTTTTTTTTAAGGCAAGAAACTTCCCCTTCCCCAAAATGACTTTCCCATATTGATTACCTGGTGGTTTTTGTGTGTGTAGAAACACAAAAAAATTCAGCTCAGCCTTAGATTAATGTAAGAACTCTGAATTCCGGCGATCTGCCTCCCCCATACTCAAGCTGATCTGTTATTTTGATCTATACAAAAGCATCATTCTTCTCTCTTGTGCTTATGAATATGTTATAAGTTGGGGCTAAATGTAATTATGTAAATGGTAGTCATTCGTTTGCTATACAGATTAATGTTCTGCCTCATCGGTATCCCAACAGGAAGAGGCAGAAGTTTGAGCTCCGCAGCTGCGCCTCTGTGTGGTGCTGCCTTTCAGCTAAAATCTAAAAAGAATGAAAGAAATTATTCTTCTTGCTTATTGTGATGGATTCCCCACCCCCTCCACACATACAGTAGGTGGTTAGCTACAGTTCACATGCATTGGAAAATTTTCACAAGTAATAATCAGTCTATTGTGAAAGAGTTTATTCTTCCTGAATATTATCCTTCAGCTCCCAAGTTTTTGTTTTTGCTTTTATTTATTTTTCTCTTGTTTGTTTTGTTTTTTGCAAAACTGATGTGTTCTTGATGACCTACTGAAAGTGTATCAGGGACCACCAATCCTTCCCAGGTCACAGTTTGGGAACCGCTGTATTTGCTGAATAAAATGTACCATAATCTATTTGTTCTTGTTGACAAATTGTGCATTGACAGCGATAAATCTTACTAATGATATCCAATGCCCTTTTAAAATGTGGCAGATTGCTGAGTTCTTGGTTTTGTTTTTATTACTTTGTGGCTTTATGTTGTGAACCGCCCTGAGACCTGCGGGTATAGGGTGGTATACAAATTTAATTAATTAACAATGCACTGATGCTACCATTAATGTGCTATTAATGCAGGAAGATCTCTATTGGCACATATGGGTCTATATATCTATATCCACCCTTTTTTCCTCTTAGCACTGCAAGATGCACCTACCTGTTGTCATAAATATGTATATGCTATTTTACAGTGGAGCAAGCATGATATAAGCAGATGAATTCTACCATAACAAGAGCCAGATGCCCCAATGAGCGGTCAACATTTATTCTTATACCCTCATCCAGCAGAAGGGCCTGTTATGGACCTACTGGAATGAGAAATTTGATACGAAACAATATGCTAATAATTACCTGCCCCAAAGTACATAGAGAAGCAGTTTCCTGAGTTTCACCATGACCTGTGTGTGTGAGGTCATAATTTTATCTGGGGTTGTCTTCACGCATCTGGGAATTTTTTTCAAGAATCAACTACTTGCTTTTCTCTGTTGAATGTTCCTACCCCATTTAGCTTTCTTGGGCTGGTGAATACTTTGGGTTATATCTAACAGCATCCCTTTGCTGATGGAAGGACCTTTCATCCATTGAAGGTTTCTGTCAATGGAATGGGAAGGCGAGGTTTTGACCAGTTCCTCCTGCAGCCACACCACTACCTTCCAAAGGGTCCCACAAGTCTCTGGAACACTTTGTAGGGTATGGATAGGAGGAACTGGCCTAAAATTAGTTCCCTCCCGATTACACTAATAGAAGCCTCAGCTGGATCAAAATTCCTTTCATCATTGGAGGGACACCATTAGATACAAAATGTTTTCCTGTAGGAATAGTAAAAAATGGAAGATGCCTGAGGCTCAGGTTATGTATGTCATTTTGCACTCTGTACTCTCCCCCTTCCTTTCCCTGTGCACCTTCTGTGCCCCCTGAAATTGGATGTTTTTGGGGGTCAGAGGTACCCCCAGAACAGCACAGGAGGGGAGGGGGATCACTCTGACAAGTCAATATGCTTGCACAGACATTTGTAATAGTGTGGCATTGAATTCCACCCATTTTAAAAAATAAATATATCTAAACAAACAAACAAAATAATTGAAAAGGTTAAACTTAAAAAAGTGAGAACATGAAGCTTTCTTTTTCCTTTTTAGATTTTAAACACAGTAACAAGAGTGATATATTTATTAAAAGTGATTCAGCTACCTCATTGATTAATAGCAGAAAAAATAAACATGACATTTAACAAATGCCTCATAAAGAACTTCACTTAGTAAATACTTTTAATGAGTGTAATTAATTTTGCAAAAGTGAAATTTGTTTTAAAAATTTACAAGTCATTACAGAGTAAGAAATCAGCAGCAACTCATCATTCATTCACTTAGTAATTAATTGGATAGTGGAGAGAGACAAGTGTTTTACATGCAACAGGTACAGAAAAGTCTCATTTCACTCCCCACTCTAAAATAACATTTCATGAAATCCCTGCAACTGTGCCCTGCATTGCAGAAGTGGTATGGAAGTACCTTTAAATCTACACATACCTCTTCCAAGAGGACAGTTGCCTAGAGAAAGATGGCAGGAATACATTAGTAGTGTAATGAATATTTGAGACGGCTGCTCTCATGGAGCACCCTACTGGGTCAATTCAGCTGTCAGTATCATGTAGACTAAAAAAATGATGCTGTCATATGAGACAGGAGAGCCAATGATAAATGGATTCAGCTATTTGAAGCATACTGGCTTGCATATAGCATTTGTACTAAGGTGTAAAAGAGAGGACAAGGTGGAAATAATGTGCCCAATCCAGTAATCACAACTTTTCTCAAGAGCTCTCCTGAAAATCATTTCATTGGCACACAACAGGGTCAGAATCTGTTGCAGCAGGGATGAGCAGGAGCTCTGAGATGCCCAGACAGGTGCAAGGATATAAACTCGGTCTGGTTCTGCCTGGCCTCTACCTTGTTTTATTGCTGTCCATTGCTCGAAAGAGGCAAAACCGCACTAAAGTACAGTGGTACCTCTGGTTATGAACATAATTCATTCCAGAGGTCTGTTCTTAACCTGAAACCGTTCTTAAGCTGAGATACCACTTTAGCTAATGGGGCCTCCCACTGCCATTGCGCCACCGGCGTGCGATTTCTGTTCTCACCCTGAGGTAAAGTTCTTAACCAGAGGTACTACTTCCGGGTTAGTGGAGTCTGTAACCCAAAGTGTTTGTAACCCAAGGTGTTTGTAAAACCACTGTACTATGTACTACATACTACAATCTGCACAGGCTGGCACTGACTCATAACTTGAACTTGACAGGGCACACAAAACAGCTTGGAATTCTTCATGTGTAGAGGCTGCACACCTACCTCTTCATACCAGTTGCAATCTGAAGGCAGAAAGAAAGAGCTGGACACCGTGTGTAGGTTGAACTATGGGCCACTTGATATAAACAAACCACCTACAGGGAAAAACTATTAGTGAGGTAACTAACTATGACACACCAGGCAAAATGGTGAAAAGGCCATACTTTGACCATTTGTCTATGTGGCATTTTTTCATGTGTCAACAGCAGAAATGTGTCGAAGCTAATTCTCCCCTCACAGACCCTCCAAGTGTCCCTATTTACAGTCCTGAATTTACAGAAGCCATCCCAGTTTCTAATTTGATCCTGGAATGTCCTGCTTTTCCTTAGGGCATCCCTATTTTTATCAGAGAAATGTTGGAGGGTATGGAGTTATGCAATCCCCAAGACAAAGAGATAAGTAACTATATAACCTTTATAAGACATCTGAAGGCAGCCCTGTACATGTTGTTGTTGTTGTTGTTGTTGCTATTATTGACATCCCTATTTTCACTGGAGAAATGTTGGGCAGGCCCCTTCTTTACTATGCTGATCTTGCCCAGCCTACAGTTGTGGCAAAATACTGCCAAAAAGTAAATGAGTGAGCAATTTTTTATTGAGTGAAAGGCAAAGAACTGTAGCAGCAATGGCCAGAAGCCAATGAATGTTGGAAGGAAAAATTCATTTCTGGCCTTGTCAACCAGTGACCTAAATAGCTCTAACCCAAAGGTGGGTGGGAAACTCACAGGACCCCAAACTTTGTGGGTGAGGCCTTTTAAAGACCTTGACCACTCTGTGGCAGGATTTAAGCTGAACAAGTCAAAAACTAAAGTGCTTGAGAAAATTTTTACACCAATTGAGAAAGAGAGGTTTCAGAAGGAGACAGGTTTAACATTAGTTAAGAAAGTAAAATATTTGGGGGTTAATATGACTGCTAAGAATTTAAATTTATTTAAAGATAACTATGAGAAATGTTGGATAGAAGTGAAAAAAGATTTGGAAATATGGTCAAATTTGAAGCTTTCCTTGTTGGGTCAAATTGCAGCTATAAAGATGAATGTATTGCCAAAAATGTTATTTCTGTTTCAATCATTGCAAATTTTGGACAAGATGGACTGTTTCAAGAAGTGGCAGAGAGACATTTCCAGATTTGTCTGGCAGGGCAAGAAGCCTAGAATAAAATTTAAAATATTAACTGACGCAAAGGAAAGAGGTGGATTTGCCCTGCCAGACCTTAAACTTTACTATGAATCAGCAGCATTCTGCTGGTTGAAAGACTGGCTGCTTCTTGAGAACACAGACATTTTGGACCTAGAAGGTTTTAACAACGTTTTTGGATGGCATGCATATTTGTGGTACGACAAGGTTAAAGCACATAAAGCATTTAAAAACCATATTGTCAGGAAAGCATTGTTCAATGTCTGGATAAGATACAAAGATTTACTGGAAAATAAAACCCCAAGGTGGTTGTCACCAATGGAAGCGAAGGCTCAGAAAAAGCTCAATATGGAGGCCAAATGGCCGAAATATTGGGAAATATTGGAACAAGAAGGAGACAAATTGAAATTGCAGAGTTTTGAGAAACTAAAAGATAAAGTGCGAGACTGGCTTCATTACTATCAAATAAGGGAGGCTTACAATCTGGACAAAAAAAATTGGCTTCTAGGTGGAAAAATCAAAATTGGAAACAGAACTGTTAGACCCCAAAACTAAGATACTATCAAGAATGTATAACTTGCTGTTGAAATGGAATACTCAAGATGAAACGGTTAAATCTGCTATGATTAAATGGGCACAAGATGTTGGACATAACATTATGTTTGCTGACTGGGAACAGTTGTGGACCACAGGTATGAAATTTACGGCATGTAATGCCTTAAGAGAGAATATTATGAAAATGATTTACAGGTGGTACATGACACTAGTCAAGCTTGCAAAAATATATCATTTGCCCGATAATAAATGTTGGAAATGTAAAGAAAATGAAGGTACATTCTTTCACCTTTGGTGGACGTGCCCAAAGATTAAGGCTTTCTGGGAGATGATATATAATGAAATGAAAAAGGTATTTAAATATACCTTCCTGAAGAAACCAGAGGCCTTTCTCCTGGGCATAGTCGGCCAATTGGTGCCAAAGAAGGATAGAACTTTCTTTATGTATGCAACAGCAGCAGCAAGAATACTTATTGCAAAGTATTGGAAGACACAAGAGTTACCCACCCTGGAAGAGTGGCAGGTGAAGGTGATGGATTATATGGAATTGGCGGAAATGACTGGCAGAATCCGAGACCTGGGAGAAGAGTTGGTGGAAGAAGACTGGAGGAAATTTAAAGACTATCTTCAGAAACACTGTAAAATTAATGAATGTTAAAATGTTGGATTGAAAATAAGTGGCATTAGCAACAAAGTTAATAAGAATATGCAAAAATGAATTGATAATGGATGAAAATATAGAGTTATAATATGTTAAGATATAGAGTTAAGATAAACGAAAGAGGGTAATGATTTGCTGATTTGATTATTTACATGGGAATACAAAAAGGGGAGGTGTGAGGAGGCCAAGGAAACAAGCTAATGAGTTTAAAGTTACAAAAAACGGATTTGTTTTTAATTCTTTTTTAGTTATTTGTTTTTTGTATTTTGTATTTTTATTCTTCTTTTTTCTTTTTTATGTATTTTTCTATGTTCTCTTTTTTGTATCTTTTTCTTTTTCTTATATGACTTTTTTCTATTTTGTAAACTTGTGTTTTTGTAAAATCTCAATACATATCTTTTTAAAAAAATAAAAATAAAGACCTTGACCACTCCTTCCCCTTGCGAGATCCCACAGAATGATCCCATCCCATGAGGTTTCACAAGAACCCAATAAGGAGGAGAAACTCTGTCTCCTTCACTGCTATCTGGGCAACATACTATCGGATGAAGTTACCCTGTGTTCATTTGTACCTGGAACAAGGCTTCTTGCACAGCTGAAAATGTTTGCAAAAAAACCCTGTGACTAGTTTTTCCTCAGCTTTATGTGCAGCAAAATATTTCAGAGGTGGCCCTAGTCCAAAGTTAATATCCCCGGCTCTCTCATTTCCCTCCCCCACCCCTCGCTCTCACACAGACAATAAATGTCTTCTGATTGTGTAAAACCTCAGGCAATACGGATTATAGAACACGAGGCCAGGCTTCAGCCCATGACATGTAAAGCCTGCCTGAATGACAGGCCAACATTCTTCACATTCTGCTGCCAACCAATATACTGAGGCTATGATCTGGACAGCAGTGCTACCTATTGCTCCTTTTTGTCCTTGGCTGTTCCACAAAGAGCACCGATTTATTTCAATCAAGAGCTCGTTTGGACCTAGCAAAACCCACATCCTATTGTTTAAAAAGTCCAGATTTAGCAGTTGGTACATGGGCAGAGCTGCCAGTTGTATCAGAGTGCAGCTGATAGCTACTGGCTTAAATATCACATTTGGCACCCAAAGACTCAGGATTAGAAGACAAATGGCTGAACAGAGAGCTGGGAAGAAGTGGAGTGCGGGGGAGCTAATCGGATACAGAAACAATTAGGCCTAAAGGGTGGAAAAATGACTGATGCAATCCAGGAATGGAAGGGTGCATTTTAGGTAATTTAGAAATATTGATTGATTTGCATCCACGAAGATCTACTATTAGGTTCTCTTCGTAATTATTATAATAATTGCAAATTGCAAATTTTCTTTTGAATTAGTTGGATTCGTACCACCACACACATGTGATATTTATATAGGCAGCCATATAGGCAACCAAGAACTCTCTGGGAAAATGCCTGAAAGCTAGTATTTGATTTAAAATGCTCATGAACATTTGAAAATATACGAATGATATTGGTTAGCAGAGGACCAAGCAGCCTTGCACTAGTTCTCTGCTCTCTGCCAGTGCCAGATTTATGTATAGGCTAAGTAAGCTGAAGCCTAGGGCCTCTAAATTTAGGGGGACTCACCAGCCCGTCTGCTCCCCAGCAGGCAACCTCCCCTCTCCCCAAATTGCAAACCCAAGACTTCATGCGAGGGCAGGACAACTTGGGTCTCTAAATTTAGGGGGCCTCGCCAGCATGCCCGCTCCCCAGTGCCGCAGCCTCCCCTCTCCCAAAATTGCAAACCCAAGACTTCATGCAAGGGCTCTGGTGTAAAGCCTGGTGCACCAGAAGCCCAGAATAGCAGCAAATAAAATCGACTCATATGTCAGCGACTAATAAGACTTGTCAACCAGTTCTTCCAAAGTCTTCCTAAATTTTAAAGCTGCAAAATACAGGCCAAAAGAGAACAGGTCTGGAAAGAGTGAGCCACACAATGGGCACAACCAGCGAAAAGGCCCTGCTCTGTGTAGCTCCTGCCCTGTCATTTGATAGGATGCCCACTTGGCCTCCTTCTTGACATCTAATGCTCTCTGTTGGAGTCTCCATGTCCAGTACAAAGACCATAAGAAGGGAGAGCAGGGACCTTGAAGTTCCCAACAACTGTTAATCAAACAAGCAAGCCCACAGGTCACCTTTGTCACAGTCAGGACGCCTATGTCCTGGCCAGGCCTGCACCCAATCTTGTTTTTGTACAATCTTGTTTGTTCTCAGTGACCAAAATCATATTATCAACATATACAAGCAGAAAAGTTGTTTTCCTTCATTTGCAAGGAATCGTACAAAACAAAGAGGCACTAATAAAGAAAAGTTCCAGGGTGGCAACAGAAAGCAAACTAAAAATGCTTTTGCAGTTCATCAAAACTATCCAGCAATCTCAAGTTATAGGAAAACTGGTGCTATTAACAGTAATCCTTCTAGCTGGTTAATTGGTTTGGCAACTTTCATGCACATGATGTGTGATACTAATTATTTCCCCCAAGAGTTAAATTATAACTAATCAGAGGCAGCTACAGTTGCAAAATGGCAACAAAATATCTGTGAAAGGAAGAGGAGCAGGTTTGCTCAAGTGTGTCGCAGGTAGAAATACTGTTTGTAATGAAGTGAGAGCAGTAGTTTACTTGCTCAAATGAACAAAGAAGAAAGTTTTGAGAATTTAAATTCTAGATTAAAATTGAGTGCCTGGTATCTGGTGGGCAATCTCATACTTTTCTTTCCACACTGTGGCTGCCGACCAAATCACCTGTCAGGAGAGTAATGAGATTCAGGTGAGGGTCAGATGCCTTGTCAATCCCAGCAGGTATATAAGAGGACGACTGCCCTGGCTAGGCCTCTAGCATTAGCCTATAAACACTTGCATACAGTCTCTCTCCAAGTCTTTTCAGCACCTAAATTTTAACCTGAAGTTCTTTAGCCTCTCTGAATTGCTATTCTGTGTCCCTAAACTCACAATGCCTTGGACACTAAGATCTAGCTTTGAGGGACTTCTGGCGGTTCCCTCACTAAAAGAAGTGAGATTACAGGGAACCAGGCAGGGGGGCTTCTCGGTAGAAGAAGGAACATCCTCCCATCGGATGTCAAGGAGATAAGTGACTATACAACCTTTAGAAGAAGGCAGCTCTGTATGGGGAAGTTTTTAATGTTTAATGTTTTATTATGTTTGTGTATATGCTGGAAGCCACACAGAGTGGCTGGGACATTCCAGTCAGATGGGCAGGGTACTACCTTTACTACTACTAATACCGCCCTTGGATCTCTCGATGAAGGGTGGTATATAAATTTAATAAATTAATAACAATAAAATAAATAAATTCTGTGTCTCCTCTATTTAAATGTTCATCAATTTTATCATATTTCTTCCCTCTGAAAGCTGATGTGTCATGTGCATGTGAGAGGAATGCACCACAATAGGGGATAAACAGTTGAAGAGACTCTCACATTGACTTAGCTCCGACTTCCAACTTAGCCCATCCATCTATCTCACCCACAAGATGCTTCCAGTTTCAGCTAGCATGTAGCTTCCATGGTGCTTGAAAGACAACCCTGGACCCTCCTGTGGTCGGTTGGCAAGTGTGAGCAAACCCGGAGGAAGAAGAAAACTGATACAAGAAGCTCCCACAGCTAACTCTTTAAACACAGTTTCTTCTTCTGGCTTTTAAAACAGTTAAATAAAGAGATGAGACCAGAAGCCCCTTATTTATTTATTTATTTATTTATTTAGCAGGTTTTACAGCTATAGATAAATAGAAGCCTGTGGAGAGAAAAAGAAGCATCTTGCTAACGAAATTTGTCCATGGCGAAGCAACTAAATTTTCGTTTTATCTGTCTGACTATTGATAAATATTCATAGGTCTATTAACTCAATCCCTGTGAGTTTGGGAATATCTGACTCCTCATAATTCAAGGTTCTTATCTCCTCTTCACCCCCCACATCATGAATCTATCCCTAATCAAAGCTCCGGCTTTCCCAAACACTATCACTTAGAAAACATCATTACAGCTCTGATACATGCTGATAGATGCTTCCTTGCAGCTTGCCAGTGGGCTTTCTTCCCCGCTTTCGTGATACAGTATTGAGAAGGATTGCTCACCTAATCTTTATAAAGCTCTGTGCCTCTATTTGAAGTTTCCATGCTCTCTTCCCTTGCATTAGAGTTCAGTTTATGCAAAGTTATAATATGAGCTTGTTGCAAATATTTTAATGTTGCATCAACAAAAATGATGTAGTAGTAGCAGCAGTTGTTGCTGTCAAACTGTGCTCTCGGAAATCAAGTTATTCCAGAAGGAAGAACTGGTGTCTTTGGCCTTGGTTCCAGGAGTATCCCAGGAGACTAAATGTTCCAACTTCTGCCACTCCTCGGGAAGGGAGAATAAATGGAGAGAAATTATATCTGAAAACGCTAGCTGTTTCTTTGGTTTCTCTATGTTTTCACTAGTATTTTCATACTTTTACTTATAGTCTCTATGATACAACATGCTCTAAAGGGGGGGGGGGGCTCTCAGAATTATTTGTTTCTACTGATGTGGTTGTTCTGGTAGTGTTTCAAAGAGCAGATTCGTCTAGATTGGACCAAAATGTGGCAACTTCCAAGATGAGCACAATGCCCTGAGACTGGCAACACTAGATTAAAAGGACCCCTGACCGTTATGTCCAGTCGCAGATGACTCTGGGGTTGTGAAGCTCATCCTGCTTATTGGCCGAGGGAGCCAGTGTACAGCTTCCGGGTCATGTGGCCAGCATGACTAAGCCACTTCTGGCGAACCAGAGCAGCGCATAGAAATGCCACTAACCTTCCCGCTGGAGCGGTACCTATTTATCTACTTTCGAACTGCTAGGTTGGCAGGAGCAGGGACCGAGCAACGGGAGCTCACCCCGTCGCAGGGATTCAAACTGCTGACCTTCTGATCAGCAAGCCCTAGGCTCTGTGGTTTAGACACAGTGCCACCTGCATCCCTAACACTGGATTGGGAAGGAACTAAAATTCGAAGTCAGGATATTACTGTCCCTGCCCTCTCACCAGCAGGGACTGTGGATGTGATCCAAGAAAAAGGTGTGTCCTTTTTCCTGCCTAGGGTTCGAAATAATTAGGGAAAACCTTTAGGCCAGGCATGTCCAACACGTCGATCGTGATCGACTTGGGGAACGCTGACTGATTTTTGTTGATTGCAGGCAGAGAAAGAAAAGCCTTTCTCTGCAGCCTGGGACGCAGCAGCAACTGCTGCTGCCACCAGTCTCATGCAAGCCTGAGCCCCTCCTCCAGCTGAGGAAGCCGGCTTACCTTCCTTGCCTGATGCCCACTTTGCACTACACTGGGGGGGGGGCTTGAGCACCAGTAGCGGGGTGAGGGGGACGCGGTGCCCTGAGGGATGGCTGGGATATGGGTGAGGGGGTGTTCCCGCAGGGTACGAACTTCGGGGTGGGGGTGATAACATGATTGGACTCGAAACGAAAAGCTCCAGAAGCAGAAAGACTGAGGTGGAGGGAGAGAGTGAGGATGCCGTGGGGGGGGGGGAGCAGGGAAGGGAAATCCTGGAGCAAGGAAGGAAGCAACTTGGAAGGGGAAAAGTTAACATCCACACACCCACACAGAAGCTGGCTCCTCAAATCTGTGCAAATCTAATATAAAAATATACTTTGGCTTTTCTCACTTGTTTAGTTACTTGTCCATCTAGTAACTATTTGGATCTGTCACGATGATATCCAAACATAACTACTGTATTTGTGAAATAAAGATTTATTTAGTTATTTAGTTATTTCGTAAACTTAAATGCCTTCAGAGTTTTGATACTGCCAAGTTTTTATACTTGTTGGTAGATCGCAGCCAACCTGAGGTTGGACGTGCCTGCTTTAGGCCAATAATTGACAGAAACTGATGCAATGCTGACTATATTAGTATTTACTGCTATGATTCATTATTTACCATTTACACTCCTATTTACGATTTTTATTTTGACACTCAGGATGCCACACATGGCTATGCCCTGGTTATTCTCACAAGAACCCTCTCAGGTAAGCCAAGTTGAAAGATAGTGACTGGTCCAAGCTTAGTGGGTTCTGTGGCTGAGTGGAAATGTGAACTCTGGATCCCCTGATCCCAGTTTATCACTCTGGCCATCTCACCCCCACTGGCTCTTACTGTCCATAAGTTTTATCTAAGTGTGTTGATGGAGATTCCACTGTGATGTAGCAAATTAAATGTCTTCTGATCAGGGCTCAAATCTTCCCCACTTGAACCATGGCATCCACTGGGTGACTTTGGACCTTTCGCGATCTCGCACCCAAACCTCCCTCGCTGGTTGTTGAAGGTTAAAATAGGACAGTCTTATTTACATCACCCTGAATTTCTTGAAGGAAGGGTGACATACTAATGAACTTAATACTAACTCTGTCATTTAACATTGTGCATTATAACCGTGGTGTTTTATTTTTAATGTGAGTAAATTGGATTCCGTTAGTTTACTCTAAGCCACCTGGAGTTTATATAAAACACTGGGGACACAACTTTATTTTCCAGATGAATACATAAGATAAACAAAGGCACAATAGGAATGCTTCTTGAGCAAGCCTCTTGCTGCAGAACAGATAAATTTGATATCTTCCTCATATACAAAGAATCCCTAATAGGGAATCTTTAGGGTTCAATTAGTCTACTTGCCTAGGCTTGTGTGTTATTAGAAACTAGGCTGCTAAAACCTTACAGAAAAGCAGTTCAAAAGAACAAAAAAACAAGTCAGACTTTCTTGTGTTAAAGCCCTAGGATCGTTTGAAGGAGAGAGATTCATTAGGGGAAGCTTTGTCTCTAAGTTCTCCAAAGTCATCTTCACTTCTGTTGCTTTTCCAGCTGCTGTCTGCCAGCCGGCATCAGGGAGTCTTCTAAAGGATTCATTCTCCAAGTCATTCCCCCAAATTCCGTGTGAGGTTCTTAAGGAAAGGTTATCACAAGTCTGAGGAATTAAAGTGCTTCACAAGGCATTATTGCCAGCCATGCAGAGCAGCAGTGAGTCGTGTGTGTGTGTGTGTGTATTCTCTCTTTCACTGAATCCATCTAACTTGCAAAAAGCATTGAAAAGCAGGGGGAGGTTTTAAGGCTGAGTTCAGCTAGAGCTGGGCCGGGAATGCAATTTCCTATGCCATATCCTGCTCACCAAAGGCATCCCCTCTAACATTTATCCAGTGAAGTTGAGGAGGAGGAGTTTGGATTTGATATCCCACTTTATCACTACCCTAGGGAGTCTCAAAGTGGCTAACATTCTCCTTTCCCTTCCTCCCCCACAACAAACACTCTGTGAGGTGAGTGGGGCTGAGAGACTTCAAAGAAGTGTGACTAGCCCAAGGTCACCCAGCAGCTGCATGTGGAGGAGCGGAGACGCGAACCCAGTTCCCCAGATTACGAGTCTATTGCTCTTAACCACTACACCACACTGGTTGTCTTGTTCCACAACAACAACAACAAGAACAAAAACAACAGTTTTATTTTTTATACCCCGCCCATCTGATTGGGTTGCACCGGTCACTCTGGGTGGCTTCCAACATATATAAAAACACAATAAAACATTAAACATTAAAAAGCTTGCCCATGCAGGGCTGCCTCCATATGTATTCTAAATGCTGAATACTGTATTGGCCTTAATATAAGCATTACTCACCCACCCCAATTCTGACCGTGAAAAGTTAAAGTGCGGCTTAAATTCGCAACCTTACAAAAATTAGCTTTTACGATATCTCTTCTGAAACAGACATACCATAAAACGGAATGGGTGTGAGTGCCTGCAGAATTTTAAGGGAGTGGCTTTTATTCAGGTATTGTCTTTTCCCCTTTGGATTTTAAAGGTGCGGCTTATATTCAGGCCAATATGGTAGTTACTTATCTCCTTGGCTCAGGGATCGCATTAAGCCTATGGCATAGGTGCACCCACATCCTGGGGAAAGGCTTGCTGTTTCTTCAAGGGATTCCTCTTGTGCACATCCAATCTTCCAATCCAGATAGAGATGAATCAATATTTTTAAAAGCTCCCATTTATCCATATCCTGAGCAGGAATGTTTTGACTCACATATTTATCACAGAGGCCCATGATCCACTTAGCTACTGCTTTCTGCAAACTTGCCACAAACACAATGAGCTATATTTAAGACACTTATTCATAATACACCAGCATAGTTGTCTAGGGGCTGGACCCTGCTTGTTTCCAAAAGCAAACAAGTCTGGTTTGCATTGTGCCTTAGGGGCTCACAGCGCTTGCATGTCTGTCCTTACTTTTGCTCCTTCTCTTTCTCTCTCTCTCCTTTTCATAAGTGTCATCCCTTACCAGTCAAGCATATCCTTCTACAGCCCTCTTTGCAGGTGATGCAAAATCATTTTGTGCTGTACAAGTGTTTTACATCAGACTACTCTCTGGGTTAGCTGGATTTCCATTAGCCCCGTTCTCCTGAGAGTGGAGCACAGCCTCTCAGTCACAGTTACAACTGAATCATGCGTGAAAGCCCAGGCTCACTTAAGCTTGGAGAACTCTGGCGTCCACCCACCCAGAGAATTCAAGTGCTGCTGGTGGTAGCAAAGCCTGGCCTCAGATACATTGACGCCCCTAGGAAGCATGTGAAAAGCAATGAAGGAGGGTGTGGGTGTGACACACATACATGTTCATAAGTTAGTTACAGGAACCTCAAGTAATGCCTTGTGCATGCATGTGTCAATGGCTCCAGTGCAAGGGGTGTAGCTAGCTGCTCCAGCACTCAGAATGGCAGGAGCGGGGCGATCCGCACAAGGGGACGCCACACAGGGGCGCTGTGGTGATCCTGCCAGGGGGTCGGCACAGCGAGCTACCCACAGAGTCTGCCTGGTGGATGCAAACCCCACACTGCCATTTCGGGCAGTGCGAGGCCCCGAGCCACTATGTCACTCCCAGGAGATACACGTGGCTCAGGCACTGCAGGGCAGGCCCTGCGGTAAGTCCTGTTAGAATTCCTGCTCCATGATTGCAGTCATGGGATTTTTGTCTTTCACATGATGGTATATGTTTTGACTTCACAGAGTGGGATGTGACAGAAACAGGATGTTTGTGTTACTGTTTTCTGTGAAGTGGGACTATTGCCCTTTGTTCTAATTTTCTCTTTGCTGTCTGATGCTAAAGAGAGAGGGAGCCACGTTGCAGTGCTCCATGTGAGCTGCTGAGGTCTTTTTATGCAACTGCGCAAACTCTGTGGATCCCTAAGTGTGCCGGTGTCGGTTGGCATTGGTTGCTGTGATGTTCGGGCAGAAAAAAGCTTTTGAAGCTCCCAAACGATTGGCCAGGAGGGAGAGAACATGCCAGTTGGGCATGTGTCTCTGCCAGGGCCCTAATCGAGTGTAGGCTCAACTCCTGACACGTGCCACCCTCCGCGGTGTGCCATTTTGTCACCCCCTCAGGGATGACACCCGGGGCAGACTGCATCCCCTTCCTATGCCCCTGTCCTTTGCTTAAACAGGAGATCTGGTAGTCTGGGCTTGGTTCACAATAGGAATTGGCCCAGCATGAAATATTCCAATGCATTACAAATTGCATGCAATTTGCCTTAAAGTTCCACTACAGCACAGAGTGCAAAACACGATTCCGCGCATGCCCAGTATGTGTCTTTAATTAAATCCATTTTCATCTCACTCTTGGATACTAACCATAGCTCACTCTGATCTAAGCAAACAGCCAGGGAAGGTGATTATGCCAAACTCTTGTCTGCATTTGCCACCATTTTGTGACAGGCTCTGCCGCTGCACCAACATTTTGTGACTGGTGGACCTCAGCGATTTTCAGCCATCTCAAACGAACCCGGAGTATTAGAAATTTAGAGAACCCCTGCTTTAGAGTATGCAACAGAGGGACTCTTTTTGAAGTGCTTATACGTATTACATTGAGACTAGCAAAAGACTAATGCTCTAAGTTTCTGTTTTGTTGCTTGGTGTTCCCCAGATCTTCTCCCCTGAATTCAACCACTCTTGAAACACAGGTTCCTACTTTGAGTCACAATTATTATAGTGACCGTAGCAGCTGGGTGTATAGTGCTGAGGATTCTGTATCATTTGCGTGCAGTGAATTTCAACGGTTCTGAAGGACAGTCTGCTTTCGTAAACTTTGTGAAATATCATTTTAGAGAGGTGCAGGTATATAACAGTTAAACATGCAAGAAGTGGCATAAAATAGAAAGTCACAGCAGGAGGGTAGAGATTATTTGAAGATGTTGCAGTCCTCTTTGCTTTCATTTGCATTGCTTACCGTAAGTGCGGAGGGGGATACATTATTGTTATTTTATTATTATTAAAGGGCATTTTATAAGCAGAAAGGGATGTGTGGCCTTGGAAGTTGGTGGGTCTTATCAGATTAAAAGATCAAGGGCTAATGGTTTTGCAGGAATTATTAGAGCTCTACTTTGCTTCCAACACATTGGTGGTTGGCTTATAGCCCTGATCAATGATATTTTGCAAGCCTTGTATTTTAAACCGAGCAAAGACTGAAGGGCTAACCATTGTGGCTCTGCCCACTGGTTCATTTCCAAAAATGTTGAGGCACATTCAAGGGCCCCCTGGACCACTAATTGCCTATACCTAGGTCTCAAAAGGTATCTCCACTGATGTATTGTGGGCTTTGTATGGTCCATTGGATGTGGCCTGGCTATCTCTTCATAGCTCTCTGTGCAGCTCAGTTGACAAATCACTGGAAGTCGAAAGTTAATGACTACTGTTCCCATCAGCAGGTCAAACCAGTAGTGGCATTAGTCATAGGTGGCCCTACCATTGGACTCATGTCAGAGATGCTGGAGGACAGGGAGTGGTGGCAAGGTATTGGAGTTGTGCTGGCCACACTGCCTACCCAGCAGCCCATTAGCTAATGTGCTGCATTCAGGTATAGTGAAAGCATCTATTGATGAAGCAGGATTAAATTGCCAGTAGTGGGGGGTGCCATTTTGTCCTTTGCCTCAGGCAGCAAATTGCCTTGGGCTGGCCCTATTTTCCTGGGGAACAATTCTCCTGAGGCTTAGTCTTGATCTGAGGGCATTGCATAATCCTAGAGCGACAATAAAGACCTAGAAGAGAGACTGTGCAGGTGGACTGCAGATGAGTGATTACTTCACCCTGACATTTGTGTGTTATTTCTTCAGCCTGTGTACAAATAGGCACAGCTGGGGAAGATGGCTGAAAAAATAATTGTACACTATTGCAAATAATAACCAGATGTTGCCTCTGATCTACTTCAGCTTTCTATGAGTAAATAAATTAATATCTGTGCTGTCTAATAAAATATGGACAAGAAGAAATGAGAATTGAGTTCATTGAAGGCACTGCGTTAAAAAATTAATTAGGGCTGTGCAGGTTGTAAATCACAGATCATTCTGCAGTGCTTTGCATGAAAAGGGAGATATGCTTAGAAAGGTCTGTAGGGACGCGGTGAAATACTACCAATCCCAGAAGACAAAATGTGGCCTCTGGAATAGAACACTGGTAACTCTGGGGATTTTTTTTTTAAAAAAATCATTATTATTTTCAATTAAGAGCCGGTTCCTTGGTCTCAAAGATGTTTGCAGAACCTGAAAGCATGTGAGCATATTTAAAGTAAGCAATAGAGCTGGAAGAAAACACTGCAGAAATCTGAAATTTCCCCAAAATGTCTCCTGCATTTCGGACACTTGTAAATCTTGCTTTTAACAACTTAGTTTCCAGGGAAGCTTAAAAACAACAACCCCAAAACGATGCATTGGCGGATATAATTATGTGCCAGCTTGTAAAGTCTAATACTTTTACATATAGACTAAAAAATATTCAACCATATCTAAAATTGGGAATCGGGTTTATTTGTTTTGTGTGTTTGTGTGTGCGCCAGGCAATATATAAATTCAAATTGTAGTTGCATTTCAGGGAAGGTATTGCTTTACTTCACAGCAGAATATCATGTTTGAAAGTGGTTGGTTATGCACAGGACTCCCTTTGATGAGGATGATGAATGGAACCATGTGAGCAGACAGGCCTTTAAGGTATTCCATAGCTACCAATGCTAAAGGCTTTCCTGCTGGGATGCAGTCAGTCTACAGCAGCAAATGTGTTTGTGTGTGTTAGGAATGACTTCAATATTCCGCCATGGTGAAAACCAAATGGTGAAAAAGAGGAAGAGCAAAAGACAGGTGAACCTCCTTTTCTAATGCACTGCAAGATTCACACCAGCAGGGTAGAAGGTGGGCAGCAGCAGAACAAGCCAATCAGGTGCCTGGGGCAGTGCGCATGCCCTGCACCCAGGGGCAGGGCCAGCCGCCCATGGGGGCGAGGTGAGCCAGGGCAGGATGTTCTGCAGAGCCTCCAAGGAGTTGCCTGCCTCCTCCCCCTCAGCTGCCCTACAGCTGAGGGGGAGGCGGTGGGTGGACTGTATGGGCAGCACGGAGCCTGCAGGCACTCAAGCCACCGCATCACTCCCAGGAGAGATGCATGGCTCAGGCAGGCTGCAGGCCCCGTGGTGAATGCCACCCGCCATTTTGTCACCCCCCAGTGGTGACACCCGGGGTGACCCGCCCCCACCCCCATTCCTCCACACTGAAGGTGGGTGGGTATTTTTCCTTTCCCTTCCCTTCATTTATTAAAAAAAGAAAACAAATACCAGTTTGTTTTCGTGAAGCACCACCTCCAGAGTGGACTAGTTTGTCCTCTGTTCCTATGGCATGTCAGGCGATATAAGGACTGTTGATCCTATGGTTCAGTATGCTTCAGAATGAGTCTTCTTTGCTCGCTCTACCTCTGAATCTACCTCCTCCTCTGGGGAGGAAGGGAAAGGAGAATGTTAGCTGCTTTGAGACTCCTTCGGGTAGTGATAAAGCGGGATATCAAATCCAAACTCTTCTTCTTCTTCTTCACCCTTAGACATCCACCCAGGGACCTTAGAATTGCAGCCTAAGTATCATCATCTAGAAGTCAATGAAGAGCTACTCTAACTCTTAGGAAATTATTAAACAACTCAATCATATCAAGCTTTCAAAAACGTATTCATGAAAAAAAGTCTTGAATTAAAATATGAAAAAGGGCAATAATACCCAATAATATTTGAATAATAGTGTGAATGATAGTTTGTCCTTGTTAAGAGTTGGAACCACTTTAAAGATTATCCTTCATGAATTTCCATGACAAATAATCTCTAGATGTTTGAATATTGAAAGTATTTCATTTTCATTTTCAGCATTTTGACAGCGAACTCAACATTTGACAATATCTGGTCAGGAGCAGTAAGTATTTGACATATAGCAATCAACATTTGACAGTATCTGATAGATTGTAGCAGTCTCTCTATTTAATAGTATTAAAGAGATGACTTGGAACATAATTTTATAATATGTTAACTTATCTATACATGTATCCAATCAAATGTTGATATGATTTTTTATAAAAAATTCTGAAAACTGAATGTTGGGTTTGCAGCTCAAATGTCAACATGAAAGCAATTAGAATCAGAGTGGTATCGTGGTTAGAGTGTTGGCTAGAGTTCAAATCCCCATTCAGCCATCCATGAAGGTCATTGGGTGATCTCGGGCCTGCCATGATCTCTCAGCCTAACCAACTTCACAGGGTTGTTATGGGGATAAAATGGGGAGCAGAGGACCATGCACACTACTCTCGGCTCATGAGAGGAAAGTTGGGGTAGAAACAAATCTTTTTAAATCCAAGTTATGACCTTTTCTATTTGCCCTAGTAGCTACTTCTTGTGGGTTCTGTTAATTCACAATCTTCCAGAGAGTAACCAGGCAAGAAACAAACACTAGGCTTCAAAAATTAACCAATAACAAAGAATTTGAGATGTGGATAAGTGAGCATTAAAACTCATGATTGCCTGTTTTTGGAAGGAGCTAAAAAGAATTCTGGTATTAAAAGGTTTGGAGTATAGCTTTGGTGGAAAGGTTGACAAATAAATTAAAGCGGGCTAGAGGTACTAAAAAGAGGGATCAGAATGGTTTGATTTTGTAATGTATGTGAGCAATTTTTCATTTGTAAGAAATAATAATGAGGGGTTGGTATACATATATTTGATAAAAGTGTCATGGGTACCAGTAGCAAATGGTTTTGCTCTGTACGTATTCCTGTGTGCAACGATGAGCCTTAGGAGAATTAAAGGTGTGATAGATGTGCAACCATGAGGGGGCTCAGAGGGGAGTCCAGAATGCTTAATTGGCATTTTAATATGCTGGACAGAAGGGGAAAAATGGAGCTGTGTATGAAAGAAAATGGGGCTTCAGTTTAGCATTGCTCAGGCTGTCAAAAACCATGACCTTGACAAGTCATATTTGTATAGCAAGTCACTCTTTATTGTTTCTCCTCAAGATGAGACACCCATCTGTCAAGTTTAGTACAGCAGTTGGAGAGGGAAATGGTTGCCAGGGCTTATTATTTGACATGCTGTTGACACAAAGCCATTCTTGACTGGAGGGAATTCCCTGATTGCAGAGAAACAGGATGAAATACAAATTAGCTAACAGAGACATCAACAAGCATCGCACCCAGACATGGAAGAAGTCCCAGAAATCCCTCACGAGTGTAGATCAATCACGCCGGTTCTGAATCAGGATTTGAGGAACCACGCCCTTCCTGGATATCATCTTATTGAAACTTGGTGATTTATTGATCCCTGTTTGCTTCTCTGCTTTTCCTCTCAGTCTTTCAGTTAAAAAGGAACCTCCAAAGTCACCTAATGTTTTTTTGCTTTTGGCAAAATCTGGTGACAACTTGGGGAGGTGCAGAACACAGAAATGTCACTAGTTTTATCAAAATGCTTTGCAGTTCCCTCAACGTTTTGTAGATGTTTTGTCCAGTCAGGAACCTCCAGATTCACATTAGTATTTCACTTCAGGCAATGCTTGGTTTCAACATGTTTATTTCTGAATCTTTCTAGCACATGCTGGTTATTATTAGCAAATCACATAAGTAAGATGGGCTTTGCAGGAGCTGAACTGCTCATCCAAAGCATCCATGATATAGCTTTGCTGTTTTGTTGATTAAAACATGAAACAAGCATAAAATACGTCATCCCCCACCCCACAAAAATGTGCAAGTAAAATCCACAACAAAATATTTATTTATTGGGAGTCCAACATCTTTTTTAGTCTTTTACCCCTGCCTTTAACAATAATATTGTATGTAGGAAATAATAAGTGGATGAAGCTTTTCCTATTTTGTCATGGTGAGTACAAGTCAACTATATATAGATAGATAGATAGATAGATATAGATATAGACTTTATTCATTTATAAATGATCATGCACTGTTCAAAATACTGACCTGTTTTCTAGGTTAGTTCCATGAAAACCAGAAAACCAGTAATTCTGTATGAATGTTGCAAAAGTATGGATAACAGAGTTCTGGACATCTTTCTTCCAAAAGGAGCACAGCCAACACACCAGCTAAAGTTGATGGTAGGCACCATGATCTACATATATTTCCAACAGCAGCAGTGGACCTAAGAGCAAGCTATGAAACTGATCTTTGAGGAGGATTGTTTATTAGAACGGGTCAAAAACAATTTCCATTGAAAGCTGGACTACCTATGAGGCAGGGTGAAGCAGCAACCTCAGGTAGTAAAAATGCAAGAGATGGCACCCCTGTAGGCAGTGCTTTTTTCTAAAAAAATGTTTAGGGGTACTCTCATTTTCCTACTCATATTGAAATACTGCTCCTTGATGAGGCCAAACTCAGATTCACAAAATGTTTAGGGGAATGCATATCCCTGCTCCCCCCCCCCAGAAAAAAGCATTGTCTGTAGGCATCTCACCCCCATTGCTTCTGCTTCTACCAGAGAAGCAACCCAGGTAAGGGAAGTGGTGGCAGAGCAACACTGTTCCATTGCTGAGCATTGCTGCTGGTCTCCTCCACCTCTGGGGTGCAGAGAGGCCAGTGGCAAAGCTCTCCTGAATGCCTCCCTCTCAATGACTCTTGGTAAGAGAGAGGCATTCCAGAAGCCTTTGCAGAATTTGGTCCCTGCCCCAGCCTGGTGACAAAGCTTTTCAAGGGTTTGTCCTTGAAAGGAAGCTGTTGCGGAGCCTCAAGCCTCATGGGCGCAGTGACGGGATGTTTTGCCTCAGGCACCGAAATGTATCGGGCCAGACCTCCTTCTATGGCTTGATAAGCCACTAGCCAACAGCCCCTCCACATAGTTTGGATTGAACTTTAGTTTATTGGATCTCAACCAGCTCATCACTGAAGCCTAGACTCTTATCAGTGGAAGAGGGATACTATGAGCAATCAAACTCCTGTCTGGCCAGGTCTATGGGCTCCAAGATATCTTAAAGCCTGCTAGACACATGTGAGGGATCTAAGACAGATGAAACCGTTCCTTTTCTGATGATATAGTGCCTCTGCTCCCTTTGCTTTTTAAAAACAGCAGCACATAAATCTATCCTGGAGTCTATTTATCATTTGAAACGAAGGTTATAAAAAGAAACCTGGGGTTGTATCCAATACGACGTCAGCAGTATTCTGCTCACACAGCAGGACTTCTCCTTTCCCGGCCCCCCCCCAAAGAAAATTCTGCTTCAGAGTGTCCTTAAACCCTCCGGAGCAGATTTTGAGGGTGGGAGGGTGGGCTCACGGAAAAGAACATAAGGTAGAAGTTCCATTGTGCACACAGAAGTTGGTAAGTGGAAAGGCAGCATTGATACAACCCAGATTTCTTGTATTTTTATCCAAAATTTGGGTGGCCATGTTGTTCCAGCAGAAGAAAATTAAAAAGCCCCAGAATGGTAAAACCTTAGCAGGACCAACCAAAATAACAAGACTTTAAGCTTTTGTATAGGTGATGGTGATGATGTTTTTAGACAATCGTTTAGACAAGAGAGAGAGAGAAAGTTCATATCGAAGGGAGATGTTTCACAATGTATCAGCTCCTTCGCATCATCGGTTTCTTTCTCTGTGCAAACAAGTCATTGCCAGGTTTCTTGGGGAAATGGTATAATGGCTGCTTTTCTCTTTGACAGTGTCAGTACAGTTTATCCTTTGTGTCAAGGCAAAATGTTGGAAATAGATGCAATTGAAGTGCTACTATCCCAAGGGGTGATGTTTGGATAAACCCCTTTTCTCTGTGAACTGAGATATATAAGCCCCAACTGTTCTATCTAGAGTTCCCTAGGAAGAGGTATTGACTTATACCACTCAGGGAATTGTTGCTTTGGGAAGGGAACTGGGATCTTCTAATGATTCTTAGCACCCTTAACTAACTACAGTTCTCAGGATACAGGAAGTCATGGTTGTTGAAAGTGGTATGATACAGCTTTAAATGCATAGTGCAGATGCAGCCTCAGATTCGGGTCTTCAAGGAGAGTGCAGGCTAAACCAGCATCTTTTTCTGTCCCACGTAGGCTTCTTGGAAACATGAACAATTATAAGTTTCCTGCTGCTTTTGGAGCCAAACTCATATCTCTCTAATGGACCAAAGCATGCTTTGCGAGCACCTTTGTCATTTTTCAGAAGCCCAGAGTTGTAATGGCGTCATTCTGCGCACACAGAGAGTCCGTTTTAGTTATGAAATGGTGATTTTTGAGAAAGCAACTGAGAATCATTTCTTGGAAGAATGACTCATACACCTGAAGGAGCTCTGGCAAATATCTGATGCAACAGCTCAGGGAAACTGGCAATTTTGTTCAGTGACTAAAAGCCTCTGCTAAAAGGAGAGTATGGGGGGTATGCCTCCTGCTATGTTGCCACTGACGTTGTTTTGTGCTAGATGGGGACTCACTTGACTCTCCCACACTTGCAAGGAATGTGGGGGGTTTGGAGGGCCCCATGGGCTAACCCTGCCCCTATGCCACACCAGGTCTTCGTTCCTCCCTTTTCAATCTATCTGTAGTTGGTACTCATGAGACCTAGTTGCCAGGCAGCAAGACAGTGAGATAAGCAGGCAAAGGAGCAAGGAAGGTTGGCAGGACATACTGGTGATTGCAGGACCATGGACAGCTCTTACCAAGCAACTTGCTCTGATGAAGGGTAAGCGGATGCCTTATGAGCTTCTGACACCACTCCATCCCTCCTAAATTCTGTACACCAAATGTGGTTACGTGCATGATAACAAAGTGAAGGCATGAGTGACTTGTCAGGATCCATTCCCAATTAAAAATAAAATTTAAAAAAACAACAACAAACCACAGATAATCTCAAGATGGAGTAATCTGGTGTAGGCCCTCCAACACATCAATAGTGTATTTGCATATGATTATGGAGGCTGAAAGGGTTAAAGATGTTGGCCTTTCTTTTTTCAAGTCATCTTGAACAGCTACTTGATCTAGCTGCAGCATTCAGAGCTGGTAGCTGTCCTAAAATCAAAAAGGAAATGTGGTCTCTGGGGAAAATAAAAGCCAAGACAAATATGTTTTTGTTTGCAAACTGATCACAGATCTCAAGTGCGACCCACATCTCCATTCCTCCTGCAACCAACTTTTCTTTTCTTTCTGCAGCATGCTTCTGAATATCTGTAACAATCTTCAAACAGAAAGCAAGGACCTATCCTCCAACATTTCTCCAATGGAAATAGGGACAGAGTGCTGCTGTGCTCAGATCTTGCTTAGGAACTTCTCATAGACATCTGGCTGGCCACTGTGAGAACAGGATACTGGACTAGATGGGCCATTGGCTTCATCAAGCAGGTTCTTCTTATGCTCTTACACCCCTCTCTCTTGACTCTGGCCCTACCCAGTTTTGGCTCCAGTCCCAATCTCTCCTTGCATGTGGTCTCTGAAAGATTGCTCTGAAGAAACATGACCCTTGACAGAGAAAAGTTCCCCCTCTCCTGATATACAAATGTTTTGTTGCTTAGAAATAAGAGATACAATACTAATATTTTTAAACAACAATTAATGTCATGAGAAATCGGAAACCTTAGTATCATTAATATGTGGCTTAAATCCTTCAGTAGAGCTTTATCAGAAATTTCCATTAAAAAAACAAAGAAGCTTAGAATAGGTTTACCAGAACAACAATTGATTATTTTAAGAAGAAGATCTCGAGCAAATTAACAGCTGAGAGCCATTCATATTACTATAAATAATACAGGTGATACAAACTACAGGATACAAAGGCTCTTGTCTTAAATCAGTTCTGCTCAGTGAACTGTGAACTGGCTTTACCAGGAAAAAAAATGTGTTCAGAGGTGAACTGCTGATGTTGTGGAATTTATTTATGCCAGTTTGTCTACCCTGAAACCGCAAAGGCCATTTCAAAAGCCACCGGTACTGATTCATTCAAATAACCACACACCCATTTTGTTATGTTGAAAGAGTTTCATGAAATTCTTCAGTCCTCTTAGAGGTGTTTGAAACTGTCCATTTCAGTTTCTCTTGTTTTTCTTTTATCTTTTTAATCTTAAAACAAACTTGCATAACTCACCTTTTCGAAACAAAATGTCTGAATTGAAGCTCAGCCATCCTTCACACTTTTCCAAATTTTGCAATGCAGTTTTCCAGCCATGTGCAGAAAAATACACATGCGTGATGAATATATTAATGGAAATAACATACAAAAATTCATTATATATGGGGAAATTGCTTTGCCGAAATGTGTATATTAGGCAAACAAATCAGAACAAATACTCAATAAAGGGCATGGACTAATCTCTGTGTAAGTGTCAGGGACTGTGCAGAGGAGGAATGGTGGAGACCGCCTGCCCAGCCTGACCCTTCCAGAGAAGAAGAAGACAGTTCAGAATTACAACAGGGGTTTGAGGGAGGTCACAGCTCAGAGGCAGATGAGGGGGGAAGCTGGGAAATAATGGGAGAGGAGGAGGCAGAACCGGAGCAGCAGCTGGCTTACACAGTGTATTAGAAAGCATCCCAGACCTTCCATCTCCCAGAACCTGGCAAGCCTTAAAAATAGGAGGAACAAAGTCCTCAAAGACAGAGGGTATGTAGCAGCAACTATAGAAGTGACAAATGAGGAACTGGGAGAGATGGGTAGAGGAGATTCACTTGCCATTATCCAAGGGGCTGGGTTCTATAGCCTCTCTTTGTAAATATTGAAATAAAAAACGATGGCAAGAAACCTTTTCTTGTCTTTACACTTTCCTGGGCAACCAGCTGGGAGCTGCTGACAGTTGTGTCAGTTGTGACCTCATTCTGATGATGTCCACCTGAAGAATAGGCAAGGCCATTGTGACCTCATGTTGATGCTGCCTGCCTAAAGGAGACAGACTGGCCATTGTGACCTCGGTTGCTGCTGCTAACTGAAGGAGAGACTTCCATTATGACCTCATGTTGCTGATGCCTGACTGAAGGACAAAGACTGGCTATTGTGAACTCATGTTGATGCTGCTCAGCTGAAGCATACTGACTTTTGTGGACTTCATGGTCATGAAGCCCAGCTAAAGGTGAGAGAAACTGGCCAGTGAGCCTTTCAGTAGCTATTGCCCATCCAAAAGTGAGAAAGATAACATTCCTTGTGTCCAAGTAGTAAAGCAAAGAGCTCAGAATCAAAGGGCCCTCAGCGCCACCCGTAGGGGAGATGATGACGAGTGAGGAAGTTGGAGAAAAAGGGAGTGGAGAGTCACTCGGGAGAACACTATTATTCCAAGAGGCTGTGTTCCAAGCCTCTCTCTGTAAATACTGAATAAAAAGCAGATGGTAAGAACTTTTCCTTGTCTTATCCATTCCTGGCAACCTGCCATGGGAGTTGCTTCCTCTGCTGCCTGAGAGGACAGGACTGCACTCCCCTGGCATCAGCAGGTTTGCAGCTTAGAGGTTGCTCCTGGATTCAATATTGCCACTGGAGCCTCAAGTAGCCTTGGTGGTTGGGAGTGCCTTTTTCAGCTACAGCTAGTTCACCAGGTACACCCCCTTTTGGACAGTGACGTCTTGGCCACGGTACTCCATGCTCTGGTAACTTCCAGTTTGGATGAGTGCAATGCGCTGGGTGGGGGACTGCTCTTGAAGACGACTCGGAAATGTTCATTGACCCAAAATCCAGCAGTCAGAATACTGGCTGGGGTTCCATTTAAAGGTAAAGGGACCCCTGACTATTATGTCCAGTAATGACTGACTCTGGGGTTGCGGTGCTCATCTCGCTTAACATCTCGCATAACATTGCTCCACATACTTTTTGCCTCTGGCTCCATACCATAGCTGTCAACTTTTCCCTTTTCTTGTGAGGAATCCTGTTCGGAATAAGGGAGTTTCCCTTAATTCTGACAGCTGACAGCTATGCTCCATACACCTCTGGTATGTGGCTCCTGGAAGGTTGCCTACAAAGAAATTCAGTACTGAGGCTGAAAGGGGTTCCCTACTCCTGCTATACCACACTTAAAAGGTAAAGTACCCCTGACCATTAGGTCCAGTCATGGCCAACTCTGGGGTTGTGGTGCTCATCTCACTTTATTGGCCGAGGGAGCCGGCATACAGCTTCCGGGTCATGTGGTCAGCATGACTAAGCCGCTTCTGGCAAACCAGAGCAGTGCACGGAAACACTGTTTACCTTCCCGCCGGAGCGGTACCTATTTATCTACTTGCACTTTGAGGTGCTTTCGAACTGCTAGGTTGGCAGGAGCAGGGACTGAGCAATGGGAGCTCACCTGGTCATGGGGATTCGAACCGCCGACGTTCTGATCAGCAAGCCCTAGGCTCTGTGGTTTAACCCACAGCGCCACCCGTTTTTAGATCTCACTTAATGCCTGCTTCAAAAGAACCAGACTGGTTGCCAGTTCATTTGCATATCCAATTTCATACCCCACAACTGTCTCGTTTTAAGTGAGAGATCCTGGAATCTAAGAAGCCAATCCTGGCTTCTGTTTGCGTCCCATAATGCCCCCTTTTTTTAGTCTGGCACTCTGGCGTGAGTCCTTGTGCCAGAGTGCTAGACCAAAACATGCTCACTTTGGCACAGGGTCGTGCCAGAGCTGTGGTGTACCCTGCTGATGAGCATCGTAGCACTGTGCCAGAAGGCTCTCCCCTCCTGATGTCCTGATTTGGGGAATGAAAATGTTGGAGGGTATGCAATTCAAGGTGCTCACATTAGTGTTTAAAGCCCTAAATGACTGAGGCCCCAAATACCTGCCTCCTTTCCTACAAAAGCTCTTCTGTGCTCAGATCAGCAGATTCTTCCTCCCTCAGAAGCTCAACAGTGTGTGGCTTGGGAGAGAACATTCCCTGTGGCATCCCCAAAGTTATGGCAATCCCACAGGAGACTGCTGAAGGCACACCTCTTTAGCCTGTCTTTTGACCTTTGAGGTATATAGTTTAGGATCCACCTTATTTCTGTGATTGCAAGTTGTTTAAAACTGTTCTTAATATTGTGTTTAAACGTTGTAACCCGCTCCAGGACCTTAGAATGAAGGATGAGTAAAATAGTAACAGCAGCAGCAGCAGCAGCAGCAACAACAACAACATTTATCTGCACATTTCCCTAATATAAACCTGTATAAGCATATTATTTGATTGGAGAAATGCATTGTAGAATTTAGAGAAGCAAAAATTTTGAGTGGCATTTCGGTTCACATACAATTTCAGGAAATGTGAATTAGGTGGGTTTACAATAAAATGCAACACCCGCCCCCCCAAATCTCCTCCATCTGTGTTGATAGTAACATGAGGAATATGGAAAGAAAACAAGAAAGACTGGATGCCAAATGTATGTGTGACTTGTACATTATAACAAGGAGTGAGTTATACAGCTTCCCCCAGCAATACAAGTTGCCTTTGCTTCAGTGTTCTGTTCAATGTTCAGTCTTGTCTGGAACATTTTTATGTTAGAACAAAACTCACAAGTTTTATAGAGAATTTATTGCTCTGCTTAGAAAACAATCATAAGCATGACAGTTGAATTATTGTGGTGGGTTGTCCACACAGCAAGGGAGTGTTTAGTGCGCAGCTGAGGGCAGAAAGATGTCTTGGTCTGAATTCCATCTGCATCTATCTCCGCACCGCATCTCTTTTACCCCCCATTGTCTTTGGGGGTACAGATGGCGAAGGATCAACCCACGAATCATTTAAGCTATTACTCTGGAGTCAGGCTTGTCATGAAATTTGGGAATCATCCCCTCCTCTTTTCTTGGCGTCTAAAGATTTCCTGGCAATTCTCTTTTGCCTGCATCCTCTGCTGTGACTTTTTAAAATGGAAGATATAGCATCTTCAATACTACTGCCCAAGGTTGTTACTGCTGATTTATGCGCAAAGCACAACCATGAATTTTCAGGGCAACTCCCCCCCCCCCCGCATGACAGCAACTTAGCATCAGCCTCAAAGTCGGCCAAACCCAACATTTCTGCCGGAATATTTCTGTCTAGAGGTACAGAGCTCAGCAGGATTTCAGGGTGCAATGCCAATTAAATATTTGATGGCTGTGAGATAATTCACTAGTGAGACCTTTGAGGTTTTAACAGCCTCTTTTATGATTAGCTAAATCTATATCATTTCCCTGTGATTTTCCCCAGAATCTACAAAGACTGCCTTTGCTCTTGGTTGTTTATTAAGGGAGTCTGCTAACTTGCATCCTTACTGCCGATCCTTCCCTCCCCAATGCAGCCCTTTATTAAGGGCACTTCCAGACTGCTGCTATTTTCAGATGAGATTCAGTCACATACCAGCAAATTCAGGTGGCACAAATAAAGTTGATTTGGAGCTCTTGCACAACAAACCCATCTCCCCGGGAAGATGGACTTGCACAGGAAAATGTGGAATAATGCTTGCTTGACGCAACGTGTTATAGTTTCCCCAGAAACAAATAAAACAGAATGCTCAATAAACAGCTGGTGCCATCTAACCTACTGGCAATTTTTGCGCAAGCAAATCAGGTTGATTGCTCAATAAATAGGCCGACTAGAAGCAACCTATGTTTTGTGATGGCTTCTTACTAGCCTAACCCTCCTCCCGCTTTTCTTTCAAGAAAATATTTTTTAAAAAAATAATATTAAAGATTTTTTTTAAAATTATAAAAAAGAAAAAACAGAAAAAAAGACAAAACAGAAAAATAGAAAGAAACAATACATCCATCATTCTCAAATTTTTAACTTTCATTACCTTCTTTCTTTGACCTCCTCCTCCTCCCCTTTCTTGTATCCTGGTTAATAATTATCACAGCAAATCCTTTCCATAGTTCATAATATTTTGTCCTTACATTATCTTAATCTATTTTCATCTTGTCTTATAGCAAACCTTAAAACTTAAAACTTAAATCTTATTTTTACCGACTTCTCATAACCATATCATTAACCTAATTCTTTAAACATTTTTACTAGAACCAAGTAGTTCCATTTCAACATTTTTCTAGCATTCATCAATTATTTTAAAACAGTCCTAATGATAAAACAAAAAAAAGTAAAACAATCCAATCTTCATCCAGCGTCCCTTCTTCCTGGTCTCGGATTTTGTCAGTCCTTTTTGTCCCATTAATCTAGCGCATTACCCTGGTATCCTTATATCCGAGGCCCTCAAGTCTCTTCCATGTCCCTTCCGCGACTCTTCTTCATATTTTCCTTTCACTCGTGGGAACTCCAGCTTAGTAATGTTTTTGACCCTTTTCAGCAGATCAGCCCCATTTCCATAGTCCAGACTAAACTCCATGTGATATTTAAACACCTGTTTCAGATTCCCTCCAAAATTAAGAGCCCCCACAGCTCCAAACATCTGACGGCCCATTACCAGACTCAGAAAGTCTAAACATTCCTGCATGGGAGGGTCAGTCCAACCCCCCATTTCCAAACCAAACCAAACTTTATCTTTCCAAATCTGTTTTTTTCCAAATTCATTTATCAAATCCAAAGGCTCATGATCCTGCAGGGCCACAACTCCCTCCATTTCTGGCACCCAGGATTCAGCAGTATCCTCTTCTCTCATCTGTGCTGTCATAGCACACTCCTGTTTTAATTCCTGGGTAGGCTCCATGTAGTTTCCTACTGCCTGTTCAAAATTTCTGGCCGCATTAGTCATCAAATCCGTCTTCTGGCTTAACTGATCCAATAGGACATTTATTTTATAGAAAGCACCCAACTGAGCTTCTGAAAACATTGTCCTACAAGGTCACAAGTCCTTTCCCATGATTGTAATCTGTAACAGCTGCAAGCTCCTGAAGTTGGTTACAATTTCACTGTCTCCCTCTAGGGGGAAAACTTCTGTTTATTCTTTCTTTTAAGAACAATAGCAACAAAGTTTCTTTTTTAAGATATTCAGTCAATATTTGTTCCTTTGAAATGTGAAAGGAAACAATGGAGTCACTATGTTACTTTTCTTTTAGCTGTCTGTCAAAAACATTTGTCTCTGGTCAATGAGCTTCAAACGTCAGTCCTGACACTCCGCTCCAGGATCAGGACGGTGGAAAGTTACTTTACTTTAAACTCACTTCTGCAGGTTTAAACAGTCCAAAAAGAGATCCCCCTTCTTCTCCTGCTACCAAAGGGGGGTTCCACGGTTTTAAATGATGATAGCCAATCCTTTAAAAGTAATTTTCTAAGCTCTAGTTTACATTGTCTTTGCTTTATTCTGACTACAAAGAAACGGAAGGCTGACTCCCTGCTTAGACCTTCCCGTTTCAGTACCAAATTGAAGTAAATTTTAAGTCCAATTCCTCTCTACTGGCCAGTCCTTATTTAAAGTCCAATTGTTCAAGTTTTAAGTACTCACGGGTGATTCTTTAGATGCCAAATTGTCCCAGGAAAAAGGCAGTGCTCTCCGGCAACGGCTATGCGGCTTCGCTCCACGGAAAAAGCAGTAGACTCACAGCACCGCGCCACTTCCCCCTCTTCGCTTCGGAGCCCGTTAATGGGTTCCTTTGCGGGTTGGGGGGGCGCTAAAGGTGCCCGCCGAGTCCCATGGTCACAGGCTTCATCCGCCTGTGATTTTTAAAGGGTCCCCGTTTCGCCGTAGCGGAAACGACCCGTTTCACGCGGAGCTGGTCCCTCCAGTTCAGAGGGAGTCCGCCATTGCCGATGGCGCCACCCCGGAAATCCTTCTTTCAAGAAAATAAAGTCCCACAACAGACAGTGTTGCTCAAGAACGTGGCAGCTAGCTTTGGAAGCATAACTTTGGGAACTGCCAATGTGTTTGAACACATTGTTGATGTCCGTCCGCCTCAGGAGACAATGGAGGAGTGTGCCTTTGGGGATGAAGTTAAGGTTACAGCACCTGCTGTGGCTGGATAGACTGATACAGGAAAGATGTGTTTTGTTGAAGCCGGGGCAGATGAAAGCATCCAGTTGTTGTGCTGCTGCAGCTGCACCATGGTGTTTCTTCTCTCTGTGCTCCTCACAGAAGTCATTCCAATGGACGCTCTACCTGACTGTCTGTCTCCAGGCACTATGAAGGCTCACCCATTCCTAATGAAGGTTCCTTGTCCATAATTTGGTGTGTCCAGGGTTATTTGGGGCAGGGCAAGCCTCTGAAACCTCGGCTCACATCTTGATTTTGAAATGTGTAGCACCTTGCATCTATAAATTAGGTGGATGTGGTGAAATTGCTGCATTGATTGCTGGACGTAAGCTCAGCTATTAAGAGCTATTTATTCAGCATGTTTGGCACCTAGGATTCTGGAAACCAATGACCTCATTAATTTTCCGGATGTTCCTCTCAGATCTATATAAACAGACAAAGCAGAAATGTGAATTGATTTGCAGAGGCAACAATTAAGGCGCCGGGGGCTGTTTCAGTCTTTTGTCAAAGTGCATTGTAGGACTTTCCACATTTCTTTATTAACTACCACTTCTGTCGAGATGATTCTGAGCAAGTGTGAGGGTTGTATGATTTTTAAAAACAAAACACCTGGGGGGGGGAATGAAAGAATATCTTCCCTGCCTGTAGGAAGCCAAGCAAAGATGGGAGCTTCAGCAAAGAGTTCTACTTTCTTGAAAATATCCTGTTCCTGGGACTCTGCACCCCACACCTTCTACAATGCTTCACATAGAGCAGAGACTTGGTGAACAATGGGGCAGATTCATTTGAGTGGAGGCAATTCTTTCAGGTTGTATCTTAGTATTCCTAAGGAACTCTCGAACCTCTGGTTTATGCTCTAGAGTCTAGACCTATGCAGAAGTTGACTAGTGAAAACAGATTGCTGATTTCATCTGCAATTTTTAATAAAAATGTTATGCTGTTTCATGTAAAGCAAGTTAGAGATTTATTTGTTATTCTTTTTGAGCAAGCAGTCTGTACAGAAGTTGTTAGACTACAACTCCCATCGTCCCTGACTCTGACCAGCTGATGGGAGTTGGAGTCCAATGGCTGGAGGGTCACAGATTCCCCAGTTCTGGCCTAAAGTTGCGCTTTGAGTGGCTTCAAAAAAACACAGAAACACATAGCAATTGTATTGAAATAATTCTAATATAAGCAATATACAAAACTCAGAAATCAGCATAAAAATCAGCCCAAAATCAGCATAGAAACAGGCCAGCAAAATATTTATAGGTCTGATGAGGTTAAAATAAGAACAATAAATAGTAATGCCAATGTGTGCTATTAAAATTAAATATCCTCACCTGCTTATTTGTCTTGCACTTTTTCATAAGATTATGCTTTCCCTGGGAATTTAATCTCAATTATATCCAAGAATAGACAGCTTTGAACCTTGCAGTGAATTTCCCCACTTCTCTGAAATCTCTTTGCTTCCTCGCAAAGACATCTGAAACGACACCCCTTGTGTGAGAAGGTGGGGGGGGGAAGGATGTTTGGTAAGTCAACTTCCCTTCCTTACAAATTTCATTGAGATCAGAGACACCTATTTATAAAAGAGCACCTGATGCATAACTAATGTGACTGAGGTTAAAATGAAAACTTTCATTTCATAATAAAGTAAGGGAGAAATGGTTTTCCAAGGAGATTTTGGGCAGGGTTATATTATTATTAGAAACTGCACAACAGGGAGGCTCTCCACCCCCAGCATAAAGCTAAAGCAATGGGGAAAGTTTCTCCTTATGAATTTGTGTCTATGTCACACAGCAGAAAAAGAGAAGAGATCCAAACGTAAGAATAGAACAATAATGAATAAGAATAATAAGCCCTGCAGGATCCAGTCAATGGCTCATACAGTCCAGCATTCTGTTCTCATAGCACCAACCAGCATTGCGTGTGTGGCACTGTGGTTTAAACCACTGAGCTCCTTGGGCTTGCTGATCAGAAGGTTGGCGGTTTGAATCCCTGCGATGGGGTGAGCTCCCGTTTTCTGTCCCAGCTCCTGCCAACCTAGCAGTTCAAAAGCACACCAGTGCAAGTAGATAAATAGATGGCGGGAAGGTAAACAGAGTTTCCATGCGCTCTGGTTTCCGTCACGGTGTCCCGTTGTGCCAGAAGCAGTTTAGTCATGTTGGCCACATGACCTGGAAAGCTGCCTGTGGACAAATGCTGGGTCCCTTGGCCTGAAAGCAAGATGAGCGCTGCAACCCCATAGTCACCTTTGGTTGGACTTAACCATCCAGGGGTCCTTTACCTTTTACCTTTACCTTTGCTAGTAACCACTGATAGCCTTACACTTCATGAATTTGTCCAATCCTTTTTTTAAGCCATCCAGGGGGTCATCAATGCCTCCTGTGGGAGGGAGTTCTATAGTTCACCTTTGTGCTACGTGGAGAAGTGCTTCCTTCTGTCTGCTCGGACTCTTCGAACATCAGAGGTGAATTTAAGGGCAGCGTGAACATTTCCGCTGCACTGGGTGTTGAGCCTAGGGGTTGCCCCAGAACGTCCCAGCTATGATGCATTGAAAGCAGGATGTAAAGTGAGAGGCAGGGGGCACTGAATTTTGACTCGCACAAGGCGCTGCTGAAATTTGAAAGGCCAAAGTCTGCCGTTGCAACCGATTCCTTTGATTGCAGAAAGACACCTCCACCCTGCTGAGCATATGACCTTGCTATGGACAATTGTCAGTCGCCATTATTGTTGGGGCCGGGTAGGAATTTTCCCAGTTGGCCAATTGGTTTTCGCCTACCTAGTAGCAATTGTCACAACTTTTGTGAGGTTAGGCATTAGGTAAGCCTTTGTTTGGATGGAGGGGGAAATTGTAGCCTTTGCCTGCCCCTCCTCAGTAAGGGTACCCTGTTAAAGGGATCCGGGGTGTGAATCTTGTCTGAAGCCTGGACGTGGGCTATGGCTATGTCACAGCCCCTACAGGGAGCCCTCAGGGTGCCCCTATTTGATGAAAGTCATAGAGTGCCCCTATTGGTGGTTTACCTTTAAGTGGACTCCCTGCAGATGGGCAGGAGTCAAGCTATAGCCTGGCTTCACCCCAATGCCTAAGCCAAACCACTCACATCTGTAACCAATAAAGTTGTGGCCTGTTTGAACCCATGAATCAAAATACTTTGTGTCCGTGTGCTTTATTGTTCTCCTGGGAACTTTGTGGCTCAGGTGCCTTGGCATGCAACCCATTAAGGTGATGCGATTCCTTTGATTGCTGACAGACACCTCCACCCTGCTGAGCCCATAATAGCAATAAATCCCAAATGCCCACAAGTCAAACTGTGGTCTGAGAGTAAAGGCACGGGAGTTTAGCCAGGATGGGAGGGGGGAAAGTAACTTCAGCTGCTGCTATCTTTATTGTCTCACTCAGTTAATTATGACACCAAGTTCAACTAATACTAGAAGCTAGGGAGATGAATGTAAAACTCTTTCTTTCTTTCTGTCTTTCTTCCTTTCCTCCCCCTTCCTCCTTTTGAACCTGTAATTTTAGCAAAGGTAATCCTGGGAGCAATGATATAGCTTAGATGTGCTTCTGGAAGTTAACATTTGAAAGCAAGTGCTCAGTGGGGAACTCTGCCATCCCTGGTTTGCAGCTAAATTATGTCCCTGAAATGTAAATGATCACCAACTCAGCTAAATAATAAATAAAGGCACATTATGGAATAAGCCTCTCATTATATGTTAACCACAGAAAAGTCAACATCTTACAGATCTCGCTCCTTCATGATTCATTCTTAGTGGGAGATTGAAAGAGCCAATGTTCCTGGCTCCTGTATTTTTCCATTTTACTCTATTTGTTTAATAAGAGGAGTTGGGGGGGGGCTGGGTGTGTGTGTGTTACAGATTGGCTGCATAGGTAGCATTTCAGTGGTGTGAGGCAAAGATATTCTGGGAGACAACAAAGGACTACTCTTGAGTATATTCTAAATATGATTTGTCACCCTGCCAAAATAAAACAGCACCTAACCAGACTCATCAGTGGAAGCCCTGTGCAAGGGCTCCTCCCTCCCCTCCCTCCCCTCCCCCTTCCCACAGACCCCCAATACCCCTGGAATTGTCTCAGGGTAGGAGGTTGGGAGAAGCCCCAAAGCAGTACACATGAGCAGGAGAGAGGGGGCACTACATCTGGGAAACTGAAATGCTTGCACAGACAGAACAATTGGAAGAGATCAACACTGAATTCCACCTGCTGTAATTTAACATTGTGGTTGATTATTTTTATAACTTACAATCATCAGATATACAGTCATACCTTGGAAGTCAAACAGAATCTGTTCCGGAAGTCTGTTTGACTTCCAAAACATTCGGAAACCCAAGCGCAGCTTCTGATTGGCTGCAAGAAGCTCTTGCAGCCAATCAGAAGCTGCAGAAGCCCTGTCGGACATTCGGCTTCCAAAAATAGTTCATAAACCAGAACAGTCATTTCTGGGTTTGTGGCGTTCAGGAGCCAAAACGTTCGAGAACTAAGCTGTTCGAAAACCAAGATACGATTGTATAGGTGTTCCAGACTAAAAATGCACCAGAGAGGGATTTCCATAAAAGGTGTGCAAAAGGAAGACACAAATAAAACCTGCTTTATACTGAGTCAGACCCTTTGCCCATCTAGCTCATTACTGCTTACACGGACTGGCAGTGGCTCTCCAGGGCTCTTTCCCAAACAGAGGTCTTTCCCAGCCCTACCTAGAGATGTCAGAGGTTGAACCTTGGACCTTCACAGCTTTGTTTATTATTATTTTTTCCTTTCACTTTAAAAAACAAACAAAAAGAGAGAACCTACTGAAAGCTTTGCTAACTATATTTCAAAGGCTGGAAGATCTGTAGGAATAGACAAGCTCTAAGAACTTAAGCAAAAGCTCTCACTCTGTGTGAACATCTTTGAAGAAATCGCATGCCCAGGTAGAACCATGATTTAGGATTTCTATGCAGTAGTACAACTAATCTACCCTTTATAACTGGAGCGCCTGCAGTACATACCTTAAAGCCTGAGCAGGGACATGGCATCCCATTCCATGCCAAAGATTTACGACTGTTTCCCGGATGGGCTGTGTTGTGCTGCAGACACATTGCCCATTGTTTGCCCGCTGAATCACTGTGCAACCTGAGTTTCTGCAGCACACTGAAAGCCATGTGTCTCTTAGTGCATCATTACGTTGATGCACTAAGGCACAATGTTCCGACAAGCTCTTTAATTCTTATAGCAAACGAGGAATGAGATTAACCTACAATCTGATTCCATTTGTGCAACCTGAACCTTTCCGCAATAAGCATGGATAAGATGACTGGAGGTTGTGTGTGGCAACCACACAAATGGTTCAGGAGCATTTATCTGTTTGAAAGTCTTGCTTCGCTGTAGGACTGACACTGAAGTTATAGTGTGTGTGTGTAATCTCCATAAACCAAGCAGTGCAGCGTCACTGCCCCCCCATTCCCTTATAGAGGATCTCATTAACTTCAAAGCACTGCTGTCATCTCTCTGCAAATATAGAGTACAGTGGTACCTCGGGTTAAGAACTTAATTTGTTCTGGAGCTCCGTTCTTGACCTGAAACAGTTCTTAACCTGAGGTACCACTTTAGCTAATGGGGCCTCCCGCTGCCGCCGGAACACAATTTCTGCTCTCATCCTAAAGCAAAGTTCTTAACCCGAGGTATTATTTCTGGGTTAGTGGAGTCTGTAACCTGAAGCGTCTGTAACCCAAGGTACCACTGTAGTCTTCCACAAGCCTGTCAAAGGCCTTTGCATTTTCATGGAGCTTCTGGGGTACACAGCTTCAATGCTTTACACTTCTCTCTGCCATGAACAATGCACATGACTCCTATGGCCATCACTGGGTATGAACCTGGCAACGCACTATATCCACTTTTAACAACCCATTTATTTTATTTTATTTTATTTTTTGCAATATGCCACTCAGGGTAGCCTAAGGAACTGATGCAGGATGCATTTCATCCCATTTCCTGTTCCTGACTGACCCTCAACATCCTGTTTTGGGCATATGTCAAAGCAAGTACCTCATTAAAACAGGTACTTACTGGCATGAGATTTGTGCGGACAAACTACAGCGCTCTTGCTTTTCCCGGTTGGCCTATGGCGAGTGGAAGACACATTTGTTAGATCTTGTTTATATGACGGAAATTTGGGGTTAAGTTTACCCAGGGGAGGCATGGTGCTGATGTGGGAAATAACCACTGCTCCCATGAGGTCTCCACATTTCAAACATAATTAGAGCAGTGTGCGTCCCAGCCACGGGGAAGCAGCAATAGACCACTAAGGTAACCTAAGAGTCTGCCCTAAGTTTGGAAAATTCAAACTATATTTATTAATATTGCTATGAATTCCTAGACAAGTTGGGACACTTCAGGTGAGGAGCTATAACTGCAGATCTATGTAAGAATGTTGAATGAGTTCATACATATTACAAGCACATATCCCAAATACAAGTGCTAAGCTACCTGTCCATCTTCATCCTTTTTCCTTGGAGGTTTTGGCCACTGGCTGATAAATATTCTGCTGCTCACTCAGCCTAAAGCATTATACCTCTTGAAAAGAAACAGCCACTAAGAGTCACGGCAGGGAATTTCCAATTAATTACATCACAACAGAGGCGCCGGTATGATTAAGGCTTTAGGCTACAGCTTCCTTAGAGTAGTGGCTCATTTGACCTTGATGCATTTGCACTTGAGGCCTCTGGAAGCAGATGAGTGAGCAGGGCCGGCTCTATCGTTGGGCAAAGTGAGGCAGCTGCCTTAGGCAGCAGATGCTGAGGGGCT
The DNA here is from genome assembly GCF_027172205.1 of Podarcis raffonei. NCBI lineage: Eukaryota > Metazoa > Chordata > Lepidosauria > Squamata > Lacertidae > Podarcis > Podarcis raffonei. The sequence continues at coordinate 26,503,640 of NC_070606.1, forward strand.
AGAAGAGCTAGTAAATGCCAAGCAATATTCAACTGCAAGTCCAGTTGTCTTGTGCACATGGAATGGAAGACACCATCTTGTTCATCTCACGCTGCAAAATATATTGGGCCAGCACTACGAAAGATGCAGTCTGGACATTATTTGTCATATCTTCCTCTCTGTGGAACCATTCAGTTCTGTACATTTCCCCTGTGCATTCACTGTGCTAAATTCCTCAAGAAACAAGTTTCAGAAAAGTCATCGTAGATGTGGCACACAGGTGTAGTTAGGCCCATCATCGGCCCCAATTTAACCCCTGGGACAGTTCCCCCCCCCCAGCACATCTGCCTGCCCTACACTTAGAATGGGACAGAAATTAAATCAGTTAATTTTCACATAAACTCCCTCGTTAAACCAGTTTGCTTTGTAACAGGACAAACTGGAGCTAGGTCTTTATTGGTCTTGTTGGGCAAGATGAACTAGAACTAGTTCCTTTAAAAATGAACTTTCCTAGCATTGGTTCAGTTCTGCTACTGAAAACAAACTCCCAAACTTGGAATGTGCTGACACACGCTGTTGGTTTGTTTTTGTTTGCTTTTGTATTTAAATTCTACCAGCTGTTTTATACCTGGTTCTGGTTGGTATAAATTGAGGCTATGGTAAAAAAGAAAAAACACACACTCACATAGGCTCAACAAGTCTGAAATCTGCCCACCTCTAATAGACAACATTGATCAACTACAACATTCATCTTACTCCAACTCCAATCATCGGGGCTGGGGGCTCAGCTCCGCTCCACAACTAATCTTGGAGGGGGTTCTAAGTCCTCTGTCCTCTTACTTCTAGGATCCATACTGAATTGCTACATGGTGTAGGACATATGTATTGATCAAGTCCAAGGTAAATGTACCTCTATAAAGATTCAGAGGGAGAAAGATGCACGCGGGGACACACACAGAGCATTATATTCCTAGCTTAAACTTTAAAAAGCACCTGAAAGACTGTAAACTTTTAAATTTCACTTGTTAAAATATTATTCCTGCAAAACCCAGAGTTAGTGCTACTGAATAATGGAAAGGGGGCAACAATAGTTTAAAGGGAACGCCATGTTTGTTCCATTATAAGGTCGTGCATTTCCGTAATACAATGCACTGTAGTGTAACATGACATGACACCTCTAAGTGATTGCAATGAAAGTTTAAAGCAAAATATACGCAGACATTGGCATGCAGCAATGAAAGTAGCATGATGTTCAGAAGCATTTTGCGATCAAAGGAAAAAGTAGTCGGGCTTGCAGCCTAGCTGGTGGCCTCCTTCTGCAACTGGTCATAATGCCTTTCCCTTTTAACCAATGAACTCTAAGTATGTCTCAGGGGACCAAACCATTCCATGGATCATGGGGGGGGGGGAGGTGGTTGCACCTCAGGGCCAATGGCAAGGTTTTACTGTGACTGTGCCGACTGCTTGTAGCCACAGAGTGCCCCAAACTCTCTTACCACTGCATGACAATGCACAGAAAGCAGGCTCTGAAAAAAGGGAAAGGGTGGAGCAGCCTGCTGAGCCAGATCATGATATACCCCAGCCCGGTAATATAGTTGTCTGGAAGACAATTAGTGGAGAGAGGAGAGGAGAAACTGGGAGGGGGGGTTAGAAAACTTGAGAAACTTTACAAGTTCTATCAATGCCTTTTCAAAGGCACTGCTAACTGTTTTTAAAATTGTTTTAACCTGAACCCAGGACCTGCTGGTAAAGGGCAGGTCATATATCTTGAAATAATAATACTACTAATAATAGCAGTAATATAAATGCTCTTATACAAACTAATAGGAGCTGGCTGAACTGGCACCAACTAAAACAAAATGTGGCATGTGTAGGATCCAAGGCACTAGGCATAAGGGTAGACCTTCTCAGCTTATACAACAACTCTGCAAAGTAGGGTATGATGGCCAATTCCTGGGAGAAAAGATACAGAGGCAGGGATGCAAAACCTGGTTGCCACTGTCAGCTTGATCAGGATCAGGATCATTATACAGTGATACCTCGGGTTAAGAGCTTAATTTGTTCCAGAGGTCCAATCTTAACCTGAAACTGTTCTTAACCTGAGGTACCACTTTAGCTAATGGGGCCTCCCGCTGCCACCGCACCGCCGGAGCACGGTTTCTGTTCTCATCCTGAAGCAAAGTTCTTAACCCGAGGTACTATTTCTGGGTTAGCAGAGTCTGTAACCTGAAGCGTCTGTAACCTGAGGTACCACTGTATTATGTCTGAGAAGTGACACCCTGGCTGCTAAAGAGCTCAAGAAAACCTCTGTAAAATGCTAGGATCCAGCTCTGGATGAAGATATATGTCAGTGTACTACAGGGGTTAGAGAGTAGGATTAAGACATGAGAAACCAGAGTTCAAATCCCCCACTTGGCCACAATGAAGCTTGTTGAATAACCTTGGGACTGATCACAGTCTTTCAGCCTAACCTGGGCTGTTATGAGGATGAAATGGAGGTATGTGTGCAGAGGGAGAACCTTGTCCGCTGCTTTGAGCTCCTCAGAGGAAAGACAGGATATAAATGCAGAAAGAAAGAAAGAAAGAAAGAAAGAAAGAAAGAAAGAGAGAAAGAAAGAAAATGGAGCAAAGATGGGCTAGAAATGTAAATAATAAAAACAGAAATAAACATTGGTTTGAGACTTGTATTGCAAAATTTGGAGAAGTATAAATTTAGACAGATAACCACATTTTGGTTTTCACATTGTTTTGGGAAGTGGGGTTTTCACATGAAAATGTAAGCACAGCCAAATTTCTCCCCAAACCCTGCTGCCAACACAGATCCTTTGGGGATCTCACTAGTTACTTCCCTCCACTGGGAGAACTGTTTATATATTTCTGCCCTCCACTTCCAAATTTTTAACCAGTTACTGATCCATAAGAGACCCATCTTCCTATTCTATCACTGCCAAGTTTACTCAGGAGACTTTGATAGGGGACTTTGTCAAATGCTGACTGCTACATTATGCCAACTGTCATACAGTGTCAAATGTTGGCTGCTGCTGTATGATCTTCAGAAGCCAAATACTGATGTTGAATATCAAATATTCACCCAATATTCACACATCCAGACAACACTGGGGGAAATATTCACTGCTGACAACTGGCAATGAAGGAAAACAATGGAGCCAACTTCATTTAGTTCTTGTCAAGAAGAGACTCCTGCTTCCTTATTGCCTATGATTTCTTTAAGGCAAACTTGGAAATTGCTATTTGCCCACTCACTTATGGCGAGTTGCCTTGAGGTGAGGAAGACAGGAAAGTGTCATAAATTGGGAAAAGGCTGTTGATGAGCATCAAATCACATACATCAGCCTGAATGGATATTGTTGGCTTGATACTTTTGAGGACCTATTGACGAGGTTGATTTAAGTCAGTGGGGACTAACCTATGTTGCCAGTCTATGCTGATCATGCTGCCTGGGCTGATGGGAGTTTGAGACAAAGACATCTGAAGAGCTTTAAAGCCTGGGGAAAGCAAGTTACCTTACTCGTCAGCACTATACAGGCTCCAAAACTAATAAACAGAATGGAAAAGGACATTGCTGTAATTTTTGTACAATAAGCAAGTCAGATGGCAATCTATGTTTGCAACCATGAAATGCATGAGGTCTCTCAACAAGCAGCTATTGCCCTCAGGGACTGCTAAACTCTAGCATTTGTGCTCTGGTAGGAGCTGTTGATTTGACTGCTTCTGGATTAGAAGCAAATAATAATCAGCAGCCAACGTATTCTGCTTTGCTCTTGCAACATTACCCAGATTGGCTTGGATCAAACATTTGTATCTGTTAAATCCGGGCTGCAGTTAAAAGAGACCTTTGTTTTGCATCCTTCTCCATGACCCCCCACAACTGTCTAGACTTTCTCATCTGCAGCAATTTATGAGAGAAATTGTTTTCTTCTCTTCAGTTAACTCATTTGCAAGAGGCGACAAAGCCTCTTGATTTCCTCAATTGAAAATCACTGGCTGATTTTTCTGTGGAGAAACACTTTTAAAGGAAAGCTCAAGCGTGTGTGACATTGTTTCCCTTCCCAAAGACCTGGGGATACTGCCTCCCGCTGTTCAACTGGGCAGGGCATCGTTTGGTTGCCAGTGGATGCTGGTGGTTGTGGAGGCAAGGGGGAGAAATTCTGTTCTCTGTCCTGGGGAGAACAGACATTGTATATGATGGAGGAGGAGATGGTGGCCTGTGGCTTGATTTACCACCTGAAGGACAATATACTGCCCCAAGTCTACTGTCAAGCCCACATGCAGCACCCTCAGTTCTAGAGGGACAGAGGAAAAGGAGATGGGAGATAGTTCCATTAAGAACTGTATGCTGGCACAGCACCTCAAATTTTGACAACATAAAACTTGTGCTATTTTCCAAATTAACAGGATTTCAAAATGGATTTTTTCCCCTGGAAACCATTAATATGGAAATAAGTGCTACAGAATCATAGACTTGGAAGATGGTCTTGGAGAACATCTGACCCAACTTTTTGCAAGGCCCACCACTTAATCCCAAGAAAATCTGTTCCACCATTGAATGGCTATTTCCGTCAAGAAGTTTCTCATAATGCTTGGTCAAAATCTGCTATCATGCAAATTCCACCCACTAGTTCTAGTCTAGTGCAGCAGCAACAGGACCAGGGAAGAGAAGCAAAGCAGCCATTATATTTGCTCTGTGCACAACAACACTTACTCATTTACCATTAGCTATGGTTTGGCTTAGTGTTTATGTGCAGGCTTAACTCTGCAGTTGTAAACCAATGTTTTGATTCTTTTTTAATTGAAAATCTTATGTTGAGAAGTTGTGCTGTTTGCTGCAACCATGTGGCAGAAAGTTTATCTCACCCTAGGTGAAGTGGAGTTCAACCAATCCACTAGCTGATTATCCCCAGAAAGAGCTGCAGTGGGTATATGTATTATTTAAGGGAAGCATCAGTAAAGAGATAATTGTGTCCTACAAAAGACACCTGGGGCCCCGAGGGAGAAAACTGTGTGTTTTATGATTCTCAGTTTGTAAGTATTTTCTTTATATCAGCAAATATGCTGCTTTGTTTAATCAAAGTGAACATAATGTCTGGAAGGAATTCTGTCAGGGGACCCATCCACTGAAACTCCCCATGTCTTTTTTGCTTTTGTTTTTTTGCTTTCCTGGCTTCCCTTAAATATTTTATATTAGCCCCAAATTAAAATACATGTAATGAGCAGAATAATACAGCCAGGATGTCAATCTTTGCAGCCAAGTTCTCACTGAGGGAAGAATGTGACTAACAAATTGGGCCATATTGATTTTAAGGTCTTCTCATCTTGAAAAAGTCTCTTTCTCTGTTGCAACACCAAAAGAAGCAAGCAGAAATATCCACAGTCAACTGCTCACATATCCCTTGGGATCATGTTCAGATGCTTCTTTCACATAGAGTTGGTCGTTTTCATCACCTTAGATTCTGATGTGACCAGTGCTCCCTCATAAGAACCAAAGAGTAGTCAGTCCAAAGGCCTATCATCTAGTCCACCATTCTCTTCTCCCAGTGGTCAGTTAGACACCTATGTGAGGCCCACAACAGTGTTCTTCTGCTGCCTCTGAAATTAGAGGTGGCATACAGATATAGTGACTAGCAGGGTTATCTTTATCCTCCATGAATTTGTCTCATCCTCTTCTGGTGGCCATCATGACACAATGTGGAAGTGAATCCCACAGCTTAATTGCGCAGTGTGCAAAGCAAAACAAAAGTACAATTCATCACACCACAGAAGGAAAGAGTCTTCTTCATCACAGCTTGTAGGGCTCAGGAAGGTGGCCCCTTCACCTGATAGGCATACCAGGAACCAGACAGATGTGGAAGGAAAAAGCATCCCAGATAGAAATAAGATGTTAGGCCCACAGGTGAAGTGGTGATGTCAATCAGTAGCCCTGAGAGAAACAGGATTCTCATGACTTGGTCCTTAGCTTTGATCTTCCTTGGAAACACACTCTGGGGAAGCCTGGGGGACATGAATAAGAGCAAGTTCTTCATCAGTAACCCAACCCACAAGCACCCTTCTTAGAATATATTGAGTTCACTTGCAATGAGGTTGAGGATAAGTACCCCAAAGGGGATCTAAGGCTGCAATCCAGTACTCGCTCACTTAGAAGCAAGCTTCATTAAATACAGTTGGACCTACTTCTGAGTAGACATTTGCTATGCTATAAAATAGTCATAGAGTTGGAGCACCTTCCCTACAAGGAAAGGCTTGTTTGGGGCTTCTTCGATTAGGAAGGAGAAAATGTATAGATTAAGAGGGCATGGTAGAATTGCAAAGTTTAGTTTGACGAACCTTGAATCTCACCTCAGCAGGGCAGTTGAGAGAGTGGCAGGAGGCCAAGGGTTTGTGGGAAGCTGGCATGAGAAATCATTAGGAAATGGCTACAGAAACACAAGGGAAAGGGAGTCATCTGAGAGCTGGCAGTTCATACTCTTCCATGTTTAACAAAGCTTCTATTTAAGACTTTGAGGGTGTTTGGGGAAAATGTGGCTCCAATTTTAATTCAAAAGGAAGAGTTCCATAGCTATCAGAATTCTGAGATACATGGCATCCTTGTCAATTTTGTGTGTGTTTCATTTTAATCAAGAGGGATGAAGGAGTCTGTACTGCAGGTGTCAAAACATTTTTGAAATCCTGGGATAGGAAGGGAAGGCTATCTGGTGAGAGATTTGTCCATAAAATAGCACATGCTGTTTAGAGAGAAGACTTAACAAGCAGCAACAACATGGCATTGGATTTTGAAATAAAGGTGAAAATGCAAACAACATAAAGGACAGGCACTACATAAAATATAACAGGACCACTAAATGGAAAAGGGGAAATTAAATTTACTGATATAGACTGTGTAGCACCTAACGGATGGGGCTATGAGCCAAAGTCAATCAAACTTTAAAAAAAAAATGCTTAGAAATCTGATGGTTTATTTCGGGGTGGGAGGGTGGAACTACTCAAAATGAACCCTAAACTGTAGAAGTTTCAGTTCTGCTCCAGTGAGCTCCACTTGACTTAGATAATCTACTCATTAGGTGAAACCCACTAGGCATACTGTTACACCCTCCCCCCAGCAGTATGACCTGAGCTGTACTTCCTATAGAGCTTCAAGCCAGGCATTCACTACTTTCATAAATACCTCCTGATGGTTGATTCACAGAGCGGCAGTGACACCTGCCTCAGAAGTCACTGTGCTCCTCCAGGCTTGAGGAATAATGTGACAACCATAGATGTTGCAGGAGAAAGGGAGAAAGAGCAAATACATTACAGTAGGAAAGGAACAGGGCTACAAATAGAACTGTCAGGTAAGGGAGAAAGAGAATGTGTTGTGGTGAAGTGGGCTTAAAATGAGGGCACAGGTGAAAGCATGGATAACAAAAGTCTACACCTGAGATAGCTTCTGTTGACCTCTGAATGGGCAAAAGAATAGTTCATGTTTGTAAATGTATCGAAGGAGCCATCCATTTGGGTAAAATATTTGGAGGCTATGGAAACACTATAGATGCACATCTAGATCAGGGAAATGGAGCCTGTAGCCCTCCCAGTCAGGATGGTGAATAGTCAAGGACTCCGTGATGATGTGAATGGTACTCCAATGACTTCTGGAAGGCCACAGATCTGCAGCCCTGATTTGCATGAATATATATTATTAACTCATAGGAAAATGCCTTGGTTCTATGCTCAACTGTGCAGTAGCCAACAGCAGAGCATAGAATTCAGGGCTGTCCTGTTCTGTTTTGTGCACTACATTGTTACCAACCAGTTTCATGGAACAACTACACTAGATAGGCATCTGTCAGAGATGCTCTCTGGCTGCACATTTCCCTCATCAAGAAGGATCTGCATAGTCCACCAACAGTAGCAGCTGGTGAGATGGGGAAAACTCAGGCAAAATAAAAATAAAAATTACCCATACTCAGAAACGGAGGGTTAAAGAGCAGACCTCTGCATGGAAAGAGAGTGGCAAAAGGTAAATGTGGATAAGTCCTGTCTCAAGACTCCTTACATGTTTTCCCTAAGAAGGAATTCACCCATTCATTTTGAATTTTGCTTTTGGCACCACCTGGATCCAAAAACACAGCATCCACTTTTGCGTCAGGACCAATCTGCTATTGTCATGTGGCTCTTAGAAGGTTGTCCAGAAGGGAATCTCTGGTCTCTAGCTTAGAGAAAGGTTCTTCATCCTGCCTTAAGAGGCTGAGGTTGCATGAAGCCATCTCTCATTTAGTTCAGCAAACCTGACCTTGTAATTTGCTGCCATTCATAGGTGTGGCACCTTGACTGATATATCCTTATGCAAAGAAAAGCCATTGGCCCTTCAGCTTTGATCATAGAATAAAACTTGAAGGTGTTCCTGTAGAGGTACTGACTTCTCCCTCCCCCCCTCCTGCCTCTCTCTCTGCTTGCTTCCTTCCAACATCTTTTCCTGCGGTGCAATAACATCCTGTGTGATGCTTATGTTGTGTGATGTCCACAGTCGCTGTCATTTCAGATGTTGTAAAATCCTATAAACGAGAGAAGGGACCGGGAGAGGGGGGACAAAAATGAATCAAGGGAGTTTCAGCAAATGCTAACCAAAACCAGGCATCTGCCTCTTGTTTTCCAGGTATTATTTACTCACTTGTTTGCATTGCAACTTCAGGTGTACACAACTGAATTTGCATCAGATGGGCATGTACTAAGCTGGTTCTGCATGCAGTTTGCCCTTGCCAGTCTGCCGACTGACCAAAAAACCAACTAGTTTGACTTGTTTTTGTGCCTTTCACAGCAGCTTGATGCACAGGAATAATCAGATGAAGCTTTTCAGTGTCAAGGTGAGCATTATAACCTATTAAAATTTGCAGATCGAGCTGCTATCAAAAACATGCAAAAAGAAAAAGAAAGTTGGCAACCTCAGATAGAAGCAAATGTGTGGACTGTGCAGAAAACCCTGATAAAATCATTTCCCTCATATGATGTCACAGGGGTGACAAAACCTCTGTAGCCAGAGGTGTTTTTTGCTTTTTTAAAAAACACTCTAGAGTGACTCGTCTTTAGTCCTGAACAAGTAGCTATGATAGTGACTTCCTTTTAACTGGAGCTTAGAGACAGTCAATCCCTTTGTTTTCTTTATGTTTCTTTTCAAAGCCAGCAAACACAGCAATAAAAAACTGTGCACCAGACCATGGACTTGGAGTGGTCTGTTAAGAGACTTAGGGTCTTGGTGTCTATCAGTGTAGTGGAGAGGGAATTTAAAGGAGTAACTTGTGTCGAACTGTGCTTCAAAGCCTCTGTCACTGCCTCAAGGGTTTGCTCAGACAGGCACGTAGAGGAATCAGACGGCGTGATTTTGACAGAATAGCCTTACCAGGCTCAACACTGCTTGCTTTGCAACCCTTCTAGGGAGTTATGTAAGAGGTTAGTGCACATATATACCCAGCCCACAAGCCTCTGTCCGTGCTTGAGAAGTGTGTTGCCGGGGATGGGGTAAGCCTTTCTCCACCACACAGAGGTTCATGCCTGGTTCACACAACTGTTCCTTTATGGGGGAGAAGAAGAATGTGGCCTCAACTCTGTGCATACAGGTCTTTGTGAGAAGCACATGACCTTTCCTTTTGGAAACTCTGGAGAAACATTCAGCATAGAGCTAGATCAATCAATGACCTAATTTTGGTATAAGCAGTGGGGGTTTTTCTCTAAAAAATAAATGTTTAGGAGTGTTCTCATTTTGACTCAAGAAAATCACCATTTCAAATGGGGAAAATAAATATAGTAAATGGACAAAATAAAAGAACATGCATTACCTCATATTACACGGCTGACAGCTCACACTATATTGAAATACTGCCCCTCAATGGGGCCAACCTTTCATTAGTAAAACACCACACATCCACATTCCACACTGCTTCACACATTAAATGCTCGCTTCCCTCTGAGACTCAGGAAACACCAGGAAAGGAAATGAAGCCACCATCGGAGGTGGTAACATTGAAACTGACCAGTCACCGTGCTACCGTGCTATTCAATGGAACTTAGGATTCAATGTGCTAGAGAGGAAACCAAAAAAAAAAATTAAATAATATAGTTTCTTCTCCCATTAGATTCACAAAATGTTTAGGGGTATACATACCTCTGCGTACCCCACAGAAAAAAGCACTAATATGCATTTTTTAATACATTCCTTGGCTGCAGAACTGCATTGCAAAATTCGGAGAAGAGTGAATTTCGAGGGATGGCTGCATTTCGGTTAGCATCTTGTTTTAGAAAGTACAAATTTGGTACTTTCTGCCCAGACGCTGAGGTCCAGTGCTGAGGGCCTTCTGGTGGTTCCCTCACTGTGAGAAACAAAGCCACAGGGAACTAGGCAGAGGGCCTTCTCTGTGGTGGCACCCGCCCTGTGGAACGCCCTCCCATCAGATGTCAAAGAGATAAACAACTACCTGACATTTAGAAAACATCTGAAGGCAGCCCTGTTTAGGGAAGTTTTTAATGTGTGGCATTTTGATGTATTTTTAATCTTTGTTGGAAGCCGCCCAGAGTGGCTGGGAAAACCCAGCCGGATGGGCGGGGTACAAATAACAAATTATTATAATATTACTATTTTCTGTGTGAATTGAACTGATCCCGCCCCCCAGCCCTAACAACCTGTGAGTCACCATGAAAGCTGCAGTTCACAAGCCATTTCTGGTGGTCTTGATAAACCTGCTTTCGTTGTCCCTTCTTGAACAACAGGATGCGTTTTCAAGCACTTTGCAGGCCACGCTATGAGGCTGGTGGGCTGCTCAGTAAATCAGAAGTTGTGTCGGCCGAAAGCAAACAAAATGCTGTGGATGTTGTGGTTGCATCCTGCACTCTGCATCCTACATTGATCCTACATGACCTCTAAGATATCCTTCCAGCTCTGAAAGTTTGCTGTTCCCTCCACTCACACTGTTCAGATGGAGTTCTTTCCCGAGGTGATGTTCAAGGAATGTTGACAAAATTAGGCCTGTTATAAAGGGCTAATGCAGCTTTAAATACTCGGGCCTATTGTAATCTCTCTTTCAGAAATAAAACCTGCTGGGAGCTGCTATTATGTGCTGATGGTGGCATTATGCTCTGCATATTTCCCTGCTCCTTGTCGCGATGCATAATATGGTGCTTGACTGCACATCTTTATCAAAGGAAATGCTCCCAAACAGGAAGGCGCTTTATCAGTCCCTTACAATGATTGTAGCTTTCAGCCACAGGGGCTGGTGGTAAATGGCTCCCAGTTATAGAGTCATTAGAAAGCTATAAGGTTCTTAATTTATATTCCTAATCAGTGAGAAAACTGATAAGAACAGGGACTACTCTCAAGGTTTTATTCTACCCGTTCTCACACTCCCAGGATCTTTGTTACCCCACGCACGATTTGCTCGTTTCCTTGGAAACCGGCGTACAATGCCTGACACATACAGATTTTGCTTAAGCTTATGTTTGTAGAGCTGAAGTGCTTTCACTGTATGATGAGGGGAAACTATTTCCTCCCTCCTTGCTCACTGGAGAAGGAACTGAGTTACATAACCACCATGGTCTGGGAAAGCGGTGACCTTCCATTGTCGGACCCCAGTGCCCACCAGGCCCTGCCAGCATCGTGAGAGGTTATGAAGAATGGGCGCTATAGTCTATCAACATTTGAAGGTCACAGCATCCCCATCCTGGGGTAAAGCAAGTTTCAGCCGCTGGAGGCCCGGTACCCAAGTCTGGTCACCTGAAGAGCATTTGTCGTACGCTCAGTTAGTGATACACAAGCAATATCAGAATTATGCATGCAGAGAATTGAAGCTATGGCAATGTGGCTCATCAGCTGTTCACTTTGGGTGATATGGGTGCTCCTACACCACCATTTTTTTGCCTCAGTACCCATCCCCATAAAGGTAGTTGCTCAGCTGGCTGAGTTCCTTGCTTTAACCCAGGGTTTCCCAAACTTGAGGGTCCAGCTGCTTTTGGACTACAGTTCCCATCATCCCTGACTACTGGTCGGGCTAGCTAGGGATGATGGGAGTTGTCCAAAAATTGCTGGAGGCCCAAGTTTGGTAAACCCTGCTTTAACCTGAAGCATTTATCTTGCTGTCTTATTCCCTGGTCCATGTTATGATCCCTATTTTTGCAGTGCCGAAATATACAGTGGATTCACCACTGCACCAGCAGTGATAAATAAACAGACATGGGTAGCTTTTTGACCAATCAAGCTAACTAGACAAAGAGCTAGAATCAGGAAGTATCTTCTTGTAGATTCTTTAAACCCTTCCTTACTTCCAGTGTGGGTTGAGGGGACAGGAAATCATATTTGGCCCCCTAGGTGCCTGATGCATCAGGGAGACAGGCTACTGGCTTTAGATAGCCTGCAGGTGCTCTTCTCTCATTGGCCAGGTCACATGATGCAAGTTCTAATGATCAGCTATGTCTACTTCCCTAACTGTAACAAAACAAATCTCCCACACCTATGAATCTACCTGCAATGAAGGGGCTGGAGGGTTTCGGTTAGGTTTATTCAATTTATACAGCACTTCCATCTTGAAATGATTCACAACCAGAGCAGGAGGTGGGGGATGCAATAACAATCACATAAACTTTAAGCACAGCTTTTAAAAATACAATATCACATCGTGGGTGCCATCCAAATGCCAGAGAGGAAAAGCCATCTTTGTCTGGAACCAAAATGCTGACACAGTTGGAACAGGAGCATGCTTTATGACACCCACAAAAGCATTGTGACCTTGGTACCACAAAGGCTATTGTGTGTGGACAAAGACTTCCTGGTTTTAAAGGTGAGGCAATATCATCCTTTCATTATCCTGGTGTAGTGCCTAGGGTGGCCAGGTGTAAACAAGGATGGGGCTCCTGCATCTTGAATAGATTTGTAGAAGAAGGAATTTCAGCAGGTGTAGCTTATCATGCAAGCTGAAATGTCCTCTTCTACAAAACTATCAAGAGACAAGAACCTAACTCTCTTTTGCACCCAGCCATCTGAGTGATGCCCTTTCTACAGGCATGGCTACATTCCAGCCTCACAGGTTTTATTCCCGTTTAATATCACGGCTTTCCCTAACAAATCCCAGGAGCTGCTGTTTGGCAAGGATGTTGAAAGAACAACAGTCCCCAAACTAAGGAAATGTTTATAATGCATTCAAAACGCTGTTTTTTGACTAATGTAGCTGAGTCCTTAAATTATTTCATCATATCCCCCTGATTTCACTACCTATGTCCAGTCTATTAAGGTTTTATGCCATTTTTGCTTTTGATATTCTGTCCCTACTACTTTTTAAAACTTGAAGGAGTTAAAAAAAATGGGTGGGGGGAGCTGCTGAAGTAAAAACTGTCGGGAGTGAGTGGAATGGATGTGCTATTGTGTATGGCATTCACTGTTCTGGATCGCGGCCTATATGTACATTGGGGTGTGTGTGTCTTTTTCATTGCTTGCCTTGCTGAAAAAGTCACCGCACATCACTGCTTTCAATTACTTAGCTTGACCTTGCTTTGGAACAAAGGCGGGAGAATAGCATGTAGAAATATAAGGAGATTTTTTCCATCCTGAAGGACTGTAGGGTTTTTTTGTGCAATTCTGAAGCATCACTCAAGAGTTCAATGTGCAGCAAAGGATTTCCTTGCGGCAGTTGATTCCTTATGGTCAAAGTGAATGAATGGCTTGAAAGGGGCTGGACTGACAGCTTTAGGAAATGGCTGTCTTCCATCTCTCTACCTTCATAGAACTGCATGAGAATGATGCTATAAGCCGGCCGGCCTGTGTTCTATTTCACTATCATACATCCCATCAACTTTGACTCTGAGGGAAATTCTCTTCAGATGGTGCTATTAGTTCTATCCTCAGACCCATGAGAGTGAATGACACCACACAGGGGACTACAAGTGTATTTAAGTGCTCCACTGGAGGAGACCCAAATGCTCAGCAAATGCAGGATGAGCCCTTTCTTTCTAGCGATTTCCAGAGGGGGAAGCTGTGCTAGTCTGTTGCAGCAGAAAGGACAAGGAGGATCGCAGTGCCTTAAAGACTGGCAAATTTATTATTATTATTATTGCAAGCCAGAGTTCACTTCATCAAATGTGTGAAACACAATCCTATGATAGCACATCACAATCCCATGATACCTTGCTTACTAGCCATACATGCGAATAGCATCTAGGGGTCTTGGTGGACCACAAGCTTAACATGAGTCAACAGTGTGGTGCTGCAGCAAAAAAAAAAAAAAAAAAAAAAAGGCTAATGCTATTCTGGGCTGCAGCAACAGAAGTATAGTGTCCAGATCAAGGGAAGTAATAGTACCACTCTCTTCTGCCTTGGTCAGGCCACACCTGGAATACTGTGTCCAATTCTGGGCATCACAATTAGGAAGGATATTGACAAGCTGGAACAGGTGCAGAGGAGGACAACCAAGATAATCAAGGATCTAGAAACCAAGCCTTATGAGGAACAATTGAAGGAGTTAGGTATGCTTAGCCTGGAAAAGAGGAGACCAAGAGGAGATATGATAGCCATATTCAAATATCTCAAGGGCTGTCACATTCAAGATGGAGCAAGCTTGTTTTCTCCTGCTCTGCAGAGTAGGACTCAAACCAATGGCTTCAAGTTACAAGAAAGGAGATTGTTACTAAATACCAGGAAGAACTTTCTGAGAGTAAGAGCTCTTGAAAAGTGGAATGGTCTCTCTTGGGAGGTGCTGGACTTTCCTTCCTTGGAGGTTTTTAAGCCTGCAGGTTGGATAGTCATGTGTTATGAATGCTTTAGGTGAGATTCCTGCATTCCAACTCTACAATTCTTTGATTCTATGATTGGTAGGCATATATGTATGTGGTGGTGGTGGAATAGAAATAAGTAAAATCAGAGAGAAACGAACTGCATAAGGAACAGTCAGTGAGAATTACAAAGAATCAAAATAGTTACAGTGACAATTAACACAATTTTGCTGGTGATAAGAGAGACGTCTTGGCATTAGCACATGTAGCGGGGGGAAAACCTGCAATATTGATTCAAACCACAGGTGTAATAGCTTGGGTCTCTCCCACAAACGTGAGACGACTCTGGCAGTCAATTATTTCAGATTTATTGTTCAAACAAACAAACCAGGTCAGAGCTCAGCTAATCTCCATCATCCTCAGATAGCACAGTTGCCTGAACTAAGCTCTGCCCCCTTTCCCCCCAACAGAAAAACCCCCACCTTCTTTTCCTTTCCTTTTCATGTTTCTCATAAAGTCTCGTGATCCTATGAGATTTTGGAGAGGGCACTGCCGGTATTCCTGGGTCTGAGTTACCTTCTAGGCTGACAAGCTGCCTTCTTTGACTCTGGCTCTGCCTTCCATTATCCCTGTGCCCAGAGATCATGTTACAGCTGCTCCCTGCCACTTCTCCCTCCCCTCTGCATTCCATTCTTATCTGCTCTCTCTCTATGCCAGGGTTCTCATTCCCTGTCAGTGAAGGAACGTGGCTGACAACAGATGACCGAATTGAATTTCCTGATAAATTGTAATTCAGCAATTTTCACACCGTGTTTTCTCTTTGAAGCACAATGAATAACATTATAATAAAGATCTCAGGTGGTGAAAATGAGAGTAAGGAATTTTAACAGTGCAATCATACATGTATCATATTGGGAAGGGCCGTAGCCCATTAGCTGATCATCTGCATTGTCTGCAGAAGCTCCCAGGTTACATCCCCAGCATCTCCTCCTAAGTACAGGAGAGACACCTGCCTGATACCCTGCATAGCCATTGCTGGTCAGTATAGACAACACTTAACTAGATGGATCAATGGTTTGACTCAGTAGAAGGCAGTCTCCTGTGTACCCTGTCCTGGGACCTCCTACCTTTCCTTCTTATGGGATAAACAGTAACATAGTGGTAGAGCATCTTCTCTACAGGCAGAAGGTCTCAGGTTCATTACTCATCATCTCCAGGCAGGGCTAGGAGAATCTCTTGCCTGAAACTCTGGAGAGCAACTGCCCATGAGTGCAGAGCAAGATGGAGCAATGGTCTGATTTGGTATGAAGCAGTCTTTCTGTGCCCCTATCTATCAGAATTAAGTTGCACTAAATTCAGTGAGAGTTATTCTGAGCTAAAGTATGTGTAGGATTGCAGCCTAAATATTTTCCTTTCTCCTGGGGACTGGGCAAATTGAAATCTGTTTGCAAAGGAAGGCAGCTGACGTTACAGCTGTACTAAAAAATTCAAGCCGGCAAAAGTGCCAAGCCATGAAAACAGCAGTAACAACAACATCTATTTTGCTTCCACTTCTCTTTGTATTAAGGCCCTGAGTTGACTTTGTGGAATCACTGCGGCAGGCCAGGAATAATGATGTATGAGATAAGAAGCTCATGCCCAAAGCACGGAGTAAGTGAGAATAAAGGCAGGGTTGCCTTTGTGATTTGGCCGTCCCTTGTCTGTCTGACTCTGGGGAGACATTCACAAACACACTCACACAAACAAACACACACAGAGAGAGCCGATCAGACAGAAATATGCCCATCAAACCCAGTGGCTATCTGACCAAGGTAAAGAGGGATCGTGGAGGAATACGGAAGAGGACAATCTGATCAGATTACTGTCATATGGCAGGGCAGGACATGGAAGAGGAGATATGTACGCAGCACACTACTGACATTCAGATTCAGAGCTGAAGGACTGATTTAGAGCCCGGGGCTATAAATCAGTGCTCTTATTATTGCAGCACCGGTAAAGGCTCTTTAGCAAGTGCTGTTTTGCTGGCATCTGGGTGTGAAGCCACAGTGGCCACTGGCACAGAGACATCTTTGGGCACAGAGGAAGCAGCAGCACACAGGGGCCCCATTAGTGTTGTTACAGTTAAATATGGGGGAGGAAAGGGGAAGGAAAAGGCAGGGGTCACCAACAGGCAAGCTCTACTATATCCAAGGGTCCCAATGGTTGCAAAGTATCCAGTAAAATAGTAAGTGCTTGCTTGGCAACCTTTAGCCATTGTCGTCGCCATAGTTGTTGTCATTTAGATTTCTTACCTGCCCTTCAGCCTACTGAGTTACAAGAATTTAAAAATACAATATTAAAATCAGTTAAAATAAATTACTATCAAGAACAGGCATAGGCAAACTCGGCCCTCCAGATGTTTTGGGACTACAATTCCCATCATCCCTGACCACTGGTCCTGTTAGCTAGGGATCATGGGAGTTGTAGTCCCAAAACATCTGGAGGGCCGAGGTTGCCTATGCCTGATCAAGAGAAAAGAGTGGAATACACACACATACAAATACATACATACACATATGCAGATACACTTTCAGACAGAGACCATAGAACCACACAAAAGTTGTTGTCCTGGTTTAGACGAAAAGTTCCTCCACTCCAGCATTCTGCTTCCAAGTTCCTCTGGGAAACTGATGACCAGGAAATAGCTGGTCAAATAGCTGGTTCAAGGTAAATAGCTCAGCCCCACTTGGTAGGTACACCACATAGAAGAACATAAGGATAGTTTGCTGGATCAGCCCATCCAGTCCAGCATCCTGTTCTCTCAGTGGCCAACCAGATGCCTGTGGGAAACTAGAGAGCAGAACATTAGCACAAGAGCACTTGTTTCCAGCATTGGGAAGCATTGCTGCCTCCAACCATGGTGGTAGAGGCACCCTGGCTAGTAGCCATTGATAGACATCTCCACCATGATTTTGTCCAATCGTCTTTTATAGTTATCCAACGTGGTGGTCACCACTACCTCCCGGAGGAGCAAGAAGTGCTTTCTTTCCTCTCTTCTAAATCTTCCATTCCTCTTTAGGTTGGGCAGAGCAAGTCATGTTCTGGGAATGCTGAGGAAAGCCTGGATTGTTCCTCCAGAACTGCTGCTGTGTGTGAATCTCTACACAGATGCCCGGTGATTTGATTTTTTTCTGTAGGGGTTGGGAACCTGGTGGCCACATGTGAGCCTCCCAGCCTCTCTAATATGGCCATGGGGACTCTACCCAGGCCATATCCCCTCGCAAGCCATGTCTTCTTTTCCCAGGCTACACCCCACACTGGGGGCAGTGGAAAAGGAAGTTGGGCTAGATAGGCCTTTGGCTTGATCCGTCAAGGCTTTGGGATGTAATCCATTAGTACAGTCAAATACAACATTCCTTATTTCCCTAGAGTGGGCACAGGCAGGGGGACATCCAGTCAGTGTAACTTCCTGTTCCACTGGTCTGGAGCTTCCTCCCCCTGCATGTGATCTGGGACATGGGCGTGGCTCTGGCTGACTCCATAAAAGAGCCGAGTCATGCAGCCATTTTGTCTTTCTGTTTTGTCTTGTGGTTTTGTCTTGTCTTATCTTGTTCTCTCTTGCTGCCATGCTGCTCTCCTGCAGTCAGCAGCACATGAGTCCACTCTCCATATGAGATGAATTCACAGTTTATTATGTAATTGAAAAGTAAAGTCTGCCTTTCAGGAATCTAATCGTGAACTGAAATGTGAGTAAACTTTTTGTAACTTTACTCAGAAAGACTCTTGTGTCTTTATACTTTTAAGCGGGATTAAAGGGGACACCAGGAAATAAACTTAACTAAGAGATTCAAACGAATCTGCCAACTAGCTTCCAGCTATATTGAGGGCAATCTGCTCTGCTACATCACTTCACTAGTGTGAGTGAAGGAAGGATAATACTTATCCAACATATCCTTTCCTACTATTCTTAACAGTGCCGGATTTACGAATAAGCTAAACAAGCTATAGCTTAGGGCCCCACTCTCTTGCCCCCCCAAAAAATTATGAGTCTTTGTAAATTGTGTTTCTAAAGGAACTTTTGTTATTGCCAAATGCCAATGTGTTTGCATTATTAAGTTTGTTATGAATAAAAAATCATTTTAAATTAGAGCTTCATAATTATTTCACTATTAATATACTTCTTAATTGTATTTCAGTTCAACAATTACTTTGATAAAATACATATTTTGTTATGTGCAAATGGCCTTAGATACCTATTAGGTCCATAAATTACCATCTAGCATATATTCAGCACAAAAAACAGTGACAATTTCTTGTTGACAAAGGACAGCTGGACAAATAAAGTGCCCCATTACCTTAAGTAGCTTAGGGCCTCATCAAACCTAAATCCGGCCCTTATTCTTAATTTTCCCACAAGGGCTGTTCTTATGTTCTTGACTTGGGGCCAATACTGAACAAGAGTTTGGAGCCAGATCTCTCAAATGCAAGTACAGAATCTCTTCCCATAACTCGGCATGTGAAGAAACTTCTCTCGGTTCTGAAAGAGAACGCAGATAAGGATGGGCATTCACCATTCATAGATTTTCTTTTTTAAAAAATTAAATAAATTGTGGAGGCACCAAAGGGCATAGGTGAGAAGTGAAAGAAGGTAGTGCTCTGTCTTTCATGGTATTGTAGTTGCTGGATCTTTACATTGAGCCATTTGCTTTCATGATTGACTCCAGGGTTAAAGTGCACTTCTGCTATAGAATTCCTCAGCACTTGGGTCTCCTTTGTCCAGACACTCCTGTTCAATTTCACCTTCATGTCTTTCATAAGGCATCACATCCCTCTCCTCAAACACAGTGTTTTCAATAAACAGAATCTATATTTTATTTTATTTTTAAAAATATCCTTTTTGTGCATCATGGAGAAGATTATTTAGAAATCCAATGCACTTGACTCTGACAATGTACTTCTATGGATCTGTACATCTAGATCCCTTTCTGTTGTAGGGATGTTAGGAAATTAAATATGTTGAATTGTTTAATGAACGCCTTTTCAAACTGCATTAGACATCCAATGCGGTTGACTCTGACAATGTATTCCTATGTATCTGTTGTAGGGATGTTAGGAAATTAAATATGTTTAACTGGTTATTGAACTGGTTTTCAAAACTGATTTACTTATTGATTAGACTGAATTGCAAATTAGTAGAACTGCTTTTTTGTAGTGAGTGTTATAGTGTTGTTTGTTTATAATATGGTAATATTCTTTTATAATATTATTTTGTTGTAACAGATTCTGGATCTTGCAATGGATTAGTTTGTTTTAATTAGATTTTGAGTGATGCACTAGGGTTTTTTTAAATAAAAAAAATAAAAAAGTACTGTACACTTGTATGAGTTGGTCCTTGGGTAAGTAAGCAAGATTTGAGGTTGATTAAATTTAAATATATTGTTACCAAAATCTAAGCCTAAAAGATACATTTTTGAAGTTAATGAAAGAAGGACAAAGCTTCATGTTAACCCCTAAAAAAGAATTTCTAAGTTACAATGCAAAGTCAGTTTGGCTCTCTTCAGGCTGCCTA
This sequence comes from Podarcis raffonei, assembly GCF_027172205.1. Taxonomy (NCBI): domain Eukaryota; kingdom Metazoa; phylum Chordata; class Lepidosauria; order Squamata; family Lacertidae; genus Podarcis; species Podarcis raffonei. Next base: position 26,523,903 of record NC_070606.1, read on the forward strand.
TCTCCCTCCCTAAAAAAGTGCATACTTAGAGTGAAATATATTAAAAGCTCTAAAGAATTCAGGAAAGAGAAAATAGCCTCAATAAGACACGTGAATTCATCAGGTTGGTTATGCATATTCCTAGTGAAACTGAAGTTAACAAGAAGATTCCTCCTTTGGTGAAATTTCTGAGTGCACAGTCACTGCATTGTCTCTCAGGAAATACTGACTGGAGAGAGGCAATTCCCTTTCTCAGTGATAATGGCTAGCAAAAGATGGAGTCTAGTGACACCTGCTGCTCTCCTCCAATGGTCGGTATTCTGTCTGAGAGAACAATATGAGGAATCTGCCACTCCAGCGTCTGAAAGGGAGGTTCATTGTTAGCATTTCAAGAGCCCAATTTCTATTATTATGTGAAAGGAAATCCTAAAATTAAAACTGTCAGTGTTCACAAAGCTCCATCTGTCTGGATGTGGGTGGTGTTTTGATGCCATCTTCCAGATCCCACTAGAGTGAATTATGTTTAGAAACAAGGTTTAGCTTGCGGATTTCCCCAGCAGGCTGGGCTTTGCAAATGCATACAATCGTTCTGCAGGAGCAGAGGGAAAGTACAGAATGTAATACTGGGCAACACTGTTCAGCTTTTCAGAATCCTAGCATTCTTCTTTCTTGAAACCACATTTCCAGTCCTTATGATGACAAAATAATGCTCAAATTGCAGGCATAAGGCTGTGGTCCTAGGCACACTTACCTGGAAGCAAATTCCACTCAACTCAATGTGGCTTAGGTCTGGCTAGACAAGCAAAGGATTGCCCTGTAAATCTCAAAAAACAGAGGGTGGCTAGCTATCATTATCCATGGGTTGCAGGGAAATTCTTCTTAATGTTCCTAGGCAAGTATAAATGAAGGTAAATAATGTGCTGCTTTTCTTGGTACACAGAAGTTTAACATGTCTATGCAGAATACACACTTGCCTGGGGGGGGGGATTAATAAAAAATGAAAATTCGCCAGCATTTTAGTGTGAATTTCTCCCAACATTTTTATATGCAGTTTTGATTAATATACACATTTTTGCAAGCATTTTCCCCTAATATGTATGCTAGTTTCATTAATATGTACAATTATGTGCACATTTTACACTTTTTTATGCATTTCAGCACACATTACTTGGCAGGAAAGCTGCACTGCAAAATTCAGAGTAGTGGATTTTTTTTTTTTACGATTGCTGTGCTCTTCTCTGCATCTTGTTTCAAAAAGTGTGAAGTAGATAAGTTTGCCTTTAAATGTGAGCTGAATGGAATTTTTCCTTCATCCCTACTGACAGAATCATTTTCACAAATGGAGGACTGAATCTGTGAGATTATGATTTGCCACACAGGAAATACAATTGTGGAACAGCGCAACAATACCATAAGCTGTGAACAAGTCCCTGATTCGTGTCTAATAAAGGATATGAGCTCAAATCTCCAAATACAAGGTCTTGTATGGATGAATGAGGGTTTCCTCCTCAGGCAAGGCACCTGAAGAATTGTATGGAAAAATCTGGGCAATTTAAATTCCTCAGTATACAACTTGCACACTCCTCAGTTGTGCAGAATTTTTCCTAACATGAAATTTGGTACAAACTGGCAGTTCCTCTGGTGAACATCTAAGAGATTTTGAAGGGAGCACAAGGTGTTTCAAAAAAGCTAGCAAAAATATCTCAGGGGTTTTTTTTTTCCTGACTCCCTCATCATTAGTGAGGATGGAAAGATGGAGCAAAAGCAAAGTATTTGTTATTAAGACTCCTAACCATGTCCCTGGAATCTGAGAAGTGCAATACAGTCTAGATATAGTTCTCTAATCATTGGATCGATCAGTGTCTTTGTAGTTTAAATTTTAATTAGGCCTAGTGTCTAAAAAGGGAGAGCCAGACTAATGAAGTGAAAGACTGAGGGCAATCTTTCTTTCTTTTTCTCAACAACATACAGTCTGTCAGGCCAAGAAAAGATCCACTAGGGAAAAGATGCAGCAGCTTTTTCATAAGATGTACCAGAAAATTTGGCACAATTCTTCCAAATTCTCACTCCACCACCAGTAGCACCCAAGGCAAAAAGGAAATACTGACCTCTTGATACATTTTAAAGCTTGCCTGTTACAGTTTCCTTAACCCTCAATATGCTGCTGTGCAGAACACAAGGAAGAATTTGAGAGGTAAGAATTCCAGAGGTGATGTTGAACGAAGGAGATAATAGGAATGTTCCACAGGGAGGTTTCTCCTCCAAATGACTGGAACCTCTTACGCTAGGGTTTATTCTTATGTTGGGTCATAGGAGCCAACTCCTAGGGGCTGAGGTCCCTTCAGCACCCCAATAAAATATTTGATGGGCCCTGCCCCGAAATTAATGAGCATTGCCATTCAAATGGTGTATGGGATCAATTATGTGAGGTGGGGCTTACCTGCCTCCCCCCCTAATATTCTATTCCAGTTGACACCCCTGTGTTGCATGTATTCTGTAGCTCTTCCACTGACCTGTACCATAATAAATCTGTTAATCCTTAAAATGCCACAGGGCTAAAGCCATTTCAAGGTCAAGATCCTTCAAAACATTTTGGCACTTCATTCAGTCTTTATGATAGCTTTATTTCACTTGCTTTGAAACTCTCTCCTGTTGATGTGAACTTCAATTTGAGACAGTTCTTCAGAATTATTACCTGAAAGTAACGTGTTCAGGTACGGATCTCTCTCAAATGTTCTTAGTCTTGGAAGATAGAGGCAATGTTTTCAAATTTTCAGCAATCATGCAGGGTCAGGACACATGATATATACGCCTTGCTGAACTTACACAGATCTGGGTCTGGTCAATTGTGAATGGGGGACTATCTGAGAACCTAATCCATGGCACCTTTGGTATGAATACACCAAATAAATAATGGAAACCATGAGTGCTCCTATAACATCTTATTGGCCTCAACTTTGGTTTATTGAAACAAGACAAGTTCACAACTCAAGGTTTGATGCTATTGTTTCTGCAACCTGCTAAAACAGGTGATAAATTGAGCTATTGGTGGATGTTGGTCTCTTGTCTCAGAGGGGTTATGAGGATCAATTTGCTTTTGCCCTGGTTATCTCTCTGTTGACTTGACTGAATTTTTCGTCTCTGCTGCTCTGATATTATTTTTATTGCTCATTTGAATGTTGTTTATTTTTGGGTGCTTATTACGAATCGAAATGTGGGCTATATATATTTCAAAACAGCATGACAGAGTAATTATTAGATAACTAGTTTTATATTATTTATATTATTTATATGATGGCATTATATGCCACAGCTGCCGGGAAATTTGTGCGCATTTTCTAAGATAAATTTTGTTGATAATTTTAGCAGAGTTTGGTTTTATGGGCAGTAAATATGGCATATATAGATTTATTAACAACTGAGAACAAGAAACCAAATAACTATTTGCTGCTTTTCCTTAACTCCCTGAGTCAGTTGCCCGAGGTTGCTACCTCCTTCTGAGGGTAGGTCCAGCCTTAGACCTTGTAGGGTCTCAATGAATGGATCACTCTGTGCCTGGGGTTACCTCTTTTGGCTTGGAGGGGCAATGAAGAAACAGCAACCAATTTGGTGTTTATTTGTATGGATATTGTGAGGGTGAGGAATGATTCTGGATGCTCTCTGGTGAGAGCAGAGAATCCCGAGGGTAAGGAGTGCATATCTGAGTGTGAACTTGGATAGGTAGTATCAGAAGTGAGATGGTTTTGCTACTTATACATCCATGCTTGTATATTTGGTGGGTAGAGTTGGTTGTGTTTCTTTCTTTTGGAACGGCTAGTAGTTATGCTTTCCATATGATGGCCCCTGTGGTCATTTCCAACACCTACTGTTCTAGGCTATCATCAAGAAATGATACCTCTTTGTCATGACTGGAACACATATGCCACCAGTCTATGTGAGGGCAGCTGAAGTCACCCATTACTGTGTCTCCTCTTTTGGATGCTTCCTGGGTTTCATTCTTCATCTCCAGAGCTCCCTCAGCATTCTGACACTGCCCCCTCCTGCACATCCCTGTTTCCTTTCCTATAGCCCCTTCTATCCCACACTTTGGTGACTGAACTTCTCTAGCCAGAGAGCCTTTTTTTATTCAAATAGGCTCCCTGAAAGATCAAGATTCTGAATCACATGCTGAGTCTTCTTGAGTGCAGCAAGAGAAGTTCAGACACCAACATGTGGGGGGCTGCAAAAAAAAAAAAAAGGCAACAGGGAGATGGAAGACAGGGCAGGGTGAATGGGTTCATTCTCGCTGCCCACTCTTGTGCAGTAGGAATCACAGTGTGGCATGGATTTAATAGAGCTGCAGATTGCTCCTGTCTCCCTATTTTCTGTCCCCAATTTGACAGGAGCCAAGGCCGAACATTCATGAAAGGGAGGGGAAGAACAAAAGTCTGTTTGCGGGACTCCTCTATGAATTTTGCAGGCTGGTTTTCTGATCCAGCACCAGGGAGCCTGTCTCTTTACATTGGATTACACAATACTTTATGATCATCTTTTCCCATCATCCCTTATGTTCTGCAAAGGTTACATTTCATCCCTTGCAGCCATGCCTGATGCTGAGCTCACCCAGAAAGCACATACAAGGCTTCGTGTGGCTTTCCTTCCATTCTTGTGTTAGGAAAGTGATCGTTTAAAAAAACAACAAAAAACTTTACAAACCTCTCTCTCTCTCTCTCTCTCTCTCTCTCTCTCTCTCTCCTCCACCCCTGCCACCCCTTCTCTTCCAAAGGATCCTCAGAGTGGAATGAAATATCAAAAGGCCTGAGGGAAATTTGGCTGACAAGCATGATCAAGGGATGTAGTAAGGAAGCAACTCTTGTGGAACAGATTCCTTCTTCGGCTTGTCATCTGAAGTCTTACCCCTCCTTCCTTCCTTCCATGTCACCTCTAGTACTGGTAGTGTCAATAAATAACATAATGGTCTGGAAAGCAGTGAAAACAATTACCACAGTAAGTTGAATTTTGACGCCTACCACAGGTTTTTTCCCCTTAATAAAATAAAATAAACAAATACAGTGGTACCTCGGGTTACATACGCTTCAGGTTACAGACTCTGCTAACCCAGAAATAGTGCTTCAGGTTAAGAACTTTGCTTCAGGATGAGAACAGAAATCGTGCAGCAGCGGCAGCAGGAGGCCCCATTAGCTAAAGTGGTGCTTCAGGTTAAGAACAGTTTCAGGTTAATTACGGACCTCCGGAACGAATTAAGTACTTAACCCGAGGTACCACTGTAACCAGAACATTAAAAAAGCCCTACTTCAGGTAGGCCTTTTTTCAGCTTTAGGGACACAATTCCTCCAGGTCAACTTTTCAAGGGCCACGGGACAGAAATGGGCAGGGCTACACACAAACAAATGTAACTTTTGCCTTTATATAGTAGGTTAGTTCTACATGTGCATACACAAACATCCCTCCCTATGCTCCATTCAGGCAAGTACCCAGGAGGTATGGTAAGAGTTGAAGGACAAAGTTCACCGGGGGGGGGATGCAGGGTGCGTGAGGGGTGTGGCATTGAGAGAGGTTTAGGAGGCCTCATTTGGCTATACTGATACTATGATCCATAGAAATTAACCATGCAAAAAGTCCAGACTAGCACCAATTGTTATTGTTAGAGTGTGTCCTTGTGCACATGCACACAGAGAGCAATTTCAGCCATCTCTTTAGATTTCTTTTAACTTGACTCAGAAGTGAAGAAAAATATTATTTGAGCAGAAGTTTCTCTCTCTTGGGCTAAATTCACTAGCAACTTTACAAGACATCTGTAAGAAGAGGATTGATGAAGGGAAGTGATGTGAATCTGACACAGATGATTTTTATTAGAGTTGCCGCCAAAATCTCCCCTACAGCAAAACTCAAGCCGAATGTGGAGATGTCTCCTCAGGCAAAACATCCAAGTAGTTTTGAGGGTGTGGAGGGGAAAGAGAGAAGAGCATAATTTCTCAAAGAGATTGGGTCATGGGACATTTAGCTCTAAGTCAACGAAATATCCCATAGGACCCCTTCCCATAGGATCAAAGATACTATTAAAAGAAGAGGGCCTTGCAGTGGTAGCATTCAAACTATGGAATCGTCTTCCTGGGCATGTTGCTATCATTTTGGCATCAGGCAAACTCCATCCTGTTTCCTTAGGTTTTGAATGTCACTTGCTGTGTGTGTGTGTGTGTGTGTGTGTGTGTGTGTGTGTGTGTGTTTAAGCACGTGTGTGAATTTGCTGCTTTAATTTGGCTTCTTTGATTTTTATGGATTTTATTTGGTGTTCACATTTCAATAATTTGCTATGATTAATGAGATTTTGATTGAAATGATTTTTCTGTCAAAAACATGGGGTGTAAATGTATAACAAAATATTGTTAAAAACCTACCGCAAATCTATAGTGGTACCTTGGTTATCGAACTTAATCCATTCCAGGAGTCCATTTGATTCCCAAAACCATTTGAAAACCAAGGTGTGGCTTCTGATTGGCTGCAGGAGCTTCCTGCACTCAAGTGGAAGCCGCATCAGGATATTCGGCTTCCCAAAAACGTTCACAAACCAGAACACTTACTTCTAGGTTTGTGGCATGCTGGAGCTGATTTGTTCAGGAGCCAAGCCGTTCGAGTACCAAGGTACCTTTGCTCAGAAGTAAGTTCTGGAGATGTTTCATTCATTTCGCTGGTACACCTCTGAGGAAAATATATTCATGTTAATGATCAGAGATATTGTGGACTCAGTGATAACCCAAAACTACTTTACTCTCTTTTCTTTTCTTTTCTTTTCTTTTCTTTTCCTGGTTTGGTCTGTATCCTTGAACGTGAATGAAAGCTCTTCATGCCAGCCTCTAATACCCTGCATCAAATAGCTCCAAGTTACAAGGCAAGATCAATGCCAAGTCAGCTTGCAGACTGAAAATTCCTCCTTCCACTCTCGACTGCCAGAACCCAGAGGTCACATAGCCTAAGGATATAAGAAAATGCACACTGTCATGCAGAGGTTAAGGCATGTTAAAGCTAATCTTTCCTGTCTTGATTAAAACAGCTGCCACAGATGTTCACACATTTTGTTGTTTGTTGCTATCTGAAACTTTACTAACTTCGCCTCCCTCCCTCCGTCTCCTGCACAGACATAAGAAATAATGTAGCCCATATGTCTGCCCCCCCCCGAAAAAAGGCTGAGAATGCCCCTGCAAAGGCTAAAAAGAGCTGGACAAATCAAAGGCGCCTTTCTGAATGTGTCAGAAAGGAACCAGCCCAAGACAAGACACATAGCATGTCAGGCAAACAGCTACTGTCGGCTGTCTGAAGAGTTTTTGCCCCACACTCGGGAAACATTAGGCTCATCTGAAATGTGATGTAAATTCATCTTATGGGACTTGAGTAATAGGGAGGACTTGTTGGAGTGAAGTGACTTTAGGACAGACATAACTGTTAGCTGCACAAAAGACAACAGGAAGGCAATTCAAAAGGAATCCCAGGTGTATGAAGGTATTCTGGGAAGGTCACCAATTTTGGGGACAGATTGCACAGTCTAAAGCTGGGCTAAAATTCCCCATGAAAATATTCTCCCCTTGCAAAAAGAGACATATATTTTCTGTTGTTTTCTTGGTGGGTGGATGTGGAGAAATTTCTCTGAAATTCTCAGGAGGGGTGCTGTGTAGCTGCTTGCCTTTCTAAACTCTACAAGGTGGCTGGGGGTTTTGGGGTGGGTGCTCCCACTTGCTTTTTGAACCACTCAGAGCAACATGAGAGTCTCTCAACAGATTCCTCCTGCCTGCACTTCCTGGAACGCATTGGGGATGCCTGGCAACACAAGAAGTGTGCTGGTCAGAAACTGTGCAGAGAGCCTCATGCCACTTCCCACTGGCCACACTTTCTGGGATGTCTGTGGAGCTGCGTGATGTAACGTGAGGTGGCATCACTCCTAGGGCATTCCAGGAAATGCAGCCAGTGTGAAACTGGGGACAGTCTTGTATTGCTGAGAGCAGAGTAGCTTTCCCTTATAAAGTGAAAAAAGCAAGAAAAATGGAAAACCTTTGGCTACCTTGTAAGGTTAAGCCATTTCCGACCTGGGAGGAGAGGGGGTTGCGGGCAGAAATCCCTCCCACATCTCACACGCGGGGGCTTGCCCTTGCCCCCGCGTGGTTAGGGAATCCCCGGGCGTGTCAGCGACCCGGCCCACCAATCAGCGGGCCGGGGAGGCATGGCCTAGCCTATTTAAGACTAGGCACGACCGGGGACCGCCCTCTTTGCCCCCTTTCCAGCTGAGCGGTTTCATACCTTGTAAGGTTATGTAGGGTAACCAGCAATCTCACTCTGAAAATCTAAGAAACATTATTGTCCCCCAGTCTTCCAGGAGGTCTCAATTTTACCCCACCCATTCAATGAATAGAGCCCAGCTCTGGTGCTGATTTCAGTTGACTGGGGCCATATCATAGGTGCTTTTCTGAAAGTGTCTGTGGACTTGCTCAGTTGCCTCTTTTCCATGGCTTTATTCCACACATCTGCCTGATGGGACGACAATGGCTCTCCAGTATGACCCAGTATGGATTGGTCATGACCAATCCGACACCAGTAGCCCAGTGTCAGGAGCTTGAAGAAAAAACATCCAGGTCTAAGACTGGGAACCAGCAGACTGAGTTACCTTGGACAGCATGAGTTTAGGCTTCAAAACCCTTGTTTAGTTATGGAAAGGAACAGTGGTGCACACATCAGCCCCTGCAATTGGCAGAGAGTTTGAAGCCTCTGAATTGGACAAGCCTCATGGAAAGACTTTGCCTTTGCCTCTTCAGAACATTAGAGAAATGGGTGGTTGGACCATTTTGAAAGAAAGCCCAAGTCATGGGAGCAAGGGAGTTGTGGACTCCCCAAGGCCAGGCCAGGAGATTTATCCTCAGAATCTCCCTACTTGAAGGCTGGGTTTAAAGCGACGTCAACATCATTTCCCCAACTCTGTGTTTGCATCCCTAACAGAATATGGGCAGTGGGCGTCCCATGAGTGGTCTTTTTAACTGATGTGTTATTCCGAAATTTGCCTTCGTAAATGTGACACATGCTCTTCCTGTGAAATTTACTGCCAAATAGAGTTATAATGAAGTGCCGCTATCGGGGAAGGATTAAATTGGACTCTGCAGAAATGGCATTTAAGGAAGCTGTATCTCTGCTCCATTCCATTATTACTATTATTACATTTAATCAACAATCTTTCATGCCAATGAAAGGGGGGAAAGGGAGCAAATGAATGCTTTCCAGAATAGATATAAATAGAATCTTAAGTCAGACATAAATACCCGTTTAGCGGATTTGTAATGGCTGAACTTGTGTGCGTAAAAGGGAGGGGAATTATTGAAACAAGCTGAAAAGGTTTTTCCAGTGATGATGCAAATAAGGGAAAACATACTTTTTAAAAGAAAAGGCAAAAAACCCCAGAATGCACCATGTTTGAGGGCTGCTTTTTTTTTTTTTAAGCACGAGCTGTTTAGCACAATCATATGCATATTTAGCAGTCAAATCTCAGGCATTGGTCCTGAGGCTCAGGATTTGAAGTTGATCCCATGGGCCTCAGTGCAATCTACATATAAACTCTATGGGCGCTATCCAACTGACACATTCCATAAGTGCAAGGATTTCCACTTGCACAATGAAACATCTCTCCTCTCCCAACCTACCTCCTAAATCTGTTCAAGGGTTCATTCCTGTGATGATGGGACATGTTAGTTGGATACCTACCCTATCTTTCTTGACCCCCCCCCCCAATTTCTCTTTCCCCCATTTCTTCAGCTCCATCCCTTTAAAAATAAAATTTTAGCTATGGTCAAGGAGAGTACCTGAAAGTGCTCCAAAGATGATTGGTGGTCAGTGAAGCATCTCTAAAAAAATCCTGACTGGAACAGGAATAGGGAGAAGAGCCTGATGGAACTGGAGGGAGATGCAAGTCTGAAGAGGTAGGCCTTTTGTCCACCTATATATACTCAGCTTTACCCCCATACATTTTTCAATTGAACTCCCATCATTCCTGGCCACTGGCCATACCGTCTGGGGCTGATGGGAGCTGGATTCCAGGAACATTGGGAGGGCCACAGCTTCTCCATCCCTGCTCTGTATGCAGCAAAGTTGCAAAAGGAAGGAGGTTCGAACTGCCAAACATGTTAAACACAAATTTTGAACAGCATGCCAGACAGAACAATCGAAACCCTTGGCTAGCACTGGTGGGGCTTAATGGAGCAGCATAGCTGCCGAGTGGCGTAGCATGTGGGGGCACAGGGATGGTAGCCCTGGGCACACAATTGATAGGGGTGCAAAATTTCAACACCTGGTGCAGCCTCAGTTCAGCTGTGTGCTTCCATTGCTGGGCTCCCTTGAAAACGGCTTCTCTATGCGAACCGGGAAGAGACCTCTCCAGACAATGGAATGACTATTTTTTCTTATCTTCCTGGGGGACATGGACAGGCAGTTGGATGTACATGCGTACTCTGTATGTGTCCCTCCCTCCAACTCCTCCACCTCCGTGCACCCCTGGGCGCAGGCAACCCACGCTATGTCACTGTAGCCACCGCCATCTCCATGGAGCTGCTGCTTGCATTCAATGGGGAGATAGAAAAAATACCACTTTGCTGCACCACCTCCCTGCCAGGTGTAGCAAAGATGCCTGGATTGGGCCTATTGCTATCAGGATTAGCTCAGGATACAGCAGATCTTTTGCTGGCCAGCTCCATCCTTTCCCCAGCCCAGGGGGATTCCAGTGGCTACTGCTGGTGGGGAGACCACCAGCTGGCTCTTTCAGTGGGCACACTGAGGAGTTTCTAACTGGTGGAGCTCACCTGCCAGCAGAGATGAATAGGTCTAGGCTGAGCTACACCACTGCCTCATCCAAATCTCCTTCAGCCTAACAGGTTGAAAGCTTGGACTGTACGTTAACCTGATCATTTTCATTTTCAAAGGAGGGGAAATCCACATTTTGAAAAATCGTTTTTAATATAACTTTAATTTGGCCCTAACGGTCCAGAAATAGGAAAGCTGCACCAATGCGTAGCATGGGAAAGAGGACACTATCCAGAGGCATTGTAGAAAACTAGTTTTCTTTTCCACCAGAGCTAAATGGATTCTGAGCATTAGAGCTCTTTTTCAAAGGTGTCTTTCTTTTCTGCCTTTTCTCATTGGAGACTCATCTCCCCCTACCACTTTCCATCAGATAGAGAAAATAATGACATTTATTTTCTCATGAGAGAGTCGTAGCAAGAGAGATGATTATCTAAGATGATCTAGCAACCACAGAATGAATATTTGAAAGGCAGATACGGAGAATGCATCTAAGGAAGATCAGGAGAGGGGTGTGCTATGGCCAACACCTATTATATCAGCAGGTATAACCAGATCAATAATGTAATCCATGTCCAATTGAGGATGCCATCTGAGCTTTTCGAGGACTTGTTGCTACATGATAAATATCTTTCTTCATGCGTCCTTGTAAACAAACATTAAAGTCTTTGTTGCTGTAACCTATAATTGCAAACAAAGCATTTGATTGCAGAAAGCCTAATGATTTCAAAATGTACACAAGTAGATAGCGTATCTCCCCTTTCTGGAAAGAGACAAAAGAGACAAAAAATATTAATAAAACAGAGTTGGTCACAGAGGTGGGGAAAATGTTTGAAACAAAAACTCAGTAGGTATTAAGTATTATTTCGATTCTCGAAATATAATTGTGAGGAATTTTAGTTAATTGAAGGAAAGGCACAGTTCACATACAAATGACAATTGAATCACAATGAGGAAATTACAATAAGGCTGCAAATCTAAGCTTGCCTACTTAGGAGAATTCAGGTCAGTCTGTTTGTGGCCCTTGCCACTTTCACATTTGCCCACCTGTAAGTCCATCAGAATTCTGCATTAATTTTTGATATATATATTTTTAAGTGTATGAAAATATGCATACATATTCAAATGTGCATTTTAAAAAAGTTTCTACTGAAAGATACATTTGGCACCATCACTCACTACTCAGTAAACATAATCTAAGCTCCATGCTCAAAATGCAGGTGTTCTGGACTTTCATGTGCCAACTCATCACAACAAATTGGGTCCTTATTTCCATTTTGCATAGGAAAGAGCTTGGCAGTTTGCAGAAAGAGTTGTGTGCTTGACTTGCTGATTGAACTGAGATTCTGAGTCTCAGCAGATGCAACACTGGCTAAGCAACAGTTTCATTCTGCAGTTCAGAGAGGCTTCCAGGCAATAACAGCCAGCAGAGGCTCACAAAGCCACACCAGCAACATCAAAATACAGTATAAAATACTAAAAGAACAAAAACAAAACCCCACCTATAACAAACCTTGGATACAGATCACGATGAAAGAAGAGAAACCTTAACCATGAGCCTAGGTTTGGGCAATACTTTGAGGGCATGCCCACATTTCTTCTCTCAACACTTCCCCCCGGGAAAACCTGCTGTTTACTGCTGAATTGCTACAAATGTCCATCAGTTTTCCTGCAAATCAATATTTGTTCTGATTCAGTAGGAAAAAGCAGGTTTTCCCAGGGAAAGCAGTGGGGCAAATAGAAAACATCTTAGAGCTGTGTATTCTAGGCATGGGACAAATGTGGAAGAGCCTTTACATTGACCTAAAAAGTGCAAAATGGCTGTGATCTCTCTTGAGGAGCTGGCATGTTTGTGCTAAGCCATGGTTTGACTTAGCATGATACGCAAACACAGCCTAAGGAAATGATTGCAGTAATAAAGTAACCATCCCAACAACTGTTATAGTTGTTTCCTTAGAACCAGATTCTAGTGTCTGATGCTGGAGTGAGAAGCGGTGACCTTTCCTGCAAGGAGCTGAGCGGAACAGCCTGCCAAGATGGGTATTCACTTTGGAAACTTGGAGAGAGTAAGGCATGTGATCACCTACAGCTTGTCTCCATTTGAACAAAGAGCTTTCCCACACTTCTTCTCCAAAGGAATTCTTAATGTCTGGAGGCGGTTCAGTACACAGGTCTTCCGGGTGGTGCCTCCCTTTGTCGCGGCCTATGTCATCTATTCCTAGGGAACCGAAGAATTTGAACGTCTTAAAAGGAAGAACCCAGCTGACTATGAGAATGACGAATAATCTGACAGATAACAAAGAAAACAGTTGCCAGCATTTATTCTTGGCCTCAGCTTGTTGACATGAATACGCAAATATTTAAAATAACACTGGTTCAATAAACCTCTCTTCCTGTTCTAAAAAAAGAGAAAAAGAACCAGATTCTAGTGTATCCTTGCTATTGCCACACATACATTTAATATAAAAGGGTCACAACAGAATCTGGTCGGTATTTGTGCCACTTTGAGTTTCTATTAACAATGATTACAGAGTACTGGAAGGGGGGTGGTAGGTAGCTGCTAATGTGTAGACAAGATTAATTAATTCTCAGTATGATTATTAAAAGTGTTTGAAGTCTGGCAACTGGGGGGAAAGTAGAAGCATTTGCATTAAGAATATGCCTTTCCTGAAAGAATCTGGCAGTGATTTGCAAATATTAATTATGCCTTGCAACATCTGTGAAGAAACAAGGGAAGCCATCTTTAATTCCAGCAGGCATCGAAGATTACACTGTTTGGACTTACACGGAGGGAAACCATAAATTAATAGTGAAGTTTCCAAAGGCTAATGCTGCGCCCGGGAGATCCATTTGGCAAGGCCAGTGTATCAGTCCGTTCATTAAGAAATTCCCACATTTGTGCTTATTATTAAAAATAGTCACAACAAATGCTCTTAAGATATAATTGTTTGTCTTCTTTGCAACTTGGCTTTGAATATATACAACAGCAGACTTTAAAACACATTTCCATCTTTGTTTCCTGTTTCTATTAGCTGACTTTTCTATAACATTATAACAAACTTAAACCAAAATATCAAACCAGAGCAGGCACATCCAATGACACCTGCCTGCTTGCCAGGGCTGGCCCATCCATGAGGCATGTTAAGGCAACCTCCTCTGGCGGCAGGATCCAGAAGGACAGCTGATCCAGCCTCCAAGGAATGCTTCATCTGTTGCTGCTGCCGTAGCAGCAACAACAACTGAGGCCCACTCCTTAGAGGCTGGATCTGCTTCATCCTTGGCCTCCCTCCCATGCTGCATCTACAGTGGCCTCTTTGCAAATAGGAGAAGCTACTGGTCTCCTCCCACCCTGATGTAGGTCTTTATTCCCTTCCCCCCTTGTTCCTAATGTAGATCCTCACTCATTCCATCTTCCCTGGCAGCAGCAGGTGCCATTTTGTGGTTCACCTTAGGGTGTCCAAATGACTTGGGCCAGCCCTGCTGCCTGCACAGTGGAAATCTCCTTGCATGGCAGGACCTCATTTTTCTGCTCCTTGCTATAACAACAACAACAACAATATTTATACCCTGCCCATCTGGTTGGGTTTCTCCAGCCACTCCGGGAGGCTTACAGCATATCTAAGAACATAATAAAAACACCAGGCATTAAAAACCTCCTGATGCAGGGCTGCCTTCAGATGTCTTCTAAAAGTTGTGTAATTCTTTATCTCCTTGACATCTGAAGGGAGGGCAATCCACAGGGAGGGTGCCACTACCAAAAAGGTCCTCTGCCTGGTTCTTCTTCATGAGGTAATTGCAGAGAGGATGGGCCATTAAGTAAACAAACAAATGGTGATTAAGAGATCAAAATGAAGGGAGCTCTGTGAAGGGTGGCACCTCTCCTCCAACTCTTAGATAGTTAGAAGGACAAAAGCCTAAGTCTTGAGCGGAGAATTGGCAGCATCATGCTGAAGAACCAAAGAGGCAGTACAATGGTTGATTTCTGTTTGAATCCCAGGCTGTGGGCAAGACCTTTTTGGGGTTGTTAATGCTGTGAACCCCTCCATCAAAGGCTCAGGTTGTATACATGTGTAAATACACCATATATCATAAAGACACCGCAGTCTCCTCAGTGCATCATTCCCAAAAGGAAACACAAACCCTGGGTGAGTGTCTGGAAGCCCTGGAGAATGGGGTGGTACGCAAAAATACCAAAATCCTCAGAGAGAGATTGTATGGACCCTGGAACCGCTTCTGAGTCCTTGCCTTCCTTATATCTTCTGCCAGAGATTTATTTTAATGGCTTGTCTAGCCACACATTCTTTCAAAAGAAATAGTGAAATATACTGCTGATTTCCCAGCTCAGCCCTGAAGCTCACTGAGCGGCCTTGGGCAAGTCACTCTCTCTGAGCCTTCCCTACTTCAGAGAGCTTGTTGTGAGAATAAAATTAAAGACATATTTGTGGGGGAAATCAAAAGAAAGAGAACATCAAGAAAGGTTTGCACTTCTTGCTGCTTGTGAACTCAGTACTGTTGGTTCAATAGTGCATCTCTTTGATGGGAAAAGCCAGCCTTTCGTGATATTTCCCGTTATCTGTTTAATTGTTCATTGACACAAAGTGTCAGAGGAAAATACTTTGCTGATCTTTTAAAATAACAGCCCCAATTGACCAGTGTATCAAAATGACTTTTGTTTCTCAGCTTTTTACAAGGATATCAGGATACCGAGAAAAGTTGCTACCTCCTTATTAGCATCAGCCAAGGCCAGAGACAAAGTTTACAAGGCGAACATAGAATACACTACAAAAGTAGCTTGCTTGTTTTGATTCTTTTGGAATTTATTTTTAATGTGTTTAACTGTGGCCAAAAAAAACCCCTAACTGGCTGAGCTGGACTTAGCAATTATTCTGTTCATTGGATCAGCTGCCAGGTTTTAATTAAGTTCGTTTTTATTGATGCAGGCTTAATTTTGCTTTATTTCTCAATATATTTATTGTGCCATTCGCCACTGTTTTGATATTGGGATGACCCATGGTTATAAGCAGTAAATCTTAACTGAGCTTGTAGCTACTAAAGGTTTAGGAGTTCTGCCTGGGAAAAGTGACGACCTAATGAGTGCTTTCCACCCCCTCGCCTTCCCAATCTCTCTCAACCTTCCCTGACTTGGTGCCCTTCAGATGTTGCAGCAATACAGCTCTCACAATCACTGGACATTGGTCATGCTGGCTAAGACCGGTGAGAGCTGAAGCCCAAAATTTCTGGAAGGCATCAGATTGGGTGCAGGACACACTCTACCTTTTAATCAAAGCCTTCACCTTTACAGTGCACTGCTTAGGGATAATAATAATAATAATAATAATAATAATAATAATAATAATAATAATACCCCGCCCATCTGGCTGGGTTTCCCCAGCCACTCTGAGTGGCTTCCAGCAGAATATTAAAACACAATGATTCATCAAATATTAAAAGTTTCCCTGAACAGGGCTGCCTTCAGATGTCTTCTAAAAGTCTGATAGTTGTTTATTTCTTTGACATCTGAAGGGAGGGCACAACTACCGAGAAGGCCCTCTGCCTGGTTCGCTGTAACTTCGCTTCTTGCAGTGAAGGAACTGCCAGAAGGCCCTTGGCGCTAGACCTCAATGTCTGGGCAGAACAATGGGGGTGGAGACGTTCCTTCAGGTATACTGGGCTGAGGCTTTAAAGGTCAGCACCAACACTTTGAAATGTGCTCAGAAACGTACTGGGAGCCAATGTAGGTCTTTCAGGACCGGTGTTATGTGGTTCATGCTGAGAGCAATTGGCTCTTGTACGTGCGATCACAGCGTACAATTTCTCCACACCCTTGCCTTCTTATTGATAAATTTTAAACATGCACAATAAGAAACATGCAGAATAAAACAGTTGTGCAGAATCTAAAACAATCCTCCCATGATTCTATGTAAGAATATATTATTCTATACTGTATTTTCATGCTTGTATCATCATCATCATCATCATCATCATCATCATCTCGATCCAACTATATTTAAGATCTGTCTGTTACATTACCAAAACATTTAGGAAGGGTTTCTGAATTCTTCATATCCAATAAGATATGCCAATTTCAAAATTCTGAAAATGCCCCAACATTCGCACTATCAAATTTTAAACAAATATTATATCCACCTGCTTCCCATGTCAAGCTACCAAATTAGGCATGGGGAACCTTTATTCCTTCAGATGTTGCTGAAGTACAACACCCATCATCCCTGGCCATTGGTCATGCTTGCTGGAGCTGATGGGATAACAAAAATTGATGGGTCAAAAAAATTCCCATACCTGTACTAAACGCTTGGCTGCCATCAATAACCAATATACTAACCCAGTCTATTGTTCTGTTCCAAGATATTGACATAATCAAATGTGTTTAAGATCTATTATAACTGACATGTCCTTTATTTCTTTGATCTGGTCTGTAAGCTGTCCACAGTAACTGTCAATATAAGGACAATGTCACCACAGACACACTTAATCGTCTTAGAATCATAGAATCATAGAGTTGGAAGAGACCACAAGGGCCATCGAGTCCAACCCCCTGCCAAGCAGGAAACACCATCAGAGCACTCCTGACATATGGTTGTCAAGCCTTTGCTTAAAGACCTCCAAAGAAGGAGACTCCACCACACTCCTTGGCAGCAAATTCCACTGTCGAACAGCTCTTACTGATATTGTCCACGTCTCCAGCAGGTTGCAATTTCCCCAAATCAAAAGGTTGCTGCAATCACAGAAATAGACAGAATTCAAGTGTATGTTGACCATATGAAGTCCAATTCACACTGTACGCTTTTTACCAGGTGAGGAAGAAGACAGGATCCCCCAAAATTGAGTAAATTTAGCAATAACTTACATGCACAATTACTGCCATGAGTATGAGTGTCAGCCTGCCAGTGCAAGTCCTCTGGATCAATAATACATACATTCTGTGCTTCTGGAGCCCAACTAGCCCACAAGTAGTACTGCATTAAAACTCTATATAAGCTTCATCATTAGCATACGTATTAGCTGAATGAATGCTTTCGTCTGACCCGCTGGCTGGCAGAAAGGAATTGTGTTCAAAAGGAGGCTGGATCCATCTCTCCTTGATGAAATTACACACAAATGAATAGCAAAGCAGGCCTTCAGCTTAATTCAGCCGGGGAGACAGTGAGACACCTTATCACTGCCCTTAAATCTACCAGGCTGGTGATTCAAGTACCTTAATTGCATCTGTGATCTGCTGTGCTTCTTTCAAAGGATAAGATACAGATGCTATATGCTTCTAGCCAGAAGCCATTTTTAAACAGTTGGAACCAGGGAGGGTATCTAGGCATGCAGACAAGAGCGATATCTTAATGCTTGTCTGCTATTTGATTGTTATCACATCTGCCCCTATGACTAGAACATCCTGTGAAATCACATTTCACCCTGGAAGTTTGGGCCAAGCTATAATTAATCACAACCAGAATCTGTCTTTGTTTTCTGGTGTTATGGAAATGTGGGGTGACTTACCAGCTCCTAACAAGACTGTATCCTCCCACCAGATGTCAAAGAGAAAAACAACTACCAGACTTTTAGAAGACATTTGAAGGCAGCCCTGTTTAGGGAAGCTTTTAATGTTTAATAGACTATTGTATTTTAATATTCTGTTGGAAGCCGCCCAGAGTGGCTGGGGAAACCCAGCCAGATTGGGGGGGGTATAAATAATAAATTATTATTATTACTATTACTATTACTATTACTATTACTATTACTATTACTATTATTATCCTGCTTCCCCCACCGCCTATGGATCCATTCAGCCATGAACACGCTACTAGGATGTCTATGTCATCTCACTTGCAGACCCTCCAAGTGTCCCTATTTTCCAGGGACATCCCTGATTTAGAGAAGCCGTCCTGGTTTCTGATTTGATCCTGGAATGTCCACTTCTCCTTACGATGTCCCTTTTTTAATTGGAGGCTATGGAGTTACCCAACCCCGAGCCCTCTGAAGGCAATCCTATATGGGGATTTTAAAAAAAAAGTTTAATATTTTATTATGTTTTTATATATGTTGGAAGGTGCCCAGAGTGGCTTGGGTAACCCAGTAAGATGTGTGGGGTATAGTAAAATAATCAGTATGGAATGGGACATTTCTATTTTCATTGAAAAAATGTTGGAGGATATGGGATTTGGCCAGAGGGGGTCAATTCAGGTGTAATTTTTAGGAGAAAGTGGCAGTGCTGCATATTAACAACATGTTACTTTCAGAAACTATCCTGCTTGAGTGGTCTCAGGATGCCAGGGAGGCCTGACTTCCATTAATACTTCTTTGATAGCATTAAGTGGCATGTATAATACTTGCTCTGCGATAAGCAAGACGACTGACGTACTAGCACGCCCTCGATGCTGTCCGGTTGTAAAACAGCTCTTTGAAATCCTGTGGAAGTCAGCTTGACACTTTCTTTCTGCATTCATTTGCATTGCTAACAGATCCAATTGTCCATTTTCTCCCCTAGAATTTGTGGAAGAAAGCAAAGAATGAATTGAGAATATACATTATTGAAACTGGCTCAGCTTACAATTTCAGTATATATTCTGGGGGGGGGGGGATGTAGCTGAGTATCCCAAGCTCAGGTTTTCACTCAAATTAGCAACAGGATTACCCTGTTTCTCTTTTCTGTTAATTCTTATCATTTTTAACTGCCTCTTCTTAGGCTTTTCTTGCCCGTGCCAGCCACATTCAGAGGAGTTGTCTGTAGCATGTGCCACTCTGCATGCGTTTGCGCATTGTTGCTTTCAAGGTTTTCTGCAGAAACAGGTAAACCTGACAATTTATGTTTCTCCTCTTCCCAAACATCAATTCAGTTCACATTTTTTGCATCAGTTTACTTTGTTGAATGATTTGTTTGTTTATGAAAAGTTCCCAGGAAAACCCATAAGCGCTTCAGTGTGCATCTCTCCCTATATACACATTTTTATATGCTATCTTCGCAAACAAATGCATCTTTAGGCACAGTTTTCTCTAGCATCCTTTTTTTAGTAGATATGTTTTGATTGGAGAATGGTACCACAAACTTCAGAGAAGTGTGAATTTCAAAAAACATTTATATTTCAGTTCATGCATTATTTTGGGACATGCTAATTTGGTAGACCTGCATTGAAATGCAGGCAAAACACACTTTCTCCCACGTCTCTAGCTTTGCGGGATACAGTAAAAACAAAACAAAACACCAACAACCTGCTTTAAAAAACTTCACCGATGGCAATTTATTTTCCTAGCATTATCAGTGAAACTGTAAATTTCTTTCCATCTTAGCATGGTGGAAATCTTCTCTTTTCTGTTCCATCAAATATAGTGGGTTATTCTTCTTTTTAACTATTTTTCCATTTGGATGTCACTGTTTCATGATGGGCGTAAAGCCGAATAAACATTTTTGGTTTGGTTTGGATGTCACTCTGCACTTTGGCTTCCTGCAAAGATCAGTGACAGTGTGAGAAAGGGGGAGCGCTTCACTTTCACTCCAAATCAGAAGAAGGAGCCCTTCAAACGGTCTCAATTCTGGAAGACTTTTTAAATTACAAGATGGGGACCTCTAAAAACAAAAGTGAGAATGGAATTGCTGGCAGAAATCTGTCCGAGGCTCCCTTTCTAATCAATGGCAAATGAAACCGAAAGGGACCATGGAAATGAATTCTGAATCAAGAGCCAAGGGAATGCCATCCTGATGACTGAGTAATGAAACAAATGAACTAATAAAGCATCCTAAGTGTACCTTTCACAAAAAACCAGAGGCTTTTCTCCTGGGCATGGTAGGCCAATTGGTGTCAAAGAAAGATAGGATGTTTTTTATGTATGCTACAACAGCAGCAAGAGTTCTACTAGCAAAGTATTGGAAGACACAAGAACTACCCACACTGGAAGAGTGGCAGACGAAGGTGATTGAGTATATGGGACTAGCAGAGATGACGAGCAGAATCCGTGACCAAGGGAAAGAGACGGCGGAAGAAGATTGGAAGAAATTTAAACTTTATCTTAAAAATTCTTGTAAAATTATTGAGTGTTAAAATGTCATGGGTAAAGCATAACAGATTTGCAGCGATAAATGATTGGATAGGAAAGAAAGAGGTTACAGAAAGGAACTAATAAGTAATTGGGACCAGGGGTTGCTGAAAAAAAGTTCAAAACAGGGATGCAGAAAAGGGAGGCATGGGGAAGTCGCTGAAATTGGGTACATGAAAAAATTTATGAAATTATACATGTTTATATGTTTGTTTGTTTGTGTTTGTCTTTTGTATTGTTTTATATTATATGTTGAAAAACCAATAAAAATTTTATAAAAAAAAAGAACTAATAAAGCATCCCCCCCTTTCCCATCTGCTCTAAACAAGGAAATATGGAACCCCTCACCTGCAGTTTCTGGTTCGGTCAAAGCAAAGAATTTCCATGTGCTTCTGCCACTTATGGCAGAGCTGTGGTCATGGTTGAGCTACGGAGGTGACATTGGTATGAACCCAGGCTTCCACATGAGCCTTGCATCTGCCACCAAACCTTCAGGAACACTGGCTGCCCTATCTCCCCCAATGAGAGATGCTCTTACATTCAAGTAATACAGAAGTCTTTATCCAGACAAGTAATGGCTACAGACTCTGCAGGAGGCTTAGGAGTCAAGAGTTCCGGGTCTGGACAGAAGATCAAAACTGGATGGAATCAATGGAGATACACCAGATTTCCGCAACACTCTTGCCAATGTCAAGTTTGTAGACACACACTTTGTCTGGGTGGGTGAGTCTGTTCCTATTTACATAGGTGGCATCTAGTCTTTGGTGACAAAGTTGTGGCAACTCCTTCTGACTCTTGCTCTCATTTGGCCTCTGTGGCCTCATGCTCAGCCATGACCAGAGCCTGATGGATGCGCTCCTCACCACCCAATGAAGCTCTTCACTCTGCAGGTAAAGGGGAGAACCTCCATCCTCGCTCCCACAATTCCCTGCCCCCCGGTTCCTCCTCATACTCCTGTCTGAGCCTGCCAAGTCATACTGGAGCCTGACAGGGTCACAGGGCTCATGACACTGATGGACGTTGAGCTGCCACTGTAACAGAAACAATTATGGCCACACATGGATCCCTCACACAGGTCACATAAATAGTTCCTTTGGTCATGGGTATGATGGCAGCCTTGCATCCTCCCGAGAAAATCACTTGGATACACTGTTGTTCCACATGCACAACAGACTTCTAATTATATAATGGAACTTCCCCTCCTCTCTCCTGCACCTCCTCAAGGTCTTATTCAGTGGAGCAAATGTTTGGGGGGCACAGGCAGAGGAAAAGGAAGCTGTGCCCCATGAGTGGAGACACATGTAGCATTGGATCCAACACACTATCATGTATGAACTGAACCTTTGTCTCAGACAGTCTACAGAAAGGCTTTGTCTCTTATAAAAGGAGAAGACAAACACACCCAATGTGTTTGTGACATTCCATCTTGCTTGCTTTGTGAGGCTCAAGAGGCACTAACAGCACATGACTGGCAGAGGCATCCTAGTTTCATCTGCCTGTCGCAGATTTTGAATTTCATTATGATGAAATCATATGTATGTGATAATAACTAGTATAAAATACCCTGTCAATCTTGACAAATCAAATGCAAATTTTCTCATACACTCTTCCAACAGCGGTCTCTCCTAGCCAGTGTGTTTTTCTGCAGAGTTTCCCGTCTCTGAAATATTTTGCACTGCTGGTTTTTCTATTACTGATAGTTGGGCATGACAGAAAGCTCAGGGAAGTGCACTCAGAAGAAAAACTGTGGGATCTAGCAGTGAATTACTAGCTGCAGATACAGCACCCATCATACAGCCAGGTTTAAGCAGCGACAGGGTGGAATGTTTCAATTTCTTGCCGCTTGTAACAGAGAGAGAGAGAGAGAGAGAGAGAGAGAGAGAGAGAGAGAGAAACCAGTAGTAAAACTTCAGTCCCTAGCACTGAACATAGCTTGAGAAAATGCAGTCTGATATTACCCTGTTAATAAGCATTAGTTGTTAGCCCATGGACTTTAATAAGCATTAGTTGTTAGCCCATGGACTTCACTGTCAAAGGAATACTGAGCATGCTCACCCATTGGCTTCTGACTCAGGCAACAAGTCTCATGGACAACTTGCCCCTGTTATTGGAAGCCAGAGTCTGCCATGTTTCATAAACCTTAGGACCTACAGGATCATACAAAGTGCACATGTATGATTGAAGTGTGAAGGAGGTGCACACACCAGTCCTGCTCCCAGAATTCCTGTTGGCCCTGCCCTGGCCTTTGGCATACCCTCCAACATTTCTCCGATGAAAATAGGGACTTCCTATTCCATGATGATGATGATACTCTGGACAGCTTCCAACGCATATCAAAGCACAATAAAACTATATAGGGCTGCCTTCAGATGTCTTCTTCAAGTTGTATAATTACTTATATCCTTGGCTCTGGGGTCTCCAACATTTCTCTGATGAAAATAGGGACATCAGAAAGAAAAGTGGGACCTTCTGGGATCAAATCAAAAACTGGGACGGCTTCTGTAAATTTGGACTTTGGCTGATGAGAGTTGGAGTTCAGTCACATTCTGAGAGCCACAGGTTCCCCAACCCTACCATAAGTAGATAGCATCTTTCTGTGTGGACTGTGTGGACACTTCCCCTCTTAGCTTTGTTTTTTTAGAAAGTCTGAGGGGTTCTTATATCAAGGCCTGTATGTGGGCCATAGCTCAGAAGTACAGTAGATGCAGAAGATTGCAGAATTCGTAACATCTTCAAGTAGGACTGGGAATATCCTGTGTCTGAAACCCTAAAGAGCCACTTCCAGTCCAGAGTAGACCATAATGAGCTAGAGGGATCAATGGTCTGAAGGCATAAGACAGCTTCCTATGTTCTCAAGTGCATACCTGCCAACATTTCTCTGATGAAAATAGGGACTTCCCATTCCATAATGATAATTTTACGATTTATACCCCACACATCTAGCAACACACTACTAAAGACAGGGCAGGAAGATCTAAAACTCAGAAGGGGACTGGACCCTAGGTAGACTTGACACACACAAAAAGTTTATGTATTTTGCTTAACCCTTTTTTTTCTAAGCACACTGGCATCCTAGTGGCAGGCTAGTCAGGAAGTGAACACAGAAGTATGGAACGTATAGGAACGTATAGAAAAGAAAACTACTATTACTTCTTAAATTACCATTGCAATTTTAAAAAAATCCTGTGCCACAGAAGGGAAAGAACAATTACAGCTACAGATGTTAGTCCTGCATTGATCACAAGAATGCAAAATGAGGCAAAGCCATATTTGCATCAGGCTTGGGCAAAATTCTTTTCCATTCCTACCCATAACACGTACCCAGTGTGGCTGATATTCCAATATACCCAATGTATTTAATAACTGTACTGAATATTAACAAATCCAGATATTTTCCTTTTGGGAATAAAAACCTCTGCTTTCCATCTGCAAAACAGAATGAAACATATAATGGGATACTGTTTTTTCTGTATTAGATGGACCTTTGAAATGGTCTTCCCACACAGAAATAGATTCAGTCACTGCTGGACATGTTCAAATACCATCAAGAATAGAGTGGAATCCTATAGCATGGGGAAGTAAAGAACTGAGTGGGTTGATGCTGCATAAATGGGGTTATAGATGGAAAAAAGCATGACATCTGAACAATGACTCCATTTGGAGTTTGAGAGTTTGGGATGGACAAACAGGCAGTCCATACACCGGCTGTGGCTGTCAAGGTAATTTTACTGGTCCACTTGTCCACCTACCAACTTCTAATCAAGGCTTGCATTTTTAAAAAGTTGCATTTCACTTGCAAGGAAAAGAAGCAGTGCGTGTGTCTTCTAAATTTCGTGGCTCTGCTATCTCATACACTTCCTAGAAACAAAATCCTAGCAGAGGCATAGGCAAACTCCAGCCCTACAGATGTTTGGAACTACAATTCCTATCATCCCTAGCTAACGGGACCAGTGGTCAGGGATGATGGGAATTGTAGTCCCAAACATCTGGAGGGCCAGAGTTTGCCCATGCCTGGCGTAGCTATTAATCTGCCTTCCAAGTGGCACATTAGCTTCCCCATTTCTCTTCAGATCAGTGGCATTATAACACCCAAATAGCCTTACTGCAAGGCCAATATTATTGTATCACATGCCCCCCCAACTTTCTGCTGATAAAAATTGGGACATGGACTCACACCTCCTTCCCAAAGCCTGATAAGCACTTGCTTGGCTTTGGGAAGGAGGCAGGAGGGCTCCAAAATCCTGTCAGAGCTTTGTGCCTTCTTCCCCAAGCTCAGTAAGCACACACATGATGTAAGAGAGAGAAGTTACCAGAGATGTCAACAAACTCAAATCCAGCTTGATTTCAGATTAAACCTCAGAAGCACCATTTTGCAGCCAGTGCACAAGCTCCCCTGTGTGTTATGAAGCTAGTATTGTCACTCAAAAGAAACTGGACCATTTCTGGGGGGGGGGTGCCTGTTTGCCTGTGTGTAGAAAGGTTTGAGACAGAAATCTCTTGGATCTCTATATAAGGGCAGGCTAACATGTCTTCCAACTGAGTTTCCCCACAAATACCTTGTACTGACCATCCAAGACTGCTATGGGCATCACTTGGAAACACAGCTCAATAAAGGCATTTCCTGAGGAAATTGGTGAGTGTTTGGTCAGACAATTAGCTCTAAAATCCCTTTTCTCAAGAGTGGGTACCAAGGGGGAAATTTTGTGTTTCTAATTAGTTGTAGGTCTCTTCTGGTTTCTATCCAGGAGTACCAATTCCTTAGCTGCCACTTATTCAAGGTCAAAGCAGAGCTCTGTTCTGGAATAGTCTAAAACATATTGACAAGCTGCTTTCCAGAATTGGCTATCACCCAATTTCATATATGGGGAAACACTTAATAGGCATTGTGGCATTTTTTTAAAAAGTCCACTCTGGCCTTAATTGTTGTCTGCCCAGGTTGTGAATGAAGAAGAGCTGCTGATATTTTTGTTGGTAGGAGGAGTAGAAAGAGACCCCACAATCACCACAACTGGTGTTATTTTTCAGCCCCTACACCGAGCTAAAGCACATCCCTAGTACAGTGGTACCTCGGGTTACATACACTTCAGGTTACATACGCTTCAGGTTACACACTCCGCTAACCCAGAAATAGTGCTTCAGGTTAAGAACTTTGCTTCAGGATGAGAACAAAAATCGTGTTCCGGCAGCGCGGCAGCAGTAGGAGGCCCCATTAGCTAAAGTGGTGCTTCAGGTTAAAAACAGTTTCAGGTTAAGTACGGACCTCCGGAACGAATTAAGTACTTAACCCGAGGTACCACTGTACAGCAATCTATCTCTACCCACCCCCAACATACTTCTGGAAAACCAGCTCAAGGAATAATGCCACTGAATTAATCCATCTTGCCTTACACTGCATCAGGGAGAAGGCTCTCTCAGCAAGAGCCCATGTCCTGATAATAAACCTACCAGGGCGGCAAGCTTTCCACGCTACTGTCTTTGCTTTAATTTTCTGCTTATCGTGCAGGAAATCAGGGATAGCTCCGAGTGTCTTGAAGCCACCTGAACTCTCTGCAGCACCCTTATTTTTATCGCCAGCACTAAAACCATTTTCATATGCAATAAAATCAGTGGCAAGTGACCTGAGCGGAGGCAATGCTGTATTCCTAGCAGTTGGCTCCTTCATTTCCATGTGCTCTCTCTAACAAGGTCTTTAGTAGAAAAACATTGAAGCGTTCTCTGATGCTGCTTGCTTCCTCAGCGCTCACCATGATAATGTGTGATTTTCACGTTCCTTAAAGTGCTGTTATTGACACAGACTGAACTGTTGTTTTCCTGCTGACTGATTTATATGTTGGTGGTGATATGAGCCTTATTGCTTGTCGGTTCTTTCTTACGTTTCTTTGATCCATGACTCATGAGCAACTTCGCTGAGGTGTGGAAGAGGCTCTAGGGAGGAACATTTTGCAATCAATAACATATCAGAGGCACATGCATGAATAAACCAACTAACAAATGTGTTTCCCTAGCTTGGACTTCATTATTGTCTTGTTTTGAATTTCCACGGTGGCTTTTGTGGTGTTGTCATGGTTGTTTATAAATCACTAGGTTTGCAGCCACAAGTCCTGAATCAGAAGGTGAAAATCCCTCTTGTTTTAGTGCTTTTAAAGACTGTGCTTTTAAAAATATGAATGATAAGTATAGACCAATTTTGGATTTGCAGGCATGTACTATTACTTCCATTTATGACAGGGATAGGAATGGGGACAAGATTTGATTAAGTTTGCATATGAAACTATCCATTCTGCACTTTCTGAAACAGTGCATGAACCAAACCCAGCAATCTTCTGAAATTCGCATTTCTCCAAATGTTGCAGTGCAGTTTCCGAGCCACGTAATATGTACAAAAATGCATACACCAGGGCAAAATGTGCATAGGAATGCATATATTAGCAAAAATAACATACATAAATGCATTAGATTTGGGGACATTGTTTTGTAAGAGCCTGCATATTAGGCAAAACTACATTTTTAAAAATGAAAATGTGTACATTTGCCACAACAACCCTTCTCATGGCACTAGGCTGTAGGGAACATATAAAAGCAATGGGTTGTATGTGGTGCTATAATCCTGTTCAGAGTATGGGCAAGAGATGTTGGACACAATATAATGTCTGAAGATTGGAAAAGGCTGTGGAAGAGAGGGGTTAAGTTTATTGCATGTACTGTATTAAAAGAAAATATTATGAAAATGATGTATAGATGGTACTTAACCCCAGTAAAATTAGCAAAGATCTACCACACAAATGAAAATCTATGTTGGAAATGCAAAGAAAAAGAAGGTACCTTTTATCATGTGTGGTGGACGTGTCCCAAGGTGAAAGACTTCTGGGAAAAGATTTATAATGAGTTGAAAAAAATGTTGAAAAATACATTTATTAAGAAACCAGAAGCCTTTCTACTTGGAATAATAGGAATGGAATTGCTTAGTGTTTGTTGTGTGTATTGTCATATTGTTTTTGTGATAAATGTGGAAAATTAGTAAAATTTTTGGGAAATATATATATAATCCTGTTCAGAGTGGACCCATTGAAGTTACTATACACTACTAACTGAGGTCCATTAATTTCAGTGGGTCTGCTTTGAGTAAAAGTTAGTTGAACACCACCCAGTGATTTGGCAACTGCATAGGTGCCTTAATTTCTTGTTGAAATTCAAGCTGCTTGCTGGAGGTTAACACAACCTGGCTCCTTAGGGATGGGCTAGCATGAACCCACCAAACCTTGGGTGCATCATGTTGTCAGTATCTTCATTGCGGGACATAATGCCTGCAGAAAAATGCACAGTGAAGCATTCTCAGGGGCTGCCCTAAAGTTGTGGCATTCACTGCCAACTTTTCATTCCTGTAAATTACACTGGATCTTTTAAAAATGAGCAGGAAATAAATGACAGCTTCCATTGTGTGCTGGTGAGCATCACCACCAGTAGCTGAAGGTATGTATGAGATAAGTTAATGGCTGCAAGTTCTGTAAGAGGTTGGCGCTTGCTTGCTTGCTTGCTTGCTTGCTTGCTTGCTTGACAGTTTAATTGAGAAACCTGGACTTTTATTCTGGCATCATGTACTGGCTCTTTAAATGACAGCATTTCAGCTATTAGCAGTCATCAATAGCAGAAAATAGATGTTCACAGGATTCCTACGGTCCCACCACGGAGACTTGGATTTTAGACATCTTCCTCCCAACCAAGTTGTAGAACATGTAATATTCAAAACAGGGCCCTTGAGGTCAGTTGCCGGAAACTGGCAGACCGGAGGTGTTGCTTTACTGAACAAGCAAGGGAGAAAGGCCAATCTCTTTTTATTTTACTTGGCCAATCCAGAGGCTGCCTGCCAATAGCAGAGGATGATCTTTGCTTCAGTGTCCAAAGAGAGCTTTGAGGCCTGGACCTACAGTCCTAGACTGCTCATTGGCAGAATCTTAAACACATGCCATCATCGCAGAGCCCCCCTGAATATGCATATGTTCAAGGAACAGCTTCAGCAGTAAGACTGTGGGAAGAAGATAAACTATTAGTTATGCTGATGTTCAGTTTTTAAAAGTAATAAAAAGTATCCTTAACTTGGTGCATGATTGAGAATCCGGAACACTCACCCAGAGCAACACCTACATTCTAATATTTCGTGCTGACTACGGTCCTTTACCTTTTTTTTATGTACACCTCTAAATGTTAATATCATTCATGGTTGTAGTAATTATGTTTCTCTCAACAAGAGTGATTTCTTCCTTTCTAAGGGAAGGCATGGGGTGGGTGGGTGGGGAATCCACTGTGTCAGATTCATTCAGGGAAAGTAACTTAAAATAAACGGCTGAAGCACCCTTACATCCACAAAAAATATTTCAAATGCTTAATTTCAGACCGCTGCCAGAAAGTGACAAGTGTCTGTTTTCATTCAAATCTTCAAGAACACTCATCTAATTGACAAGCTTTGCAGGATCCAGTGAAACTATACACAATTTTGTGTGTTTGTCACCATGACAACCGAGCCCCCAGCTGCTTCAGTAATGATGTGTTCAAATTACTTATATCCAAGTGAAATGACTCAACACACACTCAAATGTACCATGGTTCTCAGGCCTTGAAGTGTTCACAGTTTAAGGACAGCACTCTCTTTTAAACCCTTTATATTTAAAACATTTTTTTGGATTATTTGCATCAGGTTTGTTTGTTTGGATACTGCTTTGTCATTTTTAATCATAAATAAATCCTGTGATCCAGGGAGGGCTGGTAAGAGCCACTGCCAGCCTGTGTGGACAATAATAATAATAATAATAATAATAATAATAATAATAATAATAATAATAATACTTTATTATTTATACCCCGCCCATCTGGCTCGGTTTCCCCAGCCACTTTGGGTGGCTCCCAACAGAACATTAAAAACATGATAAAAGATCAAACATTTAAAAACTTCCCGAAACAGGGCTGCCTCCAGATGTCTTCTAAAAGTCAGATAGTTGTTTATTTCCTTGACATCTGATGGGAGGGCGTTCCACAGAGTGGGTGCCACTACCAAGAAGTCCCTCTGCTAGAGCAGTGGTCTGACTCAGCCTAAGGCAGCTTCTGATGTCCCTGTGACAGGAGAGTTTAAACCAGGCCTGCCCAGCTTGAAACCTACCATCAAAAATAGTTGATGAACCCTTGTATGGCAACCCATTGGGGGTTGCCATTGGTGCATAGCTCTCCAACTTTATCTTTTGGCACGCTCATTCTCCATTTTGTCAGTTGCAGTCAGTCAGTAAAAAGCAGGAGTATAGGCGTCTTCTGTGTAGAGCCCAGTCTTTATTTTCTTGCCCCAGGCCCCCCACCCCTGAAGCTTTGTATATGCTACCATCTTATCTTTCTTATATTTGTGTTCTTCGCAGATTCATAATGAGCCCTTCAACTTGACGATTTACTCAGCATTCCACAAATTCATTCAAATTTTCATTCAAAACTTCATACTTGGAATGTGAAATTTTTGTATCAAATTTTAGGTACCTTAGTTTGTCAGTCTACATCTCCTGCATTAAAAGTAAGCCCCACTGAACAAAGAAGGACTTACTTCTGAGTAGACAGGTATGGGATTAATCTGAAAGACTTAGAACAAGCATAGGCAAACTCCGCCTTCCAGCTCCCATCATCCCTAGCTAACAGGACCAGTGGTCAGGGAAGATGGGAGTTGTAGTCCCAAAACATCTGGAAGGCCGAGTTTGTCTATTCCTGACCTAGAGCAAAGAAGAAGACATGAAGGCTAATAACTGTCATAAGAACAGAAGAAAAGCCTTCTGGATAACTATCCACAATTACCAACTACTAAATGCTTGTATATATCTTCTATCAGATATCAATAATATTACATGCCAACTTCCAAATACTGTCAGTTATCTAATACTAGAAACAAATAGAGATCAGCTATAGTAATATAGTAAAATTTCGGTGAATATTTCCCAAATATTTGCATCAAGTTTGTTTGTTTGTTTGTACAGGGAAAAATATTTAAGGAGACTTTTGGGATCAAAATTAATTTCACATACAGTGGTACCTCTGTTACATACTTAATTCGTTCTGGAGGTCCGTTCTTAACCTGACACTGTTCTTAACCTGAGACACCACTTTAGCTAATGGGGCCTCCCACTGCTGCCGCACCGCTACCACGCGATTTCTGTTCTCATCCTGAAGCAAAGTTCTTAACCTGAGGTACTATTTTCTGGGTTAGCGGAGTCTGTAACCTGAAGCGTATGTAACCTGAAGCATATGTAACCTGAAGGCTGCAATCCTACATACCAGGGGGAGAAGAACCAGAGACCCCATACTCTCTTCTGAGGAAACACCCCTCGTTAGTCTGCTCTGCACCTTCCTCAAGTGCTTTTGACTAGATGGAATGTATCCTTGAACTGCTCACCTGGATGGAGAGCCATGTATACAAAACGGAGGCCTCTGATTTTTATATTTCTGGAATGTAGCCTGTTGTACAAAGATAAAAGTCACATACATTTGTTAAGTATAATTGTTTAATTGCACAGTGAAACACAGAATGCCTGTATGTATGTTGCTAAAATTTAACATTGGAAAATTCCACTGGAGTATACTCAGCTAGAAAGAACTCTAAGCTTCTAGTTGAGTTGATAATTAACTGTTCTCTGCTAGTTTTCACCTGAGTGTTTAACCTTAGATCATGTGATTAAGGTATTCAATTGCAACTTTGCCATTTTGAAGGGAGTTGCCCTTTTTCTTTTATCCCCAAGTACAGTGAGAGAAGGATGGATAAGATTCCTCTCCAGGAACTGCATAACCTTAATCAGGATGCAAGCTATGGGAGAGACAGAGATTTGATTTTTACTCTAATTGTAATTATGCTATATATATTTAAGAAGAATCTATGCATGGATAAACATATGTTTTATGCAATTATCTGGATGTATCAATGAGCGTTTTGTACCTTTTTTGGAGAAGTTCTGGTTAGTAAAGTTTTGAATAATATTTACGGGCCTGGGCAAGTTTTATTGCAAAAGGGGTCAACTTTTATGCATCCAATTGCTTCATGCTGCACGATATTAATATCGGCATAACATTGCTCCACATACTTTTTGCCTCTGGCTCCATACCATAGCTGTCAACTTTTCCCTTTTCTTGCGAGGAATCCTATTCGGAATAAGGGAATTTCCCTTAATTCTGACAGCTGACAGCTATGCTCCATACACCTCTGGTATGTGGCTCCTGGAAGGTTGCCTACAAAGAAATTCAGTACTGAGGCTGAAAGGGGTTCCCTACTCCTGCTATACCACACTTAAAAGGTTGCCTACAAAGAAATTCAGTACTGAGGCTGAAAGGGGTTCCCTACTCCTGCTATACCACACTTAAAAGGTAAAGTACCCCTGACCATTAGGTCCAGTCGTGGCCGACTCTGGGGTTGTGGCGCTCATCTCACTTTATTGGCCAAGGGAGCCGGCGTACAGCTTCCGGGTCATGTGGCCAGCATGACTGAGCCACTTCTGGCAAACCAGAGCAGCGCACGGAAACGCCATTTACCTTCCCGCCAGAGCGGTACCTATTTATCTACGTGCACTTTGACGTGCTTTCGAATTGCTAGGTTGGCAGGAGCTAGGGTCAAGCAATGGGAGCTCACCCCGTCGCGGGGATTTGAACCGCCGACCTTCTGATCGGCAAGTCCTAGGTTTAACCCACAGCACCAAGTAAAACTCACTGAACTCAATGGGATTACTTCTAAGTAGACATGCACATGATTGTGGTTCAAGAGGTTTAACAATAAAATATCTAAAAAAATTCCCAAAATCTGTCCAGAAAGACAAGGTGAGGACAGTGATTTAGCAAGAACAAGTTCCAGAAAAATAGCAACTGTCCCGAGTAAAGAGGTAATTTGAGTGTTGCAACTGTGCATTGGTTGCAGTACAAACTGATATTCAGGAAAGGTTTCTAGTAAGAGCAGTCTAAAAGTCCAGATGGCTGACTCCAATTAATCATTCAGTCTTTAATATGCAATCTATCAACTAATCGTTTAATCACACCAATTAATTGAATAACACTTTGATCCCTAAAACGTAATTGAATAACATTTCAATACCTTCAGACTCCTAAATACTTAGCTTTAAATGCTGGAAATAAAATGCATTAAAGATAAACTGGCACGATACCAAACTTCGTTTCTCAAAGTGTGTGTGTTTACTGGGAATTAATACAAGCCTGAATTATCAGTGCTGCTTTGCGGTACCTGCTTGCCTACAGTGAATTGGGACATTTACCCAGAGTGCCTGACCCTGTGAATGGTTTCAGACTGTTAGTTCTCAGAACACTTAACTTGGCCCTTAACCAATCCCCTGTGCCAAGCCACTTCCTTTGGAGGTGAAATTATAGTTGCTGCAAAAATCATACCTAAAGTGAAAGTTTGGCTGCAGTCTAAAAGTTTCTGCTAAGGCAAAACATCTGTAAGATTTAAAGAGAAGCAAACAAGGTTTTAGTGCACATGCATGGCATGACATAATCCTGAACACTAAAGCAACTTTAGAAGATGTCTGAAAACGTGTGTCATGCAATCTAGGATATAATTACTATTGCACATGCAACAATGCAAAAATGCTCATATTTATTAAGTAGCAATTGTGGAGTAATTATGTACTTTATGGAATATCTTTAACCAAAACCCAACAAAACCTCCAAACCATCTCTTTATTTTTAAACCACATTACCAAAACCCAGGCTGTGGCTAAGAGATCCTATCTTGGTTGTTCAGAAGCAAAAAAAAAGCTACAGTATTGCTGTTGTTTGATCACTACCCACAACCTCATAAGTAGATGAAAATTATTGCTGAACATGCTTGAGCTGCAGCTGCTCTGTCATAAATAGTGGCCCATAGTGAGGTGAAACATCATATTCAAGAACTATTATGGTCATTTTGCTAACATAGCTACAGCAGAAGCTAAAGGAGGTATCCTAACCCCCAATCCACAACTGCTGGGTGGGTGTGTTTAGGATGCAATAGAGGTGTTCCTCTAATGGGCCCAGCCAGCTGGGGGGTGGGGATGGCTTCATCACCACGGATAGTCGCATTGAACCTGCTGAAGTTGTCACTGTGCTGCTGTCTAAAAATTAGGAGCAGAATAGGGCCAGCCAAGGTTCTGCTGCACCCTAAGCCAGCCCATTTGTTGGAGAAGATCTCAATTTGGCCCTTCTGTTGCAGCAACCTGAAACTGGCATTGCAAAATGTGTGTGAGAGAGACACACAGAGAGAAACAGAGAAAGAGACTGGTAGGAGCTCGTAAGGCTTTTGATGCTACTATGCCAACCCGAACAACCCCAGAGGCTGATCTACACCCATGGTTTATAACATTAAGGAAGGGTTAAGGATTGGTTTTCATAATGTAGATGGACACATTATGTTCTGCTTTTAACGTCCATTATTAAAATGTGACAGGCACTGCAGAGCAACCAGAAACCGGCGGCAGGGAAACAGAAAGAAACCAAGGTAAAAAAAACTCAACAATTTAATTCACAAGTATGCCCTGTGATGTCTTAAAACGATACATCTAATATCGTTCTAATAACGTTAAACAGGTCAGTGTAGACCCAGCTCAGGACAGAGTTAGGACCACTCTGTACTTCAAGATGGTCACTTGTCGAGTAAATGCAGAAAGCATACAGCCTGATCCACTGTGTGATGTGTGCTCACAAAGTAATCCTAGGTATAAGAATAGGTTTTCCCCTTGAGGCATGCTTCTTATGCTTCAGTTGCTGCATATTCCAAGTGCTTAAGCTACAATATTTATTGCTATGAAAATGGTTTAACTTCACAAGCACACGGTTGCTATTGTGTTAAATGAAATGTGCTTGGGCACAGGCGTCTTTATACTATTGCCTTAATCATGTTGAATTGTTTTCCCCTTCTTACCAGGAAGCCCTAACAATTGTAGTTTCGGAGTGGAGATCTTTTGAGCCCAAGAGATGCTTGCAGCTGTTGGAGGAGAGCACATGATTTCTCGGCCCTTTGCATCCAAACCTTGCAGGTTTTGTCCATTTCTTTTGTGCAGGGGTTGTTGGTTGCGAAGCATACAATTAGGAGTGAGATGAGGGCCGGGATTGATGGGATGGCTAGGCTGATGCCGCAAAGTTACTAATGGCTCTTTAAAGCGGGAGAAAATAATTAGACAAATATAGTTCATAGGGAAAGATATATTTGTGGGACTCTTTATAAAAGTAAAGGGTAAAGGGTCCAGTCATGACCAACTCTGGGGTTGCGGCGCTCATCTTGCTTTATTGGCCGAGGGAGCCGGCGTACAGCTTCTGGGTCATGTGGTCAGCATGACTAAGCCGCTTCTGGCGAACCAGAGCAGTGCATGGAAACGCCATTTACCTTCCCGCTGGAGCGGTACCAATTTATCTACTTGCACTTTGATGTGCTTTTGAACTGCTAGGTTGGCAGGAGCTGGGACCAAGCAACGGGAACTCACCCCATCGCAGGAATTCGAACCGCCGACCTTCTGATTGGAAAGCCCTAGGCTCTGTGGTTTAACCCACAGCGCCACCCGTGTCCCATGGGACTCTCTATACATCTTGATAAATACAGTAAATTATTCCAGAGCGTCCTAGTGTCATAAAAAGAAGAAAATGACATTTTTATGTAAGGTGTTGTTGTTGTTTTTGTGTTGTTGTTTTTAAAACCCACCCTCCTTATGCCACTATCTATAAGTATTCACCTTGGACTGATACATAAATCAAGGAGGAAAATTCCAAGAAGTAATTACATACGTATATCTCTCTGTTTACTTGTCTTGCTACTTACCCCAAGTAGATTGTTTGGCAAGTTGGTAAGAGATGCTATCGGTTAATTGAATCAGTCACTGTCCATTTACCTTTGCATTCTTGATAGGATCAGCAAATACCTCAAGAGATTCAGACTGGTTTCAAAAATAAGACTAAACGCTAAAATGTAATGTTTGCTCCCTGGTGGGCATATTCCAAAGGGAAGGCAAGGAAAGAATTTGTAGTTCTGATGTGCAGCTTAAACTCTTTCAGAAATCCATCATGCTTGGGAAGTGAAGCGAAGCAAAGATTTAAATTTCAGGATCATCCGTTGAACAGCTGCCCACCCTGCCCCAAGCCTCACTGGTATACTGCTATCCCACAGGTAGGGTTGGGGAAGAAATTCAGCTCAATTTGAATTTGAATGAGAATTTGTCTGATTTGCACTTAGAAACTGAAACACTGCTTTGACATTTGCACTTCTCCAAACATTATGATGCAGTTCATCAACCAAATAATGTGTACAAAAATATGTGTATGATGAGCAAAGTGTGCATAAAAAGCATATATTAGTAAAAACAACATAAAATGCATTATATGATTGGGAAAATGCTTGGGAAAATGTGTGTATTAGGGGAAATAACTAAAATGCAGATGAATTTTCATGAGGACAAAAAAAAAATGCCAACTGATGCAGAAATGAAGTGAAGGCTGCAGAAATGAACTCAAAAATAAGAAACTGAGAAAAAGCATATTTGACAAATTGCACTCAAGACAATCGGTTATTTTCTGCTCCTGCACCACTGACTGTTATTTAAGCCCCGCATCTTAATAGCTGTGTATTATTATTATAGTGATTTATTTATTTTTACATTTTCTTTAAAATAATAATAATTATATATTGCCTGTCTTTCGTTATGGAACCCAGAGTGCCAACAATGGGACAACCAAGCAATCACCCATTGAGGCGCTGACCAGACATCAACCAATGACAATGGCTTCCCATGTGGTTGGAGTACACCCTGAGTTTAACTAGAGAACGGGAGGTGGCAGGAGGGTGTCAACTTCCTGCATTGAATTGCACCCTTTCCTATTGGGGCTGCTTTGTACCACCGCCCTTGCTCTAGTGACCTCCTCACAGGCAAAAATGTTAGTGCCTGGGTGGCAGCAGAAGGCTGAGCTTAGGACAACTCAAGAAGTTGGAATTTGGGTAAGCAAGAAGCAGAGGCTAGAGGGCTCTGATGCATCATGCTCATAAACAAACTCTCAGTCTACTTCTGTGGTTTGTGCTGGTAAGCATGGTGGCTTAAGGCTGCAGTTCATGGTGTACATACCTCAGCATTTCAGACAGAAGCCTTTCATATCCCTACCTGGAAGAGCTGTCAGGAGAGTAACCTCAGACTTTCTACATATAAAGGATATATTCTACCACTGAGCTACAATTCTTCCTGTGTATCTATATCCCTTGCGCAGTCCCTTAGCACTGCATCATGGCCTCTGCTGTTTTCCCTCCCTACCAAGGACTGCCTAAGGGAGATTATTAAGCACCTGGCAAGTCCAAAAATGGGCATAGTGGAGCTGTATTCATCTTTGAAGAACACTGATTGAACAGGCCTGCTGTAGACCGTAATCTCATTGTGCCTGAAGGGGAAAACATATGCTTTTACATGAATTTCCTATGAATAGAACATAGGATGTGCTTATAAGTTTCCCACTATACATCTTTTTCTCTGGACTCTCTTTTGCTATTTGTAGCCTTCACGGTTGTTAGGAAACATGGTTTTAAAACAAGAATAGTTGACAGCGCAAGCAGGGCATAGTTTATACCTCCCAGAGCTACAGAAAACAGCTGTATGCAAGCATAAACGCAGAGAGCTGTCTGTCTGAAAACAGCTCCAGGTTACTATTGGCCCAATTCTCAGTTGTAAATAAAGCCCCAATCGTTCCAGTCTTGTAGAGCCCAGAGGCCATAACGTCAGCTTTAACTAGTTATCTGGGAATTCCTCCAGCACAGGAGCAATCTTTGCATGGTAGAAAGCTCACAGAGTGCATCTCTGCAAATTCCTCAGAGGGTGGCAAGGGAAAAAAGTTGGTGGTGGGAAGAGAGAGACACTTTATTGTTTCTAGCTCTTGGAATGACCCCTTTCTTTCATGGGAAGCTTAGTGTAAGAGAGACCAAACTTCCCATTGCCATAACTCTGGAATGATGGTCCACAAGCAGGGTTTCCTATAGCTCCAAGGGCTATTGAATAGGACTGGAGAAATCAGCATGCAGTCAAAAGCCCATTCAATATCCCCCCTTTTTTGCAGAGTCTTTAAAAAGAAAAACCACGCAGTTAATCCACATTTAAGTCGCATTCATTTTCTCCTAAAACATACATTTCTGCATGCAGTTCCCCTTGAAATACACATTTTTGTAGGCTATTTTTAAAGAGAAGAAGAAGCTGCACCACAGTATTTGAAGAAGTGTGCGGTCCAAAGGAATAACTGCATTTTGACCTATGTATTAATCCAGGAGCTGCAAATTAGATAGGTAGGTGTTATGTACTAAGCTTGGATTCTAGAACAATAGGCAAGTAGGATCCTAGAATGCAACAACTGATTGTCTTGCAGGAAAAGACCAATCAGGCTCCAGGAGGAAGTTAATCAGTCTATTAGGCTGGTAGGATCGTACAATGCAACAACTGATTGGCCTGCAGGAAAAGACCAATCAGGCTCCAGGAGGGAAGCAGAATCAGCCAATCAGACAGGACTCATTGTGTAAATAATGTATATAAAAGCCTGAGGTTTGGGGGGCAATTCAATCACTGTTTTACAAGCTGCAATAAAGAGCATGAAATCACGACAGGACACCGAGTATATTTCAGTAGGATTGGTTAAAAATGTGGAAAAAACAAAATTCTCCCCTATCCCTAATATCCAAGAAGCATCATTCCATATTCTGCGTATGATGCAAGTTTTCATAATCTGACTAGCTGTTTTGATTGGACTACTGCTGCAAAATCAACTCCCAGTTTTATTATCTCCCACAGCAAATGGACTAGAGCTACCAGCCAGAGCCAGGAGTCTAGAGGTACAGAAACACTCTGCCACTTGCACCAGTGTCTCCTGGACTGTTTCTACAGGAAGTGACCTAGAAAAGGTGAGGTAATGCCCATTCTTATTATTGTCATGCTTGGTACGCATTCATTATTTTATTATTTTTTATTAAAAAACAAAACAAGGGTCATTGTTGTAATGTATAGCAAAAGAACTTTCCATTACATATAATCACATTACGTAACATCGTACCCTCTTATTTTATCTCTTTGGCTCGACTGAGTTTAACAACTTCCCTCCCTCCCGTCTGATGGGTTACAAAATTAAACTTTACATCTTTACATTTCGCTTCGTTTCCTGTCCTTGTTATATCATTACTTAAAATATTATATTTCTCAACCTGAATAGGTAGCAATTGTCCCTTCAGAGAACCCTGCTAATGATGTTAATTGCTTACAGTTGTCTTTCAAATATAAAATTTGTTCCAGTCCTTTTGGAATGCTTGGTCTCGCTGACTCTGAATTCTTCCTGTCAGCTTCACCAGTTCTGCAAAGTCCATCATTTTTCATCTGCCGCTCTTCTTTCGTTGGTAACTCCTGTTGTTTCCACCTTTGGGCTAACAAAATTCTTGCCACAGTTGTTGCATATAAGAACAATTTTTTATATTGCCTCGGTATCTGTCTATCCACTATACTCAATAAAAAAGGTTCTGGTTTTTTACAAAAGTGTTTGTAAACATTTTCTTTAACTCATTTTATAGATCTTTTCTCTCAACGAAAGCTGCCCAAGGAGATCAATTTGAGCCCAAGAAGCAACATTATCCTGGCCTGACTGCAGGACTAGGGCTACAACCATAGACACATCGCCTACATGGTTTTCTCTTGCATGCTCTTTGAAAGTGAAGTAGAAGCTAAATTCTCTACAGGCACCCATCTGAGCCAAATTCTATAGTATGCTATCATGTTGCTTACATAATACTTGCAAAAATACTGTTTGGTGCTTGTGCGATCAAGTGCAATCGTGAGAACCTAGCAAAGCAGATACTTTCAACATGCAGGTATCAATGTTATATTATTTCTAGGTTCTTCCCCATCCCCAAAGCTCCACCAAGTCTATAATGGCTTGTGTGCACCTGGATAGCTGTAAACATATATCCTAGGGAACATCTGTTATCAAAATTACACACAAACTGGCCAGCATCAATGGTACATTCATGCAGAGTCACAACAATTTCATGGATTAGAAGCAGCCATGAAATGCATTTCCGAGAGCTTCCATTTTGGATGCATACAAAAGATGGATCAACATTTCCTGGCTTCCAAAAAGGTTTGCTATATGAAAATGAAAAGAGATTTCAATGTTGGGGTGGGATTAAGATTCACAGCAAGGGCCCAAAGGTCCATGTATACATTCAATATTATATTTTGAACAAAAAACAAACACCAGTGTATTTTGCAATAAAGTATAAGTTTATAACATTAATATCACATTTCTCTTACAACATGGGACACAAGACGAGGCTAATTCCATAGGGTAACTTTACTTGAGCTTAATTTACACTGGCTCGCTTTATCCCAGTTTCTTATGCATAGGATTGCTTCCCTAATAATAATGATTAAATTCCCAGGAACGAAAATATGGTAGTTCTAAAAAGTGGTTTAAATTGCACACATTATGCTATGTAAATTGCATCATTGTGATGTTACATTGGTCAGAAGAAATGTTGCAGGTAAAACACATTTCAGTTAATAACACATTTTCTCAATGCTAAGAACCACTAAGAAGAGGATGGAGTTAAAACATACAGATTTTTCTTTTCATTTGTTGACGGGGAGTATGTTTTTGTGACTGACACAGCACACACAACCAGCATGGGTTTTATTACCCTAAGCTCATCTGTTCCTAATGTAGAATTTCTTGTCAGTTCACAAAATAAGAAGGCAAAGTTATCAGCACAATAAAAGGTCATTAATCTCTTTTCTATTTTCTTGGCCAGGTATTTAAGTGAACTTGAGAAAAACATTTGAGAAATTCTGAGTCATCTTGCATTTCACACTTCTGGTTGTTTTACTCACCTGTAAACTGCCATTTTTAAAAACTGCCACCCAATAACAAAACCTTGGAAAAATATCTGTAGAATGATTTAGAACATGTTAATTATATATGAAAATGAAAAATGAGTCTGTGACCTTGACCATATTGTTCTAGAGATCCAGGGAATATGATCCAGGGAATCTGGCGTTCTTCAGACTAGATTCCTCAACCTCACCCCCACAGTTGTATTGTTGTTTTCACATTGTTTTGTTGCCCTTCTTCTTTTAAACCTTAATAGTATTAAAAAATAGATACAGAGCCATTGCATGGCAGACAAGAGTAAATCTGCCTGCTGGAACATCTTTACGGACACCATAAAAATAGACATACTTTGGCATTTCTAAAATAGCAATCAATCTTTTCTATTTTGCCACAATCAACTGTTTAGAAAGTGAGAGGAGGCATAATCTGAAAATCACTTGATTAAAAAAAGATAGAAACTTGCAAATGCAAACCGAAGGTTTTCTGCTTTATCCAGTATACTAAATATATATCTACTCAAAACCACATATTCCCAGAGTTTGCATTTATGTCACTCTTTCATGAGATATTGTCCCCTGGTGAACCAGTGAATATCTCCAGGAGAAAATATCTCACCAAAGAGGGACTTAAATGCAAACTCTGGGGCTGGATCTACACACAGAAAAAGCCCACTATAAATCCCAGAAATTAAATCATTATAACATAAAGGGGGTGGGGATGCTATGTAAAAATCACATAGAATTTTTTTGCTCTACTAATGTATCTGAGTCCTTAGAATAGGTGGTTTTGAGTACAAACAATTCTAATTCAGCAGTTCATGCTAACAACTCCTTAGTACAACTTGTGAAACTATTAACGTAATTCACTGAATAAATGCTGCAGGCTAGGGGCCAGCAATTGTCCATGACTATGTCAAGGCAAATCTAAAAAAAAATGTAGTATAAACACTGACAACTGGGAAAC
The DNA here is from genome assembly GCF_027172205.1 of Podarcis raffonei. Classification (NCBI taxonomy): domain Eukaryota; kingdom Metazoa; phylum Chordata; class Lepidosauria; order Squamata; family Lacertidae; genus Podarcis; species Podarcis raffonei. Next base: position 26,565,597 of record NC_070606.1, read on the forward strand.
ACTGCCCTGCGAGCGCTCCAGTTGGAGAACAGCCTTTACCAAAGGTGTCATGGGCTTTGAAGACACTCAAACTCAGGATGCAAGGGAGAAACGTGCTAAGAGGAAGGCACGCTTGGCAAATCCACACCATGACCAACTCCCACCCAGAAACCAATGTCTCCACTGAGGAAGGACGTGTGGATCCAGAATTGGCCTCCACAGTCACTTACAGACTCATTGTTAAAACAGTGTTTATGGAAGACAATCTTACTCGGCTATGAGTGATCACCAAAGAAGAAGGAAGAAGAAGAAGATGACTATGTGGCCTGAGAAAAATCTCCAGCTGGGTTACTAATAAAATAATAATCCCTTCTTTGCTTACTACTTGGAGGTTGCTAGCTGCATTCTCCGGTAAAACTCATTGTTGGCCCTGTTACAGTAGGCTTCATCCTGATTGGTCACAGAAAGAGAAGGGAAGCCTTAGGTCATTGCCAAGCCACCATACATGTATCTCCCATTGTTTCTCAGAACAGGCCGTTGCCTGACTGCTTCACTTGATTCCCACAGGGCAGATAGTGCCTGTTGGCCCTACAATGGGAGGGACCAGTCTGACTGGAGCAGGCTCTGATGTTTTTGTCTCCGTTGTTCCCTTGCTTCCCACAGCAACCACTGGAAAAGATGCTGCGCTACTGGAAATTATACATAATGAATTAAAGAAAATGTATAAGTACACTTTTGTTAAAAAGCCGGGAGCAATTTTATTGGGTATAGTGGGTGAAAAGATACCAAAGGGAGATAATAATAATAAAAAATTGTTTATGTATGCAACAAGAATCCTTTTAGCCCCAAAATGGAAACAGCAAGAAATACCAACGAAAAAAGACTGGCAGATGAAGATGATGGACCTTGTGGAATTGGCAAAGCTGACCAGAAAAATCCGAAACCAACATGATCAAGCTTTCCAAAAAGACTGGAGTAAATTTATGCAATAGTTGAAGGACCATTGCAAGCAGTTAACAACACTAGCAGGGTTATAAAAAGACTTGTAATGATAATTGTTACTACCCTTTTATATTTACTTTAAAATTGTGAATGAGTGAAACGTAAAATGTATAAATGCTATGATATACAAATGAATTTTGAAAACCATGGGGGAGGAGGGAGGGAAGTTGACAGGCTCGCATGAGCAAAAGAAGTAAAGTGGATAATGAAGGTGTGTTTAAATATTATAAAATGGAAAATTAATAAAATATTTTAAAAAGGAAAAGATACAGTGGTACCTCTGCTTAAGAACTTAATTTGTTCTGGAGGTCCGTTCTTAACCTGAAATGGTTCTTAACCTGAGGTACCACTTTAGCAAATGAGGCCTCCTGCTGCTGCTGCACCACTGCCACACAATTTCTGTTCTCATCTTGAAGCAAAGTTCTTAACCCAAGGTACTATTTCTGGGTTAGCGGAGTCTGTAACCTGAAGTGTCTGTAACCTGAAGCACCTGTAAGCCAAGGTACCACTGTACTGTGCTGCTGGCAATGTTAAAATGGCGGCTGCAACTGTAATCTTGCACCTGCTGAATAGCCAATGGAATAAGCTATCTGAAAAGCGGGAGCAGCAGCAGCCTGGAACAGAATGGTGGAAACCCAAGTCATGAAGCAAAAGAGGATAGTGAACTGTATGGAAGAAAACAGAGGTCAAAAAGAAGGGGGGCAGGAAAGTGATCGAAGTGGAAATATAATCAGTAAATTTAATGAGGGCAATTTCAGTCAAGTACACAAGCCTGATCTTAAGGAGTCAAGAGAGAGGCTGGGGGAAAAGGTAAACACAGCAGGAATAAACAACAGAAAATGCATTTGTGGGAGGGTAGGAGGGAGGGGGCTTCACCATTAAGTATCTGGTTTTTCACTGTCTGCAAACAATAACTCTCATTTTTAATAAAGCTAGTAATTTTCAAAACACCCTGAGCTTGTGGCATTTACCTTCTCTCTCAATTCCCCTTTCTTACCTAGCACAGAATGAGTTTTGGCTGTTGCTGCTTTCAAAAGAAACAATTCTAGTGAAATATGCAGAGTTGGAGGCAAGAAGACGTACAATTATAAACATCTCCTGCAGAGTACATTATGCTTCAAGGTTTGCAAGCACCTTTTAACTTCTCAGTTCTAATCACCAGTCAAAGATGGCCAGAAATAGGCAGGCATCCTATGCCAGTAAGGCAGGAGGATTGCTCTTTTAATGTGTAGAAGGGTGACCTCATAACTTTGCTTTTTTTTTCTTCAAAGCAGCCGATAGTTTTGCAGATCACACCATGAAATTTGTTGGGAAATTAACTCTGAATGAATAGACTGAAAGTACAGGGGACTGGCCCCTAACTCTATGGGGACCCCTTATTTGGGGTTCTCTTATTTAGGGTCCATGAAGAAGGAACAGAGGTACCATAAATGTGGGTTATAATATTATTCAAGAAAAATGTGTATTGTTCTCCCTCGCCTCTCTTCATTACAACCTGTGATTCTTTCACTGAGCTTGACATTAGTCCCAAATCCTTTGCTGGTCTTGACCCATTCATTGAGCTTCCAGGTTTCTCTCACTTTCCTTTCTAATGGCAGAAATATGTGGCCACTTGACTCACTTTTGGATAACATGCAAATCTGATGACAGGTGGGGTAAATACAGATAAATATTCTGTTGGGGGTAGAGTGAGACCCTCCAGTTCCTTAAGTGGGTGTAAATAAAAAACAACACCATAATTTATTTGAATTTATGTATTACAAATGGTATATATGGATCACTTTTCTATAAAAAAATTCTCCAAAGTGATGTACAAATATTAAAATGTAAAAACTACGAACAGCATTCATGTAAAGCATATCAAAACTACAAAACAGTAGCAACCAAACTAATAATAAACAGAAAATCCCTGAAATGCAAAATTAACAGAAACTCCATAAATGCCTTCCTCCTTCTCCCCTTTTCACACTGACAAGCAAAACATCATCCTAGGATTTTTCCATTCAATGATATAAATTGTATTGCGGGGCCTGCAGGCAATGCCATGTTTGATGCAATATATTCTACCCATTCTGGTACAGCCTACCTGAGAGACATACAGGTGTGATGCAGTGTTTGGGATTATGAGGATGAGATGCAGGATTGCCAGAGGACAGTTCAAAGAAAGCTCTCACAGTTTGCGTTGATTAGGAGGCTGGCAAAATGCTATAACAGGAGGCTTGTTGAAAGCTTTAGCAAGCTGTTCAGAGTTTCCTTACAACGAATAGCTTTCTCTAATTACCAGGTGATAGTTAGGAGATGCTGGATGGAAATCTTTCACAAGTCGGATATGTTGTAGTTGACGACTCACTTTGAGGGAAAAGGCTTGGTTGGTGTTACAGTCAATTACATATAAATATATTTACCTGGTAGCGGAACATATAGTCAATGGAGCTTGGTGTGTCTCCTAGATCTCTAGTTTCTGGAGGCTGGCAGTTCCTGGAGGCTGGCAGACCATCCTCATGCAAATCTCAAGGCTTGTGAGTACAACGACACAAGGAGGCTTACATCTGAGAGAAAGGGATGGACAGGTAGTTAGGATACAGGGTCCAGGCCATTCAAGGCTTTGAAGATGAGAACCCATGACTTCTGCTGGTGGTGTATCATCAAGCTGTTACTTTGCAAAAGCAACTCTGCAACCAGAGAAACATTTACAAAAGCACCACAGGGGTTGTTTGTTGCGTGGCTATTCCCGCCCCCTACACAGTGAGTAAATAAAGACACGGTACACAAGAATTTAGGTTAATGGGCGAAAATGGCCACAACTTTATTGATTACAGGAAAGAACGGTATTGGCTTTAGGCATTGGCCCTAACAGACTATCCGGTCTAACCGGGAAGGGTTAATCACCAACAGGGGGAGCCCCCCGAGATGCACATCCGTAGGCACTCCCCAAGGGGTTACCACTCGGGAGCTCGCTTTAGGCTCTAGCCTCTGTAGGTTTCGGACGAGGCGACGCCCCTCGGAGTCCTTTAACGAACTACCCTTCAAGCATTGGGGGAGGTGATGACGTTCCTCCCCCCCGATCTCATTTGCATGACAATACCCCGGCCAATTCCTAACCGCCAAAACCAGGGAATTGTGACGTTTTGCTACGAGGTAGGCGAAAAAACCAAGTGGCTTCAAAACCCCGGCCAATTAGCCAAATGGAAAAACTCCTACCAGGCCCCTTGCGGCGACCAGCCGAAGCCCATAGCAAAGTCCGAATGCAAACCTAAAGGGCGGGTGGGTGGGAAACCGCAGCTGCTGCAAAGGAGGAAAAGGGGTGAGCCTGGGCTGCCCCGACCTTATGTGCCCTCTGGATGGCCTGCCCCTGCCGCTGGCCGATTGGCTGGCAATGCAGGAGATGAGTAAAGGGAATCCCCGCATCCCGTGGGGCTGACCCAGCCCCGCGAGAGTGTGGGCGGGGTCGTGAGCCCGCAACCCCCCCCTCCGGAGATCGGCAGTGGATTTGTTACACACGGAGAGACCAAAGACTAAACAAAAGGGGGGAAATGGAGAAAGGATTTCCTGACTGCGTTAACCTGCCAAATCTTCGGAATCAATTCTTCTCATCCCTGCAACACCTGGGAGAGCTGGCAATTACCGTTGATCCAAATTAGAGCTGCAATGCTCTTGCAACCAGGGGTATGGTTTTAACTAAAACAAACACAAGCCCAAAGCTTCGTTATTGATCGCTGTTATTAGCATCTTGTCCCATAGCGGGGCCGCATCATTTAAACCTTCCCATTAAGGCGCCACAAATGTTTTCTTTTTCCTTCTTCCAAAGCAGGGCATCCATGCAATTATTGTGCCGAGTGGGAGGTAGAAATGTAATTATGTAAGCTAAGTAAATTAAGAAGCTTGCATGGTTCATTATAGTTCATTTTTTTGGTCAGCACTTCGTATCAGCAGCTGGTGCAAAATTTCTTTTTCGATTAAAATGAACTGATTGGATCTAGTGTGGGAAAGTAGACCAGTCCATGTGTTAGTTGAAAGTTCAGCTCTTCACTCTCAAAACTGATCTTCCTCCCCTATCTTTTCCCTTCATATATTTTTTTTCTTCTCTTTTCTTACTATGTGGCCAATTAGACTGTAAGGCTGAGACTAGACCTTGCAGCTTTTATGTAGTCTTATATACAATGCCCAGTTACTCTCAGTGTTCTGGAAGTTAATACATACAGTACATAATCAACCCATGGCCATTTCTCAGGATTTAATCTGGCTGAACTTTCCATCATTTCCCATTGAGAACAAGCAATAAAACTGGGGTGGGCCCAGATAAGACAGATAAGACTGTTAGCCAGGTAGCCTCAGTGGTGCAGAGTGGCTTCCATTAGATCTGTCCAGCTGTTTATCTGGACAGGGATAGTCTAACTTTTGTTGTCTATGCTCTAGGTTAGATTACTGCAACATGTTGTATGTCAGGGGTCAGCAAACTTCTTCAGCAGGGGGCTGGTCCACTGTCCCTCAGACCTTGTGGGGGACCAGACTATATTTTGAAGAAAAAGATGAACGAATTCCTATGCCCCACAAATAACCCAGAGATGCATCTTAAATAAAAACACACATTCTACTCATGTAAAAACACACTGATTCCCGGACCGTCCGCGGGCCGTAATTAGAAGGTGATTGGGCCGGATCCGGCCCCCGGGCCTTAGTTTGCCTACCCATGTTATGTGTTATATGCCCCTGAAGATGGTTCAGAAACTTAAGCCAGTGCAGAATTCAGCGGACAGGTTGCTCATTGGAGCAAGAAAGTTTGAGCATATTACACTGATCCTGGCCTGAATGTAATAGCTGCCAGTTAGTTTCCAGGCCAAATTCAAAGTGCTGATTTTGACCCATAAAGCCCTAAATGGATCAAGACTACGGCACTGCAAGGACCGCCTCTCCCCATATGAACCAATCCAGACCCTGCGATCATAATCTGAGACCCTTCTTCATGTGTCTCCTCCATGAGAGGTCCAGAGTTTGGCAACATGAGAACGGGCCTTTTCTGTGGTGGCTCCTTGTTTAAGGAATGCTGTCTCCAGGGAGACTCACCTGGCACCTTCATTACATATCTTTAGGCACCAGGCATTGGGCTGATTAACATACTATGGCATTGAAAATGTGATTGTAGGAGTGGGGAAGATTGGTTTATTTTTGTTTTATTATGTAATTTGTATTCTAGTTTTGTATTTTTCTGTTGTGAATAGCTCTGAAAGCTTTGGATGAAGGGCAATATACAAATCTAATCTAATCAACAAATTAATTAGACTAATGACTTAGCTACATTAGTAAATATTAAATTTATTATTATTATTATTATTATTATTATTATTATTATTATTATTATTATCAGTGTTTTAAATGCATTATAACACTTTGATACCATATGGTGCTGTAGAGTTCTGTCTTTTGGCAATGTGATTTCCCAATATTGGGTTTACAACACATTTTCCTGAAATGTTTCTTTTGATGTGCCTTGTTCCAGGCTAGTTGGCTTGGCAACTGTATTAACTGAACATGTACTTAATCAGCAATTGACTTGCGATAATTGGTGACTTAATTTGCAAAGGAAAAGGCACACAAAGTGAGATTTTGATATGCCTGAAACTGAAACCTAAGAGACTTAAATTTCAACATCAAAGTTCACAAGATTATTCACAATAATTTGTGTGCTAAAACATTTTCTTTTGCATTAGTGAAAGCTAATCAAATATTGCGGTGTTATATTCTTGTAAAGTAAACTAACTTTAGCACTTTCAAATTTTGTGCTTTTTGGGTTTTTTCTGTGAGACATCTGTTTCTGAACATTGAAGTTAGCAATTATTATTTTGGGGGTGGGTGCAAGTAGTTTGGCTTGCGTAGAGTACAAAATAGCTTGGCACTGCGACCACAATCGTATATGTGCTATATCAGCATGTTAATTCTCTTGGCATAGGGAAAGAAATTCTGCTGTTGAAATTTACGCATAATAGGGAAAGATTTCCATGGGTTGCTACTTCTGCGTGGTTGCCCACAGTACATACTCATTTATAAAACAAAGCTTAGAGTGAGATGCTTACTTCAGGTAAAACCTTTCCAAAATCCATTAGTTGCTGAAATAAAACAAGCATCCAAATGAGACCTGCATAGCAGAGGCATCCATCTTTTCACACAAGCATCCAAATGTGGTTCTGTATCATACATATTTTGAGAATGCATTACTAAAGCACAATTCTGATGGGCTCATATATCTTTTGGTAGACACCTATGTCTTTGTTTTTCAGAAGGGTTTCTTTTTTTGTTAAGCTGTTAGCTGATAAACAAAAAAACAATCATATTGCTCATTCACAACACTTAAAAAAAAGACAGCTACTTAAATGATGGTCTGTAGTTACAAATAATACAGGCCTGAAAAACTCATGCAACTCCCCCAAAAATGCACGCTACCAGCCAAGTACAGATCATGGCAAGACGCACCAAATTCCAAAGCGAAATCTGCAGCAAATTTGGCAAAGCATGCATGGAAATTTGAGGGAAGTAAAAATAATGTGAACAAGAGTAATGGAATTTCTTGTGGGGCTGGGGTTCTTGCAAAATCTCAATGGTGACCCAACAGGGACTTGATAAACCTCCTTTAACTGATGTTTGAGCAATTTGATATTTGACGATACCAGTATGAATTGGCCTGATCTACACAAATGTGTGGACAGAAGATAGCTGTGCACTGGTTCTTGCACTTCTTCGATGTTCCGATGCATTTTTTGTCTCCAAAACTGTATCGAAATGCATTTTAACATTTGCATTTTCGTTGACAATATGTTGATGAGAAAGTTTTATATAAAGATATGTTTAAGTACCAATTTTCATTCAGATTATTTTTCAAAAAATAAATCACACACTAATGCAGAAACAGGACAGACTCATGAATTGGAATAAGACATGGAAATGCAATTGGGCATCCATCTCTAGCTGCTGTTTTGCAAACTGCAAAATACATACAGGTGGCAACAATTTTGCACGCGGCCAGTTGACACACAGCCACTGATGCTCGGGTCCTTTAAGACCCAGAAGAGAACAGAGTGGGGATGGAACAGAGTGTAACAGGAGCAGAGCAGGGAATAAAAATTTACATTAACAACTCTGTCAACTCTTCCAACCAATTACCAATTCCAGTTACTTATGCTTGTATTAATTCCTTTCGAGACCTTCTGGAAATTTACCAGTCGTTCTTTGCTGAATGGTAAAGCTGCCAGTCTATATGGGTTTGGGAGTAATTCCCATTGAACTCAATGGGATTAATTTATGAGCAAACTTATATAGGAATGCACTATTAAGGAGTCTTTCTGACACCCTTTGCTCATAGGCAGATCACCAATTCAAGTGGATTTAACTAAGCTGGAGCTGATTGTAGTTATTGGATACACTGGCAGAGGAGAGCATGTAAGAAGCATGGGTTGTGTTATAAATGTTCCCATTGCTCCAGGGGTGGAGAAAGGATTCCGATTAGGTTTTCTTATCTTATCAGTAGTTTCATTGCCAGAGGACAATGAGCTATGATTAGGTGATGATAAGCTCACCAGTCTGAAAAACTCAGTTTGTAACTTTCATTTCCACTTCTATACATCAGCCCTTCTGTTTTTACCTCCTCCTATTTTTTGGTTTGGGTGGGTTGAGTGAAGGGAGACCTCCTCTAAATCCAACTCCTCCTGAGAGCAGCGGGGGGGGGGGCGTTGGATTGCTCTGAACGCAATTTTAAAATGATAAAATACCAAACAACGTGTCAAACATTTAAGACCAACTAGAATAAAACAAAATAGAACAAACATTTCCAAAAGAGTTCCTCCAACAAGATTAAAAAGGATTAATACCAGATTTTTCACTTTTTGCCCCAGTGATTCAAGATGCAGCTGTCAAGGTTGCCCTGTATTAAGGTCCCAAAGATCCTCAGGTGGTCTTTTGTTATTAGCTGGTCTTATGTTGGGGGCCTTGCTTAGAGAATTTTGTTACTAAATTCATAATAGAATCTCTTTCTAAGTCAACATACTATCTTCTTATAATCTGTCTTTCTCCCCCTTTCTCTTCTCTTAGCTCACCTCTGGGGCTGATCACCCCAGACCCTTCCCTCTCCCCCCTTCCTTTCTTCCCTTCCTGGTTCCTCATCCCTTTCTTAGTCAGGCCTCCTTCCTTTGTTCTCTTACTTTCCTGTCTATACCTCTTCTCTGCTCTGCAAGATCCTTGCTTTCTTCCAACTCCTGTATTAGCCATCTTCCTCTGTATCCTTGCCAATGGGACCTGTCTCTTTGGCCTCTAGACACCACATTTTAGCCAGTGCTATGCATGCATTGATGCATCCTTGAGGCCATCACTTTCATGCATCCCCACCACTGGTCCTGATGCTGCTGCATCCCATCAGACTAGTCAGAGAGCTGTACAGAGGCAGTACACACCAGCTGCACTTCCCTCACAGCTTAGGTCATTTGGGGTTAAGTTAAGACGACTGGTAGAATCATAGAATTGTGGAGTTGGAAGGGACCCTAAGGGTAATGCACGAATCTCAGCTAAAGCATCCATGACATGTAGTCATCCAACCTCTGCTTAAAAACCTCCAAGGCATTATGATATTTTATTGAAGAACAGAATATTTTAATGTCTTGGAGGTTGTTGTTTTTAGCAGAGGTTGGATGGCCATCATCACAGAGGTGTTATATTGATTGAAAATGTATTGTATTGTAACTATTGTAACTTTGGAATATATGTTTTTTTGAATTTAGAGAGGGAGAGGGAGAGGGAGAGAACCTCCAAGGAAGGAGAGTCCACAACCTCCCAAGGTAGACTATTCTACTGTTGAACAGCTCTTAGTGTTAGAAAGTTTTTTCATATGTTTAGTCAGACTCTCCTTTCTTGTAACTTGAAGCCATTGGCTTGAGTTCTACCTTCCAGAGCAGGAGAAAACAAGCTTGCTCCATCTTCCATGTGACATCTCTTTAGATATTTGAAGATGGCTACCATATCTCCTCTTAGTTTCCTAATTTCCAGACTAAACATACCAAGTTCCTTCAACTGTTCCTCATAAGGCTTGGCTTCTAGACCCTTGATCTTCCTAGTTGCCCTCCTCTGCACACATTCCAGCTTGTGAACATCCTTCTTAAATTGTGACGCCCAGAAATGGACACAATATTCCAGGTGTGGTCTGACCAAGGCAGAATAGATTGGTACTATTACTTCCCTTGATCTGGACATTATCCTTCTGTTGATGCAGCCTAGAATAGCATTTGCTTTTTTTGCTGTTGCATCACACTGTTGACTCATGCTAAGCTTGTGGTCCACCAAGATAGTATATATATGGCAGCTGACACCATAAAAATTCAATAAGCTGCATAACATTACTTGAGTTACTTACTGGAAATGTCAAGCACAGGTTGGTACCTTCATGCATATGTGATGGGAATGCCCATTGTTTAATGAATGCCAGGGTGGAAATGTTACATATATTTTTATTATAACTACGATTGAGCTGGCAGTACATTATTTTCTGATATTGTAAAATTTTTAAAACAAAAGAAACCACCCTGATGTAGGTGAGCATATGGCTCTTGTTAGAACTGTGTTGGGAGCTTCAAAGATTAGTATCGCAAATCACTGGAAATGGAAATGTCCATTGCATACCATAGAATGGCTGAGAACACTCTCAACAGCCAAAATAGATCCATTGACTGCACTGAAAAAGTCATGGGAGGAAAGGAAATGGAAAAATCAATGAAAAGCTGCAAAGATTAGCCCTTTTGGTTGTGAAATGAAATAATCATTGTTAGGTGTACTCATTTAAAGATTTTCCCCTGATTTTCTTAATGCATGCTTTTAGTAATTTAAATAAAACTCTTATTATTATTATAAAGCCCTTTATGCTGTTTCAAGTCTTTCCATCGGATTATGATTCTCTAAGCCTTACTCCTTGAAAAAAAAATCTTCAGCTGCACTATGATTCTGCTATAAAGGCACTGTCTTCTAAGAAAAATCCTATTTTTATTAGAAGTTATTTCTGTACAGTAATTTAAGACCATCCTCATCCACACATGAACTCCTCTGCTTCTGTATTTTGCTCACTTATGCATTCGTGTATAGCACACAGTCATTGGGATTGTAGCTGCTTATGAACAGATTCTTAGTAAATGCCACAGTCTTTTGCATTTCTAACAGAAGACTCTGGTGTCACTTTTGTGGATATGTCTGACAAAAATGATGAGCCTTCATTTTCACAGGGGGAGTGACCTTTCCTTGTTGGCAAGCCATGTTGATTTGCTATCATTACAGTCCTTTGACATTGACACATTTGTGAATGCACAAGAAAGGGGGGAGAACAGGTAGTTCTTACGTCTACAGCTTCCATAGATACAGAGCATGACTAATTTGCAAAAACAATAGAGACGAACCACCTGAGGATTACTTCACCTCTTATGTTCTGATACAGAGATTATTCATCATTTTCTGTCTTTATCACTTCTGCCAGAAACACCCTCTGTGTCAGTCACAGAGTATTTGAGGACATATTCTAGGTCAGGTGTAAGGAACCTTTGGCCCACCAGATTTTGCTAAACTACAACTCCTAACAGCCTTGGCAAGCATGGCCAGTGAAAAGGAATGATGGGAATTGTAGTTCAGCAACACCTAGAGTTTCCTCACACACACTAGCAAAGGAACAGGGGTGCGGAGGGACCGCCCCACCCCGGTGGCACGATCCCGATGGGGTGCCATCACGGCTGCCCCCCACGCTGGGTGCCATGCCCTCGCTGGTGGTGCGCCACACTCCCGGGATGCACACCGATCATGCCCCCCACCAGAGCTTGAAGCTCCACCACTGCTCACACCTATTCTAGGCTGCATAGTTGATTCACAGGGAGTCTTCTGATGACATCAGTGGGGTATCATCACACACACGAAGGATGGGAGGAACTTTCTATATCTGGTCTGTGTCTCTGTCACCTGTTCTTACCCAGCATCGTATCCCATTTCTACATTAATCTGAAATCTTATGAAAATAATATTTAAATATTAATTTAGTGCACATGTAAATGTGCATTTTCTCTAAAAGTACATGTTTCAATGTATATTTTCCTCAGAAAATACATTTTCAGACATACATTTTCTCTCAAAATTTGCCTTTCGATAACTGCCAGGAACTGTCAAAACATCTGGAGATGTGTGAAATCCATTTAATAGCTAGGTTCTGGTCCACACATTGGGTCTGAGAGGGACAGATTAGGAAAATAAATATAAAAATTTATGAAGATCTAAATTTCTAAGCATCTCAAAATTTGTCCCACCACCCAATCCCTGGTGTGTGTTTTTGAACTCTACTTGCCTGAATTTCCTTAAACTTTTTCCTCACTCCTTCTCTTAATTCCCATCCTCAATTTCATGCTATCATATGCTTGTGTAACTGAGAAGTGCTGAAAGATTCCTTCCCTCATGTTAGAAACTCTTATTAAAGTACTATATTTGCACTTCGATAACTCAGAAATAGATTCTTTTCAAACTTCAAACTTGCCATGATCTTGTCCTGAAGGAGGACAGGTGCCTTTGACATGTTTGAAGAACTATTGTTTCAGAAGAAAGCAAAGCTGGCGGTTAAAAGGGAAGCACAGTAGATAATTTATCATGGCACTATTAACAACAGAAGGAGTCATAGTGCCAGTACTGGTATATAGGGCTTGTAGCAAATGTTCACCTATTCAGTTTTCAGCTTGAAAGCTGTGCTTTCAGGTTATATTTCCTGAGGGGACTTTGAATTGTAAATATTCATATATATTTTTAAAAAAACCTGTTGGTATCTAACTAAACAGTTAAAGCACTATGGAACTTAGCTACCCTCTCCTTTCCCCACATGACCCCTAAATCTGTTCCAGGGGCCCCCGTCCCTCTGGAATAATTTATGGGGCACACAGTGTATGCAGTAAGAGGAAAGGGTGAGCAAGTTTACTGGACAGATAAATGTTCTTGCACCGGCCAAACTATTCAGTTGTCTACCCCCTAATATACAGTGGTACCTCGGATTAAGTACTTAATTCGTTCCGGAGGTCCGTTCTTAACCTGAAACTGTTCTTAACCTGAGACACCACTTTAGCTAATGGGGCCTCCTGCCGCCGCTGCGCTGCCGGAGCATGATTTCTGTTCTCATCCTGAAGCAAAGTTCTTAACCTGAAGCACTGTTTCTGGGTTTGCGGAGTCTGTAACCTGAAGCATATGTAACCTGAAGCATATGTAACCTGAGGTACCACTGTATTCCTAGTTCCTAGTTTTTCCATGTCTTAGGAAACCCAACCTTGAGAGATTGATTGCCTATTACAGCTATTGTTATATTTAAATATTTTTATGAATCCTGATGTTGAATACTTGTCTTAATGCATGGTTTGCTGTGTTTTTTCACAACTGTAAACTTTCTTGGGATTCTTATAAAAGATGGTATAAGTCTTACTGAGTTCAATAGGGCTTACTCTCATGTAAGTGTAATTGCAACCAAGGATGGGTGAATCAGTCCATTTTGATTTCTCTTAGTTTCTCATTTTTCTCCATCTTAAGTTCAGCCCTTCACATTTTCACATCCATTTGTGATTTTGTGTTAAATCCTCCTGAAAATTCATCAGCATTTCAGTGCAAATTTCTCACAATATCCAAATTTGTATGTGGTTTAAGTTAAAATACACATTTTTTGAAAATTATTTTTCTCCAACATAGCACATCTTTGTGTTGTTTTTGCTAAAACGTGCAATCTCATGGACACTTAACTCAAGTATATTCATTTTCAATATAAAGAAAAATTACTTGGTTGGGGAACCGAATTGCAAAGTTCAGAGAAGTGTGAATTTCAAAAGATGGCTGTGTTTTGGCTTGTGTATTAAAAAATACGGAAAACAGATCTAAGATGTAGCCAGAATCTACATCCAACACATTTCAGGTCATGCAGATTCTTCCTGGGAGGATGTTTAGGTCATACTGAAAGCACAAATCTCTCCCTGGATTTAGGCCAAGTGCTCATCCAGCAGCTTCTCATACACCTTCAGTATATGCCCCTGTTCTCCCATTCATCTCTGCTTTTAGCTAATAAAAGAGAATTTTTGGCTTGCTAATCCCAACCAAACTGATCATCCAGGGAAATGAGGCCGTGTGCCATTGCTTCAAGTGTTTGTCACAACTGCTGCAAACCATTTGGTTCTTTCATGCTAAATATTACTGAAAACCAGTTAAGTAACGCATGCAGTCCCATTAACCTCTGTCAAACTGATGTTATTAAGCCACAAAGATGGATCCAGCCTCTTTGACAGGTCTCTTGGAGTTGCATCAGTGCAAATCTTGTGGTCCATGCCCAAAGCTAAATCGTGATGTGGTAAACAACATAGCTTATTTTTTAAAATCATTTGCTCCAAATCTGAAGTGGATATGTTGCTGTACAAATATTAAAATAGTTTTGGAATGGTCCCCTAGCTGGACATTACAATATTTTTAATACAATTGATTTACAATTGCTTGAGTCTTGGGGGAGACTGAAATTGGTTGGGCACATGCCCAGTGTTTTATGTTGTTCCAAGCCTCTGAAAATCATAACAGCTTAGTAAAAAAGCAAAGAGACACTGTTTCGTGAAGTGTATTAGAAAGGAATAAAAAGTGGGGATTTTGTCATACAGATTCAAGCTTGATTGTTACAGCTTTTTAAATTGCTTTTTTTGTTGATCTATACTTTTCAAATTTGTTAGAGGCCAATGCAAGTCATTGTGTTGTGGTCTCTCAGATTTAAGAAGGAATGGGGGTGTCCCTTCATCAGACTACTCACATAGGTCCTCCTTTGGACCTGTGGATCAGGACAAAAATGCCCATGTCTGGGATCAAATCAACATTTGAATCAGTACAGCAGTACCTTGGAAGTCAACCGGAATCCATTCTGGAAGTCCGTTCAACTTCCAAAACATTCGGAAACCAAAGTGTAGCTTCTGATTGGCTGCAGGAAGCGCTGTCGGACATTCGTAAACCGGAACCCTGACTTCCAGGCTTGCGGCATTTGGAAGCCAACTGTCTAAGTACCAAGGCGTTCAAGATCTAAGGTACGACTGTATTCAAATTTCAAAGTGGCAGCTTGACACCAAATACTCTAAAGTATATTCTAAAGTATACCAGCAAATTCCCACTCAGGTTAAATGGATTCCAGCATGAGGTTTTGTGGTGTGTGTGTGTTTACTTGCAATGCAGATTAGTGGTTAATGTCATATTTTCAAATACAAATCTGAAGGGTGAATCCAGGCAGCCAATATTTCTAATTATCCAGTGAGCAGCTATTATTCATGTTGCCAAGCCAGAAGCCAACAACTTTGTTGTTTTCTGCTGCTCCAGAGAAGCGGACACGGAGCAATGGATACAAACTACAAGAAAGAAGATTCCACCTAAACATTAGGAAGAACTTCCTGACAGTAAGAGCTGTTCGACAGTGGAATTTGCTGCCAAGGAGTGTGGTGGAGTCTCCTTCTTTGGAGGTCTTTAAGCAGAGGCTTGACAACCATATGTCAGGAGTGCTCTGATGGTGTTTCCTGCTTGGCAGGGGGTTGGACTCGATGGCCCTTGTGGTCTCTTCCAACTCTATGATTCTATGATTCTATGATTCTATGATTCTATGAACTCACAGCCTCAATTGTCTTTCGCTTAATATATTTCATTCAGGATATATACCAAATTTGACTTCTCCCAAAGTTGCACTGATAAGAAATAAGCACTCCCTTCTCTAATGGCATGGGGTAACCATAGCAACTTGATCCAACGTGCAGTAAAAAAACAAGCAGCTCCATGAGGAGGCTATCTGGGAACTCAAGAACTGAAAGATAAATAATAATAAGGTTCAAACAATCTGCACCCCACAGAAGGAGGAAAAAAATAGAATGATGACAGGATGATTATTATTAATCATTACCGTAGCACATGAAATTTCAGAGCTGCTTTGCAGCAAGTAAAAGCTAACAAGCTGATGCCCAGTTGGCTCACAGTTTAGAAAATATATAATACAAAGGAACTCCCATTGAATTTGTATTCATCATTGTGCCTTTCTACATCATTGTTCTCCCTAGATTCAGGGTCTTTTACAAGCATAAGTGTGAGCGAAAGGCAGAATCAAATATACATTTATTTTATTCAGACAAAAAGATGAGGACAGATTTATTGTGTTCCCTCGTAGTAGGAGCTGGATGCTAATTTTGCTTTCATACACCATAATTATAAGAAGTTGGAGATCGAATAATTTCCTACAGCTCTTTGGGACAACTGAGATGATAAACAGATGCAGGCCTGCGGGACTTCATAAATCTTGTTCTCAAAAGTTGCAGGCTCAGATTCCTGCCTTGCACTTGGCATGTTTTGTGGCAGGTGGGTAGCTGCAGATTTGCATAAACCCATCAAAGCCGCACCACAGATACACCTGTCTGCTACTCCACAACGCAGTGTAGTGCTGCCATCATGTCTGAGCTTTCACACAGAGAACAAATCATGGCTCATTAATAGAGTCGTGCTGATTAAAGGGTAAGCACTACTAGGCACAAAATTTGTTCACCACTATAAAAATCACACTCACAAATACACACACACACACACACACTTGCTGAGTCAAACATATAACTTCCTGTCCAGTGCAGATTCGAATGGCACTTCTACCATATACCTTTAAACCAGTTTCAATTCTATTCAGATGGCATTCTATAACTGGATTAGGATTACAAAACAAGACATTTGCAACAAGCCACAGTTAGACAAGGCTCTTCCTGAAAAGTTATGCCTGTAAAAGAAGAAGAAAGTGTCAATTTGATTTAAAAGTTGTAATGTTGATGCACCTAGATAGTCACCAAACAGGAACGAGCTTTGATTAAAGTAGTGTTGTGGTCTATAGCCTTCCCTAAAATAGGATTAGGGATTAGAGGGTGCTTTGGGATGCCCAAAAAGTGATGAGGTGGAAACCCTAGTCTGTTTACTCCACTCTTGCTCTGAGAAAGTCAGAACAGCCAAAGATCTGAAGCACCATGAATCTAGCATTGTTATTATGGGTTGCTGCTAATCACCTGACCTCAGGTTGGCCACACTGCTGCTGCTGGAGGAGGCAATGTGTTGGCCAGGTTGCTATGGCGCAAACACACCAATGAGCACTATATTGGCTTCACCGGTGCATCTGCATCTGACCTTTGTTTGTTTATATCATGCTGCTTAACAAGATGGTGAGCGATGAGGCAGCAACAAGGTCAGTCAGTGAAAAGTGAAAAGGCTGAAGGGGGGGAGGGAGAGGCCTGGAATTTGTGGAGAAGGGTGAGGAGCAAGCTCTCTCCTAACATATGTGGCTTTGAGCAGACAGAAAGCAGAAAAAGTGAGGGGATGTTTTGGGCTGATGGTGACAGGCAATGCACAAGTTATGAATTGCTACATTGAGTGAAGCAGCTGGGTTCTCTATGAGGCCTCTCCTTAGTCATGCAGAGCTGTCTGCTAGTTGTAGCCAGGAGGTCATGGAGGATTGCCACCCTCCATGATCTTCAGCTGTAAATGATAAGTCCAGTTGGGACCTCTCCTGAGTTGCATGGAACTGTGAGTAATAGCTCTGCAGGGTGTAAGCCCCAATGTGAGTTTGGGAAGCTTGAAATGGGAGTTGCATCATTCAGGGGGTGGACTTCATTTTTAGCTCTCCCCACTTACCTGATTTCTGAGTCTGCTCAAGATAAATATCAAAATTTCTCAGGGTGGTGGTTCTACACAGGTTGTCACCAGATTTCACCTAAAGCAAACATCCAAAGCCAATTAGGCAAGTGCCTGAGATATTTTCAAGAGATGGCAAAACAACTTTTCTAAGGATGGCTTCAGACACACCTATGTAGATCTCAATCATGGCTTGTGAAGACCCAGTAGAGCATGGATCAAAGCAAGTCCAATATTGTAAAATAATGTTTCAGTCATAGTCACAATCATAGAAGAACAGAGAAATAAGTAGTAAAAACAAGATTCACGCAGCTCATATGTGTCCATGTGTTTAAGGCATATCTTTCTGAAATGTTTTTTCTGTGTCAGGGTAGTTGTACTGAAATGGAGATAAATACATAGCAACATCCCTTCTAGACTTCAGACATTGTCACAGCAATTTGGGTTTATGACAGGTTTGAAATCACAACAAAACTTCCTGTTTTGACACTACCTGGAGAATCAAGGTTCAGTCAGAACAACTTCATTCAATGGTCATCACTGCTCAAATTAAATTAGTTCCTCCCCATTACTTTCTGTCCGGTAGGCCTAGCATCTGGAAGCCTATTCACCACAAAGGTAGGAGCGGTATAAAGAGAAGCAAAATATTAGCACAATTCTAAGATGGCGCCACTAGAAAACATATAATATGGAATTCAGATGTGGTGATTGACTGTGGTTTAATTCATTCATTCATTCAGAATTAAGACAACCTATTGGAGGATAGAGTCACCAGTGCCTATTACAGTAGCTATGATAGTTGAATTGAATTGTCCATTTAAAGATTCAGAGAGTGTACCTGTGTATTGCAGATGCTAAGGAGGAGTAACAGGTGCAGCAGGTCATCATCTGCTCGACTTATTTGTGTGGCTAACCAAGATGGCTGGCTCTTGTTGAAAACTGAATGCTGAATATTCTCTCAATTCTTAGATAGTGAAACAGCATTACCCATGCACAAGTGCCATCCAGCTTAGGGAAAACCCCAATATTTGTAGAAGTACCCAAAAAATAATAATAATGGGGGGGGACTGTTAAAAACAGCCAAGTGAGGACAGGGTGCCCTCAGCGTCTATGGATTGCTGGCTGAGTACTGGAGGGGAAACAGAAGACTGAGGGGAGTGGAATGGAGCATCCTGGGAAAGGGCATGCCTGGCTGGGGGGAACCAAGAACAGGAGTGCTCCTCATTGCAATATTTTGTTGCAGGTTCCACGTGTACTGCTCTACTCTTGCAGTATAAAAGGCTTTCATAACTAGACTCCTTGGGATCCTGACAATTCAGCAAAATTGGTTTCAAACAGCTGGCTCACTTGCTGAGTCAAAGAGAACACACAGGAACATTAGCAAATCGAGATTTGTACACAACTCTTTGTATCCTCCAAGGGAGGATCTCATATCTCATACAAGCCGAGGAAGACACAGAGAGGTCTGTGCCTATTGCTAAACAGATAGATATATGTTTGTGTAGAGCGGAATTGTATAGATATAGATTCCCGAGGAGATAAAGCAATGCAAATACCTCTCGTTTCCAACTATGTTTTACTTTCCTCAATCTCTCTCTGGAGAATGTCTCTTTGTTATTAAACCTTGATTCTTTTCTACTTCATCTGGTTGGCTCTTTGTGTGTTTGTTGTCTATAATTGTCTCCATGAAGGCTGAAGTGTAGCAAGACAGCCAACTCTCGATAGGCAGAACTGAATAAAACAGTCTCCCTCTGGAGCAAGTTATTGACACTGTGAGAGCTGTGCACACATGTGCAGGTGAACAGCATGTGTGCAACTCTCTGACTTGGGCTCTTGGCATGCTATAAGCGATAATATATTTCAGTAAATTTTGCGTTGGGGACTATAAACGTTTGACATCCTTCCTACATGGTTTTGGATTTGTTCTAAGAAACCTAATACTGATGTCGAAGTAGGATAAACAATAAAGTACTTATATGCGATAATAAGGGGAACCTTTTGTAACAAAAGAACCCTTGTTAATTTCAGCCCTGTTGGGAAATGAAAGGGGCCCAGAGAAATCAGCCCTTGCCAACTTCAGTATTTAATAAAATCTCATAAACTATGGGGACAAAGTGGGCAAGTATTACCAAATCAGCGGTGTCCCTTTACAGGGGAAATAAAACACCCCAAAGCATTAGAGCGTTCCTGAAGACGAGCACTGCAAGGAGCCAAACTTAATGGAATATATATGTTTCTGCAGTTTGCATTACAGGCTTTTGCATAACTGTGCTTGTAGACCACAATAGGGATTTTAAACAAGAATAATCTTAATAAAGTGGGAGCCTATCAGTTTGACTCAAGACATAACCTTTGGGAGTGGGGGAAGGAGCAAGCCACAGGGATCACAGAGACAGCGAAGGAATGGAAAGCAATTCTGACTGTGGCTGCAGCTGAATTAGTTGTGTTTTAAGTGGGCTTGGCAGCTCAAGATCTGAATCCCAGCACAGTGGGAGAGGCTACAAGTTTAACCTGCAGGGTTTAAGATGCACATTTTCACTATTTGCTTTTCTGAATAGCTGAAGCCCTCGACTAAGTAATGGAACTGACATGGTGCTGCCAACCCCCTCTCTTTTCCACGTTCATCTTCCTTTATTTATCTTAGAAATGGATGGGTCTATTTACTACCTCAGAAGCACTTGGCTAAGAATGGGCCCAGAAAGATTGCTTGGTGCATCCTGAAGGATGGCACCTTGAGCACATCTCAGCAGGCCTTCAAAGGAATTAAGACAATAAAATAACGGGAGATTAACTGCACAACAGCAATGTATTTGTTTATGCTGCTGTATCCTTTGGTAGCCTCTGAGGTGCAGTCATTTTGTAACCATGCCAGGGAGATGCTGAAACACTAACTGGGCTGTGTCATAGCAGCCACACAGAGAGCTTTAGGTACATCAAGATAGGATTTCTGTTTCCACCAATGGCTGGCCAGATGCTTCTGGGAAATCATCAGCAAGGGCACAACCAACTTCAGGAAGGGAAGCAATTTCTATGGAAGGGTCCTGACATGTTTTGAGCCTCAGCTCTGTGGAACAGCTTTATGCAAAGGCACAATTGTTCTCTGGGCAAGCAAGCTATGAAAAAGAGCACAGTGGCGCTTCTGTGACTGAGAGAAGAGATGAGCAAATCTCTCTGTTCCCAGTCTGGGCCAATTTTGCATGCGCTCACCATAAATCTGTAACATCCAATTTCTGCATTAATCTGCAAGTTTTTTGTTTGTTTGTTTTTTAATCTGGACAACAATGCCTCTTAAATAGACACTTAAGTATGTGTACAGTGGTACCTCGGGTTAAGAACTTCATTTGTTCTGAAGGTCCGTTCTTAACCTGAAACTGTTCTTAACCTGAAGCACCACTTTAGCTAATGGGGCCTCCCGCTGCTGCTGCACTGCCACTGCACGATTTCTGTTCTCATCCTGAAGCAAAGTTCTTAACTCGAAGTACTATTTCTGGGTTAGCGGAGTCTGTAACCTGAAGCGTATGTAACCCGGGGTACCACTGTATTTAAATCTGTTTTGATCAATATACACATTTCTAAAATATTTTTGCTCAAAGTCACACATTTCTAAATGTGTTTTATATGCTCTTTGAAATAAGAACTCCATCATCCACCTGTTGCAAAAGGATATCATTATAGGGAAGACTGGTATACACACACATGCTCCCCCATGATCTATAAGTCAGTCTGTGGAAAGTTCTAAATCTTTTTTTTGGGGGGGGGTGTAACCTAGGCACATACAACAGGCTCCACTCTACAGATATGCTCCCAATGTGGACGGGGTCAACAGAGACATGGCAGTGAAGGTGGTACCTTGATACTTGAACAGCTTGGCTCCCAAACGCCACAAACCCAGAAGTGAGTGTTCCGGTTTGCAGACGTTTTTCAGAAACCAAACGTCCAACATGACTTCTGCGGCTTCCAATTGAGTTCAGGAAGCTCCTGCAGCCAATTGGAAGCCACGTATTGGTTTTTTAAATGGTTTTGGGAGTTGAATGGACTCCCGGAATGGATTAAGTTCGAGAACCAAGATACCACTGTATAGTGCTTATAACACACAATTATTATATGTAGGGAAGCAGGGGAAACAAGCAAAAAAGACATCAGAGGCTACTCCCGCTGGATTGTCCCCTTGGAAGAATTTGTATCCTTAAAACAACAACAACAATATTGCACATGATTATAAGTTTCCTATCATTCATTCATTCATTCAAACTCTCCCCATCTGGCTGGGCTGCCACTCTGGGCAGCTTCCAACACATACAAAGACACAATAAAACATCAAACATTAATAGTAACCATCTGATCCAATTTAAAAAGTCACAATAACTTTAAAATAAACAACATATATCAAATAAAGCAATATTCAATAATCCATTAGACTCTAATAGTAAACAGTAAAATTAAACGTCAGCAAATAATAATTAAGCAGTTTACACTTATTACAACAAAGAATTACTAATCAGTCATCGGTTTAAAAGAACAGCAAATCACAATGCATAAAACACCACAGAACATACAAAACCATGTAAAAGGATCAAATTTAGAAACAAGGGCACACAACTTATAAAATTATTATTATTTTTTTTAAAAAAAGTATCCCTGAACACCTCTCTTCCCAGCTGCTTCTGCTCTTCTCAGAATTATGGTCTGGGAAAGGCTCCAGGGGCTGTAGTTCGGGGGGGGGGGGCAAGGCAAGTGGAAAAGCCATTGCCTGGTGGCCAGCAGAAAGATTCTCTCTCCTCAATTCTTCGTCTGGAGCAGTCGTCTTCTGAAGGCTCCCAGGGCTGGAGGGTGGGGCAAGGCAACTAGAATGCAGGAAATAATTTGCACACTAAGCAGAAAATTTGCAAAGCCCCAGGCTGCACATCACACATGATTTGCAGCATAAGCATGCATTTGATTTTAGTTTAAATGGTTTCATTTTCATTAACTAAAACTAAATAGCAATCAGACGGAAAGTTTTGGTGGTTGCTGGCTTGCCAGTATCCATAACCTTTGCTGCTTTTGGTGCCAGGTCACCCTGGAGTCCTCATTGTAAGCAGAAGCCCCTGGATTGATGGGATTTCTTTCTCCCAACTCATCTCTTCTCTCTCTTGCTGCCCAGCTGAAGAAGAGAGATTGGCTTTTGTGACCTCCTGCTGATGCTGTCCAGCTGAAGGAGAGGAACTGGCCATTGTACCCTTGTGCTAGGTCTGTTTGCCGGAAGATAGACTCATGCATGCTCTATTATGTTGAAGCTGTCCACCCGAAAAAAGACACTGGTCCCTGGTGTGGACCATTGTTAGGATAGAGTGGTATGCCTAGACAGGGTGTTGAACAGCTAGACCTGGGTGTCCATTTGTACACATGGCAACTACTTTAAAAATGACGCGCTATGTGAGCAAAGGAGGAGGAAAGCTGTGTGAATGTGTTTGCAATGAGTGTCAAAAACAGCACAAAAAGGGAAGTACAGGCTTATCCACAATTCACTTGCAGACACAATACCTAGAAAGAATAGGTCTGAGTGGTTTTCTGCTTGTCTGTGCTTTCTAGGCATGGGGTCTGAGTGGTTTTCCATTTGCCCAGGAAAACTCACTCTTGAACACTGAATTGGAACAGACGTCAATACACAGAAAATCCAGTTGACATTTGCTCCAATTCATTGATAAAAAGTGGGTTTTCTCGGGGGCAATTGGTGTGGCAAGCAGACATGTGGATGAGCTCAATATTTTGATACTCAGGAAAGCCACAAGGTAAATACATCTAGATCAGACCTAATTTTTTTAATGATTATTGTAAATTTCCATGCAAATAGACAGAAGTCGTACCTTGGAAGTCGAACAGAATCCATTCCGGAAGTCTGCTCGACTTCCAAAACATTTGGAAACCAAAGCTTGGCTTCTGATTGGCTGGCCCGTTGGACGTTCAGGTTCCAAAAGAATGTTTGCAAACTGGAACACTCACTTCTGGGTTTGCCAAAACGTTTGACTCGCAAGGTGTTTGGCATCCAAGGTACGACTGTGTTTTGTGAAAATGACAGTGTAATTTTTCAAATTTGGACAGATATTTAAGATTGGGGGCAATTAATCTTTTCATACTATGGTTTAAATGCACATCTTCCTTATTTAATTAATCTGCAACTCAATCACATTGAGCAAGAACAAGATAGAAAATCACATTTAAGGACACCATGTGAGCCCAGCATCCCATTTAAAGCATAACAGGGTTCCACTAAGATATTGTTAAACAAGTCATGGAAAACATGATATATTGACTTTCCTCCCTCTCATTGCTGTCCTCTAGAGAATTTTGGAGGAAGGAATATATTCATGTTGCATATTTTAACAATAATTGTGGTAATGACTAGCTCACCCATTGTGAGTGACTGAATTTTTCAGATGAGAGAGCTCAGGAATACATACACTATAAATTTTTAAAAGGCTAGGGAGCACACAGTCTTCTTGGATCATGGGTTCCAACACATGATATGTGGTTTTAATTGTTTATAATTATGAGGTTCTGGCAAAAACAGCAAGATACAGTTGTAAAAAATAATGAGGCTATGGGACATTAGCACACATCAAGTTTGTCCTGCTTTCATGCAAAATTAACTCGCAGGATTCAGTACCATAGGATTGCACCAATGGCTACAAGCTTAGAAGTCTTTTCAAAAGATCTGGACAAATTCATGGAAGATGGATCTTACAACAGCTGTTGGCTGAAACAGCTAAAATAGCCTTCCGTGTTCACAGTGCCTTTGAAAAGAGAAGCAGCTTAGGATAAATACAAAGGTAGTAGTGATGCTCGAAAGAGCCCTGAGAAAATTCCTCAAAACTAAATCAAAATCCCTGTTCATTCCCCCCCCCCGAAGCTTTGTCCCACACAAGGGTGGGTATCAAGGGAGGGGTTATTTTTCATTTTGAAAATTTAGGTCCCTTCAGGGGAACAAAAGCAGTACTTTTTTCTGGGGGTATGCAATGGAGTACTGGCACCTCCCCCCCAAAAAAATATTGTTAAAAGTGTGGCATTTACTATAACAACTTAATGGTGAGTACCAGCTCCTTTCTTCTTCTTCTTCTTCTTCTTCTTCTTCTTCTTCTTCTTCTTCTTCTTCTTCTTTAAAAATGGACTGGACAAAAGTCATAGGATTTTCAGGTGGTGGAGCAATATTTAAAGTTATGATGTGATGAGAGCTTTCACACCCCACCCCACCCCCGTTTTTAGACTTAAAATTTCCAATACTTGGATAATCAACCTGTTCCTGAGCAGTGGTGTAGGAAGGGGGTGTGGTGGGTGTGGGCCGCCCCAGGTATCATCACTGAGGGGGGTGACAAAATGGCAAAAATATGTGTTTTTAAAATATATTTAAAAAATTGGGCTCACAACACTTTTTTGTGGAAAAAAAATAACTCCCACACCCACCGCACCCCCCTTCCTATGCCACTGGTAGCTAGGTGAGGTGGGGGGCACTGGGTGCCACACCATGGGGCCTGCAGCTTGCCTGAGCCATGCGTCTCTCCTGCGGGGGAGGTGGCAGGCGAACTGCCTGCAAGCTCCCCACTGCTTTTTCGAGCAGCAATGGGCTTGTGTCTGTCCACCACTTCAGCTGCCCTACAGCTAAGGGGGAGGTTGTGGAGAGGCTCCAGGCAGTGTGCCCTGCCTTGTCTCACCCTGCCCCCAAGGGCGGCTCACTCTGCCTCCGGCTGCAGGACGCACACGCCACACCAGGCACCTGAGCGGCTAGCTTCACCGCTGTTCCTGAGACTGACATTCTGCGATGGCATTGCGTTATTCCCATTCTGGGGTGCTCCCTGCCCCCCGCCAAATTGTTGCAAACAAAGCCAGGACAGATATCTCAGCCCTGCTTTAATGAAAAACTTTTTTGATTTCCATCATAATTCCCCAAGTGCTTCTCCTTAGGAAGAACCTTGATTGCCAACATTGCTCGATGACATAAAGTTATGGTCTCACAGAGCCATTCCTGGTTGCATCTGAATTCCCTAAGGGATTTTATCTGAGAAGGGTCCCGCAAATTTAATTTGGTGATATTTTAGTGGCAGCTGCAAAAATCCTAGCTGACATCTCTGTATGAAACTTCTGCATTTCTAAAGGCATTTGGCTGGCTGCTTGTTGGAAACACATTGCAGGACCGGATGAACCACTGGCCTCATCAAACAAGGCAATTTTTTTGGTCTTATTTTGAGAGCTTTTCCTCTTATAAGTGTGCGTTAGTGGGCTACTGCTAGGCTTGCAGACTGTCACAAAATTAGACTTTCCCTTTTCAGCAAGAGGGGCTGAAATGGAAGAGTGGAAGCTTACACATCAGCTCCCCAAGGAGTGCCTGTGCAGTCAATGAATTACTGACTTCTCCTTCCAGGCCTGTCATTCAGACTCCCTTTCACCATCACTAAAACTGTCTTAGGGCTACGTGCTCCTTTTTTTGCATCAAAAAATATACAGAACGTCTTGTGACCCACATAAATAAATGTATTCCCAAAGGGCTCGCGCTTGCCTTATAAGCCCTGGCCTTCACTGAAGAAGACACAGAGCAACTTGTCACAAGATAAAACTTGAGGAAGGATAGTGCCCAAAGGAATTAGGTTTGAGCTTGGAGTTTCCCAGAATGCAAAAGGAACATGTCCAGGCCTGCATTCAGCAAGGAAACCAGCACACCCATTCCAGGGTGGTCATTTTAACTCTGAGCAGGGCAGGAGAGGCAACAACCACAAGCCTATCTCATATATATTCCATTCGCCTTTCAGGAACAGCTGAACTTTACTACTACTAAAATTCTGTCTCTCAATTCTTAATTTTTATAAGAGGTGGACAGATTCAAGCAATTTAGTCAGCTGTCTGTGTATATGGGTCAATTCTGATTTTTTTGGTCCCTCTTTGAACCAGTCAAACTCTCCTTAATATATATCTTTAATTGTCATTTCAGAGCCATAATAGATTATAGAGTTGTTAATGGAAGAAGGTAGCATTTTGGGTTTTAGATTTTTAATCAATTGATTCTGGTTTAGTTTTATTTTTACATTGTTCTTTATAGGACTATCTTTAACTCTTCTCAAGAGCTCAAGCTGGCTCTCTTGGGATTTTCATCCTTAAATTGTGTTGTCTGACTCTTCTATTGCTCCCCAATCAGCAGAGAAATGACTAATGGGAACCAAAGGGACTTAGCATAGACAGAAACCAGGAGAAGCTGGAGGGCATTCAACCTGCGCCCTAAAGAGCACTGGTGTCATCTGTCTGCCTGAAAAGAGGGAAACTTCATTTGAGAAGATGGAAGAATGAGTTGGGTTAAATAATAATAATAATAAAAGCTGCCCTGATGTAGAGAGGACAATTCTTTCATGTAGCTTTATTGACCATGTGTTGGCAGGGGAGACAATGTTGAATCTGCTTCAAGTAGACAGTAAGTTTTCTGGCAGGCAATATCAGTGGGACCTCCCAATAGCTGGGCTCTTTTCTGGGAGGCAGAATTAGCAGGAGGTCAAAATGGCCAGTCTCTGTCTCCTCTCCGTACACCACATATGCCTCTCTCACTGAATCTGGCAGCTGCAACAGCATGTTGGCACAATCGCTCTTCCTCTTGTTGAGGTGGGTAGTGACAGCACTGGGCTCAATAGCCACTAGTCTCTTTCTTCACTTCTGTTCTACCACATGTTTGGTGGCTGTAAAAGGTAGCTCCACACTGGAGAAGTGATGCTGGTGTCACTCTGTGCTCTGAAGACATGAGTAGCTACATGGTCAACCAGCATGTACACCCACTAGTGTTGGGAAGTATGCCACTAGGCCCTGATTGGCTAAGCAATATCTGGCCCTGACTGGCTAAGCAATATCTGGCCTTCTGCATCCTGGCCTTTCTGTATAAAAATTCTTTCTGACTTTTGTCTGATGCCCCCTGCTTTTGATGAAGATCCTGGGTTGCAACACCTGGTTGTGCCTGGATACAGCTTGCTGGTACCGTGAGGTCTCTGACTCTCATGGTTAGTATTAAGGTAAGGCAATCTTAAGGGACGCGGGTGGCGCTGTGGGTAAAACCTCAGCGCCTAGGACTTGCCGATCGCATGGTCGGCGGTTCGAATCCCCGCGGCGGGGTGCGCTCCCGTCGTTCGGTCCCAGCGCCTGCCAACCTAGCAGTTCGAAAGCACATCAAAGTGCAAGTAGATAAATAGGGACTGCTTACCAGCGGGAAGGTAAACAGCGTTCCGTGTGCTGCGCTGGCTCGCCAGATGCAGCTTGTCACGCTGGCCACGTGACCCGGAAGTGTCTGCGGACAGCGCTGGCTCCCGGCCTATAGAGTGAGATGAGCGCACAACCCTAGAGTCTGGCAAGACTGGCCCGAACGGGCAGGGGTACCTTTACCTTTACCTTTAAGGCAATCTAAGTTTGTTAATGTCTATTCAAACTCCCAAACATATCCTTACACTGTTAGTTTTTCTCTTAATGGTCCTTTTGCCGGTAATGGATTCTTACGCTTAAGTTTATATAACCTCTTTAAGATAGTATTGCATTTATCCTGTTGTGGCTTCTCGGGGTAAGTTAGGCACAGAAATCTGGTACCTAGCTGATTGGTTCTATGCTACTGAATGAATCGTGGGCATGGGGCTCAACAGAAAGAGAGTGGGCTGTTTGGCTCTTTGTGAATCTCAAGGATGTCCAGAAATAGAAGATGCCTTCACCCTGGTATGGCTCCCCTTTATCACATACACAGCACAACAAGACAATGACAAGAATCCACCAACAGCATACGAATCAATATGGCTAACCTGATTCAAACACACACACACACCCCACTCAAACATGAAAACAAAGTTCACCACAGCCAATCACAAACAAGCAACCACACCCTAGGCCAACCCCAACCTCTCTCATCACCAAAGGAACACAAGTGAATAGCAAAGAGAACCTGCACAAGCGACACTGACACAAAACCCCACACATACATTAAGTAAAATAGAAACTTTGCCACCTGACCCCACCTCCACCCACCATGACCCCCCTTTTCTTCCTAATCTAACCCTAATGTCTCAACAAATGAAATTGACCTATAGAAAACGCAACTTGAGAAAAGAGACATTGCGGACTTCCGGGTTAGCGCCATCGCCCAATGCCGGATTCCCTCCGAGCTCCGGAGGGAATCGGCTCAGCAGGGGTCGGGTCCTGCCGCAGCGGCGATGCGGGGACCCTCAGAAACCACAGGCGCTGAAGCCTGTGGACCTGGTGACTCGGCGGGCACCATTTGCGCCCCCCCGACCCGCGAAGGAGCCTTTTTAAAGGCTCCGGAACGGGGGACGGAGAGCGGTGCGGTGCTGTGAGTCGACTGCTTCCCCTGCTGAGTGAAGCCGCATGCCATAGACGGAGAGAACTGACTTCTTTCTCTGAACATTTGGATTAAAAGTAACAACCCGTGAGTAATACGGAAATTGGACTTAAAAGGGATTTTTTTGGGGGGAATTAGGCACGACCGGGTAAGGTGTAAAGAGGAAGTCCGCCTACCCGCCTTGTAAACATCGTAAAGCAAGGATTTTATAACTAAGGTTGTGAGAATACCTTTCTTTTTTGTGGATAAAAGCAATTAACTCCACGTTTTGGCAATTTAAGTGATTGTGCTGGAGGATAAGAGCTAACATTGAGAACGGAATTCACCCCTCCCCCAAGACCCAGGAGCGATCGGTGAGAGAGCCTGCGGAAGAGACATAAAGACTTTGACAGCTGTCAAACTAGCTGTCAAAGTTGGGAAAAAAGGAGAACTTTGTTTCTGTTGTCTTTGCTGGTTATATTCGTTACAATTTGGTAACAAATTGTTAAAAATAAAGAAGAAAAGGCTAACTTGACTTTTGGGTTGGAACTGGAAGATACTAAGAAACTAGAATCCCTCTAGAGGGGGTTTAAAAGGTAAAGGTAAAGGTACCCCTGCCCGTACGGGCCAGTCTTGCCAGACTCTAGGGTTGTGCGCCCATCTCACTCTATAGGCCGGGGGGCCAGCGCTGTCCGCAGACACTTCCGGGTCACGTGGCCAGCGTGACAAGCTGCATCTGGCGAGCCAGCGCAGCACACGGAACGCCGTTTACCTTCCCGCTAGTAAGCGGTCCCTATTTATCTACTTGCACCCGGGGGTGCTTTCGAACTGCTAGGTTGGCAGGCGCTGGGACCGAGCAACGGGAGCGCACCCCGCCGCGGGGATTCGAACCGCCGACCTTTCAATCAGCAAGTCCTAGGCGCTGAGGCTTTAACCCACAGCGCCACCCGCGTCCCCTCTAGAGGGGGTTTAGGACATTACAAAAATGGCTGTAAGTGGAAAAACACTGGCTGAACTGGAGAGGACTTTTTTTCTCTTGGGAAAGTTGCAGGAACAGAGTGATGTTTTGGCTACAAATGTTACAATACTGAATGGAACAGTAAATAAAGTTGCTGAGCCTGGGAGGGACTTGACTCAAGTTTTTGCAGCTGAACAGGAAAGTTTTGCAGTTGACTTAAATTTTTTTACAGCTGAACAAGAAAAGAAATTTGAGAAATCTGAGAATGTGATGAAAGAGGAACATGATGATTTGAAGGAAAAAGAAGGAGGAGCTATAATGTCACAGATGATTGAGGAGAGCCAGAGGCCGGTTAAGATGGATATAAAGGAAAATAAGATCAGGATGATGAAAATTTGGTTTGAATTGAAGAATGGAGAATGGAGAGATCTCCCTATGTGGAGATCTGAAGACCTATGAAATACAAACCTGGCTAAAGTGGAAACTGGAGCTTTTGGGACATTTGGACTTAAGAGAAGTAAGAAACAAGATTTTGGCTCCATTTTTAAATATGGAGGCCTGGCTGGAAGAAACATGGACCTTATTGGGACAGAGCTCCTTCGAGATTTGGAGTTTAATATAAAGGACTATCAAAAAAACCGGCAGGAATTGAGAGAGAATTAAGAGCCTCGGACGTGAGGTCGCCAGGCTGACTGCAGATGGACTGATGGACTTTTGTTGGGGTTCGAAACCGGGAAAGGGGGTGGTGGGGCTTTGGGAATCCAAAGGGTGTATAACTATATTCTGTTTTATTTAATTTGGTTTTGCCATTAACATAAAAATGGGGATTTCGGGGAAGGGAATTGGGGCCGACCTTAGAAAAAGACTTTTAAGAATAAGTATTGACGTATAAAGATTGAGGTTTATAAGTTAAAATTGGTTAACTAAAATGATGGGGCAAACCTTAGAAAAAGATTTTTAAGAATAAGTATTGATGTATAAAGATTGAGTTTTATAAGTTAAAATTGGTTAACTAAAATGAATTAGAGAAAATAAGGTAAAGTTTGGGGACAAGAACTTGCTGAGCTAAAAATTGGAACTGGAATATAAGAAGGGGAGGTGTGGGGAAGTCAAGGAAATTGGTCATTGACAGTAAGAAATGTAAATTTTATGTGTTTTTAATTGTTTTTTTATGTTTTTTCTTTATTTTTTGAAAATTCCAATAAATATTTTTTTTTAAAAAAAAAGAGAAAAGAGACATTGCACATACTTTTGTAAACCAAGAAATCTTTAATAATAATAAAAAGGGATGTCCAGAAAAAGCCCAAGTTTCCCCTGCACTACTTCTATGTTTTGTATCTTCGGTGGTATTTTTTGTGTGTCATTGCTTTTATGTTAATAAAGAACAAGAACAACAAAAGGAGCACCATTATTTGGCATAAACAGGAAGTAAGTGAATGTGGCATACCAGCAGAGTTTTATTATGCTTTGTATTTGTTGGAAGTCATGCAGAGTGGCTGGGGCAGCCCAGTCAGATGGGCGAGGGTAGTATTATTACAGTGGTACCTCGGGTTAAGAACTTAATTCATTCTGGAGGTCTGTTCTTAACCTGAAACTGTTCTTAACCTGAAGCACCACTTTAGCTAATGGGGCCTCCTGCTGCCACTGCACCGCTGCTGCATGATTTCTGTTCTCATCCTGAAGCAAAGTTCTTAACCTGAGGTAATATTTCTGGGTAAGCAGAGTCTGTAACCTGAAGCGTATGTAACCTGAAGTGTATGTAACCCGAGGTACCACTGTATTATTATTATTATTATTATTATTATTATTATTATTATTATTATTATTACTACTACACTCCTTTCCACACAACCCCCTTGCCAAAGAATACTGATATCCAGCATTCACAGGATGTCAGAATGACTAATGTCACAAACGTTTGGATACATTTTGGCACATTGCCACTGCATTCTTGCACTTTAGCACATTAAAAGCAGGAGTAAGAAAAGAATGGAAACATTGTATAAAAAGTTATGGAGTTTCAACAAGAAGCTATGGGACATTCACCAATTGCAGCCAAAGAAATATAACTGCCCTGGAATTTTTACAGGTGCAAATGGTGTTGAATGTGCAATCATGTATAACGGCCCTGATAGCATCGTGAGCACAAATCATGAGGAATGCATAATAAATGGTCTAGCCTTTCGCTCAATGTTTTTGGAAAACCTGAAAGGCTTATTGCACAAGGACTTAATCTTGTACTTGAGAGCTGTTGCCCAACTCAAGATAGCCCATCAAGGGAAGTGTTCCACACAGTTCTCATAACTGGGATGGTGGTCCAAAGCCTAAACTTCTGCTGTAGCTAAAAAACTTATGGAAAGTAATGAGGGGCCAAAATGAGAGAGATAAGTTTGCATGGGACCACTTCTTGCATTGTGTGACCAGTCAAAGAGCTGTAATAAAACCACCATTTCTCCAGAATTCCCTCACCTGCTGGTTAGATTTATTACCAAGACATCTCTCTGGCTAAGCAGTCCCTGATGGTTGTTGCTAAATGGATGCATTTAGCATGCTCATAAATTTTCCCAACATGTAGTAAACTGCTGTGCACTGTATTGTTCTGGTTGTTTTAAAGTTCTTTTGTATAATTATGTATTGCCTCATGTTATGTTGTTATGGATTTTTTTTTAATGAATGCAGAATAAAAAAGACAACTGGCAAAACTCAGTGGCACCTCTAGAATTTACTTTTAGCATTACTCCTTGCAGTAATATCCTTTGCATGGTAATGACCAGATCTTAGAATAATCCATGTTTAGCCTGGCACCCTGGGGACAACCATGCACAGGATATCACTGGAGGTGGGACGATATCTGAACCAAGCCTACATGTTTATACATGGAGCAGTAAAATTAATGAATGTTAGAAAAAGGTGGAAATGAAGTGATATGGCTTTAGTAGAAATGTGATAAGGAACTAAGTATAACTAGATTATTAGAGTATTTAAGGGAAAATAAGGTAAGAAATGTTAAGATAATTATAGGATAGAAAACAGAGGAAGATGGAAAGGAATTGCTGAAACAATTAATAGAAGTGGAATACAAAAAGGGAGGTGTGAGGAGGTCGCTGAAATAAGTGAATGAAAGAGAAGATATTGAAATTGTTTGGTGTGTTTTAAATTGTTTTTATTTTGTTCTGTTAGTCTAATGTGTTAGTGTTATGTAGTGTTTTTATGTTATATTATGTAGTGTTTTTGTATTGTATTGTATATTTTGTTTTGTTTAAATTGTTGGAAAAGCAATAAATACTATATATATATATATATATATATATATATATATATATATATATACACACACACACACACACACACACACACACACACATGGAGCAGCAACAGTTATACAGTCCATGAAGACAAACTTGAAAAGTTACACTGGTCAGAGGTCAATAATATTTGAGGGAGTCTGAAGGCTGCATGTGTAGTGTGATAACTTGCAGGCTGCCACTCTTTAAGGCAATTTGAGCACCTGCTGGGATTAAATGAGATAAATGCTGACTGTATGCAGCATGGCTTTGCCAAAAAGACCTTGGGTTTGGCATCCTCTCCAGCATGTACAGTAATTGGACTCCATGAGGACATAGCATATGTTCTTTCTGAAAGGAAAGTGCTCCCATTTAACAAGTTTTGAATTCCAAAATACAGCATGCAGATAGTGGTGGGGTCGTTCTGCCAACTTGAAGAATTGATTCAAACTTCACAATGTCTTAGTCTAATTGGAAGATATTTTGCTCAATAATACTAGCACATTTTCGTAATCCTGGATTTTCAGTTTACTTCTGACTGCTTTCTACAGAACAGCCCGCAGACCTGAATATTACACCCTTCTCAGCTAAGTTAGGTTCTTTCTTAGGGCCAATGCAAATCCTTTCAAACAAAGCAACTGAAAGTCGTCAGGTTATTGTGCAAATTCCATTCTGCACAACTGTCAAATTGGGGTGCTTCAACTAACTGCAGAATTCATGTCAACACCATGTCTGTTGGCAGCCACAATGATTCAAAGCTATGTCAGGATGACATTTTTCACACAAATTCCCCAAACCGGGTAGGGAATAAAGAACCACAGCTGTTTTAAAAATGGACCAAAGGGTCATAATTCAGCACAGAGTAAAGTAAATTGTGGTCTAGTTCAGAAGGATGAGAAGCTAGTGAAGTAGGCAGTGCTTGCCATGTCTCCCTGTGTTGCAGATAGAATGATTGCTGCTAGGTGACACCTGAAGGATGGAAATTGTCTTCCAGGGGAACTAAGGGAATAGTTCTGCTTCATGTTCTTAGTGAAGTTGTTCATTTTATTTACTATTTATTTTTTTATTAGGTTTCTATGCTGCGCTTCATCACAAGATCACAGGGCAGTTCACAGGATAACTATATAATAAAATGTAAGAATGTCATCAAGCTGCAGTCTGCGTGGCTACTGATTGGTGGCTATGTCACTGCAATATGACAACAGAACATCAGGCAGATTGTCCAAGCAGGCAAGTAGCAGCCAGCCCAAGTGAGCTGCAGAGGAACAGCCAGGCCAGGCCAGCTCCTCAGCAACTGGCCTGTTCTGCTTCTACTGCCCACCTCAAATCAATGCTTCAGTTTCAGCAGCACTGGAGACTGAGGAACAGAAAAGTTGCAGCAGAGCAGGACAGTTGCTGGGGAGATGTAGTCTGGACAAGCTATAAGGATGGCAAGGTTAAAGGGAGTGTGGGGATTGGTGGTGAGGTAGAGCTGCTGAGGTGTAAAGGGAGGGGTGGGTAGGTTGGGTAAGGTGTAAAGGAAGAGAGGAATGGGGCTGAACCAAGGGGGACAGGGGGGGCATCAAACACAAAAGGAATGGGGAACGGAATACACAGAACTGGGTGCAAATTATTGTATACATAATAAGAAAGGAACTAGTTGATGATGATATCCAGTTGAACTGGCTTGCTTCCGTCCATCAGATATTATCTAAATATTCTCTCTGTGGTGTTTGATATGCAGTGGCTCATTCACACATGCAAGTCACCATCTGATGCTTCAGTTATAAAGCAGCGAACATGCAAGCACGAATCATTCCACAACAGATTTAGATTTTCAGACCTGAGTTGGGCAAAAATCCCCTCATAAGCGTGAATAATGGCTCCATCTTCTCCTATAAATGTGCAACTTTGGCTTTGGGATATGTTTGCCACAGGTGAGATTTCCTTGGCAGTCGTGCACAGTTAACATTTAGAGGCCAAGAAATGTACCCATTCTGGACAGCTGTCGAAATATTTCAAAGCTGGAACACGTTCAGAATGAATACCAGCAGTGACCCAGGAGGCAGTCCGCTTGCGTAATTAGTTTATAAATCAGTAGCGTGGCTATGTAACTAGGACTGGAGACAACAGCTGAAGTCACTTTAGCGACAGCAAACTCTTTGCAAACCCAGGGGGTTCCAGGAATCATGCTGATATGGGGACTTAATGAAGTAGGTAAACAGGGAAGCTTGTAGCCACCTAGAGAGTGGGGCAAAAGAATGGCGTTCAAAATATAACCATTCAGGCTTCTGCCTTTGCCAAGTTAGCAATAGGTTTCTGGCACCACCCCAGTGACATTTTAGCAACATTTTGGGGTCATTTCTGAGTTTGAAGCCATGTGCTTGTACACAATCACACACCAATCGGACACGTGTAAATTGGTTGTTGCCTGTATTGTCTCAGCCTTCTTCCAGAAGACTGAAGAGGTACCATAGCTCACTGGTAGAACACATGATTTGCATTATCACAAAATGCATCTGGATTGTTCCAAAGGATTTCAGGTAATAAGCGTGGGAATGAGCTGAAACCCTGGAGAGCTGCAGGCAGAGCAGAGACTTCTGCTCCGTATTGACAAATAGTCTGATTAAATTGGGGATGGGGGACGGCACAAGAGGTGACTCCCTATGTGTATATAGGGGACTTCAATTTCATCCTGACGACAAACAAGTGAGGTAGGTTAGACCTGGTAGCAACAAGTGACCCATAGTTACCCAATTAGTTCCACATTTAAATGGTGATATTAATTGTTGTTGTTGTTTACTGCATTTATGAATTGCCCTTCCTCAAAAAAGAAGTCCAGCCCAATGTATAACAAAGGATAAAAAAAACCCAATTGCATCGGTGATTAAAACAAATGCAAAACTGAAATATTCATAAAGTAACAGTCATTAAAAATACAAATCCACACACTGCTGATCAGGGCAAACATTACCATATCAGACTGAAAAAGTCCTGAGCAAACAGAAATGTCTTTAGCTGACATCTAAATCCCAGCAACGGAGGAGGCACATGCATCTCCAGGAGGAGATCCTTCCAGATTGTTGTGGGGGTTTTGTGGGGAGTGGGTGGGTGTGATTTTGCTGTGAATATCAGGACTACAAAACATTGACGATTAAGCAAGGGAGGGCTGCTTTTTTGGCTTTGTGCATCTCTATTTTCTTCACATGATCTGTAAATGGGAATATATTTTACTACCTTGCTTTTCCTCCCAGGAGCTCACGGTTGCCTGCATTTCCCTCTCCTCCCTGCTTTTCTCAACCTTTGCAACAGCCCTTGAGATAGGCTAGGATAGCTTAATATGTACAGAAGCAGCAGTGCTTGCTTACAGACTGAGGGGAGGGGTGACGATGATGCAGGGGGCTCCATCCACTTATACAACAACAACAATTATTTTTTATTTATACCCTGCCCATCTGGCTGCATTTCCCCAGCCACTCTGGGTGTCTCCCAACAGAATAAGAATAAGCGATAAAACATCAAACATTAAAAACTTCCCTAAACAGGGCTGCCTTCAGATGTCTTCTAAAAGTCAGATAGTGTTTATTTCCGTGACATCTGATGGGAGGGCATTCCACAGGGTGGGAGCCACTACTGAGAAGGCCCTTTGCCTGCTACCCTGTAGCTTAACTTCTCGCAGTGAGGGAACCGCCAGAAGGCCCTCGGAGCTGAACATAAGACTCTTCTCATGCTCTTAGTGTACTGGGCCCAGGAAATCCTGTTGGCATACCTGAAATCTTGGGGCTTCTTTAAAGCGAATATATATATATATATATATATATATATATATATATATATATATATATATAGTTTTATGTGCATTTAGTTCCTATTCTTAGTTTATATTAACAGGAGTAAGGAGAAAGTGAGGCTGCCGCTGGCACAGACTTCATTATGAAAAGACTCTCTTATCGTAAAGTTTGTTTTTGATTTATTCTATTTCTATGTTGCTTTTCATTCAAATGAATCCCAAAGTGGCTTACAAACGATAAATAGAAACAACATGATAGAACATAAGAGAACATCACAAATACAGCACAAATCACATACAACACATTTAAGAACATCAGCATAAGCAAAAAATGTATTACAATATAGTGTTTGAGGTTTTGGTACTTCTGTGATTGTGACAACCAGGATCAGACTTTGTATTGAAAGGGCATTTTGAAATTTTATGGACTGGGAGAAATGCTAAGTTTTGAATGTGACTGATAAGAAACCTTGGGGGAAATTCATTGTTGTGTTGCTGTTGTTTTCAAAATTATAGGCTGCCACCTGTTTATGCATGTTCAATATGTGCACAACCGTGTATACACATTTAGGAAGTTCAAAAGTGGGTGGATAACAAAGTTCCAATTTGTACATTGAGTGTTTCCCCCCCTCTAAAAAATTATAATAATGTTTAGGGGTACTCTCATTTTCCTACTCAAATTGAAATAATGCCCCTCAATGAGGCCAAACTTAGATTCACAAAATGTTTAGGGGTATGCGTACCCCTGCATGCCCCCAGAAAAAGCACTGTGTACATTAACCCAGGAAGTGTGGATCAACTCAGTTCATATCAGAATTAGCAAAGGAGCAAAATGCTCAAGCATCCCTATTATCACATGATTGATTAGGTAGTGACTCTGCTGCAAATGACTCATACAGACTCATATTGCACTATTATATCAAGCTTGATTTGTTCCAAATGAGAAGTTGCATTTTCCTATCAAGCCTGATTGGTTCCAAATAATAATCATTTGATGGCAAGATAATCACTTGATGTTGAAAGCATGACAAGTGATATATTTATGAGTACTGTAAATAGATATCATGAAGAGTTCCACAGGCCTCTCTTTTCACAAGGAAATGTATTCCACAAAGCTTCTTCCAGAACATACTACTGCTTGGAAGAAGAGGGAAACAACCTATCACCAGGGTGAATGTGAATAGCAGTGGGTCACATTGGCTTTAAATGAGGTACAATTTCCATCACCAAATCTGTGGTTTCTTCCTATGGTGTAATTGGAGGCTATATAGACACCCTTTGTGATGATACTCACATTTGCCTCAGCTCCCATCTTGCATCTGCTAGACAATTAAATGAGATGCCTTTGAAAATTCAGAGTGAGACTTAAATTGTGACAAAGTTGTCTAAGGACAAATAGGAAAGTTTCCCTGCTTTGTTCCCACAGCGGGGCAAGTGCATCTATTACATATGAAGAAACCTCTATGATGCTATAACATTGTTTGCCCCCATAAGGAAAAGCAGGCAGTGCCTCTGCTCAGGGTCCCCAGACTCTGCATTTATTCTTGAAATGACAGCACTTTTCTGGATCACTGGGCTCTGCAGCTCATAGCAGGTTAGTTCTGGGCTGCTGGGTCGCCCTTCGCAGCTGCCACTGAGTGGCTTTCCTTTGACTTGCACCAACTGCTGAGCTGGTATCGCTAAAGCAGAAACCTGTTTCAAGCACAGCGGACGCAAGACAAGCTCAACAGCTGGAGGATATGTGCATAAATGGAACTTGTAAGCAGCAATGAAGTCTCCTGCCGGGTTGATTACCTAATAAGTCCTTCAGAAGGAATTCAGAAGCCACAGAGAAAATTGACTTAATATTGGAATACTCACCACCTCATCATTTCCCAATCAGCACCCTCTATTACCCAGAATTCTAAAACATTCTTACCTTATGAGCCGCCTTTCATCGGCCCAGATAGCTCATTCAGCATGACTTATCGCATAATCTACTTTGGGTCAACTACTCTTCAAAGCTGGCTAAACATTTCTGCACGATGTACAGATTCATGAAGTATAAGGTTTCTAGTTATGGTGTCTATATACTACCTCCAAAATAAAAATAAAAACCCTGCCACTGAACACCAATTGTTGGGAAACAGCAACAAGAGATGGCTAAGGCACCTATATTCTTCTTGTGGGCTTCCCAGAGTCATTTGGCTATCTACTGTGGGGAACAGGACGCTGGACTAGGTAGGCCAATCATCTGATCCAGCAGGGCTCTTCTTATGTCTTTATGGGAGTTTTTGGCCCAACCATGTTGACATCACTTTTATTGCCAAGCCTTTAGAATGGTAGCGGATCTGAGAGGAAGGAAAAAATGGAGGGCTTAACTTAGGACATTGCTTCTTCATCTCTGAAGATCTATGGATAGGGGATCTTTTTAGAGAGGGCAAGGTAGAATTATACACAACACACACACACACACACACACACACACCATCTTTATTTGTTTGGAACACACTGTTTTACTTTTTTGTTCTCCTACAAATGCCCTTCCTTGCTTCTTTTCACAACAGCCCAGTGAAATATATTACACCAAGAGTGCCAAGGTCATTATCTTCATGGGAGAGAGTGATTTTTGTAACAAATAAATGGACAAAGGGGCAGATCCTTTCCCCACTAACCTTTCCTTAAGCCCAAGCAGGCAAACGTCCCTGATCTGCATGGCTGAAATTGCTATTTATTATGAGAAAACAACCATAAATATTGTGCATAAAATGGTACATTATTTGAAGTTTCACTTTCAGTGAATCCTACAGATGTTAACGAATCTCCTCAACACTTTCCAATCTATTATCTCTTCACTATTGGAATATAACATAGTGTTCATACCTATAAGGCTGAGGTATGGAAAACCTCCAAGTCGATATGTTTTTATGAACCACTTTATATATACACTAGGGGCTGTTGCCCCTGTTTCACTCATCAACCCACCTACCTGTCATCTGCCAAACCCCACCCCTTGTCCAATCACCTTCTTC
The DNA here is from genome assembly GCF_027172205.1 of Podarcis raffonei. Lineage (NCBI taxonomy): Eukaryota > Metazoa > Chordata > Lepidosauria > Squamata > Lacertidae > Podarcis > Podarcis raffonei. The sequence continues at coordinate 26,605,621 of NC_070606.1, forward strand.
CTCTTATACCTTGCCCAATTCCCCTTTCTCCTTACTGCTCACCTCAGCTCCCTTTTTCCTCATAGCCCACCAATGCTCCACTCAGTGGCTGGGGTTACCCACTCTCTCACCAGTCTTACTCACCTGCCTGCTCACTCACAAGCTTCAGCTCTCTGTCCACCTGCCTCTATAGTCAGTCTCCACCTGTCTGCTCACTCACCAGTCTCAGCTGTTCCCCTTGGCTGCCTCTTTCTTCAATTCCCTCCTCCTTGTTTGTCAGCAGCCACGTGAACTGCAGAGTGATGACATTCTTACGTTTTTATGGTTACAGGTAGATATCTATCTGTCTTGTGAGTGAATTTATTCCTAAAATGGGATCTTTGAACTTTAGGTATTCTTAAAGGTGGCCTGGCTCTGTGCTTGTGTATTTGCTGTTAGGACTTTCCCATGCATATTCAGAGCAATCTGAAATTTGCCAGTTTTAAATGAGAAAATCTATTCAGTCAATAATCACAGGGGATTCCTTCTCATTGGGGGACCATTGCCAAATGGTTCTGAACCCCTCTAGTGGTTACCTAAGCAGATGTGTGAGGCCAAAGGTCCTATCATTTAATAATGCAAGAAACAGTTCCAGCTTTCCCTTTCATAACTCTGGCCATCTCCAGAAAAAACACAAGAAGCTCAGAATCAGGCCTCATGATGCTTGGCTCATGTGTATTCATTAAGTGTAAATAACAAGCCAGAGCCCTGCAGATGTCAGAGAAACTATTGGACATTTACAGAGCAAAGTCCTTGGATTCCAGTAAAGTCAAGGAGAATAAGCGTGCTCTGGCAACAGCCTACAGAGGGCTGCTCTAGAGTATTACTGCACAATGCAAATTAATAGCCATGCAGTGTAATTAATATTAAATACAGATGATTCTTGAATTAATTAGTAGCACTGTGGACAAGACCGGCATCAAGAACTGGTGAGGTTGGGCATCTGCTGAAAGCCAAGGCCATATCCAGGGGTCCACTGACAGGAACCCCCGGGTTTTCCTGGGAGAGCCAGTGTGGTGTAGTGGTTAAGAGCGGTAGACTCGTAATCTGGGGAACCAGGTTCGCGTCTCCGCTCCTCCACATGCAGCTGCTGGGTGACCTTGGACTAGTCACACTTCTCTGAAGTCTCTCAACCCCACTCACCTCACAGCGTGTTTGTTGTGGGGGAGGAAGGGAAAGGAGAATGTTAGCCGCTTTGAGACTCCTTCAGGTAGTGATAAAGCGGGATATCAAATCCAAACTCTTTTTTCTTGGAAATGAAGACTGAATGAGAGAGTATCCTTGAATAACTATCACCCAGTTGTGAATACCCTCTTCTTGATGGAGAAAGTCATGGCAGAGTGGTGGAGGCCATTTGGGTGGGTGGTTCCCATGTTTGGCGAATTGGCGAATTGGCGAATTGGCGAATTGGCGAATTGGCGAATTGGCGAATTGGGTATTCTTTATGGGATTGCATGCCTTCTGAAGAAGCAAGTGTGTAGCTTGGGGGCAATTCTGGTTACATCTATCAATAGAGGCCCAAGTGTTCTCTGTTCAGAGACTGTAGTCCACAAGAGGAATAGAGAACAAAGAAAAATGATTAGTCAAGTCATACTTATTATGCACATAATTCAGACACCCAGAGTTTGGGGTACGTTGGCAATGAACTGGGGAATTTTTTAAAGTGCAGAAATCATGTAGACTGTCAAATTAACGTTATACAGCAATTTAAAGACATGGTTTTAAATCCTTTGAACCAGTCGAGGGTGTTTAATGGTATGGCTGTTTATAGCTTCTAAATGGTAATTTTTAAAGAACTATATAAATATCCATTTTAATATTGAGATTTTTATTTAAGCAATTTTGTGCTCATGCACAGTGATTGATTAGTATTCATTTGGAGTTCATGCAAAGATAGCTGCAGAGACTAAAAATGGAGAGAAATTGGAATTGGTCTGACAATACAGATGTGCAGATATTTCTCTGCCATGTGTAGACTGAAGGCATGAAGGGCAAGTGAAGCCACAAAACTCAACACCCATGTGCCTGCTTGGAACACCCTTGACAGCTGCCTGTTCCTGAGCAAGCACACCAGAATGATCTTGAGCCAGTCACTATCTCTCACCCTAACCTACCTCACAGAGGTGACCAAAAACTCCATCCCCTATTAGGAAGGAGAAGAAATGTACATGCCACCTTAAGCTCGTTGGAAGAAAGGCCTTATAATTTCCTGTCCCCAATGTCTTATCAATGAGCATAATGCTTTTTTTAAACCCATAGTGCAGCATAGAATGAAGTGGGAGAAAGGGGCACTCTTGGGCTTCCCATCTGGCTTCCTGCATAGCCCCCGAGTCTGAAGACTCTATTATTATTATCCGGAGGTCCATACTTAACCTGAAACTGTTCTTAACCTGAAGCACCACTTTAGCTAATGGGGCCTCCTGCTGCTGCCGCGCCACTGGAGCACGATTTCTGTTCTCATCCTGAAGCAAAGTTCTTAACCTGAAGCACTATTTCTGGGTTAGCGGAGTCTGTAACCTGAAGCGTATGTAACCAGAGATACCACTGTATATACAATCCATTTTAAATCCACAACATGGGATTATTAAAATCCCCTGACTTCCCTCTACTTCCCCACCCCCCGGTTCCTTTGTTATATGTAATTCATGCATGTCCATAAAAGCTTTAATCGTTTTTCTTTCCAATTCTTGTACCTTGTCTGTAATATTACATTTTTATAATATTACATTTTTAAAATCCTGCTCATGTATTAACTCGTATACATTGCCTTTTTATATATGCAATAAACATTTCCCATTCCTTCTTGAACTTACTGTCTTCATGATTTCTTATTCTCCCAGTTAATTTAGCCATTTCCACATATTCCATTAATTTATTTTGCAGTCTTCTTTTGTGGAGACAACTTCTTCTTTCCAAGATTGTGCTAATAGTATTCGAGTGGCTGATGTTGCTTACATAACCAATACTTTATATTTTTTTGATAGATCCACTCCTGTAATACCTAATAAGAAGGCTTCTGGCTTTTTGACAAAGGTTATTTTCTGAACATTTTAAAAAAAATCATTATATATCATTTTCCAATACCTTTTAACAACCTTACTTTTCCACCACATATGATAATAAGTGCCCTCTGTTTCTTTACATCTCCAACATTTGTTATCTGTTGTTTTATACATTTGACTCTACCACCATTATTATGCAATCTCAGGTGCTCAGCTATGAAGCTCAGTGGATAACCTTGAACCAACTCAGTTTCCACTAGAGCCCTGTGCTCCTTGCAGAATGACTCTGTTTTAAACCTTTCCTTCATTTCAGGATTTTGGTCTCAGTGTTTTAGCTGAATCTGAGATGACCCCTCCTGTTTCATCTTTGTGTCCCACCAGACACCCAGCTTTCCTCTTCTCTGTTACTACATTCAGACACCTGTTTGTCCTAGGACTGCACTTAATGTTTGTCTGTTTCTCTGTATTTTGCAGTGCTTTCTAAACCCATTAATTTCCCTTATAACCTGTTCCCCATGTACTGATGCCATTTTATTTTCTGATTATGATTTCTTGGTTTTTCTGAGTGTGATTCCAGCTAATAGAAAATGTGATTTTATCCCAATGCCATGTAGCACATCATATTTGGCTGCATGTTGACATCATGAGAGAAAACGAAGCCAAGTTAGAGTGAGGCAATGTTTTCTGAACTGGTCAGATTGGAGATCGTAGCCAATCAGGGATCACGTAAGGAAAAGACAATGTCAACTGAAGGCAAACAAAAATTAATTCAGGGCAAAGCATCCTGGAGAGGCAAAGCATTTTATCTCTGAAAAATGGCCAAAATAGCCTGCAACAAATTATCCATTTATAATGTGCATGGAAAACCCTCTCCCCAGTATCCCCCATGCTTTAGACACATCTTTTCATCCTAGCTTTTGCTGACTGACCCTTCTTGTCTCCTCTCTCTCTCTCTCTCTCTCTCTCTTTCTCTCTCCTTCCTTCTCTTTGCTACCTGATGTGTCCTAACCTTAATTACACTGTAATCCTCCAGGCTTGGCCTATCGTATTTTTTAATCAATGTACAGTACCTCACAGCTTTATAGGGGACAATAATAATTAAGTATTAATGTTATTATCATCACTGTGCACAACGTGCAGGCCAGTCACAAATCAGCATCGCATATCTGACATTCAGCTAACCAGCCCATTCATCACAGCGTAAGACCACTTTAGACGGTTGTGAAATTACCAACAAACTGCTGAATGAAATCTCACAAGTGGGGGGAATAGTGGAAGAAAGTATTGTGTTTGCTCCCCAATTCCATATTTCATTCGAAGCAAAATTGTTAAGATGGGTGCAAGCTTCTATATAGCAGACGTTGCAAAACGGGTTCTTTATGGAGCTAAACTTGATTTGCGTAGAAGACATGTGTGGTGGAGAATTAGGCCTGGGAACCCTGGTTTCTGCAGAGCATCTACAGAGCAGTGTGGCAAGGAAGAAGGAAGATTTAGAAGGGACAAGCGGCTGGAGATGGAAAGGCAATAGTGGGGGGCAGGGAGGAGCAGCAGCACTTACCCAACCTCCCACCACCACTATCACTATGCTTACCAGAGGGGAAGGGCAAGACCAAGTGGGCTAAGTGAGGACTTAAGTTGGCTAAAAGGGGCCCACTTAGCCAACTTAGCCCACTTAGCACAATAAGCCAATTTAGCCAGCTTAAGTCCGCGCTAAGGCTAAGTTGGTTTGTGGGGACTTAAGTCCCCACTTAGCCCACTTAAGTCCCCACTTACGGCCCCCAGGTTGAGTATTAATTACTCCCTTTGGGGGCAGCAGCACAGAAAATGGGGTTTGCAGTATGAAATGCCACCAAATCAGTGCACCACTTGGGCACTGGTTTGGAGTCAATCGGACAAGGTTGGATTTTTGGCCATTTACTTGTGACCCTGGTTTGAGTGACAATTAGTCAGTTGGGGGGGGGGGCGACACAAAATGTGGGGTTTGCAGCACAAAACGGCACAAAACTAGCACTAACCTTTGGCATCGGTTTGGGGGCATCTGGAATTTTTGGGGGTCACACATTAAGTGAGTAAATCACTGCACATTTGCAAGACGGTGCTTGATCAAAGATCCTTTGCTGTATTTTGCCTTCACAAAGTAAAACTGGGTTTACAATATTGTTTCAACTCTTCCCTTAGCAATAGACATTTCTCTTTCCTTTCTGTTCCTCCTTCCTGCTCAGAAGACCCGCTGCTTACAAGAGGCAGGAGCAGGGACCAATCCTTTGTCTTAATTCTCACTGGAGACATTTATAAACAAAACTAACTAGAACGGCATTAGCCAGAAACCTTGTACACGAAAGCGGAATGTGTCTGACTTCAATTGATCCCTGCTGGACTCATTTAAATCTCACTGAAGAAGATGCTTGTGTTATCTTAATCCGCTGTTTGGGGTTGATTGTACAGCATTGTCGAAGCAAGCGTAGTCTTTAGGAGCACTGTTAATTACCTCCTTTGGGAAAGGATATCCCAGTCTCAATACACATTCAAAAAATATTTGTGCTTTTCAGCATGGCACAGTCACCATGCTGAAATCTGTTGTTTTGTCAATGTCAATAAGAATTTAACAGTAGACTTATATTGGAGTCAATATTGCACCCTTCGTATTTTAAATGGCCTACACTTAATGTGATGTCTCGTATCCGTAACTGCTACTCCTTGTTGTTTAGTCACTTAGTCGTGTCCGGCTCTTCGTGACCCCATGGACCAGAGCACGCCAGGCACTCCTGTCTTCCACTGCCTCCCGCAGTTTGGTCAAACTCAAGTTCGTAGCTTTGAGAACACTGTCCAACCATCTCGTCCTCTGTTGCCCCCTTCTCCTCTGTCGTCTCCTTTCCCAACATCAGGGTCTTTTCCAGGGAGTCTTCTCTTCTCATGAGGTGGCCAAAGTATTGGAGCCTCAGCTTCACAATCTGTCATTCCAGTGAGCACTCAGGGCTGATTTCCTTCAGAATGGATAGGTTTGGTCTTCTGGCAGTCCATGGGACTCTCACGAGTCTCCTCCACCACCATAATTCAAAAGCATCAATTCTTTGGAGATCAGCCTTCTTATGGTCCAGCTCTCACTTCCATACATCACTACTGGGAAATGTTAGAACAGGCTAAAACAATACCTTTCATCAACCAAGTTCCCACTTACACGTTATGTCTCAACACCAAAACCAGAAGGTGCCAAGGCTGTGAAGGAAGGGGTTGCTACATTGAATGCCATATTGGAGATGTGATATGTAAATAAAATGATGTAAATGAGTATTGGTGGTGTGCAGGCAGTGGTCTGAGCACAGCTGCATCTTATTTATACAGGCAAGGGGTTTGAAGGCTCCTGGTGCCTTATACCACCTGGCAACTTCAGAATCTGCAATTTGAAACACCCCCTACTAGCCAGCTGCTTTGGGGGCACTAAGTGAGTGGATAGCTGGCAAGTCGGTTCCTCTTTCCCTCAATCTGCTATGGTGGTTTCAGAGAACTGGACACTTTGTGCTGGCTGCCAAATCTCTTAGCTCTTGTGTTTATATGTGCTGATGTCTTCGCAAGTGCTTCATTGTCACCAAACTGTGAGTGACAACATGTTCTGTTGAGAAACTCAAAGAACCAGGTGTTCAAATAATCTTACAATCATAGACCACAGTGCAGCATGGACATTCTCTGTGCATTTCCCTACGTGGTCTGGAAGAGAAACTGGCACGTCCTTTGTAGATAGGAGGGATACCACAAAGCATGCCGTTGTCGCTCAGATCTTCCATTTCCTTTTGCGCCTGTGCTGCTTCCTTGAAAGCAAATGTCATCTGCGCAGCAGGTAAATCAGAGTGCAAGAGTTTCGCCCTCTGGCCCCAGCTGAGTCACTCAGAGTGCGTACCTAAATCTAGAAAGCAAAGGTCACTGCACTTACTTTATCAAAGATGCACATAGCTTTCCAATGAAGTATCACCACAGAATTTTTCACCTTGTCACCTTATTGGTCAACGTACACACAATACTGATCAGAATTATGGAGATAGCACCCATGGAAAACCGCAGCATTTTTGCATTCAGATGGCTGCAAATGAATGCATTCAAAAAGATAAATTTGATGCATACCATCCAACATTTCTCCGATGAAAACTGAGATGTCCTTGTCAGTTTGCATTTCTTAGTGCAGAAAGTATTGATCTGATGTGTAGAGATCTTTCTTATTCTAATTAATTCAAGAGGGTTCTGGAAGCTTCTCTGTGTGAAAGAAACAAGCAGAAAGTTCATGATGTTTGGGTTATTCCTTTAGAGAAGATGAGTACAGCTGGCTTAAACTGGTTCTCTTATCTCTTCTGTCAAGGTCATGCTGATTATAAAAATAGGCCAGAAGGACCCTGGGTTTCACTTTCACTTTCTATCTCTTTTCCTACCGGTGTGGTTTTCTGTATATAGTACAGTGGTACCTCGGGTTACATACACTTCAGGTTACATACGCTTCAGGTTACAGACTCCGCTAACCCAGAAATAGTGCTTCAGGTTAAGAACAGTTTCAGGTTAGGTACAGACCTCCGGAATGAATTAAATACATAACCCGAGGTACCACTGTATTAAGGTTTAGTCTTACTATAAGTTACTGTAAGTTTAAGTTAAGTTTGCTGCAACTGGATTTCTTATGGACAGTGCCAATCCTGAATGTATTGGATTTGTAACCACTATTCTCATTTGCCTTCCATAGCAGTAAAGCTCTGCTGGATGAAATATTAATTTCCTCTGGTCTATTTTTGGGAATCCTGCAACGTGTTTAAGTTTCTACTTTGCTAACTATACATTGGAATCTGCTCTGGATCAATATTGAGTAGAATTTCAATGACAGTCCTATAAGTTCATATTGAAGTATACTTAAGTAGGCCACTCTACATATGCAAAATCTACCCGTCCCCTTTCTCTCTTGCCCCTGGCTACCTATTTACTCTGGAGGTCAATTACAGTGGCTGCTTAATCAGAATGCCCTAGAATCTTGTTGCCCAAAGAGCATTCCCTCCCTCCGTTCTTCTCAGCAGCCATGGTAGTTGAGTGGAGCGGTGTGGCAGCTGCTGCGGGCACAAGGCCTTCTAAATATCAAAACCCTTGTCTGCGGTAGTCCGCTCCTCTGGTGATTTTTATCAGCGCCGGAGTTTCAGAGTGCTTCAGGCCATAGCACAGAATGAATTTGTTCCAGCAGGAATTGAAATAAATCTTTTAATAAAGGCTTTAAGGAAAGCTTTTTGGAGGTAGTGGGGCATGTGAGTATGCAGCTCTCCCATTGGGATTTGGTCATCACTTACAAAGAGCTGAGTCAAATGAGCACAGGCTGGGCATAGGTGTTAATGTTTCAGAGACCTAAAGCAGTATAATAGCCATCCTAATCCCGACTACAGGCTAGCGATGTCTTTCCTTGGCTTGATTCAAAATTAAACTCAGGAAAACCTGCTACTTTTTTTTTAAGGGAGTGGCTTGTTCCCTCACCTCCAAGCTCAGTTGCAAATTTTGACCCCATTGCACTCCTCATAGAATCATAGAATTGTAGAGTTTGAATGATGTCACTGAAAGGACAATAGAGTCTGAATGCAGAGGGGCCACCAAAACAGGGGAAATACAGTCGTACCTTGGAAGCTGAATGGAATCTGTTCCAGAAGTCCGTTAGACTTGCAAAACATTCATAAACCAAATCGCAGCTTCTGATTGGCTGCAGGAAGCTCCTGCAGCCAATCAGAAGCCGCGGAAGCCCCATCAGACGTTCAGGTTCCAAAAGAACGTTCGCAAACCAGAACAATGACTTCTGGGTTTGCGGCGTTCGGGAGCCAAAATGTCTGAGTTCCTGGGCGTTCGGGATCTAAGGTACGACTGTACATCATTTTAAAAAAGAGGATTTGCATAGCATTTGCATAAGCTAATATGTGTGTATAGAATTTGAAATAATTGCTATGACTGAAATAGAAATACAGTGCATCTCATCATAGTGGGGAAGGCTGTGGCAAGGTGACAACAATTGGACAGCAGACTGAGCAGACATGCAGGTTACCTGTATACCCAACAGTTGACAGGCAACTTCAAGGCTGCTATTCTCCATTCTTGTGGGGTTTTTTTAATCTTTAACAGGTCTTAGATAGGGCAGCTCTTCAAACAGAGGATGCCTTCAAAGAGAGGACAGTAAAGTAGGACACATGGCCACTCTGAACCAGCCTCTGTGATTCTCCCAACACTGGGATACCCTGTGCATTGCCTCATTTCCTTCCCAAAGTGTACTTATTGGTGGTGGCTGGGGGGGCAACAGTGGGGAAGGTGATCTCCTGCTAGAGGCCTCTGGGTGAAGTTGCATCACACATGCACAAATTAAGCTTCACACTCTAAGTAGGCATGCCTTACTCATCCATTTCATACCCATTTCACATACCTGATTTAGATGGCCTGGATGTAGATCTTGCTATCTGCACAAGTTTCTCTTTCCCCTGCATATTTAAGGAACTAAGGTTAAATGACCTGATGAAGGGACGAAAAAAGAGGAATGAAACTCGGTCTCTCTCAGAGAGAGGCTGATAAAGTCAAAGGGTCACTCACACAGAAGTTGCAAGGAAATGAGTTATTGCTGCAAAATTTAAGTGCCAAGGTTGTCTCCCGCTGTGTCAGGAGATTGACAGGTCTCTATTTGGCCTGGGATTCCTTACATTTGTAGGTCCTCGGGGCCATTTTGGAGTGAATTTATCTCACCTCCACCAAGGCAGACACGGAAAGAGAGGGATAGAATTCATATACAAATCTATGCCGAGTGAATTATGATGTGGAAATGATCCAGCCATTTCATGCCCTTATAAGTCTGTATCTGCTATGCCTTATTACTAGAATGCATCAAAATAAAGCTGCTGGGGGCTAATGCCCACATATGAATACAAAAAAGTTTTGAATAAGCCCATCTTTGTTTACATAAGTTGCGCTGCTGGCAGCATCTCCCCTAATACGCATAAGTTTATTTCAAGCATTGATTTTCTTTATTGCCAGTTGAAACTGCTTCAATATTGCATTCTGATAGGGTGGGTGGATACAAAATGTCTCTAGAGCTGCTCTGAATAGCTGCCCGTTTTGATAATGGGGGTCAAACAGGGAATATTTATGCCAAACGTTTAGATCAGGGGTGGAGAACCATTTTCCAGACAAAGGGTTGGATTTCCTTCTGTGGGGCACATGCCAGTGGGGCCAATGGTGAATGTGAGCAGAGAAATGAATGCAAATGTTATCTTTATACAGTAGAGTAGTTCCTACATAGACCAGCACACTTTCTCTATCCTCTTTTCAAGCAAGCAAGGCACATGATCAGAATTCAAGGATACATTCCAGCCAGGCTAAAGCACTCAAGGAGAACTCAACTTGGGTCAGTAAGGAGCCTGGCTTGAGGAAAGGGGGTATGGATGAGGAGGTGCAGCCTGGCAAAAGTCGTAAGGGCTATACAGAGAGTCATGGAGCACTACATCTGTTAAGGATAATGGTTTAATTTCCTGAAATGGGAATGTTGCTTATGTTAAATTGCTGTGTTTTTATAGCACGGGGTTTTTCCTTTGGCAGTAGCTAAGTCATGTGATTGGCCGGCTGTGAGTCACATGAGAAAGGCATTCCATTCTGTTGTGACTGTTATTCAAGTAACTGTCATTTTTGACTGTTCTCCTGTTCTTCTCTCTGTGTGTGCGAGGGAGAATGGCTGCTGAGAGAGGTTTCTCTGGATGCTGCTGAGGACAGTGTGTGTCAATGTGGTCTGCCTGGGTTGAAGCAGACAGAGGAAGATCCCTAAATGTTAATAGGGAGAAACTTGTGCTCTCTATAAGTGAATAAGCATGAGATTGTAGGGGTGTTCTTCTCAGCTATATGCTCCTGAAGTAAAGTTCTTTTGAAGATAAAGAGTCTGGACATTTCATATCATCAATATATTGGGATCATTTCATCCCTTTGGGGGAATTTCCTCCTGCCCCCAAAGGATGATCCCACCCAATCAGAGATAACATGGTGAATGGAATGAGATCACAGTACTACATAACCAATCAGCTTTAACCATTGCTGAGGTGGGAGTCGGCAGCTGAGAGCAAGGTCAATCCAAATGAATGGACAGATATTTTAATGAGGAACATTCCCCACCAATCACCCTGTCAAAACAGGGTGATTGGTGGGGATTGGGGAAACTGTCAAAATCATTTGCAAAAAAAAAAAAAAAGCAAAAAGCTGGGGTGTAGTTTTAAGTCAGCCCCAGTTTTAACTAAAGAATTTTGCTGGCCGCTATCTTTTCTAAACTGAATCCCAAAGCATTGGTTCAAAGCGCTTATCTAACAGTTTCTTTTTTGTATAGTGGAAACTTTAATTATCTTCAGCTTAACTGTCTATTCATGAGAAAATACTTTTCCCCCCTCACATAACTGAACTCTCCCTGACCTTTTTATCACATGCCCTGCACATTTCCCATTAGAAACACTTTCTGTGTTCATTGATGATGATAGGGGAGGAAGGAGAAGTGTTTCCCAGGTGTATATTAAGGCAAGCGTTGCTAAAAGCTGCACTGAGGGGATAGATGAGTATCAGGTGGAGGATTACAACACTTGAAAATACTGATTATGCCACTCTTTGTAAGATATGTGTTAAATCTCCTAGCTATGCAGAGATTAGCAGGCTTCTACTCAGACCACAATCCTGGTTCCTGATTTGGTTGAAAAGTTGGTGTACAACGGTTGCAAGTGCATTGCTTGAATGAGACATAGATCCTGCACTGGGATAATCACTGAGAATAACATAGGAAGCCATTGTTTTGAGAGAGGTTAATTATTTTTTTTATTTTATTATTTATACCCAATCCATCTGGCTCGGTTCCCCCAGCCACTCTTGGTGGCTTACAGCACATAAAATATTGTAAAACATTAGAAATTAAAAATTTCCTGATACAGGGTTGCCTTCAGATGTCTTCTAAAAGTCAGATAGTTGCTTATTTCCTTGACATCTGATGGGAGGGAGTTCTACAGGTACTAGACCCTCTCCTTCTAATTTGTCCTTTTCTCCATACCCCTAAAGCAGGAATGGGGTACCCCTGCCCTGTGGACCCCTGAGGCCATTTCTCTCAAGCTACACCCCACCTGTCCATCAGCTGACATCACTTTGTCAGCTGACTGGGTGATGTGTGCTGACAGGCAAGAGGGTGGGGTTCAACCCAACATGTTCTCTGTTGGGAATGAACTGGCAAAGCAGAACCACACAGGCAGCAGGCACAAAGCCTCTACTCATCAGCTAGTGAGCAGAAGGTTCAATCCTGACTGGGTGCTGCCAATTCCTGCAGCCAGAAGGATTTCACTGGAGGTTCAACGAGGAGCACAGGTGGTTCCAAAGGCCTTTTGCAAACAGGCCCGCAATGCTCTTTAAACCTCTAAACGCTGACCCCGTCCACCTACCAAATATGGCCTTCCGGGGTGAGGAGATAAGGGTCTGGCCCTCTGGCCAGAAAAGATTCTCTGTCCCTGTGCTAAGAGGGATGACCTCTTAGAGGGAGAAGACCTACACAACAAGGGTCGTATTATAGAGAGTGACTCCAAAAAGTGTTCCCACTAAAGATTATTCTCCATTCTGTCCTTCTCTCGCCACTGCATTGTTATCCCCTATGGTGATAACGCTATTTTCCTTCCTCATTTTTTTTAAAAAAAGATTCCTATAACCTTATTATAAGTCTTGAGGGAAATTTTGCTTTTGAAAGCAAAATTCCCATTCTGGTGGGGGGAAATTTGATGAAGAAAGCCTGCCGACTCTAAGCTTACAGATATAAAAATAAATAAACAGAACAATAGAGAACCAAAGTTAACTACAAAAGGGGATAGAGTTTCTGGTGAAACAAATTTCTCAGAGGATTTTGCCTTTCCCCGGTTGTGATGTCTTGCTAAAGCAAATATCAGCTAAAGATGGCAGTATATGAGCTAATAGTACGAGTGCTTGAGCATCACCCTCAGTCTAAGAACAGTCCTTAAAATTAATTAAAAGTTCTGATCTCCCACATCCAGCTCTTTCTCATCTCAGACATTATGTGTGTCTGTGTTCATGCACACACACACATCCCACAGCCAGACCTGTGAGAGCTAGCAAAAGATGCACAGTGGCAGCGCAACAGAGATACATACTTTACATCACAACAGGAGAGGATGTGTGGGAGAGTAGACTCCAGTTATCGCCATTAATGTTTCATGAAAACTACTCACATCTTCCCTACAACTGACAAGATAAAAAAGATACAGGCATTAAAATTCAGATAACAGACTACTGCCTCGGCAGCCATTGCATTAGAATTCAGAGCGAAAACTATTGCTTTGCAAGGAATACAAGGCCTGCTACATTTTCTTCCAGCAATGTTCCCAGAAAAAGAAGAACCCTTTCTAAAAACCATGCATTCTGCAGGAAGCAAAACTGACTTTGCAACACTCATTGTGCTGCTTGTTACCATTGGCTGCTAATGTGTGAGGTGTGTGTGTTTTGCCACAGGGCCTATGTTTTCTGCAAAAAAAATAATCTTTGGAGGAGAAGTAGTGGTTATTCATTTAGAATCTGTCCATTTCTTTCTTTTCCTCTTTTCGCTTCTTACACTTTACACAAAAATTCCTTAGACTTGCTTTAATGGGACCAAAAAAAAAAAAAAATCTCAGGAATGCCTTCTCAGAAACAACCATGCAGGCCTTTGTATTGGGAGAGATTTCGTATATTCTATTTGTATTCCATCCTTTCTTCTGGGAACTGAGAGATTTTTGCCTCACAACTTGCCTGTGAGTTAAGTCGGCCAGACTTGTCCAAAGTTGGCCAATGTGCTTTTGCGGCTGAAAAGTGTTTTGAACGCTGACTGTTTTTGGCAGCCTGTCCTTATCGCAGAGTGCCTCATTTCAGTTACAGCAAGTTTCCAGCTGTGTAGCTCCTGATTCTATATATGCATAAGCAGTGCTCACACAAATTTCCCTTTCGTGCATCAGGGAGAGCATAGTTATGCATTTGGCACACATTGGAAAGAACCTTTGCACGTGTCCATAGAGTTCCTCCAGATGTAGAAGGTTGGCCCATTAGGATCTCTGGTAGCATGCTTTGGAGACCATGGAGGGGTGAGCCTTTTATAATAATAATTATAATAAATTTGTTATTTCTACCCTGCCCATCTGGCTGGGTTTCCCCAGCCACTCTGAGCAGCTTACAGAATATCTAAAAACATAATAAAAACATCAAGCATCAGAAACCTCCCGATACAGGGCTGCTTTCAGATGTCTTCTAAAAGTTGTGTGATTCTTTATCTCCTCAACATCTGAAGGGAGGGTGTTCCACAGGGAGGGCGCCACTACCAAGAAGGCCCTCAGACTGGTTCTTCATGAGGAGAACATATATTTGAGGTTGTTGTTGTTGGCATCTGTTTTCCTTGGGAAACAATGCACTTTTGGAGTGAAGTCAAACCATTGGAGAGTTAGAGCACCTGCAGGCCGAGGTGCCGAGTTGTGCTCAACAAGGGGAGGGGGCATCACACATGTGCGACATCACACACGCCATGGAGTCATATGACTGTCACAGACCTCCCAAGTGTCTTGTGGTGTCTCACAACATTGCATGGTCTGGAGCAACCTCCAGTGAGGCCAGGCCGAGCTGTGCAGCATCTATTGACACTGCACGGCTGGGCCAACTTCCAGCCAGGCCACACCAAGCTACATGGTGTCTCCCAAGGCGGTGGAAGACAGCGGACAAAGGGAGGAGAGAGGGGGAAGGGATGGGCGGGCATGGAAAGGCTTGGCCTCCTCCATCCTCTCAAGATTGTGGGGACTCAACCCAATCCCAACAGCCATGGGGGGAGGGGCTGAAGATGCCTCAACCCTATAGAATTGGTGCCTATGATTGCAGGTGGAGCAGATGAAGGCATCTGGTTTTCCTGCTATGGGAGCACCATGACATTTCTTCTCTCTGCGCTCCTCCCAGCAGTTATTTTTCCTTCTCTGGTCACTGCTGTGGATACATGACCTGACTGCCTGTCTCCTGTCACTGCGATCACCTGCAAATAATTTTTAGGTATGTTGACATAATTTCTAAGGACACTTTTGGTTACTAATTTGGTTGATCATTCACAGAAGTTCATCCTCTCCATGTCCCTTTTAATTTGACCTTGCCCTCGTGTTCATCTGACAATCTTCTGCTAATAAACCACATTTCCCTCAAGCATATCAACTGCCCAGGTGCACTGTAATGAGCCTTGGACATTAAAAGGCAATCGGTTTGGTAGGAAAGGCATTGAAATCCTTCATGTTTCATTTCCATTTAGTCCAGCAAGTGTTTCCTATAGCTCTTGATGGCATTCTGGCAGGCCTGGAGCAGTGAGCAACAAGTTTTAGTCTCTCTCTCTCTCTCTCTCTCTCTCTCTCTCTGTGTGTGTGTGTGTGTGTGTGTGTGTGATATGCTTCTGATGCTCCTCTTCAAGACATGGCAAATAAATAAGCTCATAAGCTGAGCATGGACAAGCAGAGTGCCTTGAATACTATGCCGAGACCAAAATTCCGAAATTGAAAGAAATTGTGCATAAATTCATATTTCATGGACTATTTTCCTTCAGAAAATAAGATGCCATGGGCTGGAAGGAGCTTAGTCCCATGGCTCAAATCTGAAACCTGCTTTCAATACCAAAGACATGTGAAGTGTGATATTAATGCATTAGCACTGGTATCTCTGACTAAGGAAAGATGTTTTCCCAGTCCCTCTTGGTATTGCTCCCAGACACTGATACTCCTATTTTACAGAGAGATGCTGAATTATAGAATAGTCTCTCTCTCTCTCTCATAAAGGTCACTCCTCACCAAGGGAGCATACTATACCCTACAGCTATGAAGTTGCACACCAGAATCAGTTTCAGAATTCCTTGTTTGGGACCCTCAGAACCTGAGGGACAATTCACAATTTACTATTCTTGTGTATATGCAGGGTGACCCACATACACACACAAGCAAACACATTTCCATGGTATGTGCATGTACATTTATTGAGTAGAGAAGCTGAGCTGTTAGAAACCTAGAAAGCTGCCTAAACTGAGTTAAATCACTGTTCCATCTCGTTCCGTACACAGGCTCTCCGCTGCTCTGCCTGCAGTTGCTGGGCATTGTAAAACATCTGCATGCAACACAGATGTTCTGTCACTTGAGCTATGGTCCAACCCTCCATTAATGGTGGCAAGTAAATCTTGCCATATTGGTGGTGGTGGCAAATGTTAGCAATACCTTAGACACAGTGCTTCACTTTCCATCAGGAGGAGATCGCTGAAATGTTGGGGGAAATCGGAGCTCAACAACTTTTGTGTCTGGATTTTCACTTTTTGAAATATGGCAGCCCTAGCTTCCATAATAACAAAGCTAACAGAAACCTAGCCTTTTCGGACATCTGGTTGAGGAGGGAAATTTGGCGTCCCCTGCTGCCATCTGGCATCTCAGAACTTCAGGGCTCTGGGATAACCCTGAGAACTTATTTATTTATTTTTTTACATTTTTATTGAGATTATTTTAGTAAAGTAAATAAGGAAGAAGGAAAACAGAAAATAAAGGGATGGAAGAAAATACATATTTCAAAAACAAACAACAAAAGCAGAGGAAAACAGCAATGACAAAATAGCCCTGAGAACTTGTCTGACCCTACAAGCTTTACATGAGCCAAGGCCAGCTCAAGACATTTTGGCACCTGAGGAAAAGCACAAAATGGTGCCCGCCTGCCTGCCCTGCCAGGGAAAAATGGGTTGAGTGAAAATGTACATCAGGGACAAGGGGGGAATAAAGATCGGCAGCCCCTGTGGATCCTGCTGCCTGAGGTGGTCACCTCATCTTGCTGCATGGGGGGCTGACCACCAACAGCCAATTTGTACCCTCTGTCTAGGACCTCTGTAAAAAAACAACAGAGAGGCTGTCACTCTCCCCCATTCAGCTGGGTATACCACATGTTCTGCAGGCCTAAATTGTGAGGGGAAAGTGCAGTATTGTCTCCAATTTTCCAAGTCTCTGGAATACCCATTCAGTAATGCAGCACTCCTCAAACCTGATGTTTTGGGCTACAACTCCTGTTAGTATGGCAAATGGTCAGTAGTGGATGTGGAGCCCTGGAAGTTCTTAATATACTCTGCCCCCAAACTTTTTTTGCAAGCAGTTTGGTGCATATTTATAACATGAAGCAGAGCTGTCGAAACTGTAGAAGATGCAACTCGACTTCATGTTTTATGTATGTGCATTTGTATGTATGTGTGTGCGTGTATATCTGCAAAAATGGGTCTTCACCGGGTAGTTTGTGGGACTGATGAGAATAAATGGCAACCTCTTGCTGTGTTAGCCTTAGCGGAGAGTGATTGGATAAATATCTCTCTTCCAGCTATTTATCACTGTTGGCAAACATTATAGAGCCATCCTTACGGACCTTTTCTGTGACCCAGCACTCATTAAACTGAATGGGGAGCTCAGCTGCCTAGCCAAAGCCTGACTGTTGTGAATTTATTTCCCTCTGTTATGAATTGTGCAATCTAGCGTTAGGGCAGTGCTAACAGAACTGGAATTATAAATAGGACCTCAGCTTCATGAAGACTAGTATATTGCTGTCCAAACCTTTTATGTGTGATTTAAGGTTCCCTGAGGACTGGCTTGCTCTCTGCTCGGCCCCCTTTAAATATTTAGCATGGTTTTCCAGAAGCAGGGTGAGGTTGAAGGTTGCTAAATTTTGTCTACCTGCATCACGGTATCTTTGCAACTACTTTCTGCTCAGATACAGTAGGCCTGGAACTTATTCAGGGGTGGCACATACCCTCTAACATTCCTCAGATGAAAATAGGGATGCTGGCCTGGCTTTGAGGCATAGCTTCTTCTCCTGTTGCAGATGGCTCTGGCAAGCATCCAGCTCTGCCTACAGCACAGGCACTTGCTCCCACAGAGTCACAAGCTTGGCACCCGGTGGTCCCAGGGCTTTAGCCACCATTCAACTTCAACCACACATTCCCCCCCACTCATCCGACATCAGACTAAGGACACCGAGTCAGCAGGTGAATGAAGCAAGCCTGAGCCAAGCAACCACACTGTCCTCTTGGACAGGCCCCACCCCCTTCACTCTCCCACCCACCACTTTATTTATGGGAGACTGACCAAATGAGGAGCGGGGAAATGCTGAAGGACTTTCTTAGGGGCATTCAAGTGACCCAGATCTTGCTTTCATAAAAACAGGAAGTGACACCATATTGAGCGGGGAGTGGGGAGGAAGCAGGAACAATTGCATGGAGTTGTTCTGATGCAAATGTAGAGGGGTAACTTGCTATTGCCGCCTCATTATCTTTCTACCTTGTATGTACCACTCCATATTCCTCGGGGCTTTCTTATTTCTTATTACTTTTTTACACTGTGCTTGTGGGTTAAGGAGGGATTGACATTAGGAGGGAAGGATGTGTTGGCTGTTGTCTTGTCTTTATTTTAACTCCAGTGAGCTGTTGAAGTTGCTTTATATGTTTTAGGTGGTGTAATGGTTAAGAGCGGTAGTCTCGTAATCTGGTGAACCGGGTTCGCGTCTCCGCTCCTCCACATGCAGCTGCTGGGTGACCTTGGGCTAGTCACACTTCTCTGAAGTCTCTCAGCCCCACTCACCTCACAGAGTGTTTGTTGTGGGGGAGGAAGGGAAAGGAGAATGTTAGCCACTTTGAGACTCCTTAGGGTAGTGATAAAGCAGGATATCAAATCCAAACTCTTCTTATTCTACTTGACTTTTGCATAGTAGGCACTTGTGGCTGGCAACTCCTGAAGTAACATAATCGAGTGGGGGTTGGAGCCCATAAAGGAACCAGTGGAGGAATTAAGGGCAGAATCTGGATGGAACCACAGAGCCCACTCCTGACACTTGTACCACTGCATCTTATCTGGATGGGTTGGGGCAGGATGGGGCTGAGTGGATGAGTCTTGCTGGTGTGTCTGGGAAGCCCTGACCTCACCACCATCCTGCTCTGCCCCAGCCCAGTCCAGAAAAGTTGCAACAACACTGGTCTCTGGATAGAGCTCTGCCCCACCACATATGTCTTGATTACTACATAGTTGATGAATGTTTGAACCATGTCCATTGAACAGAAGACTATGAATGTACAGTATTGGATCTGTGGTGGCCTTTCAGATTTGGCAACTCATCACTTGATTCTGCATTCACTTCAGAAGCAATAGCCTAAATAGGTAGGTGGAGTATGCTGCCTTCTCTTTTGTGATTATCTATAGCAGCTCACAGTGGAACATTAGCAGGATGTTGTTGGAGAAAATTGAGCTGCCCTTGATCTTTATGACTGCTCTCTGTGAAGAGAAGAGAAGAATTTATACCTCTAGGGCCATTAATCTGGCACCATTCTCTGGCATTGCATTTCATGTTAAGGAAAGAAGGGAACTAAGAAATCAGACCCAACATTTAAGCATAGAAACTGCCTGGAAAGATCCCGTATCTTCACCATGTGTACAGAAGGTCATGCTGAGATTTAGATATCCACACTCTGTGTTGCTGAATAATGAATTAACATCCTCTCCAGTGTTCTCACGTATATATGGTGTATGTATTCCTCTCTACGAAGTGCAGTTTTCTCTCCTTTAGGATGAGCTAAGCTGCCTCTTGTATCCTATCCCTCTGCCCCCAACTGTTCCCAACATACAAAGTGTGCCCAGAAAACGTTCAGACCACTCCATGTAATGCTCAATTTAGCTAATAGCTCCATTTGATTTCTGGCTGTCCCGGGGATGTGTAACAATTTGCATTAGCTCCAGAGCTCTCCTAATCAACTGTCACCAGTGGCCCAGCAGCCAGCAAATGATTATCTCCTTTCCCCCCTTAAGCTCCCCATCTGCCAGTTCAGTACTATTTTAGCAATGTGATCCTAACTCTTATTTTTAACCCCATATAGAATTCGGTCTGATCTGCATGTCCAGCCAATGTGGCTGGCAAAGTCCTTCTCACATTATTGCAGCAGCTAGATCTGCTTTCCAGTGACCCAGTTATATGGTGTTCTAGTGTGATGCTGGCTTTGCCATATTAAGCCAACTCTTTTCTATATGCCCTGCTGCAATCTCCAAGGTCAGTCAAGGAAAAACACTTGAATATACACATCCATGTCCCATTTGTATACAGTATTAGCATTGTACAAGAAGTTAGGGCCAAGTTTAACTCACCAGGAAAAATCCTTAATTCAAATCCTTTCAGCTAGCATGGTTTATGAATGCACCTTAACCAGGGTATGAGAGATCTCACATAAACCCGACCCATACTGATTGTAATCATGATACCTTTTTTATTTTTAAAAATCATTTTTATTCCACCTCTCACATTGAGTTTCAAGATGGTATACAACCAATTCTAAACTATAAACATCAATATTAAAATACCAATAAAATGCATTTGATAACCCAGAGCAGGGTAAAATTGCAACCAACCCTACTGGAATCAAGCCTGGAAGGATAAATACATTTTGAATAAGCAGTACAACACCACTAATGTTGACGCATGCCTAAGCTCAAAGGGGAGATTCCATAGAAAGGTTGGCATCACAAGAAGGGCCCTCCCTCTGGTTGCCGCCATGCCTGTATCATAACATATTATGTGATTCATCCCTCTGTTTATTAACCAGGCATGCACAGGATTGGCCAGCGAAGGTGCCATCATACATTCTCTAACACAAAATGTTCCTCTTGGTATCATTAAAAGGCCCAGTATCAGCGTTCTAACCAACTTTTCAATAAGAGCCTTTCAGAACTGTATCTTCTTGCAGATAGCTCCAGTAGGGTGAGAGGCATTTGACTGGGTCAAGAGTTTCCTACCATCAACCCCCACTGCGATCTCTTCCACCAGCATGCGCATGGGACTGTGATCCCTCATCTAATGCAGCACCATGAATCTTTTGTGCAATATAGACTTTATAAATACTGCAATTCTCGAGTGTTGCCTAGAAGAAACTACTGCAGAACCCTTTTCTCCCCTGGAGGTGGGTAGAGAAAGCTTTTCATACATTGTCTCAGTGGCGTTTTCCTCACAAGTCTAGAGAGAGAAAAATGGAACAAGGCAGTTCACTGACAGTCTGCTACCCAGGGGCCAGTAAAAACTTGAAGCTAATGAATTCCTTCAAAAATCTTTCCTCCTACATATTCCAGTCATCTAACTTTTTATATTCTCATTCCTGAGAACTTCCCGTTACATGAATAAGTTTTCTTCAAAAGTCTTCTTGCAGTAGTACACCTTAATGCAAATAGAAAAGTCTTATAATCTCTTAAAGAATAGGAGGGAATGCAAAAAATGGGGAGGGGGAAGGAAGTGATTGCATTGGAAAGTTGGCTTCATCGTTGCCAGAAATATGTAGGGCATGAAATATGCAGAGTCTCTGTAACAGACAAGACCTTGTAGACAGTGTGACACTTCAAAGATATCTTCTGTACCAAGATTTTAATTTACCTCATGGCAAATCAGGCCTCATCTGGAAATTCCCATAAAGATTTGATTATGGAAATGAAACACATTATTCTTAGAATCCTTAATGAGGACATCCAGTAGAACCCCAGCACTAATTTGAATTTGAACTCATTCGCCCCTGCTCTTCAATGCAGAGCTTTCACATACAGGTTTATGAGCTCTGCGCAAGGAAATGACATTAATTTTACGTAAGGACCATTTAATCAACAATGTCTCTTCACAATGTAGATTCCCCCCCCCCTTCCTATTACCATTTATTGGTTAACGATCCTGGCATTTTAATTACACCCTGTGACTTCATTGAATCATTAGTGCAAACTTTTCTATGTCTACTCAGAAACCTCACTGATTATACGATTGCAACTTTAGGTTATGGGAAGCTCATATCTATAAAAGGGATATTTATCCCCCTTCAAGTATCTTCCTCATTGGCAGAGTTTTCTAAGATCAGACGTTGATAATTTTAAAGAACCATCACTTCCTCCATGTTTCTTAAGTGAACTATGAAGAATATCAACAATTATGCATCTGTTATATTACAGAGAAAACTTGGGTCAAGTATAAATCAAAACACATGATTTGCCACAAACATGATCCGGAATTACTTTTCATAAACTTGTTTTGCCAAAAGCACCTTCCCTTTTCAGCAGTTTTCAGCACACTTCATAAACATATGTGCTATGAAACAAAACTTTCTCTCAGTTGCCCTCTCTTCCTCTGAGTGATGTCATCGTGCAGATAAATTTAATTCATTGTGTCAACTGATGAGATTTTATTTACTGATCTCTGCACATTAGAAATGGCCTCCTGGGATCTTTCTGTTCATGATGTGAAGAACCCTGTGTGGTTGGGTTCGATTTGACTCAATTCAGGAGACAGGAAAGCATCAACTAGGGAAACGGTACTGATGAAAAAGTGATTAGTCACACACAACTGGAATGTTTTCTAGGAAAACATACAATAGCAAAATAGCTCTTTCTGGCAAATATCCAGCATAGCCCCACATTTCTCTTTGCACAATAGTTGACATCAGTTATCTAGTGCCATCTCTGGGGCAAGTATTGACTCCAAAGGTCAATAATATGTATGGAAAACACTGCAATATCTTCCCCTTAGCTCCTTCCTTCTCTTTTATTTGTTTGTGGAAGACAAATTGACTTTGCAGAGACACTGACTCATGGCGGCACTGCATAAATGGAAGTGCTTCCATGCCAACAAGGCAACACAACATGCTTGTTTACTTATAGAAGAGCCATTTCATAAAAATTCTCTACTTCTGCCTCTGTTCCACTACCTTAATAATTAGTAATTAGGATATTTACCATAGTAACGTGTAGCAGATCAGTGGACTTGAATATACCCAGTAAATTCACTGTTCTGAGAAATGCTTTCACCCAGAAAAGGTAAACACTTATGGATATTGTCAGGGAACTGACATCAAAGATCAACGGAGAGGGAAGTCGCTCCGAGGATGCAGGGGAGGGAACCAGCAAGGAGAGAGGGAGAGCTTCGGCTGGGGAAGGAAACCAAGGTGACACCAGGAAGAAAGGGGAGGCTGAGAGTACTTCGGAGGGAAGGCTCCGAGACTCTTCCAGTGAGATCAGTGGGGAGAGCGCAGGACCTCCGCTTGGCACGCCTACTCTGCGCAGAAGGCTTCCGTGCAGAGAAGCTAGGCGGAGACTGGCTATCAAGGAATTTTTATGTTGGAAGAAGTTCAGGAAACGCCCACTGACGGATTCTGGCAGTGATTAAGACAGTCGCGTTTGCAAGGCGCTGTCAAACCAGGGAAAGTTTGAGCTATATAATCTGCTTGGAGCAGTTTGGAGTTTTACGCATGAGCAACACCATTTCCCATTACAGATATTATATTGAGGACAAAAACAAAAATGATTCCTTGTACAAATGCACCTCTTTATTTGAAGTTCATGTTTTCTTCTTAAAGAAAACATAATTTAGTTGTATCCCCCCCCCAAAAAAGCAGTGAAACACATTGAGTGAGAATGTAAAGCCTTAGGAGCACTGGCTCTTTTTAGCATAACAGTGCCTTTAAACTGAAAGTGGCATGGGGACAAATAGAAGAAGATGCCTTCATCCCAGTATGGTTCCCCTTTATCACATACACGGCCCCACAAGACCACAACAAGAATCCGCCAACAGCATACGAATCAATATGGCTAACCTGATCTGAACACACACACACCACTCTCACACAAAAACAAATCTCACTACAGCTAATCAAAGTCAACCAACCACACCCTAGGCCACCACCCCCCAACCACCAAGGAAATACAACAAATAAGAGAACCCACACAAGTGACACTGACACAAAACCCAACACATACACTAAGCAGAAGAATAGAAGCATTGACACCCCACCCCACTCACTATTCCCTCTCCCCTTCTTTCCCCCTCTTTTCTTTCTAACCTAACAATGTATGCAACACTAACATCTCACAACAAATGAAACTGATCTGTAGAAAATACAACTTGAAAAAAGAGACTATGCAAATGTTTCCATAAACTAAGAAATATTTAATAAAAATATATTTTAAGAAAATGATGCCTTTCTCCCCTCTGCCCATTCATAATCTCTACTGCAAGGGTGGGGCCCCTTTGGCCATGCAGATGTTGCGGGACTCCTGCCATCTCTGACCATTGGCCATGGGAGCTGGAGCCCCAAAATAAAAATAAATAAAATCTGAAGACCACATGAGTCTCACCCCTGCGCTACCATAAACTGAGCTTGATCTCGTCATCATTTAACTCTGTGCATCAAATGCAAGTGCTGAACTGACAAAGAAAAAAATGGTGCCAGTGTTTGCTTCTCAACCTTGAAGCATCCTTGCTATAAAACATTTCATTTCACCCACCCTAAAGGCACTACCAGTTGGTTGCTTCCTGTGGAACTAATGAGGAAGTAATGAAGGCTAACTAATTCAGATCTCCAGTGGTTCCACTTTTATTTTTAGTGTGGGTTGCTCCATGATTTGAATGCAGCAACCAAAATACATTCTCAACTGTGCGCCCCTTGCAACGCAGCACTATTTATTTGGCTTTTCTCAGGGGTGCCATCTAGTCCCATTGCCACCACTAAGTTTCAGACCACTCATAGGTATTCCTGAAGAGCACATTGTCTCTGGTCATTGTAAAATTTAAAAAGTATTAGTAACCATAAAAAGGTAAAGGTAAAGGTACCCCTGCCCGTACGGGCCAGTCTTGCCAGACTCTAGGGTTGTGCGCTCATCTCACTCTAGAGGCCGGGAGCCAGCGCTGTCCGGAGACACTTCCGGGTCACGTGGCCAGCGTGACAAAGCTGCATCTGGCGAGCCAGAGCCGCACACGGAAACGCCGTTTACCTTCCCGCCAGTAAGCGGTCCCTATTTATCTACTTGCACCCGGGGGTGCTTTCGAACTGCTAGGTTGGCAGGCGCTGGGACCGAGCAACGGGAGCGCACCCCGCCGCGGGGATTCGAACCGCCGACCTTTCGATCGGCAAGCCCTAGGCGCTGAGGCTTTTACCCACAGCGCCACCCGCGTCCCTACATTAGTAACCATAGCAAATGCTATATACATATACACTATTTTGGCTATGTCATCAATAGACCACAAAGATAGACCATCAATAGACCAAAAATAGACCATAAAAAGACCATCAATAGACCTTTGGATCTCCTACTGATGTTGATTCCCTGTAACCAAAGCCTGAAGTGGTGTCTACAGTGGTTCTGGCACTTAGGGCTACAGTGTTGCTACCTGTCTTCCGTGAATCATCTCCATCTGAATCTCAACCGCTCCCTTTGATTATGATCATATTTCAACAGGATTTGATACATTTTTTTTAAAAAAACTATATATATATTTGGCATCCTCAGCTGAAGCCAGATGGAGGAGGGAGCAATCTCCATCTCCTTTCTGATTCACTTGAGAATTCAGAATCTTGTCACAACGCATGAAAGACTTCCCTGGAACAAGTGCATTTAACTGTCTCATGCTGTCTTGCTCAGTTGAGTAAAAATGTACCCTAGGTGAGGCCACAGATGGGAGTTTTGAAGGGCACAATCAGTCAGTCCACCATCAAGGGATGGCAGCTTTATGTGCTGCCATGCTTTACAAAACACATGGAGATCTTATGTTACATTCTGTAGGTGTAAGTTAGTACATGCAGAATTCAATCATTTTAAGAGGTTGTTTGTAGTGAACTCTGTAATAAATCAGGGATACCTGGATAACAGATTCAGGAAATATTGCTTGGTTGGACTACTTACATATCCATCTTGTCCGGAGGGCCATTCTACACAACGTCAGAATCGGGCCTTTCATGTTGTGGCACCTATCCCTTGAAATTCCCTATCCTTGAATGTTACATGCCATTCCTGTTGTCTTTTTGGCAACTACTGAAGACCACCTCTTTCAGCAAACCTTTTAAGTAGATATCTTTCCCAGTCTGCACCTGTACTGGAATTGTTTTAAGATGGTTTTTAGGTGCTTTATCACTTGACTTGTTGTTCGCCATCCTGGGCTCCTTTGTGTCTTCAACTAG
Organism: Podarcis raffonei; assembly: GCF_027172205.1. Taxonomy (NCBI): domain Eukaryota; kingdom Metazoa; phylum Chordata; class Lepidosauria; order Squamata; family Lacertidae; genus Podarcis; species Podarcis raffonei. Next base: position 26,631,673 of record NC_070606.1, read on the forward strand.
CTTCTTAATACTTTGGGGTAACAGACTCATACACTAATCTAACTAGAATGAATAGTCTTGCTTCCATATATTTGATCTAGTGATTTCCTTTTTCCCCCCACCCTTATCACACACACACCATGGAATGTTTTGGGGAGCAAGTGGGAAGATTATGTTGGTCTGCTAAAATTCTCTTCTATGTCACCTTTTCTAGCTGGAACTCTAGTGCAAGAATTCTAAATTATACTATATTAGCATTTTACACTTCCATCTTGAGAGCAAAGAACACGACCTCTTGGAAGCAGAGCACAAAATGCATCTTTTCCATGCCTTCAGAAGTTATAAGCTGAAATGCTGGATGAGAAGCATTCTGTTATATATATTTTTTCTTAAAGGATAACCTTTGCTTTTGGATATAGCAAAATTCATGACCCTCTTCTTTGAGATATATGGAAATTGCAACAATTTGGGAGAGGAGAGGGAAAACTGCTTGAGAAATTTGATCTTTGTAAATTTCAATATGAACGGACCTGATCTGTAGCTCCCTCCCAGATTAATGTGCAGATCAGAGCATAGCTATCCATTGTATTTCACCCTTTTCCAGCATTGTGATATAGATGTGTTGTTGTTTTTAAAGTATCAGAACACATTTCACAATGAGTATTTTGTGAGATAATGGAGTTGGAGGTGTTTTTGATGAGAGGAAATGTTTTCAAAATTTTGCATTTAATTGTGAATTTTTTCCCTATACAGTGGTACCTCGGGTTACATACGCTTCAGGTTACATACACTTCAGGTTACAGACTCCGCTAACCCAGAAATAGTGCTTCAGGTTAAGAACTTTGCTTCAGGATGAGAACAGAAATCATGCTCTGGCGGCACGGCAGCAGCAGGAGGCCCCATTAGCTAAAGTGGTGCTTCAGGTTAAGAACAGTTTCAGGTTAAGAACAGACCTCCGGAACAAATTAAGTATTTAACCCTAGGTACCACTGTATATGTGTTCTTTAAAAAAGCAGCAAGAACAAAAATAAAAGACACTGCTTAGTGCAAAAACAGAATGGAATGGATGTAGGAGCAAACATAAGTGACACAGACTGGAAACAGAATGATCCATCTGTCCCTAAAGGAAGGAGGAGTACAGATTTTTATCCTCCCCCCCCCCCCAATAAATAGATTGCTGGAAGATATACTAGGCTCAGAAAAGCTTTCTCTGAGGAAGTCTTCCACTTCTGCTTCTGTTCCTTGCATTCTTCATTACTAGGAACATCTGCATGAAAAGGAACTGTTTGTTTTTAATAACTCATCTGTTCTCATTCTGTCCCTTCACTGGAGGCATAAATGCAGCTGTCAGATAATGTATTAGGCAAATTGAATCTCTTTCTCTGTTCTCGACTTGTTCATTTGCAGCTCGCAAGTTTGCCTTGTGTTGGTGATTCAGAGTTATCCCCCGAACAATTTCTGCCACTAATTAACCCTCTCCACATATTCAGTTGTGCAGTTCCAATGCCAAAATATTCAGCTGCATTTGGGGCTGAGGGAGTTAGTATCGGAAGCATAATGATGATAATGATGGATCCTGGATCCTGGGAACTTGGATCCTGGGAGGATTAACTCGTAAGGTTCTGTATATGTCAATGGATCTACATAAGTAATGGCCACATCTCTAGGTGTACTTTACTTTGTGTGTCTTTTGGTCTTACCACTCACCAAGCAAACCTATTTTGCATCACAGGTCATGTTGGGATTCTGTTCCTGACAATGGCGATTTATCTGAGGAAAGGGAATGAGGAGTACTGAGCTAAGTAAGTGTAATTTCAGGGAGAAACAGAATAAAGCAATATGCTTTCTAAGTTCTTCTTTACCATGTTCTGTTTTATTTATGCTTTCAAGCAATGCAAGTAAAGAAAACAGGTATGTTCATATTAAGCGAGAGAATGATGTCAATACAAATCAAGTCATTCTACAACTTTGTCACAACATGTTTTTAGTTACCTTTTCTCCCCCTTACTCTTTTTATCTGGGTGGTATTTTTCCTCTATCAGATTTATAAGAAAGTCTTGAAAAGTTTGTGTGTATATATAACTTCTGTCAAACCCAAGTATCCGTCAGTTGGGGGATGGGGATTAGCTTTAAGGCAACTGAAACCAGAGACTGCAACATTCCTTCTTTGTAAGGAAATGTTGAATGGTAAACACACCTCTGAGTTCTGAATCCCTGCGATAAGAATATGGAAGGCCAAAGGGGTGATATACGAATGACTCACAGTTCAATGGGACTGATGAGAATACAGAAAGCTGCCTTATAGCAAGTCAGATCATTGGTCCATTTAGCTCAGTATTGTCAACGGTAAGTAGCAAGCCTACGTGGAAATGTTGGAGGCTGATAACTGTGCTGCAGCCCTTCCCAATCTCTGTACAGTGGTACCTCGGGTTACATACGCTTCAGGTTACATACACTTTAGGTTACAGACTCTGCTAACCCAGAAATAGTGCTTCAGGTTAAGAACTTTGCTTCAGGATGAGAACATAAATTGTACTGTGGCGGTGCGGCAGCAGCGGGAGGCCCCATTAGCTAAAGTGGTGCTTCAGGTTAAGAACAGTTTCAGGTTAAGTACGGACCTCCGGAACGAATTAAGTACTTAACCCGAGGTACCACTGTATTCAGAAACAGCCAGTTATTCTGCCTGTAGTGCAAAAAACCACAAAATGCAGTTAGGGGAGGGCATATTTGAAATCTCCAGCCACATTATAACCCCAACCCATCCACTCCAAAAAAACTTCCTGAACGTAGAAAGCTCAATGTGGCTAGTCTGAAAATTATCTCCTTGGTATGCTGACTTCCTACTGGGCTTGTTTTTGACTTCGTGATGTGGTCCCAAATGTGCATCCTAAAATGCTGCGGTGCCAGGATGGCTGTACCTTATGAACATGTTAGATCCCAAGGAGAATAATTTAGAAACACCATTGATAGGTTGCAACTTTTAAATTATTTCTTGCTCCTGACGGGAGCAAGTTTGACATTTATGGAGAGTGACATCCTGTATTAAATTTGCATGTAGGACAGGTAATACAAGCTTGCTTACCCTTGAGGAATAACCCTACAGAACCAAGCAGGGTAGCTTAGCCTTGGTATGCACAGAAAGCAATATAACAGATTTCACCTTCAGGAGCAGAGCACCCATATGGATTTTGGAAGGCAGGGGTATTCATTGTACTCTTGTAGCATAGCCAGTACCTGCAAGTTTCATACACTCTAGGGGCAGGTGATTTCCCATCTGTCTGTGTGGCAGGCAACCACAGTGGGGGTGACATAGGCTGTATTGTCCATAGAGCCTAAGACATAACACATGGGAGCCTTCTCCTACATTCTCAAGGCTCTCAAGCAACTTACCTTGGGTCAGGACGAAGACAGAAATGGCAGAGTTACAACATGATTCCCATCAGTGTGATTTACCCAAGAGCCTTCTCCTTCCATGGGAATTGCCTTCCAGCATCATCTTTCTGTTTTGAGATCCTAGGAGCTGGAGTCCCAGTTGCATCCCCTCTAGAGAGTGTCTGCAGCTAGTGTCTTCTCTGCTTCTTCCTTCACCTCCCCAGAGGTAAGTTTCTTTGCCTTCAGGCAGGAGAAGCTGGTGATAGCTGCAGGCCCTTTGTCAAGCGACTGCTTGGAATTTACATGGAATATCTGCTTGGAAGGTGCAGGAATCCCTCAAGGCATTGCAGGTGATGATGGCTTGGGAGTGTTCATGTGTCCCACCTGTCGTCTAACTGTGTTGGGAAATATTGGTGCCTGAGTCCTTGAAGAACTCATATCGGGTGGATCAGTGGTTGACCTCAGTAAAATACAGTTTCGTATGCTTGTGTGTCCTGGTGCATGCATTTAGCTAGGGGACCACTAAATAATATTAGTATAATAGCAGAATAATCTACCCCTCTCTCTCTCTCTCTCTCTCTCTCTCTCTCTCTCTCTCTCTCTCTCTCATACACACACACACACACACACACACATACATAACACACTAACTAAATTAACATCTAGACAAACAACAAAAAGCTTAACCAAATACATCATTACTTTAATTTGGCCTCTCACCAAAACCTGTGACTTGAAAAACCGCCGTTGTTATTCAACTACAAAAACAATTAATGACAGTCAATATGTGAAAATATGTCTCTACTTCCTATTCTACACACTAGCAAGTTTTATACCCCTTTTAATTACACCAGCACAAACCCCCGCCAAGGTTTGTTGGTCAAAACTGCACATTTCACTGACAATCGAAAGATCCTAAGCTGGAAACAAGGAAATCTCACCAAAATGGAATATAACAAGGAATTCAGTTTACCCGCGAAAGAGCTGAATTGGAGTCAAGAGGCTCTAATGGCAGTTTATCGAGCTGGATTGAACAGGGAGCTGCTGGATGAACTGGCTAGGAATAATATTAATAATAATTTATTATTTATACCCCGCCCTTCTGGCTGGGCTTCCTCAGCCACTCTGGGCAGCTTCCAAAAAAATATTAAAATACAATAATGCATCAAACATTAAAAGCCCCCCTTCTTATTTGGAGGATCTTATGCGTTCAACCAATGAGTGATTGAGCGCAGGGAGGGGGAGAAGTCTCAGCAGACAGGCGGCAAGGCCAGTAGGCATTCCCTACATTCCTGCTAAAGACCCAGGCAGCTCAGTACAGTGACTGAACGCTTTTGCAGGGCCTCTGAGGAAAAAGAGCAATAGAGGAGAGACTGAGCTCATTTTTTCACCTACCATGAAACCTGGCGTTTGCACCACCAAACCTTGCAGGGGGCATTTTGCAGGTGTTTGCCACTGCTTTCGGGTGAATTGGAAAATATCAAATGTTTGGCGAAAACCGTGACAGGGTGTTGAGGGCTCATTTTTGGGCCTAGCAAGAAGCGCACCATTTGCACTGCCAAATGCTGCAGTTGGCAATTTGCAGGTGTTTGGTGCCATTTTTGAATGAATTGAATGACATTGGAATACTGACAAAAACCAGGACTGGTCAGGGCGCCGAGGGCTCATTTTGGGGCCTACCTGGATACGCGGTGTTTCCACTGCCAAACTCTGCAGGGGGAAATTTGCAGGTGTTTTGCGCCATTCCTTCTGGACTATTTCATTTGACTTGTTCCTTAAGGCTTCAGTCTATTTAGCATGTTCTATGTACTCGCTCAGCTTTTGTAGCCATTCTTCTCTAGTTGGTATACAGTCACCCTTACAGTACTTGGCTATTAATGCCCTAGCCACTGTCTCTGCATAGAAAAAATAGTTTTAATCTTTCTTTTGGGGTATTGTCAGTTAGAATCCCAAGACGGAATGTTTCCGTTTTTTTGTGAAATGTAATTTTTAATATTTTTTCATTTCCTCATAGATTTTTTTATTTCTGTGCACGACCACCACATATGAAAGAAGGTTCCCACTTGTAGTTTACATTTCCAACATTTATTATTATGAGCCCAAACCCATTCTAGATCTATTTCATATTGGCCCTGAAAAGTGCTTATTGAGAACTTTGCTTCATTCTGGGGGAAAACGCTGATTGCAGATCAATGCTGCATCGTGTCCATTTGAAAACAATTGAAAACAGACGTAGGCAGTCTTGGTAATGGTGTGTGTGTGTGTGTGTGTCTACATCTGCCCAATGACATTGTAGGTAGGAATACTGTAATGTAAAGGTAAAGGACCCCTGGATGGTTAAGTCCAATCAAAGGCGACTATGGGGTTGCGGCGCTCATCTCGCTTTCAGGCCAAAGGAGCCAGCGTTTGTCCATAGCCAGTTTTCCGGGTCATGTGGCCAGCATGACTAAACCGCTACTGGCACACGGAGGACCGGGACGAGTGCCGGGGCACACGGAAATGCCATTTACCTTCTCACCAAAGCGGTACTTATTTATCTACTTGCACTGGCATGCTTTCGAACTGCTTGGTTGGCAGGAGTAGGGACAGAGCAATAGGAGCTCAACCCGTTGTGGGGATTCGAACCGCTGACCTTCTGATCGCCAAGCCCAAGAGGCTCAGTGGTTTACACCACAGCACCACCTGCATCCCTTGGGAATACTGTATATAATGATGACAAGCAGCACTTCCTCCTTTACCCACCTGCAACGTTTAGAGGGGTGAGTGGAAATGGCATGTATTATGTAATCAAGGGGAAGGTTCTCAAACATGCATCAATTACTGATATCTACCCTTGTGGACAACAGAATCTAGAATAAAAGCAGCATGTTAGGGATGAACATGAACTATTGCGGATTGAGGAAAACTACATTGTTTGTCCTAAGCATGGCTTAACACGAAACAGCCCAGATCTGATTGACAACATAGGTAAAGGTAAAGGGACCCCTGACCATTAGGTCCAGTCGTGACCGACTCTGGGGTTGCGGCGCTCATCTCGCTTTACCGGCTGAGGGAGCCAGCGTACAGCTTCCAGGTCATGTGGCCAGCATGACTAAGCCGCTTCTGGTGAACCAGAGCAGTACACAGAAACGCCATTTACCTTCCTGCCGGAGCGGTACCTATTTATCTACTTGCACTTTGATGTGCTTTTGAACTGCTAGGTTGGCAGGAGCAGGAACCGAGCAACAGGAGCTCACCCCGTCGTGGGGATTTGAACCGCTGACCTTCTGATCGGCAAGTCCTAGGCTCTGTGGTTTAACCCACAGCGCCACCTGCATCCCTTGATTCACAACATAGCATCATGGTATTCTGTTTGCAGTGTGATTCCTGTTTCAAGGGGATAGCTCATGTGACTAATACAGGGACGGAGGAGGAAGAAGCAGCTGTCAGGAAAAACAGTGCCCCTGAAGGTGAAATTTTCAGAATGTGGGAGGACTACGTAGCAGCCATGTTTTCCACTTTCTGCAAAACTTAAATCACCCACCTGCCATCCTTTCCCTTCCAAGTGAATGAAAGTGTTTGCAAAAGGTGGCAGTCTGAGAATTTTCGAAGCCGAGTGTTGTGTTTTCTCCAGCACATTTGCTGGTAAATGTATGGAACGGATGCCAAAAACAGTCACAGAAAACAAACCTTAGCTTCTCCTTCTGTTTCCCACCCCTAGCTCCAATAAAAGAAATGCTAAAAAGGCCTTTTCTCTCCACCCGCCCCTCCTCTGCCTCAAAAGCACGCCCCTGGAAATAACGTCTAAGATATTCTTAGGAAAGTGTGCGAATCAGCAGATTGGTAATGGGGTGTGGAACATAGCTCAGCACAGACTGAATGCAGAATAATTGCAATGAGAAAGCTTTCTTGCAGGCTATGCTCTGTGTAACAATTGTCTTCCCATTTCCATGCAGGTGTCATTTGGATTGAAATTTCTTCTTATAACTACTGAGTTGACGATTCAGTTTGCTATAGATACTATTTCCCTCCCTTAAATGACCAGTGAGGTAGCAAAAATGATGGTGGAGCTGATTTTGTAAATAAAAATGAGAAATGGGGGTGGGGATCACCAGTGGTGGCAGTAAAAGTCTTTCCAGACTAGGATCAGTTTGGCCACTATTACAAAAAACACTGTATCATCACCTGTAGTAAGCTGCATTCGGGTTTATGGCTCACTAGTTGTAAGAGCCCATTTTAGGAAATGGTAGGGTTTGTTTTCATAGCTATCCTGGAGTGCAGCTAGGGATGAGGGACAAATTTGATGGTTGCTCAATGCCTACTCTGCTAGTGGGGCAGGTGAGCCTCACTCCTAGCATAAGACAGCAGCCGAATTCAATGGGTCACTTGCACTTCTGAAAGGCATTGTCCAACAGCTGCTATCAATATTATAAAAAGGTAAAGGTAAAGGACCCCTGACAGTTAAGTCCAGTCGCAGATGACTCTGGGGTTGTGGCGCTCATTTCATTTTACAGGCTGAGGGAGCCGGCATTTGTCTGCAGACAGTTTTTCCGGGTCATGTGGCCAGCATGACTAAGCTGCTTCTGGCAAAACCAGAGCAGTGCACGGAAATGCCGTTTACCTTCCCGCCGGAGCGGTACCTATTTATCTACTTGCACTTTTGGTGTGTTTTCAAACTTCTAGGTTGGCAGGAGCTGGGACCGAGCAATGGGAGCTCACCCCGGTGTGGGGATTTGAACTGCCAACCTTCTGATTGGCAAGCCGAAGAGGCTCAGTGGTTTAGACTACAGTGGCACCTGCGTCCCCTATCAATATTATACTCGGTGACAATTAAGCTGGATTTACGTTTAAACTAAACAAGCTATAGCTTAGGGCCCCACTTTCTTGCCCCCCCCCCAATTTTTTTAAAGGAAATAAACCTGGATGTACATTTCCAAAATATAAGATAAAAAAACCAAATAAAATAAAACCTACATACAGCAACAGTGTTTTGTGTTGTGTAGGCTCCTATGATGTAAGTAATGGGCCCTGCCTGCTCCCTAAAATATTACTGGTTTACTCATTTCTATATATAGAGTGCCTACATTCTGCTATCTATAATTATTAGTAGTTTGCATCATATATTTACACCTCTTATTATTTCATGTTATAGCAAGTTTCTAGAGACTAGATTATGAGTCTTTGTAAATTGTGTTTCTAAAGGAACTTTTGTTGTTGCCAAATGCCAATGTGTTTGCATTATTAAGTCTGTTATGAATCAAAAATCATTTTAAGTTAGAGCTTAATAACTATTTCACAATTAATATACTTCTTCTTAATTGTACTTCACTATCAATATACTTCTTATTAATTGTATTTCAGTTCAACAATTACTTTGATAAAACACACATTTTGTTATGTACAAATGGCTTTAGATACCTATTAGTTCCATAAATTACTATATAGCATATATTCAGCACAAAAAAACAGTGACCATTTGTTGTTGACAAAGGGCAGCTGGACGTATAAAGGGCCCCATTACGTTCAGTAGCTTAGGGCCTCATGAAACCTAAATCCGACCCTGTGTACTATCACCTATGAAACTATTTCAACTTCTGAGCTTCTTGTGCTGATAATAGAATCGCAGGATTGTAGAGTTGGAAGACCCCTGAGGATCATCTAGTTTAACCCCCTGCAATGGAGGGATCTGCAGCTATCCTATATGGGGATTGAATCTGCAACCTTGGTGCTATCAGCACCATGCTCTAGGGCTATCCTGTTTAGCTGAAGCTCACCCAGGGTGGATCTAAGCACAGGGGGGAAATGCTATAAATAAGTCAGAAATTAGATCGTTTCAACAATAGGAATGGTCTGAAGCTCAACATAAAAAAATGAAGATCATGGCCACTGGTCCCATCACCTCCTGGCAAATAGAAGGGGAAGAAATGGAGGCAGTGAGAGATTTTACTTTCTTGGGCTTCATGATCACTGCAGATGGTGACAGCAGTCACGAAATTAAAAGACGCCTGCTTCTTGGGAGAAAAGCAATGACAAACCTAGATAGCATCTTAAAAAGCAGAGACATCACCTTGCCAACAAAGGTCCATATAGTTAAAGCTATGGTTTTCCCAGTAGTGATGTATGGAAGTGAAAGCTGGACCATAAAGAAGGCTGATCGCCGAAGAATTGATGCTTTTGAATTATGGAGGAGACTCTTGAGAGCCCCATGGACTGCAAAAAGATCAAACCTCTCCATTCTTAAGGAAATCAGCCCTGAGTGCTCACTGGAAGGACAGATCATGAAGTTGAGGCTCCAATACTTTGGCCACCTCATGAGAAGAGAAGACTCCCCAGAAAAGACCCTGATGTTGGGAAAGATTGAGGGCACAAAGAGAAGGGGACGACAGAGGACGAGATGGTTGGATAGTGTTCTCGAAGCTACAAACATGAGTCTGACCAAACTGCGGGAGGCAGTGGAAGACAGGAGTGGCTAGCATGTTCTGGTCCATGGGGCCATGGGGACACGACTAAACGACTAAACAACAACAACAATAGGGAAAAAAAATATCTATGGACAATTGTGTTTTAAAATTGCCTGCCCTCTGGCGTTATTTGGTGTTGCATGTTTATAGAGCATTCAGATTGCTGTTTCTTTACTAAATGTAGCTGAGTCCCCACTGTGTTTGGTATTTTAAGAAGATTCTGGCAGCATGTGAGAATTTGAGTCTTGCCATTTTTGTTGCTTTTGAAAAGAGTTGTGTTTATTATTATGGTAAGATTCAATATTTATCCCGTTTTGAGTTCTTTGGTCCTTCCCCCCTTCCCATCATAATAACAGGTATTTCTCTAATAGACAGCATCTCCTAGGGATGGGGGAGGAATTCTATTCAGTTTGCATTTAAAGGTGAGCCTACCTAATTGACACTTTCTGAAACGACATGCAAGGAGAAAAACAGCCGCCCTTCACAATTTTCACGTCTATGAATTTTGCAATGCCAAGTACTGTGCATAAAAATATACATATATTTGCAAAGCAATTTCCCCTGATATAATGCTTATTTGTAAGTTATTTCCCCCAATATATGCTTTAGTGAACATAACATACAAAAATGCAGTATGTTTGGGGGGTGGGGAATTGCTTTGCAAAACATGTGCGTATTGAGCGAAATTGCATGCAAAAAATGAATGTATTCAGATAAATTTGCACTGATGGGTTTTAATGTTGTAACCTGCCTTGGGACCTTAGGGTGAAGGGCAGGTAATTATTAATGATGATCATCATAATATGCTGATTAATGTTCATGAGGGGTTTAGAAAAGTCAAAACTGATGTGGAAATGAGGAGAACTGAAGCTTGGAAAAATCAGAAACCAGGGGAAACAAAACTTGCAGATTCACCCATCCCTAATATCACTCAAAATCATGGGGCTGGAGGACAGGAAATCCATTACAGTGATGTTTCCATATCAAGGATAAAGTTCTAGCTTCTGTCACTCAATCCTCTTTTGTTGCTCTTTGGTTAGTGAGAGAAATCCAGCCTCTGGTGCTGTCAGAGCAAAGAATCTTTCATAAGGCACTAAATTCACTAGAGGAAAGAGGGGTTGAGGACAATAAAAAATCAATCCATTCCATAAATGAAAAAGGCAAATAAAACATTTCAGGGAGACACTGAACACTGAGCATCTGACGACTGCCCTTTTCTTAAGGAGTATGTGTGGTGTACAGAGAATTTCCATTTGATATCTTGACCTGCAGTGAGGGAAAGGTCACATCCACAATAAATAAGGCTCATTTCATGGAAAACATATCATGGAAGCCCCTGTGCAAAAGAAAAGTATATTATGCACAACCCCAAAACCATCCAGCAAAAGTAAGAATTTCAAGTAACATCAAGGAAGAGAGCAACAGAATGTGCCAGGGCTGGGCACGTAGGCAATAAACTTGAGAACATCAAGCTGAAATATAATCAAAAGCTGTCAGACTAACACTAGCATTCAGAAAGTGCCAGTTGTCTGAAAACCAAAGAGATTTCAGTGGATAGCTACAAAAGTCAGCAACATCTTCCATGCTGTGAGGACTGGCGGCATTAACCTTAGATCCACTGGAAGCATTTTTGTACCTGAGGAAAAGTGCAAGGACTCAAACAAATGTGAAAGTTTACAAGATACCTAGGTTGGGCAGTACTAACCAATCAGACCGATAGGAGCCCATAGATCAAAGAGAGGGAAACTGTGATGTTGTGGGACTCCACCTCCCATTAGTCCCAAGCACCATAGCCAGTGAATATGGATGATGGGAGCTATCTAAAAAGCCACAGGTCTCCACCCCTGCAGTAGAGGATAACAACAATTAAAATAAAAAATCATAGAGTCAGGAAGGCTATCCAGACCAATTCCTATCAAGAGCAGATCCCTTATATTTACAGCATCTCCAGCAAAGGGATGCCTAGCTTTTTCTTGAAGGCACTCATGGAATTGGTTTTCTATACTTTCCAGGCAACCTTTCTTCCAGTGGTAAAGTGATGGGTGGACCTGAGTGAAGACTGCAATCCTCAGGTCCACTCCCCTAGCCCCACACCCCAGGGCACCATGGATTGGCTGAATTGGAGAGCCTGGCAGTGGCCTACAATGCTTGGTGGCGGCCGGGGGGGGGAGCGGTAATGGCTACAAGAACATGGCAAGGCTCTGTGAGCATACGGAGGTGCCATGGTGGGCCACAACAGCTGCTCAGTCCAGAATTGGGTACTTGGTTATTACTGTATTGTCTGAGAGAACTGGCAGCTGAGTGCAGAAGCAATGTGAATAGTGCTCCTGACAAGTGTTGTAATAAACAGTGGCTGAGTTGCATGCATGAAAGGGTTAACCTGAGTCCTGAGATCAAGTTGCCTGTAGGTATAGCTTAGCAGGCTCCCTTCAGCTTAGAAAATGTTGCATGTGACTGAAGAGACTGTCTAAAAGGACTGCATCTTGGCTAACACAAAGACAGCAAGATTCTTTTGTAAGGAAACCAAGTTATTCTCTTGAATTGGAAGCTTCTTCATCTTCTTTATTTTACTGCTAACAGATGGAGATTAGTTTTCTGTAACTTCTAAAATTCTGTGAGTAAAATCTTCACTTATTTGCAAAGCTAATTACCTGTGATTTAATCTAACCTATGCATTTTCGTGAGGAATGTTTGTTTACAGGTGAGTGGGGGCAGATGCAAACCTAACAAAGTTTTAATGTACTTGGTAGCAATCACCATTGTGCTTAGCTTTGCTACTGGAGAGTAGGAATCTCTCTTCCAAACCTCTCTCTCTCCAACAAGCTCATTGATGAGGATTAGGCAAGCATTAAAACATCAGTTAGTCTAAACCAGTGCTGAGTTAAATCAGCCATTCAGAAGTGAACCTTGGGGATGTATGAGATCTGTGAACCGCCTGAGACCTGTGGGTATAGGGCTGTGTGTGTAATGTTTTCCAGGATCAACCAGCAATTCTATTTCAGAGAAGGGATTCTCCCAACAGTTTTGCTTCAGATGGTATCTGGAGAGGAGTTGTTATCACCATCCTGTAGATCAGGGGTGAGAAGCCTCAGGCTGTCCAGCTCTCCCTATCAAGCCCTTGGGACTCTGTGCAGATCACACACATAAATCCAGCTCGATACCCTCCCCAAGTATATTTGCCAGGCTGGAATATGTCCTTGAATTCTGATAACGTTTCTTACTTGCCTGGACGGAGAATGCAGAGAGAAGGTGAGGGTGTAGAAACTTCTCACTTTGATGTGGCCTTGGTAAAAGAGTAAGAATCACATCCATTGCCCAATCCATGTTTGCCTCTCTCCCTGTCCATCCCTGGAATGTGGCACACCCCTCCAAGCATTGCACATGAGGAAGTGTGGTCCTGGGCTGAAAAGAAGTGCTAGTTAATGGAGCCTGCTGCTTCACTGTAGTACTCTGCACTGAGGCTCCCATCACCTGTCCAAATGAAATGTAGTAGTTGCCTACTTTACTGGGCATGGCCTGATAGCCTCAGACTCATTGCAGAGGGTAATGTACATTATGCGGGCTACAAGTCTAAGAGCTCTAATAATAGAATTTACCACATTTACTGTATGCCACATACAGTACCGTTCTGCAACTGATCTCCTCTCATATCACTGAGCTCTCTTTACAGGTAATTCGAAGGAAGTGGATAATGACTCAGACTCCATTGCAATATTGACACCTTAGTGAAAGTGCAGGGCTCCCTGCTGCTAATCTATGCCCAAGCTACAGATCGCAACAGATGTATGAAGCACAGTTAGCAGAGGCCTCTGATGGTCTATGCAGCAATATCTTCTCTCCTCTAAGCCCCATAGAAGCAAGCCCTGGTTTCCTTTGCTGTGTTGGCAATCTGATCCTGCAGTTTTGACGAGCAAAGTGAGGAAGGTGGGACCGCCTTAGCTCCCCACCCCATCAGTATTTCTCCGTTTCCAAGAGAGAGAAAGAGAAAAACTGATTTTTCCCCCCTGGCATCAGAAAGGGCTGGTTTGTACATGCCTGCACATAACCTGATGTCTCGTCACTTGATTATTTATTATTTTCCTAAGTATAGACTTAGTTGTTTCCCCACTTTTATGTTTTGACAAACTAATACACAATAACTTCCGCCTAAAATGTGTAAAATGTTGAAAAAGCATTCTGTGTCAGCCGACATGTGGAATGAGCACTCTGGACCCAGCAACATTAGCCAAAAAAAAACAGTGTTTTGAATGCATTATAAACATGCAGCATCAGATGGCACTGGAGAGCAAAAGAAAATCTCAGCGATTTTCCATAGCGGTTTTTTCTTTTGTTATAATGATTTAATTTCTGACTTATTTATAGCATATTTTTTCCTCTGTGTGTATACCCACCCTCTGTGGCCTATGGTAGATCCTGGTGCATTCACACATTCAAGTGATGGGCTTTAGTATTAGTGCTTAGTAGCATTATTTAGATCAAGGATAGGGAACCTGTGGCCCTCCGTATGTTGTTGGACCCAAACTCGCATCACCCCACCCCTGCTGTAAGTAAAAGAACAACTTCCTGAAAACTAGTGAAAGCTGAAAATTCAACGGATGGATATTCCCGAGCGTGTGGCAAACCCCCTGTGGCCATGGCCTCGAATAAAGCCACACCATGAATTGCTTCCTAGCACTGGTTTGATCAATATTTTGCCTGAGTGATCATTATAGGCTTTCCAGTGGAATCATTGATCGTATCACTCCACGGATGTGTACAGAGAGAATTGCGTAGCTGCGATTGTACAGAGGACATCGACCAGGCTTCCCCAAAGCAGCTTTATTTCTGCCCAGAGCGAACCACCCCACAGTGGAACAAAATATACAGAGCTTTGCCTGTTACCTTGTTCATTCTACGTCTTTGCAGGCTGAGGAGAAAAGATTGAGATAGTGCTGCGTATTCTGAATAGCCGTACAGCATCTTTTTGTGTTTACTCTAGAATAGCCCTCCTCCGTTCACATAGGAAAACACCTTTGCTTAAAAATTTGCTTAAAATCGAAATTGGGAGTTAAGATGGAAGGTGTTAGTAACCAAGAAATGGCATGCAGGTATGGCTGATGTATACCTGGAAGTGATAGGATGAGAACATAAAACCCGTCTACCGTGTTGGTGCCTCTAAAAAGAATACCCATTTTTGTTTCGAACATAATTGTTCTCTCCTGTCAGCTGGAAAATAAATGTCAGATTTAAACCAACTTGAAGAGGTACAGGCAATCCTCTACTGAATCAACCCTGAGTCATGTTTTTCTTTGCTTCCCGTTGATGATGCTTCAGCATGTTTTACTCAGCAGTCTTCTGTCCTGTCCCATAATTACTGAACTATGTGGGAATCAGGAAGTGGAATAAAACAGAGTTTTATACTTTTGCGAAAATGAAAAGGTAAAACAAAGCGCCCATTCACATTTCTTCTTGCCCTGCTTCTTTCCCCTGGGGAAAACTACTCTTTAGTGCTCAGCTGGAACAAATTGCAATTTGGGTTCTCTCCTGACTGATGTTTACTCCAATTTAGCACAAGGGAAACTGTGACTTTTGCACAATTGTAGGAATGTGCTTGAATAGTCATGGCTGTCAGTGACCAAAGCAGACAAGTGTTCCATGGATTTCCAGACAGTGATTGGCTAAATAAGTGAATAAGTCTTTATCAGACTGAGGTGATTTGTTCTGGATTGGTCAGCTTCACATGGGACATGTCCTCCCACCCCCAGCCTTGTAGGTCTGAGAAACCTATTCACCCACCAAATTATGCCTTGACAGACATCAACACACCTGATTTCCTATTCCCACCTTAATTTCCACCAGTTAGCTGAGTGGAGTGTGTGTGTTAGCTGAGACCTATGTAAATGCTTAAGCCCAGTGGTTCCCAAAGTTTTTCAGACCATTACCCTCTTGGTTCTGTCGACATGCAGAGGGTCGGGAGGCCAGCTGGCAAGCCCCAGCTGGGCTGTTTCCTTCCAGCGGTCCCGCTGTGAAGAACATCGGCCTCTGCTCCGAAGTAAATCAGCGGCCCGGGCTTCAAAGCCAGGGCACACTATCAGCAGAGCAAACTGCACACACAGAATAGGCGTGAGGCTTGTGGAAGCAAACTACAACTACAGATTTATTAATCATAAATCAGGACAAAGAAACATGCCATCTCTCTCTCTTGTCTTCTCAGAGAGAATGGGGGAAAGCAAAAGCTATACATAATGGAAGTTCCCGGCAAGCTGTGCTGGAATGTAAACAGACATGTGACACGCAACAGTTCCACACGTCTGCTCTTTAAGATGGAATGGAAATTGACAGGTTCCATAATTCATCCCCAGTGCCCCTACTCTATAAAAAGTATTATTTGGAATAGTGCTTTGCGTGACCCAATATGGAAAAGAAAAAGACAATACAGTGGTACCTCAGGTTAAGTACTTAATTCGTTCCAGAGGTCCGTACTTAACCTGAAACTGTTCTTAACCTGAAGCACCACTTTAGCTAATGGGGCCTCCTGCTGCTGCTGCACCGCCGGAGCACAATTTCTGTTCTCATCCTGAAGCAAAGTTCTTAACCTGAAGCACTATTTCTGGGTCAGTGGAGTCTGTAACCTGAAGCGTATGTAACCCGAGGTACCACTGTACAATTCAAAACAGTAACAATTAATGGCAGCGTAGCAGCCCATTCCTAGGGGCCAAGGTCCCTTCATCCCCCCAATGAAATATTTGAGGAGGCCGCCCCCCCCAGCTTGATAGACATAGCCATTCAAATGGTGTGTGTGCACCTCATCTTTTGATAGATTATGTGGAGCAGGGCCCTCCCAATACTTTATTCAAGTTGGCATCCTTGAATGACACATTTATTCAAAATCCAATTAAAACCATTTAGTTTAATTAATTCAACAAAATAGGTGAACTTGAACCAGTGATAGCAGCTTTCCAAAGTCTGGTGGTCATTTACACTTCTGATGCCCTCCTGCCCACTTTGCCCACTTTGGAAACCATTGCTATTCAAATCAAATCCACCCAACTTTGGCTCAGCCCTAACTCCCCTTTTTTCATGTTTACATTTTGTCTGCTAGCGAGAAGGGAAAGCAGACTCCTCGGAACCTCCTTTCTGGATCACATTGACTCCATGAGTTTCCATTGAAAATATGGGCGAATGTGTTCCATTGCATGCAAAAATGAGAGCTTGCTGCAAGTGCTCATATCCCATTTCCTGTACCGCGACACATCTTGTGTTCTCTTGAGTTGGGGACATGGCAGATACAAAAGGAGTTACGCAAGAGAAACAGGCTCGCCTTTCCAGTGGCAATTCCCTAATGGAAAACCTCTCCCTGTCTCGGCCTATCAAATATTTAAAAGCACCTGACCATCTTAATTTGCATCTGACTTTGAAGTATTATGAATCATTCCCAAGTAGTTGTCAGCGTGGCTTTACAAGCTGCTCTTACACAGGCCATTCTTTTCTAGTGAGGTGTTGTGCTTGTTTATTTCTTTAACTAACAAGATACATAAGAGAGAAAGAGGGAGCCCTACTGTCAGCCCAGTTCTCTCTTCAATATACATGCCACACTAACTTCAGTCTGAATGCTTAATAGTGTTTTTTCTCTCTTTCCCCCCTTCAGAAGTGTTGAGAACATGCCTAAGAATACAGCTGATCAAACATGGAATATAACATAGTTCTTTGGGTGCTTTTTCTTACAGTCTTTGAAGCGTGAAGTTGAAAGACTCCTTAAACTTTCTGGAGATCTGCAGAGAAGGAGAATTTCTCTCTGCCATTGTTTCTCTCTGCCATTGCAAAAAACGGTTAATTCTTCAACAGAAAAGGAGCTGTTTTGTGCTATTTTCTTTTTCTCCCCTGTTCAAAAGACGAAGGATGTAAAAAAAGAAAAAGAACATTGATTTAGGTCTTTGGGGGGGGGAGGGGGCGCTATTGGCAGCAGAGCAGACAATTTACATCCAAAAGGTCCCAGTTCTCGTATGCAACAACAGCAGCAAGAATACTCATTGCAAAGTATTGGAAGACACAAGATTTACCCACCCTGGAAGAGTGGCAGATGAAGGTGATGGACTATATGTAATTAGCGGAAATGACTGGCAGAATCCGAGACCTGGGAGAAGAGTTGGTGGAAGAAGACTGGAAGAAATTTAAAGACTATCTTCAGAAACACTGTAAAATTAATGAATGTTAAAAATGATGTTGGATTGAAAATAAGTGGCATTAGCAACAAAGTTATGAGAATATGCAAAAATGAATTGATAAAGGATGAAAATATAGAGGTGCAATATGTTAAGATATAGAGTTAAGATAAACGAAAGAGGGTAAGGATTTGCTGACTTGATTACTTAAATGGGAATACAAAAGGGGAGGTGTGAGGAGGTCAAGGAAACAAGCTAACGAAATTAAAAACAAAAATGGATTTGTTTTTAATTCTTTTTTATCTATCTTTTTTTGTATCTTGTATTTTTATTTTTATTTTTTATTTTTTAAGAATTTTTGTATGTTTTTGTTTTTTTATCTTTTTCTTTTACTATGTTTCTCTTTGTATTTTCTAAACCTATGTTTTTGTAAAATCTCAATAAATATTTTATATATAAAAAAAGGTCCCAGTTCTCTAGGCAGAGCTATTTTGGCAGGGGGGCCAAATCAACCATCCATTGTTACACACTTCCACATCCCTAGTTAAGGCACCAAAAGAGCCCAGCTGAATCAAAGCCAAGGCCCATCTAGTCCAGTCTCCTGCTCTCACAGTAGCTGATCAGATGTCTGCAAGAAGCTTGCAAGTAGGAGCTAAGTGCAACAGCGCACTCACCCCCTGTGCTCCAAAGGGGCTCAAGCACATTATCCTTTCAACAGCAAAACTTCCATATCATCTCACGACTGCCTTCTGAAAGTCCCCTCCATTTCAAATGCAGTGTGTGAGGCTAACATAAAGGAACATAAGCCCAAAGCCCCTTTGGTCGTGCTCGCAGGACAAGTTCTGTGGCGATTTGGCTCTTGGCTTAATGATTTGCCACGGATTTTTCCAAATAGAGATTGGAAGCAAATCCATTGGGAAGTTCTCCTGAGGTCCTGGGTAAGGCTGAAAGCAGACTAGCCTGAAAGCTGTTACATAATTTCATAGGGCCAGTTGGGGAGCTGTTTCTTCTGCACCTTTCATGAGCGTAGAACAAACTTTGAGAAATCTCTTAAGAGGTGTGGGGGGGTCAATGCTGCTTACCTTATTTCCCCATAAAGGGAGGCTGCAGAGGGCTTTATTTTATTTTATGATTTTGTAAGGAACAGTCTTGTACTTTGCCACTCGGTAGCACTTCTTGGAACTTTTGCTGCTGTGAAAGCACACAAGGCTTTCTATAAATGTTAAGAGGGAATTTGCTACTTATAAAGCCTAGCATGGGTGATGCCGTGTAATCACAAAGGAGTTCCAGAAAGCGCTGCTGGATTGAACTCTGGGCTACTGCTCCCACCATTGAAAAGAGGAACGCTTTCTCTGAACTTTGCACCCACCCCTGCGTCTTCAAAGGCATCTTTGGTTCGCCCACACCACCTCTTGAATGGTTAAGGGGGAGGGATTTGAAAGTGCAACCTAGCACTAGTTGAATTCAAAGCTGCTCTGGGCACAGTTGGGTTTACAACTAAGGAGCTAGATGCCCAATAAAATTTTGAGCTCCATCACTGTCCACTAGGTTAGAGGTAGGCACCTTCAGGTGTTGTTGGACTCCAGTTCCTATTATCTCCAGCCACCATAGCCAATGGACAGAGAAGATGGGAGTTGTAGTCCAACAACTTCTGAAAGAATGCAGGTTCCACATTCTTGCGACAACTTATGCTAATAGCTTAGACTAAACTAGAAAAGAGGCAACAGTAGGATGTATGTCCCAAATTTTCATCAGATAAATGTTGGAGGATATGGAATGGGCTGTTCCAACTTTCATTAGGAAAATGTTGGAGGGTATGAGAGGAAGGCTGTGAAGCACCATTACTGCTGCTGGTGGCAGTTGAGCCGTAGTTTGACTATATGGGTTTTCATGCAGCGGTAGCCAATGTGGCACCTTCCAGGGCGCCAGCTCACATCAGCCCCAGTCAGCGTGGCTAATGGCAAGGAGTGATGGAAACTGCAGTCCAACAAGGGAGACAGGTTTCCCACTCCTGCAATAGTTCAATACTGAAAAGATAAATGGTCAATAGTTATCTGATACACTTACTGCGGGAAGGAAGCTTTATGTCAAATAGTGGAGAACTAGAAAAAAACCCATCTAATAAAAAAATGGGTAAATGAGTGGTTTAAATTTACCTGCTATTTCCAAACTGTCTGACTTTAATAGAGTCAAAGAAAGCAATCTGAATAACAAAGTCTCCATCACAACCCTAAACTCTGATCTACTTTTATGAATTGTTGACAAAATGAGACCAGACGTGTTTCTGATATTCTTCATGTTTACAGACTACGTTCCAAAATTATTATATCCTCCTTGTGTGCATTTGAATACCAATGAAAAGTTATAGCTAGGAAATCTTCTAGAACATTCTGTTTTTTTCTAAATCTCTGTTTAAACGTTTGTTCGAAATGAGAAGATAACAAAAGGTAAGAAATATTGCTTGCAAAGCTCATGCTTGGTGCATAGTTTAAAGTCTCTTAAATTTGAGTTATGAAAGTGGAAGGATTGAATGGTTCAGAATGCATGCGCCAATCCATCTGCCAACTTCTGTTTGAATACATGCAAGTGAATGTATCTTTTAGCAGAAAGTGGAGGTGAAACTCACTGAAAACAAACATAGCATAAATCTGGCAAGACAAAACTTTGATGTCGGCAGCGGAGATGAATGGAAGCAAGGCGGCTGAACCAAATATCCATGTCCTGCCAACACCTTTTGAAAGTGCTCCACCATTTAGCCAGAGGCTGATCTATGTGGCTAAATCTCTGCCAATTCAGCCGAAATTTTTATGAGCATTTCCTAGCAGGATCTTACATGATTGAGTTACATTGGCCACAAACTGCTAAGGTTCTTCTGCTCCAACATCTTTGAACATTCTAGACTAGGTGTGAGGAACCTTTGGACCTCTGATTCTTGCTGAACTACAACTCCCATCATCCCTGACTATTGGCCATGCTTGCTGGAGCTTACAGTATTTGTAGTTCAGCAACACCTGGAAGGCCAAAGGTTCCCCATGCCTGTTCTAAAGAGCCACTTTTAGTTTGTGATGTACCATATTGACCCAATGATGGATGCCTCTGCAAAGTTTTAACACAGAAACTCAATCTTAGGACCTTTACTCATAGAAACAGGCAGGGGTGCTATATAGAGAGGGAGGTGTCTTGGCACTGTAGGATTGAACCAGGAGCCCTGAGGTTCAGGCACTGTTTCTCTGCTTTCTGTGCCACCAGGGGCTGCTGGTTGCAATTTCATCTGAAGCATATTTAAGCCTCACTATGAGTCCTGCTCCACTGCCAATGAGTGAAAGAATATATATTTTCATTCTCCCTCCACTCAAATCTGAAATGGCGCATACAGAAACACTGACAGCACAATCTGGTGCATACTTATCCAAAAGCAAACCTCACTGAGTTCAGTGTGCACAGAATTACGGTCTAAAATGCAAACAGTGTGGTCATATATGTGTTTGTTCAGGTCCTAATTAAACATGACTGTCATTACAATATTGCAATTAACAGGTTTCCTTTCTTTTCTTTTCTTTCCTTTTTGGATGGTGCATCCCTGGGGATATGAGAGTGGCATTAAGAACATGAGTAGGAGAAGTTTAACTCTTTCTCTCCCTGCCGCTGTCCCAGAAAAATCACCTCCTCAGAGCTGCTGTTTACATTTGAAGAGAATCTTCCCTTCCTCCCTTTGGGGAGGAAATGTTATATTGGAAGGGTGGATCCTGGCTATGTCCCAGCTCAGCTGGAGATCTGCTACATCCTAAGCTACTCATCACAGTGGATCTTGCCTTCAGATTGCCCCCCCCAGCCTTCCATGGAATCTAGTCCCACTTTAATGTGCATAGGATTGCAGTTTAAAATGTCCTCTGCTGAGTGATAACTAGGAGAGAAATATTCTGAGCAAACCTTATTCAACTGCAGTTCATTCGTAAGGCCAAAGTATTAATGCAGATGCACACACACGCCAATCAAATTACCAAAAAAATAAGAAAAATGGGGGCTTTTTCTAAACCAGTTATCCCCATGTTCTCCGCTAATATGCTTCCTTGCCTGTTTGCTTATGGATTTTCTCCACATCTTTTATTTATTTTTGCTTCCTTCTAGTTGAAAAGAAACAGTGTATTAAGCAGCTAACAGGAAATCTTGATCTCAGAAGTGTTTTTACTGTTAAATGGTTCTAGTCTCACTGGCCGGATCATTTTGCAAATGCAAATTAAGAGGTGGCTTCCTGAGCAGCATTTTAATTTATCTGGACTACTCCATTTAGTAATTCAGGAAGCATCACATGCTAATGTGAGGCCGATTTTGAAGGGGAGCCTATTTTCTTTTGTGGGAAGGGAGGAGAGTTTTTGAGAATACCAAAGTTGACTTATTTGTTGTCCTAACACACTGGTGTGGTATCCTGGGACAGAATAGATGAAACACAATGCTACAGAATCCAGCAAAATTGTTTGGGATTTACCGATATTTACACAAATCACACAACAATGGAAACTGGAATCACAATAGGCAGCTTTGGTTAGTAAACTGATAACCCACAAGGACCTGGTTTGCATGCAATACTAAGGCAAATGATGGCTTAGCGCAAATAAGCAAATGTGTGGGTTCCTGGATCATAGTTGCTGTGTTTCTTCCCCCTCAGTCTTGCTCCTGCTGTGCTACCTGGGGCTAACCCATAGTTTAGCTTAGCATTATATTCGAACCCATCTGCAAAAGAGCAGTAGGCATGGGACCACCCATAGTTAAACAGCCTTGCAAGATGATATTAGAAGTGCCAATGATTTTTATTGATTTGTTTTGGTTATTTCAAAAGTTCACTTGCAGACTTACGCTTCTTTGAGAAATTCCTTAAAGCCAATTAAGTGTGTTATGTTGCTGTTTACATTTTCTCCATGGCAGCATTTTAATCGTGAGTGAAATAAGTAAGAAGAAGCTAGTTCAGGCTCACTAATGAGTAAAAGTCTGGCTACACAGAAAATCGTTCTAATTACAGCTGGAAGGCCTGCAGTATTCTACAGCTATTAGACAGTGCTATTGTGAGTAAAATGCTCCGTGGACATATTGCTGCAATCGCAACATAAAGACTAAAGGAGAGAAAAGTTTCTTGGGCCCCTTTGCCTTACCTTTTCTAACCAGAAGGTACAGAGGAGTTGAAAATGTATTCATATGCCCTCATATGAATTGTAAAAAAAAAAAAAAGACAAACAAGTGAAATCTGGGCAAAGATCCCTTAAGAAACTAATTTTGCTTGCACCAACATTATCATTTAAAATAGCATACTAAGATAAATTATATTCAGGAAAGTTGGTTTCCAAAAATGTGTATAGTTGTCATGGACTGGTTGGACACAGAGGAAGAACCAGCTGGGGAACCACCAAGGGAAGAAGGCTCAGAGTCCATGGAGTGGTGGTGGGACAACGATCAGTGGTCACAGGAAGAAGAGGGAGAGGATTGGGAAAAGAAGTTGATGGATGCTGAAGGGGCAACAGGGCTCAGTGAGCTGGAGAGCCTGTAGCACAGAGAAGTCAAGAACCAGAGGCAGAAGCTGAAACAGATGAGTGGGAGGAGAGAGGCCAAGAGGTTAAGATTGTTTAGGGATGCAGGGAAGGCTATATTGTCTAAGATATCCTATCCCAATTTGTCTTTACAAGTTCAACAAAATCAGCAGAGTTAACATTACCCTTTTTTTAAACACACGCACAGCAGACTCGTTAGAGTCTCTGTAAATATTTCCTGGTATTTCCCCTGTTTAATCCCTCCTAAAATAAGACACTACACAGTCTTCTGTAAAGTATAAAACGTTTACTCACAAGTAATCATCTGTTCACACAAAGGTTCCCAGAAGGCAGACTTAAAAGGTTATAACATAGTTTCAATGTGGTGACTGTCTCCTTATGAGAGAAAACCCCCCTTTTCTTCTCTTGGCCTGGAGCCAAGGGTGCATTTTAGTAGTGCTCTTGTTAAGATGGCATCGACAGAGATAAGAGAGACAAGATGGTCGCCAGCCTGTGGTTCTGGTTCTTTCTACTTCAGGAGAGGCCACACCCATCTCAAGTTACACGTAGGAAATTTCGTCTCAGTCCTGGAAAGCAGGAAGTTCCGGCTAGAGGACTGAGATAACCTTCATGTCTACTCTAGCAATGTTGTGTTTGACTGCACCTGATTCTTACATCCCACAAAAATGAGTCAGACTTGTGAAGAATCACAGGTATCTCCCATGCCCCTACTGTGATAAGTTCCCCTCCCTGCTGATTCCCAGAACCAGGAAAGGTATGAAACGAGAGGAGCAAAGTCAGACTGTATGCAGGCACAGTCTCTAATTGTTTGGGGAGAGGAAGGAACGGCTATGAGGAGGCAGGGACTTCTAGTCTTGGCAACTGATTTCATGGAGTAGGACCTCCAGGGGATGAGCTGCTGTGCACATTAGGTCCGAAACTCAGCCAAGTCTAGGAAAGTGTTGTTTCACTAATCAAGAGTTAACTCCAGCTTCACACTGCATGATTTACTAACTGGCTTGCTCTGTGCAGTAGTAGGCAAAATTGCACATAAAATGTGTACAGTCAGAGAAACTCTCAGAAATATGCTGAAAAATTTTCGTCATGCAGAAGTGTGGAGAACTGATTGCAACAATGAGATACGGAGAGAAACTGAAATCATCAGATTCACCCACCTCTACTACTAATATGGGAGGCACCATGCGCAACACATAACTTAATACTTTCATAAGATGCATAGCTTCAGAAAACCACAACCTCTTCCTATCTGCTTTCACTTATCTGCCCTACTTTCACTCTTCCATCTCTGTTTTCTTTTTGGATAGTCTCGCCGCTCTGCTATTAAAGAGGAGTTTCCCTTTAGAATCTGAAGAGCTTGTTCTGCTGAGCGCTGAAGCCACAAAGCTCTTCATGCCTGTAAAAACAATTCATGTTGTTCTCATTTCAAGCCAGGGATGCGCACAACAATTAATCTGGCAAATTTACCCATCCTCCGCTTTCAAGGAAGGCTGATTCTGTTTGCATCGGAAGAAAACCTGCCTCTTTGCTCCAACACAGCTGTTGCCGGTTAACCAGATGTGACTTGAGAAATGCCCCCCCACCCCCAAAACACATTCTTGTTTAATTGGGGAATGTATCTGTTTGCAGACATGAAAGGTGTGACTGATAAACATATTCGAGGAGGTGTGCTGTGCATGTTTAAAAATGCAAATGGCTTCCCACGACTAAGGAGATTTGGAATCTCCCCAGAGCCGGTCAGCACCATCACAGAATGTTTAGAGTCATTGTTGCCTATTTCCTCCCTCTCCTAATCCACCTTATCAATGAGACGTGGAAATGATGTCACTTGCTCTGATGACTTACCTGCTGACATAGAAGCCATATTCTAGCTGTGACATCCATTTCACTGTTGTAGAAATGCTACTGGGTTTTTTATGGCTTCTTGCCATGAGCGCCAGGTGTAGATATTGCTGTTTTTCCTTCTCTCTCTAGACGACAAAAGTGATAACTAGAATCTCTGATGACAATGTTTATCAGGGTTGCACAAATGCTTCCACTTCATTCTCAATATGCATCTGGCTGGCTGCTGTTGGAAGGTGGGCCATGCACATCATTTGCCAGGGGCTTTTCTCTTGAGACCCATCCCCACCACACACTTAAAGAAACCAGAAAGTATCTGCCACATGCTCCCAAAAAAACTCACTCTGATGCAGTGCCAACTCCACTCTTAGTCAAAGTGAGGCAGTCACTTCAGGTGGTCATTGCTGGGAACATGAGGAGCATCAGTCACGTACTGAAAGACAATTGTGTGTTCTATTTTAGAAAGGTAAAGATGTTAGAATTCCTGCTCCATGACTGCAGTCATGGGCTTTTTGTCTTTCACATGACAGTATATGTTTTGCCTCCACAGAGTGGGAAGTGACGGAGACAGGATGTTTGTGTTACTGTGTTCCGTGAAGTGGGACTATTGCCCTTTGTTCTTTCACTCTTTGCTGTCTGATGCTAGAGAGAGAGGAAGCCATGTTGCAGTGCTCCGCGTGTGTTTATATGTAAATAAAATAGATTAGCCCAATGCTGTTGCTGAGGTCTGCCACACAAGTTGCGCAAACTCTGCGGATCCCTAAGTGTGCCGGTGTCAGCTGGCATCGGTCGCTGTGATGTTTGGGCTGAAGAAAGCTTATGAAGCTCCCAAACAATCAACCAGGAGGGACGGAACATGTCAGTCGGGCATGTGTCTCTGCCAGAGTCCTACTCAAGTGCAGGCTGAACTCCTGACAAAAGTATCCATCACTATTTCTTCAAAATGGCCAGGGTACATATAGGTTTATCACTGAGGAGGGTACTTTATTTGTTGTGCTGGGTGCCATGGTCCTCGGAGGGCTCTGGAATGACATCACTATGGGAAAACAGAATGATGGGCGGAACACCAATAAAGAAGTGCAGCTGTTGCTTCCTTCACAGTGGTGAAAAAAATAGTGAAGAGGGAGAGGGGGAGTTGTGTGCTGCTGCCACTGTTCATGGCAACATTCACAAACCAGTAAAATACCCTCCCTGGAATTCACCACCCAGGAATGGAGTGACATATTTAAGAGGGGCATTTTGCAGAAACCCTCTCCTTATTTCTTCCACCAGATTTCCCTATTAAAGACATTTCTGTTTTGAATCTGCATAGCAGGATAGATGAGAATAGGATAGCATTAGTGTGATTCCCATCCATGTTTACTTAGAGGTAAAAGTCATTGATTTCAATGCCATTAATTTCAAAGAAATTATGTTTGGGGCGGCAGTTCAAGAGAGACTCTTAGCTTCATAGACTTCTTTTGTTGGTTCCTCCTTTCTTATTTTTATTCTAGCTTCCTTCACTTTGAACGTACTGAATCTTTGGCGATAATTACTGGCCTACATGTTACTAACACTCAGGAGGTGGTTCTCCCCAGGTGGGCGCTGACCTACTTCTAGCTTCTGATCATGGGGCTGACTCTCCCCACATCTCTTGCACTCAGTCCAGAGTTTGATTCCAATAAGGACTCTCTCTCTGTGGGGTCTCCAGGAAGAATTTTGTACTTTGAAATGATTCAGTAGTTCAAACCAGACTAAAAAACTACGCCTTTCAAGTCCAGCGTTGCCCTGCTATGCCATGGATGCTGGAGATTCAGCTTGAACTAGGGATCTCAAGGTCTGAGGCTGAGACCTAGCCTAGGGAGGTCCAGCTCAAGCCCTCAACTCCAGCAACTGGACCCTAGACTTGGCCTGAGACTGGCTCTGACAACTTTCCTTTTTAAATAATAATAATAATAATCTCTGACACCTTGCTGTCCAGAGCACTTCCATCTCTTCACATGAGATGCTGTAACCCAAGGGTAGCCAATCTTCAGATACTGTTGAACTATAACTCCCATCAGCCCCTGCCAACATGGTCAATGGTTGGGGACAAAAGGAGTTATTGTCATCTGCAAGGCACCATCTTTGCTCACCCTGCCACAATATATATATTTTAGGAAGACATCCAGGTTGTTCCCCAACCATAAGCAAGCCCAAAGAAACCTAATCCAGATCAGATGGAGGTACAGCTTTTTGCAGGGTGTGTGGCCGCTAATCTGAGGATAAGGGTGCAGCTTCTTTTGCTGGGTTGTACTCACCTTAAGTAGGGGACATCCCTACCATGAGGCAAAGTGAGGCAGCTGCCTCAGGTGGCAAATGCTGAGGAGCAGAGCACAGAAAGAACTGTGTGCTCTGCCGCCTCGATGCTAGCTTGTTGCACTTGAGTATGGTGGAGGACGAAGACAGGAGTGCCTGGCATGCTCTGGTCCATGGAGTCATGAAGAGTCGGACATGACTAAACGACGAAACAACAACATGGTAGAGGACCACGTCCTTTCACGAGCGTTGAAGAAAGATTTACATGCTAGTGCAGGTAGCATGTTTATGTGGAAATTCAGCCCCTTGCCTCTGGTAGCAAAATATCTTGGGCAGACTGAGCTTGGAAGTGTTTCTGGATCTGATGCTGCTTCTCAGTGGCAAGGAGGCAGTGGTAGACCAGGATAACTGTCCATCAATTTAGGCTGGAATTCTATCTATGTTATTTCCTGGCTACTGCCACTCATTCTTTAGCATTGTCCACATTGGACTATTGCATTGTATTCCACACAATACTGTTTCTAAAGAGTGTTCAGAAACTAAAGCTGTCCATGAGGAACTGCCAGCATCTAAACTGGAGCTCCCCTGTGGAGCATGTCACTCTGGTATTCTAGCACCTTCATTGGTTGCTAGTCCAAAATGGCCTATAAATTGTCAATTGTCTTGGTTCTGAGTTATCTTAAGAACTGCCTTCTTCCATACTTTTAATCTGTTAACTGCCTTGGGCGCCTTGGCAGTCAGGTAGTATATAAATGCGGCAAATAAATGCATACAAACTTACCTAGTCTAGTGTTTCATCAACATTATGGATCTTGCATGATGTCCTCCCTTCTCTTGAATTTCAGGAGGTGAAGATACCAGACAGGATCTTTTCAGCAGTGGCACCTTGGCCCTCCGAAGTGAGGTTCACTTGATGGCATCACTGTTGCTTTCTGCCACCTAGTGAAAACCTAGCTCTTCTGGGGTCTTTGGGGATATTTCAAAAAGAGTTGCTACAGGTTACTGATAAAGCTACCATGATTTTTTCCCCTGATGTCTTTCTGTCATAATCATCATTATCATCTCCACTACCATCATCTGTGTGTATGTTTTATAGCTAAATGAATATATAGTGCTGTGTTTATGTGAGTGATCATTTCCTTTCTGTCTAGCAATAATTTTCTACCTATCTCAGATAGATAGATTGGCTTGCATTAGCTGGAGCGCTAAGTAACCATCTGATCAACACAAGGCTTTCGGCTTCCACAACAGGACTTTCCCACCTCTCCCCCTCTACCATGTGCCCCGTGGTCTCCCCAGATCTGGTCTGGAGGATTGGATGGAAACCCAGAACAGAGCAGGGGGGGCAGGTGAGTTGCATTGCAAGTCAAAATCATTGTGCTGCTGTTACAGTCACATAGTGATACCTTCTTTACAAGCCACTATTATTAGAGCAGAAGAAAGGGCACGATCATGCTAACGAAATCAATCAACAGTCACACAGAAACATCAACAAAAAAACATTTCCAGTTTTCCTCTCCCAGCAATAGGGCAGCCACATGTTTTCCAAACGCAGCCTGTGTGCCACATTCTTCGGGAGGCGGGAAGCGAGGAAACGTTTAAATAGCTGCATGCCGTTCAGATTGTCCTTTATGGGCACCGATCACGGCACCGAAGGTGATTAGCTCATTCTGCAATATCCCACATCGCCTACTGCTCACATTTCCAGCCAGACGGACGGTGCTGGGAAGACAGCTGAGAGCAAAGAGAAGCGGAATTACGGAGGAGAGTGGGGATGCCTTCGTGCCCAGATGCTGTGCCAACAAATAGAATCCAGAGCCAAGAGTTTGTTCAATAGCCATGCTTTGATCTCTTTTCTCTCTCTCCCTTGCTTTTTCTCTCCGCCTCTTAATTGATGCAACCCTGCTGGTATGCCCATGAAGTATGGATGGCTTCCATTGGATTTTAGTGGTTATAAAGTGCAAAGGGGGTGTTTGTTTGTATGAAACTGAACATCAAAAGCTATGAATACCAATTGTACTGCTCTTTCATTTCTTTTTTTAAAAAAAAAAAATCAGTCACCGAAGAGGGACTTTGTTTGCACAGCTGACCATTTTGTCAAGCAATTGAAATCTTAATGTTTATGCGATACCATTAAAATTATGGTAATGATGGCAGAGAAAGTGTGAGAGGGGGGGGATACATGTAAATTAAAAGTTGTATAGATTATGCAATGTAAGAGTAATAAAAGTAATTGTCTCCCATTTGGTTAGTTATCATATTCATGAGACATTTATTGCTCCAGCAATCAAGTTCTGTTTTGTAGCTTCAGGCTTTTTATCTTTAAATCTCACCTTACTGGCTGAGTGAAGTTCAGCCTTTTGCTTTCACTCTTTGGCATTCGTTTTGATTGAAAGCATTGAATGCTGGTACACACATTCAGGGCAGAATTTTGGATTTCAAGTTCAAATATCTTCTTGACATGTCTCCCCTTGCAAAGGAGAGGATGAAACACTACGCGATGTGATCTTTCCCTTAAAGACTAAGGTATCAGAATGAGTGTTCTTTCCATTCAGCTGTGTCTTTCTCCACTGTTTTGACACTGTGTACGTGTGGACAGAAAACACACTACACACAAAAACCCAGTCATAGTGTGATTCTATGCACAATTGTACCAAGATCCTTTTCTGTGCAGTGTTTCACTGACGTGCCCTGTGCATTGATAAAACATCACAAAAGCAATCACACACAAAAAATCACATCAAATTTGCTCCTTCTTTTCCCCTTCAGCTGTGTTTTATCAATACACACAGTGCACACAAGTATCAGAGAAAATAATCCTGGCATAATCCTGCTGAGGATGCTTTTTCAACTTTAGTAAAGCAGACAGCAGGAGAAGATGCACTGGACCACTTCCCAGGTATCCTGCAAGCAGAAGTTGCTGTCACATTGGGACAGCATCGTAGAGCCAACCTCCCAACAGCAGCATCACTGCTGCTTCTCAGGCAGGCGCAAGGTAAGGAGGTGATGGGTACACACCAGCAGGAGCACTGGTTAGGCTTCAAGTAATACTGTGCAGTGACGCTGTACTTAGCATCAGGTGGCAAGATGGAGCAGAAGGGCTTACCTGACATCCCCGCAGGTGAGTCACTGTTGCCTCCTGGGTGGGTGGATGGAGAAGGTTAGGTTTGGGTAGTGTCACAGTGCAAGCACACCAGTCGGAGTGCTGAAGTGGCCCTGCTGTTGTGTTTGCACCATGCCAACCTCACCACCGCCTCATCTCTACCCCTTCCCTCCCAGTAGGTGGCAGTAACTCCCCTGCTAGAAGATCGTGTAAGTGCCTCCGCTCCTCCACACTGTCCACTACTGGCCATCGCTCTGCTCATGTGGCAGATCCTACTCCTCACCTGAGTCTTAAGCCTGACTTACCTCCCATTAGCTTAGTAAATCAATGTTTGATGAAGAAGCACATAACCTGCTTTTCGGAAAACCAAAGAATTTTAATTTTACCTTCTGAAAAAGGTAATGCTCAGTAACAATACAAATAAATAATAAAAATAATATTAATATATCATATAACTGCAAGTACTTGGCAATCATTTTTTAACCATTTCTATGCAATTTTACACACATTTTACTTACCAAGAAAAACTAAATTATATTAACTGAACCAGAATATCTTTTGAATTCCCAAGTAATGTTACAACTTTTTAGCACCCCTTAATTTGGAATCTGAAATTTGAAAAATTCCACATGCCCTAAAGGGCTATGTAAAGGTCAAGTTTGCAGAAAATTTTGTATGAACACCAGGAATGAAAGGACTCACGTGTTTTTCATTTCATAAGGAAAAAAACAATGCTAAGGATACAGTGTACAAGGGGATAGAAAACAAACAAAATAGTTTATGCTATATCTGAGAAAAGCTAGTGTGAGTCTTGTTTTTTTCGAAAATTCATTTGTAACCTTTTATCACAACAGCAGCAACATAAAGAAAAAGCGGTTTGGAAACAGAGTAAGAGCAAATTGTAAATCAACCACAGTCAAGCATTTAGGGAGAATGGGACTGAGAACAATATGTATATCTTGTTGAAGACAATGAGACTGAGCCCTTAACTTGGTATAATATTTACCATATAACAGACTTCAATCTGTTGTTGCTTTGGCTCTCAAATATGAAAGAAGCACTATGCCAGTCATGAAGGGCACACCTGCATTTCATTTTTTTTTTTTTGCCAGTAAATTTTCTTTATTTTCATTAATTGTACATATATACAATCTAGATTACATAAGTTAGTTATAACATTGCTGTTACCAAAATCATATACATAATACAAACTTATTTGGAGCTCCGCCGAGCCTTGGACTTCCCTTCGCTTCATTGGTAAGTATCAGATAGTATCAAAAGTTACGTGTTTTATCTACTTTACATACTTGTCAAACACTGTTAGAGTTGTTCTATTCCTGCCAGAGTCGTCAAAGTTCTATACTTATCTCTTATATATACCAGATATTTATTCCAATTTTCATGAAACCTCTGATCGTCTTGGTCTCTTAGTCTTCCTGTTAATCTAGCTAGTTCAACATAATTTAACATCTTAATCTGCCAGTCATTTATGGAAGGTATTAATTCCGTTTTCCAGTTTTGGGCTAACATGGTTCTAGCGGCCGTTGTGGCATATAAAAATAAATTTTTATCCTCTTTTTTGATTTCTTTATCAACTATTCCTAATAGGAAGGCTTCAGGTTTTTTGGGAAAAGTATACTTAAAAATTTTTTTAAGTTCATTATAAATCAGTTCCCAAAAGCCTTTTACTTTACTGCATGTCCACCACATATGATATAATTCACCATCTCCCTTACCACATTTCCAGCATTTCTTAGTCTTCAGTTTATAGATCTTAGCTAGCTTCACTGGTGTAAGGTACCATCTATAAATCATCTTCCAAAGGTTCTCCCTTAATGCCATACACGCTGTAAATTTGATATTTACGTTCCACAATTCTTGCCACTTTACAAAATCGATGTTATAACCAATGTCTATGGCCCACTTTATCATGGCCTCCTTCACCTCTTCGTCTTTTGTATACCATTCTAATAAGAGGTCATACGTCCTTGATAATAATTTACTTTTACCTTCTATGATTTCCACATTGAATTTAGATTTTTTGTCTTCAAAACCTAGCTTCCTTTTGTCTTCTTTTAATAGATCATTCACTTGGTGGTACTGCAGCCAGCCCGTGAGCACATTCTTTACCTCTTCGTAAGGTTTAAGTTTTACACCCTGTTCTGTTTTATTAATAAGATCTTCGTAGGTAGCTTTTTCCCTTTCCATGTTAGTTTTTTTAACAGTTAGAACATTTATTGGTGAGATCCACCATGGGGTTTTCTTTTCCAGCAAATTCTTATTTCTTTCCCATACTTGGAATAAAGGTCCTCTAATTATATGATTAAGGAAGCCTCTATGAACTTTTACCTTTTCGTACCACAGGTCAATATTTTATTCTGAATTAGGCAATAAATTGTTAGAATGGATGGACCAACATTTGATATTGATGGGAGACTTTAACGGAGTAGTTTCCCCAAACATGGACAGATCAACAAAAAAAGAGGAAGTGAGGGAGGGCAAACTACCGAAAACCTTCTTCGAGTTAGTGGAAAATTTGGGACTAATTGACGCTTGGAGATTTAAAAACCCCACGTCAAAACAATTTACCTTCTTTTCAAATCCAAACCAAAGTTGGGGGAGAATAGATCTTATGTGGATCTCGAAGGAACTGACACAGAGAGTAATTAGGGCAGAAATTCACCCACAAACTCTATCTGACCATAACCCAGTCTATATGGAGATAAAAGGAAAAGATTTTAGATCACTAAGATGGAGAATGAATGAAAATTTATTCAACGACCATAAGATAGTAAACAAAGCAAAAGAGACAATCGAGGAATACTTTAAGTGGAATTTGAATAAAGAAACTCCCCTAGAAACGGTGTGGGATGCGGGGAAGGCCGTCATGAGGGGCTTCTTAATTCAGGAAAATAGCATTTTAAGAAAGAAAAAAGAGAAAAAGAAAGAAGAAATCCTACTGCAGCTCATGGAGAATGAAAGACAGTTAACTATTAAACCAGGGGATGAAATATCAAAACAAAATATAAGGATGCTACAAGCCCAATTCTCTATGATAGTGAACCAGGAGATTGAATGGAGGATTAAAATGTTGAAACAAAAGAACTTTGAATCAGCAAATAAGATGGGGAAATATTTAGCATGGCAAATAAAAGAGAGGAAAAAACAAAATACAATATGTAAGATAAGGGTTGGAGAAAGGACAGTGGAGGATCCGAAAGAGATAAAGAAAATATTTCAGAGATACTATAAGGATTTATATAAAAGAGGAAAAGAGACAGATAAAGAGATAGAAGACTATTTGAAAAAATACCAACTACAGCAGATTACGATTGAAGAAAGAGAATACTTAAACCGGGCAATTATGGAGGAAGAAATCAGGAATGCAATAAAAAAAATGAAAATAGGAAAAGCGCCAGGGCCAGACGGTATCTCAACTAAATATTACAAAATGTTAAGTGACCAACTTTCGCCAGTGCTATGCGAAGTTATGAATAATGTATTAAAGGAAGGGAGAATTCCAAACACCTGGAAAGAAGCATATATTACCTTAATCCCCAAAAAAGACGCGGACAGCTTAGAGGTAAAGAATTATAGACCTATTTCATTATTAAATAATGACTATAAGCTGTTCGCAGACATATTGGCGGAAAGGTTAAAAAAAGTCTTAAATAAAAGAATCCATAAAGACCAAACGGGTTTCCTTCCGGGGAGACAACTAAAAGATAATATAAGAAACGTGATAGATATTATCGAATATTTGGACAGTAGAATAGACAAGCAGGCGGCGTTGGTTTTCATTGATGCCGAGAAGGCATTTGACAACGTCTCCTGGCGTTTTATGATGGAAAATTTAAAAATGATGGGAATTGGTGAAGGTTTTGGAAGAGGTATTGAGGCTATTTATCAAGAGCAGAAAGCCAAACTTATAATAAATAATAGTACATCGGAGGTATTTGATATTGCCAAAGGAACTAGGCAAGGCTGTCCTTTATCCCCTTTGTTATTTATAACAGTATTAGAAGTGTTTAACAAAAAATTAAGGGAATCACCGGGAGTTAAAGGAATTAAGATAGGAAGCAAGGAATTCAAAATAAAAGCATTTGCAGATGACTTGATACTAACTTTGGAAGACCCTAAGAATAGTTTACCAGAAGCCCTACAGAAATTAGAAGAATTTGGAGAAGTGGCAGGTTTTAAGCTTAACAGGAATAAAACTAAAATGATAACAAAAAATATAACCAAGGAAGATATAACAGACTTAGAACAAAGGACGGGAATCATGGTTGCGAAGAAGGTAAAGTATCTAGGAGTGTGGATTACAGCGAAAAATATAAACCTATATAAAGACAATTACGAGGTTACCTGGAAGGGTATCAAAAAAGATCTAGAAATCTGGGAGAGATTAAAACTTTCCTTCTTAGGGAGGATTTCAGTTATCAAAATGAACGTTCTACCAAGAATGCTATTTCTATTCCAAACCATACCAGTTCTGAAAGGATTAAAACAGTGCAAAGAATGGCAAAGGACCCTAGCGAGATTCATCTGGCAGGGAAAGAGACCACGAATTAAAATGAAAATATTGGTAGATAAAAAAGAAAGAGGGGGTTTCTCTTTACCAGATTTGAGTTTATATTATGAAGCGGCCTGCCTAACGTGGGTGAGAGAATGGATAAAGCTAGAGAATACCGATATTCTGGACTTAGAGGGCTTTGACAACAGGTACGGGGCACACCTGCATTTCAAGCACAGCTTTATTCGTGAATACAGTAGAAAGCGGAGCCCAATTCAGAGCCAGTGTGGTGTAGTGGTTAAGAGCGGCAGACTCGTAATCTGGTGAACCGGGTTCGCGTCTCCGCTCCTCCACATGCAGCTGCTGGGTACCTTGGGCTAGTCACACTTCTCTGAAGTCTCTCTGCCCCACTCACCTCACAGAGTGTTTGTTGTGGGGGAGGAAGGGAAAGGAGATTGTGAGCCGCTATGAGACTCCTTCAGGTAGTGATAAAGCAGGATATCAAATCCAAACTCCTACTCCTCCTCCTCCTCTTCTTCTTCTTCCTCCTCTTCTTCCACTTTGCCGATTCTGTAAATATTTTTTTAAAAAGAGAAGGGTTGCCTTTGACACAAGTGAGTGCCTTTCCTTACAGACATGATAGATGTGCATTTGTCTTAGCAAGAGCCTGAGGGTGAGTTCAGCAGATTGAGTTTTTGCTGGACAAGCCCAGCAAAGAAGGGCAAATTTGTTTTTAAAGCGGAAATAATGGCAGAGATGGGAAATATTTGTGTTTCTGTCTTTGATGGATATCTGCATTATTGATTTTTTCCCTCCCCTTTGGGTTTTGGCAAACTCCTTAAATAAATCTAGCTTGTCCAGAGCAAACACACAGCTGGTCAGTAGACGCTTCAGCTCTAGCTAAGAACAGCTGTTGCCCTAAACAGGTTTGCTATGCAGGTGGAAGACTGGAATGATTGGATGCTGAGGGAGCTGTTATATATAGATATATGGGAGGGCATTCAATATATACCATTCTTTGCTTGCTGTCTGTCAGGGGCTGGACTGAGGAGGAATTATGGAGACCGCCCCGCTCCTTCTGAACCTTCCCAAAAACAGGAGGGCAAGTATAGATTTAGAACAGTGGTTTGCAGAAGGCCATAGTTCAGAGGCTGCAGAGGGGAGAAGCTGGGAAATATGGGGAGAGGAACAGCAGGAAGAAGAAGCACCAGGGGAGAGACAGCTGACAGACTCAGTGCCTTTGGAAAGCATTCTTGACCCCCCTCTCCCAGGACCTGGCGTGCATCGAGAGTAGTAGAACAGAAAGCTAAGAGGCAGAAAGCTCAGATTAGCCGACGCAGGGATGACGTAGAATAGGAGAGACAGAGGGGGTGGGATTTTACTTGGAAAAACGCCATTATCTAAGAGGTGGCATCATCTGTCTGTCTCTGAGAAGATTGAATAAAATACCATGGTAAGAATGTCTCGTATTCCTATTTCTGGCTGCCAGCAGTGAGGGAGGGGGATTGGATTCCCTAAAGCCTGACTATCTGAGATACTACATTCCCAGAACAGTGTTATCATGTAATAAGCTGTTCTCCTATATAACTTGAGTAGGCAACCAGGTAGACCTCTGCTATTATTCCCACTTTAACCACCACTATTTAAGGCATGGGTTTCCAAAACGGTGCCTGCAGGTGCTAATACATCCAACCAGCTCTCATGGCACCCGCAAAAAGACTTGGTAAATATTCCCTCAAACCTCCACAGAGCACAAAATGTGGGTGGGAGCAGGGGGCAGCCCTGTACCATTTTGTGTTCCAATATGGAATGACCCTGCTCAGATAACCTGTTCCATCAACCCTCCCTCCTGGCTTTCCATTTTGCTTCTGACAGTCAGCTAGAATTCTGTACCCATAATTCTCACGGTCTTTATTGGGTTGCCCCCCACCCCAGTGTTTCTTTTGCTCTAAAGTTATTTTCTACTTCTGATCGCCATGGGCTTCTCCCAAACCTGCTGATATATGGACGGTGCCTTTTTGTCTAGATAAGAACTGGTACTCAGAGAACTGCATTCACAACGAGTATGTGCGGTCGTCTTAAGAACCTCTTTGGCAACATAATCCATTTAAGAACCCAAAAGGAAAGTTTCAGGATCACAGCCAATAACATATTCTTTCACTGATTGCATCAAGAACTTTCCAGAGCTACTTAATCAATGTACATGACCAGAAATTTAGAATGAGTTCTACTTAAGACATCAAATACTGCAGCAGCAATCATTAACTGAATTATATATTTGATTTAATCTGCATGACATTAAATACAAAAGGTTTTATTTTATTTTATTTTTAAATCTTTCACTGAAACATTGCTCAGTTTCTTTGTCACATTAATTCATATCCAGAACTGCTGCACTAAAGTTATGCTAATCCCAATGCTTGTTTTCCATTTCCAGAAAAGTGATATTGGGATTGTATATGTAGATTCTGTCATACCTATTTCTTACCACTAGATAGTAGTCTTATGGCTTTATTTGCTCCACTACATCTATTGTCTGGCCAGATATAGAAAAAAAGTTTGTACTTTGTTGTTGTTGCTATTATTTATTTATTTATTTATTTATTTATTTATTTATACATACCCCACCTTTTTCTCTGACAGGGACACAAGGCCACTTACAGATAAAATAAGAACATAGGTTTAAAAAAACCCCATGAAAAAACAATCATACATTAATGAAATTAAAATGGTGTGTGGGGCATTTACAACAAAAACAGCACAGTTTTTTATGTGTAATAATCTCTCTACAAATAAGAGTTGATGGTATCTCCTTTCATTTGAAAATATTGAAACTAGGGATGTGGGAAGAATGCAGGAAGTTTGAATTTCAAATCAGACTCACCTGATCCAGTCTAATGTGTAGACTGGATGTGCAGTTGCCTCGGAATCTGCACTCTTTTGGACTCAGAGCTGTCCTCTGGAGGCACAGGTCAATTCCATGTCCAGGGCAGCTGTCTACCAGCTCCATCTGGTATGCAGGCTGAGACCCTACCTGTCTGCAGACTGTCTTGCCAGAGTGGTGCATGCTCTAGTTATCTCTCACTTGGATTACCGCAATGTGCTCTATGTGGGGCTACCTTTGAAGATGACCCGTAAACTACAACTAATCCAGAATGCGACAGCTAGACTGGTGACTAGGAGCGGCCACCGAGACCACATAACACCAGTCTTGAAAGACCTACATTGGCTCCCAGTACGTTTCCGAGCACAATTCAAAGTGTTGGTGCTGACCTTTATAGCCCTAAATGGCCTTGGCCCAGTATAGCTGAAGGAGCGTCTCCACCACCATTGTTCAACCCAGACACTGAGATCCAGCGTCGAGGGCCTTCTGGCAGTTCCCTCACTGCGAGAAGCCAAGTTACAGGAAACCAGGCAGAGGGTCTTCTTGATAGTCACGCCCGCCCTGTGGAACGCCCTCCCATCAGATGTCAAAGAAATAAACAACTATCTGATGTTTGGAAGACATCTGAAGGGAGCCCTGTTTAGGGAAGTTTTTAATGTTTGATGTTCTATTGTGCTTTTAATTCTGTTGGGAGCTGCCCAGCCAGATGGGCTTGGTATAAATAAATTATCATCATCATCATCATCATCATCATCATCATCATTATTATTATTATCCCATGATGAGGTGGTCTGAAGACTGTCTTTCATCATCTTCAGGCAGGCAGCATCAGTATGCTTAGTTGTACACTGAAATGAAAAATAACTTCATATGAGAATTGCTAACTTGGAAAATTCCATTGAAGCTAAGAATAGTTCTCTGGGTACCTAAACAGGTTGATAATTATCTGTTGATGTGCCTCTCTGCTCTCTCACATGGTGTTTAACTTTAGATCACATGAGATAGTTATTTAGTTGCAAATCATCATCTTGGGGAGCTGGTCTTTTTTCCTTTTTTTCCTGAAAGCCACCAAAGACAAAGGTGAACGAATGAGGTCTCTACAGAAGGGAAACAGCTCCAGGCTGCAATGGAGTCTGTGTAGAGAGAAAGACCTTTGATTTTAGGTCTGTTTGAAGTTATTGCATATTTGTAAGAAGCTGAACCTATGCTTGGAGAAGCATATGATTTATGCAACGATCTGGAGGTATCATTTATTGTTTTTTGTCTGTCTGAAGAAAGTTCTGTTTGGTAAAATTTTGGAACCATATTTTGGTCTGGACAATTTTTATTTGAAGAGGAGTCAGATTTTATTCATCCTGTGCAATATTAATTATCTGCAATAAAGTCACAAGGACTCACTCTTTCAAGCAGGCAACATCAAGATGTTACAGTGACCAAGCTCCCTTTCAGCTAGGCCACAAGATCTCAAATTCACAGTGGCCAATCTCCCTCCTTCAGGCAGATGGCATAAGTGTGACGTCCCAATAGCCAGTCTCTTATATTTGGGCTGGCAACACCAGGATGTTGTTATGGGCAAGCTCTGTGTTTTGGCCAAGCAACATAACTAAAATGTCACAGGGCCAGTCTCTTTCCTCCAGAAAGGCAGCATCAGCAGAAGGTAACACTAGCATAAAAATACAAAGGAAACTTTGGACGTGCAAATCAACCTTTCCCTTTGGGTTGTTTTTTCTAAATGGATGGTGCTACTATAAGATTTCTCTATAGTTTGTTAGTCTCTTGATGTTGTCAAACAGATTCTTTTCACCATAATAACGCATTCATTTTAAGAGTATTAACTCTACCAAGCCATGAGATCTTCAGTTTGGTCCATCTTTGGATAGATCAGGGGTTGTCAGCCTGGTCCCAACTGCCCGCTAGTGGAGGTTTCAGGATTCTAGGTGGGCGGTAGTGGGTTCTACAACATAGGCTGAATCCTCCTTCCATCGAGCACTGGTGGGCGGTAAGGAAATTTTACCATTAAGAAAGATGCATTAGTAGGCGGTAGGTGTAAAAAGGTTGACTACCCCTGGGATAGATAGATGAGGCCCTCATCATCATCATCATCTTCTTCGTCTTCCTCCTTTCAGTGTACATGACACTTCACAGAGTTGAAAGAAAAGTCCTTGCCTCATCTCTGCCTCCTTTCCCCTTGGAGGCTCCAGCAGCTTGAACCACCTTTAGTACGTCATTGTAACTGTACATATTTTCTTCAAAATCCACTTTCTCTGGGAAGCCTTTGTCACAAACTCCAAATCCTCCACACTCTGCTGAAATTAAGCCTAGGCAAGTGGAACTGATTTGCAATAATAACCTATTCCTCCCCATTTACCCCTGCTAACATTCCCCTTGCTCTGGCTCATTTGCGTTGATATCCAGATTGTAAGTCCCCCAGGGCAAGGATACATAAAGCCCTATGCATGTGGATGCTCTTCCCATCTGTATGAGAAGCCCCATCTGTATTGACATCCACAGCATTTTGAAGAAGCATCTGCTTACACAGGAATTCCCATGATCTCTTGACCTGAATCTCCTGTTTCAGTTTCTGTCTTGTTTTAATGGGATCTGCTGCATATTTCAATTACGTATGGATGTTAATATTTTTATTGTATTTTAATGAGATTGTTTTATTATCTATTTCAATATTTCAATTACATATTTACATATTTCAATTATGGATGCTACTATTTTAACATGGTTTTTCTACTTGGAAGCCTATTTTGTAATTCGGTGGCATATAATTTAGTGAACAACAATAACAACAGCAAAAAGGATTTCATTCGCTCATTCAGTATGTCGCTAGCTAATGCAGAAGACTCTAGGTGGCATATAACGAAATCTGAAAGCTTATACTAAGTATAATGTCATCGCCACCACCATCAAACAACTTCCCCAGGGATTTCTCAGTGGACAACAAGATGTTAAAAGGCTTCTCTGGGTTCTCTTAATGGAGAACATTTGAACCGTTTCCTATAAATATGGTGATAAGATAAGAAGCTGATAGACCTGATAGCTATCTAGGTGGTAGGCTACTGGGAGCCCTTCAAGTAAGCAGCCATGACCTCTGCAGAAGAAGAATGGGGTGGAAGAATACGAAATAAATTAGATGTTGTTCTGTTTAGGGGAATGATCTAACAAGCTACAGAAACACACACCAAATTACCTGCAGCCAATTCAATATGTCTTTTATATATAAAAAACAAATCTGGTTTAAAATTCATCACACATTGTTCCCTTCTAGCGCAACTTCAGATTCCAGCTACTGAGAGAGTCTGACGTTGGAAAAGGTAAATAAGTCCCATGAAGCATGAGAGAGAAAGAAAAGAGGGGCTTCTTTTACACCCTTGGCAGAAATCAGGTAGAGATGAAGAATGTTAGCACGAGAACAGCAGTGGAATTTTTAAGCATGCACCCGAAAAGCAAAGAGTCGTTGTTACTGCTGAATACACAAGTCTTGCTGTTTTCCCAAGTTATCCACAGAAGAGCAAATAAACTCGGGTTGTTTTGTTTTTCTCTTTTGGAGGTAAAGGGGAGGGGTGAGATGCTGCAAGGCTGGCTTAATTGAATTATTAGTTTAAGCACAACTTTCTCAGACTTTTGAAGTGGCTGTTGTGTAGCACATTAATTCCCAAATTATGTGCTGGTGCTAGAGAGCTGAGCAGGGATTTCTCAGAAGACATTTTTCTGAGAACATTTCTGATTATTATTTTTTCACACCCTCCACCTCACCCCTACAAAAAGAAGGTCACTCTACAGAATTGGTTCTAGGTATTCTATACCATGTGCCTCTGTAGCCTAGAGGGGATGTGGATGCAGAGACGCAGAAGGGACTCAGAGCCATGGAAGACTAGAGATGTGCGCTGTGGGACTGTGGGTTGTTTGGTGAGTTTGCTTTAAATGGAGCAATGTGAATTCCTAACACACCAGTTCCAGCTAGAGACAGGGCCAGGCAATTCAGTACTACCAAAAATACATATCCTCGGATTAATTTGGATGGTGGGAGTTTGGAAAACACCCTTAGTGTGGCGGTCAGAGACGGGGAGAAATTCTGCTTCATTAGGATTTTAATGTGAACCTACCTAACTTGTGCTTTCCAGAATGCAGCACTCCCTTGAATCCTGCACTTCTCCAAAGGTTGTGATGCAGTTAAACAACAACAAAAGTGCACAGAAATGGAAATAGTAGCAAAAATAATAAGGGTACATTCTTAACTTTAAAAAAGTTTATATTAGGAAAAAAAATACATGCTAAAATGGTGACATATTTGTATGGGGATTTAATTATTTTTAGGGAAAAGATCACAAACTGACACAGAAATATGGCAAACTGAGGATAAGGTTGTATCGAATGTGACAAATTTGTTGATTTCTAGAAGTGATTTAGTGTTGGTTTCCTGCCTGCCCTCTTTTCTTATATGTTTCTGCATTGCTCATCTTCCTCACTGCCAACTCATGCCTTGATGAATTACAGTTTGGCTTCTACATTGCTCAATTCTCAGGCACTTTGTCCCATATGCATCTTCTGTCTGTGTACTTTGTTCTTTAACTTCCCATCGCATTAACTTTTCCTTAATCCATCTCCAAAGCTTTTCTGATTTATTTTTTATCTTTTGGCTAAGCATCTGTTGCAGACACTTTTTTAAAATAATAATAATTAAAAGCATGTTTTTTTTTTAAAAGAGTGCAAAGTTAATAATAAGTCTCCAAGTGCCATAACGATGCCTAATTGTATGTGTGTGAGGGTGCTAAAAATGCAGGTTGCCATTTTCAGGAATTACATAAAGAGTGAACTAAAAAATTATTTTCTCCCGAGGGTCCAAGATTTCAAAACAAGCCAAATGAAGTTTTATCATGAAAAATTGTTTCATTGATGGGAGAAATACTCTCTACACCCAATAAATAATCACCATGCAGTTAAAATCAGAAGAGGCTATAGTCTTCATTGTTTTCTTATTATGCTTTTTTCTGTCCTTTTGGCAAGGAGCTGATGTTATATGTACAGAATGGCTGGTAGAGAATGTTAAGGAGTAGTTTTATTGTCTATTTCCTCTCATGTGTGAAAAGTCTTGGAAATCATCTTACAGGTCAGCGCATAACTGCAGCAGTGATTTTAAGGGCCAAGCTTCAGTGAGATCTCTTAGACTGCCAAGTTCTTTCTCACTATTAAAGGAGAAAAGAGTAGTAAAAGTTATGAAAATGTGAACCAGTGTACGGGAAAATGGGAAACGCTGTGAATACAAATATATCCGCTTCAAAACCTGCCAAACAGAAAATGATGAAAACAAAATACTTCCCGAAACCTTCTTGAAGACAATTGTTATCTGTATCCACCCCCACTGGCTTTCGGCATATTTTCCGAGGTACTTGTGAGTAAGCACACATTTGTCTGAAAAATAGTAGCTGTCAGAAATAACTTTCTAAAGCTCCAATCCTAAGCACACTTACCAGGAAGCTGTACCATTGAACTGATGGGACTTACTTA
Organism: Podarcis raffonei; assembly: GCF_027172205.1. Taxonomy (NCBI): domain Eukaryota; kingdom Metazoa; phylum Chordata; class Lepidosauria; order Squamata; family Lacertidae; genus Podarcis; species Podarcis raffonei. The sequence goes on from NC_070606.1 coordinate 26,675,278, forward strand.
TGAGCAAACACACATACACTTGTGTGGCTGTAAGTCAAAACACTGCTGAAATTAGGCAGAATATGTTATGATTGCATATGAAACAAACAAGGGCCCAGTGGCGACATTCAGCTTTTTGGGGCTAATGCCTGGGTCCACAGATTCTGGGGTGGGGGGGGGGTCCCAGGGGCTGCCACCAACCTCTTTCCCCCACCCCAAAAGAAAACAACCCAGTGCAGAAGTGCAGAGTGAGGTAGATACACCTGCTGCCAATAGTTCCTCAAACTTTTGAAATGACTGTTGTGTAGCACATTAATTCCCAAATTATGTGCTGGTGCTAGAGAGCAGAGCAGAGATTTCTCAGAAGACATCTTCTGAGAACATTTCTGATATATATTTTTTTCTGTTTCTCACCCTCAACCTCACCCCTACAGCTGCTGCCAATACCATATTCCTCCTCCTCCTCCAACTCGGTGCCTTGGGCCTCCACCTTCAACAGGGACAGGGACTAGAGAAATGGAGGTGAAGGGCACTAGCTCAGTGATAGAGAATCTGTTTTGTATGCAAAAGGTTCCAGGTTCAATCCTCAACATCTCCAGGTAGGGATGGGAAAGTCCCCTGTCTGAGAGCCTGTGCAGAGAGTAATTACATTTCCGGCTGAGCTATAGTGAACCTGCCTATCGTCATGGAATTTTGTCTGCAGCTACTGACTGCTGTCATGGGCAGCACCTCGACTCATTATCATCATCTCTGTCTGCCAGGTCTCTCCTCTGAGCGGAGCTCACACACGGTGTTCTTTTGAGTACCTTATTCTGGGATACTAGCTGATCAAGGGTGTTGTGGTTTGGCAACACACCACAAATCCCAAAATCCAGCAACTACACCAATTATAAATGGTAAGTGCAGAAAGTCCCCTATGAATAGCTGGGATGCCTGCCTGCCTGCCAGCTGGCTCTCTCATTCCCTTTAACTGTTGCTTCTCTTTTCAGTGAGAGAGACCCTGGTGGCCAGTTCTACTGCTGCCCATCTCCATGAGAAATAGATTGTGCACACTTCATCTTCTGCCTGCTGCCTCCATTGGATAGGACATTGTGCCTAGAGCAAGGAAGAAACTAAGCCAGGCTTCCTCAACCTCGGCCCTCTAGATGTTTTTGGCCTACAACTCCCATGATCCCTAGCTAGCAGGACCAGTTGTCAGGGATGATGGGAATTGTAGGCTCAAAACATCTGGAGGGACAAGGTTGAGGAAGCCTGGACTAAAGCAATATTCTCACCTAATTTCAGGATGCTGTCAGCAGCTCCCAACTGGTTGCCCAGGGAAGTATAAAAACAAGGAAAAGTTTCTTACCGTCCTTTTTTATTTCAGTATTTACAGAGAGAGGCCATAAAACCCAGCCTCTTGGATAATGGCGTTGTCCCATGTGAATCTCCACCCCCTGTCTCTCCCACTTCCTCATTTGTTAGTCTCATCATCTCTCCTACGGGTGCCATTAAGTGCCCTCTGTCTTTGAGCTCTTTGCTCTCCTACTTTCAAGGCTTGCTGGGTTCTGGGAGATGGTGGGTCTGGAATGCTTTCTAATGACACTGTGTCAGCCAGTTGCTGCTCCAGCTCTGCCTGCTCCTCCTTTCCCATTATTTCCCAACTTTCCCCCTCATCTGTCTCTGAGCTGTGACCTCCCGCAAACGCCTGTTGTAAATCTATACTGTCTTTCTCTTCCTCCTCCCTGGAAGGATCAGGATGGGGAGGTGGTCTCCATCATTCCTTCTCTGCCCAGTTGCCCTGACACCCAAGGAATTAAGCCTAGCCATTGTGACCTCACACTGATGCTGTCTAACTAAAGGAGTGAGACCTCCATTGTGTCATCATGCTGTTGAAAAGTTGGCCATAGTTGTGATCTCATGCTGATGCTGTCTGCCTGAAGCGGTTAGAGGCTGACCACTTTGACTTCACCCTGATGCGTCATACTGGAAGAAGTGAGACTGGGTGATGTGACCTCATGTTGACACCGCCTGACGTAGGTTGTAGCCAGTTAACCACAGGGTAAATCTCAGTTATTTCCATGGTTTTTGTGGTCACAGTGCCTAGGATTCTTATGCATTGAATGCTAAAGGGAAGAGTTGTGAAAGATTTGGACAGGAAATGAGTCTGGTTAGAACAGGCTCAAATGTATGCTGGAAATGTAAGGAAAAAGAAGACACCTTTTATCATATGTGGTGGAAATGTAGGGTAGTAAAAGGATTTTGGGAAATGATATATAATGAGTTGGGGGGGGGGAAATGTTTAAAATAACCTTTGCTAAAAATCCTGAAGCCTTCCTTTTAGGAATTCTAGGTGCCAAAATCCCAAAGGAGCAGAAAAGATTATTTATGTATGCAACCACGGCTGGACAGATGTTACTGGCCCAGAGATGGAAAGAAGATAAAGTTCCCACCAGAGAAGAATGACAGGTGAAGATAATGGACTATGCTGAAATGGCTAAAATGACCGGAAGAATAAGAAATCAGGAAGACCAAAATTTTAATAAGGAATGAGGAAAAATTATAACTTAAAGACCATTGTAAATAGTTAAAATCATTAGTAGGATTGGAATATCACTTGTAGTTTAATGGTGAATTTTGGACACAATGTAGATGTAAAAGAATTGGATCATCATAAAAGATGCAGGAGGAAATGATTAATAATAGGATCCACAAAGGGGAGGATGGAAGTCCAGGAGATTCCTTGGAATCTTGTTTTTATGATCTGTGTTTGATATATGACTGTAAAATTTTAATCTGAAAAACCAAATAAATAATAAAAAAAGGAAATGAGTCTGGTTGATTTCAGAGGGAAAAGGGTAAACACCTTCCTTCTAAAATGACAGCACTTTGCCATGAAGAAGAGGAGCATACATTGACTGGTCATAATCTACAACAGCATTAGGCAGATGCATTAAAGTTACTGAAATTAATCTATTGTTTTGGGTAGCAGTTATAATAATGTCAAGAGTTAACTGTCCGAATAAAGCTAACTAGTTTTACCAGGGGACCGCTATAAAAATGTAATGGGTAGTGGTAGGCTAGGGCAAGCATCCTGGAGTAGCCTGCAGCCAGATCCCATGGCCATAGTGACTGCTCTATCCTCAGTACCAGAGTCTCTGAGTTGGAACTGGAGGGGCCAAATGATGCAACCTGAGGGGAGGGTAGATTGAGCCCTGGGGCTTCCAGTTGCCAACCCAAAGTGGTAAAAGGGCAGAAAGACTGTTTCCGTAAAGCAGCCCTAGAAAAAATAATAACCCAATAACTCAGGATTTCACCTTTCGCATCCTCCAGTACACACGGACTGTGGCTCAAGCACATTTTACAGGTGAGAGGAAGGGAGGGGACAGGTATATGAAAAGGAAATTTCTCCTCATCTGCGTGACTTTGTGACAAAATTACTTCTTTGGAGAATGAAGCAGAACAGAGTTTTCTCTTACTTTTTTTTTTAAAAAAGTGTTTGTTTTCCCAACAAACTTCAAAAAGCTGTTGAGAAGGGCAGTAGGTGAAAATGTGCTTTATCATATCTCAACAGCCACATCCTTCAGGAAAACGAGGTGTACAGTTCCCGCCCCCCTTCTTTAATACCTACAAGTGAGTTGTCCTAATTCATTTTCCACATGATTACACACTTTCCATTCCAAAGACAAATTAAATAAAAATACCATTTGTGTGTGTGTGTATGTGTGTATGCAATTCACTCTCACACAAACCAGTATTGACAAGCTCCTTTCGCTCCCTCCTCCCAGTCTGAGTGCTGCTGTCTTGCATATTCATACAGATGCAAGTTAGACACTGACACAGCAGCACTTCCAGAGGGAGATTGATTTGTGAACAATGGGACAGAATTAGCCACTGGGGTTGCGGTGCTGCATACTCACGAAGGATGCTCTGAGAGCTAGATATGGGGATAAATTTGGGCTGGGTTGCATTTTATCACGAATCCATGTCATTTGCACTTCCCAAAACAATGAGATCTGAGAGTCAAAGCGTGGATATCCATCAAAATCTGCACTTCTCCAGATTCCGCACTGTGCACTTCTCCAACTAAATAACATCGAGTAACAGTAATAATAATAATAATAATAATAATAATAATAATAATAATAATAATAATTTATTTGTACCCCACCCATCTGGATGGGTTTCCCCAGCCATTCTGGGCAGCTTCCCACAAAAGATTAAAAATACATTAAAACACCAGTTATTAAAAAATTCCCTAAACAGGGCTGCCTTCAGATGTCTTCTAAACGTCAGACAGTTGTTTATTTCCTTGACATCTGATGGGAGGGTGAAAGCAACTACTGAGAAGGCCCTCTGCCTGATTCCCTGTAACTTGGCTTCTCGCAGAGAGGGAATTGCCAGAAGGCCCTCGAAGCTTGACCTCAGTGTCCGGGCTGAACAATGTGGGTGGAGACACTCCTTCAGGTATACTGGGCCGAGGCCGTGAGGGGAAATTGTGCCTAGAAATGCATGTGTTGGTGAAAGCAGCACAAGAGATACATTCTGTTAGAGAAATGTGATTGTAAAAATGGATCTCTTCAGGGAAATTGCATAGAAAAATGTGTCTGTTAGGAAGAATGTGCTCTAAAACACTGGCCGAGCTAGAGGATGTGCTAGTGAGCCATGTGCTGGCTTTCTCTGAGATGTTTGAGTGCTGCCACCATCCCACCAGTGCTACCAACCATCTTTCCCAGCCAAATTTTTGTGTCTCTTCTAGTAGCGATTTCAGTTCTTTTGTGGGCAACATCCAGGCTCAAGAAGGAGGCATCAGGTTTGCAGAATAACAAAAATAAAAGTGAGGAAAGAAACCCTCAGGGAGGAATAAGCCCTCTATAAGCAGCCCAATGAGGACTGAACTTACTCATTCCCAACAGAATATCAACTGATCTTTGGAGGAAGAGAATAGCAAAACCAGCAGGGAGGAGATGGAATATCCTGGGAGAGGGAGAGGTTCCAGCTATCCAGTCGTGAGCACAGGCACAACCCACACTGCAGTGTTTGGATGTAAGTGCCCCTTCTTTCTGCCTATTTTAAATAATGTGTTGTCCTTCCGATGCTCAGTTTGATGCGTGGGCCAGCTGCCCAAACAGAACTCTCTATAGGTACTTGGGAAATCAGTTCCATGTAGTTTCATTGGCAAACAGGGGTAGCAGAAGATGTTTATGTAACTCATGCAGCTGGCCGTCGCAAGCATTAGGGTTTCCTGCTTTACCGCTGTGCTGATGCTCAGTTGGGCTTTAAGGCTTCAAGCTTTTTCACCCCAGCCCTGAGATCAGCTTTGACGCAGCACTGAAGCAGAAGCCCGGATGCTTTGAGACTGCTAACTAGATGTGGTAAACCATTTTGTTCTCGTTAAGCATATATTTGCTTTGAGAAAATGTTGTTTTTGAACATCAGCAGGCTCCCTCTTCTTTCTTTCAGGTTTCTTCAGTACTGGTGTCATGTGTTATGCCAATTTTCTTCCATATGGACTAGAAGCTGGAGGCTGCGATTTCAGCTTATCACAGTCATGCACATTTAGACACTGATTTCTCCTTCAGGCCTTCCCTTTCCCCCATTCTTCTGCTCCGTGCCTCCTGTCCTCTTCCCTAGAATCCTGTTTTCTTTCCCCATTCCTCCTTGATTTGCCCCAACCCAAAGGGGAACAGCCATAGCTCAGTGGGAGAACATCTGCTTTGCATGCAGAAGGTATCAGGTTCAATCCCTAGTATCTCCAGCTGGGTGAGACCTTTATCTGAAATCTTGGGAGAGCCACTACCATTCATTGTAGACAATATTGAGCTGAATGGAGCAATGTTTTTGTTCAGCAAAATGTTTCTACATGGCCCTTTTGCTTCAAGCCTTCTCAACCCTCCTCTCAGGTCCCATTTCTCAGGTCTCTTTCCCCCTGTCCACTGCCTGTTCTGTGTGAGGGATGTGGGTGGCACTGTGGTCTAAACCACTGAGCTTCTTGGGCTTGCCAATCAGAAGGTCGGTGGTTCAAATCCTCGTGATGGGGTGAGCTCCTGTTGCTCTGTCCCAGTTTCTGCCAACTTAGCAGTTCAAAAGCATGCTTTTTGTTGTTTAGTCGTTTAGTCATGTCCGACTCTTCATGACCCCATGGACCAGAGCACACTAGGCACTCCTGGCTTCCACTGCCTCCTGCAGTTTGGTTAAACTCATGCTGGTAGCTTCGAGAACACTGTCCAACCATCTCATCCTCTGTCCCCTTCTCCTTGTGCCCTCAATCTTTCCCAACATCAGGGTCTTTTCCAGGGAGTCTTAGTGCAAGTAGATAAATAGGTACCATTGTGGTGGGAAGGTAAATGGCATTTCCATGCGCTCTGGCACTCTTCACAGTCCTCCATGCACCAGTAGCAGTTTAGTCATGCTGGCCACATGACCCGGAAAGCTGTCTGTGGACAAATGCCAGCTCCCTCGACCAGAAGCGAGATGAGTGCAGTACCCCATGGTTGCCTTTGACAGGACTTAACCGTCCAAGGGGTCTTTACCTTGTTACTTTTTTCTGTGCCTTTCTTTCAGCAATGCTGACTGTGTGGACTCTCTGTCACAAAGCTTCCTTTGCTGCTCACTGCCTGTGATGCCATCACTGCTCCCCACACAGCTCAGTCTGTGATGTCACTGCTGCTCAGCCTCTGTGACATCAGCACTGCTCAAGCAATTTGCTGCCTGAGGCTTTATCAGTAAGACAATACTTCAGTGTGTACACACACACACACACACACACACACACACACACACACCTCTCTTCCTAGTAAACTGCAACTTCCTTAACAAGGACTTGGACAAATTAGGAAGTCTTTTGTCACTGATGTTTGGGACCAAAGAAGGCCTTCAGTGTCTTCCTTGATCCAGTTTTCACAAGGATTTGAAAAAAGGCAACATGATTGTTCATCCATTCTGATAGCAAACCATTCACCTGTTCACCAGAGTGGAATAACGGTTCCTTCCAGGTGAGTAGCTTGCCAGATCAAAAGCTTAAATTACTATATAACAGATGGGTGCATGGAGACAAAGCAGGAAGTGAAGGGAGAGGAGGGCTGGTAGGTCCTTTGTGAGTCTGTATATTTCTTTTACATATATGGTCAGAGGGGAAAGACCCACCCCCTCAAAAAATGCAGAGCCAACTAATTGTGAAAATCTGGATCTGAGTCCCATTAATATTTGGCCCATCCAGTGATAGAGAGCAGCAGGTTTTTGGTGGGCCTGGGAGTGTAGCAAAGCATAGAACGTTATCTATACAGAAGTGTAAAATTAAAATAATGGCTGGGGTTGGGAAGTGGCTTTGCCCCCTTGCTTTTCTTGAAAGAAGCACAAAACCCCAGACAGACCACTCTTTAACCCCCACCATATTTGACTGTCCATTTTAGACATGGCTTAATAATGGCAACATTGTAGAGAGTAAAGGGAGAACCTGCAGGCTGATGTGGAAATATTCCAGTGGTGCCCCATCTGCTGCAGAACTGGCTGCTTCTGGTCACCATGGTTGACAGTCTTGGACTCTTGGAAGATGCCGCCTTCGTTGTTACCTGTGAGAAAAAAAGCAACTGGCTGTTCTCAGAGGTAGTGGCACACATAGATACTTTTTGAATCTGGACTTAAAGGTCTTGTGTGCCCCCTCCCTCTTTAGATGGCAATGTCCGTTACTTCACTTGCTCCCAGATGTAGTAAGCCAATTCTGCTGCTTTTTGGGATCTTTCCTCTCATTCTTCTTAGTGAGGCCCTGAACTTCTGCCCCAAAGGCCTACCTTAGTGGTACCACTGCACACTCTTGAGCTCTATGATTGAACTTAGGCCCTGTTCTGATGCTACAAAACTGTTACTTCCCCCCTTTTTTTTTCTAGACATAAATGCCGCTCCTGGCTTTTTCTAGGGATTCAGAATCTTGTGTTAGTGGCTTGTGGGGTTTTGTTTTGATCAACAGACAAACTTTGAACACCTGTGGGACATGGATGCCATGTCACAACCTGGCTTTCGAAAGACCGGGCATGTTTCTTCTCATCTTTCATCACCTTATGTTCTGAGGCAATATATGTAGCTCTCTCCTCTCCTGTTACAAAGCTCTGAGAGGAGGGTTTGAGGGCTTAACCTTCGAGCTATCAGGCCTAGATGCTTTTGACGCAGTCTGAGAGGTATATGTGTAGCTTTAAAAGAACACACACTGTATGAAAGATTAATATTTTCTCCTCTTCCTGGGAATTCTCATCCTGCAAAGGACTTTCAGCAAAATACAAATACATTGTTAGGAAAATATAAATACAAAATAAATACCTCTAACATTTGGCATTTGGACCAAATAGTTCTCTATGCAAACATGGCTTCATGTCTGGATAAGTATGAAGAAAGGAATGGAGAGGGATCTGCTAAAAAATGGATTTATTGGTATTTAAAATACACATTTTTTTCCTATTGGAAATTAGCACTGACAGCATAGTAAAGTTTTACTACAGCATGTAGTATTATTATTATTATTATAAAGCAATTATTAGCATCTGGCACAGCTTGTTAGCAATATCCATAAATCACACCCAGATTTATTTGAATAAAGATGGACACACATGCCGCAGACTGAAATTGATAATTTGGGGATTTTCTAAATCTCTTCCTGCTGTGCTTCATTTTCTTTCAATAGCCTTGAATAGTCTGGGTTATGTATCTTTTTATATATAAGGCACCATTTGATCAGAAAACAAGAGCTGGTTTATGTTTCTCTTTCATTATACCTGATTGGTAATTCCACATCCAAATTACAAGATTCCACAAGTTTGGTAAATGGATATTTTTTTTAAAGGAATTTCCACTTTTCAGAGATTCATACATATATATATAAGCTGTTTTTGCTAGCAAAGCTCCCACACATTTCCATGTAGTTTCAGTTTGTGAAGCAACCTGAGGGCACTAGTCTACAGGGGTGGGGTGAGGAAACGCTTCACAGTAAAGAGCTGCTTTCTTTTGCCAAGCTATAAAATAATCATTTTACATCAAACTCCGGTCAGGTGCCACAGGTGGAGTTTTCACCTGGACTCAAGAACACCTCAGAAGCTCCTGCCCATTCCAACTACTCAAACTTCCCTCAAAAGCCACTCCAGGAAGAAGAGGGTAAGCATGGGAGCAGCTTCTGCTACAGCACACAGAGCTTAAATGGGAAAGGGAAAATCGGAGATCCCTCATGCATGTACACATGAATGCTTTTGAGAATACACACTGGTGTTTTTTGTGTTGTTGTTTTTAAGGAAACCTGCTCAATCCTCCATTCAGGTAGCTCAAGAACTACAGGCAAGCCCCCCTTTTACGCAAGGGTTGGGTTCCAAGGCACCACACATCGGTAAAAACACATATAATTGAAACATATTGGGGGGAAATGGCAAACGCCTCACCCTAACCCCCCTCCTTTTAGTGGCATTTCAGTGACATCTTTATGATGTTTCTGGGTCACTTCTGGGTTCAGTGTGATGCATGTATACACGGTTGTGCACATATTGAATGCACATAAATGGGAGGGCTGCCTGCATTCAGCTATTTCAAGAACTGTGCAGAATCATTCGTATGCCTCACTGTATGAAAGGGTGTGTTGCTCTCTGCTCCCATTCTGTCCGTGGCTCTATCTACCATTCTTTTATCTGGTCACCGGAGAGGTGATCTATTCCAGGCCTCAAACCCCAAACAAACTCTCTTCCTCTCTCCTTACAGGAAAGTGTGTCTGTCTCACACAATCAGCTTTCCTCGAGAGCCAGCCGAAACTCATCCAAAAAAGCCCCTTCCCAAACCAAAACCAAAACATCATCAACAACCCTACAAGGACCAATCCTGTCCTTTTCCAAGCTCACACGGTCCCTCCAGCCTTCTTGTGCTTTTTCAGTAGCCATTCAGGTTTTTTCTCTCTGTGGTCATCTTTCAAACCCCTTCATCCCCTCACAACTCCTTCAGCCTCCCTTGCTGGCTGGCTGTTCATTTGTTCTGCCAACTGCTTGCTCACCCCAGGCTTCCCTCTCCCTGTTATATGTGCATGAAAGCAGGCAATGAGGCAGGTGGCAGCACCGATGACACGTTAACATTGAAAGACTCTCCTGGTCCACTAGCTGGTCTGCTCAGTTGCTTGCTCCGACAGTCTACTCACTTGTGCTGTGGGCCATCCTGCTTCGCTTGCTTTGTTGCCTGAACTCTGAGAGTGCAGCTGTCTTCCGATTGAAGTGTAGAGTGTTTTAGGACCGGGACATTTGCAGGGAAACCAAAATGCTTGTTTACAAAACTATTGTACTACTAACCTTACTGTATGATTGTGAAACATGGACCACTTATAAACACCATCTCCAACTCCTTGAAAGATTCCATCAATGGTGCCTCTGAAAAATTTTACTTATCACTTGGGAAGACAGGCAAACTAATACCAGTGTACTGGAAGAAGCAAAGATCACCAGTGTTGAAGCAATGATTCCTCAACATCAACTTTGTTGAACTGGACATGTTGTGCGGATGCCTGATGATCATCTTCTAAAGCAATTACTCTATTCTGAACTTAAAAATGGAAAGCATAATGCTGGTGATCAACAAAAGAGGTTTAAAGATTGTCTCAAGGCAAATCTAAAAAAACCCAAAAAACTAGTATAAACACTAGCAATTGGGAAACACTTGCCTGCGAGTGCTCCACTTGGAGAGCAGCCTTTACCAAAGGTGTCATGGGCTTTGAAGACACTCAAGGAAGGCACGCTTGGCAAATCCACACCATGATAAATTCCTGCCTGGAAACCAATGTCCCCACTGTGGAAGGACGTGTGGATCCAGAACTGGCCTCCACAGTCACCTACGGACTCATTGTTAAAACCGTGTTTATAGAAAACAATCTTACTCGACTACGAGTGATTGCCAAAGAAGAGAAGAAAAAGAAGGAATGCTGCAGTCCCATCTACTGGCAGCCATGCAAACTGCAGAGCGACACCTTTTTCTAATTACAAAATTGTACGTAGGAAGAAAAAAATTGCCTGAGGAAGACTCAGCGGATGGCAATAGGTGCTACAAGAACTCCAGGCACATGGCAGTAGACGTCTGTGCCTCCCGCCAGTTATCTTTCACTGCAGGCCTCAAATGAGTAAGAATGGGTTTTTAATAGCTGTTGCCAAATCCAAAGCCCTTAGTGATCCCATGCCCTTGAATAATAACGAGATGTGATGGTAATTAGAAGAGCAATGGAATAATTACCTCCATTCTTGCTAAAATATGGTTGGATGGGCTGAAATGAACCAAAGTGTATTAATAAAGAAGGAAGAGATACAGAATCCCATTCATCTCACTGTCAAGTAAATGCTCTGGAAAGGTTAGCTTTATGTAATTTGGATGTTTCCTCATGGGTGCATTAGTGTGTCTGTGCTTTTTCTTGAGGGGATTTTATACTTCAATCATAATGACAAGGTAGCAGGTGCTTATTTTACTGTAGTTGCATATACATCCCCAGAAAAGAAATATCCTTACATTGTACATTTATGCCCCCTCCCACCTTCGTTAAGGGAAAACAAGGTTGTGCTTTTCAAAGGTTTCTTATATTGTTAAAAAAAAAAGAAAATTGGGTTCCTTGTTCTCTTGCCAATTACCTTGTGCTATGAAATCCAAGTGGGTGGCTGTTTCAAAAGCTAAACTGTTGTGTACTGCAGTCTAGAGTTGACATTGATAAAATTGGGAGCGACTCTGTTGGATGGAGGAGGCAAGATTTTCCACACACATGGAAATTATCTGTTACACATGGTTTTATAGGCCACCTGGAAATGCACTGCAAACCATCCACTGGTCCATAGACCATTGCGTGAGATTAACTGATTTATTTCATTTCCCTTTAGAGCAACTTTCTGAGACAGAGGATAAAATAGGAACGTTTCCGTTCAGTGCATTTCACATCATGGTTTGCATTCCTTTGACATCTTGTTAACAATGAAACTGAAGGCAATTCCTGTTATTTAAGGCTAAAGCTGTCTAATTTGCTGTTTTTCTAGCATTATTATTATTTAGAATTGTCCTGCATACATATCAGACTCTCATCCTGCATCATCATATTGCTGCTGTTTCAAAATAGCCTTTATGATTTGCCACATCAGATGTCAAAATCCTCCAAGCTATTGTCGCCATCACAGCCATGAAGGCAGAACAAATCAAAGGATGCTGTTAGATAGCCATGCAGGTAAATAGGGTGTTTCTAACAGAACTGGAACTCCATAGACCATCACCTACATCTTCAGAAGGGTGATGCACTATGGAATAGGTTTGGCAGCTTTGCTCATCACAGATGTCCATCCATTGAATTGTGATTTCCTCGCACTTCCCCTTCTGAAAATACCCCCCCCCCTTTTAACCAGGACTCCTCCAATAAGTTCCTCCCACCTTTTTTGACTCACCACTGGGTAACTGGAAGGTCTGCGGTTCAGCAGTAGAATATATACCATGCATACAGAACATCTCAGGTTCATTCCTTGGTATCTCCAGGTAGAGATAGGAGAGACAGCTGTCTGAAATTCTGGAGAGGTGCTACCAGTTAGTGTAGGGGCAATGCTGAATTAGAAGGACCCATGTTCCTGCTCAGGATAAGACAGCTTGTTCTATGTTCCTATAGTCTCAGATGATGGACAGGCAAGGTTTCCCTTTGCTTTGCCGAACCTTTCCCCATTTTGTTCCTTGTTGTGGGAGTGGCTGCCAAGTTCCAATGCTTCTGTTGGCTTCTGTTCCTTCCCCATCAACTGCACCTGGTATATATGCAGGTGTGGGGGAGCCCAAAATGCACCAAATGGCCAGCCACCAAAAACATGTCCCGGCTGTGTTTACTTCTGGCCGAGCCAGTTGCAAAGCAACATGGCAGCAGACACCAGCTGTCTCTGCCCCTTCACAGCTGCATTTCACGCCCTTGCGAATTGGTATGTGAGTGAGTTTCCATCTGACTTTTCAGCTTGGTCCAACATCTAAAAAAGGACTGCATTAGAAAAAAGAACTGGCACTTGCATTTTCAGTGCGCTGTGTAATGAAGGAATGCATTGATTTGGAGAAATGCTTCATCTCAAGTCAAGTTTAAGACATGTATGCATGGATTTAAAAATAAACGCTAAACCCTTTCTTGCCTCCAAGAGTAGGTCCCTATAGGTGGAAGCAGTTTCTAAAAGAAAGATGGAACAGATGTTAGGATCTCATCCACACTTTTGCTTGACCTGTATTTTGAACGTATTGAGCACTGATTAATTCCCTTGGGTCTGAGAGCTCTTCTCATTCTGTGGCTCGGCTTGTAAAAACTTGATCTTACTGCTGAATCAGATCTTATCAGGTGTGTGGAAAAACTGGAGAGAGATTTTGCTTAACTGAGCTTCAAATTGTGGATTTTTGCAAGGCACAGCCATGGAACAACAAGGAAAGCTCTCAGACCTGGAGGAATCAATCAGTGCACAATACGATCAAAATACAGGTCAAGCAAAAGTACGGATGAGCCCAATGTTTGGGGGGGGAGAGTTTGATGATTAGCTCAGTTTGATTCTCACTAGGGTTGCTGACTCTTGGAACCTAGGGATGAAGCAAAGAGTAGCAGTGTGGAGGAAGTCTTGAAAACCTTCAATATCTGGCAGATGAGAGGAGGCACTGGAGATGAGGCTGACCAGCCCAATGCAGATCTTGTCTGAGGCGCAGGGTAGGAGTCTTGTTAGAATAATTTTTCTGGCATGACAGTGTAGGTTTGGCAGGCCCCTGATGGGGCCCACCAGCTAGCCTAGACCCCTAATGGTTTTGAGTAATTCACAGGGAAATTGGCACTGGAGCTCAGTTTTGCTCTTTCAATGAATTTTTCATGCATCCTTGCATGTAGTTAGCGATATTAATTATTGGCCTTTCAATGTGCTCTTGTATTGTTCTTATTTTAAAGCAGTTGACTCATATTTCACGAGCAGGCAGACTCTGACGAGGGTGATGGCAGGAAATTGCATTTTGCTCAGTAAGCTTCCTTTATTGTTTTCTCCCTTTCCCTTTGTTTTCCAAATCCATTTCTCATTTGCGCACCCTCTCTGTATATCACTCTGCTGCGTTCTTGGGCGGCACATCAACAGGAAGCAAAAGGACGTGATAGCGATCTGTGGCACGTGTCTGACAGGCAGCCCATTGTTTGCTAAGATACAGGGGGCTGCCTTATTATGAGAGTCATCATGCAGAATCAGGTAGTAAACCAGGGTGCAAGACTTCTGGGATGTACTGGCTCAGAATGCAGTGGAGGAGTTACAACTGGCAGATGCTCACAATTTCCCCACATGTAGTAAAAGAAGCATGACAGTGAGAACAGGTTTGGCATCCATCCAAATTTGCTTTCAGAAAGCTAACATGGTGGTTAGATTAGCTCTTCATTGAACATTCATTCAGATTTCCTTACAGGGCGGTTATATGACAATGAACATTCACCCTGATTCATTTGCAGGGTGTTTACACATCCCTATTATTCATTTATCCTAGTGTTTCCCAAATTTGTTTTTTTTTTTGAAAGTAATATCTATTAAAATTTCAAAGAAGTTACAAAAATGAAAAGAAAAAAGGAAACAAAAAATACAAAATACAGAAAAATAAAAACAATTAAAAACAAATCAATCTTTCCATGTCTTGTCTTTCATTTGCTTGTTTCCCTGACCTCCTCACACCTCCCTTTTTTGTATTCTAGTTCAATAGTTGTTTCAGCAAGTCCTTACCATTTTTGCTTTTATCTTGATATTTTATCTTAATATATTGTAACTTTACCTTTTTACCTGTTAACAATCCATTTTTACATACCCCTTTGTAACGTTATTGCTAAAACCACATAACTTCATTCCAGCATCCTTCTAACATTCCTTAATTTTACAGTGTTTCTGTAGATAGTCTTTAAATTTCTTCCAATCTTCTTCTACCGACTCTTCTCCCTGGTCTCGGATTCTGCCAGTCATTTCCGCCAGTTCCATGTAGTCCATCAACTTCATCTGCCATTCTTCCCGGGTGGGTAAATCTTGTGTCTTCCAATACTTTGCGATGAGTATTCTTGCTGCTGTTGTTGCATACATAAAGAAAATTCTATCCTTCTTTGGCACCAATTGGCCGGCCATGCCCAGGAGAAAGGCCTCTGGTTTCTTCAGGAAGGTATATTTAAATACCTTTTTTATTTCATTATAGATCATCTCCCAGAAAGCATTAATCTTTGGCACGTCCACCAAAGGTGAAAGAATGTACCTTCATTTTCCTTACATTTCCAACATTTATTATCGGGCAAAAGATAGATTTTTGCAAGCTTAACTGGTGTCATGTACCACCTGTATATCATTTTCATAATATTCTCTCTTAAGGCATTACATGCCGTAAATTTCATACTGTGGTCCATAACTGTTCCCAGTCAGCCAACATAATGTTATGTCCGACATCTTGTGCCCATTTTATCATAGCAGATTTTACCGTTTCATCCTGAGTATTCCATTTCAACAGCAAGTTATACATTCTTGATAATATCTTAGTTTTGGGATCTAACAGTTCTGTTTCCAATTTTGAGTTTTCCACCTGGAAGCCAATTTTCTTGTCCAAATTGTAGGCTTCCCTTATTTGATAATAATGAACCCAATCTCGCACTTTGTCTTTTAGTTTATCAGAGCTCTGCAATTTCAATTTATCTCCTTCTTGTTCCAAAATCTCCCAATATTTCGGCCATTTGGCCTCCATATTGAGCTTTTTCTGAGCCTTCGCTTCCATCGGTGATAACCACCTTGGAGTTTTATTTTCAAGTAAGTCTTTATATCTTATCCAGACATTAAACAATGCTTTCCTAACAATATGGTTTTTAAATGCTTTATGTGCTTTGACCTTATCATACCACAAATATGCATGCCACCCAAATACATTATTGAAACCTTCTAAATCCAAAGTGTCTGTGTTCTCAAGAAGCAGCCATTCTTTCAGCCAGCAAAATGCAGCTGATTCATAGTAAAGTTTAAAGTCTGGCAGGGCGAATCCACCTCTTTCTTTTGCATCAGTTAGTATTTTAAATTTTATTCTAGGCTTCTTGCCCTGCCAGACAAATCTAGAAATATCTCTCTGCCACTTCTTGAAACAGCCCATTTTATCCAAAATTTGCAATGATTGAAACAAAAACAACATTCTTGGCAATACATTCATTTTTATAGCATAGTGTTTCCCAAATTTGGGTCTCCAGCTGTTTTTGGACTACAACTCCCATCATCCCTAGCTAGCTGGACCAGTGGTCAGGGATGATGGGAGTTGTAGTTCAAAAGCACCTTCAGACCCAAGTTTGGGAAACATTGCTCTAGCCCATACTTTTCAGTTCATTTCCCTGTCACATTCATAACCACAAAACCTTTTTATTCCAAGTGAATTGACTGTGCTAGGAAACCTTTTCCACTCCAGATTTTGATGAACTACAACTCCCATCAGCCCTGGCAAGCATGCTCAAGGGCCAGGGATGACAGGAGTCAAAGTTCAGCAACATCTGGTGGTCCCAAGAGTGGCAGAGCATTTTACTCACTGTCATGAAAACAAAATTTCTGGAATGTGTTTGAAACCCACTCATAAAACAGCAACTCTGTAGGCACCTCTAGCCTTCTTCCAGTTGTGTGAGTTTACTACATGCAGGGAGCTTTTCAAATCGGGGGAACATAGCAAAACTTGCTCAACTGAGTATGATGGATGATAACCCACCACCTTGTTCTGTGTGATACGTGAAATAGCTCTGAAACAGACTGCTGGTCACCTAGCCCAGGAATATATATTCTCCGCTGTCTGCTGGCAGCTTTCCAACCAGAGTTCCTGCCACTTTTGATCCTACAACCCCTCCCCTGGTTATTCAGAGCGTACAGCCTGGCTGAACTTTTGTTCCCCTGTGCTCTCAAATATTCCATGGCCAGAGCTTTTGAAAAATCTCATGGATAGCATCGTTGCTATTTTTTAAGTCAGTGTATTGCATTGAATTCAGAGCTAATGCTGTATTACTGACCCAGTAACTCAGGGGACGACTGCAGCGCCACCTGGCCTTTCTCCATGTTCGGTGCGACACTGACATCTTCCGGCCCTTAACCCTGCCAATCTCGGAAGCAGGGCCAATGGGTTTTCTTTTTTCTTTAGAGCAAAGATGAAGCATAATTAGCTTGGTGAGAGCTGTATCGATCTTCCTCCCATCTCAGTTCCTCATATTCTGCCAGAAGCATGCTCCAGTGCTTTGTGTGACCCATTTTGCTAACAAACGCCTCTTGTTTTTAATCGCAGGCTCTTTGCTATGATCAAGACAACTGAAGCAGCTATTAGGAGCTTGTCACAACAGTCCAACAGGGCAGTCTCTGATAAAATTCTGCGCAAAGTGACTAGCTATTAGGAAGAAAGCAAAATGCCCAAGATACCCACCATCTAAGCAAGCTGTGATTTTAATTTCCTATGGCTGTTGTCCAGCTGGGAAGTATAAATGATTTGCGCCCCCCGCCCCCCTGGGAAATCTCTCATAGTTGATTTAACTGAGGTAAAGCTGATTTCAAATGCATTAGGTGAAATCCAATGCTCTATTGAATTCAGTGGGTCACTTCTGAGTTTGGCTTAGTTGGATATCAGGCTGAATTATGATATCATAAACAGGTTTAATAATAATAATAATTTATTATTTATACCCCGCCCATCTGGCTGGGTTTCCCCAGCCACTCTGGGTGACTTCCAATAAAACACTAAAATACAATAGCCTATTAAACATTAAAAGCTTCCCTAAACAGGGCTGCCTTCAGATAGCTTCTAAAAGTTTGGTAGTTATTTTTCTCTTTGACATCTGGTGAGAGGGCGTTCCACAGGGCGGGTGTCACTACCAAGAAGGCCCTCTGCCTGGTTCCCTGTAACTTGGCTTCTCGCAGTGAGGGAACCGCCAGAAGGCCCTTGGCGCTGGACCTCAGTGTCCAGGCAGAACGATGGAGGTAGAGACGCTCCTTCAGGTATACTGGACCGAGGCTGTTTAGGGCTTTAAAGGTCAGCACCAACACTTTGAATTGTGCTCGGAAACGTACTGGGAGCCAGTGTAGTTCTTTCAAGACCGATGTTATATGGTCTCGGTGGCCGCTCCCAGTCACCAGTCTGTTGTGTCGTGAACTTTCATGGGCAAGTAAAGTAACATTAGACAAAAAAAAGCTCCATATGTGGGAAACCCAGCCAGATGGGTGGGGTATACATTATTATTATTATTATTATTATTATTATTATTATTATTATTATTACTCAAGGAAGTGAGCCAAGCCACATGTTGTAGAGGAAGGCAGCAAGGCTACATTTATAGATAAATGGGAAAGCACTGATCTTGGGATGCCTCTAGCTCCAATCGTATGCATGCTTTCATGTGAGTTAGTTCAGCTGAGCTCAGTTGCACTTAACATCCCAGCAAATATGCTCAGGAGGGCCAGGCTACATAAGTGCTCTGCAAAAGAGAAATGATTGCAATGAAGAAGCAGGAGAAGAACCCACAAAGAGGCAATTTGGCCCTGCATCACAGCAGGACATTTCGCAGGAAACAATCCTGGAAATGAAAGCAACTGGGAAAAAAAGACAGACAGCCAAATTATATTGGGAAAGAGCAGGGCAACAACTTGGAAATATTTGGGATAATAATACAACCCAGCCCTGTGATCATTATAGCAATGATTTTCCATAAAGGGAAATGGAAAGCTTCAATCATATGAGGCATTTAAAATCATCCACTTAAAAGGGTATCAACACTGAAGACTACGGGCAGGAAGAATTGTGCTCTGGAAAGGAAACAAACAGATTTTCTGATCTAATGTGTCTTTTTCATATAATAAAAAGGGCAGGGCAGCAATAATGGGAGTAGCCTTGACACACCAAGTTTTATGAGATGCATCCTAGAAGAAAGTAAACTTGTTAGTGGATTTGAAATGGATTTGAATGGATAGGTTATTGAGATTCCCAGATTCCCCAGAATTTCTTTTCTTTTTCAACAATAATTTTTATTAAGTTTCCAATTACAATAATCCAATGGTAGCCTCATTATATAAATGCCAAGTTATAATACAATTACTAATCCCAATCATTCAAATGCCGAATTATAACATTTAGGTGGCCTCCCACATGCTAGAATTGATGGTTTGATTATTTACGTACAGTGGTACCTCTGGTTACATACTTAATTCGTTCTGGCGGTCCATTCTTAACCTGAAACTGTTCTTAACCTGAAGCTCCACTTTAGCTAATGGGGCCTCCTGCTGCAGTGCAGCCGCCACACAACTTCTGTTCTCATCCTGAAGCAAAGTTCTTAACCTGAGGTACTATTTCTGGGTTAGTGGAGTCTGTAACCTGAAGCATATGTAACCTGAAGCGTCTGTAACCTGAGGTACCACTGTAATTTGTTTCTGCGTTCCAAAATTTTATTCATCTCAATTACATTCCCTTATACAACAACTGCAATATTAACAACATCCATTCATCTTGACACACTAAATTATTTCTAAAGCTATAGGTGAAGCATTCAAACTATATCCTTATTCCTCCTGTGTGTGACAATTATCCATCACGCCTTGGGCGGAGCTAATATCCCACTGTTGTTTCAGAAGTTCTCCATTGCTCCATTCCCCAGAATTTCAGCCACAGTTCAAAACTCCTGATGAGATAGGAGGAGAAACTACTATTACTTTTCAAACCTGCACGATCAAGGATTTTCTTTTCTTTCTTTTTCCTGTTCAAGAATGTCCCCATCCCAATTCCCGTACAGGCTTCAAAGATGTGCTAAAAGATACTAACAAACTGAACAGAAACTTCTTACATTAGCACCACCTGCTTTAAAGAAACCCCAAATTATGGGTCAATTCGCATGTCCAATGTTTCCTATCTTTTTCTTTTTATATATATATACTTTTTATTAATTAATTTTAACATATAAATTATAATACATGCCACAAAACTTCATCACTTATACAATCTTTTTGGACTTCCATCAGCACCTCTGATGATCCACCATTTTAACTACTTTTTATGCATTTCTTAAATTTATATTACCTTTAAATATCTTAACTAATCATCCTCCCCCTTATCCATTTTTGCAATAATTCCAATAATATTCCTCACAAAATTCTTGCAAACCTACAAATGTCGTCTGATCTTCACAAATACTTTTCAAATAATCCGTAAATTTCCTCCAATCTTCTGTGAATCTCTGCCGATTTCGAATCCTTCCTGTTAGTTTATCCAGTTCTGCATAGCCCATTAGTTTCATCCTCCATTCTTCTTTTGTTGGTAATTCTTCTTGCTTCCATTTTTGGGCCAATAGTATTCTTGCTGCCATTGTTGCATATAAAAAGAGCTTACATTCCTTTCTGTTTATATCACTCCCTACAATGCCCAGTAAAAATGCTTCTGGTTTCTTTATCAATGTATATTTCAACATTTTTTTCATCTCATTATATATCATCTCCCAGAAGCTTTTCACCTTTTTACATTGCCACCACATATGATAAAATGTTCTTTCTTTTTCTTTACATTTCCAACATTTATTACTGACTTTATACATTTAGCTAACTTAACGAGTTTCCTATCTTTTTCTACACCTAGCTAAAGGAGAGAGAATGGCCACCATAACTTTGTGCTCCTGTGCTGATGGAAGCCCAAAGATTGAACATGGACCTTGCCACATCCTGATGTTGCCAGCCTGAAGATGAGAGACTTGCAATCTCCTGCCACCTGCCAGAAGGTGAGGCAATTGGCCATTATTACCTCATGCTGATGTTGCCTACTTCAAGGAGCAGGCTGGCAATTGTGACCTCATGATGATGCTGCCCAACTGAAGGAGAACTGTTGCCTATTGTGACCTCAGGCTGAAGTTGCCTGCTTGAAGACTGACTGGATCAAGTTCTGTCCACCTGAAGGAGAGAGTCACTGGCCCCTGTGTCCACCCTTTGGCAACCTCTTTCACGAGAACCTTTGCATCTGAAATATTACAGGAAGGGTTCCTTTTCCTTATTCTTCCATCCTTCCATATTCATACTGCCAGAGAGGCACTGCCATCTAGCTGAGTTTTTTTCAAGATGTGGGATGACTACCCTCTAGCTGCCAGACAGTAGCAGTCTCTCCTTGTGCTAAACTGACCTGCTCCCTCATTCCGTTAACGGGGACCACTGAAGAGCTGGGAGCCGCCATTTTGAAATGAGAAAGAAGCAGAGGCAGAGAATCAAGTGAAGAAAGGTTTGCAGTTACGGAAAGCCATCGCTAACTGTAAAGCAAAGCTAAATTTCATAAAGCTAAAACTAGGCCTGGGAGAAAATTAAAATGCTGGGTATTTTTTGACATCGGGAGAAGCAAGCAAACAAGAAGTTTGCCACCTCTGCGGTGAAAAACGAATTATGCTGAGCAATGATGGTGCCAATTTCTTTCACTCTGCAATAAGAGAACTTGCCTCTCAGTTGTCCAGCAAACCCATTTTCTCCTCCCTGAAACACCTCAGATGCAGCACTGTGGTGGTGTGGTGTGGGGGGAGCAGGGATGGAAGTCACAGCAAGAAAGTCTGGTGAAATTATAAAGTTTTTTGAGCAAAAGGAGACAGGTGGTAATGGTCCACACATCCCTGCCGCTTTGGCGGAGAAAAGCTCTGATGAGGCTAATAGCTGTTCCAGACTGGCACTGTTTTCGGGTGTGATTCTATCACATACTGGCAAATCCACTTAAAGTTCTGCACTTAAAGTTGCTATGGAGTTCTTGCACAAACAAACACCCCCCAATTGATGTTTTGCGATTTGAAAAGAGATGTGGAAATGAGCTGCAAAGTGTGGCATAACATTTGCATGAATAAAGTTTGTTTAACCACTATGGTTGTGGATTTGTAACCCTCCCGGGGATATTACATTGAAGAGCAGGTAATAAAAAAAAGCAAGCAAATAAATAATAAAAATGACCTGTCCACAAACAAATCTGAATGAATGCTTAGTAAACAGGTCATTTAGATGTGACTTGATATCATTTCTCGGGGCAATTTTGAGCACTGGGTTCAGTACAGTACTTAAAAACATATGATTCCTCAGATCAGGGTGGCAGATCTGTGAGGCTCAGTAGTGTTATGAGAGCAAACTCTGTTTGATCTTCCACTTTATCCTTAGCTAAGGGAATTTATTGGTTGAGCAAAGGATGTTCCCGTTCCCTGAGACAGTACTGTTTGGAGCACACTGAACAGAGAGAGAGAAATAGAAGATATGGCTCATGGTTTGCACACACCATTCTGCCCCTCTGCTTTAATCCTGAGGTAGAAATGAGGACAACACAAGCAATAAGATGGCAATTCACACAACATGATGATTCAGTTGCTTGTCCCCATGCTGGGGCTCCTAGCCAGGGTGCCAATTAGAGACGGTTTCTGAAAAGTTCAGTTGAAAATCTCCCACTTCTCTCAACTTTCACATTTTGCAATAAAACACAGGGAGGAGAATGGGGAATTAAATATAAGAAGGCTTCCCAAAGGGTGGGGGGCGGCGGGGAATAACATCAACCAGATACTGGGAGAGAGAGAGAGGGGGGGAGGGAGAGAGAGAGATACTAAGGATGTGTGTAAAGCACTCCCCAACCCCCATTAGAAATGTTTTGCTAATCTTACCAAACTTCCTGCTTCTCCCGAAACTCCTACAGATGTACTGCCTGAACAGGACCTTCCAAATTCACCATATATTGTCTGTAACTTTAGGCAACTTCTGCTTAGAAAATGGCCAAAATCTGGGTATCCTACATGGTGACAACCAGATGATGTGGACTCCAACTCCCATCAGCCCCAGCAAGCATGGCCAATGTTCAGGGATGATGGGAGTTTTAGTCAAACAATACCTGGATAACATCTCCTTGGCTACCATGATCAAGACTCTTCCTTCCTCCCCCCACAAAAAGCCTACCATTGTCTCACCTGAACATGAACTTCTAAATATGGGTCAATTTCCCCCTCAGACAAAGTTTGGTAGCAACTTATAAACATAGGAAACCTCCCAGGGAAACATGGCTGGTTTTATCAAATTCATGATAAATTTATTATCAGTCAGGCCAGTACAAACTTGCTTGTGTTGACCCATCAAGCTGAATGAAGCCTAATAATCATGACTGTGATCTTCCAGTTTCTTAATAACCTTCCTATTTTTTCTAGTTCTGGGCAAGAAGTGAAAATTGGTACTGATTCAAACTGGGGGCAAGTACGTTGCATGAACTGTTTTGTGCCTCAAAAAAATTCATCATCTTTGTTGGTGAAACCTGAGAAAACGCTCCTAGATGATATCTGTTGTTTTTTAAAATAATAATAATAAAATAAAATAAGACTTTTTGTGTCTTGGGACATTGCAATGGTCTGGAAAGCACAGCTGATTGGCCACAAGAGTCCATGACGTCGACACATGTGATTATATTATGAACAGAACAACTCCCACCTTTTCATATAAAAGCAATATGGTGCCAAGTCAGCAGCACCTGCAGAGAAAAACAGCAACGAAGTGGCACAGAAAGAAATGTGTGAAAGAGGAAAGGTTTTTTTTTGGCCATCTGCTTATGACATGGGTTGCCATTGTGATGTTTGTGGGTGTACATGTGCTGCAGAAGTTTTCCCCGGTGCCCACCGGGTCCCATTCACCATCTCATCCCCAATGAAGTTAGTTTTGAAAGCAAGTTTGGGTGGATTTCTGCTTGTGCAATGGGACTCCTCCCCACCTCTTCTCCCCTACATATGCCCCACACCCTCCCCATATCAGCTACTGGGGGTTGGGGGCATCTCCAGAACCATTTCAGGTGAAGCATCATGGGATGAGAGAGGGAAAGAGTCCTCTAGCAAAAGCCTAAATCATTACGCTGATGGGATGGTTACTGAGAGCTACATTGGATATGAGCCCTTTTGTTGGAGCACAGCATATGCTTGGCTGCAGTGAGCGCATGGCTCCCGTGACAATTTCTCCAGCTTGCAGATGTGTGGCCAGGCCCTACCAGGTTAGTGTCCCCTGCTTTATGAGACTGCGTTCTTGATGTGAACTAAATCTCATGAAAACTTAGCCTAGCATGGGGACAAACAGGCATATGATCAAAGTGAGTTGCCATATATAATGAAAAGACTGGCTTTTGTTTATGCGCAGCACCACAGGCCTGCTAGAGATGATTGGTCATAGCAGGGGCATCCAGACTTGTGTCAAATTTTAGCTTCTGGTGAAATTGAAGAGTGAAAAGAAGTACACATAGTTGGCAAGGAAAATCCCTCGGATGAATAGGGACGCATGATAGGAAGCTGCAGATTGTGGTTTCAAGAGCCCACAGCTGTACTTCATTCCACAATAAATGTGTCTGCTTTCAGTTTTGCTTGGTGTGTTGTTTTTTTAATCGGGGAAAGCCTCACAGATGGTGCGTCTCACAAAGATGCTGCACCATTCTCACGAGCAATTTGGAACAATTTGTTTCAGCTCGCCGAATTCTCCCATACAGGCAAAGCACAGAGTGGAATGTTGTCGTCGTTTTTTGCATCACTGCTAAATAACACAGAAGGCGAATGAAACATATATAGCAGATGTTGGCATGCTATTATGCTGCTGTTGTGCTCCCCCCGCCCTTGCCCCTCAACAAGTCACTGGGGCGAGCTTCGCACAGAAGTGGCACTTTGCACGGCCTTCGTGCGTTGGAATGCTTGAGTGGTGTAATCCTCCATGTGGCATTTTCGCAGGCTAATTTGAAGAGTTAGAAAGCAGTCGCAAGCATCGGCCAAAAGGCTTAGCATAGGTCTTCTTAGCTATATGCGTTCACAAGCCTGAAGGACTTTTTCAGGAAAGAAAGTAGGGCATTTGCTTGTATCCCAGAAAGAGCCTCTCCTTGCTTCAAGGCTAACAAGTGATCCTTTCCCCAAAACGCAGCTGATGGATGGGCAGTGGGGATAAGTGTGCACACCCCACCTGGGGGGGGGATTAGTAGGCCATGTAGACAACAGTTGGGAACCACATGTAGGTTGTGGGTTGCTTACCTGTGACCAAAGAGGTGGACATTCCATTTAGCAAAACCAGCAATGTATGAGCATTTTTAAAAATATAAATGTATATAAAAGCTTTTCGTGAGCTCCCGTATATTACCAAAGATATTGAATTCTTCCCACATCCTTGCAGCTCAAATGATGTGAACTAAGACCATTTCTTTTCTAAGGAAAGGGGAAAAAGCTAAGTAATGAGAAAAATCTGTTCATACTACTTAAACAAAGTCGGTCTTAGATTTTATAGATTTCCATACAGAGTGATTCTGATAAGTTATTTAAAAAAAAAAAGTCAGGCCATAGCACTAGCACTCTAGTTTATTTTGCTGTTCTTCTCTTTAATTTAGTGTTGATTATGAGGCATAAAAAGACAGTTCCAATTAAATTTACACCATACTTCAATTGCCCATGGCAGACTGAAAATGCAATAATCTCTTCCAAAGATTGCAATAATCTTTGTACTGTGTGTCTTTTCGCAGTCAAGCATCAGTAAAAGATTTAAGGACAGAAACTCAAGGAAGATGGATTCCATCCCTTTGTTAACATTCCCTGTTAGAAAGCCAAGTGCCTGTAGGAATCCCACATCTTTAAAAATGTCCACATTTTAGCTCATTGTCCTTCACTGAAATGATGGAAATCAGCAATAAGGAATGAAGAGCTTTGGTTTTAAGCCTTCCCAGTGAAAAATAGTTTAGAATTCATTTGGTAAAGCTGAATTCTGAATGGGTACACTGCCCTCTTTTTTAAAGTTTGCAGTGAATATTTCCTCTGTTGTTGTTGAGTTTAAGGGGGGGGGGCTGAATAAATGATTGGACACCTCTACTCCCTTGAGAACTTCTGAATGAAAGTCACTTTAGATGTTGTGATTGAATCCAGAAATGAAATGTTGAGGCACAAGTTCTGAACCAAAAATAACTGCTAGGATTTGCAAATGAATATTTCCATGTGCTGTTTATAACTAAAGTCATTCCTCCAGTGTGGGTAACTTTCATCCTAGGATTATTTGGTGGTGGTCAGTCATACCTCATTCCTCACCCATGTGTCTCCTTGGCCCTGTGCTGGTTTTGAAACCTAGAACCATTTGCAGCAGAGATTCTGAGTCATTACAGTCCATGCATCCATATCATGTGCTGAGCGTGTCAGTCTTTGTCTACATCCACACAGCAGGTATTCTGTTTTCCTAACATTTTCCTAACTGTTAATTTCTGGGCTTTCACATGATGTAAAACTCACTTCCAGAAATATAGCAGCATATAATGCATGTTTAGTGCTCCTGTCCATGTTATTTACTTCCAGAAGTAATCCATTCGCAAACAACATGGAAATGAGTACTAAATTTGTGATATATTCTGCAACATTTCCGGAACAGGCTCTTATGTTGTGTGAAAGCTGAAACATAATGTGGAAATTAGCAGTTAGGGAAATGTTGAGGGGAAATGGAATAAATCGCTATGTGAATGCAACCTAAGATACCCCCTCCCAATTTGCCCTGGATAGGTGAGGCAGACTAATCCAATACATTTTCTTTTCCATCTCCTCTCCAATCAGCTGACCCCAACACAGGTGTGGACAATGCCTTGCTATATAAATGTAGAATCCAGAATTGGCCTCCACAGTCACTTACAGACACATTGTTAAAACCATGTTTATGGAAGACAATCTTACTCAGCTACGAGTGATCGCCAAAGAAGAAGATATGTGTATATGTGTCAGGGTTTTATCAAGCACCCAGATTTAAATAATAATAATAATAATAATAATAATAATAATAATAATAATAATAATTCATTATTTATACCCCGCCCATCTGCCTGAGTTTCCCCAGCCACTCTGGGCGGGTCCCAATCAAGTGTTAAAAACGATACATGAGTGTTTAAGGGTGCATACCTGCCCTTTGCACATACCTTTGTTGTCAGAAAGCACAAGTCTACCCCATGATTTCTGCATTAAAAATGGAGCCATGAAGATATACTGTACAATTTTCAAGAACAACTGCAGTTCCTTTTCCTTGGCTGAGCTACTTATCCTCTCCAGCCTCTTATTCTAGTCCCAAATTCACTAAGGCATCTAATTTTACTGCTCAACACTATGATCATCTTTCACCTCTATTG
The DNA here is from genome assembly GCF_027172205.1 of Podarcis raffonei. Classification (NCBI taxonomy): domain Eukaryota; kingdom Metazoa; phylum Chordata; class Lepidosauria; order Squamata; family Lacertidae; genus Podarcis; species Podarcis raffonei. Next base: position 26,702,362 of record NC_070606.1, read on the forward strand.
CTCCTTTCATTGGCTTCCCTTTCTCTATAATATCCTCTCCAACTCCTGGTACTTTTATGCAGAATCACCAGTTTACTCTTTCTTTTTGCTTAATGCCCTTTCTCTACCTTGTCTCTCTGTTGCTTCTTATTACCCCCATAACCTGTTGCCCATTCCCCTTTCACTCCTTGTGGTCCCTTACCAGAGGAATATATATGGGGAAGGACCATAGCAGTGCACCTGTGTCACATGCAGAAGCTTCAGTCTCCAACTTCTCCAGGTAGCGTTAGGGAAGACCCCTTTCTGAATCCCTGGAAAGCAAGTCTAGATAAACTGCATTGCATGGATCAATGATCTGAGTATAAGGCATCTTCCTATATGTCCCTTGTGACCCCTTACCGCTGGGATTTCTTGCCCGAACCATCTAGCTAAATCTTTCTCATCCAAGTGCCTCATTTGAGATTCATCTCACATTCAAACACATCTGCACTGATCCCTTTTTTCTTCATCTTCACATTGCTCCAATTCCCAGTCCTTGTGTCACTATTAGATGGTGAACCCTCCATTAGACTGTTTTGGGTTTCTTCTCCATAAAATGCCTCAGCAGTTCTCGCTCACAACAGAAGATTCTTTGCTCCACTTTAGTGAATTATACTATAGTTCTTGCAATCCCCTCCCCACCCACACACTCAGACTCAAGACAGGGAATGGGCCAAATTATAGGCACAGCTTTAGCCAAGCATTTGAAAGCCAGTTTTTCCAGACTCAGAGCATACTTGCTACTAATATGAGAGCTAGAACACTGGAATTCTTAAAGAATTTCTTCAGTCTACATTTGAAAGCAAACCAACCCAAGTCACGCTTCCTCAACTAATACACAGATCAAAACACAGTAACTCTTTGGCATTTCACTTTACCAAATTTGACAGTTCTCAGCTCAAAAGAATGTCCAAACGTGCATATCACTTTAGATTAAATACAACAAGGACACATGTTGTTGTTGTTGTTTTGAAGCAATGGTGGTTAGAGTGTTGGGCTCAGACCTGAGAGACCATGTTTCAAATCCTCACTCAGCCATGAAGCTCACTGGGTGACCTTGGGTCAGTCACTGTCCCTCAGTCTAAACTACCTCACGCAGTTGTCGAGAGGATAAAATGGAGAAAGGGGGATAACATGTATACCACCTTGAGGTTCTTAGAAGAAAAATGGGATAGAAATGTAATATGACAATCAGTAAAACAGAACACTGAGAACCAAGAACATTGGAAAGACATGGAACTGAGTACAACCAGACAGAACATGGTTTCCAGAACAGAGTCTTGCCTAAATATATGACCCAGGAGTGTGTGAAACAGGGGGAAATTGTTCCCCTTACTTTTCTCTGTTTTCTCCCTCCCCCTGCCCCCAGCCTTCACATTTCTAGACCAGATTGAAATCACCTCATCCACAACCTGCCTGCAAAACTAAAAAAGGAACGATGGGGAAAGATCAGATATTATAATAGTAATTAGTAATGATAATGATAATGTTACAAACTGAAGGTTTCAAATCAGTATGTTTTCAGTTAGTATAGTAATTATTGTAAGGAACAGAAGTAGGTGTGTGGGATTGTCGTTTCACCAATGTACTTATAAATAGCATCAAAACCCGCCTCAGGTATAACTGTTAATTACTTCTGCCTTTCTTTCTGTCCTGAACCACCAGCAACATACCCGGAATACATTACAAATCCTTTGCAAAATGAGTAGTCACCATAAGACAAAAAATAAATTAATTTTCTGGAGTTAAAGTCTTCTGGGTGTTGAATCCCCCAGTGCCAATGGCATAGTGGTCACATGGGGAACAAATATAGATGCAATGCTGTGTGCTGTTTTCAAACTTTCAAAATAAAAAAGCCATAAGCAGGCATCCAGTAGTCTACATAATCAAATTATGTGTCATGGACTGTGCTTAGGAGGGCTGCTCTGAGGAGGAATGGTGAGAACCTTGCCCTTCCCCTGCTCCTGATCAGGATCCTGAATCTTCCCAGGAGCAGGAAAGTAATATAGATTTGGAACAGTGGTTTGCAAAAGGGCATAGTTCAGAAGGCAGAAGCTGGGAAGAACTGGGTAGGGAACAGCTAGAAGAACTGGGAGAGAGAGAGAGTTAACAGACTCATTGTCGCTGGAAAGTGTCCAGCCGCTCAGCCCAAGGTCAAGGAGAGCAGATAAGGTGGCAGCACAGAAAGCACAGTTGTTGAGAGATCAGGTTGCAAGACGTGGAAGTGATGTGGGTGACTAGGGAGGAAGTGGGTGGAACCCTTAATTGGGAGCACCTTCATTCTGAGGAATGGATTCTTTGTTCTCTCGCTGTGATCATTAAAGTTTCTAACTGGTAAGAGACTCCTTTCACTTTGTTCTGCTTATCTATTGCCAAAGGGGGGGGGGGAGCCAAGTCCCTGAAGCCCGACATTATGTGGAGAGTGGGGCCATAGAAGCAGACCTTGACTCTGCCATTGCATCTTCTGGTGATCCCACCCCTATGCTGCCCACACATTGGTAGCTTCTCTGTAGAAGGCAACTCAGCCCAATGAATGTCTGTTGTCCTTGTGAAATAGAACCCTGTGCAATCAGGATACCTGTAAATGAGGACAGCTCACACCAATAGTTGCCACTGCAGCATCCATGGATGTAGTGGTACCCAGAAAATCTTCCCTAGGAGCCTGTAAAGCCAAAGTCTGCACATGCACTTTTTTTTTGCTCCCGTGGTCATGAGCTGGTGATTGTGGTTACCCTTTTCTTCCACAATTACTACATATTGCTGAAGGAGGAAATTGGGAATGTGATTCTCTGTCCCACTTCCTTTTTCATATCCAGGGGTGGCATTCAGCTAAGTTCCACTCAGAGGAAGCCAATTGAAATCAGTGCACCTAACTTTTAAACTGTTCTAATTTTGGTTCCTCTGTTTTGTTTTTGCCGGGTTGGTGTTGGTTTAATGTTTAGTTGGCATTGGTGGTTATTTTAATTTGGTTATAACTGTAAACTGTTTGTAATGTTGTTATTAGTATTGTTGTTATTTGTTTCTATTGATTTATTGGTTGGTTGATTTCTTGTATAGGATATTGTGGATCGAGGGCCCGACCCCTGCTATGTGAAATAAACACACAAGGACACGTGATATAAGGTTAATGGGCAAGAAAAGGCCACAACTTTATTGATTACAGCAGTGAAAAGGTATTGGCTTAGGCATTGGATGACTATAGGAGGTGGGTTTATTCAACAGTAGGTGGAGCCTGTTGATGCTAATCCAACTATAGGCTCACCCCTGATGTCACCGAGGGTCGTGCCATGGCCTCCCGCCAAGCAGGCATCGGACGGAATACACGACCGCCAGATTCCTTTAACGGAATAACCCACGGTAGATAGCATAGGCGATGGCCACACCTAGCCCTTGACACACATGAATCCAATGCCTAACCTACCCACCAATACCACAAAAGTTGTGACGATTGCTACGAGGTAGGCGAAAAAACCAAAAAGCCTAATGCCAAATGGAAAAATTCCTACCAGGCCCCCCAGACAACCGGGGCGACCAACCTAAGGTCCATAGCAAGGCCAAAAAACCTAGACCCTGAGCTAAATGGGAGTGGAGGGTGGGTGACTCGCTGCGGGACGACGACGACTGAGGAGGAGGCGGAGCTGGAGCCGCAGCATTAAGCTGCTAAACACGCCCCCCGGAGACACCTGGTTGGCTGCCTCCGGTGGGCGTGGGCGCCAGCCAGGTGAGGAGGGGCGGGGGCTAAGGCCCCCGGCCAGAGCCGGAGCTCGGGCTCCCGCCCACAACCACTCCCCTCTCTTCCAGGAAGGAGAGTCTTTGTGTTTTTAATGTTCGATGTTGTATTGTGTTATATATATATATATATATTGTTTTTAATGTTTGATGTTATATTGTGTGTGTATACACACACACACACACACACACACACACATGCTGTAAGCCACCCAGAGTGGCTGGGGAAACTCAGTCAGATGGGCAGGATATAAATTGAATATTACGATTACTATTATGCAAATTCATTCATTTTAATGGTCAACACTGAGTAAAACTTGGTTGAAAACCATCCTATGTGCTTTTCAAGACTCAAATTTTTACTGGATCTGACTTTTGCCCACATCATTCAGAAAAGCAAAATGTTTGCGTGTTTGTTTCTGTGCAGGTGGGTGATTCAGGTGAAGAAGGAGAGAAGGGACAAGGGGTGTGGCATCCCAGGCACTCCCTCCAAAACCCAAATGTGCACACGTGAAGGAAATGAACTGGCACTACAAAAAGGCTTGCTTGTATTTGTTTGAGGATTATGGGGTTAATTTGTTGGCTGGTTCACTGTTTTGCCCATCCAAGTTGATAGGCGCCACATATTAATTAGAACATTTCATTGCAAATAATTTCTGCCTGTGAAGGATAGAAGCCATTGTTTTCCTTGAAGCCTTTGAAATGCAGGTGTATTACAATACAGATCTAGGGGGTTAATTAGTCAGGGACTTATTTAAGTTTCAGACTCAAGGCAAATCACAGAGACAAGGATCACATGCCAGGCAGATGGCTGTCAGAAGATCTGCAAGCCTCCTAAGTTGGTAGGATCATACAGCTCGAGGGAGAGCTGGGTCGGGTTTTTTAACTAGTTTATTTTGCTGTAATTTTTTGCTCCAATTGGGAGGGATGCTTGTGCATGTATGTAAACCTTTCTTACGTTTAATCCTTTCCCCTGAGAACTACCTACTTTAGCTACTTTTATAAACTTTTAAACTTGTTTTATAAAACTTTTGGGGGTTTCTTTTTATTTGCTACCCCATGTTCCAGCCAAGTTCTATGCTACAGTGGTACCTCTGGTTAAGAACTTAATTCGTTCTGGAGGTCCATTCTTAACCTGAAACTGTTCTTAACCTGAGGTACCACTTTAGCTAATGGGGCCTCGTGTTGCTGTCACACGATTTCTGTTCTCATCCTGAAGCAAAGTTCTTAACCCGAGGTACTATTTCTGGGTTAGGAGAGTCTGTAACCTGAAGTGTCTGTAACCTGAAGCATGCGTAACCCGAGGTACCACTGTACTTTGAAGTGTTCAGAAGGAGACATGAGGGAAGTGTTAAGGCCATTTGGTGGAAGGCAACGGTCAGGAGCCCATGAGCCCTTGATAACACAGCACACAAGTTGTAATTAGCTTGACGATTTATTGCAAAACAACAATTCGCCTTGGACGCTCTATCGGAACTTCCGTACCCTACGATTCAGTTGACCCTTCTGAGGAGTTCTTCCTGCTTCTGCAGAATATCCTGAACCTATGACCCTTACATTTCTGGTTTTTGTTTCCCGTCTAATACCTTTCCCATACGTCTACTCCATGGGCTCATAGGATTAATTGCCTCCTCTTCTGATGAGGAAATGTCCCCCCCTCCTGCTTTCCAAGCCTGCCTGGGCTTCTTGAGCAAGTTGGCTTCTCTCCATCCCACCTTCTGCATTCCTTTCAGTGTCAGGGGGAGGGGGAGTAGACAGCCAACTGCTCCCAGCTGTCTGAGAGAAATGCAAGCTTTCCTGCTGCTGGCTGCTTCCTAACTCATGCTGTGCCTCTCTACTTGGGGCAGATGTGTTCATGACAGCAGCTGACATCAAATAAAAAAATTTCACCTGGTGGCAGAGAAAAGATCTACAGGGAAGGTTGAGTGGCAGGGGTGGACCTACTATGAAACTAATAAGGCTATGCTTCAGGGCTCCTAATCCTGGAGGGCCACCAGAAGTGAGTTTAGTCTACATTGCTTCAAGATCTTGGGTCTGGTAGACCCAATTTGACAACTCAAATTGATTAATTATTTGTTGCAAGGGCAACTCCCCATTTGGGTGTGTTCAACATGTGTGTGACTACTGACACGCGTGGCATTCTTGACACTGGAACGGGGGCAGGGCAGGCTTACACTCATCCTGCTGACACACATGGTGCCTTGGGACATTGCCCCACAAAAATGGGGAGTTGCCTGTATATATTTCAACCACCCGAAGGGTTGGGAGTCAGTAGCACAGATGCTGTAAAGGTTGATGATCTCTTGCACAACAACCCCATTGAAGAAGATAACCGTGGTTTCCCTGACCTTGCTTGCTGGTTGCGAAGGGGCCTGTGTAACAGTTCAAGCTTCAGGGCTGCCAAAATGTAGGTTGGCAGCTACTGAGCAAGCAAAGGGGGACCCTCTGCTTGGCCAAGATCTTACCCCAGGGAAGCTGGGATGCTGCTGCGGTCCACGGGCTTCTCGTTTCCAGTAAAGACCTCAGTGTGTGGACATCATGGAGGCAGGGCCTCAGGGGAGGGGCTGGCAGAGGCAGGGCTAGGGCCAGGGCCAGGGTGCACACACCTGATCTTTCTTCACATGATGTTAATTTTGCGGTGTATGAAATGCCCCAATAGGGCTAGTAAGTGAGCAAGATCAAATCTCAATTTGTCATTCATTTTCTTTATACGGAGTGAGCTGGAATGTCAGCTTTGCCGTGGGACAGATGTGATAGAGAGGTTTTTGAAATCTGCGTCAATCCCTGTAAGCACCATGAAACACATCTCCTAGATCTATTGCCCATCAGCAATGGACATAAATCTAATCAGGCTAAGCTTCCCTGCTGCCATAATTTAAGGCCCTTGGGTGGTTTTGGTAGCTCTACCCACACATCCTTATTCAGTTTGCACTTTTTTCTCCTTTTTTTTTTGCACTGAAGAAATAATAATAAAATAGGAGAAGGAGTAATCAGTTCAATGCTGCTAATTACTCAGTTGCTAATGTACACAGAGATCTGTTCCCAAGACATTTCGAAGAGACTTAAGGGTTGAACACTGAGCTCATTTGCCTTCTCTCTGTGTAATATAAAGAGACAGCCTGGGGACAGGAGTCAATAGTGGCTGAAGTCCAGAGGGAGGGGGAATTTAAAATTCAAGTCTGTATACAATTCTCAATCAGGGGGAAAATACACATAGATTTATATTTGTAGATTGCCTCATTGTAATGGATCGGGAGGGGGGTGTCAAAGGAAACACAGAATGAAAATCAGTTTAAAAGCTGTTGATGTGCCAAATTGGTGCCTGGGGATTGGGATGGATGGATGGATAGAGGCTAATAAATGGATGTTTATTCCAAACAAGACAGGGGTGCTCCTCGTCAGGGAGGAGATGGACTTTGGAATAGGGATTCATCCTGTTTTGGATCAGATAGTCCTCTTCCAGAAGAAACAGGCTGACAGCCTGAGTGGATGTCCTCCGGGATCCTGCTTTGCACCTCAGTGCCCATGTTGCAGCTGTGAATCAAGGGTACCTCTGCTCATCTTAAGCTAGTGTACTAGCTGCTCCTGTTCCTGAGGCAGTCCAATCTGACTATGATAGCACCTGTCTTAGTTGTAGCTGAATAAAACAATGAACAGGGTAGCGATACAATGACTACTGCAATCAACACAAGATAATATCACCAAGCCAACTGTCTGTAAACAAACAATAAACGTTCACAAAAATGGCAAAAGTAGCTTTTTTCCTAAATAGTTTTTTATCTTGAACAATTGCAAATGCAGTAATAAAGAATCCAGTTGTGGTATGCCAGTGGATCAGTGCTCGGACGTTGTTCCGGTAATCTGATGTTTCGTCACTAAAGAGCTTTTTAGTAAATAATATACACGAGATAACAGTATGTAAATGACTTAAAGCAAGGGTATATCTGTCCCCATCTGCATGTTTCCATCAGGAGAAGCATAGAAAGAGGATGATGTCCTTCAGCTTGTTAAACCTCCTTCATTGTATCTGTGCAGAATGGATTACTGCAATGCCTTCTACGTACATGAGACAAACTTTGAAGAGTGTTCAGAAACTCCATTCAGTCCAGAATGCAGTGGTGAGAATGTTGCTGGGCACTTGTCCACGGATTCTTATTATGCTTGTCATGGGATTATTCCACCCTATTCACTTCATTGCATAGGAAAGGCAATGCAAATGAGGGGATGTAATCAACTACATATCATTTGCAGACTGAAAGCAACCATAACAGCGAATACTGTATTTACTGGATTGATTTCCATTCTGGATATGGTACAAGTAAGTCAATATCCACTATGTTTTTGTTTTCATCAAAATTCTCCCTCTAGCATCCCTAGAGGGGAAGAGGAGAGTTGGCAGGCAAACATCCCAGCTATTACAGGGCTTCTATTGACAGTGAGTACACCCCAAGCTCAGTGTCTGCCAGAGCTGCACACTGTTGAAAGGCAAACTGGCAGTAGGCTGCAAGCAGAAAGAAGAACCTCAGGTACTGACCTGGCACCAAACATAATATAAATACAGTGGGACAAACTTTCTGAAAGCAGCAGGAAGTGGAGCAGCAACAGGGCACAGAGGCTGAGATTTTCTGGCATCCTGAGATGCAGAAGAGCTTCAACTTGCAACATGAGCTCTGGGCAAGGGATTAGGAGGGGGAGAGAGGAGGTCTTGATGATAGCTGGTTTTCATGAAAATATAATATGAGAAAGACAAAAGTGGCTGGTGCAGGAGAGGCAGCCATCTCTGGGACAGGAGAAAGCTGGAGAACAGACAGGAAGGAGATGTGGGCCAGAGCAATGATTCTCATACACAGGGTCATACACAGGGTAGCACAGGATGAAACTATGGGAGGTTAACCTTCAGGAATGGCTGCTGTCAGCGAGGGGAAAGAATTAGGAAGGACAAGGTATAGGGGAAGAAAAAGAGAAACAACCCAATGTGGGTGTGGGTGTGAAAAAGGCAATCATAACAAAGCAACATCTAGGTAGATAAGGATGAAACACAGTGAGCATGTAAAACCAGTGGGTTTAGGAGGGAGTATCATTTGGTAAGAAAATCTTAATCAAAACAGCAGCGAAGAATACGAAAGTTATTTTCCTAAGAGATTGTGGTAATGGGAATCTCAGTGCTAACACATCTTGCCCTGACACAAGATAAAGGTTTAGTTGCTCTAAAGCATGTAACTTTAGTTGGAAAATGTTGAGGGCAAAGGCGGAGGAAGACTGAATTAAATATTTCCAGGGATTTGCAGGCCAAATTCTATCCATAAATAGCTGCATAATCTCATGTATGCAACCCAAACCTCAGGTCAAACACATTCTCTTTCATATTGAATACGCTTAAGGCAACTGCTGAAAATGTGCTTACATTACAGTTGCAGGAGCAGGAAGACAGACACCATCCAAAATTGGGTTAAACAGGGCACGACTTTATTCAAGAGCACTAACAATTGAAGTTGGTCAGGGAGAGCTCTGATAAATAACCAGCCAAATAGGATAAATCCATCACTATGTTCTTGCTTCCTAGTTATGTCATCACAGGCCCTGCCCTGCCATTGCTGGCACGTGTGACTGGCAGGATCAGACAAATGAGGCTGGTGAGGGAGACACTGAGCCAAGTGTTTTGCTATCCTTGGTATAGTCCTTAGCGTGTTGGATTAGGACTTAGGAAACCAGGGTTCAAATATCCACTCGGCTATGAAGCTCACTGGGTGACTTTAGGCCACTCACCCTACTTCATAGGGTTGTTCTGGGGTAAAATGGGGAGGAGGAGACCTCTGTATGCCGCTTTTAGCTCCCTGGAGGAATGGTGGGAAATAAAGACAATAAATAAACTACCAATATAGCAAATATGATCTTGAGATCTGATCCCAAACCATGTGAAAAAACACTGGCTTCTAAACAGAGCTGTACACTATTTAAATACTCAATGAATGGTTAATTGTTGTTGAAGCAACATCTGAGATCTGTGTGGGTTGGATTGCTGCCTGGAGCTGTCCAAGGTCCTGATTGGATTTAACATACACTCCCATTTGGCTTTGCATGGAACAAAACTGCACCTTCAGCATTTTGATCCAGTGTTAATACCTCATCTCATAAGAAGGCTGAAGCACTCCTAGTTGGCCACTGTGAGACAAGAACGCTGGGGGAAAACCAGTGTCATACCCTGTTAATTGAGCCTCTGTTCCATAGAAGAGAACAGGAGCACTGTGATTCTGATGTGGGAAAAGATCACAACTCCAGGACTCCTACTTTGAAGGAGGACTTGTTCAGGTCTTCAGCTCCCAAGGTATTTTCTAACATTCCCTTAATTTTGCAAAACTTTCAATGCAGCCTTGAGGAAATCATTATATCTCCAGCTGCCTCGCCCTTCCTTGCTGTGGCTCTCTGCTACAGATAGCTTGCCCCAGTTCTTCCTCTTCCTTTTATTTATATATATTAAATGCTTTGTGAGTCTGATGTGCACCGGTGGTACTAACTGTGTGAGAGACTCCCAAGCTGTAATACCTGCTTCTGGGTACACTATAAGAAGCTTGTGCTCTCTCTGTCTCTTTCTCTCCATTGTGCCTGAGGTGGCAGCAAGCAACCGCTTGCCTTTCAAGGCACAATGTGACATCTGCACCACAAGTGGGCTAAACTGATGGCCTGAATAAAATGATGCAAGAATCACCTTTCTAGCTGCCTTGTTAGTGCAGAAGTTCACCTCCATTTAAAAAGCTTTCAGTATAGAGCGAACTTATGCTGAAACTGCCTTAGACAGAGTCTGTCCATTGACCCATCTTGTACAGTCTCTGAGGTCCTTTTAACAGAGATATGGGGAATGGGAGGCCATGCTCTAACCTTAACTGCTCACCTGAAACCTCCCCAAGTTGCCCTGATGCTGAAGGTAGTCTCAGCCACTGGTTCCTCCATGATACACACTCCTTTCACATTCCATTTTCAACCTTTCCCTTGATACAACTGCAGCATGCTGAATACTCATGACTATCTTGGTATGTGTAGTTTCACAGGAAGGGGATCAGAATGAACCTAGGCTTCAGGCTTGTGAGAGAGGTTAGGGGTTTGGGGGTTTTTTTGAGGGGGTAGACCTTTGAACTGAAAGCAATCATCTATCAGTATGCATGACTGTCCCATGCAAGTAGCAGGAACAGTTCATTTCATATTTCTCAACTCACTTGATGGAAAGAAAAAATATTGAAACCCTTCACATTGAGACAAGGTACCTTAAGGGTCTTAGCTCTTAAATAATAAACAGGTGTGTAGATAAAGCTAGAATTAAATATTTAGAGCCCATAAATGTTAATGCACCACTTTAGCAAAAACCCTTTACAATTAGCAGCACCATTGATCATGGTCTCTATTTTGAAGAAATGGCACTTTCTAAATGTTCGCTCCTATTTTACTAGCGAAGACAAGTAATTTATACGTTCTTCATGGCTTGCAAAGGGGGGGAAGTATGCACTGCATATGCTCTCTATATTTTTAAAAACTTTTTATTTTTCAAAAACTTTATCCACCACACAAAAAAGCCAAACAAAAAGAGGTACCAATATTATATTCTGCTTTCATCAGAGAATGTGAAAAAAGATTATATTAAATTGTCAGATGACTAAATTAGGGAATACAATCCCCTTAACCCTTCACATTGCAACATGGTATGTTTTCCCCTTCTAAAAACATGGGCAGATAATGTGCTTACTGATCAGCTTCTAAAATTGATTACACAATGAAGGTGGGGAACCTGCAGCCTTCCAGATGTTATTGGACATCAGCTCCCATCACTTTCAACCAGCACGGCTAACTGTCTGGGATGATGATGATGAGCTGTAATACAGCAACATCTGGAAAACCACAGGTTCTCCGCACTTGGCTTTGCAGAATGTAGGGTTATTTTTATTTCACAGTTGCACTTTCCGTATTAACTACAGTTCAGTTAATTAATAGGGTTTGTTTTCAGAACTGCTGTTTGGAGGAAAATGCTTGGTACCAAATATTATTTTGCTTATTGTTAATGTGTTTTTAATAGTGGCAATTGTGGGATGCACAGTGTGTGTGTGTGTGTGTGTGTGTGTGTGTGTGTGTGTGGTGTGTGATTTCCATCCCCCTCCACAGTATGTGTGCTATTCTCATGCTTGTTTTTCTCTCCCCCCCCCTCATATTCTTCACTAAGAGGACACCTTCATTTCTGTTTCTGAGTGGCTGGTTACTGATAGAAAAGGAAAGCTGCATTATGTATACCTTAGTCTCATCCAGCAAGTCATATGTTCTTAGGTACTGATTAGAATGTGTCCTTTCTGAAGTACTGGTGCATGTCCCCTTACATTCAAAGTGATTATCACTTTGTGGTCACTTCCTGTTCCCCAGTGGCAATCAGCTTCTCCACTAACCATGTGGCTGTTTTCAGTTTGTCACTGCTTCCTGTTCCCAGGTGGTGACTGGCTTCTAGTTTCTCCTTCTTCCCAGGTGGCAGTAATCAACTTGTGGTGGCTTCTTGTTCCAGGGTTTTCTTCCTGGGGTGATGAGACAAGAAGGGCTCAAAAAGAAGGCATGGGAAAAGCTATATTTGACGGTGCTGCAGAATATTGTCTCATAGGGTCATCGTGCTTCTCTAAGTTCTCTGTGGATTTCACAGGCTGGGAACAAATCATTTCAAAAACAGGATATAAAATGATAGAAGAAATCATTTTATATTCATTCTTTTTCTTTCACCCCAAGTTTGTCTCGGAGTAGATGTCCTCTGTTCAAACCATGACAGTTACATCTGTCAAGCCTGCCTCATTTTTCATTCCTCTGTGTGAGATGCAAGCTAAGCAGGAGCTACAGATGCTGGTTTGATTAGTGCAATCTGTTGATATTGTTACTTGATATTTCAAAAAAAAAAAAAACAAGCAAGAGAGGATAAGGTGGCATGGTGGTGGCATTTCACAAAACAAATTAGTTGAAGCATAGCTGATCCACTGTGATGGTGTTGACTTTTTCTAATCTACACACTCGCATATCTTTCTAAACAGATGGTGTTAGGCAGCTACAGTCTAGTATCATGTGCTGCATGGCAACCCATATTACATCCATATGCAGACAGCGTTAGTAAGGAAGGGAGAGAGTAGGAAGGCCAGACATAAGGGTGAACACATCAGCCTGCTTCAATTTTGTGTCACTTCACATGCACTCCATCACAGATTCCCTCTCGCTTTTTTGCAGTTGTTTTTTAAAAAATGCACTTTGCATATAAATTGTGTGCAGTTTACCCTAAAGTACACATTTTGTATTCATTTCGATGCCTTTCCCCTAACATACATTTGAGCACCAGTTTTCCATAAAGTATGCATTTTTCTGTGCATTTGTTTGAACTGAAACTCCTTCACAAAATTCAGAGAAGTTCGACACTGCAGGTAGGAAGAGTTGAATGCACTGGTTTATATCATCAAAGGCTGTGAACATTAAATTTCAGCTATGGTTCTTATCTGTGACCTCAGTATGTTTCCTACATAGAATGGGACTACCATAGGAGCCAACTCCTAGGGGCCGAGGGGCCCTTTGCTCCCCAATGAAATATTTGAGGAGGCCGCCTTCACAAATTTGATGGGCATTGCCATTCAAATGGTGTGTGTGCACTTTGTCATGTGATTGATTATGTAAGGTGGGACTTACCTGGGCTCTCGCAATATTTTATTCAAGCTGGCACCCCGGGGGACTACAGCACCATTATTGTGCCACTACTAGCCCAGGGAACTTTTATTGGTGGTGACAACTATTTGATGGACCCAGAGAGCCAAGTTGTTGAAGACTGTGAGGATGGGGAACTTGCCCTGAGGATACGAATCCCATACTGAACCTAATAAGTTTCACAGCCTATTCGAGTTCTCCTGTGATGAGTCAAAATGACAGGAAGCAAACTCAGTGACAACCTTGTACGGTCCACTAAGTGCTTTAAGATGTGGAGAAGAGTGCTGCATTTACAGAATAGTCCTTGCTACTAATATGCCACATTCTGCTCAGGCTCTCTGACTGCCAACTGGCACATCCACTGCAATGACTAAGCTGACCACGGAAGCCAGCTCGACAAGGGAGATGACAAGGGACTGGACTCATGTGGACTCCTGACCTGAAGCAGGAGGGAGCTGGCAATCAAATGTCATAGCCTAAGAACTGACAAATATATATATATTGCACAATTCTAGAATATGTAGTTTGCTCAGATTTATACTCAGCTCTTGAGGAAATGTTGACTGCTTTAGCAGAAGCATTTACTGCTGGCCAAGGGAACAGACAAAGGTCTGTGACAGCTGCGACTGTTAAAATGTCATCCATCACCTTGAGAATGGCTATGCAGGCTGAAGTTCAGCAATTTCCTTTCCAGCCTTCCTTGGCTGACAGTACCGCCACCACCTTGTTCCCATTGTTAAGAGAGTGGTTGCCTTGCAGCTCTCTCAAGCCATTGACTGAGCGAAGACCAAACACTTGTTTATTTCTCCGTAAAAATGTGGTAAATTGATTTACGGTTTACGGTTGCAGAAATTCCACAAGGTGGTTTTCATAAAATTGCAAACAAGGCAACGTGAGCCAAAATGAAAACGAATGCTTTAAAGTAGCCCAAGAAACGCAGACAAATGGCTCAATAAAAAAAGCAAAATTGTCACCATCAGCCGAAAACCAATGCCAGAGATTCATTGGAATCAGCTCACCTAAAACTGAACAGAGGTGTTCAGTTTTGGATCAGACCTGGATGTCTGATTCCTGGCTCCCCCCATGCTGTTGCTCCCTGACTCAGGCAGGGCACATGTTGAGGTCTCCTGCTGTTTAGCATCTGGTAAACAGAGAGATGCTGCCTCTGAATAGAGCGGTTCAGTTCTTTGCCATTCTGATAACTAGCTAGGGATTTGTCTTTTTTTAGAAAAAGAAAAGAAAAAAGCAAATAATCCTGATAAGCAATGATGACCTACCTAGCAGAGCTCAGAACCAGTCTTACATATCAGCTGATCAACCATGAAAGTGTTCTCAGAGAAGTCATATACCCAGCCACAGCTAGAGAGAACTCCATCAGAAGGAAGTGAAGATGGTTAATGAGAGCCACTGTGTTAGAATGTTGGATTAGTACCCGGGAGTCCAGGGTTCAAATCCTCACTGAGCCATGAGGTTCTCTGCATGACCCTCAGCCAGTCACTGGTGGAATCTACACATATAAAAAAACACTGTGGAAATGCTTTTATAAGGAACGTTTGGAAAGATATATTGAATTTGCCATAGCTCACCATCTCCATCTTTTGTCACTTTTGTATAATACACTTTACAACACACTTAACACATTTTATTTGCAGCTCTACAGCTGAGTCCACTGTCTCTTAGCCTAATCGACCTCACAGGGTGGTTGTGAGGATGAAAGGAAGAGGGGGAGAAGTATGCATGCCCCTTCCAACTTCTTGGAGGAAAGGTAGGATCATAAATACAGTGGTGCCCCGCAAAAAGAATGCCTCGCAAGACAGAAAACCCGCTAGACGAAAGGGTTTTCCATTTCGGAGGCGCTTCGCAAGACGAATTTCCCTATGGGCTTGCTTCGCAAGACGAAAACGTCTTGCGAGTCTTGCCATTTTTTTCCGCTTCCCCCCCCCCTTTTTCTAAGCCGCTAAGCCGTTAATAGCCTTTTAACAGCTTAGCCGCTAAGCCTTTAATAGCCGCTAATCCGCTAAATTGCTAATAGCGCTAATCCGCTTAGCCGCTAATGGGGTTGCTTCGCAAGACGAAAAAACCGCTAGACGAAGAGAATCGTGGAATGGATTCTTTTCGTCTTGCGAGGCTCCACTGTAAAACAATTGTGGCATATTGCTCTCAGGCTTGCCTTGCATACACAGTTGCTGGAATGCCTAAATATGGTTCATATAGTCACAAGGAACAATGGCTTTACTTGAATATATTGTCTAAATAGAGGCTAGAACACAGCAGGTGGGAATAGGAACTGAGGCCTAATTTCATTCCTGTTTAGAATGAGCAGCTGCTGGTATCATATGGCATGCTTTTGATCCCTGTGAACCTGTCCTGTTACCCTGTTGTCTATTGTTTTGACCTGCTGTATCCACCTCCTACTTTAATGAACCTGGCAGACAGCTCAGCCTTTCGGCTGTGGTTCTTGCCTCTATACCATTCCGTTCTAATTCTCTCTCTTTCGCAAAACACCGTTGATCGATGTCTAACCCTCCCTCCCCCAACCTGTCTTATCCTTGAAACAGGAATTGTGGCATTTCATCTTGTGGGAGCACAAAGTGTGGCAGGTAATGGAAGAAGTGGGTGCCAGATGACAGTCCCGACACAAAAGGTATGACATCCTTTTCCTGCGCGTTTCTCTTAGCTCTTCTGCGAAAGAGAATTTCCTCAGAACTGCTCAAAGCCCTCCTTTGACTTCAATACAAGCTGTCAGACAGATCTTTCTCTAGTCTTCTCCAAGGTGCTTGCAACTTGAATCATTCGCAGCTGGAAGGCCTTTAAGATATTTGTCTTCCTTCTTCTTGAAAATGCCAATCACACTGCTTAGCACCAGCCACACTGCACCCCAAAAAGTACCAAATATGGGCAGAGCACGAATGGCATTGCATTATGTCGGGGGAAAGAGCACTTCTTCGTACTTTGAGCCAACTCAACACACCTTATTCAAGCCACTCTCACAGGCCTGTGGCAGAGTCTGCAGCTGGCTAGCTATCTCCATCATTCCCCCTGAAAGTCTTGATCTTACAGATTGGACAGTTAGCATCTGTGAAGCCGTATTCCCGCTACAGTGGTACCTCAGGATAAGTACTTAATTCATTCCTGAAGTCCGTACTTAACCTGAAACTGTTCTTAACCTGAAGAACCACTTTAGCCAATGGGGCATCCTGCTGCCGCCGTGCCGCCAGAGCACGATTTCTGTTCTCATCCTGCAGCAAAGTTCTTAACTTGAAGCACTATTTCTGGGTTAGCAGAGTCTGTAACCTGAAGCATATGTAACCCGAGGTACCACTGTATTATGCTTTCTGGGTAAAATGGCTGCTTTCTGTTTGAAGCGGTCGTTCTGATCAGGAAGCTGAAAAGTTCTTGAGGAGGAAGATATGGTTTTTTGTGGCCAATGAGACCACAGGGTGAGGTCAGTACTGTTGTTTTCACCATCCTCCTATGGACACAGGGGCGGAGCAATGTTGGGGCGATGGAGGATGGACTGCCCCGGGTGTCATCACCAAGGGGGGTGACATTTCGCATGTTGCCTGCCTGCGACTCCTGCCTACTCCGAGCCGTCAGGGGAAGGGGGGAGTTATGCTGCTTTGCTGGAAGCACAAACAGGTTGGAAAGAGTTAAGGGACACCCTCTCAGAGAATGGGGAAGAGGCGGGAGCTGACCCACTCAGTCTGAGGTATCGGCGAATGGGAGGGCTGCAGGACAGGAAGCAAAAGGTCTGCTGCTTCTGGTCACGCCAAAAGCAGTCTTCAGAAGAATCATAGTGATTGATGATACCGGGAGGCTGTGTTAGAGCCCTCCGGAGCTATGACAATAAATCATCCTTTTTAATTAACTACGCTTGCTGTGTTATTAAGCCGGGGACTAGACTCCTGACAATGGTATGCCAACCCCTTGCAATGCAGGAATCTCAACTAGTTCATACATACAGATCTAGTTAGTCTTAAAGTGGACTAAGACCTAGGGTATCAGAGTTAAAATTCCCACTCAGACATGAAGCCCACTGTGTGACCTTGGACTGATCCCTGTCTCTCAGCCTAACCTACTTCACAAGGTTGTTGTAAGGATTACATCATGGAGGAAAGGAGACCACCCAGGCTGCCATGCGCTCATTGGAGGAAAAATGGAATGGATATAAAAGTAATACTAGTAAATACACAATGATAATAATAAAACGTCTGGCCCTGATTTTGATTTAGGGCTGGTTTGGAATAAAGAAAAACCCAGCAAAGCAAAGCAAAGCAAAGCAAAAATAAAAATAAAATAAATCCGGGACACAACAAGGATATTCAGGCTTATAAACATTGGACTTCTCCTCATCAAATCCAATGTGTGGCTTTTTGCTGGGACAGGCTTGCTTGCGGAAGGTGTACAATCAGGGCGTCACCTTTGCTTCTGTGCTACCTATGAACTCTCTGCACCAAGTTCTCGTCTGAACCTAGCCTTGCACTGTCCTACATTTTGTAACAGCATTTTAAGTTTGCTGATGTGTTTTATAGGCTTTTATTATTATTATTCTCACAACTATGTAAAGTAGATCATAGTGCATTTTTAGCAAAAGAACAGTAGTAGCACTTTTAAAGACTAACAAAGTCAGAAACATAATTGCCTGCTCAAGCCATTATGCCTGGCAATTAATATGCATCACTCCATATTACTCATGCCGCTATGTTTTGTCAAATTACAGTTTCCATTTGAGACCCTTCCAAGGATTTAAAACCCCAATGGATCCCTGATGTGCAAAGTCTAGTTAACCAGCTTTGCCTGCACCATAAAGTCTCTGGGAGATATCCACTTTGCAGGCCTTATTCCCAGAGGGCTGTGTATAATGAGCAAAAGCTCCCATGGCTATGCCAGTGGATCAGGAATAATCTCGGCACCAAGCTCATCCTCGGGTACAGCAATGAGAGCGCTTTTATTTAAAAGTTTAATGGCATGCCCTCTTCACCCTTGCCTGCCCCAGAGTCCTGAAGGTGTTTTGTGTGGAGTGGGCAGATTTATGCAATCTGTATTCTTTTCAATGCCACATTCCAAAGAGCAAGAGAAATGTTAATTCAGATGTAACCTTGGGCTGCAGGGTGTATGGACAGAGCCAAGATACACTCAGCAAACTGAGAAATGACAGCACGCCCCAAGAGTGCAACGAGGCACAAAGCAACTAAACGAGATGGAGAGTCCTTGCTGTGTGTTACCCTTGCGTGCTAAGCTGGCATGTCCTTGCTGTGTTCCTCTCACAGATTAAGCTGGCACCAAGGGCTGAAGCTGTCAGCACCTGAGTCAGCAAACCAAAGGTGATATAAAGACATCATTTGAGGGAGTCTCCATTCGCTACTTTCCATTCATCATAGATTCTGCAGCAGGGCCGGATTTATGTATAAGCTAAACAAGCTAAAGCTTAGGGCTCCACTCTCTTGGGGGCCCCCAAAAAATCTAAAGGAAGAAACCTGGATGTACATTTCCAAAATATAAGATAAAAAAAACCTACATACAGCAACAGTGGCAAATGGCTTTAGATACCTATTGGTCCATAAATTACCATATAGCATGTATTCAACACAAAAACAATGAAAAGGGACAGGTGGACATATAAAGGGCCCCATTACCTTCAGTAGCTTTGTTGTTGTTGTTTAGTCGTGTCCGACTCTTCGTGACCCCATGGACCAGAGCATGCCAGGCACTCCTGTTTTCCACTGCCTCCCGCAGTTTGGTCAAACTCATGCTGGTAGCTTCGAGAACACTGTCCAACCATCTCGTCCTCTGTCGTCCCCTTCTCCTTGTGCCCTCCATCTTTCCCAACATCAGGGTCTTTTCCAGGGAGTCTTCTCTTCTCATGAGGTGGCCAAAGTACTGGAGCCTCAGCTTCATGATCTGTCCTTCCAGTGAGCACTCAGGGCTGATTTCCTTAAGAATGGAGAGGTTTGATCTTCTTGCAGTCTCAAAAACATCAATTCTTTGGCAATCAGCCTTCTTTATGGTTCAGTAGCCTAGGGCCTCATCAAACCTAAATCCAGCCCTGATTCTGCCTTTCTCCTTGGTCTGCTAACTGGGAACATAGGCTGCTGCCTTCTACCAGGATGGATTATTTGCTCATCTGTGCAGTGTTATCTCCTCTGGCTGGCATTAGGCTCTCTGCAATCATAGGCAGAGGGTCGTTCTCACCGCCACCTGCTGTCTGACCCTTTGAGCTAGGGATTGTAGCTAAGGACCTTCAACTCAATACTGAATTATGGCCCCTCACCATGGGTGTCTGCAGGAATAATTTGGGGTGGTGGGAGGCAAGGTCTATGACTTGCAGTTCGTGGTTGGTGACTTGACTCTTTGCAGTCTTTACACAACTGAATCCCATGGACTATTACATGGCACTGAAGAGAAGCAACGGGAAACAAGGGTGGGCTGTTTCTGTTGGTGATTTACTCCATCGTAAGAGATTACATATTTCAAAACTAACTTCTAATGTTGTCTATTTCAGAATAGCAGAATAAGGCACTAAAAGGATATAACGCCTTCCATTCGTCCATTGAACAAAAATGGAATCTAAGCCAAATTAAAAACCACAAAGGCAGGTTTTCACACCTTCGACACAGAATCTGCCTTGGCTGTGGTGAATGCCAGACCTAAGGTCTGAAACCAGTCAGACTTCTTTGTTAATGCTTGTCTGAAACATAAAGGAAAATATAATACAAAGTGGGCCATTCTTTCAACAAAAACTGGAGTCTTTGAGGGTCTTGGTCAAAATGGTCAATAACTGCTTTTATCAGTTTCTTCCTGGAATAGATCTTCAACCTCTCTATGTGGATAAGCAACAAACACAAGCCAGACCATCGATCTTCACTCATTGTTGAATGCAACCATGTCTTCACCCTGTGCAAATTGCTAAAGGATTGTTCAGTTGCACATGTTGTAACTAGGAGAGAAAGTGCTATAAGGATGGGAACAGGGAACAGTTGGGTCTAATAGTTCAGTAACGCTCATGTTGCAAATGTTACACAACCACCATCCGATTTCTTTGGTATGTCTTTTTGCTCACAATTCACACCATGTAACAGATTCATCCCCTAACTTTTCAAAGTTGCAAAGCTCCTGAATGGAACTGACAAGCGTTTGAAAGTCCTTTTCCTGGTGCATCTGAGATAGATGTAGTTTTAGCAAACAGAAGACAAGTTGGTTTCAATTGTTGAAATGAATGCTCAGTGTAGATACATGTGAATCTAGGTAAGGAATGTAGATGGACCAGCAGCAGAGTTCATCTGTAGATTGGTTGGGATGATAAGCATTGTTTTTCTGTTGTGTGGTTTGTCTAGGTACTTTAAGTTCTACATTCACTTCATCTATCAGTTTCTTGCACGTCTCTATTATTGTGCTAAAGTTCTCATCACTAGCTACCATTTTCCTTCCCCAATAGGTGCACTTTTTTCTGATTCTGTCTCATCTTCTAGTAGGCCTTGTAATCTCCTTCCTTTTTTCCTGGCAACTAAGGTGTGTCTTTCCTGTGTAGGATTCATCCTAGATCAAGTACTCCCTAGAAGTTATGTTTTGCAAATACTATGACAAAACAAGTGTGAGTGGAAGTTCAATAGCTCCTCCACAAATGCCAAAGTTAAACTTTGAAAACCTTGCAAAGAAGCTTTGGTATGTCTCCTGCTACACACGACCTAAAGCCATTCAAAATTAAGCCTCTTTGTGTTTAATGGTTGATGGTAAGTGTAAGCTTTGGCTTCAGGTTTTCATTGAGGAAAACAGAATTCTTTAACAGCTGTATCTCCACAATCAGGACACAACAGACTTCCCAATGGAAGCATCAGGTTGATGGGGGGCAGGTAGCAGAAATGACTGTCTTCTCTCTAATTTTGTGTTCTTCAGTGCCCCAACCATCATGGTAGCCATGTTGTGTTATGACATGCCTCCCTATGGGCAGCCATGTTGTGACTGGCACCAACAGTCTTCTCTCAAAATTCCAAATTTTCCCTCTAGTTCAATTTTTTTTACAACCCCTGGATTAAAGGGTAGCAGGACTGTACTGCTGGCTCTGTCCCTGTCCTCCTGGCTCCACCCTTTACTTCCACTCACTGAACAAAAGTATAAATAGGAAGCACTCTGTACTCACAGAGGCAATTGTGTATGTTGAAGAACCCTGGATACATTGGGCTCCCAAATGAGTTGAGGAGCCTCTATGTGTGCAGTCACACCCCTGGCTATATTGTGACTGCAGCAAGCCACTTGGTGTTTTACTTTGTTTTTTGTTTTCTTTTAATCCTTCAAAAACAGAGTACCCAGACTACCCATAGATTGTTGAGTCAAAAGGTGACCAGGAATAAGCTGAAGACAAGTATCTTTCTCTAGTACCAGACAATGGGTGAATGTATATACTTTTCAAAAGAACACCAAGTACCCTGTAATCAAAACAGCCACAGTAATAAACAAAGGGAAATTAATTCCTGATAGCTACACACATACATACAGTTCTTTGCTAATCACCAATCTCTTTTAAGTAACAATGAAACCCATTATTGTTGAACCTTTGCTACTTTTTATCCTGTGAGCTATGGAGCAGTGTGGCCAAGGAGACAATCAGCTTAGAGCCATTTGCATGCTAATGAACTACAAATGTGATGTTCAATAGTCTGAAAAGAATAGTACATTTAACTGTGTGTAATTAGTTAATGTGCAGTGAGCGCTAGAGCTAGATAAATACAAGCAGAGAAATGAGCATGCAGGGCACCTTTTGTGTTGTTGCTGTGGTTTGCCTTATTCAGAAGGGTAGAGCTCAAGCCCAATCCTTCATGGGTAGTAACTCCTGGTTTCAAGGGAACTTACTCAAAGAAATGAGAGTACCTGGGATGGCAGCTTAAATATTTCTCTTCCATAGGTTTTCAGACACGTGTGTGCAAGCCCTGCCCCACATAATCGATCACATGATGCATTGCACACACAGCGTTTGAATGGCAATGCCCATCGACTTTGGGGATTGGCCCCCTCAAATTATTGGGGGGGCAAAGAGATCTTGGGCCCTAAGAATTGGCTCCTGTGCCCTCCAAGCTGCTCCTCACATGCATGAGGATCATTTGTGTGACTTAGGCTTCCGTTTCACCAAACCTTGCCCTTTGTCCTCAAAAGTTTCTTTTGTAAGTGAGCAAGTTTTCTGTATGTCATGAAACCTGACTCAGAGCCAGGCCCCTCTGTCAAGACTCTCCCTCTGAATTTTGCACATCTCCCCCATTCCTGATGTTATGTACTGAGTTGAATAGGATCCAAAAGGCAGCAGTCTGATTGGTCCTAGAACAATAGGATTCAGAATGCAGCAGTCTGATTGGTCCTAGAACAATAGGGTCCAGAATGCAGCAGTCTGATTGGTCCTAGAACAATGCAGCAGTATGATTGGTCCACAGGTGCCACCCAATCCAGCTCCAGGTGGAAGTGAATCCGCAACCTGATTGGCCTACAGGAGAATCCCAGAATTAGCCAATCACGTGCTGCCCATTGTGTAAATAATGTATATAAAGCAGATATTTTAGGGGAACTTTCATTCCCTCACTATGAGCTGAATAAAGAGCATGAAATCCATTCTCGATTCCAAGTATATTTCACCTAGGCTTGGGGTGAGGAGGCAGGGAGGCATCACAGCAGTAAGGGGGGTAAGCATCATAGCAGATATTGAGCTGTCAGGAGTGCAGGAGAGTCAGGCCTTGTTTCTGAGGCACTGACAGCATCTCAGGAGGCAACAGGAAATCCAGCCCCCAAGAAGGCACACCTAACTTCAGGACAGGAGTTCTCAGCAGGGCAGGTATGAATGTGAGTAGCTGAACTTTGCCCACCTCTGTTTGAAAGTATGGTGGGCAGACAGGTCTTGTTGTTGTGATGACTCCTATGAAGTCTTGGTTTGCAGCTCTTGATTTTGGAATCCTGGCCCCCTAGACTGGTCCCTGAAGTGCATTTATGGAACCCTGAAGCTCCTCCCCAATGCTAGTTTGGTCCTTGCTGTATATTTGGCACCTAGGGGTATATAGACTGGTTCCTGCTCTTTTGTTGCAGAGTTTCCATCATCTCTGCCTGCTGACATAAAGCTTGGCTCCATTACACAGAAAAAAGTGCACTTGCTATTATTCCTGGGCAGGAGGAAGCCAGCAGAACCCCGTACACAAATGCAGCAAGGCTTCCATACAGTGCACAAGTCGTTGAAAAGGCACTTCAATTATATAAAGGGAAGAAGACAGAAGTTGTACACAAGGGGGAATTAGTGTACCAAATCCATCTTCCTATTCCATCACCATCATTTGCAATTTGCCACAGGCAGCGTGGTATGTAAGCAAACTGATGCCTAGCAATCAATTTCTGGCACACCTTAACCATCAATGAATTAGACCAATAGAAACCAACTTTGTTTCCCCAGTCAAACATCTCTTAAATCAACCACCTCCTTAATGGGTGTTGATGAGTTATTAACACTTTTGAGAAGACTGATCTCATTTCAATAGCATGGATTGGGTGGTAATGGCTTTTTAAAATATTATCTCACAGCAAGCTAACACTCAAAGGATTGACTTAAGCAGCAGAAAGCGAGCCAGAAGATCTAATGTGCATTACTGCTGGAATGGAATTCATAAAGATTGCTTCCCACCCCCCACCCCCATGGTGCTGTGACATTCCCTGCATTTACTAATGGATAAAGGATTGACATTGTCCCAAAGCACTGGGACCTCTCAGCTCACTAGGAAGCTGAGGGTCATCTGACACATTATGTAAAGGTAAACATGGGCCTACCATAGAGCAGGTGCTGTACTGAGAGCTGCAGCCAGTTACTGCTCCCTGATAGATAGATTTGTTTTATTTAAGACCACTTATATACCACTTAATATTTTTAAAATCCCCAAGTAGTGTACAGTCTAAAAAACAAACAGGACATCATTAAAACAGAAGCACAACCTAATACCCATAAAGCAATGATACAAAAGCATATAAAAGAGAACAAAACGAAAATTAAGATGATTCAAACATGTAAAACAGAGCCAGGGATCTTGTGGGTCAGGGAAAACAACTTCCACAACTTCTTTCCTTCATCATCCACATGCAGACTGGTCAGTTTCAGCAACTGGGTGAAATAAAGGTGTATATAGTCTACTTCCTGGATGGCGAAGTTGTAATGTTGGATGTTACTGGACTACAAGTCCCATTGCTTCTGGCCTTTGGCTAGGCTGCCGGAGGATGATGGGAGTTGGAATCCCACACCATCTGAAGGGGCTGCAGGTTCTCTTCCCTGATATAGATCTTTGGTGTCTGTAAGGAAACTTAAATTCCATTAGAGCTGCGAGGAAAGCAAAGTTGGTGGCTCAGAGTAGGAGTTTGTCCCTGTGAACGAGGAAATCTAATGAGCTGCAGTGCTGGAATGATGTGGAAGATGCATACGTCTCAAAAATTTGACAGGCAAACAGTGGAAGGTGAAAAGCTGAGCTATGAGGCACACCTCCCTCTTTCACTAGATTAATGAGAAATCCTTGCTTTGTGTTCTCTTCCCACTGCTGAGTAATTTAACCGAAAGCTATCACTTCCTGTGCATTTGTTGAAATACCCTGTATAATTTACAGGAAAGCTTTATCCCTGCTATGGCAGTCCTAAAAGGGTTGCATATATATATGAGGGGCATATGCATTTCTATCAAATTTCTGGGAGTAATATATATCCAGCAGAACACAAGAGACTCATCCCTGTTAATTTACTGAGGACCACCCACCCCCAAAAAATAAAAATAAAACAAGTCTCACATTTATTAGGCTTTGAGAAGTGTGGCTACCATTTCCAAATCTCCATTTCTTTACCATTATTGGGAAAACCCTCAATTAGTGAAAATCTTATAATTGGATTTGCTCGGAAAAAATCAAAGTTTTGGTGTGTTTTTTAAGGGAAATTGTCAAAAACGACACTGCCAACAGAGGTTGCCACACATCCCAATTATCCGGGACTTTTCAGCAATTTCTACCCAGACTCTGTTTCCGATGGAAATTCCGGATGTATGGCAAGCCTAGCTAAATGGGTAATATGTGCACCTCCAAGCTGTTGACAGAGTCCTAGAACCAGAGCCAATAAACATCAATGCACACCGACATTCCAGCAACAACTGTCCTTCCATGCCATTTCCAAGGAGATCTAGATGGCACTACAATAGTCATCCTTGGAGTCAAAAGGGAATAGGTTATGGTTGTTGGCCACACATCTCCAGCCATAACTAGCACCTCACTTTTAAAGGAATGTTTACTGTGAGGAAGATGACCCAGCCAGACCCCATAAATGTCTTCCACTGAGTGGATGTAGGTCCATTACAGTGGATGGAACAAGGCTCTCTAACACCCTCAGTCTGCCCTCAGCCAGCCCCACCTGCCTTCCTACTTACTTGCATCCTATCAGCAGGCAGCTGTTGTTATCATAGGCTCTGGTTCCCCCTACTGTTGGCCTCCTTGCTTTCTCCCCTACCAATCCCAGTGGGTGTCAACCATAACTGCCTCCACCTTAGGAGTAGGACATTGTACTCTGTCAGTTTGCATTTCTTAGTGCAGAAAGTATTGATCTGATGTGTACAGATCTTTCCTATTCTAATTAATTCAAGAGGGTTCTGGAAGCTTCTCTGCATGAAAGAAACAAGCAGAAGGTTCATGATGTTTGGGTTATTCCTTCAGAGAAGCTGAGTACAGCTGGCTTAAACTGGTTCTCTTATCTCTTTCTGTCAAGGTCATGCTGACTATAATAGTAAGGCCAGAAGGAGCCTTTCACATTCTCTTTCTATCTCTTTTCCTTCTGGTGTTGTGTTCTCTACATAGATAGTGGTAAGGTTTAGTCTTACTATAAGTTATCGTAAGTTTAAGTTAAGTCTGCTGCAACTGGATTTCTTATGGACAGTGTCAATTCTGAATGTATTGGATTTGTGACAGTTATGCTCATTTGCCTTCAGGAGCAGTAAAGCTCTGCTGGAGGAATTTTTCATTGCCTCTGGTCTATTTTTTGGGGAAATCCTGCAATGTGTTTAAGTTTTTACTCTGCTAACTATACATTGGAATCTGCTCTGGATCATATTGAGTAGAATTCCATTACATACTCAATTCCTCCTCCCAGAAAATCCATTTTGGCCGGCCCTCCTTAGTCTCCCTTGTCCTCCTCAGCATCCTTTGCTGCTTCTTTCATCCACCCCACTTCTTTACAAAGAACTGGCATCGCTCTGCAGGTATAGGAAGCCCACAATATTATGGAACTAACATCCCTAGATGTCCATTGTCTGCTGTCTTCTAAACCAGCCATGCTAGAAAGTTGCTGTCAACCTGTGACCTCATAGGAAAAGGGGACAACACTACAATCACCTTCTGCAGCTATTTTATGCATTTCCATAACTTCTTCTCCTAACATAAGAACTATGCACTTCATCTCCTAAATGTGCAGCTATGTATTTCATTCCCAGAGCTTCTGTGGCCCCTTTTTATCACATTCTAAGGTGAAGGTTTTCTGTGAGTGCCCATATTCTTAATCGGAACTTTGAGATCTAAGACCTTCACTTCTAAAGTAATGTTCTGATGCACAGCGCACACGAAATTGTTTTAGCCTTTATAATGTTCTTTCTACCTTCCGATTCCAATTCTGAAGTTAAGCTAAATATGACAAGCTGTATTAGAAAGGAACAGATGGAACTTGCTTCAGCAGAATGTGATGGGTCCCTCTTACTATTGAAATGTTTATAATGCTCACTCATGTTTATGAATAGCACTCCTCTTTTGCATTTCTCTCCTTCAGGCACTGATATGGTATGATTTCAGGAAAGTCACGTAGGCTTGGGAAAGAAAAGTTTTATATCGTTCTAATATTTGCAAAATAAAATAAAAAACTTAAAAAGCAAAAGTTTCCAAGTTTTCAAAAATGTGGGTGGGGATAAGCTAGGCTGCAAAAAGGTACTCGGAAGCCCCGAGAATCAGAATATTGCTGTGAATTGGTTTGCACGTTTCTCCAATTTTGAAAGGCAGTTCTGAACTGCCAGTGACGTGGTCCACTTCTTGCACATGATGAAACAGACTTGCCTACAAGATCTGATGCCATGAAATAATTAGCTAGGTTGGCTCAGAAAATCTCCCACTTTGTGGCCTGTTTGGGATTGCAAAAGCAGGCAAAGGATCAGGGAGGCCAGAAGAGGTGGCTAGAGAGTGGGTCACATACTGGCTTGGTCTAGCCACTGATGGGAAACAGTAGCTCAGGATAGTGGGGTAAGGAAATTGGGAGGGAGGCCCTGCAATATAACAACAGAGCTGGAATTTCCCTTTCTGCTTCCTCTTATTGAAACTCAACTATTTCCCCTAGGAGTGGCTTCACTAAGGAAATAAAAGCAATAGCTACTTCTTCTCTGTGCATGCAGACAGATGGATAGATTGTCAACAGCTCCTGTTTCCAGGATTAATCCAAACCCCTTTTCCAGCATTGCTATTGCCGCTGCCTGTTCCTCAGTCACTCCCTGTTTCTTTCTTTCTTTCTCTGAGCTGTGCAGCACTCCACTGCAGAAAGCAAATGGACTGGAAAAAACCTTCTGCTCTTAGTATTCAGGCCGACTTTGGTCTTTTCTCTTCCTTTCACCCCCCACCCCACCCCACGTAAAGACCTGAATTGCATTAGCTGTTAATTACCGCACTTGTTAGCACAAGTGGCTTTCTCCTTCGGAGGCTGTTCTTTCGCCACTTGGAAATAATGAGAAATTGCAAAGGATGAAGGAAGGGAAAACTCAGAATCTTGCAGCTTCATCAGGAGAAGCAGCAGGGCCCTGGACAAAGTCCAAAGCTACTTCAGTCATAGCAGGGCAAAGATGTGCCATTCTCCCATTCGGGGGGGGAATGGCTCCATGGGTTAAATCCCAAGGCAAGATGGGTTGTCTCTGAAGTTGAAGCAGGAGGCTGCATGACTCAGAGCAGAACACCTGAAGTGCTTCGTGGCACCTCAGCAATTCAGGTATATAAATATTTAAAAGCTTGAAGAGGCATCTACTAAAAGTGGAGCTGTGTCCCCAAGTGTACCTCATAAGGAAAATGGGGATGGTGGGGAGAGGGAAGCAGCTTTGAAAAATCA
This sequence comes from Podarcis raffonei, assembly GCF_027172205.1. NCBI lineage: Eukaryota > Metazoa > Chordata > Lepidosauria > Squamata > Lacertidae > Podarcis > Podarcis raffonei. The sequence continues at coordinate 26,730,925 of NC_070606.1, forward strand.
AAACATATGTCTCTAGTTTAAGGGAAATGTCTTAATCAAGGAGGGGAGCTATTTCATGACTGTGCTCCTCAGTCCCAGTGCATTTCTGAGCAAGACTTGTGTCTCTAAGGAAGATGCCAGGATGGGGTGGGGGGAGGGAGTGAAGGGAGAGCTCTGTTTTGACTGAACGCTTGTAATCACAGGAGATGATTTTATCCAGAAATCAAATTCTGTTTAGGACTTCCCATCCCAAAACCAACTTTAAAGAGGCCTGGCATTTTATTTTATTTTTTTAAAAAAACAACCTTGGATGTATTTGAGTGTGATTTGGGAAGTTTCTTACCATTCTCACATCAACAATTTTCAGACCAATTACCCACAAAATAGCACAGGAGATTAAGTGATGCCTTTTTCATCCTCCTGAAACAGTATTGCCTGCCCTTTCCAAGAAAAAAACCCACTGCAGCTATTATTTTGAAATTGGGCAGGATTCATATCCTCAGAAAGAGTGACCATGCCTGTAAATTTCATCTAATTCCACCCAAAAATAAAGACGTTGGAGATTGATGTGTGTGTGTTTCTTTATTAAACTTTTTTTTTCATACTACAGTAAGATATAGACAACTAACATAAATAGAAAATGAATAACCAAAAACAGCTACAAAAAGTACAAATTGTTGTTGTTATTTAGTCATTTAGTCGTGTCCGACTCTTCGTGACCCCATGGACCAGAGCACACCAGGCACATCTGTCTTCCACTGCCTCCCGCAGTTTGGTCAAACTCATGCTGGTAGCTTCGAGAACACTGTCCAACCATCTCGTCCTCTGTCGTCCCCTTCTCCTTGTGTATCAGGGTCTTTCCCAGCATCAGGGTCTTTTCCAGGAAATCTTCTCTTCTCATGAGGAGGCCAAAGTATTGGAGCCTCAGCTTCAGAATCTGTCCTTCCAGTGAGCACTCAGGGCTTATTTCCTTAAGAATGGATAGGTTTGATCTTCTTGTAGTCCATGGGACTCTCAAGAGTCTCCTCCAGCACCATAATTCAAAAGCATCAGTTCTTCGGCGATTAGCCTTCTTTATGGTCCAGCTCTCACTTCCATACATCACTACTGGGAAAACCATGGCTTTAACTATACGGACCTTTGTTGGCAAAGTACAAATAAAATAGGTAAAATACAGTGTCCTCTCTTGAAGGTAGTTCTTAACCCTTACCACCCACAGAAGGGAGCAGTCCCTCCCAGCTCTCACCTAGGAGCTTTCCTTTTTCCTCTCACCCTGACAGATCAACATTTCCCTGCTACTTCTGCAAGCTTTGAGAACTCATATTCTGGCACCTGCTAAAAGTAAACCTGCCTAGGCATAAAAGTGATGTGTGCCTCCAATTTTTAACACAAGAGAAATGCAAAACCCCAGTGTGCCTCACTCCATTTTCAGAAGTTTTGGAAATGAGAGTCTTCTGCCTGCTACCAGGATGCTCTGATTAACATGAATATGAATTCCTTAGAGGGGAAAGATAATCAAAACCACTTCAGGAGGCCAAAGAAAACCCCCCAAAGGGATTGCCTTTTCCTATAATTATTTTATCCTGTTTCTCAACCCAACATGCCCTTTCTGGCTTTGCTGTACACCCTTCTTTAGAGCACATGGAGTGTTTTGTTTGTACAAGTGAATAATTAGCAGAGAGTGGGTCATTAAGCAAGTGTCTTCTAGCAAGTTCTCCTCTCTCTCCCCCCCTCCCACCCCAATCTGTGCACTTTCACTCCTGAGGTAACTCACCACCCTAGCGGTAATTAAGCCCCATATCCAGCAATTGACCTGGAGTATCTAGGCTAATGAAAAGAACAGAAGCAATACACAGTCAAGAGTGCATCAAAAAGGCAGCCATCTGGCAGGCGAGGAAATGAAGCCGGCAGATTGAAAGGTGCTAATTGGGAGGATCAGGGAATAGTCTCCTCTCTAGCACGGAGAACTTAGAGCCCAGCTTGTAATGTTCTTAACTCCAGTTAGAAAGAGGGTCTTCTGGATTTTGGATTGGCTACTAATCCGTTGCTTTTAAGATCAGCCTGGCACAAGGGAACTGAGCAGTGTGCAATGAAAGACAAGCAAGGCAGGGCTGCTAAAAGTGCAAATTTGTGACCTGGGGTAGCAGTTTCACTCCAGCCCTCACTGTCTTTGTGTGTGTGTTTCGTGTGTGGAATAATTTTTATTGCTTTTCATGTAAATAGAAGAACAGCATATAATTACAGTAACTAGTCCAGAGGTGCATTCTCATATGCAGTACACAATACACAAGCAATATGTTTATTTATGCAATATCAGCTCTAGTAACCTCTCCACAGGGATTCTTGTTTGTTTAGGGAAGTTTTTAATGTCTGATGTTTGTTTGTGTTTTTAATATTCTGTTGTGAGCCGCCCAGAGTGGCTGAGGAAACCCAGCCAGATGGGTGGGGTATAAATAAATTATTATTATTATTATTATTATTATTATTATTATTATTATTATTATGGCCATGAAATAAAAGCATCTTCAGTCTTTACAAAGGGAAAAAAAAAATGAACCAAAGGCTCACCAAAAGTGTTTATCCCTGAATTCCCTTTAATTACCCTTCTGCGGCAAGTAAGGCATTTCGACAGAGCCACATTCCAAATATTACTTTCCCAGATTTCTGCAGGGATTAAAATAGGTTGTTTCCAATCTCCTGCTGTTGTTAATCAGGCTTCTGATAACAGAATAAATACTAAATCTCTGTAAGGCTATGGTATAGATCTGAGTCTAACGATAACAAGGCAAGAACTGAATTGGGTGAAAGGGATTGTTGCATAATTTTGGAAAGAACACGAAACAGTTTTCCCCCAAAGGAGTATACCAATATGCAACTCCACTATGCATGAAAATGGGAGCTTCGCTTGATGCTGTGAGAAGCTTGCTTCTGTAAGTGAAACCACTGGTAGGAAGGCATTCTCAATCATGGCACCCCGGCCTTAGAATGCTCCCCCATCTCAGGTGACATCAACACCAACACTGGTGGAGGAATCTATCAAGATCAGTGTCTCTAAGCTTCCCTATCTTAAGTTCAGTTCTCTACATTTCCGCATCACTTGCAGATTTTTATTTTTATTTTAGAAAATCCTCATGAAAATTCATCAGCGTTTTAATGCAACTTTCTCCTAACTGAGACATTTGTGTGCAACTTTGCGCAATATACACATTTTAGCTAAGTAGTTTCCCTTACTATAATGCCTTTTCTCATGCAGTTGTCAATACAGCTTTGTTTATGAACAACTTGGACTAAGAACGCTGCAAACTCGGAAGTAGGTGTTTTGGTTTGTGAACTTTGCCTTGGAAGCAGAACATGTTTCGCTTCTTGTTGAGTGTGTTCCATTTGTAAATTGAGTCCCCTGCCGCTATGGGAAAGCAAGCCTTGGTTTAAAAATGCTCTGGTTTAAGACTTCCGGAACGGATTAAGTTCATAAACTAAGGTACCACTGTATATGCATTTTTGTAAACATTACTTAGGGACTAGGGTGGCGCCGTGGTCTAAGCCTAGGGCTTGCCGATCAGAAGGTCAGCGGTTTGAATCCCTGTGATGGGGTGAGCTCCCATTGCTCGGTCCCAGCTCCTGCCAACCTAGCAGTTTGAAAGCACGAAGTGCAAGTAGATAAATAGGTATCGCTCTGGTGGGAAGGTAAACGGCGTTTCCGTGCGCTGCTCTGGTTCACCAGAAGTAGCTTAGTTATGCTGGCCACATGACCCGGAAGCTGTACGCTGGCTCCCTCAGCCAGTAAAGCGAGATGAGCACTGCAACCCAGAGTCGTCAATGACTGGACCTAAAGGTCAGGGGTCCCTTTACCGTTACCTAAACTTAGGTGGAGAATAGCACCGCAAAATTCAGAGAACTGTGCATTCCAAAGGCTGTCTCTGTGTTGGTTTGTATATTGGGAAGGTTGGCCTATAAAAGTGACTTGAATCCAATTTCCCCCCCTATCTATGCACAAACACCACTTGGCCAGCACATTGGCAGCCAAAAGCCTTGCACCCCTCATGTGAGAGAATTTCACCACATTTTTCTTTTCTTTTCTCATAAATTGATGGAGAATGTTCAGGGTAAAAAAAAAACCACAGGAGAAATTTCCAGCACTACACTATTTGAGAGGACTTCAGTGTATCCCCGCTGCAAGGGAAATGCCAGCAGTTTTAAGTGCTTGATGCTGAACAGCTGTCTCATTCTGGAAACTGACCTGTGGGCAAATGAGGACATACTGTGGTTTTGAGTAGGGGGAGTGAACAAACCCACACCACAGATATGAATAAAATCTGCTATATACAATATATACATACATCCCAGCTCCCCGATGAACTAATGAAATCCAATTACCCCGCTCGCAAGATGCTTTTAAATCAATGAGTGAAGGACACAGGTCTTTGTAAGGGCAAAGATATCATGTCACTTTTCTAAGTGCATCATTAGCTCCCTTTGAAAAGAAATACACCACGATTCCAGCAGAGGCGAAAGCTAACAGCGGCTTCTTTTCAAGAGGCCAAAGGAACATCTAAAATCTCAATTGCGGTTCTGTGCCACAGTTATACTTATGCTGAATAGATCCATCATTCAGAGTTTTCTGTAAACACGGTGTTAAATGGAGGGTTTTGTCTTCCAGGTGAAAACATTTCCTTTGCTGTGGTTTGCAGGTGCCCTGTAGAGTCCGTAAACCGCCATTTCAATCAGAGACAGAAACTGGTCAACGGTTTGGTGCATTTCGACATGCTGAGTTAATCTCCCGCTCCATCTTTCATAAATACGTAACATACTACATTAAAAAGGAAAAGAAAAGAAAAATTATCTTCCTCTTGCTGGGTGGCATAATATCAGGGCATCCCTTCGTCTTTTAGCAGAACCTGCAGTTCTCCAGATTTTGCTGGACTACAGCTCCCATCATCCCACCTTACCATTGGCTATGGCGGCTGCTTCAGCTGCTGAGAGTCCCACAACACCTGGAGGGTCACAACTTCCCCACCCCTGCTTTTGCTAATGAATGGGACCAGAATGTGAATTAACATGGAGGACACCATGGTTTGATGCTCCTGTTCAATTGCATACTCCAATGCTGTGCCATAAAGTTACTCAAAATGATGGGGCTCCTTTTAACCCAACAACAACAACCATTTATTTATTTATACCCATGCACCTGGTTGGGTTTCCCCAGCCATTCTGGGGGGCTCCCAACAGAATATTAAACGCACAATAGAACATCAAACATTAAAAACTTCCCTAAACAGGGCTGCCTTCAGATGTCTTCTAAAAGTCAGATAGCTTTTTTATTTCCTTGACATCTGATGGAAGAGCGTTCCACAGGGCGGGTGCCACTACCGAGAAGGCCCAGCAGTCGATCTGGCAGGTAAGTCAGAAATATTCCCATGCACATCCACACACTCATCCCAGCATGGCACATGAGAACTTGCATATTGGGGGAAATTATACTCACGATCGTTTTAGCAGTAGTGTTTCCACTTGTCAATCAAGCCTGTCATCCCAATTCTCTTGTCCAGCCAGCACTCCAATCTTCCTGATCTCCACCCTAAACTGCCTGTTGATGCCACAGGAACTGAACAGCACCTTCCTCCTGTTACTTGGAGAATTTTCACTTAAAGATTCCCAGCTGCTGCTTGTCTTCCAGTAGAAAAGGCCCTTCCCATAGCTAGCCGTTCCAAGATTTAATTCACACCTTCTTGAGGCATTTTGCTGTTTTGTTGCAAAAATGAATACCGAAGGCATTTGCTTTGATCTATTTTGTGAGGTTAGGCATTGGGTAAGTGGGTGGCGCTGTGAGTTAAACCACAGAGCCTAGGGCTTGCCGATCAGAAGGTCAGCGGTTTGAATCCCCGCGACAGGGTGAGCTCCTGTTGCTCAGTCCCTGCTCCTGCCAACCTAGCAGTTCGAAAGCACGTCAAAGTGCAAGTAGATAAATAGGTACCACTCCAGCGGGAAGGTAAACAGCATTTCCGTGCGATGCTCTGGTTCGCCAGAAGTGGATTAGTCATGCTGGCCACATGACCCAGAAGCTGCCATGCCAATAAAGCGAGATGAGCGCCACAACCCCAGAGTCGGTCACGACTGGATCTAATGGTTCCTTTACCTTTATTGTTTATAAACTTTACACATTCTATTTCTGTATCAGGGATTCTTCTTTATCTTAGTAAAATACTACTACTACTACTACTACTACTACTACTACTACTACTACTAATAATAATAATAATAAATGTTTTTATTATATTCTGCGCATCTGATCGGGTTGCCTCAGCCACTCTGGCTGGCTTCCAAGAAAAATAATCAATAAAGTTGTGGCCTGCTTAATCCCAAGATGTTTGTCCTGTGATTATTGCATCTTCCCATACTTTGGCCCCACCGTCTGCAGACTCACTGAGACTGAGCCCCTGAATTTGGGTGGGCCTGGACAAGTTCACAAGCAGAGCCAAGCTGGCACTTCTACTGGGGCACTCACATAGCCCCAGTCTTGCTGCCCTGCCTTAGCCCCATCCAGGTAAACTGTGATGTCAGGAGGGTGGCTCTGAGACCCTATCTCTCACATTTCTTAGTTCCCAGTGTGACATGCATACCCAAAAGTTAGTGGCTGAGCTAGCCCTCTAAGCCCAGGTGAAATGAAGTCCCAATAACCCATTTCTTTATGGCACCGATATTCCACACCCTGCACTGACTGAGGCTGACAGTGTATATTCCAAAATGAAATTATATAAAAGGCATGTGCTATAGTGGATGGATATAAATAACATAGCGAATTTAGCTACGCCTCCTTATTGATCTGTGGAAGCATTTGAAGATGAGAATGCCATCCACCTTTACAGATAATCCCGTACAGCTCCTTTTGTAATGCATTCTTCTGATTTCCTCCACATCCACCCCATATCAGTTAAGAAGATTTACTCTCAAATGAAACCCATAATTTCCACCGCCAACATACATTCTGTTTTCTGGTTTGGTGCTTTTCACATTCAGATAGGTTTGGTGTGCAAGTTACAGGTTACTGTCAAGCAAGGACTTAATTATCCGATCTTCCTGCTTACACTTTAAGCACATTCAATTTATGGTTGGGTTTAAAGAATTCTGTGTCCTATAAATATACATGGTTTCCTGGTGTAGCATAGAATTATTTCCTCGTGTAAAAGAAGGGGGGGCAATATTTCAAAGCAGTTTTTTTTCCTGTTGTCTGAACTGTGCTTGGCTCCCATTTGATGGTTTTATATTTAGAAGATGTGTATGTGTTTCCAATACTTAAAGTCAGTAGGCATTTTAAAAGGAGAATTAGCATCACCCTTGTCTCTATAAAACAGCCCTTTATCAAACTTAATGTGCAGCATGGGGACATCTGGTGGCTTCAGAAGGCAACTACACCATCATCAACTTGCAGAAAGTTACCGTATTTTTCGCCCTATAGGACGCACTTTTTCCCCTCCAAAAATGAAGGGGAAATCTGGGTGCGTCCTATGGGGTGAATGCAGGCTTTCGCTGAAGCTTGGAGAGTGAGAGGGGTTGGTGCGCACCGACCCCTCTCACTCTCCAGGCTTCAAGAAGACATCCGCAGCCTAGGCAGCCCTGCGGGAGTTCCCGCAGGGATGTCTAGGCTGCGGATAGCAGCCTGCTTCCGGGAGCGTCGGGCGCCCTGAAAGCAGAGCGCCCGGCGCTTCGGGAATACATCCGCAGCCTAGGCAGCCCTGTGGGAGGTCCCGCAGGGATGTCTAGGCTGCGGATAGCAGCCTGCTTCCCGGAGCATCGGGCGCTCTGCTTTCAGGGCGCCCGGCGCTTCGGGAACACATCCGCAGCGTGGGGAGCCCTGCAGGAGTTCCCCGCAGGGCTCCCCACGCTGTGGATAGCAGCCTGCCGCCGGGCGCGCGGGGCACCCTGAAGCAGAGTGCCCTTCGCGCCGGGCATACATCCGCAGCGTGGGGAGCCCTTCAGGAGTTCCCCGCAGGGCTCCCCATGCTGCGGATAGCAGCCTGCCCCTGGGCGGGCGGGGCGCTCTGAATCAGAGCGCCCCTCGTGCTGGGCAGACATTGGCCAGCCCCACAAGCTCGGGGGACAGCAGGGAGGCGCAGCGCCACCATCCCGCTGTTCCTCGACCTGGTTCGGTTTCTCCGACCTGCTTTTTGGGGGGGAAATAAAGGAAAAAAATTGTCCCCCAAAAAACTAGGTGCGTCCTATGGGACGGAGCATCCTATGGGACGAAAAATACGGTAAATATTCCCCCCAAATACGCTACTCTGTTTTGTCCTTTTGGATGATGATGATGATGATGATGATGATGATAATGATAATGATGATGATGATGATGATGATGATGATAATAATAATAATAATAATAATAATAATAATAATTTATTTATTTATTTATACCCCGCCCTCCCCGGTCAGGGCCGGGCTCAGGGCAGCTAACACCAAATATGAATTGCAATAAAACCTAATAGGAAACAACAACAACAACAACAACAACAACAACAACAACAACAACAAACAAACAAACAAACAGTTAATTAAAATACAGCTTAAAATGCAGCCTCATTTTAGTAGTAGCCCATAAATCAAGACCATAAAGGGAGGAAACATCAGATATTCACCCGAGCCAACTATCCATGCTGGTCCTACATGGGCTGGCAAAAAAGCCAAGGGGAAATTTATATACCAAATCCCATATAAGGGGTCAGAGTGAATCTAAGCCGAAGGCCAGGTGGAACAGCTCCATCTTGCAGGCCCTGCGGAAAGATGTCAAATCCCACAGGGCCCTAGTCAAAATGGCTTCCTCTCTCCTTGTCCGACACTCAGCTTTGGAAAAGGCTTCCTGGTGGTATCACTTCTTGAATGTTTTTCCGTTGGCTAAATTGGAGAACACTAATTTTGAGAACAGAAGGAATGCTTGAATGCGTAATTATTCAAGCTAAATCTATGGATGAGATGCCCATAAACTGAGTACAGTGGTACCTCGGGTTACAGACGCTTCAGGTTACAGACTCCTCTAACCCAGAAATAGTACCTCGGGTTAAGAACTTTGCTTCAGGATGAGAACAGAAATCGTGCTCCGGCGGCACGGCGGCAGTGGGAGGCCCCATTAGCTAAAGTGGTGCTTCAGGTTAAGAACAGTTTCAGGTTAAGTACGGACTTCCGGAATGAATTAAGTACTTATCCTGAGGTACCACTGTAATCAGATGCTGTGTGCCAACTAGCTGTACCTTGCCAACGGCCACCTATCACTTCATCATGGTCAAATACTTTGTGAAGGTAAGGATGCCCACATGTGGGTACTAATCCAACTAATCCACCTTTTAAAACTGAATTTGTGGAGCCATCCAATGCAAGAATGAAGTTGGAATCTACAAACACTCATGCCTAATTTCACAACAGTCACTTCTTGCCCTATGCTATAGCTAAGATCTCTTTTAAATTTGACTTTTCAAAGTTACTATGACATTCTTCTTATTATTATTTATTTTAAATGTTCAGGCTATCTGATGGGTTCCAGGATAAATCCCAAGAAATGCCCTTACAGCTTCTTGAGTCCTCTTTTACATACATTGACAGGGGCATAACATTGTTAGGGCTCAGCCGTACTTCCGCTTCTCCCCAGCTCAGTGTGGGTCTGAGTAGTTTCCCACTTGACCCACACTTCCTAGGCATGAGTCTGAATGGTTTTACCCTTGTTCTGCTCCTTTCCTGTAGCTCTAAATCAAAACAAACACCAATCCAGTGTGGTGGGAGCCAGTGTGGTGTGGTGGTTAAGAGTGGTGGACTTGTAATCTGGTGAACCGGGTTCGCTTCCCCGCTCCTCCACATGCAGCTGCTGGGTGACCTTGGGCCAGTTACACTTCTCTGAAGTCTCTCTACCTCACTCACCTCACAGAGTGTTTGTTGTGGGGGAGGAAGGGAAAGGAGAATGTTAGCCGCTTTGAGACTCCTTCAGGTAGTGATAAAGCGGGATATCAAATCCAAACTCCTCCTCCTCCTCCAGAGAAAACCCAAATTGTGGTTTGCTCCAATTGAGTGCTAAAGAGGAAGGGTGGAGAAACCCTCAGTTCAAAATGTGTGTTGGTTACAGTCCCTTCGAATTTGACTTCATTGGCTTGGATCCCAAGGCAAGTTAAAGAACTTTCACGGGACAAAAGTTTCTTGTCTCTGCTTGCCACCTTGCAACATGAGAAAGCCTGATGAAAGAGCTTTGAGGGGGTGAGGCTCTTCTGAACGATGTGTAATGGCTGTGGAGGAGGGACAAATGACCCCTAAATCAGGCAAAGCTCTGCATTGTTTGGGGTGATTTCTCCTCAGCACCACTTCTCACATTACTCTAGAGAGGCTGGTTTCTTGGCGGTGCAAAAGTGGCTGAAATGAGAAGGAGACTGGACATATGTCCTCCATAAACTTTCTTAAAGTATCTTAGGGCACTCTGCACAAGCCATTTACTGCACATTTCCAGTGCCTGGGCATTCATACACATCCCATTTCCTCCCTGCTCTCCCTCCCTTTGTTAATGCTGATTTTCTCTTACTGGGGGGGGGGGGGAATCCAGCTATTACTGTTCATATCCGTATAGGTGCAAAACCTCCAAGGGTGTTTCAGAGCAGATCCCATTCAGTTTGGGGAGGCAGTTTGTTTCTGACATGTTATACAAGATTTCTGAGGAGTCTGCTCTACGGAAGGTGTGAGGAACCTTTAGGCCTCCAGATGTTGTTGAACTACAACTCCCATCAGCTCGAGCAAGCATAACGAATGGTGAAAGGTGATGGGAATGGCAGCAACATCTGCAGGGCTGAAAGTTCTCCAAACCTGCTCTACTGTAATTCCCCCAGAGTTCCAGAGGGCACTGGCGGAGGAAGAGAGTGCAGGCGGAGTGCACCACCCCCGGCAGCGCGATCCCAGTAGGGTGCCATCACAGCTGCCCCCCCACCTGCGCTGGGTACCCCGCCCCCGCAGGCAGTGCGTCACGCCCCCAGGACATGTGCCACACCCCTGTGGGCGGTGTGCCATGCCCCCAGGACGTGCGCCAGCCCTGCCCCCACCTGCTCTCCGCCCCCCGGTGCCGGAGCATGAAGCTCCACCACTGCCAGAGGGCCATTTTATTTCCAGGAACAGTCATAGGAAAGCTGTTGCTTTTGCTTCAGTGGGAAGAGAAACGTGATCTTGCTGCTTATGGAACTCTCTCTCTCCTTTAGTACAGGACTGGGACTTCAGTGCCATCTAAAAGCCCTGCCTGGCATTTGCTTGCTATGCTGTTTTGCAAGTCCCAGGGCCACGGATGCAACAGAAATTCCATTTTGCTTGCATTTTAAGGAGAACCTGCTTAACGTGCACTTCTCAAATCAATACATGTGCTTCTCCCATTTTTGCGGTGTAGTTCTCCACAGGATCCCTCTTGCATTTCCCCTGCAGAAGTTAATAACTGCCAGTCACTCCAATGGGAAAATGTAAGGTTTGCATTTTGGAGACATGCCTTCCCTGAAATTATGTGACCTGATGTCTATTGAGAAAAGCCCCATAAGCTGACACAATGTGCCCATGGACTCCTCCCTATGCCCATAATACCAACAGGCAGGGGGGTTTTTCAGCTGGAACTTTCCAGAACTCAGTTCCAGCACCTCTAAGATGGGTGCAATTGCCATTCTAAGAGAATGAGGGAAGTGTTCATAATGAGTTCTGGCACTTTTTTTCTAGAAAAATAGCACTGCCAATAGGCAGTTATAGGTAGCTTTTGAGCATGTGGAAAGTGCTTTCTTTCACTACTCATTCAACAAAAGGCCACCATCACATAGACAGGATGAGTGAGTTTGGCTTTTAGCCTAAAGGGGGAAATTTCTGGGCCAGTTTGAGTTCTAGCACTTCAAATTTGAGCAGTGCTGTACTCAAAGGCATCCGTTCAGATTTTTAAAAAGCATTTCTTGAAACCTAGATTTAAAATATAACAAGCTGACCACATCGGGTCAGTCACAAACCATTTGTCCTCGCATACAACTATGCCTGTTCACTAATTCTTTGAAATCCAGGATCTTAGAAATGAACAAGAGGCCAGATTTCTGCTCCCCTGCCCTCCATAGAAATGTCTCTTCCTCTCACAAGGTCACCCCTTTAGGATACTTGAACAGCAGAGATGATTATTAATTCCTCTGCAAAAGCCACAGATAGGTCACAGAGCTCTCAACTCCCAGTGCTATCTGGTCAGCGAGCCTGCAATTAAGATGTGAAAAGTGGGTGGTGAGTGGCTCAAAGGGAGCAGGTGAAGGGATGATGGTTGTCAAAAAATGAAATAAGGACCCGTTCTGTGAGCTTTGTTTGGTATCTTTATGTCGCTGCTTAGTGCGTTAAACCAGCATGGCTGAGTGACCTCGTTGCTGTGTCAAAGTCAGGGGATAAGTCTTCCCACAGCAATGAGGTCGCTCTGTGGCTGTGTTAAAATCTGGCCTCATGCCTGGTGTCTAATTCTGACAGGAAGCTCAGCTGTAACTAGGACTCTCCAAAGCCAGAGGCAAGGCTAGATGCATTTGCCGCCGAGCTGTGCCTCGCGTTGCTCCACTAAGAGCCCTGATCTAGTGTGTCAGCAATCAAGAAATAAGTGTCAAGGCCTGAAACCCATTCAGCTTAAGCTCTGTCCACTGGGGCAATACTAATAATGCTTAGCAGGGCAGAGGAGGAACTTCGAAGGACCAGCCTGCTCACTTCCTCTCCCTGGTATTTATTAGTACAACTCTTTCCTTTCACAGCTTAAGAAAGCAGGTCTGCAGAACCCCAGTGCTAGGCCAAATGTAGCTCGCCAACTATGTGACCTGCCAAATGCTTGGCAATGGCAACTCTCTGTGTTTCCCCCCAATGCCTACATCATGGGTGGGGAAACTTTTTTGTCCACTAGACCATATTCCGTTCTGGGCAGGGACACATAGTGGGTTGGGCCAGATCAATGAATGTAAAGTGTACTTCTGTCCTGTAGGCACACCCCCATACCCCTCTGCACCCAGGCAAGCGAGGAGCTTCCTCAGAGTTCAGCGGCACATTTCAGCCAAGCAAGAACCCTCGAGGAAGGTACAAGACATGGCCAATGAGGGGTCTGGCCTTGCAGAGTCTCAAGGGCCAGAGAGAAACTCCATTGGGACCCCGGGCCTGAGTTTCCACATGCCTGCCCCAGGCAGAATGAACACCTTCTCGGCTTCAACCGTATAGACCAACCCAGACACTTCAATCTATGGACAAGACCCTGTTAGACGTACCCTGGGCATCTCACAGTAGTGTGGGAAAGAGCTCTCTCTGTGGTGGCACCTACCTGTGGCCCAGTCTTCCCTTCAAGATCAGGCAGGTGCCAGCTATGGGTGCTTCTGCTGGCAATTAAAAAATGCACTTGGTCATTAATACTGGCTCCTGGCATTTCTGTAACTTTTTTCTTGTGTTTTGACATTTTCTTAGCGCCTTCTGACCCACCTTGATATTTCTTTGGACATGATTATGACTTAATAAATAACCAAGGAAGACCTCAGTGGGCCACCACACCTGGCGGGGTGATGGTGGCAAAATGCCAGCTGTCTAGTAACCCAGGATCTATTTAAAAAACAACAACAACCCTAGATACATAGGAATCTGAAACTTTGGCTCAACCAACAGTGCTTAAAATTCTCATGCAATATTCCCAAAAATCAGACTGGCACATTGGGTGTTGGGATATTTTTCTAGCTTCAGAGGCTACTCTAGATAAAATGCCCTTTATTGCAAATCATATTGCTACGATCCCCTTGTTTCCTCCAGTCTTTTCTCACTAATTCTCTATTTTTGATGATTTCACATAAAAGACTCACATTCGGTAAAGGCCAGCAGGATGATATGCACATTCCCCCCAAGGCTGCCTCTGTGCACACAGCTGTTTTTGGGTAGGAGGAATGTCCCAGTTAGCCTCAATGCACTGCTAGAAAAGGAGCAAACAGAAGAATGCACCATTGGCTTTTGCTGCACTGGAAACACATAGGAGAAGAGGAGGCCATGCAGTCTTTGCTAAGTGGGAAATAATTGCCAGCACATCCAGAAAGAAGACTCAGGCAAGAACAGCTATTTGAGGAAAATATATATTTATTAAAATATAACAAAACTGGGACAAGCTACTAATCACCAGTCAAGACCAAAGGTCAAACCAGGAGTAAGAACCAAAAGTACAGGAAACTCAAGAAATCTTTATTGCTCAACCAAGGCTCAGCTGAAACAGGAAGCTGTGTATTGGACATGCCAGTCCAATGGCCAGCATGAGTGGGCAGTGTTAGTTGACTTGCAGAATGTTCTTCATGGAGAAGGCTGCCAGCTGGTGTTCAGTGGTCCACCACACAGTCAGGAGTTCACCCTACACTCGAGTAGGAACCTAGCAGAGACACATGCCCGATTGGCATGTTCTCTCCCTCCTGGTTGATCATTTGGGAGCTTCATAAGCTTTTTTCTGCCCAAACATTACAGCGACTGATTCCAACAGACACTGGCACACTTAGGGATCCGCAGAGTCTGTGCAGTTTGCATGGCAGACCTCAGCAACTCAGCATTTTGGCTAATCTACTTTATTTACATATAAACACACACGGAGCACTGCAACAAGGCTCCCTCTCTCTCTAGCATCAGACAGCAAAGAGAAAAAAGAACAAAGGACAATAGTCCCACTTCACGGAACACAGTAACACAAACATCCTGTCTCTGTCACTTCCCACTCTGTGGAGTCAAAACATATACCGTCGTGTGATAGACAACAATCCCATGACTGCAATCATGGAGCAGGAATTCCAACAGAGACACCAGTTGCAAAAAAATTCACACCATCTCCTTCTGGCACGGTTGACATACACGCCACATTACAGGTGGAAATCTGGTTGTGTGACTGGCTCCCTGTACAGTTTAAGGAAGGGATTTCAACTACATCTGTGCAACTCCCCTTTTTCAGGAATTGGCACCCATGTGGTTGAAATGGCCTGAAGCACAGAGCATCACTTTCATACATAGTTTCCTGCATTGACACGTACTCAGGGTTTCCTTTTGGCACCTGCCTTGCTAAGCACGGACACTGTGCACTGCAGCCCTCTTGAGATTTCCCAGCATGTAAAGTGATTATACAAGGGAGGGAAAAGATTGTTGTGTCAATCTCAATGAGGTATGCATTCACTAATTTGCCCACCCACCAATGATATGAGCATAGGCTCTGCATGAGAGATGCAATAAGGATTCTATTTCAGTCCTGACCCACCTTTGCTTCATGCAGTGATGTTTCTATTCGGCTGCAGTTTAGCTTCTGGCAAAAACTTAGCTTCTTGCTGTCCACTGTGACAGAATTTTACACAACTCATTATGCAATTCATTACATTACTCCACACCACAGAAAGGCCATTCATTTCACTGAAAAGAAACTGCTACACAAGCAGCAGGTGTAATCTATTATGCGTTGTTTGAGGAGTGTAAACAATCACAGCAAATACCAATCATATTTGCAGGACGGATTTCCATTTCAGATATGGGGCAAATAAGCAAACACGAGAGATTTCTGCTCCTACTGGAATTTTCCAACACTTCTGTGCTGTATACATGTCAGGAAAAAAGCCAGGTTCTTAATTGTGTGGACGAATCTACATGTTGATAGTGCATTTGTACATGCCTGTGTCTAGTGAGTTTGTCTAAAGAGTCAGACAGGACAGTCGAGTGAGCCTGTAGAAATTGGGGGGGGGGATGCCACTGCAACCCACACGCTCTCCATGCAGCTTTGCTCAGTGTGATTGGAATATTTGAAAACTTCTACTGTCAACGTAATTCTCACACCCTTGTACAGTGGTACCTCAGGTTACATACGCTTCAGGTTACAGACTCCGCTAACCCAGAAATAGTGCTTCAGGTTAAAATCTTTGCTTCAGGGTGAGAAGAGAAATTGTGCTCCGGCGGTGCAGCGGCAGCAGGAGGCCCCATTAGCTAAAGTGGTGCTTCAAGTTAAGAACAGTTTCAGGTTAAGAATGGACCTCCAGAACGAATTAAGTTCTTAACCCGAGGTACCACTGTAGTTGGTTACAGCACTTTATGTTCAAATTGCATCTGGCTTCTTAAAGTTGCTTGGAGTTTGGTGTTCACAAATGTTTGAAATGCTAACGGGTGTTTAACATGCTTATTGACATTTAAAGGCAAGCCAGATGCACTTTTAGCCCAGAGAATACTTCAGATTATTGTTTCAGCAGTAGGCTTGTACAGACAGAAGACTGATGTTTTTTAATTAGATAGAGACAGCCATTTTAGGCTTTTGTTTTTGAAAAAGCGCATTCCTCTCTTCCTTCCCCTAATATTGCTGCAGTACGAAGGAGGAAATACTCCATTCCTGACTCTCCACCCTTAAATTTGTTGCAGAGAGATTGAGCCAGCTTTATAGTATGTGCAGATCTTGGGAAAGCGGTGAAGATCTGTTTGCCAACTTTCAACGAGGTGGGGAGCTGGCTGCATTGTAAGTCCACGATAAGCTGGATCTTATTACTGCCTTATCTTAGTCTGCCAGTGTGTGTGGGTTCTCTCCTGACATAATGAGCAACATATTCAGGCTTGGTTAACGTGTGTAAGTCTGCTTGCCAAGAGCTGTAGGGAATCATAGTATCTTCACAGGGCCGGCTTCTCACTCAAAGGAAGGTGTGTGAGAAACGCAAGAATGCTTATTCTGACCTACCAACATTCCAAACTTGGCTTTAAACCTAACTCAAGCTGTGCTATCTATGCTTAATATCATTTTCCTCTTCTCTTCCCAAGTAAATGGTTTTTTGGGGGGGCAGGCATGCTAGGCGTTTATAAATCCCATTCATTTTCAACCATGGGTACACTCAAATATCTGTAGCTGCACAGAACTACCTCAGCAGAACCTCTAAAGCTGCAATTCTGTGCAGATGCTTCCATTTCAGATCATTATGATCTGGATTAGGGGTGCCAAGTTCAATAAAATATTGTGGGGGCCCAGGTAAGCCCTGCCCCACATAACTGATCACATGATGCAGTGCACACACACCATTTGAATGGCAATGTCCCTCAACTTTGTGGGGGCCCGGCCCCCTCAAATACTTTACTGTGGTGGCCGAAGCACCCATGGACCTAGGAGTTGGCTCCTATGATCTGGATTCTTACCAGCCTCCCACCATGATGTCCCAGAGCACATTACCACAATTTAAACAACAACAACAGCAATTAATAACAACTAAAACTGATTACAATTAAGAGAATCCTAAAATATATTAGTGGGGCTTTTTATAGGCTTGGGCTGTGCAGACCTAGCGCAAGATTTCAGAGGAGACTGATGGAGTACGGTGGTCATAAATGATTCAGCACTGAACCAAACCTATTATTCATGAAATTCTTTGCAACATTCTGGGACATCTTTTGAAGTCAGCTTCATGTCTTGATTCCATGTTTTGTGTAAGTTTCAATGTGTCAGAAAAAGCTGGCACAGTTCTAATCCAGGCTTGATCTCCTGCTGAATTTCTTTCTCTTTAGGCCAAACCTGGCCAGGCAGCCATGAAAGATTCTGGCACCTGCTTGCATTTAACAGCTTCTCTAATATCCCATGAAGTACTTCACTGGAGCAAGGAGAAAGAAACGAGTGACTACCAGCCTGTTGCGTACTTATTCCAGACCTGACCTCCCTTCAGCTCCTTGTGCTCTAGCAAACTTTCCTTCTTCATTTGTCTGCACTTGCAGTTTGCCCAACTCTAGGACAAGGGTTGGCATCCAATGCCAAAACTGAGTGCACTGAGAAGAGAACAAAAATCACAGAGATGAACATAAGCTACCGAGGACACATCTGTAGCTGTTCCTTATGTCTGAATATGCCTCATGTTGAAATCATGAGTAATATTGTCACTGGGATGGCGAAAAGGCGAAATTATCTACAATATTCAGGAACCGGATGATCAGGTCTAAGGTTTATGTTCCTACCAATGTATATATGTCTATTCAAATACATAACCCATTGAGTTCAGCATGGTTTACGCCCAGGAAATGAATTATAGGATTGCAGCTGAAATCTTATCTTTACAAAATGTCCTATTATTTTGGTTATTATGTCACAGAAGATGGTTTGGTGTCCTGCAGTAGTGGTTCCTGAACTCCCCCCACCCCATGGACCACTTAAAAACTGCTGAAGGTCTTGATTGGGCCACAATAATGCTTTCTTGACCTGTTGTAGCAAGACGCTGTATGATTTTTATGGATTGTATTACACTTTGAATTCCATAGAAAACAAATATTTCATGTGATGGATGAGCTGCCTCTTGCCTTCAGTCAAAAATCCACAGAGATGTCATAGACCACGTGAATGAAGCTGACATACCACTGGTGATCCATGGAACAGAATTTGGGAAGCCGTGTCATAGAGCAACTTAAGTCCATTGATCTCAATTGGTTTTCTCTGTGTATGATATCATTTAACACTCTTAACAATCCATGATGTGATAATATTATAAATTCTTCAGAATCCAAGAAAATCTAACTGGGTGGGAAATTTATCATCCAACTCTGAAACCTCTCCATAAATGTAGAAATGGAAAGACCTTTTTTATTGGGGGGGGGAGGGAGCATATGGGAGGTGAAGAGACTGGATAATTTAAACATTTCTGCAGATTAGATTGTCTTCAGATGTTCTCTTCCAAATTTGTTATAAGTGCATCTTTGAGAAAATTGCCATTCTGCAAATTATTTAAAAGAGACTAAAACAAGAGATGACAACATAATTGCTATTAATTAGAACTGATCTTGACTTCTGGATTATTTTCCTGATTGGGAGGCTGTTTAGAAAACAATTAGGCAGTTGGCAGCAGCAAAGAAATTTGCTACTTCTTTGCTGTTCATCACTTAATTGTTATCCACTTTTGAAACTATTTTTTTTTTAAACCGTTTGTCTCCTCTGTGCCCACTTTACTCTCCTTAGGTGGCAAAGAAATGGTTTTAAATTATGTAGGAAGGAGAAACAAAACTTCCTTTAAGGTAGACCTGCCAGAATTGAACCAGAAGGCTTTCAAAATATTTTGCTGCACCTCTCTGAAGAATTACCTCTAGGAAGGGCTGTGGCTCAGTGGTAGAGCATTGGATTTGCTCAGAGAATGTCCCAGGTTGAATCCTCAGCATCTCCAGGTATGACTGGAAATTGTGGAGAGCTCACGCTAGTCAATGTCTTCTCCTTCTTTGGCGATCACTCAAAGCCAAGTAAGATTGTCTTCCATGAACTTGATCTTAACAGGTTTGGGATGGGTTTTTGGAAGACGTCTGTGCATGAATTTATGTGTGCATATCAGTACACTTTTATGTGTATAGATCAGACCAATGCACAGTCTTCGCAGTAAGGCTCTGTTCCAATGACATGAGTACCATGACGACCGGCAGATTCTTATCTGCATGTACAGCCGTTGTAACATAGCTACATTGTTATCTTCCGTCTGTTCTGCTATTGAGGACTTCTTGGGTCATTCCTTGTCTAGCTCCACCCCTTGACCTTACTGGGGTTGACCCTACTGGGAGTACAAGGCTCCTGACGGTTTCACTCACAAGGATCACAGGAATGGGCAAGCCCACTCACCATGACAAGGGGATGATCCAGTGAGTGAGGTTGGTCAATGTAGATGGCACTCAGCAAGATGGCAAATGGTTGGACTCAGTCTAAGGCATGTTCCTATGTTCATGCTAGTAGGGATACCAACTTCATGCAAGCAAGTGAAGTGGATTGCCACTTCAACACCATCATTTTATATCCATATTATAACAGGCTCCTGGAGGGACAATCTATTGCAAGTCTTGGTGGTACAAACTCTGCTCTTTTTCTTTTCTTTTTTGTATGCAGAAGGTACGAGGTCCAAACCCTGTCATTTCCAGTGAAAAGAATAAAAAAGAGCTGCTGCCAGCCAGAAAAGATGCCAGATCCTATATAAGGCCCATGGACTGCAAGAAGATCAAACCTATCCATTCTTAAGGAAATCAGCCCTGAGTGCTCACTGGAAGGACAGATCCTGAAGCTGAGGCTCCAATACTTTGGCCACCTCATGAGAAGAGAAGACTCCCTGGGAAAGACCCTGATGTTGGGAAAGATGGAGGGCACAAGGAGAAGGGGACGACAGAGGACGAGATGTTTGGTCAGTGTTCTCAAAGCTACCAACATGAGCTTGACCAAACTGCGGGAGGCAGTGGAAGACAGGGGTGCCTGGCGTGCTCTGGTCCATGGGATCACGAAGAGTCGGACACGACTAAACGACTAAACAACAACAATATAAGGCAGATCATATCTTCTTTCTTTGCTAGGGAAGGGAGTTCTCTGGTTGTTTCCAAGGATCACAGGAATACGTGTTGTGTTTTACTCTGAAAGAAGCCTTCCCGCCAGGTGTCCAGTAATCAAAACTGCTATTTGATGAAATAAGCAGGTTGCAATGCCTAACCATCCACTGGAACAGACGCTGTGAGGGGGAAGGTATATGTCTTCATCTTGTGTTGGCTGCCTGCTGCTCAAGCAGCGGCAGGCTTCCAGTTTGTTTATGGCTCTCTCTTTTTTCCTACCAGTTGCTATTCCTTATCACAGAAGGCAGTCATTCATTCACCTGGATAGATTTAAGAGAGAGGACGTCACGCCCTGCCTCTCCATCCATCCATCCCAACTCGTACTTGATAGGCCAGCTATTGAGCTGTTTATCACCCACACCGCTGAGTAGTACCATAGTTGGTGCTAAGTGCTTCCTTGCCATGGCTCCATCGCTTCTGGTGTCTGGAACCCAAACGCAGGACTACTGGAACTGCAATCTTGTTGCTAGTGAAAAACAACAAGCTATTTCCTCTCTTTGCGGGCGCCGGGCTCTTTTTTAAATTAGCATTTAAAGAAAAGAATAGTAGCAGTTTCTCTCTCATTTATTGTCAAATGTACTGGTGCATTTGTTTCCCTGATGTCCTATTTCATGGTGAGCTGCCCTTCTGATACGCTTAAATGGATTAGAGTGGCTTGAATGTTTTGTTTTGTTTTAAGTTAGAAGAAACTTGCATGCACAGATGGCACACCCAAACTGTTGTTCCTCCTGAGCTCTCAGAAAACATCAGCTGCAGAAAAAAATAATAATAACTGGTCAGCCAGCACAAACCCTTTTAAGCTATCAGAGCATCACAGACATAAACAGCTCAACTTAAGCTTCCTTTGCATTGGAAGAAGATGATCTAAGCAAAGCTGTAGCCGCAAAGTACAATCCAGGATCCTCTTGAATTTGTCTCTTTACTTCTGTATCCTAAGGTACTCTGTCACAAACTTGGAAGTGCAGGAATATTGGGTGCATCTCTAGGTAGGGTATTGATGTACATCTAGTTTGTCACCATAGGACTCTGATTCAGCAGAGCTCTTCCTATACTTTTTGAAGGACCAGTTAAGGGTTAAGGAGTTTTGATGAATGAAGAACCAATAGAGGTTATCACTTTGTGCTAAATTGATACAAACTGATTTCTTTCCATAACTCTCCCCAAAGCACTGTGTTTGGAAGTAAAAAGGAGAAAGAACTGATAAACTTATTTTCAGGTTGGAAGCTTTGAGTCATAAAACTACACACACACACACACACACACACACACACATTTCTCCTTCCCCCTTGTGTGCTGTTTTCCTTGTGCAGAGAGCTTGTTACCCTTTCTCTGCAGCAGATCCAAAGTTCAGCAGATCCATTTCCCTCCCAAAAAGTAAGGGGAAATGTGTGTGCGTCTTATGGAGCGAATGCAGGCTGTGCAGCTATCCCAGAAGCCAGAACAGCAAGAGGGATTGCTTCTTTCACTGCGCAGCGATCCCTCTTGTTGTTCTGGCTTCTGAGATTCAGAATATTTTTTTTCTTGTTTTCCTCCTCCAAAAACTAGGTGCGTCTTATGGTCTGGTGCATCTTATAGAGCGAAAAATACAGTAACTCTTGGTCATGTTAGCATAGAATGAATTGGTTTGGGAGATAACCTGGTCCAAGGCTATTTAAAGTCGACTTCTGCTTGAGTATTTTAGGGTGAACTAAATGGAAAACAGGAATATACTTTGGGTATATAAATGCCTTTCTAATTTCAAGAGTTTTTTTAATCATACCATTCTGTGGTACGAATAGCCAAGACATCCACAGCAGTCCTGGCTCATTAAATTTGTTTTGTGAACCAAGCTTTGGGGAAAAAGTCTCATGATCTGCATGATAAATTGCCCGTCATGTTTGGAATGGAAGTTCTATCCTTTCAAGCAGAACTATGCACAATGTTTCCTGGGGGCACCTGAAGTTTTGTTCAAGTCACACTGCATGGCATAAAAATGATGGGTATCTCCAGGTAAGAAATTAGGCGTGTCCAAGTTGAGCCAGGAGTGCCCCCAATCTGAAATCCTGGAGAGGCATTCCCAGTCAATGCAGATTGTACTGAGTTAGAGGAATGAGTGATCTGAGTCAGTATAAGGTAAAGTCCTATGTTCCACCCTGAATCCTCTCCTGCCCCTTCCACAAAGTTCCAAATGTGTGTTCCTTCAGGTAATGCCATTTTCCCCCGTCTCCTCCCTTCCCATCTTAATTACTGCAGCTTGGCAACTAAGCACACTGAGGCCATTATAAAAGCTGTGTGCACACTAGTGCTTCCTAGGCTATGCTAAAGAAGGGAGAAAATTAATTAGAGTCATTTAAACTCTTTTGAGTCAGTTTCTGTCTGAGGTCATTGTTCTCAGTTCCGCACAGCAAGGAGAATTGCCTACAGCCATAAATTACAAGTGATTGGTTGCCTCTAGCCCCCGTTCCAGAGTTTCCCAAACTATTCCTACCTCTGGCTCAATTTTTTTTCCAAAGTTAAAATTGGAATCATGCTTCAAGCTCATACCTAAGAAGGTATATAATGTATTTATAAGAATATAAAAAGAGCCTGCTGGATCAGACCAAAGCCTGTCTCTTCCTGTATCCTGTTCTCGCAGTGGTTAAGTAGATGCCTAGGGGAAATCCAGAAATGGTATATGAGCACAACAGTCCTCTTCTTCTCACAGCCCCCAGCATCTGGTATTCAGAGGCGTAGTGTCTCCAATGCTGGAGGAAGCACATAGCCGTTGATAGACTTCTTCTTTGTGAATTTGTGGACTCCCCTTTCAAAGCTGCCCAAGTGGTAGGAGTAGTCAGCATGGCAAGGCAGTGTTCTGGAGCTGCCCTTCCTAAAATTGCATCACTGCCTCTGTCATGAAAGGCATACATGAGCTACCGTCTGCTGCTACTGAACTTCTCAGAGATGGGCATATGCCTCAACTTCACTTTCTATTTTCTTACAGTCCTGAATTCAGTTATTCACTTTTCTACATCAGTTTGCAGTTTCTAAAAGAATTCTCAGGGAAATTCATCAGCATTTTAGTGCTAATTTCTCCCAATATAAACATTCTTCTGGAAAGCAATCTACTCTTATAGAATGCATTTCTGTGTGCTATTTCCACTAAAATAAGAATTTGTATGCACATTTCCTCCTAGAACATGCATTTTTGCATACATTACTTGGCTGTGGAACTGCACTGCAAAATCTGAGGTGCAAACTGTTCTTGGGATTGTGTTTTGGGCTACATATAATTTCACAAAGAGTGCATTAGGCAGGTTTGTCTTTCAATGTAACTGAATCCAATCTGTTCCTCATCTCTAGTCTCTAGTCTCATTAAAGAACCTCTAATACTCATCTGAGCAAAGTTTTGCTGGACTATTTCCTTTAGTTTATTTTTGCTACTTTAAAATCCTTCAGGCATTTCTCTTCTAGAAAAAAACCATTCAAATTCACCAGCAAATCCCCCCTTTAGGGAACATTTTGCGACCACTCTAGTTGGGAGCCTTATCAACTTTGCCTGGTGGCTTATTTCTTCCCCAAACTCTGATTCCCATCAGGACATCCATTGTCGGTGATGACCACATCGTAGTGTGGAGGCAAGCGATGAGCACACCACAGCACGACTGAATAACTGGTCTAAACCTGTCATGAGTCCCAAGTCAAGATATGCAAAACCATCCTGAGAAAATGTTACTAAGAAATACTTTGTACTTCCACTGAATTTCCTTGTGTCCTTCACCCAAGCAGCCATATCCAAATCCCCTTTGAAATCTAGGCAAGATTCATGAACAATTCAATTTTTGAGGAACACCATTCCTAAGCATAAAAAAGGACCCTGAATAGTTAACTAACAGTGACTATGGGGTTGCAGTGCTCATCTCGCTTTCAAGCCGAGGGAGCCGGTGTTTGTCCACAGACAGCTTTCTGGGTCATGTGGCCAGCATGATTAAACTGCTTCTGGCACAATAGAACATGGTGACAGAAACCAGAGTGCACAGAAACACCGTTTACCTTCCCGCCTCAGCGGTACCTACCGTATTTTTCGCTCTGTAAGACGCACCAGACCACAAGATGCACCTAGTTTTTGGAGGAGGAAAACAAGAAAAAAATATATTCTGAATCCCAGAAGCCAGAACTGGGACAGAGCAACAGGAGCTCACCCCACCCTGGGGATTCAAACTGCCAACCCTCTGATCGGCAAGTCCAAGAGGCTCAGTGGTTTAGATCACAGTGCCACCCGGGTCCCCTATTCCTAAGTATACAGCAGGAGTGAGGAACCTTTTTCAATTGGAGCCTGAGCGCTTCATCCTCTTCTAGGTAGCCTTTCAAGGATCACCTGCCTGTGGTGGTCAGACTCAGAAGCAAAACTGTTAACTTTACATTTATGCAATAGACCTATTTCTACACATGCCTGTGCATCCCTCTTTGTCCTTCATCCAGGCAAGCAAGAAGCATTACCAGAGTTCAAGGACATCTTCCATCCAGGCAAAAGGGCTCAAGGGGAGGGTGTGTGGCCTGACCGAGTGGCTAGACCCCAGACCCCTCCACTATGCAGCATGAAAACCACTGCCATATCTAGACCCAGAGATTTGGAAAGAAATCTCAATACATGTGCCCAGTACAGTTTTTGGAGTAAAAAGAGTAAAAAGAAGTCCATTGCCAGCTGTCCCTTATTTTTAAAGGAATGTCATTGATTTTCACACATCACCCCTTCACAGAAAATCCTTACTTCAGATATCGTATTCCTTCTGCTGTTACAATGCCCAGGGGAGCTCATTTCTGCTGCTATGTTAGCTAATACACTGGGCTGTATAATGAATGATCGCCGTGTGATCTCTGATCCAGGAGCAAAGAACAGTTTCCCAGAGTCACAGAGACAGGAATTTATGTATGAGTGATAAGCAGTAAAGTGCTGCCATCTGCTATTAGCATATGACTGAGGGCTGCCTCTATATCACATGAAGCCTTGTCACTTGATGGCTTATATCACTCAGTGACCTTCAGCTGCATCTCCTCCATTGAAAAGTGTCATGCACAATGTAATTTGAAGCCACCTGAAGAAGTACAGTACTATCTGTTGTGCTTGATGTCTGCTAGCTGCTGAATATATGCATCTTACCTTTGATGCTGCAGCTATCAAGTGAGGAAGCATCAATGTTCATCCCTCCAGCAAATGCCCTCCATTTCTCTCCATTTATTCGTTCATTAAATTTCTATATCCAAAGATCACAGGGTGGTTTATAATGTAAAAGCACAAAAATACATAGCATAACAACAAATAAAAAATAATATCTCCCACAGTTTAAAAGTCCACAGATGCTCTTCTTGAGAGTAAGCACCATTGAGTTTATTACATCCACAAATTCCAGCTGTAAGCATTCAGAGTGTTTTGCAATCTTTACCACAGTCATCCACACAACAACCTTGTGAGGTTGGTTCTTCCCACAGGATAGATTGATTGACCCAACTGATGCAAATCCAATGACCTCATTGCTGAGCCTCCCCCTACCTTTGGTTGAAAGAGGAAAAAATACTGCAAAGGAAGCTTTGCTCTGAACAACTTGCATTACCAGAGCAGGGTTTCCTTAAGTTGGGCTTCTCAGGCATACATTATAAAGATCCAGAGATCACTGTAAGTTTCAAGAGTTACCTCTGAATATGTACTGCCCTCCTGTACTGCTGGAGTTTTTTTCTCCTGCCATTTCCCAGGGTTGGAAGAGATTGGCAGAGAAGCCAGAGAGGTGTAACAGAATGCCTGGCATGTAATTCAGTCTACAATTCAGTTGCTACCAAATTGTGGCTAAATTGAATTGCTCCTAAGGTGAATCTGGAAGTTCCTGCTTGGGCAAACCAAGCATGTTGGTTCTGTAGAGCCAGCCAAATGCCGTCACCCAGGTCAGGTGCTGGGTTCACAACTGAATTAGGGGGAAATGGTTACAGCGAGATCCTTAAGAAAAAGCAGTGTAGTTTAACAAATATGAAGAGTTACCAGCCTCTTACCTGGTTGGGTATTTTAATAAACTAAAAAAAATCAGTGCAGTTTTGAAATTAGTGGCTAAAATCAGTGCAGTTTTGAAATGTTCAGTCCACCATCTTGATGTGAAATGGCGTCCAACTGTATCCAAACATAGACAACTGCTCCTGGATCTTAGGAACCGTCATGTGAATTTTGATTACGATGTCTTTAAAAGTGCCCAGTTGCACAGCAAACAGATGAACAGACCACTTTCCAAAATATGTGGTAGATTACCTGTTGACTGAAGTGTTCCTTCAGTCTCTCACGTACCCAGCAAAAATGCTTCCATTAAATCTGAAGCATGAATGTTCCTGACTATCAGAAATGATGGGTATGCAAAATATTTTGCCTCAATTTAGCAATCTTGTACTAAGGTATTAACCTGTCAAGGGGTGTAATCCAGCAAGTGCTTTTGCCAGTGTATATTCTCCATTTCACAGAGGTCAGCATGGGGCAATGCCTGATGGAAACGTTAACTATTAAAAACTTCTGATCTTCAGAGACAATGCTGGTCTATAGCTACCCTATCTGCAGGCATCTTCCCCAGTGTTTTATGTCAATCATCTTTATCTACTATGGTGTACCTTGTAGAAAATATTGGCAGAAATGCATTTGGGGGTTAAAAGCAAAATAATGATTTGGGAGCAGGTTACCTAAAGCAGGGATGTGGAACCTTTTTCATCTGAAGAGCCGTACCCAGAACTGCAACACCCTCCTTAGGTCATTTTTGTGCCTGGAGCAGGCACAGACACATCTCCAACTTAGCATTGCAGTCCCATAGCACCAAGCAGAGAAGAGCTTTTGCTTGCTCCAGGCACAGCACTGTGGGATCACCTGCCATACATGTTTACACACTGACCCTGTAAAATGAGGGTGGGCAGTTAGGTATTGCCAGAAAAAGGGATCTGCAACACCAAAAAAAAAAGTGAATTTGCATAAATGTTGCATATGGTAATTAGTATGTGCAGATGCAAATTTAGAAATTATTACTGAAATTTAAAGTGAAATACAATTCATTACATCATAGTGGGTAAAACACTGAGTGACATGTTCCTGTACAGTCAGCTGATCAAGTATTAGTGTCTGAGGGATAGGCTAGTTGGTAGAACATGAGATGCATAGGACTCAGCTATACAGCTGCAATAAAACATTTTAAATGTGACACTAGATGGCAACAGTGAGCTATGCCAAATTCAACGTATTTTTCAAAACTTTTTTTTTTTAAGTCATTTTCACAGATTTTTTTTATATGTTTGTAGATTCCACCTTAATCTCAGGGCCATGGTTTCAAGACCCACATTGAATGAATGATTCTTGCATTGCAGAAGGTTGTGCTAGATCATCCTCATGGTCCCTTCCAACTCTATGATTTCATGATCTATTAACTGATAATAGACAATATCAAGGTTCCCACTCTCCCTTTTATGTTTCCTTGCCTACACCTTCAAATGGAGGACAGCAATTCAAAATAGAGGACCATCCTCTGTAAAACGGGACACATTGCCACTCTGTTTAAGCTAGGTCAACTTCATTCCCATATTTGGTGGCCTAAGGCCTGCAAGTGAGTTTGTGGCTGAGGTCAAACACCTCACAGTATTAGCTAATACACTACACTACCACAATGGAATCTCTTATTTTATTCTTCTACTGATATACACAAACCCGCCTCATTTTCCTAGCTCTCTTGGACCTTCTCGCTGGCCCAAGTAGGACCAATTCAGCCAGCTAGCCCTGGGGATTATTTAATTGATTTTTTATTTTATTGTTATTCATTTTTTACACTGTATTTTATGCTGTTTTTATAATTAAGCATTTTAAAGTGTTTTAAATTTGTTGTTAGCAGCCCTGAGCCCGGTTTTTGAACCAGGAAGGGCGGGGTATAAATAAATATTAGTAGTAGTAGTAGTAGTAGTAGTAGTAGTAGTATCATTATTAAAACATTTTTAAACCATCTACTTCAGAGAAGAAACAAAAAGGTATTACTGAAGCTGTTTTGGTTGGGTACAGTTCAGCCTGTGGGCCTTAACCACCTAGTTTCAACCTAGCAAAACAACAACAACATTAATAATATATAAAATAACAGAGACAACTAGCTAGGGGGCAAGGACCAATTTGCCCAAGAGCTTACTGGTCCCAATTGGGGACTAATCATTTCTTTTCTGCTCCTTCATGCATACAAAAAAGAAGCTCAAGATTGAGCATCTGTTAAACAGCACTATAGTACTGGGAAGGCAGAGAAAAAATAAATAACTCATAGTGCAACTCAAGCTTCATCTGCAGATCAGAGGATTTCAAAGCAAAGGAAATCAATATCCCACAGCACGGCCCAGGTCCTCAGAGGACGTCTTTTTATTGTTATTATGATTGGAGAGCATGAGTTTACATCCAAGGCATTCAGCAGAGTTTTGAAGAAATACACTATGTCTGTACCTGCCAGGCTTTGGCCTTTAGCCAAATTTTCTGTACCTGAAGCAAAATTGGTTGGTTAGAAGATCTCAGTGCAACAGTATTAGAATTCTTGGGAACACTGAAAACACCAGTTTGGTTGCTACAATGGGCAAAAAGTGGAATGTAGGGGAAACAATGGTGTTTTATGAACTTCATGGGTGACCTCCCTCCCTCCCACTATAAAAAGTAAGAACAGATGTCCAGTTATAATGGCTCCAGGGCTCTGCATTTTCAAAGGTATGAAAGCAACTACTTTGGTTGTTGCTGGTGCTATTATTTATACCTGCTTCCCAGCCAGGCCTTATCACAATATTAAAGAGAATGGTGGCATGCAGGCTCCATTTTTCCAGGAGACTTGGATTGCAGCCACCAGAAGACATCATTGCTCAGTGGAAGAGCAGTTGCGTGTCGAGACCCCGAAGCCACCCCCTCATTGAAGAATAGGACATGGATATCAGGTTAATGGTTATTGGGCAAATTTAGGCCACAACTTTATTGGTCACAGAATATGAGCGGTATTGGCTTAGGCACTGGAATTGACTTGACTATATCTGACTCCTGCCCGACACGCAGGGAGTCCTGTAAGGGTCAACCACCAGTAGGGGGAGCCCCGTCAATGTGAACCAACTGGAGCTCCCCCTGGGTTCCCGATGGGGTTGTGGCATGGCCCTAGCCCCACCCCAGGCTTTGGACAGGATCCACACCCCCGGATTCCTTTAATGGAATACCCTTAAGCTTGGAGGGGCAGGTGATTCAATGGACGAACAGCTGCTGCTTACTGGGAGGGAAAGAAGTGAGGCAGCAGGGAGGTTGCTGTGGTGCAAATGCACCAGTGGAGCTAATTCAGCATTCCCGCAGGTGTGTTTGCACTGCGAAAATGTCTCTGGCACCTTGCATGACTCAGCCTCTTGCACTTGTCTCACCTCCTCCCACACAGCAGGTTGAAGGATTTCATCATCATCATCATCATCATCATCATTTGATGTGTATGCCGCCTTTCCATAGTTGAAACTATGCTCAAGGCAGCTTACAACATGACAACATTTACATAATTACCAACATAACAAAAGTTATAAACAAGAAATAAAGCACATCAAAAGGTATACAGCCAAACGGAAAACAATTTCCACATAAATCATAAAATCTTAAACTAAAAAAGACACCATTAATATCAATAACAATTTCAGCAGCGTTTAGTTTTGTTTTCTTGGAATCCTGGCTTGCTGGTAGGAACCATAGGTAAAGGTAAAGGTACCCCTGCCCGTACGGGCCAGTCTTGCCAGACTCTAGGGTTGTGCGCTCATTTCACTCTATAGGCCGGGAGCCAGCGCTGTCCGCAGACACTTCCGGGTCACGTGGCCAGCGTGACAAGCTGCATCTGGCGAGCCAGCGCAGCACACGGAACGCCGTTTACCTTCCCGCTAGTAAGCGGTCCCTATTTATCTACATGCACTTTGACGTGCTTTCGAACTGCTAGGTTGGCAGGCGCTGGGACCGAACGACGGGAGCGCACCCCGCCGCGGGGATTCGAACTGCCGACCATGCGATCAGCAAGTCCTAGGCGCTGAGGTTTAACCCACAGCGCCACCCGCGTCCCTCTAGGAACCATAATCATGGTTTATTTCAAATTCTGTCCTATTAACAAGCCAGCATCATAACCCACAATTTGAAGCTGGTTTATTTCAAAGTTGATGACAGCTTCTTATTAACTTTGCTCTGTGAAAGAGCAACTAAATACTACCCACCCAAGTCCTCTACCTACGTAGCTATTTGGGCTCATTTCGACTTTGTGTCCTGGACTGACTGGATGCAGAGGAGCAATTTTTTCTAGAATAAGAGGTGCCGGAACTCACCATGAACATCTCCCTTGTTCTCTTATAATGGCAATGGTGCCCTTCTGAGAGGTGCCAGAACTCAATTCTGGTGAAGTCCTGATGAAAAAAAGCCCTGGGTGGGAGGCATCAGCTGAAGAACCTCCAGGGGAACCCCCAGAGGAAGAAGGCTCAGACCCAGGGGAGTGGTGGGGTGGTGGTGGTGATGAGTGGTCAGAGGTAGAAGAAGGAGAAGACTGGGAGGAAGAGGTGTTGGAAGCTGAAGAGGCAACAGGGTTTAATGAGCAGGAAGAGGCTGTGGCAGAGTGGTCCAGACTCAGGAACAGGGGAGGTCGAAGGCCTTCCCCAGGGCTCACAGAACACACACAAAAATGAAGAAGGCAGAACAATGAAAGGCAAGACAATGGAGCCTTAGGCTGCTGGGGAAGGAACCAGGGGAGGGTCCTTAGAGAGCGTTGGGAAGGCAGGGACCTTCAGTCCTCACAACTGCCACATTGGGGCAAGACCTACTGGGAAGAGTTGCTGTGATCACTAGGCCTGCGTTGTTTTGGTTTCTTTGAATAATGAGTTAACTTCACTGACATCAGTGGGGGGGGGGTTATTGCTGACCTACTCCTGACTCCAGCTCCTGACACTTTTCATGTGGTGTCAAACCATGGTTTAATGTTCCATGTGAATGTGGTCAGTGCCTGATATACTACCCTTGCTTGTAGCCTGGTAACGTACAAACTCTTTAGGAGTGCTACAAATCTTCATTTACTTACTGCATGTTGGCCACTTCTGACGTATTGCATGTCTATCTCTGTCACTCACAGATCAAATTTAGCACCAAAGGATATTCAAATTATGTCCTCAGTATAAATTATTCTACGTACACACACACACACACACACATTTGCACACACAGGGCCAGATTTAGGTTTGATGAGGCCCTAAGCCACTGAAGGTAATGGGGCCCTTGATATGTCCAGCTGTCCTTTGTCAACAACAAATTTTCGCTGTTTTTTGTGTTGAATATATGCTATATGGTCATTTATGGACCTAATAGGTATCTAAAGCCATTTGCACATAACAAATAGGAGCCTACACAACACAAAACACTGTTGCTGTATGTAGGTTTTATTTGCTTTTTATGTTATATTTTGGAAATGTACATCCAGTTTTAACCCATTAATTTTTTGGGGGTCCCCAAGGGAGTGGGGCCCTAAACTATAGCTTGTTTAGCTTATATGTAAATCCAGCACCACACACACACACACAGAGAGAGAGAGAGAGAGAGAGAGAGAGAGAGAGAGAGAGAGAGACTGTTACTTTAAAATCTCTGAAAGTGGGAAAGGGAACATGTGACAATGTATTTTACCATAAAAGAGAATTACTGCAAGAATAATGAGAGAATTTCCAGAAAGTGAAGACATTTGGAGACAGCTCCAGTGATAAGTGGATAATGACAGAGTGTCACTTCAGTACAGGGAATGTTTTATGGGTTTTGAAGCCTTAGAACAGCTTCATGTGCTGAAGTTTGTGTTGTAACTCAGAGTGTGTGTGTGTTGTTGTTGTTTTTCCTTTGGGGCTGTGCACGTGTTTCAAACAGGAATTGGGCAGCTTCACTTGCTGTGTGTGACACCTATGTGTGGGTCTCTGCATGTGTGTATTAGCAATGAGCAGAGATTTTATGAGGAGACCAGAAGGCAAGGTATGACCAGCCAAAGCGCTCTCTCCCTCTGATTGTTTCCTGCCCTGCTCAAATTATGTGCTTTTAGGGGAGAAGGAGAATGGTCAGCACATCCAGTTGATCACCTGTTCATTTGTTTGAACATACCTATAATGGTTAGGCCTCCAGCTGCATGTTTCTTTTCCCCCTAGCAGAACTGAAAATGCATACATGTATACACATGCTGCTCATAAATGGCAAATCATACATGCATTTTGTGCTTTAGAATAGGCTCAATTAAAATTAATCTGAAAAATGCTGGTGGAAATCATATCCTTATTTGTTTGCTTTCAGGACTTTGGACAGCTCCTTATTGCATCTTTGTGCCCAGAAACTAATTGGTATCCCGTGCAATCGGACTAGGATTGTGTAATATGCTCAAACCATCTTGCCCCGGTGAGTAACGTGGCTGCTGAATTCTGCACCAGTAGAAGTTTCCAAACTCCCTTTCCTATACTGCATTGCAGTAATCTAGTACTAAAGGCTAGTAGTCTTATCTAATTCTCTTTAAACCCACCCAACACTTCAGCCACAGCCTGCCCTGTTCCTCCATAGCTGACACTGCCAAGGAGAGATGCCTAGCACAAAGGAAGGTTGAGTTGTGCTGAGCGGAAAAATCCTCTCCACTCCCCAGCCACAAAGCTTGGTCCCTCTCTAAGGCAACTTTGCGCTGCCTGTGTGTTCATGTCCAGAATCCTGTCAATTGTTCATGCACGTGCCTAGCCCTCAAGGTTGTGTATGCTCAATTATATGGAAGCTACTGTGTATGTATTCTCACTGCTATGATTCTGCATTAATGGCTCCTTTGACGAAATGAATGACAGAAACGACCATCTTTTTATAAAGGAAACATTCCAAATCTATAAGGTAATGGCGTAATGTGATGGATAGTCAGCCTTACAAGTCAACTTCAAGGGAAGAGTTAGCTTTACATTGGAACATAAATTCCACAGTCTGCCAGGGAGGCTGTGCTGAGGCCGCAGCTTGATTCTGATGTCTTTCAGCGGGTATGACGTTATCTTGCATGACATTACACCACTGTGCACACAATGCAATATGACATAATGTTGCAAATAATAAGAGAATGTTGGGTGAAAAAGCCAGAGCAAGAATGACAAAGCCAACTAATCTAAGAATAGCTGCCCCACAAACCAACAAATAAAATCTTTACAAGTCCAAAACAAATGGAGTGGAGAGAAAAGAGTTGTTGTTGTTTTTCTCCAAAGGTGCATTTGGGGCCATTCAATTCAGTTGACATTCATGTCATTACTACAGTATAACAAAATAAAGAGGAACTAATGTTGGTTTGTGTGAGGAGAGCTTCAGTTTGGACATAAATACAACCTCTGTGAATAACATTCATATTTTTTCATATGTATATATATATATATATATATATATATATATATATATATATATTTCAAGTATATACATTTCACTAGTTTTATACATTTCACTAATTTTGACATTTCAAAACTTGACTTCGATTCCCCTCTTTCTGTGGTTCCTTAAATTTTATTTTAATGTCTTCTGCATATCCAAATTAACTGCATATCCAAATTAACGTTTACTCATTTATTCATCTTCTTTAAATATATACTCTCATAAAACTGCAGGTTGTTACAATAATCCTGCCAATATTTTTATCTGTTTATAATTTATCTGTAAATATTCAATAAACCACCTCCATTCTTTTATTTTAATAAATTGCTATCTTGATTTCTTATTCTTCCGGTAAATTTCACCATTTCTGCATATTCCATAAGTTTTTGTATCTATTCTTCCTTTACTGGGACTTCTGCTCCTTTCCATTTTGGGGCAAGTAACATTCTTGCCACTGTAGTAGCATACATGAATAAATTTCTATGCATTTTAGATAGTTCTGTTCCTGGTTGTCTTTTCCCTTTTAAGAATGTAAGAGCCCTGCTAGGTCAGACCAAAGGCCTGTCTAGTCCAACACTCGTTCCAACAGTGGCTGACCAGTGGCTGACTCAAGCAGAACCTGAGTATGACAGCACTCTCTCCACTCACGTTCCCCAGCTACTGGCCTTCAGAGGCATATTGCTGTCACTACTTTTCATTTTCCCTCATAACTTCTGGAGGGCCTCCATCTGGCTCATTGGTCCCAGTTCTGCCTCACCATCGAAGCAACCTGGGTCCTTGGAACAGAAGCAGTTCCCTGTTCCATTCTTCTAGTTCCTTTAAACCATGGGAGATGCCTCCAAGTCATTCCATTTCAGGTGCAAATGTGCAAGCTGGAGGAGGAGGGTTGCAACAATGGCTGAATCTCCAAATATGTCTTTGGTGCCTCAGGCAGAAGGAAGTCGGGAATAAGAGCAACCTGCAGCATCCAGGCTTCTTGAAAGGACAATGCCTTGAGTGTTCTTTCTGTAAAAGGCTAACATAACTGGCAAGGAGGGGGAGAGAGAGAGCAGGAGAATGAGGTGTGTGCTTGTCTGTGTGAGATGGGAAAATGGGTGTATATAAAGAGAATGAATGGATTAATGAAGGGGATAGAAAATGGGGTGGCAGAGAGAGAGGAGGAGGAGCAGAATAGAAAGTGAAGTCTGTGGGTGGATGGATGGATGGAAATGTGGTGTGGTGGGTGGGTTGTTGAATGGGATATGTAGGTGGCTCTGAATCCAGCTTTACTGTTGCCCATTTCAGGGGTGTGATCCCTGAAAGATTACTCATGATGGAGTGTGGTCTTCAAGCAGAAAAAATATCACCAATCATACCTTACAAATCTCATATATAGCCTATTGTGGTTGTGTGTGTGTATGTGTGGTGTATGTAGAATGGCAAAGGATTGAGGAGCTAGGCCTCCAGAATGAGCCTCCGGTGGACCTGCCCTAAGGCTCCATGCAAGTCTGGTCCCAATCTGGCTGGGTCCCTGCTTGGCTGCTCAGGAGTTACACAGTCACAAGAAGCCAACACTTCTAGTCCCAGTGCAAGTCTGCTATCAATTATGTCCGTTCAGTCAGGTGGTCTTTGGTGAGAAAAGCTTGGGGCAGGAGGGGAAACCAACAGAGAACCTACAACGTGGCCTGTGTGAGACAATTATCCCTTAAATTCCATTTTATAGAAGCTGTCAAGATGTATTCTGGGATTAACTGTGCTTTGTCCATCAGTTAAGGAGGATAACATTTTAAAATATGCATGTGCTCTTCTTTTTCTTGTAACATCTGCAGGTGTCAGGCAATTAAAGTCTGGTCTAGCCTTAGGTTTTTCTTACTCAAGGTATTTCAGTCCACTTTGTTCATGCCAATAGTGATCTGTGCCAGCAGTAAGAGCAGTCATAATGTCCTCAACTGCAGGCCTTGCCTGGGTGAGTTGATGCAAAATATGCTTCACTCATATAGACATTCTGTTCCATCTTGAGACCATACCACAGGGGTAGCAGGTATCATTGGACTGGAAGGCAGCATAGTCTAGTGCTTGGTCACTCCCACCCATAGACAGTCTCTTGATGGACCATCCCACCAATTCAGCCTTGTTTCTATCTCATTATGTTCTGCTTCTCCAATCTTGCTGTTATGTCCAGTAGGTTGTGTTAAAGGCCGTCTACTGCCTCCTCTGTTATGATGTGTTTTCTAGATGCTATCTAAACCAAGCTGTTTATACTCTGAACAGCTGAAGCAGTTTAAACTTGTACAAACATATCTCTTAACCAAGGAGTCCAGGAAAAAAGAATTCTCCTGTCATAAGAAGGATCTAAAGACCACTAATAAACAGATTATCTTTCCCCCCCCCCATTTCCCCCCATTTTAGAACCTGAGATGGTACTACATTAAAATGTATCTGTATCTATTTCAAACCTATCCATAAATGCTATGCCATATACTGTAATCCTGTACTCACTTTTCCAAACCCACATACCCTCCAGATGTCCCAATTCTCCTGAGACAATCGCAGAATTACAAAAGCCACCCTGGCTTCTGATTTGATCCCAGAATGTCCCTGTTGCCCCCACCAGTGCTGCTGTCACCAAGTTCAAGGAGGAGAACAAGCCAACACTTGTCCTGAGCAGCAGTGGTGAGGGAGTATCCCATGGCCTCTCCATGGCCTCTCCACGACCACTGCTGCTAACCTTCTCCCTTGGGCAGCTTGTAGGTGTAGGATGTGATCCACGGGTAGCAGTCAAGTACAACATTCCTTGTAATGCTAGAGTGCACATGCAATGGAATGTTTGGTCCAGCCAGTCGAAACTTCCTTTTCCTCCTGGCCTGGAGCAACCTTCCTCTTGCATGTGACCAGAGGTGGGCGTGAACTTACCTGTCTAGGTAACAAAAGGACGAGTCATGCAGCACTCCCCCCTTTTTTTCCTCTTTCTCCTTTTGTCTGCTTTCAGCTAGGACTGCTCTGTTGGCTTGCAGCCAACAGCAGCACAGGGACTGTGCCCCATATGGGGTAAATCCACATGTTGCTATTTGTAACTTTAAATCTTTAAGCCTGCCTTCAGAATTGACACTGTCTACTACCTGAATGTGAGTAAACTTACTTTTTGTTGACTATGAATAGGATTGTGGTGTCTTTATTCTTTTAAGAGGAATTCAAGGGAATTTACCGGAACGTACAATTCAATCTGAGGCAGATTGAATAGCCTAATAGTAAGAGGTTCTAACGAGCCTGCAACCAGCTTTCTGCTGTGGGCAAGAAGGGGAATGTAACTCTGCTACATAAGGAACTTGCTACCACAAGTTAGGAAGGATATTAATAAACAACATATCCTCTCCTGCCACCCTGAACATTCCCACAGTAGTAGTGGGTGATGATGAGGAGAGGCTGCCCTGTGTGATGTGCTGGCTCTGAGGGGCAGACAGAGGGCAGGGCTGCCCTGGGCAGAAAGAAAAGGGGAGAGAATCAGAGCACAATGAGTCTTGATATATTTGTGTATCTGTGTCTAATTTTGCCACTTTCTACAATTTATTTATTGGTGTGCGTTTTTCTTTTTGTAAATCTACCAAAGAATAAAATATAATCAGGATTAAGGGGTTTTCTCAGTGGATGTATCCTGGGCTTTTTTTTTTAATAAAAAAGATCTGATTGATAAGAGAGCCCTCTGATAACTACCCACTGTTTCATAACGTACAGTGGTACCTAGGGTTACAGATGCTTCAGGTTACAGACATTTCAGGTTACAGACCCTGCTAACCCAGAAATAGTGTCTCAGGTTAAGATCTTTACCTCAGGATGAGAACAGAAATAGTGTGGTGACAGTGTGGCAGCAGCGGGAGACCCCATGAGCTACAGTGGTACCTCAGGTTAAGAACGGTTTCAGGTTAAGAAGGGATCCCCGGAACGAATTAAGTTCATAACCATAGGTACCACTATTATGGAAAAATATTCCATAGAACTCTGTTGGGTAGATCTGGAGAAGTTCTCTCAAAATGAACCTCATCCTACAATGTATGGAATGTCAAAACTTTTACTTATTTTTAAAAAAAATCAGTGCTTTTTAATATCTAGGGCTCAGTTCCTTCTTTAGTACTGTTTCTTAAAAGCCTCTTGATACACTTCAAAATGTTTTTACAGCTCCTGACAAAGTTGACAGTGACATGAAAGCAAAGTGGGAAATCAGTTGCTTCAGGCTATCTCATACGATGTGCACATGATCCTACAGGTGCACATTCTTCCTTATGATATGTCCCAGATGGGGTCCATTGTGGGATAATGTCCCAGCAACACCACTAATTCTATATAAATTTAAGAGAACAGGGGGTAGGGACAAAACTCAGATACCCCACCATAGTTTATGGAGGAAAGAACCTCAAGGGTTCCCAGTCAAGCATATGTTTGTGACAGCACTGCATAACTTGTGTTCCACCAAACCAAATTAGTGCGTGGATATGTGTGCTGGCCAGACAGGTGCTGGATAACCCTCTATTTGCAGCCTCAAGCAGACATTAAAGGAGAGAGTTTATCAAGTCCATGGTGGATCATTATACGTGGGTGGTGGAATGCCCTTGAGTGGTTTGGTCTAGGGCTGCTATAGGTCCGGATTTTCCCAGACATTATTGGGATTTCAAAGGTGGAAATGATGCCGTGAGGGGGGGGGGTGAAAGGTGGGGCTTTGTCTTGGATTTTAGGCAAGTCAATTGAAACTTTGGGGTCTTCCTAAACAACTCAACAACTTTTGGGGTGTCCTGGTTTCTACTTTTTGAAATATGGCAACCCTAGTTTGGTCACAAGTTGTGCAAATACGGTTTCTAGGAGTCAAGCAATTTTCACATTTCATTTTGTACTAAGTGACCTTTAGCTGTCACTGTCTAGGGCAAATTGTTATGAGGCTTTTGTCTAGACCTGTTAAAATGCAGTTGTCCATAATGCAGATGGATAATATGTCTCCTCTAATAAGTACTACTGCATCAAATTAAGATACATAATTGATTTGCTTCCTTTCAGGCCAAATAAGTAGGATGCATGGCCAATCTGGATTCTGAGCTGAAAGCGCAGCAGTCCATCACATCCTTGGGATCTGCACACATGCTAAGTATTTCATGTGTGTTAAGAGGACACTCTCTTGGTCAATCATGCAGATGTGACAGAAGATGCGAAAGAGGGGGCAGACATCATAGTAGGTTGAGCTCTATGGTGGATCTGGCGTCCATTGGGATTGGTAGGGTGTGAGTCAAGAAGCCAAAAGAGAGGCACAGTCAGAGTGAATGACAGAGACAACTAATTCAAGTTTTGTGACCACTCCTTCCTTGCTAAGTTCTCCAAGGGCAACACTGAAATCTACATTGGCTCCCAGAGCATTTCCAAGCACAATTCAAAGTGTTGGTAATGACCTTTAAAGCCCTAAACGGCCTCAGCCTAGTATAGCTGAAGGAGCGTCTCCACCCCCATCGTTCAGCCCAGACACTGAGGGCCTTCTGGCCATTCCCTCCCTGTGAGAAGTGAGGT
This sequence comes from Podarcis raffonei, assembly GCF_027172205.1. Taxonomy (NCBI): domain Eukaryota; kingdom Metazoa; phylum Chordata; class Lepidosauria; order Squamata; family Lacertidae; genus Podarcis; species Podarcis raffonei. Next base: position 26,770,157 of record NC_070606.1, read on the forward strand.
TACAGGGAACCAGGCAGAGGGCCTTCTTGGTAGTGGTGCTTGCCCTGTGGAACACCCTCCCATCAGATGCCAAGGAAATAAACAACTATCTGACTTTTAGAAGACATCTGAAGGCAGCCCTGTATAGGGAAGTTTTTAATGTTTGATGTTTTACTGTTCTTGATGTTTTAATTTGTTGAAAGCTACCCAGAGTGGCTAGAGCAACCCAGTCAGTTGGGCAGCATATAAATATATGAAGAAGAAGAAGAAGAAGAAGAAGAAGAAGAAGAAGAAGAAGAAGAAGAAGAAGCTGACAACCAGTGCCACCCTGTGAACTGGTTGTAAGAAGGCAGGCAGGTGGTGACTGACTGTTGGTAGACTGGTGGGGCAATTCCCCATTCATTCTCACAGATTAGCCTCTACTGTGTCCACTTCACTTCATATGCCAACTTCCATAGAGATTTTCAGTTCCTGTCAACATTTTGCCAGCTTTCTTTCCTAGGTAATTTATGTAAACATCGTGCCGCACTCCATTGACTTGAATTGCTGTTTGGATTCCTTGCACACATGCACAGCAATAGCAGCTTGGGGGGGTAATGACTCCCCTCAAGTCACATCTATGGGAAATGCTTTGTTGATGGCAAAGTCCCATTTTGTCTTATTATTGATAGAGATTTATCTTCGAAATGCAATAATCCCACAAGTGCTAATGGTGATAAAACAAGACTAATTCAAAAGCTGCTTTTATTATAGTGCCATTTATTTGGATTATTAAAATCTCTGCTGTAATAATAGGCCAATTATTTAATTTTTAAAGCAAACATTCTAGTTTAATTTGCTGAGCGCTAAGGTCCGTATATTTCCCCAAATTCATTACCATGTCTCTCATTAAATGACACCGGTAGTGATACCATTTTACTTTGCCACACACTTATTACAAGAAAAGATAATGTTTTAACATGTAACTTTCATTAAGAGCAGCAATCTCGGGAGAATGGGTTGAAGAGATGAGATGGGAAAATAGCACATGTTAATGGCACCAGGAGGCTGTAAGATTCGACACTACAAACTTTGCTCATCATAAAGTATCTGACTTAGATAGGATGTACAATGAATGCATGCTTGCTTGTCTTTGTGGTCTGGGTACTGGAGAAAAAATAGCCATGCCTTCGGTGGAGGGCTGCAAGCTGATATCTGAAATATGTCATGTAGAGGTGGTGAAGAGTGGAACAGCAGGGGAGGTTGTAGGTCAGGGAATAGTTTATTATCAGAAATGTGTTGGGGAAACCTGTGCAATCCCTGTCTGACATTTCCTAATGTCACAAAACGACTCACCTTCCTATACACTGTGACATTCAATGGGATGTTATATGTTTTATTTTTTCCCTTTTTAGACCAAAAAAAAAAAAGTAGACAAAACCAAACAGAAGAAAAAGGGGATGCAGTGGCAGACTTGGGTACTATGGTGGCCTGTGCAGGGCCAAAATTGGTGCCCCTCCAGTCCTCGCACTGGGTGGGTAAGGTGGGTAAGGAGGTTCCTGACTTTGGGAAGGAGGTGTGAGGCTGTGGCAGGGTTCTAGAGCCCTCTTGCCTCCTTCCCAAAGCTGGGAAAGTAGGAAATAGGCCTTGGGAAGAGGGAGGGAGGACTCAAGGACCCTGTCATTGCCTCACACCTTCTTCATAAAGCCCGGCACCTCACTTACCAGGCTTTGAGACAGCACCCCCTGGGCTCAGAACCCAGTGCATGTGCATTGCTTGAACAGCCTTAAACCTGCCCCTGGGAGAGGAGACCAAACAGTGCAATATAATCTCATTTGTCCGAAGGGATTTAGGAAAATTGAATGCATGACTACAGGGCACCGAGCTAAAATTAAACACAAAAGTTCCATCGATTTCAAAATGTGAAGCACACATGGAACTCTTTCCATCTGAATTATTATAAAACCAGCTTAACTTTGACCAGGTTGGGTTCATAATTAGCATTATTAGCATGGGGGCTATGTGAAAGCACGTTATGATCTTCAACATCTAACCGTGCAACCCTAGGCTTGTCTAATCAAAAGTAGATCCTGTTGTGCTTAGTGGGATTTAGGTTGCAATCCTAAAAACCAGGGATAAGCAACTTGTGACCCCACCACCCCTGTTTCAGTACACGTCCTATAATCTCTGACTATTCACCGTGCTGGTTGTGACTCACGGTTGTCCAACAAGATCTGGGATGGTTCCTTGTCCTTGCTGTAAGCATTTATCTGGGAGCAAAAAGAAGAAGAAAAGTCCCATTGAACTCAATACACTGGTATCTCAGGTTACAGACGCTTCGGGTTACAAACTCCGCTAACCTGGAAGTAGTACCTCAGGTTACAAACTTTGTCCCAGGATAAGAATGGAAATCACGTGCCGCCAGCACGGCAGCAGCAGGAAACCCCATTAGCGAAAGAGCGCCTCAGGTTAAGAACAGTTTCAGGTTAAGAACGGACCTCCGGAATGAACCCGAGGTACCACTGTATTGATAACTTCACAGTGGATGCATTAGGATTTCCAGGTGAGTGTGCACAGTGTTTTATTGCCTTGATATTTTTCTGGAGAAATCTGGTTTGGAGGTTGTCAGGGAACTGCCATCGGAGCTAGAGGCGGAGGGAAGGCTCCAGAGGGATGCCGGAGAGGGTCCCAGTAGGGAGAGAGGCAGCCCATCTGCTGGGGAAGGAAATCAGCGTCACACCAGTGGAGAAGGGGGGCAGATGGGGGAATCGGAGAGGAGGCTCCAAGACTCCTCGCCGGAGACCAGCGGAGAGAGTACGGGTACTCCGCTGCCCACACCCTCCCTGCGCAGAAGACTTCCGCGCAGAGAGAGTAGGAGGAGACTTGGCGTCAAAGAACTTCTTTGCTGGAAGAAGTTCAAGAAACGCCCACTGATGGATTCTGCCAGCGACTGAGACAGCCATGAAGCTAGAGGCTGTCCAGACAGAAAGGGTTCAACCAGGTAACTTAGCCAGGAGTGGCGGCAACTTACGCACGAGCAACCCCTAGAACCATTACAGAGGTGTTTTGGATATTGCAACAGGGACATGGGAGCTATTTTGTCAAAGGCTAATTCTGGAGTTGCTGTAAGATTAAAAGAGTCTAGCGTTACATGAATGGGGCCAGTCAAGTAGGTCTTTACCATGCAGTCATTACCCAGCTAAAAGCAGGGACAATGGCTGGGTGCTGAAAACATGTGAGTTTGGACCTGTCCATAGGGTGCTGAGCTGTCAAACACTGCAGCAGCAAAGTTCCATGTACCCACACCAAAGCAGCCGCTGCTGAAACATCTTCAACATGGATAGTCAACATGGTGCCCTCCAGATTTTGTGGGCCACTGCTCCCAGCAGCCCAGCATGGCTAATTTTCAGGGAGGATTGGAGATGTAGTTCAAAACATCTGGAGGGCACCACATTGGCTACCCCTGATATACAAGGTACCCTAAAATTCCTTACATTTATACTGGGATTTGCCATAGATACAAATATATAATTTCAGTATTCACGCAGGGATTCTCTCACTCTCTGGTTGGCATGTCATTCATTTTCCTATTTTTAAATCAAATCCTCCTCCTCAATTTTTCACCTAATGGTTGTGCATCCCATGAAGTGGAAAGAGCCACTATTATCATGCAGGATAGAAAACACTATTGGAAAAGGGTGTGGCTGAGTAAAGAAGGACTCCCACTTCCTGAAATATTTTCACAAAGCCTTATTATTATTATTTCCAGAATTCATCATGCAAACCTTTACAAAGTGCTGATAGGGAAATATTCCTAAGCACCAAGGGCTTTGCTGCTGCTGCTGCTTCTTTTAACAATCAAGTGGTAAACTTCCTCTTGACCCCGTATAAAGACCCTGTTTTCCTCAATTGCAGCGAATTTGATGGAAGATGCCTGACCTGCTTTGGAACCTAAAACGATCCTTGTAATGGAAAAGTTTTACAAGACACCATATGTGTGTTCATCAGTTATGTATAAAAATCTTACTTTGCTATTTGCAGTGGCAAAAACCCTCTCTCCCTCCCCCGCCCCCAACCTCCCAACACACACTTCTGAGGAAAACAGATTGCAAACTCAGTCTCAATTAATTCCATCCCATCAGACATTTGCCCATTTTTGGTGCTTCGTTCGAGGTCATGCTGATGCAAAATTCAGACCTGCCAACTGTCCTGCATGAGAACTGTCAGAATGATTTAAGGTTCCAGCCCTGATGAAACTATGATTTTGCCAAGAACAGGAACAAGTGTATTGAAAACGCAGCCCCAGCTGATGTGCCCTTAGGGACACGGAGACTGGAAGTTTGCCACAGTTGATCCCGTTTGCTTTCTACTTTAACACTCTTATGCCCAGATCCCTTTTAGATAGCTTTGATTTTTTTAAAAAAATGCAACTAAGCAGCTTTGTTTCAATCAATTACCGATCAAACACACAACTCTCTTCTCTTTTTCTTTTCCAAGGGAATATTTGAAAAGAGTCTTGAATGTGTCCTTTATGTGTGCATGACATGTGTGTGTACTAGTGTGTGTGAGCCACACCCACATCCAACACTAGCACAGCACCTACTGATGAGGATCAAATGAACTTGCGCCTCCCTTTCTCTTGCATGAAGCAAACATGTTTCAAGAGAAAACTTTGTAGATTACTCCAGTGAAAGAGCCAGACTCTCACAAATCACTCAATCTTTAATAATTTTCTATAGCTCTTTTTTAAAAAATTACTAGCTAAGGCAGGGTTGGCTAACTCCTGGCTGATGTAGCCTCAAACAATTTTTCTTCCCCTGCCCAAGAACACACCAATTTGGGAAGGAAAAGAAAGTTTCGGGGTAAGCAGAGAGGTTTAGCAAGCCATTCACAACCACACTGACTCCCTGGGAAATCACCTGCCAGGCGGCTAGTGTAGCAGTTCCACCATACCTGGTGAGTCACTTCTGGATACAAACGGACACAAGTAAACCAATTCTTTATGAATTAAGTCCCTCTCAGTTTCTTTGAGGAGGGGATATATCCTTCCAAACTCTGCAAGCCAAAGGTGTGCACCACTTACTCCATTGAACGCCACTCTAAAGCTGCGCCTGTTTCAGTTCACACAATTATGTTATGTTATGTTTTAATAGTAATGATTAAATTTCTCTACCACTCTTCATCCAAGGATCACACGGTGGTTTACATTTTTAAAAAAACAAAAAAACTAAAAGAAAAAATATATAACAAAACAATACTTTCCACAGTTTAAAAAGTTTAGCTGTTAAGCCTCATTTAATGATGTTCAGACAGTAATGCTGTTAATATTTGTATTTGTTGGAATCCATGATTTTGCTGTTTTAATGATTTAAATAAAAGTTCTTTTTTTAAAAAAAAAGAACAACATCTGTTGCCCTATCCACATTTGGCCTCAGGCCTCACTCACCAGGGCATAATGCCTATTTTCTGGGATGTTCATCCTTCTTGTCCATCAGTTGCTTAATGTTTCTCTTTAAATATGACATATCATTGCTAAGAAAGGAGTGAAATGTTCCCAGCCGCCAATGAGATTCTCTAGGTTAATCTCCTAGGCTCCCTAAATTGCTTTACACGGATTCCATTTTAAATCTCATTTGATGGTGAATGTTTCAGAAAAAGGGGAAAGTGCTTCCTGCTTTAATCTTAAACCACAACATGTTAAATGCACATAATAAGATTTGCCCACTTATCCAGCATGAATAGCTGGCAAGAAATGTTCGGCTTGGCACCGGGAAGTTTAGAAGTGGCAAAGATATCGGAAGGGAGAAAAGAAATCCTCAGAACAAGTCATATCTTCAGTGACAGCAAGCACCAACAAATGAATTTTGGGAGGCGTAAATCCTATTAGAAATGACTCGACTCCAAAGATTAAATGGCATGCATGCCTTAGGCTCCTATTGATGAGTTGTGTGATCATGCACTAAAATCAAGGCCTAATAGGTTTCATTATTCCTGGAAACTCTCAGAATTTCTGAGGAAATGTCTACAGTCATTGAATGCCAAAAGCACTAAGGTAAGTGGCTTTCAAACTGTGTTCTGGTGAATCTCGTGGTTCTCAGAAAAGCCCTTCAGTGATGAGTAATAGTGGTCATGTTTCTCTGAAAGACAGCTGCCTTTAAAAATAAGAATGCTTAGGAGGCTTACTGAGCAGACCAGCAAAACAATAGTAAAATCATAATAAAAAAAAACATTCACACAATAATTCATGTCAGGACACTGTAGCATTTGTTGTTGTTGTTGTTTAGTCGTTTAGTCGTGTCTGACTCTTCGTGACTCCATGGACCAGAGCACGCCAGGCACTCCTGTCTTTCACTGCCTCCCGCAGTTTGGTCAAACTCATGCTGATACCTTCGAGAACACTATCCTATGCAATATTTTTCTTTACAGCATTAGACTTTCCTTTCGCTTCCAGGCATATCTGCAACTGAGTGACCTTTCGGCTTTGGCCCAGCCACTTCATCAGCTCTGAATCTACTTGTACTTGCCCTCCACTCTTCCTCAGTAGCATGTTGGACGCCTTCTGACTTTTATATGCCTGTTGTCTTTGTCCATGGAGTTTTCTTGGCAGGGATACTGGAGTGGCTTGCCAGTTCCTCCTCCAGGTGGATCACGTTTGGTCAAAACTCTCCACTATGACCTGTCCATCTTGGGTGCCCTGCACGGCATAGTTCATAGCTTCTCTGAGTTATTCAAGCCCCTTTGCCACGGCAAGGCAGTGATCCATGAAGGGGACACTGTGACATACGTAACGTGTTTCTCCACCCTCTCCCATTTGCAGCCAATGATGTGGAGCCAGGCAGAAACCAGTGTACAACATTGTGGTGTCATGAAGTGAAGTAAGATTGAGAAGGTTCTAGAAGGTTCTAGAAGGTAAGGCAAGAACTAGAGATGCCATGGACAGACATTGTGTGTTTAATGTAATATGTAGTATAGTCCAGAGAACTCAAACCCAACCATGTCATAGAAAGCTAGTTCACATCTTCAGCCTGAATCTGACAGCATAATTCTATGTCAGGCAAGGATGAGGCCTAGGTCTTAGGAATATTACATGAATGAAATCACGTGAGAGCTGATTGTATTGTCCACTAAGTATCTATGGCTGCGTATATGCCATACATTTAAAGTATTTCCTTCCCACAAAGAATCCTGGGAGTTTACCTCTCACAGAACTACAATTCTTTTTGGAGGGATGTGCTTCAAATGTGTTTTAAATGCATCGTGTGTATGCAGCCTATGACCTAACAGAGGGTATTAAGCAGATATTAAGCAAATAATGCAGCTATTTGAATGAATAAATGCTGGTCTTGTACATGAGCATCCCATTCTGTGTAAGACCATAAGGCCAGGATAAATATCTAATCTAGAACAAAGGGGAATTTAGTGCCAGATGAGCTACAGAAATTCATAATTCCATGTTAATTACTTCAAGTATTTTGTTTTAATTTGTTTTCTACAGCCATACCCATGTCGATGCCATTTTCAACACAATAAAATTAAAAACATTTGATTGTTTCCTTAAAACTGAGCATTTTAATATAGAAAAGTTGTTGCAATGTCTTATGTTTAAACATGATGCCCCCAGGAAAAGTGGGAATTAAAAACAGGATAACTTCTGAGATCATCAGCATAAGGTTTTTCTGACTATTTACTGGATAGGATGCTAAAAAGATCACAATCATAAACCTTCCTACACATTCAAGGGTATAACTGCCGCTGGGGGTATAATAAAAGTTGTTTCTTAACCTTTACCACTTCATTTTCTGGTAGATTAAAATGGTCAATTGTTCAGTGGTATTTTTAAAGAACAGTGTGTGTGTGTGTGTGTGTGTGTGTGTGTGTGTGTGTGTTTACTCTCTCAGACTTTAACTGAAAAGGCATTGGGATTAGTCCAAGGGCAGCCCTCCAGATGCTGTTTGACTACAAATTCCATAATCCCTGAGCATTAGTCATGCTGTCTGGGACTGATGGGGGTTGGAGTCCGGTATCATTGACCACCACAAATCAGACCCTAATCAAATTGAGCAGGAATGTTTAAACGGTGTATGTCCAAGGTATTGATAATCTCTATGACTCCAGTGTGCTGAAAACATAAGTTTGTGATTTGAGGACCCGATCCCCGCTTGGGGAATAAAAACACGTGGACACAGAATGTAAGGTTAATGGGTAAGATAAAGGCCACAACTTTATTGATTACAGCATGTGAGAAGGTATTGGCTTAGGCATTGGACAACGGAACATTAGACTCCACCCACTCGTAGAGGGGTGAGTCTGAGGAGGGGTTAACTACCAGTAGGGGAAGCCTGTTGATGCTAATCCAACTATAGGCTCTCTTCCTGATGTCACCGAGGGTCGTGCCATGGCCCCCCACCACACAGGCATTGGACAAGATCCATGACCGCCGGATTCCTTTAGCGGAATACCCAAAATTGTCGGGGAAGGCAATGGCCACACCTTGCCACCTGAAACACCAACAACACATTCCAATGCCTAACCGCCAAATACCACGAAAGTTGTGACAGTTGCTACAAGGTAGGCGAAAAAAACCAAGAGGCCGGGCCAATTTAGCCAATTGGAAAAAACTCCTACCAGGCCCCCTGGTTAAACAGGGCGACCAACCAGAGGTCCATAGCAAAGTCTCAGGAACAGCTAATCTAAAGGGAGTGGAGGGTGGGTGACTCGAAGAAAATGTGTGTGCAATGGTGGGGATCGCTGGCGCGGCTGCGTTTGAGCAGCAAGCCACACCCCCGTTGAGCTTCCCTATTGGGTGCTGAACTGGGGAGGGGCGTGGCGCAAGCCCTGGAGTTGAAGCAGGGGGCGGAGCGCCCACTGCATGACGCGGGAATCATCTCCCGATCACAACCCCTCCCCTCCTGGGAGAAGGAAAGGCTTTGTGATTCGAGGACCTGATCCCCGCTTGGGAAATAAAGACACATGGACACAGAATGTAAGGTTAATGGGTAAGGTAAAGGCCACAACTTTATTGATTACAGCATGTGAGAAGGTATTGGCTTAGGCATTGGACCACGGAACATTAGACTCCACCCACTCGTAGAGGGGTGAGTCTCAGTAGGGGTTAACCACCAGTAGGGGAAGCCTGTTGATGCTAATCCAACTATAGGCTCTCTTCCTGATGTCACCGATGGTCGTGCCATGGCCCCCCGCCACACAGGCATCGGACAGGATCCACGACTGCCGGATTCCTTTAGCGGAATACCCAAAATTGTCGGGGAAGGCGATGGCCACACCTTGCCACCCGAAACACCAACAACACATTCCAATGCCTAACCGCCACCCGAGCCAAAAGGCTCGCCGCCAATACCCTCACAGCTGCAACCAATCCCTAAAGAGGCGGGGTTCCAGTTCCAGAGAAGCCCCCGCAGCAGGGAACAGACGATAGGGACCCCCCGGGTCTAGCATTTTCCCTGATCCAGCTCCCTCCTCTCCGCATTCTTCAATCGAATTCTTCGATCGGGCACTAAGACTTATCCGGAATTTTGGTCACGAGGCACTCTTGGCAAAATGTGACATAGAGTCAGCCTTCTGTCTATTGCCAGTTCATCCCAATGACTCTCATTTGCTGGGATTCAAATTTCAAGGGAAATATTACATTGTCAAGGCTATGCCAATGGGTTGTTCTGTAGCCAGCTCGGCCTTTGAGACATTTAGCACCTTTTGGGACTGGGCGTTGCGCTACAGAACCAACTCACCTGGGGTGACACGTTACCTCGGTGACTTTCTACTCATTGGGAAGCCCAATACTGGTGAATGTGCCTCCCTTCTGGAGGCCTTTTCAGCTTTGGCCCAGGACCTGGGAGTTCCCCTCACAGCAGATAAGGCGGACCCTCAACGCATCTTACTTGCCTGGGTATAGAGCTTGACACAGCAGCTCAATCCTCCCGCCTGCCAGAGGGGAAAATAGTTGCCCTTAAGGAAACAATTCGTCAAACCCTTCCCAAAATAATAATAATAATAATAATAATAATAATAATAATAATAATAATAAAGTCGCTCTTAGACAGGTCCAGTCCTTGCTAGATCATTTCAACTTCGCATGTAGAGTAGTTTCACCAGGCCGCCCATTTTGCTCCCACTTAGCCAGGCTGTCAGCAGCCCTCAAGCATCCGCACCATAGAGTAAGACTCCCCAAGTCGGTCAAGGCGGATTTTGAGATGTGGATCAGATTTCTGGAACACTACAACGGAGTCTCCCTATGGCAGGAAATCCTTAATTTGGCCTCTGATTTCCAGGTCCACTCCAATGCGGCAGGGTCCCTGGGCTTTGGTCTGTTCTTTAAGGGACGTTGGTGCGTGCAACAATGGCCAGCAGAGTGGCAAGGGGAGGCCATCATGCGGGATCTCACTTTTCTGGAGTTTTTTCTCATAGTTGTGGCGGTTCACATATGGACCGAGGAGTTCCGGAATCGTCAGGTGTGCTTCAGAACTGATAACCAGGCCGTGGTTAACATACTGGCTAGCAGTCATTGCGTTCTGAGAGGGGTCTCGCCTACTTCGATCATTTGTGGGGATCGCTGGCGCGGCTGCATTTGAGCAGCAAGCCACACCCCCGTCGAGCTTCCCTATTGGGTGCTCAACTGGGAAGGGGCGTGGCGCCAGCCCTGGAGTTGAAGCAGGGGGCGGAGCGCCCCCTGCATGACGCGGGAATCATCTCCCGATCACAACCCCTCCCCTCCTGGGAGGAGGAAAGGCTATAACAACAAACTGTCTAGTTTGTACTGATACAGCATCTAGACTAAGAATATTTTTTTAGATTTCCAGATTCTGAATTGAAGGAGAAAGTACTATGAGGTATCACTAATCCATCACATTATGAGAATTAATATAATGGATCTGGGTGTTTTTAGGACTGTTCCCATCTCATTTGTTGAATGAATTGTTTTATGCGGATCTTGTTTTAACTGTCTCGGGGATGTTTTATATCATTGTTAGTATTTATTAAATTTATAGACCACCCTTCATCCAAAAATCACAGGGCGGTTCACAACATAAAAACACAAAATGCATAGCAGCATAACAAGCAAAACAAGGCACCCTCCCCTTCATGTGCACAGTTGAAAAGGCCATTGTTCAATTAGCCAAAGTTCTGGGAGAAGATGAGCACTTTCAACTGGAGCCCAAACATATGTAAAGAGGGTGCCAGGCTCAGTGGCAGAGAGCAGGTGGGGGCGTGGCTGGCGCGCATCCCGGGGGCATGGCATACCACCCGCAGGGGCGTGCTGCATGTCCTGGGGGCGTGGTGCACATCCTGGGGCGTGGTGTGCCACCTGAGGCGGTGTGGCACCCAGCGAGGGAGGGGCAGCTGTGATGGCACCCCACCAGGATCGTGGTGCTGGGGACGGTGAACTCCCCCCACCCCCCTCTTTCTCCGCCAGTGGCCAGGCTAGCCTCCCTGGGGACAGCATTCCACAAGTGGGGAGCCACAACAGAAAAGACCTGTTCTTGTGTTGCCACCCTCAGAACCTCTTGTGGAGAGGACACAAAAAGAAGGGACTCAGATTATGATCAGAGGGTCCAGGTTGATTCATATGAAGAGAGATGGTCCTTTCCCCCATATTGTTCTGCTTTGTTTGAATTGTACATTGTCCCAGATTTCTAGTAAACAAAAGGCAGTTTTTTAACTTAGATGTATAAATACAGTGGTACCTCAGAGGTCGAACAGAATCTGTTCCAGAAGTCTGTTTGACTTCCTAAATGTTTGGAAACCAAGGCACGGCTTCCGATTGGCTGCAGAAGGTGCCTACAGTCAATCGGAAGCCCCAGAAGCCCCGTCAGGTGTTTGGGTTCCAAAGAACGTTCACAAGCTGGAACATTCACTTCCAGGTTTGCAGTGTTTGGGAGCCAAAACGGTCAAGTACCAAGGCGTTTGGGATCCAAGGTATGACTGTACAGTTGTGGATCAATGCAGATACCATCCTTGTACTTAAGAATGATTAATGACTATTGGGATCTGCAACACAATGTTGCGGTTTGGAATGCTCCTCTCCATGGTTCCACCAGCCAGCTATGCTCTATCTCACTTCCTTCCTTCTCCTCCTGGGTCTTCTGTAACCACCTGCTCCAGCAGTCAGTCAGTATTTCCTGCCTTGTCCTCATTGGGCTATTTGTTTTCTGTTTGGTATCTCTTAAAGATCCTTGGAGTGATGCCATTTTGGCTACATAAAGACTGTCACTTGGATAAAGAGCTCCCTACTAGTCTATGTGAGAAGGCAGTCTCTGTTTCTTTTTTAAACACTAAATTTCTGACAAATTTTCCAAAAAAAATATCCACAAGCTGATTCAGAAAAGTGAAAGTCTGCTATTAGTTTATATGCTAATGGAGTCTCTTGCGGGTTTTTTTTTTTTACAATAAATTGTTGTCACTGTCAAATACATTTCATTTTGGCTTATGTTACACTTTAATTTGGGTCTATTTGACCCCAACAACAGCGGAGTAGAGCACTTCCTTTTACAAGTGTAGGAGGGTTAAAGTTCTGCAGCTTGCAATTGATACGATCTGGTAGAACTGCGAGAGCACAGTTTAATTTATTCAGCACATTTAGCACTTTCTTGTCTGTTCACAAATTGCCGCTGAACAGAAGGGTAATGTTTAGGAACATGTTATTCAGAATTATGACACTAATGTTTCATAGAGACATAAAAGGCTATAGATTGCTCCCGAGCAATTCGCTACCATCCGTGTATCAGGTAATTGCTCTTCACATGGAGTATGCCCAATTTGCAATTCTCTGTTAAGGATTGATTATTGATGGAACATGCGATTGTTTCTCCTTCTTAAGAAGACACAACACTCCAGGGGGAGGGGGTCTTGAACAAGTGCTGTAACTTCTTCTCCACTGTGTTTCAAAATGGCTCCACTTGGTTTTAGGAGGACAATGTCTTCTTGTCTGGGTGCCCATTTTCGCAGGAATTCACGAGGATTTCAGATTCGGGAGTTGTCCTTTCCAAACCCTAGGACCTGTTTGATATGGCTCATTTGACTTTGCAGAAGATAATGGGAAAGTCACATTTCCCATGAGCTCCCCACCCACATCCCATGTGCCATCTTCCAGGTTGTGCTGCTAATCAACACCATGGAGTGCTGGAGGAGGAGGAAAGGAGATGAAACCCTCTTCCTCTCCATGTAGACCAAGTGCCCCTGTTGTTGTTCATGCTGCCACACATGGAAGGGGGATGGTGTTTTGGGGGAATGTGGAGGAGTGCCTCTGGTGGTGGGCAGTGACAGTGGGGATTGGTAGGGGGAATTTGATTTGAGCAGCAGAAGAGTTCAAAGGTGTTTTCAGTCCTTCCTTCTCCTTGAGGCAAGCTTTCCTGATCCTGGTTTGGGTCAACTTCTCCAGAGTTCCTACACAGAGCTACACTCCCAGAAAAGAACTATCCCGAGCTGTTCCCCTCTTCATTCATAACCAACTAGCACCCTGATAAATGCCTATTACTGTGAACCTGACATTCCTCGTGCCAAAACATACATGAACTGTGCTGCTTTGCAGATCTCCACCTTTCAGGCTACTCATACTGTTACAGATGTTTCTCTATGTATTTGACGCACCAAGGGATGCCTATGACCAAAACCCTTTGGCTGAAGAGAAGAAGCATTCTTACAAACTCACTCATGCAATGAAAAACATGGAAATTGTGGGAAGTTGCAAGCCTTCATCTCTATACGATGTCAGTGAAGAGTGTGTTCGACGGCAAGGGTAACCATAGTGGTGCCATCCAGATGTTGTGGACTACAACTCCCACCATTCCTTGTGCTTGGGCACACTTCCTTTGCCACTGTTAACCTTGATGCTGTTGGCAAAATATGCAATCAACCTTCTGTATGCATAGGGGGGCTCTGCACCTGAGCTACAGACCCTTCCCAGGCAAGGAGACTGAAATCAACATGTCAGAACCCACATCCAGCCAAATCAGAGTACAGGATATGCTGTCCAGTCAAAGGTAGGGTGTGGTTGTTTTTTAATTGTTTGGTTGTTGTTTTTTACATTCTGCTATCACCTTCACTTTTTACTCTGAAACTGCAAGGTCTAAAGCCATCCAGGTTTGTGCAGCAGCCATGGCTCTCCATCTTTCACCCTTATTTAGATTAACCATTGCAGGGACTAATAGGATTGGTCCGCAAGAGTGGAGAAGAGATTTTTCAACAAGCTAAGCATTAGTACATAATTGCATCGGGAGAAGGTGCGTTGTAATGTCATTAAGAACAGATCCCTCATTCGGGAAACCCAGCGGCGCATATAATATATGGCACGGGAGTCGTGGCGAGGTGCGGTGCTCGATGTCAAGGAGAAAGCTGCTTTCTAATGACTCAGACAAAGGCCTGTCTGCCAAGGGGGCTCTCATCCTTGAAACACTGGTGTAATGAGTAATCAGAACAGCAGTGTCGTAATGACAGCACATTCATATATACTAGAAGCACTTTGAGTTTATGGGCCAGAGGAGACTGGAGCAGAAAATGGTACCTGGTATTACTTTTTGCGCATTTATATTCACTGGCTACAAACATAAATCCCTCTCCTATCCTCTTTGAGACCGTCCTTCCTCCTACACCAAAGCCAGCCAGGGTAAAAGACAACTTGACATACCTCATTTTAAATATGGCACTCACAATGATGGCCACCAGCATAGATGGTTTGAAAAGAGGATTAGACAAATGCATGGAGAAGAGGGCTTTTGATGGCTACTAGCCATGATGGCTGTGCTCTGTCTCCACAATGGAAGCAATGCTTCTGAATACGAGTTGCTGGAAACCACAGGAGGGGAGAGGGTTCTGGTGCTCTGGTCCTGCTATCAGGCTTCCCACAGATATGTGCTTGACCACTGTGAGAACAGGATCCTGGACTAGATGGGCCATTGACTGATCCAGCAAGCTTTTCTTATGTCTTTGTGCAGGGCCGTCTTTACCTGGGGTGAAAGGGGTGCAGGGCACCCAGGCACCAAATTCTGGGGGGCACCAGGAGCCCGCTGCTGAAGTCGCCTAAGCTCTTAACTATCTACCTGTTATGAAATAATAAATAATTGAGATCAAGCTAGAAAAACAAAATACATATATACCTAGGTATTACCAAAATGTATACCTACTGTTTCACTAAAGGACTTTCGACTTTGTGCGCTCATTTACCAAAGACACGTGTACTGCGCCAGCGGAGGCACCTGTCAGACTCAACGACAGCACTTGTCAGACTCAAACTAAATTTGGGGGAACTGTCGGCATTTGGAGGGCCGGGAGGCCAGCTGATAAGCCCCAGCTGTGCCGTCTCCATCCATCGGCCCATGCTCCGACGTAACTCAGTGACCCGGACTTCAAAAGCCAGGGCACGTAATTAGCAGAGTGTACTGTGCGTACAGAAGTAGGCATGAGGCTGTGAAAACATACTATTACTACAGATTTATTACTCATAAATCAGAACAAAGAAACATGTCGTCTCTCTCTCTCATGTCGTCTCGGAGAGAACAGCAGAAGCAAAAGCAATATCCAAACGGAAGTTCCCAGCATACTGTCCTGGAATGTAAACAGACATGTGACACACAACAATTCCACATGCTGTTCCTTAAGGTGGAATGGAAATGTCAACAGGCACTGGGCGGATATTTGCACCCTGGCGGTGCATATGCTACAGACGGCCCTGTCCTTTTGTTCTTAAAACAGTGCTTCCTGCTCCCAGTGCCCCACCACCACCTTTGATGCATTAAACCTGTGAAAGGGGAATGATAGCATTGAAGACATTTCTCCCATTTTAAGTATTTTTAGCTCAAGCCAGGAAGGGGGAAGGAGGAAAGAGAAGAAGTGCCAAGCTTCCACACGTGGTACTTTAACCAAGCTCTAATGGGAAAGAGCTGCTGAGTGCTGAGGGGCATGTGAGCTCTTCCATCCGGCTGCTGCCAAGGGCTCCCAACTCAGCTAAAGTAGGCCAAATGTTAGAAAGCTTTATTTCATTTCATTTCTGCTGTCCTCAGACAGTAATTTGTGAAATGGACTGTGGGAAACAGGGAGCGAAAGGACGTCACTGGAATTTAGATGTTTATTAAAGCTGAAAATTCTCCAAAGTACCAATAATTGACTTTGGAGGGGCTTTGGGGTGGGGGGGTGACAGAGAGCTACCAGACACTTTCCTCAGTTGTTCCCCTCTCCCAGTGTCTCCTGCCAATGCTGCCCAACAACAGATTGGCTGGCACACATATGGCTACCCACCACATTTTCGAAATGGTGTGGAAATATCCATGGGCATCTTACATTCACAAAGCGCCAAGCTAGAAGTTGTGGTGATTTTTAAATTCAGGTTCCCTCATGGAACTTGGCAGGCTGAAGAAATGCTGAGCTGGCAAATTTTGCTTTCTTTTGGTTTCTCTTTCCCCTTTCCTCCTTTCCCCTGGTGTTTGGCGGTGTTTAAAAAATGGGTATATTTAATCTCCCGTATCAATTGTGGGGACAAGTGGATGAAATGATATCCCCAAGAAGAGGCCTACCCTGTACCACTGGAAGCTGATGCCCATAGCCACCAGCTGTTGAAGGCTTGTGGGAGATGGACACTTTCAGGGGACACTAGATTCTCGTTGACAGTTACCATTTCAGAGCACAAATCAAAGCAGATGATCTTCTCAGTGTCTTCTGATATTATGCTCATCCCCACGCAGATACATCATGTTACCACTTACAATGTACTTGCATGCTTTATGTGTCTCTCTAGCCAAGATAGCCCCCTGTTGATGGTAAAGTTTATCTGTGCTGACACACTTGAGTACATGCCATTTGACTATACTGTTTTTGCTTGAAGTTCAAGCATTCGTCTTGGTACTTGAAAGAATCGCTTGTGTTCATGAAGTTTAAAATGTAACAGCAGGAAAGCCTAGGAAGTTGGAATGACCTTTAGATCTAAGATGGAACCCAGCTGTGTGTCACATTCGAGGCTGTCCATGAAATGCCAAAACTGTTGAGATAGCTGCCCATTTCTTGCAGGCGTCCACAATATTCTCCAGTTAAAAACACTTTTCTCATAATCATTTATAATATATTCTTTTAAAAGCTGGTTATTCTTCTCAAATGACTCACACCCCCACATAGCTCTACTGTTCTCATTAGTCTCTCATGGCACCCACTCCTACCAGAATGGGGAACAGCACATTTTCTGACCAAAGGACCAGTTTAGTTCAGGGATGGGGAACCTGTGGCCCTCCAGATGTTGTCCATTGTCTCTGGAGGATGATGGGAGTTGGAGTCCTACAACATCTGGAGGGCTACAAATTCCCCCTCCCTGATAAAGTTGAATGTGAGAATGATGGAGTCCTTTCATAAAACAAGTGTTTAAATTTTCAATGTGTATCTGTATGCAAGTACCCATAAATGTGAAACTGGGGAGAAGAAGAGAAGAAACAGCTGGCTTCGAGCTTCAGACACTTCTGCCACCACAGGCATATTGGCAATGATAAATAATAGACAGATGTTCTCACTCTCTGAAAGAAAAACATAGATGATGAGGGAACCAATCGTAACCATTTTCTTTGCTTACTGACAATAATCATCCATCTCCATAACATAGTCTAAAACATTCAACTTTGGCCCAGTTTCAAAGTGCAAGGTACAATTTGCTTTGTTCTTTAGCTAGCAGCTTGTCTTGTCTGTTTGAGTTTGCTCATTCTCTCTCTTCTTCAGGCACCTTTGTGGGTGGGCTTGCCTTCTGCTTCCACCACACTGTGCTTAAAACTTTTTTTTAAAAAAAAGTGCAGAAGAAGGGGAACAACACCTCATCCAAACATCACCAAGATAAGGAATGACAGAATGTCACCCCACCCTCAAAATTTCTGAGAAATTTCTTCCACCCATGACTTTCCTTTTGTGAGGCAGCTCCCACAAACTGTTGCAAACAGCTGGACCAAAATTTCAACCCAACAATACCCTCTGGGAAATCTCACTAGTTTTACCAAAATATTTTGTTTGCTTCCCTTAAGACCTTTCCAATGTTTATGTGCAGCACAAATCTCCCCAATTCATTGTGAAATTTCACATGGCTGGCATCTTAGGCATGCACAGAATTCTTTGAGAACTTTGACTAATCTGATAAATCATCATATCACCTTGCTCAAAGGTTCTTTTGTTGTTTCACCTGAGGGGAAACTCCAGATTCGCCATGAAATTATAGTGGCAACTCGAAAGCTACAGTTCCCTGCTCTAAAAACACATCATTTTTGCATTTCATTGAAACATGGGTATAATTTGTATGGAAAGTCTCTTGCTCATCTATCACACTCTAGGAACAGGCAAGACTCAAATCATCTCAATTTTTGGTACCACCTCTCATGAACTCATTTCAGTCAAGCATATTCAGAATAAAGTCTTTGTTGGCTGCACTTAGTGTCCTAAGCTGTTCAGGTAAATTTGTAAAGATATAGGCATTTAAATTTTGCCCATATGACAAAATGACCATTTTAATGAGCTGATGCAGACTATTCATCTCCTCTAACAGTCCTAAAGGCCAATCTTGACTAATTTTCTGTTAATAAATGAAGACACTCCCTTTAATTGCCATGGTACTTCATCTGCAGATAATCTCTCTCTCCATTATCACCATATATTAAGACCTCCATGGTAGCTGGGGGGCCATACATAGACATAGTCTATTCTTCTTTTGTTAGAATAGATGTGTTTATTGTTTTCTGAGGAACAAAACTATGAATCATCATTAGAGAAGAAAGGTTATCTAACAAGAGGAAGAGAAAGAAGAAAAAAGGGAAACTAAGAAGTCTTATTTGATGTCAGACCAAACAAGCGGAGGCTGGTCTCTGGGGCAAATTGGGGTGTAGCCCTCCCATGTTGCACATGGTTGTAAGCAGGGCTTTTTCCAGCAGGAACTCACTAGAGGTCAATTCCAGCACCTCTCAGGTAGGTGCATGTTTCAGTAACTCATATAGTCACCCTTTCTGCTTTGGTGGCCAAAAAGTTCAGAAAGAGGACCCTGGACAATAGAGCAGTGAACTGTAAGGGAGACACAGAGATCTAAATAGAGACTGTTATTTGTGGCCCGACATCCCTTTTGCTTGTATTTATTCTTTATTCAGATTTGTCAGGGCCAATGGCTAGTACAATAAAGTTATTTGGATTGGAACAAGGGAGGCATTCATGGTGAGTTTTGGCACCTCTTTTTCTAGAAAAATAGCACTGGTTGTAAGTATGATTACCGCAGCTCTGGTGAATACAAGAACAACCCTAAGACTGATTTCTGAGGGAGTGTACATAGGACTAAAACTCTACCCTGTTAGGAAATACATTGCCCTGGGAACAGTGCTGGTGCCAGGCTGTTTTGCAGCCTTGGCGAGGCTAACTGCTTGCACCCACCACCCAGCTGCTAACTTCAATTTTCAAAACCAAATGTCTTGTAGAAAAAAACAAAGATCTGCCTTCAGGTGTCTTCTAAAAGTCAGGTAGTTGTTGATTTCCTTGACATCTGATGGGAGGGCATTCCACAGGGCAGGTGCTACTACCGAGAAGGCCTTCTGCGTGGTTCCCTGTAAACTCACTTCTCACAATGAGGGAACCACCAGAAGGCCCTCGGAGCTGGATCTCAGTGTACAGGCTGAACAATGGGGGTGAGAATGCTCCTTCAGGTATGTTGCTGTTGTTGTTGTTTAGTCACTTAGTCGTATCCGACTCTTCGTGACCCCATGGACCAGAGCACACCAGGCACTCCTGTCTTCCACTGCCTCCTGCAGTTTGGTCAAACTCATACTAGTAGCTTCGAGAACACTATCCAACCATCTTGTCCTCTGTCGTCCCCTTCTCCTTGTGCCCTCCATCTTTCCCAACATCAGGGTTTTTTCCAGGGAGTCTTCTCTTCTCATGAGGTGGCCAAAGTATTCGAGTCTCAGCTTCAGGATCTGTCCTTCCAGTGAGCACTCAGGGCTGATTTCCTTCATAATGGATAGGTTTGATAATCCTTCAGGTATACAGGGCTCCTGAATTATGCTCAAGAAGTTATAGCTTTATTCAAAACGTTCTGGCAATCAGCCCAAGATCTGGGCTCTTACGCAAACACAGTGGCAACTGGCTCAAAGGTTACAAACTGCTTGGGCTGTTGCTTTTCTGGTCAGCTCTAGGAATCCCTGATAATCTGCCAAAACACAATTTGAGACTTGCTCCATTCAGTCAAAGTTTGGCCTTTGCAAAATGTGTGCTGAGGCATTCTTGCTTTAAGCATTTTAAGACTAAAAAATGCTTTAAAAACACATTCATCCCTTGACTAATTGTTGTGATTTTTAGATACATCATGCACGCATCACTTCAGGCAATCTGCTCTAACAGTTCAGTTTATGGTACTGGCATTATTATTATTTTTCTCTCCTTCTGCTGACTTTCAGGCTTTTCTGCAATTCACAAACAAGCCAAAAAAAGTATGGGCCAGGGTGTGGGGTAAAGGACCCTGTCCAAAAAACTGGAACCTTTCCCCTCAAGAACAAAGGCATCTGAATCCACCTAGAAGGTAATGATAGAAAGCTGTAACATTCAAACATCTGTCCCATAAGATATTGTAAGGTCATTGCAGGATGTCAGTCTGTTTCCTAATTGACAAGCATTCACATTACAAGTGACACCATCCCAACTGCCACTCCGGCTGACATTCCCAGGATTGAATTAACTACAGCCTTATCCCTCAGAGGTGGCACCTGCATGCGAAGGTTAATATTTGTTAGCAGAGTGATGGACACTGCCTTTGACAGTACTAGGCCTATCCCTGCTTTTCCTAAACAGCAAAGAGATGCAGTCATGAGGCTATCAGACAGCCTAACGCTAATGTGAAAGGATTTGTGTGCTTTGAAATTTCAGCCGGGCTGGCCAATATTTGCTTAGCGCTGATGTACCCTGGAATCAGAAGGGAACAAGAATACATTTCTCTCTGTGTGTGTCTCTGCCATTTTCTGCCATTCCGTCACCCATCATTTCTTCTTGTTATTGTTTTATATACTGCTTAGTTGCCAAAATGGCCATACATAAAAATATATCCACACATAATTAAAACACACAGTCAAAACATTGGGTGGTATCAAACGATTGTGTTCTGTCAGCACAAGGATTGCGTGCCAAGGCCCTGCAACCCGCAGTTCCCTAGTAGATAATAAACACACATACACAAGTATTTTGGTTTATGGGTTCAAATAGGCCACAACTTTATGGGTTACAGTTTGAGCAGTTTGACTTAGGCATTGGGTGAAGCCAGGCTATATCTCAACTCCTGCCCATCTAAGGGTAAATCACCAATAGGGGGAGCCCTATGACTTATATCAAATAATATATCACAACCATTGGGGTTGTGGCATGGCCCTAGCCCACGTCCAGGCATCAGACAGAATCCACAACCCCGGATCCCTTTATGAGGAGGGGCAGGAGGGGGCTACAACCTCCCCTCCATCCAAACAAAGGCTTACCCAATGCCTAACCTTACAAAGTTGTGATGATTGCTATCAGGTAGGTGAAAACCAAACAGCTGGTTCCAATTTGCCAAGTGGAAAAAATTCCTACCCGGCCCCAACAATATGGCAGCCAACAGTTGTCCATAGCAAGGTCATATATGAACAAAGCATAGCAGTCTTTCTGGTTGCATGGTGGAACACCCCGTCATCATCTCCACACCCCTAAATCTTTTCTGAGGATTCCCTCAGAGGTGTATTTGGGGCAGCACAACCTGCTGACAGGGCACTGAGCCTAGGAGGGGCCACAGGGTGCTGCATCTATGATGTAGTGATTGGGCAGAATGGAAAGCAAGAGGCAGGGGGCAGCAAATTCTGGCCTTGCACAGGATGCCACTGAAATTTGAAAGACCAAAGTCTGCCCTTGATTCCCTCAACCCTCCAGAGCAGATTTGGGCAGAGTGCAGGACACACACATGGAGAGGAGTGGGGAAGTTCCTGGCTGGAATTCATTAGTTGGACACTACCCATTAAAAACACCCATAATTAAAATGTACAATAAAACAAGCCCATTAAAAGAGCATAGCAATGAAGACAGCTAAAACAGTGCGCTCAGTTGAGGCTGAGGCTGTGTACATGAGAGCAGGCCTGAGTCACTCCCATTTTCATGGTGCCTCCAGAGGTTCCTCACTTGTTTTCTCTCAAAAGATGTGAACGGTTGCCATGCATTCCCTGGTGGGAAAGTGCTTAAGGACTGTACTTGGGTGACTAAGAGCATACAGCAAAGACTGGGGAGAGATTTCCCTACAGTGATGAAGCTCACTGGATGACCATATCTCATTCTAACCTGCCTCATGGGGTTGTTGTGAGAATAATTTAGTGATGGGGAGGTGGCCTTGAGCTCCTTGGGGAAAAGGTGGAATGTTGATGCAAAACTGGCACTGTGACCCTAACAGTGGGTGGACTGGTCCCCCATGAGATGGATGCTGCAGGGTGGAAGCCACTTACCCACTGCATGGTCTTCAAAGCAGCATCACTGTTGGTGGCAAACATCAGCAGGATTATACTACCACACAAGGCAGTGCATGTTTTGCTAGTTGGGTTGTTTGTTTATAATTTTCTAAAGCCAATATCGTGCACAGTCAAGTTCCCCATCACAATGCTACCATGTCATTTATAGTTTATGGGTTAAGTAATAAAAATGTATTGTAAGCAAACTTTGAAATGGTGCACAGATCATTGCTAAAACATATATAGAGTGCTGAGTTATACTCTAAACGCTCTTATTTTATTTCCTCTTTAAGGTAAAAAAAAAATCACTTGCATTCACATTCTAATGTACGAGCACTTTTGGAATGTATAAACTTGCTGTTAAGAGAATCAGAGGGCTATTCATAGTGCTCATTAAGGTTCATAAACATGATCCTTCCTTTCAGCGTTTTTTGAGCAGAGTCACGTTCTCTGAATCAACATAAATGTCATATAATTACAGAGCAGCCATCTGCAGCTATGGAAAAATATTACTATTTACAGGATGCAGTTCGGTTTGTGAATATGATTTTCTCTGAGGATCAATGCAGGAATGGCTCATTCATTGTTGTAAACTGTGGCTGGCCTACCTACAGCAAGGGGGCCTCAAGTGGCAAATGATGGAAGTGATTATTACCTGAGAAGTTAGGAGCTATTGCCAAAAAGTGCCCCCTGTCTCCCATTCCTCCTCTTTTCCTGTGTAGCACAAAGTACAATAAAATGTATGCTATGATGTCACGGTGTTCCACCTCCTGCCTCCTTTAAAAAACAGCATTCTGAAGGGGAGAAATGCAGATTATGATGTCATATATTTGTTTTACTCTTTAATATAGAGTCTATATTTCCCCCCACCCAAAAGAGAGAGGAAAAGGAGATGTGGGGTATAAGAAATCGGAAGAGCCCTGTGTTAATGATATAAGTTTAATATGCATAAAATGTAATGCTTGTACGCACTGTGTTTGAAAACTTATGTAAAGAAGTTTGCATTCGGCAAGAGGTTTCACTCTGACAAATGCAGCATAAAAAGTTGGATGTTTCTGTTTCAGTCTTAGGTTCATTGATGACTCATCCCAGAAACCCAAGATACAGATTTTTCACTGCAGGAGGTGAAACCTGAGATATCAGCATCTTCGTCAGCAATGGAGGCAATAGCAGCAGTGGTGGCTAAGTTCCAGGATGGTGAACAAGGAAGTGGCTTAGTGTCTCTCTCTCTCTCTCTCTCTCTCTCTCTCTCTCTCTCTCTCTCTCTCTCTCTCGGACCAGAGAGAGGAAAGTCACTGAAGTGTTTGAAAGACTTAGAGAAGACAGGATTAACCCTGCATTAACTATATTGAGGCAATTGCTTTATTGCAGGATGGAATGGATGGCATCCCAGTTCTCTTCCAACTCAAACATTCTATGGTTAAAGGAAGCGGTTGACTTAACATTCCATGTCATCTCCCCTTATTTACATCGACATCAGTCTCCTCCAGCACCATAATTGATGCTTTTGAATTATGTTGCTGGAGGAGACTCTTGAGAGTCCCATGGACTGCAAGAAGATCAAACCTCTCCATTCTTAAGGAAATCAGCCCTGAGTGCTCACTGGAAGGACAGATCCTGAAGCTGGGACTCCAATACTTTGGCCACCTCATGAGAAGAGAAGACTCCCTGGAAAAGACCCTGATGTTGGGAAAGATGGAGGGCACAAGGAGAAGGGGACGACAGAGGACGAGATGGTTGGATAATGTTCTCGAAGCTACCAGAATGAGTTTGACGAAACTGTGGGAGGCAGTGGAAGACAGGAGTGCCTGGCGTCCTCTGGTCCATGGGGTCACGAAGAGTCAGACACGACTAAACGACTAAACAACAACAACAACAGTGAGGCTATTAGCCATGAGGTGTCTGTGGGGAGCATATAGGCCCCATGTCGTGTATTTTCCCATCCACGTGTAATAGTAACTTGAGAGCAGTGACCATCAAGGAAACATGACAGGGCAAAGGATTAAAACGTAATCTCAGGGCTATGGCTCTGATCCAACACCCTGCCTCCCAGGCATTTTCATTTAAGAAAACGAAAAGAGCTTGGGAGATCTGATCATGTCATCTCTAGTTTGGCCCTGAGTGGAAGGCAAATGCTTCTTGACATGCACACAAATGGATGAACACACATGGACAGAAAATGCCAACTCACAGTTTAATATCTCAATATTTTAATTAATTGGAGGTTTGCAGCAGTAGAATGCCTTGCCAATCACTTTATATGTAAGTCAGGAAAGCAAACTGTGGATTATGAGTTATCAGTTTCAAGGTACAAATTACTTTGGTCATGGAATGCAAATTGAGATAGAATTCTGACTTTCCCCTTTTCAACCATACAACTGAATCCTGCCAGCTGGTGCCCCCATGGCCTCTACATCCAGTATCTCAAACCATGAATTATCTATGGCCAATAACTAATAAAAGCACCACCATGTGGACTGCTTGTGATACAATCATAACTACTAGAATTTGCAGAATGGTGATTGGCTGATACAATGCTCATGACCCAGCTTGTGGAAGCGGCAACAATGGAGTTTCAGCCATTAAAAAATAGAAGTGGTAGAAGGAATCTGGTTGCTGTTGTGGAAGAAATTGCAGATAGCTTAGTCGGTTGAGTTTGAGACTCAGGGTCATGGGTTTGAGCCTCTAGTTGGGCGGAAGATTCCTGTATTTCATAGATGACCCACACGGTCTCTTCCAACTCTACAATTCTATGATTCTATGAAAGAGCCTGTAGCAAGTGGTCATGGTGACAGCCATTTCAATGGACCTTTTGGGGTTGGGAAATTTAGATATCTGTTTGCTGAGACAAAATATGAAATATTTGCAAGGCCCTGCTAAATATTCAGACCAAACTTTGAAGAAAAATTTATTTAGAGAGGGATTCCAAGATAGAAATCACTAGGTGGCAATTCTTGACTTTGGCACTAACAAAGTCAAATTAAGATTTTGTGATTTACTATTGATTCAGAACCTATGAACTATCAGGTAAACTATCCTAATAGCACCTAAGTCTAAGTCTTTAGAGGCAGTAACAGTAGAGCAAATAAGAAGCTTTTGGGGGGGCTGGGAGATGTACAGAGTAGTACAAGCGAAGTCACAATAAAATGGCTGTGTGAAGGGAATGCTGAAAGGAGGGAGGAAGATAATGGAGGAGATAAAGAAATTAGCATGAGAGAACTTTGAGGAAAATTTGGAAGAATAAATTAGTTCCATGTGCACATTTATTAACTGCATTGTAGCCGGGGGGGCGGGGAGTTAATCAGGGTAGCTTGCTGAGGCAAAAGTGTTGGAGAAGACTAGCCTTCACAACTTCTCTCTGTCCCAAAATTGGTAACGGCATAGCAACCTTTTCTTTTTAAGTCTGATATTGTCAGCCCTCTTCATTTTCCCATAGCTAAATCTCATGCCTCTAAAAGAACACAATTTTATCTCTTCTGAATACCCGCATGGATTTTCCTCTCCTTCGGTCTTATTAAAGATTGATATAAACGTTCAGTTACTTCAGGGCTGAGATTAAGGGCTCTGGGAGTATTAGCGCCTGACTATTATATCAGTGGATATACATGTCCTTCATATAAAAAGTCCAAATCCCTTCTAAGTTCCTCATAAGCTCTTGACCGCACTGCTAGCCCTATGGGGGCTTTTGTGATTGACAGAAAACAGTAAGCAGTGAGAGGAAGTACATGACAATGAAGCAAACTATTCTGATTTCTGCTTAATTAAACATGCTGAGTATGAACTTGAAAGCTTGAGGTCTAGTGCCAAGATTTAGCTTGGAACACTGTGCAACCCTTGTAATTTCCTTTAAGTATAGAGGGGCCATAAGGAAGCAGCATCTACCACATTATGTTGCAGTGTGTTCCTATCACCTCCTAATAAGTGCAGAAGTGGCTTGCTGTTGTTTGCTGGGAGGAAGACAGAGAGGTCAGTGTGGTGCAAATGCACAAGCGGAGCCATTTTGGCACTCCTGAGAATGTGTTTGCACCACGCCATACTCCCACTTGCCTTGTACCTCTCCCTGCCAGTAAGTAAAAGCCAGCCAAACAGCCATGCCCTCTTCCATTACACACCATTACACACAAGTAGTTTTTCATTCTTCTTATCCAAGTGATATTCAGCATCCCACGGCTACTATGCATGCTCAGTCCTCATTAGGCTGTTTTGGGGGGAGGGATCATATCACTTTGTGTTTTAGGGTTGTTGTTTTTTAAAAGATTTCTTCATACTACTGCAAATCTTGGGGTTCCCTCAAACATGCTGGTGCCTTGTTTACTTTTCTCAATGAGCCCATTTTGGTTCTGCTTTTGTTGGCTCTTACCACCAGAGTTCATAATTATTAGTAATAAAAAATTTGTTTGTGGTAAGCGCTATGAAGATTGTTTAGGCATGGTATATAAATATTACATACTAAATATAGACAGGGCATATAAATATGTGGTAAATCAGTACTAGTCATCTTTTGCCTTGCTAACAGATAGTGTCTGCTTCACTCAGGAGCCACCTGTTTGATGTTTCTCGCTACTCCACATTCTCCAACAGCTATGGCTCCCACCAAAGAACCCTGGAAATGGCAGTTTGTTAAGGGTTATGAGAGTTGCTAGAAAATTCCTATTCCCCTCACAGAGCTACAGTTTACAGTGTGGTTAATCAATTTTTCTTCCTGTGGAACTATGAATGATAGCTCTCTGGAAGGGAATAGGAGTCTCCTAACAACTCTTAGCCTCTTAAACTACAGTTCCCAGGATTCTTTGAGGGAAGCCATTGCTGTCTAAAGTGTTATTATACTGCTTTAGATGACTAGTGCGGATGGGACCTCAGGTAAAGGTAAAGGGACCTCTGACTGTTAGGTCCAGTCGTGGACGACTCTGGGGTTGCGGCACTCATCTTGCTTTACTGGCCAAGGGAGCCAGCATACAGCTTCCGGGTCATGTGGCCAGCATGACTAAGCCACTTCTGGCAAACAAGAGCAGTGCACGGAAACGCCGTTTACCTTCCCGCCAGAGCGTTAGCTATTTATCTACTTGCACTTTGATGTGCTTTCGAACAGTTAGGTTGGCAGGAGCTGGGACCGAGCAACGGGAGCTCACCCCGTCACGGGTATTTGGACCCCCGACCGTCTTCTTCAAGCCCAAAGTGCTGGTTAGGCTCCTCTTCTGCCGAGAAGAAAAAGGACCAAAATGTAGAAGATTGATATTCCTTGACAAGGGAGAAGGAAAACAACAGAGGCAAAACATTTCTTTTGCAAACTCATAAGGGGGGGGGGGAATAGAGCTAGAAGTACAGTACATTGAAGGGATAAGTGAAATTAAAACAAAGTTATTTGTTCCCAATCCCACCTCCAGTATTGTTACAGAGTTGGAAAGTTGAGCTGTTTCGTGTAAATAAGGATTCGCTGTGGGACAGTGTTCAACAGAAGCTCTTTTGAGCGACAACACTAGGGGGGAATGGCTGCATTGAAAAGACTACAGAACTGGAAACAAAGGAGGGGTGGGAGGTCTTAAATAATGCAGCATGTGTCTTTTGCACAAGCCCCGTGGCAACATTCAAGCAAACAAACAAACACACCGGCTCTTCAGAAGTTTTTCCCCCCTTTTTATTCGCTGGTGGGTATCTTCAAGGTAGTTAAAAGGCTGCCACAGTCATGAGGTGAAGTTCAGTCATTTATTTATTTATGGGGCATGTGTGTATAGAGACAGAGAGACCAATTAATGCTCCAGGAGGCCCCTTTTGGTGGGCACACCAAGACGGCAAGGTCCTTTTTAGTCCACTGCCTGTGATATATATAGAACTGCAAACTCTGAACATGCCCACAGTATTCCTCTGTCCTGACAGAGCACCATGTCTAGCACCATCATTCTTCTTCTGTTGCCTCCTGAAGATGTATCTCTTTGCCTTCGACAGTTAATTATTATTTTTTTGTGGGACCAGCCTCTTGTGTTTGGCTTAACCTATGATGCGCTGCTTTTGTCGTAAAATGGTTTCACTTGTTTTTATAATTGTGTAAACCATCTCCCTTGTTTTATGTGTTCTTAATTGTATGATCATGTTGCCCCCCTAGAACCTTATGTTGAAGGGTGGACAAGAAATCTCATTTATCAACAAATAATTCTTCCATTCTGCCTTCTAATGAGAGCAGGCACCAGCAGAACACAGTTACGATTTGGCTCTCTTGCACTGTTCCTGCAGTTAATGCGCACCCTTCCTTCTTTCCAAGTCCTTAATAAGCTCTTCTCTTCAACAAATATTTTAACACAGTATGTGAATGCTGGTTATGCTGGCGTGCACACACACACACACACACACACACACACACACATGGTTTAATTGTTTGGGGGGTTTTAGTTTGTTGTTTTAATGAGCTGTCTGTTTAAAATGCTGTTCACACTTCTAAAGTTTTAAATTATGTATTTATATCATGTATATGTTGTTTACATTTTGCATTTGCTGCACTGAAAATAAAAATCTAAATGGCAGGATGGAAGGGCATTATACAGAGGAAAGAAATATAGGTCTTCCACCAGAGGGAAGATATGTTTGTCTCAAGTGAAATTGGCATAGGAAAAGCCCCAAGATCACTTATGCTTCTTTGCAGCTTGTTAAAGTGATGCAAATCAATTTTGAAACAAACAAAATGTCCATCAACTTCTCCTGCCTGTTGGGTTGTAGGACTTGCTTGAGTCATCTAGGTTTTTACAGTTTAGCTTGCCCACTGGGCATCGCAAACTACACATGCTAAAATTCTGCACAACTATTAAAGATGCAGGAATCTTGTCCTCTCTTTCGTTCTAAGGGCATCACTGTCATAGCTCATTCGAGGAGTTCTTTATCATTAAATTAGATATCTGGATTTCCAGATTGCAGAAATGTCATTGATAACTTCCTAAAAAAAAGGCACACCCAAGAAGATTAGCCTTCATGAATATGGTAGACATTCATCAGTTTATTTAGATTATTAATATACTACCATTTGTACGAGCCACAGGAAAAACTTTACCACAAAATCAAACAAGATAAAGAATAATATATAAAATACATAGAAATAGGGTTGCCATATCTCCAAAAGTGAAAATCATGAAATAGCTTTTTCTTTTCTTTTTTGCCTGAAGTTGTTGATATTTTTTGTTTTTTGATTGTATTTTATTTTGATTTCTTTTTTTTGTTTTTAGGAGGGTCAAAGTTCTTGAGCTTTTTTTTTATAGTAAAAACTACAAGAATTTTGGGGGTTTGGAGCTTTTTTAGGCATTTTCAGCATGATTTAACCACCACTGCCAGTTTTCTAGAACATTCCAAAAAATAATCCATGATGCCATCTTCGGAGGCAAATTCCTGGAAAATCAGAATGCATGGCAGCCCTAACAGAGAGAACACTCCTTAAAATACAGAACACAACAATGAGAATGTAATTCACACTTCCTGAAGCAATACACAAGCAGAAACCCAGCTACCTGTCACATTTGCACTTCTGCAAATATTGTGATGCGATACTCCAACCGAAAGATAGAGAAAGAGCAAATATTGGAAGAAAGCGCACATCAAAATGCATCTGTTGCTGAAAACAACATGCAGATATGCATTACCAAACTTCTTGCAAACATTGTTGCATTAGGAGAAAGGTGTGCTAAAGCACTGTTTGTGAGGCTTTTTAAAATATCAAAGAAATGCAGCTTGATGCAGAAACATGGTGAACTGGATTTAAGCTTGGAAAAATAAACTCGGGGAAACTGAAATGGATGGATTCATCCATCCCCCCTCTCAGCTGGGGAAACATCTCTATGGTTCTCAGTATCTAGGGATGCAGACAAAAAAAAGTGTTCATGTGGGAAGGGAAGCACAGTTCATTTGACTTCCTTCTCTTCATCAGTGGAACTTGCTGCATCAGTCACTGTTTCCTGAGGTAGTGTAGGGCTTGATGTTGTTTAGTCGTTTAGTCGTGTCCGACTCTTTGTGACCCCATGGACCAGAGCACGCCAGGCACTCCTGTCTTCCACTGCCTCCCGCTGCTTGGTCAAACTCATGCTGGTAGCTTCAAGAACACTATCCAACCATCTTGTCCTCTGTCGTCCCCTTCTCCTTGTGCCCTCCATCTTTCCCAACATCAGGTTCTTTTCCGGGGACTCTTCTCTTCTCATGAGGTGGCCAAAGTATTGGAGCCTCAGCTTCAGGATCTGTCCTTCCAGTGAGCACTCAGGGCTGATTTCCTTAAGAATGGAGAGGTTTGATCTTCTTGCAGTCCATGGGACTCTCAAGAGTCTCCTCCAGCAACATAATTCAAAAGCATCAATTCAGTCTTCGTCAATCTGGTTTCCTCCAAATACTATGGTTGTGACTCCAATAAGCCCCCAGCCCAGTGCCAAATTTACGTATAAGCTAAACAAGCTATAGCTTAGGGCCCCTCTCTCTTGGGGGCCAAAAAAAATTTAAAAGAAAAAATAACAGATGTATATTTCCAAAATATAAGACAAAAATAAAATAAAACCTACATACAGCAACAGTGTGCTGTGTTGGCTCCTATGATGTAAGTAATGGGCCCCGCCTGCTTGTATTAACTACAATTGCATTGTACAGGTTATAACACTTCATATTAATAAAGCTATTTATAATTATTAGTACCAGTTACAGAAAGGTAGCCGTGTTGGTCTGCCATAGTCAAAACAAAACAAAAAAAAAATTCCTTCCAGTAGCACCTTAAGTCCATCAACCTCACCAAACTAACTTAGTTGGTCTTTAAGGTGCTACTGGAAGGAAAAAAATTTTTTGTTTTAATTATTAGTAGTTTGCATCATATATCATTTCATGTTAAAGCAAGTTTCTAGAGACTAGATTATGAGTCTTTGTAAATTGTGTTTTGTTATTGCCAAATGGCAATGTGTTCGCATTATTAAGTTTGTTATGAGTAAAAAATCATTTTAAGTTAGAACTTAATAATTATTTCACTATTAATATACTTCTTCTTAATTGTATTCCAGTTCAACAATTACTTTGATAAAATACATATTTTGTTATGTGCGAATGGCTTTAGATACCTATTAGGTCCACAAATTACCATATAGCATATATTCAACACAAAAAACAGCGACAATTTGTTGTTGACAAAGGACAGCTGGACATATAAAGGGCCCCATTACATTCAGTAGCTTAGGGCCTGATCAAACCTAAATCTGGCCCTGCCCCAGCCTCAATGATCTTGCTGGCCTAGGGGACAGGTCTCTTTCATTGTCCCCCCCCCCAGCTATAGATATAGATATATCCCCTCCATAGCTGTCAACTTACAGATTTGAAAATAAGGGACCAGCAGCCTCGAAAATAAGGGATCAGCAGCCAAAATAAGGGATTTTGCTTAGCTTATACAGAAATCCGGCACTGATGGAGCCATGCTGCTTTTGCTGCGACTGACTGTGTTTTGCAGGGGGTTGGACTAGATGATCCTAAGGGTCTACAACTCTGACCAAAGAAGAGTGGCAGACAAAACTGATGAACGACGTCAAGATGGCAAAGCTTACAGGCAGAATTAGAAACCAGGAAGAGGACCTCTTTAATAAAGAATGGGGAAAGTTTATAATTTAGTTGAAAAGCTGCTGTAAAGAGTTACATACATTGGTAGGATTGACAGAAAACTTGTAGTAAAAATTTGAACTATGGATGGACAAATGATTTATAAAAATAGAGTTATGAAAGGGATGCAGAGGGGGAAATCACTACATTAAGATGCTGCACTGGTTGGAGGGTATGCTAAGCAGCACATTGGGGCTGCCGTCATCCTGGCACGAGGAGTTCCATCGGCCCTTCCCCGCCCGAGGGGGGGGAGGGAGAGAGACTCTCTCCCACGCCGCCCGCGAGCCTGGCATGAGGCGGTTGCAGCGCCACCGCAGCCGCTGAAGAGCTGCCCTTCTGCATCCCTCCCCATTCTCTCTTCCTCCTCTCTCAGGCCACCTCCTCAGCCGCCGGCGCTGCTGCTGCTGCCTCCGGCTTTCCCTGGCAGTGTGGCAGAAGTCTCGCAAGACAGGGGCTGCCTGCCTGCCCACCGCCACCCGTCTCTTCACGACGTGCCCCTGAGGGGGAAAAGGGAGAGACGGAGACGCAGCAGCTCGTGCACGCGCTCTCTTTCACGACGGAGGACCCCGAGCAGCTGCTTCCCTCCCGAGCCAGGTGATCATGAAACCCGGGAAATTTAAGGGTCATCATCAATAAGGGACAGCAGCGGGACACGGCGCTGGGATAAGGGAGTTTCCCGCCATAGTTGACAGCTATGATCCCCTCTCCAAGCCAACGTCTCAGGTTTTTAATAGCTTTACTTTGGTACAAAAACAGGCAAATTAGAAGACGAAACAGGCTAAGTGTTTCATTGTTTCCTATAAGAATCTGCACTCCCAAATTGCCCTTTGTTTCCATAAGAGCTAAAGGGAGGGAGATAATTGTGTTTAGAGCAATCTCTAAACAGTAAAGACCTTTTGTTGTCATCGTCTTCAATGAGAAATCTGGTTTTCCAGGCAATTGAGTCCTCTTGGGAACATTTAGACAAATAAATCATTTTCCAATTGAAATGATGCTTATAAAAATGAAATAAATTTGCAGAAACTTTTCTGACTTGTACTTGAAGAGAAGCATGGGAGGCAAGTTATTTTTTGGAGTTTGTTTTTATAGAAAAAGTACTATTGCTTGGATTCGTCATATAATTCATATATATGGTCTGGGCCTATTGGTCCAAATCAGTCCAATTTGTTTAAAAAGTAATGTGCATTTTAATCACGCAGATCTGCTATGAGGTGTAGCCTGTTCATTAAAGCTGTGTTGAGTCATTTGTTAGAACATGTAAACAGTAAAATTGGAGGGGAACAGACTGGAAGCACATGCAAGCCTCATCCTCAACATCCTTGGATATTCTGACAGCTTTTCAGATATTCACACAATTAGTGGAAAGATCTGAAGGGTCTTTATTTTTAAAAGTGTGCTCATTTGAACACACTTAGCAACACCCCGTGTGTAATCAGAAACCTCGACTGCTTCCAGATTGTCAAGATATTGCAGGTGTTATTTTACTATATACCAGCAAGTTAAGGTTGCTCAATTAACCTGCTTTTTTGAAAAGAAAAAAGTTTTCTTGGGGATAAGAAAAGCAGTAGGAAAAAGCACTAGAATGTGCACAATAATTATGAAGTCAGGTGACATCATTTTTAAATTTAATTTTACAAAAGGTGTATGAATGAAACCATTAAGTTTCAGCTCAATGAAAAGGTTTCTTTTTTCAAGTATTTTTTATTAAACAGTTTCAAAATAACAAATTATCAATCCAAATAATCAAATACATAATTTTTCCCTTCCCCCCCTCCATCCCTCCCTCTCCCGCCCCCCAAAGTCCCCTCTCTGATTTCTCTGCACATATTGTTCTCTGCATGTTATAAAATTGTACATATCCTTGCCTTATCTATCATGTATTCAACCAATAAATTTGGGGATGTTTATTCAAAAGCTGCCAAGGAGTCCAGTTCATTTTGTTGTATTTTTAGGTACTTTGTAAAAAGTTCCCATTCTTCTTAAAGTCACAGTTGTCCTTATCACGCAGTTTGTATGTCAATTTAGCCAATTCTGCATAAACTCATTAGTTTTTCTCGCCACTGTTCTTTCGTTGGGATTTCCTCCTTCTGCCATCCTTGCGCTAGCAAGACTCTTGCCGCTGTTGTAGCAACGCTTTCTAACTGTACGCAGTTGAACAAACAGAAAAAAAATTTATTCATATGTTTGTTCTAATCAGCTAAAGATTGGGGCACGGACAGTGGGGTGAGTCAAGGCATGGTGCACTGTGTGGAACCTCTGCTCAGCCTCCCCCTCAGTTGTAGGGCGGCTGAGGTGGTGGGCAGATGCAAGCCCCACACTGCTTGAAAAAGCAGCACAGAGCTTGCAGGCAATACACCTGCCTGCCGCCTCCCCTTCAGGAGAGACGCATGGGTCAGGCATGCTGCAGGCCCCGCGGTGTGGCACCTCACCTAGCTACCGTTGGCATAGGAAGGGGGGTGCGGTGGGTGCAGGTTTTTTTTCCAAAAAAGGGTGTTGTGAGCCCTTTAAAAAAAACAAAAAACAAGAACAGATTTTTGCCATTTTGTCACCACACCCCCTTCCTACACCACTGGGCACTGAGGGTGGGGTTTGCTATGGATTCAGGCCCTCATTCTGTTTACCCCTTCCCGTGTTAGGGCAAATACCTGGACATGGCTCCATGACTCAAATAATTCCTTCACCTGATCTTGGAACACTTTTCAAGTATGTGGTAATTTAAAGGGAGCAATAGTTGTAATTTGAGAATGTTCTAATCCCTCTTAGCAGGTGATGGCTGCTCAAAAAAGGTATTATTATTATTATTATTATTATTATTATTATTATTATTATTATTACCCTGCCCATCTGGCTGGGTTTCCACATCCACTCTGGGCGGCTCCCAACAGAATATTAAAAACACCATAAAACATCAAACATTAAACACTTCCCTAAACAGGGCTGCCTTCAGATGTCTTCTAAAGATGTCTTCTAAAAGTCAGATAGTTGTTTATTTCCTTGACATCTGATGGGAGGGCATTCCACAGGGCAGGCGCCACTACCAAGATGGCCTTCTGCCTGGTTCCCCGTAACCTCACTTCTCGCAGGGAGGGAACCTCCAGAAGGCCCTGGCCCTGGACCTCAGTATCTGGGCTGGACAATGGGGCTGGACGATGGGCGGAGGCCGTTTAGGGCTTTAAAGGTCAGCACCAACCCTTTGAATTGGGCTCGGAAACATACTGGGAGCCAATGTAGGTCTTTCAGGACTGGTGTTATGTGGTCTTGGTAGCCACAGTGAGGGAATCTAGAAGTATATCCTTCACTCATGTGAAGGCTCTGATTCATGGAGACATCATGTGAGGACCACTGACTGTATGAAGCAGCAGGGCTTACTGGTTAAATTTTGGTTCTTTCACACTGTCAATCTCATATTCCACATCAAATATTTATAAATGGTTGAATAGGTTGTCTTTATTGGCAATGAGAAGATGGATTGAGCATCAGAAACTGGGATAATTGGAACCTTGCAATTAATTCTTCCTCATCCAATCTTCACCCCTACCCTCTATTTTCCTGTTCTACTCTCTCATTAGTCTTGCATTTTGTGTCTTGAAAACATTATTTGTAATTTAATGGGGGAAATATGCCTAGGGGGAGTTATACTGCATTTTTTATGAACACACTTTTATTATTCTTTCTATAAATGCTTGTACGTTTACCTACAAAATCTCCATAAATTGGAAGAAAATTCCATGTACTATAAATAACACAAATTAATTTAGGCACAAAATTGATGCATATCTATCTCTGTGTAACCCCCTCCTCCACCTACAGGTGTGTGTGTACATGCTGCTACAACACTTGTTTTCTATGTTTGGCTTCGTCAAACTTTTACATGATGAGTTGCTATGGGGTGCTGTATGTTCTTCTCCTGGCCACTGGGAGTCAAGCTATAAAGCGATGTGTTGATCTTAGTACTGGAGATTTTCTATCAATTCCTGGTTATGAATTAAATCAGAAAAAAATGGGTCCCTCCTTTGAAGCTGTGACTTATGTAAGTTAAGGCAGGGGTAGACTGCTGGAGGTCTGAGGGCTGCCTTTGCCTCTGGGCAATCTTTTGAGGGCCACATGCCAGCGATGAGTGGAACCAGAGGCAAAAGTGGGTGGAGCAATGAATGTAAATTTCGTGTTTGCACAGTAGGCTAGTTTCTACACACACACACACACCCCTTCTCACCCTCCATCCAGACATGTAAAATGGATTATCAGAGTTCAGTGACACATTCCAGCCTGGCAAAAACATTTGGAGCCCCAAGGGCCTTCTGGTGGTTCCCTCCCTGCGAGAAGTGAGGTTGTAGGTAACCAGAGGGCCTTCTTGGTAGTGGCGCCCGCCCTGTGGCCTCCCATCAAATGTCAAGGTAATAAACAACTATCTGACCTTTAGAAGACATCTGAAGGCAGCCCTGTTTAGGGAAGTTTTTAATGTTTGATGTTTTATGGTGTTTTAAATATTCTGTTGGGAGCCTCCCAGAGTGGCTGGGGAAACCCAGCCAGATTGGCAGGGTATAAATAATACATTATTATATTATTATTATTATTTAAAAAGGTAAAGGACCCCTGACAGTTAAGTCCAGTCGCAGATGAATCTGGCGTTGCGGAACTCATTTCTTTTTACAGGCCGAGGGAGCCGGCATTTGTCCGCAGACAGTTTTCATGGGTCATGTGGCCAGCATGACTAAGCCGCTTCTGGCGAAACCAGAGCAGCGCACGAAAACGCCGTTTACCTTTCTGCCGGAGTGGTACCTATTTATCTACTTGGCATGCTTTTGAACTGCTAGGTTGGCAGGAGCTGGGACTGAACAACGGGAGTTCACCCCATTGCAGGGATTCAAGCCGCCAACCTTCTGATCGGCAAGCCCAAGAGGTTCAGTGGTTTAGACCACAGCACCACCTGCATCCCATATATTGTTATTATTGGGGCGCAAAGCATGGGCAACAAGGGATGTGGCCTGTGGAGTGTTCAGAGGGTCAGAGTTAAAGGAGACCTGGAGGGCCACATTTGCCCCCTCATTCTTGTGGCTTCACCACTGTTAAGGGAAGTCTTCCTACTGTCCCCAGCCCTAGCAACCTTTGCTTTCAAAAATATTGGCTCTGTGAGTGGAACCAGGGACTAGAAACGGGGAAGACAGAGTGAAAAAAGAACCTGGCTGGGTTAGAGCAGGGAACAAGCCTGTCGGGATATGTGCAGAGCATGAAAGAATCTAAAATCAATGGTGAAAACTGTGTGGGTGTGTGCACAAAGATACAAGGGAGTGATAATAAAATTCTCTTGTTTACTTGCCAGGGTTGTTGTTGTTGTTGCTACTGCTGCTGCTTCTTGCTGTTATCTGGGAGGCTTCCAGGATATACAAAAGCATAATAAATGATGCACCTGAGTCTCCTGCCATTAGTACCGGTAAGTGGTGATCTTTGAGTCAACAGAGGTGGCCTAAAATTACCCTTTGGCAAATGGTCACGTTACCCACAGTCACCTCTCTTTGCCAACAAGAATCTCAGCACAGATTGGTTACGGAACTTAATAGCTTCCTTCTTAATTCCAACTCCATGTCTTCTCATAATTAACAGTAAATAGAACTACAACCACGTTCTCCTGAAAGTTGGAGGTGATACGGCGATAATTAACAGGATTTGTGATGCTTCCCATTCTCATTTGGCTTATTAAGTCTTAAGGGTACAAACTTCTCGTAATTATAACAGGTGAGAGAAAACAGCCTTTTCATAAAGTGTGTGCTTGAATATTAACTCATGCTTTCTTCATTTTGAACAAAAGATATTTTGGGGGGGTTCTCCCTCCTCTTCATGTTTTTCACCTTTACAGTTGGTGGCTCATCAAATTCTGGAATACAAATACACAATTTGCACCACTGAGTGCCTGCAAAATGTAACTATGGATGTGATTATTGTATCCATCCAAGATACAACAATATGTATCTCACGTACGACTTTATTCACTCCAATTTTATTTCATTCTGAGCTCTTATTTGGTTTACTAGACTGGAATAAGTCACACAATGCAAATCACATGAGATTTATTTAGTTCCTATGGTTTTCCTTGGGTTTAAGCATATGTAAGTAAGATAATCACCCCATTGCAAAAAGAAGACACAGGTCCCTAGTTCCTTGTCTTCCTTTTATTATTATTTTTCCATTTTAAAGAAAAACACAATACCCACAATCCAGTTAAACCAAACTGAAGAATAAACAGGTAATATAGTTGTTCTGCAGGCAGGTTTCAGCAGCTGATTTAATCAAAAGATTCTTATCACTAACAAACAGTTCTAACAATAATAAAGAGCTTCCTCATTCACGGCCAATGAAGTCTTGTTTTTCCCAATAATTCATTCTCAGTTATCATCAAAACAGCTAAGGCTGCAATCCTACAGCCACTTATTTAGTAGCAAACACTATGCAATTCCATGGGACTTTAGACTAGGCTCTGTATGCTATGTGGAAAGGTACTTCCTTTTGTCCTGAATCTTCCAACATCCAGCTTCATTGGATGTTTCTAACCTGACTTCTCCAGTTAAAAGTCTCTCAGACCTCTTCCTGAGACTCTGGAAAACTGCTGTGAGTCTGAGTAGACTCAGTAGACAATGCTGGGCTCAGTAGTGATCAACAGGGTAGAGAGAAGTATTGTCACATAACACCGGTCCTGGAAGACCTACATTGGGTTTTCAACTTGCTTGTGGAGACTATCAGAGGTCACAAAGTACAGAAAGGAAAAATATACGAAAATAACAAGAAGAGATGAGGAAAACAACAAAGAAGGAATGCATAGAATTGTGAACATTATTTGGACAGAATTGTGGACATCAAAGCAGCAGCAATAAGATAACTGGATCCCTTTCGGAGCTCGAAACATGGGTACCCCCAACAAAAATTTAAAATTTGGCTCTGTAATTTGGAATTAATGTGTTTTGATTGGTTTGTTAATAAAAATTATTTTTTTTTAAAAAAAAGGGAAGACCTACATTGGCTCCCAGTACGTTTTCAAGCACAATTCAAAGTGTTGGTGCTGACCTTTAAAGCCCTAAACGGCCTTGGCCCTGTAAATCTGAAGGAGCGTCTCCACCCCCATCGTTCATCCCGGACACAGCGTCAAGGGCCTTCTGGCGGTTCCCTCCCTGCGAGAACTGAGGTTGCAAGGAACCAGGCAGAGGGCCTTTTTGGTAGTGGCACCAATCTGTGGAACGCCCTTCCATCAGATGTCAAGGAAATAAACAACTATCTGACTTTTAGAAGACATCTGAAGGCAGCCCTGTTTAGGGAAGTTTTTCATGTTTGATGTTGTTGCTTTTTATTGTTGTTATTGGTGTTCTATTGGGAGCCATCCAGAGTGTCTGGGGAAACCCAGCCAGATGGGTGGGGTATAAATAATAATATTTTTATTATTATTATTATTATTGCTCACACTGCTTTCTAGTACAGAGGTCACTGCTGATAACTGAGTGGAGCACGAAGTGGCAGGGAGGTTGGTTGCAGTGGTGAAGCCAATACGTATGACTCTCCCAACACTTCCCCTGCACAACACCAACCTCCCCACTACCTTCCTCCAGTGTCTTCCCCTCTCCTCCAAATTTTGTGATGCAGCTTTGCTTCAAAAATTGTCTATAAAAATGTGTCTTTCTTGGGGAAAATGCATATGAAAATGTCTGTTTTATGGGGGAATGCATTAAAAAGCATTTCAAAATGTATATTTCTGGGGCAGGTATGCATTAAAAGCACTTTTTAGGGAAAGTGCTTGCAACGGTGAATTTTTCAAGCTATTTAAAAAAAAAAATAACCAGAAAACAACACTTCTGATTGAACACACACAAAGCTGATATGGAATAGCAATGGATAGGATTCATCCACACCAAGCTAAAATGATTTACATAGGACACAGTGAAGTGAAATCTAAAGTAAATGGGATGGTGCACAACACTGTTTAATCTCGTTCAGCTATGTGATGATGCAACTGAGGGCAAGTTAGTATAATTTAGACTGAGAGTATATAAAAAGGTAAAGGTACCCCTGCCCGTACGGGCCAGTCTTGACAGACTCTAGGGTTGTGCGCCCATCTCACTCAAGAGGCCGGGGGCCAGCGCTGTCCGGAGACACTTCCGGGTCACGTGGCCAGCGTGACATCGCTGCTCTGGCGAGCCAGAGCTGCACACGGAAACACCGTTTACCTTCCCGCCGGTAAGCGGTCCCTATTTATCTACTTGCACCCGGGGGTGCTTTCAAACTGCTAGGTTGGCAGGCGCTGGGACCAAGCAACGGGAGCGCACCCCGCCGTGGGGATTCGAACCGCCGACCTTTCGATCGGCAAGCCCTAGGCACTGAGGCTTTTACCCAGGGTTCTGCAAATATGAACAATATAAAATCATATTTTAAAAACTGTCCTGAAGGGTGCATATTTCAATACTATCAAAATATTCACAAGGAAACAGTTGATTCAGTATAACTATGTATATTTATATATAAAAACACAAACACATTTTAGTGATGTTAATTTTTTAATTAGAAAAAAAACCTTGTCTGCTGTCCTCGTTGTATTAGAATTTATTCATTTCGCCTCTTTTCACAGTAGCTGATATTGCGATAGTAAATGTATAATGCAATTAACAAACTGAACACATACACTATTTAATTGAAAAAGTAAAGAGAAATTAATTATGGAGACACAAAACTAAGTTATGCTCATGTCCTGTAATTTGCCAACAGTGAGAAATGTGATTCTTACATGATAAATGGACATAGGTAAAAACTACATGCCAATTTGAAAAGGATAAATGGCTTTCTCTGAAATCAAAATTCTGTGGTTTCATCAAGTCAGAGGTTATATTCAACTTCTGGCTGGAGCAAGCCAGTATAAGATTTTACGAAGGGCCATGAATAATTCTCCCCTCCCCCTCCCTTTCCCAATTTTTTCTTTCAATATGGCCCAGCTCCCAATGCTAACATATCTGATTATTTACTTCTATGCAAGGAAAAATTGTGCATGAAATGTAGCATTCATTCAGCACAATGGAAGTAGGTACAAAGGATCGTGATTTGTAGCCTTTGTACAAAGTTATTCAAGTGATTGTTAAGATGCAGGTGTTTGGTTCTAATCAATGCCAGCGATAGTAAGATAGTTACCAGTTGTATGTGGTCTACAGCAGCCACTTCCCCATTGAGCTGACTGCAGCCATTCACCATGTCTGGCCCTGTGTTTGACACTCTTCCTCCCCCCCTCCTCTGCCATTTTCCCAGTCTCAAGTAGGCAGAAAATACAGGCTGTTTATGGAGCCCAAGATGAAAAGCCATTGTACAGGGCTGCATTTAGCTTGATGGGTTATGTAAAATCACTTGTATGAGCCAATACTTTGCAAGATAAGGAAATTGTGCTTTACTTGTAAAATGACATGGGGGGGGGAGAAAGGTGCCATGACACATGAATAGGAAGTTTACTTTGATATGATTTATTCAGTGTATATGCTCCCATTTCTGGAACTAGGATTGGAGCTCCAGTCAATTGACCGGTTAAATAATTTCAGCTCCTAAGGGCTGAGGCACTTTTGCCCCAC
Source organism: Podarcis raffonei (assembly GCF_027172205.1). Classification (NCBI taxonomy): domain Eukaryota; kingdom Metazoa; phylum Chordata; class Lepidosauria; order Squamata; family Lacertidae; genus Podarcis; species Podarcis raffonei. Next base: position 26,811,756 of record NC_070606.1, read on the forward strand.
CCCAATGTTTTTGGTTTTTTGAGGGGGCTGGGCCCACTCAATGTTCAGCTCTGCCCCGTGGCTCATCATGACATCACATGGTGTCACGTGCATGACACTAGGACACATTGTGATGTCACACGCATGGTGTCAGGCACTGCGTCAGAAGAAGAAGAGTTTGGATTTGATATCCCGCTTTATCACTACCCAAAGGAGTCTCAAAGCGGCTAACGTTCTTCTTTCCCTTCCTCCCCCACAGCAAACACTCTGTGAGGTGAGTGAGGTTGAGAGACTTTAGAGAAGTGTGACTAGCCCAAGGTCACCCAGCAGCTGCATGTGGGGGAGCAGAGACGCGAACCCGGTTCCCCAGATTACAAGTCTACCGCTCTTAACCACTACACCACACTGCATCAGGCCCCCTTAATCAACTAGAGAAGATGGCACCTCTGTAGTCGACGAATCAAACAATCATCTATTATTTGACTGCAGTCAAATACTGCCAAATGTTACATAAAACCAAGGCATTATTTGTTAGCAAGAGTCAGGGTCAAACGTAGAACCAAATCAAGGCTTTTCCTACAGCCCACCTGCTACACTGGAGGTGGCTTTAGAGAGGAGCGACAAGCAAGTCACCAACGACAAAGGACATTGTCTAAGACTGCCAATGACTCCTTTGTGCCTGTTGCAGGATTCTAGATGTATATAGGCCTGAACTGTGGTGTAGAAAAAACGTTGTTGTTGAAAGAACCCAAAGCACTGGCCATAGGAGCCAATTCCTAGGGGATGTCACCCCTTTAAAATATATAAAATATTTCAGGGGGTTGACCCCCAAAGCATTCACATTCAAATGGTGTGTGTGCACTACATATTGTGATCGATCATGCAGAGATTATGCCTACCTGCCCCCCCCCCAATATTTTATTCAAGTTGGCACCACATACACTGGCTGAAGTATAGAAACAAACTACTATTGCCTTCTATTTTAATTTATTTTTTAAAATAGGGTTTTTGGGGGGAAGTTGCACCCCCTATTCTGCCATTGTTTTGGTGCCATTTTGTTTGACCTGAAAGAATATTTCCCATTCTCTTTTCTTCCCAGCTGTGAGCTGATGGGCCTCCCAATGCACATTAAACTACTCACTTTTTAAAAATTCCTTGCTGCGTGCTGATGCACATGCTAATGTGCATTAGGAGGCTCTTTCTAAGCCCTGTTTCTGTGCACTAATGTACATTAAGATATCTTTTAAGCCCCATTGCCATGTGCAAATGAGCATAAACACCTGGATTTAGAAGGACAAAAAAAAATAATAATAATCTGGAAATCTTCTGGTGAATATTCCTTTCCCTTCTAAGTACACAGTGAAAAATTACATATCAGAAAGGAAGTGGGGGAACTTTCTGAGGGGAGCAAAACTGTTGATGAAATTTGCACCCCTCCAGTTCCAGCCATCATCAGTAGCTACTCAAAAGCCTTACTTTCAACCCTCAAATCAAAGCGAAAGAACGTCATCACACAACCCTGCTGGAAATAGACATCTAACTGGCATCTGTATAAGTGACTGAGCAAGGAAGTCAGCCCCCATCAGAATTACTGACAGAACTGACTCCTGGGAAGAATGCCCAGTGACTATCAGCACATCAGATCACTGTCTCCTTGCACAGCATCTCATTGGCTTCAACTTTCGCCAGCTGTTCTCTCAACTCCAACTGTATCGTTTTGGGGGGTTAATACATCCAGGGGGGAAATGAATGTATTAAAAACACAGCTCTTGGCAAATAGATGTTATTCTCTCTCCCCCCCCCCCAATCTTTATTGCTACAGTGACAAATGTGAGCAAATAAAAGGGAAGTCAGCAGATTTAATGGAGAGATTTCAGGCAGTCATTTAATTCAGTGTCTCATAAAATCTTACTCTCAAAATTAATTGGATATGAACACTGTCACGCAGAGCGAAAGCTAGCTTAAGGACCGTTTGCAAAGCATAATGCCAAATGACAATCTCGCAACTTTGGGGAATATTGCAAAGACTCTTGTCTAGGTCTGGCCTTACTGAATATTTCAATATCCTCAAAACAGGAAATAAACAGAATGCTAATGAAGTTCACAGATCAAAGCATTTGTGTGCGGGAAAAGACAATGAAATCCAATTTGGGAATTTGGGAATCAACCCCTCCTGGGGCAGTTTAATGCAGGAAACATGTTCAGATTGTTTTCCTGTGAGATGGGGTGGGGGGTGGGAGGGGGGTTCAGATGCTGTGCGAAAGCTGCAATCCTATGTACAAAGAAGTTAGTCCCATTAAACTATTGAACTCAGAGGCAAAGCCCATTTACAAAAAGCGAAAAGGGGGGAAAAGGTTCACTCCTAGTTAAGTAGATATAGGAGTGCAGCCACTGTCTCTTGAATAAATGTATAACTACAGGCTCAATCTCTCTGCTCCCATGTTGTCACCAGCAACAAGACAAAAATATGATCCTGGCTATTCCTCTGTGGAGCTGCCAATTTGATTGTTCCAGACAAGCTCCTGTACCTTTACAAGCTCAGTGAGAATCATACAACAAGCGAGGGACAAGGCACATGCTCCCTTGCTGTTTGCCAAGAAACTATGGATAGCACAGGAGTCCAAGAATGCAGTGACCATTTGGCAACCCCACACACATTTATTAATTCTTTTAAAGAATTCCCTTCATCCCAGATGCTGTTCCTTAAAAACTTTGACTTTACCATGGAGGGTGTTTCCGTGTTGCTAAGTATATATAGGTCCTTTTCTCCTGCCCTGATATGATCTGCTTTCAGAGGCCCTGAGGATGGGAGTCTGATGAAGTCAGAGAGGGAGTCTGAAGGGCAGTGTGCTCAAGCAGGTTTCCTGAGGGTGCAGGCCTCTCAGGGTGCAACAGTGAAATGGTTGCTACTGCCAAGGGGCATAAAGCAGTCAGTTGAGGGTAGAATCGGGGTACAAAATCAATTCAGTTCATGAACCTACCTAATTCACAATATGCAAATGGAAACACAGCTATCCTTTGAAATTTGCCCACGTCTGAATTATACAATGCAGGCAAGTAACATGTTCCAAAATGCACATATTAGGGTAATATGTGCATTCAGGTATATGCATTAGTGAAACCAACACACAAGAGTGTGTCATATTAGGGGAGATTGTCTTGCAAAAATGTGTACATTAGGTGTAATTGCATACAAACATATGGATTGTAGAACAAAGTTGCACTAAAATGCTGGTGAATTTTCATGAGGTCTTTTTTAAAAAAATGCAAACTGATGTGGTGATCTGAATTTAAGATTGGAAAAATGAGAAAATGCGAGAAATGGGAATTGAAAGATTAACCCACCCCAGTTGTGGGGAGGGGAGGGGAGGGATGTGAAAGGAGGTCCATTTTCAACTGCTTGGATGCCACCATGCAGAGCTGACCTGTCAGGCAAAATAGTAGTGAACAATTGTACATGTACACTTGTTGTACATGTTCAAAAGGGGCTACTTAGTCCTCACAGGAGCTGGTTAATTAGCATATGCAGTGTGCCCCCAAACTGGCTTAGATGTGTCCCTACTCTACCTTTTATAGCATGACTCTGTAGCCTTGATTCAAACCTGGATTCTCTGCATGTAAAATGTGAGGTGTTCTTCACAAAAGACGTGTCTATTTCTCATTGGCTGTTGTTGTTTGCTGGGTAAGAAATTACAATGTGATGTTTGCCAAGTGGGTTTCAGGCCCAGGAACTCCCTCTATTTTGCCTGTGTGCATGTGTTTACACCAATAAGACTTTTCTCCTAAAGCTATTGCCTCAGCAGGTGGCGGCATTTCCATGAGAATTGTGGCTGGAGAGGGACGGATTAAACTTCTCCTCCCCATGTTCTGTGGTCCTGGTGATAATTAGCCTCTCCTCCACACATAAACCAACACATAGTACTGAAAACCTTTGACAAAGCTGCATACTCCACATGTAATGAAACATGTAGTTTCCCCATATTTGCTGCATGGAACAGAACATTATCGCAGGATGTTGGAACATGCAGTCAATCAAGTCTATTTCTTGATGTGCTTGACAATTTAGGGAAGTTAATTTGAAATAAAATCCTCACAGAAATTATTCAGTTCATCCATATATATATATATATATATATATATATATATATATATATATTAACTGTTAATTTGTATTCTGTTTAGTATTATCAATATTATATTTGTCATCATCCAGTGATAGGGTGGGGGAGGAAGGAACTATAAAACCTATGCAGTGGTCACGAACCTCAGGTTATGAACTTAATTTGTTCTGGAGGTCCATTCTTAACCCGAAACCGTTCTTAACCTGAGGCGCACTTTCACTAATGGGGCCTCCCGCAGCCGCCACGCCACTGGCACGCAATTTCCACTCTCATCCTGGGGCAAAGTTTGTAACCCAAGGTACTACTTCCAGGTTAGCGGAGTTTGTAACCTGAAGTGTTTGTAACCCAAGGTGTTTGTAACCCGAGATACCCCTGTACTTCTTAAAGATATTTCTAGAAATCAATCATCCATAGATCTCACAGAATTTATCCATTGTAGACCAGTGGTGGCATACTGGGCCTTCTCAGTAGTGGCATCCACCCTGTGGAATTTCCTCTTATCTGATGTTAAGGAAATGAGTAATTATATAGCATTTAGGAAACATCTGAAGGCAGCCCTGTATAGGGAAGCTTTTTAAGGTTTAAAGCATTCCAAATGTGGCTGCACCAGAGACGTGTACATATGTTTAAAAAAATGTTTAGTGTTTTATTATGTTTTTATATATGCTGGAAGCCACCCAGAGTAGCTGGGGAAACCCAGTCAGATGGGTGGGGTACAAATAATAAATTATGATTATTAAATTATTATACTGCCACACACACGCATATAGCGAATGATTCTAACTCTGTGCTTGCACCAACCATTTGTTGCAAGCCTATACGCCAAAGCATCCTTACTGGGAAGGAAATTTGAGGGAAATCAATTGAATTTCATTTGGCAGACTATTATTTGTAATTAAAGCATTTTAATTAAAGGTTACCATGGGTCAGAAAGTGTATTGCAAAGGAATTAGAAATTGCGGCCAGTTATTTCACAGTGGGAATGAAAACTGAGTGAGGAATGTGCGTTGTTTTCAACGTGTTAATTGCTCTTGAGGTGGGCTTGTTTATGACGTTTATGGATGGCTTCTTGCCTGTGTTGAAAACATCTGACCACCAGTAATGAGGCACCATTAATTAACTAAAAGGCAGCAGGAGGTTAGTGGAGGTTGCTCATTGCTTCTTCCCCTCATTTTTTTTTTTTATATTATTCATGAGCAGGGCAGATGGGGCTATTCCTGGGCATTGGGGACTCCCTTGCACCATTCATCATTTGATTGCAACCCCATTAGGAGAATATGAATTGACCCAAAGTCACTAATCTTTTTTTAATAAGCCTCATTATTTTTCAGAAAGAAGCAATATTTTATTATGGCTCTCCTTGGAGTTTCTGCAGAGTGTCCCATTCAAAAAAAAAGGGGGAAAAAGCCAAGAATAATTCTTCTATCCCAAGAAAATTGTGGATAAAACAAACACAAGAAGAAGTCTCTTAAGAATACAATCGGGCCGGAACTTGGATGTTAACAGAGAAGTGTGGCTGCTCCACAAAAATCAGCAGACCTGGACCTTATAATGGAACAAAATCTGTCATGCAGGATCATGGTACTTGGTGTCTCCTTACCTTAACATAGAGATGGGTAAATAATAATAATAATAATAATAATAATAATAATAATAATAATAATAATTTATACCCCACCCAGCTGGCTGGGTTTCCCCAGCCACTCTGGGTGGCTTTCAACAAAATATTAAAATACAGTGGTCAATCTGTCATTTGCAGTTTCTCTCATTTTCTCATTCATTTTTCCATTCTTAAATTCAGTTCTTCAGAACTCTTTTGTTTTGTTTTTAAACAAACTTCATGAAAATTCAATCGCATTTTCACACACATTTCTCCTAATAAACACATTTTTGTATGTAGCTTTGGCTATTATCCGTGTTTTTGGCAAGCCATTTCCACTAATATGTTTGTTGCATGTTCTTTTCCCAAATATGTGCACTTTTACCTAACAGATGCCTACTTGTTTTCTATGGTTGGAGGACCGCACTGCAAAATTTGGGGAAGTGTGAATTTTGAAGGGCAGCTATCCTTTGGTTTGCCAGTCGGTTTGAGAGTGAATCAGCTAGTTTTCTCATTAAAATGCAAACAAGATCACATTTCTCTCCCATTCCCTACCATGATGCTTTCTTTGCAGAAGTGGGGAAACTTGTAACACAGTGATGGTTGGTTGCGTGACACATTTTATGTTTTATGGGGAGAGAGGGTGAAGTTGTTGTGATTCAATATATGGAGATACAAAGCTTCCATCTACTCAAACCACATCCACAAAATACATTTAAGGCACTATGGTGCCACTTCAAATGGTTGTGGGTTGCCCCAAAGAATTCTGGGGACTGTAGTTTTTAAAGAGTGCTCAGAGTTATTAGGAGACCCCCTATTCCCCTCGCACATACGTTCCAACATTCCTCAGATGAAAATAGGGACATTTTGTGGAGCCTTGTTAACTATGCCTCCTTGACCCCCCATTTTTGCCCCCCGACTGAGCATTTCCTATCAGAAGCATGGTGCTCGCTACCACCATTACACCAATGGGACACAGCACGCACACCCTCCACCATCCTAAGAAAACCCTTTAATCATTTTATTTTATTTTATTATTCATTGGTGGAGTTACAAAAAGAGAAACACACACCAATAAATAACTTTTAGAAAGGGGCAAGATTAGACCGCCCTGTGTAACGCCCTCCCACCAGATGTCAAAGAGAAGAACAACTACCAGACTTTTAGAAGACATCTGAAGGCAGCCCTCTTTAGGGAAGCTTTTAATGTTTAACAGACCACTGTATTAAAGCATTAAAGAAAACAAAAACAAGACTCCTTACTCCCTGCTCCATTCCCACTTTCTTCCAGCCCAGGGTGGCCCTGTCCCAGGGAGAGCCAGTGTGGTGTAGTGGTTAAGAGTGGTAGTCTTGCAATCTGGGGAACCGGGTTCGCATCTCCGCTCCTCCACATGCAGCTGCTGAGTGACCTTGGGCTAGTCACACTTCTCTGAAGTCTCTCAGCCCCACTCACCTCACAGAGTGTTTGTTGTGGGGGAGGAAGGGAAAGGAGAATGTTAGCCGCTTTGAGACTCCTTAGGGTAGTGATAAAGTGGGATATCAAATCCAAACTCTTCTTCTTCTTCTTCCTCTGCTTGCACCTCAGAGCTGACACGTCACATGGGGCTGGGTCTCAGCTTCTGCAGCCTCTCCTCCTCACCTGCTCTCCAGCAGCAGCTGTGAGCTGCCCAAGGAAGGAGACCTGCAGTGGCGGCCATGGAGAGGCAACAGGATGATCCCTCACAGCCACCATCACTCGGGACAAGCACCGACTCATCCTCCTCCCTGAGCTTGGCACTGGCGGTACTGGCAGGGAAAACAGGGACTTTCCGGGATCTAATCAGAAGCAGGGATGCCTTTTGTAATTCCGGGACTGTCCCTTGAAAATTGGGACACTTGGAGGATCTGCTCACAAAGCTCCTGTTCTCAGAGTTTCCTGTGAGGAAGGATTGACTGCAAAACCACTGGCCATTACATCTCTGTTGGATCGCCATGAATGTTTAAAATTGTATAGGAGTGCTTTAAATGTATGATGTGAATGTGACCTGCGTCTGGCCTCTGAGCCCCTGAGCCCAATTACTCTGTACTCTAGCTGGCAGTAGTTTCTTTACCATCTCAGGCAAAGGTGTTTCCTTGTGCAGATATGAAAGCATGTTCCCTGGAGATTCCAGGGGTTTAACCTGGGACCTTAGACATGTACAGCATATGTTCCGCTCCTGAGTTATGGCCCTGGTTTCTATAAGCTTTTGAAAAATATAAATTCCACTTTCCCAAGGTGAACAGATCCTGGCAACAATGTAAGGGACTCTGTGAAGAAGACAGGGCTTGGTAAATAGGACAACATGAGATTTAAGATGTATGGTTTCTGTGCACGCACATGCACTAAAACACAGAAAACCACATGGAAGCCATTTACCTATGGTGTTCTCCAATATGTGCAATGTGTGCATGAGTTGGTGCTGTACTAAATCGGATATCTAAGATAATTGTTGCCCATCTGAAAATGACTGGCTTGTTCCTGCCTCTTTCTCGGGGCACCTGAGAAATTCTTTGGCATCTTCATTTAAGCTTCTGAATACCAGTTGCTGGAAACCTTAGGAGTAGAGAGTGCTGTTGTTCTAAGGTCCTGTTTACAGGTGTCCCATAGGCATATGGTTGGCCAATGTTAAAACAGGGTGCTAGCAGCTAGACTGATGACTGGGAGCGGCCGCCAGGACCATATAACACCAGTCCTAAAGGACATTCACTGGCTCCCAGTCTGTTCCACACAGAGTTCAAAGTGTTGGCACTGTCCTGTAAAGCCCTAAATGGCCACGGACCAGTATACCCGAAGGAGTGTCTCCACTTCCATTGTTCAGTCCGGATGCTGACATCTGCCTCTGAGGGCCTTCTGGCAGTTCTCTCACGGTGAGAAGTGGAATTACAGGGAACCAGGCAGAGGGCCTTCTCAGCAGTTGCACCCTCCCTTCAGATGTCAAGGAGATAAAGAACTACACAACTTTTAGAAGACATGTAAAGGCAGCCCTTTATCAGGAAGTTTTTAATGTTTGACATGTTATTATGTTTTTATATGTGCTGAAAACTGCCCAGAGTGGCTGGGGAATATAAGTTGTTGTTGTTGTTGTTGTTGTTGTTGTTGTTGTTGTTGTTGTTGTTGATGTTGCCATTAGTCTGATCCAGCAGGGCTCTTATTATGTTCACTAAGAGACCTGAGATATTGTTCTGTGAAACAAACATTGCTTCATTTACCTATGACTGTTGCCCGGGGTTTCTTGCAGCTCTCTGCTTAGATGGGAGCAGTACGGAAGAATCCTGGAATGCAACAGCAATAAAGCATGCAAAACAAAATGTGTGCCTGATCTGTATTCAAAGATTAGAAGAAAATAACTCAAGCATAAAGAGTATGCCCTGTGGGGAGGGCAGCTGGAGTCCATGCAACTTTTTTACCTTGGGTTGTTTATTTGTAGGGCCAAATTATATAATCGGCGGGATCCAGGAGTAAAGCTTTTCCCAGAATGTACCAATTCAGGCTGCAGATGGAATATCCTGTTTGAATGCTTTCTCATTTTTAGAAAAATCCTCCCTGAGTATACAAAATGATTCTGTCACTGGGATGTGCTGAGATTTGCTCTAAAATATTGCCTTTTATGTTCTTCTCCTCCACCCCCCTTTTTTTCTTTTTTGGCAGAAGTTTTCTTTCCAGGGAAGTGTTCACAAACCTGCAGTTCCTGCCTCAGCATGTAATGGTGCTCACATCTCGATTTAAGTTGACCACATGCCAAGGGTGGCCCAAGGCATTTCGGCACCTGAGGCAAAATGCCCCACTGCTGCCCCCGCAGTGGGGGGGACATGAGGCTCTGCAAGGGATTCCCCTCAAGGAAAAGCCCTTGCCAAACCTCACCCCCCTGCTGGTGGAGGGATTCGGTCATGGTTTCTCCTTAAGGAGAAGTCTTTGCTGAATCTCTCCTTTCCTGCACAGTCGTGAGGGCTTTGCAAGGGCTTGAGAAGTAGGAAGAGATCTGCTGCACAATCTCCCCCAACAATGCCACCTCTGCCGCTGTGCCACTTACCTCTGGCACTGACGTATTGGTAAAACCTATTTTGTGTTTCGCAACTTTCTGACTAGTTGCAGGACCTTAGCCAGACCTAGCAGAGTAAACGCAGAATCCATGGAAGCAATTGGCGACTTGGCTGCAGACAGGATAGACGAAGCAGGAACCAGGAACTTGTAGTATATACAGTGGACTATTTACAGGAACAGAACTCAGATCTCCAAACTCTGAACTAACACATTCCAGTTAGTAGGCCATTAATTATCACTCCCTTGAGAGAGCTTGACCAATCAGGGAGCCTCTGTTATCACCAGGCAGACTTACTCCTTCAGATTGCCTTCTGGCTGTCTGCCAAACCTTAACTGACTCTGTGTGAGTAGCTGCACGTACACAGTTTCCCAACATGACGCTGCATCACCTGCCTTTGCCGGCACCACTGCCACACAGCTCGCTGCAGTGCCTTGGCACTGATTTCCAGCGCGACCTCCCAAGATCTCATCAAAATCTCATGAGATCTCTCTGTGAGATCTCATGAGCTCTCAGCAGATATCAGCGCCAATTCCAGCACCACTTCTCCAGTGGCAGTGGAGCAGGTGGGAGCCCATGGGGGCCTGAGGCAGCTGCTCCTCCATGCCTCATCACTGGGCCAGCCCTCTCCCATGCAGAGGGAAGACAAGACCACAACAGTCTGAGATGGTTGAAATGCCTGTCCTTTTGCAGTTTATTAGGAACTCTTTCTACTCATCCTTTTTTCAAACAAAGCTTATTTCCTTCCGCTAATCCATAGCTTTAAACTGGCAAAAGTTCAGTGAAAAACTGAAATGGCTCAGCAAATCTAAACCTCTGTTTTATACTTTTCTTTTAAAGTCATTACTTCAGCTACCATAAAACATAAAAATTTGCTTATTCACCTTTGTCATTGTCATTATCATTACCATTATTATTAAAATTTGTATATCACCCTTCAACCAAAGATAACAATATAAAAAGACAAAATGGACACTGTAGCAATAGTTATGAAAGGGATTCTTTCATTAAGTTCTGCAACAGGGATGGAAGCTTTGACAAGATTTGTCTTCAGACGGCATGAGTGGTATTCAACTACATTTTACACGAAATTGACCTACTAATATTTATGAAGGTAACTTATTTAGGTTCCTTAGTTTCAGTAGGTCTATTCGGAATGAGACTTAGCTGAACACGGCCCTCTATGTACTGCCTGTCAACAAAGAGAAGGAAGCAGACATATAAATACAGATGTGAGGAAGAATAGCGGGAGAAAGGTAAAAATTCATTAATACTAATATCAATAGTATTGTATTATATTACAATGTTCACTGCTTCAGGCAAGCAGCATCAGCATGAGGTCACAATGGCCAGCCTCTCTTCCCTTCAGACTGCCAGCATCAACAGCATTAGGTTATAAAGGCCAGTCTCTCTCCTTCATGCATGAAACATGAACATGAGGACACAAAGGCCACTCTCCTTCAGGCAGGCAGCATCAGCATGAGGTCACCATGGCTGGTCTCCCTTCTTTAGGCAGAAGGCACCAGAATAAGGTCACAATGGCCTGTCTGTTTCCTTCAGCACCAGCCTGTCACAATTACCAGTCTCTCTCTCTTAGGAAAGCATCAGAATGGTCTGACCTTCTGGTCAGCAACCTCAAAAGTAGCTCGCAATGAAGCAGGTGGTGCTGTGGTCTAAACCATTGAGCCTCTTGGGCTTGCCAATTAGAAGGTTGGCGGTTCGAATTCCCATAATGGAGTGAGCTCCCATTGCTCTGTCCCAGCTCCTACCAACCTAGAAGCTCGAAAGCATGCCAGTGCAAGTAGATAAATAGGTACCATTGCGGTGGGAAAGTAAACGGTGTTTCTTTGCGCTCTGGCTTCCATTTTGCCAGAAGCGGTTTAGTCCTGCTGGCCACATGACCCAGAAAGCTATCTGTGGACAAACGCCGGCTCCCTCAGCCTGAAAGCGAGATGAGCGCCACAACTCTATAGTCACCTTTGACTGGACTTAACCGTCCACAGGTCCTTTACCTTACCTTTTACCTTCACAAGTAGGTCACAATGGCCAGTCTCTCCTTCAAGCAGACAGCTTCAGGATGAGGTCACAATGGCCAGTCTCTCTCCCTCCCTCCCTCAGGCAGTCAATTGGGCAGGTGGCATCAGCAACCAACAGTTTCTCACTGGGGCAGGCGGAAGCAGGAGCGTGTGGACACAGTTTGTTCTATTTCAGGTGAGCATAGCCTCTCATTCTCCTACTTGATTGTGCCTATCATTTGAGTCAGCAGCAGTGTGCAGTCAGAGCAGCTGTTGGCAAGGAGAAAGGGAAAGTTGACAGGCAGGTAGTACCCCAACCATTACCATAGTGTTCTTCAACCATGGGTCCATGGATGTTGTTGGACTACAACTTCCATCATCCCTGAACATTAGCTAATCTGGTTGGGGATTATGAGAGTTGAAGTCCAACATCAGGGTACACAAAGTGTACACTTCCTCAAAAGAAATTAATACATCCGTTCAAGTTCTTTGACATAATGATAGGGGCTTGAAAAAAAGCAATTGACTTCATGTTGCAGTCATGAAGCTTGTCAAGATTAACATTTTCTGGTTTTTCATATAATCTGATACGTTTCTCTCCCCGCCCCCAACTACAATTTAATCATTTGGCATTTATTCTCAGGGGAAGTGTAGATGTGGATCAAAAACAGTTTTTAAATTAATATTTGTAAATGCATTCATTGATTTTTGAACTCTCCATTTTCTGTTTTAAAAAGAAAAGCTGGGTAGTGCTGTTCTTTTATCATATGAGAGTTTATTGTTTGATCTGGTTTTTGATATTTACCTGGAGCTCTTTTCATATTTTATTGATGTTTGCTACATTGAATAATCCTTGGACTAGAATAGAAGAAGAAGAAGAAGAAGAAGAAGAAGAAGAAGAAGAAGAAGAAGAAAGATTGGATTCATTTCAAATGTGGACACATTGCCTGTGCTTGGCAAAGTCCTTTGCTCCCCTCGCCTTCTGAGGTAGTATTACAGGAAATGGGTGGGCCAAGCACGTTTCCTATACATCCATCTATCCGTATATCATGGAAGTTGCTTGTAGTCTAGACAGAGACTAACGACAGAGAAAGATGACAGGCTGGGCATATATAGACCTCTCATTTCTTGTAACGCCCTTTAGCTCTGCCTGCATACACATCCAGAAACTCATGGAGAGTGAGAGAGGCAGTGAATCCGTGTTCTATGAATAGAGTGGTCTTATGTCCTACTCTGCAGAGGGCACGTCTCTGTTTTGAAGGACTCCTTTGAAGAGTCCTCCATTTGAAGGTGTCCTCTGTTAGGGCTGAGAAGAATTTTCTCCTTGAGCCATTTTGCGGCTCTGTGTTCATATCGCCAAGGTTTATTGCCATTGGCTAATCTCAAAGCAGAAGATACCAAAAAGGATGTCCCCATCTGGCAAAACTGTCTTTGAGAACAGACTAAGGCTGGTTCTTCATGGCAGAGGCTGCCTGGTCTGCTTTCACTTTAAAATCCCTGGAAGTTATTGATTATTGTCCCCTCCTTCCTTTTCATTTATCTTCATTTATAACAATTTAGAATGCCATTGTTATTATATGCGTAATTGGCATCTCCTGATAAAAATAGGTCAGATCGGAGGATTTTCAAATTTGCTGACTATTAACATTGGTTCAGGGAGTGCTGTGCATAATGGCTATAGTATATAAAATCAATAAATAATTACAGCATAATGGGCCTGCCTTTTTAATGGCTTAAATTATAAGCACGGGTTTGCAATGTGCACTCATGTCTTAAGGACAGTAGTCCCCCCTCCTCCTTCTGGCTCCAGCTGGGCCTTTGAAGGGCAAAAAGAGGGATGAATAATGTATCCCAATTTGGGAACTGTCATATGCAGCAAGCCACCAATGGCACATACCAGATGACCTCAAAGCTCTTGACTCTGCGATGAAGATGGACTTGAAAGGCATCATGGTGCAATGGTTAAACAGGGCATTCATTGGAAGGTTGGTGACACACTCAGAAGCACTTCCTACTTCCCCATAGCTCATCAGATGCAAGACGATAGTCCCTGAGTTCTTGTCATACTCTAGCAAGGTGTGTCCAATTAACAGAACCCAGATAGAAATGAGCTTTGTTCTCAATGGCTCCCACTTAAGTTTTATGGAACAAGGTAAAAGAGTTCCTGTGTGGTCAATAGACTGAGGAGCAGAGTAAAACTTACCCACCCCACAGTCCAGGCCGTGAAGTCACCATAAGCAGGGAACAGATTTAGCCCTTCATAGGAATGGGGAATTGGTAGGTGTAGTGTTTGCCTGTTTGTTTGAAAATGTCTGTACAGGGGAGAGAGAAAGGGTTAAAAATGTAGACCAATAGGTAAGCCGAAAGCGGAGCCTACCCATTTATAAAATGCCTTAGCCAGAGGTTTGGGTGTGGGTAGTTGGTTGGTTTTAGTGGGTTGGTTGGTTGGTTGGTTGGTTGGGAAAGGCAGTTGGAAAAGCAGTTGGCAGGCAGTTGGAAACAGAGAGACAGTGCAATGGGTTCTTGTGTGATGGGAGGTAGAAGAGATAGAGACAGGATAAAAGAAGACTAAGAAGGTAATGAGTAACGTTTGGAATGCAGTTAAAGTTTGTTTGTGTCTGCAATAAACTACACTCTTCTTTGTTAACTTGAGAACCTGACTGAGACTAAGTGATTTACCGGGGAGGACCTGGTTGGTGGCAACGGATTAGTGGTGTATGGGTCAATAGTCCGTGAGATGACTGGGGCTCTGTACAAATGCCACAGTAGGTATCTAGTTATTATAAGACTATAGTTTCCATTAACCATGACCATTGACTATGCTGGCTGAGGCTGATGGGAGTTGGATCCCAACAACATCTGGAGGACCACAGGTTGCCCACTCTTGAGCCACACCGCGCTTGCATCAAACATTGAGGAAGCACACCAGAGGGCCCATCACTACCACAGGGTTTTGGTAATATGACAAAGTTGCAAGTTTTAAACAGCTTTGGATTTTGCAAAAGAAAAAAAGAAAATAAATAAATTCCTGCCCACCTCACATTCATCACAGGCAATTTGTTATTATCAGATAATGACATCTTTTAAGCAAAATAATAGCGTCTCACAGCCAGGCAGTAAGCAAGCCGCATAAGGAAACTGTTCATTATGGAGCTCTGCGGCTAGTATATTACATGAACAAAACACTGGAATTCTTCACTTCAGTCTGAAAAGTGCAAAATCCTCAGTGATCTGAGTGGAGCTGCAGTCCATGTGAAACATCTACCATATGTAACACATGTCCCCCCCCCAACAATTAGCTAGGGAAATATAGATATAGATATATACTGTGTGTGTGTGTGTGTGTGTAGTCAGTGTACCATGCAGAATATAGGTGCAAAGTTGCTCAGGTTGGTATCATAGCAACAAAACCAATATTCTAGCACCCTAATTTGCATATATGGTGTGGGGGTGGAGTAGTCTCTATTCTTAGATTCAGATTTAGTAGATACCAGCAATTGATCATGTGTCAAGGGTGCTTCCAACCCTTTATTGTAAACAAAAAAAGAACCCTCTCCTTTTTCCATGAAATGCTTCCCTTACTCACCTCTAGCCATTGATCTCCTCCTTGCAGATCCAGTAATAGGGCATCCTATCCACAGCAATTCCTGCAATGAAGCTGCCGTAAGGCATGGGTAGGCAAACTAAGGCCCAGGGGCAGGATCTGGCTCAATCGCCTTCTAAATCTGGCCCGTGGATGGTCTGGGAATCAGCGTGTTTTTACATGAGTAGACTGTGTCCTTTTATTTGAAATGCATCTCTGGGTTATTTGTGGGGCATAGGAATTCGTGCACAAAGTCTGAGGAGCAGTGGACCAGCCCCCTGCTGAAAAAGTTTGCTGCCCCCGCAAGGTGTTATGCCAAACAGGGAATAGTAAGAAACATGAGGGTGTGTGCACAAGGCCTTCCTCAATTTCCCCCTGCATGCCAGGCTCTGTGTTGAATTGAGAAGGTCCCTTAAATGAGCTCATGTGGAAACAATTGGAAAATTCTGCCTGACCCTGGGCTATCTGAGTTCCCGGTTGTGTTGATGCTTCTAAGCATATCCCTCTGAATACCTGGCACAGAGAATGCCAAAGATAGAGTGCCTGGGGTCTGATATCACCCCACATGCTGAACATTATCTTTTTAACAAGCAAACCAACCAATATGGCTGCTAATCACACAATCTGAATAATGACTAAGGGCCCCTCAGACATCTTTTTTATTATTTTTGTGCATGGTTATATCTGCTCATGGGATGCGGGTGGTGCTGTGGGTTAAACCACAGAGCCTAGGGCTTGCCGATCAGAAGGTCGTCGGTTCGAATCCCTGTGACGGGGTGAGCTCCCGTTGCTTGGTCCCTGCTCCTGCCCACCTAGCAGTTCGAAAGCACATCAAAGTGCAAGTAGATAAATAGGTACCACTCCAGTGGGAAGGTAAACGGCATTTCCGTGCACTGCTGTGGTTCGCCAGAAGCGGCTTAGTCATGCTGGCCACATGACCCAGAAGCTGTACGCCGGCTCCCTCGGCCAATAAAGCGAGATGAGCGCTGCAACCCCAGAGTTGTCTGCGACTGGACCTAATGGTCAGGGGTACCTTTACCTTTACCTATATCTACTCATGAGTGTATATGGGCAGTTATACATGATCTCATTTTTAATACTGTTTATATCTGCAAAAGTTTTGGGTCAGACACACTGCTTTGTTTCCAGTTGGTGCTTGTTGCATAGCTTCCTGTTGAAAGCCTGTATTTTTTTGTGCCACAGATCTTACGGGGCAGAGGGGTTGTCCCACTTTCTTTGTGCTATAGTGCAAGAGTGCCCCTCCGGATGGCAGTAAGACAGTAACATTGGGAAAGCATCACAGAACAACTAAGGAAGTGGAACACGGCGCAGACAGTTCAGTATAAATCTGCCATCAATTCATCAATGACATGTTACAGGATACGCCCACATAATAAACACCAGTCTGGAGTGGCCTGAGGGTAAGGTCATTTTGCATGCAAAACATACAGGTATGTCCTGCAATTCAGCTCCAGACCCTTCCCATGTGGCTTAAAGAAATTTTAAAATGGGGCTCTTCCACTCTGTAACCGCATTCAGAGATCCGGCAAGTAAACTATTAAATTGATATTCCCCAGGAAAACTCTGTCTGTCTTTCTGCCCCTTTTAATGGCTCCGTTTTACTGATGCATGTGTGTTTCAGAGTGACAATAACCTGCATAATACTCAGGCATTAGGTGAGAAAACATAAACACAACTCACACTGTTTTGTTTTGCTGAAAAGCTGGGATGGCTGCCAGGGATTGCTGCACTTTCTATTAAGTAGCACAGCAGAGTCTTGCCTAGTTATCAAATGGAAGTGGTCTGTTTCAAGGAGACATTTCTAGCTGTGCTTCCCTTGTGCTTCCTGTGTGACTGTGTGTGGAGGGGGTGCTGCTCTCCAGCTTGGGAGTGCTGATTCCCCAAGTGGAGAAGCTTTAAAGAGTAAGATGTCTAACCCAGCCCTTTTAAACTGTTTTAAGATGGAGACATTAGATGGACTTAGGGCATGGGAACCTGTGGTCCTCCAGATGTTGGATTCCATCAGCTCCAGCCAGCGTGGCCTATGGTCAAGGGTGATGGATGCTGTAATCCAACAGCATTTGGAGTGTCACACACCTGCTGGCTCCACCCACTCACCAAGGCTTAATATGTGCCAAAAGGCACCAGAACTCAGGCTAGGAGTCATGTAATACTCAATAAAAACACTTGGAATACAGTGAAGAAAAAAATACGATCATCATGGATACTGTACAGCTAATTTAAAACATATGTACATCATTGCTCTTTGTTGTTCTTATTGATGTGATGTTTTTATGGAACAAAATTTGAATACAGTATATCAATGCCAGCACTGAATCCTGGAATAGATGAAGAAAAGTAGAGGAACACTGCTGCCCTTTGACATTTTCCACCTGAGGCATCAGCCTTAGTCTGTCTTATGGTAGGGCTGGCTCACCACATCCAAATCTCTCCTTCTCACATTGGTAAGGATGGCAATGAAGCTTACTTCCAGGAAAGCATGCATAAAATTGCAGCCTTAATGCCTCCATGGAGGATTAAAGAGCCTCTAAAGAGTACACGGTGCTGTGAAATTAGCTTCACCTGCGCCCACCTTCCATGTTTTAATTACGTTTGTGAAATCTCAGCGACACATTTCAGAATTCTGCGGAATGTAAAGCAGTTTATGGCTGGCAGGTGTGTCTAGTTTGCATGCATCAGATAGTTGGTCTGTGAACAATTTGCCAACTCCATTTAGCAATTTTTTGATATTTAAATAACATGCTATCATCTTTGAATATCTGGGGAAACCCCATGGAATCAGAAGAGCTGGGAACACAATTGCAGGCGGGTCTGAAGAAAGAAAGCAGGAAGTGTCAGGGCTGGTGATCTGACAGCAAACAGGGGCAAGCACTTCAACAGCAACCTGTACTTTAGCAACAGGTTGCAAGACAGAGTCAATAATTTCATAGGACCCTATAGTTGATAGCTGTGATATGACTCTGGCCATCTCTAGTAGTGGTACTACAGCAAAGCAAGGAGGAGGGCAGTAATACTCTTACCCAGTAAGCTACCCACACTGATGCTGAAAATAAAGTACATTCATTCATTAGTAATTGGAGAAAGGCTATAGCTCAGTGGTAGAACACATACTTTGCATTAAAAAAGCTCATGTCCAATCCTTGGTCTTTCCAGGTAAGGCTTAAAGAGACCCCTGTTTGAAGCCCTGGAGGGTTTTTGCCACTCATTGTCAACAATACTGAGATAGATGGAACAATGGATTGACTAAGGCTATGTTCCAGTGTGCATGGCATACTACAGAGCACAAGATGGCAAGTATCTGTCCTGAGGGAGCTTGCACAGAGACCAAATGGTCCCCCCATATATGTTAACTGATAGTGGCTGAGGAATTTTGTATCTTACCTACTGATGCCCAGTGAATGGTCCGCATGTGTTTGGTACTATTGTGGTGATTCTTAACAGATTTATCCTGAGGAGGATCCTGACCATTAGGAGCACCTCATGAGTTGCATTGGGCTTTCCAAAGGAAATGTTGGCTATAAAAAGTGCTTGATCTGTTTGCCTTTTAAGCGTTGTGTTCTTATTTTTAACATACAAATGTGTTAGATGAACTTATTAACACAGTTAGCATGTTGATGTCTACTCATATACTATCAATTTTGTAAGCTGCTGGGTAGCCCAGCTTCGGGGTTTCACTCCTGAAATGAAAATAATTGAATTTCTCTCTTGACTACACATTGAGAAGAAGCTGGATAAATGAGTGCTGTGAAAACATGTTATCTAAGTACAGGGGGCTTTCAGATCCTGCAGAATGTACTCTCTTGCAAAAGTAATTGAAGGAAAATAAATTAGAAAAGCAGACAAGGGAGGCTTAGGCAATCTTAAGCAAAGTAATGATTCATATACTTAATGGACAAGTGCCTTGTTGTGCTACTGTCAACAGTATATATGTGTACGTTCTAAAGCCACAAAGATGATCCGTATAACTGGACGTCATCACGTCTAAAGAACAGCATCGATCAACATTAGTATTTTGACTATAATATTATAAATCTAGAAGCAAGTTCAATCCCGCCACATCACAAAATTGGCATCACCTATCTGTATGGAGCATATGCTTTTGAGTAATGTGAAGCAGAGCTAGCTGCAGGTGTGAAGGGTGGTTGGCTAAGGGACCTCTGGTGGGACTCATCCTACATCAGTGGCCTCCCTAGCAGGCTTACATGGTAGTTCTGGGCATAGCAGCACTTTGCTATGCACCAGCCACCATTTTAATTTCCAATAGTGCCCTCAAATGTGGCAACACTTTGGGCCTTGTGGGAAATAAAAAGGGCCACCATGAT
The DNA here is from genome assembly GCF_027172205.1 of Podarcis raffonei. Classification (NCBI taxonomy): domain Eukaryota; kingdom Metazoa; phylum Chordata; class Lepidosauria; order Squamata; family Lacertidae; genus Podarcis; species Podarcis raffonei. The sequence continues at coordinate 26,831,454 of NC_070606.1, forward strand.
AATTTCCTACAGTGAGGTGGATTGATGCAATACCAGTAGCATTGCAGAAAATTAAAATAGTGGCTGGGCAGGCAGCACTGATTGGACAACTCAGGGCAAGACTCAGCAGTTGGTCTTGCTGGGACCTCAGCAGTTGCTTGATGACGATGCATGTTAATGTTGAGCCTAGTATGAGGAAAGTGGCAGAGCAGGTCTACCATGCAGTGCAGTGAAGCACTGTGCTTCAGGCAGCATGGGGGGCATGAATAGATAAAAGAATGGACTGGTATCTGAATAACAGAGCACAAGGCTTTGTAACACGTGGGCCCTACCAAAAGACAGCCACCACTTGGGCTCTGCTTCAGGCAGTAACATATGCTGAGCTTTATGAATGACCCCTCAATGAGAAGAACAGTAGAGGGTCATCCTTGGCTTTCATAGAACATGCCTGAGATAGCTATACCACAAAAGGAAGCAGGAAGTCAACACTCGTGCCACTGTGTCTTTTCTTCACAGCAGAATTGTGAGTAAAACTTCAAGTTCTACACAGGAAGCCTCCTTCCATTTGCCTTCCCTACTCTGAGGACTTTCCAACCTTAAGGTCCAGGTAGTGCAATGAAGTAGGTCCCAGGCTGTGACCATGAGAATTCTGGTCTGGAGCATTCCTCTTCCCTTTTTCTGTTTCAGGTGAGGACTTTGGTAATATGGTAAGGACAAAATTGTGTGTGTGTGTCCCACCCCCATTTCTTATTTTCACAAGAATTCATTTGGATACAGTTGCTTTTTATGGATCTTCTCAATAGGTACCCATATAAATATTGGATGGTGGTGGTGATGAGGATTAGCCCCCTTGGCTCAACACCCTGTGTGGCGAAACCTCCCACAGCACCCTAAATCTGGTAATGAACCCTTTTCACCCATATGACAACTCAGTGTTCCATCAAACAAACAGGGAGCAAACAGTTGCAAACACAAGAGAGACACGGTCTGACAATCTTGGGGTTGGGTACACAGTACGTTTCCGAGCACAATTCAAAGTGTTGATGCTGACCTTTAAAGCCCTAAATGGCCTCGGTCCAGTATACCGAAAGGAGCGTCTCCACCCCCATCGTTCTACCCGGACACTGAGGTCCAGCGCCGAGGGCCTTCCGGCAGTTCCCTCACTGCGAGAAGCCAAGTTACAGGGAACCAGGCAGAGGAACTTCTCAGTAGTGGCGCCTGCCCTATGGAATGCCCTTCCACCAGATGTCAAAGAGAACAACTACTACCAGACTTTTAGAAGACATCTGAAGGCAGCCCTGTTTAGGGAAGCTATTAATGTTTGATGGACTACTGTATATTAATATTTTGTTAATATTAAAACAAGAGTGGCTGGGGAAACCCAGCCAGATGGGTGGGGTATAAATTATTATTATTATTATTATTATTATTATTATTATTATTATTATTATTATGTGCACAAACAAACATCGTCTGCCAAGAAAAGCTAAGTTCAGTGACCTGCCTAAATTAAGCAAAGGAGCATATATTTCCTAAATACATGGCACAAAGAGTAAGAACAGCACCAACCTGTGCAGAACAGTTAAGCACCCCTCCCTACATGTGATTCCCCTCTGGCTTCAGAGATTTTACCAGCACACTTTAAAGCAGGGGAAGGTGCCACTGGGCAGAAAATATCTGATGGTTCATTAATGAACTATTGGAAACTTTTGCTGGAACACTTCCAGGGATGCTGGACTAGGAAGATCTTGATTTCATCCAACCCATAAGGCACTTCTTAAGCAAAAGACCAAACTGAGGTTCACTTAACATAAATTAGTTATGCCTTAACTATTAAGAGATCTGGGTTAGGTACTCTTGCTTTATACATGTAAAACTCTCAGGGATTCAGGTGAAAGAAAGAAAAGTAGACCCCAAAAGACTTGAGTCCACCCACCTAACATTAAAGCCTACCTTCAATGTAAACTTGCTTTTCAGAGACAAAAGTGGGGAGTCTCAGGATATGTACTAGTATTTTCAGAATACTAGTACATATCACACTTGCAGACATTTGTGGGATGCACTGAGCTCTGGCTGGCTTCCTAATTCTAAAAAAAAAAAAAAAAAAAAGGTGAAATGTCATTTGATGATGTTTTGCTGTCTGACTGGTCCACTGAGGGGCAAACTACACATTACACAGAGTATCATGGATTTTCTTTTCTTTTAATGAGAAGCATCTATAATAAGAAGTGAGGAGGTTATGCCTCAGCTGATGATGAGGATATTCCTCACTTTCCCCCCTACTGATGGTGGTTTCTCACAAAATGGCACCCTCCCATGTCACTTCTCCCACAATCATAAACACACACACACACCATGGGGGAGGGGATGCACATTCCTATATGCCTGTATAGAGAATAAATAGGATCAATACCCTATTCCAAGCTAAAAACAATGACAACAACCCTTTCCACTGACAGTTTCAGCTTGCTTGCCAACCTTTCTTTTTCTTCTAATGCTAATGTCTCCCTGTTATCTATTCCGAAGAAATCCACACTGTCTCTGACTGCCTTTTTGCTAGATTGTTTCCCTTCGATAATTCAGCCTCCACCATGTCATGAGTTTGGAATCCAAGATTTCCTTCTGCCCCCGAAGTCTAGATTATGAGGTGAGCTATAGGTCTGGGTGTTAGAAAGGTATTTCTCTCTCCAGCCTAAAGCAAAACATTTCTAAATTGATGTGAAGAGGTAAAAAAAAACAAAAAACACAGCAGTATTTTTCTGATTCATTATCACTGGCACATTGAGATTTTCATTGTAACGTAATATGTATAAGGACCCTAACAACGGTATGTTCTTATTTTTGCCATCAACATGTTTTGCAAGCATTGATTTTCTTAGGAAACAAAACACTCCCTCAAAGAAACAGGATGTTATGCATTGTAGAAATGTCTCCTAAATTTGCTTGTTTTGTGTTTAAATGCTTTCTTTAAAGAAAAGTATAGCTCAAAGGATGTGCATGTTGGGTGTGTTTTTTTAATAGATTAAAAAAAATTCAATACATTTATGTGTGTTTTTCTTGCACCCATGGACTGAACTCTCCCTGTTACAGCAACAGTTTTCCACTGTCCTGTAAGCATTGTTCCTACCCACCAGCATGCAGTGTGCCCTATTCCCCAGTGAAAGCAACCAAGGAAGGTTATTATAATGTATGCCAAATCATTATTCAAAATGTTGCAGATAATTTCCCCATCATTTTCGTGTTCCTATGGCAGCATGGCGCAATCTCTCTCCTCCTACATAAGGCTCTGTAGAACAAGAAAAAGATTGCTGTAATCCTTTTCTTCCCATGACACCCGAGAACTGTAATCTTCTTGCTATGTCAGTAGCAAATTCCTATCTGTTAATGTCAAGCCTGACTTTACAAGGAAAAGTTCCTGCAAGCCTTCATTGTATTGGTAAATAGCTATGGGAGGTTGAAAAAAGTGGGGGCAGCCCAAAGCAAGGCTGAAGATTGAACCCAAAGCTATAATTCAGTTGTGAGTTTGACATGCCCTTTTACGTGGGGATTTTAATTGAATTATGGCCTGTTACACCATTGCATTTAAGGGTATTCATGCACAAATTTAAGGAATATGGAAATGCACTACATAGTAAGCTGCTTTATACTGATCCTGATCATTGATCCAGTTGTAGTCCAAAATATCTGGAAGATACTGTATAACAACAACAACAACAACAACAACAACGGGATATTCAAATAGCCAGCATAGCTGCAGATCAGCCTCAACACAATGGTCAAATGTTATTATTTTATTTAAATGGCACAACTTAATCCTTTCCCACCCCAAAGTCTCAGCAGCGGTAACAAAAGTAAATGAGTGTTGTTTGGAGAAGACCAACAACAGATTTTTTACAGCATTATCCAGTGCTTTTTCCTTTAAAAAAATAATGTTTAGGGATACTCTCATTTTCCTAATCATATTGAAATACTGCCCCTCAATGAGGCCAAACTTAGACTCACAAAATGTTTAGGGGTATGCGTACCCCTGTGTACACCCCCCTAAAAAAGCACTGGCATTATCTTCTCCTCTTCTCAACCTTTTCTATTTTAAAGGAGGCAAGGAGAAGGTTTATGACAGGATATTACCGGAGGAAATGTGTGTGAAACAGACATCTTGATATGGAATTTTCTGCCTAAGGTACATTTTGTTCTTGAATGGCTCATGTGTGGTATTACCTAGATCTCACTCTCTGTCTTCATTCTATTTCTCTGTTGCCCCCTTCTTTTTTAAGATGATAAAGAAAATGTGCAAGACCATTAGATTAACGCAAAGATACGGATGAGTTGTCTTTAGAGGCAGAGAAGTTAGGGAAAACAATGTCCCTATAGCAATCATAACTCAGCCATGGGGCACCTAGAATGTCTTTTGGTACTGCACAGGATGTTAATTTCATAGCTCTGTCCTTCATTGTAGAGTGTGACCAAGATGCTATGGGGCTCAGGCTGATAAGAGTAGACTTGAATGGACTGACTTCAGCATGAACTGCATCAATAAAATAATAAAAATGAAAATCCACTCACACAACAGCTGTCAGATACAAATGAGTGGGGCAAAGATTCTAAAATTTGTTTGCAGAGCAATCTGAACCTCTGATCTGCTGCAGCAAACAGAGTTTGGATGTTGCAGAGGTGCCCCTCCCCCTGTCCCTGCTAAGTTTCACCTGTGTGGACCTCCACCACTGTGGAGATCACAGTTGCATCCACCAAAAGTGTGGGTGGAAGGTAATTCCAGAGGAAACCCTTGAATGAGCAAGGGGAGAGGAAAGGGATGTAGCTGAACAAGCCAAGGATCTGCTGGATGCTAAGGCAGCCCAGCTACTAGTGATGGACCCAATCTGGACCTCTCTATTGTGCTAGCCTGGAGTGCACACAACAAAAATGGGACAGAACCACCCCACCCCCCCTTTCACTGTGGGCAGCACAAACAGCAGGGCTTCGGATACAGTGGAGATTTACTCTGCTACTATGTTCAGCCCTGCACTTTCCTAACTTTACCCCAAAGACTTTTGGGTCAGACTGGAGTTGTAACCCGTTAGCGATGGGCAAACCTGTCAATTCTGGTTTCTCACTTTTCCACAATAGCTGTTGTTGTTTTTTTAAGTCCTCATGAAAATTCACCAGCATTTTAGTGCGAATTTCTCCCCCCATATACATTTTTGCATGCTGTTTCGCCTAAAAACACATTTTGTGCAAAACATTTCTCCTAAGAAGTTATTTTCAGTCATATATGCATTCACGCTCACACTTTATTTGCATTTTTGTACACATGACTTGGTTGAAGAGCGACACTGCAAATTCAGAGAAGTGCTGATTTAGAAGGATGGTTGCATTTTGAGTTCACTTGTTGTGTCAGGTAGTATAAATTGGGTAGGTTCAGTGCAGACTGAATCAAATTCATGCCCCATCTCTACCTGTTAATTGGTGTAGCCTTTTACCTCGTATCTAGGGCACACAACATATTCACCAACACCATTTTAGGGGTATCTTTGACAAAAACGATTCATGGGTGCACATCATGATTATAAGAGGAACTCAATGGGTGAGGGGGGAAATGGGTGCAGCCATCACTGCAGTATACATTCACAAGCTCACAAGAGTTCCGGTGAACTCAGCAAGTAAACAGACAGAAACCAGAGATGAAATGAGGTCCCACCAGCATCCAATCTCATTCATCATGGTTTGTTAACATAACAGAAAACAGACTCTTTTCCATCAGTGGATGAGGATGTATTAGGTCGGAAGGCATGACAAAACATAAAGCTCTTAAACCCCCACACTCCTTCTTTTATACTGTCAAAGGGAAGGGGGGAAATGCCATTAGGAAAATTCCAGAGCTTTAGGTCTGTCTCGTCTTGTAGAGGTAATGCCTATTGGAAATGGCATTTGCTTGTGCTTCGAGAAGGCTCCATTTGCAGCCATTATAGATTTGTTCCAACAATTATGTCATCACCCAAAGCAGCCACCTTTAAATCCAGAGTAATCTCTGGCAAGGCAAGGCAAGGTAGGAAATTCTCCTGTGCACAATTGCAAGGACTGTGAGTTAGGAAATGCTCCGCTAGCTGTTGCAGGCGGCAGAAAAGAAAAAAGGAGCAGACTTTCAGAGGCCTCTTCCGAGAAAGGATACAGGGCTCTGCACCCTTTGTGATGCCTTTAGGAGGAAATAAAGGAATGTGCGCTCAGTTACATCAGTATCAAAAGGAGAGGAGCAAAAAGAGCTGAGGTGACAAATGGGCTGCTTCATTCAGCAGCATACTTCCCAATACTTTGTTCTTCCTCAAAGAGGGAGATGACATATTCCCCTAAACACAAAAGGTATATGTCAGCAGGCAGGCTACACCCGCTGAATACACTTCTCTGAGAGCTCCATTGCTGAAATGTATGGGAAAGGAAGAAAGTATCTTCCGCCCTACCCCACCCCATCCTGTCAGTAATTTATATAGTACTTGGTCGAGAGACTTCCTCTAGGTGAAAGCTGTTAATTCAGCAGCTGGTGTGATGCTCCTGTGCCAGAGGCTTGCAAAAATAGTGCATTTTGGGTGGTGAGCCACAAAACCATTGTTGCTGGCAGTGTGACATCATCACAAGGCGTCAGAAACAATTAACTCCTGGAGGTGTCTGCAGTAGCCGCAGAAACTACGTATCCCAGGCTTCTCAACCTCGGCCCTCCAGCTGTTTTGAGACTACAATTCCCATCATCCCTGACCACTGGTCCTGCTAGCTAGGGATCATGGGAGTTGTAGGCCAAAAACATCTGGAAGGCCGAGGTTGAGGAAGCCTAGCTTATCCCTTAGTAATACCTGTTGGTAAGAAGAAGAAGAAGAAGAAGAAGAAGAAGAAGAAGAAGAAGAAGAAGAAGAGGAGTTTGGATTTGATATCCTGCTTTATCACTACCCGAAGGAGTCTCAAAGCGGCTAACATTCTCCTTTCCCTTCCTCCCCCACAACAAACACTCTGTGAGGTGAGTGGGGCTGAGAGACTTCAGAGAAGTGTGACTAGCCCAAGGTCACCCAGCAGCTGCATGTGGAGGAGCGGAGACGCAAACCCGGTTCACCAAATTACGAGTCTACCACTCTTAACCACTACACCACACTGGCTCTCAAGGATATTTGCAGCAGCTGCTTTGTCTAGCTCAGGAGTGGAAAACTCTCTTCATATTCTCTTGGGCTAACCTGCAAGGAGCCATATGCGGATAGTAGAAAGAGGGGAATAGTTGTCATGGGTCAGGAGTCAGCTTCACCTGCTGAACAGCAGCCTGAAGGGGGAGAAGGCAGCATGACTCCATCTTCAGCTGATCAGCCTTTAGGGAGAGGGAGGAAAAGTCACTGATGAGGACCAGCTGGTTTCAGCCTTCTTAAACAGAGCTTCCAGCAGATGTTGGTAACAATGCCTGTGGTTCCTAGCCCTACCTTGCTGCTTCCTGCTTTCTGCCTGGACCCTTGGCTTTGTGATTATTGGGTTGTCTGACTATGGAGATTGCTGTTTGCCCAGTCCTAGGAACAGCCCTGACTTCATATGCCGACCCTGCCTCCAGGCAAGCACACCTCAGAGACTCTTTATCTTCTGTTTGCTTGGCCTCACTCCACAGAGCTCTGCGTGCTGTTGCTCGGCAATGGGACTATGACAAAAGTGGGCGGAGCAAAGGATGTGACTGTACAGTAAGCTACCTTCTAGCCACACAGAAGTCAGGGGCCTCTCCATCCAGGCAAACCACAGGCATTATCACAGTTCATTGACATATTCTTAACAAGCAAAAACACATGACAAAGAGAAATGTTGGTGAGGGATTAAGGAAAGGGAGTGTGACCTGGGAAGTTTATGTTCCTATGTGTTATGTACTGAAGTTCTCACCCTGGGCCAGCAGGGGGATACTGTAGATAGTTATGCAAATGAAGGATCGAAAGTGACGTTCAGTGATTGGATAGTTTGTATGCAAATGAAGGATCGAAAGTGACGTTCAGTGATTGGATAGTTTTAGAAAGTTGTTACAGTAACAAGGTACTGGAGCTCTATATAAGCAGGCTGACTGAGCCCTTCAGCTCAGTTCAGTTCTGGCCTCAGAATAAAGAAGAGCTGTTTGAAGAATCGCTGTGTCGTCTGATATGTTTGCCCACAACTTAACATTGGCGATGACGATGGGATGGATGGACATCAGAGCACAGCCAGAGGCAGCCACCCTTTGAACTGAGCTGAATCACTGAGCTGAATCACTGAGTGAAATCACTGAACGTCACTTTCGATTCTTCATTTGTATAACTATCTACAGTATCCCCCTGCTGGCCCAGGGTGAGAACATCAGTACATAACACTACGTCCTAGGAAGAGTCCTGAATACTACACAGAGAGGCCTGGAGGTCACAGGTCACACCCCTGACATAGACCAAGGGCAGCTTGTGACCAAGCTGGATACAACCCCAATCCATATATGGTAGTCCACTTGGACTTCTATAAACCAACAACTTTGCTGCCTGCCTGCATCTGCAAAATGGGGAGATTGACAATCAGCTGGCAGGTCACCCTTGATGGCTGGCTGGGCTGCATTTGGCTTGGTGGCTCACCAGTTGTACACATTTAAGGTTGAACTGCCAGCTTTTCCCCCTGATAGGGCTCCTGGGCTTTTGACACGACAGCAGAAACTCAGCTGGTTCATATTTTCCTGACCCAACGATACAGTATGGGCTTGGCCTCACCAGTCAAAATTCAATTGGGCATGCAGCCCCTGAAAGCACAGGGTTAGGCAGCCCTAACTCAAGTCATCATGAATGCCAACCTTGACAAAAGGCAATTAGCTTATTCTGCCAGACTGGCTTAAGCCATTGCATGTTTCCCTCCCTGTGACAATAATTTAGCTGCAAGATAGTTAGTTACAAACAATAACTCAGTTGTGTGGGTTGTAGTGCAATACGTGGCAATATTTTCCCCTTTCCCCAAGAATGCAACAAAGATTATAGAGGGCTCATTTGAGCTATTTGAAGTAGTGATGTATGTAACACATCAAAGGCAGTTTAGGAAATGAAAATGACAAAGAAGAAGAAAGAAAAAGGGGGGCACTTCCCACACAAACATGTCATTTGCACTTAATGGGGCTATTTTAAGTTAATTTTGGCACTGCATTAAACTAACTACACTTGTTGACATTTATAGCGTATCTGAGAGAAAAGTGTGTTTTTTCTATAATGAAAGCTCTTGTTTCACTCTCCCTCTCCAGCCTTCTAATAATAAATAATTAACTTAAATAAGGCATGCACACACACACACACACGTGTGCGCGCACACACACACACGCACACACACACACACTTGCTTTGCCTCCCATATAGCAATTTGAGAGTGCAGCAACCTTGTCAAAGCACTGAATTTCTCAAACTTTTTCAGCTTGTCTCATCTCCTACCCTGATAATATCAGGTGTTCATTTGTGAGGGGAGGGGACCATAGCTCAGTAGTAGAGTGCATGCTTTGGAATACATAAGAACCTGCTTTTAACCCCTTATCTCCTCAATGAATGCAGGAATGGGGTATCTCCATTTGTCTGCAGGACTATAACTCCCATCATCCTTGACCATTGGCCATGCTGGCTGGGTCTGATGAGAGTTGGAGTCCAACAATATCTAGAGAGCCACAAGTTCCCCATCCGTGAACAAAAGGTTTTCAAGTGGTAGAACTGAGAAAGCTTACACCATAGAACCAGAAAAACCACTGCTGTTCATGGCAGATAACACTGGTCTCAGTGGAGCAGGTTCATGTGCTCATGTCTCTCTATAGTCCCCTAAGTACTCACAGACCAACTGAGGCAGTGAGATAGAATTTCTTATTTTTAATAATAATAATAATAATAATAATAATAATAATAATGCCTCTTTGAGAGATATTGTGTCATTTAACTGATGAAACATCAGCAGTCTGTTACTATGCTTCTGAAATGTCAGTCAGCATGCTGCACTAATTGATATCTCATTAACACACTACAGTGGCATTGCTTGACACCCATTCAACATCTAAACAGTCCTTTCAACTTTATTACTCTAATAAGGCAGTAATTGTGTGCTCATTGTTTCTGTAGTTTTTGAGATAAGGTCATGCCAAGCGTATATCCAGCTCTCATTACGCTCACCGAAGCTCAATGAGCTCCATTGGAGAGATATCAATATTTAATTAATAATAATTGCCGTTGTGCTGCCAAACAAATCACTTGTATAATTCATGTTTAAAGGCAGTTAAAGGAAGTTTGCACAAAATGGATATTCCATGCACAGCAAAGCAGTGCAATATTAGTGAAAATGGGACATGAGAAAGGCTCTGGAAGTGGGCCTGAAAGTGCTACAAAGGGTAAGGTAAAGGGACCCCTGACCATTAGGTCCAGTCGTGACTGACTCTGGGGTTGCGGTGCTCATTTCGCTTTACTGGCCGAGGGAGCCGGTGTACAGTTTCCGGGCCATGTGGCCAGCATGACTAAGCTGCTGCTGGCGAACCAGAGCAGCGCATGGAAACACCGTTTACCTTCCCGCCGGAGCGGTACCTATTTATCTACTTGCACTTAGACGTGCTTTCGAACTGCTAGGTTGGCAGGAGCAGGGACCGAGCAACGGGAGCTCACCCCGTCGCGGGGATTCAAACTGCCGACCTTCTGATCGGCAAGTCCTAGGCTCTGTGGTTTAATCCACAGTGCCCCCTGCGTCCCTGCTGCAAAGTCATAAATTAGCCTATCAAAGTCATAAATTAGCCTATCAAAGCCTGTTGGCCATGATAGCTATGGTCCACTTCAACTTTCAGAGTTTTCATGCCTTTGACTACCAGTTCCTGGGAATCACATTGTGGTGAAGTGTTGTTATGGTCAGGTTCTGCTTTCTGGCTTCTCATGGGCACCTGAGAACAGAGTGCTGCACTAGAGGGATATTTGACCTGATACAGCAAAAGCTTTTCTCATGGTCTGTGTCCTGCTCAGCTCATAGACATCTTGGAAAGTGATAGAGAGGTGCCTTCACAGATCTAGCATCAGCAAAAACTTCACAGGAACTCTGCAGAATCTGGTTGACCTAAGGGTCCAGAACTCTCAGAAGCCATTGTATAGGCCATTTGAAAGAAGACCTGATGCCTGACTCCACCTCCAAGGCCAGTTCAGATTCCCCAAGCATGTAACCAGAATCCACAGCTCTATCATCTTACCAACCACACCAAGGAACTTTCACTCACCTCTAAGTTGCTGGAAGATAAAACAGAGAGTGTGCTAGAGGCTACAGTGCTGGTCTCCAAGCCCTTGTGCAAGCTCTCAGTGAGAGGTGGGCTTTCAGCATTCAGCTTTGCTATTTTGATGCTCAGATGAGCTCACATCACTTTCAGATCAACAATTAGCTAGCCTAGGAGCTCTCGCTGGTCCTGAAGAGCCTGCCTTTGCCACCTGAGACCATTGCTTTTCATATCTGCTTCTGGCTGCTGCATGCCTCCTCTTCAAAGTTATTCCCTTCCAAGATCAAGCCACTTCAAACATTTTAAAACAGGTGGCATATAAATGCCCACCATTACTTTATTGAGGACTACCTCCTATGGACTCACAGGCTGGCAGGAACTGGACAACCTGCATGAATGGATGGGAGACTTAATTGAATATCAGCTACAATAACAATCCCATTTTAGAAAGCAAGTTTGATGCCATAAAAGCTATTCAACTGAAATGAACTGAACAGAGCTTTTGTCTGTGTTTTGTTCTCAAGAATGTTTTTAAGCCAAATGTGATACTTGTTATTTAAACCTCTTTCTTATTTTAAATGCTTCCTAGCTCCTCTTCAACAGGGATTATAACTGGAGTAGTGGCTTCTTATGAATCACAAGAAGGATCGTTCAGTTCTGCAGTATCAGAACAGGAATAAAGCCAAGTATAGATCCTATTTTCTGAACTTTTGATAAGGAATATATTTTCTTCTTGGGAGGAAGAAAGACTGGAGCTAAGAGCAAAGAGCCCTTTTGAGGGGCCCTATCTCTTTTTCCAACCTTTTAGATATGGCAGTCATTTTGTGTTGTTCCATGCCTCCATGGTAGCCTTTTTGTGACTGGTGTCCATAACATTTCCCCAGAACTTCAAAAGTGCCCACCAACCCTAAAAGGGTTAGCAACTTGATTTAAAGTTGGCATTCCTGGAAAGGAAAACAATACATAGGTGCACAACTGCATAACAACAACTGGAATATATAAAAAAGGAGATTTCCAAGGCAAACTTTTTTTGAAGTGCAGATATGTAATTACTTTTTCTGATTTGATCAGCAAACTACTTAAAGTCTGTTGGCATGCATTTCCTTATTAGCAGATTAGTTACAGCTTCTCCCACTCAAAGCTGATGGGTGATGGGTATGCAGCAATAAATAAGACCTTTAAGTGGATTTAAAATCCACTGTAATGAAATAAAAGTTGCACGTTGTACTGTGAGTGGGTTCTTTAACTAACCCAGAAATGGAGATTCCTGTCATCAGATAGTTCTGCATTAAGCAGGATCATTAATGCTAAAGTACAAACTCCTCTCTTATGTGTAAATGACAAAACAGAGATAAGTTTAACACTGTTTAGTTAAACGTTCTTTCGTCTTCCTAAGCAAGACAGTTGGGATCGCAAGTTCTTATATATAGTAACTCATCAGAGATGAAAGACAATCAGCCCCAGCACCTGCAATTAAAATAAATGTTCTCTCCCTCTCTCTCTTTTAATGTTTTATTTCTATTTCCCCATTTATTTATTTATTTATTTATTTTTAAAGCTCTTCTACTTTAGACCTCTCCACTGCAGTGCTGTTGTGGCTCACTGCATTTTACATCCACTTGCAGACAAATTAAAGGGGCAGTCCTACACACACATTTACCAGGGGGTAAACCAGCCTTGCAGTTAAGCCCATAAAAGTTACTGTCTTGCAAAGAAGAAGACAGTGAAGAAGAAGATGAAGATAATAGTGTCCTTCTTCATAGTTTATCAGGATACAGGGATGGAGGGCTCAGACTGTTCTGCAGCTTTACATTTGTTTGCCAAGGGTAAAGGATGAAGGATAAAGTGCTCCACCCTGTTAGTTTCTGTTTGCCACTGAGCAGCTGCTTGGAGTCACAGGACTCTGTTTACATTCCAGAGACAGTCCAGGCTATTGGAAGTCTCACGGGAGACTAGAGACGGATGTGACTTACTGGTTTCCTGTTTCCTTTGTTCCTTTGTTCTGCTGAAGAATGTGCTTGGAGCCTTATCAAAGGCTCAGGTCCTTAAACACATCGGGAGGTGATTCCGAAGGACTCAGGGGAAGAAAATGAGCTTTATCAGCTTGGCCGAGCGGAGATCCCGACACATCCCTCCTCCAACACACTACTCATCCAAGGAATTGCTTGTTGTCTTTCGTTACCAGACTAGCACTTAAATCCATGGTTGGAGCACATGGCACTGAATGCAATAGGGTGTAAATATGAAAGGGATCATGCTATACATGTGGCACTGAAACTGGAAATGCCTACCCTCTTAATCACATCTTTCACACACTTCCTGGAAACTAACTTTGAGAGATTTGCAAGCAATTTTTTTTATTATTAAAAAAACATGGAACATGTGGGTCAGTTGATGTTGGTCTTTTGTTTTTGTTTTGCTTTGGTTCTTGTCTGTTTTTTGTAAGTCTTGGCGGTTTTAAAATTGGAGGTTTAAGTACATTATGTTGGTATGGGAAACTGTCGTGTGATGGGCCAATGGCCGTAATAAAGATCAATACAATGTGGGTCAGAACTTAAATTCAGCTCAGCAACATGCCAGAGTGTTGTAAAGTTTCGTCAGTGTTACACCATTTCCTTAATAAAAGACGCATCCAACTATTTCACTCAGGCATAGTAGGGCTGGCATTAAGAGTTGCCATTGTGGGGCACCTGCCTAGGACTTGTCCTTGCCAAGCATCTTCTGATGACCCTCACCCTAAACCAAGCTTCTTGGATCTCCTCTTTGCTTTCACTGTCCCCCCCCCCCATACGTAAGTGAGAAGATGGATCAATAGCCTTCCTGTGCTTTGCATGCTCTCTCTGAGTGGTTGCACAAGTTGGGTCCACGGGGCAAGGAAATGGGCAGTAATGATGAGGGCAAGGAGGACATGGGTCCATTCAGAATAGACCTTCCTATGCAGCCTTACATGAGAATTTCCCACTGTGCTTGCTTCTGAGTAGACATGCCCAGGATTATGCTACCAGTATCTGAAAAAGTCCCTGGTTCATAATGCCACTGTAGCTGTGAACTCTCTCCAGAAGGTCTCACATAAACTAGTGGCTTCTTCAAGCCTTAGTCCCAGGTCAGCAGTGTATGAATAATAATTCTTTTGCAAGGATAACTGAGATAATGTATTTGAGGCATACTGAACACTTGAAATACGCTATATAAATGCTAAGTATTTTATTAAATGAAAGGGGAAGTGATCATGAGGCCCTGGGTGGTATTAGATATGAACAGTATGACCAGCTGAAGTAATAAGAGATCTTGAAGGTCAACAGATTGAGATGCAAAGCTGCTGCTGGTTTTTTGTTATTTGCCGGGTAGGCCTGAAACATTTCAAAACCAATTTATTTTTAATGTTCAGCTTCTCTCCCCCTTGGGTGTCCAAGCAGATTCTGATCACTTTCACAGCTGAAAATAGGGGAGGAGGGAAATTGAGCTGGACAAAAACTGGGGGGGGGGGAAGGGTATTGCTGCAGTGAGCAGGATCTGTGGCAGTGAGATGAGGCAGCAGTTATTAGGAGGTGGGGTATCATGTTGAAAGGGTTCTCAAGCAAAATTAGTTGCTGACCCAGTTTCTAGAGGGTTTTGGTTATGACGTCATCAATGAAAGTTTCCAACAATTTTATAGCGAAGCTATAAATGGGAGATTCTTCTCATTTCCTACCTTTGCACTTTGAAATATTGGCTATATTTTGTGAACTCCAAAATGGTCTTGGGCAAAACTAAGTTATTGTCCTGGCACTTAATATGGCCTAAATTCCTCCACTTATCCAAGAGAACAAAGTGTCATTTCCAGTACCAGCTTAATCATAATAAACTGATATTTGGCAGATCCATTGGATCATAATTTCACAAACTACATTGCCAATAAAACTGGGGTGAAAAGTCCTTTTAAAAGTCGTAAGAATTTTATTCTAACTTCTTTGAAATTAATATTTTTTTTTAGTTTCTGACATATAGTATCTAGTATAACATTAGATATAACCCCTCCAAATGTACTAGATTCTTGAGAATGCACGAGAGCTTCCCAGAGGCGTATAATGGGGTCTGTGGCCCTGGGTGCAATTTTGCAAGGGAATGCAAACAAAGGCCCCCACAACAGGTTCCTTCATTGGGGCTTGGTTCCAAGTGAGAAGGAGCTGCACCTTGGCTGCAGTGCTCATGCCTGGCCACAACTCTGCTCCCGGGGCAGACCTGACTCAGTGGTGGAGAGCAGGAGGAGAGTGGGTGGCAGCTTCCTCATCCCTCTCCTCCCCTGGATTGTGATGCCCAAGAGGGTGCCCTTTAGACCTCCTCACACCTCCCTTTTTGTATTCTAATTTAATTATTTGTTTCAGCAAATTCTTTCCATCTTTCTCAATTTTTATTGGATAATTTATCTTAACAGTCTAGCCTATCAATTAACTCAACAAATCCTTTCCATCTTTCACTATATTCTGTTGTTCAGCTTACCTTAATTTATTTTAACCTTATCTTACCATAAAATACCTTAAAGCTTAAAACTTAGTACTTATTTATACATAACTCCTTATATCATTTCTACTAAAGCCAAATAGTTTCATTCCAACATTTTCCCTAATACTCGTTAATTTTACACTAATTCCCAAAATAATTTTTTAAAAAACTTTCTTCCAATCTTCCTCCAACGTCTCTTCTTCCTGGTCTCGGGTTGTGTCAGTCCTTACTGTCTTTTCCATCTAGTCCATCAACCTGGTAATCTTATGTCCGAGGCTCTTAAGTCTTTTCCATGTCCCTTCTGCAGTTCTTCTTGTTGTTTATACCTGCACTTTACCTTGTCTTTTGTTGATCTCTTTCTTAGTTTCTTTCCTTTCTCATTGAGGAGTAGGTCTCGGGGAAACTCCAACCCAAAAATATCTCCCTCTCCCCTCATCAGATCAGCCCATTCCCCACAGTCCCATTCCCCACAGTCAACCGGGTAGTCCAGAAAATATTTAAATGCATGTTTCAAAGTCCCTCCAAAATTAAGGACCCCCACAACTCCAGACCCCCCCCCGGCCCATTCCAGGTTCAATCTTCAAAAACAGCGGTTTGTGCTCCTGCAGGACCTCGGTTCTATCCATTTGTGTTGCTTGAGGTTCAACAGCAACCTCCTCCATTTGCACTTGCCCTGTCAAAACAGGTTCCAAAATGGCGGAGTTCCTCTGACTGAGAGGAACCCGCTCCGCGAAAATTGGGTCTTGTCGCCGCGGCGAAGGCGGAGACCCCTCAAAAATCCCAGGCAGAGGAAGCCTGGGAATGTGGGATTCGGCTGACACCAGGAGCGCCTCCCCTGCTTGCAGGGATCCGAAGTGACGTGGGGTGAGCGGCGCGGTGTTTTGAATCGACCGCTACTTTTACGGAGTGAAGCTGCACAGCCGTTGCCGGAGAGCGCTGACTTTTTCCTGTGGACAATTGGACTCTAAACAAGTACCCGTGAGTAGAACGGAAAATTGGATTAAGAAACATTTTAATTTGGCATTGAAGCGGGAAGGCTCTAAACAGGAAGTCCGCCTCCTCCAGTCTGCCGGGACTTCGCCTGTTCTCCAGGAATTCTCAAAGATGACTGCCAGTGATTCTGAGATCACATCTGCCAGTTCTTTTAATACTCTTGGATGCAGTTCATCTGGCCCTGGAGACTTGAATACATCTAAACTAGCCAAGTATTCTTGTACTATCTCCTTAGTTATTCTGGGCTGTGTTTCCTCTGCTGAATCATTTGCTCCAAATTCTTCAGGTCGGGCATTTTTTTTTTATCAGAGAAGACTGAGGCAAAGAAGGCATTGAGGAGTTCAGCCCTTTCTGTGTCCCCTGTTTGCATTTCACCATCTTCTCCTCTGAGTGACCCCACTGTTTCTTTGTTCTTCCTTTTGCTACGAACATACCCATAAAAGCCCTTTTTGTTGCTTTTAACCTCTCTAGCAAGCCTGAGTTCATTCTGTGCTTTAGCTTTTCTGACTTTGTGTCTACACGTGCTGGCTATTTGTTTGAATTCCTCTTTGGTGGTTTCCCCCCTTTTCGATTTTTTGTACACATCCTTTTTTAATCCTAACTGAGTTAAAAGTTCTTTAGATAGCCACCCTGGCTTCTTTAGGCACCTTCCATGTTTCCGTCTCATTGGTATTGCCTGAAGTTGTGCTTTTACTATCTCCCTCTTAACAAACTCCCAGCCATCATGAACTCCCTTTCCTTTTAGTATTACTGTCCATGGGATCTCACCCAGCACTTCCCTAAGTTTTATGAAGTCAGCTTTCTTAAAGTCAAGAAATTGAGTCCTAGTATGCTTGGCTGCTCCTTTCCGAGAGCATGATCACTCGCGCCTAATGATCCTTCCACTTCTACCCCACTAACCAGGTCATCAACATTGGTTAGGACCAGATCTAAAATGGCTGTTCCTCTTGTTGCTTCTCCCACTTTCTGGACAACGAAGTTGTCTGCAAGGCCAGTGAGGAATTTGTTTGACCTTATGCTCTTGGCTGAGTTAGACATCCAACAAATATTCGGGTAATTGAAGTCCCCCATTACTACTATCTCCCTTCCTTTTGCATGCTTGGCCATCTGTTCCAGGAAGGCATCATCTATGTCCTCCGTTTGGCTTGGGGATCTATAGTAAACTCCCACAATGAGGTCACTGTTATTCTTCTCTCCCTTAATTTTGACCCAAATGCTCTCACTTTGGCTTTGAGGTTCTAAATCTTGGATCTCTTCACAGGTATACACATCCCTGACATATAACGCCACTCCTCCTCCTTTCTTGTCTGGTCTGTTTCTCTGAAATAGATTGTATTCCTCCATTATTACATTCCAATCGTGGGACTTATCCCACCAGGTTTCAGTGATGCCTATTATGTCATATTTAGTTTGCTGTACCAAGAGCTCAAGCTCATCTTGTTTATTTCCCATGCTTTGCGCATTAGTGTACAGACATTGAAGTCCATTAATCATTCCCCCGTGTCTCTTAATTAAGGATTTTTTCCTCCCACCACTAGGTCTGCATGCTGTTTGCTCCATTTGGTCTATGACATTTGGATGATCATCTTCATCAATTGATAGACTCCTACCTTCAGGAGCACTGTCTCCCTCCCCCACATTAGTCAGTTTAAAGCCCTCCTGATGAGGTTTCTGAGATTTTTGGCAAAAACATTCCTCCCAACCGTTGTGAGGTGCAGCCCATTGCTTGCCAGAAGTCCATCTTCAAGAAACTGCAGTCTGTGATCTAAGAATCCAAACCGTTCCTGTTTACACCATTTGCGAAGCCAGCTGTTCACTTCCACTATTTTTCCCTCTCTCCCTGGGCCACGTCGTTATTCTGAAATAACATACTCAAAATCTGCCTTTTGTCTACTGCTTTTTTAAAAAAACTTTTGTGAAAGATCTAGACTGTAT
Source organism: Podarcis raffonei (assembly GCF_027172205.1). NCBI lineage: Eukaryota > Metazoa > Chordata > Lepidosauria > Squamata > Lacertidae > Podarcis > Podarcis raffonei. Next base: position 26,850,067 of record NC_070606.1, read on the forward strand.
CCTCAATACGTTCATCTGAGTAGAAGGTGTACAAGCGTTGTCCTTGTTTGTGTGAGCAGGGGGTGGACGGGGTGGGGTTCATAGTCATGGTTTGGGAGACAACTGCTTTGCATCACCACCCTCTGATCAGTGCAAGCTGCCATTTTGCAAGCTCAATTCAGAGGAGAGATATGGCAGATAGAGACATTGGTGCTGGAAGGTGCAGATCAAGTCAGTCTATATGATATATTATATTAGAATTTGCATATATCATATTTGTCAAGCATTCCGACACGGCAGTACAGTCATCTAACAATGCTTTCAACCAGTTCATCATGAGGTCTACGTCTCTTAGCATGCTTAAAATAAGACGGGTGTTTCATATCACCTCCTTTAAAAGCACATTTTCCTTGAACACATTCATCTCATTTTGAAAAGTGTCAGCATTCATTTTATAGCTGGGGGTTTCAGCGATAGACTAGTTGACTAGTTCCTGTGGAGAATAACAGAGACAGCAATCTTTTTGCTCTTGCTGAGTTAGATATGGAGTTTCTGGAAAGAAATAGCCTTGGAAAATAAACTAGTGGTCATGAATAGAAATGAGTTATGTATGCACCATACAGTTCTTTTCAAATTATCAGCAAACAAATAAAAGCCAGTTCCCTGTTATGAAGATTGTCTAATCTGATATCATGCGGTTTCCCTCAGTCTTTGTGGATGGCAACAAGTTTTAGGCTGGTTTCAATATGAGTTTTTCACAGCGCAGTCTATATAGCAGACTTCCCTGACCTGCTGACTGTCAGCATATGAGCTCATCGCAGCTGCAGTCAGCCAGCTTGTTGACATCATGTGATATGGCTAGTTGTGGGAAAGAATCTTCCCGGAAGTTCACAGGCTGGAAAAGTCTTTGTGAAGAGTGTAATATGAGACCTTCCTCTTGCATATGTACAGGAAGTATCTCTCACTTGATTGCTGGAGTTTGAAGTGACCAGACACGTTTTATGTAGTGCTGAAAAGTCAGAAATAAAAGGATGTAAATACACATTTCTGGCTATCCCCTTTCCCTGCTGGGGAGCAGGAGGGAGGATGTGTGCTCTTCCCATGCTGGGGAGAGTCGCCTATCGAGACCTAGCCTGGATCTTGCAGGGAATGCAGCCAGGGAGGTCGCCAGAGACCAAGCCAGGTGCCTGGGAGAGTTGCCAGCTTCTGCCGATAGAGGCTTGATTTCCAACATAAAATTATATATCAATGGAAAGATAATTTAATGCAGGATGTAATGCAACAAAGTTTGTTCAATTATCTGTATTCTATCAAAAGTTATAGCCAAATAGCCAGAAAAAGGAAGCACAACTTGCTTAGGTTGGTATGCAGTAACTTTCCTTCATTTGAATGTAGCCAATGAACATGAGTGTTTAGAGAGCCAATCAGGTGCTATGAGCCATCCAACCTCGGAAATACACTTTCCCCAAAAGGTTTCCACAATTTTGGCCACTAGTGTAGACAAAAACATCTGGAGGGTCCTGGGCTTGGGGGATATTGCTAGGAAAATAGGAATCTGCCTTAGACTGGGTCAGACAATTGGTCCATCTTACTCAGTATTTACATTGACCGGAAAGTGGCTCTCCAGAGTTTCAGGCAGGAGTCCTTTCCATCCCTACCTGGACATACTTGGGACCTTCTGCATGCGAGGAAAGATGCTCTGCCACTGAGCCACAGCCCCATAGGATTTGATGCCACCACAGTACTCTGTTGCCTTGTAATGCCTTGTAATTTCAAAACTAGCACTGTGATGTGGTTGTGACCACAACAGTTTCTAATTCCCTTTGAAAGGGAGCTAGGCAAATTGATGGTTTATACATTCAACTCTTAGAAAGATCAGCTAAACAGGAAGCAACTTCTGCATGTGGATGTTCCTCAATGGACAACGGTGGGTATAAATGGGTAAATAAAGGGCATGTGCCTCTACACAGAGATCCGGCTATTGGTATTGGAGCATTTCTGATTTACGTATAAATCTCAGAAGTGTAAACAGTGCACGGCAAATTCCAAGAAACATACCAAGCTCGGCTTAATCAGCATTCCCCTGGGGGTTCAGCACTAACAATCTATAATGAGCCTGGAAGATTTAAACTGGATATGATGAATGCAAACTACACTAAACCTTTCTGTAAGGAAAATTGATACAAGCTGTCACACATCACGAGCCGATTTACATGCAGATTTGGGTGCTGGCTCTCCTTTATTGTCCTTAAGCCTTTCAAATGTATTTTCAGAGACACAATCTTCCTCTGATTTGTGTGTGTGTGTGTATGTGTGTGTAATCTCTTTAAATCAGAGTGAAATTTACATGATCTTTACTTCTTTTTTAAAAAAGAAAAAACATAACAAAGAAAATAGCTGTCAAGGGCAGAGTCAGAGCTTTTTTCCTCCGGAACTCACTGGAACTCAGTTCTGGCACCTCTCAGGTAGGCACCATTGCCATATAGCACCGGGCAGTGTGTGTCTCTGTGTGTAGGCAGAGGAACTGCCATATCCACAGTGCTGTCAGATTCTGCAGCCAGGTTGTAGGGTGAGAGGAGGGACACAGATTTTTTTTTTTTTAATCTTCCTTTCCCTTGAGTTTGGCCCTTTTTGAATTTATGTTGGGCAAAGAGGGTGTTTAGTGTCCTTGCAGTTCCATGTCTGCCACAGAACAGAGCCAGTCCAGCCATGGGGCAGAGTGAAGCAGGCACCTCAGGTGGCATAAGCACAAGAGGCAGTGCCCTTTTGAGCACCCAACCCATCCCACTGCTTCTGCCACCACTGGAGAAGCAATCCAGGTAAGGAAGACTTGGGTGGTAGCAGAGCAGCCAATGTTCCACTGCACAGCACTGCTGCTTCTCTTCCCCTCCCCAAGGGGCGGAGGGAGATCAGCAGCAAAGTCTTGCAAAACACCTCCCTCTTGCCAAGTCTTGGGGAGAAAGAGGCATTCCCCACCCCTGGCCCAACAGTGAGGGCTATTCCTTGAGGGGAAGCCTTTGCAGAGCCTCACGTCCCATCCTCCCACATCATGGGGCTGGGAGCTTGGCATTTTGCCTCAGGCACTAAAATGTCTTGGGCCACCGATGTCCCAGAATGCCCTGTTTTGGGACTTCCGGGTTGGCGCCATTGTTTAATGGCGGATTCCCTCCGAGCTCCGGAGGGAATCGGCTCCGTAGCGTCTGGGTCTGGCCGCTGCGGCGAAGCGGGGACCCTTAAAATCACAGGCGCGGATGCCTGTGAACACAGAGACTCGGCGGGCACCATTTGCGCCCCCCCCAATCCGCGACGGAGCCTTTTTAAAGGCTTCGGAACGGAGGCAGGGTGAGGCGTGGTGCTGAGAGTACTCCCTTGCCTACGGAGTGAAGCCGCAAGCCATTGACAGAGAGCGCCAACTTCTTCCAAGACCGATTGGACTCTAAAATATAAACCCGTGAGTAATACGGAGATTGGAACCTTAAAAATTTTTAATTTTGGATTTGGAACGAGCGGGAAGGGGCTAAAAAGGAAGTTCACCCCCCCCCTCTTTGTAAACAATTTAAAGCAAAGGACTGGGCAGCTAAGGTCGAGAGAATCTGTTTTTTGTTTTTTAATGAAAGATCCTGACTTCACGGTTTTGACACTATAAGAAGACTTACTGGAGGATAAAAAGAATTTTGGGAGCTGAAATTTCACCCCCCCCCCCGAGACCCGGGAACGTCCTATGAGAAAGCCTGTTGCATTGAAGATTTTGACAGCTGTCAAGTGAGCTGCTAGTCAGCTAGTTGTCAGCTGGAAAAAGAGAACATTGTTTCTGCTGTTTTTGCTGGTTTACTTGGTATAACTTGTTGAAAATAAGGAGGGCTGATACAAAATAACTGGACTTTTGGTTTTGAGCTGAAAGGAACATCAAGGAACTAAAATCCCCCTAGAGGGGTAATAGGGACATTACATCACAAAAATGGCTGGAGTATGTAAAATCCAAGCAGAATTGGACAGAGCACTCGTTCTCTTGGGAAACTTGCAAGATGAGTACAATGCTTTGTCTACAAAGGTATCACTACTACACTGGACAGTAAACAACAGTTTTGAGCCTGATAAGGACTTGAAACAGGAAGCCCATTTAACTGAACAAATAAATGAAACTGAAAGTGTAGATACGATGGAGCAATATGTTGTTTTTGAAGAAAATGAAGGAGGAGCAGGAGATTTGCAGGAGTCAAAGGAGAGTTACAATATGAGGCCTGACATGATGATAAAAAAGGACAATAAAAATTGGATGTGGAAAGCCTGGTCTGAATGGGAGTCTGGAAAATGGAGAGATCCCTTTTGGAGGAGATCTGAAGACCTGAGGATTACAAATTTGTTGGTGAAAGCTGGAGCTTTGGGGACATCTGGATCTGAAAGAAATTTGAAACAAGAGTTGGAGCACCCCATAGGCTTTGCCTTTAAGTATGGAGGACTGGCTGGAAGCATCATGGATTCTGTTGGGCCGGAGCCCCTCTGAGACTTGGGGTTTAACATCAAGGACTATCAAAGAGACCGGCAGAAAGGAACTGAGAGAGATATAAGGGCCTCGGATGTGAGATCTCCAGGCTAAATAAATAACATAAAGACTGATGGATATTGGTTGGGGACTGGAACCGGGAAAAGGGTGGGTGGAGGTTGGGAATCCAAAGGGTACATAAGGATAATTTGCTTTTTATATTTTTTGTTAGTGGTAAGGAAATTGGGTAAATCGTGGAAGGGAAATTTTGGTCGACTTTAGGAAAAAGGTTTAAGAATAATTAATGAGGTATAAGTATTGATGTGTAATTTTAATAAGGTAAAATTGATTTCTTTTCTTTTTAAATTAATTGAAAATAAGGTTGTTAAAAATAAATTGAAGAAATGGAAAAAAGAAGTAAAGTAAAGCAATAGTATGTTAGAACAAATGTTTAAGCTAAGGTAAAGAAATAAGTTAAGGACTTGCTGAACTGACAATTTAAATTGGAATACAAGAAGGGGAGGTGTGAGGAAGTCTGAGAAATAAGGTTAAGAATAATAAGTATTAGAAACTTTATGTGTTTTTTCTATTTTTTCTGTTTTTTGTTTAGTTTTGAATGTTATGTATTTTTGTGATTTTTGTTTTGTTTATTTTTTGTCTTTGTTTGTTGTGTGTTATTTGAAAATGCTAATAAATATTTAATAAAAAAAAAAAGAATGCCCTGTTTTGGTGCCCATCACTAACAGAACTGTCAACCTCCAGCAGAAGGATATTTCTATCGCCAGAGCTTTCCTTATGCATACAAAGGGGTTTCCAATTGCTTAAGTGCCATCCCACCAGTGGATTTCCGCCTCCGCCAGCAGAGATTTTTGCTCTTTCCTGTGTCTCGTCAGCTGCCTTTCAGGTAGCTGTAGAATTGTCCTCTCAAACTTAGTATTTTCTTGAAGTGCCTCTCTCCCTAAAACTCACATGTATGTACATATGAACAAACTGGCAGTGGTGCTGGTGGGAGGAAGTAAAATGTTTTACTCTCTTAAAAAAAAGGAAAGGTTACAATACAAAAAAAATTTAAAATATTTCCTGAATGGGAAATATTATCTGTGGATGGCTCCCTGACAATTTAAGGATCGGAATGTAAGCTGAAGTTCAGCATTCATTAGCTACCACTGGAAAGCAAAGCGAAGCAGCATAAGCCATTAAAATGGTCAAGGGCTACTTAAAAACCATTAGTGGCCGGATGCACTTAGTGCCCAATCCCAGTCAATCTATTTCCTTGTGATGTGCACTTGCCTGTGCAGTTTCCATAGCTATCATGTGGGCCCACATGCACCCAGAGGCAGCTTGGACAATTTCCCCCTGTTCTAGGTTTAAAAAATAAAATAAAATAAATTCTCACATTTAGTTGTCTGCAGTGGGAGAGAGTACTTCCTCCTTCAGTCCTCCCCCAATTACAGCCCTTTCCCTCATCCATCCAAGTGGTAGAGTGAATAGCAAGGACAATTAATCAGGTGCATTAAGGGAAAAGGGACTGCAATTGGGGTATCTGCACATATTTTTCTTAATTACTATTTTGCTCCTTAATCTCAACAAGAAGCAACAACAACACACACACATTTCACTAAGATTTATATGCATCATTATAAATATTTTTTAGCATAATATTATGCACATATACACTGCAGTTTCACTGGTGCTCAGTATAAGAGGTGGTTCTGATGCAAGCAAAGCTTAATTAGGTTATATAATTCCATGTATAAATCTGTTTAAAACAGATTCCTGTTCCAGTCCTAATTGGGAAAATGGGAACAATTGTCCCAGGCATGTTTTCTCGTGAGGCTAAAGCAGCAGCGACTGGGGATTATGCTTCCCCAGAAGATTCTTTAGGGGATTCACTGGAATTCTGACACACCAAGTGGTTGTCTGTAGTGCCTAATGGTTGGATCGGCTTTGCACATCTATGAGAGACAGTAGTGGTAAAGGACAGGGGAAGGGAGGGAAGGGGGACTGTTAGACTAAAGATGCTCAGGGAATTTGCTCTTTGCAAATTCCAATGCAAGCTGACTTGATCTCCACATCCCAGGCAAATGTGTAGATTGAAACTGAGGGATGCAAATGTAACCTTGGTCACTGCCCGGCAGAGTTTAATGGAGCTGTGGGGCCACTGCCACATCTGCTGCCCAGGTGGGCCAGCTAGGACAAAATGTAGGGGGCAGGCAGATTGCTGCGCAAGCCTGGATTGGACCTGATGCCATCACGTGATGTCAGCAAGACTGTTGGCAGCAGGGAAACCTCCTGTGGCACACATACTCACCTGCATATTCAGCAAATGGAAATTACTCTGCAGGCAATCCACACCCCAGCCCAGCACATGAGGGGGTGGATTGCTCTTCTACTTTTTAAAACCCAATGGCATTTGCACCTTTATATTTTTTTAATCCAATGACATTTGCACATGCCAAATGTTCCAGTGAAATTCTTGGCTCAGAAACCATATCAAAATTAGTTTTTAAAATGAGGGGTGGTGTGTGTGTGTGTGTGTGTGTGTGTGTGTCACAAAAAGAATAATGAGTAGTTAAATATGTGTTTAAATGTGTGGGTCTTTTAGCAGATGGAAAAAATAATAATGAATTTGTAGATTAATGAGTAAATGGGACAGAGTTGGACCCAGTGGAGGGCACATCAGAAAGTGGCAGAGACCAGAAAGAGACTGATTCACCCGTCCCTTCCATTTGGCATGAGTGGCTATGGTCGTCTTTGATAAAGAGCATCTGGGAAGAAGTACTGCTTCTATTTGCAGAACTGTTTATTGGTCTAGCTTTATTTCTTGGCTGGCAAAGATAAACTCATTACAAGAAGGAATGTCTCATTTCCTGTGCTGGCTCCCAGGATGCAGCAGGGTTTTTACCATTAATACTGTTATTTGTACTTACAGAGATGCACCATAGTTCTCTCTCCAACTCTCCCTGCCCCCTTCCCCTGTACTTGCTGTAGCTATAATGGTTCACTATAATATTACACTGTTGCAAGTTAGTTATGGTTACTCTTAGATGGCATGGCAATGAACCAGTGCTGCTACTTGCTCAGAGATGCAATCAGGGAAGCAAAATATTCTAGTTCAAATGCAATTTGAATGCAGCCATTTGGATGCCAACCAAATGCCAGGAAAAGATTGTTTGCCCCATCAAAAAACAAAGGGAGAATACTTCTCCCTATTTACATTATGGTCCTGTCCCCAAAATGGTGGGTTTCAAAAGGGAAAAGGAAGCGAGGTCTACTAGGTACATCTCTAGTCTTTGCTTAGCTTTATGGGAGACCTGCCTGGACATAGGTTTTTAGCAGTAGTAGCGGCAGTGCTTTTTTTTATGAATTTCATCCTATGAAGCATCTCAAAGTGATTTCATATATGAAACTATTGCATCTATAAAAACAATTAAAAGAGTTACATATATAAAAACAACTACATCTATCTATCTATGGAACAATTTCAAATCCAACTGTAATAAAACTTTTCGCTTAGAAGGCTTATTAAAAGAGGAAAGGCTTTGTCCCTGCTGAACTTCTGGTGCTTACTGGAGACTATCTTTTATTCCAGCAAGCTATTTTAGCTGATGTTGGATATTACAACTTTATCTGATTTTTATCTTTTGCATTGTATATTTGTAAATGCTTAAAGACTATTGGAACTGAGTGGTTTATTAATTGCCTTAAAACAGTTAATAAACAGGACGCAAAAGACAACAGAGAGATGGTGTCTTTCTGATATGTAATGGGAGGCAGTTCCAGGTGGTAGGAGTTACCATACAAAAGGCCTGACTCTGACCTCTTGATAAGAGGGCACCTACAGGTTTCCCCCTCCTGCAGAACACAGTGATCTGCTAGGTATATGAAGGATGGTATCCTTTGGGTAAAATGGATTGTTCAAGCTTTGAGCTTTGTAGCAACTTAACCATCCATTTAGCTATTATACCACTCCTCCTCCTCCTCCTCCTCCTCCTTCTCCTCCTCCTCCTTCTCCTCCTCCTCCTTTGATCACTTGTAGCCAAGTAAGATTGTCTTCCATAAACATAGTTTTAACAGTGAGTCCATAAGTGACTGTGGAGGCCAATTCTGGACCCACACATCCCTCCACAGTGGAGACATAGGTTTCCAGGTGGGAGTTGATCACGGTGAGGGTTTGCCAAGTGTGCCTTCCCCTTAGCACATTTCTCCCTTTTGTCCTGAGTTTGAGGGTCTTCAAAGTCCACAACCCCTTTGGTAAAGGCTGTTCTCCAATTGGAGCGCTCGCAGGCCAGTGTTTCCCAGTTGTCAGTGTTCATACTATATACATTATAATACTACTGTAGTATTATATCACAGTGGGGCAAACACAAGGAATATACATAGGAACACAGGAAGCTGTCTTATACTGAGTCAGACCATTGGTCCATCTAGCTCAGCATTGTCTACACTGACTGGCAGTAGATCTCCAACATTTCAGGCAGGAAACATTCCCAACTCTACCTGGAGATGCCAGAGATTTAATGTGTGACCTTCTGCATGCAAGGCAGATGCTCTACCATTGAGCTAGATGGGTGCCATAGCAGCAAGGGCTAAGCTGGTGCCCCAGCAAAAACAACAAAGCTTGGTGACATCTTCAAAACTAACTAATTTGTTGTGGCATAAGCTTTCAGGATGTGATGGCCTGGGACTCAGGCTCGGACTCGGTACCAGAGGAGTCTCAGTCTGCACCGGATCCTTTGCCTCAGGCATCATCTGAACCGAGTCTGGGGCCTGATCCTGAAGAGTCCCATTCTGCACAGGTTCCCCTGCAACAAACACCAGCTGGGCCAAGTCAGGGGCCTGAGCCTGCCCTGGCTCCAGATGCGGGGATTACCTCCTTGTCTTCAGCTGGGCAATCACTTACAGCTGCTCCAGTACCGGTTTGGTCAGAGGAGGCTGAGGTGGCCCCTGGGTCTAGTAACCCACCGATTTCTCCTGAGCTGCAGAGACTAAGGTCTAAGAGAAGGAGAGACCTGAGTACTTGCAGGAGGAGTGCTCAGCTCCGGGAGAAACAGGGAGGTGAGTCGCCAGGGATCAGAACCAGCCATTACCCCGACAAAGATAAAAGGCTGTCCGACCCCGCCCCAGGTAGCAGGAACAACATTGCTGTATGCCAGATCCTGCCTGAGATCCTGTACCTGTCCTTGCCTGGTTTCCTGCCTCGTGTCCTGCCTTGGCCCTGTCGGACTGACTCCTAGCTGAACCTTTGGATTCTGGATCGGAACTGGACTGCGTTTCTTGGGTTACCCCCAAGCCGAGCACACAGGAGTCCAATGCATCTGGTGACATGAACTCTGGTCCATGAAAGCTTGGGCCATAATAAATCTGATGTGTTTTCTTCAACATAGTGCTAAGCAAATCATTCCTTCAGCACAGGGATTTCTCCATGTGCAACATAATGTCCTTCTTGCCTCCCCTCCCCATGTGTCCCCTAAATCTGTTCTGAGTGATCTCCTAACCCTCCCCCCCGAGAAGATTTGGTGGTAGCATGGGGGGAAGAAGGGGTCCCATTTGATGAGCGGGTGGCGCTGTGGGTAAAAGCCTCAGCGCCTAGGGCTTGCCGATCGAAAGGTCGGCGGTTCGAATCCCCGTGGCGGGGTGCGCTCCCGCTGCTCGGTCCCAGCGCCTGCCAACCTAGCAGTTCGAAAGCACCCTTAAGTGCAAGTAGATAAATAGGGACCGCTTACTGGCGGGAAGGTAAACGGTGTTTCCGTGTGCTGCGCTGGATCGCCAGATGCAGCTTTGTCACGCTGGCCACGTGACCCGGAAGTGTCTCCGGACAGCGCTGGCCCCCGGCCTCTTGAGTGAGATGGGCGCACAACCCCAGAGTCTGTCAAGACTGGCCCGTACGGGCAGGGGTACCTTTACCTTTTTATTCCTTGTAGTAGTGCAGTTATTTAGTTGAATAGTGCCCTTAATCTTCAAGGTGCACAAGACTCTTAGTTGCTTTTTTTCTGCGACAGCCTAGCACATCCATCTTTCTGGAACTCAAACCTTGGATTAGTAATGACTGTATCTTTGTCTACCTCCCTGTGCATCTTCAGTGCATAAGCAAACACCCTGACGAACCTCTGGCAGGAAACCTGCTTTGCTGTTTTGCACTTTCCACTGTTGTTGGTCCAGATGTACCAAGATACAAACTTTCATCAACAGTTTTCAAAGCAGAATCAAAGTTGGAGGTTGGAGTCCTGAGAAACAAATGGAACTGCCCACATTGAACCAAAGGGGAGTTCTGAATATTCTACAGTAAATGGTTTGCCAAAGGAGTTTGGCTAGCCGGCTAGCCAGAAGTCCCCCTTAGCATGCATCATCCTGAAGTGGATGTGGGCTGACATTTTATATTCAAGGTCATTTTTCAAATAGTGCTTCAATTTCTCCCCCTTTATTGCAAAGCCACTAGTGCACTTAATGTACTTCACCTGCAAATTGCAAATTACGATCCAATTACTAATGTGGGACGCAATAGGCTTCCTTCAGTTAAAAGCACAATTCTTTGCTCTTACATTGGGAGAATATTAAAAACAATCCGTTCCAGGATGTATGTTGAAAGCAACTTCGTTTTCTCTTTTTTTAGCCCAATAAATTAGTGATGAGCTATGGCTCTCGGGTATTAAACCAAAGAATTGGATTCCTGCTACTGAAAGCACCTATCTCTATCTCTGCTCCATTCTTTTTCATTAGCTCAAACAATTTTTTAATAACTTTTTCCTGTGGAATCCTGTCTAAAGAGAAGTAAAAAAGTTTCTGTTTTAAGATCCAGAGTGAAAATGTCAAGGATGTCCATACAAGGATGCTCTTAGAAACTGAAACAACTCAGTGCATGTTTTAGGCAGACGAAAATCAACCACTTTTGATGCATTGCTTTTCACTAAATAGCAACTCTGAGCTTACACATTCATTCTCATGTAGTTGATGACTGCAGCCCTGAATAGTATTGCATGTGTGAATGAGTCCTCATCATGCACATCAAATGCCAGTCAAGGGCTATTGTGTATCTGCTCAGACATGATGCTTGTCAGTAGAGACAACTGGGTGTCCCTTCTCAGGCAGAATTGTTGAAGCCTGAAGAGTTTTGAAGTATCCTAGGAGGATTCTTCACATTCTGTGTTCTGTTCCATAAAGCAAAAGGTGAAGAGAATTTGAGATTTCTCCTCATTTGAAACATCTGAGAAATTCTAAACGATGTTGAAAGAGTCTCTGTAAGACCATAAATGATCTGAGATCCCTGGCTCACCATCTATGTTGCATGAAGCTTGCCGATCAGAAGGTCGGCGGTTTGAATCCCCGTGATGGGGTGAGCTCCCGTTGTTTTGTCCCAGCTCCTGCCAACCTAGCAGTTCAAAAGCATGTCAAGTGCAAGTAGATAAACAGGTACCGCTCTGGCGGGAAGGTAAATGGCCGGAAATGGTAAATTTCCGTGTGCTGCTCTGGTTTGCCGGAAGCAGCTTAGTCATGCTGGCTACATGACCCAGAAGCTGTATGCTGGCTCCCTCGGCCAGTAAAGTGAGTTGAGCGCTGCAAACCCAGAGTCATCCACAACTGGACTTAAGGGTCAGGGGTCCTTTTACCTTTACCTTTACCTTTACCTGTTTTTTAAACATCTGAGGGATTTTGAAGGATTTTGAAAGCACCTTGATAAGACCACCAAATGTTTTGAGGAGGGCTACACATATTCAACAGGCATACTGCAAGAAGATCAAACCTATCCATTCTTAAGGAAATCAGCCCTGAGTGCTCACTGGAACGACAGATCCTGAAGCTGAGGCTCCAATACTTTGGCCACCTCATGAGAAGAGAAGACTCCCTGGGAAAGACCCTGATGTTGGGAAAGATGGAGGGCACAAGGAGAAGGGGACGACAGAGGACAAGATGGTTGGATAGTGTTCTCGAAGCTACTAGTATGAGTTTGACCAAACTGCGGGAGGCAGTGGAAGACAGGAGTGCCTGGCGTGCTCTGGTCCATGGGGTCTCGAAGAGTCGGACACGACTAAACAACTAAACAACATCAACAACACATATTCTGAGTTTAAGTTCTTATCCCAAGGGAATGTTGATTTGAACTTATGATAACTCTTGGGGATCAGTGAAGTTAACCCTCTTGACCAAGAAGGAATGACAAAAATGTGTTTGGTTCTAGCTGGCCTGTCCTCCCGTCAAAATTGTTCAGATTACCTGATTAATCATCTGGAAACGTGGTGGTTTTGTTCCCACTTCATTTTGCATTCCCTTAAAAGCCCCTAAATATATATTGTTAAACTAGGTCTCCTACTTCCCTGATCACAGTTTTCTTATTCTACTTGGAAGATGTTAAAAGCCACCTGCCAAAGCATACATTACCCCCCACTGTTAAAGAGAGGCCACAACTTAACAAACACCTGGATGGGAACATGGGGTAGGAGAGGAGGGAGACAGAACTAAATGGAGGCTGGTTCTCCCGAGTCTTTGCGAAGGAGGCAGAAATGAGATCAAAGAATGTAATTATAGCTTCTGGTAGCGACAACAGGAAAAGGAGACAGTGAAGCACAGAACCCACTTAGGACAAAAGCAGCTTCCAGGCTCAGCATGAGCAAAGAAAGATTTCAGGGGAAGAATCTTTAAAATTGGAAATTAGCTGACTTTCTTTTCATTGACTGTGTTGAGATGCTAATGGGATGGTTTGGCTGCAGTGCAGTAATACATAATCAGATGCACAGCTATCTGGCTGCAAAGGAAGGGAACGTGAAAGGTACATCAAAGATGGCCTTAAAGTTATCTTTCCCAGGAGAAGATTGCTGGGGGCAGTTGCACCAAATCCTGCTTGCTACAAATGCTCCTGGTGTTTTCTTAAAATGTTAAAGACTGAGCAACCAGAGCTTGCCCACAGGGCACTAGAATGCTGCTCACAGCTGCCCACCAACACATGGAAACTAACATTGTCTTATTGATGTACAGGCAGAAATTAATTTGACCCTGACTTGTTTTTAGGAGATAATTTAATTATTGTTTGATTTTATACTAATGTTATATATTTGATGTTAGCCACCGTGAGCCCAGTCTCAGCTGGGGAGGGCAGGATACAAATAAAAGTATTATTATTATTATTATTATTATTATTATTATTATTATTATTATTATTAATCTACAGGCAGAAATTAATTTGCACCTGTGAACATTGTCTGAGGTCAATTCACTATTAATAAGAATATAAATAATCAACAAAGTGGATGGCAGTGGTGATGCATAGATGTCCTTTGCTCAACACCCCAAAACCTGTTCCTAAGGTAAAGGTAAAGGATCCCTGAATGGTTAAGTCCAGTCAAAGGTGACTATAGGGTGCAGTGCTCATCTCACATTTCAGGCCGAGGAAGCCGGCGTTTGACACAGACAGCTTTCCAGGTCATGTGAGCAGCATGACTAAACAGCTTCTGGCACAATGGGACACTGTGATGGAAACCAGAGTCCATGGAAATGCTGTTTACCTTTACACAGTTGTAGTACCTATTTATCTACTTGCACTGGTATGCTATCCAACTGCTAGGTTGGCAGAAGCTGGAGCCGGGCAGCAGGAGCTCACCCCGTCATGCAGAGTCAAACTGCTGACCTTCTGATCGGCAACCCAGTGGTTTAGACCACAGCGCCACCCGCATCCCTACTTGTTCCTAAAAGAGGTCTCCAAATACAGTTCATTGAAAGCTTATCAGTTGTTCTTCCAGGAAAAGAAGCATAATGGCGGCCAAGCTTTCCTAAAACACAACTCATCCAATTCTGATCTTCCATGAAAAGTGCAGTCACAGGAGACAGTTACAAATATTTCTAGGTTGCTATGGCAGGTCAGGAGAAGCAAACAGGAGTTCCAGCAGGCCTTCCCATTGCCCAACATGAACCAAGGCTTCATTCTAGAATTTGTGCTAGAATCTCCTGCACATTGCTGGGACCCTGAGACAATTCTGCAACAAATCTTTAGCTGATGATGTACAAATGGTTCCCTAAAGGTGATGGTAGATGTTATTTTAAATGACCTGACAAATGCATGGGAATGTTAGTGCAAGTTGCTCCATGTAGAACTGTACATCAGGAAAGCATTAAAAAAAATCACATTCCCAAGAAGGTTGAAGACCTATGGACAATATATGGGGGGATGGACAAATTGCCTAACTTCATACACGCCAGCTTCCTAGGGTTTATTCTTACCTTACCAGGCACAGGGCCTTCTCAGTAGTGGCACCTGCCCAATGGAACTCCCTCCCATCAGATGTCAAGGAAATAAACAACTATCTGACTTTTAGAAGACTTCTGAAGGCAGCCCTGTTTAGGGAATTTTTTAATGTTTGATGTTTTATTGTATTTTAAATATTTTGTTGGAAGCCACCCAGAGTGGCTGGGGAAACCCAGCCAGATGGGTGGGGTATAAATAACAACTTCTTCCTCCTCCTCTTCTTCTTCTTCTTCTTCTTCTTCTTCTTCTTCTTCTTCTTCTTCTTCTTCCCAGCCCCCTTGAATGAGATAGGAAATTAGCTGTGAGATGAGATAAACAAATGCCACTGTTCTGTGGCATTCCCCCCACCCTCATTTTCATACTTTAAAAATAAATAAATAAAATAAAATGCTATAACTATTTGGTTTTCAGAACATAAGCAACTTTAGCTCACACTGTCTGAGTCAGCCTTGTAAGGCACACCTTCCAAACACCTGTTTATTGTTCAGGCTTGTTAAAGGAGCATTTATACCCCCATTCCAAAATGGCATTAGCAAGCAAATTCCTGCTCATAATAACTGGTTCAAATAGCTCCCTTCTTTCTCAGTTCTTTACTGGTGCAGGCCAAGCTGCTTTTCACTGCATTTATTGCTAAGCTAAGAAGCAGAAGGTGCTCTTGAAATCTTCCCCGTTCCTTCCTTTCGTTGACTTTAATTTGGCTTTGGGTTTCCTTAATGCAAATATTAATGGTGAGGCATTTATTTGAGCTGACCTTCCTGTCTGCAGGAATATTTCATTCACCAGAACGGCAAGCAGGTCATATGGAGGAGGAGGAGGAGGAGGAGGAGGAGGAGGAGGAAGAAGAAAGAAGAAAGGAAGAAGAAAGGGAAGAGGAGGAGGAGGAGGAGAATCAAAACTGTATGTCAGGTTGCATACTTTAATTATGCAATCCTAAAGCTGGTGTGTACAGGTGGTTTTGATGTCCATCAGAGTGAAGTAAGAAGAGCGCTCTTGTACTTCTTCATCCATTACATCTCCCCACCCCACCCCCACCCCATTTTACACACTTTCCCTCCTGCTCAGAACAATAGAAAGAAAATTACCAGGCAAGGCTGGTGCTAGCTCCTTCCAGCAGTGCCAGAGTGCTCCGTTGGTGCATTTGCACTGTGCTGACCTCCCCACGTCTTCGTCCTTCTCCCTCCCCATAGGCAACAGCAACCCATCCAGATGGCCACTGTAAGAATGGGACGTTGGATTAGATGGGCCTTTGGTCTGATCCAGCAAGCTCTTCTGGTGTTCTTATGTCCAGGGTTGAATCTGAGGCCTTCTGCATTCAAAGCATGTGCTCTACTACTGAGCCCTAGGGAGCAAAGGAGGATCCGGGGGGCTTTTCTATTCCCGCTTTGATATTGTGTGCATCTAACATCCATCAGAGTATAAAAGGATCCATTGTGAGAGGCGCAGCTGTTTTTGTCAGGTCCTCTGAAATAGCTCCCACTTTCATCAAGCTGCCTTTGAATGTCCTCACAATGCAACCTCACACTTGACTGGGCGGTTCGTTGTGGTAACTTTCTGGCCTTCAGAAAAGACTATGTATCCAACTTCCCAGAGAATAGCTTCATTACCAAGGGGCTTGCTGAGTTTTGTCCAAGTGTGTGTGACAGAATGACAAGAATGAGTATAGCACAACCAATACCTGACAGTGCTAATTTTCTAGAAAAAGAGGTGCTGGAACTCACCATGAGCATCTCCCTTGTTCTCTTATAATGGCAATGGCACTCACCTGAGAGGCGCCAGAACTGAGTTCTGATGTGTTCCAGCTGGAAAAATAAAAAATAAAACCTGCTTAACACCCAGGACAATAAAGTTTTCTGCATGTTTTGCTGCTAAGTTACCTTCTCTGCCTCTACATCTCAGTCATTTGGTTCTCTGTTTATGTCTCAGTCCTCCAAAAGAAGAATTCACACAGTGCAGCATGAATAGCGGAGAAATCCTGTGGGGAAGTTCTTGGTTTCTATTCTTTCTTTTGTTTTCACTTCAAAGGTCTTTCTAAGACTGCAGGTAATCAATGGATTGTTGATTCTCCAGAGATGTTAACCAGCTAGTCAATCAGCAGACATAAATCTGCACCTCCAGAAAGCATCCTCGGTTTTAAAATTCAGACCATTCTCTTCAAGTTGAACTTTTTATCTAACTTTGTGTATCTATGGGGGGGGGCTTTTTTTTGTTCTTACCAGTGGTCATTCCCTTTGCTGCCAACACTGTGTCTGCTGCTGCGCATAAGAAATGAAAATAGCACAGAGAGGAAAATGTCGAATTTGACTTGGAACTGCAAAACAATGGTGAATGTGCACATGTTCCCCCTGAGATGTGGGGGCAGGGGGAGGCCAGCACAAGATATAACAGCAGCAATAACTGAAAAGAGCCCCACACACTTCTAGTGGGCCAATATCCAGTTTTGTCCTATTTACTAACATGAATTAGGTGGTAGCACCCAGTGTAGATCCTGGGTTGACGTCCTTCAGGCCTTTGGCTCAACAATAGCCATAGCAACCTTGGGTTTTGCTTAACACTTGGAGATGTTCAGGCTTCCTGAGGCAAACTAGAGCATAGGCCTACATTTATGAAGTGAGAACTGAAAATAACAACTATGATGATGATGATGATGATGATGACTAATCTGTCCTTCATGTTACTGAGGTACCAATAGCTGAATTCCTGCTTCAGTGCATAGCATATAATAATTAATAACTGCTTTTGAATCATGGTGCTGGAGGAGACTCTTGAGAGTCCCATGGACTGCAAGAAGATCAAACCTCTCCATTCTGAAGGAAATCAGCCCTGAGTGCTCACTGGAAGGATAGATCATGAAGCGGAGGCTCCAATACTTTGGCCACCTCATGAGAAGAGAAGACTCCCTGAAAAAGACCCTGCTGTTGGGAAAGATAGAGGGCACAAGGAGAAGGGGACGACAGAGGATGAGATGATTGGATAGTGTTCTCGAAGCTACCACCATGAGTTTGACCAAGCTGCGGGAGGCAGTGGAAGATAGGAGTGCCTGGCATGCTCTGGTCCATGGGGTCATGAAGAGTCGGACATGACTAAACGACTAAACAACAACTGGTTTTAATTAAGACCTGAATTCATTACTATTTAAAAAACAATGACAAAACATTGCTGACCAGCGGGGATCTCTTAACCCTCTCCCTGCCAATTCCAACCCAGTCTTTCCACCGGCCGTTTTCCAGCACTTTAAGCCAACTTCCTTAGGACAAGGCATTGACACTTTTGCAATTAAAATGCAGAAAGCAAAAAGGTTAAAAGGATAATGTTACTGGAAAGGTACAAAAGTCACAATCCCTACCCCACACTTTTCAGGGTATTTTCACTGACTTTAATGAGGCCGCTATGGAGACGCAGTGGCCTTTAGGACTAAGGCTGAAATCTCCTCACAGCCTCACTTGTTAATTAATCCTTGTGGGGCGGGGGGAATAGGACAGAAGATGGAAACTGGAAGCCATTCCAATGAGTTAGCTGATATATTGGATCCCCCACCCCCACCCCCACACTCATTTTCATGCAAATCCATTCATGTTTGACAGCAGTTGTCATTAAAGCATGGGGTCACTTTGTAGCCTTGACGACAGATCAAGCTTTTTGTCATTATCTGTAATTGGCAAACTGGGTAACGAGACAGCATTCCCAAGATGGCCCTGGGATTTACGTGTGCCTCATTAGCAGAACCAAAGCTGCTCTGTGGCATTCAATGGGCTACAAAGGAGAAACGCTCAACACAACACGATTGTTATATTTCTCTCTCTCTCCTCTTGCATCTCGATTCTCAAAACTCTTCTGCAACTCCAAGAACAGAATATCTTACAGTGCTTCATAATCATAGACTCCTCGCAATTTTAAATTGGGGCTGAACTGAAAAGCTGACCCACCCACCCCCAATTTACTGCCCCATTTTCAGGTGGTGCATTTGGGAGCAATTTGGATGATTTTGGGTAGGTTTTTTTTAAAAAAAGTTCAATTGTTGCAACAGCAATTTGGTTCCCCCTCCCCTTTAAAAATGTTTAAAAATGTTTCAGCATAGGCAGTGAAAACAACAGAGTTTCTCTCTCTGGCTGCCTCCTAGAGGCCATTCTTTATTTTTTACTGTACCTACATACAGAAGAATGATACTAGGAGAGGCTTACTGATTAAATCATTCTAGTTTCATAGAGTCACCATTGCTACTAGTATTCAGTGAGTGGATGTGATTTACTGTACTGGGCTGAAGATCAGTTGTATAGTAGTCTGGGGCCATAGCAGGTCAAATACCTTTTAGCCCCTGATAAGATGTATTCTCACCCTTTGTGCTGACTGCAGCCAATCAAAGGAAAAGGAGGTGAGGCAGCCACTGAGGATTGGCTCTTAGGGTCACTCTGGAGAAGGTACAGAAGGAACTCCAAAGAGGACTTGCCCTGAGTACACTAAAGCTAAGCATTTAGGAACATTTCAGCTTCCAGAGTTCTGTTACGTACCATGGCACTTGAAAGAAAAAGAAAACAAAATTAAGTCACTCCGAAAACAGATTCACACGCATCATGTGCGCAGAATATAATATATCTAGCTGATCTATGTTAATCATTGCATTGCATCCCTAATGATGATTATTGTCTAATCATAGAAGATTGCATAATTTTAGAAGGAGGGATGGCCATGAGGGTGTGTGGCTGTGACTACCATGAAGAGAGCCTGGGCTTCTAAATTTGCCACTACAGCTGTAGGTAAAGGAGAAGCTACAACATTGCTACAGTGGTTCCTCGGGTTACATACGCTTCAGGTTACATACACTTCAGGTTACAGACTCCGCTAACCCAGAAATAGTGCTTCAGGTTAAGAACTTTGCTTCAGGATGAGAACAGAAATCGTGCTCCAGCAGCGTGGCAGCAGCAGGAGGCCCCATTAGCTAAAGTGGTGCTTCAGGTTAAGAACAGCGTCAGGTTAAGTACGGACCTCTGGAACGAATTAAGTACTTAACCTGAGGTACCACTGTACTCCCATCTGCCAAGACTGTTTTTACAACAAAGCTTCTGAGCAAGCCTTTGGAACTACCATCGTGAAAGCATTCTTTCTTATACCATGATGAAAAGAAAATATTAGCTTACAATGATCAATGTGCCTCTATCCAGCTGGCACTGCCATTTCTAACTTATTCTCTTTATACTGCATACATTACAATATAGCCTTCATTTACTAAGTTCGGACTGGAACCCGGCGCGGATCTCTGCTCCAACAGCTATTGCTATATGCACCCATTTTCTCAATCTTGTCAACGGTTCAGCCAGTGAACCAATTGCTGGTCAATGAAAAGACTTCCAGCAAAGCTGACTGGCTTAACCCATTCACACACAAAAATAAATTCAAAACAGAATAGAGGAGAAACCAACCAGATACTTTTGACATTTTCCTCCTGTTATCTCAAGAACTATAGCAAAATCCCACTTGCTTTTGAATTTGGAATGGCAAACCTGTGGTTCATTACTGTGGATATATTTATAATTTTACCTGCAGGTACTTAAATCAGCAGCACCAGGGGAGCCTGCAAAGATCACATATTTAGGAGAGTTCTCAGATATGAAAACAAACCTAATTTGTATCCACTTGAGCCTCCTCACACCACTTCCAAATACAGAACAAGCGGGAAAGATTAATGCTGGCAAGAGATCCAAGAAGTAATCACAACTGCTTTTAGCTCATTATGAAGATTTTACACCTGTGATTAAGGCAGACGTACTGGGTGACTTATTCTGCCAGGAGATACCTTCCTGTGCATTTCATTAGCGGAAGCTAAATATAAGTACAACGTGACTCTCTTTTGAGTACCTTGGTTCTCAAACGCCTTGGTACTCAAACAACTTGGAACCCAAACACTGCAAACCCAGAAGTAAGTGTTCCGGTTTGCGAACTTTTTCCAGAAGCCAAATGTGCTCTGTTTTGAGTGTTATGCTGATGTTTTGAGTGTTACGCTGACGATTTGAGTGCCACACTTCCGTTTTGAGTGTTACGCTGAGGTCCGTCTGTTTTTGCTATTTATTTTTCATTTTTGTGGCTCTTTTGTGTGTGTGTGTGTGTGTGTGTGTGTGTGTGTGTGTGACTGTGTGGAACCCAGTTCAGCTATTGATTGATTGATTGATTGACTGCAGTACATTGTTTATTGCTTTCATTTTATGGATCAGTGATCTCGTTAAATAGTAAAATTGATGCTAAATTGCTGTTTTAGGGGTTGTTTTTAAAAGTCTGGAACTGATCAACCCATTTTGCATTACTTTCTATGGGAAAGTGCACCTTGGTTTTGGAATGCTTTGGAATGGACTTCCGGAATGGATTAAGTTTGAGAACCAAGGTACCACTGTAATAACAGTTGCAATCAGACCATTTTAGATCATCTCTTTGAGGCCTGAGGCTCAAATATGGCATTCCAGGCCCCTCTGACCCTTGAGATTTCTGCTAGGCCACACCCACTGCCCAGCCACACCCTCTTTCCATAGGCCACACCCCTCACCAGCCTTGCCTTCCTATCCTGCTTTGCTTGTCTGGAATGTGTTCTCAGACATTGGCATTAACTCTTGCTTGCCTGGATGGAGAATAAAAAGCGATGTGTGAGTATGTTTAGAAACCAGCCTACTGTACAGCGGTAACATTTATATTAATTACTCAATTTCTGCCCCTGACCTGCCCACTACTGGCCTGTGTGCCCCCCCCCCCAAGAATGCTGCACAGAAGGGATTTTGGAACCCTGCTCTACAGGAACGGTATATTCAGAGACTCTTGGAATTAAAAAAATGCCATGCAAAGTGAAAAATGGAACCATAAACAGTAGGAAACAAAATTAGCAATATTCAAACAATAACAAAGCAATACTCCCATTTGGGGCACAATATTCAATTTTTAGATTGGGAAAGGTGATGGAAAACTGATCTGAAATTCTCAGCATGCTGCACTCTGAAAGAAAACTATATGAAAATGATGTACAGGTGATATTTAACTCCTAGTAAGTTAGTAAAAATGTATAAGACAAGTACAAATACCTGCTGGAAATGTAAAGAAAAAGAAGGTATATTTTATCATATGTGGTGGTCATGCAAAGTAATAAAAGCATTCTGGGAAATGATATATAATGAATTGAAAAAAAATGTTTAAAATGGCTTTTATATATATAAAAAACAAACCAGCAGCTTTCTTATCAGGAATTGTAGGTACCGATATCCCAAAGGAGCAGAAAAGACTCTTTATGTATGTGACAACAGCTGCACTGATGCTATTAGCCCAGCGATGGAAAGAAGACAGAGAGCAATGGCAAATCAAGCTGGTGGACTATGCCAAAATGCAAACTGACCGGAAAGCTCAGGAACTAAGAAGACAAAAACCTTAAGAAAGAATGGGAAGACCACTGTAAGCGGATGAAAACATTAGCAGGATTTTAATAACACTTGGAATGTAACAATCACCAGGGACAGATACAAAATTTGGATTATGAAATAATATGAAGCTGAAAATGTTGACAATAAGACCCATAGAGGGGGTGGTGGGAAGTCTGGAGATTCAAAGAAATTTCTAAATGTGGATATTTACTTGGTATTGTTATAACTCTACACTTGTAAAATCAAATAAAAATATATTTTTTTAATAAATCAACAAAGCAATGCTCACACCCACTAATGAGCAGATAAACAAAGCCTCAACCCCTCCCTAGTCCAAAAACCACTCACATTGAACCAACATTTCCCACCTCCAATGCTGGTTTTACGTATAAGCTAAACAAGCTATAGCTTAGGGCCCCACTCTCTTCCCTCCCCCCATATACTTATTCTTAATTGTATTTCACTATTAATATACTTCTTCTTAATTGTATTTCAGTTCAACAATTACTTTGATAAAATACGTATTTTGTTATGCGCAAATGGCTTTAGATACCTACCAGGTCCATAAATTACCATATAGCATATATTCAGCACAAAAAACAGTGACAATTTGTTGTTGACAAAGGACAGCTGGACATATAAAGGGCCCCATTACCTTCAGTAGCTTAAAGGTAAAGGTAAAGGTACCCCTGCCCGTACGGGCCAGTCGTGTCCGACTCTAGGGATGTGCGCCCATCTCACTTAAGAGGCCGGGGGCCAGCGCTGTCTGCAGACACTTCCGGATCACGTGGCCAGCGTGATGAAGCTGCTCTGGCGAGCCAGCACCAGCGCAGCACACAGAAACGCCGTTTACCTTCCCACTATAAAGCGGTACCTATTTATCTACTTGCACTTAAGAGTGCTTTCGAACTGCTAGGTGGGCAGGAGCCGGGACCGAACGATGGGAGCTCACCCCGCCGCGGGGATTCGAACCGCCGACCATACGATCGGCAAGTCCTAGGCACTGAGGTTTTACCCACAGCACCACCCGTGTCCCTTTCAGTAGCTTAGGGCCTCATCAAACCTCCCCTTAAGCTTCCCACCCCACAAAAATCTGGCATCAGGCCAGCGGTGGGTGGGTTCAGGGTCCTCCTTCAGGGAGTCAGAAGGTGGTATTCAATCCAATTAAATTAATGAACATGATTGAATAAGTGAGTCTGTTCTGAGTAAAGCTTAGTTGACTATCACCCAGAAACCCTTGGCAATCTACTGCAAAACACCCAAAGATTTACCACAATTGCCCTGAATCTACCTCTGGTTCCCCATTCTTGCTGGAAACAGCTTATTCATCCAAATGAAGTTTTCACTGTGGTCACATCCATACCATATATTTAAAGCACATTATGCCCCCCAAAAGTACCGTGTGAACTGCAGGTTGTTGTGAATCGTAGCACTATGAGGAGTAACCAACAGTTTCCAGGAGTCGGGGGGGGGGGAGCCACGAGCTTCAAATGTGCATTTAGTGTATCATGTAGATGTGACCTTTATTTACTACTATCACCTGAGCATTTTCATGAGCTCACAATGCATTTGGGGGCCTTTGGGGAAACATAATGGAAACTCTTTAGAAATAGATCTCTCCAGACTCAAGGCAAAAGTCATTAAATGCCCCTTTGTTTATCTGCACAATCGTTTGCATGAGAGGAGGAACTTTCGCTTCATCTGTTCCTGGCGCTTATTTCCCACCTGAGCTGGGTTTATGACAGCATAATCATTTCCACAGCAACCGGAATCCTGACATGAGGTGAGAGAGATGGTTGGCAGGATGAGGCGAGGTGTGCAGATGAAGCAAATGATCTCTCTGGAAACAAAGCTCCCTTTTCACATACATATACATCTTATGGACCCAGCCAAGTACGAAGAAAGAAAGCAGAACTGAAAAGCAGAACGGTCTACAAAAGGCAGGCATGGAAGCATCCCTGTTTTCTTTGTCTACCACTTTCTCTTACAAATATTTTAAACAATGATAATGGTGGAAGAATATGGAACATGGCACACAACACTCCAACTTCAGTGGGGACCCTTTTTGTTAAGGCAGAGGATGGGGTGGTGTCATGGACTAACTGGAACAGAGGTGTGATGGGCGGCACCAGCTAGGGAATCCCCAAGGGATCCCCAAGGCTTAGAGACAGGGGATTGGTGGTGGAAGGATGATGAGCAGTTAGAGAAGAGGGAGCAGACTAGGAGAAGGTGGCAGAAGCTGAAGAGGTAACAGGGTTTGGTGAGCAGGAAGAAGCTGTGGCAGAGAGCAGTCCAGACTCCAAGGCAGAAGTGGAGGCTGGCGAGGAGGGGGACCAAGATACAGTGATGAGTCTTCCCTCTTGCTGTTTCCAGCTCCCCTTCCCCTGGTCTCACAGAACTGGAAGTGGTATGAAGAGGGCAGAGCAAAGGCAGGCAGGGTCTCAGAGTGCTTTGGAAGAATCTGGGATAGGAGGTGGGGCTACCTTTGAAGGTGACCTGGAAACTACAACTAGTCCAGAATGCGGCAGCTAGAATGGTGACTGGGAGCGGCCACCAAGACCATTTAACACTGGTCTTGAAAGACCTACACTGGTTCCCAGTACGTTTCCAAGCACAATTCAAAGTGTTGGTGCTGACCTTTAAAGCCCTAAACGGCCTCGGTCCAGTATACCTGAAGAAGCGTCTCCACCTCCATTGTTCTGCCTGGACACGGTGGTCCAGCACTGAGGGCCTTCTGGCGGTTCCCTCGCGAGAAGCCAAGTTACAGGGAACCAGGCAGAGGGCCTTCTCGGCAGTGGCACCCGCCCTGTGGAATGCCCTCCCACCAGATGTCAAAGAGAAAAATAACTACCAAACTTTCAGAAGACATCTAAAGACAGTCCTGTTTAGGGAAGCTTTTAATGTTTAATAGGTTATTGTATTTTAATGTTTTGTTGGAAGCCGCCCAGAGCGGCTGGGGAAACCCAGCCAGATGGGCGGGGTATAAATAAATTATTATTATTATTATTATTATTATTATTATTATTATTAATTATTATGGCATTATGGGAAGTTCAGCCCTCACAACTGCCTCATTGGGGCAAGATCTATCGGGAAGAGTTGCTGTGATCACCAGGCCTGGCCTCCTGAGGCAACCTTGTTTCTTTGAATGGAGTGAACTTCACTGACGCTCTATGAGTTATTGCTGACCAGCTCTGGCCCTTCTCCTGATAGGAAGCCTAATTCCTTGGAGGGCTCCCCCCCCAGAAGTGTCTATATGGGATAGTTCTCAGGGGGCAACAAGGGCAACAACAGGAAGGTGAGGTAGGTAGTGCCCCTCCTGGCCTAAGACCGGGGGTGGGGGGGAAATTCAATTCAGTTCATGTTTAAAGCCAAATCTATCAAACACACACTTTCCAAAGCAATATGAGAACTGAAACACAGCCATCCTCTGAAGTTCGCACTATCCAGATTTTGCTTGCAGTTTTCCAACCAAACAATGTTTACAGAAATGCATGTATCAGGGGAAAGTGTACATAAACCACTTTGAGGCTTGTGTGTGTGTGTGTGTGTGTTGCAGTCAACCGGTGTATAAAAAATTGAGAAAGTCATGAAATAATATTGAGTATATTACTGAAAATAGCATACAAGAAATGCCTTATATTAGGATGGGGCAAATATGCATTATCATAGAATAGCTGAGTTGGAAGGGACCCTGAGGATCATCTAGTCCAACCCCCTGCAATGCAGGAATAAGCAGCTGTCCTTTACAGGGATCAAACCTGCAACCTTGTCATTATCAGTACCAAGCTCTAACCAACTGGACTATTCTAGTTTCTAGTCCAAACTGCATACAGAAATGTACTTACTAAGAGAGATTCGCACCAAAATGCTGATGAATTTCCAGGGGGGGGGAGCCGATTGCTGCAGAAATGTGAAGAGCTGGATTTAATATTAAAAAAATAGGAGAACCAAATTTGACAGGTACTTCCATCGCTACCTAAATCACACAGTGCATACAGAAAAATGCACATGGTGAAGGAAAAGAAAAACGTTTTTTGTTGTGTTTTTTGTTATTAACCGACCTCGGTTTTATTTTACCATTTCAGGCAGTTTTGTGCACAGCAAAGGCTTCTCCTTTTGGGGAGTTTACTTGGTATTATCCAGTCAGTGGATATTATTTTGTGGACAGTCAGGTGTCCACCAGTGTTTGATCAAGAAGTGGGGAGGAGAGAAATCACTCCTGCGCTGCCAGGTTCCATGATGTACTGAGCTGTGGGGGTGTCTGCATGGACGGGTCCCCTGGTCCCCGGCTAATTACCTACTTGAGAGCACCAGAGCTGCACAAATGATAAAATCGTTCCGAGGAAGCAAACGCTTGAGATGGAATAAACTGAATAAAACTGTCAGCTGAATAGATTATTGACCACCTCACCTTTGTGTCTGGAAACAATCAGGGTGGAGGGAAGGGAGAAAAATACTCCCTTTCCTTTGCCAGGTGAATAAATTGGATTAAGCCCACACGGCTAAAATTTAGAATCTGTGTCTCTTGTGGGTATATTCACTGTAATGCAGATTTAATATTTAGACAGAGACATATATATTGTGCACATGGAGGCCGGCAGCTCTTGCTCTCATACTGCAGAGGACATAAATGAGGCTGGGGGTAGCAGTCTAATATGTGGAAGCTGCATATCTTTATAGAAACATCACTGTGTTTGTAATGCCTTCTCTTTGTTCTTTGTCTGTGCCCTTTCTCTCATGTACATATTTACTCCTTCCGTTTGCTCATACACAGAATCACAGAATTGTAGAGTGGGAAGGGACCCCGGGGGTCATCCAGTCCAACCCCCGGCAATGCAGGAATCACATCTAAATAATTCCTGACAGATGGCCATCCATCCTCTGCTTAAAAACATCCAAGGAAGGAGAGTCCACCATCTTCCCGACAGAGTCTGTTTCTCTGTCAAACAGCTCTTACCACCAGAAAGTTCTTCCTAACGTTTAGGTGGAATCTCCTTTCTTGTAATTTGAATCCATTGGTTTGGGTCCAAGTCTCCAGAGCATCAGAAAAGAATCCTGCTCCATCTTCCCTGTGACAGCCCTTTAGATATTTGAAGGTGGCTATCATATCACTTCTCAGTCTTCTCTTCTCCAGGCTAAACATACCCAACTCCCTCAGTGATTTGATAGCATTTTACCTGGGGTTTTTGTTGTTGTTTAGTCGTTTAGTCGTGTCTGACTCTTTGTGACCCCATGGACCACAGCACGCCAGGCACTCCTGTCTTCCACTGCCTCCGGCAATTTGGTCAAAACCTGGGGTTTTAGATTATTGGCAAAACATTTTTTGTGGTGTTTTTCCTTATCACATTTTCTCTGGGAATTTTCTCTGGGAATGATAAACCTGAATTAAATGGGGAAAGGGCAGAGCCAGAATTAAGATTGCCAGAAGAAATATCAACAACCTCAGATATTCAAATGACACAACCTTGATGGCAGAAAGTGAGGAGGAATTAAAGAACCTTTTAATGGGGGTGAAAGAGGAGAGCGCAAAATATGGTCTGAAGCTCAACATCAAAAAAACTAAGATCATGGCCGCTGGGCCCATCACCTCCTGGCAAATAGAAGGGGAAGAAATGGAGGCAGTGAGAGATTTTACTTTCTTGGGCTCCATGATCACTGCAGATGGTGACAGCAGCTGCAGAATTAAAAGACGCCTGTTTCTTGGGAGAAAAGCAATGACAAACCTAGACAGCATCTTAAAAAGCAGAGACATTACCTTGCCAACAAAGGTCTATATAGTTAAAGCTATGGTTTTCCCAGTAGTGATGTATGGAAGTGAGAGCTGGACCATAAAGAAGGCTGATCACCGAAGAATTGATGCTTTTGAATTATGGTGCTGGAGGAGACTCTTGAGAGTCCCATGGACTGCAAGAAGATCAAACCTATCCATTCTTAAGGAAATCAGCCCTGAGTGCTCACTGGAAGGACAGATCGTGAAGCTGAGGCTCCAATACTTTGGCCACCTCATGAGAATAGAAGACTCCCTGGAAAAGACCCTGATGTTGGGAAAGATGGAGGGCATAAGGAGAAGGGGACGACAGAGGACGAGATGGTTGGATAGTGTTCTCGAAGCTCCGAACATGAGTTTGACCAAGCAGCGAGAGGCAGTGGAAGAGAGAAGTGCCTGGCGTGCTCTGGTCCATGGGGCCACAAGGAGTCGGACATGACTAAACAACAAACAACAGGGGCAGAGAAATACAGGTTGGGATTTTGATGCTAATGATATTGTGAGGAAACTGCAAGAAAATGTGCGTGTTTGAGGAGCACCACAACAAACACCCATCTGGAAGCAGAGCTGTGCCAACCTGTCAGTTTCAGTTGCTTTTGGTTTCTCATTTCTCCAGTCTTAAATTCAATTCTCTACACTTCCACACCTATTTGTGATTTTTTTAAAAAGCAGTCTTACTGAAAATTCATCAGTACTTTAGTATGAAGCCATTTCCCCTAAGTATGCATTCTTCTTCTTTTTTGCTATTTTCAGTTTCCCCTAGCATTTGCATTGTTGTACACATTACTTTGCTGGAGAGCTGAGTTGTAAAATTCAGAGGCGTGCGTCGTTCAAAGGATGGCTGTGTTTCAGTTTGCTTATTGCTTCAGAAAGTGTAAATTATATAGGTTAGTCTTTAAATACAAAGTGAATTGAATTTTGCTCCCACCTCTATCTGGAAGCACCCAATATCTTCCTCTAAACTCCAAGAAAAGATGGGGTTTAAAAGTCTGAGTTGCATTTTCTTAAAGCAGATTGTAATGATACGGCTTCTTTTCTTTATCATTTCTGCCCCAGCGCATTCTTTCTAATCCTATGTAAAATCTTTTTATGGACATGGGATATGCCACACTGCTGTTATTTTAAATCTACACATCTCAAAAGAAACAGGAAACTCTATGACTTATTCCTAAAGCGCATAAAAACAAGTCAGCCTCTGTATTTCTGATCTATCTTTCTTTCTGTTTAAAAAATGGATTCAGTGCTGTTCGCTGGTGGTCAGTTTTACCTGCGTTTTATGAAAGGAGCAATGTACACCAGCCCACTCTATATCTCCTGTAATTCTCATTCCATATAGCTCCCTTGGGGATTTTGTTCTTAAATTGCATATTTGAGACAAGCCATTTGACTTATTACCATGACATGATTTATACTTCATTATTAGTAATTTGCCGCAGGATTCTGATTATAATGGCACCTTTTATCATGTTTAATCATTTTAGTACAGTTTCTTTACTTAATGTGGCTCTCTCCCGGAGCTACTATCAAAACTTTGCCTAAAGTGAAATTCAAGAAGTCCTCCTAAAGCATAGCATCTGTGGACATTTCAAGGGAAGCTAAGAGACAATGGGCAACATTCCTCTGTGGGATGGGGGAAGAATTTTGCACATCTTACCTGACTTGTTTTTTTCATTGTCAGCGAGGAATGCAAAATAAATCACCTGTCATACCAATTATCACATTTAGTGGAGCACCACAGGAATGGGGAGAGGGGCTATGGGAAGCGACAGGCTATGGTGCAGAGTTGAAAGTGTCCCAGCCCAGTATGTCCCTAAGCTAGGGATGGGTGGGAGAATTCAATTCAGCTTGCATTTAAAGGCAAATCTTTGCAAAACTATATGGGACCCAAAAGCACAGCCACTCCTCAAATGTCACCCTTCTCCAAATTTTTCAGTGCCGTTCTCCAGCCAAGTAATATGTCCAAATTTAATGTAATGGGGTGCATGAAAATCCATATGAAAATAGCATACAAAATTACCTAATTTTAGCGGAAATGGCTTCGCGGAAATGTCTATGTTGAGTAAAGTTGCATACAAACATTGGGAGAAATTGGCACTGAAATGCTAATTAATTTTCATGAGGGCTTTTTAAAATTGGAAACTGATGTGGAGATGAAGAGAACTGAACTTAAGGTTGGGGGAGGGGGATTAAATAGAGAGAGAAAGAAATAGACTGATTCACTCATCCCTACCCTAGATGTGCCATTAGGCTCATCTCTGATTATTGAGCCTTTGAAAAGCATTACCTTCATCTGCCTTTGAAGGTCCCACATCACTCTGCCTACAAATAATCCAGATTTTTTTATTAGCGCACAGGCAGGAAAGAGCCAGTGGGTGTGGGCATTTTGAAATAACTGTACTTTTAGAAGTGAGTGACCAATGCAAGAACAAATCTTCCTCTTGAGGTTTGCAGACAAGGCAAAATGCAACAGACAGGATGAGCTGCAATGCCTTAAGCATGCTGGTTGTCTAGTTGAGGCTGCATTTCCATGTTTAAATGCCCAGGACCATATCTTTCCTCTTGGGCACTTGCTTGAGGTTCCCCACTGACATCAGGGGCGTCGGTGCTTTCATGTCTCAAAGAATCACTCAGCCCACCATCACCACTCTCTGGGATGGAGAAACCAAGCTAAAGCTAGAGGGGGCAGAGGGGAGGGTGGAGGGGGTGTTGGTTCCTAATTTGGAAGCCCAGAGCAGTGACGATGTCAGCATTACAAGATCACTCCTGACATTATATTTCTGATGGGGGATAGCAGTGCAGGAATGGAGTGAAAAAATAAAAATAGCCCATCTGATGGCCAGACCAGAACCATCTGAGATGCAGATTTTTCCCCCTCTTCCCCAAGTCATGTCTGCCACATTCTGCCATTTGTGTGGTTATGACTTTGCTTGTGTTGAGCTTTGCATAATTCCACTGACATGTGCGCAGAGATCCTTTAGTCTATTTCTTGTGGACGTCCATCTCTTGCCATCAGAGCGCAGACATTCCACAGCAAACATAAGTTGGCAATCGCAGGAGGACAGTGTTTAGGAAAGGGCTGTTGTATGTAGGTTTGGACACCAGTCTGCATCATGGTTTTCTTGTTCCACTTCTCTGCTGTTAGAATTAGCCATGTACTGCTGGAGAGAGAAGGCAGGATCACAAGGGTAGGAAGGAAGATCTCTGTCAGTGCCTGTAGTAGCTGTCAAACTTGAGAGCTGCTGTTGCAGTCGCCCAGAATAATCTGAAGTGCTTGCAAAGGCTGTGTGGAAAGATAACAGCTTCATTGCAGAGACCTTTCTTTCATAGTATCTGGCTCCCATCCCTTCTCTGTGTACTATGAAGTCAAAGGCAGCATTTGAAGCTCACATGTTGTGAAGAAGAAGAAGAAGAAGAAGAAGAAGAAGAAGAAGAAGAAGAAGAAGAAGAAGGGGAGGAGGAGGAGGAAGCAGACACCCATCTGATTGGGTTGCCCCAGCCATACTGGGCAGTTTCCAACAAATTAAACACACTAAGCACAGTAAAACATCAAACATTTTCTTTGAGATATTAGGGGATTAAGTTCTTAAGGGTCCAAATAATCTATGATGCCCTAGTAAGAAAACAAGAGCAGATGAACTGATTTCAGGTTGGTTTGTTAGAATCATTTTGCTGATGACACTATAGGATGCTGGCAAAACAGTATGGAAATGCAGAAGACATTTTTATCCCCATTTCTCACTCACTTGACAAATACATAATCTATGTTCCAGCCTGTATATGAAGAAAAGCTGGAGGAAATGGTTTCACAAAGATATAGGTGAACGTTTGTTAAAAGGTCTGACTAATATTATTCATTAATTCATTTTAATCCCACCAAGGAGATCAAAGTGGAATACATGATCATCATACTCCCCATTTTATTCGCACAAAAACTTAGAGACTATGAGTGACCCAAGGTCACCCAGTGAACTTTATGGCTGAATGAGGATTTGAACCCTGGTCTCCCAGATCTTAGTCCAATATTCTAACCACTACACCACAGTGACTCCATATCTGCAGATCCATCTTTGTGAGCAAGATCAGCATGGCATGCCCCTGCTCACGTCAATCCCAGGAGCGTTACCATTCCCTAAGGCCCCAAAACTCATCATGGGGGACAGGAGGCACTGATCAGTACCAGCTTCAGTGAAGCATTTCCTCTGCCCCATCAGAGACTAGAGCTTCGTATGTAATTCTCACCATGAGAAAGGCCCTCAGAGAACCTTCTCTTTGACAGAAATGATGTGTGAAGTATTAGTTTCCCACTGGGGAGTCTGAGCTCCGCTGAGAACACTTGCTGCAGTCTCCTTCTCAAGCCCCAAGGTATGTTGAAAACTATTTCAACTGAAAAATGGAATCGGCACCAAAGGCTATCATTAGAAATTACATGGCATGGAATGCAATGCATAGGAGTGTCTAATTTGGCAAAGGTTGTTTGTTCCTTAACCTCAGAATTGGGAATGATTCTCATCCCTCTTAGGAGTCATTTGCTAATCCATAGGGATGTATGCCCCTCTGTGACATCAGAACTGACACAATGGCAGGCAGAGAAGTTGTGACATATCAGGTCTGCCTCAAGGCTTCTTCTGTCACCAACAAACTTCTATGCTTAGGAGTACACAGCTGATTTGAAATTAATCTCACGGGGTATCCTGGGAGATTACCCAAGACCACCTTCTGTTACCATTATTATCATTGATTACCCAAGGGTCTATTGTACTATCATTGACATTAGTATTGTTTGCACAGCACCATCAATGCACATAATCAATTATCACAAATAATAATGCATTCTTTTATTTTGTATCATGCCCTTTCTCCAAGAGCTCAGGATGACAAACATCACCCCTCCTATATCTCTTTCCTAACAACCCTGTTTAGGAAGTTTAGTCTGAAAGAGAGGGACTTGCCCAAGAATTTGAATCTGGGTCTCTCCAATACTCAACCCACACCTGCAAAATAATTCCCTTCTTCCTGTTTTCTGCCTGATTTCGCAGTCATATAGGTCCCTTGATATTATTCTGTACACTATACTGTGTGTGTGTGTGTGTGTGAGAGAGAGAGAGAGAGAGAGAGAGAGAGAGAGAGAGAGAGAGAGAGAGAGATGTGACCCCAACCACTGCTTGCATGTGGTTCCCAGAAAGTTAGTGTCAATGGAATATGGCCTTTGGAGTGAAAATGTTCTCCTGGCCCTGCTTTACAGCATAATGTAAGCTAAAAAAACCAAACAGCTCCCTGTTCTAAGAAGCTTCCAAGCTAAGTCTTACATCTCTATGATACTTGGGGACCCATTCACATTGGTTCCTAGGCCATCCCTTGGCAACCACTGCTGTAAGGGCAACAGACATCTGATGATTCTGCATTTTGCTAGCTTAGTGGGAGTTTTTTATAATGAGAGCATGCACAGATAACATTTGCATTGCTGTCTGAGTCTCAGCCTCTGATGCCTGATCAAGCCTTTGTCGGATGCCTGGAGTATTTTGATTATATTCTGATAACGACAAGGAAAGGCTGAACGGGCAAGGTCACCACCAGTAGGAATGAGATAAAAGGAGCAGAGATTCCCTCCACTACCATTCCATTCCGCTCTTCCTTTCCTTTTTTCATTCCAGGGGAACGGACATTTGTTGTTTCCATGTGCAGCACCCCGACTGCTGGGCAGAGGAAATCTATACTGTTTGGGGCCACCTTTGGTGCTGTGAACTTTTCGCAAAGCAAGAGAGCTGGGGAAGTTGCAACACTCTCGTGGCTTACCCCACCGGCGATGCAGGCTGAACTCTTATAAATCATTCTGATTTATCTTGAGAGTTAGTGTTCGAGCAAAGGGAGCTTTGGCGTTTCATTATTTCAAGAGTGGCCTCGGATTGATGGCCATGGGAAACAGAGGGTGCCATCGCAGTCACCTTTACCCTGCCTGGCCTCCAAAGTAATCAGATTGGATTCTGCTCCCCTGGTAACAACATTGCCTCTCGCTTCATCCTCAACGTCCCTCTTTAAATATTCTCCAAGCGCTTTTCATACCAGAAATGGCTGCCCCCTGCAAAGGAACAGAGAAAAGACTCTGGCCTGGATCCAAAGTTAGTTTCTCACACCCAAGGGAGCTTTGGAGTTGTGTCTAAAGCATGTGGGGAGCTTTCCAAAACATGAAAGGCTTTCTGCTGCAGACTATCACCTTCTGGAAGTTGGAAGGTGACTGAAACAGTGATGGAGGGCGTGAAGCTGGCATGCTTATCCCAGTTGCCACTCCTTGCCTCTTTCCGTTTCCCTAAAAAGAGGGAATTGTATTAACTGTCGACAATGACAATATCTATATGTCCAAAGCTGCAATTGTTCATAAAATTAACCTGCACTGGATGCAGTGCTCATTAAATTAAAAAGAGCACAAAAAGTAAAATAAAAGTATTTTCTTTTCACTATTCACCTCTTGCTTTCTTGTACAATGACGAGCTTCTCACTATCATTATTTGATGCGCGAAAAGCCCCAGTCATATTGCTCACAGCCGTCCCTTTCTGATTTACATGCCAATCTTAAGTGCTTCATAAAAGAGAGCGAGGGAGCGAAACAGAGCAGGAAACACATAGACCAGCTGCTTAGAAAGAGGAGTATAAATAACCTTTCACCCCTGTTGAAGATTATTATCTGTTCTGCATTCAGAGAGTGATGAGGTTATAATGGAAAGTTGTATTGACTTGTCTCTCTCTGTAGAGGGTTCTTAGCTTCAAACATGTGTTGTTGCTTCATCGACATCAGAAAACCATCTATATAAATATGAAGTATAAATCTTTCATCTTTTAAAGGGAATTTTAGAGCATATTGACAGACTGGCAGGCTGGATTCCTCATTCACTTTGTAGATCAGGTAACCTCAGCGGAAATACCTTCCGCAAGTGCAGAAAGGACTTTGTCTTCCAAAGAATCAAAGCTCTGTGGTAGAACATCAGCTTCTCGTGCAGATGTTCCCAGGTTCAATCCTGGATTCCCTGCCTTAAAGCCTGGAGAGCTTTAAGTGTAGATGATAGACAGACCAATGAACTAACTCAGTATAAGGCAGCTTTCTGTCTTCCAAACCAATTTGATAACAAAGCTTTTCTCTGGGAAGGTAACCAAGAAGTGTCATCATTTTGGCTCATGAATTCAGGCGCTAATGGGAGCTCATTTCAGACTGGACCAGTTCACCAAGCTGAATGAAACCCACTGTCCATTTATGGCAACCCATCAGGGGGGTGGGTCAATAAGCTTCCTAATTTAGTACTGCAAAAACAGGGTGGGACTAGTTGTGGGGTGTGAAGCACTTGGCTGGTTACAGTATATGCCTGTTAAGCTGCATTCAAGAGAGAAGCATGCCTGAGTAAACCCGCCTGCACACATTAGACAGCAATCGGCCATCAGTGGCTATTTCTGATCTGTATTGGAAAGGAAACGTGGTTTTAAAACAGAAGGTTGAATATCTCCTCTCTTTCCCACCCAGCACTCCCACGCTTTCCAGAAGATGATTCTGCCCACTCACGTGTGAGATCCTACCTCCAGTATTGCATCCCCTCCTGGCAACAAAAGCCTTGATGGCCTTTAATTGGACCTTAAAGACCTTTTTATTCTGGTTGGCTTTGGGGTGATTTATGGTGCTGTGTTTTTAATAACTGGTTTATCTGCTGTTCGTTTTATATGATGGTTAGACCTGATTTATTTATTTGCTGCTGTTACTCTACTGTTTTAATGTGTGTGGGAGTGTGATCTTATTATATTGGTTTATTGGCTGTTGTAAACTGGCTTGGGAGGATTATTTATCTTGAAAGGCAGTATAAAATTCCATTAAATAACCAATCCTTTGCACATCTACTCAGAAGTAATCCCCGTTAAGTGCAATTGGGATTACTGCTAGGTAACTCTATAGACAAGCTTGCAGCCTAAATAACTAAACAGAGACACTGGGTGACCCAGGCTCCTGCAGAAGAATTCAGGGGAAGAACACAGCATAAGATGAAGAATGCAGTATACAATGGACCCCTTTTCAGAACGAATTGAGATCCAAAGTTATTTTAGGAAGCCAAATGCATGCAGAAAGGAAGTATCCATGTGCATAAAGAACTCGCCATACTCAATAGGTCAAATTTCATTTCTCTGGCCTCATTTTCAAAACTCTGCCTCTTGAAATTCAAGAACCAGTATTATAGAAGTTCACTGTATCTGCTACAGAAATTGCCATTATTGCATGCTCTTCCAGTTAAATTACTACTACTATTATCATTATTACAGCTGAGCTTTCTAATGGACAGTGTGGGGTTCGTTTGTTTTTGGTGTGTGTGTGTGTGTGTGAGAGAGAGAGAGAGAGAGAGAGAGAGAGAGAGAGAGAGAGAGAGAGGGAGACGTTTGGGGGGAAGGTGGCTTTTGGTAGTGTGGAAGTACAACATTATGCAAAGCTTATTACCCAATTATATTCTAATTCAAGACCAACTGTATCCCATCTTGTACATTCTCCAAGATGGAGATATGATGGCATGGGCCTTTTTTCATCATCTGTTTTTATATGCCTTTCATAATACAGTGGTACCTTGGGTTACAAACACCTCAGGTTACAAACACTTCAGGTTACAGACTCAGCTAACCCGGAAGTAGTACCTCGGGTTAAGAACTTTGCCCCAGGATGAAAACAGAAATCACATGCTGGCGGCGTGGCAGCAGCGGGAGGCCCCATTAGCTAAGTGGTACCTCAGGTTAAGAATGGTTTCAGGTTAAGAACAGACCTCTGGAACAAATTAAGTTCATAACCAGAGGTACCACTGTAAGATTGATGCGGACATTTCCAAAACATGGAGACCGTCAACAATTAACAGGATAATCTCATACAAATCTGATGCACAATTATGGATGTTGACAGTGACCAATGGGTGATTATATTCCCTGGTTATCCTCCTTATGTTCATACATTTGCCAGATGCACAATGGTGAACTTGTCAGCATTGCTTTGTGATTGTCAACTGTCACCACATTTTGGACATTCACAGTAACAGATGTGCTTTAAATATTTTAAGAGACATTTCAGTCTTCAAGTACTGGTTAGCAAGAGATGATGAATGGATAGACTTTGTAGCCCATCAAATGACACATTTCAAAATGTGTGTGCTGCCTTTTTTCAGAATTCACTCCTAATCTTGATAATCACAGGAAAAGATAAGGACAGAACTTCTGTCGCAGAAGCCTAATGTCTGTGCGCAGAGGAGGGGCTCAAGAGAGATGAGAGAGACACGATGGTTTCTCTCATTGCTCAAAGTGCGTAGGCAGAGGGCTGGAGCGTCACCTGGGCCTTTGGAAAGAACAGAACTATTGATCTGAATTGCTCAGGGTACAAAAATGTTAAAAATAAACCCGTACTCCTTTCTTCCTGCTTGAGAGAGAAATTATGTGTTCCTGCTCTCCTCAGCAAATCAAAAGAATGAGCGATTTATTAGCCAGGATAATAGACTTGGCTTCTAATGTGCCTAATTCGTCACTCGCTAAAGGTTTATACCAGGCCTGTCATTGGTAAAGGAGGAAATGATTGATCTGTGATTCTATTGGCACCACAAAATGCAGGAAGATATGCAGATGAAGATGTTACTTCAACAAAAGGCTACCTGGATTCATGCTGTTGCTGAGAGACAGCTGAACATCCTTGGAAGCCTTCGGTATTCGTGGCACACGCCTGCTTGGAATTATTAATCTGGTCAGGATAAAGTGAAAGGTCACAGATAGTTTTCATGAACCATAGAATCATAGAATCAGGCCAGAACAGAGGAGGGCAGGGGGGCTCAATCGCCATGGGCCTACAATTGTGAGGGGGCTACTTCAAGCCCCCCTCAGAGAGACAAATATTACTGAAATGAGACCTACATTTTCTATCTGGCCTGTGCCTATTACCAGTGGAGTTGCAGTTTCAAGCAATCCCAAGGGTCATCTAGTCCAATCCCCTGCAAGACAGGAATCTCATTTAAAGCATACCTGACAGGTATTCATATATTTTACCCCTTGCCTCCAAAATAATAATACTCCCCAACATTTCTAACTTCCCATTTGAGCAGGGAACGGGTTGTAGGCAAGGATGGTCCTACCATAAGAAAGAGTGAAGCAACTGTCTCAGGTGGGATATGCTGTTGGCAACAACCTCCTTTGCTGTTCCTCCTGAGGCTCTCAGCCATTCCCCCCTGCTGGAGGGCAGATACATGTGACCTGGCTCCCCTAAACTAGACTCATGTCTTAGTTTCTCTGGGAGACTCCATCTGATTGTCAGTGCTGTAGTAGAGTAGTAGAGACTCTGTGACCCCATACACACATTCTACAGCACTGGCCTGACCCAGGAAGTGATCGAATATTTCATTCTACACTCAAGGGTAGTATCAGTTAAACCCTTCAGCTGCCATATGCACCAACTCTCTGCCTAAATATCCCCAAGCCGACCCTTCCTACCAAATATGCATTTCACTCCAGAAATAAACAAAGGAATTATTCTGGATTCTATTCGGCTGCCATTTAAAAGGTAAGAATGGCAGACAGCTGCAAATTAATCTCCTCGGAGCAGGAGTTGTCTTAACATATAAAGTTGCAACGACAGTGGAAAGCAATTGTTTTGGAACATTTCCTTTTTCCTTCTCTGAGCTTTAATTCTTTTGTGCCACTGTTGTTGTTTTGTTTTGGCAGTTGTGAATAATTCCCTTCAACAATCTCGTTCTTCAGGCTGTTAACGCAGGTGACCTTTTATATCGGAGCCACCGCTTCCCAGGCATTTATTGAAGTGGTACTTAAAATGGATTTAACATGACATTTGGGTAATCAGAAGTTGATCGTTAATGGAAGCAACTGTGTGGTGCAGCCGTAAGAAGCAGTACCCACTTCACTGAAAAAAACCTTTAAGAAGTGCATAAGAATAGCCTTGCTAGTTCAGACCAAGATCTGTTTCGTTTTGAACAAAATCCAGCCAGATGCCGCTGGAAGCTTATAAGTGGGACACACAGGTAAAGACCACCCACTGTTGCTGTGCCCAGCACCTAGGGCAGGGAAGATGCAACCCTCCATGTATTGATGGATTCCATATCCCATCCACCCTAGTCAACATGGCCCATGGTCAGGAGTGATGGCAATTTGTAGTCCTGCATGCCTGATGACTTTGCTACTTCTGTACATGCATGCTCCATTGAGCCACCATGCCTAATATCTGTCAACAGACCTATGTCCTACTGATGTGTCTGATCCTTTCTTAAAAAATCCAGCTAAGACGATGGCTTTCAGCTCATGTTGTGGTAGCAAAGTGAACACTGCATCGCTTGAAGAACATTTTGTCATTTCTGAAGTTCCTGCTGGTCAGCGCCATTGACTCTTCCTATTCAAATGTTGTGAGAAGAGGGAGAGGCGGGGAAATGCCTTTGGCCACTGTTTTCATTTATCATGATTTTATAAACCTCTATTTTTCTCCCACCAGCCTCTTAGCTTTGAGGAAAGACCATAACCCAGGCAGCCCTGTATAGGGAAGCTTTTTAAAATATTTTATGTTTTATTGTGTTTTTTTATATGTGTTGGAAGCTGCTGAGAGTGGCTGAGACAACCCAGTCAGATAGGCAGGGTAATAATAATAATAATAATAATAATAATAATAATAATACATCTCTATTTTCACTGGAGAAATGTTGGAGGGTATGTAATGCTTCTGGCACCACCCACCACTGTAATGTGCCCCCCCAAATAAAAAGCTGCCCAGAACAGAATGCAACCCTCAACCTGAAAACGTTTCCTACCCCTAATTATTATATATCCTACCATGTCCTTTTCTAAGCTAAAAAAAAAAAAAACCTGAACACCACAGGGAAGCTGCACTAAAACCTGTCATCATTTTAGTTGGTCCTTTCTGATACCCTTTTGAAATGACCCTTAGGTTCCACTCTCAAAATATCCTACTAGTGGGAAGCTTGAACACCAGCCAAGTTGAATATACAGCCCTCAAATATTCTATTGGATCAATTTAATTATGAGAGGGAATTAGATCTCATTACTTCACATATTAACTGTAGCCCGCCCCCCCATCTCTCTCAGGTTTGCAAAACCAATTCTCATTTATTTGTATTTGAAATCGCAAAAGTCAAATGTGATCAAACAGATTTTCTCCTGTTTTGTGATCAAACAGAATGAGAACATTAATCAGAGCTTCTGACTCAGCTAATCAAAACGATTAAGACACTTGCTAATAGAATCCAGGTGGCATGAGTATTGTCACCGTGGAAACAAATCCTGCTTTTGCAAAAGTGGCCAAAAGATCTGGTCAAAACTGGCTGGCACATTACAATGGCTAGAATGTCAAGATTGAGGACTGTCAAGTAATTTATCTGCTGTTCATGATCAATTTCCCTTAAAATTTGATTACAAGTCTGCTATGTGAAGACTCTTCTTCTCCAACTTCTGTTCTCAATATGGTTTCTAGGACATTGGAATTCCAGGCTCAAATTCTGATTCAAGTCCTCCCCAAGTGCCTTTGGGGAGATATAATCCACCAACATGCACAGATAGAACAAATGTACAGCATGCTGTAGTGGACAGTTTTGAAGCTGGACCAGAGTGATAGGTCTTCCACTCCTTGCTCAGCCATGAAGTTCTGTGTTCTTGACTGCACCACCATTTCCCAGTTTAAATCAGTTGTAGGTAATGTGGTTCTTTCCAGGTGCTTTTGGACTTCCATTTGTCCCAGCCAGCATGGTCAATGGTCCAGGAAGATGGGAGTTATTTAAACATTCTGGAGGGCCCTGCATTGGCACCTCCTGGTTTAAATAATCTCAGAGGGGTGATGTGAGATTAAAATTGGATGATGCCATACATGTCACCCTGGGTTTCTTCAAGGATGTAATAAATCAAGGAATTTCATACTGTGGTGTAGGAAACCTTATGGTTCTTCGATGAGGAGATCAATAAAATTGGGCAACCTACCCTGAAAGACAACTTCCTCATGAAGTATCTAAACACTATTCTATGGATGTCAAAGAACTGCTGTATCTGTATATAGCTTCAATAACTCTCACACGATTTCAACATCCTATATAGATACAGGGAAATAAGCTTGCATAAAGGTCCTCCAGGTTAATCTACATTTTAACATCTTGTTAATGGGCCTTTAGACCAGTCAACCACCACCCTCGACTTCCAGGTTAGAGAAAAGTTTATCCTCCCCATCACGGGTGGGTCTGGCATCCATCATTATTGATCCTCCTCCACAACACACAGCCACAGGTAAGTGTTGGGTATACTGTAGTTCAGGCATACCCAGTCCACAAAGAGCAATTCTAGGTAAAGGCGCTGTGTGCAGTCTGGAATATGCCCATGTGGGGGTTCCTCAGCTCAGTCAAGATGGAAAGGGCTCCTCCAATATATATTTTTTCTAAAGTTAAAATGCACTGCAATAAATCAGAAGCTTTCAGCAGGAACACATTTTGGGAATAGATTTGATCTGTGATAACATCCGTCTCCCAGAATAATGAATTTTAGTCCTTATATGTTTGTAAATGTAACATCACTTATTTAAAAAGAAGTGTTCAAAAATAAGCTTGAGACTTGTTTTGTGGCATCCAGTATCCTCCAGTCTGTTGTGTAAAAAGCACATCTGGGAGAGACTCATCTGCCACCTGGGCATTTCAGCAGAATTGTGCTAAATATTCATCCCTAATGAAAAATGAAGCAGAATTAAGGTTTTTTTAATTTTTTATATATAAAAAAAACCTTCCGTTGCTTCTGTAGATGCCAAGTTCTGAATCATATGAACTTACATTGCCTGAAAATCTCATTGCAGAAGGCACAGTAAACTGGAAACTGGTGGTTAAATATAAGGACTAGGATGCAAAGCATCTCTTAAATTCACAAAACTAGCTTGTAGTAACCAAGTGGAATTTCTGGGTTTGTTTTGTTGTTGAGCAGCTGACCCCCTGGCTCCCAAAAACAATATCACAAACTAGTTTCAAAATCCCTCTGGCTTTCAAGAGAAGTAATATACATAGCATAAGGGGCTACCATTCAATAAAAAATACAGTGGTACCTCGGGTTAAGTACTTAATTCATTCTGGAGGTCCGTACTTAACCTGAAACTGTTCTTAACCTGAAGCACCACTTTAGCTAATGGGGCCTCCTGCTGCTGCTGCACCGCCGGTGCACAATTTCTGTTCTCATCCTGAAGCAAAGTTCTTAACCTGAAGCACTATTTCTGGGTTAGTGGAGTCTGTAACCTGAAGCGTATGTAACCTGAAGTGTATGTAATCCGAGGTACCACTGTAATCTGAAGCCCCATTGGTTTAACAGAACCTCTCTAAAATAAACTCAGAAACCCTGAAAGGAATGAAGATCTATGTTCAGATTCCTAATCCAACACAGACCTCAGTGAATGATCAAGAACTAGTCATTATCTTTCATAAAGACATAGGGCTTGAACCCATGACCCAGACATGAAGAGTCTCATTACTGTGTGCTGTTGTGGCTAGAATGTTGGAGTGTCACCATGGAGACCAGAGTTCAAATTTCCATTCAGATATGAAACTCACTGCGTGGCCTGGTGCCACCAGTCTCTCTCAGCCTAAGGTTTTATTGGGAGAATAAACCGGTATTCACTGCATCCATGAATACCACTGTTAACTATACTTGGCTGAGTTCATGCCTGAAATCTATTTTTCCATGTTCAGGGAATAAGTCTTTAGAGAACACTGATGGCTGGAGGGGATTGCACTCTGCTGCCAGGGGGATCTTTACGGGTCATGATGGTGGGGGGACTGATGCAAAACAGAAGGCAAACTGGGGCTTCCAAGAGCATATTAGGCAGGGACCACTCTCCAAAGTCCAAAGGTAAAGAAGCAGCAGACATCAGAGGAGATCAGGGGAGCTGTTGGCAACATAGATGCCAGCAGGGGCCCTCCAAGACAGATGAGAATGCATGATGATTACAGGGTTCGTAGTGGCAAGACCAGTTACAGCCTTGGGCAACAAAGCCAGGAACTCAACTTCATGTTGTCTGATCTTTCATGATTTCGTGTTTTTGCAAACCTGCTACAGGAAGAATAATGGCAGCACTCATTTAGAAAGGCAAATGACTCGTGGAATACTCGACGTAATAGCATCAAGCAAATTTGAAAGTTCAAACCATTTCCAATTTGTAGCGGCATCGTACAGTCTTAACGGAGCAAGTGTTGCCAAATAGCACCATTAGCATTTACATTTCGAAAGGACACCATATGCAGCTAAGGGGTATCGATTATCACCCTCCATTGGAAGAGAAATTAAAACCAAGGAAGGTGTGGCGGTTTGGGATGAGATATACTCGGAATGCTTTTAACAAATGTGGAGGGATGAGTAAGCTCTTGCCTGCCTGAAAGGAAATGCAATTACTGTATTTGCAGTGATAATTCAAATAAATAAATACACAGCAATCCAAAACAAAACTCCCCCACATATTTCTCAGTGTTAAAACTCAGTCATGAAGCAGTAGCATGGCAGTCCGAAAGAGCGCTCCATGTACGTAGATACCTGGCAATGCAAACATACCTTGGTCTCTCCTCTTCCCATGCACCTTCATTTTTGTTCCTAGAAAACTCTAAGGGGCAGGGAAGCTATCTGAACTAACAGAATGAGAAGGAAACCAGCTTTGGAGTATTCCTCACAGAATCATCAGGAGATAGAAATACACTATTATATTGCATAGGCAGGCCTTGGGGCGGGGGGAGATGTTCCCAATTGACATGGAGAGGGCCACATCAGTACTGATAAGCAGAATGCATTGATCCCTCCTCTTAAGCACATATGGCTTTGCATCTG
Source organism: Podarcis raffonei (assembly GCF_027172205.1). Classification (NCBI taxonomy): domain Eukaryota; kingdom Metazoa; phylum Chordata; class Lepidosauria; order Squamata; family Lacertidae; genus Podarcis; species Podarcis raffonei. Next base: position 26,893,764 of record NC_070606.1, read on the forward strand.
ATTTCATCATATGCAGTTGAAGATGGTTGAAATTGCACAAATCAAGTCCCAAGCAAGGTGGAGAGCTTAGAAGCTCTTTTTGCGCCGGGTCCACTTAGGGTTACCACATGCAAAAGAGATTTTATGTTCTCCACTTTGCTTGCCAGGGATTGCCCACTCCGCATGTTGGCTCTGAAAGACTCCAGGACGCTCTTGTAAGAGGAAGAAGAAGAGTTTGGATTTGATATCCCGCTTTATCACTACCCTAAGGAGTCTCAAAGCAGCTAACATTCTCCTTTCCCTTCCTCCCCCACAACAAACACTCTGTGAGGTGAGTAAGGTTGAGAGACTTCAGAGAAGTGTGACTAGCCCAAGGTCACCCAGCAGCTGTATGTGGAGGAGCGGAGACGCGAACCCGGTTCACCAGATTACGAGTCTACTGCTCTTAACCCTACACCACCACTGTAAGATCTCATGGGGCAATCTGACTTCCCATGTCTAGCATCCCTAGACATCCAGAGCTGGCAAACTGAGCAGGACTTGCCCCCTGCCCCAGTAAGCAAGACAGAGAGCTTAAAGGCTCTTTTCAGGCTGTGTAACCCCAAGAAGGTTATCATATGTCCATTGACTGTAATGAGTCTGAGTAGAACTTAGTTGGATATAACCCATAAATTTGTAGGGAGAAAGGAAATAAATGAGATCCTTGTGACAAAGGATGAGATATGTATTGTTCCTGTGGTTGGCTACACAATCTGTGTGTGTGTGTGTGTGTGTGTGTGCGCGTGTGTGTGTGTGTGTGTGTGTTGGGTGTAATAAGGAATTTGCATTTTAAAAAGGAGTTTGGATAAAATCCAAAACCTAGACATTACAGGTATGTGACTGTTGCCAAAATGAATAGTCCTGTGTTTCCTTTTCCTCTCTCCCCTACAGAAATGTGCTGTGAAAAAAGCCATAGGAAATGATGTCATTATGCTCCTAATTTCCTCACCTACAACCCTCCCCCCGCCCCCCCCGCTCTGGCCAAATGTCAGGCAATACAGAAGCTGAAAGGATGGAGACAGTAAGATAATGAAGGAATGGGAGATTAGAAGAGTAAAGCAGATGAAGATTAATCAAGCCTGTTCCTAGGCAGAGGCGGGTGTCATGGCGTCCTAAGGATGTTGTAGACAAAGTGTGGGGAATCTCTCCCCCCCTCCCCCAGTCCAACTGCATTCCCTCATGGTCCACCTTTTGGGGGCCATCTTCCAAAGGTTGTCAGAGCCAGAGGAAAAATTGGGCAGAGCATTTTTAGCTGTATGCACGTCAGAGGGTTCTGTGCACACACCTCCATATTCCATCCAGGCAAGCAAGAGGAATTGCTGCAGTTGAAATATACATCTCAGCCAGTTTAAAGCACTTGAGGAGGCTGTGGAACAGGACTGGTGAGGGGTGTGGCTTCAAGAGATGGAGTGTGGCCTGAGGATCATCTCAGACAGAAAGGCTTTGGGAGCTGCATTCAGACCCCAGGCCAGAGGTTCCTTTCCCTGCTGTACATACAGCACACCTAGGGTCTTACCCATTTTGCTTTCTTCATTTTTTCTTCCTCTTCACCTTCACAACTACAGGAGGGTAGTCAAGGAGGCAGATGCAAGGAAAAGTGAAAACAAAAATTATGGTGGCATACCTCACATAGTTATGGATGGATGTAACCTATGATTTATTAACAATTGAAATTGAAAACCTCATTTAACAAGGTAAACGAGGCTGTGGATGTCTGCACAGACCTTGAATTTCCTTTTATTGGGCTTAACAAAATAATTATTTCATAAAAGGTAGGAATTGGTTGCAATTTTTAAAAGTGGGTACTTATCTTTGGGGCATTTCTCCCATATTTCACTTAATTACAGTATTCAGGCATTCGACCTAGTCTTACCTTACACATTATTTATCTTGGAAATCAAGCATACTTAACTCAGTAGACTCTGCCAACCTTGAGGTGGCAGGATTTTAGCAGCATCCTTCTGCTAACTATGTCAAAGAAAATAAATCAAGCATAATGAGCATGTGCTTTAAGCTTATATTTAGATTTCTCACCAATAAAACAAAAAAACTCTGATCATCAAAATGACATTTATAGGAAGTGGGAAGACAAAGTATCACCAAACATCTGTTAAGGAAGATTGTTCTCAGGCTATGGCTGAGAACAAAGACAGTACTTCAAAGGGTCAACATGGAGGTCAGGGCATGGAAGTCTCTGCAGCAGAACTCCTGTCACATCACTAGGACAATGTGTGAAGCTCTGAGGCATGTGTGAAGCCCCAGGCCACATGGGAGGAGCTGCAGCATGGGTTGCACCCACATTACTTGTGGGCTTCCTGCATTACTTTGGTGATGCAGAAAAAAGCCCCATCACAGTAGCTTCTAGTCCAACATTACCAGCGTACCATTGGGTGAAGGTTGGTGGGCAGAAGAAGGGTGGGAAGAATGTTGGAAGATTCAAGACAGACAAAAGGAAATACTCCTTCACACAGCACATAGTTAAACTATGGAACTCACATTGACAAGAGGCAGTGATGACCACCAGCTTGGAAGGCTGTTAAAAATTAGACAAAATTCATGGAGGATATGGCTGTCATTGGCTACCAACCATGATGGCTATGTTCACCTTCACTGCCAGTGCTACATGCTAGTTGCTGGAAACAACGGAAAGGGGAAGCACTGTTGTGCTCAGGGAAGAACACAATGCTGGACTAGATGGTTCACTGACTTGAGCCAACCACAGCTGGTAGATTAAAGGGTTGCTACAAAATGCCTGTTGCTACTGTGTTATATATAATAAACCCAACTCAATTGTACAGTAGCACCTTAGAGACCAACTAAGTTTGTTCTTGGTATAAGCTTTCGTGTGCATGCACACTTCTTCAGATACCAAGAACAAACTTAGTTGGTCTCTAAGGTGCTACTGGACATTATATATATATATATATATATATATATATATATATATATATATATATATATATATTAAACCTGTCTCTACTATTGGCTCATCACCTATAAAGAGACAGTTAAAAATGGGCCCAGAAATCCATTTCAAGGCACCCTCATTTAAAGAGAAGGAAACAGGAGACTAAACCAAAAAGGTGGAGTTATTTATCTCTCGGTCTCATCTACGGAAGAATGCTGCACAAATATCCTAAAGCATAATAAAGGAGCTTCTGGCAATAAATTAAACCATGATTCAACAAACAGTCCATCAAGTGCCTTAAGGTAATGTCCCCATCAGCTTTGCAAGATGGAACATCTGGAAAATTAATGCATGATTCATAGGTGGATCTTATAGGCTTGGCCTCAGGATATTGTAGACATCACAGATGAGAACTTCATGCTCCTGCTATAATGTTTATATCTGCTCTCGTTCCAGGTACATACAGAGAAAGAGAGAGAGAGACTGCGATTACCTTGAAATTAAATGGGTGTGTGAGAGATCAACAACATAAAACAGTAGTGTAATATGGTTTCAAAACACTGTATGACAAGTAGGATGCTGCAGTTTTGATCCAATCCTGAACCTATAATGACATCTGTTTTCAAACAATTTCACTAGGGCTGTGCTAGCAGCCCTGCTTGCTTCACAACCCAATCTGGAACTTTAAAATGGACCCCTATTCCATTTGGATCACTTTTTGGGTTGGTGGTGGGGTCTCTCCTTGCCTTGGACACTGAATCCAAAACAATATTCAGAAAAATGAAGCTTCAGTCCTCCCAATGACTTGCTTCAGGAAACCAAAACAGCCATAACCTTTCAGTTTTTTCACATAGGCACATGAAACCTCCAGATATAGTAGCCTTCAAGAATGGGTTAAAGCAACCAGATTTCAGATGAATAGATCAAGGGGCTTCTGTGCTACCCACCTTTAAAGCTTGCATTTAACAAAATATTTCCAAACATAAAGCTAAGTTCTAAGTAACTTAGAACTGAAAACTGATAAGTATAAACATCTAGTAAGACACAGGCAAGCGACAACAGACTTTTAAAATAATAATAATATAGAAGGGGCTGTTGGATTGAGAAGGGTGGAGTAGCACAGGAGAGCAAGCAGGTAGGCCACTTACAAACTGAAAGCTATATGAATAGGATTAAATGAGATAGAGTACTACTGTAAACAAAATGTGAAAACCCTGTGGTCAAAATTAAGGGGTAGGAGGGAGAGGGAAGTGAGACTGCCTAAGTAACCATTCTAATGGAAGACTAATGGTAACTAAGACAAAGGCAAGAGACAGCAGATATTTATATGCATCAGTATGGAAGAAGGGACAAAGGTGGATTGGGAAGGATGAAAAAGAATTGAGAAAAAGGAAACAGGTAGCAAGGCTGGGTTAAGGATAAATAAGAGACAAGACGATTCAAAACTCTTTGTAACTTTCAGAGAACTAGCCAAAGAGGGAGGGAAAGGGCACTGGGGAAAATGATGCTATAGATTTCACATCCTGCTCCACAAGCCATGTGATTGAAGAGTGCTGGGTGAGATTCTAGTCTTAGGTTGGAAACTAGAGTTGTCAGTGAACAAGTTCCGGCTTGGCTCATCCCTCTACCCATTTCCCCACTCTGGTGTTTCTTTATATGGTGGCATTTATACATATTTTCCCCTATCATTTTGGAGACAGGCTCCCTGGTTTAGACCACAAGGTTTTTGAAACTCCAAAGGGCTCCAGGCAGCTCTAAAGGGCCTACGTCTGAGGGGGATTTATGTTAGAGGAGTTCCATTTTGACCTCACCTTGGGATTAAGGTCAAGTGGTTGCACAGCCCACATTTTCACACAACTTGCACAATTGATCAACTAAACACACATACAAAGCTTGAGCTTCCCAAATTAGGAGGAGAATTAAACCTATTTAATTTCCTGCAAAACAAGTTTTGATACGACCCCTAAAATAAAAATCTTGGTGCTTGTCTGGATCCAAAGTTATGTTCAAGTATTCCGGTCTGGCTTCTATTCTGAACATTAGCCTCATGATTAGGCTGAAACAGGCATTTTTACCAGAGTCTGGTTGTCTACAATTATTTTCTGAGAGGTTTTTGTTCTATTTTTGCAACCACAGCAGAGGAGCTATTTTTCATTTTTGAAAAAATCTATTATCCAGCTTTCCGTCATAAGCTACTCACTCAGTACCTGCATGATTATGAGATATTTTCATCCTATTTCTTTGGTAGTCTTGGTTAAATTTTCAGAACCAGCTGTTCATTCCACCAAGACTTGAAAGATCTGGATTAGCTCTCTGTTTGGACAGTCTGGATAAATATAAACTGTTGAATCTCATCTAGATGGGAACTATTTGCATTTGCCACCGTTATATTTGTGAACTTTCCATGACTCTGAGTTCTTGTGAATAAGGAACTGTGAATTTGTATTTCAGTTGACATCGTCTGGTTTATATAGGCAGCTCTGGAAGTCTGAAATTTTCAGTAGATGTTTACTGTAGCATGTATTGCTTACTGTCCTGTACTTTATGGAGATAATATAAGAAGAGCCCTGATTAATCAGACCAATGCACTATAAAATCCATCATCCTGTTTCTCACAGTGGCCAACCAGCTACCTCTGGGTAGCTCATAAGTGGTTCATAAGCACAATAGTCCTCTCCTGCTGTTTGTCCCCTAGCAGGTAGTATGCCTCTGAGGCTGGACATAATACAACCATTTCTTTCTTAGTGATCCCCTAACATTTAATTTGCTTTTTTTCACAGCTGCTAAGGTTAGGATTGATGTTTTAATTTAATCACAGCTTCAAAGCTCCTTTTCCTGACCAGTTACTGTCAGCTCAGACCTCATCAATGTATGTAGCATTAGGATATTTTGCCCTTATATGTATCATTTTTCACATTTATATTAAACCACATTTGCCATTTTAATACACACTCATCCACCTTGGGGAGATCCTTTTGAAGGTGTTCACAATCTCCTTTTCACTACCCTGAATAATTCGGTATCAGAAAACTTGGCTATTCCTGACTCTGGAACATATATGTACAAGTTACAAAGCACAGGTGTCAAAACATCTCACTGCAGGGGTAGCGAGTGATCCTTATATACCTCGTGTGATAAATATTCCTGCCCTCTGCTGACTATTTGTTAACCAGGTACCAATCCATAAGAGGAATTCATCTCTTCTCTCAGGACCACTAAGTTTGCTCAGGAGCCATTGGTGAGGAAATCTGTCAAAATCTTTTGGAAAGTCCATGCTAAAAAATGTCTCCACAATCACCCCTCTCCACAGGCTTGTTGACATTCTGAAATAACTTCAAAAGGTTAACGAAACAGAACTTCCTTTGCATAAATCATGCTGATTTTTTTCAGCAAGATTTAGCCTTTTACAGGCATCTGGACTTGGTGATTTGTTAATTTTTAATTGGACAATGAGGCCCAATTCTTCTGTTTTGTATCTTCCACAGTAAAGACAGATGCAAATAATTCATTTGGCTTCTTTGCAATCTCTATATCCCTTTTTTATCTCACTTTTTGCTCCTTTGCTGTCCAGCCACCACCACCCCAGCCAATTTTATGCTTCTTGTATATTTAAAAGTTAATCTTTTTCTTTCTTTTTTAAAGCAATATGCTCCTCAGTTTCTTCTTGTTGTTGTTACATTCTGCACCATTTATTGCATTTCTTTTATGAAAGTTTGACAGTCGGGGTTGTTCTCATCATTTCGGCAAGACTACCATTTTCCAAAGAAAACCTTCTTGCCTCTGACTTCTTAGTAACTATATTGACATATTCTTGAACTGGGAATGTACATGCAGTATACATTCCAGCTGAGCTTCTATTATTTAAGTTTTCAATAACCCCCAGACATTTTGAAGAGATGTTGCCTCTTGACTTTCCCCTTCTTATCATTCTCTTCATTTTTAAGAAGATTATTCTTTTGCGGTCAAATGCAGGACTTCTTTGACTATTCTCCACTAACATATATGTTGGATATGAGAGCACCAGTGCTTGGAATGAACTGTTGTTGTTTAGTCATTTAGTCGTGTCCGACTCTTCGTGACCCCATGGACCAGCGCACGCCAGGCACTCCTGTCTTCCACTGCCTCCTGCAGTTTGGTCAAACTCATGCTGGTAGCTTCGAGAACACTGTCCAACCATCTCGTCCTCTGTCATCCCCTTCTCCTTGTGCCCTCCATCTTTCCCAACATCAGGGTCTTTTCCAGGGAGTCTTCTCTTCTCATGAGGTGGCCAAAGTATTGGAGCCTCAGCTTCACAATCTGTCCTTCCAGTGAGCACTCATGGAATGAACTATATAAGCTGAATGAAGTTAAACACATCTGAAAGCAGTTCCCATAATTTCTGGATGAACTAAAGAGGAATCAAGTTCATTTTGAATTGGAACTTTGAACGATTTGTAATTCATCTTCACATTCACTCCCCCTCTCCCACAAGCAGAATATTAGCTTTCACAGAATGAAAAGGGGGGGGGGAGTGAATCAATTGGAGAAACTTAGAGAGCAAATTGTGGAGGCAACATTCAAATGTCATACCCATACTTGAACATTTCCAGCAATTTCCTCAGTGGGATACCAGCCTGATTTACCCATGCATGATCACTGCATCTTGAAGTGATGATGGCATACCTTTGTGAATGGGCTATCACCGAGGTTCTAAAGAGGGGTTGGACTTTGGGGTTCCCACAAGGAATATTTTTCATTGGAAAGAGCCCACACATCAAGCAAACAATAATCCAACAGAGAAATTTAAGCACTGTATCTGTATCTGTGAACTAGGTCTATGTCACATCTACCTTTCTCTAACTTCTACCCAATGACACTTTGACTGCTGCAAATGATTTTGCCATGTTTCTGGAACAAACAAATAAAAGGAGTTTGCAGATGCCTCTTGTCTATTACAAAATCCAATTAACTGTTGCAAAGGAGATTGTTTAAACCAGGCATAGGCAAACTCGGCCCATCATCCCTGACCACTGGTCCTGTTAGCCAGGGATCATGGGAGTTGTAGGCCAAAAACATCTGGAGGGCCGAGTTTGCCTATGCCTGGTTTAAACTTCAAGGGGAGGGTGGAATCCCAAACTCTTGCATTTTCAGAGCTCTGCAACAACTTTCCCCATTCTTTTAAAAGTGTTTGCTAACAAGTTATCAAAAGCTTAATTAATTCACACTCATCTGCCGGCCCTTACCATTCCACTTTGAATCCAATTTTCCCGGTAGAAAGCTTGACCTTTAATCTCCATTTCTAAATTGCTTCAAATGTAGGCAGAGCTGTGCTGCTTTGAGTTACCCTTTGTTTTTCAGGAGTCTTCATTCATCATTGCATTCTCTGGGCATTATTAGAAAAATGAGTGGCATTTTCGAGGTTCCTAGGAGGGACGGGCAGGAGGGGAGAGAAATCCTCCAGGCTGTTTAATTTCCTGCGGTGGCATGAGTTTGTCCTCAGCAAGATGAGGGCTAATGCTAAGCAGATCACTGTGCTGACTCTGGCACTCCTAAGGCAGTCATTCGAAAGACTGTTTCATGTGTTCTTGCATAGTTCTTGCATTGTTGCAAAAACTAGATTAATTATATAATTAAAGACTCCAAAGTAGCCATTCACAGAGGAAGGCAATGATTGCATGTTATGCTTCTTGGAATCTTACAATGTGTGCAAAAAACTGTGTGTGTGTGTGTGTGTGTGTGTGTGTGTGTGTGTAATATACTCAGAGTCGAGAGTGGATTTCATGCTCTTTATTCAGCTCATAGTGGTGAGGAGGAATGAAAGTCCCCTCAAAGTATCTGCTTTATATACATTATTTACACAATGGGCTGCACGTGATTGGCTAATTCCGGAATTCTCCTGTAGGCCAATCAGGTTGTGGATTCACTTCCATCTGGAGCCGGATTGGGTGGCTCCTGCAGACCAATCATACCGCTGCATTGTTCTAGAACCAATCAGACTGCTGCATTCTGAATCCTATTGTTCTAGGACCAATCAGACTGCTGCATTCTGGATCCTATTGTTCTAGGACCAATCAGACTGCTGCATTCTGGATCCTATTCAACTCAGTATATAACAGTGTGTGTGTTATTTTGTGCATTTTAAAAAATCCACAGAAAATGAAATGACGCAGACCTTTTATTGGACGTATGTGGAACTGACATAAAACAGGAATGATCCATCCCTGGCTGCAGTCAGATAACCTGTCTTTTTGTTGGACAGCAAATCAATCTGTAGCATACAACAGACTGGACACTTACTGTTTCTCTAAGGCATCAAGGCATTGCTGTGAAACAAACAAACAAACCAAACAACAAACAAACCCAAAGCAACTAAACCCAAAGCTGCCATGTCCTTCAGTTTTCTTCATATAACTGAAAACCTAGCAGTTTTCTTTGAAAAACAGCAAGTCAAAAATGCAAGCTTTCAGTAACAGCGGGCACCACTGTGGGGCTGTCAAGACAGCAGAGAAGAATTCACTTATGAAGGTGTTTTCTCAAAACCCCCATAGTGGAGAGGCAGAGCTATGTGGATAAAGCCAAAGGAGAAAGGGTAGAGTTACCAAAGCAATTTCTCCTTGCCTCCCAAAGGTGGTGACATAGGTGGCGAAATCCAACAGAGTTTAATACCATTTGGTGTCTTTGGGCATTCCCACTGGCTGCTTTTGCAAATGGGCTGTTTTCTAATCCAGCTGCAATGATTGTATGAAAAGGGAAAGATTAAGCCCTTTTGAATGACTTCGTAGTATACAGCTACAAAGAAAAAACTGAGTTGCATAAAGGGCTGGTGCCCTTCTTGAGCAGCTCAATACATTTCTGTATTACCTCATGGTGACCATTTTCAAAACTATTAATTAATTAATTAGTTTAATTATTTCCCATCCTCCCTCCCAAAGGAGCCCAGGGTGGCAAAACTAGGCAGAAGGCGAGTTGTGTTTCAAGGATGAAAACATTAATCTCTTATCATGGTTGTCTTACCAAGTAAAGACACATGAGCACAGAAATCTGGTAAGTTTAAACCCCTTTTTAACATATCCTGTATTAGCAGTGAAGCATCCACGTGGTCTCCTATTTTCTTCACGTGGCAGGAGAGGTGAAGGATCTGCTGGATCCCAGAACCTGACACATTCAACTGCTTTACGCATTTGATTTTCTGCTGGTCTCCTTTGATTGCCTTATTCTCCATGAGTTTGTATAATCCCATTTTAAAGATGTTTCAATCAGTGACCATCACCTATCTCAGTTTAACTATGCACAATGTGTTGTATTTCCTTTTGCCTGTCCTGCATCTTCCAACATCCACCTTCATTGAATGACACTGAGTTCTAGTATGATGAAAGAGGGAGAAAAAAATATATTTCCACTTTCTCTACACTAGGCATAGTTTATACACCTGTATTATCCCCCACCCCATTGCCTTTTCTCTGAACTAAAACAACAACAACCCCAAAGTTGCAACCTTGTCTCATAGGGGATTTGCTCCAGCCCTTTGGTCACTTCAGTTGCCATTTTCTGAATATTTGCCAGCTCTACAACACTGTTTTGAGGTGAGGTGACCAAATGCAAACACAGTCTTCCAGGTTAGTTTGCACCATAGCTTTGTATAGTGACATGAAATTGGCTGTTTTACTTTCCATCCCTTTTCTAATGATCCTTAACATAGAATGCACTGCCATACACCGGTTCAGTGTTTTTATTGAGCTATCCACCATAACCCCCAAATCCCTTTCCTAGTCAGTCATGGTCAATTCAGATTATATAAGCAAATATCTGAAATTAGAAATCTGTCCCTGCCATTTCCTTTCTGTATGTGACCCCTAATTTTTTCCTGGGTTTTCTTCAATCCTCCAGTGCAGATTTACAGGGTGCACAGTGGGTGCATGAGGAGAGGGTGAGGAATCCCATTGTACAGCAAAGCATTCTTGCACTTATGGAACTATTTAGTTGGATACTACTATATTTCCCGGGACGCGGGTGGCGCTGTGGGTTAAACCACAGAGCCTAGGACTTGCCGATCAGAAGGTCGGCAGTTCAAATCCCCACAACAGGGTGAGCTCCCGTTGTTTAGTCCCTGCTCCTGCCAACCTAGCAGTTTGAAAGCACGTCAAAGTGCAAGTAGATAAATAGGTACCGCTCCTGCAGGAAGGTAAACAGTGTTTCCATGCACTGCTCTGGTTCGCCAGAAGCGGCATAGTCATGCTGGCCCATGACCCAGAAGCTGTACGCCAGCTCCCTCGGCCAATAAAGCGAGATGAGCGCCACAACCCCAGAGTCGGCCACAACTGGACCTAATGGTCAGGGGTCCCTTTACCTTTACTATATTTCCCAACTGTATACCCGTAGAGTCCATCTTAAGCAACAATCCTCCCCACACCTATTACAGCATGTCTACTCACCTAGGAGTAAACCCAGGGAATTCAGTGGGACTTACCTACACTAAAACATGCACAGGGTTTCACTGTTAGTTCCTTTAAAATTTAGCATTAGCTCTGGAACAATAACCCTGTGAGGTTATTCAAACACGGTCAGAGAAAACAGCAAAAAGTATTTTTAAAACGTGCGCACCGTGAGCATACAGTTTTCATCCCAGATGCTACTTCTGACTTGGTGCCATCTCTCTTTGATAACTTCCCTGGCATTTGCAAAAATTATAGGCATTGTCCTGTAATTCGTTTTACCCAATAAACATGTGGAACAAAAAGAAAAGAGCCAAAAACAGAATCATTGCATTGTAAGCCAAGAATATAATTGGAGGGTCTTTATAATCCTATCCTGTAGTGTTTGCAGCTGTGAGAAGCATAACCTAGATAATAAGGATGTGATAATGTTACCAAAACCTGCTGATAGAAGTGCAGCTCCTGTGACAGCTAATTTATTCCACGTGGCTCAATCATTAGTTCTTCTCTCCTCTGCCGGAAGATTTATTAACCATTATACCACTGTCTGTCAATTAGAGTCAACTGATTAATGAAACAAAGACAACTTGTGGGACCCTCAACCCCACAACTTATGGCCCCAAATAAAAAGTTTTTCAAATGCTTTCGAAAGACAGTTATGGGTCCACTGTATTATAAACTTGGTGCACAAAAACCTTCTTTTTTAAAAAAAATCCCCACTAATCTGCAGCAGAGGGAGACATGAAGCAGCAAGCATGAGTATGGCCAAGTGTCCTTCTTTACTGAGTGCAGTTCTCTAGTAGAAGGTGTCCTCTATGCAGTGGTGTAGCAAGGTCTGGTGGTACCCGGTGTGGAAATTTTCTTGATTTTTATTTTATTTTATTTTTTGCCTGCAAAAAATGGCTTGACTTTATTTCATATTCTCTTACAAAGGAATGTGGATTCTGGGCCTCTGATAAAAAGTAGGCTACTGTGGACAGATACTTAAATCTACAGGATGGATTGTGTTTTGGCTTGTGTTATTTTATTTATATTTATTGTTTGTTTATTTAATAAAATTTATTTTAAAAAACAACCTGCAAAGTGGTTTACCAAAACAAAAAACAAAAACCAGCAGCATTAAAATCCAGAAAAAATTAACAACCCTACTTTAAAACATACAGAAGCTAAAATATTAAAATAGATTAAAATTACTTCAACTTCCTAAGCATCTGGGCATGCTTGCCTAAACAAGAATGCTTTTAGCAGGTGCTTGAAAACAGTATAGCAAAGGCAATAGGTTGGGAATTCCAAAGTGCAGGTGCTGCCACACTAAACAATGCAGTACAGATATTATTTGGAACCTGCCTGTGAGTCTCATCATGATCAGCGGGACTTATTCCCGAGCCAAAGGTGCATAAGATTGGCTGCAATCCTATGCACCCCTTGCATCCAACTGGTACCTAAAAATCTGCACAAACCTGCACCAGAGAATTGTAGAGTTGGAAGGCACCCCTGAGGGTCATCTAGCCAAACCCCTGGGGCAATGCAGGAACCTCAACTAAACCATCCCTGACCGATGGCCATCCAGCCTCTGTTTAAGACCTCCAAGGAAGGAGAGGCCACCTTCTCCCGAGGGAGTTCTTTTCACTGTCAAACAGCTCTGCCTGCCAGAAAGCTCTTCCTGGTGTTTTGACAGCCCGGGGGAGGCTTGGGAGTTGTGGGTGGGTGGCGCGCCATTGCCCCACGCTCCCAGGCTGCTTCCGGGGTGCGGGGGGAGCCCTCCCAAGCCTTGCCCAAGCTTTCCAAATGAAGGGGGAAGGAGGGAAGGCCACCGGCAAAGCAGCACAGCTCCCCACCCCCCACCAGGAAGCAGCCCAGGAGCTGCCATTTTGTCACCCCCCTCAGTAATGACACCTGAGGCACCCGCACCCCCACACCCCCCCACACCCCTTCCTACGCCACTGCCTCTATGCAGTTGTTTTTTTAAAAAAAGACATCTAAATACAAATCCAAGACTCCGCCCCTCAATTGCAAGCATTTTGGCTTACTTCTGAGTAAATGCACAGGGCTGTTGTTGTTGTTTTTAAAAAATCTAATTACCTATATCTCAGAGTGGCAAACACAGGAAGTCTGATAAAAAAGGCAACCTTTTTGACAGCCTCACTTAATGCCCATTGACTTAGAGAAACATAGAGCTATTATATAGGAAAATACAGAGCTTGGGGAGCCATCTGACTGAGGGAATCTTGGCATCATACTTTGAATTGCAGGAGGGTGGAGATACTCTTGAGACAGCCTACTTTGCCTTGTTATTTGGCCCATACGAGAGTTTGTGTGTGTGTGTGTGTGTGTGTGTGTGTGTGTGTGAGAGAGAGAGAGAGAGAGAGAGAGAGAGAGAGAGAGAGAGAGAGAGAATATATATATAAGGATACCAAAATGGATCCTTTCCTCTGGATGCCACTAGGAGCAGCGTGAAATCTGTCCTAGCATCTCTGCTTGGCAAAGTGAAGGGCTCAGCTGTGAGCCATCCAAGAACACCTGCTGTTGTTATTGTTGCCGTAGGCAGTAGCAGCTGAGCAGGAAAAAAAGAGTGAGACTGAGCAAGAGAGAAAGAAGTGAGGCAAACAGGAGTGCTCAAACTGGAGCTGGGAACTCAGCTAACCTGGATAGCAGAGTGCTGATTTGCTTGAAGGAGACAAACGGCTCATCCAACGTCGTAGAAGCACTTCCAGTGACTTCTCCAGACCAGAGAGTTTAACAGCTCCACAAAGCTCAGTAGAAACTTCGGGGGAAATGGAGGTGCACAGGGAAGCTTAGGATGGATCATTTGTCATCACACATGCCCTTCCTTTTCTAGAAGCAGGTCTGAAGCCTTTCTAGACAAAGGGTAGCTCAAATGACACATTGCAATGCGGAATACCTCGGGTTACATACGCTTCAGGTTACAGACTCGGCTAACCCAAAAATACTACCCCGGGTTAAGAACTTTGCTTCAGGATGAGAACAGAAATCGTGCTCCGGCGGCAGAAATTCGGTGGCAATTCTAATGTTATCTTCACCACTACCCAACTGGGTTAAATGAGACTGAACCCTAAGTTGTATTCACACAAACCCCAGCTCATTCACTGAATAAGGCGGGGAGTGGGACCATGTCAACTTTTAGAAGACATCTGAAGGCAGCCCTGTTTAGGGAAGCTTTTAATGTTTAATAGACTATTGTATTTTAATATTCTGTTGGAAGCCGCCCAGAGTGACTGGGGAAACCCAGCCAGATGGGCAGAGTATAAATAATAAATTATTATTATTATTATTATTATTATTATTATTATTATTATTATCATCATCATCATCATCATCATCATCAACTTGCTATGCTTCTGTTGCTGGTGCCCAACTCTCTCTGCTCACACCCCATGTTTCCACATTAAGCTTTATGGACGAATGCCACTGGGAACTGTGGTCAAGCAGGGTCCCCAGTCACACGGGGCACCCTATAAGTACACAACTCCTCAGGGCAGGAAAACAGCACTTCACATCTGCCACTGCCTCCCTTTCTCTTTCCTTCGGGTAACTGGCAGGGTTGTTTGGGGGAAAGAGAAGAGGTTGGAGGTAGGAATGGGTGACTAAATTTATTGTGGCTCCTTTACCAATCTAAAGTAGTAAAAAGGTAAAGGGACCCCTGACCATTTGGTCCAGTCGTGATCAACTCTGGGGTTGTGGCGCTCATCTCGCTTTATTGGCCAAGGGAGCCGGCGTACAGCTTCCGGGTCATGTGGCCAGCATGACTAAGCCGCTTCTGGCGAACCAGAGCAGCACATGGAAACGCCGTTTAGCTTCCCACCGGAGCGGTACCTATTTATCTACTTGATGATAAATCTACTATTTATCTACTTTGATGTGCTTTCGAACTGCTAGGTTGGCAGGAGCTGGGACTGAGCAATGGGAGCTCACCCCGTTGCGGGGATTCGAACCGCCAACCTTCTGATCGGCAAGTCCTAGGCTCTGTGGTTTAACCCACAGTGCCACCTGCGTCCCCTAATCTAGAGTTCACCCCATTTCCACATCAGTTTTTTGGGGGGAGTGCATGAAAATTAATGTGCATTTTTGCATGCATGACTAATATAATATGCAGTTTCCCCTAAATTTACACACTTTTTTGCAATTCCTTATCTTCCTCCTCCTCCCTGCTGAGTTCTACAAGGACAAGACTAAGACAACTGGTGCAAATTAAATAGGTTTGAATTAAAAAGCAGGCTGTGAATTTCTCTTCCCTCCACCTGCATCGCTAGGAGCAGGCAGGGGTGGGATGCATGCAAACAGAATCAAGGAAAAAGCAGCAGTAGGTTTGGCCATCTTAGTTCTGCTCGCAAGCATTCAAGCAGGGGTGCTCCCATTGTCAAGCTTCAAATTCTTGCCCCTGCCACTCACACAAACACTTGCCAAATGCTCAGAAAACGGAGCTCTTTGAACATCCCTCACCTGATGTGTTTGCAGTTTGCTTTCTCACCACTGTTCTTGCTTCCCTGCTGAAATAAGGAGCTGGAGGGAGGTTGTATCTGAGGCCTTCATTACCAAACCAGTCCTAGAAATTTAGGAAAGTAAGGCCCTGCTGGGTTTGGGGATTTTCTAATGACATTTTTTCCCCCAACCACCTAGCCATTTAAAGCTAGTCTGGAAAAAATACATGGATAGAAACCAATTATTTGGCACAGGGGGGCTTAACTCCATTTCTGCAGCAGGAGGGTGAAGTGAAAACTTAAAATCGATAGAGGCGGCAACTCTGTTAAAATGAGTCCATGAAGTGTTGAAAATCACCCCCAAAGAACTCTCATATTAGCCCTTCCCAGAAACATAGGAAAAGACTGCAGCTGATACATATCGACCGAGTGGAAAATAGACATCTTTGTTTTGTGTTAAGGAGAGGTAAAGAGTCACAATATGATGGGGAAGATGCTAACTGAGCAAACTTCTTCTGTGGGTTTTGGTGACAAGTCTGCCAAAGAGTTGAGGAAATATATTTCCTTCAAAATGTTTCCCAGAAAAAAAGTTTAATCGTCAGTTTGGTGCACATTTCCTTAATTGCCACACAGAAACTCATTCCCCCAAAGCTTACATCTTCTAGAATTTCAGCACTCACTGCAGATACCATCAAAGATGTCAGACATGGTTGACTGTTCCCAGAAAGACTGTCAGCCATAGGCTAGCCAAACAGGACCATTCTGTGGATAAGCTCTAGAATATACCTGGCACTGAGCTTCAGAATTTGTGGTGTGGCCCTCCAGGCATTAGATGTGTCCACCAGAAGGCTGTGTAACTTAGAAGCATAGAAAGTTTAGCGACAAAGGAAGAAAATATTCAACCCCATGGAGGAGGGCTGCATCTCTTTATGGGCTCATCATTCCAGCCACATTGGAGACCAATGGCAAAGTCTGTATACAGAGAGGAATGGAGGGTCACATTTACCACAGTATCTCTTTGAACATCTCAGACATGCCCACCAGTGATAGACCCTCTGGTAGTAAAGGTAAAGGGACCCCTGACCATTAGGTCCAGTCGCGAACAACTCTGGAGTTGTGGCGCTCATCTCGCTTTACTGGCCGAGGGAGCCGACGTTTGTCCGCAGACAGTTTTTCCGGGTCATGTGGCCAGCATGACTAAGCCGCTTCTGGCGAACCAGAGCAGCACACAGAAACACCATTTACCTTCCCACCGGAGCGGTACCTATTTATCTGCTTGCACTTTGATGTGCTTTTGAACTGCTAGGTTGGCAGGAGCAGGGACTGAGCAACGGGAGCTCACCCCGTCGGGGGATTTGAACCGCCGACCTTCTGATTGGCAAGTCCTAGGCTCTGTGGTTTAACCCACAGCGCCACCCGCGTCCCTCTGGTAGTAGGGTGCCTAAATTCTGGGACCAAGCTCTGGGATCAAATAACTCCAAAAAAAAAAAAACCTTTTACCTTCCTTCAGCTCACCTTGGCTCCATAGTTCACAGTCAATATGTCTTACTGACTTCTTTTCTGCATCCTTTATTGGTGCAGTGCAGAACCACCTGCTCATGCTTCCAAACGTTTTCCTAAACCCACACCTCTTTCTTCCCAAGCCTTGTTCCCCATCCTAGACTCCGATTTGTCATCTCTCAGGTATTCCTGAGCATGCCCATCTCCCAGTTCCACCTGACTTTGCAGAATCAGCCTCTACAGGCTCTGTCTAGTTTCATTAGCTGCAGAGCAGAGGGAGAGTAGTGAAGCAGGGGTACACCACTTCCTCTGCTAAGAGATTTGCTGCCTTTGGCCCTCCCTCAAACATCGCCGAACATCAGGCAACCTGAACTGTTTCCATCCCAGCTAGTTGTTATAGGAATAGTCACTTTAAGAACCAGTGCCTGAGCTTGCTTTCCCACCTCTTCCTCCCCCCTTCCCCATCCCTTTTTCCTTTTGTGTCATGTCTCTTAGATGGTGGGGCCCCAGACTGGGTTACTACTGATCTTGCAAGCTGCTCTGGGAGCCATTTAAGCAAAAGAGGAGGATCAAAGTGCTTTAAATAAACAAACAATGGGTTTATTGGCCTTTCTTGATCACCCGCTTGGCTCCTCACTTGATGGTTGCAAGCCTGACCCCTGAAGAACTCCCTTATGAAAAGATATGCCCGGCCACCATCCCCCAACTCTAGGGACCTTCGAAGAGCAACCTCCCTTGAACCTGTCTTGTGTGTGACAGCTACAGATTTCGAGACTATCATACTGAGTGATCATCAGTGCTGTCCTAATTAAATATGATATGTAAGCTTCTTAATTTGCACATTTTGATTACTATGTTTACAGTACACATACCATGTCTACTAATTTAACCCCTCAGTTTACACAACCGTACATAACGTATGCTGATTAGTAAATTAGACAGCTTGAAACTGCAGGGATTGCTGTGGAAGTAACTAGTTTGCATTCAAAATGTAAACAAAGCTGGCTGCATTTTTCATCGCATAGCCTACTTAGGCAGATGTTAAGAAATACTCAGCCCTTCATAAACAGCAGATGTTTTGTTGCAATACGTTGTAGCCATTTGTCTCAGGCCAAAACAATGGATACATAAGATACATTCTTGACATAAGAATGACATTCTTACCATGCCATAAAGCCATCTATAATGAAAAAGGTGCTTCCAAACCAGGTGAAAATGAAGCTCCCTGCCTTCAGTAGCTCACTATAGAATCACACGTTATTGCTTTTCCCCACTTAATTTGCAGAAGACTTTTGCAGAGAACTTTCCTTGCACCTGCAGGGTCATGCAAGATAGATGGAACATGGACCAGTAGCAGTTGGCCAATGAAAGTGAGCTTTAACATAAATTCATGGTATTCCACAGATGAATGTATGGCTGGCCCCCCAGATCCTATTAGACTACAACATACAACATCCCTGACCATTGTCCATGCTGACTGGTGCCAATGGAAGATGGAGCTCCACAACATCTGGGGGACCAATTGCTCCCTAATCCCTGATTTTGGAACAAAGGAAAGTCCCTTGTATCAATTCAGGTTAGAGTTAGGGTTTGTCCACCCAATCAATACAATCCATTTTTCAGACGTATTTTTGGCATCCTATAATTTCAACCGGGCTTCCAAAACAAATCTGAAAACCCTGAATCCATCATATGCAGCATTTAAAAAATAATAATAATTGTTGTACAGTGGTACCTTGGGTTAAGTACTTAATTCATTCTGGAGGTCTGTTCTTAACCTGAAACTGTTCTTAACCTGAAGCACCACTTCAGCTAATGGGGCCTCCCGCTGCCGCTGCACCGCTGGACCACAATTTCTGTACTCATCCTGAAGCAAAGTTCTTAACCCGAGGTACTATTTCTGGGTTAGCGGAGTCTGTAACCTGAAGTGTATGTAACCTGAAGCGTATGTAACCCGAGGTACCACTGTATTGCAACTTGTTGGCAACTCTAAACATTCTGTTTAGAATCATGCATCATAAACAAGCTACTATAAAAGGCTATCTGTTGCTGTAGTTGTCAATATTCAGAGTGAGTTAGATGCTCATCATCCCTTATCTAATTAAAGTGGCTAAACTCCAGATGTGAAGCCCTCTCTGTTTTATGTGTGAGCATTCAGTTAAATGGCTGAATCAATGACATGATGCAGCCAACCTCTACAGCTGCGCTAAAGCTGTGGTAACGGCTGTGCCAACTGATCAGTTTAACATGACAACATGGTCAAAAGAATACAAGACATCCTGCCACCATTTACAAGATGCTAAATCACAGCAAGTGAGGCATATCAGATCAAGGGGACATTTCCCCAAAGGTCAAATATGAATGAAACTAAAGGTGTATTGAGCTTCAGATTGTGTCTAGGAACTGAAAAAGGCCTTTTTTATTGATGTTCTGTTGTGCATTCTCACATAAATCATATTCCATGTATAATAGCAAAGTCCAGCAGGTGTCTCCCCCTCCCTTCAAAATTAATCAACAGAGACCTGGAAAAGACATTTTCCTAACACCTTGCAGGGCCACTGCCTGTCAGAAAAGACAGCAGTGGGTATGAAATAGCAGTGATTTGACTCACTATAAGGCAGGATTGTACCTTCATCAGTAAGGTTATATGGCCTTATCCATGATTCTCCAAAGACCACCGTTTTAATATTCATGCCATCTGTTCCACAGTTCAAGGCGGTTTACACACACACACACACACAGAGAGAGAGAGAGAGAGAGAGAGAGAGAGAGAGAGAGAGAGAGAGAGAGGAGTTCTCAGAAACAGATACAGTATTGAAACAAAAGAAAACAACAAGCAATATATCAAATTACTGTAACAGGTAGAAATGATATCAAACCACATTTCAGATTTTATGGACTTACCTAAAAACCTCTGTCGGGCCTTGTTTTCCAAACATTAGTAAGGAAATGCAGTGATATCAGCCCTCAGTGATACCCTCATTCCAGAAACTTACGGGCCGGGTTTTTGGTACTATGTATACCATTTAGGTATCCTTGAATTAAGCAGTTTATAAATTCTCCAAAATAAAATAAATGGCACTGCAGCCACCACCATTCTGATCTTTCAGCCAATGGAGCCTTAAATAGACTTCATGACTCACAAGCTATCAGCTGGGCTTTCAGATTCCTCTATATAACAGGAACTTGTCTAGCTCACAAAAGAAATATTTGGATATACTTGGCTAAACTTCAGTTTGGTTTTGTCCTACAATGGCATTTCTTGGGGGTTTTCTCCTCCCATTTGCTCACAGAATACCATGATCTAGGCTATATGGACCAATCTTTTTCAGAGTGCCTAAAATCCACATCTCAGGGCACTGAGTTTGACAAGGTGATTTCCTGCATGCTAGGATGCTAAAGATTGCAGGCTAAAACTTTCTGAGAGGATAAACAGTGACACCCAATGGTAAGCCAGCTAAGTACAACAGGCTGAATTCATAACCAGATGAGCTGCCTTGATGACCTGCAGCCCCAAGGATGGTAGTTCTATCACCATGATTTGCAAACACAATTTTGAAAATCAGTCATTCTATCCATGTATGCTAAGACATAATTTCTCAAGATTCTCTCCTCCCCTATTGGGGAGTTGTTGAATTTATTCATCATATAAACAAAAAGTCCAATAAATAAATAAAAAATGAAGACAACATGAACCAAGTCTCCAAAGGCTTTGCTGAGACTAGTGAGCAGAGGAGGTAAGTACCAATATGCTGGCTCTCTGATGCAAAACAATATTAAAATAAATGAGAAGGCATCATTTAACAATAGGAGGGATTGTTACAGTGGAAGTAACTGCAGGTTATACATACAACCCATGTGATATAGATAGACCCATGCTTTTCAACATCTACATGCAGCCACTGGGAGAGATCATCAGGGGGTTTGGGCTGGGTGTTCATCAGTGTGCGGATGATACCCAGCTCTACCTCTCTTTCAAATCAGAACCAGTGAAGGGGGTGACGGTCCTGTTTGAGTGTCTGGAGGCGGTTGGAGGATGGATGGTGGCAAACAGATTGAGATTGAATCCTGACAAGACAGAAGTACTGTTTCTGGGGGACAGGAGGCGGGCAGGTGTGGAGGATTCCCTGGTCCTGAATGGGGTAACTGTGCCCCTGAAGGACCAGGTGCGCAGCCTGGGAGTCATTTTGGACTCACAGCTGTCCATGGAGGCACAGGTCAAATCCGTGTCCAGGGCAGCTGTGTACCAGCTCCATCTGGTACGTAGGCTGAGACCCTATCTGCCCGCGGACTGCTTCGCCAGAGTGGTGCATGCTCTGGTTATCTCCCGCTTGGACTACTGCAATGCGCTCTACGTGGGGCTACCTTTGAAGGTGACCCGGAAACTACAACTAATCCAGAATGCAGCAGCCAGACTGGTGACTGGGAGCGGCCGCCGAGACCATATAACACCGGTCTTGAAAGACCTACATTGGCTCCCAGTATGTTTCCGAGCACAATTCAAATTGTTGGTGCTGACCTTTAAAGCCCTAAACGGCCTCGGTCCAGTATACCTGAAGGAGCGTCTCCACCCCCATCGTTCTACCCGGACACTGAGGTCCAGCTGCGAGGGTCTTCTGGCGGTTCCCTCCTGCGGGAAGCCAAGTTACAGGGAACCAGGCAGAGGGCCTTCTCGGTAGTGGTACCTGCCCTTTGGAACGCCCTCCCACCAGATGTCAAAGAGAACAACAACTACCAGACTTTTAGAAGACATCTGAAGGCAGCCCTGTTTAGGGAAGCTTTTAATGTTTGATGTATCACAGTATTTTAATATTCTTTTGGAAGCTGCCCAGAGTGGCTGGGGAAACCCAGCCAGATGGGCGGGGTATAAATAATAAATTATTATTATTATTATTATTATTATTATTATTATTATTAGTGGGGCAAATCATTGAGCAAGTATAGATTACCAAACTGCTCTACTTTCTCACCTCACAGCTTGGTAAGGCATGGTTGTCTGTGCTATCTTGCCCAGTAGCAAGGAGGTTTGCCATGTCCCTCGCCTCAAAGTCTCCCAGATGCAGGACTCAGATGTTGGTCTGTGGATGTCTCTGGTTGAGGTGATCAAGCAGTTGCCCCAATCAAGGGGGAGCCTCTTCACTGACCTGCCATCATTTTCTAGGTCTGAGAGATGATTCCCACACAGTCTCTCCTGCTCCATAATTATGCAGGGACATTTTTTTAAAAATTGCAAACAGCTTTCCCAGCGGGACAAAACCGTTCGAACATCAAACCTTGGCAGCCTTCTGGGGGAGGGAGGGAAAGGAGATTGTTAGCTGCTTTGAGACTCCTTAAGGGAAGTGAAAGGCAGGATATCAAGTCCAAACTCTTCTTCGTCATCATCTTCTTCTTCTTCTGGCTCCCAGCGACTCCTGAGACATCTTCCCAAACTGAGCTAGTAGAGCCCACTGGGAGTTGTCCAAGGTACTGATTTGCCTTGCACTGGACCTGTCATGAACCAGAACCAGGTTCCACTTTCCCTGCAGGCCCCAAACTCGCAGAAGAGGAGGATAAGGATTGTGACTTATTTTTCCCAGCATGCCCTGCTGCGATTTGAGAACTTTTTGAAACAGGCACAATCAACCTGTCAAACGCTCCAAAGAACCTCTCTGTCTTTCCATCTTTTTTTTAAAGCATAATTTTATTAATCTAGATTTTCAAGATAGCCTACAAAGGAGAACCATAAAACAAATATAAAACTGATCAAAAACATCAGAAACAAAAGCAATTATGGTAGCAACAGTAAAATACAAAAAAAACAACAACCACAACACGGTCGATATAAAATCAGTTAATATCCTGAGCATTTTTATTTATTTATTTTTTTGAAAATGTTTAAAATGTCTTTCCATCTTAATAAGCGTTTCAGGCAACATCCAGCATGAAAAGGACACCCAGCTAAGGTGGCCATGGAACTAGACACATATTAGTGAGTTTCTGATCCCAGCCACTTTATAAGACTCATTTCCCAAGACCGGAGGATAGTCCTGGTTTAAAAATCTTCCTTCAGCTCCTTGTATTTTGGTGTGGTGAAACTAGAGCTCTTTTCAAAGTGGCAATTGAACTGGTGTCCTACAACCCTTACTATGACGTGAATCAAAGTAACAAACATACCCTGGCGGTGGCATGATTGATCCAATAAATCAAACCTAGACAGATGGGCATCCCTTCCCCTAAGCCTCTGTGGTAAATAAATATTCCAATTCTATTTGGTGCATATTGTTATGGGTTTGGGGTGGAGAGAGGTCAGCTGTATGCAAGATCCTTCTAACCCCTGGATCCAGCAGGTTTTAAAATATAAAACAAGGCTAGCTTCCTATGTTGGGGTGATAAACTAGGTGATGGTTTTCCAAAAGCAGATTATGTGCTTCTTCATCAAACATGCACTTACCCAGCTAAATGTTATCCAGTCACAAAAATAATAGCAGATTTGAATTCCTCAAACCAAAAAACATATTTTTAAGACCTCTCACTGAAGAAATTTGCAAAAAAATAAATAAATCAGTTTCACCCCCTAAAATAGCACACCCTACTAGTGTAGAATTCCTTCTTCTATTTCATGTGCCTGAAATACGACAACCTGTCTTCCATTCCCTCCCTCCTTCAGCTTGTTTCTTTCCTTCTTTGAATGTCATTTTGTTTGTATAGAGCCTTTTCCTTCCCCCGCCCTTATTTTTGATTAATTGAAATATTGCAGTTAAACACACACACACAGCCAGACCTTT
Source organism: Podarcis raffonei (assembly GCF_027172205.1). Taxonomy (NCBI): domain Eukaryota; kingdom Metazoa; phylum Chordata; class Lepidosauria; order Squamata; family Lacertidae; genus Podarcis; species Podarcis raffonei. Next base: position 26,917,804 of record NC_070606.1, read on the forward strand.
ATTTTGCAATGGGGTAATCCTTATAAAAACCTTTTTTTCATTATCCTTGTTTGGAGTTTTTCTGATGGACCGGCTTACATTTTATTTTGCCTCCCTGCTGTTTCTTATGTGTTTTTCCCATCATAATTGGGTCATAAAGGTTTTACAATGAGCCTATATGAATGTGTACCAAGGGAAAAATTCCTTTTTGCAAAAGCTGTTCTGATCTGAAAATCTGCACCCTCCTCTTAAAATGAGTATATGATGGGATGGTTTTAACATTGCAGATTTTCAAAAACTGTATACTTAAAATCAGTTTTATGTACATTTTCTTTACCTTTTAAGGAAAACTGGACTAATAGTGCTTCAGGGATCTCTGGTCTGTGGGTTTTATAAAAAATAAAAATAATTTTTTGCAATGCATAAGAGTTTGATCATTTCTTGATATCTTGCTGCAACTATGGGGGAGGATGAGTTGAGCTAAGAAGTTGTAAGCTTGTTCCCAGTACCTGAGATTTAGGGGTATACTGCTTCTGCATGTGGAGATAAAGGTAAAGGTAAAGGTACCCCTGCCCGTACGGGCCAGTCGTGTCCGACTCTAGGGTTGTGTGCTCATCTCACTTAAGAGGCCGGGAGCCAGCGCTGTCCGGAGACACTTCCGGGTCACGTGGCCAGCGTGACGAAGCTGCTCTGGCGAGCCAGCACCAGCGCAGCACACGGAAACACCGTTTACCTTCCCGCTATAAAGCGGTACCTATTTATCTACTTGCACTTAGGGGTGCTTTTGAACTGCTAGGTGGGCAGGAGCTGGGACCGAAAGACAGGAGCTCACCCCGCCGCGGGGATTCAAACCGCCAACCATACGATCGGCAAGTCCTAGGCACTGAGGTTTTACCCACAGCGCCACCCGCGTCCCTGCATGTGGAGATATTTATCCCCAAATATCCTGGATTCTTCTTTCTCATCCAACACCTGTCAGCCTCCACCTGAATGCTAGATTTGAAGCTCTTTAGATGCATGCCAAAATGAAGACGCAATTTAGACTGTATTCAGTCCTGGGGTTTATTGTGTTAGTTTTCCTAGTTATAATGCCAGCTCCTCTGTCCCAATTTCCAATATTCTTTGTATACTGTTGCATTATGGAACTGTGGCTTCTTGATCAATATACTGCCACATTGTGCTACATTTTAAACAGCAGGAAAGAACTGTACCGCACCACATTTTGTTGTGTGAGCAGCAATGGTGTGACCATGAAAACCATGGGAAGTTTACAACACAGAACTCCAGCAATTTTCTGAGTTAATGGAGTTGCAAATGGGTCCCGTCCCCCCTGTAAACAACATGGAAATGTGTTCTAAACTTCTGCTAGATTTCCAGAAGAGGCTTTTACATTGTGTGAAAGATAATACAGTCATACCATGGATCTCAAACACCTTGGTACCTGGACGTTTTGGCTCCCGAACGCCACAAACCTGGAAGTGAGTGTTCCGGTTTGCGAACGTTCTTTGGAACCGGAACGTCTGACGGGGCTTCTGTGGCTTCCGATTGGCTGCAGGAAGTTCCTGCAGCCAATTGGAAGCCACGGAAGCCCCGTCAGGAAGTTCCTGCAGCCAATCAGATGCCGCGCTTTGGTTTCTGAACATTTTGGAAGTCAAACGGACAGATTCCATTTGGCTTCCAAGGTACGACTGTATATAAAACTCAAAAATTAATGTGGAAGGAAACTTTAGGAATAAAAAAGTGTCCCCTGAATATAGCTGCAGTTTAATCTCGACATTCTATAGCTGGTTAAACATCCTTTCCCCCATATAAGATTCTTTTACTGTTCATCTTCCCTCTACACTCTCCCTCTTTGAAACAGGGCTTGTTAGTTTTGCTTTGAGAAATCTGGTCTGTAGGAGGTCTCCACTGAAACTGTTAAGAATTTATTTTAAAAACAAGAGGATGCCTCCTGCCGGGGACACAATCTGTTAAAATAAAAAGCAAAGATGAATATGACCTCTGTTACTTGAAAGAAACAAAGACAAAAGTCAGCCTTTTCGATGGGGAACGGGGAGATCTTGCAAACTGAGCTGAAATTTATCAGAAGGGAATCTGTTGTTGTTTCAAAAAATGTTATTTTTAAAAATCAGAAGAAGAAGAAGAAGAAGGTCATTATTAAAAAGGGAAAGAAATGAATTTTCTGATGCATTCCATGATAATATACTTTTTCTGCCTCCCCACAAACTGTTAGAGAATTTCAGGAACCCCTGGGGGGAAAAATCTGTAAAATCCCCTTTCCAAGTTGCCATCTGCAAATAAGGTGAAGAATTTTGAATGCAACCGTGGATCCTAACATATTTTACCACTGAAGGAAGAAATTGACCCCCATTTCTTCTAGTCCTCTTCCCCTTAGCCTACTAATAATGAAATAATTCCATTCACCTTAAATGGAGGGAAAGTTTCTCAGAGGAGAAAATTTGTGATATTGTTATTCTCAGAAATCTTTGAGAATTTGACAGCCGCTTCCCCAAGAATAGTCAGTGAAATTTTCCTGCACCCCATTTTGTCACCTGCATTGGGGTGGGGAATTTTGGGAGGCCATTTTCACTCAGGACATTAAGGGACCAGGGGTAGCAAGGTGGGAAAGGAGATTTCATTTTGGTCAAAATGGAGGAAAGTGTAATTGACGGACCAGTGGTAAAAAGAACTTCTTAGGCGTGTTAACGCTGGACTCCCACTATTTTTGGAGAGGAATTCTCTGCAATGTGAAATATTTCACATTCCCTTTTTATTTTCTTCAGGGACAAAAAAAATGCTCTTTAAAAATTATTCTGAGGAGAAAAGACTGGAGGCTAAATTTTGAATCGGCTGCCCTCATTCATTCGAAAACAGATGCCTCAGTGGACACAATATAGAAAGAGCTTCTGGTTATGAGCAATGTATAGGAGGAATTAAAAAGTGAAACTATTTTCCCCAGCCTTTGCCAGAGCTTGTAAAAAGGAAATGTCCTACTAACAAGCAAATTAGATGCCCTGGGGTGTTATGACAGATTTAGAAATATCCAACTATTAAGGCATTAAGAAAAGCACCATGCCACAGATGTCAATAGCACTGAAAGGATTAGGGGAGCATTACTGGAGCATAAGCAGTACGTTCTTTCTTCACATGTGTATAACTTGCCATTCATGAGGACTAACTCCATCTGTAGCTGGAGAGGTGAAGAGACAGGTTTAATTTTCAAGATGGTTTTGCCACCGCTGTATTTTAAACGGTGTAATGAAAAAAGCCCGAGCGAGTGCCAAGCTTGAGCCCCTTTCAAATGTTTTAATGTGTGTACAGTTTGGTATGGAGGAGAAATTCAATTCCATTCATATTTTAATGATAGCCTCCTTCATTTGCATTTCCCTAAATGGTACGTGAACTGAAACGCAGCTGTACTTCCAAATCTGCATTTCTCCCAATTTTGGCAATGCAGTTCTCCAACTAGAAGAGGTGTCCAAAAATGCAGGTTTCAGAGAAATGTGTGTGAGAAAATGAATCGTGTTTGGGGAAGTTGCTTGGAAAATTGTGTGTTAGGCGAAATTGCAAACAAAAGTACTGACAATGTTTTGAGGACTTAAATCACAAAATGTGGTGAGATCAACTGGAGGCTGGAAAAATGGGACATTGAGATAATAAATAATAATAATTTATTATTTCTATTATTTCTATCTATAATTTATTATTTCTATCCCCAGCCACTCTGGGCAGCTTTCAATAGAACCTTAAAAACAGAATAAAACTTCAAACATTAAAAACTTCCCTAAACAGGGCTGCTTTCAGATGTCTTATAAAAGTCAGAGAGTTGTTTATTTCCTTGACATCTGGTGGGAGGGCGTTCCACAGGGTGGGCGCCACTGTCAAGAAGGCCCTCTGCCTGGTTCTCTGTATCCTCACTTCTCACAGTGAGGGAACCACCAGAAGGTTCTCAGTGCTGGACCTCAGTTTCTGGGCTGAACAATGGGGGTGGAGACACTCCTTCAAGTATACTGGGCTGAGGCCGTTTAGGGCTTTAAAGGTCAGCACCAACACTCCAAATTGTGCTTGGAAACATACAATGTAGGTCTTTCAGGACCAGTGTTATGTGATCTCAGTGGCCACTCCCAGTCACCAGTCTAGTTGCCACATTCTGGATTAGTTGTAGTTTCCTGGTTACCTTCAAAGGTAGCCCCACATAGAGTGCGTTGCAGTAGGGAGATAACCAGAGTGTGCACCACTCTGGCAAGACAATGTGCAGGCAGATAGGGTCTCAGCCTGTGTACTAGATGGAGATGGTAGACAGCTGCCCTGGACACAGAATTGACCTGTGCTTCCATGGACAGCTGTGAGTCCAAAATGACTCCCAGGCTCATTCAGGGTCACAGTTGCCCCATTCAGGACCAGGGAGACCCCCTACACACCTTCCCCCTGTCCCCCCCAAAAAGTACTTTTGTCTTGTCAGGATTCAACTTCAATCTGTTAGCTGCCATCCATCCTCCAACCGCCTCCAAGCACTCACACAGGACCTACACTGCCTTCACTGGTTCTGATTTAAAAGAGAGGTAGAGCTGGATATCATCCGCATACTAATGAACACCCAGCCCAAACCCCCTGATGATCTGTCCCAGCGCCTTCATATAGATATTAAAAACCATGGGAGAGAGGACAGAACCCTGGGGCACCCCACAAGTGAGGGTCCAAGGGTCTGAGCACTCATCCCCCAACACCACTTTCTGGACACAGCTCAGGAGAAAGGAGCAGAACCACTGTATAACAGTGCCCCCAGCTCCCAGCTCCTCTAGACTCATCCTCCTGAGACATGATGAAACTGACAGATTCATCACCCCTGGATAGCTCAGTTGGTTAGAGTGTGTTGCTGATAATACCAAGGTTGCAAGTTCAATCCCCATACTGCAGGAATTTGGACTAGATGATTCCCAGGGTCCCTTCCATCTCTACAATTCTATGACTCTATGATCTATCCCTATGTGTGCTGAATGCTCGTAGGATGAAAGCATGCTCCGCCATGCAACTTTAGCACCAAAGAAGGAAGTTATGCTCTCTCTCTCTCTCTCTCTCTCTCTCTCTCTCTCTCGCCCCATGGATTTCCTTTCCCCCAGCTTTCTCTCGACAAAAAGCCCAAAGAGAATGAACGAGCAGCTAAATAGAGCACTTTGTTGTCACTGATACCCGACTTCAATGGAATCATCAAGCATTTGAAGACAGGTGCCGGGATCACCCAATGCAGAGACGAGGGGGATAAAAGGCTTCTGACAAAGAGGAAGGCAAAGCAGATAAATAAATAAAACTGTTCACAGTTGCAGGTGTCTTTGTATTCCTTCCAAGCAGATTTTGTAGCCAAAAAAAAAAAGCACAAAACTAGATGTCAGTACCAACAACCTGAGAACATGCATTGCATTATTAGGAAGTTCCTGGTGCTGGTGGAGGTGATGCACAGAAGGACCCTCAGTTTTTTGGGAAAGTTTTTGAGTTATGTATGGGGCTGAAGGGGAGAATTGAAACATGTGGCATTTGCATGTGTTTCTGCAATACAGAATGGTTTCGGATCCCAGCCATTGCAATGTGGCAATGGATTTGAGAGATGGGATATTTCCAGTAATGTCTGGATGAGATGCCCTTGTGTGATTGGAAGGGCAGGGCAAGCAGCAGTTTCTCTGACTTCTCTAGATTGAGTCTACCAAAAACCAGCAAGGCAGGTCGAAGAGTTTGAGAGTCTGGGGAAGAAGAAGAAGAAGAGGAAGAAGAAGAAGAAGAAGAAGAAGAAGAAGAAGAAGAAGAAGAAGAAGAAGAAGAAGAAGAAGGAGCAGCATGGATCTAGGTGGACATAGTGTGACTTACTGCTGAGTAGACATGCTCAGTAAGAGATGTCATGTGGCTGGGCTAGTCAGAATAAGGAGTTGACTGGAGGAATGAAGCCAGTTCATGAAAGTGAATCTGAAAGAGAGACTTCTCAGTTTGTCAGAGAAGAAGAGGTCCATAAGACCATGAGTGACCAATGTGAGCGAAACAGAGGTTCACATTTTGATTTCAAAGAACAAGTTTAAATATTGGGCTGTAAGCCAGTAGGATAATAAGGTTTAGCAGTAACTATTGGAGTGTTTGAAATGTTTTGCAACCATGATCTTAGGCATTCTTGCGAAAGCCCTGTTAAAAGCGTCAGTATGCTCACCACCTAACTGAGCTGAGACTCCAAGAGAAGTCTCTTGGATTCGCGGCTGAGATTCTAACCAGCAGCTTCCTGGCTCACAGCTCACACGCTTGGCCACCGTACTAGATCTCAGAAAGAAACATACAAGGGAGGGGAATACAGAGTGGTACTGTTTAAAGGGAGAGTCATGAAGTGGGATATGGGGGGGGGGATATTTACAGTGTTTCTATATTGGCCTTCATTATGCAATTACATAAAGTTCACGCAGTACATCATCTGGTTGCTTGAGGAACAGAGCCAAGCCCTGAGGCAATAGCAGACAGTGGGATGGGACCTGGCCTGCATTGGCTTCACCATTGCATGTGTGCAATACCAACCTTCCCATCTCCTTGCTGCCAGGAGGTTAGGTGAGTTCCACCACCCCATGCTGCCATCCACTGCTGCCATGGAGCAAATGTATTTGGCAACCATCAACAAATTTTAGCTGACGTATTGTATGCCTGCCTGTGCACTCATTAGGGACAGAAAGAACATTTCCAGGTTATTAGAACATGAGCTTTCCTACTTCCACACTGTGTTGCAATGCAAAGTTGTGCAATATGGACATTGTTGGAGTTCATAGTCTACGTGCAGCTTGGCAAGTGAACAATTAGTGCTTTGACTACAGGCTAGGGAGACAGAGCATGGGAGAAATTTGCCTGGAGATAGGAGGACCTAGTAACAGCTCGGTGATTGGCTGAGGTCTCTCTTATAGGCAGCATGACCTATGACATTGTTTCACTAGTTAGGAGTATATAGTACTATATATAGTAACTTGTATATAGCTTGGGAGTTTGCTGCCGTATATAATAAACTACAAAATCAAGTTACTAGTCGTCAGCTTTGTTCCTGATCGTCGTCCTGACTGAACAGTCTCGATCGTCACCTAAGAAAAGCTGCACTACTCTGCTAAGTTGTGCATCGTTGAAGAAGTTCAGAAGTGAAGAGACTGGTCCTAGCAGCCTGCGAAAGGACTTCAGAAAGTGCTCACAGGCTTCGGAGTTTTAACAGACATGTGAATAGATGATAGATAGATAGATGATAGATAGATAGATAGATAGACAGACAGACAGATAGATAGATGATAGATAGATAGATAGATAGATAGATAGATAGATAGAGATAGATGATAGATAGATAGATAGATAGATAGATAGATAGATAGATAGATAGATAGATAGATAGATAGATGATAGATAGATATAGATAGATGATAGATAGATAGATAATAACCAGATAAATAGATGCTAGATAGATGCTAGATTAATAGGCAAATAATGCCTAGGTATATGACTGGAAGCTTCTACTAGTAAAAGGTATCAACTTTATTATGTTGCTGGCTTATCTGTGTGTGCAGGGTGTGGGGGTGGGTAATTTTTATAGCAAAACAAACTTGTGTTCCTCAAATTTCTATTTGGAGAACGGTTTGGCTCCAGTTTTGGAGAACACAGAACATCCCTGCTCTACGGCATGAACTGCATCCTTGGACAGATGCCCAAACTCCAAAAAAACCCCTAAAAAATGTGCACCATTCCCAATATTTCCCAATTTGGAAACAATGGGGGGAGGCAAAAGAGAAGCTGTCTTCTTGCATTATGGTGAACTACAGACCTTAGTTATCAGATCGGCAGGTAGGTTTGCCTGGGTTTGCACAGAATCATCCAGCTTGAGCTGTTCTTCCTTGGAGGACGGGAGGCGGGCAGAAATCAATGGGCTTAAAGAAGGTGCTCTGTAAAACCTTGCATAAAAGCAACTACATTCGATCAAATTCTCCTGAAGATTGATTCTTCCCAGAAGATTTCATCAGCTTACAAGCAGAAAGGTTGTGACTTCGTTTCCCCTTGGGATTCAGCTAAGGGTAAAAACAAGAAATAGAGCCTAAATAGGAAAACACAGAGTAAAGAAAAAAGAAAAAAAAAGATGAAGCCTGCTGTTAACAGTGGCTATGTGTCATATGAGCCCAAATAACATTTCAGTTCAGAATGATTTAGCTCAGTTGGTAGAGGATGAGACTGAGGGTCATGGGTTGGAGTCCCACCTTGGGCAAAAGATTCCTGAATTGCAGGGGATTCAACTAGATGACTCTCATGGTTCCTTTCAAATCTACAGTTCTATGATTCTATAATTTAGGGATGGAGGAAAAATTCAGATTTGTTCGCATGTAAAGGCAACTTTCTGAAACACAGCCATCCCCTGAAATTCACCTTTTTAAAAAATTTTGCAGTGCAGTTCTCCAGCCAAGTAATGTGTGCAAAAATGCATATTTTAGTGAAAGTGATGTACAAAAATGAATCATATTAGGGAACATTACTTTGCAAAGTGTGCACATCGGCAAAACTGCATATTAGAAGAAATTTGCATGAAAATTCTGGTGAGAACTTTAGAAAGAAAAATGCAAACTGATGCGGAAATGTAGAGAACTGAACTTAAGACTGGGGAAGTGAGAAATTGGGAGAAACTGAAAGCAACAGATTCACCCATCCCTAGTGAAGGCAGAAGTACAGGACACAGATAAGCTGCTGCCCCCCTCCCAGCTGAATTTTCTGTTCTTCCTGCATGATGTCAAGTTCAATTCCCCCTGTGTGCTGATGCCAAACACAGAGAATGTACTGCAACTCAAAATCTCCCTAAAACACACACACCCATATTCACACACATCCTCCCTTTCCATCTTGATGGCGGCTTACTGGCAAAGCAAATTCTTCACGAATATTTTGGGCCTACTTCTTTCAGGACCTTGCAAGCGGCTGGATGCTACACACAAACAAACAAAACAAGACAACAGCCTCTTTTATCAAGCGCCAATCTTTTATCAGAAGAAGCATATGGAGGAGCAAAGAATCTCTAGGGACAAATAGCGTCTTCCCAGTGTGCTTAATAAAGACGCAGGGATAGATGGTGTCAGAATAATTGGGATACATTGCCATCCACTGCCCTGACTATTTCTGGCTTGTGTATATTCAGAATGACCTGGGTACATGACAGGCTCCCAGAATAATGGGATACATTCAGGCGACTTTGGGGACCTGACATATTCCAATCTCCACAGGGTAAATACTGGAGGAGTACATCTATTAGCTGCCAAAAGTTTGCTTTAAAACGCAGAGCCAACTATGACAAGCGATAGATCAGGGAGAAGGATTTGGAAAGCCTCCTGAAAACGCATTTCGAAAAGCAGCAAGCATACGGCATGCCTGAAGGAAACTCAAACCCTCCCCCCTATTTATATATACACAGATCACAACTGAAGGGAACCTGAGCAATCTAATATGTAATTGAAAGAAAATTAGAGCGGAGCATAAAGTATTCATCCAAGTCTAAATTCATTTGTTGAGCTCTTAAAAATAATAATAATCATTTGGTGGTCAAAATGCTCACCTCTGATTGTCCGTGTTTTGAATGCCATGGGTGGCTGGCCAGGTCATCTTGAAAAGAAATCCCTAATAGCACCAGTGATGAGGTGTGGAATTAGAGAAATGTGGTTCTCCCTCTCTCATAATGCCAGAACTCAGGGATATTCAGTGGGGTAAATAATGGACGATTCCAGAAAAGCAAGAGAAAGTACTTCTTCCCACAAAGTGAAGTTAACTATCACAAGACATAGTGATTGTCATCAACTTGGATGGCTTTAAAAGAGGATTAGACAAATTCATGGAAGACAAACCTATCAACGACAACTTACCACAATTGTTATGTTCTATTTCCATGGTATTTTGTTTGAAAAAGTACTTTTCCATTGTGGTTGTCCTCTTATTCTTTAAGCAGTTTTCCATTTCCAGAAGGGTGCTTTTTTTCAGTGCAAAAACTGGATATGGCAGATATTCAAAGCTGCCCTAATTAAAATAAAATATTCCGAAAATTTACCTTCAGGTATAATGTTCCCCCTAGCTAAAATATGTTCCTCTGAGACAATTATAACCAGATTTAAATGCAAATAAAATGCACGGCAAAGAACCATAGCTCTGGAAACAATGTAGATATCCCACCGTTAAGCAAAGGATGTGGGCACATGCATCTGAATCAAGAGCTAAAGGTTTTGTTTTCCATCCGATGGTCCCTGAAGGCACTTGCCAGGACCTGAAGCATTGCAGGAAGAAGGACAGACCACTAAGTTTTTATATCAAGCTCAATCTGGTATATCCCTGTCCCTTTCTGTGCCACAGACCAACGTAGCCCACATCAGGCCAGGTTACAGCTTCAGCTCATGAGGTTCCTTTTGCAAAAAAACTCAGGAAAATTTGACATCTGTATCTAAAGGAAGCTTGCTGTGTGAGGCAGTAGCCAGAAAACAAATGTGCTCTCTTCTCTCTCTCTCTCTCTCTCTCTCTCTCTCTCTCTCTCTCTCTCTCATGCTCTGTCTTTTTTCAATCTGATAATAACATGCTGATAAGATAAAGGTTCTGAAAGCCAGCAAGACAGGAGAGCAATTAAAGCGTTCTTTTACTTGTGTGTACAGATTGAACTTCCTCAGATATGGGTGAGATCTAGCCCTCCCTATCAATCAGGCCCAATTCAGGCACAGTCAACGAGAATGGGCAAAAAACTAGATCAGAGAGAAACGACAAGTGAGTTGCAAGTAAAAAAAACACGACTGGACATGGTGGATTTCACAGGCGGGTTCTTTCTTCACATCAGTAGGCTCCAACTGCTGGAGGGCTGGAAGATAGATAACACCTCTGAAAATGGTGCTCTATGAAATATTAACACCCCACCCAACCTTCCCCTAAAGAAGATCACCCACCAGAGACATAAAGCCTTGTGGTTACATATTGAGTGCATATCACTTGATAGCTTTTATCCCTGGATTACACAATACTTGAGTCAGGTTCACAGTTGGTTGATTGCAGCTTCAAGGCTTGCATGTGGGAATGGGACATCACAGATCACTTCAGACACATTTCGTTTTCTTCTTCTTTTATTTATGGTTTTCAATTTTATACATTTCAATAATTTCACAGTCATTTTAACATTTCAGAACTTGACTTCCTTCCCCCTCTTTCTGCCGTTCCCTAAATTTATTTTCAACTACTTTTGGGGACGCGGGTGGCACTGTGGGTAAAACCTCAGCGCCTAGGACTTGCCGATCGCATGGTCGGCGGTTCGAATCCCCGCGGCGGGGTGCGCTCCCGTCGTTCGGTCCCAGCGCCTGCCAACCTAGCAGTTCGAAAGCACCTCCGGGTGCAAGTAGATAAATAGGGACCGCTTATCAGCGGGAAGGTAAATGGCGTTCCGTGTGCTGCGCTGGCTCGCCAGATGCAGCTTGTCACGCTGGCCATGTGACCCGGAAGTGTCTGCGGACAGCGCTGGCTCCTGGCCTATAGAGTGAGATGAGCGCACAACCCTAGAGTCTGGCGAGACTGGCCCGAACGGGCAGGGGTACCTTTACCTTTTTATTCATCTACTTTAAATATATACTCTTATGAAACTGCAGGTTATTACAATAATCCTGCCAATGTTCTTACCTGTTTACAATTTGTTTGTAAATATTCAATAAAACATTTCCATTCTTTTATTTAAAAAAAAGTTTGTTATCTTGATTTCTTATTTTTCCGGTAAGTTTTGTCATTTCTGCATATTCTGCAAACTTTTGGATCCATTCTTCTTTTGCTGGGACTTCTTATTTCCATTTTGGGGCAAGTAACATTCTTGCTGCTGTAGTCGCATACACGAGTAAATTTCTGTACAGTTTGGGTAGACGCGATGCATTTCAAAGGGTGTAACAGTCCCATGCTCACCTGAAAGCTGTCAAATGTACTGTCATCTAGTACAAAGAAATCAAACGATGTGAGTGCATGTGTGAAACAGGCCTGAGTGATATGCACAAATTCATGGCAGATGAGGCTATCAATAAGTACTAGCTGTGATGGCAATGCTCTTCCTCAATGGTTGATGGCAGTATGCCTTTGAATGTGGGCTTCTAGAAATAATAAGTGAGAGAATGCTGGTGTCAGGAGTCCAGTCCCTGGCTTGATCCCATAGTGAATGTAGTTAATTAAAAAGGATGATTTATTGTAAAAATGAGCAGATAGATCCAGACGGCTTTAACAAAGCCCCCGCCATCATCAGTCAAGATGACCCTTCTGAAGATTTCTTCCGCTTACAGAAGATGTTGAACTTTCTCACTTTGCATCTCTTGCTTTGTTTCCAGTCTAACAGCCCTCCCCTTAGCTGACTATTAGGAGGGTTTGGATCAGCTCCAATCACTTCCCGTTCTGACAAACTGCTTCCTTCTCTGTTCACGCCAGTTGGCATTCTCGAGAGCGTTGGCTGGGTTCCGACCCGCTCTCAGCCATTCCCTTATCAACCAGCATTCCAAGGCACGGGGGAGTTGGTCCTAGCCAATGCTCATCCTGCCTGGCAGTTAACCCTCTCTGTTCCTGGCTGCTTTCTTCAGTTGGCTGCAAACCTTCACTGGGAGCTGGCTGCAAGCCTTCAGTGTGAGCTGGCTCATTCATGACAGCTGGTGTGCTCAGGTCTGGTTTGTAAGCTTCCTGTGGGCATCTGGTTGGTCACTGAGAGGAACAAGATGCTGGACTTGATGGGCCACTGGGCTGACCCAGCAGGGCTGTTCTTATGTTTTACCAGAAGAAGAAGAGTTTGGATTTGATATCCCTCTTTATCACTACCCGAAGGCGTCTCAAAGCGGCTAATATTCTCCTTTCCCTTCCTCCCCCACAACAAACACTCTGTGAGGTGAGTGGGGCTGAGAGACTTCAAAGAAGTGTGACTAGCCCAAGGTCACCCAGCAGCTGCATGTGGAGGAGCAGAGACGCGAACCCAGTTCCCCAGATTACGAGTCCACCGCTCTTAACCACTACACCACACTGGCTCTCATCCTTCAGAGCCACCCACTGAATTTTAGATTCAGTCTTACCATTGGGATATGAATGAGCAGATGTAACCCAAAGCAGTCTCAGGAACAAACTGTACTTTATTGGGTCTCATCTACACTTCTGCTTTTCCTGTGCCTAGAAAGCATGGGTCCGAGCAATTTCCCCCTTGCCCCATTCCTTTCAAATTCCTGAATTGCAATTTGCTCTGACTGAGCACTAAAGCGTGGTTTTCCCCAGAGGAACACAGCAGGACAAAAAGAAGTGTGGCTAAGCCTTTAGTGTGCTTCAAACATTACATAAATTGTGAGGCATTCCCCCATATGTTGCAAACCAGCTCCAGACGCTGACCTGAACCTCCACAGCTTGTACAAATATAAAACTTTAAAGGCAATTATAATTTCTGAAGACACAAACACAGTAGAAGCAAACTTTTGTTTGTACAAAGCTTCATCTTGGTGTTTTTTAATCAACAGGCGCAAAAAAAGAAGTTATTCCAGAAATTTTCCTGTGTTCCAAATGAGAACCTGCCTTGCCACTGGATTTCTCCTCTCACCCTGTTGTGTTTTTACTCCTCTATTCAGCAAGGCTTGGAGGTGGGAACAGATGGACTTTTTTGCTCTGATGGAAGCTGTGCCATTTTGACAGAGAATTCCCAGCAGAATTTGGAGAAATCAATAGCAGAAGGCTTCTCCTCTGTAAGCAGCTCCATGGCTCCCATCTCCGTATGGCTATATTCCTGCACTAAACTCTCTGTTTCCTCTATAATCTGCTGTATGCAAGAAGAACCAGGATCCAAAATACTGTGTGATGAGTTTTGCATGGGGGCATTGACCTTGCGCTGCTCAAACAGCAGTACCCAATGCCATATGGCTAACCAGCTTGAAACAGAGGGGGAGAGCTTTTTAAACATGAGAGTTCACTGTTGAAATAAGTAAATAAAATGTATTTTTAAAACAACTGGGAAATCTTAAATAAAAATTATTATTTTTTTAAAAAGCCACTGGACATCTGCATTTTTGTAAGTGTATCTAAAGCTTTGGGGTGGAGGACGTGGTCAACTTTTGTGCATTATGTTGCCATGAGTGTCAACATCTACCATTTTCAGGTACCCCTGGGTGAGACCACTGCAGAGGCCTTCCTTAGGCTCCCCTTACCAGGCCAGTACTCTGAGCAGTGCTGGGTTAAAGGATGTTGGAGCAGTGCCAGATTTAGGGCAGTGCCAGTGGTTCCCCCACCCTTTCCCCAGGCACCAAGCCAAGGGAGCCCAAAGTTGAGAAGATCCATAATTGAGAAGATCCATTTTGGGGCACCAAATTTTGGCCTCACACAGTGTGCCAAGTTATGAAAGATTATCAAAGTTTGCCCCTGGTCAGAGAATTCCGATGAAATGAGAAAAGGAAGCCTAGATTGCAGCAGTTCTCATGTTTGTCTGTGGTCAGCCATGCAAATAAGTCAAGCAAGTGCAATAGGTATACATTCACATTGCTGCTGTTTTTAAGTCTGCAAATGATATGTAATTACTGAGCTTTTTTTTACATTGTTTTGATGTTTCCTTTACGATGAAATGAATGTAATTTATGCAATTACATAAGTAGTTGTGTACGCTACGTAAATAGTTACGTACATTACCGAACTTACATTCAATAGTTGACAGTGAGATGAATAATGTGGTATTTGGCAGAAACTAAACTACAGCAGAATGGAAACAATGCTGATTGTGACAAACACAGTTTGGAAGGGAATTACTGCCTTCTTACATCCCTAGCTGAGTGGCTGTGTCAAGGCACCAATTTAATGTCCCACAATGGCTCTGATGAAGTGTAAAAATGATGGCACAGCTCTCAGCTTTGCTGCCACTGCTTCCCACTTCAACAGGGTAAGTAACTGGCGAAGCAGGGGTTCACCAAAGAGCGGTTTTCCCAGCCCCCTCAACCTGGAGCCAACCTTTGCTATTTGGGAGTATCACAAAATCCAATATCTTTTCTACCGCCTGGCTATTCATTCAGACACTCAGGAGCAACATGTGTATGTGTGCACGCATGTTCATGCATGCGCCGTTAGCGCTCAAACTGTAGAGAAATACATCACTGTGCTGGAATCCAGTTAAATTTCAAGCACACCGTAGCCAATGACTCCAACAGATACTGAGAACGCCATGCCCTCTAGAGAAACGGTTCTTTCTTTTTCATTATGTTCTCCTGGGGGACCTGCCAGCTGATGGATAGAATGGATTCAGGAAGACTTATATCATACTAATAGTCAATGCAGTTCTACGGTGTTCTGAACATTGCTGCCATGCAGTGCCAATGGTATACATCAGTGGTTTTCAACCAGTGTGCTTTGGCACCCAGGGGCGCCTTGAATGATGGTCAGGGGTGCCTCAGGCAACACTGGCCTCTGTCCTTCCCTCCCTCCTCTGATGCCCTCTTGCATCTCTGCCTCCCAAAGGTTTGCACGGCTGTTTGTTGCAGCAGCCCTGGCTGGCTACAAGCTTCCCAGGCGAATGGAGCCTCTGGAGCTGGCCAGGGGATGCTTCCCAGGCTCCTGTGGAGTGTGAGTAGGCACCTCTCTTTGGGGCGAAGGGAAGGCAGCTCATAGACCAGGGGCAGCGGCAGCGGCTGCCTGGAGGACTCCCAAGGAGAGAAGATTGGAGAGGAGGCTGAGGGAATACTCCACGAGGGGGTGTTTGAAAAAAGGTGAGAGGCTGCAGCCAAAGGGTGACATAACTGGGCTCCTGAGCCCCATGGGGGTGCCACAGAAATAATTTAGTTGGTCAAGGGAGCCATGGACTCAAAAAGGTTGAAAGCCTCTGATATTTATGGTGCTTTGGGCATGAGAAAAAGAAAGAATGTTTCCTGCCCCAGGGAGCTTGCAAGCTTTCAACTGCAATCTGTTGGAAACTGCAGGGACTTGTCGTTTTGCTCATCCAATACAATACTAAGTGCACATTGTATAAGTCATCAGCATCTCTAAAATATGAAGATTATTTTCTTCCCTCAAATCTTTATGCACTGCTAACCAAACCTGAAATGGTGCTGCTGTGAGATGGGACAGAAAAGTCAGCCCCCAAATGCCAGGATATGTTTCTCCCATGTCTTTGGATGCAACGAGAGCAGCCAGGTCAGCAAACGCTCCTGCGTTCCTTTCCCTGGACTGTACATGGAAAGAGGAAAGATGAAACACCTGCTGGAAATGACACAAATTAGGTATGCTAAGTTAGTGGTCATGATTTGCATAATCAGCATGTCTTAGTTGCACATTATGCAAATTTCATTGCACAGATTTATTTTGGAAGAGGAGAAGGAGGGGTCTCAGAGAGAGTATCCCCCACTATATGTAACACAACAACACATCAAATGCTTGTTATATACAGCGGTCATTCAAAACGCAGAAAGCCTCACTGGCATTTCTGATTATACCTAGCATGGCACACAGCTAACACATTGCCCTGACTTTAAAACTCCACTGTAGCAAAGTGGAAGTCTATGGAAGCATCTCGAAACCCCAAGTGTTGTACGTTGCCTTTTACCTAACAGATGGGGAAAGCTAGCTAGCAAGTGTGGTATGTGTAGGGCTGCCATATGTCTGGATTTCCCCGGATGTTACCGGGATTTCAAAGGCGGAATTGACATCTGGTGGGATTTTTCGAAAGGTGGTGCTTTGTCCTGGATCTTAGGCAAGTCAATTGAAAAATTGCGTTTCCCTGGAAGTTAGAAGGCCATGTTGCTTCCCCTCTTTATTCATTTTCCTCTTCACATTGGCAAGCGTTGATTCTCGCACTCCCTTTTCTGCCTTCCTGAGTCTCTTCTGGGCTACAGAGAAGCAAACATGCCTCTCAGTCCATTCCTTCGTTTGTACAGAAGGACCCCAGAGAGGAGAGATGAACACAACTTTGCCAAGTTACCCTGACCAAAGCAAGGGCAGCTTCATAAAAACGGCGATTGACTGACTAATGGCATGCTATAACTTTTCCGTGTCAGGCAGAGATTATTTCTCTTTCAGTAGATATTTGAGACAGGTCACTTTTGCCTGATCCCAGCTTCTGAAGGGATTTGTTGCAGGAAAAAACCGTCAAGAGCCTAAAACGGCATATTTCTTCTTCTGGCTGAGGAAACTAGGCAGTCAGTGGCAAGCTATGATTTCTCCATGCCACAAAGTTATGGCTGAGAGGCCATAAGGAGTTTTGTTTCCACTGGAAATAGCACATACATGTAGGGATGGGTGAATCTGTCAATTTCAGTATTTCCCAGTTTCTCATTTTTCCAATCTTATGTTTATATTTCTCCATATTTCAGTTTGCGATTTTTATTAAGTCCTCAGCATCTTTGTGTGACTTTCTCCTGATGTTTGCATGTTTTGTTTTGTTTTTGCATGTAAATTTCCCCTAGAACATTCTTTTTGTGTGTTATCTTCACAAATATAGGTAGCTTTGTGCACACTTTATCTGAGTGTATACATTTTAACTCACTTTACTTGGCCGGACAACTGCACACTGGAGAAGTGCGGATTTTGAAAGATGGCTGTGCTTCACTTCTTGTAGCATTTCAGAAAGAGCGAATGAGGTAGGTTTGCCTGTAAATTGGACACTGACGTGAAATTCTCTCCTGTTTCAAGGAACCAGGGATGGGGCAGCTGATTCTGCCCGTGGGAGCGACAGAGAACTAAAGCCTCTTTCCTCACACACCATCGTCCCAATCTGGCTCTCTCCCACCCTGCCGTTATGCCCATTTGTTTAAGAAAAGGCTACACAAGCCCAATCTAGGCAACTAATGTCACGTCTGTTTTAACCTACATTCTCTCATAGTCTTGCTCCCTTTGGTTTGGGCAGCTTTACTCAGGAAGCATTCAGGCCAAACACAGCACAACAAACTCTTGCTGAGGTGCCATCTTCTCAGGATGTTACGTCCTGATGTCGCAGGAGCCAGGGAGCAGAGCCAAATGTCCTCTGAACATTGAGGAGGCCTGCCCCCCTTCAGAAAACCATTGAGGGGGCAGAAAATGCCTTGGCCCCTAGGAATCGGTGCCTATGGACTTTTGTGTAATCCTATGCTGGTTCCCAGGTTCTGCTGCCTGTGCCCTGTCTTCTACTTGACAAGAGGAAGTATGAAGAAGAGGAAGAAGAAGAGTTTGGATTTGATATCCCGCTTTATCACTACCCGAAGGAGTCTCAAAGTGGCTAACATTCTCCTTTCCCTTCCTCCCCCACAACAAATACTCTGTGAGGTGAGTGAGGCTGAGAGACTTCAAAGAAGTGTGACTAGCCCAAGGTCACCCAGCAGCTGCATGTGGAGGAGCGGAGACGTGAACCCGGATCACCAGATTATGAGTCCACCACTCTTAACCACTACACCACACTGGCTCTCATATGCTCCCAGAAAAGGCTCTGCTTTGATATAATGACCTCTAATTTTAAAGCATCTTTTGTCCATCCTAATTACCCGTTACGTGGTTTAATAAGAGTAATCATCATTATATGGAGCGTTTATATAGCACTTCACATGCATTATCTTGATGCTCTAATATTTGCAGTAACTCTGTAACACAGGTCAGTTTTTGTTATCCTCAGATCACATGGCGGGAGCTGAGGCTGAAAGGGTGGTTGGGGGGGAGAGAGAGAATGAGGCTTTGGAGTTCATGGCAGAGACACAATCCGAGCCAAGGGCTTCCTGATTTTGAACTCAGGCTCCAGAAGGAGCAGAGTTTGGACTTTCAACTTTCAGCGGCACCCTGTGTGAGGCCAAAATTTGGCATCCCCCTCCCCTCCCTTGCCTTCTGTTCAGCTCAATTCACTATGTCATAGTTGTGGTGCCCTGCGGCAGCCCCTAAGCTCAGCACCCAGTGTAGTGAAAGCAGTTTCACTGCCTTAAATTCACCTCTGGGCTCCATTTCTAATCACCGTTGCTAGAGATTAAGCTCTGTTGAACATAATCAGACTTACATCTTGAGTAAGCATGTGAAGGATTGCAATGGTTTTCATTTATTTATTTTTGAATCTGTTGGTTGTTTTTTATCTTGCTGTTTCATCCTTTTCTGTAAACCACTTTGAGGATTTCTACCATCAAGCAGTATATAAATTCTATGGAATAAGATAAATGAATAAATTGCCAGTCTCTTAGCCAGTTTAGGATTCCTTGATGAGAAAGCAAACCCACTGGGAGACTTTAAAATAAAGGTTAGGAAATCCGCGATGGGCAGGGATGATGGGAGATGAGGTTGGGCCTCCCTGGGGTGCAAGCTTGGGCAGTATGTGTGGAGGTCCTGGGCTGCCCAGATGACAAGACCCCCCTCTCAACCTTGCTGAGGTGGTCCAAAGGAAAGTAGAGCAATACCTTTGGCACCAGCTTGGCTGCAGGAGTTGTCAGAAGGAGGCATACAAGGTGCCATCCAACTATCTTAGGGACTCCACTTGGATTTCTTTAGCCTTTTCTTCTCCTGAAGATGTCCCACAAGGCAGGGGGTCTAGTTCTTCTTCTTTGGCAATCACTCGTAGCTGAGCAAGTCCATAGCTGAGTAGCTGAGTCTTCCATAAACACGTTTTTAACAAATGAATCCGTAAGAGACTGTGGAGGCCAATTCTGGATCCACACATCCTTCCACAGTGGGGACATCAGTTTCTGGGCAGGAGTTGATCATGGTGTGGATTTGCCAAGCGTGCCTTCCTCTTAGCATGTTTCTCCCTTGAGTCCTGAGTTTGAGTGTCTTCAAAGGCCATGACACCTTTGGTAAAGGCTGTTCTCCTTTGGAGCGCTTGCAGGCAAGTGTTTCCCAAATGTTGGTGTTTATACTACATTTTTTTAGATTTGCTTTGAGACAGTCTTTAAACCTCTTTTGTTGACCTCCAAAGCAACTACTCTATTCCAAACATAAAAATGGAAAGCGCAATGCTGGTGGGTCTTGTTCTACTTCCTCCTTATCCTGACATCATCACAGTGTCTGGATCCCCACTGCTTCTGCCAACAGCAGCCAATCGCATCACTCACCAAACAGACTAGACACTAGGGAGGCAAAGCAAGAGGACAAAAGCAGAACAGCTATTCCCAGTGGCGGCTCCCATGTCCTTTGCAGCAGACCCTACATCCCATATATTGCAAGTCCATTTTCTTTCAGTGTTTCTGATTTGAACCCCACCAAGTGGGCCCAATCAGGCAGCGCATCGAGGCACTTAAAGGGAGCACCAGCGAGGAGTGCATCTCAGGAGCAAATATCCTGGCGCATATTGCCATTTCAGTCATGTCTCTCTGACGCTGCTAAAGCTTCTGCTTCTGATGTTTGTGGTGGGGAGGCCACTTGTAATATCAAAGGATTGCAGAAATCACATCACTAATGACAGATGTTTGGGAATGAAAGTAAACAGGGAAGTATGTCAGGCGAGTGTGCTCAAGGGAATGAAAGAGCTGGAAAGATACGCTGAGTGGCGCACTAATAGTTTTCAAATGAAGCTACCATGGGGTATACACAAAGGATTGCTAGATTTCTGGCTATTATCCCTGGGGGAAGATAAAAGGTGTCTCTCTTTTTTAATAAAAATAAAACCCATATAAAATACCCTCTCCTACGTCACTTTAAAAGCAGCTTTTAAAGTACGAAAGGAGGAGAGAGACAGAGAGAGGTAATGACACACAGCTAGAATAATTCCCTGTATTATGTGAAATGCCCAGTAGATTAAATGGAACTTGTTTCTATTTATCTCAGTGGCACATACGGAATACTCAGGTAGCTGAACGAGATTCCTACCCAGGGCAGGAAGTGTAAAGAGAAAAGTTCTCGACAGCAAGGGTTTGAAAACAATCTTGGGGGCACATGTACTCTGCCTCTTAATCCCAAGCGTGCATCACCAAGAGGGAACAATATTGTGGAGATGAAAGGTGCATTTCAGCAGGGGGGACACTTTGCTGCACAAGAGAAGTAATACTGCATTTCATATGAATGCCTCCCTCCTAAACATATATATGTGGTAGGGCTAGAGCTCAGTGGTAGAGCATCTGTTTTGCAAACAAAAGATCCCATTTCATTCTGAACTTCTCCAGGTTGTGTACAGTGCATGAGCGTGAGAGGGAATGAGAATCGGGTGAGGCTCATGGCTATCTGTGAGTGAGAGACTGAGGTGCTGCGCCTGTATGTGAAAGGGAGAGAATAAAAGAGAGGTAGAAGTGGGAGAGAAGGTGGCTGTGCATGTGCAGTGAAGAGAATGAGAAGAAATGGAGTACAGTGGTAAGTCGGGTTATATACACTTCAGGTTACATACGCTTCAGGTTACAGACTCCGCTAACCCAGAAATAGTGCTTCAGGTTAAGAACTTTGCTTCAGGATGAGAACAGAAATCGTGCTCCGGCGGCGGCACAGCAGCAGCAGGAGGCCCCATTAGCTAAAGTGGTGCTTCAGGTTAAGAACAGTTTCAGGTTAAGTACAGACCCCCGGAATGAATTAAGTACTTAACCTGAGGTACCACTGTATTTACGGAGAGAGGCTATAGAACCCAGCCTCTTGGATAATGGAATTGTCCCGAGTGAATCTCCACCCCTCATCTCTCCCACTTCCTTGTGGGAGCCAGAAGCCCTGGCAAAGGTTTGTAGTGCCACCTGGTGTCTTGCTGACCCAGTGACCAGCATGTCTGTGCCTTATCATGTATTAGAATTGTATTGACCTTAAAAGGAGTTGTGTTTCCTCTGGGCAGTGATGACCCTATATGGTGTGGGTGGGTTTAAGCTTGGCCGGATGAGGTAACATGAGACACTGGCAAGCAGCCATGCGGCTGGAGAGAACAAAGGGTAATAAAGTGACCGGACTGGAGAGGAGAAGATGTCTGAAAGAGCTGCCCCTCAGTCCAAGGAAATAAGCTAGCTCTCTGCGTCTTTATTTTATGCTAAAATAAGCGCCATTTGTAACGGCTGGCCCGACAAGTGGTGCCCCGTGTGAGGCTGAATAAAAGATTACGACTGAGGTTTTTAAAAGAGAGCTAAGAAGCAAGATTTGAAGCAAACAGTCTGGGCCAGACTGTGAGAAGATTTTTGATCCAAGCAGTGGATATTCATCGACTTACCTCGCCTGGAAAAGGTTTCAAGCGCTATTCATCTACGGATCCAAGGTGAGTCGATCCCTTAAATATTGATTTTAGAAAAATGGGCAGCTCTTTGACTACTCCCCAACAGAAATTTTTAAAAGACTTAAAATTTCTCCTCTCCTGCAACAAATTGGAAGTTCCTGAGGGAGATTTGATACAGCTCATTCTGGCAATTGATGAACATTGGCCCTGGTTTCCTGCAGATGGGACTTTGGAATTAAAACATTGGGATAATATTGGAACACATTTTCATGGACTTCCCAGCATTGGTGTTCGGAATTTAAATGCATGGTGCAAGGTTCGATATGCTATGGGTTCTTTATCACCAAAAAATATCTCCATAGCTGCATTGCCAACACAGGCTTCAGCTTCCTTAATTCAGCCTGCTGTCCTGCCATGTGTTCCAGCCCTTGCTTTGCCTGCAGCCCCAGATCCCAAACCTCCAGACTGCAGTTCCTCACCAGAGGACCCAAATCTGCAAAAATACCGTGGTCTGGCTGGAAATGATCCTGCTTTTTCAGCAACAGCAAAAGCAGCTACCCCTTTGCAACGTGCAGTATTTGCCTGTTCCTTAACTCAGGATACTATGGCATTCCCTGGTGCTGCAGCAGGAATTCAAGCCCAGCTTTTGGTGCCAGATGACTTCAAGCTTTTGGCACGTACAGTTTTACCCCCATCAGCTGGTGTATTGTTTGCTCACGAATGGGAAATTGCCTGTGGTGCTTATGCTCCTGCTTTACTGAAACAAATCAGAGGAAATAATCCTAACCTTACCCTCGCAGATGTCATAGATGCTATGATGGGGCGTGAGCCCTATGCTCAGGCTTCAGTACAAGCCACACTGCTGCAGATCTTATTGAGGGATACTGCTCTTGCTGCTAAACAAGCAATGAGAAAAATCCCAGAACCTAGAGAATCATATTCTTCCTTTATGGACAGGCTGATTACAGCAGTGAGTAGCCAAATTGAAAATCCTGAAGCCAAACAAATAATTATCAAACAATTGGCCTTTGAAAATGCCAATGAGGATTGTAAGGTTGCGTTGCACCCGATAATACACCTTCCTGCCATTGATACAGCTACGATGCTACGCATTGGTCAGTCTGTAGGTACAGCCACCCACAAGGCTCATTTGCTGGCAGCAGCGAAAAATAAAAACCAGCCTGTAGCTATCAATACAGCGTTTCCAGCGTGGCAAACCAAGATCACTGATACCTCAGTGTGGGTAGAACAGTGGCCTCCACCAAAAGAAAAAACCGCAGCAATGGCACCATCTCGTTTCTGAACAGCTTATTTCTGAACAATTGACTTTTGACATTGATTCATTTTCATCCCACTGGATCCAGCAGACAGGAACAGTTTGCTTTTACATTGCCAGTATATAACAAATTGCAATCCACCCAGCGATATCAGTGGATTGTTCTGCCACAACAGCATGCGGAACTCCCCTACACTTTGTCAGCATTTTGTGAATGAAGCATTGAAACCTTTCCGCATGCGCCACCTAGAGGTGCTGAACACAAGCTGCATCTGGCAGTATTTGCTACACCATTGTTGTCAACAGAAAATTTATATGCTCAGATGGACAAGAAGAAGACTATCTGCATTATAGAATGGTTACATTTACCTCATACCCCTTTGAAGAACATTTATTCAGCAAATGAATCCACATCAGACAATTGTTATCAAAGGACGTTCACGTGCTATAACTTTGAGCAGTTTTGATGTTGCATCAATTTATATGCCATTTTCACAGACTGAACAGCAGCATTTATTGATCACAAATGCTGCCATGCAAATTGTTTTGGCTGATTTTATAGGTCATCATTTTTAATCCTCTAAAGGATGATCGTTTGACATTTCTGACACAAGTCACTTATATTTTGACAAACCCTTTGTCTCTCACACCTCTCCCCTCTGCACTAACCCTCTTCATGGATGGAACGAAAAAGGGGGGGGTGACATGGGAAGAGGGAGGAAAATGGAAAAGGTTATTTATCTCTCCACAGTCTTCTGCCCAGCGAGCAGAGCTAGCGGCTGTGATTCTTGCCTTTCAATCCTTTTCTACTCATTCTTTCAATCTTATTGTGGATACTCAGTATGTATATCGCGCTTTTGCTATTTTACCAATATCTTATATAACTCCTTCTTTGGATTCTGACTTGTTTTCCTTGTTTCTCGCCCTGCAAGCCTTACTTCAGCACACTATCCGCTGTTTCTAAGTCATGGGTAAACCTACGCGTATCAAAACTGATAATGGTCCAGCATATATTTCTAAAACATTTTCAGAATTTTGTATGTTGTGGAATGTGAAATTAACTCATGGTATACACTTTAACTCCATAGGGCAAGCGATAGTGGAAAGAGCGCACCTGACGTTCAAAACACTATTGCTAAAACTGCTTGGCGGCCGAAGCATTCGAACAGCACTCATTCCTTCAGCTGTTCACCAAGTTCTTTTTGTGCTTAACATTCTCTTATATCCAAATACTAGGACCCATACTCCCGCGGAATTGCATTTTAGGAAGGAGGAGGCACTCCCCCACCCCTTGGTGGTGTACAGACGCTTGCCTGATCCCGCGTGGCATGGACCTGTCCCGCTGATCACGTGGGGACGAGGGTACGCGGCAGTGGACGTCGAGGACAAGCCTTTATGGGTTCCAGCTCGATGCGTGCGACCATGGCAAGTCTCTTCAACTGCAGAAGAGCCTTCCTAACCATTTGCCTTGCCATCTTTTGCTGCACCATTATACAAGGAAGAGAAGCAGACGACACGGTCCAGTTGAAACCACCATATTTCACCTTATTGGCTGGCAAGCAGCAGTCACCTGAATCCTACACTGGCTGGCAGTATTCACGGCTCAGCCACTCTCGAACTATAAGAACAGTGTTGTTGAATAAGACTTTTAAGGGTGAAAATTATCATAAGATATGGAGGAATAATATTTTTGTACAAGTTATGATTAAGTTTACTAGTTTATTGCATGCTTCTAAATGTTGGGTATGTATGCCTGCCCCCAGTTATTTTCAAATTAAAGAGGGGGAAGAAGCATGGGGCATATATCCAAACTGTAAATATACATTGAAATTCATGTTTAATAGCTCTTGTTCTCTTACAGGAACATACAGTGACCAATCTCAGTGCTATAGAAGCGATACCAGTGCATGGCTATTAAACTAGAAAAGAAGCCTACCATGCAGCATGAAATCAGAATTCTTACATTCTTAGCTTCCGGATGGAAGTTGGCTTCGACATTTATTGATTATAGTGATTATTATAGTAGTTATTTGCATTATTTTGTGTTGCTATATACAATGTATTCATTCTTTTTGTGTTGCTATATACAATGTATTCATTCTTTAATTTCTGTATGTACTGCATGGTTCTCCAGTCCACGGCCCGCTTCCGGTGTCAAAAGAGTCGCTTCTCGCGCTCGACAAAGCCATTGGTACTGATATATATGATTATGCTTAAAATATAAAGAAAGAGGGCATGTGGGAGCCAGAAGCCCTGGCAAAGGTTTGTAGTGCCACCTGGTGTCTTGCTGACCCAGTGACCAGCATGTCTGTGCCTTATCATGTATTAGAATTGTATTGACCTTAAAAGGAGTTGTGTTTCCTCTGGGCAGTGTTGACCCTATATGGTGTGGGTGGGTTTAAGCTTGGCCGGATGAGGTAACATGAGACACTGGCAAGCGGCCATGCGGCTGGAGAGAACAAAGGGTAATAAAGTGACCGGACTGGAGAGGAGAAGATGTCTGAAAGAGCTGCCCCTCAGTCCAAGGAAATAAGCTAGCTCTCTGCGTCTTTATTTTATGCTAAAATAAGCGCCATTTGTAACGGCTGGCCCGACACTTCCTCATTCGTCATTCCTATGGGTGCTGCTACATATCCTCTGTCTTTGAGCTCTTTGCTCTCCTACTTTCAAGGCTCACCGGGTTCTGGGAGATGGAGGCTCTGCGGTGCTTTTTAATGACACTGTGCCAGCCAGCTGCCACTCCGCTTCTGCCTTCTCCTCCTCCTCCTCCTCCTCTCCCATTATTTCCCAACTTTTCCCCTCATCTGCTTCTGAGCTGTGACCTCACGCAAACCACTGTTGTAAATCTATACTGTCTTCCTCCTCCCTGGAAGGGTCAGGATGGGGAGACGGTCTCCACCATTCCCCTTCTGCCCAGTCCCTGACAGTATTTTGGGGGAAGTAGTTTTGCAAGGGTGCTGGGACTGTAGCTCTGTGGGGGTATACTACAGTTCCTGGGATTCTTTGGGGGGAGCCATGTGCTTTAAATGTATAGTGTGTTCACAGCCTCAGCCTTTTAAAAGGGTGAGAGCTATCAATACCAGAACTTGAGCCCTCTGTCCGGCTGAGCCCTCTGAGCAGGCAAGTCTTGAGAGAGCTCCTCCACACCTCTTGTCCCCTTGAGAAGTTTTGCCTTTCAGATACCGTTTCCTGGTGGCAGTATCTCAATGAGTTCTTGGAGGAGCTACTCTCCTGAGAGGTGATATGGATGTCTAGGAAAAGAGAGGATGCAAAGCCTCTGATCCATCTTTAATCTGACACTAATACTTTAAAGGAAGTATAACAGCAGAAAGATCGCAGAAGAAATATCGGTACTGTGGGAATGTATCCGTCGCGTTGCCAGAAGCAAAGAGATTTACAGGCAACGCAAGGGTAGAACAGCCTGTTCTCCAAAAGGCAGCAGCCAAGGGTCAGGTGGGCAAAGCAGTCAAAAACAAAAAATTAAAAAACACCTGGGTGACCTTGAATTCCTGGAGCTTCTCAGTGCCAGGCACCAGTTCCTTCAGCCAAATTCTGTTAGCCTTTGGACTACCTTGCCGTTAATCAGACAGGGTGAAGGAACTTGCCAAGTGAGAAATTTGTATAGAACTCATGTCATTTCCATGGGCGAGAGAGAGATTTGTTGCTCCTAGAGAAGGAGCAAGTGTATACTTAGATCAGGTCTGCACTCTGTATAAAATAATGTTACTGTATAGCAATGGTTTTCAACCAGTGTGCCAAGGAGAGGGGATTGGAGAGGCAGCTGTGGGAACACTCCACAAGGGAGGGTGTTCAAAAAGCAGTGAGGGGCTGCTGGCTCTGGAAGCAAGGGGTGACATAACTGGAACCCAGAGCCCTATAGGCATGCCACTGAAATAATGTAGTTGGTCAAGGGAGCCGTGGACCCAAAAAGGTTGAAAACCTCTGCCGTATAGGGATGCGTGAGGCCTCCCAGATGGCCCTGTGGTGAAAAATTCATGGTTGCCACCGAAAAAACAGCTTCATGGTTGCCACCGAAAAAACAGCCAAGTGTCCAGTTGCCCTTGCAATATCTGTTAGTTTTTTTCATATTTGGCTTTGTGGCACTCAGTGCAGGAGGAGACCTACCCATTTGTCCCAGTGCTGGCTTAAGGAGCAAAAGCATTGCTGAGTGTGCACAGGTGGGTACATGTGCTCGGTGACTACATGTGCATGAGTGGAGGTTGTGTGTGCTTGTGGGGTGTGGGCAGTAGAGGGCATCTTGCTCTGGGGCCCCTGAAACTTGCCAGAGCCATCTGGAGAACAATAAAAAAATTCCCCTGTGTATTATGGATGACAGTGACTCTCCAACATCCTACCACCATCCCCCACGTGCCATGATGACATCTCTCTCCAACCAAAAATACCGTTCTTTAATGGAAATTCAGAAACAGAAGCCCTGAGCCTGACTCTGAAGGCATTTCTCCCCTTGTTTGGCATGCAGCATTGAATTCTAGAAGGGAAGTACACTGGAGCAGGATGCAAATATTCTCTGTATCTTCCATCTTAATCTGCAAAGCTATGGAGTATCCGGTTCTTATTTATAGCGAGGCTGTTGTTGTAGCTGCTGTGAGCAGAGTAATTGAAACAGTATTTCAGCCTGTCCCCGCTTCTGATTTGTGTAAATGACTTGCTGTTAGCCTTAGCATAATCACAGCACTAAGTGGAAAATAAAAAATAAAATATGCATTAAACATATGTTTTTTATGTTGTGGTTTATGATTGCATCTTATTTTTTATTGCACTTCCAAATTCTGCTGTTTCTTCCCCTCCAAGATCGATCTTCATGCCTAGCAGCAGTTTCCAGTATTGCAGTTCAACCCTTCTCTTTTTCTCTCTCTTTCTAGATGAATAGAGCTTTCACACTGCTGGCTGCAAAAATGTTAAGATTTAGGTGCATCGTGGCCCCTTTTTAGGTTGGCCTGGCCTAATGGATCAGATTGTGCAACAATTTTTGTTTGTTTGTCTGTTTGTTTGCAATCAACACCACAATTTATGCTTAGTTCCCGGGAATTAGTTTGCTTAGCCTCTTTCCCCCTGTTTGAGTACCGCAATTCATCTCTTTATTTATACCGTCTGGGATGAGTGTGCCATCATGATTCAGGAATGAAAGTTGATCGTTCCTTCCCACTGCATACCCATATCCGCGCTCTTGGAAATATTCACTCGGCGAAATCACTTAGCGAGTGCTTTAATGAAGTTGTTAACTTTGCCTTAATCAGTACAGTTTGACTTAGTTTTGCTTGATCTTCCTTTGTGGGAAATTAAAATAATGAAGGCCACAGCTTGATATTGTACAGCAACTCAATGGATTGAATTAGCTTTGATTTCTAGCTGACCCGCTGAGTGTCTTCCAAACTCTATGCCTTTCAAACTACTAGCTTAATTACTCTTTATGACCTTTGCTGAAAATCAGTCTCCTAGTAATGGAGAAGGCAGTTGTAAATAACAGGGTAACAAAAACCTCTTGTGAGCTTCGAAGGTTCATCTTTATGTCTGTGTTACTTGCCAACTGTCTCCCTTCTGTAGAGTCTATTTTTCATACTTTAGTTCCCTCCCCACTTCTTATGCCAACTGTAGTTGCTGCTATGCTCCATGAATCACCATTTTGGAGGGAGGGGAGAGATTCCACAGGTTCAGTTACTGGTTGGCCTCTTCGGAATCAGACACTCTGCAGTTTGGAATCCATAAACCATTCAGAGCGCTGGTGGTGACGGTGATCTGACTCATTTGCATAGCTCCTCCTCTTCATCAGCAGAGCCTCATCCTGGTGGGTTTTTCAAAGAATGGAACAGAAAGTCGGGAGCTGCCTTCTGTAACCGATGGTTTCTTCGCTCCGATTTTGCTCCTGCTGTTTTATACCTTGGCCTTTATAGCTAATTACATTTCGGGTTACAGCGATGTCTTCACTCTTTCCATTGCAAGGGCTCTTGAGCGAGTGACCATTTTGGAAACTGCTTAAGAATCCTCCAGACGCACCAATAAAATAAAACTGGAAACACCCCCCTCCCCAAATGCATTTCTTTAAATAAGCGTTTTTAAGAGCATCTATTTATATTCAGTTTGACATTTACAGTGTTCTAATCCAGCAGCAAGCCTCTGGAGAACCTTGCAGTCTTGTATCACATAAATGCCTATTCAGAGTTTAATGGATCTTCAATAGCACCTTTGAGAAAGTATTTTGTTTAACAGAACTCTTGAGTATCGCCTGCCACAGTTCTTTTGAGCCTCTACATATAAATGCTGCCTAGGGAAAGATAGGAAGAAAGAGCTGGCGAGAAAACCAGACACTTACATATTAGATTCATTTTTAAAGTTTACAGGACAAATAAAACATATACAGTACCATGAACCCAGCGGTGCTGTGTCACACACACGTCATAGGAGTCAGCTGTTTTCAGCCACTTTCTCCACAAATGCCAACATTTGTGCTACCCTGCACCCAGTGGTGTAGTGTGGGTTGCCAGCACCCAGGGCCATGTGGAGGGGGAGGAGGGGAGGAAACAGAGTATGCATGCACATTCAACTGCCTAGAGCTGTCCGTGTCATGCAGGAGATCACAGCCACAGAGATAACAAAAGCAGAGTCATTCTGTTGTCTGGAGAAGTCACTTCCTGGTTTGCACGGAAAAGCCAGTTTCAAAGGAGCCAGCTGTATTGAGGCAGCACCAGGTGTTGAAATTTGGCGCCCCTAACAATTTTGCATCCAGGGAAACCACCCCTGTGCCCCCCTCCCCACACACACTATGCCACTGCCTGCAACAAGCTAATTACCCACCACAACCAGCTATTATTAGACCCTACCCCTCACTAGTGATGGACAAATCTGTCCACTTTTTAAATCTTCAATTCTGATCATACTTCCCCATCCCACAGTGCTACGTCACATAACATAGTGCCATTCTCCAGCTCCCTCCAAAAACTACAGGAAAATGTCCTCTCTTTTTTGGATGTCCCTATAAAAGCAGGAGAACACTTTCAGTACAGCACTGGGTCACCTCAGATTTAAGGCAAGCATCACAATTTTCATCCAAGTCAGAAAACGATCCTCTCCAGCAGTTACAATAATTCTGCTTCTTGTTGTTCAGATGGTTGTAGATGGTGACAAGGATTACATGCAATGAAAATTTGGAAAGAAGCAGACAGCAAATAAGTATTTGGAAAGATGCAGAGAGAGAGAGAGAGAGAGAGAGAGAGTCAGGGAATCCTTAGACAGTATCTGCAAGGACAAATTGAGGAGAAGTGGGATTTAAGGAACTGGGAATGAAGGGGAATGTAATTATAAGCAAAAGCTACTGCAAGTGGCAAGCTTCAAAATTGAAACATGGCATGTACGGATAAGGGATTAGGGAAATGAGTAAGAACGGTGCTTCTTCTTACACTATGCTGCTTAGGAAGCCGAAATTTATAGGGCCAGACAAGCCAATGATTTGAGGTATTAATAGTTGCTAATAGATTAGCATAACTGTTTCTCTCCAACTGCTTCCAACATGAAGTAACTGAATGCTAGAGTTCTCCAGGAACCATGTTATCCTTCCCAAAAACAATATGTTTGAAATGGAGCTTCTGCGTGTACTTCACCCAGGAAATGTGCAAGACAACACTGGTCAGATCCACATCATATATTTAAAGTCCATCCAGCCACACCCTACAGAATATTGTTGTGAGTTTGGGGGATTCCATTGTTGAAGGAGCCAGACAAGTTTCTTGGTGAGTTCATGGGCTGTTAGTATAAGAAAGGAAGCTGCTTTGTGCCAGAGAGCAAATGGGTGGACTGCCTTCCTCACCTGACTGGTAGTGAGAAGGACAATAGCCAGAGTAGCGTGTGTCAGGGCTGGGAGCTAGAAGCAGGCCTCAATCCGCCATCTGGTAGAGGGTAAAACATGCAAACTCATAACAGCAGAAGCTCTCTAATCTGAAAAGAGCACGGTTGTATTTACCTTGGCTATCAGAGCCTGCTGTCCTGTGCATAAAGGTAAAGGTAAAGGACCCCTGACAGTTAAGACCAGTCGCAGATGACTCTGGGGTTGCGGCACTCATCTCGCTTTACAGGCCAAGGGAGCCAGTGTTTGTCCGCAGACAGTTTTTCTGGGTCATGTGGCCAGCATGACTAAGCCGCTTCTGGCACAACAGAACACCGAAACAGAGCAGTGCACAGAAACGCCATTTAGCTTCCAATTGGAGCAGTACCTATTTATCTACTTGCACTTTTTGGTGTGCTTTTGAACTGCTAGGTTGGCAGGAGCTGGGGCAGAGCAACGGGAGCTTACCCCGGTGTGGGGATTCGAACCATCAACCTTCTGATCGGCAAGCCCAAGAAGCTCAGTGGTTTAGACCACAGAGCCACCTGCGTCCCACAGCGCCACCCGTGTCCTGTGCATACTTGCATCTAAATAAATAACTGCCATTGAATTCAGTGAGACTTACTTTTGAGTAAACGTTCATAGGCATGAGCTGTTCTTCCCTGAGACCAACAGAGCATCAACAGCCCACACTGATATTTCAAAGGAAGACAAAATTGCAATACTTGCTCATCATCTCAGCAATTACCCCTTAAGGTAAAGAGATAAGCAAATGTGTGTTTTTTGTTTGTTTTTTAAAGTCCATCTAGTTTATAAATAGCTGGGCATGGCAGAACATTGAGGTAGAATTAAAGTAAAGCTGCCTCATTAACAGTCACAACTAATTTTGCCCAGCTGACAACATAGAGCTGGGTCTTTTTCTTAAAAAGAAGTTTTTCCAAGCTGAAATTACTACTTCAATTTAGACAAAAAGTCCTCAGAAGTTGAAAGGGCAAGAAAATTGGGGAGGGGGGAAATACTGTGTAAGATAATGAGCTTCAAGGTGAGCACCCCACCTCTGGCACTTTCCAATTAAGAGAGAAAGAATTTTGTGCCTGAAAAAATAATGCCACTTCCCAAGAGCCTATGTTATATTTTTAGAACATGTTCGCAAATTTGCCCAGAGACTATTAAGTTTCCAGAATCGCCCTTCTTCCCTTTTGCCACCTGCTGATTGCTAACTTCCATATAACACTTGGAATTGCTTTTGCCTTCCAAATCCTGATTTTTAAAGTAAATTAAAAAGATACAGGAAAATTCCCTTATAACAGTTACTTTCCAAATTCCAGTGCTTGGCCCCCAAATGGGTGCAGCAATGGAACCTGGAATTCTGAAATTCCATGGCAAACTTTCACAAAATAATTCAGTGAAGGCAAGATTGCAGTTGTGTTTCTTATCATTAGGTTTGTCTGAAATTTTCCAGGCGCCAACCTCTCAGAAGGGGCTGCAATATCCAATCCTGCTTAAAAATAAAACAGTTATCGATTTTTGTTTGTTGGTGTTCCCATTATAGTCAACAAGGAAGACATCTGAGGTTTAGGGAAATGAAGTGAAGCAACCTCTGACTTGGATACAATCCAAAGCATGATATCATTCCAAGGCTCTGAACCAAAAGAGTCCACTACCCAAGCCAGCAAGGTAATTTCTGAAGCATTTTTTTTTCCCTGTGCTCAACCCTAATGGTTGTTGTTTAGTGATCCGGACAAGCTTTTACTCAATGAACTAGTGTTATGTCCATGGTGAATTGCTCAACACCAAGAAATAAGGGTATTTCTGTGGCATGAAAAGATTACAGAACCAAATAAACGCCTGCAGCGGAAAGCATCAGAAATGGCATTGATGTTTGTTTCTAGCTCATTGCAGCTTGAATATTTGTCTATTTAATGTCATCTTCCAGGTGGCAGCAGTGTGTATTTCCCTTTGGACTTGTCATTCCTGACTGGGATTTTACTTTTAGTGTTTTTGCATGTGGGTAAATTCATTTTTTTTAAAAGCAACATTTACACACCCGCCAACATTTTGCACATTAAAACAGGGACAACTCTTGTGTACTTGGAACAGCACCTTCTGTTCATATCAAGGATCACTGACTGAGCACACTTCCTTCCACCCAAACCATTACACAATGCTAAACGCTCTTCACGCCATTAATTTGTCCTGTAAAAGCCTGTCCGGCACTGATTTAAACACAAAGGGAGAAATGCAACATGACGCTCTTCTAATCGCTGCATCAACACAATCATTTTGGCTTCCCAGACAGAATGACTCCCCTCTCCTGCCCCATTCTGTGTTATATCATCCTGGCGGCCACTCCCAGTCACCAGTCTAGCTGCTGCATTCTGGATTAGTTACAGTTTCCAAGTCACCTTCAAAGGTAGTCCCGTGCAGAGCACATTGCAGTAGCCCAAGCAGGAGATAACCAGGGCATGCACCACTCTGGTGAGACAGTGTGCTGGCAGCTAGGGTCTCAGCTGGCATACCAGGTGGAGCTGGTAGATAGCTGCCCTGGACACAGAATTGACCTGCAACTCTACGGACAGCTGCTCACCTGGTCCTTCAGGGGTACAGTTGCCCCATGCAGGACGAGGGAGTCCCCCACACCCACCTGCCCCCTGTCCCCCAAGTACTTCTGTCTTGTCAGGATTCAACCTTGATTTTCCTTACTTCTGAAATATCTTGATCCTAAAGAGGTGGGTGTGGTGAGGATAAGACAAGCACATTTGTAACTCTGCCCCCTGTATTTGCAGAGCACAAGGGTGGGGAACCTGTCAATCTCCAGGTTTTCTTGGACTTCCAAGTCCCATCAGCATGAACCTCCAAGGGTGCTGTAGTCCAACAACATCAGGAGGGCCCCAGGTTTCTCACCCCTGGCTCAGCACATCTCATTCCACCTTGCCATACGCCTTGCACTTTGCTCATAATTCTGCTTCTCAACCAGATCCTATTTGGCTCTGCAAAAAAAAAAAGTCCAGTGACTCATGTCTCCATGACTTTTGACAACCTCCATTTCCCAAGCAGAGATTCTCTGGGCCCAGTACAAATTGGGGAAAAAAGCAAGTCCCCTACGCATGCTTTTAAAATCGTGGAGGGTGGATTGGCTTTTTGCTTCCTGGAGCCTTTTAGCTGCTTTAGAACTCTCCATTTAAGCTCCTTATGTTTCTGGCTGCCTGGTTTGCAGTTATAGCCAGGGCACAGCAAAAGTACATGCCGTAATTATACACAAGTGGCAGAAGCCATTTAGATACCGGTCCCTTTCCCTGGGATCTAGTGTTAGTTCTTCTATGAGCTCTGGAGAACAGAGGCTCAGCTCATGAATTCCCATCTGTTCTGGGCCCTGATATTCTGTCAGCAGCTTTGGCTCCCAATCTACCAGTTTTTCCAACGGCTTGAGTCCAGAGTTCCCTTCCATAAAGGAAGGCTTACAACACACTGGAGGATTCCGCTGCTGGAAGGGAACTTCAGACGTGGGTAGCTGGGTGGGACAGAGTTCCGGATTAGTGCTGCTGGTGCATACAGACCATGCCAATCTCCTTGCCACCTTGCCTGTCCCACTCTCCCTTCTGGTAAAAAAGAGCAACTCACCTGCCAGGAAGCTAGCATAGCGATTCCATCCCACCTGGAGAGCCACTTTGGGGGAGTAGCAAATGTCACTGGTCTCACCCTTTCCTGAAGCCCCACCTGTTCCCAGATATTTGGAGCAGATGTTCAGGAGGGAAGGAGAGAGACTTGTCAGAGTGTGGTGCAAACAAAACCTCTCCAGGAGAAGAGCTGTAAAGTCTGGGTGCCACAACAAAAAGGGCCCTGCCTCACAATGACCCAGGAAATCACAACTCTGGAAACAGCATGCTGATTTGCACAGAACATAGTTCCTAGTGCTGTTTGCTGCTGCTTGTCCTCAGAATCCTCCCACTGTGCAATTTTTTCCATACTTTTGACTTTAAACTCCACCAAATGTACTATTTCTACTGCACACCCTGATAAGTCTCTCTCCTACACCCCCCCCCATTTCTGCCCACTCCCTGGGCACATTTTGATCCACCTTGCATCCAAATACAGAGGAAGTAATTCCATATTTAATTTTTAAAACCCCCACTAAAAATACAGATCATTCTTAATTTCTATATTTGAAACACATTGAGGGGAAAAACACAGTCCCCAGACTCTTGCACCTGTCTTCCAAGATCTCTTGTCATCATTTGAAATGATGTGCTAAGCCCCTGGAGCATTGCTGCCATGGCAGTTTATTAAAATGTGTCAGTTAAAAGTCTCTGGTTTTAAAATAATAATTGCATATTCCAATTATGATCTCTTCCAGTCTACTTTTTTTTTTTTTTAAGAAAAGGGAGCAAGTGAGCACACCAGTAATGGAAGTGAAGCACCTGACAGCCCCATCAGATGTAATCAGGAAGATGTGGGCAACATTGTCCCAAACAGTCCCTTCACGGTACATTATTCATGACAACCTGTAGCGAAGGGATGGCAAACTTGGGAGAAGCGAGTTTTCTTTCAAGCTTTGGTTTGTGCAGATCTTGCACTCAGATTCAAAGTTTCACATGAAATAACTGCTGGCCATATAAACAGGAATCTCCAGTGCCTTTTTTCTGCGGGGATGCAGGGGTACGCATACCCCAAAACATTTTGTGAATCTAACGGGAGAAGAAACTATTTTTTTATATTTAAAAAAATAGTTCCTTCTCTAGCACGGTGAATCATCAGTTCTGTTGCTACCCCTGATGGCAGCCTCATTTTCTGTCACAGTGTTTCCTGAGTCTCAGACAGAAGCGAGCATTTAATGTGTGAAGTGGAAGTTGGACTCTAGCATGGTGATTGGTCAGTTTCATTGCATTTACTGTATTTATTTTCCCCAATTTGAATTATAAAGTCGTGAGTTTATTGAGTCAAAATGAGAGGACCCCTAAACATTTTTAAAGAAGAAAAGCACTGGAAATTTCCAACCATTTCAGGTATCGGTTAACATGAGGGCTAATATATATTCTTTTATGGAGGGGGAAGCTTACAGATAAATTCATAAGTTGCTCTAGACTGTGCCAAGGTTAACAGCCCAGTTCCATACATGTCCCTGTGTGGATTAGGCCTGCCATACAGCCAGATTTTCCCAGACATTACTGGGATTTCAAAGGTGGAATTGACATCTGGAGGGAATTTCTGAAAGGCAGATCTTAGGCAAAAAGCTCAACAACTTTGGGGTGTCCTGATTTTTACTTTTTGAAATATGGCAACTCACGTGTGAGAGGTTAGAACACAAGGATGCGGGTGGCGCTGTGGTCTAAACCATTGAGCCTCTTGGGCTTGCTGATCAGAAGGTCAGCTGTTCGAATCCCCATGAAGGGGTGAGCTCCCATTGCTCTGTCCCTGCTCCTGCCAACCTAGCAGTTCAAAGGCACACCAGTGCAGGTAGATAAATAGGTACTGCTGCAGTGGGAAGGTAAATGGTGTTTCTGTGGGCTCTGGTTTCCATCACGGTGTTCCATTGCACCAGAAATGGTTTAGTCATGCTGGCCACATGACCCAGAAAGCTGTCTGTGGACAAACGCCGGCTCCCTTGGCCTGAAAGCGAAATGAGCGCCACAACCCCCATAGTCACCTTTGACTAGACTTAACCATTCCGGGGACCTTTACCTTTACCTAATGGTTAGAGTGCTGGACTAGGGCCTTGGAGACCAGGGTTCAAATCCCCACTCAGCCATGGAGCTCGCTTTAAGCCAGTCATTAGCCTCTCAGCCTAATCTGCCTGGATAAAATAAAATTGGGGGGGGATGCACTCCAACTTGAGGTCTTTGAAGAAGAGGTGGGGTGGAAATGTAAAAATAAACCCCACTGAGTTGTGTGTGTGTGTGTATATATATATATGTGTGTGTGTGTGTGTGTGTGTGTGTGTGTGTGTGTGTGTGTGTATAAATATATATATAAATATATATGGATGCAAAAGACTGCAATCTCATTTAGAAAAAAAATACTGTGTATTTTAAGGGCATTTTGTTCTGTTTTTATACTTCAGAGTAGGCAGAGATGACAAAGTGTTCCTGAGGGGATAATCACATATGGTTTGAAACCAGAAGGTAGAGTTTAAAAGGCTCAGTGATGGTCTGCTGCCTGGAAGCCTATAAAATCCTTTAAGTACACACAAATTATTATTAATTATATATTGCAGATAGGAGGGTAAGAGACAGCAGCTTACCTGATGGGGCATCAATTTGTTTCATAATGAATGATTTAGAAATTGGACTGAATTGGGCCCATTTGGTTCAGCTTTCATTCATTATGAAATGAACGCCCCAAGCAACAAAATAGCATGAATGGGTTTGTTCTCTTTATTGTATTTGTACCTAATCATCACTGCTTTTAGGGGTTGGGAGTATATTTGTCTGGCAGTAGCTTTGCAGAAATTATTATTATTATTATTATTATTATTATTATTATTATTATTATTATTATTATAAAAATAAATACATTTATACCCCACCCATCTGGCTGGGTTTCCCCAGCCACTCTGGGCAGCCCCCAATAGAATATTAAAACATGATAAAACATCATACATTAAAAATTTCCCTAAACAGGGCTGGTGGGTTTCCCCAGCCACTCTGGGCAGCCCCCAATAGAATATTAAAACACGATAAAACATCATACATTAAAAACTTCCCTAAACAGGGCTGGTGGGACACGGGTGGCGCTGTGGGTTAAACCACAGAGCCTAGGGCTTGCCGATCAGAAAGTCAGCAGTTCGAATCCCCATGATGGAGTGAGCTCCCATTGCTCGGTCCCTGCTCCTGCCAACCTAGCAGTTCGAAAGTATGTCAAAGTGCAAGTAGATAAATAGGGACCGCTCCGGCGGGAAGGTAAACGGTGTTTCCGTGCGCTGCTCTGGTTCGCCAGAAGCAGCGTAGTCATGCTGGCCACATGACCCGGAAGCTGTACGCCGGCTCCCTCGGCCAATAAAGCGAGATGAGCACCGCAACCCCAGAGTCGTCTGTGACTGGACCTAATGGGCAGGAGTCCCTTTACCCTTTACCTTTAAAAAGGGCTGGTAAACAGAAATGGTTCCAGTAAAATTGACATCAACTGAGTTCACCCTCCTCCTATAGATGCCACCTCTTAACGAAGCTTCCAGGAAGTGGGTCGCATATGCTTTATTAATACAGCTGTTGGTGGCATCTGCAAACAACAAATCTGCAAATCTGCAGCAGAGAGGTCTATGGGAAGCAGTGTGTCTGTCATGGGCTTCCTACACATTAATCATCTGAGAAGAGGTGGTTGGAACAAGATACTCCTTTTCTAGGGTCAGACATTAACGGTGACCACTTTGTCAATGATGTGCTGTAAAATGGGACCGAGCACTCACTGGGGAGATAGACTTTAGTGTCTGAATCATACCATTTCACTTTGCAGATGGGTATCAGAAGACTGAATGGATCTATAGCAATGGTTAGCATCTGTTCGTCTTGGGAGACAAGGGAGTGCAACTTTGGGGTGAAGTCAAACTGTAGGAAGGTTACAGCACCTGCTGGGGTTGTAAAGACCGATATGAGAGAGGCATATGGGGCAGATGAAGACGGTTTCTTCTCTCTGTGCTCCTCCCAGCAGCCATTCCTCCTCTGGTGACTGCTGTGGATACATGACTTGACTGTCCCCAGGCACTGTGGCCATCTGCAAGGGATTCCCACATAGATGTTGCCAGCCCTAATGCCATGTCTGCAGACATAGGAGTCAACTCCTAGAGGCTGAGGGGTCTTCAGTCCCCCCAATAAAATATTTGAGGGTGGCCCCAAAGTTGATGGAGTTGCCATTCAGATGGAGTGTGTGCACTGCATCGTATGATCGATTATGTGGGGTGGGGCTTACCTCCCCCCCCCAATATTTTATGCAAGTTAGCACCCTTCTCTGCAGATATCTTTGTAGAGCTAGTCTGCTAACATGTCTAGTGCCTGAAGCCAGCTCCCCATAGAGCACATCCTTGGGGATCCTGTCATCTTCCATTCTGTGGACGTGACTAAGCCAGGATAGAAAACTCAACATGGCCGAGCAGGGTGCAGTGGAGGCAAGGCCAGATCCCTTCTCCCAGGCACGACGTTTTCTCTGTGGTCTTCTATGTGGACTGCAGGACTTCCCTGAAGTCTGAGGTGGTACAGCCTGGGTGCATGTTCACCTTTCTGTGAGAACTAAGCCTGATGGCTCTTTGCAATACAGATGCCTAAC
Organism: Podarcis raffonei; assembly: GCF_027172205.1. NCBI lineage: Eukaryota > Metazoa > Chordata > Lepidosauria > Squamata > Lacertidae > Podarcis > Podarcis raffonei. The sequence goes on from NC_070606.1 coordinate 26,957,233, forward strand.
ACAGCCATGATGTAAATTCAGCATAAGGGCATTTGAGTAGTGAATTGCAGAGCTTGTCCTCAGTCTGTTGCCCAAGTCAGCCTCTTGAACATAGTCTCTATAGCAGTCCCTCGAACATCCAACTTTAGGGTGACAGATTCCTTCCTTCCTTCCTCCTTCCCTCATGATTGTTTGTCACATGTCTTAGCTGGGGATCATTTCCTTCCTTCCCAAGCCTTCTTTGAGCATCTGGAGTGAATACTCCAATTAGTTGTTTGTACATTTATATCCCACCTTTTCTCGTTGCTATGGATGCTTCTCCCCACTCTTCATTTTTATCCTCAAAATACCTCTGTGAGGTAAATTATGCTGTGACTGCCCCAAGGCCACCCATCAAGCTTTGTGGCCCATTGACTCCTGGTCTCCCAAGTCCTAGTCCAATCCCTAAACCACAACTCTGAACTGACACCATTCATTCAGACCTTCCCTCCCTGCAGCAGAAGGTCTGAAGAGGAGATTGTGGGGGACACTGGGGGCAGTGCTTACCTGAACCCCCATCTCCTCCCCGCTTTAAGTCTCCAAGCATTCAGGTGGATGCTTGAATAGTTCTACAAACGTATGCTGAGACAATCCATAATTTTGTTTTATTTTATTTTTTGTGAAAGGCCCTTCATCCCAATCATAAAACAGTGACAAGTTAGGAAAAGGAACTGCATTATGCAGAAGAATTTGGTCATCATCCATAAGTGAGAGAAGAGGTGGAGGGGGGGGTTCTCTCGTCTTTTTTTGCTGAACGTAGAATAACAGCTCTGACAGGAAATCTATTTCTCCCTTGAAAAGGGGGGTATTAAATTAGCAGAGATAGTGCACTCCCATGAAACTGCTGTTCTGCGGTCGGCTAAAGCAAATGATTAACCTGGCATAAGTGGACCAAGGTTTCTATCTTCTAGAGAATGGTGTGCGTGGAATGCAAACAAAACAACAACTAGGAAGCTCCCCACTCCCACCCCGACAATGATTAATTTAGTTCCTACCCTCACTTATTTATTAAGGAAATATTTTATCTTCTCCTCTCCATCCATCCAAAGCGACTCACAATAAATAATTTAAAAAACCATCATAAAACTATCACATTAAAACAAACCAGTCAATTAAGGGCATAAGTAACTGCTTTAACTGGATTAACGAGCTCTATTTATTTGCCCAGCATCCTTTTGTGTTCAACAGTATGGCCAACCATTCCAGGGGCTAGTCAATAAGTCAGATGACTCAAGCAAGGCAGACCCCAGATATTCTGCTGCTGCACTGGAGGGCAAGATGGTGGGAGGGCACATTCCAAATGCAGAGGATGGCACAACTAAGCTGAATCTCACGCCAAGACTGGTTACAAGACAGCACCTGAGGGCAGCAGTCCTCGAAAGCTTGTCACTACTCTCTATGGCCCCTCCCTCCCCAGTATCTCTTCTTGAGGCAGTCTTCTCACTCAGCCAAATGGTAGGGCTGTTGCTATCATTGCCAGGTTTGAGGGGGCCTTTGGCAAGATGATCTATGGAAGGGATGCAGAACCTCAGGTCCTAAGCCATTTAGGTCCTTATACACTAACAGTTATACCTTGAACTTAGCTCAGTAATTTAGTGAAGCCAGTAAAGAGCTTGCAGCACTTGTGCAGTCTGCTGACGCACAGCTGCTCTGGACAAAAGAGGTGTTGCATCATTACGCATTAGCTGCCATTTCTGAGCCAACCTCAAGGGCAGAGCCATCTTTCCCATATGGCTTAGTGGTGTGTTGCACCAGGGCGCCAGCTTCTCAGGGGTGCCCCAGTGAGTGGGGAAGCTGCGTGGCTTTGCTGGTGGCCTCCCCTTTCCCTGCACGCCTGCCAGCTGTGCCCCATCAACCATATGGCTGGCGGGCGTGCAGCTTCCCTCCCAAACCTCTGTGGGGATTGCTCTCCCCCAGTGGCATGGGGGAGAGTTGCGCACCCCCCATAGATGGCAGTGCACAGCTTCACACATGCCCCCATCTGTGGTAATTTGGGGGTACTGAGCGGATATTTGCTCCCCCAGCACCCCAGCACCGCATCTGCTAAAGATGGCCCTGCTCAAGGGTTCTAGACCAGTGTTTCCCAAACTTGGGTCTCCAGCTGTTTTTGGACTGCAATTCCCAACATCCCTGACCGCTGGTCCTGCTAGCTAGGGATGATGGGAGTTGTAGTCCAAAAACAGCTGGAGGCCCAAGTATGGGAAACCCTCTTCTAGACCATTTACTGGGTTATGCGTCACAGAGGAAAGTGGTAGGAATAATCTCTTTGCAGAACACAGGCTTTCCTCTACAGATGCCACACACACAAACACAGCTAGATGGAGAGGGGTAAGGCATGTAGGAAACACAATGGCAGTTTTGTAAAAACAAACGAACAAACTCCACAACTATGTGGCATGAAAGGTCTGGATGTGAGCTTCCAAAGCAATACAGGGGACATAATGGATGCAGTCCCTCTCAAGGAAATGAACACTGCGCAAGAATATGGCATAATGGATTGAATCCTGAATAAAATGGTGGTTGTACCTCCATTTCAGAGCTCTTTTGGTCAATGCAATTAAGAGTGACATCTAACCAATTTCAAAACAGCTCAGATTGTTTTATAGATTTATTTATTTATTTATTTATTTTAAAACTTACCTTTTTATGTATTCGCATTATTGGTTTTGGCTCAACTTCAGTTGGCTAGGCAATACACTGATTTAATTTTGTACACATTAAAATGCATTCAAATAAGATGATGAGCAAAAGGTCATTTCCTGCTTCACCTTTTCCCACTGGTTATGCTTACAGCCCTACCCTGAGAGCATTAATCAGTCCTTCCTCATTCAAGATGCCACCATATCTAGGTAGACTATTGTTGTTGTTTAGTTGTCTTAGTCATGTTCAACTCTCCGCGACCCCATGAACCAGAGCATGCCTTGGAAACCCTCACTTTCTTCTCAAAGCTTCTCCTATTTTATGTCCATGGAGTTTTCTTGGCAAAATACTGGAGTGGTTTGCCAGTTCCTTCTCCAGGTGGATCACATTTAGTCTAAACTCTCAGCTATGTCCTGTCCGTTTCGGGTGGCCCTGCACAGCATGGCTCATAGCTTCTTGGAGTTATTCAAGCCATTTCGCCACGACAAGGCAGTGGTCCATGAAGGGGAGGTAGACTATAGTCCAGTTCAAAAGAATAATAGAATTGTAGTGTTGGAAGGGACCCCAAGGGTCATGCAATGCAGGATCAGAACTAAAACAGCCTTAGCAGATGGCCATCCAACCTCTGCTTAAAAACCTCCAATGAAGGAGAGTCCACCACCTTCCGAGGGAGTTCACCGGCTTCTGAGGGAGTCGAATGTCCAGTCCTCCTCTCCACTACCCTCAAGATGAATCATAAGAAGCAGAGCTTTGCCCAAGTAGGCATGTAAGAAATGCCAAAGGCACACTACATTATAGCTGAGGAGGAGGGATTCTGTCAAGGCTGGCCCCCTCATAAGGCAAGGTGAGGCAACTGCCTCAGGCAGCGGGATCCACAGGGGCAGCAGATCCAGCCTCTGAGCAATGCATTGCCCACTACTGCTGCAGCAGTGGCAGTGACAGCTGTGGCATGCTGCTTGGAGGCTAGCTCTGCCTCCTCCGCAGCACCACCACCACCAGTATTGCCTCTGTAGGGATCGCTTGGTGAATAGATGCTGCTGCTGGTCTCCTCCCACCTCCAGGGAGGAAATGGCAGAGGCTGCCTTCTAGGGTCTCTGCTGGGAGCATGCAAGAGATTTTGTTTGTGTGGACAGGCAGAGTCCTCCCAGCCCCAGGCGACCACTGAGCAGAATAATGACACAAGACAATGTGCTATGAGATTAAAATTGGCCACAACTTTACTAAGTTTCAGATGTAGGGAGACCTTGGCTCAGGCATTGGGCGTTTATCCTTCCCAGTCCCCAGCTGGGGATCTGGGAGACATCAGGGTTATCTAGAATGTGTGGGGATTGGGCTGGCTCAGGAGAACATATGTTCAAGCAAAGAGCCCGTTCACCCCCCCACCCCTGTTTCGTCGGCGTCGCAGTGGAGAGAAATGACAACCTCTTGGTGTATGGCCAATTTCTCCCCTCGAGACCCCTTTAACGGGGAACCCTGGGATCACCGCCACAAGGGGGGCATGGGTCATTGCTTCATGCCCTCCCCCATTTAGGAAGATAGACTAAAGGATTCCACCCAGGGCCTGAAACCGCCAAAGTTGTGAAGATTTGCTACGGGAAAGGCAAAACCTGCCATTGCAGGAAAATTCCTTTCCGGCCCTTCAACAGGGACTCTGACGTAGTAGCGTCCACGTACCTGTGGAGAAGAGGTTAACTTGCAAAAGAAGGCTTAACTGAGGGAGGGCAGGGTGGGAGAAGCTCTGGAGCCAACTGATGCTTCACAGCTAAGATTCACCTTCTGTTGTGTGGGCAGTGCGGTCCCTCCACCTACCTGGCCGATCCCCTGGCAACGCCTCCCCAGGGGGGATTGGGCGATTGGCTGAGGTAGGTGGAGACCTCCAGGTTTCCAGCCTGGGGCAGGCGAAGCCAGCCTATACTACCAGGAGCCACACTGGGATCTGGGGGGCTGTGCGCAACCACGCAAAAGGCACCCCCCATTTGATGTGGGGAGAAGTCATTGTTCAAAACTTCCTCCTCAAGGCGGCTCACTTCCAAGCAGGCAGGAATATATTACCCTGTTAACAGTTGTACTCACCCCAGCACAGTATTGCAACTTCATCTTTTTTCTTTCTTTCTTTCTTTCTTTTTTTTTGATAATTATAGCCTAAAGTAAACATGGGGGGGGGGAGCAGGACCATAATTAACACAAAAAAATGAAGAGTGCCATCTCAAATTCAGAGGGATTGGGGCAAAAGTCCTAGTAACACTGGATATGCTGAGTGAGATTAATACTTTGTTCCTATTAGGGATGGAGGAATATGGTTCAGTTCACAGTTACAAGTTCATTTACTTAATTCACACTTCCTAAAATGGTATGTGAACTGAAAAGCAGCCGTCATTTGAAGCTTATACTTCTATGAATTTTGCAATGCAGTTCTCGAATAATACAATGCATGCAATAATGCATTTACTAGGCTAAAAAGCAGTGCTACTTTTCTAGAAAAAGAGGTGCCAGAACTCACCATGAATGCCTCCCTTGTTCTCTTATAATGGCAATGGTGCCCACCTGAGAGGTGTTGGAACTGAGTTCCGGCAAGTTCCTGCTGAGAAAAAGCCCTGGTAGAAACTGCAATATAATGCAAACACTGTTGAAAACAACATATAAAAATGTATGGTGTTAATGGAAATGGCTCGCAAAAATGGGTCACGAATTTCCAAGAGGACTTTTTAAAAATAAGAGGAAGAATTGCAAACCGATGTGGAAATGTGCGGGACCGAACTTAAGATTTGAAAGATTAGAAACAAAGAGAATCAGAAACTGACAGATTTGCTCGTCTGTAATTTCTGTACACACTTAGCTTGACTTCCTTCCCTTACACTGCAGACCTTCAGTAGTCAAGAAATGAGGTTTTTGCTTGCTCCTATTTAAGTGGACCAATGCCTCTTTCAGGACAATACTCTTATGGGGAAAGGAAATAAAGCAGCACATTTCGGACCAATATTGCACCGAAGGGGAAACCTGCCTTTCTGGCAGAAGCACTGGGTGGCCTGGCTCTCAAATACAGGGATTCTGCAGAGGTGTTTGTGTGCGAAAGACACAAAGGCGCAATAAAACTCTTCCTTTGGAGAAACCTCGCAACCAGTTCCCTCGCACATGCATACCTACCTGCTGTGGTGACAAGCGCCTTTGCTAGTTATTAATTTAAAAAATCAAATATTGCCAGATCACGTAGATCTGTCTTCTTAGGAAGGAAAAATAGAAGTCAGAGTGAGAAGGGGCTGCCACCTCACTGTCAGCCCCTCTCAGAAAGCAATTGATTTCCCGTCATTGGCTTTCTGCTAAAACCACAGCATGTCCTCCTAGCTGATAAAGATGCGTCCCTACTATGGAGCAGACCTCAGTCGCCAACCTCCCATTCCCCCCCCCCTTTACTGCCTCTTCCATCTTTAAGCTTTCTGCCACAACCCCTTTTCAAAAAGAAACAGGAAGTCAATGTCGGAGTTTTGTCAAAGGCAAATTAACCGTGAGCCAGTCAGAACCGAATCCTGCTGTTCTAATAATAATAATAATAAATCATTTATACCACGCCCGTCTGGCTGGGTTTCCCCAGCCACTCTGGGTGGCTCCCAACAGAACATTAAAAACAGAATAAAACTTCAAACATTATAAACTTCCCTAAACAGTGCTGCCTTCAGATGTCTTCTAAAAGTCTGATAGTTTTTTATTTCTTTGACATTTGATGGGAGGGAGTTCCACAGGGCAGGCGCCACTACCGAGAAGGCCCTCCACCTGGTTCCCTGTAACCTCACTTCTCACAGTGAGGGAACTGCTAGAAGGCCCTTGGAGCTGGACCTCAGTGTCCGGGCAGAACGATGGGGGTGGAGACGCTTCTTCAGTTATACTGGGAGGTATACTACCCCTATCAGCTTGTCTGAATTCTCTCCCTAGCTTGAGGGAACAAGTCCAGGCTTCTGTGATTTTAGAAAAGCACTAAATCACTTGTTGGCGTGCATTGCTCTAAGCAAAAAACATCCCTTCCAAATTCTCAACCTTCTTAGTGGAGTTAGTACACTGCTAACTTCTGTTGAGCATGCTCACACCGTTACTACTGGCTTATACTGAGGATTCCCAAGGAACTCTGTGAACTGAAGTAGCTGGGAAGAACAGTTTGAAGATTTGCTCCAACAGCATCGTGCACCCTCTGTCCAAAACTGACCCCCAAAAAGAAAAGTTGTGGGGACTGCTTTTGCTACCACCTGGTAAGTAAAGATCTAAGGAGGCAGCAATTTCCATCCTCTACTGTGTTCATTACTATCATCACTGTTTCCCTGCTGCTGCACATCACCTCCCATCAAAATCTAGGTTAGTCATCTCGCCAGCCACTATGGCAGAAACTAACATAATTAATAAGAACTGGGTGTCGGGGACTGGCACGGACTGTTTAAATCCCCCGAAAGTAGACCTGAGGGAAGCCAGATTCTTCCATCAGCCCCCCCCAGGTGAACCCTGCCTCTGCACTAGCCTGCCATTGGCCAGTTCAGCAGGCTGGCACAGAGCCAGATTTCAAGCTGGGAACGCAAGCCAAAGCTCACACTCCAGCCAATAATAGCCCCCGGCATCCCAGCTCTGCAGCGCCGGTGGAGGGGAGGTGCCACACCTCAAAGCCGCCACACCCCAAAAGGGGGTGAGCAGGCTTACGAAATTGGTTGTGTATGTGATTTCAACCAACAGGAAACATAATGCAGAAAATAATGTGATCATTTGCATGACATTTGTGGAATGAAAACAACAACAATAGCAAAAAGGCACTCGTATTCACTTGTGTGATTTCTGTTCCTGACCTCGGGCAAACTTGTAAATTGTGGCAATTTCTATTCCCACTTCGTTTTCTGATGGGATTCTTCAGTAAGTGGTGAAAGCAGAAGAGGGAAGATTCAGCACTAACCCAGGATGAAGGAATGTAGACTGACCAGGCCCAACGTAAGAAGGTGGTGATGACTGCTGGGCAGGCAAAGGAAAGGGATTCTTCTGAATCTCCCCCCCCCCATGGTTCCTACAGAAATTTTATAAGAACTACTGAATTAATTCACTCACTCATTCCCTTTCCTAGCAACAAACAGGACTGAGTATTAAGAAATGCTTATCCTTTCAAAACACAACTCCAACAGCCAATGAAAAAGGAGCTATGCAATAAAACCAATCGTGCCTACTATGACTGGTAGGTAATTTCTGTTGATGAAATTGTTGATTAACTCACCCTTGCTTTTATATGATAACCTGGGTTTTAGATATGCACAAAAATTTCCTGGATTGTAAACATTCGCATGTAATTTCTGCAAGTAACCAGTTGAAAGAGACATTTATGGAACTATTCTATACAGCCAAATGATAGTCTTCCTAATACTACTCAGTATTACGATGTAATACAATTTAAATACGATTTAATCTCGCCATGGTTATATATATAAAAAATAAGAATGCAGCAATCAACTGAGCTCAGAAAACCAATACAGAAAGACAAATATTACTCATGAAACAATCACCTTTCAGTTTTAAGCAATCAAATAATAGCTGAATCTTTGTGTTTTTCTGCAGCTTAAGCTGTTGTTATCTTGATAGCATTAACCTCTCCACCTTAGAAATCAATATAATCACTGAAGAATATCTTCCATCAGGAAATTTTGCCTCCATGTCTTGATGTTAAATTTCATGGAAATTGGGGGGTGGAGTTCAGTGAGCATGAAGGAAATGCAAATTTTAAGAGATGACAGTGGATGTGTGTGTGCACGTGTGTGTGCACACACATACACATACACACGGCCCCTCTTACCAGGGAAACTTGAGTGCCTTTTCTATGGGAACAGATGTGAATCGTGCATTAGCTGAAGTTCTGTTCAGCTGGATTCCAGATGTGAGCTTCTGTCTCCCTGTGAGGGAAAGAAAAAAATAAATAAATATCAGCAGTCTAAAGGACTTTGATACCGGCACCCCAGTGCCTTGTGAATCCCAGCGGCTGTGTAATTTTGCAGTTCCTTGTCACAAGTGTTACTAGAAATTAGTTCAGGACAAATGTAGAGCAAAGGGAGGTATAAGGCAACTGTTGTAGTAGAAGAAAACAAAGAAGACAAATGCTGCTGTTTCTTGGAGATATCCTGATATCCACTGTACTGTGACATCACAACAGATGTGCTATTTCAGATTTCAGAAGATGCTCAGTGGAATTTGGGGCAGCCCTAATATGTCTACGGTCCCTCCTGCTTCTTCTACTGAGTAGGGCCCTGGACGTTTGCCCTCAGGTCCTGTTACATCCCCTGGATGTAAAAAGTAACTTTCTTGCACTTTTCAGAAATAACCCTCTGGTTATTTCCCTCCCTCCTTTCCTGAAATACATTATCACTGCAGGGCATAATATAATAATAATAATTTAATAATTTATTATTTGTACCCCGCCCATCTGGCTGGGTTTCCCCAGCCACTCTGGGCGGCTTCCAACAAAGATGAAAAATACACTAAAATGTCACATTAAAAACTTCCCTGAACAGGGATGCCTTCAGATGTCTTCTGAATGTCAGGTAGTTGTTTATCGCTTTGACATCTGATGGGAGGGCGTTCCACAGGGCGGGCACCACTACCGAGAAGGCCCTCTGCCTGGTTCCCTGTAGCTTGGCTTCTCGCAGTGAGGGAACCGCCAGAAGGCCCTCGGAGCTGGACCTCAGTGTCCGGTCAGAACGATGGGGGGGGGAGACGCTCCTTCAGATATACTGGACCGAGGCCGTTTAGGGCTTTAAAGGTCAGCACCAACACTTTGAATTGTGCTCGGAAACGTACTGGGAGCCAATGTAGGTCTTTCAAGACCGGTGTTATATGGTCTCGGCGGCCGCCCCCAGTCACCAGTCTAGCTGCCGCATTCTGGATTAGTTGTAGTTTCCGGGTCACCTTCAAAGGTAGCCCCACGTAGAGCGCATTGCAGTAGTCCAAGCGGGAGATAACCAGAGCATGCACCACTCTGGCGAGACAGTCTGCAGGCAGATAGGGTCTCAGCCTACGTACCAGATGGAGCTGGTAAACAGCTGCCCTGGATACAGATTTGACCTGTGCCTCCATGGACAGCTGTGAGTCCAAAATGATTCCCAGGCTGCGCACCTGGTCCTTCAGGGGCACAGTTACCCCATTCGGGACCAGGGAATCCTCCACACCTGCCCACCTCCTGTCCCCCAAAAACAGTACTTCTGTCTTGTCAGGATTCAACCTCAATCTGTTAGCCGCCATCCATCCTCCAACCGCCTCCAGACACTCACACAGGACCTTCACCGCCTTCACTGGTTCTGATTTAAAAGAGAGGTAGAGCTGGGTATCATCTGCATACTGATTAACACCCAGCCCAAACCTCCTGATGATCTCTCCCAGTGGCTGCATGTAAATGTTGAAAAGCATGGGGGAGAGGACAGAACCCTGAGGCACCCCACAAGTGAGAGCCCAGGGGTCTGAACACTCATCCCCCACCATCACTTTCTGAACACGGCCCAGGAGGAAGGAGCGGAACCACTGTATGACAGTGCCCCCAGCTCCCAGCCCCTCAAGACGGTCCAGAAGGATGTTATGGTCGATGGTATCAAACGCCGCTGAGAGATCCAGCAGAACTAGGAAACAGCTCTCACCTTTGTCCCTAGCCTGCTGGAGATCATCAACCAGTGCGACCAAGGCAGTTTCAGTCCCATGATGAGGCCTGAATTCCGACTGGAAGGGATCCAAATGGTCCGCTTCTTCCAGGCGTGCCTGGAGTTGTTCAGCAACCACTCGCTCAGTCACCTTGCCCAAGAATGGAAGATTTGAGACTGGGCGATAATTGGCCATCGTGGCCGCATCTAAAGATGGTTTTTTAAGAAGCGGTTTAATAACCGCCTCTTTCAGCGGGTCTGGGAAAGCTCCCTCACGGAGGGAAGCATTCACCACCCCACGAAGCCCATCGCCCAGTCCTTCCCGGCTAGCTTTTATAAGCCAGGATGGGCAAGGATCCAGGAGACAGGTGATTTGCTTCACTCGTCCAAGCAGCCTGTCCACATCCTCGGAGGTAACAGATTGGAATTGATCCCACACAACTTGACTAGACAGGACTCTAGCACTCTCCCGCCCTGGCCCTGCTCCCACGGTGGAGTCTACTTCATCCCGAATCTGAGCGATTTTATCTGCAAAAAACTTTGCAAAATCATTGCAGGAGATCATGTGGCCCGTACTGGGCCCCGATGTCGCAGGTGGTTCCGCTAAATTGTGAACCACCTGAAAAAGTCTCCTGCTGCTGTTTTCTGCAGATGCAATAGAGGCGGCGAAGAAAGTCTTCGCTATCGCCACTTGGTAGGCTCGGCGTTGAGCTCTATTCGGAATGAGTTATCCGCCACCGGCGCTCTAGCCGCCTCAATGATTGTTTCATTGCCCTCAGATCTGTGGAAAACCATGGGGCTGTCCGGGCTCCATGCAATCGGAGAGGGCGCTTCGGAGCCAAACAGTCAATAGCCCTGGTTAACTCCACATTCCAGTGGGCCACCAGGGAATCGGCTGAAAGGCCATCAACATGGGATAAAGCATCCCCTACCACTCTCTGGAAACCATTTGGATCCATTAAGTGGCGGGGGCGGACCATCCGAATCGGTCCCACCTCCCTGCAGAGGGGATGGGTCGCAGAGAAGTCCAGTTGCACCAGGAAGTGATCTGACCATGGCACTTCTTTCGTTTCGCTTTTACTTAGTGTCAGATCACCAGGTCCAAGGCATGTCCGCGGCTATGGGTTGGGCCAGACTTATTCAGGGACAGCCCCATGGAGGCCATGCTTTCCACAAAGTCCCGAGCGGCCCCTTGTAAGGTCGTGTCGGCATGGATGTTAAAATCCCCTAGGACAACCAAGCTAGGTGTCTCCAGGAGAACATCCTCCACAACCTGAAGCAGCTCCGGCAGGGAATCCTTGGTGCAGCGGGGAGGTCGGTACACCAAAAGGAATCTTGTACTGCCCCTATTGCCCAACTTCCAGAACATGCATTCGGAAAACTGGGTCTTCCCAATAGGACGCCTGGTGCAAACTAATGACTTCCTAAAAATCACTGCAACCCCCCCTCCCCGCCCACATGGCCTGGGTTGCTGTGCGTAAGAGAAACCTGGTGGACAAGCGGCAGCAAGGACAGGCCCATCTGCTTCATCCAACCAAGTCTCTGTTACACATGCCAGGTCAAGTCCTCCATCCATGATCAAGTCATGGATGGCAGTGGTCTTATGAATAATTGACCTGGCATTGCACAGCAGCACCTTCAGGTCATGTGGGTATCCCTTGCTGATTCTAGTATCCATCCGGTCAGGACCAGACCCGGAGGCAGGAATAGTCCTCAGACAACGACTAAACCTGCCTCCTCTGTAATGACGTGGTCTGGTCTTAGCGTAACTCCTCCTCCTACCCGTGATCACTGAGATCGGTTGTCCCAGTGCATCCCCCCCTGTGGAACATGCCCCAGCCATTTTGTTGGCTGGGACCTACTCCCCGGCAGCCTTAACCCCTCCCCTTAAGAACAAAATAACACCTTAAAAAAAAACAAAAGACCAATAAAACAATACAACAAAAAACAATAAAAATTACAAAAACGTAAAATCAAACAGATTCCCAGGCCCAATAAACATCCATCCCACCCCCACCCACCCCACATACAAAAAATTCAAAAGAAAAATTTTAAAACATTTTAAAAGCACTCTGCACCCCTCCAGCAGTAACAGCAACTGTCCTAGTGAGGCCCGTCAGGCCTCACTAGGTGGTAAGTGGCAGGAAGGAGCAGGGCCCTCAGACACTCACACAGGAGAGTCCTCCTGGGCAGCGGAGCGCAGCAGTCCTTATGAGGCTTCAGGCCCCACCCTGGGCCAGGTGGTGAGTGGCAGGAAGGAGCAGGGCCCTCAGACACTCACACAGGAGTGTCTGAACAAGAAAGAGGGCTGCCTTGCAGGTACAAATCCTCAAGCAGAACAAAAACCAAGGTCGTTAAAGGATCCAGTCCAAGAAGATGTGACAGGATTGTCCAGAAATAACTTATTCACAGATGTAACCATTTCACTGGCATCCGTCATGGTTTGGTTTGTGAAATATTATTGATTTTTCCATAACAAAGGTGCTAAGACATCTTTGCATAATGCACCACAGACATTTACTAATTGAATGTAACAGATACCGCATAGAGTTCCATTTGGGGAGGGGTCTCCACGGTGGGAAAAATGCAAGCGCTGCAGTTTGTAATTGCATTAGCACTCGCCTAAAATGACACGTACAACATCTCACTGTTTAGAGCTGGAGGGCCAAGCCATTCATTACAAGCTTAGCTGTCATTTCCATGAAAATCAGAAACTAACAGCAGAGAATGGCTTCGAGGCTTTTACTAATACCATCACCCCAGGAGGGACACGATTTCAGATTTGTGGGGCGGAGGGGAGAGAAGAGCGAGATTAATAGAAAGCTTCAAACCTATCTTTAGGATAGGTTGTACAAATGGCGAAAGAAGAGCTGTGTTTGTTGTGGGTCTCTCGTTTTTCCCCTCTTATGCCTCCTCATGACTATCAGTAAAAGAGGGCAAGCTATCCGGTATATCCCATTATATAAATGCAAAAGGAGGATTGCCTTTGTGTGTCGGTTTGCATTTCTCAGTGCAGAAAGTATTAATCTGATGTGTAGAGATCTTTCCTATTCTCCTTAATTCAAGAGGGTTCTAGATTCTGAAAGCTTCTGGAAGCTTCTCTGTGTGAAAGAAACAAGCAGAAGGTTTGTGATGTTTGGGTTATTCCTTCAGAGAAGCTGAGTACAGCTGGCTTGAACTGGTTCTCTTATCTCTTCTGTCAAGGTAATGCTGACTCTAAAAGTAAGGGCAGAAGGAGCCTGGGTTTCACTTTCTCTTTCTATCTCTCCTCCTTCTGGTGTGGTGTTCTGTATGCTTAGTGTTAAGGTTTAGACTTATTATAAGTTATTGTAAGTTTAAGTTAAGTCTGCTGCAACTGGATTTCTTATGGACAGTGCCAATTCTGAACGTATTGGATTTGTGGCCATTATGCTCATTTGCCTTCAGTAGCAGTAGAGCTCTGATGGATGAATTTTTCATTGCCTCTGGTCTATTTTTTGGGTATCCTGCAATGTGTTTTAAGTTTTTACTCTGCTAACTATACATTGGAATCTGCTCTGGATCAATATTGAGTAGAATTCCATGACACTGTGTTCATAACTAACACATTCAAAGAGGGAAATTGGCCCACCAGATTTTCATACAGTTTTGGGTTCCTAATATGAAACCATAAAATAAAGAGGAGAGACATGGGGCCAATTGTGTGCTGAGAAGTCACGCTCTACCCTTAATCAGCCACCTGATGTCAATGTGCTTTAAATGTGTGGTGTGTACACAGCCTTACTCCAGTGTTTCTGTGGACCAGTGCACTCTACCACACCCAAAGGCAAATTAACTTAGGGGGCACAAAGCATGCTACATAGCACACATGTTGCAGCCATCTCTGTCCCCTGGCTCTGGAACTCATGGTCTGTGTTTGAGCCTCACGTTGGGCAAAAAGGTTCCTGCGTCTCAGGGGGTTGGACTAGATGACCCACGAGGTCCCTTCCAACTCAACAATTCTATGATTCTATGATAAGCCAGCCCTAGAAAGGTTTTTCCCATGCTTCTGGTACTGCTCAACTGGATATGCAAGAAGCAGCATACAGAAGATTCATATTCAAAGACTCAAGGTCTGACAGATGCTACAACAAATGGGTGGTTATCATATCCTGCCTTTAATTTTCCCAGAAGCATCTGGCTGAGATTCCATAAGAAAGTGACTGCTGTGCTAAAACGAACCTTTGGCCTGATCCAAGCAAGGTAGCTTTCGTATATAGACCAGCTTGCCATAAAGCATCTAAAACCCACGGGACTCTCCTTGAATTTACAGCTGCGGCAATTAAATTAATTTTTCAGCACACACGCAAAATTATTCCCAACAGTAACGATAATTTTTTATATCGCTTTCCTGAAGAATGAGTCACAAAACGTTGGCTTACAGAGCAAATCACTCACAGCTAACGTAAACGAGAAGCGAAAACTTATTAAAAGCCACAAGGATGTGGATACCATGAGAGATTCCAAGAGTGATAAACTGTGCTGCCTGCCGAGCAATCACACTTCTGAATATTTAAGTTTATTCAAAAGGGCTATTACTCGGCAACATTATTTATCGCTATTGGAATTCAATAAACCTTCTCAATGATGCTGTCTTCCCAGCAAGGGCAACTGCAGCCAATGACTCCACACTGAGCACCGCAGATGCCTGTCACTTCGCTCTATATGGCAAGGATCTTTGAGCAGGCAGGGATAAGCCAGACATTCCTGGGTTTCCATATTCAATTTTGTGGAGGTCCTGGAGCCACATGACCCCTGAGCAAGCTTCAAAGCTGGGATGGAGGATCTCAGGAACCGGTTGCTTTCAGGCCTCCACATCTGAGGCTGTATGCACACCATACCTTATGACTTCCCCAAAAATTGTGGTTGATGTGTATGTGGGTTTCTGTGAGGCAAGACGCAGTGATAATAGCAAGGGACCTTACTGAGCCGATGGCTAACAGAACAGACAAACAGGGGCAAATCTTCTATGTATTTCTGAAGGCCTGGGCCACTCCCACTCTCAACGTGATTGGCTGTCTAAACACCGAAGCTGCGAATCGTCACCCAGAGCTTAAGAGCCAATGCCAATAGCCCAAACCCTGACCATTGAAAACATAACAGTGGCTTACCCCTCCCAGAGCTGAAGGAGCAAGCATGTAGTTCAGGGATGTTCCTGGGTCCAGCTCTGTGCCTGGAGGTGCAGATATCCTCCTTGGCTAGGAGTGCCCTTTGCCAATTTCAGTTGGGAAGTCAGCTACCGCCATTCCAGGGTTTCATAGCTTGACCACAGTTGCTCATGCATTGGTACCCTCGAGGTTCAATGCACTCTATGGAGCGTTACCCTTGGAGATGGTCCAGAGGCTACAGCTGGAGCAGAATGTAGTGGCCAGGTTCCTTGTGTGAGGAAACAACCACCAAGCTATAACACCTTGCTTGCCAGATCTGCCATGGCTGCCAGTCTTATACTAAGCCAAGTTCAGTGTGTTGCTCTAACATATAAGGTCCTATACAGCTCAGGACCAGTTGCCTGCGAGACTACCCTCTCTCTTATATGCTCCGTAGATCACTGGGGTCTGTGGGTCATTCTCTCCTGCAAGTTACAATGATCTCAGAAGCCCAATCCACCGTAACTTGGAGCAGGGATGCCCCTGTTCTGTGGAATAGTGTACCTGTCAAGATATGACAGGCATCCACTATCTGCACTTTCCAGAAACAATCAAAGATATTTTTCTTCCAACAGGGTTTCCCAGCTGGATGAATAGGCCTTTACTGCTTGTTGGGGTTTTAGTCTTGTTTTATTTTTTATTTTTTGTTTGTTTGTTTTATCTTTTGATTCAATTGCCTTGAGATGGTGGTTTAGAAGGTGATTAATAAATCAATGATGATGATAATTCTCAGCATGCTTAACGGACAAGCGCTTACTGTGCTTTGAGAAGGCGCCTTTCTCAACAGCTTATCTAGTGCAACTGCGCCACACACACTGCCTTAAATCCTCCCTTGCATTTATTGACTTAATTTTTTAAAAAATGTGTATACTGCAATTTCATTTTTTAAAAATAGCAAAGTGGTTTACAACAATTATAATACAATAAAAAACCACACGCAAAATGAACACAATTCACCAGCTAACTATGATGGAAAGGGGTTTGTCAGCATAAGTCAGGCAGCAAAGAAAGTTTTCAGCAAACGTATGCAATTCGGTATAGAAGATGCCCGCTGGATCTCTGTTGGAAGAGCATTCCAGAGAAGTGGGCCAATAACTCTCAAGGCTCAGTTACACGTCAATGTGAAATGAGGCTCGCCAACTTGGGGAACAACCCCAGGTGCTTCTACAGGTGATCTCAGTGACCCTGCTGAGATATAAGGGTTCAGGAGGTCCATCTGGGCTGCCTGATCTGGGAACATCCCTGTGCTCTGCCAGCAAATTTCTCTCTCTCTCTCTCTCTCTCTCTTCAGAATGCACACTAGTTGAAACTTCTGCAGCTGTTGGGCTGAGCAAATTGGGCTTTATTTGAGTCCAACTTAATTGCCTAACCTCAGTATCTTATTACAATAGCAGTATTTTTAATGGCATGGTAATAAATGTTCACAAATTACAGCACAAGCTCGTAAAGCTTTTTTCGGATATGGCAATGCAAGCAGCACCACAATGCAAGAGGTTCCCAAAGCAGACATTTTGTCATGCAGCAGGCTGTTTGTCACAGGCTGCCACCATAAAAAGAAAAAGAAAAAGTATGGAACCTCCAAAGACTTTAGCTGAAATCTGTTTTTCCTTACAGTGAGAAAATGCCTGTAAAGCAGAGATCAGGGAGACCTGCCATCTGTTACAGGTTAAATCCAAAACTGTTTTGTTTTTTTCAAAGAAACTAATGGTTGTTACATTTCTTAATCTTTCTAATCCATCAGTTACGCTTTTATTAAACAGAAATGTAATTGTTAACTCATTTAGGTTCTCATAGGCAACAACAACCACCAATGCCATGATTATCCGGGATAAAACTGTTCAGTGAAGTCCCGTGGAATTTCATCTAATCTGAGGTGAATATGGCATGTTCTGACTTGGGTAAAACACACTTGAGGGATTTGCAGAAAGCAAATGTTTTAATTAAGACCAGAGAATTTTCTCAGCAAGGTTCTGCACATCTCTCCTTGGGAAATGATAATAATAGAAAATACAAGTGAGAAGTGGAATGAAATACTCCAACTAGTCAGATATACCCACTTCCCGAACACTCCATTCCATTCCACCTTCCCCCCCAACACAGTTTTCCATTCTCCATTTTCTTGCTTAAGAGAAACACCTGAGGAGTTTCCTCAGAGGATATTGATGAAAACAGAAATGAGTTCCAGAAGATCCCGCAACCCCCTGGGACAGATTTTGGAGGCATGGAGGGTTGCAGGGGAAAGGATGGGGGTATTATATTGCACAAACAGAAGTCTGCAGCACTAGCAGAACAGCAGCCTTGGGTATGACCCATCATCACAATTCTAATATATATTCCAGTCAGACAAAAAAAAAGCCCTCAAGTTGGATGTAGAGCAGGGCTGGGGACAAGTTAGGCCTGCAGAGGCAAGGCCTAGCAGTTCTGAGGTGTAGAGGGGTGTATTTGCCCCCAGGGCCTAAGGTTCCCCACCTCAGAATTCCATACCATTGAAGAGTATTCAAAATTTGAACAAATGGAGGAGACCCCAAAGATGCTCGCCCCCTGCATCTCCAAGCAACCTGAGATTGTACTGCTTCCTTCTCCACCACCTTTTTCAGAAACCTTTTTCAAAATTATGGACTCCCATATTCTCAGACGCATCACTCAGGGAATGCCTACCATGCGAGAAAGAAAATGGAGCAACCAACATGAAGCATTGTCGAGACGGCATATGCCGTTTTGTTCAGAAACTGCCAAGGGCTGTAAAGTGAGACTGAGAGGAATTCTCTCATTTTGGGAGCACTTCATGAAATTTGCAGTTGTTTGCTGGCAAAAGGGCCAAATGGCTTCTCTCGCTGCTCAGGCACCTGCAAAAGACCCCAATTTCACACTAGCTGGTCTGTGAAAACACAATTGCTGCTTGCTTTGAGCTGCATGTAAAGAGGAGAGCTTGCCCAGCTAAAATTAACCCTTGTTGAAAAGTTACATTTGTAGGGTGAAAAAGCTCCACTTTTCCAAATGTTCCACTCCCCTTAGATTTAATCCGATCCAGTAGGGTATAGCGCCAGGGACATGGCAATTTGTAGTATCAGCATCTTTCCACCACCACAAAGACACATCTGCACTTCATGGTATGACCTTATGACCCTCGACAGCTTCACCCTTGTCCTTTTAATTATCCCAGTGACCTGAAATGTTTTATGCTGTGATGCCAATAAAGGAATTTGATTTGATTTGATTTGACACATATGCACAATTCAGGTGGACACAGGAACAAGAGCACTTCTGGACTGGAGCGCTCCAGCATTCTGTTCCCCTAGTAGCCAGTCAGTTGTCTCTAAGAAGCTAGCAAGCCAGGCCCTCCCTTGTTTATGCATTATAATTAGTGTGTGGACATATTAACTCCCTTTCTAGAAAGTGTCGCAACATTGCTCCACTTATTGTCTTCCTCCAAAGAACCAGATGTTGTTGGACTACAGTTCATAGGGACATAGGAAGTTGCGTGGTGAGTTCCCACCTCCCCACAGTGAAAATAAAGACACATGACACAGATATTTAAGGTTAATGGGCTAAACATGGCCACAACTTTATTGGTTACAGGTGATGAGCGGTATTGGCTCAGGCATTGGTCCTAACCGACTATCCGGCTTCAGCCCAATTGCTTTCACCAGTAGGGGGAGTCCTGCTGATGCATATCAACTAGGAACTCCCCCAGGGTCACCGCTCGGGGGCGTGCCTTAGGCCCTCACCTCCATAGGCTTCGGACAGGGCCACGCCCCCCGGAATCCTTTACCAGACTACCCTTCAATATGTGGGGGGGGTGATGGCGCTTCCTCCCCCCCTTCCCTCTACATAACAATACCAATACCAATGCCTAACCGTCAATACCAAGGAAGTTGTGACGATTTGCTACAAGGTAGGTGAAAAACCAAGTGGCTGGTGCCAATTTGCCAAGTGGAAAAATCCCTTAACGGTGACCAACCGAGGTCCATAGCAAGGTCAAAGACGAAAAAACCTTAAAGGGCGGGAGGGTGGGAAACTGGAGCAGCTGGAAGCGGCAAAGAGGGAGATCCCAGGCCGCCCCTGCGTTAAATGGAGCAGGCCACACACCCCAGGCCAGCCAATTGGCTGGCCAGGGGCTGACGCAATCAGGGATTCCCTCAATCACGCGGAGGCTGAGAGCCAGCCCCTGCGCGCATGGTGGGAGAGTGAAGCCCGCAACCCCACCTCTTTTCTACGTCGGAAGTGGCTTTGCCTTATACGGAGTCAGACCATTGCTCCATCTAGCTCTGTACTGTTTACACTAACAGCAGCTCTCTGGGATTTGTGCTGGGGCTCATGGGAGCTGGAGTCCAACAGCATCTAGAGGGCCACAGGTTCTCAATCCCTGGTCTGCTCAGACCACCAGCAGCTCTCCAAGGCTTTGTAGAGAGGTTACCTGTCATGGATTGGTTGCATGCAGAAGAATGGTGGGAGGAACCACCTGGGGAGCTTCCAAGGGAAGAAGGCTGAGACCCAGGAGATTGGTGGTGGAACAATGATGAATGGTCAGAGGGAGTAGACTGGGACAATGTGTTGGAAGCTGAAGAGGTAACAAGGTTTAGTGAGCTGGGAGAGTCTGTGGCAGAGAGAAGTCCGGAATCAGAGGGAGAAGCAGGAGAGGAGGGAGGGCAAGAGGCAGAGATGTGTCTGGCTGGTGAAGAGACACAGGTGTCTCCCAGAACCAGGAAAGGTATGAAGAGGATAGAGGAGAGGTTTACTGCATGCAGGCACAGTCTCAGATTGCTTCAGAAAAACCCTGGAGATGAGAGGACTTAGGCAGCTATGGAGAGGTGGGGATTTCATGAGGGCAAGACCTGCCGGAGATGAGTTGCTGTGCTCATGAGGTCTGACCCTCCTGTGCAGATCCTGTTTCTGCTGTAAAGAGTTAACTCCATCTTGCTCAGTGTAATTTACTGCTGGCTCGCTCCTGTCATTATCAGTGATCATTTGGGGGTACTGAGGGTGGCTCCTGGAACCTTATGCATGCAAAGTATGTTCTGCACTACTCAGCTGTAGGCTCTCTTGGTTTTGAGGATTACAGATGGTTGGTGCTGAGGCCCCTGAGCTACAGTCTGTATTGGTTCTCTGCCCATCCATGCAGCAGATTGCAACAGAGGTCCCCAGTGTTGATGTGCAAATGCTCTTGAGAAAAAGTTATTGTCTTTTCTACAAATATTTCCCATGCTTTCACCTGTGCACTGTAGCTCCACATTAAAACAGCAGGAAAGGGCCACGTCTTCTGTTCTGTGCCTTGCTAGCCAGTTGTATAGAGCTGTGGACCCTGGCCCAGAAACCAGAGTTATGAGGCACAGCTTCCCCTCCCCCAGCCGAGCTCCACTGGAGGTAGACTCCACAGCCTATCACTATGCCACAAACTGTAGCATTTGTTACGAAAAAGGAGCAATGCAGCAGCGAGCTCCAGATGGCTGGAAAGCCAAACAGGATGTTGATGTTTGGGACTGTTCCGTGGGAACAAAGGAACAGTCTATTCACTGTACTGAGCACCGGATGTTAGCTCAGAGTGTCATCTGACCTGTACTGGAAGTACGGGGGAGGAGTTTTTTCTCTCTCTGCTGTTGGTGTTAAGAGAGTGCAGACACGTTTCTCTGTACTGCTGGAAAGACAGAAATAAAGGCATGTAAATACATTTCTGTCTGTCTCTCTCCCCTCCCTGGGGATGGCAGGGGAGGAGTGGTGTGTTCTTCTCACGTTAGAGGAGGATCGTCGATTGAGATCTCGCCTGATCTTGCCGGGAGTCGCAGACGGGGAGGTCAACAAGGAACTCAAGCCGGGTGCCTGGAGAGTGGCCAATTCCTCTGACAAGGCTTGATTCCTACAGCATTGCCTCAGTGAAACGTCCTTCCCGTGTCCTAGCTCTTCGAACTGAATTTCCAATCTAATACCTCACCTCATGCGCTGGAGTTAAACCTCTTTACTTCAACTCTGCAAACTCTGTGTCAAAGAACGGGTGACAATAATACAAATCATTCTGCTGTCTTGGTCCCAGGCATTCTGTTGCTGGGATGGAGTGGAGACAACTCTCTTAGAATCTACATTTCATTCCAAAGAACTGCATTTGATTGTCAGGGAATAAATCAAAGCAAAGGTTGAAGAGAGACCCCCCATATACCACAGCAGTGCCAGACTTCAAGGCCTTCCATTTGCAATTCTAATCCTTTATATTCCATTCTAGCCTTAAACTCTTTTGCTTTTGTCAGTGTGTTCCTGGCAATATTGTATCTCAGGGTGAAGCAAAAAAAGAATTCAGTAAAATTCAGAGATATTTGAAAGAAGACAGATAAGCATGAAGTACGAGTGAGAGATCCAATATGACTACTACTTCTTTTTTAGATAATTCAGTTGTTGGCTAATGAAGGCATTCACTCGCGAAAGACTTCTTAATGTTTAGGAAGGTGTGACTATTTTTAAACCTACTTCTGCCTTAGCAACTTAGCACACTTTTTTCAAAACTTGTCAAATACAAAATCCATTTTCTTTTCTTTTTTATTAACACATTCTGTTTCGCCTCAGTAGGTAATAAGCATTTAGCATTAAGCAACGGTACAAAGAAATGACGTTTTATACTTAAAACGTAGGCATTATGTTCCTCACAAGAACAAGGACAGAAATCAAAGTTCCCATTTGTGAAAATATTTCTGTCCTCTGAAAGAAAGGCTAAAGACTTCAATTTAGAACATCCATTCTAAAATGACTGGACTGCTCGCTTGATGGACATTTCCAGAAATTATTTAGTGCCTCAGTTATTTTTAATGCTGCCCTAGACCTTGGCCTCCTTTCTTTATGTAAATGTGAAATAACCTGAAGCACTGATCCTGAAGGACAATCCACCTGCATTAATGGCTTTCATAAATACCCTCAACAGTGTGCAATTATAGACAAGCATATGTTGGTGGACTTGTTAAAAGTTGTGCTTTGTTATTTTACCATTGTGCTGTTTGCTGTTTTTCTCCCATCAACTGAAAACAGATGAAGATTGTATTTTTTTCCCCTAACCCTTCAAAAAAGTGCAAAACACATCAAGGAGTAGGCAATTTCCTTTCAGCTCAAAGTAAGCATTAATTTAGTAACCTGTCAGATAATATTCCTGAGGCCCTGAGTGATGTTATCATTTATTCATTTCCCGGTCCTTCTTGTGATTCCCCAAATTATCACTGATGGAGTTGCAAGTAGGAGTTTTGTCCTTCACTCATCCCTTTCCATCCTTATATGGAGCTCTTATTACATTACTGGCACTGAGAGAAATGAATGTCACTTTCCTGGACACATTAGTAGGACTTTGAGGTGAGGTGACTTTTGAGTAACTTAGAACTTGACAGTCTGGTTCAGGAACTCTGATGCGCATGGGTTCTACACTGAGCACACAAACACATGTGGAGAGAGAAGCAGGGCATGATGGGAAAGTTCCAAAGATCTGACATCTTGTTCCGTGCTTCTTAACACTTGTTTAGTACAGCTTCTTCACAGCAAGAAGAGCTCTGAGGAACAGTGTAGGCTGGTGCCTAACTGGACTCATAGGGTGGAAGGCAGGGAAGTCAATAGTAGGTGGAGCCAGAGCAAATGACTGGTGAGGGCTGGCTGAAGCAGGAAGAGGTTAATGGGTTCAGCCTCTATGACTGATGCTGACATAGGATAAGACCAGTGGCGTAGCGTGGGTTGTCAGCACCCGGGGCAAGGCAAGTAATTTGCGCCCCCTAACCCGTGGATTTGCGCCCCCTAACCCGTGGATTTGCGACCCCTAACCCTAACCCCAAATGTTGCGCCCGGTGCGGCCGGCCCCCCCTGCACCCCCCACGCTACGCCACTGGATAAGACGACTGGGGAGAGCCACGCCTCCACCTAATCTAATCCCCTCCAGTCTGTCACAAAGTTGTTTTGATAGCTCAGCCCATCTAGTCTGTGATTATTTGGACCAGAACCTGGAGGAATACATGCCTTAACATGGACCCTGCTTCACACTGTCCAAGTTTGGGTTCTTCGCTGTAAAGATATATTCCTATTAAACTGAACCGAATTTCTCTCTCATCCCTACAAGTGAGTATACATACTGATAAGATAATTTAGGGAAGATATTAGGGGGTGGTACATAAAGGAACAAGAAATGGTCATGAAATTATCATCCAGATGGCCTGTTAAAAGCTCAAATGTAGGCGTAATCTTTTATGCATATTCAGAAAGGACACCAGGCTTATAATAAAACTAGGACTTTGGTAAAACTAGGACTTTAAAATGGTTTGAGATGTGACCTTTATGTGCATGTAAAGTTTCCCAAATGCCAAGAATTAAATTTGCAGGAAGAGAAAATGATCAAATCCTGAGCTAGGCCTCACTGTCTTCCTGGAAATCGTTTCAAATACTGGGAAATGTAAGGCAGCAGGAGTTAAGAGTTCTGCATCCAAATCCTTACTTGGCCAAGAAGCTGGTCTCTTGGGCAAATGACTATATCCCCCCAACCCACCTAATGGGCTAGTCATAAGAAGAAGCAATTTACAAACTGAGAAGTACTCTAAAAATAACAATGAACTGCCTTTCTGTGCAAAAGTCAAGGCAGCCTTATTCAGATGTGATGTGCGGGTACATCAATGTATGGATTGGGAGTGAAGGGGAACAGGCGTAGTCCCATTTCCACATCCTTCTCCATATGAACAAATCTGGTGTGCACGTGAGCTGAGTGCTCCAATTTTATCTGCTCATGGCTTTGAGTCAGTACTTGGATGAATCGTAGAATTGTAGAGAGAAGTAGAGTTAGCAGGCATGATCTTGTTTCCACTCACACCTATCCATGTATTAATACCCAACGCAAATGTCATCTGAACAGAGCCATTATATCACTCTTTGAATCAATCGGTTTCCGTTTTAGATTAAGACCATCACTAAACTTTCTGCTGCCTAATAAAACATGTAAACAGCAACTGGCTTTGGTCACCCTATTCAAAATTATAGTGCATACATCCGACTTATTTCCTTGAAATCAGATCAGGTATCACAATAACTTCTACTACTTCTCAGGTAGGAACTAAGCTGGAGCTCACAGACAAGAGGCATACTCTAGAGTTGCCACGATATAAAGCCCAAAGTTATATTTCATATGAACATGCAAAGCTGTCATAGTTCGAGCGAGGCTATTGATCCATCAGGTCCAGTACTGTTTATACAAGCAAGAGCTCTCCAGAGTGTTAGAGATTTCTATCCCCTTTGCCCTACAACTAAAGATCACTCAAACCAAAGATGCCAGAGGCTGAACCTGAAATGTTAGTGTATGCATACGTTCCAGCTTAGAGCTGCAGTATCTTCCTGTGAGTGAATTGGGAATTTCCTGCTCAGGAGAAACATCTGAGTAATCCTGAGGAAAGAAAGAAATAAGTTTGTAAAGACTAGCAACATTTCACAGGAGTGTACTTTACACATCTCTAGTATATTCAACCCCTTGCTGTTATTAAGGTGCCACTCTTAAATCTCTTTTCTTTAGGGGCTGATTTTGCATCTCAGATTACCAGATAGTTTGCTTGAAGGCACTCTCTGGGATTTGAATTCTCAGAAAATATATGCATACTGAAATACAGTCAACTTCTTCAGATTTTGCAATACTGCTCCTCAGCCAATTAATGTGTGCAAACAAGAATATACTTGGGTAAAGTGTGCACAGAAACACTTAAAGGTAAAGTTACCCCTGCCCGTACGGGCCAGTCTTGCCAGACTCTAGGGTTGTGCGCTCATCTCACTCTATAGGCCGGGAGCCAGCGCTGTCCGCAGACACTTCCGGGTCACGTGGCCAGTGTGACAAGCTGCATCTGGCGAGCCAGCGCAGCACACGGAACGCCGTTTACCTTCCCGCTGGTAAGCGGTCCCTATTTATCTACTTGCACCTGGGGGTGCTTTCGAACTGCTAGGTTGGCAGGTGCTGGGACCGAGCAGTGGGAGCGCACCCCGCCGCGGGGATTCGAACCGCCGACCTTTCGATCGGCAAGTCCTAGGCGCTGAGGCTTTAACCCACAGCGCCACCCAAAATGACATACAAAATGCATTCTATCAGTGGGACTGTTTTGCCAAAAAAAATGTACATTAGAAAAAAAATTAATGTAATTTTTGCATTTGGGGGCATTAACTACGAACCCTGTTTTGGTGTATCAATTACTCCATTTGTGGGGTGCTACAAAACGTGAGGGTTTTGCTGCAAAATGATTGCAAAACCTTGGCACCAGTTTTGAGGGGATCCCAGATTTTGGGGTTCATAGTTAATTAAGCTGTGAATTTCCGTCTGCATCCTCCTCTGGACCCTTAGAATTAAATGTGCTTAGGGTCATGCTATTGCTATTGCTATTGCTATTGCTATTGCTATTGCTATTGCTATTGCTATTGCTATTGCTATTGCTATTGCATAACAAGTGGGCATTAATTCATTTAGCCCTCCTGCTAAGTGGGAGAAAAGTGCCATCACCTGGCAGATCGACTTAGCTACCAAGCAAAGAAGGATATAAGCTGGTTGCTCTTCCTTCCCCTTTGTGACATGCAGCAACTTTCAGAAAGTTGGATGGCATCAAGGTCACTTGTCATAGTGAGGTCACTCCCTAATGCATAACAGAAAAATATAGTTCAGGTAACTGGAGAGCCTCCTAATGGAACTGCTTATAGGAGGAGTGATTAAAAGCATCTGACATCCAAGCCTGCTTCCTTTTCTCTTCATAAGGTAAATTAAGTCCATTAAAAGCGAGACAAGGCAGCAAGGGTGCAATAGTTCTCTCAGATCCATTTGTTTGTTCTTAAGGAAATCAGCCGGGGGGTCACTATATACTGCAGGCACACTGTTACCGAGAACCACCGTGATATCAAAACTACACAGCATTTGTGTAGCTCCTTGTGAGCAGGTCATTTCCCACCTGGCCCGGGAAGGTGGGGCCCTGACTGACTTCAGCTACAAAAGATGAGGCTGCTGAACAAACTCTTCTTTAGGGGTGTTTGTAGGGAGGGGGGGTTGTTGCTGTTATTGATATTAATTTTTGCATCATTATTTTAGGTCTTACGTGAAAATTGCTCAGTTTGGTTGTGTACTTTTTGGTGTTTTATTTATTGTCTGTGACTACTTTTGTTAATGTTTGTAACAAAGGGGGGGTTTCATGTTGTAAGCCACCTTAAGCAAGGTTTTAGTCGTGGAAAGTTGGCATACAAATAAAATGAAGTATGTATGCTTTCAAAAGACATTATGCTTATGTATTAACATGCAAGTGTGTTAGCAAGCGATGGAGGACACCTGCCAATTGTGGTTCTTCTAAAGTTTCTCATTTTGCCAATCTTAAATTCAGTTCTCTATCTTTCTAATTCTCATGAAAATTCATCAGCATTCTACAGTGTGCTTCTCCTAATAGAGATCTTTTTCTTTGCAGTTTTCCCTAACATACATTTTTGTATGCTATTTTCGCACAGTAATGGATTCATTTCTGTCCAAATTATTTGGAGGAGTGTGAATCTTCAAAGGTAGCTCTGCTTCAGTCTGCATAATGTTCCAGGCAGTGCCAGTTAGGTAGATTCACAATAAAATGCAAACTGAACTGAATTCCTTCCCATCCCTGGCCTTGGTGAGCCCATGTTGGAGCGCCTGTTCCTCACATGCACAAAGTGGAAATGCACAATGTGTGATGACAGTGAAGCATCCATGGAAAGGTGTCAGCAACAAAAAAGGAGCCTCAAAAGATGCACTTAAAAGAGTTTTATTAAGGTACAACTCATTTCCAGTTAGATAACTTGCTTTGGAGCAGATGAACTACTTTCATTGTTGTTGTTGTTTAGTTGTTTAGTCGTGTCCGACTCTTCATGACCCCATGGACCAGAGCACGCCAGACACTCCTGTCTTCCACTGTCTCCCACAGCTTGGTCAAACTCATGTTCGTAGCTTAGAGAACACTGTCCAGCCATATTGTCCTGTGTTGTCCCCTTCTCCTTGTGCTCTCAACCTTTCCCAACATCAGGGTCTTTTCCAGGGAGTCTTCTCTTCTCATGAGGTGGCCAAAGTACTGGAGCCTCAGCTTCACGATCTGTCCTTCCAGTGAGCACTCAGTGAGACCATTTCCTTAAGAATGGATAGGTTTGATCTTCTTGCAGTCCACGGGACTCTCAAGAGTCTCCTCCAGCACCATAATTCAAAATCATCAATTCTTCGGTGATCAGCCTTCTTTATGGTCCAGCTCCCACTTCCATACATCACTACTGGGAAAACCATAGCTTTAACTATACAGGCCTTTGTCGGCAAGGTGATGTCTCTGCTTTTTAAGATGCTGTCTAGGTTTGTCATTGCTTTTCTCCCAAGAAGCAGGCGTCTTTTAATTTCGTGACTGCTGTCACCATCTGCAGTGATCATGGAGCCCAAGAAAGTAAAATCTCTCACTGCCTCCATTTCTTCCCCTTCTATTTGCCAGGAGGTGGTGGGCCCAGTGGCCATGATCTTCGTTTTTTTGATGTTGAGCTTCAGACCATATTTTGTGCTCTCCTCTTTCACCCTCATTAAAAGGTTCTTTAATTCCTCCTCACTTTCTGCCATCAAGGTTGTGTCATCTGCATATCTGAGGTTGTTGACATTTCTTCTGGCAATCTTAATTCTGGTTTGGGATTCATCCAGCCCAGCCTTTGGCATGATTAATTCTGCATATAAGTTAAATAAGCAGGGAGACAATATACAGCCTTGCCGTACTCCTTTCCCAATTTTGAACCAATCAGTTGTTTCATATCCAGTTCTAACTGTAGCTTCTTGTCCCACATAGAGAGTTCTTGTCCCACATAGAGATTGTCTAAAATAACGATACAAAAAATAAAATCAACAGCAGCAACAACCTCCCCAACTAAACCCTCTTAAAAACACTCCAAAGAGTCTGTTCAGCAGCCTCAGCTTTTGTAGTTGGAGTCAGTCAGGACCCCACCTTCGCAGGCCAGGTGGGAAAGGCCTACAGGGTAGGGAGCAGATCTTCCAGGACTCACAGCCAAGATGGTGTTTAACTAAAGGAAGTGGGATGTGTGGCCCTCCAAATCTTGCTGAAATATTTCTCTCATCATACCTGATCACTGGCCATACTGGATGGGGCTGGTGGAAGTTACAAGACAAAGAACATCTGGAAGGTCAAAGGCTCCCCATCCCCGTGTACCTTTTCAGGCTACTTGACCTCTTCTCATCGTATCTGATGGGATAGCATGCACATGCGCAGCATCAGCTGCAATGCGAAACAATACACCTTCATGACATCATATGCACACCATCTCATCCCACCAAACAGAAGATGGGAGAAATAAGCAACACATGCAGATGCCCCGGTCCTGTGCATCCAAGGAGAGAGGAGTAGCCCATTGTCAGTGCTAGCTGATGTACATTAGGTGGAAGGCAAGGAGGCCAACAGCAGGTGGCGCCAGAGCTGATGACAGACAAATGAACCAACCAATCCCAGGCTGTGTTCACACTAGAACTTATTCCATTTTCAGGACATTTCCCTAACTGTTATTTTGTGCATTATATTGGAGCTTCCGCATGATGTGAAAACCACTAATGGTGTGGAATGGAATATAGCACAGATTTGCAGCTCATTTCTGTATTTTATGATTCCATAAATAATCCGTTTGTAGCTGCACAGAAAACCGTGGGAGTTTTGTGCTTCAGTTCTGCATGCTGTTCTCTCCAGCTCACTGCTGCTGTCAAACTTGAAATGTCCACAGAAAAGGCATCCAGCCTCACAGCGAACAAGCACCCTGACTCAGCCAGCCTTTGTTTCATCTCTCTCTCTCTCTCTCACACACACACACACACACCCTGTAAGGTGCAGAGCCTCAACTTTTCCCCACCCATCCTGCTGGTGATGCTCCTATAGGAAAGCTGGTTGCAGAACCTGAGATTCCCCCCTGAGCCTTGTGGAGCCTTGGCACACCCATCCACCAGCAGGATTGCCCTCTCCCCTCAACAACTGCTGAGCAGAGGGGATAATTATAATGATATTGCTTCTGTCCTGATTTCTAATGCTCATTTCACATTGCAGTACCTATTGGTATGAATGAAATTGAGTGTGACATGGTGGTATACCAGTACTGCAATGTGAAAGGACAGAGGCACTAGCCTTATAATCACTCCAACTGGATTCATTGTGGTAGGCAGAGGTTGGTAGGGCAGTACCCCATTCATCTTAATAGGTCAGCCGCCACTTCTCATTGTCCCATCCCAAGCATCCGATGTACTGAAGGGAATCCCATTACAGACATGCCTAAATTTACTTATTTACAAGTTTCAGGAATCCCAGCACATTTCAAGGTGACGCTGGTGCACCAGAGGAAGCAACACAGCATGGATGTTGAAAATGTCTTGTGAATTATTCATAGGCTACAAATCAAAAAAGTAGGCTAAGAGTAAGCTGTAAATAAAAAACAAACCAAGACAATAACAATGTTAGGTTAAAGCTGGTTTATAGATTCATGCTTACCTTGAATTGTCGCAGCCTATGAAAAATGGCAAAACGTATTTGTGATTGTCTACATTGCAATGCTGTCAGTCACGGAGACTCACCAGCACATTTGTGACCAAACCCAAATCCAGTTTGCCGCCAACTCCTCTTGCAGGAGATGGGGTGAAGAAAGCCCCCTGAAGTCTGGGCCTATCACTCCACACAGGGTGCCTAAGATGGAAGAAAGCAGGGTCATTTCCTCTCCTCCATTTACCCTCTATGTGAAGAGGGTACCACAGTTGTACCTCAGAAGTTGAACAGAATCCGTTCCGGAAGTCTGTTCAACTTCCAGAACGTTCAGAAACCAAGGTGTGGCTTCCGATTGGCTGTAGGAAGCTCCTGCAGCCAATCGGAAGCTGCAGAAGCCATGTTGGACGTTCAGGTTCCAAAGAACATTCACAAACTGGAACACTCACTTCCAGGTTTGTGACATTCGGGAGCCAAAACGTTCGAGTCACAAGGCGTTTGACTTCCCATTTAAGACTGTACATCCTCTTTCCAATCAACATTTTGCTTCTGTGATATTAAATCAGACTGCAGACTGTCGCCATTCAAGTGCCTACTAGGAAATTTAGGTCTGTGCAATTAAAGTGGATTAAAACACCCTATTGACCTAGCACAACAAACCCACTTTCAATCCACTGTTAGGAAAGTGACAAGGAAGTACTGTACACGGAAAATGAGGAATTAACCAATGATTAACAAGAAAACATATGCACACACTGCAAGCAAATCAGGGTCATCATCACAAAACCATGCTATAAGCAAATCAAAAGGAATGTGCAATAAACACTGGCTACAATCTATTTATTTTTTTTTATTTTCCAACATACATTTATAGCATCCAATCTAAATTTATCACATATTTTCTCTTTTAGACTTCCTTCAACCTCTCTGACAATCATCCATTATTCTAATTTTTAAATACGCATTTCCTAATTTTATATTGCATTTTATAAACCTTCACACACTTAGTTTTCATCAATACAATAGTCCTCTATCATTTACAGAACTTCTTGAAATCCCACTAGCGTTATTTGCTCATCACATACACATTTCAGATAGTCTGAAATTTTTCCCCAGTCTTCAATGAACTTTTGATCTTGTATATATCTGATCTTTCCTGTTAGTTTGTCCAGTTCAGCATACTCCATCAGTTTCATTCTCCATTCTTCGAGCGTCGGCAGTTGTTCCTGTTTCCATCTTTGGGCCAATAATATTCTCGCTGCTGTTACTGCATATTGGAAATGTTTACAGTCCATTCTATTTATTTCATTTCCTACTATTCCTAAAAGAAAAGCCTCTGGTTTCTTAACAAACGTATATTTCAACATCTTTTTCATCTCATTATATATCATTTCCCAGAAGCCCTTCACCTTCTTACAATCCCACCACATATGATAAAATGTTCCTTCTTTTTCTTTACATTTCCAACACTTATTACAAACACTGGCTACAATCTAGCCTCCCCATAAGTTGTGTGCACACAAATCAGGATGAACGCTCAACATATAGTTCATCTGGAGGAGATGTTTCAAAGTGCTGGCCCCTATGAAAGTGAGGAGGGGAGATGATCCAGAAAACCCGCTCCTTAAGTACAGTGGTACCTCTGGTTACGTACTTAATTCGTTCCAGAGGTACCTCTGGTTACGTACTTAATTCGTTCCAGAGGTCCGTTCTTAACCTGAAACTGTTCTTAACCTGAAGACTACTTTAGCTAATGGGGCCTCCCGCTGCTGCCGCTCCACCGCTGTGTGATTTCTGTTCTCATCCTGAAGCAAAGTTCTTAACCCGGGGTACTATTTCTGGGTTAGTGGAGTCTGTAACCTGAAGCGTATGTAACCTGAAGCATATGTAACCTGAGGTACCACTGTAATTCTCTTTGTAATGCAGATTTGAGAAGACGTGTCTGTGAAGAAGATGTGTATTAGCATTGGGTCTTAGAAATCAATTCTCTGAACTTTCTTTCTTGCTTTTTCTTGCTTTTTCTATCTAAAGCTGCACTGCACCTGATTTCTTGAACATCCAGGAGCCCAGCATGTTGGATATCTTATTTAAATAGCAGATAAGAGGAAGACCCCATGATGGATGAAGTACTCCCAGAACTGGCTTCCCTAATAATTCACCAAACCCAAAACACAACAACTCATGATTCTTCGCATGTCACTGAGCAAATGGGGCATAATTCTAAGTTGCTTTCATTAGCACTTTGGGGACTGAACTATCAAAGGTAGCTTAGGAGGGGGGTTGAGGGAAGACACAACTTCAGCTGTGTTTTACAGTAACCCATACGATGAGCAAAAAAGTCATCCAGCCCTATTTCTGCCAGCAGATGACAGCAAGTTTATGTTTAGCAGGCATTTCCCCTCCAACTAGCCAGATTGGATAGAGTTTGAAGGTATCAGGTTTGGCCCAGAGACCCTTTGGAGCTTCTTCTCTGGGCCTCTGCTAGCACACCTGGGCATTTGATGGTCTTTTCTTCCAAGTTATCTACACACACCTGTCTGGAGTATAGGGGAGGAAGGACACCAAACAGTAACAAGGGCATTGAATGTTGCTGTAAATTTTAAAATCGGGAATTGGAAGGAGAGGACAAGCTGGAAGAAGGAATGACCCTGTGTGTTGCTCACAGCATTTCACATTAGGCTGGTTAGGCAATGAAGATGCTCATAGGCTACCTGCCCAGCTGAACCCAGATTTCCAGGAACTGCACAACTTGGGGTGGCAACAGTTGTACAGCAGCAGCACAATGAAGCAACTTGGCCTCAGCCCATGCTTCCAAGCCCAAGGCTGCAGTGGAGGAAGAGAAAGTCTAAGCAGCTGATGTAGCCAGATTACTTTGAGACAGCATCCAGGGATGACAGAGAGAGATGAAAGGAGTTGTGTACAGTGCATGAGCGTGAGAGGGAATGAGAATCGGGTGAGGCTCATGGGTATCTGTGAGTGAGAGATTGAGGTGCTGCACCTGTATGTGAAAGGGAGAGAATAAAAGAGAGGTAGAAGTGGGAGAGAAGGTGGCTGTGCATGTGCAGTGAAGAGAATGAGAAGAAATGGAGTACAGTGGTAAGTCGGGTTACATACACTTCAGGTTACATTCGCTTCAGGTTACAGACTCCGCTAACCCAGAAAAAGTGCTTCAGGTTAAGAACTTTGCTTCAGGATGAGAACAGAAATCGTGCTCCAGTGGCGCAGCAGCAGGAGGCCCCATTAGCTAAAGTGGTGCTTCAGGTTAAGAACAGTTTCAAGTTAAGTATGGACCTCCGGAACGAATTAAGTACTTAACCCGAGGTACCACTGTACATGGATGTGCACCTGTGAGGAATATGACAGATGCATGCATGGCCCAGTATAATATTTGTGTAGACTGGAGGCAAGGGACGTATAGCTGCATACCTGCGGTGACAAGAATGCCTGCTATTGCTTTCCACCAGTTAACAGGGGATTAGACAAATTCATGGAGGATAGAGCTATCAATTGTTTTTCCATGATGCCTATATAGAGCAGTGGAGTACTGCTTGTTTACTATGCCTTTCCTAAGAGAGCAGTAAATATGGGCTGGTTGGCAACTATCTATCTCTACCCTGGTCTGTAAGTATCTATCCCTTAACCATAGGAGAGAGGCTCAGGTTATTCGTCAAGCACAAATATGTTAATATTCTGGTTGTTTTCAACATGCTGCCTAGGTAGCCTAACATTATCTTTTTGCTACTATTTGAACTGATGCTTTCTCGGAATAGCTTTCCTTACAGCTACACACACGCACCGACTTTGCCTTTTATCACATTATAAAAGCTATCAGGTCTCTTAATTAGTGTCACTGAAACCATGCAAATTAGCTGAAAGCAGCTTTTCTGTCACCGATGGGCTGAGTCAATACCAGCTATTAGGCCCGACATTTTCTCCAGTTCTCTATTCCTTTGATTAATGCATCTGCTTGGTTTAAAATAAAAACAAAAAGCCCCCTTACCCATCGCATAGTGCTCTTCCCTGACAGGAATTGATTTTTAAAAATAAATTTAAAAATTAAGACAATGACAAAGGAAGAAAGGTGTTCTCTGACAACAAAGGGGGAGCTTAATAATAAGCTTCTGAAGGGGCACTTCCTCTACAGTCCTCAGACAAGGGTGCAAGCGAGGAAATCAGTGAGCCTAGCCGTTGTTGTTAATCATCACAGCCCTTTCAGAGTACGAAGGGTTTCATAAGCTGCGCATCAGCGTTTGCCTTGAAGCACCCCTGTCCCCATCTCACACTGCCTGGGAGTTAATGATTTGCTCAGGGGCACCCAGTCCTTTGACAGCTGAGCTTGGATTTAGGCCCAGATTCAAGTCAATGTCTCTCTGTCTCTCAGTGATTTCCAAACTGTGTGCCGAAGCACAATAGCGCTGAGCTGGAGCATGACTTGGCAAATTAAGGCACCAAAATGGCTGCATCCTTCCATGGCTAGACCAAATGCAGCACTGACCTCCCCTCTTCCTCCTAGTAGACAGGCAATAATACCATCCAAGTAGGCAAAGATGGCGTCCCAAGATGGTATGGATGGTGGTAAAGATACAATAATTAGGGGTGGGCAGATGTGGTAATTTAAGGGGCTCTTTTTTCCAATCTTCGGTTCAGTTGTCTATGTTTCCACATCAGCTTGCATTTTTTAAAAAAAATAAATCCTGAAAATTCATCAGCAATTTTTGAATTTGATTTTGCCTTCATTTTCAAAGCTATTTCCCCTGATACATTTTGTACATTATTTTCACTAATGATTCACTAACTATTTTCAATATCTTGCTCTACAAATCACTGTTAGCATTGACCCAGAGCCAAAGGTTTCTGATTCAAAGAGCCACAAAAAGAGAGAAATCACACACAGGGCAGAGAATTTATACACCATAACTGTCTTGTCATTTGTGCCAAGGATTGTGGAGTTTGTTACTGCAAACCCAAGAGGAGAGCAGATTGAGAAACAAGAGGAGGTTGACCCAAACAATACAACTCAGATCACCTGTTGTGCATGTTTCGACACAGCAATCAAAGCCTTACTTGACCCTCTTTGCAGGAGTTTCTGGGTACAAAATCCAGTGGTGCTGTCTCCAGACAGAAGACGCTCTAAATTGCTGAGAAAATGATAACCTGTATGAAAGATATATGCCAAGGTAAGTCTGGGCTTCTCCTAGACATTGCACATCCAAGTATCAGGAGCAAAACAAATTGTACAAAACAGTAACTACACAAAGCCTTGTCTCTGAGAAATGGAGGCAAGATGATACATTCAAATGCCGTGGCTTAAAATTTAACCAAAATGCCTAAGGCCTTGTACACATCCCAGGAATTTTAAGACCTGTGGTGGATCTTTCAGGATTCTGTAGGGAGCACTGGTTTCTTGACTTGACTTTAGGCTTCAGATGAAAGCCTCAGAAATTTCTTTTCCTCCTCTCAGGCCCAGTTCCTTATCCCAACTTCCCCTAAAAGGTGTGTAATGTGTCGGTGGGTACTCTATATCTGTTGCAGGTTTGTATAAAGCCAGAACTTTGAAATGCACGGTCTCTTAGCAGTTTCTGTTGCAAGGCAGCTGCTAGAGTGTTTCTATGCCATAAGCAACTACTCCCCCCTGGCTGCCTATGAAGAACTTGCAGGAAGCAGCAGAGCGAAACCCGCATTGGCATTGTAAAGCAGGGGTGGCCAATTGCTGTAGCTTTGCTTGGGGGCCACTTTTCTAGACAGTAATCTAGGCGCTCAAAGGGCATTTTGCAACATAAGCAGCTCCTTTCAGTAGCAGTCAGGCTCTCTTAATGCAGCTGGTGTTGTCTACCAAGAAGGGATTAGCTGTAAACTCATTTAAAGGCAAAACTACCTAACTTGTGCTTCCCAAAACAATACACAAACCAAATCCTTGGAAATTTGCATGTCTCTGAATTTTACAACCAAGTCATGTGTACAGAAATGTATATACTGTTAGGATATTTCCGTTCCACCTTAAAAGGGAGCAGGATGTTTGTATAACAGCCTGCGTAAGTTCCTGTCTCACAGGATGTTTATGTTGTAAGTTCGTTTCGTTTTCTGCTGTTTTGCCTGAGCAGTCGGAGCAGACGGTCATGTCTCCTTTGTTCTGACCAACGCCTAATAAACTGTAAATATGCATGTTCTGCTCTCATGCTTGTGCAACTTTTTGCTGTGTGAATTCTGCTGTCAGAGTGTGCACTAAGCCTGAGGCTTAGTGTCGCTGAATTGCTGATATTGCCTGACTACGGGAGGTCGATGGATCGTCCGGCACCGAGCTTGGGGGCTCAGATGGACTTTATCTCCCTGGCAGTATCCCAACATATACTAGGGTAAGGTGTGCACAAAAAGTGAACATATTGCTGAAATCGACTTTATAAGAGAAAATTCCTTTGCAATAATGTTCATATCAGGCAAAATTGCATACAAAAATGTGGATATTTGTACTAAAATGCTGGTGAAGTTATCAAGGGTTGGGATTTTCTGAACGAAATCCCTAAAGTTGCCTTAAATTGAAAACAGAGAGGGTGGTTTCGTGTGTGTTTGCTGCCATCTATCACTGCCTTTTCTCCCTTTTTCAGCTTCTCAGCTATCTTCTTTCCTCCTCGATGGCTATTTGTTTGCAACTGTTTCTCCTTGGCAGATTGGTATAAAAATAAATCAAGGCTTTGACTAGAAAAAGGGATAAGCTCTTTCTTCATCACCGAGTTTTGCTCCTATAAAGTACTGAAATATCATACGGCCAAATATATTCTTCAGGTAGCATCCATAATACCAAGATATGAATGAAAAGTTTGCATTTTTGTTAAAGTGATAGGATCATGAAAACAACGTAGTAAGGGGGGGGGTAATCTGGTGCCATGTCGGGTAGAGAGAACATAGTTTTACAGCTTAGACCTAACTTGATGCCCTCCATACATTTTGCACTACAATTCCCATCAGCCCTAGTGGCATAGCACATAGAGGAGCTTGCTGTACAAGAATTGGCTCCAGTAGCAGATGGGGTGGTGGCAGTGGTGGACTTGGGTACT
The DNA here is from genome assembly GCF_027172205.1 of Podarcis raffonei. NCBI lineage: Eukaryota > Metazoa > Chordata > Lepidosauria > Squamata > Lacertidae > Podarcis > Podarcis raffonei. Next base: position 26,994,219 of record NC_070606.1, read on the forward strand.
ATGGTGCCCTGTGCAAGGCCAAAATCTGGTGCAAACCCCCACTCCACCCCAGTCCTCATGCTGCCTTTCCAAAGATGGGTGTGATGGCCTGGAACTCGGGCTCGGGCTCAGACTCGGAACCAAAAGAGTCTCAGTCTGCACCAGATCCTTTGCCTCAGGCATCATCTGAACCAAGTCGGGGGTATGACCCTGAAGAGTTCCAGTCTGCACAGGTTCCCCTGCAACAAACACCAGCTGGGCCGAGTCAGGGGCCTGAGTCTGCCCTGGCTTCAGATGCGAGGATTACCTCGTTGCCTTCAGCTGGGCAATCACTTACAGCTGCTCCACTGCTGGTTGGGTCAGGGGAGGCTGAGGCGGCCCCTGGGTCCAGTAACCCACCGATGTCTCCTGAGCTGTATGCCAGAGATCCTGTACCTGCCCTTGCCTGGTTTCTTGCATCATGTACTGCCTTGGCCCTGTCGGACTGACTCCTAGCAGAACCTTCAGGCTCTGGACTGGTCCTGGACTGCGTTTCACGGGTTACCCCCGGGCCCAGCACAATGGGTAAGGAGGCACCTGGCTTTGGGAAGGAGGTGTGGGGGCTCTGTCTGGGTCCTATTGCCCTCTCAGCTCCTTCCCAAAACTGGGAAAATGCGAAGTACACTTTGGGAAGGAGTTGGGAGGCCTCGAGGACTCTGCCAGAGGCTCACACCTCCTTCACAAAGCCCAGGGCCTCCCTTACTGGACTTTGAGATGCTGACCCCCTTGCACAGCCCTAATCTGCCACCTGCATGGTGGGGCTGTGCCCCACACCTGGCCTCCCTCCAGCTGAGTTACTGCTGCATACTGCGATGAAGTGGGGGTGCTGATGAGTCAGCTTGGTTCAAGAGTACCAGCAGGGCCAATGCAGTTCTCCTGCTGACATGTTTACAATGCTTCCTGCCCCGGGCCTGTGCTGGCCACTTCGGGGCTCTGCCTCTACACTGCCCCACCTTCCTGGCCAGTTAATAAAACTTGCTGCTTAAATTTCACCACCATGTTTCCTCCAGAATTAGGGGGTACCACGCCTTTGAATGCCAGTTGCTTGATGATACCAGGAGAGAAAGATACTGCTCTCAGGCCCTGCTTATGGGCTTTCCAAAGGCATCTGGTTGGCCACCATAGGAAACAGGATTCTATCTTATACATCTTAGCATCTTGCTAAGATGAATAAGACTGAATCTGATAAGTGCTGGAGATGCAATGAGGTCAAGGGTATGTTCTTTCATATGTGGTGGGCCTGTAAAAGGGTAAAAAAGTATTGGGAAATAAATTATAATGAATAGAAAAAAATGTTTAAAAGCACTTTTCCAAAATAAAAACCAGAGTCCTTTCTGTTGGGGATAATTCAGGTGGAAATTTCCAGGTGTCAAAAAAGGTTGTTTATGTATGCCACTACTGCAGCCCATGTTTTGATAGCTCAAAAATGGAAAATGAGCAAGGTCCCAACCAAAGAAGAATGGCAACTTAAACTGATGGAATATGCACAGCCTGTGGACCTAACATAGAATAAGAGAACAAGAAGAACATACATTTAAAGAAGATTGGAAAATGCTTATTGAGTCTATGGGGGGGGAATTGTGTACATTTGAAAATGTTGGCAGCAGTAAGATGAATTCAACAGTGTAAATAAGTTTTGATGGATGTAATAATGGAATACTGAATGGTTTAGTTTATATAAAATATGCAGGGATTTATGCTATGCAAAATGAACCATGGAAAGAGAAGAAGGGAAGTCATCGATATTTTAAGGTTGTTTAAATGAATATTTTAAATTGTAAAACAGAAAATCTAATTTTTAAAAAACAGGAGTCTGGGTAGTGTTTTGAACTCATCCAGCAGGCTTTTCTTATGTTCTCATGTTCCCACATCTCTGATGCACATGCTCAGATGCCCAGCTTTGTGAGAATTAAATTTATAATCCAAAAAGTGGTTCATGAAAGGTTCTTTCCTAGGACTTTTTTTGAATTGCCTAGTGAGAAGATTTTATAGTCCTCCTTGCTATAAGCAGCATTTGCTATTTCAAACCAGGTTCTTCCTTTTATTAAGGGGCAAAGGACGTAGGGCATTATCAGCCTTCTAAATATTTACCTGTTTGCTTTGTTAGAGTGCATGAAGGGTTAAATCATCCCCACACCACTGACTCTTACCTGCAGTATCTGCAATGGGAGAGTTTGCTGTGAAATGTCATTTAGTTAAGTAGTCCAGGCACATTTCCTACAAGAACCATAACAATTTTAATGTTCCTGGCAAACAAAGACACAATTACCCTTGCAGTCATTGAAAGTGTTGATGTGCAACAAGGGAGGGGGAATTCAGACCGAGGAAAAAGCATTGAGTTCAGCACTTCTGCTTAAGGAATTATCGTAACACCCAGACAGCCTCAGTGAGCAAACTAATCAATCCGGCAGCTTTCAGGTTTCGTATTTTTAGCTAAAGACTACATTTAACTTCTTTTAAACAAGGCGGCTGCTGTGAGCAACTACAGGCTGTCAGATAAACCACTTCCTAGGAGAAATTTAAGATGGATGCATACGGAAGGATGCCATTTTTAAAAGTAAAGTAAATAGAAACATTAACAGAAGTCCTATTGATTCACAGGGCTTACTCCCAGGCAAGTGAGTATAGGGTTGCAACCTAAGTTTCATAGGGTCATCTGAAGTCTCCAATTCCTGTGAATCTACAACAAGGGTTTGGCATGGAGGAGTGGAAATGGATTTGGGGTCAAATAATTTTTTTAAAAAAGTAGAATTGAAGGATTAAAAAAAAACAAGATTCAGTATCAGTGGCATCTTACTCTCCATTGACTCAGAAGAATATACCCAGCAACATGGGAAATCTGTTGGAAGGTGTAGCAGGTTCCATATGTTCTGCAACTTTCCAGTAATTCACATACATTGATCTACATTACAATCTGTAATCTTATTTCAGAAATAACAGGATCCCAAATATAAAATGATATTTTTTTAAATGACTACTAAATTCCCTCAAATATACTGTACTAGTGGCAGATGTGGAAGCATTGCTAAACTTATGGATCACAGCAAAAACAAATATTGCAAAATCATGGGGGTGGTAAGGTAAAGGGACCACTGACCATTAGGTCCAGTCATGCCCGACTCTGGGGTTGCGGCGCTCATCTCGCTTTATTGGCCGAGGGAGCCGGCGTACAGCTTCCGGGTCATGTGGCCAGCATGACTAAGCCGCTTCTGGCGAACCAGAGCAGTGCACGGAAATGCCATTTACCTTCCTGCTAGAGCGGTACCTATTTATCTACTTGCACTTTGATGTGCTTTCGAACTGCTAGGTTGGCAGGAGCAGGGACCGAGCAACAGGAGCTCAACCCGTTGCGGGGATTCGAACCGCCGACCTTCTGATCGGCAAGTCCTAGGCTCTGTGGTTTAACCCAAAGCGCCACCCGCATCCCATGGGGGTGGGAAAGCCCCTAAATCTTACTCTAATGGCTCCATTGACTAGAGCCATTGAGATTCAAGCTTGTTCCTAATCTGCATGGCCCCTCTTCTTCATTGGCATAGCCCAGCCCCTGGTCTTTGTTTCTCCATCATTCTAGAATGTGACAGACTCTTGAGAGCAGGCTTTTATATATGTCAACATTGGATACATTTAAAATTATGCACACACACAATCACACTGGTGGATGCCTGCAGTAGGACAAAATAAAATTTCATTTCCATTCCACTCCTTCCATTGGACTCCGTTGAAGCTTTGCCATTAATTTCAAAGGCCGCAGAGCCAGCCTCCTGATGTGCACATTGCTGGGTTTTTTCTTTGTGATGTTTCTTCAGAGAACAGGAATGTCAGTACAATTAAAACAAGAAGAATGAAAGAAGAATACTAAAGCGTTTTTGCTTGAGGTAGAGCTCAGGCTGGACTGACAAGTAATTACACAGCCTTTGCAAATAAGATATCAAAGGGAGTGGTACATCAATTACTTTGTCTCTTCATATCCCAATTTGAACCCGGTCCTGTTTCTGGAGGACACACAAATACAAATTAAGCTTGGCGGGCCTTTGATCATAGGTGAATGCCTACAGGATCCATTTGGCTGGTTTCTAATTGTTCCAGAGGTGCTTTAAACCACCTCTTAACTATGGAAATGGAATCACACCCAGGACGTAATTGAAAACCCCTTATCATGCCAATATCACTTATGTTTCCGGGGTGGCGTGGGGGTTATCAAAGGGCTCCTAAGGCACACTGCTGAAGGCCTGGCAGTTATTGAATATTGTAATAGCGGCTTAGACTAATATACTTCATTAGAGATCTACAGTTAAGCTGACAGCACAGGCCTCCAACACAGAACTGCCCTTTACGGAATGTTTCCAAGACAGCACAAAGGACAAGACAGAAGAGCAACAAGGCAAGGCCAAGAACCTTATCTGAGCACTAAAGAGATGGAGCAGCACTGGCTAGTGTTTGGCAGTGTGGCTTGCAGAATGTTGTAAACAAAAATTGCCCTTTTCCCTTATGGGGTATCCAAGAGCCCATATAGAGTCCTTACATAGGTTCCCTATTGGTAGGAGAGAATAACAGAGGCCAACCAGATAATATTGAGAAGCAAAGCAGCTAGTAAGCTTGATCTTTATTGATCTGTTGCTACAGGGTGCTCCCCTCACCTGCAGGAGAGAGGAGGAACCCAGAAAAATGGCGTGCAAGGCCTTATAAAGACTTTTGAAATTGCCACCCTGTAGATCAAGACCACCCCCAGAAACATCATACATACATCACAGAAGGGGTGTAAGCTAATACCACCCCTCAGCTACATCACACCTACATCACAGAAAAGGCGGTCTAAACAGAAATTTGAATGTTGTTTTTCTCCTGTCGTTGTTTATTTCCTGTCTGGCAGGTTACTTGATTGGATTTCCTGGGGAGCCTGGCTAGTCTTTTGTAATGATAAATACTTAGTTCCTGGGCCAGGTCACAAGCTCACACCCTCCCTGTTCATATCTTAAATGTGCCCTTAAGACGGGATTTGTAAGGAAAGAGACAATGCGGAGGTTTCCCACTTTGACCTTGCAAAGAAAACATTTGCTCAGTTTAGGAATCAAAATGGTTCCAGGTTGGCCTTCCTGTGCTGATCTATGTACGTGCTTGGTTGGTACACTTATGAACATTACCATATATCTAAGACCATAAAATTCCTATCACAAGAATCATTGCAATAACTGAACAGGCTCTAACTTCTCCAATATGGTCCCAGAGTTCATTTGTGGGTTTTTAATTCCCCCTCTTCATGCACAGTTCACAAATGAAGTGATTTGGCAAGCTTCCTCTTACATATTCTACCCTCATAGAAACTGGACCTCAAGAATTGGGTATCATCTAGATTAACTTCCTGCTGTAAAACAGCAACAATGACAATTCATAACACAATTTTTGCACTGTCTGGATCTGGGTCTTTGGATTTTCATCCGATGTAGAAGAATAGCCAAAGAAGCTGAAAACCAGGACCAAATAAACCAAATGAAGACAACCTAAGAGATAGATGAACCTTTCCCTCAATTTTGCCTTTTAGTCTACTCTCCTTTTAATTTGCTTCTCCCGTTTTTCCCCTACTTCAAATCCCTTCTTTCCTTTCTGTCAAATAAAGCATTTTTCTTTCTTCCCTGTACAGCCTATTGCCCTATTTCCTGAATTTATCCTATGTCTATTTTTATAATTGTATCCAAGTATTTTTTTTTAATAATTGTATCCAAGTATTTTTTTAAAATAATTGTATCCAAGTATTTCCTTGTAATTGTATCCAGGTAATTTTAACTTGTATCTAGGTATTTTTCTTGTAATCGTGTCTTTACTACTTGTAAATGTGAATCCCTAAGGTGACCCTTATGCAATTGTTACATTGGGCGTCTTTGCAATGGAATTGGCCCCTTTGTATCCTTGTGCCTTATCAGTGTTTGTTCAACTTCTCAATGATTGTAACTACTTTCAGGAAAATAAGAATTGGAACCCATGTATTCAAATTGCATCACTTTATTGTAACCACGAATGTTATTTTTAGCCTCAACCTAATCACTTCCACTCAGCTCCTCTTCCTTCTTCCGTAAAGTGCCAGACGACTAGATCCATTTCCTTTGACCCTGTGGGAAGAGGAATTCCACTGTTAAATAAAACTCTCGTCCCTATTGTTATTCTAAAAAAAAAGATTACTATATCATTTGCCATCAGTCCCTGGATTTGTAGATATTACTTTACTCATGTAGATAGGATTTGCACCCCGAACCTCCCTTTTGCACCCTGCTCACATGTACCTCCCCCTTACCTTGTAAACTGATGAACCTATGACAAATAAGACCACCCGCAATTGCGACTGTATAATTTCTGGACTTACTTTGGGTGGGTTTCCTCATACCTCTTGTCACCTTTGCGTAGGGAACCCGGTTGCAACCAGATAAAGGATCTTTGCTTTTAAAGGACAACTTGCTTCTTTCTCTCCTTGGTTGGACATCACTAGTCTTCTCCAACCGTAGCAGACCCCTTTGGGGCCCCGAACCAAATTCTCTGTGTATTACATCACATCCCCACACACTCCTATGCATATTTACGCAGAAGTCCATTGCATGGAAGTGAGAGCTGGACCATAAAGAAGGCTGATCGCCGAAGAATTGATGATTTTGAATTATGGTGCTGGAGGAGACTCTTGAGAGTCCCACGGACTGCAAGAAGATCAAACCTCTCCATTTTGAAGGAAATCAGCCCTGAGTGCTCATTGGAAGGACATATCCTGAAGCTGAGGCTCCAATATTTTGGCCACCTCATGAGAAGGGAAGACTCCTTGGAAAAGACCCTGATGTTGGGAAAGATGGAGGGCACAAGGAGAAGGGGACGGCAGAGGACGAGATGGTTGGACAGTGTTCTTGAAGCTACCAGCATGAGTTTGACCAAACTGCGGGAGGCAGTGGAAGACAGGAGTGCCTGGCGTGCTCTGGTCCACGGGGTCACGAAGAGTTGGAAACGACTAAACAACAACAAGTCCATTGTGTTCAGTGGAGAGTACTCCCTAGTAAGAGTGAGGCTTGTCACCTAAAGTTGGATCTGAGGCATATAATACAGCAGGAAATGCGACTCGGCCAAAACACTGGCCTTGAAATTATATTAACACAAGTGTTCCTCGCCACTAATTCCCTGCACAACTGCTAAACTAGAGCATAGAAAGATAATCAAAGAGATTTTCTAGGTAACAAGCCAAGCCAAAAAGATTACAGAGATTTGGGTGGAAATGTTAATACTTGCTTCTTCCACAGTTCAATAAACGAGACTTACTTCACGCCCCATGTTAGAAGAGGAAGCTTTGTATTATCTGAACATGAGAGAGTTTCCATCCAGTGATGGTTTGAAGATTTTAAGATGGAGAATATCTGGATTCCAGTTTAATACTGTAATTTCACTAAAAGCAGCTCGTTTGATGCGAATATTTCTCCACTGCTGCTTCTTTTTCTGAGTGTCCACTGCAGTCTTTAAAAATTATTGCAGAACTTGCTACACGAAGAATTATCCTGAAATAAATTCTCAACACCTATTGGAAAAGAAATCTCAAACACTGCAAGCTTTGCTGATGGATACTGCATAGCATGCCATTGGATTAACGGCTACTGTCCACACTTGGCAAAGCACTATAGCATGTGTTTAAATTAGTAAGTCCCAATCTCAGCCTGGGAGGTGCTGTAACACAACAAGGGACTTTAGCGGTGGTGGGGAGGCAGGAAAAATCCCATTGAAGCAGCTAGGGGCTGGTGCCTGTAGTAGGTACCCGAAATTAGACCCAGTGGAGGCTGGTCCACTAGGGTGAATTGAGAACTGCCCCATCAAGGTCAGACTGCCCTCAGCTGGCTTCCCCCAGCCTGCATTCTTACAATGACTGAAGAGAGCGGCAATGCCTCTCAACTTCCTCCATCTTAGTCTCAGTGTGCCCTTTGTAGATTCAGCAGGGAGAAGGAGGAGGACAAAAATAGAATTAGTTTGCTCTGCATCTTGTTGACTCTGGCTTACCGTGCTCCCTACCTACTTCCCTGCCAAGCTCAACAGGTGTTAGCCACCACTGATTACACCTCGCAAGCTTACTTGAATGGAGGAATCCTGCCCTCTTGCAAACATGTCTTGCGGGAACAGCATCTCTGCAGTTCCTGATATCTCAAAATATCATGGAGGGAGATGAGAACTGTAACAAGGGGATATGCCTGGAGAAGGCTTTAGTTTTAATAATTTTAGGTCTTTTAGTTTGCTGTGCCTTATTATACAAACGATGTTTTCATTGTACCTTATATTTAAATTGTCTCATCGAAACTAGAACTGAAGCAACTGGAGCTGGAATGGTCTATGAGGGTCATCTAGTTCAACACCTTGCAATGCAGGAATCTTTTTCCCAGCATGGTGCTAAACCCACAACCATGAGATTAATAGTCTCGTGCTCTATTGACCGAGCTACCCCAGCTTTGGTTGTTTTTCATACCAGCATTTTTAAAAATGGGTTACAGAACCTTTATTGGCTTGAATGGGAATCAAAGCCTGAATGGTTTGACTAAAACTTATTTTCCACTGCAAATAAATAAGTTTTTGACTAAAAGTTATCTTCCACTGAAAATGGAGGCTTCTCAGAAGATCTGTTTCATCCAATGTGTTGACAGCTAGCAATGGAAATTTGTCTGCATGTTGATTCTATTTTAAAACATTTTTCTCTAAAATGATGGGCGCCTTTTATTATATCCTTGCCAGTAGAGTAATTTATGTTAAACTCACAGTTTTCATTCCCTAGCAATAAGGGAGCCCCAGATTTGTACCAGAGAATTTATTAATTCAGTCCAACTGTTTAGTTGAAGTGTGAATTCCCCACAATAATATAGATCTTAATTTTGTACCCATACTCCTGTTCTCATATCAGAACTTGTTAGGTTGCAATCCTAACATAGACAGGGGGTAGCTCAACCTAACCTACCTCATAGGGTTGCTTTGAGGATAAAATGGAGAGCAGGAGCAGAACCAAAATGGAATTGTTTGAATGTGTCATTTACCTTTTGGTTATATTTTAAAGAAAGTTCTGCATGCAAACTTTGCATAATATTTTCATGGGTCTGGACAATGTTTTTTACTCCATGAGGACTCCATGAGGATTTTTAGCACCTACTTGCTTCAAACTGTGCAATATGAATATCTGCAGTCCAAGGCCTATGGAGGGCACCAGGTTGGAGAATCCTGGTGCTAAGCCACTGCTGCTGCTGTGTGTGTGTGTGTTTGAGGTGTGGGAACTCTCGTCTCTCCTGACGGAGCTAGAAGACTCTGGCTGCTGTGAATACGCTTATCTTTGCATTGTGTATAATTGTGTATGTTTGTCTGTATGTCTAATGCATCCATAATAACCTCAATTACCTAGGCTGTTAGCGTTATCATTGTGATTTTAGGCTAGCAGCTCAGCTCTCCCCCTGACTTTCAATGATCCAGCAACTGCAATACCGCACCAGAGATTGTAGGAATACACGCAGCAGTTACTTACAAAGCATCAAGGCCAGACATTGAGCAAAATGTCTTGGCAGCACATAATCATAGACTATAGCAAAGATGATCCTTTCCCTTTCCCTTTCCTGCATGAATTTATTCACTTCACAGTTTGTTTCCGAGCCACCCAGCTGAATCTCCTTTTCTGACACCTTCATGAAATCTTTACTGATTGTTCTGTTTCCATGGATCTTTGTGTTTGTTTCTGTGCATGTGAGATGAAAGGAATATAGAGTCTAGTATATTTCTAGTATCTAGCCTGAAATTGCATCTCTGCTTTTTATTATTATAAAACAATACCATGCATCCATTTCACCTGCCTTCATTTAATCTCATTAGGCAACTAATTCACCATCTGAACTACACACACATTTAAAGCAGAATCTTATCACTTTAAACTGTCACTCCTTCTCCCAAAACTATCTTGGGAAACAGTAGTTTGTTAAGAATGCTCACAGTTGTCAGGAGACCCTTCCCCACCCCCCTCACAGAGCTATAAATCCCGAGAGCTCCCTGAGAAGAAGGATCGATGGATAAACTACTCTGAAAATTGTAGTTTAGTGAGGCATGGCCAAGGTGGTATTTGAACCTTCCTCAAGCATGTGTCTCACATGCCGGCCCCATGAAGCCTTATGCCATATCCGGTCTATTTGTCACAACAACCCTGTGAGGTGACGTTCCATGACAACATGCGGCTGGAGATGTAATAAGGAAAATGCTTCTTTGAAACATAGGCTGATTCAGTGTCTGATGCTTACAAATATTTGGAGGAAAATACTAAGATGTAGATCAGGCATAGGCAAACTCAGCCCTCCAGATGTGCTGGGACTACAACTCCCATGATCCCTAGCTAACAGGACCAGTGGTCGGGGGTGATAGGAATTGTAGTTCCAAAACATCTGGAGGGCCGAGTTTGCCTATGCCTGATGCAGAAATACTACTTTGGGGGAAAATATTAAATTGTCAGATGATACTATTATCCAAACCACAGGTGGTTTGACAGCAGGTCAACATAAATGTACTCTTCAGGCTCTGACTTTTAAAGACTGATATTGATTCATTGGAAAGATAACACCCTGCCCCCCTTTGAATGATGGATAGAAAATATGACTACTCTTGCACCAGAGTGAGAAGGGGGGGAGGGAGAGAAACAGCAATGTTTTGTCTTTTTTAAAAAGCAAAGTTAAGCGTATCTGTAGCATTATACCTAACACCTAGGTTCCTACAATTCTGAAAATAATCTCTTCGAGTTGTAATATAAAACCAGTGAGTAAGCCTGAGACCTACAGTGTGCCCTTCCTAAATGGTACCCATGTCTGCTAATGAAGATGACATTTTGATCAGATGGAGGAGGACAGGGGGAGGGATTATTTTAAACTCAAGGCGCTGATGCCAGTTTGACCTTGTTCTAAATATGGCCACGTTATGAATAAGTCATCCAGATGACTTGCTTTTTATACTTTGTCCCCAAATGCTAACCCACACAGGAGTATCCTTTGTCTCATGTATCAGTTAATCCCACTTAATTGCTGCATTGCCACAGTAGATTCAATAGCATCAAAACCAGACTTCTGAAAACAAGGTTATAGGCACATTTGGGAGCTGTTATTGAGGAACAGCACCAAATAAAAGCAGACAAACCATGGTAGAAATGGATCTTGTTAGTCTGAAAACCCAACTCAGCAAGGCAGCTAGCAAAGAAAGCTGTAAGCTAGCAATGGGTAATGAATTTGTGAGGTGTTAAAGAAGCATTTGTCCTTTTAAAAAAATAATGCATTTTCTGTGTGAGTCCAGTATCTGCCCCAGTGCATGAGTATTCTCATGTGTCAAGATTAAAGGATGTACTGACTTTTCGACTGAGCAGTGGTAGCAAAGAGCTAAAAGTTGTGCAGGAAGGAAGTAAATGGCTGGATTTCCTGGTCCATGCACTGCTTGAGTGTTTTCACCATCACAGAAGGCACAGAGAACGCATCAGTTAGAAAACAATACAACTTTATTGCCTTGAAGAACACAGAAAATGTTTGCCTCCACCTGGATACAGCTAAATCCAGTGCCACCTCATGACTAAACTACATAATGGCACTATTCGCTCCCTCAACATGCACCTTTTGTTGTTTTCCAGTTCTGTAGTTCACCTTCTGGCCTCACTCATAAAGGAAATTCGGTACACAACAATTCAATCTGGAAGTTGCCTGAGCATGGAGTACAGAGGCCAAGTCATTTCTCTCCAAAAACAGCCAGAGCATTCCTAGTCACCAAGGCCACCAGAGCCTCCAGCGACAGTGTTGAATCCAGCAGCACCCCTAGGACTGCCACATGTCTGGGTTTTCTGGGACATTATTCATTCAGGAAAATGGTGTCCGGGTGGATTTTTGCTGAATTGGTAAAACGTCTGGGAAAACCCGGATGTATGGTAAGTTGGGCTATTTTTATTTTTACAATTCTTTAAAAATATAAGAAAAGCCCCAAAATGAATGATTTTTGGGGAGCTCAACAACTTTGCCCCCCCAAAAAAAACTCAACAACTCTGTCTGGATTTTCACTTTTGGGAATATGGCAACCCTAAGCACCCGTAAAGCTGTGGTCCTGCTCCTTTCAAGGTAGTGTAACATTGTCCAGAACAGGATGTCTCGCCGCCTCCCTGGGCTTTGCTGGATTCAAATGAAACGGCAGGATAAATGTGCTGAAAGAGACTTTTATTCTACTTGGTGCTGATAAGAGCTTAGTGATTTAAGAAGTCCCCAGAAGGCCAACTGCAGAGATTTTGAATTGCTTGTTTGGAAATAATGCAGGGTAAAGCTGTGATTTATAATCTTTCTGAAATTTTGCTCTGGTTTTTATTTTATTTTTAAAGACAGAAATCCCATTCTACTCACTATGACAGCCTATTGTTTACAACTTACCCCTCCTTTCCTTTTTCTGACACCACCGGACGGCATTCTCGCATTCTGATTTCTTCCACCATGTTTCTCTCTTACGCACAAAGTAATTACAGCCAGCCTAAAACACACTGCCTGTGTCACAGTCTTAAAATTAATAGCATTGATATCCTAACATACTTCCCTAATACCTATGGAAGTGGCTTTTTACCCTTCACTTGACAAAACTGCATACATCACACAATGGATTAGATCCCAGAGGTCCTGTGTTGTGCCAAGAAAATTTTCCTGGGATTTCTTGTGCTTTATGGATCTCACTCTATCTCCCATCCATTGCCTGTGATGATTTGTACATTTCTTATTTTGCCATTTGAATAGGAAGGCTGCATAAAGTCAAGTCACTGGAAATTATTTATTGTTTTCTCTGGATAATTTCACTCCAATGGAGCTGAGAAAGTGATATCTGCTCCGCACACTGTTGCTAGTTGCAAAAGGAATCTCCAGCAGTTTTAAGTGGAAAATCCAACTGCTTGATAGGTGCAGATGGGCAAAATTCCCAGTTTTTCCACACCTCAAATGTGGCAGCAACCTGTTATTCTGAGGCTCAGGGATCGCGGGGGAAGTGGTAGCAGCCTTAAGGAAGGTCACATCAGGTCAAGTTCATATAAGGTCAGGTCCCAGTAAGCAGGTTTACATCAGGTCAAGTTTGTAGGGTGGGTTTTTAATGAGTAAGAGAGGATATATTAATTGCAATTTATCCCTCCAAGTGCCCACTTGTGTGAGTTGAAAAGAGGTTCAAAATCCCATCCTTGGGAGCAAAATTAAAAGTATAGGAATTAGGCTATAAAACCTTGTTTTGAACAAGTTCAGCTATGGATTAAGCCGGCTCCCCTTTCTTATCCCGCGTAACAAAGAATCAGGCAACAATCTGAAAAGTGAATTTAAAAATTAAGATCGACTTACTTATATTCTTGCGCTGGTTCACAGCGATGGCATTAGTCAAAACTATGTGGGCAAAATACTCATATTTACAGTATGTGCCTAAAGCTGGAACAAGCACAAGGCTCGGCTGCCCTCATGGCTGATCACTGGAAGAAAGAGAGGAACAGGAAGTACTATATGCTCCTTCTTCTCCAGGAAAGGAGGGGAAATGACATCACACAGAGACCACTCTACCAGTTGTATTTCTATGTTCTGTGTACCTGCCTATCACCAATAGAGTTCTGTGGACTTAGCACTTTCTCATGCTAACTAGCAGGAATCTACTTTAGTTGGGTTGGACTGCTAATCTCCCACAAAGTCAGATTTAGAAGCACTTTAAGGTGGGTGGCTACCAAAGAGAGGGTCTTTTCAGTGTTGGCACCGTGGTTATGGAATAGCCTCCCTTGTTTGGATTCTTGTTTGGGTTTTTTCCACAGTGAGCTCTGCTGCTTGTAGCTCTCCCTCTACTGTAGATAACATGAGAATGTTGCTTCAGCTAAGCATTGAAGCATCATAAAGCTACTGCCTGTTATGCTGCTGGCACTGTCTCCCTAGAGCTTCCTCAAACTCAACCCTCCAGATGTTTTTGGCCTATAACTCCCATGATCCCTAGCTAGCAGGACCAGTGGTCAGGGATGATGGGAACTGTAGTTTCAAAACATCTGGACGGCCAAGTTTGAGGAAGCCTGCCCTAGAGGATCTGTCTGTTCTTTTAAAAGGGTTTATTTTTGGTTCTGCAACTGCAAAGAAGCAGGAGATGCTACTGAGGGCTCTGAGTCTGAGGAAGGCAGAATTTCCATGTCCTCAGGCTTGAAAAATGTGAGATGCTGAAAGTCTATCCACTGGGTGGAGCAGTGTGAATCTTTTCCTCATCTGGGCTTCCCTTGGAGGCAGTGCAAGTTATCAGGTTTGGGAGGCCATGGCAAACCCATTACAAAATCTGATATTTTTCTAGCTTTTGGAGAACACAAATGAAGAACACAAGAGCTAACTGGTATGAGCTATTTCCAGCTAAGGCTGCTTATACATTATACCTTAAAAGCACCTTCAAAGCACATTCTTTTACTCAAGGAATTCTGGGCTCTGTACTTTAGCCCCCACAGTTGTAATCCCCAGCAAGCCTTAACAAACTGCAATGCCCATAATTCTTTGAGGGAAAGAATTAAATGTATAATGTGCACACAGCCTAACAGTCCCTGGTTGTAAATTAAAGGTAAAGGTAAAGGTACCCCTGCCCATACGGGCCAGTCGTGTCCGACTCTGGGGTTGCGCGCCCATCTCGCTTAAGAGGCCAGGGGCCAGCGCTGTCCGAAGACACTTCCGGGTCACGTGGCCAGCGTGACAAGCTGCATCTGGCGAGCCAGCGCAGCACACGGAAACGCCGTTTACCTTCCCGCTAGTAAGCGGTCCCTATTTATCTACTTGCACCCAGGGGTGCTTTTGAACTGCTAGGTTGGCAGGCGCTGGGACTGAGCAACGGAAGCGCACCCCGCCACGGGGATTCGAACCGCCGACCTGACAATCGGCAAGTCCTAGGCTCTGTGGTTTAACCCACAGCGCCACCCGCGTCCCTAAGGTTGTAAATTAGCTGTGTTTAAACATTTTTTAAAAAAATTTGTATACCATCCCCCTTTAGTCCCCCCCCCCCAAGTTTTATTGTCCCTTTGCAAAACTTGTGGTTCCATCAAACCTCCGGATAGCTCCCTCATGCACAAGAGTGTGTGTCCTTCTGCCTACATAGACAAACCACACACATCCTGAACACTGGAGATATTAGTATATTAGGAAACTGGCCCTGTAATGGCTTCCCTTGGAACAGCCTTCTGTTCAAGGTCGCAGAAGGAGCAAAGGACTTTCTTGCCATCATGTTTCTCTGAAATAATGCAAGGCCTGTGAGAATTCTGTCAAGTACAGGCACAAGACAATAATGAAGCTGAAGACAAAGAACTTGTAAAGAGAATTTTGAAATGATAATGTTTTCAGCTCTGGATCCTAGGGAGATTTGACTTCTACTGAAGGATGCTTCCTGTGTTAAAAATTAGCCTTGTGGGAGTGTTCTGGAGAGCTAATTCCCTTCTCAAAACATAGCATGGAAAGAATGAGACTCTTTCATTAGGCCCCCTCCTCCCCCCTGAGATGTGGGCACCTGAAGAATCCCACTCTGCCAATGTTGAAACTTAATTATTGACAAAAGTTCCCTTTTCCTTTTGCCGTGGAATGAAATGTCTAACAAACCCCAATGAATAGTGATTGTTTAGTAAACAGCACAGCCCCAGATTATCATCACTCTGTCAGGTGGAAGAGAGCATCACTGTAACTTCCTTAGCCAGAGGAACGCAGTGGTTTTTAATGTGGTTCTAGCAGAATACCAAAGGCCATTATCCCTGTCTGAAACATGATGTGCTTCAAAGAGAGATATTCACTGAGAGTTATTCACACACACAGAGAGAGAGAGAGAGAGAGAGAGAGAGAGAGAGAGAGAGAGACCTAGGGATTGAGGCAGGGGGCAAAGGAGAACAAAGGGGAAACTAACTGAAATTAACTGAAATTTTGGGGGATTGTCTCATCAGAAATATATTCCAAAATGCATGGGTGCCTAGTGAACAGATGAAGGAAAGCAGGGAATTGGATGAATAAGTGCGTCAAAATCAAATGTTAAAGAGCTTGGCTTGCAGCTGGTACCCAAGAAAATGCCAGTGTGATATTTCTAATGGGAAAGTCTCGGCAGATTAACAGTAATTAAAACAGAGCTAAATACTCTCTTCCTTTCTTCCACATATTTATCCAGTGAATAATGTGTGTTCAACTCTTACTAAGTCCCAGCACAATGCAGAATCGTATTTCTTTGTCTTCCTATTCCTTAATAATTGGTTACTCTTGCTCATGAATTTTACTCTGAAATGGAGCCAAAGTTAATGTATAAAGAATACCACTGTTGTCAACTTCAGTGAGAATGTTTTGCAGGAAGGGGGTTTGTTTTAGAATGTCAGCTTTCGCACAAGATCTCTCCTACTCAGAGCAGCAGCTCCCACACTTTCTGAAGGCTTTTCACCCTTCATTTAAGTCCTTTTCCTTTTCCTGTTACCAGATCCTAGGAGCCAACTCCTAGGAGCTGAGGTCCCTTTGCCCCCCCATAAAATATTTGAGGGGACCAGGGGCCCCCCAAGCTAATGGATATTGCCATTCAAATTATTTGTGTGCACCATGTCCTGTGATCAAATGGGGGGCAGATAAACCCCATATTTTATTCAGAACAGATTTGAGGGCACAGAGGGAGAGGAAGTCTCATTGCACAGGCAAAAATCATTAAAGTGATGGGATGACTTCACTGGCTACAACACAATGTTGAATTGATAGTAACCAGTTAGAGAATTTTTAATGATTAAACAGTATAGAAATCCTGTTAAATAAAACAAACAAGCAAATAAAATCTGGCAGAATCTTGTTGGTCTAGCACAGAGTGTTGCAGGATTTGATGTTTACTCACTTTTACTTGACTGAATGCAACCTTGCTGGAAAAGTCCTGTGAAATGTTGACCAGTTGACAATCCTTGCATATGCTCCAGCACTTCTCTGAAGACAATAGGGATGTCCCATTCCATATTGATAATTTTACTATTTATACCCCACATATCTTATTGGGTTGTCCCAGCACTCTGGGCAACTTCCAACAAATATAAAAACATAACAAAACATTAAACATTTTTAAAAATACCTTCCCTATACAAGGTTGCCTTCAGACAGCTTGGGGGTCAGATAACTCCATACCCTCCAACATTTCTCCAATGAAAATAGGGACATCCCACCACATCGTCCAGCAGTTCTCCGATGAAAATAGGGACCTCCTAAGGAAAAAGTGGGACATTTCAGGATCAAATCAGAACCCAGGATGACTTCACTAAATCAGGGACGTCCCTGGAAAATAGGGAGACTTGGAGGGTCTGTTCTAACTCAGGCCAGGCAAAGAAAACTGAAAAACATGTGACTGTCTTATAGATCCAAAGCAATGAACCACAGATAAATATTGACCGATGAACTAGAAAATTACACACAGAGACACACACACATGTAAGGTGGGATGGGATAGAGGTGTCCTAAAAAATGAGTTGCCTGTACTCATATATTGATCAGTGTTATGGGTGCCCACATAAATAGCTGTACTGGTGAGAACTCTCTCACACACACCTTACACACAAGCCTGTTGTTCAGTGCAGACATGAAGGATACCAATCCAACCGAGAAGTATCTCTAAGATATTTTTTTCCTCGGCCAATCATTCCCAAAAGAAAGATTTGTGTTGACAGAGCTTACACTGTGCAGTGTATTTGCTCTACAATATTTCAGCAGTTAAGCTGCTACAAACGATACAAAGCCTTCAGTGATCCTTTGCAGGCTTCCACTCTCCCAGGAGATATATGACTTCTGCAACCTTTTAAGGTGCTTTTTTTATAAAAAGGAAAAGAAAAGAAAAACTGTGGGACCTGAACGAAGGGGGACCACAGTGCCCCAAATAAGTGAATTTGACATTGTGTGGTTTGATTATCAAGCTCTATGGTTCCCTCACACCCTTAGGTGAGAAACATCTGTAGTTATTAGAAACTGCTCCAAGCATGCTCTCAGCTAGATCATTATGTTATTTTAACATGCCTCATCCAGGATTTGAACTTCTGGAGGGCATAGCATGCCCCTATTTATGCAGGTGCAGTAAAAGATTTTGCTGCATTTCATCTCTCCCTGTCTCTCTTCTCCATGCAAATGGGAATGCTCTCCCATGGAGCTCCCTGGCTTCATGAATTTTGACAGCACTAGTGATGTCTCTCCCATGAAAACCCATGAAAGGAAAGAACACCTGCACGGTAAACTTATTTGCAGTAAAATATCTGACAACTGGAGATAAATGGAGGTTGCGACTGTGTCCTTCTGTGATATCGTTTTTACCCTTTCCAAATAAAACTTTGTATGATTGCTGGATTTGCTAAGCAGAGAGAGAAGCGAGGCCAGGTGTGTATTATATTCCTGTCATTACTAAGGTGTGTATTCATGGATATCTTTGTATTGCAAGAAGACTGGTGGGACGCGTTCCTACACAACTGTCAACAGACACAGGGTTAACCTGTGATAATGAAGGCGGTGATGGTGATGATAGAACAACAATTTCTGGTGCCCCACCCATCTGACTAGGTTGCTCCGGCCACTCTGAGTGGCTTCCAACAGAATATAAAAGAATGCAACAAAACATTAAAAGCTTCTAAAGCACCATAACAGAGTACCAGTCACATTTCAGTGTTATGTGGTGGGAATATGTGTGCCTCCCCACTCTATTACAGACCTCCCTGTGTTTATAGCAGGGAAAGTGTGTTGAAGGTTCCAAACTGTTTTCGCTTAGCTAAAGCGAAGTCTTCACTTAATTGAAGTTTTCAAGCTATAATACAGGGCTCCTATGTGCAGAGGTGTCTACACTCAGTCAAGTAAATTCAGGTAAAAGCCTCATTCAGACGTCTCCTGCTCAACCTGGGAAGATCTGGGGCTGACCAGCATGCATGGCTCAATACCCCAAATCCAGACTGCTATTTCTTGCTCAAGCATGATGCCTGAATGAGGATAGAGTTTGCTAATCTTATCAGAATCATTTTTGCTGCCTTTAAAATCCCTGCAGAAGATTTTACAGGTTTGACTGGAGTCTCCCAGGCAATGTTTGGTGACGGCCTTCAAGTTGAACAAATTCAGTTTCCACTGACATTCTGTGTATGAGGTAACGGTGCACTTGGGTCCTGTGACAAAACTTTCAGCGTGCCAGCCTATCTCGTAGCAGATGCTCGAGTGGCAATAGAAAATGATCAAAGTTAATCCTGTTCTGAGAAATAATGAGCACAAACAGTGCATAACAAGCGTAAGCTTAATCCCTTTCATCCAAAAGGGTTATTAGAAATGGATTCTTACATTTTCCACCAGTATTTGAACCTACAGCTATGTTATCCCATTTCGACTCTTCTCTGTGCAAATGATCGTTTCTAAAAAATCATCTCACTCCTCATATATGCCAAATTGTTCACTGTGATCTATAGGGGAAGGCATCTAATTAGGAGGTCCATTGCATATGATACAGGAATCAGGCCTCTAGCATGGTGGCTCCTACCCTTTGGAACTTCCTCCCAGGTCCGGCCTACCCATGAGGCAACAAGGTGAGGCAACCGCCTCAGGCAGCAGGATTCACAGGGGCAGCAGATCAGGCATCCAAGGAATGCATCACCCACTGCTGTGGCTGCCACAGTGGCAGCTGCAACGTGCTCCTTGGAAGCAGGTCTGCTGCCTCATCAGCAGTCACCCCGCTATGCCACTGCTACAGTGGCCTCTTGGTGAACAACAGATGCTTCTGGTCTCCTCCCACCCTTGTTTCTGGTGTAGATCTTCACTCACCCCTTCTTCCTTGGTGGGGGAGAATCACCAATGTGTCCTTCACCTCAGATGCCAAAATGTCATGAGTTGGCCCTAGTCCCTCTTGTTGCATATCAGACAGGGGCTGTCTCCATTGTCCTTCAGGGCCTAAGGCAGCCCTTTCTTCTTCAACAAGCCTTTTAAATGGAGATCTTTAGCCCAGCCAGTATCTACATTGGATCTGAAATTGTTTTTGCACATGAAACTTCCTTTAGTTGGTTTCATACATGAAACGGCCCATTGGCTTTCACTGCTGATGTTTTTATTGTGAAATCTCTTTGAGATAATTGAATTCATAAACAGAACAAAAATAAGAATAAAGAAGAAGAAGAAATAAGAAAGAAGAAATAAAGAGATTGCACCGACCTCCCTTTTCCTTGCTCAAAATACACTTTCCCACTTAGGAAGGAAGTTCTAATTACAGTGACCATCTAACGTTTTAATGGCTTTAATGGTTTTTAATGGCTTTAATGGTTTTAATGGTGAAGGCTTACTTTGGGAGATGTGGTGATGCTGTAGGCAAATTTTTCAAGGTGGAGATGCTCTGGTAGAAAGGATGAATACTCCCATTGCCAGAAGACCACATGTAGAGGTAAACAATGTTCTTCATTCTGTGTTTAAAGACATGATGCTGAGACGGCTGAATCATGCTCAGGTTGAGCTAGGGATTTGGTGTTTTTTTTCTTCTTGATTTAAACAATGAATCCTTTCTACCAGATGAACAGTAGAGGAAAGGATAGAGGTGGAGGAAACTCCATAGATCAAGAATAGTCAACTGACAGCCTGCAGACCAAATCCAGCCCTAGAGCAATTTTATCTGGTCTCTAGTGGTGGTACCAAAATTTAATCATGGTGATAGAACAGGTTTGCTCACAGCTTCATTCCCAAATAAAATAAAGTGCTTACAATTTGTTGGGGAGGAAATATTATAGAATTGTAGAGTTGGAAGGTACAGTGATGGTCATCTAGTCCAAACCCCTGCAATGCAGGAATCTCAACTAGATCATCCATGACAGATGGCCATCCAACCTCTGCTTAAGAACCTCCAAGGACCCTTTTAAAAGGGCTAAGGAAATATTGAAAGAATTCTATGAAATAAATGAAAATCAGGATACGGATAAAAAAATTATTTGGGAAGCAAGTAAAGCCTATATGAGAGGGTATGTAATACAACAAATGGGAAGGATGAGGAGAAATAAAGATAATAATATTATGGAAATAAATAAATAAGAAAGAAAGAAAAAGATTTAGTGAAAAACTCCAAAAATGAAGATATCCTCCAACAAATAAAGAACTTACAAGCCCACCTATCGAATTTAATAAATAGAGAAGTTGAGAAAAAAATTACATGGACAAAACAAATATATTTTGAACAGGCAAATAAACCGGGTAGGATGCTGGCATGGTTCATTAAGGAAAGACAGGTAGAAAGAGTAATAAATAGAATTATTGACGAAGAAAAAGAAATTATTGACCCAAATCAAATCAAAGAAAGACTTATAAAATATTACAAAAAATTATATAAAGTAGAATTGAAAGAGGAAAAGAAAATCCAAAAATACCTATTAGAAAATAGATTACCAGATATAGAAGAAGAAGAATATGCAATTTTAAATTCAAATATTGAACTTGAAGAGATTAAAAAAGTAATTAAAAATATGAAGGATGGGAAATCGCCGGGACCAGACAGAATTTCGGTAACATATTATAAAAAAATAGAGGAAATAATAACACCCAAATTACCCAAATTTTAGACAAAGGAGAAATACCCAATTCGTGGCAAGAAGCATTGATAACCCTTATCCCAAAACAAGGTACAGATTTGAGACTTATATAAAACTACAGGCCAATATCTTTATTTGAATATAGACTATAAAATATTTACTGGAGTACTTGCAAATAGAATGAAAACTCTGCTAAAAAGGGTAATTAAAAAAGATCAGGCAGGATTTTTGCCAGCCATACAAATAAAGGACAACACTAGAATAATTATAGACTAAATAGAATATGCCAAAATGAATCCAAGTAAAGAAATTTCAATGCTTTTGGTAGATGCTGAAAAGGCATTTGACAGTGTCTCTTGGAAAGTTATGATCAAAACCTGTGAAAGTCTAAATTTAGGTAAAAGAATTATGAATGGAATTCAAGCAATTTACAAAAAACAAAGAGCCAAATTAATCCTAAACAACGAAATTACAGAAGAATTCAACAGCGAGAGAGGGACACGACAGGGATGTCCTTTATCCCCACTCCTATTTATAACAATATTAGAAACCCTATTAATAGCTCTGAGAAAGGACGAAGAAATAAAGGGCATATGTCTTGGTACACAGTGTTACAAAGTAAGAGCATTTGCAGACGATGTGATCATTACAACCGAAACACCAAAACAAAGTATAAAAAAGCATTAAAAGAATGAAAGAATTTGGCAAAGTAGCAGGATTCAAATTGAACAAAGATAAATCGAAATTGATAACTAAAAATATAGGCGAGAAAGGGAAAAGGGAATTAGAGGAAACAACAGGACTAAAAATAGAAAATAAAGTGAACTACTTAGGGATATGGATTACAAATAAAAATACAAATTTATTTAAGGATAATTATATCAAAAAATGGAAAGAAATTAAAGGAACTATGGATAAATGGGGGAAACTAAAATTGTCATTAGGAGGAAGAATATCTATGATTAAAATGATGATACTCCCCCAAATTCTATTTTTATTTCAAACGATTCCAATTGTAAATATTTTATAAGCTGGCAAAGAGATCTTGCAAATTTTATATGGCAGGGGGGAAAGGCAAGGATAAAATTAGAAGTAATGACAGGCCCAAAGGAAAGTGGAGGATTCGCAGTGCCAGATTTAAGAAAGTATTTTGAGGCAGCGTGTTGGTGTTGGATAAAAAAATGGATATTATTAAAAGATAATGAAGTCCTAACACTAGAGGGCTGGGACAAAATATATGGCTAGCACGGCTATTTATTCTATGACAAAAAAAGAACAACATAAAAAAATTACATATCACATAGTAAGAAAGGCTCTATTGGATGTCTGGGAAAGAACAAAAGCAAAAATTATTGAGAAAATTCCCCAATGGGTTTCACCAGTGGAGGCAACCACAACATTAAAGAGTAATGCAAAAGAGACTTGGCCAACATATAGGGAAATATTAGAGGATGCAGACGGAAATATTAAATTAAAAACTTACGAACAATTACAAACATTTGGAATAAATTGGTTACAATATTATCAATTAAAAGCAACATATGAAAAAGACATAAAAAGGGGGGATTTGAAAATAAAACCTCAAAATTAGAAAATTAGAAAAGCAATCAAAAAACACTTGCAAAAATGTATAGATTATTAATGAAAACCACCTTAGAACTAGAGACGAAAGGGGAAAACATGTTAAAATGGGAGCATGATTTGGGATATGAGATAGATCTGGAAAGATGGAAAACTTTTTGGGAGAAAAACATAAATTTTACTGCGTGTGATTTATTAAGGGAGAATTTTAGAAAAATTTGCCACAGATGGTACCTAACCCCTGACACATTGTCAAAAATAAATAAAAGGAACAACAACAAATGTTGGAAATGTAACAGAACAAAAGGTACATTATACCACATGTGGTGGACTTGCCCAAAGATTAAAACCTTTTGGGACATGATCCACGATGAAATAAAAAAATTGATAAGGACATCACACACAAAAAGGCAGAGGCATATCTATTAGGAATTCTAGATAAAGATATCCCAAAAGATAAAGCTAATTTATTTCTATACGCAACAACAGCGGGAAGGATTTTGATTGCTAACTATTGAAAAGAAGACAGCATCCCAACAAAAAGAGAATGGTTGGGGAAACTTTGCGAGTACCTGGAACTAGCAGAACTGATGGATATAATAAGGAGAAAATCCAAAACTATGGTTATGAAGCAATGGGAGTTCTTAAATGATTATTTAAAAAACCAGAGCTCGACTACAAAAATATGGTTGTGTTTAGAATAATCTTGTGCGTAATATAAAAAATACAAAGTGAGACATTAAGGATATCCAAAGGGAAAATATGAAGAACAGAGGTTCTGACAAACGGATTATTAAAAACGCATGAGGTAAATGGTGGAAGTCTTTTTTAAAAAAACAACAACACACACACACTTTATTTAAAGTAGATAAGGACAAGATGAAATTATACAATTGAATATAAATATAGATCGGAAACGGCTATGTATTGTGAGTACTTATCTACTTTTAAAAATTTTCACCCGTGATCTTTTTCTTTTACTTCTTTATTTTTTCTGTGTTCTTTTTTTCTTTTTTCTGATATCTTATCTTTCATTTCACTGCTTTATTGTGAATAGCATTTTATAGAGGTATAAATAACTGTAAATATGAAAAGAGACAAAATATTCTCTGTTTTTTCCCCCTTGGTTAGATGTATTTTCTTTTTCTTTTGTATTTTCTTGTGAATATGTATGTTTTCTAATTTGTACTTAATAAAAATATTTAATAATAATAATAATAATAATAAAAACCTCCAAGGAAGGAGAGTCCACCACATCCTGAGGGAGTCTGTTCCACTGTCAAACAACTCTTAGCATCACCAAGTTCTTCCTGATAAGGCTTGGTTTCCAGACCCTTGATCATCTTGGTTGTCCTCCTCTTCACATGTTACAGCTTGTCAATATACTTCTAAACAAGGACTTCTACACATGATAGTATCTGATCACTTTAAGGCCTCAATTACACTATATATTTGAAATAGTATCCAACCACTTTCAACAGTCATGGCTTCCTTCAAAGAATCCAGGGAACTGTAGTTAAGGATGCTGAGAGTTGCTAGGAGACCCCTATTCCTCTTCCAGAGCTACAGTTCTCAGTGTTCCCTAGGAAGAAGGATTGGTTGTTAAACCACTCTGGGAACTGAAACTCTGTGAGGGGAATATCTGCTGTGGAAATTTTGTGCCCTATCAACTGAGATTGGTGGCATGCCTTTAAATTACCACACTTCTCAGTGGCATCGCTTCTGACACATATAGAAAGTGCAAGTGGTATAACTCTGGAGGAGAATCCCAGGCTTGGGGAAAATGGCTTCGGCCTAGCTCTCCCATGTGCTAGCTTTCTACATGCAGAAGGCATGTAAGCTGGCCCTACCATTAGGCTGCCTGAGGCAAAGGACAAGGTGGTGCCTTCCCCAGCCCCAAACCTCCATTTCACCTACAGAAGTCATCCAGGATGTCATCTCCCGAGACAACTCTTGCAACCAAGCAAATTGTCTGTTCCACATTTCCAGAGGTTATCTGTTAGGATGTCCTCACTGATGTTATTAGGGTAGTGGGTGCTGCTGTGGTCTAAACGACTGAGCCTCTTGGCCTTGCCAGTCGGAAGGCTGGCAGTTTGAATCTGCGCCACAGGGTGAGTTCCCGCTGCTCTGTCCTGGCTCCTGCCAATCTAGCAGTTCGAAAGCATACCAATGCAAGTAAACAGGTAACACTGCAGCAGGCAGGTAAACAGCGTTTCCGTGCGCTCTGCTTTCCATCACAGTGTCCCATTGTGCCAGAAGCGGTTAAGTCATGCTGGGCACATGACCCGGAAAGCTGTCTGTGGACAAACGCCGGGTCCCTTGGCCTGAAGCGAGATGAGCACCACATCCCATAGTCGCCTTTGCCTGGTATTAACCATCCAGGGTCCTTTCCCCTTTCCCCCTTTTACTGATGTTGTTAGCATAAGCAGCATGGAGAGATGAAAATGTAATCGGCACATATATACTTGTTCAATAATGTCTCCATGCTCTGCAAATATTAATTAATAGGGATAAAGGGGCAAAAGTCTGTCCTCACCCTGATGTCCCGCTGTAAGATGCAGGACTATAAGAAGTGGGAGGAATTAGTGAAAGATTGACTCTTAACAACAACAACAACAACAACAACAACAACAACAACAACAACAACAACAACAACAACACATTAAAAATACATTAAAACATCAGTCATTAAAAACTTCCCTAAAAGTGTTTCAATCCAGGGTCTTCTTCTTGCCATTTGAGACCATGCAGCTGTAATAGTTTCCCTTGCTGGGCTTGGGAACCTGTGAGAGGTTGTTATAATTTCATACCAGCTTACAAAGTCTAGTGCCCTTATAGAAAGAGCAATTATATCCACCCTTTAAGCGGCAAGCGGCAAAAATAATTAAATGAGTAATTACATTCCCACTTTAAAGCTGTCACACAATTAAACTTAATTAGACATTCTCTATACTCCGCTAAACTTATACAAACAGCAGAAGGTAAGATGGGTGGGGCAAGGAAGACAGGAAAGGGGTCTTGGCAAAGGAGTCGAACTAAAAACTTATTATCTCTGTTATGGTGAAAGAGGGGAGCTGTGCGGATCTCCCTAGAACAACCGGTCTGCCTCTGTAGTAGCGTAATAGATGAGGAGGTTCCACATCGGAGGAGCAAAAGTCATAGTTACATGAGACAAAGCAAATCCTGGAGGAAGCCATGAGGACATAGCCTAATAGCACAGGGCAGATTCAGCTAAACAGTTATTCTAGAGGGAGCAGTGCAGTGAGTCCCACTAGTGCAATGGAACCTCCCTACCCTCTTCCCCACAAATTGGTTCAGGGGGCATCAGGCTCTCTCTCTCTCTCTCTCTCTCTCAGTCTCTCTCTCTCTCTTCCCACCCCCATAATTTTTATTTAATTTTCTGTTTTACATTTTAGAATATTCATTTAAACCAACTTAAAATATCAGTGACTTCCCTTCTCTTTCCATGGTTCATTTTGCATAACATAAATCCCTGAATATTTTATATAAACTAAATCATTCAGTATTCCATTATTACATCCATCAAAACTTATTTACACTGTTGCATTTATCTTAATGCTGCCAACATTCTCAAATATACACAATCTCCCCCCATATATTCAATAAACATTTTCCAATCTTCTTTAAACGTATGTTCTTCTTGTTCTCTTATTCTGTATATTAGGTCCGCAAGCTGTGCATATTCCATCAGTTTAAGCTGCCATTCTTCTTTAGTTGGAACTTCACTCGTTTTCCATTTTGGGGCTAATAAAACACTGGCCGTGGTATTGGCATACATAAATAACCTTTTTTGACACCTGGAAATTTCCACCTGAATTATCCCCAGCAAAAGGGACTGGGTTTTGTTGTTTTTTAAAGTACCTTTAAACTTCTTTTTTCTATTCGCTATGAATTATTTCCCAATACTCTTTTACCCTTTTACATGCCCACCACATATGATAAAACGTACTCAGTCTCATTGCATCTCTAACACTTACCTGATTCAGTCTTATGCATCTTAGCAAGTCTACTCGGAGTTAGATACCATCTGTAAATCATTTTGAAGTACCAGGTAGTTCTCCCAGCAGGCGTCAGGCATGAGGCAGGGAGTCTAGCATAGGGCAATCTTCCTGCTTGCCTATGCTGTCCCCAAGGCCACATGCTGGAGCAACCTTCCACGAGCTCATCCTTGCTATGTGGCATCATTCACCATTAAGCCCCTATGGCATGAACATGGACCTACAGAAAAGCACTACTGTCTAAGGGCTCGTCCAGCCTTCATGTCTGGCACAGGTCCATGTTTTAAAGCTCCGTATCTAAGCACTTTTCTTTCTTTCTTTCTTTCTTTCTTTCTTTCTTTCTTTCTTTCCTTCTTTCTTTCTTTCTTTTGTCCCAGCAACTTCATACCCTCCAACATTTCTCCAATGAAAATAAGGATGCCCTGGGGGGCCACCAGGGGTGCATTGGAAGATGGCCGACAATACCATCTCTCCCGCTCACACGAGGTAACTAAGAGGCTGATATGGGAGTATGCAGCCTCCCTTATTCCCCAAGGATATGGGGAATACTGCCTTGCCTGCTGTGGCCATAAATTACCCCCAGATTCGAAAGAAGGGGGTGAGGGCACTAGGCACAAAGCCCTTGTGTGGGTCCGGCTCTCCCGGACACTGTCTCTGATTGCGCACTGGCTGCAGCAACTCAAAATAAACAATTGGAAAAGAAGCTGTTATGTACTGAGTTGAATAGGATCCAAACTGCAGCAGTCTGATTGGTCCTAGAACAATAGGATCCAAAAGGCAGCAGTCTGATTGGTCCTAGAACAATAGGATTCAGAATGCAGCAGTCTGATTGGTCCTAGAACAATGCAGCAGTATGATTGGTTGGCAGGAACTACCCAATCATGCTCCAGATAGAAGTGAATCCACAACCTGATTGGCTTACAGTAGAATTCCGGAATTAGCCAATCATGTGCAGCCCATTGTGTAAATAATGTATATAAAGCAGATACTTTGAGGGGACTTTCATTCATTCCTCCTCACCACTATGAGCTGAATAAAGAGCATGAAATCACTTCGCGACTCTGAGTATATTTCACTGGCGACGAAGGTGGGATCCCGCTGAGCTGACTGCCACACACAGCACCGCAGCACCGCCACCTGCCACACCGCTGCCTCGCACCGTGTTCCAGGCTTCAGCTCCGGGACACAAGGAACTCAGAATGGCAACTGACAACAGCTTCTCGCCATTCAACCCAGCATCTGGAGACTGGGAAGTGTACGCCTCCCGTTTCACCTTCCTCCTAGAAGCCAAAGGGGTCACCGACGAAGAAGACGCCAAGAAGAGGGCGATATTCTTCAGCGTCTGCGGAGAGGAGACGTTTGAAATCGCCCGGGCTCTCCTTGCGCCTGAAGACGTCGCTACTGTTCCATACAAAACAATAATGGAACAGCTGAAGGGGCACTTTTCGCCGCAGCCCTCAGTGGTGGCTCGTCGAAATGCCTTCTACGCAAAGCGGCAAGCCCCTGGGGAAACCATATCTGGGTTTGTGACCTCTCTCCGCCAAGCCGCCCGGTTCTGCAACTTCTCAGAGCTGGAGAACATGCTTCGTGACCGCCTCGTCGGTGGCCTGAAGGATGAGAAGCTGCAACGACGCCTCTACGCTAAGAAGGACCTAACGTTCCAGGTCGCTCTGGAGGAGGCCCTGGCAACGGAAGCTGCCGAGAGGTCGACGCAAGAGGCACGGCCGAGCCAGCTGTCCCAACCGAGGGTCCACCACGAAAACCTCACCGACGACTCAGGATCTGACAGGGAGGAGGTGCACCGAGTACAGCAGCGCACTCAAGCAGCCCACATACCACAGCTGCCTCGACGAGAAGGAGGGAACTGCGCAAGCTGTGGAGAAAGTCACGAGAGGAGGACCTGCCGTTTCCGCAACGCAGAGTGCAGGCAGTGCAGAAAATTGGGACACATCGCCCGGGTGTGTCGGGCTCGGCCCACCCGACGCCAGGCATCAGATGACCAATCCAAGAGCCCCAGGTCCCAGGGCCCAACGCACCAAGGCAACTCGACAGAGCTCACGGACTTCCAGGTATACCAGTTGCCCCACCCCAACGTAGAGAAAATTTATGTTGACGTACAGATAGAGGGGGCCCCATGCCGCATGGAGCTTGACACGGGTTCAACTCTATCCATAATCTCAGCAAGGACCTTAAGGAAACTGTGTCCTACTGGGGGTCCCAAACTCAGGCTGGCCCCATTCACCCTCCGGGACTTCCAAAAACGTAAGGTCCCCACAATGGGGGTGGGGACCTTCAGGGTGCAATACCGAGGGTGGACGTGGCAACTGGACTTGCTTGTGGTCAAGGGCCCCTACATTAGCTTACTGGGATTGGCATGGTTTGGACCACTGGGGCTAGCCGTCACCGGGGTGAACCACACTAGCTTACAAGTGGACGTGGACGCCATATGCAAGGAATTTCCGGGGGTTTTCGATGGGAAATTGGGACAGTATACGGGCCCCCCCATTGCTCTACAGCTTGACCCCGCAGTACGACCGGTCAGGCTCAAGGCCCGCCGGGTCCCGTTCGCCCTGAAACCCCGTATAGACGAGGAATTGGACCGGCTCGTGGAGCAAGGAGTGCTGGAGCCGGTGCCTAATGCCCCCTGGGAAACCCCAATCGTCACGCCCGTCAAGCCTAATGGTTCAGTCCGCATCTGCGCAGACTACAAATGTACCATAAACAAGGCCCTCACGGCCCATGCATACCCAGTGCCAGTGGTCAGCCATGTTCTTGCCACCCTGGCTGGGTCGAAAATTTTTGGCAAGCTGGACTTGGCCCAAGCATATCAACAGCTGCCAGTAGATGAGGCCACAGCAGAGGCACAGACGATTGTGACGCACAGAGGAGCATTCAGGGTAAAGCGGCTGCAATTCGGTGTCAGCGTGGCACCAGGCATATTCCAGAATCTAATGGACTCTCTACTTAAAGGGATTCCTGGTGTCACCCCCTTCTTCGATGATGTGTTGATTGCCGGGCCCACACCAGAGGAGTTTGAGGACCGCCTCCGCACCGTTCTGCACCGTTTCCAGACGGCGGGTCTCAAGGTGAAGCGGGAAAAATGTCTACTAGGAGTGCCTCAGGTGGACTTTCTGGGATTTATGGTGGACGCAGAAGGGGTCCACCCGACTGGGGACAAGGTACGGGCCATTTGTGATGCCCCAGCGCCCAAGAACAAGACTGAACTTCAGGCCTTCTTGGGACTATTGAACTTTTACCATTCCTTCCTTCCCCACAAGGCGGCGGTAGCGGAGCCCCTACACAGACTCCTGGACAAGCGGGCCCCTTGGGTGTGGGGCCAGCGCCAGGAGGCCGCATTCCAGGCAGTCAAGGACTTGCTTGTCTCAAACTCGGTCTTGGCACACTTCGACGAGAGGCTGCCGGTGGTGCTAGCATGCGATGCCTCGCCCTATGGAATTGGCGCTGTCCTGGGACACCAACTCCCGGATGGAAGAGAGGTACCGGTGGCATACTTTTCCCAGACACTCAACGCAACCGAGCGGAACTACTCGCAAATCGACAAGGAGGGTCTGGCAATCGTGAAGGGAGTAAAAAAATTCCATGATTCCTTCACCGTGGTGACTGACCACAAGCCGTTGCTTGGCTTATTTGCCCCTGAAAAGCAGACCCCCAAGTGCTGTCTCTTCGCGTCCTCAGGTGGTCAATTTTCCTTGCCAGCTACCAGTATGCACTGATTCACCGTCCGGGGGAGGCGATGGGCCATGCGGATGCCCTCAGCAGGCTACCACTACCGGAAACAGGCCCCGACCCAGCACCTGCACAAGAGGTTATGAGCCTGGAGCTGCTTCCCGACCGCCCCATTCAGGCACAAGAAGTTGCACACCATTCCAAGAAAGATAGGGTCATCTCCCGGGTCCTGGACTGGGTGTGGAGGGGATGGCCCAGCAGCAGCCCCGGGCCAGAATTCGCCGGCTACACAACCCGCAAACATGAACTGTCGGCCCACAAGGGGTGCCTGTTATGGGGAAGCAGGGTCGTTGTTCCCCAGCCCCTCCGCAAAAGGGTCCTCACAGCCCTACACGAGACACACCCAGGGGTAGTAAGAATGAAGGCCCTTGCCAGGAGTTATGTGTGGTGGCCGGGGATCGACGGAGAGATAGAGGCCTGGGTCAAACACTGCCAGGCCTGCCAAGAATCCCGCCCAGATCCCCCAAGGGCCCCAGTCCAGTCCTGGGAGTCCGCCCGAGCACCATGGTCACGCCTGCATGTGGACTTTGCTGGCCCCTTTCAGGGGAAAACATTCTTCATAGTGGTGGACTCCTACACCAAATGGCTGGAAGTCGCACTGGTACCGTCCACTTCTACGTCCGCAGCCATCCGGGTACTACGCAGGCTGTTTGCAACCCATGGGCTCCCTGACACTCTCGTCTCAGACAACGGGACTGCATTTACATCAGGAGAATTCCAAACCTTCACAGCGCAGAACGCCATCCGCCACATCCGTTCGGTGCCATTCCATCCGGCCACCAATGGCCAAGCAGAACGCATGGTGCGGACCACCAAGGACACCCTTCGCCGCATGACGCAAGGGGATTGGGAATACCGCCTTGCCACATTCCTTCTAGCACAGCACAGCACCCCCAGCTCAACGACTGGCCGGAGCCCCGCTGAACTACTAATGGGTCGGCGCCTTGCAATCAGATTGGACCGCCTTCACCCCGATAGAGCTCAGGATGAGGTAGTGGTGGGGGAAGGCAGGAACCCCCGGACCTTCGAGGCCCAGGACCCAGTGTACGCAAAGAATTTTGGGGCAGGCCCAGCATGGGTACCCGCCACAGTCACCAGGGTCACTGGCCCCGTGTCGTACGAGGTGCTAACAGATGAGGGGCAATGCTGGCGCCGCCACTGCGACCAGATACGGCGACGATTCCCGGGAGAAAACCAGGAGGAGGAAAGGTCAGAGGAGTCCCAAGGGAACAGAGGGGCAGTGAGGCCCATAGAGCACGAGGGGCCAGCAGGAGAGGCAGAATCAGTAAATACAGAGAGGACCTGCGAGGCCGAAAGGACACTGGAACCAGAACCACGACTGAGCGAGCCGGTTGCGCCAGACCAAATAGCCCCATCACAGCCAGCATCCTTGGAACACGAGCCAGAACCTGAACCCCGGACCAGGGAACACCCCAGGCCACAACGCACACATAGGCCGCCAGCGTACCTCGAGGACTATGAATGCGACCTCCCGGGCAGGACTGGAACTTAGAGGGGAGGGGTGTTATGTACTGAGTTGAATAGGATCCAAACTGCAGCAGTCTGATTGGTCCTAGAACAATAGGATCCAAAAGGCAGCAGTCTGATTGGTCCTAGAACAATAGGATTCAGAATGCAGCAGTCTGATTGGTCCTAGAACAATGCAGCAGTATGATTGGTTGGCAGGAACTACCCAATCATGCTCCAGATAGAAGTGAATCCACAACCTGATTGGCTTACAGTAGAATTCCGGAATTAGCCAATCATGTGCAGCCCATTGTGTAAATAATGTATATAAAGCAGATACTTTGAGGGGACTTTCATTCATTCCTCCTCACCACTATGAGCTGAATAAAGAGCATGAAATCACTTCGCGACTCTGAGTATATTTCAGAAGCAAATGCACATATTTCAAGTGAAGAACGGGAGTGAAGACTGCTAATTAAAGTGATCTCTGTGAATGTAGAGCGACGGGTTGGATTTAACGGAATATATCATGAATATATCATGAAGAAGATAAGGTTCAGTATGCCGGAACGGGACTGGATGGGGGGGGGACTTTTTTTCTTTTCTTCTATGTGATTAACCAATAACCCCTCCCCAAGAAAGAACTGTCGCATAATTGACCTAAGCAGGATGATTAAAAACTGTGTGGAAATGATTTACTACCAAAAGTTTGGCTTATAGAGATCGAGAAAAGAACAAGGGCTTTTGATGACGCAGCAATAAAAAGGGAGTCGCCATCTTGGCAGGTCTTGTCGAAAGACTGATGATCGGGAGGAGGAAGCTTTGTTTTCATATTGGATTCTTGGCAGAACCTCCTCAGAGGACTGAGAAAGGGAGTGACAGACCTGTGAAAATTTAATGAGTAGACGACAAGAATGTTTTTCTTTATGGAAGTGATGAAATAACGGTAGCCGTCTGAATACGACTCTTGGACGAATGGAAAAACCCACACAGGATTACAAATTTGTTTCAACCCGCTTGTGGAAACTATCAGAGGTCACAAAGACAAAGAGAAAGGAAAAATATATGAAAATAACAAGAAGAGATGTGGAAAACAACAAGAAAGGATTGGATAGAATTGTGAACATTATTTGGACAGATTTGTGGACATTAAAGCAGCAGCAACAAGAGGATTGGATCCCTTTCGGAACTTGAAATATGGGTACCCCCAACAAAAATTTAAAATTCAGCTTTGTAATTGGGAATTTATGTGATTTGATTTGATTTGATTGGTCTGTTAATAAAAATTATTTAAAAAAAAAGAAAAAGAAAATAAGGATGCCCTGTTCCATCATAATAATAATATTAATAGCCTAACCACCTCACTGTGTTGCCCCAGCTACTCTGAGTGGCTTCCAACATGTATAAAAATATAATAAAATATTCAACTTTGAAAAACTTCCCTATACAGGGCTGCTTTAAGATGTCTTCTAAAGGTTTTATAGTTACTTCTCTCCTTGGCTCGGGGGTTGCATCACTCCATACCTTGCAACATTGAAGATAGGGACATCCTAAGGAAAAGTGGGACATTCTGGGATCAAATCAGAAACTGGGACAGCTTCTGTAAATCCAGGACAGTCCCTGGAAAATGAGGACATTTGGAGGGTATGCACTTACCTGGCAAAAACCTGCTCTTCACCACTGAATCAGAGACAGAGGCAGATTTAGGGGAATGTTACCAATTCAGTCACAGAGCAAGGAACCTTAGGGGTGCCATGGGGGATGCCACAACTATCATTTAGAACAGAGCGCAAGAGGCAGAGGGTGCCAAATTTTAGCATCTCACAGAGTGCCACTGAAATTTGAGACACCAAGATCTCTGCGCAATCCACAGAAAACCTGAGTTGCCGTTTGTTCAGATTCAGCATGAACAAGTGGGTTTTCTTGGGGAAAGTGGAGCCGGGGGAAGCCTTCAGGCACGGAGCTTTGAAGTGTGAATCTGTGCAAGGCATGGGGCAAAAAGGAAGTTTGGATGAGCACTAATGGGACTTCTGCTGTGAAATTTACCAACCATTCATGCCCGCTATTTCTAGGCCCAAGACTTAACTTGCGTTGTTTTATATTCTAAGGAAAAACTTGCTAGAGAGATGCAGACTTTGATTTGTTGTTTGAGTTAGGCTCATTAACCAATTTGCTGAAACAACTGAGCAGGCCCGTTCTACACAGAACATGCGTCTTTTCTTCTCTATCCTCTTCTCTCTCTCTGACTTATATTACCATTTCATTTATGTGCTAATTAGCTCTTGAAAAACATGCTTGGGAAGGTTCCCCTTTAATTAAAATTTTATCTGAAGGCTGAAGAATCCGCACCCAGAATGTTATCCTTTTTGCTTTTCTCTCTCTCTCTCGGAAATGCATGCATCCCATTATAGTCTGCAGAGCAATGTGGAAGCCCTTGTGCATTTATGACAGCTTTCCTGTTCCATTTCCACACTTTGCTGCTTTGCACGCGATAGGAGGGCCTGTTTTTCATCCACTTAATAGAGACAACCACAACAAAAGTCCACATGACGATGATTACATGGCTGTTGTATCAGAGGTTTGTCAGTAATCGTATTGCAGTCGGTCCTTAGCCTGTCAGTGGCCTCTACATATTTGGAGAACATGTAAAAGGGGGAGCATGGCTGCATCTTCAGGCCCTGTTTGCAGCATGAACATTCGCAGTGGCTCCGATCTCAGACATCCATGCATTCAGCAAATGTCTGAAGTGGTGGCCTGTGTGCGCGTAGCCAGGTACATGTAGGTAGAGGCGTAGCTAGCTGCTTGGGTGCCTGGTGCGGGGATGTGTCCTTCAGCCATGGACAGGGCGATCCACCCGTGGGGGCAGGATGATCCACCCACGGGGGCGGGGCAAGCCTCTCCAACACTTGGAGCCTCTCCGCTGCCTCCCCCTCAGCTGTAGGGCGGCTGAGAGAGAGGTAGTAGGCAGGCGCAAGTCCCATGCTGCCATTTCAGACAGAGCAGAACCTGCAGGCGCCGAAGCCACCACGGCATTCCTAAAAAGTTTCGTGAGCCCAATTTGGTTTTTGTAACTCATTTTGTCACACACACACCCTCAGTGATGACACCCAGGGCAGACCGCACTCCCTGCACCCCCCCTTCCTCTGCCACTGCATGTAGGCTTTGCCATGTGATCAAGAGCCGCTGTCATGTGTGGCTCCCAATCTTGTGCTCAGGTAGAGCTATACACACACATAGTTCTCCCTTTAGATCTTCACTGGAAACACAGAGGTGCAAAGGACAGAGCCAGGAACAAGGCAGATTTAGAGTAGTACAAGCAGTTCCGCCCAGTGGCATAGTGTGGGTTGCTAGCACCCAGGACTGCGTGGAGGCAGGAGTGGGTGTGAGGGAGGGAAACAGGTGGAGTATGCATGCCCATTCAACTGCCTGATGGCATTGTTCCATTGTCTGGCAAGGTCACTTCCTGGTTCACGCAGCAAAGCCATTTTCAATGGAGCCCAGCCATGGAAGCATGCAGCTGTATTGAAGCAGCTCCGAGTGTTGAAATTTTGCTCCCTGGGCAACTGCCTCTGTGACCCCTCATGCTATGCCACTGGTTCTGCCACACTGTATGATGCAGAGCCTAGAGGGCACCACAACTATGACATGGTGAACTGAGCAGAAAGGAAGGTGAGAGGCAGGGGGCGTTGCATTTTGGCCTCACACAGGGCACTGCTGAAATTTGAAAGAGTCAAGTCTGCCAGGGGTGGTAATGTTTGCACTGGAGGCGCAGCCTGCGCATATAGCCAGGCTCCCCAGGGCCAGCCTTGTCATGTGGCACAGGAGGTGCATAAGGAGAGGCAATGAATTGTGCCCTCCCTCCATCTGCTGCATACAATTCACCAGCTGGATAACGCTGCCTGTTCACTGGCGCCACTCTTGCCTCCTGCTGCCCCACCCACTCACACTGCAGTGGCGGCAAGGGCGTTGCTGGCTTTGCTACTTCAGAGTGTCACCTTCAGAGTAAGGTTGCCCAGGGAGTGCCAATGCCACCGCTGCCTTGAGGCATTGTAAAGCTGTATTTCTGAGACCCACCGAGTGGCACAGGGGCTTTCTGGGCAACTTCGCCAACAACACCGCACTCTGAGCAAAGGCCCCTTCCTTGGAGCAAACCTGGCAGTGCCCACGCTGCCACTGCTTTGTCAGAGGCCAGCTGGCTGGTGTAAATAGGCAAATGGAAGGGTCAGAGGAAGCCAGGAGTGGAAGGAGGCAGGGACAACTGGGTCAGCCTCAGACGGCACAATGTCTTGCACTGCCTCTGCTCTCATGGACCGCTGAATGCACAGAGGCAAAATGCCTGAATCTGGCCCATGCCATAAGCATTTCCTTCCCTTCCCTTAGTTCTGTTGCCTATGTTGATTCCTCCTCTACATTCTGATGCCTTATCTGTCTTCTCTTCTTCCCTAACCTCACACTCCTGTGCATCAGAGGAGGCAGACTGCTGCTGGAGGATGACAGGAAGAGATTGAGGCAACAGACACCAAATGAGACATGGGCTTTGCTGGCGCTGCAAATCTCTCCCACAGGCTTTAGGCTGCCTGCTCAAATTGCTGGGTTCTGGAAGAATGAAAAGGAAGTCACCTGCTTTGAGATGGTAGGAACCTGTCCTCTTGGCAGATGTTTTGGGGAAGTTGCTTGCAACCTATGAAGCTGTCGGGCAAACAGCTTAATTGACTTTCATGGGAGCCACTTGCTTCCCTTCGATGACATTGCAGGGACCTGGATAGGCTGTGACAAATTTAGATAGAAAGCGCTGGACAGGAGCAGTTTTCTTCCATCCTAATATTTATGATTGTGGTTGTGATTTAGACTAATATAGTACTTGTTATAAAGAAGTATGGCATAAAATACAAAAAGCTGAAAACATATCAAATAGAATAGTTAAAAAGCTAACTGTAACAGAATTAAGACAACGCAATAATAAATGTATTAAAAGACAGATAGCAAAAACAGCACAGCGCTATTAAAAGCCCTTTCCTTAAAACAGATAATTTCCAAAAGCATGACAGAATAAAATGATTTTCACTTGCCAGCAGAAGGACAGCAAAGAGGAAGTCTAGCCTCTCTAGGGAGTTCCAAAGTCTGGGAGCAGCCTCTGAGAAGGCCCTCTCTCGCATCCTCACCAAGTGTGCCTGTTCATATTCATTGTTCACATTAAGTAACATAGTTAATAATGTTAAGGTAATTGTCAGTGGGCCAGTAATAATAATAATAATAATAATAATAATAATAATAATAATAATAATAATAATTTTACGTGGCTGGTTTCCCCAGCCACTCTGGGTGGCTCTTTATCCATAATGGAGAATTGTATGGATTTCCATGTATAATAAAATAAACATGAAACTTCTCTCTGTGAAGATATAGTCTACAGCGGATGAATATTAAGGTGTGAACCAGCCCAACCTCTCCTGCAAAAGGAGGGAGACACTCCCTGTGCAACACTTACTTGCTCTCCCATTCAAGCCGACACAAATTATGACAGAAACTCACAAAGCAGGCTATCGTTTCATCAGCACTCAACTTTTCCTCTCACCTTTTGCTCTCAGAGATTCATAATTGGAAGTGGTGCAGTTGTAACTCTTCCAACAGCAGCTCTCCAAATGTATCGATCAGAAAAGAATTAGACAATTAGACAGGCTCGCTTGGCGCCATCATTATATAGCTTTAGGTGCCAGGCAAAAACTTTCCTCTGTAACCAGGCCTTTAACTATCAGTGGCCTTTTAGACAAGCGGAAGGATGTTTTTTAATGTACAGGCCTTTCATCTGCTCACCTGTGGCAGGTGAGATTTTCTTCCAGCAGCAAGGCAGAAAAGCCAATTGACCGTTCCAGTGTTATGGGCTAGTGACTCTTGTGAACATATTTGCAAGGCTGATCTAGCCTAGGAAAAGTGATACAGTAATAATTGTGGCACTCATAATAGACTTGTCTCACAGCTTGGTTCCCATTGTTAGGCAATTACTTAACATGGAAAGGACATGATCTGTGGTCCCTCATCACATCACTTTTTTTTAATGATCTCCTTATGAAAGCTAAATTGTGGAAAACTTTTTCATTCAACCAAGCCTACTCAGACACATAACTCAGTTACCTAAATTCATTTGCAAAGTTTTCCTGTTTTCATATGTGTTTTAATGGCGTCTATTTTAATAGTTTTGTGAACTTTAGCTGTGTTTTATCTACAGTTTTATTTTGCACAGAGCTTAAAGAGCTCTCTGATTAAGTGGTCTATAAACCTTTCTAAAGAAATAAATTAACTCGCATATAGAATGATGCCACCTACACATTCTGAACTTTTTGTGATGTGGGGACCAATAGGTGGGGGCGGGGGGGGGAGTCAATGCAAGCCTCACTGTGATTATTCATTCTTGGAACTCTACACTATGAGCATGCCAACTTTCTGCTGAAAGGCAGCTCAAAAATAGGAGGAATCATAACTTGAATCCAAATAATTAAGCAATCCAAACAGAAGAGGATCTAGAAGAGGGGAACATGATGTCAGGAGATTGATAGCTTGAACTAGATATTGCAGCAGTGCTTGAATGGGGTTGGCACAAAGGTCCCAATACCTTCTGTGGTGCCTTAGCTACTGATTTTAGCTACTTTTTTTTAGTATAACTGGAGCAAGTCTGAGGTTGAGGCTTGTGGATTTCATTTAAGCCCCCCTCTACTTCCTCTCAACTCAAGCACTGTGAGCAGGGAGCAGATCGGTGGCTCTGATGTTCAGCCGCTGCCACATATGTCATACTATCTAAATGTGTATTAGTGAAAAGTTTTAACGTGGGTGGACTCCACTGAAGCTTTAGAAAAGCAAGCAGAGCTCTCTCTTTGCTTTTAATGAGTTGATAATTAACTAACTGCTGTTTCCTGCTAGCTAACACATTAGTGTTCGAAACTTAGATCAGGTGACAAAGGTATTTGGTGGCAAATCTCCATTTTGAAGGGAGTTGCCAGTTTAGTGTCCCGCCCCGTCCCCCCAACACCACAGCGAACAAAAACATGCAAAAATGGCTCACCATGAGCTGCACAGTCGAAGGCCAATGGAGGCTGGAATGTAGGCTGGTGGGGAGAGACACAGTTTGGATTTTTGGAATTGCCTTTTATTTCTAAGATGCTGAGCCTGTGCTGGACAGCACAAGATACTGTATGGATATTTTTGGATGTATCATTTGATGTTTCTGTTTTGTTTTGAAGAGTTCTGAAAGATAAAGTTTGAATAATATTTTTGTGGGCCTGGACATTTCTTCCAAAAGGAGTAAGTTCTTATGATTCCAGTTGCTTCAAACTGCACAATATCAATATATGCAATACTCCTGACCCTCCCAGAGCCAATCTTTTGGGTGTCCCACAACCCAGGGAGAGGAGGGGAGGGGAGGGGTTGAATCGAGCCCTCAGCCATTTATGACCCATCTATCGTAACTTCCTTGGAATGTCCAAATGGGCTTTAAGTCCAGAATAGAGAGACATGATCAAGAGCTGGGGTCTCCAAACTATGGCCCACGGGCCGGATCCAGCCCACCAGGCTTGTAAATCCAGCCACCAGCCAAAACGCCGGGCACCTGTCCTGAGCACAGCGCTTTCACCGCCTGCCTGGCTCACCGGACTGCGGCGGCGGCGGCAAGAGCGTGGAGAGCAGAGGAGCCTGTGCGAGCTCTGGCCTGCCCAGAGGAGCAGGGATGCCAACTGGGGAGTGGCAGCCAAAGAGCAGGCCTCACTCAGCAGCCTGGGCCCTCCACTGGCTCAACCGCTGGGGCTCCTCATTCGCCACCTCCCCCTGCAGACAAGCAGCGAGTTGTGGCAAGCGAGTGGGCAGCACCACCTCACACGTAACCCGCCACCTGTCCTTTGATGACGATGCCTCACTTTCCCTCTGCCTCTTCCGCCAGCTCGGGCAGCAGCCTCTAACGAGCCCAGGAGGCCCGCTCCGGCCTGGCTGGGGGCAGGCGCACGTCATCTGGCCAAGCACTCCGGAGAAGCGAGGCCACCCAGGGCAGAATGGAGGGCCTCGGGAAGAGCGAGTGAGGTAGAGAGAGAATGGCTTCTCCAGGCAAGGCATGCCACCCCCCACAATGCTCAGTCCGTTCCCACACATTGAGGTAAACCCAGCGAGGTGAGGCATTTCCTTGATGTTATGTATTGGGTTTAACACATTTTATGTTACAAGGCACGTTCTAACCAATCATAGAAGCGTTGGTAGACGAACGTTCTAAGGGCAAGTAAGTGCATGCACTTTCAACTGTCAATGGTCAGGCCCTTTCTCCAAGCTCCCTCAGCGAGGCGCGCAAGGTGCTGTGTCCTTCAGCAGAAGCTAAGACCGATTTCCCAGCCGGCGACTAGCACCGCGCACCGACTGCCCGCCATGGCCTCCGTCTCCGAGCTCGCCTGCATCTACTCCGCCCTCATCCTGCACGACGACGAAGTCACCGTCACGGAGGACAAAATCAATGCCCTAATCAAAGCAGCCGGAGTGAATGTTGAACCTTTCTGGCCTGGACTATTCGCAAAGGCCTTGGCCAACATTGACATTGGAAGTCTCATCTGTAATGTAGGAGTTGGCGGTGGTGCTCCAGCGGCTTCAGCCCCAGCAGGTGGAGGGGCTCCTGCTGGTGCTGCTGCTCCCGCTGAGGAGAAGAAAGAGGAAGAAAAGAAAGAAGAGTCAGAAGAATCCGATGATGACATGGGCTTTGGTCTCTTTGACTAAGCAGACTTTTTGTACTCTTTGCTAATAAAGATACAAAAGCAAAAAAAAAAAAAAAAACCAAAAACTGCCAACGGTCAGTTCATGCTTGGGATTATTATCGTGTTATCTAGTCAGTTTGGTTCTTGTGTTCCTATGAGTGAGCTGTTGTCACTGACAAATGTTGAATAAACTTAGTTGAGGAACTTATACTGTCTTGGGCTTCTGACTTTTTCTAAACATTTAACACTTGAAAAAAATGTGCGCAATGGCCTCAGGAGCCCAAAATGTGAGTGGGGTCCGCCAGCCCCTCAGCGTGTTTCTCTGGCTGTGTGAGCACCAGCAAGCTGCCTCCTCCCTCCCTGCCTCCCTCGCGCTGGTCACTGAGTGGAATGGAGCCTGAGCGGAACATGTTTGGTTAGTGCCCCTGTTATGGTGGCTCCCAGTAGCTGCCACTTGCCTGGCAAGAGGCTATTGTTAGGGTGAGTCATGGCTAGCAGCTCTGGGGAGGCCTGTGGCACCCTGGGACTCTTTGTTTGTGTGTGTGGTGCCATGCCATGTGGTGCCCTGGCTGATGTGCTCTGCCCGAGGCTCAGCCCGGGGCAGCGGCGCACACCATTGCCAGGAACAGGCAGAAGTTGTGCGTGGTGAAGCTGATTGTCTGTGTGGCCGGCAACTGCCCTCTTCCTCCATGTCTCATTTCCTCCTTTCCAGCATCATAATATGTCCCCCCCTGTGGAACACCCTCCCATCAGATGTCAAAGAAATAAACAACTATCAGACTTTTAGAAGACATCTGAAGGCAACCTTGTTTAGGGAAGCTTTTAATATTGGATGAATCATTGTATTTTAATATTCTGTTGGAAGCCACCCAGAGTGGCTGGGGAAACCCAGCCAGATGGGTGGGATATAAATAAATTAATGATGATGATGATGATGATGATGATGATGTTGGCATATCACAAGGTTTAGCTGGAGATACATTTTGATGTTGGAAAGCAGGTATCACTCAGCCCTAATGTCAACAACTCCTTCATCCTCATTAAACAACAAGATGCAAAATACCTTTTTAGATT
The DNA here is from genome assembly GCF_027172205.1 of Podarcis raffonei. NCBI lineage: Eukaryota > Metazoa > Chordata > Lepidosauria > Squamata > Lacertidae > Podarcis > Podarcis raffonei. The sequence continues at coordinate 27,036,377 of NC_070606.1, forward strand.
TGGTACACCCAACCCTCCCCTTTCCTTTGCATCTTCTAAAGCTTTATAGGTTCTCCCCTTGCTATATAAACCTACATAAATATTTTTGCCTTTGTTTGAACTGCAAGTCATTAGCTGTAACACGTAATGTGCATAGGAATTCGTTCATTTTTCCCCCAAAATGTAGTCCGGCCCCCAACAGTGTCTGAGGGACAGTGAACCGGCCCCCTGCTTAAAAAGTCTGAGGACCCCTGATCAAGAGCATTGGGAAGGCACCTTTAAAATTTTGGTTTTCAGCTGTGCATTTTCATCTCAAACACGAGACTATTATAATACATTAATGGCTCCGAGCATTGTGGTAGAAAATCACCTTGGACTGCAAACCTATTAACTGCTCCATACGCATTAGGGGAGAAAATAAAGACATGGCTATGCACTTCCTGAAATAGTCACTCTGTCACATCACGATCGATGAAAGCAGTGAAATAAAACCCCTGGCAGTTTTGCTGGCCTGGAGTGATATGCGTAAACTGTTAGCAGAAGCTTTGCTTCTGCAAATATTTTTTAAAAGGACCCTGCAGACACACACACAAACACACACACACACACACACAGAGAGAGAGAGAGAGAGAGAGAGAGAGAGAGAGAGAGAGATGCTCTTCAGCTTACACTCTGCATCTTTCAACAGTGATCTATAATGTTATCAAAGAAGCTTGAACTTCCTAGATCCCAGTTGTTCTTCTCCACTTCCATATTCAGAATTAGACCAGGTTGTTCCATGCACAGGTAGTTCATGAAATCTAACCATCAAGAGTTCTCTTCTCAAAAATGCACCTCGTTTCAATTGCAGAACGTACTTTAAACATGGCAAACGCTAAGTGGGATAGAGAACAACCAAGAGTTGCCTAAATAACCCACTGCGAAAAGTGAGGTTACAGGGAACCAGGCAGAGGGTCTTCTCAGTAGTGGCACCCACCCAATGGAACACCCTCCCACCAGATGTCAAGGTAATAAACAACTATCTGACTTTTAGAAGACATCTGAAGGCAGCCCTGTTTAGGAAAGTTTATAATGTTTGAAGTTTTATTCTGTTTTTAGTGTTCTGTTAGGAGCCACCCAGAGTGGCTGGGGAAACCCAGCCAGATGGGTGGGTTATTAATAATAAAATAATACTTCTTATTATTATTATTTTCTGTGAGGAGATGGAAAAAAGATAAGAAATGGCTCCATTCAGATAAGGAATCTCTTTGGTGTGTGTTATATCTGCTTTACTATTATCCTACTTGGGTAAGCATATAGAAAGCAAAAAGGCAGTAGATTCTCTGACTTTTCTACATTCAATGTTTCTGAGACATTTTGAGTGCTTTTATAGAAGGAAAGTGATAGAAAATGATTGACAATATTAACATTGGAAGTGCAGGCCAATTTTTAAGAACATTCCTAACCCTCAAGTATCTTCCTGTGTCTTTGGTCAACCATTTCAAATAGTAACTTTTATTCCTGGTTTGTAAAGAGTTTTGCTGCTTATTGAAGTCATAAAGAATTATAGAGAAAGAAGAAGTTGTGCTGAAAGAACCAAGTTCTTTTTAGAATAAATTTTGTGAACAATTAAAGAACCAACATCATATGTTATTATTTTCTGTTTTTAGTGTACTTTACTATTTTGTTGACATAACATAATCATGAAGTTACGTTGAAGGCATAGGATGTAAATAATGAAAATAAATCAAGTCTTTTCTGTGTAAAAATAAGAGAAGTTAGATTTAAAAGTGAGGGGCCTTTATATACGCTAGCAACTGATTAAGCAATTAACAAGCAGATAAAACCATTATTTGTCTACAGTATTTTCAACTTAATGTTTATATGAATAAGGGAGGAAAAAAGAGACCCTGTGTGTTTCTTTAACAGAATTTGAAAAGAAAGTTGTAGACTGTAAAAAGCAAAACCCTGAAGGTGTATTATTGAAAGATCTAAACTGATTACAAGCATGGTGAATTAAAAAGGAAACACTATATAAGGTTACTGCCAAAAAAGGCACCCCTTTGTCACATGTCCTCACCCCAAAGTTACTTGCCCGTAGTGTGCCATCATAACTTCATCATAACTTCCTGTCCCACTCTAAGTAACTGGTATCAGTTGTGAAGTCTGGAAAACAAAAGGGGAAGGTCAGCCTAAAAATACCTGTTCAAAGAAAGAGAGTGGGGGGAGACTCAATATAAGGCTTTCAATTTCAACAGCCCTGCATCTAGTACTGTCTTCATTCAGCCACTGGAATCAAGCAAAACAATAGGAAGGCTGGTTTGACAGAGCTAACAGTGGTTGGTAAACCTACGATTCGGTGCATTTGAAACATACCCTCATTAGAAAATCCTCACCCTGGTTCAGGTCAGCTCCAGTTCCCTTCAAATCTGCATCCAGCTCAGATTTGCTCCCACAAGTCACACCCAATCAAGCCGCTACCACTTTGCCCAAGAGGGAAAATCTTATCTGAGCAGGCCCAGGAAGAACATTTCCTGCCACTGAGTTTCTCCCTGGGAATACTCCACTAGCATTATCTCCTGTAGAGACCAGCAAAGCCTCTCTGCCACTGCTTATAATACATTTCCTCTTCTCAAAGTATTTTTTTTATTCTTACATTGCACAGGGAAACAAATGTGGGCCAGCATGCTTCACTCTTATTTTTTAAATTTCATTAAGAATACTGTCTTCTTTCTCAGTATCTCCAGAAAAAGTGCCCCCGCTCAGTCATTTTTGAGGCAAACCAAATAGAGTCTCCCACCATTCTAGAAACAGCTGAACGAACCTTGTTTACTTAGCAAATGTTCTGCTTAGTTTCCTCTTGACCCGGTATTATCCTTCAGTGTGAGCAACCGAAAGGGAGGAAAGAATAAAATAGGATGTAATCTTTGCTAACTGTCAGTGCTATTGATAAAAGTATAGATTTTCCATTACAGCCTGCTTCGGCAATAAGTGTTAAAATCCATCCCTGGATGCTAATCCACCAAAATAAAATATGGGTTGCCTCAGAAGCTCTGCACCTGTCTTTCTGCTGTCTGTAGCTAAAGAAATAGTAAAAAGCATGCAATCCCCTGCTTACAGAACACCCACTGATTTTAATGGGGCAGGAAGGACTGCAGTCAAGTATAGCAGCTTATTGAAGTACATGATTAAAAAGCAACTGGCATTGTTGGGAAACCTATGTGAACACTTCACAGCTTTTATTAGAAGCAGGGTTATCATTCACATATATTGACTTGGCTATCACTGTCGTGCAATGCTATTCACAGGTTTTCTCTCGGCAAAATTCACAATCTTCTGAAACCACGCACAATCGGAGCAGTATATCTTGATATCAGTAAGGCAAGCGAGATGATCAAGTGTCTGGAAACTGAGCCTTGTGAGGAATGGTTGAGGGAGTTGGGTATGTTTAGCCAGGAAAAGAGGAGACTAAGAGCAGATGTGATAGCCATCTTCAAATAGCTAACGGGCTGTCACATGGAAGATGGTGCAAACATGTTTTCTCCTGTTCCAAAGGGTAGGACACACACCAAGAAAGTAAATTCCAACTAAACATCAGAAATATCTTTCTGACAGTAAAAGCTATGATCTATAGCTAGCTGTGATCCATAGCTGTTCTGCTCCATAGCTATGGAGCAGACAATGGAACAGAATCCTTCAGAAGGTGATAGACTCTTTTTCACTGGAGGTTTTTAAGCAGAACTTGGATGGCTATCTGTTCTGGATGCTTTAGTTGAGATTCCTGCATTCCAGGGTTTTAGTAGGTGGCCCTAAGGGTCCCTTCGAACTCTACAATTATATGATTCTGTGTTTACCCACCTCCTCCTGAACTGCTTTGCTGGCACAATCAGGAGAGGGACTATTGGCAAGTTGTGAGGGAAGGGGATATTATAGATTGTGTTTTGTGGAATCTGTGATATGCACATGAGAGAAGGACTCATCGAGATCACACCCTTCCCCCTAAGGAGCCACAAAAGACCCTCACACAACCCCCCACTATCATCTCAGATCTGATTGGTCACCAAGCAAACTGCATGCCTCACACTAAGGTAAGGAACCTTTAACAAGCCTGGAAGAAAACTGTTAAAACTTAGAATGAAGAAGTGGAACCTGCAAGCAAATGCTGCAGTGCCTCTTCACTCCCTAACAGGTATGTTTCTGTTCTGAGAGCTTGGTGGGCATGACTTCTTCTAGAATAAACTGTTTGGGGCTCAATCAGGTGTCATGGACTGGCTGCACACAGAGGAATGGTGGGAGGAACCAGCTGGGGAACCACCAGAGAAGAAGACTCAAAGCCCAGAGAGTGGTGGGACGATGATGAGTGATCAGAGGGAGAAGACAGGGAAGAGGTGTCAGAAGCTGAATAGATAACAGGGCTTAGTGAGCTGGGAGAGTCTGTGGTAGAGAGAAGTCCAGAATCAGAGGCGGAAGCTGAAGCAAAAGAGTGGGAAGAGAGAAGCCAAGAGGCAGAGATGAGTCTGAAGAGTCACGGGTGTCTCCTCCTCCTGCTGTGACAAGCTCCCCTCTCCACTTGTCTCCCAGGAACAGAAGAGGCATGAAAAGGATGGGGCAGCAACAGGCTCCCATCAGCCCCCTTCAGCATCGCCAGTGGTCAGGGATGATGGGAATTGTCTTCCACATGATCTATGACAATATATTTTACTCTATTGTGATGTGAGGGTTATAAAGGAAGCCCCTTATACACAGAAAAATCAGGAAGTGAGAAGTAACCAGTATTCATATAAAGAAACTCATCCTCAAGGGCCGTAAAATCAAATTATAAGCCCGGCTAGGAAGACTCTGGATCTCTTAACATTTATCGCAAGTGCTAAATTAGTTAAAACATAATTGCATTTAAAACGGTGAAAGTCAATTGAAGATGGAGATGGAGATGCTAATTATTCTCCCTGGTTTATTTTATAATTATGGGTTCATTGAGTTAATGATAAAGAGACAGCAGCTATATTTTCTATTTGAGGACTACACTGGGGCTCAAGCTTCACATGCTCTCTGTACTTAAAAAGATAGCTCCCGCATCCAAGAATTGATTGAATGCTTGTGGCACTCTGCACATAATTATTATTATTATTTACACCCAATCCATTTGACTGGTTTGCCCCAGCAACTCTGGGTGACTTCCAGCATAACAAAAACACAGCAAATGTCAAACATCAAAAAGCTTCCCGATACAGGGCTGCCTTCAGATGTCTTCAGAAAGTTGCGTAGTTCAGTGAACCCTCTTCCTTACTGTTGTTTCACATTTTAGTGCCTGAGCTCTGTATTTGTAGACACAATGGATTGTATTCACCTAATTTTTACTCAGAGCAGACCCACTGAAATTAAGGACCATGGCCAACTTAAATCCATTTCAATGGGTCTACTCTGAACAACAGTTAATTGACTACAACTCAATCTACCCTGGCCCTATGGCTCATTTGACTGAAACTCCTGAGTGGTTAGAAGTTCATGGGAGAAACTACACTGCCCTAAGCTTGTTTCATATTCCTGTGTTTCTTTTTTCTTTTAAATCAAAGGGGCTAGCACACATGCAGTTGAACTCTGCAGGGTAGCCTTACCAGATCTCCAGCTTCAGCTCAGACATTCCAGCCTCAAAGCCCAACCTTCTGAGCTCTGGGCCAACAGCAGGTTTAGGAGGCCCTGGAAAAGTTGTGCTGTGCTGTGCTCTCCAAGCACACACATGTGGCAAACTGCCAGCAGTCAGCGAAGACCCTGATGGTTATGATGTAACAATCATCAGGCTCCACCTGGCAGCCTCATAGGTTCTTCCTCTTCCATGTCACAATGCTTGATTCTTACAAGATAGCATATGCAATGTCTGGGAGGCTTAAGATGCACGATGGTGTGGGGGTTAATGTGTCAGATGAGGCTCTGAGGGACCAGAGTTGAAATCCCCATTCAGCCATGATAACAACGACGATAATAATAATTTTATTATTATACCCCGCCCATCTGGCTGGGTTTCCCCAGCCACTCTGGGCAGCTTCCAGCACATATAAAAACATAATAAAACGTCAAACATTTAAAATTTCCTGATACAGGGCTGTCTTCAGATGTCTTCTAAAAGTTGTGTAGTTCTTTACCTCCTTGTCACCTGAAGGGAGGGCATCCCACAGGCAGGGCGCCACCACTGAGGTGGTCTTCTGCCTTATTCCATGTAACTTCACTTCTCGCAGTGAAGGAAACGCCAGAAGGCCCTCAGAGGTGGACCTCAGTTGTCACGGTCCGGTCTACGGGCGATCCAAGTCCCAGCTGAGGACGTCGGGACCGGGGGCAAGATGGCGGGGTGGGAGCAGGAACAAGAGTCCAGAAGCCAGGGATTTGAGGGTCAGGAAGCAGAGAGTCACGAAGTCAAGGGTCCGAGGGTCGAGAAGCAAGGAGTCACGAAGTCAAGGGTCCGAGGATCAGGAAGCAAGAAGCCAAACGCAGCAAGGAAGGAGGAAGGAAGCGTGTTGCTGTGGCAAAGAGCCGAAGGGAAATGCTTACATATCCCTTCCCGGGTCTTGCCACCAGGTGCAGTGAGTTACCAAGCGGCCTCACCTGTGCGGCCACGTCTTGCCTCTCCAGAAAAAACTTAGGAAGGCCCCAGTCCTGCGAAGCCCTACTGGTCACAGGGCTTGGCTCCTGCATGCACTCCTGACATCAGTGTTCGGGTTGAATGATGGGGGGGTGGAGATGCTCCTTCAGTGATCTTCAGCTTGTCTTTCTGTCTCAGCCTAGCCTGCTTCACAGGGTTGTTGTGGGGATAATGTGAGGAGAGGGAGCAATGTATATACTACCCCAAGCTGCTTGGAAGAAAGGTGGAGGACATACCTTTAACTGATAAGTTTGGTTGAACTTACTTAAGTGCCACACCAGAAACAAATGAACGAGGTCGTTTTTTCTTGGTGCTTGACTTTGTCAAAGCAACAAGCAGAAGGAGCACTAAAATCTGTTTTGTGCCTATAGTTATTATCTGTAACACTCGCCAGTGCTATCAACACCGTCTCTTTAAAGAAAGGCACCACGAGTGGTCATCAAGGTAGTGGCATGAATTCGTCAACAGCAAGAGATTGTTGTCAGGGAAACTCACCAGAATGAGCTGTGCGGGGTAGGAAATCAAACTTCACCTTAAAAGGATAACTAAAGACACTTCTTACAAACTCAAGATAAGGAAACAAACTACAGGACATTCTGCAGAGACTGAAGTGCCCCTTTGTGGCGTACAGTGGAACAATCCAAGCAAAAAATTTGTGGGTGCCTGGGTCCCCAGGCCCCCCTGGAGATGGTGCCAGTGACGGAAAACCAGTGTGGCCCTCCAGGTGTTGTTGGACTTCAGTTCCCATCATCTTTGACCACTTACTTGCCATGCTGGCTGAGGCTAATGGGAACTGGAGTCAAACCACATCAGGAGGGCCACATGTTCCCCATCCTTGTGGAACTGACCTTTCCCCCCTCATCTGCCTTGGGAATTGCATACCCACAGAGCCCTCCATCAGAGCTGTCTTTGCCTGCAAAAAAAAAAAGGAGCTACAGTCTGTCCAGCTACATAGGTGAAATATCTTGTCTCTCACAGAGTCAAAAATGTCACAGTAACCCTCCCTGCTGGATCAGACCAAAGGCCCATCTAGCCCAGCATCTCGTTCTCATAGCAGCTAACCGGATGTTGGTGGGAAGTCCGCAACCTGGACATGATCACTAGGTACCACACACACAGGGAGTGCGAGATTCCTCCATGGTTACCAGGGAACCCACAAAGAGCATCATTTGAAACAGCCGCAGATGTCTTGGGATTAGGCATCGTCCATAGTTGTTCCCCCAGAGCCTACACAAGCCATCGCTGCCTTAAAAAAATAATAACCTTATTATATGTACATAAGTTTTCACTTGGAGCCCCACTGTCTAATAGAAAGGCAGGCTATAGAATCATCCAATCAGTTAATTGTATCCACGTACAGGCTCAAATGCCCTTATTATACAAGACTGAATATAGCAATCTTGGCTTTCAAGAACATGTTTAGGGGAAAAAAAACTTCTCATGTGGGGCCAAGAGGCTGTCAAAGATGTCCCTTGCATTGTCCTAGGATCATCCTGAGAGAATGGGCATCTGATATTTCTTTGCCATGCCATTTTGAAGCTGTCAATTGAAGGATTTAGCAGCAAGACTCCCATTGCAGCCAGCAGGAGCCGAGCGGTTAAAAAGCCCTTGTGAGAAGCTTTAGAAGTAACTCACTAATGTCCCCATTTCTGTGTCCAAACAGAACGGTTATCTGTCAGTAAGGAGGCTGCGGGTGGCACATCAAAACTTGGCTCTCCTGGTCGACAGCAGCTTCCATTTGCACACAGCAGGATAATTTGGGTTCTCTCAAAGCTTGCTTGGAAGTGTTTTAATTCTTCTCTGAGCGGACATACAGATAGGCCTCCCAGAGCTGGCCAAGGCTCCTGACCCCACCGCAAAGCCTCAGTCCCCCTTTGCCTCACAGAGCTGCCTTCCAGTGACCAATTGATTTGTTCCTTTCTATTCCCGCCACTTGCCCTGTACTTTTCTAGTCTTTCCCTTGAGAGACAGCCTCTTCAGCTGACCAAAGCATCAGGTCCTATTCTGGGGAGAATCAGAACAAACTACAATTATGTCTGGGAAGGAAGGAGCGACGGTGAAGGAGAAATGCTGACAGATCTTATGAGATTTTTGTAGGTAACTGTGTTCACATCTGTGTGATGCTTTGAGTACAAAGTGGCTGGGGAAACCCAGCAGGATGGGCGGGGTATAAATAATAAAACAATTATTATTACAAGGCTTCTCAGCCCTTACCCAGCCCTTAAACATACGACTTACCTTTTGCAATCAATCCCTCAGGAATCCTCTCCCCTTTCTCTTCCATTTGCCGCAATCACATTATTCATATTTTCATTGTATTTTTGTTGCTGCTGCTTTGATTTGGGGCATCACATGGCAGAACAGAGTCTCAAACAAAGATGTGCTCCTCCAAGCCCACAATCTCAGCATGTTTGCACTCTCGTCTCAGTGATGTCCACGCTGGCTTGGTCATGTGCACAGAATGGAAGATGTGCTTTAAGGGGAGCTAGCTTTAGGCACCAGGCCTGTTGGCAGCTGAGAATAACTTTTTTTCTTTAATGCCTTCATTGGCATTCAGTGTTGGTGCATAAGCGCTCAAAATAGTAGCCTGTTGGTTTTTGGTAAGTTTTATTTGAAAGGTTGAAAGTTGCTCATTAATGCCGGTAGGGACTTCTGACAAGAGCTTCACAAGATCGTTTTTGATAGGAAAGCCTACTCCATGTATTCAACATTCTTGTTCAAGTAGACCTTTCCAGAAGAATGCGTAGCCTCCTCTTTCTTCCTTCAGTTGTCCCTCTCCTGCTCTTTGAGTTTCTTGAAGTGCTGCAATATCGATGTTAAAACGTCACAACTCTCTTGCAATGATGGCAGTCCTGTGTTCAGGACACTCATTATCTTTGTTATATTGTTCTGTGTATTCCATGTTCCAAAGGTCAATTTTTACGACCGCTGGGTGGTGACCCCACTGAGTGCAGTAATGCAGTCAGGGGAAAAGTGAGGCAGCCTATGTTTAGGGCACCTTTTCTAGCCCCTCCCCCTTTTTGGGGTAAGCAGAGTGGATCCTAAATAGGGCTGCTCAGTCATGGATACAGCTGCCGAGCTACTCAACTGCCTTATTCCTTGAGTCAGAACAACTGAGTCTGTATCCACTGCCCATGTGCTCGTTCATGACTAGGAGCTTCCAGATTTCATGGTCCTTTCCCCGTTACCATGGGACTTTGTGGGGTTTGGGATGGGTTTTTGGAAAATGCCTGTGCATGAATTTATTTGTGTATTTATTTATTTGTGTAGATCAGTGCACACTGACCAACGTATCGTCTTCGCAGTAAGGCTCTATTCTGATGGCATGAGTGTCACAATGACTGGTAGATTCTTATCTGCTGCAGCCTTCATCCGCCTTCACAGCCATTGTAACATACCACTTGCTATCTTCTGCCTGTGCTGCCATTGAGAATTTCTTGAATCATTCTCTGTCTAGCTCCTCCCCCTTGACCTTACCGCCTTGGGTGACCCTACTGGGAGTACGAACTCCCGACAGCTTCGCTCACAAGGATCATAGGAAGGTGCAAGTCCACTCACCACAACAAGGTGATGATCCAGCGAGTGATCCAGATGCATGCAAATTCCGAAGAGAGATTTTTGCTTAACTGAGCTTCAAGTCAGTGGATAAGATTGGATTATTGCAAGGCGCAGAACAATGAGGAAAGCTCTCGGATGCTGGGGGAATTAATTGGTACACAATACAATTAAGAAAACAGGCCAAGCATAAGTGTGGATGAGCACTCAGTAGAAAATAAAGCATTATGGATATGCTCAAATCCCAACTTTGCTTCTGATCTTCCAGGACTGTGTTGTGGCTCAGAATTAAAGCCTCATTATACTATTCATCTACTGACTACAGTTCTACATGACTCCTTCATCACATGCTCACACAAGGTAAGAAAAATTGCTCTCCTTAGTTATGTGTTCCCTTTCCCCTTGCCAGAAGTTCAATCAAAGCAAAAGCTCTAGCTAAAGACAGACTTGGAAGTCAGCTCCTGGAGTGACCTTGAACTTCTTGACTCTTCTCATTAAGCAGCTTGGCTCAGAAAGGGCAGACTGACTGAAGCCAGCACAGTGCCCCTTCGTACAATATCCAATTACAGCCGCTTCTCTTTCAGTCTTGCAAACTACTAGATAGCGAGGGGCGGAAGGGTGCCACTCAAAAGCTAAATTTGGCACCTAGGCAGAGACATTATGATCTCCCCGCCGTCTGATTCTTCCTTAGACACATGACATAATGAAGTGGCAAGGTCTGAAATGTCTGACTTGAGTTTCTACCAATTACAGCAGGCTTCCTCTGACATACAGACCCTCGCTGCGGGTGTGACGGTATGATAAACTTGAAACAACCATCTGCATGAAGTCTGAGCCTAGGCATGCACCCCATAATACACTCCATTTGCATCTCAACCTCAGATTAGTTGACCTGCAGAGGTCAAAGTCTGAATTGCTGTCACTGGGTTAAGATATAAAACCTGTCTGCACCAGGTATTCTGCTCATATTTGTATCTCAATGTGCTGCATGCAGCTTCTATGCTTCCGCCACAGGATTTTTTTTCTTGTATGAAATTCAGCATCTCCTGAAGCATGTAGTAACCTTAATGTGATGTCCCTTAGGTTAGGGTGGCATAACACTATTTCTTGCACTGTCCCCACATCCCAATCATTGCCCCAGCTCCTTCTCTGCTAACTCTCCAGTTCTTCTCTATAACTATTTCACCATGCAAGTTATCAAGACTTTGAACAGCCGCTTCCATTTCAACCTTGTAGAACATGTTGAAGTACGAAGAGTGAAATCACAGCTAAGAAGCTCAAATCATACACACGACTGACACTCTTCTTTGGAATATACAGACTTTAACATTCAAAAACTTGCATGTTACACTAGGGTAAAGTGTGTATGTAAATGTGTAGCTCAATAAAGCCATAAACAGAAAAGGTTGTGGGTGAGATGTTTTATTGACTCCTTCTTTTTCACTCTGAAGGGACAGCTAAAAAACAGTTGGTCATCCTACCTCAACAGGACGCAGCCTCAGAAAACATATTTGGAACAAATCTAGGGTTATCTATTAGCCTAATTCAGTTCAGGTTCTCTCTTTCAAATCATACAGACTCTGCACACACAGTTAAATGCACCTCAGAAATGCCCTTCTTGACAAATTCTTACAAGTAACAAGGGTAAGCTAGTTTTGAAACTCACTGGGGGAAATGGTAACAAAGAGAAGAAATCAGATATCCCTGACCGATTTTTTGGTGAATATAATATGCCACACCTTCAGCAGGAGGTTCCCAGATAGCTTACAAACACAGGAGAAAAATATAAGACCATAAAAAAATCAATAAAAAGCAGAGGTAGATCAGCAAACTCAAGAGGCTTTTAAGCAGCTACAATATATAAAAAGATGAGGAGAATTTTTAAGTGCTGGTAACTCACCAAACCAGGCCCTGAGTCAACAACTCCAGAGATTATAGTGATCAGAATCTAGGGGTGTGAATTTAGACCTGTATTTGGCTATACTTGTACACCAGTATTACGAATGTGTATGTGATGAAGGCGTCTTCTTCTATTTGTCCCTGTGTCAGTTTCAGTTTATTGGTTAACTTTTCTAGTAAGGCTGTTTCCTATACTGTCTGATACCACTGGTCCATATTTACTCCTGACAGCTCTCTCCAGTGCCTGGCTATGATGTTTCTGGATGCTGAGAGTAGGTGGGTTATGAGCTCTTTATAATGTGAACGGACATTGTTATCTTGGAAGATGTTGAGTAGGGCCAGTTCTGTGGTTACTTCTAATACCTCCTTAGTTATTTTTGTATTTCTTATATGACTGATGTCCAGAAAAGTTGGATTTGGGGACATTCCCACATGTGGAGGTATGTGCCTGTGGAGGTGCAGCCTCTCCAGCATTTTGGTGAGGCTCCTGGGTGTATCGACAATAGTTTCCTTGGTGTTAGGTACCATCTTATCCACTTCTGCCTTTCTAGCTTTCAGCTGCTCATTCACCTCTTCCCCCCTCTCTGCCGCCTTCTACCTCCTGTTTCCCCTCCCCAGCATGAAGAAGCAAGCGCCTGAACAATGTTTTCTTTGAAAGTGAGCCCTGCTCACACGAGACCAGAGAAAGTCAGGCCTGTCCGCACACAAGTGTCATTGCCTTCTAAGCCTTCAGTTCCCATTTTGTCTACAAAGATGCTTGCACAGGTCACCCAAGTTCAGCATTAGATGGAGGGACTGAAAAGAACACCATCTGCCTACTCTCAAAATGGCTTCAAAGTTTCTGTGTATGCCAGATACGACCAAACCCTAGTCAACAGGGTTGCAATTATGTGTTTTCCACAACAGGGAAACGCTGAAGTCAGTATCTCTCTCTCAAAAGAAAGCATTCTTCGGAAAGCAGTAGAGTTGCTTTTCTCACTGGTAAAAATGCTTCTGCAATTCCCTGCTGTGAAATATTTGCTAGCAGCGGTGCTCTGTCACTACAGAAGATAGGCCGTACTGTATACTGTATATTGCAAAGGAGATCTTGTTATTTTGGTATATTTTGTATTCTGTCATTCTCCTTGAATGGTGATTTAGCCTTCCTCCTAAATGTTAGGCTGGGAGATAGCGGCTTTCCCAAAGCCATGCTGTGAGCCTCTTATCGGAACATGGATTTGAAACAATTTTTCCAGATCTGAAGCCACATCTAGGCCACTCAGCGCACTGCAGCACAAGCTGTTGATGAAATGCAGCCCTCTCAAGTGAAATCTCCACTTTGATATGAATTCCAGAAGAAAGGTGACTAGGGAACTATGACTCTAGGCACTGATCAGAGCCTTGCCATTCCTTTCTACATTCTACAGCGATTCCACTCCTTAAGTTGAAGCACATTAAAAAAATGCCTTGCTGGATCCATCCAAAAAGTTTATGGCTTTGGAAGCTCACAAGAAGAACTCAGAGGTGGCCAACTTCTCCTGTGGTTTGCCCCAGCATCTGGTACTCATAGGTAGAAGGCCTCATAACCTTATATTTCAAATTATCTGTTAATTCATTGTTGAGAACTCACTGCTTGATAAGATACTGGAAAAACCATGATCAGGAAGGACTCTGCTTCCCTCATCAGGACTGTACGTTTGTCTACAAAGGCTATTTAGTTCCTCTTGAAGCTACATGGTAGAGAGTAATTAGTTACACATGAGGGAAAGGCTAGTGTATGGCTTAGAGGCCTAGCTGGGAGGATGCTATATTCACTTGACCAGAGCAGTGAGGTGTCAAAATTCTTGCAAACTGAGGCCAACAGAAATTATTGTACTCCAAATAGGTCACTTAATTCTAAGAGTCCATTAACTCCTGCTTAACTAGTGATGAAGAGGGCCGTATAGATAGAACGGTAGAGTTTGCCCGAATACTAACTAATAGATTAATTCATTTATGACCCAAGCCATTACAGTAAAGGGAAAATGAAATCTTTTTTTAATGGAGCTGTAAAAGTATTATAGGCACAGCAGATGAAAGGAGTCTTTGTAATAAAATGGGCATTTTGCTAGCAACCAGTGACCTGATTCCTCCATTAAGTCTAACATTAGTTATTACAGAATGACAAGTGTTGGAGCCAAGTCCTGCAGGTTCCTCAAGCTCCAGCTGGCAGAGCAATTAGGTACTTGCTGACCTATCAGAACCTCCCTGCTTGCATTCTCCTCTTGTCAGTTTTACCTATAGCCATCCCAGCAGCCTCTCACACAGAAAATGAGGCACACATGATGTATTAAAATATCTCCTTTTTTTAACCTTAACCTTATTTGTTGGTTTTTGAAGTGCCTGAAAGAAAGTTGCAAGATAAAAAAGAAAATAACAGGAAACATTTAAGGTACAGTGGAACCTCGGTTGTCGAACGCTTCGGAAGTCAAACGTTTCGACTTTCAAACGGCAACAACCCGAATGTGAATGCTTCAGTTTTCGAACATGCCTTGGAAGTTGAACGGCTTCTGAGGTGCATTTCTCCATTTTTTCAATGGATTTTGCCAAACAGCAATTGCGCCTCAGTTGTCGAATGTTTCGGAAGTCGTACAGTCTTCCAGAACCGATTACGTTCAACAACTGAGATTCCATTGTAAACACACACACACACGCACACCAGAAGTGCTAATCCAAATTGTCTTTCTTTCTTTCTTTCTTTCTTTCTTTTTCTTTCTTTCTTTCTTTCTTTCTCTCTCTCTTTCTCTCTCTCTCTCTCCCTCTGTGTGTGTGTGTGTTTGTGTGTGTTTGGAGCAAATCCTCCCTATCTCACTTAAAGGATGAGCACAACAAGAGGCTGCATATGACTAGATATCCTCCAAATTAAATAAAAACGTTTTTACCTGTCACCTAAAAGCAATTGATGGCACCAGACGTTCTTCCCTGGAGACAATGTTCCACAGATGGGGAGCTGAAAAGGCCAGATTTTTTTGTGATCACCTCTCACACCTCCCAGAGAGAGCACATGGAGAGGGGCCCATGCAGTCATACTAAGATTGGTGATGCTCGGATTGTCTTGCCCCGGTCAGCTACTGAAATCTGAGCTGCAGTTTCCAACCATCTTCAGAAATTCATCAAGGTAATCTAACCTGGAGGTTTTCTGTCAGCCACAACTGTACTTTACACTGTTCTGTTTATGCAAAGTCATGCTTATGTATTTACCACACATATCAGGATAGTTGAATTGTCTGTGTGGACTTTTGAGACAGCTATTGTGTTGTATGTGTAATTCTTCAGTAAGCCAGATATCTGTATTGTCTGGAAGGAGAATTTCCCCAAATATCATGTGTGGCAAAATGTATCCACTCATGAACCAAAATGTTACATGTACACTCTGTAATGCTGCTACACTACACAAATGTCTATAACATACCCTCCAACATTTCTCTGGTGAAAACAGGGACGTCCCATTCCATAATAATAACTCTACTATTTATACCCCACACATCATACTGGGTTGCCCCAAACACTCTGGGCATCTTCCAACACATGTAAAAACATAATAATAAAACATTAAACATTAAAATAACTTCCCTATAAAGGATTGCCTTCAGGTGGCTCAGGGTCAGATAACTCCATACCCTCCAACGAAAATAGGGATGCGCAAAGGAAAAGTGAAACATTCCAGGATCGCATCAGAAATAGTGACGGCTTCTCTAAATCAGGGACATCCCTGGAAAATAGGGACACTTGGGTCAAAAGTTCCTGTTTCAATTAATTGATAGTGTAGTAGTGCATATTGAAGGGAAACAAGTGCTACTATCCATAGCAAGTACAAAAAAGTTTCCCCATATTTTTATGAAGGTGAAACTGTATGACTAAACTTAAGCCAGACAGGCCTGCCTTTAGTTTAAAAGGGGGGGTGTTGAAGGGAAATCTTACTTGGTTTTCCACACATGGTTAGTGGACTCCCCCCTCCCCCAAAGGCAGATGAGATCAACTGTGAAATGTCATACACTGTGGAAAAACAACTTGGTTGGTATTCAACCAAGTTTTATCCAGAGCAGTCTTATTGAAATTAACGGAAATTAGTCATTGATTTCTTTTTGTTTGTTTGTTTTGTTTTGTTTATACTTTTCAAGTGTTTATACATTTCAAAGTTTGACTTCACCCTCTTTCTGCGGTTCCTTAAATTTATTTTTTAATATCTGCAGGTTTTTTAGTAACTGCAGCTTATTATAATAAACCTGCTAATATTTTTATCTGTTTGCAATTTATCTGTAAATATTCAATAAACCATTTCCATTCTTTTATAAACAGTTTGTTATCGTGATTTCTTATTCTTCTGGTAAGTTTCACCATTTCTTCATATTCCATAAGTTTTTGTATCCATTCTTCCTTTACTGGGACTTCTTCTTTCCACTTTTGGGCAAGTAGCATTCTTGGTGCTGCAGTAACATACATAAATAAATTTCTATACAATTTAGGTAGTTCTGTCCCTATAAGTCCTAAAGAAAAGCTTCTGGTTGTTGTTTTTTTACAAAAGTTATTTTGAACCTTCTTTTCAATTCACTGTATAGCATTTCATTGTATATCATTAACTGAAATCAATAAACATGTATAATGAACAGGATATACAGTATTTTTCCATGTATAAGACGCCCCCATGTATAAGATGACCCCTATTTTTTAAAACCCAAAATTAAGAAAATGCACTATGCACTATCCGTGTATAAGGCGACCCCTTATTTTAAACTTCAAAAATTTAGGAAAAAATATAGTCTTATACACGGAAAAATACGGTACATGTTCACTAATTTCAAGAGGTCTGCACTGAGTGAAACTTCACTGAATATCAGGTAGTGGGCAAACATCAAGAAAGAAGTGTTTTTTGTACCTTGTCTGTGAGTTGTTTGGAGACAACTGCTGGACCTCTGTTGGCTAGCAAACAACCCTATGCATGTTTACACAACAGTAAGTATTCAATGAGGCTTACTCCATTGTATAGGCCATAGGGGATTGCACTATGCTGCAGGAAATGTTTGGACTGTCAACAACCACACTTTGATTTCTGGATAGTTCTGGTTGAAGTAATCAGGATCCCACGGTTAAGGGATACACAAACATCCTGATCTCAGAACCCAACCCAGGCCATCAACATTTTTTCCACCAGTTACCAGTAAGAATATTTTTTCCTGTAAGGGTTCAGCATCTACTGCAGCATTGCCTGGCAACCACAACAGAGAGCCCCTGTGTTCCAGCTGGGTGGAGTTAAGTCTCCAAAGGTGTTGATGAGATTATTCACATTTTATTGAAGTAGATTAAAGGCAACCCATGGAGATGAGATCCTTTTATCAAAGCTGCAGAGCTGCGGAGATGAGAAAAGTAACTGAAAATAAATTCTGACAATGTTTGTTCTGTTTGTCTAAGAAATAAACCCAAACCCCCAAAGCACAGAAAAATTAATTATTACCGTACCTTTGATGGAAAGAAGACCGATGCTGGGGGCTTCCGACGGCAAGCAAACACCTCCGAGGAGCAGGAACATTGATGAAAAACGATTTCCATGGTTTCACTGGTAAGAGGTTAATTCAATGTCAATTTATCTAATGCTGATGAAAGGCTGGTGTCAACCAGAGTTATGATGATAAAAAGCTCAGCAATACTTACAATACCCCAGGGTCACCATGCAAAGGGGTAATTTACAGGCATCCAGCAAGTCACAAGATATAATCAGACTTCTGAAATGTGAGTCTGGGGGAGGGACAATGGCACAAGCGAGAGCTAGTGAGAACAGGAGTTGGGGTATGTAACTGATCTCAAGTTAGCTTTCTAAAAATGGAGCTGAATAGGCACTCAAAAGCCATTCTGTGGCAGTCAAACAGTGATTGTGATGGTGCTTACTAGCCTGGCTCTATGATGGGTGGTATGTATGTGAAGTGCTACGTACTAGGAACACAGGAAGCTGCCTTACACCGAGTCAGACCATAGGTCTGTTTAGCTCAGGATTGCCTACACCAGCCTTCCACAGCTTGAGACCTTCCAGATGTTTTGGATTACAACTCCCATTATCCCCAGTTAGCATGGTGCATATTTAGGAATTATATAGGAGTTGCAATTGAAAAGGAGAGCAACAAGCTGAAGACTGGCAGACAGTGGTTCTCCAGGGTTTCAGAATTGGGTTTTCCCCTGCCCTTTTGGAGACAGGTGCCAGGGATTAAATCTGGGACCTACCGCATACCAAGCATGTGTACTACAACAAAGCCTACAGAGTCTGTCCAAATGGATCCTCCTTTGTGACCCCTGTTGGTGAGCTAGTGTTGACCATCAGTGGAAAAGTAACTCATGGCAGAGGAGGCTCACTAAACTCCTTTCCAGCCTTTCCAGTACTGGAAATGGTGCTCTTAAGGCATGCTTTTGTTGAACCTTCTATAACTTGGCACCCCCACCAGATGTTTTGGACTAAAACTCCTGAACCATACATTCAACAGTATGCCACGCTGCTTGGGACTGTCCTGAGAAATAGGCTCTGATATGATTTGGAGAAAAGCCTAACCCCGAAGGGACATGGGTGGCGCTGTGGTCTAAACCACAGAGCCTAGGGCTTGCCGATCAGAAGGCTGGCGGTTCGAATCCCCGCAACGGGGTGAGCTCCCATTGCTCGGTCCCTGCTCCTGCCAACCTAGCCATTCAAAAGTGTATCAAAGTGCAGGTAGATAAATAGGTACCGCTCTGGCAGGAAGGTAAATGGCGTTTCCGTGTGCTGCTCTGGTTCGCCAGAAGCGGCTTAGTCATGCTGGCCACATGACCCAGAAACCGGCTCCCTCAGCTAATAAAGCGAGATGAGCACTGCAACCCCAGAGTCGGCCACGACTGGACCTAATGGTCAGGGGTCCCTTTACCCTTTACCTTTAAGCCTAACCCCGGCTAATGCTTCATTGCATGAGGGGTGGTACCTGTAGTTTTGAAAGAGGCAGTGGTGTGGTTGTTCCCAAAGAAATTAGCTCTGGACCCTTTAGACTGAAGCAACTATCAACCCCTATCAAATATACCCCTTTGAGGAAAGGAGAGGGTTGTGGTAGGGCCACTACAAGCATTCTTGGATGGCAGAGATTATTTAGATCCATTCCAATGTGGCCTCAGGCCTGATGGATGATATTTGCAGAGACTGGGACAGAAGGAGTGTGACTTTGCTCCTGTTTCTTATCTCCTGTTGACTTTTGATACCATCAGCCATGGTATCCTCCTGGACTGGCTCTGGTTAAAAAAGGCAGCCTAGTTCTTGTTGAATGGTATGCAAGTAGCACTTGCCTTATGAATCTCTTCCTCGCTGGTTCCATGTCGACATCCATTTCTCACGCCCTCCATGGAGAAATCCATCTTTCCAGGAAAAAAACCCAGCTGCATTTTTTCCTGCAGGTCAGCTCAGCAGGCTGATGCAGTAATCTTCAAGCTCCACAGGAAAGAGCAGAAGTTATGACGAGTGCCGGAGGCAGAAGCAAACATTTGGTCATATTCAGCCTTGCATATATCAGAAAACTGCCAGACATTCATGCAACGCTAAGAACACTGTCCTAGTTTGGGGAGAGAATAGGCTATTTGGAATGTGGAATAAAGAGGATTGATTTTTCTCTCTCAAGACTGTCAGCACTTTTCTAAAGAAGCGCAACGTCGGGTAGCTTCAGATGGAAGCACTTTAAAAGGTATTTATCAAAATGTATTATACAGGGTGGAATTATTGACTGAATTCTGTTCTGTGCAAAATGTAAACAAACAAACCAAACTAAAAGAGACTTACATAGTTTATGGCCTCAAAGACTGGTGGTGCAATTATCTCATTCAGCCCAAAGCACAATAAAACACTGCTTTCAACAGGTGAGAGCTCTTAAGATGCTTCCAGGCATCAAAATTTGGAATGATACTTGTAGCCTTTATGTTCTAGCAGAGGATGGAGTTGCTTTTCATCCAGACAACTGCAACTGTATTGATTAACATGTAGAGAGGGTTAGGCAAAAATTACTGCGCTTAAACAGCAAAAATCCTTTGGAAATTACATATATGTGAAAGTTTTCTACATTTGCTAACCAGTGAAAAAGTCCAGGTCATAAAATTTATATGCTATGGAAAGCACACCTTTGATTAATTTAAAAATATAAATCTGCCTGGGGGAATAGGTCCCTCTGGTCCAGAAGCCCCACCCCTGAATCAGAAAGGTAATTTGGTTCCCGATTGATACATTATGGGTTGGCTGTAGATCAGTGGTTCCCAACCTGTTTTTGGCCATGTCCCACCTAAGCATCTCTAAAATCCCAATTCCGCCCTCCCCATGACATAAAATTCTTATTATTCCAAAAGTGAACTCCTATTCACGTGGAGGAACCCTAAAAGGCCACTCACTGTTAATAACTCATTCTCAAATTGCCCCCCTGTGGGGCGTGTGCCCCACATTGGGAACCACAGATCTAGATGTACAGAGTAATCGTATGCATATCTACCCAGAAGAACAGGGTGCAAGGACACAATCTCTGCCACCCAATTTGTTGTTGTTTTGTTTACCCATCAGTTTCTGTTGCACTCACTCCCTGTATATTTTAAGACACTGGATAGTAAGGATTCAAAAACAAACAAACAAACAAACAAACAAACAAACAAACAAACAAGGAGCTTTGCAGAAGGTTCATTGCTTGTAAGGTCATCCTCTACAAGTTGGAGAGTGACAAAAATGAGCTACCATGTTCATCTCTAGACACCCATACCCAAATGTGGAGTTAACCTTTATGTGTAACTGTAGCCATCTTCAGGCACTGCTACGAAGTCAACTTTATTCCAGTGAAAACTAAGTTGAGACATGACTATCTTTCCCCACTGGTTTAAGTAGGATCTATATGCTATGTGGGACACGGGTGGCGCTGTGGGTTAAACCACAGAGCCTAGGATTTGCCGATCAGAAGGTTGGTGGTTCGAATCCCTGCGATGGTGAGCTCCCGTTGCTCGGTCCCAGCTCCTGCCAACCTAGCAGTTCAAAAGCACGTCAAAGTGCAAGTAGATAAATAGGTACTGCTCCGGCGGGAAGGTAAACGGCGTTTCCGTGCTCTGCTCTGGTTCGCCAGAAGTGGCTTAGTCATGCTGGCCACAAGACCCGGAAGCTGTATGCCGGCTCCCTCGGCCAATAAATAGTGAGATGAGCGCCGCAACCCCAGAGTCGGCCACGACTGGACCTAATGGTCAGGGGTCCCTTTACCTTTTTATATGCTATGTATTATTATTTTTTTGTATTTTACTTTTGTTGTAAGTTGCTTTCAGACTTCCTCGACTGGGGAAAGCGATGAATAAATTAAGTCTGGATTCAACTCCATAGGCTGGATCCACTAGCAGAAGCCAGTACAAAGTCTCCTGCTAGCGCAATGGGGCTCCCCCCCCTTCTTGTCCCACATCTGCTCTGAAGGGTGGGGAAGAGAGCGGAGAGCACTTCCTTTGGCAAGCAGAAATGCTTGTGCTTATCATCTTAGAACAACTTATCCCCCCATGAGTCTACCCTTATTTATGCAACACCTTCATACAAGTTCCTTACTCACCTGTAAAACAGGGAAATTGTGCAATTCAGTGGTAACGTATATGTTTTTTGCAGGAAGATAAATGTTCAATACAGATCGTGAAGCTGAGACTCCAGTATTTTGGCCACCTCGTGAGAAGAGAAGACTCCCTGGAAAAGACCCTGATGTTGGGAAAGATGTAGGGGACAAGGAGAAGGGGATGACAGAGGACGAGATGGTTGGACAGTGTTCTCGAAGCTACCAGCATGAGTTTGACCAAACTGTGGGAGGCAGTGGAAGACAGGAGTGCCTGCCTGGCGTGCTCTGGTCCATGGGGTCACGAAGAGTCGGACACGACTAAACGACAAAACAACATCAAATTTGTTCAATCTGCAGCTTCTCTGGGGACTGAGAAAGAGCAACTTGGTTGTAGAACATACAGTAGGGTGGGGTAGAAGAAGCTGGCCCCGAAGTTTGCAATTTACAACAGTCTTATATTGGACTGCAGAAGGATTTATGAAGATTTTACTGGATTGGCATCTATTCAAAGTGAGGAGAAACCCTCCCAGCCCCGCAGTATTCAGCCCTCTCCCCATGTCTTTTCTTCCCATAGCTATGAATTATAAATGCAACCAGCTGGAAATATGAGGCCTATGAACGATATACATTAATAAACATTCTGTTTCTAATTACAAACATACTTTACCTGGGTTATCAATCACTCTCTGTTTCCCTCCTCCCACCAGAGTAATGACAGTTTCTTTCAGCTGAAGAGTTGTGGCTGAGCTAATTTGCTGCTGCTCACTGTCAAATAGATTGTGAGTGGGGGGGAGAAAAATCAGAATACAGTTATGTGTTTAATTTGTGATCCTCCCAACAGTGAGAACAGGAGACGTGAGGGGTAGACTGCAGCAACCGCATTTGTCAAGGACCCAGTCATTGCACAAAGAAACTGTTTTTAACGCAGGCAGGAGTTTCACACACCTTTTTAGAATTCACTTTTCCCCCATTTGCTTGCATCACAGTGCCCTCTGCTGCACAACAGCCAAAGCAAAGCATTTCTCTTTCTCCCATAATCTTTGATTTAAAACAACAAGTGGGGAAGACAGAAAGAACAGGCCTGCCCACTGGCACTACGAAAGCAGTTATACAATTTCTGGGAGGTGCCGAAACTCATGTGGCAATTTTACTCTGCTCCTTGTCATGCCCAGGTTCTCTGTGTGTGAAATAGAAGCTAGATTGTGCTTCCTATGGTAACTGTTCAGATTTTCCTCTCAGGGGCTATTCCACACAAGTTGCAAAAACTGAGTACAGTGGTACCTCAGGTTACATACGGTACAGGTAACAGACTCCGCTAACCCAGAAATAGTGCTTCAGGTTAAGAACTTTGCTTCAGGATGAGAACAGAAATCGTGCTCCGGCAGCGCGGCAGCAGCAGGAGGCCCCATTAGCTAAAGTGGTGCTTCAGGTTAAGAACGGACCTCCGGAACGAATTACTGGTAAGTACTTAACCTGAGGTACCACTGTAGTAAGATCACCTTGTGAGGACTACCTAGTCAAAAAATGTATGCTATTCAGAAGCACCGGCACTGGAGACCATCGCAGTGCTGTGAAAAAGAAAGGCCACATTAACAAAAACAGCATGGTGAAATATCATCCCCTTCTAAATCATCCATTACCTTCTCTTGCCTCACACTCCCTTTTCCACTCTTGATTTGGAGAAAAGCAGGTGCTTCCTGGCTTGAGGCACATCTGACAACAGCACAGCCTGCTCTTTCCAGTTTAAATAGTAGTAGTAATTGGAACTGAATTGAACTAAGTTACTTGGCTTGGCCAGAGGGACTAAATACTAGGCGCTTTGATTAAAGACTGGGTGAAGGAGGAACAGCTTCCTCTTGAACTGAGATGGATTGAGTGCCAGGGGTGATGCCTGGTTTGATTATTTAGTTGGACTCAGGCTGCCATAGTAGATCTTTCTCTTTCTTTCTTCCTCTCCTGCAATCAATTTGTAACATTCGAATAAGGGTAACTAATGTGGTGCCTTTCCTGATGTTGTTGTACTACAGTTCCCATTAGCCCCTGCCATTATGGTCAATGGTCATGCATCATGGGAGTTGTACCACGTGGGCTATGGCTGCATTAGAGCTCAGACTTCTTAGGGCTAGCTCAGAAACGGGCATGGGCCCACTTGCTTTGTGAAGACACAAGCAGGAAACAGGAAGCAAGCAGCCATCTTCCTCAGAGTTCTACTATTTGTGGAAAGAGAGTTGGTACTTTGCCTCTTGTTTGTTGCACAAATCTCAGCCTTGACTTCAATCCTTACCTCTAGGCGATTTAGTATACAGTAAGCCCATAACTTACATGCACTTAACTTGTGTGTATTTAGCTTTATGTCCCTGACCTGTTTCTTTTTCTTTTACAATTAAAAAGTAGACGGGTGTCGAGGAAATAGACTTTGGCAATCCCAACTGCCATTGCACCCCATTTGTTTTGACTATATGGGATTTTGGCTTAAGGAGCAATCCATGGAACGTAACCCCCACATAAACTGAGGGCTTACTGCAATCCATTATGGGCTGGGGTAGACCAGTTCCTCTCAAGCTGCCTCTTCCATTGGGTGCAGTGGTTTGATTGCTGGGCCTGGACATGGGAAATTCTGCTTTAAATCCTTTATGTGTTCAATGGGTGTCCTTGCCCAAGTGACTATCTGCCTAATGTACCTTAAAGACGAAGAGACGTTAAAATGCTATTTGGAAGAGGACATCCCATGTAGTACAGTAGACAGGTTGCTGGGAGTTAGGACTAGAGAGAGCTGGGTACAAATTCATACAAGGCCTTTGAGCTCACTCACATTGGCCAGTCACTTTATGAAAGTGTTAAGAGGATTCAGCGGTGAAATTACCAGATCCTTGGAAAATGTATGGCCTACAAATGTGGTAAGGGTAAATACAAAAATAAGTGTTTACACAGAGCTAGGTGCTAAAGAAACACACGCTAAAATCACAGTAGGCCTGACATCGTTTTTTATGAAAGACAAGGAGTGAGTGGAGTGCATACTACATTTAAAGAACCCGTAAGTCAAGTCCCATCAAATGACTGTGTTGGCTTCAAAATGTGTATCTGGATTGCAGTGTTTTATATCCAATGAAATCCAAGTTCCCACATGAAATCCTTACTTTCAGAGCAGCAATCTGCAGAAGCATTTAGAGACTGCACAAACTGATGCAATATTAAAAAGCAGGAAAGTACATTAACTAGAATATTTGTCCCCTCCAACTATTAATATTTTACATGTTCAACTATTATATAGACATTTTCTTCTGAGGAGGACAGCAAGATAGCACCAAATAACAATAAGGATTAATACCAAATGAGTGAAAAGATTGTTTTAAAAGATTGTTGCACAGTGGTGTACTAGTAAATTTAGAAATAAGAGAGCACATCATGGCAGCCCCAAAGCCATTACCCCCAAGGAGTCTTAAAATGTAAGCAGCTGTGCAGTCTTACACACCAAATCCAAAAAGCAACAGGACACATAGTAATACTCAGTTTATTAAAATTAGCATGACTGAATTGCTATGCATACCTTGGGAGTAAATTCGACTGAATGCAGTTGCATTAACTTTTGACTGGACGTGTTCAAAACATTTTTGTAGGACCCATTGTTGTCCCTACCCCATTATTTCCATTATTCTGTTCATCTAAAATTACATTCGATTTCAGATGAGCCAACGGATTGTGATTTGTTCAGATTTCTGTTGATAACACTAGGCGGCAGAATGCTCATTTTAAAATTAAGATCCAGAACACTCTGCATCTCCCAGAATCTACCCAAGCAAACCACAAAAATGCAGACAAATGACTGCTAACACACAAAGACATTCAGAATTATGAATTTTATTCACTAAAGCAACACTGAGGAAAGTCTTTACATACAAGTTTTTAAATCATCTTTACAAGCAAGTTCCAATATACAGTATTTACTTTAATATTTTTTTTAACGAAATACTATGTATTAAGGGTACTTTTGCAGCTAGTACCAAATTTAATACTAACACTGCAGTTAATATTAATTTATTGTGGTGCTTTTGACATTTATGTAGGCAGTGAGCAGCTTTACCACAGCAGTGATCAAAATATTTTGGAGTTTTCCGAGAGCATGGTTGTAGAAGAGACTGAAACCCGGATCTACGACCATGATTGCATTTCAGCAGGACAAATTTCACCAGCATTAAGCACACAGGTCCCACTGATTTCAATGAGGGAGAGCCAAGCACAAACCAAACTCACCTATGGAAATCAACAGGCCTTAAATGTGCTTAGCTTTGCCTGAATTGTGCCCATGGTGGTCAGAGAATCATTGCAACCAGGTGAAAACAAAGAAAAAATGGACACCCCATTCCAAAACCAATATCCATTTTAATGGTATAAGAAGGCGTGCCTAGCAAAAATGCAGATAGTTATGCAAAAAAAAAAAAGTAATTATGTTTCATCCGCAGACGTATTACTCTACCAGTATATGAAAGGTTTCATGAATGCACATGTATTGACATGCAAGGAACAAAAGAAATCACAAATGCCATTCTATGTACGTATGCTGCATTAGAACAGCAACAAAAAAACCCAGCATTTGAGACTGAGGATTGATTTCTGTGCTGTCAACTTGAACTTCACTATAGCTGGAGTGGGAGTTCATGTTATATATTTGTCTGAGAACCACTTGAAAGAATTGATGCTCATTGATTACACAAATGATTCACTCAACTTTGGGGAGGAGGGTGCTTAGTATTGCACATGGTTTCATTAATAGATCAAAAATCATATCGAACCGTATAAAAATTGAAGAACAAAGTAGAGTATTTAAGCCTCTGTTCTGGTGTCTCCAGGGGCCTCTCCTTCAAAAGAAATTGCTCCCAATTTTTTAGCGATAGTATGCAAATGCTAGGTATTAAATAAGTAGATGCTTAGTGAGACAAGCGTTTGCGGGACAATACCTTGTAGTAAAGCACAATGATACAGTGAACATTTGGAGATAATAATGAACAGGTGGCAGGGAATGGAAGAGGCTGGCGGCATTTGTAAGCTGCATCATCCATGGAAAGCTGCCATTGTTTTAAAAGCCCAAACTCTAATTCCAATGCATAATGAAAAACTATTTCACTAACTCAACCACAGGCATTTAGATTAAATTTAGGCACAACTCCAAGCAACGGAGCTCATAGTTTTATAAAGTGCAAAATTAGTTTTGTTTCGCTTTTACAGCTACTGTTAAAAGAGAGATATCTTCAATATATATACGTTTTGAGGAGCTGTTTAACACTTTAGGAATTATTGCATAACGTAGGAGGATCCAGAAAGGTAGAATGCACACGTTTAAAAACCTAAACAAAATCCAAATTTTTAAATATCTGCATTTAGAATAATCATCTCTATTGGTACTAATGGCATTTCTTCCCTTTAAGTATTAATATTTATTGAAATATATAACCATTAGAGTCCCACTACAGGTCTGGCACTCCAAACAGCACTTTCTCCAATCCACCATGAGCCTTCAGTTTTCCCTCTCATCACCTAAAAGAGCTTTGTCTCACACTCTGAACTTTCTCAACATACTTTGTAACTTTCTTTGATATAGTCAAACTTGGGGAAAGATTACATATCCAGTTTAGAGACTGAAAAATGGATGATGGTAAAAGCTCGTAGCTAAGCTTCCGCTGTCAGATAATTGCCTTTGGCAGGGTGGCAACTCATTCAATTTTTCTAGTGACAGTGGCAAACTCAGCCCACCCCAAAGTTTGCATTTGCTGGCAGCACAATCAATTTAGATTATCCATCTAAACCTTACATGTAATCGATCCGCTATCCTCAGCATTGTTTCTAAATTGCCAGACATTTTTTTTTTTAAATGGGGCATGCAATCTTAAAATTATGTTTGGAAAATACTTCATTTTCATTAGGTACTATATTTTAGTAATTTAAGAAATAGAACCAAGACCATCTCCAGCGCTAACTTTTCATTAAGTGCTCTGAGGAATACAGTTATTTTAGTAATATTAATTTTAAAAAATAAATAATTTAATTATTTCTAATTTATATCCAAGGAAATCTGTAAAAGTCCAAGCTTTAAAATGTGGTGTAAAACAGCTTTTAGAGTAGTTGCCCTGGGCAAGTGACAATTCCTTTCCAGAAGAGCAAATTGTCAGACTGCTCATTATACATGTTGGTGGGTTGACAAATTATTTTTTTGTAGCTGGACTGAAATTGACTTAATAAGGGTAGATGTAGAATGATAAGATACAATCAAATTATTCCTAAAACTTCATTTACCAATGACAGCTGGTCTCTTTTCTTCAACAAGATGTCTGAATTTATCTAAAGGGGCAAGTTGATGTATCAATAACTTCTGCTCCAGTAATGTTTGAATATTGGAAAACCATTGAGTACCAGCTGTATATGTCAATATGGGATCATGCTATATTTTTTCAAAGAGTATGCTGTAATTGCACCTTGACTCCAACCAGAAAGGAACACTTTTGTAACACAAACTGCTGTGCCACTGTAAATGCTAAAATATCTACTGTGAGCATCACATCTAGCAAGTAACCATTTAATCAAACTATTTGGACAGATGGAATATAAAAGGAAGCGTTTAGTCTGCCTTAATTAAACAGAATAATGTGAGAATTTGAGTTATAATCCATTTCAAGGTTTGAGAAAACCATTGTACAATTTAAATTGTAGGACCTCGTATTACCCTATCCCTGGTCACAAAAAGGCAACTGATGTTTAAAGAAGTTGTGTTGCTTTAGGAAGTTAGTTGTACTTTAGCCCTTTTAATGCATTACTCATGCAAAAGGGTTATACAGGGGCTGTCGGCCTCATTCTGACCCTTCACATATTGAAGGATAACTTCTTGGGAATCATGTAGACCCATGTGCCGCCTTCAAGCAAGTTAGAGGGTTCTGAATTGCATTGGGAGCCTACAATGATAGGGCTTCCCCATCAGTTATCACCAAAATGTAAGGTGCTAGGAGGCAAAATTCACAACCCTGCAGTTCCTATCGACCAGCTTTGCATCTTGAAAATGTTTCCTGCTGTTGACAATTCTTGGGCGGATGAGAGTATACCCTAGTTGAGGACAGCAATCACAAACATATGCTCTTACAGGTTTAAGGTGCATAGATATAGTTAACCTAAGAGGATATTCTTGGTCAGTCTTATGACTAATGAACCATGTTTGATTTATGAAAACGTCTTCAACATCCCCTCGGAGGGAGGCATATATTCTTGGATTAAAGGAAGCCCAAGCTGCAAATGCTCTGGTTTCATTTATGAAGTATCAATGTTTGAGATAGCATTCAACAAAGGATTCAAACCTACTACTGTAATGTACTCACACCTGCTTCATTTAACAATACAAAGGGCAGCATTTGAAAAGGCTACCTTCTAACCGTTGTTCTCTGGTTGGCATTCGAGTAAGACTTAGATAACCTACTACATATTTGGTTTTGGGGTGTGTGCAGTGTTTCTCATAAGAGCATTTTATTGCATATTTGCTAATGCAAGTTACAGGTATATCTTTACACTTCATTGCGCCATAAATATTTAAACTACAACCATCTTCATACAGAGTATCTAAGAGTTTTTTCTCCTTTACCAGTCATTTTCCATCCCTCATTCAATACCTAGGAACTAGCCACAAATGCAATATTATTAATCTCTGAAAGAGTACCAGTTCTGTTTTTATGACTCCACAAGCTTTCCCAAAGTGTGTCTGTGTATTTTAAAAATATTTCTTTAAAAAACAAGCTTTTATTATGAAAAATAATTTTCAAAACCCTACATTTATGGCAAAGGTTTGTGCAAACATTTCAAGTTGGGTTCATAAGACTTGCAACAGCAACATAAATTAATAAATAATGTTACAATTAAGTTAAATCTTAACATGAAAGTTATGTTGCGAAAATCCACAACACAGGTGTCACGGAGTCATTATTCCCAGGGTCACAGCACATAACCATTTTACAACTATCTGCATGAAAAGGTTTTGGGTGGATTAATGTTTAAAATTTAACTAATATCCATTTCACCCTGTGAAATTTTGTTTGCCGCTTGTGAACAGTGAAATATAAATTCAAAAAGTAACTACAGCAATTTGGGATCCTCCTGGCATAAAAACCCCAATTCAACACCAAATATACATCATTTAGACAGTCTTGGGTTCACTGTTGTAATAAATAGGAGCATTTTGCATAGGTCTCTGAGATACAGAGTCAGAATTATGGCTGAGATTGAAGATAAAAAACTAATTTATCACTTATAGTTGATGTCAGAGCCAAACGTGTATCCATAACCACCTAACATTCAGTGGTCCAAACTACTAAGGGTTGGATTTCCAGCAAGCAGCCTGTCCTCCTCAAACAAATGGTGCATTACTCTTAGCAACCAGTAGCCATTTCAAACTTTAGTATTAAGCCAAACAATCTTAAAAGGGGACAAATGGGCAATGCAATCAATGGATAGCACAGACTTCTAAATGGCACAAAATCAAGGGAGATTAGACTATAATAGTTAAGTACCAAAAGAACTGAAGCATTCAGTGCATGCATGCTTTTGATGAAGATTCTTGACTGAGACAAGAAAGGATGAGAGTAAGCAGCTTTACAATACAGGACATTGAGATGTTCATATGCAAGTCATGATTTCAATTATGTCTTTGGTTTAGGGAGGCGGGAATGCCGATTAGGAGCCACACAGTCACCAGAATGAATGTTTGAATCTTGATTCTGCATATTTTCTTTTGCTTGTATTAGTTGCCTTGAGTGGTTTGTCTTGGACCAGGTATTCTGAGATTCAGGAGGCATCATGATTTTTGGATTTGTCATTTGCTTGGGCCTAAAGGAAATCGTTGGAGGACGAAGCTTTGAGATTTTCTGGCTCTTATGACTCAGGTCAGACTGACTGGATGCCAGCTGCAGTTGTGTTGGGTAGCTTGGCGGCAGCTGTTCAGGCTCCTTTGAAGCAGAAGAGCCATCTGCAGATGCTGCTGCAACCGTTACTGGAGGAGGCACTAAAGCATTCTGCTTCGGAGTCTTGGTGGCTCTTGAACTCTTTGGCGCTGAAGCCTGGTTTGTCCGTGAGCAATTGTTTTTGAGAACTAATTTGGTCTGCACTTCTTGAGTATTTACTTGGGAAGATGAGTGAGAAGAGGGATGCGAATGTAGTGTATTAAATTTTCTACCAGACAGTTCTTTAGGCTTCTCTCTAACTTTTACATTCTTGGTGGAATGTGCATTCTCCTCTGACTTTCTTACATTTAACTGTGTATTTAAAGTGCTCAGTTCATTTAGGCTATTGGTGAAGGAGCCATCTGCAGCATTTTGAGATTCATGGCCAGCACTTTTCTTTTGGTCTTCTGTTGGTTCATTGTGGGCCCCGATGCGTGACGTTTTTATTAATTTTCCCTGGGCGAGGTCTGTGAAACTGGGAAGGTGGCTGGAAGGCTGTAGTAC
Organism: Podarcis raffonei; assembly: GCF_027172205.1. Lineage (NCBI taxonomy): Eukaryota > Metazoa > Chordata > Lepidosauria > Squamata > Lacertidae > Podarcis > Podarcis raffonei. The sequence continues at coordinate 27,067,465 of NC_070606.1, forward strand.
TTGAGGCTATAGGAGAGAGAGTTACATGCCAACAATTAGATAAAAATCAGTTAATATAAATGAAAGACACACTGATCTGTTAGGGTAATTTGAAATCCAGCTTTTCCCTCAAAAGTTTACATTTGAAAAACAGGTGAAGCACATTCCAGACATCTGAAACAACAAAAGAATAGAATCCAGCAATCTCAAATAAATTGTGCAACACAGGGGAAAAATTATTAACTCAATTGTAGCAAGAAAAATAGCCAGATCAAACAATAAAAACCCACACACACATACTATTGTAGCAAAAAGAACGTTAATGCCCAAGAAATGGTAAGCAAATTTAATGGCACGCACATGTAAATGAGAAGTTACACCTATAATTTCCTATTAAGTGCTCATACACTACAGCTATGAATAAAATTCTTAAGGTTTTATTATATAAGGTGGGGAGGGGAAACCTTTTCTTCTGTTGATGGCTGCTTTACCTTTGAGGTAACCTAAAGGGGCCACCAGTCAACTGTAGGTAAGGCCAAGCTTCTCTCCCGGCTCCCTGACAACTCAATGGGCTGCCAGCAGATGGTCTGATTGTTGTTGTCAAAGGTCTGAACTGAGAGCTTGCAGAATGCTTTTGCAACTAGGCCGTTGACATAAGGAATTTGCTGCCCCCCCCCCTTTGAAATAACACTTTGCAATGGATTGAAAATACTTTTTTCAAGAAACAGATGAATTGAAGGTTTGATTATAAAGCTAGAGATTAAAAAGAGAGATTTTTAATGAAGTCACTGCATAATACAATCATACAGAATGAACCCTGAGTTTAGGAACATTATATTGCAATTGCCACACCCGAGAAAAGGATGTAAATATACAACAAAGAACTTATATCTAAGTGAAAGAGCATGAGCTTTGTGTATAATAGCCACATTCATACTGCCTCAATTTAAAAGAACACAGGTAGCAAGGTTGGAAAAGATCTTTGCCTGAGACCTCAAAAAACTACCACCTGTCTGAGCAGACAGAACTGGGTGAGATAAAGCAGCCTATTATGTTCACTGCATGTTATGTATAAGTTCATCTCATTTTACCAATGGAATTTTGGGCACTTAAAAAAACCCTACCCTACACAAAGGCTTACATTTAGTTCTGTAAGAAATATCAATGTGCTCCTCCCTCTCCCACAACTTTAGAAAGTGAAAGACCTGGAGACTATAGTTTGGAGTACTCTGGCCCCTCACAAGATCAACACACTGTAAATTAGTAGAACATACTGACTATCCAGTCCCAAGTTTTCTACATAAATACCCAAGTTGGAATGTATCAAGAGCTAGTCAAAGACCAGGACCACACACAACTGTAAGCCATTGGCTTATTGCAAATGTGGAAGTTCCTGGAAAAGATATTTCTGCCGCTTTGCTGCTCCCCCTGTCCTGCTGTCCTGCTCTGAGCTTTTTTATGGCTTGGCTTAGTGTGTAATCTGAACCAGGGTTCATAGTTTGTCTCACTCCAGACAAACCATTGAGTCTAGGTTTATATGGGGAACTAGAGCTAGTCAGTGGGTCAGATACTTACCTCCCTCACCCTCCATGTGTCATTTTCCTTTGCCCACATGGTCTGACATCAAACCATGTGAACAAAGGCTCAGTGCAAGCTCCACTGATCAGTTGAGTGTCAGTGGTTTCAAAGGCATAGGGCTTTGCAAGTGGTGCCTACAAACCCAATTTCAGCAAAGAGCTGTACCTTTACCTGTCACACACTTCATGCTACAGATAGCATCAGGGGTAGGACATGTGAGCATGGCTTAACCAAAACAGCCTAGTGGGCCAAATGTGGAAGCTCAGTGGGTCTGATTAGGCCTGTGGGGCAGAGATGTCCCCACTGTGGCTTATTTCACAGGAGAGCAGTAGAACTGGGGGAGTAAAGTGAACCTGATCTCCTATCCAAGGCCTTACTCATTCATGCTAAGCTGTGTTTTAGCTTAGTGTCAACTGCAAACTGAGCCAATGCGACACGTTAAACCACAAATGTAAAAATGGCATTACAATGATCATTATGTCAACACTGTGGGCAGATACAGCTCTGTATATGTTAGGACTGGGTTGCTAGCCTATTTTTGTTCTCAATGAATTTCTGTATAGCAATCCTAGCTTTGTAGATGTAATGTTAGATGACATACCACTGTTGCATGAGTGTAGTCACTTTGCGCAGGGCTGATGGGAAGACTACAATGTTTTGTGGGAGTGGGAGGGAGAAAGAAGACTACACAGCTTCCCAGAAAAGCTAGTTTTAAAAGCAGTTACAAAGTGACCCAAAATAAAGTAATATAATTAGTAACAAGGGAAAAGGGTGTGACTGCAAGATATATGCATGGATAACAGCTTATACCAGAATCAAGCTAGGAGGATTCCCATACACTACAGAAAGAGGGAGGAAAGCAAAACTCAAGCAGGTAATCAGAATGCAATGTACAAATGATGCACTTTTTTTCAGGTCAGCAATCATCCATTGATCAGGTTGCAGAAGCACTTTTAGAACAGTCTGCTTCCGTCCTAACCCCCTCTGGGTGATGATAATCATCAGGGATCTAGGAGGCCACCATGTGTGAGTGTGAAAGAGAGTGTGCACACACTTCTACACTGCAGTACATCCTCACAGCCATCCAAACCTCAGTATTTTTTTACAAGCTTCACCATCTTATTTTGACTGAAACAAAAGTGAAAATAACTTTTTCTCAACAAGCCAGTATTTATGGTGCAGAGTGAAGCACAAGTTTCCTTATCAGTAGCTCCCCAACCGTACTCTTTTATTGCTTAGGGGAGTTTAAAAAGCAGCTTGGGGACTTGCCTGGAAAGTGCAGGTTGCCTCAAATGAAAACATCCACATATTCTGCATGTGGTTAAGTGCATCTCCCTGGGCCAGAGATGCTTTAAGTAGTCTTCAAACTGCCCAGTCCTGGAGATTCATGACTGGGTGAGCTATAACATTTGTCAACTTTGCTAAGCAGATGTATTTGCAAAGTAATGAAATTCCCTTTTGCTATATGAAAACAACATTGTGTGTGTGTGTGTGTTTCCATACACGCACACCTCCTATAGTCATGGAAACCCCTTCTCCTTTCTTAACTGCACTCTAGGACTGCTCTTGTATTGTAGAAATCTAACTACAGACAGCCAGCCATTGCAAAGTCTCCTTCACAAAATGAAAGAGTTCTATTGACACAAAGTGTTTTAATATTCTAAGGTTGCAATCCTTGGCACATCTATCTGACAGTAAATAACACTTTACTATAAAACCTACTTCTGAGCAGATATGCACTTGATGGTTCTATTAATGATTTTCTATATGCACCAAGAAATGCAGGAACAAATATTCCAAGGACCTTAAATATTTCTAAACTATCAACATTTCTTAACATTTTTTGTTGTAATATTTACTCATTTCTTTATATTTATTCACTTCTTGTATTTCCCAGCAGTCCATCATTTCTGACCATATGCCCCAGTAAAAATACTGGCAACTCAAGGAAATGAAAATATATTACTACTAGAAGAAGGCATACAGGTGCCAGATACCGTAATGTGGTGTGAAGAAAATCCACCTGTAAATCCTACCCCTTGCCTAAAATTCTTTCATTTTCTGTCATTTGTCCAGTGCCTATCTTTTTGACGTTCTACTTCTTCATATTTATAAATTGTATGCCCACTTTGCTCTTCTACATTTCCTCCAGCACCTAGAGTTGCTGTCAACATAAGGGATTGCTTTCTTAGCAATTTGAATATTAAATATGATGTATTAATTTCCTAGTCTCAGGGCAGGTACACACAACAAATACAGTATGTAAACTAGGTGTTTTCCACAACAATGTTGACAACCTAAGTGTGTCTAAGCAATCTTGACAGAACCCCAACTTCCATGTGTGCATGTCACTTAACTGCTGCAGGAGACTCCAAAGTAACAGGGAGGTACATGCAACACTGCATGTAGGAGGACTTAACATTCCACAGTTTACTATTTTAGGAGATGGAAAGGGAGAAAAGAAATGGTTAACAGAAAAGGACATGCAGAAGAGCCAGAAAGGTTGTCCTGTCTTGTATCTGCCATGACATCTCCAGACTGTCAAAGTGGAGAAGCATGGCAGTGGATGATGAAGACAAAAAGGAATAATTCAGCGCTTTACTGTGCAGACCCTTTCTCCATTTCTACCATTACTGAAGGTTACCATCCAATTATGCATTTTAAAAAATCACTAGTTAATAGTCGTTGCAGTGCATCTTTGCACTAATGCATTAATGTAGCGGGCTGTGCCCTGTGACTTAACAGAAGAGCACTCCAGACCCTAAGGATTCCCCTCATTTGCACAAGCAAAGTATCACCACCTTTCTATGGCCTACTCAAATGAATAGGCTGCATCCTATATTTTCCTTATTTCTTGTTTCTAATACTGTAATCCAGCATTCCCCAATTTATGATGTTAGGCCTCAATTTCTACCAGTTTCATCCAACATAGCCAAAAGTAAGGGATAATGCGAGCTGAGAATCTAACTACATCTGAAAGGCACCACACTGGAGAAGACTGCAATAACCCAATCCCCACTACACTGTGGCATTGCACTGCATTGATGCATTTCTCCTTATGCTCACAGTTCTTTGAATCAGTTTGCTTTAACAATTGGGGTCACTTTCATAGTAAAAGGTTGCTAAACCTGCCATCTGGCCAAAGTAAAAAATTTAATTCCCCTGCAGGTACGGCACACAGAAATCTTTTCCCAATTTGTCATATGGAGCCAAGATTAGACGGAACAGCTAGAAATTCCACAAAATAGATTTCAAAGACTTCTATGCCAGAAGTTTGAATTCAGACGGAATTGAAATTTATAGCTAAAAAGTTCTGAATCCTTATGTAGTATTAAAAGCCTCTTAAAATGGATAATACCTCATTAGCAAAGCAGAATCAAATCCAGAAACTGGATTTCAATGCCAAATTTAGGATCATTCCACAATATCTAAAAAATCAATGTCAGGCAAAAAAAAACTACACCACCTTATCATAGCTAAATTAAGAAAACATTTCCCTAAAAGATGGAAAGAGTTTGCTCCTAATCTTCATTTAAAAAACGGTCCACATTCTTTTCAGGTATTAACATGGTTTGCCCTGCATAAAACATTTCTCATATTGGCCACTATGGATAATCTTACATTAACAATAAGCAGAGACATCATAAGCCTTTTACCCATCCATGCAGTAAAGCCAGGAAGTCTTTAATTAACAGGGGTCTTCAGTTTCTGCCCCCAGATTCTTTCCCCTCTGGGCAAGCCTCCTTCATGGCCTATCCTAATGGAAGGGCCAATGGAGAACATGTCATCAAAAAGAGGAATGAAGGGGCTGCCTATGTGGGTACAAGTCTTGTTCATATCTTGGCTCAATCATCCAGGATATGATAATCTGAATATGGCTACTGATATTCCAAATCATGTCTACTTGATATGAGGAATGTGATCAGAAAATTCCTTGTTTTTGATTTGTTGAGCTCAGGTGATCAAAAACATTTGTTTTTATGTACTTTTATTACTGACATTTATACTGAATCCAGAAGGAAATTTGCTAAGTTATTATTGAATGGTTTGGCCACTTTTAATAACCTTAGTTTAAAGATGCACCTTCTGTCTAAGCAAGAGAAATATGTTTACATATTCAAAATTACAGTATTTTCTATAATCACAATGAATAGGCCATTTATTGAAACAAATGTTATCAACTGTAGAAATCTGCATAGGCATTAATAAGTGCTTTCCAGTGTACGGAATGCCTATGTACTACTAGTTTGTTTTAATTTAGATCTAGTTAAATTTAAGCCTGAGTTTTCATTTACTTTCAGTTACAGAAGTATTTCAATAAGCTAACTGGTTAAATAAGTTGACTGGCTGGCTATACATGTATAGTCTGAAGTATATTGAAATTGCATGGCTGAGATGAAATTGGAGAGGGACTTTCACAAACACTTTCACCCACTACAAAAAGCAGCCTGCCTTGTAGCACTCATGTAAAAAAATTGCTGCAGGGGAAGGGGTCAAACACATTAATTTGTTTTATGGAGCAAATGTCAGAGAAACAGAAGACGTATCTCCATTGCCAGGTTCCCCTCTAAAGCTCTATTTTCACCCTTAAGTTGTTCACCAGCAAACACCTGGTACAGACCTAACTGAAATGTATATGATAGCTACTTGTTTAAACTGTTTTGTGGAGCTTTCCATTAATGTGAAACTAATGTTGCTTGACAGGAGTAGTTGTGAGTCAGGTCCCAATTTAAATTTCATTTCTACCATGAACTCATTGGGAAGCATTAAGTAATCACTCTTCCAACCATATCCCCATCTCACTTTGTAATATGGACGTAATAACAGCCTCTTACAAGGATGTTATAAGGATTAATGAAAACTCATATGAAATGCTGTGTGCACTAAGAAAAGCACTATATGTTTATTGTGTTGTAGAATACTTCCAATGCTGTCTAACCAAGGAAGCAGATTATGACAAAGTATTAAACACCAATTGTGCCTTTGGATATTGTCAACATGTATTTTTACAATAAATATAGGTTCTAGAAATTATCCATTTCCAGATTTCTCTAGATGTTCTAGTATAAAGGATCCACACATACCCTGCCACAATATAGCAGTATCCTGTGAAGGCTGGTTCTACATGAGTTGTCGCAGGGTGCTCAATAGCAGAAAATCAATGAAGAGAATTGCCACGTAAGACACACACAGTAAACTGGAAATTACTTCAAATGTTTTGCAATTTTGCATACAACTTAATGCCACTCAGTAAGGTGTAGAAAAATACAGGCATGAAAATGTGATTCTCTTGCTTATAACACAGGTGAGATGAAACATTTACTTTGATTTCATTAAGAACTATGAAACAGCCTTTTCCTATTAATGTTATGAGGTATGGAGAAAACAAGACAACTCTGCATGCACAACTTTGACATGCATGCACCATGCAGGCAGCATACACAATAGTGAAGAAGTGGAAGGAGGAAGAAATCTGAAGTTGTACTGTACCACGCTTTATCATAGAAGTAATGGACTAATTCCTCAACTCCTTGCCAATAGCAAAATGGAAAGCAGAGACAAGAAAAAGACAAGGACAGTGGTGTCAGAGGACCAAGACACAACAATGAGCAATTGCCATGACCAAAGAGTACCCTCTCTTTCATTACATGGTTGTGTATATGAACCTATTGAGGAAAGCTTTTATTCCAGTGTACTAACGCAGGTCTTTTACATAAAGCATGTATATCCCTGAATCTTAAGAACAAATCTATGCCAACTTTTCAAAGGACAAAACTGACTTGGCACCTAATTTCTACTCACCTTTATCAGGAACTCAGCATTGACTCTAATTATGATAATTTGAAGGATTAAACAGAAATTCTAATAGCTTCTTTATTTCCTGCTCATCACATTGTTTTGAAGGCTTTATTTGTCTATATCAGATGTAGGAAACCTGTGCACCTCCAGATGTTGTTATATTCCAGCTCCCATCATCCTCACCATCGGTCATGTTGGCTGGGGCTGATAGGGGCTGCCATCCAACAACATCCAGAGGGCCACACATTGCCTGCCCCTGGTCTGCAGTCTATCATTAATGCTCAAAAAGTATGTGATACACTATAAGCTCATATTCCTTTTGGCTTTCCCTCACCCAAAAATGAGTCAGGGTATTTCCACAGCTCATAATCTCCTAAACCCACAACTACTCTGCCCAACCCCTAGCTGGTTTTGCACAAGTTTCTATCCTGAAATTATGCCAAATTTGTTCCACTTACTTCCACCATCCTGACTCAATATAGGTATGATTGGTCCTTTGATCATCAAACTAATCAGCACTTCTGTGACTGTTCACATACCAAAGACTCTACAGAGAAACTCCCAGGCAACTGGGTATGAGGGATTGAAGTTTACCAGTCTAGATGGGGGATGGGGGAGCCTCCAGTCCCTTCATGTGTTGTTGGATTCCAATCCCATCAGCCATGGATGTTTGGAGTTGGAGTCCAACAACATGTTTACTAGGTTTACCAACTAGACTAGGTTTACCACACCTAGTCTAGACACATAAGCAGCTTCCTATGCTGCTTTTCCACACTCCTGCTGCTTCCGCACCACAGACAAATCAAGCCAGAATTAGGCTTGTCGTTTCATGTGAACCCAGGTTTGGACCCGTTTCTCTCAAACAAATGTCAAGCAGTGAGCAAAGAAAAAGCCTTGGTTACTACTTGTGATTTGTTGGAAGGAAACAAACTATGAGCCCAGATTTGGACAACACAAAAAGCAAACAGGTTTGTTTTAAATTAGGACTCGGAAAACATTTTCAGCCTGAAAACTATACTGCCATCTGGACAACCTTCTGGGAGTGGGGACCACATGCTAGTGCTGGGAAGGCAAAAGTGGGTAGCTCCTTTCTACAGTACATTAGTTTCTACACATGCTCACACACCTCTCTTTGTCCATCCAGATAAAAAAAGGGTCATTATCAGCGTCCAAGGACACATTCCAGCCAAGCAAAACCTCTAAAGGAGAATGTGAAGGAAGGCCAGTTAGGGGTGTAGTTTGGGGAAACAGTGTTGTTGGGGAGGGAGCTTTACTCGGAGAGAGTCCCAAGGTCTGGGAAGAGGCCAGTAGGGCTGCATTTGGCCCCCGGGCCATAGGTGCTCCATCCTGTTTCAAACTGTGGCTTAATGTGATGTGTGAACTAGGCCAGTAAGTGCATTCCACTGAACTCTTTCATATTACTTATTTCACTGATTTTCTAGCCCTAAGCAACTTTCACTGCACAGCTTATAGCACTGAAAATTAATGAACCACCAAATATGGAAGACATACTAAGATCATAAGGAGCATCCTGTTGCACCACAACAGAGGTCTATCTAACCCAAACTCTATGAGAAGATGGACCCAGGCAAATTCAGCTAAGCAGCCAAAGCAGTTCCTCGTCCAAGTGTAGTCCAGTATAATGGAAACTAGGCATTCATTTGGGAATGAGACCCCCTGAATCTCAGGGGTCATGGATTTGAACCACATGTTGGGAATGTAGCACATCCATGTGCTGCTATTTAGAACAGGGGCATGTCCACAGCAGGAACTGCATATGGCAAAGTCCAAATCCCAGGGAAAGGGTCAAATAATGCCAGTTCTCAGTTCCAATTCTGCCCACAATATAAAATAGGAGCAGCTTTTTGCTCTGTTCAAAAGAGAGCGCATATATATATATATATATATATATATATATATATATATATATACACACACACACACACACACACACACACACACTTACCAGTTAGTATTCAGTCTTTGTTTAGTTCCCAAATAGCATTCTCACAACATACGTAGCCCTTTAGTTATCATCCTTTTATATTCTTAAGAACATTGCCGAAGATCTTAATTTCTGCCCATACTTAATTTATTTAGCAGCATCTAACTGAAGCTGAGAATGCAAATTCTCAAACTACTAAAAAAAGTATTTCACCACTCAACTTTTAATAAAATTGATTGGAATACATCCTTACTTTGCAAATCAGCTTTCTAGGGTATGGATAATTTAAAATGCAAAAAAAATCTACCATAAGCAAATGAAAATGTTTACACAAACAAGGTAGCCACTTTATATTTCCCCTGAAATAATTTAAGCTAGTGCTTCACAATATATCAGTTTTACTAGTTTTCTACTCTATTTTAGTACAGTACAAATCAACAAATTTGTCTTTTCTATTGTGCATAAAGAACAATATCCCATTTTAGATCAAGCTGTTGCTAGTTAATGAGTAATATTAATAAATCATGCATTGCTGGAAAAGCCACTACTTCCTTAATTTGTTACTCTGGCACATTGCTGATTGAGAGATCTCTTAGAAAAGCTTCACAGCTGAAAGAAAAGTTTAATTTTCCAAATATAGCAATGTGTCACATACTGTTATCAAAGTATGACTTGTATGAACACATCTCCACAAATATCAAACAAATATATTTGGATGAGCATACATGCTGATAACATGAACAAACGGGACAAACACGCACTTTAAAAGCCATGAAAGGGTGGAGAACAAGCAAACTTTCAGGATAGATGAAATAAAGGTTTCAGGTAGCTTTTAAGATCTATTATTAAACGATTTGATAAAGCTGTTAAGTTGCAGTTATATCGTTAAGTGAAAGAGGTGCTGAGGTTAGACCACAGACTCACATGTGTCTTATGTTTTTGCTTGAAAGAACAGAATGCTACACAATGAACAGTGCGTGCAAAGGGAAAACTGCTACTGGAGCACAGTGAGGGATATGAGTGAGAAGTACAGACTCACTCTGTCTGCGTTGCGGTGGAACAGTCCGAGGGATGCCCTGGAATGAGCCCTGCCAGGGAGAGAAGGAAGGAGCAGAATACCCACCCTGTGCAGAGAAAGATGGGGGAGAAAGAATAATAAAAAAGAGAACAGAGAGGGGGCAAACAGCACCAAAAGCCACATTGTTCCTCTTACTAAGAACAAGTACTTTTAAATCTGAAATAATTGAAAAGATCAGCAAGGTTTGTAAAAGCTCGATTCTGGAAAATATTTGAAGGAAAAATTGGCTTTAGGTATTCGAAATGTATTTATTAAATGCAACACCAAGTCAATCAAGACAAGAATAGCCTTTTTATATACATTTTAAAATTGTTTCAGAGTACCTGGTGGAAGTAAGTGGTTTGTTTATCAAATTCTAATTTATTATAAAGATCAGCGAAGATGTCCAAAGAACAGGGAAGGCTTTAATAGTGTATGCCTTTCAAACCTGAAAAGATTATAGCAAGGAACTTGGGTAGATTCTCTATTGCCTGCATACCTCAAGATCTTTGAAAGATGTTTTAATGGGACCCACACTTTACACCTGGGATGAGATGTTAAGCCTGACGTACACAAATAATTACAACTCACAAAATCCAATCAGCATAAACACAAGACAATACACTAATTAAAATGGCTTACTGAAATTGTAAAATTCTTAGAAGTTCTGGGTAAATAAAAATAGCTAGACTGGCACCCAAAGGGCAGAATAGATCCTAGGTGCACTCCCTCTTTCAGTCATCACATTTGTCCAACATCAGAACAACTGAAGAGGAGTGTTGATAGATAGCTGAATTTGTGGGCAGGGTGATGTTGAGAAAGGACTTTAGCGTCAACATGAGCAACTCAAACTGGGTTTGAAAATCAAATGGTGGTCAGTGAAGCTCTTTTGATACTGATGGGAGATGTTTCTAATGAGATGCCCTGGATTAACAGTCTCATGGTACAGGGTCTATCTGTAGTTTCCAAACCATGTTTTAAGGATAGCCCCATATATAATACATTCAGACTAACAAAAATGTTATCAGAGCATGGATAATTGCAATCGAGTGCATGCTTGGGTTTTAGGTTTGTTTCAGACTGTAAAAAGATGTAACTCCAAAAAAGCTTAAATAGTTTAAGAAGCGGTTAAAAATTATCCATGGCAATTGCTTTTCATTCCAGCCACTGCATAAAACGGTTGCCACGTGAAGGCCAGTTCATGCATCCTCTGGGCAGTAATCATCATGTGAATACCAATCTCCATTTTAATGTAGAAAAAGGGGTGCCTGGTTTGTTTGTCTCCATGCTAATAAATAGAGAAATGCTGTTTTGAGGATAGTGAAACCACGTCCTCTCAATTTGTTCTGCAGCAGGTGCACACATGCATGAATCCTGAGTAACTCGGCCTTTTAAAAATGCATTTGGCAGCCACAATAGGACTTGCTCTCAAATAATATGCACAGGACTGCTATTTTAGAAAGAGTGGACAAATTTTGCTAAGTTGAAACATAGGGAATTGCAGTCATTATATTGTGGTGGGGGTTATACACACACTACATTTAAATCTTACATAGTTAGCTAGATAGAGGGGAAATTTCAGGTGAGACTAAATTCTTAAAATAGTTCTATAACCTGCATGTGTGGATTCTATATATTATGCTGAGCTCCAGAAAACAAAAGCTTGCAATACAAGTAGAACATTCAGCAACTTTGCTTGATGTTACATGAGATATTGGTGATACTTTTGATAACATACAATGAACGGTACAATGGTATGAAGAATAGACAAGATAGTATTGCAAAACAGTTACGTAAATATCCATTGGTTTGGTTGCCTATGTGAAGAATCAACTCTGAGCAACCTTTAAATAAGATTTCTTCCTTTTCTACAAGGCTGCAGTAAATCTATGGTGGTTTGGTTGAACATCAGTAATTCATAGTTAAACATATGAAATAATAAAAGGTTGCTTTTTTCCACTGGTGGACTGCAAAGTTGCTATGATCACTTCTTCCTTTGGCTGAACCCCTAGCACATAACTTGCACTCTTCTGAATCTTTTTGAAAACCAGCTATTAACAATGAAGGTTTTTCTTTAATAAATTACAACAAAGAAGTACACAAATGCATTATAAAGCTGCTAGCATGCCTGCCCTCCCATCTCTCTCTTGTGTAATATTTATGAGAGAGATGAATTAACAGCTGTAATTCCTAAGGTAATGCTGTAACCTTATTGCAGAGGGGGTGTAAAAAGGAGGTTTAAAAATGGGCTTAAATGTTTCCCTCTGTCATAAGCTGCGGAGCTGGCCTACCTATTTGTGGAAACAAAGCTGCTGCATTCTTTTTTCTCCCCCCTTGACAACTAATGGGGGAGGAGAACTGAAAATTAACCATGGGCAGAGCCAGAAGTAGCACAACTCAGGGATAGGTTGCAGATTTTGATACATCACCATCGTGCCTGCCCTGAAAACTGCAGCAACAGAAGCTCTGTAGTCGATTTGGTAAAACACAAGTCCTTCCTTTTGAAGCAAGTGTCCAGTCTACCCCTATTAAAATGAAAGGGAAAGTGACACTACCACACACTTTGGGCTAGTTAGGGTCCATTTTATCCCTAGCAACTTCTCAAAATTGGGTAGGAAAAATAACTTCACATTTTGCCTATCATCATAAATTAATGCCGCCCCCCCCCCGTGTGTGTGTGTGTGTGTGTGTGTGTGGAGGAGGTTATACACCACTTCAAGAATGGTTCTCCTATATTTAAAACAAATTATTACAGCACACTGCAAAATTCCATCAGACCACAAAAATCGATTTTACCGCAGGGGGTTAATTCTGTTCCAAGCCGATTTTTATCTTGAAAGAAAAGTTACTTAGTGCAAGCTTACAACACTGAAATTTTATATGCGGGGGAGTAATTTCTGGATTCAGCTAGTGTTAAAATCTAAGCAAGGATTCAAATTCCTGGAATAGTCAGGTAAGCTTTCTGGGGATAGCTCTAAGTATGGGTCACTAAGGTAACAAAGGAAGTGGCTCTGTGTAGCAGATGTGTGTAGTTAGTAAGATAAAGACAGAGTTGTGAGCTGAGTTTTGTGTGTGTAAGTTAGAAGCTGGAGGAAGAAGTATGCCTGATTTCTGCTCATGCAGAATGGGATGTTAGTGCAGTGTCAATAAATCATATATCATAAAGACACCGCAGTCTCTGCTGTTCCTCATTCTGAAGGAAACACAAACTTGGGTGCCTGGAAACCCTGGAATCTCACACTGCTCTGGGATTGAGGTGGCATGCAACAATATCTTGTTCTGGGTGGATGGGGGGAATATTAGGAGAAACATTCAACCCCTTTCATTATTTACTATGGGCCCAGTATTTCAGCTAGTCATTTTTTGTTATTGTTTCTGTTCTGCTATAGGAAAATGACAGTGATTTCTAATAATACTTCTTGTTTTTGTTTTTATTATGCATTTTGTGTTTTGATGCTGTGAACCACCCTGAGATCTTTGGATGAAGGGCATTATACGAATTTAAAAAATAAATAAACAAACAAAATTATTCAATATGGGGGTCTCAACAGGTCAACTAAAACATGCCTATATGCGTATATCTATCTGTATACTGAATTAGTTTCAAATGAAAATAGTAAGAATAAAAATATAGAATATTATAGAATTTGTTGATGAATCAGTGAGGTTCATTTAAAATATCCTTCAAAAATTATTCAAAGTAGATTAGAGTCAGAATGTCAAGAAGAGACAAATCAGGAGTTCTGAGTTTATAGTTTTGCTTTAACCTAATCAAGTATGAATTCCAGTACATATTGCACTGTGCTAGTTTTATTTGCCTACAACAGGGGTTGTGCCTGGGCCAGTTCACTCCAGCGGAGATCCCTCCATGGGCCCGATCATGCACACACTCGCGATTTCAGGCATCTGCGTCTGTGAAGACGTGATTTCTGGCATCTGCATCGACATGATTTCTGGCGCCATGGAAGCAAGTCCCCGTGCCGCGCTGGTTTAGCGCAGTGCGTGGGGACTCGCCGAATGGGCGGCTCGGGGGCTGGTTAAACAACCCCTGCGGGCCACTTGTGGCCCATGGGCCTTAGGTTTCCGACCCCTGGCCTACAAATATACAAAACACATCCAATCACTATGATCTGAGTATGGTTTTTTTGTTATTTGTTCTTCCAAATCATGTACTGAAAAATGTGAAAGATGTTTTTTTTCCAGCACAAAACCCTAAAGCTCACTTCTAGTCCACAACAAAGTGTCCACTAACAACTCTTAGAAATAGTATAGGAGAGGCTTCTGGGGCAGTTTCATAGAATAATTTACAACTAAAGACCATATAGTACTTCTCAAATCATGTCCTGGTTTGCATAGCATGTTAAACTACTATTTTCCCTACTACTGCCACTGCCATGAAACAAGTCAGAGTTTGGATTGTGATGACATCTGAACCTGGCTTTTCATTTGTTTCACTGCCTACAAACTGTAAACAATAAGCAAAGAACAACCTGGGGATACTGCTTCTCTGTTTAGAGAGAAACAAGCCAAGGTTCAGGCATCACAATCCAGATGCTGGCTTGTTTCCTGGCAACGTACCCACACTTAGCAACAGGAACTTTTCAGTAGTGTGCACTAGTACACTGCATGTTCACATTAAAATATGGGCTTGTTTTTAACCATGGTTTAATATGCCATGAGAACTAGAGCAGTATAATGCCGTTTCAGGGCAATTCTTTTAGTGCTATTTTGCCTCTAGTTTACTAATAGGTGAGCAGGACAGAGCTACAGGCCTAATTATGCCACAGCCGGGTCCACTGGTCCATTTGTTCACGTCTAGCCATATTATCAAGTCCACACAGGTGCCTGTACCATTTGTATACACATTCTGCATACTAGCAACCCATAAACTGCACTGTTAGGAAACTCCATTAAAAATCAGTGATGTGTAGAGCATGTGACATCACAGAACACTTCATTGCCATTTCAACAGTCAAAATATATTGCTACAGTTTGCATATAATTTTTTTCTTTACCCTAGAAAAGATGCTCAACCATCAATATTGAATAAGATGCATAGAATTAGGAAATCCTCTCTTTCCTCCTCAGAAATATGAAAACACTAACCTCAAATTAACTAAAAGGGGTAAGGACAAGTGAACCCCATTTTTTCTCATTCAAATCTAGAACTAGTGCAATTTCTGCTGGTGTCTAGTGTTATTCTGAAATCCAAAAGAATCACAATTTTCTTACGAGAGCTATTTCATATTTTTGGTAAATGTGTGCTCCACTGCTGCTGTGCATTATGAATGCTAATGGAGAAAATTTTCTACTACAATACATCAAACTTGTAAAGAATTATATTGTCATCTACACCAATACTTCAGATTCCAAAATTGGAAACAGAAATAAACCCAGGACTAAAATTTGACAGTTATTAAAAAGACAAAGTGGTAACCTTGCCAGGAAAATATGTACTGGTAATAGATTCTCATGAGATTTGAAAATAGTGGGTCATAGCCAACTAAGTTATACTCACAGCAGACCCACTGAAACTAATTGACCTAAGTAACTAATGTCCATTCATTTCAATGGAACAATCCTGAGTAGGACAAATAAAGTTTAATATGAATTACATTAGCACTATATTGCATTTTGATGGCATTCCTAAAAATGATACTTAGGAATCAGGAAGGACTGGAATCTGAAATCCTGCTTATCTGAAATCCTAAATTGCATTTTTAAGACTCAAATGAGAGTCAACACACACACAAAAATACACAAAGAACTGTATGTCTCCGTCACCCGATAAATAACTATGTATATACAATGTAGCAGATTGCAAAACATCTTTAAAATTATATACAACTAAAAAGAAGAAATTGAAAGAACCTGGGTAACATGGCAAGATGATGAAACCTAATGGATCTAAACCAGGAGCTATCTTACATAAACAACTGTAACTTTTCATCAACTACTCACAGCACTTTTCCTCCAGGAGGTCTGTGTGTATTTGTCAGCATATGTGCACGCAGGCTGTTCAGATATCTTGCTGTCTCTGTTGCAGACACACCTAACAGACTTTATGCATACGCAAAAGACAAATGATTTGATGGTTATTTATTATGCGTTTTAGTTACTTTACACAAACATCTCAAAATGTCTTACAGATAGTATAATACACAATATATCATTAGCAAATGAATTAAACAAAATATGAGGTAGTAAGGCCATAAAACAATCCTTCTGTACTCTCATGGGTTTTACCACTGCAAAACAGGCGCCACAAACTGCTGCTAAGAAAGAAGAAAAGGATGGATACAGAGGTCCAAAGGCTGATCCACATAATAGACATTAGAAATACTTAATTCAAGTGTAAACTGAACAGTGTGTAAACTGTACACAAACAGCAGTGCAGAATATAAAGAGTTGTAACCCATCAAGTTATTCCATTAGTTCAAGGGCTTCCACCTGCAGAACAGGACTTCCTCTCCCCATTCACTCCCCGCAACCCCCCCAGATCTCCTCCAGAAAGTTGGGGAGAAACCCATAACTGATGGGGGGGGTAGTAGCAAGGACAGGAAATTAAAGTCCCATCCCATTGTACAGGTGGAAGTCTTGCACTAAACAGAACAAGGTCATGAGTTACAACCCAGTGTCTCCCAGAAAGGAACCTAGACTCATATATATATATCCTGATACTTTTATACACTTAAATATATCACAGTTATCTGCAATTAACATGAAATATTTCCAAATCATTCACAGCAACTTCAACTGTTTGGAGAGTTTTTCATTTTTATTTTTAAATACCTCCTTCCATAATAGTTCCCCTGAATGTGTTAATATTGTAATTTTGGCTTTACAGTATAAGAAACATCATCTGCTGCTCTTTAAAGTATAGTTAGATTTCTCATGTCAAATCTTATACTTGATACAAATTGCTAAATGCAGCTGCATTAAGAGTAAAATAAATTGACAGTGTGATATGTTAAAATGAAGAATGGTGCAGTTTGAACTCCTGTTATTTAAGAATCCTGTGCTCTAAAGTTAACATACACAGCACATGGCCATAATATGTAAGAACACTAAGGTATCATACTCCTGATCCAGGAATTCCTGTGACTGCTCCAATTTACATAAGCAGCTCCTATAAAAGGATTTCCCACTGACTTAAATATTGAAGTTAGTCCCACGCAAGTGAACAAGAAGTGCTGTCACATTGATTTATAGAAATTATGGTAGATATCACATTCTCTGCAGAGCATACTGTATAATATACTCACAAGCCGATGCTCTAGTTGTTTGATTGTTTCATCCTTTTTCTTTAAATCTTCTTTAAGCTGTGTGATCTCATTCAGCAAATCATCAGTCTGGCAAACAAAAAGTGGAGATCTTAATGTTTTCCATGAAGTAGATAAATATAATTCTTATCTGTCCGGGAGGTCGGGGAAGAGAGAAAGTAAAATCTTTGTCTAGGAGTAAATTGCTTTTTAAAGTTTAGGCTCTGCATTATTTTCATTACCAAATGTTGAGAACGAAAACAAAAAACAAAACTGCAAATATTGGCCATATTCTGGTATCATAGTTAACAGTGGTGTAGAATGGGGGGCTGAGGGGGGCCATCACCCCAGGCAGTTTTTTGGGGGTGTCCTCAGCTGCCCTCCAGCTGTAGGGTGCAGTGAGAGGATTCAACAGCATATGACACCCTTCCTGTGAGCCCACTGCCACTCACAAAAGCAGCACTTGGCTTGCAGGGGTCAGGGTGATGCCTGTTGCTTTGCAACAGCTTGCGGTGCCCCATAAGTGTGCCCTGCTTTACAGCAGTGGGCAGGGGTCGCTCTGGCAACATGCCCCACCCCACAGCATGTCCTGAACGTACCCTGGTGTATGCATGCCCTGGACACAGGCGGTGAATGCTCCACCACTGGTAGTTAAGCTATGGTTTGAAAGTTCTGGACAATTAAATGGACAACTAGCTATAGCTTACTTGGGGGCAACAGACCACTGAGTGATATCAAACTACATCAAACCTACTGAAATAAATAGACTTAATCTGATTTCCCTGAATCTACTCCAACATTATGTCTGAAGTTAAGATCCTCCCTTAAGTTTGGTTTGTTTGCAATCCTGCCCAAGCCTCTTACCAAATACATGTGGCAACAGCAGCTGGAAAACAAAACCTGCTCCCTAGGCCAAGTGTTTCTTAGTGGTGCTTTTCCTGAAACTGTCTTCTCTCCTCATTCTGCCTAGCAACATGGTTCTTTGCTTGCCCAGTTTTTCCACCACAATTCTTATCTCTCAAAACAGTCTGCAGAGTTTGCAGCTGCTTTGCAAAGAAAGAAAGAAAGAAAGGAACTCCTCTCCTTGTCATACCTACTAAGGGTAAACAAGATAATTCTTTCAATAAATAAATAAATAAATAAATAGTGCTGACCTACACACTTGATGCTTTTTCATTAGCTCCTTCATTCAAAAGGGTCAACTCTGAAATAAGCAATGTTGGTTTACCTTATAAACTGGTTCAGGCTCCTGCAGTTCTGGGCTTGAAGGAAGTGAAAATGTGATGTTGTGGAGTGACACATTTTCATCATTCTGCAAGAAGAGAAAGGTTTCCATTTATTTGAGCACCTAAATCCTATAGTATTTGAATGATAAATACTACTAATTCTTGGATTATTCCTGACATTTTGAACTGACCTTGGGAGATCTGGTAGTTTCCAAATGGTTCCATCTTATCAGAGTTTTATTTCAAACACAGATTTCCAAAACTAGATAGTGAGATCTGCTAATAAATTGTATGCACTGGGACTTCCGGGTCAGCGCCATCGATTAATGGCGGATTCCCTCTGAGTCTTGGAGGGACCAGCTCCGCGGGATCAGGTCTTACCGCTGCGGCAAAGCGGGGGCCCTTTAAAAATCACAGGTGGGGGAAGCCTGTGAACGTGGGGACTCGGCGGGCACCATTTGCGCCCCCCCAATCTGCGAAGGGACCCTTTTAAGGGCTCTGGAGCGGGACGGGGTGAGCTGCGCAGTGCTGAGAGTAGACTGCTTCTTCCGCGGAGTGAAGCCACACAGCCGTGATCAGAGAGCGCTGACTTTTTCCTGGGACAATTGGACTTTAAAGCAACTACCCGTGAGTAGGATTAAATTGGATTTAAAAGGAGTAAGAATAAGCCAATTCGACACCGAAGCGGGAAGGTATAAACAGGAAGTCTGCCTTCCCTTCTTGTAAATAGATCAAAGCAAAGAGACTGCAAAGCGGAAACTTGAAAAGACGTCTTTGAAAAAGACTTAAATCTTAACATCAGGAAAGCGGTCTCCCCTCCAGATTGCAGGAGAGGAGGGGGGAAAGTTTGAGGTGTATCTACCCGCAAAAACAAGAGGAAAAGGAAGCTAAAATCCGCTGCCTAAAACCTGGGAACGGACTACCCCTAGACAAGGAAAGCCGCTCAGTGGAAAGCCTATCGGTAAGCAGAGGATTTTTGACCTAGCTCTGCAAAAAGAGATACAGTGTTTCTGGACTTCTCCTGGTTTTAAAGTAACTGTCTAAGTGGACTGAAACTGTTGTTTTTAAGTGAATTGGGGGACTCATAAGGACTATATTTGTTTTTAAAAGTTGCAAGTTCCGGCTGTTACTGTGTCCCCCTAGAGGAGGTTTGACATTGCTACAATAACAACTGGGTTATAGGAAAATTCCTTTCCAAAACAAACTTTCAACCGTGGGATTGACCTTGGATTCTCATGAGAGTGTTATGGCAGATGGAAGAGGAAAGTTAGAGCTGGCGCAGGAAAAGACTACTAGGTCTGGCAGACACTATCAGACAGACACTGCGCAGCAGCAAAGGGCTTCAACATCTGGAGCATCTGGAACATCAGGGGCTGCTCCTCCACAGGTCAAACCAAAAGTTATGTCGTCCGAAGACGTTTTGGCACATGCACTTGGAAAAATTAATGAATCCTTGGAAAACCTAGCCAAGCAGGTAGCTGAGACAAATAAACAAGTAGCTGAAGCATCAGTTAAAATTGATCTGAATACTACAAGCATTAACAATTTGGGACAGAAGGTGACTACCAATACACAGTCTATTGAAAAATTATTACAGGAATCTGCTTCGACCAGAAAGATAGCTGAAGAAGCAAAAGATATTGCAACTGCTACTCAAGAGAAGATACCATCAGTATATAAGCAATTGGAGGACCACGGTTTGACACTGTCCATGATTGAATTGAAAGAGAAACAAAGGAATTTAAGAATCAGGGCTGTACCAGAACGTGAGAAAGATAATCTGGCTGACTTTCTTACACAGGAATTTACAGATTTTTGGCAACAGGACTTGGGGAAGGAAGAATTTAAGATAGTGAGTGCATTCAGACTTGGAAAAGGACAAAGGAGGAACAAGGTGAGGGACTGCTTGATTACTTTTCGAACAAAAGAGGAGAGAGATAAAATTTTGAATCTGCACTATCAAAGGACTTTGGAAATTGACGACTCAAGAGTGGAGATATTTAAGGATATTCCAAAACATCTTTTGGACTTAAGGATTAACTACGGAGACCTAGTTGCCCTGTTGAGAAGAAATAGAATTCTCTTTAGGTGGGAATTTCCCCAAGGCCTATCCTTTAAATATAAAGGAAGAAAGATAAAAATAAGATCAGTTAACGATAAAGACAGGTTTTTGAAAGACCACGAAGAAGATCTACAGAAAGAAGCGGAATCCGGAGAAGAGCCAAGAGCACTGGAAAAAGGAATACTAGATATAGCAAACCTATTCTTTGGATTGCACGGTCCAGAGAAAGAGACACCACTGACAGAACAAGAACAGACACTCGGTGCAGTCGGAGGCAAAGCGAAGTAACCCCATCATGGCTCTGCAACTTTTAAGTTGGAATTGCAACGGCCTTAACTCTCCTCGGAAGAGAAAAAGTGTTTTTCACTTACTAAAAAAGGAACAATTGGACTTGATTTGTCTACAAGAAACTCATGTAACAAGGTTACACAGGAAACTACTTATTAATAAGAGATTGGGACAGGAGTTTATTTCATCTGACAAAGTTAAAAAAAGAGGAGTTGTGATATATGCAAAGGAGAGACTATTACCGAAATTAATTTTTAAAGATGAACAAGGAAGATTCCTGGCAATTGAAATTCAAGTTCAAGGAGAGAAATTTCTGATTGTAGGAATTTATGCACCGAATGAGGGGAAATCTGAATTTTTTAAAAAGTTGCATGAGACCTTATTGGACTATTTAGATTACAATCTGATTTTGATGGGGGACATGAATGGAGTAGTATCTACAAACATGGACAAGGCACAAAGACAGGTAGTTACCAAGGATGGTAGACTACCAAAAACCTTTTTTGAGATGACAGACAATATGGACTTAGTGGATATTTGGAGGTATAATATAATGGTAAGGATTTGCTGAACCAACAATTTGTGGTGGAATACAAAAAAGGGAGGTATGAGGAGGTCCGGGAAACAAGTTAAAGGAAACTAAGCAATGGAAAATTTATGTGTTTTTAATTATTTTTATTTTGTTTTTTTGTTATTTATCTTTTTTCTCTTTTTTTCACTTTATTGTAATACCTTAAAAAATCTTAATAAATATCTTATACAAAAATAATAATAATAAATTGTATGCACTGATTTTACTTTTCATTTTAGTTTCTCAGCACTAAGAATCTATCAGGTTCCTGAAATTGTCAAACAATTTCTGGTATCCATCTTCAAAGAAACTTTCCCCCCAGCAGTATTCAACATGTTAAATACTAGCTTTATTATGAAACTGCTTTGAGAGAGAGATGAAAGTAAGTGTTTCTTAATGCCTAGACCACACAATGATTTATTCAAGAATTATAAGGGCTGGAACTTAATTTGTTACTTCTAGTTTGTTTGCTGAATAATTATTAAAAGGTCACATAGCTATGGGGTGTTATACCATTCCACTTCACCAAAACTTTTTTGGTTCAGGGATTTACAGGAATCTTGCATCCTAGAAGGCTACTGAACTACAGAAAAGTGAAGCTTGCATTTAAACTATTTCTTATGTGTAACCAGGCACTTTGGTTATATTAGTGCAACAGATTCGGTAAGATTGAGATTGTAAATTTGTGTTTTGGCTGCACTACTAAAGGGGGGGGGTTCCTCCATTCAAAACATTTCCACCACAAGTGATGTTCACTTCATGAAGTATTCTACTGTACACTATTTACAGTGCACCAATAGGTATAAAAAAACCAATAAAAATGAATGTTTAAAGAAGGTGTTTGGGGATATCTGCACCTTCTACTCGGCTTGCTAGTTTTCTATATACAAGAAGACATTCAATCATGTGAGCATCCCCCACCTGCAGTTTGAAGTCGTATAGTCCAGAGGCAGGATTAAGGCCTAGTTCTCACTGGAGTGCAACAGCAAACTGAATATCACTATTTCCAGCCAAGATCCACACATAATAGGTTGTTACACTATATCCCTAGCTTGATAGGACACATACAGTGTAGCACCTTTGTGCATGCAAAAAAGACCAGGTTACATATGGTTACTTTTTTAAAAAAGCCCCCCTTGAAATATTCTGAGTATTTGAAAACAACCTTTTTTTCCAATTTTACTTTCCGTCTACATGGCATATATTGAATTCTTCTTATACTTCCCAGACTAGCTGAAAGATACATAATCACCATAGACTACTTAGTTGTTTTTAAGAACTAAGAATGTTGGGCTTCTTCTGTTCAAAGGGACCTCATCATTAGTGACATCATAACTGTAATAAGTGAACTTCCTCTACAAAGCCAGCACTGTACTGATATGTTAGAAAATGGAAGATTTCAATTAATCATACATTTTACCAATGTACCATAATTTGTACTAGCAGCACACATTTTACTTGGGAGCACAATGATGTGATGTTTTATTTCACTTTCCCCAAGAAAAAGCAGTTTGAGGAGCAGGTACTGAAAACTGTTCCCTCACTACATAGTGCTCTTAGACACAGCTGTAATTGAGAGGGAAAGATGCGCAGGAGGAAGCCTTCAAAATGCTGTGCTTTATATTTTTGTTCCGGCAGGCTCTCCCAGCTGGATAAATGGGTCTTTACCATGAGTGTCCATTTGTTGGGGTTTTAGTATTGTTTTAAATGTATCTGTTGTTTTTGTGTTTTTAATGATCTTACATGTAAATGGCCTTGAGACAGTGGTTTACCAGGTGAGTAACAGATCAACTGTAATAAATAATAATAATAATAATAATAATAATAATAATAATAATAATATAGCAGAATAGCACTTAAGAGCAGTGCTTTACATACACAAGCACCCTGGGAAGCACAGCTCCTAAAGGAAGGAGCGTTCCACTTTTCCATCCAGGCTGCTCTGTAGCTAACAGCAGTACTCTACTTGCCAGAGGACCTGACTAGAGGGAGGGCAGCTAGAGTGTCCATTACTGGGTAGGGTTTCTTGAAGCTGAAGTCCTTTCGTACTTAGAAAAGTCAGGTATGTTATTCACAGGTACAAAAATAGAAAGTCTGAGCCAAGACAGTTATGCACAGGAAAAAGGGATGACGTTTACGGTTATTGTTTTCGCAAAGTAACTTCAGAAGCAGGCCTCCCTCTCTCTAGCGAGGCTTAGACTAGACATTTGCAAATCCAGTCCAGAACAATTAGGTTAACACTCAATTTAACTTACACATTTTCAGTTCTTTGACTAAAGCTTTGTATAATCCTATCAATAAAGCTATGTATGCAAGTCTCTCTAACAATCACACCTTTTTCTTTTTCGAATTATTATGCAGAAGAAAAACAATCCACACGCATGTGAATTAACACCATAGAAATATGAGCACTACAAATCTGGCTGAGAAGTGTTAGAACATTCACAATCATTATTTCATCTAAAGCAGGTGTAGGGAACCCTTGGCCCTCCAGATGTATAACTCCCATCAGCTCCAGAAAACATAGGCAATAGCCAGGGATGATGAGGGTCACAGTTCAGCAACATCTGGAAGCCCAAAGGTTTCTCACATCTAATCTAGCCCCCTGTACACAGGTTTATTTCCTCCCCATGACAGAACCACATCACACATTCGGCAAAACATGTACTTCTGCTCCCCCTTGCATGAAGGGGAACTTATGAAGTGAGCTTCAGTGACATAGGGCATTCTAACAGATTTTGCTTCACTTCCATGCGTCTGAGCACAATTACATCACAGTGTTCGAAACTCCTATTGTTCTAGGCTCATTGGCAACAGGGAATTTCATTAGCACAAGCAGTTTCTGAGCACTGGGCACAGTACTGCGCTTAAGATTTCAGGTTAAAACTGCAGAGTAGAAGAAAAGGAGGACCTTTTCTGCCTCCCCACTTCCAGCTACTCTCTGAAGACTGGAAATGAGACCCTCTTAAGAATATTAGGGGGGTGGGCAGGGGAAGGACTAGACTATGTGAAAAATGAACGTATTGTTTTAGCTGCATTTTCAGCTATGTATTCTTGTTATAAAAAGAGTGTGCCTAGACATTCCGTTGTTGCGCCCATAACCTAGGTTTAAGGTGCCATTTAGCTCCTAGCTTTCATTTTTCAGTTTCTAACACTGATCACAAATGAAGCAATTTAATTCAAATGAAATACGATTGCTCGCTATTTTTTTAAAAAAACAACAACACCAAGCCACCCTAGTCTTTTACTTGATAATAAAGACTAGAATCAAAGGAGGGTTAGGTCAGTTGGTATGGTGGCATGTATGTACACACACACTTATTAGCATCAAGTACCGTAACACAAACTAGTGACAAGTGTCCCTTCAATTCCCATGTTAAAAACTTGCTAACCTGATTAAATATTCTTTTCAATTTTAATAACTGAGTTTTCACAGATGTGCAGTCTTGAACCATATGCCGAAGGGTCATTTCATCCAGCATCACAGTGTTTGCCGGCAAACTTCTCAGAGGTGGGTACAAGCTTGGTGCTCCATATCCTTCAAGGTGACCGACAGGAGGAGAGTCAAAATAGTTGCAGCTCCTGAAAAGTGTTTTAGAAATGTTTTAATAGACAATCTTCTGATGTACTTCAGTAAGAGAAACATTCTGAAATCTTTAATACCAATCAAATATTACTACAGCTATCACTCCATCCTTAAATCAATCAATTATGCATAGGGCTCAAATAGTCTTGAAGAAAAAAGGATACCTATGTTTTTCGACAGCATATGTACAGTATATGCAAGAAAAAGTAGCCTTTTCTACAATATAAACTGTAGACTACAAGCACTAAGTACTTTCAGTCAGCTTTAACCAAATGATTTCTGTTATCTCCTTAAACACCCTTTGCCAAAGAAGTTGTACATATTTACACCCCCACCACATGTGAACATAATTCTCTGTTTCCTCGCATCCCGTCCAACATAACACCAAATAATCCTTGTTTATTTGATTTAATTTGACTGGTGTTAAAAACCATCTTCAAACTAATTTATAATAATTTTCTTTTATTATATATAGTTTTAACAACAAACAAAAAAGAGTGAAAAGTAAGGGCCTTACCTGTTCAGATCATTTCTACTATGGGAACAATGGTCAGTATGACCAAGATGATAATGGTCTTGGGCATTCCATCGTTGTGGTGTCCTCTTCCACAACCCCTCCTTCTGCTGTCGAATATTTCTTTCTGGCCGCTCATAACGATTCATATTTTCACAATCCACTACATAGATAATAGAAACTATTTCAATATTCATCTAAATGGAAATATGATCACCCAGAAATGCAAAGTGGCTGCCAGATATAACTCATTACTGATTTACAATGATGTACGGAAATAAGTACAGGAACTGATGTACAACAAATTTGTGTTATCAACTGCTACTGCTGCTAACTTGGTGCTTTTAATTATTTGTATAAAACTGTGATGAGACTTTAATTACTGTTGTTCATCAGTTCAACAGCAAAAGGCAGGATACATATGTTTTAAATAACTGCATCCACAAGGTCACATTACTACTTCAGTTAAGAAACTTATTGCTTCAATCACAAAGGACAAGAAGTAATCAAAACTTAAAACTGATGCTGACAGAATTCAGCAGTATTTTTTGTTGTAATGAGTAATTCCCTTACCATCAGAATCCTAAGATTTAAGAGTAACCTTTAAAAGCAACAGAAACAGCATTTCATTTTATGGCAAGATAGATATATGAATATTTAAACAGAAAGCACAATACAAAACAGAAATACAAAAAAGTTTTAACATATACATTCTATCACATAATGAAAATGAGATTTCAGAGATCTCTCAGTTTGCACGAGCAACAACAACAGATTAGTAAGTGAAAGCTGTGACTGGCAGCTACTTACAAGCTATTAAAAGCCAAGTAAAAAATAATAATGGAAAATACTACCAGGAAGGAAAAGTTTCAAGAAACCCTTTAGGCTTTTTACTTACCCAGACACTTTCTCTTCACATTGTCAGGCCTCGGCTACGAGAAGCTTTTCATAAAAATGAGCAGTCTTATTCTACTGCCTACTCAGACATAGTTTTGCATAAGACCGTGGTAAACAGGCCTTCCTTCCTGCTCATTCCCTGCTTGCGTATTGTTGGGAAATGAGCCCAATTTGACCCTGTGATTTAGAACTACCGCCTTCCTCACTGAGAACATACTTGCTGCACTAGAACGGTTGCTATAAATAGAGGGCAAGTTCCCTCACAGACTCCAAAATGTAACAAGTAAAATACAGCCCTATGAACTATTCTAACAAACTTATTTAATAAACTTTTTATGAGGAATCTAACAAGTATAAAGTAAGGTGCATTAAAACATTCAACACAATCGTATATTAAAAGCTATTCTTTAATAGATATTAGAACTCAGTCTACATGTAACAGCTTTCACAACTTAATCCCAAGACAGCCAAAAGTATTTGTATAAAATACTTTTACACTCTGGCTGAGCTTTTACACAATAAAAAGTATGTGATTATTTAAAAATCTCTTATATAGAATGCAATACAAAACACATCAAGAATTCTCCTTAAAAGTACTTTGAAAGCTGAAAGCCACGACACTAAGTAAAATTAGTGCTCATAAACTGTTTGAAAAAGGTTTTAAGGAAATGCTGTTTTCAGAACAGGATGCTTTAGAAGCTGTATTACAGTAGTAGGAGCAGCAATTTCCCCTGAATAAAGACATGAAGCTGAACACAGGGCTCAGTGTTGCTGATGGTACCTCTGTGGATGTTTCCCAAGTTCAGGAAATGACAGTCATAGTTGGCAAGGAAAGAGAGATGGGCAACCAAAGTAGCCAGGGTAAGGGAAGTTGCAATAAAGCATTTAAACATATTCAAATTGTTTCACTAACCATTATCACAGGGTGCGTCTTCAGGTAAGTCAACATCGAGCATAAGATCATCATCTTCAAGATCGCATGAATCAAGATTATTCAAAATATCCTACAAGAAAATAAAAAATACCTGCTACAAGATGTGCACATTTGTGTCTGTCTCTCCAGTTTAAACTATGTGCCTTTTGAAATAAACATTTCATTGACTCTCCAACTGTCTCACACATCAGAACACCAAAGTGAAATTACCATGCTCCAAGCCAAGGTGTGTCATCTTTTCAAGCTCCTGGAAGTACCAGGAGAACTAGCTTCCCTTCCCTTTCTTATAATACACTAGTTTTATGGTGCTGAATCTTCCACATAAAAAATAGACAGGTTTAGAAATCAAGGCTAGAAAGGAACCAGAGCAGGTATTAGACCTGCCTGCCTGAACAGCTGCAATGCTAGTCATGCAGAGGGACAGAAGAATCATTCCAATGGCTACAGCAGATCCATCTACAGATGTAAATTGCCAGATGCAGAGGGTAGGGGAAACTTCAGGGATAGCTAGGCCAGCTAGAACTGAGCAATCCCACAGGCCACTTTAATAGGTGGGTGCAGCTCTCCACCTGTCAGTCATCTGCCATCACCAGGCTGCAAAGGAAGATCCATACCGAAAGTGGGGCTTGCAAGGATCAGTTGCCCTCAGGAGCTCTTGGTCAGAAATTGCCTACTGCAGTTGATCCTAGTGAGGGGGGGATTGCTGTCAGTGCCAATCTGTACTTTAAGGCATCCAACTGTTCCTTTGTAGCCAAGTCTTTACCTGCCTCACATTTGACATGATAGCAGATGTGGGGCAGGTGGGCATCACTTAGGGAAGAGAACCTTGTGGACAAAATTAGGATCCCTACAAGGTGGAGGTTTCCCCTGCCTGCTCTACATAATTTAGTTTTGAAAGTGATTTTTAAATATAGATAGTTACTGAGTAAACTTATAATTTTATCAATCTTAATAAGTCTATTACGTTAGAAAAATATTAGCTGAAAATTACTCTGTCGTTAAAAACAGCACAAATATATCCCTGTATACATGTAAGAAGAATATAAACTTAGAAACATCTGGGCAAAGCTCACTGGCCATGCCATAGTGTCAAGCTTAGTGATATCCTGCACTCAAATAAATGAAGGATTGGCAGACAAGGTTTTGTTCTCCCCACTGCCTTACAACCATTACCTGAAACAAGTCAGAAAGTTACAGAAAAGTAAGGCTTGACTAGCAATCCCAACAGTGATATTCTCTCTTTCTCAAAAAGGAGGGGGGCAACTAGATTGATTTTGATATATAGAATTTTATGTTGTTATGTTTTGAGCTATCAGACTTAGAACATCACACAATTTAACTCCTACCCAGGTAACACAATTAGCACAATGTAATAGCATTCATACCTTTAAGAATGAAAAAAGGAAGATGATTAAGTGTAAAAATGCTCCACAACTTAGGCTTACTATTGCAGCTACCATAGAAACCATGTGGCAAGTCAGGGAGTCCTTCTAAGCTTAATCAACTAGCTGTCCAATCAGGAAGCAGCAACCACTGACATTGCCTTAACATCTCCAGTCTCCCTGAAGCTAACTAAACAATCACATAGGTCAGTATGACTGTTGTCATGGTGACAAAGAAGTGCTACTATTAGCATTTGAAGCCACCACCCCTCCATCATCTTATTGACTCAGGCAAGCAAGCAAGCAAAAAATAAAAATAAAATAAAATAAAATCAAAACAAAAACATCCATGAAGTATTTGCTGAAGTAAATATTAGAGAATAATTTGGACAAAAAATGTCTCTTCCAATTTAACAAATTTTATTCATATAGACGCAAACACCAAAAAATAGGGAGATTTAGCACACATTTGCGCTCCATGGTAGCTACGCATGTGCCAGATATTAGGTGTAAGATAGCTAGCCTATACAAATGTGAAGGCAATAACTAAGCACAATAATAATTCATTTGTAATAACGAGCATTCATATTGCTTGTAATGCTGTTATATTAGTACATGCTCCTTTTTTAAACAAATTAAAAGAACTCATTAGATGTCTATCCTCTGCACTAGAATGTGATTCCATTTCTTCAAGAAACTTTTTACTCTCCCCACCCATCCTACAAGAATGAGTGCATGAAGTTCAAAAAAAAATCTACATGTTTAGAACATACGGTTAAAATGGTATGTCTCTAGCACACATGGAATTAAAATTAAAGGCATGTTTTTGCAAAGCTTCCCTGGTTCTTTTCAAAAACACTTATGAAGGAGAACTTTCCACTGGCTTCTGCCCACAGAATGTGTACTGAAACCTCAACCTCCATCTCTACATGTTTATACTAGTTCTGCATGGAGTGTGTGAACTGGGATGGTTTCTATCAATATGGTTACTTTTCACTAGCTTGTAAGATTTAAACATATAGGTCAGTGCCAACTGCAGCAGTATTACTCATTCCTAGGGTTCTCATCTACTTTGATTCCTCCCACATTTCTCTTTATAGGCTCATATTTGCTCAGCGTGGCAGGGCGTGCCTTCTACAACTCTCTATTTTGTTTTGTTGCCAAAGGCAATCACAAAGCTTTGGTAAGTTTGGAAACAAAATGCAGACAAGTGTCTTACTGGTAAAGAAGTTTCGGTTTTGAACAGCAACAAACCAACACCATTACTCTGAAAGAATCTGGGAAGCAGTCCCACATTCAAAATGAAAATATAGATAATCTAGAAGATTAAACAACGTTCGTTAGCATCTCTCAAGGTTTCGGAGTAATATAATCAAGCTCCTTAAAACCAAATCCGAGAATGAATGCATACATACCATATACTAGAGATTTAAAAAAAAGAAAAATGAGGACAGCCATCCTGTGTATAACGTCTATGAGAAGAATGGAAAACAACACTTACAATGCTGTCTTTGTTTTACGTATTATAATATCTAAGGCCCAGGTTTAATGAACAGACTGAGATGACAAACATGCTCATAGATTATCTTTTTTTAAAAAAAGCATTAGCATTACTGACTTAAAATGCATATTTACTACCACTAATAAGGTATATACTTAGTTCACAGCACACCCATTTCCTGAAATGCACAAAAATATACCAGGAATACAACTATAGTTTGATAACATCCTGTAAGGCAGGGACAGGCAGACTTTAGATCTTGCTTGGTATTTTCTTTAAAAACAACAATAGACTAGAATTACTATGGTTCAAAGATACATCTTATATTATGAAACAAAAGACCACAAGTATGCCCTCCTAACAGTTAAGGCATAACTAATCTGTGTTATGTGGTACTGAGTGTGTACCATTTCCTTGCTGGTGGGTAAAATCAATACCTACATAGTACAGCATTCTTTGGAAAATCCCAGCTGCTAGTAGGTGTTAGGACCTGTTAGGTGGCCAACCAGAAACTGCCCAACAGTCTACCAGCGACACAAAATCTACTCTTTGCCCCCCCAGCAGCAACCCTAACCCCCAAATACTTAATTTAATACTTGTCTCTTCAAACAACATTCAGGAAACCTATAGCATATACGTATATACACACACACTAGATACATAAGGTGGAGTTCAATATAGTGGACTCAGCTAGACTGGTAAAGAAAAAGCAATTTATATGTGTTGCATATGTGATATAACATGGTGCCACCAGATGGCAATGTAGTGTCCCATTTTTCTCTACCTGTTTTCCCTGTTCAAATTTACAACGCTTTAAACTGAAATACTTCTTTGATGTGTCTAGATCCAGACAGTGTTAAGGGGGGTATGTAAGAGCAAAATGAAGTCTGTTTGTACAACCAGACTTCCTTTCCACCCCTTGTGTAACCCCACACCACCTAAATGGGGGGGGGGGGAGAGGGCAGAAGAGTTTTAGGGAGTGTAAGGAGCACACAGGGAGAGGGGAGAAAGTCCCATTACTTTAGCAAACCTTGCTCCACCTATTCAAAACCTTAGCTGAATTGAACCCAGAAAGCTGGGAACAGAAACATGAACATGATCTAGTTTAGGACATGAGCAAAACCAAAACTTGCTTCACAGCAAGATCACAGAAAGGCAATATTAAATTTTAAGTTCCTTTGAGCAGCATTTTAAAAAATATTAATACTACCAATACATTTGCTTATGCAAAATCTAGCAGCTTATTACAAAACGCTTAATAATCTGCTAATATAGAAGTATTAAAATTTGCATTATGGGAAGTATTCTCTACTTCTAAAATTAAATGGAAAACAAAGGTACTGAAAATGCAATTTGTTATATACAATGAGAGCAAAATATGCAGAGCAAATATTTAAATATGTAAATTCACAAAGTCATTCAAAGAACACATAGTAAATTTACATGATTAAATTTCATGGTATGAAAAGCAAAACTAAATTAGTGAAGTCCTTTCAGTGGGATGGCAGGGTAGAATGGTTTTAAATAAATAAATAAATAAAATAATGACACCTTTAAAATAGTGCAATAGCCGCAAATAGCTACTATCACCAGATATAAAATATAGGCAGGGTCATTTAAGTGGAACTAACACCATACTAATGATGCTACTTTGTACCTGGTAAGTTTTTCAGTATTTTACTCATTGGAAAGCTATGGCAAACATGCTAACTTCTGTGCAAATAATTAGATATGTATAGCATAGACACTTACACTATGGCAAATGAAAGTAGATACATTTACAGCTGCAGATATTTGCATTTAATACTGTATTTTTATATTCAATTACATAAAGAATAAAGGAGGCACCATGAAAGCTGTCCACCTGATATGATTCGAAGGATGTTTAAACCATCAGCTTATGCTCTTATACTGCCATCTAGCCTCCATTCATGAAGTTACCAAGAAGTGCACTAGATATTCAGCACCACAGAGAATTCAACCAACTTTACAGAGAGTTAGATTATATGTTTATTTTTAAGGGATTCTTCAAATGGAGAGAGCTACTATTTCATAAAATGACCAATGTACTCTAAAACAGCTACCATGATTACAAAATTTGCACAATATCCTTGTTGACAAGCTGGTAAAATATGGGTTAGATGATACAAGTCTTGGGTAGATCCACAGCTGGTTGAACAACTGTACCCAGTGGGTGCTCATTAATGACTTTGTCAAGCTCAAGGAAGGCTTTCATTGGAATGGCATAGGGCTCTGCCTTAGGCCCTATGCTGTTCAACATTTTTACAAATGACTTGGTCAAAGTAGAAGGGAAGCTTATCAAATATGCAGCTTGCATTTATCTTGGTTGGAACAATGGACCCAAACCAACATGATAAAAATTCAGCAGAGATAAAAATAAAATCCTGCATTTAGGTACCAAGAATCAAATACACAAATATAAGGAGGGAATAAACCTAGCTTTGCAACAGTACTTTGAAAAGATTTGTCTAAATTAGTCAAGATAAAGATAAAGCTGAACTAGCAGTTGAAAGAGGTTGGTAAAATACTAAATGCAATCTCCAGCAGCATTGACAGAAACACACACTATTCGCTGCTAAGCAGATCAGATCTGAAGTACTATGCTCAGCTCTGGACACTGCCTTTTAAGGAGGAGACAGACAACCGGCAGCATGTCCAGAGGAAGGTGACCAGGACGGTGAAGAATCTAGAAACTAACTGTTTAGCTGGCGAGAAACAGGATGGTGATATTGTCATGCAGAAGGTAGAGCAGGCTAGCTCTCTGTTATTCTCTAGGACAAGACTAGAACTAAGATGTGGAAATGGAAACCAGGTTTCAGTTAAATAATGTAAAAAGAGCCTTGCTTGATCAGGCCGAAGGCCCACCTAGTCCAGCATCTTGTTCTCGTAGTAGCCAACCTGTTGTCTTTGGGGAGGTGGCAAGCAGAACCAGACTGTAAACAGGACCATCAGAGAAACTTCCTAACAGTAAGAGCTGTTTGACAATGTAAGAGCTACCTCAGGAGGGGGTGGGCTCTACTTTAATGAAGATATTTAAGCAAAGGCTTAAATAGCTGCATTGAAGATCCTGCACAAGGCAAGAGGTTGAACTAAATGAACTCCATGATCCGTTCCAAATCTATGATTAAATGCCTGTATTTTTTCATACAGCTTAACACATTTTGATTACAGATATTTACAAGCATCAGACAACTAAGCACAGCTCCAGGTAACATTACATAGGCTACTGCTTCT
The DNA here is from genome assembly GCF_027172205.1 of Podarcis raffonei. Taxonomy (NCBI): domain Eukaryota; kingdom Metazoa; phylum Chordata; class Lepidosauria; order Squamata; family Lacertidae; genus Podarcis; species Podarcis raffonei. The sequence continues at coordinate 27,101,301 of NC_070606.1, forward strand.
TACATGAAACTTCCAACTCAAACTGTAACCCCTTCCAAACCCATTTATATTTCATACTATGAACAAGAGTCAGTGATTGTGGTTTTACTACAAAAATCTACAGGTTTCACAAAAAGAAAAAGATACACTCTCGAAGGAGATAAATACTTAAGCAATAGATTTATTCTCTTTGATCTCTACAAGAAGGACTTTCAGCTGAACAAGAGCTCTAGGAATTTTACTCAGCCTTACAGAAATGCAGTTGTGGTTAGCCAAATAAAGACCTCCAGTTGCCTGGGAAACCAAACTAATCTTGCTAGACTCGAGAATTTCAATATATACTTTCAAAGTGAAATATATTTTAGGCATAATGACTATCAAACAAATCTTGAAGGTAGATTTATCTGAATTTCTCTCCTGCCAGATCTTCAGAGTTCAGAGCAGGTTACACATATATTTATAGTGCTAAAAATATAAAGATGATTTCAGATTTCTTTAAGTAAAGCAGCAGCAGCAAGACAGACTGGGAAACAGACTCTTAGAAAAGAAAAAGTGAAAGCACTGCTAAAAGAAGGACAGGGGGATTTATAGAGAAAATTAATTTCTTTTTGTCTGTCTTCAAGTACAGAATATTTTTCCCCTACATCATTATATTTGAAAGATCTTTATCCAGAATTTGTCCCTCTGAAAAAATCGAAAGAATTTATACAGGCAACACATCTAGCAGTCTTTATAAGTAATCTAAATCAGAGTTTAACAATGTGGCTTAGTGAAACGAATTATATTTAAGTTGCAAGATATTTTTCACTTTTCACCAGGTATCATCATTGCCAGTTTTGTTTTAAATGTTTTCTTTGATGAATAGCCAAAGGCAGCTACAACGCAGCCCATCTGCAACTTCAAGCAGATCATTCAATTGCAGCTAGAAGCTCTCCTGTGGTAAGAGGAAACAAGCACAGTGCCTTATGCAGCAGCTGTAACCACAGAATGCAAGGAGATAACCACTAAAAAGCAAATGCAGGAAGCAATTGGAAGTTGTGAAATTTTTCACAGCAGGATCTCAGAACCCTGCTTTAGAAGAGCTATTCAGAGTTGCATTTACTTTTTCACTAAATTACAATTCTCAACCTAGGCAATCCAAATTCAGCACCCAAACTGAACAAAAGCTCATTTTCTGGATTATGTAAAGCCATTCTGCTCTCCAGACTATGAAGCCCACCTCCAGGCATGGGAAATTTTAGCATTTCTTCAGCTTCTGAAATATCAGCTGGCATTGCCCACACATATTTCAGCATATCCTTGCAGCAATAAGGGCTATTTAAAAGGTTTATTCTTCCTCAATTCTAAAACCAATACCACATTCTACCTATCCCAACAACAGAAGCAACTGCTACTGTGGCAAGTGTTTCTTAATGGAAATAATTCTACAATACCTGTTCTGACCAAAAGCTTTTATTTCTGTTTCATGTTCACGTAAGTGAGGACACTAGTTGAAGAGTTTGTTAAATGTAGACAACCATTCATGAAGATACAAAATATCCTCTGCATCATATATTACTTTGCAACATTTATGAGTGCATACTTCAGGTGACTAAACTACCTTGAGGCCTACCAGGGGAAAAGATGGGGTATAAATATATAGTAATAATAATGAAATCCTGCAGCTCTGATTCCAACTATTTCCAATCTACAATTCCAGACTTTAAATTAACATGCTACTGTTCTATTGGTTATGAATTTAAAAACTGAATTTCAGCAAAATTGCATGTAGTTAAAACAATGGGTTCAATGGAGGGTGGGATTACCAAAGTCATTTCTCCAGGAACCCCAACCATCTTTTTTTAAAAAAATTGTCACATCCATAAAGCTAAATGCACATTTGTTAAAAGCACACAAGTTGCAGGCTTACTGTATCAAATTGCAAGCAAGAACTTGTTTCTACTTCATTTCATGATTTAAAGCAGATAGTCAGAAAAAGAAAAAAAGTCACTGTCCTCAAATATAATTGTGATATTAGAATTGTGATAAATGTGATATTGGAAGACTTGGCGTTTGAGCATAATACAAAATATTGCAATGGTCTCATTTCACCTGCATCAGAAGTGTGTTGCCTATTTACAAAGGATGCCATACTCCCTTTAAGTTAAACTCTAATTAAATAAACACAAGCATTTTACCCCTTGTGTCACTGGGAGACTAAACAAGCCAAAGCTTGGTCTGTCATGTGCAAATCCAAACGAAGAGCAGAAACCAAGGTCTAGCAAATCAGCACAAGCTCAGGTTACACATAATGTCAAACTAGGAACAGGGGAGCAGCAAAGCATTCATCTTTGTTAAAGCTGTCTTGTTTTAAGACTATAATTTAAGGTTGCAGGTGAACTAGGTTATTGTGAGCCTTGCAGAAAGTTAACTGCTTTTGAATACTATCCCAATAATAATAAACAAGTTATACTTACTATACTATTCATTTCTGAAGAATCATAACTTCCACATGGATGGACACTTCCAATGGGCTCCAACCCTTCTTCATCCCACATATAGGTTCCATCGGAGCTATCAGATGGAGAAAGCTCAAATGAAGAGCCAGCTCTGTAGTCCATGTCAGAGGAAATCACATTGCTCCCAGCAGGATGTTTTGCACTTTCACTCTTGTCATCTACTATTTAAATAAAAGCAAAAGCAAGAAGTTAACATTATATACAAACTCTCAAAATTTGCAATTTACATGCTACATTACCTACATTCAGTCACCTCAGTTTCTCTCTCTGTAAAGGTAAAGGGACCCCCCACCGTTAGGTCCAGTCGCGGACAACTCTGGGGTTGCGGTGCTCATCTCACTTTACTGGTTGAGGGAGCCGGTGTACAGCTTCCGGGTTATGTGGCCAGCATGACAAAGCCACTTCTGGCGAACCAGAGCAGTGCACGGAAACACTGTTTACCTTCCCGCCAGAGCAGTACCTATTTATCTACTTGCACTCTGATGTGCTTTCGAACTGCTAGGTTGGCAGGAGCAGGGACCGAGCAACGGGAGCTCACCCTATCGAGGGGACTCGAACCGCCGACCTTCTGATCAGCAAGCCCTAGGCTCTGTGGTTTAGACCACAGCGCCACCCACATGCCTTCTCTCTCTGTACTATTTCTGAAAAGTAAATATTCTAATGCAAATAGTAAGAGTTTTGTAAAGCAGGTCGGCCAGCAATGTTACAAACATATTTAAGAATGGCAAGTTCACAATACTTTGTAAATTAACTAAGCTACATAGTTCTTTCCTGTTGATATTATTAATAAGTACTATTTTTATTTTCATTAACCTTCACCCCAATATTTCAGGATGGGTTACAACAATTAAAACATAATATTAACATTGGCTGCTGAGAAAGTGGACCTAGTCATGAGTTCCAGTAAGAATTGGCAGATTAGCAAATTCTTCAGATTAGCAAATTGTTGTTCAGAACCTCCTCCCAAACTAGATGGAACCTCATGTTGCAAACATTTTATATGTTCCACTGGAGTAAGCAGAAGTCAATTGTCTCCCCTTTTCAAATTTCAGACGCAACCAAGGAGAAGAAACAGGACTCCGTCCTTGAATCTTGACCCTTGCTGTTGTTGGAATAAAGATACAGATTACCTCTTATATTCTGATCACAACTACAAGCATTCCATCTGTCAACACTTTCTAAGAAATTGTTCAATTTATAAAGCAAACATACCAAAACCTACTGATATTACTTTACTTCTAGGATCATAGCTCAACTCATAGTTTGACAGTGTTTTATAGTATAAACTATTTTTCTTTTGGTGCAAAACATGGCTAAGAGAACATGAGGCAAAACTTTAACTTTCTAAAATTAGCCCTTCCAAAACAGACATAACTGATACAGGGTGGTATATAAATCAAATAAATAATAACAATGATAGCTTGCCATAGTTTCTTTTGCCACAAATGTTAGACTGTTGCACCTAAACTGCTTCTTATAAAGTACTAAGTACTATGTCACAGTTTAAGCAGTAATAAACTCCATAGACTTCAGTAGGTACAAGCTAGGCATTTGCTTTTTACTCTTCCATCAAATTAAAGAGGACTTAAACTATGGTTAAATTTGGCTAGATCAGGCACATTATTTTAACACAGAATTTGCATCTGCACACTGTCCACTAGCATGATGGCACTAAGAATCCAGGAAGATGAACAGCAATCAACAGTAGAACAGCTTCATAGTTACCTTGTTTGAGGAGACGTACAAATTAGCTGCTTGGTGGTACCATTAGGACAATTAAAAATAGTTTTGTAATAGAGCCAAGTTTCTTAGTGCCACTGTATATAGAACTAGTTAATAATGTGTTTGTGGACAAAACACATTGGGGAAAACTTCCTCCAGAGCACCTAAGTCCAAGAAATAACTTGTTTTTTCCTCTAAAACTGGCTGTGCATGTATCCTACTCTTTAAACATACATAGAAAAACTAATAAAATTTTGAACAATCAATAAAACCTATTGGTAGACTTCTTCACATATTTGTTATTTATAATCTAACCAAAAAATTTAATGCACACTATTAGGTGACAAAATAGTAGTGGCAATACTGTAAGAGCTTAGGTTCCTATTTTCAAAGAAAAAACATGACATATATTTACCAGACACACGTATATTCAGCCATTCATCAGAATTACAGTTGGATCTTTCACTTTTCTTTAGAGACAAAATCTGATCTAGTGGTATTCCATTGCCATGCTCCAGCTCTTGAACAGAAACCACTTCTTCTTGAATTGTTATTGGTCGGTTGGGATCTTCTAGATCTATGAAGTCATCACTAAAGTCTTCGCTCAGATCATTTTTCTCAGAAGAGGACAAGGAAGATATAGATATTTCATCAACATCACCATCCATGCTAATAATTTTATCTACGTTATTATGTACAGTTTCTCCATCTTCAGTTCTTTCACTGTTTTGCATTCCTTTTGCATCAACTCCTCCACTGCTATTTGTTGAAATCAAGTCCTCCTCTGTGCAGTTTTCGGTATCTTTACTTGTGCTGCCATCCACAGGGATCTTTCTCCCCAAATGTTGGTTGCCAGGCTTCAATAAAGATGGACGGGCTGTTCTAAATCTGAGAGAAGGTGCATCCCCAGAGCCATTGGATAGTGGTTGTTTTTTCAAACCTTGGGGAGCTAAAGCAGCATATGATCTAGAAAACCCGTATCTTAATGGTTCATTGCCATTGGGCATATCCAACTGCCGTGCACTTCTTGACAATAGATTTGACCTCTGAGATGCTCTAATAGTTAAGTGTTGGTTTTGATAAGGCCTTGTAAGATCCACAGCTCTGTTAAAAGAATGTGACCTAGTTAGGGTTGCAGGGGGCAAGATAGAGCTTTGAATGGAATGTGAAAAGCTTTGTGACCTAACCATTTTTTCACAAGATTTATCATTGTCAGTCAATTTTGCCAAACTCTCCCCTGAGCTGCTCCTGGTGGCAGTAGAATTACCTCTATTCCTCTGCAAGCCTATAGTTGAACGGTTCCCACAAATTCCATTCAAGTGTGATTTTGGAGCATGAAGTCCAGAAAATGAAGTTCTGCCTAACAAGGAACTTTTACTGTACTTAGCAGAACTAGACAGCCCAGGCAAAGCCTTTTGGTTTAATTCTTCAGTAGGTGACACAAACATGCTGTTTTGCTTAGCTAGTTTTGACAAGGTGTTGCTTGAACCCACCCTGAGCACTTCTTTACCAACTGCTCCTTCAGACTGAGGGCACTTTTCAGAATCTGTCAGCCTTTCATTGGAATTATGACTAGAGTCAGATTCACTGCTGACCTGATCACCCAGTTGGTATTTATTTGATTTTCGCCAGTTAAAAGAGAAGGAAGACATACGAATAGTGCCATTCTGCTTGCCAAAACTTTTGTCAACGCTCCGAGTATTCCCTGATAAATTAACAGCTGTCCCATTTGGGATGGTCTGTAGCATATTTCCAGCAGGTTTTGTTCCATACTTTGGTAACCTGGAAACCAATGATGTCCTGATATGACTTTTCTCTTCCATTAGCTATAGTCCTTCCATGAGATATTGTCCTTTAACATTACTTGACTCTGGAAAGAGAAGGAAAGAGAAAAAGATGAAAATGTTAACTGCACAACCGTGATTACAGAGTGTATACACAGTGTATTATATAAATCTGACCTGACATCCTTAAAGGAGCAACTATCTGTTACTGAAACAACTCAAATACATTTACAATGAATAGAATCTTCTTACACAGGAACAAGTATTTCAGAAAGAGACCCATGTAAATCTGCCAAATGCAATTTTACCACAGTTACGCTAGAAAAGCGGAGAAGACAGATGTAGGAACTAGGTTCATGGATATAATAAAGTTGGCAAAGGGTGATGATCTGGGGATAAATCTGAAGTAAACATGGGAGGTTTCATCAAAATGCATCATATATCCAACTTCTTCAGAAGCCAACTTGTGGGCTGCTGCCAATACAAATCATTGACCACAGAATCACTCCAAATGTCACCTCAACACACTTTTAATATCAAGTGTTGTCACCAAGTAAGCACTGCTACCTGCTCAAGAGTCCACACTGATGCATGTAGCTCAAGATTATATTTTGTATTTCCAAGAACTCCACAGCAACAGTTACAATTTATCCACACAATATCTAAGCTGTTGAGAGCACAGGTGGAAAGACAGAAACACTTTCATTCAACGGAAGCCAAACATTGCGCAGGATCAGCTGTTCCATTTGAAAGAGAATAAAGGCATTCCTGTGAATTCAAGCCCAGAACATGATGTATGAGGTGGCAACACTGATCTAATCTACCAATATTCTTGTAAAGTATTAATTCCATATATTGAAAATGGCTTGAAACTGTGGAGGGCCTTATCGGTAGTGGCACCCACCCTGTTGAATGGCCTCCCATCAATTGTCAATGAGATGGGTAATAACCTTCAGGAGATATCTGAAGGCAGCCCTGGTTAAGGAATCTTTTTAAGGTTTAATGTTTTTACTGTGTACGCAAATGGGTAAAATACTATAGGCTTTCAGTGAGCATGTCATGAGAAGCTTGGGTACCATACTTGATAAGTTTTTAACTACTGTTTGTAACTGCAAAATTAAGGAGACAACAAAATGGAAGCATTTTACTCTTAAGCATTCCAATCATGTTAACATGCATGCAGAAAATTTCATTTTTGGACCTTGAATTCTACACTTTTTTATTTGTGTACACAAGAGCTCAGGGCTTACGATGAATGGTAACATAATTACTGCTGTGTATACCAAAACTACACATACATCAAGTATAATAAAATAAAACTGCCCTAGCAAGTAGCTTGGGCTGCTCCATGCTTGAGGCACTGCCAGCATTTTTTGCATCTGAAACAGCTAAATGCTATCCTTCATATCTAATAAGTAGAAACTCCTTATACTGGTAACTTGTTGCCTTTGACTTCATTTCACTTAGATTAGTAAGTAATTTTTGAACTAGAAATGGGTCACCCAAAGCTCTATAAATCCTTATCAGCTTTGATCATAAGCTCTTATAGCAAGTGTACAAAACTCAACTGCCACAGGAAAACATTTATAACCAAAGCAGATAATAGGTATCCAATAACCTTGATGCACTGCTTTATGCATTCCATTATACTTTAAAAATCTAAATATTAAAGAAGGCTATGGTTTACAAATAGCTTACAGTAACAACTGAACAGTCAAATCAATCGCCATCCAATGTATGTACTCTAGTTTCCAGCTAGTTATGACCTACATTCCTTCATGAGAAATGTAGGTCACATGAAAAAGCCATATTTTCAATGTAGCACTGTAAAAACTGATATAGGCAAGGTTCACTCATCTCCTCTTCCAATCAGAAAGACAGTAAGTCTTTCTCCATCCTGCCACAGTCAGTTACCTATGCTGGGTGCACCTCAAATGTAGTTTGGGAAGGAAAGATGCAGTCACCATACCAGAGCCAGCACTTGGAGATCTTTCAAACTTATCAGAATGGAATGTTTACTCACCCTTAGCCACCAGGTGTGTAAATACCGCATTTTTCGCTCTATAACACGCACCCGACCATAACACACACGTAGTTTTTAGAGGAGGAAAATCTGTAGGCATACCACCCGTAGGCACGCACAGACATTTCCCCTTACTTTTTAGGAGGAAAAAAGTGAGTGTTATGGTGCAAAAAATACGGTAATTCCAAATACGCTGTTGACCAAAATTAACCATCTAAATTAAAAATCACTATGATGATTGCCTGGGAAGTTGGTCCCATACAAATATAATCTGGCTAAGTTTTATGTCTGTTTGTTTTTATTTTGATTGATACAAAGAAGCAAACAATAATTAAGTGAAGCTTTAACACCCCTATCCTTCACTAATGTACTCTCTCTTGTGCTTATTCGAGTAGTAGTGTTTCCATTGTTAAAGCACTCTGATAACATACTTGAACATAGAGGGGGAATAGATTGTTTTTAAAAAGTGAATCATTATTTTTGTGCTATGAGGCATATGTAGTTCTGAGATCAATATATTACAGTGTGTAATGTGTTACTGATACATATTTTACAATGGAACATAGGAAACAAGTCTACTGGCTATTCCACAATCCTTTGCTATGGAGAAACACAAAGAAAAACTAAAGAATGTTTGCAGCATTCTGTAATCAAGTCGGGTACAATAACTACAATATTGTTTGCTGCTGACGCCTGCACGGTAAGTTTAATTATGAGATGGGGAAAAGTGTTCCAGCATTAGCTAAACCCAATTAGTCTTTGATAGAATGCTACCCAGAGACAGAACACTTCCTTTTTTTTAATGGACTACTGAATCCTAGCACTTATAATCTGACACATGTAAACATCCACTTGCCTGGTGATCTCCGATGATCATCAACAAAAACAGTCAACATCTGTGATGAAGAACAACAGTTGACCAGGCAGGGAATCTTTATAAATTTATACTGAATCTAGCAGTGTAAGATTGGAATTATTAAAAAATATGAATTAACCAGCACCTTCACTGACCAAATTCAATAGGTTAGGTTTATTAAATACAACTGAACCAACTATGTCTACTAAACATTTTGGATAAAACAATCTGGCCAATATCTTTAGATACTATTAATTTAAATGGAAGAGTCTGGCAACTGCTGAAATCCTCCAGCAGCAGGCATAAATCCATTTAACTTTAGTTGGATCATGCTCTATGTTTATAGACGTTGGGAGTTGTCCCCCACCATTATACAGGAACTACCAATAAGCCTGTGAGAAAGTGATTTTACAACTTTCACTGGCATTCACAAGAGCAGAGTAGCCCTTAACTTTTGTACATTGTTTGTTTGCCTAAGTTTATAGACTGAATGCTGATAAGATGGTGGTAGTGTGGCCAGGCAGCTCAATTCCAGGAATTGGTGAAACAGCTTGTTCTAGATGAGGTAGTACTCCTCCTGCAGTGGCATGTATGTAGCTTTGGGGCACACCTTAACCCCATGTTGTCAATGGAGGCTTAGGGGGCCTTGGAGTACCTATTTCCAGATGTGGCTCACTCACCAGCTAAAGCTGTTCCTGAACGGATGGTTTGGCATGAGTGCCATATACTCTGGTGACCTCATATTTGGATTACTGCAACTCTAAGTGGGGTTGACCATGAAAATGGTCCAGAAACTGTAGCAAGTGTAGATTGCTGCTGCTTGGTTATTAACTGGGAAAGTAAGATGGGAGCATAGAACAATGCTCTTAAAACCATTGTAATAGCTGCCTGTGGGCTGCTAGGCCTTAACGACTTGGAGTCTAAATATCTGCTGGAGCACCTCCTTGATACAAGACAACTCAATCAACAAAAAGCAGGGGGTTCTGCTTGTGGCCCCCACTAAAAATCATAGCTCAGGACATACAACAGGGTATTTTTCACGACAGCACCCTGACTTGAAACACCCTCTTCCCAGAATTGTTTCTCCTATGTCCTTTGAAGACAGTCTTGTATTTTAATATTTCAAATGTGGGAGATACATAAGCACTTAAATATATATGAAGGGTTCATCAGAACAACAGCCAAGAACCCAATGGTTTGTAATGTTTTATATTAGCATTTTTCCAAATGTAACCCTGAACTGAACAGGCTTATCATATTATGTTCAGAAAATTGAGACACTCAGTCACTAACCATCAAGCAAGTAAGCTTCCAGACAGAATCAGTTACTTCTCATTCACTTCTGTTACAAATGTATTATGTCAACAGGATTTTTTAAAAAAGCTTTTAAGGTGTTATAGGACATCTTTTAAAATCATCACACGTTGTCTCCATCTTCTCATTTATGTTGCTCATTGACACACCTGGGCAATATTGTAAGATCTGGTTGCAAGGACTGTCTTGTGCTACATTTGACACTGCTTTGGACCAAATGGGCCTTAATTCCTGCCCGATTAGGAATCATTTAAAGCAATGCAGAACTCATTACCATTGACAAAATTATTTCTTATAGCACCTGGTATTTCTTGATTTGCATTCCATTTTCTCTTCAATATCAGATCAATAGCACCCTTTGCTAATGGTACTCAGATAAAATATATACTGATACATTTCTTAAGTAGATATCAACCACATGGATATCTATTGTGGCCAGCTAGCAAAGGAGAGTAGGATCTCACCATCTGTAGTGATTCCTTACACTTATAGTGAGGAACCTTTTGCCCATCTCCCAAACATACCCTGTCAAGAGTTGTACACACATGGCTTTCCTCATGCTGCCTGAACATATTCACAGAAGCAGAACTGAGCACAAAGAAACTAAACCTGGATTGTGGTCAATAGGGAACATATTGCATTGGCACAGCTAACATCCACACCATAAGGAATGCTCAAAGACAACAAACAGTTGCTGTCTTGTCCTGAAAAAGGTGATGAGAGAAAGGGAATGGCGTTCCTCATGAATGTTTGGGTTGCATATTATGTTCTCTTTTACTAGATTCCAAGTGCTAGACTGAAGTCCTAGCACTAGCCTTTAAGGCAACCTTTCTCAACCTTGTGTCTCCAGATGTTGTTGGACTACAATTCCCATCATCCATAGCTAGCAAGACCAGTGGTCCAACAACATCTGGGGAGCCAAGGCTGAGAAAGGCTGCTTTGTGACACAACCCTTTTTTCTTTTTAAATTTCATTTCTTTCGTTCATTTTTTGGTTACTATTGCTATTACAATTTTACAGCCTAGAATTACAAATGTTATTAACGTACTACATCCTGAAAAATGTGAATGCTCATCTCATTATGGAACTTGCCAAGAACTGCTAGGCACCAGATGACACTGCAAATCATTAGAAAGATAGTAATGATGCTAGCCTTCAAAGAGGCTAATGGACAGCCCAGATTCCATCTGTAACTTCTTCTGTTTGATCCTCTAAAGAAAAGACACAACAATCTGAACTACAACATTTACTTCTAGGGACCAAATAAAGACTTCCATATCCCTAATACAAGAGGTATGCCTTCTTATGCTAAGAGACATAATGATTTCTGCAGGGATCAGAACACTTCTAAAATAATTCTTAACTTTCCTAGAAATATTAAAGATTAACATTGTTTTGAAGACTACTACTTCAAAACCTATACTCAGCAACATTAACAGCATTTCTTATAGGCAACAATGAAGAAACTACCCTTCCTGCCACTAAGACAAAGTGGATGGAATTCAACACAATGTTAAGGAGATTGTTCTGTCAGCACAAGTATTTCTATTTCCCCAACTGAACAACTTCCGCTCTCCTCCCACTGCATGCTATTTTGGGGGCTTTCCCAGACCTCCAGTGTAAATTGGGGGAGCAGAGGGGGAGTCCTGCTATGTTAGTGGGAGTCATTGCACTGACCTCCTAACAGATCAGGGGTTAGCTGAATCCAGCTCAGTATTATTAATAATGTAACTTAAGGAAACTACTGTTTGTGAGTAGTAGAAATCTATCCATGCTGTTACCTTCTGAACATAATAATAAATAATAATAAATAATAATAATAAATAATAATAATAATAATAATAATAATAATAATAATAATTTATTATTTATACCCTGCCCATCTGGCTGGGCCTCCCCAGCCACTCTGGGCGGCTTCCATAGAAACCAAAAATACAGTAAAATATCACACGTTAAAAACTTCCCTGAACAGGGCTGCCTTAAGATGTCTTCTGAATGTCAGGTAGTTATCGCTTTGACATCTGCTGGAAGGGCGTTCCACAGGGCGGGCGCCACTACCGAGAAGGCCCTCTGCCTGGTTCCCTGTAGCTTTGCTTCTCGCAATGAGGGAACCGCCAGAAGGCCCTCGGCACTGGACCTCAGCGTCCGGGCAGAATAATGGGGGTGGAGATGCTCCTTCAGGTATACTGGACCGAGGCCGTTTAGGGCTTTAAAGGTCAGCACCAACACTTTGAATTGTGCTCGGAAACGTACTGGGAGCCAATGTAGGTCTTTCAAGACCGGTGTTATATGGTCTCGGCGGCCGCCCCCAGTCACCAGTCTAGCTGCCGCATTCTGGATTAGTTGTAGTTTCCGAGTCACCTTCAAAGGTAGCCCCACGTAGAGTGCATTGCAGTAGTCCAAGCGGGAGATAACCAGAGCATGCACCACTCTGGCGAGACAGTCCGCAGGCAGATAGGGTCTCAGCCTACGTACCAGATGGAGCTGGTAAACAGCTGCCCTGGACACAGATTTGACCTGTGCCTCCATGGACAGCTGTGAGTCCAAAATGACTCCCAGGCTGCGCACCTGGTCCTTCAGGGGCACAGTTACCCCATTCAGGACCAGGGAATCCTCCACACCTGCCCGCCTCCTGTCCCCCAAAAACAGTACTTCTGCCTTGTCAGGATTCAACCTCAATCTGTTAGCTGCCATCCATCCTCCAACCGCCTCCAGACACTCACACAGGACCTTCACCGCCCTCACTGGTTCTGATTTAAAAGAGAGGTAGAGCTGGGTATCATCCGCATACTGATGAACACCCAGCCCAAACCTCCTGATGATCTCTCCCAGCGGCTGCATGTAAATGTTGAAAAGCATGGGGGAGAGGACAGAACCCTGAGGCACCCCACAAGTGAGAGCCCAGGGGTCTGAACACTCATCCCCCACCACCACTTTCTGAACACGGCCCAGGAGGAAGGAGCGGAACCACTGTATGACAGTGCCCCCAGCTCCCAGCCCCTCAAGACGGTCCAGAAGGATGTTATGGTCGATGGTATCAAACGCCGCTGAGAGATCCAGCAGAACTAGGAAACAGCTCTCACCTTTGTCCCTAGCCCGCCGGAGATCATCAACCAGTGCGACCAAGGCAGTTTCAGTCCCATGATGAGGCCTGAATCCCGACTGGAAGGGATCCAAATGGTCCGCTTCTTCCAGGCGTGCCTGAAGTTGTTTGGCAACCGCTCGCTCAATCACCTTCCCAAGAATGGAAGATTTGAGACTGGGCGATAGTTGGCCATCGTGGCCGCATCTAAAGATGGTTTTTTAAGAAGCGGCTTAATAACCGCCTCTTTCAGCGGATCTGGGAAGGCTCCCTCACGGAGGGAAGCATTCACCACCCCACGAAGCCCATCGCCCAGTCCTTCCCGGCTAGCTTTTATAAGCCAGGATGGGCAAGGATCCAGGAGACAGGTGGTTGGTTTCACTCGTCCAAGCAGCCTGTCCACATCCTCGGATATTAAATAAATTAAATTTAGTATTTTTAATTGCTTTTAACAGTTGTGCAATGATTATCATTACTGCTTTCTGACACAGTGCTCAACTACCAACCTGGCTGCACAGACCACACCCAGGGAGACTCTCATCTCAGGAACCAGAACCCCTTTAAAGAACCATAACCCAATCTATGCTGAGTCAGCAACCCATCCAACCAATTTCAATAGACTTTGGTGTTCTTTGCAGAGGACCAGGCTGTTAGTCCTGTATAATTTCTAATCATTTACTTATCCAACAATTTTTAAAATACATACATCAGACAAACGAGGAGATCCAATTACACACAGAGAGATCCAATTACACACACAGAGACACTCTCTATATATGGACAAAATCTGCCCTCTCTAGTTTCAGTAAGTTGAAATCAACTCCCAACTGTGTACTAGTGCCAAATGGGAGTGCAGGAAGCTTTTGTATGGATGAGCCCTTAGAGGTTACAGCTGAATGTCAATCCACTGTGAGAAACCTGAGAGATTGCTCACCAGATTACCAGAGAGGTTTCCCCCTTTTAAGACCGGCAATAGAGATAAAATCATACTGCCTTCTACAACCCTATCATACATCCAAGCATAACATTTTTCCTTATAATTAATAACCCACACCACAGTTTGTGCTTCCAAATGTAAAACTGGCAAACCATGGTTTAGAATTGCTTATTTGTTTTCATTTACTGTTTAGCACTTATCTTCATAAATTCACTTCCAGCTCCACAAATCATCAACAAACTACATTTATGGCTGCTGCTCAGTCTCAAGAGGCTGTTGCACTATGAACTCATACTTAATGGCAACCACAGCTGGGGCAAGCTTGTCAGTGCAAACCAGTTTAAAACAATGTTCCTATATCCCAAAACACAAAGTCAGTGAGCAAACATGGGTTCAGATGTAAAAACAACCCATGAATTGCCATGTCAGCTGAATTCAGCCTCAGTCTCTCCCAAACAGATTGAATTGTTTGATGCCTGCCTGACCCCTCTCCTTATACCAGCTGTCAGGAAGCAGAAGGGACAAGACAGCAGAGAAGGACAAGGGAAAAGGAGCTAGTCATACAAAACCATTGAAGACTGTGGCAAGAATTTGAGTGTGTGAAAAAGTAACCACGAATGTTGTTATCCTCAAGTTTCAGAAATTCTCTCAAATGGACTGAATGGTGAACTATTTGGAAAAAAATTAAATACTGTTAATTATTAGTTCAACATCATTTTCCATTTGCAAAGTGCTTTACAAACATTCTGCCTTTTATCCTCACAATAGCAGTAGGAGAGAATGGGCTGAGAAGTGATGACTTGCCCAAGGTCAGAGAGCTTCAAAGTCTGAAACATAAGAAAACAAAGAAAGACACTCAATATTACCTTCGCTGACGGGACAAGCTTATAATGAGTCATTGTATGTTTGAAATAAGGATAAACACAGTAGCACTCCTTCAGTCACCAGCCCAGGTACAGAAGCAGCAGCCTTTGTCTGTTTTTAAGCAATATGGAGATGTCATCCGGCCTTTAAAGCCGGAAGAAGTGTTACCTGGCCACACGCACATATACATGCCCCCACCCTAGCATAAAAAGGACACCCCTACAGGAACACTAGTAGGCAGGAAACACTGTCGCAAGGCCACCTCCTGGCTCACACCAGCAAAGGTGGATTGAGAAAGGCCTGCAGTTAGAACCAGTGCTCGACTCCTGTCAGGTCTCCCCAGCATCTCTTTTCAAGGCCTGGGCTGAATCCAGAAATACATGCTGTAGGCAACCATGAGCAAGCACAAACTGAATTCCCCTCACCCCGCATAAACTAGGGGGCCCCCAGAAAGCTCAGGGACAAGGCTTCCCTGGCAGAGCTAGGGCGTTTCTCCCAGCAGATTTGAGCCCAGGCATCTCCCTCCCTCCCTCCATCAACCGGAGGGTTAGCAAATCTGCTCCCCGACGCAGCAGTTAAGTCCGCCCTCCCCGCTCTCTCTCCAAGACACGACACGAGCATCTCCTAAGCCTGGTTTTTCTTTAAGGGGGGGGCGGAGAGGGAGAGAGAGAGAGCAGGCTAGTGGTCACGACGGTGATGCAGCATCTTCGTCTCCAGCACAGTCAGTCACACGGCCGTGCAGCCAATCGCGCCCACCGAAGAACCACGAGATTCGCAGATGGGGGGGGGGGTGGACGAGAGAGAAGAGAGGTCAGAAGCCCCCGCCCCCGGGGGAAGAGGGAGAGAGAGAGATGGGGCGAAGGTACCAGCTGTCCGCTGACTCAGCCCACGAGCAGAGAGGCCCCTCGCTGCCCCCCCTGCCCCGCCAACCTTACAATGCGGGAGAAGATGTTGGAAAGGGCATGGGGAGGGGGGCAACAACCAGAGACCCGGCCCCTTCCTTCTCATTCCCCCCCCCCCGTCCTTTCAGCCGGCTCCTTACTCTCCATCTCAACACACCCGCGGCTGACACTCACCCAAGGGCGAGGCGGGGAGGGAGGAGCAGCGCCTTGCAGGTGACGGGTGGGCCTCTCCCGGCGTCCCTCAGCGTACCGGCAGTGTTGGGAGAGGGGGATTAGCGGTCGCAGCCTCGGTCGCTCTCTCTCTCTCTCCCTCACTCGCTCGCTCGCAGCCGGCCAGCGTCCTCCGAGGAACCCGCCTCCCTTCATGCACACGCCCCGGAACTCGCAGCCGGCCTCCTGCCCCATCCGCTGAGGCGGCGGCGGCGGCTGACAGCTGACGCTGACGTAATGCGGCAGGCAGTGCGCACGCGTGTTGTTGCCGCCGCTTCGCTTTGTAGGCCTGCGCCCTTCCTCCTCCCCCCCCCCCCGCCCATTCTTCTATCACTTGTCTCGCGCTGCACAGTTACTGGGCAGGGAGTGCGCGCGCCGCTCGTGCTTCGGCCCAATCCCGACGTTCTGAAGGTGGAAACACCGCCCCCCCTTCCCCGCGACAACGGCTTTTCCCGCCCAAATTCAAACCGGCGGCCGTAGCGTTCGTCCGGTGGCTTGATCCAAAAGTCCACAGAATCATAAGAGTTGAAAGTGACCCCCCAGGGTCATCTAGCCCAACCCCCTGAAAGGCAGGAATCTCAACTAGCTCGTGCCTACATGACACAGATGATGGCCGGCCAACCTGTTAGCTGGGATACAGAGTAGATGCGTTGAAATTAATGGCCATGGCTAACCTAGTCCATTAATTCCAATGGGTCCACTCGTGAGTAAAAGTTGGTATACAATCCAATAACCATTTGCTTTGTGAGGGATGAGATATTCCCCCAGCTAGCTGCAAAACATAAAGTTGTCTAATTTATAGTGGCCTTATATACATCACACCCGAAAAGGACACCGTTATAATTTTTCTGTTAGTTTTCAGTTTCAGACACAAATTTAGAGAGAGAAATCGCTATCATTTAAATAGAAATATATTTCACCTTAGTACGGAAGGCAGCACCTTGTGCTTCCTTCTCAATCTGTCCAAACAATGCTTGGTGGGGACCCGAAGTCCACCTTTATCTTTAAACGAAGCTTGGCAGCTCCTCAGAAAGAAGAAGCCTTTAAATAGAGGGCTGCCCTAAAGTAATGACCCACCCCACTTTTGCCTACCTACACCCATGAATGGGATTACTCTGCCTCCTCCCAAGCCTTTTGCTTTTTCATAGGACATTAGACCACGAAGGGAATAATAACCTATTTTCCCCAAGCCTTTCCCCCTCCCCTTAAGCAAGTTTCACCTAGGAAGTGAGCGTTTATTACCTGCAAACCCCAAAATCAGGGATCCCCTTGAAACAGGTGCCAAAGTTTTGTAATCATTTTGTAGGGTGCCCCCCCCCCATGTTTTGTAGCACTCCACAAAGGGAGCAATACACACTCAAACCCAGGGGCGACGGGGTTCCCCTAAACCCAATGTTATCCAGTCTGGTTGAAACTGCTGCCAAAGTTTTGTAACCGTTTTGTAGCGAAAACCCCGCATTTTGGAGCACCCCATATGTGTTTGAAACATTTAAGCTGATAAAAATACGGTTTTGTTGATCAAAATTCACATTTCACGAAGGAATTGTTAAAAAATAATGATAATTTAATATCTAAGATGTATAAACTATTGTTGGAATAGGAAACAAAGGATGAAATGGTGCAATCAGCAATAATTTGTTAGGCAAGAGATGTGGGTCACAATATAGAAATGGACCTGTGGGAAAAGCTGTGGAAAACAGGGTTGAAATTTACAGCTTGCTATGCTTTGAAGGAAACTTATATGACACCAAGTAAATTAGCAAAAATATACAAGTCAGAGTCAGGTAATTATGCAAGGAACTTTCTGTCATGTGGTGGATCTGTAGAATAGCAAGGAAAAATGGGAAATGATTCATAATGAGTTAAAAAAAAGTTTAAAAAGTCTAGTCCCAAGAAACCAAATGCTTTCCTTCTAGGAAACCAAATGCTTTTCCTTCTCTCAGCCCTAGACCCCAAACTGCAGGTTTTTATTGTTTCTTTTCACATAGTGATCTGGATTGCATCATCCTTATCTGGCGAGTATCTTATCTACCCTGTTCTCTGATCTGGTTTTCTTATATTAACAATAGGCTCCGATTTGGGCACATCACCTGACATTCTGAGCTCTTAATACTCATTTGTCAAGAGCAAGACTCTGGCTCCATACTGCCTTAAGGTAAACTCACCGTTATAGTCCTATTGACAGAAAACTGATAGCAAAACCCATAGAGTTGAATTTCATGTGATTTTTTTCAACATTATGTGCTGCCAGAAGATGTGTGTGTGTGTAACTAAGTTTGTTCTTGGTATGAGCTTTCGTGTGCATGCACACTTCTTCAGTTCACTACACAGATATATTTTGCAGAGGTTGCAAGATAAACAAAAATAGCAGAATTTCTGCCTCTTATCTTTGCACGCAGGGCCCGATCCATTCTAATTTAAGTTAAAATCACTAAATTGCCTGATTGATTTCACGGGAACTGTTGTATGATTAACTTTCTCTTAATTTGGTGCCAAACATATGGAGTCTTCTAAAATCTTTTTTTCTTCCATCTTAAAATACATTTTAAACAACAACCTTATATTTAGGCTTGTTTTCTATTCATCCTAGGGAAGGAATGGACCTTGAGAAAGTTGCTGAAACTCCTGTGGCGCTCAGTTATTGCATCACGATTGTGTGATTTTATGCCCTGAAATGGGCAAATAATTTCTAAAGTGTGTGTTTACAGCAACGTGGAAAGTGGGGTACAGGGACAGAAAACTATATGGCCATGCTTATATAAAACCGAGAGAAGCAAAACTGTTAAGTTGTGAGTGAACATATCTGACGACACAGCGATTCTTCAAACAGCTCTTCTTTATTCAGAGGCCAGATCAGAACTGAACTGAGGAGCTCAGTCAGCCTGCTTATATAGAGCTCCAGAACAACGTAACTGTAGCAACTTTCTAAAACTATCCAATCACTGAACGTCACTTTCGATCCTTCATTTGCATAACTATCTACAGTATCCCCCTGCTGGCCCAGGGTGAGAACTTCAGTACATGACACCCCTCCCCACCGAGATAAGGCGTTAGTTGCAATCGTAATGGTTTCTTTATATACAGCACTACACGTAATGGTTCAATTAGGCACAAAAGCATTGGTTACATTTCACATACTTAGACCAACAGTGATACATGTCCAACAACATAGTCCTTTAAATAAGTTGGGCGCTTGGAAACTCTGCCAGACCGCCGGGGACTGGTAGCCAAGTCCGGGGGGGGCACCCAATTCTTGCTGAGGCTGTGGTGCGACCCTAGGTGGCGTTGAAACCAAGTCCCCTGGATCCGCTGCTGTGGGTGGAACCTCCGCAAGTGGAGTTGGTGGAATGTCAGGCACGGCAGTGGTCTGAGTCTGTGGTAAGTCTGGCAGACCCTCTGAAGTGGCTTGGTTCAGCTCCACGCCGGCAGTTTGCGAGAGAGGTGTAGGTGGAGCCTCACCATCTGTAAGTGTCTGTTCCGGAGCCACGAGCGCAGTTGGGGGCACCACGGTAGTGTCCAAGTCCCCAACCCTGCACCTAAGCTGGTCTATGTGCTGGCGCCACAAGCGTCCGTCTTCGAGTGCCTCCTGGTACGAGCGAGGTCCAGTGACTCCCACTACTTTGGCTGGCACCCAAGGAATGTCCCCCACATAGTTCCGGGCAAAGACCTGGTTTCCTGGAACAAATGACCGTGGTGCGTTGGCACAGCCTGGGGGTTCGGCCACAGCAAAGTCTGGGTGCAGCCGGTCGAGCGGGGACCTGAGGTGCCGGCCCATAAGCAGTTCGGCAGGACTCCGCCCTGTGGCCGCATGAGGGGTGATGTGTTGTACGAACAAGTATTCAGTGACCCGTTCGTGCCAGTCTCCCCGGTCCAGGCGCACCAGTGCCTCTTTTGCCGAGCGCACCATTCTTTCTGCTTGCCCGTTGCTGGATGGATGAAATGGTGCTGTTAGGGCATGGCGGATGCCCAGTCCCAAAAGGTACCGCTCAAAAGTGCCTGACGTGAACTGTGGTCCATTGTCAGAGACAAGTACATCAGGACACCCATGCGTCGCAAAGAGGCCTCGCAGCACCCGGATGACGGCCTCGGTAGTGGTGGAGGGCATCAGGGCCACCTCCAGCCATTTGGAATAGGCGTCCACCACTACCATAAAGGTCCGGCCGTGAAAGGGGCCGGCCAGATCGATGTGCACCCTCGACCAGGGTGTCTTGGGTGTCTCCCAGGTGTGTCCCTTAGCTGCCGGTGGTGCAGGCCTCGATTCTTGGCACGCTTGACAGGCGGAAACCCAGGCAGTGATGGCATTGTCCATGTTAGGCCACCAGACGTAACATCGAGCCAACGCCTTCATTTTGACGATTCCCGGGTGGCCAACATGCAGAGCCTCAAGGACACGTTGACGGAGTCTTTGGGGAATCATGACGCGGTCTCCCCACAGCAGACAGCCGCGATGAGCTGAGAGTTCATGTTGTCTGGTTGCGAAGGGCTGGAACTCCGATGCAAAAGGCCCTTGTGGCCACCCCCTCCACACCCAGTTGAGCACACGGCTGATGGTGCAATCCTGGGCAGATGTGGAGGCCACAGTGGCAGCCGATATAGGCGCTGCCGGAAGATCCTCAGTCAGGAGGAGTGATGAAGCAGGAGCCGGGTCTTCCACAAAAGCTGGAAGAGGGCAACGGCTGAGGGCGTCGGCATGGCCCATCGATTTCCCCGGGCGATGGACGAGCCGGTAGTCGTAGGCTGCCAGGAAAACAGTCCATCACAGCATGCGCGGTGAGAGGACCAGTGGAGTTGGACGATCACCGGCGAGGAGGCCCAGGAGTGGCTTGTGGTCGGTGATGAGGTCAAAAGTCCTGCCGAAGAGGTATTCATGGAACCTCTTCACTCCAACCACAATTGCCAGTGCCTCCTTGTCGAGCTGGCTGTAATTCCGTTCAGTCAGAGATAGCGTCCTGGAAAAGTAGGCGAGCGATGCTTCTCTTCTGTCTGGAAAATGGTGACTAAGGACAGCGCCGATGCCAAAAGGTGAGGCATCGCAGGCAAGGACCAGTGGCCTGGGTTCACTGTACTGTACCAGCACACTGTCCAATGAAAGGAGAGCCTTGACTGCGTTGAAGGCCGCCATCTCCCGATGACCCCAGGACCAAGGTGTCTTTGTGCTGAGGAATCGGTGAAGAGGCTCAGCCACCGTGGCTTTGTGGGGCAGAAACATGTTATAAAAGTTCAGCAATCCCAGGAATGCCTACAACTCCGTCTTGTTCTTTGGGATGGGGGCCTGCTGGATAGCGCGGATCTTGGATGTGGTCGGGTGAAGGCTGGAGGCGTCAATAAGATAGCCCAGGAACTCCACTTGTGGAACGGCGATCTGGCACTTCTCCCTCTTTACCTTGAGCCCAGCCTCCTGGAACCTGGTCAGCACGGCACGGAGGCGCTCGAACAGCTGCTGGTGTGAGTCTGCAGACACCAAGACGTCATCAAAATATGGTACCATGCCCGGAAGCCCTTGCAGGAGACGCTCCATAAGGCTTTGGAAGATGCCAGGAGCCACACTCACCCCGAACTGCAAACGGCGGCAACGGAATGCCCCTCGGTGGGTGACAATCGTCTGGGCTTCAGCAGTGGCATCATCGATGGGCAGTTGTTGATAGGCTTGGGCAAGGTCCAGCTTAGCGAAGACCTTACCCTCACCCAGGGAATGCAGCAGGTGTTTGACAACAGGAACCGGATAAGCGTGCTGCTGAAGTGCCCTGTTGATCGTGCACTTGTAGTCAGCGCAGATTCTCACTGACCCGTCTGGCTTGACAGGCGAGACGATGGGGGTTTCCCACTTGGCGTGGTCAACCGGCTCCAAAACTCCTTGGGCGATCAGCTTGTCCAGTTGTTCGTCCACCTTAGGCTTGAGAGCAAAGGGAACCCGGCGTGGCTTTAGCTTGATGGGGGCGACTTGTGGATCAAGGCTAAAGGAGATGGGCGTACCTGTATATTGCCCCAAAGTGCCGTCAAAAACCTTGGCAAAGTTTTTGACCAGACCCTCAGTCTCTGCGTTAGAGATGCAGTTGATGCCGGTGACTTCCAGGCTGAGGGCATCAAACCAGTCTAGCCCTAGGAGACTTGGCCGCTGACCTTCGACCACCACTAGTCAGAGCAGGCCCGAAAAATCCTTGAAGGCGATCCGGAACCGGCCAACGCCTACCACGGGAATGTCATTTCCCTGGTAGTCTCTCAGGTGTACGCGGTGAGAGTTGAGTTGCCTTTTGGACACTCTGGCTACCAGTCTTTTGATGGTGCTCCAAGACACAATGGACAGGGCAGGCCCAGTATCGATCTCCATGTCACATGGAGCTCCTTCAATGAGCACCGTGACGTTCAGCTTGCGTCGCGTAGGCGAGTCGGTTTGGCCAATCGTGGTTCCAGACGGGCAGCGGCAGTTGGTGAGAGCGAAACAGCTTTCCTTGGCGGACTGGAGTGAAGACTTGGACTTGCAAGTCGGTGAATGGGGGGTGTCAGCCGGAGCCGATCAGCAGACCTTAGCGATGTGGCCCCTTCTGGAACACTTCCGACAGATGGCATCTCTGAATCGACACTTGGCACAGGAATGGTTGCCTCCGCAGCCAGCACATTCCGATTGGCCCTTGGACTTCTTTTGGAACTTCCTGCACTCCCGCTTTGTCTGGTGCACGTCATCGTCTTCACTGGAGGATGCCTCATCACGGCTGGCCTCTTCATGATGCACTGGAACTGGCTTCCTAGCAAGACGTGGGCTGCTGGCCTTGCGGATCTCCTGGGCGGAGAGTTCGGCAGCTTCCGAGACCACGGCCTCCTCAATGGCTTTCTGCAGTGTGAGGTCTGGCTTGGCGAGGAGACGCCGTTGCAGACGGATGTCCTGGACCCCACAGACGATTCGATCCATCAGGGCATCGACTAAGTCTCAGAACTCGCAGTGCATTGCAGCCTGTCGGAGGGCGGCAGTGTAGTTGTTAATTGACTCCCCCTCTGACTGGTTCCGGTGGTAGAATGCATGGCGGGCAGCAATCTTGGACTGCTTGGGCGAGTAGTGGTTGCAGAGCTTCTCTTGAATTGTGTCCCACGGTGTTGCCTGGACTGCTTCAGGCGCAACCAATGCTCAGGCCGTCTCAAACACCTCAGGCCCACAGAGGCTGAGGAATAGGCCCAGCTTCCACTCCTTTGATACTTCTGTCAGCTCTTTGGCTTGGAGGTAGCAGTCAAACCGAGCGAGGTAGGAGTCCCATGATTAAGAGGCTGGCGCAAACGGCGGTAGAGGCACAAGTGAAGCCATGATTCCGATGCCGGCGTGAAGGGCGATGGATGGAACACAGTGCTCTAGCCAGAACAGTCAGCTCTGAATTGGTTCTGTTCAGTGATTTCGCTCAGTGATTCAGCTCAGTGATTTAGCTCAGTTCAGAGGGTGGCTGCATCTGGCTGTGCTCTGATGTCCATCAATTCCACCTTCGTCGCCAGTGTTAAGTTGTGGGTGAACATATCCGACGACACAGCGATTCTTCAAACAGCTCTTCTTTATTCAGAGGCCAGATCAGAACTGAACTGAGGAGCTCAGTCAGCCTGCTTATATAGAGCTCCAGAACAACGTAACTGTAGCAACTTTCTAAAACTATCCAATCACTGAACGTTACTTTCGATCCTTCATTTGCATACAAACTATCCAATCACTGAACGTCACTTTCGATCCTTCATTTGCATAACTATCTACAGTCTCCCCCTGCTGGCCCAGGGTGAGAACTTCAGTACATAACAAAAACCAAGGCATGCAGACAAGGAAGACATAAAACAGAAAGAGTATGCTGAAAATCTGATTCAGATGGCAGTAGGTAACAGGAAATTTAGAAAGCAATCACTTTTCAGGGTGAGCAAATAATGTTTGAAACAATTAGAGGCAGCAATGGAAACTGCTATTGGGGATGCATTACATGTAATATTAGAAAAAGCACTTAGGTGGGAAACAATAAGAGGATCATCAATAAGAGGTGGATCATCGTAGATGGTGTGTTTGGCCTTCTTCCATTTCTAAATTGCTTTCGGTTATCTGTTTGGTTTGGAAGTATTTTAAACCACGCACTGTAAAAGTTGTCTTCAATTTTGTCATATATATTTTTATAGCCCCTAGCATCCTTCTCTTTTCAAGGGCAATGTAGTACAATGGGCACACACAGTGGATGGACTGAAATGAACAAGAGGCTGATGTCTCAAGTGAACACTGCTTAATTATGTATGGCCAGCTGCTTTCATTGACTATGATACATATGTGCCAGAGGGGAGCAGGGGAAAAAAGAGGTATGTGAAACAAGGGTCTGAATCTTCCATTTATTTAATTGAGAGCAATGCCAAAGGAATTTTAAAAAGTTATCTATGCTAGCATTACATTGTTAACAAGCCTCAGTATCTGGCAGCAGTATGAGGAATTCTACACAGTCATACAAAACATGTCCCAACTGCATTTATCTTAATGCGTTTTTAGAAAAGAGCAGTGTTAACATCCCATCTGTAGGTGGAAGGGAGTACAGGAGAACGGCCATGTTTTAAAAAGAAATTTGTTTTAAACAAAATATTTAAGAGAAAGCACCTCCAAAAAAAAATTAATAAGCAGGGCAGAGTGGGGTAGTGACACAAACTTGCTCCCATAAGGCTTTTAGACTTAAGAATGTTGTGCTCTTGGCTACAATAACTAGAAATCACAATCCTCTCTTAAATCCACATACTGGTCTGGCACAGAATTAGCCACATTCTTCTTCACTTGTCCAGATCCTCAAAGTGCCCCTATTTTCCTGGGACAGTTCCAGATCTACAGAAGCTGTTCTTGTTTCTGATTTTATCCCGGAATGTCCCACTTTGCCTTAGGACGTCCCTATTTTCATCAGAAAAATGTGGGAGGCTATGAAGTTATCTGCCCCCCCCCCAAGTTATTTGAAGGCAGTCCTGTAGTTTTAAATGTTTTGTGTTTTGTTGTGTTTTTATATGTGTTGGAAGCCACCCAGAGTATAAATTTTAAAATTATTATGGAATAGGATGTCCCAGAGAAATATTGGAGGGTATGCTTGTCACCTCAGAGTGATTCCTAGTGCTAAAACACTGGGACCGGGGTGGGGTAAGCCTCTATTTTTTCACTCCTCAACCTTGCTAAGAGGCTCCGAGAACAACTAGAGCAGAGCCTTCCAAATTTTTCACGTTGGTGACACACTTTTTAGACATGCATTGATAAGTTGTGGGTGAACATATCTGACGACACAGCGATTCTTCAAACATCTCTTGTTTATTCACAGGCCAGAACAGAACTGAACTGAAAGGTTCAGCCAGCCTGCTTATATAGAGCTCCACTAGAACGCAACAGTAACCATTTTCAGTAACTATCCAATCACTGAACATCACTTTCGACCCCTTATTTGCATATGTGGACCTGAACTATCTACAGTATACCCCTGCTGGCCCAGGGTGAGAACTTCAGTACATAACATGCATCATTCTGTGACACTGTTATTCAGTTTTACTAGCAAACCAGAGGTTAAAATAATTCCTTTCCAGCCCCGGGAGAACCGCAGGGCGTGTCACGACTTACAGTTTGGAAAACTCTGTACAGTACTAGAGGCTACATTACTAGCCTACTTGCTGAGTACACTAAACTATTTTTTTTTTACTGCATATATTCACAGCTTTTCTCCCACTTTTGCTTTATATACTGCTTTCATAAAAAGAAATCATTTAGAATATGAGTTTGACTGTATTTCTGTACCACCCATCGAGGTTGCATGGTGCCACTGGCTTCACTTGCAACAATCATCTCCAAAGGAAAGAATACACACATATGTATTCCATGGATTTCAGAGACGCAGTTGTGCAGGATTCCATATTGCATGGAAGGCGTATACACAGAGAGGTCTGTGTGCACGGCGTCTGACCACACCATGTGGAGTGTGTGTGTGTGTGTGGCAGTGCTTCACTACCTTGAGAGGAGAACCGGAAACATGAGCCTAGAGCCCCATTCTACATTTGATTCCCTTTCATGCATGAAAGAAGCGTGAAACTGCAGCATATTGCATTATTTAGAGGAAGGCCCTATGGTTTGAAAGCGCTGGTAAACAGGATATTTCAACAACTTGTACTACCTTTTCATTTATATATATATACTGGGTATGTTTTTGTTTTTTACTGTTCAGTATGTCTTGGGATGAATATGTAAGTCGTCTCGAGGGAACAAGTGGAAAAGCAGGTTATATATTTTAAGATTAATAAACCAATAATCAACACACTAAAAAAGAAGCACATTTTAAATGAGAAAACTAATCTCTGTATTCACTGAAACCAGAGGATTTTTTGTATCCTCAACCTTTGAAAGAAAAGTCAATAAAAACTTGAGTCTTAATTATAAGTACACATAAATGCTGCAGAGCTATTTTTCTGCCGTGTAACTCTTCTGACCTTCATTCCACATGCATGGCTGGGGCCAAGCACTTTTAAGCTCCATTGATTTTAGTGGGAAAGATTGAAGCATATGCTTATCTCCCTCCGTGGAATCAATGGGGCTTAGAAGTGCTAGGTTGGGAAGGATCATGTCCTACATAAATAACGTGTATGTAAAGCACAAGGAAGAAAATGCCTTACAGTTCTCTGACAGCAAATAGAAGGGCTCCATGCCTGTGGTACAAAGCTCCGCTGACAGATCCATGCCCATCTTTCATTAGCTTCAAATAAAGAAATATTGTTCTGGTCTCCAATATTATTTCACATGGCATAGGCACATACTGTAACGAGTTTGTGTGCTAGGATTGGCGCTTTACAATTCTTGCACGACCATTGTGCCAAAAAACCTGAAGACATAGCTTACAAGGCATTTTAAACATTTCTTTATATACATTCATGTGGCATGTGGAGGCATACATTCTGTGCCTCCAGGTGTTTGGTGTCAGCATGTTTATCCTTGACCAGCAATCCCTTTCTTTGACTAGCATCATAAGCCTAACCATGACTACTCAAAAGAAAATCCTTTTGAACACAACAGGACTTACTCCCAGGTAAGTGGAGTTCAGATTGCAGCCTCAGTAAAGTTACAGCACCCCTGTTTCTCGTCTTTGGATATCACAAAGTAAATGTTTTTAATTCAGAACTAGTGTGGGGCAAGCCCATAAAGATGCTTACATAGAAGCAGACATATTTTTTGAGTAGGATTGCCTTGTTAAGCTCTTTATATATTGGTTGCCCTAATACTAACTGGAAAGCACCAATTTAGCATGGTTCTGCCTGGGAATGGGCCAAGGAGGAATGAATGCCTGCTCCGACTCCTGAATTAGTAGCAGGCCCCTCCCACTTTTACACACTGTCACTTCAGTACATGTGTTGCTATCCTCTGCCACATGACATACAAAATCAGAAGAATGGACTCCTCAAGGACCTTTTCTGATTCTGGCTTAGCCCCTTCAGCATTTATAATGAAGTCACCACACGCAATGCTGTCACAGTTAATGCAGGGAGTGATGGGACTGCACCAAACCTGAGAACAAGATCCCATGGAACACTAACCTTATTAAATGTATGGGGTGGTCGAGAGGTCTTTTCCGCCTTCAGACCATATATGTGGACTAGCTGATCCATGGGGTCCCTTCCCATTCTACAGTACTCTAATTCTATGAAGACATTCATTTTAGTACAAGACTCTTTGCACCCATCTTTACATCCGAGCTTTACTTGATCTCAAGTTTTAGAAAAGCACCGCTCATGCTCACAGTGGCGAGATGTTTCATCATCACATGGGCGTTCTAGCAAGCATAGCTGACATGTAAGCATTTGTTTGTAGAAAGAGACCCACATCTCAGCAAGCTTAAAATAAGTTTGAAGTGTGGGAGGGAAAGACTCATTGACCACTATAAAGTGAGGGCAACGCTACAAAATGTCTTCAGCGTGTTCACTGGCCCCTTTTGTATGTCATTTCAGTATACCCCCACCCAGTGCTTTTTTTTCCTTAAAAAAAATGTTCAGGGGTACTCTCGTTTTCCTACTCATATTGAAATACTGCCCCTCAATGAGGTCAAACTTAGATTCACAAAATGTTTAGGGGTATGCGTACCCCTGCGTCCCCCCAGAAAAAAGCACTGACCCCACAAATTTCCTAAAAGGAGGGCTCAAAAGCTCCAGTGAATACTGGCACAGAAAACAATAGGGCAATTTTAAAATAATAAAAAAAAAAAATAGGGAAGCTATGTTGACTGAAATATTTTAGTCAACGAAGCATCCTCCACAGTTTTACAGGACTTAGCATCCGTTTCTGGCCCCCACCTGTGTGCCTTGTAAATATGGTATGCCTCCTCAAAGCCAGAAGAACGTGCCGTGCCATTATCAACCTCCGTAAGGAAAAAAGAGAGATGTCATGTAGAATTTGCTGGGACTCAAAGCAATCAAAAACATACATGAATTGATAGAGACAGATCTTAGCAACAAGCTGTGGAGACTAGGAAGTCTCACTAGCAGAATGTAGTAGGTGATTTGATAGGCTCTCGTTTGGTATCCATTTTGCATTAGCAACTCAGAGGCAGCTTGGATTTGACAGCTCTTTTGTAGCCTCTTAATGCAGCTGCGAAACCCCAAATGCAGCTCTGTGTCTTGAATATTAATCAGACACAACTATTTTCAGAAATAACATTTACTTCTTATTACAGGAAATGCCTCTTTCCCAGCTACAGTGCCACTACCCTGGAACTAGTAGTACTGGGCATATTTTGAAAAGAATAATATAGCTGTAACTGACTGAAGCAGCACTAAAGATTTAGGGTTATCTGTTTGAGCAGCCACAGAAAGGGACAGGGGCAGAATTAATCATATTTCTTTAAACCACTAGTTTAGTAGAATTGCAACAGGCATGCTGATAATGAAATTAAATTCTAAACTATTATAATAAATTATTGGAGAATCAGAATCAGAGCAGTGTTGGGGGGGGGAGGGATTGTTTAACCCTCTCTTCCATGAGATATTTCCTGATCTACCTCTCACCTCTAAAGAAACTGCTATAAGAATCACAGGGGGAAAGATGAATGGGCATAGCCAGGATTTTTGTTGGGGGGGTCAGAACCTCAGTTTGCTATGTATTTTTAATTTATTTTTATTTATTTTGAGTGCAACTGCCCCCCCTGGCTATACCCATAGAAAGATACACATGTACCTACATTTCCCTTTCCAAATGATCAGAAACATGTGCTTGAAGTTAACCATTACTCACTTCTTCAGTTGGTTTTAATGCAACATTTATCGTTTGAGTTGGCTTCAGGCCATGATCTTTAGCACGCATGTCATTTTAAAGGAACAAGGAATATGTTATCACAGTTATGTACTTTGGATTCTACGCTCACCCATGCCACTTAAAACATTATATTCAAAGTCTCAAGGTGAGATGGTAAGCAGGCCTGAGATGTGATGCTGATTCTATCCCACTTCCTTCCATATTCTTACTGCAAACACGCAGGCTGTCAGTTCGATCATAACCATAGCATAGGAGTGGGGGGGGGGGTAACACTTTCCACATCACACTTTTCCAAATCACCTGCCTCCACCCCCCACCCCCGTTTTATCCACAGGAGAAAACTAGTACGTACTCCTTGTTCCAAGGCCTCCCATGTTTCCGTTGGCCTGCTCCCTGGCTCTGATGCTTGCTTGTTTCCTGGCTCATCTCAGACAGCCGCCTACAGCTCAGCCCCTTGACTCTCACAAATGAAATGATGAATGGTCAAGTTAACCAAAGGTCTCACTTCCCTTGGCCAAGGAACAATCATAGGGCCACCATACGCCCCAGACATTACACTTTTGGGGTGTCCTGGTTTTTATTTTTTGAAATATGGCAACCCTAAACTTCTGCACACGATGAAAAAAACATTTTTTCACCTTCCCTCATTTCCAGCTGCACCTGGGGAAGATATAGATCATGGATTATTTAATTTCTATACTGCTTAATATACCGGTATTTAAAATATCGCTAAGTAGTATAGACAGGTGAAAAAGAGGGCAGGGCTCCTGAAAGTTTAATAATTGTTTCAGGAGGCATAATTTGTAATCATTCTCTTTCCCATGCACCTGTAAAAACCGTAGGACTCCTGTTTTCTTTTTCGCCTGGCTACCCTAATGGATATGCTAGTGATTTTGTTTCTCTGCTGTGCACAGTGTTTGAGGCTACTGCTGTTTAACGTACCATGTGTGCCAACTTACGAAAGCATAATTCTAATTTGACCCAATGAATTCTTAAATGCTGGAAGGCAGGCCTGTATCCAATAAAACAAGCAGCCCTTTGGTGCTCCCAAATATGCCATGTACTTGGCCTTCTAAATTACCCATCACTGGCTGATCAGATTGGAAAATAAATGCGCATTTGCAGCACCGAGCAGACATTTTAATAGCCAAGCAGCCTAGGTATGGATGACTGCCCAAAACAACACATTGTTAATGCAAGCGGAACCAAAACTGGGGGGGGGGGGGTATTAAGATCTTGGCACTGGGGCCTGTAGGTAGGAAATGAGGATGAAGAGCCCCACAACAGACTGTAGTTGGCTTTTCCAGAACAGCCTTAATTCCAAGAAGTGGTGTGTAATGATGGGAATCTGAGAGATGATTCATGTTTGTTTTATGAGATGCTGTTTACTGCAGCATGCAGTCTGGGTCATAACACTGTATCTTTATTACGCAGTTAGAGCGATTGGATGGCTAGATCTGGCAGAATGCTGTACTCACAGTCCACTGCTCTTCACCCAATTTCTGGATTTAGTGTTGCTGGGAGGAGCAGGGGCTTGTCTGTTTGGGGATAGGGAGCAGCAGTGTAGAGTGCAAGCTGGTCCCTTGGGGAGTGCCAGGAAAGAAGAAAGGCCTGGGGCATGACGGATTGCAGAGCTGGGACATCCTCTCGATGTCAGAAAGCAAATCCCCAAAGAGGAAAGGAGTGGGTTGAAAGCAAGGAAGAAGAAGAAGAGTTTGGATTTGATATCCTGCTTTATCACTACCCTAAGGAGTCTCAAAGCGGCTAACATTCTCCTTTCCCTTCCTCCCCCACAACAAATACTCTGTGAGGTGAGTGAGGTTGAGAGACTTCAGAGAAGGGTGACTAGCCCAAGGTCACCCAGCAGCTGCATGTGGAGGAGCAGGGAATCGAACCCGGTTCACCAGATTACGAGTCCACTGCTCTTAACCACTACACCACACTGGCTCTCTGGAAGGTGCATCCAAGAAAAAAATTCTCATAATATCCAGGGGGGCAGGAAAAGGAGAGGAAAGTCAGGTAAAGGAAGAAGTTGGGGCCCCTTAATTTCTGTTCTGATCCCAAATGGTTCACATGCACATGGTTTTGACTTGCTTTTACATTTATCTGCTGTAATGGTCCCAGCCACTTCTTCATTCGAGCTCATGCAGATGCAACATGGCAAACAACAAGCCAGAGGAAAAGCATTCACCTGAAATTACTGCCTTTGTAAGCAGCGAAGCATATATAAGCGGCTTACGGAATGAAAGCATGTTTGAAAGCCAAAATACCAAGTTACTGTTGGGCAATGAAAGATTTGTGTGTGTTTCCCACCCCCGATTCTGAACCCACACTTGTCTGTACATACAAAATGGCCGGACCTCTGCCAATGTTGCATTTATTTACTATCGAAATGCAGCCGCACTGTGGGAAGGCAGGTCTGGCCGAGAAACAGAACCGATGTTGCAATGTGGATTTGAGTTGTTTGCAATTTCATCTGCTGCGAAGGCAAGATGAGAGAAACACACCCAAGAAAATTCTCAGGAAGGCAGGAGACCGCCCCCCCCCCAAACCACCCTTAGCAAAGGAACAAATGGGTTGAGGAGGATTATCTCCTTTAGCCCAAGTTATGCAGTTACCCTGTACAGTGGTACTTCGGGTTAAGTACTTAATTCGTTCCGGAGGTCCGTTCTTAGCCTGAAACTGTTCTTAACCTGAAGCACCACTTTAGCTAATGGGGCCTCCTGCTGTCGCCGTGCTGCCAGAGCACGATTTCTATTCTCATCCTGAAGCAAAGTTCTTAACCCGAGGTACTATTTCTGGGTTAGCGGAGTCTGTAACCTGAAGCGTATGTAACCCGAGGTGCCACTGTACAATAAATATATCTGGGGGCTCATACCCATATATGGGCATGGGGATATGAGAAGGGGTACCTGGTCCACACCCCCTTGTCCCCTCTTCAAAAGTGCTCTTCCATAAAACAAAGCATGAACCCAAATCTCAAGCGCCAGAGATCTCTCCATATGTACAAGCAGGAGAGCTTACCAGACATCATTGCTTTTTGCCTTATTGCTGAAATCCCTCTCTTGGCGGGCAAAGAGAAAACAAAACAATCTGAGCTAATGGATTCGTAACAGATATCAACAGCAAACCACTTGGTCATTCCATTTTCTTCCTTTCACTCTCAAGAGGATCCGAAATGGGGAAATGCTAGCATCAGTCTGCAAGCTATTCTTAATGAAAATGGAGGCACTTTTGTCTAGAGGTTTCCAGGAAGTGGATGCTGAAAGAATCCTAGGCTGCATCTCCACCCCACCCCCCAAAAAGGAAAGAATCCTGGGAACTATAGTCTGTTTAGGGTGCAGGGAACTGTAGCTTTTTGAGGGGTAAACTACAGTTCCCAGGATGAGAGAGAGAGAGAGAGAGAGTGCGCCCAGTCACAATGGAACAAGCCACCTAGAGTCAGCTAACCAGGTCCTTCTCTGAAACTGTTCCTTCTCTTGGAAGGCAAAACAGAGCAAGAGAGAAGCAGGCTTTGCGAGGGTGTTTTGTACTTCAAATAGCTGTCTTGCAGAAGGCTTGCCACTGTTTTGTCTTTTTAATAGAAAGTAGCTCTCACCCCAGCCCAAATCCCTCCCCTGCTGCAAAATAAATTATTATTATTATTATTATTATTATTATTATTATTATTATTATTATTATTTGAATTTATATACCACCCTATACCTGGAGGTCTCAGGGTGGTTCATAGAATAAAATCAAAATAGAAAACCATAAAATACATAATCAAAATAAAAGCAACAACCCAATAGCCCACAAAAGATTATAAGCTCACTGGGCAGAGACCTAGGTGGCTGGTCTGTTGTTTATTAACATGGATAGTACTATTAAAAATGATCAGGACTTTTTTTCTGCCAGAACTCGCTAGAACTCAGTTCCGGCACCTCTGAAGAGGGTGCCATTGCCATTCTAAGAGAATGAAGGAGGTGTTCATGGTGAGTTCCGACACCTCTTTTTCTACAAAAATAGCACTAATTATAATCACTAAAAAAAATATGTTTAGGGGTACTCTCATTTTCCTACTCATATTGAAATACTGCCCCTCAAAGAGGCCAAACGTAGATTCACAAAATGTTTAGGGGTATGCATACCCCTGCATCCCCCCCAGAAAAAAGCACTGATTATAATATGATTTCAAGGTAGCAAAAGATCTGAGCGCCATCCTTTTGGGAAATCTCAAGCAGCTATCATTTGTGCAATTCTAAGCAGGAACAGCACGAAACAAATGACTAAATCCAAAAGCAGACCACATGCGGTGAATTAACATTAAGAAGCAACAGCAGTGACCTAACCTTCAGTGCAGACATACTTTAGTTCACTTCCAAAGTACTGTCTGAAGCGCCTTTCAAATGTTTGAATAAAGCAGGATCAATACGGTGGGTGGGTGGCGGGGGAGAGGGACCAGGGAAGGTGTCATCACAACATCAAACTCTGTATATGTTAATCTCCCAGTCTGAAACAAGCCTTTGTGAAACAAGCCTCTACAATTCTATGACTCTGTAACTATGCAAGCATATAACTTCTGCATGCAGTGGAGAGAGTCCTAGTACTAAGAAAATTTAAGGGTAGGGGGGGTTAGCAGTGCACACATTGTGGTAGTAACAGGTGGGTGGGTGTTTAGTATGTATCAGCTTTGCGCTGTTCCAAAAGCCAGGCTTCTGTAAATAACCCCACCAAAGGTTTTAGGGAGGATTAAATTTTGGGGTTAATACTAGGTCAGACATCCCATCCAGTGACTGAGATAAGGAAACGACATTGTTCTAAAACTAATCACATCGCTCTGCACCCTCCCCTAGTTCTGTACGCAGCCGCTGTCTCTTGCTTTTCCCCTTTATCTCAAGCCTCTGGGTGGCTGCAGGGTTTTCACTATCATCGATGATAAGCAGGAAGAAAACAGCTGAGATTGTTTAGACGTCATTGCGTGGTGGGGCTCCCCCCCCCTGCCCACAAATGTCCATATATTCACTGGAATCTGTAGTTCAGAATGAAAAACTGCACATTCGTAGATGAGTTCAGGGCCCAATTGTGTAATGTCTTGGTTTTACTTTTTAACAGTTGCTGATCAGGGTTGGGATCACAACCTTCTCCCTTGTACAGTGATACCTTGGGTTACGCTTCAGGTTACAGACTCCGCTAACGCAGAAATAGTACCTCAGGTTAAGAACTTTGCTTCAGGATAAGAACAGAAATCGTGCTCTGGCGGCGCGGCAGCAGCAGGAGGCCCCATTAGCTAAAGTGGTGCTTCAGGTTAAGAACAGTTTAAGATTAAGTACGGACCTCCGGAACGAATTAAGTACTTAACCTGAGGTACCACTGTATCTGTATGAGGTACCACTGCAGGGACGCGGGTGGTGCTGTGGGTAAAACCTCAGCGCCTAGGGCTTGCTGATCGCATGGTTGGTGGTTCGAATCCCCGCGGCGGGGTGAGCTCCCGTCTTTCGGTCCCAGCTCCTGCCCACCTAGCAGTTTGAAAGCACTCGTAAGTGCAAGTAGATAAATAGGTACCGCTTTATAGCGGGAAGGTAAACGGCGTTTCCGTGTGCTGCGCTGGTGCTGGCTCGCCAGAGCAGCTTCATCACGCTGGCCACGTGACCCGGAAGTGTCTGCGGACAGCGCTGGCCTCCGGCCTCTTAAGTGAGATGGGCGCACAACCCTAGAGTAGGATACAACTGGCCCGTATGGGCAGGGGTACCTTTACCTGTTTACCACTGTATCTTGGTGCTGGTGAAAATCTCTCCCCACTCCTGCAGCCATTTCCACTGCTCATGGTTGCATAAATGCTTCTCCCCCCTCTCCATTTTATCCCCACAACAACCCTGTGATGTCTTCTAGAGTGCGAGAGTGATTGGCCCAAGTGAGCTTCATGGCTGGGTCGGGATTTGAACCCTGTTCTCCCATATCTTGGACCAATATTCCAACCACTACACTACACTGGTTCTCATTAAAGACCAACTGTCCATGTGTCATGGTCCAGATTTTATCTCCCCCCACAAACCCTTATCGTTCTTTTTTTATTAAAAAACTTGTTTATTGGGTTTTTCAGATTAAAATTTTACAGTCACATGTCCAACATACAATATAAAAACAAGATTCCAAAGAGTCTCTTGGACTTCCCTCCTCCCCTTTGTGGGTCCTGTTGTTAATCATTTCCTCCTGCATCTTTTATAATAATCCTAATTTTTTTTATCTCTCCATTGCATTCAAAATTCACCATTAAACTACAAGTGATATTCCAATTCTACTAATGATTTTAACCATTTACAATGGTCTTTAACATAAGTTATAAATTTTCCCCATTCCTTATTTAAAATGTGGTCTTTCAGATTTCTGATTCTTCTGGTCATTATAGTCATTTCGGCATAATCTGCCATTCTTCTCTGGTAGGGACTTTCTTCTTTCTATCTCTGGGTCAATAACATCCACGCAGCCCTGGTCTCATACATAAATATTCTTTTCTGCTCTCTTGGGATTTCGGCACCTCAAACCTGTTATTCTTAAAGTAAAAAGCGCACATGTGAAATGCATGTATCTCTTTAACCCAGAGCTTTCCAAACTCTGTGTCGCGACACATTGGTGTGTCGGCTGCAGTGTGTAGGTGTGTCACAAGAACACTCCCTGCTCTCCTCCCAGGGCTGGAAAGGGGCTAGTTTAACCTCGAGTTTGCTAGTATAACTGAATTACCATGTCACGAAATGATGTATGTCTAAAAAGTGTGTCACCAACATGAAAAGTTTGGAAAGCTCTGCTTTAACGTGTCATCCAGTTTGGCTATCCGCCCAGTAGGGTGTTAGGCTGTGTTGGCTTTGCAAGAATCAGGCAGAACAACTATATACGAGGCAGAATCAGGCCAGACACAGCAAGTCAACAGCAAGTAACTGTATGTTACTTTATTTTCTGAAATGCCAGTCCCTCAAAGCCCATTGTTGTGGCCCGACAATAAAATAATGTCAAAGCACCTATGTTTGCATAGAAAGCAGCATGGGAAATGTTGGTAGCTGGCCTTGAGCATGGGTAGATTCACTATTAAGGCTGCAATCCTGTACACACTTACCTGGGACTAAGCTGAGTAGGGCTTACTTCCAAGTAGATATATACAGAATTGCACTATAAGACACCAACTGCAACAAAGCTATATTTGGCCCAATCGCATGCCTACAGATATATAGTGACCCCATTCTGTGAAAACCCATTGTAGCTTTGTGGCTACATTAATATGTGGCTCCATTAATATGTGAAGCTGGCAGATAATGAAACAGAACTTTATAGATTTTCCCTCCAGGGCCAATTTACACATTATTAGGTGTTTGATTTGGGGGATTGATTGTTAAACCACTCTGGAAATTATAGCTCTGTGAGGGGAACAGGGGGTCTCCTAATTATAGTTTCCTGGAGTCTTTAGGAGAAACCATGACTATTTGACGTGGTGTGATTCTGCTTTAAATTGGTTATTTCAACAAGCCTTCTTACGAAAACGATTCCTTGTTTTTATAAACTTATCTGACAACCCATTTCTGTATTTCTGTTTCTCTGGTGTATTCTGCTTGATTCTACCTGCTATGTTGTTTGTATCAATGTATATATTTTGGTACACTTAAACTGTCAAAAACAGCAGTGCAGTATTCAGTAAAGCACAAAACCTGATTGATAAGCCTGTCTGATCCACATGTTAAGTCAAAGAGGTGCAGACTGGGATACTTCATACTGGAATTAATAAATATCACATTTCTCAAGCAACCCAAAGCAACATTCCAGGTCATTGTGTGACATTGTCAAAACACTGTAAAGTCACGACACACTGTAGTTGCATTATTGAATGCTGACCACTAGCTTTCTGGTGTAGTAATTTATGACAGCCTATAATGCATGAGTCATATATATTCAGAATAAAATGTCTTTCAAAGTTCATGACATTAATCATTAGCTGGTTATTTAATTTAGCATTGACTGCAATATGATTTGTAATTACAAAATTCCTGCTCTGAGTCATGAAATGCAGAGAGAGAGGAAAATGTACAGTGGTACCTCAGGTTACATACGCTTCAGGTTACAGACTCCGCTAACCCAGAAATAGTGCTTCAGGTTAAGATCTTTGCTTCAGGGTGAGAACAGAAATCGTGCTCCGGCGGTGCAGCGGCAGCAGGAGGCCCCATTAGCTAAAGTGGTGCTTCAGGTTAAGAACAGTTTCAGGTTAAGAACGGACCTCTGGAACGAATTAAGTACTTAACCCAAGGTACTACTGTATTAACAAAGGCAGAATATTTCATCTCACATACACAGAGTGTTTACCCAGCACTGTTACAATCTTCCTGCCCAGAAGTATATGCCTAAGACGGATGGATCCTTTTGATACGTGCAGATGAACTGCTCTAATTATATCCCCTGCCTGCCTTTGCTGGTTTAGATCTTAAAATTACTGAGCATGTGTCTAACGATCAATGGCGTGCTTGACAGCTACTCCATGTCATAGATCATGGAGTAAATCCAATCTGGAAAATCTCTATTATATTGGCATAAACATCATGGTATCAAAGTGACTGAAAAGAATGTTTCCAGGAAAGGACTTGTGGAGGCAGAGGGGGGGTGGGGGGAGAAAGAAAGGAAGGAAGGAAGGAAGGAAGGAAGGAAGGAAGGAAGGAAGGAAGGAAGGAGGAAGCCATGCTTTTATTATAGCTCAAACAGTAGGATTTTCAAAATCTGGGCATTTATAATATACACTACAGCTGTAGATATCCACTGCCTTGCAGGACATCTTTGAAAGGAAAAAAGGCTAAGGAGTAAACCCTATAGAAATCCAGAGTGGATTCCCTAAGACAGTTGGATGGCGCCTTGTACACCTCCTTCCAGCAACTCCTGCAACCAAGCTGATGCCAAATGTATCACTCTGCTTTCCTTTGGACCACATCAGCGAGGTTAAGAGTGGGGTTTTGTCATCTGGGCAGCCAAGGATTCCCAGACGCGCTGCCCAGGAGAGGTCAGTGCAGGAGGCAGTTATGAGCTGCAGGTCTCTGCAGCCACAGCGGGCGCTGTGATTCTCCAGCAATTTGACTTTATTCCTGGAGGTGCTCTCCATTGCCCCTGAGACAGATGGATGCCAAGAACAGCCATAGCACAGCTCCTACTATGTGATGAGCTTGATTAAGGTCAGGATCCAGCCCCTCATCTGTGTGATGCTCATTTCAGGAATCAAATATGTAAGGCCATCCTATTAGGCTTGTCATGTGTCCAGCAAATTCTGGACATGCCAGGAAATCGGATGCCTAAAATGGCGTCCTGGGGAAATTTTTGAATTTTAAGAGATATCCAGAATTTCCTGTACGTATGGCAACCCGGGTTTTTCTCCTGTTGTTTTCTGCTGAGCAGTGGGAGGAATGTCCCCCCTACCCATACGTGGGAAACCCAAAGTGCGCTTGCACCCTGCACAGCAGCCCCAACTGAGGAGGAAGGGAGCGCGGATGATGGAAAGAGGGCAAGAGCAGCCCCGAGCACCCGCCAGCCATCCAGAGACTCAGTTATCCTGCCCCTGCCTTCCTCCCCCTCGAGAGCTGCTGAGTTACCTTCTCAAAGCTGCCGCAGCTGCTGCCTCAAGTAGGACAATTGATCCCCATCCCAGCCTGCAGAGCAGGAGGCAAAAAGCCTGGCTAAAAAGGAACAGGGTGCCAGTGGCTGCTTGCTCGGGAGCAGGTCCAAAGGAACTTACCTCCTCGGTCCCACCCTCCCAAAGTAGGAGGGGGAAAACCTCAACAAGGATGTCAGGGACAAACCAGAGGTTTCAAGTCCCCTGGAGGGAGGGGGGAGCCTGGGAGCGCAAGAAGTGGGAGAGCTGCCTGAGGGGGAGGGAGAGAGTGAGGAGAGAGCAGTTGGACTAAGCCAAGAGCAGGAGGCAGAAAGGGCTGGTGAGCTGGGAAGTTCACAGAAAGGGTTAAGCTCAAGCTCAGAATTGGGGTAGGGGTTTACAACTGCCCTCAGGAGATGTGTGGAGAAGAGGGCCTAGAGGCCAGGCGGTAGGCCTCTAATTTTATGAGTTGTTGGAAGGGGAAACGCAGGCCTCAGCAGAGATCTGAACTGAGTGACTCTGATGGATGATACAATGTGCTAATGACCCGCTGTAAATATGTAAATAAAGACTATAAAAAACTGCTCCGTGGTGATTGTGGTGAAGAGAGAAGCCCTCAGCTCTCACAAAGGAGTTGAGAAATGTGTCCTCAACAACTTTGGGGGTGTCAGGGATTTTACTTTTTGAAATACGGCCAGCCTATATTCAGGTGGCCACAGTTACTCCACAATTTGCATCAGAATAACTAGATGGGATCCCCTGCTTCAATCAGCACCAGCAGCAGAAGTCCAAGAAGCAGAGCACAAAGAGAAGATGCCTTATCTTCTGGACAGCTCCTCTTCTGCTCAGCACCAGACACTCCCCACCAACTGGCTGACACTGCTGGACAGCTCCCCAGGCACCAGCCAGACAAGGCCAAGCAACACTGAAGCCTGGCCCATTCTCAACAGCCCTGCCAAGTCTCAGATCAAGGGAAACAAATGGGCTGCCTCAGTGGGCAGAGTCGCCCTTGAGCCCCTGGGGCACTCTTCAGACTTCAGCCCTTGCAGTTCTCAAGGGTCCTGAAAGCATCATACATTATCCTCTTAATGGTGTGCACATCTATGCATGTAGTATCTTGTTTAAAGGCCAAGTGCAAAACAACCTTCAGTCATAAGGTACTAGCTGACAATAATAGCTGCTATACCTTGAAATCTGCAGACAAAATCACACGTAGAAAGGCCATTATCTGGCATGGCTGTCTTGGAGTAATAGATCACTGCTGCACAAGGACCAGGGGGCTTGTTGACTACAACCAGAATGATGATGATGATGATGATGATGATGATATAATAATAATAGTAATAATAATAATAATAATAATAATAATAATAATAATAATAATAATAATAATATTCTACCCCACCCTCCCCAGCCAAAGCCGGGCTCAGAGTGGCTAACAACAGTAAAAAATACAACATTCTAGATACAACATTGGGCTAGAGTTCTGTGAAGATTGCCAAAGGAGGGGGTCAGGCTGTGCCCTGGCCAAAGGCCTGGTGGAACAGCTCTGTCTTGCAGGCCCTGCAGAAAGATGTCAAGTCCCGCAGGGCCCTAGTCTCTTGTGACAGAGCGTTCCACCAGATCGGAGCCACAGCCAAAAAAGCCCTGGCTCTAGTTGAGGCCAGCCTAACCTCTCTGTGGCCTGGGACCTTCAGGATGTTTTTGTTTGAAGACCATAAGTTCCTTTGTGGTCCCGTGGGTACGAGGGTCCTAGGCCGTGATCTGAGCAGCAGCTCCATGACTTCATGAAGAGCAGTTGGGATTAAGGTGATGATGCTGCTACAGAGAGATACAACTACTGCAAGTAAGAATTATTATTTTTTTACAGCAAAATAGGGAACAAGGACAACTTCACAAAGGCTAAGGGCATGGATGTGCCTCCAATCCAACAATACGTAATGGTCATTTCTTCTTCCTCCTTCCTGTCTAATCCCCAAATAGCAGTTACCTGCCCCCCTGGTGATTTGGAAGATTTGCTGAGACATGTTCAAAGTGAATGAGGAAGGTGCCGACTTATGGATGAGATGGGACAAAAATATGAAGGGGAAAAAAGAAATTTAAGCTAAGCAAACCTCACCATCTGTCTCGTAATTCTGTGCATTATGCGACTGACAGAAAAACTCCACTGATTCACAGTATGATTCATGTGGGAATAAAGCAGTGGCAGATTTCCAGATCTTCTGCATCTGGAAACCCTCTACATTGTTATC
Organism: Podarcis raffonei; assembly: GCF_027172205.1. Classification (NCBI taxonomy): domain Eukaryota; kingdom Metazoa; phylum Chordata; class Lepidosauria; order Squamata; family Lacertidae; genus Podarcis; species Podarcis raffonei. The sequence continues at coordinate 27,142,571 of NC_070606.1, forward strand.
AAAATATTTAATATACATTCAGACATATTTAGGGAACAAAACTTTTGAGGGTACTTTTTACATTAATATCTTGCTACTCACTAGATGTTTTATGAGTTCTGAAGGTCAGTGGAAGGTGTGAGTGCCCCTGAGGACAATGAATAGAAGATTCTGGTCTAGCCTTGCATGGTAACATTACAAATAGTGATGGGAATTAAGTGTCTAAATCCTATGTTTTGCGTTTGATATACTTAGGTGGCCAGATTGCTGTACGAAAGTCAGGTATGGCTTCCAGGCCACTCAAGTCTGGCTCTTGAATGAGATTGATGTTTCTTCATTCCTTTAAAAACCTTTATATTTTGCCTTTCCACATAAAAATTCCTCCACGGCTGCTTGCACATTAAGATCAACTGTAATGGGATAAAATGGCCCCCAGCCTGAAACTTCCAAATTCAAATAACTGATTCCATAAAAGAGTTAATAAAACCAGCAGTAAAAGATCCCCAGAGTTGAATAACATGCCCTATCTGAAAGCCTCCAGAAATAGCTTTCCAAAAATAGTGGAATGTGGTGGACTTCTGGCTGTCAGCTGTTAAGAAGTTCCAGAAGTGTGGGGACACCACAGAAAAAGCCGTCTCTCTTCTGGGCCTGTGAACATGTCTTCAAGACTGTTATTCACTGCATCTTCCTGAACCATTTCACTGGCATGGTCAGGAGAGGGGCTGGAAGAAAGACTGTTTTGAGGAACTTTGCTTATCGCGGGGAGTGGATTTGTCGTGGAAGAGCTCCAAATCAGCTTTAATTGTACAACCTGAATTTGCCCATGTGTGATTAAATCCCACCTGAAAACAGCAACACTCTAGAAGCAACCACAGTTAGCAATTCCCATGGGTGGGAATGTGTTTGAAAAGGCAACCATAGAGGCCGGCTAGAGTGGCAGTCCCAGCTTCCCTTTCCTGTTCTTCTTTGGTTTTGCCCAACTTTCTTGCCCTTTGCACCTACTTCTTATATATTTGTCCCGTTTCCCCTGCCGCCCCCACCCCCGGCAGGGCTAGTGATTTCTGGCAAATTTTAGCACAGGGGGGAAAATGCTTCAGCTATCAAAAGCATGGGAAACACATGTAGTGAGCTAACAACCAGAGCGTAAATGGAAAAAAAGAGGTGTTATATAGCTGTTATAGGAACTATACTGAAAGACTGATTGCGGGTTGCAGCCAATGCTGTTTCATCTTTGTATCTTCGGTCTGTAAGAACATTTGTTGTCCCATTCCTTTCTAGTGTGCCATTTTAGTGCCGAAATATTTGAAATTGACAGTAACTTTCTCATCGACCCTCTCTGTTCTTTTCTTCCCCAGCCTAATTACACGCTTTTAACATTACTGAGCAATTACCTTCATGGAAAATTGGGTGCACTTTTTGATGATATCTGCGCTACTCATTGAACATTAGGTAACTTCATGTTGCAATTAGGATCACTTCCACTCTACTCAGACTGAAATTCCATCATCTCTCCTCAAGCTTGTGTTATCTACACTTGAAACAAAAACTGGGTTGTGTGTCTCTGACCTCAAGAAGAGAAGCCAAAATCACATCCTCAGTCCAGGTATCCAGTAGCAGTTGATGGTAGTGATTCATTAATTTATTATTGGGACTATAGGATAAACTAAGGGATTGTGTTTGTTTTTCTGTTTTTCTGTTTAGTGGGCCTAGTTTTTGTTCCGTGTTAGTCAGTATGGACAATGCTGCACTAAGTGAAGCAACAAGGCAGGGATAAGAGCGATAAGGAGAAGCAATGGTCTGATTTGGGATAAGGCAGGGATGGGAGATCTCAGCCCACCAGGGGTTCCACTTTGGCCCATGGGGTCTTTTTTTTTTAACCACACTTACCTGTCAATCAGAGGGACGCGGGTGGCGCTGTGGGTTAAACCACAGAGCCTAGGACTTGCTGATCAGAAGGTCGGCGGTTCAAATCCCCACAACGGGGTGAGCTCCCGTTGCTCAGTCCCTGCTCCTGCCAACCTAGCAGTTCAAAAGCACGTCAAAGTGCAAGTGGATAAATAGGTACCGCTCCAGCGGGAAGGTAAACGGTGTTTCCGTGCGCTGCTCTGGTTCGCCAGAAACAGCTTAGTCATGCTGGCCACATGACCTGGAAGCTGTACGCCGGCTCCCTCGGCCAATAAAGCGAGATGAGCGCCGCAACCCCAGAGTCGGTCACGACTGGACCTAATGGTCAGGGGTCCCTTTACCTTTACCTTTTACCTGTCAATCAACTGACACCAATAGATGGGCAAGAGGCAGAGTTCAGTTCTGCTGAGTTTAGCTGTGCTGTTGATCCCTGCAGAAAGCAGGATTTAACCCACCTACTCATCAGCTGATTGTGAGAGTGGGGTTAAATCCTGCCAGGTTGGCTGCATGAGCTAGTTCTCCGCCGTGAACTCCCACCCATAGCTCAACCTTGAAGTAAGCAGGATTTAACCCCCTGCCCTTCAGCTCATGAGAGGAAGTTCAAATCCTTCTCCAGAGCTACCTCCCCAATTTTGCCAGGTGGGTGGGACCACCCACCTGTCAATCATCTGATGCCATCATTTCTGGGGGGAGAAAATGATCTGCTTCCCCGTGCCCAAAGGGTTCTCTACTCCAGGTAGAAAGCCACTTCTTTTGTTCCACTGGAATGGAAGTACCTGAACAATGGGGCCCATTCCCATAGTTTTGACATTTCCAAAATGGTTGCTTTAAAGCAGCAATGGCCAAATTTGGCCCTCTAGCTGTTTTTGGACTACAACTCCCATTATGCCTAGCTAACAGGACCAGTGGTCAGGGATGATGGGAACTGTAGTCCCCAAACAGCTGGAGGGCCAAGTTTGGCCATCACTGCTTTAGAGGAAACTATAGGAAAGCGGTTCCCACATAATAATGCAAGGAATGAAGAGATTCTGTATACCTGTACACTATCCACAAAATACGTGTGTGTGCAGAATGAATTCCAAACAAAGCAAGATGTTCATAACCTTTGGTCTATACAGCACAGCTCAGTACTGACTCTCCAGGTTTTTAGGCAGGGGGCATTCCCAGCCGTAACAGGAGATGCCAGGGATTGAACTTACCATCTTCTGCATGAAAATCAGATACTTCACACCAAGCTAAAGCCCAAGCAGCAGTTATTGGGACATAGATACGGACACAATGTATTTCTACGTGTTCTTTTCAAATACAAAATGGGTTCTCTCTTGTTTTTCCCCACACAAGCGCTCTCTTTGCTCGCAGCTTTGCAATAAAGATAATTGCAATTTATGCAGAGTGCAACCCAAAGCAGCAGTATCCAACAGTATTTTGTAGACCTAATAGCTAAGAAGAAAGTTACTGTATATTGAAATACCCAGTAATCTTGGTGTTGATTTCTGCACACTTGTCTATGGTACATATATGGAAAACACCACCGTACAGAATTTGGACCTGATGCTTTGTACAAGACCATCTGGAATATTGCTATTTTGGAAAAAGAGATACTCCATATTCAAATATTGCAAGGCACAGCTACGCCAGATATTTTATATATATATTTTATTTTCAGGAATGAATACCACTTGTAACAACTTACACCAGCTTCCCATGTGATCTGGAACTCTTGATTTATTGTATTGTGTGGCAAAAGAAAAGTTATGTGATTTGTCCCAATGGTTCCTTATTCTCTCTCCCCCCCCCTTTGTAATACATTTTTCTTACATTAAAATCAATTTATTTAAAATTAAGAAAATACTATATTCCTAACTGAGCAGGGAATAATAAACAGAAACATTTGCAAAAATAAGCAGTAGATTTTAATACAATTAGCTGCCTTAACAGCAAACTGTAAAGACAATTTGCATAGCAAGACCATTTTCAGAATATCTACATGCCTCGTCATTCTGCGCTTCTCATTAAGCGGAAATGCAGTTTCAATCTAAAGTGTTTATTAATAATACTCATATTGTGGAGCAAAACACACCATAGGACAAATATTAAAAGAAAACCATTTGCTTTTCGCTTCCTTGCTTGAAAGAGTTAGCCTTTAACAGCTCGCCCTCTGCTGGCTGCAGAGCAAAATGAGCTGGAGCAGCAACAATAAATGAAGAACGGGTATGGTTGGAAAGCTGAAAAGAAGAAAATAACGATCTGCCAAACTGTCCCAAAGTGAAATGGAAAAGCCAACAAGCAACCCAAGTCTGGTGGATGTTGATTAGGGAGGGGCCATAGCTCAGTGGAAGAACATCGGCTTTGCATCCAGAAGATCCTGGGTTCAAGTCCTGCTATCTCCAGGGTGGGTTGGCAGAGATGCCTGCCAGGAGCCCTAGAAAGCCAGAGCCAATCACTGCAGACAATACTGGCCTAGACAGGCCAATGGTTTGGCTCATTGTAAGGCAGCCCCCTATGTTCTTATTCCACCTTCCATATCTTCTTACAGAGAGCCAGTATGATGTAGTAATACAATGGGGAAATATAGCTGAACAGAAATTTTGATCCAGGCCTCACTGGTGCAAGTTGGGGCACAATAGCTCAGTTGGTGAGAGTGTGGTGCTGATAACATCAAGGTTGCAGGTTTGATTCCCATATGGGACAGCTGCATATTCCTGTGTTTCAGAGGGTTGGACTATGTTACGTACTGAGTTGAATAGGATCCAAAAGGCAGCAGTCTGATTGGTGCTAGAACAATGCAGCAGTATGATTGGTCCACAGGAGCCACCCAATCCAGCTCTAGGTGGAAGTGAATCCGCAACCTGATTGGCCCACAGGAGAATCCCGGAATTAGCCAATCACGTGCAGCCCATTGTGTAAATAATGTATATAAAGCAGATATTTTGGGGGAACTTTCATTCCTCACTACTATGAGCTGAATAAAGAGCATGAAATCCACACTCGACTCTGAGTATATTTCAGACTAGATGATCCTCAGTGTCACCTCCAACTCTACAATTCTATGATTTGAAGTTCATTTACTTTAGCAAAAGTTCACTTCGCCACATTGCCATGTGGGTTTCACAAAGCAAAACAAAGGTGTGCAAGTTATAGCCAATTTGGAAATTTGCTGTTGACTCTCTGTTGCGGCTAACTAGCTTTGGAGCTCTTAGAAAATCCACAATTAGTAAGTCTTTGAAACAGGTTTGAGTGGACCTAGCCACTCCTGTGGAAAACTTGGGTTTTTAAGAATATGAAACTTTGAAGCAGTTCCCGTTTCAGAGCAAGTTGAGCATCGAACCTGGAAGCCTGTACAGCGCTTGGAATTTAGGGCAGCTGCAAGCTATAGAGTTGTTTTTCTTTGTAAACCAGCACTCTGATAGTGTACTAATTATTGTTCAATTGTTTTACTGGGACAGATTTTCATAGTTTGTTTTCTATGCAGTATCTACTTTGTATACTTTGCTTTCTATACAGTATCTATTACAATGAATAGGCCCCTCATTCCATACTTCTCATAAGCCCATGTCTGATGCCATAATATCCCATACCTTATCTGCCAGTTTGTGATATTTATTTTGGTGAATATCGTATCACTCCTCAGCAGAGGCTCTCCCTGAACAATCTTGAGCAAGTTTCTCTCACTCTCTCTGGGCAACCTTTCTGCACAACTGTGATGGGTCTGGAAGCCTTTTGCAAGGAATACCTCTGCTCACTCAGAGATTTATTTACAGTCTTTATTTACATACATATGTACAAGGTACAGAACATAGCTCCATGCCTCCGAATCCTCGGTAGCAGATCCAGGAAGTGGGAGCTTTCTGCTCCTCCTCCTCCAGCAGAGGAGCTTGGGAAGCCCCAAGTGTCTCCTTTGTTCCCTACATTTTAACCCCCTCCTGTCCTGTGCTGAAGGAATGGGCATTGAATCTCCCTCTGTCCCCGAACTAGTCGAGTGGTGTTGCTGCTCTCCAGCATCCGGGAGTGTCCTTGCTGCATGAATTCCTTCCCCTTGCTTGTCCTCCTCTCCCTCTCCTGTCTTTTCTAAAGGCTCCTGTTCTTCCCCCTCCCTCAGCTCTGGGGCATTCCCTGGCAGCCCCGCAACAACAACTTGGCCAACTCAAGATTGCTGCCTGAAGCAAAAGAGAAGATTACCCGCTCCATTCCACATACAACCATATATTGCAGCCTTCCAGTCCCCAAGGCTTAGTCAGTACAGCATCTTAATCTCAGGGTAATGATTTTGAGCCCCACATTGGGCAAAAGATTCCTGCATTACAGGGGTGGACTAGATGACTCCCCTGGTCCCTTCCTATTCTACAATATTCTATGATTTTGAAGTCCCAGTCAGGCAAGAGAAACATGGAGGGCTGTTGACCCTTGGGCTGGGCCGCCATCTGTCGTTAAAATTCTTCTCAATATTGATCCAGAGTAGATTCCAATATATAGTTAGCAGAGTAAAAACTTACACATATTGCAGGCTTCCCAAAAATAGACCAGAGGCAATTAATATTTCATCCAGCAGAGCTTTACTGCTACTGAAGGCAAATGAGCATAATGGCTACAAATCCAATACGTTCAGGATTGGCCCTGTCCATAAGAAATCCAGATGCAGCATAAACTTAACACGAAGCATACTATGTACAGAACATCAGAAGGAAGAGACAGAAAAAGAGAGTGAAACCCATGCTTCTTCTGACCTATTTTTATAGTCAGCATGAGCTTGACAGAATATAACAGAACCAGTTCAAGCCAGCTGTACTAGCTTCTCTGAAGGAATAACCCAAACATCATGAACCTTCTGCATTTTTCTTTCGCACAGAGAAGCTTCCAGAACCCTCTTGAATTAATTAGAATAGGAAAGATCTTTACACATCAGATCAATACTTTCTACACCAAGAAATGCAAACTGACACCATCTGTGGCAGGTAAGCTGTGTCCATTTTGCTGCTTCCCAAGTTGATGCAGAATATGCACATCACAACACTGAGCTGTCTTCCTCTCCCTATTTATTGAGGCCTACGACTCTACAACATTCTGGCTCCCCCGGTGGCCTATTAAAGGAGATATATATATATATATATATATATATATATATATATATATATATACACACACACACATCACATAAGATCAGCCAGTAAGTTGTTCTCCTTGGCAGATTCGGCCAGCAAAAGATGGAGGTGGGATGGCTGGGAGTAAAGCTATTCGTATCTGCCCTGAGAACTTTATTATTGGAGCCTTTTCCCAGCAAGTCATAAAGAGAAAAATATTTTCTTGAGCTAAGCAATAACACACATGGCCTTGTTAAAGTTAGAGCGGGATGGGCACTGCTGCTTAGGTTTTCCAGATGTGTCGAATGAAAAAGAACTCGTTTCCACATGCAAGCGCTTGAGCCCTGACTGGGAATACAAAAGTCCTTAACTGAGAAGATCCCTTCTCCGTCCATCATAGACTATGTGGGTCATCATAATCATCACTCACAAACAAGAGCTAATCCCTTTTCAGTGACCTCAAAAAAAAAATCAAATCACCATGCATGACCTCAGCAAATAAAGCCATCTCAGTGTCCCCTGTCCTTTTAACAACCGTCAATCACAGAGATAACTAAAAATGGCAAAGTATGTATTATTTCATTGGTCACTAAAACTCCAGGTGGAAGAAAAAGTTTCAAATGTAGTTCCTCTTTAATTTGGTGGGGCCTGTTAATATACCTCAATGACTGCAGGTGCTGTGCATTAGTTTAGGATGCAATTTTGCAGTGAAAGCTCAATAGCAAAGAGAAAAGAGAAACCCCCTTTTTATTGTTGCTTATTAAAAACAACAATAACCTCTTTCCATTTCAGCAGCTTTGCATCTGGAGATTATCTATTAAAACACACACATGACAAAAATCATGGGTTTTGATAAGCATTACCAGGAAAGAGCTTAACAATATTATCCAGATGAATGCAGGGAGCTCAATGAGGCTTTAACCTTCTGATTTTGTTACACTTGTGGAACTCAAGCAAATCTAATGAGTAAAAGTAAATGTCAAACATTTCTCTAATGCGGAGGACCTCTTTGCTCCTAGATTCCTGTGACAGCTGGCTGAACAAGAATGAGAGATGTACCGGTCTTTCGTTTTATTCCTTAACTGAATATACAAAATATTGAACAAATGGGTATTCATCCCAACCTGGACTGCTCCATTTAGAGCCTTAACCTTATTTTTAAATAGGCAGAGCAAGAAAAGTGTGTACGATGTCACAACTTTTGAGCTTAGCTGCATCTCATTTTTTTAAAAAGCCTAAATTTGTGAAGGGTTTTTGTTTCACTGCACTTTCAAATGTCTTTGACTTAGGATTTCATACTCCACTTTTCCAACAGCAACATTGATCTCTCAATTATAATAGCTTTAAAAATCAGCAAACATCGCAATCCCTATCATCATATCAAAAACACAATAGCATATAAATAAGGTTTTAAAAAAATCAGCAAACAATTAATGCAATTCTGTACAAACTCATGGTGTGGCAACATTTCAAGGATGGCCGGGGATCACTGCTGCTGTTGCTGGCATCCATCTGTCTTGAGAGACAATGGAGTATGCCACCGGGGGTGAAGTCAAACTGCTGCGTTAGCAACATCCAAGTGACCTCCCTGGGGCACAAGCCTAGGCAGCGTGTATAGAAGTCCTGGGCTGCCCAGGACCTTGTGGATACCAAGGAGTGAACCTGGGGCTTGAAGTACAACAGCAGGATAATTCAGTTAATAACCCATAGGTTAATTCTGTTGACAGTTAACCAACAAAGAGGTGGTCAGGGCGGTGTTACCTAGCAACCAGTCAGAATGGCATCATCCTTGCCATTCTGATCCATGCTCTGATTGGCTGTGCAGTTCTGAGGGAGTTTTCCCCTGTATGTTTCATTGTTGGATATCCTCCTGCAATGAACTAGGTCTGAACAATGTGAAAAAAGGGGGAGGGGGAGAACACACCTCTCTGTTTATTTCTCCTCTTTCCCCCAGTTATTTTGTTCACTTTACCCTGCAAAGTATTGTCGCTTTCTTTTTCTTTCTGTGTTATTTAAGAGAGCCTTCTAACACTGGGGAACTTCTGCAAACAAAGGAATATTCTCCTTTACTGACTGGGCAGAAAAGCAGCTGTCGCCGCCACGTCTCTCTGACTCCAAGCATTTGTGACCACATGTCTGCCCAATGGCAATAGTGTGCTGTCCACTTCCAGCTTGTGGCTGTAAGGCAATGGACACACCTTGGAAAACAGCCGACATTACATACTGGTCCTTCCAGCCCTCTCCTCCATTCATCAGCATAGTGACTGATGCCTTGCCTCTCCTTAAGTGCTCTGCCTGTTTCCTCGTTCCAGCAACCAGAGAACCCTGATCTCCGAATGTCATGAGCGTGTTGCTATTTGACTACCAGGCAGACAACTTAATTGAATAATCACTAATATGAATAGAACCAGGGCACTTCCGATGTACATCTCAGAAGCAAGCAATCAGTTTAAGCTAAAGGACTAATGAAGACCTTGGGGAGAAGGAAATATAATACTGGGGTTGAGAGAGAATTAATCTTCAGACTCAGGTAGCTTGCTGCGTATTACTGCAGGCAGTAGGGACAAGTCAGGGGGCTGTCACATTCTGTGAAGAGATAATTGGAAACCATTTTTTTTCCAAAGAGAGTTTCAGGGAAATAAATTGGTGGTATTGAAATGCACTTGAGCTGTTAAATGGAGGAGGTCATCTGAAGGGCAAGCAATGGCATCGATGGGGTAATGGAGACACTGAGCTTGAGAAATGCAGATTGGGTTGGACATAATGAAGCAATCTGTCAGCCTCTTGCCTTTCTCCTGACAACCCTACCGCCACTACTTTGTGCATTAACTAGCATTAAACATGCAGGTTATATGTAGCTGAATTTCCCACAGATGGGAGTTGGAGTCCAACAAAATCTGAAGGGCGCCGCTTAGGAAAATCCAGTGTAGAGACTGAGTCAGTCTTGTTGCAGTCAGGCCCACTTCACAGCAAACATGCACTGAATTGGGTTGCATGGTCCATCAGTGCAATTGAATTCTGTGTTGGATTTTGATCCTGAAGTTCTCCATCCCTCCTTCTGCTCCTTGGTGCAGGATACAAGATACAAATGGAGAAAGAGTGCTACAAAAAGGTGTCTGCTTCTTGAACTAAACAAAGCTAAAATAACATAGCAAAGATTTCCTGTTTGGGTGGTCTTCCTTTCTTCTTCATGCATAATGTCCAATGATTTTAAAAAGGGGAAAAACAGTAGGTACTTATTTTTACAGTTTTTATTTGCGAAAGGTAAGCAAAGGCTCAGGCATGAATATTTCCTTGTGATTCTTCCCTGCTTACTTAAATCAAGTCAGGCTATGTTTCTATTTTCTGAATGCATAAGTTCTCTAGGCGAGAATACATACCTGTTCCATGAACTGTGAAACAGCATGCTCAGGTTTGCAGCTTCCAGAAAGGTAACTCTTGACTGAGGTGCTGAAGCCAGTGCTGCTGCTTCACAGATACTGGCATTATTTGTGTGTTCCCATGCAAAATGTGGATATCAGGCCTCCAAAGGTAACCAAGAATTGTGGCCGATCTAAGACCTTTGGTTGCCTAAGGAAAAGATGGTGCCCACACCCCAATTCTACATACAGAATGTAGCCAGCCAGAATGTGTACTGTCGAAAAAGAAGAAACGACTCCTATGAGATCTGAAAGAAACTATGGCTGCCACCCTATGCATATTTTCCTAGGAGTCAGTCTCCAATGAACCTGGTGCGGCTTTTGAGTAAACATACACAGCTGGCAGCGTTCGAAACTCCCATTGTTCTAGGTGAATTTCATTAGCGCAAGCAGTTTCTGGGCTCTGGGCGCAGTACTGCGCCTAAGATTTCAGATTAAAACTGCAGAGTGGAAAGAAAGGGGGACCTTTTTCTGCCTCCCCACTTCTAGCCACTATCTGAAGACTGGAGAAGAGACACTCTTAAGAATATTAGGGGGGTGGGCAGGGGAAGCATGGCTTTGTTTTTTGCAGTCTTCAGGTGAGGACTAGAGTCCCAGGGGTCAGCAAACTTTTTCATCAGGGGGCCGGTTCACTGTCCCTCAGACCTTGTGGGGGGCCGGACTATATTTTGAAGGAAAAAAATGAACAAATTCCTATGCCCCACAAACAACCCAGAGATGCATTTTAAATAAAAGGACACATTCTACTCATGTAAAAACACGCTGATTCCCGGACCATCTGCGGGCCGGATTTAGAAGGCGATTGGGCTGGATCCGGCCCCCGGGCCTTAGTTTGTCTACCCATGGACTAGACCATGTGAAAAACAAACATAAGATTTTAGCTGCAGTTCATTCATTTTCAGCTTTGTATTCTCATAAAAAAGCACACCTAGACACTCCGTTGTTGTGCCCATAACCTAGGTTAAATGTGCCATTTAGCTCCTAGCTTTCATATCTCAGTTTCTAACACTGACAGCTAGTGATTATGGGATTTGTAGTCCAAAACATCTAGACGGCACCAGGTTGGGGAAAGATTATACTGTGGGTGAATCAAAGGAACTCGGGGTCTGAACTTTTGACTTCAGTGGAGCTCAGGCTGTACTGTAAGAGATTCAGTGACATATTTGCTATGCGTCTCACATTTCTTCTTAATTAGCAGAAAACATCCCTTCTGCAGCTTTTGTTTGGTGTAGGGAAGCAAAACCCTTAGTGCTAAATGAATTGCCCCAGGTTGCACTTCATAATAATACCCAGTAGAGCACAGATAGATCAAGAAGCCTTTTTTCCCCATTTTTTTTCATGGGAGACCAGTTTATTAGTGCCTGGCTTTGATCAAGGCACCCTGCAGAGAAATAACTAGAGGCTCATTTGCTGGGACCTCATTAAAGAGATGCTCGTTCCCAAAGGCCAAACCAAATCATCTCCCTATAGTGTTTCCTCTGTCCTCCCCCCAACCTGCCTGCTTAAAGGGGCATTACACAACCGGTGAATAGGATACATTTTAAGCATTTGATAAACAGGGCTCATGTTGGCTGGAAACATAATTTTTTTAAAAGAAGCAAAGATGTTTGAACCGTGCACCTAAAAACTGTAAAGCAGTTGTTGGGGAACCCCAGGGCCAGGGCCCACATGCAATGCGGCCCTCTATGCCTCTCTTTCCAGCTCTTGAGACTGTCCTGAATGTTTCTGTGCAGCTGTAATGTGTCCCTGAACTCTAAACATGCCTCTTGCTTAGTGGTTCTCAAAAGGTGTGGCCGGAGAGGATGGCATGTGTGGCAGGAAGGTTCAAGGACAATCAAGGAAACATTTAAGTAGCTGCTGGTTGGGAAAGCAGTCTGTGCATGCTCACAGGTACTCTGAAAAGAGGCTCCAGAGCTGTGGTGACTAATCATACACTCCATCACTCTTGACCATTAGCTGTCGAGCTCAGAATTACAGTGGTTCCTCAAAATAAGCTCAAAAACTTTGGCGAAGCCCCCCCCCCAAAGCTCTACAACTTTGTTGAAGGCTCTCCAAAAACGCTCAGCAACTTTGGCTCCCCAAAATAAGCTCAAAAACTTTGGCGAAGGCCCCCCCAAAGCTCTACAACTTTGTTGAAGTCTCCCCCCAAAACGCTCAACAACTTTGGTGAAGGCTCCTCCCAAAAAGCTCAACAATATTGGTCAATCCAATGGGCAGATAACTGCCAGTTTTTTTTATATTGGGAGTAGATCACAGTGTCTTGGGAGTTGGACATCCCTGGTCTATACTCACTGGCAGGAACTATCCACAGTTTCAAACAGGAATGTCTCTCAGCCCTTCCTAGAGATGTCAGTGTCAGGAACGTACCCACCCCTCCAAGCACAGGGGATGAGTTAGACTCAGAGATTAAACTAGGGACTGACTGTGCAGATGAGAACTGCCTGTCAGAATCGAGAAAGGGCAGTTTGACCACCACCACCCCCTTTCTGGAGAGGATTCTCTTAGCTCTCAAGGAGAGGAAGAATTGGAAGGCAGCCAAAGTGTTGCTAGGCAATCAGCAGATAAGCAGAGATCAGAGTCTGGGTTGAGTGAGAGGGAGGAGGTCAGCCTCTCAGTCCCAAATCCAGGCGTTTGGATAAAATCAAAAGGCAACGGAAGGCAGGAGGGGAAAGGCGGGAGTTTGGTGTCCTTCCTGTTGTGGGAGGAGCGAAACTTCAGACTGACCAACAAATGTAATTGCAAGCAGGTGTAAAGCTGGGCTCTGGATGTGTCCTTTTGTAAATAAACCTACATCAAAACTCCCAGAGAGTCAATTACTTGTTATGGGAGCTTGCTTGTCTGCTAGAGATCATTACAGCCAGAGTTTGAACCAAAGACCTTCAGCATACAAAACAGATGCCTTACCAGGGAGCTACCGTCCTTCCCTGTCACTTCCTACTACTACTGTTGTTGTTGTTGTAGTAGTAGTAGTAGTAGTAGTAGTACCACACTTGAGAGCCAGTGTGGTGTAGTGGTTAGGAGCGATAGACTCGTAATCTGGGGAACCGGGTTCGTGTCTCCGCTCCTCCACATGCAGCTGCTGGGTGACCTTGGGCCAGTCACACTTCTTTGAAGTCTCTCAGCCTCACTCACCTCACAGAGTGTTTGTTGTGGGAGAGGAAGGGAAAGGAGAATGTTAGCCGCTTTGAGACTCCTTAGGGTAGTGATAAAGCGGGATATCAAATCCAAACTCTTCTTCTTCTTCTTCTATACCTGCAGGTCTCAGAGCGCGTCACAAAATAATATCACAATTACCAACAATACCTACGGAAATTTCAGAAGCCAGCCGGTTGGCTGGACAATATTTCTTTCAAGTGGCTATGGACAGGATTTCGGTACCTTCCAGAGCTCTGTGCCTCTCCCATAATAGGCAAAGCCAGAATAATATATGAAATATAATAATTCAGCAAAATAAGAGAGTTCCTGCAAAACCCACCTTTTTCTTATCCCAGTTTTTTAGACATAGAATATACTGTTGGAGTTCTATGTTTGACCCTGTTTTTCTAGAAACCTGAATGTTCCTTTAGAGCTGGCATCCCTTTGAGTTGCCCCATTTGTTTGAAGCTAAGCCATTTGGGACCGTCCATAAAGTATGTCACACTTTGAAATTTGCTTCTAAACAGACACACACAACCCTTGTAGGGATGGGGAGGCAATTTGGCTCAGTGTACATTTTCATGAACCTATTTGCGGTTCCCCAAATGATGCAAAAATTGAAACCAATCTGCACTTCTCTGAATTTTGTGATATAGTTTTTCAACTGACAGCAACAAAAACAACAAAAAGCATATATTAGGAGGAAATGCCCCTATTATTAATAATGATATTAGGAATGAGTTATTAATCACCTTCTAAACCACCCTCTCAAGGAAATTTACATACATTCACATTAGGGAAAACTGCTTGCAAAAATGTGCATATAGGCAAAAATGGGCACTAAAATGCTCATTAATTTTTTGGGGAGGCAAGAAAAATTGCCAAACTGATGCAGAAATGTGAGTGAATTTAAGACTGGGAAATGGAGAAAATGAGATAAGCTGAAATGGGGGAGATTTGTCTATGCCTAGGCCCTTGTTGCTCAGTTTTAGCCTGTACCAGCCCTTCATCCCTACCTTGCCACATTTTTGCCGTTCCCTCCCCATCTTGACACATGCCATACTTTGTGGGCTGCCCCTTCTTGGACGTTTCTCACTCCCACTGAATAAACAAGTGAGGGAAGGGATGAATTCTAATCGCTTGACTTACAGCCTTGCAATCCAGGCATTGTGATTTAAACTCGGCGCAGCTGATTCTGAAGGGATTTTCATCCTTTATGGACTGACTGCTGGCTGGCATGACATCAGGGACTAGCATGCTGGTGCCTCATTTAAAAAAAACAAACAAAAATAAAAGATACTATTTAGTTTTATAAGCACTGGTGACAGGTTATTGTAAAAATAAACTGCATGTCAGCATCAAATCCTCCATTTCCCCAATTCTTTGGCTATTATCCTCTTGAGCGAAGGGGAGCCAGGAGCCAGTGTAATTCAAGACAGGACATTTGGGTCACCATATGTCACACACACAAACTCCCAAGGGGCAGCAGGGATAATGTGTATTATTTAGCCCTTTCTCTGTTTCTCTGATTGGGCTGTTAAAATGGGGAAAGAACCAACAGACACTGATGTAATGTAGAACAGAAGATGGTCCAAACATGATTTTTGAAATGCTTCTACAACCACAGGGGCAGAGAAGTTGGAGCCATTCTGTGCAGAGAAGTTGGAGCCATTCTCCATCAGCAGCTGCTCCCTCACTTTTCATTTTAAGTCTTTGGTTTGTTCCCCTAGATCTTCAGTATATCAGGTTACTCTTTCTCCCCTTCCTTAAGAGGTGGCTGATGGTTAGATCTTCTAAGCTGCCCTAACCATGGAAAGCCAAGCCTTTCCTCTCTTTTCCTAATTGATTTTCTTTTGGGGAGGGGGGAATCAATAAGTCAATTGAGGGGACAGCTATCCCTTGACCCTGGCTTCTGTCTCTCCCCCCCCA
The DNA here is from genome assembly GCF_027172205.1 of Podarcis raffonei. Classification (NCBI taxonomy): domain Eukaryota; kingdom Metazoa; phylum Chordata; class Lepidosauria; order Squamata; family Lacertidae; genus Podarcis; species Podarcis raffonei. Next base: position 27,158,016 of record NC_070606.1, read on the forward strand.
ACCTCTGTCTACTAAAAAATCAAAGCCTTCCCCTGAGTCTCCGCAATTCCACTAATTTATACCCCTGAGTGGTAATCATTCTTGCTAGCCTTTCATCTGTGCTCTACCGCAGCTTCTGACAGTACTTAACGCTTGTTGCTGGGTGATTAGGCTGCCTTGTGTCGAGCATCCAAAAAAAGGCACTTTATGACACATTTGTGTAAATTACAGGGGGGTGGAATTTCCTGTACAATTGTATACGGGCGAAACGTTACACTTTTATGAGGATACAGTTTTAATATATTTCCCCCGCATGGCTGCAATTGAATATACATGTTTTTTTGCTATTACTACAGTTGCCTATACTAAAACAGCTGCTGAATTGTTATTGTTCCTTGAGGGCAATATATATATATATATATATATATATATATATATATATATATATATATATATATTTCTATACAATGCTTGCTGTATATCCCAGCAGAAAGGTTTTAAGGCATTAATAATAATTATTGTAAAATTAGAGTGCTGGCTTGCTGTTATTGTATTTTATGTTGGGTTTGGTGGGGGGATGCTTCATAACAGAAAGAAAAGGCCTATTTCCTGGTGAACATATATAAAGGCCTATTTCCTGGTGAACATATATAATTTAGAGTCCCTAACCAATTGTCATGGGGGGGGATGAGTAAACTGTACGCCAGGCCTCTTCTAACCCCTGGATCCAGCAAATGTTAAGATATAAGTCAGGCTAGCTTGCTGTTGAGGTGTTTGCCTGGGTGATGGGCCATTAAGGGGAACAAAGGAAAGGGGCTCTCTGATAGATGGCAAATAGGTGCACCCCCTCATCCAACTCATGGACAAAGCCAGGATTGAGGGCAGAGAGCTTGCAGTGGTGGGAGCTAGAAGAAAAAGCAGCAAGCTGGAGAGAAAGCCAGAGCAATGTTTGTTTTCTTTCTGAATCCAAGGCGATGGCTATGGAAGAAACCGAACCTCCTTCAGGTGTAGATGCCAGAAGCTCCTCCATCGTAGGCTCTGGTTGTATATATGTGTAAATAAACCATATATAATAAAGACACCACAGTCTCCACTGTGCTTAATGTTGTGCTCTTTCTGATGTAATTTGCCCACCTTTGGTCCCCATTCTGTCCCCAGCTCTCACCTATGGCTCCTAGAACCTGTCAGCATGCAACAGTGGCCACACCCTGGGAATGGTAGCCGATGGGTCTCAAACCCTCTGTGAGTTATGGATTTCTACTGCATGCTTGGGTGGATTGAGCAGACAAGACCAATAGTGGCTCCAACGGTCAAGAAGGCAGTGACTGCACATGCTGTAGTGGGAAGTGAGGGGCAGATGAGGCTTGCCAAGCTGGGAAGGTAGTCCATCTAGGAGGAAAACTCTCATCCTAAACCTCCACTGCCTTGTACGATATCTTTGGGAGAAAGAAAGAAGTTAACCCTAAAGTAATCTGGAGTGGAGTGGAGTCTCTAAGATAGTTTTATGGCCCCTTGCATGCCTCTTTCTGGTAACTCCTGCAGCCAAGCTGGTACCAAACGTCTTGCTCTGCTTTCCTTCATACCACATCAACAAGGCCAAGACGGGGGTCTTGTCGTCTGGGCAGCCCAGGACCTCCATAAATGCTGCCCAGGCTTGTGCCCTAGGGAGGTAGCCTCAGTGGTGCTAATGTAGTGGTTTGATATCACCCCTGGAGGCGTACTCTATTGTCTCTCGAGACAGACGGATGCCAGCAACTTGGAAGCCATTCCACAGATATTCTAGTGAGTCCACAGATACTTCCCAGAAAGCTCTGCCTCCCCACTCCCTGGAATGTCGGAAGTGCCCAACGATTGGTTCCTGGCACTTTGCAACACTCCAGCAGGTGCCTCGCCATTGGCTTCTCCTGCTTTGTATAGTACTAACAGGAAGTACTAATTGGGCTGTCAATGGCCCATTTCATGCTGCGATTCAAAGGTGAAGTTTAGCAGAGACAACTGCCAGACGAGTCATAAAAATAAATGAGCTTGTTGGAGGGGATATATCTTGAATGTCAGTCGGCACCAGAGCTAATCTAATATCAGAAACGGGGCTTAAGGTAGATTGACTTCAGCGTGTCTGCAGCTGTGTCAGCAAAGGGGAGGATATTAGTTAGGCCAGCATATCTTCATAGCTGGGCTCCCTTCCTCAGTGAATACTGTATGCAAGAAAATGGAAATTCAGAGGATCATAGAGGGAAGGAGCCTTGAAGCCCATCCAGTCTAACTTCTTGCAGACATGGTTCTCCTCCGCCCCATTATATCCTCACAGCCCCCCAGTGAGGTAACTTAGGCTGAGAGACAGTGACTGGTCCAAAGTTACCCAGGGAGCTTTGTGGCTATTTGCACCCTGGTCTACCAGGTCCCAATAAAAAACACAAACCACTACACCACACTGCTCTTGAGAGCACCCCCAGCGGATGGCCATTAGTAAAGGGCACTTACTCACTTCTGTATTTTGTTTTTTAATTTTTAAATAAAATTCTAAAGAACTATCTCTTGGAGGTGGGTTTCTTGGCTTTTCTACAACTGATCAGGATAAACTTGATTCACCTCCAAATGTGAAGAACAAAGTGTGTGGCATGAGATGAAAGTTCTGCCCTTGGTGTTATAATAGGTGGCAGCTCTGTTTATAAATGCAAGCAGGACCTAAAACAAAAAGTGTGGAAGGTTCTAGTCAGGCAGCCATGTTTTTTTCTAGGATACTCCATTCCATTGGCTTCCCCTCCATTCCCCCTGTCCCCCGCATTCCATTTCCTTTGAGCATGTACCGTCTTTGTTCTTGTTCTCTTTCTCTCTCACACACCACCCTTAGGATTTTTTTTCCAGAAATGTGTTCTTCTTTTTTTGTAGTACTTCTACAAAGTTGCTGATACCTCTCTCTTGTGACTAGGTGGTGCTATTTTGGGTGCAAAAGGAACAGCGTTACCTCCCCAGAGGGATTTCCTGGCATATATCCACAGTCCCATCTTTGAACTCCCCAACAGTCCCTTATTTCTCCCTCCCCCATCACACAAATGGTCAGTTTTACAAAAGAGCTTGTTAAATTCAACACTGCAACTTGAAGAAGAAGACAAGCAGAACTATTACAACCACAGTGCGTTCACAAACCCAATTGCCAATTCTCACTATTGTTGTGTGCTGGAGCTACAGCAAAGGTTTCTAATCCTCCTGGAAATAATAATATGCATGTCAAAAGCATTTTTAGATATTAATCTTTAGGAGGGGATTGGATTTTACAGGATTAGATTAGGCTCTTTTAAAAATTCTATTTATGGTTTTTGTTTTTAAGGGCTGAGTATGAGCAACAGAAACAAACCCCTCTAAAAATTTCAGTGCTGGTTGATATCAGGAACATCAACAGCATAAGAGACCAGGGATTAGCCAAAATCTGCACTGTGAAGCAATATGTGTCTGTGAATGCTCTAACAAAAACTTGATAGTGTTTTTGTTTTTGTTTTTTACCAAACCATGGTAGCTGGCCATAATGAAAAAAACTTGCTTGTTTGCTTAAGATCATAGAAGGATTCCTTCCAGTGAATTTGTCACAGATACCATCAAAACCTCTTGGAGAAATTTTGTGTGTTTTATGGAAGTGGTGGGTTTAAAAAAACAACAACACACACCTCCTTTTAACAATCCTTACAGATATTTTACTGCAACAGGACCCTTTAAAATATCCTTGATTTTTAGGAGCTAACTGCATGTAAAAAGCAGATGTATGGCAGAGAACCTGAACGCTCTTTAAAATTGTCACAGCAAAGGTTCATCTCAAGCAGAGAAATGAGAGGCAGAATAGATGCTTATCCCATTTTCCATGGATCCTCTGCTCCAAACCCTGCTCCCCTCACAGCTTTTCCATCTATGGGCTCCAATCCTGGGATTAAAAAGGAAAATACATGACTGGAACCTCTGATATGAGGACGTTGGGTGGGCAGCTTAAGCACTCCCTTCCTCCCCCCACAGTGGCTCCTTATATTAAAAACAGCATCTAGGCTCTCTTATGCTGGTGTGTAATATGTAGTTAGCCAACTACCTTAGGTGAAATTTGGTGGACCCTCTGCTTTTGGAGATGTGCAGAATCCCCCCCAAAATTTGCTGTGACTTTTATGAAAAACTGTTTTGTACTTTCCTTTCTTTTGCTCAAGCAGCAGCACACCCACCCCATTTTATCCTGACATCTAGGTGCAGTTTGGTGCCAAATCTCTCGCCAGGTGGAGAAATGTCTTTTCCTGTTGAAATCCCAATACATGTGCATCTAATGATTGGGGGGAATAGGTGACACCCCTCAGTGTTGCTCAAACTTGGGTCCCCAGCTGTTGTCAGACTACAACCTGCATCATCCCTGACTACTGGTCCTGCTAGCTAGGGATGCTGGCAGTTGTAGTCCCACAACAGCTGGGGACCCAAGTTTGAGAAACAAATAATTTGACCCATATTAACAGTGGAGGACGCGGGTGGCGCTGTGGGTTAAACCACAGAGCCTAGGACTTGCAGATCAGAAGGTCGGCGGTTCGAATCCCCGCGACGGGGTGAGCTCCCATTGCTCGGTCCCTGCTCTTGCCAACCCAGCAGTTCGAAAGCACATCAAAGTGCAAGTAGATAAATAGGTACCACTCTGGCGGGAAGGTAAACAGCGTTTCCGTGCACTGCTCTGGTTCGCCAGAAGTGGCTTAGTCATGCTGGCCACATGACCTGGAAGCTGTACGCCGGCTCCCTTGGCCAATAAAGCGAGATGAGCACCGCAACCCCAGAGTCAGCCACGACTGGACCTAATGGTCAGGGGTCCCTTTACCTTTATCTTTTATTAACAGTGGACATAGGTTTCAAATAGGTTTGTGGTGCATCTCCCTAAGATATGTTGCCTCTGGAAACTCCTTTAGCTTCTCTCAAAATTCCTGAGACCCTTTGCTCAAGATGGAAACTCTAACTTTTCACTCAAAACATTGTTGTAAGATGCAGTAGACAGCATGGTGCCCCCTGGATCCTGTTGGATTACAACTCCCATCATCCCTGACCATGAGCCATGCTAATAGGAGCTTATGGGAGTTGTAGTTCAACAGCATGTGAGGTGCAATGATGGCTACCTCTGGTGTAAGAGACCTAGTGACAATGCTACACCATACAAACAATTTAAAAACAAATTCCTTGAGACAAATTGAATTTATGGCATTTGTTGTATTTATAGATTGCCTTAATGTCAATGCGCACAAGGTGATTTAAATTATAAAGTACTAAGAACAAGCAAACCAAGAGATGTTTTGCTGCTCGTGCTGATTACAAAATATGGAATGCCAGAGATTAGTTCAGGAACTGAAAAGACCCCCTGGGCCAAGTTCATGGCCAATGTGAAATCTGAATTGTGGACTCCCCCCCCCCGCCCCTAAAAAACTGCATGGTGTAATTCACATTGTCTTCAGCACAAACCTTGACCAAATCCATCCATTTTCTCCATTCTCCAAAGTGTCAGCCACCATCTGGCTACAATTTTTTCCACATGCTTCCTTTCGACTGATACAGGAGGGAGGGCAATAAGATCACGATTGCTCCTTCATCTGATTTCCCCAGATACTATTCCCCATTCCATTTTTCTTCGGTATGTGATTAGAGATTATGCCCGCTCAGAATCATGTGTCTTCGAAACAGGACCTATCTCTTCACCTAACTTTCTAGCAGCATCTTTTTCAAAAGATGTTTATGACCGCAGGGTTAATTCTTATCAGTTTATCTGCAATGCAATTCTTTGCTGGGAGCATTGAAATATCAGACAGAAATTCGTCCAGTTCAAGAGATGCATGACTACCATCCCCAAGTCCTTTCACTTTTCGCCAAATTCCTACTGTAGTTCGAATTAGCTTTGAACATGATTTTAGATCCCATTTGGGGGCCATGTCAAGAAAAGGAAACACACGAAACTGAACCAATAATTTTAACTTTCATTGAATTTCTTACAGACATTTCATGTGGGTTGGAACCTGAAAATTCATCCTAAAGTTATGCTCTAAGTGAAATGTTGAATCAGTTCCATTATAGCATATCACAGTTGGCTAACTATGGGGTTAGCAAAACAAAACAAGTAGAAATCTGATCCTGCCTTTTAGCTTATGTAAATGATGGTTGCTAACCAAGTGCCCTTCAGATGCTCTTAGACTCCAACTCCCATCCGCCCCAGCCAGCATGACCAACACTCAAGGATCATGGGAGGTGTAGTCTAGCATCTTTTGGAAGGCCACAAGTTAGCCATTCCTGATATAAATGAAAAAGTCAGACTTCCAGCAGACCAAGCATTATTCAGGAAAGATTTGTGGTCTTGATGGTGACACTACATTATCTTAAACAAGAATCCTGAGCAGGTGAATTCACCACACCATGTGTCTTGGTTGTAACAGCGACTCATTACACTTAAGTTTTCTTTTAGATGTGTCTATTGTTATCATTTGACCAAACTGCGGGAGGCAGTGGAAGACAGGAGTGCCTGGCGTGCTCTGGTCCATGGGGTCACGAAGAGTCAGACACGACTAAACGACTAAACAACAACACAACAACATTGTTATCACAAAGATCACAATAAAACAAAACTGACAACATGGGAGGCTGTGGAGCATGGGGGTGGCTCACAAAGTTAAGCTTCTCTCTCAAGTTCTGTGCTATTTGAATGAGCTACAGATTTTAATTTAGCAGTGAATATTTATTTCAGTCATATTTATGTGAATCTATGAAAATGCTATCAGTCAACACAGAAAATTGAAACTGGGTAAGCAATAGCATAGGAAAGTAGATTACAGGGCTGTAGGGAGCAAACTCCACTGTTTTCACACTTCTTAATGGACGACAAATGGGTTTTAAGTGGAGAAGATTCCATTTCTTGGCAGGTTGCTCAAACTCCTTTTACCCTTAATTCTTTTCTTTAGCTCGAAGCCTGCAAAATAGGCTTAACAGTTTCCTTGCTTTTGCAAAACCAAGGAAGTGATCATGCACGTCTTGCAATTAGAGGAGGTGGCAAAATCATCAGCATCTGTTAGATGTAAGGCTAACATATTCATTAAATTCCTACAATCAAATGCTGTTGTTTACATGTCTCTCCTGAGGGAATGGAAAGAAAGAAAAGGAATAGCAGCCACCTAACCTCCATGCGGTATAAAATATTCATAGTGGCATGGAGCGTCTGAACCCTCACGCTTAAAGAAATATATAGGGCAGGGGCAGCAAATGTGATTGGATTTCTTGCAATCTAATCATTTTGCCCCATATGCGGACCCCAATCTGTTTAGGATTGTTAAAATTCCAAGGTATTGTATCTTGCCTTCCCTGGAGAATGCTGGGAAGAATTACAGACAGTGTCTGGAACAGATGGGATGTCAGGGACAGAAAGGCAGCAAAATTTGAAAAAAGGGGGGAAAGGGGGAGGAAAGAGAGGACCGTTATTAACACCTTCCCTGCCTGCCACCCTTAGAAGGGGTCATACAGGGAAGCGACCAAATGTAGTCACTGCAGCTTCTTAGAGCGCTGTCAAACATGCATAAACCAAGAAGGAAAATGATTAGAAAATGGCTCAGCCCCATATTTTTAAAAGTAATTTTATTGGTTTTCATAGGTGTATATCGAAATATAGCTACAGAACAAAACCTGGTCGTAACACCCCTCCCTCCCTCCAAATCGCCAGCAAGAAGGCAAGTATTTGTCTTTATAATATCTGTTCTATTGTTAGTTTTTCTACAAAGTTTCTCCTATGCGATTCTGCATATTTTTGAGAATCAGGGGAAGTTAGAAAGATCACCCAAGCAGCTGAGTGCAAAGTTTTAATGAGGCATGCAAGGACGTCATTGCTGCGAAAAAGAGAGAGATTTACGGAACAGTAGGTGATACAAGAGTTCCTGCTACTTTCTTATTAGTACATGTCACCTATCTAGACATGTGGAAGCTGTCTTTTTAAAAAGACGTGTGTCTTTTTAGCCTATGGTTGAGATTAATGACCTTTGGAATGTTGTTAAATAGCTGTTTCTCAGTCTCTTATGGATAACTTTAATGTTCTATATATTTCTTTATATACTGTTAACCGCATAGAAGCTGTATTACCTTTGAGCAGTCTATATGCTTTGTTGAAGAAATACAAATACAGTGGTACCTCGGGTTACATACGCTTCAGGTTACAGATTCCGCTAACCCAGAAATAGTGCTTCAGGTTAAGAACTTTGCTTCAGGATAAGAACAGAAATCTTGCTCCGGCAGCATGGCAGCAGCAGGAGACCCCATTAGCTAAAGTGGTGCTTCAGGTTAAGAACAGTTTCAGGTTAAGAACGGACCTCCGGAACGAATTAAGTACATAACCAGAGGTACCACTGTAAAATAAATCTCAAATGGGCGAGGGACTCTAGCAAACAGCAGAGCGCAGCCCACCATTAGGTAGAGTGATGTGTCCCCTTAAAGGCCCCTCCTGTCCTCAGGCCCTGTTGCTGGTATTGAAATAAAGTGCAGTCAACTTCTGAACATGGAAGGGAGGGGAAAACTTCTGCCCTTTGTCAAAGGCTGCAAAACAAATTCAAATGCATAACTCTCTGCACTGCCAGAACCTCATAGAAAGAAGGCTAGTCTGGCCTAGTGTCTGCTATGCTTTGGAGCCCCCAGTGTATCTGGCCAGACAGAGGTACTGCAGCTACTGGTATGCGTCAAGGTGACACACAAGGCCAATGGGGAACCACTTGGCCATAGAGAGCCTCTGGTTTTGGCTTGGCTACTCAAATTGAGAGCAACTGGCCCTTAGTGCGAATGTGGTGGAGTATCAGAGTACCGCTCCCTACTTGTCGTGGGAGCAGGTGGAGCTATGGTCTAAATCACTGAGTCTCTTGGGCTTACCGATCAGAAGGTCGGTGGTTCAAATCCCCATGAGGGGGTGAGCTCCCATTGCTCTGTCCCAGTTTCTGCCAACCTAGCACTTCAAACGCATACCAGTACAAGTAGATAAATAGGTACCACTGCGATGGGAAGGTAAACAGCATTTCCATGTGCTCTGGCACTTGTCACGGTGTTCTGTTGTGCCAGAAGCACTTTAGTCCTTCTGGCCACATGACCTGGAAAGCTGTCTGCAGACAAACGCCAGCTCCCTCAGCCTGAAAGCGAGATGAGCGCCACACTCCATAGTCTCCTTTGACTGGACTTAGCCGTCCAGGGGTCCTTTACCTTTACCCCTGCTTGTCAACTCAACTGGGCTACTTGCCCATTGCTGGTCTTGCTTTGTCTCCTCCTGCCTGGCCACCTGGCAATGGCTGCAGCTCTGCTTGCCCAGCTCAGAAAGAGCCTTGCCTGCAGATCACCACGTCTTGCTTAGTTTTAAATGTTTAATGTTTTATTATGTTTTTGTAGATGCTGGAAGCCACCCAGAGTGGCTGGGGCAACACAGTCAGATGGGCAGGGGAAAAGAAGAAGAAGAAGAAGAAGAAGAAGAAGAAGAAGAAGAAGAAGAAGAAGAAGTCATTAATAGTAGCATTTATTTTTTTATTTTAAAAATCGACATGATCTACTGTATTTTTCGCTCTATTAGATGCACCGGGCGATAAGATGCACCTAGTTTTTAGGGGAGGAAAACAAGAAATAAGAAAGGAACGCAAAGCATCCTGAGCTAAGAGGGAGCGCTCCTCCATCTTCGCTCAGGAGGCTTTGTGGGGCTATCCTTGAAGCCAGGAGAGCAAGCGGGATTGGTGCACCGATCCCTCTTGCCCTCCTGGCTTCAGAGAAAGCAAGCCTACTGGCTTTCCTCCCGCAAGAGCCGCGTGCTCTGTAAAGGGAGTTTGGCTCTTGGGGGCTTTTCTGGGAGGTGGGGGAAGGGACAGAGCCGCGCACTCTGTCCCTTCCCCCACCTCCTGCAAAAGCCAGGGATAGCCACACGAAGCCTCCACGGGCAGCGGGATGAAGGCTCCCTGCTGCCCTGTGGAGGCTTCGCGCAAAGCTAGAACAGCTAGAGGGAACGCTGCACAGCGCTCCCTCTAGCTGTTCTGGCTTCTGGGGTAGCCCAAGAAGCCTCCACAGGGGAGCGGGATGAAGGCTCCCCGCTCCCCAGCGGAGGCTTCACACGGCTAAGCCAGAAGCTAGAACAGCTAGAGGGAGTGCTGCGCAGAGCCTCCCACCTGCATTAGCTCCATAAGACGCACACACATTTCCCCTTACTTTTTAGGAGGGGGAAAGTGTGTCTTATAGAGCGAAAAATACGGTAATTAGAGACAAGCTCATGGATATTGCCTCATGGTAAGCTTTGTAAGCTATATCAGGATCACACACATTTCTCCCATGGGGGAGAGATACTAACTGCCCTTTTCAAAGGCCCTAGAACATGCAAAAGTCACTTTATCATCCTCTAGCTGCCATGCATCATCTCCCCCCCCCCCATCAATTGTTTGTAGCCAATGGCCATTACACATTACAATACAATGAGAACACAAATCGCACAGCTGCAAAACAGACAAAAAGCATACATCATCTGCAAAGCAGCACTTGGCAAGCCTATATTCAATTTATACATTTGGTTTTTTAAATCCCCTGCTTTTGGGTAGTAATTAAAAGGACTTAACATTGTTGTTCAAGTGGTATATCAAATGCATTAGCGTTGATCTTTAAGTGCATGCATTTATTGAAGGGTGGGGTGAAGGATTAGTTCTGTTTGTGTTAGTTTAATCCATTTGCATGTACGACAGCAACACTGTAGCTCAGAAGCAAAAAATAGGATCTTCCTGTTAAGACGATGCACAGATTACTGGGTAACGCACAGTGCTGTGCGATCTTTTGCAATTTTCAGGAGGAGGTTGGGGAACGCATGATCTCGCAGGGGTGAGACAAAAGCAGCAGCCCTAAGAATTAACGTTAGCTAGAAGTAAAGTTCTACTCGAATACAATGAGAGTTACATGGAAATAAACGCAGCTACACTCCAGAAAGCAAAAAAAAAAGGGGGGGTTGCAGCTTTCTGCTGATACTGAGCAATGCTTATAGGCACAAGCTAATGTACAAGTTAAGGTACAAGACGCAAGTTAATGTATACTCTAAGCAGCTCAAAGCTTGGCTAGGGTATATGTGCGCATACATACACACGCATGGCAAGAGGGAAGTGAAACAAAAGTGGCTATCAATGCATTTCAAGATGCTTGATTCACATAGGAACTAAGCTTCATATTCTAGTTCAGAACAAACTTCGCTAAGATTTCCCCACCCCAATCTAATCCCCTGTGCTGCATCATCTCAACACTAGTTAAGAAGCGGTTCTGTCATAAAAGCAAGGAATTTCCTCATTAAATGTGATACATCATATAGATGCAATCTTCCATCAGTTCAGGGCTGCACTTCTTAGTGTTCTTATGTTCTTATAGTAACCCTTTCTTTCCCAAATTGTTGGGACAGAACAATATCAAATGTGTCGTGCAGCAGAAATAAGGGGCTGGAGAACTAAGATCAAGTTACAGTTTGCATATTTGCCAGCATTTTTAGTGCTGAATGTTGCTCAGATCTGCATCCACTGTAGATCCTCCAGGGAACAAGTTCTTGCAATCAGTTGCTATCACTACCTGAACAAATAATCTTGTAGCATCCCCAAAACTAGCAAATACCTCTGTCTCATGTAGCTTGCGAAGGCACATTTAATATTTAATGTATTTACAGAAATAATTTATACTTCTGGATGTTTATAGGTAAATGTTCCTCCCAGTTCTATTAAAATTAATAGGTTTTTGAAGCACTTGAATATTGACGGCGAGTAGGGAGAAATTTACGTAGATAAAATGAAGTTGGTTATATTATTTATTATTAATAAAAAATTATATGCTTGTGTGAGTAACTTACTGATTTGCTTATATGCTGTTAATATTTCTCATGTGCTGTATGAGGTACTTATGTGTGTTAGCATGTGTTTAAGCACAATATTAGTATTCACTTTAAAATGAATTATTTGTAAAGGGGGTTATTTTTATATATTTTTTTTGGACAGGAAAAGTTGTACCCAAAAAGACAGAAGATTGTGCCATTCAAAGATATCCAAGATCCCTTCAGGCATTATAACACATACAGCACACATATAATGGAGGGGGGAGGAGTACATTAACCTCCAACCCCTCTGTCAATGTCAATGCTGTCCTCCGTGGACTGGAGGTCAACCTTCTGAAATGGAGAGCATCTCCTACTTTGGGGCTCTAATGTTCCAGGGTTCTAAAGTACATAAAAACCCTCCTTGAGTACAGGAGGTCCCCGACTTCAAACGCTGACCTTCAATATATGAAGGGTTGAGTGCAGTTGCTCCTGCTCTCCCCACAACAATGCTAGTTATTTGGTTGAAAACTACACCTGAAGATGACCTCATTTTGCCATTATGGTATGAGCAGCAAAGGGTCATGATCCTGAGAGTCACACCCTGCTTCTTCAGATTGAGGAGTCCGAGTCAGAGGGACCATTGCATGCAGAGCCCATACCAAGAAGCATAACTAGAAGAAGAAGAAGAAGAAGAAGAAGAAGAAGAAGAAGAAGAAGAAGAAGAAGAATTGAATTTATATCCCACCCTATAACTGGGGGTCTCAGGGTGGTTCGCAAAATAAAATCAAGATATAAAACCACAAAATACCTACTAAAAATAAAAACAACCCAATAGCCCCCCCAAAAAAACACATTATAAAAGGGCATAGGCTGTAAACTGGATCAACCAAAGGCCTGGTTAAAAAAGAACGTCTTTGCGTGCCGCCTAAAAGTGTATAATGAAGGTGCCAGGAGAACTTCCCTGGGGAGAGCATTCCACAGGGAGCCACTGCAGAGAAGGCCCGTTCTCATGATGCCACCCTCTGGACCTCTCATGGAGAAGGCACATGAAGGAGGGCCTCAGAAGATGATCTCAAGGTCCAGGTAGGTTCATGTGAAAAGAGGCAGTCCTTGAGGTATTGTGGTCCTGAGCTCATCATGAGACCATCTCTCTCCAGCCCAGGGATGACACATTGCTGTCCTCTCAACTCAGATGATTCCATCACAGAAGTCTCAGCACAACCAGAATCTCCCCTTCGCCATCAGAGTAAAAGGCTGCTGGAGCAGACTGGGCTCCTTTAACTTGAAGAAGCACCTTTCGGTGAAAGGGGGAGCTTGCCACTGAAACAGAGCGCTTCTTCTTTATGAAACAGCACCAGATCTCTGCTTTTTAAATGTCTTCATTTATAGTGTAGTGCCACAGCCTTGCCTCAGATGAGGGCAGCGCTTGAGCCACAATGCAAAGGGCCTCTATTACCCCCTTGAAAACATGACTATCTTGCAGGATAAGCTGAGGTCTCAACAATATCTTGTGGTATTTATTTATTTTGGTCAATAACCAATTGCGGAGGGAAGAAAACACAATACATAAGACACAGTAGGATACATTAAGTACAAAATTAAATATGTTGTACTTTTTAAAATTCTGTATCTAATATTGTACTTAATTTATCATACAGCAATATCTGGAAGGCTAGAAGTTCTCTACTCCTGGCCTATCCAATGGAAGGGTTGAGATAAACCTTTTGAGGCAGAGTTTTGAAAAATGAGAATAGATAAGTGCTATGCATGGACATTTGTCATTCTGGAGAGCGAGGATTTAATGTTTGAGAAATTTTCGCTTTAAAAACTCACATATGATTTTTGATCCAGATTATCTCTGTATGTTTGCATTGTAGAACATAAGAACATCAGGAAAGCCCATTCCCCACCCATTTTTTTCCTTTGGAGGGGGGAGGAATTTTTTTAAAATGTGTCAAACAAAAAGGTCCCTGGAAATATATTCCTACACATAGGTAGATTCCATCCATTTTGGAGGGGCTATCATGTCTGATAACAATTCACTTCTGTCCAAAGTGGGATGGGTTAAAACATTTGTCTGGTTTCCCAATACCGAGGGAAACACAGAGGGTTCAGATGGACCCGGATCAAATCATACAAATCGTGAAGTGCTTTGGGATGAGGCTGTCTGTTTTTACAAAGCAGCAAAGCTGGATCCAAATGAAATCTGATGGCCAATACATGGTCCTAGCTTCTATCTCCCCAGCAGCATCACCACTTATTTTAACCTTGGTTTCCAGCTGCAGTATGTTGGCAGGCCAAAATACACTTAACTAAATAGGAGCATCCATATGGGGTGTTTAATCCTGGTTTAATGCAGATATCAATGCCATATTGAGGGAGCAGAGCATCCATTGAGGTGTTGTTTTTTTGTGGGTCAGCCAGAAGGTCAACCAGCTTTTGGAACCCTTCCCAAGCTGTCTCGACCTGACTGCCACAAATTCTACATATATGAATAGGATCGCAACTGATAATTGAGATGCAACTAGACAAGATTCATTCAAGGGGGGGGGAGTGCATTAATTTCTGCAGCGAGCAACCTAAAAACAAGGTCCACAACATATTGCGTGCAGAAGAAGAAGGCAACATGGAAGATAAGCTAAAGGACACAAGGCAAAGATACCCACAAGCTGAAGCTCAATCCAGATAAGGCTCAGGCACTGTTAGTGGCTGGTTCTCTAGACCAGATGGATGGGAGGTTGCCTGCTTTTGATGGGATACACTCCCTCTGAAGGAGCAGGTACAGGATCCTCCTGGATCCTTTGCTGACACTTGAGGCTCAGGTGGCCTCTGTGGTGTGGAGTGCCTTTCATCAGCTTCAGCTGGTGGCCCAGCTATTCCCCTATCTGGACAGGGACAGCCTAATGTCTGTTGACTATGTTCTGGTAACATCCAGGTTAGTTTACTGCAACACATTGTACTTGGGACTGCCTCTGAAGATAGTTTGGAAACGTCAGTTGGTGCATAATTCGGTGGCCAGGTTGCTCACCAAGGCAAAACACTTTGAGCATATAATGTTAATCCTAGCCCAACTGTACTGGCTGCAAATTCGTTTCTGGCCCCAGTTCAAAGTGCTGGTTTTGACCCATCAATCCTTATATGGCTCAAGACCACAATACCTCAAGGTACCACCTCTCTCCTTAGGAACTGCTCCCAGAATTTGCAAGCATCATCTGAGGCCCTTCTTCATGTGCCCCCTCCACAAGAGATCTGGAGGGTGGCAACATGAGAATGGTCCTTTTCTGAAGTGGCTTCTCATTTGTGGAATGCTCTCCCCAGGGAGACTCACCTGAAACACTCATTACATATTTTTAGGCACCAACAAAAATGTTGGCCTTTTAAATGTGTTGATGGGGGGGGTTGGTTGGCTGGTTTGTGTTTGTTTTATTATGTATCTTGCGTTCTCATTTTGTATTTTTGTGTTGTGAATTGCCCTATGATCTTCAGCTGAAATTTATTATTTATTTATTTAATAATAATAATAATAATAATAATAATAATCCTATGTGTACTTATCTGGAAGTAAGTCCCATTGAACAAATGGGTCTTACATGCTTAGAATCCAGCTGCAAATTATTTTAACTTTTAATTAAATATAATTCCTACAGGTCTGATAAACCCATTTTATTATTATTGAAGCTATCACAATATACTTTTAGGAGTGTCATTGCTCTGAATCATGGGGGTTGAAACCTTTTTTTCTAATATGATAGTTTTGTCTCACCAGGGTCTTCTTAATTTCCAGCTGATTCTCCATCCTATGTGCCCATTCTACAAACCTTAGGCTTGGGCTTAGATGTATACAACAGTTGTGTGTGTTGTTGTTTTTAATCCACCCATTTATTCACGTTTATTGATATTTAATGTCAAAGAACAGTGAGTTCTCCAGTTCCAAATGACTCTGATGCAATTCTGATAGCAGAACACTTTAGAAGTAGGATAGGTCCCTGCCCATCCAATTGAAATTACGCGGGGACATAACCAGGCTGTAGGCTACCTAATACTACAAAAGGGTTAAATGAGCACACACACCTCCCACACAGACACGCTTTTGCATTTCTGTCAAAGACCCACTCTCTAAGCAGCCACCCGTGGGGCATGGCGCTCCTTTCTAGCTGAGCTGCCTGCCTGCCACTTTCCACAAGGAAGAAGAAGAAATTTGCTCTCAAAATACAAAGTTGTAATATATTTGAACAAGAGGTATAAGGGAGCTGTTTGGTTTTGCAGAGGCTTAAAGAAAAACAAAAGAACTTTTCTCTCTTCGCCTATAAAACTAAAAGCTTTTATTTTTTTTAATCCTCCTGCTTGAAACATATGGAAAAGTCAGTTCAGTCCTATAAAAACAGGTTTCCCAGTTGTGTTTTTCATCTGCCAGTGAAGATCTCAAAAAGTCTGGGTCAGAGTGTTTCATCTGGATTTCTGCACAGAGAGAAAGTTGCCAGGATAGGATCTGTCTAAAGGTAAGTGCAGTAAAATGGTTAGGTTCCTCCCTCTCAATTTATTTTGCATTTATTTATTTATTTATTTATTTATTTTCACTGCCAAGAATCTGTTTATAGGTTTGTAGGTTTATGGGGATGGTATTCTATTTCGGGTCAGCCTACAATATCTGTCTTTACCAGGCAAGAAGGCTTGGGGATCAATGCAATCTGTGACTGCTGTTTACCTTTAAAGTATGGAAAACCTAAAGTTCATGTTGATTTAGAAGTTTGAGTATTTATGTTGACTTTATAAGATACGGTTTGAGCAAACAAACTGCCAAAGGAATATAGCAGTACATAGTGAGAATGTTAATATACTGTTATTCTTATTGAGGTGATTGAGATGCAAAAGAATTTGGCAAGCATCATTCATTCATATTTGGACAGGGTTTTTTTTTTTATATGAACCATTTACTTCCCTGCTTCACATTTTATGAAGGCATCCTAAATCCTGAAGGCAACATAAATGCTATCGCTTTTGAGGTGTAGGACAGAATGTGATGCCACATTTTGTGGCTGATGAAAATTGCCTGTTCTTACGATACATCACTGACAAGCATCAGACTTACAAATTCAGATGTAGTGCAGTGATACTACTACAGACTCAAGACATAAATATTAACCAGAATTCTAACAGCTAGTGGATTTGATCTACTGATCTTTTTAAAAAAAAACCTGCTAAATAATAAACGTCGTTTCTTTGTTCTTCTGTATTTATGGCTTATTCTCTCTCCTCCCACTGTTCGTGAATCAAATTTGCTAATTTATTGACTGTGTGCTACAGTTCAGTTTAAGGAGGCTTTCTCCCAAAACTGATACTGTTCTAAGAGCACCCCCTATCTACCGACACTTTGCTCTGCAGCTACAATGGTTGTCAGAAGTTGGCAGTTTTCCCCACTCTGACCCATACGCTGCTCTATTTTTTCTCTCTCTCTTAATCAATTAAAGCAATGGTCTTTCCAGATGACCAGTTTATGTTGTGACAAACGTGCTGCCATTTGCTTCTTCGTTATATAACATCCAGACATCACAAATTCCCAGCACTCTGCCATAGAAAATGCAGCTCTTTTCCGTGGCAAGTGGGACCGGTTGTGGTTGGAAGTGTTGCCTGGGATGTGTCTGCAGGAGTGCCTATTGAACAGTGCCTGTGACGTCACTCGTGCTAGGTGACATTATTATTATTATTATTATTATTATTATTATTATTATTATTATTATTATTTATTTGTAGCCTGCCCACTCTGGGCGGCTTCCAACAAAGATTAAAAATACATTAAAATGTCACACATTAAAAACTACCCTAAACAGGGCTGCCTTCAGATTTCTTCTAAATGTCAGATAGTTGTTTATCTCTTTGACATTTGATGGGAGGGCGTTCCACAGGGCGGGCGCCACTACCAAGAAGGCCCTCTGCCTGGTTCCCTGACAGCAACACACACAACCATAATTTAACCTTAACTCCAGTGCTCTTCTATCTACCTTGGGACACATCCAGACAATTAGTTCAAAACATTCCCAAACCAAGTTCCATTCAAAGACAATGATGTAAAACCCAGTGCACCCAGTCTGCAAGGGAATGGGGCCCACAGGCTGAAAAATATTTAGCACCCCTAAGAACCAATAACAGCTCTGGACCAAAAATACCTCAAGGACCGCCTCCTTCCATATAAACTTACCCAAACTCTGCAACCATCTTCTGAGGCCTTTCTTCATGTGCCTCTTCCGTGAGAGCGTGACAACACAAGAACGGGCCTTTTCTGCAGTGGCTCCCTGTTTGTGGAATGCTCTCCCCAGGGAGGCTCAGGTGGTTCATCATACACCTTTAAGTGCCAGGCATTCCTCTTTAACCAGGGCTTTGGCTGATTGACATCCAATGCCCTTTTAAAATGTGTTGGGGACGGGGGATTACAGGGCTGCTTTAGTTTGTATTTTTATCATGTATTTTGTGTTTTTATATTGTGATCTTTTATTATAACCACCCTGAGACCTGCAGGTGTAGGGAGGTATATACATTTTAATCATCATCATCATCACCAGGGTATGAATATTGTTTTCCTTCATTTAAAAGATTGACATATTGCCCCACATTCAAATAATACCACAGTGATGTACAATAAGGAAATCGCCTATAAACCAGTCTTTATATCATATGTGTGCTGTATATGTGCGTGCGTGCCATACCCTCCAACATTTCTCCAATGAAAATAGGGACGTCCTAAGGAAAAGCGGGACATTCCAGGATCAAATCAGAAACTGGGACGGATTCTCTAAATCAGGGACTGTCCCTGGAAAATAGGGACACTTGGAGGGTCTGGCATGCATATGCACACACACACACACACAAGAATCCAATAAAAACAACATGTCAAAACAGCATTAGTTAGAAACCATTCAAGTGGGATCACAGGCCATGGAAAGCTTTAATAAATAGGTATGTTTGAACAGCCGGAGGAGGCATCACACAGTAGATGTCCTGCTGTATGTTTAGATATGAAATTCAACTCAGATAGGGTCTGGCTGAACTATTTATCATCTGTGATCTGTAGTTTTTCAATAGCATGGTATAGAATTTAAGAAATCTTCTCCAGCCTTGTTAATGTGTCCCCTGCTTGTTGCAGCGCTCACGATGTCCGGGTCCCAGGCTTGCCTGCCCCCAGTGCTCCTCTTGGCCATGTACTTCTGCCATTCGACAGAGGTAGCGCACAGCATACAGCAAAGCTTCAAGAGTGAGCTCCTCAATTTTTACCATACATTCATCCTCGCAGACGGCAAGGAAACCACAGTGCACCTCTTGGAAGATATACCCAAAAGGTAAAGGGAGCCTTATCTATCCTTTCATTTCATCCGAATTCTTGCAGCCACACCACACCCTAAACCTCCTCTGGCTTGCAGGACTTCTTCAGGAGAAGAAAAGGCTGAGGAGTAAACTCAGCACAACTCCAGAGTGGATTCCCTAAGACGGTTGGGTGGCGCCTTGAATGCCTCCTTCCAGAGACTCCTGCAGCCAAGCTGGTGCCAAACGTATTGCTCTACTTTCCTTTAGAAAAGGAAAGAGCCACTAACCATCAAGGGGGGCGGGAGAGATAGCAAGCACTTGTTTACAAAAATCTGCTAACCACACAGGACGTCATCTAATACACAACCCTGAAATACCAGAGAGAGTACATCCTTTTGTTGCATCCTGGTAAAATATGAAATCTGCAACAAGCAACACACCCCATCTAAGATCAAAATTATACACTGTCGGTCTACAGCAGTCAGAAGAGCAAGCTTAAACAACTAACAAAATAGCTCCATTGTGTACATACCCTCCAGAAATAAGTACTGTGTTTTTCTGTGTATAAGACGACGCTTTTTGCAAAAAAATAAAAAGGCAAAAATTGGGTGTTGTCTTATACATGGATAGTGAATGCAGAGGGGGGACATGCGATTAATGGCAGCAGCAAGCAGGAGATTGGCAGCGGCAATTGGGTGGGTGATTGGTGGCTGCGGCAAGGCCTGCTGGTGATTGGCTGTGGCTGCGGAAATTGGGAAAGTGATTGGTGGCTGTGGCAAGGTGGGCAGACAACTGGTGACTGCGGTGAAGTGTGCAATTGACAGTGGCTGTGGCAAGCGATTGGCAGTGGCAGGCAGGTGAGTGAGCAATTGGCAGAAGTGACCTCCCCCAACCCCCCAAAAGCTAAACAACTTAATTTCTTAATTTTGGGTTAAAAAAAATAGGGGTCCTCTTATACGTAGGGGTGTCTTATACACGGAAAAATACGGTACCACCACATTCCTTAGCAGCAGACTCCATCTCTTCCAGTTGGTGGGATGATGGACAAAGTTCTTCATTATTCATCTCCAGAAATGAAAGTGATCTGTGCTGTTTACGTATACTTGCCTCAAGAATAGATAATCAGACACACATCTGACAAAATGCTAGCTCTATTTGTACTGGGGGTAAGGGAATCATTCCTGTGAATGCAGAACTTAAGGGAGCCAAATCTTAATTGGAGCCAAGTCTAGAGGGACGTATTCCTGAGGAATGCAGTGATGCCAAACACAAACCCTGCAAATGTTAGCTTCCTCAGTTATCTCATAGGAGCCACAGAAAACTGAGTGAGAGTTGGGGGGGGGGGAAACAAGCAGAGAGAAGAAACTGGCTTTCATGAGCCCCTAACAATTTATAATGTCCCAAAAGAAAGTGTGGCCGACTGGCTGCAATCCTCAACTGGAACACTCCCATTGTGGGTTACAATGCAGGGATCACAGAGATCTCATTTGAAGAAATATATGGTTTTTCATGATATTTCTATTATATATTGCTTCTACAAGTAACAGTATTATGCAGCTGAATGTGAAGTTCTCTATTATCACCATTTTTGCAAGGAGGTTCTCTGCTCTGTCACCAGTAATTCTCTGCTATTCCCCCGAGACACCAATTCATCACATTAGCACCTGTAAATCCAATGCATATTCATACATGAAAGCCAGCTGCTTCGTTTCAGACACAGGCACTGCAGAGAATGGGAGAGGAGCAAGGCCATGTAAATGCTACCAGGTTACATAATGTATAGCATGACCGCAAGAGCACATAGAAGAACTCTCAGAGGGGCAGTAAAAGTGAAAAGAATAAATTGGGATAATTGGTTGTGGTTTTAAAATATGGCATCTATCCTCAGTTGAAGCAACGGGTTGAGTTTTAAAATATTTATTCCAAATGGACTTACAAAATCCATTTTATAAGTATCCTTGCTAAAAACTGGGGCTCGCATTAAAAACAACACCTTATTAATCACATAGAAATCACCCATCCAACGCATTTGAAAACAAATTCTACCTTCACAAAGTCTGGATGTGAGGCATGCGACTACGTGATCAGACAATGTTACAAATCTCCCAGACGGTCTCAGCAGTCACAAAATAAAAGACTTGTGCATGTGTAGCCGTAGTTTGCAAGAGGCCCTCTACTGGGATTGTGGTTGCTGTGAGTTTTATGAAGTTGTCTGCAGATTTGAGCTGAGATGTTACCTGGTGGTCCGGTGAGTGGCACAGCCCCAACTCAGTATCCACTGCTGTAGTTCCCAGACTTGTGAATGGGAAGAGCTCATTGATGCTGTATGCATCTTCTCGGACTTGCTAGGGATGTCCCTTCTAGTGTCCCTACAGTGTACAATGACTCTCAAGGACTCTTCTTCTCCCTTCTTTCCAAGGTACTATTTTGTTTTAGAGAAAGGCAGGACCTCTGCACCGTTCACTGTGAGAGTGACTCCGTGCGATGTCCCCATTGAGTGGAGCATCCGTGTCCATAAGACTTCAGCAAACTACCTTGGAAAAGCAGCACGTGGTAAGAGATACATGCAAGGCCATGGATTAGGAGGGTCATCAATGTTAGCTAGCCATTCATAATGGTTGATTCATCCCTCGGCTCTATTTTTCCTTCCCGACAGCAGAAAAAAATACTGGTATATTTGTCCCAAGTGAATCTCCACCCCACCCCCCGTCTCTCCCACTTCCTCATTTGTCACTCTCATCGTCTCTCCTATGGGTACTGCTATGTGCCCTCTGTCTTTGAGCTCTTTGCTCTCCTACTTTCAAGGCTCGCCGGGTTCTGAGAAGGGGGGTATGGAATGCTTTCTAAAGACACTGTGTCCATCAGCTGTCATCCCCTTGGTGTTTCTTCCCCCCCCCCTCCTCCTCCTTTTCTCCCATTATTTCTCAACTTTTTCCCTCATCTGCCTCTGAGCTGTGACCTCCCTCAACCCCCTGTTGTAAACCTAAACTGCCTTCCTCTTCCTTCTCCCTGGAAGGGTCACGCGGGGGAAGTGGTCTCCACCATTCCTCCTCTGCCCAGTCCCTGACACCCAGAAGGGAACAAGGCCTTCAGTCTGAAAAATGTTCTCCAAACCTAGCTGAACATTTCTGCCCATCCCCCAAAGAAGCGTGACTTAAAATATTTTTGCATTTCCATATGTTATTGACAGATGATTTGGACGTTCAGGAAGCCTTAAAGTTTCCAAAGACCATGAAGACCGTGTCTACTCTCTTCAGCTACAGAGGCAATTCTGTGGAGACATACATGGGGACATCTTACTATTCCGCTGTCTACGTGCTGGAATTCCTGTCCATTGAAAGAGATACCCAAATTACGGTGTACCTAACAACAGACACAACTTCTGAGCATCTGTATCCAGAACTCCCAACAGATCCACGCATAGATGTCGTCGGCACTGGCCACACCACGGTAACCCTGGCTTGGAAGCAGAGTTCAACAGCCCTGCAGCACAAAGAAAATGTCCAGTATTGTCTTCTGGTAAATGAAAGGCATAACTACAAGAGCTTATGCGCAGCGGAAACAGCCCTAAGACCTTCTGGGGTGATGTCGCAGCAAGCGTTAGCGCTCTCACTATCCCCATATGTCCTGGACCCTCAGCAAGTGATGATCTCGCCCAACGGCGAACTGAGCCTTGTTAGCAAAGCTGGCAATGGGGAGGTGAGGCAAATATGTGTTGGCACCAAGAAGACCTACACAGTCACCAACCTGAGACCCAGCACTCAGTATTACTTTGATGTGTTTGTGGTCAACTTCCTCACCAACGCCAGTGCTGCCTACACTGGAACCTTTGCCCGAACCCTCGAGGAACCGGAGCCCAAAGTCACCATCCTAAAGGATGGGAAGGTGATTCAACTCACCCTGGATGGGAGGAAGCAAGCTTTCCATGATCTGCAGTACCAGGCTGTGCAAAAGCAGGTTCAGTTTGCTTTTCAGTCTTGCAGTGGCCAAATACAGGTCGAGATAGCCAGAGGTGGGAAAGTGCTCATGTCAGAGACCTTTGCCGGCTTGAGGCACTTCATGCTGAAGGGAAGGCCGGGAGACCTTTACCTGGTGCACTTGGGTTCCACAGAACCTTCAAACGCATCTGTGAAGGTACAGGTGTCCTCTCTCTTCCACAGGCCTTTCTTCCCAGTCTTGCCAGAGAGTTTGAAAATCAAGTCATTCAGCAAGCTGAGGACTTGCAATTCGGTCACCATCGCCTGGCTGGGCACACAGCAGATGAGCAAGTACTGCGTCTACAAGAAACAGATCGAGGAGGACCAGGTGTGGATGGAAACCAGGAACGCTGACAGGTGCTCAGGGCCAGAGTCAAGGCAAAAAGGCGACAAGGTGCTATGCAAATACTTCCACGATCTCAATCTCCGGCGAGCCGTGACGACCGAAACCATCAGCGGGCTTGAAGCAGGCACAGTCTACTTATTCGATGTTTACCTCATTGGGCCTTCTGGGATTCCTGTCAGATATTACAGTAAAGTGGTAAAGACGCGGAAGAAATGTTGAAGTTCTCCTTCAAAGATGGGTTCCTGAGGAATGACAAAGTTGGAGGAATTCCATGCACGGGCAGCATTTGTGACCCACGCCACTCAAAACGTGCTCGGAGTGGGACAGAAAACAGTGTTTTACGTTGCAAGATTGGAGAGGTGGAATCTCTGTGTAGAAAAGTAGACTTGCTCCCAGGACCTTTCCCCCTGCAATTCTATCTCGCTCTTATCTGCAATTTCATTGAAAGGGTTTAAAACAGAAGGGTGGTATCCAACTAATTTTTACTCAGAGCAGACCCACTGAAATTAGTACGTCTAACTCGGCCGTGTTCATTCTGTCGTGCTCTTGAACACAGGAAGCTGCCTTATTCCAAGTCAGACCACTGTCCTATAGAGCTCAGTATTGTCTACACTGATTGGTGGCAGTTTTCTAGGGTTTCAGACAGGTAATCTTTTCCAGACCTATCTGGAGAAGCCAGGGATTGAACCTGGGACCTTCTGCATGCAAAGCAGGTGCTCTAATATTGAGCTACAGTCCAGACTACAGAGGCTGCTTCCTCATGGCTAAATTCCATGCAGTAGCAGTGCAATAGATAGGCCCGCTATCTGGCTGTTCTCCCAGAGAGGGGCACAGAAAGGGTAAATCTTAGTTGAACACCACCCAAAGCATTTATCTTCGAAACCTACAAAATCCAAAACTGGCGTGAGGAAGAGGATAATTTTAATGGACCTAAAGCAAACATACTTTGTAATATATCTCTCCAATGAGAATTCAGTTCCCGGAATCCACTCCCTCTGCCTTTGGCAAAGTGCAGGTAACCTCAGCAGAGTCTGAGAGGAATATCGCAGTGCAGACTGAAAAAGTGACCCACAAGAACTTTGCCTCGCTGTCTGAAAGTTGGGTATTCAGTGGGGGTGAACTGTTACTCTTTTTTCCACTGTAGTAGTTTCTAGCTTATCCCATGCATAGAGCTTGGGAGAGCTAAAGGAAAGAAAGATGGTTTAAATTCAGCCAATTCTGTTACTACTCCACCTTGCAGGGACAAACCGTGGGGGTTTCTGTACCCCATAGCTCCCATGTTGTGAGGCACCCACACCCACACCTCGATGTGGGTCTCATAATGCATTGGCTGTCCAGTGATTTGCAAGGCTGAATATACCTAGAATCATGTGCCAACAGCCCTATTCAGAGGTTGCTCCTTCATAAGTTTCTCATTCCATGGGTGAGAAGGCATTAAGGAGAGATTAATGTCAGCCGTGGGGAGCCAGCTCTTCTCATGGAGTCTCGCTGTGTAATGAAGAACTCTACTTGCACAGGGTTCTGAATGGAGTAGGGCTGGCTCCCTGCTGCAGATATTTCGCCCCAAAGCATGGAGACTCTAGGGGCCAGACCATCAGGAATGTGTTGGGGAGGGTGGAGCCAGCAAGCACCCACTTGCTCACCACTTTTTTGCAATGAGAAATGTGTGAGTGAGAGAACCTAGGCCTAAAGAAACAAAGGTCTAAAGAATAGTAGTGACAGATAAACAAAGGAATAGGCAAACAGATCTATAAACTTTCCCAAGAGGGTTTATAGAAGATCCCCATAGCATAATACTTCCCAGTTAGAGAAAACGCCATTTCCTTAGCTGAACCAGCAATTGATCTGCTAACCACGTCACTTTTTGGATTTGAGATATTTGAATTGAAAGAATTCAAATTCAGGGCTGGCAGTGGGAAATAATTTGATGGGTCTGGATGTTTTCTGGAGTTGAGATCTGGAGTACCAAGATGGGTTAAAGACATTGTAAACCTAAATCAGTGACACACAGGATGTTTATGCATTACCGACTTAAATCACTGCTACGGCATTCTTGTTCTCAACTTGGATTGAAGCAAGTTTGACTATTTCATAAGAAACAACAGGCTGGATATGGATTGTGGCTGATGTTGTGTGTGTACCACTTCTCAAACCAGTGGTGGGAGCAGTCCTGGCAGTCCCATTGCCTGCAGATATCGGAATCCAGCACCTAAACTTGTCTTTTCCAGATTTGGGTAGCATTTCTCTGCGTTACACTAACTGATGAAACAGATTAGCTTTCTGCTGCCTCGTCCTTCCAAAACACACACCAAAGTAGAAGTAAATTGGGAAAGAGGGTAGAGTTCACTCTTTCCTTAAACAATTGCTGGTGCTTTCCGAGGGAGGTCTTGGCAGGTATCACAGTATGAGAACTCTATTTCTATTACAGTTAAGACCTAAAAGCCACAAACCTTTGTTCTCTAAGTCTTCTGATCTCATACACTCTGAGCCTCATAAACAGCAGGTTAGGGAACTGGTCCAATCTCAACTGTCTCCATTTTGAAAGTTCATCACCTCCTGCCCCAGCCCAGACACTCACCTGTATAGAATTCCTGATGTTCTTTACCTACCAGGCTAGTGCTTAAATGCAAGGCTAGGCTAGCATGCTTATATCTAAGCACCTTGTTTAAGACCTTGTTTTTAAAACCTTGTTTTTAAGACCTTGTTTTTATTTAAAAGAAAACATCAACCTACATTTGATTTAAAAATAAAAACAGAAACCTGGTTTTTATTTTTTTTTAATTGTCAACTTTCATTCATTCAGTTCCTTTGTATTCTCATCTCTCGTGTTTATAATGGAATCAGCTGTATCCTGCACTTGACTCATTGAAAGACTACTTTGCTTTTCCACTGTGCCACTCTTATTTAGTAATTCAATAGTCTGAGTAGAACATGTCAGTAGTAAACAGTTATGGACAACTGTTGGTTATAGTAGTTTTTTCTTGACGTCATGGCTCCCGAACAGGGTTGTTGCTTTTTAGCAAAAGTGAAGAATGTTGGGAAGGGAAGGGAGTGGCAGGAACTGGGCAGAGGATGAATGGTGGAGACCGCCTCCCCAGCCTGACCCTTCCAGGGAGGAGGAGGAAGGCAGTATAGATTTCCAACAGGGGGTTGAGGGAGGTCATAGCTCAGAGGCAGATGAGGGGGGGGGGAATCACAGGAGAGGGGGAGGCAGAACCGGAGCAGCAGCTGGCTTACACAGTGTATTAGAAAGCATCCCAGACCTTCCATCTCCCAGAACCTGGCGAGCCTTAAAAATAGGAAAGCAAAGAACTCAGAGGGTATGTAGCAGCACCTGTAAGGATATCAGGGAGTTACTCAAGAGCAATCAGGCAAATGCCTCCCTGGTCGGTTGTAAAGCCTCATTATTGGTGCCCAAAAGGCTTCACCATGCAGAGCGCCACTATTCCATGGCTCGCTCATTCACTGGCAGAATCTGAGAGTGGGCGGTCCTTAAACCTTCCCCAGCAGAGTAGTTTCTTGACGCCCAATCTGCGCTTCCCCTCTCTGCGCGGAAGCCTACAGTGCAAGGAGGGCGTGGGTAACGCAGGACCTCTCTCCTCCCCGCTTTGCTCAGGCAAGGTGTCCTGGCACCGCCTCACCTCCTCCGAGCCCTGAAGCTCCTCTCCACTGGAGGCGTGGTTACTCTCCTCCGCTGAGGAGGTGCTGCTTCCCACGATCTTTGGGGGCTCTCTGTAATCCATCTGTCTTTTCCCCTCTCACCCCTGAGCCGATGGCAGTTCCCTGACAGCACCTGTACAAATGACGAATGAGAAAGTGGGAGAGTTGGGGGGTGGGGTGGAGATTCACTCAGGACAAATGCCATTATCCAAGAGGCTGGGTTCTATCGCCTCTCTCTGTAAATATTGAAATAAAAAAGGATGGTAAGAAACTTTTCCTTGTCTTTGTATGTTCCTGAGCAACCATCCGGGAGCCGCTGACAGCATCCTGACAGGGAGGGAGAGATCAGCCTTGTGTTTAACTACTTGCCTGGTATTCATAGGAGATGAGGAATTCCATACAGGCGAGTGATCAGGGTGAGAGAATGGATTTATCATCTCCTCCCCCTCCTCCAACCAGCTTGGTTTCCAAGTAGGCTGCAAAAAATAAAAAGGAAAGTCTCTTCCCTCATAGCAGAGAGGGGCGGTTAAAAATTTTTCTCTTTCAACAGATGGGTTGGACACACTACTGGGTCACAACCTGATCTAAGTTGAGGCACAGCAGCAGCCAGGACTGGCTCGACCATGAGGCGATGTGAGGTGGTCACCTTAGGCAGTAGATCTGGGCTTGAGGAGTATGCTACTCACCACCGATACCATGCCTCCACTCCCACTCTGCTGCTGTGGGCAACCACTACTGTCACCACCGCAAGCGTACCACACCCCTGCCATGGGAGCATCCCTGCAGCCTCCCCAGGTGCTCATGTGTTGATCAAAGCTCCAGGTCTCTCCCGGTCCTGCTTGGAAATCCTAGGGGTTGAAGCTGGGGCCTTCTGCATTGCTCTAGCGCTGAGTAATGTCCCTTAGGTCTAACTCCTCCCATGCAGGCTTTTTCCGATCAGGAATGTTTACTGGAAAGAAAAAATGCCCACATAATCTTTGGCCATCTCTCAGCCATAAGGCAAGCTCCAAACCTCTAAAGAGAGGAGACAGAAAAATGGAAACCTCTTTCTTGGAGGAAGAAAACTTTTGCCATCTGAAGGGTGTATTTCAGCACAGCACTAATTTCAGAGATCCTTTGTGCTAGTGCCACTTTACAGGGGCATTAAGGAAGGGTGCACATCGCCAAGGGCTGGAGAGGTGAAGGTCACACAATGATCGGAAACAGCCAGATGAATCTTTTGGCTATGTGTCTCTCACTTACTGTATATTGCATTGGCATGGCAAACCTGAAAGAAAAATAGACTTGAAAAACAGCTCAGAAGCTGAACGGAGCCCATGCACAAAATTGACTGTCTTGATGAGTGTTAGGAGACAGGAGGCAGATGTCCAAATCCTTTTGGGGCTGATCTGGCATTTTAGAGAGTTCCTTTCCAATTGTTTTCAGATCATCATGTTTCTTAGTAGCCTGAGAGAATAGCAATTGCTGTCTTGGAGTGCACAGATTTTGCCTCAGCGCAGTGATTAAATTGAATTATATGTACTGATATATTTTCTTTTGTTCAAGGAAGAATGTCAGACCCAGTCAGTATGATGAACTGTCAGAACAGGAACTCATTCCCAAAAGCTCAGCGGCCAATCTTCAGATGTTATTCTGTGGCTTAATATTTTGAACGCGGAGGCTGTCTCCAGAACAATTTGATACCAGGCTTTGTTGCTTCTTTGGAAATTTGTTCTGAAGGATAACCTCTTTGCTGGACTCTTATGCAGAAGGTTGCTCCCGTTGCAGCTGGAACAGAAACAAAATGGATCTCAGAGTTTGGGGTTAATGGAGACACATAACATAATCACTCGGAAGGGAAGGGGGGCAATGTTCTAGTGGCATAGCAAATGTAATATGAGCCATGGCCTTGGAGTGCGATAAAGTACAGTTGTTAATCAAAGGCACCATCTTGTGCCCAAGATCTGTGGGGCCCAAGTGTGTGTGTCACATGTGTGTGATGTCATGGCGACAAGGCACAGAGCGCATTGCATGCAAAACACCACATCGTTGGGATGAGACTGAGAGCAGTACGTAATGCTGCGCAGATTCTTCTCTCATGTTCAGGAAGAGCCAGCCACACCACATTTTGCTCCAAATTCAGCCTCCTTTGCCCTCTCAATATTGATCATAATATAATAATTTAATAATAATTTATTATTTCTACCCCACCCATCTGGCTGGGTGACTTTCAACAGAACCGTAAAAACAGAATAAAACTTCAAACATTAAAAACTTCCCTAACCAGGGCTGCCTTCAGATGTCTTCTAAAAGTCAATTAGTTGTTTATTTCCTTCACATCTGATGGGAGGGGCAGGTGCCACTACCGAGAAGGCCCTCTGCCTGGTTCCACGTAACCTCACTTCTCACAGGGAGGGAACCACCAGAAGGTCTTTGGAGCTGGACCTCAGTGTCCAGGCTGAACGATGGGGGTGGAGATGCTCCTTCAGGTATACTGAGCCGAGGTTATTTAGGGCTTTAAAGGTCAGCACCAACACCTTGAATTGTGCTCATAAATGTATTGAGGTCACCTGCCAGCAGATATTGAGGTCACACCTGCACATACCTTTATATGCAACTGCTTGAAATATCGTTGAAATATCAGGATGTATGTTGAAGTTCAAGGCGGAATTAGTGTCACATTGTGCTCAGAAGGAAGTCCCATGGCATTCAAGAGGGCTCACTCCCATCATTTTAAATGGATAGAGGTTGGGTTGCAACCTGTTATTGTAAACTCTGAGATGTTTTGAGCAGAGAAATTAAGAAGCAGCATATATAAAGTGGGGAATGGGGTGCATATGTTTGTGTGTCACCATCTTCTGCAGCTGCTGTGCACATGAGAAAAGATTAAAGAAGCCATTTTAAGTAGAAATATATTTTGCCACATTCTGCACACCTCTTATCATATCCCGGCATTTCAGTGAAGTTCAGTTCTGCAGACCTAATACCAGTGAAGAATGTTGTCTAAAAAAATATAAATTAATACTTAGGACCACTAGAGGGCAGAGCAATATTAAGAAAGTGAAGAAAGCATGACCGTTTTGGTTTATGGAGAAACAGAAGGGATTCAGTCAACTCCAAATAAGACTATTAAGGTACATATAGTCAGTATCCAAATAAAATCTTCACTGACTGTATACAACCCAGAAAAATCTTACAGCAGGCCCACTCCCAGCTAGTACTGTAGAGAAATATTGTTTGAGAAATAGTGTGGTCCTGAGATGGCGAGGGTTCAAATCCCACTTCTACTGTAGGCTCATTGTTTGCCTTTGTCTCTCATTCTTAGCCCCCCATCTGTGAAATGGGGCTAAATTGCTTGCTCGACAGGGTTGCTGTGATGGTAAAGGCTTTGGATTGGATCTAGATTCAGTCATGACTAAACCAGTCATGGTTTGAAGGCCCATGATATGATTACCTGGCGAAAAACTAAATGGAGGTGGATGTGCTCACGCCCTGGGTGGTTCCATGTATGCTGCCTTGGGTTCCAAGAAGGAAGCCAGTCAGTGTATAGATGTAAGCCAGCCCTCCCCAACCTGGTGCCTTCCAGATATTTTGGACTCCTGTTAGCCCCAGCCAGCATGGCCAATGGTCAGAGATGAAGGAGTCCAGCAGGAGAGGCTGGTCTACTAGGGTGAGTAGAGCTGGCCCTGCCAAGTGTAGTCTGCCCCCAGCCAGCCCTTATTTGCCTATCTCCTCCTTTGCTTCCTAAATTTTACTCGCAGTGAAATGAATGGCTGTGACTAAGTTAGAGCCATTAATTTCGGAGGGTTTTGTCTGGGTAAACCTCACAACTAATTTAGCGGGTGGCCCTGGTTGTCATGGTCCTCCTCCTTATTCTCTCTTGTATAACTCAGCAGGGAGGAGGGCTGAACCAGAACTACAGTAGTACCTCGGGTTAAGTACTTAATTCGTTTCGGAGGTCCGTTCTTAACCTGAAACTGTTCTTAACCTGAAGCACCACTTTAGCTAATGGGGCCTCCCGCTGCTGCTGTGCCGCTGGAGCACAATTTCTGTTCTCATCCTGAAGCAAAGTTCTTAACCTGAAGCACTATTTCTGGGTTAGCAGAGTCTGTAACCTGAAGCATATGTAACCTGAAGCGTATGTAACCTGAGGTACCACTGTAGTTGACTCTGCCCATCATTTGCTCTGGCGCCACCTACTGCTGACCTCCCTGCCTTCTGCCCTACCAGTTCCAATGGGCACTGACATTCACAAGAGCCCAGCAACATCTGGAGGACCTCAGATTCCCCTCCCGGCTTGACTCCATCTCTTTCAAGCTTCATATCTGTGACTAACTAAGACTGCTTTATTCTATCCAGTTGTTACTGCAGCTTAATGCTTCTATCACCCTGATATTGAACTTGTTTTAACCTACTCCTAATTACATTATACTGTTTTCAGTGACTTTGGGGTGGCTGTTGTTGTTGTTGGTGAACTTATCATTTTGATGTGTGTGCAATTATGTACGCCGCTTTCAATTTATTTATAAAGAGAAGCAGAGTGGAAATGTCTACATAAATCGCTGGCACCATTCATGAAATAAGACCTCTCGCTGGCAGGGGAGCTGAGTTCTGAAAGATCAGCTCCAGCTAAGATTGAAACACTGAAATTTAAAGGGCCTTGTGTGGCACTCTAGGAGGTCTCAAGATAGGCTTTACCCTTGACTCTTATGCTACCACAGCAGCATGCCAGAAGAAGTCAGTGTTGGCCTGCTTCTCTGCTGTGCTTAGGCTCCTCTACTGCCCCAGATGGACAGGAGGCAGTACTGCAACTGCTAGTCAAGTAGGGATCAGGTCACACCAAAGGACTTTTAAAATATTTTCACACTGATTGCTTTTTTAAAAAAAATTAATAGTTGCCAGGCACACAGTAGACAACTTCCTCACTTTCCCATGCTTTTAGAAAAGCCCAGCTGAGGGTGTCATGGCAACTGATGTAATTTGCGCTGTCATCTTGCTTCGTTTATTTTTCACGAATTATTGAGTCCATCCCACTTTGCATCTCATTCTCCTTATTAATTTTGATGCTCTTTCATAGGATTTTGTAGTTGGTTTCAAAAACTTCTCTGTGGGTTCTGCAACACGAATTCCAGCCATGTAAACAATAACACATTTGGGTTTATGGGATTTCACCTAACTTTACTACAGGCATGCAACATGCGTGTATGTGGAAAGGAAATTGCTTATGTAAAGTGAAGCAGGATTTATTAATACCAAAAAAATGATTTTTTTTAATTAAAAAAAATATGCTTCAGGGCATCTTAATCCCACAAGCACTTATAGAATTGTGCTCCATGTGGGCTCACTACAATGAGAGCACAAAACAGCAAATTGTGTGATGTTTGGTAAGCAATTTTGAAAGATGCAAACTTGGTTCGCATCCCAGCTCAAGGCACCCAGGAAGGCTGGAGGATAGATCAATTGTAAAAGAAAAGAAAGGACACTCACAAACACCCCTTGGGCACCTTAAGAGTAAGGTAAGCACAAAAAGAAGCTCTGG
Source organism: Podarcis raffonei (assembly GCF_027172205.1). NCBI lineage: Eukaryota > Metazoa > Chordata > Lepidosauria > Squamata > Lacertidae > Podarcis > Podarcis raffonei. Next base: position 27,190,613 of record NC_070606.1, read on the forward strand.
ACCCCATGCATGATAATTTCACTGAATCCCCCCCCCCCAATTCATAATAATTCCTGAATGCAATTCCTTTTCTCATTCATGGATTGGGAGTGGTTGAAAAATGCAGGAGAAATTTTCAGCTCAACACCACAAGGAAGTGCTTTTGCTGCACAGATTGTTGCCTTTTTTCAAAGCAGTTGAGAAACAAACTGGCACAGCCATTGCTGTTTGGGTGCTTTTTGAAATGCACTTCGATCGCAGGCACCTGATTGGATATAGCCTGTTCCATCAGATTGACATGTCTCTTCCCCCACTGCACTGCAGCTGAAACAGACGAGGCTGAAAGCAAACTCTGGAGATGTTGTATGTCAGTTTCACCACCTGCAGTGAGTCTTCACACTTTACCATGCAACTCTCTACCAAGGGAAAACCCCAAAGCTTTGCCTGGAAACTGACCAGTTTCTGCTCTCAGTTCTCACTTTGCGGGACAAATACTTCTCCACTCATGCACTGGAGCAAGAGTGCTTTGGTAACACGGCACTCTGAGTGACGCGGGTGGCGCTGTGGTCTAAACCACTGAGCCTTTTGGGCTTGCCAATCAGAAGGCCAGTAGTTCAAATCCCTGTGATGGGGTGAGCTCCCGTTGCTCTGTCCCAGCTCCTGCCAACCTAGCAGTTCAAAAGCACTCCAGTGCTAGTAGATAAATAGGTACTGCTGCGGCAGGAAGGTAAACAGCATTTCCATGAGCTCTGGTTTCTGTCACGGTGTTCCGTTGCGCCATAAGCAGTTTAGTCCTGCTGGCCACATGACCCAGAAAGCTGTCTGTGGACAAACGCCGGCTCCCTCAGCCTGAAGCAAGATGAGCGCCGCAACCCCAGAGTTGCCTTTGACTGGACGTAACCGTCCAGGGGTTCTTTACCTTTTACCTTACTCTGAGCGAGGACAAAATATGACACCCCCCACAACTTTGAGTAGGTTCGCATATAAATATAGGTATTGTTATTATTATTATTATTATTATTATTATTATTATTATTATTATTATTTTGTGCCCCCCAGCTAAGCGCTCTGTACAGCAGAAGCACCTGCACTGCCCTAAATCCAGTGCTAACTTGTCATCTAACCTTCTTTTAAAAAATGGATACTATGATTGTAACTTTGGAGGTGGGTGCCATTTTAAACAGATTTGGGCAGTACTGACCTGATCAAACTTTGCTTGGTCAGATGACTGCTTGCATTAAGTGCTAGCTTATGGCTGAGACACTTTTACACTGTTGGTGGGTTGTTGTTGTGTTAGTTTTAAAAGCATAACTAATTGTATGTAAAATTATAGGCCAACCTTAATTAGCTACAGCGCCCAGAATTCTTTGAGAGAAATAATGTGCTTTGAGTGGTACTGTGGTACCTTGGGTTACATACGCTTCAGATTACATATGCTTCAGGTTACAGACTCCGCTAACCCAGAAATAGTACCTCGGGTTAAGAACTTTGCTTCAGGATGAGAACAGAAATCGTGCTCTGGCGGCGCGGCAGCAGCAGGAGGCCCCATTAGCTAAAGTGGTGCTTCAGTTAAGAACAGTTTCAGGTTAAGAACGGACCTCCGGAACGAATTAAAAATCTAAATAAACCCAGAGGCTCCACCACAAGTTGTGAAGAAAGCTACAAGACTCAGGACTATAAATCTATAAATCATGGTCAAGGATGATGGGAGTTGTAATCCAACAGGATCCAGGGGGCACCATGCTGTCTACTGCATCTTTCAACAATGTTTTGAGTGTAAAGTTGGAGTTTCCATCTTGAGCAAAGGGTCTCAGGAATTTTGAGAGAAGCTAAAGGAGTTTCCAGAGGCAACATATCTTAGGGAGATGCACCACAAACCTATTTGAAACCTATGTCCACTGTTAATAAAAGATAAAGGTAAAGGGACCCCTGACCATTAGGTCCAGTCGTGGCTGACTCTGGGGTTGCAGTGCTCATCTCGCTTTATTGGCCAAGGGAGCCGGCGTACAGCTTCCAGGTCATGTGGCCAGCATGACTAAGCCGCTTCTGGCAAACCAGAGCAGCACACGGAAACGCCATTTGCCTTTCTGCTGGAGCGGTACCTATTTATCTACTTGCATTTTGATGTGCTTTCGAACTGCTAGGTTGGCAGGAGCAGGGACCGAGCAACGGGAGCTCACCCCATAGCAGGGATTCGAACCACCGACCATCTGATCAGCAAGTCCTAGGCTTTGTGGTTTAACCCACAGCGCCACCCGCATCCCTTTAAATCCATATAGCTACTTTTAAAATTTGAGGCTGCGTGCACACCATACATTTAAAGCTCATAACTTTCCCCAAAGAATCCTGGGAACCAAAGTTTGTTAAGGATGCTTGGAGTCCGAGCTCTGTGAGGGTTAAATTAAAATTCCTAGAATTGTTTGCAGTGGGGACATGGGCTTTAAATGTATGGTGTGATACTAAGACATTCATGGAGTGCTCTCTCTCTGCTTTTTTAAAACTGATAATGAATAGTGCTTAATACAAACTTTAATTATTTACATTGCTCTAAATTATAACCAAGTAACAGACGAGTGGAATCATAGAATTATATAACTGTAGAGTTGGGATGGACACTGAGAGACATCTAGTCCAACCACCTGCAATGCAGGAATCTCAAGTAGGAAGCCTGTTACTATTTCAGTGGGCTGGGCCAGCTAATATTTTGCTCATACTGTGAAAATGGTTGCATTTAATGATTTATTTTAGATTTATTTCTCGCCTGTATTTTAGGCACCCAAAGGAAGCTGATAAATGAGACTGTCCACCTGCTATCATTGTCTGCCTCATAGCCTTGAGTCAGAAGTTAAAATATACCAGCTATTTGAAAAAGTCTTTCATCACCTCTAGGATACTGCCATTTTTACTTTTTTGGCACGGATGTTTCAAACTCCCGATTAAGAAAGGTATTCATAAAATGTGTGATAATAGAACGGATCAATCAAAACATACTGAACATTCTTTTTCAAATTAGATTGAGAAACAGCGGTTGGTTTTTTTGAAGCTTCTTTTGCAACATCTTCAAGCTCTTCCATCCGTCCCACAACCTTATAATAGGACCAGGAACATTTGTGTGGTTTTGCAAATCTCTTGTGGGGTCCACTAATAAACATACATGTAAACAGAGGCTGCTACTGGAAAGGGCTTTAGCTCAGTGGTAGAAGATCTGCTTTACATGCAGATCTGCTGGTGGGGCAGGAAGAAACCTGCACCTGAAACCCTGGAGAGCTGCTGGCACTCAGTGTAGACAGTACCAAAGATGTGCCAAATATTTGGGATAAAGCAGCTTGCTATGTACCCATGCTAGGGTATGGTTACCAGATTTTTTTCAATGAATCTGGGGACACTTTTTCCCCCCTTTGAAGCTGAGTAGCAACAGAGAGTCAGTAGTGGAGATGGTGAGGCAAAAGACCCTGGGCCCAAGCACACATGCATATTGTATAAACATGCAAAGCCCTTCTTTCGCACCCTGTGAAACATAAATGCGCAGTTTTTTTAAAAAAAACTGGGTGACGGCCGCCCAACCGCAACTCCTGAGCCTCCCCCAATCAGTCAAAACAAAGGGGGAAGGGGGCAGGTGATCTGTACCGCCGGATGTCCCCGGTTCCCCTTCAGCAGTGGCAGCAGCAGCGGCAGTCAGCAGCCCAGAGCCAGCCTGGTAGTGCAGTTGGCTCTGGCAGTTGGCTCTGGCTGGCTTCAGGAGCTGCTCACTGTCATGGCGCCCGCCATTTTTCCTCTCTGGAAGTCCCCATATGATGGGTTGCGCATAAGACACATCATATGGGGACTTCTGGAGAGGAAAAAAGGCGGGTGCCACGGCAGCAAGCAGCTCCTGAAGCCAGCCAGAGCCAACTGCGCTACCAGGCTGGCTCCGGGCTGCTGAGGCTGCCGCTGCCACGTTTCCCAGGGACAGATTTGCAAATCTGGGAACATTCCGGGGATATATTTTGTCCAGGGACAGATTTGCAAATCCGGGGACTGTCCCCAGAAACCGGGGATGTCTGGTAACCCTATGCTAGGGGTTTCTTCAAGCACACTGATCTTAGCAAAGTGCTCCCCAATTGTCAGACTGCTGCCAGCGACTCCCGGCCAGTTGCCCAGGGACGTACAAAGACAAGGAAATGTTTTTTACCACCCGTTTTTTATTCAGTATTTACATAGAGAGGCTTTAGAAACCAGCCTCTGGGGTAATGGCATTGTCCCGAGTGAATCTCCACCATCCGTCTTTCCCACTTCCTCATTTGTCACTTCTACAGGTGCTTATATGTTCCCTCTGTCTTTCAGCTTCTTGCTCTCCTACTTTCAAGGCTCGCTGGGTTCTGGGAGAGGGGGAGTCTGGGATGCTTTCTAAAGACACTGTGTCTGTCAACTGTCAACCCCCCCCCCCGGGGCTTCCTCCTCCTTTTCTCCCATTATTTCCCAACTTTCCCCCTCATCTGCCTCTGAGCTATGACCTCCCTCATACCCCTGTTGTAAATCCAAACTGTCTTCCTCTTCCTCCTCCTTGGAAGGGTCAAGCTGGGGAGGCCGTCTTCACCATTCCTCCTTTGCCCAGTCCCCAACATCAATGTTTGGTCCTTCAAAAAAGGAGAGATTGTTGTTGCTCAAATGTGCAGCTGGTTTCCTGCTCCTCAAACCACATTGGTGCTTCAGTAGGTCCAGAAAGGGTGATTGTGTATGTTTCTATGAGGTGAGATGCAGCGATTACAGCAAGAGACTTTATTGAGCCGATGGCTAACAGAACAGAACAGTCAAACAGGGGCAAAGCATATGTGTATTTCTGAAGGCCTGGGCCACTCCCACTCTCAACGTGATTGGCTGTCTAAAGCCCCAAGCTGCAAATCATAACCCAGAGTTTAAGAGCCAATGCCAGTAGCCCAAACCCTGACAATGCTACGTGATTGGATATCATGTATCGAAATAAAACACATGGCAGGCTCAGGGAAACACGGAGCACTGCATACATAATATAGCATCAGGACTGCATTCAGAGATGCCTTCCACATTCTTGGCCTGACTTTGTTTGCTGCTACAGTGAAAGGGCATCCATGACATCATCACATCCAATGATGATGGCATTAGCAGCTTCATGTGGGGCGTGGTAGAATAAAAACAGATTAAATGGCAATGAGGGCAAATGAATCACAAGCCAGGTGGAGTGCTTGAATTAGACCAGGGGGAAATCCAAGTTCAAATCTCCGCTGAGCCATTCATTACAGTCTTTTAGCCTAATGTACCTCACAGGGTTGTTGGGAGCATAAAATACTTAGACTGTTTGAGTGGGAATGAAGGATGCTAGGTGGAAGGGTGTTAGGGAAAAAAATACACAACTAAATACAGTGAGTGTCAAAAAGTCACATCCAAATCATACATGTAAAATGCATTTATACTACTTTAATCATCATGGCTTCCCTCAAAGCATCATGGGAACTGTAGTTTACCCCTCAGACACCTACAGTTCCCACAAACTACAGTTCCTTTAAGCTTTCAATGTGCTTTTAATGTCTGGTGTGGAGGTGACCAGCAGAAGGTGATATCCTTTTCTTTTCTTTTTAAACATTCATGGAAATATAAAACTACTTTTGATTCTGCCCTCATTATTATCATGTATTATCCAACCTGGGACGCGGCTGGTGTTGTGGGTTAAACCACAGAGCCTAGGACTTGCTGATCAGAAGGTTGGCAGTTCGAATCCATGCGATGGGGTGAGCTCCCATCGCTCGGTCCCTGCTCCTGCCAACCTAGCAGTTTGAAAGCCTGTCAAAGTGCAAGTAGATAAATAGGTACCGCTCCAGCGGGAAGGTAAATGGCGTTTCCGTGTGCTGCTCTGGTTCGTCAGAAATGGCTTAGTCATGCTGGCCACATGCCCCAGACCCTGTCTACGGACGAACACCGGCTCCCTCGGCCTGAAAGCGAGATGAGCGCCGCAACCCCCAGAGTCAGTCATGACTGGACCTAATGGTCAGGGGTCCCTTTACCTTTTTCTTATCCAACCTGTTGTGAAGAATCCAACTTGTTGGCCTTCATAATTCACACCTTTACTGCTGGTGGTTTTCGGGCCTCGTCCAAAGCATCATGCACACAGAATCATTTCCCTACATAGTTTCTTATTTCTGTGAGAGAGGGGGGAAATGGCTTTGCGGCATTCGTCTGTTTGCCTTACTGCTGAGAAAGAAATTCATCCAAGCTCCTTCATTTCTGAATGTAGCCTAATAAAATAAAGTCAGTTCTTTCCCCCTCTCCAGTAATCCTTGAGTGTATGTGGTTCTTTTCTAGCTAGATCCTGCGAATAATTTGCCAGCTAATGACCTCCTTTCTCTGTTTATGAAATAATACTCTTAAGAATAGTAAGGCAAGACGCAAGCAGGAGGCATATGTTTCTTCTCGAATTCCTGCTCGACAAATGACCTGAAAATTGCTGTTGCAAGAACTTCTAAAACATATGGCTGTGCAAAGGGAATTTTAACTTCTTGTGCTGGATCCAAAAACTTTCCAATTATCAACAAAAGATGGCATACCAGCTCAATTACTCCTGAAAGATTCCAGTCCAGACGGAGACCGAGTAACCATAGTTGTGTGGGCGTCGGCAGCTTGAAATGACAGGAATCGCAGCAAATTTCAAGGGCAAATAAAGTGCGGAGGCCATTTATATATATCTCGCACGTCCAGACAAATGCGTCCCACTGTGCCGAATGTGCTTTCGAGAGGAAGTCGGAATTCTTCGGCATCCGACCAATGCTGATCTCAAGCCATCATAAACTATGAGAGGTAGCCTTCGTTCTCCAGTGTCACAAAATGCCTGCAACAGCTTTTTCACTTCATTTGTCAACAGCGTCGGACAAAGAACAAGGGCCAAGTGCTTATATAAGAAGAGAAAAATGCCCTGAATGACTATCAGGGATGTTGATCCTCAGCGGGATTAATTATTAGAGGGGCAAAAAGAGAGAAAGAGAGAAAGAGAAATCTTTGATGAACATCCTTTTGGCTACTGCATGATATAAAGTTTACATTAGAAACGTGTTAGAAAATGGTAATGTGGTATGGAAGGGGGTTAAGCTACAAGGGTGATTCACATGCTGCATTTTCTGCTTTCTGGGAGCCCCCTGAGATAGGGCCCTGAATACATAAACATCCAGATTTGATCGCTGCCATCTCCAGCTAAAGGACTGGGGAAAGCTTCTGCCTGAAAGCTTTGAGAGCTATAGCCAGGCTAGATGGGTCAGCATTCTACAGACACCGTTTACAGCAGCTTCCTGTGGCTAATATCCAATGTCAGTATCCATGGAAATTTAACGTGAGGATAAGCAACATTTTCTCTCTCTCTATGGATCATATAATTCAGAGTTCTGGAGTCAGACTGATGTGCTCTCGATGGAGCAAGCTGCCTCTAACCACACAAATACCAGAGATTCCTGAGAACTGCCCAGGGGGTATTAGTATCACTACCTCAAAGAAAAACTTGAGATGGATGGAACCGAGAGGTTCTGCTCTGGGAGGGGGGGGAAGGGTTTGGCAGGCTCAGATTCCAGCTTTTCTAACTTCTGTTCCTATGTTGCTGTTTGAGGGGAAACCCTAGAATTTGTGGGGTCCATCAGATCATGGTGGCTCAGGAAGAAAGCTAACACTCTTCTCGGCTGCATCAATAGAAATATAGTGTCCAGATCAAAGGAAGTAATACTACTGCTCTATTCTACCTTGGTCAGACCACACCTAAAGCAAAATGGTTCTGGGCACAACCATTTATAAGGGATATTGACAAAGCTAGAGTGTGTGCAGAGGAAGGTGACCAAGATGATCAAGGGTCTGGAAACCAAGCCTTATGAGGAATGGTTGAGGGAGTTGGGCATGTTTAGGCTGGATAAGAGGGGACTGAGAGAAGATATGATAGCCATCTTCAAATATCTAAAGGGCTGTCACATGGAAGATGGAGCATGCTTGTTTTCTCCTGCTCTCAAAAGGTAGGACCTGAACTAATGACTTCAAGTTACAAGAAAGGAGATTCTGACTAAACATCAGAAAGAACTTTCTGGCAGTAAGAGTCATTTGGCAGTGGAACAGACTCCCACAAGAGGTGATGGACTCGCCTTCCTTGGAGGTTTTTCAGCAGAGGTTGGATGGCCACCTCTCATGGATGATCTAGTTGAGGTTCCTGCATAGCAGGGGGTTGGACTAGATGACCCTTGGTGTCCCTTCCAACTCTACAATTCTATGGTGCAGAGACCTGGCTATACATGCTTGATGCTCCCCTGCACTATGTGATTACACTTATGCCATGGGGGAGGGGAGCAGAGGTCAATGCACATGCACAGCTGACCTATGGCATCATAGAAGCCTTCTGGAACTGAGCAAAGTACGCTAGATTCCAGCGAATCCTTAATCTGGCTTAAGGTGCTTCCACCACAAGTGAAACTACAGTTCAGCTGCCAAACTTCATTAAACTGATGCAAAATTCTGTGGCATTTTGACTGGGGGGGAAATAACCATGTTCTCTCCAACAAAGACAGATGGCCCTCCTCTCTTCTGTAATTGGCCCATGTCACAGACAAGCACACGTTGCAAGCCCAGAGCCTGTTTGTTCATCATGATTTAATGGTAACTGGAAGTTTTAATCTCTGAAAAACAACTCCGAGCTGTCTCTCCACAGCAGCCAGTTTCGCTAAATCATTGAGGCCCAGAGTCGTTTCAGCTATGTCATCTCGTTGTTTAATTAATATGGTGAAACTGTATTTGTCCAGATCTATACAGCACACACTCCCCATCCCAAAACAGCATGTTTCAGTGGATGCATCCAAAAAGTATTCTTTAAATACTTTAAAGACTAAGATATGAAAGATGCCAAGAATCACAAACCATGACCACTGTTTGAACAAGGCAGCTGCGGGGTGACGTTTCTGAAACTCTTTCTATTTTCTATTTATCGTCTGACGGCATGTGCCAGTGATGGCTGATAATTCTTTGGCATACTAACTACATGCCAAAGAGTATAGGAAGGCACATGTTTGCCTGCCCTGTATCCTTAACAGGGACTCCCAGATGTCGTGGGACTCCAGTGAAGGCTGGTACCCATTAGGACTGACAGGGCAAAGGTAGAGAGGTCAACAGGAGGCGGAGCCAAAGCCAATGACACGTGCAACCAGCTAACTCTTGTTTCATCCCAGCTAAGTTCTACAAGAGTGACAGCAATGAGAAGGAAGCTGGCAGCTAGGACTACACTGACATGCGTGTCTCTGCTCCTAACCACTTATTCTGAAACCTCATCTGAATGCAACAATAAACTATGGGCTAAACTTGGGATTGTCATCATGAAATTGGAAGCCTTCGCTTCCATTTTAAATGAACCACAGTGCTATGCCTGAACCTCAAACTGTGGTTAATCTTAACTGTGGTCTGTTCCAGGGGGTGGGAACCCATCTTCATAAACTGTAGCTTGTGCTTGTCCTGCTAGGGGAAAAAACACTGTAAATGAACTCTAGTTTGTCCAAGTTTTGACAAAACACTCAACCCTGGACTCTTTTTGTACGGGCTATGCAAACATACATGTCTCTGACTTCAAATATTATTTATTTTTATGCGAAATGCTGAAAATAATTTCAGATGTTGCTTTCAGCTTAGAAATTGGCCACATGAAGATTGCTTCCTTCACATGAAAATAGCAATGACAGGTGATAAACAAGAGGATGAAAAACAGCCCTTATGTATTCCTCCCGAACAGGAGATAAAGGCAAAAGTATTGCCCCCTTATCAGAACAAACAGCGATATCATGCAACCTCCACTGGAATTTCCAATATTAACCTACCTGCAAACCAAGGGAAACATTTTCTCATAGCTCAGGAATTACATTAGCATAGTAGTTTGCTTTATGTGATAAGGAATGTAGCTTGTCGGAATTCTGCCTAACTGCAGCTGTGAAGGAATGAGGGCAATGAGAAGAAAGAGGGCCCAGGGTGGTTACTTATTGCTCCGACTCTTCCACCCTCGGTGGTTGCTTTTGAAAAGTCTGCCAAAATATTTCATTGAGAAATCAAAAGTCTTAGCTATTCCATTTGGTGCTTTTATTTATTTTTTACATGCACCTGTTTAGTCCTGCCCATCATCAGGAGGGTGAATGTGTGATCCATAATAAAGGGCATCTTATAGATTAAGCTAAAGCTCGCCTGTTGGTAACTAAACTCATTAATCTGAGTGCATATTGAGATGTATTTTATTTATTTATTTATTTAAGCACTTAATTACCAGAGCTTTTAAGTGGTATACGTAAAATGCAGCAGTGGAGCCATTCTGTGTTCCCAGGTTTTTTTTAATGAGATCATTCAGCGAAGGGTAGAGTTATAAATGAATATAATATATGTATCCTGACATGGTAAAAGCCTGACATGACAAAAACTAGCATTTGCCGCACTTTCCCTAGTTCAGCTTGTGTGTTTCTAACACAACAGCAACAACCTAGATATGATAGTGACGCCCAAAATCTCTAACACAATCTCTGTACAGGGAAACTGATGTTGTAAAAGGCTCCTGTGGAATATCCTGCTGTTTAAAAAAGGGGAGGGCACAAAACGTGATCCTGTCGCAATTTGCTCCTGTCAATATAATGATGTAAGGCAAAATAGTTTAAAAGGTTACTGTCTCACCGAATTCTTGTGACATCATTTGGGGGGGGGAGAGATTAAATAAGTAACTACACTTGGTTGGCTGTTGGGAAAGGCCTTCTAATAATTAACGGAAGGAGTGAGAGAATGTTCTGCTGCTTCTGTTCAAAGAAAAAGAAGGGCAATTGTATTTAATTAATCTTTGTGTTTTGACATCATAGGATTCATATGGGGTTCATCAGTCTCTGCTGTTTATCCGGAGACCAGGGCTGTGCAACTTGCCAGCTACCCAGCCAAACACAGCCCCACAGCCAGGCATGGCAGGTCATCAGTGGGTTTGCTGCCTGCTGGGAACTGCAGACACCTGGAAGGCTGACAGTCATCTGGCAGGGCACAATATGTGATGGGTGGATATATGGTGTTGCATCAAGTAAGCATTCTCCTGTACTTTCCAAGGCATTTCCCTGTTGTTTTCCTTATTGAAAAAAGTCCACTGGGGGGGGGAGGGATGCTTTTGTTGTCCAAGATCGCCAAATCCACTTGACTTGTGGATTCATAACCGGAATATGCTGGAAATGGTGACAGTCTGGAAGTGCCTTTGCTCTCTGTGATCCTTTCCACTGGAGAGGCTAGGGACTGAATTGGAGAACTTCCAGATTCAAAGCATTTGCTTTGTCACTGAGCTATGGTCCATTGTTACCTTTAGAACTGGATCTGAGTATAGCCATCATGGTGGGCAAGTTGGCTGGCTCCCAACTTCACTCACTCATGGGGGGGGCTCTGGGAAAAGGGAGGAAGCGGGGATGTCCTGCTACAGTGCATTAGCCTAGGTTAGAACTTGCCATTGACTACTACATATTCTTGGAGCAATCATAATAATGACCTATTCTCAGTGCACTCCTCACCATACCATGGTTTGTCATCTGCCTGCAGTGCCGCTGCCCACGGCTCCTACTTTAATCTCCCTGAAGACGCACGCCCAGCAAGGAGGGATGACCTCCAGCTCAATGCTACATATCAGCCTCCTATCATCAGAGCTGAGACAGGCTTCAGCATCATTACCCTGTGCTGGACCTCTCATCTACACCTCCAGCAGTAACAGTTCATTGGCCAAGTTGATCTCAGAGATAGTGTACCGGGTGGTATAAAAACTGCGTTGCTCTCATAATCTTGCACGTACTAATTGCATAAACACAATCACACCTAGATGGACATGGGCTTGCACAAACTTCTCCAGTTCATGGCAAACTGCAGACCAAGGAGATGGTGAAGGGAAATGAGAACTCTTTTTAAAAGTTCTGCTTTTCTAGAAAGAAAGTACAACTGAAAGCATAGCTTTCCCTATGTTATTATGTCCGAAGAAATTCTACTCATGGCACCCACTGCACCCTACAGAGCAGTGATCTGGAAACAAGCTGCTGCTTCTTCTCCTTCTCCTTTTAATAAAAGTGACTATTCCTGGCTAAGTATATTTTTCTATGTAAAACTGTAATAAAATGCAAATTCAGCAATGTGTGGAGGTAGCACAAGGGAGCAGAGGATTGCACTGAGTTTGAAGGGAATGCCTTCGGTGGAAGATAATGCAGAAATGGCTTGGACAAAGATGTGCATTTCATTTAGATTCAAGATTTGTCTGAGAACCCGTCCCCAAAGGAAATCCATTTCATCTTCTTTTCACCATGAAAATGGATGCACCTTGTTAAGAGCTTTTGTGCACCCCAAAAATCATATATCCAGGGCTGCCCCATCTTTGATGGAATGTTCTTTGATCCATCAGAAGCTCATGTCCGTGGAATAAAGAAAGAGACCTTTTAACTTACGTGTGTGTGTGTGTGTGTGTCTGTGTGTGTGTGTGTGATTTATGCTTTCCCAGGCCACCCCATGGTGTCACCTCCCAGAGTGGACTGAAAAATCCCTGAGTCCTCTGGAGCTGATTGTGAATGGAATGGGGAGGGTGAATACAGTGGTACGTTGGGTTACAGACGCTTCAGGTTACAGACGCTTCAGATTACAGACTCCGCTAACCCGGAAATAGTACCTTGGGTTAAGAACTTTGCTTCAGGATGAGAACAGAAATCGTGCTCCAGTGGCGCAGCAGCAGCGGGAGGCCCCATTAGCTAAAGTGGTGCTTCAGGTTAAGAACAGTTTCAGGTTAAGAACGGACCTCCAGAATGAACTAAGTTCTTAACCCGAGGTACTACTGTATATCACAATAACCTTATTTTTCTGTTCTGCTGAAAGAAGCCTCCACTGGCTCCAAGAGCCTTCTGTTAGCAGCATGTGAGACAACACTGGATGCAATCCTTAAGAGCCTCATGCTGCTGCTGCTGCTGCTGCTGTTACCCATCTCAACAACCAGATTCATCCAAGAGAACAAAATCAAGAAGGCTCAGTGGTCAGTTTTAGTTGCAAGGGTTTACATTTCAAGCTGCCTCTGTGCCCTGGGCATGCCCACCCACACAAGGTTTGGGGGGGGGAGAGAGACCCATATGCCTTACATTTAATGAGGTCCAGATTATATGGTAGAATGTCTAAGCCAGAGAAAATATTTCCAAACTCCCTCACAGCGAAATAGACAGCTATTGTGCACATTTCAGTCAAAATGAACAAATTAAGCTCAAATAATCTACGAATAGCTATTCATTTCATTTTACCAGAGTGGTACGTTAATTCATATTTATATGTTCTGAACCAAAAGGCCTAATTATTATTACTGTTATTTCATTGTGTAGAGACCCAGTCATTTGCAACTCAGAAGTAAGTTTTATTGAGTTGAACTTCCAGGGAACTCTGCATTAAAATGTCAGCCTTCATTTTAGAACTAACCTAGATAGGAAGGAATAATATTAATAATGGGTGAGCCCCCTACTCCAAAACCTCAATCCAGAATGGGTTTAGGGACAATAATTGATTTGGGTTTGTTTGGTGTGTGTGTTTTTTTAAGATTCCTGGCCCTGAGGCCACTTGGAACTCCACACCCCAGAAGCCTCTTTTTCCCCAACCCTCCCCAGTTAATCTCTCCCCCCCCCATAAAACTCAACAAACAACATTTGTGCTAATGCCTTCCACCTAATCATAATTACAGTTTCCAAAGTGGAAAGACCATACTAGACCCCGCTTAGTTATGCAAATGTGCTAGCAGTTTTATTGCGGCACCACTGGTATCAGGACCCATAGGGAATATAGATCCCATGGTTCTTACATGCCTATTAGGAAGCATGGGAGAATTGCACTTCCCATGATTCCCGATACCCAGGATGCTGCAATGCATGCTGGTGATGACATTCCAAAAACCAGAAACCATGGGAAATGTGATGTTCCTAGTAGGATTGAAGGAATTCTGGGTTGTACCCAATGTAGCACTAATTGACTGTTCCATCGTGGTAAGGATGTCTGCTTGTGCAACTGAATTTGGGGAGAGGAGGAGTTCCATTGAACAAGTGGAAATCCTTGTGCTTAGGGAACAAGTTAGCTGGGTGGCACCCTATATATTCCTCGTGGTTCTTGACTCCTGGGAGCTCCCATTGCGAACCCTCTACTATGTTGCTGTCACAACTGTCAGATATGTTTGGGTGGTGAAGGGACATGGACAGGGCTATCTGTGAGGCAAGCTGGTTAGGAAACTGGACCAGAACTTCTCTGGCATTTGGAATCAATTTGACTGAGGGCTTGAGGGAGAAAGCCACCCTCACCCACTATTGCTAAAGAACATTGGTTGGGAACATTCAGGTTGTGATGCAAATGGTCCCACTTCACAATAAATGCACAGGGGTGAAACACAGTTGTTCCCCTTCTTGGAGAAATGAACTGCTTGAAGTTCTGGCTGCTTGAGGCCTCAGCCTCGAAGTTCATTAGTGCCTCTTTGGAGGTCAAGACTCAGAAAGGAATTCTTTTTTCCCCATTCCCCATTATGGCTGGCCACATAGTGAAGGAATTCGGGGCAGGGTCGATTATTGCTAATGTGCTAATAAAATTCCCTCTTTTTAAAGGAGACTTGGGTAAATTTTGCTTCCCTGCTCCTACATCAACAGCAGTGGCTCCAGTACAAGGTATCATTTTACTAATTCTGTGTTGCATATTTGGGGCTGGTAAGAAATTTGTCCTTCATTCGGTTTGGGGTTCCGAGGCCACAAAGGAGCCTGAGAGTCATTACAGGAATCATTATAAAAGGATATAACAGAATGAAAAAGCTCTTGTTATTCTTTGCTTTGATCAAAACTACTAGCCACACACAAAAAAGTATGGAGTTACACGTGCCAAAGTCAACCCCAACCAATATTCTCTCTAAGCACTGGAGCTGCTATCTGCCAACTTCTCCTTATTTTCTCCAGTCGTCTGCCCATGTCATGTTGTTCTAACAATTAAGAATGTGGCTTTCAGTTTCATTTAAGGGTAACTTAAACTAAATCATGCACTTGGCATTTTAGGCCTTCCTTGGAATACGTGGGAGAAACACTCCATATTGCTTGCAACACATGCTATATGATGTGATGGGCTGATTTACAAAGGCTTTGAGGGGGCATACAGGAGATAGGGCAATGATGGAATCGTGGCTCCATGAGCAGTCTCTGGTGTCAGTATCATGGCTCTTTCTGGGCCAGATGTTGGCACAGGATTTTGATAAATGGCCCAACAAGAGATTCTATAGCAGGAATAACTAACATGGGCCCTCCAGATGTTTTTGGAATACAACTCCTATCATACCTGATTGTTGGCCATGCTAGCTGGGACTGATGGGAGATTTATTATATATTTATTTAATGCCGTACCTTTCTCCTAATACATGATCCAAGGCAGCTCACAGCATGAAGAACTCAGAGAAGCTATGAACTACGCCGAGCAGGGCACACAAGATGAACAGGTCATAGTGGAGAGTTTTGACCAAACGTGATCCACCTGGAGGAGGAACCGGCAAGCCACTCCAGTATCCTTGCCAAGAAAACTCCATGGACAAAGACAACAGGCATATAAAAGTTATGACGCTGGAAGATGAGCCCCTCAGGTCGGAAGGCGTCCAACATGCTACTGGGGAAGAGCGGAGGGCAAGTACAAGTAGATCCAGAGCTGATGAAGCGGCTGGGCCAAAGCCGAAAGGACGCTCAGTTGCGGATATGCCTGGAAGTGAAAGGAAAGTCCAATGCTGTAAAGAAAAATATTGCATAGGAACCTGGAATGTAAGAACCATGAACCTAGGTAAGTTGGAGGTGGTCAAAAATGAGATGGCAAGAATAAATATTGACATCCTGGGCATCAGTGAACTAAAATGGACGGGAATGGGCGAATTCAGTTCGGATGACTATCACATCTACTACTGTGGGCAAGAAACCCGTAAAAGAAATGGAGTGGCCCTCATAGTCAACAAAAGAGTGGCGAAAGCTGTACTGGGATGCAATCTCAAAAATGATAGAATGATCTCGATACGAATCCAAGGCAGACCTTTTAACATCACAGTAATCCAAGTTTATGCACCAACTACTGGTGCTGAAGAAACTGAAATTGACCAATTCTATGAAGACTTACAACACCTTATAGAAGTGACACCAAAGAAGGATGTTCTTCTCATTATAGGGGATTGGAATGCTAAAGTAGGGAGGCAAGAGATAAAAGGAACAACTGGCAAGTTTGGCCTTGGAGATCAAAACGAAGCAGGGCAAAGGCTAATAGAGTTCTGTCAAGAGAACAAGCTGGTCATCACAAACACGCTTTTCCAACAACACAAGAGACGACTCTACACATGGACATCACCAGATGGGCAACATCGAAATCAGATTGATTATATTCTCTGCAGCCAAAGATGGAGAAGCTCTATACAGTCAGCAAAAACAAGACCTGGAGCTGACTGTGGCTCAGATCATCAGCTTCTTATAGCAAAATTCAAGCTTAAACTGAAGAAAGTAGGAAAAACCACTGGGCCGGTAAGATACAATCTAAGTCAAATCCCTTATGAATACACAGTGGAAGTGACGAACAGGTTTAAGGACTTAGATTTGGTGGACAGAGTGCCTGAAGAACTATGGATGGAGGCTCGTAACATTGTACAGGAGGCAGCAACGAAAACCATCCCAATGAAAAGGAAATGCAAGAAAGCAAAGTGGCTGTCCAACAAGGCCTTACAAATAGCGGAGGAGAGAAGGCAAGCAAAATGCGAGGGAGATAGTGAAAGATACAGGAAATTGAATGCAGATTTCCAAAGAATAGCAAGGAGAGACAAGAAGGCCTTCTTAAACGAGCAATGCAAACAAATAGAGGAAAACAACAGAATGGGAAGAACCAGAGATCTGTTCAAGAAAATTGGAGATATGAAAGGAACATTTCGTACAAAGATCACCATAATAAAGGACAAAAGTGGTAAGGACCTAACAGAAGCAGAAGACATCAAGAAGAGGTGGCAAGAATACACAGAGGAATTATACCAGAAAGATATGGATGTCTCGTACACCCCAGGTAGTGTGGTTGCTGACCTTGAGCCAGACATCCTGGAAAGTGAAGTCAAATGGGCCTTAGAAAGCACTGCAAATAACAAGGCCAGTGGAAGTGATGGTATTCCAGCTGAACTGTTTAAAATTTTAAAAGATGATGCTGTTAAGGTGCTACACTCAATATGCCAGCAAATTTGGAAAACTCAGCAGTGGCCAGAAGATTGGAGAAGATCAGTCTACATCCCAATCCCAAAGAAGGGCAGTGCCAAAGAATGCTTCAACTACCGCACAATTGCACTCATTTCACACGCTAGCAAGGTTATGCTTAAAATTCTACAAGGAAGGCTCAAACAGTATGTGGATCGAGAACTCCCAGAAGTGCAAGCTGGATTTAGAAGAGGCAGAGGAACCAGAGACCAAATTGCAAACATGCGCTGGATTATGGAGAAAGCTAGAGAGTTCCAGAAAAACATCTACTTCTGCTTCATTGACTATGCAAAAGCCTTTGACTGTGTCGACCACAGCAAACTATGGCAAGTTCTTAAAGAAATGGGAGTGCCTGATCACCTCATCTGTCTCCTGAGAAATCTCTATGTGGGACAAGAAGCTACAGTTAGAACTGGATATGGAACAACTGATTGGTTCAAAATTGGGAAAGGAGTACGACAAGGCTGTATTTTATCTCCCTGCTTATTTAATTTATATGCAGAATACATCATGCGAAAGGCTGGGCTGGATGAATCCCAAGCTGGAATTAAGATTGCCGGAAGAAATATCAACAACCTCAGATATGCAGATGACACAACCTTGGTGGCAGAAAGTGAGGAGGAATTAAAGAACCTTTTAATGAGGGTGAAAGAGGAGAGCGCAAAATATGGTCTGAGGCTCAACATCAAAAAAACGAAGATCATGGCCACTGGTCCCATCACCTCCTGGCAAATAGAAGGGGAAGAAATGGAGGCAGTGAGAGATTTTACTTTCTTGGGCTCCATGATCACTGCAGATGGTGACAGCAGCCACGAAATTAAAAGACGCCTGCTTCTTGGGAGAAGGGCAATGACAGGCCTAGACAGCATCTTGAGAAGTAGAGACGTCACCTTGCCAACAAAGGTCCGTATAGTTAAAGCCATGGTTTTCCCAGTAGTGATGTATGGAAGTGAGAGCTGGACCATAAAGAAGGCTGATCGCCGAAGAATTGATGCTTTTGAATTATGGTGCTGGAGAAGACTCTTGAGAGTCCCATGGACTGCAAGAAGATCAAACGCATCCATTCTTAATGAAATCAGCCCTGAGTGCTCACTGGAAGGACAGATCGTGAAGCTGAGGCTCCAGTACTTTGGCCACCTCATGAGAAGAGAAGACTCCCTGGAGAAGACACTGATGCTGGGAAAGATGGAGGGCACAAGGAGAAGGGGGCGACAGAGGACGAGATGGTTGGATAGTGTTTTCGAGGTTACCAGCATGAGTTTGACCAAACTGCGGGAGGTAGTGGAGGACAGAGGTGCCTGGCGTGCTCTGGTCCATGGGGTCACGAAGAGTCGGACACGACTAAACGACTAAACAACAACAACAACAAAAACCCTGAATGTGTATGTGTGGATACACACATAATGATATATATACAATGGTATCAAAAAGCCAATGAGAGGTCCAGCAGAACCAACAGGGATACCCTCTGTCTCCAACTCCTGGCAAAGGTTGTCTACCAAGGTAACCAAAGCTGTTTCTGTCCCTTAATCAGGGCTGAAGTCATACTGGAATGGATACAGGTCATCCAGGACCTCCTGAAGCTGAGAAGCTACCGCATGCCACAGGACTTAGCTCAATAATGGAATATTGGAGACTAGAGTTCAGCGACATCTGGAGGTCACCAAGTTGACTACCCCAGTTTCACAGAAGTGAAGAGAAGTGGGAAGATGGTGGGGGTAGATGAAAAGAAGGTGCATTAGAAGAAGCCCAGGAAAAGAGGCAGATGGCGGAGGATAAGTGGTATATGCAGAAGATTTCTCTAGTGAGCACTGTTGGTTTTGTAATCCCACTCCTCTCTTTCAAGCACACTCAAGCCATGCCCTTTCTTTCAGGAAATGGGTCTGGTGTGATAATATATAATAAAGGAAAATATATCCAAACATGTACAGGGTGCCTATTCATCAGCAATGAACAACTGCAGCATTTCCTACACACATTGAGAATTAAGAAATATGGCTTCCATCCAGGGCAAATGGCCGAGCTCTTATAGACGCCTGAACCCTGTGCATCTGTTGCATGGTTTCATCACAGGAGGAGAACCGGGAGAGATTGTGATCCCTGGTCTTCTCTGTACATAGATTCCGTGGGACCTGAAGTGGGAGGAAAGGAAGGCACGATAGAGAAAGCTTTAAGTACCTATCATCCTCTTCCCAGATACATACCATATTTTTCTGTTTATGACACGCCCCCGTGTATAAGATGCCTCCTATTTTGGGGGACTAAAATTAAGAAAATGGGGGGAGATTGCCCAGTGTATAAGACTACCCCCTTTTTAATATTATTTTTTAGCTAAAAAAACCTAGTCTTAAACACAGAAAATTACAGTAATTGCTAAAGCAGAGTAACAGAAAACGGATATAACAGGATAAATATAATGTGTATAATCAATACAATAATTGCATACAAACTTCTGCTTAAAAATGCTGAGCCTTTTCTTTTAACTGGAATGTAAGACCCCATTACTAAAGGGTGTATTTCCACGGTAAAAGAAATACATATAAATGCAAGGGATATATAGATGTTCATGGGTTATTCCCAGAAAACCACTGATTTACTTCATTGTTTATTTTACTGCTGATATAGTGGTGGTACTTGGTAGTCTGAATATTATATATTTTACCCAGACCTTTTCATTCAATCTCATTAACCATTACAGCAGCCACAGACAGTAGGCCATTATTATTATACGTGCTGCAATGCTTGTCAGTGCAGAAATAAGTTCCACTGGGCTCAGTAAGATTCACTTCCAGTTAGATGTTCATAAAGTCTCAGCCTGTGTTACAGATTACAGGCTTAGGCTGTCATGAAATTCTACTCAATATTGATCCAGATCAGACTGAAGCACGTTGCAGGATTCCCAAAAAATAGACCAGAGGCAATTATATTTCATCCAGCAGAGCTTTACTGCTACGGAAGGCAAATGAGAATAATGGTTACAAATCCAATACATTCAGGATTGGCCCTGTCCATAAGAACCCCAGTTGCAGCAGACTTAACTTAAACTTACAATAACTTACAATAAGACTAAACCTCAACACTAAGCATATGGATATAACACCTATGTACACCTATGTACAGAACACCTCACCAGAAGAAAAAGAGATAGAAATAGAAAAGTGAAACCTAGGCTCCTTCTGGCCCTACTTTTATAGTCAGCATGACCTTGACAGAAGAGATAAGAGAACCAGTTTAAGCCAGCTGTACTCAGCTTCTCTGAAGGAATAACCATCATGAACCTTCTGCTTGTTTCTTTCGCACACAGAAGCCTCCAGAACCCTCTTGAATCAATTAGAACAGGAAAGATCTCTACACATCAGATCAATACTTTCTGTACTAAGAAATGCAAACTGACATAGGCTGAGGATAGCAAGAATGCAAACAGGATTTTCTGGGCCCAGTACACTGTATGTGGATTGGGCTCTCTGAACCACTCACCCAAGAGGACACAGAGTTGCATAAAATTTCATCCTTTTTGCAGTTGGAGTTGAGGGTACAAGATTAAATCAGTGGTCACACACATAATAAGATGTTTGACAGGCAGAATATGAAGCTTTCCCCATAATTTTATTGGGAAGGGGAGCTTAGCTTCTAGAATTTCTGTCTGCTACAGAGTTGTTAAAGGCACAAGAACCCTGCTTTCCCCCAAAGCCTAGGTTGTAATCCTGTCTTCACTTAAAACACAAAGTTCTTACTTCTGAGCAGCCATTCACACCATTGTACTGCAAGTGAAATATACAGTGCCTGGTTTAGCTCCTCCCTAGCAGAAGACACTCCTAAGTCTCTTTGCAAAGTTTTCATATTTTGCATTTGCCATCAGTGCAGGGCAGGGGTGCTGTTTAATATCTATATGCACTTATTGTGTAGTAGTAGGTCAGGGGTCCCTTTACCTTTTTATTTGCAAAAAGAAAAAAAGTAGGGCGTACCAGCTCTCAGATAAATCTACCCCTCAGGAAAGATGCATCTTCATTGTTAGTAGAAAAAGGGCAAGCTATAGAGATTCAAAGGACTACATAAGCAGGAAAAGTGCACCCAAGTGGGGGGGGGGGCAGTTCTTAGGACCACAAGGATTCCTGTCGACTGGTGTCCAAATTCATTCATCAATCACAGCTCTGACTTCCCTCATTGGTTTAAAACAATGAAATGTGGGAGCAGTCAGGTTGGTTCATCTCAGAGAAATGGCTTGGGAGGGTTCCTTCACTTTTGCTTCATAACTATCTTTTTGGAGGGCTAGAGATTTACTATTCCCCCCCCTTTTCTTTTTAAATTAAGTGCCACGTTTTGGCCCCAGTACATCAGCAACCCTTCTAGTTAATTTGTAATAACTCTCCTTAGTCTCTCTTTTCTTCAAAGCAAAAGGTTTTGTGCTTTTAGCATGCACAATAACTGCACAGGCCTGTTTAACAAAGCAATGTTCTGCATTTTTACCAGGAAATAATTCTATTTGGCAATAAGTCTTTGTAAGTGGCACCTCTGATCCCAAAGACTGTACAATGGCAATAACCATTCCTTGTTCCCTACTATTAGACAGTCAGAGGTATATACTTCCTCTGAACATGGGGGTTTCATTTCTTTCAATAGTAGGGTTGCCATATTTCAAAAGTGAAAATCCGGACACAAAAGTTGTTGAGCTTTTTAATAGAAAATTGCCCAAAGTTTTAAACCTATGTTTTGGTAAATTCTACGCTTCCAACATGACATTTAAACGATTTCCTTCCAGACACTGTTTCCAACCGCTATGTCCGGGAAGTTCTAGATGTATGGCAATCCTACTCAATAGTCATTCTTAGACACACCCTTCATCAATTTGGCTGAATACATGAAATGTCACGTGGCAGCTAGTGGTCATTACAACACCCTGGGCCTGCAATGGATTAATTTCTACAAAGGGAAGTAGGGCTACCTCGCCTGGCTGCATTCCTCGCCTAACCCTAGGTTTGACTGCTTGTTTTTAAAGTGAGAGAGCATCTCAGGGGATACATTTATGCCTATCCACCATTGCCTCCAAACACTCTTGGCATATCTGGGAAATATATAATCCTTTGATTACTGTCAGTAAAGTTCAAAGCACATTTTATATGGAATTATTTGAGCTCTCTCACACAGCCTGAAGTCTGAATAGGGAAAGGGCACATAGTCAAAGACTTCTTAGCCTTTTGTCCCCTATTGATTTTTCAGCTCAAAATAACCATTGCTTTTTCACCTACTGTGGGAAGGCTACAGTATTTGTGTCTCTTGCAGCCACTCCTTCTCACTGGAGGCAATTTTGAGTGGGAAAATGTCTGGAATGGGTGGGTGAGTGGGGGAAGTGCTTAGCAACCTATCCCAGTGCCAAATCCACCCCGGCCCAACTTCTGAGAAGTCTCAGCAGCGTCTGGACCACAGAAACCCAGCAGGGCGGGGCGAGGAGGCCGCTACTTATAGCTTTGGGCGGAGCCTCTGGCGCCTCGCGCGAGCGCAGCCTCCGCCGGCTCTATTTATGCGGCGCCCTCGTCGGCGGCTCCCGCCCTCGCGCGCCGCGCCGCCCCTTTTCTCCCCTCGGATATCCCTCCCTCCCCGTCGGCGCGCGCCTCTCGCCGCTCCATGGAGGAGGCGGGGATGCTGTGCGGACTGCGCGCGGGATGGGGGCGCAGCAGAGCTGCAGCCGGCCCGGGACAAGCGCTGTGCAAGGCGAGCGGCTGCAGCAGCAAGAGGGACAGCCGCGCGCTCGGCGGGGAGCCTGAGCTGGAGGCTGAGGAGGCAGGCGCCACCGCCGCCGCCGCCGGGACCAGCGAGGCTCTGGCGGGCTGGGATGAAGCGGGCGGCGGGCGGCTGTGGGGCCAAATAGCTTCCCGCGGCGGCGGCGGCCGGACAGGGGACGACGGCGGCTGCTGCTATTGCTGCTGCGGGCAGGAGGCTGAGGGCAGCGGGGCGGCCGCCGTCGCCTCAGCGTCCTCCGCCGCCGCCGAGTGGGTCGCGGGGATGGCGGCTCCTCCTCACGGCTACCCGCTCTCGGACCCGGGCTCCAACAGCGAGCGCAGCGCCGACTCGCCGCTGCCCGACGACGACGGCGGCTCCTCGGCGGCCGGCCCCGCCCGAGCCCCCTCGGCCAGCCCCGAGTGGGGCGAGGAGAGGTTCCGCGTGGACAGGAAGAAGCTGGAGGCCATGCTGCAAGGTGAGGAGCCCGCGGCGGGAGAGAAAGGCGAGCGGGCGGGCGGGCGACGCCGAGGGACTCCAGGGAACCGCGGCTGGGGCGGCCGCGCGGCGCCTGCGCAACTTGGCCCGAGCATTCCGCTTTGCCTCCCTCGCCGCTATTCGCTGCCCGTTAGACGCGCGGTGGGGAACGTCCTCCTCACCACGTGGCAGAGAGGACCACGCAGCCAGCGTCTCGTGAGGAAGCCCCCTCCCCGGGCTCGCTTGCGTGTCCAGCCTGGAAGGAAGGGGGCGCCTTTGCCTTGCTGGGCTGTAGGGAAAGCATCCCCGCCCCGTACTACTTGATGTACCGTATTTCTCCACGAACTTTTTGTGAAATCCAGACATTGATCTTTTGTCTTTTTCCATCTCCCTTGGCACAGTTCTCCCCCCCCCCCGCAGGAGGAAGAATAGTTGGCTTATGCAATCTGTGGGATCTAGTTGAGATGCTTGCATTGTAGGGGGCTGGACTAGATGACCCTTGGGGTCCCTTCCCATTCAGGGATTCTTTATTGAATCCCAATTCTTCACACAACAATCCAGTTTTCCCTTCCCTCCTTTTGGGGACTTAAACTGCAGCTTGGAGTATCTCCAAGGAGGAGGACAGAATAGCCCATTCTGCCACACTTCCGCATCCTAATGTGTGGTGAAATCCTCCTCTCTGCTTGGCCATAGAACCATAGAATTGGAAGGGACCCTGGAGTCATCTAGTCCAGCACCCTGCAATGCAAGAATGTGCAGCTGTCCTATATGGGGATCAAACCTTCAACCCTGGCATTATCAGCATCACTGGAAAACATTTTTTTTTTAAAGCCACACATCCCTCCAGAAAAGAGTTCATTCCCCAGGTAGTTTGCTTTATACAGCATGGCCTTAATAAATTAACAGAGAAATGGTCCCAGCACCATGTGGGATCTTCAAGGCCAGTGCCCGTGTGGGATCCTTAGGGGCATTGCTGGTGAGGGTAAAGCAGGAAAGGTGCTCAGCACCAGCTATTGGGGAAAACCCCACCCCCAGTTTTAAGGAGCACCTCTTCCCCCTCTGTCAGCATTTAGAAGTTGCTGGCAGTGTCTGTCTACTTCTTCCTCCCTTTGTGGACTTTTGGGAAGATAGCTTTCAAGGGCTTGTGTGTTGCATGGCCAGGAGGAGCAGTTCACCCCTTTTGATTGAAAATATTTCATTAACAGAGCTTTGGTGGTGGTGGGAGGATGGAGAGGGGGCTGTCAGGAGTCAAGGGGCTGGCCTTGACACATGGAGAGAATTGGGGGCTAGAGGCACCCTCAGTGCGCTGAGATCTTTAGCAAAGCTGGAGAAATGGACCCTTTTCTGTGTGTGGATTTCTAGCCAAAGCTTTCATTTTTACCCTGTTTCAAAGCAGGATGTCATTTCTTCCATTCTAGGAATAGTGGCTGCTGTAATTTGGTGTTTCTGGGATGCTCCAAGTTCAGTCTCTTCACTCCCCCCCCCCCAACCTTCCTACTCCAATGTGCCATCTAAAATGCAAGGCTAGAAATAGTTTGCAGAGCACACACTGAAATACGCTGTCTCCAAACTTCGCTGGCTGTTTTGTTTTCTCCTCCCTCCTCTCATCTTTCCTTCCCGTTTGTTTCCCAAACACATCAGGTCCCAGATGTGGATAAACTCTCCTTTCTACAGATGTCAGTGCTTATAGCCTCTGCTGTTTTTCAGAGGCTGGAAGTGCTTGTTTCTCTAAACTGAGGAGTCCACATTTGTCGAGAAATTAGCGTTTTTAGGGGCTTGGTGCAAAGTGACTCTCAATAGCTTCTATGTGTTTTGTTTTGTTTTTAAAAAACTTAATCATTAACACAGGCCCAAAGTTCTGCTTCACAGCATCTCAGAGATGTAGGTTTTCCAGGCAACTTATTAGCCCTGCTTAATTACGGGTAACATATGCATTCTGCACTCTGAAATGAATACTCTGTTGCATAGTGTGAGTGACTGTCGAAGTGGTAAGATAATTTTGTAACCAATTTATGGGCAACCCCTTTAGAAGGGAAAGCATTAAGGAAATTGAACACTATAAAATGAACATCTGTAGTATAGGAGGCTTTTTGGAAATTATCCAAAGCCAGGCTTTTAAAAATATTTGCAGCTGGTATAATCTGACATTATTTCCTTATACAGTTCCAAATAAAGCAGTAAACTTGTCCTTCACTTTCTAAATTACTTGAGTTCAAACTTCCCCAGGATCCATTTCATAAGGCTGATGTTGCAAAGGATTCTGGGTAACTTTGTAGGACATTGATGCTGTTTGGTTCCCCTGAGTCCAAATTGTTGCTGCTGTCTTTTTTCTTTTTCTGCAGTCTTTTAAGTAGGTGCTATAACAGTGCCCTAATTTGTGGTGTGTATACTCATTTTATATCACCCCATTTAGTATCTGGTTACAATGGATTTTGTATGTTTTTCCAGCACTTGAAAATGTGGGAGGGTGTGACCAGGTATCATGGGGCAGAAATGCATAGCATGGACATTAATAACTGTCATACAATTTCTTACGTATTTTCAGTAAGATGAACCCACAATCTCCTGCGGTTTTGGGTTGCAGGGAAAGATTGGAAGTAGTCTACAAAAGAGTGCTTTAGGCAGCATATCCACCATTACTTATCTTCTCATCATGGAATCCATAAATGATTGCAGTATCCTAGAGTTCTGCAGTTTGGAAACCATTGTTCCATGAATGAAAACTCAGTAGTACTGAGACAATTCACGTAGTATTGTTGAACTCCTATAATGTGGAAGGTAGGCTAGAAATTAACTGCATCAGTTTACTAACAAAAGTGAAAATGTTTGAGTGCATTGTGTAGAGGAGAACCGAGTGTTTTCTGTTGCCTGTTTATTATGATGGGTTGCCTTAAAAATTTGTTCTGTTTTGAATTGCGTTACCCTTGCTGAAACTTAAGTAGACAGTTTTTGATAAAACATTTACGAGGGCTGCTTATGAAGGCAGATGTGTAGATTAGAAATAGTTGGAAATCCTCAGCATTTGTGTACCTAATTGAGCTTTTAATGGTCCCTGTGCTTTAGTGGTGGAGATCAGAAATTATCCAGAAACCTTTCCTTTGATCAAAGCAAATAACTCCATTTTATTGCTTTGCAGTTTAGAATGCTGATTATGTTGTGAACCACCTGTAACATTTTTTTAAAGTGGAAAAGCAGGATTACAATAATTTTATGAACTCTGTACATAAGCCCTTCTAAAACATCCCACTATATGTCTATGCTTGGTGTAGGGTGGCTAGGTTTGGTGGGTCTTTGATCATAACATGGCTCATATTATAATGTATGCAGATCAAAGATGGAGAAACTCTGCTCCCCTCATACGTTGTTGGCCTACAACTCCTGCAATGGTTCAACAAGCTGGCAACATGTAGTGGCAAGATAAATTGATGAGCTATGTGGAATTGGATAAGTTGACATACAAACTGTGTAACAAGGACAACCATGACTTCAAGGAAGAATGGGACCTTTTAACAAATTATCTAAAAAAGACAACAAAATGATTTAGACTCCTTGGCAGGTTTTGAATAAACATCCACAAAGTTATCAGTTGAATATATGATAGAAAAGGCAACAATTTGTACAATTTTATAATATGCAGAGGATTGTATGTGTAAAGAAACCAGGGAGGGGAGCTGAGGGAAGTCCTTGTGGGGAGAGGGAAGGGGGGGGGAATGTAAATGGTTATGTTGATTGATAATTTGTTTGCTAAAATTGTTCAATAAAATATATTTTAAAAAACAAACAAGCTGGCAACATGCACAGCACTCTGCAACATTCATGTGGCTAACTTATAATCAAGGCTTTGCAAGTGAGCACTATATACTTGTTTCCTTCATGCCTTCACAATTGCAGAGCACCGGGACTGAACTCTCCAACGCACCTTTCCAAATATTCTGTAGCTCTTCTAAGTCTCTACAGCACACAAATAAATTATGTTGCTGCTGATCCACATTTTAAAGAACTCCCTTTCCCTATTTTGCGGTCGCAAAATAGGAAGTAGTGTTTACTTCTTGCAAGATATCCCCGTAGCTGTGTTGCCTCTGTGTTCAGTTCTGAATGTTCTATTCAGATGGTTATAGCACAGCTTTTGATCATCAGATCAGTGAATTGTGGGTAGTAGAAAAGCAGTCAGTATGACTGACTATAATGTTTGGAATTTGTTTCAAATTAGATTCAGTCTCCTGGGGGTAGGTTAATCTTTAAGCAGTTAATATTTTGTTTTGCTGATAGAGGGATTTTTGGTATGCAGCTGAGCAGAGATCACAGTATTTACTGTAATGACTATAATTTAACTTTAAAATTTGAGGAAGCCCTTAAACCCTAAAGGCATGGTATAATCATTGGAAATAAGTTTGTGTGAGAGATCGTACTGCTAGCTGATCAGAGCTGAGTAGTGGAACATATGGCAGATAATGCCATGAGGTTTTACCTGATGTGGAATATAATTCTAGCTCTCGAACCCCCCCCCCAATTCCTCCAAGCAGCTCAAGGAGGTATTATGACCCCCTCTTAGTTCTTACACAGACTGAGACATAGTGTTTAGCCCACTGTTACTCAGGAAGCTTTGCAGCTCAGAGGGGGTTTGAGAGTTGAACACCCTAACCTCTGTACCACACTGGCCAAATCACGTTACCACTGGGCAAGAGAGCATGCATGCAAGAGGTATGCATAATTTTATCTCTTGCTAGGCAGATGGACAGTTAAGGCTACCTGTCTTTGGAGGTGTTTGCCCATCCATGTACCTGGCTCAGGAACGCAGATTTAATAAGTGGTCACAACAGGCACACACTGATAAATTACTATTTGGTCGATGATTGTCAGCACTCTCCCACAGAAGTCTCCCATTTACAGGAGGTGCTCATGTGCTTTCTGTTCGCTAGAAAACACTTTTTTAAAAGATTAGTTTATTTTCTTGTCATACTTGTCTTCATACATATTAAAAAGAAGTAATGTAACTTACACAATATGTACCTCCTTCTGGATCTGCTTATATTTTTACTACTCTTTTTATAGTTCCACTTGACTCTGCTTGCTTCCACTAATCTGTCTTGCATGATTTTATCTGCTTGGGTATATATTGCCTTATACAAAGTATGCAGAAAAGCCATAACAGAGAGCAGGGATTAGTTGGAGCGATGCAACTTCCCATCAGTGCACCCTGCTTATTTTGTCCTTATGCTGTATTTAATTTTTCAGCTGCTTCAGGCAAGAGTACTTCCTTGTTCACCTTATGAAGCTGATCAGCAGCTGTGGAACAGATGCCTAATTGAAGCATGTACTGGAGCAGCATAGTTGATACTTTGGTAATACCTGTAGAGAAGACCTGCACAGGTCATTGAATGATGCTCTATCTCATGCCTGCATTCCACCCACTCTCAGACTGGTGGTGCCTAAGCCACACTGTTCTTCTCTACAAACATTATCAGAGAGGAATTTAACCAGTCCACAAGAAAGTGATTTTTACTAATTCTTTAAATTAAGTCTGTACCTTCATTCAGGTAAAAAAATTCTAGTCCATTTTACAGTAGCTTCTAAAACACAATTAATAATTGTAGCTGGAGGCAGGGAGGGCATCAGATACTACAAACCTGAGGGTTCTTTTTAAAAACAAACAAACACCAAAGCCCTAAAATACATTGATGCGGTCACCAGGTTAGTCTCCTTGAAGAAAAGTCCCACAAGTAGACTACCACTACTGAAAAGGCCCCTTTCCCTATTGCTCCCTCACCTTGCTCCACTTTTTGTTTTTATTTTTTGGTGGGTGGGAGCACTGAGCTAAGCCATAGTTCTGTTTAACATGTCATCCCAACCCAGATTCATGGCTTATCTCTCCCAAACAAACCATGAGCTGTAAACTATAGGACAAAGCTTGGTTACAGCTCATGGTTTCTCTGGAGAGTGCTAAACCATAAGCCTAGGTTCTGACAACAAGCTAAACCACAGCTCAGCTCAGCTTGCAACAGCAAAATTATGAATGAGTAGCAAAGTGACCACAATCTCGTCTCCAGGAGCCCACCCTTTTCATCATGCGAACAAGGCCAGCACTTAGACTCCAGGGATTCTGTTACAAATAGCTTGTGAGTTTGGAGGGCCATGACTGACTTGAATTGCTGCATGATATTTAATAAATCTGAATATCGCTTCTTAAACACTACAGATTCTAAGCTGTCAGGAAAGTAATTGGCATTAATTCTAGACTAGAGTTGCTGTTAGAAGTATTGAATGAGAATGACCCCAAACAAGTGATGTGTTCATTGGAAATGTTGCTTTGTACTTATAGAAACACTCTATTTTAAAACACAATGATTTTAAGGTTCTGTGTACTAATAACCTTTCTTCATTGAAGGCTGGAGATCAAACAATCATCAGAAATCTGAGCTGGGTCCATTGGACATGACATGCAGCCCATGCCCCGTTTTGTGCTTGCCCATACGTTACTGAATGTGAAGAACAACTGTGTTTGGGTACTATTGTGCTGGCAATGTAGTGCTAGGTATTTCAGGACTTCACCCAAAGTTTGTGGAGCTTGGAGTTTGTCAGCTGCAATTTGCTGCTAAATTGCTTTTGGGAAATGCAGTAGTAAGTTACTGCACTTTGCCTGGCATACTTATAAGAGGCAGTATAGATAGTTTGGAGCTAGCATGGAACACAACCTTGCAAATCCCACAAAAGTTAGTAGTGTACAACAATCTTTACTAACCTGTCTGCCCATATGTATCTGTGTTAGTCATCTGTGGCATATTGGTGGCCTGAAATGGAAGGAAAATGCTACTTAACATTCTAGTTTTCTGCTTACCTGGCCATTACTCTGGTGTAATGTTTCTCTCTTAGAAAGAAATAAGTGTCCTTGTAAAATGCAAGTCATTTCAGTGCTTCTTTATTCAGTGCAAGGAGATAGCCCCAGTACTAAAAAATGGTAGCTGAGAGAGCAGCAAAAATATTATCCTCACTGCAGTGCAGAAGGCAAGTCAGTGCTCTGATAAAGAAAGGGCAGTGATGGAAAGTAGCAATATCATTTTCAAAGAACTTAAATTCAACAAAATAATGATGTCTCAGCTACAGACATGAAAATTGGCACTAAAGGTTACATAAAAGCAAGAATTCCGCTGTGTCTACTTGTATCAGTTCCGTTTACCTCCACTGCAGAAATCTGTGGACCTTGCAAAGGGAGCAAGCTAACATTTTCTTTGTGTTACTGGAAAAAAAATCTCATAGCAGTAGCTGCGAATGTAGTTAAGGCAAACCAGAGATTCTGGCTAAAGATGACATTCTCAAACTTCCTTTCAGCAGATGTGCTGGTAACTTTGAATACCTGTTGTCAGGACAGGCTCCATGCCAGGGAGGGTTTCCTGCAAATGAGCATCAAAAAAGACTGCTGGGACACGTAAAATGCTTTAAAAACTCTTTCTTTTCTCTTAAACTTAAGGCTTTGGCAGCAAGTTCACTTTTATTCATACTCTCTCCCCATCTCCCACCCCCAGGTGATCATATTAAAATTGGGCAGTTTGTATTTGAGATTTTTTATTTAGCAAAGCTCAAGCATGTCAAGTATTGCTTCAATGGTGAGAAGCAGAATTTGACCCTGTGTGTGTTTGAGCTTCAGAATTCTTAAGGGGAGGGTTCTTTTTGTGTGTGTAAACTTCTTTTATTTATACAACTCCGTGAATTTCTAACACAGTGTGCTACAGTGTTTACATCCAATGCACTTATGTTACATTTAATAGCATTTTGGTTATTTTTGCAATACGTGTATACAGAAATCTCTTTGTATCCTCCTATAAGTTGTTGGTCAATTTGGTGAATTTTCTTCAGTGTTGTTATGCAGATCCTTACTTACTTGGGTTTTTTCAAGTGGCAGAGAGATGCATTGTATAGTATACCCACAACTTGTGTGGGGGTGGGTTATATTCCGGGGCTTCAGTCTAAAGCCAAAATTGTGTATAGGGAAAACTGAATCTGGTCTGGGACCGTAATAAATTTCATTTCATTGTATAGGGAAAACACATTGGGTTCAGTGGCAGATGGGATTGCCAAAGTTGTCTTCTGCAGACTTCTGCTCCCTTTTCATTTGTTTTTTAAATTTTTTGCCAAGTGAGTAAAGTGGAATGTGCACAAATTAAATTCACATAAGTTGCATGGCATCATTTAGAATTGTAGCCGGTTATAATCTGCATTTCATCCTAGACATTAATAGGGATGGAGGTCTGTTCATGTAAGGAACCCCTTTCTTGTTGAATTATACCTGAGTAAGTGCAACACAGGAACGTGGGTGGCGCTGTGGGTTAAACCACAGAGCCTAGGACTTGCTGATCAGAAGGTCGGCGGTTCGAATCCCTGCGACGGGGTGAGCTCCCATTGCTCGGTCCCTGCTCCTGACAACCTAGCAGTTCGAAAGCACATTAAAGTGCAAGTAGATAAATTGGTACCGCTCTGTTGGGAAGGTAAATGGCGTTTCCGTGCGCTGCTCTGGTTTTGCCAGAAGCAGCTTAGTCATGCTGGCCACATCACCGGGAAAAACTGTCTGCAGACAAACATCGGCTCCCTCTGCCAGTAAAGCGAGATGAGCACCGCAACCCCAGAGTCGGTCACGACTGGACCTAATGGTCAGGAGTCCCTTTACCTTTAAGTTCAACACAGTCATTAAATAATGAGGAGGGACTGTGGCACAGTTTGGAATCTCTGCCATTGTTCACCACTGTATGGATTGTAGCTCAAGGAATTATAGCAGGCAGTGCCCTAGAGCATTAAACTAGTGATGCCTTCTTTTAACAGTGTAAAACGGCATTCCCCAACCTGGTGCTGTCCAGATGTTATTGACCTATAGCTCCCATCAAGTTCAGCCAGCATGGCCAATAGTCAAGCATGATGGCATTTGTAGCATGATGGCAATAACTTCTGGAGGGCACCTGGTTGGGGAAGCCTGGTATAGAAACTTGCAGGTAATGGAGATGTCTCTATGTAAGAAGGAAGCAATGTGAAAGTTTTTAGATTTACAGATAAAATGCATCTTTAAAGCTCTACTGATATATTGACGTGGAAGTGGCTTTGACCATTGCTGAGTTTTCAGTCTTGAATGTGTTTTTGTGAAAAGCTGCGATTAACATTGCCAGTTAGAAAATCTGCAGCAAGAGCTGGATTGCAATTCTCTGTGTACTTGCGTGGTATTAACTGTCATGATAAAAGTTGCGTGAGTGGTTTGTCATAGATGTAAAACCATTCCTAACACTTGAAATGAAGTCAGTGTTCTGAATAAGAATCAAGTTCTTGCTCTTCTGGAATAGGTAGATATGCAATGCAGGAAGTTCATTCTTTCCTATATAAATATTTCTTAGTAATAATAAACCACTAAAAGGATCCAAGCCTCTTCCTCCCTGTGTCTAGGTTTTTAATGAACCACTGCAATACTTTGCTTAGAAAACCAAAATACTGAGGTTTCAGGTTAGCAGTCTAGATTCTGTAGTAACTGGAACATTTTTAATAGCGTTTACATTTTGTTTCATGTGTGCATAGCAGGAAAGGCTTCAGTTACTATTTTTGCTTTCATGTGCCAAATCTGCTGATTAGGCTTTCCTATAGAAAAATAAATATATGAAACAGATTTGTGGGAGTTGTAGTCTTTAAAACATTTTTACATTCCTTTGTTAACTATTGTAATAATACCACTTTCCCAAATTTCAGTGTTTCCTTAGTAGTATAACAGGCTATCTTGGTTTGGCATGAATGCCTTGGTTAAGTATTGCTGGCTTGCACATTCCTGTTGGTTACATTGCAATCTTTACCTATCATTGGAAAATATGCCCTGTTAACTGCTCATTGTGGACAGCCTGATTAAAAACCTGCCTATTTAGTGAATAAACATACCAGTGTTTATCCCTTATACAAGCTAGAAAACTGTCTTCATAATTCTGCATATTTCACTTTATGTAAGGGGAAATGGTGACCATCTGTATGCTGTGCCAAGAAAATGCAAACTCTGTAGGTGGAATAATTTGTATAAATGTGTGTGCCATTTGCATAGTGTCCCACCACCTTCCCAAGAGATTTGCTAACTTGCTTGTATGGAATGAGATGAAGAGACTATGGGGTGGGGGAGGCAGCTGACTACTAAGCATGGTCAAAAGGAGTAGTCAGCAATTTGGGCTGAACACCACATACTTTCAGACCTTAGTAGGCTCATTTTTGGCTAGGAAGGGCAAGGAGGCACATCCTCCTTGTTTGATGGCACCTAGCTGGGCACTTTCACAGATAGACTCAAGTGTACACCACCATGGTCATTTAATTACTTAATTAATGCATGCAAATAAAGGAAGGTCTTTCCTCTTTCTGCAGCTGCATTTTGGTATGTAATAGCCAAGGGTGGATGGAGGAGAATCGACATTGAAATGGTGGGTAGGAAAGTTGTCATGAAATGCACACAATTTCCCCCCTCTTCACCCCTTTTTGCTTTCATCTTACTTCCACAACTGTGTTGGTAAAGTTCATTGAAACATTTTTCATAGCCCCAGTACAAATAGCAAGCTGAAGGAGAGCTGTTTAGGGCAATTTGATAATTGGATTAGGTTTTAATCAAGCCTTCCTCTAGTTCTGAGTTTCCCCAAACTTGGGCCTGCAGCTGTTTTTGGACTACAATTCCCACCATCCCTGACCACTGGTCCTGCTAACTATGGATAATTGGAGTTGTAGTCCCAGAACCACTTGAGACTCAAGTTTTGCAAACCCTTCTCTCTGTGTAAGTTCCAATTTATGCTTAATTCTATGAATTTTGGTGACTTTTGTGTTCAAAACCTTTCCTTCTCATACTTCTGTGCAGACAATAAATTCACCAACATCTTGTCATATACAGGGAAAGCATTGTAGGTCAGATTGGAGTCAATGAACACCTGAAATAGAGCCAGGATTTCCCTCTTAGTCCTTCAGCTATCTTTTTCTGTCACATTTGGTGCGCCACTCTTTTCAGGACTTCAGAGTGATGCACCTACGTGGTTTTACTTGCAACAGCCTAAGAAGTAAGCTGCATAAGCTTGCCCAGTCATCCCCAATACTCCTGTCCAGTGTGTCACACTAGATTTGGATAACCGATGTTGCCAAAACTCATAACTAGCTGTTCCAGTAAATGAACTTGTCTAGCCTGTCCTGCTAATCTACATTATGAATTGAGCAATATTTCCCTAAGAAACCTCTCTCAATGAGATTCTGAGGAGAAACTTGGCAGATGAGATGATGAAAGGCAACTGCTTTGTAAATGCATATGCATTGGTTCCTCAGTGTTAACCCCCTACCCTTGATGGAAACCCATGAATTGCCGTGAACTGTGGGTGATATTCAGCTAGGTGTTACTTAGAGTAGACCCATTGACATTAATGGGCCTGGTTTAGTCATGTTCATCCATTTCTCTAGATCTCATCTGAGAACAGCTTGGTCGAATACTGCCCTGTGAGACCAGGCCACCGGGACAAAGTGGGGGGGGGGGTATTTGCTCTATTTTCATAGAGCAATGTCTTCATGTAATGTTTATGTGGTAGATATTTCACTCTCCAGTTCTAAACATCTCTCTGGTTCCCTGATATGTCCATTAGGATAAGAGGAGCAGGTGAGTTTCCAGGCAGCCCTCTGCCATCACTGGCATGATGGGTGTGATGCAGGTGAGACCACAAACTACAACATCAAGAGGCCAGTGTAATATTTGTATAGCAGCATCAACACACAGGTTTATGAGTTGAGGGAGAACTTGCAGAATATAAACGAACTCATTGCACATGCTTACCAAAGCTGCTTGTGTGAGTACTAAACTGATTTGATTGGAGTGAAGTGGAGTTTGCCCACTACTACTCTAGACATGGTGTAAGGGACAGGGATGAGAAGGAGAAGCATGGTATCTGCAACAGCTGTCTCTTTCCATGAAGCTTTATTGACATTAGCTTTCAGATCTTGGTCTATGAGACAGCAGAGAGCTGCAGCCTCCAAGGTGCAGCTGCTCTCTGCTTCTGGTACAAAATGTGCTTGAAAGAGTGTGGACAATGCCTGGCAGTATCTTGGAAGCTGGATGCGTAGCAGATGACTATATTGTGAAAACTGCAGAGCATCTCTGTCTCTCCATCCCTGCTGCAATGCCTAAGAGCACCCTAGACATTATGGCAAAGATGGGAGAGAATATGCCATGTGGGTGGGATCCCTGATGTAGATGCAGTGAGTACCCCAATTCTTAAAAGTTGCAGTAGTCAAAAGGCAGGGCTATAGTATTCCAGTGTTCATTTTGTTCCGGGATGTTCATAACAGTGTATTCATAAAGCTGTCAGCTGTCGTCCAAAGAGTTTCTTTCAAGCTCCAAGCAGAATGTAGCTTCTGGTAATCAAAGTTTGAATCATTATTGAACTGAAACATATGCCTCTTAAAAAAATAAGTACAGATAGGGCTGAGCTGCAGGAGGAGTGTTCCCAAGTGCTGTTGGCAGTGCTTTGCAGTTGTTTTGTGAGTAATTGCTGCAAAAGGCCTTAAGTATTATTATTTTGGGAGGTGGGTTTTTTTTGCCCATTTAGAAAGCACTTTCCTCACTCTGAATTTCCTTAGTGACGTTGGACAAATACTATTTGTTATGCAATCTCATGACATCATCACATTAAGTACACGAACCCTGATTAGAATTGTCTGTGTGGCCATTGCCAGGAATTAGTAAACTTAGTTAGAAGAGGTGGTGGTGGAGGAGGAAACACAGAAACAGCAGGAACAATGACAGTCAGCAGGGTCAAAACCCACATACATATACCCAACTATAAAGCATTTTCAGAAAATTTGTTCCCTGAAAGCATTAGTTTCAACCTCAACTTCAAAACAGGCAAGCATTTGTCCCTCTCACTAGCTATGTTAGAGCTCTTGCCTTTCATTCACTTCTTGATATCTTAAGATAAAAATGGTCCAAATTAAATGCAACGCCAGACTATGGTGCACTGAAGCACTTCACATTATGGCAAAATGTTCAGTGCACTGGGAGATATTCTGAAGATAGTGTGTACTGGCTGGAATGTTAGGGCAATTTACATCTCAGATGGGGACTAAATAAGGACTCCATGAAACTGTCTTGCGTACAGAAGTCACACAGTGTGGAAAATATTCGTGTTAAGATTTTATGGATATATATTTTATATATAAATAATATATGCAGGTATCAGGATGGGTGCACCAGCCCAATTATTTGGCTCTGATCCAGTAAGCAGCCATGGATCATGGAAATGAAGTGGCCTTATCTAGGCTGCTCTGTGCATTTCCTCTTCCAACTGTGCCATGGCCCTGTCCCCTGCTCTTGACACTACAGTTGTTGTGGAATGACCACAAGCATCTGTGTGATGCTTCTGGTTTGTCTACCTAAGCTTGATACGCAGATGGGGAGTTATAATAGAAAACAAAATTGCTGATACCATAATACCAGTATACACATGTACGGTACGCTTGCAAGTAGAAATACTGGTCAGCTCACCTCAACATTGTAGAGTTAGAAAAGGTTCAGAGAAGGGCAACCAAAATTATCAAGGGAATGAAGGAATTCACCAATGAGAAAATGTTGCAGCATTTGGGGCTTTTTGGTTTAAAGAAAAGACAAGTATTATTATTATTATTATTATTATTATTATTATCATCATCATCATCATCATCATCATCATCACCACCACTACTACTACTACTACTACTACATGGACACCCTGGCCAGTCCAAGCACCTTCTCCACATCTTCTAGCCTTTCTAGCAGAAACTCACCCACAACAATAGGACTAGACAGGGTTCTGCTTAGAAGAGAAATGATGGAAGTGTATCAAGTTATGGAGACAGTGAATAAAGAAATTGCCTTAGTAGGTGTTCTTCAGCCCTTTCCTTTCTGAGGTAAGATCAGTTAGAGGTGAGCTGTGCTTTGGAACAGAAACCCACTAAACTATTTTCTTCTTCCTTTCCTTATGCAATTTGAATTAAGACCTACTGGTGCACTAAGGGTCTTAGCTTGACTTGCTGCTATCACAGTTTTGTTTTTGAAATACTGAATTTTAACTGTTTGTTTTTTATTGTGTATTCTGAATCTTGTACTCTGCTTTGGACAACTTGTTGGGACAACAGATTTTAAACTTGATAAATATACACCAAGGATCTTCAGAAAGAAGCACTCTTTCCTGGCCATCTCCAGCCTTCTGCTAGATCACACCATTCAAATGATTTCTGGCTGTTTCTAGCTTCATAAGGATGAAGTTTGAAAATGCATATTGATAATTCCCTCTGCTATTTCTGTAAAACTGACAATTAAAATAAAAAAGCATTTCTGGACCACTTAATATTTAAAATATCTACATGGTATACAAAAATAAAGCATAAAAACAATAAAATAAAAAAGGTACACCATAAATAGTAAAATAAAAAATATAACTTCAGTAATAACTGGTCAGGAAAAGCCTGGACAAATGAAATTTATGAGATTTCTGAAGTGACTGATGGATCTCAATTATCTCAATTTGTCATGCAGAAAGAACACTGAGTAGTTCTATCACTGCTGCCGTTGCTAACAGACGTTTAGCTAAATCTAAAGTTAATGTTGCACTTTGTAGTAGCAGAAAGTTGGAACTCTGTTCCTATCAGAATATTCACATATAAATATATATTTAATTGAAAATTCCTTTTGGGTGACTTTCTCTGTCTAGTCTTAGTTGAGAAATGTGGGTACTTTTTGAAGTGGCTAATGAGTGCAAGAAGTTGAGAGAATGAGTAAGTGTGGAAAGTTTGAGATTTCTGTTTACCCCAAGCAACAAGAGCCATGTAGTCTTCATAATCTAAAGCATCATGAGCCCACCTGCAGAATTTTGCATTCTGATAGTATTAAACTTGTTAGCATTAACTTCTGTTTTTTCTCATTTTGGGGGTTTGGTCTCTTATCTCTAGCTATGTTGTTTTGGGTGCATACTCTTCCCCCACTCCCAATTTCAGGATTATCCAAGATCTTGCATTGAATTAATTTACTTTAGTATATGTATCATCCCCCCCCCAAAAAACTTCATAAGGCACAATCTTTTATTTTTGGGACCTGCTTGCATGTCACTGAAATCCTATCCATTCCCTGAGCCATAAGGATCATCCAGTTATTGAGCCTCCTATAATCCATTGTTGGTTACAGTCTTTGTGTTGAAGCATTTCACTCACCTTCTTGCTTAGTTTGAGCCCCCAGGTTATGCTAGCATAGTGTGAAGAGCGCTTGCGTAGTCTTACTGAACAGCTTTACAAACTACTCCACAAAAACATTAGATAGCCCCTGTGTAATTTGCAACTTATGTAAAACTGGAGAGGGCAACCTGTGGCCTCGTCACATCTGGCCTACTCAGAGCTCTGCTCAGGGAAGACCTGCTGAAATTACTGGACTTACTTAGATTCATTTATTTCAGTGGGTCTTCCCTGAGTATTATTAAGTTGGACCTCAAATCTTACTATCCCTGACCATTGTTTATGCTGGCTGGGGCTGCTAGGTATTGTGTTCCACCATATGTTGTAGACCAGGGGTTCCCAAATTGTGATCTGTGTACCACCAATAGTCCACAAGCTTTATTCAGTTGGTCTGCAGCATGCCTGTGGATCTGTGGTTGAAGACAGAAGATGGCACGTGCATCACATTACACATTCATATTGCTTTTAATTGTATTTTAATTTTTTTCTTACATTGGACTTTTTATTATGTTACAATTTTAATTCTTTGGAATTAAAATTGTAATATAATGAAATGCATTGTATAAGAAATAACAGAAGCAATTAAATGCAATTAAAACCATGCAGCATCTAACACAAATCATCACAATTAATACAATAGACAGAAACATCATTAAGTGGTCCACCAAGACTCTCAGCTTTTTTCAAGAAATCCCTGGGGACACAGGGAGTTGAAGAAACACTATTGTAGACTATAGGTTGCCCACTCATTGGTGTGAAGCAAAACCCACCCAAACTATTGTAAAGGTTTCTTTTTTGGTCCCTTGGAATGTTATGCTCTCCACAAGTGAACAGGCAATTGGCTGTTGACAAGCCTGCAGTTGCATTGTGTGAGATATATAATGCACAGTTTAGTAGTCAGTGTGAAAAGTCTAACTGATCCTTGTCAGTAAAAAAATCTAAGCATGAAACAGAAGAACAGAGGTGGGGATGGTAGGGCTTGTTCAAGTCAATATACCATTCGCACCCGAAAAGTCCGCAACTAGAGCACCATGCCGCTTCTGCGCATGTGCGAAGCACACAGAATGCTTTTGCACACGTGGTGAAACCTGGAAGAGTACATTTCCGGCTTTGCCGTGTTTGCAAGTCGAAAAGATGCATCCAGCATTCTCCGTTAACCATGTTTTAGTATGCCTTTCAGACTGAAAGTTAGTTTATGCTTCATTGGACAGCTTGCATTTTTAGTGGGTGGGACTGTTGTTGAATATGCTGTTGAAAATTTATCTAAGGAGCCTATAGTTTGTTTCCAGGGCTTTAAAAACAAAGTAATGAGCAACAGTGGCTTGTGTGTAGATTGAGAAATGTGTTCCCAAGAATTGCAAATTTCATTTGTCTGAGGTTACCTGACTCATTCAGCCAGATATTCTAGCAAGTATGTTCCCCGTTAGCACTGGCTGATTTGAACCTCATAGAAGGTTATGCAAACTAGGAAAGCGGGAGGGAATGTGTGTGAGAAGCAGTCTGTATCTAGACAGTCTGAATTCTGCAACATATGTAAATCATGCAAATTGAGCCGTTTGCACTCTCTCTTCCATGGCATTGTTCTGATTTTTCTAGTCAAGGGAACTGAATCCCTTCTCTTAGCCAAAATTCAGCCTTCTTCCTGGTTTCTGAGATTTCAACAGGCATTGCTCACCTGCCTTCCAACGCAACTGCACAGCCACAAAAGCTGGAAGCTTGCTCTCTTGTTCTGAAGGAACTTCAAGATCGGCAAGAATCTGAATTCTGTGCCTGTTAGGCAGCCTGTGTTTTTCCTTCTTACTGATGTACAATGATTTATCCTCATTCTCCAGGCTACTTTCATAGTTACAGCAGCCATAGTGGCTTGTTTTCTGCAAGGCTCTGTTGGTTTTTGCTCTTTGAGTGTACTGATACTATTAAATTGGTTACAGTTGGACAACTGCAATTGCATCAGCAGGATACAGAAGAGATCACATCAGCAGAAGGCTCTGGACAGAGAAACATGGCTCTTGTTTCTCATGCAGAAGCTCTCTGCAACCAGTCATAAATATCCACGACCCAAATAGCAGAACAGGGGTTTGGAGAATTTGTGGTCCTCTGGGTGTTTTGCATCATCCCTAACCATTGATAAATGCTAGCTGGGGCTGATGGCAACCTGGGGCCCTACATGTACTGATAGACACTAGTGCAGTAATTGGAGGCGGGGGTGAGGGTTAGACATTCCCATAGCAAAATCTAAGGGTATTCGAGGCAGGTGGAGGTACCGCCATTAAGCTGCCAGAGGTGATAATCGCCCCCCCCCAATGATGGTGGCTCCTCCTTTGAAAAGAACAAAATGATAACAAGCCAGGGAGCCCTTCTCTTTCTAGGTACTTCACCTTTGTTTCATCACTTTGGATTCTTTGTTGGAACCAAGGGATCTTGGTAACCAAAACACAGGTTTTGGTACAGTTTCTTACTTTTAATTCATTTAGCCCACTCTGGAAACACTGTAGCTTGTTTTCAGACTGAGGAAAAGCTAGGTGCCCACTGAACTTAGCTATGCTTGGAAATCAGTCCTAATGAATTCATTGGGCTTACTTTCAGGTTAGCTAGGTTAGGGCTGCAGCCTTGGCTCACTTTTGAGGAACTTGCCCACATACACACCCCACCAAACTTAAGATTCATTCTGGAACTTGCAGCCACTCACACTGGTTTCAATTCAGTATAACCCCCCCCCCCCCCGATGCTTCTGACATTTTGTAAGTGTGCTAAGGTTTAAGCGTTTTAGTTTGGAACTCCTTTTCAGTCAACCTGGCTCTGATATCTAACCCTTTAAAGTGCCACATTAACCTTTTATATGCCCGTAGAAATTTAGCAACACTTCACCTTGGTAAAATTCACTACGTCTGCAGGATGAAGTCACAGGAAGTCTGCAGAAAGTATGATCAGTCATCATTTTAGCTTCATTTAGGATCAAGTAAAGGGCACGAGGGAATCTGAAGCAGCACGAACAGTGGTCCAGTTACCCATTTTGCCTGCTGTATTTGTAGTACTGGTTTACTGATTACCATTTCATTTCAAGTTTCATATCACTGCTACAACTGTAATCGCAGAGACTTTTCTAGATGCCCACATAACCTCTCAGTGTGAAGCTCCAGCTGGTTATCTTTGGCATGTATCACCTGTGTGTTTGTATTAATCGCATGTGAGTAAACACATATGTGCCTCTCGTTTTCCCTGAGCCCT
Organism: Podarcis raffonei; assembly: GCF_027172205.1. Taxonomy (NCBI): domain Eukaryota; kingdom Metazoa; phylum Chordata; class Lepidosauria; order Squamata; family Lacertidae; genus Podarcis; species Podarcis raffonei. The sequence continues at coordinate 27,232,495 of NC_070606.1, forward strand.
GCTTAAAAAGAGACGTCACATTCCCAGTCCTACAAAAAACATTCCATAGGCACCCTTCCCAACTCTCTTGCAAGTCCCCTTCTAACTTTTCTGGATTTTATAACCATAGTTTGCTGAGACATTTGAATCTAACAAGGTGTGGTTATTGCCAATCAAGAATTGCCTCCAAATTTTGGCTTTTGGTTTTGCAATCCATGTTTGGAGGCTAAGCTACATTATCATACCTTGTTCTTTTTAGGTATGCGTAGAATTACATCAGGTAACAGTGGGAGAATCTAGGCCCAGGGATGGCCGCCCATATGGTGCCTTCCAAATATTTCTGGATTCCTAACTCCCTGTAACCCAAGGCAGCATGGCCAATGGCCAGGGAGTATGGGAATTGAAATCTAACAGGAAATGGTGGTGACCCCTGAGCTGCTCAGTGACTTAACTGGAAGGGAACAGGGCAGAGGGAGTGTCTGCATCAAGGTTATACAACACTGTATTTCTGCTGTCAGTTGGCCCCATGATGCAATAGAAAAGACTGCCTGCCACTTACATAGATGTCTTTGACTTCAAGGAGTGTCTGGCAACTTTGGCCTTACAGGCTCTCAAATTACTGAGGCACACAGATTGAGTGATCTCTAAGATTCTCTGAAAGGAAACCAACTGCACAATGCAGGATGTGAACTATGTTAATATGGAACTTGAATGCACGTAAGCTGTAATCTACTGGTTGTTTCATTGCCTCAAGCGATGCTTATTTCTGGAGTGTGGTAGAAAAGAGAAGCTTGATTGTTTGATGGATACAAAACTGAGCCGGCCAAAATCATTTTTCTGATGAGAATGGCCATCTTACAACTGATGCGGGTTTTAACTTGCCCTCAAGATTGAAAGTGGCATGTACATGAAAAATAGCAGAATTCATTATTCATTATTTGGAATGTCTTCCAAGTTTTCTGGTTTCTTATAATAGCTGGGGATGGGGAGAGTTGAAGTGTTTTTGAGAACATGCAGAACCACCAGCAATGCATGAAGGAAAGAAGAAGCCAATGCTGTTGAGGATAGTAGCATAGATAACATCTTTTGGAATTAACCTTGGCTGTTCCACCTTTTGAACTGAGCAATTTATAACAGGGCAAAACACTTGCATTGCCGGCACTCAGTGAATGCAAAACCTCTTGCATTTCTTCTCCTTTCCTGCGGTGTCAGCATGTGAAATTTACAGAAAAGTACAAGATAGCTCCGGCCTGAATGGCAGGGACAGAATTAAATTTAGTAATTCAGTTCACTGTCTTGTTGGTAGTTGCAGTCAAAAATAGAATTGATTGCCACTAGTGGTCAGTAAAGATCCTTTGACTCCTTTCCTGGCAGTTAAATATTCCACTATTTTGAACTACTTCACTGCCACTGTTTGCTGTAAAGAGAAAATGCCTAAGTTTCCAAAGTGTGTAAATGTTGTTGATGTGTTAAAACCTCTGCCCCATATACAAATATAAAAATTGGGGATTAAAAAGCTGGGTATATCATTCTTAAAATGAATGTTACACACATGTGTATAATTTTGAAATCTTACGCAAATTTAGATTCCTCTAACAGGATTGATTCCAAAAATATGGTTAAAACAGGTTTTCAATACAGTGGTACCTTGGGTTAAGTACTTAATTCGTTCTGGAGGTCCGTTCTTAACCTGAAACTGTTCTTAACCTGAAGCACCACTTTATCTAATGGGGCCTCCTGCTGCCGCCGCACTGCCGGAGCATGATTTCTGTTCTTATCCTGAAGCAAAGTTCTTAACCCGAGGTACTATTTCTGGGTTAGCGGAGTTTGTAACCTGAAGCATATGCAACCTGAGGTACCACTGTACTTAATTTACATGGAATTCAGGATATTAGGAATAGTACTAATCCGGGATTTTACAAGCAGCCTAATGGTGTAAAGCCAACTTTAAAATCCTTGGCAATTGATTGCTTGGCTTTGAGGGATGAAGAGCAAATTAAATGCCATTATTTCACATCCCCTTTGACATTTTTGGCATGTGTTTACTCATTTGTCATTTATTTGACAGTGAGCGCGGAACAAGCCAGTTAAAGAGCAGTGTTGCAGTGTTGTTTCTGTTTTTGTTTCTGTGAAATTTTGTTTTGGTTTTTCTTGCCTTTTCATTTCCATGTGGCTCAGCTAGGGCAGAGCCATTGTGTACCTTCTAAGATCAGTAGTGCTAGCAACCTTAATCAAAAGTGAAGCCTCCCCCCCCCCCAACTTTATGAAATTTTTAATAGCTTCATTGAGTTCCTTCATCACAGTGGAGAATATTACATGGCAATATTTATTTAGGTTACAGTGGTACCTCGGTTTAAGTACTTAATTCATGCTGGAGGTCCGTTCTTAACCTGAAACTGTTCTTAACCTGAGGTACCACTTAAGCTAATAGGGCCTCCCGCTGCTGCTGCACCGCCGGCGCACGATTTCTGTTCTCATCCTGAAGCAAAGTTCTTAACCTAAGGTACTATTTCTGGGTCTGTAACCTGAAGCATCTGTAACCCGAGGTACCACTGTATTTGTACCATGCTCAGGGCCGTCTTAAGCATTTACCAGAGTTGTCGACCTTTTTTTAGTTAGGGAGCTCACACCACACTTACACATTATCTCTGCTTGGGAAAAGAAAACAGGAAACATAAACAGAAAACCAGTAAACAGTTAGGATGCAGCTTAACTGTATCAGAAAGGCACCCAGCCAATTTGGTTGCCAATCATTCTGGGTAACACTGTAACTGGTAGAATAAAGCCTCAATTTAAAACACATACAGTAAAAATGTAACAATAATGTAACACTAATCCAAACCATGGCTTAGCATGAATGTGCAGGGAAGAAAGATTGCAGCTGCACTGCTCTTTCCCCAGTTCTGGCTAAGCCATGCGTTGAATTCAAACCTGAGCTTGTGGCTTGTTTTCACCAGACAAACCATAAGCGCCAAAAAGAACAAACCATTACTAGCTTAGCCTTTCCTTCAGCAGACATGCCCCCTTGAGCTTCACTTCACTGGATGCCAGAAGTGGGCACTCACTTTCCATTCAGAGTGGAAGAGAGGTGGTGGCTGATGTACGTGCCTTTTTCTATAGATTAGTGGGCATTCTCATACCTTTTTGTCTTGTCTCTTTCTCTGCCCTCTTTGGGCAGAGTGTTTCCACCCCCATTGTTCTACCCAGACACTGAGGTCCAGCTTCGAGGGCCTTCTGGCGGTTCCCTCACTGCGAGAAGCCAAGTTACAGGGAACCAGGCAGAGGGCTTTCTTGGTAGTGGCACCCGCCCTGTGGAACGCCCTCCCACCAGATGTCAAAGAGTAAAACAACTACCAGACTTTTAGAAGACATCTGACAGCCCTGTTTAGGGAAGCTTTTAATGTTTGGACTACTGTATTTTAATATTTTGTTGGAAGCCACCCAGAGTGGCTGGGGAAACCCAGCCAGATTAGTGGGGTATGAATAATAAATTATTGTTATTATTATTTGCTGTGGGCACCCATTTTGTGTCACGTCATGCCCTTGACAGCCATTTTGAGTTGAACCCAGCTATTTGTGAATAAGAGCAGTCAAAATTATAATGTGCCTACCGGCCCGAAAAGATTGTCAGTCCTGGCTTTCCATTTCTCTTGCCTATTGCTTTTCTTGAACCCCAACCTCTGTAGCTTTCTCCCAACCTGTTCGTTGCTGGCAATCTCCTTTGAAAAAGACAGTCAGTGGAAGAGAATATGCTAGCATGACCCTTTTGAATAGTGCAAGCTACACCAGCCATTATTTCTTTACTTATTTAAACCATATTTATTCAGTTCTTTAGTGGGGCATTTCCTTTTGTTCCTGACAAACTACCTGCAGCCTTGGAGCTGGGAACCTTACTACGCAAAAAGTAGAGTAAATTGATTGCCAAAATGTGTTCTTTTTGCTGGAATGCTTCTGGTAACATGGTCAATACAGGTATTGTTTCCAGCTGTTGGAAATTCCACCAGTGCCAAGCTTTTTGAGAAGAAGAGATGCTGACTGTTTTCTAAGGATCTAGAAAATTGTGGATGTTTCCAATTAAGCCTCTCATGCCTTTCTAAAGATAGTTCAGCTCCTAATATAATATTGGATCATCTGCCTGCGTTAGATCCATGTTGCTTTTCCAAGCCCCATTCAACTGTAAGCTTTGACATACAAACCCCAAAATAATGGTGTTTCTGTGCCTTATGTGGCAAAGGCCTTGTGCATCCTTCAAGGACCAGTAGTACTAGCAAGCTGAGTCAGATTTAGAGTTTTCTTCCTTTTTTGCACTTTTAGCAACTTCATTGAGGGCCCCAACAACAGAATATTAGATTAAAATTCTACTTGTTAGCAAGATGCTGAACTCTGCATACCCAGGGTCATATCAATTGTGCCACCATTTGCACAAATAGCAACTGGATTTTGTTTTTGTTTTCTAATGGAAATGGGTATGGGATGCCCTCTGTTGTGGTGCTCAGCAAGAATGAGAGGCCCTGTGCCTGCTTTAGCATAGGAAAGAAAATGCCTGTTCACTCCATTGGAAGCTAATTGCATTTAGTTTGGCCCTAGAGATACTGGTTTGTCCTGTCCATCTTGTCAAAGAAACAATGTTCCCTTCACCATCCCATTAGAGTGTATGGACCAGAGGAATTAGAGTTTTGTCTTGGTGGCAATTAATTGTGTCCACTGTCCTTTATTTGTCCAGTGCATAGATACCTCTGCTATGGGACAAGGTCAGGCAGCTCCTTCAGCTATCAAACACTGGGGGACCATTTAAGGGTGGCAGAGTAGGTGCTGCTCTGTTCTAACCTTTAGGCACAATTGACTGTAGGAGTTCCCCCATGTACACATCACTTAAAGCTTTGTGTCACTATTGTCAATTTCAGTAAGACGCTTGGGAGAACTTTCAGGTAGATTATGCTTGATGTGAAGAAGGGGCTTTCCGCCTTGGGCACCCTGATGTCCCTGGCTGACCTTTGTCTAGGATGAGTAGCTGATATTTGGCATTTGGAGAGTATAAAGGAGGGCAGATGGAATTAAGTTCATATTGGGATCCTTATCAGTTTCTTCATGTCTTGGTTTTAAAAATATTACTCGTTGCCTCTGCAAATGAGAGTGTCTTTAGCACCTGCATATTTTTGAAAGAGAGAGGGCATTGAAATACACAGCTGGCAATGAATATGGAAGGGCACTTAATTCAAATGCACAGAGCTGGTTTTACTTAACTGATTTGTCTAAAGAATGCACACTGGCAACAGGCATGTATAGCAATATCCAGGGTGGTAAAAAAAGTAGTGTTGGCTTTTCCTGTTGGGTCCCTGACATTCCTTCCAAATTAGTGCAATTCCTACGTCTCCTTAAAAAGAACAGGCCATTTGGCAGGAGGTTTTGAGCAAAGCACAGAAACACATGGAGAGTATTTTGCTAGAGGGATATTTAGTAGGAAATTTAAGACTGGCTGCATCTGAAGTCACATGCTATGCTATCTCATCCTCTAAACATCTGACACACCATGAAAAGTTTACAGTCTGCGAGGGAAGATGATGCATGTAAGATGTGTTTGAAAGTACTAGATACTGTGTTGTGCTGCTAAACACACACACAAAAAACCCTCAGCCTGACAAACTGCACCGAAGTGACCCTTGTTAAAAACATGCAACTTACTCTAGACCTTTAGTATGCATGGATGTATATGAGCATCTCTGGGACACTTAGGTGTACTTAGTTACGTACACTGCTTTTTGGTGAGCGTGCCTGCTTTCATCATGGTTTAAATGAAAGTGCACATCTCTGTCATCTGCTGGTAGCTGCGTGCAGCACTTTCTACTGTGTAGTTCAAGTAGGATCTACTTTTTCCCAATTTATGTAGTGGTTTTCTTATATCTATATCTAGTTCCCAGGTCCCAGTTCTTATGCAGCTTGCTGTAGCTGAAACTATTTGCTTGCAAAAGGTGAATCTATGGACAGGGTCCATAGCAGGTGTTGAGTGTTGCCCTTCTGATGTCATGCTGTGATTTTTAGTCTTCAGCACAGAGGATCAACAGATGCATTTCTTGATCTGGTGAGAGCCTCTGGCTACCGAGTCCCACCAATAAGTTGGTTTCCTTAGCTCAGATGCTCCTCCCCAGTCTACAAGCATCCATTTTAGCATGCTGTGGTTTCGAGCACAGAATTGGACTTGTGTTGTGTTGTGTTTGCATCTGAGATCAGCCAATAACCTCAATGTTTTGTTCAACTGGGAAATAAAGTAGAAGACGTGAACAGTGCCACGTGCAGAACTAGGAAAGTACACAGATGTGCCTATGATGGTTTCGTGCTATTTTAATTTTCTTGACTTGATCCACTACAGTTCTCGCAGTTAATCATTTGCTGCTCAGTATTTTTTGCTCATGCAGAAATGAAATGTTACTTGGCTTTGGAGTTGCTGTAGAGGAAGTCAGGGGGCAATGTTCCAAACAAGCTTAATTTTTCATTTGTTTCAGGTTTCTTGGAGTGCATGATACTTTGTTTTCTCTTCCATCAATTCATGTACAATTTACATACTGAGTAATAAATATTCAGTTACATTGTGGGGATATTCTGAATACAGGGAATTTGGAAACAAAAGAAAATGTTAAGTCCAATTGCGTTTAGCCATACTCCATGCTTATTCCTTTATATCATTAGAAGGCCACTTCATGCATTGTTCTTTAGGTGTATACCAAAAATAGTAAATGTGTAAGGTTTATGGCTAGATAACTTGTGTGAAGCACTTTGAGCACATGAAAGCACTATAGAAATGTTGTTTTGCATACTTCAAAGCCTCAGGGACTGAATATGGAGCAATAGTTTTGAATCTGTGTTTTTCCATTATTAAGGCTAGTTACACTTAAGGCCAGATTGGTAAATGGTTTGTTAATACAGGCTATCATCCAAAAAGCTACTTTAGGCTTGCCCAGGGGTGTGGACAGACGCAATGGGATTTTATTTTCCCCCTTTTGAACAGCTGGCTCTTGTGCCAGTTTGGGCTGAATTGATGTATCAGTATCAGTGACCCTTGGTAAATGGCCGGGCTCTCATCTCTGATGTCCCCTTGAACTTCAGAGATTATCATAAGAGTAGCACAAAGTCATGCTGCCTCTGTGTTCGCTGCTGGGGATGAGTCCTTGCCCTCCTTTCTTTAGACTTCGCTCTGATGTTTGTCTGTGATGCTGTGCAGGGCTTTGGAAGCATTTGGATGTTGCCAGACTTCTCACTGTTTTATGGGTTTCTCCAAAGCCTCACACAACATCTGGGACAAGCCACCACCCCTCTCTCCAGACTAAAAGATACACTGTCCACTGGCCTTTCAGCTCCAGTCTTTGTGAACCCCTGCACTTCAGTTTCAAAAACAATTTGCACCTGAGTGGCAACGAAAGCTTCAGCTTGATAAGCATGGCTCCCAAACGGCATTGATCACATAGAGCAAGTTGTGCAGTTCTTTGGATCTTGGCCATAAACTTTAGATATTTAGGCAAAGAGCAATATTTAGGAAATGCATAAAAGTCTGGAAAGACTTCAGTCTGGGTATTTAGGCAGCTTTCTGCAAAAGGCTTAGACAGTTAAAATTAATATTGGTCATTTTCTGGTCAGCAGCAATACATTTGAAAAATGCAGTTCCATGCTCATTCTTGACCATTTAATCTGGCAGCAGTGTATGTTGACAGTACTCCAGCTTTGTTTTCAAACATTGTTCAAATCCCAGTGGTAAACAGATCCTCCTGGAAGAATTATGTTAGCAGATGGACCTAAAATCTGACTTGTGACTTTTGGAAGCTTATATTCCACTGCCACAGTTTGAGCAATATGTAGCAATAAATTAGTTTCCTTATCCAGAGGAGCACAATATCCCTAAACACTCTGCATATCTGATTTTTCTTGTATGGGGAGAAAATGGAAGAAAATTGGTTAAGTTTTTCACAAACTTTCACTTTTTCAGTACAGACAAAAAGTCATTCAGCCATCTTTTTGAGAGAAATGAATTTTGATGATAGATTGAGACTCAATACAGTCGACAGCTCTGTCTCTGAAATATGAGGAAGAACATGAGTCTGTCTCACTTTAGAGAACATGTGGGCAGGTGATTGCTTTCCTGTGTGTGTCCCTCCCTCACCCATTGAACATCCTCTTCTACTGTTGCCAAGAACTGGCCACAGGGTGGAGGAAGAAGAGGCAGGTGACAGTCCCTCCTTTACCTCAGTGGATTTGAGGAGAGAGGAAGGAAGGAAGGGAACAAGCTGGCTGGGTGGGTGCTAGAGGAGGATGAAGGTCCCAAATGGAGATGGGGTGGCAGGGATGGTGTGAATGACTTTGAATGGATGAGGAGGAAAAGGGAAAAGAGAAAATGGATGTCCTTGCCCACTCTCTCTGCTGACCAGATGTGTGACGTTACAAATACATTCCCCAGTGGGAATGTGGCCTTCAGACCTGAAAAGATTGCTCACCCCTGCCTTGGCATCTCTAGCCTGACCAAGTTTTAGTTATTTTAACTGATGTGGTAGACAGTTCTCCCACAATTATCACAAGTATCTAAATTCATATGAAAACAATATGTGACAGGGGATGAGAAACTGATGAGCTAAAGGTTTGACATCTGCCATTCCTAAAAAAATGCTTCAAAACTGATCATTGGAGAAAATCGGAATGCATATAAAAGATAATCTGATATCTTCACGGGAATGAAGCACCATATTTGGTAGCAGTATAAGCGATAGAAAAATACTCTAGGAAAAAATATAAAGATTAATGTTTTTCATTCCCATCTTATGGATCCTTATTTTCCTGGGGGGGAAATGCACAGCAAAGGCTTAGAGTTGGCTTACTTCTCACAATTTAATAACTGTATGTAAATGCTGCAGCCAATTCTGGAAGTCATATGTAGTGGTGAGCTGTCACCTGGAAATATAAAAATATGTTATATCCTTACATATATGCAAACTCCTTGGAACTTTAGCAGTATCTCTTGTATAGCTTATGTGGAATTGAAACTAATTCTTTTACACTGTCTTGGTGATGGTGCTTAACTATACAATAGCATTGCTCGAATGAGCTTAGGAGAACTTTGCTCATCCTCTTCCTCCTGCATAGCTGAAAAGAGCAGTTTCGAAGGATTTGTTTTTGTTTACTGGACACAGCAACCTGTGGTTAAATCCACCCAACTGTGCCTAATTTTGTTCTTTTGAAGCAAGCCAGCTTGAAACCATAGTTAAAGATGTCCAAAGCTAAACCGTGGCTTCAGCTAAATGGAACGACTCCGCTGAAGGTGGAGAGGAGAGGAAAGGCTTAAAAAATTAAACCATTCTTCAGCAACTGTGTCTGATCCTCTCATAACTTGGCACTCTGATTTCCAGAAAGGCCCTGAACTCATAAGCAAAAGCATTCACATTTATTTTGGTGCTGGTTGTTGCTTGATTGAGTTGTCTGATTTCATAAGAAAATCCTTTGGGCACGTGATCCCTTTGGGCCTTCTCAGTTTTTAGAATACCTTGGCAAGAATGAAATGCTGCAAAAACTGAATCTAATGTGTTAAAAGAAGTGTCCCTGTAAATGTTTGGGCTGCCTCTGAGAACTACCATTATGCTACCAACACCTGCCTGTAGCTTCATTTTAAGAGTGTGTAGAGTCATAGTGGAATACTGCTGAGAGTGTGGAACCAAGGCTGGGGAAACCCAGATTCAAATCTTAGGCTCACCTTGGCAACTACCTTATTTTCTCCCTCTCAGCCTCACTTACCTCCCAGGGTGAATATATGTGGTAGTGTTATGTGAAGTTAAAGTGGAGTAGGTGGCAGGGAGAGAAACGTGACCATCCTGGCCTCCTTGGAGGAAAGGTACAATATTAAAAAGTCAAACTTCCCCCATGGATGGATGTTTGGGTCATTGGAATGCTTAGTGGCAACCCCAAGTAGCTCCCTTGACCTGTTTTGCCATTCGCTTTAAGATGATTTTATTCCACCAAGCATTTAACCAGATGGGTTGAGTGGACATAGAATATATAGACAAGTCCATTAAAACAACCAACAATGAAGCAGTAAGAATGTTAGCAGAAGGCAAACATGACTTGATTTGAAAGTTGAGTTTACCTGCTGCATTCTTATTGTTTTGTACATTGCATCTGTTGCATTCTAGATAGTGTGCTTGCAGGGAACATCCATCTTTAACTTTCCTTAAGTTAAAAATAATATGGTTTATTTTTTAAAAAAACTACACCTGTGTGCCACCTAGTAATTTTAGGTGTGGTATACATAATTATGATAATAACAAATGCATAAAATAAGTAACCTTAACTGATTCATTTCATACCTTATTCACAGCTTATTTGTTCTCATTATAAGACTTCACTCGTAAACCTATGTAGTGTGATGATCTCTATTAACAAATAGGACCTCTAGCAAAATGTTGCAGTGTTTGCCTATCCCCTAAGAGGATACTATAACTCTTCCCCAACCCCAGTTCTGCAGGGAGCTTGTTTCCAAACTATGGAATTCATGCTTGAGCAAGAATTGAGAAGTCACTTTTCTAAATATCTGTATACAAGCAGCTGTGATAATATAACTTTGTTCACCAGTTTCCTATGTGCTTTGATCTTGTCTCAACAATGACTTCATTTCCTTGCTGTCAAAAACAATATTTTGTTGATGTGATGTGTTGATGTGATTGCACTTAGAAAAGTAGCTTTTTAATGCAGACAACTAGTCCCATTTAGTTGTCTGTAATGGCTCTACATGTAAGCTAAGAACCGGTATTGTTGTGTTTCACAGTTCTGAACTCTATTCACTTATCAAATTAATATCTTTCTCAAGGTGACTTACAGGTATATAAAATATGCAGGATTTAAAAACAGTAGGGCTACATTTGTGCCAAGATAGTTGAACACATGTTTTGGCCCACTTTTGGCACATCTTCCCAATTTGCACTATACTGTTGCATAACAATAAGTTTAGCTGGAGCTACGTAGAAGTTACCATGTTGTGGTACTGGTTGAGCTGCTGCTACGTAGCCTCCGTCTGCTTGTAAAATGGAGTGAGGCTCATTCATTATTATTTTTTCAAAGACTGAACATGGAATGCTTTTGGAGGGGCTAGTTTCAAATGCGGTCAGCTGGCCATAAATTGAAGATGGCTAATTTAAGGACAATACAGGTCCTAACAATAAGAACTCAACTTATTTTTCTCATAATACAAATAGTAGCAGTGTATCCCACACCTAGAACAGGAAGCTTGTGGCAGTGTTTGGGATTTGCAGGAGAAATGTATTTATTTCCCACCCTTCTGAAACCTTCCTTCACTCCTGTATCATGCTCAAGGGCTGGCATCTGATACTCAGGTCCAGGGTATAACATAAGTAAGTTTTCTAAACTCACTGCACTTCTCCTAATGCACACCTCCTAATGCACACCTCCTAATGCACACCTCCATGAAACTATGAGCTGATTTATATAGAAGTTTGCTTATATCCTGGGTCTTTGGCCCCCAGAGCAGTGTAAGGAACATAGACAAAAGCAGCTCATATGAAAACAAAGCAAGAAAGTTAATGTAGCAACAATTCCAGAATTCTGAAATAGAAAAACCATCAAGCCCAAGGTGGGAGGGAGTCAAGAAGCAAAAACAATACTCTAGGGGATATGCTTGAACAACAGCTGTTTTAACTTGCTGCCTGTATTCCCAAAGTGAGACTTTCCAGACCTCCTAGGGCTGTCATAATTTCAGCATTGGAGACCCACGATGGAGGGATCCCATTATGACTTGGATAAGCCCCATATTTTGATTTTTTAAAATCTGAATTGGCCCAATTCAGCTATAGGCTTGTATGCACCCACTGCATACCCCTAGTACTAATCCACATATCTTGGTACAGATCCAGGCTGCTCTCTAAATTTGCTGAGAGTCTTCTGGCCCCAAATACCATTCTTGGTCTATTTTTTCTTAGTAGCAAAGGCTGTGAGGATGAATGAGAGAAGCTCTGTAGAACTCACTACATAGCAACAGCACTTTGTGATTAGTTTCTAGTAATTTCAAATAAATAAAAATGGAAAACTTGGTTAGCAGCTAATTAAAAATTCTTGTATGTATCCTTGGTATGAGTCAGCTGAGCTAGTGGCCTGGTTTGCATGTCACTTTAAACTATAGTTAAGTTAAAACAGCTGAAATCGTGAGCATTTCAGTCCTCTTCTGCTTCTACTGTCTGCAGCTAAGCCACAGGCTGGCTTAGTAGATCATAGATCACAGAATTGTAGAGTTGGAAGGATCATCTAGTCCAGGGGTTGTCAACCTGGTCCCTACCACCCACTAGTGGGCATTTCAGGATTCTAGGTGGGCAGTAGGGGGTTCTACGGCACAAGCTGAATCCTCTTTCCATCAAGCATTGGTGGGCGGTAAGGAAATTTTACCATCAAGAAAGATGCATTAGTGGGTGGTAGGTATAAAAAGGTTGACTACCCCTGATCTAGTCCAACCCTCTGCAATGCAGGAATAAGCAGCTGCCCCATACGGGGATTGAACTGGCAACCTTAGCATTACCAGCAGCACACTCTAAGCAACTGAGTTATCCAGGCTGTTAACTCCAAACCCAGGCTCATGGCTTGTTCTCCAACAAAGAGCTTTAATCAAGGTTTGTTAGTAATGAAGCCGGTGACTGGCATAGAAAAGGGAGATGGAACTATTGACACAAGTCCTAAGGTAAAGGTAAAGGGACCCCTGACTATTAGGTCCAGTCGTGGCCGACTCTGGGGTTGCGGCGCTCATCTCGCTTTATTGGCCGAGGGAGCCGGTGTGCAGCTTCCGGGTCATGTGACTCAAGTCCTAGGTGTCCAATAATAAATTCAAAAGCTGCATACAACCTAGGAATACAGTATAGATACTCTAGTACCAGATTTCTATAATGTAAGCTCTATTTACCCACCAGGGGTCATTTGAATGGCAGCCATATTGGCTCAATACCAGAAGTGCTAATTTAACTGTGTTGGGACTATGACCCCTGGGTGGCTTCTGCAATTTGTGTCAATACAGATGAAAAAAATCTTGGAAAGAAATACATGTCCAAAGATGAATGACACTTGCAAAAGACCTACAACAATTCTAAATTTACACAAAATTTGACTTGGCTTCATAAATCTCCACTCTTTGAAATATACTAGAAGCCACTGCAGTAGACTAGAATTGAAATAACACTCAAGTAGAATTTCAAGATCATTTATTTAAATTTGATCTCAAGGATTTTCAATAGTACTTTCTCATGGTTAAGTAGACAAAACCTTGAAGTTCATGGATGCCATAATAGTTAACACCTGTTTCAACTTTGTCCTGTTAGTTTTGGATAGGCGTTTTGCAGCCCCATATTGGCTGAAAATGAGAAGTGTGTGAAATGCAATATTGCATGATAACTGTGGAAGCCGCAAGAGTAAAGCTGAAAATACAAATTGCTTAACGTATATATTTGAATAGAAATAGATAGTTTTCAACACACCTGCCATTTATATACAATAGACTGCTTTCTTAGGAAAAGCCTGATAGCCTTTACAAATGTTGTAACAGAAAAAAATGCAAGGCCTGTTAAATTTCATATGTTAGCAGGAGTCTGTGCGTGGGAGAAAATAGCTTGCTGTAAAGACTTAGGCCAGGGGTTGTCAATTTCTGAATTTTCGTGGTTAGCCTATTCACCAGACAAGGGTCCAGAAGTATATTTTCTTACACAAACAAACCCCTTAGCAGTGTGCAGGCTTCATAGCCATGAGCAGAACAAAGTAAAGTAGAGTTTCTTTATATTATGGGGTGTATATCCAGATCATCTCATATAAAACCCAGAGAGATGTAACATGAAATACTGCTCTAACTTAGCTCCACGGTGCAGCAGTAAAACTGCTAGCACATTTGCAAAGCTAAGCAGGGTCTGTTATGGTTTCAAATTGGATGGGGGTACATTGTGTTGAGATTCCTGCATTGCAGGGGTTTGGGCGAGATGACCGTCAGGATCCCATCCAGCTCTAAGGTTCCATTAATTCCATGGATCCCTTAGTTCTTTTGAAAACAAATTCAATTTGCCACAGTAAAGTTTGGCATATTTGGTAGGGACCAGACACAAAACGGGCCTGGAAGGCCATATTCTCATGTTCGGAGGGCAATATTTACCCCAAGGACTGCCAGTTGATCACTGTTGGCTTAGGCTAGGCCAGGAATTTGTTTAACTTTAATATAAAAGGGCATAAGAGCTTGATAGATGAAGAGATACATGAATGTGCATCAAAGGGATTAGAATATAGTTGTGAGTGGCAGTCCCTGCATATCGTTCTGTTGGGAATGTCTATAATCTTTAGTTATAATCACATGTAAGTGATGGATGTTGCAGTGTGTTTCTGACTAAAGGCAGCAGAAATTTATTCTAATTAAATTGGAAATGTGCATAAAATCAATGGAAGACAGCTCAAAGCTATACTGTGCCAGTGTGTGAGAGAGACTGGTGGGCTCCATTAATTATTATAGGGTTGCCATATTTCAAAAAGTAAAAACCAGGACACCCTGAAAGTTGTTTTGGGTTTACTTGCCAAAGATCCAGAACAAACCGCCACCTTCTGGAAATTCCCACCCTCCCTAGACACCATATCCACCTTTGAAATCCCAATAATGTCCGGGGAAATCCATACGTATGGCAGCGCTAATAAACACTTGCCTGTTTTCAGTTGCCCCTGCATGCTCAGCTTGGTAAATAGCAAAGAGCTGCTTTCTTCCAATCTCTTTTTGTGTTTAGGATCGTAACTCTCCTCTCTTAAATGGCTATCTGCAACAGTAGATCTGAAACTTCAGTTCAGTAGCTACTGAACGCTGTTAATGTTCCTCTGCATGGATAAACTATTGCCAAAATTCATTATATCTTACTAGTCTTGGTTGTTGTGTGTGGCGTGGTAGTATATTTTGAAGAACAACAATAACCTTTGAGAGGTTCCTGGGTATTCCAGTGTCTAAACTCATGTCTAGAAAACACAAATATTTTCAGTCCAACGCTATGCTAGCCTGCCTCCTCCATCCCCTAGCGAGTTTTAAGTTGAAGTTGGCACTGGTACCTGAGATCATGAACTTTTCCTGCTTTGTCTTTTTAGCATATGTACCATGGGTTTCAATGTTATCATAGCATTTGCTAGAAAAACTGGTTTTCCCACTCTGAAGAACAACTAGTTAGTCCTAGTTTGTCATTAAAATAATCACCAATGGTTAGTAACCGCAACTGTTTTATAAAGCATATTGGAATTGTTTGGTAAATTTCATTTTCAAAACGAGATGATCAAAAGGAGCATCTCAGAAACTGTATCTTTATGGTTAAATAAAGGGGCTAAGCTGTCTGTGTGAGTGATGTGTAACAGAATACTTTCAAATGTACAGACACACTTGGTTTGCTCATTGAAGGAAGTTCAAAGACTGGCATATTTTAGATGCAAAAGCCAAAGTAAAACATTAGATTACATCTAGCCCTAGGCTAAGATCCAAAGAACCATACTATAATTTTTGTGCACCCTAGACAGTTTTAGGCTTCAGTTAATTAAATTAAAGCCCTCTGTATAGAAAACCATAGTTGAAACTGAGTGGACCATAGTTGAAAGGCAGCTTCTGCGACACTGCAGTCATTGTGGTATGCTGTTCAAAAAAAGTGGAAAAATACCACTGAGCAAATACTAAGTAACTTTAGGGATTCCCACCCTGGGCTTGAAGAGATGCAGGCTACTTGCCCAAATCTCTATAGGCATGTGAGTCTGTTAGAGAGCACCAGTTTTAGTGTAATAGAGAAACCAAGCATGTTTCTCAAATTTAAATGACCATATCCAAAAAGGTTGAAAATGAGCTGAACTAACTGTACACAGGGGTATCTATGCCATTGGCTTTATGAAATGAGACTATCCAATTGCATTTTGGATCTTGATCTCTCCCACCATGACACCCATTTCAATAATCTTTCCCCATTGACAGTGCATCAGGCATTTCCTCCATGTTAAGTACAAGGGAATATGGCAGAAATCAAAGTTTTTGTTAACCACCAAGCATCCTGCGGTACATTCTCCTTTTCTCCCCAACCATATTTTGCATAAAGGAGGTTGCCAGCATATGTGCAGGATTAATTGCTGTGCAAAACCTCTTCTGCTTCCAGACAGAAATGGTTCCCATTTTTAGCAGCACTGCCCTAGTAACTTTTTCAAGGAAATTCTCATGATGGATGGGTTGCCACCCTTGTTAAACCGGGGTCAACAGTGCTTTAAGTATCTTTGTGAAAGCACCCAAGGAGAGACATAACCAGAATTGCCTTAAGCTGAGATAAAATTCACGCATGTAGGAAAATGACATGACAGGTGTTGCATATGTTTAATGGTGTGTCATTTTATTTTCAGCTGCTGCTGAAGGAAAAGGCAAAAGTGGAGAAGACTTTTTTCAGAAGGTAAGCAAAACTGCACTTAATCATCTCTCTCTAACAATATTACATTTATCACTATAATTGAAGGCATGGTGATTGATATTTTAGGTAAATTATCTCTGGAGCATGGACCATATGACATGTGACTTGGTTATGACCTATTGTATGCATATGCCTGTGCATTTAGTCTCCAGTGCAGTTTTCAGGTGTAGTGAGGAATAGGAATTCGGAACTGGATTAACCAAGCCTGGTAGAAATACACTGAGTCTGGCCTTTCTGCCCTTGCTTGGAGAACAGAGAAGTCATTTCTAGCTGAAGCCTTCACTGTGGCGGCCACAGCTCAACCCAAGGAATCTTGGGTTGGAGAATACATGTTTCAGATCTGGATCAGGATTAGTCAGCCCTTTCAGTCGTTTCCAAAATGTGATGCTGTTAAAAGCTAGTATTTAAACGTTAGAATTGGCCTCTGATATGAATGATCGGGGGGGGGGGGTAATTTCTGCATTTAAGGGGAATGGGTTTACATCTTTTTATACTTGTATGGTTTTCTGAAGTATTTGAAAAGCATTCTTTCCTTTAACACACAGGCAAGGGAATTCTGAGGGTTAATTTTAAAGCATAGCGTTGCAGTTCTGCAGTAGGTAGGTTTAAGAACATTTGTACTGGGGTTCGCAAACTCTGGCTTGGCTTACAAGTCAGCCATGATTTGTGGTTTCCACTCACCCTTTTCCTTCTTCCAAAGGGGATCTCTCAAAAAGCTTAACATGAGAACAGCCCCACCCCCTCAATCCATTCATATGAAAAGGGGTTGGTCTTATATTCTTATATTGTAGAGTATTGTTTGTGAGACTGCCTCTCTCCACCTGATAGTACGTTTCAAACACGCTTACAGAAAAAGATTTTCAGAGTTTACACTTTTTATTTCAGTATGTAACATTCATCTACAGTTAAAAACAGAAACGGCAATATTAAATTATGGCTGTACTGTGGCTGTTTGTTTACTTACTTCTCAGTTATTCAACGCATACTTTTCCTAATACAGTGCAGGGACAGCCTTAACACTTCACTAAGTTTGGAACCCTGTTCTTATTTCATGACATTGCATAAGGCTGGACTAATGATATACAACAATTTTGTGATGCATCAATGATCACATTTGGGAAGCCCAATAAAACTTCAGGATTTTCACACGTTACAGATGCACTTGAGGTCAACCTCAAATACCCTAGAGCATTAGTTGAACCATTCTGTTCAGCTGAGATACATTGGGCTGAATCCAGAGTGAACTAGTTGAACTTAGGTTCCATTGAAGTCAACTGCAGACAAGCAGGTCATGAGTAAAATGAAGTTTCCATTGAAATCAGCCAAACCCCCCAACATAACACACTCTGAATCCATCCCATTGTCTCCAACATCAGGGACAGTCAGTGCTGTGCAGCAGGTAAACTTTTAGGCAGGAGACTCAGGATCTACTTTCTTCTCCCCTGTTTTATATTATTGGATATCACTGTGATAAACATAGGGATGCAGGTGGCACTGTGGTGTAAACCACTGAGCCTTGGGCTTGCTGCTCAGAAGGTCGTGGTTCGAATCCCCGGGACAGGGTGAGCTCCTGTTGCTCGGTCCCAGCTCCTGCCAACCTAGCAGTTCGAAAGCATGTCAAAGTGCAAGTAGATAAATAGGTACCACTCTGGTGGGAAGGTAAACGGCATTTCCGTGTGCTGCTCTGGTTTTGCCAGAAGCGGCTTAGTCATGCTGGCCACATCACCCGGAAAAACTGTCAGCTCCCTCGGCCAGTAAAGCGAGATGAGCGCCGCAACCCCAGAGTCATTAGCAACTAGACGTAACTGTCAGGAGCCCTTTCCCTTTTTTATGATAAACATAATGATAGTGTGAAGACACGTGGTTAATGTTGTAGGTGAGCAAGGAGAGATGTAGGAGATAGCATTTTTCACAGCAGTCCCCTATTTCTTCTATGTTGTTTTGCCCATTGAGGTAGGTGGTGATGGTTGAGCTTTACAGGTGAGCTGCTGAGCGATAAAAGCTGAGCGATAAAAAAAATTACCTTGGGACCACCCTGGGAGTTTGATAGTGTTCAGTCCTGAACCCATCTCTTCCAGACTCCCAACTACAAACCTCTCCATCCACTCTTGTCAGCCTCTGTTTATGGATGTTGGTTTTTAAACTACTCATATTACATAACACATTCAAACAGATTTTAGAGATCCATTGCTTGTGGTTAGCTGACATTGCTAGGCAAAAATGTTTACTGTTCATCTGTGGGTTACGGGAAAATATAAATTTGTTCAAGAAGCTTACATTTTGAAGATTATGAAATGGCAAAGTTTTTGAAGGGAGCACTCGGGTATGTCCATCAAGAATTTTAGAACAGTTCTTTGGGTAGTTGCTCGTGGCATTCTTGCTGTCTTGTTTGCAGAGTTTCCTTCAGTCCGTTTAACTTCTCTTGTGAAATAGTCAATTTTGTGGAGAGAGAATTTGCACAGAATGGAAAAGTAGTAAGCAGGAGGAAATATGATACAGTGGCTTCAGTTGTTGTTTCCCAAACTGGAAACTCTTTCACAAGGGGCACTTGCTTGGAGAGATGACTTGTGAAGTAGGGAGGGGGGAGCCTTTGGTTGTTGTGCAATGAAGAAATAAGTGGGGGCATCATACTCAGTTTTGTTTATTTCTCATGAGGATGGTGGTTGTTCAGTTTGGTTTCCTGTAAGTCTGAGAAAGACACTTCAGAATCAAGAGAAATGGAGACAGCATAACAAGAAGCCAAAAATAATGGATGCTCACAGATAACTGCATTATTTTCTCATCATCATGCGGGCTTAAAGCTTAGATAAAGCTCTGAAAAACACAATGAGAATATGATAACCAGATATTGCAGATGTGTATCATACAAGTACATGCACCAGAGCTTTGAGTGGCTGGCCACATAGAACACTTGGGGGGGGGCATCCCAGGTTTGTTGCTGTGGCATGTGTGGAAACAGCCCTTGCAATAACATGAATTCAACTGGGACTTTCAGGAAGATGAGTCATCTTGATCTATGCCACCTTGATGCTAGAGTGCTTCCATGTCTTGACTAATTTTGTGGCTTTGTTTCATGAGTATTCACAGGCCCTGCTTTATACCAAGGCACTTCTGTAAGTGTCATGCTGTGTGTTTTGGTGGCCATCACTGCCTCCCAGGGAAGTGAATTCCACAGTTTAGCTACGTGCTGTGTGAAGAAAAACTTTCTTATTGCATTAATGTTTCTGGCTTTAATGCAAGCAATGAGTCATTTTCAGTTTACTTATATATAAAAAAATTACTGCTATATAATAAAAAAATCAAGGCAGTTTGCAACAACTATATACAATAAAATAATAATGTAAATAACAATAATATAGGCGATCATCAGCTACTACAGAAAGATTGTTTACTTAATTTCTGGTATAATCTTGGTGGCATGGAAAGGTTTTCAGCAAGCCCCTGATTCCAAGTTTGGATCCTTCCAGATCAATCCACACATTTGGGGATAATCATGTGACCAGTGTTCGAAATTTGCCAGGCACCAGGTACATTTTGCGCCTGGCTACCAGCCACTTGTGACCAAGCGCCTGGGCACCTGGATTGTGCCTGACGCCACTGCCATCTGGAGGTGCATGTCTGGGGGTCCTTGGATCTTGACTGATTTCACACACTAGCAACACATCCTGTAGAATTCTACCTGCTATATTTTATCTACACAAGCAGAATGAATTTCAGGAACCAAAAAGTCACATTGAAAAATGCAATTATCAAGCTGTCTAGCCTAAAAATGGCAACTAGGAATTTTGTTTTGGCGACGGTAACCCTGGTTTAAGAAGCCATTTGGTACCTAGCTTATATATCTGAATTTCTAACACAGCATGTAACACACTCACACAGCATAGGGGTGATTAGGGTCCATTTTCCCAGGCAATAACAGAGAGCATCAGATGTCTCAAGCACACCACAAGAGCAAGGGAAAAAGCCTTCATGGAGGGGGACGATAATTAGGCTGCATTTACTTTGATATTTTATTTAAGGCCAACTTGTTTCTAACATCTAATTTATTGATACTTTTAGTGTTTTTTTATGTAAACTGCTTAGGGGGTTTGATGCTAAAGTGGTATATAAATCTGGTTCAATAATGTTACCTATTCTCAGATCTGACCTATTGGCTTCCTCTAACTTTTTTTATGCTATTGGTGGTCAGTGGTTGGCTTTCCTGATTAGAAATTGAGTGAATTAGGTTGGGGAGATTGCACCATCTAGAGCCATTTCACAACAAAACTCCATCAGAGTCAGTCTCATGGTTGCATGGAAAATGTGTTGCATGAATTGCCGCATATTCACACACATGAAGAAAGAAATGTGTTTATGTGTGGCTTCATACACACAGCAGGTCCCCCCCCCATTTCTCTGATGCTTTTGTAACTGTTAATTTCTACATGAGTTGAGCTTTCACATGACGTAAGAGCCACTTCAGGAAGATGAACAGAATATAATGCATGTTCAGTGCTCATTTCCATGTTACTTGTTCCCAGAAAAAACAACACCCATTTGCTGTCCTCTTAATCCAGAAAACTATTGGAGCAAAGTAATGAAATGTGTGTGCCATACCAGTTCTTTCCTGCAGTTTTCATGACGGAACAGAAACATGCATGTGTGGAAACGGTGTGGGAGTAGCAACATTGTACAATGGCAGTTGTTGTGTCATACCTCACCCACTGGTGTGAATGAACTTTAGTGTGACATGCTGGTATATCGCTCAAAAAGCCAAAGTTCCATAACACACCAGTGCTTCAGTGTGAAAGGAACATTAGGAAATGGGACAGAAGTACTAGCTTCATCAGGAATGCTAATGCAATATTCCCCATGTCTGAATGTTGCCCTGTGTCTGCCCATGCAATCTGTCTGCAATAAAAATGAGGATGAATTGAGTGAGCAGGAATAGTGTTCTCTCTCTCTCTCTCTCTCTCTCTCTCTCTCTCTCTCTCTCACACACACACACACACACACACATGTACACACACCCCAATGTAGTGGCTGACAAGGATTTTCATGAGCCTGATCATTCAGTGTATTCATTTCTGGGGCCTGCGTAACAATATACAGCATTTTTAGTAGATATTCGGGAATCATTTTAATGTGCAAAGCTCCTTTGTATCTAACTTGCCTAGATATTCTAGTGGATTTTATATGTAGGGATGTAGATTAAGCCAGACGTCTGAATCACTTTGTTTAGTAGCAATCATTTGGTTTTGTTTAAGTTTATAAAGCTTAAGCTGCTTAAAATAATGTGTTGAAATGATTGTAGTGGATGGAAATCTGACTGGCTGAATGCTGAGCAGACATGCTGCTTCACAAGAGCCGCTAATGACTCCTTTCAGAGCTAAATTAAATGCTAATCTGGTTCATAATATACTGTGCCAAACCCAGGCTACTAAAACTATGAATTAGGAGCTCTCTTGGATATGAGAACTCTGTAACTTACCCAACCGGCTTAAACCCTGTTTATGTAGTTGCCTTAAATAGTCTTCTATATGGAATGTGCTCTGCCCTGGCTTCCAAAACAGTTTGCTGCAGAGGTGTTGTGTAGCATTACCTGGGATAGGATTTGGCAGCGAGTCCGGAGGATTGCATGTTTCCACCTGTCATCCTCATGTGCAAATGCTCATTGCAACTGGTCTCCCAGGTCCAATCCAACACTGTTAACCACTGCACCACCTCTAAATCTCACCACTTCCAGGCCTGCTAGCCAAGATCAGGTTCCCAACTTACTTGCAAGCAAGAGCATAAGTGTGAGTTAAACTTCCCCTCAGACTCTTCCAGTTGTTTTTTTTAAAAAAGGTTGCATCCTGTAAAGGTCAAACACAGAATATCTTGGCCAACTTAAGTACACCCAAAGGTTTTACGTGATGAAAAATAATGAAGTAATCTAGTTTATCCCACTTTCTGTACAACACTGAATTGTTGTTCCTTGATTCAAAGTAACGGTGATCCACTCCCATCTGTGCATTGGAAATGGGCCTGTGTTAGCCTTGGCTCTTTGTTAGAAACCTTTCAAGATACCCGTTTAAACTTTGAAAATCTCAGCTCTGATTTCATTTCTCCCAGTGCATCGTTCTCGTTTGCAGCTAACTGTGTCATCTTCAACATGTTTGGGAATGGTAGGCAAACATGTTGGCAGTGTAGTAGCTGTTCCATGCTTACGCAACCACTGACTAACGTGAAGACAGTTTTAGAGCATGTGGTGATATTGCATTTGCATCCGTGAAGAAGATGTGTATTTAAAAATGAGTTTATCACATGCACGTTTGTTCAAAGTTTAAACTTGTTCATAGCCACTGAAAATTACCCATGTAATTCCCTCATGTGCTCTTAAGCTCAGGAACAAAGGAATGCTGCCACAAAGGAATATCTAGGTGCCATTTTTTCCTCCATGGAGTTTTTATTATTATTTCTTTTCATTTCATTAGTATACTGCCTTATATTTTAAAGAAAAAAAATCTCAGAGCAGTTTACAACACTTTAAAACATCAAATAAAACAATCTAGAATAAAGCAAATTCAAGCACCAAGGAAAATATTTCAGATCCTTCTCCAGATGACATTTTGCTTTCCCCATATTTATTTTCCTACCTAGTTTATAGAAGTACCATAGCAGAAGTACTCTAGGTAGCCGGTGTGGTATACTGGTTAGATGTCAGTCTAGGACCTGGGAGATCAGTCGTGAAGCTCACTGGGTGACTTTGGGACAGTCACAGCCTCTTAACCTACCTCACAGGGTTATTGTAGGGATTAACCTGAGAAGGGGGTGAACCATCTACTCATTGGAGAAGAAACTGGGATATAAATGCAGTGAATAAACTCTTCTGCTTGCCTGCTTAAGAAAGCTGGAGGGGCCAGCCAGATGGAGCTGTCAGTTGTCAACCTGGCATCTGGAGATCTCCCGTTGTGGCTGCAGCTGGACCCGTGCCAGTAGCAAAAAGTACCTAGCTAATATCTAACACCGATTTCAATTGCTTTCATCCCTGACCATTGGCCGTGTTGACTTGGAACTGATGGGGGCTGGACTTCCGGGGTGGCGCCACCGGCAATGGCGGACTCCCTCTGAACTGGAGAGAATAGCTCCGCGGGAAATGGGTCTTTTCCGCTACGGCGAAGCGGGGACCCTTTTTAAAATCACAGGCGGATGAAGCCTGTGACCATGGGACTCGGCGGGCACCTTTAGCGCCCCCCAACTCGCTAAGGAACCCACAAACGGGCTCCGAAGTGAAGAGGGGGAAGTGGCGCGGTGCTGAGAGTCAACCGCTACTTCCGTGGAGCGAAGCCGCATAGCCGTTGCCGGAGAGCGCTGCCTTTTTCCTGGGACAATTTGGACTTTGAAATAATAACCCGTGAGTAGTACGGAAATTGGATCTTTAAAATATTAATAAATTCGACACTGATCGGGGAAGGTCCAACCAGGAAGTCTGCCTCCCCTTTCTGTAAATAATCTAAAGCAAAGAACTTCAAACTAAGGTCGTGGAGAGTCTTACTTTATGTTAAAGACTTTAATTCTACTGATTGAGATTATAAGAAATTTTATTTGGAAGCAGAGGAACCTGCAGGAGAAGAACTAAATTCGAAAATTTATGTACCATCCTTCCCCCCGGACCCGGGAGTGGTCCGTGAGAGCCTGTTGATGAGCAATTGAACAATTTGACAGCTATCAAGTTAGCTGTCAAGATACAAAAAGAGGACTTTGTCTTTACTGTCTACATTTGTTACAATTTTATGGTTTAAAAGAAGGAAGGACTGTTACAATTTAACGTATGGGACTTTTGGTTTTGTACTGAAAGGAGTAAAAAGAAACTTAAATCCCCCTAGAGGGAGCTTTGGGACATTGCGTTAGAAACCAGCTGAGAAATTGTTTTTTGACCTTGATACGCTTAAGAATGGCAGTCGGAAAGGAAATCCAGTCTGAACTGAACAGGACTTTCTTTCTCTTGGGAAAGCTGCAAGGCCAAATAGGTGTTTTGACTACAAATGTTACAACTTTGGGTACAAGAGTTAGTACCAGTAATGAACTTGATAAGACTTCGGCACAGGAATTCTATTCAACTGAACAAACAGAGAAAGTTGAGAAGGAGAATAATGTTGATTTTGAAGAGAAAAAAGGGGGAGCCGTAACCCTGCAGATGCCAAAGGTGAGCCGCAACTTGAGGCCTGACATGACGGCAACAAGGAGAAGCAAATATTTGAAGATGGAAGCCTGGCCTGAATTAGAAAATGAAAGATGGAGAGACCCTCTTATGTGGAGATCATATGATCCTTGGATTACAAATTTGATTCAGGTGGAAGTTGGAGCTATGGGGACATCTGGAACTGAAAGGAGAATGAAACAAGATGTGGAATACCCTATAGGCCTTATTTTTAAGTATGCAGGCCTGGCTGGAAGGAATGTGGATGCTGCTGGGCGGGCGTCTCCCCGAAATTTGGTTTTTAATATCAAAGACTATGAAAAAGACTGGCAGAGGAGCTATGAGAGAGAATTAAGAGCCTCGGATATAAGATCTCCGGGTTGATGGTCTTTTTCTTTGAGACTTGTTGGGGACTGAAACCGGGAAGGGGGTATGGGTGGAATGAAAAATGGGAATTTAAAGTGTATACAATATAAGTTGTCTTTTTG
Organism: Podarcis raffonei; assembly: GCF_027172205.1. Lineage (NCBI taxonomy): Eukaryota > Metazoa > Chordata > Lepidosauria > Squamata > Lacertidae > Podarcis > Podarcis raffonei. The sequence continues at coordinate 27,257,592 of NC_070606.1, forward strand.
TTTTATCTTTTTGGTTTTACTTTTAGGAGAGTTGGGAAATTTGTGGAAGGGAATTTTCTATCGACCTAAGGGAAATGTCTTAATTAAGGATTTTGTTGATAAGGTGTTGGAAAAAGGAATTAATGTGGTTTTGGTAAAAAGATATTAAAGGATTAATTAAAAATGAATTGATGAAAGAGAGAATGTAAAGATACAGTACTATAAAATTAGAAATAGGTTAAAATTTATTGATAAGGATTTGTTGAATTAACAATTTGAATTGGAATACAAAAAAGGGAGGTATGAGGAGGTCTGGGAAATAAGTTAATGAAAAATAAGTAATGGAAATTTTATGTGTCTTTTAATTACTTTTATTTTTGTACTTTTGTTATTTTTTTCTCTTTTTTCTTTTTGATTTTTATTGTATTACTATTGGAAACTTCAATAAATATTCTTTTTTTAAAAAAAGGAACTGATGGTGGCTGGAGTCCATGTGAAGGGCCTTAGGCTAGCCAGCCTGCTGATGTAAAAGGTTTCTGCTCACATAGATCCTCTCTAACAGCATATTTTAGTGCACCGTAAAATGGTGCCCAACTTCTTGGGGGTTGTCAAATATGATATACTAAACATGCTGCTAGAAAACCTTTGTGTGGACCCCAGCTGGCATGGAAGTAACCACTGAGAAGGTCACATTTATGCCAGTTGGGCAGATAGGAAGTATTGCTCTGCCAGCCTATTTATTTCAAACAGTTTAAAATTTTGGAAGTCAGGACCTGTGCATGCTTCCATCTCTTGTCTGTCAGCTGAAATCCCACAGAGGCCTGAAGGACTTAGCATTCTAACTTAATTCCACTGGATTTCTTATTTCACATCTGGGTTTGGGAATTCTCAGGAATAGGAAGTGTGTCATGGTAGAATTTTACTCGTTTGGAAATGGTCTTCCATCTGCAATTTATTATCCCATGGCAGCTGAAATCCATACAAAGCAAAGTGTACTAAGCCTTGGCTGACATTTCTCCTTTTTTCCACATGGCACCCTGCTCTGGAAATAGTGGCTTTAAAGAATTCTATTGATATAGGCAGTAGAAATAAACACGGACTACGGGATTTTTAGGAGTATGTGTTTAAAAGCTTTTGCTCTAATGGCCCAGCAAAGGATGCACCTGAAATTTCTTTAATTGTAACTACAGTCATATGTTCTTGCAACTATGGTACTGGAAACTAGATTTTTTTTTTAGGTCAGCATTCCCAAATTCAAACAGCTGAGGCACACATAAGAATGTAAGAAGAGTCCTGTTGGATCAGGCCAAAGGACTTAATCCTGCTCTCACAGTATTCAACCAGATGCCTATGGAAGGGCATCTGTAAACTAGACCTGAATGCAACAGCTACATTTGGTTAATCTTCAAATATCTGATTATCTTGGTATTCCTTGGTAACATGTTAGCAGTTCAAAACAACAGTCAGCAGTAAAGTACAGAGGGTAACGTATTTTAAACTGAATTTTTTGTTGTCCTTTTAACAGATTATGGAAGAAACAAACACTCAGATTGCTTGGCCATCCAAGCTGAAGATTGGTGCAAAATCAAAGAAAGGTAAAATATTTTGTAAGATTATGGTAGTTTGGATGCACATTCTATGACAGTCACAACAAAACCAATCTACATAAGTATGTAAATGTGTGCTGAATTTCTTGTATCTAAAAAGTATACAGTGGTACCTCGCAAGACGAATGCCTCGTAAGACGAAAAACTCGCAAGACGAAAGAGTTTTTCATTTTTTGAGTTGCTTCGCAAGACGAATTTCCCTATGGGCTTGCTTCACAAAACGAAAACGTCTTGCAAGTTTGTTTCCTTTTTCTTAAAACTGTTAATACGCAGGGAATCCGTGCTTCGCAAGACGAAAAATTCGCAAGACGAAAAAACTCGCAGAACGAATTAATTTCATCTTGCGAGGTACCACTGTACTCTGCCTGTTACCTGTTTGGTTGCCTTTCCAGATTTGCCAGCACCTATTCTAGAGTCTGTAAATGCTGCAAATTCAGCTTCATGTGTATGGCCTAATTCTCCAAGGCATTTTAGTACTTATAAGCATCAGTTTGTAAAAATTGGTTGCTAACTTCTCCACCTAGTGATGATATTGACAAAGGTGTTGAATACCTGAGAGCTGAATACACAGAAAAGCTGTACCTTTTTAGTAGTACCTCAAGGTTGTTAACATGCTATAGTGACTACTGAGATGTTGATACTTTCATAGTAATATCAAACATTAGAATTATCTACTGTGTTCTAGTGATCTAAGACGCCAAACCTCTTAAAGCTAGAAAGTAGGGTGTGTGGGTGAGTGAAGCAGAAGATTGTGCCATAGCTGGCTCCTGCTAGTGCTTCATGATTGAATACCACATTATGAGCAAGCTTTTAGTCCTGATCAGACAGTACTTTCCAAGAACAGGAATCAGATTTTTAAATCCAGCTATTATTCTGTGGCCTGAGTGGTAGTGTCTTTTCAGCTGCAAGCTTGCAGACGTGTTTTTATAGTTGAATGCAGACAGATGTGCACACCAACCTATTCAGTAACCTCGGGGATTACACTGCACTGACAGGACGTATGGGGCAGTATTCAACTAAATAGTTGCATTAGTGCAGGGATTAGCATGAATGCAGTGGTATTCCCGCCCCTGCTCCGCAAACTACTCTGCAGGATTGGGGGTCCCTCAGGGTGTATTTAGGGGCATGTGAGCAGGAGGAGGAGAGAATGTTCTGTTGTGCAGAAATACAGCCCATATATTTTCCTGTAAAGATGTAAAGTCCTGTAAAGTCTGAACATGAGTTCAGACTTGAATAAAAATGGTTACTCTACCCCATTTTATTTTATTTTTTTGCAAACATCAATGCCATATTTGAAATCAGTGTAGTTCCATGTCTTCATGTGCTGTAAATTAATCAGTATGTTTTTGGGGAAACTGGGCAAGAACAAAGTATTATTACTATTATTATTTATTTTATTTTAAATCAAATTTGAGTAAACTATAACATTGCCTATGTGCAAGCTGCTTATTTGCTTTATACATACAAAAGGTTTGTTAGGTTGAAAACAAAATGGCTCAGTCTGATTTTTCAGTAGCATCTGGGAAATCACAGACAACATTCATATTTTGACTTTTTTATTTTGAAAACTTATGTCCAGCATTTCATCACTAGCAAATAACAGAGCAGCTAACAGTATAGAAACAGTTGGAGCAGCACCAGAATGGCATTATAAAATGCTATAACAAAATCAACTGTCACAGCAGATCATGCTAGAAAATTGAGTTCATCGGCAGTAAAACAAAAACAAAAAAATAGCAAAATTTCTGTCCAGCTTCTGCAAGGCATTTCTTTAAAATAGGGTTTCTCAAACTTGGGTCTCCAGCTGTTGTTGGACTACAACTCTCATCATCCCTGGCTATCAGGAACAGTGGTCAGGGATGGCAGGAACTGTAGTCCAAATGCAGCTGGAGACCCAAGTTTGGGAAACCCTTCTTTAAAGGAATCAGAGTCTTCGCTTGGGGTTGAAAGCCATGTGGGCATCCCTAGGGAAAGCATTTGGAATATAGGGATCTGCTTTAGACAACTGGTCTATCCAGTTTGGTATTGGCTGCACTAACTGGCAGTGGCTTTGCAGCATTTCTGGTAGTTGATCCCAGCCCTGCCTGAAAGCACTCAAGGATTAAACTTTAGATCTTTTGCATGCAAAGCTCTGCCACTGAACATCACTGCCACAGTCGATAAAACTCTGTTCCTCATGTCCTCCTGTGAAACCTAAGAAGCTGGGGACAATTAGAGCAGGTGTTGAAAGCACATTATGAGAGAGCACATTATGGTAGAAGGTCCATTTGAGGCTTAAAGGTGACCAGCGCCTTGATTGAACCTGGAAATGAACAGGAAACCAATGGAGGTTATAGACAATGGGAGTGATGCACTCTATTTGGATTCACTGTTTTGGACCAATTGACAGTACTGGGCTCTTTTTCAAGAGCATTCCCACCCAGAGAGTGTTGCAGTAGTCCAGTTGGAGGTTACTGAAGTATGAATTGGCCATCCTGTTGTTGTTCTTCTGTCAGTCTTTTTGGTTTATTGAGTTTAGTGAACAGCCATTACACACACAACAATAATAATACTACTAATAATAATAATAGTGGTTTACATTTCTGCTCCCTGACCTTTAGTGGATAAATCATTTTCCATTCCCCCTTTAACTTTTATTATGCGAATCTGTAAAGCCTTGGCAAGAAATTGGGATGTTCTAAAAGATATGTACCTCTCCACATCAGACAACAAAAAAACAGGTCTTTGCAGGAGACGACCTTCCCTTCTGCGATCTTAACCATGGGTGGATGTAATTGTTTGGAAGATTGTTATAAAAAGGGACTTCAAGGAGTACACGAGTTAGGTCTTCTACTGTTATTCTTCCGTATGAAGCCTCTTGTATTCCATGTTCATTTGGTGGGAAGTCGTTATTGTCATCCAGTTTGATGAGAAAGTGAAAGATTAGTTGGTAATTGCATTAATAAATTATTGCAGCACTTATCTTTTATAACAACAACCAGATGTGCACATGTCACAGAAGAGTGTCCCGTACTGGGGTCACTTTAAGGACATTGACATATAAGCTGCATAAGTGAATAGTGGTGACATCTGTGGGAATTATATAGTTTGGAATTTTACATACAGGGCAGCTAGTGCTGGGCTTGCATGTTGACTCAGTCGTTGAAATTCAGGCGGGGGATATTTTAGGCCTGTAATGTTCATCAGCTATTCTATAAAGCGTCTTAAAAGTTAATGTCTGCATAAAGACCTTCCCACCTGTTAAGAGAGAACCCATAAGTTTAAAGCCAATTTATTATTTTGTGTCTTTTTTGTAGTGACTTCTTGTAGTAAATACCTTTTTCTTAAGGTTAGACAGTTGGGTGAGAATCTCTAAAACAAGCAATTTTAGTTGTTTTTGCAATCAGTCATCTATTTTAAAGAATTGTATGCTATTTATCTCTAGGTTGTTTTTTTTTAACATGAGCCTTTCTGTTGGATCATTCTTTATTTCTAAACGTCAAAAGACTTCGTCTACCTAGGGGACTAACATATACAGAATCCAGTTCTGTAAAATGATTCTTTCCAAAGAATTTGGCAGCTTGAGCACAGTTAAGTGAAGGGTTTTCTCTCTCTTTTTTTTTCTTTGTAAGGAAATAGCTCGATGGGCTTAACCAGTGAATTTGCTTTCAGTATGTTTCATGGCACTGAACTCACACTGTAAATACGTGAAAGTATGGTAATGCTGCAACATGGTCTTCACAGCATAATGTAGTGTTTGGAAATATATATGTGTGTGTGAACAGAACACACAGGTTGCGTCGTGTTATGAAAACCACTTTGCATTTGAAAACGTTTGTGCCACCAGCCTTGGATAGAAATCAGGGGGTGTGATAGTCAAAGCTGGATGGACCGGAGGAGGGATGATTGTGAACCATACTTGCCTCGAATCCAGTTTTCATTCTTAGATCCAGTCAGATTACTATTTCCCTAACAGCCTAACTTGCTTCAGAACAGAAAAATCTTCCCCAATGCACATCCTCACATTGACTTTCTTATCCTCTCTTGGCCAAGACTCTCAACACTTTAAAAATCCATTTCGTGGCGGTGTGTTAGGGAAGGCAGAAGTTTGCTGTCCCGAGAGGGGCATGTTACTTACCAGTTTCTCCCTTTCCACCCCATCCCCTCTAAATACAACCACAATGAAAATATTCCAGTGATACTTACCGTATTTTTTGCCCTATAGGACGCACTTTTTCCCCTCCAAAAATGAAGGGGAAATGTGTGTGCGTCCTATGGGGCGAATGCAGGCTTTCGCTGAAGCCTGGAGAGTGAGAGGGGTCGGTGCGCACCGACCCCTCTCGCTCTCCAGGCTTCAGGAGAGCCCCACCGCCAGCCCCGCAAACTCGGGGGACAGCGGGAGGCACAGCGCGCCTTTCCCGCTGTCCCCCAACTTGGTTAGAAGGCTGGCGGGGGGGATAAGCCTGCTCCTCCCCGTCGCCAGCCCCGCAAACTCGGGGGACAGCGGGAGGCGCAGCGCACCTTTCCTGCTGTCCCCCGACTTGGTTAGAAGGCTGGCAGAGGGCTTCCCCCTCCTCCAGCCCCGCAAGCTCCCAGAGCGATGCCGAAGCTGCGTGCAGCTTTGGCATCGCTCTGGGTCCCGTTCTGGGGGCTGAGGGAGGGGGAAGCTCGGGCTTCCCCCGCCCCAGCCCCGCGCCGGGGAAAAAAAATCCCCCCCTTTATTTCCCCCCCGAAAATCTAGGTGCGTCCTATGGGCCGGTGTGTCCTATAGGGCAAAAAATACGGTATCTCATGTGTAATTCTTAACAAAGTTGTCTTCACAGTTTAAGGAATGGTGAGAAGATGGGTTGCATAAGTCAAGTCTGAACATTAAGCATGCCAATGGGGAAATGATTTAAAGGGTTTTGCTCTTCATGGCAAATAGAAATAGAAATAAAAATAATAATTAGCTGTAGCTAAAGGCTGTTGCTTTAGACTCTGAAATATTAGTTTGAATTTGTACATTTCATTTATTTTGGCTTGAATTTCCTCTGTTGTTTCCTGTGTCGTACTAAGTGCATAGTAAAGTATAACACTTCTACTAAACAATTGGTTTCCTATTTTTCACTGTTGGTGAGGTTGACTGCTAGAGGCAGTTGTGGCTGCTTTTCATCACTAGATCAACTTACCGTCAGGCTGCTTTTTAAGCCTCCCTAGTGCCTTGTTAGGGACGCGGATGGTGTTGTGGGTTAAACCACAGAGCCTAGGGCTTGCTAATCAGAATGTCGGCGGTTCGAATCCCTGCAGTGGGGTGAGCTCCCGTTGCTTGGTCCCTGCTCCTGACAACCTAGCAGTTCGAAAGCACATCAAAGTGCAAGTAGATAAATAGGTACCACTCTAGCAGAAAGGCAGACAGCGTTTCCGTGCGCTGCTCTGGTTCGCCAGAAGCAGCTTAGTCATGCTGGCCACATGACTCGTAAGCTATACACCGGCTCCCTCGGCCACTAAAGCTAGATGAGTACTGCAACCCCAGAATCATCTGCTACTGGACCTAATAGTCAAGGGTCCCTTTACGTTTAGTGCCTTGTTGATAAGCTTGGAAAACAACAAAAACCACTCCTAATAAAATGCCCTGCTTTAAAAATACATACTTGTAAATGCTTTACTTTTACAAATACTGTGTTTGGTTTTCCACTGTCCTGCGATAATGCTTAGCGAGACAAAGGAGATGTCAACCCTACATATGAAGATCAGCTTGGACATCGGCAGTGGGGAACTGAGTGGTCGGTGTAATATTCAAGTCATTGCCTGTTGGGCATTTGAACTCACAAAATCACAGGCATTAGGTTAATTGCTTGTATCCTTAACTCTGTACTATTTCTGTTGCAAATGACAGCATTCTTTTTGCACGTGTCCTGCAAATTTATGGGATTTTGATCTGTCCTCCAGAGTAGCATATTAGCATGGGGTGGGGTGGGGTGGGGTGGGAGACAGATAAAAATAAAATGCCACAATTGTTACCACTCATAGCAGCCACCCTCAGAATGACTTCCAGATAATGAAAGAATTTTGGACTACTCTTAGATTTCAGGTGGTGGTCTGATAATTTTGGGTCTAATCGTGGCAGTAAACTGGTCCACATTGTCTAATATGGAGACTATCTGAAGAATGAGCTGGTGTGTTTTGTTTATTAGTTCAGATATTCCTATACTGTCATTTTGGGGTGGGGGTGAACCCAGGGTGGCTTATAATGTTAAAACAGGGGAAAAAAGGAAATCCAACAAATGCAATAAATTGCAGAAGCAGCAGGACATGACAAGTCTGTATAGTTGAGCAGAGCAGTAAAGCAGCAACTTAAATAAGCTAGGAAACATGAAGGAAAAACCAGCCAGACCCACGAAAAAGTATTTGATGACCAAAAGGGGTGGGGAGGCAATCAAATTAGGGACTCAGCTATACAGCTGGAAATAAAATGTTTTAAGTTTGTTTTAAGGACAATATACAATGTGACACTAAATGGCAATGGTGAGCCTTATGGAAAATTTTTAAAAAGCATTTTCAGAACATTTTTTATATGTGTGTAGATTTCACCTTGGTGCCAAGTGAGCTTCTCTTGTGAGGGTGTTCCAGATATGGGCGTCTCTGCCCAGTTATTGCCTGCCTTGCTTCAGGTGACTAAGGAACTCAAGAGGTCTCTAATGAAAAATGTAGAGTTTGGGCAACTTCATGTGGCAGAGGGCGCATCTTCATGTACCCAGATCCCTAGGCAATTCCTTAAAAAATGCCTTCAAGATTAGTAGACTAAACATGTGGTGTGGTGTGTGGTAGTGTGTGTGTGGTAGTGTAGAGATTGTGGGAGAGTAACCTTCCAAGGAGTTAGTTTTTCTGCTCCCCACATTAAATGGGAACTAACGCTTCTAGTGAGATAATATCACATGAGCTCAACAAGCAGGTTTTGAGTTTCCCTACATCCGAGATGATCTCATTATTTTGTGTTTATGAATGTTTATCCTCCTTTGTGTTTAGGCTGTATATTTTCCAAGCCCCTTAAAAAGGAAGGGCATTGCTTATTACTTTGACCAGAAATGAAATATAACAAGGCAACGGCAGCTGTGAAAACAGTCTAAACTGCGCGTCTGTAGTCTTATCTCCTGTGCTTTTACTGCATGCTTACCATGTGTCCCTTAGTTTCCATAGCTACTTGCTAAGCAGCTCGGTCCTCTTGCTTGGTATGCCCTGGTGTCAGGCAGAACCCTCTGATGGAAGGGGAATTTGAGATGAGTTGCTTTGTTGAGGCCTGTGTGCTTTTGTCAGCAAGAGTTTTATTTAAAGCGTTTTCTTAAGTTTTTGGTTCCCATGATATAAAGTATTTTATTATTTTTTTAATAGCCGTTCACCAAGGCGTGTGTGCATGTGTGAATCTTGGCATTTAGATGTTGTTTCCTCACTGGTCCCCATGGCGACTGAACTACTCATAGCTATTCCGTCAGCTTTGCTTCAGGATTATGTATCAAGCAGCATTCCATCATGGCTCTTGTTTGGACCTCCACTCGCCCAAAGGAGGGGGTGGGGAATCAATGAAAAGGTTATGTGGTTCCATTGTGTGCATTCCTTGTTGGCCGGGAGGGGCCTCTAAAGTCATGATGTATGCAGATGTTTAAAAGAGCAGCATAGTGTTTGGTATTGTAAAGTTGTTTTACAGGTATTAAAGGCTGGAATCTGCTTATTTGGTGTCAACTTGGTTTCCATGTTTTAACGTACAGTTTAGCATATGGTTTGTTACGGCAGGAATGAGCCTCGGCCAACCTTGGGCTCCAGCACTCCCTGCTTCTCCTCTTGGATGGCCACAAGGGGGAGACATGAAGCTTTTGTTTCCTTCTTTTTAAATTTTTAATTGGCCAGGTTCAAGCATCATGGGAAGACAAACCATGGCTTGGTTTGGGAATCCACAGGCTCCAGGATACTGTTTTTGCTTGCTCTTCCTTCATAATTTTCTACACTCAGATTTAAAAAAACAACAACAAAGCCCTGCCCTTTCTGAAGATGAGAGGTTGGACTACATTGGAGTTTTTTTACCATTAAGTTGTCTTCTTTCAGTTGTGTGTCATTTCCCATTACCACATGCACTTTTGCACGGTGCATAACAAAAGTATATCATTCCACTGAAAATGGAATTCCCTTTGCTATTTTTAGTTTAGTGGTTACTATAAGTTAGTGGTTAATTTTTCTGTCAGTACTAATTGCCAGAGTTTTTTTTAATATCATGTTGTCAATATCAGACCCTCTAAGATTTTTATTTATTACTAGCTAGGCTGCTATTGAAAAGCTGCCCAATAAAGGTGCTTAAAATGCAGATTAATATTAACCCCTAGGTAAAGACTAAGTGGCGCTGTGGTCTAAACCACAGAGCCTAGGGCTTGTCGATCAGAAGGTTGGCGGTTCGAATCCCCGCGACGGGGTGAGCTCCCATTGCTCAGTTCCTGCTCCTGCCAACCTAGCAGTTCGAAAGCACATCAAAGTGCAAGTAGTTAAATAGGTACCGCTCCGGTGGGAAGGTAAATGGCGTTTCCGTGTGCTGCTCTGGTTCGTCAGAAGCGGCTTAGTCATGCTGGCCACATGACCCGGAAGCTGTACGCCGGCTCCCTCGGCCAGTAAAGCAAGATGAGCGCCGCAACGCCAGAGTTGTCAGTGACTGGACCTAACGGCCAGGAGTCCCTTTACATTTAAAGACTAGGTAAGTTGTATTTTTGATGCATCCCTTCATTCTGTTTTTATTTCATTTTTAGGGAGTGTTCTATTTTTGCTTAAATTTTTGTTGTATTAAGCAGCATGAAATTTATAAACAAACGAAACTGTCCTGCCCAAGTATTTTTTGTTGGGCTTGTTCTTCCTCAGGCTTTACACTGTGTACATGTCTGTCAGTCAGAAGCGTAGAATCAGTTGTACAGGGTATGTGACACACCTCCTCATACATGAATATAACCTTTCTAACTGAGATGGCATTAATCCTAAGCATCCAAAGTGGGACTGCCTCAGCCTCAAGGCTGCCATGCCCTACTTCTTAGCACTTCTTGCTTCCCAAACTGCCTCTTAACTTTGGGTTTTAACAGCCTTTTAACATCAGCAAAAAGGAATAGCACCCTAGTGCTTTAATTACAAGAGTTTTCAAACCTCCAGAATCTTGTTTTAAGCAATGCAATCTTGTTTTTCAAACACCTTTTCGCTCACTGTTTGCCTAAGACTAGCCATAGGATGAGCTACTCTGGTAAAGTCAGCCAAAAAGTGGAACTAAATCCATAGTCCCAAGCAGGATGATCGCAAGCAGATGTTTCTTTGTAAGGGAATGACTCATATATCTTTTTTCTATAAATGGGCTTTGCTAGATCTGATACAACCTGCATTTTTGTGTGTCTGCATGTTGGCTGGAGAAGTGTGGTTTGGCCAGTAAAGGAGCTTGGAGCATTACAGTCTGTACCCAAGCTCAAGCAGTGGGAGTGAAAGGAAGGCCTGGCCCCTGTGGAGCTGCACTTATGCCGGAAGGGAAAATAGGATTGGTAGGGCAAGTAAGATACAACAAAAAAGGCAAGCAAGGAGAGAATGGACACGGGGTGGGAATGGTTTCTTTTGAAAATATAATGAAAAGCAGACAATGCCTTTGAAATAGAAATGGGAGCGACTTTATGGCCTATTAACCCCACTCCTTTGGCAGAATCAGGAATCCTCTTTAAAGGTATCCTTGTTTCAGTGCTCCATTGCTACAAACAGTTACTTTCTTCATAAGAATTCTGCAATCTCAAGACTATTACAGGCTGTGACAATTATTCGTTGTCTCTCTCGCAATGGAGCAGGAAAGGAACACATCCCTGTAATTTGTTGATGTTGTTTGTTTGGGGGTCGACTGGATTTAATTTGTATTATGTATGCTCTTATTTAGGTTTTATGTTTTTTAAAATTGTAAGTTGCTTGGATACATTTTTGTGCAGCAAGGGACTACTAAATTTAACTTAATTAAATAATAATCGCTATACCCTTCAGGCTGTATTACATTTCATGATTGAGAAGTTGACAGTGTTATCCTAGGCATGGAAGTGAACCACCTGAATTCAACAGGGCTTGTTTACATAAACATGTGCATAGGATTGCAGGATCAGTGTCTCTAAGGCTGCTGCAATGGTAGATGTTTGCTGTGGCAAGTATACATTGTGAATGGCATAATGAACTGTCAGTCTCACAGGTTGACTTCATAATCACCATCACTTGTGTTTTAAAAGTAGTATAATTGGAATTGTGGTTTTTAATGATTGTGCACGCCACCCTGAAATTGTTTGACATGTTAGGTTATAAATTGTTTAATTATAATAATATTTAGGTGACCCGGATTACCGGATAATCATATTTCTCAAGTCCATATGTTGTGAACCACCCTGAGAGCTACGGATGAATGAGAGTATACTAAACAAACAAACAAACAAATCTGTCCAGACATTTTATTTCTCTCTGACCTTTGTCATGCAGTTTTCCAACTAATGCTGCAACTGAAATATTCAAAGGTAATAAACAACCCATAGGAGTTGAACTAAACCATTTGAAAGTTCACTTCTCAGCAAATGCTTGGTCCAGGTATTTCAATGACTTCCTCGTTTTCATAGAGTTGTAACCCATATTTAAAAGGTGTCTGAGGTAGTTTACAATGTAAGAAAACATGGAAATCAACAAACATATTTTAAGTCATGAAACATGTTAAAATAAAATTTAAAAATGTGAGAGAGAAAAAGCCAGAATGGAAAGGTTCTAGTAGCCTTGAACACAAAACCCTGGAATAATAAAAATGTGCTTAAAGCTAATTCAATTGAGTGAGTGGAGCGGATCTGTTGGATTCCTTGGGAAGAAACACCATGAATATGGTGTCTGCCACAAGAAAAGCTTATTTTAGCATTTTCTTCTCCAATACATATAGCGCTTGAAAAAAGGACATGTGGTTGGGTAGGGTCATGTATAGAAGCTGTTCCTTATATCGTAGTGCCAGCTCAGCTAGTGCAGATTGGCAGCAAAATGGAATCTGCACCACTCATGCCTAAGTTGCCCATGTAGCTGGGAGAGCAGAGGTTGTATTAAGTCAAAAGGAGCAAGCATGTATTTCCAAGTTCAGGGTTGTTGGTAATAACCTAGGCTGTAGTATCTATGAATGTATATCATTAATTTTGTGGAAGAGATGCATTTTCAGTTACTGTAATGCTACTGGAAAAAGTCTCAAATGTGTCATGCTCTGAAACGGTACGCAATGTTTTCCAGTATTCATTCCTAACACTGACTTCGAAGCTTCCTCCCCATCATATTCTTAGAAGTTTCTTGTTTTCTGACTATTTTTGTATTTTGTCCTATCTTCCAGTTTAGCAGTTTCTCTCCCCTAATAAATGAAATAATTCAGATGATTAACCATATGGAGGGCTGATATACTTGCAACCATAAGGGTACTAGCCATGACCACAGAAATGTGGAACACGCTACAGTACAGGAACATAAAAAACAACTTATGACAAATTTTACATAAAAAAAGAAAGCAGCTTTTATTTACATGCATTAACTTACCCTGGCGCCTAAATGCTTGTCCAAAAAGGATTTATGTGTCCTTCAGAAAACATACCTTGAGAGAAAATGAGATATGCTTATTTATTTGTTTGTGTTTATAGTCCGCCCTTCATCCCTTAGCATTCGAGGGCAGTGATCACTGCAGAATAAAATAGGTATGAACATTAATATAGGTCTTCTATAGAAGTTTGGCTATAGCTTGGATACTTGGTTTTGCATTAAATCCTTACTCTTGCATTTATTTATTCTTTTAAAAACCCACTGCAAGACCATCCTTTCTCCTAACCATCCCTTATTTAGCCAATGCACAAAAAATATTTTTTGCAGAAGAGAGTCTTTATGACTTATCACTAATCCACATGTGTCAGCTATCAGATGGTGATAACGGAGGTTGATTCCCACCGATATTTTCAAACCACACACTGTGCTTAATGTGTAGCATACAGCCATATCCCCCCCCCCGCAACCTTAAATTACAGACTTTGTGGGAGAGTGATCTGTTGTTGACCCCCAGTTGCATCTCCCTGAAATCCCCGCTTGATACATCTATGAGGCTGGGTTAAAACAAAGGAAAGTTCCCCCCCTCAAGCCTCATAGTCATAGTGGGCGGGAGAAGGGGCACAATAGAGGGAGCTCATAGCTGGGGACAGAAGGAATAAACCTACAGTCCTTGAATACTGTGATTCTGACAACGATTAGACCTTCCCCTTGCATGTGGAATTAAAAAATAAGCATGACTGCATGCTATGTGTAGTTTGATCTAGAGAGTGTCTTCCTTTGCCTTGCCCAGCCTTCCCTAAATGCAGAGCTCTCTGCATGCATGGTGAGTTCTACAACACATTGTGTAAATGGTTGCATGGCTTCTTAGCAGTTGATAAGAGAAATTAACGTTTGGCATGCTCACAGGCTCTAAAGAGTACCACTGAGCTCTGCTTCACTTGGGACCACATAACTGAGGCTAATAGTTTCCATATGTTTCTCCCCATAAAGCAGAGATTTTAACTGTTCCGTGCACATGAAAAATGGCACTGAATGCTGAGCAGTATTGCATTTCATATTTCAGATGCCTCTTCTATGCTGCTTCTATGCTACTTCTGCTGGTGTCACTCTTCTTGATTGTGGTACATGATTTGATATCATTGCCAGACTCTGTCTTGGTCCTCTTCCAAATACTTAAGCCTTTTATTAACTGAGCAGGTGAGAGACTGTTAGGAATGAAGCTCTTTGTGTGGATGTCAGATGATAGAACTATAAAAGTCATGCATATTGATAACTGGATATTGACTGTTTATAGAAAACAGCAGGATTTGTCCACTTAGGATAATGCTACTGAGTGCTGTAATTCAGTAAACCTTGTATCTGCATACATTTGAAAGGAGCAGTGCCGGATTTATGTATAATCTAAACAAGCTATCGCTTAGGGCCCCACGGTCTTGGGGGGGCCCCAAAAAATTGAAAGGAAAAAAAGAAACGTGGTGTACATTTCCAAAGTATTTTGTTATGTGCAAATGGCTTTAGATACCTATTAGGTCCATAAATTACCATATAGCATATATTCAACACAAAAAACAGCGACAATTTGTTGTTGACAAAGGACAGCTGGACATATAAAGGGCCCCATTACCTTCAGTAGCTTAGGGCCTCATCAAACCTAAATCCAACCCTGGTGAGGAGTCAAGTTGATCTGAAAGCTGATGTGTGGCATGGAGGCAGAGAGAGGGAGCGGAGGTTGAGCCTTGAACTGTGAGAACTAGAATATGTCTCCCCCACCACCTGATTTGGTCTGTTGGCCTATTGAAGGAACAGGATCTTCACTGTCAGGCCACCCCAATTCTAGCAGAGACCTCCACATCCACTAGAGGCCTCTCCTGGGTCCTTGGCAAACCCTCCAGCTGCATCACCCTGATTTGACCAGCCTATAACAGCATCATATTATTATTATTGATTTATTAATTGCCTTCTAAACAACCATTTCAAGGCAATGTACATTGAGGATGGGAAGCGGGTGGTGCTTCCCATCAGGACTTATCGATCAGAAGGTCAGCGGTTCGCATCCCCGCGACGGGGTGAGCTCCCATTTCTCAGTCCCTGCTCCTGCCAACCTAGCAGTTTGAAAGCACATCAAAGTGCAAGTAGATTAATAGGTACCGCTCCGGCAGGAAGGTAAATGGCGTTTCCGTGCGCTGCTCTGGTTCGCCAGAAGCGGCTTAGTCATGCTGGCCACATGACCCAGAAGCTGTACGCTGGCTCCCTTGGCCAATAAAGCAAGATGAGCGCCACAACCCCAGAGTCAGCCACGACTGGACCTAATGGTCAGGGGTCCCTTTACCTTTACCTTACATTGGGGATAATTAAAAACAGTTAAACCCACAAAAACTGCAAATGCATTTAAAACATAACTGAAAACATACAGAATGGTAAAGACTCTTCTATCCTGCTGGGAAAACCTCTATTGGAACAAAAATGTCTTGTTGCGTGCTGAGGTCCCCCAAAACACCCTAACCCAATAACTCACACATCACACAGGAATTTTTGTTTAAGGTTTTTGGCATAAATTTTGGCCACAACTTTATTAACATACAAAATGTGAGTGGTTGCTTAGGCATTGGTTCTGACTATCTGTCCCCCCCCGCCTTGGGGACAGCACTGACTTCCGGATTCCAGCGAAAGTCAGTGTGGAGGAACAAGATCAGGGATAACTGGAGCTGCGACACAGACCCTCAGCTTCTCCCCGCATGCTCCTAGGGGCTTACACGGCCGAAACCCGATTCCAGGGGTTTGGACGAAAGGATGGTAAGCCCCTGAATTCCTTTAACGGAATTCCCGTGCAGCAGCAGCATTGGAGGGGCAGGCACAGCCAATCCATACCCCTCCACCAACCAATTTGAACCAATGCCTAACCGCCACTCGAGCCCTATGCTCGCCGCCAACCACTCACAAACCCAACCACACTTTCAACTTAACCACCACCGAACTTAGCCATACATCATTTCCAACAGAGGAAAGATGAACCCCATCCATCCTGTAGTAACCAACCGTTTTGAAGGTGATCAGAGGGTGCGGAATCACGAACCCACCCTGATCGACCACCCACTTGCTCACCGCGGAGTTAATCCGCTTCCTCACCCGTTCGGTGGCAGCTGGGCAAGGGCTACCTCGCCACTTGCGACGTTGAAGCAACTGTGACCAAATTAACTTGGTTGCCGGCACCATGGCCGCCAATTCACCCAAATCCTGTAACATAACAGCACGCAGAACATAACAAGAAGAGGAAACTATGTCATTTTCCCCCAGCTGCACCACAATCGCCGAAGGAGGGCCTTCCTTGAGCACGCGCCCCTGAATGAGCGGCAGGAGTTCCTTCCACCGCATCCCCCTTCTGGATATCCAGGACACCTGCACATGCATCGGAAGGCCAAGGCCGTCGCCCACTCCAGACTGACGAGCTCTGCAAGCAGCCCAATGCACAATACTGTGCCCCACAATCCAGATGCGAATAGCGGCTGGACCTAGGGCGAAAACAAGAAACGTAAGCAGACGCAATCACATCATTTCCGTACATACCATCTGAACGCGGCCGACTTCCAACGGCCCAGATCCTTAATTCTTTCCGCTGACAGACCCCAATGAGCAGCTGTCGTTGCAGCCCCAATCCGAAAAGAATGCGGAGCAAACTCACCAGCTGGCAAGCCGCATGCGGCAATCGCCTTGCGCAATACCTTAGAAAATTGATGACGTGCCAATGGTTGCCCATTCTCATGTATAAATAATGGGCCCTCACCTGGCGGACGTAATAACAAGTATTTATTGAGATCCTTAACCGGGCAAGGGCCCCTTTTTCCTGTTGCCGGGAGTCGGATCACCGCTCCCTTCCCAAGCTGATCAGTTTTAGAACTTCTGACCATCACTTGCAGTTCCAGGGGAGACAAACTCACGTCCTGCAACAGCAAACCCCTCGGCCCTCCATTCCGATTAGGTTCCAGGACCACCTCCCCCACTCTCAGGGCCCCAAAAAAGGCTAATGAAAAGGCAGCGGAGAATAGCCGCGCCTCAAACCTAGACCAACAGATGCTCCTTAATTTACCACGCATCCTGTCCAGCAAGTGGAACGTGATGGGACGCCTGGGCGGTGGTCTGGAAGGACAAAGCCGCCCCCAGCCCTCAAGTGCTCTTCGCACTACAAACTTCCCACATGGGTCCCTATTAAACATAGCCTTGCTAAAGAAAGAAATTGCGGCTGCCTGAAGTCTCAGCGTCCTAGCTGCCCGACGCATCTGAAATAGATGCGCCAAATATCGGAGCACCTGGGTGGTAGAATGGGGTTTACCAATTCCCCCCGCCCCCACCTGCCCGTTAAACTTCAAAAAATCAGTCCAAGCCTTCTTATAGGACCTCAAGGTGGAGGGGGCGAGAGATGCAGCTACTCCCTGTAAAACTAAGTGCTGCCAAGGTTCCAGAGATGATCCGGGAAAAATTCCGGAAGGTCTCGAGCCACTGGCGCCAGGGACCTGAACCGCTCCATCTGAAAACGGGACAGAGCATCAGCAATCTCGTTAGACACGCCAGGAACAAAACGAGCAGAAAATACAATGTTAAAACGCAAACAATGTAAAACAAAAGCCCGCAACAGGGCTGATACCCTTGGAGATCGTGAAGACTGCTTGGCAAGCACATTCACCACCGCCAGGTTATCGGACCAAAAACACACTCGACGGTCCCTGAAATGCTCGACCCACAAATGTACGGCCACTACAATGGGAAAAAACTCAAGAAAAGTTAGGTCCCGTGTTATGGCTCCCCCGCGCCAAGCAGAAGGCCAGCGCTCAGCACACCACCTACCATCCCAGAACAAGCCAAACCCCAAGGACCCCGCAGCATCGGAGTGCACCTGAAAATCATTGTGGAGGTTCAAAGTGTCCTGCCACAGAGACACCCCGTTGAATTCCTCCAAGAATTCCAACCAAATACGTAAGTCGGCCTTCACCTGACTCGATAGACGAACCCTATGCTTCGGAGCTCTCAAGCCTGACATGAGTCTAGCCAAACGAGAGCAGAAGGGTCGCCCAGGGGCCACCACCCTGCAAGCAAAATTCAGGTGACCCAGCAGCGACTGCAGCTGTCGCAAGGTAACCTTCCTCAAAGGGAGCAAGTCTTCAATAACTCCTTTCAGCCCGAGTATCTTATCCGCAGGTAAACGCGACGTTTGGGCCACGGTATCCAATAAGATACCCAAATAGGTCAATTGCGTGGAAGGACCCTCCGTCTTCTCTACTGCCAAAGGCACCCCCAGCTCTTCCGTTAAGGAAGCAAAGGCCTGTAAAAGTACCACGCAATTCCCTGTATTACAGGCCGAGGCCAATAAAAAATCATCCAAATAATGCGTGACTCCGCCCAAACCCGTCCTCTCACGCAAGGCCCATTCCAGAAAGGAACTAAAACGTTCAAAAGCCGCACAAGCCACCGAGCAGCCCATGGGCATGGCCTTATCAAAGTAAAATCCACCCTCAAACTGGAAGCCTAGTAACCAAAAGTCATCTGGATGAATCGGAAGCAGCCGAAATGCAGATTCAATGTCGCATTTGGCTAAAAGAGCACCCGGCCCAAATTTCCGCACCATCTTGATCGCTTGATCAAGGGAAGCATACCTCACCGAACAAAGCTCCGGGGGAATAACATCATTTACTGATGTGCCCCTAGGGTGTGAAAGGTTGTGAATTAGGCGGAATTCCCCCGGGGCTTTTTTAGGTACTATACCTAACGGTGAAATGTGCAACTTAGGAAAAGGGGGAACCGCAAAAGGGCCGGCCATGCGGCCCAAGGCCAACTCCTTCGCGATTTTCTTTCGTGCCACCTCTGGCATATCCTTAACTGACTTTTGATTCGTAGGGTTCCTGGCAACCGGGGTTGAAATCACCGGAATCCTGAAGCCCAAAGAAAAACCATCCCGCAAATAAGACGCTGACTCCCGGTCCGGATAAGTCTGCAATAAGGAAATTAGTGGCTGTAGCCGAACCGGGGTAAAAGCTAAGGACCATAAGGCACTACTTTGCTGCTCCGGCGGCTGGAGCCTGGGGAGCGGCCTTGGAGGGCTGCTGAGAGCCCCCCCCTTTTCGAAAGGAACGCCGACCCCCTGCACAAGTGGATGCCGAATGATTCCCAAAACACTTCTCACACGTGTGCGAGAATCTGCAGAATTGGCGCAGGCAAGTACCCTTATTAAAGTCCCAGCAAAACAACTTACGGCCCGCCTTAGCTGGGATCGCCTTGAATTTCTGCGGTTCAGCTGCCTTCTTGTCAATACGCGGGGCCACAAAAGTGGTCCATACGTCTAGATCTTTCCTATCCCAGTGAGCTGTGGGTATCTTAGCAGCCCTGCGTCTGAAATTCTCATCATACGATATCGCAGCAGCCTCTCCAGCCATCGTACAGGCCGATCGGACAATAGACAAGTACACCCATAAATGCAACGATCTTCTAGGATAAGCTGCTGACACCACTCCGGCAAAAACCTGGAAGCTATCCAACCAGCGATCGAATGTCTTGTCCGCCCTGGCTAAGGCAATCCGTTTTTTAGGGGTAGCGAAACCCTTCTCTTGCAGGTCCTGACCTTCCAACGGAGGGGCAAGGCTGAATATGTCAACGTAACGGCCGTCTAGAATCCTAGACCGCAGCTTGGAAGCCAGGTGGGAACCAGGTATAAGATCCCTGGCCGAATTGGTGGCAACCTTTACATCAGGCACCAACATCCCATTCTGACACTCCTGCACCGCCCCGTACTTTGCCCTGTGGGAGTTTGCCCTTCGTTCCCAAGCCCATTTTGGGAGCCCTGAAGACTCGCCGAAGCCCCAATAAAGCTTAAGGGAAGCTTCGTCATCACTACTGGAACTATCACATGAAGTACCTGAGGAAGAGGATGAGGTGTCCTTTCGCCTCCTCTTGGCACGTCTCCTGGAACCCCTTCTGCGGCGACGGCGTCCACCAGAAGATGTTTTCGGAGGTGGAGGAAGGCTGTCCTCCACCGAAGACTCAGAGTCATTGCCCTGCTGGACGTCACCTGAAACCGACTGGAAAGAGACAGCTTGTGAATGACCAGGATCCGACCTCACCCCTGTTGAAGACTGCATCACTGTGCTCCGTGCTGCACGTATCCGTGCCGACGCTCTCCTCCGAGCCGCACCCCTGGTGCCGCCCCGCACCCTTGACACTGCAGCCTGAGACACAGGTAAGACCAGGGACTGGGTTAATTGGGTATTAAATGAAAGACCCCTGGGTGACAAATTTTCCCCTTCATCTTCGCTAGATGATGACACCGTAGAAGATGCGCCAACAGGGGGAGCTGGGGTTGCAGAAGAATTCGTCGGAGTTGAGCAGCGTTGAATCAAACCATCCATCTCGGCCTCAACCCGAGCCAATGCCACCGGGTCACTAGCCAGACCAGTGACCATCGATTGGAGGCGCCTCAGCGATTGGCCTGGCTCAGGAGAACGCAGAGCCTGGGACGGGCCTTTTATAGGTCGCTTTGCTGTCGGCGCGGGTCCAGGCCTCTGAGCCGCCTTTTTCTTTGGAGCCATACCTACTACCAATGGAGAGAAATTAATAAATCAATCCCAACAATCAAATAACGGTGTTTGTATTAACAATCAGTAGCCTGAATAGCCAAATCAAATAATTACAAACAGGCGCAAGCAAGGCGCTCACCAGCAGGTGGCGCAGTTGGTAGACAGGGCCAAAGCAGGCTGCCGTGCTATAAACGGCCACTAGGGGCCAGCCGCACTGGAGGAGGCAGGAAAATGGCGCTCCCGCCCAGGAACCAAAATGGCGGCTCTCCGCCCTTTGTAAGGAAGATCCT
This sequence comes from Podarcis raffonei, assembly GCF_027172205.1. Lineage (NCBI taxonomy): Eukaryota > Metazoa > Chordata > Lepidosauria > Squamata > Lacertidae > Podarcis > Podarcis raffonei. Next base: position 27,278,574 of record NC_070606.1, read on the forward strand.
TCGGAAAGGCCTGAATTAGGCCGAAAGCAGGCCTTAAAGGCCCCAAACCGCTGGCCAAGGCCCAGGCGCCCGCTACAGCAGCGCCCGCAGCCCAACAATCCCGCGGCAGCCGCGCCGCGCAACGGCGCGACGGCACCGCCCGGCGGGTGCGGGGGGAAGGGAAGGACCGTGCAGGCCCCTCGGCCCAGCAAGTCGCCCTACCGCCCGCCGGCTCCTCGGCCTCCACGCCCCAATCCCCAGGAAAGCAGGGGGGGGGGAAGGCCTGACCAGGCCGCCCCGAAAATGAGGCCTGCAAAAGGCCCAAAACCGCCGCGCACGGCACGCGCGACTCGGCAGCGCGAAACGCCCACGCGGCGTTCCCCCCGCTGGGCCCGCCCCGCCACCCGGCGCGCCTCGGCCCCGAAGAAGGCCGCCGCCGAGGGAAGACCCAAGGAGAACCAACAATGCAGGTAAGCCCCTTACGTCCGGTGGGGGGGGGGGAACGAGGTGAATAAGCCCCTAAATTAATTTAAGGAAGGCCCGACCCTCTGGCCTTGGAAACTAACCGGCAAAAGCCAAGGTCAGGCGCCCACCCCCGAGGCCACCCACCGCGGCCCACGGGGCCCAAAGCCCCGGGGAAGACGTGCAGGTCAAAATTAAATTAATAGAAACTAATAAAAACAGAAGAACCACAATTAGGGGGGGGGGATTGGAAAGGGATACAAAATAAGGCAAATAATGCAAAGGAAAACAAATAAAGCAATTAAAAGGTGGAAAATTGGATACAAATTAAGGCAAGTAATGCAAAAGAAAAACAAATAAAGCAATTAAAAAGGTGGAAAAATGGAAAGAGAAAGTAGGTTTTATACAACCAGTCCTTCGCTGTTAGATCCGATGTCCACAGCGAAAGAGAAAGTAGCCTGCAGTGGACCCTGCTTAAATAACCACTGATCCCACCCCTAAATTGGCAACATCAAATTTGCCCCAGCAACACCATTCACCAACCAAGATCCGGCCCCTTAATACAACCTGCCTTTTACCCTAGGTGCTTTGTCTGGCCCCATCCGCAACACGTGCTCTCATTTAATGAGAACACGCTTTTCCAGAAAGTCCATATAGTAGGCACTCAGATATGAGATCTTTGCTGCACCTCTGAGTCTTCATTTTCTGGACCTTCTTTAGTTATCTGACTTGGTAGCGTAGTGCACAGTTGCACTCCCGTTGCTTATTTCCTCGCAAGTAGACAAAAAGGAGAACCATTTTGACCACTTCTCCGCTCTTTGCTTTTGATACAACAAACCACTTTGGTTTCGAGGAATTCTTCTTTCTCAGAACTGAGATTATTCTGTTGATGCATAATAAACTGTCTTCTGGGGGTGTTTAAGGAGTTGGCCTCCAGCTACACCTATTAGAATGAAGACCATTTGGAGTGGGGTGTGCTTATGGGCCTACTATAGACATTAGAGAATGTGCATGTCCTAGGAGGTAAGGAATGGCTGCCTAGTTTAATTAATAAAACCCTACAACCATGCCATGTAGGGGTAGGGAGATAAAACTGCAGAAATAAATGCTCCTTCTTCGTGTGTATGTTTGTGTAACATATTTCATAATATTACTGGAACAATTTACCTTAAGGAAATGCCAGTTGCATTTGCTAACTACCAACTGCGTTTTTAAAAAAATGACTTTCCTTCGAATAGGAAGAAGTGTGCATGCACACGAAAGCTCATACCAAGAACTATCTTAGTTGGTCTTTAAGGTGCTACTGGAAGGAAAAAAAATTTTTGTTTTGACTATGGCAGACCAACACGGCTACCTATCTGTAACTTCGAATAGAAAGCAACTAAAAAAAACTCCACAAATTTATTATAAGGTGTGAACTTATAGAAACCTTTAAAAACATACTTGGGAATGAGATTTTTAATATAAGCTTCCTGATAACTTATTTTTAAAAACTCCTAAATCGGTATGGACTTTAGAAAAAAAATGAGTTTGAGCTTATTGTCATAGTCACTGCATATTTTTAAAAAACACACACATACAGAGTTGGATCATGGAATGTGCTTCCCAGCTAAACTAATACCCCCATCTACTTCCTTAAACTGGGTAATAGTGTTCAATATATCCAAGGAAGTGAAACCCGATGAAGTTGTCTAGATTGGTCTTGTTTCTCTGTCAAATACGTAATGCTGACTTGTGTTTTCTGTCATCTCTCTGAAGCATCAGATCTCCCATATTTCTTCCTCTCTCTCTTTTTTTACTTGTAACTTGCCAGCAGTGGATGACTCTACTTAATGTTTACCCTGAACTGCTGGAAACAAGAACCACCTCCCTTGAATGGGTGGTCGCTCATTTCAAGATTGCAGCATAATCCCTGGATACACATATTTTTAAATGTGGGTTTTATTTGATTATTGGCTTTGTGGGTAAACAGAAGGAATCTGCACTCCAGTCATTGTGGCTCCAAGCAGTTGCTTTCCACATATTTCGCTTGTTGTTGTTGTTTTAAAATCAGCCTGCATGTATCACAGTATTTTTAAATTGCTGCTTCTTAAGTGCCCCTTGTAAATCTGAAATATTTGACTTAAAAGTGTCATTAAAGCCATTAGTATTTATCTTTGCTCAGATCAAGATTTGTAGAGCATGTTTTGCTAATGACATGTTTATTGTTTAGAATGCCACATGACTTACGATATGTTTTGGACCTTTACGTTGGAAGCTACATCTGCTTTTTGTTAAGAGTGTTCCTCGTAATTGTACAATGTGTGTCCGTGAGAGAAATAAGGCTATTTTTTTGTTTTATGTTTTGAAAAATGCTTTCATGTTTGCAGTGTTTTGTGCTTGGACTCTCATGCATGGGATCTCCCTAGTTTATCAGTCCCTCTCAAAAATCATAGGCAAAAGTGATAAGCATCACATCAGTCCAAGGCTTCACTTGGAAGCTTGTCACACCCACTGTAGAATGTCTTATTGGAAGCTTACACAAGAAAACTTGCATTATTATTATTATTATTATTATTATTACTACTACTACTACTACAGCGGTACCTCAGGTTACATACGCTTCAGGTTACAGACTCCGCTAACCCAGAAATAGTGCTTCAAGTTAAGAACTTTGCTTCAGGATGAGAACAGAAATCGTGCTCTGGTGGCAGTGGGAGGCCCCATTAGCTAAAGTGGTGCTTTTAGGTTAAGAACAGTTTCAGGTTAAGAACGGACCTCTGGAACGAATTAAGTACTTAACCCGAAGTACCACTGTATTATTATTATTAATAATACCCCGCCCCTCTGAATGGGTTGCTCCAGCCACTCTGGGCTGCTTCTAACATATATAAAAACATAATAAAACACTAAACATTTTAAAAAACATATATACAAGTCTCTGTTGCAGCCACTTTTAGAATGCTGTGTACAGTTCTGGTTGCCTCGTCTCAAAATAGGTACTGTTTTAGACGGTTCAGAAAAGACCAACCCAAATGACCAAGGGGTTAAAGAAGATCCCCTTTGAGGAAAGATTACAGTATTTGGGGCTTCTTAGTTTAGAGGAAGTGCAAGTGGCAAAGTGACAGAAATGTGTAAGAGGCAACATTATAGGAATGTATAAATTACGCATGGCATGCAGAAAGTAGGTAGAGAAAATGGTCAGAGGCAGTATGCTTCTGGACACCAGTAGGTGGAAACAAGGAGGAGGAGAGAGAGTTCTTGTGCTCAGGTCCTGCTCACTGGCTTCTCATGGGCATCTGGTTGGACACTGCAAGAGGTCAGGCAGTACCAGTGCCCATGGGAAACCCATCATTTCAACTTTTCAGGGGGTGCACTCCATGTCTCATCTATGAGTGCCCCTAGATTGGTAGAGGGACAAAGTAAAACCTTCCTTTCTTCACATCTGCCAAGTGGAGCTCCTGTTCCTGTCACCTAATGACAGAGCCCGTGAAAGACTTTCCTTTTGCGGCTAGGTTTCAGGCTGGTAGTTTACCTTGTTCTTCTGCTGTTTATCATTCCCTCTGATAGTGAAATTAGCTGGTTCTGTGCCAGTGGGACTGGAGCCAAAAGAGGGCCACTGAGAATCAGGAAGAGAGATATCAGCAAGCTTGAGTAACCCCCAAAGTATGTACAAGTGCAAAGCCCCTTTAAACCCCACAAAGAGGGCAACTCACAAGATAAAAAAACAGATTTATGGGGACAGAGTATGATCTGAAGCCTCTAGGAGCCAAAAATGAATGTTATTTGGAAAAGAAAACCAGAAGCTGTGGAGGAAAAGGGATTGAGTCCTTTACATGTATAGGATTGTATAGAATCCTACACAATGTATAGGATTGTGGAACCCTGAACTAGACTTCCTCTATTAGTGAGTTAGCAGCACACAACGCAACGTTTTTGTTGCAAGCCCCACTTGTAGTTGCATCCTTGTTCTCTTTCTAAAAGTAAGTTGCAAAGTGACTTAAAGTAAATTTTGTATTAATTGTTCAGCTTATGTTTTGATTTTCTCTTATTGGGTATTTTGCTATATCCACTTGGAACATAGCTTCTTTGGAAAAATGAATACTAAAATAAAGATCAGCTCATGTTCATGGCTATAGGAGAGTAACTTCGATGAAGGAATTTGCTGACTTTTGAAATTAATGTGTTGATGTTATAATATTCAGGAAAGAAAGTTCAGTTATTTTTTTATCACAATTCTATCTCAGAGGCATTATCCTGTTATATTCCTTCAGCAAACCTATGGTGGAAGTTAGATTGGAAGATAATGGCCACATCCAGACCTAACAGCAGTCTATAATTTAGTGCAATATGAATAAGCCTCAGACTCTTTATTGAAACATAGAGTCATAGACTTGTGGAGTTGGAAGGGACCCTGAGGATCATCTAGTCCAACCCTCCGCAACACAGGAATGTGCAGCTATTCCATACAGGGATAAAACCTGCAACCTTGGTGTTATCGGCACCACACTGTGACAAAGCGAGCTATCCAGGCTGTGAAGAGATGAGAAGCATCTGTTTCAGTGTTCTTCTGTTTGCCATGCCATCTAAATCAGGACACTGTGGTTAATTTAAACTATGGCTTGTTCTAAGAAGCCAAGATCAAACTGATCCTGGCTTGTTTAGATACATCTAATTAAACTAACCACAGTTCCAGTTCAGACAAAACAGCAAACTACGGTTAGCTGAAAATGGAAGCAGATGCTTCCAGTTCCTTGAAAGCCATGCTGGAGGAGAATGTCTAAGGTTCATTCATAAATTATGGCCTATTGTTGTGTCTGAATGTAACCATTATCGTCAGCTATTGTTTCCTATCTCCTCACACCAGAGGGTGGGAAGTTGCAGAAGGAGGCTCATGCTTGTGATGCTGTAACACATATACCGTAATATGTTGGTTTAGCATTGCATCCAAAGCAGGTTAATACTGTATGGGATTTGAGCCTGGATATCCCTGCCCCAAGTCCAACACATCACCTGTGGTTTTGCAGTTCAATATGAGGGCTGTCCTTTGTGTAAGTGTGACAACCTTTTCAAAACAGAGCATAGTAGGCAATGTATGTGGGGTGCAATGACATCAGCAACAGGTCCTATGAAACTTTGTTGGTTTCCTTTCTTCATTTAGAACTGTAGAGTAGCAGATAACACCTCCTGAGGCATATGGGGGTGTTTACTAGGCTAACCAAGGAATGGGCTGCCAACAGGAGTTGAATTGATGAGTCGGGAGTGATCTAACCACTTAACGGGACTTTGGAATCAAGAGAGAAAATGCACATGGATGTAATGAATTATGGAACCCATTTAGCAGCTAGTGGCAAGTCTGTGGCTGTTAAGAGAGGAAAGGGTCCACCAGTTTCTTTTTATCCCTGGCTTTGAAGCTGGCACAGCCAATAGAAATCCATATGACCCTTAAACACAGTCCAGCAGTATCTTGAACAGTTTGGTATAAGTCTGAGCTGTAGAAATAATATATTGTACTCTCTCAGTATAGTGTGCATGATGAAAAACAAGACTGAATACCAAGCTTCTTGCCAGGATATTTGCTGGATGTCATACTGGAAGTTAAATCATGTATGGTATATTGATGTTTTTCATTGCTTTATGGCACATCTGTTTCTTGTTTGCTGCTTATATTAGTGCCTCCATATTAGAAATACACCCATATCAGGTTATTCCGAGGAAGTGGGCTGCCCTTGAAGGATCTATGGCTTTAGCTGCATTTCCATCTTCCCAAGTCCACCCCTTTTCCATAGAAGTTGCAACTTGCCCATCTATAGTTGTGGATGAAGAGGAACCTGTGAGACACTTGCAGCTTATGAAGTGGACTATTATGGAATGTATGCTAAAAATAGTGGAAGGGAAAATGCAATTGTATTCCAGTCCTGCAGCCATGAACATGAAGCTGTAAATCCATGATTAGCAATATTTATAGTATCATAGAATTGTAGAGTTGGAAGGAACAATGAGGGTCATCTAGCCCATGTGCAATGCGGGAATATTTTGCCCAATGGGAGGCTCGAACCCATGGCCCTTGGATTGAGTCTTATGCTTTATCTTCATTGCAGAGCAGTCATTTGTCCTCTTCGGCCTGATACTGTGCTGGTGGCGTAGTTTCAGCCCTTAACATGGCCATACCCTAGAGGTCACTCTGATTTGCACCATCCAATGGGTGTACAATGGCAGACATGCTTAGTTAAAAACTTGTTTCTACTACTTAGTGAGGGGAATGAACTAGCAGATGCTTAGTGTATGGATGTGAGGAGCTTCTGAAAACCAATTGTGGGGAGTGTTTCTGCTGTTAAGCACACAAAATGAGATTTTTTTTTTTAAAAAAAAACCCACAAATGTATGCATAATGCAGCTCTGTGTGCAAAAATTATTTTGATATACAGTGGTACCTTGGGTTACATACGCTTCAGGTTACATACGCTTCAGGTTAGACTCCGCTAACCCAGAAATAGTGCTTCAGGTTAAGAACTTTGCTTCAGGATGAGAACAGAAATCGTGTTCTGGCGGCGCGGCGGCAGCAGGAGGCCCCATTAGCTAAAGTGGTGCTTCAGGTTAAGAACAGTTTCAGGTTAAGAATGGACCTCCAGAACGAATTAAGTATTTAACCCGAGGTACCACTGTACTTCTTGCCAACACCCACAAATTGAGTGTCTTGGCATCAGTTGTGTCCTTTGGCTTCTTAATGTACAGTTGCACTTGGTAGCACATACTTTCAAGAACAAATAATATAAACTTAAAGTTCTTGACACTCTGTTGCAAAAAAAGCTTCAAGGCAAATTGGAAGTTTAAATTAATCATTGTATAGCAAGGCCCAGTACATCTGGACTAGTAGTCATTCTTCTCTTCTGTATATGTGTGTATGTTTACTTACACACACACACACACACACACACACACACACACTCCCCCATGTGGCAAGCAATTGCCGTTTCACTCAAATAGTAATACAGATTATATGCAAGTCATCTGAACAATCTATAGCTGGCACTTGGATATGGTGCAGAATTCTAGAGTCATATGTTAATGTGTATTCTGTTAAATCTATAAAATATTGTATGTATGGAGAAGCCATGTATAACTTAAGGAAGGAGGGGACAAACCAACATAGGAAGTGCAGCTTTAATAACCAGTCATAGATCAGTGGTACAATGCTATCCTAAGCTATCTTGCCTTTAAACAAATAATCAGTATTACTGAACGCAAAAGAAATATTCCAAGCAATGTAAAATATCATTTTTTAGATGTCACAAATAATATTTAATAAAACTTGCATGTTGCACAATGCATTAATCTAGTAGGTATTCCAGATGAAAATGTGTGGAGAACCAAAGCATTCAGTGGATAGTGCTGCTCTGTATGATGAGCAGATATTCAGGTGTAAGTATCAGGTGTGCCAAATTCTACTTTCCTTGCAGGCCAGTGGGGGAAGGCCTGGCTAGGACTCTACCTAATGCTGTAGAACTGCCAGGAACGTGGGAGAGAGGAGCACACTAAAAGAAACTAAGGGACTAAAGTGTTGACCTGTGCTGCACAGGGTCTGGCCAAAGGCCTTGTTTCTGACATTCTTGATCTGAAGCACATGTGCTTTGCTTGGAAGTGATTTCCCCAAGGCGTTAAATAAGCCACTTTGCCAGTTGTAGTCCTAGCAACAAATGTAACTTAACTGCTTGATTCCATTTTGACCAAGTGTGTTTGTAATGCTAATGCAGTATACCATAAGTGAATTCTGGAACTGAATCATATGTTGTATTGATTTGTAACATTTGCTTCCTATACTTGTGTGCCAGCTTGGACTGTTGCAGCTTTTGCAATTAAATATTTGTCTGCTACTTTTTTAAATAATGTATTGTCACGTTCTGTACTCTGTTACTTCCCTTATACAGTGGTACCTTGGGTTACAAACTCCGCTAACCTGGAAGTAGTACCTCGGGTTGCAAACTTTGCCCGAGGATGAGAATGGAAATCGCATGCTGGTGGTGCGGCAGTAGCAGGAGGCCCCATTAGCGAAAGTGTGCCTCAGGTTAAGAACAGTTTCGGGTTAAGTACGGACCTCCAGAACGAATTAAGTTCATAACCCGAGGTACCATTGTATTGTACATGGGCATTGCACTTCAGAGTCCCTTTTGATGTAGCCTACACACACACACACGAGTTCTGAAGACCTTGTGTTTTTAAACTTACTAGCTCACATGGTTACCAAATTCTGATGGGAGGGGAGATAAACATATGAACAAGGAAGCAACTAAATCTCACATTCTTTTAAATGCATGATTTGTATTCCCATATTGATTCCTTCTGGCACCCTCACCTCCTCCACTAAGGGCTGGCTCATACTGAGGAATGTTATTGGAAATGTTTAGCTATAATAATTTGGCATCCATTGTGCTCATGCAAATCAGGATCTCTTTAATATAAGTGCTTTTTAAGCAGTATCAAATGAAAAACAGGATGATGTTCTCCCAATAAAGGTCAAAAAACATCAGCCCTGCCTTTCAAGATGGCACATAATCTAAGCATAAAGAAATACAAAAGATAACACTTTTAAGATTTTGTTTACTTGTGAAGGAAGCTGACTTGATATGCCCCTGCCATATTGGTTTATCACAATTTTAAAGTTGTAAATAAAAGTTTAAAATTGCCTACTAATAATTAAGCTAAAGCATGTCTGATAAGGGGTTATATGGTCATAGAGTCCTGCACGAATCCTTGATCCACTAAACTTATTGAATACTATGCAGCTTCAACCTTGAGGAGTTTGCCAGCCTCTTAAATTCCAGTAAGCAGGGTGCACCATTATTGCAAAAAATATTGTTTTAAACTGTGGAGTCTATAATGGAATTTCACTTGTTTATTAAAATCTAGGGACTCAGCAAAAATCCAGAGGTATGTGTACCTTGTAAACTTCAAGTGTTCAACAGAGTATCTCTTATCTCTTTGCATGACCTGTGTCAGGTCTAAAAGTTACAGATTTTGCCACTTCAAAAGATTACCTTGTTATATTTTCAATGGATATGGCCTATTTTTCCATGAGAGTGCAAAGGAAGCAACATTTGAAATTACTCTGTTAAATCCAAAGTTAAAGTTGCTGAAGAAGGGTATTTGTGCTACACTCTTAAACACTCAAATATTGCTTTCCCTGTTGTGACCACAACAGGGACAATTCAAGACCTTTGTGTGTTCCTCCCTCCAATAAACTGTTTTTAACGCTAATATATCTTTGTGTGGAAGAAGTTTTGTTTTCATGCCTTGGGGCAACTAACGTAATTGCTGCAGCAGTTCTTGTCATCTGCATTTACTGGACAGTCTTAAACTTATTGAGCCAAAAAGTAATAAACCTCTGGGAACAAAGATGTTAAGGTATTTGGCTGCTAGCTGGTTGCAGCACTTGCCAAAATCCTTTAGAAACAGAACTGAATGTTTCTAATGGAATGCTTCGTAAAAAGCACAATAAACTCTGATAAGAAGTTGAGGGGTATTTGTGTGTTGTAGTTATGATCACAAAACAAACATTTTCTGCTAAAGGGTGCACAAATTGGATAAATGGCTTTCTTGCCATCCTGTTGAAACTACAGGCAAGTAAGTTGAAACCAGCTCTTCTTTATGGATCTGATTTTTCTCCATAGAAGCATCCTCCTTGAACACCTATACTTGTTAATGGTGGCTTTTAATCATAAACATTGATAACAACTTGGCTGTAGATATCAGTGATTACAGCTGCTGCCCATTCTTTGCTAGGCAAAAAATCAGTGTCGTCTGATGCTCTTTGTAAAAGAAAATGCCCTGTAGTTGGCCTGTTTCTGCCCCCCCACAAGCTTCTTATTGCTGAGAGAGAATTTAATTGCACCCTAACTCTATCTTCCTTCCCCCTCCTGCAAGCTTTAACTAGCCTCTGGAGTTCAATATCAAGTTTAGTTCCACTCAACCTACATTATCTTGAGCTGTGTTTTGCTATGAAGCACCACTCCAGACTGGTGTTTTATTGCAGGTGTATTCTGCAACCCTTCTCTTGCACAAGGGCTCCAGAGGATCTGCCACATTGTCATCACCACGTAGCTACCTAAGGCTTAGATTCTAAGCTTGTCTGTGCCCAGAGTGGGCAGATTGTAACAATAAAGGGAAAATGTCAGAAAAATTCATCACCCACAACAAATAAGGTGATCAAAAGTATTAACCCAGTTAGAATGATCATACCACCCTATTTTCCTTTGGCATGACAGTGGTACCTCGGGTTAAGAACTTAATTCGTTCTGGAGTTCTGTTCTTAGCATGAAACTGTTCTTAACCTGAGGTACCACTTTAGCTAATGGGGCCTCCTGCTGCCGCTGTGCCGCCACTGTGCAATTTCTGTTCTCATCCTGAAGCAAAGTTCTTAACCCGAGGTAATATTTCTGGGTTAGCAGAGTCTGTAACCTGAAGCGTATGTAACCTGAAGCGTCTGTAACCCGAGGTACCACTGTACTGTGTTTTGGGATGGATTTCAGTAGTGGTAAATTTTGAAGGGCTCAAGCGCCTCATGACAATCCTCACAGCCATACCTTGCTCAACCTTACGCCCACTGAAATTAAAACTCTAAAGTGCTCTGAGAATGAGGAAATCGGAAACCTCTTTCAGAGGGGAAGAAACTGGAGGCCAGGTTTCAACACAACACTAAACTTTATTATTCTTGTTACATTTGATGTCACATTTATTTACACCAATATACCACATAGCAGATTCTGTTTAGCAGAGTGCTAAGCAAAATGTTCTGTCTGTGCATGAGATTTCTCATTGCACACTCGACTGTTCCTGTCCTCTTTTCCTCCTGCGTGACCCTTGTTTCCAAACAGGTTGTTTCACATTACCTTGCATTCTGCTCCAGGAGAATGGACTGTAGCAGCGCCATGTCTCTCAAAAACATGTTGATTCAGTAGCAATATTTAGCACCAGGCTGCCAGCCTATTGAGTTCAAATCAGAATGTAACTTACATTTATGGGAATAGCTGGGCTGATAATGTATAAAAACACCAGATGGAGCTGTCCTTCTGCGTTATAGCAGCAGCTACATATTTCTGTTAGTTCTACATCTCTTTGAAAAGACAAAAATTATGTTGGGAGAACTTTTGTCTAAAGAAGCAATTCTAGTAAGTGGGCATTTGCTTTCACTCTGTTACTGTGTTGTTTGACAATTTGTCTTGATAAGGAACTGCCAAGAAAGCTTAAAAAAAAGTCAATTAGTCAGTACTTGTTAACGTTGTAAGGGCAATTAATTTTCCATGGTCATGGTGGTGTAAGATATGCATTGCTTGATGTGAACTGACATCCATAGCTGGGGAGTGTGACCATAATGTGCCATAATAGGTAGTGTGTATAATTTATATTACCATATTTAGGGAATTTTTTCCTCTCGGTGTAGCATGACTTTCTTATGTTGTAAGCTGCCTTGAGCATGGTTTTAACTATGGAAAGACAGCATACAGATAAAATTATGTATGTATATATTACCTATACAAATAAGATTCTCTACACACATGGCCCAAATCATGATGTAAACATGTTTGGAATAATATCTAAAAGATTGAACATGACAAGTATTTTTTAAGTAGAAACAAACCGAGGTTTCATCCAGGAATACTGATGATTTAAAGCTTCTACCTATTTTTCCTGTTATGCCTGTTAAAATAAATTATGACTCTTATTAGCTTTATGCCAGCATTTTCTGCATTTCCTCAAGAGACCCTGGTAGATGTGTACATTTTTTTTTAAAAAAATGCAATATATTTACAGTTTTAAAAAAGTGCCTCAATCATTTTCTAGTTGGGGAAAAATATGAAAAAAAAAAGGATGTTAAGCTAATTTTTAGGTGAGGGGAGAAATTAACTTTCCTAATAGCAAAATTCTAAGCTGTTGCAAGCAAGGTATATAGAAAACCTTTGTGTGATATAGGTGTTTGTACGTAAATGATATTCAGGAAACTGAATAGTACAGTTCTTGTTCTCTTTCAGTCCTAGAGCCATAGGGAAAGGCTAAAGAGTTACAATTCTTACTTAAATAATATTAAACAAAACAAAACATTCTTCGTAACTATGAAGTTACAGTGGTACCTCTGGTTACGTACTTAATTCGTTCCGGAGGTCCGTTCTTAACCTGAAACTCTTCTTAACCTGAAGCACCACTGTAGCTAATGGGGCCTCCTGCTGCTGCCGCGCTGCCAGAGCACGATTTCTGTTCTCATCCTGAAGCAAAGTTCTTAACCCAAGGTACTATTTCTGGGTTAGCGGAGTCTGTAATCTGAAGCGTATGTAACCCGAGGTACCACCATAATCAGTTTTCTCAATGTAGTTACTGTGCTGGGCAGAGGATGTTTACTTCTAAATGAAGTGTGTGTTGTATTGACCTTTTCAAGGCAAGTGGTCATCCTTCACAAAGACATTATTGACCTATTTCACCACAGTCAAGATTGGCACCCCAGCCCTACCCCTGTTGTAACCAGTGAGAATTAAACATTTTATTTCCATTTATTTCCATGGGACTTGGCATAGCTATGAAGTGATGAAAGCTTTTATGTTGACATGCCATGAGCAGCCTTGTGAAAACTACCATATTGGCCTGAATATAAGGCTCAGTTTCCCCCCCCAAATTCCGACCATGAAAGCATGGCTTATATTCACAACCTTACGGTATGCAGCCAGGAGAGTGGGGCAAACAGCGCCAGTAGCGTGGCAAAGCGGTGCCTCCCCCCCCCCAGTGTAGTTCCCCATCCTCTCCCCCAAGGCCGAGAAGGGAGAGAGCAAGGAAGGGGAAAGGTCATCAGCAACACAGCGTGGCTCCCCCCCCCCACCGCACACGCACCCAGTATGCAGCCAGGAGCACAGCAAGGAATGGAGGGGCTTATATTCAGGTATTTTTCCTCTCCCCCCCCCATTATAAAGGTGCGGCTTATATTCTGGCCAATACAGTAATTTGCTGGTTGCCTGTGTCAAGTAGGAATTGCCTCCAGGCAACTAGGGTGAGAACTAGGGTGGCCAGAAATGTGAGAAGGACAGGAAGACTAGTAAAGAGAAAGAAAAGTAGACGGATAACTTTTGTAGTTACTAACTGTGATTTACTCTTGGGCTTCTTCAGGAAAATAATTTCACATCTTCATGTTGGGCGTAGTGTGGTGGGTGGCCATAGCCCCGGGTGCATGAATTTAGGGGGCATGAATCAGGCACCCCCATGCAAGGATCTCCATTCCACCCTGCCTGCTGACGGGGGTCTCTGGGCACTAGGGTCTGGCCTGGCTCCAATCCTGTCGCTGAATGTTCGCCCACCCTGAGTTGAGGAGGCGCCTGTCAAGGGCTTCATCGGCCAGCTGGGCTCCTCCCTGCATGGACGGGCAGGTGGTGAGGGCTGGGCTGGTGCATGAGCTCCGTGAACCCACCCACCCAGCAGCGTCAGCGGTAAGGGCTGGGGTGGCACAGTGGTTTCTGTTAACCCTCCATGCCCCAGACACTGGCAAATGATGCAACACCACTGCTTCATAGGGCCTATCTTGCCTGTTTCTGTGATACAGACTGAACCTGTTGCACTTGGCAGTGGAGAGTTTTACATTCCCAAAGTGTTAATATGTAACCCTAACTGGCTGGCACATTCTGCAGTCGATTCAGTTTGAAAGCACTGAAAGCACACTTGCATGGCCATAAGCAACCAAATTAATTTAAAAGCTACGGGAGCTTTTGCACAATTCTCTAGAGAAAGACGTATACAGCTGTGTCTATACTGTGCGAGCATAGTGTATCTTACATAAATTAATGCATATGAACAGGGAAGCGTGACTTAAGGGCTTGTGTTGGCTTGTAGTAGAAAGAATGGGTAATTTGTTGGATGGTTTGCATAGCCCATTTACCAAAGTAATATTTCTCTTTGGTTTTTCTTTTCAAGATCCTCATATTAAAGTCTCCGGGAAAAAGGAAAATGTCAAAGAAGCTAAAGAGAAGATCATGTCTGTTTTGGACACAAAAGTAAGATGAAAATCAATTAACCAGCCCTTGGGCTTGGAATTCCAAGTTCTTGATTTCTGAGACTCAGCAGTGCACCAGCACTTAGCGTTCCTGAACCTTCTTAGGTTACATTAAAAAGCAAACATTTTCACTGAAATTTAACATTTACATGGCTTAAAACAGCCAGTGATTATTTCCATCTTTAAATTTGATCTGCTTTCAAGTAATCTCAACTAGTACAACTTTGCATGCTGCAAAATGAGTCAATGACAGCATCCAACAGGAACTCTGGAGTATTTTTATTTTTTTAAGAACTTGGGGGTTTTGTAACTGGACAGTTTTCTTTTTTAATTCATGAGCAGCCTGATCCCATGGAATCCTTACCAAAAGAAAAAAGCTGCTTTGGCACAAGCCGCTGTCTGCGCTGCAGCAACTAAATTTGAGCTCTACATCCCATTTGGTTACAATTTCATGGAAAATCCCCCTAAGAGCTGTCAAGTCATGCAGATGTGCTAATGCAGTTGTTTTAATGGGTGGGGTAAAAATTACTTGCCATGGGCACACTATCTGTACTTGGTCACAGAGTGGGCATTAAAGGTCATGAGAAATATTTGTTAAAATGTTAAATTATGTATTGTGTAATTATCACAAAAAGAAAACTGCATTTTCAATGTAGCATTTGGAAAAGCTGTGCAAGAGTTTGCAGAGACGCTTAGGGCAGTACATGACCCGTGAGGTTAGCCCTGAAGCTTCTCTTTGGATTTAGCCCAGCAAAGTAGAGCCCTTTAAACCACTTAAATATGGCTGTGGCTGAGAGAAGTAAATAGACATGTAACGCTGGTGTGCTGCTTGCTGAATGAGCAGCAACAGCAGCCCATTTGTTTTCTGCAAATGCTTTTAAGCAGGCAAAATAGTTTTGCTTATACATCATACTAAGCAATACCATGGTGTAGTGCAAAATATGCTGGCTGCGGGGGAGGATATTGCGACCACTTTCCTCCTCCCTGGTTTTTTTTAGCTGCTGCGGCATGCTAAGAGTTAAGACATAAAGGTAAAGGTAAAGGGACCCCTGACAATTAAGTCCAGTCACGGACGACTCTGGGTCATCTAACTTTAAAGGTCGAGGGAACCAGCGTTTGTCTGCTTCTGCAGTTTTTCTGGGTCATGTGGGCAGCATGACTAAACCAGAGCAGCGCACGGAAACACTGTTTACCTTCCTGCCAGAGCAGTATCTATTTATCTACTTGCACTGTGTGCTTTCAAACTGCTAGGTTGGCAGGAGCTGGGACCGAACAACGGGAGCTCACCCCATCATGCGGATTCGAACCACCAACCTTTCAATTGGCAAGCCCTAGGCTCAGTGGTTTAGCTTAATTAGTTTGGCTGCTTAATGTGTCATCTGAACCTGGCTTAGCTCTCCTGGATAAACCACAAGCTGTAAACCACAGAACAAACCATGGTTATAATTCACGACATACTCTGGAGAGTTAAACCCAGCAAAGGTTTATACGGCATGCTAAGGCAGACATAGCTTAGCTTTCAACAGTGCAGCAGCAAAACAACCAGAGAAGAGTGTAGTAGTGATGAGGCTTTTTTTCTGGGAGCCTTCATCCTTATGCATTATTGCCAAACTATGATTTGGCAGCTCCTCCTCCTCCTCTAAATTTGTTAGTCACTTTATCTTGTCCAGGGCAACCCAAAGTCACTTACAACCAACCAAACAGACAATAAACCCCACATAGATACCTTAAAACCAAGAGGAAAGATAAATCCATTAACAGCATCCCACCCACTTCTAAAGGCCACAGATAGCTAAATGTCAAAGGCCTGGTTACGGAAGAAAGTTTTTGCATGTCACCTAAACATACATAAAGATGGCACTAGGCAAGCCTCCTGAGCTTAGCATAACATAATACAGCAAGAACGCTCCTCAGCAATGTAACCTTGGTGTTCCATTAGAAGTCCACAATCATTCTCTGTTTGCCCCAGATTTTAGCAGTCACTCCCAGCATGAGTCAGCCGAGGCGTAGTCCTTGTTCTAAACCTTTATTTACCTATTGCTTAGTAGTAGTAGTAGTAGTAGTAGTAGTAGTAGTAGTAGTGTTAGTAGTAGTACTAGTAGTATTTATTGCAAATACTGGTCAGAGGCTTAATAAATGCCAGAGTAAAATGCAAGGTAATTGTCCTTGAGGCACATCATAAAAAATTGTCATTACTCCTGTGTGAGGTTTTTTTTCTTGGTTTGTATTTATAACGTCATCCATTTGCCTTAACCCTTGGGTGTGCCAGCAATTTCAATATAATTTACAGCCCTAATATTTGCCCAAAGGCAAATCTCAAGCATTTAAGAATTGTGGAGAGCAGGTTGTTTTGGCTGAATGGATCATATGGCATCTTCCTTTAATGAAGGAAGGGAAATACTTAGATTCATGGGAACTGTGAGGCGTAGGATTACTGCTTCCCCCTTCTTCGCCCTTCTCTGCTCCTGTGGCTTTAAGAGCAGGCAGGTTCACAGAAAGTTAGTAGATAAAGAGGACTCTCACCTGCTCAACTACTCAGTTTTAGGCTGGGAGAGAGGCAAGGGAAGCAGCTCCATTGAAGGGTTGAGAACATAAGAACAGCCTTGCTGGAACATTCTAAGATCTGTCTAGGGATAGGGTAGCTATGACCCTCCAGAGGTTGACCACTCTCACCATTGAGCCATGCTTATTGGGGCTGATGGGAGTTGGAGGTCCAGCAACATCAGGAGGGCCACAGATTCCCCAATTCCTGGTCGACAGATGTCTCACAAGTACTTAACCATGTGATAACAAATACAGAAGAATATAGGGGTTTTTCTTGAGCAAGTAACCTTCATTTACCAATTTGTGATCTCCTCTTGGAGGGAGGAAGTTTCATTAATCCACCATTTGTATTCAGAACCTTATGCGTTCTGTATCGAAACAATTTTCACCTACTCCACAGTGCTTCACTTGTTAAATTACAGGGCAAAAATATGTGGCCTTTTTTTAATGGCTCTGAAATGTCAACAGTAGAATAGTACTCAGATTTGAAAATGAAAACTGTTCCATTTAAGCTTCCGTTCAGGTTTTTCATAAAGTGTGGGACAAAGGCAACTTTAATATATATATCCTGCATTGGAAGAATGCAATAAAATAAACTTCTGACCTTTCCCCCCTGCAGAGTAATCGAGTCACTCTGAAGATGGATGTGTCCCATACAGAGCATTCTCATGTGATTGGAAAAGGAGGAAATAACATTAAAAGGGTGATGGAGGAAACGGGGTGCCACATCCACTTTCCAGATTCTAATAGAAATAACCAAGC
The DNA here is from genome assembly GCF_027172205.1 of Podarcis raffonei. Lineage (NCBI taxonomy): Eukaryota > Metazoa > Chordata > Lepidosauria > Squamata > Lacertidae > Podarcis > Podarcis raffonei. The sequence goes on from NC_070606.1 coordinate 27,296,323, forward strand.
AGAAAAAAGCAATCAAGTGAGTATATATTTTTCATCCGCTGCGTTGAGTCGTAATATCCATACATATGAGTCAGGGCTTTGTTCATGTCACTGGCATCTCAAGACGTTTTGCTCATTGAGACAAAAGACATTCCCCCACCCCAGACACCTTTCTGTCCTACTCCCAAGCCTCTTCTGCCTAAGGTGACTGTCTTCCACTTGCCGCTGAATAAGGGTGGCTTTGTTTATGTCCTTGGGCATGAATGAGTATAGAGAGAAACTTGAAGCAATGATTCTTAAAAGTTTCCTCAGCCAAACAAATCACTTGCTGAAGTGATCAGAAAGTATTAATTGATTTTTTATTACAAATGCAATGGCTGTCTTTGAAATAGCACCTCGTGTGGTCCAGTCTGTTTTGTTACATTATTTTAAAATAACATTTAAGCACTTCTTGAATTAACTTTGATTACATATCTAATAGGAACCTTGCATAGTTTAAAAAATGTTGCTGTGGGGGAGGGTAGTAAGAAATCAGAACTTCCAATTATGTTTTAAGCATCAAGGATAACCAACAGATGCATAACCGTGAATCACAATGGTAGAATTCATTGTTACAATTTCAATCTTACGTTCATACTTCCACAGGTGTCAATTGCAGGACAACCAGCCGGAGTTGAGTCGGCCAGAGTTAGAATACGGGTAATTATCAGATGCTGGTACCTAATTAGTGCCTTCCATTGAGCCCTCCTGGCTCTTTCCTCATGTCCTTGAAATAAGTTTTTTATATAGTTCACTTGACCCAGAAAGTAGAAAACCACCCTGGCTGCTGTCTACTTTGGTGATGCTGCAGAACTGTGTAGTTCTGAGGATATACTAGTTGTAGCAGATATTTACAGACTTCCTTTCAAACCACTTGTGTTCAGCCTATTTTTATTTGCTGTACTGACAAAGTTATGGACACATTCTGTGGATTAAAGTCCCAGAAGATGCAACAGTTTGTAGATTTTAATATTCACCCTATGTTTCTGGTATCATATCTACCTGTTCCACTGCCAAATAGAGGTGAAATATGATAATTTGATGCTTTCTGATAGAGATTGTGCAATGTAAGATGGTGGGCAGCATAAAATAACATTTAAGGCTGCTTGACTTAGAATTTTGAATATATACCTTCATGATAGGCCAGATAAGTTCTTCCTTGTGTTGAACTTTTGCTGTTCTTTTGTTTCTAATCGCTGTTCCAGGAGCTGCTCCCATTGGTGCTGATGTTTGAATTACCTATAGCTGGAATCCTTCAACCAATCCCTGATCCCAATTCTCCTACAATTCAGCATATATCGCAGACATATAATATTTCAGTATCCTTTAAACAGCGTTCTCGGACATATGGGGCTACAGTCATCATCAGAGGATCTCAGAATAACGCTAGTTCTGTGAAGGTAACACCTTAGCTGATACTACTGTGGTTGTACTGAAGGCACAGTTGGATGTAGTATCTGTTCTTGTTGCTTTGCTTGGATTTGTGTGGCTGACAGTCCCAGTCAGTAAGGGAAACTGCCTGTTTCTGCCCAAGAGAAAGGAGTGAATTGTTTAACATAGCCTTCTTTCAATGGTGTGCATATGCATAATGGAAACTGCAGTTTGCGCTATTCTTCAGGTCATAACCCTGCAGTATCCTAGTACAGATAGGAGTTCCACGTGTTACCTGCATATGTTTAGAGACTGAAACTTGAGCCTGTTTCACACATCAGGCTAGGTGGGTAAGATCAATATGTGTTTGAGTTGAGAGGACAGCCGCCGTCTAGCAGAAGGACATGGTTTACCTCTGTGCACTGACCATGCATTCCAATGTGCTTAGGCCTCATAGACTGTGGCCCTTAGTCCTGATCTTGCTAGGTAGCAATTGTAGCATTTTGGGAAAAGCCACGTTGGATTGCATGTGTGGACATATTGAGTCTAATGACAGACATGCATGGCAGGCCTGGTGACAGGCGGCTAGTCGTGATCTCTGTGCCACATGTGGTATGTTCACCTAATTTATCCAGTTTGGAATATTGTGGAGTACTAAAAGGACGGATCTCTTAGAGAATTTGTTATGCATTCCAACATAAGTGATTTCCTGTGTCTGTCCATAGATGTCATGCAGATGCATCTTTCACCTATTCCATTCATTTTTAATACCAGACAATCAGACTTTTTAAGGAAGCTGCTACTTCCTTAATTTAGAAACCCAATCCGTTGTGGTCAAGTACAAATTGCCACTCCCTGAATTTTAAGTTGTCTCTACTGCACTTGTAATCTACCCTTGCTTAATGCCGTTTTCAGGGTATTTACGTAGGATTTACTCCCATTTTATCCTCACACAAAATATAGCAGCCTTATGAGACTGACTGTGTGTTGGGGAGGAGATAATCTAGTATGGATTGAACAAAATAGAATATATATATTACAGCACTGGATACACAAGGCTGCATATTAATCCCTTTGCTTTAATTGAGATAAGTCTCCCTTTCTGTATGCAGAATATATGGGGAGTAACCTGATATAAACTTTTCTCAAACTTCTTTTAAATAGGAAGGAACAGCTATGCTCTTGGAACACCTGGCTGGTAGCCTGGCTTCTGCAATCCCCGTGAGCACACAGCTGGATATAGCAGCTCAGCATCATCTCTTTATGATGGGTCGGAACGGCAGCAACATCAAGCATATAATGCAGAGAACTGGTGCTCAGATCCATTTCCCCGATCCCAGCAACCCACAGAAGAAATCCACAGTCTACCTCCAGGGCACTATTGAGTCAGTCTGCCTTGCCAGACAGTACCTCATGGTATGTACATTAAAACTTTGGAAATTGTCAAGCAGCAGCAGCAACAACAACACACTGCAATCACAGGGCAATTCACTGGTACTCAAATGAATGATAAGGCTGTAGGTTTGTCAGCAGTTATGCGGTCAATAGGGATCAGCTGCTGTTTCCAGATCTGCAAGACCAGGGGTTCCCAGTTCTCTCTGGAGTGGTAAATCTGTGTCTAGACTGTCTCGCTTCAGGCTGATGTGGATTTGTGTGATTTGAATGCTCCTCCATACAAAAGGAAAATATAAAAAACTGGAATGTTAAAAACAAGGTTTGGGTTTAACCAGTGCTGTTTTTCTAGAAAAAGAGGTGCTGGAACTCACCATGAACACCTCCCTTGTTCCCTAACAATGGCAATGGTGTCCACCTGAGAGGTGCCGGAACTGAGTTCTGGCTGGAAAAAAGCCCTGGGTTTAATTCTCCCTACTTCACTTCTAGTTTCCTCTTGCAGAGGGATTTTTGTGCATGGAGTAGCAATCAGTCATGTGAGCCAAAACCAGGTTTGCCACCTCAGCGAGAACTTGGCATTGAGCATATTATGATTTATATATGTGTTTCCAAACACAAGTGTGTCCCATTCACAGGCTACCTTCTTAGGTGTACACAAACATAATCAGTTCAATAGGGTTAAGAGACTCTTCAATTAAATTATGCATGATTTAACCAATGAGTTACTAACAAGAAGCCAATGTTGGTCTGTTTTCTAAGTAATTTAAACATGCAAATACCTCAGCACAAAGGTTTGCAAAGATCTGGTGGGAAATTCTAGCGTTAGTAGCTCAAATCAGTGACATTTGAGTTCCAGCCCAAAAACTGTTTACTTGGATTTCATGAACTATGGGTTTTGGAATTTGAGAATTATAAGTACAGGGAATTGATTTTTGAATTCCCATAGCCTAAAACAGCAATAGGGTGGCGCTGTGGGTTAAACCACAGAACCTAGGACTTGCTGATCAGAAGGTTGGCGGTTCGAATCCCCGTGACGGGGTGAGCTCCCGTTGCTCAGTCCCTGCTCCTGCCCACCTAGCAGTTCGAAAGCACGTCAAAGTGCAAGTAGATAAATAGGTACCGCTCTGGCGGGAAGGTAAACGGCTTTTCTGTGCACTGCTCTGGTTTACCAGAAGCGGCTTAGTCATGCTGGCCACATGACCCGGAAGCTGTACGCCGGCTCCCTCGGCCAATAAAACGAGATGAGCGCCAGAACCCTTGAGTCGGTCACGACTAGACCGAATGGTCAGGGGTCCCTTTACGTAAAACAGCAATAGTGAGAATTCAAGTTAGCAGATTTGTAACACACACATCCAGTTGACAAGAACTAACATAACCATTCTTTCTTTCAATGCTTCAAGGGAGTGCACTTATAATGGGATGGTAAGTTATCTATAATATGTTGTTAAAGTTGACTATCCAACTAGTAGTATTCAATGTGGCGGAAGAAATTTAATCTAGAACTATCCTTTTTAAGAAATGCTCATAGGGAACACCATAAGGGATACTGATTAGTTTCTATGTAAGAATGACAGAAAGCTTAAATTAAAAAGCCCCTTTTTAATGCTCAGAAGAGCAGCAGAGGTTTTTTTTTGTATTTTTAAATATAGTGAACAATGATGAGCAGATAAAGTACAAGGATGATTTTTTACAAGCATGTCATGCTTATTAATTTTATTTATCTTTCTTCAGACAGTTCAGGTTTTATAAAATAATAATAATAATGATGATGATGATGATGCAACAAGCTAGAAGAAGGCAACGCATCCAAAGGACAAAAAGCCGGTTTAAAGCAGTATAAAATGGGATGCCTTAAAAGGCCTTCATGAATAAAAAATACCTTCAGTCGGCTCAGCGCTAGGCAAGCCTTTTGCAGTGAAAGGAGCTCTAGAATCTGAGTGCTGCTGCAGACATAAGTGTCTCCCCAGCTCACCTCAGATATTGGGGGCAGAGATGCAAAGAAAGGTTTCTGAGGAGAATCCCTAGAACTGGGGAGATCAAACCATTAAAAACAGCATTTTGAATTGAGCTTAGTAATTGACAAGAAGCCAGTGCAAATGTCTGGCCAGATGAGTTCCATGCACCCTTTCCTAGTTTGTGTAGAACATGGTAAGTAGATTACTAACTGAAACTGGCCATCATCCAGTCCATTACCAGTCTCAGACAGTGGTTCCTTAACCCCCGCCGTCTCACCTGCATTTAATGAGAGGAAGAAATATAGTTGGGTGACAACACTACTTCCCAAATACCCTCTCTCAGTGGCTTCTGGTGTTAAATAAGAAAGCTTCATTGCAAAATTAAATATGTCTTAGTTTTTAGGTTCTTGTGTTTTCTTTTTCATTCATTTGCAAACGCAGGAAATGTGTGAACCAATTTTAAGAATCACTTGTGAAAATGGACTGGTGCTGCAATCCTGTACCTCCTTACATAGGAGTAAGCCCCTCCAATTTCAGTGGCACTTACTTTTGAGTAGGCACTTGTAGGATAATGCTCTGCTTGCCTGTTGATATTGGGTTTTGTGTTTAATCTTTCAGGGCTGCCTTCCTCTTGTGCTGATGTTTGATATGAAGGAAGAAATTGATGTAGAACCACACTTTATAACTCAGCTAATGGAACAGCTAGACGTCTTCATTAGTATTAAGCCAAAGCCAAAGCAGCCAAGCAAGGTTGGTAGAAAACATTCCCTTTCTGTAGCCTTCCTTCTGCAGCCCAGAAATAAACCAAACTAGCTGTTCAGTCAATGGATGTAAAGCAACTGAAAACAAGACCTGCTTTTTATTGAGAATTATTTCCTGCATTCACAGAGCACCTCTGCAGCCAGTTTGCACTCTTTAAAAAAGATAATCTAATGCATTTAGCTCTGAGAAGCCAGTGCTTCTAATAAACCAGGAATGTTATGGAAACTCTATCCCCTTTAACTGTCCATGCATACTCAGACCCAGCTCTAGAGTGCACAAGCAAGAGGGCTTACTCAGTGGCACTTGGGAAACCAGAAGCTAAGCAGGACATGGTTCCCCATCTATTGCAATGTCTCCACCAAAGAGCCCTTGTGATGATGGGCTCTGGTGAGAGGCAAGCAAGGCATTGACCTCTGTTGTCTATGCTTAGAACCCAGAATGTGCCCCATTGGGCCTGTTCATATTTTTCAGTAGTATCTTCCAACTTGATACTTCACTCAGCCGTGAAACTCAATGAGTGACCCTGGGCAAGTCCCTGTCTCTCAGCCTAACCTATTTCACAGGGTTTTAAGGATGGGGAAAAAATGAGGGGTGGGGTTATGTGCGCTGCCTTAAGCGCCTTTGGATATAAAGCAGGAAATAAGTATAACAAATTCCTAAACGGGTTGCAAGGCCTGCACAACATTTGCATACAGATTTGTGAAATAATGGGAAGAGGAGAAAATATATCTCTTTCACGATTTTATAGGAGAAAGCACTAAACAGGGCAACATCCGTCTCGAATCACCACTGGGTAATATCCATCCTATTACCTTGATTTTAACTTAGACTATTAACTAATTTGTAGCTGGCTTTATTTGAACTGGGACGCAGGTGGTGATGTGGGTTAAATCACAGAGCCTAGGACTTGCCGATCAGAAGGTCGGCGGTTTGAATCCCTGCGACGGGGTGAGCTCCCGTTGCTCGGTCCCTGCTCCTGCCAGCCTAGCAATTCGAAAGCACGTCAAAGTGCAAGTAGATAAATAGTTACCACTCTGGCGGGAAGGTAAGCGGCGTTTCTGTGCGCTGCTCTGGTTCGCCAGAAGCGGCTTAGTCATGCTGGCCACATGACCCGGAAGCTGTACGCTGGCTCCCTCGGTCAATAAAGCGAGATGAGCGCCACAACCCCAGAGTCGGCAACGACTGGGCCCAATGGTCAGGGGTCCCTTTACCTTTACCTTATTTGAACTGGCTTTATCAGACTATCTTTATTTGGTTTGTTATTTGTGAACAATTAAAACCCTCTTCGTTATATTCCTGGTACTGCAGTAAAGCTTTAATAATAAAGGCTTCCAATGAACATGAGCAGTGTTAGAAACTGAGATATGAAAGCTAGGGGTAAATGGCACCTTAAGCCTAGGTTATGGGCGCAACAACGGAATGTCTAGGCACACTTTTTTATAACAAGAATACAAAGCTGAAAATGAATGAATTTCAGCTAAAATATTAAGTTCATTTTTCACATGATCTAGTCCATGGGTAGGCAAACTAAGGCCCAGGGCCCGGATCCGGCCCAATCACCTTCTAAATCCGGCCCACGGATGGTCCAGGAATCAGCATGTTTTTACATGAGTAGAATGTGTGCTTTTATTTGAAATGCATATCTGGATTATTTGGGGTGCATAGGAATTTGTTTTGTTTGGTTGGTTGGTTTCAAAATATAGTCCCGCCCCCCACAAGTTCTGAGGAACAATGGGCCGGACCCCAGTTGAAAAAGTTTGCTGGCCCCTGATCTAGTCCTTCCTTGCCCCCCCCCCGCCCCCTAATATTCTTAAGAGGGTGTCTTATCCAGTCTTCAGAGAGTAACTGGAAGTGGGGAGGCAGAAAAAGGTCCCCCTTTCCTTCCACTCTGCAGTTTTAATCTGAAATCTTAGGCACAGTACTGCACCCAGAGCTCCTGTCACAAAATACGCCTAGAACAATGGGAGTTCTGAACATGAGGTTTCTAGTTCATTCTTATGTTGTTTTAGAGATATAAGCAACACAAATATAGAAACCCAAGCAAGGGAAGAATTGTCAGGTGTTTGTAAAAACTCCATATAGCGGACATTTTTACTAAAATTTCAGGCTGATTGTACTTGATGTAAGAATGCTGTTCCACAACTAGTGCCCATTGCAATGCAGTCTGGGTTGGAAGATTAAATGATGGAATAATTCCTTGAGCTCCCCACCACATGGCCAGAATTTGGTTTTCCTTAACCAGAGCTTCTGGAAGTAATGACATGGCAAAGTTAATAAGGATCTGAGCCTGTAGTGTAGCAGTTGCATTCACCATGCACATATTCAGTTCAAACTGGCAAAATATGTTGTTTACATCAATTGATCTCCAGGTCTCCTGTAGATTGTAGATTTAATTCATGTTGGTAACTGCCTCCCTCCCTCTTCAGAGACAAGTAGAAGTACCAAAGGATAAATTGTTTTCAATATGTGCAATCATAAGTTATGTGACCAGAATTGGAAACTTTGAGCAGGGCTATGCAGAATTTCTGGTTGTGAGTGAACCTTGGTTTGCATTAACTACACTGACACATTACACATGTAACATTGTTAGCTTATGGAGGGGAAACAGCCTGAGTTCACGAGGCTGGGAGTGGGGGTGGATGCAGGATATAGGGGCTCAAAAGGCATGAACTTGAGAGGGAGAATAATCAGTAGCATACACGGTTTCCATCCTAAAATGGATGGAAGGAAGATTTTAGCTCAGGTACAAGCAGCATTTTGGTTGTTGGCAAACCTTGCTCTGTGATCGAAGATTGGGCAGAAAAGAGGATGCTGGAAGTTGTGGACTCCATTAAGGCTGACAGGATCTCACTTTTCCTGTGTATGTAAAAATGTAGATTTGATACCAGAACTATTTAGTGTAATTCTAAGTAGTTGCAGGAGAAATGAATTTTTTACATAAACACTTGTCCCGTTTTGAAAGATGATAAAACATACACATTATTTAAATAATTGTGTTTTATCTTGTAAGGGAGAAAATAAACAGGCCTCGTTGTACCATCCCTGTGTTCCACAGTTCTTCCTTTAGAAAAAGGCAAAATGTTAAGTAATCCCTACAAGTTTTGCAGACCTAACTGCCATCTTTCTATTAATACCAGAGGATGAGTTTGGCTCGAGAGTGGGTTTATAAACAAATTTCTCTAAATGTTGCCAGTTATCAGAATCCCTTGGAACATTTCATTGCATTTCCTTGCTTGCATGTTTTCTCCTTACAGTCTGTAATTGTGAAAAGTGTTGAGCGAAATGCCTTAAACATGTACGAGGCACGAAAATGTCTCCTGGGCCTTGAAAGCAGTGGAGTCCCCATGGCAACAAGCCCATCCACAGTCTCGTGTCCTGTTGGCCTCTCATGTCCTGGTTTGGATATCCTGTCCTCGGCTGGGCTAGGACTTACTGGACTCGGTAAGAAGTCTACAGTACTTTACTGCACTCCAAAACTTCACACTATGAGTTGGGTTGTGGGACAAGCTGTGTGTTTTAACCATGTATTTAACTGAAGAGGGGTAATGGAAGATATTGAGGGTGGGATGTGAAATAACGGCTTTGGGGTAATGCTGTTGGCAATGAAGGAACAGCTGGGCTAAGAGACAAGGATAGGACAGAGTTGGGTGTCAATGGGATTTCTGATTAAAGTACAAGTCCATTGGTGACCAGTTTCCAAAGGGTGTTGTTGACCTTGCAGCACTAGAGTTTAAAGAGAGAGGGAAGTACAGTGCCCCATGTCCAGGTAGCCCCAGCATCACTGAAGGGGGAAGTAGCTATCATGGGAAGTATAGGTTTATGTGGACTCCTCTTTGAAAATGTCAGTCCTCCAATGTGATATTAAAGCAAAATTAATTTGAAGAATTTGATTTATTTTTTTAAAGCATTGTTTCATTAATTCTGTGCAGGCGTGTGAGGGGTAAGTTACCTGTCTTGCTTTTTTACTTTGTAGGCCTCCTTGGTCCAACAGCCTTGTCTGTCAGCACGTCCACCACACCAAATTCTCTCCTAAATGCTCTCAATAGTTCTGTTAGTCCTTTGCAGAGTCCTAGTTCAGGCACGCCCAGCCCAACATTGTGGGCATCTTCAATTGCCAATACAAGTGCTACAGGTTAGTAGGTCTCATTTGTTTGATTTAAAAAAAAAACCTTGAACTTTTGCATAGTGAACGGTAAAAAATGTTTTTAGAAAGAAGCATGGGATCCAAATTATAAAGAACTCCCAAGTTCCACAAAGGTTTATGGCAGAGCTTTCCCAACTTTTCATGTTGTTGACACACTTTTTAGACATGCATCATTTTACGACACAGTAATTCAGTTTTGCTAGCAAACCGGAGGTTAAGCTAACCCATTTCCAGCCCTAGGAGGAGCGTGGGGAGCGTTCGCACAACACACCTACACACTGCAGCCAACACACTAACGTGTCGCGTCACAGTTTGGAAAGCTCTCGTTTATAGCATTAAAGTGATGTGATCAAGTTTAAGTCTCTTCGTTGTAATGACCTTCTTTACAGTGGAGTATCCTAGGATAGAGCACTTCCTTTGCAGAATGTTCCAGATTCAGTCATTGACATTTCAAGTAGTAGGACGGTGCCATAGAGAGATGCCGGCAGTTGAGAAAAAGCTGTAGTGGAGCAATTGCCTGGCTGTCTGTAATTGCTGCTCTATTTAATTAAGATTTTGTGCATGACTGCAATTGAGAAATGTTACTGATCTAGAAGTTGTTACATTTTCTTTCAGGCTTCTCTGCTATTCCCCACCTGATGATGCCATCTACTGCCCAAGCCACTTTGACCAGTATTCTTCTATCAGGAGTGCCAAACTATAGCCAGAACACGCCATCTCCCCCTCCTGGCTTGACCCCTGTCGATATTCATGTCAATGGCATGCAAGCGGAAAACAAGAAAAGCTCAGCTTCTCTAAATGGTCATGTAAAGGTAAATCGACTTAGGCTACAATCCTAAGCATTCTTCGTTGAGAGTATGCCATTGAACTAAGTAAATATACTTAGGATTATGCAGTCAATGCATGCTGAAAATATATCTAAGTAAATTATCATTTAGACAATAAAAACCTTATGTTAAAATCTTACGTTAAAACAGCAAGCAGAGCATAAAAAATCTCCTGCCTTGATTAATTAGGGCACTTTGTCAATCTAATGGTTATAAACTGTAACACAGCAGGTAAATGTGGAGATTGTGGTCAAACATTAATTTATCTATCTCCCTCTGTACAGGTGGGACCAATCTGAGGTGGGCACCTTTTTACTATTTACAGGCTGGAAGTAAGTCTGGGGTCTGTGTGCTCCCTCTCCTCCTACAGTGAAGCTGCCAGAAAGGGGTTGGAAGCTTTAGGTTTCATTTTTATTTAAACACAGTTTAGTTGCATGTACCAACCCAGACAAACTGTGGTTAGTTATAAGGATGATTTGCTGAAACCAGTCAACTTCATATACCATGGTTTGATGTTGGCTTGTTTCAATAAATAATAGTTTAGACTAACCACAGTTTTTCAGGATTTGGACATAAAGCTGAGTTGCATTTAAATGAAAATGAACACTTCTGATCTCCTCATTACTGTACTGAAGGAGAAGAGAAGGAGGAGCATATGAGACCAAGGCTTTTTCACTTGTTAAACCATAGTTTAACATAGCATCCAGATGCAGCCACAGAGTTGGTTGTATTTTAAGTCCCATTTGAAATCAGTTCAAGCCAGCTAAAGGTCTCACTAATGTCAATAGAAAGCAACCAACCAAGCAATTTTGTGTTCAATCACTTTGGCACAAAGATAATTTTCAACAGTGACAATCTGAACTCACAGTATTGGAAGAGTGCATCAGTGGATGGCTTCTGTGGGGCATGACAAAAGTCTTCTGTGGATTGTTGTTGTTTAGTCGTTTAGTCGTGTCCGACTCTTCGTGACCCCATGGACCAGAGCACACCAGGCACTCCTGTCTTCCACTGCCTCCCGCAGTTTGGTCAAACTCATGTTCGTAGCTTTGAGAACACTGTCCGACCATCTCGTCCTCTGTCGTCCCCTTCTCCTTGTGCCCTCAATCTTTCCCAACATCAGGGTCTTTTCCAGGGAGTCTTCTCTTCTCATGAGGTGGCCAAAGTATTGGAGCCTCAGCTTCACGATCTGTCCTTCCAGTGAGCACTCAGGGCTAATTTCTGATAATAATCTTCTGTGGATTAGGGTCAGACATAAATATTCCATTCAGTTAAACTATGCTTGATCTTGGGAAAAGAGTGGGTGTGCTATTTGCTGGGAAAGGCATCTGGGTAAACAGGGGATGACTCTAGTGGTGTCCTTGAGTGTACATATTGTATTGCCATTCCCTTCTAGGAGAGTTGCTAAAGTTCTGCTCCTTGTGACATTGCTTGCGAGCCAAATCCCCTGTTCCTGACATTGTCCTGGTTTGCATTTCACTTTAAACCATAGTTAAAATAAACTGTGGTTTAATGTGAATGGACAGAATTCTAGCGCGTGCAGCCAAAATCACGGGTGCTTTGCTCCTCTCTTGCTGGGAATCAAGCTGTGCTCTGGCTTGTTGTGTCATCTGAACCTGGTTTCATCATTTATTTCTCTCCAAAACATGAATTGGAAGCCAAGGTTTGTTCCTGGCCTAATGCTTGTGGTTTGTTTGGGGGAAAGAAACCATGACCCAAGTTTGGATGACACGATAAGCCAGACCATGGCCTGTTTCCCGGCAGCAGCAGGGGAGGAGTGCAGCACCCAGGATTTCAGCAGCATGCAGTAGCACAGAGCTTTTTCCCATTAAACCACAGGGGTTTTGTTTTGTTTCAAACTATGGTTACTTTTCTGTGTTGTGTGAAACGTGCCATTAGGTTTTCTCATCTCCACCCGGGCATCTCTTTCATGACAGGCCCTGCTCTGTATGGGCACCCCTCTTGCCATTCATCAAAGGACTTTTGCTAGTGTAAATGCTTAAGTGTAAAGTGCTCTTTTTTGTTGTTCTCAGTGGATCTTTTTCAATAAAATGTTTTATAGTTTAAGATTATGACTAAACATTCTTGCGACTATTCCAGACCTCAGCTATGAAATATACTGCACTAACTGCTGCATCACTCGGTGAAAATGTGTTGGGTCCAAACCACAGCGATCCATCCAGGCAGACAAATAGTCATAGTGCCTCCGAACAAGTGACCACCAAGGCAAATGCTGGCGAAGGTATAATCAAATAAGCATTTGTGCTTTCTCAGGTTGCCTTATCCTCTCAGATGGGCAGGGTTACCTCTCCTCCTGAGAGATTTGGGATAAGCTTGTATTTTAATTGGTGATGAATCATTCCAAACACCAGCTGAGTAAACGGCAAGCTAAGCGACTAAGCAGATAGGAAGAAATTAAGAAGGAGCTGCCAGTTTCAGCAGGATTCCCAAGTCGTTGTCATGCTAAATATTGAAGAGATGCTCAAGTTCAAATAGCTGGCCAAGGGTTGCCGTTAAATCCATTGTCACTCATCTTACACATGAGTTCGTCAGTAGCTTGGCTTGGAATAAAACAAGCCGTGCTTCATTATAGAAATGAGCCTTGGGCTTGCATGCTTTCCCTCCCCTTAGTTGGAAAGGGAGGAGTTTTAAATCTCCTGTCCCCAGTTTATTCTAACCTGCAGTTTCCTGAACTCAGGCAAAATGGGAAAGAAGGGAATATATGAGCTCAAGATTCACGGCAGCTTTCACTTCAAACAGCAAGCCATGCTTTTATATTACATATGAGCCAGACCAGTAAAACTGCTCAAATCGAGGTTTTTATATTGCACTGTAAAATTCAATTTCTTAGTTTCATGGTATGATGAATGATAGAGGTGTAGTATGGTTCACATATCTTCTAATATTACACCTTCAAATGTGTATATGGCTGCTATAGGTCTCTGTGTAGTGCTTTGCTGAAAAGTTTGGTAACAGAAATTCTGCACCAAGAAAATGTGAATCATTCTTTCCCTATACAAATGATACATGAGCATGCTTTGTGTTTTTATTACAAAATTCTGCTGCACATAGTGACTGTGTTTAACTATTTTTTTGGAAAGCTGCAAATATCCTTCATAATAAATTGAAATGCCCAAATCTTCAGCGGAATCAATACTATAGAAGGATCTTGGTGGCTATCGAATCAGTTCCTATAGTGACCAGATTTGTGCTAGCTTTAAATCATTCCTGACAGATACATAATATACAGCTCTTTGTTCTTCATAGGTTGCAATGATGCCTTTGTGGAGGTGGGCATGCCAAGAAGTCCTTCACATTCAGCCAATGCCAGTGATCTCAAGCAAATGATGAGTTCCTCCAAGCAATCCTGTGCAAAGAGGCAAACAGTAGAACTGTTGCAAGGCACCAAAAACTCTCACTTACAGTATGTCACATTCATAAATATGACTTTATAAAGTACAGGGAGGCCGTAACATATTTTACATGTTCTGGCGAAGGGCAGGTAGCTCTGCCATTAATAACGGTCTTACTCTGGAGTTAAGGCTCTGCCCTGAAGTAAGAAAGCTTCTCAGAATTCATATGGACATGGTGATCTCTTGATGACCCATGTTTGACATGTTTTGCTTCATTGAAGTGCTACCTGCATGCTAATACTTAACAGAGAGTCTCTCAATGTTACCATCCCCCTATTGCAGTAGAGATTCCCTAGGGCTGAGAAAACAAGGCTTGCGCAAGGCTACATAGTGAGTGGTGAGATTTCAGCAGGGAATTTTGTGATTTACAGGTCAGTCTCATACCCACCACACTAGCTCTCCAAAAGAAATGTGTGGGGTTCACAGCATACTTTCCTCAAGACAACTCTTCAGTAACTTTTAAGGCAGGCTTTTTAATATTGTCATAGTGATGTAGTTGCGACTTCTCAATTGGATGTGGGTTATATTCCTCCCTTTGCTTAAATGTAGGGAGCAATGTGACCAGATCAGTACACACCAATAAGTTGGCCCACACTTAAATAGCCTTTTCCACTAATCCTTGGTCTGTGACACATGGGCCACAAGGAACATATTCATGCACTCTTAGATCTACATACCTCCAAAGATGCTCTCTTGGGAAACGAGTGAGCCAAACTCTCTTATTCACACTTTGAATTGAGTTTTTTGGGAAGTTAATGCAAATAATACTGGTGGCCGTGGAAGCTAAAGCCAACATTAGCAGACTGCTTGCTGCGTCACCTCTGAAAAAGCAAGCTTTAAATTCTGTACAAAGTTATTATTTGCATTCCAGTGCTTAAAGATGAGTATCTAATCTGTCTTGTCCTTCAAAAATGTTTTCTTTTCCTGTTGCTTTAACTGAGAACAAAACAAATGCTGTTAAGATCTCTGAGCACTTTAAAAGCAAATCCTGCTCCCTGAAAGAAACCCCTCTCATCTTTACAGCACCGCAGAGAGGCTGCTTTCAGATTCTGAGCTGAGTGGTTCAGAGAACCCAGTGGCTGATAAAAAGGCTCCTGGAAGTGAACGAGCAGCTGAGAGGGCGGCAGCAGCCCAGCAGAATTCTGAAAGAGCGCGCCTTGCCCCACAGTCGTCATATGTGAATATGCAGGTACTGAGCATGTGGTAGCTTAAGCCCAAATTGTGGTGAAAACCAGGAAGTGGCCAGATCTGGACTCCAATTACTCTGGCTCCTTCAGCCCTTATCTCTCTCTCTCTCTCTCTCTCTCTCTCTCTCTCTCTCTCTCTCTCTCTCTGTGTGTGTGTGTGTGTGTGTGAGAGAGAGAGAGAGAGAGAGAGAGAGAGAGAGAGAGAGAGAGCCTTCTTAAAATGCACACAATTAAAATTCCACCCTAAGAAGGATTCTGCATGTGCCAGTCTACATATGCCTGGTCCATAATTGCAAAAAGATGTCCCATTATGGATATGGCAAGAAAAAGCAGGCAGCCAATCTACCCCAAGGGGGTTAGAGCTCATACTGTGGTAACTTGGTGATGGAACTTGGTGACCAAAGCAAAACTCGGCATGCAGAAATTTTTCAGTGCTCCTGCAGCAGTAATCACATGGTGAAGAAGCAGTTTTTAGATCAGAGAACCAAACTCCGAATACCTTGGAAAAAGAGGCTGCATTTGAAAATAGTAGATTGGGTGAAGGTTTAGGAATAACTACAAAGCTATTTACAGCCCTAATTAGCTGGTTTTAAGTGAAAGTTTTAAGTATATCAAAAGTTAATTGGACTTGCTGGCACATTGTTGTTCAGTGCTTAGTGTTCCCCCTAGACAAACTTATGGACCGTGATCAAAATCTTTGTGGCTTGGAGAGCAGAGTACTGGCATGACATTTAGTGAGAGCAGTGATTAAGCTGCCTTCTGTGTGTTTCATTTTTAGGCATTTGACTATGAACAGAAGAAGCTATTAGCAACCAAAGGTATGTGGGACAACTGTGACTTGCAGCCTATATATCTGTTTGGTAGCTGAGCAATGAAAGGGTTCATGCTTCCATCCCCTGCTGCCCTGAGATTTGGCTGGGTTGGTTGCTCAAATCAAGAAGCTGTATCGTAGACAACATGTTTTGCAATCCAAACTTCTCTGTGTATAAAAACTCTGGTTCTGCTGTTACAGTGTGGGAGAACACTGTAAACTTGAAACTTCTTGGTCCACAATAAACTTGTCTTGGGGCAGGTGGTTGGAAAGGATACATACTCATGTTTCATCGGGAACTTTGTTTTCAAGAAACACAGGCCTCAGCTGCTACTGCACCATTTTCCTCTTGTATAATCATGATTAGCATGTGTCCCCTTTTGGATGGAGGGGATTGCCAACCGGCTGCGCATCCTGTAAACACAGGGGGAAAGTGTTGGGGGTTCAATGCCTTCCATATTTCTAAGCATAAGTGACCGCAGTTGGAATGGGTGCTGCGTGCATACATTAATATGCACATCTGGCTAATCCCCATATAAAATATATGTGGAAGGATCACGGAAGTCATTGGCAAGTGGACCTCGGTCCTGTATACCTGAAGGAGTGTCTCCACTCCTGTCATCCAGCCTGGACACTGAGGTCCAGCGCCAAGGGCCTTCTGGCGGTTCCCTCGCTGCGAGAAGTGAAGTTACAGGGAACCAGGGAGAGGGCCTTCTTGGTAGTGGCACCTGCCTTGTTGAATGCCCTCCCAGCAGATGTCAAGGCAATAAGCAACTATTTTACTTTTAAAAGACAACTGAAGGCGGCTCTATTTAGGGATATTTTTAATGTCTCACGCTGTATTGTTTTTAATATTCTGTTGGAAGCCGCCCAGAGTGGCTGGGGAAACCCAGCCAGATGGGCGGGGTATAATAAAAAATTATTATTATTATTATTATTATTATTATTAGCAACACAGCGTTCCATCATGAAGGTCTTGGGACTCACCTCAGTTCTCCATTTCTCTTTTCCAAATAGCCTCCCTCTTTCTTCTGCCATATATGCCAGAACTTCTCTATAAGGAATGAGATGTGCATGCATGTATGTACAAATGCCTGCAGCACACATTATTATATCTAAGATACTTAGCTTGTATGTGTTCTTGGAGCGCCATGGTTTCTCCTCACACATACAGAATCGTAAGCCCCTACAAGATTGGAGGTCATCACACCATCTCAGTATACGTGGAGGGAAGCAAAGGTTAAGAGCAACCTGTTTTGGCCGAAAGATGCCATTTTTATCCAAAAACGTACAGGGTTCATGCTTAAGGGTATGCTGTCTTTTGTTTTCTTTAAGCTATGTTAAAGAAGCCAGTTGTTACGGAGGTGAGGACACCGACAAACACCTGGAGTGGGCTTGGCTTCTCCAAATCAATGCCAGCTGAAACAATCAAGGAATTGAGAAGAGCTAACCACGTGTCTTATAAACCGTCCATGTCGACAACTTATGAGGTATGCAAAACTGCAAATGAGTTTTACTATGCATGCAAGAAACTCACCTGAACTTTGAACATATGTACCGATTTGCAGCGAATTTGAAGCTCCAAGGGTCTTAAGAAGGTGCAACTCTTCATTGATTTATGGAGTCTCTGTTAATTTTATTGGGTTTTAAAAACAGGTTCAGCATAGGCTGTACCACAAGCAAAGAACTAGAGAAATGTGGTCCTGTGGATGTTAAAAGAGTAAAAATAGTCACACGGGATCAATCCAAGGCTGTAGCTCTGTGGCAGATTCCCCAGTGTAGTCGGTGGTGATCACCTGTGTTTTTTTGTACAAGTGTCTGCAAAGCAAAAGTATTTTCATTTCTAGCTTGAATGAATAATCATAATGGCCTGTTTTCTAGAATGCAGCCGCAACTAATTGCAGGCTTCACAAGGACTTAAAACTTGTCTTTGTGGCTTTCACAATAAGACACATGAGATAATTACTGAAGGTTCAAGGCCTATGAAATCTAAAGTGGAAAAAGCCAGGGGGGGGGAGAGATTCTGCCTGTTGGCAACTGGACCCCCACATGGACATGGTTCATGCCACGAGGTTAAGTTACATGGCAAGTGCAATACAGATTCCCACAGGGAATCATTTTGCAGTGGCTTCTAGATGGAGAGGGGATTGCAGTGTCATGATCTACTGTGGCTTCCTGGTAGCAGAGCTGTGGTACTCTTGGTTGACAAGGAGGGATGAGAAAGCAAGAGTAGTCATGCAGCTCCCCTGCTCAACATTTCAAGGTCTTCGGCATTGAGCTCCTCCTACAGCAAATTTTCATTGTGGTAACACTGCAAAACACTCAACTTTATAAAGGAGCATCTCTTTAGATATGATGCCAGATCTTTACCAACACCAAATGTATATGGGTTTTGCTGCCATTTGAATTTTCTGGGGAGTGGGGTGCAAGGGATTCCCCCATGACAGTGTTAACAGTGGCAGGGTGGAAAGTCTACTGTTCAGTTGTCTAACTGATAGGTGGAAAACACTCATGGCAGAAACTGTGCTTTCTCTTTTGCAAAGTCAAAACATTGCATTAAATGAGATACAGGCTTTTTTGTGAACCATCTTCACAACTTATGAATAGGATGTAAATGATAAAAATGGATTTCCCTTAGGAACAGGTTTAGTTTGGCCACGCTGTTCCTCGTACTGTATATACTTTTAGCAGATAAATGTTGACTCGTGTGTTTCACATTATCTTTCAGCCATTTTACTTGTCTCCCTTTTTCACAGGAGTTTATTAGGAAACTAAAAATGTTTTCTGTCTCTGAGTCACTTGGCTGTAGCCCAGAAGCAAACCACAGCCTGGGTTCCTTGCTCTGTAAACTATTTCTTCAGAGACTCCGCCACTCATTGTTTTGCTTTGCTTGAGACATGTGGGCAAAATAAAAACCATGGATCCCTTTGTTTTCCTGCTTATACTGGGCTGTTTTCAGAACTTCCATTGGTATTAGAAAGCACTTCTGTCACGGTACCTTACATCATTGATTCCAAAATTATTAGCCCAGGAGTTAACCAGTGAACTCTGGGAACATGTGGGTGTGGTCACAAAGTCTCCAGTGGATCACATGACAATCTCAGTGTGGTGAGGAGCATTCCAGGTCATAGTTAAAGACTGGCCCTGTGAAGGCACTGTTGCATTAGGATGGTGCCATTTTCTTTTTTAAAAAGAGCTTCACAGGTTTACTTGTGATACGGGTCATGAGTTTCTTTCCCTAAAACCAAAGTTATGGAGATGTCTCTTACAAAAAATGGGAGCAAGCCCAATAAAAAGGAAGAGTAGCATTGAAAAGGGTGCCAAACATATTACAACCATGTTGGTGATTGATGTGTGCTTCAGTGATTAGCTACTGCCAAAATGAATGCCTAGGTGGCACAACCTTGGTTTATTGCATAACTGTGGTTGCTTTTTTTATTTATTCGATTTATATACCACCCTTTATCCAAAGATCCCAGGGCAGCATAATAATTTATGCAGCATAATAACAAAAACATAACACACAGCATGATAATAAAATAATCATAACAGCCCCTAGGACTTGCACCCACCCACACATTTAACCAACTATGGCTGAATGCCCGAGTAAAGAGGGATGTTTTCACCTGGCGCCTAAAGGCATGTAATGAAAGTGCCAGGCAAGCCTCTCTGGGGAGAGCATTCCACAGATGGGGAGCCACCACAAAAAAGACCCATTCTTGTGTTGTCACCCTCCAAAGCTCTCAGGGAGGCAGGACATAGGGAAGGGCCTCAGATAACAAGCACACAGGGTCCAGGTCAGTTTGTATGAGGAGAGATGGTCCTTAAGGTATTGAGGCCCTGAGCTGAGTAAGGTAGTGTGTCCTCCATATATGCCAGTGAGTACAGAATCCTGTTGGTTGCAAGTATTTAATAAGACCCCAGAGCCCGAAGTAAGTACTCAACAATATATCCTAGTGCAGTCCTTGCTGAACTTCACCCCTTCAGGCCTGGGTGTTCTTCCATGTCAAAAAATGCTCATCTATCACCTTTCAGAGGTTGATAGTTTACACTTCTTCTTGATGTGGAATCATTCTGTATAGTGGAATTTTATTTTTTAGAACTTGGAAATATAGAGAAATATGTCATTCTGTTCCACTAGTGAGAAATGGGATTAAACAATTCTCTCTTTTTTCTCCTCCTCCTCTCTTTATCTTGGCCTATTCTACTTGCTCACCTTCCTAGGGTGGCTCCCCTACAGGGGTGCTCTCCTGTAAAAGAAAAGAAAAAAGTCATTTCAGGGTGACCATTATTTAAGGTTTATAAGGAGCCTTCTCCCAGTTTTCAGGTTATGCTTATTCCTTCTTCTCTTTCTTGCAGGGTTCATCAATGTCTCTCTCACGATCCAACAGCCGGGAACATCTAGGAAGTGGTAGCGACTCTGATAACTGGAGAGATCACAATGGCATTGGCCCAGCAGCCCCTGGCGACTTTGTTTCTTCCATTGGCAGCCCTAAAAGGAAACAAAACAAATCAAGTAATGATTTTCTGCTTTCTTTCTTTTTTAACTTGAGCATGACTTCTATCATGCACTATCATTGGCTTGGCTAAAATTTTGTCCCGAGTCTAGCGGAAGCAAAGTTGGTTATTTAGTTCATCCTGTTAATTGCAAGTGTTAAAATCCTAGGACAGAGTTAGAAACTGGGTGTGTGGCGGTGGGGACAGGTTGCTGAAAAAGGCTGCCCTGAATCATGGGTCTTCCCTTTAACTCTGTAATGTGTGGATCAACTTCATAGCCTGATGTCACCATATTGAGTGTTGCCATATTTCCAACACCACATCATTGATTGATTGATTGATTGATTGATTGATTGATTGATTGATTGGCTGCTGCTGCTATCATGAGCGAATGCGCAGTGTCAGGCATTTAGGATGCTGTGTAAGTTGAAACACACAAATCAAAGGGGGGGGGGACTTAACACAAGGCTGTCCTATTCAGGAGCAGCCCCACATGTAGTTTCAATCTTTGACTTTCTTTCGTAGCACTTCAGTGAAAATATTACGGCTTGATCATTTGCCTATGGGTGGGCTGGGGTTTAAAGTCTACCTGTCACAGCGGCTTATGCACAGTTTAAGTAGTTCAGTGGGATATCTTTTAAAAGTGAAATGCAAACTGTTTGGAAACTCAAAGGTACTTCCTCTCTGAACTTCCAGCTGAACATTATCTCAGCAGCAGCAATTACATGGACTGCATCTCCTCGCTGACAGGAAGCAATGGCTGTAACTTGAACAGCCTATTTAAGGGATCTGACCTGCCTGAGCTGTTCAGCAAACTGGGTTTGGGCAAATACACAGACATATTCCAGCAACAAGAGGTCAGTGTCTGGAAAAGGCATTTTTTTGTTGTTGTTCCTGCTAGAGTGTTTTGATTACTTTCCAAACTAAATCGCTCAATTGCTACCATCTGCTGCGCTTTCATTTACTATTCTGTGAAGACCACATATTCATTCCTTGAATGTAGGAATAGCTAGCTTCAAACCTCAAGTGTTTTCAAAGCACTGTGCTGAGAGAAGCAACTCTGGTTTCCAGTGTTTGCAAGCATATGTGGACGCATGCTCTGTAGTGCATTGGCATCCAGCTTGCTGTATGAGTGCTTCATGAGTGACACCGTGCGTCAGTGGCTTGTGGCACATCTACATAAGAAACAGGAGAGCCTCTGGCCCTGCCTGTTGTTATCAGGCCATTGCCTCTACTGCAGCATAGTGCTGCTTGCTTCCCAGCTCAACATACTAAAGCATGGGTAGCTAACATGTTGGACTACAGGTCTTGTGATCCTGGAACACTGACCATGCTGCCTATCAGTGATGGTTATTGAAAAATGTAAGCTTTTATCCCTATGCATAGTTTGAACAAGGCACAGAATTCAGCTTTCATTGGAGCAAAACTTTGATTGCCTGGACACAAATCTGGTATTTTGTGGCATGGCTTACACAAAAACTCAGCAAAGCCACTGGTCTCCTTTGAAAGGAAAGGCAGGATATATTGATGATGATGATGATTTATTTGTGTCCCACCCATCTGACTGGGTTGTCCCAGTCACTCTGGGCGGCTTCCAACACATATATAATAACATAATAAAACATCAAACCCTATACTGGACTGCCTTCAGATGCCTTCTAAAGGTTATATAGTTACTTATCTCCTTGACATCTGATGGGAGGGTGTTCCACAGGGTGGCTGCTACTACCAAGAAATCCCCTCTGCCTGGTTCCTGGTAGCTTCATTTCTCACAGTGAGGGAACCACCAGAAGGCCCTCTGTGCTTGATCTCAGTGCCCAGGTTGAACGATGGGGGTGGAGACGCTCCTTCAGGTATACAGGGCTGAGGGTGTTTAGGGCTTTTAAGGTCAGCACCACCACTTTGAATTGTACTCAGAAACTATGATGTTATCAAGTGTACCCAGGAGTAGCAGTACCTAATCCTGTGGGGATTGTCTTCTGCCAACTGAATTACAAAAAGAGTGGGCCATCTTTAGCTCAGGTACATTGGCCACATTCATATACCAAATTCTGCCTTACTAAAACCAGGATATTTGTGAGCTGCTTTGCTCATGCTTTGCCCCTCCACTCCCTTCATGAAAGCAGGGGAACAAACTAGGAAGCTGCAGTTAACCATAGCTTCCTGTTACATGCAAACTGAGAAACTGTGGTCAGTGGCTTCCATAGAAGCCTGGATATGAAACAGTGACTTAAACTTGACATATGATTCTGGCTTGTTTGGAATTCATTAACCACAGTTCTTAGTTTGCACATAATAAACTATGGTTAACTGTGTATTTCTGGCTTGTTTCCCCACTCACACAAAATAAGTGAAGCAGGAGCCAAGGGGCTGCATGTGAGCATCCAAATCTTGAGCCTCTCCTGGCTTGTTAAACTAGAATATAATTGTGCCATCTGTCTACCAGCCTGCCCTCATCTACTCAATATTGCTACTGGCCTTCTTTCTTATTTTTGTAGTAGACTCTTGCAAAGAGGTATGCCATCTGGTGGTATAGATCTGATGGCTTACCATCTGAAAATTCTGAAATTCACATGTCTTTGAGAATACACACGTATGTGTGTTCAGGATGCTGGATATGTGAATGCCCTTGGAAACTTGCTTTTCACCCCGTCATTATTTACATGAACAATTCAGCAGCACGTAACACTTTCAGATAATTTCTTAGCACCGATGTGTTAGCTCCCAAGATGGAGATTGTAGCTGCTTTCCTCCTCCCAGGCTTTTTAGCTTGGTGCAGCACAGCAGCTAACCTGGCATTTTGGAAACTGAGCTCATAGTTAGGGATTTGCATTCTTAACTACTACCTGCAACCACAGGACAAAGCTTGCTTTACAAATCCTGGTTAAAGAGGAGAAGTCTTAACTGATCCCAGGCAACACACTAAGCTAAGCTGCTGAGCTGCACTAATCAAAGAAGCCCATCGAGAAGCAAAGAGGATACCTGTTCCTCTCCAGGAGCCAGCATGTTCACATGGACACTGTAAGTTGTACACTGACTTACTGTGCTGTGTGAACCAGGCTATTGTTTTGTTTTGTTTTTCTAGGACAGGCATTTTTAATGCATGTAAGACAGAATTTGGGTAAGCGGAGATTTCACTCCCTCATTAACAAACTAGAATTGAGCAAGAGTTCATTTAAAGCTTGCATCGAAACTCCTGTAAAACAGACAGTGCATTATTTAGTTACAGAAATCAGGCACAGATGCATTACATTGCCATCTTAAGGATTTAGCATTGCATTAAAGGAAATTTCTGAAAGGATGCTATGAAATTGGATGGACAAATCCATCCAGTCCAGCAGCACCATTGCTGATCAGCAGGTAGGCTTGAATTCAGACAGAGTGTTTCCTTGCTCAGCTACATCCCATTTGTTGGTTTATTTTCTCAATCTAGGAATGTATGGATAGGGTAGAAAGGGTGTTGAGGTTGTTCAGCTCTTAGCCCGTTTCTCATCATTGAGGTCTTGACCTACACACACTTCTAATAGTACTGTTCCCATCTCCTCTGTGGTTGCTCCCATGACGCTAGAACAGAGGGTAGCCATTGTGGTTCCTTCCAGATGTTTTGCACCACCACTCCTATCAACCGTAGCCAACATGGTCAATGATCAGGAATGACTGGAGTTGTGGTCCACATCATCTGGAGTGCACCATGCTTGCTTCCCTGCACTAGACGTAAACAGAAACTGATCCACTTGCATAGTGGTTATAGCACACAAACAGTGCTTGGGCACTATGGGTACATATAAAGCACCCTTTACACTTGCTCCTCTGTGAAGAAAAACTTTGGCAATGTGGCATTTCTATAATCTTTTCTTCTTCATGGTTGTAAATCATACTTTCACTATATATGTGTAATTACCTAGGAGTGAGTGCTATTGCACTTGATGGGGTTAACTTCTGAGTAGGCATAGCATAGGATTACCCTATGCTGTACTTGCTCAGTTTTCTCTTTGGATGATAAAAATAAAGTTCTTCAGGGAAGTTATCTATGCCGTTCCCTTTAGTATGCATTTTGAATCTTTACTGTGAGACTTCTGTATCTTGAATTACTAAGGTATACATTCTGTATTTTCTCCAGATTGATCTTCAGACGTTCCTCACTCTCACAGATCAGGATCTGAAAGAGCTCGGAATTACTACTTTTGGTGCACGAAGGAAAATGCTGCTTGCAATTTCAGGTAAACAAAACTGTTTGTGCATATAAGAGTCCTTTGTTTTTCCTGGCTACCTTGCTTGCTTGAGTTGTCACCTCTCAAGAATACATCTCACCCTCCTTGATGTGCATGGATTTAATCTGCATTTGTTTACCAAAAAAAAACAACTGTTTAAAATTAATCCCTATTTAGCTGATATTTTTTTAATGAGCCCTTTTCTTTCCCTGCCCCCTCCCCTCCTATGCACAGAACTGAATAAAAACCGAAGAAAACTGTTTGACCCCTCCAATGTCCGTGCCTCGTTCCTGGAAGGCGGCGCTAGTGGAAGGCTGCCGCGTCAATTTCATTCGGACATTGCTAGTGTGAGCGGCCGCTGGTAGCAGTAAGTCGAGGCTCTCACAGTTGACTGCACAAATGGACATGGCAATCCTGTGGACAGCCATCACTGCACACAACCCCCTGCACTTTGGGAATTTAGGTACCAAGGACCAAAGCCTTCTGCACAAATACCTGTGCCAAAAAAAGGAAGAGAACACTTGTCTCTTTCTGAACACCAAATGTGGATTATGTTTTACTCATGTAGATTGGACAGAATTTGCAATAATGATAATATAGGGTTCTTTGTTTAGTATTTTATTACTTATAATAACTATATTGTATGCACTGAAATTTTTTTTTTACTTATTTGAACGGAGAGTGAAGGGCTGGGATGCCAGAGGGGCATAGCATGTGGTTTTTATCAAGAAGGTATTTCTGGTACTGCTTAATGATTAATTGAGGTCTTTCTGCACTTTACGTGTTCTGATTGCTTGTCCTGTGGAAATTTTATTGTTTTCCTCTTCAATTTCCATGGGGAAAAAATATTGTATTGGCACTTATCAACATTTGCCAGGTATGTTCCCACATTAGATGAAATTCTTATGCCATAAATCATACTAGCAAATCAAATGTTGGTTATTTTCCCCCCTTAAACAACTGTAGAGAAGTCGTCAACAATCAGGTCTCTTAGCGTTGGACTCAACCTTCTTTTCGCTTTTGGGAGGCATTTGAAGAATCCTTACAGTTAATCTTGTGCACTGTAAAAGATGCAATGAAAGACCAAAATGAACCTTATTGCCATCAGTTATCCCTATTTAGCTGCTGCCTGTAATGCTAAAACTGATTTTAATGGTCGTCTCAAAGCAAAGGACTATTTTAGTATATACTGCCACTAAAGGACACTTTATTTATAGGAAACGTCTTATTTTTTAGAATCTGTACACTTTACAGTGCATAAGAAATTAAACGGATCTCCTAAAAAGTTTTTGGTAGAGGATGGAAGGCAGTTCATCATGCCAGAACTCTGGGCAATTGTTCGTTTAAGGAGAGCATTAATTTCATTTGACAAGACAGCACTGTTGCATTTATTTCAAGAATATTGCTTACATTGACTCTTCATTCAGCAATAGATCAACATAAATCAAATAGCTGCAATGACATCTGTTTTATTGGTTGATTTAAATTTGTGATTGTCAGCTATGGAGTTTTGAGATGAGCTATTTCCAAAAATCCATACTGACTGTCACCAGAAAGAGTCTGTGTTGTGCATGGATAGAGCTAACAGTTGTGTTCTTATACTGTGAAAGGTCAAGAAATCTGGTTATACTATTTCTGTCTTTTTGCAAATGACTAGGTATAAATTTATGAAGTGAAGGATAGGATGAAGTGCCTCTCGGCGATGCAATACAATGTTTCCAAACATGAATTTATCGAAAGAAGAAAAACATTCCCATAGAAAAAATTGTGAACTTACTTGTACTGTAATTTCTTATTTATGTACAATGTACAAACCCTTTAAGGTGGTTGCAAACCACTCTTAACGAAGGCATTAGATTTAACCAATTACCGTAGCTGTTTTTTTTATATATGCAAAACAGGGGTGAGAAATAGTTTTGACACTTTCTGTGGATAATGGTTTTCTGCGGCAAAGAAAAACACACAAACACACACAAAGGAAACCTTTAATGGTAGATAACGCAGTTGTAATCTGTTACCCACCGGCATTCATTCTAACCATATCCAGTGATGGCTATATAGCTAATCAGCCTCTCACTGCAACTCAGATAGCTACTGATCTTTCTCCAGTGTTTGAAAAAGCACGGGCCAGATTAGTGCATGTTCAACTGTAGTTGCCTTTTTCTGTGTGTTGCCTTATGTATTATCCTGGAAATCAGCTAGTCCTGCCTCAAAACTTAACACATACTTCTGTTCACACTGTAATATAGAGATCCTGATACTTAAAAGAAACTATCTTCTTAATCATGAATATGCCCTTTGGTATGAGTCTCCTCATGTGTAGAATTAAGCACTTAGTAGTTCATGAATTTGGCTTGTCCATGGAAATGATTTTACCAAAATTTAAAACTAACTTGGTTTAATCTGTGCCAGAGTTAATTCAGACTAGGATGAGCACCTATCTGCCAGTCTCTTTCGGCTGCCATTGCACCCTCCCACCACTCGCCTTATTAGGCATTCGTCCCCCCCCCCACAGATCTGTGCATATTTTTTCCAGTTTGTACTTAAATGCCATGTGTGTAATGACAGTATTATACCTGGAAGATGCAATTAAGCTGCTGTGGTCTATGCTGAAGTGAAGATTTTCCCAGATATAAGAACGATAGGGCTACACACTCACAACACATACACACACAAATTCCACACTGGAAGAACAACTTTCTCACTCCTTTTGATTCCACAAAAGGGATATATGGCAATGCAATGTTCAGTATTGTCAATATTGTATTATGCACAAAAAGATATTGAAACGTTAGTTTTAAATTTTGTGCCTTTATAGCGACCAGTTATCTGTAAATATAGAGCAGATACAGATTGTATTTGGGGAGGGAAGGGGTCCTTTTTAGTGAATTTTTTTTAAAGAATAAATAAATGAAAGATGGAATTAAACGTTCAAAAATGGGAATTTTCCAAACTAATCAAATGTTACATGAAAGAATAAATTTATATAACCCCCTTGTTACACTGCCTATGAAATGTAGTCTGTCGTCTTTTACACAGATTTATTCCAGAGGTGATTTCGTGTTCTCTTAACATGGAATGGTTGCTCCCAAAGTCAGAGCAAATACATGCTTGTTATCTTCTCAATAATGCTAGGCCCTGTGAGGACTAACCTAAACTGAGTATTGTCAACAGGCACAGTTACTAAAGAATGCTGATCGTGCTTCTGAAGTGAAGGGGCACATCATGTGAGTAATAGTCACCTCATCCTTCTTTTTCTTTACACTTTGTGGGGGAAAGGTTGCAAATGCAGAATACCCATGAGCTACTGTCCCTTACGGGTGCAATCTATATGTTCAGAAACTGTGTGTGGTACACACTGAGAACACAGTGCTTTAGAGTGCTGTTCGAGGGATCACATGGTCCAAATGCACCCTGTCCCCCCTGTCAATTATTCCGTTGCCATGGGAGCAGAGTTCAAACCAGTCTCAGACCCAGTGGGCTAACTTTCAGTAGGCAACCTTTGAAATGGGGAAGCATTCATGTTTAATATCCACTACTAAGGCCCATAACCAGAGATTTTATGCTGAGGAGTGGGTCTACGGATGCTTTGGATATGATGCAAAACAGCCAAGTCTGTTTGTAACATTATGTTTGATGTTTAGAGTTATTGAATAAAAATATTGTTTTTAATCAAATTAAAATGGAAGTTTATGTGTACCCAGTGATTTGGAGCTACTTGTTTCTTGCTGAGCAATTGATTATTATTTTTTAAGCACTTGCATTGTTTTTCTTGTTATTTCCACAAGAAAAAGAGCTAGAGACTTTGAGGCTGTTTTAGCCAGAGAAAAACATGGGCAAACTTGCCCATGCCTATCTCAGGCAGCTTTTTATTATGGAGCATAAACATTTCCCCTAAATAAAATGCATGGGGAACCGTAGTCACACATAGAGTTCTCCACATTTGTCCTTGTGGCTTTCTGTAGTTGTGATGGATCCTCTCCTTGTGTCTTCCAGCCCAGCCCCCATTCTGCAGTCATGGGATGGCAAGAGCTTCAACGTGTAATAAAAGCATTATAAGACAGTCTCCTTCTGACTGCATATGTATCCCTCTTAAGGGTCAGTTTTCATTTTACCACAGTGGTATGGGAACCATTTCCTCTTGTTGTGCTCTGGTAGAACCACATTGGCCAGGCTGATTTGCATGGTTTCACCCCATATTGTCTGTCTTTTAAGTCACGTCATTGATTTTACCCATATGGTGTCTTCACACGTACATTTCTGGAACAGGCTACGGCTGCATTAAGAGGAAGAGGCTCCCACAGCACTGCAAATGAATCAGCCTTTGAGAAATACTGCATTATAAAGAAAATACTGGATCCAGTGAAGCTAATACATTCTGTAACCATCAAAGGGACGCGGGTGGCGCTGTGGGTTAAAGCCTCAGCACCTAGGACTTGCCGATCGAAAGGTCGGCGGTTCGAATCCCCGCAGAGGAGTGCGCTCCCGTTGCTCGGTCCCAGCGCCTGCCAACCTAGCAGTTCGAAAGCACCCCCGGGTGCAAGTAGATAAATAGGGACCGCTTACTAGCGGGAAGGTAAACGGCGTTCCGTGTGCTGCGCTGGCTCGCCAGATGCAGCTTGTCATGCTGGCCACGTGACCCGGAAGTGTCTGCGGACAGCGCTGGCCCCCGGCCTATAGAGTGAAATGGGCGCACAACCCTAGAGTCTGTCAAGACTGGCCCGTATGGGCAGGGGTACCTTTACCTTTACCTTTTATCTCAGCTTAGAGCTGATGCTTCTGTCTTCCTACTTGGAGACTTCAAGCCTGCACTATGCACAGAGTCTTCTTAACACACACTGTTTCCATTGTCTTATGGAGCTCACTCTGTGGTCTCTTGCTTAGGAATTATTGCTAGAGAAATGTTTTGGCTCTCTTGAGAAATTAGGCTGTCCTGGTTTGTGCACATTTGCATTGATGCATTTTTATGAAACACCAATGTTTTCCAATGTTGCATGTGAGATAATCTGCTTTGGATATTCTTGGCCCTCTTGCTGATTAGCTTTCTCTCCCTCGGCAAGGATGGTTTTGTGCAGCTATTTTTTAAGCTGAACTGCTTGGAGCTTTCTGCATAATGTTTTAGGCTTTGAGAATCCTAACAAGTGCATACTGTATGTTCAAACATCAAAGCAAACTCTGGAAATAAGTTGAAAGGGGTGTCCTTGCATCCTGCTTGGTGGAACTGTAACCAATTTGCCAACTGTTCCTGACCATCTTGTAAATCAGAGTACTAACCAGAAAAGATTTATAGAAATAAATTTAAAATCCTCAAAATCTGGATTAAAAAAGGACGTAAAACCTGCAGTGAAGAATAAGCAGGTGCACATAGGTTTGTGAGTGAACCTGTCTTCATTTTCGTTGACTTCTCAAGCTGCTTTTTCTGAGGTAGTTTCAGAACAGCATAGAATTGTGAATGTCAGTAGCACTTGCTCTCTGAAAAGGAAGGAACGTGTCAGTACAGGAACAAAGGGAACTCACATCACGATGGTGGATTTCAGCAGTTAACAGATAATGTTCTGTGGAGAGCAAAATGCATAGATAAAGGGGAACTGCCAAGGTGCAGTGAAGCTCTTAAAAAGTTATCAGTGATAGTTGCCCCAAAAGTGCTGCAGGCGACATGAAAACTAAAAAAAGGAACTTCATTGGAAGAAAATATAATGATGAACGGGCCTCATAGGGTGAGTATAGAAGAACAAGGAGGTCCAAATTGGGAATAGACTAGAAATAAATTACAGCTGTAGCAAGGGATGGCAGAACACTTCAGAAGTGATATTATGCTAAAAGCAAGAGTAGTGAAATAGTTATTGTGGAAGAGTAGTGAAATAGATATTGTGGAATCATTGCTCTTTTTGTGAAGAAGTGAAGGCTTGGAAGGAACTCTTCAAAAAGCCTCACCCTGAATCCATTCTTGCATCCCACAGCGATGGGGCTTCCATTAGAATCTTTACTGCAAAGCTTAATACAGAGGTGAGAAACTAACTCCCAACATTCCCAGCCATTGGGAGTTGTAGCCCAGCAATGTCTGGGGGGAGCACGTTCCCCATCTCTGCCTTAATAGCAAGGCTTTGAATGTCTCCCCACTATACACACACACCCTAAATGAAGTTAATGGGAAGCTCTTGGAGGCAAGGAAATTTTATGTGCTTACCAAGAGTTCAAAACACAAAGTAAAAGGTAAACAGAAACACATAAATCACTGTCAGGCTGTTGTGCTTTGTATATGCTTATCAAAGTTACATAATGGAAACAGAAAAATGCCAGGAGGTCTTAAATGTTCTCAGAAGCATCCAGGTAGAAGGAGGTCTTACTGATGAGGCTGAGGCAGCTGACAAAGGCCATCACATGAGCCAGCTCTGTCATTTTGTCTCTGTTCACCGGGGGAGACTTTGAGAAAACACAGGACTGGCAACAGGGGGGAAAGGCAAGGAGGGCTGGCACTGGAGCCAGCCATTGTGAACTGAGACTGAGCTTTGGTCTGGGACCGGCTCACAATGGCTTTTTCCCCAAACTGGGGTAGCTGGTTTCTACTCCTTGAATTCCACGTTTCATGTCATTTTTACCATACAGCCATAACAAGAAAGACCTGAGGCCGTTCAAATCCATCTACACATTTCGGGATCATTCACAAACAATGACATTGCTTTTTCCAGCATCCTCAAGGAACGGTAACGAAAATGCAGCTTCTTAAAGCTTTTTGTCGAAATAAACTGAGGCCCTTGGTTTAAATTTTGGCTTCGATTTAGAAGAAGGGCAGTTTCTTGGATGCGATAACTCTGATGTTTTAGAATGAAATTTGGAACAATACATTCCAGACACAATTCTACTTTACGTTTTGGTACCACACCAGTCCCCATTTTCAAGTAGGGGTGTGTGAGGGAGACAAGAGAGATATTGCAATGTAAGATCATGCTTTTAAATAATGGGAAGGAATTCAGTAGATCTGCAGAACACAATTCTTTCCAACAGCCCTGGGAAAGGCTACACCCAATGTGAATAATTTTTAGAAATGTTATTTCCCGAATACCTCATGGTCAAACTGCATATATTTCAAACATGCTTTTGGTTTCAGGAACTGAAACAATTTCACAACATAAGATGTGGAGCTTTTTAGCGTTACTCTGTGGAGTTGCCTGTGTTAGCAGTCCTCTTTCTCATGACTGGGGCCTGAAAACACTGACTTGGCAGAGATGTTAAACGGTCCCAGGCGATATTTAGGCAAAGCTTGAATAAATTGTGATGGAAATTGCTCAGCGTGCGCCAAGGGCTGTTGCAACCTCCAAGAAACTCGCAGATGGAAAAGACGGAAAATAATCGAATGAAACTGTTTTGTACTAGTAAAGAGCTTCAGAGGCCTCATTTGCTCCTTGCCCTTTGGATAACGGGTACAGAGTTTCAAGCTGAGGATTAACATGAAATGATGTACATTGTCCTAAATATTCATACAAACTTTCATTCCATTGGGTTCATTGTCTCTGGCTTCGAGCACACCAGATCACATCGTGTTTTCTTTTACATCCTTCCTGTTCTCAAACACAGGTGCTGAGTTTGAGCTGGGGTCTGTCCTTGAAGTGTAGAAGACATTTTATACCAAGCTCTTGGTTTTCAGCGACGACGTCACTTTCCATTGTGTGTTGGGACTTTCCTGTCTCCCTGGAAAATAGGAGCTGGGGCTCATCCTTGGAAGTGCAGCCTACTCTCATGAACATGCACTCCCATTTCCATTCTGCCATTTTGATGTTTGAAGGAGATCTTGCATTTGTTTGTGTGTTGCATTTTCCCTTCATCTGGGTGGCCTTTGTCACAAGGTGATTGTGCAGAAACAATAGGGGCACGGGAGCCATGCATCCTGCCTTGAGCTCCTTGGAAGAAGAGTGGGATTAAAAAATGGGCAAACAAATAACAAATATGAGGGCTCGAGCAATTCCAGAGCAGGTGCCTGCTGTGCCAAACCCTGCCACTCTTGGTAGCTCCTCTTCTTCCTTGCAAAGGACCAAGGGGGCTGCTCTCCTTACCTGTGCAAAGTGGCTGAAGGAGCCTTTTTCTTTAAATGCTGTGTAGTTAAAATGTCCAGCAAGTATGGCGTTCTCGTGTCATCTTCCTGTTCAGCATCACTTGCTGGGACGCCCATGTGAACGCCACAACATGTCAAGAAGTGCCAACAGAGCAGCAGCCAGCATGCTGAGAGTTTTGTACTGTTGCGGATGTGTGCCTGGCTAGACTTTTATTTGTAAGCCAATGTCCGGCTTCAGGGAAGCAGCTTCCTCCCTCCCTTTGGCCGTGGATAAGCAGAACAAAGCAAAAATAGCCTCTTACCATTTGAAGAGATTTTAATGATCCCAGCGAAAAAACAAAGAGTCCATTCTTGGAGTAAAGGTGCTCCCAATTAAGGTTTACACCCACTCCCCCCCCCAAGTCACTCCCTCGTCTTGCAACCTGATCTCGCAACCACTGTTCCTTCTGTTCAGCTACCTTATCTAATCTCCATGACCTTGGACTGATCAGCTGGATGGTTTCCAGTGAATCGGAGTTTGTTAACTCTCTCTCTCCTGGTTCATTTTTCTCCTAGCTGTTCACCACCCAGTTCTTCCCAACTTTTGTCTTCTGAGGTATGTCCCTCTGCAAACCACTGTTCCAAATCTATACTGTCCCACTGCTCCTGGGAAGATTCAGGATCCTGATCAGGGGGAGGGGGAGGTTCCCACCATTCCTCATCTGTGCAGCCCTCTTCAGCACGGTCCCTGACAGCCAGCTGCGGAAACCCACATACAATCTGCAATGTTGTATAGTTGCATGGGAGTCCCAAGAAACAGTGCTGAGCCTAAAGACTCACCTGAGAGCTTTGCTACTGGAGAAAGCAGGATGCTTTTGCTGCACTTAAAGAAAAATAAAGACCCCCCTCAGCTGTGGTGCCCTGGCCTGCATGGGTGCCTGGACCTGCACTAGCTGGTCCTAGTAGCACCACTGAGCCAACCCGAGGCTGAGGAGATGAATCCTGGGAGAGTTGGTTTTCTGTATGGGGCTTCTAAGATATTGTTTATATGAGAGGAGGGGAGTAGTTTCTAGTTGTTAAGTGTGTAATAGCACCCCAGTTTTCCTTAGCGTCTATCAGGCATTTAGGGGGATAGATAGAATAATTTTTGTTTACTTTTTTTGAAATTATTTAAAATCCGCTGTTTCCAAGAGCTGCCTCTGCCCTTTTGTCTCTGCTGTAGCAAACCCATCAGCTGAATAAACTATCCAGAGGAAGCTGAAGGTGGAAACGGTACAAATCCGGACAGAGAGGAAGGCAAATGGTGTAGATTATTTATAATCTTGCAGTTTAAGAGAAGTAGAATCTCTTCTCTTCCCAAAACGCTTTCTTCACAGCTTAGGGTGCCTCTCAGATTTTTGTCCTAGTGAGAGCCGGAAGCCCCTAAGTCACCCAGGTGACAGAAAGGGTAAAGTTCCTGTGGCACAGGATTCCTGCCGAGCAGCAATAACTGCACACTGGGAAGAGCCTCTGTGCATCTGGTACACATAAAAGCCAGGATCCTTGATGCAACTGTTGAATCATGGTTCTCCTTTGTGGAAATTGGCTGCAGATTGTCCCGTTTTTGTTTAATCATTTCTTCATCATATCCTGTCTCCAACCTTTTGAATGTTAAAGGCCCAGAACAGCTTTTGGAACCACGCATAGTCTTGTGGACTTTTATACTTACACAAATAAGAGCGCTGCCTGGTCTTCATTTAAAGTGACAAACATGGAAGGTTTCCAAATCTGCAAGCAATACAAAAGGAGCGCTTAGCAGGAGCCTGTTCTGCGTGTGAACAACTCGAAGCTAGTAACTTTTGCACACTGCAAAGGACACATGTAGTGCCGTTAGGCTTTTTGGCTGCTGGAGCTACCTGCACACCTCTCTGAAACTTTGACTCACTTGTCTATGGTTTTCACTCCTGTTTTACTCCCTCTTCACCAAGGGGTGAACAGTTCAGGGCAGCCTTTTGAGGACCAATTTTCCTCTGGGAACACCACACTCTTAATATTACTCTGTGTGTGTGTCTCTCTCTGTGTGTGTGTGTGTGTGTGAGAGAGAGAGAGAGAGAGAGAGAGAGAGAGCGCGAGCGCACAAACTCTGAAATTATTTCACACATCTACAAGTAGAGCACAAGTTGCAACTATACATGGTATGATCTGTGCAGGCCTCAGACACCAGCAAATTCGGAACACCCACCCAGGAAAGAGGTGGGAACATCAAGCTTCTGCTAAGCTTGTATCCACTGGTGCTCTCCTCCTTCAGAATGAATATTTGAATTTTTGTGAATTAGTTTTATGGCTGAGCAATCCTGCTGAGTGGATTGAAGGTGGCATTTGGAGAAAGTGAGGTGACTGCCTCAAGCAGCAGCCCAAGCTGTTTCTTCAGAGGCACCTGTTCCCTCTCTTGCCGCAGGTCCTGTCCTCAGCTGATCTGCTGCCTCAGATGTGGGGAATTCCACTTCACCACCAGTGCTGAAGTAGGAGTTAATGGCTAGCTAGTTCAGTAGGCTTCGGAATGTAGAACTGGAGCCAGCAAGATGTCTGACCAGCAAATACAACATTTCATGAGCTATCAGTATGTTTTATGATTCACAGTACAGTGTTACCTTGGGTTAAGTACTTAATTCGTTCCGGAGCTCCGTTCTTAACCTGAAACTGTTCTTAACCTGAGGCACCACTTTAGCTAATGGGGCCTCCTGCTGCCGCCTCACCGCCGGAGCATGATTTCTGTTCTCATCCTGAAGCAAACTTCTTAACCCGAGGTACTATTTCTGGGTTAGCGGAGTCTGTAACCTGAAGCGTATGTAACCCGAGGTACCACTGTATTTGAATGCTATCACAATTCTAAGTACTTGGGTACCCTGGGGACTTCCATTTCCCAGAGTCCCATGGGGCTTAAGGTATTGTGGTTTTAGCATTCCTAGGAACAATGCTACTGTAAGGAAACATCTGGGGAAAGAGGAGGAGTTTCAAGAATTGTGGGAAGTTGGGAGAGGTGTTCAGGCCCCATTGCAGTCCTAAAGATGCCACATTTTGGCTTGGGAAATGAGTGTTTTTTCTTTCTGTTTGTATATGTGAGAAAGTACAGTGGTACCTTGGGTTCCATATGCTTCAGGTTACATATGCTTCAGGTTACAGACTCCTCTAATCCAGAAATAGTACCTTGAGTTAAGAACTTTGCTTCAGGATGAGAACAGAAATCGTGTGGCAGCGGTGCAGCGGCAGCAGGAGGCCCCATTAGCTAAAGTGGTGCTTCAGGTTAAGAACAGTTTCAGGTTAAGAACAGACCTCCGGAACGAATTAAGTACTTAACCCAAGGTACCACTGTAACTCGTATTTTCCAAATCTTTTCCGAGCTGAACCAAAATAGTCAGCTATCAAATACTGCAGAATATCAAAGATGGAGGGGGGGAGGGACCCACTGGAATCAAACCTAATTGGATTTCAAATACAGGTATCAAATATTTGCTAAACGTTTGAGTATTCAGAGAATATCTGGGAAGCAAATTCCTTTCAGATCTATAAATAAACTTTTACAGCCGATATGGAAAGCCTTTTTGACCTCCTCTCCAAGTTGCTAAGTTTCTCCGGCCCCATTATAACTGTGAGCCAATGTGACAGCAAATACTTCGTTACTTTAAAACAATTGCAGATGTTTAACACGGAGATTGCTAGTGTGGTTTTGCAGGCGACAGCAGATGGCAGAGTGTCTCCACAGAAGGTGATGCGAGACTAAGCCAGGGTTCTTCCACTTCCCTGCTGTGGTAGCAGATGGAAGTGCTGGCCAGCAAGGAGGACACAGAAATGCCATGGTAGGTGGTGTGCAGCACTGCCTTTGATGACTGGCCAGTTAGCACAGTGCGTGTTAAATAAGCATTGATGGGGTAAAGGAGATGTACCCAAGATCAGAGGAGGAGGAGCATATCCACCAGTTGGACAAAACAACAAGCAGTCAGATACTGTTGCAAGTTTACCTTAGATGTGATTTGCTCCAAAGTAGCTGTGCATAGGATTGCAATCTCAGGCAATCTTTGGTGTAAATTGGCAGAGTTCCGTATGGGGGTGATACATGCTGAAGTCATGAGGATATGTGTTTGTCTCGAGTTTATCACTCTGTTTCTGTGGCCACTTTCTAAGAGAGTGAAACATTTCTATAATATTGCTAGTTTTGTCGAATGCTTTCAGTTCTTGAATCTTAGTAAGATGCTGAACCCCGTTAATCCGGCACCAATAATGTCTAAATTTTAGTAGGTTTGTAATTTATATAAATTCAGTAGGTACAGATATCTTCAGGTGAGGGATCTAATATATTTGAATGCCCTCCCCTCATATCAATCTTTCCACCTAGCATATTAGGGAGAAAGGTTTTAGCCCATGGAGATCTAATTTTCTATATGTACAGGGTTTCTTTTATGTAGAGTTCAGTCCCTCATTTGCTGTCTAAAGTAGTACAATCCAGTAAGAGTTGTGTCATGTGAGTCTGCTGATCATATTGCTCAGATCTAAGCAACTAATGTCATGTAAATGTTTTGGGGGGTTTTTTACTTTAATTTTCTAATACTGCTTAGCTGTTTTTAATGTTGGCTCTGTTATGGCACTCTTTTATTGTTTTTCTGTTGTATTTTCTACGTGCCAAGAACTTATGAGATTTTTAAATATTAAACAGTTTAGAAAGGTTTTTAAATCAAAGAATTAAATCAATAGAGAATGTCTAATGTTCTCAGATCAGAGGTTGCTCATTGTATGTTTAAATAACGAGAGTGCAAATAGTTGAAGCACAATGTCTCAAAATCTGCTGTTTTCATCAGGTTATTAACATAACATTTCTGTATCTGAGTCATATCTTGGGACAGCAAACCCTGCGCTGTGTTTTAAAGAATCTCTCACTGATCCCCAAGAGGACATTCTTGTCAGAGTAATGCAACTGGAATCTTCAGAAAAATCATGAACCAGATGAATTCCGTCAGTGTTTGAAAATGTGCCGCACAGTAACTTTACAAGGCTCTGTCACTCCAGCTGCAGTGCTAACTAGTGGGCGGGGGGGGGCTGCTGGTATTGATTCTCTATCCCTAAGAACTGCTATTTTAAATCCTTTCACTGGGATTTACAGATGCAAAGATGGACAGAGCCCCTGTATCTTTAAAAGATGGAATCCCAACAGGTGTTGGGGGTTTCCCATCTTGGCATCCAAAACTCATTGGAAGCAGGCAGGTACCTAAAAGCAGACAACATATTTCCACAGAGAACAGTTGCCAATGTTGCCATTCTGCTTCGCTTGACTCTAGCAAGCTAAGACTCAATCTAGACAAGCCAGGTGCTTTTTGTCAGCACTGATGCTGATCTTGAGATTAAACACACACCTTGTTATGATGGGGAATCACTCTTGTTGGAAGTTCAAGCCAGTTCAAAGGTTGGAAGTGCTCCTGAACCCAGTTTTGCTCCCAAAGTAGGCAGATAGCTGCTATGGTCAGAACAAGTGCAGACCACTGGTGAGGGCTTGTTGTTCCTGCTGGTTCATTGCTGATCCTGTCTTCATTTCAGCTAAGACTTGAGTAAAGCTTTGAGAAGTCATTCCTTCAAAAAAGCAGGACTGTAAACAAATTTTACAGTTTTCCTCCATTGACAAAGTTCCAGAAGTTTCTCTATCAAATTGTTGCCACTCCAGTTATTGAAAACAGAACAATCTGCTAAATGTTATTTTGGGAAATGTGTGACTCCATTCTCACGGCAGGGAAACCATGACTGAAGGTGCATTGACTGGTTTTGTACATGCTAGTATGATCTATAGCAAACTAGAGTGTGGTTTCCATTGGGGCACAAATCACAGGGCTTGTATTTACATATCTATCCTTTTCTTCCACCACATCTGCGCTACAAGCTCTCAGTAAAACTTGTAATGCTTAATCCATTCATTCAGCTACTTGGAATGTATATGCCACATGCAATTTAATATAAATAGGTATTAACTATATTGTATGTTCTGGATAGGTATCATCAACTATTCAAGGGCAGCTTGTAAAAGGAGATCAAATTACATATTTGATGTTAGTTTTTTCAGAAAATAATGTGTTCAGGACACAGGATAAGCTAAGCTAAGCTATTTTCCAAAGTTTTTAGAGCTTGTCAGGGGCAGTTCTCCTCACCACTACTTCTAATAAGAAGCTCTCCACGGGATACAGGGAAGGTTTCAGCCCGAAGCAAATGCTTAAATTACAACCCTCTCTTTGCATCTTTTTAATACTATAGAAAAAGAGGTTAAAGACCATTAGGAAACATCCCCAGTCATTATACAACATTAAGGTTGTGTTAAAAGTTTCCAGCCATTCATCAATTTGCCCATTCACAGTGATAGGCCTGTTCACAGTATAAACAACAACATGCATTGCTTTTTCAGGAGCGGAAACAGATTTTGTCTTAGGGCTCACGTTTGAAAATCCTCCCCCACCACAGACCTCTCTAAATTGAAATATCCTTGCAGAGTTGCAGTACTTATAAACATCCCAGATGATTCATTGAGGTCTTCAGACGCCAGAGTGCAATTATAACAGTTGGGGCAGAATGCACCAGAAAGTCCTCCTGTGCAAGCCTTCATAAGATTAATCGGTGATATGCAAAAGCACAGAATTTATTCCAATTTATAGCTTTCCCCAATTTCAAAGGCTTGGAAGAGGTAACAAAAGCAACACACCATTCTTGGAAAGCACATGATTTTCCTCAAAGAATCTTGGGAACAGTAATCCTGAGAACTTTGCCCCTACAACTACATTCCCAGCACCCTTAACAGACTACAGTTCCCATGATTCTTTGGGAGTTGTGCTTTAATTGTACGGTGCATACACAGCCAACGTCAGCAAAACATGATAGTGGTTTGTTTTTTTCCAGTTTCAGTCAACTGAATCCTGAGTCCCAATGGGAAAACCAGCAGCTGAATGCTTCTAAACAATGCCCAAGTCCAAGACTTTTGGGTGCAGACATTAAGAACTTTTCATACCCCTGCCTTTTTGCTGTCCCACGTATACAAATGGCGCCCTGAACACTGCTATCTTAAACACACTTATTACAGAGTGAACCCCATTGAACATACAGTGGTACCTCGGGTTAAGTACTTAATTGGTTCCAGAGGTCCATTCTTAACCTGAAACTGTTCTTAACCTGAAGCACCACTTTAGCTAATGGGACCTCCTGCTGCCGCTGCACTGCCGCTGCATGATTTCTGTTCTCATCCTGAAGCAAAGTTCTTAACCTGAGGTACTATTTCTGGGTTAGCAGAGTCTGTAACCTGAAGCGTATGTAACCTGAAGCGTATGTAGCCCGAGGTACCACTGTAGTAGGGTTTACTTCTGGGTAAACATGTGTAGGGATTGTTCTATAAGGATTTGACACGTCAGGTACCATAGTGATAAGCGGTGGCTCACTCAGCTCTTTAATTTGATTAGAAAGTGAGAGCAACAAAGCCAGTGGGGCAGAACCTCAAATGCAGGTGGTGAAAAATTCAGAACTCATCTGACTGATCGTAGATCTATGTTTTCCTTTCCTTATGAATTTCCAGGCTGCTAGTTCTGCTGTTCAGGCAATGGATGGGTCTGGAAGATTCTCTACCATGTCACCCATCAAGCTAAACACAGCTGATTATACATGTATTCTGGTTGGCAGAACCACCCATCTATTTTTATAGCCATTGGCAGTCAGCAAAATGTTTATCAAGCCCCTTGTGGGACTAGGTCCATGGTTGGTGGACTGTGTAAAGCTTGGGCTAGTCGCAAGTTGAGCAGGACTAATAATATATGCCAACATTATCTGGAAATTGACCCCTCTCATGTTTTCATGTAGCAAGATGTGTTTCAAAGAGCTTTCCCTCTTAATATATGTATAGCTGCAGATCACAGCTTGTTAAGCCTGGGACATTTCAAACCCTTGGAATGTGGTTGATAAAAGCTTCTGTCTTCCTGACCTGATTATTTCATTCAAACTGTGAAAGATCCAATTAATAAAGAAGCATGCCCAAAAGAAATAAACCAGGAATTTGGGGATGGACACATACCAAACAAAAAAACCCCACCAACCTGCACTCAGCATTTTACTGGGGAATTTAATTACCCTCCAAACATTGTTCAAAAGTGTTTCACAACTGGATGCTGGCACATCTGCCTTGAAATCTTTACTAGTTCCCTTCCCACGCTAGCTTCGTCTCAAAGGTATTTTGGCTTGTTTTAATGCACTGCAGGGAAACGAGAAACATCTGAAGCCATTACTCCGTGCTGTGAAATACTTAGGGCTTATCAATGTTTAACACATAGGTATGAATAATGTATTTAATATATACATCTCTTCTAGCAAGTCCTCTAAAGAGATAGTTGGATGCAACATATACATCAATGCACATCCTTGTTCCAGGAGATAATAAGCAACTGGCAGCTTTCATTGAACTGATAACATTTGTGCTTTAGTTCTAACACAATGTATTGCCCAGAATGCCACATGTGCAGCTTATTTTCACATACCTCTATTAGTTATTTTTCCAATATTTGGTATATAAGAACCTTGCTGTTGTTACATAAGGGAGCAGTTTTGGATAACGCTTCTGCACAGTTTTTGTAACAGAATCGCAAAGATTCCAAATTTACAAGTATTCCAGTCATTCTTTTTTCCAAACAAATCACAAATAAAAAATAATAATCATCTCCCTACCACCACTACGATGGAACAACTTCAAGATGTAATCAGGGGCAGATTCCCCATTGCACAGTTGCTCTGAGCTAAGCCGTTCGGCAATAGTCTTGTGCCCTATCCATTTCTCTGTTTCCCATCTCTTCTCTCTAGGAATCAACGCCAGCAATTTTAACCTTTCCTTTCCAAACAGCATTATCTTTACACCCATTCCTTCTTTATATCATTATCAGAGGGGAGAGAGAGACTGGGGTGTGTGCTTCATAGATTTATGTTAACATTTCTAAACAGCTAAGCTTGTCTAATATTTATCCTTTATTGATGTGTGAAGTCAGGACATTGATATAATTAGATTACCTACTCATGAACCCTGAATCGAATGTGAATTACTGATCCCAAGCCTATTATTTCTTTAACGTTACAATCCAATACAAGCCTATTATCCATTTATTGTTCCAAGGTCGAGCTTGGGCCGGTCACTGTCTCTCAGCTTAGCCTACCTCACAGAATTGTTGTGAGGATAAAATAGGGAGTGGTGAAACCATGAGCTCCTGTGAGGAAAGATGATTTAGGAAACTTGACTTTTGTCACTGGCTGACAAGAAGCAGCCCTAGGGATCTCTAAGACCTCATGTTGTTGCTTTCGGTTGATGCTGCATTAACATTTCTACTGCCTGCCTCTCCTTGTGTCTGCCCTAGTATGCATACCATACATTTGAAGCACATCACCCCCACCCCCCAAAAAAAGAATCCTGTGAACTGTAGTTTACCCACACAGAACTACAATACCCTTAACAAGCGACAGCTCCTGGGATTCTTTGAAGAGCGTGTGTGCTTTGAATACCATATTTTTCCGTGTATAAGACTAGGGTTTTTTGTTTTTGTTTTACCAAAACAGGAGGTTTAAAATTGGGGCTCGTCTTATTCACAGGTAGTGCTGAGGGGTGTTTTCTTAATTTGGATTCCCCCAGAATAGGGGGCGTCTTATACATGGGGGTGTCTTATACACGGGAAAATATGGTATGTGGTGTGCAAGCAGCCATACTAACCCATCTGCTGAACTTGCATATTTGAAAATAAGCAGATATTTTAAAAATGGAACGAGCCTCTTTCCTCCCTAGGAAACTGGCCTCATAAAAGGCATCTCTGGGAAGTGGGGAACACAAAACAACATGCTGCAGTCTCTATGTCTGAAAGTCGGCCCCTTTATTTAGAGATCTTGGAGTGTCCAACGTGTTGGAAAAGTTGACTGCTCTTGACCGGCTCCTTCTCTCATGTTGAAAGTTTTCCATGTGTAAAATCACCAGTCGCCCTTCGGTGGTGCTCTAGGGAAATCGCAAGTGAGCCACAAGCCATAACGGTTTTAGAGTGATTTAATAACGTTGTTATAGAAGCATTTTGTTAATTTTATTTTTTATTTTTTGAAAATCATAACCATGTGAAGTCCTTGGAAAGAGACCACCGACTCTGCTTGAGGGGAGGGTGAAAGGAAGTGAGTGAACGGCAAAAGCCAGCCTTGGCTGCGAGGTGAGGGCACGGCACCGAGGAATGGGCCAAGAAAGTGCAGCGGAGGACTTTGGCCCCACATCCTGCTGTTTCCATAGCAACCAGCACAGAAGGGGGACAACAAGCAAAGCAGGAGGAATTTTTTTAATATTTTTTTTTACTGGTGAAACTTATACCCCAGGCTGGGCCTTTCTTGTCAGTCTTTCAAAACAAATTTAGTTCAGGAAGCTAAAATAAACCTCTGCGTTTCAAGTCGAACAGAAGGATGAGTGAGCCAGCGAAGACGTTCCTGATCCAGAAGATTTCGAAATTGTCCTCAACTGTGCTGACGATCTGTCCGATTGGCAGTGTAAATATGGTAGCGGAGTGGATGACGTAGCGAGGCCAGAATTAATTCATCCTTCCCACCACTGTCCTCTTTCCAAAGTAGACAATTGGTGCTATTGGAGACAATTTTACCTCAGGCTTTTTCAGCCCAGGGAAACCCAGCACCTGTTGCAGGCTTTCCAAGTGTCCCTATTTTCCAGGGACAGTTCCGGATTTACAGAAGCCGTCCTAGTTTCTGATTTGATCCTGGAATGTCCCGCTTTTACTTAGGAAGTCCCTATTTTCATCAGAGAAATGTTGGAGGTATGCAACCCCTGAGCCAAGGATATAAGTAAATATACAACCTTTGGAAGACATCTGAAGGCAGCCCTGTATAGGGAAGCTTTATAATGTTTAATGTTTTATTATGTTTTTATATGTGTTGGAAACTGTGCAGAGTGGGTGAGGAATAATAATAATAATAATAATAATAATAATAATAATAATAATTTGTTCTAGGATGTCCCTGTTTTCATCAGATAAATGTTGGAGGGTCTGTTGCTGCGCATCCTTCCTCTGGTGCAATTCCTTAAGGTCACCTTTGAAGGTTACAGAGCAGAAAAGGAAAAAAAGACACTGAAGACGATATGCTCTTCCAGTGTAGTGTCTGAAGTGAGAACTCCATGCATTTCCACCCACAGTGTGTTGCCTCACCTGAGGCCCGGCAGTGGTTCCTCAAGATCTTAGGCCCAGGTCTTTCCAAGCCCTGCTATCAGAGGCCTTGTTAATTGGAAATTCTGCAGATCAAACCTGCAGCATGTGGGTCCTAAGCTCCTCCCTCTCAAGTGCCACCAGAATCCTACCATTGAATCAGTTCGAGGAATCCACATCTCTTGTTTGGTGGTGGCCCAAAAATGTAGAGTTAGCAGGTAAGCACACACAAACCATCAGTGATAGAGCAAGCACTTGAAGCAATTAATAAGTAGAGGTGAAGGTCATGGACAATTGTCAGAGTTTCCTCAGCTGTGCCTCCATTATTGGTTATTTGACATTGCTCGACTTTTCCAGAAAGCTTCCAAAACATGAATGTAAAATTCTTTCCTTATCAAATCCCCCGTGTCTCCAGCCACCCACTGTAGCAGAAATGCAATCAGTTGCCTTTGTACTGATAACAAGGAGCTGAATAATAGGCCCATTATGATGGAAGAGTTCAACAACACTTTAGGTAACGCGATTATTTAGACATAATTGGCATTTCAGAACTATGACTCACAGGGGGCTATTTTAAAATGCT
This sequence comes from Podarcis raffonei, assembly GCF_027172205.1. Taxonomy (NCBI): domain Eukaryota; kingdom Metazoa; phylum Chordata; class Lepidosauria; order Squamata; family Lacertidae; genus Podarcis; species Podarcis raffonei. The sequence continues at coordinate 27,340,733 of NC_070606.1, forward strand.
TGCAAACGAATGAAACTCACGAAGCCTAGTTACTAAGTGCAAGAATAGTAATGGGTGTGCATTTTTGTTGAATTTAGTCCTGCACACGGTGAGGCTGCTTAACTCCCATGGACTACAATGGGATTTAGGCCACTTTAACTAGGTGCAAAGTTGTAACCCTGGGCCTTGATTCGTTTTATGCATGTGGGTCATCATCTTGGACAATCTGAAATCATGCCATTTGGCTGCCTAGTGGGGAAAAGGGAGTCAGGCTTTAAATCCTCGGCTCCCTCTCACCAACAGCTGGCAGGTGCTATTTTCATTTCTCCTGCTAGGTTTTTCTCACTGGGATTGTCAGTGCTTTTATTATTCTTGTTCCTATTCCTCTGTTTTATTGTCCTCTGCTTTTAAGAAACTTGCGACTGAAAAGTACATTGTATTTCTTTGCCCTGCAGAAGAAGACATAATAATAATAATAATAATAATAATAATAATAATAATAATAATAATAATAATTTTTATTTATACCCCACCCTCCCCAGCCAAGGCCGGGCTCAGAGCGGCTTACAAGAAATAATAAAACAAGTTGAATGATTACAACTTAAAAACAAAATTAAAATACAACATTAAAATATTGAAACATTAAAATATTAAAATGTAGCCTCATCGCAGGAGGAGAAGGAAAAGAAAAAAGAAAGAGAGGGACGGAATCAGATTGGCTCCAGGCCAAAGGACAAGAACATGCAATCCCATGCAGAGAGAAATCATGCATGCAGCAGCTTCCATTTGGTGCATGCCATTCCCTGTCTAGTTAGCAATAGGTGCACAAAACCTTCATCCATTGTTAAGGATGGGGGAGAAATCTGAATCAGTTCACATTTAAAGGTGAACCTAACTAATCCACACTTTCCTAAAAAAATGTGTGAAACAAAATACAGACAGCCTTTGAAATTCAAGCTTGTCTGAATTTTGCAATGCAGTTATTTAGCCAAGTAATGAATTGATGCTTTTGAATTGTGGTTCTGGAGGAGACTCTTGAGAGTCCCATGGACTGCAAGAAGATCAAACCTCTCCATCCTTAAGGAAATCAACTCTGAGTGCTCACTGGAAGGACAGATCGTGAAGCTGAGGCACCCATACTTTGGCCACCTCATGAGAAGAGAAGACTCCCTGGAAAAGACCCTGATGTTGGGAAAGATTGAGGGCACAAGGAGAAGGGGACGACAGAGGACGAGATGGCTGGATAGCTACAAACATGAGTCTGACCAAACTGCGGGAGGCAGTGGAAGACAGGAGTGCCTAGCGTGCTCTGGTCCATGGGGTCACGAAGAGTTGGACACAACCAAACACCACCACCACCACCAACAACAACAACAACGTGTACCAAAAAAAGGTATGCAATCTTTTGGAGAAAATAAAATATGAAAATGCATTATATTGAGGAAATTGCATTGCAAAAATGTGTATATTAGGCAAAATTGCACAGAAAATGGTTTATATGAGGAGAAACCCACACCAAAAGACTGCTGGATTTTCATGAGGACTTAAAAAAAACCCCAGCAGCTTTAGTGAGGCAATTGAGATTGTAGTAAAAAAAAAATCAGGAAGGAAGGATTAAATGCTGTGCTTCCTCAGCGCTACTTTCCCTGGACTCCTGCAACACACACCTAGTTTGGTCCACAGAGAGCTGACAAAGACATGGAGCAGGAAGGGTAGAGAAGCAGGGGGATAGCTCTGTGGCCTTTTGCATCAATGAGCTCCTAAAATGAGGGAATGCAGAGGACCTAGGCATTTTATAAGGGCCAGTAGGCCCCATATTCAAATCGGAAGGCTCGGATTCTTCTGGGATTCCACCCACAGCACAGAGCAAAAGCGAGAATGAGGGTGGCCTACTTTGTATGTGGACCATTAAAAAAAAACACATTTTCCTCCAGTGGCTTGTGTCTCCAATTTTACCACCAGTCGTTGCATTGCCAGCTGCTCCCCCAACCTCTGCCCTTCCTGTCAACATTGCCAATGTGTTTTTGTTTCTCTGGTGCCCTTGCATGCAGCTGGGAGCTCAGAACAGTCATTTTGATCATCCCTCCTCAGATGTCTCTCCTAACCTCACCACCAGCTGTTTTCATCACCACTTACCGTCGCTTCTCCCTGTGATCTCCTTTGCCTCGCTGTGGCGTCTTGAGGCTTCAGAGGTCACCAGTTATTTGGAGCAGAGGAGAATATAATCTCCCATAGACAATGCCAGGAACTCATGTTGCTTTTCAGTTTAATGGTTGCTTGAAAAGCTTAGGGAGATAAAGCTGCAAAATCTCTCCAGATCAAGACCTATATTTTGAAAGGACGCCCACTTGACAGAAACAGATATGACCATTGTCATTTTCATATTTCCAAGAGAAGATGCTGGCATAGTCTAAAGTCAGAAGTTGATTTTTATTTATTGTTTGTTTCTTAATAATATCTCCAGACTACCCTTCATGTTTAACTATCTCATGGTAGAATACAATAGGATAGCATTTCCAGATTAATGGACTGAACTGCTTCAAAGTGCAGGTAGATGTTTACATATTCAATCCTCCATGTTAAAAACACACACACTGTAAAAGAGGATAAAAACAGCAACAGCTGGTCTGGTTTTCTGTCTGCAAGACATTTATTTAATGCAGAGAAGAGATTAAAATCAGAATGCCCCACCTATAGCCTGAAGTGGTGCAATCTTTTCTACCACCTCATCATTCCCTCTATTTCCAGAGTTTGGAAATAAATGTAGATTCTTATGAAGCCAAAAACAGCATCAGCAATGGATTGGATGGAGGTATCAGCAAGTTTAAGTGAACTCCAAGGTTTGCAAAAGAACAAAATACTTTAGAAAATAAGGGGAGAATGTCCAAAACAATCCAGTGATGACTGAGCATGTTCATTGGCCACAGAATGAGCTGACTATTGGGGAAAGGGAGAATGGAAAACCTGGCGGGAGGGGAAATGGAATGAAGCATAATGGAGAAATTATTGCAGCTCATTATTGAGGATGCACCAGCAGTGCTACTGGTTTGGAGTGCAAAATGGCCCCCATACTTTCAGTATTTAAAATAAATGTTTGCATGTTGCTGGTCCTCTTAGCAACAAATGTTAGAACCCATCCTTGGCTTTCCCTTGCCTTCTGTAAGTTGATGCTTAGCCAGGTGTACAAAACTTTGAGCAGTGAATTTGATGAGGGCCCGGTAATAATTAGGCATGCTTACACACACACACACACACACACACACACACACACACACACACACACCTCTGTAGCAATCTCAAAGCTGTTAGCCAGGGTCTCCCTGTGCAATGAGAATAGAAGGGTGAAGGGGGAGGGGATGACAACCCCTTTGACAAATAAGATGTCCCGCTTGAAGAACAATGTCAGGCCTTGAAATAGTTACAGGGTGGAGTTGTGGTATCCTGCTCATTCGTGGGCATGAAAAACAAACCCCGGCATCCAGCATCCAACACAGCTCACTCGCTGCCTCCTGGCTCAGGAAAACTGGCAAGAGAATTAACCAGAACATTCTGAAAAGTAACTAAGGAACAGAAATATCTATTTCCTTGAATTCATCAATCACAGAAACGACCGAAAATTCCATACTGAATAAATGATGCTAAATATTTGCATGGGCAAACTGACTGAAAGAAATAAATGTGAAGTGATCTATATATTTTTCCTGAACTTAATCCATCTAAGAAGTAGTTTTAAGGTTAAGAAAATGAGATGCGTTCGGTGGTCGTTTCTTTTTTCCTTATGGACTCTTGCTTTTTGTGAAAGTTATTGTATTTTGGTATGTATGAGAGACATCCAGAAAATCATGAAAACCTCATCGATTGTATTTCTAGTCCCTAAAAGTTCACTTAAGCAACCAACAACTTTAGGGGTTAAGTACCGTACTTCAGGTTTCCTCAGTGTTCTTAGCAAAAGAAATGATTGATTGACATGACACAACTGCATTCCGTGTCCTCTCGCACTACTTCAAATTCACTGGCTGCCATGTTACCAGGGAAATAATGGAGTCTGGGCAGGGAGAGATGTTGGGTGGCAGCAGCTATGGATTTCCCATATTGGGTTGGCCAATCCTTCAATAGCAAAGGACAACCTACTGGCCCATCTAATTATTTTAATTCTCTCATTATTGTACTGTAGCTCAACGTTAGTCAACGGGGCTTCACACTATCATCTTATCCTGGACAAATCGTAACACTGCCAAGATTAGCTGCACTCAGGAAAATGCTGTGGCATTGGTACATGTCTGATAGTTACCTTGTGTAAGGAAGACGCTGCGAATAAAGCAACTCCAAAAGGCCTGTCGACTAGCATGTAGCTAGTTCGCATCTCCACTCCTCCACATGCAGCTGCTGGGTGACCTTGGGCTAGTCACACTTCTCTGAAGTCTCTCAGCCTCACTCACCTCACAGAGTGTTTGTTGTGGGGGAGGAAGGGAAAGGAGATTGTTAGCCACTTTGAGACTCCTTAGGGTAGTGATAAAGCGGGATATCAAATCCAAAACTCTTCTTCTAGTTGTGGAAAACTGAACCCAAATGTTTTCCTAAACTTTACTCCTGGAATTTAACATTCTTTCTGCTAAAGTTTGCCTCTGCTTAATCATTAACACAGGATCCAGCTTCATCTTCGGAGGATTAAAGAGGACTTAACAAGAGTTGTGTGTACTGGCAATGCGGGGAACATATTTTTAAAATAAGTGAGACATACGAAGTTGCTTATCTGTAATTATTTGTTTATCATGACCTTCTTTCTGCAAATTGGTTTTTTGGGGTGGGGTTTCTCTGGAACTGTTTGCTTGTGCTTCTTTCCAAGCCAACCTAATATATTACTTCCCCTAAGATATCGTGAGGCACTGAACTACATTCTTGCTTGAAATCCATATACATAACCTCCAATTCTTTTATTTCCCTTTCTGCAGTTGCAGCTCTGTATGTTTTTCTTATAAGTGAAGCCAAGTAAGTCTAGCAACCATAATATTACTTATTTCTGTGTTTGTCACCATATGATCTATACACTAACAGCAATCTGGACTATCTGTTTGGACATTCAGAATGGACTGGGAAGGAGAGCCAAGGGCATCTCTACCAAAGACAGTGAATTTCTTGCTTTGCCATAATAATAATAATTATGATGATGTCAGCTGACCCCCATCACTTTCCCGCACCCCACAACACACCTTTTCTGATGCTACTCAGTCAAGCTTGGAACTTCTCTGTTGAACATTGCAACCACTGGGTGTTGGGCAAGTCACCTCTGCATAGACCTGCCTCACTGCTAGGCAGAGTGTGATCCCTGCCTCAAGCAATGAATGCAAGCATGCCTAGAAAGAGCTTGGATTTTCTGTAGTCACAAAAACAACAGCAGTAGAAACAACATGCATGTGCCCCTTAAAACCAAACGGTAGTGTCTATTCCAGATTAAACATCTAGTTTGGAAGCGCCTTTAGATCCTTCATTTGCCCCTTTAGCACCCACAACAAAATTCTGGTTCATTTCAGCTGCTGACACATGGCAAACATTTCTGCACATTGAATTTTGGTCTTCTCCTTCCCATTTGTAGTTGCAATACAAAGCAAAACTTAATATTGAAAATGGGATGAGCCCATAGCTGTAAACTTTTCCCTTTTCTTGTGAGGAATCCTACTCAGAATAAGGGAATTTCCCTTTAAAAAAGGAAAACGTTGACAGCTATGGATGAGCCATAGGGCTTTCCCTCCCCTCCCCACCTTTCTATGCAATGCAGGTAGTGAAAGCCTATTTGCTGTCTTCATACTTACAAATTTATAAAACAGAGTTCTGCCCATATGGAAAAGGAGAATTTATCCATCAGGCAGAAAAGTGCTTAAACTCTTTAAAATGCATTGCCCTTGAGCAGAGCCACACAAAAAAGCATTAGAGTTCCCATCTGGCATGGCTCCAATGGCCAGCAAAGTTTCTGTTTAAATTCTCATCTGCTGCTATGGCCCTTGTGATGAGTTGTGGCTTTTGGTTTCCTGCCAGCTTCTGTCCTGCTTAGCGCTGTTTTGTCTTTCCACCCCACCATTTCTGCTTCCTTCCTGGCTATAAGGTTCGTTGTTTGCTTCCTGGGGCTGGAGTTGCCTTTGCTGTGGCTTTCCTGTATAGTCTGGAATCCTCCTAGACCAGGATTTCCCAAGCTGTTTTTGGACTACAGCTCCCATCATCCCTAGCCAGCTAGACCAGCAGTCAGGGTTGATGGGAAGTGTAGTCCAAAAAAAGGTGGTGACCCAAGTTTGAGAAACCCTGTTCTAGACTAGTACCAGGGCTGTCTTCACCAGAAGGAAGAATGTGGTGACTTCAACAAATCGGGGGAATGTGTTTCCTCACCCAACCTGCAGCCTTCTGTGGAAGGGTGTGTCATGTGACCTCTGCTGTTCCTCCATAATTAGCTAGCTGCCCTCAGGTGTGATCGAAGACACTCTCCTGTTGCCAGCATTTAAGTAATATCCAGTCGCTCATCCAGTCAGCTTTCCATATTACGTAGAAGGAGGAGGGGAGCATCATCTTGGCCTTACCCCCAGGCTTCAAAACGTCTTGGGCCTAGTCAAGTGTAAAGAAAGATACATAAAGAGGACTCACCACAAGGCCCTTCACTAGTCTACAAGCACACCTGAAAAGACAAGTGTGAAAGCCAGTGAATTGAATTCAGCTGTCAGTTTGGTCTTCGCCTGCCTGCCTGCTCAGGATCCCCTGTTGCCTCCTCATCTTCCTTCAGCTGGGGAAGGAAGGTTAATTTTAATAGCTGACAGCTGGGTGGTTGGGTCAAGTGGAAGCTAAACCACTTCTTCCTTTCTTGTGGAGTCTACCCTCTACCAAAGGAGAAACTATTACCTGCTTTGCAGCAGACTGGAACACAGAGCATCTTGAGGTAAGCCTGATCCAGAATATGAAAGAAAGTAGTTGAGCCTCTACATGGCACTTTGTTGATTTTCTCTAAGTGGAGGAAGAGAAAATGAAGGCTTAGGTGTGGGCAGTGTATTTAGCAGGGAAGGGATACAACCACCAGTTGAACTAGCAAATGGTTCTCTCACTGCAAGGGCAGAGGAAAGAACTGCAACATCTCTTGGGGGTGATGGTGTCTCTCTTCACCCCAAGCACTGGTGATTCAGTGGAGCAGTATCTTTTATGAGGGTTGGCAGAGCAGTAGGGTTGGGTATATGTCAATTAGGTGTGGAGTTCTGGCACCATTTTCTCCGAGTCCTCTAGGACCACATGAGTCCTTGTCATTTGTGTTAATATCCATTCCTTTGTGTACTTTTCCACTTCACTAAGGCAGACTAAAATCCTTGCTTCACCCACAGAAGGGTGAGGAGTTTGTGGAAACCGTCTTTTAACCCCTCTTTGAGCCAGTCTATGCATCCATGGTTTCCTCACACGGAGTGCTTAGAATGGCCTACTTGAATGTCACCTTCCTTCCACCATGCAGGCTTTGCTACTTAGAGTAGGCCTTGTTGACGCCAAGCTCACTAACTACAGACTGGCTTCCTGTCCTACAGCACTTTGTGAGGACAGATGCTTATATATATGGCAGATGAGCAGACTGTGATGCCAAGTATATCAACACTCCAAATAATGGAAAGCGCACCAAAGGCAAACACCAGGATGCCATATTTGTTTCTTTTTTCTTTCAGAAGGATGGTGGCCATTTTGGGTGTCGTGATCTTGTGCAATTTTGTCCTGTGCTCCCACCCCCCCAAAAATGTGGGTTTTTTCAGGAATGATGCCCAAATAATGCATTTTGGGGTGCTGCGCAAGATCACAAACCCAAAACAATGCTTTCTTAGAGGAAAATAACAGCATGAAATTGTGTGAGAAAAAACCGGATGTTCTAGTTTTTCCAGGACACTTGCAGGGTATGGAAAAGGCAGGTTTAGCTCTCAACAATTTGCCCCTTAACTCATCTAGCACAGTTATCTTGGACCCATTGCTATTCCAAGGATGTACCAAATTGTGTGGGAGCCTTTTCTTCCTTCTCCTAAACCTTAGCCCGCCACTCCTTCCTTCAGGGCTGGGCCCGGCTACTTGGCTCACTTTTTCTCATTTTTAACAATTCAGAGGAAGCACCAAATCAGTTTGCTGAGGCTGGCCCACCTAGGCTGGTCTATCCATCAGTGTTGGGCTGTTTCCCAAGCCAAGACAGTGGGCTCCTAAACAGTATTTGTAAAGGGCGGGAATGAGAATTGGAGACATGAATCAGGGCTAACAGTGGAGGGTGGGGGGCAGAAGAGTATTGGGCAACGTCGTAGTGGGAGGTAACAGCCTACCACCCTCATTTTGGAAGGAAATGCTCCTCTGTTTGCTTCACTCGTTCTTTGGTATATGGCTGCAGCGGTATTTTTAATTGCTGTGTTTTCCTGACATTTATTTTCTGGTCTTGCCATCACTTCTGTTTTGCTCAGCTCTCTGTGTGGGTTCCTAACGTTGGATGCAGTTCCAGTGTTGGACTGCCAGCATTTAAATGCAGAATCAAACAGAGATACAAATGCAGTTTTACCAAGTCATAACTCCTGAAGGCTTAAAGCTTTATGACGGTTAGCCAAGCACTTGACTGTGGGGTGGTTTTACCCTTCAGTATTTCCCAAGTGCCTAGATGAATTTCTTTATAAGTGTCCATTTGAAAATACAGGGTTACTTTAAAAGCCACTTTCTAAATTCTCGATCTGCTTTCTGTCAGCCTTAGCCATTTGCAAGGCTTTGGGAGGAGAATATTTTGTGTTATCTTTGGCCCTGTAGACCTTTGCGGAAGATACTGTGTATAAGCAAATGTTTCAGTTCAGTGTGGCAGAGAGCGTGTGCATGAAACAAGGATGTGGGAACTGCTAATGGCTTTTTGAAATTTAAGATAAAAAAATCCTATGATTGGCAGAATACTCACAACAGGCCAATGAGGATTGGCGATTTAGAACAGAAATGGACACAGGGTAGATCTGGGTCTACTGATAGCTCTCTAGGTGAATTGCAGTAGATTGACAAGGATTTCTGGCTCCTAATTGTTTAACAAAATCTGTCTCACACACACATGATACTGATGAAATGAAGAAAACACAGTAACCAGGAGTGGATTTTTATGTGGAAGGGCTATAACTTCTGTCCAGTTCTGATACCCAGAATTAACAAAATCTGAGCCCAGGAAATTATTTTAAATGTAACTTTTTTGCATCTGTCCCGGTTGATGGAACTTGAGGCAATAATAATAATAATAATAATAATAATAATAATAATAATAGGATCCTGCAAGCGTGAAGTCTGCCCACCATGTTGTAGAAGGACTTGTGGTATACATGCTAACCTCTGACTTGGAGAACTTGCAATTGTTCTCTACTGCAGAACCCACGCTACGGAAATTCCTTCCCAGAGAGGTTTGACTCCCCCAGCCTGAAAGCTTCTAAAACCCTTAAATCTTGCTGAGATTTTAGTGTGGGCGACAGTTCTGCCTCCTTGTTGTTATACTGAATTGCCTTATCCCACCCTTTGATTTTAATGTATGACTTCGATTTTAGTCATCTGGACAGCTTGGCATTGTGTTTGTTACACGTTTTATCATTTCATTGTGTTAGAGTTTATAAAGAAAAGGGGTGCACATATTTTGAAATATATAAGCAATGCTGAAAGGTATGGGGTATCAGTGTCTTCGTTTCCAATCAGACCAGACTCAATTACAGTGGTACCTCGGGTTACAGGCGCTTCAGGTTACAGACGCTTCAGGTTACAGACTCCGCTAACCCAGTACCTCGGGTTAAGAACTTTGCTTCAGGATGAGAACAGAAATCGTGCAGTGGCACAGCGGCAGCAGGAGGCCCCATTAGCTAAAGTGGTGCTTCAGGTTAAGAATGGACCTCCAGAACGAATTAAGTTCTTAACCCGAGATACCACTGTTATTTCCATTGAAAAGGATAAGGTTTTTAGACCTGCTTGAAAAGAAAGAGATGGCATTGGCATTGCCTAAGAGCACCATGTTTTCTTTCTTTCTTTCTTTCTTTCTTTCTTTCTTTCTTTCTTTCTTTCTTTCTGTATACCAACCTGCATCCAGAGATCATGCAGCATAAAAATACAAAATGAAACAATTATATACCATTGGTCTTCCTGGCTGCTGCTCTGCCAGTCCCAGTCACCACTGACTATAATTTTGCCATGCTATTACATTGTAAAGCACTATGCATAGTGGCGACATCAATAATATCTATCATGTATCTGAATCCTTTATTTCCAGCTGCCCTAAAAAAACACCACAAGTTTATCTGAAATGCTTACCAGTACCTTTCTATGTGGCTACCTCCCTCTCCTATCATTCTATTTATTTTACTGCAAGAGGAGACCCCGAAAAATGCATATTTCCTGGTGCCATCCTTGAGGGTTTGGGACCGTTTAGTGTGTGTGTGTTTTTCTTTTTAAAAGAATTCTTTCGAAGTTTTGGGTAAGCAAAATCAATTGTGAGACTCCTCAGTTATTTATTATTGCTGCTGGCACGGTTTGAAACTATTTGAAATGGAGCCACATTTGGCTTCTTCTTCTTTTGCTCTGTGAGGAACGGAGAAGGGGAAAGGGGTGAGCCTTTGCCAAATGGAAGAGGATAAAACCAGAGTAATGATATGTTGCGATATATTGCAAAAAAGGGGGGGCTGGATCCTTCTACAGAAAATTGCATCTCTTAAGAGCATCCTTCCCCTTGAACTTGTTCCAGTGTAGATTTACTTTTGTTCAGCTTTCTGACTTTGCTAAGAAGAGCAATACTTTAACTTGCATGCTGGAGCTTCCTGGAGCTAGAGAACAAGCAAAAATCAAAATTAAACTATGAACAAACCCAAACAAGGCTGGCTCTAGGGACACTGAATCAGTGCAACTAGGTGTGTAATCAGGGCTATTTGGTTTCCAGAGTCCTTTTTGCATCTCTAGCAGCGCCCTGTTGTGTTAGCTTTACATGCAAAAAGTAGGTGGCAAGCCAGAAAATAATGTTTTACCTCTCCCAACATGGTGTCCTGGCTCTCTGTTAATCCTACGTGGTGCCAAAGTGATAACTCATGTCCCCCAAGGTGTCCTGACAGCCTCACCAAACAGAAAGGGGGAACCAGGCTAGTACACAAGGGATCCTAGAAGGAAGCCACAATGGTTCTTTGCTGAATATCCGTTCCTGCGAATATCACTTCTTGGTTTGCATAAAGGAGGGGGCTGTGTTTCACAGTTCTGCTGATGCTCAAAAAAAATTGGGGAGTGTCTGTGAAAAGGCTCTTGTGTTTGGTGTGTTTTTTCATGTTGCAAGCTACCTTGAGCATGGTTTTAACCATGGAAAGGTGGCTTGCAAATAAAAGGATGTATGGATGTACCAGTGTTAGAAACTGAGATATGAAAACTAGGAGCTAAATGTCACCTTAAGCCATAATTGTCAAGTGTCCCTTATTTGGCGGGACAGTCCCTTATCCCAGCGCCATGTCCCGCTGCTGTCCCTTATTGATGAGGCTTCATTTGGCTGCTGGCTGGGCTTTCTGCCTTTGGCTCAGAGGGGCTCAGAAGTTGAACATACCTGTACCCGGAAAATCCCTTATTTTGGCTGCTGATCCCTTATTTTCGAGGCTGCTGGTCCCTTATTTTCAAATCTGTAAGTTGACAGCTATGCCTTAAGCCTAGGTTATGGGCGCAATAACGGAATATCTAGGTGGACTTTTTTATAACAAGAAAACAAAGCTGAAAATGAATGAACTGCAGCTAAAATCTTACGTTCATTTTTCACATGGCCTAGTCCTTCCCCTGCCCACCCATCCCCTAATAATCTTAAGAGGGTCTCTTCTCCAGCCTTCAGAGAGTAGTTGGAAGTGGGGAGGCAGAAAAAGGTCCTCCTTTCCTTCTACTCTTCAGTTTTAATCTGAAATCTTAGGCGCAGTACTGTACCCAGAGCTCAGAAGCAGCTCACACTAATGAAATTCCCTATCGCAAAATGCTCCTGGAACAATGGGAGTTTTGAACACTGGTATGTACATGTCAACAGCAATTATCTACTAGGTACTCTTGAGTCTCATTTTTTGTTTGCTCCCCATTAAGGGATTGTGTGTGTGATAGAGGGGCTCTTATCTCTGGGACAGAGTTTGTGGTTTCCTAGAGAAGCAGGTGACCTGGGAGTGACTCCAAGATGGATATGTGGCTGGATCACATTGGGATTCCTTGCTTGGGTTGAGAGGGGGGAATACAGGCTAAGGGTCTCCGTGATGTAAACAAGCCCTCAAAAGTTCTAAATTTCTAAGGGCTCAGCTGAATCAGGTCTTATGTCAGCAATCCTGGGTTTTTCCATGGCCGAAGCCTGCTCTTTTATTTCTCTTGGATGCAGACGCCGTTCCTTTGTTATGCTCATGTTATTTCATATTTATACAATTAAAATGTGACTTTTTCAGTACATCGTTTGCTTCCTGTTTGAAGTTTCACCACCACATCCTTGCACTCCCCAAGCCCCCGCGCTCCGCTTTCTCCAAAAATAACAATAAAACCTGAAAAGGTCTATTATGCCTCCTACAACAAAATGGATGTCTACTGTAGCTGTGCTTTTTCCTCCTCTGGTGCCTGGCAATGTGCCTTTCTTCCAACCTCATATTGACTCTGCGAAGACTGAGCTTTGGCTCATCACTTAGATAAAGGCACATCCCCCCCCCCAAAAAAAACTATGCAGCGATCAGTGCAATTTCCACTTGGGGGTGGGCTCAGCAATTTCTGCTTCTGGTGTAAAACGCTAGTTTCGCTTTCCCTAAATTCTAAAATGCCCACCCCTAGGTTTGTTGGTTTATTTCTTTCGTGATACTATGGGTGGGGAATTCATCAAGTTTGCATCTGAATGCAAAACTACCTAATTGACAAGTCTGCAAAACAAAATGCTGCTAGCCTTCATGCTTCTCACTTCTCTGAATTTTACAACACAGCTCTCCATTTTTTAAAAAAATTAATGCTAAATGAGTAGATGAGGTGGTTGTCGCAAAAATTAATATACCAGAGAAAGGTGTCAGTTAAAAATCAGTTAAAACTGTGTAAAATGAATCATTGCATTAAAGGAAATTACTTGCAAAAAAAAAATGCATATATTTGACTAAAATGCATATGAAAAATGTGTATTTAAGGAGAAATAGAACTAAATAAATATTTCTTGGACTTGTCAAGCAACTGGCAAGCCACAATGTAAAGTGGTGTCAGGCATTTTGGCTTGGTGGGTCGCAAGCTGGAAAGTCCTCATTTAGGGGCTGGTCCACAGATGAAAATATTCAACATGCAGCTGTGGACCAGACCCTCCTGTTAGAAATTTGCAGTTTGTGACCTCTCACACCAAAATGCCAAATGCTTTTCACCACCACGCATTGTGGTCTGCCAACTGCTTAACCCCCACACCACTTCCTGGTGTGTGTCCCCCCCCCATCAATACCATTATTACAGAAGGCCTTGTAAACTATCAACAGTGGATGGGTAGGTGCATGTGTTTCAATGTATGGAAATAGTGGTCAGCTTGGAAGGTCACATTGTGCAGGTGTTGCAAATCCAACAATTTCTGAAGAGCAGTATGTTGGCTACTTCTGGTCTGGGTGACAGGATTCGAGAGGAGCCAGAATAGTATTAAGTGCAGAAGGGATTATAATAGCATTTTAGTGTGGGGAATTAAATTTCCTCCTTTTGAGAAATGCATGTTGTTATTTGGAATATGCTGTGCTGCTAAGCTAAATTCACCAGGCATCCCTTTATCATTGAGATGTGGTTTAAATTCATTTGACTTCCTCTTTCCCCCAATAGATTACACTGCACAAAATGTTCAACTCTTTCAAAGCATTTCTTTTTGACGGAGGAAGTTTGCAAAACAAACTATTAGGGATTAGCTATCAATTCTAGTCAAGCTGACATCCGAAATAATTGGGAGGTCAAGCAAATGTGCTTCTATTTCTACGCTTTCCAGAAAGGAAATGGAACAACAGCAACAAAATGTGTAGGCTGGAAAGCAGCTTAGAAATTCTGCAAAATCACTTATGACATTTTCAAGGTCTCCACTACATCTCTCTTTGCTGTATAACTTCCTGGGATATCTATTTCAAAATAACCAAGGGCGGCAAGTGAAGAACAGAAAACAAAGCAACTGCATTGATAGCTAGATACGGATAAAATGCACAGTACAAGATCCGTGGATCTTGAGGAAGGGAATATTGAACCGTAAGTAAGAAGGCTTCCATTTGTAGACTCACCAAGAATTTTAAAAACATCTGTGAAATGTGCCTTTCTGCCCAAATACCATAGCTATTTCTTAAGCCAACCATCATCTTAGGCATTTTATATGTGATCATAATAACTCATTTGTTTGAAGAGAGACTTCAGTTCCACCTAAACAGTATTGTAAAATGCAGCCCTAGCAACCACTCTTCAGAATGGCCTGTGGCAAGTAATTTACCTCCAGCGAACCAGAGAGCAAAGCTTTCATGATGTGAAAGAGACAGAGCCGGCCCTGCCACTAGGCAGACTGAGGCAGCTGACCCAGGTGGCCAATGATGAAGGCAGGTGAAGAGTGGTGGGCAAAGTTGTGTGTGCCATGCAGCGCGCACACTAGAACACACACATCAGACCACACCAACTCTTCTCTGTGTTGCTGCGTATCCTTGCACATATCTGCATTGTGAAATTGGAGAAATTGATTCTTGCAGTTGCTACAATATACCAGCAGATGGCAAGCTAGCATCATATTCAGGATGTGACAAAACCTAACCTCTCTGGTCAGTCTGCCTGTTCAGTGAGGCCTATCAAAGCCCGTTAGGATGACTCAGATTTCTAATATATCTATCTATCTATCGCATTTTTGAGAGAGATGTCATGGGCTCCTTGCAAAGCATATCTGAAATGTCTGAGATACTTCGCTGGAAGGTATTTTCCCCCTCTTCAGCATCTTTTTTTTTTTTAAGGGACTGCAACCTCTTGAAAGCTGCTTCTTTCCTTGGGTTTGCCAAAGCGCCAGGAAAAGCTGTTTCCCTTTTCGGCAATACTACATGCAGCCTTTGGGGACTGAATACGCCACTATAGTTGATTGGCAGATTTGCAAAGGTCACTTTAGAGCAGCAATGATGTATGTGCTGTTCTAGACTGCGTCAAAAAAAGTATAGCGTCCAGATCAAGGGAAGTAATAGCTCTGTTTTGCTTTGGTCAGACCGCACCTGGAGTCCTGTGTCCTGTTTTGGGCACCACAATTTAAAGCAGATTAACAAGCTGGAACGCTTGCAGAGGAGGGTGACCAAGATGATCAAGGGTCTGGAAACCAAGCCTTGTGAGGAACGGTTGAGGGAGTTGGGTATGTTTATCCTGGATAAGAGGAGACAGAGAGGAGAGATGATAGCCATCTTCAAATTTCTAAAGGGCTGTTGCAGGGAAGATGGAGAAAGCTTGTTTTCTCTCGCTCGGGAGGGTAGGACCCAAACCAATGGCTTTTTGCCATTGTGCAATTTAACATGTGCAAATCTGTGAGCAAATAGGCCACAATTGTTAGCCGTGGCACCGTCACAGGGCAAAATAGTGGGAAGTTGCCCTCAGGGCAAAATGAAGGCACTGATGGCCACCAAGCCATTAGCTGTGCTGTCACACATTATTCATAACAACCCTAACTGCTGAGGAGCAGGAAGAGGGTAATAGGATTTTGCTGATCTATGGAACCCTTGGACGGGAAGGGAAGGGTGGTTTGGTTGAGGGTAAAACCTCACAGAAAGTTTAGCAAAAACTGTGTACTTGGAGATACAGGGGACTAGTGAGGAAGGCTTCCAAGAGCCACTGTGCTGAAGGCAGCCAAGAACACAGGTGATAAGAGAAAAGCTTAACACAGTGCCTTGAGTTTAGGTACACTGCTGCTGTTGGTACATTCAGATTCTGGGCTGCAAGTCGTTAGTACCATGTCATATTCAGAGAAGCAATGCATTAAGCTGGTCTGCAACAGGAGAAAAGCAATGATTGAGCATTGCTACCTCTCCCTTTCCCCTACTCTACAGAAAGAAGATCTCCCTTGAAAATTCACTTCCTGCATTATGCTGAGATATCACTGATATATATTATTTGCTTGCTTGCTTGCTTGCTTGCTTGCTTGCTTATTCATACATACATACATACATGCATACATACATACATACATACATACACACATACCCCGCCCATCTGTCTGGGTTTCCCCAGCCACTCTGGGCGGCTTCCAACAAAATATTAAAATACAATAGTCCATCAAACATTAAAAGCTTCCCTAAACAGGGCTGCCTTCAGATGTCTTCTAAAAGTCTGGTAGTTGCTTTTATCTTTGAGATCTGGTGGGAGGGCGTTCCACAGGGTGGGTGCCACTACCGAGAAGGCCCTCTGCCTGGTTCCCTGTAACTTGGCTTCTTGCAGTGAGGGAACTGCCAGAAGGCCCTCAGCACTGGATTTCAGTGTCCGGGCAGAACAATGGGGGTGGAGACACTCCTTTCAGTATACTGGACCGAGGCTGTTTAGGGTTTTAAAGGTCAGCACCAACACTTTGAATTGTGCTTGGAAACATACTGGGAGCCAATGTAGGTCTTTCAAGAGCGTTGTTCTGTGGTCTCAGCAGCTGCTCCCAGTCACCAGTCTAGCTGCCACATTCTGGATTAGTTGTAGTTTCTGGGTCACCTTCAAAGGTTGCCCCACGTAGAGCGCATTGCAGAAGTCCAAGCGAGAGACAACTAGAGCATGCACCACTCTGGCACATTCACTAACAATGTGACTCCATGATAGTCCGTGAGGCTCATTAGCCTAGCGTTTCAGCTACATCTTCGTCATATCCCACAAAAGGAAAGGAAGCTATATGTACTGACTTTCTACAGCATTGTAGAACAAGACTATGGACTTGTGATCTGCAGCAAACAGGGCTACTGAATCTAGAATGATGGCATTTAAGAGACCGATCGTGTTTGCCTGGGGACTGATGGACTGACACCCATGAGCAACAGTGGATGCCAACCATTCTGCGTAATAAGTGTACACCTCTCTTTGCCACGAAGAAACTTTTTCCAGGGGCAGAGGTAGGGCTGGCATCAGCACCCAGCATCCTTAGGCAGCTTCTGGGGGTCTAGAAGGACCCACTGCTGATGCCTGCCCCACCCCTTTCTGGCACCTCAGTGAGTACCATTTAAGCTTCTTACAGTTTCCCTGGGCTTTTAAGTACATTATACAAACATGACACCAGATGGCGATTGTGAGTTTACGGCAAATTCAATATATATATTTTAAAACATTTTTTTTTAAAAAAAGCATTTTCACAGCATTTTTTTTATATGTCCAGATTCCACTCCACTCTAGTGCCACTCTGGGTCACTGTAGAGAATTAAAATGGTGGCTCCCATTGTGTGGGGGGATTTTTTTGTGGGGGGAGAGAATGTGGCTTCAGCAATTGCACAAATTTCAGAATGTGCCAATGGGCCGATAAATTGTTAGCAACTCATATTCTATATGCTTGAGAACTTTGACTTCCCGCCAATTTACCTGAACTTATAATTTGTTCATTTTTATTTCATTTATAGCCCAACTTTCCTTCAAGGAGCTCAAACCCCCTTCCCCCAATTTTATCTTATTTCATAGCCCTGGTTTCCAACAGAAATCAGGCATAGCTCTCTCAGCTGCTAGCTTCAAGCTCACATAGCTCAACTCCTAACACTGGCTTTGTCTTTCTAAGTACCAGCGAGTTGAGGGAGGGGGACCCGCCCATTCATTATCTGGCACAAAGCCACTTCCTTTGTTGTCTTAATGGCTCATACTTAGAGGACCATTACCTCTCTAGGAAGCTAGCCTGGCTAGTCCAGCCATTGAATCTGTGCTGGATCCAGGAAGTAGAAGGGGAAGGGAGGTCAGTCATATAGCCTTACTGCTCCCTCAAAAAAACCCTCCTAACAACCTTATTCCCTGGTGAATAAAGTTCATGGCTGAGTGGGGATTTGAACCCAGGACTCGCAAGTTTTATACTCCACAATTCCTACCACCTCCCCACCCTGTCCCCCTGCCTGGACTAGATCTCTACTAGTCAGCCTCATCCATGTCAATAGATGCATCCCTTAAACTCAGGGGGGGGGGGGACTAAATGTGCATCAAGATACAAATCTACTCTGCATCCTAAATGTGCCTGTAGATGTACGTGTAGAGCTGCCTTGCTTGATCAGTGTGGCATAATTGTTATAGTGTTGGACCATGACCTGTGAAACCAGGGTTTGAAGTTCATTGGGTGACCTTGGGTCAGTCACCATCTATTAGCCTAACCTACCTCACAAGGTTCTTGTGAGGAGGCAGCGGGGAGGAGGACAACCTCCTTGAGCTCCTTGGAAGAAAAAAGGGAGTATATAAATGTAATAAATAATGTTATTTTATTTCACAAAATCTATACAGTGGAACCTCGGGTTAAGAACTTAATTTGTTCTGGAGGTCCGTTCTTAACCTGAAACTGTTCTTAACCTGAAGCACCACTTTAGCTGACGGGGCCTCCCACTGCTGCCACCGTGCGATTTCTGTTCTCATCCTGAAGCAAAGTTCTTAACCCGAGGTACTATTTCTGGGTTAGCGGAGTCTGTAACCTGAAGCGTATGTAACCCGAGGTACCACTATTTATCACTTACTCAACAGAAAAGCTCACAGCAGTTTACAAAGAACAATGCAAACACCAGCAATTTAAACGCATGCATACATATTTTAATTATGTGGGTTGAACTTCAGGATCGTGTGTAATCCTGCCCCCAGTGAGGTCAGTGGCAAAGTGTGCCAATTTTAAAGGCAGGTTGTACTATACAGGAAGAGTATAGAAAACCCGCATATTCATCAGTGGGTCCTAGGACCCTGGAGATAAATGAAAGGACAATGTTCCAGGACTCCAGTTATTTGAATCAATTTTATTTTTCCATTCATCTACTTGCTGCAAATATTTCTACCCTGCCTAATGACAGTAACAGCAATTTGACTTTATCTGTGTGTACACAACTGGGTGAAATCTATTGTACAGTGAGAAAACAGGGGGAAATATTAGTTTTCCTTATTGATTTAAAAAAATTAGTTATCTGCAGTTATCCTAAATTGTGCTTTATGTTGTAACTGACATAAAGGGGGCCTTCACCAATGTTGTGGGAGTGCTGTCTGCTCAAATTAGCACACATGCCTTGAAGTCATTTGAATTTTTTTTTTAAAAAAATCTCTAATAAGAAAGATTTTAAAATAAAATAAAATTACAGGTTGCCAACTCGGGTTGTGACAATGTTTCAGACAATGGGGAGGGGAGATGGCGGCCCTCTGAGCCTCAAACTCCTTGCATCTCTCTCCAGGCCTCTGCCTTCTACTTGTTGCTAGGCAATTGCATCACATGTCTCTACTTCTCCCTTCCTGCCACACACACACACAAGAAGGAGAGTGTCAACAGGGGTGTGGTAGCTATGGCAATGAGGCCTTCTTGGCAGGTCTTTTGGGAGAGGGAGATAAATGACAAATACACACACCACATACCCCCTTGATCCTTGCACAAATTTCTGACCAGGGCTGTAGAAAACACATTATTGTGCTCTTTACACAGAAATCCAGAGGGGCAGACTTTCTTCCTCTGCTGTGAAGAAAAGCAACAATCTTGACACTTTAAAGACTAGCAAATGTATCCAGGTTTGAGTATACATACATACATACATACATACATACATACATACAAAGCCATGAATTTATCTGAAGTGTGGTCTAGTCCACAAAAGATTATGGCAGACACAGAAACCTATCTGTCTTATATGATAGCTTGTAAGGTGGGACGTGGGTGGCACTGTGGGTTAAACCACAGAGTCTAGGACTTGCCGATCAGAAGGTTGGCGGTTCAAATCCCCACGACGGGGTGAGCTCCCGTTGCTCGGTCCCTGCTCCTGCCAACCTAGCAGTTGGAAAGCACGTCAAAGTGCAAGTAGATAAATAGGTACCACTCCAGCGGGAAGGTAAATGGCGTTTCCGTGCTCTGCTCTGGTTCGCCAGAAGCGGCTTAGTCATGCTGGCCACATGACCCGGAAGCTGTACGCCGGCTCCCTCGGCCAGTAAAGCGAGATGAGCACCGCAACCCCAGAGTCAGCCACAACTGGACCTAACGGTCAGGGGTCCCTTTACTTTTACCTTTAAGGTGCTACAAGTCTCTCTGTTCTGGTATCTGCAAAAATTGTGTTTCATGACTACAAGGGAATCCCATTGATTATGAATGGACAATATGATTTGTGACCAGTGCAGCCTATCAGCTATGTATTGTGGGTTACCAGATGCATGGCAATTCCCTGGTTTTTGCAGTAAAACAAAAACAAAAACAAAAAGAGATTAATTTGGACCCATGAAGTGGTGCGTTGGCTTGCAAGTTGCTGAGGCCCGATTTTGTGTGTTCCCAGTTCTAAGCCTTTATCTCCACAAAGCCTGGGCCGTTGTTGAGGACTCTGGATGTCCATTATTTTGGTCTTGGTCAACCCTTACTTTTTCAAAAAGCAAGAAGGCAATTCCAGGAGTGAGTTTTCGGTCTGCCCAGCCCAGAACCCCTCATTGCAAATGGAGCTGTGCAACCAGGGAGATTCCTGCAGATAAACATCACACAACCAAGGCCATGCCCTCAGTGGGTTTCTACATCTGCCCATGGTCGCTTAAAAAGAAACCAGGCACTGGCTCTAATTAATCACTCAAGACACCGGGCTTAACCTATTTGATTAATGGAATGATATATTGAGTTCACATTTTTGCTTTCAGCCTTCTGGATTTCTAGATGTCAAGTGCAATTTGCATAGATAATTAAAATCAGTCTAATTCTTCATCCATCCCTAGGCCGCCTTGAAGCTCCAATGCCTCCTTTGCCTTGCTGTTCTGATGTTGTTAGTTAGTGCCTGTTAATCACTGAGCTACAGATGATTTGTAGAGTCAATTAACTTTTGGGCAGACTTTCATTCCGCAAGAAGTATTCGAAGCATGAACCTCCCACTGTCGAACATTTACCTTTAAACTTCATGGCGTTAAATAGCACACGGGATCAGAGTTCAGGTGCAGTGCTGTTATCCATCCAGCGAGTCAGGCTGGTAATGTGTTACAGTGGGGAAATAGTAGGGGTGTGCTAAATAAACAGCTGCCCTTTGCTCAGTGCACACAAACAACCAGCATATGAGCTTTCTTCGGGTGTTCAACACACAAAGGCATAAAGTGAACTGGGCATTAAATTGCAAAATGGTGGTGGTGCTGAAATGAGGATTCTCTCTGATGTGTCACCACTGGCTAATGATGACAGCTGTGGTAGGACTCAAACCATGGGCTTCAAGTTACAAGAAAAGAGATTCCAGCATCAGAAAGAGACAGTAAGAGCTGTTAGACAGTGGAACGGTCTCCCTTGGGAACTGGTGGACTCTCCTTCATTGGAGGTTTTTAAGCAGAGGTTGGATTGCTATCTGTCATGAATGCTTTAGTTGGGACTCCTGAATTGCAGGAGGTTGAGCTAGATGACTCTTGGGGTCCCTTCCTGTTATATATTAAGATTAGTGGCAGTTCTCACTCAGGGCCACCAGTATGTAAATGGATTGAAAACTGTCTCTCCTGATTGGTTAGCTAGTTGTGAGTTGTTACTGTTTCAAGTTACTTAGTATTATATAAAGCAGCCAGCTAGGTTGCAGTCAGTCTGATTCCAGGAGCAGTTCTAACTGCTGCAACAAAGAGCTGTGAATCCAACAGAGCCGTGTCCTTTGTCCGTCTTTTCCACTATTCAACACTTCCAACCCTCCGATTCTATGCAGAGAGTGCAGGTCCTTTGGCTGGTCTTTATTGAACATTTGTCCTGATTTGTCAGCAGGGAGGTTAGAGGGCAACAAGCATTCATCATGATTGTTTCCGCATCTTCCTGCTAATCATTTGTAAATATCACACTTCGCAGTGCATTTTCCTGTCACTTTCCTAACTGCAAACAGTCTATTTTTTATTTTATTTTTGAGTGGAAGGAATTATGTCAGGGCAGCAGAGTGATATAATCCACATTAATTTTGCAAACCTAAATTTCTGGTATACACTTGATGCCCTCTGGAAAATGCTGGTAATCTGGAGACAGCTTGTGTCCAGACAAACTTTTGGCTGACCAGACTGCTTCTTACAGCCTGATAGGCAACTGTGCATATGCACCCTTGCTGATGCTGGGGTCAACAAAAGGAAATGTTAACTCCCCTTTATCATGTCAGTGACAAATTTTGCTTCAGCTTGCATATAAAGGCACATTTTGCCTCCGGAATCTTGCTCAGCTTAGATGGGCCTCTCTATAGGATGCCTGTGCAGAAAACAAGGGTGTCAATAGCCCTCTTAGGGACTAAGCAGATCTGATTCCAAATCTGGATTGTTCATAAAGAATTAATACATTTTCACAGTGGTAGGCATGTCCCCCAAAACAAACAAGTATTTGTGTTTGAAATTAAATGCCCCTGCGTGTCATAAACCAAAACTGAAAAAACATTGACTCTTACTTATTCTTATTCTTCTTTTCTTTTCTTTTTTGGTTTGGCTGGACTTTCAATTACATCAGTAAATACACACAGCTGCAGATTGAATAGGGACATTGACATTTTTAGCTGGTATTGAGTGGCACAGGCACGGCTCCCTCAGAGATGTCAATTTTTCAGTGAATCTCATCCAGAATCTTTCCTTTTTAAAATGGGCACCCTCCAAATTCTCAACCTGCTGAGTCTGAAAGATGGAGAATCAAATCAGGAGAGAAGTTCTCACTCTGTTACTTCTGAATATTGCATACAGACTTAAAGTAGAAGGCTTGTTAATGGAATACATAATTCTGGGATGATATTCCCTTAGGTTATTTAAGTCTCGGCAGTGATTAACATGTTCAGCACTGCAAGCGAGAGAGAAAAGGGAGAGCCCTTGCTTAGTCAAGGCACTAGATTTGCCAGTTTTATCTCAGGTGAGTGACCTTGGCATATTGATCAGCTGGATAGCTCAGCTGGCTAGAGCATGGTGCTGATAATGCCAAGGTTGCAGGTTCAAGCCCCGTCTGGGACAGCTGCATATTCCTGTAAGGCAGGGGGTTGGACTAGATGGTGGATTTTACAATGTGCTACAAGAACACTACAGCATAAGGGTTACGGGTCAGCACAAGAGTTTACATCCAAAACAACCCTTGCATTTGGTATCCATATAAACAAGGGCTATTTATGGATGATAAGCAGGTCTGCATGGGTTGTGACTAGCCAAGCTTTGCATAGTGTTGTATGTTGTTGTTTAGTTGTGTCCGACTCTTCGTGACCCCATGGACCAGAGCACGCCAGGCACTCCTGTCTTCCACTGCCTCCTGCAGTTTGGTCAGACTCATGTTTGTAGCTTCGAGAACATTGTCCAACCATCTTGTCCTCTGTCGTCCCCTTCTCCTTGTTCCCTCAGTCTTTCCCAACATCAGGGTCTTTTCCAGGGAGTCTTCTCTTCTCATGAGGTGGCCAAAGTATTGGAGCCTCAGCTTCAGGATCTGTCCTTCCAATGAGCACTCAGGGCTGATTTCCTTAAGAATGGATAGGTTTGATCTTCTTGCAGTCCATGGGACTCTCAAGAGTCTCCTCCAGCACCATAATTCAAAAGCATCAATTCTTCGGTGATCAACCTTCTTTATGGTCCAGCTCTCACTTCCATACATCACTACTGGGAAAACCATAGCTTTAACTATATGGACCTTTGTTGGCAAGGTGATGTCTCTGCTTTTTAGGATGCTGTCTAGGTTTGTCATTGCTTTTCTCCCCAGAAGCAGGCGTCTTTTACCTTATTTCCTTATGTTAGCCTTGCACAGTCAAGCCCCAACGTTTATTGCCTGCTGGGCAGTGCCAAAATAGTGTGGCTTGTCAATCACCAGAAACACCCATGTATTTGGCTGCTTGTCTGCATTTGGCTCAGTGAGTCACAAACCATGCTGGCCTGCCCTAGAGCAGCCATTCCTGAAACAACCTTGGCTATGTCTACTTATATGTGGAGGCCCATAGTTCGATCCTGCCTTCCTGCTCTGTGACTTAGACGTTCCTACCCAGTAACTTCAATTATAGCAACAAACAGCACAGCTGCACAAAGATGTAGCTTTTATACCTTTCCTGTTTTTCTCTCTGAATAATCTTCAGAACTGGAGTTTGGTGAGGTGTTGTGAATTTCTGTGTTATGAGCCCCCTGGCTTCTTCCACCTCACAGAGCTCAACTCTTTACATTTCCCCGGGAAGAGGAAATGATCACCATATAACTTTCCAGCATAAATCTGGCCAAAGCATTTCATTTGCAACTCCAATTTGACTGTTTTGAGAAGGCCTCAGAACCTGATGTGTTCATTCGTCCCATCCCACCATATAACATGCAGGCATTGGGAAGCCAGCTCTTATTATTCCTCCAAGAGAACAAGATCTACCAGCTTTCATGAGTCAGCAAACATTTCTTTGCAAATCTCCCCACCGCCATTGCTGGTTCCAGAGATATTAATGTTTCGTGGGATTAAATTTCAGCTTGAAGGGGAAATGCAAACTCACACCTACTCGCTGTCAGGTCCTGTTCGGAGGAGAGCGGGTTACAGCAAGAAGAGAAAGGAATCTTAACCCTCTCTTTGCTGACTGCACAATCACTTTTCTGTGGCTTATTGCAAAAGAGAGCCTTAATCTTGGTGTGTCTTAACAAAGGCAGTGAAGAATCCACGGCGTCTTAAAAGGCCGGCACATTTCTCATTGCCAGGAGAT
The DNA here is from genome assembly GCF_027172205.1 of Podarcis raffonei. Lineage (NCBI taxonomy): Eukaryota > Metazoa > Chordata > Lepidosauria > Squamata > Lacertidae > Podarcis > Podarcis raffonei. The sequence goes on from NC_070606.1 coordinate 27,365,470, forward strand.
GCTGAAGGCCCAGAAGGGGTGAGGGAAATCGGTGTACATGATTATCATCACGTCTACGAAAGCTCATCTCTCCACAACAATTACATTAGTCTTTAAGAAGCCATAGGGTGCTATGCATTCTCTCTGTCCTGCTCAGCAGTTAAACTAAAGGTTTGGGGGAGCATCCTTCACCCAGTGTTACCCCACCTCTCTTTTTGCATCCCCATGTCCATCTATATTCTATTTGCTTGTTAATCAGCTTTTGGCAAGCAACACACCTCTCTGTTTTCTTGTGCTGCAGTGGCTGCTCTGTGAAAGTCACAAGGAGCCCATTCATCGCAGCACTGCAGAAGTGGAGGCTGGCTCTTGCAGGTTCATCTGCACTGTGTATTATTACCGTGTCAGTACATTTAATTCACTGCTGCAGATCTGCTAGCCTGGCATCTCTGTTGCTTCAGAAGAGCAGGGGAGGCAGGAAGGCAGGCAGGCAGGCAGGCAGAGGAACAACAACAAATGATGCCTTAGCACCTCCAAAGTGCTTGCACTCGGTTTTTTTTTCTTTTTTAAGAGCAATATCCCATCTTAACATGAAAGGTTAAGAGCATGTTTCAGGTTTGTGACCTCAGGTCCCCCTCTCCTGAGCTCTAAGAATCCAGATGGCAACGTTTTGGAGCTGGACTCAAAGGCGTGAACTGAGCGTGGAGTTCCCGTTAGGAACCAAACTGTAAAGGGTGCAGATAAATTAAGAGGGTGGGACCCCTTTGAAAGGCTTTTTGCAGGTATGTTTGGTTGCAGCCAAGCCTAAAAGACTGCAAAAATGACTCCCTTTCCAACATAGACTGTTCATTAGAATGATTAAGGTCATGGGAGAAGGTTATGGCATTCAGGATGCAGTAAACAGCTTATCTGGATGAGTAAATTTCAGAGCACAGTAGGGACCCGTAATGACCACAAAAGCTGCTTATTGGGAGCATAACAAACCCAACGAATGACCGGGTGGAGAAAAAAAAAATCTTTTGGTTTGGGAGGATTTAGAAGCATTCTCTCACTGTCTTCTTTGAATGCTGATGATTCTGTTTCTTGTGAGGAAGAACAGCCAGTGAGTAAAGCCTAACTATAATCCCTGAGTCCTTTCCCCAACACTCCAGGGTATATGAAAGAATGCATCTGAACATGCACAAAGCAGTATCCTTGTCTGTTGAGTAGACACTTTGAGTACGCAAGGCAAATAAGAGAAAAGCGTATCGATAAAGACACCATGCTTTGGGCCATGTGCAAAACTGATGATAATAATAAATTTGTTACATTGGCAATTCAGCAAGGAAAGCTGAATTCTGCGTCTGATGTAAATTATGAAAATTCGGTAATCTGTCTTATTTTGTATAATGAATTCTGAACATTTCTGCAGTTTGCATCCAATCCACAATCTCTGATTTTGCCAGCTGTATGGAGGGATGAGGAGCTGTGCAGAGTGTTGACATTCTGTGTCTGACCTGAAACTCTATTTCAGCCTCCCCTTCAAGCTTCTGAGATTCCAGGAAGTATTTCCTGTGCATTTTAAAGTGTATCTTCATGACCGTAGGGACTGGAAACTTGCTCCTTTTAAAAATGCTGAGATTCCCAGGGTGGCGTGACTTCTGTGGCTGTTTCTACACCCTGCATTTTGGGCACTTCAGCAGCATATACAGTCCTTGACCATTCTATGCATCCTAACATATAGGAGAAACCAGGTCAGAGGATGCGGTTGCCAAGAAGATGAAAGCCTCTCCATTTTCTTTTCTTTGCTTATAAATAAATGCAAAAGGTAACAACTTGACTGTGTCATCCATAAGGGGAGAGGTGACATGTATGGGGAAATAATACTAAGGTTGAACAAAATGTCACGGCATGGATAGTTTTAGTTGAATGCACAAAGGGAGGGAATTTTTATTCCTCTTGCTGCTCAATTTCCAGCTGAATCAGTATAAAAATTCAGAGCCTGGGTGATGCAGATCTTTTAACAGCTACAAAAATAAATTGCCAAGCCTACTGGTTTCCATGGTGAAAGTCTTGCAGGCTGTCTAGAAAGGGCCTTTATAGAAAGCTATCATGTTACAAAAATAAACACAGATGCACATTTCCCAACATTTTCTCGACGGATCCGTCAGAAGTGGGTGTTGCCATCACTCCAAATATCTGCAAGGAGAAGATTTCTTTGTAGCAGAGCTGGGCTCCATCAGTCACCCAGCTGGTCACCATGAGCCCATCATTCTCTCTCTTTTCTAGCTGACTTAAATAAGTCCAAACAATTGGCTATCAGTTGTCATCCCTGACAGGTTGGGGAGGTAGGTAGCCTTATTCAAAATGGCGCCTCACTTTCCCACAGCTGGTTCAGGCTGCCTCTGATGTATTTCATTGGTTGTTATTATTATTATCCGGTTGAAACTGGCTCAGGGCTGAGGGGGAAATTAATGGAAGCTCCTGTGGCTGATACCTCTTAGTTCTCCCCATCCTTACAGCACAGAGACTCCATGTTGTGCAGAACCAGCCATTTCCTCCTCGAAGCTGTAGCTCTTAGGCTGGCCTGAGATGATGCTATAGGCTTGGAGAACAGCTGTAGACCTTAGATCCCAAGGTGCTGCTTGGGTCTCCTTCCCCTGGTTACCACTAGTGATACTGGGCAAAACATAGGAGCATCTTCTGTGACCCCCTTTATTCTGTGCAATCTCCCTTTTCTGAAGGTTACTTGTGGGACTGGGCCAAGGAGAAGCAGCAACTCGCGCCGTCAAAGCACTTCTATTTATTTTTTTGTGGTCACTGCTGTGAACGACAGATGGAAGTAAAAGGGCCTTGAATCATCCCAAACGTGATTCCCAAAATCAAGGTCGGAACTATTTTCAAAGCTACTTGCCTGCCTTCCCCCCTCCCCGACTTTCTCAACATTTATCACACATTAATTATGTCATTAGGAAAACTGAGAAATGTAGCTGTAAGAAGAGACTGTGCTGTTGAATTTGCTAGAGGAAAATCCCCATGGCTTTTTCTTCTTGAGGCATATGTGCACCACAGACAAACGGTGTTAATAATTATTTGCTGTTCCCCGGGGGGGTGGACCTTGGGAACTGTAGTTCTGTAAAGGAGTGCAGCAGTTGCTAGGAATTTCTAACAGGCTCACTGAACTACAATTCCCAGGATTCTGTGGAGAAAGGAATGGTAGTTAAACTAGTATTAAAACTGACAGAAAATCCTCCCCCAACATGGTGCCCTCCACAGTTTTTGGACTATGTGTCCCATAAGCCCCAGCAAGAATAGCCAGTGGGGTTGTGCATCATGGGAGTTGTAGTTCAAAACATCTGGAGGGCACCAGGTTGAGGAAGGCTGTTAGAGAAGCATAATACAAATAAGCAGGACTCTTACTCGGGTGCTCATTCATGAGAAGGTCTGCTGACCAGGAGGATTCCAGTTTCCCACTTGAAACTGGAACCTTTCTCAGCTTGTTGTGGCTACAACTTTAGCAAGTCTGCTGGCTCAAGTGGAGGAGGAGCTTCATTTTAAATGTAAACCTGGGGCACTATGGGGAGTGTAGTACAAAAACAATAAATCAATAAATCAATAATTTAAACAAAGAGCAAGAATTTTCAATAGGACACCTGATTTTGTTTTGTATAAGTGCACCTGTCAGTTGTCATCATCCCACCCTCACCCCCCCCCAATATTTCTTTGCATGAAATATTTTCATACTCAAAATGAACAGGGCAGCCCCTGCTCTTCTGATTTCTAGCTTACCTTATGAAGCACTCGTGGTATGAAATCATTGGATGTGGTTGATGTCTCCTGCTATATGAAAACCTCCCAATTTCTGGCTCATATGTTAGTGACGAAGCTAGACTTTTTATTATTCATTTGGAGTTTTAGGCTAAGGAGCTTTACCAATTCATTTGACTCATAAAGAGTCTCCCCTTTAAGCTGCTCTTGCTCGATGCAGAACTTCCATCTGCACAGACACAAAAAAAAGGGGTGGCACCTTATTTATTTATTTTTTCCAGCATTTCAGAGGCGAGATTCAAGGCTAACGTATTCCCAAAGGCTCCTGGTAACACAGGAAGGCTTCTCTTTGCTTGGATGGACAACCGATAATGGCTGAATGCATTGCCCAGAGGCTAAATGTCACGTGACTCTTAATCTAGACCTTGCAGTCTATAGATTGCAATCAATGCTGAGATGTGCTGATGAAACACAGGGGAAAAAACCTATAAAGGGAGAGGAGGTTATATGCTTCTGGGCAAAGGTAGAAGCTATTTAAATAGTTGTCGTTTTCTATAAATGAAGCACTGTGGATCTCTCTCCTCTGCCTCCTCCTTCATATATATGGTTTTAAAATTAAAATTGCAGTAACTATGGAAAAGAAAGAACGCCCCTCCCTTAATAGAAAACCAAATAGATTGATGCACATTTTCAAAGAGCTCTCTCTTTCTCTACTCATGTAAAAACACCAGGCAGGCCCCACAAATAATCCAGAGATGTGTTTTAAATAAAAGGACACATTCTACTCATGTAAAAACTCACTGATTCCCGGACCATCCGTGGGCCGGATTTAGAAGGCGATTGGGCCGAATCCGGCCCCTGGTCCTTAGTTTGCCTACCCATGATTTAAAGCTTACAATAGGCAGCAAAAGATCAGAGTTTGGCAGAACTCTGCAGACTTTGCAAGTGTCTGGATGTGTATCCATAGTGCACTGCTTATGTGGGGCCAGTTGAACTGCCTAGAATCTAGGTACATCTTTTGCTGCAAACAGGAATCCACGTATCCACCTCTAGAGCCGTCATTAGCTATGCACTAATTGCGCACAACTACAGCTGGAGTGGGGCCTGGCTGAACATTGCGTCTCTGTTAATATCCCCTGTGCTGCCAAGAATTTTCACCATACACAACTGAAGCAAAGAGAAACCAGACTAGCCCATCCATTAACTACTCCCTAATTGAGTTAATCAATCTTCTGCCCTATTCACCAATAATTGTGTGTGAAAATATGAGTCTTCTAATATGCCCTGAAAGCACGGGGAGGAATCTTCTGTAAACACTTGCAGTGGCTGTTTGTAATGGTTGAGCTACTCCAGATTCTGCAAGCAGGAAATTTGGGGACAGGAATAATTTTTGGCAAAAGCACTATTTGCTCCAAATTTATAGAGCCACGTGAGAAACTGAAAGGAAAAGGGGGTGCCTGGAGGCATCTGGCAGCTAGCACAACTATTGCATTGGATTTCATATTGCCCAATTATTATTCTGGCCCTGATGCCATCTAACCTCTGCTTTAAAATCTCTGAGGAAGGAGAGTCCACCACCTCTTGTGGGAATCTGTTCCACTGTTGAACAACTCTTACTATAAAGGTAAAAGGTAAAGGACTCCTGGACGGTTAAGCCCAGTCAAAGGCAATAATAATAATAATAATTTATTATTTGTACCCCGCCCATCTGGCTGGGTTTCCCCAGCCACTCTGGGTGGCTTCCATAGAAACCATGGCAACCATGGGGAGTGGCGCTCATCTCGTTTTCAGGCTGAGGGAGCTGGCATTTGTCCACAGACAGCTTTCTGGGTCATGTGGCCAGCACCGTGATGGAAGCCAGGGTGCACAGAAATGCCCTTTACCTTCCCGCCACAGTGGTACCTATTTATCTACTTGCACTGGTGTGCTTTCGAACTGCTAGGTTGGCAGGAGCTGGGACAGAGCAATGGGAGTTCACCTCATCGCATGGATTTGAACTGCCAACCTTCTGATCAGCAATAATAATAATAATAATAATAATTTATTATTTGTACCTCGCCCATCTGGCTGGGTTTCCCCAGCCACTCTGGGTGGCTTCCAACAAAGATGAAAGATACACTAAAATGTCACATATTAAAAACTTCCCTGAACAGGGCTGCCTTCAGATGTCTTCTGAATGTCGGGTAGATGTTTATCGCTTTGACATCTGATGGGAGGGCGTTCCACAGGGCAGTTTAGACCACAGGGCGGTTTAGACCACAGCGCCACCTGCTCCCCAGCTCTTACTATATCCTGTTTGGGCATATATTATTTGAAATCCCACATTGTTCCATGAGGCTTACTCCCTAATACATCTGCAAAGGGATTAACACATGAATCTGTGTCATACAAAACCCACAGGTAGTGTGTTGGTGTGTGTGGCAACCTCCCTCAATAAAGATGGGAGTGAGGTAATGTGACCAGATTTGGGTACTGGAATATCTAGACACACCCTGTCAGTAACACTTGAGAGGTTTGATATTATCTGCATGTGGGAGCATTTTCTAATATCCAGCAGCAAGGATTATTAATAATTTGAAGAGGAAACCTGTGGCCACTTATCCTTCAACCAGAGGATCAAAGTAACAATGAAGCATTTTGTAAACAAAACTGGAAGTTTATTTAAACACACTCAGTGCGGGTTATAGCTTGAAGGTTACTCTAAAAAAAAGCACAGTACGTGTTCCAGTCAAAACCTCTTCTCGGAGATATTTAAGAACTCCCACTTTAACCTGTTTCTGAATAAACTGATTCCGTCTGAAGGCCGTCTGTCATGGATGCTTTAGTTGAGATTCCTGCATTACAGGTGATTGGACAGCATGACCCTTGAGCTCCCTTCCAACTTGATGATTCTGTGATTCAGAGAGTCTTGTTTCTCCCATCGCCACAACCTTGGGTTAAAACAGAAATCAAACATTGCTCTGCCTCTCTCTCCAGCTTTCTGCTTTATTTCTAGGTCACATCCCTTCACTCTCAACTCTCAACTCAAGCTTAGTTCTTCTAGCTATCTCTGAGTTGAAGGAGGGGCCCCAGCCACTTGCCATCTCTCACAAAGCCTGCTTTTGTTTGTTCTCTGAATGGCCCATCGCCCAGGCGATCACCTCAACACAGCCTGGTTATATTTTAACACTTCCTGGATCCAGGAGTTAAAGGGATCTTGCATACAGCCTACTTCCTCCCCCACCCCAAACTCTAAGCAATGTTATTGCTGCAAAGTACAAGGCCTGTGTTGCGACTACCTACATCAGGGGTCAGCAACCTTTTTCAGCCATGGGCCGGTCCACCGGTCCAGTCAGACCATGTGGTGGCCCGGACTATATATTGGGGTAGGGGCAATGAACGAATTCCTATGGCTAGGGTGTGGTTGTTCATTTGAGGTTGGCTGTGGTGGTCTTTGTTTTCATGTGTGAGTGGGGTGTGTGTGTTTTGGATCAGGTTAGCCATATTGATTTGTATGCTGTTGGTGGGTTTTTGTCGTTGTCTTGTTGGGCTGTGTATGTGATAAAGGGGAGCCATACCGGGGTGAAGGTGTCTTCTTCTATTTGTCCACGTGTCAGTTTCAGTTTATTGGATAATTTTTCTAATAAGGCTGTTTCCCATACTATTTGGTACCATTGGTCCATGCTTACTCCTGACAGGTCTCTCCAGTGTCTGGCTATGATGCTTCTGGTTGCTGAAAGTAGGTGGGTTATGAGTTCTTTGTGGTGTAAGTGGGGATTATTGTCTTGCCAGAGATGCATTTTAAATGAAAGCACACATTCTACTCATGTAAAAACATGCTGATTCCTGGACTGTCCATGGGTTGAGAAGGCGATTGGGCCACATCTGGCCCCTGGGCCTTAGGTTGCCTACCCCTGACCTACATGCACTTAAAAGACATGTCAAAGGTCAGGCTAGAAAACAAAAACATTGCTAATGCTACAGTGCAGAGGCATAAACGGCCAGTCTCTTCCAGTCCTTGCATCATGGCATACGCCCATAGCAAGCTGTGAAGAAGGACTTGGTCCATGCAGCACTTTTGAACAAGGAGCAATAAATAACCCTGGACCCATTTAAGCCCCATTTGCCTTATTGTTCAAATGCAGTAACGGCTGTTGATCCCATACTGTTGCCATAGTATTTAATCAGTCCTAATTTTAGTGGGAGGGTTTTATTTTATTGATTTCCAATATCTATTAAGAAGTAACAGAGGAAGCCTCATAGTTCATGCTGCGGTGGGTGGTCGCTGTGCTCAGACCCCAGCTGTGCCATACCGAATCTCCTCTTCTACGCAACAGTAAGTTCTCCCACCCAACCTTCGTACAATTTTCATGATGGATCATGGGAAGATGGTTCTGCAATAACAGCTGTTTTCACAGCTAGTGAAACAGTGCCGCACTGTACCATTCTGTAAAGCTAACAGTGTGTGTGTGTGTGTGTGTGTGTGTGTGTGTGTGTGTGTGGAATAGAACCGTGATTGCCACAACACTTTTCATGTTTGTCGTAAGCTGTTACTGAATTCAGGGAGCACTGCATCTCATAAGTCTTCCACAAACCACCAGCAGTACCACTGGATGGCAGCCCCCAGTTAGAAGTGTTTCTGACAATGAGAAAAATCAACACACCAAATTGAATACGGTATCTCCAAATGACAGAAGCTCAATGGGCTGGTTCAAACTAATTCAGATGGAACCCAAAACAGTTGCTAAGCTTTACGTGAATGAGCTTGAAGCAGCCTCAAAGCTCATGTGCCTGCCCTCCTTCTCTGGCGCAGCTGTGAGGAGATCAGAAACATCTGTTTCCATTTATGAACTAACCAGAAATTCATATAAAGGCTATTAATGGCTTAAAATGCAACAAGGTCGATTTGGCCCCCCAGCCCATTTCTAGGGGCTTTTGCACATTGCTGTACACACCCGAGAGGGGGCAGGGATGGCTTTGCCTGATGCACATTACCAGCACTACTTATCAAGAAAAAAGGGTGCCAGAACTCACCATGAATGCCTCTCTTGTTCTCTTATAACGGCAATGGTGCCCATCTAAGAGATGTCGGGTCTGGGTTCCGGCAAGTTCTGGCTGGAAAAAAGCCCTGCACATCACCTATTTGATTTTCCCATGCCTGCAACGCCCTGAACTCATTCATGAAGTTGTCGTCTACACGTACACCATGACATCTCAAGTGTACACACCTCAGCTCAACTGCAAAGTGAGTGTAGCTGACATTTTTAAATCGGAGGGAAGCTGGTTTGAGAGAAAACACATCAAACAGCAGCCTTTCTCAAGAAACGACCAGATATGGATTGTAGATACTGCTACAATCTGCAGTGGTGGGGGCCCAGTGGAGCCAGAGAAAAGAGTAGGGTATACACAGCCTAAGCCTGAACCAGGGTTAGTAAACTAAGGTTAGTGAAGAAGCCAGGCACACACACCATGGATCGATCCTGGCTGGTTTGAACTAAGCATACCTTAATCATAGCATGGATGGATAATTCTGGTGAGTAAAAGCAGAGGCGACAGCTTCCAATCTTCCCTCAGGCCATGTGAGAGAAAGGCCTTATCCACATTTCCTCTTTTAAAAAAATATTTTTATTAAGATACAGTCGTACCTCGGAAGTCAAACACCTTGTGAGACAAACATTTTGGTTCCTGAATGCAGCAAACCTGGAAGTGTTTGTTCTGGTTTGTGAACGTTCTTTGGAATCTGAATGTCCGACACAGCTTCGGCAGCTTCCGATTGCCTGCAGGACCATGCCTTGGTTCCCGAACGTTTTGGAAGTTGAATAGCCTTCCGGAACGGATTCTATTCAACTTCTGAGGTATGACTGTATTAAGATGGGGAGTGGGGTTTTACAAGGTACATACACCATCTCTATTTTCACCTCATAAAGTCCTTTCTACACATCAGTCATATTCAATGTGAGACTTTTATTTCGGTATAAGGGCAGGGGAGGGGGAGTGGGGAAGGAGGGAAGGTGGGTAATAAAATTTCTTTCTTTTGCATAGTGTGTGTGTGAGGTTTTGTGTCAGTGTCACGTGGGTAGGTTCTCTTTCTATTCCTTTACTGTCTTAGTTTTCATTGGTATTGAGAGAGGTTTGGGGGGCGGGGGTCTGGGCCTGGTTGGTTAGCTTCCGCTGACTGCAGCAAGGCTTGTTTGCATGCATGTGAAAGGAGAGGTTTTTGGGTCAAGTGAGTCATATCAGTTTGGATGCTGTTGGTGGGTTCTTGTTGTTGTCTTGTAGGGCTGTGTGTATAATAATGGGGAGCAATACCAGGGTGAAGGTGTCCTCTTTTATTTGTCCCTGTCCACACTTCCTGTTGTCCCGCTGCTTTCACCTGGGGAAAACTGCTCTTTAGCACTCAGTTGGAGCAAACGATCACTCCAGATTTCCCCTGGATTGCAGTTTGTTCCAATGTACTGCCAAAGAGTGGGTTTTCCCTTGGAAAGGAGTGGGGCAAGAGGAAAGCTGCTCAGAGCCATGCCTAGAAAGTGTGGGTCAAGTGGGAAAATGGCCCAGATCCATGCTTTCCAGGCATGGCATGAGTGAAAGTGTGGCAGAGCCCATACAGAGAGGGGTAAAGGTAAAGGGACCCCTGACCGTTAAGTCCAGTCATGAACAACTCGGGGGTTGCGGTGCTCATCTCGCTTTACGGGCCGAGGGAGCTGGCGTTTGTCCACAGACAGCTTCTGGGTCATGTGGCCAGCATGACGAAGCCACAGGCACAAGATGTTTTATGTTGTGTTTTTCGTCAGACACAATTTGATCCCCACAAGTCCTTTGAAAAATGTGTGTGTGTGCACCTACTGCAAAAGCCTGCTCACCGCAGCCATATATATATTTGTAAATGAGCTTTTTGAAACAATTCCCACATTGAAAAGCAGAACTCAACTCAAATTGTGTTTCCTGTTCTTAAGTTCTATTTTTTGTGTGTGTGCCTATTGATTCTGCTCTCTCTGATCTGCAGAAGCCACCCAGCAGATGGATTTTTTAATGAGTTCACAAACATTAGAGCATTGTTCTTTTGAAAGCCGCCTGTACCTTGCCAATATTAATAATAATCCAAGAGCCCAGTCCTAAGAGGCTTCTGCAATATTGTTATTCTCCCTCCACTTCTCTGAGCAGCTCCAGGGCTGCAGAGCTTATCCAGGTCTGGTTTCCTCTGGAAGGAGGTGGCATGAGGCATACAGTACTGGGGTTTTGTAACATTTGCATTTATTTACAAGTCTACAGACAGTGCACCAGTGAAGACAGGGTTTAAACATGCTGACAAGTAGCCCAGAATCCACTGCCTGCACACCAGGTCCCACCCAGCACCCAAAGTTCTTTTTTACAGAGTCAAAACTCAGCAGAGGCTGGGACAAGCGTGGGTGATCGTTGCTTCACTTGTCCTAGCTGCAGCCTGGCTCCTGGGCTGCAGGGCAGAGGTTGAGGTTGGGGTGCTCAGAGGTGCCCAGTGACAGCAGGGGGTGGCAGCCCCCCTCAATATTGGGGGAGCTTAAGCCCCCTCCGTCCCATATACCTAGTGCCGCTGGTGTGTACATTGAAAGCTGTAGGTCATAGAGCTACAATTCTCAGAGTTTCCTGTGCATAAATATAGACCATTAAACCACGTTGAGGATTGTAACTTTCTGAGAGAGTTACAATCTCCCAGAATTCTTAGGGGGAAGCCATGACTGACTGAAGTGGTACCACAGAGTGTTTTAAATGTATTGTGCGAATGTGGCCTAGCAATAAAAAAAACTTTTCCCCCTTTAAAAAAAATAGTAGCCCTTTGGATATATTCTGTAGGAGTCCCCTGCCCCCCTCAGATTCTTCTCCCTTCTAATTTCACTGAAAGAACCACTTTTTCCAGCAGACACTGAGCTGCAAAATTTGGGGACGTGTCTCTTAACAGTTTGGGGAAGGGGTGAAAAGTTGAATCAATCCCACACCTTCCAATCTTATTAGAGCAATGCATTAGATTTTGGTGGCCTTTTGAGCAAATGGATGGATTCACACTCCCCCCCTCCCATTTTCCACCCCCGCAGCTGTGCAGTCTAAAGTTATCTTGTTTTCTCATTTATAAGTGTTGTTAAAGGAAGCTCCCAGGAGACGATGCACTGTACTGAACATGAAAGCTTTTGCTGAACTGAATTTGCCGGGAAGAGGAATCTCAGTAGCTCAGCTCCTTATACGCTGCAGCGTTGGGCAAAATGATCAAGGTGAATCTAGAGAGTTCATATGCACAGCTGCCTTTTTTCTGCACAGCTCAATGGTGGCAGCGTGATGTGCCCGAAAGCCACCACTTCTGTGTCATGCTCCTCGCTAATGAGGGTTGTGCTTGGAAATTGCCAGATAGCGGTGGAGCAAGAGGAGTGGCAGGGCCTTGAATTGGAGCAGGGAGCTCTTGGACCTTCTGCAGAAAAGGGAAAGCTGGGATGGGTCCAAGCCTTTGGTCGGTGGTTCTTGAAGGAGACTAGACTCAGAGCTGGGAGAGAAGGGTTCAAATCATGTTTGGAAGTGGATCTACAGTTCTGCTACTCTTAGATTACCTTTCTGCAGGGCTTGGTGGGGCAGGGATGAGCTCTACATCATGTGGTTCCAGTGAAGGAATCACACCTGTGCAGATCTTACCAGAAGTTACTTTATTGGTGAAAGTGTTGCAGGCTACACCACCTCAGTAGGCACCATCCTTTCCTTCGAGCTTCCAAATGTCTCCAGCTTTGGCGCTTCTTCACCACCTATACGCATACCTTCCCCACATATTCTTCTTTCCTTTTTCCACTGCAGGCCGGGTCTGTTTTCTCCCACTGCCTGGCTCTCCTACCAATAAGCGGCTCAGGCGTGAACCTGGCTCACCATGGTGTCCACTAGTGATGGGAGAGAATGTTTCCAAAGTTCCTGGATTAATTGTTCAAAGGTAGCGCTGCCTTGGACAAAAAAATGATACACTCAAGGAAGCCTGTGTATGCCGTATACATACCTGGAACTGTTTTGATCAAGCAAGTGCTGTTGTGGTTGGGATCCGGGGGGCAAAATAGGTGTAAATAGAATAGCTAAGCTGACCTTGCCCATCAGCTCGGTGCCACTGAAGAGAAGGCTCTGCTCTGCCCCATTTTAGACACCTAGGCTTGCTTTGGCCCCAAGAGACAGCTGGCCTTTCTATATCACTGTTCACAGTGAAGTTGCCTTAGGCTGAGGCAGACCACTGGTCCAGCTGACTGGCTCACCAGGATTTCAGACAGGAGGCCATCTTCTCTCTAGAACAAGGGTGGGGATGTGGATCCAGCCAGAAGACTAGACCCAGAACTGGCCCACCCCCTGTGGACCATTTTTGACAGATAGGCACAGCCACCCAATTGTCAGTCACCTGGCACTGTATGACATGAGGTGACATGAAGCTTAAGGCCCATACTCAGGGACACGTCTACCTCCAATCTTAGCAAAGTCATCCCATGGTGCTAAGATCAAAGATAGGCCTCAACAGCTAGCAAACTAGCCAATTAGAATTTCCTGTTAGAAAGGAGAAAGCCATGGTGTGGACCTGGTACAATCTGTAATAGAGAGAGGCAGGTACCCAGATTATTTTGGAACCACGAGGCACCCCAGTGACCATAGCATCTTATGCAACAACAGCACTGCACCATGTGATGGATGCTCCAGCATCAGAAACAGACACTACCTTTTCAGGCTGTTCCCTGTGGAGCGACTCTTGAGTGCTCTCCCAGCCTACAGTTTTGGCAGCTGGCCCTGGACTGTCTCCACTCTCCCATCAACATGAAATGAATCAGCTTCCCCCTTTCCCACCCCCTCCTTGCACAGCCCTGTCCTCTTTTTTATGTTTAACTGTTAAAAGGCACAATACCTATTTTTCCCCTGTCCAATGAGTCCTGAATTTTGCAACTAACACCAGAATATTCTTCTTCAGACTTTTTTTTACCTTCTTGCCTCACAGAGTATTTTCCTGGCCTCCAAAACTTTGTTAGAACACATATTAAATTCTGAACTACTGAAAATTATAGCATTTGGGGGGGGGGTTCTGTGACACACACAGAAAAAATACACAGATTTAAGTATTGTGAAATGTAAAAAGTAAGTGTGTACATTCTAAATCGTATCCACAACCTAAGGCATATGAAATGATTCCATGAGATATATCATCTGTCATTCTTATCAGAAAGATTCCCGTTGTCCTGCAGGGAAGTACAGTAATTACGAGATCTGTCTTTGCCTGAGAGATCTTGATGGTGATACTACCATAAGGCCCAAGGTTATCATTCTTCCTGCAAGGATGACAGACATGGTTTTCCTCCCTATTTTATCTGCACAACAACCTTGTGAGGTAGGTTAGGCTGAAAAAGAATGATTTGCCCAAGCCTAGGACTGTCACTCTCTTTGCTATAGCATACTGTTGAGTCAGTGATTGAGCTTTACACTTTGATAAGCCACTGTGTGGTTTTATAAATGTATGTAGGCAAGACTTCACCCTCTGCCCACACCTTTGCTGTAAATGCACCCTAGAGCACTAAATCAGGAATCTCAACATCAAGTATCCTATAAGACAGAGGTAACCTGAAAATTTACAGATGTTTTTGGACTCCCAGCTCCCATCAGCTTCAAGTAACATCTTTGCCATCCCTGATGATATAGGATACCGTTTCTTCCTGCCTGAAGTATTTTTTGTTTGCTAGCTTTTAACTGAACTTATCAATACAAGCCTCTGAGACAGAACAGGTGGGGCACCATCTCTGGGCACTGCAAGCTCAAACTCACCCTCTGCAAGCTTTTTCACCTGAAAGGGGGGGGATAAAATTCCCCCTGCCACTGCCAATGAACAGCCGGCAGCTTGAGCAGACTGGCAGTTCTGAGCCCAGATAATGAGCAGAAGGAAAAGAGTGGAGAACATTTCTCCATCTGCCCTTCCTCTAGCCACCTCATACCCTGCCAAGGTTGAGTTTGGCTCCTTTTTAAAAAACAAAAATAAAAATGGGGAACTCTGTAGCTTGAGCAATAGTTAGGCACTCAAAGGCTTTAGCTGAAATGTAGATAGTTGCCATAGCAATGCATACAGTGATGACAATTCTGGGCTTTATGGGATTGGTCAGGCATGATTGCTGTTGAACAGTGCTGTGGGCTCCTTATATTACAAATGAGAGCATCATAGGAACCCCTAGGGTTTGAAGCATATAGAAGGGAGTTGTTAAGGCATTCTAAAGAAGCTTCACTGTGGCTCCAGCTGAACATTTTCCATGTGTCTGTTCCAAGCCCTCCATATATGTGTGTGGCGTCTGTTTTCCTTCTCCTGTGACACACTTGAAAGCTACAAACATAGGGGTGGGCTTGGAGAGCCAGAGCATTCTGCCTGGGGAAAGGAAGAGCTGAGAGAGAGGAAACTGGGCTACGGTCATTACAAAAATGCGGATTTAGAATGCGGTTTTGCCTTTGCTCCTGCTCCACTGCTTTCCCCCGGAAAACCCAGCCTTGAGTGCTAAATCAGGACAAAATCTATTTGTTCTAGTAAAGTGCTAAACCTTGGGTTTTCCCAGCAGGCAAATGGAATTATGGATGAGCTCTTAATGACTTTTTTGCCTGTTTGTGCTAATTCTAATCAGCTATCGCAGTATGAATTTTTTCATTTATTCTTGTTGCTTCTTTTCTTTCTTACACCGTATTGTATTTCATTGCATTACAATTTGAATTCCATATAAAATCATTCAATAAAAATTATTTTTTAAAAAACGAATTCCATAGACTATATATTGCCAACATTCTTCACAGATATGCCGTGGACTTCCTGAATGCAGCATGCAGACCACTGGTGCTCTGCAAACCACATTTATCTTGTTCTTCTCCTGCTCCTCCTGCGATCACTCGTAGCCGAGTAAGATTGTCTTCCATAAACACAGTTTTAACAATTGAGTCAGTAAGTGACATCTAGATCTAATACTCTGGAAGTAATACTCTCAAAGAGAGGGCTATTGCAGCCATTGCTTGTGGACTAGACTAGATAGGCCCTTGGCCTGCAAGGCTGCACTTATCTTCTTATCATCTTTCTGTTACCCTTTTAAAAGAAACTGTCTCATAATTGGTTTTGGGAAATCTCTCAAGAAAGACAATAGCTCAAAGTTTACCAAGGCACACGATCCCTAGAAGCTCTGCTGCAGAGATTGCTTCTCCCCCGACTCTTTCTCTTCCTAATCCAAACAATCCTTTCACATGAACTTCAAAAGAAGGAGAGATGATAAAAAAGGAAGAGGAAGCTAGGTAGAAGGAACGTGGTAGGGCACCTGTGCGATATCCAAAGCACATTGATCCATCTCTCAACGTTTTGTACCCTGGAAAGAGATTGTGCTAAATTGGCCTGTGTGTGATTTTGGAGCACCAGGGCTGTTAAGTGCAAATTTTAAAGGACGATAACCTTCACACCTGTCACACATCTAGCCAGTCCTCTGTGGGTTGGTTTGTGCAAAATGTGGTACCCATGCATTGGACGTTGGAAGTTCGATGGGCTGCTGGCCAGCATGCCAACAACCCAACTGAGACTGCATGGGATTTCCAGTTGGATGAATAGGTTTCTCCATGCAACCGCATGTGGTCGTGTTGTTGAGGCAACCGGTGAATCACAGAGCCTCTCTGTGTGATCCTGGCCAACGCTGCACACTCAGAGAGGACAAAGCCCAGTCCTTGGGATGCTTCAGGAACTGACTCCCAGGGTAGAACAAAGATTCCTTGCAAAGTCCTGATAGGCTCACATGCCTGGAATGGAGTCTAATGTGAGATGGTTAAAACACAAGACAGCAGAGTCAGAGAGGACTAAGTTTTACATTTTTCAACTTTGCAGAAGAGCTGGGCTATGTAAGGGCATGTACCTTATATAATACAGCAAATCTTACCCCTTCCTTCTCACCTTTCGCAATGTGTTCCTTGCCAAAAAATAAAAGTGCTTATTGTTATGGAACACAGATGAGTGGTGTACAATGGCTCTCGTTCTAAGCACTAGAATGCACTAAACACTTGAAGGCACTTTAAGATGGGAAAATATTACTCTTTAAAAAAAGGCTATACTCATGAGGCGGCAAACACTTCAGCGAGTTCTGTGTAAAGAAAAATGTGCAGGCTGCTTCCATTTCTGAAGTTTAACTCTTACAAGTGCCATCAACCCCTGGTTTATTGCTTCGTCATTGACCGGGCTTTTGCTGCAAACCATAATTAATTTATGGATGAACTTCCATGCCTCAGGCTGTTACATAACTCCCCTTTCAGCCGTGTACTTTCGTCCTGGGTTTGTTCACAAATGAAGCTATGGAGGTTTCCTGATTTATTTTATGGTTTCATTTATTGACGTTCCTCCTTTCATGATACAAATCCTTCCAAGTAACATCAAAATACATTATTTAATACCGCAATAGCAACATATCAAAAGACACCAGCATCCTTTCCACACACAGTTGGTAGTAAATGGCTCCATGGGGACCAGAATGTAGTCTAGGAGGACCAGGCCCTGGTTACACTTCTCATACTGCCCTTGCTTGCCAAAGATCTTTCCCACAGGGCAGTTGGTGGAAGATGAACCTGTAGGGAAGAGCAAACAGTCAACAGAAGCAGGTCCTGATATCTTCTTCAGTACTGGTGTGGAAACAAGCTGACCTAGAACTCCAAAATCTAGACAGAAACTAGGGTGGTGATTTCAGAGGAACTCTTGCTCCTAGATTTGAGCAGCAGGTGATCTGTGGGGATCTGAGATGCAATCATTTATGCACCTCTCATTGTTCATAAGTATTGTTACACACCACCCCAGTCTCTGAGTGGTGCGAGATTCCAGGGGTCTGGGTGCTTACCCAGGTTTCGGGGTTCCTTTTGGAAATAAGGCACAGTGGAGACTGTGGTGTCTTTATGATATGTGGTTTATTTACACACATATAAAACCTGAGCCCATGATGGAAGGACTTCCGGCATTACATGTCAAGGGGGTCCCGTTTCCAGCCCCTCCAAGCGTCCCTATTTTCCAGGGACAGTCCCAGATTTAGAGAAGCCGTCCCAGTTTCTGATTTGATCCTGGAATGTCCCTCTTTTCCATAGGATGTCCCTATTTTCATTTGAGAAATGTTGGAAGGTATGGAATAGGATGGCCCTATTTTCATTGGAGAAATGTTGGAGGGTATGGTAGGATGTCCCTATTTTCATTGGAGAAATGTTGGAAGGTATGGAATAGGACAACCCTATTTCCATCGGAGAAATGTTGGAGGGGATGCGCTTTTCACATGGCTGCCATCTTGGATTCCCACTGTCAGCCCCCATAGTGCTCTGACCCTCTCCTTTTCAGCTTGCTGCTGGTTGCACACTGCAGATCCATTTTTCCTCCTGCTTTCATTATCCCCAACTGCCATTCTGAAACACAACTCTTCTAACCAGCGCAGGAGAGATGCCCCACCTGTTGGGTGCAGAGTCTCTGCTAATGGCGCATATTCCATTGTTTGCTTGATGACTCAGCCATTCTCAGGCTGGCTTGGCTACATCAGCCTCAATCCCTGCTGCATCCTGGGATTTAAGGGGGCTTGGTTAAATTCTAACTCTTTCCTGGTTCCAGGAATTTAGGGGAATCTTGGCCCCACCCCAAAACTCTATATTGATGCTAAAACTTAGCCTACTTTGAAGCAGCCTGCAGTGACAGTTTTTGCCCACAGCTTCCTCCTGAGACTTTTCAGAAATGTCTGTTCAGCCTAAGATTACTGAACTGCTAACTAACTGTAAATTGTTCTCAGAGCAGAAGATACAGTTACAGAGGGAAGATCCCAGGAGGACCATTATATGTCTATGAGCAAACTTCAGTCTCTCAGTTCCAGGATGTTGTTGCAATATAATGCTGTTGTTGTTGTTGCTTTATCCTGCATTCTTAATTTCTTTTGGCACAGAAGCTTAGATTTCAGAATTCAGAGCAACATGAGATACATTCCATTATCATTTCCTGCTTGGAATCAACAGCATATGCTTCCCCTCCCCCATTTTCAGCCTTGGCCTTTAAACAAGACCTACAGGCATTGCTTTTCGATGTATGTTATGGAATGCTTTTGCCAGTTTGCAGTTTTCATCATTGCTGAAGAAGCCACTGCAGTCCGGTGATCAAACTAAATATGACATAATAGGCATCACTGAAACTTGGCGGGATAAGTCCCACGATTGGAATGTAATAATGGAGGGATACAATCTATTTCAGAGAAACAGACCAGACAAGAAAGGAGGAGGAGTGGCGTTATATGTCAGGGATGTGTATACCTGTGAAGAGATCCAAGATTTAGAACCTCAAAGCCAAAGTGAGAGCATTTGGGTCAAAATTAAGGGAGAGAAGAATAACAGTGACCTCATTGTGGGAGTTTACTATAGATCCCCAAGCCAAACGGAGGACATAGATGATGCCTTCCTGGAACAGATGGCCAAGCATGCAAAAGGAAGGGAGATAGTAGTAATGGGGGACTTCAATTACCCGGATATTTGTTGGATGTCAAACTCAGCCAAGAGCATAAGGTCAAACAGATTCCTCACTGGCCTTGCAGACAACTTCATTGTCCAGAAAGTGGGAGAAGCAACAAGAGGAACAGCCATTTTAGATCTGGTCCTAACCAATGTTGATGACCTGGTTAGTGGGGTAGAAGTGGAAGGATCATTAGGCGCAAGTGATCGTGCTCTTCTGAAGTTTACTATACAGCGGAAAGGAGCAGCCAAGCATACTAGGACTCAATTTCTTGACTTTAAGAAAGCCGACTTCATAAAACTTAGGGAAGTGCTGGGTGAGATCCCATGGACAATAGTACTAAAAGGAAAGGGAGTTCATGATGGCTGGGAGTTTGTTAAGAGGGAGATAGTAAAAGCACAACTTCAGGCAATACCAATGAGACGGAAACATGGAAGGTACCTAAAGAAGCCAGGGTGGCTATCTAAAGAACTTTTAACTGAGTTAAGATTTAAAAAGGATGTGTACAAAAAATGGAAAAGGGGGGAAACCACCAAAGAGGAATTCAAACAAATAGCCAGCATGTGTAGACACAAAGTCAGAAAAGCTAAAGCACAGAATGAACTCAGGCTTGCTAGAGACGTTAAAAGCAACAAAAAAGGCTTTTATGGGTATGTTCATAGCAAAAGGAAGAACAAAGAAACAGTGGGATCACTCAGAGGAGAAGATGGTGGAATGCAAACAGGGGACACAGAAAGGGCTGAACTCCTCAATGCCTTCTTTGCCTCAGTCTTCTCCGATAAAGAAAACAATGCCCGACCTGAAGAATTTGGAGCAAATGATTCAGCAGAGGAAACACAGCCCAGAATAACTAAGGAGATAGTACAATAATACTTGGCTAGTTTAGATGTATTCAAGTCTCCAGGGCCAGATGAACTGCATCCAAGAGTATTAAAAGAACTGGCAGATGTGATCTCAGAACCACTGGCAGTCATCTTTGAGAATTCCTGGAGAACAGGCGAAGTCCTGGCAGACTGGAGGAGGGCAAGAGAGGACCCAAATAATTACCGCCCAGTCAGTCTGACATCAATACCAGGGAAGATTCTGGAGCAGATCATTAAGCAAACAGTCTGTGAGCACCTAGAAAGGAATGCTGTGATCACTAATAGTCAGCATGGATTTCTGAAAAATAAGTCATGTCAGACTAACCTGATCTCGTTTTTTGACAGAATTACAAGCCTGGTAGATGAAGGGAACACAGTGGATGTAGCCTACCTTGATTTCGGCAAGGCATTTGACAAGGTGCCCCATGATATTCTTGTAAAGAAGCTGGTAAAATGCGGTCTTGACTATGCTACCACTCAGTGGATTTGTAACTGGCTGACTGACCGAACCCAAAGGGTGCTCATCAATGGTTCCTCTTCATCCTGGAGAAGAGTGACTAGTGGGGAGCCACAGGGTTCTGTCTTGGGCCCGGTCTTATTCAACATCTTTATCAATGACTTGGATGATGGACTCAAGGGCATCCTGATCAAATTTGCAGATGACACCAAACTGGGAGGAGTGGCTAACACCCCAGAGGACAGGATCACACTTCAAAACGACCTTGACAGATTAGAGAACTGGGCCAAAACAAACAAGATGAATTTTAACAGGGAGAAATGTAAAGTATTGCACTTGGGCAAAAAAAATGAGAGGCACAAATACAAGATGGGTGACACCTGGCTTGAGAGCAGTACATGTGAAAAGAATCTAGGAGTCTTGGTTGACCACAAACTTGACATGAGCCAACAGTGTGACGCGGCAGCTAAAAAAGCCAATGCAATTCTGGGCTGCATCAATAGGAGTATAGCATCTAGATCAAGGGAAGTAATAGTGCCACTGTATTCTGCTCTGGTCAGACCTCACCTGGAGTACTGTGTCCAGTTCTGGGCACCACAGTTCAAGAAGGACACTGACAAACTGGAATGTGTCCAGAGGAGGGCAACCAAAATGGTCAAAGGCCTGGAAACGATGCCTTATGAGGAACGGCTAAGGGAGCTGGGCATGTTTAGCCTGGAGAAGAGGAGGTTAAGGGGTGATATGATAGCCATGTTCAAATATATAAAAGGATGTCACATAGAGGAGGGAGAAAGGTTGTTTGCTGCTGCTCCAGAGAAGGGGACATGGAGCAATGGATCCAAACTACAAGAAAGAAGATTCCACCTAAACATTAGGAAGAACTTCCTGACAGTAAGAGCTGTTTGACAGTGGAATTTGCTGCCAAGGAGTGTGGTGGAGTCTCCTTCTTTGGAGGTCTTTAAGCAGAGGCTTGACAACCATATGTCAGGAGTGCTCTGATGGTGTTTCCTGCTTGGCAGGGGGTTGGACTCGATGGCCCTTGTGGTCTCTTCCAACTCTATGATTCTATTATCAGTGAATAGAACTTTTGGGCCTGAGCATGGGGAAAACAGAACTGCAGGTTCCTGGAGATGGACACTGTTCTGCAGGACGAATTCAAGCGCAGGCTTGGACCATTTTGCACTGTTCAAGTGGATTAAAGTTGGGCTGGCTGCCAATTATCCGGACATAGCTGGGATTTGTCCTTTCAGGCGTATGGCAGCCCATATAAGAAGTATTGAATTTTTGGCAAATTTCTGTAAAAATATGGGGGAATAGCTTTAAAACTTCAATATTATTATTTGGAGAGTTAGCAAACAAAAACACACACACACACACACACACACACACAAACCCTACTTTGCTCCCCCTCAACAACTTTTGTGTCCGGATTTTCACTTCTTGAAATATGGCAACCCTAATTAAAGGGCTCTGTTGTTCCAGTGCAAGAAATCCACTGAAAAAGATTCAGCCTTTTTGCAGTTTGGAAAGTGAGGAGGAAATGCACTGAGAAGTGTGAGATGAATGAATGACTTAACCGGAAGATGCCGACACATCCTTGCAAGCAAATGTGGATGAATGTCCATTGCCGTATATCTGTCCCACAGATCAATTGGGACAAATGCTCCTTTTAAGAACTGATGCCCAAGCTTGCTTTTCGCCTCCTCCCTCCCCACCACTCTTTTCCTTGTGGTCTTGCCTTTTAGACTTTAATCCTGAAACTAGGAACTATATTATCTTTGTGAACTGCTATAAGGCAGGGGGGCTTTTTGCCTACAGAGTGAGATAAAATGCTTACATTCTGTACATATCTACCCAGAACAAAGCCCCATTGGGCTCAGTGGGACTTATTCCACTGGTAAGTGGATATTAGCTTGCAGCCTAAATTCAATTTTTCACATAATCGCTATTTGCAAACCTTCCTATGATGGGGACACAGACCCAATATTGGAAACTGTACTATAACTGTAATAATTATCTGCAGCAACCATATTTAACATTCCTTGTAAAGCACAGTTCAGTCATCTCATACCTATTCTTTACCACAGCCCTGTAATATCAGCTGCAAGGTAGGCCAATATTACTGACATTTTTCAGATGTCTTGACAAAAGCCAACTACTGAATTAAGGATCAAGGTGAGGTTTAAATGGCAGGTTTTCTGATTCACGGCTCACTCATGCAGCCCAGGCCTATGCCTGTTTATTCAGATGGAAATCCCATTTAAATTCAGTGTGGCCCACTCCATTGTAAAGGTGCATAGGGTTGTACAGTGTTAAAGTCATGGGCTAAGCTTTTGGGGGGCTAGAGCCCACCTTTTCAGATGCATGAAGTCATCTAGTAAATTGGTAGATCAGTCAGTTGTAGCGCAAGTGGGATCAAGAGGGCAAGAAACAGCAAAAGGATGGCAGCGAGTGCCACAATTCTTTGCGGAGCAGAAGAAAGGAATTCAAAATCTAATCGTAGGAGGTTTGTGACCCACTCCCAACACAGTCAGATTAGACCTGAAAAGAAGAGTGTCAATACAACCGCAAAATCACCGCAATTAAATTGGAACAAGCACCTTGTAATGCGTACAAGAGCAGCTACTTTTCCACATGTCTGGCTGCAGCAACAAATTTATTCAGACTCCCTACATACGATGGTGCTGTAGATGTCTTTGTCTTACTTGACATAAAAGAATCTCGCCTTTTATTAGAAATTTTCAGGCCGCTCTCTATCAAATGCATTCAAATTGCATATCCCCAGAGTATGGAAAGGCACTGAAAGAAATGCTTACCAGATGGTTCCTGTCTTTGTCTGAAATTGAAGTATATTGTTCTCCAGACTAATTTACCTACATCATCTGGCACCTACAATATGAAATGTCTCTCTCCCTGCTCCTCCCTTGCCCGGCCTTCGTTCGTAGGCAGGGCCTGGGGAAACAGATAATTCTCTCTGGATTTCTTTTGACTGGTGCTATTTCAATGTGCTTAGAACGCACTATTGCTCATGTTTAGATATTTATACTAATTCATTCACCTTGCCTTATGTAAGGATAGCTGTGTACTCATGGCGGTTAAGGCAATTCTCTTCCACGATGGATTCAGATGTATGAAGGGGCAACAAAACATATGCACTAAAGCTTGGATTTCATCCCATCTTGGGTTGTTTCCTTGCTTATAACACCCCCGGCTGCCAACCAGCTACTGGGCTAAGTTCAAGGTGCTGGTTTGGGTATATACAGCTTGGCAGTAGGATACCTGAAAGATCATCTCATCCCTTGTTTACCCCATCAATCTCTGTGTTCTGTAGGTAAGTACCTCCTGCAGATGCCATCTTTATCAGGAGGTCCTTTCCACACAACACAGCAATTGAGCCTTTAGTGTTGTGGCACCTAACCTTTGGAATCCTTTCCCCTAGAATATTAGACATGTGCTGCCTCTGTTGTCTTTTCAGCACCTACTTAAGACCTTCCTCTTTCAACAAGCCTTTTAAAGATATTTCCCAGTATGCATCCTTATTGGAATTGCTTTTTAAATGTTTTCATTGTTTCCTTGCTTGTCATTTGCTTCTTCCTCTGGGAGGAAAGGCGGTATATAACGAACTAAGTAGCAAACAGATAAAACAAGATAAATAAATAAGGAGTAGCTATAATGTCCTCAGTTGCAACTACTGCCTGCAATATAGGCCAAAGAACACTGACATATTTCACGAAGCTTTGTGAAGGTAACAGAGATAATGTATGTGAAAAGCTTTGGCAGCCCAGAAGTGCTCTAAAAATGCTGCCGTTGACATTGTAAAACTGGAATCCTTTTGAGAAAACATTTAATTTCCTATGACATAGGTAGAATGCTTCCTATAAAGCTCCCATTTAAAAAAAAGCACTCCAAATTCATATAATTACATCAAAGGAAGTTGCTATCTTTTTTTACATGCCTTTAATCTCTCTCTCTGCTTTTATATTTTGGCATTCTTTGTGGCAGGAAATCATTTGCCTCCATTACCTTCAAATCATACAACGTTTTTACTACCTGTATCCCTGGTGACTCAGCTTTTAAAGCAGGAGTGGGGAATTAGTGACCCTCCAGATGTTTTTGGACTACAGCTCCCATCATCCCTGACTACTGGCCCTGCTAGCTAGGGATGATAGGACTTGTAGTATAACAACACCTGGGGACCCAAGGTTGAGAAACACTGTCCCAGACTACTGATCCTGCAGGGTGGATTGATGGGGGTTAGAGTCCAACCACCCCTACAGGGCCAGAGGTTCCTAATCCCCTGCTCCAGAGTCTTGTTCAGTGGAACTGTCCAGGGTGCTACCACCTCCACACACCCAACCTTGCCACTTAGGGTGCCATACAAGTGCCTGAAACATACAAGATTTTGGTTTGAGGCCTGAATCCCACCTGCAACACCCTGCCGTTAATTATGTCCCATCTTCCATCACATATAGACATTCTAAAAAGAGTGGTGTCCTCCGTAACTGCAACCTTATGATGTTGGAAGCAGCACCTGCAGAACATTTGCCTTCTTCAGAGTTAGAATTGTAGAGTGCAGCAGATCCAGCCTCCAAGCCACGCACCACTGCTGCCACCGCAGCAGCAGGCAATGCATTCCTTGAAGTCTGGATCAGCTGTCCCTGTGATCTTGCCACCTGAGGCAGTCATCTCACTTTGCCTCATGGGTGGGCCGGCCCTGATTGTTGGCTCACTCTTTCGGCCTGAATGCACTGTTTTGAAGTCGCATAACAAAATTCTACATTAGGTAATTATCCCACAACAACACTCCCACAGAGATATGAACTTCACCACTTTCTCCCCCGCCCCTTGAAGTTTTGCAATAGCAGGGCTTTTTTTCAGCCGGAACTTACTGGAACTCAGTTTCGGCACCTCTCATTATAAGAGACTAAGGGAGGCATTAGTGGTGAGTTCCAGCACCTCTTTTTCTAGAAAAAGAGCACTGTCTGGAAGTTTGCAAATAGGGATGTTAAATTTAAGTGCAGACTGCTTCAGTGGTTCTTCGTACTTCTGTGCTAGCTCCCTGTAATATATCAGCAGACTCTTTTCATTTGCTGCTTCCACACTGAATGGCCCTTTTGTATAACAGTGGAATAACCTAGGGGTTAGTTGATTATTGCTTGATTACCCAGCCTTCCTGAACATGTGAACAGGATGAAATGAAAAGGTGGGGAAAGAAGGGGAGTAATCATGGCTCCAAATATTCATATTCAGGGGAATTCCTTCTAATTCTCTGCAGAAACACTCGAGTTTGTTTTCTCTTTCCCCTCAAGCCACCTTTTGTGAGCACATGTCGGGAAAGGTCAAAGGAGCAAAGATGATCAAGGAATGTTTTGACCTGAATGCATATTCATCTTTCTTGATGAATTCATGCAAGCACGCTCTCTGTGGCTCCAGCAAATCTGGCAGGGAAGGAATTTTTGGCCATTCAACACAAAATCTTTTTGAAAACAATCTAATCAGTCCGATTTTGGGGGTAGGGAGGCTGCTAAGACATGAAATAATCATGGAGGGGAAAGGAGACTTGGGGATATGTTTATCTCTTTCCCCACTCCCTTTTGGAGTTTCTCAAGTAAGGAAGAAGCTTCTGAGTATGTTTTCAGGAAATGTTAACTGTCTATGAGCAGACTGAAAGTCAACATTTTTTCCCTATCCCTTTGAAAGTTGGTATTGTATGAGAAAATTTAAAATCAAGCATTGGCCCTGTTGGCTTCACAGAAATTTAGCAGGTAAGCTTGCCTGAAGCAGAGCAACAAATAGTGTTTCCTACTCCCCCAGATCAAGGTGCAAAGTACCCAAAGCCAAATGAGTTACTTTGCAACATAATTTTTGCAATCACAGAAGTGTGTTGTGTCTCTGTGTGTGACGTTCCATGAGCAAATCAAAACCATATGTGTGACCCCATGGGGAAGCACTAGATCACACTGTCAGCCCGTGCATGTGATCTTCACTGGGTTCCAAGCCAACCATTCGGCCCTGTAAGCCCCCGATTGTGATCACATGGAAGCTCCTGAAAGAGAAACAGAGCAAAATACAGTGAGAATGCATGCTTCCAGGTACAGTGGGGTAGACAGCAACATTAAAGAGAAATAGAGCAATCTTTGTTTAGATGGAAAGTCCACAGGTTTCAGCATTGCTGTGATGGGAGGTTTTGTTTTTTTTGTGGCGGGCGGGGGGTTGGAGAGATAGAGGAAGGGAGAACTGATAGGTGAGTAATTTAAAACTATCATTGAAGAGCTCTGCCATTTCTGAGCTGTCTTGCGCAAACAGAGGGCTGAACAAAGGTGCCTTTTCATCTCCAGCAACTCTGCTGCTGTGTCACAGAGGGCAAAATCAGTGACACTTTGAAGTCAGGGACTATTCCTTTGGAAACAGCTTTCAGCCCTCAGATTTTATTATGAAGAGTGACAACGTCCTGAGCTTTCAGGAATGATGCCGTCAGTGTTCAGGGCAATGGAGTGAGCAGGTGAGTTTGTGTCTATCTGGACCAAGCGCTTGCAAACAGCATCTTTTCCAGGCTCTTTCTTTGTAGCTGTTTTTGAATTACTTTTTGCACAGATGGATCTTTCTTCAAACAAGTCTGAATGGAGAACGTTTTCAGAATGTTTTTCTTCAAGCAGCTTATTACATGTTTAAACATTGCTTTCATTTGCCATTTATTTATCTTGTCATCTGAAACAATGAATTATAGTTGTTTACCTTCCTGGAAGTGTAATGACACATAGCCCCTGATTTTACTAGGAGTTTGCCGGAGTTTGAGTAGTCCTCTTGACTATAGTACTAGGGATGTTCAAGGATTTCATTTGGCCCACATTTTCCTAAGGGAACTGAGGGCTTCTTCAGATGCTCTAAAATCTTTCTCATGGGTTGTTCCCATGGCATGTGCGGAAAAGCAATCTCAGGTAAAGCAAACACTGGTAATAGGTACCGTTTCCTCATGCTATGCTGCTCAGGCATGGCTGCTAAAAATGGGTCATCGTGCTCACATATGCTGCCAATGTGAATTGGCACTTGGGATCAGGAACCCCTCCACCTGAAAGATTTTACAATATCCCCAATGGTTCCCTGATTAATTTGCTTGCCATGTTACCGTAGGCAGCAAGGCAATGGCTCATCTTTCAACTTCAAAGCAAAAAAAGTTTCTGTCCAGCCCCTGCTATGGCTTTTCAATGTACATAGAAAAGCCTGGTTCTACCCAGAGAAAAAACTTTTGGAATATGCCTCTGAGAATGTGAATGGCTGAATTTGGGCTGATTCAGGTCTTATATGAAGGAACATGCAGAGCCCTGCTATACATTGATTGAAGAACTTACCTTTTTAAAAGCAGCAGTTCTACTTAGGGATGGGCTGATCTGTCTCTTTCCAATCTGTCGCAGCTTCATATCTATGTCTGTCCCGTGCCCGTATTGTTCTGCAGAATGAGGAGGGGGTGGAAATCTGGCCCAGCCTTACAGCTCGTCCTGCAACACTCTTCACTGCGGTTTGTCCTGGTAGAGTAATTTAAGGGTCAGGCTGTTAAACTAAGTGATTAGCCAGAAAGCCTGCAATCGCATATCTGCAAAAACCAAGCTACCTTTCCCCAGTGATATTTGTTAGTGGGGCTTAATTGCACCATTTCCACCCTGAGTTATGGAACATTAACTTCGCAAATTTTCTCAGAAATAAGGCAAAATCATTTGAACTTCTAGAAGTAATGAGTTTATATTAAAAAGTGCCTCTTGGCAATGAAACAAGCCAAATAAAGCTATTTCTTAACGTACAAATCTGGAATCAATTTGGAAAGCGTTGAAAGCCGTTTAAAAAATTAGGCTGTGTTTTGTTTAGTCAAAAGTGAGTGTGGTGTTGTGTGTTATGAGAAGTAAGAGAGGAGGGTTGGAGAGATGGGGTGTGTGTCTGTGTTATGTCTGACCTGCTGATGACAAAGTCTCAGGGTGTCCAGAATCAAGAGAGATGTTTTCTGGAGGGATTTCAGTGTTCCTGTTGTGAATGGGGGCGTAAGCTTGGGAAGAGATCTGGCTGGATCCAAGGAGAGCTGGGCTTCCCTGTGTGAGATGCAGGGAAGTTGGAAGACAGGAACAGGCAGGAATGGAGAAAGAGATTGGGAGGAGAAGAAAAGGGATTTCTTATTCAGCATACTAGTGAAAGTCCATAGCAGACATAACATATTTTCACCCTGATCCAACTCTGGTTGCACTTTTGAAAACGTTTTCTATGTGTCAGTAGAATATGGATGCACATTTGAATGGGATAGATGGCATCCACACTTGAATGAACATCAGATTTGCATCTGTGCTTCTTGATCCAGCAAATGTAGCTCTCTTTAATGGACTGGGCTGCCAGGAGACACTGCTCAGAATAGCCTTCGTCTGAAGACTTACTCCCGGACTGTCCTTCTTTCTCGCCGGATGGAAATGGTGCTCGCCAACCCCATTCCAGATGGTGGCTTAGAACATTTCATGGAAATGCTGCACAGAGAGTGTTGCTGCCCATCGGTGGGACTCCAGGGCTGTAGGGACCCCAAATGCACCCCAATGCACCACGTAAACTCATCTTAGCTGTGGAGAAGGTTGTGGCTTGCATTGCAACCTTAATTTTATGTTTACTGTGTGGGAAGCTCTTATCAGTGCCAATCGCTTTCGGTGAGGAAATGGAGCATGCGCTTAAATCTCTACCACTGAAGCTAGTGGGGCTCTATCAGCTGGATCATGTCATGGATAAATAATGTAGTTGTAGCAATCTTCTCCCATAACTCAGGAGATGATTTATTCCTTCTTGTGCGATGTAGGGGTGTGATAAGGTTTCTGTCCGACATGTAACATGCATACGCTACACGGAACAGTACAATCTCATGCTTCTGGGCAAAGGAATGGTGAACTATTGAATATGCAGGCGCTACAGCTGATCACGTTATAGCTGACAGGGAGGTATAGCCAAATAGAGAACCTTTTGATCACCACCTATGCAATCCGTGATCTAGTTGTCTCCCGTGACAGTTGAGTATCACCACCTATACAATCCAGTGCAATTAGTGCAGCTTCAAAGATTTATCCTGCATTTCCCCCTCTTCTCCTTCAGGTATGAGAAAATAAATTGCACCAGAAAATTATGAAAGGAGAGCAGAAACTTTGGTGAAATTCTCATGGGGAGGTTGAGGGGCTAGCTACTGTGCACCTGACAGCTGTTCATTGCTTAAAATGGGAAGCTTGATTTTTAAAGGAATCGGTCCAGGGTTTTTTTTTGTTTTGTTTTTAAAGGTAAATGGAACAATTTCCCATAAAAATATAACAAGTGATCCCACCAGTTTCAGCTACTCAGTAACCAGTCTCCCTTGTCCCTTAAATCTCAGGGGAAGATGTCATAAGGTGACATTTCCCTTTGGATGAGTGAATATGTCAATTTTGGTCTCTCAGTTTCTCATTTTTCCATATTTCTTTTTGTAAAAGTCCTCATGAAAATTCACCAACATCTTAATGTGAGTTACTTGGCTGGAGAAGTGCATTGCAAAGTTCAGAGAAGTGCCAGTTTTGAACAATTGCTGCATTTCTAATTGCAAATTAGGCCTGTTCCCCTTTGAAAGTGAACCAAATCACATTTCTTCCCCTATCTCTATATTTCCCATAGGGATTTTTAAATCGGGAAAAAGCACAGGACCTGGGAAGGCTGCTGTGTTAAGGAACTATTTAATGGGAAGAAAAAACAACCACAGTTGCATCACAACAGTAAGGTATGTTTCACCCTGCACCCACCAAAATTATAAAGAAATACCGTATTTTTTGCACCATAACACTCACATTTTTCCTCCTAGAAAGTAAGGGGAAATGTCTGTGCGTGTTATGGAGGGAATGCCTACGGGTGGCATGCCTACGGATTTTCCTCCTCTAAAAACTATGTGCGTGTTATGGTCGGGTGCGTGTTATAGAGCGAAAAATACGGTACATTTTTTAAAACCCAAAAGTGCCACAAGGAAGAGGCAGAAAAGATGCAAACCTCCTTGGCAGGAGAAGAAAACTTATTGAGGGAATCGGAGGACAGGTTTTTTGCACAGCTAGCTGCACTATACATTTAAAAGCATCACCGTACACTTTAAACAGTCATAGCTCCCTGCAAAGAATCCTGGGAAATGTAATTTATTAAGTGTTCTGAGAGTTGATAGGAGAGTCCTGTCCCCCTCACAGAGCTACGATTCCCAGAGTTCCATGGGAAAAGGGGTGGACTGTTAAACCACTTTGAGAATTGTCGCTCTGTGAAGGGAATTCTCGGCACCCCTAACAAACTAAATTTCCCAGGATTCTTTGGGGGAAGCCACAGCAGATTAAAGTGGTGTGATACTGCTTTAAATGCATAGCACAGACAGGGCCTAAGTACAGCCCACTAGATGGATGGCAGCAAGGGAACCAAGTCTGGAAGATGTGCAGAGCCAGTAACTGATCGTAAGAGGCTGCCTGCTGCCAGGTGAGGCAGTTTGTTGATCTGCACAGAGGATTCCCCATGCTCTAGGGCAGAGGGCCTTTGGCATCACTCACTGTGTGATCCTTTTAAACTGGAGATGCCACTGGGGGAATGAAACTGGGACTTTAAGTGCTCTGAGCTCCAGTCCCTCCATGCAGATTTTTTTTGGGGGGATGAAGCATTTCTTTTAGGGATGAGTAATTCTCTCGCCATATTGACATGTTGTGTAAACAATTCAGTAGGAGAAGATTTTTAAGGACAGATGGTGTTAACTTTCAGCTAATTGTGGTTTAATCCCATCTTCGAACATAAATGCTCACATTTATTGATGAAGTGCAGAGCAATTTTTTACCAGCCAGTCTTTCCTTTCCGGTTCTGTTTGGAGGAGCATTATCCCAACATGACAGGCTGCCTACAGAGCTTCATTCTTCAATGCACTTGCCTGTGATAGATTGCTATTCCTCCGTCACTTTTCTTTCTCCTTCTCTTTGCCGATTTCGTTTTCACATGGTTTCGTTCTGAGTTTTCTGCATCCCGGGGAAACGCTTCCCACAGATGACTCACCCATAGCGAGATATAAGCTTCAAGAATTGGTTTAAACCCTTATGCATACAGGCTCACAAGCCTATCTGCTCACAACAATACACAGAGACCTCTAATCCAGAAATAACAGGTAGAAGGCAACTTTGCTGGATTCAGTACCCATCCCTTAAGAGCTGATAATCACTAGGTCTGCAGCTGAAAACATGGACTCTCTCTTGGTGTCCTTGCTTGGTCCCTGGTGCAGCAGCAGACGTCTCTGTGGGACTTTGCTACGTCATGGTGCTGGGTTTTTTTTGTGGGGTGTGGGGGAGGTCACCAATTTGTCTATCTGGCTTTCTAAGTTTATGGATTTTTTTAAAAAAAAAACACACACAACCTCTAATTGGCACTAGAGCTCCCAAGTTGGTATTGCTGGATATGTGTTTGAGGGGGGTAACAATAACATGAGAGCCAGTGTGGTGTAGTGGTTAAGAACAGTAGTCTCGTAATCTGGTGAACCGGGTTCGCTTCCCCTCTCCTCCACATGCAGCTGCTGGGTGACCTTGGGCTAGTCACACTTCTCTGAAGTCTTTCAGCCTCACTCACCTCACAGTGTTTGTTGTGGGGCAGGGAAGGGAATGGAGAATGTTAGCCGCTTTGAGACTCCTTTGGGTAGTGATAAAGTGGGATATCAAATCCAAACTCTTCTTCTCTCTTCTTCTTTAGAAAGAATTAGTCATATTTATGAGTGTGATGGCCCAACATACAGTGGGAAAGTTCTGGGAAACTACTATGAATAGGGGGTTTTTTTAGTGGACAAGCCACATCAGGCAGATTTTCCAAGGAATGGAATGTTTCCTTCTACCAGCATATTTTGCCCTTTTACAGAATGACATAAATGTGAAGCAAATATTCTGGATGCATCTGGGCTGGCAGAGACCACCTTACCCAAAGAATGAGATGCAGCTGGCATTTCAAACTGTAAAAGCCTCACAACACGTCCGTGCTGTGTCAACACATGTCCTCAACACTTTTCTTCCCTGTGAAAGTTGCTTCTGTTTTTCTGCCTTGTTTGCAGGGCGCTTTAGAATTTCTTTAGAATATCTTCATAATGTTGGTGAACTGCCTAGGAAAGAATGTCGCCACCACATGACTTATTGCTTTGTTAGGAACCAAACAGACTCAGTTCCTTGGAACAAATGAGAGGCGATCTATTATTCACTATTTAACGTTGCTAGCCAATTGGGTTTAGATTAGAAGCGGTGAGGTGCTCTGTTGCCGCTGTCCACACATTTGAAACTGGAAATTTCACTTTAACAAGGTCATATAATGAGACACAGTAAGCAACTAAAAGAACTGATAGCCATTTGTGTGATATTTTTCCTGTAGTTTCTCCCTTGGTTTCCCACCATAGTTTTCAGTGCACTGATGGTATTGGTTCATCCTTATAATGTTGGTTCTTGTCCAAGCAGTGCTTCTGTTCTGTATGTTGAGTGTGTGCTGTTGGATTAAGTGCAATTATAAAAGAATGCACACAATGAAGTTGAAACTTAATTCCTCCGTACTTCCCCCTCCTCTCCCCCAAACCCCAAATGTTGGTCATTCTTGCTAGAAAAGAGCTTCCGATTCTCAGCTATCAGATCTCTTTGTCCTGCTGAAATCAATGTCTGACTATTGTACTTTCTACACCTTTAATTACTGTACTTTCAATATCGTGGATGAGTCCAGAGCAATAGGTTGCTTTGAAGAATGTGAGCAGAAAGCTTAATCGATGTCACAGGAAAAAGCATGCTTGAATGCTCACTAGTTTTCCCTAGAAAGTTAAAAGGCAAATGCATGTTTTCTGACTGAAGCCTATTCAAGTACACCATCAGCCTGTTTTTTATATGTAATCCATGATATCTTATATATATATTTTCTTATGAGGCTTGCCTTGAATAATTGTATTTTCATATGCATGCTATTTTTTTTATTAAAAAACCCACAACAATGCAAATTGCATCTGATGCTCTGCTTTAAAGCTTTTCTTGTAGGCAGCCTTATAAATGTTGCATAAGCTGTCAATATCTTTCTTACTGGTGTTTTTTAATGAGTTCAGCAAGGCATGCCGTCACATAGCAAGTCAATTTATTTTATCATGCCAAATTTTCTGCCTCAGGAAATTCATTGCTGTTTTCACTAAAGTGTTTTTACATATCTGACCTATTGCCAGGGGGTTGGGCCTTAAGATCTGAGATTCTTTACCTCTGAAATTCCATAATCTTCCTGCCACCCAGTGCAGGGTTTTAGGAGCAGATATCCAGAGCCCTACTCAGCGAAATGAACAAGAGAGTCCTAAAATGCAGCATGTGGATGGCAGGGACTGGTTGGACACAGAGGAATGGTGGGAAGAACTGGCTGGGGAACCCCCAAGGGAAGAAGGCTCAGAGGCTGGGGAGTGGTAGTGGGACAACAATGAGTGGTCAGAGGGAGAAGACTAGGAAAAGGAGGTTGGAAGCTGAAGAGGCAATAGGGCTTAGTGAGCTGGGATAGTCTGTGGCAGAGAGAAGTCTGGGATCAGATGCAGGAGCTGAAATAGGAGAGTGGGATGAGGGAGGCCAAGTGGCAGACACGAGTCAGGCTTGTGAAGAGTCATAGGTGTCTCCTGCTGCTGCAACAAGCTCCCCTTCCCTCTTGTCTCCCAGAACCAGAAGAGGCATGAAAAGGGCAGAGGAAAGGTTGGCTTCATGCAGGTGCAGTCTCTGATTGCTTGGGAAAAACCCAGGAGAGGAGGGGACTGTGAGGAGGCAGGGACTTTTAGTCTCAACAACTGATTCATGGGGCTAGACCTACGGGAGTTGAGCTGCTGTTCTTACTAGGCTTGACACTCCACCAAGACTGTGCAGATGATGTTTTTGCTAATAAAGAGATAAGCCCAACTTGCATGGTACAATTTACTGCCAGCTTACTCCTGACAGAGAAGATGTGCCTATTGCCTTTTAAAGAAGGGAGAATCTCTAACTGCACCACTGCTCTTGGGCCTCAAAGACTCTTCCATTAGGTTCTCATAAAGCAGGGGTGGGAAACCTTTTCCAGCCTACATGGCTGTTGCACCAGTCGACAGGAGAGCATTAATATTTCACAGCAACTGTTGTGCTAGCAGAAACTTGTTGCAGAACAAATTGTCCAATCTATTGCACACCAAAGTTACAACCCACCTGCTTATGCATTCTCTTGCACAACAATGCTCAGCTGACACAAAACATTTTGCTAGCAGAACAAACATACCAATAGGTGACTTTGGCTTAACACTGATGCAACCCTTTATTTTTCCTTGTACAACTTGTATTTGAAGGAACACTTGTCAGACGATTCTGGGAGATAGTCCAAGGCACACACTTTGCTCACACAAGACACAAGCATGAGCTAAGAGTGTGCCACGAAACACACTCAACCCTCACACTCACTTATGGCTGGACATTGCAGGGGAAGATCAGGAGTGGGAAGCCAAGCTGCCTTTCAGAGAAGTTCTCACGCCCTTGTATACTTTCTCATGGAGGAACTTCTGGTAAGCTTACAAGGAATCAGGGCCGTATTTTGCCACAGATAGCAAAATGTCTTGGGGGACAGTCATGCAAGTCATACAGAGGTTTGTAAAACACACCTGTCTCTTACAGTCACTATATCCCTGAGAGGCTGAGTTGAGGGGCCATCCTGTCAAGCCTTCTCAATATCAGCAAGACCTGCTATGGGCATCTGACGGGATATTTCCCCTGTGATGTTGTTTCTCAGGATATAAAAACCCTCTCCTGAACATGTAGTGTGTGTTTAATTCCCCTGGAGCCATGCCTGAGAACACAAAATGCATTTTCTCTTGCTGAGAGGTTGGAACAGAAATGCTTTTAGGGAATGACTGATGCACAAAGCCAAGTCCAGTGTGTTATATAATTTTGCATTGATCTGCAATCAATGCTGCATTATTATGTGTGGATGAAAGGGTCCCTCCTTTGCACTGAAAATGCCTGTAATCAACAAGATACCAGAGTATGGGAAATAATCTATGCTTTATTGATCCCAAGCAATGGCAGCTCCCTCATATTCCCATCCATATCTGAGTGCATATAAAAAAGAGAGAAACTATATTATTTCCTGCTCACCTCTGCCCCCCCCCCCTTTTTAAGGATAGTGGTGTTTTAAAAATTTCTCACAGTGAGGGATTGTTTACAAGAGAAATCATAGGGATTTTCAATAGCTCATGATCCAGGGCTCATATCATCAATCATGAAGCCAGCTAGTGACACCCAAGATGTTATACTCAGACATCACTCAGCTCACTATTCTTGGATCATTGTATCTTTGCAGTGAATGCCTGTGTAACCAGTATAAAGGCAATGGTTTGCGCTGGAATTTCTCCCCTGGCAAAAAGGAGCCCCTAGTTATCCAGGGTCTCATATTCCCCCCCCCCCTTGAGTTTCGTATACATTGCCAGAGTTGGCTCCCAAAGTGTTTAACACAAGGTAGATTGGAAAGTCAGAACAACACGTTTTCCCCCTCCTTACATGCAAAAGATAGATTGAATGTGCTCAACGCATTAAGGGGCTGATATCTACAGAGAACCAACTATATTATACAAATCCTCACGCAGACAGACACACAAAGACACACACAGCTATCTCCCATGGAAACAGAAATACAGCTGGCCCGCCACTTACATGAGGGTTCAGTTCCGGGAGTCTGAGCCCAAAGGCAATATCACACAAAGTCAGGAACCCCCA
Source organism: Podarcis raffonei (assembly GCF_027172205.1). Taxonomy (NCBI): domain Eukaryota; kingdom Metazoa; phylum Chordata; class Lepidosauria; order Squamata; family Lacertidae; genus Podarcis; species Podarcis raffonei. The sequence goes on from NC_070606.1 coordinate 27,401,740, forward strand.
GAATTCACTCTTACTGCTTTTCAGGCTCTAGGAAGGTTGCAAGAAGGCCATGGGATACTCCCAGAGACCCTGTACCTCCTTGTGCACCACCAGGGCCCTCCTGCGACTTCCTCAGAGCCCCTTAAAGAAGGGAAACCCACTGGGTGTGTAGGTGCAGGGAAAATAAACAAGGAGAGTAGGGATGGGCAAGTTTACCCTGCTCTCCCATTTATCTCCTCCTCCCCATTTAAGGTTGTAATTGTGCATGTAAAGTGAGTGTAAGTTGCAGGCGCACTGTATATAAAATTTGTTAGCAACTCCACTCAAGTTTCACCTTCCATATTCTTCATAGACTTTTTTGGTGCAAATTTCTTTTAAGACTCTCCAGAACTTTTTACACTGTTCCTACTGAGCTCACATGGGGCACAGGTGGCGCTTTGGGTTAAACCACAGAGCCTAGGACTTGCCAACAGAAGGTCAGCGGTTCGAATCCCCGCGATGGTGTTAGCTCCCGTTGCTCGGTCCCTGCTCCTGCCAACCTAGCAGTTCAAAAGCACGTCAAAGTGCAAGTAGATAAATAGGGACTGCTCCGGCGGGAAGGTAAACGGTGTTTCCGTGCACTGCTCTGGTTCGCCAGAAGCAGCTTAGTCATGCTGGCCACATGACCCGGAAACTGTACGCCGGCTCCCTCAGCCAATAAAGCGAGATGAGCGCCACAACCCCAGAGTCAGCTATGACTGGACCTAATGGTCAGGGGTCCCTTTACCTTTACCTTACTGAGCTCACTAGAGTCATTAATGCAACACGCTTCCCCTCGTAAGGTCACCAAGGGTAAATAACAAGTTCTAACATTGTGATGTATAGCCCCATATTTAAGAAGCTGGATTCCAGTATCTGATTTCAAGGAAGCCATCGAAACAAGCAGCAGATGGTTATGATTTCCAGTGGATCCAACATTGGCTGGTGGATCTACAACATACAGTCCACAAACTTGTTGTTACCGACTCTCCACCACCTGCTTCCTTCTGGCGCACCCACTCGCTCTGCAAAACTATAGTTTGGTCTTGGACAGCCCCAGCAGTCTCCTTGCGTGGCGTTCCACACAAAGAGGTTTGCTTTATTGCAGGCTGGGTGGAGGAGAATATGAGCTCCTTTTCATACAAAGACAGATTGGGACTGATTTGCCAACCATTCATCTGAGTCTGAAACCAGGAGCCAAATTCTGCCATCAAACGCTCAGTCCTTTTGAAATCAGAGTTCCCTGGGAAGAGGGATTGACTGTTAAGCCACTCTGAGAAATGTAGTTCTGTGTGGGGAAATAGGGGTCTCCTAACATCTCTCGGCATCCTTAACCAGCTACATCTCCCATAATTCTTTGGAGGAAACCATGGCTGTCTAAATGGGAAATATACTCCTTTAAATGCATATGGTAGATGGGGCAACAGTTGTGGAAAGCAAAACTTGAGAAACAACCATACATTTCTGTCTGCAGTGGATATTTTGGGCATGCTTCAACCTTGCCTATCAAGCTCCACTTTTCAGCCATAAGGGCTTGAAAGAACCATATGCTTCTCTTACTAATGAAAGCAGGGATTAATAGGATTTTAAGATGCTTTTTTTAAAAAGGGGGGGAAGCATAGGAAGCCTTCATCCTTGAATTATATAGCTTTCCCCCTTTTTAGATGCATTTGGCATAAAAATTAGCAAAATGGATTATGACTTTCTGGGGGCTACCACACATTCCCTTCTCAAAGAGCTAATAGAGGATACAGTAATAGAAAATATAGATCATCATTAGTGCATTGAGGTGTATGTTAGAGGTAATTATATAACTGTAAAGTAAATAAATGCAAAGCTTGGGGGAATAGACTAACAAATAAAATGAATTAATAATAATAATAAATAATTCTCTTCAATACAGCACTGTAACAACATAAAAGAAAGAGAGAGCGTATTCATTTTTATATAGAAACTGCAGGCTGGTTTATGAAAGGCAAGCAAACACCATGCGTGTGATTCCAGCTAAATTTCCAACAATTTGTAATAAGGGCAAATATTTCTAGGGGCTTTAAGGCAAATGTTTTACAGTATTGAAGTAAGAAGAACCCAAATCTCAAGCACAATGATACTGGGCAGCCTATCATTTTCCTGTGGCGACTGTGGCAGATAAAGGGAGAGCCAATCCACATTTTACTTTTAAAAATAAGGTAACATGAGAGGTAGAATATATAAATATTATTCGGTTTTGCTTTTATTCAAGCAAAAGTTCAGGGCATGAAAGGGTTTTGTGCCCATGTGAAAGGCCAGCAGTGAAATCGCATACATGTATATTCAGAAACAGTGGGGCTTATTCCCATGCAAATGTTCACAGGATTGCAGCCTGATTCATTTAAATTGGGCCAGCAAAGGAGACATCCCTACTTCAGTGGTGATATTGCTCATTCTTTTCATTTGGAGTCCTTCATAAAAGCTTGGGTAATTTAATAGGAAAGCAATTGAATTCATTTGGGAGTGCCGTGATAAAATCAGTGCAAAGCTATCCACAAACCACCCAAGATTATCGTAACAGATTTGGCTTATGGTAAATGGGCCTGTCCCTATTATTTTGCTTAACTTGGTACCTGAGGCCACACTATGAGAACTTAATGGCTAGGAAACTCTGGGCTTTGGAATTATTGTGCCCATCAGAAGATGAGGACAAAGGACAGGGAAACACTGTAGCACAGGGGTCAGCAAACTTTTTCAGCAAGGGGCCAGTCCATTGTCCCTCAAACCTTGTGGGGGGCCAGACTATATTTTTGGGGGGCGATGAATGAATTCCTATGCCCCAAAAATAACCCAGAGCTGCATTTTAAATAAAAGCACACATTCTACTCATGTAAAAACACGCTGATTCCCGGACCGTCCGCAGGCTGGATTTAGATTTTAGTTTGCCTACCCATGCTGTAGCAGTTTGAATTAGGGCAGAGAGAGATTTTGTCCAGGAGCTGGAGATTCAGCTGGAGTCAGCTGCTATTGAGATGTGCCTTCAGGTGGCTCACATGACCTTTTTAAGACTCTGAGAGGTACACTGACTGAATGGTAATTTGAACTCCCTTTCCTTCTTTTTCCAAGTTGGAGTGTACTGCTCTGCTAAGTGTTGATGTGCTCTCCTCCATCTGTGAGGCCCGAAGTAATTGCCCTCATAACCCCCCCCCCAAAAAAAAAATTGCCCAGGGGACTGCAACTGTTGTTTTGCTGGAATCTGACGCAGGATTAGCAGCTGTTGCTGCCTGCTTTAGGAGTCTGTTTGCTCTCCAAATGCACTGTTGGATCTTTGTAAATAAACATCACATATCCCATGCTACAAGGTTGTTCAGGGAAGTAGGGTGAGCTCTAGGGTGAGGGAAAATGCATAGAGGAATTGCCTGTTTTCTTCTTGCCCTCTTGTAATTGCAAAGGAACGAGGCATCGTTCAGTGTCCTGATGAAATGAGCAGCAATCATTGAAGTTCTCTGCCAGCAAAAAGCTTGGGTTATAAAACATTCTCACCCCTGGTTTCATGTTGACAATGACTCAAGACCAGCCTTATTAGGAACGTTTCTGGCATTCACACAACTTCTCCTATTGAGCGGCTCCTTCTCCTTCCTCCTCCCCTTAGAAATGAAGAGAACTGCAAGAGTCGTTTGATTAGAGCGGAAGCAATTAATGGCAAAGTCTCTGTCAAATGTTTCTCTTTTTTTCATTCAATTGTCCTCTAATCCCCAAGGCATTTCCCACATATTCCAGTGGCTTTTCAGCCTGAAATTCACCTGATAAAAAATTCTCAGATGGCAGCTTAGCCAGAGAGGTAAAATGTCATTAACGACTTTTCAGAAACTGTATGGTGTGTAAAACCAGTCGCTAAGAAATGGCTAGGGCAATGTGTGTGTTCTACAATGCTGTGCAGAAAATAAAAGGGCATAAATTTGTATTAGGTGTGTGTTATTTATTACAAGGATTTGGGATAGCTGGGCTGTTTGTTTGCTTGTTGCCCTGATTCTGTAGTTCCCAAATACAAGTCATAGCTGAGAGCCACTTGGACTCCAAATCAGAGAGGGACCCAGCACAGGGAAGGTATGACAGCAATTGTCTCCCTTGACACCAGGATACAGCAAGAACTGCTGCCCAGGGGCTGTAACAGTGCCACCACCAGTGGCGGAGGAAGATGAGTGCGAGGGGAATGCAGCGCCCCCGGCAGCACAATCCTGGTGGGGTGCCATTGTGGCTGCCCCACACTGGGCCCCACGCCCCTGCAGGCAGTGTGCCATGCTCCCAGGACACGCACCATGCCCCTGGGATGCGTGCCAGCCCTGCCCCCACCTGCTCTCTGCCCCTCGGTGACACAGCATTAAGCTCCGCCGCTGGCTGAACTTCAACTCCCATCATTCCTTACTATTGCCCATGCTGCCAAGGGCTGATGGGAGGTGGAGTCTAGCAACATCTGGTTCCCCAGCCTGGCCTATGCCTCTTCTTCCCTTTTTTTTAAAGTCTCAGTTGCCCTCAAATATTTTCTAAGGAACTATAATCAAATGTGGACTTAGATTGAATCATGACTTGTTTTGAGCAGAAGTTCTTCATGAAGGACAGAACCTGCACAGTCCTTGTTGAGCTGCAGAGTTTTTGAAAAGATCTTTTAGTGAAATCAGAACAAGAGAGATGATAGGCACAATCCATCCAAGATTAAGCGTATTTTGCTCCTATCCATTTCCTGCAAGTGAGTTAAGTGCACACTAGAAATCTTCTCACATTATCAAAAGGTCTTAATGGGGCTTAACTGGATTTTATGCTCTGCATAGGTTCTGAGCTTCTCATCAAAATTAAGACACTAATATTGCTAAATGAGTGATGCAATATTCAGATAAATTACAGCGGGTGCAGGAGGCAAAATCATAATGTTACTGTAAAATTCGTCTTTTCTGTACCTGAGAAAATGTGTTGTTGGCCTGCACGTCATATGGGTCATGCATTTGATTGCTTTATAGTGATACCGGCCTTGCATTTATCTTTTTGTCCTATTGTGAAGCTGATTTTCTGCACCACTGACTGCTTGGTGAGGTGACATTTGCTTTATCCAATGATAAATGGTACGTAGCCACTTGGAACCCCTCTTAAAGACCAGGAAACTTAAATATTATCGTTTAAAAAATTAAAAAAGAAACCCTTTGAAATTTCTTTCTGCCTGGGTACAAAGATGAGAACTGAAAGTCAAATGTTCTCCATGGTTACTGATCGACATAAAGGGCCGTGTCTAAAATGGAGAGTCATTTGGGATTAATGAGGGAGAACAAAGAAGAGCTGTGAAAGGTGCAAATGGGCTAGCCAAGCTCAGGGGCAGCATCCTTGGTCATTACACATTCCTTCTTAGCTGCTCGAAGTTTCAGCAATCTTAATGTAACAAATTATATATTCCTCCTTTTTGTTCTTAGCACAACTCTTTTGCAATAAAGCAGTCCCACGAAAATGTAACTCCTATAGTTGTGCAACTAAACCCCATAAGATTTGTACATTGGAACATTTTATCCGTCTGTCTCGAGAGACAATGGAGTGCACCTTCAGGGGCAAAGTCAAACTGCTGCTGAAGTGACCTCCCCTGGGCAGTGTGTTTGGAGGTCCTGGGCTGCCTAGATGACAAGACTCGCCCCCCTCTCAGCCTCGCTGGTGTGGACCAAAGGAAAGCAGTACAATACGTTGGGCACAAGCTTAGTTGCAGGGGTTGCTGGAAGAAGGTGCCATCCAACTGTCTGAGTGATGCCACTCCGGATTTGTGTAAGGCTTACTCCTTAGCCTTTTCTTCTCCTGAAGATATCTTTATTATTATTATTATTATTAGTAGTAGTAGTAGTATACAGTGGTACCTAGGGTTAATAACTCAATTTGTTCTGGAGATCCGTTCTTAACCTGAAACTGTTCTTAACCTGAGGTACCACTTTAGCTAATGGGGCCTCCCGCTGCTGCCACCCAATTTCTGTTCTCATCCTGAAGCAAAGTTCTTAACCCGAGGTACTATTTCTGGGTTAGTGGAGTCTGTAACCTGAAGTGTCTGTAACCTGAAGCGTCTGTAACTCGAGGTACCACTGTGCTGTCCTATACCTGCAGGTCTCAGGGTGGTTCACAGAATAAAATCAGAATATAAAACCACAAAATACATAATCAAAATGAAAACCCAATAGCTCCCCCAAAGCACTTTAAAAGGATATCGGACATATAATGAAGGTGCCAGGTGAACCTCACCGAGAGAGCATTCTCTTCCAAAGCAGAGGAAGTTTAGGACCAGAGTTTTCCTTCTCCTAGATGGGCTGCCTTCCCAGGTTGATGAGCCCCGTCTTCCCTTCAGTTCCCTTTACAACGTGAGAAAACCACCTCCTTGACCATTGGTCCCACTATTGTTCTTGTCTGCTTAATCCACCGGAGCCTGTCTTTGTATGCAGGGGAAGTACATTGGAAAATAGGAATCTGCCTTATACTGAGTCAGGCCAATTGCGGTCTATCCAGCTCAGTATCACCTACGGTACACTGATTCACAGCAGGTCCAGACCAGGGACATTCTCAGCCTTACCATGAGATGATGAAGATTGAACCAGGGACCCTCTGCTGTGAAGCTGAAATGCTAACACTGAACTATGGCCCTTCCTCCAATAGGGTGTGGTGCTGTAATTCAGTGGTAGAATACATGCTTTGCATGTAAAAAAACCCCCCAGGTTCAGAACTTGACATCTCAAGCAGCAAAATGGAATCTTCTGCCCCTGTAATGAGGTTTTGCTTCTGCTGCTATGAATATTACATTCCTTATAATTTCATGGGGGTGCTTGGTGTTTGTATTTTGTCCTGGTTTTTGTTGTTGTCTGGAGGTTTTAATCTTTGTTGTAAGCTTCCTTGAGCTGGGCAGAGGCGGGATATCAGTGCCTGAAATAAATGAAGTCTGGTGCCTAGAAGACTTTGGTGCAAGTCCAGCCTCCTGTGTGGGTCGAGTCAGCAACGTTTAGCATCTAATTGCTGTTCACTGGCTCATGTAGAATGAATTGGATACGCCAGGTCTCAGTGCTTTCTGTAATCTTGTGTAGTCATGGGAACTGAAGAAACCCCTCCAGGCAGCTAGATTTCAGACCATTTTTAGCTCACTGTGTCTTACTCTGGAAAATCTATTGAGACATTAGTGACCAGTCCCTTTAGGTTAGTCATGACATAATGTTATCCTTGGAATAGGGTGGGTTCAGTTATTACTGAATTATTACAGTAAGCTTCCACGAGACATTGTGAATGTTTCAAAGCAAATCTGTGTGGTCTAATCCAAGCGCAGCATACCTGATGGGGCCACTGAAAATTGTTTTCCTTACATTTGATTTCCATGTTCAACCACAGCCTCATCCTGGAAGCATTGTTACGTCAGGGGGAAATGCAGGATGTGACACACAGGTGACAATGCAGTAGCTGTGCCACGCACACTGTGGTGTTCTAGGAAGACCTTTTATTGATGCTGTCACTCTCTGCCACATCAAATGAGGTAGGTTGACGGCATTTCTGCCAACCTAGGGAGATGGCTTGGGGCCATGGAACAGGAGCAGCTTTCCATGTAGAACCTGCACACGCACACATGTGTGCATGAACTCAAGTGTGTCCTTAATTCATACCCACACTAATTTAAAAATCCCTTTGCTGATTAAAAATGCTTCCCTGTGTGAGGCAACCCAGGGTGTTTATGTGTCAGGGGCAGAAAATTAAAATGGTGCCTGTCAGGATGCTGTCAGTGGCTCCCAGCTGATTGCCTAGGAAAGTATAAAGACAAGGAAAAGTTTCCTACCGCCCTTTATTATTTCAGTCTTTACAGAGAGAGGCTATAGAACCCAGCCTCTTGGATAATGGTGTTGTCCCAAGTGAATCTCCACCCGCCCATCTCTCCCACTTCCTCATTCGTCATTTTCATCACCTCCTCTGTGAGTGCTGCTAGGTGCCCTCTGTCTTTGAACTCTTTGCTCTCCAACTTTTAAGGCTCGTCAGGTTTGGGAGATGGGGGGTCTGGAATGCTTTCTAATGTCAACGTGTCAGCCGGGATTGTTCTGGCTCTCCCATTATTTTCCCCTCATCTGCCTCTGAGCTGCGACCTCCCTCAAACCCCTGTTGTAAATCTATACTGCCTTCTTCCTCCTCTTCCCTGGAAGGGTCAGGATGGGGAGGTGGTCTCCACCATTCCTCCTCTGCCCAGTCCCCGACATTGCCGCAGTTGAAATAAAAATCTAATAATATTGTAAATAATTGACAGCTTACTTCTCTCTCTAATGGTAGTCCAAAATCAGCTGTCTGATGTGGGTCACCATCCCATGTCTAATTGTAGGGCACATTTTTTCACTTTAGATGAACCAGTTGTTTGTGTGTACCGCCCTACTCAGCATATAATATCTTGTGGTACAAAAGTAATAAAGTGGGTGTGGTAGGAAGATTCGACTCCTCCTAAATTGCAGCCTGAGTTTGATTCCCTTTAAGGTCAGTGGAAAGGCTGACACTGATGTCTATTTTACCTATGAAGTAGATCCATGTAACCTTTTTCAAAAATATTGCCATGACCTTTCTTTAGTGCAGAGGATCATTTTATTTTATCTAAAATAAGCTTTCCTTGACATTTACACATTGAAACTGCAGTGAGTTGATAATATTCCTTCAGGGAGGCTTCTCTTTCCTAAATTTGATAGCAAAATGTTGTGTTTGGTTGGGCGTGATTCCTTTTTGGATTCACCTTCCATGACTTTTCTTGAGTAGTTGGGATTCTTCTAAAATATTTCAGGTTTCCCCATTATTTTAGCTTTGCTTTTATGTGGCTTCCTTTGCATTCTCTTGCAACAACATTGAGTCATGGTTGTAATTATTTTTCACAGCTAAAGGATGACTTTCTGAATTGTCCACAGCAAATGCCTCCCTCCCTTGCTGCTTGTGGTCTTAAAAAAAATATGCAGAGGGAGATTATCTGTCATTAGGGATGTGGAAGAAATTCTACTCAGTTTGCATTTAAAGCCAAATCCATCAGAGTTGCGCTTTCTGAAACTGCATTCAAACTGAAACACAGCCAAAAGTCACACTTGACTGAATTTTGTGATGCAATTCTCCAACCAAACAGTGTTCACAAAAATGGATATATATGGGGGAAATATGCATAGAAGTCAATATATTAGTGAAAATGGCATGCAACAATACATTATTTTGTGGGAAATTGTTTGTAAAAAAAGTGTACATTAGTCAGAAAATGTGTTTTAACAAGTGAAATTCGCAAAAATATGCTGATGAATTTTCATGAAGATTTTTTTTTTTAAGTTCACAAATTGCTGCAGAAATGCAGAGAACTGAATTTATGGTTTTGAAATTGAGAGAACCAAAACTGACACATCCTTCTGTACCTACCTATCACAGTGTTGCCATTATGCCATTATGTAGTCCAGTGGTAGAATACATGCTTTGAAGGCAGAATATCCCAGGATCTTTCTCCATTTGAAGGGCCTCAGGTTTCCTGGGCCCCAGCCCACACATGAGGCAAGGTGAGGCGACCACCTCAGGTGGCAGGTTTCTCAGAGGCAGCAGATCCTGGTGTGACTCTTTCTTTTCTCCCTCGTTCCTCATGTAGATCGTCCCTCACCCCTCCCCTGACAACAGGGATGCCAGCTTGAATAAAATACTGGGGGAGGAGAGGCTAGGCAAGCCCCGCCCCACATAACTGATTGCATGATGGGGCTCACCTACACCATTTGAATGGCAATACCCATCAACTTTGGGAGTGGCAGCCCCTTCAAATATTTTATTGGGGGGCAGCCAAAGGGAGCTCGGCCCATAGGAGTTGGCTCCTATGCCTGGCAGGGAGGGTGCCATTTTGGAGTCTGCCTCAGGTGCCAAAATGTCTTGGGCCAGCACTGCAAGTATCTATCAGAGCTAGCAAAATCCCCTGTTGTGGGCAGCTGCTATCTGAGTACACAATGACAGACCACATTGACTTGCTCCATATCTGACATCTCCATTTATTCATTTGCTGGTTGGCCACTGTAGTAACAGGATGATGGACTAGATTGCCCATTGGCCTGATCCTGCAGGCTCTTCTTGTGCTCTTATTACTGTTCCTACCTGCGAGGTAGTTTCAGAAAGTAATGAGGGGGTAGGGTTTTGTTTGACCTCACAGCACATGTGATCCAGCAAAGTTCGGGTTTAATCCCAATGCCCTTCAGTTAGAAGGCATGTGTGAGAATCCTTTAAAGGTTGAGGCAACCATGGTAGGAATTAGTGAGCTAATATATGTGAAACACTCTGAATACTCCTGGAATGAAGCACTATGTAAATGCTTTGTGTTATTCTTTGTCCTTGCCTTTGGTTTTCTAAAAACAAAACCCTGTATTTTCCATGTTTGCGAATTGTGAATGTACTGTTTCCCATTCTGAGTGTCTGATTCACTCAGTTGCTCCTTCTTCTCTTGCCTGCTGAAACTCTTTTAATTGTTGAACTTTTGAACTCCCATCACAAATTGAAGCCTGGGAGTTTTGCAGAAACAAAATCTGCATTTGTGCCACTGAAAAGGAGCAGCGCAAGTTCACTGCGGTTGGCTAGGGAAGCAAAACCAACACAGCAACATTGCCTTTGTGGATTAAGGAGACAACAGCAAATAAAGGAGACTTTGGCTGCAGCTTCTGGGCGCCTCCTGTGTCCCACTGTGAGTATAGTGGGAGTCTGTCCAAGTTTGTTCATTAGAACAGTTCTCCTCCTGAGTCCAGGGACAGCAAGCCATAGAAATAACTTACTCCAGCTTGGTTCCATTGGAGCCAATGGAACTTCTTTTTATGGGTGCATAGCTGTCAACTTTTCCCTTTTCTTGTGAGGAATCCTATTCGGAATAAGGGAATTTCCCTTTTAAAAAAGGAAACGTTGACAGCTATGTATGGGTGTAAAGGTAAAGGGACCCCTGACCATTAGGTGCAGTCGTGGCCGACTCTCGGGTTGTGGTGCTCATCTCGCTTTATTGGCCGAGGGAGCCGGCGTACGGCTTCCGGGTCATGTGGCCAGCATGACTAAGCCGCTTCTGGCGAATCAGAGCAGCGCACAGAAATGCCGTTTACCTTCCCGCCAGAGCGTTACCTATTTATCTACTTGCACTTTGACGTGCTTTTGAACTGCTAGGTTGGCAGGAGCAGGGACCGAGCAACAGGAGCTCACCCCGTCGTGGGGATTCGAAACACCGACCTTCTGATCGGCAAGTCCTAGGCTCTGTGGTTTAACTCACAGCGCCACCCGCATCCCGACATGTATGGGTGTATGACTAAATGTTTGGCGATGCCATAGGTTTTGAGAAGGGGCGAGTAAACCCAAGTCTCTGGAGCACCAAGCACAAACTAACATGGCTCAGGTAGAAGAGAAGAAGTCTGAGCTAGGCCGGAATCTTTGTTTAATGGGTTAAATTGTCCAAAGTGCTTGAGCTTTGGGTCTGGGGAGTAGGAGGGAAGGCAGTGTACCAGAGAAAGGTGAAGAGATTGGGAACATGTTGCACTCTCAGTGTTGCTAGACCACAAATCACATCATCCCTGGCTTAATTTGTTATTGCTTTTATTGTGCATTTTGTGTTTTTATGCTGTGAACCGGTACTGTGGTATGCAAACTGTGAACTGTGGTATGCAAATTTTAAAAATGAATGAAATGGAGTAAAATATACAGCTATATTTTTAACCTCTCTGGTTTATTTGGCAACTAATATTATGTAAGGGGTATAACTAGCAACGAGAACACAATAACGATAGCTTTGGAAATGTAATACGTCTAGGATTCAGATCAATCAAATACCTCCATGTCTGCCATAATCTTTTAATCCTTATCCTCTTTTCTTTTTTGTATTATTAACTCCTACTTTCTCTTTTTTCCCTCTTGCCATATGTGTATAATGTTTGCAATTTTTTTCAAGTTGGTTGTTGTTGTCTGGCACCATGCAGTGCTAGAATGGTGAACCTCCAGCTCATGAGCTTAATTAGGCCTAATTAGGTGCAATGTGGGTCCCAACTTGGCCTTGAAGTGTGCTTCTGGTTGTTCACTGGCAATGGGAGGTCTGCTGCCACCACCAACTGGTGTTGAGAGCAACCTCCCTGAGATTGGCTGTGCTATGAAGCCCAGCTGACCTCTGTGGAAAGTAGAACTTGAAGTCAGTACCTTATGGCAATGACATCAGTTTCCCAGGGCAAATCCTGCCCACCTGTCAGAGTGAGCCATCGGGGATGGGGGCATCCGGGATCTGGCTGTCAGCCAAATCCAGTTCCTCATCCCAATGTGAAATGTCAAAGCTTTGTTCTAACGAAAATAATAGAAATCAAACAAAGCTCCACTGTGCAGAATTTTCTCCAAATATTTCCCACCATTTTTTAATTTTTTTAAAAATGTGTTGGCTGCCATTTGCTATCTTCATCCACACAGCGCCCTGGCAGCATCTGCAAACAAGCCAGAGGGAGGCAAGGAACTGTGCTACTGTCCCTTTCAATAGCGAGCTCCATGTCCAAGAAGCTGATGAAAAATTGCTCAGCTCCCCTGGAGAAATTTGGTGAAATGCCCCCCCCTAATTTCTCTGCCCTCAAATAGGTGGGGGGATTTTGAGATGTCATTTTGAGAGGCTGTATTGCCAAGTGGTGTGTCTGTGTTTTTTTGCTGACCTGCAGGCTAGAGAATAATCTGAAGTCACACATTCTGCCATTTCCTCTACTTCCTGGAAACCATATGGAAGCCATTTTGAAGGAAGGGCAGTGTAATAAATAATAAAAGAAGGGTGTGTCACATTCCTTTTTAACCTATGAGTGTGTGGTTTTTTTGGGGGGGTTAATAGATATTGAGAGTGGCTTTAGATCATTTGCTGTTCTACCTTTCACATTTATTTGTAATGTCTGAACCTTAATCAGCAAGTCTGTGCCACCCATTTCCTCCCCATGTCCATTTTACTCCTGCACATCCTTATTTGGGGGGAAAACAAGATGAAGGAAATCGCATATATCCTTCATTTTTATTTATTAGTTTGGCTGCATCATCATAGTATTGTAGAGTTGGAAGGGACCCCAAGGGTCATCTAGTGCAAACCTCTGCAATACAGGAATCTCAACATATGAGCCCTCATCCAATTTGAAACCATACCAGATCCTGCTTAGCTTTGCAAATGTGCTATCAATTTTATTGTTGCACCACTAGGTGAGCCATGCTTTCCATATGTACTCAATATTTTACTTTCCATATTTACATACATTCAATGGAATTTACTACCTAGTAACTGGGTCCCACCCAAAATCCCCCCTCTGAAGCTGCTATTTGCATTTCAAGAAAAGCTCTTGTTGACTCCAGCGGAGAGAAAGAGTTATACTCTGTTTCCTCTGCCCCCACTTTCCTAAGGCTGGACCTGAGAAGGCAAAAATGATGGGAGGCTGTTGAGTTCCATACAGGATATATACTATCTATATGTCTATCTATCTATCTATCTATCTATCTATCTATCTATCTATCTATCATCTATCTATCTATCTATCATGTCTTGAGTTGCATTCATAATGTAGGTCTATCTTGCTAACTTCCATGTTGCTGGAACTGCAAAAAGTTTGTGTGGATTTTGGGTTTTCGATTGGAACATTAGCTTTCCTTCCTACTTAATGTTTTTAAATAGAGATTTTTCACACTGAATTTCAAAGGAACACCTGAGAGGATGTCCTCTAGGTGTCATTTTCAATGCTGCTTGATTTATTTCCTCTTATTGCTCAGGTCTTTCCACTTTCTAAGCACTCGATTCAGTGACTCATGGCTTATACCCCCGGAGACTGCAGGCAAATGTGCCCAAATTCAACATCCAAAGCCTTGGAAATGTGCCGTTCAAATGTAAGGAAGTGAGAGATGCACTGAGCTCAGACTGACAGGTTGTTAGACAGCAATAAGGTAGGCCTGTGTGTGACTGCATGTTTTTTTTAAGTCCAGCAAAAGAGCTCTTGCTGAGGCAGCTGCGTCTTGTAGTTCTTGTAGGTGTAGTTCACACACAAAAAAAAGATGTATGTAAGAAGATTAATGAGAGCACCGCCACCTCATGCTGGGGAGACAGCAGAATATCATCAGGTTTTGCTGGGTGCCATAGAATCCTATTGGTGCAAAGCTGCCACATTTCCATCATTTTCAAGGATTGTTACACAGCACAAAACCAAGAAGCTTGGCTTCAGTTCACCTCTCAAGAATCATATTGGGTTTGGAGTCCAGACAAGCGAGAAGAAATCCTTCTTTGCACAGTGCATATGAAACCAGTGAAATTTGCTACCACAGGAAGTAGCGATGGTCCCCAATTTGAACAGCTTTGAAAGGGGATTTCATAAAGTAAGAACATGAGAAAAGCCCGGCTGGGTCAGACCAAAGGTCTCTCTAGTCTAGCATCCCATTCTCACTGTGGCAAACTACAGGCTATGGGAGGACATGACGGCAACATAATTTTTCCATGTTTTCCCCAGCAACTGGTATTTTGAGGTCTACAACATCTGACATAGCCATTGTTGAATCCTGACAAGACAGAAGTACTGTTTGGGGGGGACAGGAGGCGGGTGGGTGTGGAGGACTCCCTGGTCCTGAATGGGGTAACTGTACCCCTGAAGGACCAGGTGCGCAGCCTGGGAGTCATTTTGGACTCACAGCTGTCCATGGAGGCGCAGGTCAATTCTGTGTCTGGGGCAGCTGTTTACCAGCTCCATCTGGTACACAGGCTGAGACCCTACCTGCCCGCGGACTGTCTCGCCAGAGTGGTGCATGCTCTAGTTATCTCCCGCTTGGACTACTGCAATGTGCTCTATGTGGGGCTACCTTTGAAGGTGACCTGGAAACTACAACTAATCCAGAATGCAGCAGCTAGACTGGTGACTGGGAGCGGCTGCCGAGACCACATAACACTGGTCTTGAAAGACCTACATTGGCTCCCAGTACGTTTCCGAGCACAATTCAAAGTGTTCGTGCTGAACTTTAAAGCCCTAAACGGCCTTGGTCCAGTATACCTGAAGGAGCGTCTCCACCCCCATCATTCTACCCGGACACTGAGGTCCAGTGCTGAGGGCCTTCTGGCAGTTCCCTCACTGCGAGAAGCCAAGTTACAGGGAACCAGGCAGAGGGCCTTCTCGGTAGTGGCACCCACCCTGTGGAACGCCCTCCCACCAGATGTCAAAGACAAAAACAATTACCAGACTTTTAGAAGACATCTGAAGGCAGCCCTGTTTAGCAAAGCTTTTAATGTTTAATAGACTATTGTATTTTAATATTCTGTTGGAAGCCGGCCAGAGTGGCTGGGGTATAAATAAATAAATTGTTGTTGTTGTTGTTATTTATTGTGGCTAATAGCCATTGATCATACTATCTGCCTCGAAATTCATGCTGCTGTATAACCAAGCTGAGGTACTAAATTTGTTTCTATTCACCGCCCTCACATTCACTGTAATCTCCACGAGGGTAGAGACTTCGCTTAGAAAGCATGTAGGCATGTAGACCGATGGTGTCATAAAAAGGAGCAAATGTTTTATGGGATGTTGAGTACAAGTACAGATAAGTAACAGAGCTGATACAAAAAAAAATTGGGCACATCCAATTGTCATAATATGTCAGGAACAAAAAAAAAAGGAGGAGTTTGAACAGGGAACAATCTTACTCTTTCCCAGTCACCCCTTCCCTAGACCACTTGGTGTTCATAATTTGTGCAAGAAGAGCTTGTATATCATGCGTAGGACTACACAGAAGAAAGGTAAAAATGTTTATGATTGACTTTTGTTGAAGACAAGGTTGCATCCCTGGGTTGGAGAAAAACTCGCATTGTGTTGTTGTTGATATGCTATCGATGGATGCCAGATTGCAAAAAGTCCATTGATTAATTTTTACCATTGGGAAGCATTATGGTGTATGTACATTTTCCCACCGTAGCTATATTTGAGAACCCATTATGCTAATAAACTGCAACTATGCAAAGGGTTTCTAGGTCTCCCATTTGTGGCATGTTTCTAGGGTGACTCTGGATGCTAAACTAATTGTTATATATAAACTATTATATCTAGAAATCAGCTTTTCAGTAGAAAGCATTATCCACTCTAATACCAAAGTTGGCCATCTTTCTGTTGTCTTCACAACACTTGGGATTCTGTGATGTTCTATTTATTTAAAATTGTATTATTATTATTTATTTATTTTTATGGATCTCAAAACTACTAATAGCAAGGTAGAAGAGATCAGAATTTATTGACCATTTCTAATATCCCCCACCATCAATGGCACGTTTGTTGAACCAGATATTGAAAATGGCTGGCTTTGGAATATAAACAATCAGTGTGACTTATATCAACAATGGTGATGGCAAAGAATTTAATTCTACACCCTTCAAACACACACTTTCGAGGGAAGATCTCTACTTGTTTATTTTAAAGTGGGTTTTGTAAGATGACGGCTTGAGAAATGATTTTTAAATTATGGCTGTGAAACAGACAGAGGGCTTCTGTCGATCTGAGAATATCTAGTTTGCCAGCTGCAGTCAAAAGCTCTCTTGAGCTGGTGATTAGACAGCTGTGGCTGCAGTGGAATTCGACATCAGCTGAAGCTTAACAACAACATTAAAAAAAACAACCAACCAAACCCTGAGGTTGTTTGTATTTTTCTCCCCAGAAGGATCTCAAAATGTCCTCCTGGATTTCCAGGAGAAAATGGCTTCCTGGTATTTAACACACACTTTATGTAGTGCTTAGGGGAGAAAATTAATACCAAATGGGGGAGAAAAGAGAGTTGTGAGATGTAATTAATTCACAAAAGCGTTCCTCCTCTTTCCTGCATTTAAATAATAATAATAATAATAATAATAATAATAATAATAATAATAATAATAATAATTTATTATTTATACCCCGCCCATCTGGCTGGGCCTCCCCA
Source organism: Podarcis raffonei (assembly GCF_027172205.1). NCBI lineage: Eukaryota > Metazoa > Chordata > Lepidosauria > Squamata > Lacertidae > Podarcis > Podarcis raffonei. Next base: position 27,418,648 of record NC_070606.1, read on the forward strand.
GCCACTCTGGGCGGCTTCCATAAAAACCAAAAATACAGTAAAATATCACACGTTAAAAACTTCCCTGAACAGGGCTGCCTTAAGATGTCTTCTGAATGTCAGGTAGTTGTTTATCTCTTTGACATCTGCTGGAAGGGCATTCCACAGGGCGGGCGCCACTACCGAGAAGGCCCTCTGCCTGGTTCCCTGTAGCTTTGCTTCTCGCAATGAGGGAACCGCCAGAAGGGAAACACCATGTGGTGGGACTCTCTTGTATTTAATCCAGGCCAGCATAAGTTACGAGTGGCCTATGCAGCCAGAAGCCATACTCACCAGGCTAGTGCTTAGCATCCCATCCACCCCTTATAGGAAACAAAAAAGTGAGATCACATCTGCACCATACATTTTAAAGCATTCTTATGCCACTTTAACAGCCATGGCTTCTTCCAAAGAATCCTGGGAGCTCTAATTTGTTAAGGATGCTGAGAGCTGTTTGCTCCTGCAGAGAGCTACAATTCCCAGCAACTGTAACAAATGACAGTTCCCAGGATTCTTTGCAGGAAGCCATGATTATGATAGAAAAGTGCTTGAAATGTACAGTGTGGATTTGACCTGAGTCTCTATATGTGACGGAGAGGTGTGTTGTGCTTAGAGACCTACACAATCACAATTTCTGAAGGCCAGACTTCAGTAGAAGTTCCTTAACCCAGGTCAGTTCTGACCTAGAAACCTTCTTAACCAGAAGCATTCTCAGTTAGCAGATCTGGGGTCAGCATTGGGGGACAGACAGATGTGTGCCCGGGCTTTTATTTTATTTTTTTGCCACAGTACCCACTGGTACAGACAATTGACGACTTCTTTGTCTTCTTCTTCCCATAGCAAGCATTTGTTCTGGCGCCCATGCCACGCTGGCACATTTATCAATACTGTATATGACTACCAGCAACTCATTTGCTGGCCATGAGCTGGTCAGGAGCAACCTGCAATGCTTAACAGAGTACAAGTCAATACTTTTGTCAAAGGTCCTCAGCAAAAGAATTGAAGGGCTGCGCTTGTGAAAAATTCACATATTAGAGCATCTTTAAAACAAGTGATTTTGGAGAGCTTCAGTTAGAGGGATGGGGTGAGATGTTTATTTCATTTCTCAGCCCGCAAGTTATATAACTAGTTCTCCCTTCATACAATATCTTCTCTTTTTTTCAGATTGTCGCAACTTGCTGAGCGCATTCTTTTTAACTCAGCAGCACTCCTGAACGGAAATGAATTGGGTCTGTTCTGAATGCCTTATGTAACCCATTTAGAGAACTTTGTTGTTTGTATCTTTGTCTGCATTTCTTGGACCGACTTATTTGAACATCAAAGCATAAAAGGCCAGTTGGAAATCCTAGTTGACTTTAAAACGCCAGAGCCCAATTGGTATTCCAAAACAAGAAAGGCTGAATGAAGGCCACCATTGTCCAAAAGATTTCTGTAGACAGTTTTGTTCGTGTCTTCACGACAGAAGCGAGGTTTTAATATGCATGCGCTTGGCTAATTCAAAAGGAATGTGTGCGTGTTTTCTTAAATCAGGGTGCATTCTAATTCTATATCAGAAAAAAAATAGGGAGAAGAATTTTCCAAACTGTATTTTTCATATGAGAGAGAGAGTGGGGAAACTACCCTTTCATCTGAAAGCTGCTGTACAATTTAGAGATTTGTGCTGACCTGAAAGGACAGAGCTTCCAAGTTTCTTTTGGAAACCTTTGTATTCAGTACAGTTTTCCAGTGTAATTTAGTGTTTTGTTATCTCCAAAATCGGCAAACATTTTATTAATAAACAAGTCATTAATAAGCACATATCTCACCCTTCAAATCTTCCACTCCAAAGTAACTTAACATACATTGTACGCACCAAGAATGCATAGCCTATAGCTGGCAATTGCTCCAGGTCCATAACAGCTGACCTCACTTTCTGACAACCCCTTTCCCTCTCTCTCATCCTCTTTCTCTCTTCCTGGCAGACTATTGGGCAAGGGACAGTTCACTCTTGCCAGAGGTCTGACCAGATTGCTTGGAGGGGTCTTCTGAAATTAGGGCGAGATGTGGCCCTCACCCTGAGGCCACAATTGCCCACCCCTCGTATGTATAATACCTGCCATCACAGAAATTGAAAGTGTGCCTTGTTTAGGCATCCATGCCATGATGATAAAGGAGGAGCTGTCCTCTGTGTGGCAGGTTGCTGTACAGATTGAACTTGAATTGTGTGGCCTAGAGCCATTGCTATCGTGGAGGGTGTGCGCCACCAAATCTGCAAAGGCTGAGGCCTCCAGGGAGTGTTCTGGTTTCTTAATATGAGGAGAGTGGTTCTGCAGGTCATTTAGAGTGAGAAAAGGTCAGGGCACCCTTGAAGCAGTCCTGAGCAACGCAGCTGGAGGAAAAGAAGGCCAGGAAGCAAGCTTTATGCATGTTCTGCAATAGGGTTCTACAGCTCTGCTCTTTGAATCTGTAAAGGGAAAGGCACATCAGTCCCTATGGAAGCAAAGCAAAAGAGTTTTACAATATGGAAAGAGCAACTCTCAATGATGCAAGGATTGTTAACCTGCTGTTGGAATGAGGGTAGGAAAATCCTTCTTCGGATATTTAAACTTGAAACTTTACCGCTGCTGCTGAAATTGTATCTTAAGAGAAATTTTAAGGGAATGTAGGAATTTACTCTTGGGCAAGAGGGAAGCCGAAAGAGTGTCAATAAGACTAGCAGGATGTGGCAAAGGGTCAAAGCTATATATACATTTCAGATTGGCAAGTGCTTGGTATATTCAGGCTGGACAAAGAAATAAAATTGGCTCAGTACTAGCAATGGGAGACCCTCCCATTCCACAGCCAAATCACAATTAATCCTTTTAAAAATGGATTAATTAAGAGGACTGCCACTGAGTGTCCTGCATTAATCCTTAAAAAAAACAATAAAATAAAATAATTAATCTAAGACATCCTCTCAATTAATCTGTTTTTAAAGGATTACTTGCAAAGCCAAGCATTTAAGGCCTTTGTGCTTCTGCTTTGTGCGGGTGTCACTGTGGTCTAAACCACTGAGCCTCTTGGGCTTGCTGATTGGAAGGTTGGCGGTTCGAATCCCTGTGATGAGGTGAGCTCCCATTGCTCTGTCCTAGCTTCTGCCAACCTAGCCATTCAAAAGCATGCCAGTACAAGTAGATAAATAGGTACCGCTATGGTGGGAAGGTAAATGGTGTTTTCGTGCGCTCTGGTTTCCATCACGGCGTTCCGTTGCACCATAAGCGGTTTAGTCATGACCCAGAAAGCTGTCTGTGAACAAATGCAGGCTCCCTCGGCCTAAAGCAGCCTTTCTCAACCTGTGGGCCCCCAGATGGTGTTGAACTTCAACTCCCATCACCCCTAGCTAGCAAGGCCAGAGCTCAGGGATGATGGGAGTTGTAGTCCAACAACATTAAGGGACCCACAGGTTGAGAACCACTGGCCTAAAGTGAGATGAGTGCCACCCCCTTTGACTGGACTTAGGCATCCAGGGGTCCTTTACCTTTTTTTACTTGCTGATGTGATTGGGGTGCAACCAGTCCCACAAAGCTCCTTATGTCCCCGTCGCCTACTCATGCTACTCATCAAAGGTGGAGAAAGTCCTATCCAGGTTGGAGAGGCCTCAGACAGGTTCATTATAGGATATTCTGTTGCTTGAAACGAAGGATAAGATGACACATAGGCAGAACTTGCACATTCCATCTGCAGAAGCTGATAGGACTGGTCAGTTGAATCTTACTTCAGTACTGACAACGGTGTAGCATCCTCCACCACAGCTGAGGGCAGCAGGAACAGCCATTGCCCTGCAACACCTGCTGTCTAAGGTGGTTGCTTTTCTCTGTCAGAAGGTAGATCTGGCCCTGGCCTCAGACTTTAAGAACACCATGATACTGCCACATATATGGTGTCTAATGGAAGTTATAATCCCTTCCCTCTGTTGTCTCTTGGTCCCACCATACTTAGCACACCATACCTGCAGCAGCATCCAAGGCCGCCTCATCTCAATGAGTCATTCTCTGCTGCCTTCCTCCAACCTCTAGTAAGTAATAAGGAATGGGCATTGGTCAGGGCTGATTCTGCCCAGGCCAGGAAACCACCTTGGACCTGTCACTCTCTCCCCATTGGCCTCATTTTTCAGAAGACTCAAAAAATGGACTGAAAAGAGGAGACTCCCATAACTCAAGCACCACTGGTTCTTGGAAGAGCTTTCAATGGGCTACTTATTTTAAAGTAGCCATTGTTGAAGTGTGCTCTATTTTAAACATTGCTTTTTTGTTATAGGGACCTATGCCTTCAATAACAACACAACAGGCAGAAATTTAACAAATGCAGCTTTCCCCAGGGTGCCATTGCAGTTATAGGTTTTGCCTGTATCTGATGATTGTTGGCATTTAATACTGACGAGCTAAAGCTTGCTGGACTAGACTGATGGCAAAAATAAAAAACAAAAGCTGCTTCTGACTAGAAGCTCTGCCTCCCAAATGGCAGAGGGGCCCTTTCATTGCATGACTGGTCTAGCGTGGTCTAAACATTTACATTTCTTTGTTTCATTGTGTAACTGTCTCCTTTTCCATTTAGCCGTTCCCTATCCCTAAGAAATACTGTCCTTGATTCATTATAATCTGAGACAAAGAAGTGGGGACTAAGACTGACTGATCAGTTATGTGGACACAGGGGAGGGCTTCAGCTCTACAGAGACAATAATGCTTTTTAAAATTATTCTTATGAACTCCAAAGGACTCCAAGGTTATTGCCAGGGTCTCTTAGGAAATGAAAGACCTAGCTTGTTTGCAGCTCAGAATAACTGGACTTGGTTCTGACATCCAATCTTTCATGCCAGTTTGAAGAGTAGCAGAGTTTACATTACCAGGAGGGCTTGTGTGTGCCTCCACCTGCTCCTCACCATATTGCTACTGAATCAGGTCATTGCTGCAATCATGCAAAGAGTTGTGAGGAAGCATTTGATGTTCAGGCTGTTGATGTGCCAAGTCTCTGTCCTTGGTTAACCTTGCTATGGTTTCCATAACTCATTTCCTACGCTGCATAAGAATTTGGGGAGGGCGCTTTCTCCCGGATGAAAAGTCACAAGTTCTTGAAACTCAGCCTATTACTTTCTGCTTCCTCTCCTCTTTCTGATAATACCTCTGCTGGCCAATGAATCAGTTTGGGAGGAGGAGGAGGAGGACAGTCAGACTACCAAACATGGAAGACAATATGGAGAAGCACCTGGTTTATAGAGGTTCTCAAGCACGCATGCAGCACTCCAACTAGGAAGTATGCGTGGAATTTGAAAGGAACTACTAGAAGTAGTTCTGCGGACCTGTGCATGAATGATTGTTCAAACCTAACGAAAGATGACTTCAAGGCACAAGGCTTTGATGTATGTATTTGCTCTTCACTTGGTAATAGGTCCCCTTGAAGCAATTTAGCTGCCGCTTCTGGGGCTGCAAACACTACTGTGGCATCATCAATCTGCTTAGAGGAGACGGTAGAGCTGGCTGGAAGAGTGCTTGGCCCATGGACTTTGGGATGAAAGACTACGTACGACTCTCTGGGAGTCCCTTCTAAATAACAGCTAGTGACTGGGTCATGATAGAGCAACATCAATCCCTATTTTCTGGAAAAAGAAAGAGAGAAATGCTTTTATACAAACCTGAAAGGAAGAGGAAATTGTAGGGGAGTGGTAGATGGAGGGGAGTAACATCACTTCTGGAGGCTTTTCTCCAAACCTTTGTTCTAAAAAATATATATTATTGCATCATATACCATTCTCCTTCTAGAAACAGTAAGGGATGGCAGACCATATTTTGGCATTCGCTAGCTTACTCTGCCTCTTACAGCCTGGCAAAGAGCCTTTGCACCCCATCTTTCCATGCCAACTGCAATGAGTCATGTAGAGGCCAGTGCTGCTAATACGTTTTGCATTGTTGTTGCTGCTGCATGTTTGTATTCTTTATTATTTTAAATGTTGTGCACCACTTTGGGGGACTTCAGGTCCCAAAATATATAAAATCCAACCTGTCCTTGCTTGCTTCCTTGCCTGCCTTACTTTGATTCCCATAGGCATTTTTAAACCCAAGTAGGCCAGATGTCGTTAACTTGCTGAGCATGTATGAGCAGACAATCATTACCTTGTGCAAACTGGATGCGTTCAAAATCCACAGAACGTTTGCGCTTCCTTTCCTGTGTGCTTTTCCGGTGGCAGCAGTTGGCTTGGAGGTGTGGCTCCGTGGCGGGACTCGGCCCGTCTTAAGTGTTGCTTCTCTTAACTCGGGGAATGAATGCTAATGGGCTTGTCGTTATAATTAACATCAGCATTATGCCGGCTGCAGGGGTTGAAGCCAAGATTCAGCTTGAGCGGTTTTCCAACTCAGCTCAAGGTTAGAGAGCTGTAGGCTTTTCCAGAGGAGCAAGGGCATCGGCACCTGGAAGGCACGAGGGACCTCTGCATCCCACATGGAGGTTGGGCCACATGTTCAACACAAAATCCAAGCTTTGCAGCCTGAACGTGGAGACACCAAAGAGATTTGGAGAAGGGACATAGCTTAGTGATAGAGCATCTGCACTGCTTGTAGAAGGTCTAGGTTCACTCTCTGGCATTTCCAGGCAGGGCTGAGAAAAACCTCCTTTGAAAGCCTGCAGGCCAGTCAGTGTAGGCATTTCTGGTCTGGATGGATCAGTGGTTTACCTCATTGGAGGGCAGCTTCTTCAGTAGTCCTTACCAGAGGATGTGGTGATGGTCTCGAATTCAGGAGACCTTTAAGCAGGGGTGGGAAGCCTGTAGCCCAGCGGTTCTCAACCTGTGGGTCCCCAGATGTTGTTGGACTACAACTCCCATCATCCCTGACCACTGGTCATGCTGGCTAGGAATGATGGGAGTTGTAGTCCAACAACATCTGGGGACCCACAGGTTGAAAAACACTGTTGTAGCCCTTCAGGTTCCTTGGCTCTTATCATCCTGGATGATTGGCCACGCTTGATGGGCCTGGTAGGACGACTGGAGGGCCACTGGTTACTAACTTATAGCTCTACCGATTACTATTGGGCCATGATAGTTCAATGGGACTTCCAAGTTTGGAGGCAGTAAAGCTCAGTGTCTCGTATGCTTGGGACAGGTGAAGGGATTGTTGTCATCTTCATCCTCTGCCTTTGTGCCTCCACAAACATCCACCCGGCTGTTGTTTAGGAAACAGAATATGAGACTAGATGGGACCTCTGGTCTGAACCAGGAAGGCAGTTATTTCTTTGCCTAGTCTGCTAAACGTGATTGTGAAGGTCGCATTGGACAAATTCCATGTTTGCCTCCCTGAGCTCCTTGGGAGTGTCATGTACTGGCTGGGCAGTGGGGAGGAGGAAGAGGATCCCAGCAAGGGGTTCAGCCGTGACTGGGACACTGGGGCAAGCTGGGGATGGAGAAGAAGAGGTTGGTTTAGAAAATATTCATAGAGTAATGGAGAAGGGTCAGTGCAAAGGATCCAGAGCAGCAGGGTCCATCACCAGAGCCAGAGGGGCCCCTGTCTCCTCAAACACGACAGGCTGTGAGGCGTAAGAAGCAGTGGGTGGGGTGCTCCAGGTGGCTGAGGCAGGCAAGGGTCCACAGTCCAGCCCTCTAGCTGGCCAGGTGGGACTTGCTAGCTCTGGGAGGAGGATTGTGATTCCTCCGCTGGAGTAGGCTTGGAACAGATGAGGGCCACATGCCTCGTCAAGCCCAGATGCTGCAATCAGCATGCAAGGCACAAAAGGGAGGCAGAGCTAAGGAGTTGGGTCTGGCTCAACTTCTGTGTTGGTTGGACACAGGAGCTTGTCAGGACTGTGCTTGTGCAGGATTGACCTCCAAGTGCCCCAACTTCTGGAACAGCTGCAGAGGCAGAGACCTGGCCTGACTGGACTTTGGACTTTTTAGCCTGCTGGAGTACTCATTACCATCTACTGTGGAATTGTGTATGCCAGCAGGACTTGCACCCATGGTTCAGGACAGGGAGCAGAGTAGGATGCCAATACCCCAATTTGGATATTGCTTATTTTGAAAATATATGGAGTTGCCTCAGACCAAGTCAGACCATTGGTCAGTTTAGCATAGCATTTTCCACTAAAGTGATTGGTGGCTTTTGGACAGAAGATTTCCCCAGTTGTACCTGAAGATTGAGCTTGGTAATGTCTATACTGACTGGCAGTACTTCTCCAGGGCTTCAGGTAGGAAACTTTTCCCAATGCTACTGGAGATGTCAGGGGTTGAACCTGGGCCCAGGGGTGGATCTACTGTGAAACTAATGAAGCTTAAGTTTCAGGGGCCTTAATCCTGCAGGGGCCCCAAAATCACCTATAGTCCAATTGCTTTAAAAAAATGGGTCTAGTAGACACAATTTGCGTGACTCAAATTGATTTTTTGTGGCGCTGTGGGTTAAACCACAGAGCCTAGGACTTGCTGATCAGAAGGTTGGCGGTTCGAATCCCCACGACGGGGTGAGCTCCCATTGCTCGGTCCCTGCTCCTGCCCACCTAGCAGTTGGAAAGCACATCAAAGTGCAAGTAGATAAATAGGTACTGCTCCGGCGGGAAGGTAAACGGTGTTTCCGTGCGCTGCTCTGGTTTTGCCAGAAGCGGCTTAGTCATGCTGGCCACATGACCCGGAAGCTGTACGCCGGCTCCCTCGGCCAATAAAGCGAGATGAGCGTCGCAACCCCAGAGTCGGTCACGACTGGACCTAATGGTCAGGGGACCCTTTACCTTTACCTATATTTCAACAGTAGCATAGGTGTTGTAAAGGTTGTTGTAAACAACCCCATTGAAGAAAATAACAGTGGTTACCCAGATTTCATTGCTAGTTGCGAAGGGGCCCTCATAACAGTTGGAGCTTCAGGGTCCCCAAAATGTAGGTCTGCCACTGCCTGGGATCTTTAGCGCACAAAGTGTGTGCTCTGCCACTGAGCCAGCTGGCGCCTGCGTTGTCCCAGTCCACACCTTGGCTTCTGTTTCTTGGGATCATGTTGTGATGTGACATAACCTTGGGACGTGGCTATTTCTATTCTTGATTATAATATGTTCTGAAGTTCTTAACTCTATGACAGGGTGGTGGTGTTTACAGATCTCGGTGAGAGTAGTGAAAGTCACCACCAAACATAATGGAGTGCAGGAATGAGACGCAGCTTAGGTGACTTGTTTGTGCCATACAGCAAAGCTGTGAATATTTCAGACGTTTGAAATTTGATGGAGCATGTTGCCTGTCAGGGGGCGATGGCTTGTCCTTCGCCACTATTGTGGTTTTTCTGTTACTTTTTGTTATAGTTGTGCATGCTGCTTATCACTGAAAAGCAGGATTGGAGCCTACAGAATACACATTCTAATTTGAATAAAATTCTGTCCCTGTGTGTGTGTTTTAAGAAGAAAAACAAAATCCTTTAGTCGTGTTAATTTAAAAAAACCCACAACAGCAACCCCATGTGTCTGTCTTTCAGCCTTTGGCAAATGACTGTTGAAGGTAGACTCATCAAGAGGGAATCCTTTTGCAAGTCAAGGAGATTTCTCTCTCCAAGTGAAAGCACTAGTAGCAATACAGCAGCAACTAACGTTATTTTCATAGGTGACTTCCAGAAACTCAAATCAAGCCAGGGACTCAAATTCAGCCACTCGGTAGCCATAGAAGCTGATTGAAAAGGTAACCTGAAATATATAGGATATGTAGAATATGTAAGATATGTAGAACCTGGAGCAATGTGTAAAATCGTAAGAGTACCTCTGGCCATGGGCAGAGTGTCTTTATCTTATCACTGGCCACACCTTGCCCCACCTCCTTGTAAGCACCAGTGATGCGACTGACCAGAGCATAGGTGACCATCTTCTGCTGTTGTTGCATCTTCTACTGTGTTCTGAAATCAGCGCTGGCCGTTTTAGAAATTAAGATTGCAATCCTGTGTGCATTTACCAGGGAATAATTCCCATTCAACTCATTGGAGCTTAACTTTTGAGTAGACAAATACAGAACTGCCCTGTTCTGCATTTCTGTCTAAGGGATCTAAGATTGCAAGCCTTGGAAAGAACTCTTATTTCTGATCTGGAAGAGATGGGATCAAATCCTCTTGGCATTACTGGGCTGCATGGATGCTGGTTAGACTTGGGATACAATTGTGTAAAGCTTCAGTGTATTATACCGGTGGATCTCTATGGCAATCTGAGTTGCAAAATAAAACAAGTAGGTCAGACAGACAACACTCTCTCCGTTGGACAGGGAAAGTCTGAGAATTTCGTCCAGAAAGAGAAAGTCTATTGGACAAGCCAGTGTTTATTCTCATGCAGTTCAATGTGTGCAGTGGCACAGAGAGTCAGCTGAATCTGTGTGCCAAAGAACCATAACAAAGGCCCTTTAATCTTTATAATATTAATGAAGACAGCATCATAGCTGGAAGAGGATGCAAAATAGGGGTTACAGCCTAAAGATGTTCAGTTGCATTACCAGGGACTGGGCATGAGAACATACACTGAGGACGTGAGCAGGAGGAAGAGCAGGTGGCAGGAGGTATTTAAGTTATTAATCCTATATGCAAATAGAAATATGCCAATAGAAGGGGGGAGACTACTTTGGAGGTTGGGAAAACCTATGGAAGGGCCATACTGCGCACTCCTCCCCTCATAATGATCAGCATTTTTGCTATGTAGATTGGGTGAGCCATTTAACATATGAAGTATATATAGTTTTAATTGTCAATTTTTCTTGCAACGTTCTGAACCAAAAGGTGGGTTAAAAATCTTTTAGTCAATATACAAGAGCTAGACTGAATTGACCTTTGGTTTCATGGCGATTACTTCAGCTGTCCTAAAAGTGTCTTCTCTCTGGCATGGCCTGACTTTGGATTGGTTTATCACTGGTGACTCCCCATGATGAGAGCCAACCAGGGTTTTTTTTCCTCATCTCTGCTCCACCCATGGTTTCCCCCCCCTCCCGCCCGGAGGGAGGAAAGTGGGCTACAGAGAACTCAGCCAGCTAGGATGACACAGAGCTCTGGGGAAAGGCATCGCCACCGGGAGCAAGGAAGAGTGGTTGCTTAAGCAGGGGCCAAACAGCTGCAGATAAGCCAATGCGTAAGTTCCTGTGGCCTGGGGGGGGCAAGGAATGAGTGTCAGGAAAATGAGAAGAACTGAGGGATTCCTAGCAAAAGGGCAGCCATGATGATAGAGATCCAAGATTGAAGCCAGTGGCAATTTCTTTGGTAGCTTTTTCCTATGCATGCTTATTTTATAAGTCCATCCCACAGTGTTTGCTTGGGACTTTTCACTGCAAGTAAATGAGCATAGTATGCTTATTAGATACAAAGAGATGGGGAAATTAAAAGTGGCAAAAGAAATGTGGCAACAGGACCACGGTTGTCTTCGTCGTGACATTCTGGGGAGGATCATGCCTTTTGATTATATAATTATGTTCTCAAAATTGTACTGCTGGAAACGGCTTGCATCCCACCCGCTCCCTGTTGCTTGTAACGCAATGTGATTGTGAATATTCGGTTAAGTAAACAATACTGAATTTATTTGAAATGGACAATTGCAGTCATTTGGACCTGTCTTCCAGATCAGAGTCTGACTCATTACTTTAAAACTGCACCTTTAAAAGAGCATGAGCACATCAAGTGTGTCTTCTTTTTTCAACAGGAGGGATATTCTCTGAATCTCAGTCCATCAACTTCTCCAGCTGCTCTAGGAGATAGGGAGAGAACTTGCTTCAATGGAATGAGTAAGCTTGACAAACACAAACTGTCTCTTGTTTCTTGGGGGGTTGTGGGGGGGTGTGGAATTATTTGTGTTATGAAGAAATATATAGTGGCCTCTTTATTGCAACGTTCACATTATTCTCAAGGTCTTATTCTTGCTTCCCTCCACCACTGCCACTTCTATATACCACCTCTGACTGCAGGTGGAGATTTATACCATTCAAGAGTAGAATGTTATGGAGATGGATTTTGGCCTGGTCTCCACCACGAAATATTAGTCTTCTATGTACAAAGATACTTTTTATTTTTAATATGGAGGAGCTGTGTGATCTTCTGCCTGCCCCCAGCACTCTGAATTCATGCAGCCTGGTGGGAGGATCACTTTATGCATTATACAGCATTTTTATTATTTCTTAATTTTAAATCGCAGTGCAATCCTCTGCAGGTCTACTCAGACCTGTCCCCTTTGAGTTCAATGGGACTGGTAAGCGTGCTTACGATTACAGGCTTAGTAAATGTGTGACTGAGATGGTTTTGGAATGAAGGAACGCCCGGGCTCATAGCACATGCTCTTAGCCACTACCCTGCACCAGCTCTGAGAAATTATATTATCAGACTCAAGCATTTCAAGGAGCTTTTATTTCTTTTCAGACAAGTCCTGGGTGGCCACTGATGTGTTGCAACATGAAAAACGGGCTAGCACTTACGCAGTAATTGTAATATGGAACATTTTGCAGTATTTAGTTATATTATTAACTCGAGGACCTTTCATTTTCTGCGTGTGAAATTCAAGTGTCTGAAGAATTAATTTCCAGCCACTAATGTGGGTCAGCTTTTGTACATTTAAATTACTTTGCATTTAGTTCTCCATAGGGTTTTTTATTATTATACTCCAGCGCTACTTTTTAAACTTTTTTATTATTATTGGTGACCTCCAGTGACTTGACTAATGGTTGTTGCGGGGCATGGATAACAGTGTAATCAGCAATATGACAGGCTATGGGCAGCTTGATCTACAGCCAGCGGTCAGAGCATTGAGTCTGGAGCCAATTTCCCTTGAAATAAATTAGGGCTAAGTGGGCTTTAATCCAAGCATCCTGGTCGACTATGGATCACATAGTTTTTGAACATAGAGCCTAGATTCCTGAGAGGTATGTTCTAAGGTGTGGCACGTGGTAGTTAACCACGTTGGATTCAGTTCCTGCTAACTCAGTGGAGCAAGGTCTAGGGAGAGAGACCAGTTTTCAGCCAGTAATGGTGGTAGGCAACAAGCAAAGGGCAAGCCCGCCCTGGAAGCTTTTTATAGGGATTCTGGCTTTGTCACATGACTTGATGTAGCCTATCGCTGCTCAAGAGACTCTTGTGCTGTCTTGAATGAATGATGGCAACCTCTAGGTTCAGAGACGGTGTGCTTCTGTGGTGCCAGATGCCAGGAACAGCAACAGTAGAGGGCTGTTGCCTTCATGTCTTGCTTGTGAGTTTCCCATAGGAACATTGGTCTAATCCAGCATGGCTCGTCTTTGTTATTATGACAGGTTATCCCAGCTTTCTTCAACCTGGTGCCCCACTCCCATCAACCACCATGGCTGTCGACTGGGGGTAATGGGGGCTGGAGGCCAAACCTTCTGAATGGCACCACATTGCAGGAGACTGTGTTACCCTTTACATGTCTAAGAGGTTGGTGTTAGTTTGACAGGTTCTCTACCTTGTATCCCTTAGGCACAGGCTCAGATGGAGGACTGAGTCATGCCACCAGATTCCTTGCTACTTATAAGACGAAAGATACCAGAGTATTTTATCCCCCACTTCGATAACTGAAGACTAATGCCTCCTTGTAGTGTGCTATAATCTTTGTTCTAAACCTGGTTTGAGAATTTGTCTTATGCAGATGCTGTATATTTTTAAAAATCATTTATAGCAGTGGAACGATAATTTTATGAACACAAATAGATGTATTATAATTACTGAATATGCACTGGAGTAATGCACAAAACCCAAGTCATTAAATTTTCATTACGAATGTATAAATTGGGGAAACGATCAGATTTGTTTCTAGAAATGTAATTCCTTCTAGGTCACAGACTAGCAGAGGGATGCATAAAGGTTGAGATGAGCTTAAAAGCTTGTGTATGGGATCTGAGATGAAGGAAAATGAGGGAGCGAGAAGAGTGTAAGAAAAGGTAGCACTATGTTGTAGTAATGAATACTTTCATATAAAGAATTGGCTTATTCTAGTGATTAACAGATTCATTATGTGGTGCTAAATATCGAGCTCCTCCAGACAACCTATTTATTGAGCATTCAGCCTGATGTGCTTGTACAAAGTTTATCTGCAGGTTAGATTATATCCAGTCTTCATTGTGTATTTGTTGCGCTTTGTTTATGGGGTGGTTATATGGCAATGGCTATTCATCTTGATTTGCTCTGGAGATGTTTATATGTCATCCGTTAATCATTCATTCATTCCACACTTTTCCATGCCTTTCCCGGTCACTTTCCAAGCTGCAAAAGGCCAGTTTCTTTTTTTAAAGTGGATTTTGTTTGCACTGCGGTGAAAGAGTACTTTAAATCCACTTTAATTGCACAAAGTTCCTGTTATGTGCTTGAAACCCTCCTGCAAAATACTGACAGTCTGGAGTATCTCAGTTTTATTTTGTTTAAACCCTAGTCCTCATGGATTCCGGAGAACATTTTGAAGATGGTACCACTTAGGTTGAGAGCCAGTATACCCTTGAATGCCACTTGTAGTGGAGAACTGTTGTCTTCATTTCTTGGTTGTGGGCTTCCTGGTGATGTTGTTATCTGGTTGGCTACTGCTTAGAGTGGGGTGCTAGACAGATGGGACCTTATTCTGATCCTCCAAGTTTCTTCTGGTGCTCTCATCGTCTTTGCTCATGGCTGCTGATAATTCTCTGCAGATACAGCCCTAATGATCATTAAAACTTTCATTCAGCATTTCTGGATTTATCATTCTTGCTCTGTGCTAGAAAGCATCTTGAGACCAAGATGTAAAATTAATTACAGGCTTGGCAGGCAAAGTGAGGACGTTTGCTTCTAATAAGGGAAACAACTTATTGGGAATCTCACCTGTGTAAGCCACTTCAATTTGAACAGGAGTTGCGTCAGAGTACAGCTGTAGATCTCCGGTTCGTTTCAATTAAGCTTGTTCAGAGGAATCTGATAAATTGTGCCCAACTCTCTCTTTTCTATGTGTTAACGTTTTAAGATTAGCTAATTGAACTGCAGTGCATTTGAAACTGCTGTGTGACCATGGTAACTCATTGCTTAGTTTAATTAAACGCTACACAGAGACGTGCACATGCTTGTACATGAATTTGTGTGAATTTTTCTTCCCCAGCTCATAAATTATTTCTCATTCAGACGATGACAAATTTTGGTAGGACTTCAGACTCTGATGCCAGTAGAAATACCTAGGCTTGCATTGGGAACTTTAGCTTTATGTCGGGTTGATTGCCCAGTAATATTGCAGTCTGGCTGAACATTCAAAATAAGCTTGAGAATACGCACCATAAATTCCAAGTGTGAATAAATAAATCATATTTGCAGTGTGTGTAATCTTTAGAACTTTCTAGCTTAGATACTCTTCAGCTTACATCCAGCTTCTCCTTGTGTAGCTCTGGGTGGCATTCATGGAATTCCCCATAGTCTCTGATACAGGCATTGACCACACTTGCTTCATATAGAACTTCACATTGCTGAAACAGAATGTCCCGTAGCAAATGTTCTTGCCTCTCCCTCATAATACATTGGTGGTACCTCGGGTTACATATGCTTCAGGTTACATACGCTTCAGGTTACAGACTCCGCTAACCCAGAAATAGTGCTTCAGGTTAAGAACTTTGCTTCAGGATGAGAACAGAAATTGTGCTCCGGCGGCGCAGCAGCAGCAGGAGGCCCCGTTAGCTAAAGTGGTGCTTCAGGTTAAGAACAGTTTCAGGTTAAGAACGGACCTCCGGAATGAATTAAGTACTTAATCCGAGGTACCACTGTATTTAGGTGCACTTACACCATGTTGTTACATCATTACATGGTATGTTTTCCTATTGGTAGGTAGCAGTGAGTTGGGTGAAGAAACACAGGTGATGATGTCAGGTGTGGTGGATGTTCCAAAATGTTACAGAGGAGAAGGTGGAGAACTTGATAGGGATGGCCATTTGTGTCACTAGTCCCATGTTCATTGTAATGCCGAGGCGGTGAACCCTGAGGCCCTCCAGATGGCGAGGGACTACAACTCCCATCATACCTGACCAGTGTTGGGTTGATGGGAGCTGGAGTCAAACATCTGGAGAGTAACAGAGTTAACTATCCCTGGTGTAATATGTAGTTCTACCCTTAGCATCAAACGTATCCATTCTTAAGGAAATCAGCCCTGAGTGCTCACTGGAAGGACAGATCATGAAGCTGAGGCTCCAATACTTTGGCCACCTCATGAGAAGAGAAGACTCCCTGGAAAAGACCCTGATGTTGGGAAAGATTGAGGGCACAAGGAGAAGGGGACGACAGAGGACGAGATGGTTGGACAGTGTTCTCGAAGCTACAAACATGAGTCTGACCAAACTGCGGGAGGCAGTGGAAGACAGGAGTGCCTGGCGTGCTCTGGTCCATGGGGTCACGAAGAGTCGGACATGACTAAACGACTAAACAACAACACCCTTAGCATCAATGCTACTATGGGATAGCTCAGTTGGTAGAGCGTGGCACTCATAATCTCAGGGTCATAGGTTCAAGTCTCACATTGGGGGAAAGATTCCTGCATTGCAGAGGGTTGGACTAGATGACCTTCATGGTCCCTTGCAACTCTATGATTCTATGATACCATAGCTTCAGGTCCTCCTAAAACATTACACTACAAAATAATCACCTCGGACTAAGTTTCCTCCCGCCTCAAGAACGTGAACCTAACCTCTTTTCAAAGACTTGTGCTGTATCAAAGCATTTATTTGGAACATTTTTATTTGATTTTTGGGCTTGAGTCAGCTAAGACAAACTGCTATAGTGGGAACTGTACAGTTTTGCTGTGGGTATTTTATGCCTGGATGCCTTCCTTCCTGTCGTGTGTTTTTTAAAAATAAAATAAAAAAGAGTAAAAGAAAAACTGCAGGTGAATACTTGTTACTACATGTTTTAGAGAGTTCAATGAAATATAGTCCTTGGAGCAGAATAAAGTACGTTTAGGTTTCCTAAAGGTAGCACCACACTGCTCTACTGCTGCCTCAAAAGGCCTGCAGGGCTTTTGACCCATCAAGCCAAAAGGAGCTCACTAGTCTTGCATATAGTGGTCCAAGGAGGCTCAGCTTTTTATCTTTCTTTCTTTGTTTTTGAGACTATAAAAAGATTGAGTATTTCTAAGTGGCTGAGAGACCATCTTGACTGTGCTTTCAGTTAACCAGAACAACATGGGTGTCATGTCACACAGCTCAGTTTGGGTGCTATGTTGCAGTACAAAGGAAATGTAAGGGTTTTTTTTAATAAACAAAAGCTACTGTGTAGTGTATACACTTAGGTATCACTTTATGAATGTTCACTAGGTGAAAATTCACTTATCCAAGCATGAAGAATTAGTACCCAAACCTCCCTATTCACACTGAGGATTCAGATATCCAAACAAAAGGCTTTTTTTTTTTTTACTTGTTTGCCTTTTGCTGGTTGGCTGAGGAACAAACAGAGGGAAGGAGGGGGAGCAATGAGACAAATCGGAGCATTTTTTTCAGCATTTCCTGGGTGGGGTTTGTTTTTGGGGGTGGGGTGGGACAAAACTCCGTGGTTGGGAATGCATTAGAATTTTCCCCATAGGAATCAGTGGAAATTGTGGACTTATTATGTGAACAGTCACCTAATGAATGCCTTTCAGGGAACACATTGTGTTCAGTAAGCATGACCCCCTCCATGTACAAAGAAATAACCATAAACACCAGTGGGAGCAGCACATTGGCTCTGTGTGTTTACACTGCCTCAGCCCTCTCCCTCTATCTCCCACTAAGCAGCAGAGACACGACTGACTGGAGGTTGGGTGAGCAATGCCACCATACCATGCTGCCCACTGCTGCTATTAACACACCTATTCTCCTATTCTTCTAATGTAAACATAACAGTGAAAATTCTCTATTGTATCTAGAAAGCTTTTCTATCCTGACGTTTAAAAAACAATTCACACCAAAGCTTCCTCTTCTTCTAATTTCAAGAGCCATCCATCAAACACTGGGTGGGTAAAAATCTGACAGATCATCATTATGCAAGCAATAAATTAATATTATTATTTTTTTAAAAAATGGGTGTTTTGTATTCAGGTGGCAGCATACAAATAAGAGTTTGCTGTCTGCCTAGGCTTCAGTCTTCAAAAGTAGAAATTATCACCTTGCACAACCTTTCTAAAGATGTTTGAGCCTTAGGCTTAAGTACCTGAATGTCAGAATGAATAGAGATCTGGATAGCCAACTTATTGCTCAAGGTGGAAAACAGTACAGTGAGCAAAAGCAGAAAGAGTGCTACAAGAGAATTCATGGGATGGGCATGGGGTAGCAAGCTTTGGAAGTAAGAGTTTCATTACTATTCAAAATGATTTCCTTGGCAGTTTACATAAGAGTTTTCAGAAATACAAACAGAAGTGATCAGGGATGTGCTTAGGAAAAGCAAATAAAAGGGTGTTGGAGTTCATTAAAAAGTTTGACACAGTCTTGGGGAATCATGCCGAGTCTGTGTGGTGAACATATGAGTATGCATGAATGCTTGTGTCTTAGTTTACATTCTGCTGCCTCACGTATGGCAAAAGGGGAAGCTATTGATAAAGGTAAAGGTAAAGGGACCCCTCACCATTAGGTCCAGTCATGACTGACTCTGGGGTTGCGGCGCTCATCTTGCTTTAGTGGCCGAGCGTACAGCTTCCGGGTCATGTGGCCAGCATGACTAAGCCGCTTCTGGCAAACCAGAGCAGCACACGGAAACGCTGTTTACCTTCCCGCCGGAGTGGTACCTATTTATCTACTTGTACTTTGATGTGCTCTCAAACTGCTAGGTTGGCAGGAGCAGAGACCGAGTAACGGGAGCTCACCCCATCACTGACCTTCTGATCAGCAAGTCCTGGGCTCTGTGGTTTAACCCACAGCGCCACCTGCATCCCTAAGCTATTGATAAGTTGAACCAATAGGCACTTTCAGCTGAAAGGCTGACTGCCTGGAACTGATGGGAGTTGTAGTCTAACTACAACTGGTTGGTATCCTATTGACTACTCCTGAATGGGGAAACTATTGACAACAAGTTGAACCAGTAAGAGCTTTCAGCTGAGGTGTGTAGCTTCTAATAAAATAATCACAACCACAACCACCTCCCTGATTTGGAAACTGAGGCACTTCAGGGCTATAAGATTTCCAGAGAGTAGGAAAGTACTATTAGTGACTCCTCTGATCTGGCATTCCCCCTCGGCAGAAACAGTAAGGGGATGACTGGGACTTTGATTTTCGTCACATACGTAGGTATTTGGACTGAAAGCCTTGCTGGATCAGAATTAAAATACTCCTGCCCCAACCTTTGGTTTCCAACAGTGACCAGGCAGATGCCTCTGTGAAGGGTTGTGGCCAAGACAACAGCCTTCCCTTGTTTGTCTGTAGCAACTTGCACTTGGATGTATCTGAACATGGCAGCTCCATTCAGCTGTAATGGCTGATAGCCATTGATGGACTTCACTGTGATTAATGACAGTGAGAGAGAAAATAAAGTATTCCATTAACAGGTTCATGAAGTGAAATAGTCTAGAGGAACACCAGTAGAAAATTGAAACCTAGCAGGGGATGGCTTTGGTTTTTCAAAATTCAGCAGTTCCCCGTGTGAGGCTTGCTCCACTTCTCACCTAGCATTCTGCTCAGTTCACCACATCATAGTTGCAATGCCCTGTGGCGCCCCCTAGGCCCAGTGCCCAGTGCAGCAGAATCCACCTCTGAGCCCAGTGTAGCAACTGTTTTGAAATTAAGTTGTGAAGTTGCACAGTATTCATAGCAATGTTTATTCTACGCATTGTGTTTTATAAGCTTTGCAGCAGCAAATATTACACCTTTAGATGAATAACTTGTTTTGTTTTAATTAGGGTACCGAGTTATTTTAATGTCCCGGGAGGTGTTCATGTGTGCATCTGTGTGCAGTGTGCATATGTTTGCTGCAAGAGTCCTGCTTTCATGTTGTGGTAGTTTTAGCATGCCAGAATCTGGAGAACTTCTACCTGCCTTATTAGCAATTATTCAGCCTCTTTCTCCACAGACTGACCCGTCTCTACACTTTCGTACACTACCTGTTTCAATAAGACCCAGTGAGCTGTACAAAATGTCTCATTACCTGTTTGGGGGTCCATGAGGAACACATATGCTGGATTTCTCCAGGTTGCACTCTGGTCCCACATGCATGCACATCCGACTGCTTGAGCTGTACCAAAGACAACTCCCAAATATGTCCAGTCTCATGTTGCACCTTACTGCTACAGAAGCACAGATGTTCTCTTTTTTATTTTTCCTTTTGGAGATGTGACCTTCATCTGCTTTCTATCTTCAGACTGCCTCCCGTGTGTATTCTCTCTCTCTCTCTCTCTCTCTCTCTCTCTCTCTCTCTCTCTCTCTCTCTGTGTGTGTGTGTGTGTGTGAAGTTAGCACTGACAATCTCACTGCTGCCTGCCTGTGCATCATCAGGTCACTGCCGAAAGCAGTTTGAATGCAGTTCGAGAGACAGGCTTGCTATTTCAAATTCCATCTAGGGGAGTCGGGTTGGCAAAGATCTCTGCCCCCACCTCACCCCCGGTCTCTGTTTCTTCGTCTCATATGTGTGAGTAGGAAAGTCTGAGCAAGGTCTAAAAGTTCACTTGGATATATTCTGTGGCAGTTTTGAATAAGGGATTCCTCCCAGGATATACAGCCAGTTTTCTTAGGATAAATTAACTCCATTTGAAGTGGCAATTTAAAAAGTGTAGTACATGCTTTAGCCTTCACATTTTCTAACCCACCCAGACAAATGCTGTCCTGTAGGGACGTGACATGGGCATAGCTAAGGGGGAGGGCGGGGGCAATTGCCCCCCTAAATCAATACAAATCAATACAAATATGAGGTTCTGCCCCCTGGCTATGTCCATGAGACATGATATATTCTTACCTCTGCCTGTGATTTGTGGGGGGAAATGGCTCTCAGACATGAACTCAATGGGACTTACTCCTAAGTAAATATACTTCTTGCATTTTTTCACCCGATCCTTTTTATCAGACATTTGGATTGCATTTCTAAACCCACGTATCTGTGAAGCTTACTTCTCAGCAGTTATGTCTAGGGTTGCCCTGTTAAGGAACAAGTTGTGCACAGCATGAACTCCTGCTGTCTGAATCGTCCTCCTCCAAACTGTCACCCCCTTTAAGCCGCTAGGAGCTCAGATGACTGAGCAGCAGAGCAATCTCCCTCAGCAAATCTTCTCCCACTGGAATCATGCCCCATATAACATTATATACAGGATTTAAGATGCACTTTGCAAATATCTGTGCACTTTGCATTTTGCAAACATCCGTGCTGTAAATGAACTCATCAATATTAACAATTTCCCGGGCAAAGAGAAATAATTAATCATTTATCTGGAATTCATTTTGCACACCACTTGTTTTCCAATCTTGTATTTGTTCGTTTGCATTTTTATGGAAAGATCGTTTTATTGCTGCTATTAATGTATTTATGGACTTCACCAGCTTGTGACGTAAACAGTGACCCACCGGTGGAAGGGTTTTACAAGAGGTGGCACAAAACTGTGAAAGGATGTCCTGATCCTTTGTTTTGGAGCTCAACTTGTTCACTTCACCCAGACTTGCTGTTACATAATGTCACATTACATAAGCAAGAACAGTGTAATTTGCATAATCGTCAACCCTGTAATTTGGTGGTTACAATTGGCAGATCTTTCTCAAATGCCCGGGGCTAGAAATTTACTGTGACGGCTGGAAACTGATTGTTGGCTTAGGATTCATTATTAATATTGATGAGTAGTGCAGAAGAGTGGTCAGATGTCGACATTAATTTCTGAAAATAGAATCAAGGCATTTTTAAAATGGTCATTCAAATGCAACGTGTGTTGTTGAAATGCAGCAATATACTGGCAAGTGCCACTCATTGTCAGTTTGATGGGCTTGTGTCCTTATACAGAATTAAAGAGAAAAGTAGTGTTAATGATTTGATATTTTGCACCTGCTACCTTGTGTGGTGTGGAACTGCCGTCTGTCTCTCCTGTCATCAAAAATAGGTTTGTGGTGGTGTTTCACCTCTTGCCTGTCGGTCATCTCTCAATACCACTCAGAACTGATGCCTCAGTTACCAGAATGATGTGGGAGCAATTTCCTCCATTTCTAGTCCCTTTAGTACAGTGGTACCTCTGGATACGAACGGGATCCGTTCCAGAGCCCCATTCACATCCTGAAGTAAACGTAAGACGCGTCTGCACGTGTGCAGGTCGCGTTTTGCCACTTCCACGCATGCACGTGACATCATTTTGAGCATCTGCGCATGCACGAGCAGCGAAACCCGGAAGTGATGCGCTCCATTACTTCCGGGTCGCTGCGAAGCGCAACCCAAAAATACTTAACTTGAAGCTACTTCAACCTGAGGTGTGACTGTAGGGCAGCGGCTGAAGAAGGAACAAAAAGGGTTTTCTTGTGTGAGTTTCTTGTGGCTGATTAGCTGCTTTCTCTGTGCAAAGGTCAGAGGGGGCAGGGCTTCTGTTGAGGTAGGGGATTAGCTGTGGGAGGAGCAGTTTGATCCATCTTTTAGATTTAGGGGAGCTAGTCTCAAACGTTTGTTGGGGGAGATATAGGTTTATTTGGGGGGATTTATTTGTCCTGTCTTCACGCTTTTTATGATGGAGGACCGCTGTAGTCACCCCCAACGACACCTTCTCAAGATGGAGGGTGAGGGAACAGCTGCAGTCGCCTGTGGTTCCTGCGCAATGTTTGCCATCTTGCCAAAGGTTGCAGGCAGCTTTACCTGCAGCAATTGCATGTTGATTGCCCTCTTAAAAGACAAAGTCCAGCAACTGGAGGAACGTGTAGCTACGCTCCAAAGAATTAGAGAGCTGGAGCTCTTCTTGGAAGCAACAGAGCACACCGTCTCCACCAAGGAGGAGACAGGGGACTCCCCTGAGAAGGAGGCTAGTTCACCAACACAGGAGCCAGATATATGGAGAAACGTGACTCAAAGAAGTAGGAGGCCCAGGGTTCGCTCTGATTGTTTAGAAATACGCAATCGCTTTGAGGTCCTTTCCCCTAGCATGGAAGACGAAGAGCAGACTCCATTTGAGGATCTCTCCCTCATTACAGTCGATCAGGTATATGAAGACGAGCAGCAAAGGCAGTCTTCAGGGAATGTGCAGGCGACCTTGGAACGGACAGCTCACGGAAGAACCCCGACCAGACCTAAGAGGAGGCGTGTAGTGGTGATAGGGGATTCCCTACTGAGGGGAACAGAAGCAGTGATCTGTGGGCCTGACAAGATGTCTCGGGAAGTGTGCTGTCTCCCCGGGGCTAAGATCCAAGATGTAACTGAACGACTGCAAGGAATCATAAAACCCACTGACAAATACCCCTTCCTCTTGGTTCATGTGGGAACCAATGACACTGCAAGCAATAGCCTCCAGAAGATCAAAAGAGATTACGAGGCTCTGGGCAGGAAATTGAAGCAATTAAATGCACAAATTGTCATCTCATCTGTCCTCCCAGTTGAACGACGTGGCCCAGGGAGAGAGGGAAAAATAGTGGAAGTGAACAACTGGCTTCGCAAATGGTGTAAACAGGAACGGTTTGGATTCTTAGATCACGGAATGCAGTTTCTTGAAGATGGACTTCTGGCAAGCGATGGGCTGCACCTCACAACGGTTGGTAGGAATGTTTTTGCAAAAAATCTCAGAAACCTCATCAGGAGGGCTTTAAACTGACTAATGTGGGGGAGGGAGACAGTGCTCCTGAAGGTAGGAGTCTATCAATTGATGAAGATGATCATCCAAATGTCATAGACCGAATGGAGCAAACAGCACGCAGACCTAGTGGTGGGAGGAAAAAATCCTTAAATAAGAGACACGGGGGAATGATTAATGGACTTCAATGTCTGTACACTAATGCGCAAAGTATGGGAAATAAACAAGATGAGCTTGAGCTCTTGGTACAGCAAACTAAATATGACATAATAGGCATCACTGAAACCTGGTGGGATAAGTCCCACGATTGGAATGTAATAATGGAGGGATACAATCTATTTCAGAGAAACAGACCAGACAAGAAAGGAGGAGGAGTGGCGTTATATGTCAGGGATGTGTATACCTGTGAAGAGATCCAAGATTTAGAACCTCAAAGCCAAAGTGAGAGCATTTGGGTCAAAATTAAGGGAGAGAAGAATAACAGTGACCTCATTGTGGGAGTTTACTATAGATCCCCAAGCCAAACGGAGGACATAGATGATGCCTTCCTGGAACAGATGGCCAAGCATGCAAAAGGAAGGGAGATAGTAGTAATGGGGGACTTCAATTACCCGGATATTTGTTGGATGTCAAACTCAGCCAAGAGCATAAGGTCAAACAGATTCCTCACTGGCCTTGCAGACAACTTCATTGTCCAGAAAGTGGGAGAAGCTACAAGAGGAACAGCCATTTTAGATCTGGTCCTAACCAATGTTGATGACCTGGTTAGTGGGGTAGAAGTGGAAGGATCATTAGGCGCGAGTGATCATGCTCTTCTGAAGTTTACTATACAGCGGAAAGGAGCAGCCAAGCATACTAGGACTCAATTTCTCGACTTTAAGAAAGCCGACTTCATAAAACTTAGGGAAGTGCTGGGTGAGATCCCATGGACAGTAATACTAAAAGGAAAGGGAGTTCATGATGGCTGGGAGTTTGTTAAGAGGGAGATAGTAAAAGCACAACTTCAGGCAATACCAATGAGACGGAAACATGGAAGGTGCCTAAAGAAGCCAGGGTGGCTATCTAAAGAACTTTTAACTGAGTTAAGATTAAAAAAGGATGTGTACAAAAAATGGAAAAGGGGGGAAACCACCAAAGAGGAATTCAAACAAATAGCCAGCACGTGTAGACACAAAGTCAGAAAAGCTAAAGCACAGAATGAACTCAGGCTTGCTAGAGAGGTTAAAAGCAACAAAAAAGGCTTTTATGGGTATGTTCGTAGCAAAAGGAAGAACAAAGAAACAGTGGGGTCACTCAGAGGAGAAGATGGTGAAATGCAAACAGGGGACACAGAAAGGGCTGAACTCCTCAATGCCTTCTTTGCCTCAGTCTTCTCCGATAAAGAAAACAATGCCCGACCTGAAGAATTTGGAGCAAATGATTCAGCAGAGGAAACACAGCCCAGAATAACTAAGGAGATAGTACAAGAATACTTGGCTAGTCTAGATGTATTCAAGTCTCCAGGGCCAGATGAACTGCATCCAAGAGTATTAAAAGAACTGGCAGATGTGATTTCAGAACCACTGGCAGTCATCTTTGAGAATTCCTGGAGAACAGGCGAAGTCCCGGCAGACTGGAGGAGGGCAAATGTTGTCCCTATTTTCAAAAAGGGGAAAAGAGAGGACCCAAATAATTACCGCCCAGTCAGTCTGACATCAATACCAGGGAAGATTCTGGAGCAGATCATTAAGCAAACAGTCTGTGAGCACCTGGAAAGGAATGCTGTGATCACCAATAGTCAGCATGGATTTCTGAAAAATAAGTCATGTCAGACTAACCTGATCTCGTTTTTTGACAGAATTACAAGCCTGGTAGATGAAGGGAACGCAGTGGATGTAGCCTACCTTGATTTCAGCAAGGCATTTGACAAGGTGCCCCATGATATTCTTGTAAAGAAGCTGGTAAAATGCGGTCTTGACTATGCTACCACTCAGTGGATTTGTAGCTGGCTGACTGACCGAACCCAAAGGGTGCTCATCAATGGTTCCTCTTCATCCTGGAGAAGAGTGACTAGTGGGGTGCCACAGGGTTCTGTCTTGGGCCCGGTCTTATTCAACATCTTTATCAACGACTTGGATGATGGACTCAAGGGCATCCTGATCAAATTTGCAGATGACACCAAACTGGGAGGGGTGGCTAACACCCCAGAGGACAGGAACACACTTCAAAACGACCTTGACAGATTAGAGAACTGGGCCAAAACAAACAAGATGAATTTTAACAGGGAGAAATGTAAAGTATTGCACTTGGGCAAAAAAAATGAGAGGCACAAATACAAGATGGGTGACACCTGGCTTGAGAGCACTACATGTGAAAAGGATCTAGGAGTCTTGGTTGACCACAAACTTGACATGAGCCAACAGTGTGACGCGGCAGCTAAAAAAGCCAATGCAATTCTGGGCTGCATCAATAGGAGTATAGCATCTAGATCAAGGGAAGTAATAGTGCCACTGTATTCTGCTCTGGTCAGACCTCACCTGGAGTACTGTGTCCAGTTCTGGGCACCACAGTTCAAGAAGGACATTGACAAACTGGAACGTGTCCAGAGGAGGGCAACCAAAATGGTCAAAGGCCTGGAAACGATGCCTTATGAGGAACGGCTAAGGGAGCTGGGCATGTTTAGCCTGGAGAAGAGGAGGTTAAGGGGTGATATGATAGCCATGTTCAAATATATAAAAGGATGTCACATAGAGGAGGGAGAAAGGTTGTTTTCTGCTGCTCCAGAGAAGCGGACACGGAGCAATGGATACAAACTACAAGAAAGAAGATTCCACCTAAACATTAGGAAGAACTTCCTGACAGTAAGAGCTGTTCGACAGTGGAATTTGCTGCCAAGGAGTGTGGTGGAGTCTCCTTCTTTGGAGGTCTTTAAGCAGAGGCTTGACAACCATATGTCAGGAGTGCTCTGATGGTGTTTCCTGCTTGGCAGGGGGTTGGACTCGATGGCCCTTGTGGTCTCTTCCAACTCTATGATTCTATGATTCTATGATTCTATGATTCTATGTAATGTCTTTAAGGAACCACATCCTTTGACTAAATTATGCAGCTGTTTCTTACAGATGTTACATGGGTGGTGTAGGAACATGATTTATTTTGGGCAAAGAGTTAAGCATGGACACTGAAAGTAGCAGAGCTTAAAAACACTTTAGTCTGATTGTGCCCAAGGTAAGCTATCATTCAAGTCTTTTTACACAGGGTAATGTATAGCTTTTGGTAATAATATATTTCTGTGAAGTGTTTAACTTCATGAAGTAGCTACCCACAGCATTCACACTTAGAAACCCAAGTCGGGCTCTTGGAAAAGGTCTTAATGTCAGTTTCACAACGAACAAAGAGCCTGCTGTTTAATTAATTGGGTCTAATTGAGAGCTTTCACATATTAGTGACCAGTGAACTGTAATTGATAAAGCTACACCTCAAAGCCTTTACAATTGCCAATTGCATGTTCTTGTGAGGTTGCATCCTATGTGTATGTGTGGGGAGGGGGTGGGTTCTGTTAAAGCGGTCAACTAACTTTTTCTGGCTAATTAAATCAGTTGACATTTGCTTCATCCAGACAATTGCTTTCACCTGGGAAATGGCACCCAAATTCGCAGAAATAAGTAGCTTAATAAGGTACCTGGGGCAAAAGGGTAATGCACTAACTAAAGGCCGTACTGTAATTTGTATGTTACTGAACCTTAATGCATTCACTAAGCAGTAGAACTCTACTATTTCCTTTGCATGCTCTTGCACATGTGTGTACCCGGAAATCTTCCATGGGTAATTACGAGTTGGCTGGCTGATGGAAGGTTTTGGAGTATTTTTTTAAAGTCAATTAACAGCCTCACTTTTAACTGATTATTTAATTCGGCAGGAAATTATATTGATCTAGGAGATATTTTGAGACTACTTAATGGAGATGAAAAACATTCCCTTGGTTAAATAACAATAAATCCTTTACTGACAGAGAATATCATATTAAACCCATTGACTGTATCCAGGGATGTCAAACATACATGGTTTGCAGCAATGCTGTCTTGTGCAGAGTACTGGCCAACCAGGGACAGCCCCAATTAAAAATCTTGATTAATTACAGCCCAAGATTTAGAGGTTCCTCAAAAGCTTGTTAAGGAAAGGTTCAGCCGTGGCAAACAAATGAAATAAGTGGAGGGGGCAAAGCACATGTAATGGCATTGGCAAATCTCAGTTCTCAACAAATTGCCCTGTTAGAGTAGGTTTGCTGGCAATTAGATACTTCTGGAGATTGCTCTGCTCTTAAATAGCAGTGACTACGAATGCCGTTTCCCATCTTGGTTTGTGATAAAGGCTGCACATCTGCAAGACTTTGGTCCTTCAAATTTCAGGGTTGCCCTGTGCAAGACCAAAATTCAGCTCCCCTCTCACCTTCTATTCTGCTCAATTCGCTATGCCATAGTTGTGATGCCCTGTGGCATCCTCTAGGCTCAGCACCCAGTGCAGCAGAACCAGACACACTTCCCCAAAACATGCCTCTGTCCTCCTTTTTGGAGAGGGGGAAAATTGATGTTGTTTCATCCTTCTGTAAATTCTAGGATTGGCTACAGTAATGAACTCTCTTTGGGGCTCCCCTTGAAGACTGCTGTGATGCTTCTTCGAGTTGCTTCTTGTTGAATTCTTGGAGGAGGGGGAGCCTATTTTATGGCAACTGCACTGGGTTGCTTGTTAGTTTCTTGGTCTAGTTTAAGTTGCTTCCATTTAAAGCCCTCCAGGACCTGAGACAAACATGTAGGACAGTTTTTTCCCTCTTCATATGAGCCCTGTCACTGTCTGTACTCTGCTGGCCAAGGCCTGTTCTCTGTGCCTAAGGCATGTGGGGAGAGGGTTCCTTGCAAGGAGAGCATCACCCCAACACAAAACACCTTGTGCATCTTGTAAAAGAAACTCTACCTCCTGCCTGGATTGCTGGTGGCTTTCCCTTCCATTAACCAGAATCAAACTTCTAGCAACAACTGCCTACCTGTTAACTGTATTCGGATCTCCAGGTAGAAAAGAGACAAGTCTGTATCATAGTGAACCTACTGAAATTGCCAAAACAATGCACTAACTGCAAACAGCAACTGCCCTTCAAAATTCCCACTTCTCCCAATTTTGTGATGCTGTTCTCTAACTATAGAAAAGTGTACAAAAAAATCATATATGAAGGGGAAAGGGTGTGTGGAAATGCAAGTATTACTGAAAGCAATATACACAAATGCATTTAATCAGGGGAATTGTTGCAAAATGTTATATTAGGCAAAATCGCTACAGAGAAAAAAATATATGTATTAGGAGCAAAACACCCTAAAATGCTGATGAACTTTCATGATTAAAAATCTCAAGCTGATACAGAAGTGTTGTGAACTGAGCTTAAGATTAAAAAAAATGAGAAACGGAACGAAAAAAAAATCCCTGACATTCATCCATTCCTACCTCCAGGAAGGAATTGTTAGAGGAATAATGATCCATACCACATGAAAGTTTGTAGTGCAATGAAATGAAGAACTTTGCATAGAAAGGTTTTCTTTTCTTCCTCTGAATTGCCAAAGAGGGTTTCAGAGACAGATAAATGTAGAAAATGATTCAGTGTTATGTTAATTATACCCACTTTCTCCTCCTCTACCTTTATCAGCACCACAAACATGCACACATCAGGAAAATCCTTATCATGCCATAACAGCACTGCTGACACTATCAGCAGCTGGCTGTTAAAACATTTCGTTAATTTAGGTTACAAAGGACACGCTGTCTAATATTTTATCTAACTGCATCTTTAAAAAAAAATGTTTCAGATAAAGATGAGGCTGCCACAGCCAAGGTCCTTAATTACTTTTGCTTAAAATAGATGAGGTCCTTGTTCATCTACTTCCAATTTAGGAGTGGAAGATCAGGTGTGAATCTGGAAATTCCTAATGGCTTCCCAGAGCGGAGTGGCTTCTTTGCAAGAGGAATGGATAATCGACCTTGAAGAAAGCCAAATGCAAGGGAATTAATGTAGTATTTGAGGGGCCTCTACATTATAATTCTGGGGGAAATCTTTCCAACATGGGTTGCCATTTGGATGCAGATTCAGAAGGCTCTGAGGCTGCAGTCCAAACTGCCTTTGTAGCAGGCTGTGTTTCTTTTCCCCAATAGGTCGGAGGTGTCCCTTCTCCACTCGAGTCCACCTGTGAAAAGGCGTCAACATCACTTCACCAGTGCAGAGCTCTTATTCCACTAAACGGGCAGACAGTACTGCCAGCAAAATGCCTACTGGCAGTAGCTTGTAGAAGGGTGTTTGGGGGATGGTGGTGTGAGCTGGCCTGGGATCCAAAGGATCGATAACCAACATTACTGCAGATACTAATATTGAGCAGCTTGAAATGACTGGATGCATAAAAACTGGGTCCTTTTGGAATAAAACATGGTTGAGGCTCATAAGTTTGATGCAAAGCTTTACTTGCAGAACTTTCTTCAAAACAGAACAAAAAAATTATGTAAATGATATATCCAAACAGTTCCATAAGATCACGTGCATGTCCAGCACAGGTTCAGCATCTTAGAAATAGCTTTAAACAGGATTGAGATTAAAACTCACTCACTCTTCTCCATTACAGCCTGAGGCTATGCTCCATAATCACATCTTACTTCCACACTGGTTGGGGACAAAATGCCAAAGGCAACTCCCTTCAAGATGGTGATTTGCAATTGAATAGCCTCCTGTGTGATCTAAAGTTAAATACATTGGAGTTATCAGAAAACAATAGTTAATTATCAACCCATCTAGGAGCTCAAACAGCTTAATATAGCCCCATGGAAAATCCTCATGTTAAAGCCTTCAGTAACACACGTGAGCATTCTCCATTTTATTGTGAATTATACAATTATACTTAACAAGTCCCGCTGCCATCATTGCAGTATTGGACTTGATTCCTGCACCCACCACCACCTGCCTTCCACTTGAGGCAGTGTGAACAATGAGGTTGCGGATGCAGTCATATCTCTGTCACACTATCATGCCCCATCACTGCCCGACTGGGGTCTGTCTGGATTATCCTGTAAAGAACCCTTTGCTGTTGAAAATGGAAATTTCACTTGGGGTTGGTATTCAATTCTGAACACATTTTCATGTGCCAAAGGACAGCAGGATGCTTGTGCAGATTCACATATATATTTAGTATAATACTTTGTATAATAGTTGTATGGTGAACACTAGACTTACCTTCGCATCAAGGGGTTGACCTCCAGCCTTGAGCTTTGCCTGAATGGTTGCAATCTAAGTATTGTATTTAAGTGAAAGTCCTAAACGTCCCCTTAGAAATGTGGACTTAAAGAAAACCAGCAATCATACCAGCAAGAAAATCTTTGAAAAGGTCATAGAAAAAGGCCAGATTTACTTAGAAGCCCCTCTGTGTTCAGTGGGTTTCCTCCTCTGATTCATGTGCATAGGATCCTTTCTCACTATGGCAAAATATTACAGCACATCGGTCGACTATTTGATTAGACAAAACATTGTTTGTCACTTAGCTAAAGGTCGTATAGTACAACTGTAACAGAAATAAGCATATTGCAAAAATCCACCAAAATAATTAATGCTTGTTATGCTAAAAATAGCATTCTGAATTCTATAATCTTTATTTTCAGCTAACTGTTGCTGAGCAACTATAAGTGTCTATGAACAACTTTAAAGAGATTGAACAAGCCCTCAGAGCTAGTTTCGATGGAGGCTTTGTCCTAGCTTTTGCTATCAGGTGGTCCCTATGGACATTCTTGCTAGACTAATTGACCACAAATATTATTGCATACTAAGTGGTCAATTGACTGGCATTCAATGCTAGTATAACATATAGAACTAGAATTGGTTTAAACAAAGATGAGGACAACATTAGGAGGCATAATACAGTCCTGGTATTTAGCCCAGATTGGGTAGCCAATATAGACAATATATTACTGCAGATACTAATATTGCACAGATTGAAGCAAATGGATGCATAAAAACTGGCTCCTTTTTGGAAATAAAACATTGTCAGGACCCATAAGTTTGCTAAAAAGCTTTACTCGCAGAACTTCCTTCAAAACGTAACAAAAACAACAAAAATACATCCAAACAGTTCCATAAGATGCCAGTCCAAGGCATAAGCTCAGCATCTTACAAAATATTACATAATTCCAACAGACCTAAAAGCAAAGGTTTTTCTCTTCCCTACAGCCTCCATTCTACCCTGCATCCTGCCTGAGGCTGTTTATCTGGAGAGCCATTTACATCTTCCATTTACATCTTCTGTTCTGGGAACAAAGACTAAAAGCAACTACCTTCAAAATGGTGATTTGCAATTCAATACTTCTCATGTGATCTAAGGTTAAACACTCATGTGTCAGCTAGCAGAAAACAACAATAGTTAATTATCGACTCAGTTAAAGCTCAAAGTTCCTTAGAATACTGCAGTGGATTTCCACAAAATTACCAATACACATTTAGGCATTTTCCATTTCAGTGTCAATTAAATAATTATTCTTAACATATGTCTGGGTCTGCCAGCCATTTCCGTACACCTAGTTTGAAGGAGCAAGTGAACATCCTGTTGTCCTGCAAGCTCATATTATACTCACCAGTTCTATAAATGATATTTTGAGTACCACTATTTGGCTTCATAGACAAACACACTTTTTCATGCTAATAGGCATCATGTAGAATAATCCTTGGCAAAGTGACTACTTTACTGTTCTTCCCTTATCACAGCCTAATTCTGTCCACTTGCTTCATTTCTCATGGATAATCTTTCCTTCTCACCAATATTTTGCAGGAAGGAAGAAGCTCTTCTGGAGGCTTCTTGCAATACATTTCCTGTTCCTTTGTTCAAATGCTTCTTCCACTGGAATCTGTTTTTTCTTCATTTGGTTCCATTCACCAGCCAGCCCTCCCTCCCTTGAAATTTCTACAGCCACTTGTTCTACTGTGCAGAGGCAAATTGAAAAGCAGCTTAAAGGTTAACCTTTACAAGCTTATCGCTCCGTTAGTCTAGGAAACCTCATAAGAAATCCCTGCACTTCCTAATGGTCTCAGGAACCTTAATGGTGGTCCCTGGATCACAACTGAGGGGCTACTGTTATTATAGGATCTGCAATGCTTTACATAGCATTAGTTTTCATTTATGCATTTAGCTGCCGAGAACCTGTTCCCCCAGTATTTTCCCCAAGCACAACAAATATTATTCATTTGGTTTTATTTATTAAATTTGCATACCGCCCTTCATCCAAAGATCACAATGTGGTTCAAAACATAAAAATACAAAATGAGAACACAAAGTACATATTATTATTATAATTTTAAAAACAAACCACCTCTCTCCCACTAACACATTTAAAACATGATAGAATGGTAATTATCCAAAGATCCGGTTATAGAGAAATGTATTCGCTTGGCACCTAAAGATAGAAGAAGTTAAGAGAGACTGCCTAGGGGAACATTCTGCATACAGGGAGCCACTGCAGAAAATGCCCTTTCTCATGCCCAGACCTCTCATGAAGGAGGAACACAATGATTGCAGGATCCGGGCCAGATCATATGGGAAGAGGTGGTCCTTGAAGTATTGCAGCCCTGAGCCATTTAGGCCTTTATAGGTCAAAACCAGGGCTTTGAATTGAAATCCAGTGCAGCCAGGCTAGGATATGTGTAATGTGCTGGCAGTAGTAATCTCAGTAGACCTATTTTTAGCAAGACATCATACGTCCCAAGAGGCTTCTTATTAGCTAAATGTAAACAGCCAGTTCCTCTTTTTCCCCTCCTCCTCCTCCGCTGCTCTTTCTGCAAAATCTGATACAAATGGCTTTAAAGCAGCGTCTTTCTCCTCTAGAACAAAACTGTCTTTTGAGCTCTGACATATTGATCAACACGATTTTTCAAAAAAGCTTTTAGTTTTAACAAATGGGTTGCAGTTCAATTGCCACCTTCAGCTTGGCAGGCCTGTCATCTAGTTCAGAAATACTTGCCACCTTAAGAAAGACTTGCCATTCAGATTCATTTCTTTCTATAAGTCAATGTGTTGTAAAATGGAACTAAGCGTAACAGAAGAAAGGTAAGCCTAGCTCTGTCCCCCCCTTCCAGTGTAAGGAGCTAGAAGATGAATGGAATCCAGTTACTATATCTAGCAAAGCATTCAATAATGTTTCCACATAACCACAGTATGTCCTAAGGTAAATAACAGTTCAAGTTGGCTTGAATCAAAATGCAATTGAATAGACCAGAACAACAATAGTAATTAAAAATGTTGGTCCACCCATTCAAGGATAGGCACCCAGCAGCATCCTATAAAAAAAGTTTAATCCTGTTTTTCCTTAACATATTTATAAACAGAGGATAAATTATGGACACAATGCACTGAAGGTAAACTCTTCCTTCATAAGAATCTATTGAAGCTATGCTGTTGCTTAACTTCCATTCATTTCAATGGGACTTCTGCAAACACTCCTATTTCCACATACCATGCATAAACATAAGAATTCACCTTCAGCTTTCCCTGCAGTTGCTCCCACTTGTCCATGTTATCACGTCTTAAAACTTTTCCTCCCCAGGATGAAAAGCAGATCTGTGGTTTGGGTGAGCAACACATATATGTGGATTTAGATATCACAGTCAATGTACACAAATGATCCTGTGAGCTGGATTATGAGCAAGAGATTGTGAAAGGAGTCAGACTCTCTAAAAGAGTACAGTGAATAAAATAGAATTTTGCCTACAATAATTTTTACGTAAAAGCTCTGTTTGGTCATTGGCACAAGATGAAGGAACCTCCAGAATGTTCCACGTTCAATACCAGAAACTCTTTCCTCACATTACCTGAAGCTCCTCTAAGCTGATTATGTTGCAACTCCTCTCTTTGAAGCACCTATTCCTTAAAAAGCACAGAATGGCTACCCAATTTTCTCTGGGAAGTCACACTTTACTAAGAAATAAGCCCACAGCAGGTCCGGAATCTGTGGCCTGACTGATAACAGGCAGGGATTCTGCTTCAACATGTGTTCCACCCTCGAAATATTAATCAAAGGAAAGGAAAGGGATTACAGATTAACCAACCAGATCAGCAAAAAAGGGCCTGCTGAAGCACACTAGGGTCATAGGATGTCATGTGATAAGGGCTGACACGTACAAAAGTGCCTGGATTAGTCTTGTTCTCTGCTTTAAACAACAAGGAGACTTGGCTTGTTGTTGGTCTTTGCCCCAGGCTCTGTCCACAACTTTGATATGCAGACTTAGAGCTGGGTCGAAAATATCTTTAGAAAGGATGCCTAAGACTTGAAATGCTGCTTTCCCTACTCAGTGCTGCACTGCAAAGTACCACAGCTAGGTATTCTCTACTTCAGATGATACAATAGCAAACAGACATTTGCTTTTGTGTGTGTGTGCAGTGGAGAGTTCCAGGGCCCTTGGTGCAAGCAGCCACTGGATATGTTGAGCTGCAAAAAAAAAGTTAAGCATATGCATACATTATATTTTTGCATGTATGTATGAAAATTAAACGTGACAACAGGCCCACGCTTGCAATGTATGTAAATACACTTGTATCTGATTATGAAAGTATGGAAAACCGATCAGGTGGTTGTTATGGATGGCAAGCCTTTGTAGACTTGAACACCACTCTTCCTCTGACAGTCTTCCCATTATATAACATGTCATTTTTGCTAATCACTGTCAGGTACAATTTATCAAGGGAGATATGTTTTGATTACATGCTGAGGTTTCAGTTTTATTATTTTTAGCATACATAAGACCGTATCTCAGACAGCTATTCCCTGTTAGAAAGAGAGCATTATACAATACTTTCAGCTGCATATAAATTCAACTGGGACAGAACCGTGTGGTTTGTGGCTTGAAACGATGGCACATTGGACCATTTCCTTTGCCAGCTATGCAACCCCAGGGTCTTACCAGCAGAACATCACTGTCAATTGCTGGCATTTTACTTACCTTAGTCAATAGCAGCATCCATCCCTGTTGTGGTAGAATAGAAGGGGCAGGGCTAGCTGTGCATAGGGGCATATCCGTGTGTGTGTGTGTGTGTACTGTATCTTTACATATTTCCAGTGATATGCAATAGCACTGGACTGAGTATTCTGCAAACAAGTACATGTTTGTTGAAAGGTGGAGATATAAAATGATGTGGGTAGATGGAAAAGGAACTTCCACAGCAGGCATTGTCCAAAAGATGACAAGCACTAGTTCAGGCCTGCAGAACTTGCGCCCCACCAAACCAAACACAGTCTGCCACACTAGCACAATAATCTGCCAGGAGGTTGATAAACTGTCCTGATTGCCATCTCTGGGACTGCTAAAACGAGCGGGGGAAGGAGCGGGTTGCTATCAAAACACAGCTGGTGGGCTCAGTTTGGCTTGACTGGTCACAAGGTGTGCAGATCTGCCCTGGCGTAACTCCTGTCCACACTACGATTAGGTGCGGTGGTCCTACTTCCAGGGACAAGAATAGCCGTTTTCCAGCAATACAGCACGGCGGTTTAAAGCTGCTAGGAAATGACAGCTCTGCCAGAACATTATGGATGGCACAGGTGCCATCTGGCTGGTTATAATCATGGCTCCTTAGAAAAGTGACTGCATTTGAAAAGGCCTTCTTGCTGCTGAGTGGTTATGCACACAGGTAAAGTCCCAGTTTAAAATGCTGGGGATTTAGCTGTGCAAAACTAGGAGCAGGACTATAATCTTAAATGCCAATTAAGAGCCTGGGAATTTAATTAACGCAGGCTATTAGCGTCTGAAATATGAGTCTGCAGAGCATAACACCATAACAGATTTCTCAAGTGTGTGACTCTTGCTCATGGGGGAAATCTCCCCAGTAATAAAAAAAAATATACACTTTTCCAGTGCTGTATGGCATGGTCCACTTTAAATTGCTCCAAGTTTATGAACACTGATACACACACCTCAGTCTCTGAATGGCAAGACATGCCAGGGGTTCCAAAACTTACCCAGGGTTTGGTTTCCTTGGAATGAAGGTCAGTGGAGACTGTGGTGTCCTTAGGATACATCGGGGGGGGGGGGTTTGCACAGTGCAAGCTGAGCATTGGATGGAGGGCTCACAGCATTAACATCCCAACAGATCTGCTTTCCCTTTAGGTTTCCAGGGAAGTCCCAAGCCACATGCACACACCAGCCTCTTGCTTTCCAGGTGAGCTGGGAAGAGGCCTGCCTATTTATTTCTATGGCAACAGAACAACCTCTTTGGACATGTAAATAGCAGTACTTAACTGGTCAGCTAAGGCTATTATCTTACAAATAAACTTGTCTGGCAGGTTCAGCAGCCTCCTTTACTAGATTCTAAACCTCACTGGATACAAGATCACAAGCCTGGAAGGGAACCATAGCTATCATTCAGACTGACCCCACCAAACCTGTAACAATACTATATTTTAGTTTGTAACCCAGATACTGCAAGCACAAGTCAATTCAAAAGTGTATGATAACTGCTTGGACCTGAGACTGGGTTTTTAAGACTACTTGTTTTGGCATTTCTGAATATGTTTTAAACTGTTCACAGTAGTTGAGGGGTTTTTTTGTAATTGTTTTATGTTGTTTTAATGAAATCAGCATTTCTGAGTTGTGTCTTTACACTACGTCAGGATATAAATACTCAAATAAAATATTTGTTTCTTAGTTTAGCATCTGGATTGGTATGTTAGGCAACTCTGAGCAGCTATTGATTAAAGTAGTGATGATTGTTGTATGGTGATTAAATAAGAGAGAAAAAGATGGGGTGCAGCAAGAAGGATAAATTAAATACATCATGGAAAATGGGAGGGGAAGTTCAAATGTTATAATATTAACTTTTGGTCATTTAGTAACCATTTAGTAACCATGACCTCTTGTACACTTCTCAAGTCTGGTATGAGGTTCTTTTGATCCTTAGCCTTCTACCTTCTTAGCCCCACTGCATACCAGTACAAATGTAAACATTGGTGCAGATCATGGCACCTGTGGTCTCTTGAACTACTGCAATGTGCTCTATGTGGGGCTACCTTTGAAGGTGACCTGGAAACTACAACTAATCCAGAATGCGGCAGCTAGACTGGTGACTGGGAGCAGCCGCCGAGACCACATAACACCGGTCTTGAAAGACCTACATTGGCTCCCAGTACATTTCCAAGCACAATTCAAAATGTTGGTGTTGACCTTTAAAGCCCTAAATGGCCTCAGTCCAGTATACCTGAAGGAGCGTCTCCACCCCCATCGCTGTACCCAGACACTGAGGTCCAGCACCAAGGGCCTTCCGGTGGTTCCCTCACTGCGAGAAGCCAAGTTACAGGGAACCAGGCAGAGGGCCTTCTCGGTAGTGGCACCTGCCCTCTGCAACGCCCTCCCACCAGATGTCAAAGAGAAAAACAACTACCAGACTTTTAGAAGGCAGCCTTGTTTAGGGAAGCTTTTAATGTTTAATAGATCATTGCATTTTAATATTCTGTTGGAAGCAGCCCAGAGTGGCTGGTGAAACCCAGCCAGATGGGCAGGGTATAAATAATAAATTATTATTATAGGCTGTAGCTCATTGTTGCACCTTGTCTGTGACCCATCCTTCCTTTCACTCACAGGGCTTGTAGTTTTCACTCCAGTTTACTCTTTTCCAAATTTGTTTTGTGATTCAAAAATCTGGGGGGAGATAAAGAAGGGAACAACAAGAAAGAACCCCTCTCTGCCTCCTTTTCTTAAATGGGTGGCACTTAGAAGCATTCCTGGAAATGTGATCCCTGTTATCCCTTCTCCAGCTCTAGCTTTTAGCGTGTTGGACATTTTTGCTTTCCGTCTTGATAGTCCCCCCAGAACCCAATGAATTGCTACTGGCATTCAGTCAGAATCCGAGCCCTAGTACAATTCAGTAAAACCATGTGGTGTTATGGGAGTTATGTTGCACTGTGTCAGATAAAGAGGTGGCAATGTTTGTAGACTTTTCACTGCTTTGATTACTTTACTGAAGGGCAGTATTTGATGGCTGGTGGCTAGTCGTTATTGGACACACCCATCTGTGTAGGAAGGAACAAAACAGTTTGCTGGGTTTTGCAGCATTGGCATATCCAGGGAAGGAGAAAGTGAAGAATATCTGAGATTTGTAGCTGTCTTGACAAGAAGCCAATTTGCTTCCTAGATGCCTGGATAGCTCAGTTAGTTAGAGCATGGTGCTGATAATACCAAGGTTGCAGGTTCAATCCCCATATGGGACAGTGGCATATTCCTGCATTGCAGAGGGTTGGACTTAGAACAATAGAATTGTAGAGACTCTGAGAATCATCTAACTGATGTAAAGGCTAACACCATTTGTCTGGGTATCCCTCATGGAATATTTGTAAATAAACGTATCACAAAGGTGCCATGAATCTCTCCAGTACTGTCTCCTCACAAGGATCCTTGTATAAAAGGCTGCCTCCCAAGCTTTGTACCTCTTGGTGAAGCGATGAGCATGAAACAATATTTTCATCTGAAGCCTCTATGGTGGTGTCAGCAAAAGGTATACTGAGCAAGATAAAAAATGTTCATTTTTAAAACAAAAACTCACCAAGCTGGTTCCAGTCCTTGGGGAGGAACTGCTAGCAAAAAAGGCACCAAATGTGTTTATTGGAAAGTGAATTGCTATTTGCTAGGAAATGGACCGAGACCAACTCATTTCAGAAGTGTTCGCTGGACAGCTGGTAGCCACTTCTAGGCACAACTGAGCCCTGATCAGTATTTAAACCACTGACCTAGAGGTGAAAATCCTCGTATCCTGTTATCACCCCACTAAGCCAATGTAGCACAGTAGAATTTGTCATCTTTAATCTGTATTTATTGGCTTTTAATCGGGACAAAAGCTGAAATATGTTCAGCAGCCGTGTGAATGTAAATTCCGGTCGGATTTCTCTGGTGGTGGCTCTCTATACCTTTTCCTCTTGTTCTTCCAGCCTCATTGACATTCATGAAATTCTATCAGCAATTTGCACCCAAAAGCAAACCAAGGTGGGTGAGTGGGTGGGTCAGAGCAGACATGAAGCTGTGTTTTCAACAAAAGAACAGAAGAATTGCCTCAGCATCTCTTTACAGTTTATTTTCCAACTTTCTGTATATAACATGCTATGTGTTGCTTTGGGTCGTTTTTTTTTTAAAAAAACAGGATTTATTAGCCACCCTTTACCATATGATCTCAGGGAGGGCTACAGCAATATAATAATATACAGTTATAAAACAAGTGAAACACATTATGCCGTGCTAGGGTTTGTTTATATACTGTCCAAAGGCAACCCCAAAGCAGTGAACAGCATATTAACCCAAAAGAAAGATAAAAAGAGTACAACCAACCAATCAATCAATCAATCAATCAATACAATATAAAATTGCAAAATACTGATATGCATTCATGATCTGCACTAATGTTCTCAGCACAGACATGGCCCCCAGCACCCCCCTTAACACTTAGAAGTGTAGCTAACCCTCTTACACACCCTTGTTTCTCCAGGCTAGGAGCAAGCCCATCCACAACCAATCACCTATGAGTAGTCCCTTCACACCTTCACCAGACCCCTAAGGACCAACCCAAAAGGGAACTTCCACTTGGGGTTTCCCTGCTGGAGCTGGCCTGTTGGCGATGACCCACCATCAATGGTGGCCTCCAGATATATAGACTACACCACTGGAAACTAGCTTATTATATGAAAATCAGTCAGTCATACACTCTTATGATTTGAAACGGATGCATTTGTTGCCATTTTGCAACGTTTCTTGGATAGGTCATTAAATTGCCTCTGGGGGTTTTCTTTAGTTTTCTGTATCTTGGCTTTTTCTTTTTGCACTGGAGTGAAATGACACTTCTTTGGACTTAACTTTATAATGCATCGCTCAGTATCTTTTTTTTCCTCAGGACTGATTCACAGGTCTGCTACTTTTTCTGTTATGATTATTAATTAAATTTATATACCACCCTTCATCCAAGGATCACAGGGCGGTTTGCAGTATAAAAATGCAAAAAAATACATAATAACAAAACAATACCCCTCCCCACATATAGATGGTTTATTTAGCCAAAGGCTTGGGAGAAGGTTTTCTACATGGAAGCATCTAGGCAGCCTAGAAGTACAGAATGCAGCCTTATGAGGAAGGCAACATCTGGCCAGTAACAACACCAGATACTACAGCTGCTTCCTGGTAGCTATTTGTGTGAGCAGAGTGCCTATGTTTGTGTGATGTCAGATCAGACATTATTTCTGTCATGTGACTGTATTCCTACAGACCTTTGGCTAGCTCCTCATGGAAGCACCATGAAGGCTATTTCACATTTTGAAAATAACTGATGCACATTAAAGCCATCAAGTGATCAGTATGCATGGAGGCACTTGTCTTCACAGCCATGCAGAGGGAAGTTCTTCCCCATGGAATTTCATTACTTACTGAAATTCTGTTGCTTTCTCTCTCGTAAAGAGTGGGGCAGAAGAAAAGGTTGCAGGGTAGTAGGATGGGCACTTACACATCACCAAATGAGAGGACAAAAGAAAAGCAGATCTGTATAAATCCTGCAAGTGCTAACTTGTACATAGTGATGCACACTTGGAAACAATTACTGCCATTTAAATAGAGTCACAATCCCTCTCAATATAACAATGTAGCTGTTGTGTCTGTTGTCCTGTCAGGTGCTTATTGTCAATGGGCAACTTTGAGGGTCTCCCTTTCTAGGGTTCTTCGAACTTGGCTTGGACAGGCAATCTGCCAAAAAGAGGACCCTAGGAAGTTTGTAATATGTGAGCTGGCTTCAAGCGATTTGTCCTCGAGTATAAAATGTGGCAGAAAGGGAGGAGGTGAAGGTGACACTTGGCAAGTGGCCCTTGAGAGACTACAGAGCAAGTCCAGGCCAAAGCATCAGATTCTCTGGGGAACAAAGCGGTTATAAATAAGAAAAGGAATGCGTGCAGATCATTCTTCCAAATACCAGTGACATTTTTTTTCCCTGTCAGCAAGGTCTCAAGTCTTGTTTTCATTTCGGCATATGGCTTTATTTTTGATACGTTTCAAAAAGAAAATCAATTCCGTAGTCACGCTACAGTCACATCAAAGCAACATACCTATCCAAACCTAGGATGAATTGCTGACGTTGAACAACTACAATGCTATTTAAGGCAGCACGCTTTCCCTAACCAAGTGTCGTTGTTGTTGTTTAGTCGTTTAGTTGTGTCCGACTCTTCGTGACCCCATGAACCAGAGCACGCCAGGCACCTCTGTCCTCCACTGCCTCCCGCAGTTTGGTCAAACTCATGTTGGTAGCTTCGAGAACACGGTCCAACCACCTCATCCTCTGTCGTCCCCTTCTCCTTGTGCCCTCCATCTTTCCCAACATCAGGGTCTTTTCCAGGGAGTCTTCTCTTCTCATGAGGTGGCCAAAGTATTGGAGCCTCAGCTTCACGATCTGTCCTTCCAGTGAGCACTCAGGGCTGATTTCCTTAAGAATGGAGAGGTTTGATCTTCTTGCAGTCCATGGGACTCTCAAGAGTCTCCTCCAGCACCATAATTCAAAAGCATCAATTCTTCGGCGATCAGCCTTCTTTATGGTTCAGCACTCACTTCCGTACATCACTACTGGGAAAACCATGGCTTTAACTATAAGGACCTTTGTTGGCAAGGTGATGTCTCTGCGTATTAAGATGCTGTCTAGGTTTCTCATTGCTAACCAAGCGTTAGGGAACATAATTCGAAACGCGCAGCGGCCCATTGTCCTCCCCCGCACCCCCCCCCCAGGAACTGGCTTGCCTAAATAACTGAAGGGGAGGAGCCAAGCGGCCCTTCAAGCCAAGAGCAGCGTTGCTTGGGCGCAGAAGAAGGCGGGAACTGCGCGCTCGCGCATTGGGGGAATTAGAACCTTATTTGCAGCTGCTGCTGCTGCTTTTAATTCCCTGATAAACCCATTACATAAGGAGCGACGGGGAGACTTGAGGCGGCCGCCGCCGCAGCTCCCCCTTCCTCCACTGGGAGGGAGAAAACTGCCTGCAGGCAACGCAGTGCATTGCGTTACATACACCGGGGTAGGGAGGGGTGGGAGAGAGAGATGGTGTCGGTGCAAGCGCCAGCCTTGACTCAGCAAGAGTGGCGCGCGGCCCCTTTAAAGGGCCAGCTTTAACCCCCCCCCTCGCTCCACCAGACTCAGGCGTGCCGAGCGCGAGCCGCGTCTCTCCCTCCCCCCTCCCCTCCCTTGCTCTCGGCTCCATTGCAGGGACAGGCAGCCGGCTCCCGCTCCCCCCCCCCCCCGTCCGCCGCGCGCGCCTGCCTTCCAATCCGCGCCCGCCGCCCGCCTGCCAGCCAGTCCCGGGGAGGGAAGGGGGAAAGGAGAGTGCGCGCCCGCGCGCGCGCCCCTGCTGCACCCAGCAGTTTCGCAGCCAGCCTGGAGAGACGGAGACAGACGGGGAGGGAGGGAGACGGCGCACCAGGAGAGAGGAGCTGCTGCCGTCGCCGCTGATCGCAAAGCGTGCGCGCCCCCCCCCTTCCTTCCAGCGCTCGCTTTTCCTCCCCACCCCTGACAGCCCCCTGTTTCAAAGGGGAAAAAAGGGAAGGGGGGAAAAGAGCGATAAACCCGAAAGGCAAGAAGTGTGTGGGTGGGGGGCGCGGGAAACAATGGAGGT
The DNA here is from genome assembly GCF_027172205.1 of Podarcis raffonei. Classification (NCBI taxonomy): domain Eukaryota; kingdom Metazoa; phylum Chordata; class Lepidosauria; order Squamata; family Lacertidae; genus Podarcis; species Podarcis raffonei. The sequence goes on from NC_070606.1 coordinate 27,461,941, forward strand.
GCCTCGCCTAGATCACCATATGAGCAGCCCGAGCAGCCCCTGCGAGGATGTCATCAAGAACCTCAGCTTGGAGGCCATCCAGCTCTGCGATAGGGACGGTGAGTGGAAGGTGCCGGGGCTTGGGGGGGAGGGGGGAGGTAGGGGGAGCTCAGCTCAGCTCAAAGCGGCCCGTGCTCTTGCTGCCACCGCCTCGCCCCACCTCCACCGGGCTTGCTAATACAAAATTAACCCCCCCGCGCGTATGGCTCTTTGTTGCCACCCCATCTACCCCCTCCAGTCAGCCCCCCCCCAAATCCAATCTTGCGCGGGGTTAGGTGTAAAATGTCCCCCTCCATCCCTGGCATTTGAGAACAAAAGAACAGTTTTTTGGGTTTTTTTAAAGGAGGGGTCGCAGCGTTATAGAGGGAAACCCCTCTATAAGGTGCGGGGGGGTAGTTCTGCGCCTTGCAGAGCGCTTGCCTGTTTCGAGAATTGGAAAGGAGGAGGAGCTGCATTCAAACGTTAATTAACATTTTTGGTTCTGAGAAACGCGTGTTTAGGCATGCATTTTCACGCGCACAGCCACTCCGAGTCCGGTTGGGATGATCACTTCTTGCGAAGCCATGATCTCGAACTCCAGGCACGAATCCGATTGTGACGTCCTGAATTATTATTTAGAGTGGGGAGTGAGGGGTCGCATGTGCTTAGCTCTCTCTTATTTATTTTACTAATGAAGAAACTTGTCACATGTAGTAATTCAATATAAATGCCGCTTGAGGGGTGCAAAAACGCCTGGCTTTGTGGCGGTAGTACGGGGTTTGGTAAAGGAAAAGAGAAAAGGAGGTTTGTATGTTTCAGCACCATGGACAGTTGCAGCCTCTTCTCTGGACTGTGGCGGAAGTTCGCTTGGTGGGGTCTGATCTAATGCAGAATTCGAGACTGATGCAAGAGATTTTGTGTGCTAATGTTAAATCCTTTGTTCTGTACTCTAGCAGTTACAAATTTTGATACAGAGGGAATATGGGAGTAGACATAGCGAGAAAATCTTAAAAGCAAGGGAACGTGACAGTGTTGGCTTGTTAATGCATATTCTGCTAAGTGGCATGGTTAAAACTAATAACAAAACTTAATTTGTTAGGCAGAGTGCAAAAGGGTTGTTTGAGCTGCAGAAACACAGGCATTTGTAAGGCTGTGTAATAAAGAACGGGGAACAACCAATTTACATACTGATGTACCACACTGAAGACTAGCAATTAGGAGTGTGTTTAATATTAATTCTATACAATTATGTCTCACTTCGTTGAAGAAGCACTGTGCTAAACAGCAGAATAACCTGTGTTCAGAAAGTAATACCCTAGAGTTAATTTACAAGACACAATTTAATTTTGTATTCATTTGCCTACCTTATATTGTTCAACATCTAGTAATTCAAAACAACTTAAAATTATTTTAAATAGTATCTCCTAGCTTAAAAGTAGAAAAAAATATGGCTTATATGACAGTGAACTATACCACAAGGTTTTAGTACGCTGAACATTTGGTGGTTTAATGTTATATTTCTTCTGTCTACACATATTATTTTGGAGTATGCACCTGCAATCTACAAGCAAGTTATTATTGAGTAGTCCCATTTGTGCCAGTTGAAGTATTGTAAAGTTGGTTCAGGGCTGCAAATCAAGTAGCACAACAAATTTGCTATATACCCTAAAAGCTTTGTGATAATGGGCCATTTTAGTACCAGACAACCATTCTGAAGCTGAATATTTGTCAAGTTTTAGTTTTAACATTGTGTTCAGGAGTGTGAGTTTAATGAGCCTTTTCCATTTCTACTTGAGTTCCCACAATTGCCATGCAGATTTCAAGGATTATATTTTTGGTTACAAGTACAATGGCATTAAAACCCGTGTTAAGGGAAATGTTCCTGTGTTGGTGTGGGCAGCAACAAAGCAATACTAGCTTTCATTTAATAGATACAGTAGCATAATTTCCATAAATTGATTTAACTATGTCATTTCCACAAAATATTTAACAGTGGATGCATTCGTGCTTCCCAATAAGCCAGGGTTGCTGGTTTACCATAGTTTATTGTGAACAAGCCGGACACTGGTGCATCATTCCCACTTTGCTGTTCCTCAGATGTGGGTGGAAAACAGACCAAGAAGCCATAGTCAGTTTTAATTCAGTTTCAAACCATGGTTTGTTGTTCACTTATGAACCTCTGGCTTGTCAAGGATCCTGGGTTGGGATGTCACAGGAAGCCAAGCTTAATTGTGGCTTCCTAGTTTGTATCTTCTATTTGCTTCAGAGGGAGGGGTGAAGTGAGAGAGATTAGGCAGCATTCATCAGCACACTGCTTATTCACAATAAACCATGACAAGCCACAAACGTGACCAGTATATATATTAGTCATAGCTGTGTTTGGTAGCGGCAGATATTTTGAGATGGGGGTAAATGGAAGGCTCGTGTAGTTCTCAAAGTGTAGTGAAGCTTGCAAAGTTAATTGTAGCAGTCTGCTAATTGATTCAGAATAGTCTTAATTAATTGTTGTGTACAATGAAGCAGGGTTACACTTTTTAGTGTGATTTTGTTTCCTCCTGATCTTTAAGAAAAAGAAAAGCTGGCTCAAAAAAAAAGATTAGGGAAATGCCGGTTCCTCCCCACAATAGATTTCGTGCCTAGCTAATCCTCATACATACTAAACTCTGATGACTGGAACTCCACCAGTGTAAGGCTCATTAATCCCAATGCCTTTTGAGGCAGGGCATTATTCCAAATTTTACAGGCAGGCAGAAACGTGTGCAGGCTTTGTGCATAAAAATTTTACCACTAGTGTGCAGAACCTGATGTGGGTAAGTGCATTTGAAACATACTTTGCTTCCAACAGGTGGCACTTAAGACTCAGGAATGCCTACATGGAAAGACAAAATGGGATAAATGTACCCAACTTTCCAGGAGAGCAGCATATAATTAGTTGCTTCTAAGTGCAACACCATAAAAAACGAAGTAGCATCTCTTCTAAAGCATCATGGGGTGCAATCTATCAAGCAGTGTTGCTGTACAATGAGCATTTTGATGGCTCATGGGCAGGGCTCCTGTGAAAACTCCACTGAAATGAATGGCTATTTCACAGCAGCAATTGTAAGGGAGACTTGAATATGATGTTTGCAGTTCTCGTCTCTTTGAAATCACTGGGTGTTCAACTCTTCCCCAGCTGACCGATGGTTTAAACTGACTAATGTTTTCATTTTATGGCTGTAGACTTTCACCCATTTGATGTGTGCGAACCTCACTGAAATCGCTAAGTACACTATTGCAGCCCATGTTACTGTTTTGTTTTCTTGTTGAGAAAACAGGTGTTTGGAATTGGCTTTCTTTTAACTTGCTGAAGGTGAATCTAATCAGACAAGCACTTAACGATGCCCACTGACAATGATGTGCATCAAAATGTGAAAAGGATAAAGGAACACACAGAATAACGAACATTATATTCAGCAGTATTTTAACCTACCGCTATGTAGTGGAGATGTTAGCTCTATAAATATAAAACAACTCAGTTCTTCTACAGTCTCATTTGAAAGTTGATTTGATTTGAAAAGTTGCTTGCTTGGTTACCTTCTAGACCCAATGTATAGCAAATGTGAGGTGTCAGAATCCTAATATTAGAAGTTTGAGATAAAATAGTCTACCTGTTGATAACAACAATACATTTATGATGTGACATGCATTTAATTTCCATTTTTCACTTTTCCAACCATGTTGCCACCCTGAAGGCTGAACCGAGAATCTAAAATACTAATAAATTCCAGACGAAAAGAAATTCTGTTATTCCAGACACACACAAACTCTTTCTGTAGATATAGACTAGGACTCCATTTTCCTATCAAAACGTTCTTCAGGTGGTCCACATCCATATTAATCAAATTAAATAAAAATGAAATATTTATTAAGTGCCAAAATCAATAAACAGATGCAGTGAAAAATCAGTCCATAGAAATTATAACATTTTTCAACCTTCTTTTAAAAAATACAAACTCCTGTTTTAAGATAGCTGTGCTGGTCCACAGCTCATGTTGAGACTTAACTTAGAGTGCTCACACCAGTGTAAATGTCAGAGGCTTCAAATATCTGAAAAGCTGCCTCCTTCCCTACAGACCTTACAGAGCAGCAGAGAGGGGCCTCTTGGTAGTTCTATCACCCTCACAAGCTTGGGGGGGGGGTGTGGCAGCCTGGGAAAGGGCATTCTTTGATGATGATGATGATGATGATGATGATGATAGAAACATTTTGCAATAGCACTTAAAGGCCTGCAGGTATCTGCTCAAACTGACCTCCCTGTTCAAGTTGTTCCATAAAGCTGGGGTCGCTATTTAAGAGCAATCCTAGATCATCCAATCAAGTCTACTTCTAGAGTGTTTTCAGCAGATCCTCTCTGCAAATTGTAAGTTGTAATAGGGAATGCAATAGCCTTTTAAAAACTAATTCAGCGCTCCCTTGTTGCTGTGGCGACTGAATGTGCAGATGGAGTTCCCTATTCACCTTGATGATAGAATGAGATGCATAGTATTCAGTGATGTGAGGGTTTTTTGGGGGGGGGGATCGAATTGGAAACATGTCCAGTGCATTCCTGAGGGTCTTCTAGTGATCTCACTAGAAGACCCTCAGGAATGCACTGGACATGTTTCCAATTCGATCCCCCCCCCAAAAAAACCTCACATCACTGAATACTATGCATCTCATTCTATCATTCCTGAGGGTCTTCTAGTGATCTAATGTAGCATTTTTATTTTACTTGTGTTTAGTAAATGGAGCTAAACACTTTGTAACTGCCAAGATTGTTTAGTACTGTGTTTACAACTGGCATCCATTCATTGTTATCAATGAACTTAGGAAATGGAAATTTTCCCATGGAAAAATAAAGCAATACTGTATATTTTTTTCTCATCCCACATTGTAGTTGGTATGCTCACAATATCTTCCCTCTTTTGTAACCAATTTATTGGTAACATAGTCGCACAGGGAAGCAGTGAAATGGGGGTGGACCGGGGGGAGAAAGAAGACAATTCCCAGTCATTTTTCTCTTGCTGCTGTTTATGCAGGTTAACAATGGATATTCTTTGTTGTCTTGGTGGATCTAATCTAAAATATTTTCATTCCATTTTACCACCCCAAAGCCCAATTTATAGGTATTTAGATGTATGCAAACTATAAATATTCATTCATTTTCAATATCCTCTGGTTATTTTGTATCTGCTTAAACATTTTGTTTGTTGTGTCATGTTGAAATGCATATTCCTGAATAAGTGCCCATGCCTATTTGTCTGTCTTCAATTACCCGGATCTGACTTACAGTTAAATAATTGTGGAGGTGGTGGAACAATATAATATGATCTTTAAGCAAAATAAAATGTGAATTGAGAAAGTGATATTAAAATATTAATATTAATAAATAGCATTACACACTTTGCAAAAGGGGATCCAGACTGCAACTTGTCATATCATGAAGGCACAAAATCTGTTCAGTCTCCTAATCACTCTTTTCCACAGGCATAAATAACTCTAGTGTCATCTTTTCTTAAAATTCATAATAGGCACATCCTGAAATGGCACAATCACATTTCTGGTGCATCATCAACATTTTTAATGTTCATAGAAAATAAAAGAACAGTGTTAAGGTTGTGATTGCCATATGGAATTACACACACACACACACACACACGTGTCTAGCTCCTGTGTAAGCACAGCTTTTAAACTTAATCTGAAAACCAGTGCTTAATTTGAGTCCTGCTGCAACAGAACAACATGGGCTTATCTAGTCCAGCATTTGGATTTCCCACAGTGACCCTCCCCCATACTTCCAAGAGAGCCCACAAGCAGGGCCTGAAGGTATAGCAGTTCCCCAGATGCTGCTACCCGCCTGGTAGTCAGGAGGTATACTGTGTCTGAACATGCAGGCTCCATTTAGCTACATGACTAATAGCAGTAGATAGGCAAAATCAAGGAGGACAAACAAGTCTGTTCCCTCTTCAATGCCATCTAAACTTGTGGCTGTCTGACATCTTAGGGAAGTGAATTCCATTAACTGGGCACTGTGTGGAGAGGGTACAAATGGTACCTAGGTAAGAGATGTGAAGCTCTAGAGGAAGAGGTCCACTCCATGCTTTCATGTAGCTTAGTAGCAACATCTTTCCAGAACAGTAATTCAGAATATTCTTCTTTGTCCCTACTTCTCACATTCTAAAATTGCCACGTTCCCTTTGACTTTACTAATACCGCCCCTTCTTAATTCTTTTGCTTATATCCTTCAAGTGTTTCTAATTGTCTGTCCACCACATGGACAGTTGTGTGTGTGTGTGATATGTAATAATGTGTATTCTAATTTTTCTTGAGCATCAGTTTTGTCTCCTGCCCCAGGCAATTTCTATCACTCTTCCTTGAGCAGTACTGTATCCCTTCCTTTAAAAAAAAGCTCTATTTGTTGTTTGCTTTCTAATGGCATGGATGGTATTATATGCCTTTGTGCTGTTTATCCAGTTTGCCTTAACATACATTGTATTATTGCATTTCATGCAGACAGCTGCTTCTGAGGCCACAATTAGCTGGGAAGCAGAGTAATCATTAGGATGTCCTATCTCAGCTCCAATGTTGCATCAAATTGTGTCCAGAAGTATTCTTCATTAGGCACTTGAATACAGTCCGCTGAGGACTGTCTCTGCTTAGCACCCAGTCTCCCAGTGGAGCTTTCTTTATAAATGGAGTACTCAAACTATGAAAGAATAATTCACTACAGTTTCACAAGGAAAGCATGGGGGGGTGAAAGTCATGCTATTTCCTAACAGGCAGTTTTTTCTGTGTCTTCCCTTTCCATTGTGTGTGTTTCTGTTAGACCATTTCTGAATGGTTCAGCATTCATTCTTCTACCTCTTTGAGAGGTGTGGGTTTTTTTAAAAAAAAAACATTTGTAGGAAATACCCAGTCATCTGCTCATTGCGACTACCAGTTCTCATTTAACATCATTGGTGAATTCACCAGTATATGTTCTCACTCTTCTGGATCATTAATCAAGCCTTTAATTGCATTTGTATCTATCCCCTGCATCTGGGGTACCTCGCTGAACACCTGTCCCTGCTTGAATCCCTTAAATTTGCCATGGTCTTTTGTTCACTCCCATGTGCCAGTGTTCCCACAACAAGCAAGACATTGTGGCAGGAAGGAGGGCGACCAATCGTTTGACTGAGAGGACCTTTTACAAAAAATATATATGGGGGGGGGAAGAACCACAAATCCCTCAATCTATGTCAGACTTCAACTGCTTATTATGATCAATTTATTCATAAGGTGGGTTATTTTGTTGTATTTTCTGTGAGAGACCGGTACAACTTGAGGCTGCCTTTTTCAGCTTTATAACCTTCAGACCTGTGCCTAACTTAGGTCCGTCCATCCATGTAGGGTCCAGTGTTAGAAACTCAGGTATATATGTTAGGTGCCAAATGGCTCCTTACATCAGGGTTATCCTCACCAAAACGGAATGCCTAGCTGCTCAAAAGCCATATTTTTAAGCACAACTTTTTGGTTCCTGAAATTTGTTCTGATTGTGCATTTGAAATCTAACAGAATTGTACAGTATGTGTGCCTAGTGTATAAAAACGGTCAAGATCCAACTATCCCCAGGTATGCACCTCCAGATGGTAGAGATGTCAGGCACCATCCTGGCGCCTAGGCATCTTCACTTGGTCACAAGTGGCCATTGGCGAGGTGCAAAAGGCACCTGGTGCCTGGCCAGTTTCGAACACTGGTATGGTCCATCTTCCAGATGGTTTCCAGTAGCAAAATTAGGGGTTGTCAAGTGCTGTACAACCCTTACAACATGTATTGAGTGGACTGTGCTCATTAGGATGCTGCATTGGTCCAGATGCTTTGATTTGTCTCTGTTTATTTTTATTACATTGCTCCACACACTGCGATAGGAAATATTCAATGAAGAGCAGGCTATTATTACTGTTCATCCTCATCATCTAACACAGCACTGTCTACAATGACTAGCAACGCTTCTCCAGGGTTTCAAGCGGGAGTTTCTTCCAGTCCTACCTGAAGATGTCGGAAATTGAATCTGGGACATTTCACGCACAAAAGAAGGCACTTTTACCACTGAGTTGCAAACCTTCTCCATAATTGCACGCATTTCAACAAGTCTTTTGCCTATCACTCACCTCATGTTAACTGGAAATAAAACACATTTATGGAGTAGCCTGTGAATTCAACCAAGTCTTGTCACATGTTTGTCCCATAGTTAAAAATGAGAGCTTGGGGACAACCAGTGAATCCAGTTGGCATAGGCTCAGGGTGGTCCAAAGGGACAGGGTATATGCTTGGCTTCTGAAACTCTTAGCTGCAGAATGGAATCTCTGGAGTTTTGTTACTTTCCCTGTTCAGGGAAGTTTTTAACGTGTGATATTTTACTGTATTTTTGGTTTTTATGGAAGCCGCCCAGAGTGGCTGGGGAGGCCCAGCCAGATGGGCGGGGTATAAATAATAAATTATTATTATTATTATTATTATTATTATTTATTCATGATGGCACTTTCTGTAGCTATTTGCCACTTTCAAAACAAGGCAGTACCTAGGAAAGGTCTTGGTGTGCAACAGATGCCTGTTTTTAACTCTTTCCTGTTGTAGCCTGCCTCTCTGACCTTGACAGTTTGTCGCCACTCACCCTTTCTGGTTTCTGGTTCTCCTCATTAATAGTCTTGGCTTGCTATGTCCTCTCTATTCCTTTGAACAATCTCGCAGCTGTTGGGTTTTTCCTACCTCATTAATTCGCCTTCGCTTTTCATATCCAGAGTAATTTTTCTTCTCCTTCGCTTGTTCCTCTCAATTTCTCTGCCCCCTTTGCCATTAATGTCCATCTGCAGTTTCCTTGAAAATAGGCTTCAGTGAGGGCATCGTGTGTCCTTTTCTCTGTCCCTGTCTTCCTTTTCTTTTCTTTTTTGCTAGATGCACTAGGCTACCTATTTAAGAAGAAGTAGCAATGCAGGGGGAGGAAGTGAAGCCAAAATCTGCATACATGTCAACAGGAAAAAGAACTTGTGCGTGCAGTTGTGGCTTTGTTACCTGTTTTTGCTACCACAGAGACAAACCACTTGGAAAGCAAAGCTCCAGTTTTGCATGAACTTTTCTTCTGCACATCCATTTCCCTACTTTGGAACCGGTCCTGGATAACCACAACAGCCCTGTGCAGCTAAATGGGAAGGGACTATCTCTGAAAGAGAACCCAAATGAATGGGAATTCATTGCATGTTGCTCTAGGGCCAGAGATTCTTTGGTTAACATCCCCAGACAGTCAGGACCTTCACTGGGTAGCACTGGGCCTGTCACTGTCTCTCTGCTTAACTTGCCTCATGGGTTGCTACCATAAAGCAGAGCAACCCCACATGCATTGCTCTGGATTCCTTGGAAGAAGGATGAGGTAAGCTATAGATACAGTAAATAATCAGCAACTTTAACTGAAGTTTGCCCCAGCAGATTAAGGTAGAACTAGGTAACGAAAAGTTTGTATGAGCTATATTTGGAACGCCAATTCCATTTTAAGCATTCTTGATAAGGCGTATGGGATGTGCTCTGTCAGGAGCTTTGTGGTGATCCATGAATGCTGCCTGTGTGAAAACAGCCAAGATCCAAGTATCCTCAGGCATGCACCTCCAGATGGTTAAAATGTTAGGCCCCGTCCTGCTGCCCAGGCACCTGCACTTGGTCACAAGTGGCTGATAGTTAGGTGCAAAATGCGCCTGGTGCCTGGATAATTTCAAACATATCTAGTACATTACTAACATCAGAGCTAATGATTTATGTTCACATTGGGGATAAAATTGGTTTGGACTGATACTGAGCAGTATTGAGTTCTCTGAGATTTTCTAGTGTACTAATAGCAGAGGTAAGATCTGATTTGGGGACTTAATAGTCTGTACCCCTCGTTACTATGGGACACCAACTACCTATATGTATATAACCACCTATGAAACTGTGTGGTGCACAAAGCTGGATTTTATTCATCTGGACCACATCCCATCACGACCACCATCATGAATTCTGACTGTGTGGTGATTTATATCTTTCATTTTATGTTTCAGTGATGGAACCAAATATAATGCCCTTTTAGTAGTGTCAAAAGTTTCCAGTTGTAAAAGAGAGAAAAGAGAGCCTTAACCAAAGTTTCCCTGTGAAAGCTTTGATGCTATGTGTGCATTGTCACATCCCTTGTCTGACCTTAAAAATATTTCTTTCAGCTGGTTATAACACATTGTGGTGTTGCTAATGGAATCAATTTCCATTGTGGGGTTGTAGCTGAGTCATTAATCAATTTTAGTTTTATTGTTATCACAAAGTGTTCTTGCCTCTGTCCATGCTTGAATGCAGGTACTGTTTTGCGCAGGTGGTTTAGAAAACAATAATCAGACTTTTAAAAAATATGCTGAAAACATTGGCGAACCTTGACCATTGTCCCTCAAATTGGGAGTGGGTGGGTTATGTCTTGCTAGAATATTCCCAAGTAATATATATTGAAACTCCATCTTTCTGACCTCTTGTTTTTTTCAGATGAAGAACGTTGTCTAATCTCAATGCTCTCTTTTAACATTTTGCTATTATTTGATAATTGGACTATGCCTTTCCTAAGAAAAGTAAATTTCCATACTAATTAGGGTTGAATCTTAAAAGCTGCTCACCTGTCGGGATTGGATGTCATAGCTAGACCAGGCCCCAGCAGGCAAGACATGGAAACCAGGGTATGGCAGAGAAGAGGTAAGCTAGGCCAGGTGGAATTTGGAATAAGAACTGGGTTTCAGAAAAGAGGTGGCTGAAGAAAAGCAAAGGAAAGCAGACCAAGGTATGAACGAGGGATAAGGGAACCCTTTTCACCCTCAGGGCCACATTCCATTTTAGGCAGCCTTTTGGGGGCCACATTCCAGTGCTGTGTGGGGCTAGAGGCAAAAGTGGGCAGAGAAACTAAGTTTTGTGTTTGTCCAGTAAGCTAGTTTCTTCACACTTGGACACCCTCCTCTTTGCTCCCTCCTGGCAAGCAACAAGCATTATCCGAGTCGAATAATGCATTCCAGCCAGGCAAAAGCACTCAAGGAGGATGCAAAGCAGGGCTGGAGAGCAGATGGGGCATAGGCGTAGTGCCGAGGGGCAGATAGGAACGGCAACATTTGCCCCATCCCTGTTATAAACAGATTCAAGGCATGATGAAGGAGCTCCACCTGGAACAGCAGTCAGCCCTCTTCGCAATCTCTTCCTTGCACCCTGTTGAAGATGTTGGGACTGTTCATAGACTCCACTTTTCTTTTTTCTTTTGTGATTTAAGTTGAATCACACTGAAAGACACAGTACCACATGTATTTTGGCCCTGATTTCTTATAGACTTGATACGCCTCCAAAAATTGTACAGGTACTCAGCTCTTTGGCCTTGTATTGATAAGGTAGGCTGACAGTGCTGTGGGGCCTCTGCCTCCTGACCCAGCTAAAATCCACAATGGGAGAAGTATTTGGGAGGGGAGCATGGACATCATGCATCTTTATGTAGACCTGCCTCATACGTTCAAAATCACGGTCTTGAGTGAAAGAGGTTGGCCAAATAGTTTTTGCACAGTGTGGTTGACCCGGGAGAACTCCATCAAATGAACCAAGCAACAAGGATTTCTAATACAAGAGTGCCGAAAGGAGGAGGAGACCAGATCTTTGTTGGAAGCCGCCCAGAGTGGCTGGGGAGACCCAGTCAGATGGGCGGGGTACAAATAAATTATTATTATTATTATTATTATTATTATTATTATTATTTGTGAGCAAACACTGCAGCAGCTGGAACCAGCTGCCCCATAGTGCAGACCTGGCTATAATAGTGTATCTTGTTGCAAGGAGATGGATGCAAAGTTATAGCTTGTAGATACAGTGAAGGGACTCTGTGCACAATGGCCTCTTTCTTCACTGGACTTCTTTAGTATCCCTCCCTGATGATGGCTTGCCCTTCTTTTGCCTCGCTCCTCTGTCACAGGAACCATCCCTTCCCTTGTGACTCTGCAGTGCCTCCCTGGCACTCTTCAAGCTCTGCCTGGTCATACTAGGAAGGTTATTCACTTCTCTTCTGCTGAATGTGTTCTGTTCTGTACTTGCAGTAAAAAAAGGTGGTAAAATCTTCAGGAGAGAGATTGGAATGTACCACTTCAGATTGTAAGTGGGGCTCTGCCACTTTGTTGATGCTCTCTTTGAATGTCTTCAAGGTTTCAGTATTTCACGAAAGAGATTCAAGTACATACCAGAACTTTTGGTTTCCACAATTGCAGTGGAAAAATGTGCTATTAAATCCACTTCTTAAAATATTAGATTTTTTTGTGGTTTGGAAAGTAACAGGGAAATGCATCAAATACATGGGGTAAATGATTAATGGGAAGATGTGCAAAAAAACTGCAAGCAAATCAGTGCAAATGCAGGACGGATGCTCATTGCCGTATAACCTTCCCACACACAAAAAAATCAGAACAAATGTTCAATAAAGACCAGATACAATCTAACCTCTGCCTAAGGTTTCGACAAGCCAATCAGGATGAAGGGGCAATAAATAAGTTGTCCGGAGGAGCAATCGTATTATGATGGGGTGGGTGGGATCCTGCTCAGCCAGTTCTTTGTTGTGCTAGGTCTGTACATGCAGCAAAGTGTGCGAGAGTTTTAAGCATTCAAATGTGACCCTCTCCCATCTGTAGTTTTAGGACTGAACATTGCTACCCCTTTCTGCTGCACATGCAAACATGCTACCCTTTTCATTTTGTCTCTCCTTGTGTGCTCTGTATTGGGATCTGTTAATTCACATTGCTTAGGGGCAGGATTAGACCTGGAGATGCATTCACAAATCTCTGCTATCACATGTGCTTTGGCCCTTAAATTCTCAGGAAGCTGAATTTGCCCCAAGTAATATCATCACCTGGGCTTCCAGAAGGCGGGGAGCTTACTTTTGCCTGTATTTTTCTGCATTTCACTTCCCTGTGGTTTCTTCTTCTTTCTACAATTTATTTATGTACCTGAAACTCTGCTTATGCCACATTAAAGTTTGTTGGTCTTTATAGGGTGCCACAAGGCTCCTTTTGTTTATGCTTCTTCTGTATTCCCTCAGTGTATACATAGGACTCAAAGCATCCTCTGCTTGTGTTCTTAAATCATCAGGACATTATTGGACCCTGGATGCAGTCCTGACCCAGTCTGGCTGTTCTTACGTTGAATGGAATTTATTTCTATATTTGCAATACAGAATTCACTATGAAATAAGTGTAGATTTCTGATGCCTAAATTGGCCTCCACTTTTAAAAAATGTGCAGTGGCTTTTTGACACATCCCATTTATACAGGAGTAATTGGAGACCCCCCAAAAAATCGATCTAGTCACTGTGACTTATGCTGCAGAGAGATAATACAGTCCTGCTAGGCTGAGCATTAATTTGATATTGCATCAACACATTCAGCCTTAAATGAGAATGCAGAACCCAAAATAACATTGTGCTAAGCTTTTTATAGATGCCATTGTCTTTCTCTGTAGCTGTCCTTTTAATGCTAAGTATGGACTGTGTGGTTTTGCATATGTTGCGTGGATTATGTGTTAGATGCATTGATCTTTTGCTCCAGCAGCTATATTCAGGCGAGACCCATTCACAGACACCCTCCCTTTTTAAAACAGCCTTATAAACAAATCGGCAAAAAATGATAGCCCAGAAAAATCCTTCCTTGCCCATGCATATATCTGTCCATAATTGACAGTATATCAATACTTGGAAAGGGGCGAGGGGGAAAGACCAATTATTTTCAAGATTACAAATGTTTATCTTGTCTGTAGACATACTTGTTCCAGGTGAGTGCTTGTTCTATGGTTTGGCCTTTAAAGGCTACTGTACTGTAGAATCCACATTAGTTAGAATCCAGAAAAAATGTTGGTAAACTTGATTCCAATTGGAATCAACAGGGGAGAAATAGTCATGTTTTCAATTGCACTCATTTCAATGGGATTTAAGTTTAACTAAGACAAGTTCACTTATTGTTTTGGAGGTGTTTATTAGGTAGGTTGGAATGGGTGAATAGTTGTTGCTCTTCCAGTAATGGACTGAAAAATTCACTTCGGTTTCTGTATCTGCTGAGCATCCACCTTAATTTTTGCACATTTTACACAATGCAATAGTGCTGCAAAGGAGTTGGTAGTCGTTTGCAGCTGCTTACTAGGATCACGCCCATTGATCTAGCAGCCCATTTGCATATTCAGATACTCAATCGGATATTGTTAATAAGTATTTCTCTAGAGAAAAATGTCTTGTCTGCATCTATGTAGAAAACTGGCATTCTGCCATCATCTTAGGAAGCTTTGCATCCAATGTGAGGATCACTTGTTCATCCAGTGAATCTCTTGTCTATAGACTCTGGTTCTTGTTGCTCCTGTCTAATTTAGGATTTATGCCCAAGGATTCTTGGTTTCATTGCAATATCTGGCTGCTGCATTGAGTCTTTGGAACTGGTTGCTGCTAGGTCATCGGGGAGGGGGCACTACTCATGAATAGGTGGTTTTGCAGCAGCATGGCAGACTCTCTGCTTCAACTTTGAGCAGCTTGCCTGATGGAGGCAGCCTCCATTTGGTGAATATTTGTGTGTAGCTGCCTGTATTATGCCAAGGTCAAGAGGCAGAGTAAAATCAATGTACCTCCCCTCTTTTACATGCTCAGGAGTGTTCCCCTTTTCTGCCCTATGCCCAGAATTTCCGGCTTTAGTCCTTTGAGTTCCAGAATTCCTTCTTGATACAATTATCACAAGGAGGCTTGCGTGGTGTATATATAGGACATTTTTGTGTGTGCTTTTTCTTTTTTAAACTTGGTATAATGTCACCTAGTAGTCATCTTTTAAATATCAGCTTCACTTCACTTGATCTTCTCCAGTCTTCATTTTTCTTAAATTGAAGTCATTTTTCATCATATAAATGTCAGCAGATAGCTCTTGCACATCTTCCTCCCACTGTTCTCCCAAGATATATATAGAGCAAAGGAGTGTGTCAAACTAGCTTGCCACGTCGTAGCGGTTGGTAATAGGTTTGGTAACCAGCCATATTCCAGATAGTACATAACCTCGCAGAACCAGATCTTTCCCCCCTTTTTTCTGAGTTACATTTTAGGAAAACATTCTAGAAAATGAGAGAAAGTGCCAATTATCTTCACTCCTTTGACCCATGTCAAGTGCATAAATTCATTCACTGTGTTGTCTGTATTTGCAGATCTGGAATTCTAAAGACGGGTTTGCATAGATTCAAGAGCCCCCAAAGTTTCACTGCTCCAAGTGTTTACTTCCCCAAGTGACTGATGGTGTGGCTTGTTTGTGTGTGCTTACAGGGGGTAACTATTAACTACTCTTGCCCCATAACTGCTCATGATGTAAAACTCCAGAGTGGCAATTGTGTCTCTTGCCCCTGCAACTATTTAGTTCCATTCTATTCTCCTCACCTCCCAAATGGTATTGAAGCAGAAATTGAGTCTGCCTTGCTAGAGCTCAGAGAGCTCTGGCCTTGCAAATGAGATTGGACTACGCTTAACTTCTTTAGGCTGCCGACCTGGGAGTAAGTCTCATTGAACTCACCGGGACCTGAGTAGATGTGCCTAGGATTGTGCTGCAAATCTGGCAGAAGCCTATCCTGATCAGGCTTGTCTTATCTCCTTCTTGTTTCCTTTCCTTCTGTCATCGATTCATGAATCCTTCTCATTTCTCATCCTCCTTTTCACTACCAAAACGCAAAAAACTTGTCCACAAATTCTTGCATGTTTCTGCAAAAAAGGATAACATTTCCTGCCTAGGAGTACTGTGGTCTGCTCCCCACCCCCACCCCTGTCACTCCCTATCCTCATCCTGACCGCAAAGGAAAAGTGGAGCGTTACCACTTACAGTTTGAACCTCCAGATCTTTTAAGGAGCTCCTTGCAGCTTCAAAGTCAAGAGGAGCTTCTTACAGACCTTTACAGAAGAACTGTTCAGAATTATGTCCTGCTTGCTTCTGCAATCCTGTGAGTGCTCTGTGAAACTCAGCTTAGGCTGTCCACTCTCAGAGATGCTACATCTGCCTATACTATAGTTGCGCTAGTCTGTCATCACGCTGTTTTTGTTGGTTGTTTCCCAAGAGTCTAAAGGCAGGGGTGGGAAAAGGAAAAGGGGTCAGGAAGGAAAAGGAGGGGGCTCGTGTCTGTGGTAAATGGCTTGGGAAGTTTAAGGGAAGGCCTTGGTGTGGGGCAAGAAGCAACTCTGTGTGTGCGGCAGTTTTAGTTCTCTGCTTCCAGCAGGGAGGAGAAAGGAGGAACTAGGGAAGGGGCATGTAGAATTGGGTGGGAGTAAATTTGACATTTGGAGGAATGACGGGAATAGGGGAGATGGGAATGAAGTGTTTGTGAGGGAGAGAATTTTGGGGCTCTGGCAAAGAGGGAATTAAGTTGAAGAGGAGTAAGAATTGAGGAAGGAGCAAATGGAAATCGATAGTGTTGAAGGAGGCATTTGCTGAGCTACAGAGGACTAGGGAGGGGGGCATTGGGAGAAATGAAGGGGAATATATCAGTGTCCCACTTGGAAGTTTAATGGAGTAGAAAGAGGGGTTGATTTGTGGAGAGTGGGAGGGGTAGCAAGCAGGAAACAGAGACAGCCTAGTACAGTGATACCTCAGGTTACAAACACTTCGGGTTACAAACACTTCGGGTTACAAACTCTGCTAACCTGGAAGTAGTATCTCAGGTTGAGAACTTTGCCCCAGGATGAGAACGAAAATCGCGCGGCGGCGGGAGGCCGCACTAGCGAAAGCATGCCTCAGGTTAAGAACGGTTTCAGGTTAAGAATGGACCTCCAGAACGAATTAAGTTCGTAACCCGAGGTACCACTGTATTTATATATTTATATTTAGTAAAATGGCTTCAGTGTATTTATTTAAACCGGGGGTTGCTAACCTGTGACCCTCCAGATGTTGTTAGACTCACAACTCCCATCAGCCCCAGAGAGCATGGTCAATGGTCAGGAGCTGTGGTCAAGCGATATCTGGAGGTCCACAGCTTCCCCACCCCGACTTAAACAATTTCCAAGCTGCTTCTCAGGATCATCCGTCCTCCCACAGCTGCTAAAAAAGCAAGCAATTCAGTAAAACAACATTGTTAATGAGACAGTTAAAATCTGTGCAACATTTAACTAATTAAATACAAGAAAAAAGCAGCAAACAATAAACTGTATAAGCATCACAGGCAACCTCTTCAGCCTCTGCACAGGGCATTAGCTTATCGTAATCAAAATCAGATTAGACGAGAAAAATATTTAGGACTCATATAAAAGAAAAGAAGAAAGGAATTAAAAGAATCATGGGAACTGTAGTCCTCTGAGTGGGCCAGGGCTCCTGGTTGAAAATTGTGGGCACAAAAATACGGTTTCCACAGTTTCTGCCATGACAGTTAAACTAGTTCAAATCCAGTTTGCTCTGGCTGTGTACATGTGCCCTAGTTTGGAAGCGAGTTTCTTTCGAAGTCAACAAGACTTGCTTCCAAATAAATCGGAGTGAGTTTCCTGCAAGGTTGTCCTTGATATTCTTCAGTCAAGTTTCCTCTTCTGTATATTTCTTTATATGCCACAAGAAAAAGAGAATATGTGAAAGCCAGGATTCTTAAAGGCAGTTCAGGCAAGTTTATGTTTTTGTGAAGCAGAGGAAATATTATTTCAAAGGGAAGAACTCAGACCTCTAAATCTTGAGGGACACAAGTCTCCGTGGCAAACTGAGCAGCAATGTGTTATTTATGGTGCAGACTTGCTGCTTTTGAAAAAAGTTGAGAAACATGATTTATGCGGTAAGAGTTTGCCAGGCATGAAGAACTTGGAACCATCTGACAACAAATATGCTGTGTGCATCTTGGAGAATATCTGCAGTGCAGATTCTGAGGTAGTCTTCATCTTGTACTGCTTACAAAGCATTTGCCTTTCACCTCACCCATTTCTTCCTCTGCTTTTGTGGCCAGTATACTTTTTTCTTCCTTCCTTTGCGTCCACATGTCCCAGGATGCTTAGTCTCTTGGGTATTTAAAACCTTGATCATTGTGAGAATTTTTTTTATCTTGATCTGTTATATGATACTCATTGAAATGTAAAATACCTATGAATGAATAGATCTACCATGCGTCCAGAGTCGGTCTAACACTTTGCAGGTAGGTGTAGCAGTAATAAAGAGGTGGGTTGCCCTGCTGCCAAAGGACAGGTACTATAATTAAAGAGCATTTGCTGGTGGTACAAGGAAGAGGCTCAGGACTCTCTGTGTTGGCACCAATGATTGCAGGTTGCAAGTACAAATCCTTTATATCCTTTTGCCACTCTCATTTTTGTCAATTTCCAAAATTTGATACTTAGCACTTATGGAGCAAGAGCCAGATCTTTAGAGCAAGGTAAGTTGATGCAGGAGCTTGAAATGGAAGCTGAAATGCAGGTGGACTTCACATTTGGATTTTTACCAGCTGAACTGACATGGCTTCCTGTGAAGTAATCCTAATTGGTGAAATTTCTAGGAATTTTGTTAGAGATTCCTCAGGCCCCTCTCGCAGCAGAACTCCAGCTCCCAGGATTCTCTGTGGAGAGGGACTGACTAAGTCAGTCTAAGTATCTGGTTTGCTTCTATCTCCCTATAAAACAGTGCTTTATAGAGCACTGATTTATACTGCTTTAAACACTTTATATGCTTTAAACACTGACCTGCGAGCACGCCAGTTGGAGAACAGCCTTTACCAAAGGTGTCAAGGGCTTTGAAGACACTCGAACTCAGCAAGCAAGGGAGAAACATGCTAAGAGAAAGGCACGCTTGGCAAATCCACACCGTGATCAACTCCCACCCGGAAACCAATGTCCCCACTGTGGAAGGACATGTGGATCCAGAATTGGCCTCCACAGTCACTTATGGACTCATTGTTAAAACTGTGTTTATGGAAGACAATCTTACTTGGCTACAAGTGATCGCCAAAGAAGAAGAAGAAGAAGAAGAAGAAGAAGAAGAAGAAGAAGAAGAAAGCTTGTCAAACTCTTTCCCAGGAACCCAGTAAACCCTCATGAGTTTATCAGCAGGCCGTTCAAGCGAGCCAATCAGCAATGGCGAACAAGCTTACCAGATACTATTGATCTTTCCTGTAAAGCAGACATGGAGGAGAGAGAGAGTGTGTGCGCACACTCTGGTGTGTAGACTCACTGTCAAGCAAGCAAGGTGTGACATTATTTGCATATTTAACCCTGGTATGCTTGCTTGCTTGCTTGCTTGCTTCCCACTGTGAATAAGAAGATTAGAGAAGACAGGGTTCTGGTTACAACCATGGCAGCACCTCCCCATTATCCCACGTCACAATCCTAGTCTCGGTTCTCTCTGTGCCCCACTGGCTATTTACTTATTTATTTTAAAAGCAAGCATTGCCAGGGCTAAAGTAATAAATAGAATCCCATCTATTTTGGCCTTCAGTTCATACGGGCGAGGCTCAGTAGGCCTGGCCAGTGCCCTGACTGTACCATGTTGTTGTTGTTTAGTCGTTTAGTCGTGTCCGACTCTTCATGACCCCATGGATCAGAGCACACCAGGCACTCCTGTCTTCCACTGCCTCCCGCAGTTTGGTCAGACTCATCTTTGTAGCTTCGAGAACACTGTCCAACCATCGACTGTACCATAGAACCCAGAATAACAGCAGTATATAGGCAAGACTTTGCCAAACTTGTGCCTTTCCTATGTTTAGGATGCTGACTGGGGCTGATGGAAGATGTACTTTAAAACATCAGGAAGGTACCAGCTTGGTGAAGGCTGGTAAAGGCATTCCTTGGCAGATTCACATGGGTTCCCTAACAAGCAAATAGATGTGGGAATAAGGGTTCTTGTAGGTAGGTAATTTGAAAACCGCTCTTCTGTTTGAGTCCCAGATTAAATCACTTCTGGTTTACAGTGTTTTACTTTTCCGGATAATAGCTACAACTAATTATCATTCTTCTTGAATGGGATATCTTTCTCCCAGTCAGTGTGGCCTGCAGCCCGGCTATTTTATTCTCTCAACCCCCACAGAGTGCTTCTTTGAAAGTGCTATGAATTTTCATGGCTGGAGAAACTAATGGGAAGCTAGAGACAATCGGTATTGGCATTTAAAGAACACTGCAGGTCCATTAGTCACTCATGCCCTTTCAAGCAGAAATCCATCTAGAGAATGACCTTGTCCAACCGTGAGATTCCACTATTATGCAAGAAGAATGATCTATTCTAGCTTGGGGGTGGGGGTGGGGTTGATGTTTTGGCAGTGGTTGCATTTCCAGGCCATCGTCTCTGTTGAAAGTTCACCTCATGTGGAGGTGGTGATCAAGGTGGCACTTAAGCAACACTAAATAAGTCCAAAGCCAATCACTGGCCCCTAAAGAGAGCTAAAAGATTTGGACAGAAACCCCAAGGGAGGTTATCTTTCTCTGGGCTGGGCTATTCAAGATGGGGGGAGGGCCTGAATGTTTCCATACATAAAACAAGCAAAAAAATGCTTCCTCCCCCTGCAAATAGCATATTGAGGAAAAGGTTAGCCTAGAACCTTCTCCCTAGTATGGTAGTTTTATGGGGGAGGGGGAACTTTCTGGATATTTGGTTCCCAACTCCATCTTGAAATGGTACCACCCGCTAACCATTCGCCACTTGGGGTACTGGGATGCCTTTTTTTGTTCTAAGGGTGAGATTTATCCCTCCCATCTTTTCCAAGTTCTCTAGCCACAGTAAAACCATGGAAGTGTATTCCTATTTAACGTGGAGAACTGGTAACTTCTTCCCGTTAAAACAATCTAGAAAAGAATCTTGCTGTTGATATGCAGTATACATCAGCATACATTTCATTTGTTTGCGCAAATCCTAGACTGATCAGCAAATGCCTATAGCTGCAACAGTATTGTTTCTGAAAATTTTAATATGCTTTGGGGTACAATCCGTAGGACTTTAAATATTCACACTGTTAGAGCTCTTATATCCATCTTGAGCGATATTATGTCGGGGTTTTTTTCCTGCCTTGCTTGCTCCCAAACTGCAGTGTCCTCTTATCTTGTAGGTATTTTCTTGCAGGTGTTTTTGCCTTGAGAAATAAGGGCGTGCTTGGAAAACCCATTTTGGCAGTCACAATTCTGCACAGGCACTCTGTGAAAACAGAGTGGCATCAGTAGCAGATGTCCTGCTGTTTTTCAAGGAGCTGAAATTCAATGGCCATGTTGACTGGAAAAATAATTTCCACCCCTTAGGCAGAGTAACTGATTTAATAGCACCCCTTTCTGATATAGGCTGGCGTATGGTCACATGCATATCCACATATGTACAGGAATGTGAAGGTCACACTCATGATTCAGAATGTCGCATAGCTTGTTGGCACTCTCCACAGGACATGCCCTCATCATGAGACTTTCAAAATTGGGTTGGTGGAGCAGAAGTCCTATGACATTGCCCTCCATCTTTGTTCAGAATCATAGGACTTTGCATCTCTTAATATGTCTACACATTACAGCTTTAAACCAGTTTGAAACTCATCCTATGCCAGTCAATGATTCATAGTTTGACAGGCAGAACACAACTACCAGAATGGTAGTTCTCCAAATTGTTTTGAGGAAGTCCGGGCATTTAAACTAGTTTTAAAATGGTTTATATTTATAGTGTGGATGTTCTCTCGTGTGCATTTCACTCCAGTGCTCAATGCTCCCTGTTTGTGTGGAGTAAGCTAAACCTGATGTACTAATTTACTATATGTAGGGAGGTGTGTGTTTATAAGATTCCCCACTTGCAGTTCAAAGTGATGCAGTGACCAATTCTAATATTTCAGTCTGTGATTCTGCATAGTGTGTAAATAAGTTTTTTCTTCTTGAGAACATGACACTTCTGCTAATTCAACCTAAAATGGCTGTCTCTTGTGGCTGATTCACATTGAATATATTGTACATGGTATAAGGCTCCCCAAGTCACTTTTGGAGGTGCTTGCCATATTTGCTATATTTGCCCACCCTAAAAAACAAAACAAGGCTGAAGAAAATTAAGAAAGCACAAATGACCTTTCAGGCATGTTTTGCTCTTTTAGTTCAATTCTATTTTCTTCCTGGTACAGTATTGTTACCTCTGACAAAGCTTTGAATATCTGACAGAAATGTATTGCCTTCTCTTCCCTATGCACTGTGTATTGATGGTAATGAAACGATAAAGAGAATAATAAAGTACGTGGAAAACACTTTGTTTGCTGAGATTTTGCTTCAGCTGCAGTTGTGATGATCACAACTGCTTTAGAATTGATTAGACAATTTAACTTGAAATTTAGCTCTGGCTATGGCAGAAGAGAGAGAAGCCTGTGAACAGGAGCATAAAACATTAATCTTTTGGTGGCCCCTTTGATCTTAGTAGAGCTGGCAGCTTGTGCTTATTCTTTTGACTTTTTAAGGGTATAATCTTGCACTCAAATGTGCGAACAATGTTTGTTCTTTGGCATTTCATAAAATGGCGAAAGGTAAACGGTTTGGCTCGGAGAGAGCAAGGCTTTCTGGAGAGCAGAAAAGCTTCCAGAAGATTGAGTTGTTCGCTGCATTAGAGCTAGGATGGGGAATCTGTGGACAAAGGACCACATTTGGCCCATGGTCTAATTTAAGGTGGCATTTGGTATCACTGGATGCTGAAGGATTCCCACTTTTGCTCTCCGATCCACCCCTCCGGGAATCTCTTCTGCTTATAGTAGTGTGTTGTACACAAGAGGTGGAGAAGAGATGCTATGACACAGAGAGAAAGAGCAATGCAGTCCTGCAATAAATGCTGCACACACACACCCCACAACACACACACTTTTGGCTCTGGTTCAGCTAACTGTTAGTTGGACCCCTGACTGACTATTCTTGTGGTTCAGAGGCTCTTCAAAGGAAGAAGACTCCCCACTCCTAGCCTTAAAGAGTTCACTTCCTCCTAGTGCTGGATTTGGGGTTTCTGAGGCTTGAATCCTACTTTGTGCAACACTTCTTAGCCAGAGATAACCTGTGTTTTCTGTGGGCAACCTGCAGAAGGCGAAGGGGAAACACTCGTTTCCAAATACAGTGGTACCTCGGGTTAAGAACTTAATTCGTTCTGGAGGTCCATTCTTAACCTGAAACTGTTCTAACTACTTTAGCTAATGGGGCCTCCCACTGCCACCGCACCACCGCCGCGTGATTTCTGTTCTCATCCTGAAGCAATGTTCTTAACCCGAGGTACTATTTCTGGGTTAGTGGAGTCTGTAACCTGAAGTGTCTGTAACCTGAGGTACCACTGTATACTGAGTTGAGGTGGGTGCACATCAAAAATCATGGTTTGCTGCAGTTTCCTGACACAGGTCACTGTGTTTCCCCTTCATCCTTCACTGTATTCCCCCGCAAAACACTGGTGTGGTAAATATGGATGCCATATAAATCGCAAATCCGCTTTGAGGTGGAAAGCTTGAAACAAGATGATCTTAACAATTTCATATTTGTCTGAAATTATGAACACTTGGAAATTTCCAAATATCTCCTATGTGTCCATAATCTTCAAATGCACAGTGGTACCTCGCGTTAAGAACTTAATTCATTCCGGAGGTCCATTCTTAACCTGAAACTGTTCTTAACCTGAGGTACCACTTTAGCTAATGGGGCCTCCCGCTGCCGCTGCACCACCGGAGCACGATTTCTGTTCTCATCCTGAAGCAAAGTTCTTAACCCGAGGTACTATTTCTGGGTTAGCGGAGTCTGTAACCTGAATTGTCTGTAACCCAAGGTACCACTGTACCAGTTTTAAAGCAAGAACAACACTTGAGTAAGGACTTTCCAACATTATAAATTATTGTTGCAATTAGTCCTTCATTGCTTTCCCCTGTGCCTGGGCTTTCCCCCAATGTTGTCTCTGCAGGCTTTCTGTATTTTGAGTGTGGCTAGCCTTGTTGATGCTATTTTCTCCAAAAGCAAACTTTAATCAAGCAGATCGTAGTTTTCCTTCATCAGCTTGACCTATCTCATAGCCTCAGGGTTTCAGAACGGGTTTCACTTGTTTCCTTTTGTCTGGAGGGCTCTGATTCCTGCTTGGTTGAGGACCTGTTGAGTATGGATGACTACATTCTCTTGATGTGCTAAAAGGAGATGGCTGGCAAGACAGCAAGCCCTGCAGCCTATTGTTACAACCACTGTATCCTCTATGGCAAGTAGCACAGATCCTCCGGCAGAGAACCGGATAAGTCTGAGAGCAAAAGAACTTGATTGCTTTGCCTTGGTGGATTAGACCAAGATATATCAGCCTTTTGTTTTCAGCAGTGGTCATTCAGATGCCGCCAAGCATTAGCAAGCAAGACATACAAATTATGGCCCTTCCCCTCTTAGTTGCACTTGGCACCTGATATTCTGAGGCTCTCCAACACCAGTTGACGTGCTGCCCATTAATGGTTCTGCCTCCTAGATATTTCCTAGGCTGACTGCTTCCATGATACTGCACAAGAACAAAATTTAACGTTGTGAGAATCTGAACTTTTCTTTTCTGGTCACAGCTGGCAATAGCCAAGCATCAGACTCAAAAAAGAATTGGGGACCCTCAAGTATCACCTTGAAAATAGAAACCCATCGGAGAGTGTTTGCTGGTTTTTTGCTTTTTTAAGGGTTTGGTCTGCCACTCAGGAGGGCCCCAGTTTTCTGACTAGCCAGGAGGGCTTTTCTCTTCCTTGGGCAGCCAGCATAAATGTTGCTGAAACAGAAGGGGTGATGGTGAATGATCTGCAGGGGTGACCATTAGCCTCCACCTTTCTGATTTCATCCCTGAAGCTGTTTTTTCCCTTCCCTATGGGAACTAATGGCTCTCCTATGTATCCCATATGTTGAGCTTCAAAACTTGCGGGAAGCAAAATAGCTTCACAAGTATTCAAATGGGGAACCTTTCACCAGATCTATGTTTGGATAGCAAGACTCTGGACAAAGGGTCTAATATTTGTGAAGCATATCAAGTGGTGAAAACCATCAATCGCTTTGGTGGGTTTCATAAGATTCTGGGAGAAAGCCCCTGACAAAGAACCTTGTGAAATGTATTTGACAAATCAATTTGCTGTTGCAGTTTGCAAAGGGACCTTTCTGGAAAACCGAGCAAAATTACGATAGCTAAGAGATTGCATTTTGCAGACTCTGAGAAGATTCTGTAAGCATCCATGGTAGGATATTTTATCATTTTAATGAGGCATTAGAGAAAATGCAGTTTTTAACTATGTCATTGATGGTGAATTAATTTGTTTTTAAAGTGCTCTAATGTAATACATTCAAACTTGGGAGATGTCAAAATAAGATCTGCTTTTCTGCACCGTTCGTACTGCATAGAAATTATTCAGAGATGCTGAGAAATGCAAGTGAATGGGGATTGTTCAGTCTGGCAAGCTAAAATGCTAAGTGTTGACAGAATGTTATCGATAGTACTACACTGAATTTCTTCTGATGAGAAAAGGTCTCTTCATTGGTCCCATCACCAAGGTTTAGATGGTTGTTTTGTGGTAATAAAATTTGGCCACAAGCTTCTCATGTTCCAGCTGCTGCTGCTCTTTTATCGCCCACAATTCCCTCTGTAAGCCAGAGGAAGCCTGGGAAGCAAGTGCCTAGGGGCCATTGGGTTGATGGCTCAATCCATCTTTCAGTTCCATAAATTGGCACAGCCCCTGACGAAATAGCTAGGAACGCTGCAGAGTAAACTGCCTCAACAGTTCTGAAAAACTTGCCTCGTCCACACACAAAAATGTTGTTGCAACGCCTTTTGCCACCAGATCACCAGAGGCAACATCGGATATCCAACCAATACAGTGCTTAGCAGGCTTTAAAAAGAGATTAGACAAATTCATGGAGGATGGGCCAATGAACTGCTAACAAATTTGTCATCTATGATAGCAAATCCAAGATCTGAGACAACATACCTCTATTTCTGGGGGCAAACAGCAAGGAGCGTGGCATACTTCTCAGAAGTACCTGATTGGCTACCTGAAGACTGAAAGGGAATTTTTATTTTAGTTTTTCATTTTTTAAAGTGAAAAAGTGAGAGTAGAAGTTCAGCTCTATAACGTGTCCTTTTGAAAAGGTTGTTCTTTCACCCTATTTTGCAATTAAAATAATTTCGCTTGCCTTTGAGTGTTTGTTCTGGAAGAAAGGCAGTAATGAAGAGTGGGAGTGTGCTAGTTCATGTTGTGCTAACATAGCGTTCGACAACTGTGACTCTTTTTTAGTCACTGCTCATATGGATAATAAGTTAATTATACAATTAGCCATTTGTGAATCAGACATGTGCTGGGGACGTTGGTGGGGAGAAAAGAGCAACAATTGTTCACAGCTTTCATCACTATAGTTGGCTCAGACGTACACTTGACACATTAAAAATCTGTAGGCCTGAGGTAAATGTCCTGTTCCCCACCTGGCATCCTTGCACATGACCAAAGGAGCTATTTATTTTTACTATGTTTAAAATTAGCGCAACATTTAAACAGTTTCTTCTGTAGAGTGTTGGTGGTATTTTTCCCTTAAGCACTTTCCTAGAAATTGGCACTCCTGAGTATAGGAGGAAAAGAACCTCCCATGCCAAACTTCACAGAATTTGGCCTGGAAATTATTATTATTATTACTACTATTATTATTTGTTTTATTATTATTTATTAAATTTATACACTGCCTTTCATCCAAAGATCACACGGCAGTTTGCATCATGAAAATACAAAGTTGAAAACACAAAATACATAACAGAGTGGCAATAAATCAATGCTCATCCCACAAACACATTTAAAAGGCCGTAGGTTGTTTAATTAGCCAAAGGCTTGGGAGAAGAGGAATGTTTTCACCTAGTGCCTAAAAATATGTAATAAAAGCACCAGGAATGCCTCCCTGGGGAGACCATTCCAGAAACAGAGAGCCACCACAGAAAAGGCCCAATCTTGCATTGCCACCCTCCAGACCTCTTGTAGAGGAGGCACATAAAGAAGGGTCTCGGATGATGACCGCAGGGTTCAGGACAGTTCATATGGGGAGAGGTGGTCCTTGAGGAATTGTAGTCTTGGGCAAATTGAGCAAACCTGCAGCACGCCCCAGGATGTTAAGAAGCGCTACAATCTCTGTGCCAGCCTGCAGCTCTCACCAAGCAAGAAAACAACAGGGAGACTAAATAAGGAAGCTTCTTGGCAATCAGGCAGAGTAGTTGACTTGTGGCTGCCCAGGATGCCTATAAAACCTTTCTGTTTAGGCTTGCCCCCTAAGCAGGTTCAACAGAATTTACCCTCGGGTTACCAGCCCACACTGCTGCTGTTAAGGGACGCTGCTGTTAAGGGCTCCCTGATAGAGGTTGCCATCATAATACTTCACATATGTGGCACCTCTACACCCCATTTTGAAGAGAGCTGCTTTTGGCATGATTGCCTATCAAAGTCTGGCCAAAGAGGTTAGTAGGGATTTATAATTGATTGATAAGAGTATGTCCTGGCTGCAAGTGAACTTTCTGGCCCATGGGCATCCCCTCTCACTGTCCTCCACCCCATATTAAGCCACCGCTGGCCAAAAATGCTGAGTTTACAAATCAATATGTAACTGAGGAAATGCACTTGTGAACATTGGTCAACAAACTTTTAGCAGCCTACCTGTCCACATATGCCGATAGTTGTGAGCTGGTAACCTGACGGTAAATTCTGTTGAACTAAGGTGCAAAGTGCATCGTAGTATATGCAATTGAAAGGGCTGAGGGAAAAGAGGGAAAATGTAAGCGTGAAAATGAAACCCAGAGATGCATGTGTTTTAATGTCCATGTCAAGTGGGTAGTTTTCAGTAAAAGGATATACAAATGTCCCTCAAACCTTTTCTGCATGCAGTTTTGATGGGTTCAGAATTCAACCCTAGGATTAGTTTTAGCTCAGCGCAAAAAAGTCAAATTCAGTGTTAAGAAAAAGAATTCAAAATAAAGCAACAAAACTACCATTGTACTTGTGCAGGCAGTTATGGTAAGCAAATATTTTCCTTTAATAGAGGATGATCTCTGATATAATTTTTTATGTTTTTATTGTATGCACGTGTGTGTGTGTGTGTGTGTGTGTGTGTAACTGCTTTTATTTTTATTGCTGGAGGTATACAAATATTGTTTTATAAATAAATACATTATGAGGGTTTCAGTTCTTGCAGTCTTCACATTGGGAATGTTGTGTGAAATGCTGACAGCCCATCTGCTGATGGTTTTTGGCTGTAGTTGGGTACTATATTTTAGTCTTTTTGGACCATTGTGTATTTGCTGGATTTTGTTGATATTTCATATTTATCAATATTTTATTTTATTTCTGCTGCACCTCGGTACTGTTTTTAGTACACTGGGCCTTGGTGTTCATTATTGATTACATCCATTGATATTTTATTTCATGGACATTAATATTTCATTTTATTGTAAGGCTCCTTGAGGGTATTTTTTACCTTAACTTGTAAAAAAGAAATAAGAAAGAAAGAAAGGTTAGTCCAGAGCTCAAAGAAGAAGAAGAATGTGGCTTAGATTTTCAGCTCCCCGGCTTGAATCACCTTTCTTGTGAATTAAAGGCTTATAAGGTAGTAGCTTTTTGCTTGAGGAAAAAAGATGAATAGCAGGGAATATAAAAGGCTCTTGCACACTTCTGAATGGTGCAGAGGGACTGAAAAGGCAGAAATTACTCTCTCATACAGAGACTCAGAGGTCACCTGAAGAAACACACAATGTGACTTAATGGAGGCAGTTTGAATGTTCGGCAGCAAGTGAACAAGCTATTGTGTGATCAAGTGTTGTACTTGCCTGCCTGAACCAGAAATCGGTATGTCAATGGCAGCTATTAATTACCGGTGCTTAAGGTGTTAAACGGCGTTTCCGTGCACTGCTCTGGTTCGCCAGAAGTGGCTTAGTCATGCTGGCCACATGACCCGGAAACTGTACGCCGGCTCCCTCGGCCAGTAAAGCGAGATGAGCGCTGCAACCCCAGAGTCGGCCACGACTGGACCTAATGGTCAGGGGTCCCTTTACCTTTAAAGTGTTTCCTGGCAGTAGCAGGGCACTATGTCTGAATCCACAAGTGAGATCCAGTGTAACATCAGCACGAGACATTTTGAGGGCTGGTTTAGTGCAAGTGGTCGTGCAAGAGGTAGCGTACAAGTTTAACTGTTAGAGAGTAGAACAGTAGAAGTTGCACTAGGGTTTCCGGCTACGTCATGAGTCAGTGGTGGTCCCTCCTAACTGCCCTCCGCGGACAGCAAGGAGGTTCAGGCAGGGGAAAGCCAGGATTTATGAGGCAAAAATCCTGGCAATGCTCCCCAGTGGGGTCTAGGGAGTTCACTGCATCCCCCTGTGCCGCACAAGCCCATGTCTGCCAACTTGAAAGGCAGAGCGGGTGCAACCTAGGAGTGTGTCCCTGCCATGGACGACCCTCCATCTCTGGCATGATTTGTGGTGTGTTCCTCCATAATTTGGACAATTGGCATTAATCAAGAGCTGCTCCTGGACCGACACATGTTCAACATCTTTCACAAGCCACCCACTGAAGTACAGTACGCTAAAAATTGGGTTCCCACAAGTGGGCTGGCTGTTAAACCTCTGGCTGCCACAATTGAAATCTGCCAGTGTTTTTATGGGGGGGGGCTATATAATTTCCAGAACTTTAAGAAAGGCAACATAAAACAAATATTCAAGGGCGCCTGTCCTGTAGGGAAGCTGGGTGTGCTAGGCCTGGGTGATACATCAATATATCGCCCAGAAGCGGTATGAGGGCAGAGTGGGATGGTGGTTTCACACGGTGATATATCGCCGATGAAACGGCCACCGCTCCTGAGTCCCTCTGCTAGCGACTTCCTCCGGTGAGTGTTGCTAGCAGAGGGACTCAGGAGCGGTGGCAGTTCCATCAGCGATATATCGCTGAGTGAAACCGCCATCCCACTCTGCCCTCATACTGCGCAGAGGGAGAAAAAAAGCTAAATCAGCAAGGTGCCAATACAACTTGTTCCTCCCTCTTTATCTTTAAACTGCTTGGCTAAGGAGTGTGAGGTTGCCACTCCCTTCAGCCAAGCAGTTAAAGGACCCCCCAACCTGGCGCTGGCTCCCACGCAAGCAGGGGGAGCACCGGGATGATTCTGTGAGCCGCTCAAACAAGCTACATTGTCCCAGCCCACTAGGCGCTGGGGTGAAAGCGCTTCAGCTCCCGCAGTGAGAGCTATGGCAATTTCACCCAGGGCCTCGTAGGCTGAGGCCAACGCAGCTTGTTTTTTCAACATCACGGTATATCTCCACACCCCAATGTTTGGCTGGTGATATACCACAATGTTGAAAAGCTGATATTTCCCAGCCTGGTCTCTGTGTGTTGTATTTAATTTAATTTAATTTAATTTAATTTAATTTAATTTTTGGTCCTGCTGGAGTGCCCCAGAGCAGAAAGAAAAATAAAGATGTGTGTGTTTTTTAAGGCCCACATTTTACCTGAAAATGTTGCTTAGAAGAATAAGAATCTTGTCTTCTAAGGAAGCTGGGTCGTCATATTTTTTCCTCTCCTTGTATGCAAAATACATTATCAACATTCCAAAATTATTCATTCTGGCCAGGAGACAATCATGTTGGAATCTAATGCATAATGAGGTGGAACTGGAAGAATTTGCTCACATCAACCAAAGTTGTATACCTCTTGATTGCAATATGCAGAGGGACAAACAATGGAGAATGTTTATATCTGCCATGCTCTGTGAGCTTCCAAGGCTGATCTAACCAACACAATTCTTGCATTCTTAACATAAAGTAAGAGCAATGGGGCACTATCACTGGCCAGGATCCCTCCCCTTTGTGTTTATGGTAGGGGTGGGAAACCAAATGTTCCTTTGTACAGACAAACATGCTTGGGGGGAGGGGAGGGCAAGGATAGGGTACTTGGGGCTCCAAGTCTCATCAACTCCAGTCAGTTACAGATAGGTAGCCATGTTGGTCTGCCATAGTCAAAACAAAATTTTTTTTCCCTTCCAGTAGCACCTTAAAGACCAACTAAGTTAGTTCTTGGTATGAGCTTTCGTGTGCATGCACACTTCTTCAGATACACAGAGACCAGGCTGGGAAATATCAGCTTTTCAACATTGTGGTATATCACCAGCCAAACATTGGGGTGTGGCGATATACCGTGATGTTGAAAAAACAAACTGCTGAAGAAGTGTGCATGCACACGAAAGCTCATACCAAGAACTAACTTAGTTGGTCTTTAAGGTGCTACTGGAAGGAAAAAAAAATTTTTGTTTCAACTCCAGTCAGCAAGGCCTATGTTCAGTGATAGCTGTAACTGAAGTCCAGCAACATCTGGAGAGCCACACCATTGATGATAAGAAGCCAGCCCATTGAGGGGATGAAATGATGAGCAACCAGGGAACTGAACACAATGCAGTGCCAAGAAAGCCTTGATTTGTCTCCTCTCCACCTTGCTTCTCCTCTCGCTGCTTAGCCTCCATGCCTGACGGAGGCAGTCCGTTCCTGGGCATGTCCAGTGACCCAGTGCACGTGTCATTTTAAAGATAAAAGTGACTAGCCCTCATCACTCTGTGATGCAGTTTAAAGGTAGAATCACAGAATTGATGACTTGGAAGGGACCCTGAGGTCATCTCGACCAACCCCCTGCAATGCAAGAATATGCGGTTGTCCCATAAGGGGATTGAACCTGCAACCTTGGCATTATCAGCACCACGCTCTAACCAACTGAGCTATCCTGACTCCTGCTTTCTACATGTTCTCTCATCTCTTTTGAATTTGTGTGGTCCCGGTCTTTGGCAATGTGATGCAGAAGCGAGAGCCTTTTTCGGGGCCTAGGACGTGCATTCCACAAACAGAGATGACCGCTGCATTTTACTACCCACCTCACTGCCTTGACTGTTGGGTCCAAGTGTTGGGCTTATTACAGTCACAGGCATTTTCTGCTGGAATTGCTGTAAAATGCCAAAACGTGTCCCAGCAACTTAGAGAAGCTCTTTGGTTATTTACAAATAAATGAAGGAAGCCAGCTGCTGTCGTTGAGTCAGGCTTTTTCATCCAAAAACTCTGAATCATCCTGTCCAGAGCCGGAACACCTCTTGCTTGGTTTGCATAACATGGTTTGCCATCTCTTTCCGAGGCAATTTTTTTCTCCCTTTTGGAGGGGCGATGCTGCGCAATATGCAGGCATGCAAGGTGGTGCGGCCCTTCCTTACTGCCCCCCTTTGCTGGTGAGAACCACACCTGTTGACTTCTTGCCTGTAATGCATCTGTTAACAGCACAAGCTCCTGCATCAACTCAAGGAGAAACTGTAGGAGACTTGGGCATTAAATTGTGGAATGAGAGCCACGGCCATTTGGCTAGAGTCCGGAGTCTGCATTCAGCAGGAGCTTTCCATCAACTGCAAATGTTTTAGTTCAGCTTTCTCCTTGCCCCTTTGCTTTATCTCTTTCTCCTCACATTCTTGGTTTCCTGGTGTGGTGTCTTTTTCACACACCCCTTTCTCATTCTCTGCCTTTTCCCCTTCTGCAGTGTCATTTTGCACCTCCCCACCGTCTCATGCAGCATGAAGCTGGTAAACATCACATAGCCCTGCCTGCTTTCGCACTTGCTGGTGGCACCACTGCAGGAAAGAGCTGCTATGCGGGAGAGAAGGCCTAATTTTAGTACAGACACTTCTCCCTTGGCAGTGGGATGTCAGTGGGCACTTGGCTCCTCCCTCTCCTGCGCGAACTGCAGAAATCTGACAGGGTGCTCTGTGGAAACGCAGTGCAACTGTAAATACACCCAGAGTGGTGACCGAAGGTGACAGGAGGAGAAGGATTGCTAGGCACACATTTGTAGAAGCCCAGAATCGGGTTTTTCTTATTAAAAAAGATGGTATGTTGTGTTTGGCACGAAGGAGGGGGGTGGGAGGAAATTGCATTAACAAGAGATGGATAGTGCAGTAATTTGCATACTGATAGGCTGATTGATCCAAGGCACTTTGCTGTCCTAGGGAGCAGAGCCAAAACAAACACCCAAAAACAAACCTGCCACTGAAATTATGTGTGCTGTGGTGCAGCATACAAAAACGTCCCTCGTACAAGAAATAAAAGTGAGGCAATTTCCAAGTATTGGTGGTGGTTCGGGGCTTTAGTTTTTGAGAGAAGGGTGGCGAGTTTCAGAGTCCTCCCATCCTGATTTCACACACACACACACACACACACACACACACTTTTAATTTCTGCTTTTATGCCAGAAAAGCACTTAAAGTGTCTTTCAGTCAGAACACCTTGCCTTTTGCTGTTGAAACCCTCTCCCAGGTCGCCAATTGCTGGGCTCCCAACTCCCATCAGCCCAAATGACCCGTGTTTAGACCTGATGGGAGCTGTAGCCCTTCAATGCCTGAGCGGGCAGGTTCCCCCACCCATGATATAGTAGTTGCAACTCTGCCACCCAGGCTTCATCAACAGCTGCTCAAATCCAAGCCATGGGAACTTCTTGAAGTTGTGGAGCATGTGCTTCACACATAGGAGTCCCCAGGTCCAGGACATAGCATTTCCTTGCGTGCATTTAATTTGCACAGTTTCAACTTCAAGGTTGAAATCACATTAGTTAAATGTGCAACTGTACTGTAAATAAGAGATTGTTGTTGTTTAGTCGTTTAGTCGTGTCCGACTCTTTGCGACCCCATGGACCAGAGCACGCACCGCACTCCTGTCTTCCATTGCCTCCCACAGTTTAGTCAAACTCATGCTGGTAGCTTCGAGAACACTGTCCAACCATATTGTCCTCTGTTGTCCCCTTCTCCTTGTGCCCTCTATCTTTCCCAACATCAAGGTCTTTTCCAGGCAGTCTTCTCTTCTCATGAGGTGGCCAAAGTACTGGAGCCTCAGCTTCAGGATCTGTCCTTCCAGTGAGCACTCAGGGCTGATTTCCTTCAGAATGGATAGGTTTGATCTTCTTGCAGTCCATGGGACTCTCAAGAGTCTCCTCCAGCACCATAATTCAAAAGCATCAATTCTTTGGCGATCAGCCTTCTTTATGGTCCAGCTCTCACTTCCATACATCACTACTGGGAAAACCATAGCTTTAACTATACGGACCTTTGTTGGCAAGGTGATGTCTCTGCTTTTTAAGATGCTGTTTAGGTTTGTCATTGCTTTTCTCCCAAGACATAAGAGATTAGACACCTTTAAAAGGCAATTAGACAAAGCAGGTTTTAAAGCCAAAAGGCCTTTTTTGTTCTGTTCAGAGGTAGACTGCCTCTGCACCTGGAGGTTCTACTTGGTAATTAGCTGACAGATAGCTTTCATCCTCCAGGTTCATAGGCCGTTTGTCTCTGACTAAGTTGAAGGAGATGAACAAACAACAGAGAAGCGCCATTGTCATCAAACCCTCCTTGCATTTGGTTACTGTTGTGGGAAGCGGGATGCTGAACCAAATGTAAGTGCTTAGTTCTTCTATAGAAGCTAAATAAAGAAATCTCCAAAACATCTTGTACCATTTGCACAGAGCAGGCCACAAGCTCTGACTGGGCTGTGCAATAAAAGTGATGTTACTGTTTATTGCTGCTGCTTATAAATGCTAGCAGACATTTCCATTCCTGCATTAAGGCCTTCTTAGCACCCATGTCTAAAATGTGCATTGAAGCTTAATTAAATTGTGAGTGTGTGTGTGTGTGTGTGTGTGTAAGTAAAATATTCCAGTGGACTGGAATAGTGGCTGGCATTAGCGATTAAATTAGCAAAGCAATCATTTCTGGAACAGCAACAATTCTCTCTGACATTAATTACTTCATATGTCTCTCAGGATAGTAAAAAGAAAAGAAAAAACTCACATTAGCTCAGCCTGACTTTCCTGTGAACCAGACTGCAGTCTTAACTAATGCTGATGAGCAATGAGTCACGTGGATTAATCCCATTTGCGTTTGTGGGCAGGCACTGCTTATGGGTGTGCTGTTGGACATCCCATCATCCCTGACCCCTTGGCCATGATGGCAACTGGGAGTCCAACAACGTTTGGAGGGCCACAGGTTCCCCAGTCCGGTTATAGGCTCTGCATCTATGCAGCACCTATGCACTATCTCTTGTGTACAGTTGGCAGGTGCCTAGTACTGGTACAAAAGAGTAAAATGTTGTTCTGTCAGGTAATCACTCAGGCTTTCTCCACTCCTGCAGCAGAGTAGACTGTAGCACAGGCTTCCTCAACCTCGGCCCTCCAGATGTTTTGAGACTACAATTCCCATCATCCCTGACCACTGGTCCTGCTAGCTAGGGATCATGGGATTTGCAGGCCAAAAACATCTGGAGGGCCGAGGTTGAGGAGGCCTGCTGTAGCAGTTAAGGCCTCAGATGGCAACTGTGTCATTTATTTATTTGTCTCCCCAGATCAGGATGCTCAGTTTTTATTGTTTAAATCATATCAACAACAAGTTAGTTAAAGAAATAAGAAGCATTGTGTCCAGATTTGCCCATGCAACAGAAACCCCTCCTTGCGTGGACCCCAGAATCGAGCAATCTCTATTCTTCTACCTCAGAGTATGGCATGTATGGACCAGGTCTTGAGATCCAAAAATCTCCAAATTCTCACCTTCCCATTTCTCCTCTGCCTGTGTGACATGACAGGTTCTGGCTTGGCTCCACCCCCTGGTCTTGCCCAGCATTTTGGCTTCTTAAAACAGCCACACACACACACCCCCTAATCCTGCACCATTAATGAAGAAAACAATTCCCTCTTGTTTTCCAGGAAAATTAGAAGGGGCAATCAATCTCCAACGCCACTCTCGATGACAGAGATTCTTTATTCTCTCTTCCCTCCTGTACAGGGAACAAATCGCAAGACAGTGGAATTGCAGAGATGGAGGAGCTTCCTGTTCCACACAACATCAAAATCAGCAACATCACCTGTGATTCCTTCAAGATTTCGTGGGACATGGATTCCAAGTCTAAGGAACGCATCACTCACTACTTCATTGATCTAAATAAGAAAGAGAACAAGAATTCCAACAAATTTAAGCACAAGGTATGTTTTTGTTTTTGTCAAACAGAAAGTACAGCAGCGGAATGTGCTTCGAGTAACTGCAAAGTTCTACATGCTTTTCAGGTCACTGAAATGCTTTTTGATTGTGACACTTGAAAGGGAGGAGGTGGTGATCTTAATCTCTTAAGTGGTGAATTTGCCAAATAAAAGGCTTCCATTGAGTCCGTGTTTTAACTCCAGTTGAGTGTTTTTTTTCCAGTCCTAATGGTGAGATCTACCCCCAAGAAACTGATGGATAATTTCTGTTCCCATCAGCGAAATGTCATTTCCCCCACCCACCCGCACTGCCCAGATTTCTTTCTCCTCAAACAAGGTGGAGAATTTTAAGAGGTCATTTGCATACAGCCCTCATTTCAAACATAAACCTGGTTCACACCAACCTTTCTCCTTGTGATTCCAAACATATGAGAGATCATATGGAGAAGAAGTAGGGAAAACAGTATATACACGTGAACCATCTTAAGTTGTGATGTGATCCTTGTGGTGTTTCTTTAAACTCTATTGTTCAAGTATTTTGACCAAGATATGTGGCCTACTTACTCCAGAAGGCATGGCTGAGGGGGAAAACCTGCAAAATGGTTTCCCCGATGTTATAAAAGCAGTAGCTTAAAAGATACCTCACACCAGTTTTTTTTGTTTGTTTTTTTGTGTACGTATTGAATTGCCAAGTACATCAACTTGGTTATTGATTTTTGCCTGGACATCAGTTCTTCTCATCAGTTGTGTCCTTTTCATCAGTTCTACACCACATTATGCTTTGTGGTGGGGCAAAAGGTGTCAATTAAAAAGAAAAGCAGTTTAATACTAGAATGAGAATAGTTCACCCTGTGAGGTACTTTTGAAGAACTGAAAAGGTGTTGCAACAGAAATAATCATTTAGGTCTCGCAGAAGAAATAAAACATTTCTGGGTGAGTAGCACTGGGGGGTGGGGGACAAAAGAAATCAATGTTTGGTGCTACGGGGGTAATAGGATCAGATCAATGGTTATTATAAAACAATGTAGCTGATCTACCCTAAGGCTACTAAGACTGTGTCCAAACATATGCTCTGAAAATTATTGGCCCTGTTCTAGTAGTTTGGGGTTTGACCACAACGCATGAGCAAACTGGAGCCCCACAAACCTCTGGGTCATGGTGAGTTCCTTAAACCAGGTGCCTTATATGTATTGACATCATACCCACACCATGCATTTAAAGCACATCCAGTGCACATTTTGAACCACATGACACACACCCTGAAAATGTTGGGAACTGTAGTTTAAGGGTACTGGGAATTGTAGCCCTGTGAGAGGGAAATGACAGGTCCCAGGATTCTTTGTGGGAAGTCATGTCTGTTGGCTTTGCTTTAAATTTATGGTATGGATCTCCTCTTTCCCACCTCTCCATAGGCTTGAGGATAGTTGCGGCGTTTTAAAATCATGAAGACAAATTTAAACACAAAACATGACAGGGTCGTGCTGAAGTACCAGTCGTGCAGAAAATATTAACCAGGCACACTGATTCTGCAGCGCAAAATGCCTGCAAAACTCTCTCCAAAAGCCTTCTGAAACTCCTAGTAACTGGCGAGGCTGAAGGCCCTATAGGCACATTCAAGTATGCCTGTTTGGGAAAACGTATCAGCTTATATGCCCATTGCCCCATGGATCAGAAGGATGATTTCAAACACATCAATATTATGGTATCTTTTTGAGGTTTGCCCCCTGCAGAGAAATTTAATCAAATGCAAAAGTGGAAGGAAATGAAAAGGAGAGTTGTAACGCTTCGGGATAAAATGTTGTGCCCTGACAATTAGAAAACCTGGCAGGAATCTGAGGGGAGGTTAAAAAATAACATTGGGGTGTATTGGAAAACATAGAGGGTGAAGGGCAGTAGCAGAAGAAAGGACCATAGAAGACATTAAGAGGCAAGGAGAACAAGAGAGAGAGATGAATGGGAAGCTAAATACTTCAGCTGACAAACTTATCCCATAGGAAAGCGGAGGTTAAATAGCAGCAACTATTGGTACCGCTGGCAATTATAACAGATTGAACTGATTTATTTATTTTTAAAAAAGACTTTGGAAGATCCCTGCCTGGACTAGAAGATAAGGAGCTAGAAGATCCTTAATTAATAGGCTTGATGGGCTTAGCAGAATTTGCATGAAGGAAAAGTTTGGGTACAAAGTTATAATGTCTACAATACATTTTAATATAATATCTATAAGTATGTAGCAGATTATTCAAGTTAAATGTAACCTAACAGATGCAATAGGCAAGCCACCAAGACCTCCATATAACAACTGCTTGTGCTGCCTGCCAGTTGAGGGGTG
The DNA here is from genome assembly GCF_027172205.1 of Podarcis raffonei. NCBI lineage: Eukaryota > Metazoa > Chordata > Lepidosauria > Squamata > Lacertidae > Podarcis > Podarcis raffonei. The sequence goes on from NC_070606.1 coordinate 27,500,282, forward strand.
GGCAGGTACCTGACAAATGATCTGTGATCAGCTTGGTGTGTCACAACAAGTAGTGTAAACCTATAAACATCCTTCTAGTGCACTATTTCTGGGTTAGCGGAGTCTGTAACCTGAAGCGTATGTAACTTGAAGCGTATGTAACCCGAGGTACCACTGTACACAAACCAAAACACAGCCATCTTTTGGAAATTTCACATTTCTGAATTTTGCAGTGTGGTTCACCTGTAATGTATACAAAAAAGCATATACTAAAGTATGCATAAAAAGGTACATCATTAGGGGAAGTTGCTTTGCAAAATAATGCATGTTAGGCAAACTCACATGCCAAGAAGTACATATTTAGGAGAAATTTAGAGGCAATTTTTCATGAGGACTTTCTTTCAAAACAAAATTGCAAATGTATAAAAAGGGGGGGGGTTGCAGCTCACAAAACTTTGAACACTTCAGACATTACAAATATTTAATTACCTAATAGATAGTTCATTACCAACTAGGTTCTACTCAAAATAAATTCTGCATAATGACAAAGGGGAAATATAAAAATCAGAAATGTAGAGAGAAGTGTAAGGTGAATAAAAAGAAAATGTTTTGCCAAGAAGATGCCACAAGACCCCGGGGGACAAATACTACCTGTGGAGATGGCAGCCAAGAATGATTAGCATTAGTAGAACCTAAGTTGCACAATCAATTGTGAAGCGATTTTTCGAGAGAGAGAAAAGTCAAAGTCACTTACATCGATTTTGCAATAAACAATATGGGGCAGAGTTACAAGGCATTTTGTGAACAGAATGACTTAAGGAGATGGTTTTGTGCAAAGTAATTTCAAAAACAAACCACCGCATAGAATTCCGGAGAGTTCAGTCCTTGCATAGGATGAACATACGCACAGGATAGTCTTGAATATAGCCAAGGCTTGATGATACCCAGAAGCCTAATCTTTGATCATTATCGTGACTGTTGCCCAGCTACTGTAATCTCTTTGCTCTCTTTCTTAAAATCTGAAATTGCACTCCCCTGCACACTGTACTCTCCTTTCAAACAGGACCATTTCCCCCACACTTCAGTTGCGTACAAACTGAAGCCCTTTGCTGCACGTCACTGGGTGTTATTTATCTGCCTGGATAAAGAGACATAATAAATTGTTTGTATCGTTTGATATTCAGATAAAAAGAGAGTTCTATCTGTGCGCACTTGCGCTGTATTAGAATTATGGAGTGGAAAACTTCCTGTGTTTAGATGATAAAAATATTTGGATTATTACAGAATGGAAAGGAGAATGCGGTTTCTTTGACGTTGGGTCTCTTGTGAAGATGCAACAGCATTTGAACCTCTTTTTGAAGGCTAAGCATAATTAAGCCGAGAGAGGAACTTGATAGGCATGCTGATATTCTTTCTATATGGGTTGAAGGTGCATCTTGCATAACTGTGTGAAATATGAGAGTGATGCTATTCATCAATAGCACATTCCATCTTTTTCTTCTTTTTTTGCTGAGCGTAATAGAGTTCTTGGTGGAGTGAATGGAATCTGGTTTGAATTAAGATGTAATTAACAAATAACCTTTTGCTTTGATGTGTTGCGTGAAGAACTTTCTATGCTCACTCATTTTCCAAAATGCCCAGAAATGGCTGCTGTTAAGTCCAGACAGCACCTTAAGAGACACATTACTTAGGCGATATTGGTACAGTACCCCAACTCATCCTATCCTGGGTCTAGTTCTAGCTTAGCTTTGGTGCTGGATGGCTGTTGGTTCCCCTGCTCTACAAGAGTGTTTCCCAAACTTGGGTCTCCAGCTGTTTTTGGACTACAACTCCCATCATCCCTAGCTAGCAAGGGATGATGGGAATTGTAGTCCCCAAGTTCGGGAAACACTGTTCTACAATCACCCCAACTTATTTCTGCATGTTTCGCAGTTGTTAAAGGCGCAGGAGCAGGCCCAGCTGGTGAATTTCTCAGCAGCATTGGTTACTTTCATCTCCCAGCATGCCATAGGTGTGGGCAGGCTCACATGGACCTTTCCCTTGCTTCGGCTTCTGGAGCCATCCTCTACATTTTTCACTTTGGCTATTATGTTGGTTCAGCAACTTGCCTCTCTTGTTTCTATGCAGTAACATGGAACTCTGTAGCTTCTGATTCTCTCTGCCAATCCTGCCCAATGGATAAAAAATCTTATGTACAGGCCCATTAATGGGTGGTGGCACTATACATAGAGGAGTGATGTATACCTGTCATCAAGCAATGTTGAATTGCTATATTTATTGTGAAAGCTGAGCTTGTGCTGGGGGGGGGGCGGGCACTGTCAATTTGAGACTGGTCATTTCAGAGCTGTGGGGAAACGGTGTCATTTTTGCTGTGGGACCTAAATAGTTGCTCGTTATTATTTTATTAAATTTATTGGCCGCTTTTTTTACCAAAGTAACTCCAGGTGAGTTACAAACTATAAACTGTACAAATGTACAGTTACATTAGTACAGTGGTACCTCCGGGTTAAGTACTTAATTCGTTCCGGAGGTCCGTTCTTAACCTGAAACTGTTCTTAACCTGAAGCACCACTTTAGCTAATGGGGCCTTCCGCTGCCGCATTGCCGCCGGAGCATGATTTCTGTTCTCATCCTGAAGCAAAGTTCTTAACCCGAGGTACTATTTCTGGGTTAGCGGAGTCTGTAACCTGAAGCGTATGTAACCTGAAGCGTATGTAACCCGAGATACCACTGTACCGATGAGAAAACAAATGTCCTGAACATGCAAACAAATGGGAAGGGTGTACCAGTAGTTATTACACACAGACACAACATACTGAGTGACAACATTTTATTGGCATTGCAAGGGCTTTAGGCACTTGACTTGGGGCACAAAAATGGGTCCTTCCTATTGCAAATAGTTAACAGATTGTATGTGCCTATTATCCCAAAGAAGGGCAGTGCCAAAGAATGTTCCAACTACCGCACAATTGCACTCATTTCACACGCTAGCAAGGTTATGCTTAAAATTCTACAAGGAAGGCTCAAACAGTATGTGGATCGAGAACTCCCAGAAGTGCAAGCTGGATTTAGAAGAGGCAGAGGAACCAGAGACCAAATTGCAAACATGCGCTGGATTATGGAGAAAGCTAGAGAGTTCCAGAAAGACATCTACTTCTGCTTCATTGACTATGCAAAAGCCTTTGACTGTGTCGACCACAGCAAACTATGGCAAGTTCTTAAAGAAATGGGAGTGCCTGATCACCTCATCTGTCTCCTGAGAAATCTCTATGTGGGACAAGAAGCTACAGTTAGAACTGGATATGGAACAACTGATTGGTTCAAAATTGGGAAAGGAGTACGACAAGGCTGTATTTTATCTCCCTGCTTATTTAATTTATATGCAGAATACATCATGCGAAAGGCTGGGCTGGATGAATCCCAAGCTGGAATTAAGATTGCCGGAAGAAATATCAACAACCTCAGATATGCAGATGACACAACCTTGATGGCAGAAAGTGAGGAGGAATTAAAGAACCTTTTAATGAGGGTGAAAGAGGAGAGCGCAAAATATGGTCTGAGGCTCAACATCAAAAAAACGAAGCTCATGGCCACTGGTCCCATCACCTCCTGGCAAATAGAAGGGGAAGAAATGGAGGCAGTGAGAGATTTTACTTTCTTGGGCTCCATGATCACTGCAGATGGTGACAGCAGCCACGAAATTAAAAGACGCCTGCTTCTTGGGAGAAGGGCAATGACAGGCCTAGACAGCATCTTGAGAAGTAGAGACGTCACCTTGCCAACAAAGGTCCGTATAGTTAAAGCCATGGTTTTCCCAGTAGTGATGTATGGAAGTGAGAGCTGGACCATAAAGAAGGCTGATCGCCGAAGAATTGATGCTTTTGAATTATGGTGCTGGAGAAGACTCTTGAGAGTCCCATGGACTGCAAGAAGATCAAATGCATCCATTCTTAAGGAAATCAGCCCTGAGTGCTCACTGGAAGGACAGATCGTGAAGCTGAGGCTCCAGTACTTTGGCCACCTCATGAGAAGAGAAGACTCCCTGGAGAAGACACTGATGCTGGGAAAGATGGAGGGCACAAGGAGAAGGGGGCGACAGAGGACGAGATGGTTGGATAGTGTTTTCAAGGTTACCAGCATGAGTTTGACCAAACTGCGGGAGGCAGTGGAGGGCAGAGGTGCCTGGCGTGCTCTGGTCCATGGGGTCACGAAGAGTCGGACACGACTAAACGACTAAACAACAACAACAACATGTGCCTATTACATGGTAAAACTGGCTCTGAACTGTACTTCAGACCGAGAGTGGGGTAAATATCATGTTTTGAATATTCTCCTCAATATTTAGATAGATAAAGCTTAAAAATCACCTCTTTGTATGTAGAAGACTAGCATGTTAGGGAGAAGGCTTGGCTAGAACCTGACTTGCTCACTTTCTATGTGCAGGAATTTCTTTTTGTGAGGGAATCCTCAAGCTTGATCCTCCTGCTGCAGTCTAGGGAGTCTTACTGTTCATGTAGGCTGGAACTTATATTTTTGTTGTTGTGTGTTCCTCCTGAACTATATGGACCCAAGACATCCTAACGCTCCATCTCATATTGCTACCTTTTCCTTGCTAGCAAGTGCAGTTTGCTTTGCAAATCATTCCTTGTGCCCTTTATTTTTATTCCCTTGCTTTTACCTCTTTAGATTTCAGAACTGATGTGCTTTGTTTTTCACGGCAAATTCGCAAAGCTTTCTCACTGAAGCTAATGTGCATAAATGAAAGGCTTGGGTCCGTTGGCCAATTCCTTAATTTTGCAGTGAGAGCTTTTAGTGCTTTGGGGGTAAGGGATGCCAGGCACATAATGGTCAGAATTAGAGTATTCCAGCCTGTTGTTCCAGAGGAGGAAAGCCATGTTAACCCAGATTCTGTTCTATGAGAAGGGTAATAGGGTTGAATTTCTCTCTCTCTCTCTTTTCCTCTTTTGCAGGTGCATGTGTTCAAAATGCAAATTAAACTTTGTGAACTATGCACACTGCTTTAGCATAATAGCAGATAATGCTGCTTGCTCTGCCTTAATGTAATTCCAGTTTCATCAGAAAGCAATTGCTGTATTAGAAGGATTCCTAGCCAAATACTTTGCATTGCCCAAAGTCAACCATTCAGTTGATTTTATTGGGGTGACTAATGCAAGATAGGAAAGCAGGATTTCAACTAGAGAGCATAAAAAAGGAAGGCTCATATATTTAACATGGCAGCCTAGGCACCAACAGAACTTTAAAAATTTATTTAGTTTGTATGGGGGAATGCTTGAAGAGATGGGTATTTTTCATATTTCAATACAAATCTAATTTAGACCTACCTGACTAATGCATGGATTTGTACATAGTTATCCATAGATTTTGTGCATTTGCCAAATGCTCCAGCACTGCACTTGGCTCAAAGACAATATAAAATGCATTTAGAAATTCCTGTTCTGAGAGACAATATGCTGTATTTAAATGGGCTGTTTTTTCATCAACCCCTAACAATAAACGTTTTAAATCATTGTACAGTGACTAGCTGTGTTAGGCACTTGAGATGAGAATGATCATTGTTGCTATTGCTGTTTCCGCATGCACCTGATCTCCCCATTTTGTCTGCCCAATTAGGATGTACCCACAAAACTAGTGGCAAAGGCTGTTCCCCTGCCCATGACTGTCCGTGGACATTGGTTCCTGAGTCCAAGAACTGAGTACACCGTTGCCGTGCAGACTGCATCGAAGCAAGTTGATGGTGATTACATGGTTTCAGAATGGAGCGAAATCATAGAATTTTGTACAGGAGGTGAGCTCTTTGCTATGAAGATCCAGCTCATGGAGTCATGGGCTTAAGTAATGTACCGTATGTCCATTTATTTCACTGGGTTTGCTCTGAGGATGTCTTAGTTGCATATCACCCATAGAAAAGAAGCATCTTCAAGATATGTGACTTACAGTAACTCATTTCTGTTTGCAACAGATAACTGTTTTACAGACTTGCCATTAATTGAGTGGTTCTTTTTTTACAATGCACACATCCTTCCAGGCTATTTTGCTTTTGGCAATTCCATTCTGTGTGAAGGCACCAACATTAGCCTTTTGTGGGCCTACCCCGATTGCTGTAATATTAATCATATATTTCCTTCTCCTGTTGCTGTGAGCAGAAATAACGTCACATTGTTATTTCTGCTTTTCACTCGGAACTAAAACACTTTGAAAGCTCAGAGGTTAGTGTGCTTTGTGTTAATTAGTGGGTTTGGGTGGGAGCTCTTATTAGCGTGTTAGTCTGGAGCTAATCCCTTATGGGTGGGGTTCACCTTATGAGCCCCGTTGCCAGAAGCCCTGTGCAAGGACTTCTACGTGAGCAATGGTGCTTCTCCCCATCTCCTTTCCTTTGCACCTCTGTGCACCCCGAAATTGTCCCTGGGGGGTTGGGAGAAGCCCCAGGACAACCCTCAGCAGGAGGAAAGGGGGGGAATCGTCCCATCTGCCAAGCTGAATGAAGCATTTGCACCAGTGGAACATTCGTAACAGTGTGATGTTGAAGTCCACCCTGTGTTTTTAGGTAGAAAAAAAAGTATGCTCAGACCCTGAAATCAGCATCTGACACCCTTCATGTGCCTCCTCCACAAGAATTCTGGAGGGTGGCAACCCGAGACCAGGCCTTCTCTGCGGTTGCTCCCCATCTGTGGAATGCTCTCCCCAGGGAGGTTTGCCTGGTGCCTTGATTATACACCTTTAGGCACCAGGTGAAAACATTCTTCAACCAAGCCTTTGGATAATTAACATCCTATGTGTTTGTCGGAGGAGGAAGCCAGAGTTATTGGTTTGGTCTTGTTCTTGTTTTTATTATGGGGCGTGTGTGTGTGTGTGTGTGTGTGTGTGTGTGTGTGTGTGTGTGTATCTTTTATCTTGTGAACTGCCCTGAGATCTACAGGTGGATGGATGAAAAATGTGAAAAATGTGTGAGTGGCTGTCTGAACACATTCTTTCTCCCAAATAAATTCTGGGCCCTGCAGTTCATTAAGGGCTTCTGGGAATTGTAACTACATTGCCCAGGTTCTTTGAGTGAAAGAATCGTGTTTCGAATGTTCTCTAAGGGTAGAATGAGAGCTGGAGAACTTCCAACGTGATCGTCGCTCCAGGGTCCCCACTGACCTCTGTCTCACCCCAAAGCGTAGAGCATCCCCATGTGGACTTTGGAAAACATTGTGTGTTGCTTCCCACTAGCAGACTGTTTTTTATTCACAGATTATTCAAAGGTCCACTTAACACAGCTTTTGGAAAAGGCAGAAGTGATTGCAGGGCGCATGCTTAAATTTTCTGTGTTTTATCGGAACCAGCACAAGGAATACTTTGACTACATCAGGTAAGAGAACCATGACTTGTCAAAGGCAAATATCTCTGCATGGAGCTGAGGACAAGGTTTTCTCCACTGTGTATGTAACAAGAAAGCTGCCTATGTGTAAGCTTCTTTATTGATCAGCATTGGCTACCAATACGTGTTATACATGGTGAAGTTAGTAGCCAGGTACTTGTTTGTATAATCTGTGCCACCTCTGAGAGCTTCAGGTGGGTGACAGCTTTATAAAATAACATGCATAAAACAAGACTTTTAAAAACTCCCAAATACAGTCATTTATTCATAATTTGTCATTGTTGCAATTCAGTTAGAGTACAAAAGGATGCATGGGAATTGTAACAAACATTGTACTGTGCACCTCTCTTTAAAAATATATACATATACTTCTGCAAACCTTGTGACTCATAAGAGAATACAGATACCATATTGCTTCTCAGTGGGGCTGGCTGGCATTAGAGGGAGCAATAGAATTCTATAGCTGCTCAACTGAGAATCCCATATGCAACTGGGCAACTGTGTATACAATTTTCAGGGCTGGAAGTGCAGATTGTCTCCACTGTCATTGGTCACCTACTTGAGAAAAGAGACAGGATTCAGCTTCTTCCATTTCCTCAGATAATTAGCAAGTAGGTCAGTAAGCCAAACTATGACTTGCCATCAGTGAGCAAAACGTGTTGCTTCTCCCTGCTAAACTCCTGCCCTGCTGTTGCTCCCTTTCCCAAGCCAGGCAGAAGCAAAACAAGTTGAAGTTGTGTTATGTGCTAACCAGCACTCATAGCTTGTTTATCTCCAAAACAGACCAGCAACAAACTTTGGCTTCCTTTCACAGTTTGTTTGGAACTAGGGAAAAGGAGGAGTAGGGCACAATTTTAGCAGGCTGCATGAGCACAATTGCTCACTCATGGTAAACCATAGCTTGCTAACTTACCATGATGTGTGAACAAGACTAATTATTCTGTTCTAATGTACTTGAATCAGTGTAGTATAAACGTTCTGTAATATATCCAGGCCTGTGGGGGGAAAATGGTCTACAATTAGCTTAACTGGCCACTGGATGTCACTGTACTGCCGTTCAAGAATGGTTACCTGGCCCTTTTCAATTTCCAGGAGGATGGATTTTATTTACTGATGGTGGTTTTGATGTTTAGCTCATCTGCAGCAGCTTAATCTTATTTTGAATACACTTTCTTTTCAGTCTTGTTTTAGGAAAACAGAAAGGTGGCACTGTCAGGAAGATAAACATTTATCGTTTGCCTTGTGGCTGCACTTAAAAGTGTAGTAGCATAGAAATGGTGAAGTCAATAACTCTCTGCCCTTGCATGAATAATTAGTTTTGTTTCAAATGATTGACCCTCCCCCCCCCCAAATGTGCCACATTCTGTACGCATCTCTGTAGCAAGTCTTAGGAATTGGCCCCACATGAAAAAAATCTGTGCTGCAGAATCAGGGAGATGGTTGCTGCTGCCTGCCGCAACAAGATTGCAGCATGGAATTCCCACATTCAGTGTTCCAGCCAGCCATGCCCTCTTTCTGGATACTCTATTCCAGTCCCAACAGACCCTTAGCATTCTGTTGCCATTAGTCTGGGGCAAATCTGTCAATTCTGAGTTCTAATTTTCCCAGACTTGAAATCAGTTCTCTACACTTAGCCCAACAGAAGCAATGCATGACTGGCCCTACCTGAAAGCAAGTCTCAGAGGTTTTGTCCACCAAAAGCACAATTGCTGGTGCCATTTTAAAAAGCTAGAATGTGAGATCTGTGCCTACACACTTATGTAGCTTGTTTTCCTAATGGGAAAGGGGTATATGCTTTTATGGGTGGCAGAAGGTGTGTAAATACAGTGGTTCACCTTGGCTGCTTGTTTCGATCAAACAAAGGAAAGGTTCCTGGTCTGAAACCCTGGAGAGCAACTGCTACCGAGATAGATAGACTAGGGGTCTTTCTTAAAGAAGCTGTCTTGGGTCAAGGAAGTGGCTTTAAGTTCCTAACGTCTCACTCACTGATGCCCCTGTAAATATAAACCATTACCCTTCCTTCATTTCTAGAGAGCAGCACGGGAGCGCTCTGCAGCCTTCGGTCAAGGATAACAGCGGGAGCCACGGCTCTCCCATCAGCGGGAAGCTGGAGGGCATCTTCTTCAGCTGCAACACCGAATTCAACACCGGGAAGCCCCCGCAGGATTCGCCCTATGGAAGATACAGGTTTGAGATAGCGGCGGAAAAACTTTTCAACCCAAATACTAACTTGTACTTTGGGGACTTCTACTGCATGTACACGGCCTACCACTATGTCATCCTCGTCCTCGCACCCGCCGGGTCACCGGGAGACGAGTTCTGTAAGCAGCGCCTCCCTCAGCTGAACTTGCAGGATAACAAATTCCTGATCTGCACTGAAGAAGACGGGGCGATGATCTACCACCACGCGCAGGATGTAATCTTGGAAGTGATTTACACTGACCCTGTGGATCTCTCCCTCGGCACCGTTGCGGAAATCACAGGCCACCAGCTCATGAGCTTGTCGACGGCCAACGCTAAGAAAGATCCCAGCTGCAAGACGTGTAACATCAGTGTTGGACGTTAATTCAGTGGTCCCCCCCCCCCAACTCTTCCTTAGGAGCCTTCTCTGTGGCCTATTCCCCATTGCCATCCGTTCTCATCAGACGCATGCATAAAGCCGCTCTTACCAAGAGTGAACACCAGTGATCAAATTCCTCAATAGTCTTCTTCAAGCAGAACTTAACAATGCAGCTGGCACAGAGCAGCAGCTCCACCACCACCATGGCACCCGGTGTCCACATTTCCCCCTCCCCACTGTAATATTTAGGGCAGGCACACTCACCCCACGTTGTGTTGTCCTCATGTTTCTGTAGCCTCCTGTCCACATTCAAAAATCGTTGGCTACCGGTGGTGAGCAGCACTTAACATGATGGCAAATTGCAACGCAGGTAAGTGTGCCCAAACGTCGGGGAAAAGGACCATCCAACCTGGGCATGATGTCATTGGCGGCAGCGCTGTACCCAGTGAAGCATGTAGTTCTGCCCTTAGTATATTCCTTACCTTCTTGGTCCACCAGTGCTTTTCAACTGTTAGGAATCTTGGGTTTTTTCTTTCTAGCAACCATTTATATATCTAGATGCTGCAATTGGTGTTCCATTTTCTTATTATTTTTCTCTCCTCCTCCTCCTCCTTCATATTGCCAAATGTAACAAATCTATATAAACAAGCTTTAGCGAAATAAAAAAAAAACTACTGGCTTCTAAATGGTGTTTTAAATATGTATTCATTTTAATCTACTGAACAACTTAACTGAGATATCTCCAAACAGCATGAAAGGGTGTAATTGCAGCATGATTTAACTCTTGCAGCCTAGGAAAAAAAATGTCAGCACTTCCAATGTGTTGTTTGACAGTGTTATTTATGTTATTTATATTAGCTAACAAGCAGGGAAAAAACCCACCTGTGTTTCAACATAATAAATAGAAAAATATTTTATTTGTACTGTTGTATAAAATATTATACAATCATATAGAATATATAGATACATTTTAATAGCAACTGTATACATATGTCATGAAACCATTTTTCCCTTATCAAAGATGTAGTTTGTAAACTTCAAATTCTTGTGTATCTGTTCCTGTTGCTCTGACATGACTTTTAATTAAAACAGATTTATGAAGGAGACCATTCTGATTCATAAAAGTTATATAAATGATCAAGCCAATTACACTGAAACATTACATCATTCTTTTTTTAAAAAATAAATTTAAAAATTCCACTTAGGTATATAAGCAGTGTGACATGATCCCACAAATGTTTTTTTGAAAGTTCTTTTTTTGTTTTGTTTTTCTCTTTTAAAAACCATGCTTCAACGTTACATACAGCAGAAATAAATAAAAAAACAAGTTTTGTGGCTAAATAGGCTTCATGAAATCAACAGCTTCTTTTATTACTATAGCAAAAAGAGCTGAGGTACAATCTATTGTCTTCAGCTCTGTTCGCAAGGAGGCGGTTCCCCTAGAGGCATTGATGGAGGCCTCTCCCTGCTCAGCCTCCCAGGCCAAGCAGCACACAACCTTAACTGCACAGTACTGACCTAGATTGTACCCCAACCCCGTGCTGGCTATTTGTGAAAATAAAGCCCCGCACTCAAGGACAGGACCACACGGTTAAGCTCAGCCCCACACGAGGGGCAGTACACAATGACCTCACATACAGTTTACCCAGGGATCCCCCAACTTTACAGAAGCAGTGCTGGAAGACTAAGGATTATGCCCCTGGTTTTCTTGTCATTGGTACAAAATGACAAAACAAGACTAAAGACAGTACATATATCTCTACCTGGAGCTCTTCTTTGCCACCGAAACCTGCGTTTGCCAGTGAGCGGTGCAAACTCGCCGACTGTCCCTCTCCCATGGAATTCATGTGCCACTCAGGCGTGACCTATTGCAAATTTACCTCCGTTTATAAAGGCGTGTTCCTTTTTTAACGGCAAGACCAGGGGGTAGGGGTGGGGGAATATATCCACGTTTATAATCTATCACAGTAAACCAGAAAAGAAGCCCAGCCTCCTTCAGTTCATCACCATGACACTTAGATTAAATAATCTGCATACATTGATCTATCCAAAATATCATAATGCAATAAACTATTGTCACTATTTTTAATAAACTATCTTGGCAATCATCACACAGGAAATATTAAGGTCCTACAAAGTGCATGCTTTCAAACAAGCTTTGGTTGTCAGGAAAAAGCAAAACAAATTATAGCACTGGGCTAAGGAAAAGTGCTACAGAAATAAAAATTGGCATGTGCCATTAATAACTTTGCTTCACTTTGCTTTATTTCGGTTTCTATCAACCGGTGTCTTTTAAGCAATTTCTGCTTAAAAGGATGGAGCAGCTTTACATTGCCTGGTCATTTTTTAAATAGCCACTCTTTCCTGTTTAAGTTCTTTCTCCCTTATATACGCCATATTTCGTAGCCCCGCACCCCACCAAATAGCTGAGACTTTTCAAAATTATTATTTTTTACCTCTTTGTTCTGCTTCAGCATTTTCTTAAGCTATTTTACCTCGCTCTATGAGTTAAGGGCTCAAGTGACGAATAACCTTTTCCTGGCTCCAGCGACATCCAACACACACCTGCTTCTAAAGCTTCTGGAAGATCACCAGAACTGCAATCAGAGTAACTTAATAAGGGTTTCGGCATGGAAACAGTCAGTTTTGTATCACAGTCACCAGCCCTGCTGATCTTATTACTCCCCATTTGCAACACCGTGAATTCTGGGTGCACTTTGTAAGGGAGATTATCATGACGGATAAAGCTTTCGGAACTGCTAGTCTAGCACTACTGGCCTTGTTCTGGCAAAACCCCAGTAAGCTTCCAAAGAAAACCCAAGCATCCCTTGAATCTATGCGCAATATCACAACTACTGGAGAGCACAGCTGCTGTTTAGGCAGCCGGTAGCCACTGTCCTTGGCCTGCAGCAGCGCTTGGGCTCAATAACAGCAGGTGCTGCTGCTGGTGGTGGTGTGGTAGCTTGTGTAGCAGCACTGGCAAAAACAGGAACTCTAGAAAACACTCTGCTAACATTACCCAAAGACCTTAATCTATCCCATCTCAAGGACTGCAATTTAAGTCTGAGTGCCACAAGCTTTAGTTTCTCAGTGCACACTGTAATCAAGGTTCCTCAAGAAAGCAAAAGGCTCTAGGAATGGGATAACGGGGGCGCAAGCAGCAACACTAGAGCCAAATGCAATGGGCAAGACTGCGTGACTTTGCCAAAATGGATAAACTCCGAAACTTAAAAGTACCTGTAACCAGCTTGGATCATCATAACTGTGTCTTAAGATCCACTCTGATGTTTTGCTTTGGAGTAGTTGAATAATGAGTGAATGAAGGCAACAACAACGAGACACGCTCACGAAAACTTGTAACTATTAAAGAAAAATTAGACTGGCAGGCAATGCACAGAGGAGTCCTGCTCCTGATAGCTATTTTCATGCAGGACCTCCCTGGTGTTTTGCATTCCAGTGCTCATGCCAGAGATGAAGCCTGGAAAAATTAATTGGCCGACTCCTTTGCCATGAGCTAAGGGATAAAAAAGCCACCTGTCATCAGCACAACACTCCACCTCTCTTACTTTTTAAAACTGATGGTTTGTTTGCTTTTTAGATTTCTCTAGGTGTGAATTTTATAGCTCCTGGGAGGCTGTCCCTGGCGCCACAGGATTTGTTCCATCTCCCTCTCATGAGGGTGAGAGAGAGATCTGCCTTGAAAGGTCAGCAGCTGGCAGTTCTCCATGATCAGACCTGCAACATCTGAGAAGACAAACAGAGTCCAGAGTAGGATGGACAAGGTGCTGGATCTACAGGATCCAATGTCCCCTGAATTTGGGGGAGGCAGACATTCCAGTCCTGAACCTACTGTAACTTTCCTCCCAATGAGCAATGAGAGAGGGAGGTTTTTATTTTTAAAAAAGTCATACAACTGTAGAAAGCCACATGAAAGGCCATGGTTCAGTGACAGAACATCTGCTTTGCATGCAAAAGGTCGCTGGTTCAATCCCTGACATCTCTACGTAGGGATGGGAGAGAACCATCCCTGAAAAGACCCTGCCAGTAAACAATGCTCAGCTAGATGGACTAATGGTCTGACTCTGTACAAGACAAGCACAAGTGGGTAGGGAAAGTGGGCTTCGCCGTGTCTCACAGATGTGCTCTGCCCACCAAAACCCATTTATCTAAACCAAGCATTATTGACAAGAGAGTTGGGTCTGGAAGCCCAGCTGTCTGTCGTTTTATCTTTTTGTTTCAATTGTTCTGCAACCAGTGGTTATAAATGGCCATGAATATAATTATCTAGAAACTGCCAGCTCATAAGGCACAGGTCTAATGATCCAAGTGGACATTGCAAACATCATTGTTTTTGGAATTGTACCTAAAATGGCAAATGGGCATGTGCAATATGGCTGCTGACTCCTTCCCTTCCACCACACACACACACACCAGCGATATTTCATTGCACTTACAAATCTAGATGGCATCCACCTAGTAAAATACATGCAATTATGCCATCACTCCTATTAGTAAATGGGTGAGAGTGTGTGGGTATCACCTGCACACGAACAGGCTAGGCACCAAAATACATCCAGGGGTAGGCCTGTGGTGGGTCTCTCCAATTGGGGGGGAGCGTGAAGAAAAAAATTAAGACCCCAGCAAGAGTGGCTTTGGGTGAGGGGCAGAAGGAAGGGATAATGTGAGCAGAGGCAGGTGGCGGGTGCGTTTATGGAGAAGGAGGGAGCTCCAAGCCTAATCTGACACCCCACTTGGAGGATCCTTTAAACTTAGGAATTGTTCCTTCACAGTTTCTGGGAGCATGAGGTGGGGGGTCCTCTCCCTGAGTCTTGGCTTTGGGGCCAATGGGAAGCGGCAAGCTTCACATACATACACACACCCTTAGGCCCCCACCCCCAAAGCTGTCTTGAGGGCTGTACAGCTTCCACTGCAGCCCCTCTGCTTGAACGGGGCACCTGCCAATGATAGCAGAGAGGCAGCTATACTTGAAGCCGGCTCCATACAGCCAGAAATAATGACTGGGTAGTGGAAAAAGAGGAGAGGGTCAAATGAGGAACAATAACCCTCCTCCTTCCCCTGTTTTTCTTCTCTCGTTCAGCAACTTTCTACACAGTGCACTTCAAAGAGAAATCTTGTCTTCCCTGGTTAAGCAGGTATTGCATGCCTTATTGGGGTTTTCCTCTCACTCAGCCAAAATCAATGAGTGCTATGCAAATTCAGGAAGCTGGGCCCATCGTCCAAAGCCTAAGTTAGGTTCCTGCTAGAGTTAGCTTCTTCCAATAAGCATATTTAGAACCAGAAGACCCTGGTTTTTTCCCCAGAACAATGAAGCTCTGCTAGCTTGCTCTCCCCAGCTTTCCAGCACAGGAAAGGTTGCCTCAGCCTCAGCAAAGCCACTCTTGCCTTGATGTGCCAGCATGGCAGGAACCGCATGGTGATCTGAATACCCCTTGCGTTGTGTGGAGAAGACAGCCTCTTTAAACTTCACAGAGCTGGGGATCCAGAAGGAATAGCTGCCATTCACACGGGCCTCTGCTGGGTGGGGGAAATGGGCAGGCTATGGTATTGCAGTGAAAATGGGCAAGCCAAGTTCTTCACCAAGAAATGCAGAATTCTACAAGCTGTGTGCATTACGCAAATAGTCATAATTTATCCGTGACTCTTTCTTCTGTTTTTAATTTAGTCACGGTGACGGAAAAGCCGTTAAAGGCCCTGAAGTCACACCACTGCAAATCCTATGTAGTTACCATGCTGCCTTCTGACATTTCACTAAGTGTTGCCCACACACACTTTCACAAGCATGCCTTTGCAAACCAAGAGCTAGGAGCCTCCTTCCTATTTTTACCAAAAATATTAAGGAGATAAAAAGCTGCCGTTGTCAGGAAATGGAATTCTATGCCCAGTTCCATATGTTATGCAGGGGTGTTTTTTTTTTGCTGCTTGCGTGGAATTACAGCACTCACTCACAAACAACAGCTCAGACAAGCTCTGCATATTTCTATTCTGCCACAGGATTCCACCTACCCACAACATCTGGGTGCTGTCTCATGCATCCAACATGGTGCCCTATATATCTTTTGGACTCCAACTCCCATCAGCCCCAGCCAGCACGGCTAACAGGTGGGAACTGTACTCCAAAACATCTGGAAGATCTGTGCTGGCTACCCTTGATTCAGACCACATCACCTCCTGTTCCTGCCTCAAACCCATAATACCCCCATCCCCCCAAGTGTGAACCACTCTCCAAAATTCTGCCTGCCAATTTGGTATCTGAACTAGGTATCTGAGGCTCTTCCTTTGTGCCATAATTCTTCCCACGTTTCCTGCACCTGAAAAGTAGAATTTCTACCTACCCTAAATACAGCCTGAACGATGCAGGAGCCAGTGGAGCTTTCCATGCAGTCCAATCTGTGCACATTCCACAAACATAGGTTGCTGCCTATATCAGAGCCATCCTTTAGTCTCTCTTTATCCTGCAGGAGCTATCTTGCCCTGCACTTCCACCCTATCTCCGCCACTTCAGGAGGGGTGTCATACACATCAAGTGAGAAGTGTCTCTGCCAAACTGGTGGATTTAGATGGTCCTTATCTGTTAAATATTGGAGGGGAAACAAGAGGATCAGGAACCCCCTAAATGCAGGACGGATGAAGACTTGCATCTTGGGTGCCCATTAAATTCTCAAAAATGTCCCCTCCTGCACAGGTATTTGATCTACGGAGAAAGTAAGATTTTTGACTGATGGTTGTGTTTCAGCAAACAGGGTCCTCTAGAGCACACTGAACCAGAAAATACAGCTGCTCACATTCCTGGGGGTTGTTGGTCAAGTTTTTATCTGCAGGGGTGTGCTGGTTTTCCTTCCGTCACTGTCCTCAACCAAGATGGAAAACTACAGTTTCGCTGTGACCTGTACTTTTTTACCTAGCCCAGCAAGCAGAAAAGAGGTTCTTAACTAGTGCATCTCTCCTCCCAAGATTAGGGATGGTTTTCATTCTGGCCCTCCCAGTGAATCCTAGGATACAAAAGCTGTCCAGGCTACACACTGGAATATCACAAATAAAAAAGGCCTATCAGATTGCGGAGGACACTTCATAATGCTGACTGAGTAGGTTTAGGAGAATTGCCTACCTAGAATCATGTTCCAAGTTTACCTGATGGGCAGCTCAAGAGACTTTGACATGCCTCTCTTTTTCTCTAGTCCTATGCTGCCCAAGTGGAAAGAGACAAAATAAAAACCTGGGTGAGCCTGTTTGGATGATTGCACTGCCCTTCCATACCTTTGAGTGCTGTTGAATTAGCACCATCTGCCTGGAAACACGTCGCAGTGGAGCTTTGAAGTGAAACAGGAAGTTCCGCCAACCCGGCTTCCTGAATGTGCATATATGATTACCTCCTTTTGGCTAAAGCGAGGGGAAACTTGTCCGAGTGAAAAAACAGCTCCAGAAACAAGAGACAACTCGCAGGTAAGTGTTAGCCCTCCCATTCAATCACTCCTCCTTCCTGCATTCTCACACCCCTTTCTCTCACTCTCTTGCTCACCTGCAGCGGTAGAACATAAATAAAGTGCATCAGAATTTCAAGGTGTCAAAGCCATTGTGCAGGAAGAGCCAGACCTGTGCAATCCTCTCTCTCACTCTCTCCTTTTCCCAGACCAAGGAGTTTTACTATTGCAAACCACTGGACTTCAGATGGTTTTGGAGACATCGTGCTTGCTGATGAGGACCTCCAGCAGCCTCAGCTTGGCTTTGATGTGCTTGTATTCCAAGTACTCCTCTGCCATGGGGATGCGGTCCTCCTTTTGGGGAGTCCTGTAAAGTGGTAAAATTTGAATGCTGGGGCTTAAAAGGAGCAAGCGTTCACAGAGCACTTCTGGCTCAAATATGACTTTTGTGTTTGTTTCCTTAATTATAGGTTTCCACATATAACAAGGGGAAAGAAAATATAGCGCAGATATGTTTTTAGGAATTGATTTTTAAAAAACCACATCCAGACAGTCTTCTTCCAAAGAAGAGGCAAGTGAATGTTGGAGAGAACTGTACACAAGGTTAGGCTATGTGCTTGCTTGCAGCAGTGGGGTTCAGAGACTGTGGGACACCCCTGCACTCACACACGTTAATATGTTTGTTAACATGTTGAAGACCATTGGGTCTGCTCTGTATGTGAGCTATTCTAATATGTGATCTTTTTAACAAATCATAGGTACTGTTCTCATCTACAAATGGCCAACAAATACTCCCATGGAATGAGCAGGAGAGTAATCCCCAAAAGTGTACATTGTGGCAAACTTAAAACTGCCAGTATGCTGGTTCAACTCAATTAAACCCAACACACATAGACAGACAGACAGACAGACAGAGGTGGCTGCCCATTATATCTCTGCATAAATGGCTCCTCTGGACTTGTCTCTTTCCAATCATAGGCACATAGGGAGGAAGTTCTCCTGCAGGAAGATACCTCTTATTCTTATACACCTCAGTAATAAACTTTTTTGTGGTGGAGGGCAGAGAGTTGTGAGCATGATGTGTGCCTGCCAATTTCAATTCCTAGGAAAAGAAGGGTACCTTTGCTATGGCAAAATCAGAAATCCTTGGCAAATCTTGGTTTGTGTAGTCACCAGAGGAAAATTCTCAGGATTTTAGTACTACAGGGGAAAGGCTCACTCAGAGATCTGTAGACAACTTACTCTTCAGGATCTGTGACTGTCTAGGTCAGCAGCGACATACAGAAGGGGTACAGAGACCAAGCATGAATGTAGTTGCCTTACCTTCCTGTTTGCTTAAAGAACTGATCCTCAAATTCTCGTAACATTTTCCTTAGCCTTTTCTTATCAGCTCTCGTTTCTCGGAGATGTTCCAGCAGTACGGGCCTGCAAAAGGAGAATTGTATCTGAAAACACTGAACGTGACAGACAGGTGACAGATTTGGGCTCAGGAATATGCATGCAGCTTCAACAGGTGCTCCTCTTTCAGCCCATGCCTAGGACAGGATGTTCTCAAACGACATGCATTTTACTAATTAATTCCAATAGATATTGAACGTTCTGACAAGACACAGAGTGATTTACAGTAATGTTTTACACTAATTATTATTATTATTATTATTAGGCAAGTAGGAAAAGTTGTACTACATTAGGTCAATTTCCAATACATATTTACTGCAGCTGTGGGTTATTGTTGATGCCGTAAAAAGCCTATTAGCACAGGCATGAAACAAATAAATATATCCTCTGTTACATTAGGCATGTGAACAGATGGCTTAGGATCACTTCAAAGCACAATGCGAAGAGATGACGGGGAGATTTGCGCTTTTTGTTCCCCACACTTCTACATCTTGTCAGAAACCGTATCCCCCCTAAGGAACAACCATGCTATTTTGTCCAGTTTAAGAAACAAAAGTCAGTCCTCACATTGTGGCCTCGTGCAAGTTGGACATTGACAGGGCAGGCTGTTTGACTGCTTTCTTTTCATCCAGGGGTGACACAAAGGCAGGCTCATTCTCCTCATCTGAATGACAGAGATGTTCGTCAGAAGGCAAATGGAGGGACATGGCAGAGGACAATTCATAGCTGCTCTGGGAATGATCTTCATCAGAATCTTCCTCCTCCTGCTTGTAACACAGAACGAGGGTTATCAAATTAATTACCTGCATGCACATTGGTGGAAAGGAAACATAAAATAGATCTGCACCAGAAATAACTACTGAAAAAGTTGAATAGAAATTGCATGAGATTAACCATGGTTAAAAAATAATGCTAAGAAAATGTGACTGACAGAATCTCCTCAGGACATAAGCTACACACTCTTAATCAGGAATTCACATGGTCATTTCCACAAGGGAATTAGCTTTGTGTGACACCGCCTCTTAACATGAATGTAAGAAACTGCAATTTTGGGGATCTAGTTTTCCTTCAGAACCATTTCCATGGAGCTAGCCTTGAAGCCCAGTCCTAAACAAGTAAAACTGCTGAGTCCAATGCATGTTATTTCTTGGGAATAATGCTTGTGTTTGCAGCCTTACTCATGTAAGCAGATTGCCACAGAAAAGAAAGTGAGGCACACCCTTAATGGGGCAGCAACAAACAATCTGGATTACTTCACTCTCATAAAAGACAGCTTCCCAAAGGATGGTCATTGTTTCCCAGTACTGTACAAGCTTTGTATTTCAAAGTTTGAGCTAGACACAGTGGTTACTTTTTAAAAGAAGAGAACCCGGGGACTCAAATCTGCCTGGGATGCAACTTCCCTAATCCAAAAGATGGGGATACCCAGGAATGTGGGAAAGGAAGGGCAGGACACATCAGGATTCCTGTGGGAAACACCGGTGTGAAGACCAGTGTCGTGCACCAAGTGTGGAAATAAAGTGTGCACATATCAGTTGTGTCCCCCAGATGTTGCTCCCAGGGATTTACAGATATATGTATGGACATATTTAACTTCCAAGGGTTATTAGTCTGCTGTGGAAACAGGGCCGGATTTAGGTTTGATGAGGCCCTAGGCTACTGAAGGTAATGGAGCCCTTTATATGTCCAGCTGTCCTTTGTCAACAACAAATTGTCACTGTTTTTCGTGTTGAATATATGCTATATGGTAATTTATGGACCTAATAGGTATCAAAAGCCATTTGTACATAACAAAATATGTATTTTATCAAAGTAATTGCTGAACTGAAATACAATTAATACAGGGTTTTTTCCTTTAATTTTTTTGAGGGCCCCAAGAGAGTGGGGCCCTAAGCTATAGCTTGTTTAGCTTATACGTAAATCCAGCACTGCGTGGAAAACACCAGCGTAACATTGGTTTCCAGCAGTAGTCCTGGATGTATTGTCAACCTGCAGGGTTAATTAAAACTGTAAAACAGTAAATTTATTTTTTAAAACAGCAACAACAATCATTATACAGAGAGGGAAGATGGAGCCTAAATAAACACTGTACTGAGCATTCTCAACAGCTGCTATTCCATTCTTGGGAAGGCTATTTTGCAGTTCCCTTGGTTGTACTATTCCCTCAACACATTCCGTGAGAAGGATTCCCTAGTGAGCAAAATGCTTCATATGAATGGAGCCTTTAAAAAGGCAAAAGTTTGGGCAGATTTATTTCCGCAATCTCCTTTGGACTTACAATGGTTGTGATCAAAGTTGGCGTCGACAGAAGCTGCTTGATAATTCTGTATCTATCATAAAGGGGCTTCATCAGACTCCTATCTTGCTTGTTTCCCTGAAAAGAAATAAGAAGCAACACCATATTGACTCTGGCGAAACAATATGTCTGTATTGTGCTGGGTGCCAAAGAAGAAGCGTTGTTGGTCCTAATTTATACACTGCTTTATGTTTCTTTAGCATAAACAGTAGCAGGAGGAAAGTGTGACTCTGGCTTTAAAAACAACAACACAAATTCACTGCTTTTTTTTTTTTGCAATAGGGATTTAAAAACGAGGAAGTAAATTCCTGGTTGGCTACAATTTCACTGGAGCACCACGTTTGTGTAGAAGTTGAACTCCAGCAGTCCTGCCAAAGAGGATGGTCAGAAGTGCTGAGATCAAAATTGCTACTGTCTCTGTACACTCCTTGCCCCTGACAACTGCATGATCCATTGTCTCAAAATACTGGCACTGTTATGGCGCTGGGTGCTTGGTTTAGTGACTTGCTGTTGACTGTCAGTCAACATAAGGATTGTCAAGCCGCAGACTGTCCAGATATTTACCAACCTCTCCTTTGACATTATTTAGTCTTAGCACCACAATTAATTTCTGCCTCAAAATAATAGGAAAGAAGGACTCAAGCCAAGACAAAATGAGGTAATTACACTGAAAGAAGTCATACATTTTTGCCTGCTCCTGGTGGCTGAAAGGATTTTATTCATGTCATATCCTTAAGATTGTCCATTCTTATGGAAGGTCTAGTGAAAATGCCGAGGCACCAACTATGCAGTTCTAGAAACCACATTATGGACAGTTACAATGAGAAGCAGTACAAGTAGGTTTGGCTCGAAGGTCATTTTGACAGACGTCCCATTCTGGGAAAGTTTAAAGGCACTGGTAACTGGAGAAGCTTGAGTAATTCAGTATCTGAGAATCCTCATTTGACCTGACCTGATCTGAACCTCACAGACAAAGATGCAGATTGAAACTTAAGTTGTCCACCAGATTTTTAAACCGGATGTTCCAGTGGCTCAAAAACAGTAACAAAACATGTTTAAACATGCATATTTTGAAGAAAAAATACATTGCAACTAAATGATTTAAACATGTAGCTAAATGCGAATTCGAGTGCAGATTTAAAAAATGAAGAACATCAGAAATGTGTTTGATTAGTGACACAGACCAGAAATAGACTGATTTGCCAATCCACATTTGCAACCTTCAGTTATGGTGTAATCCTCCATTTCCACAATATATAAGATCTATACATCCAGGGCAGCGACTACACAGACACAAAAGCCCAGCGTAATCAAAGACCAAGTGTAGACTTAAAAACCCCTCTACTGCAAACATCCCACCAGTTCAAGCATTGCAGCCAGATAAACTCTCCCCCCTCTCCCTCCCCAGTGCTGTTCTGGGGGATCACCCCCCAACACCAACCCCGAGCCAACTGAAGGGGACAGGTGCAATGAGATAGCCCCATTGCCCAGGACTTCCACTAACATGGTGTGTTGGGTGAATCCCACCTTAAGTAAGATATGAACTTTGCTGTAGGATAAATGGAAAACCAAGAAGCAAATCCTTAAGGATATGATGCGTGGGAAAACATGCAATAGTCAGGGTACTGGAAATGGGGGCTGAGAGGAAGAAAAACTGAGCAGATCTAGAAATGAATGTATGAAACTCCCTTATACTGAATCCTTATACAGTAATATCCAAGGCCCCAGACAGGACGTTTCTCCAACCTGCAATCCTTGAACTGCAGACCTGGGACCTTCTCAGACAAGACATGTGTTCTCTCACTGAGCTATCCTCAAGCAAATCAGCTGAGGGCAGACCAAAGGAGAGGGCAAGGGAGACAGACTTTCTTTTTAGTCCAGTTCAATTGATGTATGAGAAAGCAGGAAGTAAATATTTGCATCATTAGCCTCTTCAGCCCTGATGCAGAGGCACATGCAACAAGACCAGTAGCTTTAACTGCATGCAGCGTCACTGCACAACCAGAAAGGAAGCCCCACTGTTCCTCTGCATGAGGATGAAACCACACCCCCTCTGGCAGGCCACCACTGCCTATGGCGCAGCCACGCTAAGGCAGCAAAGGGGCCAGCCCCACAGATCCACAAAGGTAAGTGGCTATTTCTGCTGTTAAAGCTGTAGTGCATAGCATACATAGCTCCAAAGCCAGCCACGGGAACCAAGTCTACAGTACCTACTGCTCAAGGTGGCAATTCAGCCCCAGGAAATACATGTCCAGAGTGTGTGCAGTTCCTGAACCATTGATATATGCAGGTCCACCTTAGCATATGCTGGGAGACACCTAATTTCTCCTGCATGAGCATGCACAGAAAGAAGCTTGTCCATCCGTAAAGACACCAGTTTCTTTTGCTTTATTGTACTTTCTCTTTTCCCACGCATAAATCCCCTGTTCTGAAACACTTTAACTAGAAAACATCTACACAGAATCAGGAAAGTCAGTCCTCCCTTCGCCAGGTTTTAAGCACCCATCAGGTTGCACACATAAAACTAGCTAATCAATAGGCAGAAGATTTCAATCCATTCTCTCCACTTCCATTTATAAATTACATGTAGGAAAAGCAAGAAGGAACATGAAAAGATGCATTATATTCCAGTCTAAAAGAAATCCATGCCTCTCCAATATGTACATGGACTTGCGCAGGCAGAAGTTGTACCAAAACACAATACACGTGGAATAATTACAGTTTGACCTCAGCTTGTCCAAGTCTCAGTGAAAGAAATGTGACTTTTAGGCGTGACCAATATATGCACAACTGCACACATGCGCACATCGCCAAACCCGGAAATGTCATAAAAGACATCACTAAAAGGGCAGAAGAGGGGTGGGCAGGGCAGAATGGGGTGTTTCAATTGAATGAGTTTTCAAACAAGCGTGCAGTGACTCGGAATGGAACCCCGTGCAAATCGGGGGTTGCCTGTACTTCCAACTGACTTATTCCGTGTACTCAGCACAGCTTGTAACTGTAACATTAGCCCCAACAAACCTTAGCTAGATTAGGTCCTCTTCTTTCTGTGCTGTATAACCATCTGCAAGTTTCTGATTTATGCACAAAGCCTTGAAGACCCCTTAGAAAGTGGCTATATTTCAAAGTGATAAAGCTTACAGAGTTGTTTTGATGAATCAGTCAAAGGTTCCTCGCTCCCTCCAGCACCAACAAGTGTCATTTGATATCCTATTCTTTGAGTTTTCTCTCTGATTCAGAAAGCACTGTGGGCCTTTCGATCCGTCTTCATGCAGGCATGTACCTAATTAGATTGGGTTAACCTGGAAGGCTCTCTGAAAACAAGCCCCAAAGCTGATGCTCATCAAATTTAGTTTAATTATCATCCTGGGGGGGGGGAATACAAATGCATTTGATTTTCTTTACTATCAATCTCCCATAAATTGTTTCAAGTAATCTCAGCTTACAGCCTTATTGTACTTGACTCTTAACTTGGGTCCCCACTGCAGGGTGGGGACCAAAGGTAGACAAACTACCCCAGAAGGAGCACAACGTGTTTCCCACCAGAGGTACTATGCTTCCTGACCATAAGAGATCCTCCATCCTTGCTAGAGTGGAGTAACTTCAACCTTGTTTGTATATGCCGCAGGCTGTCTGCACTGAAATTCAGGCAAAGGGGACAAAGTTCTCTCCTGGTATCAGCCCTGGCTCTCGTGCAACATCTTCTCAGGCAGCAGCTTACAGGACTGGGCAGAGATGAAAAAAACATCCACTCCCCAATCTTATTTTGCAGGTGCCATGTGAGTGCACACATTTAACTAATCCTAGGCCAGTTACAGCTGCCTGAAAAGTTTTGCAATTTGTTTTAAACTTCTGAGGATTAACAGGGATAAAGCAGCTTTCATATATATGCTTCTGACAGAGCTCATGATTTCTTGGTATAATTTTAAGTAGCCGAATTAAATTGTGGCCAGGGAGCAGGGCAGGGGGTGGGGGTGATAAGCAAGCAGAGCAAAAGCCGCTAAGGGTTGTTTTTGGATTTATGTACTGATTTATATGGGTGGTTTATAATCCACTCTTCATTAAAATCAATCCCAGAGCAGGGAAAATCATAAAAAATATATGTTACGTAATAAAATATAACAATCCGGAAAAAATCAAACCACCACAACAATAAATCAATTTTACATCACAGCACTGCAAGAGTGACAAAGCATCTCCTACAATCGCTGTAAGGATGGAAGTGAAATTTGATTCAGTTCTCCATTTCAAAGGTGAACCTACCAAATTTGGTAGATTCTGAAACAATACACGATCCAAAACTCATCCACTGTTTGAAACTGACACTTCTCCGAATATTGCAATGCACTTCTTCAACTTGTCCTCCAGGAATTTGTCAAATTCTCTTTTCTAACCATCCAAGTGTCCATCACCACCACTTTTGGGAGAGAATGAATCCCTGTGCATCATAATGACACCTACACTGGACAAAGACTAACTCCATGTAGCTCACCCACTCAGGTCTCAGTAACACATGCCAGATTGGCCCCCACATCCACGATTAAACCGTGGATGATAGATCTTTTATTTGGGATAGATCTGATGTATAATAACAACAGCCTAGGTTATGCTGGTAAGCAACTGAGCCAGACAAGTCAGGCTGAGATGGAAAAGGTTCACATTGCAGAGAAGTTCTCACAACTGAGTAAGTTAACTTAAAAACAAAGCTGATCTCCACTGGTGCTATGATGCTGCATTCCCTTTCTAGGTCAGATTGCCTATCAGACCACAAACAACAACAAGAAGAAGAGGAGTTTGGATTTGATATCCAGCTTTATCACTACCCTAAGGAGTCTCAAAGCAGCTAACAATCTCATTTCCCTTCCTTCCCTACAACAAACACTCTGCGAGGTGAGTGGGGCTGAGAGACTTCAGAGAAGTGTGACTGGCCCAAGGTCACCCAGCAGCTGCATGTGGAGGAGTGGGGACAAGCAGATTAGCTTAAACTGAGGGTCATGTAGTTACTGCCTAAAAATCATGATCATTGGATACCACCTTGGACATAAGGCAGGACACAAAAATGTCTTTTTAAAAACCCTTGGGGCTGATTTAAACATGGGAGCATCCACACAAAGACCACGGAGAAGCATCTTCCTGTGCAAATGCTTTATACAGCTGATGACACATTGATAAGCCTTGAGTCCGGTGCCCTGGAGTTCCTAAGTGGGCCACTGCTTTATGACGGTCTCCACATGGCCATCATAAACAATTAAAACAGCCCTCATCCCTTGTTTTGAAGACGTTGTGCCCAGTCCAGCAAAACAGAGATGTCCTTGTCCCACTGATTTCAATGGGACACTATCTCTGAAATGAGCCTGTTATTTTTGCCTGTATCATTTGTCTAAGACCAGAGAGCTTACGAACAACACACACAAGGCCTAAAGTCTTAAGACACATGCTTCCTAATTAAGTTGCTGACATATAAACGAGACCCATCATGGTCTTCCCTCTGTCAACTGACATCTAGCAGCCATTCCACCAGAGCAAGAGGTGGGAAGAAGGGACACTCCATCAGTTTGGCTGAGAGACTAGATCCATCAAGATGCCCTCTCTTCTCAATTGTCACCCAATAGCAGCCAATCTATCAGGCTGCAGGAGGGAGATGGTGGGCACGGCTGTTCAGCTGAGAGACCAGCTCCAACTGGCTCCTCCTCTTCTTGAATTGTTTACATTCCTACAGGTGGCCATTACAAGAACTACTCTGTATTCTTAATAATGGATGTCTAAGCTGACTTGTTTTGCTCATCCCTCCTTGTTGCCTTTTCCTTTTGTGTTATGTTCTATAGACTGTAGTCCTGCAAATACAGGACTGTTTTGTTTTTATCTTGCCTAAGCTGCTCAGGCAGCATCTTCCTCTCATTCCTAGTGGAAGTTTCATGAAACATACTGACCAGGAACTGCACATTTTCTCTGAACAGCCTATCACTTCTTTGTCCATCCAGGACTTCCTAAAGACATTATTTGTAAAGGAGGGACGTATCTCCCCCTGCAGTTTTCGTATAAATCTACTAAACTGTTTCATTTAACTCTTCTAAACTGTTGGTGGCAAAACGTGGAGCTACCCTGAAGGGGTGGGACAGCAATGCATAGAAACTGCCACTGCCTTTTTGGTGGCTCAGCACATGACAAACAGGCCCAACAGTTCAGGAGCTGAACGTGGCTCGAGGCTGCACAAATAGAAATACCGTACAAGAGCCGTGTTACCTTAACGTTCTCGGGGATATGCAGCTGCTGCCGCTTCTCGTTCAGTCGTTTCATCACGGCATCCATGGTTTCTTCTACGGAGGGGCTCGGGGGAGCTCCTGCTGTGTCCTGCTTCACAGTCTCTTTGGAGCTCTCCTGATGAAGGTTCCTTTGAGTTGCTTTGAGGGGGCAGCTTTGTTCTTCTGACAGTTTGAGTTTCAGCTCTGGGAGGAAAATTCCCAGGATACGAATGAGCAACCACTTGCAACACATTCCTTCTGCCACCACAAAATGTGCACACACACACACACACCATCACCACACTGAGCTGGTGACCCACAGAGTTAAATGCAATCCCCCATCCATATATGGTAGCTCACAAAACGTGTGTTAAAACCCCTGGTTTTAAGAACCTAAAAAGATCCCTGCCGAATAAGATCAAAGTCCAGCATCCTGTTCTCACAATGGCTAACCCTTTGCTTACTGCATTTGGGGATCCTCATTCTGCTTCTGAGTGTGGCCCTGGATCCTTGCTCCCACATCCTGCCCTTGCGACACGCCTCTGATGCATCGACATCAGTAGACTAAAACAGACTTAAATCACTCCAGATTCCCACAGGAAGATCTGCATCTGAATTCCACCTGCTGTGGCCATTCTCAACTTTGCACATGCCTTCATAATAATGGTAATACAGTGGTACCTCAGGTTAAGTACTTAATTTATTCCGGAGGTCCATTCTTAACCTGAAACTGTTCTTAACCTGAAGCACCACTTTAGCTAATGGGGCCTCCTGCTGCTGCCGCGCCACCAGAGCACGATTTCTGTTCTCATCCTGAAGCAAAGTTCTTAACCCGAGGTACTATTTCTGGGTTAGCAGAGTCTGTAACCTGAAGCGTATGTAACCTGAAGCATCTGTAACCCGAGGTACCACTGTACGATGATTAGGTTACTTGTCCTGATTTATTCCACTTTGCATTTTGCAAAAAACCAAAAAAGCCAACCTCATCTGTCTCATCATGCAGCATAACCCTCATTGTTAATTGAAAAAATATGAAGTGGACGTGATTTCCTTCTGGTTGGGATACAGCTTATAATGGAAGCCTAAGAAACTCACACTCAAGGGAATATCCGACACTCACAACTTAACAGAATGGGGGGAAATTAAGTGTTTTAAGCAGTTTGGTAACACAGGATCAAACGCATCACTTAACTATGAGTGTGTAAAAGGTATCAGTGTAATGAAGCTATTAGCTCAGCATTAACTTCATTAGTGTTGCACTCTGTGGCACTGAGGGAGATCAATGACGCTGCTATTTAAAATTACAGGAAAAGGGATGGAATCTAGCAAGCCTGATTTCCATTCAAGCCCCATTCATTTCATTGAGGCTTCCACAGGAACAGCTCCTGGCAGACTGCACTTTACAGGGCAAATCTACACTGCCAGTTTACACAAGCTTAACCCAACAGCCTTCTCCCTAGAGAAACCTGAGGACTAGGGTAGTGGGGCTGGGGTATTGCTACAGTTCCTAGGATGCTTTCAGGGAGGTGATGGCTGTTAAGACTTGGGTAAAACCAGTTTTGTGTATTCTATAGCAGTCCTGTGCACCTCTCCCAGATGTTGCAGGACTACAACTCCCATCATCCCTGACCTTTGTCCATGCTGGTGGGGGATTATGGGAACTAAAGTCCAACAACTGTCCACTCCTGCTGTTAGGAAATTAGGTGCTTTTCTGGTAAGGTTCAAGACAATATTAAATATCGGACTTTCAGCATCTAGCTGAATTTGACCCTCCTTCAAGCACTAGTGAGACATTACTTCCCCTGTGTCTTCCACCAGATTTATTGGTGAAAGAGAAATGACCTATCCTACAGACTGCAGCTAATAGTTGTGTGCACCTTTAAGCTGTTTCCGACTTTTGGCCAAGTCGTTCATCCATTTCATTACTTCGGGATTCGATATTTTGTCAGCGTGAGAAGGCTGGACAGGAAAGAACAAGGGGGAAACCAGATGGTTAGACTGTGGCTGTTGTTATTCATACATTATTAATGGCAAAGTTGCCCCCATACATTCTGCATTTATTAACCCAGAATATATAATGTTCCAGCTGACATCTGGATTGTGGTCCAGGCTGGGTCAAAAGTAACTTGACTGCCAAACTCTGTTATACATTGATGGCATCCAAACCCCACTAGAGTCTAAATGGCAAAAATGACTTACCTGCCCTTTCACCAGCCTCTATAATAAGACTGCACATTGCTGCTCCCTAACCTTGCTAGTGCCCAGGTGACTACTGGCTCTTTTTGCTTAACGTGGCAAGTGTATCTGATAAACAGCACCTGAGTATTTGTGACATCATTGCTTAATTAGCCCAGACCTTTATGAGGTCACTTGTAGTTATGAGGTCACTTGCAGCCATCAACACTAGTGACTGCCATGTCTCTCACCAACATAAATACTAGTAAAGCAGATTTGCATCTGTTTTGGACCCAGGAAACAATAAGAAAGAAACATAATTTAATCCAGGCACATGAACACTGTGACCCAGCAAGTCAAATGCAGTCTCATCCACCTCACCAAACACCACAGAAACATGTGTGGTTTCTCACCCGATAATTCTTCTCTTGCTCAAACTTTTCTTCATATTTCCTGATTTTCCTCTTAAGACTTTGCAGGTGCTTTGTGAGTTGTGCTATCGTCTGCGGCTCTTTGCAGTCATCACAGCTACCTCTGGAAGAACTTCTTGGCCTACAAAGATAGAAGTTACGAAAATGAACTAAATGTGAAATTGCTTTGCAGGATTAGGTCTACAACTGCAATGGAGTGATGGGACTCTGGTGGAGGTGGGGGGGTTAGACCATGAAGGAGGGTGATGCGGGAGGGATAATAACAGAGACAAGGAGAAACGGAGGAATGGTATGGCCTGGTCTGGCCTGCTTGTTCCTTGAAAAGCTGTGGAATCTGCTGAAAGCAGGAAGTGAAGCTTTTCATGGAAATGAGGACAGTCACCTGCTAATGTCTACACATCAAGCTGCTGATAAAGACACATAGCCACAGAGGCTATGACAGTTGACAACCCCATTCACCAGTTGGGCAGGTCTGCTTTAAATCCCAGAAGTCCACCTGGCACCATGATTTCTATACTGTTCAAGGGTGTGGTTAGCAAAACAGGGGCTGGAGTTGGAAACCTCTTTCTATGTGTGTCTGTGCTGGGACAGAAGAAAGGAATACAGTGGGGATGGGAACCTGTGACCTTCCAGAGGTTACTGATGAGAGGTTACTCTCATCGTCCCTGACCATTGGCCTGTTAGGAGCTCGTCCTACACTCGAGTAGGACCCTGGTAGAGTCACATGCCTGACTGGCATGTTTTCCCCCTCCTGGTCGTTCATTCAGGACCTTCAAAAGCTTTCTTCAGCCTGAACATCAAAGCGACCAATGCCAACAGACACCAGCACACTTAGGGATCCGCAGAGTCTGCGCAGTTCGCGTGACAGACCTCAGCAACTCAGCATTTTGGCTGATCTACTTTATTTACATATAAACACACACAGAGCACTGCAACATGACTCCCTCTCTCTCGAGCAAAAGACAGCAAAGATAAAGAACATAGGACAATAGTTCCACTTCACGGAACTTCAAACATCCTGTCTCCGTCACTTCCCACTTTGTGGAGTCAAAACATACACTGTTATGAGATAGAAAAAAATCCCATGACTGCAATCATGGATCAGTAATTCTAACATGGCCATGCTGGCTGAGGAAGATGGGGATTTGGAGGGCAGCAGGTCCCCCCATCCCTGCACTGAAGAATCAGGAAAGTGAAGAGGAAGAAGACAGAGCATAAGACAGAAGGATGATCTCCACTTGATCCAGCATTGGCCCTCAGTTGGCTAGAACGATGGGATGCCCCAGGAAGGGGAACAAGTGATCAGTCCAGGGCTCTCCAGCAGTATCTGAAAGCACCTAAGATTTTTAAAGGGACTGCTCAGACATGTGGCAGTGCTATTCTCAGATTAGATTGGCAGAGGGACAGAGTATTTAAGGGGCACCAATGTATATTTAATATTTTTTTAAGTGTTTGTTTTTTTAATTAAAAAAGAACACTACTTCTCCCGATATTATTATTTCACTTCCTCTTGAGAGAACCCAGCTCTCCCTTTTGCATCCTAGGCCAAGCTCATTTGCACTGCATGCTTCTTGCATACTCACCAAATAACAGATAAAAATAGGAACACATTTTATAACATCTCTGTTCTCTTACCATGAACCTCTGCCTCAGCCCCACAGTTCTGGTGCTTCTATTCAACCTGCTCCGTGATGTATCCTTTTACTCTGCAATAGCCTGCCTACCATGGATCGAAAGTAACAACACTGACTTCCATTATAGGGTTATTATAAAGATTTCACCTAGATAATGTATATGAAGCACTTGGGACACTTGAAAGTATTATGCAAATATACTACGTATTATCCGTGCTTTTTTTTCTTTTAAAAA
The DNA here is from genome assembly GCF_027172205.1 of Podarcis raffonei. NCBI lineage: Eukaryota > Metazoa > Chordata > Lepidosauria > Squamata > Lacertidae > Podarcis > Podarcis raffonei. Next base: position 27,532,049 of record NC_070606.1, read on the forward strand.
ATGTTTAGGGGTACTCTCATTTTCCTACTCATATTGAAATACTGCCCCTCAATGAGGCCAAACTTAGATACACAAAATGTTTAGGGGTGTGCGTCCCCCCAGAAAAAAGCACTGCATATTATTATTATTATTATTATTATTATTATTATTATTAGCCAAGGTTATGCTCGTAGCACAATTAAGCTTGTCTATTTTATCTTTAAATAAATGGCTGTTATCAGCCGTTCAAAACATATCTCAGCAGTGTGCGTGTGTGCGCACACAGAGTAATTGCACTGTAGCTGAGCATTTGGGGGGCTAGCCATACTCCAAACCTAGACCTGCTTAAGTTATTACCTTTCCCCAGAGAACACTGGGAATTGAGGTTCTGTGAGAAGGGGGCTAACAAAATTCTCACCACCTATACCAAACTACAATTCCCAGGGTTATTTGGAGGAAGTTTCCAGTTGTTTCACTCTGGGAAGGGTTATCATATCGTAGAGTTGGCAGAGACCACGTGGGTCATCTAGTACAACCCCCTGCAATGCAAGAATCTTTTGCCCAAGGTGGGGCTCGAACCCACAACCCTGATATTAAGAGTCCCATGCTCTACCAACTGAGCTATCCCCACATCATCATCGTTTGGTGTTTGCTATTTAATAGGTGGGAGGAAAGCATCAGATATATATTAGAGAGAAACATTAATGGCCACGCAGAGGCAGCCCTGGGAAATAAACCATGTCTTAGCTTACATCATGAACAGTTGAGCACTTGGTGGAGAAGGAGCTGATTCAGGGTCTAAATTAAATCTCTGGCTTTGGCTAAAAATAGAGCAGCGAGGAGACAGCAGAGGATTATCTCCATCAGTAATGTGATACAGCAGCCTGCTGGTCCCTAAGGAATGGTGGTCTTCATGTCCATTGTCTGCATCTGCCTGGCCCTCTTTGTAGACTTGTGCAGGCTCTGCAATGACAAGATGAATTTAACAGGCATTTAGAAGGGCAAAGCTCATTAGCTGCACACGTTAAAAGAGCCTCCAGTGCTCCCTGGAGAAAGTTGTGACAGGACATAGCGGAAAAGGGATGTAAGCATATACCAAGAGAAGGTTGTGCGCATCAAAAATAGTTTAAAAGAAAAACTTTAAAACTGACATCCTAACAAACTTACCGGAAGGAAGTCCTAAGGAACCTAGTGGTATCTAATTCTGAGTTAACATGCTTAGGGCAAGGCCACATGGTGAATATTGGAAGAATAAATTGCCAGTTGCATGCAAAGATGCTGCTTGGCTAAAGAGACTGAGGAACGGCCATCCCTCAGTGGACTGGAGTCAGGGTTGACATGAATGAAACTTACTAGCAGCAGTAAGGCATAAGTGAATAAATCTTTCTATTACACTTCCTGAGATAATCGTTTTCTCGCACTCTTAAAATACTATGTGTTCGTGAATCCTGACACGACGCTAAAAAGGTTATATGCTAGCTATATTAGGCAGTCCTTGGGCCTAAGTAGCTCCCTGTAAAGAGACGAATGGGATTGCTTACATCCATCAAAGAACCTCTAAAGTAGGGTTGCCCAATTTTGAAGAGCAAAAAAGAGGGCACATTTGCCGACTTCTTCTTTTAACTAGGGATCGCTATGATGACTACCCATGAAAAGGAGGACATGTCCTGGAAAAAGAGGGCAACCCTACTTTAAAATGGGTTGTATGACTCTTTTCAAAATATTACAAAACATCAAACAAATGAGCCATGTAATAATAAAATGGGGGGGGACCTTTTTACCCCTATCAGTTTCTTTCAGAGCACGCAAAGCCTAATTTTTATCTAAAGTTAAAACAGCTGGATCAAAACAATTTATTAGGCTAAATAGATGGCATTTGCAATACATGTATTTAGTAGTAGTAGTATTTATTAGATTTTTATTGCACCCTTCCTCCCAGTAGGCCATAGTGGCAAACAACAAAACAAACTCGCGCGCTCTCTCTATATATATAAGGATTAAAGAGCTTGCGAGCTTCTAATAAATCTCTTTAAAGGGGGAAAAATACACATTAATGAATAGTGCTGCATTCTGGCAGACATCATGAGGAGCGAATCTGACCTAGTTTTCTTTCCCCTGACTTCTAAACTGTATTGACTGACAGCTTCTATAATTTATGATCATGGATCAATCACCACTCACACAATCCACCCAAGATAGATTTTATATTTACATTAAAACGAAAGGGCAAGTTTTCCCTTTTCAAATAAAGACTGCCTATTGTTAACATTCTAGCTGGTCTTTAAAAGATGGAGTACGGGGTGAACCGGCACTTTGACACTTGGGGTGCATATGTATTTTCCTGGGAAACTATGCTTGTGTGTTTAATCATAAACAGATCCATACACCTGAGACGAGAGATAAGTGAGCTAAAACCTGTAGGAGCAGTTTGTACACTATGCATAGGAAATAACAGGGACACAATATTGACATTACAGAACAACACATCATGGAGGCCTGAATCCAGAGATTATTGCTATTCTCTCCACCAAACAGGTGCTCCACATTTCAGTTTGGTCATTCAAAGGTGGAGAGGGAGAGGGAGAAGGAAAAAGAGGGTACTTGGAATCAACCCCCCTTTCGACACACACAAAGCTGATAGCACTGTGGTTATGCACACGTATGTGCTTCAATACATTTGAACGCCCAAGTTCAGCAAGGAACCACAGTGTAAGCAGCATTGCAGTTTCCTACCCAGTAGTACCTTTGCACCTGTGCAGGGTTCGGTCCAGAAGAGGGTCCACAGACAGACACTCATTTGTCTGACAAGGCAACCTTGCTGCATTGTGTGCTGTGCTCTGCTTTACATGCATTCTCAGGTAAGAACTTTTATTTTGCCTGCTCAGCTTCTAATCCTCTGCAGCCAAAGGCAGCTCACCAGATAAGCCAGAATGGGACACCTCTCCTGTTTCTGCAGTCCCAAGAAAGGGGTGTTGAGTTTCGCCAGCACATGTGATTGTGGAGTTACAATCCACTTGTGGCTAACCTGTGGCCCTCCAGAGGTTGTGGAGTTCCAACTCCCATCAGCCATGTTGGGAGTTGCAATCCAGCATGAAGCAGACTTTCAGCCAGACCTTTGGCTGAAAGATCTGGGAATTATGTAACTGCAGAATAGTTGCTGTGAGCTGTACACAATGTAGATGCTGCATGGCAACCACTTTAAACCACTCTGTAGGGTGGGAGAAAAGCAGTTGCCCCACAGAGTCAGTCAACACAGGTAATATTTTATGGAAGCTTATCATATGCTCCAGCCATGAATCTGCTTCTTCAAATAGGTTTGTGATCAGAACATGTACAGAGAAAGCAGGTCTTCCACAACAGGCTCCCCACATGGTTGAATTCACCCTGCCAGCCACACACAATGACCTGCCGGCGAGTCTGACAACCGCCCTGTTATTGCAGAACCAGGCTGGAAGCGAAACCAAGCATACGTGACTGGTAACTGAACAACAAGATCATTTGCAAGCTGTGCAGCTCTGTATTAAGGCAAGGCTAATCAAATTGGGGCAAAGGGAGGAGTTGGCTTCTTATGACAAATATTGTACCCTCACTTTTGTATATTCACATGGCTTTTCTTAACTGATTTAATGGCTCGGCCCTAAGTTTGCTTCAATTGGCAAACAAACGCTTGGGGTGAAATCAACTCCCTCAGCACAATGGCCACAAGCCATTTTGTTATGCTCCAAATATACAAAGATCAAGATTAAGGTTATTTTCCTTTATTTTATATATCCTGAACTTTGATGCAAAGCTTTTCCAGTGAGATCTGTGCCTCCTAGCTCATGAACAAGAGAAGTCCACAATTCTCAAAAGAGGGAAGTGCAGGGAAGTTGCGGGTGGCCAGGTAGAAAATAAAATCCTTCCAGTTCCAGTGCAACTTAAGAATAACTTACAAATGTACTAGCCCTGGAACAATGATCCTCATGGACACGAGAGAACGAATTCAGGGGAGATGTGCATTGGCTGCTTTTGAATGTGTGTGTGCTGGAGCAGCCAACAGCCTACCCTCCAAATGTTGTTGAACTACAACTCCCATCATCCCCAGTCAGCATGGCCAATAGTTAGAGCTATAGTCCAACATCTGGGCAGCATTACATTGGCTATGCCTGGTGTGTGGACTGAATTTTGCCATATCAGAGGAAGGCCGACCTTGAGCATGGAGGACAGTGGCTTCTTTCTTTCACCTCAAATTGATCTACTCAGCAATTTTAAAAGCAGAGTGGCTTGGGTCTCTTTTATATATCTTAAACCAAGACAAAATAGAGGATGCTGACGGAAGCAGCTGGATACATCTTCCTTTCTTTGCCTTAATTGGGGCACATCTAATGAGGATCTCTCTAGCCCTTGAGAGCTATAGAGTTTTTGCACCAGTGGCTTTTAAGGATGTGAAATGCATCTCAAAAGGTAGAACTGCCAAACTAATTTGAGAGATTCTTAGAAAGAGATGGGTTAGCCTTTGCAAAATGACCGAGAATAAAAAGCTTTTGAAATAAGCTCTTTTGCTACAGTTACTTTATTTATCTATAAAAATTACCTTGGGATTAGGCCATGTAATACTGACCCATTTGCCTTAATGGAGACCACACACGGCCTGCAGATTTTAAGCTTGCCTATAACTCATCTGCTTGCTATGCTGGTCTTGCTAACTATGACCCACTTTCATGCACAGTGATTTGCCTTCTGCCTGAACCCAGGAATCCATCTCATGCCATCTGCGTGATTACAAGCTCTGAATTGACAGAAAAGAATCCCAAGCTTCAAATCCATTTATTTCCAACAGTTGATTTTGAGCGAGAGAAGAAAGGGGAGGAATGAACAAAAAAAAGGATGCACACAAAAAAAGAGTGTGTTTGATGAGCAAGTCATTGGTGATGAAAATTAATGTGTGGCTTTTAAGTCTTCCACTTGCTCTGCTCAGGCAATCAATCTGCAATCAATAACAGAATGGGGAAATCAACAATGGCCTGGCAAAAGTGTGCAAGTGTGTGTGTTGGACAGGCAACAGACTAACAGTCACTGAAAAAGAGAACATGTTAGCACAATCCTAACAGTAGAACATAATCAGAAGTGAAATGGCTGGAAACCTACAAAAACCAATTTTGTGTGAAAATGAAGAAACTGGCCAAATTTAAGACAGTGCTCTTCCCCAAAGTAATCAGTATTTATATGAATCAAAACACACAAAATGGCATTTGGCTTTCCTTCATTTCTCCTCTCACAGTCACATGTGTGTGTGTATGACTGTATTAACTTTTATTCAATCAATAATAATAATAATAAATAACACTTGTAACCCCAAATTATGCCTCAGCCCTCTGTGCTGTTTGAAGGGGGGGCTGCAATTTATTAGGTCAAGATGTATGCCACTGATTGCCTCTATAATCAGAAACAAGGACAGCCCATTAACAAAGACCTTCTCTTACCTCCACAACTCTCCCCATCAACTTGCACACTGCTGGTTGGGATCGATGAAGCGACTGGGTCTTTTGAAGCCGGCAGCTGTGGTGTTTCTTCCTGGTTCGGCAGAAATGCAGAGCAGAGGTCAGTTTCAAGGGCTTGCAGCTTCAGCAAAGAATTCTGCAGGCAAAAACAGAACATTGGGATAGATGGAGAGCGAGGGAATGGCAAGGATCAAGCCTTCAGCTCCTTGGGGCTGTCTGCAGGAAAGGCTGCTCCTCCTCACAGCTCAGAGAAAGTGAATTAACTGCTTAGACATGCCATACTCCTTATGCGCCTTCGTTTCCTCCATCTATTTAACTGTTCTGGATTATTTATGACACAAGGGAAAGATCATCTCATCAGCAAAAAAGAAGAAAAGATTTGTTCCTGAAAGCCAGTCTGAGAAGCTGGAGGCTTTGCTCTCGGAGCAAAAAATGCCATGTAAGGATTTCACAGGTTGTGCTGATTGCAGGGCCTGGTGGCATTAAGCCCCTCCCCCTTTCCCATTCATAAAAAAGGAGGAGAATAAAATCCCCCCATAGCATATTTTGCAATACATTGCAGAAAGTAAAGGGTTACATTTCTAGACTCCTCTTTTTTTCCCCTTTTTCTTTTTTGAGCAGAGGGTTGGCTTTTCATTTCCCATCCTGCGCCAGGGCAAAATTAACAGATCTTTGTCATTCGCCGCAAACAAATCAATGACGGCAAAGGCTCTTTATCTCTTAGCAGCTCCTCCAACTCCTGTTTCACGCTTGATCCATTTCTCATTCCCAGGCTTGAATACAGAGTGCAATATTCTAGCCGCATAATCTGACACAAGCATCTTGCTGGGATGCAAGCATTCCCACAGCCCTAATCATTCATGGACCGAGGAGGTGACGAAAGTCCGTGTGTAGGCCATGAAAGTACAATTTCTCCCCCACCCCCAAATACAGGGTAGAATGCAAAAGAGTTCATACCCTCTGAGCAGGTAACAATCCAAGATAAAGCAAAATAAGAAGAGCTTGTCAACGCTAAGGCATAAACGAGCATGGCTCCCAAAATGTGTGACCTCATATTTCTACAGCTTACATTTGATTTTAATTTGATTGATTGATTGATTGATTGATTGATTTGCATTCATACCCCAACTCTCCTTTACAGAGCTCAAGGTAGCAACCACAGTTCTTGGCTTCCCGATTTTACACTCACAACAACCCTATCAGAAAAGTTAAGCTGAAAGACAGTGACTGACCCAAGGTCACCCAGGGAGCTTCACAGCTGAGTGGGGGCTTGAACCCTTGTCTCCCAAGGCCCTCATCCAGCAATCTAACCAGTATACCACAATGGCTCTTAAACTGCAGAGCCCAGGGAGAGGGATACAGGAGCTCAGTCCAGCAATATCTTTATCTGAACCTAGAACCTCTTACACTGTATGCAAATATACCCTCAGCTAGAGTTCAATTTTGTTTGCATTATAATGAGAAATCACCTAATCTGCATTTCCTGACCCTTATGTGAACCGAAACCCAGGTATCCTTAGAAATTCACACTTCTCAGAATTTTGTGATACAGTTCTATCACTAAACAGTGTGTGCAAAAATGTATGTATTTGGACAAAGTATATATGAAAATGCAGATTTTAGTGAAAATGTGCAGAAATGTGTTGTTAGTGAAAAATGTTTGCAGAGACGTGTTATATTAATGAAAATTGCATTAAAATGTGTTTATTAGGAGAAATTCACACTAAAGCACCGGTAAATTTTCATGATTCTTTTTTTAATGCAAATTGCTGGAGAAATGTGGAGAACTGGATTTAAGAATGGAAAAATGAGAAACCAAGAGAAACCAACATTGATAAGATTCATCCATCCCTACCCTACACCAATGTTTCTCAGACTTCTGATAACTGCCAGGTGTTTTCTGAATCAAAGCTGGAAGAGACACTTCATATATTCCTCTTGCGGGGGGGGGGAGAGAAAAAGGTTTAACTTTTAGAGTGTGCAAGAGTGACAAATGCACACCCTCACAGGAGTTTAGCTTCTGGGTTTCTGCATGAACCACTTGTCCTGCAAATATCTCCTTCTCCTCCTCAGGCAAATAACTTGTGCCCCTTCTCTGCACCGGGAAGAACTGAACAAACCAAACTACATTCTACACAAAAAGACATTGCACCGTCACCCATCCAGCAGAGGCAGACGGGAAGAAGGCAAGGCCAGAACATTCAGCATTAGAACTTCCCTCATCCAGAGATATAGGGTGGCTTTTGGCTCATAGGAGGGTTAAATGATTTAATTCATTTTGTTTCAAGAACTTCTATGTTGCCTTTCATCAGGCAGGGAGGGCATTGTTTCCAGGGCAGGGTGCAGTGCTGTAAAATAACTAACAACCCAGCAGCAAAATTTGAAGCAACGCAACACAATCTACAGAGGGTAAATCCACAGCATAACCTAAAATGCTTCTTCATGGATCACAGCCTTGCTGTGGTGAAAGGGCTTGAATAACTCAGAGAAGCTATGCCGTGCAGGGCCACCCAAGATGGACAGGTCATAGTGGAGAGTTTTGACCAAATGTGATCCACTTGGAGCAGGAACCGGCAAGCCACTCCAGTATCCCTGCCAAGAAAACTCCATGGACAAAGACAACAGGCATATAAAAATGCTTAGGTGAAGGAGAAAAAAACCTGCCATCTGGAATATAAATAGTATTAATTTAGGCACTAGTTGGGTTTCTGTGGGAAGCCAAAAATGCCCTTTCCCCTCCCCACCCTCCAAACTAACTTCTGGTGATGAGGGCACCCAGAAAAGGGGATTGGTTGGTAACTGGGGTTGTGGTCACTGACCCCTAACCTCTCTCCAGCACCATCTGTTTTTGGGGAGCGTTGCTTCCTATGTGACTTTGAACCCATATAGTGCAGAGTTCTAAGTCATGCAAGGAACCCACCCATATAGAGAATGCACACCACTTCAGATTTCTCCCCTCCAATGGGTGATGTGTAGAGAAACCAGCAAGGGCAGTCCTGCAGTCATAATACTACAAGTGAGGATGTTTAAATGGGGATTGATGGAGCAGTCTTTCTGGGATGTTTCTCTGCTGATCTTCCCATTGGAAATCCCCGCTAAACTTCTTACAAACCATAGAGCTCCCCAGAACAGTTTGTACATCACTGCCCTGGGAGGCATCAAGAGAATAAGCAGGATATGTCTGAAATATCTCTCTCATTTGGCTGACCAGACAGAAGCAATTAACTCCTTCATCAAGAGGAAAATACACTCCTCAATTTAGAATGATCCTACATATATATATTTGTTCCATAATTAACAGCTGGCACTCTTTACTAACTATGGTACAAAACTGCCCAAGCAGACTAATGTGTTAAAAACTGGGTGGTCAGTGCTGTTTTTAGCAATGCCGATGCTGTAATATACTCATTTTTAGAAAAATTAAATCAGCTCTAAATATATATTTTCCCCATCTGTTGCAGGCATGAGGTTTCCAGCAGATTTCCAGCTACCGTTGAGGGATTTGAAATAAAAATATATTTTTTAAAAATATATTTTTAAACATGGCCTTGATAGCAACTTGGCATAGAGAACCAATATAAATAACTGCAAACCATCAAGTCTGAAATCTCCCATTTCTTACTGTTTCCTCTTTTCAGAGGGATGGGCCAATGAAGTGCTATCGAAAGGTGGAGGAAAGCTGTTCCAAAGGTGAACCCCTGGAAAATAAGCCATTCTCCTAATGTACACATTTACTTCATATGCCTGAGCCACAACAGCATTAAGAACGTAAGAAGAGTCTTGCTGGATCAACTAAAGGCCTCTTCAGTCTAGCATGGCATTTCCCACAGCAGAACATCAGATGCCTTTGGGAAGCCATCAAGCATAGCATGGCCACAATTGCATTCTTCTGCTATTTCCTAGAAAACGGTATTCAGAGGAATGGCGCCTCTCAACCCGAAGCTTCAATATCAATCACTTGCAGCCATTGGCAAGACATATCATTCCTCCTCCTGCCCTGATTCGCTGATAAAAATTGCTCCAGACCTTGAGGGGAACTACGTTTAAGGAGCTGTGCACAAGACAAAAATCTACCAGGTACAACTCTTCCCCTCACTGCAGCACTATGGAGGGGGAAAGTCACTTGTAGCAAAATTCTGCTTTCTTTATGACTCTTACAGCACAGTCCTACTACGTGTGTTTGTTCAGAAGCAGGTCCCACAGCATTCAGCCAATATCCCACAGCCAATATGTGCGCTTAAGATTGCAGGTCTTAAAAAAATTGTTTCTTTTGGTTTCTGGATATATATATTTTTCAAATCTTAAATTAGGTTCTCCACATTTCCACCTCAGTTTGCGGTCCTCAGGAAAATTCGTCAGCCCTTTAGTGTGGGTGTCTCCTAATATAAATACGTTTGTGTGCAATTCATATATTGACAGCAGTTTTCTTAATATAATGTCCTCTGCAGTATTTTCAACAATATATCCATTTCTACGTACACTCCAAAAAACGAAGGGATGCATTTTTGAGCATATTGCTTGGTGGGAGAAGCGCACTGCAAAATTCGGAGGAGGGTGGATGTCAAAGAATGACTGTATTTTTGTTGTCCTATTGTTTTGGGAAATGTGAATTAGGTACGCTCACCTTTAAATGTGAACTGAATTGAATTTGTCACCCATCCCTAGCTTTGACACCTCCTTTCACTCATTCATCACTACCACTCATGGCTTCCAAATGTCTCCTGCTTCCTGAAATGGCTCCACCCATTTTCCCTCGCTGCCTCTTATGTCTGGAATGGCCTCCCAGAATGCCTCTGTGTTACCAGCTTTCTTATTTCCTTTAAACCATCCTCAAAACCCACCATTTCAAGGAAGCCTTTGGGTCAACCTCCTACTCCCTATATCTTTCTGCAACTAAGGTCACATCCACACCATACATGTAAAACACATTTAAGGCACGTGACTTCTGCTGCCCCCCAAAGAATCTTGGGAACTGTAGTCAGTTAAGGGTGCTGGGGATTGCAGCTCTGTGATGAGTAAAATAAAATATAGTGTGCATGTGACCTAAGCAAGAGGGCATGTAATAGAAAAGACAACATGTTCTTCTCTCATTTGCACAGTGTTGTTTCCATGTGTCTGTTTTAGATAGCAGGCCTCTTTGGAAAGGGAGCTGTCACACCTGCTCATTTGCATATATGGTGCTAAATAAATTAATAATAATAATATATCTCCCTTCCAGGCTCAAACTGGCCTCACACTGACTCTTTCTATGTAGGCTGAATACAGAAGTCTTTGGAAGGACCTCAGAAAGCCAAGTTTAATCAAATGGGGTTTTTTTAATACAATGAAATACGTAACAATGAAAGGGCCATTTCTATTACTAGTCACTAGGCTTTTATTAAACACTAGGCTTTACTTTAAACACACACACACACACACACACACACACACACACACACACAGCATCCTTTCAAGGAAAGCAACATTTCAAAAGAAGGAAGGTGGTAGATTCAGAGTCTATTTAGGGGTTGGTTGTTGGGAGTGCGGGGGGGGGAGAGACATCAAAGAGAACACATCTTTGCCTACCTCTATTTATCCAGAAAGAAATTGCTATGGTTTTTATATGCGATAAACAAGGAAACTGTCAACATCTGTTAAGATGGGAAAAGGAGGGGGAGAAAACACACTGCCATTTCCAGTCAGCCATTTCCTTTGTGCGCAGAACAAACCAACAGCAGTGAAACACAAAGAGACTCGTGTTTTGTTTGTTACAGGCCACTGCTGAACCAGCTATGCAGAAATTGCTTTATTCGGGCATGGCATAAGGGCTATAGCTATTTTTCCTTATTTACTAAAGAAATGTCCCTCTTGCTGATGGGCGATGAAGAACCTGTTTATTGCAAGGACCTCTGGAGGGGCAGTGCATCTCCTAACACAGAACCACCTTATTTTCCCCCAACAGAACTTATTGGGGGGGGGGGCTTTCTAAATTGAACTGATATCCATCTCCGTAGCCCTGCCCCTTTGCTTTCGAAGACCCAGCCTGGGTTGTGTCTTTTGATCACACTGCAATACTGGTAGAGAAACTCTGGCCCTTCAGATGATGTTGGGACTCTCAACTCCCATCAGGCCCAGAGGGGGCAATGTAAAGGAATGATAGGAACTCTAGTTTAGCAACACGTGGAAGGCCATAGGTCTCCCTCACCCACACACACTCCTTTGCTAGAATATATTCGTGTACGGAGGACCTTTGGAGAGGGATGCTTGAAGAATCTGATCTTTGTTGAATTCTGGTATGAACCAACCTGATCCACACCTCCCAGACTAACACACAAGCTGGAACTTTGTTAGCTGCCAGCTTTCCACACTTCCTGGTTTTTCCAACATGAATCTCGACCCACAGAATACAAAAAGGACAGAAGTTCTAAGATGTGCATTTTGAGAGAAAACGCACATAAATTCACATATGAAATACAAATTTGGGCACACGTCTTTATTTAAAACTCAACAGGTTAAGGTGGAAATGAAAAAGAAGAGACAGGAATGAACACGTGGAAAAGTGGCATGGACTTATTGGCCCATCCTGAACTTGGGAACTGGCTTCCGTAGGTAGGGATGTGACTCTTCTAAGGTTTTTAGACCACACACCAAGCCTGTAAGAAATATGCAGAGCTCTCCAAGTATACAGTTGCACCTTTGAAGTCGAACGGAATCCGTTCCATCCAAAAGTCCGTTTGACTTCCAAAATGCTCAGAAACCAAAGCACAGCTTCTGATTGGCTGCAGGAAGCTCCTGCAACCAATCAGAAGCCGCAGAAGCCCCATCGGACTTTCGGCTTCCAAAAATAGTTCGCAAACCGGAACAGTCACTTCTGGGTTTGCGGTGTTCGGGAGCCAAAACATTCGAGAACTAAGCTGTTTGAAAACCAAGGTATGACTGTATATGCAACTTGGGCTGCAATCCCAACCCCTTTTACCTGAGAGTAAGCTCCTTTGAATTCAGTGGGATTGACTTCCAAGCAAACATGGTTGGGACTGCACCCTTTACTCAGCTATCCAAGCCCCTTGCCAGACCTCCATATAGTCCATTTTTTAAACGACCACAGTTTCCAAGCCACCTAACGGCTTGTTGTACACAAACCAACAAACGATGCATGGGCAGCGTGGAGGAGGATGGACACAGCAAAGCACAGCTCCAGGACTTTCTCCACACAAACACAGCAGTAGGAATTATGTCATCTGTCAGAGAGCTGAGGGTAACTGACAGGCCCTCCTTGCTCTTGCAAGCGACTGAGTGGATAACAAGACCTTCAGCTTCTGACTTTCGTTGTGACAGATTAGCATAGAGGACGTCAGAGAATGAGGCATTTGTTACGCTCTTGACTGCCAACAAATCCACAGAGATCAACACTGCTTTCAGATGCTCTTTGGGGGTGTGGCTATGTGGGCTGTCAGGATGAGGGCTTACACTTCCAAATTTACCACTACATCCCTGGCCCTACATTCTTGGTGCAACTGTGTGAAGCTACTCATCTGAATTATTTGTGCACTTGGCCTACAAAGCTTGGATTGCTATCGATGGCTTAATGAGCTGCACCTTGTCTCCAGTCTAAGCCACTCCACGTGATTCTTCTGTCTAGCAGACAGCTCATTTAGACTATAACATTTCTGGACTTCAACTACTGATCCCAGTAAACAACAGACCAAACGGAAAGGCGGATCCAAATAAAGCAGGGAAAGGCTCCGCAGTATACTAAATTGCAAGAGTGGGCTCTTGAAGGCAACTCGTTCACTTAATGCACGTCAGAATATGATTCACAAGCAGAACTGTGGCAGCAATCACGCTCTTTTCAAAGGCATCATTTTGACTTATATTTCATCCGAAACTCTTTGTTCCATTTAAGTGCTTGCAAAGCAATATTGCGAGAGTCTGCGGAACTGGGTGCAGAAGCATCATTGTCAAGGCAGGATGTATTCTGCAATTACACCACCTAAGCACAGGACTTGTGCTGGGTACAGACGCAAGCAGTAAGAAATCATAAGCTTTCACTTCTTTTTTTAAAACGGATGTTTCCGGCCCTTAAGATAGCTTGAAAGTGGGTGGACGCTGCCTGGCAAAACACCAGATGTTAGAGAAGGGAGAAAGAATAAGACTTCTAGCTGTTACAAGATGGATTTCAATACTCTTGGATAATGCTTTGCCCCCATGAAGTATATAAACCAAGCAAGTGTGCTATTTTTTTAAAGAAGTGTTTCATTAATTCAATTTTGCATTCCATGCTTCTGTGCTCATAACCTAGACTACAACTTTATCCACTACCATTAAGCTACACATATTACAACACAAGCATAAAAGTGGAGTGTTTCTGAATTTCCTTACCACCCGGTTTTGCTGTACCCTTAAAGAAATATAGGCATCTATGAATCTGCCCTTTCCCCACAATTTCTAAGGTTGATAACTGAACGTTTGTTTTGCATTTGCCGATTTCTCACAACATGAAATACATTTTTATTTGGTGCTGAGAAATACCAGCAAGCCCAGAATGCTGCATGTGTTATACAAGTTGCAGAACTATAAAGATTTTCTTGGCACTGAATTTAAGTTACCATGGTGCATGATTTGGATTTTTCTGCTCAAGCTCAATGTCTAGGGTAGGGGATGTACTGTGGTGCCACAGGGACCTCTCCATTTAAAGCAGAGGCTTTTGAGGGTAGAGATGCACCTGCAGTCTATATACCCCAAACTTTTGAGCCCAAAGCTTCTCTAAGTATATCCCTGGTGGTCAACAAGCTCCATTTAGGGGCTCAATGGAAAGGTTGGGGACAGCTAAGGATATTTATACTTGGTCCTGAACTTGATTTATTTTGATGATGATGATGATGATGATGATGATGATGATGATGATGGTTAAAGTCAGACTATCAAACTAGCATTAAGGTCCTGGCCTAGGGCCAGTGATTTTCATAATACGGTGCTAGTGCATTCTACTAATTATTCCTTTTTAAAAAATGTACCAGTTAAGGGGGCCCTTCAATGTAGCATGGCCTGGGAAGGCCACATAATTTTCATAATACATACCTGGTTTGGTGTTAGTTTTGAAGTCAGTGCTGAAGGGGGGGTGGGTATTTTATTTTTTCACATTCTTTGCACTAGAGAGTACCCTTTTAAAATATGAGTTACCTATATGCTTTTTTGAAGGGGGGAACCAAAAGGTGGGGGGAAGGTGGTGTGTCCTATGCAAAAGAAGTTTGAGAAGTGCTGCTTTGGCCCATAGTGGTTCTGCGCCCACAACTGCATTACAGGCAGGGCAAATCTAGAGCAGGGTTCTGTTGTGCCAGATCACTCCTATTTTATTATGCATGCTTGCCACAATGCTGAATCTGGTGCAAATATGCCTTTAGTCAACCTCCTTCACGATGGTTGTCTTGCCCAGGGCAACAGTAGTACACTGTTATGATCATCAGAGCATAAATTCGCTCAATTATATCCTCTTGGCCTAATATGTTTCCCACTGCCTGATCCAGTAGGCAATCTTATCATTATATTTTAAAAAGCTTCTCAGATTTACTCTTCAGCAACACATTTTGATCCTACTATTTTGCTAGTCACCAGTCTTGATTTTCTCTCATTATAGTTTTGCCTCTTTTGTTCTTCTACGCTCTGTTATTATCAGCACATAACATCTGCACGTCCTCCCCTCAGCTTAACAAGGTCTCTCGTCTACCTTGAGCAATCTTGCCCTTGTACCTTTACAATGCTCTGAGCTTACAAATGCTTCTGATTTTCAAAGGCATCTCAGTTTTCAGAATAGAACCAAACCAGAACCATAAACAAGTAGTGGCAGCTAATTTATCTGCATGCGTGTCACAAGGTAGGTGGCATGGCAACGCATAACACATGGTTTGTATGGTGCGTAATTTCACAAAAGGAGGCCATCCCAGGACTAATTTTGAACCACATGTAATTCAAAAAAGCACAAGGGCAACCAAGTTACAGGAGTGCAAAGAAGGGCTTGTCCGCACCTCTCTTTAGCCTGCCACTTTCGCCTGGAGAAACCCGTGGTTACTACTGAATCAGACCAAATAGCAATTGGGTGGTTCCACGGATTGCCATTTGTTCCAATTCAGCAGTAAAGAGTGTTTTTTCCAGGGGGAAGTTGTGGGGCAAACACAAAACTGCTCGGAAAGCATGGGACAAGCAGGAAAACGCTCAGATCCATATTTCTCAGCACAGGACAAGCGGAAGTATGGATGAGCCCAAAGTTTCTCCCCAATTTCTTCAAGGCAGCAGTGCCACCTTCTTAACTGCTAACCAATTGCCACACTTGCCACCAAGCTTTCTGCTTACTCGCTGAGCTTAATACAGGGCTGGCTCACAAGAGTAAGAAGAGCATTCTACTAGCCAATTACTATCCACTGTGACTGCCAGATGAAGAGGAAGTGGCTCTTTTTGACCCTCCCTTTACTGATCAGCCTTTGTAGCTGACTAACATATAAGCAGCACAAAACAAAATAATTTGTACGGACACCGATCACTAGGCTAAGGGAGAAAGCAGCTATGATGCAAATCTCTGGAATGTTTCAATGCATGTAAGAAAAACATTGCTGTCAATGATGGCCTTTACTCTTTACTAAGTACATGTACATTCAGATCAGAAAGCAGAACTCCTGCCTCCTTTCAGGACCACCGCATGTACTCCAGAATTAAGTGTTTTGAAGCAAATGCCTTCAAATAAATTAGGCCGATTCATACATGCATGCAATGAAAGCATGAACCAAGCTCACTGAATCTGACCATTTGAACTGCTATCTGGGAACCAAACGCCTGGAAGTGTGGCTCTCCCTATATCAGCCTGCTCATGTCTCTGAGTTCTTCAGAGGATGCTTGGAGATGGCTTGCTACCTGGTGATGGAGAAGAGAGTCTTGTTCTCCTGGCTTCCTAGCACTGCAGGCCACAGCCACCTACCAAGAGGGAAGGAGCAGGGTGTGAAGAGCCTGGCACCAGTCCCAGGAGTGTTGGACTGGCTCCACCACCACCTGTCGCACCACAACAAGCTGCCAGTGCCTCATCCCTCTCCCTTCTTCCTCTCGGTAAGCAACAGTGGCCTGTGGTGTTGGGTAGCCAGGACAGCAGCAGACTGGTAGCCACACTGCCCCACCAGTCGCTACTGCTTCTCTGTGGAACACCCTCCTCTGATGCACATAACTAGCACTGACATTGTTACCATGTTGGCCCCAGGTTAATACTTATATTCGTTTGCCCAGGACTTTTAAAGTTTTTGCGCTGGTGATGGTTTAGCCTTCCCTGCTATTTTTAAGCTGTTTGCTTGTTTTGATGGTGCATAGTATAAGGCTTTGTTGTCTCTTGTATACTTTGGTTGTTACTTTTTTATGTTCTGTACCTGCCCTTTTATTTGTACAGGTGAAGGTTAAGTTATAAATAACAACCACAACAATAAATAAATAAGAGAGAGAGAGAGAGCTGCATTATGCCAAGTAAAACTATTTGTCTATCTAGCCCATTCTTATCGACATATGAAAGCAGCTCTCCAGGATCTCTGGCAAAGGTGCTTCCCATCACTCGTCTCTAACAGATTATCCATACAGTCATAAAGGGATGCATGGGGGACATGCAAGTGCAAAGCGGCCCTTTGTCTCTTTTGCTTCCTTAAACAAAGATGCCCACAGCATCCTATAGCAGGCTTTTAAGGTCACTGATCAACTTACCTCACTGAAGTTCTGGAAATGTTCAGTGCCATCCTTTGGTGAAATGAATGCACTCTGATCTGTCCTGCAACATGAAAATTGGGAGGGTAATTGTAGGTGCCACTTTGAAGTGCTTTTAAAGGTGGACTGCCCACCTCAAGAACAAGGACTGGGGCAAGATGGAGAGCCGATTCAGCTTACACATGTATCTTTTTGTGTGCTTGCATGTGTCACAAAGCGACACACTGCAGGAGGAGAACCCACTGTGGCACTGTTAAGAATGTCACCTAGTTTCCCTTTTTTCTAAGGCCCAAACTAGACATGAACCACACACTCATGGCAATTAAGCGAGTGACTTTTTAGCGTAAAAAGCACGCAGAGAGCTCCGTGTGGCATTCCCAATCCAGATCAGACCCCTGCTGCCTGCTTGTCAGCACTGAGTAGAAAGTTTCCACTGACACCATTAGGAGGATTTCCCCACATTTCAAATAGCAGTTGTGGGGCCCTTGATCTAGACTGGTACCGTAGCAAATGGATAAACCACCTTAATCTTCCTGTGCCAGGGTCCCAACCCAGATAGTTGGTCTTGTGTGCACTAGTTAGACCAAGAAAGAAAAAAAGAAAGATTCACACAACTGGTACTTGTGTGAATGGCACAGAGACTGGTTTGAACCTTAGAATGTCTTGAAAAAATTGAAACTCGATCCAATTCGTCTTTTAAATAGTTATCAATTTTGACAAGGTGGTGGAATCGTAAGATAGTTATCCAAATAAGTGTGAGATCAATTCCCACTTGAGCAAAAGCAGTTGTTTGTAATGGTTAGTAAGAATACAAAGAACTGAGCAAAAATAACACATTTGTTTTTATTAGCAAACTGAGCAAAAATAACACATTTGTTTTCATTAGCAAAGTGCCTATCAGCTGCACTGACTGTGCTTACTTTTACCACAGAAGTAAATGCTTTCAATTAGCTTCTATGAGTGAAAATAATGGAGCATAATTTCAAAGTTGCTGAATTCGGGTTTTCTAAACAAAGAACTTGGGTTATCTTAGCATAGAATTTCATCTTTCAGCTGTGTTTTTTCTTTTTCCAAAACCTTGTTTCTGATGGGAGCAGACCTGCAAAATTTATGATCCGGCAGCCATGTATGGGTTAGCCCACAGGGGGCTCAATAAATCGGTTTTTGCTGCCTATCTGAGACTGGAAAAAAGTGTTAGGCACCCAGGGGAGCACCAACCATGGCTGGCTGGCTATGTCTGACTGAGTGGATAACAAGTTATGCCAGCTTGCAAACAGAGAAGTGCAGGTGTCCGCCCTGATTTAGAGTTAAACAGAAGTGAACAAGATTTGTTTACTTGGAAGAGAATACCTGGGTTGAAACTTGATGACGGTTTCCTGGTATCTGAATGCCACGTTCTCGGTGTAATCATTAGCCGGCGTGCCCGTTTTCCTCTGACAGTCGGAGAGCCACGGCAATGCATTTCCCATCTCCTGCAATAAACAAGCAAGCAAACAAATCGACAAATGCAACCCACTCAAGTAAACAGTGGCCGGACTGGTGTCAGCTGTCTATTTTGGGAGGTGGGGGGGGATGTAAGTGTGTAATCAAAGCTCATCTGGAGAAGGGGAGGAGAAATGAGGGGCCCAAGAAGGGACTGTGCTAAACGTTGTCTCGATGCAATGGCAGCAACCTGATGCAAAGATTGTAATGAGGACAGGTGGGGTGCGGAAGAGTCCCCAAGACACACCTACATGCAGTATCAGTGCTATTATTGTAACTCTCTGTCACTTTCTCATTTTAAAGGAGATTTTGTCTGAAGCCACCCAGCTTCTGTTTCAGGCTACCTATATTGTAATGAATTGTTGTTGCTTTTTTTAACACTCTTCATCTTGAAGGTGTCCTTCCCACATTGACTCATCTGCTACAGAACCCCGTTATATGTGTGAAAATGTACATGATAGGGTGCTGGCCGCACCTGTTGGACCTCACTGTTGCTCCATAGGACGTGAGCACACCTTTTTTTAAAAAAAAAGATATTTATTAGAATTTTACAAAATGAAAAAAGAAAAAAGAAGAATACAAAGTAAAAATAGATAAAAAACAATTCCATCTTTCCATCACTTTCTTTCATTTGCTTAATTCCCGGACCTCCTCACACCTCCCTTTTTGTATTCCAGTTCAATTTGTTAGTTCAGCAAATCCTTCCCCTCTTTGTTTATCCTAATCTTTAATCTTAAAATAATGTAACATTAAATTTTTGTCTTTTAATAGTCCTTTTTTTTTCATACTCCTTATAGCATTATAGCTAAAAACCACATAACTTTTCATCCAACATCATTCTAACATTCATTAATTTTACAATATTTCTGTAAGTAGTCTTTAAATTTCTTCCAATCTTCTTCCACCGACTCTTCTCCCTGGTCTCGGATTCTGCCGGTCATTTCTGCCAATTCCATGTAGTCCATCACCTTCATCTGCCATTCTTCCAGGGTGGGTAGATCTTGAGTCTTCCAATACTTTGCAATAAGTATTCTTGCTGCTGTCGTGGCATACATAAAGAAAGTTCTATCCTTCTTTGGCACCAATTGGCCGACAATGCCCAGGAGAAAGGCCTCTGGTTTCTTCAGAAAGGTATATTTAAATACCTTTTTCATTTCATTATATATCATCTCCCAGAAAGCCTTAATCCTTGGGCACGTCCACCAAAGGTGAAAGAATGTACCTTCAGTTTCTTTACATTTCCAACATTTGTTATCGGGCAAATGATAGATTTTTGCAAGCTTGACTGGAGTCATGTACCACCTGTATATCATTTTCATAATATTCTCTCTATTATCAACTATTCTAATTGTTTGCTTGCTTGCTTGTTTATTATTATCGGAGCATATTATCATGTGAGCCCCACTTCTATTCCATACCCTCCAACATTTCTCCAATGAAAAAAAAGGACGTCCTAAGGAAAAGCAGGACATTCTGAGATAACAGCAGAAACTGGGTCAGCTTCTGTAAATCCAGGACTGTCCCTAGAAAATGGGGACACTTTGAGGGTCTGCCAGTCTGAAGTGATATATATACCTGTACCACTGTTGGTGATAACGAAGCCTCTGACTTTCTGAGGCAGCACACAAAGGAGACAGTCTCATGGCAAGGCCTCTTAGCAACACACTGTCAGAAAGCAAGATACTGTACTGCAACATTATTTTGTGGATCTTACAAACACACACCCATGAGGTTTGGAGAAACCATAGATCACAGCAGTTTTCTTTCCTTCACAAGCCAGGATTTGTTTGATCAGAGACCAGATCTTAACGCTCGATTGCTTCCCACTGCGTATTTTTCTTTTAATTCAGGAGAACATATTTTATTGTTGTAGACAGGAAATTAGCTAGAGATAGCTGTTGTGCTTAGAGGCTGGGAGCCAGTACAGCCCAATACATTAGTCTAACAGTAAGGATTAAGAAAGGATACCTCCCAAGGCTCTATTTCTGGAGGGAAGTCGTTGTCCCCGCCCTAGCCGTTCATATGGCATGTGATGATTTCTCAGGGACTCCTGCATCTCAGGCCTACCACACTAAGCAACTGTTGCTATTTATTTACATATTTAAATTGTCCTTCACATGATCAGCTTCCATGGTGTTCTACACAGCAGCCAACAGACTGGTCCCTGCCCTGAAGTGCTTACACTACAAATTGCCAAATTCACTGACCCAGACAAAATAAACCGTGAAGCACATCAAAGTTGCAACGATCTTTGTTCCCGAGCTCACATTCACATCAAATCAATTGTACTCCAGCCTGCAACGGTTCCCACTTAAAAGGGTTTAACGCTGCATGCCAAATAGCATGCCCTTGAAATAAAGAGGTGAGTGCTTGACTTTCACCCCTCCGTCCATAGCTGATCTTTTATTTGTCGGGCTGAAAGTGTTAATCAATATGACTAATCAATGGAATTGCTTGGGTAACGTGCAAGCTGCAGATCAACCATGACTCCCAGGGACGTGCTAGCATAGCTGCTTCATGGGGTTTTGTGCATCCCTTAAGTCCAGTATTAGAAAATTCTATAGTCGAAGTCCAAGGCTGAAGGAAATCAGACGCACTGATTGACACAAAACACAGATTTCCCCAATTCAGATGTTATCTTATGCACACACACTGCATTCATCCAATGAATAATGGAGCGGTGTGACTGGGAGTAGACTTTATTATTTTATATAGTTATGGTCCCGATATAGCTGTTTGCGTCATATATATCTCATAATAATCTCAATTTGGTAGAATGCAATACACTGAGTACAGATACAGATTTTGATCCAACTGCCTTGGCTATCAATTAGTTTTCGGGCCCAATTCAAAGTTTTGAATTATAAATAATAATAATAATTATAAAGCCTTAAATGGCTCAGGACCACAATACCTCAAGCACCAATGCTCTCCGTATGAACCTACTTGGAACCTGAGATCATAATCTGAAGCCCTTCTTCATGTGCCTTTCAGACTTTCTAAACCTCCTTACAGTGAGGTTACCTGTCCTTTCCTTAATCCTCTGACTTACAGAGCTATCTCTTACACGTCTACTCAAAGTAAGTCTCACTGAGCTCACTGAGCTTGCCCCCAAGTAAGTGGGAATAGGACCGCAGCCTCACATGATTAAAAACATATCCTAAATGTTGAGTTGTTCAGGGTTTGGAAGCCACCAGCCACCTAAATTAAATCAAACTATGTATATTCTTTCAAACAGAGGTTCTTAGTATCTTCACCTTTGAAGATCTGTACTTTCTTAGCGCTCCATCCTAGCAATTAGGACAAAAATTAACAAATTCTGTTTTGCTCTCCTTTTTAAACCAAGGAGTTTAGTATCATTTTAGAAGTTCATCTCTGTGCCAATTAAGGATCTAAGAGTGAATCATTTCGTTATCCATATTTATATTCATGCATATGATACATGTGCAATTGGAGGACGATACGCATTGCCTTCTAACACCTCAGTTTCATCCTACAAATTCCACGGTTGCTTTTCATCCAGCAGACTTCAAATAGAAATACTGTAGTCTTAAGTGAATCCATGCAGACATAGGGTTTTTTAAGAGCACATCTCGCACATGATAAAGGGCTTGCCCTTATACTTCCATGGAAGAGGAAGCTCTGTTGGCCCAAGAGGGATCTGAGAACAAAAGGAGCCTGCACACAAAGGAGATCCATCTGAAGTGAGAGTCTGTACAAAGGAAACTGATCAAGCTAATAGAAGATTTTGCTGGTTTTGATTAGCTACTAATTCATTGGCTTGTTTTTATCTGCTCTGGTTTTGTTAGGATATATATTTACCATGCTTGTTTTCTTTGGGTCTGTTTCATTTTTGCTAGCCACCCTGGGCACTTTTTGCTTGTGGAAAGGCGATATATAAATTAAATTAATAAATTAAAAACATGTTTGATTGCTATTGCAGATCAACCGTAATAGGTAGTGTGTACTCTGTGCTGGAGTAATCCTATCTCAGTTCCATGAAAATATATTGTAGCATTTGCCATTAACGACTATACTAATCTGAACCATTAAAAAAAATACCAAGATGGAACATCAACTCTGGTGAAGAGCTGGTTTTCAATATAGCACTGTGACAAAATATCGTGAAGGTACAATGCATTTAAGAACATAAGAAAAGCCCTGCTGGATCAGATAAAAGGTTAATGTCTTCCAACATCCTATTCTCACAATGGCCAACCAAGTGAGAAGCCTATAAGAAACCCACAAAGTACAACAGCACTCTCCACACTTGAGCTGCATAGCAAACTAGATGCAGAACACACACATGCCAATTGCCAAACCTCCCAGACCATGAAGGACTAAAGAAAAACCCCCGATTCACAATTCTAGCCCCACCAGCTTGAGACATCTTAAGGCCTTGCCAGCAACCCCACCAGCTCAGGGCTTCATCCGATCCCATCGCTCCCTAGTCATATGTAGGAGTAATCCTAGCTTGACATAAAGGTCCCATAAATGGGTACAAACAATTCACACACACACACGCCCAAAAAAGTTGGCACCCAATGCATCCACCAAAGGGCCACCATCCTGACTTGAATGCTTCGCACTGCTAGTAAAAGCCCAGGACAATTTATTGTCCTTGAACTGACCTTGCACTGCCCTTCCTTGGAGTTGGTCTTAATGATAGTGGAAATATTATGCACCTCAATCCAACTCGTGTTACTTGAAAATATCATTGAGTTCCATGAGAGTTACTCCCTGGTAGGTGTGCACGGGATTGCCCAATCACACAGATTGGGGGGAGATGGAGCTCAATATCCCTGGGGAAGACAGGAGCAAAATCTGGGTATCTGCAGGATTGGGCCACAGACAATTAGGTGGTCGGGGGAAAACATCTAACTAAGGATTAAGGGCGGCCAAGGGACAGTTCCAGGCAGCCTTTAGTAAGCCTTTAGTAAGCGAAGTCAGAGCAGATGAGGGACAGCAGAGTCTGAAACAGGGCAGCCATTTGCATTACCAAAAAAAAGAGGACCAAGGAGACAGCTTATTTGCATCAAATTTGTGTGCGTGCTAATTTGCTTGTGTGCATGCAAATTTAGAAATAAATAATATAATTTCAATGGTGGGGGGTGCCTGCTGCCTGTGTGCCTGCTCAGTCTGATATCCAAACATTAAATTTCGAAAAGCAACTTCTCCAAGCTGGACTTGGGTAAGACTTTGAACTTTTCCTTTCACCTGGCCTTCAGGTGGACAACTGTCCTCTATAAAGTAGGACACATGTCCACCGTAGATGCACATCGCCCAATCTATGGCACAGACAAACCTGCTTAGAGGAAGGGGAAATATTATAGGGAGACAGGAAAGGGCTGTGACCAATCACACAGCTGGGAAGCCTAGAGCTACATGGGCTGGGCTGGGCTGGGCTATTTTGTCGCACATTCTGTAGAGGTGCAGCGACTCCAGTCTATCTCCCAGATGAGCTGTGGGTTGAGCTGAAATGGGGCTGGTGGCCCTATCGCTTACGTACACGACCCTGATAACCAGTGGAAGCCAGTTGCCCAAATGATTAAAAATGCCGCCACTTTGCATTTAAATGGCATTTCTTCTATCGTCATACAGTTATAGCGCAAATAGGAGAGCTTATTATTACCTGACTTTCTTCACGGTTTTTCCCATTTTCTGGTTTTGAAATGGATGTGGGCTTTCTGGATTTTAAGTTCCCCATTCCAACCCTCAATGTGCCATCACAGGGTGTCTGGGTATCTTGGAACACTGCCTGGTTTTCCTCTAAGACTATAGCTTTGTCTGGGTGGTTTTCCTTGTTTTCATCTCTAGAAGAAAATAAAAGCAAATTTTAAAAGGCACCGTGACGGGTGAGCAAGAAATGTAATGCTCAAGACATCATGCTCACAGTTTATTTTTAGATTACTTTTGTTTAGACCCCCCGCTTCTCCCCCCTTTTCTCCTATTTAATTAACATTCCAGGGCAGAGCTACGTACAAATGTAACATTTTTAAAACTACAAAAAATATTGCTGAAAAGTGAGATGGTTGCGTTTGCTTAATCAGGCCATACTTTAGGCCTCTAATACTTTAGAAGCTGCTTTATACCAGGTTGTTCCTATGCTGGGATAGCTCAGTTGGTAAAGCCTAAAACTCTTAATCTCAGAGTTGTGGATTCGAGCCCCACATCGGGCAAAATATTCCTGCATTGCAGGGGGTTGGACTAGATGACCCGCATGGTCCCTTCCGACTCTACAATTCTATGTTTCTGTATTAGGTCTGACAGCTCATGCATGTGGTCCAGTACTACCGTCTGTCTAACATGATTAGCAACAGCTTTCCAGGGTCTCAGGCAGACGGCCTCCCCCACCACTTGCTGTTGGAGCCTTTTAGCTGGAGATGCTAGGAACTGATTCTGTGGCCTTTGCATTTCAAGCATATACTTCAGCTGTGCTGCTTTTAACTTAAAGGTAAAGGTACCCCTGACCGTTAGGTCCAGTTGCAGACGACTCTAGGGTTGCACGCTCATCTTGCTCTAGCCGGCATTTGTCCACAGACAGCTTCCAGGTCATGTGGCCAGCATGACTAAGCCGCTTCTGGCGAACCAGAGCAGCGCATAAAAACGCTGTTTACCTTCCCACCAGAGTGGTACCTATTTATTTACTTGCACTTTGATGTGCTTTCGAACTGCTAGGTTGGCAGGAGCAGGGACCGAGCAACAGGAGCTCACCCCATAGCGGAGATTCAAACCGCCGACCTTCTGATTGGCAAGTCCTAGGCTCTGTGGTTTAACCCACAGCGCCACCCGCGTCCCTTCTGCTTTTAACTTAGGGGTGAGCAAATTGGACTTTTCCCTTCCTTTTTGTGGAGGGGCAATCTGTCTAGAGCCACATGTGAACTGTGGGTGAGGTCATCCTTCTCTCTCACTGGCTTTCTACCAACCCCTTCTATCTCTCTCCATCTCCCCTCCTCACTTAGCAGACTACTGGGGGAAAATGTCTGAACTGACAGTGGTGGACTTTGGGCTCT
Organism: Podarcis raffonei; assembly: GCF_027172205.1. NCBI lineage: Eukaryota > Metazoa > Chordata > Lepidosauria > Squamata > Lacertidae > Podarcis > Podarcis raffonei. The sequence continues at coordinate 27,557,709 of NC_070606.1, forward strand.
CAAATTTCTGTGGCGCCCTGTGTGACACTAAACTTTGCCCCACCCCCACTTCTCATGTTCCATTATATGGCATTGTTGTGGCTCCCAGTGTAACCGCACTGGCCATGCTACCCTAAAACCGCCTCTGGAACTGATCACAAAGAGAGGACTTTAGAAACGAAGCTGGGGGTTGCAAATAGTTAGAGTAAGGGCCACACACGGTTCTAGGGCCTCGGGCTGTTAACCACAGCACACTAAACATGTAGCGTGTCCCACCAAATACGTGATAAATCTCTTGGTTTTGTCATCTGCCTGAGACTACAAAAGAAGAGGTTTTCTCAAGACCTAGCAGGCCCCAAGACTTTACCAGCTTTTGCTTAATGGGAGATAAACTGTACAGATATTTACAAAACTTATATACCACTACTAGTGCTTTTTTCTGCGGGGATGCAGAGGTACGCACACCCCTAAACATTTTGTGAATCTCTGTACTTTTGTCCATTTGGTGTATTTATTTTTCCCGATTTGAACTATAAAATGGTGATTATCTTGAGTCAAAATGAGAGTACCCCTAAACATTTTGTTTTTTGAGGGGAAAGCACAGACCACTACTATTACAGAAGACTCACGTCGTCTTGCATGTGGCCCTTAAGCAGTCTCCCATCCCAGCAACTGACCAGGATACGACCGTCTCAGCATTAACAGTTTAACATCATGTGTCCTTGAGCCATTTTCAGGGAAATACTGGATAATTCCAAAAGAACTTCCTGTAATAATTTGTGAACCTGGCAAGCATAGCCTGTCCTCACAAATACCTTTCTTTCGCATCTAATTCTACTTTCATACAAAACATCTGAACGTAATATTGTTTCTCTCTCTTCTTGACCCAGTATTATCTGATAACTCCTAAGGTTTGCAGAGGTTCATTTGCAGAGGTTTTTACTAAAAACATATGAAACTAAACGCAGAGATTTCACAGGTTCTAGGCAAAGTTTTATTCTAGGCAAAATTCCTCAGGGTATTTTTGGCCCAAGCTAAAATCTGAAAATTTGCCTCACATTGTGCAGCATTTAGTGGATAATAATGGGCTGAGGTAAGGGGGTACTGAACCCAGTATTTATCATAAAGTTTATCACCATTGTTGCCCTACATTTATAGAATTGTGTTTAGGCCTCTGTTTAAGTCTCCGGTCAGCTATGGAGTTGTTGTCTGGTAATAATTTATGCTTTGTTTGCAATTCCTAAGAAAGTGGTTCTTGAAAAATCCCTAAGATAAATTTAAAAAGAGATCTGCTTGCTGCATTTTATTTCCTTTTATAAAACACAATAGCAAGATACCTGTGAAGGGAACTGGCTGTTTGGTCTTCATGTACAGACTCTGTATCCTCGCCACACCTTGAAAATGGATATAAAATAATTATTGGATTTCTTCTACTTGGGTCTTTTTCAAGTAGCTAATATGTTCATTCTTAGGTCATAATCAATCAGTCTTTATTGCAGTCACAAGACCAGACAGGTTAGGTCACAAACGCTGTTCTGATAAATACAGATGCTCATTTTCATACGCTCTAAATAAAGCCTGTATAAAACAATCACACCAATTTTATCCTGTGCCTGCACTCCTTACCCATAGGAGGACTGTAAGAAGGTCCAGCACCTAATCCTATGCCTCTCAGGAGTTTCTCTTGGGAGGGAATTACTTCAGCTTTGTGCTGTACAAACCCACTGCTATTGTGAAATTTCCATCCACCCTAGCAAGCATGGCCAATGGCTAGGGATAATGGGAAATTCTGGAACAAGAAGGCAACAGATTGAAACTGCAGAGTTTTGAAAAACTAAAAGACAAAGTGCGAGATTGGCTTCATTATTATCAAATAAGAGAGGCCTATAATTTGGACAAAAAAATTGGCTTCCAGGTGGAGAAATCAAAATTGGAAATAGAACTGTTAGAACCAAAAACTAAGATTCTGTCAAAAATGTATAACTTGCTGTTGAAATGGAACACGCAGGATGAAACGGTTAAATCAGCAATGATTAAATGGGCGCAGGATTTAGGTCATAACATTATGTTTGCTGACTGGGAGCAGTTGTGGACCACCGGTATGAAGTTTACGGCATGCATTGCCTTAAAGGAGAATATTATGAAAATGATTTATAGGTGGTACATGACCCCAGTCAAGCTTGCAAAAATTTATCACCTGCCGGACAACAAGTGTTGGAAATGTAAAGAAGCTGAGGGAACATTCTTTCACCTTTGGTGGACATGCCCAAGGGTCAAGGCTTACTGGGAGATGATATATAATGAACTCAAGAAGGTATTCAAAAGTACCTTTCCTAAGAAACCAGAGGCCTTTCTTTTGGGCATAGTTGGCCAATGGGTGCCAAAGAAGGACAGAACATTTTTTATGTATGCAACAACAGCAGCAAGAATACTTCTCGCCAAGTATTGGAAGACACAAGATTTACCCACCGTGGAGGAATGGCAGACGCAAGTGATCGACTACATGGAGATGGCTGAAATGACGGGCAGAATCCGTGATCAGGGAGAAGATTTGATTGAACAGGACTGGAAAAAGTTTAAGGACTATCTACAGAAATATTGTAAAATCTTGGAGTGTTAATATGATGTGGGAAGTGAAGGTAACAGGGTTTGTGTGACTTGGTTAAAGGTGATTTAAAAGAAGAATGTTAAAAAGGATAGGGGGTTATGAACAGAACATTATTATGTCATAGTATATAAGAGGAGAAATGGATTAAAAATAAAGACATAATAATTAGAAGAATGTAAAATTAAGTATGGCTTAAATAAGGTTTTGAATTTGCTGAATTGGATTGGAATAAAGAGGAACACAAAAAAGGGGGATGTGAGGAGGTCAAGACAGAGGGGTATGGAACTTTGGAAATTTAAGAAAAAGGGTTTTCCACTTTTCTTTTTTCTATTTTTCTTTATTTTCTGCTATATATTTTTGTTTTTATACTGTTTTTGCTTTTTATATGAATCTTATTTATGGAAATGATACATTTTGAAATGATGAATCTTTTGTTTTGTAAAATCTTAATAAAAAATTTATTATAAAAAAAAAACAATGGCTAGGGATAATGGGAGCTGTCATTCAGCAACACCTGGAGACCCAAAGGTTCCTCACGTCTGGTCTATGGAGTTTGGGATTGTCCCGGTCCTGTAGGAACTTTTCACGTGGAAACCCAAAAGAAAATAATGGCAAACGCGCAAGAACACAAAAATGCATAAATAATTTTCACTTCAGCATTCTCATGCCTGCCTAGTAGACATTTCCACTGAGTTAGAAGCAATGGCAGCCGCCATCACCCCCAAGCCCAAATATTTAAGGGCTAGATGCGATTAGTCAGTCATAATGGGAAGTTGCTCTGCACACTATCAAACACTTTATTATTGTAATCCTGGCCTTCTGGAAGTCCCATTTATATTCAAACAGGAAAAGGCCACACTGGGTGCCCCAGCAAATTTTTCTGATTCAAAAAACGGCATTAAGAATGTTTAATACCAATAAGGAATACTTCCAGTGTGGTTTTCAATGAACTGAAAATAAAGTAGACTGAGAGAGCTTTCGGAACTACTTCAATTTAAAAACCTGACAGTTAGAAAGGTCTCCGAAACTAAACATCCCCAGAATCCTATGGGAGAAATACAAGATAAATATTTAACACGAGCAACAGTGCCGGCAAAATAAGGACATTCCTTTGTGCAGTTCTAGTAGAAGGAGGCAGTAAAGCATATCGAAGGTTTGCGTGGCTATCAGTTTAAATCAACCTGTCTCCGCTGGATTGCCAAGTCTGCACAAATGCTGCACTCTCTCTCTCTCTTGCCTTTATATTTCACAATTATTTTGCGTTTATATTTCCAGTTTGCTGTCAGTGGAGCAGGGCCTATTCCTGATTTAAGAAACAGTCTGCAATGTGGTTGACCTCCACTATTTACAGCATCTGCCTTCTTTGGTGCAATGGTAGTATTTATACTCTGCAACCATTCTTTGTTGAGAAGAGCTTGATATACCCAACTCTCCATCTCTCTCCAGAAGTTGCTAGTGTTAGCTGTTGATGAGGAGATACTCACTCAACCTCATATCACCCCAAAACTATTCTGCCTCCCCCCCTTCCTGTTATTGGAACGTTTATTTAGGATACATTAACACCGTATGGAGGGATGCAGGTGGCGCTGTGGGTAAAAGCCTCAGCGCCTAGGGCTTGCCGATCGAAAGGTCGGCGGTTCGAATCCCCGCGGCGGGGTGCGCTCCCGTTGCTTGGTCCCAGCGCCTGCCAACCTAGCAGTTTGAAAGCACCCCCGGGTGCAAGTAGATAAATAGGGACCACTTACTGGCGGGAAGGTAAACGGCGTTTCCGTGTGCTGCGCTGGCTCGCCAGATGCAGCTTGTCACGCTGGCCACGTGACCCGGAAGTGTCTCCAGACAGCGCTGGCCCCCGGCCTCTTGAGTGAGATGGGCGCACAACCCTAGAGTCTGTCAAGACTGGCCCATACAGGCAGGGGTACCTTTACCTTTTACCTTTTAACACTGTATGGAGTCGTGGAATGCCCAACAAATAAATAACAGAATAATTACGTGTTGGGGGGGGGTTATGTTTTTTTACAGGGGAAGCAACAGAGGGCAGAAAGGCACATGGTAGAAATTATAAAATTATGCCTAGCATGGAGAAAGTGTCTCATAAGAAAAGAACCCAGGAACATCCTATTAAACTGATTAGCAGGAGATCTGGGACAGATAAAAAGAGGTATACCTTTACACAGAACATAATTAATTTATGCAATTTGCTGTCGCACCAGACCTGGTGGCAGCCAGTAGCTTAGATGGCTTTAAAATGGGGATTAGACAAATTCATTGACAATAAATCTCTAAATGGTTGCCAGTCATTGAGGGGGGGCACATAGAACCACAAGGTTCGGTGCCAGCACACCCACTAGGGAACAACAGCGGTAGTAGGCTATTTCCTTAATGCACAGCTGGCGGGCTTCCCCAGGGCACTAGTTGGCCACTGTGAGAAAGAGGATGTTGGACTAGATAGAGCCTTCGCACTGGTCTGTCTGGGCTCTCCTTATGTTCTTACATGATCCAGGACATCCTTTTATTACTAGAAATTACATGAGGCGTATTCCAAAATTCCAGGTGTTTTCTACCTGGAAAATGAAATGCAGCAAATTCGTGGCCCAAGACACGCCACTGGTAGACAATTTTGTTATCTAACCATCAACGCTAAGGACATGACGTTTGGTTCATATAGTAGAAAGCAAGCAAAACCACATCTCAGTGTGGGCTGTGAGACTTTTCGCTTGTTTGAATTAGAATTGGAAACATATTTGAGGCCGCCTCCATTCAATTCCCCTCCCTGTGTTTCTCTGTGTCCTCACCGCCAACCTCATCCAATAGTCAGTCTGTATTTTGGTGGCACTGAGCATGCTCAGTCTTCATGGGACTAATTGGAAGGGCGAATTCAAAAAATTTTGTTGTACTTTGGCAAACTTCAAGGCTATCTGTGGTAGTGGTGACTGCTTTGGCTGCTTAAAAAGGTAAAGGGACTCCTGACCATTAGGTCCAGTCATAACCAACTCTGGGGTTGCGGCGCTCATCTCGCTTTATTGGCCGAGGGAGCCAGCCTACAGCTTCCGGGTCATGTGGACAGCATGACTAAGCCGCTTCTGGTGAACCAGAGCAGTGCACGGAAACGCCGTTTACCTTCCCGCTGGAGCGGTACCTATTTATCTACTTGCGTTTTGACGTGCTTTTGAACTGCTAGGTTGGCAGGAGCAGGGACCAAGCAATGGGAGCTCACCCCGTCGTGGGGATTCGAACCGCCGACATTCTGATCGGCAAGTCCTAGGCTCTGTGGTTTAACCCACAGCACCACCCACATCCCTTTGGCTGCTTAAGTGACCTTCAAATCACAAAACAGCTCAGCCGTAGTCAGAAATATGTATTTAGAAGCCAAGATAGCTCAGTCAGTAGATCATGAGACTCTTAATCTCAGCGTCGTGGGTTCGAGCCCCATGTTGGGCTCAATTCTATTGATTTAAGACTGCAGCATGCACAATACAATTCTATGATTTAAAATTGCAGAATACAAACCATGTGAACTACTGTGTGTGAATCACATGTAAGCCAAACTGATAGAAATTAGCCAGTTTGATCCAAAAATTTGAAAAAACCACAAAAATACGAACCAACCACCCGGAGTCAATTTTTTAAAAAATGTTGCTGAGTAAAAAGTCCTCCCTCGGGCCTTGCCATTATGCAGACTAGTAATTAATTTTCTGCTTTCTTCTTCCAGTACTGGAGCTCAGATTGCATTATGAGGTAGATCGATAGAAATATTATCATTCGCTACACATGCATATATCCTTTTGGTCACAGCAGCTGTTGGGCTGGGGCTTGGTGTATAGCAATGCAAGTTTTCTGTCCCTATGGAAATCTAGCTTTTTCTCACGGAGACAAAAATGGCCTGGTTCTGACAGACCCACTGCTGGTTCCACTCCTTTAGGAACATAGATTTATACTTAAAGATAGATCAGTTTTTACTCAATATGTCTGCACATGCCCAGTTTACTGTTGTATATCTGTGTTGGCAGCCAAACAATGCTTAAGGCGGTGACTACAGCTTGTAGCTCCCTTGGCACCACTTGGACTCTTAACGCCGAATCTGAGCAACATTTCAAACAGGGATTCAAACACAGTGTCCCCTGCTCTGCACTTGTCCCTTCCTCCTCTCACTGAAGCCTTACACCAGGGGAGGAAATATCAGTTGCTCTGGGAGCAAAGTGGGTCATCAGGTATCGCCAACAAGAGGCAGCACTCTTGTTATTCTGCCCATGAGATCACCACTAAAAACAACCTCCCTAATTAGCTCTCTACCACAGCTCTAACATTTTTATTTTATTTTATTTAAACAATTTATATACAGCTTAACTACAATCGTTTTTAAGCAGTTTACAAAGACAAAATACAAAAAAATAAAAATCAGTTCAAACTATAAAATCAAACTTCAACAAAAATGCCTGCTAAAATTAAAAAGAAGCCTTCAATAGGTGCCTGAGGCGCAGTAGAGAAGGGGCTTGTCTGAGCTCGACTGGAATTGGGCCCACAGTACTAAACACACATCTCCTGGTGTATATGAGCTGAGCATACAATCTATGGGGGGGACCACTAACTGTTACTCCCCCAAAGACCTCAGTGAAGGGGCAGTCCTTGAGGTATCCTGGGTCCAAATCATTATGGGCCTTGTAAATTAATACAAGAACCTCGAACCCGGCTCAGTAGTGTATAGGCAGCCTCTGCAGGCTTTTGAGCACTAGGTTAATAGCACCAGACTATATAGTCTGTCCTCGTCAACAGTCTGGTCACAGCGTTTTGCTTGGAAGTCTTTATCAAACGGATTGCTATCATCATGCAGCTGATGGTGACTCACATGGGGGAACTCTCAGCATGCTGCTAATCATCATCCTTCTAGGAATATTGCATATTTATATACATTGCAGCTGGGAATGTAGCAAACGCACCACGGCATTGCCGTGATCTGAAGCATCCCCAAGGGTAGCATGTGCTGAGTTCTAAGTGACCTTAGGTGTAAAAAAAGGGGAACAGCTTTTGCATTAGTAGTGGGGAACCAGGTATTGGCTTTCCAACAGAATCTCTGCTGCAGTAGAGAGAAGACCTAATACTATCAGGCAACTGGTATCTACGTAGCAAGGGATACCAGCAACAGTGGCAGGCAGGCATCAGAGCCCAGAAGACCTGAGACAAGATCTTTTGCACAAATGAAGCACACCTCACAACTTTAAGACTTCCTGAAAATGGCACAGTGAAGGGCATTAAGCACTATATTAGGCTGGGCAATTTCAGGGCTGTGCTAATGTACATGCCAAGGAAATATGTTTTCAAAATCCTGTTGCCATGTTGGCCACACTACTGATGAATTGACGTACGGGTTTATAAGAACTTGAGATTGCTGCACACTGAGAGATAGAATTGTCATTATAAAATACATGTAACACTGTGGTCTTCTTCACTCAGAACCTTTAGCCAGTGCAGGAACCAAAATATCAGCGGGAAAATAGCTTTATATAAACTTCTTCAAGGCCCCACAGTCTGGAAAGTTTTGAAATATGCCATGAAACTACAATGTAAGGATTAGAGCTTACTGCTCAACCAGAACCACTCACATTTTGCCATAGACATTTCAAGTAAGTTCCCCCTTTTCCACTCCCATAGAACCTAGCTCCCCTTTCCCCAGCAATTTTCCAGTAATTATTGTTGCTGTTGTTACTACTTCTGAGAATGTAAACTTGCTCACTTGGCATTGCCCTCACATTGCTTGTCCTCAGTGGCCTTGTTACTTAAGTCAAAAGTAATGGGCTACACAGGATTGTGATGTCATCCTTTTCACTACATGGTACCTGATTGGCTGGAGACACCCATGGGACCAATCTGAGGAGGAGGGCAAGGCAGCAGCCATGGGGGACAAATTGCACCAAACCAGCAAGAGCCAGAAGCAGCAACAGAACAAAACAACAAAAAAAAGGAAAAGAAGGGTGAATGCTTGTACAATTGCAATGTGTTTTTTAGGGAGGGATTTCTACCTCACTGAATTCCATTTTTACATAGAATTTGAAACTGAGCAATATTGGGTGATTATTTCTCAATAACACCTAAAATTAATATGGAATAAAATAGAAGACTGCCCAAATATTTTTACTGTGTAACTGCATGGTCTCTGGTTGTCAACAGCACACTATGGACAAGACATGACAATCATTTGCATGACAAGACATCTGCAGGGCTTTCAACTGTCTGTGTTGTAACTATGTCGTTTCGGGGCTATTTGGAATTGTTTTTTGACCTGTTATGAGTCGCCAGCCTACAAAATGCCCCCACAACACTGCCAAAAACAAAGCAGAGGTATGAATGAGTAAAAACCCGCAAGGAAGAAGCTGAGTACCCATAGTGGGTAATTCAAAAAAATGAGCTATGACACTTTATACATCCTACAAGGAAAAAAAGAGAACGCTATTTTATATCCAGCCTTTGAAGGGTAAAAGCAAGCAGTTAATATATTCACAAAAATTCTAGGAATGATCCAGGCAGTTAAGTGTCCTGACTGCCATGGAACTTAAATGAGGGAGAGGCCCAAGAGTCTCCAAAACTAAAAAGTCAGCACAGGGATCCCATTCAGTAAGACAGTCAGCACTGCATGTTCATGGCGCATAAGGCTATGTGACTACTAGTCATCATGGCTATATAACAGTCATGATTCTAAGGCAGTGTGCCTTTGAATACTAGTCACTTGGGATCAGATGGCTGTTGTGCTCATGTTCTGCTGCCCATGGCTTCTGGTAAGCCACTGGGCACAGCTATTATGATTACCTCATGTCCTTGTGCATGACAAGAGCTAGCCGGGGAGTGAGAAAAACGTGCCCCCATTGTGTTATTTGCCGTTCTCTGCCCATGTAGCGATGGATTGTGCTTTTTAAGTCATGAAGGGTCGCCAACCTTTTCAGGCCAAATATGGAATGTTGAGGAAAGCTCTGTGGGCGCCAGTCACAAAATGGCCGCCACATCTACAAGAGCAGAGACGGGAGCCACAAAAGGGTGCAGGCCTGTCCTCCCCTACCACCCAAATCGGCAGGAGGAAATGGGGCCTACCTATGCCAACCACCAATGCGCTCGCTCACAGGAAACTCTTTACACATCTCCTCTTGAGAGGCACAAGATGGAATCCAACACAGCCCTATGGAGATTGTTCTGTCAGTGCACAAGCATTTCTACATATCTGGGAGAACAATTCCCCCCCACACACACACACACACTGTTCTTGGGGTTCCCCTGATCTTGCAGAGCAGATTAGGGGAGGTGCAGGGAGTGGGGGGTGGCATGGGGGCGGTTGAAGCCTCCCTGCATCAGCCAGCAGAGCAAGGTAGTTAAACCAATTCATCACGCTACCCTCCCTTTATAAAGTGCATCCCCAGACTGACCGGAAGAGAGAAATAATGTGTGTCAGAGAGGTGGGGGGGGGACAAATGCCCCCCCAACTATCCATGAACCACCACATGTCACCCTCAGGTGGGGGGAAGGTTTCCTACCCTGGAGGATAGCATTATAGAATATAGAATTACACGCTGGTTGATTTACAGAAAACCCAGAAAGCAGAACCACTATATTACAGCCAGGGGGAGGGGAAGTCTGCCAAGGACATACAAAAAAATTAAGGACAAATAAAAAAAATAATCATTTACGGTCAGCACACATGTATGCAAACTAAGTGACTGTCATTTACCTACTTATTATTTTGCTTTAGTCTTTTTCAGGTTCTGCCACTCTGAGGCACCTACCATTTAAGGCCGAATAGCACAAGACACCAGAGACTGAGTTTTAAGTATTCAGGCCAATGGCACTTGCGAGAGTTTGATCCTTTCCCCTCTGCCAGTTTTCTTGATCCGTGGTAGCCCCCTAAAAGCTGCCATTATTTTGCCCCTGGGAAAAGCGCACAACTATGCAAGTATGTCCCATAGCAGAGCCAACGGCAGCTCGGGGGTGGGGGGTGGGCAGGCAATGTAATTGGGGAAATTGGCATACAGGGGAAGCTTCTCCGCTCTAGCCGATTTTCAATGAAAACTAAAACACCAGGAAACCAGGCCACTCCAAGACGTGGTGCTGCACGAAGCTACAAACAACCAACTACCACCCCATTGCCAGCTGCAGCAAGCACTGCTCTATAACGGGTAGAGTGGTGGTGGTCAGAAGGAACAGCCAGGGGCTGCCCCAGAGTGTCTGTTCCCTCTGTCTAACAGTTGGGCTGGCCCTGTTTGGAGGTGTCCTACATCTTCAGCTGCTACAGAATTGCTTTCTGAAGATGCCTGAATTTATTTCTCCTTCTGAGCCTTGTGAACTTTGAAACGTAATTTTTTTTTTTAGAGGGGAAGCAATTAAAAGCAAATAGGAGGTGTGTCAGCAAATGGGAGGATACAAAGTAGTAACTGCTTGGCTTTAGTGCTTGGGTCGGAGATACAATGTCTCTGAAAATGGAGTTTCCAAAGGCTAGTAGCCCTTGATGGATCCTTCCTCTCTGAGGTTTTCTAATCTTCTTAAGAGCCATCTGAGGCAGTGCAACCTTTGTTTTCCAAAGTTTCCAAAACTGGTACAGTGGTACCTCCGGTGGTGCACGGAATCCATTCTGGAGCTCCGGTCAGATCCCAAGGAATTCGCAACCGGAGGTGCCCATTCTGCGCATGAGCGCGGCGCATAGAGCACTTCTGCGCAAGCGCACATGGCGGAACCCTGGAAAAATACTTCCGGGTTTGCCGCGTGCGTAACCCAAAGGATATGCAACCATATCCAGAGGTACCACTGTTCTCCTTTTGTTCACTGGAAAATTGGTGGATGGGTTGGAAGGTTGTAGCATGGCGTATCAGCAAGTCTAGAAGTAACATATGCTTTGAGAAACTCTCTCAGGCAGCTGGTACACTATAAGGCTCTAAATCTCAGGATTATGTGTTTGAGCCCCACAATAGGCAAAAGATTCCTGCATTGCAGGGGGTTGGACTAGATGATGCTTGTGGTCCCTTCCAACTCTACAATTCTGTGATTCTGCACCATGCAGAGGGCAATCTATAGGTCAACAGGATTTCCCACCTTTAAAAATAACAAAAATTAAAGCCCCTACCTACAGGAGAAGGGGGGAATCATACTAGGGTCAATTCTGCTGTGAGGAGAAGATTTAAACCCTCCACCCAACCCTCACAAACACATTTTCCCGGATTTATATCCAACACCACCAACACCTTATTTGCTGGGGGGAAGCATACATGTCACATATGAAAGGTCTCTCCCCCTGCAAGGTAAATAGAAGCGGGGGAGGTGATTAAAATGGGGGGGAGCTAACTTCCACTTGGCCACCATTGTAATTACAATCTGATTTGCCATCCTGCCCCAACCCACAAAAATACCCTGTTCACTAACCCCCCATCTGATGTGTCCAGCAGCGCCCTCAAATACCTGGGAAACCCATTTCTCCCCAGCATCTGTTATTCAGAAGTGAACTGGTTCAGGTTCCATTTATCCATGGGCATAGCCAGGAGGGGCAGAGGGCAGCTGCCCCCCCCATTGACCATTTGTGTTGCAGGTAACTCAGTTCTGTCCCCCTCCTAACATAAACCCCACCCCAAATAAAGCCTGGATATGTCTATGCATTTACCTAATGTCACTAACAGGTGTGCACAGGTAGACCTTGGATAGGGCAAGTGGGAGGAGCTTGGTGTGGGTGGAGTTGAGGGGCAATGGGGTAAGGGCCTGACCTGGCACAATGTGCAGGCCTTGTAGCACTCCCACTTTTCAGAAGCACCTGCTGGCAGCACTGCTTATTGCTAATGAAACAATACATATAATCTCTCCTGCAGTACTTTAGTCTCGAAAACGCACCTTTATGCATGTGTTTAATGTATTTTGTTGCATTCCCACCATTTCCACAATGGAAAACTGTACTCCACACATAAACAAATCCATAAATTGTTTCCCTGCTCCTGGCCTTGCTGAACCCTCATGTTTCCTAGCTCCAAAAATATAACAGCGGGGGGGGGGGCGTGATGCAAAAATAGACCACAATATTCCAGGCATGGCACATGCTCTAGGGATCCACAACTGCAGCTCGCAATAAACTCAGCAATATTCAGATATGAAAATGACGCCTTGAAGGAAAACAGCATCAAGGGTTTTTTAATAAAATAAAATCTGGGGTCATTAATAAAATAAATGCATGCATTCCCCCCCCCACATTGTGCATTAACTCCCAACAAGGCGAGGGGTGGGGAGGGCGGATTTTGCCAAATCTGCAGGAATTCAGCGGTTTTCCCTGAAAACATGCTTTATGGGGTGGTTCCCCCCCCCCACCTCCCCGCTCCTGCCGTCACTTGCTACAGAGCTCATGTGCTCTCCTAACCCTCACGTACTGGCTCGCCCCGATTTACAACCAGCTGGATCGTCACCCTCTTTTCTCTCGAGGCGTGCCCTAGGCATAAAACTCCTCTCTGCAGAACCGTGCGAATCCAAAGCAGGAACCCCCCCGCCATCTGCACCAACGCTGACACCCGTACTAGAGGTTGCCAGGCGCGTCCAGTTGGTAAACAGTTAACTACTCCCTGCACGTAGAGAGAGGTTGCTCGCTTATTGTGTTGCAATTCGGCCGGCTCGTAATTTAATGATGACTACTGGAGGGGACATGTCCCCCCCCCCTTTCCTACCTGCCTTCCATGCAAAGGGTTTGAGCAACGTATCCATTGGCCAAGAAGCATACCGTTGCCATTCATCATGGGGGGGTAGGCAGCCGGGGGGCAGCCACTGAAAGCAGGCACACTTACTCTGGCAGAGCCGAGCTGCTGAAGGAATGGTCCTGGATGCTGAAGCAGAAGCAAGAAAACATCGGAGGGGCTGATCAGAAAGGCGGGCAGGCTCCTTTTCCGCCTCCTCCTCGGATCCTTCTCAGCGGCTGCAACCCATGCAGAGGCATGGCACGGCGAAGGCGAGATTATCCTGCGGGCGGGCGCGCGCGCCGGCTAGCTCGGCGTACACAAGGCTGTATCCTGGCCTCTTCTGCACATGCTCACCATCCGAGGACCCCCTGGGATTTCTGCGTGTCAGCCTTGCTGGAAACCACAACGCCCATCAGGCACTGCTGCTGCGCTGAATGAAGGTACGGAAACAAGGACTAGGCGAGGAACGCGCCCTTGCGCGCGTCTTGGGGAACTGGGGTGGGGGGCGGGGAGAGGAGGGAGCAGTCCGCGCGCGCACCTCGATCCCAGGCTTTTGGCGCGAGCCTCTCGCCACACTTGTCGGTCCCTGCGGTAGGTGCGAGGATCAGGCTGGGCTCCCTTTCCTCCCTGCCGCCAGGATGAGTCATCTTCGGAGATTCCCTTTCGCAGGTTCTGCTCGGCAGCGCGACGCCTCCCGAGAGACAGAGCGAGAAAAATATCCCGCGCCGCTTGGAGAATTAGGAGGAGGAGGAAGCGCGCTCACCATTGCAATTATGGCGATTCAAGAGGTGAAGTTGCTTCTCTGTGTGTGTTTACACATGTGGTGAGAGAGAATCATAACATTGTATAGTTGGAAAAGACCCCGAGGATCATCTAGTCCAACCCCCTGGATGGCAGGAATCTCAACTAAAGCATGCAAGACAGAGAGTCATCCAACCTCTTCTTAAAAACCACCAGCTCCTGAGAGTCCATTCCACTGTCAAACAGCTCTATCAGAAAGTTCTTTGTTTAGTCGGAATCTCTTTTCTTGTAACTTGACGCCATTGGATTGAGTCCTATTCTCCAGAGCAGGAGAAAACAAGCTTTCTCCATCTTCCATGTGACATTTGAAGATATTTGAAGATGGCGATCATCAGGGGCATCTTACCCATAGAGGCTAGTGGAGCGGGGCGGCAAGTTCTGGAGGGCGCCAGGGAAGAGGCAGAGGCTACCCTCGCCATGCCACGCTGAAGCAGCACCACGCCCAGGGCCTCCGTCTGCCATGGCCACCACAAAGTGGCCAGCTGAGCTGGGAGGTGTTGCGTTCCGCCTCCGCCTCTTCAGTGCCGGAGGAGCGACCCTCCAGCTGCTGCCCTCCTTCTCTAGCCCCGCTGGCAGCACCGTCCTCCCTAAAAAAACCTATGGGAAACCGGTGGGGGGCACCGGAGGGAGCTTTGCATCAAGGCGCCGGATATGCTTAAGATGGCCCTGGCAATTATATCTCCCCTTAAGTCTCCTCTCTTCCAAGCAGAATATACCCAGCTCCTTCCATCGTTCCTCATAAGGCTTGGTTTCCAGACCCTCCATCATCTTGGTCGTCATCCTCTGCACACAATTCAAGCTTGTCAATATCCTTCTTAAAATGTGGCCCCCAAAACTGGACGCAGGACTCCAGGTGTGGTCTGACCAAAGCTGAGTAGCAAACTAACCAAATGAATTTCAACAGAAGGTCATATTGAATCCTGATTCTGCCTTCTCCATACACTTGATCTTTCACAGGGGAAGAAGGAGAAGAAGAATTGGTGTTTGGGGAAACAGAGGTTGCTGCACTAAATATAGAACACCATGTGCACCTGCAGAGAATAATCTGTCTATATCCTGATCTCCCTCCCCAAGAATAAATAATCTGAAATGTAGGTAGGACAGGCAGGGGCGTACCTAGGGGTTGGAAGCTTGGCTGCCACCAAGGGTGCAGGCCCAGGAGGACACAAAACTCTCACCTCTCTGCTCTGGCTCAGAGTGGCCTTTCTTCCCATCACCAGTCCAAAGGATTGGCTTTGCTTGCTCTCAGTGTTGATAGGTTTTGTGCCACAGTGATGTCATCACATTCCATTTACATTTCCTGATAAGTTGGGATCACTTACAGAAGACAAAATCCCAGGTAAACACAAATGGCACTAAAGCAATAATCGTAAGGGAAACCAGAGGCTATAAATGCCTGTGAACACTTGGGCAGTGTGAGAGAGAAATTTCACTGTTTGGCAACCCACCCACCCCCTGAATAGCTTGCCCTTCAAAAAAACCAAGGGGGGAAGAAAACATTTTACCTCAACAATATTCAAGGATGAAAATCAATGCAGGTCTGTTTTGTACACCATGTCTGTGCTATGTGATAAAGCCGCCACATACACTTGTAAGGAATATTTGTCCGAAGCCAGTGGAGTATTCAGTCCTAGCAACAGAATAATGATATTTGTAATCTGGGGGAATAAAATGTTTGCTCAGCTGGTGCATAGGCAGCACAGTGAATACTAGAGAAATCCACATTCCTTGGTGCACAGGAAAACTGAGCATCTCTGCTTGGTTGCTTGTGGCATTTGATGCCAGTCCTTCAAAGCATGATTCACAGCGATTGCAGGCAGTAGTGGAAGAACCCTCTCCGGAACCGAGGTGGGACGCCGAGGGGCGGGGCAAACCGCCCGGTGACACACGCACGGCAACCGTATAGGCTGCCACGCGTGCGCACTCCGTATGGGCCGCTGCTCACGAGCGGCAGCCCATACGGTTGCCGTGCAAGAGGCATCCCGGACAGATGCCCGTATGGACGGCGCGCAAGAGCAGCAGCCCATATGGATGCCACATGAGTGGCGCCCATTATGACTGTGCGCACCCTTGGTCACTCTACAGCTGGGGGGAGGCAGGGGCCATCTTGTCACACACACCCAAGTGGCACCCGTGGCAGCCCGCCCCTTCCGCCCCCCACTTCATATGCCCCTGATTGCAGGGCATTTATTTTTATGTTATTTTTCACAGAGCCCAGATTACTTCTACTGAACTGCCTCCCACATTGTCCTAGTGACCGCTAGGGTTTACATTCTGTTCTGTAGCATACATGAATATTATTTCTGGGGAAATAAGTTTTTTTATAAATCAAGGTGACTACAGTTGAAGGAATGATATGCAAGGAGAAGCCAAAGCTGAGACTGCTGACTAGTAAACTAAAAAGTATTTGCTTACGACACACACACACCTCTACAATCTTGGCTCCCAAACTATGGGAGTGCAAGAAAAAAATGGGGAAAGCACCCCAAATGAACAAGATAAAAAGGAAAACAGACCCCCAATGTTCACTGATGCAAATCTCTTAAAGTTCACTGTCTTTTGGAGTAAAACACTCCAATGGACAAAAACAATGGAGAGCGTTAATGCCAATGGTTCTTAAACAAATCATAAATTGCTTTGGGGGGAAATCAGATGATGATAGTCTCTACAACCTGCCATTCACTACTTAAAAGAATTTTGAAGTCAATAATGAATAGGCGGTGGTTATGGTTATTTGTTATAATTCTTTGGCAGCTGTTAGGTTGGCTGTCTGGTGTTTTTGATCCAGGTTGCATTCACATTTAAGAGGGGGGAGAGGCTGAACTGCAACTCCCATCATTCTTGCAACTAGCCATGCTTGCTGGGACATGGGAGTTGTAGTTCACAGCAACATCTGAAGGGCCAAAGGTTCCAAACACCTGTCCTAAGCAAACCTTTAACCTGAATCAGAGAAGGAGGTTCTTCTTCTGTCTCACAAGGAAGTTGTGGCTGTAACTTAATGTATGCATTTAACAATTTAATAATTAGTACAATGAAGCTTCATTGCCTTTGATCTTATGAGGCTATTTACTCAATAATAATTACTTGTTTCTGTTGACTACATGGGCAGGGTTATGGTTTAATGTGCACAAGTTGTTTACAAGACTTTGCAGAGAGGGTTCTTCTGATGAGAAATTCCAGAGCTTAAAATCTATGATTAATGAACAGATTCCACAGATTAAGTGATGAATGCTTTCAGCTCTGCTGAGAATATTACTTGTTTGGGTTTCACTGCCTTATAATTCTCCAGAATGGCCATGGGCCTCGCTTCCTGTTTGCAAATAAGGTTTGCGAACAAATCTGCAGTTCTTCTCACTTCACTTTTTTTTTGGAAGGGTTACTCATATTTATACATAGTGCTAACAGCACTGACTAAAACCTCAAAGGAGAAATATTAACAATGATGTAAGATGCTGTAAAGGTGCAGAGTAGGAGATAAGAGTTTTAGCATAGAAATGACTAACCAGGATTTAAGGGTTTAAAAAAAAATAACCCACAGAGAAAAGCACACGAAGCATTATGGTTTAGTTTTTTAAGCAGAAACCTTGTTGCACTTTGGCATTTTGCATTTGAAATCTCTGACTTGGTAAAAGGGAAAGGAACACAAGAGTGACGTGTTCGGTGTCTCCACCAAATGAGAAAGAAGAAAAGTGCCCCCGGTGCAGGGTTTAAGTTCATGACTTGCATCTACAAAGTCTTGAGCTCTATCTCCAGCATCATCAGTTAAAAGAATCCCAGGTTGCAGAAGAGGGAAGGGTCTTGCTTGAGTTTATGGAGAGCTGCTGACTTTGGGACCCTGGCTGAGGGTGATGGAAGTTTCAGTCCCAAACATTTGGAGGGCACAACATGGTAAGGCTGGAGAAGACAATCCTGGACTACATAGACCAGGTGTGGGGAACCTCTGGCCCTCCGGGTGTTGCTGAACTATCATCATCCCTAGCCACTGGCCATGCTTGCTGGGACTGATGGGACTTGTAGTTCAGTAACATCTGGAGTGCCAAAGGTTCCCCACACTGGTCTGTGCCAATGACCTGACATTATGCTATATAAGGCAGCTTTGTAGTTTGCCTCCACAATCTTAAACAAACTTAACTGTGTTGCGTACCACTGAATACAGTGGGATTTACATCTGAGTGAACAAGCCTGGGATTGTGCTATGAACCAGGTTATAGTTCTGCACCTGTCCCCCTTAGCCAATTCATGGTGGCTATGGACAGGGTAGATGAAGGAAAGTGTCCTCTCCACTACCACACACCCATGTCAAGTGGTAGGTCCCTTAGTGAGTCTCCTGCTCCATGTCACAGTCAGACACTGAGGTAATATCCACCACCCAGGGGTATCTGGGGTGTCCCTGTTCACATACTGAGTTCAGTATGAATGCATACACATTTAAAGATGTCAGCAGTGGTCTGTTGTTTTTTCTCTCAAGTGGGCTTCGCTTTATGGACATAAGAAGAGCCTGCTGGATCAGGCCAGCGGCCCATCTAGTCCAGCATCCTGTTCTCACAGTGGCCAACCAGATGCCTGTGGGATCCCCGCAAGCAGGTCCTGAACAAAACAACATTCAGAAGCATTACTTCCTCTGAACTGTGGAGGCAGAGCATAGCCATCATTTGAAATTTAAGGTTTTTCACCCGGAAATGCATTACTTTACACTTGCATTTGCCATTTTGCTGCCCGTTCACTCAGTTGGGAAAGGTCCTTTAAAAGCTCTTCACAATCTCTCTCTTGTTTTCACAACCCTGAACAATTCAGTACCCTCAGCAAACCTGGCCACCTCACCGGTCAGTCTTAACTCTCCATCTCTCCATTCAGCATGCCTGTCTCTGCGTCCCTTTTCTATGTGTGCTCAATTTTGCTGCCCAAGTAGCTTTCTACCACACATTTCACAGAATGAGGACACATTTTACCTCAAGACACTTGGTCATTTAGCAGTTCAGGAAAAAAGCTTTGATCATGCATCCCCTTTAATATATGTATTTTTTCCTTGCAAGTGTCAGGAGGAGGAAATTCTATTTCACCAAAAGCAGGTTCTCAGCAGAGCATGACCTAGAGGCATACATAAGCAAGAATCTAGAACAACCAAGACAAAAGGCAGCTCACTAAAAATAACCCAGCTCTTCATTTTTCTCTATGTGGAGTATTGTGCCAGCAGGCTTTCTTATTCACTTCAATATAAGGAGGCACACACAACCTTTGGCACATCATGTCCTGCTGAAAAAGCTGAGGATTCTATAGGTAGGGTGGCCTTTTGGGCACAGAACAGTCCCCGCTGCCCCAAACACTGCCGGATCAGTAAGTATTGATATCTCCATGCTTGGGTATGGCTGAATTGGCCTGTTTCTTCAGCACATCTTACATAAATGCATTCACTGTAATGCAATAACGCAAGACAGAAACATAGCAATTTAAAGGTGAAGACAAACATTACACCTAAACAAAGGGGTGGTGTGGCTGCCTTTTGTTGGACACATGTTACCCCCATATTCTGAATTGATCGCTTATCCCGGGTCCAACAGCTTTCTCTCTCTGCTTGCTCTGGTTAACCATTAAATCAAGTTTTATGAAATCCAGGGGAAACCCAGAGAGAGATTTGCTCCACTTCCTAAACTGCTCTGAAAACAGCTCTTAAATGGGATTCCTCATACTTTTCCCGGGAGTTGCATTCTGGGGCAGTCCACCTCTTCACCTTCTTTCCTTGCCTCCCCTCAAGGATCATTTTCCAGTTGTCTTTCCAACTTCTGAGCAGAGCTCTTCTGGTCCTTAGCATTGCTGACCCGACTGATCACATGATATATGCGCAAAACACGTCTGCTGCCTTCGCTGTTCATTGTTTCTTTCGATTTTGCCCTCATTTGTTTTAAAGATCCATGCAGGTCCAGCTATGTGAACGTAATCCCTTCTCGATTCTCTGACTCGCTGTTTCTCCTACTCTCTGCCACAGCTGGGAAAACATGGGCTTTCACAGATCTTCCTCAAGTAAAAGCTTAGGCAAAAATCCCAAGTACGAACACCCAGCCCTGGACCAAATTGAAAATGGGCCAAAGAGGTATGGACTTATAGGAAAGTGTGGCTGGGCCCTCAGTAACATAATCAGATCCCAAGGTGGTTTAATATGAAGTTGATGTCATTTGGAGAAGGATAGAAGAGAGCCTTAATTTACAGAGAGTTCAGCACACATCCCACTCAGATCATTAGGTAAAGGTAAAGGGACCCCTGACCATTAGGTCCAGTCGGGACCGACTCTGGGGTTGCGGCGCTCATCTCGCTTTATTGGCCGAGGGAGCCGGCGTACAGCTTCCGGGTCATGTTGCTAGCATGATTAAGCCACTTCTGGAGAACCAGAGCAGCACACGGAAACGCCGTTTACCTTCCCGCCGGAGCGGTACCCATTTATCTACTTGCACTTTGATGTGCTTTTGAACTGCTAGGTTGGCAGGAGCAGGGACTGAGCAATGGGAGCTCACCCCGTCGCGGGGATTTGAACCACCGACCTTCTGATCGGCAAGTCCTAGGCTCTGTGGTTTAACCCACAGCGCCACCTGCGTCCCTACTCAGACCATTAAGCGACCCCAATTTGTTTTATCATTACAGATTTTGCACAGTTCTATTAAATCCAAATTGTGCAAAAGTGCATTTATTTTTAAATAAATGAACAAGCAAACTGCAGTCTGATCCTGCAAGGTAACTGGGAATATTTAAGGAGGAGGCCGAAAACAAAACATAACCCCAGGTTATTCTCTGCCAAGCTCCACTCAGAAGCAGAATATCAATAAAGATGGTGAGCAAAAAACAGCCTACTTTTGATCCCTATACATGATTGTAATGCTATCAAGAAAGAAAAAACTCTTAATGAAAGGCAGAATTAACAATTATTCTTAGGAGAACAGGCTGTATCCATGTGTGCCAGAAAAATAAGACAGCCACCAAAAAGTAGTAGAACTGGATGACTCAAATAAATGACTCACAAGTTGTGACAGCACCGTTCCTTCAAGACCTGCGCTTTGAACCAAATGCCGGTTAGGCATTAATAGCTGTTCAAATCTCTTTGCACTCCAAATCTGTATAGGATAAGCAAGCAGAAAACATTTTACACTGTTCTGAAAGAGGAAGTGGAAGACCTATATTGGACCAAGATTAGCAGCTCCCAGTTCCATCACTGTTAACTCACTGTCTGAGTTTGACATAGTACTTGGATGGTTTTAAGAGTTCTACTTTAGGACAAAATGGCTTAGAGGTGCAGAACACACCAAGTGAGTCAGACTGTTAAATGTGCTTCCATCATGTTGAAGGGGCCATTCATTGCTGAGTCACCCTGGCAATGCAACTATGAGTTACAGCCAGAATTTCCAACAGCCCTCCACTCATTTAGGGAGGGCAGGTGGGATCATCCATGTAATTCCCAGTCCTCCATACTGTATATTTCAAACCCTATACAGTATGTGATTGTGCCCCACAGCTATCTCTCTCTCTCTCAACTCAACGGTTCTGCATGCAGGTTGAATATTGCTACAAATCAAATGGGACTCTATACTAGGCAAGCATGGGCAAACCATATATCCCTTTGTTTCAAAAAAAGATATAGCTGGGAAATGTGCTTGTTCCATGCAGCTAACCTCACAATAGTTGTTGCCATCATTCACTCTAATAGCAAATTATGCTGATTGAGTGCCAATAGGATTGAAGCCATAACAGGGTCACTAAGAAACAAGAAGGGAGGTATCAGTATATTTTATAAAAAGCTTTGGGAATATTTTTCAGGGTGGGAAGACAGCAAAATTGATGCACGGTAAGTTTTTTTTTAGTACAAAAAAACCACACAAGGAAGCCTAAATACATTTTTTTTGGGGGGGTAGTGTGGAGAGGCTGGGGAAAAGGAAGAAAGAAGAGGAATTTGTTTTATTGATTTAGACAATTTTTATATATTAGGAGGAAAAATATAAGCAGTTTTCAAAAACATGAATAAGGATCAAATATGCAAAAGACAAGAACAACAATCTGCAGTGTGGAACACTGTATTTAACTATGATTGCAAATAAATGCTCTTGAAATGCATTGCTGTTAGACACTTTAACCTTGACTGCATCTAAGAACAAGCCTCTGGAGCTTGATGAATCAGCCCTCCTCCAGGAATGTCCATACAGCATGTCACACTTTCAAAGGCCCACTTAACAGTAGTACCCTTTCAATTCTTTCCTAATTTTAACCAAATTTAAAATGCCTTCTTTCGTCATCATTTTGCCACCACCTCTCTGCCTCTTGAATGCACAATGTGCTTCATGGGCCATCCCTTCCCCACTTCTGAAATGGCCCCTGTAGCTTCTTCCCCCCCCCCCCCGCCCCCAATTCCCACAGAGCTACAATTCCCAGCACCCTAAGCAGACAACAGCTCCCTAGGGTTTCAGCCAGGAGCCTCTCCAGCCATATCTGGAGACACCAAGGGAATTGCAACCTGGGAATTGCAAACTAGGAGAGCACTGACCCACTTGCCCTGGTTGTAAGCTTCCCGCAGGCGTTTGGTTGGCCACAGTCAAAACAGGATGCTAGACTAGATGGGCCTGGGGCTTGATACAGCAGGAGCATGGAGACAACAGAGGAAGGGAGGGATACAGGAAGTGGTCTTATACCGACCCAGACCATTGGTCCATCTACCTTGGCCTTGCCTACACTGGCAGTGGCTCCTTAGGTGGGAGTCTCTCCCAGCCATACCTAGAGACACCAAGGATTGTACCTGGGACAATTTATTCAAGCAGTTGCTCTACCTACTAGAGTATGGTCCTTCCCTAACATAAGGAGGAAGGCGGTGATCACCGGGTCCAAACAGGAAGCTTTCAATAGCCCTTCCAGGTTTGGAGGGCCCAATGACTTACTGGTAGGACCAGTAAGGAGCCCAGTAAGATGCTCCAAACTGCATTTTATATATATATATATTTGGTCCACCACATGGTCAGCTGCGTAGAGAGCCAAAGCTTCCCAACTCCAGCGACTCCTGGCAGAGTGCTGAGACTGGCTGCAAATCCCTGCCAAGTATACACTGAGCGGGCAAACCCCATGGTTCACTTCCACAGAATGTGTGAAACAGCATTGTTTTCTCTTAGACCCAAAGATCCTTCTGCAAGATAAATACCTTGTCAAAGCCAGAGGTGCCAGCTTGCCCATAAAACCAATTGGGACTAATCCGCCTTGTTGCAAATCAGCCCATGGCCCCGTTATAAGGTGAACTGCAAGCACAAGTTCAAGCCATTCCAGTGAGCAGCATCCTATTTTTATCGAACCCAAGATGCAACAGAAAATATGGCCGTTGCTGTTAAATGTGTGGAGAGGTGGGAGGGATAACTTCCATCCTCTGGCACATTTATTATTTTCTAGAGCAAGGTGTACTTGCCAAATTATGTAAAGGCTGTGTGCGAAGCAGCGATCAATCACCCAAGCAATACCCCCAAGACCAATAAACAGACCCAATGATCATCAATTATTCACAACATGAAAGCATGGTGCGCTACCAAGCAAGACTAGCTCATATTTCTTTAGTCAAAATACATTTAGGAACCAAAAGATTTTTAATCAGAGAGAGAGAGAGAGAGAGAGAGAGAGAGAGAGAGGGAGGGAGGGAGAGAGGAACACAGTTCTCTTACAACAGTGACTGCCAGAAGCACCTGGGAAGGTTGAGTAGCTGCCCAGGTCTTGTGTGTTAGAAGATTTGCCTCGCTGGATCAGATCACTGGCATATCTAGTCCAGGATTTTGTTCCCAGTAGTGGCCAGGAGCCAGATGCCTCATGGAAGTTCCTTAGCCAAGCATGTTTGGAGCTCTTAAGTGGTACATCCTTCAAACTATGTGTCAAAAAAGAAGAGGGCATTTTTTTGGCCCATCCACTTGTGAGGAACCTCCTGGTCACCACAGTGGTGGGCTGGGTGCAGACCCGGGGGCGGGGGTGGCCCTCAAAAATTATGCATATGTACTCTGGCTCAGAGTGGCCCTCCCACGTGCTCAGACAGAGTCGGGTACATTTTATGTATTTGCATATTTAATACTACATCTGTTTGGGCCCTCTGACACTAATCTATAAGGATTCCTAGATGGATGGAAGGAAGGAAGGAAGGAAGGAAGGAAGGAAGGAAGGAAGGAAGGAAGGCAGGCAGGCCAGGATGGCAACTCACAGAGAGTTGCAACATGTGGTTCTGTTAGCTCATAGATGCTGCTCAGAGCTAGAATGATGGCACACAGACGGGTAGGCCGATACAAATTGTTCTATTAAATTTCAGTGATCTGCAAAGTATCATTTTCTCCCACCATATGTGATTGATGTCTCAAAGGTACTGGCATAGCTTCCCTGCCTCTTCAGATCTTTTGAAGGAAAGTCATTTATAAAAAGGAAAGAAAGAAGTTGGAAACACAAAATTGCCTTTGGGCCCGAGTCTCAGAGGGAGACAAAGGGAGAGTGTTATGAGTTTGTGGGTGCCAGACCTCTCTGGCCCTGAATCCAGCAAGTGTTGTAGCTAATCAAGCCTTCAAATTTCAGGAAATAGCCAGATGAGCCTCCTGGTGAAGTGTAGACCAAAGGCAGGTGCTCTGTGGGTCACGGCAAATGGGTGGGTCCCAACAGTGGTTTGATCCCATGTGCATTTACCTCAAAATAAGCTCCATTTATTTCAATGGGGCTTAACCCCAAGTAGGATAGGATTGCATCCCTAAGGGTAGGTAATTTCGGTTGTATTTCTGCATTCAGGATGGGACTGACTACTCTAAGACATTTCAATCCTCTTAATTCCGGATCTTGACCTTATTTGAAACAGTGAGACATAACAAATAGCCCCACAAGTCAGCTGTGCAACCCCAAGAAGAGACACAGCTAGACACAGTGGCCTCACGAGCAAATGTCACAGTGCAGAAATGGTTGCATATCCAACCCAGTTCCAAACTAAATTGGCACACCTGTCTTTTAACTCACTTGCTATGTGATAGCAATATTAACCAATAAAAAAAATATAAAATGCCTCTACCAGGTTACATTAAATAGCATAGTCTCCAGGGATCACACATCACTCCAGTTCAAAGTAATAGAAGTTAGAATCTAATTATCCAAAAGGCATAGGGATACATACACTTATGGTCTAAGGTTTTTCAGGTTGTCCATTTTGTGGCTACCAGGTTCCCTGCTTAAGAAAGGCAGACACAGAGGCTGGCACTCAGACAAAACATAACTGTCTTTATTGATACGGTGATATTGCTGTACAGAAGAAGACGCATGAGTGCCTCATCAACCTGTGATGAGCAAATCATCTTCAGATTAAAAGCACAGTTGAAAAGTAGAGAGAAACCTCCAGTAAGCAGTAAGCAAGATGTCAAACTTCAGGACAAACTAAGTCAAGAGGTCACACGTTCTATAAAATTCAAATCCACTTTTCTACGCAAAGCAGAGATTTCAACAAAACAGGAAGGAGGCTATCACCACAGGATGTAATTAAAGGTGCAGCTTAACCTGTATCTGTACTGTATCAAGAGGTAGATGCTCACATGGGTCTTGTCCACACTAGTGCAAAATGTGGTTTTGCACCTGCATGTCTGCATTACTGTTGGGGCAGTGTTGTGCCAGATCTTTTCCAATTTTTAATAGCATTCCCCCTCCCCTTCAATCCTGGCTGTTTTGGACTTTCCAAGCAGTGGACTGTATTGCAGAGAAATATATGAATATATATAAAAGTTAAAAGGGACCCCTGGCCATTAGGTCCAGTCGTGACCGACTCTGGGGTTGCAGCGCTCATCTCACTTTATTGGCCGAAGGAGCTTCAGCTTCTGGGTCATGTGGCCAGCATGACTAAGCCACTTCTGGCAAACCAGAGCAGCGCACGGAAGCGCAGTTTACCTTCCCGTCGGAGCAGTACCTATTTATCTACTTGCACTTTGACGTGCTTTCGAACTGCTAGGTTGGCAGGAGCAGGGACCGAGCAATGGGGATTCGAACCACTGACCTTCTGATCGGCAAGTCCTAGGCTCTGAGGTTTAACCCACAGTGCCACCCGCGTCCCTTGAAAATATATATATATATATATATATATATATATATATATATATATATATAAAATATCAATTAATAATAATAAAGTCTGCCATTATGGTGATCTCATCGAGGAACTGCTGATCAGCTTCTGAGGTACCCCAGGTTCCTTCAAAACAAAGTTTGAAAACTATGGTCCTAAAGCAAGAATGTACCTCAAACAACAAATCAGCTACACCAGAGTCTAGTCCTTTGATTTAAGAGGCTTCAGATCAATACGGCTTTGGGGAAAACAAGTATTTTCATATAATGCCACAGGGAGTTCATGGTTAACTGGGAATTGCCTGTTGCATGTGCCCATGTTCTCAAACACGTTTTCAAATACAAATTTTGGAACATATTGTTTCCATATTGCGCATACTGAAAATCACAATGCTTATGTTCCAATATTCAATATCCAGTAAAATAAAACGCTCACGTGCCTGTTCTTTCCAAAGCACCATGTACATAGATTATGCTATATGAATAAATGATAATATGCCAGCGTAATACAGTTTCTACGGTGCCAAGAAGTTCTGAACTCTCCCTTTCTCACATGGAGTGAGAATTTCAAAGCAGAACCGTGACTCTCTAGAGAGACACTTGTTAACAACGTTTCCAGCGCTGTGGAGATACACCATTGTGAATTATTTAAATGCCTTTAAAAAGAGCAACAGAACCCTTAATGTCACATTTTATGAGGGAAAACATTATTCAGTTCTTGGGTTAACAAAAGAAAGAGAAGCAAGGGGGAAAGCACCTAACTTTCCACTCCACCCTCAACTGTGTCAGTTCTTTAGCTGAACACACTCTGCTTCATCACAACTCTCACAGGCAAAAAAGGAGCAACATCAGAGGAATGACCTGGTCAGGGTGATGATGTCATGGCATCTTTGCCCTGACCAATGGGAGGCCAGGCTGTGAACAAAGGAAGATGGAACTTGAGAGGAATTTTCAGTGAAAATGGCAGTTAAGAGCCTATGGTAGAAGGAAGACAAAGTAAAACAAAAAGAACTGAGGGGAAAGGACTCAAGAAGTGGGTGAATTTAAGCTAGAGAAGAAACACCAGATTCGACGGGGGGAGGGGGAGGATTCATTTCAGCATCCAATTACCTCAAGAAGGACCTCAACACAAGACATTTCAATGAAATACACAGTGTGCCAGCTTGGGTCTGAAAGCTAAAATAAACACATGGAACTGCTACTGCCACATTTAAGCACAAAACTGCCCCAGTCATGAGCATAGCCAGGATTTTTGCTAGGGGGGCAGGCCTTTTGTTTGGGGGGCAGAACCTCAGTTTGCTATGTATTTTTATTGAATTTTATTGATTTAAGGAGGCAGCCACCCCTCCTTAGCTACACCCATGGCCCCAGTTATGTTGAATTAGCTGGAGAGGGCCTGGTTTTAATACCCATAACATTTCATAGATGAATTAACAACGCTGTGTAAGCATTACCTTTTCCTCTGGCTCCAGTAGGCTTCCTTCCGCTCCCGATGTCTGAACCTGTGTCCACACGATGTTTATTAGCCACCATCCATATCCCGTAGTTCTTGAGGAATACTGCAGTTTGATGCATTTCCCCTCCAACCAGCTCCCATCCAGTTTGAAAACAATAAGCCACAATCACTTCACAGTTCAGCTGAGGTGTGTTCCTGTGAGGCAGCTGTTTTGCATGTGCAATCACAGCTTAACGAATAGAGGCAGGTACAGGTGCCAGGGAAACAAACAGGTAATGTGCATAGGACATCCCACCTCGCTCTCTGGTTTGTGCAGCAACATGCAAATATGACTTGAAATGCCATGTAGGGAAATGGCCTGAGTCTTAAGCTGCTAATGATCACACAGCCTTAGATTAGTTTTATAGCTAAACTGTCTCTTCCAATGCTTTTCTTCTCTCCACATCTCCCCCCCCCCCATTTGCTATCACTAGAGCCGAAGATGGATTTAAAGGGTAGGGGTAAAGGATCTTTTAAAAGCTATCTTTAAGGGGTTTTTAAAAGGTTCAAAATGAGTAACAGGTATACTTGTGCACACATGGATATTTAGGCCAGACATCAGGTGCAATAGTAAGCTGATTCAGATGCAACACCAAATCATGGTTTGACTTTTGTCTTCTCCTCTCCTCATACATGGCAATTCTGTGTCTCCAAACCATGGTCTGGGATTCATCTGAATTAGAAATTCATTTATATGTAACGATATAGGCCACCTTTTGGTGCATAACCCAAATATCATCTTCTCCCATATATATCCAACCTGGATCTCTTCGATGTCCTGCTTGCTCCACGGTGAATGAAGTGACCACAAAGTGAAGTAACCACCAAAGCCTTTTCAGTAGTAGCACCCTGGTTGCGGAGTAGCCTTCTAAAAAAGGCTCACCCAGCACCATCTTTGTGATCTTTTTTCATCCCATGTAAAGATAGTTCTGTTCATCCAGGCCTTTTAAATAGCTTAAGTGGTCTGGAACCTTAAACACACACACACACACACACACACACACACACACACACACACACACACAGTTTTTAATTGTGGCAGTGGTGCAGCAAATTCTGTTTTGTTCTATTTATCTAGCTCTTTCCCTTTTAATGGTTTATGTTTTGTATTACAGTTGTTGTTTTTCTTTATTCACTGTAAGCCCCTCAGAGAATTTTAGGTTACAGCATAGCATACGAATATCAGAAAGGAAGGACTGTTATAAAGACCCAGCAAATACAACAAACCGTTGTTGTTTTTTTAAAAAGCCTGCTATTGACAGCAGTTTTAACAATTCATGAGTAATATATATAATGAGGTAGCTTCTCTATCAATAAAGGTTTCATCTGCAAATTGTACCCAAGAAAAACTCAGTAAAAACATTTTATTTTTTAAAAATAAAGGTTTTATCTATTCATTACAATTTCCACAAATTTATCTTTAGCATCAAATGTATAGATTTGTTGTTACTGTCAAGAAGCATCCTATATTTTCCCCACAAACACACATGCACACACAAATTGCTCTCCAACAAACAGATTTGCAGATTAAATAAATTTGCAGCTCCAACTTGTGGACGGCATCTTTGGCAGTGCCGATTTTGAGTTGCCTTTTGAACTACAGTAATTGGTGAGGAAAGGCGGCAGCTTTCTCAGAGCCTTCTCCTTAACATTTGCTAATCCTTTTCATGATGGCTACTCCCTTCCAAAAAAAAAAAAAAAGACATCAGAAGTGCACTGTGCATAAATTTGCTTCACAGGGCTGCTGTCGAGGCAGAAAAGTTATCAAGTGTGTTTGTTTTTCTGGGCTTAAAATGAAGAGATATGAAGACAGCCATATCAGCTCTCATCACCAGGGTCATGAACATGCTTCTCAGCGTGGTTATCCAGAGCAGACAAATGAGATGCTGAGAGTTTAATAACAGCAAACGGCACTGCTGAAAAAGAGCAATTGATCCAGGATACAATTTCTTCAACCTCCAACCGCCTTTCATATGCTTTTCAAAGCGTTCCACCTGGTGGCTGGTCATGTCAGTGCCTTGCAAGGAAAAGTTTCAAAAAGAGATGTTAATGAAACTGAACTGTTAAACATGTTACTGGGGCAGGAGGGTGGGGAGGAGAAAGATTGCACATACTTTCGTAAACCAAGAAAATCTTTAATAAAAATACATTAAAAAAAAAAGAGATGTTAAGTGAAATTGATAATGGGTTTTGGCAGCCAAAAGAAATGGATATGTGGCACATCCTAAGAAGCTGTTCTGAAGACACACCAGTGCTTGAGATAGCACAGTGTTGTCAACATTCGAACCCACATCCAGCATATTATGTGCAGTACCTTATCAGCTCTAACCATCTCTGTAGTGGGGAAATGACTAACTGATTGCAATATGTAACCTGTCCTTCTTGTAAGGTTTAAGTGACAAATATTGTGTTCTTTTTACACACATACACACGCAGAGAGAGAGAGAGAGAGAGAGAGAGAGAGAGAGAGAGAGACGGAGTGAAGATCTCAGACACATGCACCAAACTCTGCAAACCAATTACCGTATTTTTTGCACCATAACACTCACTTTTTTCCTCCTAGAAAGTAAGGGGAAATGTCTGTGCGTGTTATGGAGGAAATGCCTATGGGTGGCATGCCTACGGACTTTCCTCCTCTAAAAACTACGTGCGTGTTATGGTCGGGTGCGTGTTATAGAGCGAAAAATATGGTACCTATTGAGGAAATAATTCCACGCCCAGAGAGCCACTGACATTCATTTGCTGCCTCACTAATCATCACGTGATGCTTACCTTTAAGACCTAACTCAGGGAGAGAAACATTTATGGAAATCAGTATAACAGAAGTAATACTTCAGGCTAGAAGTATGAGAGGAGCAGAGGGAATATGTCTACCAACAACATCCCTATTGACATTTCTGTCACCTTTCAAACTGAGAAAGATGAATTTCTGCTGCAGGGAAGCTTTTGTGCCTATGGATGCTCCCCATGCATTTTAGAACCATGGGAAATTGGGGCTCCCCACTGCAGACGTTCACCTACCACAAGTTGGAAGGGTTAGCAACAAGGGGGCTGAGATAGTGAACTCACTCCCACTGCCCCCCACATGTTTAAATAACACCTAGACGTAATGCCTGAAAAGGACTCAGACTCACAACAAAATAAGAACCAGCCTTATACCAAAGTAGGTCACTGGTCTGTCTAGACCAGGGTTGAGGGACCTGCCATTTCTGAACTGCAATTCCCATCAGCCCCAGCAAGCATGCCCAATGGCCAGGGATGATGGGAGTTGCAGTTCAGCAGCATGTGGTGTGACATGGTTCCTCACCCCTGGTCTAGCCCAGTGCTCTCTACTGTGTCTTTTTCTGGCATCCATGCTCTCAGCCAGCAAAGGTATTTCCCAGTTCTGCTACTTCATTTTAAATTGGGGTACCATGGACTGAACCTGAGACGCTCTTCAGGCCAACCATCTGCTATATCACCAAGCTATAGTCATGCCCCTGGAAAATATATCAAAGATGTTCAAAAAGAAAAAATTCATCACCACAATCTTAAGAGAAATATTTCTCTTATTAAAATAGGAGGTTCTTTAGCTTGTTGTCTGCCCCTTAAGGAATACAGACTACGAATGGAAGGAATTGTCAGTTTCAGTTCTCTTAACTTTTTCATTTTCCAATCTTAAATTTCCACATTACTTCCCACTTCTCCCCACGCTGCAGCAATTTGTGGGTTGTTCTTTTTTAAGAGTATCATGGGGGGGAAAGAGTATCATGAAAATTATTCAGCATTACACTGTGAATTTCTCCAAATAAACACATTTTATATACATTTTTAACTAGTGTACACATTCCTTGCAAACAATTTCTCTTAATAAATTGCATTTTTGCATGTTATTTTAAGTAGCATATTCATTTTTATGTGTATTTTTGTAAACATTGCTTGGTTAGAAAAATGCACCACAAAATTCAGGTTAAGTGTGAATTTTGAAGTGTGGTTGCATTTCAGTCTTCATATTGTCATGGAAACTCACTTTTAAATGCAAACTGAATCAAATTTCTCCCCCATCCCTAATGCAGACTATATTGACTACTTGCCCCATAACAAAGTTTGGCTCCGATTGTGAGATCATTTCTATGTGTCTCTATGCTATGCTGTAGGCCTGCTGCAGCCACTTTCTGGGATAAGAGAAGCCCTACCATGGCACAAGGTGAGGTGGCAGTTTTGAGCCACAGATTTTGTAGCTGGGGCTCAGGGGGTATCAGTAAGGTGTTGGAGACTAGAGCTGCGTGTGCCACAGGGCCAACCCTGTACCATAAAGTAGCCTACTGACTTTGTGGGGGGTGCTGTCCTATTTCCAGTAGTCAGAGAAGATTCAACTGCCAATCCGGTCAGCTTCTCTGCTTTTAATGGGGTGCCACCATCCTTGCTTCAGGCAGGAGAATGTCTTCAGCTCTACCACAAAGCCTCAACCTTTCCATGTTTACTCGGTTATTTCACCCAGGTTTATTCCCAAAGATTGGGAATTTAGGACTGTAGGCTTAGGTAGTTAGTTACTGGAAGAGCATGGATGGAGAACATATGCCTTCCCCCAGAAGTTGCTGGACTAAAATTCCCATCATCCCTGAACCATTGTCTATGCTGGTTGGGGCTGATGGGAGTTATAGTTCAACAGCATCTGAAGGGCTACAGTTTCCCTCCCCTTCCCCACTATCGAGGTATGAGCTTTATTGGTACAGCGATCGAGAGGTAAAACATAATAGGTGTACAACTCCTCTGGGCATTTATTAGCAGTTAAAACATTTGTGATAGCCCTTCTCATTCCATTTCTTCTTCTTCTTCTTCTGATGGATTTTGACTTGCTTCAAATCAAACTAAGACAGAAATAGATTAGAATCAGTAGTGAAGTGTGAGAAGGTCCAGCCAAAAGGAGGGGTGGGATTAAAGAATGTGCAGACATTAATACAGTCTGGAGACGTGCATCCACAAATGAGACTCGGCACATCAAATAAAGATGCCTTCCTCTTGATTTATTGAGAATGCAATTCTTTTTTCTTTTCTTTTTTAACACCTGCAGGCTGCGACGAAACTGCAAAGCCATTAAAGAATCCATTAAATGGGAAGGGTGTAACTATAGTGAAGGCCTGAGGTAAAGTTAACTGCAATGATGTTTGGGAATATGAGAAAACTGCCCCAAGACCCAGAGGGGAACAAAACAGAGAGGGCGCACTCTAGGTAGCCACTAGAGAGGAGCTACTTAACTTACTGACAGCAGAGCACGAGAGGCTATCATGCAACAAGGGTCCATTTTTGTGGGGTATATCCAGCCTTGTATAACCAACATGCTTAACTCTAATTAATGTATGAAGGGGTTAAGACCATAGAGTAAGCTGTCCTGCCAGGCTTAATTTGGTCACACCCTCTCACCTTGGGAGAAAGGGTTACCAAACTCTTTGTTCTCTCTTCCACCATGTGAACCCTACCAGCAAGGAGGCCTAAGCTAGATGCTCTATCCTTAGACTGTATAGCTTAAGCAAACCATCTTTGTGTTTCTATATAAATTATTTAGAAATTCTTACCATCATAGGAGCCAATTCATAAGTGCCGCAGGGGCTTCAGCCCCCACAAAATTGATGGGCATTCTCATTCAAATGTTGTGTGTGCACTGCATAATGTGATTGGTTATGTGGGACAGGGATTACCTGGGCCCCCACAATATTTATCCAAGTTGGCACCCCTGATTACCATTTTGAAATCTAAGTTATACTGCCTGGCTTTTATTGTTGCTGTATGGAAAAGCACATGGTTCCGACCTTTGAAGAATTTGTAAGTAAACCATTTTTAACTTAGCAAATATGTGGTGTCTCTCTATGCTATAGGAAGTGGGGACGCAATTTAGAAGGGGATATTTTTAAAGATCTGACAGCCTATATTTCCACCCTTTACTTTGCTGCATGCTTTGTGATTTTAAATCTCTGCTGGAGTTCTCTCACCAAAAAGTAGTTGTCCCAAACCTGGATCTAAGCATCCAGGGAATTCTTTTGTCTGTATCTACTATTTTTCCTTTTCCCAAACTAACACTTTTCAGATAGGTCTGCCATATTCCAGTGGTTTTGCCCTTAATTACTGCTAAAACCACTACGTACCTGGAAGGGTCAATTTATGTTTCCTCCTGATAGGATTGGGTAGCAAAGCACACCATGGATAAAAAAAGCTAACTATTAAACCTCTAAACCTGAAGGGTTAGAAAGTTTAATTCAAGCACAGCAAATGAGAAAAATGTAATGATTCTCATTTGTCGAACGTACTTTCCATATTTCAGTTTTTTAACCTTGACAGCAGGAAAATGGAAGTTCACAGAACTTCTGAGGGTTTAATTAGCATCCAGACCATCATTGCAAATGGGCCCTTTTAAATCACCATCACACCTGCATTGGGATCTATGAGTCAATTAGTTCCTATGCAGGTCTTATCATGCATCAAAAGGGAAAGGGAAGTAAAATTTAGTCAAGTAATTAAACCTAAAGGTTTCAAAGGTGCCTGTGGATATTGGGTGCTCAGTTCTACTTGCCATTCAAATAGAAAAGGGCAGCCAACTTCCATGAACTCCAGTGAAAATATATGTGGTTTTCTTTTTTCCCTCTTGTCTTTTCCCTCATTTTATTCCACTTCATTTTAAGTGACTTTACAGAATAGTGTAGCAGTTTGGGGGAAGGGGTATGGTAAGAGAGCAGCAGCCTTACAATCTGTGGACCCATATACACAATTGTTGAGCTGTACACTTGTCTGAGTAACTATGTATACAGTATAAAGAACAATTATGCACTATTTCACACAAACCCTTGTGTATTAGGAGAGACAGCTTGTAGCTGTGTTCAAGCCTACTGTTGTTGTACATTCTTCCTGGAATGTACACCAGTGCCCCTTTGACTTGGGGCTCTCTGAAGATCTACCCATGACAAAGTGATAGATAAGAAATTAGCCACCTTATCTGCAGGCATTCAATTGCAAGATAAGAAATGTTGTTGTTGTTGAGTCGTTTAGTTGTGTCAGACTCTTCGTGACCCCATGGACCAGAGCACGCCAGGCACTCCTGTCTTCCACTGCCTCCCGCAGTTTGGTCGAACTCATGCTGGTAGCTTTGAGAACACTATCCAAGCATCTCGTCCTCTGTCGTCCCCTTCTCCTTATGCCCTCCATCTTTCCCAGCATGTGTCTTCTCCAGGGAGTCTTCTCTTCTCATGAGGTGGCCAAAGTATTGGAGTCTCGGCTTCAGGATCTGTCCTTCCAGTGAGCACTCAGGGCTGATTTCCTTAAGAATGGAGAGATTTGATCTTCTTGCAGTCCATGGGACTCTCAAGAGTCTCCTCCAGCACCAGAATTTAAAAGCATCAATTCTTCGGCGATCAGCCTTCTTTATGGTCCAGCTCTCACTTCCATACATCACTACTGGGAAAACCATAGCTTTAACTATATGGACCTTTGTTGGCAAGGTGATGTCTCTGCTTTTTAAGATGCTGTCTAGATAAGAAAAGAAATGCGGCTGGCTAAAGTGTCCCAGACCCCAAAAAGGTCTCAGCATGAGAGGAGCTATTGCTGTACACCACTAACTCCTCATAATACAAAGGTCTTTTGCATTTCCGTTACAGGCTGTGACCAATTTGAGCACATTCAATTGATGAACAACTGCCAACACATGGGTCGTTTTGGACCCGGAAGAGGGTGAAACGGGAGCATAATGGGGCGTAACAAGGCAGGGCGGGCTAATCCACACTCCGTCAATGTGGGGTGGGCAGGAACACAACCCTTGTGCTTGTTCCCAGAGAGCTCTTACCCAATCCTTTTACTGTGACATGGCAGCTGAGCCAAGGTTTGACTTAAAGTGTTGTCCAAGCCCAGGATAGCAAAAAACTTTGACTACAGGTCACTGTGAGGAGAAGAGACCTTAACCACAATCCCAGTTTGAATTACACAGCTTGGTGTAGCTGCTGCGTCATGCTGTGTTAAAAGGACCAAGAGGAGCAAAGCAGCTGTGAGCCGCTGCTCTCAGGGAACCAGCACATTTGTGCATCCTCAGTAAACCATAGTTTGGCTTTCTGTGGTGTGTCCAGCTGGAAATATCCCCACCTCTTGTCATTAAAGTGAAGTTCTTTGGAAACAGGTTGCTCAAGCTTACTGCTGCCCACCCCCACCCACCATGATTGCTGTCATGTTTTCTGGAATGGGAAAGACAAGCTCTGTAGCTTTTTGGTTTCCTAACACATTGCTCGTGACCCTCGGGTTGTTAGCATTCGATACCTCTTATAATTTGGCTATATATTTATTGGTGATTTTCTGTTTAATAGATGTAAGCAGTTGAGTTCTTTCAAGTATGTATGTGCCCAGATGATTCATGCTCACAGATTAGGCTCTGCAGTGCATAAATATTAAATGACTGACTGGCTTATGCATTTGCTTTTCCTAGGCCCTGTCTGACCTAGTTACTTTAGCACATTGGTAACTTTCTTTCCTAAGCCCCAGAGGCTGTCGGAGCTTAAAATGTGCTGGGGCTCACCAAGACTCTGCTCTGGCATGTGCTTTCCAATGCTAAGGCTCAACCCTGGAGCATATGGCATAAGACTAGATGAAAATCTCTCTGAGCAAGTGTTAGGTAGCCTTCCCCCTCCAATGTCTGTAGGGGGCAGGGGACCAAAGTCACACAGGCCATTGGCCCCACCCCTCATGCCCTGTGCTCCGAGTCCTATTTGAATGGATAGCCTAAGCACATGCAGTTGTACAGGTGAGGACACCCCTTTCAAGTATTGTGCCAATTGCATGGATATTTGGGGCGGGAGGTGTTGCTGACTACGATAGTCCCAGGCAGCACAACACTGGGGACAGGGATAGCAAAGGTGGTCTGGTCCCCCAGCCCCCTGGCCCACTTTCCACATTTTGAATTTATGTGCGAAGAGAGTTGTGGTGGGGTCTCCAAACCTATTTCAACCTTGGCATTTCCCCCCCTAGAAACTGAGATTTGCTCGTTCTCATCAATAGCCCAGATCTGCAAGCAGCATTCTATCCGCTGTAGCTTATTCCAACTGCTGCATCTGCTTGTTGTGAAATGGCTCACCAGTTGATTTTCTGGTTGTTGTGCAGCTGTTAAAGGCACAAGGGCCCTGCCAGGAAAAAAAATATTAGCAGCGCTTCCTACTTGGAAGTAAGATCCACTGCAATCAATTGGGGCTGAAGGATACCCTTGGAATTGTGTTGCTTCCACTTCAGTTCTGAATTCCTAGCCAAAGCTTTGCAGCTCCAGTGATATGCACACAAAGTTCCCCCATGGCTGTTGGTGTCCCTGTTTACTTCAACAGAAGCATCAGTTCCACGCAGCCGAAGCATAATACACACACAGCTGCCAACTTCATCAAAATGAACAGGGAAGACCTTACAGCAGGGGAGATCTTTGTATGCATTGGCATTTTGTTCCTGTGTCCATACCAATATGCTAGATTAGGGTATTAGTGTTCTGAATTAAGGCCCATACATTATGGCTCATAAGGCTATAACTCTACTAATAGAAAAAAACGTATCTAGAATTTTAAAATTGCTGCTGCGCAAATTACACCTTGCTTCCAAAAAGATTTGGCTGCATTTCAGAGAACAATATGTGCAAGGGAGTCTAATTGTTGGCTGTAGAAGGCAGAGAATTTATGCACAAGTCCTGCCCTTGCCAACAATAGGAAATCCCCAGCTGCACTCGCAATAGTTGCAAGTTGAATCCCTAGCCAGTGTGTGAAAAACTGATTCACAGACTGAAAATGCATGTGGAACAGAAGGCGATGGAAAAATGGACTGAACCACATCAAACGGCAGAAAACTCTCCATTTAGAAATTACCCTGCACCCAGAAAACAAGCACATAAGGGCAGTGGCAGAGCGTGCTTTAATGACGCCCGGGGCGCAGAGGGCGAAAGAAGCCTACTGCGCTCCAGCCCAGTCTGCACCACTGGAGCGGCGCCAGCCCTGTGCCACTTTACGAGGCTGGGGTCTGATCTCATTGGGAGAGGGGGTGACCCTGCTTACTGCTGGCCCCATCTGGTTAATGCCACCCCATCAATGTTTAATGGAGGGGAGCGCTTCAGAGAGCAGTTTGGCAAATCACTCTCTGAAGCACCTCCCACCCTCTGCTAAACCTCACTGGCGTGATGTTCAATACAGTGGTACCTTGGGTTAAGAACTTAATTCGTTCTGGAGGTCCGTTCTTAACCTGAAACTGTTCTTAACCTGAGGTATCACTTTAGCTAATGGGGCCTCCCGCTGCCGCCATGCAATTTCTGTTCTCATCCTGAAGCAAAGTTCTTAACCCAAGGTACTATTTCTGGGTTAGCGAAGTCTGTAACCTGAAGCGTCTGTAACCTGAAGTGTCTGTAACCCAAGGTACCACTGTAAAGGAGGTTTGCTCTGGGAACCATCACACACCATTATTATGCAAGGAGTCATCCCTGTCTGGATCACATTTCCATACTCCTTCCTAACATCTTGCCATTGGTCTAATACGGCACTTAATTCCACAGCACATTCCATGTCTTCGCAGTTAGGAAAACCCTGCTGCTCTTGCAAAATGTATGAGTGCAACAGAGGCATGTGAGGTTAGTCACGAAGAAAGAACGAGTGAGCCAGAAACGCACTTAGGGAACAGGTAGATGCAAAATGACAGATGGCGACAGGAGAAAGTTATGCCTCCGATTTAAACATCAACCAGATTTTTCTCACCAAGAAAATGATTCCATCTTTATGAAGGAAAGTTGCCTGGAATGGTGATTATGATGATTTCAAATATGTGACATTTGAAAGTGTCTTAGAATAATATTTTCATTTTAAAAAAACATCTGAGAATATTACCAGTTTTATACAAAGCTACAGCACGCTAGAAACTGTTCGACTAGAAACTGCAATCTGCCCCTGTCCCCCAAAGACCCTTACAAGGCAGAATATTAGCTTCCAGCTGCAAGTTTGTACACCAGAGCTTTCCAAACTGTGTGCATCGCATCACGTTAGTGTTGGCTGCAGTGTGTAGGTGTGTCGCACAAACGGTCCTGATGTTCCTCCCAGGGTTGGAAAGGGAGTGGGCAGCCTGCTGGTTTGCTAATAAAACTGAATTAGTGTGCTGCAAAATGATCCAAAAGTGTGTCACCAACAAGAAAAGTTTGGAAAGCTCTGGTGTACACCGTTAAATCTGCTTAAGTCCATTTGACTTCAATGAGATATATAGAGTCTACTGGTTTTCTTTATACAGTGGTACCTCAGGTTACATACGCTTCAG
The DNA here is from genome assembly GCF_027172205.1 of Podarcis raffonei. Taxonomy (NCBI): domain Eukaryota; kingdom Metazoa; phylum Chordata; class Lepidosauria; order Squamata; family Lacertidae; genus Podarcis; species Podarcis raffonei. Next base: position 27,596,623 of record NC_070606.1, read on the forward strand.
GTTACCTATGCTTCAGGTTACAGACTCTGCTAACCCAGAAACAGTGCTTTAGGTTAAGAACTTTGCTTCAGGATGAGAACAGAAATCATGCTCCGGTGGCACGGCGGCAGCAGGAGGCCCCATTAGCTAAAGTGGTGCTTCAGGTTAAGAACAGTTTCAGGTTAAGTACGGACCTCCGGAACGAATTAAGTACTTAACCTGAGGTACCACTGTATTTGGAAGCCAGTGTAGTGTAATGGTTAGAATTCTGAACTATGGCCTGGGAGACCAGGGGGGTCTGAATCCCCCCTCAGCCATGAAGCTCACTAGCTCTCAACCTAGCCTACCTCACAGGGTTGTTGTGAGGATGAAATGGGGAGCAGGAAAACCATGGAGACCACCTTGATCCTTGGAAGATAATGGTGGCGTATAAATGTAACAAATAAAGAAAATATTTTTGGTCAACTTGTTTTTCACATCTGACTTTTGCTGCTAATTTTGATGTACGTTTCATGTTCTGTGTAAACCATGTAGAGGCTTTGATGGTTAAGCAGTGCACAAATTTTAAGAAAATCAAGCAGTACATGGAGCTAAACACTGCAGCGTTTCTGCTGGAAAATACTACTGCCTCAGTACTAAGGTTTATGGTTCTGACTTGTAAAAATCACACAATTTTTGTAAGTGGAGGGGGTTCTAATTAGTAAATATTTAGGGCATTTGTTTAGTATGACTACCTTATTCATGGATGTGCTTATAATGTACAGTGGTACCTCAGGTTAAGTACTTAATTCGTTCTGGAGGTCTGTTCTTAACCTGAAACTGTTCTTAACCTGAAGCACCACTTTGGCTAATGGGGCATCCCACTGCCGCTACGCCGCCGGAGCACGATTTCTGTTCTTATCCTGAAGCAAAATTCTTAACCTGAAGCACTATTTCTGGGTTAGCGGAGTCTGTAACCTGAAGCGTATTTAACCTGAAGCGTATTTAACCCGAGGTACCACTGTATACATTTGAGAGCTGGTGCAGTGTAGCATAATGAGATAAGACTATCAGTGTTACAGTCCAGGCCAAGGACCTCTAGAAAATTAAAATTTTATCTTTGAAAAAAATTCCACAATTCAGCAAAAAACTACACAGATAACCACACGCCTTCGCAACTCTCCTGGAATATGTTTTCTCTTTCCTTTCCTCAGAGTTCCACTTGGTTTCTTTGAAAAGGACAGTGACCTGTCATCAATCAACGAAGACAAAACTTCAGGGAGGGACTAGGGACTATGGGTCTATGGTTCTACTTTTCACACTAGCTGGAGTCCAGACCTCATTCCACACATGAAATCAAGCAGCATAGGTCTCTCTCTCTGACTTTGTAATATTGTACATAGGTAAAAATATAATATTGACCTACCTGGCAGGGTTTGGGGGAGGATTATTGAGGTAATGTAAATCAGTATTTTCCAAAATGTAACCAAGCAAACACCATGTTTCCTTGGAAATTCCTGAGAGATTCCACAATGAAAAGATCAGTAATGGTGGACAAGGATCCGGGGGTGGGGAGGAGGATGCTGGAAGAAAAAGAGGGCACACAGCAGGAGAAGGAGTTATGCAGCATTTAGTTTCACTTTCAAAGAATTCTGGCATAGCATCACACACCAGAGCTTGTGGTTTAAAACAAACACTGGCTAGTTCAACAAACCAGCTTCATAATGCATGCCTTGAAGTTGGTTTTTTAAAGAAACTGACCAGAGTTTGCTTTAAACCACAAGCTCTGATTTGTAGGCAAGACTAAGCCAAGATTTTTGGGGGGTGAGGGAAGGACAAAACGTTGCAGAAATCCTCCTCCAGCCCACACACAAGGGAGAAGGAACTTAGAAGCCTCTGACTTTGCTCAGGCTTATGCTAGTTTATGCATCTAGGGCTATATTCTATATTCTAGCATTACATATGAACCAGCCATCTATGATTGTGTATCCGCTATATACCTTTAAGGCGCATTGAAAGCACATTCATTCCCCCAGAGAATTCTGGGTACTGTTTGCAATTCCCAGCTATACTTAACAAACAACAGTGCCATGAATTCTTTGAGGGGGCAAATGTGCTTTGAGTGTGCTTTAAAAGTACACTAATACCTTGGGTTAAGAACTTAGTTCGTTCTGGAGGTCCGTTCTTAACCTGAATCTGTTCTTAACCTGAGGTACCACTTTAGCTAATGAGGCCTCCCACTGCCACCGCCGCACGATTTCTGTTCTCATCCTGAAGCAAAGTTCTTAACCCGAGGTACTATTTCTGGGTTAGTGGAGTCTGTAACCTGAAGTGTCTGTAACCCAAGGTACCACTGTATAGTGTGTATGCAGCCTATGTTCTCTACATGCTCTGCATGGATTTGGTCTTGACAGACAGCCCTACTGTTGAATGTCTGTATGCTATGGAAGAGAGATGCTTACTCCCCCGTAGAGGAGTTAGTACAATGGTGATTGGTCCAAGCACATTAAAACTTGGTTAGATTTTGCATCTGCCCTCATCTACCTTTAAACTAACATTCCCTACAAAAATACTTAGGCTAGACTAAATCACACTTAGTTTTGCAAATTATTGAATATTTTACTCACAGTTTTTCCAGAAGTTACAGCATATATATCTCCATCTGATGGCAGTAAAAATGAAGAAGAAAAAAGTTCCAAACGGGTTTAAATGGGGGGGTTCCTTACCAAAAGAATCGTGCAGTCTTTGGGCTAGCAAAGATGCAGGCTGTAGAATCTCCATTTAGAGAGATTCAGTTCACTTGCAGAGAGCCATAGCCGCATGACTTCTTGCTTGTTCCAAGAAGCACAGAGAGACTGCTAAGCCACACCTACTCTGATAATGTGAGCTCAGGGCTCAGGTTAACCATTTTGTGCATGCAAGTGTAAGTCAGTAACTGTATATTACAACAAGGTTACCACGAGGAAGAGGGGCTTTTTTGGTAGTGGCAGCCTAGATATGCAAAGAACCTTCCCAGAGCAGTTTGTCTAGCACCATGTCATCTTTTTCGGCACCAGGTGAAGACCTCTTTGTTCACCTAGTGCTTTTAAATGTGTCTTACACTCTGGTCCTCTTAGTTTTAAAAAATTGAATTAATTCCTTTTTATTATTATTATTTAACTTTAATTGTTGCATTTATTTTGAAAGTCACCCAGAGAGCATACGTCCATAAATTGCAAATAAAATTAATAAACAAATGGGACCAGGAAATCAAAACAAGTTGGCCATTCAGTAACTCCCCTCATAAGGCCTGAATTTGTCTTTTTCGTTTTGGTGCTCATTTTCCACCTACTTTTGTGGGTGTTTGTTAGAATTCCTTACATTCTGCGCCAAACCCACCAGGAACATTCCTCAGGTGACCAGGTGCAATGCTGTGGTGTTAACAAAACATGAGATATACTTTACTATGCTTGGACTTGCCAAAAGCCAACTCAACAAGACAAGATTTGCTTTTTTTTAACAGGGTAGGGGGGTGGGAATCAAATGCCGTAGCTTTGAGGGCACTAATGCTACACATGTGGTAGCAATTTCCTTCTGCCTTTGACTTCCTGTTAGCAAAGGGTGATATTTCTTTCATTGTTGCAGTTACACACAACTACATCACAGAATGATCTCGTTGGACGCTACTTGGCACAAAACCACACTGGTTGGAAAAGACAACTCAATGCTGAGAGATTTTCTAGCTCTTAAATTTGGCAGGTCAGCATGTTCACCCGAGATCCTTATTTCACCACTGATACTGTAAGGGCAGTGAGTTTAATAAGGTAGTATGAACTGAGCGTTGGAGAGACTGGTCCAAGAAAAACAAACCCACATATTATAGCGTTGGAAGCTAAATTGGCTGGGTCACAGTGTTTCCTTAGAACAGAATGCCTATCTCAAATCATGTGTTGTTGCAAGCTTTACAGAAAGCTGACCAAGAACAATTTCTTATGGAGAAGCCCTGTAGATGGTTTTTTAATTTATCCCAGCGGTTCAGCTGACTGTCATATTTGTGGCAGAGAGGAAATTATTCCCATGGATCAGATCGGCTCAGTTGATCCAGGGTGTTCCTCCCTCCACTTAAACCTCCTTGGTTTTCCCAAACTGTTGCTTCCCCACATGCCCCTTGGTCATGCTTACTTTCAGCTGGATGTTTGGTATTAGCCTGCAAGGAAGTTGTGTAGAAGGTTTAAGAGCCTAGCCTTGCCATACGTCAGGAAAATTCCTGACATGTCCCAAATCAGCAACACTGAGACTACAGAGGAGGAAGCTGACAGACAGTGCCACCCTCTGAATTGGTTGTAAGTAAGAAAGTAGACAGGCAGAGGTGAGGGCAGGCTGAGGTTGGTGGGGCAATGCCTCCTTGGACCAGATCCATTGTGTCTGACAAAGTAATATTGGGACAGTGGCAGATCTTGGGATCTCAAATCTCAGTGCTGCCCTGTGCGGCCTCTTCTAAAACATTGTTCGGAGTCCCCAGTGGTGCCCCTGAGGCCCAGTGCAACTGAAGAGGGCACACTCCCCTCAATCTGCCTCTGCTGTGCCCAGAAAATTCAGACCATGTTGATGGAAAACAAGGAAGCCAAGACTCGGAATAGCAAAGCTGATGAATATGGACTTGGGCAAAAATGGAAGAACCAGGCCACAAAGAATTTTAAAAGGTATAAACACAGTTTAAAATGCATGGGGGAAAGGAACTGGGAGATAAAGTATAGGATGATAAAGAGGTGCTGCATGATCAAGATGACAAGTGGAATGAATTACCCGAGCAGCAGCATTCGGAACAGAGATTAAAGTTTGAGGCAGGATGCTCCGAAAGTAAAATATTACAGTAATGAAGGTGAAAAATTATCGGAGCCCAGGCAATCATCCTAGCAGTCAAAATGGAAAAAGATGGATTTTGACAATACTAAAGGCTAACAAAGGACAAGACATAGCGAGATGTGAAAGGAATATGAAAGAGAATTCTACAAAACCAACTGAAGGTTCATGATCAGAAGACTATGAGGAGAAATTGTCTGCATTAATAATCAAAGAAGCAGAAAAGAGTACCGGTAGCTTTAGTAGAAAAAAATTCTGAGTTTTATACATCGCTTGCCATGAACTAATTTGGATTAACTAGTTCACTTAACTAATTCAAAAATCTCAGAATTACACCTGAAAGTAGTTCCTACAATTCCTGTATGAACTGAACATGAATTGTTTCTTTGCAGTGCAACTCTGGGTGATTCTTAATTCAATTCAGTTTTAATTCTCTCTCTCTCTCTCTCTCTCTCTCACACACACACACACACACACACACACACATACATTATGGAATTCATTGCACTTTATGTGTGATTGTGACCATTCTAGTTACAATTCTTACTTATCTGAAAAACTATCATAACTGTTGGGAAAAATAAAACAATTGTTCACTTTAAACTGTGTGTCTGTTTTGATGGTTTCTTAGTCTTCATGAGCATATTTTATACTTTAGCAGAGCAGATTGTAAAATTCTGAAAACTGGTGGAGGGGGCGGTATGCTGAGGACCACATGAATTAATTGTGAATTGAACTGGAAGAAAATTAGTTCATTTTTGGAGGGGGTGAACTGTAATTGTAATTGTAACTGTAACCAATTCCTTTTTTTAATGAACTTTCTAAGCACTGATTTTATCCATGATGACACTGAGGCATCCAGGGCAAAACAGCTAAAAGAAAGTGGTTTCGATCAGCTGCATTAGGAATGTCGAGAGAAATTTGTATTCAAATTTAAAGTTGACCTAACTAGTTCACACTTTCTGAAGCAATATGCAAAGCAAAACACAGTTATACTTTGAAAAGTGCACACCACCCAGTTTTGCAATGCGATTAAACCAGGAAATCAGTATGTGCCAAAAATGCATTTACTAGGGTAAAATGTGCATTAAACTGCATATATATTGGAAAAGCTAACATGTCAAAATGCACTGTATTGGGGAAACTGTATAGTGGACAAAAGCACGTGCAAAATGTGTTTATTAGGAGAAATCCGCATTAAAATGCTGGTGGGTTTTCATGACAACCATATATATATATGATGATGAAATACAGAGAACTGAACTGAACGCTGGAAAAATGAGAAACTGGCCATATTTTCTCATCCCTGGCTGTAGTAATGCTTTGCGCCATGCAACTAGTTCCCCTGGATGAGAGAATCCAGATTTCCATCTGCATCTGCTGCATCCATCATGGATACTAGAGAAACGTTATGATGCTCATACACATCAACTGTGTGCATTGATATCCTGTTCTAGAGTGGGTTGCTTGAGAAGCATGAAAATGAAGCCTTTAATATCTCCTCTGTTCATCTGGCATATTTTTCAAGTCCCCATTCTTCCCCACCCCCACCCCCGATCACCTTGGAGCTTTCCGGTGACACTTCAGTTATCTTCTAAATTATGCTCATTAACTTCATGGGGTGCATAACACCACGTTAGCAATCATTAATAGCATTTAATTTCAAAAGCCAGAAAACCCTTGTATCCAAGTCATATGCCTTTATTAAGGCGTTATAGATGAGAGCCTGCAGTAATTTTATTTTACACTTAATAGTTTTGATACTGCTCCTCCAAATGCAATCAAGCATTGCTGGAGCACAAGTCACCAATTGCAGTTCATCAGATCCCTAAGAAACCTTGTGGTATTGCTGCTCAGCCGTCTGAAGTGTTTGGCCCTCTCCAATAGCTCCTCGGGTTTGATTAAAATTATCCTCGTGTTTTCAGCACACTTAGAACTTTAAATGGAACCGTTTTCCCAGTGCGACATTCCAACAAGCAGGTCTAGTAATGAAGAGGTCGAGTCATTAAGGCTGCTTCACACATCAAGTAATTCCTACCTGGAACTGATAGCATGCTATGATTAGGGTTGGGTTTATGGGATGCTTTTTCCAAAAAAAAGGACTTGCAATTGTAATACTACTCAGGTTCTACAACAACAAAAAACATTGGCTTTGATTGTGTGTGCGTTTTCTGCTTCAGTTATTATTTCTTTTCCTCAGCATCAGCAAAATGCAGAGGTATAGGTAAAAAAGGTAAAAGGTAAAGAACCCCTGGATGGTTAAGTCCAGTCAAAGGCGACTCTGGGGTTGCGGCGCTCATCTCGCTTTCAGGCTGAGGGAGCTGGCGTTTGTCCAGGTCATGTGGCCAGCATGGCTAAACCTCTTCTGGTGCAACAGAACACCATGATGGAAGCCAGAGTGCACAGAAACACCGCTTACCTTCCTGTCACCTATTTATCTACTTGCACTGGCATGCTTTCGAACTGCTAAGTTGGCAGGAGCTGGGACAGAGCAATGGGAGCTTACTCTGTCGTGGAGATTCGAACCGCTGACCTTCTGATTGGCAAGCCCAGGAAGCTCAGTGGTTTAGACCACAGCACCACCCGCATCGATGAAAGGGGTAGGGAACCTCAGGTTTGGATCGAATACAGCCTTCTGTCTGGCCACCCCCATCACCCAGGCTACACCCTGTCTCCCAAGGCCATCTCCCTCACTAGCCCTGCTTCATAGAGCATAGAACTGTAGACTTGGAAGGGACCCTAAGGATCATCTAGTCCAACCCTCTGCAATGCATGAATATGCAGCTGTCCCATAAGGGGATCGAACCTGCAACCTTGGTATTATCAGCACCGTGCTCTAACTAACTAAGCTAAATTAAAGCTCAAGTGCCCATTGCCCTGCTTTCTTTTGCCATTCACTCCACCAACAGGTCACATGTGATTTCCCACCCCTGGCTAATAGCCACTGGCAGACCTTTGAAGGTCCTGTTGTTCTGCCCCTGCCCTCCACCTGACGGTACCCTTTTGTGAAGATAATATGCATTTTTGGAGAATGTGTATACTTCTGTAAATTTATACAGAAACCAGGAAGATGAACTGCAGATATTCCAGCATGGATGGTGCCGCTAGCTAACATTAAAATTGGAGGGCCCGTGGAATAGTTCACATTCCAATGACTGGAGCTGAGAATTTCCCACAGTCTTCAGCTAAGAGTATTGATGTGCTTTTCAAGAAGAAAAGAGAAAGGCCCTAATGTTCACTTTCATCTTCTCTGTTCTATAGTGCATTAAGTAGAAGAGATTCTTTAAGTGTGTGCCTTTAATGAAAAACAGTAGAGTGTAGTATTTTTAGTTTGTGCCCATCTTTGAAGAATTTAATCCTGACAGTGATCAGCAGAATGCTTTGCCTCATGGAGTAACCAGGAAAATAACTTCTAACAGGGCGCAGAGGAGGTGGGCAAAAAAACTAAACCTATTTCTATTTATATCTTTCCTTATCTAACCAAAATTATTTTTTCTTTTCTTTGGCTTTGATGGAGGGACTGTGGGAACTAGACTCCTTGCCTCTTGAGAATTACTGTATAAGGGGAAAAACACAAATGCGCCTTGACATAAGCTGGTTTTATGCAATAGGTCATCTTGAGAACAGCCAAAAGTAACAAGACTGTCTTGTTCAGGTCACAAGGTTGAATGTTCGGGGACTCAAACGTTCATATGTGGTCTTGCTGGGCATGAAGAAATCATGGGTGTTAGTTAGTTAGTTAGTTAGTTCGTTCGTTAGTTAGTTAAAAAAAACACCCATCTCTAATGATGTGCAACAAGTGGTGTAAAACAGCTTAGTGGCCCAGTTTGCATTTCTCCATCTACACTGAAAAGAAACAGCCAGCCAGTTTCTGAAGAAGTATCTGAAGCAGGTACAAAATTTGCATCTACGTTAGGTGTGAGCAGATGCCTGCTTTGTAGATGGATCAATGTTTCTGGTGTCTGTGTTCTGTTTAATTGTCCCAGCCAAATGCATTCAAAACATATTGGGATGACTAATGTGTATACCACAATCCTGACAGCCAGTTCAGCAAGGGAAAATGATTGTCGGGGAGTTTAGAACAGAGAAGCTGTGCGTGCGTGCATTAAAAGGGATGCTAAACCTTTCTCCTGCTGCCCTCTAATTTCCGCTTCCCCAGCTGATCCATAAGGACGTGGGTGGCGCTGTGGGTTAAACCACAGAGCCTAGGGCTTGCCGATCAGAAGGTTGGTAGTTCGAATCCCTGCGATGGTGAGCTCCCGTTGCTCGGTCCCAGCTCCTGCCAACCTAGCAGTTCAAAAGCACGCAGTGCAAGTAGATAAATAGGTACCGCTCCAGCAGGAAGGTAAACGGTGTTTCCGTGCACTGCTCTGGTTCACCAGAAGTGGCTTAGTCATGCTGGCCACATGACCTGGAAGCTGTATGCCGGCTCCCTCGGCCAATAAAGCGAGATGAGCGCCACAACCCCAGAGTCGTCCATGACTGGACCTAATGGTCAGGGGTCCCTTTACCTAGCTGATCCATAGACTTCACAGAGTTCCTTGCAAATAATCAGGAAATTGGGGGAGGGAATTGCAGGGGGGGAGAGGGCAAGGGTTGAGCACTCCCCTGTGCTGCTTTTCTATGTCACATTGGACCCTCTCAAAGCAGGTGCTCTTAATGCAGGGGTGGTGGGAGGAACTCACAAACAGTTTTCATCTTTGAGTTTCAGGACAAACCATTCAAACTGGTGTGGAATTTGACAGCCTGTAAATCTTCTGTCTCCAAGTTTCTATTCTACATGGTTTCAGGAAACAGCTTTGAAATTGTGTGGGCAGTGTTGGGTGAAAACTTAAATCTAAAAAAGGAGAGGTTGTCGGTGATAGATCTTCCCTGCATGGCTGCCTCATATTTGCTAACTCCAAAAATTCCTATGCTATCTCCTTTGCAGGAGGTATTTACACACTCCTTCACTTCTCAAAGAGAATCATTGACCAGGTAACTTTCTGAATCAGGGTGTTAAGACTGGCAGAAAGGGCCTCCTTGGAAGTTCTACCACAGTCAGAAATTGGGGCAGGGATGGCCTGGAAAAAGATGCTCTCTATCTGTACAACATACCTAAACTGTGGTTCCCCATGAGGAAACCTTAAATGTTTAGATTTGTTAGGGAGCTGAGAAATCTGTTATACATCTCTAATCTCTTCATAGACATTTTTTTTTAGACTTATCTTTCTTAGGTTTCCTTGAAGCCATAAGTGTATAGCAGAGGTTTGCCTTAAGAATACAGCTCTGTACACACCATATACTTAAATCATGACTTCCACCAAAGAATCTTGGGAACTGTCGTTTGTTAAGTGCTGGAAAATGTAACTCTGTGAGGGATAAACTACAGTTCCCAGAATTTTTTTTTTGGGGGGGGAGAAGTGTGCCTTAAATGTATGGTATGCATGCAGCCTGTGTCAGAAATTCTAGCCGCAGCAGCGTATTTTAAAAGCGGGAGGGGGGGGACTAGTAGCCAACTGGAGGCCATTTTCTGAATGCCGATGGGATTGTTTTCATTTATGCCTGACATTTTGCAAATAGCAAGCAAAACATCAGCAATGGCGGCACAGCAGTTTTTACAGATAATATTCATTGACACCCCCCCCAAAAAAAGGATATTTGAGGGGCCGGTTGCTGTTGAGGGAAAAATCAAATCCATCATATTGGACTATTAATTCAGCTCATTATCTTGCAACACGCATGTGTCTGCCAGGCGAAGGTTAATAGAAAGTTTATGAAACTTGGAATGCAATTAAGTCTCTGAGGGCTGCACAGTTGGAGGCTGCGGCAGTTTCTATGGAAACCAAAGGGCTCAGGACTAGTAACAGCGGATTAACTTGAAGGGAGAGATAAGTACATGAAAAATAGCTCTCATCTACCATTTCTGTCTTAAAATGGAATGGATCAAAAAGTTGAAAACAAAGGAAGGCTGCAGCCTTGCCCATAGTTAAATGCGGCAGTATTTACAGACACAAATAGCTGAGCTGGATTACAACAACCAGCAATTTTATTTATACATTTATTCATAAAATTTATATGCCACTTGATTGCAAAGGGCGGGGGGGGGGAACCCTCAGATCTCAACAGGTCATAATTATGAAATGCCTGCCTGGTCCATCTCAAGGAATACTTATTTACTAACATCAATGCCCATGAAAATGAATGGATTATTTATATTAGAGGTGCCCTTTCTGCATTCATTCTCTTTTTTCATATATTACTATCCTCTGACCAAACTCCACAGCTCCCTGTCATACACACATGTTCACACAGACCTTACCTTCTCCTTTTGAAATGAAGAGTGGTTAAACTATTTGATCTAAAGATACTGTTCTTAAGTTTGTTGACTGGGAGCTCGTTGGGTGGGCTAGTCAAATGCTAAACCCAAGGCTAATGATGATCCTTTCTGCAGAGTTACACCATGGCTCCAACAAAGAGGCGCAGTGCATGCCAATGAACTGTGGTGCTGTTCAATTAAGAAGGCTACTGAGCAATTTGTTAGTGAGGTGATAATGGTTCTACGAGTTTAACTAATTCCCTGAAGAAAAGCAAATGAGCTCGAGCACTGAAAGTGGACAAAAACAGGGTGAGTGGTCTTTCTTGAATGCAGTGGCTCATGCATTTAATTTCACCAGTTGCTGTTGGACTCCTATCAACCCTCTCCACTGGCCATGCTATCTGAGACTGATGGGAGTGGAGTCCAACAGAATCTGAAGGGCGCCACAATGGCTACCTAGACTCAGACTTAAAATACATTTGCATTGAATATCACTAGGATGAAGCCGGTTTGAACCGGTTTAGACCTGTTGGAACCACTCCAAGCTTGTTGGAACCGGTCTAGACCGGTTGGAACCGCTCCAAGCTGGTTGTAACTGGTTGAAGCTAGTTTGAACAGGTACAGACAGGTTTCAACCGGTCCAAGCCGGTTTGAACCAGTCTAGACCAGTAGCAACCAGTCATAGCTGGTTTGAACCAGTCCAAGCCAGTTGGAACAGGTTGAGACTGGTAGAAACCGGACCAAGATGGTCGGTACTGGTCTAGACCCTTCTGAACGGCTCCAAGCTGGTTGGAACCTGTCTAGACCGGTTTGAACCGGTCCAGACCGGTTTGAACAGGTTGAAGGGGGTTTGAATCGGTATAGACAGGTTGGAACCAGTCTAGACCAGTTTGAACCGGTTGCAGCGAGTTTGAACCGGTTTAGACCGGTTGAAACCGGTCCATGCTGTTTGGAACTGGTCCAAGCTGGTTGGAACCGGTCCAGACCAGCTGGAACCAGTCCAGACCGGTTTGAACCAGTTGAAGCCAGTTTGAATCGGTCTACACCAGTTGGAACCAGTCAAAGCCAGTTGGAACCGGTCTAAGCTGGTTTTGGCGGTCCAAGCAGGTTGGAACCGGTCTAGACTAGTTGGAACAGGTCCAGACGGTGTGAACCAGTCCAAGCTGTTTTGAACTGGTCCAAGCTGGTTGGAACCCGTCTAGACCAGTTGGAGCTGGTTGAACCCGGTTGGAATTGGTCTACACCGGTTGGAACCAGTCCAAACCGGTTTGAACCAGTTGAAGCCAGTTTGAAGTGGTACAGACAGGTTTAAACCGGTCCAAGCCAGTTTGAACCAGTCTAGATCAGTAGGAACCGGTCATAGCTGGTTTGAACCAGTCCAAGCCAGTTGGAACCGGTCCAAGCAGGGTGGAACCAGTCTAGACTAATTGGAACAGGTATAGATGGTCTGAACTGGTTGAACCTGGTTGGAATCAGTCTACACCGGTTGGAACCAGTCCAAACCGGTTTGAACCGGTTGAAGCCAGTTTGAACTGGTACAGACAGGTTTAAACCAGTCCAAGCCGGTTTGAACCAGTCTAGACCAGTAGGAACCGGTCATAGCTGGTTTGAACCAGTCCAAGCCAGTTGGAATAGGTTGAGACTGGTAGAAACCGGACCAAGTCAGTCAGTACTAGTCTTGACCAGTTTGAACTGGTCCAAGCTGGTTGGAACCTGTGTTGACCAGTTGGAACAGGTCCAAGCTGGTTGGAACTGGTCCAAGCTGGTTGGAACCGGTCTAGACTGGTTGGAACTGGTTCAGACCGGTTTGAACCTGTCAAAGCCAGTTGGAACCGGTCCAGACCGGTTTGAACCAGTCCAAGCCAGTTTGAACCGGTTGAAGCCAGTTTGAACCGTTGGAACCAGTCCAAGCTGGTTGGAACCGGTTCAAGCTGGTTGGAACCAGTCTAGACTGGTTGGAACTGGTCCAAGCTGGTTGGAACCGGTCTAGACCGGTTGGAACCGGTTGAAGCCGGTTTGAACCGGTCCAAGCTGGTTGGAACCGGTCTAGACCGGTTGGAACCGGTTGAAGCCACTTTGAATCGGTCAACACCGGTTGAAACCAGTCTAGACTGGTTTGAACCAGTTTAGACCGGTTGGAACCAGTCCAAGCTGGTTGGAACCGGTCCAAACTGGTTGGAACCGGTGTAGACTGGTTGGAACTGGTTCAGACCAGTTTGTACCGGTCGAAGCCGGTCCAGACCGGTTTGAAGTAGTCCAAGCCGGTTTGAACTGGTTGAAGCTGGTTTTGGCGGTCATCAGGTTGGAACTGGTCTAGACTAGTTGGAACAGGTCCAGACGGTCTGAACCGGTCCAAGCTGGTTGGAACCGGTCTAGACTGGTTGGAACTGGTTGAAGCTGGTTTTGGCGGTCCAAGCAGGTTGTTCCACGCTGTGTAACACTGAAGAAAAATTGTCCATTGTAGCCCACTCTCCTGAACTTTCCTCAAACTCCACTAATAGATTTTCACACAAATGAAGGCCTCCTAAAGTGATACTCTGAATGTTTCAGAAAGCATTTCAAGCTAGTTTTCTCCGTTGTTCAATTTAACTTTCTTTCTTTCTTTCTTTCTTTGATTCCAAAGCTCTGATACAATTAAACAACCCCCAAAACAAAACTTTGGAGTGAAAAGGGGCACATGAGCAGCCTCAACTCATTCAAATAGCCAATGTACAAAATGTTACATCAGAATTTAAACAGCATATATGTAGGTTTTATATGAAAGATGAATTATGTAATTACCCTTATTCTAAGGCACTCAAGACGGTATCCATGGCTTTTCCTGTCCTTCACAGCACTCCATGCATCATTTTGGTGGAGAGATGTTGAGTGGCTCAAGGTCAGCAAGCGAGAGCTTCATAGCCAGTTCTCTCCATTCCTTGTCCAATACTCTAATCACACCATGCCGACTCTCTGGAGCAAAGGAATAATCTGAAACAATTTGCATTCCCTCTGCTCCTAGAAACTACCACAGAAAATAAAATGAACTTGCTTCAAGCTCCCTTATTCATTTATATCATTGGTGGGTTAATTCATGTCTATGTGGAAGGAAAGGAGTCCCTGAAAAATTAATTCCCCCCTTCTTCTCATGTGCCAGAGGAAAATGGAAGCATCTTGTAATGGCTTTAGGGGTTGCTTGTGCGTAAATAGCCGCTGCTCTGGACTAGGTTGGCTGGTTAAACCATTTCTCGCTGGACAGCCATCCACTCCGTGGCTGTTCAGTCGCTGGCAGAATCCGTCAGTGGGCATTTCTTAAACCTTTTCCAACATAAAAGTTGTTTGACGCCCAGTCTCCTCCTACTCTCCCTGCGCGGAAGTCTTCTGCGCAGGGAGGGCGTGGGTAGTGGAGGACCTGTGCTCTCCCCGCTGGTGTCCAGTGAAGAGTCCCGGAGCCTGCTCTCTGCTTCCCCCATTGGCCCCCCTCTATCCCTGGTGCTGCGCTGATTTTCTTCCCCAACAGGAGACCTGCCTCTCTCCCTGCTTGGCCCCTCTCCAGCATCGTTGTGGGGCCTCGCCTCCTCCTCTAGTTCCGATGGCAGTTCCCTGACACATCTGTTTCACAGTTCCTTGTGGCACCCAAACTTAGGGAACTGTGGCTTGTTTAAACAATCCTGGATCAAACTATGGTTCCATATCCTAGCTTGTTCTCAAAGCAAAGTTAAAACTAGTGATTTTGTGGCCCTCCAGATGTTGTTGAATTACAGCTTCCATACTCCTTGCCTATTGGTCATGCTGGCTGGGGCTAATGGAAGTTGGATTCCAGCAATATTTGGAGGGCTACAGGTTACCCATCCCTAGAACTCTAAGCAAACCACAGTTCCTCAAGTTCAGCCATCACTGGTGGTTAGACTAAAACTGAAAGCAGAAGCTTTTACTCTCCTATTCTGGTGAGTGCAAGATGAGAAGTGAGGAGGAAATTGTGCAATGAGACACTGTGTACTTGGGCAAGTCATATCATAATGTTAACAAGGTCTATTCAGATGTCCATTTGAAGTCAATGGGATTTAATCCTATTAAGTGGGGCTAGAATTGAAACTTCAGTCTCAGCATTCCCATGTCAAATGGGATAAATGGTTTCTAGAACACATTCTAGCTGCCTAATTCTTTAAACAATGCATTGTTTATGTATGTGTTATACATGTGGTCTAACGCGGCCACAGATCATGAAGCATCTGTTCTTACATTCAGTTCTTACACACAACTGTAACTCTATATTACATTGATGTGCATGTGGTCTTGCTTGCTGGCAGGAGACTAGTAAACACATAGCTGGGCACTGGATGTAAACAGAGAGCTTTGTCTATAGCAGCAATGGCCAGACTTGGCCCTCCAGCTGTTTTGGGACTATAATTCCCATCATCCCTGACCTCTGGTCCTGTTAGCTAGGGAAATAGAATTATAGAATTGTAGAGTTGGGAGGGACCCAAGGGCCATCTAGTCTAACCTCCTGCAATGCAGGAATATCTGCCAAAGCATCCATAGAAGATGGCCATCCAACCTCTGCTTAAAAACCTCCGAGGAAGAAGGGAGACCGTTCCACTGTCAAACAGCTCTTCCTATCTGAAACATTCTGAGAATTCGAAGGAAATGCAGTATAACAAATCTCTCTCTCTCTCTCTCTCTCTCTCTCTCACACACACACACACACACACACACACACACTATTCCAAACTGTGTACAAGCACTGAATATGTGTAGACGAAGGAATGTTTTTCAGCACTGAGTGGAGGGGTGTTTTTAAGAAATGTTAATTCTTTTGCCCTTTTGAAATATTTTGCAAATGGAGATTATCCTTGTAATGTGCTTTGAAATTTCTCTGCTTTGGCTTAATCTTATCTCCTCCAGCAAGTCACTCCCGAGTCAATGGCCTTCCTCCAAACAAAACAAAACAAAATGTATTTCAGGTTGCAACGCACTTCAACTTAACAGTTCATTTGCCTTAGAAGCAGCTATCTCGGTGGTACATAATGAAGAGACTACTTTTGATCTACTTAGGCTAGTCTTGAAGCTAAAAGAACGAAATTTGCTAAAGGAGATAAAAGAGAGAGGACTGTACTCTTGCGTTGCCTTAGCAACCAGAAGACGCTTAGGTTCTTTCTCCGATATCTGACAAAATGACTGCTGTGGCTTTCAGTCTGGGTCAGCAACATCAGAAGGGCTTGGCAAGTGGAACTATTAGCAATATCTGTTACATATTCATTTTTTAAACATATCGCAGAATTCATGGTAAATACCCACATAAATACATCCTATTGCAGTGCTTACTAGATTGCCGGAGCCCTGTGGTTCCTGATTAGGCATTCCACAAACGGCAGAGAAGATTCCCTTCGAAAGAGCTTGCTTACCCATTACTGGTCTCTTCTAATGGACATCTGTGGCCGAGTGCTAGGTGATCCCTACAGCATGGGGTCACTTCGTGCAGGAAAATGGTGAGGCCCAAATGGGCCTGGTCAGTGACCCACATGTCCTGAGTGTACACACTGGCTTTGCTATGTGCAAGGATTCCACAGCAGATACTCAGGGCCTCCTTAGCTATTAAAGAGGGTATATGGCATGTGGAAGAACTGGACAGTAAAAAGGGTAGAGGGAAAATTCAGGCACTGATCCCTGCACTTCCACCAAGGTATGGAGATAGATAGATAGATAGATAGATAGAGTGTAGTTCTATATTTCCATCAAAACTGGGCACATATACACACAAAGGCTGCATATACAAATATGGAGTTCACCTATATGAACTAACAACGGAGGTTCATTCAAGATTATGTGAGCCAAGATTTCTCAGGAGAAAGTTTTCTGAGAAATTTATTGTTTGCCCTCACCCAAACTCCTGGCGAATTCTACCTCTCCCAGAGAATATTTACACACACACACACTTAAACAGTCCACAAATATTTCAGCCCATATTATTCTTTCATTCATTTTTATTTATAATATCTATGTGCCAGTTAATGAGTGACGTTTCTAAACAGCTCACATGAAACAGTTAAGATCATTAAAAGATCTATATTACAACAGTTAACCAAAATACAAAAAAAACCCCACATCAATAAAAGCAAAGAATACATCAGTAAAATGGAGCAGTGCAATGAAGCTTACAGGCCAGAGAAAGCCTGCATAAATTGATGGGTCTTCAGAAGGTATTGCTACCTCATGAACATCACATGGTTTATGTTCCAGAGAGTGGTGCCACTACCAAAAAGGCCTGCTTGCAAGATGCTATAAAATTGCATCCCATCATTTTTCTCATCAGAAAGGCCCCCTTGGAAGATCTGAGCGACCAACCAGAGGTATATTGTAAAGAGGAAGGTGGACTGCTAGGTATCCTGTCCCCAAGCTGATACTTATCTGTACCACTGAGACTGAAGTCACCTGAGAAAGACTTGTGCCACTGGCTTTGTGTGGGAGGCTGCAGTATCCACACACATAAAACAGCCTCATGGGACCAAGCCAAGTGGAAGCAGTGTGTGTTTGTACCTAGATGTTACAAAATACAGAGCTGCTACTGCCAAAAAGAGCAGCCCCCTGCCAAGTTCCTCCTCCCCTGCCCCGCTCTATAACATCTGCTCCCATTTACCACATGTCCCGATATCTACAGGACTATCAGGGGCAGAGAAAACTCAGAACAACAATATCCAGAATGAGGCAGGCCAAATCCAAAAGAGAGGAAGAGGAAAACTCAGCGGGGGGGGGGGGGCAGTGCTGTTGGGTTTTTGGTGGTTGTTTGTTTATTTTGCAATGTCTAGCACTGCTCTGTGCAAAGGCAGCACCCTATGGACTGTAAATGTAAGATCAAATAACAGGGACTTTACTGACATGGATTTCATGTTGAGGGATGTGAAGGTCAGACTTGAAGCACAAATAATGATTATAAAAAACAGATCAAGCAGCTGAATTCAGAAAATATTCCCTTTGCTCGATGGACTTGGCAGACTCCTTGTTATATTTCCTAAGAGAAATATGCAAATATTAACTGTGTTGATAAAAGATATTTGTGCAGTAGAGTTACAGCAGCAGGAAAATAGAACATATTGTTATTTTTAGAAGGTCCCACTCAACCTGACCAGTGAAAAAGATTCTAAGTCAAAGCTATTCATTTTGTTCCCAGAGATTGGCAGTGCAGGAGGGGAAGGGAGAAATTAATTTTGGCTGCCTCCATATCTGGCTTCTTGTGTTCTTCCAAATACGGCTCCATACTTTGGAACAAGAAAAGAGTGTGTGGGTGTCTGCAGGGGGAGCCTAAAGGAATCTGGCACCCAGGGCATAAAATTAACATGACACCCACTGGATAGATAAACATGGGTGCGTGTGTGAAATCAGATAGGAGAAAAGAGAATCGCTTGAAAACAGTAGAAGATGGAAGGGAAAGGTGGTGTGGACAGGCATGGTTCAGCTGTGCTGACCTTTCGCTGTCAGAATCTGATCCACACCAACTGCAGCCTCTATTCTAGGGGCAAGAGAAGCCTCAGCGGAAAATACAGCTTTCAGGTTTCTAGTTCAATAGCTGGCCTCTCCCATTAAATGGAGACAGTTTCCACCAGAGGCAAAGCTTCTGCTTGTGTTGGGCACATCTGAAGTCAATAGGGTGGCGGAAAAGCCTGACCCTGTGGGAGGCAGCTTATATCTTCTGTTAGCAAGTAGGAGTGGGGGTGGATTAATGGAATCTTTGGAAAAATGGGAATGGGTCAAAGGAAAGAAGTGTGTGGGGGGAGAGGTAAGCAAGTGAAAAGCAATGGGGTAGAAAACAGCAGAGGAAATGACCCAGAGTTTCACATTTGCTGGCCCAGCCCACAGCCATCACCCAAGGTTTCTTGGGGGGGTGTTGACCAGTAGCAAAATGTGCCTGCAATGTGTCATTCTCTGCAGAGCTCTGTCTCCAGACACTTAAGCGTGCACATACATGTGAAGCTGCACTCAACTTCCCCTTTCTCACATACACAAGAGCACTTAATTCCTAGGTGCTTTCAGAACACTGAGAAATAAAGACAACAGGGATATAATGCCATTTCTTGTGGAGTCACAGCGGAAATTCACCCCAGCTTTGTTTGCTTCGCTTTGTGAAATAATTTTCCTAAACTCCGAAGGTATTATCAGTGGAAATTATTTCCAATTGTGCATCGTCTGGATGGCTGGAGAGATTTTGTGGAGGGGAGTAGAAATGTTACTGCCTATTGCTTTGGATTAGCACAGAACCTAGAGTAATTTGTCCTCTTGGAACAAACGAGAGACAGATGGCAAACAGCAGCATCTAGAGAGAGAGAAGCACACTACAGCCTACAGCATTAGCCTTCCAGAAACAAGGGGCAAAGTGCAGCTAGTAACATTTTACTGACAGAGCATGGCAGTAATCATCCTATAACCGAAAACATGTCAGGGAATTGAGAGTCATCCCCAAAGAGTTTTCAAAGGGATGGGGCAAGATTTATCAACATCCAAAGGCCCAGCCTTGAATCCATTCTTCAGAAAAAAGGAGAAGAGCCGTTTGTTGTCACACACACACACAATAGCTATAGTAATATTATCAACAGAGGTCAGACACTTTTGTTAGCAACAGGATTTGTGCCTTTGGCATATGATACTGCCTATGCACATTCAACTGTTTGTTTTAAAAGTCATTTCAAGTGTCAAATCAATGAGTGGGCCAAAGTTATAGATGCTACTAAGAAAGAATCACATATGGTTGGAAATAGGAGGTAGAGTAGGAATTGATTCACCACCTATTTTGATTGCTGCTATTCCTCCCCATCCCTAGGGGCAGCGGCAAAGCTCTCCAGAATGACTCCCTCTCAGCAAGAGAGAGGCATTCTGGAAGTCCTTGTGGAGTTTGCCAGGCTCTTCCTGTCCAGTGGTGAGGCTTCGAAAGGGCCTTTGCTTGAGAGGAAACCCTTGCAGAGTCTCACAGCTCCCCCACCCATTACAGGACCGGCGGAGGGAATGTTCTTTGCATCTCAGTGTTTTAATTAAGGATATAAATTTGCACACCTATGTCCCCAAACATCTGTTTATCCAAAGGGATCCTTTGAGTTGTTATAAATCAGTCATGATGACATTGCTGTGCATGTGAACAGAAGAAGGGGCAAACTGTAAAAAAAAGACCTTGAAAACTGCAGGTTAAAATCGAGCCAGTTGCCACCAAGTGGAACAGTGAGATTCCAAAACGCAATACTGACACCATGTGGAGGGAAGGGGCCAGCCAGACTTAGGTTGCTTGCCGCATACATTATGGATGATGGATTTCCTCTGTCTGTTGTGTCAGCTCTTGGGACAATGGGGCAGGGGAGAGAATCTGTGGGGGAAGCGTACAAATGATTGGAATGGGATGGTGAGGCGGAAATAAGGGGGAAGGAGCAGAGTGATGTTATGTTGAAAACTGTTAATAACCTATTCTTTATAATAGATTTATAACTGTGCAAGAGAGATCAAAAGGTCATTTTCAACCCCCTTCACCATATATTAGAGGCATATATGTCCTCTGTCATTAACCCCCAGAATCTAAACTGCATTGCAGCCAAGTTCACACAAACAGCTTATCAAATGGTGAAATTGTCTCTTGACTCTATGTTTGAAAGGCCACTTCTCCTAAAAACATCTTTACACCTAGAAAACCAGCTTGTCAATAAAAAGACAAGGCTGGAACCCTTTCCCCTAGTTTTTAAAAGCTTTTCCCCAACACACAATATATAGTTTTTCATATTTACTGATTATGTAATTACAACATAATATATATCATTCCATTATTAAACCAGATATATCATAATTATAAAGTGCACTATATTTAAGACCCTTACATGAAACTTGACAAAAAAATAGCTTTAAACTCACTTGCCCTGGAACAATTTATTAGCGCCTTCAGTTTAAACAACATTCTCTTTAAAGCTGATCATTTGTATTCTTTGGCAGGGGAAATTATCATTTAAAAACCAAGTTTCCCATCTGCACTCGATGTGCTACTGATAAACCAAGCATTGACCATGGGGTGACTTCACAGTGTAGTTGAGAAAAATACATACCTAGGAGTTAATGAGAAATTATCTGTTGACTCAGTCTCCCTTAATAGCTCCTTACCTGGGGGTCACCTGCCTCTGTCAGTGAGAAATGAGTGTCAGGGCAGACCACAAATATCTCCTCATGGTGCTGAAGAATATATAGGAGAATGCCATTGCATACTGCTTGTTTTTTATGAGCTGAGGGGCTGCAAGGAATTCTGAAAAGGAAAAAAGAAAATGGAATGCCATCAGTTTAATGGTCCTCATACTCTAGCCCTATGAATCATCAACCACCCAGTCTGGTGGTCATTAGAAAGGAACTTACAGAACATAAATGTTTTAAGTGCTTGCCGTTATGTTTTATAAAAGGAGGAAATGAAAAGATAAATGTGCATGTTGTAGACAGCTCGTGTGTGTGTGTGATCAGCGACAATTTTTGCTGAACTTGCCATAAGGAGAGGGAGAGAAAAAGAAAGAAGCCTTTTCTGCGCTTGCTTTTAACAAGTCAGTACATATTTGATGTAGCATACTTCTAACCTGAATTATTGTTAGGAATTGTGCTTACTATCCTGCTTTGGCAATAGTTATTTGTATGTATAATAAAACTGTTATTAAAATATCTGGATAAAATCTGGTAACTCCATGCTAAAGTCATCCAAATATTGCAAGAAACTGAAAGCTCACAGCATGCACACAGCGTGCGCATTATATATAACATGGCCAATGATGCTGTTGTTCTCTAATGGAAAATGAAAATGTTGTGGTGGTGGGGAAGAGATTCATTCATTTTTAATGACACTGTAAACAGTAAGTTTCTGTTTAATCCAGACATTAAAAATATTTGGGTGTTTGGTCCTGCTGTTAATTCAATAAAGCGATTATTGGTGTAATTATGAAGGCTATATAAGTTATGGTACATCAAAAGAGGGTTGTAAAACGGTGGCATACTTCATAGTCTAATGCTGTGCATCCTCTCAGGCCCATATAAATTCTGAAGCTGAATATTAAATTGTCACTCACTATAATTAAGTGATAATTTAATGCAGTCAAGGTCCCCAGCAGACAGGCTGGGAGAACAGATAGCCACAGAGGGGGAAATGCACCAGCAATGTCAAGGAAGCCACTTTCAAAGTAATTGCAGTTTGGTAACTCTGATTGTAGTTGGACCAAGGTCTCCTCCATGTGTGTCTTTCTTTTATTTTCTGCAGATGTATTCTACACCATGTCATTGGACTGCAGCATTAGTGGTGGAATGCACCAGCCACACATAATTCTACTTTGTCAGTGGTTCCACAATGCTTCCTCAATACTATGGTCATTTAGAGGGACACTTGCACTATAGCATGACAACTGCGGGACAAAATAAATAAATAAACCAGAACATTTGTGGTATGGAAAGTTACAGGATTTCAGTTAGAAGTTATGGGACATGCACTAATGCATGAAAACAAAAGCAGTCCTAAAACATCTGTCCTAAAATTTCTGCAAGAGAAAACAGTATTTAAAGGAGAATTGTGTATAACAGCCCTGATACCATCATGAACACACATCATCATGAACGCACAATGAAAAGCACATCTGGAGGAGCTCCAAGACTGAACATGGCGAACAAACTGCCATTACTTACAAACAGAATTACAAGGTAATTCTGCCATTACTTACAAACTTGTAAATTCCAAGGCACATGGAAACTCAGAGGACACTTGCATTTTAAGTCAGTTTAAGCATGTTACCCTCGGGACCAGGATACACAACCAGCAAAATCATTTGCGTAAACCGTTTCCTGAACTATCCCACTTCAGGCAGTGAAATAAGCTTGAAAGCTCCCACGTGGGAACAACTCCTTGTAAATGGAAAATTAATCTCTCAACTAGGCCAGAACCCTTCTCTCTTGCATGTATATCTAGACATAACATATCCAAGAAAGGTTGAGGGCTTCTGTAGAGGGAACATCCAAGCCCCCACCTGCAGACTAAAGGAATGTTGCCAGGAAAGTTATACCACAGGAAAAGGGAATTTACATATTATACAGCAGTCATAACAACATCTTACCGGAAAAGGGTGGGGCCAAAAACAATGGCAAGGTTCTCCATTGTCATGTGGTTCTCATCGCTATGTGCTGCCACTTTGACCAGAAATCTAATAAGGAAATGGAAAAGGCTATAGTGGGCTTTTGGTAGGCTGCTTAATAGCCTTCTTAGGGTGCATCCTGGGCAGTCTGCCATGTCGTTTTTATTATCTGTGAAGGATTAAATGTTAATCATTAACTAAGGTTAGCATAAGTTGTAGTTATTATTGCTAGTGTTTCATACTTACTGAGTACCAAGCATGTGCAAGGTGTTTTGTACTGAGGTAAGATGGTCACTGCCCAGATGGGTGGCAGAGAAGCAATGACAGCATAAACATGAGTGACGTCCTGTGCAACAGTGAGGTGCATGATAGGGTTACCAGACGTCCCCGTTTCCCGGGGACAGTCCCCGGATTTGCAAATTTGTCCCCGGACAAATTCCATCCCCGGAATGTCCCCGGATTTCATCTTATGTCCCCGGGAAACGTGGCAGTGGCAGTCTCAGCAGCCCGGAGCCAGCCTGGTAGCGCAGTTGGCTCTGGCTGGCTTCAGGAGGCGCCTGCCATCTTGCCTCACTGGAAGTCCCCATATGATGTGCTGCGCACAAGACATATCATATGGGGACTAGGTGTAGGGACTGAAGACACAGTGCTGGGTGCCGCCACCAGGCGAGAGCTGTGCAGGGTCCTTGAGTTCGGTGCGCCACTGCAACTTGGCGCTCAGCTCGCCGTCAGCACCGCTGCCCAAGGCCATCGGCTTGGGCTCCAGCTCAGCCTCCGGGTGGTGCTTGGGCAGCTGCGGCTGCTGCTTGGCTTCACCATTGTGCTCCTCGACTTGCAAGCGGCAGCTCAGCTTGTTGGCCAGCTCGTTGTTGGCCATCGCGGATGAGAGGCGAGCAGGAGATGAGCTGATCCAACCCAAGCGCGCCTCCTCCCGTTCGCTCTGCTCCGGGACACGCTGATTGGGCGTACCAAGGCAGCCACCGGACGATGCCTGTGCAGAAGATGGCCAGACAGGCGGGCAGGGCAGAAGCAGGAGGAGGGGGTTTCTGCTAATGCTTACTCCTGGGTAAGACTATAGGGGATCGCAGTGCAAGGTGGGAGAGGGAGGGAGGAAGGGGGAAAGCACAGCTAGTGCTTCAAGAAAGGCCAGGACCCAGAGGAGACCACAGATGAGAAGATATTACTTCTTTTTTTAAAAAAATAACTTTTTTCCTTTTTTATTATATAAAATTTTTTATTTATTTATTTATAGTGTCCCTGGATTCATTGAAATACATCTGGTGACCTTAGTGTATGAACATCATATGCTCTTGAAATTCTCCCCATGGGAGAGACATGTACATTCCCCTTTTGCACATTATGTAGAAAGTGCAAGCAGAAGGTGTACAAACAACCTCGGCTTCCAGCACTGCAACTTCTTAGTAACACGCAAACCCAACTCTGTGTTACACCGACAAAACTGAGAAAGGACAAATGTTTATGATCAATGATCATGAATAGCAGGAATGGACACGGAGACAGTCAGTGGGTAGGAGAGAAACAAATGACGGCCAATCTGCACATAGAGACATTTCACAGGAAATGGCCTTCTGGGAGTTGCACCACTTCAAACTGCTGGTAGGAGATGCTCCCCTATTTGTTGGGGGGAGGAGTCCTCAGCAAGGAGAAAGCTAGAACCCTCCTTCTTGACATCACCACACAAGCAGAGAGGGTTAGGGGTTTGGTTTTGTTTGGGGCTTTTTTCAACCTAGGAAAGCATGTAAACATGCAATCCTCACTTGCAGTCTGAACTAGGTTCCAGGAAGTTGCATGATTTCTCTGCATAAGTAGATCAGCCCCAAAATGGTGTTAGGAGGTACCAAAAAGATTTTGCTAAACAAAGTTTGTCTTGAGGGTTATTGGAAAAGAGGAATGTGGTCTGATGAGCAGAGACGGAAAAACCTTTCCAGGCATATGTAGTGATATAGATGAGAGCAGAGCAACCTGCAGTTAATTAACATGTGAGTTTGAGAAGCACAGAAGAAGTGAAAAGGGTAAGAAGGGGGAACACAAGAGAATATAGATAAAGAATTTTAAAGCTCGATGAAGAGGGTGACAGCAAGTCAGTGTACACAAATTGATACCAATGGCCACAAACCATTATGCAATCTTGAGCAGATCCATGTAGTGTTCACCATTCTCTGAGTTTGTTCAGCACCTCTTATGCTCAAGGTCAAACGCCTTCATTTGTGTTTGACGTTTGTCATGTTTGACAAACTGGCTTCTAATTACAGAATAGACCAAAATATATGTATCAACCATTTCAACCCTCTCCCTGATCAAGACCCTTTGCACGTATATCTTTCCAAGATGTGGCAACATGCCCACTTGAACAAAAATATGTAATTGTTTTACCTTCAAAAGTATCTAAAATATTGGCGCACAGATAGTCAGGGATAACAGCGACTGGGAGCTCATTCAGGAAGAGTTTAAGCAGGCTGGCAATGGAATTGGCATCTCCTTCGTTAACAAGATCCACCTCTTCTCCTTGGTCATACTTCTCCTTCAGCGCTTTGATTTTGGTCACTGAGCCACTGATCCGAAATAGGCCTTTGTGATTCAGACCTATTGAAATAGGCAGCATCCTATAGTAACAGCAAATTTGTTTTCATACTAACATCCATGCAGAAGGAGGGGGTTGTGGGAACACTAGGATTTGAAAAAATACCCCAAAAAAGTAGGGGGGGGAGAACACCTGCTTCCTCACATACTGTCTCAGATGCATGACCGCATCTCTAAATTTGTTCATGTATGGTAGGAATAGTTTCTGGGTATGCTTTTGTCATGGCAACAAAACTAAACAACCTGGTAGTTAATCAGCATCTTTGTAAGCAAGAAAACATTTTCTTTAAGTAATATGAGAAGTACATGGCACTAAAACACTTCCCCCCATAGAAATAAGATAAATCTATCATTTCAGTGTATGAACATTATGAATAGTAGTGAATAAATACACAGTCCTGATCTGTCAAAATCAATGGGAGGCCTGGTGTCAGTTCTAAAATGGTTCTTAGCTCTGTATCTAACAAATTTGCATAACTATTCCTTCAGGTTACCTACATGAAAATCATTTATTGATATACCATATTTTTCGCCCTATAGGACGCACTTTTCCCCCTCCAAAAATGAAGGGGAAATGTGTGTGCGTCCTATGGGGCGAATGCAGGCTTTCGCTGAAGCCTGGAGAGCGAGAGGGGTCAGTGCGCACCAACCCCTCTCGCTCTCCAGGCTTCAGGAAGCTATCTGCAAGTCTTGGAAGCCCAGCGGGAGGTCCCGCGGGCTCGCAAGGCTTGTGGGCAGCAGCCTACAGCCCACAAGCTCGGGGGACAGTGGGGAGGCGCAGCGCTGCCACCCCGCTATTCCCAGATCTGGTCTGGAGGCTGGCGGGGGGGGAGAGAAGCAAGCTTGCTTCTCCCCATCGCCAGCCCCACAAGCTCGGGGGACAGCGGGGCAAGCCGCTGCCCCACGGAGGCTAGAGAGGCTGTCCCTGAAGGCAGAAGAGGGAGACGGAGCGCTCCGTCTCCCTCTTCTAGCTTGGGGATGGCTGCGGAAACCTGGGGGAGGAATAAAAATTTTTTCCTTGATTTCCCCCCAAAAAAACTAGGTGCGTCCTATGGGCCGGTGCGTCCTATAGGGCGAAAAATATGGTACTTAACTTCTGCTTTATTGTTTTACAAGTGGTTATTTGCAAAGAATATATGACTAGAGGTAAGGCAGGTGTCTGTTACCAAGAACAGATTTTGTGTTCTCTCTCACCCACCCACCCCAAAAATGGGTTGAGACAAAAATTCTCAGAAGACAGTCTTATGGGGAAATTTCTGAGATTTTTCTTTTTCTCATTCCCCTAGGAAAAGAAGGTAGCTTTGCAAAAATTTCTCCAAACATTTTCTTTAAAGATGTGTCAATGGTAGGGAAAGAGTTGGGATTCACCAATGAAAAAATTGACTTAAGTCTTTTGATTTTAATGGATCTAAGCAGAGTATGACTAATATTGGATGTCACCCTCTATTTCAGAACCCAGAAAGTGCCTTTGGGCATACCCAGGATTGATGACATCATAGACACTTCACCAGATGCCCACATCAGAGGCCTGAAGCAGAGCACAGGATCAATGATGTCATAATTGTTCTGGACAGAGCCACAGGCCATATGAAATCCCTACTTCAAATGCTGCTTCCTAACCAGATCAGGAAGCCACAGAAATTCAGTGCTGAGCTCAGCATTTTTATTGAAAGGAACAAAAGAAATTCTTACAAAGTTCAGCTAAAGATAATGAACTTACCAAACTCTTCTAAATATTCCACCAAGTACTTGACAACGGAAGGAACAGGACATTGAGTTTCCTCTTGGGCAAAGTAGTCAAGAGGGATGCCAAAAGTTCTCTGAGGTTGTGGTCCAACTTTATTTCGACAGTACTTAATTTCTACAGAGGATAACGACTGCTGCAAACAGAAAGAAATGCAACATCTTCTTGAGGCCTCTTTGCACCATTGATGCAAAAGAAATTGAAAGAGCAGAAGAGATCTAATGAGCTTGGAAAGTTTTTTGTGGGGATGGGGTTAAAAATGTATTGTATTCATACAAACTATTGGGAGCGGGGGGGGAATCTCAAATTGGCAATGGAAATTTGGTTCTGCCAGCAGAGCAAAATCAGAGGTTCCCACTGCTCCCATTATTGCCCTTTAAAGCAACTTGAGTCATAAAAAAGATTCCCGTCCAAATAATTCCAAGCTTTGGTTTTTCTAGTTATTGGTTTGTTCTGTATACCACCACTGTATCAAAATTCAAGTGATTAGACTAAGATTTTATCTAACCATGCCAAATTTCTTGACTTCTCAAAGACATGACACAAAAGGAAAAGGGATTGGGAGGGAGAAGGGGGGAAAGGAGACACAGACATTAGTCTTTAGTTGTGAGGTTCTTGCAATGACCAGTTGAAGAGACAGAGTTCAAGAAAAGGGTTTCTGGTTCCTCAGCCAAACTGAGAGGGTGGATCTGCAGTTCTGTTATAGCCTGATAGAATGCTCAAACACCTTCAAAATACCCAGCAGTTGCACATAGGACTGGCAGTTTTACAGATGCCTCAACTTTACTAAGTATTTTTTTAAAAATAATAATAATATCCAAACATTTTAATATTTTTATTTATTACATGTTTTAGAAAATTGCAGCTGCATTATAAACTAAAATAGTCAAACAATCCATTCTTCATGATGCAGGTTTTCAGCAAAGGCTAGTCTTCCTAATGCACAAAGTAACTTCTGCATAAATAATGGATTATTGACTTTGAATATGATCTCTTCCAAGGAAGGAAGGAAGGAAGGAAATACAATTCAAACTTTTTTGTAATTTTCCCAAAAGCCACAAGTAGGGGCTATTTAAAAAAGATAAAATCACAGATTACCTAAAAGTGAGTAGCTGAGATGTAAGTTAAATATCATGCATGAATCATCATTGCAGATCTCACACTGAATTTAATACATCTTGATCTTTTACTTATTAGCTAGTATTTATAATGTTGATAAATTTAAAACATCTATTTGTATCTTCTTTTCAGGTCAAAATACTCTAGTGTCATTTACATAATACACTTCTTGCTCTACAGATTTATAACAGCGGAACGGAGTAAAATTATGCGCTCTGCTGGGTTGTTTACTTCTGTTGCCATGACAAAAATATGCAGATATAATTCCTGCTAGAAATGGACGGCCTTAAGACTGCAATCTGATGTACCTTTACTTTGGAGTGAATCCCACTGATTTAATTGTGATTTACTCTGCTCTAAACAGAATGAAGAGTCAAACTGTACCAGCTATGTCAGGAAAATAATAGCTGCTGCAATTCTAAATTTCATGATTTTCAAGAAAGGGTGGGCTATCAGTAGCCACTAGCCATTATAGCTATGTGTGATCTCCAGTGATGGAGGCAGTATGCCTCTGAATACCAGGTTCT
The DNA here is from genome assembly GCF_027172205.1 of Podarcis raffonei. NCBI lineage: Eukaryota > Metazoa > Chordata > Lepidosauria > Squamata > Lacertidae > Podarcis > Podarcis raffonei. The sequence continues at coordinate 27,625,807 of NC_070606.1, forward strand.
GGGAATCCCAAGTCAAGAGAATACTGTTGCAGTCAAATCTTGCTTGTGTGTTTTCCATCAGCATCTGGTTGGCACCATGAGAACAGAATACTGGACTAGATGGGCCTTTGGCCTAATCTAACTAGGAAGGGGGTGAGAACTTGGTTAAGCTTGCATTTATAGGTGAAACTAACTAATTTGCAGTTCCCAAAACAGGGGTGGTAGTCAAGAAAGTTTTACTCATGTTTTACCCACGACAATTAATTAACCTAAGTTAGGTCCATTGATTTCAATGGTCTGCTCGGAGTAAAATTTAGTTGATTACCACCCCTTGTTGACAAATACTCCTGTTTTCAAGGGAGCCAGGGAAATTGCAATGTAATCTCTCCACTGAGCACTGAATAATTGCAATAAAACTTGGAACATCCATCTTTGACCTTTTACATTTGAATTACGAACACCAGCCTCAGCTCCCACATGCCATCCTAAGCCAGGTAGTGCAGAATTCATTGTAATGCAGTATTAAATGTGAATCTCAACGACTGTGTTTTACTAGTTTTTTGTTTGTTTGTTTTTAGAGCAAATCATACTGAAATCAATGGGGCTTGCTTCCAAGTAAATATGCTTGCAATCAATCAGGGTGTTGAAAAATAAAATGCAGTCAGGAGAAAAAACAAGAACACTGATTGAATTGATAGTGCAAGTTCATGATTTGTAAAAACAACCTTTGTCTCCTTCAAATATTAAGGAATGTTATTTCTGATTCTGGCAGTCTCTGCATTTTTTTAATCTTCAGAGATAAAATAAAGACCTCTTTTGCTTTTTCAGATGTAGAGCAGTCACCAGTTAGAAACAATTAGCTAGTAACATTCCACTTACACAGATCGAAATGGAGGCACCTGTTCCCATGTTAAGCCTGATCAATCAAGCTCCACTGTGCCGAATGTCAGAATGTCATGTTCCTTGGTCAGTCCATGTCATCTTCTCAGCAACTCTGCATGCAACCATTCAATACATTAAAATAAATTTATCGTTACATGCAGATTCTTACTTTAATCTAGCCTGATCTAAATTAAATAATCTAGTTTATTTTTCCTCCTCTAACAATAATTTTTACTCAGTCAGCTCTGTAGCTACAAAAAGTTACTGAGGTGTCAGAGCCAATGGTGTTACCATAGTGCCTAACACACACACACAGCAGCAGCACAGAATAACTTCCGACATGCTCACAGCCTGCTTGACATTCAACTTTTGCATTCCACGGGGAAGTAACTAGCAGAGCTGCCAATTATTCCTTCCTGCCAACCCTGACCACTTCTTACCCAGGAGATACCATTGCTTACAGATGAAAACTAGAGAGTCATAGCGTTCAAAATAGTGTGCCGAATTGTGAGGATCCCACCTTTCTTCTTGGTAATATTCTAGCTCTTATTCAGAGGGGGTGGGACTGCAAAAGTGAATAGGCAATGTCTGGTGAAATACTGGGGCTTGGGGCGATTCCCAGTTGCCAGGATTTACCATTTCTGTGCCACGCATTCTCCTCACCATGGCTAGTGGAAGCAGACTAAATTATGCAAATAGAAAAATATACAAACACATGCTTTATGTGCGTCATTTACCGGTATGTTGTTTGCAGAATTCAGGTGTGAATGTGGTTTTGTGCAGAAAATATTGTTCTATGCTATGGCTAGCAGAAAATATTTTTTAAATGGGACAACTAATGCACATTTGCGCTACGTGCATGATTTATACAGGTTGCTTTTTCTGTTGCAGAACTTTTGTCACTTTTAATGCTATGAGGTCACCACCATTGCATTCCCTGAACCAGGGGTTTCCAATCCAGTGACTGCAGGTTCACATGTGCACACAAAGGCCTTCCCCGGTGCCATTGCGGTCCCTTTGCCCCACTGAAATCAGGCTTGAAAGAAGAATTCTGTTGTAGCCAATATAACAGGTTGTGGTGTGTGCGTGGGGCCCATGACATTTCTTAAATCTCCAGAAGTGCCCACAGGTAGAAAAGGCTGGCAACATCCACTCCAGATAGGAGGCTGGGTGCCAGAAATATATTTTCCCATAGAACCTCAATCTCTCACAAATCTTTTCTTAACACTGATACCACCTAACAGGAAGGGCTTAATAGCTATGAGGTGTGTGCATTTTGACATGGCTGCACAATGCATACAAAACTCATAAAAGAGATGTAATCGTAACAGTGCAATCCTAACCCTTTTATCCGTGTTTCTAGAGGGGATTATTATAAGGCTGAGGAGACCATCTGCTGGACTTTGCCAGCACGGAGGGAACTGGAAGCTATCACTGGTAGCTCTCCTACCAGCTGTAAAACAGTCTGTTTTGGAGTCTCTTTGGAGTCGCTGGATCCAAAACCCTGCAGATCCTCAAAGGGGTCTAATTTTGTGGGGGGAGCCACTCCACCTTCCGCCCTCAGTGGTGTGAGCGTTAGGGTTTGGGACACAGCAGTCCATCTGCCACTCTGCCAGGGTTTAGGATTGCCTTGTCCAGTGTTAAATCTCCTTTTGCTTCCTGTAAAAGTGAACACATAAAACATGCACAGCGGCTAGTATCCAAACAACTGCACTAATAGTTCCACAGGCCCAAGACATATTCGGGCCTGCGTTTGTTGAGAAGCAGCCCTTCATGCCACATGGCAAACTGAGGCTTTCAAGAGGATTGTGTGATATACAGCCGTGCTGCTCAAATGGGGGCCTTGAGCCACTTCCAAGCAGGCCTCAGTGCCTCGCAGCCTTTTGGTCGGAGCAAAGGAAGCGCCGGCAACCTCTTGCATGTTGAGCAAAGGTGGTTGGCAGAAAAGCTAAGTTTAGAAGAGGGAAGGAAGGCCTCCCCTCCAACTGAGGGGAGAGGGGGCCAGAGGAGATGCTGAAATGAGAAGAACGGTTTCTCTCTCTCTCTCTTTAGTAACTGCAGCAGCCATATTGTTATATTTAGTAAATAAACGAACTTGGAATAGAAATGAAGAGTATAAGAGAGGAAATGCAATTATGGAAGGAGAAAGTGAACACAAAAGGGCTGGGGGGGAGGCGGCGGACTAGGTACAAGCCGAGTTTGGGAAAGAACGGGAGAAGAAATCACAGATGGCCACCTTGAGAGATATGTGGGGGCAGGAACAGAAAAAGATAAAAAGCCTTGTTTTTTTCATTTAATTGCTTATGGACTTCCAAATTCTGCCTAAAATGGGGAGGCTAAGTCACAATATCACAAGACAGGAAATCACGGTGTCAAAAAAGAGAGGGAGAACTGAGCCATTTCCAAAGGTGGATTAGATGTGAGGCGAGAACGTCAGCATTTTGTCAGCCGTGCCGAGCTCTGCCACCATTTTGTGACTCCTTGTGACTAAGGCAGGCCCCACCCAACAGACCCTGGGAGTAGCAAGCCTGAGCAGCAGCCCCTGCTGCCATACACCACAAAGGGTTTGTGCCTTACAAGGTGTAGCGAAGCTCACTGCCGCAGGCCGCAAGGAAGCAGGCAGGCAGCTGAAGGCTTTCCTTCCAGAAGGCGGAGGAAAGTTCTCTTTGTCTTGAGAGGCTCAGAATTAACTGCCTCTCATTAAAAACAAACCCTCTCTGGGAGATTCCAATGCGGCTACTGATATTGCCAGAGTGATGTTGCTACAGTTGATCGGAGGACTGACTTTTGACTTGTAAACAGACACCAACACATTTAAAGCACTCTTATACCGCTTTAACAGCAAAATCTCCCCAGTAATCCTGGGAACTGTCATTTGCCAAGGGTGCTGGGAATTGTAGCTCTGTGAGGAGGGTCTTCTAACAACTCCCAGCACCCTTATGAGATGACAACAACTCCCAGCTTATGAGATGACCTTCAACAAGCACAAGTGGAAGATTTTAAGATATGTGGATACCATATACAGATCTATTTGTGTTACTGGACCACCGGCTACATACACCCCTCCTGCATAAAACTATTGCTTTGTTTCTTTGGGGTTTAGTATGACTTACTTGACTATATTTCTTTTTGTTGTTGTCTTTTCTTAAAGTTCAATTTTTTAAAACCCAATAATAATAATAATAATAATAATAATAAAAATCAGCACCTCAAACAAACTACAGTTATCACGATTCTTTGGGGTGGGGGTAGGAGCCGTGGCTGTTAAAATGGTATGAGTATAGTGCGCTACTCATAAGCGGGGTAAAATAGCAAAAAATAAAATTGCAATTTCATTCACTTCTCCTTTGAGCCACAAGATGGAGATGAATCACCAGGCGTTCTCTGAACTGAATTCTTTCTGCACATAGTACTTGAAAACATGGCCTTCTGGGCCTCTCATGATTCTCCCCAACCATAATCTTTGCTGGCCCTGATTCACACCTCAAATGTGTCCTTAACTCTGATAATGCTTCTTGCTTGTCTGCATGGAAGATAGCAAGGGGTGCATGTGCTTGTGTAGAAACCAGCCTTCTGTACAAAGGCAAAAATTACATCCATGGCTCCACTCGCTTTTCTGCTCACCACTGGCATGTGATCCTTGGAAGGTTGATCAGAAAGGAACAGGATCCTCAGGCTGGAAATGTTTCAGCACCCTTGTGCTATGCCAAGTCATTGCTTAGATCAGTGCAATGCAGCAGCAAAATGAGGACAGACTCAACCATGATCTCTTATATTTTGGAAATGTACATCCAGGTTTTTTTCCTTTACATTTTGGGGGCCCCCCCAAGAGAGTGGGGCCCTAAACTATAGCTTGTTTAGCTTATACATAAATCCGGCACTGGTCTTATGTCACTTTATATACTATGATGGTCCGCTTTTAACACTTGTATGTCAGTCCTGTATTTACAACCTCTGCTCTGCTGAGTGGTGCCCTCTACTGAATAAATTGCATAAATGGAGGACAGTCTCAGTTTTTACTTCGCTTTTTTGTGTGACAAAGCAAACATTTTTTTTTAAAAAGGAGGACCATCTGGGATCTCTGAACTACTTGAGATGCTGATGCACCAAGAACTGAATCACATAACCGTTTCTGAGTCAGAAATTATCCTCTTCCCTCTTGATTTTATCATTGATAAGAAAATGTGTCTTTTGGAAAGTTTTATTTGAAAAATACCCTATGTGGGGCTTCCCTTGTGCTCGATCTAGAAGCTGCAGTTAGAGTGCTGCAGCACGATTGCTGACAAGAGTTGAGGCCTTGTCGGTATACAAGACATGTCCTCAGATATTTTCACTGGTTGCCAATTTGCTACTAGGCCAAGTTCAGGGTGTTACCATTAGTGTATGAAGCCGGTAAAAACATGGGAGCAGTGTAACTACGAAATCATATTCAACCACTTCAGTCAGTGGACTAGCACTGTTATGGGTGCCACGTAAGAACCCTTTCCCCCTTTGTAAGAACTCAGTCTTTTAGTGTGGCAGCATCTACACTTCGGAACATCTAGCCTATACCAGGCAGACACCTTCACTGTACTGTTTTTGGCACCTGCTAAAAACATTTTTGTTTAGACAAGCCTACCCAGATAATTAGAAAGATGGTGAGAGTTTTAATCTGTTTTTAGTTTATTGTTACTTTAACTTCTGGAAATCCTTAAATTATTGTGGTCAATTCTTCTTATCAATAATTTAATTGTATTACCTTTTTGTAAACTTCTTTGAGGTTGTTGTTTTCCCCCCATGTTGCAAAATTTTCCATTTTGTTGTGCTTCGCATAAAGAGCTGAATGACAATAAACAGAAACAGTCTACAAAGAAGTTGATACTGTATGCCAGCACCAGTTGTTTCTATCAAGCCTATATAGGGAAAACTATTGGCTGATTGCTTGTCAATTGCAACCATAAAACATCTGATCATTTAAAAGTGAAATTCCTGAAACTTAAGAGCCTATAGTTTTGTTTTGGGTTGGGTTTTTTAAAAAAAATAAAAAATAAAGTAACCTTCAAGTTTTGCTAAAATGGAATTTTGACACAGGGTGAAACTATTTCAAAATCATGTGGTTGTTTCAGAACTTATATTTATTCCTTGGTTTCACAGATTTTGGTTTAACACATTTTCTGGAGAAGTGAAATGTGAAATATTTGGACAGCAGCATCTTCAGTGGCATTTAGAAGTGCAATTCATGCCATACTGTTCACTTCACAAGTAATGTGACCCAAATCCTGCTTGTGGCAACACATGAGATTGTATAACAGAAAGCATTTACCTTACCAAAGAAGCAAGCACTTCAAATTCGTATTACATTCATGGTGATAATGGTCCGATTGTCTTAAAGGTCTTTCACTACATAGTTATCGAGATTTCTGAAGAGAGAAGCAATGTGCCGTCTTTTGCCAAAGACAAGCAAAAGCAAGAGGTCGGTTCAAAATACACTTTGTTCCATTGGAAAAATATTTAACTTGTGAAACTGTAGTATATACTACGTGTCAGAAAAAAGAAGTCACAGGAGAACATTGCTGGCTGCGTATCAGATACCTTTGTGCACTTTCATGTATACACAAAGGATCTGTGTGTGAACAAGCCCTTGCAACAGGAGCTCGACATGTACATTAGAGCTCAAGAACACACATTAATGCCCTTAGGCTGTAATGCAGCTGTATAGGCACAAGCAGGGCTTTCCGATTGTGAAGAACATAAGAACCTACTGGATCAGGCCAGTAGCCCATTTAATCAAGCATCCTGTTCTCACAGCGGTCCATCAGATGCCTACAGGAACCCCACAAGCAGGATATGAGCTCAATAGCCCCATCCACTCCTATGGTTTCCAGCACTGCTGGCAACAGCAAAAGGCCCCTTGTGCTAAAACGGAGCTTCATCTGCCACACCCAGCAATGGGTGCACCGTCCGGGCAAGAGGCGCTGGCTAAAAGCATTTCAAAGTAGTATAAAAATGTATTTTTGTGGGGTTTTTTAGCCTCATAAATAAGTGAGGAAATTACTAAAAATATCTTGCTGTGCAGTATAAAAAGAGGAGCAACTGTTCCGCACTTGTCACCTACACACTGGAAGCAACTTTGTAGGAGTAAATATTTGGAAGTGGCTTTTCAGCTTGATTGCTACCGTTCATGGTGTTCCAACATGGCAGCGCTGCCACCAACAGAAGCAGCCCTCCAAACAGAACACAAAGTCCGCTGAAGTAGAATGCTATGTCGTAAGACTTTGTCCAGTCATAAAACCAACCTGAAAAGCAACAACAACAAAAAGAGAAGCTGTCAGAAGTAGCTTTTGCAGAACAGATAAATAAAGCAACCGACTAACTCTCAGCCAGGCAGTTAAAAAGTAAAAGGAAGAATACTTGCTGCATTTCCCCGAAAACAACATTGTAATTATAAAATAAATATTCTGCACAAGCAAATGAAGCAACACACTGTCAGCATTCACGTGCCACATGAGACTAGCCAAGCTGTGGCTTACAAGGGGCTGTCAAACCAGGACATTAATCCACAGTTTGAGGCTGCTTTGGGGACCACAATTTGCAGTAGTTTGCTATTGTGTCTGAACCTACAAACCATAGTTATGGTTACTGTTCTGCCAAACAGGCTGCTGCATCATGGAGACATGAGTGAAGTTATGAAATTGAGTACTGAACAGGTAGAAATTGAGAGCAGACAAACTGCTGTAAAGTACCTCAGAATACTTATATATGCCTGTTAAAACACAGCCTTACCTACAATTGGTGGTCCAAGACTGTTTCCAAGTCCAGCAAAGAACATCAGTATGCCATATGCATGTGTTAATTTTTCGATTCCTACAGTTTTTGTTGTAACATATGGAAAAATAGACCAATTGCCTGTCAGAAAACCCAAAACCCCTGAAAGTATTGCCAGTGTGATGTAATTTTGGGCAAACGGAATCAATACTAGTGCCACCGAAGTCAATATCAAAGTCAGGACATATAGATATAAGGTATTAATCCATTCAAAATCGGCCAGTATTCCTAGAACAAGTTTCCCAATGGCAGTCATGATGCCTATGACAGAAATGAGAGGAATGACAGTGTCATCTTCACCAATATTGGAACTTCTTGCAATGTCTTCCATGAGCAATGAAGGAGGAAAGCCGCCAATGTCAAAGAAGAAGATGGCAATAAAAAGTGATGAAAATACTTTGTTTTTAAAAAGTCCCAGCGTTTCCCCCCAGTAGTCTAAATATAACTGCCATTTTTTCTTGGCAAGCTGTTTACAGAAATAGGTCCGTTCTGCAACTTTCCGTCTGTAAGTCTCTCTCTCGTGTGGTGTTATTGTTAATAGATTGTTCTTAGTTATTGCTGACTCCTGCTTGCAGTCACCACAGGATGTTTGGTTCACACCATTTCCTTCACTGCTGGCTTTTTCAAGTACATTTTCTTCATAAGCGTTCTTTTCTCTTTCATTATACATGAGGTATTGATCTGGAACCTTCTCGAGGATTGGTTTCTCTGGTAAGGCAGAACCACACGACTGCAAAGGTCTCATCAGACTCCCACACGCTAATATATTTAGAGACAATGCACCAACAATAAGCAGACACCCATCTAATCCATACAGTTCAATTAGCTCCCTCTGTAATGCTGCATATATAAAAACCCCAACGCTTGATCCTGAAAGGAGAGAATGGAAACATATAAATGAGTTCATAAAATATCCTACAACTTCAATGCTCCACACAATCCACTGACTGAACGTGTGATTTATGAAACTGGATAATAAATCCTGTGTTCGTAACACAGTTCAGGCCTCTTCATCAAGCTGAACAAAGAACTCCAGCCCATACTGTGGCCTGGCAGGAACTTGAGAACTCCCAGGCAGGCAAGCAAAAACAGGAAATTTATCAAGCTTCTCTGTGGGCTGTCATGCCATGGCTGAAGGGCTGCAATTACCAAGGTGGGTGTGCTTGGCAAAGTTAAATAGTTAAAATAATAGATGAACTACTGATAATTGTATTGGACATCACTATGGGCATAAATTTTCTTTGTAAAGGCAACAGATATGTTTAAATAAATAAACAACCATGTTAGGATGGCTATATGTCTACAAGTACCAGTTCTCTATTTTATAGATTGTCTGACTCAAAATTTTATTTACAGGTAAAAGACTTGTAAGAGAATATGGGTCTTGGAAGTGGCCCATCAACTGTTAACATCCAAACCAGGCATCCCCAGCCTGTGGCCCTCCAGATGTTTTGGCCTACAACTCCCATCATCTCTAGCTAACAGGACCAGTGGTCAGGGATGATGGGAATTGTAGTCCAAAACATCTGGAGAGCCAAAGGTTGGGGATGTCTGATCTAGACAGCAGACTAAGAAAGCACACAGGTCCCCTGGGCACAGTCTCCTTCGCTATGATGAGTTTGCCAGATATTGCAGAACACATATTTTACAATAAATACAATGCTTACCAACTATAGATGCAAACCATGGTTTGCAAACCAAATTCAAAACAGTTCACTTTTCTATGAGACTTAAGATGCAATAATCACAGCTAATGAAACCATAACTAAGTCCTAAACCAGTATAAGGTAATTCAAAATAGAGATAAAAACCATACCTGTTGAAATTAGACCAAGTGCAAGGCCTCTGCGTTTTTCAAAATACTGACATGTGATGGTTACTGTTGCTGTGTACAATAAGCCACACCCGAGTCCTAAAAAGGCAAAGCATTAATCACAAAGAATCGAGCACTCTTGTTATTAACACTGCTAATGGTTCAGTTTTGATTCATTAAATTAAAACAGCACAGAAAGAGCCATTTCGAAAGTGAAACTCACAGAGCGCCCCCAATGCTACACGCTTCTTCCATTCACCTGAAGAAGGCTCGTGAGGAAGCTGCCTATAAGCCTTTTTTGAATTCATCAAAACTGCACAAGAATTAAGTTGTCTGCTGTTGCTTCAGTTTTTTGTATGCCGCTTAGTTATTTTTTTATATATTAAGTGGTATAGAAATATAATAATAATAATTCTTTGCTGCTACTAATAAAAGGGAGATTTTACATTTTAATTTTGAAATCGAGACACACAACCCCTTCCAACCCCCTTTTTATTTTAGGGGTTGTTCAAAAATAATCTCTCGTGATTCTTACCAACAACAATTCCATAGGAAAAAAACAGGAAGTAGATATTGGGTGCAATGCTGCTCATCATCAAACCCCCAGCAACCATAAAGCCACTGAAGATTGTTACAGGTCTTGCTCCAAAAGCAGATACACATGAACTGCAAATAGGACCTAGTTAAGAACAAGAGGAGTGAATTGTGAAAAGGAAAGAACAGAAAAGAAAAGAATGTTCCATAAGCAAGCGCTAAAGAGATTTCTCCCCTTAGCAGAATTGCTCTCAATATGAAAGAAGGCATCTATTTTTAAAAGATCCATGACGCATGGGGAACTGAGATCACCTCTCTGTTTCCAATCAGTTGTTTATGTCTTGGCTGAACCAGGAAATGGTGGTCCAGTTATGGCTCCAAGAGTCAATGAGGCTACCTACTCTTTCACCAACATCTGCTTCCCCACATGATCTCTGCCCAACTAGAGTTTGAAATAATTCTGTGGTCCTTGCCCCTCCCGTCCATCTACAGTGTGCCACGGTTAGTGCTCCCACCTAGTATACCCGTTGCTGGATTTCCTCGAGCTTGGTGACAAATTAAGCAGTTTTATAACAAAGAGTATTGTACAGCTACACTTGAAAAAGCACAAATTTAGTCTTTAAGAATATATTTTACCTATATCCTTTGGACTTCAATCTCCTCTGTATGGATCATGAGGGCTTACACATATATTTACACACTTAACATGTTAAACTTAAAAACAGGCAGAAATGCATTACTGTCCCCAAAGCATTCACAGTGCAAATTATGCAAGGGGATTTCTGAAAAACCGAACCTCTTTCCCCCGGCCTTGTGACCTTGTGCAGGATAAGGGGTTGCTACCCGAGTCCTGCCTGAAATCCTGAGGTTTCACTAGGTAACCCCCTCTCTCCAGTCAGGACACCCATCCTGAAAATATGTTTGATCAAGAACTGTTAACTTTGTATGCAACTAGTTTTACAGGGGAGCAGCTTTATGTGAGACAAGCTCCCACTGTGCCACTCTCTAAGGTGTGTTGCAGCCAAATCCGTTTTATCTAGCAACAATGTCCTTTATTACTTCTCCTGCTTCTGGGTTGGCTACTAAAAGAGCCCTCAAAGCTCACATTTCAGAGGCATAAAATAGTTGTTTAACCCCAAAAGAACATAATCAAAATATAGAATATACAACAGCACTAACAGGTGCAGACACAAAAATACATATTGCCTGCAAGCTTCCTACAGTATTTTTCCCTACAAATCTTTCCAGATGTTTGCCAGATATTGTAGAACACATATTTTACATGCAAAAGGTCCCAAGATCCTAGATTCAATCCCTAGCATCTTAAGTTAGGGCTAGCAAAGCCACCTGCCTAGAGCCATGCACAGCTGCTGTCAGTCAAGTGTAGACACTAGATGGACCAATTGTTCTGACTTATAAGGCAACTTCCTACACTCCTAGACTCAAAGTAGGGACTTGGAAGCAGACATGATATTTGATCAGCGGCATACATAACTGATGAGACAAAACACTGTAATCTTAAAAGGGGGGCAGGAAACATAAGCATAAATATTTCCATCAAATTGCTTCTAAGCAAGCATGGCTAGGATTTCAACTGGAAAGAAAGTTGTTCTTAATGATTTCGCTTGACCAAGTAAGCAAAATAGATGCACAGTTCTATGCTGGCAGTGCTTACCCCAGTGGATGTTTGATCTAATGGCAAAGGTAAAATGGCGTATCACAAGAAATCCAGAAACTAAACCTCTCTATCATTACGACATTCTTCTGCTATTTCAGTAAACCTTGAGCATCACTCAAGAACCTAAGAAGAGCTCTGCTGAATCAGGTCTAAAACCCATCTAGTCCAGCACTCTATTCTCACAATAGCCAGGCAGATAAACACCTTCCCCAAAAAATCTTCAACTTTTTTGGAAATTCTTTTTAGAAATTCTTTTAAATAGAAGATAATATTAACAGAGTATTAACAGAAGAGTTGTACTGATGCAGCAAGGAACTGTACAAGACAACAGGTCCCTGCTTCCAAGTCAGGATTCTGTAGTCTTCCACAACTCTTCATTCAAATGAAGCTGATAGGGACCCTTAAAGAAACTAAATGTAGAAACTATCAATAGAAACTACCAGTGTGCCAGGCAATGTGCAGGAAAACAGTTATTTCTTGCTAAGAGGCTGGCATAATGTATTAAGTTTTTTCGCTGAGCTGGTTTAAAAAAGGCTTAACTCTAAAGTGGTCTACTTACACAGCAAATTTTATAGCATGTCACAAAAATGGGAGTACTATGGAAGACTTCAGAATAGACTAATTTGCCACTATATCTTAATGAGCTGTCATGAATTAAGTGGTGTGCTACATTGTTACAACAATGAGTGAGTTAGTTGCAAACTGCAACCACATACCAGCAATGGGATTGTATTAGTGCAAGTTATTTAGTAAGAAATAGACAAGGTATCAAAGAGCATTCTTAGCATGGTAAGCATGTCTGACCTGGCAGTGCATGCAGTCATAGGCAGGAAACCTAAGCCTGGACCTACAGAAGTGCATGCAGATGACAAAATGTACAAGTGCTTTACCGTCCTGCACTCAAGCTCTGGTCAGAGGGGGGATGAGCCTGATGAATCTCTAACACGAGACCAGGGTTCACAGGCTAAGCCTGAGCCTGGTGGTCAGGAGGCTGCAGAACCTGAACCAGGATGCTTGTAGACATCTTCCCCATAAGCCCGCTTTACCTGGGGAGTCAATGCAGAAGGAAGCACTCCTTCTGGACAGGGAATTGGCCCTTTAAAAACATGCATTCTTCCAGCAGGAGAGCAGAACCATGGGCTGGATGAATGGGACAGATGGACTCAAAAGACCCCACTCCACCTCCAGTTTTTGCCAGAGCACAGCTGCTCACTTGGAGCTTTCCATAGTGCTGCAACCACCAGAATGCTAGCAGCTGTTGACTCTGCCATAGCATCTTCAATATTCTGGCAAATGGAGGGGAACTGTAAGCCATCTCTAGCTATATGCTCTTCTAGTTTGCTTGGGGAAATGGGGCATAGTAACCAAGATAATATGCACTTTTAAGGACCGAAGTAGAAGTTATGCTAAACTAGAAGCTGCTGCCAATGATGGAAGCTCTGTGGTTTAGCAGCAGCTGTCCTCTGCCTCTGCAATGTCTGGTAGACATTTCCATGTCATTATGTTCCCTTCCCTGTTCCCTTATTGGTGGCTGCTGGCAGAAGGCATGGGGAAATTTGAGGACATAGGTATAAATTTTGTTTAGTTTTATGAAATGAGAGCCAAACACGGGGCTCCATTTTTGGCAGCAGACACACAGCTAAAGTGTTGAATTTCCAGATATTTAGGGAGGCATTAAAGCCATGGTTAATGGTAAAAACTTTTTTCTTGGTATTTCTTCCAATAATACTCCGTAAAACTATTTGCCACCAAGCCCTAAAGGTACAGGAGAAATTGATGGTAGATTTAGATCTCACCAATGTAGATGTCAGAATTCAAGGGCAAAAGCTTCATGCTTTCACTTGAATGTTCATGAGCATTACATCTAAAATATAGATAATAATTATAGGTATATAAACAGTGATAACACAGCACATAGGCCAAGGAAGAGAGAAAAACTGCATTTGCTTTTAAAAAATAAACACAATGGGCTGGATCCAAACTAAATTAGGCACACTTTGGTACCATTTAAATCAATGGGAAAAAATATTCATGAGAGGACTTGCAAAAATATGAAGGTTTTCACCCCATAATATTTAAAATAATAAATGTTCATTTACACAAAACCAATACATTTATTGTCTACAGCTATAATGACAAAAAAAGAAGAAATCTCAGTAACCAGCTCTTGGTTATCCAAATTAGTTATCCCTTGCACACCTAACATTTAGAAGAGCACAGGGAGCATTCAATAAATGAGGCTCTATTTCACTAAGAATTACCTAAAACCAGGGGTAGGCAACCAGGGACCGGATACGGCCCAATTACCTTCTAAATTTGGCCCATGGACAGGAATCAGCGTGTTCTTACATGAGTAGAATGTGTCCTTTTATTTAAAATGCATCTCTGGGTTATTTGTGGGGCATAGAATTCATTTATTATTATTTTTTCAAAATATAGTCTGGCCCACCACATGGTCTGAGGGACGGTGGACCGGCCCACGGCTGAAAAAGGTTGCTGACACCTGCCTAAAACTCACTGTACTGTAAGAAAAGAAATCAAGTGGGATTTTTTTTTTCACTAGCAGGGGGCTTACGAGAGTTTACGGCTTGGGAAATTAGGCTGGATGTTTTGCCATACATCTTCCTTGCTTTGGTTGATGAGGCACCTCCAAAGAGCCTTGGTTGCCATGGAGAGGGAAACAGGATAGCCTTCCCTCCTGCAGCTGGCAATGCCATTTCTAAAGCTTAAATATGATGTCCTTATGACCCACTCCTTGAAATCCAGCAAATCACTTTTCAAGGGCAATGTGTTTTTCTTCATAAGCACTGGTGATAAATATTTTGATCCAAACTTCATCACCACATAAAAAAATAATCTTTAAAATCATATTTTATGGGCAAAATCCTGTCTTAGGTTGAATCCCTGAGAGGCAGAGTGATGTGGTGTTGGTGATACAGAGTACCAGGCTAGGACTGGGGAGACATAGTTTCAAAGCCTCATTTAGCCATGGAGTCCTTAGGCCAGTTACTCTTTCTCATCTACCTTGCAGAGCTGTAGTGAGGATGAAAGAGGAGAGGACAGAACTCCATGTACCACCTTGAGCTCTTAATAGGAAAGACAGGATATAAAGGCAAACACTAAATCCCAGTATTAAACTGGAGATTGTACTGGAGAAGAGAGGGATATGGTTGTGTGGGACTTTCTGCAACAAATTTGGTCCCTGCCAGCCATGCTGCCCCAGTCTACTATAAGGACCAAGAACAGTTTTTAAAGCCTGTGTGGTTTGCAGAAGGTACATATTTTATTCATCTTGCCACGACATCCAAATCAACACTTTACACCAGAGTTTTCCAAACTTTCATGTTGGTGACCCACTTTTTAGACATGAATCATTTTGTAATTCAGTTTTACTAGCAAACTGGAGGTTAAACTAACCCCCTTCCAGACCTGGGAGGAATGTGGGGAGATTTGCGCTACACACTGCAGTCGGCACACTAACGTGCCGCAACACACAGTTTGGAAAGCTCTGCCTGTGTAAGGCAAGCAGCTTGCCTCAGAACTACAACTGGAAGCCACAGTTTAAATTGAGATGCCCAATAAATAGTGGGTCTTTCTAAATTACAACACTCACTGTTATGTGCGAAGATATCATGTGGAATTGTATAAAAGCTGGTTCATCAACTTCTTATATTTAAGAAAATTAGTTTCACAGCATGACTTTGAGAGCTCAAAGGATTAGAGTCCAGCTTACAGCCTACAATTATCATATTACAAATTCAAGTTTTTTGCTTAAAAAAAATCAAGAGAAAGCTCTGCAGGTTGAAAACAGTGTCTGCTTCCTTACTGAACTTTTCAGTGACCAGGGTAATAAATTTTCACTTTTCACAGAACCTTGTCCCTCCACTGAATTGTGCAGTATTTAAAAATACCGCAAACACTGAAAAATCATTTCAAAAGATCAGACATATGCCCAACATTCTCTGGATGGCACCCACCATTTGAACTATTTCCAAAATAAACATAGCTCCTTTGGGTTGTGGTGAGCTTACAAAACTGGACTTTCTATTTGCATTAAAAGCTGGTGCAGATGTTTCACTTCTGAAGGTTTTCTATTTCTTGTTTCATGTTTCAACTAACACCTGAAGCAGATAAGTGTATAAGACTGCAGTAGCTATTTCTATTATTTGAAAAATTGCATATTTCAGGTTTTCTAGCCCTGAAAATAGCTGCTGCAATCTTCCATCTTCCTACGTCAAATATTATTACACTGCTCACACAAGCTGGCTTCAGCAACATCTACATTGGCTTTCCTACTGTCTGCTAAGCTTGCAATCTTAAGAACAATTACTATGAATAAATTCAATTGAATTCAGTGCTGGGGACTAGCTTCTGGGTAAAACCACACAATCCAGAGCATGTTATCAGGAAAGAGAATATGTTTACCTAATTTTCATTAGAGGTCAATCCTTACTCCAAGCCATCATACCAATTTACTTTAGTTATTTGCAATTTCTCAAAAGTTGCATGTTTTCAACTTGACGACAGTCAAATGACATTTTCTTTCTTTATATTCTTATTCTAATATATGCAAGGAACTATTCTTAAAAGAATTCATTTCTTTCAGGCCAGAAATTTAAAGATAACGTATATGCATTTTAAAAGCATTTAATAAGTAAACACTTCATTTTAAATCATATGCTTTATCTAAAAGACTTACTTGCAAGTAGTCCAACTCCACTTGCAAGGGAGCCAACCCATGCAGTCTTTCCTTTTCCTTCTCCAAATAGATCCAGCCATTCTAGATAGAGAACTCCAACAGCTAATGGAGATCCATAGCACAAGAACTGGGTAAAGAAGGACACCAGTACAATCATCCAGCCCCATCCACCATCTGGTGACTTCTGGAACACCATTTTCCAGGATAAATTCAAGGGTCAGAAGCAGCTCTATATAAAAGAATGCAAAGAAATAGAAAACAGAGTTGATAAGAAGGAACACAGAGCACCAAGGGAATTGGAGACAGATTCTTCCACTGGGAAATACATACTATGTGAACTGGCTCTTAGTTTACCCAGTTGCCTAAACCCCATGAAGAGCTCATTGTAAACATACAAAGATCTGAAAGTTTGCAACATTCCCCAAGTGTCTTAAAAAACCTGGAAGTCTCATCCTGCTAACAGGTGGTGTTCAGATTGCCTAGGACTGGGTACTATGGTATTAGAATTGATATAACAATGACCTGGGAGCCAGTTCAGCTTCATTGAATGAAATATTTGTCTATGGTGTTTTAACAACTGACCTCAACATCATGGCTGGTCAGAAGCTCCTATTAAGAGCACTTGCAACTTGCTGCTGGCCTCACATTGTGGAAACAAAGTTTGGAGAAATGTTTGTTTTGCAAGGAGGCAGAAAGGAACACGTTTGCTTGCTTTGAAGGCATAAGGATGCCACAATAGCCGGATAGGGTTGACTATTCTGAGACTATGTACCATGTATAGGACGACACGGGAGCCTCATGTGAGCACAATCTGAATTCCCAAAGATAGTTGAAGTCATGTTGTGTAATATAAAGTAATTAACCAGAAAACAATCAGAGGTTTTGGTTCCCAAGCCAGAGGATTTAGCTAAATCTTCGTTTCTACAGAAACTGAATACAGTATATCCAAATGTCAAAAAGCATGAGGATGCAAATAAGTATTACAAATAATGATTATTTTTTTGTAAAAGAAAGGATAGTCAGAATTATAATGGGAAGGACATAGAAATATCAATTGCATCATGAATTTCAAGTTAAAAGAAAATCCAGGAAGGAAGGAAGGAGGGAAGGAAGGAAGGAAGGCCTTCTGTATAAATATTACAAAGTTGCAAAGTACTTATTAAAAGGGGAAAGTATATTACTTACAGAATAGAATCTTGTCATTCAGTCTTCTAGAACATGCTGTTTTTGTGTATTTGGCAATTCAACCTGCAGAGAAATATCAGGTACATGTAACCAAAGCAACTCTTACTGTACCAAGTGGCGGAAATGAACATGGAAATAGGAAATTCTGGTATGAGGTTGATTTTTATACACTTTCATACCAATTTCAAAAGATCCTATTCTCTGGAACAAGCAGACAGAAAGAAAAATCATGACCCAACTCCTACCATCACTCAAGCTCTTGACAGCAGCCTTGGACCGAAGGAAAGTATAAAGGAGGTCAATGCAAGTAAGCTTTGAAACTTGCAATATTTTATAATGATTTACAGAACTCTAAGGTGATGGTTGATTTTATTTATTGCCTGGCAATGACTTGTCCTTAATGTATAATCATTTTACCCCCCTATAGATAAGATAGATATTGACCTTTAAACCCAATGTTTGGAACTGAATATTACATAATTATGCCCAACAAACAACATTTATGTAATGGATCCCACATGTTCACTTCATGTACACTTATCTCAGGAACCCTTCCAATTGTAAAATAGGCCAGTATAACCCCATATTGCAGTCTGGGTTGCTGAGACTGAGGAAACAGTGAGTTGCCTGAAGCCTTTCAAGTTAGTCTGTAGCTATAAGAGGCAAGACTGGATCTTCCCAGATCACACTTTTAGCCACCATACTATCCTAGCTATTTTATGAGAAGTAGAGGTTGTTTTTATACACTTCTCTTTGCAAACAAAATAAATAAGCAAATATAGCAGCTCCCCAAAAAAACAAATATCCCATCCAAAAACAGCTTGATGCATGGGGTTGGGGGCAAGAGGCATCCCCACAAAAAGTTGCTAGAGGTCTGCCAACCTACATAATAAATAATAAATAATTTATTATTTATACCCTGCCCATCTGGCTGGGTTTCCCCAGCCACTCTGGGTGGCTTCCAACAAAATATTAAAATACAGTAGTCCAAACATAAAAAGCTTCCCTAAACAGGGCTGTCTTCAGATGTCTTCTAAAAGTCTGGTAGCTATTGTTCTCCTTGACATCTGGTGGGAGGGTGTTCCACAGGGCGGGTGCCACTACCGAGAAGGCCCTCCACCTAGTTCCCTGTAACTTGGCTTCTCGCAGCGAGGGAACCGCCAGAAGGCCCTCAGCACTGGACCTCAGTGTCCGGGTAGAACAATGGGGGTGGAGACGCTCTTTCAGGTATACTGGACAGAGGCCATTTAGGGCTTTAAATGTCAGCACCAACACTTTGAATTGTGCTTGGAAATGTACTGGGAGCCAATGTAGGTCTTTCAAGACTGGTGTTATGTGGTCTCAGCGGCCGCTCCCAGTCACCAGTCTAGCTGCCGCATTATGGATTAGTTGTAGTTTCCAGGTCACCTTCAAAGGTAGCCCCACATAGAGCACATTGCAGTAGTTCAAGAGACCACAGGTGTGAGGTGCCATGATCTGCACCAATGTTTACATTTGTACTGGTATGCAGTGGGGCTAAGAGGGTAGAAGGCTAAGGATCAAAAGAACCTCATACCAGACTTGAGAAGTGTACAAGAGTTCATGGTTACTAAAATACAAATGACCAAAAGTTAATATTATAACATTTGAAAATTTTATGTTAGCCATTGGTGGCGTTTTACTCATAGCATTATTGCCTTCGCAATTGCTGACCATTCAATATTTCTAACCATTGCTACTGAAAAAATAGGGTTGCATCCAGTCAATTTCTAGTCACAGTAGGCACACTGAAATTAATGGACTCACATTAGTCATATCCATCAATTTCCATGGATTTCTCTGTTCTCTTTTAAAGCTTTCATTCAGTTGTCTTATTTCTTTGGTAATCAGAAAGCTGTAAACAAAATATTTAACTCCTCTACACTTGGCCCTGTTTCTACTAAAGTTAGGTTTTGGCATGCAACTTGATTCTACCTATCCCCTCAGGAAGTAAGTCCTAATGATTAAAGGAACTTACTCAGGTAAGTCCCAGTGAAAGTGTTGGATACCAGATAGCTGTGACTAACTTGTGCCATTAGTTTCAGTGCAACTTAAAACATTCACACTCACTGGATTAGGGCCCTTGTCTACCTACCAAAGGCTATATTTCATAAAATAAAAATGTATTCCCAATTCACATTTCATGGCTTCTGAACTGTCATAGAAGAAAAATATAACCAGGAGGAGGAAATGAGCTTACTGTTTAAATAAATAAAAAGCACATCACTGGATTGCTAAATAGCAAGAAGCATTTCCAATGGCTTCTTGAATCAAGCTGCCAGCTGACATCTTAGTTACAAAGTCTAACATCTGAAAGTTGTAATCTTACATGCCACAATCCATGTCGGCTCCTTTCAGAGTCTCGTCTCCATTTCAGTAAGTGCATGCAACTGGGTTCTTATTTTAAAGAAGGGATGCAGGGTTTTATAGGGTTGTTCTCCTACTTACCCATACGGCAAACTTCCTCTTAGATGATACACAGATCTAAACTATTTATTACCTCACAGTATCCCCAAACCACTTCAGAGCTGCTTATGACAAACAATACACATTCTCAGAGATCACTAATAAGTGAACTTCCTTTACGTTACCTGGTTTCCAGATAAAATCTGTTTTCCGTTTGTGGTTAACAAATTTAACATCTCTTGCCCAACACTCTAGAAAGCACTGTTCTCAATAGCCTACAATCCTATCACGCTCTTGGTTAAACAGAAACTAATTATTTCCACTTCAACACTTTGTGCAGAGAAGCAAAGCACAAGAATTATTGTTCCTGTTTTCAGACATTTCTGTTCACTCACAATAACTTTTTGCCAAGTGTCTTTCCCCCCCCCCAAAAAAAACCTGTCAAATTGATAAACAGTAGCATAGAAAGAATGCAATGCTACATGGAATTGCACTAATAAGACTGAGGGGAAGTTGTACTGAGCTTTCATGACACCTGACATTAAACAGCTGAAAATACTTTTAGAAAATAACCACTAAATGTTTGCATTGATTTAGTTGTGTTTGTTTAGGTAACAATGGTTAACTGAGGGAAGCAGTCTTATTTTAACATGTTTCGGCACTTATCTAGAAGTCAGATCAAGGCAACGCTATGCAGCTCACCATGCACACAGACTGAAAAAAGACAATGACAACCAATATAATATTGTGCAGGAGTTACCAACTATAGTGTTGCTTGGTCTACTGTTTGGTTTTAAAAGTAGATTCCCCATGGCCCACTAAAGTGCTTTCAATTTGCACAGCAGAACTGAATAATCAAGACCTCTGAACAGTTAAAGCACAACTAATCTGCACTAAGTGATCCTGAGCATGCATTCTTGCTTAACGTAAGAAGTGTTTTGTTGGAGGAGACCCAAGGTTCACATAGTCCAACATTCTTTGTAAGAATTCTGCGAACCACTAGTTGGTTGTAGCTGAATTTCTGCCTTGTTATAGGATAGAGTTTTAGTCAAGTACACATGAGAACTGGGTTCAAAGATACACTTGGTCATGAAACTCACTGGATATCCACCCATCCATCCATCCCTCTCTCTCTCTCACACACACACACACACACACACACACAGAGAGAGAGAGAGAGAGCGCGCGTTGTTGGGAGGATAAAATTAGATAATCCTGCATATCCTACCCTGAGCATCTTGGAGAAAGGGTGGCACACAAGCAGAGGAAAATGTGGAAAATGCAAGGATAATTAAAGAAAAGGCTTTAACTTACCAGAAGCGGTCACAGCAAGTCAGCTAACTTTAGCAATGCAGCCTTAAGTATCTGGCATATCTGCTTCCTGATGTTTCCAATCCTTCCTTCTTACTTAATCCACAACTGACAACAAAAAAACAACAAAAACAGGAAGACTGTCTCCTTACTTAGTCCACAGCTGACAACAACAAAAACCGAAATCATCCTACGGCCTTCAAGAATACTGGAGTGCCATCAGGGGGCAAACCAATAAGAAACATGGGAGGGGGTTATTTTTAATAGGGGGGGAACCAGTTCTAGTATTTTAACACTAAGTTGTGAAGTAGAAAAACCTCCTCAGACATACAACTGGCTTTATAAAATGAAGCTTCAAAATAATCTTAACTTCCAGAGACACACACTGAACTCCAGGCTGTCATAAGACAACATGCACTTCAGCCTCAACACATTTATACCCTTTAACTCTCAGGGTATCTTGAGGCAAGCTGAGGATAGGCTTAAACACAGTGATATCCTCATGCTTGAATGTTAACAATACACTTAATTAAGTTTCCAGAATGAAATTTTAAAAAGAGGGGACACGATAAACCTATGTGGAAATTAAAGTACCTTTAAATAAAGGAACACCTTGTTGTCCTTAAGGCACTTTGACGTTCTCGTTTAAGGGATGAGCTTGCAGTTTATCTTGGAACTATGACCAAAGAAAAGGAATTTATTGGAAAGAAATTTGGACTCTGCACTCTGGATTCAAATCCTGGCACTCAGCAGATGACTGAAGGGGAACTACCTCTTAGGTCTTCCATCAGTGAAAAGAGCAAGAGTCTTGCAAGGGCAAATAAGATAACGTGGCAGTAATGTATTAAGTGTTCTATCGAAATTATATTTAAAGTTGCTTAAACCATCAATAGGACTCCTTAGCACCAGCCTGAGACCCAAACTCCAAAAGTAGCCTATTTAACAGTGTTAACATTTCCTTCTCCCAGAACATATGCAGCTTTTTCCCTTATGTGTCACTGGTGGGACAACCACCTTTGACAGTTGTAGCTCATTAACCACAGGAAACACCTTGCGTTCACATAACATAAAACAAGCATGCTTCTTCCAGATGACAGTGGGTACAGTGTGCAGGGGCAAAATTAACTTGGGAATAGTGCGCTGATTGTCCACAACATACAGTTCTAACCGGAACTTGAGGAATTTTAAGAGCCCAGCATCTTCTATTCCTGCTTGTTTATACAATGGCCATCAACGCACATGGGAGGTTTGCGGGATAACAAGCTGAAACAGCCTGCATGAGTTTTTAGTATTAAGCTCCGTACAGTGGGGGGGGGGAGGGAGAGAGAGAGAGAGAGAGAGAGAGAGAGAGAGAGAGAGAGAAGCCTAAGAAAGGACAAATATCAGCAAGTTAACCTCACGAAAGCTGGCTAGAATCCCCCGGTGCAGACAACCAGGAAATGAAGCTTTCGCTGCCCTGCCATAGCATTACTGCAAAAAAGAGAAGAAGTTAATTAACATCATAGTCCAATCGCATGCTTGCTCAGCAGCAAATCCCACTACGTCCAAGGGTAGGGAGCGGGGAGAGTGCACGGGGAGAAGATCTGCAACCTGCAGAAGCAACCTGAGCAAAAGCTATGTGCTCTCTTGGCGGCGACCTGCGCTTGCTCGTTGTTTTGGGGCGGGGGTCGACTTGCTCGCTTAAAAAGCACAGCAAGCGGCTCAATCAGGGCTTGCAGAAACCTCCCCGCGTCTGCAGCCCACGACACTGCTGCAGTCTCCAGGCCGGCTCCCCTTTGCACCACATCCCTAGTCCAGGCAGTCTTTTTTTAATATTTTAATTCCCCCCACCTCCCTGCTGCTGCTAAAGTTTCTGCCCCTCCCGCCCCAGCCCCCAGTGTGACACAGCAACCCCCCAACCACCCCCAGCCCCCCAAATATTCCCACGGGGCTCTCCCTCTGTCGCCCCACCCACCCCTCTATTTACCTGCCGCCGTCCCGGGGGGGGTGGCAAGCAAGGAAGGCTCGCTCTGCGGCGACAGGGATCCCACCCACCCCCAGGGCGGGGGGCGGCCCTCTATTTATTTGCGCCCTCAGGCCGAGAGAGGCTGCTGGAGGGAGAGGGGGAGGCAGCTAGCCGGCCGGCCGGTGGGCGCGCGGGCCGCCTTCCAGCGCCGAGCTCTCTTTCTCCCCCGCCGCCCTCCGGGGCTCCTTTCATCCTCCGGCGGGGAGGCGGGGAGGCGCTGCCGTGTGGAGGCAGCCAGAGCCGGCGGCCGGTACAAACCGGTTGCAACTAAGCGAGCGTGTGGGGCGTGTGCGTGTTGTGTGTGTTTTCCTTTCTGCTGAGGAAAAAGGCGGCGCTGCAGAGGCTCGGGCTGCAGCCGCCGCCGGAGAGAGAGAGAGAGAGAAGGCGGCTGAGGCGCCTCCGTCTGTCCCCATAAACCTCTGGCTGGCTGACCCTGCAAGAAGAGAGAGGGGCGGGGATGGGCAGCAGGCGGCGCCTTTTCGAGGCAGCGAGGCGGGAAATGCCGCCGTCAAAGCGGAGGCTGCTGCTGGGTGCCGAAGTCGGCGGTCTTCCTGCCCCCGGGAGGAGGTGGTGGTGGCGGCGGGAAGCCCCCTCGCCCACCTCCCTCCCTGCGTCCCCCGCGGCTTCTCCGTCGCGCGCCGCGGGGTCAGCGAGGGGTGAAGCTAACACACACAGACATAGGCAGCAGCCAGTGCCTTTTCAAGCGTTCACGGGCGGAGACCCGAACCGAAAAAGTCACTTTTTAAAAACTCCCCGTCGGGGGAAAAAAGGTTATGCGTTTTCTTAAACACCTCCAAAAACTTCGGCGCACGTCTCCACCTCAAAGCCTTGCACACACCTTGGTAACGACAGGCTTGATTTTTCTTCGGTTGGCTTTCTTTTGCGCGGGTCAAGTTTGGGGTGAATCTCTTTATGCTGATGCTTCTAATGCTAGGTGGAGCAGAGTGAGTTGCCTTGGTTTAAAACACACACAAAGAGAGTTATCTGCTTTGTCCTTTAATCTGGGAGCAGCTTTCTCTGACACAATGGAGGTATAGCAGCTGAAGAGTGCTGGCTTTGCAAAAACAATTGTCAAGGCAAGACATTGCAGCATTTCTATACGCTTGCTTTTATGTTCTACGTTTGACACCGTGCACACACTTCACTCCAAGCTTCCTAAAGGTGCCTAATCTCGCATCCCAGACTCAAACCTATACCTTTCTGCTTCTCGCATGCAGAAAGCGGCCATAGAGGTGCTTCTCAAGTCTCTTGCATTCCAACGAAATCTCCCTGTTAACTTTGTGTATTGTTAAAAGTGGGGCAATAAAAGTTCGTTGGATGAGCTACACACCCTGGATCACTCCATTGTTCGTACACCAGGAAATAAGAGGACTTGGCAAAGGATTAAAGGATCACACATAGTATATAAGAACCCCTAAAATAGATAAAAGCAAGATAACTATTTCCTTCCTCCATATTTAAGCAAAGCAGGGTTAGGTCCTTTCCCTCTTACCATTCCTTCTAATACCAGGAACATACAAAAGCCTGGATATGAGGGAATTTCCCAGACACTTTTCTGTTCACATCATTTTCTAAGATAGTTACTGAAGTGGGCGATTAGGGCAGTAAAGACCAGGTTTCCTAACATTTAAGCTTGCATTTATTGCTATGTACACATTAGCTTAAAGTGCTGCTAGGTCATTCTGTTTCTCAATTTGGATCAAAGTTGTTTTGGGGGACACAGTATTTCATAAGGAACAAAAGAGTAGATACGGGGTAGACATGGATTGTGACTAATGTTGTGCACGCACCACTTCTCAAGGCAGCAATGGGAGTGCACCACATTTCATTAGTGTGTGCGCCCCGGGGAATTTTGCCTTTGTGGACAAGAGGAAGGAGTGCTCTTGGGGAAGGGCCTGGGCTGTGCCCTTGAGCACAAAACACAACCTTAACCTTGGAGGGGCCCCTGCTGCTGCTTGAGATGACATAACAATGCAGGGCCCCCACGTGTTCATACCACAAAAGCAGCCCTTCACCTCCACATGTCTCTCTGCAAAAGGTGGTTGGCTCCTTGCAAGCCAACTAAAACACGTTCCCACATCAACCAATTTCATTACAGTGCAACATAATAGCAACCATACACAAAGACAGCATTTCAGTACTATAAATATAACATGATCGCATCAACCAGATTATACCTCCTGGCAATAGTAACAATAGCAAGGGAGCTTTGTCAGTTTTACCTTGGTCCTGGAAACCCCTCTGCCTCGTGATGTTGCTCAGAGTCCCTCTCCTGCAGCAACTTGCTAGGCTTCCAGAGGCAGCCAAGTGGAAACACTCCTCCTGGGATGTTGTTCCTCCCTTCCCACTGATAAGACTCACCTGGCACCAGGTCAGCACATCTTTATTTCATCAGGCATATTAATCATAAGGCTTTCAATTTACTGTATTAATGCTTTGCTGCAGTTGGTTTTGTTTAGTTAGATTTACACTGCTGTTGTTTTATTCTGTTTGGCTTGTTTAATCTTTATGGGTTTAAATTTTATTGTTAACGATCCTGAGAGTGTTCACTGTTTACTTGTAAAAAATAAAATAAAAGTGTGTATAGGATTGTAGCCTTAAGCACATGCTTCTTATGACCTGAGGCTGCCTGCAGATTAAGGTAGTCAACTAAGTTCCAAACTTGTGTTTGATGGAAAAAAGGGAGAGGACCTTTTCTGTTGCTCACCCAGGTGTTGAAACTCGTGAGGAAGAGCATTAGTCATGGTGTTTAAACCTTCCTGTTTAGAAAGGATTGGCTTAACCTTATCATCCTGAGTACAACAGTGTATTGGGAGGGTTTTAAAATTAAAAACATGGATTTTTAATTAAGTGTTATTGCTGGTCTTATCTGTTATCTCTTGATCTGCTGCTCTGTTGCATTACTGTTTGATTCTGGCATACAAGTCATGTTTACCTTTTATAAGGAAAGGTGGGTATACTTTTTAAAAAAATGTTATCACATGCTGAAACCAATTAGCCTTATAAAGGCTTGGCTTGGCCAGAATCATGCCATGTTTGTAGTTAAAGTAAGCACACTTTAGTACTCCTGGAACAAAGCAT
Source organism: Podarcis raffonei (assembly GCF_027172205.1). NCBI lineage: Eukaryota > Metazoa > Chordata > Lepidosauria > Squamata > Lacertidae > Podarcis > Podarcis raffonei. The sequence continues at coordinate 27,652,202 of NC_070606.1, forward strand.
GATATACTTCAGAGGTCATCAATGTGGGCACAATGGTTTCCATGAGGACCTCCCTTGGTACCCATTAATCTTTTGCATCTCACTTCCCACTCACTGTCCCCTGAGTCATAGAGTGGCAAGGGTGATCACCTCCCCCCCCTGCCCCCTGCTTGAAGAGTAAATGGAGCTGCAGGAGGAAGTGAAAGGAGCAGCAATTTCCCCCACTTCCTCTCTCAGCTCTATGTGCTTTTCAAGGCTCAGACTGGCACCTGAACAGCTGAACTGAAAGTGGAACAGGCTTGTTTTCTCCTGCTCTGGAGACTCAAACCAACGGCTTCAAGTTACAAGAAAGGAGATTCCAACTAAACATGGGGGGGGGGAGGACTTCTGACAGTAAGAGCTGTTTGACAGTGGAATGGTCTCCCTCAGGAGGTTGTGGACTCTCCTTCCTTGGAGGTTTTTAAGCAGAGGCTGGATGGCCACCTGTCATGGATCCTTTAGCTGAGATTACAGGCTGTTGGACTAGATGACCCTTGAGCTTCCATCCAACTCTACAATTGTATGATTCTATGGAGCAGCCAAGACTGAGGGCAGAGAGTGAACCTGGGGGGACAGACTGAATGATTCTCTCGAAATTGCGTACTTTATCATGGGTCTTCATTCTCCTCTTCTACCGCCACCCTTCACAGAGCTACCATTTCCATCCTTAACAAACTACAGTTTACTGTGGTACCTCAGGTTAAGTACTTAATTTGTTCTGGAGGTCCGTTCTTAACCTGAAACTGTTCTTAACCTGAAGCACCACTTTAGCTAATGGGGCCTCCTGCAGCTGCCATGCCGCCAGAGCACGATTTCTGTTCCCATCCTTAAGCAAAGTTCTTAACTGAAGCACTATTTCTGGGTTAGCGGAGTCTGTAACCTGAAGCGTATGTAACCTGAAGCATATGTAACCTGAGGTACCACTGTATTAGGATTCTTCTTTAGGGCAAGCTGTCATGTACTTTAAATGTGCATTGAATGTGCTTTTTAAAAATATTAATCTTTTTAGGTTTAAAAATCAACACCTACACACAAAGAACATTTAGGAAAAAATCAAAGAAGAAAACAAAACAAAACAGACAAATAGCAAAATTACGCAAAAGAAAAAAATATATACATCTTTTACAAACAAACAAAGATATGTAACACTGCTTCACCAATAAACAGTGGTTCCATCAACCAACACATTGAATGTGCTTTAAATGTATAGTGTGGATGTGCCCTAAATTGGTGAAATGTGAAGGGATAGCTTAAGTCATTTTTGGAAAAGCCTTGTTATAGTAAATGAAATTCATGCACTGAAAATGGTTTTTAACATTTTTGTTAGGTATTCGTATAAGCTTGGTGGAAGGGGGACAACAGACTGCACACACCAAGATACATACAGATACGCGTCATCCATGCTTGACATAAAGTGAATATATTTTGTACTTGGTCTTATGAATCCGAGTACAAGAAGTCAAACGAGGAAAAAATAAAACAAAATTCATTTGTCTGAACACCACATCAGGGTAACTGAATTGTGCCGCCCATTTGCCTATCTCTAGCAAATGTTTGGGAGGTAGCACCTAGCCCAGGGGTCAGCAACCTTTTTCAGCTGTCCACCATCCCTCAGACCATATGGGGGGCCGGACTATATATTTTTTTTGGGGGGGGGGAATGAACAAATTCTTATGTCCCACAAATAACCCAGAGGTGCATTTTAAATAAAAGCACACATTCTACTCATGTAAAAACACCAGGCAGGCCCCACAAATAACCCAGAGGTGCATTTTAAATAAAAGGACACATTCTTCTCATGTAAAAACACACTTGATTCCCGGACCATCCGTGGGCCGGATTTAGAAAGCGATTGGGCCACATCCAGCCCCCGGGCCTTAGGTTGCCTACCCCTGCCCTAGCCCTTCTCTAGCTTTTAAGCTAATGAAATGAAAATCCCAGTAAATGGCACTTCTACAAAAAACAAAATAGTCGCTATCACACACAGCTGCACACTTTAAGTCTCGAATGCAGGGTTCAAATGAAAATACATAGCATGTTTACTTCAGTGGGATTTAGAAATGGGTTAAGTTACTCAGCAGCGGTAATGAAAACTGGCAGTGCAATCTCTTCCCAGAGAGAGTCAGAGACAAAGAGAAATCAGATCTAATGCCTCCTATAGGCAATGCCTCATGAGAGACCACTGTTAACTAGACCATCTATTTATTCACAAGCAAATTTATCCAGCTTGGAACAAAAACCACACTTCAGCAATTCACATGTTTGTTTCATCAGGGCTTCTTCTATGGGACTCCTGTCTACCCCAGCTCCTCCCACCCACAACAGAATCATCAACTCTTATGAGCAGGGTCCACCTCTCTCTTGCGCTTCTGTAAGCAAGGCACATATTCTAGAAAGCAAGCTTAGAGTATAATACACATTTTCATTCATTTTTATTTTATTTAAACAATCCCTTTCTCTAAAGAGCTCCCACCCCCTTTTATTCTCAGTCAGCACTATTCCTGTGAGTCAGCTCAGGCTGAGAGTGAGCGATTAGTCCAAGGTCACCAACTAAATTTAATGTTTGGGGATTTGAACACAGGTCTCCGTTATACAACAACGCAGATACTCTGTCCACTACACAACTCTGGCCCTCTTTTAACTGGAGGTTGTTTGACAGTGTTCCCTTACACTATATGGCTTTAGATTTTAAACCTTTTTTAACGGTGTGCCAGCTTGAAGGTAAGATAAGATAGTACAGTGGTACCTTGGTACTCAAACACCTTGGTTCCCAAACGGCGAAAACCTGGAAGTAAGTGTTCCGGTTTTCGAACGTTTTTTTTGAAGCCGAACATCCGATGCAGCTGTCGCCTATTGTTTCCGGGGCGCCTGCACCAATCAGAAGTTGTGCCTTGTTTTTCAAGCATTTCAGAAGTCAAACAGACTTCTGGAATGGATTAAGTTTGGCGCTTTTGTTTTTGCTCTTTATTTTGCGTTTTTGTTTTTGAGGCTTTTTCGGTTAAATAGTTTTTGTGGCTGTGTGGAACCCAGTTCAGCTACTGATTGATTGTGTGACTGCAGAAATGGATAAAAGCCCCCCCCCCATCCAAACAATGACCATCATCAGTGCAAGTAAGAAAAAAATAATAATTTTAATTATTATCATCTACAATACTGTCTTGTTTATTTTATAGTACAGTACATTGATTATTGCTTTCGTTTTATGGATCAATGGTCTCATTAGATAGTAAAATTCATGTTAAATTGCTGTTTTAGGGGTTATTTTTAAAAGTCTGGAATGGATTAATCCGTTTTGCATTACTTTCTATGGGAAAGCATGCCTTGGTTTTGGAATGTTTTGGTTTTCGAATGGGCTTCCGGAGTGGATTAAGTTTGAGAGCCGAGGTACCACTGTAAATGAAAATAGGCTTTCCACATTACAATAAAAGTTGTTTGTGGTTGTGGAGTGTGCCACTCCTTTCTGCTTAACATAGTGCAAATATGCCCAGAGTTTATTGCTTTTAAAAATTAGGCTGTTTTTAATTCCTGGGGCTAAACATGCTCATTTTAATTTTGATATTGTAGGTTTGTGTTATTAAAACTTTATGCCTTTTTTCTGGATTTCAATTTTTTACTTTAAAAAAATATACTACTCGTAAAAAAAGAAACAAGACAAGACACATTTTGTTTATTCAGTGTGGGTGAAAATCTAATTTCTAAAAGTGGTTTGCAGGGTTTATTTGTTAAGATGAAGGATAAGGGTTAAGATGAAGGATAAGGTAAAGAATGAAGAGGGGAGTGTTAATTAAATTGAGTGTAAAAATACAGAGCGCCCAGAGCAATTAGGAAGAAACAAGTAATTTTATATTCCAGCGTACAAGACCCAGGAACATATTGAGTTTTCTTGGTTGTTATGTACTGAGTTGAATAGGATCCAAACTGCAGCAGTGTGATTGGTCCTAGAACAATAGGATCCAAAAGGCAGCAGTCTGATTGGTCCTAGAACAATAGGATTCAGAATGCAGCAGTCTGATTGGTCCTAGAACAAGGCAGCAGTATGATTGGTTGGCAGGAACCACCCAATCATGCTCCAGATAGAAGTGAATCCACAAGCTGATTGGCTTACAGTAGAATTCCAGAATTAGCCAATCATGTGCAGCCCATTGTGTAAATAATGTATATAAAGCAGATACTTTGAGGGGACATTCATTCATTCCTCCTCACCACTATGAGCTGAATAAAGAGCATGAAATCACTTTGCGACTCTGAGTATATTTCATTGGTCAATGATTGACAATAGAACTTTCAGCTCTTCATCAAAAATATGTATGATAACTGAGATCAGAGCAGCCAACTCAGATCAGAGGAGCCTGCTTTTCTCTATCAACCCCAATCCTATATTCCTGTAGCGTGAACCAAGAGAACCAGGCAAGTGGGGGATTATGTGAACCTTAACATTTGACATATGGGGTTTTAGTAAGGATTTGTAAAAGTAGGGGAGAGGACAAATGGACACAGCAGATTGGAAAATAAAAGGAGCTCTTTAGCTCAAATCTAGTATGCTGATTTAGTTAATTTGTTATGCCTATTTAGGTCTGGTCTCCTCATGAGTAGCACACAATGTAGGTCTGGTCTATGTAGGGGGTCACTTGCTCTAGTTATCTCACGCTTGGACTACTGCAACGCGCTCTACGTGGGGCTACCTTTGAAGGTGACCCGGAAACTGCAATTAATCCAGAATGCGGCAGCTAGACTGGTGACTGGGAGTGGCCGCCGGGACCACATAACACCGGTTCTGAGAGATCTGCATTGGCTCCCAGTACGTTTCCGAGCACGATTCAAAGTGTTGGTGCTGACCTTTAAAGCCCTAAACGGCCTTGGTCCTGTATACCTGAAGGAGCGTCTCCACCCCCATCGTTCAGCCCGGACACTGAGATCCAGCGCCGAGGGCCTTCTGACGGTTCCCTCATTGCGAGAAGTGAGGCTACAGGGAACCAGACAGAGGGCCTTCTCGGTAGTGGCGCCCGCCCTGTGGAACGCCCTCCCATCAGATGTCAAAGAGATAAATAATTACCTGTCATTCAGAAGACATCTTAAGGCAGCCCTGTTCAGGGAAGTTTTTAATATGTAACGCTGTACTGTTTTTAACACTGATTGGGAGCCGCCCAGAGTGGCTGGGGAAACTCAGCCAGATGGGCGGGGTATAAATAATAAATTATTATTATTATTATTATTGCAGGGTTATCTGATGACATGCCCTGAGGTAAGAGATCAATGAACTCAGATGGTAGGGACAAAAGACTGTGGTACCTAGGCCTATTTAAGGGGTTCTCCCTGTATTCCTGTATGCGGGAGGCAGTGGAAGACAGAAGTGCCTGGCGTGCTCTGGTCCATGGGGTCACAAAGAGTCGGACACGACTAAACAACTAAACAACAACCCTGTATGAAAAACATTGGGGCCTAATTTGAATAATAGAGTGCTTGGTATCTGGTGGGCGGGGTTTGTGCAGTGTGTTGTTTTCCACCCCTCTGGAATCAGCCCTTCCCTTCAGTGCTTGTTCCATTAAGAATGTCAGTTGAGAGAGACCAACTGGCACTTCTTGTTTTCTTGTCTCTGACTTGTCTCTAGATGTTTAGTTTCTCTCAGACATTATGTTATTCTCTTACAGTTTTTTCTCAGTTCATTATTAAAGCTTGTTTACATTTACATGAGCCACTTATGTGTCATGTTTGGCAGGTGGGGTGGGGGTGGATTGACACTTTTTGGGGTGCAGATACCCCTATGGGCAGGCGAATATGTTTATTGGCTAGTAGAAATTGCCAACTGGATTTCTCTTTCTGCCAAACTTTTGAGTTTGTGGATTCATTAACTGATTGGAGTAGGTGCTTGTCTGAGCAAAACCGAGTGCAATAGAACAGTTTCCCTCTAGAATTCTGAAACCTCGCTGGCCTATAATAAGTTTGAATGGAATGTCCACCAAAAAACAACAACACAATAATTCTGATATTTAACAGTCTGGTGTTTTAAAGTCCACTGAACCGTTTAAAACCCGAATTCTACAGCCAACTGTCACAACTTGAAACCTTCCAAGTTACATGTCATTTCTCCAGCAACAGCATAATTGCTAACTGGCAGACTGTCAACTAAAACCCAACACAATGTATCTCTCTGGCTTCAGTTAGGAATAAGACAATTTCCCACTCTCTGAGAAGTTTACTTACAATCCAACAGTGTTTAAAATAGAGCGTTCTTACGTTTACATTTCTTCAGATAAACACAGCTTTTTCATATCCTGACTATATTTGGGCAATTTAGCTGGAGTCATAAACTGCTGAACCACTTTAATGCACTTACCCTGTAAATAGTCCCCCCCCCTTACACTGATACCCTCTTAAACGAAAGTGAGCTCATGCCATACATTTTCCAGATGTACAATCTACAGAAATGTGCTTGCTAGTCAGGAATTTCCACCCATCAGTAAATACGGTAACATAGACACATGTTCATTGCTATGTGTGACAAAATGCACTTGCAAGGTGTGTGCATTTTACTCTGCAGAATTTATATCTATGCAGGAAATTGGATCGTAATGCAGCCGTAAGTTAGACAAATAAAAAGGGCGGGGTACAGGTAGAATTTGAAATCATTAGCAGTTCAATATATTAAGCTAAATTGCTCCCAGATAAAAGTATCTATCAAGTTAAATGTAAGGGGAACAAAGTAGATATCTAAGGCATTTTAACTTCATTTTCTTTTATTAGCAGAACATAAATAGATATGCTAAGGTAAACTGTATTTTATTCATGGATAGGTAGCCATGTTGGTCTGCCATAGTCAAAACAAAATAAAATAAAAAAATAAAAATTTAAAAATCCTTCCAGTAGCACCTGAGAGACCAACCAAGTTAGTTATTGGTATGAGCTTTCGTGTGCATGCATACTTCTTCAGATACAGTGGTACCTCGGGATGCAAATGGGATCCGTTCTGGAGCCCCGTTCACATCCTGAATAGAATGTAAGATGCGTCTGTGTGTGGGCGGGTTGCATTTTGCCGCTTCCGCGCATGCGCATTATGTCATTTTGAGCGTCTGCGCATGCGTGAACGGCGAAACCTGGATGTAACGCACTCCGTTACTTCTGGGTTGCTGCGGAGCGTAACTTGAAAACGCTCAACCTGAAGCACATTCAACCCGAGGTGTGACTGTACACTGAAACAGAAGTCACCAGACCCTTATATATAGTGAGAGGGTGGGGAGGGGTATTATTCAGAAGGGTGGTGGGAATGGGTGATTGGCTGATAAGTGTGGTAAACCTGTTGACCACTTAATGACTGCAATTGGTCTTACAGGAAAAAGCAAGGAGTGAGATGGCTAAAAATAACTTTATAATGTATAATGAGATAAGAATCCAATGTCTCTATTCAGACCAGGTCTCTCCATGGTTTTAAGTTTGGTAATAAGTTGCAATTCAGCAACTTCACTTTCCAGTCTATTTCTAAACAAAATTAAAAAATTCCTTCCAGTAGCACCTTAGACTACAGCAGACCAACACGGCTACCTACCTGTAACCAGTCTATTTCTAGTTACAGAAAGGTAACTTAAAACTTAAAACCAAACTTAAAACCATGGAGAGACCTGGTCTGAACAAAGACATTGGATTCTTATCTCATTATACATGACAAAGCCATTTTTCACCTTCTCACCCCTTGCTTTTTCCTGTAAGACCTATTGCAGTCGTTAAGAGTCGTCAACAGGCTCATCACAGCTATCTGCCAATCACCCATTCCCATCACCCTTCTGAGTAATACCCCTCCCCACCTTCTCACTATATAGAGGGATCTGGCAACTTCTGTTTCAAGTGTATCTGAAGAAGTGTGCATGCACACGAAAGCTCATACCAAGAACTAACTTAGTTGGTCTTTAAGGTGCTACTGGAAGGAAAAAATTTTTTTGTTCAGTCTATTTCTGAAATTCTTTTGTAATAAGACAGCCACTTTGAGATCTTGTATAGAATGTCCTGGGAGACTGAAGTGTTCTTCTACTGGTTTCTTTGTCTTGTGATTCCTGGTATTTTATTCAATCACTAAGAATAATTTTTAAAAGCAAATAGAAGGAGGATATGTAAGCACAAAGAGACTTCACTGCTGTCATGAAGAGAACAAAATGTGCATTATATTATGAAAAATGAACCTTAATTATTTTAAAAGGCAAATACCGTATTTTTTGCACCATAACACTCACTTTTTTACTCCTAAAAAGTAAGGGGAAATGTCTGTGCGTGTTATGGAGGGAATGCCTACGGGTGGCATGCCTACGGATTTTCCTCCTCTAAAAACTACGTGCGTGTTATGGTCGGGTGCGTGTTATAGAGCGAAAAATACGGTAATTCATTACTGTGGCAAGTGAAACAAAACAAAGATGCCAGAACTGATGCCCAGTACTAGATTTTAAGTTGCCCTGACAAAAGTCCAAAATACATGGATGACAGTGCGTGATCTGTATGTGACGTTTGCATCAAAGTAACCATATGCTTTTGCACAAACAAGTACTGAATTTGCACACAGATTAATTTTGCTGATTTAGAGAATTTTAGATTTTAAATAATGACAGATATATAATTAAATTTACTGCTTCAAGCCTGCAGGCTTCCTATAGACATCTGGTTGGCCACTATGGGAACATAGTTCCCATATGCTAGGCCTCTGGTCCGATCCAGCAGGGCTCTTAACAATTTTCTGGTTACCAAAAAAAAAACCACTCCCAAATACCAGTGTTTCATTAGATGCTTTCAAGGTGAGCAATGGGTTGCAACTTGTTTATTCTCCAGACATGGAACTCTGTGAGGGGTAAACTACAGTGCCCAGAATTCTTTGAGGGAAAGAATGTGTTTCAAATATGCTTTAAAGGTATACTATGCACTCAGTGTCCTGAGCACAGACAGCTCAGGCTTACAGCTTTCATTTCTGGAGGACATTTTACAGATCTTTCTCTAAACTCCACAAAACCAAGCTAGAGGTCTAAGAAGGGATGGGTGCAAAGCCAACCTAGGTTATGCCAAATAACTCAAATCACCTCCAGAGTCCAATTAAATACATTTATCCAAGAACCAAGCATAAAGTAATTCAGAAGTGGGGAATTGCAAGAATGAAAAGAAAACAAAATCAACTAGCTAAGCTTTACATATATGGAAGTCAAAAATAGGCAAAACAAAAAAGTGGTCCAAAACAGCTTGCAGATAAGTGAACGGAAGCTGGCCACATTTGCTGCCCACACAAAGAACAAAGGAATTGGGTTTTCCCATTTATTTCAAATAAGTGTGTGGGGACATTCTCCAAGGGGGGGGGGATTAAAATCTCCAATCAGATGGCTTCATGTGCCTTTATTAACTATTTGCTGAATCAGGGGGAGGGGGAGGCAACATTTGAATGTGGAATGATGTAGATCCACTTTCTCCAACCTGGTATGCTCCAATTATTTTGTACTACTGGCTGTGGCTGATGGTAGGCATCTGCAGCCCACGAAGTTGGAGAAGACTGATATTGGTTTTTTGTATCTATAGAGACTGAGGACACTCATATGTCTAGGCTTGTCGCTTTGTTCAGGGCCTTACTATATAGGGAGTCTTTCATCACAACCACCAGCATTCCATCATGGATACCAAAGGAACGTACATGGAGTTCCCTGGTAGGCACTGACCAGACCCAGGCCTGCTTAACTTTGGCTTGATGATGGGCTCATGTGTCTTCACTCCATACTATGGGCCTCTCAAGATATCAGCACACCCATGGAACATCAAAGGAAAGTATGTATAAAAAACAAGTTTGGCTTTGGATAGAGAACATAGATTCACAGAGCTGGAAGGAACCCCAAGGGTCATCTAGCTGGGGGGGGGGCAGGTATCAGGTACATCTCCTCACTGTATATTACATTCAAAAGTGACAAGAGATTAATTATATCATCATTGCAAGCATACCCTCAAGAGCAGAGTTCCTGCACCTTCAGAACCATGGCTGGCACACACAAAAACCAATCAAGTGTCCTGAATGCTGGCGTACTCTGACTTCACTGCTTGCACTAAGCAGAAAGTTCTGTTGACCAAAGTCTCGAGGGCAACACTAGAGAGGAATCAGGCAATCCCATAGTCAGATACAAGTTAAGTTCCAATGCAATGAGAAAGGTTCAAAGTCAAACCGTAAGGCCAGGTTCCTGTCTCTGAAGATGATCCAGGGTTAGAATCCTAAGGTTAGCATTGAAATCACAGTCTGGTGGAGTTCCCGAAACAGTCAAGAGAGGGTACATCAATGGTCAAAGCTGAGCAGACACAAGAGTCTCTCCCTTGCTTCTCTTTTTATTCCTCCCAATCTTATTTGATGCACCTTAGCGTGCTCCAGCTGAGTAGCTGTCTCTCTCCCCTTAATGAAGCATGTGATTACCTGCGGTGAGCTTAATCAAGCTAGTAAGCTGGGCTGTGTTCTCTTGCCTGCTTCAAGTCTCCTAAAGTGCACTTCCTGCTGTTCACAATTGCTCATTGCTTTTTGTGTTCGTGGAGAAGGGGGCATCTCCAGTTTTGGTGATGTGTCCACTTTCTCCTGGCTCCCGCAAACATCCTCTGATGCCCATTGAGTACCTCCTAAGTCCCCAGCCTCCTCTTCCCCATCTTCAGCTTGTCATGGTGTGTACCAATTATAGCTGCACCCCTTTGCTGGGATCCTCTTCCTTGGTGTCCTGCTAGTTCATAACATCAAGACTGTCAGATGGTTGGATTTTTATTTATTTATTTATTTGTAAAGAAGATCTATTGCGTCTAAAGTTACAATATTCTGTTCTGAAAGAAGTTCATAAGGAGCATCATAAGAAACCTGATTCTTTTGATTGTGCTTTCTGAATTAGCTTTGACAAAACGCAATTAACTAGAAACTAAATTTACTGGCTCGCCAAAAGCGTAACAGGAGGAGAGAGTATGGCCTAGCAGGTTATTGGGTCATTTCCCAATTCCTCTTCTTATACTCCTGTACAGACTTCATAGAATTATTTTCTGCAATGGCCTGCAGCCTAAATGTGGGATTACAATAATCCAACAATAATTAAGAGGGTGGTTGTGAGTGCAACCATGATTTCCACTTCTGGAATTTTGCAAGATTCCCTTTTCCAATTATTCCAAATTGGAACACCGCATCAAAGCAACAGTATGTCAAGCTTATACTTCCCATAATTATAAAATGACCTTCCATGTCTCTTCCTCCTGTCCTTTAAGTAATAGGAAACGGCAAAATTGATTTCCAAGAGGTGTTGTACATTCTGATACTGGAAGTCAACCTACCTTTACATATGATTGTGGCTGACCAACTTTTTAACAGCAATATTTAAGTCACTTAACAGGGAGAAAACCTAATTTTCTTTAATGGGCCTTCCTTCCAAATAAAAGCAGTGTAGGACTGCACTGTTAAGAGAGAAAGAAGCCTGTGTGTAGCTTGGCCCCCTCTCTGCATTGTTCCAACTGATTTTAATTTTCTATTCTTACACTGTTGCAAACCAGCAGCCTTTAGCCTTTTCAGATCTGGGACCCAAATTTAACTCAAACATGCATTTAGCTATCATTTCTTAATTGACAACAGCAGCACTGCAACCGTAGAAATACATTTTTAAAAATGTATTTATACGGTGGTAGTGCTCCTGCTGTGACCTAAGCTGCAATTAGGCTGTGGCCTGCTTTTAGGTACCAATCCACCAGTTGAAGATCAGTGTTCTGACCCACCTTGGAATGGAAACGAAATCCAATTAAAAAAATAATTCAGCAGCAATGGCAGCAGCACAGCACGTCACCCTCACAACATAAGTCATTTTGACCAGGTTTGTGCTTCTCTGTTACCCATCTAAATTAATAGCCACATGAAAGGTAGTTTAACTCCTTACTTTTACTGGCATCACAATCTGGTTAGTATTTCTATATACAAAATCTCACGGAAGAAACCCTGAAGCTGGTTCACACTAGTTTTTGTTGATACGTCCCATGCCCTCCGGCTGTACAAGAGGCAACATGAACAAGTACACACACACTTTCATCTTACTGGACATTTCCCAGGCTATATTTTTAAGCCAGAGGCACAGATAAACATCAGCTAATTTGGCTGAGATGGGTGCAGATTCTCAGATACAACTGCTTTCGAGTCTTCAGCGCAGCACAGGACTGCCCCAGGTTTGAAGAGGCCCTGGTCAAGGTGCCCTCCTCTCTCAATTTATTTTGATTTTTATTGGTTTTACATATAATCACATTTCATAACATCGTACCCTCTTATTTTGTCTCTTTGGCTAAACGAGCCTAACGACTTTTCTCCCTCCCATTTGATGGTTTACAAAATTAAACTTTACATCTTTACATTCTGCTTTGTTTCCTATCCTTGTTGTATCATTACATAAAATATTATATTACTCAACCTGAATAGGCAGCAATTTCATCTTACAAATCTTCAGAGAACCCTGCTAATGCTGTTAATTGCATATAAATTTGTTCTAGTCCTTTGGGAATGCTTGGTCTTGCTGGCTCCGGATTCTTCCTGTCAGTTTCGCCAGTTCTGCAAAGTCCATCAGCTTCATCTGCCACTCTTCTTTTGTTGGTAACTCCTGTTGTTTCCATCTTTGGCCTAACAAAATTCTTGCCACAGTTGTTGCATATAAGAACAATTTTTTATCTTGCCTCCCCACTATACCCAATAAAAAATGCTTCTGGTTTTTAAGCAAAAGTGTTTTTAGACATTTTCTTTTAACTCATTATATATCATTTTCCAGAAAGCTTTTACCTCTTTACATGTCCACCACATATGGTAAAAAGTACCTTCCTTTTCCTTACATTTCCAAAAAAATTGTTCTATGCATTTTGGCCAGTTTAACCAGTGTTAAATACCACCTATAGGTGCCCTCCTATCACTCCACAAAAATATTTACTGGGCCGCAAAGGAGAAAATGTCGGCAGTCTCTAGTGCTGAGCAGGAGCTCAGCCTCCTGTTGCAACCATCTTGATTTTTCTGGAATGCCTCTGGGGAAATATGGGGAGAGCAGCATTACGAGGTAATGAAGATGGGGATTGGCTACGTCACAGTGCTGGGCTCTAAAATATGTATTCCTCCACTCTCAAGAAAGGGAAGCTGGCTACAGCCACAGTAGGCTCTCTGAGGACCACAGACCCTGGGATTTGCCAGGAGCGGACACCAGACTTTATCACGGGCATGGGAACGCTGTCACGCCACCAGTGCCATGGCCAGTAAATTGAAGCCCGGAATGGGTTATTCAGATAAGGTGTGGCTCAGAAGGTACAGACTCCTCTTGAGCAATCCTTTTTAGCCTCTCAATCTCTCTGTGAGGTAGGTTAGGCTGAGAGTGTGTGACTGGCCTAAGATCACCCAGTGAGCCTCATGGCGCATGGGGATTCAAACAGCACGGGCAGGTCCATTAGGGGTCAGTTAGGATACGTGTGTGTGCCTTGCTTTGTGTGAGAGTGCGCCACAGATTATTGGCAAACAAAACTGTCACTTGAAAGTTGGATTATAAAAAATTTGCAGACATGCAATTTCCAATGGCAGGTGCTTTTTAAAAAAATAAAAATCCTCCATGTTATTTGCAGTCTGAAATGGTAGAAACCCAAAAACTCTGTTCCATGTGATTTAAGTGTATAAGCAACAAAAAATATGCATCTGGCTGAAGTCCAAATTCACAGCACAAGGGGAAGTTTTCTTCAACAGATTTAAAATCCTTATTTACACTCCAGGAATTAAGCATTAAACTAGTCTGTGATTTAGAAAAAAACAAAAACAGCCCCCTCCCCCCGAATACCAGGAAATAATCCTAGTGAATTACTTAATAGGTTGAGGAATTTGACTTGATACTTTAATATGTTGTCATGGCTTCTGCTTGTTTTGGAAGGAAGCAAACAGAATTATACATTCATTTAAATAAAGCTGGTATGACAGCTACAGCTCATTAAAGTCTGCTAAAACTGTCTCTGTTTAAACAGAAAGAAATGTATCCTCTTACATTAGGCTGAGATATGTTGCGTTAAGGCTACTGGCAAAAGGAACTGGCAATAAAGGTGTGTGAATCTTTCATTTAAGGGTAAAGGGCTTAGCTGTACTTTTTACCTGTATGTCATGCAGTGCTTTGCATCTCCTTTAGAAGGCTGAGCGTGCAGGCACTTGTAGCCGAGTTGCTCCCATGATGTGTCCCCACTTTTATATAAGACTACAAATTCCATCTCTGACAAACAGCCAACAAGGAACTGCCTTGCAGGAGACGACCAGTGCACATCTAGTTCCGCATTCCATTCCCAAGGGTCCAAGAGAGGTGCCTGCTCCAGTATGCTGCCACGACTGCTTCGTCACCTCTTCTTGCATGTCTACAAGCGTGCAAGGCTGACCAATAGCGAGTGCAGCCCTTGGAATAAAATGGCTAACCAGCCTCACTTTTAAGAATACTGATCTACCTCACAGTCCTGTCTATGAAGCTTCCTGACCACTAACAGAATAACGAACACCAAGTATTCTTGCTACTAGCGAAAGGTATGTTGAGATTTCAAGCACAGGAATGGAAGGTTGGGATTCACTCCAGCTCTTCTAGATGCCTCACAGCACTGCAAATAATCTCCATGTTTGCCCCAGCCCCCTTCTGCTGCCTCCAGTGCAATGGCTACTCTTTGCACAGAACAGGGATGGGGAACCTATGGTCCTCCAGATGTTGGAGTACAACTCCCATCATTCCTGCTCACTGGGACTGATGGGATCAAGAGTCCAGCATCTGGAGGACCATATGATGATGATGCTCACTGCCCCCTAGTGACCAAAGCCATTGAGAACTGAGCAGCATCCCTTCAAACTACTACTTCTTCTCTTCTTCTTCTTCTTCTTCTTCTTCTTCTTCTTCTTCTTCTGTGTCGCTTTTCATTCTAGGAACTCAATTTTACATATACAGATTAACAGCTAGGCCGTTAACAATCTAGCATACCACCCTCATTCCAAACTCTGTGCAAGGGAGGAATACAAACAATACAGTGGATACAAAAATAACCACTAAGCCCTACACAATCAGCTATGTTTTACCTTCTTGAGAATGGTAAAAAAATGTTCAGGGAGGGTTTTTCTCACTTGAAATGTGTTTTAGAAACAGTATCCAATCACTTCTAGTAGCAACGCTGGGAAAGAAAATGAGGTTCCACAGATTACATCTTAATCCACATAGCTGTTTCCATAAAATGTCAAGCAAACTACCATAACAATGCATTTTGGATTATCTGCCTCTCAGCTCTGCTCATGCTATGCAAACAAGTCTGCTGGTGAGATAACCAGATGACATTCACTGTAGCAGCATTTTTCTTCTTCTTAAAAGTAAGGGTGGCTGGTTAGTCTAGCAAGTTGAAACAGGAAATTAGAACAAGTGAAGAAGTGTCTACAGCACAGAGTGACTGCTACATCAGAGAGGAAACTGAGCAGCAGCTGATAGCTGTGGCTTTGCAACTCTGAGAAAGGTAGTGTGGTGATGTCAGAAGTATAAGGAGTCAACAACAATTCAACAAGATGCCTTGTTCTAGTTTGTAAGACAAGAAAAAAGAATCCCTTGATAGAATGGGAGTCCTAGTCTGAATGAGCTTCTCTAGCCTACAGATGACTGTATAAAAGTTGAGGTACAAATTCTTAGCTGCACAAATCTGCCAATACTTATTTGAATAAGAATGCATATCACTCTATCTTTTACTTGGTTTTCAGCTAATGAGTATCGGAAGACAAATGGGGGAGGATTCATCACAGCACACATAATTGATGCTCAAACTGGAATACAGGACTTCAGTTTTAGACAGCTTTCCCAAATTCAAGTTAAATTGCACTGTTTTGGCTTTTAAGCACCACAACAGAACCTCAACCGTTGTCCATCTATGTTCCACTGTTGCTTTCTAAGTTACAACCAACATAACATCATTTGTCGAAACACACACAAAACAAAACTACACAAGGAGAAAATGTTGGAGCAGAATTAGATGTTAAGCAGCCCGCGATAGACACAAGTTATTACTTTTAAGGAATAAATGCATTTTCTATTTGTTATATGGATAATCAAAAGCAATAATGGTGACTAACATGGACAATTTCTAGTCAGGTGAAATGTCACTTTTGACTACCCACCCAGGATGTGGAACACATTTCAAGTTGCACTCCAAGATCCCGGGTAAAGGAGAACCCCTTTTGACTGTGGCTTGTACCTGTGCCAAAATACCACTTAATCAAGGTTGAACATGGAGGGGAGAATTTCATGGAATTGGTTAGAGTTGCACTTCTATGGCTCATTTGCCAATTCTGGTTCACAAGGAACCAGGCTTCCACCTGGCTCTATGGCTGCTCAAGAGAAGCAACCAAAACAGAGAGAGCTGGTTCACATGGTGTGGTGAGCCAAATCTTGATTTGGGGAGACCACATAAATTTGCGGGCTCCTGGAGAGGTGCTTTCAGCTGCTTTCCTCCTCCCTAGTCCTTTCCCCCGTTAAGCTGTGGGAAGCTAACCCAAGGTTTGGTGCAGCAGGTCATCCAAACTGGGATCTGTGGTCAAGCTCCCTCCTTACCACAAGCTGCAGCCAAGAGTTTTTCAACACCACGTGGTTATTTTTGGATTCATATTTTGTGCCGTCGAAATGGCCTGATCTGTGGTTTGATGGTGGCTTAAGGGGAATTCCATGTAAGAGCTGTGCAAATTCAGGCTTGATTTTTGTTGTTGTTGCTTTTTAAAAAATTAATCCCCATTATGTAAAAGCTGTTGAGCAGGAGCACCAAAAAAAAAGCACCTGCGTAAGTAGATAGGTGCCCTATCGAGGGGGAAAAAGTGACACTTTGTTACACTGCAAAGTGAAACCAAACAATTTATTTGTGCTAAATGAATGGAAAGAATGTATTTCAGAATACATTTCTTTATACATTGTACCGGCTTATGCTGCTAAATATGCATTTGCTATTGTCATCTAACTTTTCTCTGCAATCTGTTCCTTTTCTACCAAGCAATACAACATTTTCGGCTGTTACACCTATATGCTGCTATAATGTGCACCTTCAATCATATTTTCTTCTGATTTTTCTTTGAATGCTTAAAATATTGGTTCAAACATTCAGGAGGGGGGTGTCACACAATATATTTTAAACAAGGGAGGGGGGGGAAATCAGCCTTTTTAATACAAATTGCTTTTCTAAAGCAGAAATTGGAGAGCACACTTTAATCAGCCACAAGGATCTTGTTGGCAGAACCACACTTACAGAAGATCATTGTGATGAAAACAACAGTACGGACAGTTTTACAGGTCAACATGAATGAGAAATGAAACAATCAACTTTTAAGGTCCATGGATCAATACATTCTATATACTCTGACAAGTCAGGCTTCCCACATTGTACTTCAGACTGTACCACACACTGGAGAAAAGGTATGGATTTGTCAATGTATGTTTGCTGCTGTATCAGAAAATTAAGGGATAAAATTTAAAAAAAAAGTGAGTTTGGGCATTAAGGTGTCAGACTTTCACTTTTGCACTAAAAGCTGTATCTTTTTATTACTGAACTGTAGTGCTGATTTACTTTATATGCTTGAAACACACTATAATATTTAGGAGTTCGTAACATACAGCTCGTGCCTGTAATTTTATATGCAAGTTGTCATGAAAAAATATAAAAAGCTGTCCCTTTTATTTTACAAACCTAGAAGCCTGGGGTGAAAGAAAAAAATATATATTTAAGCTTTGGGAGCTCAGCAAAGCAATGCCATAATACCAAACAAAGTAGCAAATGTTCCAGCCAGAGGATGGACAGACATGTAAGTTCAAGTAAAACACTGATGGAATTTTTATTTTATTTTAAATTTAGTGTTGCAGATCCACAACACTGGCTGCGTTTTACGGCAACTTCAAATATAGCACGCTTCCTACGTGGAAAGCACATCCATGTTTAAAAAAAAACAACCCACCATGAAAACCACCACATGTATTCATGTGATTATCTACATGCAGGTTTCATGTTTCCCCCACCCCCTTGGCACAGAAGGGATTTCCATGTAGGAGATGTGCTAACATTTGAACCTTGGACAAACTTGTACAACACAATTAAACAGTGAAGCCTCAAAAACTTCAGTGCAAATAAGTCAAATCCAAATATACCATTGTAAGCCTTTGGCTTGTAGTAAACTGCTCTGTGTTATGAGTCCAACTCGGAATACAGATTTGCTGAGCACATGCACTAAGGCTGAGAAGAAGGATGCATTGAATGTTGAAAAGTGGCTGGCGACTGGACTGCAGGCTGCACAGGGGGTGGCGGAGGTGGAGGGGCAGGCTGCAGTGGGGTCTGTGTATTGGGAGAAGGAGGAGGAGTGGGACGCTTGAATTTGTCAGGGCTGTTGCTTCTTCGGGGTGATGGTCTCTGTGAAAGAAAACAACAGAGCCAAAGTTTTGACTAGCATAGACTCATGTTACAAGACAGGGACACTCTTGCCTTTTGACACACTTAAACTCAAAATCATTCCTGGTGGGGAAATTCAAACAGGGAAAAAGCTAACCTATGGGTCTCAAGCTGGCCTTTTGTACATAGCCCTCTGTCCTCTTAGCAGGATACTGCTGTCGTATAACGTGCCCCAATGTTAACTGTATTTTTGTTTTAATGTTAAAGAGAAACTGTTACAGATATAAGCAATCAGAGGTCAAGGACTCCAAGGCTTCCCATCATAGCTCCTGACCTCACTCCATCCAATACTTGGACCACTTTTTCTCCAGATGATACTCAGGGAGAGGGCTGTTTCAAAACCTGCCCCTCAAGACTGATCAGCAACAGAGGCTCTATCAAGGATTCTCCCCTTATACCCGTCACTGCTCTCAACTCTCACAAAGCCTTTATTACTGTTTGCATTCGGTGAAAGGCCTATGGAGCCCTTTACCAGAGTTTTGTGCAGGAGTGAGTCAACAGGTACAGTTACTGTTGCTACCCTTCTCCCTTTGTGGCTGAGCAGTGAATCATCATTATCATCATCGCTCCACAATTGCATTGTGGAGGGCTGGGCTAGATGACCCTTGGGGTCCCTCCCAACTCTATAATACTATGAGTCTACGAAATGTTTTCTAGGAAAACTGAGGAAACAGAATGGAACTAAGAATGGAATCAAAAGCTTGAAAACTATTGTCCAAAATGGAAAGAACTGCAAGGGATGGACGATTTGCTTGTCGAGGAACCCAATACGAAGTGGGCTTCCCAGGTTTTTATTAGAAGAAAGACTGAGCATTGGTGGGCCTTGCAGACTCGGAGCCAATAAGTAAGTATGTTGGGCCAGCTCTGAGGCTGCCTGGCTTTTCAGACCAGAATACACTCAGACAGCTGGCGGTCTTAACAAAGAGGTCTAATCTTTCTAGTCTATTTGGCAGAAAATGGGTGAAAGTACACAATGACTGAATGACTTGTAGGATATCTACAAGCACACCTAATCCTGGAAAAATATGGGATGATTCATCTGTCAAGGTGGTGAAAGATGTGAAAAGCAGCATTCTCTCTTGGGGAGCAGGAATGGCTTTCATCGTATCACTGCTCTGATCCTCAATGTAGCCAAGCTTCTTTCTTCCACCACTTTCATTTCTAACACTTGCTGCTCCTGGTACTAGTTCTCCTCTTCTTTTAAAAAAACTTTTTATTTAAGTAGAAAGCAGTTAATAAGCTGAAAGTTATAGGAAACCATAGCAGCTGAACTGGTGCATGAAAGGCACTGATGGAGGGAGGGAGGTCATCCTGCCCCCAAATCTGAGCCACGCTATCTTGCAGCAACACAGCCATCTATAGGTCACAGTCATTACTGATTTTGGAAGTGAGGGAGGAAGGCATGCACTATTCTTTATACTGGAGCAAAAATCTAAATGTTTTAGCTAGTGCAAAAATGGAAGCATGGAATGAATGGTGGTCTGGTTGAAGACACTTAAATGGAACCAGCATAGAATGTATATTCCCCCTCCCCCCCAAAAAATGTGCAAGAGATATGAAGTTCAGTTCTTAAATACTCACTGTAATACCATGGGATGGTCCCATATGCTGCACATGAAGGCCTGGGTTGTTATAATAAGACACGCCGGCTCTGGTGTGTGGAGTTGGGGGAGTAAAGCCAACTGTGTGACTTGCATACGAGAGACCTAAAATAATGAAAGCGGGACGGTGTAGGTTTACAAATGCTAATGTGCTCAGTTACCAAGACACCCAGCACCTTATAAAAAAGAAAGCAACAGGCATTATCTCCTAACCTGAGCAAACTGCCTTTGAACACCTGTTTGCACAATTATTATGCTTAGTGGAATTGACAAAGCAAGATATGACTGAGTTATTTTAATTTCTAGCCTGCCCCATTCCAAGCACTTAGCACCATATTTGTCACACAGTTGGGTCCTGCACATCTGCTTCTCACCACCAACAGCTGGGCTTCCTAAGCTACACTGAAGGGTTATTTAAAATGAAGAAAAAAGGACAAAACTTACAAACAAATTTAGTAAAAAAGTATGCATTCCAATACGTCCATGCATTAAAAATGCTTCAATCCCATTTACTGGCTAATTACACACAAAAGCTCTGACGGAATTCAGGACACATCACAAGTTTCCGCTGAATGCTTTTGTAAAAAGAAAGATTAGATAAATATAAATATTATCACAATACATTTAAAAATAAAGAAGAAAGCGGTGCATATATTTACCAGGTGATATAGGTCTGCTAGAACTTGGTGAAGGTGTATATGGAATTGGACTGGACACAGTGCGTGGTCTTAATCCTTGTGCAGACATCTCATTAAAATATCTATTTTAAGAGATAAACACGGATGAGTTTCCTCTTTCCAAGAACTATTGCTTAAGTTTTATTTTTAGGTTCCCCTCCAGCATATGTCCTGTGTACCATGAGACAAATACTGGAAGATACTAGAGCAGCATCAGTAGTTAGCAAGGCTGCAATGTTTAGTTAAATCATTGGTGAACTAACGTGAACGCAGGAGTACACTCCCTTCCTATGGTTTCCAGCAACTGGAAAGTTTTATTATCTCTGACCGTGGAGGTGGAGCATAGCCATTGGGGCTAGTAGCCATGGATAGCCTTATCCTAAATGAGTTTCTCTAATCCTCTTCTAAATAAAGCCGTCTAGGTTGGCGACCAACTAGTTTTAAAAGGTTTTTAAAGTAGTCATTTATTTTACAAAAGTACCGACGCAAGAACTAATGGTGGCAAGCACCATTTCCAGAAAGACAAGGCCTCCCTTCAATGACAAAGCAAGGAAAGCTCTACCGCAGTGTGCTTATGTGTGTTTGCTTTCTTTCCGAGAAATTGTTCATAAGCAAATTTATGCGTATCAGTTGAAGCCAGTGCAGTGACCAAATGCAGAAGGGACTTGGATTTATCTGACCGGGTGCCAGCCATAACAGATCTAGTGTGTGCTCCTTCCTTTCGGCAGTCCTCAACACAGACTAGCTTAATTCACAAATGACCTGGTTGCCAGGAGGTGCACCATGAAGTCACTACTCAAAAGTAACTGAGAAGAGTGGTCAGTTTTTAGAAGCTCAAATCTTGTTATGCTCTGGCCTGAATGGCTCGACTGTTACTTTGATTTTATATATATCATTTGCTAAGTTATCCCTAAACTGGACAGCTGCCCAAAACATCAGACTTGTGTCACAACGCTCCCCCCTACAGCTAATTACAACTTACCTTGTCTCCCAGTATCATTATGCTGTGTCTCTTCCCTCCCCAGCTCCACCAGGTCGGCTGACGTGGAGGGAAATGCACAGCGTAATAATATGGGACATAAGGGACAGTGTCCAATACATGATAGAGGGGGGAAACTTGACAAGGGATGTCATTTTTATGGCAGTACCATTTTTAGAAACCTGGTTTTTAGACTGCTTTTGATTTCTTACTGCAGCACCTAAATATACGGGCAACACAAACCTCTCATCATCCATTTCCAAACTCGATTCACTTTCTGACAGCTGTCTGCACAAGGCTTCTCTTCGCTCCATCTCTCTCTGTAATTTTCTTTGGAGCCTTAAGTTCTCTTCTCTCATGTGGCGTTCTTCCTCCAAATACTGTGCCATCTTCTCTGAATCTGAAGAATCAAAAATTTGATCAGCCTTTTTATTACTAAACTCACGTTTTGTTCTGGAGGCATAGTCAAATACAGGTTGATGTTTAGAGTTCAGATCTTGCCTTTTCCAAGTGATGAGAATGTGGATTGATTTGATCCAATCTGACCCCCATTTGACAAGTTCATACGTAGCAGAGATGCAGAGTTTATTGTAAAGGGAAAATGGAAGTTTTTGGTCTTTTTGGTCATGCAAGCTTATTTGCAAGCATTAAATGATGGGTTAGGTCAATGATAGGAACCTGTGGTCCTCCAGATGTTATGGACTACAACTCCCACCATCGCTGACCATGGGCCATACTAGCTAGGTCTAATGGGAGCTGGAATCCAACAACATCTGGAGGGCCAAAGGCTTCCCATTCTGGGTTAAAATGGTAGTCTGAACTAGATCTGTTGCTCCATTTTCAAGCAGCAGTACAGAAAGACTCTCCACTTTGAAGAAGTGATGAAATTAGAACCAGGCATTCAGCCAGAAGCTTTAATTTTGGAGAGAGAGCTGCCTGCTGGACAGCAGTGGTTTGCCATTACTACATTAATGAGAAAAACTGTTTGGAGCGAGACGTCATTTAAAATGTATTACCCTTTTAAAAGGATAATTTAAAACCTTGAAACCCTTTCACACTTACAGAAATCCCCAAGTGCACAAGGCATGATTTATCTATTTGCATTTGTTGACTCCCTCTCCCATCTCCCTGGGATTTCACCCAATTTATTTTCACAAAAAGAGTAGACGGTTAGTAACTAAGTAGTTGATGGTTTGACCCCTCCTCCCTATACCAGAAATTTGGTTCGTTGCTAGTAATAGTGCCTAATATTTAAAATCATTAAATTATTAAAAAATAACTAGCAAGATGTTGTGGTGTGTTATAGAGACATGAAAGGGGGAAATCATCATTATCCTCACCAGCACATAAGCATCCCCCCAACCCTTAATTCTGGTTCACTGCTAACAATATTAGTGACGCTGCTGTGTCTTATGGGGAGGTAAGAGGGACCACCAGCATCCTGGATAGGCTGGGCTGTATCCAAAGTTGGTTGTCCTCAAAGTATACTCACTGAAAAAGAGGGGGGCTATTGGTTTTGTCTGTTTTTGTTCTTTTATGTATTTTGTATTCTCGTTTTTTATTTTTTTCTGTTGTGAACCGCCTTGGGATGTTTGGATGAAGGGCGGTATACAAATTTAATAAATAATAAACTAATAATAACTGTGCGAAAGGTTAGCTTCAAATACACTGAATGGCCCAAGGCCCACCCAGCAAGTTTCATGATGAAGCCTCTACTGTCCAGTACAATCCTAGGGGCATCTTTTATGGAAAGGCTGTGTATAAATGTTAAAAACCATGAGGACTATGCCCCACTGGCTCTGTTTGACTGCATAAATGGCCCCCATTGCATATTACCACCATGATGCGGAAACAAGATCAGAAGACCCGTGCCACATTGAGAGGAGGTATGGGGCAACAATGTTGTGGGGAGGAACCCCAGAGAAAAGGCTCCTGAGCCAGAAAGGAAATGCAAGAAGGCATTCCAGTAGAATTAAAAGTCCCAGCTGAAATTTGATGACAGAGATAAGAAGAGCCCTATTGGTCAGGTCAATGACAGTTTGTTCTTATAAATCCATTTTATTAAGAATTTTCAACATATGATAAATAAAAACACTAGTCAAAATAACAACATAAAAAGAAAAATAAACGAGGGAAAGAGAAAAGGAAGAGAAATAAAATAATAAAATAAAGCACAATATTGTGTATATATAGCCCTCCATGAGATCTTTAATTTTCAATCCACATACAAAGAAGTGAATTCTCACAGCTCTCACTTGGGAGAGCTTCCCTCTTCCTCAGTCTCACACCTTGAGAAAAGCCACTCAAGGCAAATCGTAGTTTGTTCTCATGGTGGCCCATCAATTGCCCAAAACAGGTCAAGGGTACAACAGAACTCTCTCCTACGTCATTTGGACCATTCTGAAATTACAGCAGCTTCCAAAGACCTCCTGTACTTTTTGCAGCTCCTCTGTTAGTTAGGATCTTTTTATGATTGCTTTTGGTGGCATATGCAATGATAAATCAACCACCTCCACGCACGCAGAGCTTCACTTGTTCATCAGGTCACTCAAGGACAAGAACGGAATGTTCAGAAGGTGAAGAGCAAAACCAAGATCCACCCTCGTGGCAATAAATCAGGCCAGCATTTGCACACAGCTATTACTCAGAGCCCTTGTTCCCACTTTTAAGCACAGTAAAGTAAAGGCAATGCACAGAAGAGACCGACAAGTACAGAGAGATTAATGTCATCTCCTTTAAGGGATGAAGAATATTAATTTTCTGAACTTGCATACAAGGTCTCAGTATGCAACATACTTTCTCCTCCAAATGGTAAGAATATATTATTCAAAACATTATTCCCCAGAAAGCGAAGCTGAAAAAAATCCACTGCTATTCCGAAGTGCTTTATTAGATTTTAAATTAAAAATATGAGAGTAAGAATTAAAGGACAAAACAGGGGTATCACATTCATTAAGATGACTACACAGGCATCCAAGAGCAGTGAGAACTGGCAACTGTTTGCACAGTTCTTCCCCACTCCACCCAAAGGAAATAAGAACATTAAACTATTGTTCATATTAAATCTGAGATAAGGTCCTGGGCAAATTTTAGCCTCCGCCCCAATCCCATCTCTAAACACAATAAAACTGATATAAGCCTTCATTCGTGTACACTTAAGTCTCTGTTCCCCTCACAAAATGCAGATGAGAAACCAAAATTGGGAGTAATAATAATAAAAACATTCTTCTGGGTATCAGATTCAGAGGGTGATATCCAACAAAGTCATACTTAGAGTTTATACTTTAAGTCCACTGATTTCAGTAGGTCTATTCCAACTATGACCAACAATGGATATCGCCCTTAAAAAAACAACCCCAAACCCACAGACACACACAGTTAAATCTCACTTTAAAAAACAGCTATTTGTTTAAATTCAGATATCGCAAGGATGAGGCCAATACAAAATAAAATTCAAGGCTCTGTCAAAAGCAATGAACTGCCTGTTGTTCTGGTGGGTGGGAATAGCAATTCTACACAATAGGTCACTTATTTATTGTTATTTATGGACTATTAGTCACCATGTGTGCACATGAAATGCACAAGACAGTGTTTCTCCATAAGATGTCCACACTTGTTCCTTGAAGGCTATGATGATGTAGAGCAAAAGGCATGTGGGTTGCATTACCAGAGATCTTAGATTACGCTCCTAGGCAGTTGCAGGACCCAAGGATGGCCCAAACAGCTTGCTGGCTGAAGGACAAAACTGGGCATACCCCACTCCACCTAATGACTCTGAACAGACTGGCAGCTGAAATTGTTTTAACTTTTTACACATGGAAATGTTTTTGTTTGTACAGTATATATAAAATAGTTTTAAACTGTTTCCATTATTCCTCCCCCACCTTTTCATTATGAAATCCCTTTGAGCTATTTGATGGGAAGTGATTAATAAACGAAATCAAATAAATAACTCAAGAGGAAGCTGCTTTCTACCCCTCCCCCCAGCACTGAGGGTGCCTCACGCTGCAAAATGGTAGGGCCGATTCTGGAAGAACCTAAGGGTGGTGTTCAACTAAAGTGCTTCTGCCAGCACAAGAATTTCTGCTTGAACAATGGAATTTCTCCTTGTCACCAGAGGGTTGGGGAACCCCCAGAACAGATTTAGGGTGCAAATGGGGTGTATATTTCACTGGATACTGTCCAATATGTTTTCACTATAGCATAGCAATCAAACTAGCGGTCTACTGTATATTTACTGAAGGCAAAGCAAAGCAGTATGATTGCATTTTAGCAAAGATATTCAAATGTATAAGATCACATGTAACTTTGTAACAAAATTGTTTCAGTTCTGCCCAAAGGATCTGTCCAACTAAAATTTGTTCAGCTACCCACGTGGAACAAAAGGAAATGGTTTAGCATACTACAAACGAATTACTGTATTTTTGACTTGGTCCTTGAGTTATTAATTTCAACTTGAAAAGGAGACAGTTCATGAAAAGCACACCTCAGCATTAAGAGTAAGACCACACAGCCAAGGCAAACAGGACTTACGCTGTAACTGTGCAGCTCTGAGTTGTTTCTTTAACCTCTCTACTTCATTCTTTAGAAACCTGATATGCCGCATCATATTCTCTGGAGAGTCTATCTCCATTGATATGTCCCTTGGAGATGGAGGAGCAGAAACAGGCTGGTCTAATTTCTCCTGCAGAATTCTGAAATCAAGATAAATGAGATTTTATCTTCTGACATCAAACATGCCAACTGGTACATTCTGCTTCAATTCTTTGTAATATTACACCAACAGATAAACAGCAAGGTGGTTTGAAATTATCAGCATTCTTTCTGGTAAACTCATTTCCTGAAAAATTAACATGGTGTGTTGTTCACTGCATGGGCCACCGTGAACCATTCAGCTTCAACCAGGGATCATGGGAGTTGTCTAAAGCATTGAGGGAATGGGGAATTAATGACAAACCATGTTTTGCCAGCCCATACTTTTACCTAATGTGGAGTCTTTGCTTTGCCAATTCAACAAACTGCAAATACAGTATTAAAACTTCCTTACAGAAATGTAAGGAAACGAGCCATCACATTTTAGTATTCTTCCATTAACAGACAATAGAGAAGGCCACAGACAAATTCTACAGAATCTCTAATAGGTTTAAAGACTTCAGTATAGGTTAGTTTTAACAATGGTTTAAAAACCTGACTGAACTTTTATTCCCCCCTTTCTGGCTCTGTGCAAAAAGTAAAAATACCACTCAGCATTGATCCTATAAATGCAACAAAGCTGATGGGAGAAGAGTGAAGTTTTAATGATATATTTAAGATGTCAGGGTCCACATCGCTGCTACAACTGATGTAGTAGTCATCACTACCAATTTTTTTTCTAGCGTTTCAGAATGTTCAAGGTGCTTCTGATACTTAATCTAATTATTGTTATCACTATCATATTGCAGAATGGAGGTCTGTAGCTGAAAGACAAGGACGGCAAATGCCCAAGGCCACCTAGTTAGTACACGGCAGACACTAAATCTGAATAACGTATTTCCTGATACATGATGGATGGTAAATATATTGCAATTACCAGCCATACCCTCAGTCTTGTAGTCAATACTTGCTGAGGTGGTATCTTATGCCAAGTTATAAGCTTTGTTTTATTTATTTTATTTTTAAAAAACGCTTTCACACCTGATCAGAAATCTGTGGTAGGATTTAGGGGATTAGTTGAATTTCCTCCAATACATGTGACGGTAATTCAAATAATCAGATTACAACATGGCTAGATGAATACTTTATTTAAGTTACCACTTTGAAAACTATCGTTTTCATTCACCTAGTGTCTTCACGCACTCTTAATGGACAAGTCAACATTAATGTATTCAAAAAGTTGTTTTAAAGTCCCTTTTACATATCACTCATATGAAAAGCAATTTCTTGCTCATTTTGTATTTTAAGAAAAAATCCATCCATTAAATCAGATGGGTACAATTTGACTACACAGCTAGCACTGAGAACTCCATGCTTAAAAAACAACAACATTTGAAGCAAACTGGAGCAAAAGAACACATGACATGCTACATAACATAGCCAGGCCATAAAAAAGCATTTTCAGCCCAATGTGATCTGAAAGATCAAATAAACTGTCACAAGGCCAAGAGAGATCACACTCTAACCTCTTCATTAACTAGATTAACAACAGCACCATCACAAATATTCATAGCCTCAAAGACTTGACTAGTTCTGTGAAATCCCCCGAATGCTGTAAAATGTCAGTTCCTATGAAGAGCCAGACTAGTCAGGATTGTTACATGAATATTAATGTTTTTGTTTTCAAGTGAGTTTCGTAACATTAAGCCGAAGCTCGTCACAGGACACAGAGGATGACTACCGGTGAATAAGCACCAACAAGCAATCCGCTCTGCTCCTTACTGCATGACTCAGCAACCTTCTCTATAGTCCTTCTCAAGCATTGGCCTGAACATGTGAACGTTCAAAGTTTGTTGAGGGGCAGACTGCGCAAGCAAGCCTCACTCCCAAGGTCCACAAGTATGAGGGCTGCAGAGGCTTCAAAGAGCACTTAGTTCAAACACACAGCGCTAAGGGCAGAGAGGAGGCCACACATCATTGGGAGCAGGCTTGTGTGCATAGTTCTACCCCTTACGTAATTTTAATTAACCCTGGTATGTTCAGACAGATGCCCGAAGAGGGTTTTTATCTTCAATCAAACACTATTTGCATCAATGCATGCAAAAAATGTAGCTTTCCTATTTTAATTACTATATTGCTACTTAAATAGCTTTCTTTTCTCTAAAAGGTATTGTGAGATATTCGAGTTTTATCACACAATTGGGGGAGGGGGAAGCTGCAGAAAGAAAGCCATGACAGACCGTTTTTCTGCCTCAAGTTTATCCATTCTCTTCCAGAGACGATTCACTAGTGCTTCTTGTTCTTGTTCTAGGGTGTTTTCAAGATCTATCTTCTCACGTCTTAGCTAGGAAAAAGAAATTGTGGATAAAAAGAGAGAGCTTGAAACTGCAGTTTTAGATGGCCTTTACTTACCCTTGTCATAAACCACATCTATTAAAAAATAATAACCCACCCACCTTAAAAAGGAAGCAGTCCTACACGATAGACGAGTAACAGCCTAAATGTGAATGTAATTCCATTAAAACTACCATCTGAATGATTTTGTATTCTGATTTCCTAATGATTAACTGCTCTGGTACCATTCACTGCAGAAAATGAAAATTACAGAAAATGAACTGTACAGTGCTTTACACCAAGGGGTAGCCTAGTGACATACCTTTGAAATCTGAGGAAGAATATTCCATCATAAAAAAGCATCATTTCCAAGAAGCATTCTTGCTGGGAAAAGCGTGTCCCCATTGACCATGATGTACCTTTGTTCCCAGGGGTCAGACTGTCACAAATTTCAAAGGGATTCTACAGGGCTGCTGAGGGCAGCAAGCTGCCATTTGAAGTGGTGACAAAGCTTTTCCTTTATGTTAAAAAAATAGGAAAAGGCAGCCCCATGTCTCCACAACTTTAAAAGTAAGCCCACACCATCTGATTTCACCCACCCTCGAAAGCCGAAAACACTCTCCCCTCCCTTTGCAAGGCTGAATGGTCCCATACAAACTGTGAGATAAAGTCCATTGGGCTTGAGACTATAATGCCAAATACTTACTGAATCTTACTCCTAAAATGAAACAAAAACAAAATAGTAGTCTTGCTCTATTTTATCTATTTCATTTAGATCCCATCAAGGCTTTGTACACTGGGATCCCAGGAAATCTGCCATTCAACTAACCAGATCTAGACAGGCTTAGTTTTAGCAAGGCTGCTGTATCCCAGTAGTATTCAGTGTTTTCAGATCTAGGACTTACATGTAACCCAAATTTGAACTTGGGGACAATTTCTTAATTTTTTACCATATATAGTATTGTGATCCATCATAGATCAAGCCATGACCCAGTAGTGCGTCCCAACGCACCAGTTGAAGACCAATGCTGTATCACATTACTTCCAATCACATCATGGGACTGTAGCTTTCACAGGTTACTGGTATTTTAAAAAAAACATATATGGAAACTTGTATTTCAGCTACACTGAATGTTCATGATAGAACCAGAACATAAACCAGCTCCATATTTTTACTCCCAAGCACAAATCTTCCTCTAGTGTGAAAAGAATTTACTCCAAAGCCCACTAGCTCAACAGCCTCTTGAAGATCACTGGCAGGTAGGGCTCAAACCTCTGCTAGATGTTACGAGCGTTGCCAGACACCTCAAATAAGCACCAGTTTTTCACTCAAAGTGACTGCTGAAAAGCCTGCATCTGCTTGTCAAGTAGATGTCTAAAGATTTGCCAACTGTGCTGAGGGAAACAAAAACATGGTCATGAAACTGATGGCACACAGAAGGAGGGAAGGAAGGGACTGTAGTGATTGCCAGTGAACTATGAAGACACATCAAGGAGGACCCTTCTTTTCTGCAACAGTATATAGGTGCTCCCAGCTCTCCTTGGCAGGTGATTCCTGGGAAAAGGAAACACCCCAAAAGCAGGGTGCTTCAGCTTCTTGGGTCACAGTGCTGCCAAGGTGCAGGTGCTGGGTCAACCTCTGACCCCTTCCTGCTCCATCCACACTAACAGCAGAAACCTTGGCTGGACACTTGCATGTGGGGATGGATCAGTACTGGTATCATGACAAGTGGTGTTCACCTTTCCCCCCTACACTGTGATCTACATAATCTACAACTGGGCAGGCGGTACGGAGACTGCAGCAGTCCTCTTCCATAATTCTGATCCAGACAGCCCTTCACAACTACACTTTTGGAAGCCGCAAGTGCAAGCTACGTGCTTTAATGAATTGCACAGCTTGGTTTAGAAGCTGGGGGAACTAAGGTTGTGGGCTTGGAGAAGGACCACAGGTTATTGTCCACAGAGAGGAGCTATTTTAGATACCTGGCTCGAGTTCTGCACATCCATTGGGCATATCACGCACACTGATGGCTCTACAGCCAGGCTGAATGGTAGGAATGTAAATGCACCTTGTGCTACTGCAAAGGGATGCAGATTCCATTAGGGAGCATGCCACAGAGCACTCTTATAAAGCCTTTGGATTAATCCCAGAAATTAAATGGCAATGTTAGAACCTGCAGTATGTGGCTAATAGGCTTAATCAATTTTTTCCACATCTAAAGACAAATACTAACATACCTGACATTTGTTCAACTATGGCTGTCAGCGTTATAAATCTGTAGAGAATATTTTTGGAATGATCATGGCTCTCACTTCTATCAAAGGTTTCTATTTCCATGCGTGCTAATCCGGTTGTTGTTCGTTTCCTACACCACAGGGGACCAGTCAAACTGCAGCAGCAGACTAGTCAATAAAAACAAAATATACCTGCACACTCCCTTTGTGCACAGAATTGCTACTTCAGCATGCCATGCTGGAAAAAATTTGGAAGGCAATGCATTTACAATTTCCACATAAGCAGCTTGTGTGTTGCTGTTTTCTAGATCAATGGAAGCTGTTCAGCACCTCAAAGTTATTTGAAAATTAACTCACAGAGTGTGGAACTGCAAGTCACATGATGTTCACTTTCACTGAATCCGACTTGTTGCATATGAACCAGAGATTGTGGTTTATAACTCTTGGCAAATCCACTTCCTAACCTCTGGTTTGAATTTGATTTGCTTTGAAACTAACCAGAAGTTGTTATAAGTCATGGTCTCTGGTTCCTGTGCAACAGTAAGTCAGGATTCTGTGAAAGTGAGAGTAAAGAATGTCACAGTCCTCCTCTTAAGTCAGCATGGGAAGAGGAGATGGAAGGGAGTGAAGTGAATGAGTCTGAGTTGTGTGGGGGGTTTGTTCCAGCTTTTGCATATAAGGATAACCATGGTTTAGCATTGCATGCTAACTGGGCCAATATGTATCATTTACCAGGAATCATTCTAGAATGTGAACCATTGGAACAAACCTCTCTTTGTTACAACTCCCAGCTACTAAAGTTCACATAAAATTAGTTCTCAGTGGAGAGTTGCTTTCGGTTTAAAAACAGAACACAACCTAAAAGAAGTCAGCAAAAAATATGCTAAATGCACCACACACAATGACCTTACTTTAAGGTTAAATGACAGAACCATTTTAAATTTAAAACAGAATGTGGTTGTCATCACATAAACAAGTTTTAGACTCTCGGTATGATTTCTTATACAGAGGTCTGTGTGTATTGCTATTATTCTACAGAAATCCTTTGCAATAGTGTTTGTTTTTGCTACATTTTAACCTGTTTTTTGGGTGAAATGGATACAAACTGGCTTACAACGCAAAGTTAACACAAGTTAACACACTTGTGTTAATGTCTCCTTCCCAATTTAAATTGCAGTTAAAATAAGGGAAAAAACACACAAAGACCATCACACATGACCAACTCCAGTAACGCTATATCTGTAATGGACATTGAAGACAACAAAAGGCAGGGTAGACAGGAAGATCTTAACTCATCCTAAAAACCTGCAGTAAACCAGCAAATCATTGGAAGATAAACAATTGCACTTGAATTAGGCAACAACTGCCACCTAGAGGCCATTTCTTTTACTTCAATTAACCTTGATGCAATAAGATGTATGAGATATTCTTCTTATTGTCCCTGTTTATTACTATTTGATGGGGTGCAACACAAAAGTGTTTAATGCCCAACATTTTTACCAGAGCTCAGTCAGCCTCAAAGAATTCACAGGCACAAGTGCAATACAATATGGGTAGGGTTGCTATATTTCAAAAAGTAAAATTCCTGACACCCACAAAGTTGCTGAGCTTTTTTTGGGAACAAACCCATATTGTTGAGCTCCTCCCAAAATAGTGATTTTAAGCTTTTGGAGCTGTTTCTGCTGCTTTTTCCATCGTGTTGCCATACACCTGGCTTTTCCCTGACATTTTGCTGATTCGATAAAATCCCCCCCCCGACGCTGTTTTTACACCCGAAAACCAGGACATCTCAGGAAATTTCCTGACATATGGCAAACCTAAATATAGGTAATATAGCGTTTACCTGCTCCAGAGTTAGCTGCTTTGAAATGGTATCATTTTCCAGTTTTTTAATTTTCTTCATCAATTTGTTCACTTGGAATTCCTGCTCCTGTTCTAAATGCTGCTCGAGTTCAGCCTTTTCATGCTGTAGCTGTGATTGGAAGAGATATTGAAAGCCAAGACATAAGCATTTGAAGAGCTACAAAGCACTTATAAGCATCATTTAATTTATACGGCTTAAAAACAACAAGACTCTGAAATTGAATAAGAGACTGTTCCTAAAATGTGAAACATTAAGGATCTGTAAATTATGGTTAAGAAATAAAGCAAGTAACATTGTATTGCATTTTGAAAGGATAGCTTCATCATTATAATTAATAGGAAATTTCTGTTGGGGCTCCTAAGAATTGGGGTAAGTGACAAGGCACTAAATGTAGCAATGTATTTGTTGAAGGGATTGCTGAAGGGATAGCATAATGTTAGGAAAGCAACAATTAAAGCTGGTGTGTGACAGGAGGAAGGAGAGGGTAATGGAAGTGCGCTCAGCACCAGAATCTATTCCCCAGCACTCAATAGTTTATGAAGTCTCAAACGATCAGCTGAACTGGAAAAAGCTTCTACATAACGTTAAGGACACAAAAGAGCTAGCTAACTTTTTGCAGTCTGGGAAGAATGGGACAGACTTCAGCTCTCTTGTAACTCAACGACTTTTAAGAGCACAGAGAAACACCTAACCAATCCACTCTGACCCACTGAGTACCTAACCAAACAGGCAGGGGTCTATTAAAGTTTTGCTCTACATCATCAGTCTCCCTCTAAAAGCTTTTCTTCTGACAAGTACAGTCTATTCCAAGATGTCTGCTAATAGGGTATTTCCCCCCTCACTGTGCTTCTGCAACACATTATCTACGGAACCAATTACTGTGCTACATAAACCTAATTGAACAAAGTGCCTTTACACGGCCAATAAATAAGTACACAGTATTACTAAAAGCAACATCCAGGCATTTTACAGCCCAGGCTAGCATAGTGTGTCATGACATGCTACTGTAAAAAATATGTTCTCGCTGGAGGTGGGTCTAAGTAAATGTTCCTCTTGCATGTGAAAGCATACTTTACTTTTAAATTAAGCTGTCAGGTTTGAAGAGTATTTAAAATCAATACCTTCCTACACTAAAACTAAAAAGCTGATACATCAGTGTGTTTCTTACAACAAAGCAAATCATGCTGATGTGGGGAATTCTTGCCAAGCTGCTAACAGGAGATCTATAGCTCTCACACTGGCTGTTAGCTTTTGTATTTACAGTGTGCTGAAAAAATCCTTCTGGAAGCTTTTTCCAGATGCCTCTTTGAATACACAAGTCTAAGTCCCTACACAGTGAAAGGCAAAAGTTTAACAATGCATGTGTGCAGGCGTTATGAGACAGCTGCTTTGTTAACTGTTTTTGCAATGGAATGATGTAGTAGCAATCAGAGACATTGGAAATCTGCTTGAGTGATCATGCCATGAAAAGTAGGACACAAAGAGACCACCACCTTGAGAAAGATTTCGAAAATCTTCTGAGATGCTGTAAATTAAGCAAATTAATGCGAAAACGACACAATTTGCAGCACTTCAAAATGAGGGTTCTGTGTTTACAGGTTTAGGAATCCTGTAGCTTAGAATTCCAGAATTCCTCACAGCAATTTTCATAGTGGCAAAAGGGAGAAGGCCATCAGTCTCATGTCCCCAGGCAACTGATTTGCCATCTTGAGAACAAAATGCCTTGGAGCTGTTGATCTGATATAGCATGGCTGTTCTTATGCCTGGGAGGAAAGGAGTTTAATCTTTAATGTTTTAAAGCAAAAGCATTGAAGGAAATGGTACAAGAACACAACGTTCAGAACATGCAACATCCCTAGCTCACACGTATTCTCTTTCATGATAGAGTCAAAGAAGGAACATGTGGGTCAGTTCAGATAAAACAATTCCAGCTTAAGCCATGGTTGATTTAGCTGAGAACAAGATTGTGCCCACGTGTTCATTTCACCTTTGCCGTCACATGCTGGCTTTAGAGACTGGTTTATGGTGATTTTAAACCAGGACTGGGAAACTTCAGGCTTGTGGGGGTTGGAGTATGTGGTTTTTGTGCCTCTATGTAGTCCTTGTCACCCCCTAAGCCATGTCCCTACCCAGGCCATATCCCTCACTGACCCTATTATTCCATACCCTCCTCAAGTTGCAAAGTTAAGTTGCTATCCTATGCACATTTATTCTCTGGTAAGCACTACTGAACTTGGTGAGACTTACTTCTGGCTAAACACGCACAACTAAGCTCATTTATTAGTTTATAGCCCAATCCTATGCATGCTTACCTAAGAGGTCTT
The DNA here is from genome assembly GCF_027172205.1 of Podarcis raffonei. Taxonomy (NCBI): domain Eukaryota; kingdom Metazoa; phylum Chordata; class Lepidosauria; order Squamata; family Lacertidae; genus Podarcis; species Podarcis raffonei. Next base: position 27,687,313 of record NC_070606.1, read on the forward strand.
TCTCAGTTACATATCATTTCCCATTTAAAGATTTCAAACTACAGGGTTTTATTCAATGTTCTCTATTTCCATCATTACAAGGATTTCTCCTTGTGCAATGGAACAGTCTGCACCTTTCTCCCCCCCCCCCCACATGCCCCCTAAATATGTTCTGGATGTTCCTTCAACTCTCAGGAGCAGATCTGGTGATGGTGCAGAGCATACACAGAGGGAGGGCGAGATGTCCTGTTGTGCCAATGTCAGTCCTTACACAAGTGCAATTATTTAGTTGAATACCACCCACAATTTTTGAAGCTATGACTTTCGTAAGAGTGCCTCAGCTGAATCATCTGGTGGGTTTTTTGGGTCTAAAAAGTCAAGCTGAAACATTACATACCTGCATCAGCTTCCTTGAAAGCTCATTAGTGAGAAATTCTTCCTCCTTTTCATAGTTCACTGCAAGTGTCTCCTTCTCCTTCTGCAAAGCTTGAATCTTCTTAAACAGAGTATTACTGATAAATTCCTCTTCTTGCTCTGCCCTTGCTTGCTGTAAGAGAAACATGTCTGTTGTGTTTTTTGTTTTAAAAAAATAAAACCAGAAACCACAAGATGCAATGATCCAGTCACCAGCAATGAACTGGATTGTACCCTAAATGTTTCTCTGCTCAGTCCTTCCTTTTGCCACTTAGCCTAGAAAGGCACTGGGCACCAAGAGAAAAATGCAATTGCTCTGCCCCCACTTTCATCAGATTCAAAGAGATGCGAAACAGCAGTGCTACCCATAAAACCCACATTAGTAAAAGTAAAGGTACCCCTGCCCAAAACCCACATTACCCAAATGCTTATCCAGAGAGCCACAGAACAGCAAGAAGTAACGCACACATTGCCGCACCAATGGACAAACAGTGCCTAGCTCTGTGTGGACTGATGGTGATTGGGCTATATAAACTAACCCAAGCGAGTTATGCATACATTTAATAGATTCCTGGGTGTGGTCAGCTTTGTTTGTTTTCTTAAGTTCCCAAATAGACAGTGGGCTTTCCTATAAAAAGCAAAGCAGATCTGTACGCACAAGTTTTAGCCAATGCTGTGCAATGACCAAACCAGAGTGCGAATATTTTTAGCCATCACAAAATGCAAGCCCTTAGGAGAGTAAAGGTGATTTTAATAGACAATAAAGCCATGTATATAAAAGGACTGGGGGATGTGATGAAGTGACAGTGGGTCTCTTGACTACTTGAGGAGTCAGAGATCCTTCATCATCTTTATACAGGACGCACACCACACACGATACAAGTGCCAAGATTTTAAAACCTCAATTCTTTGGTCCACATTTATCAGCAGCTGGCTCAAAAAAAGCAAGGAGAAACAACAAGTGCAACATATTAATAGGAATACCTGTTTTTTATGTATAGTCAACTTCTACAGTACATAATGAAATTTCAGAAATTACACTAGAAATAAAGGCCCCAGTGTGCATGTTTTAAACACAATTGCAAATTTTCACAGCCCGAAGCAGTAACACTTGCATTAGGATTCAAAGAGCTCAGAAAGAGCAAGGGGAAGGTTTGCTTTGTGTTTACAGAACTGGATTGGGCCTCTAGAGACTTCAGCTTTCATTTGTGCTTCCAGTCTACTGCAGGATTTATGTGTGCTCTTGGGGAAGATCCACCATCTGATTCATACCGGTTCCCTATCTGAGAAACTGACACAACAATGCACAAAGGTATCTGGAGAGAGAGAAAATACTGAAGTTCAAAATGTAATGCGAATGCTACTGCAAATAAGACAAGACAAAAACCTTTAGTAATCCAGTAGAACACCTAAACACTTGGTCTCACTTAGCAATACTTAACAGTTATCACACAATTTCTCAGAGCAGGAAATTGAACAAAAGATATATAAAAAGAAACAGGGCAATTAGTAATTCGCTATTCAACAACAGCAGCAAGCACAAGAGTGGGGCGACACTGGGGTTGTTGCAAAATGTGCAGTGACCCCAGGCCAGCAAAAAGACGAAGTATGGCTGCAATTCTATGCACATTCATCTAACAGAGATGGGCTTATTTCCAAGTATAATTGGATAGGACTGTGCCACCAATCTACATGTGTTCACAGCCCCCATGGTTTATTGATATTCTAGCAAAATATTTTGAATCATTTCTATTTATGATTCTACTTGCACTTTGACGTCCTTTCGAACTGCTAGGTTGGCAGGAGCTGGGACCGAGCAACGGGAGCTCACCCTGTCGCGGGGATTCAAACGGCCAACCTTCCGATTGGCAAGCCCTAGGCTCAGTGGTTTAGACCACAGCGCCACCCGCGCCCCTCTCCAACACCGACAGTAGTGAACAGAAAAGTGAGTTCTATTTTTAGAGGGTAGGAGAAATGAAATAAAAATCCATTAGGTGACTGGCTAGTTGTGAAATCCAAGCTTAGCTTCTTCTCTTTCACAACAAGTAAATTTCTCATTTTCTAAAAACATTTAAATTGGCAAACAGAGGAAAGCAAAACCTTGAATTCAAGTTTTTGAGGTTGAATATCACTGCAAATGAGAACAAGTAACTACAGCTTTTTCCTGTCACATTAGAATAACATTATTTTTCCAAACCTCCCCCCTGCAAATTGTGAAGGTGGGGGGGGGGGATGACGACATTTCTGCTTTACACTGCAGAAAGAAAAAATCCTTGCCTAAAAATATAGAAGTAGCATTTTTTGTTTTGTTTTCAAGGCTATTTGACATTGCTAAGATATGTACTAAACAAATGAAGGACAGTGAGTCACCATTCTCCAACACATAAACAGAATTTCGAGCTTGAGATATCTTTTTATTATAATAAATCAAAACGAGGCATGGACACTGGTGACCTAATGGCGCCTACATGTGTTCTAAACACGTGATGTAAAAGCCAGAGAAGTTTTATAATAAAATAATAATAAGGTGGCATTGGCTGCTTATATGTCGTGCTTTTTGAAAACCAAAAAGATTGTGATTTTTAAATGGATAGTGTACCGTATTTTTCGCTCTATAACACGCACCCGACCATAACACGCACGCAGTTTTTAGAGGAGGAAAATCCGTAGGCATGCCACCCGTAGGCATTCCCTTCATAACACGCACAGACATTTCCCCTTACTTTTTAGGAGGAAAAAAGTGAGTGTTATGGTGCAAAAAATACGGTAATTTGTGAGTTTGGACTCATCATGCCAAAAATCGGGTGAAGTCACGTCAAAGCAATGTTTTGTTCTCTCATCTTGATTCAAAGTGGTGCTCAGTGCCCAAATGGCAGATAAGACCCCCATCTTTACTTCAGGAAATTTTGTGCCAAGTTTGGCAACAGTATCTCACAAGAGGCAGCTGAACCTAGCCCAGAAAATGGGAACAGCCATGCCAAAGTGTGGTTGCAGACTCACATAATGATTCAAAATGCTGTCCGGCATCCAAATGGCAACAAAGACCACTGCCCGCACCTTGGGAACTATTCTACTAAGTCTGACAATGATATCTCAAGAGATAGTCAAACCTATAGAGGACAGATGGACAGACAAACCACTTTCCAAAATACACAGCAGATAGAAGCTCAACAACCCATGAGGGTGTGAACATCCCAAAAGACATTATCTTCCTAGTAGACCTAGGACTATAGTCAATCAAACCACAGACTGAGTCTAGATAGCTTGCTAGGGATGTCAAGAAAGGCAGGCTCGAAAGTGGTAGGGCTCACCACAGATGACACCAAGAGGCAGATGCCATCATTGTGGTTGACACAACTGCATGAAATAACAGCAATTATATGCTTCATGTAACCATTTTGTGGGCACTACCCATGTGGTGGTGAGTGTGCATTGGCTGCTCAGTCAAGGCTTATGAGATCCATTGTTGTTGCCACTGGTAATTCACAACCCATGATTACATGTGCAACTGTTATCATTATGTTAATGGAACAATCTGTTTCTTATGCTTAAAAACTGTAGCCAGTAGTCAGGGATGATTGGAATTGTGGTCCAATAAAATGTGAATGCCCCAGGTTAGCCACTTTGCCTTACAGCATTCAACATATAAACTGAACTTATTACTTTTACACCCTTACCCACATGGTTATGGACAGGCACCCATTCATGGATATTTTGCTATTGATCTAGACACCATCCTCCCAACTCATGTTTTTCTCCCTTGCTGGCTTTTGTTATTTTGTAAAAAACAAATTTTTAAAAACCTAATAAAATATATTACTAAAAAACGTCTCTACCTACAGTTTCATACAAACTTCAATTGGACTGGTTTACTGAACCGCCAAACATAATTTGCAATGCTACTTGGCCTGAGGCAGTAGAAAGGCAATGAAGCTTTGCCTGCCACTGGCGCCATGTTGCTATTTTTTTTTAATAAAAAAAAAGAGAAGACTTGTTTACTGACACATATGACACATTACCATTTCGAGATGAAAATGATAAAATGGTTTTGGATATCAGTTCTCTCCCAATCTCAATATGCAAAATGGGAACCACTGAGGAGACAAAAGCAGAAAATGCCCTCCAAATCCACATTTATTGTACCATGCAAGATACAGCTAAAAAAGGATTTAAAACAAAATCAAATAATCACCCATATCATAGAAATTATTTTATAGAGACTATAAAACTAGCTTTTCAACTGGCTCTTAAGATTTCAGCTGCAGATGTATGTAGGTTTACAATATTTTAATCTTGTTTCAAATCAGACCTCAGGCTTTGGAATAGAGCAATTTTTAAAATCCCAATTAATGCCACACACAAATCTATCAGACTATGGTGCTTGGCACAGATGCCAAGGGGGAGAATGGAAGGAGCCGCTTCCATATTCACCTAACTGCAGTTTTTCGTTTTCAGATTATAGCCTGTGTGTGTCTTGTGGCAGTGGGAATATAAAATGCGGTTTCAAAAATTATTACTGGGTTGTAAAGTTTGCTGGCCTACTATGACATCCACCCTGTGCTTGGTGAGCTTTGAACATGGCATTAATGGATCATTAGGTTGTTCCAGGCATTGATGTGACTCTCCCCGATGCTTTTTAACATCTTTATGCGCCCCCTTGCCCAGATTATCCGGAGCTTTGGGCTGGGCTGTCACCAATATGCTGTTGACACTCAGCTCTATCTGCTGATGGATGGCCACACCGACTCGGCCCCAAACACACTGACCAGATGCTTGGAAGCTGTGGCTGGATGGTTTCGTGGGAGCCGATTGAAACTAAATCCTTCGAAGACAGAGGTCCTATGGCTAGGTCGGGATGGCATGGGGATGAGGGACCAACTCCCTTCTCTTGCGGGGGCCCAATTAGTGCCATTGCCTTCCGTTAAGAGTTTGGGTGTAATCCTTGACGCCTCCCTTTCCATGGAGGCGCAAGTTACAGCAACAGCCAAGGCGACATTTTTCCACCTTCGCCGCATCAAGCAGTTGGTCCCTTACCTTTCCCGCCCCGACCTGGCCACAGTGATCCATGTGATGGTCATCTCCAGGCTTGACTACTGTAATTCGCTCTACGCGGGGCTGCCCTTGAAGCTGTCCCAGAAACTCCAGCGGGTACAGAATGCTGCAGCGAGGCTCCTCACGGGGTCTCTGCCATGGCAGCATATTCACCCAGTGCTTTTCAAGCTGCACTGGCTCCCAGTGGAGTACAGGGTCAGATTTAAGGTGCTGCTTTTGACCTTTAAAGCCCTTCACGGCCTAGGACCCTCGTACCTACGGGACCGCCTCTCCTGGTATGCCCCACGGAGAGCCTCAAGGTCCATAAATAACAACACTCTAGTGGTCCCAGGCCCTAAGGAAGTTAGATTGGCCTCAACCAGAGCCAGGGCCTTTTCAACTCTGGCTCCGGCCTGGTGGAACGCCCTGCCTCATGAGACCAGGGCCCTGCAGGATCTGATTTCTTTCTGCAGGGCCTGTAAGACAGAGTTGTTCCGTCTGGCCTTTGGCTTGGAGCCAATTTGTTTTTTTTTTTTAATATTTTTATTAAACAGTTTTTATAGCCACACAAACAAAACATAACAACGACACATACATAAACAAACAATAACAGAAACAAAACAAAAAAAAACAAGTATCATTTCATATCCTAATTTCTTAAACCTTTCTTCCTCGACTTCCTCATGCCTCCCTTTTCTGTATTCCAAATTCTAATCAATTACTCAGCAAATCTTCCCTTATTTTACTTTAAATTTAAGCTAATCTTCCTTATTCTCCTTGTCTTAACCATTGCTAATAGTAACCATTTACTTTCCAGTCCAACATCATTCTAACTTTCATTAATTTTGTAGTATTTCTTTAGATAGTCCTTAAACTTTTTCCATTCTTCTTCCGCTGCTTCTCTTCCCTGGTTTCGGATTCTGCTCGTCATTTCTGCCAAGCCCATGTAGTCCATCACCTTCATCTGCCATTCTTCCAGTGTGGGTAGATCCTGTGTCTTCCAGTACTTTGCAATGAGTATTCTAGCTGCTGTTGTAGCATACATAAAGAAAGTTATATCCGTCTTTAACACCCCTTGGCCGACAATGCCCAAGAGAAAGGCCTCTGGTTTCTTAGTGAAGGTATATTTAAATACCTTTTTAAGTTCATTATAGATCATTTCCCAGAATGCCTTAATCTTCGGGCACGTCCACCAAAGGTGAAAAAATGTACCTTCCTTTTCTTTACATTTCCAACATTTATTATCAGGCAAATGGTAAATCTTTGCAAGCTTGACTGGGGTTATGTACCACCTATAAATCATTTTCGTAATATTTTCTCTTAAGGCATTACATGCCGTGAATTTCATCCCGGTGGTCCACAACTTTTCCCAGTCAGCAAACAAAATATTATGACCAATGTCCTGAGCCCATTTAATCATAGTTGATTTAACCGTTTCATCTTGTGTATTCCATTTCAGCAGCAAATTGTACATTTTTGACAGATTCTTAGTACTGGATTCTAACAATTCAGTCTCCAATTTTGATTTTTCCACCTGGAAGCCAATTTTACTGTCCAATTTAAACACTTCATTTATTTGGTGATAGTGCAACCAATCTCTCACCTTCTCTTTTAATTTCTCAAAACTCTGCAATCTCAGTTTGTCCCCTTCCTTTTCCAGAATTTCCCAATATCTTGGCCACTTCGACTCCATATTTAGCTTTTTAACTGCCTTAGCTTCCATTGGCGACAGCCACCTTGGGGTTTTGTTTTCCAGCAAATCTTTATATCTGACCCAAACATTTAATAGTGCTTTTCTGACAATATGGTTTTTAAAGCTTTTATGTGCTTTAACCTTGTCATACCACAAATATGCATGCCACCCAAAAATATTGTTAAAACCTTCCAAATCCAAAATGTCTGTATTTTCAAGAAGCAGCCAATCTTTTAGCCAGCAGAAAGCTGCCGCTTCATAGTACAGTTTAAAGTCTGGCAGGGCAAACCCCCCTCTTTCCTTTGAATCCGTTAATATCTTAAATTTTATTCTGGGCTTCTTGCCCTGCCAGACAAATTTAGATATGTCTTTCTGCCACTTCTTGAAACAATCCATTTTATCCATTATCTGTAATGCTTGAAACAAGAACAACATTCTTGGCAATACATTCATTTTTATAACTGCGATTCGACCTAACAAGGAAAGCTTCAAATTTGACCAAATCTCCAAATCTTTTTTCACTTCTGTCCAAGTTTTTTCATAATTGTCTTTAAATAGGTTCACATTCTTAGCTGTCATATTTATACCCAGGTATTTCACTTTTTTAACCACAGTCAACCCCGTGGCTTGGAGCCAATTTGATTCCCTCCCTCCCTTTCTTTTTTATTTTCCTTCTCCTCCTGCGATGAGGCTACATTTTAATATTTTAATGTTCCATTATTTTAATGTTGTATTTTATTTTTGTTTTTAAGTTGTAATCATTCATCTTGTTTTTATTATTGCTTGTAAGCCGCTCTGAGCCCGGCCTTGGCTGGGGAGGGCGGGGTATAAATAAAAAATTATTATTATTATTATTATACTGCTCTGGTGAGAACTCAATCCAGTTTTAGTTTGGCACAATTGTTTTCTTCTTCTTTTCACAAAGTTTGCAGAACAGAAGCAGCCTAGAGCTGGCTGGCTGGATGATTGTGATAATTTTAGAGAGGCAAAGGGGGCAGCAACTGTGACTCTAACTGAGTATGTTTGTGTGTTTTATCCATTTGTATGTGCACATTTGTAAATAAGCAGATCAGTACCATGAGCTTTCAATACTCTTTCGTCTTATAAGGAGCTGGTCCTATAAATATTGACTATACTAAGCTTCTTAAGGATGTACAAAACATGCACAACTGGAAAAACAAGATGAAGAAAGTTGTGCTTTTTGGAGAAAGTTATGCCTTTATAATGCAGAACAGTGACACAAATGGAAAATGGAGAGAGGAGTTGTAGCGTGCTTAGAAAAAAGAAAGAGGACCTGTGTGACTGGCTGTGTGACATAGTTAGGCAACCAATAGAGGTTTCCTCTCCCTCATTGTACTTCTCAGAGCTCCTTGCTTCAGTAGGGTACAGGAAAAACTACACTGGTGCATGGAACCATAGATGACCCAAGTGTGCTCTAGAATAGTACACACTCATACTTGAAACAGGTTTGGCAGAATAGCTGGCATCCACTGGCTGAAACTGGAGCTAATTTGTATTACAAAATACAGAAAAATAGGGTGTGCAAACAAGTTGGAGAAACTTGCAACTTGATTCTAGCATATTGGTCATGCTATCCATCGGAATAAACTTTGAACACTGTGCTTAGAAAAAATTGTCTGTGAAGTCACAAAAGTAGTTTCTATCATTTCCTTTTCACAATGCTTCATTTTGGGTGTCTGATGTCTAAATCCAAATCATGTGATGCATTTATTACCTTGTATTTTTCCAATGGAAGAAATTCATACTGATTTGAAGCCTTCAATGAAGCTCAATCTGTTGGAGTAACACTGGTTTCCCTTACTAGCTTTGTAGACGCATTTGCCTCGCTTTGCAATGCAGCCTGCCTGCATTTAATTTTTACAAACTGTGAATTACATAAGGTTGCCTTTCGACACAGCACTATATCATAGTTCTGTATGAATGAACCTTGTGCTTGTGCACTCCCTTCTCATTCTTTAGCATGGTGGTGAGAAAAACATGGGACGCATCTGGTTCCATTTTAAAGAGGTTAAAGTCTGATTAGCTTTTGCTATGGTTTGTCCAAACAAGCCAAGATCAAACCACCATTTCTGATCCTGGCTTGTTTGGATAAACCATAATTAGCCATAGCTCCTGGTTTGGAAAGAAAAAAAATCACTTTCACAGGTTTAGTAACCCTGTGTGCCCAGCCTGGTTTCACAAGTGCACCCCAGCTCCATTGCAGGCAAGTTTTGAAAACAGTTTGTGATATGACATGGAAGATTTATTTCTCTGTTGATTCTCTGGATCAACAGATTACTGATCCAATAATTCTCTGGGCGGCGAACAAGACAATTTAAAAGCCATACAAAAATTAATACAAGGCCAAACATATAATCACAATAAAAATTGTAGCCACAATCTGCAACTATATAAAAACAGCATTAAAAAGCACCAGAAGATTCTAAATACTTAAAAAGCATGGCAAAACAACCATGGTGTGGTTAACAGGCTGGGCACCAAGAGAAGGGTCTCTGAAGATGATCTTAGGATCCAGAAACTTATGTCTAAGAGGAAACAATCCTTCAGGTAACTTGGCCTGTTCAGGACTTTAAGGTTAATACCAAAGCTTTGATTTGGTCCGAGTAATGGACTGGCAGGCAACGGAGATGGAGAAAAACACAGAAGCCCTGTGGTGCACCTAAACAGACTCTTTGGAGTGTAGCCTTGGAATATTTTCATTTCACTCTCATGTCTCCCCTCCTGTGGTGATCTCTTCATATATATAAATGGTTCCATTTTATTAAAGACTCTTTCCCTTTGTGACTTGACTATACTGACACTTTTAATTAACTGGATCATTTGAACTTTGCCACATACCTTTTGCCTTGCCTAACATTGTCCAAGCATGGCTGTTCTTTTCAGTTTCCCAGAGAAAAGAAGCAAGTTTCAATTCAACTTAGAAGGCTATAGAATATGCATAACTACAGGTAAGAGATGCACAATCTTCACTCTTAAGTTGCAAGATATTCATCAGCTTTAATAATTAACATTTCTATTCTGTGTCTAGCAGCAAGCAGAGAGCAGTTATAGTTCCACTACATGTGGGAAGTATAAATAAGAACACAGTTACAAATTACCATATTTGTTTAACTGTTCTGTTGAGTCACTCCCACCCCTTACACTTTGGCATTCTTCCAGGTTCTCTCTGAAATTCCACTCTGTTTTGCTCTATGGATGGAGTATACAATTATTAAAATAATGCCATGTAGTCAGCAAATAATGCCGTGCAGTCAGCAATAGAGTATCATGAAACAGAAAGGGAAAGAAGGCTACCTTTGCTTTTTTTTGTCTAACAGAATAAATTTGAATAAGCAACAACAACAAAGAGAGAGAAGGAGAAGGAAAATGAAAAAATGTCAATGAAGAGAGGAAAAAAGATTTAACTACGTCCTTCAATTTGCTGAAAGTTGCTATTATTTCAGAGCATCTAGAGAAAGTTACTTGGCTCCATAGCTTTTCAGCTTGGGGTCTTCACAAGGATCCATTCTGTTTTATATGTTATTCAACATCTATATGAAATAGTTGGGTGCCATCATATGTGGAGTTGGGAGCACAGAATCTTTATGCTGCTGGCACTCAGTTTTATCTCTCCATTTTATCTGGAGGTGCTATGCAGGTGTTGAACTTGTGTCTGGAAGCAGTAAGGGGCTGGATCGGGGCCAATTAAACAGGCTGAAAGCTGACAAGGTGGAGGTTCTGTGGGTGGATGCCTTCCAAGTCCAGGAATTAGGGGAGCAAACTCTTCTGTGAGGGCTTGAAGGAACAGATTCATAGTCTGGGAGTACTCCAGGATTCCAACTTTTCACCAGATCTCTTCTTCTGCGGCTAGAAATGGTCATGCCCAGCTTTGGCTGTTTCACCAGAACATGCAAAACCAAAAACATTTAACAATTTCATCACGGAGTTTACTTAGGATGAGTTGCCCAAAGAGTTGCCAGTTTCATTAACTAAGAAAAAGATGGAGTGCCTTAACATTCATAGCCATCTCTTCTGCCACACTCTCAAGAGACAACCGTAGGCCTCCTTTCTCAGAAAGCAGAAAATCTAGAACGGTAAGCATCTTATTGTAACACTTATTAGGAGGAAGCAAAAACTAAACATGTACATACTCATATGCAGGAGGATCAAAACTAACATCCTGCATAAGAAATCTAATCAAGGAGTCTAAAGAAAATAATAAAGAAAATGAAACTAAACATCAGAACAAAAGAATGCCATATTATTGATTTCCACCAAGAACCTAGTTTAATAACAGCTTTGCTTTAAGGTCCGAGTTGTAATCGTTAACACAAACCAAAAACACATATTCCAACTTCTTGCCAGGACTTGCCATTTTAGATTATTTTCCATTGCTGTACTGCACACCTCTGACCGCAAAGACATTTTACAACTCTTTGTCCAGTCTGTATCAACAGTACTGTCCTAGTTCTGGGTATCTCACCTGCAGGAGCCTTCTGTACCTTTATTGACTCATCACCAGAAATCTGCATAAATTGATGTGACAATCCCCCCAAAAGGTAGAAAGGACCTTGTGCAGAATTTTGCTTCCTATTAGAAAGGAACACGGTGGAAGTGCTAGATAGTAAGTGAATTTTTGCTCCCTAGGATGTACGGAATAGATTGGCAATTAAATAAAAATAATTAAAGGTGCATCACTGTGTACTCACACACCCCACTTGCCCAGCAAAAGTTGGCGTAGTCACTGCTCCCTCTGCAGAGTAAGTTGAAATTGTCTTTGTTTAATACTATATTTATTTGTATAAAGCTATGTCAAAATATCATTGGGGGGGGGGACCAGTAACTTTAAGGGAAATCTTATTCCATATTAATATTAAATAATCAAAAAAAATCACACAAATGGGCTGAAGTCCAAAGAACTACTGTGGCACACCCAAATGCTTGTACTAACCTGGTGGGTTTTCTTTAAAAAAGTAATTAGATTGTTACCTCACCCGCATTGCCACAGCACAAGCTACTTTTTAAAACTTCCCCTTTAAAACAGGTTTGCCATGTAGAATTGGTGTGAGGGTGGAGGAATGTGTTTTGAGAGGGTGCAATTCAAGAAACAAGTATGGATGAATAGTTCTTTGCTGTGGCCACGATTTCTATTTCCAGTAAGAAACAGATCAATACACTATAAATTTTAAGGCATCTTTGGACTTCTAAAAACACTAAGTACACTGTTAACACATCATACAAATAAATAATAATTTCTAACTTGGGCTCCAACACTTGATACATGCAGTAAAATTTCCCACTGTATATTGATGATATCATCCTTGGAATCCAATGCACAATGAGATGCTACTCATCCTGGCAGTGTGGAGAAGGTGAACTAACAACAACAACAACAACAACAACAACAACAACTACAACAACAACAACAACGATGGATTCTGCTCTACCTATCCTACAGTATACAAGCAATAGAGGTAATGTGTACCCATCCTAAATTCAAGCTCCCCTCCTAAATCCAGCACAGCTACCCCCATAAATCTCTGCTATTTGGGCACACCAGTGAGCCGCAAGAGAACAGCTAAGATGCAATCAAAAGTAACCTTTCACAAGCAAAAAGGATCCACCTACAGGAGACTGCCACCTGCATGTCAGTAAGATCCACTGTTTGTCCTTAGAGCCTCCCAAAGCAGCCTCAGCATTTGATGCAATTTGATCATTAAATGACCCCACAGAGAGAGATGCAGCAGAACTACCCTCAGAGGAGGCACACTCAGAACAGCAACTCAGAAACACAGGGGTAAAGCTCCTCCGAGGGCAGATAGTTCTTACACATCCAAAGAGCTTTGTTTTTAGTTATGTAAACAAGAGAAGAATGCCGTCAGTTTTAATTGTGGGATAGGGGGGACTGCCTCAGCTTTCAGAAGTTTGGGCAACTCTCTTCTACTATCAAATTTCAAATATTATTTTTTAAAAAACTATTCTTCTCTACATTCCTGGATGCATCTGAATACTTAATAGTGGAAGCCGTCTTTAGCACAAAAAGTTAGTGAAATATTTGTTTCGGCTTAACAAACATTTAAAAAGTTTCAGCTCTTTTCACATTAACAAATAAATTCCACTGGTTTCATAATTATGTTCAAATCTTACAGCAAAAAGAAATGTGAACTATACACAGCTACGTTTTTAAAACATTTTAAACGTTTTAAAACATTGCCACCAAAAAGAAACAGAAAAAAGCTGTACTGAAAGAGGAAGCATCTTTAAGCCCCAACGGTACTGACAGCAAAAAATGGTATAAAGTAGTTCTTATATTAACATCCTATTCTTTTTTATGCATTCACTCAATCCTTTACTGCTTGCACATTAACACTTCAGTTGTGACGCACAACTGATTTAACACTACTTTTCATGTTGCCCATTATGTATCTAGCTTGATTTTCAGTATCTAAACAGCCCTTGCAATGACAATCAAAAACTATTTAAGTGTTCATTTTACAGATATTTTTGAAAGCTATTAAAAGGCCGACTGCCAACAACTTGCTATAGAAATGCTGTACCCTTCTATATTCTTCAGTAAGCTTTTCAGAACTATCTGTACTTCTGTATTTCTGTATTACATATAAAACCATTTATATATAAACCTCTGGTGAATGCAATATTTACTCTTAAAGAAAGTATTGCCAATTGTAATTGTTTATTATCAAGGTAACCCCTTTGAACTTGCACACATCTAAGGCCTTAGTTTACATAAAGTACACATCTTTAATGTGAAGATTTGCATCTGAGGCCATTCACTGAAATCAGCATCAATAAGCTCCTCTAGTCACATTGCAAATAATTTTGGCATTTTCCCCAGAAGTTTCTGCCTCCTAACATAATATATACCAATACTGAACTTTAAATTATCCCAAGTATATCCACAACATATAAAGAGACTTGTTTCATCATGATAAAAACAAGTGAAGAAATGAGTCTTTATCACTTGCTTATTACTCTTTTCCCCCATGTGAATCCAGATCAGGTGACCCAATCAAGCCTCATTAAACATAAACTATTTGAATGAACATACCAGTTAATATCAAACTTGAGAAGTCATAGATTGGAAGACTTTCTCTGTTAGTAAAAAAGGAGATTTAATTCAGCATCCTGTGGAAGTTAATGCGTATCATCATCAAGATACTTATCAAGACACTTATCAAGCTGTTATCATTTATTTTGAAAGGGCTATCCAGACAAATAAGCATTCATTAACTCCATTAAATGTGGTCACTTTCACAGCACTTTGTAAACAAAATTTCACCCAGACTTTGGGGGAGCCTACCAGATAAGCAGAGAGCATCTACACAGGTTCCCTATGGCAGGAGATTACATCCTGATATAGGGAGCTTGCTGGGGAGAGGTATCCCTTTCAGACTCATTCTTCTTAGAATTACAGTGGTACCTCGGGTTACATATGCTTCAGGTTACAGACTCCGCTAAGCCAGAAATAGTACCTCGGGTTAAGAACTTTGCTTCAGGATGACAACAGAAATCGTGCGGCAGCAGGAGGCCCCATTAGCTAAAGTGGTGCTTCAGGTTAAGACCGAATCTCCGGAACGAATTAAGTACTTAACCCGAGGTACCACTGTACTAGGGAGCAAAAAATCATTTGTTCATTTTACTGGCATCAAAGAAGAATATTCATTTGTTCAAAGAGTATCTTGTGTCTAGTTCTAGTATCCACCAGGGACTCCTTCCTAACAGTTTGGTCACTATTCTCCAAGAAATACACAGGAAGCCAAACTTCTATAGATTCCACAAGATTGCCTCTTGATTTATAGGATAAGCTGGATGTCAAAAAGACAAACTCACAAAGTTTTCAAAATTTCAGAGCCATGTAGAATGCTACTACTATGCTTTAGAGTAAACCCTTAAGCCAAAGGTTTTCTATTATCAGAATAGATTCAAAATGAGTGAAATGTTCCAGTATGATAGTCAGTTCTCAAATAAGTATTCAAACTTAAGAACTGAATAAAGCAAACTAATCAGCAACTTCAACTAAAGAGACAGTATTTTACCTAGCTGATGAAAGTCAGTGATTGCCTAGGAATGTCTATTCCACAATGAACTAGACCAGTTATGCTACATAACTGGTTCCCCTATGTAGTCTGGTCCCTTAGAACATACCACTATTGTCAATGTCACACAATATGTTTGTGAACAGCTTGTGTCTACAACAAACAACAGATATTGTGTTCAGTATATATTTGGCTTGACTTATAGATGCTCACAAAACTAAGCTAGTGTATTTTGCCACAGTACCTAATATTCATTATTGAAGCCCTGCATATTAAAAGCCCAGCCTTGCACCAGTACTTGTGTTGTGTCAGCTCCCATGCGTCTTCATCAGGACTGTGCTTAGTAATGTAAAATAAACATCATAGCAGCCTATTTGTCAAACTATTTTGGACAACTAAAATCCCGTTAGATGTCACCTGGAGGCACTCAAGTACAGTTTTCACCTTGGCACACCGTACAAACTACATACAAAGTCAAATTTCAAAAGAAAGGCTATGGCTAATTTTCATGATCTCTGAAGCAACTCTGCTTACAGAGGCTGTAATCCTGAATCTACCATAAACCATGGAATTTTGCTAAGACTGATTAATTTCTTTCCAAGAACCAAAGCCATTTTAGACAGGCAATTCTACTTCAAATCTCTGAAAGTGCCCATTCTGATTTAGACATTATATATTTGGTCCCACACAAATACTGTAGGTTTGATTCTCTTTGATTAGAGAAAGGAAAACCATATCTAGCATTGCCCCAATGTAATGTCATTGTTGGATCCAATGAACCATTTGCGCAGCAATAACAGGACTGATGTGACTCAATGGAAGCATTCAAATGTTAGGTTTGAACAGGGCTTTGGCAACACAGTAACTAGACTTTTGACTGCAACCTCACACAAAACCAATGAAGGTGGTTCCAGCAATTCTGCCACAGAATGTAAGTACATAGCAGACCTATGCAGTACCATATGGCACCTTTTTTTGCCATGGCTTTCCTCTCAGTGCAGCATTTTATTTCCCCCCATATTACAAGTGAATGGCAACCATTCAGTGATCCGAGAGAGAATAAAGAATAAAACTTGATCCCACTGGTATGTTTTGTGACTGCTCTATGCCCTGTTTTTCTGAGTCACCCTAGATCTGGCTTTGCTATATAAAATGAGCCACTGTGGATGAGTGGTTAGAATGTCAGACTGGGACCCAGAAGACCAGGGTTCAAATCCCCACTGTGGCCATGAAGCTCACCGGGTGGCATTGGGCTACTCACTCACTGCCTCTCACTCTAATCTATCTCACAGGGTTGTTGTGGGGATTGGGGTGAGAGAACCATGTACAGGTGGCAACCATTTTGCACATGTCCAACTGATGGCCAACATACATGCAGCTTTCAGGCCTGGAGGGGGGCAGAATGCGTTTATGTGTGACCACTGACATGCCAATGACCTAGAACACAATGCCTGTGCAAATGGGAGTTACTTGTATACCACTTAGAGCTCCTTGGAAGAAACAAGTGGGGTACAGAATAGAGTAATAGAATGGACATCTAGCCCAATGGGTATCTAGTCCAAAGCACAGAAAAGGAATTTATAAAAACTATAGAAAGATCATGTATAAAGGTGTGCAATATTTGAAGTCCACCATTCATCTAGCTCCACACTTCTATTCCTCGCTGTACCCACACATAATGCCTTCCTTGCTTTTCATTGCTCTCACCAACTTGCCAGCATTCGAAATTCGTCAGGTGCATTTTGATGTCTCCATCATCTGGAGCTGCATGCCTGGGAATCCTAGGATCTTGACTCCTTTCACACACGAGTTCTACCCGTTACATTTTATCTGCACAATCAGAATGAATTTCAGCAACCAAAAAGCCATATTGAGAAATTTGGCTTTAGGGCTACCTGGCCCCAAAACGGCAACTAGGGCTATCCGTTTTAGTGATGGCAACCCTGGTTTAAGGAGCCTTTTGGCACTTAGCTTATATATCTGAGATTCTAACGCTGCAACTTACATGGGGCACCCTGTTCATTCCGAACCACGCTTCGGGCAGCCACCATCTCCAACGCCATCCTTCCGCTCAGGTGCGAATACAAAAAATCACAACCCAGCCATTCCAACAGAAGGCGGCGACGACGACACAACAACAACTGTGTGCAATAGACGTGCATGGCGGCAGCAGGAGGAGCAGAGAAGAAGGGAGCCCATTCCCTCTCCAAAACATGTGGCGAGCAAAACGAAAATAAAGTCGGCTGCCTCCAGGGGCCCATTGGCGTGGCTGCTGCCCAGGACCCAATACTGAGAAGGCCCGGCTCAGATTCGGAGATGCAATCCTGCGCGCACTCAACTCGGCAGGACCTACTTTGGAGTAGGCGCAGGATCGAGCTGTCTGCCAGGGCGAAAAGCAGCAGCTCGCGCGTGGGGAAAAGCGCGCAGGCGAGAAAAGGGGACGGAGGCGCGGGAAAGCCCTCCCAGCTGGGCCTCCACCTTCTCCCGCCGCCTCGCCAGCGCTACCACCCGGAGCCCTCCCAAGGCGAGGCCCTCCCAAGCCCCACCTGAGGCGGGCCCGGCCGGCGCCTCCCCTCCACCAACTCCCAGGTGAAGAGGCGAGCGGCGCTTGCTCCCGTAACGCCCTGCCCGGCCCTCCCGCACTCACGATGGTGACGCTGGCCTTGCGTAGGTCGCGGTTCTCCTCCTGCAGCGCTTTGCACTTGAGCTTGTAGGTCTCCAGCTCGATCTTGAGCACCTTGTTCTCCTGCTGCAGCGACGCCAGGCGGTTCGTCAGTTCCTCCAGCCGGAACGGCGAGATCACGATGCCGCCCGCTTTGCTGCCCCCCGAGGAGCCAGGCCCCGCCGGGCAGCCGGGCAGAGACACCCCCGGACCGCCGCCGCTGCCCCCCGCGCCGTCCGTGTCGCTCTCGCTGGCGCTGTCGGCCATGCCCGGCTCTGGGGAGGCGGCGGCTCCTGCTGCTGCTGCTGCTGTTGCACACACCTCAGCGCGCCTTCCTGCTCGTCTGCCCGCCTCTCGGGCTGCCGCGGCTGTGCTGCTGCTGCTGCTGCTGCGAGGCACGGAGGCGGGGTCGGCGGCCGAAGCTCACCGCCTGGGCCGAGCAAGCGACGAGAGGCTGGCGCACGCTCCGTCCGCGCCGAATATGCCGCTCTCGCTCGGCTCCAAGAAGGGAGCTGCTCGCTTCCCCCGGCGGGCCCACAGCGACGCCGACCGCGGCCTAGGGATACTGCAACGGATACAGCCAATTTCCATGGCTGCCTGGGCGGAGACAGCGCCGCCGCCG
Organism: Podarcis raffonei; assembly: GCF_027172205.1. Taxonomy (NCBI): domain Eukaryota; kingdom Metazoa; phylum Chordata; class Lepidosauria; order Squamata; family Lacertidae; genus Podarcis; species Podarcis raffonei. The sequence continues at coordinate 27,705,771 of NC_070606.1, forward strand.
CCGCCTCCCTGGGCGGAACCGCAATCTGCACGCCAAAAAAAAGAAAGGCGTCGTCAATAGTCTCTAGGTAAAGCAGCGCCGCCGCTGCTGCCTCAGGTGAGCTTCGGGCGGCGCGGCCTTCAGGCCCACCAGAACTTGCAGCCCGAGTTATATATATGAGAAAGTAAGTCGCCCACCACCACCCACCCCCGGTTGGACTGGCTTCTGAGGGGAAGGTGCGCGGCGTTGCCTTGCTAGGCGCTCTAAGGCCTTGTGTACAAGCAGGTACTTCGGGGTAACTGCCCTGCCACGGGTTGCGTGACCTATGGGTTGTAAAGTTACCTCACGACTAAAGCAAAAGCCCATGGCAACATACCCAAGTTTTATTTCAGATGGCACTTTTGACACATAAGAGCCTGCTTTGTCAAGAGTAAGCAGTGGAAATGGGTGGGGTCCCATGTGAGGGAGAATACTTGCAGGCCGCTATGGCAAAATGAATGCACTATTACTACTACTACTACTACTACTACTACTACTACTTTATAAGCCGCCTTTCTGACTGGGTTACCCCAGCCATTCTGGGTGGCTTCCAACAAATTAAAACACAGGAAGGCATCAAACATTAAAAACTTCCCTACTATACAAGGCTGCCCACAGACGGCAGTTATTTGTTTCATTGATATCGGATGGGATACACTCTTCAGCAAAACTTGCTTTCAGCCCTGCCTTCTCTACAACGCAGTCCCCGCTCATGTTTACAGTGGAGGCATGTTTCAATGAGTTCTCTGGTTTTTCCCACATAAATGCACACATGGCCTCATTGAACACAGTGAATCTTCTGAGTAAACTTTGCATAAGAGCCCACTGCTAGTCTACTGCTGTGCTTGAGTTTTACGACAGGATTCGGTTATGAAAGAAACATCTAAAAAGGGGTCTCATAGTAGCCTGAAAGTCATGCCTTCTTTTCTTCAAGATCCCAATCCCAGATTAGGCTCCCCCATTTTTGGTTTTGAAAAAAAAAACAAATCCAGCATAGAATGCAAGCCTTGGCAGAATTAGGCATGCCTACATTTGCTCATTTGAAAGGCTTAGTCTTTGGCGATCACTCATAGCCGAGTAAGATTGTCTTCTATAAACATGGTTTTAACAATTAGTCTGTAAGTGACTGTGGAGTCCTGCCTTCTTACTTGTAACCTGACCCAAATTTAGATTCACCAAATCTAAGCAGCATTGTGGACTTGTTTTTTCTTAAGTTCAATTTGTTTTGTAATGCTATGACTTGATAACATCTCAATCCTTTCTAGATGTAAGGGAGAACGAGGTTGTTATCTTGGCCAAAGTTCTGCAGAGTAGGTGTGGTAGTAGGTTATATGAAAGAGCCAGTGTGGAAACTCAGATCTTGCAGCATTCCTTCCACTTAGTTCAATGCTAAACTCCTTGAGCACTGGCTTTTGTTTTTTGTACCGCTATTTATTTATCTTTTGGTTGCTGCACACAGGGTTCTGCTATGGTGCAAATAACTTTATTTTCCCCTGGTGGTACTCTTAAATTACAGCTAGATTGTCCCCAGTCTTACATCTGGGGCAAGGGCTGGTAACATGGTGCCCATAGGCATAGTGGCATCTTTGAGGTCTTCTCCTGATGCCCTTGAAACATCTCAGCCGACCCCAAGTCCCCACTCACTGCTCCCTCAGTTGTAAGATGGCGAGGGTGGTGTTTTTTCTCTTGAAATGTACAGAGCTGAAGGAGGAAGTTGGAAGAGCGACACCCTTTCCCACTTCTTCTTTCAGCTCTATGTGCTTTTCAAGGCTCAGTTTAATTCTTTTGGATCTCAGTTTAACCATGAACCTAGAAAGCTTGGCCCCTGATCTAAGGGGATGCTGTATGTGTGATATGACATAATAGTGATGCAAGGTTCTCTAAACCTGCAGATGGCATCCAGTGAAATAGAGCAGGAGGGGTAAAGAAACTCAACCGTCTGATGAATTATTGTTGAATGTTGAGAGATCTTAGTGTTACTTGAGAAAGATGAGCAAGAGGCATGAGGCTGCTGTTTTCTGTAGCAGCCCTATGTGTCTGCTGCAGCATCATGTTGGCTTCGTTTCAGTTACTATATTATTAAGGGGCTAACTATGTGTTCCACTAAATGGCATTATTAGTGAACATGTGGGTTTTAAAAAGTTAAATTTCAGCTGTGGAGATGGCAATTTGCAGTAGAAAAAAAATGTTACAATTGGCACCAATGTCTAATGCTAATTGCTACATACAGTGAATGGGGCAATTTTGATAGAAATCATGAATAGGGAAGAATATCATAGAATTGTAGAGTTGGAAGCTCCTACAAGGATTATCTAGTCCAACCTCCTGCAATGCAGGAATCTTTAACCCAATGTGGGGCTTGAACCCATGACCCTGAGATTAAACCCTTTGTGCTCTACTGACTGAGCTTTTATAAATCTCTCTTCCCCACTTACTGTGGTACTTATGAAAATTCCACCCCAACACTTGGGCTGTTATTTAACTTAAGCACATGCACACAATTGTGATTGCTGATCATGCCATTACTGTAACATTTTAGTTGTGAAATTTGTATCCTGCCCTTTCAAAGAAGCCTGGGGAAACATGAAGGTAGGCTTATGCGAGCCAGTTGGGTGTTCTCTCCTGGGAGTAGGGTGCTGACTGTTGAAGAGACTCCTTGCTGCTCCTTCTTAAGGACATAAATAGTTAATAAGAAATAGGAGAAGTCAGGTGCTGGAATAGCATACACAAGCAGCCCACTGTACATTTCACATATATGAGCAGTCTTGGGAAGTGTCTAAACAATTCCCCCCCCCCCATATTCAAATGGAAGGCATGGTTGTTGTGCTCTGTGACCTTTGCTGTTATTTCAAAGGGAGGAAGAGGATCCAACTTTCTGTTCAAATGAACTTCGTTTTTTTTATCATCACATACCACTTGAGATGGTTGCCTGAGCAAAAGATCCTGTTTCCATGGAAGGAAAGAAAGGTGTGTCCTCTCACCATGTTGATAAAATAACTTGTGATGCAGTTGGTGCTCCATGCAGATGCCTTTATGTAAGAACGGCCATACATATGGGTGAAATATTTTGTGCTTTGGTGCATACAAGTATCTCTGTACGCCCTATTAGTGGGATAAAATATATGATTAGGCATGTGCAGGAGTCAATGCTTTAGTTTTTATTTTCCATTCTTCTCCATGGGAATTCTCAAGCTGGCTTTTGATGTTTCCTTATCCCCACATGGTGATGGCTAACAAGAGTGTCTCCCATTTAAGAAAGAAATAACAGGTGGGCTTCAGATGGACATGGCACAGACACACACAGCTGAAATTATAGGATAGTCATCCCACATCCTAAGAAGTTTTGGTATATGGTGATGCTTGCCTGCCTGATTAGAGGTATCACTTGAATTTGAGGGAAGGGCAAAATAAGACAAAAAGAAACACTTGTTAAGGGTACAAAACACACATTTCTCATGAAAGTGGTGACAACTGTGATAGGGCATTTTGGCCAGTTTTTCTCTTCTTTAGGTGGCCAGCATCAGCATGAGGTCACAATTGAAGGAATGGGTTTCCCAATAAGGCTACACAATCAGTGTGATGGTATAGTGTGATAGTTTTTGTAAGATGTTGCTGTTGTTTGCTTGTCATATTTTAACACTGTGAGGCATCTTAGGAAAGTGTTAAACAGCTGCATAATGTTGAAACTGAAAAGGTACAGATAACTAATCTTATGTTCTCTGGCATATTGTGGGAGGGAGCAATGTGACAAAAACTGTTGTGTGAAGGAGCACTTGGCTGACTTTACTTTGTGCCAGCCTTAAAATGGCAATGTCGCTTCTAGGCTCCCTAAAATGTCCCACAACGCCTGCTTTCTCAAAATGAAAATTTGGTCTTTGCAAGCTGGTTCATTGTGCTCCCCAAGTCACCTGTTCACAAAGCCCACGTAATTGGTAGTTATTCAATTATTTATGCAGCTGCTCTGGCTTTCAGCAAAAGTAGTAATTCTTGTAATGGTGGTGTATGCGGGATTTAATTATCTCTTTCCATAATAGTTATTTGTTTGTCCTGCTCCACAAAGGTCTTCTCATTTAATCCTCATTTAATAGTTCTCTAATGGCATATTCTGTCATGTAGTTGCCCTGCTTCATCCTCCTAAGGATAAGAAATTAGACTTCCTGTGCACACTTATGCCCAAGTAAGCCTCATTGAGGGACGTGGGTGGCGCTGTGGTCTAAACCACAGAGCCTAGGGCTTGCTGATCAGTAGGTCGCCGGTTTGAATCCATACGATGGGGTGAGGTCCCGTTGTTCGGTCCCAGCTCCTGCCCACCTAGCAGTTCGAAAGCACGTCAAAGTGCAAATAGATAAATAGGTACCGCTCTGGCAGGAAGGTAAACGGTGTTTCCATGTGCTGCTCTGGTTCGCCAGGAGCGGCTTAGTCATGCTGGCCACATGACCTGGAAGCTGTCTGCGGACAAACGTCAGCTCCCTCGGCCTATAGAGCGAGATGAGCGTGCAACCCCAGAGTTGTCCGCAACTGGACCTAACGGTCAGGGGTACCTTTACCTTTAAGCCTCATTGAACATAGCAGGACTAGCTTCCAAGTAACCAAGCACAGGATCAGCCCTTCCCCCTTTTAACTTTGGCATTTTGATTCATAAGCAGACAAACCTTGTTATATTTCTGGGGCAGTGACAAGGAGACCTCCTTGAGCTGGTGTATACTGACTGAGGCTGCAGTCTTACTTACCCTTACTTGTGAGCGAGGCCTGTTGCATTCAGCGGTACTTGCTTCTGAGCAGACACAGGATTGCACTGTGAGGCATTGAATACTATACTGGTGTGTGTTTAATGCAGTGATGGCCAAATTTGGCCCTCCAGCTATTTTGGGACATCATCCCCGACCACTGGTCCTGTTAGCTAGGGATGATGGGAGTTGTAGTCCCAAAACAGCGGGAGGGCCAAGTTTGGCCATCACTGGTTTAATGATTGTGAAGAATCTTGGCTGCTGACACCCCATGCATTTCAAGCACATCCCCCTGCCCAAATGAATCCTGGGAGCTGTAGTTTACTTCTCATAGAGCTACAGTCCTCAGCACTCTAAACAACCCACAGTTCCCATGATTCTTTGTGGTGGTGGGGAACATGTTTTAAATGTATTGAGTGTTCTCAGTCAACTTTCAGAAACTTCATTCAGCATGACCAGTTGTGAGGAATGATGGTAGTTCAACATCTGGAGGGCGGTAGGTTACATCTGGAGGACAGTCTAACTTATGAGTATTTCCACACATGCATCTATAATCAGCTTAGAGCCTCTGTCCTTGCCACATGTGAATTTTGATACTGCAGGAGATAATAAAGAAGAGAACTTGGAATGTATATTGCAGCTACAGTAGGTTTTACATTTGCATTATAGACTCATTTAAGAAGCTTTTTAAATGCCTTTTTCTCCTTAAGAGTCTCTGCTCCAATCACTGAAAGACCCCCCCCCCTTTCCCCTCTGACTGTAGCTGTAAAGAGTACACTACAGATGGCATTATGGTTTTGGGAAAGCAGACAGCAGGCCCCATTTTCCTTGTAAATGCTAGCATTTTCAATTTTCAGTATTCAAATGACTCAGGAAAAATACATGCTGCATCAATAAGCTTGCTCCTCAATGAATGAATTTAAAGAAGGCAGAAAAATAGGAACCAAAATGTCAGCAGCATTTGGAAGCTATGCTCTTAAGTGGTTTGGAGGAAATTGTGGCCTGTTACCTGAGATACGGAAACCATAGCCTGCATTTTGCCCTGCAGTGGAACTTGAGAGGAAGATGTGGGCTGCAATGCTATACCTACTGTCCTAGGAGTCAGCCCCGCTGAACTCAATAGGACTTACTTCTGAGCAGTGTTTTTTCCCCCTAAGAAAATGTTTAGCGGTGCTCTCATTTTCCTACTCATATTGAAATACTGCCCCTCAATGAGACCAAACTTAGATTCACAAAATGTTTAGGGGTATGCATCCCCCGAGAAAAAAGCACTGCTTCTGAGTAAACATGCTTAGGATTGTGCTATTGAGTGCCTTACAAGAAGATACTTGCACTATGCTAGGTAAAAGCTAGTATTTAAATAATGCATTTAAAAAGGGAATATGTTTTGGGGAGAGGAGAGGAAGTAACAGCTTGAAACCTGAAATCTAGTATTTCCTGCAGTTATTTTTTTCCTGCTTTATTTATTTACTGGCCAGGGAGTGGAAGGGGGAATAGGTGCAGCCATAGAACTTCATTTGATATAGAACCTTACAGTTGGGCAAGGGTAATTACTCAGTTTCGTAAAACAGGACAAGAGTCTTTTGAAGAGTGGAGTTCTACTTCTAGACCACTAGCTGTATTATTGATTAAAGCATCTTGCTTTCTGAGCAATTGATTTTTCACCTTTTAAAAATATTTTCTCTTAAAAGAGTAAATATGCGGAAGGGCTGGCCAACATATCAACAGTTACAAATAAAAGAGCACGGCGAGGTAAAAATAAGACCTTATGAAAAGGTTAAGAACCATTGTAACAGCTGACTACAATATCACCAGGTATTGCATATCTTCAACCAAGATAAAAAAAATAGGATTTGAACAGAAAACATCAAAATTGCAACGTGAACTTCTGCAACAAAATAGGAAAATAATATCGAAAATATACAGCTTGCTCCTTGAATGGGAACTGAAAGATGAGGTAATAAAAGAACCAATGATAAAATGGTCACAAGAGCTGGGCCAGACAATTCACTTAGACAGATGGGAAAGACTATGGAAAACTGATATAAATTGTATAGTGTGCTATTTGATTAAGGAAAACATAATGAAGATGTTTTACCGCTGGTACCTCACCCTAGTAAAACTATCAAAGATGTACAAAAAACAATCAAATCTCTGTTGGAGATGCAAAACAGAGGTGGGGACGATGTACCATATATGGTGGGGGTGCAAAGTGGTGAAACAATTCTGGATTATGATACAGTAAGAGCTTAAAAAGATATTTAGGAGTTCAATCTCTAAAAAACCAGAGGCATTTTTGCTGGGTTTAGTATTGAGTGACATCCCCAAGGATAAAAGGAATGTATTCCTTTACGCAACCACGGCAACCAGAATCGTAGTGGCGAAAAATTGGAAAACTGATAAAATACCAGAATTATTAGAATGGAGAACCAAACTTCTCGAATTCGCGGAGATTGCAAAATTAACAGCATCAATCAGAGTCTGCTCTAATCAAAAAATTAATAAAGAGTGGGAATGTGTTAAGGAAAACATGAAAATGGCCGGTGCTGGAGCTTAAAAATTAATATGCAAAAGTTTAAAAGGTGCAAGGAGATAGGATAATATACTAAGGATGGAATAACAAATAGAGTAATGCAACAATAACAAAAATAATAGTAGGCAAAGAAGATCCCACACAGGTGGAGGGAAGTACTGGGTTGTGGGGGAGGGAGGTGAAGGCATTAATTGAAATTGTTAAAGATTGGCATAGGATTTAAGAGACTTAAAATAAGGAATTAAAATAAGGAAAGCAGAAAGCAGCAAGAAATATCAAGTAAAGATATCGGAGAAGAGATCAGTGTAAATGAAAACATGAGACTTATGGTTTTGCTATATATGATTTTATTTTGGAGTTGTCTGTTGTAAAGAATGTACATTATGTGAATAAAACAATAAAATCAAAAAAATAGAAAAAAGTATTTTCTCTTTATTATGAAGCCCCTTTTTCTTTCTTGCAAGGTGCCTGTATTTTCAACTGTTACGCAATAGGTGGAAATCCAGCAGGGTATGCTTCTCAACATAAAGTTGCAGACATGAAAAACCATTCACCTGCTGAATTTCTGCCTGCCATGTAGCTGTTTAAAGCACAATAACCCTCTCCCCAAAAGGTGGGAACCCCCCCACAAGGAGTGATAGAAACTTGCTTTTATAAAAGAAATGCATGAAGGTTCCAATAGACATGATAGATTTCTTTTTCACTAGGAGCAAAATTCTGCCACTCATTGTACTGTCATAGTCATATTGATTCCTGTATCTTTTACAGAGAAGCTGAAGCAACACCGACAATCAGCAAGACGTCTGCCTTCTCCCCTTGTTGTGTCACATAAGAGCAAGGTATGTAACTCTTCATTGCTGGAGGGATAAGCTTAGATGTTGCTGCTCTGGCTGATTGTAATACCTGTGAGGATCCTAGCACTGCTGTTGAAATGACTGGGATATGCTGTAGGCCTTGAATAACCTCCATTGCTGTTGCTTGTTCTTTATCTGGCTAGGCATGCTGGTTGATTGTAACATAAAAGGCACGTAGGCAGGTCCACTGAACCTTCTCTAGCATTCTTGACTGTGTCCCAGGAGTGGGATGCGAGGACTGTAGGAGGCATTTCCCCCAGTAATATTTTAGTTTGTTATAATGAATGCTGATGTACATTGGCACAGTATCAGGAAAGTATATTCTTGAGCAGAGAGTTTGTGGAATGGTTTGAATTGTTTGATTCTAGTGTTTGTATTGTATACAGTACCTGGATGGCTCTGGCAATATGTAACATGTTATTTCACTTGTTAAAAGGGAAAGTCGCAAACCATATGTACTGGCCACATTTAAAGCAGGTTTGGAGAAAGCTAGTAAGTGGGCATTTCTTGCATTTGAAGTGTAAGCTGGGCTGAGGTGCTTTTTGATTCTGCAACATATAGAACATAATAATTTCCATGCCCCGCAGCAAAAATAACTAAATCCTGGTGGAGACATATATTAATTTTAGTGTTAGAGATTGCCTTTATAAAAGTATTTCCACATAAATGCTCAGAACTCTCAGTGCTCACAGCACTTGTTAGGAAAGCATCTTCAGTCAGTCTTTATAGATGTACAGTGTGGATTTGGAGATTGCTAGAGTAATTTTATGTCGCTGCAATTTACCTTTCAATTGTAGCACCAAGATGTTTGGGGATAATTTTCTTACAGTTTTCCAAGTGTTTTTGTTGCCAACAGCCAACACTTTCTTGATTGCTCTTTCTTTGACTTTTGTACAAAATACACACCTTGCAAAAGAACTCCAGACATGGGGAAACGCTGAAGAAAGTATGACCAATTAGCATTATTATACAGCTTAAAAAAACAACCACCACCAACCTGTGATTCATTGCAGCTATATTACCCTCTTTGCTATAGGGACCAGGACTGGAACTAGTCATGTTTGGAGATGTTTAGCTGCCACCAAAAATAGCATCCTGACATTTTCTTGTCCTCTGTGCCCTGGTAATGTATGCTACTGTGAAACCCATGTCACAATTTCTGGGTGCTGTGGTGATCTCCACCACATTCCACTTGGGCTGCCCTTTATGATGACTTGTAGTGCACTGATGTTACATTGTATGCTTTGTTGTATTATGCTGTGTACACCCTCTTTGTTTACTCTGCATCCAGTCAGTGCTTTTTTCTGGGAGTTCTCAAGGGTATGTAGTACCAGCACCTTTTTTCTAGAAGAAAAGCACTGCATCCAATGAACTCCCATTGCTAGTTTGGGAAGGTGTACACACAACATTAGCTATAATCTATATCTATCCTGTCATTTCCTATGAAATACTGTGTTTTGATGCATTTTCCCACAAACTATATCTGATCTAAATTGATAAAAAGAAAGGCCTAGCTGCATCTTAAGCTGGTAATGTGTACACAGCCATAAACTCTCTGGGGGAGACATGATTTTGCTACATGCCTGCTGTCTTGACTAGTTCCAGACTAGTGCACTATTGCCACCCAAGTTACCTACAAAAATAAATGGACAATTTTTTATATGTGGGGAGATGAAACAAATGCTTTTTATTGTATAAATAACTAAAGTGATATTTAGTGTAGTTCAGCTCAGAAATGATACTTTTCAACAGAGATCGTTCACATGTGCAACAGAGATAGTTCACATGTCCTCGTGTACTAATTAAATCTAGAGAACAAGTGATGAATATTCATGAGTAGAATTAATCCATGAATAGAATTAATACTTTTAAAGAGAGATAACAGTATGCTACTATGTTAACAGAATTTAAGTATTTATGATTGCAATCCAGTGGTGGTACTACACACTTACGTGCTGTGGAAAATAGTCCTTTTGTCACTGAAAAGTTGCAAATGGCTCAGTCGTACTAAATGAGCATTGATCATTTGCCTTCTGTTCTATTTTCGGACTCTTATCTGTGTTGATTGCAAGCTACAAGTTGCTGGTTGGAAGCCCAAAGTTGTGCAGCATTTTTTTTAAAATTCTTCTGGAGTTTTAAGTTCCAAATCAATGTAATATGAGGATATTTATCATCATAATGACTGTTCTGGAGTACCCCAAGGATGAGCTAAGAATCTGAACACTGATTAAAAGACATAAGGGATCAACACTCCCCTCAGAAGTAGGAGGACAATGATGGACAGAGTGGAGGAAGCGGAAGCTGTGAGCCAAGCACTTAGAGAAGCCCTGTGAGGATGTTTTATTTGCACATTTGTTTATTTGCCTATCCAACATATGGCTGGTGCATAACCTGGAGTAATGGTTCTTATTAGAAATGGTACAAGAAACACCACTTGTATCTGAAAGTGTTCCACATGTGAGTGAAAGGCAAAATACCTATTCTTCCAGTGCATCTAGTGAAATGCACTCCACAAAGAATTGATGGTTGATGTTCTTCATGCATCATTTTCAATCTGCTACTATAATCTTCCACTTTTCTGCAAGGGAGTTTGCCCATGTCTTCTCTTCATTGCTTTGCTACTGAAGGCAGGAGACAGGTTCCATCATAAGGCGAGCCACTATGACATCAGCAGCCCAACCTGACATCAGTAGCCAGTAGCATTCACTGCACAGGAATGAAAGATGGGAAGCAGGGGTGAGACCCTGAGTTAAAGGGATGACATGGAAGCAAGCAGTGTATGGAGGGAAGGTGATGAAGTCAAGGAGGAATGCAAGCAGTAAGTCTGGGAAAGAAGGTGTGGAAGAAGAAGAGCTTAAGGAGACAGAAGCTGGATCAGAAGAAGCTTGGAGGCTTACAAAATGAGAAGAAGCCAATATCAGAGAAAGAGAAGAGGTGGCAGGAGTTTGAGGGAAGATGTGAAACAATGCAGCAGGCAGAGGAGGCATGAAGGCAAAGAGATGGGAGAGACCCAGAGAAGAGAAGGTAGGGCAATGCCGCTTGGGAGCAGGAAAACTTGGGCATACAGTCTCTCTTTGTAACCACATTTTCAACATGTGCCACTCCCACCATTTCCACAGGAGTATGAATAAATACCACAATATACATATAAGTGAAGAGTTTTAACACAATTTATTTTATGCTTAAATAATCAACTAGATCATCCAGTGTTTGTGTTTTCTTCATACATATTTAATTAGAGCTATTATCAATGAAACCTGTTTTCATATGAAGATAATTAACAAATTAAAGTATTTCACCAAAAACCCAAATAAAAATGCCCTTTAAAACACAGCAGCCTTAGCAACCTAATATTACACTGCTAGAATGATTACAGATGATTGGCTTACTTAAAGATTCTACATCTTAGAGCCAGTACACAATACAGTAATATTTTTACAGCGTGCTGCCAGTCTGTTAGCTAAGAATTTCTCTTCATTTCTTTTTTTTTTTAAATATCCCAAACTTGTGCTGACAAGAGCACCAACCCACTTCTAAAAGCTGCAAGCATATTCCCCCAGTATAAAGCAAGAACAGATAGCACCCCCCTCCCTATAATGCAACTACTGTATATGTTATGGTTTCTTTAAATTTCAGGTCGTTTCCATTGAAAAAATTGGCAACAGCAACAAATATTAGATGAAGGGCTTTGTGTTTACAGGTAAAGGGCACACTCCGCCAAGCACTGCTGCTGTGTAACCAGCCTTCGTTTTCAGTGGCGGTTGTGCTGGAGCCCACTGCAAGCCCCATTTAAATGCCCGGGGGGTGGGAGGGGCCTTAGCAGCTGTGCTTGGTTGATTGCACCCCCCAGAGTTTTATTTGTCACATTGCGGCCTAGTGTTTGCAAAACTGGAAAAGATTTCATCAAAATAAGGTGAATCGCATGCATCAAAATATTAGTACTCTGAAGAAAAAAAAATGTTTTTTTCACAGAACTACAGAATTCCTCATTTTAGGAATCATTAAATTTGCAGCAGATTTTAAAGATTTTTTTAAAATCAAGCTAGCGTTTTGCATATACAAACATTATAATTGCTAAATATACAAGAATCTGTGAAGATACACCCAGAATACCCCTGCAGGTGTAGCCGTTTGAGACACTGATTTCTGTTCAACATGAATGCAATATTCCGTTTGTGAGCTAAGAATTATCAACATTTATTCTACTTCTCCTTAGAATTTATACAGTGTTATTTATTTACAGTGAAACTATTGATGTTAGTTATTTTTTTCCTTAAAAAAAGAGAAAAAAACGAAAGAGTATTTTATTACCCTGACAGTTTGGGTCCAAGAAAAATAAGGCGAGCTGTTGTGGATTTTAGTAAATTTTAGTGTCTTTCTGTGGTTTAAACCATTTTTTCAGTGTCGTTACATCCCCTCATCCTACAGGAATTCCTTTTTTCAGATGACATCAAATTGCTTCAACGAAGCTGTTCCAGTGTGGGAATCTTGTATATACACTGCATCGTTCTCCATTGCACACTCTCCAATGCTGTGAATGAAAGTGAATTTCCATGCTCTTGTAGAACTGGCTCATGCTAAATTAAATTTGTTTTGTTCGTCGCATAAAATCCATGCGGTTAATGTGTGGAAGCAGCAAACACACACACACACACGCTTTATCAGTGACTTGAAAATTCCTGTTGATTTTTTCCCCCATTTCCTTGAGTTTCTCTCTAGAATACTGGCAGTAAAAGCGTACACAGTCTTGAGACAGAAGGGAGAGGGGTGAGGGAAGAAGAAGAAAAAAACAGTACCAATATCAGAAATCTACCTTTCAAAAGCACCTAATATTTCAGTCCTAAAGATTCCTTTGGCATAAGCAGTAATGACATAATCTTTGCAATAGCGGCTTAAGTGTATGTTTTTGTGGTGTTGGCCTGCACAGGCCACCCTAAGCATGTCTTTGTTTAGAAAGGGGCGTGCTGGTGCAACATTTGATAACTTGGCATAATCACATTAAAGTTATGGTACTTGAAAGATCATCACACTCCTTTTATTCATAAATTATCAATATGCTCTGCAAGAGAGGGCCTCCTTCAGGTACCATCTGATCAAAAGTTCTGTTCCATACAATACAGGAATCAGACCATTACTGTGGTGGCACCTACCCTTTTGGTACTCCCACAATTTAAAAGATAGGCACCATTTCTAGTGTATTTCCGTTGGCTAGCAAATACTTTCCTTTTTCAGCAAGCCTTTTAAGTAGAGATTTTTGTCCCAGTCTGTGCCTGTATTGAATCTGAAACTCTCTTAACATATGCCATTGTTGCTGGCGTGCCTCTTTATTGCTTCCTAAGACTCCATTTTTGCTCAGAGTATTAAGAGTAGAATGTCTGTGTAGCAAACTGACCATTTGCTGTTTGTATGTTATGAATACGTCGTCTTCTCCACATGCCGGACTTCCTTCTTCGTCTTCATCTTATAACCTTCTCCCTGCTTTAATGAAAAGGTATACATTCAGAAATCAGATGCCGAGGTTGCTATCAAACTGATTTCTAGCAGGTCCCATGCAGCTGGAATGGGACAAGTAAGAAGCTATTAAATCTGAGCACTTCAAAGACACACAAACCACAGCTCTGTAGCCAGTCTACTAAGCTGCAAAAACACAAGCTTTCAGTACCATCTGAGTACAGGAAACATAGCCTTACAATGTTATGAATTGTATGCTAGACTGGGATACTGCCGCAGTTCAGTGATGATCAGGAAATATCACAGGTCTACTTCCCTTAATGCAATTTTGAATTTTGAATGTTTCACCCCTCTTGAAAAGCCAGATTCCCAGATTTCCCTTTCTGGGCACCCCAAGTTAGCAGATCCTTTGGAAACAAAGCTCACTGCTCTTAAGAGAGTTCATAACAGCTCAGCTTCAACTGAAGTAGATTAGTAATGGAGAAAATGTCATGAAAGGGAGGAAGAGGAAAGCCAGTAAAAGTATTTGCTAAAGCGAAACGCATCTGCAACAAAATCTAAAAGCTGACACACAGTGCAGATCTCCTGTCTTTTGCCACTGAAAGACAATAACCAAAGATGCATAGTACTGTTGAAGGAATGAAAGCTCATTGGTATTAATGAAAAAATGTGGTCTCTAAAAAGCATAGGTCTAATACAGAAGAACCAGAGTTTTCACAAGTTGCTTTTTCTGAAAATTGTGAGATGCAAGTGATGGTCTCAGCCTACTCTCCCGTCTAACTACATAAAGGTGTTCCATGATGCTGAACCTGATACTCAGTTGGACAAGGAAAACCATATTTAGACAATCCCATTTCCTCCTCATTAATGCCTGTCATTCTCCCTGTTTTTTTAAAAAATTAATTCATTGAGAGTATTCCATTCTCCTGATGTAGAAATACATTTTTCTCACATTTTTTCCTTTTAAATTGGCAAACCAACTTTTGCCTGCAGATAGAACATAGCCCTACTGGCAAAGGATTGGCAGCATCAAAACATTTTGTTAGAAGAAAGTTGTGCTTTTGACAGGGTAACCAAGTAAACCATTAGGTTAGGTCATTAACTTGTGCTGGCCAGTTTTAATGGGGGGGGGCAGTCTGTGAATTAAGGGCACACTTGTTTATTTTTTGATGCTGTTTTGCTTCTGGGGTGTTGCTGTATTTGAGAATGGCTTTAGCCTTTTCTTTTTTTAAAAGAAAGCAACCTTCCCTTTTTAGGATAAGCAATACCTTTTGTTTATTAAATAGCATGGTATCTTCTTTCAACTTCTCAAAAAGGACAAATGCTTAAGTCTGGGTATTGTGCAAACTTACCTTAAATGTAATTCATTAATTGGTTAAAAGACAGGTGATTAATCAAGACTTTCCCTAGGGCCTTTTTTAAAAATAGGAATTCAAAGATCATTAGAAAAGCTGACTTCAATTTGGACCTTAATAGGGGAAAATTTAGAAGAAGAATAATCGCTTGGTGCTAAAAAGTAAAAAACCAAAACAAAATCCCTCCACAAATCTGGCATTGTTTTAGTCTGTAATCCAAACGTCAAGGATAAGAAACCTCCCTGATAGCTTTCGACTTCCATCAGTATCGGGCATTGTGGATAGTGGTCAGGATTGAGGGCAGCTATAGTTCAGAAACTAGAGGGCTTCAGGCTCCCCATCGCTGGTTCTTGTTTCATGCTTGCACCCATAGCTACCTGCAGTGCAATCCTAGCATAACGTTTCCTGGGAAGTCACACCCTACTATGTCCACTGGAGGTGGGGACTACTCCCAGGTAGGTTTCCACAGGATTCCAGCCTGTGCCACAGAAAGCTCTTTTACAGCAAAAGACCACAAAGTTAGCCCCCCCCCCAGTTTGCTGTGTGTCATCCTCTGTCAAGCTAGTAAAAGAAACTGGAGGAGGTAGTAGGAGATGGGAATGGCAAAGTGTGTTCAGGCTCAGACTCCGCCATTTCAAATGGCTGTATTAAAAACCACTCCTAATGCTAACGTTTCCTACTAGAATATCAAAATGAAATACATTTCTCTCAAGAATCTGAAGGCACTGAATGAAAAACCGAAGAGCACACAACACACTATTTGTGAGACCTCGCCTTGTCTGAGTTCAAATGCACAGCTTGTCAAAAGCACAGGCACTCTTGCTTTGCATTGCTTTAAAGTTAAACTGCAAGCAATATTTAGCATTTAGAGAACAGCCCTTATTTGCTATTCCTGCACACACACGCTGGTTACCATGTCACCAGGTTTTTTCTCATGTGGGATAACAACACGCCTTAACACTTTCCGGGTAACCTGTAGGGAAGCAATATGGAAAAAAAAACAAAAATCGATACTTTTTCCACCCGACTCTGAAAGGACAAAGCTAATGTAAAAAGAGTCAACAGAGAGAGGCAGAGGGAGAGGGAGAGGGAGAGAAGAATGAAAATGCAAGGTGGGATTACTTTTCGGGTGACGAGGTTGCCTTCTTCATCAGTAAACTGTTCTTCTGTAACAGATTCACCAGGAATGTTTTTTGCCTCCTCACCCTAAAGAATGTGTTACAATATTAGCCAGTTACCCATATTCCCAAATATTGGCTATTCAACACCACTCCGAGCAATAAAATCATGCCATGTTGGATTTTACTTGTCAGAAACAGCAGCTACTGATGTCCACATGGTAATGTCACATTTTAAAAGTCTTCTTAAACTTAGACAGAAGCCATCTGTGATGGGCTGTCATTGGAAGGAGAGTTTGCCTGTAGTGGAAGTACTCTGTGTACATGCACAGGCCTATCTTGATCCGTGCCATGCTATGAAGGAACCCCCCAAAAATGGGTGGGATTTATCCAACAAACCCCATCAGTGGAAGCCCTGTGCAAGGGCTTTAGCTTGTGCAACAGGGCTTTCAGTCCTTCCCCCAGCACCCCGCAAAATTTGCTTGCGGGAGTCAGGAGAACCCTCAGAACAATATGTAGGGGTGTTTCATTCTGTTTGGTAAGCTGAAATACTTGCGCCGATAGAATATTTGTAGTAGCATGGTGTTTACTTCTACTCAGAGGATTCCCCCCCCCAAAAAAAATAATGGTTTTCCTTTCTTGCTGACTATTCCAGCAGACAAAAACTAAGGTTCCATTTACCCCCATGATTCTTTTTAACTTCACATTTTGAATAGGCCTTCCCTTACACTATAGGGTTTTTTTATAAGTCATACCAGAAATGCTGATTAGTCATTGATGGCCAGGTAATAAATTACAGAAGCAAACAAATTAGTGTGTTTAAAAAGTCAATTCTGGCATGCAGAAATAGTTCATCTTGACTATATCACTTAATACTGCAGTTGCTGTTATCATGCTTGACTACTCTTTGCGTTTGAATCTTAACTGTTATGAAAAGCTGGAACAAAATGGGAAAGCAGTTTAGGGTAAAATCATTTTCTCTGATATGCTAACTTTAAACATTCAGAGAGGGTTTTTTTAAACAACAACAACAAAAACCAACCAACCAGCCATGAGATAACTGTCCAACACATGCATTCTGAAGTGGAACAGCCCCTAGGAAGCAGACCACATGTTCAGAAGCTGAATCTCTGCATCCTAGGGAGCTGCTCTTAGAAGAAGAAAGCGAAAGAGCCCTGCAACCCATGGAGGTCTTTCTGACTGACTCTTATTGTGTCTTCTTCCCTTTTAGATGAACTAATTTCTCACGGCATGAACTTTCCCAGGCAACTGGCTCCACCGGTAGTGTAGCTAGGTAATCTCAGGCCCTGGGCTTCATGGTCTTACCCTACACTTCCCTCTTTAGATGGCCATGTGTGTTGGCTCAGTTGTGAAGCACAAAACTAACATTCCTCACCCTCCCCACAACAATGCTTATTTATGAATAAGCACAATTTTGCTGTAGAAAGTGATAATATATTTTACAGTAAACAGAATAAAGTGAGCATCTTTTTTTAAAAATAGAAAGATGTTGCGGTGACGTGGCATGCCTGTGCTGGCCCAGCTGCTGACACCAGGCCTGTTAGCCTGTCATTTCGGACTCTATAGGGTGGGCAGGTGCTGTGCTGCAGTGCCTTTGATTTTGGCCCTGAAGTCTAGCCCTCTGCATCACTGCCAAGTGCCTGGTAGGAGCAGACAGACACTCTACAGACTACCTCAGACTGTGGAGGCAGAGAATACCCATCATGACTAGTAGCCACTCTCTTTCGGATAGATATTTAAGTGTTAGTCAAGAATGTGCATGAATTGCATAAATTACTGAGGAGCAAAGAGAAGAGGAGAAAGATGTTGGGGGGCCATGAATATTTTTCTGCCTCCCTCCAAGAACCCAGAAATTTTGCCAGTGGTGGCAAAACGGGGGAATAAACCTAAGCTAGACATATTATGTAATTAAAGTAGGTATCAGCCCATCCGATAGATAGTAATGTAAAGAACTCCCTAGCTAGTCATCTATTTATTTTTCACATTTATAACCTACTCTTCTCCGCAAGGGAGCCCAGGATTGCTCAAAATAATAAAAATTACATAAAAGGTTTTTTTAAAAAACAGAACTATAACTTATTGCAGACAGCAGCCTAAACCAGCCAATTGTTCATCAGTTGAGGTAGTAGGGATAACCTTTCCCGTACCGCTGATTGTATGGATCAGCTCATGGAGGGGGGCTGTGGGTCTTGTACATGTGTGTGGTTTGTGGATGTGCAAGAGTGTGGGGTCACATCTGCCACTAGCATACAGCCCCCAGAGTGTTTCTTGGCCAACGGGGAATACCATCCTTGGGTTGAAAAAGGCTAATCACCCCTGATTTAGACTGTTCAGAAGAATGCTATTAAAAACAAAAACTGCAAGAACATAGGATCCTGCTAGATCAGGCCAACAGCCCAACATCTTGTTCTCACAGTAACCAACCAGATCCCTGTAGGAAACCCACAAGTGGGATCAGAGCACAAGAGCGCTCTCCCTGTGCTTTCCAGCAAGTGTTATTCATATGCAATACTACCTCAGACTGTGGAGGCAGAGAATACCCATCATGACTAGTAGCCATCAATAGCTTTGTCCTCTATGAATTTGTTCAATCCTCTTTTGAAGCCATCCAACTTACTGCCACCGCTACCTCCTGTGGGAGGAATTCCATAGCTGTGTGAAGTACTTTCTTTTATCTGTCCCAAATCTTCCAACATTTAGCTTCAAAATCAGAATTAATATATCTTTCACAATTGTTACTAGCCAATCTATAATGGTCATATTTGCAAAACTGCTGTTGATCCAGTTTATAATTTCACTATACTGAGTGGCATTTGTGTATATTTAGTCAAAGTGCACCTATAGAGGCAAAGTCATGCTGCACACAGTGGGATTACCAAAGGATACCCATCGTGCAATTTGGTTGTTTTCCACCACAAGTCTTAAGATTATACAAGGGGCAGCCATCAGTTATGAAATACATACCACACCAAGAGAAGGAGTATAATGTGAACACTATTAGTACTGCAGTCCAAGACCCAACTCCATGCCAGTGGGAACTACAGTCATGCGATACCTTCAGAATCAAACGTCGCCGATAAACCCTTGTAGTGATTCTCTGTTCTTCATCTGAGCTTGAATCACTCTGAATCTCAATGTCACTGTCACTGTCACTCTCACTATACTCCTGATAAATGCAGTTTTTAGTACATTTTACCAGCTCATTTAAAAGACAAACATGAATCTGAGCAGGAATAGAGGGGGAAAATGGTTATACCCAACATTAGTTCATCCTGAAAAATACCATAGGGGGGAATGTCTGCAATCTTGTTTTCAGGGTAGGTAATATTTCAGTTAGGAGCATTTTGCCATGTCCACGAGTGAGGTAGGCATTCTGCATGCAGAGCTACCTTAAAAATACTTCAAAATACACCACAGTTTTGTACAGGTATAGCCTGGCATAGCCATAAATGCTTGGCAGGCTACATGCAAACCATAGTTTACTGACAGGGAGGCACACCCTTGGGAACATGTACTCCCTTCCCACTTCTGGTGCACATTTCCCCCTCTTGTCCCTTGTTGATCTCAAGTGTGGTTTTATATTACATCAGCAAACCATTGATTGTATATCAGGGGTTGGGCACAAGACCAGGGTTTCAAATTCTGGTTAAGTGCAGACTCTTGTTTAGGAATGTTCAGGGCTACAGGGAAGGAGGAAGGGCATGGGAAGGCTCTTGTGGTTGGCTCCTCATTTGCAAACCACGGTTTGCAGAAGCAATAAAAAAGGCAAAAAGACTGAAGAATATTAGCAGAAATAATTCTATGATTCTAAGTAGAAGCCCACAAGGAACTTGCGACAGAGGGTAGAGAAGAGAGTAAAGAGCATTTTAATTTTTTTGCCTTCCATCTGCTCCCGTGGCTGTCTCAGCTGACCGGCAAGAGGATCCTGGAGAGCTTGGCACCACAACCCTAGTCCTTTATGTACTCCTCAGAGTCCTCTCTTATGCTGAGTCTATGGACCTGGGTGGCCAGCAGGACTCATGGGGTGCTGACTTCATGTCTAGAGGGTTCTCCTGATGGGGCACTAGACCTCTGGGGTCCCTTGACCAGACTCCAAAATAGGTTTGGGGCTGAGCAAGAGCCTTGACTCCATCACAGAGCTTCCTTCATTGACCTAACTTTCAGTAGCTGCATGCTGCTCTCCACTGCCAACAGTGAGCAGCATGCACACGCATTTCTTGGTTCAGAAAGATTTATTGAGAGTTGTGTTTTTTTAACTCATTTGGGGGCAAATGCCAGATTCTCAGAATCTGAGAATTTGCAGTTTTTTGAGCAGGCTCAAAATCACCCCCATCATTTCTTCCTGCTCCCTCACCACAATCCTGCTTTTCTGCTTTCATTTCAAGGAAAGCTTAAACCTGGGTTTAAGCGAGGCTTTTAAAGTGGCTGATGAGAGGGATGGCGTTTGCGTAAGAGAGGGGAGATCACTAAACTCTGTTGCTCTTTAAACTGAAGTTTCAGCACTGCATGGTTGGCCCTAGCTGGGAAGTTTTTGGGGAGAAATATAAAAGGGAAGCCACAGAGGGAAGTTCATTCTATATTCACAATGCTTTAGCTGAATTAAGAATGAAAACTGCCACACAAAGTAAGGCGGATGGCATTTATACCTTTTGTTCGGACGATGTTGCTCCTTCCTCTTCCTGGGCTTTTGGTCTCAGCTTGCTGTCATCGGAAGTATTCCAGCTCGTCTTTTTCATGCTGACAGGCACAGAGGTTTTAGGTGTATCGACTGCTGGCTTGCTTGCCTCTTGCAAAGATTTCTGATGCGACGATAATGAGATGGTTTGCTGCTCAGTTCGGAGAGAACTTTGCGTTTTTGGTTTCACAGTTTCCTTGTCGCTCTGTTTTCCTAGGCTCTTTGCAGACTCCTGAACGAAAGGCTTAGTCTTTGCTTCTGTTGTAGATTCTGAGTAGCTTCCATTGGTTTCCAACTTTCCTGCTTCTCCTTTGAGATATGAGGTAATAGAATCTCTACACTGGTCAGGGCTACAAGAGACAAAGGAAAAATGATCAAGCACTAGAAAACAGATAAGTGTTAATTTATGTGTTGTACTTCTGTCCCCCCCTTCCTCCTCCAAGGAGTTCAGGGTGACATATGTGGCTAAATATTTTCTTCACAAAAAACCTGTGAGGCCGGTTAGGCTGAGAATGAGAATATGCACCAAAGACTCAATATCTACCAATGAGCTTCTATGGCTCAGAGAAAATTTGATGATGATCTGAAGGCAAAAGAAGCTCTGCTGTTTTGGTTTCTCAAACAAAGAGCAATAAAGGAACAAAGGAAATAAAGGTTGTGTGTGTGCTTAACACACAATTCAGACTAGAGCTTTCCATTAAGTACAGTGGGAGGGAGTATAGCTCTGCAATAAATTTGGCATGCAAAATGTCCCAGGTTTAGTCACTTACAATTCCTCTTAAAAGGATTTCAGTAAGCAGGTGTAGGAAAAGCATTTGCCCCCAAGACCTTGGATGGTAGCTGCCAACAGTGTGCTTGATTGTTAATAGCATAAGGAAGATTCATATATCCACATGCCAGTATGGCTAATTAGCATTTTACCAGTACTGGTTTTGATGTTTTAGCCCTAGCTTATTTCAGGAAGCATATCCCCATATTTCCCTCCCTACCCAGAGTATTGAGATCAGCTAACAAGACCCTCCTAAAAGTATAATCACCTTTGGATTTTGCATTAGCATCCAATGCAAATGCAAAAAGAGCAGGGTCAGGTTTTTTGTCACTGCTCTGGGACTTCAGAATACCCATCCTCTCTCCAGGAGGCTTGTACAACTTTTACTTTACTTTTTTTGAAATTGGAAAAGTGGTCAAATATTCTTCTGTTCCTTTGGTAACTAGGGTTATGTATTTCCTGCTGCCCATTCTGTTCTGAGCTTGATTTTATTGTGCATTCCCCCTCCCCCCCAATCTTAATAGTGTTTGGGAGTTCACTGTTTTAAATGCCATATTGTAAATTTGCCGTGAGAATATTGGTGCCTTATAAACTTACATAAGCATTATATAGGTACTTCATCTAGAAATACAATGACCATGGGTTTGGAAAAAAGTGTCATGTGTTTTCAAAATGAGAACACTTGGTTAGTTGAGCACTTTCATACCTGTCATCTAGTCGATCCAGCAATTCACCGCTTATTCTGCGTCCTGGTGTTGGCGGCTCCACATTGACGCTGGAGGCCTCACTCTGCCAACCTGTAATTGAAGACAGTTCCTGTTCTGCCTGCTGCACATACTTAAGAATAGACAAGACTTTTTCTTCTGTCATCTCCTCAGACTCAACTACTTCGTCAAGGTGAATGTCTTCAAACAGAGATTTAAGCTTTTCTTCCGTCATCTCATCAGTACCAGACTTTTCTCTCTCCTGCTGCTCAGTTCTCACTAAAGTTGGACTAGTCTCTTGGCTTAGCTTTTGTTTTGGTACCTCGGCATAACTACCAAGATAGCGTGGGTAATCATTAAAGTCCATTTCATCCAATTGGATCTGGCCTACATCTTTAGATGCTCCTTCTCTAGGCACTGAGAAATCGTGTTTGCCGTCTTCCAGTGAAGTGTCTTCTTCAGTCACCACTGGAGGTTCTGCTGCTGTATCATCTATGTTTCCCTGTGGAGTTACTAACACGTCACTCAGTCTACTGGGAGTTCTAAGGGGTGACTCTATGCTAGAGAAATCGCTAAAGAAATCATCTTGCTGGGAAGGGGTGGGTGGCACGAAGCGCAACCCAGTGGGAGTTTCCAGTTCCACTTGGATGGTGGGATAACCTATGGAAGACAGCACATTTGGACTGATTGCAATGAAGTATGGAGTGACATATAATCAAGCATGCAGAGTGGCCAGTTAATTATGTAAAATGTGGAAAATGTATGAAATGGTAACAACACTTTAATTAGGAATGTAATAATGAATGTAACATCCTTAAAGAATGCAACAAAACCAAAGTAGATGAAATGGCTAATACAGCACAGCTTATTACTATTGGTCTACAGCACACATGGTTGCAATTTTTCAATTACTGGTTTTCCAGTAATTTCAGTAGTATTATATTTCTCTTCTCAATAGCAAATGGACTGAATCTGGATTGCTGCTTGCTGTCTTTTTATATCAAGAGTGGTATTTTGTGGCAAAATAACTTTTCTGCTTGTATTTGGATTTACTCAAAAAGTTTAAATGTAATGAATTATGTTATAAAGCAAGACAGCCAGGTTTTCTTAAAAATTGGTGTACATTTTTATCATCCAGTTTCCAAAAGATAAAACTACTTGGCTTTATACCATTACAAATGTGAAATATCATCTGTAGATACTTCAACTTTAATCACTGCATCATGATAACGCATTTGTTAGAAATATGGAAATGAACCTTAAAGAGGACAAAAAAGTATAGCATATTCTCAGAGACTGTAGAGGCAAAATCTAAAACAAAAACTACAGGGTAGGGAGGATCTAGATATAAATTTCGGGAACAGTAAAACTACAGAGATGAGAGGATTGTGATGAATAAGGAGATCTTGGTGATCTTGGAGACTGAGGCGATCTTGGTGACATGGGTACAATCAGAAACACTGATTGAATAAAGAGAGAAAAGAAAAACATAAGCAACAAAAAAGAGAGAACAATAATTATCCAGAACAGGGATGACCCGCTAGAGACCTGTGAGCCTTATCAGCCCTGAAGTACCTCCCCAATTTTAATAAATGTGTGGTACAAACAATTGCCCAAAGGATATTGCATGTAGAATTTAGTGTATAGCTATATTAAGAGCATCCTGAAAAGGCAAAAGCAAGCTACCAATCAGCCTCATGACAGAATCTTTCTGGAAGGACATTACTTCCTCCACCCAGCAATTAATGATCTTTTGCCACCCGAACGTGAATGCTCCATACCTATAGAGCCCTTACTGCTAGCTTTGCTATGAAGCTTGATTATCCATAATGAGGTCTGCTTGGTTCTGTGAAAAGTACTCCCAAAGCCCAGAGTAGCAGCTGGTGAATGGAGCAGCCCCCAGGAATACAGAGGTTGACCATCCCTGCTCTGGCAGTTAGACTTGAACATAGACAAATGAAATGACAGTGAACTGTAAACCATATTCTCAGAGGTAAATATTAAGTTGATGAGCTGATGAAAGGCTGGGATGGGGAGAGAGATCAGCATTACATTGTGCTGCCTGGAGAGCAATGTGCACTAATGTCTCCGAGTTCTGCAACTGAATCAACTGAGAGAAAGTTAAAAGGTAGTCTGGTCTTGGTGAGGACAAGAAGCTTGAGGAAGGTTCAGAGGAGAGGAAGGATAGACAGCAACACAGAGAAGCACATTCTCTTTGTAGAAAAGATACTTGTCTCTGATTAAAAGGCACAAGCAACATTTCAAGAGAAAACTTCTTAAAATGTCCACAGAATTTTAATTTCTGCAATGCGGTGAAGAATGTTGCTTGGGGATGAATTAAGCTCATAAGCGCTGCACACAGCCAGAAAATCCTTGCAGAAGGCAGCAAAAACAGCATGTGTTTGAATAAAATACAAGAAAAAGGGAGACTTTCATAGTGTTTAGAAGAACTTAGCTTACAAAACAAAACAAAAAAGGAAATATTTGGAAAGCAGCTTAATGTATCTTCAATGTCAGAATTAGTTTTTAGCACCTGATCAGTAGTACAGATTCATTTATATATCTATCTGCTCAATAAAAGCCTTTACAGTTGAAGAACAAAAATTGAAGTTAAATCTCAGCATAAATCTGGGCATTGATTAGAGTACCAGAATTTCATTATCCCATTAGGGTAATTTTAGAATGTAAAGAAACAATAAGCAGTTGTAATTTTACCAAAGGGAACAATTTCACAGTAATTTTAGACTGAGTTCAAATTACGTTAATAGAGCCAAACAACTCTGAAGTGTTCATTGATACATACCCTGATTTTTTTAATATTTGAGATAAATAAATATATATTTTATTTGAAACAGTATCATCTTGCATAGTTTATGTTATTAGATGAAAAGACCTTTCTGTGTGGATAAATATTGGTCAAAATGAAGCAAATTCAGTTACCATCAACAGGATCATGGAAAACATTATTTTCATCTGCAAAGCTTCTGGTGCCTGAAATGTTTCCATAATCAAATATTGGTCCTTCCAACAAAGTTACAATGTCAATCCGATTGATTTTTGTCAATATAGAGGTTAAGGCATCAGCTGTGGAAGGAAGAACAAAATAGATGAAAAGTATTTCAGAACTGAAATTTGTAACTGTCTATGAGTATGGCCAGTGGTCGCAACAGTAACATTATGCATGCAGTAGATTCAATCAACCAGTCTCTACTTTCCAGTGCACGTTCCCAAGTGTTTAGAGACATGTGTCTCACCTTCACACTTCATGTATCTACCATAGCGAATACTGGTGTCGTAGAGTGCCTATAAAGCACAAATCAGCTCTTCGTCAATACTCTGTGTATAAGTGCATGCTACTGTAAAAATGGAATAATTCTATTGCCATGCAGTACCTCCCATAGCCATACCTTATCACAATCTCTAAAACAGTGGGCAGCATTCTCCTCAGTGCATTGTATGTGCATGGAACTACTTTGGGAAAGGGCTATGGCTCAGTAGGGGAACACATGGTTTGCACACAGAAGGTCCCAGCTCTCTACTTAGGGCTAGAAAGACTTATGGTGAGCTGCTGCCAGTTACAGTTGGCAATGCTGGACTAGAAGGATCAATAGTCTGACTCAATATAAGGCAGTTTCATCTGTTCATATGTTCTCACTGTGAGGACTGTGAGATTGTGTTGTTTTAAGCCTATCCAGACAGATCCATGCAGATTCCTTATTCCTTGACTTCCCAAAACTTGATGACCCACAGCTGAATGCATGAATTGAAATGTATGAATGAATGTATGAGTTGAAAATTATATCTATAGTCTTTGATCTGTGGCATTTTATTCTCACATACTGGTTGAGGGTACAGTCATTAAGTGATGGGTCTAGTCTGTGTATAAAGTTCAGCAAAATATGGACTTCTACATACTTAAAACAATAATAATTATGAAACTTACTTGTAGCATTTTTCCCATCTCTGGTCACCCATTTCTTTAACAACATGAAGCTCTGAGCAATCAAAGAGTTTGGGTTTTCTACCCGGATTTGATTAATTTCATCAACAGAAAAATTCAGCTCTCTTGCCAGTTCTATAACATGGGGAAAATGGAGGGAAGAGAGAGATAACAAAGTTTATTTTGAAAACTTTGTTCAGCAGGTCACACATGGAAAAACCAAGTTTGGTTCAGATTTCTGCCTTTTCAGTGTAACATGTCATAGAAATCGGAAAGCAGAAAGTCCTCTGAGAAAGCAGGTATCATTTCATCCTGCTGTCTGAAACCACTGTTTGTAGAGCTTTGGGCTGTATCCTTCCTTCACCAGTTCTACAGACGGCATTTATATATTCCTCCACTTACCCCACCCAAGGGAGGTCAAGAGGTTGCACAGTTTCCCAAGTTTCCTGCTGTGTCTAAATATAGCCTTCTCCAACCTGTTGCTCTCTAGGTTTTTCGGACTACACCTCTCAGCAACCCTAGCCAGCATGGCCAACTGTCAGGGATGATGGGAGTTGTGTTCCAAAACATCAGCAGCAGGCTGAGGAAGTCTGTTCTAATAGGACTAAATCAGGCTTCCAGTCAGGTAGACAATCACTGATAACCTCACAATTACTATGTGGCATAGCAACACATTGGCTTCAACTCAAAGAACTGCAGCTGGTGTTTTATGCAGGCACCAGGGCTTTCTTGTCTTCACCTCCTCATGTTGTAAGTTACCCTGAAGACTCAGATAAATCTCTGGAAAGGTATATGATGTAGCAAGAGAACTGCAGTCAGAGAGAGGGAAAATGGCCAAAGCAGACACACAAAGAGTCTTCAAAGTGCAAACAGGTATCTTCCATTTTCATACAGAATACTTTGAATCCAAACTGTCAAATATGGTATACAAAGCTATAAAATATTTCTGACATGCCTGGGGTATGTAGGAGGAAGCAGGAGAAGGCAGCAATGAGAGCTCCATTCTTTTGTCAACAATGGACAAGAGGGGCATGTGAGGAGATCTGCCTGCTCCTTGAGGAGCAGGAAGGGGACTGAGCCGGACTGGTCAGCTGCCTTATTGCCAAGGCAGCATGGCGGCCACCAATGCCTCTCATGGCCCTGGATGCCCCATGTGCAGTCAAGATCCTTTCTGGCAGCCACACAACTTTTAGTGCCTATATTACAATACTAGTTGGTGAGAATGAAGAGAAGTCTAACTCGCTGGCTTTGCTTTGGAGAGAGGTCTGTATCAAAAGGGCCTTTGTGCTACTTCAAAAGTATTTATTTCTTACATTTCTACAGGACAGATGAGGAAGAATAAACCATGTTAATCTCTACCCACCCTACCATATCCGAGGCCTGTGTGGATTCTAGAGATAATGAGGTAACAAAATTGTGAACAAAAAACCCATGCAACATGTGATGGTCTCAAGACTAAGTTTCCTGCTTGGCCACCTAATGCTATGAAGCTCGCTAGGGGTGTCCTGACCAGGTTACTATCATGTTAACTGATTGCACAGGGTGGTTGTGTGGCTGACACATCAGACTTAGCTCCCTGAAGAAATGATGGGATACATATGTCACAAATGCTTTATAAACACCAGTTTTATATTCTTCTTCTTCTTCTTCTTCTTCTTCTTCTTCTTCTTCTTCTTCTTCTTTGGTGATCACTCATAGCCAAGTAAGATTGCCTTCCATAAACCGTGTTTATGGAAATTTTATAATATAAGTACCGTATTTTTCGCCCTATAGGACGCACTTTTTCCCCTCCAAAAATGAAGGGGAAATGTGTGTGCGTCCTATGGGGCGAATGCAGGCTTTCGGTGAAGCCTGGAGAGCGAGAGGGGTCGGTGCACACCGACCCCTCTCGCTCTCCAGGCTTCGCGGACCTCTCCGCAAGCAGCGGGAGCGCTCCTGCTGCTTGCGGAGAGTTGCCTGCATGCTGAAGCCTGCGCGCGCTGAGATCAGCGCGTCCAGGCTTCGCGGACCTCTCCGCAAGCAGCGGGAGCGCTCCCGCTGCTTGCGGAGAGTTGCCTGCATGCTGAAGCCTGCGCGCGCTGAGATCAGCGCATCCAGGCTTCGCGGACCTCTCCGCAAGCAGCGGGAGCGCTCCCGCTGCTTGCGGAGAGTTGCCTGCATGCTGAAGCCTGTGCGCGCTGAGCTCAGCGTGTCCAGGCTTCGCGGACCTCTCAGCAAGCAGCGGGAGCCAGCGCTGGGCTCCCACGGCTTGCAGAGAGCTGCCTGTTTGGGGGCTGGGGTCGGGGGAAGCTCGGGCGGGCCTCCCCTGGGGGGGAAATAATTTTTCCCCCTTTATTTCCCCCCCAAAAAACTAGGTGCGCCTTATGGGACGGTGCATCCTATAGGGTGAAAAATACGGTACTACTAAAGCACATTTCATAAAGACCTCTTGCAATCTCGCTTGTCTACTGTATCCCTCTTTTTCTGAAGACAAAAGATGCCCTGAGGACTAAACTGTACTCTAACACACACACATACACACCCTCAGCTGGGTATCAAAAGGAATTGCTAGTTGCAATATCATCACCACAAAATAAAATCTTACCTGTCCAACTAAGTCCCAGGTGATCGGCCACTATTGCCATCCTTATATCTGTCCGTTCACATGGACTCTGTGGACCTGTGATTTATAATTTATTGATTAAAAAGGTGCTGTGAAATAATTCTTAGCACTAACAGCATTTTAATACATTGTACTATGTTAACTGGTGCTCAGAGCAATTGCTAAAATGACTGAGTGCCCTAAAACCTACAATAAATAAATATATTTTTGTCACAGATTTGAAAAAAAATGCCACCTTTAGAAGGCCGAGTGTCAAACTACATGATGTTAATTGTGTAAATGAAACCAAACATGCCAACAATCTATCTACTCAACTGTTCAACAGTGCTTTAACTACTGGTGGGGTGGTGGAAAATAGTCCACCAGTACTTAAAGAAAAAAAAAATGTTTTCTCTGTTTGACAAAATGAGGGGTGTGTTTTTTTTGCTGTCACAAAATGAAGTCTTCTAAGACCTAAACTATTACATGAATGTATTTAGCATGCTTCACTAGCTGTCTATAGTATAGGCTTCACTTAAAGGAAGAAAGAAGAGTATAAAAGACAGCACATACAGATGACAATGACAGAATGAGAACTACAGTAAGTCACTTCACAGGCAATCACAACAGTTCATGCACTAGGATCAACAAGTTGAAAGTTTTACAAACTAGGCTTGATCTCCACGAGGTGAGCCACGAGAGCTCCAGAAACCTGACTCCCTCCATTCTCACCAGTCCTCTTACTCCTCCTCCTCTCACTGTCGGACTTTTCAATCTTTGATTTTAAAGATGCTGCCTCTGTTCTCATATCTCTAGCGGGCTTCGATGTAATGGAAGGCTGGAAAACTTGAGTGGCTTCGGACAGGGACGTGTTTCTTGACGTACTGTCTTCTTCTTCATCGTCATCGGACACCTCTGACTGCAACTTTTTGTCTTCATCAGACAGGCGGTCCACAAGCTTTAAAGCCTCTCCACTAATTCCCTTAAAATATTCAATAGAATGTTTACATACCTCCCTAAGCTGACTCTGCTTTACTTTAACTGTTGCTGCTGCAGCGGTGGTGGTGGTAGAGGTGCTGGTGGTAGATCTTACCTTTAATGGTAATTTAGAAGGAAGCGGTTTGGCTTTGCTTCTCTCTAGCTGCTCTTGGTTTTGAACTGCTGGTGTCTTTCTAGCTATGGCTAAGTTGTGCCTTTGTGTATTTTTTACAGGAATCTTAGACCTTACTTCTACATGTGGGAAAGAGCTGTTTTGTTTCCTTTTGTCAAGTTTACTATCCTGTCTGACTTTACTCACTCTGCAGGCTTGGCTACTGCTATGTGGGATAGCTTCTTTTGCTGAGGTAGCCTTTATGGGAAGTTTTGATCTCGCTCTATTCCCTACTGGCTCTGATGACTTCTGCTGTTCTCCGTGTACTTTTGGTTTACAGTGTCCTTGTGTTGCACCTGTATCATTTCCTGAAGTGTTTTTCAATTGAGTAGCTTTCTGTGTGGGACACTTAGGCTCAAAATGTTCATTTAGCACTACTTTACAGGTAACGCTATCGTTAGGTAAAACGGATGGGTCCAAATTGTTGTTGTTATTAAAATTATCTTTTTGGAAATCATGCTTTTCTGCTTCCCTACCACTTGACTGGCTTGCAACCTCCTCTATGGCTTCATATTCTAACCCCTGAATACCTGGCGTCACAGCCTCTAGCTTATCTGTCACTTCTCCAGAGACATCTTTCTTCAGCGTCATGGCGGAAGCAGAAATTCCCATTTTAATAGGTGTGCGCAATTTGGGATCAACTTTAGAAGCATTAACAGTGGTCGATGGTTTCTCCAGGGAGTTACTACTGGGTGTTGCTTCCGTACAATCTCCACTGGCCTGGGTGATGAGCTTACATTCAACTGTTGGTGTTTCTACTTCTCCCTCTACGTTTTTTCCTACAGCTTTGTCCCCTGACTGCAGCTGTGTGATGGCAGTGACTTTATTTTTATCCCCTTCCCCCTTGTCCCCTGACTTCCCTTCAGAAGTATGCTCACCAATCTGAAAAAATTGGAGTCTTTCTTCAACAAAATCCCTCTTGCTCATGTCAATTGCGCCACTGCGAGTCATCTCAAACATCTTCCCTTCGTGAAACGGGAAGGGATTGGGCTCACTAGTTGGTGTACTTTCATCAGTTGGAGTTCTGGCTGGAGTCGTATCAGGGGTTGTCGCTTGAGATCTGTCTTCTACAGCAAGGCCAAAAGGCTTAGCCTCGTCATCCCTCGATTTGGACTCAAACACTTCATCATCACCACGGTTATTGGACCAAGGGTCAAAATCTAGGCTTTTAGTAGCTACTGTCTTAAAAGGGGTTGCAAACTCTTCATCTACTTTGTAACTGAAATATGAATCAGGAAACACAGTCCTGTCAGGGTGCCTGCCTTCCAAAGTGAAAAACTGTGCCCCTGATTTTTGTTCAGTCTTATCGGCACTTTTTTCAGCTGCTGGACATTTTGATAAAAGTTTGTTTTCTTCAGTACCAACTTTTTCTTCCTCCTCAATAACCTCCAGCTTACTTTGGCTAAAACACCGATCAGTCTGTTTCAAAATGCCTTCTGTAGCCCATATGTCTTTTTTGATTTCCACTGCTGGGCCTGCAAGTTTGGAATCACTCTCGGTTAAGCCATCATCTTCATCTTGTAGATCATACCCATCAAGAGAGTCAATTTCAGTTGCATCTGTATCATGGGAAAATTCTGCCGTGGTTGCTATGGAACACTCAGTGACAGACTGGTCATTGTTCCCATTTTGCGCAATATCATTCTGGGGAGAATCAAGGCTAAGATCAAAATCATTAGGTTTCCCATTCTCTCTTTTCGCAGGCAATTTATGCTTGGAGCCTTCCTTCTGGCCATCTTCAACGTCATTCAATTTAAACATGTATCTTTTAATGGGAACAGGCTGATACAGGGATTCATCATCGCTGGAGTCACTAAGATCTTCTCCTGGTGGCCCAGGAGAAGGTGGCTGTACTCTTATGAGTGGTTCAGCCAGCTGACATTTGTCATGTTCATCCCGTAGGTTTACTTCTATCATCTCCATTTCACTCTCAGAGGAGTGGCGCTGCTTTTCTGATTCTGTCTGATCGGCATCTAGCGGAGGAGGAGGAGGGAACTCAATGTACGCAACCCGGTTCCCTTTGGGCCTTTTATTAGAATCTCTGTCTAAGCTACTGGGCAGCACTCTGTCAATTTTTGGTGGCTCAACAATGGCCTGTTTTACAGAGGTTGACTTAGCCTCTGCTTCCTCTTCAGACTCCTCAGAAACCTCAGGGATAGGACTGGGTTTGCCTGGTATATAAGCAATTAGTGAATCAGGCGTTTTAGATGTAAACTCGTAACTCACTTCCTCTGAGCTAGGAGTTTCAGGTGTTAATGGACTTTTCCCAGAACTATCTATAAAGGACACCTGCTCTAATGTGTCATCTTCTGGACTGCCTTGTGGAGAAGGAAGCTGTTTCTGCTGCCTTGTGGTGTAAAAGCCCCCCCTTGTCTCTTGTACCGTCTTACTTTCCTGACTTACAATTTTTTTAATATTTCCTTGTTGCACCTCCCTTTCATATTGCCTCCCTACTTGAACAAAACTGACATAAACAGGTAAGGTTTTTATCTCTTTTGTTCCCTCAGCTGTTGCTAAAGGGGCTGATTTTGCCAAGTTATCACTATGAATAGAGTCAAAGTCCCTTGAGGGAGACTCCTTTCCTGGGCTATTTTCTAAAGAATCAGGTGATTTACTAAGGGATAGCTCAGCATCCTCCATAGGAGGACTTAATTTGATGTGCTTACTGCTAAACTGACAAAATTCTGAATACTTATTTTTAACATGCTCTGTATAATCAAAATTCCTCTCAGTTTTTTCCTTTGCCACACTAGCATGGGACACTTTAGCTGACAGTTCATGTGCTGCATGTTTTAGCTGTTCATGAACTCCATCGGGAATGCTAGCTGATAACATTCGTTTTTCTTCTGAAATTCTGACTGGAATGTGGGATGCAGTCAATGGTTCTTTTTTCTTTGAGGTTTTATCCATCACTTCACTGGGGGCCTCTCCTTCTCTGACAAAATATTCTCTATAAAGGACCTTTTTGGATGGAGATTTTACAGTCACTTCCTTCACCTCCTTTGAATGGGACCCACTCGTTGATACCTTGTGCTCATGCTCTGTCACAGTGATGAATTCACTGGCTCTGCCCAGATCTTTAGTCTCAGGGTGGTCAATGTGATTGTCTTTTACTGCATCCTGAACAAGCACATGGGACAGTTTTTCTTTTTGTGTGTTATGGGCAAATGTTCCAGGGCTTTCCCATGTCCTATAGACCTTTTTATCCCAATGCCCCTTGGCTGATGCAGTATCTGAGCTCGTACTGTACGCCAAACCTTTCAGCTTCTGCTCTGCAAAGCCTTCTGGAACATTCTTACTTGGCATTTCATTTCTGTGTCTGAGTACATCTGAAGCAGCAGCATCTTCCATCACTTTGCCTTTACCCTGGGCACCATCTTTTAATTTGCTAGCAGGAGATTCCCTCTGTAATGTTATACTCCCATCTGCAAGGTCTACCTCTTTTGCATGCTTTTCTCTTGCATAAAACTGATAGACTGGGAGCTTGCTCTCTTGCATTTTTTTCACTGGGATTTTAGATTGAGTGTCCTGCTTCTTATCATCATGATGTAGGTCCTTATTCTTTGAGCCTATGCTCTGTTCAAACTTCAGCCTAATAGAACTGAGTTTGGATTGCTTCAGCTGGAATCCGGTTGGCGAAGCCTCGGGTGTCCTACTCTTCTGAGCTGTTCCTTTCTGCTCCATCAGCTGCTTACAGTCCTCGGTCTGTTGTGTAAGGGCCCTTCTCTCGGGACTGCTAGGCAAACTAGCTGCTTTTCTTTCGTCAGCTTTTGGGAAGCTCTTCCCACAATGGCCAAAGGGTCCTCCTCTAGTCCAGTCATCCTTTGAACTCTGCACCTCAGAAATCGTCACCTTTTCGGGGCTGCTGCTGGTTGAACTATGGCCAGAGTGTGCTTCTTTCCCATTCCTTTTCTGCTGCTTTTTCTCTGGAGATTGCAGTTCATCATTCAGTTTCTCTGTTTTGTCCCGGAAGAACTGTGATACTTCTGTCAGTTTTTCTTCTGCCTCCTTAACAGTCCTGTCCACCCTGTCTTCATACATCAACTTTTCTCTACCTCTGTCTAATCTGTTCTCAGTAAAGCGCATCCACATTGCGTGCTTTGGGCTACTAACATCTCCGGTATAATGTAACACTGTCACTTTATCATAATGATCATCTTTAGACATTTTACCTACACCATTTTCTGATATATCTTTAGAGATTTTGGTGAGGATTTCTTTTGGGGGGGCTGTGGCTATTTTTTCTCTGCATCGTTTATCATGCCCCTGAAAGTCTGAGCTAAGGGGTAGAACATGGTCAGTAACTGACTCCTCAGTATCAGAGTGAGACACATCTAGCTTTTCTGAGAGCAGCATTTTCTCAGCAAACCTGTAAGACTCCCCTCTTAGTTCTGACAACTCATCGTCATGGTACTCTACTGAGTGCTGACTCAGAAGCTTCAGTGTTTTGTACGAGTCATCAGACATAAGTTGGGCAGAACTAGGGCGACTGTCTTCTTCCTGAGACACGGGAGTATTTACTCTAGAAGACTCCAGATAAGAAGGTAGGGACTCTTCTGCTGTCAGTTCTTCTTCTTCTTGCTGACCTTGTTCATCTGAACAAGGAGGAGCATCATGTTTTTCCAAATCACCTCGAGGTAAGTCTTTCTGATAAACATACATTTCTTTCTCTGGGTGCTTTTTGGTTTCTCTAATAATGACTTCAGTAGGTTCAGCCTCATTACCTTTTTCGATATGGACCTCTATTATACGCTCCAGTTTGGGTTTCATTTTGCTGTCCTTCTCTGTATGTTGTGGTGAAATTTCAGTAGACTTGCTAACATCTGGTGTTACCGAAGACTTATGTTCAAACAGACCTGCCAACTCTTTGGAAGGATCGCGTCCTGACTGAAAAGCTTTCATTATATCATGAACAGACATGGTTTCTTCAATTCTTTCTGAAGAACTCTCAGTGCACGGAGGCTTATGGTAAACCATTCTGGTAGTGGTAGTTATATGAGTTTCTTCTTTTACACGGACACCTTTACCAAGAACACATTTGTGGTCTTCATCTTCATTACTGGCTTTTATTTGAAAGGCTTTCATTTTTTCTTTGATAGACCCTCCGTTTGGCCTGGGTTCCAGTTCCATAAAAGTAGGTGCCGTTTTTGTTGATGGCGGCTCTTCTGCTTGAGGTTCAGGAACTTCTTCTGATGAAGGTTCATAGCTACGGATCACGTGAACCACCTCAGTTCTTGTCTCTGTAATGACCGGAGGGATGGGTACATCATGGAAAAGCGGTTTCGGCCCTGTGCTCTCGGCGCTTTGTGGTGCTGAAGGAGTTTTCTCGCTTCTTGTTTCAAAGCCACTGTCAGACAAAGGACTTTTGTCTTGGTCATGTTGGGAAAAGTCATCAGGAGACTCCAAAATAGTATCAGTTCCAAAAAAGGAATCTGCAATTTTACACAACTCTTTTTCTGAAGTAGAAGGCCTCATGGAGGCTGGAGGCATTTTAAGTTTGTGTTCTTGCAATGCAATGGCTGGTTTTAAAACTCTCTTTTGTCTCTCTTCACCTTCTCTTTTCCCCTCTTCAAACTTGTACTTCAGACTTGCCAGAGAACTACTACCAATGTCATTCGTCAAATAATCAATGACTTTAGTCAAGTTATAATCCTTTTCAGATACAGCCTTCGCTTTAATTTGCACCTTTTCAGGAATAGTTATAGGAGGATATGTCATGCCTTGCCGTCTTGCTTCATCAATCTCATCTGCACTGAACTCTACCCATTCATCCTCAGAAGAGTGTCCTTTATCATTTTTTGATAGCTTGGTTGATGCTTTCTTTTCTAAACACACATCTTTTTTCAGTATCTCACTAACTTTTACTAAGTCCTCTTTTACTTTCTCAACAATTTTAAAAGGTTCTTCATCATCTATTCTACCCTCCTTTGTTAGTTCTGGCTGGAATTCCTTGTCCTCCATTACATCTGTCTGCAATATCGCTGTCATTCTTATTAGGTCCTCTTTCATCTCAGCCACATCTTTTAACATCTCCTGACTAGAAGATAAAGAAGATGGTACGGACAACTTAAGAGCAGAGGGTGCTAAAAACAAGGATGATTTTATAGGAGATGAGGTTCGGTTAAAGTGAGGCTGTGTGCGTGTCTCTGTAGTCAATGTTTTAATAGGCGATAGCAACGCAGCTGCCGATTTGGTAAGGGAAGATGACTCTGGGAGCTTCTTTAGTGCTGGTTCAGACAAAACATTGACTACAGAATATACTGGGACTGTGATAGTTGATGAAGTTACTGACGAGGTAGTTGCTGATATTGACCCAAGAGATGTGTACAATACACCTGCAGGAGTAGTTCTTATTGACTGAAAGGCTGATGGAGTTGAAGACACATGCGACCTGAGTGGAGAAAATGGGGTTGCAGTAGTGGTTGGAAACATTTTCTCAACAGTATCAGTTGCTGCGTTAACAGCACAACTTGCAGAACTGGTTGCTGCAGTGATCTTGTCTTGAAATGTGGCTGTGGCTTTAGCTCCATTGATTAAATTGGCAGGGGACGGATATTTCAAAGGTGACATGGATCCGTTAACCATGGCTACCTCTGTATGCCCGACTGTGTGTTTCACAGGGGAAGTGAGGGATGAAGCCATCGTGACCTTAGATGGTGAAACAGCATCAACTGCTGACTTAGCAGGAGACACCACTGACTTTAAAGGTGAAGATAAAAGTGGTGATGCTGATGTGATGATTGACTTAAATGGCAAACTTGAAGAGTACATGTTAATGTTCGATTTGGGGGATGCTGGAGGCGTCATGGTAATGGATGATCTCTCCAAAAGAGACCCAGCTGTAGTCACTGGAGATGTCCGAGAGGGGAATGCGGATGCCAGCCCTTTCAAACTAGTGGCTTCTGTTACTGTGGGTGCTCTGACGAAAGAACCAGAAGAGACTTGGATATTATATGGAGGCTGTGAGACCACGGTTTTTATTGGAGAGGAGATTGTCCGAAATGATCTAATTGGAGAAGCTACATCGCTAACAGATTTAATTGAAGACGTAGTGGAGGCTCCTAATGTGGATTTGATTGGTGAAGCAGAAGAAACGGACCATATTGATTTTAATGGAGAAGCTGTTGGAGTGTTAGAGGAAGAGCTTGATAGAGAAGTGAAGCCTGATTTGGAATGCCCAGGCACAGTAATTGGTGCTGTTGTCCAAGACTGATACGGTCTTGCTGAAAAGAATGGCTTGTATGAATAGGTAGCAGGTAGGGATCTTGTTGCTCCTGCACTTCGTTCAACTGTTTCTTAAATTGTTAAACCAAAATAATCAAACGTAAAAATCAACAAAAATGATTGAAAAACAGAGAGACCAGAGAAGAAAATTGGTCAGTAAACGTTGTAATATTACAAAAAAAGCAAGTACAACTGTTTGTATGAATTAGAATGAAGTAGGTAAAATCAACAGCTAAACAGGTAGGGAAAAATAGGAATGAGTCACATAATTATGGATGATCCAAAATTAAAAAAAGAAAGAAAGAAACCAACATGAAATGAAAGACAGGAAAGCACAAGGCAACCGAGTCTGCAAACAATGAAAGAACAGAAAACACATAGAAGGAAGTCCATTATGGTCCAAAGTAATAGCCACAACCAAAAATTCTTCTCTTACTTCCTATTGACTTTCTGATGTGCTAAAGTTAAGATATTAAGTATCTCAGCTCCATTTTGCCTGTTATCAGTATGTCTTTGCTTTGTGCAAGTATCAAAATTGTCCTCTGGAAAATTTCTATCATTATATCCTTTGCAGTTTCATTAATACATTTTATATTTACTGTATAGCAGTTTCGTTAACACAAAACGGTGTAAACTTGTGCAAATGACATTGAGTAGCTAAAGTCTGCTTTGAAAACCACTCCGAACTATTTCATGCAGAACCCAAAATACCTTTAAGGTGACAGGCAATTGATGTGCAAACTGTGAAGCAACGGGAATAAAGTCAAAACTTTCTCTCTCTCCCATGCACATTTTGTATATGCTTCACTCTCACAAAGCCAATAAGAGCAAGACCTTTTCTGACTCAAGGATTAAAAGAACCAAAAAGGGGGAAAAAAGCTTTTTGCATTTGTTGGCTTTTTCATGCGATATTCCTTTTACTTGGTAAAACTTAAAAGATAAAAAGCTTCACATGAAATGACTTTAAGAAGCATTTGTCATACATAAAAAATGGGAAATACGATTAATGAAAAAACGTGAGCAAGCAAAGCAACCAAACTTTAAATTTTATTCATGCATGGTTTAT
The DNA here is from genome assembly GCF_027172205.1 of Podarcis raffonei. Lineage (NCBI taxonomy): Eukaryota > Metazoa > Chordata > Lepidosauria > Squamata > Lacertidae > Podarcis > Podarcis raffonei. The sequence goes on from NC_070606.1 coordinate 27,743,957, forward strand.
CATGTCAAAAACAAGCACATGGAATAAAACAGTTTGCATGGTGTACTATGCAAGATAGACAAATGTTCAAAAATCTTTCCACAGGAGGCATTTAAAAAGAAGAGTACACTTTTTCTACAAGGTGTAGTGTCTTGGTACCTTTTGAAGACAGTTTTCCTAGCAGTTCAAGGAAAGCAAGCTCAACCTTCCCTATCACAAAATTAACAGGGGGCTTCCAAAGAGAGGGACTTTTCTGTGGTAGCACCATGGTTACCATATTGCACCCCTGCCAGTCAGAGTCATCTGATGTTGTCTTCACTGTCTTCAGGTGCCAGTTGAGTCCATCTTGTCTGCCCATAGAAAGTGTCAATACTAATGGAAATTGTTAGAATATTGGCTGCTGGTCTTAATGTGCTGTTTACATTTTTGAAGATTTTATTATTATTATTATTATCTGTTTTATAATGTGTTTTTATAATGTGGAACTTGCAAGCTGCCTGGAGACTATTTTCAAAAAAAGATGGGATATATATTTAAAAATAGCTAAGTAAATACTTAACTGGGAATGTCAACTCTAGGAAGCTGTAATTTGAGATTAACATCACCAGTGTCTCTTAATATAGTAATGACTTTCAGCACTCCAGTCTTTTAAGTTACTAGTGGTGGCCTTCTCAGAGGAATAGCGGAAGGATTTTCCTTCTCTATCTTCAAAGCCAGCTGCATGTTAAAGCAGCTCCAGGCAGGGTGTATTGAGGCAGCTCTTCCCCCAACACACACACACACACACACACACTTGTTTGCTTTCCCAGCTGTGGGCTTCCTTTGATGGCAGTAGCTGGCTACATCTGAAAAACCAAATGCCATTTAATTTTCCTAGATCCCCTGGAGTGACACTACATTGGACGCTTGAGAGCACTGGGGAATGCACAATGGCAGGTGCCTTCCCAGCCACTGCCAGCAGGCAAGCCACCAGCTGGGGAACTTGGCAGACGCAGGTGAGGCCCTGGAGCTGCTTAAAGATGCTGGGCACTTCAAAGTGTCTTCAGCTAATGCCTTTACACCAACAGCCAGTTGTGCAGTTTTTCTTCCCTCAACCCTTCCTGTAAGGGACTCCATGCAAATGGGTGTCATTATGGAGAAGCTGGCTCACATAGTCTTTGAAGTAAAGAGGGGAGGCAAGGGGAGCGGCACTTGCCTGCTCCTCTGATTTGCAAGGGCCACCACTGGTAATGTTATGACCCATGGCAGAGTTCTTTTGTCACGAATGCTTAAATGGTAAAACACAGAAGCACATTAAGGTACAATCTCTTCACTAGGAACTAGCATGGAAACAAAAATACCTTCTCAGCGCAGCTTCGTCTGACATTACTCTGATATTATTTCAAACAAACTTTTGTCAGTTTTTTTTTAAGGCAAACAATAATTATGTTCAAAATAATCAACTGGTTCTATCCAGTAAAGAGTAAGCATTGGTAGACCAGCTTCTCTAAGAGCTGTCCATTGTACAGTGGAAAATTATGTATACATTTTTCTACTGTACAGTGAGTAGTAGTTTGAAAATTTTGTACATTGGTGCTACTTTATTTGTATTTACATTTACAACACACACATGCTAACTCTGGATCAACATGACAAGTTAAAAACCTACCTGTCGGGATGGTGGCTGATGGAAAACATGCTGAGTCCCAGTCAGGATCATATTCCCTATTTGCTCCCAAAGTTGCTATTTACTGCAGACAACATCTTTGCAGGTAAACAGCCACCAAGGGACAATTCTGAGAAGAAAAATCAATACTGGGCCCTGATTCTGACTGAGGTTCCACCCAGCTGTTTTTCCTTTAAAATAAAGATTCAGCACATTTTTAAAAATGCATTTCTAATGTATAGTTTGGCTCTCTGCTACAGCCATGTTAGTGCCCATCTACTAACAAGCCAGGTTCAAGGTCCTTGGATGAATTTACAAAGCCCTGAACAACTTAGGTGCAGGGTTCCTCAGGGACCACACAACTTGATCGCTGAAATCATCTGCAGGAATGTTGCTGGACATTCCCTAAATGTGTGAGGCTCATTTGGGGGGGGGGGAATGCAACAAACAAACAAACAAACAAACAAACAAACATATAAAGAACATTTTAAAAACAGCTCATCTGTTTGGTAGTGCAAACTACTACAGTGAACAGTGAACTCTTAAGTGTGTAATTCTCTTCTACATTCTCTTCAAAAGTGTTTTTGATCTGTGTTTTGCTGGTCAATATGTTACTAACTCCATAAAACTTACTATGATTTAACCACCTCATCTTTTTAAAGGTAGAATAGCCTGTCTTCTTTTGCTATAGAAGTACTGATTAGTGAGTTCACCCTAATGATCCTTTTAGTCCATGGATATTTCAAGAGACAAACTATGGTTTATTAGCCTGAATTTCCCAAGTTATCTGCACTCCAAAGGGTTCTTGGATAAATGGAGACTTTTGCTTGTTAAATCAGGCATTTTCCAATGACACCAAAACATGACATTTATAGAAAAAATGTCTCTTCTTGTGAAAGATCAGTTTACAGCATTAGTAGGTTTGTTAAGAAACTCACTCATTCCAGGCTCAGTCAGATAGCTGTAGCGCTTACGTAAAGCAAGGGACACAAAGTTCTGTCGCCGGTCCGTTTTCTCGGTCTGTAACAAAGCATACTTCTGTTTGGTACCTTTAACATAAAGTTGCTGCTGTCTAGAGCAGGTTTCTTTCTTTTAATTAATGAATTAACATTCCACTTTTCAAAATATTGTCCAAAGTGGCAGACAGAATATACCAATAATTCTTGTTCGTTTTTGTTTAAATGGGAAGATAACACACACATACCCTTACATATTTTTAGATCTTCAGGAGAACTAATTGTACCTTGGAGAAGAATATTTGCAACTAAAGTGTGCTATGAACTTATATGGAGAGTGGAGCAGTGACTTGCACTTCTTCAGCATAGCATTTTAGCCTATCACCCTATAAAGCAGATCAGTCTCAAAGACAGGGCAACCAATGCGCTTAAATAGCTGAGAATGGATTTCACCCCATTTCTTCCACAGCAAAGTCATGCCATGAAAGTGAATGAGTATATTTTTGTCACACTTCCCCTACACACACTCCCCTTTCTACGAAGGCCTCATTCATTCATATATAAACTGCTTTGAGGTTTTTATTTATAATCAAGTGGTATAATTTTAAGAATGAAATAATAAAGTAAGCTAAGTTCAAGTTACAGCCCAATCCACTTCTATGTTTTTAAAGTTATCCCTGCTCACAGACTCAAATTCCAACCTGCCCCCCAATCCCTTATTTCTACCAAGCCTGCACCTGAAATTACATTTTACCAACATTCAAGTCTTGTAACTATGAGATGTGTGTTGTCTTTGAAGAATAGATTTACAAAGTTCTCATTTCATTGCTAAAGCTTCTTGAGCTTATTTGGAGAGAACAAACATCTTGAGGCCTAATCAGGTGCTATCCAAATCTAGGATTCAACCTCTTGGAGCAGGCTTTGGGCACACCCATTTACTCCCTTCTCACAGACTGAAGGGCATGAGGGTTCATGTTTTGTATGATCATGGGATCTACCTGACCTTATAAGACAAGTGAGCTCTGCCTCACAGGCTCAGAGATCCTTTGTTAGAACAAACATAGGATCTCCCATTCACTAGCTGTTGTCTGTTCACATTGAGGGAAGCTGGGGAAGGCTGTGGGATGCAGCATGAGCCCAAGGCCTGCTCCTAATATCACCCCAGGTGGAATCCTGGAAAGAAAGAAAAAACAGTACTCTAACAGGCCTTGTGTCGTGAAAGAGATCTATCCATTCTTAAAGTGAAAGACACAGATTTTAAAGACACATGGTATTAAGATGAATGTTGGCAAAATGTAACACCAAAAACATTGTTAGTAATTTCGAGAACAGGTAAAACATGGCCAGATATCACACACCTGTTTCTTTAAGGAACCTTTGTGAGTTGCTAAGCCTTAATTTTTGTATTACAAAGCACCATCATTGTAAATCCCCCATATCATATAGCTAGCATTTTAGTAATCATTTTTGGCACACACAAGGCTACAGTTAGACATGTAGAATATCACTACAGCTGTAACTTAGGCCAGCCAAATAAGTTCTTCAAAAATCAATTTGTTGCAAAAGCACATATATCACAATGTACACCTACTTTAAAGGAACTACATAAAGGACAAAGATAAATAAATGAAAAGAGGAATGGACTGGGATTTTTATAAATATGCACAAATGCAGGGATGCAGATTAGAAAGCAGGTTACAATCACTAACAGATTACAACTTGCTTCAAAAATCTCTATACGGGTTGTAGATCTATTTTTAGTAAAGTTTCTAGATGCTAATAGTGGGGTGTTTTTAAAGATATATATTTAGTTTGGTAAGAAAATAGGACAAGTCAAAAAGTACTTTTGGGTTTTTTGTTTAGACGACCAATCCCCATGGGCTGTTATAATATCTAAAGATGCTGTCCTGCTAAGCTCAATCACATTTTAAGGTCCTATTGATTTCAGTGGGAGAACAGAACACAAGCTTAACTTCCCCCCACTGAGATTAGTGCTTAACCTTGCCTGAATCATGCTTTCATCTTCCTTTACACCGTGTCTCCCAGTGAACAAGAGAGTCATAAATTTCACAGAGACAACAGTCAGAAACCATGAATCCCATGGTGCTGATCCATCTGCTTCCTCCAAGGGAGCAAGTGGCTTGCAGCTTCCAGTCAGGAGCCATTCTTCTAAAGGTAATTATTGCAGGACCACTAGGCCTGGGATACCCGAGCAAAGGATTTGCTGGGTCTCAGTTGCCTATTGGGTATTGGGAGGAGGGATGGACAGGCAAGGCAGTGTGGTTAGCTGTATTAAAGAGGATTAAAAATACTGTCTAGCTGGAACTAAGGAAGTGGAAGGAAAATAGCTTCTCTGCTGCTCCTCACCTAGATGAATAGCAATGGGTATAATCAAGGGATCTCCTTCAAAACCTCATGCGTGCATCCAGTGTTCTGTTTCTCTCTGGGTGTACAAGCTATTCCCACAAAGAGGAGAGGGCAGAATGTTGGGGTCTCTGTGTGAAGCAAGCATGCAGGAGCTCCCCATGATTGATAAAAGGTGCTTTGCTGTGTGCAAAGCAGAAGACATAGTATATCTAAGTCTAGTGAAGAGTGAGGACAGAGGGACAGAGGCTAGGTTCATATTGTTCCAAGCACATGTTATTGGCTTCATTTATTTGGTTTAGTAAATCTTTTTTGTGATACCATATATCTTTAATGGATAAGAATTCTGATTATAATAAAAAGTAAAATAAAAGACAGTGTTTATATTACCTCATCATCTTGATCTGACTCTGTTTCCTTTTGGTCCCAAGATGCATTGCAGAGACAAGGAATATTATAATGGACAGCAGGGAAAAGAATATCAGGATATGAAAAGGACCAAGTAAGGGAGCACAAAAAATGCAAGCTAATTTATAAAAGGCAAAACAAACCCAAAATGTCAACAGAATATAAATTAACAAACAAAACTTTACATCAAATGCAAATCAACACATGACATTACTAAAAGCATAAAGTATATGAACTGTAAGCTGAAGCATGAATTGTAAACGGAGGACCCGGTAATCAAAAATTGCAGAAACGCAGCACCACAGTAACAAGTCTCAAAAAGCTTTCTGCATACATGAAAACATTAAGACATAAAACAGGCTTAATCAGATTGCAAAGCATTCGCATTACTAGTGGTTCATTACAATCAGCAAAAAGAAAAAAAGAAAGAAATTAAACTAGCCTTAGTGATCGTACCTTTTTGTGTGCTGGCAAGGTGATATTCAAATTGCAAACAGCTGTTTGCGGCAGACCCTTTGTAGTCTTTGGTTCTTTCAGAAATGATAAGCGACCACAAGGTTCTTGGCTGGTGTCTCTAATCTATATATATATAAAATGTTCACACACTGGTTTGAAATGTTTACAGTCCTTTGGGTTCCATTAAATATAATTTAGCTATTAGCTCTAATTTAAAAACAAAACACGCAAAGAAACCCCAAAATCTAAGTTCCTTGAACCATACAATGGGAAGGCACCTGATAATTATCAAATCAAATGCCTTGTGCTGAAACAGGATCTCCAAACATTAATTCTCATCTGTCCTACACATTAATCCTCCACATTATTTCTACCACAGGGTGTTACAAACACAAAGCTAAAGCAATTACAAGGTGTCTGCATTATTCCAAGGACAGTTTAATAAGACTAATAAGAAGCTGGCCAAAGTTTGAGATTGCATTTAATTATCTAAAGCATTTATAGCCATCCTGCCTTTCCATCATAATAAGACCGGTGACTTAAAATTTTTAAAAAGAAAACTTCTGCAATAAAATCCAGTAAAACCACAAAGTCAAACTGAGCCAATTGATAGTAGCAAAAAGGAAATATATTAAATTAAATAAAAACATAAATAATTGACAGCCCAGACATGCAATATCTTATTCAATTGCCAACTAATTGCCAAGTGGTAATACGGACCTTTCCCTGGTCACCACCTAATTAAGCTTCATGGGTGGGGGTGGTAAGATCATAATTATGGATGATCATAATTATGTGAAAAGGTGGCATATGAACAAACTAAATCCATCCATCCATCAATATGGAAGAAAGTGGTCTTTCTGGCAACCTAGACTTAAGGCCAGAAAGAAAAAACCTCCCATTTTTGTCTAGAAACAAATTAAAGTGCTTAAACTAAATCAACAAGGCAACAACACAAGCCACTTGGTGGCTGCATTTTCTCCTGTTTTGGAGATGGCATTCTGAAGGTATAATGTGAACACTGGCAACCTGGCTAACATGGTAACTTTTTTGCACATGGATGTTGTGGTTATTTAAATGCTTCTTTTAAAGAACTGCCAACTTGTACCTCCAACCATTTAAGGGGCTTTACAAACACATTTAAAATCCTAACAAAATCACAACTCAGAAGTAAAATTAAAATGCAGTTGAGTAGCAGTCCATAAAATATATATTTTTGTAAAGAAGCAGATTGGCCTTTTAAACTTCGCTTAATAAGTGGTACAAAGCTTTCTAAATACTAGCAAGGAGGTAAACCGAAGCCCATCATCTTGAAGTTCATCCCAGAGCCCTGGAGCTCCTTTCTGCTAGCAACCTAATTTCCTCAGTGTACCTTAAGCAGGCCTCAAACCTGCCATTCCCAATTGGTGGGATGGGGGCTCACATCTCGTGGTAGCAATATGCCGTTGCACAGGTGAAGTGGATGGCGCACCTTTTCCAAACACCACAGACAAACAGAGGCTTTGAAAAACACACACAAACACACAAGGTTTGTCATCACGCAGGAACAGTTTTCTCATTGTGACTGCTCCAGTGCGGTTTTACTTTTACCTTGATAGAAAATGGCAGTCTATTTTCTTTGAAAGCATAAAAATTAAATACAAGCTGCTGTCCTCCTTTTGTCAAAGGGGCTAGATTCCCGTAGCAATCCACATAAATAGGCTTTCCTTCCAAAACCTGTTGGGTCAACAATAAATCTGTTAGATATATTTCTGTGCCGAACTATTGCAATAAACAGTAAGCATCCCAACTGTTAAATTACTATTTAAACCCACAGTTAAAGTTGCCTTTCAACATGGCTTCACTGCAGTATTTTCAATAGGAAGAGATGTGTGGTATGTTCTTTGGTGTGGGGGGAAGGTCACAGTCAAGACTACAGCTATTTATTTCTAAACTGACCCTTCAACAGCCAGCTGGCAATTTTAGCTATGCAAAGCTCAGTTCTTTACTTCTTTTTTCTTTCTCTCTCCCCCCCCCCCCAGCTGATAAAAGGACTCATGGACAATGTGAAAGTAAGTTCACACATTCCACTACTTGTCCGTCATGCCTAGGTCTACCAGGAAGAAAGGGGGTAAGCAATGCCCCGGTTCTGGAAGACATCAGCTGAATTACACTAGCATCTTACTCCATTCAAATTAAATAAATCATTTTTAACAGATAGATTCATGTATTGGAAGCATTTGTTTAGCAAGACTGGGCATATTATATCCATCCTTAGGCATCTATGCTCAAGCTTATTGGACTCAGGTGTAGAAAAATTAAACTGACGACAGTCATTGTTTTGATGTCTCTTGATACTTTACCGACAATGCAATCTTGAATTTGTTTAGAGACGCAGGAAATTTGTAACTGTCTTGACAGCTGTAATAGACTGCTTTTAAAGTGCCTGAAATATCTGAATTGGCCAAGCTAACTGATAAACACAGTGATGTTTACTGTATTGACAGGTTTATAGACACAATTTATTCTTTATTAGAATATGAACTGTAACTTTTAGAAAGAAATATATTTTAAAAGCACCCACAAAGCCTGTAGATATATAATAGGCCTTTACTGTTGAATGATGGTATACCTCAATATCTTTACTTCTTGCAACTTCTTCAAAGTTTTCTTGCTGCTCCAAAGTTTTGTCGACTTTATCATCTGTCATGCAGAAGCAGCGCAGATTGGATTCCACCGCATCATTCATTTTGGCAAAAATGACAAACTTGGCCATGTAGGGAACACATATTAATTCCCTATAAAGCTGCGTGGCCAACCCGACAGTTTCGTGAACTTGATGGCAGTCTGCTAGCCAAAATCTGGGTGCACATACATAGATGTAAAGACCAATCAGTCCATCTTCATACAATGGTGATTTCCCACCATAACTTTACTGTGGTTTGAACTACCTCTCCAGCTAACAGAACCAAGTCACATTTCACATTCCTGGGTTTTCTAACTTACTTTTTATTATATATACTTATAAATTATTTCTGGCAAAACTTGGAGGTGGCTGATCTGAGAACTGTCAGACAAAAAGCATGTTATAGACAGGTTCAATACAATATTTATAACTTTTTCTGGTCTGCTCATAATGTGCTGTGTTGGTTTTCTGTAATCTAGGAAAAGGGAAATCTCCACTGCTGACGGCTGTGGTGCACACCTTGGAGGCCATATCTGCCACCTCCTTGGCAAACAAGCATTTCTGCACATTGGTGACGTGTGTGGAAAAAACATATCTCAGTGAGCAGAAGGAACTGAATGTTGTGGAAACTGCTCCTCTGTATAATATCTAGATATCAATATTGGAAGAATGGCGGATTACTAAGGCACTGGTGCCACTCTGTTAAAAACAACAAGATTTGATTAGGAACACCAAAATCTGAGGAGAAATTCAGATGGGAGGATTTTTTTTTTTTTTGTAAACATCCCTAGTTATGAATCTGTTTTTGCTCCTCTCCTCTCCCATCAGTCAAAAAAGTCCTGCTATTGAGCTAGTTATTCTAGTGTGTATCACTCAAGTTATTCTGATCTTCATAATACAACCTGTAAGCCTTAATAAAGTATAATTATTTGTGTTTCATTTGCTTTTACTGTACCTGGCTGAAACGTTGGTTGTGAAAGAGACACAATCATTTACAAAAGTCAGTGGAGTGGTTCCTGTGATGTCTTCCCACTGAGCTGGTGAAGTACCTCCTAGGAAATAAAAGATGAAGTCACACTTGTTTAAAGGGATCTGAATTTTTACATAGATCTGAAATAGTGCTTTAGGTTTGCACTTTATCTTAGTTTTATTTGTACCTAATAATTGGTGTGGGAAGTTTCTGAAACACCCATATAATGTGGTGATCACATGGAATGGATTCCTTTCCAGAGGGAAGGACATGAAAGGTCTGTAATATTTAAGGTGGGCAATATAGTGCTTGGATTGCAGAAGGGCAGGGCAGAACTGGGGAGAGCTGGTCCTCACCTCTGCAGGATTGCAGAGGGATGGGCAACCAGTGGCGCTAGGTCAACACCGCAACCCTTGTGTCTAATTACAAAAGCTCCCTGCAAAACCGTCAATTCTGGACTTTGGCCAAAGCCATCTGTCTCCACCCCAGCAGTCCCCTGGACAAGAAGGGGGGCAGTTAAGGAGAGAGAAAGGGGTGTTGGGTGTGTGTGTGTGGAGAAAAGGCGGCATGACAAAAAGAGGGGAAGGTGGTGACCCCACACACTGCTGGCTTGGGCTGATTCCATATGCGATATGCAGTACCAAGGAGATGCTCCTGGGGGAAATGCAACTCTTGAGAGAGAGGAAGAGGAAAAGTTTGCCCAATTTAGAAAATATATGTTGAATAAATGGGGATTCCCTTCCTTATGCCTTTGCCTAACCTGTTATGCTACACAGTAGCCGAAGGCTGGGTGTCGTGTCTCCTTTGTATCCATTGGTTATCCCTTCCCCTGATGGGGGTGGCACAGGAATTGTCATGGTGATTGGCTTATGGAATTTTCTTCTTCTTGGTTCCACAGTGACAATGGGGCTGAATGTTGCTTTGTTACCAAGGATTTTCTTGACTGTTTCATCTGGAACTGGTTGAGCCTATTTTCAATATAGGAAAAAGAGATTCTAAAGTCATGGGATATAAGATTCTCAAACATGCAATTTATAGTTACAGGTAGGTAGCCATGTTGGTCTGCCATAATCGAAACAAAATAAAAAAATCCCTTCCAGTAGTACCATACTTTACCTAGATGTTATTCTTCTGTAAAATTTCTGTTGCTGGTATACACCATAAATGCTACACAAATCTAGGATTTTAGGGTAAAATTCCATTACAGAGTTCTGTAAAATTCAACAAGTCCCAAACTTCGGGTTGTATTCAACTTTTACTCAGCGAAGACCTATTGAATTAATGAACCTAAATTTGTTACAGCCATTGTTTTCAATAGGTCTACTCAAAGTTAGCTGAATACAACCCCTTTCTTCTTCTTTTTGGTATTCTTATCAATTTCAACAATGTCATCTGGTTCACTGAAAAGGGGGACCTAACTAAAATCCAACAACTGCAAAGTGAAAATATCTGCTGTATGTAGGTGGATTTGTGTCAAAATCTGGATTTCATCCAGAGTGCCACTGTTCCCTGCTTAGCAGATGCTTATACTACAGGTCTGAATAAGGTTCATTGGGATGACCAAATGCTAAGGTGGGCAGGATAGGTAAGCTTTTAACAAGTTGCACAGAAGTGGGCATTTTGGCAACTACAGTTTGCCATGCAGGAGGGAGAAGAGCTGCTCCTTTTATTAACAGGCCAGATTGGACAGTACACCTCTTAGGAAGTGGTGTACTGTGTCGAGGCGAGCATGTGGGCAGGTCCTCTGCTCACTGTCCCACCTCTGCCATTCGCACATGCTGCCTACACAAGTAAGGTTCAATGCATGGAGGTAAGAAATGTGGTTGATTTCCTCATTATATCAGGAATTGTCTGTGTGTGTATGTATGTTGAACTATAGGCATATAGACAGCATTTGCATAATCTATCCTTGAGTATACATGAAGGAATGGTGGGCAGGCTGAAACTGCAGGCACTCATTTCCCTCAACCTGTTAGGCCAGATCTAGGGAGGTACATCATCTGATCCAGCCCCATTAAACCTGGTTTTCAAAAATGCAAAGAAAGGCTCATCTTATTACCTGCAGGCCCACTCGTATCCGCTTAGTTAATGCTCCTTCAGGGAAGGAAGCCTGGACTCGAGGCACAGTTGTGCTGCTCAGAATGCCACCCTCTGGACCAATCTGGTTGCTTTCTTGCTTGATTCGTGAAACCACAGCAAAGTACTGAGGAAAGTCCTTCGTGACAATTCTGCAGATACGCTTCTTCTCAAGTTCCTCTGCGCTGTCCAATTCTATGCAAGGGAAAATCAGAAATGTTTATAAATATTTATAAATATTACTGCTCAGGTATTGTGAGTGGGCTTTTAAAGAGAGTTTCAGCCTTGTCCAGGAAAGTCTTTGGGTTGCTTTGAATACTAACGCATATGCTGTCCTCAATGTAATGTTTTCTGGAAGAACCTCTTCCTGTTCCATTTCAAGGCTGAAAAAAATCTGTAACGGCAAGCTAGACTTAACATCAGTTTTGTTGGATTTGAATACCCAGCCTGAATAGGAATTTGGTGTAACTCAGTAATGCACAGACTGCACTGTGAATACTGATTGGACCACATGAAAGATACTATTTTTTTACTCTTATTTACCCCTTTCTGGTTCAATATGGCTATTTCATTTTGATCTGATAAAGGGCTAAGTAATCACCTTTAAAATCAACCTCATGACAGAAAGGTGTATTAATGAAAGGAACAAAACGTGAATCTGCATCCAACCTTTTTTTGTTTGGGGTTTTGGTTTATTGGGAGATGAAAAGTATCTCATAACTCAGTTGGGTAGATTAGCTCATGGTGGTCTGAACTGAGGAAATACCAGATGAATATAAAAAATATTATTTATGCATTTAATAAATGAATATCTCACCATTCAATGTGCAACATTTCTGGGTTATATGTTCCACTTTTAAAGGCTGGTTCCATTTTTACACGTCTACAAATTACGTTTTGGTTCTAATATCTAGCTTTGCCAGTAGATGGTGCTGCTTTCATTCCGTCATAATTATTCCGTCATAAAAGGGAAAAGATACACTGAATGGATGGTTTAATTTATCTCACCACTGAGTTAGATAACAAATAAGTCATAATATACCCTGACCACTCCTATAAGTCAACCAAGATGGCATCACTTAGGTATGCTGCTTCCATGCCATACCACATAGGGCTGATTCTTCAAACATTTGTCAGTTTCTCTGCCTTTCCTACACTCACAATTACATGGAGGAAGCAATGTCTGACTTAGCATGTTCCTGCTTACTGCCACGGGCAGCAATTCAGGTGAACACAAATTTTCCAACTGAATACTTGTGAACATTTTCTAACCCTGGCATAAACAGAAATAGCAGCAAGAGGGGAAATAATGGATATTCAAACAAAAACTAGAAGTTAGAGAAATTATGCAGTGGTACCTACAGTAATAGTTTTTTAATAATAATAATAATAATAATAATAATAATAAATTTTTATTTATACCCTGCCCTCCCCAGCCAAGACCGGGCTCAGGGCGGCTAACAACCAATAATAAAAACAAGTTGATAAAAATACAATTTAAAAGATTAAGATACAACATTAAAACAATTAGGGTGCAATCTCTTCATAGGAGGAGAAAGGAAAAGGAAAGAGGGGGAGGGAATCAAACTGATTCTGAGCCAAAGGCCAGGTGGAACAACTCTGTCTTACAGGCCCTGCGGAAAGAGATCAGATCAGATCTCAAGAGACAGAGCATTCCACAGGCCGGGGCCAGTGTTGAGAAGGCCCTGGCTCTGGTTGAGGCTAATCTAACTTCCTTAGGGCTCGGGACCTCTAGGGTGTTGCTATATGTGGACCTTAAGGTCCTCCGTGAGGCATACCAGGAGAGGCGGTCCCGTAGGTACGAGGGTCCTAGGCCGTGAAGGGCTTTAAAAGTCAAAACCAGCACCTTAAATCTGACCCTGTACTCCACTGGGAGCCAATGCAGCTGGAAAAGCACTGGGTGAATATGCTCCCATGGCAGAGACCCTGTGAGGAGCCTTGCTGCAGCATTCTGCACCCGCTAGATTTTCTGGGACAGCTTCAAGGGCAGCCCTGCGTAGAGCGAATTACAGTAGTCAAGCCTGGAGGTGACCATCGCATGGATCACTGTGGCCAGGTCGGGGCGGAAAAGGTAAGGGACCAACTGTTTGATGCGGCGAAGGTGGAAAAATGTCGCCTTGGCTGTTGTTGTAACTTGCGCCTCCATGGAAAGGGAGGCGTCAAGGATAAACTCTTAACGGAAGGCAATGGCACTAATTGGGCCCCCACAAGAGAAGGGAGTTGGTCCCTCATCCCCATACCATCCCGACCCAGCCAGAGGACCTCTGTCTTTGAAGGATTTAATTTCAATCGGCTCCCACGAAACCATCCAGCCACAGCTTCCAAACATCTGCTCAGTGTGGCAGGGATTGAGTCGGTATGGCCATCCATCAGCAGATAGAGCTGAGTGTCATCAGCATATTGGTGACAACCCAGCCCAAAGCTCCCGATATTGGTGACAACCCAGCCCAAAGCTCCGGATAATCTGGTTAGGGGGCGCATAAAGATGTTAAAAAGCATCGGGGAGAGGATTGCGCACTGTGGCACTCCACACACTAGGGGGTGGCGCGACGACAACTCCCTCCCTAGTGCCACCCTCTGTCCCTGACCAGAGATAAAAGAGCACAGCCATTTATGGGCGATGCCCTGTATCCCCACATTGGCGAGGCGGTGGTCCAAAAGATCATAATAGACCATGTCAAATGCTGCTGACAAATCTAAGAGAATCAGCAGTCCCGACCCACCTCAATCCAGTCATCTGCGGAGATCATCTGTTAGGGCGACCAGAGCCGTTCCAAAACCAGGACGGAATCCGGACTGAAATGGATTTAAAACCGATGTTTCCTCCAGAAACCTACCAAGCTGTTCAGCAACTGCTCTCTCAATTACCTTACCCAGATATGGGAGATTTGAAACTGGGCGGTAATTGGATAGATCTAAAGGATCTAGTGAAGTTTTCTTTAAGAGCGGACACACCATTGCTTCCTTCAGCTCCCCTGGGAATGTCCCTGTGTTAAGGGACAAATTGATAATTTCAACCAGAGGGGTCCACGCGATATCTGGGCACGCCCTAATCAGCCAAGACGGGCACGGATCGAGGAGGCAGGTGGTGGGCCTACCAGCTTGGAGGAGTCTATCCACATCTGCAGGGAGTATCTGATCAAAATGTTCTAACACTGGACCCGAAGACAGTCGAGGGGCCTCCAGTTCTATCACTGTATCTAAATTGGCAGGGAGGTCATGGCGGAGCAACAGGACTTTCTCCGCAAAAAAATCTCGCAAATGCCTCACAGCTGTGGTCGAATTTGTGCCTAAATTTGGTTGTCCTCCTAAGGACGTTATTGACCTAATTATTCTAAAAAGTTGTGCCGGGTGAGAGCTAGCGGATGCAATGGAAGCTGCGAAGTGAGATTTCTTAGCAGCTTTCATAGCCATCTCATAGGCTTTAATAAGCGTCCCATAAGGTGTTCTTGAAGCTCCGTCACAAGTCCATCGCCATACTCGCTCTAGCTGTCTGAGATCCCACTTCATTTTCCGGAGCTCCTCGGAAAACCAAGGGACCCGGTTTCGACGGGGTCGCAGAGGGCTCTTGGGCGCATTCTCATCGATGGCCGCCAAGAGCCGCTTATTCCAGTCCTCGACAAGGTCTCTAATGAGTCGCCAGGAGGAGCAGGGTCCCTCAAGGCCAGACGGAATCGATCAGGATCCATCAGTCTTCGCGGGTGAGCCCAAATAGGCTGGCCACCCAAGCAGGGGAGGAGCGGGAAGTCAATCTTGGCTTTCAGAGCGTAGTGATCAGACCATGGCACTTCCATGGGGGGAGCATGATCACATCCATGCCAGCACCAAAGATCAAATCCAGCGTGTGGCCTGCTTGATGGGTCGGACCCATAACAAACTGGGAGAGCCCCAGTGTTGCCATGGAAGTCACTAGGTCCAGAGCCTGTGAGGAGGGGGCGGCATTGGCATGGACGTTGAAGTCT
Organism: Podarcis raffonei; assembly: GCF_027172205.1. Classification (NCBI taxonomy): domain Eukaryota; kingdom Metazoa; phylum Chordata; class Lepidosauria; order Squamata; family Lacertidae; genus Podarcis; species Podarcis raffonei. Next base: position 27,759,459 of record NC_070606.1, read on the forward strand.
CCCAAAACCAATAGGTTTGGGAACTCCAAGGTCCAGCCTGCCACCACCTCCAGCAGGTCTGACAGGGTGGCTGCCGGTGCACCAGGTGGTCAGTACACCAGCCAGACAGCCAAGTTCTCCTTGGTGCCCCACACGACACCAACACATTCAATGCTGGAGATCGCCGGTGGTGGCAGAGCCCTGAAAAAGCAATCGTCCCGGATCAACAACGCTGCTCCTCCCCCCCCCGACCCACAGTCCGCGATTGATGGAGGACAGAGAAACCTGAAGGTGTTATCTCATTTAGGGAGATTACTTCGCCTTCCCGTACCCAGGTCTCTGTCACGCAAGCCAGGTCAATCCCCTGCGAGACAAAAGTCACGCATGGTGGCGGTTTTATTGCCTATGGACCTGGCATTGCACAACACCAATGACGGAGGTGGGTGATCCCTACTCGCCCTACCCTTGTCTCTTGGGACGGGGCGTAGACTGGAAGGGGTTTGAGCATCACTGCATCTCAAAACCCTTCGCCGATAGTGATATTTAGCCCCACCGCCATTCTTCCCTAGCCCTTCAATAGTGGGAATCCCAGACCCCATACTAGCCTCCCCAATAGAGGGGCAAGATCTTCTCACTAACAAGTCATCTCTGGGCCAGGACTCTTGGCTCAGAATGATTTGGGGAAGAGGTGAAGGTTTGATAGGGTAATTATCCCTAGAAGATAAAACCCAACCAACTGCACCCTGAGCAAAGAAGATGCTCAGTTCCTCTACCAATGAGGCATCAGTCTTGTGCGTGAGTAGGTGAGGTATTGGGGGCTCAGAGCCGCAGCATATGAACGCGCCGCCATCTTGGAACGTTAAATGAGCATCATTAATTCACTTCTGTAACAAATAATTGGGATACTGAAATATATTTCTTAACTGCAAATAGGTTCTTTGATTGGATGGTTGTGTATCTTTCTGCTGGCAAGCATAACAACATATATGGTATTATATCCATGCCACATGGCACTGTGGTAATGCTATTTGTATAGTCACCGCCTAATTCACCTTTAATCATTCAAAAACAAACCCAACACATGTTTCTACTTGCTATTTGCCCAGGCCAAAACAGTAACAGTGCATATATACCTTCATTCATCCCGTTCAGTATTTCAGTGAGGTTTTCATGCCTGCTGTCATACTGATGTTCCTTCCACGTTTCACCGTTTTCACTTCGAAGCACAATCAGTTCTCTTTCCTTTCCTCGCATCGATCCAAAATGAGGGATTTCCACTATGACAGGACTACACCAAATAAAAGAAGAAGAAGCAATTCATATTGTACATGCATTTTTTCAGTTTACTAAGTGCTGCTCCCTTACTCAAGAGTTGTCTGTCACACAGCTACAAGTGCGCTCATGGGGGGAAATGGTTAATAACTGGCAAAGCTGCAAAACCCTTTCCAATTCAAATTGCAAGGTTTTTTGTTTGTTTGTTTTTGTTTTTAATAATCCACTCCAATTACACACTTAGATAAGCACGCACAGGAGTGCTGACATACATCAATTTACACAGACAACAAAAACAAGTTACAAAAATGCATATAAGCAAATAAAAAGAAAGGGTTTCAGCAGGCAAGCTTAGATCCTGCACTTGGCTATGCATACATAATGCTATTTACTCAGGGCTGTGTGTACTCGGCGCTTAACACACATAAACATTTGGCTGTGTCAAAGTAACCCATGTTCTGTGTCTAGAAAAGCTGAATTCTTTCAACCAGCATTAATATGCAACCTAAGCCAATCTGGACAACTTATTTGAGTCTGTACAATTTATTCTGCTGCTGCTAGTCACAGGAAGAAGTAAGAAGCAATGCCAGGGCACTGATGCACAGGACCCTGATTGCTGGAAATCTTCTTTATCAACACTTTGTTTAGAGACTTCACCTGATGCTCTCCACCCAGTTGCAAACTTACTTTTAAAAATTGAATATTGCTTTTCTTGTGCTTGAACAACTCTGTGCATATTCAGTGCTGTTTACTTAGGGCTGTGTGGGAGCTTTGACTTAAAATAAAGAAAATGGGGGGGAGGGGAGAAGAGAACTGTCAATTTGCACCAAATTTTTCAAATATATTGTAAAGAAAAGCTCATTTTCCCAGCCAATATATATTGTGGATTTGCAAGTTTTGCTCACTTTGCCTGATTTAAATATATTTAAATACACTAAATAACTTTAAATATGTTTTAATCTTGGGAGGAGTAAGGAGGTACAGATGTAGAAAGATCTAAAAAAGCACTGAAGCTCCATCCTCTTACCACTGGGCAATCTTAATTACCCATGCAATTTCAAGTCCATTTGCACAGTCATAAAGACTAGACATTAAAAAACAACAACCAGGGAGAGCACTGAAAGTCTCAGGAAGTTGAATTTGGCGCCCAGTACTATAGTCTCTACTTTTCTGCCCTTGCAGAGAATCACAGAATACACACAGCCCTTTAATAATTATCAACGGGCGATGCACCAGCATAGGCAAAGACCAACTTGATTCTAAGGTGTAGAAGAGACACAATCAGATATAAAACAAAAAAGCAAACATAAGTTCATTTTGCTGGCATGCCATATTTACATTGACTTTAATGGAAAGTGTACATTTTGATCCAATGAAATCTTTCATACAAAGAATTAATGCAACTGAAAATATATACAGTCTAATTTTATAAAATAACATGCAGCACAATCCAATGCACGAGGAGTTCAGTGGGGAATAAGCCTGCAGAAGACTGGGCTATGAGAACCTGTATTGTGACTCCTATTTTCCTCCAGCGCCATTTGTGTGAGCATGTGTTTCTTTTCAAGCACTACATATACTAAAGCCCCTGGTAAATATTGATTGTATGGGGACAAAACTGTAGCAGTTTTAGTCACTTACGGGAGCATCTGCATGTCAGAATGGCTTGACGTGATCTTTCTCATATGTCAAAAAAAACCTAGTGGTATTAGTCTATGAATGTAGAAAAGATTGGCTCAACAACTTAACCTGGAGGATTTGAGGAAATATTTTGGTCCTTCTTACTTAGAATCAGTCCAGGGGCTGGGGCTGCCTGTCCACTTCCTTCTCCCTGGCGTAAGTTTGTAGAACTTAGTATAATTCTACAAAAGTAGAATTAGTTTGCTCCATCTGTCGCTGGCTCTGGCCTATGTTGGTCTCTCTGTCTTCCACACTTTCACAATGGGCACCAATTCAAACAGCTAGCTAATCGGTAGCCTAGCTCTTGGCTGATGAATTCAGCAGAACAGGCCTGCACAACCTCTGACCTTTTAAAACCAAACACACATATTTGTGGTGAAGGGCTTGCAATCCCTCCTACCTGCCTCCATGTTAACAACAGAAAGAGAGATTTATTCAGCCTCTGATGGTCAGCCATACATATCTGGTGAGCTGTGCTCAGCTTGGTGGGTAAAAAGTTGTGTAGGCCTCTGATAGAACCATGATCTCATGTAGCTGTATTTATCTTGGGTAGGTGGTCGGATCCATTTGCACCCCCTATTTAAATAATACATCTAGTGTTACCTGACTGTGTGCCTTCAACCAAAGATTACAAGAGCATAATTAAGTGGCCAGTGTAATAAACGAACAGGTTGTTTTCCGCGCCTTTTTTTCTTTTTTTAATAGAATGGAAATCTTTACTCATGGGCAAGGAAAGCCTTTGAAGTATTCCATCAGAGAAACACGAGCAGTTATGGATTATGCAGCCTTAAGACATTTAAACAGACAGTATCATTAATTTCCCACAGAGGTTGTACTTAGCTCTGCTCATATATATCTAGAGAGAGAGAACACCTCACCATTCTGCATAAACATCAAAGAGTAGCAGCGGTACTAGCTGAGACTTTCTTCAGCTGTTACACTTTTTTCTTTTACAAGGGAGAATCAGAAACAGTAATAGCAGTATTTTTTAAAGGCAATTTAGGGTATGACCCAGCTAATCACTTTTACATCTCATTGATTTCAATGGGTGCATTAAGCCATTGTTTAAATCACCCCAATGGGATGAAAAAGTGCTCCGTTTCTGACAGATTGTGGGTTTATTTTTGTGAAGCGCCAAATATTCTAGTGTTGCATTTGGTTATTGGTTCTATCATCTCAACAAGAGATGGATGATAGCAGTTCCACTTGTTTGCCTAATGTTTGTGCAGGCCTTGCAAAACAGAAAATGTTTAAGCCCATTGAAAACTATCCTATGAATACAATCTTTGCAGGCGAATATGTCAGATACTGTCTCTCTGTATAAGACGCACACAGTTTTGTGCATGAACATAAACAATACTCACAGAGAAGGTATTAGACAGGTATTGAACACAGGACTTGGAACAACATGCTACGCTAGAACCTCACAACCTCTGAAGGCAGGCAGTCAAAATAGTCAAATCTTCCCAAGATTTTAAATATGAATATCACAGTTTTCTAATAATTGTAAATAGATATACACAAAATTCATACTTTGTTTTCAAACCTGAAATATAATTCAGTTTTAGAAGAGTTAACATTTTCACCAATCTTATTCAACCAGATCATTTACTGAATTTTATTGAACAAGACAGAACTTTGGTCACAGGGGTGGCCAAACTGTCACACCTGGGCATTTCAAGATACATACAGAGAGTTAGTGGCATTCTCAGTGCATAGGCACTCTCTGAGTACATCATGAACCAAGCAATCAGTCACCCACCTATACATTTGGGCCATAGACAACTGGCGGGATGGGGAATTAGGAGATCAAATTCTAAGTTCTTAGTGTTTAGGCAGACTTTTCATGCTTCTTAATATTCTAAAGTGAGTCCCACAAGTGATGAGCTACAGTTGTCTGAAAGCAAAGAGCTAAAATAGAAGTGATGTTTATCATGCAACTGGGAGTTTCCTCCCATTGCAAATAGCAGCTGTGCAGGAGTAACAATCCTGTTGAGACCACAATGGAGGCAAAGAGGTAAAAATATTTTCCCCCACTGTGCTGATGATCTGGATCTACCTCCCGCCCATCAGGGTGCTTAAGTATTTATTTTTATATAAAAACAACAATCACCAGCAACTGCTATTTGCATGAGCACGATTGTGTCTAGTTTGGCCCAGAGTTAAAGGTAAAGAATGAGTATCTATTGTGAGTACTCAAGCACATGAAGATTTTGGCATATATTAATTATACTTATATCTTGCAACCCCCTGGAAACTTTCCCCAGCTTCAATAATGCTATGGCCTCAGATGTTCTCAGGCCATTCATAGGGCCCTTGGGAATGTGCTGAACACAGAATTCAGAATAACATTCTACATTAAACATCACAGACTTCAGATGCAGGTAAAATTTCTAGGAATGTGTTTTTTGAATTTCCTTTTAAGTCCGTAGCAGATGGCAAGGGAGATGGACTCCCCACTCTCAAGAAAACATAACTTTATCTGCTATGGAAGCTCAGGATATTAGGGGTGGTTCTATGGCACATTGTAAGATCCCCTCTTACATGCTGTAACTGATATGTTAAGACCTTGTTACTGCCTCACACGAGCTGAGTTTACACATTGTTGCACAATGTTGGGGAAGGTCAGTGATAGATGAACTCGTATTTTTAGGAATGCCTGGCCATCATTACTGATCTTCTTATTGTGATAAAATCCCAGGGTCCTGCAGGAGACAGTTTGAACACCACTGTCTTAAGCTTATATTTAACCACTCCTGTTTTACAAATACTTCCTTGTCGGTCCAAATTTGGCAAAGCTATTTATTTGTGCCATAAGCTGGCTCCAAAACCATGCAAATACCTTCTCTACCAACAGAACTAAAACAGGACCATGTGTGTGGTGTCGCTGTAGTGCTTTTTAAAAGGTGTAGTCAATGCAGCTGAAACAGTCAAAATTGGTTAAAACATAGGAAAAAAGCACAGAAGTTATGAAAGCAGAAATGCTTGCAGTGAATTCCACATGCCTAGAAGCACAAGATCAATTACAGGAGCAGTGCTAGAATAAAATCAAGCCACTATGATTTTTTCTTTCAGTGACGGTTAATCAGCTGAAAGCTTTTGTTGTTGTTGTGAACCAAAAAATAAAAAATTAAAAAATGGGAATGACCAAAACACAAAACAAAAAAAGCAAGTCAGAACAAAAAGGAATTAAATAAAAAGAAAAGAAAAGAACTGTAGACATTTGATATCTTTTCTTAGAAACATCCTACCCAATAAATTTTGTTCCTTGAGGCCCAAGCTGCAGGATTCGGCTAACCATGCTCTCACCCTCATTTAGAGGGGGAGGATTGGTAGGAAGGTGCAGTTTACTGAATAACATCCATGCAGCAGGAAGAAAAACAAGAGGGGAAATTAGGAACAAACTGTCATTCCCGACAGAACTTTCTACTGGGGACCATGTATGGTAATGAACAAAATTTATCATCATATATAAATTTATGTACTCCCATATCATAGTGGATTGTTTCCCCTAATGTTAGCTTTGGAAAAGAAAAAGTCTGCTGTTGGCATTTGTGTTAGTATACGGCTCAGAGTAGCTGCTACATAATTCACATTCAGCTGCACATTCTTCTCTTGGTAAATGTTTGCAGCTCTCGAGGATGAGAGGATAGTTTGTACAGAGTACTCCTTTAGAAATCAATGGCATTCCATAATCACTGGGTGCTGGGCATGTAATTCAGCAGTGCTCCCAACATCCTGCCTTTGTATACATATCTGCATGAATCAAGAATAAGAGAGAAGGTTTTGGGTCACCCCCACTCACCCCTTAAACATAACATATACCATAGGAAAAATTATTCATGATACCATAGAGAATTTGACCTAAGATAAAATTACAGTCCTATGCTTACCTAGCAAAAGGAGTGGAAGCCTACCTCCAATCCTCAAGTTATTTCAATTTTTAAAGACCCAACAACATAGATCCATATGGTAAAGGAAAGCAAAACTATAGATGCAAAATGGCAGCCAATAATACGATTCACAGAACAACTCACCCTAAAAATTGTGCTCCAGAAGGCCCCATTTCTACCAGTCTACTAGCCAATCCTTCTCCTTCAACCATTGGTGGAGGGCTGGCCAGTTTGTGCCTCTTTACCAAGCGGCAGGTGATGCGAGTGGGAGCTGTGCATTTACGCGGTGGAATAATAATCCTCATGCCATGATGACGGCTGCCCCTCATTGAACCCCCGCGTGCATCAACCATAAAACTAACCAGAAAACTGCAGGAGAAAAAAGACAGAAAGAAAGTGTCATCAGGTAGTTTAAAAAAGAAGTATGAGCACAAATGTTGACTAAAATGAAACCAATGAGAAAGAAGATCACGTAAAATAAAAAAACAACACAACAACATTCCTATACATGTCAACTGATAAATACCCTTGTACCTTGTGCTAAGGAAGTGGACATCAGCAGAATCCTCAGAATGTCTACTCAGAAGTAAGTCACACTTTGTTCAATGGGATTTATTCTCAAGTAAATGTTGTATATCCACTAACCTGGGAATAAGTCTCACTGAACTTGATGGCTTACTTTTGAATAGACGCAACATAGGCTTGTGTGAATACACACCTTCCTAGCAGAAGGTATGACAGTAATTCTTAGAATGACCATATGCATGAAGTTCTACTATTTTACTAGCAAGACAAACATTTGGTCAAAACTTCTTTGTTGAATACAGTGTCAAAGTCCAAACTACTAGGGTTAACTGTGTCTTCATCTACTATTATGAAAATATTAGTGTATTATTCATGCACTAATTGGCTACATGGCACCATTAGACAGCCTGCTGCAAACATCCTGTGTTTCTTTCCAAGAGCACAACAGAACTGCTCAGTATTATGATAGCTACTTATTTTGTTTCTGCAAACCCATTGTTCTACTACTGAGATTTTCTAGGTCTTTAAAGCACAGAATTAAACACGAAGGGGCAGATTCACAAAATGGCTCTGGTAAAAAAAAATCTAATTTTCTTTAGCAGCTGGATATCAGCAACAGGATGACACACTCCCTCTTCACCTCTCCCTTTCTCTGTGTTTACATTCTCTTTTAACAGAACCACAGTTAGATTACATGCAAAATAGGGAACCATGCTTTATTTTCACTTTATTAACCAGAATCTTAAACCATCTTCAAGCAGGTGTTTAAGATCCTGCTTAGTAAATTGGCATTAAAGATGCAATCTTTTACAGACACTGAATTTGATGGGACTTGAATAGATGTGTATAAGATTGCCCTGTAAATCACAGTTCCATTTTTGGGATATAATTGCCTAACAATGGTTCAATTAAATAAGGATGTAAACTATTCATGGTGATTTCATCATAGTGACATGAAAATGCTACTACACATTTTAGGGAATGAGCTGGATCCAGATTAAGTTAGTTGAACTTAATTCCCATTAAAATCAATGGAGCTTAAGTAGTGATTTCAACAGGAGCTACATTCAATTAATTCAGTCTGATGCCAAGCCACTGTCTTTTTATTGGGCTCATGCCACAAAATGCTGACAAGTCATGGAGATGCACAGTGCATGGATAAGACCATCCTTCCTGGTTTTTTTCAAACAACAGGAGATATGCAAGCCCAACTATGGGGGATATGAGGTGCTACTAAACCTAGATTTTTCTGCCAATTTTACCATCATCTGTGGGGGACATATGAAATGTCAGATATTCCGCTGTCCTGTCCTACAGGTCCAAATATAGACAGGCACAACAAATGTAATTAATTTCCAGTGCCCTGTCCGGGGCTAGGTGTGACAGTGGGACATGTGTCCTACTTGTTTCAGTAGACAGCACTGCAGGAGTCACTGATACAATTCACTCTTTAGACCAGTGTTTTTCAAACTTAATGCCTTCTGGGAATTCTTTTTCCATTGATCTGTCTGCTGAGGAAGCCCTCAGTCATCTGCCATGAATTCCAGAGGGTTCTGGGGTATATTCAATTCAGCACACACCTAATTAATCTGTTTTCAGTTCATTGCTAACCTGTTTTTAGTTTATTCCCAATTTCATTTTATTTTTGGATGTTTTAAAAAGTTGTTTTTAACTATTATTTTAACTGATAATTTTATTGCTTTGTTCCCTTCATAAACCGCTTTGAGGTTGTTGTTTTTACAATCAAGCGGTGTGTGTGTGTGTGTGTGTGTGTGAAATAAATAAGTAATATATAATTCGCTCAGGGCATGGGCAAGGCCCATTGGGCATCACTCGCTATGAGCAGTGCATCCTCAAACGAAATTTCCGACAACATCTAGGAACCCAAGGTTGAAGAACACTGCTCTACTCAGACCAACAAAATCCAGGATGGCACTAATCTAACATGAGCAGATTTGATTCAGCAATATTGCTGCCCAGCCACCTGCAGATTCTACAGTTTGCCCACCCTGTGAATACAACTAATGTGCCATGGTACTCTCCTGCGGTACATCAGTGGCAAATTCAACCAGTGTTTCTTGTCCTTTAAAAATGCTGCTTCTAAATATTTTGTCCAAACTCACCTGCCGATAAAACTCTACTCTTCCCCCCGCACTAGTTTACACATTACTATCCATTATGTTTTTGAGCACATCATGCACAGTCTGTAAGAACATAATTAGTAGTTGATGATCATCTAAATTATTGCCAGGTAAATGACGTGAGCTACAGGACAACCGCTAAAAACTACACAAACAAACAAACAAACAAAGAAGTGGGATGTCTACAATAAAAGGTAGAAAGGGCTGGGAAATCAGATGCACTAAAAACCATCTAGGCACATTTCAACTGTGGAGAAAATAAATAAATAAACATATATAGAAGCAAAACAAGGAGTCACAGACAGTGTCATCACCTTGAATCATACTGGGGGAGTGGAGAGGAATAGCTGCAAAATAATTTAGAAAGCAAATTGGAAAAAAATTAATGTGAGATAATTAGAAGCCAGCAACAGAAAATGTCGATCATAAGCAAAGGCAAAATAATAACAAAAGCAAAGCTTTTCAGTTTGATCAGAGCAGGGAAAACGTGCGTGTTCTGTAATATAAAATATGCATTTAATTGAATTTTAAATATTTTCCAAAGAGGGCCAACACCACTTAGTATGTATAAAAGCAAGTATTCTAATTAGTAATTGTGCCAGCAAAGGTAATGCACACCTTTTAAGAAAACAGGATGGTGGACGCAGCACCATTAGGATGCACGACTGAGTAACAATATGTAGGCTGCAATGGGGATAACTCGCCACCACTTGATTGGCTACAGCAAACAGAGTCTGGTGTGACAGTGAGCAGAATCCTTTCATTGAGCAGCCTCATTGCTGGCCAGTGTCACCTTCCCAGCCTGATTAGCAGGAACACCTTGACGGGAGTTGCATAACTAGCAGGCCCACCATGGTATGAATGGATAATGTGGCTCCATCAACCAACCTGAAGCGTAGCAGCCATAACAGTCCCGCCTCCCCTCTTCACAATTTGGGGCTAAGCTCTTCTGGTGACACCTCAACACACCTTAAGGGGATCACACACTGGGACAGCAACATATCCACCTCTGCTAATGCTTGCTTGGGTCCGGCTCAATTCCTCATGCAGCTCCAATTGTTAGTTGTGACAAATGTCGAAAGAATGGAGCACAAGGAAAGTTGCTGGGAGGAAGGCAAAAACCCTGCAATGTAATGCAGAGCTGAACTGGGGTGCCTAGGTAAAATCCCTTCCCAGCCACACAGCAAACGGATGCCCAGATTTGAGGGAGGGCAGGGTGGAAAGTCAGTGATAGTATTGTTGAAGCCACAAGCCAAGCCTCCAATTTATGCCTGGGAGCAAACAACAGAGAGAAAGTTCGCTTTCTGGCCCAGTCCCTGGCCCCTCCCCCTGGGAGCAAATTGGTGCTGCTGATTGGCTCCTGCAGCAGAGCACTGCACTCATGCTGCTTCCAGCATACTATCAGTGCTGGCTCCATGCCCGACAAAACAGACTTGGTCTCTCTCCGCCTACCACAAACTGGGGATGTAGACAAGCAGAGGACCTGGGACTTATGTTAGCAGGCATGGGGGAAAGCCACTGTTGTGCCAGAATACGGCAGCTGGTTTTCAGTTAATCAATAAAGCTGGTCTTGATCATGTGTCAGAAGCTCAACATCACATTTCCCAAATATTGTGGATATTAGAATGTAATGTAATAAAGGAGCAATTGTGTATTGATAATTTTAGACCTAACCTTTCTAATTCTTCTGTCATTACTAGAGCAGTTAGGTCTACTTTTTAAAAATAGTAAAAAATAATAATTTCAAGAGTACATATTACATGCCAGAAAGCTGAATGTTTCAAGGCATTTGCCTTTTAGTACTAACACTTGTGTGTTGCTATTTTACTTTTCTGTAGGTTGTGAATATCTGGGGCAGAGGTGGAATTAAGCAAAATGGCCCAAGCAGAGTGCCCATGACACATTTTTGTGAACTGGGTAAATTCAGCATGCAACAAGGAAATGGGATGGCATCTCCTAGTGGAAAGCTCACATGGGGATCTTGTAACCAACTGCTATCTCCCAGCCTACCCTTCTCCTGTATGGCTGTTGGGAGGATAGAAGGGTAGGTTTTTTCTTAGCGCCTTAAGGGAAGACCAAGATAATAATGTAAATCATAATAATGATGATGTGAATTGGTAATGATGTACCGTATTTTTCGCACTATAGGACGCACTTTTCCCCCTCCAAAAATGAAGGGGAAATGTGTGTGTGTCCTATGGTGCGAATGCAGGCTTCAGGAGAGCCCCACCGCCAGCCCCACAAGCTCGGGGGAGAGCGGGGAGGCGGAACGCCGCCATCCCGCTGTCCCCCGACTTGGCTAGAAGGCTGGCGGGGGGAGAAGCCTGCTCCTCCCCGTCGCCAGCCCTGCAAACTCGGGGGACAGCGGGAGAGGCACAGCGCGCCCTTCCCGCTGTCCCCCGACTTGGCTAGAAGGCTGGCGGGGGGGTGGGGGGGAGAAGCTGGCTCCTCCCCGTCGCCAGCCCCGCAAACTCGCGAGACAGCGGGAGAGGCGCAGCGCGCCATCCCGCTGTCCCCCGACTTGGCTAGAAGGCTGGCGGGGGGAGAAGCCTGCTCCTCCCCGTCGCCAGCCCTGCAAACTCGGGGGACAGAGGGAGAGGCACAGCGCGCCCTTCCCGCTGTCCCCCGACTTGGCTAGAAGGCTGGCGGGGGGAGAAGCCTGCTCCTCCCCGTCGCCAGCCCTGCAAACTCGGGGGACAGCGGGAGAGGCGCAGCGCGCCCTACCCGCTGTCCCCCGACTTGGCTAGAAGGCTGGCGGGGGGGAGAAGCCTGCTCCTCCCCGTCGCCAGCCCTGCAAACTCGGGGGACAGCGGGAGAGGCACAGCACGCCCTTCCCGCTGTCCCCCGACTTGGCTAGAAGGCTGGCGGGGGGAGAAGCCTGCTCCTCCCCGTCGCCAGCCCTGCAAACTCGGGGGAGAGCGGGAGAAGCGCAGCGCGCCCTTCCCGCTGTCCCCCGACTTGGCTAGAAGGCTGGCGGGGGGTGGGGGGGAGAAGCTGGCTCCTCCCCGTCGCCAGCCCCGCAAACTCGGGAGACAGCGGGAGAGGCGCAGCGCGCCATCCCGCTGTCCCCCGACTTGGCTAGAAGGCTGGCGGGGGGAGAAGCCTGCTCCTCCCCGTCGCCAGCCCTGCAAACTCGGGGGACAGCGGGAGAGGCACAGCGCGCCCTTCCCGCTGTCCCCCGACTTGGCTAGAAGGCTGGCGGGGGGAGAAGCCTGCTCCTCCCCGTTGCCAGCCCTGCAAACTCGGGGGACAGAGGGAGAGGCACAGCGCGCCCTTCCCGCTGTCCCCCGACTTGGCTAGAAGGCTGGCGGGGGGAGAAGCCTGCTCCTCCCCGTCGCCAGCCCTGCAAACTCGGGGGACAGCGGGAGAGGCACAGCGCGCCCTTCCCGCTGTCCCCCGACTTGGCTAGAAGGCTGGCGGGGGGGAGAAGCCTGCTCCTCCCCGTCCCCAGCCCTGCAAACTCGGGGGACAGCGGGAGAGGCACAGCACGCCCTTCCCGCTGTCCCCCGACTTGGCTAGAAGGCTGGCGGGGGGAGAAGCCTGCTCCTCCCCGTCGCCAGCCCTGCAAACTCGGGGGAGAGCGGGAGAAGCGCAGCGCGCCCTTCCCGCTGTCCCCCGACTTGGCTAGAAGGCTGGCGGGGGGTGGGGGGGAGAAGCTGGCTCCTCCCCGTCGCCAGCCCCGCAAACTCGGGAGACAGCGGGAGAGGCGCAGCGCGCCATCCCGCTGTCCCCCGACTTGGCTAGAAGGCTGGCGGGGGGAGAAGCCTGCTCCTCCCCGTCGCCAGCCCTGCAAACTCGGGGGACAGCGGGAGAGGCACAGCGCGCCCTTCCCGCTGTCCCCCGACTTGGCTAGAAGGCTGGCGGGGGGAGAAGCCTGCTCCTCCCCGTCGCCAGCCCTGCAAACTCGGGGGACAGCGGGAGAGGCACAGCGCGCCCTTCCCGCTGTCCCCCGACTTGGCTAGAAGGCTGGCGGGGGGAGAAGCCTGCTCCTCCCCGTCGCCAGCCCTGCAAACACGGGGGACAGCGGGAGAGGCACAGCGCGCCCTTCCCGCTGTCCCCCGACTTGGCTAGAAGGCTGGCGGGGGGGTGGGGGGGAGAAGCTGGCTCCTCCCCGTCGCCAGCCCCGCAAACTCGCGAGACAGCGGGAGAGGCACAGCGCGCCCTTCCCGCTGTCCCCCGACTTGGCTAGAAGGCTGGCGGGGGGAGAAGCCTGCTCCTCCCCGTCGCCAGCCCTGCAAACTCGGGGGACAGAGGGAGACGCACAGCGCGCCCTTCCCGCTGTCCCCCGACTTGGCTAGAAGGCTGGCGGGGGGAGAAGCCTGCTCCTCCCTGTCGCCAGCCCTGCAAACTCGGGGGACAGCGGGAGAGGCGCAGCGCGCCCTTCCCGCTGTCCCCCGACTTGGCTAGAAGGCTGGCGGGGGGGAGAAGCCTGCTCCTCCCCGTCGCCAGCCCTGCAAACTCCGGGGACAGCGGGAGAGGCACAGCGCGCCCTTCCCGCTGTCCCCCGACTTGGCTAGAAGGCTGGCGGGGGGAGAAGCCTGCTCCTCCCCGTCGCCAGCCCTGCAAACTCGGGGGAGAGCGGGAGAAGCGCAGCGCGCCCTTCCCGCTGTCCCCCGACTTGGCTAGAAGGCTGGCGGGGGGTGGGGGGGAGAAGCTGGCTCCTCCCCGTCGCCAGCCCCGCAAACTCGGGGGACAGCGGGAGAGGCACAGCGCGCCCTTCCCGCTGTCCCCCGACTTGGCTAGAAGGCTGGCGGGGGGAGAAGCCTGCTCCTCCCCGTCGCCAGCCCTGCAAACTCGGGGGACAGAGGGAGAGGCACAGCGCGCCCTTCCCGCTGTCCCCCGACTTGGCTAGAAGGCTGGCGGGGGGAGAAGCCTGCTCCTCCCCGTCGCCAGCCCTGCAAACTCGGGGGACAGCGGGAGAGGCACAGCGCGCCCTTCCCGCTGTCCCCCGACTTGGCTAGAAGGCTGGCGGGGGGAGAAGCCTGCTCCTCCCCGTCGCCAGCCCTGCAAACTCGGGGGACAGCGGGAGAGGCGCAGCGCGCCCTTCCCGCTGTCCCCCGACTTGGCTAGAAGGCTGGCGACGGGGAGAAGCCGGCTCCTCCCCGTCGCCAGCCCTGCAAACTCGGGGGACAGCGGGAGAGGCGCAGCGCGCCCTTCCCACTGTCCCCCGACTTGGCTAGAAGGCTGGTGACGGGGAGAAGCCGGCTCCTCCCCGTCGCCAGCCCTGCAAACTCGGGGGACAGCGGGAGAGGCGCAGCGCGCCCTTCCCACTGTCCCCCGACTTGGCTAGAAGGCTGGCGGGGGGAGAAGCCTGCTCCTCCCCGTCGCCAGCCCTGCAAACTCGGGGGACAGCGGGAGAGGCGCAGCGCGCCCTTCCCGCTGTCCCCCGACCTGGCTAGAAGGCTGGCGGGGGGGAGAAGCCGGCTCCTCCCCGTCGCCAGCCCTGCAAACTCGGGGGACAGCGGGAGAGGCGCAGTGCGCCCTTCCTGCTGTCCCCCGACTTGGCTAGAAGGCTGGCGGGGGGGAGAAGCTGGCTCCTCCCCGTCGCCAGCCCCGCAAACTCGGGAGATAGCGGGAGAGGCGCAGCGCGCCATCCCGCTGTCTCCCAACATGGTTTGGAGGCTGGCGGAGGGCTTCCTCCTCCCCCAGCCCCGCAAGCTCCCAGAGCAATGCCAAAGCTGCGCGCAGCTTCGGCATGGCTCTGGGTCCCGTTCTGGGGGAGGGGGAAGCTCAGGCTTCCCCCGCCCCAGCCCCGCGCCTGGCGGGGGGGGGATAAATTTTTTTCCCTTTATTTCCCCCCCCCCAAATCTAGGTGCGTCCTATGGACCATTGCGTCCAATCGTGCGAAAAATACGGTAAATTTGTTATTTTTATGCTTAGATTACAGCACACAATTGACCTGCGGAGTAAAGATTGGTCATATCAGATCTACATACTCAGAACTCAAGGGGGTCAAACAACCTCTAAATATTCTGCCAAGTATGCAGAGGCAAGGGAAATATTCTTTGTTCCCACCACGAAGGGAGGAGCCAAGTTGCTGCATGCCTGGGTAAAAGATGTAGTCATATATCAGTTGATTCAGGATATGTTCACCTGCACTCTGCATAAATATCCTCATTGAGTAAATCCAATGGGTTGGATTCAAATTCAGTCATGCTGAGAGTAGACCCACTGAAATCAGTGGGGCATGTGAGAACAATTAGGGGCCTTCCATTAGGCAGAATGAGGCAAGTACCTCAAGTGGAGGGTCACAAATTGGTGCCCCCAGAGGCCGGTCTCACTGCCTCCTGCCCACCTGGGAAGCTCTCCACATCATCCCCTGCTGCCTTGCTCTAGGAAGGACCATGTACAGTGGTACCTTGGTTCTCAAACGCCTTGGTACCCAAACGCCGAAAACCTGGAAGTAAGTGTTCCGGTTTTCAAATGTTTTTTGGAAGTCGAACTTCCAGTGTGGCTGCTGCCTGTTGTTTCTGGTTTCGCCTGCATCAATGAGAAGCTGCACCTTGGTTTTTGAACATTTTAGAAGTCAAACGGACTTCCAGAACGGATTAAGTTTGGTGCTTTTGTTTTTGCTATTTATTTTGCGTTTTTGATTTTGAGGCTTTTTCAGTTAATTTGTTTTTGTGACTGTGTGGAACCCAGTTCAGCTACTGATTCATTGACTGTGTGCCTGTGGAAATGGATAAAAGCCCCCCATCCTAACAGTGACTATCAGTGCAGGTAAGGGAAAAAAAATATTTTAATTTTTATCATCTACAATACTGCCTTATTTATTTTATAGTACAGTACATTGATTATTGCTTTCATTTTATGGATCATTGGTCTCGTTAGATAGCAAAATTCATGTTAAATTGCTGTTTTAGGGGTTGTTTTTAAAAGCCTGGAACGGATTAATCTGATTTGCATTACTTTCTATGGGAAAGCATGCCTTGGTTTTAGAATGCTTTGGTTGTGGAACAGACTTCCGGAACAGTAAAGTTTGAGAACCCAGGTACCACTGTATGTGTGTGTGTTTCCTGGCATTCTGGGTAGGGTGATTGTGAAAGGGCCTGCAATGGCAGCCAAATTTGCTATAGTGGCCTGTGATGTGTCTAGGTAACACAGTAGCTTCAATTTGCAGCAAGGAGATGGGTAATTAAGACCTGTTAACAGTTTATCAAAGTTAGAAATTATGACATTATATATAAAGTCTTCCATTGTGAAGAAACAGCAATACCCCTTTCATGAATTTGCTTATTGCCACATCTCCCCCAATTCCCAATTCCTGTAATTTCCCAGAATCTACATTTTTGAGAATTTGGTGGTGTTTTAACGAATCTGCATGTTTCCTAGTTAACCTTTAAAGCTTCAAGTAGAAGGAGTCAACACCTCTTTGAAGCATCTCCCTCACTTGCAAGGGTAACATGAGCTGCAGTCATTCAAATGCAATTGCATGCTATCTATTTTAATAGGCTACAGGGTGTGTCAGCTAAGAATTTGAATGTCACCCACAATACTGTGATCGTATTTTGAATGTATTTTCTGTTGGGGACTCTCTCCACCTCCACAAACTTAAATAAAACAGAAGTGTGTTGAGGTTTCGTAGACCAATATATTTTATTCTATTGGAATACACTGATTTAAAGTTTGTCATCTGGGCTAAAATGAAATGCTGATAATAAAAACAAAGGAAAGTTCACGAAGAAGTATGTACAATTGCTCACTTTGAGTGGTTTTTTCCCCTTCCAGCTGTAGTATTATAAAACACAAATATGCTGTATTTGTATTTTTATCATTTTTTAAAAGGAAATATCCTTTGTGGGCATTTCAAAACTGATCCTTCCATTATTTACATCCTGCCACTGATGGGCTCCATGAGTTCATACTGTTCGCTTATTCTTATTTGTGCACTATAGACATGAATTCTAGAGAAAAACAAATGCTAATATAGTACAGAACTTAAGACTTAAACATTGCTGTGTAAGCCGCTAAAACAATGACTTGTGCCTCTCTGCTCTCTGCTTTTTGGTTTTTCTTCTACGTTCATTTTTATGTAATGTTTGTTGTTTATTATTATAACAACTACATTCTTCAATGTTTCTGAATGGAAGGGGAAATGAGACACACTGCAATTATACTAACTAAATCTAAACATTTACAAATAACCTTTTTAAAAGACAGAGAGAGGTTTATTAACATTTGTTAAATTTATTCATGGTTTTGATGTAATGAACTTTGCAACTCTCTGGGCAATTCTAAACAAGTTAATTCTGATTTTAAAAGGCTTGACTGAAATCTAGGTAACTCGAACATTAACTGGGCACAGTATTTCTCTGGATTGCACCCACTGTCATTCATTACAAGCATTTATTTGCCCTGGTATTAAATGCACCTTGCTTTTCATATGTAAATGTGCCACACATATGGTTTGACCAACTGAAAACAGATTAGATGGAATCTGACAAAATAGTAAGGGCTAAGTTCTACTCTGTTTTCTTAAAGAGAACCGCTCCACAGCCTCCACATAAATTAGAAATAACCAGCATACATTGGGTGGGACCCAAAGATGCACTGGGACTTTTCCCAAACCCCTTTCCCACAGCAAGCCCTGCAGAAGAGAACTGCAGTTCAACAAGCCAAATCAGAAATGTTAAAAGAAATGTTTTTATATTTCCGGAATGGCAAAGTAAGTAACACTATTTTTCCTATTAATTTATCCATGCTTTTATAGAGTTTTTTTGCCCAAGTGCAACCCTGTAACTTTAAAACATAGCATGCATTGGTGTGGTTGGTTGTTGTTCCGATGATGCTTACACTCAAGTCCCTGGCTTTGGGGAAAACAGAAATAGAAATTTCACCAGGGCTATTTCCCGTCCACCCCCCAACTATTGCTTCGTTTCATATATAATGACATGAGAGAAATCCTTCAGGTAACTCACCCAGAATGGATGGGGCTGGAGACAAGATTGACATTGTCCAAGGTGTCTGCGGCCCAACTATAGTGCCTGAGCGAATCAGAGTCAAATTCTCTTGGAAACGTCAGGTGCTTCAAAGAGATGAAAGAGAAGAAATATTAACCCAGCAGAGAGAAAAAAGTCAAGCATTTCCTGTGGTATATCACAACTGAGAAATAAAATCGACCTTTTATTAGCACTTACAACACCGGCAATCATTCTCTCTCTCTCTCACCCACACACACCAATCACTTTAATTACTTTACAAACCTTGTTTATGTAGGACATAGCAGCCTAGCTCATGGTAGTGCCCATTTTGTTTATTTATTACAGTTATATCCTGCCTTGGTCTATCACCTTATTTTATTCTAGGTCACTTTCGGGGTTGACTGGAGATTTGAACCTGCATCTCCCCAGTCCTAGATTGACACTCTTGACCACTATGCAACAAAATGAGCTCAGAGGGAACAGTGATTTGAAAGAACGATAAGCAAGTATGTTATCCATGGCATCTCAATGGGGATCCCAGTAACAATCTCTGCACTAAACACAGAATACACATTGACAACTCTAGACAAACTGGGTTTATTCAATATTGTGGCTGTGGATTCAGGCCCCACCTGCGTCCCATTGAAATGGTACATGCACTTGATAAAGTGTGATCCGATCCTCGTCCCTCAAAACCAGGGGTGGAATGGAGGAGATTGTGTGCACACCACCAGGGCTATATATTTTGCCCATGGAATATTTATACCTTTCTGATCCTTAAAGTGGCTTACTTATATCTCGTGCAGGGAAGGGCTTTGGTAATAGGGCGTCTTGAGCGAGGACAAATTTGGGGCCCCCAATAAATCATTTTTTGTTTATTATTATTTTGCGCCACCTCAGCTCAGCATCCTGTGCAGGAGAACCTAAACGCAGTGCTGATCTATGGCTTCCAAGCAGCCTACTGTCCAGGCAGCTTCACCAGTAAAACTGCATCATGTACCTTGAGACAGTGCTTGGATCACTCCCTCTATGCATGTATTTCCTATTTTACATATGTCAAATGTTGAGGGATGGGCAGACAAGCAACTAGAATTCTACTGCCCTGCACCAGACTTGATCCAGACTGGCGAAGGGGCAGGTGGGCCTGCAGAGCGATAACAGAAATGGCTTTGAGCAGTCACCATAAAACAAGCAAGCAAGACAAAAGAGCAATTTTAAAAGGGCAATTTAAATGAGCTGTTTTTTCCTTCTTTGTGTCATATTGCATGCCAGCTAGAATCTATGAGCTCTTCTTGTTTACTGAGCATTTATCTAGTCCCCCCCCCACAAAATTTGTACAGAGGTCATACGATGTTGCTTTTTATTGAGCATTGGTAACAGAGGTTATATGATATCACCTGGCACCACCGTTATCTCACACTTTCCAGCAAGTTTTCCTTTCATTTTCCCTACCCCAGAAGTTCCATTTTGGAGAAGGGATGGGGAAGCTGACTTGTCATGCCAGAGTCCCAAATCCACTTTAACTGCATACGCTGAAATTGCTGGCAAACAATTAAATGGTACCCAAAGAATAGTGAGTTTGGAGACAGTGTAGCTTTCAGAAGGGACTGAGTTACAGAGACAACTACATATTGTTTCCATATATTCTAATGTTAAACCACCTCAAGCCTCACATAACCTCAATGTCTGTTAGTGCTCAAAAGCAGACAAACCAGCTCAAGAATCCTGAGAAACAAAGTGTCAGGGTAGCCAAAAAATACCAGTAGCCTCTCTGGCAGTAGCATAATACCCCATTCCAAACTACAGCGGAAATTTAAAATAAATTGTTTTCTGACTATATTTAAAGCATGAATAAAGATAGCCACTGTAGCCTGACTTACATGAAACCTTCTTGCGTCTATTATTAACCAGCCTCCCAGCTCACAGACTGTTTCAAAAATAATTTTCAGGTTCCCATGTCAGGAATAATTTATCAGTTCCATCTCTATGTGCTATGCATGGGGATGAGCAGCCAAGGTGATGAAGCCAGTGGCAGATTAGGAAAGTGCTCTCTCCCTTCCTTTGCAAAGATGAGTTTTCGAGATAAAAAAACGAATGCGCCAAATATTCCTGCTTCTACGTTTCTCCTGCTTTTTAGCGTTTCACTTTTAAATAACTATTCTGTTTATCTGAAAAGAATAACAACAACCCACCTTTCAGCCCACACCAAAGGCATCTTCTAATCTTAACAATAAAATGCAATGCAATGCAATAAAATAATCAAAAGTAGTAACAGAAAGCTAAAGCCACTCAAAGGCAGGGGAACTGAAATTCAACCCAGACTAATGGCTTGGCAAGATAAAAATGTTTTCATAGCTCACCAAAAGCCATTAAAAAAGCTGTAATATATTTCCAAGGAAGGTCTTTATGAAAACAGTTTCTTCAGTCATATGCCGAAGATGGACTCAAAACTAATTTTAGTACTGTATTCTTACATTGTTGTAGGAAGAGCCATAGCTCAGTGTCAGAGTTTGCACACAGAAAGTCCCAGGTTCAATCCCTGACATCTCGAGGCAGGACTGGGAAAGCCTGTCTGAAATGCTAGTGAGTCACTGCCAGTCAGTGCCAGGTTTCCCAAACATTGGTCTCCAGCTGTTTTTGGACTACACTTCCCATCATCCCTGACTACTGGTCCTGATGGCTAGTAAGATGGGAGTTCTAGTTGTAGACCAATGTTTGGGAAACCCTGGTAGCTAATGCTGAGCTAGATGGACCAATGGTCTGAGTGGAGGGCAGCTTTGTATGTTCCTATCTAGGGCAGTTCATATTCCACATATCTTCCTATAGCACAGGGAGTGTAGTTCTATTGAATTCTAGCTTGCCCAAGTGCCCTCAGTGTGTGTGTGTGTGTTTATCTAAAACTAAAACTAAAAAAGCACAGTGGGTGTCTGAGTCCAATTAAAGTGGATTTGAAAAATGAAAAAATGACCTTTCAGTAACTGGCTGAAATCTCTTATTAAATACCTCATTAACAATTGTGTGTTCATGCAGCAGTTTAGGTAAGAAGTGTTATGTATTCAGTACAGTGGTACCTCTGGTTACGCACTTAATTCGTTCCAGAGGTCCGTTCTTAACCTGAAACTGTTCTTAGCCTGAAGCACCACTTTAGCTAATGGGGCCTCCCACTGCTGCCGTGCCACTGCCACACGATTTCTGTTCCCATCCTGAAACAAAGTTCTTAACCCGAGGTACTATTTCTGGGTTAGTGGAGCCTGTAACCTGAAGCATATGTAACCTGAAGCGTATGTAACCCAAGGTTCTACTGTATTTTCTATTTCAAAAAATGAATAAATACTGGAGATTTTTAGCTGAAGGAGGGAAGCTTTGAGAAATCAACACGGAGGACTATTACAGACCTTCCCTGTATACCTTTAGCTGTAAACTAGAGCTTTCCAAACTGCGTGTCACAACATGTTAGTGTGTCAGCTGCAGTGTGCAGTTGTGTCACGTGAAAGCTCCCCGGGCTCCTCCCGGGGCTGGAAAGGGGTTAGTTTAACCTCCGGTTTGCTAGTAAAACTGAATGGCGGTGTTGTAAAATGATGCATGTCTTAAAAGTGTGCCACCAACATGAAAAGTTTGGAAAGCTCTGCTGTAAACAATCCTAAATGCGTTTTCCTATTTCACATTAAACTGGAACCATTGCCAAACACATCTCTTCTTGTTGTTGTTATTGCTGTTGTTTTAAACTAAGGCTTATTTGTGGTTGACTTGACCCCCATGTCAGCAGATTACAGGTAATATGATACACTTCACAAGAGGGTTAAAATTAAGATTTGCCACTCCTGCCAAAATCAGGGAAGTCAGGAATAGCAATTCAAGCATACTGAAAGCCACTGTGGGCACACAAGCCTGCTAAGCACGACAGGAATACCAAAATATTGCTATCCAGGTCACTGCACAAGAATGCTACATTTAAACTTTTAATGAATGCCACTTCTCTTAAAGCCCTTTCATTAGGGAATTAAGGACTCTTTCATATTCCCTGCAGAAAACAGCAATCTGTAAAGACACACCCTATTCTACAGCATGAGAATTGGATATCCAGCTGCTATATATTCTGACTGTCTGGGTGAAACTTCTTTTAATCAAAAGAAATACACTGGCATATTCATGCAGTTGTCCGTAGAATATAGCCTGAAAAGGAATGAACACTCCAAAAATGTTTCACCTGCAGCCTCTCAAAACTGAGCAGCATGCACAGGTGTTTTGTTTTTTAAATAAAAAGACCAAACTCTGCTAACAATTTAATAGTGGGAGACAATAAGGAAGGAGAGAGAAACCTGGAGGTCGTAAAATTTGCAGCAGAACAGTAAATGGTAGGTTTATAAAAGGAAGTAAATTGGACTTTGGGTAGGAGACCGAAATAGTTTCCCCAAACCCTATTGTTAAGAATGTTTGCAATCATTACCATCAGAGGAAGAGGAGCCCCACCCCAGACCTAACACATATGGAGACCAAGAGAACAGGTACAACTCCCAGAGATCATCTTAGAAGATGTGCCACCGGGGGAGTCTGCAAAATTGGGTGACCTATTCTGCCTGTTCACCCTCCCCTCTCATGCCAAACCTCTCTCCAATCACCCCCCTGAGACACCAGCAGCAAAAACAGTCATGGATCCAGACTAAAGCTCAGGCTGGAAAATGCCTACCCAACAGCATGTGGCGTTCTATCACTGCACCCTACTCAGAAGAAGGAACCATGAACTGTTGTGTGCTCCAGATCCCAGCCACTGCTGCAGCAACATCCTTCTCAGTTCCTAGTTTGGTGTGACTCTCGGGGTGGGCAGCACCCTGCATCTTTGACATACTTCTCCCCATGCACCGACTGGACAGCTCTCTGGGCTTTTCAGTAATGCTTGGCACTAGGGGCTGGACAAAGGCAACTACATAATCCAAGCCAATTGGAGATCATCTGGTGATATCACAATGCTAGTTAGACAATCAGGTTTTGGCTACATGCAGGTGTCACTACTACAGACTCATCTCAGACAGAGACAGTTGTTGCCTTCTATCCTAAGTTTTTGTCTCTTGTAACAAGAAAAATGTTCCAAGAAAACCAGTTTAAGAAGAACACATAACCTCAGTGGTATATCTTGAAGAAGATAATTACCTGGATGGCCATTGTAAAGCAATTTAACACAAATAAGAAGCCTTGCCTATTATTGGACATGCCTTTCTCCCAAAGAGAAATTGGCTATTCAATGTAAAATAATCTTATTGTATTGCATGCAAAATCCAGATACTGCCCTACTCTGATAGATCAAACACATTTACTAATATGTCAGTCATCCTTGCTTTGTGGTCTTTTGTGATATAAAGCAAAAGCTAACTCCAACTTCCTTTAAAAATACTAACTTATCAGAGAAAGAAAACGCTGTTATTTATTGAAATTCTCCCAAACTGGCAAACAACTGCAATTATATGTAGCTTGAATAACCATTCTCGAATTTATTGCAGCCACACTGATTTTGCCCTGTAGATTTCAGCAATATAAAAATAGCGTTCAGACACTGTTTCTCAAGTTAAATTTATCTCTAACCCTACCATATTCAATTATACCCAATATATGGTTTACAGATTTTGAAAAGAAACCATCTTCTTTTGCCAATAAACCACATACTCTGTGTTAATTCAGAAAAGCTCTTGTGACTTCGCATTAATTCTACATTCTTTTCTACTGTTCTGAAACACAGGGCAATAATATCAGTATTGATGGAGAAAGTACCATTACCAGGGCTGTAAATTCCAATGGGTTACTTGGTATGATTGACCGATTGATGCTTGATTCTATGATTAAAATTTCAGCTTTGATTGACCGAAAGAATTGATAAATAAAAAACTTTCAGAACCCCAATACTGTAACATAAATAATGTATGTTCTATCAGGAGAGGCTAAGCTGCATGGTAAAACATTTATTTCTATAAAATGCTCTAAACCACAGAATCAATTAAAAAACCTCACCGGATCCTTTGAGGGCACCAAGAGTTCTTCGATCATCATGCTGTCCCGGGCGAAAGAACTTCTGTTCAAAGTGTAGGACCTATCCGAACTGAAGGAGCGGAGGCTGCTTGTATTTACAATTTACCACAGAGTATGAAGATGACAATGAGATGAACAAAAGAAAAATTAATGCATGCAACTTCCAGGGAACAAGTGAAAGATAATAAAACAGAATATGATTGATGAAGCAGAATTTTAAAGTATGCTAGGAATTGTACCACGATTTTTAAGAGGTTTTCCTCTAATGTGTTGGATCCAAAAAGTTCCAGCCACTACTTTTGTCATAATAAAGGAATATTGGTATCCAACCCATTGGCTGCAATCCTGAACACAATTACCTGAAAGTAAGCCCCACTGAACACAGTTGAATTTTCTTATTAGTAGACAGACAAGGGATTGCACTGATTCACTTAAAATCAGGATAACATATAGTTGGATTTTAGATAAATGTAGTAAAAATATATTCAGGAAATGTGGAGTGCAATCCAAAGCATGTTTACTCAAAGAGTGACTGAGTTCAATGTGACTCCCTAGTAAGTGTGATTAGCATGAACAGAGACTTTCTAAAATGCTGCTGGTTTCTATGAGGGATTTATGATGGTATGGCCTAGGACCTCTGACTTTTCTAGCTAGCCCAGTTTCACACAAATGCATTATTTCCCTCCCCTCTGTTAATTAAGAGACCTCATTATCAAAGGGTAGATAAATCCAGTGTACTGATTGCACTAGTGTGCTGCTGCCACTGTTGTCAGCGACTTTTGCCCTCTAAAATTTACATCTGGAGTAGAAGGCTCATCTTATCCCTAAATTGGCCTCCTTTAAAGTGTATTACAGCTTAGAACAAAACCAATCCATCTCAGGAACTGACAGCCCCTAGCCTGAAGGGGTTCCTCTGCTTTTGATCACCATGCACCTGGGATATCTCTGGAACCTGTGAGTTCTACCACTGCAAGGATGCAGTAATAAGAAAAGCTGGGCTTGTTAAATCTCCCTCCAGCAAGGAGCTATATTACAGGCACAGAAACTTCTTATAGATGCAGAGATCAGTCTGTACTGATTCTCCACAAAAATGACAGCAGTTTCCAATGGTGCACAAATTACGGTGATCTAGAAAAAGGAAATCAACACTCTATATGAATGGTTATTATTTGAGAGGTGGGCATTCTGCACAGTTCATTTTGAGGCAGAGAAGAAAGCTCATCCTAGCCCCACAGTTTGCTTGTGGCTGCCTCTTCTGGCTGACTCACTGTAAGTTAGGTTGGCCATAAAAACATTACACAAAAAGCACAGAAGAAATGCACTGGATTTAGCACTGGTCTCTCATGCTTCGTTACAAACGATCTAAATGGCTTTAGTCAAGGCATCATTCTCTCAGCCTTGGGCGTCCCCATCAGCAGTATTGAGATAATGGTACTGGATTAATTTACAAGGCTGTTCTGAGTATTACTAAAATAAAGTACGGGAAGAACTTTGAACACTTGAAATCTGCTAAATGAATACTGATCTAGATCATTTCCTGCCTTCGTTCCTTCTCTGGGAGTTTAGAGGAAAACAATTTGAATATACTGAGACCCAGGAAAATGTTGAGTCTATGTGTCACGCACATTAACCCTGGAAGCTACATGGAGCATATGTTAGAAAACATGCCAGCATTCAGACATGCTTACTATTGCAACTGAAAAGAAAGAAAAATGTCAAAGAAAATAATTGCATCCAGCAAAACAAAAATGCTTTTAAACTAGGTTTTTTTTAACAACAGTATATACCTTTAACAACTTACGACATGCACTTTGCACTTCTTAATAATTTCCCCCCAAGATTCCACCCCAGTATATATTGCATTTAGAACGTTTATCCTGGTGCTCAGCTCCACCAACTTCAACCTGGGCCCTGGGTCTTTAAAAACATTCATCTTTCCCTCCCCCATCATCTTTTCTCCCCCTTCAAAACATGTATTCAATGAAATCAGGTCATATATTACGTTGGCAGTAACCAAAATATGATCTAACATGGGACACAACAGAAAAAGTCACATCACATCACAGTGCTGAGTAAAAATAAATAAATGATGAATGGCAAAAGCTGAGAAATGTCACAAGGGTGCCATGCTTTCTTACCTGACCTTAGGACTATTTTTAAAGAAATGTACAGGGAGGGGGAAACAAGGAGAGATAGAAAGCAAAGAATCAGACAGTGGAAAAAGCACAATGCCATGGCTGGATGACTTAAGACATTCAATGTGGTTTGTTCTGTTATGTTACACTCAGAAATCTACGCGGGTGTTTGGCTATAGTTAAAGGGTGGCAGTGGCTTTCAAACTGTATTCTAGGGGATCCCAGGTCCCCTCCAGTTCTTTTCCTCATTAAGAAGATCAGCAATGGCTGAGAGGCTTTGGTGGAACACATTCCCCTCCCCAACCCTCCCCCTTACTATTGGGAGATGCTGTAGGTCAGCATTAGAGCACAAGCTTTGCATGCAGGAAGACACAAGGTTGAAACTTCGGCATCTTAAGTTAAAAGACAACAGCTGGCAATAAGAAAGACCTCTTCATGAGATGCTAGCAAGCCACTGCCTGTCAGGCAGAAAGATGGGCTAGCTGGACAAATTGCACACCCTGGTATGTTCCTTTGCAATGCACAATGGCGACAGGGGTGGGTGGTTGGTTTGCTTGTTTTTATTCCAGAGTAAGACACTTCTTCATGTGGGGTGGCAGGTATGCAAGGAAGCGTGCATTCTAGAACATGATCTGGAATCATCTGCGATGTACAGAGGTTCTGTGGCAGATTAAGCTGATGTGGAAAGTTCCCTAAAAAGTAATGAATTTCAATGCCATTGTTTGATATGGAATGTTTTGGTTTTGTTTCTTTAAAAAAACATATCCAATCTTTAACACACTTAAGCACATCTAACCTAGTAAAGTCAATCTGGGGTCTGCAGTGCATAGATGCGTTTGGATATCAGTTCGCTTCATCTGAGTGTAACACACATGTAATATATTGCAGATGTAAACATGAGCTACATAGTGAGAAATAATGGTACTGTTAAATCAGAAGTATGCGACTTTTTAAGGTTTTATCGAGGAGTCAAAGATGAGCAAAGTACACTCAGGATTTCCGATCTCTAGGAAACAGTTACTATGATGTGCTAACATCCCATTAATATCTGACCGATATGTGGGTCTGCGGAGCTGTCACTGATTCACTAGGTACTACTTAGTAGAATACTACTAAGAGTCTATTTGTTAAAACCACAGTATACAGTTCACAGAATAAGTACACACGTAAGTAGCTTAATCAACTGAATTCTATGTTATTTGGGCAACTAAACACAGATGACTAAAAGTCAACATAGTACTGTTTAACGGCTATTCTTCACATATAATTCAAAAAGAAGTTGATTAAATGACCAAAGAGGTTTTATAGACAAAGCAAGAGAATACAATGCAAAATTAGGGTGCATGCTTCTGTACTCAATGCAGTCACAACAATCAAGACTGAAAGATGCAAACATCCAAGTTTTACCTTGTGGGAGGTGCCACTCCCTGTTAGACAATGGAAGAACTTTTTACAACAGATCATTAAGCTATAGGAAAAAGTCCTCAGGGCTCAGGCTTGTGAGGTTTAATTATTAGCTTCAAAATAATTCAACTGTCAGTAAACAGGCTGCTAATCCACAACCATGAAAATAATCTCTTGAGTTGCTTGTGGTGCCTTGTTTGTTTTAGATGCTAGGCAAGGCCAGATATCTGAACCAGAAATTCCCAATAATATGAATGACTGAATGTCTCGAAGTGCAAAGATAGCAATCACTCATGAAAAAAACTGTGACCTATTTTACTCCCTTGCAAGAAAACTGCTTGTTCCTTTGGTAACAAAACACTGCAAAGGATTTAAGACAGCAATTAGCAATGCAAACAATTGCAAACAGATTTAAACTTTTTTATTATTATTCTCCATCTGCACCTTTTGGGAAAGTGAAGTAATTGGATTAGCCAAACAACCATCTTTCATTTTTTTCTGGCATGAATCTATGTCATTTTCATTCTTGAAAGAAAATTAGTGTCAGTAAGTATTATACTCAAATTATTGAACAAAAGCCTCCCCCCTACTCTTCTTGGCTACACGTTCGTTGTGGACTAAATGGTCTGGCTCATAGATAGAGGCTTCCAGCTGTTTCCAAAGGAGCACTTCTGACATATCTAGAGCATGAGCAGATACCAGAAGAAGAAGAAAACATGAAGAATTAATCTGCTTTCAACTATTGCCATAACAAAGCCATCACAGAGGGCAGAGAGAAGCATGAAACTAAGTAACAGATGCATGTTTGAATGACAGAGTAATCAGGCAGCCAAATTATGGAACTCTGCTTCATTTCTCCAGTGATAAAATGCACTGCATGGGTGTATATATTATATTGAATATGTGAAGAACATGCTGAATACCTGGCAGATCGGGCTCCTAGGCTGAAGCCCATGTATCCTTCTGCAGGCAGAGAATCATCTCCCAGTTCTTTTAGATCCTGCGGCCCAAGATACTTGTCCGTGTCTCCTGTCATTGCATCTTCACCTGCCAGCACAAAAGCAGGCTGAAATCAGAAGCTACACACAGCCAAAGGAAATGCCTGCTGTCCTTCAGTAAGGTTGCTAGAAAGTGAACTCAGTGCATCCCCTGTATTATAAATGCCAACTATATGTTATCTGCACAACTTTTTTTTAAAAAAAAGGAGAGAAAGAAAAACCCTTTAAGGTGTTAATATATGTATAAGCACAAAGAATGACATTTATCCCTGTAAATCCAGTAGTTTAGCAGGTTATATCAGGTGTGATGCTAGTCCAATCACTCTAACAGCCTCAGACAGACAGAAGTAACTTGAATGAAAGGCATTCCTTAGCATGTTAACACCCTGTGCTCAAAAAAACGGATTTCGTGGGAGGACTAAGGTGACAACCCCACCCCTCTGAAATGGCCCGCTGGCTCATCCCATTACTAAAGATTCCACTCCCTCTATATTACTCTTTCACCTTTCTAAGTTGGCATCCGAGGCAAAACAAGCAAGAAGTCCCTCAAAGGGCTGGATTCAGCCTAATGACATCCAGTTGCTGATCCCTAATCTAAAGCCTTTTTGAACAAAACTTCTCATATATCCCTCCCCTACCCACCTACAAAAGCTGCACATTTCACCCTTTTGGTTCAAAAACATTCATTTGCTACTCACATTGATACTTTTATCAGCTTTATAGCTGAATTATGTGGGGGTAGGGTAGGGTGGGGTGGTCTTCATTATTGTAAAGATAAGGGTGGAGCAGATTCTGGCCCAGGTCTGCTGCTACAACTTGACTATTCTGACAATTGGCCATTTATCTGTTGTCAGCAGCTTGCAAAGCCCTGACTAAGACAGAAATATTGCCCGCCCAGTAGACACACAATCTGTATTAGACAGATGGGAATGTAATGGGAAAGAAGCCAAAGACCAAACCTGTGGCTATTCAAATGCTCCCACTTTGCGGTTCCAGTTCCTGAATTTGACCCATCAACTAAATTTCAGGGAATTCCAGTGATGTTTCATTCAGTATTATTCTTTATTTAAAAGGGTATATGTCTCTTAACACATGCCTGCTGTGCTCCCATTAGCACTATATTATGGGGGTTGTGGTCTCTAGACTGTATAAAGACCACAGCACAGTGCAGCCCATCTTTAACCATGGCTAAGGGAGCAAGGTGTGAGACCACCTGCTTGTTCCTCCCGCCCTCCCCCTTCTCCTCACAAGCTTTAAAGCATATCAGCATTGCCTTTAAGCATAACTAAGGTTAACCAGAGTTCTCCATTAACCAGGGTTCTGAAACCAGATTCAGATCCTGGTTGTGCTCAATACCAACACGGCTAAAGCCTGTGCGTGGAGGGAGTTAATGCGCCTTCTCATCAGCCCACTCCTCTGTGTAACCATGTTTAAGAGATTAATGGTACTGCGCCCTAGTCTTACTTGGCATATGAAAGTCCTTCTTGCAAAAACAGCATGGATGATTTAAAAACATTGGGAGAATTGGCACTTGTTTCAGAACAGCCAACAGAATTTTCAGTTCAGGATTAGGAAATGCAATATTCAACTTGAATTTAACCTGTGGAGGTACAGGTAAGTCAAGGCTTAAGGGGTTTAAGAAAGACTTCATATTTTAAAATAGTGGGGGAGAGGGATCCATGTATAAAATGAAAATATAACAAGCAATAAAAGCATCACATGACTACAAACACATCTCTTATTAAGGATGAATTAAGAGAACACCTTTCCCAGTAAGATAAATTTCAAATGGTCTCCATGCCACAGAATTTCTGGGAAGGAGATGATCTTGCAACATGCAGAGCCAAAGTCACTTTCCTTCCAGCTGTGGAGGTCCAATTTTGCAATCACTGCTTTGCTGTGCTAACCACAGAATGTGGCTGAGAAACCTGTGGCCCTCTAGATGTTGCTGAAACCCATCAATCCTAGCCAGCATAGCCAATGGTCAGGGACGATGGGACCTGTAGCCCAACAACAGCTGGAGGGTCATAGTGCCTACAAAGAGATAAGGAATACATGGGCATTTCCTGCTTCCAAGAAAAGTGGTGGGGGTGCTGTTACACTCTGTGCATTCAAACTACATCAGAAGGAATTCTACTCACACACCAATGTATACAAGGTTCCTCCTCACATGAAGGAGCAGTGCATGGTGTTTCAGAAGGCAAGTATAATTCTTTCTAGTGAAATCTGAATGTGCAGACTTTAGGCGATGGAGCAGTGATGTGCACCAGCAGGATTTGCCCAGTCAGACCCACAGCTCCCTCCACAACTTCCTTCAACAGGTGCAGGGGATGTGTGTATGAACTCTACTAGTTCCCTCTTCCAGTGCAATGCCCCCAGTCTATTAAACATTCATGTAAAGAAGCCAGTGGCATACAGAGAGCAGAGTGTGACATTTCTGAGTTTTTGCCAAAGAGATAGCTGGTGATGGATTGGGAGGCTTTGGAGGCAATATAAGCTTAAATGTGGGCCTGAGTGTGTTTTTAAAAGTTTGAGGGGAAAACCTAATAGACAGTGTCTGGAAAATATGAAAACATATGTTAATATTTCACAGTTCTTCCTTGTAAACTGAGTCCTCTAGGTTTAGATGTAACCATTTCACATCCCGCATGTGTTTTATCATGGGTATAGGGGCATAGTAATCCCTTCAATAGTTTAACTCAAAAAATGAAAATATAAAACCTGTATAATACTTGAATCAATAATAAAACACGTGCTGCATTAACACAAGCTTAGATAAGAGCTACTTTGACAACTCTGTACTCGTATAAGTAAAGCATCAGTAGTATTTAACAGCAACTCTCCTTGTTGTTTTGATAAAACTTTTATCACAATACTGCAGGTAACAAAAGCTGGCCCTTGAATTCAAAAGTAAAGCAGTGCAGCAATGGGAGGGTTAAGGAACAGCAACGCACTCCCACCAACTTCATTCACCTTCACCCCATTATGTCACTGTCAGACCTACATTCCAATAGTGGAAAATATATTATAAAACTGCCCCTTGAGGTTTTCGGGTTCCCTTTCCAACTCCCTTTTCAATTTACAGTACAGCAGCTCAATTCTAAATGCAAAAAAATTATCCCTTGTCCTCCCTTTGGATAAATATTTGTATTTCCTAAAAGTTGCACAACTGAAAATAAGCATTTCACAGAGCATTCCTGAAGCAGTATCTGCACCCCCCCCACCCCAATGATTATGCGGAGTTTAGGTTAACTATTCCCTTGGCCTGGGGGGGGGTAATGTTAAAAAGCAAACCACAAACGAGGCCCCACTTTAAAGCCACAAATCAGTTCTAAAAATACCCCCTTCAAGCTCTCTGCTGCCTTGCAATTGACCAAATAACAGATCGACTTTCTCCCTGCAACCTGGCAACAGAGCAATTATTTTAAGAAACAGTTTTGTAAAAGCTTAGAAGTCTTGTCAAGATATTTTCACAAGAGTACACAAAATCGGGGTGGGGGGAATGAACACCGCAGTAAATACTAAGGTAGAAAAGTCTTACTGTTTTGGAAAGCCATTTTCACCCGCCTGGTCTATAAAACTTTTTTTTCCTGCCTGCCTCTTGATGTTTCCAAGAATTCCTATTAGTCCTATTAGTCCTTAAGCAGCGATTTATAGTTAATCTCCAAACCAGTATAAGAGCCTAATCTCTGTGGGTCATATTCACTTTCCACACACCAGCTGGGCTCTTCTTAACATCTTGATCTCTTCCAGCGCCTGCATTTTACGAAATGTGCGCCTTTGTCCTCTCGAACCTCGCAAAAAAAACAAAAAAACCCCAAAACCACCCGAATTTTCTTCCAAATGTGCAACGAAACAAAAGTTTAAAGCCGCAGGAATTGACAGCTGCTGTTGGAGGTAAAGATCTCCTTAAAAAGAAACATACACCACGCAATCTACAGTGTCTTCTGATAGGATTGAAAACTCCTCTGGCAAGCCTAGTCTAACAAGATGACTGAATGGTGACATACAGACAAGCGCTTGAGTTATTTGTATGTAAATAAGCGCGCAGTTTGGGTGTCAGGTTCTCCCCCCCCCCCCCACTCCCTGTAATTTGATACTAACCGGTCTCGGTTAAACATGCAGGCACTGGGGCAGCCAGAAATCAGGCAAAAGCACATTATGTGGAAGGGAAGGAGGAGGACGGTGCTTTGCTAAAACTGTGTTAGTAAATAACTTTGCTGTTAGACAGGGACGAGAAGGGAAAGCAGCTTAAGGAAGAGGTGGAGGCGGATCTGAGCTTTAGGCTCGGAGGAAACGAACCCAGCAGCATTTCTTTCCAGCTGTCTTCAGGTAGGGAGAATGGAAAGGGTCGCTTTTGTCTCCTGAAACCAGGAGTCCGGTGACTCTCCAACGTGAGAAACAAAGACGACTATGTGTTTACACCCTGATTGCCAACGGAGGTTGTAAGAGAGGCAACACACCCCACCCACCCCCAACTCTGCGCGCGCACAAGAGTTGCGTTTCTGGCGAGACAGGAGGCCGGTTACTAGGGCTGGTCCTCGTCAATCATTAACACCGGCACCTTTCCCATTTCACGCAGCAATAAAAAGGGAGAGAACACCAATCTGTCAGCGGGACGGAAGCCTCCGGAAGGTGTGCCGTGGTGGCATGGCAGGTTCAGCCAAGGAATTGCATAGTGCACCTCGCTAACAAATGCAATACTTAAATTCTTTCCCCATGAAGTGTTACATGAAACATCTGGGACGTCTGGAATCTAGATGGGATGCTGAATGAAGTTCATTTGAAAATGCAATACATCTTATTGGCTCTTCAACTCTCATGAAGCTCAGCCAATGAGCTCAAGAGAGATGTGCTGGAACTAGCTGCTATCTCTTAGCTGACCTACTTCACTGGATTGTTGTGAGGAGGGGACAAGGGAGGGGTCTTGCTTGCGCTAAATGGCCTCAGCCTTGTATACCTGGAGTGCCTCCAACCCCCTTGTTCAGCCGGGAAGAAATGAGCACAGAAATGAGGTTAAAGAATCTGTAGAAAGCAAAGTCAATATTAGCAATTACATTGGGCTGTTTTCAAGGTATGGGAGCTCAGTCCTCCCTGAACACATCTCCCCATGGGCTCACCATGGGCATAGCCAGGATTTTGGGTTGGGGGGGCAGGCCTTTTGTTGGGGGAGGCAGAACCTCAGTTTGCTGTGTATTTTATTGATTTTTATTGAGTTAGGGGGGACAACTGCTCCTCCCTGCCCCTCTTGGCTGCGCCCATGCAGCTCACTGCTCCACACAGAAGAATAATGAGAAATGAACAAGATGCTGCTCTCTGCTTCTGTGCTTCTGTGTGGGTGCAGCAGGAATTATGTGTTCTAATCCCTTTTCTCCTCTTCTGCAAGTACTCGTGGAACAGAACTGGAGGAGCCAAGGAAGGGAAGAAAACACAATTAGGGCAATGCTCATTTGTGTGCCCCCCACCCCACCTGGAAACACAAAATTATGCTGCCCAGAGCAGAGTTAAAAATAGAAAGGGAAGAATTGGGCTGTGATCCCACAGGTCTGCTTCACATGCTCCTCTCTCCACACTTTCAGTGTGGGTGTGGGTGTGTTGGGGTTTCTCCAACACAAGGCACAGAAGCTGCATTTTCATGGTGGAGATTTGCACATTTCCTCCCTCTGCATGAGACTCAAAAGTGAGGAAGGACAGAGAAAAAACACAAATCAGCCACTGCGTGGTATTCAAGTAATTCAGGGGAGATCCAATGAAATTAATGAATATGACCGAGTTAGGCTCATTAATTTCAACAGATCTACTCTGAAATTATTCAAATACTTTGAATAATAACACCTTGACAAGTTGCAACCTAAAATTAAGTACACACCTGTATACTTGTGCACACCCACTGTGTTTCTTGCTTCAACCTACTGGACAGTTAACAAATGTGGGACATTTTGGGCTATGAAAAGCTTTGCTAAATACTGTTGCAATACTTGGCAAAAAAAAGAAAGAAAAAAGAACCTGTTAAAGATCCCGAGGCTTATTTAAAACAAAGGTCTTTTCTTAACATGGTTGGATCTGAATGCAGAAAGGAAGGATGATTGACTGGAATTAAACAAGTAAACAAACCAGTCTGCTTAAGGGATTAATCTGTAAATTGTTTCCTGTTTCCTAAATGTGAAGAAGTTTCACCTCCTGTTTGCAGTTCAGCTGTTAGTATGAACCTGATGAAGTGTTAAATGCTTGGGGAAGGAGATGGGATATCTCCTAATATTTACCACAGGGGCTTTTCTGTTTTGGTAGTGTGTTGTTTGTGAATGCACTAGCAGTGGGTTGTGTCCAATGAAACTGTCCCATTAGCACAAGTGCTCCTGCTTGCTCCTCCCTTTTTTTATTCCCCAACCCCAAATCTGCTCCAAAGGATTAGGGGAACACCCCTTCCCCAACAAATCTGGGGTGCATGTAGCGGGAAGAGAGGGAAGGCAAATTCCACTACACAAGCAGAAGTCATTGTGCTAATGGGGAGACTTGGTTGGCTACAACCCAGAATGACTATGTCTTCTGAACGTCAACAAACACACTACCAAAACCGAAGGAATTACATGAACTCCTGAGCATGGATGTCATTTCACATTTCATCTGTGGAAGAAGTAGGAGACAAGGTTCATGGTGAACATGGCTACCCACAGATACTAGCCATGAAAGCTATGCCCTACCTCCACTGCCAGACTCAAGGCAGTTTGCCTCTGAATACCAGTTGCTAGGAATCACAGTTGCTAGGAATTGTGTCCTGCTTGTGTGCTTCCCACAGGCACCTGGTTTGTTGCTGCGATAACATGAAGGACTAGACGGGCCATTGACCTGATTCAGCAGATTCTTCTTGTGTTCTCAAGATTCTAATAATAATAAACCTTTATTGTTACTACACCACCTGTGTGCAGTGAAATTAAACTAGCCCCCCCCCCATACACTCAGTCTTGTTCACACTCCGTGTGCTTGTCGGAAGTCAATTACACCACTATTTTTTCCCATTCAGCAGCCCAACAGCCCACGGATAAAAACTGTTCTTTAACCTGTTGGTGTGGCTGACTATACTTCTGTATCTCCTGCTCGAAGGTAGGAGACTAAAGAAGTGCTGGCCAGGGTGTGAGTTGTCCCTAAGAATTTTCCCCGCTCTCCTGAGGTAGCGGTTTCCCGTGATGTCATCTATTTTGGATATATTCAAATAACATTGTCTAAAAGCTGTGTATTTTTGAGTGCATTTGTTGTAGCTGCTTTATTTGTATACCTCATAATCAACACTGGGTGAAACACTCACGCAGCCACACATTTTTTTAAGCAAAGGGATTTGTGCCTGTGGATGCTATGTGAACTCACTGCATGAGCCCATTTAGTTCTATATCACAACTATCACTGAGCATGTAGAACTGGAGAATTGGTCTGAGATGCATAGGCAGAATCATATATGATATGACCACCTAATGGTGTCCATTGTCTAGGTGGTTTACAACGTATACGAGTACACAAAGCTTGTTGAAAGGCAGGTACAGTGGTACCTTGGTTCACAAACTTAATCCGTTCTGGAAGTCTGTTCTTATACCAAAGCGTTCTTAAACCAAGGTGTGCTTTCCCATAGCAACGGGTGACTCAATTTACAAATGGAACACACTCAACAGGAAGCAAAACATGTTCTTATTCCAAGGCAAAGTTCAAAAACCAAAACACCTACTTCCAGGTTTGCAGCATTCTTAATCCAAGTTGTTCATAAACTAAGCTGTTCTTAAACCAAGGTACCAGTGTACTGATAAAGGAGTATTGGGATGGGACATGGGACAAGTAAGGGAATGAGGAAGAGGACTCAGGAAAAACTGCAGATCAGAAAACAGCAATGTATACATCCATTCCTTAGCAGAACCTTCAGCCCAAACTCCTGATTGTTGACTTCTGACAGAGGATAAGGGTAAAAGATAAGCCATTTTAAGAAGATCATTGCCTCTTGCCTCTGAACACATGTGCTTAAGATTTTAAGTTGGCTTGTGTGGAAATACAGTGTAGTGTGCAGTGCAATATATTAGGGCCATGCGGCTGTGTTCCTCATATGATCCCCTTGAACAAGCAAATTCCACAGGACATTTTCTAAGATCGTGGAATTTCATGGATCAACTTACTTATTAAGTAGGAAAGTCGCCATAGGACACCTAGTGGATTTCCTAACAACCCATAAGAACCAATGGCAAATGTATAAGATCTTCTCTACCTTTGTCTCCAGCACATCTACAATGATATGTCTGCAGACACAGGGTTTTGGGTTTCTGCCCCAGTAGGGAAAACTATGGGGACTCTCACAATAACATCCTGTCCCACCACTCAACTCCACCATCACCTGTGGAAATGCAGCAGCAGAAACCAGTGACTGATATTTCTGCAGCAACACAGAACAACTTCAGCAAGCCACCTGTCAACCATTCTCTCTTCTCTTGACATTATCTATCCTTTCATGGAGTTGTACTGAGGAATGCAACATATCTAAAACATGCTGGATATTAAAAATGCTACCTGTAAAGAAGGATTGTTATTTTCCTGATTTAGTTGCAGTCCTAGGTCTCTTTGAGGCAGATAAGTAAGCATTGCTACGTTGGGGGTGTGTGTGTAGCATTCTTGAAGGGGACCCCACTGAAGGGGTCCTAATCCTTATTGCCCACCAGAGAGAGCAGCAGGAAGGCAGCAATGGTTGCTACTGCTCCACAGTTGTTTAGTACATTGAAATTAGGACATTAGTTCCTTAGAATGTGGGCAATGTGTGGGCTTTTAAGTTGTGTGCCTCAACACTGTGCAGTAGCAAACACCATCAGTGCAATAATTACTCAGAGCTCAGGCATTTGCTACGTAATGTATTGGAATATATAAACAATGTTAAGCTTCACAAAGCATCACATTCAAGGCACCTAATAAAATGTAATGAAAACACTATTTTGCCTTCCACCTTCCTCAAGCGGTTGGAAGCTCAGGCAAGACTTTGCATGGTATGCTTCCTTTGGAGAGGAGAACAGCAGAAGCCGAATCTTTATAACAGTCTTATTTAAAAATCTTCAGACTGAGAAGATAATGTAGGAGGGTGAAAGCAAGAACATGGGCGGGTAATTACTAGTCCCTAAGCAGTATCCATCCATCACTCCAAAACCCCAAATCAACCTGCTTCTTCCACCATGCAAGTATATGTGACTCAAAGTACATTACAAGGATGTAAATAAACAGCAGTGAAATTATCAATTTACCAAGCACCTCTGGTCTATTGCTAATTACAAAACAGGACATAGAGAAGGACATCTTTTTATAAGAGAGAGATATGTTTGTAACAATATACATCAATACACTACCTCCCCCTTTAAAAGCAGCAATGAAAGCTCTTTTGTTTCAGGCCATATATCATCAGCCTTTTAAACCTGTATTTCCAGAACCTGCCGTATTGTTGACAGCAGGCACCAAATCTATATTCCCATATAGCCCCTGCTGACAGACATTTGTATTTTTCCTCCTTCTGCAATACTTTCATATCTACCACACTCATCAGTTTGTTTCACATTATAATATGCAAACTTTTTTTAAAAAAAATAAAAAGCAGCAGTAGCAAAAGAGAGTACCCCAAGAAGGTTATTAATGACAATTTGATTTAAAAAGTGAAGAAATAAATCCGGACAAAATCAGAGGGTTATCCTCAGTAATTGCAGTAATCATGAAAAGTATAATGTGCATGAAGGAGCCAATTGTTGCTTACAGAATTAATAAGGAAAGTTAGTGAAAGCAAAGTCAGCTGCATATACATGACCATGTACAATCAGGGCTTTTGACTAAGGAAGCCTACAATCACAGTGCAGTTGTCTTTTCGGATCCACCCTCTGAAGCAAGTACAGTGTGATCTGTCTGGAGAAAATTGCCACGGCTCATTGGCACAGCATACATTTGGAATGCAGGAGGTCCCAGATTCAAATGCTGACATCTCTAGGTAGAATCAGGAGGAATTACAGATTTGGAAAGAACAGGGGCTTTGAGGGCCCCTGTTCAATACCGGATCTACATACAGAATCTGGCAGATGACTGCTCAGGTTCTCTACTGAAGTAGAACCCACCACCTCCTGAGGCAGGAAAAAGGTTCTTGGGAAGAGGGTCTGGGGAAAAGATTCTGCTTGACATGCTGAATGGCTGTGGCCAAAGACAACCATCACAGATGAAGCAGACCAATATTCTGACATGGTATTAGAAGGTAGCTCCTTGTATCTTTGAAGGCAGTTCCTTGCATCCTAACAGTCAATGTGTTCCCAACCATTGTTATATCAGAAAAGGGACTCTTCCCTCTCCCGGAACTGGCCCCACCCACATCTAGCATGTGACAAAAGTGTTAAATTCAAGCTTAAGATATAATCTCCGTACACTCAGAAGTGGTTGTGTTTGTACACACCTCTAAATTATGGTTTAGTGTGACATACACAAGCTGTAGCGAGCCTTGGGTTCAGGTACTCCTAACTCCTCCTCCTGTGTACTTGAAAGGAGCATAGAAGCTTTTACTTTTCTCCAGGTTTCCATATCATCTAAACCAAGCACTGTAATTAACACTAACTACAGTTCATTTCAACAAGCCAGCTTCAGAGAGAAAGAAAGAAAGAAAAGATCTGAAATCAGCTTGTTTGAAATTACCCATAGGTAATGTGACCCTAACACTGAACTGAACAGTTTATCTTATTACAGGTAGGTAGCCGTGTTGGTCTGCCGTAGTTGAAACAAAATAAAAAAATTCCTTCCAAAGTGTGCATGCACACGAAAGCTCATACCAATAAAAAACTTAGTTGGTTTCTAAGGTGCTACTGGAAGGAATTTTTTTAGTTTATCTTATGGTTTAAGATAAGTTTAACTTTATAGTTTAAGTTTATCTTATGACTGCTACTTTAAGGTTGTCAATATTGTTTTATAGATTATAAATGCTGTATTGATGCACAACCATTCTTTTATATGATTTACGCTGTATTTGTGATGTTCTATTCAGTGCTATTTTTCTAGAAAAAGAGGTACTGAAACGCACCATGAACGCCTCCCTTGTTCTCTCATAATGGCAATGACTCCCACCTGAGAGGTGCTGGAACTGGTGAATTCCAGCTGGAAAAGGGCCCTGGCTTTATTATGTTCTGTCATGTTATTGTTATTTATTGTTTGTAAGCCGCTTTGGGATTCATTTGAATGAAAAGCGGTATAGAAATGTAATACGTTGAATCAATCAATCAAACCAAACCACAGTTTGTTGCACCAGATGACACAACAAACTGTAAACTAAAAGTGGGGGCAAAAGCTTTCGAGGAGGAGAAGAGCGGAGGTTGAAGGCCAACTGTTAAATGCTCCTGTTGATCCATGTTGTGCTAAAATGTAGCTTAGTCTACTGTGCAAACGCGAACAGTAAACACAACACAAATAGAAACAGACTACTGACAGGAAGAGGTCAGTCTATGTTGTTGGGTTTTCACCAGCTATGCAAAAGCTCTGCAAAATGATAGTGTATATGCAGCTTTGATTTGTCAAGTTAGAATAGAAAATGGAAATGCTGAAGAGCAGAGCCCACTGCAGTACAAAAAAAGTAAGAAATACCTTCTTCAACATCTGAAATATATTCACCATCACTGAGAATTTCAGGGGCATTCGCTTTACGAACTGCACAATTTAAGCGAACAAAACGTTAGGTCAATTATAAACGGCTGGGGTGGGAAACATACCCGATTTCAACAAAACAATTGAATGCTATAATTTTAAGTCCCCTGCCCCTCCCCGCAAAAATGATTGAATAACAACAATGTTTTAACATACATTTGTGCTGAGAAATAAGAAGCAGCTCCATTATACATACCCTCATCATCGGACATGTCCAAAACTTCATTCATTGTTTCCGGTACATTCATTTTATGCTTTTCTGTGACAGTCTGATGAAAGACAAAGAAACATCATTACAGACTAAAACTACCAGTAATCTTCACAAGAAATGACAATTTCAATAATATTTAATATTTTTAAAATGCCCACCCCCAAAAGCTCAGCACTTTACGCATATATTGGATACTTCCACATGGGATGGGTGCCCAGTTTTTGTTTGCAGTATCCATAGAACACCACTGGCACCGAAATAATAGCCCATATTCCCCTCTTTCAATTCTGATTTTCCCTTTGCAAAATAAGTCTGATTTTTAAAAACCCAGTTACCAATGCCCCATTTGCAATAGCTCAAAAACCCCCTTGCAATATTCAGCTTCCATCTAGAACTCATTCCATCCAGCACTCACTGTGCTAGCAATTCTTACAACAATGTTGTAAGGTGGACTAGTATCTTTATCCAAGATATTTCAGCTATGTACTGGGGGCAAGACATATGGTTTGCTTTTCTGAGTTGAAGGATGAAGAGGCATTTTAAATGAGGCTCTGTTGTCTTAGTTATTACACTAGTGCTTTGCAGGGGTGGGACAAATAAAACCGCAGAAGCTGTAATAAGGCTTTCGTATTTAAATTATTGGCGTCATGGAGATGTGTAAACAAACTTTCAATATAAAACAGAGAAATTGTCCCCAATGGTTTGAAAATATTACTGTACTTTAGCTTTATTTTGTGTTTGGTGATTCACTTTCTATGGTTTTAATCTTACCGTTAACTGCACAGCTTAACCAATATCGGTTATTGGGTGGTATACGAAACATGTAAATAGAAATAACAAACAATAATAATAACAGGGGAAATATTGAATTGCTGCCTGCAGTGTGAGTTTTGGCTCAAATGCCTTTATTGTAACACAGCACTTTTGCTTTTTGCATGATAAACTGTGGGGGTTAAAAAAGAAAAGCTCCAGCTTCTCTCAGCAGCAGTTTTCCAGTTGCCAAACACTTACTTTGAACTGGTTAAAAATACTCAACAGCAAACATTAATTTATCTTTCCCTGGGTGGTCTGGGTGATTTTTCACTCCCACAGCTGTTCCCTCACTAATTATTACTCAGCTAAAAAAATCCACAGGTGTGGCACCTAGATACAGTAAATAAATACAAAAACAAAAAACCCTCCAGTGATAAATTTCAGCTTCCATTCATTTACACAACACTACATGTTATCTACCAATCTGAAGTGAGTTTTAACTACAGATTCCTTAACATTTGTGGACAGGTTAGACTACATTGGCTAGTTATTAAGAACTCATTCTGATTTGGCTGAGATTTGTAGCACAATGTTGCATCAAGCAATTTTTACCCCACATGTTCCAGTACATTTCCCCCATCACTTTTCATATGGAAAAATAAATAAATAAATAAATAAATAAATAAATAAATAAATAAATAAATATCCTGATTTAGGGGTTTCTTGCACAAGAGCACCCACCAGCTTTAATTGTGCAACCTGAATTTGCCAGTATGTGATAGAATCCCATCCCTACATAGTGATACCTAAATCAGGGACAGGCAACTTGCTCAACAATGGAAACACCCCATTGGAAAGTTTTGCTGTTCCTATTTCAAACATAGTTCAATAAAAGTAAGTCCTTGAAACTTTATCTTCTTAGGGAGATGGCTGGAGGGAGTTTCAGTGCTAGGACAGCCACTGCATCAAATAACTCTGAAGACAAGTTGCCCAGCCCTGTTCTAAGTTGAGCAGCTGTATACACTCTGACTACACTAAGTCAAATATA
The DNA here is from genome assembly GCF_027172205.1 of Podarcis raffonei. Taxonomy (NCBI): domain Eukaryota; kingdom Metazoa; phylum Chordata; class Lepidosauria; order Squamata; family Lacertidae; genus Podarcis; species Podarcis raffonei. The sequence goes on from NC_070606.1 coordinate 27,802,113, forward strand.
TCTCTGTAAAAGAAGAATTAAAAACCTGACATGACATTCACTGTTGAAAACATATCCATACTCACAATCATTGTCATGGTCTCTTCTGTTACCACCTTTAGCGTGTCAACGACTGAAATGTAGCCAAGTCGTTTGGCAATGGCAAGGGCAGTGTTCCCATTCTAAACAAAATGAAATGTTCATCAAAAAGATTCATGTTAATAGGAGCTTAAGGGATAACCAGAAGTGCAGTTAGCTTATGCTCAGCAAACTGTCTAAAACCAGTTGTGAAATCCACTGGAAGAAGAGGCAAACGAAAAACTTGTGCTTCCCACAAAGCAAATGGTCCACTGCTCAGATTTAGCTGGAACTGCAGACAGTTTGGTTCTCAAAGTAAACTCAATGCTTAATTTGCAACTGTTACATACAAGTAACTCAGTAAGTAGGTGGCAAATTCAAACTGCAGAGCCAAGGGACACTCTGGATGCAATTCTTAGAGTACAGGGAAGATGTTTCTCTCCCCAGCCATGCATTTCACAGTTCTTCCCCCTCCCCAAGCTGTTCACATCAGGATAGCTTTTAGTGTCCGATTTGTTACTGTTTGTGTACCCACCAGGGGGCGTTGACAGGGGCAGGGATGTATTTACCCTATGCAAAGGTGTGGTTTTTTTTGGGGGGGGGGAAGCATGAAACGATAATATTTAATAACAAAGTACAGGGTATATATGCATTTTGGATAATGTTGTGTCAACAATGATTAAAAACCCAGCACTAAAAATGCTGCAAGTGCCCAGTAAACAGGAATGCAAACACAGCCTTAATGTGACGCAGAAGGCAGTTATGAACAAAACATTCTTTTTCAGGAGTCTCCTGGGGCTCTATCTACACTACAGTGTCACAGCTTCCTACCAAAGAATCCTGGCTGCCTGGTGAGAGGACTGAAAACTCCCAGGCCCCTACACAAAACTACAATGTCCAGAGTTCCCTGGGAAGAATGAATTATTGCTGAATGAGTTTCTGCTTGTAGCATACATATGCCCGGGTTTCACCAGACACCACACTTTCATCACGGAGATTCGGCAAGGAGCATAATGACTGAGGGCCACTTTATGTAGTGACTGTGTTTGCCTTGGCTACCCCAGTAGTTCACTCCTGGGTCCCTGGCAGAAAACGCAAAGTGCAAAGAACCAATGCATGCTTGTAATCATGCAATGTGCAACAGGATTCCCTGGTGACCACCTTTATTTTATGAAGGCCAGAAACTTCATGGGCCTGAAGTTGCAGAGAAAACCTCTTGGTGCTTATGAGCATTATATATGAATTTGTGTGGGGTTGCACAGCTAAGAAGAAGAGGAAGAGTTTGGATTTGATATCCCGCTTTATCACTACCTTAAGGAGTCTCAAAGTGGCTACGATCTTCTTTCCCTCCCCCCCCCACAACAAACACTCAGTGAGATGAGTGAGGCTGAGAGACTTCAGAGAAGTGTGACTAGCCCAAGGTCACCCAGCAGCTGCAAGTGGAGGAGCGCAAAAGCGAACCCGGTTCACCAGATTACGAGTCTACCGCTCTTAACCACTACACCACACTGGTTCTCAAAAGCTAAAGGTTGCTTTCTCTGAATACAAGGGAGGGTCAGGGTCTACCATGGACCCTCTCAGCTATGCTGGTGTAGAGCTGGTGGAGCAAAACATGAAGGAATGTCCCTGCCAGATAACGCTCCAGTAGGGCTTTATCTGTTATTCCACTGCTCCTAGCTGAGATATAGAATTACTGTGCCCCGTACCATTCTATTCCCATTTCCGCCCTCACTGCGCTTCTATAAAACCAATATAATTCCTCAAAAAGCAGAGCAGCAGCAGCTGCCAAAGGGAAACGATGAATAGACTAGAAAAGCCAAGTGTAATCTCTTTTACATCTCTCTTACCACAGTGAGTTCATTGGGTGATGCGCCATTCTGGAGCAGGACGTTGATTATATGGGTGTGTCCCTGTTGAGCTGCTTGGTGCAGAGGGGTGTAGCCATTCTAAATAGGAGACAAAGCAGAAAAAAGCCCACAAAGAACGGCGCTGGAGACTCCATTCGCACACACAACCAAGGAAGGAAACAAAGGGGTGGGAGGGAAGGGTATGAGAGAAGAGTGGAATCTCACCTTCGTTTTGGCATTAACTTTTGCAAACTGCTGCAGAAGAAAATTAACTATCTTTATGTTTCCATAATGGCAGCCAACATGTAATGGTGTATACCCCATCTGGAAGAAAAACACACACAAAAGAAACAGGGAGGCAGAAAGAGGAATTAATAGGTGTTTTGAAAATGTAAAAGATTCCCATCCCCAATCCAGCTCTAGAGGCAAGGTGAGAAAGACTATAGAACACAGCTCTTGTGGAGAAACTAACACAGAGCACTAAGGAACACAAAGACCCAAGACAATTTTGAAACTATGGTTGACACTTATTCAAGACACAGGAAAGAACAATGATCTCCCCTCGCCACCAAGTACCCACAGCTCACTCTGGGACAAGACTGAGAATAGAAGACGCTGAACTGCTCTAATCAACACTAAACTGTTGTAAAAACGTGCTTAATGTTTGATTCTATCATTTAAATCATATATGCATGGAATGTTTATTGGGGTGGTATATCGGGATTGTTTGCTATAAGTATTTTTGAGAAACTGGAAAATACACTTAAAATTGTTTTTTTAAAAAACCCAAGACAAAACAAAATGTATTTTAAAACTTTTTTGGTCCTTTAAAAAGGTATTTTCCCACAAATTGCGCCAGAATATAGATGGACATTTGAATGCAAATACCACTGAAAGCAATGGAATGAAGAAAGACTGATTCCTGTGTGTATTCACTTGATGCCCACAGTTCCTGATCCAAGTAATACACTTATGGAAGCCTCCTTAACTGGAGAGAGAAAATATGAACATCACAGGGTTCTTGATGACATGTACAGAGGCAAGCGGGGGGTGGGAGGCAGGGGAAGCCAAATCAAGTAAATCAATAAAAATGCTTAACTGAGGTTCTGCCTCCCCCCCCATAAATCCTGGCTACACCCATGTTTGATGGGCTTATGCCTTTAATTTGTTTTCATTTCTTCCTACACAGCTAGACATTTGCCTTTCATAATGAAAAGGAGTGGCACATGAAGAAAAGCCAGAGTCTGCCTTGTTTTGTTTTTTCATTTTGAAGTTGTTGTTTTTTAAAGCATTTTGCTTTTGCTTTCACCTTCATACATTGCCAACTGTCCAGCAAGACATGTACACATAATCGTTTTTGAGATGCCTGCCAATTTAAAACTGAAACCAAAATTCAATGCAACATACAAATCAATAAAGCACGGAGGTTAAAATAACATTTCGTTAAGACAAGAAAAAAACAAAAAAAGCAGCAGGAGTCATAAGAACTCATTAAGACCGATTAATATATCCATTATAATAATCGAGATCTGAAACTGTCAAAAAGAATGTTTCCTGAAAGCTAACCATTTTAATGGGACATAGGAATGAGTGAAATCAAGACATTTGGCAGATCTCCCAGAGCTGTGCCTTCAATAGGTGAGGAGCCACAACAAAGAAAGGCTTGCTGTGCACTCTCACAGATCCCACCTCGCTCACTCACAGTGTTGTGTATCAGGTAGACTTCAGGACTTCATACAGGGAGGCCCATGCTCAAAACCCTGAGGTCTTTGGAGGAAGGATAGAACAAATGTGAGAAGCAAGGACAGGGCTTTCATATAATAATGGGTAGGTCTGATGTCAACCACCAAAGTGCGACCCTGAATTCTTAGTGTGGGTCTTCTGAACACTATAAAACAGTAGTATCACACTAACTGACTGTAAAAAACAGACTACTACTTTTCTGAACAGTCAATACTACCATTACTGCACACCACAAGGATCTGAATGATCTACTCTGTGATATGGCTGGGTACAAGGTTACAGTCTTCTGTCCAGGTATTCATCCCATCAATATTGCACACAAGTATGTGTAACAAAACCCCAACTGTTTATGCATTTTTAAAAAAATGAAAAGCAGGCAGGGAAGGAATAGCAGCAGGGTGTGTCTGTGTTGTAATGAAACCTTTCCCTGCCAGCCATTTTACTACTCAAAAAATTACTACTTGAAACTGCCTTCCTTCCACTATGCCCCGCTGAAATAAATAAATAAATAAATAAATAAATAAATAAATAAATAATTTATTATTTATACCCCGCCCATCTGGCTGGGTTTCCCCAGCCACTCTGGGCGGCTTTTAACAGAATATTAAAATACAATAGTCTATTAAACATTAAAAGTTTCCAATAATAATAATAATAATTTATTATTTATACCAACAAGACACCAGATGCACTTGTAGAATCAGAAATAGGGTTCCCTTTGGAGGAAAAGTAGAGGGGAGCAGTGAGAAAATTGTCTTCTTTGATTGCTGAAAACTGTAGCCTCCCAAGGTTGTTTCTCATTTAGAAGAAGGTTGTTGCATATAGCAGGTAGCCTGACCCTTACAGCTGTGAAAACGGGTGCACTGGAGTAGAAATGGTAGACGGTAGCTCTAGGATGTGGCAAGAGAACAAGCTTAAAGGTGATTACTGATCACCTTTAATCAACAACAGGAGTGGGTGGGGGCTGCGCTAACAAGGGGTACTGCAGAATCCGTGTACTCATGTTGCATGGGGCCCAGCTCCTCTGCCCTTGTTCTCCTCCACCCCCTGGATTTTTCTGGTCAGTGTATTTGGGGCATGTGAACTCCCATTTTGTGCTGAACACCCAAGAAGGATGGACAGATCTTATGAGAGATTCATGTTGCTTTTTCAGGTGCAACACAGAAAGTTCCTACACACTCTCTGAAAGATCCATGTGGCGGCCGGAGGTCTGTCATTGCTCCTATACATACCCAGGACACTGCGTCATGATGCAGTCATTAAGTGATTTATGTGTGAACCAGTCTTCGGACTGTTGCTGTCATGTGCAAAGCTCAACTCTCTTTCTTCCGACAGTAAGCAGATTCCTGCTTTCCTAGCAGCAGCAGCAGTAGCAGCCAGGGACTGTAAGTCATGGCTGTGTGGGAAGGACTTTGCACAGAACAAAACTGTTGCCAGACGGCAGGGACAGTGCAGTTTGAATGCTGATCTCACTGCAGTGTGGATGGGTCTATTAAAAGCTACATACCAGCACAAGGCTGTTGGACATGCAGAGGCCTACAAAGAGGGCTGAACTATGTCTGATTAGCCAGTGTGCACATAGAGTTGAAGGCAGAGGAGAAGGAGGCACTGAGGAGTGAGACCAACCTGGCACTGAACCTAGCTAGGACTACAGTACATGAGCCTTTGCTTCCCCTTTGTGGTACTCCAGTTATTACACAATTAGTTATGCATTGGAAACCAGGGGCAGGAGGGGGATGTTTATGATTGGAGTTTAAGCTTCTCTTCCCCACAAACAAACAGGGATAAAATTTACAATAAAAGATAAGGAGTTTATGCTGTTATTCACCAATGCTATAGCTTCCACCTCTTTGTTCTCTGCTTAAGTTTATCTTGATATAATCAAGATTGTTAACTGTTTTGGCAAGGAGTCTGTTTGGATATCCCCAGGAGCTTTAATGGTGACAGGCACCAGCAGATTATCCTTAAAAGCCATTATCTCTTCCTGCCTCATCAGCCTGCATCAAGATAACATTAATCTTTCCTTTCTTAAGAAACTTGCTTACTTAGTGGAGTTGAACTCAGAATGCATGTCTGAGACAGTTCACAAGAAGGTCAGTGGAACTGTTTATTTTCCAAAGCAGGGAGGTGCATCAAATATACAAACCTTCATAATCACACCTTAATTCTGGATCACCAAATGCTATTTATCAAAAATAAATATCAGCGTAATGCTGTAGTTTCAGTCCGTTTCGCTAAAGCCCTGTGCAATTTATCCTCATGGTTTTCTGCATTGTGCCTGTGGCTCCCTAAATCCCTGCTTTGAAATGGATATTTCAGTGTGCATGTGTGTGTACTTTGGAAAAGGTGAGCAGTGCTTTCTCTTAGCACATTATAAAAGGGAACATTTTGGGGCGTAAGAGTGAAGCACACCTCAATTTTAATTCGAATGCGCTTCAGCAAGCAAAAGTTTGGGAAACACTGGTCTAAAGACTGAAGTATGGTTGTTGTTGTTGTTGTTATCATTTATTAAATTTGTAGATCTGTTCATCTGTAGATCTCAGGGCAGTTCACAAAATTAAATTATAACATAAAAAACACTCTACGTATTACTCATAATTAAAAGGCAAAGAGGTAGGCTCATTGAAGAACAGAAGGAGGCAGCACAACTTCATCTCTCCTTCAGGGGTTCAGGTTGCCTCCCTGAGACCAAAACTGGCACCTGCTAACTGAAGAGCAAAGCTATGCAGTCCTGTTCTGAACTCTGACCCTTCTGCTAAAGGCTGAAGCAGCAGAGGGCTACCTTAGAAGATATATTCCAAAGCTTCCTCGTGGCCACAACCGTGTCATCCTGCATCAGAAGCCATCTGATGCAGAATGGCCATCAGGAAAACATAAGCTAATGAATGCTGACAATATAGTCTATACTCCATGGATGTTCTAGGATGAAGTTAATGCAGAGTAATCAAAAGTCTACCAAACAGACCGGCATCCGCAATTGTTATACTGTGTCAAAACAGTAAGATAAACAGCCAATTCCCAGGCTGCCTGCTCGGTCGGTAGAGAAGTAAAGAAGATAGCCTTTGACTACATGTACTTTGTTGCCAAATTGCTTTACGTTCAAGAGGCACTTCTGTTTAAACTAATTTCTTGATTTCCTTAAAGCAGATGTGCACCCTGTGAAGTTCTTGAGGAGGATGCCAGCTGGCAGATTTCCCCCGCTTACACAGCCAAAGAAGAGTATGTAGTAGCTTGGGCAATTCTCTCCCCGCACCCCACCCATTATGTTTTGAGTATGCTTAGTCAGTATTCTTTAAAGCAGGGAGAAACAACATAGTGCCCTACAGATGTTGTTGCACCCCAACTCCCATTAGCCCCAGCCAGCATGGGCAATGGGCCGAGATGAGGGGATCTGTAGTCCTGCAACATCTGGAGGACAATAGGTTTTTTATTCCAATGCAAATAGCAGGTACCAGACCCCCAGTTTGAATTTGGGCCACCAATGGGTGCAAACCATTAAAGACACTTCAGTCCTGATGTGTATATGGGCCCAATACCTGCTATTTGCTTTTTAAAAGTTATTCAAACCATTTCTACTTTCATGGTCCCATGATCTACCTGCAGCTAAGTTCAAGAGCCATAAATGAAATTGGCCTAGACAACAGAACATTGCATGTGCCTATCAACACGTCTAGGCTGCAAACACAGGATAGATTTAATTATCACTTGTCCCCAAGCAACTCTGACTATTCTAATTCTCTGGCAGACGCTTATCAGCATTTCCAGTTTGTTAAACTGGCTGCACAGAGGCAACACCAGTAAAAGATTCTAAGTCTTCATTGCTTCATTCCACCCCAAACAAACAGTTCCAAAATTCTATGGAAAAATAAACACCAGTGTTGCACAAAAGCATGCCATAAAAATAGCACAAGGTATTTCAGCAGTGTCCTATACTTTGAGAAAGAATCAAAAATCCAAACAACTTGAGATATGATATTGCTTGCTCTGTAGCTTGATCCTCAAGCTGTTTTTGCTGCTGCAGTCAGATACTAAGGCCCAAATATGAGCACTAAACAAGCAAACAGTGTCATCCAAGCCTCTAATTAAGCTACAGACGCTTCTGGTGTCAGAGACCATAAACCTGAAATAGCTGCCCTTCCTTTATGTGTTTTACTGAACACATAGAGTGCAGAAAAGGAGGGAGGGAGGAGAGGAGAGGAGAGGGGAGGGGAGGGGAGGGGAGCTTTGCCAAGTTCCTGTTTCAGGAAGCCTGATCAGACAAATTCCTTGGCCATCAAGGTTCTGCACAGAACCTACCAGAAAACAGAAATGCCATTAAGGGGCTTTGTTTATTTATTCATGTGGTTCTTGCAAAAACGACACCCAAAGTGGTGTAAAATGATAGATATCAAAGAATAACACAATCACTAAATTCTAAAATAAAAATAAAAATGCAACAATATAAAAAGAATCTACAAACCAGACTAAAACTTTTAATCCACCTTCAGGGGATTTTAAAATGAAGTATGATCAATTAATCTATAAATTTAAAAAATATTTTCATATTACCAATGCCTCAACCTTTTTGAAATATTGAAGGAAATGCGGGCTAAATGACCACTACAGCAAAAATTGCTGGTGATTCCTAGAAGGAAAGGTGGCCTTTAATATTTTATATTGCTCTCCAAATGCCACTTATGACTCCAGAATGAAAATAACCTTTACAAACCCACAAATGTGACCTTAGTTTGCTGCCTCAAAGCTCGAAATCTATCCCCACCAAAATACAACCCAACAACCAAATATGGCTTTATGGCTCAGTCCTATCTCCCACTTATTCAGAAGGCAGGCTTGCTGTTATTAAAGTGAATGTATGATGTCTACCTTAGCCAATTTCCCCACCTATTAAACCAATTACAGGCTTCATCCTACATACATCACAAAAGAGGGGGAGGGTTGACCCAAGATAGTTCTCATCCCAAAATGGACCATGACAACTTACTTGTGGCTAAACATGAAGTTAACTGGCATAGCTAAGTTATTTTTGTTCTCTCTCTCTCTCTCTCTTCCCGCATCCATGAATTTTGCTACTGCAGGCTAATAGCAATGTCATTGAGTTTTATGAGTCAATAATTGGCTTCCTAACCTTTGATAAGAGTACAAGGGCAGGTAATTATTACTGTAGCGTGCATTCCCCCCCCCCCCCGGCCGTAGTCAAGAGTCTGACAACTCTTTCATTAAAATGTCAGCCTAGCCAGGTCTGGTGCTGCTGTCTGCTAAAATGCCAGGAGACAGGTCCCTGGTCCCTCTCTAAACAGCAGGGCTGTGAGACCACACATGCTGCTCCCCGCAAATGGCCAGTCTGTCTAGCCAGCTACTCAGCATCTGGCAAGACACATTTTTTGCTTCTTCAACAGAAAAAGGAAGAGAAAAACCCTTGCAGGATGGCGTGAGAATTAACAAAAGGGAGACGCAAGGTTTATTCCTGGGATGTGTCGTGAGAACTGATCATGATGCTGGTGGCGCATCTGAACTTTATCTTCCTGTTTCCTTCTCCTCCTTTCCCCCCTTGCTTCAATTCTATTTCTGTTTCTTTTACTTCATTATTATTTCATTTGGTGTCCTCTACTCTGGGTCACTGAAGGGATTGTATGCACATGAAGGTGACAGGTGGTTAATGAAGGGCCCTGTGTGAGAGTCGGGGAAGGGAAGATCTCTCAGGGTGAGTGGGTGGCAGAAGAAAGGGAAGCTCCCATGTGAGAGCAGGGAGGGGCGTTGCATCCTTTGCCGGCACCTGGGGTATGTGAGTACACTCACAGGTGTGTGGGGAGGGTGGACAAAATTTGCAGCACCAACCCACCCCTCACTGATGCTGCAGGACAGGCGTGGAGGATGGAGGGCTCACGGGGCCACACTGTGCTGCCTGCCCACCTGTGCAGAGGGGAAGCCCAGGCCCTTGGTGGGTGCATCCCCCCTAACATTCAGCTGGTGGTCATTCAGTGAGGGGGCCATGGGTGCAGTGGCAAGGCAAGACTGGGCCCCAGGGCCCAGAGACCCCTAGCAGCATGCGGGGTGGGACGGAGATCCCTCCATAGGGGTGCCCTCAAAATCATGTGCCCACACTATGCTCCTGTTTCCACCCCTTTTGTGTGAGACAAGGATAAAGATCTAACTCTGAGAGAGGTTTTTTATCTTTCTTTCTCAGTTTTCTTTCTATTAGCTTTAATAAAAAGCTTCAATAAAATTTTATGGGGGGGGAGACTCCAAAATTGATTATTTTTTTTGGGGGGGGGGAGATGAGAGGTATCTGTTGCAGGCCAATCACTTTGTTTTCATTCATTTTCTTCTCCTATAGGAGTATTTAAAGACCTGGCATCTCAAAGAAAGCATACCTTGGTGGGTGCATCCACAACAGCACCTTGGTTAACGAGGACCTCGGCCACGTTGACTCGGTCTTCTTGTGCAGCCAGGTGGAGTGGAGTCAGGCCACTCTGTAAATCAGACACGGCAAATTAGTTTCTTACAGAAGGGACACTTGGCATCACAGAATCATAGGACTGCAGAGTTGCAAGGGACCACGAGGATCATCTAGTTCAACCCCCTGCAATCAAATTCTGATGTGCAACAAGACTTTTGGTCTCTCCCTGCGCTTAGCACAGGCATCCCCAAACTCGGCCCTCCAGATCCCATCATCTCTAGCTAACAGGACCAGTGGTCAGGGATGATGGGAATTGTAGTCCCAAAACATCTGGAGGGCTGAGTTTGGGGATGCTTGGCTTAGCAGAAAATGTCCCTGTGATTTGCCAACACTTGACAGTAGATGGAACCTTGGTTTTCAAACGTCTCCGTTGACGAATGTTTCAGAACTGGAACACCGGAAACCCGGAACTGCCTGCTTTGGTTTTCAAACACTTTTCGGAAGTCAAACATGCTGTGCAGCTTCCGTTTTGAGTTTCCCTATTGTATTGAGTTTTTGGTTTTTGAACATTTCAGAACTCAAACAGTCTTCCGGAATGGATTACATTTGAAAACTGAGGTTCCACTGTATTAAACATGCCCCATTACAGGTTACGGTAACAAATGCGCAGACTCGCATCAGTGTACCAGTCACCGTTATTTCATAAATGGAATGTTATTTTTGCGTACCATTGGAATAAAATGCACTATAACACACTGCTAGTCCATCATTAAAAACCTCATAGTTTATTTCTTCTCACCATTTAACCTGTTATGTAGGAGGCTAGTCAAGAGCATTGCAATTCATGTCCAGAGTCTTGCAGCTAGCCACAACCTAGCATATAGGAAAGTGCTTTTTGAATGTTCAGGGATTAGATTTGTTCCCTCATCAACTCAGCAGTGTTGGTCACTTTTAAGATCTGGTACTTTGTGTCTCTCTGCTACCCCACTGTGGACTTGCTGAGCTTTGCTGAAAGTGTGTATGACAGAGCAGAAAGTGACAGATGATTTAAGATGTGGACTTAAGCAGTAAATTTGTTGACAAAGTTCTTTTCTCATAGACCCAAGTCCCTCCTGTTAAACTGAACAGCGTCCAGGCAGCTCACACCTTAACATGGTTTTCTGAATTAGACTTGCTGCCAATTCAAGCTGGTTAGAAATTAAAACATCCCAATTTTGTTCAGGCGAAAGTGAGGCCTTCCCTTCCCCGAGTTTTGACATGTTGATTTGAAATGTACTCAACCTAAGCTTTTTACGCAAACATATACAAACATCTATAGAAACACAATACATGCACACAGCCTGATATTTCAAAAGTTGTGTCACAACACCCACCCTTTCCTCTTTGCTTTTAATTAAGTCAGGGCAAACTTTCCAAGAAATGTGAAATAAACACACAGGCCACCAAACTTGATGAATATTCATGGCAACATAATATACTCAGTAGCTTTATCAAATAGCAGGCAATCTCCACAAGGCGGTTTCATTGTGAATTTGCTGCTGCTCATTTTGCACAGCATCCACATATCACTGTTGGCATTGAAATTGCACAATTCCCCCCAAATTTAATTTGGATTTACCTTTTCTGCACACTTTTTTTTTTAACTCACTGGATTTTTCATGGAAACCATAAATCCAGATTAAATAGGAAAATAATATGGGAAAGGTGTTTGTATGAGGATGGATGCAGTGGAAAACTTCAATGTGTAGTTAGCAATATATGAGCACATGACAAACTTCTGTGTGGAAATGCTCCAAGAATCTGACCAAGAATGCTACCTAGTTGGAATAATAATGGAACAGGGAGCACATTAAGGCTGAAGCATTGCATGAATAGGCAGTGAAGAAAGACAATGCAGGTCTAGCAAGCTCTGACGCTGTTCCTGTTTGTACCTCCTCCCCAAGAAGTACACCTATGGCCTTTTCGGTGCCAAGTGAATGAAACCAAACTTTATTTGAGTCAGCCATAGGCCATAGCAACAAAAGAACATTGCAATATACACAGAACATAAATAAAAAGTCGATTATATAAAACACAGATTATATAAAACACAGTCAAATAGTGGATCTGATTCTGATTGCCCCAGCTAAAAACCCTGCAACCTTTGCTGTCACCTGCTCATCTTGATCTGCCAAGAGAAAGAACACTGTGGCAGTGGTTGGGCGACCCAGAATGGACAACAAAAGAGGGGTGATAATCTCATTCCTCAAGTCTTTATAAAGAGTGCAAGCCAGAAGGGCATGCACTACCGATTCGGTGCTGCCATCTCCACAGGGACATAAGCATTTTTCGTGTGGAATCTCTTGGAATCGTCCCTCAAGTACAGCCAAGGGCAGTACATTCAACCTTGCGAGAGTAAAAGCACATCTATATTTTGGGATTGCTAGGTTATGCAGATAGGGCGCCAGAGAATCAAAATAGGAAGGTGGATTTATGGCATGCCTTTCTCTGGTGTCATTACAGATACGGAGTGAGCTGTACATAGCAAACAAGCAAAAGGGAAATGGCTGCTGAGCTGCACCCACCATTGTGAGGCCTGAGGAGGTGATGATGATGATGCCTCTCCAGCTGCTGTTATTGGCTGAGGACATCCTGTGATGTCACATAAGCACATGGAAGCTCAGTGGATATACAAAAGCAGCCCAAGGGGAAAGCCCAAGGCAAAAGCTTGAAGAGGACATGGTGGACAACAGCTGTGTTATTCAGTATTTGGTGGTCTCCTTCCACATGGAGGCGAAGTGGCAAATGGAAAGAGGCCATCATCCATCAATGAGATGCTGTGGAGCAACGAGAAGGCAAGTGTACCTGCTGAGCAGGACTGCGGTTGAAAGTGGCAGATATCCATGGTTGGAAGCTGGGAATGGAGCTGGCAGAAGCTGTGATTAGCATGTGGAAGCCTGGGATGCCGCAGGGCTGAAGGGGGCTGAAGTTTGTGCACGTAAGCTGGTTGAAATTCACCTTCAGAAGGCCATTGACAAAAGCTGTGTGGATATTTGTGGGTTGATACCAGGGTAAGTATGAATGGTGAGTGTGGACATAGGTCACCCACCAGACATGGTATGCCTGGGAATTGCATGTTCAGATAGCGGTGTAGGCTGCCCTCCAAGCTCTGGGCGAATGAACCACTGGATATTCATGGGTGGAAGCCAGCGGAGGTTGGCAGGCTGGCCAGTGGAGATGGCTGGATGATAACTGTTGAATGAGGGCCATTCCCCTCACCGTATCTGTGTTTGCCTTTCATGGATGTTACAAGCTGACGAGGCTTTCCCCGAAAGCAGCAATGAACGGGACAGCAGAGCTTAAGCAAGCCATCTTCTACTTCTGAATCAAGGTATTTCTAAATACATCTAAGTAACGTTCATGACATTCCCCTTTCCAGTACCAGGATGGGAGGCTGTGCAGATGCGTCCCTAAGCAGTTGCCGTGGGCTACAAACTTCCTGTGATGTCACAAATGGACAGGGTGGCTGAGGGGGAAGAGGCAGTTACTAGTGGGAGGTGGCTGGAAGAAGGAGAGAAACCCCAGTAGAAGGTTCAGGGGAAGTTGGGGTAGGTAGGCAGGGCCAGCTGGATATGCAGAAGCTGAATATGGGCTGACTCCCTTCTGTCTACTTGCATTACCAACATTTTGTTCTCTCATGGCTCCTGGACCTGTCTCGCCTAGATCGCTTGGCAAGAGCCCCAGCCCTTTAACGGTTCCTGCATTTCTGTAGAGCGCCAAAAACCGTGGGAAATAAAATGAAAAAAACGAACAAGAACCCTGCCGGGCGTTCCCGTGCCCACTGGACCCCGCACATGCTCCTTTGCAACATCCGAAGCCAACGGTAGCCAGGAAGATGTGCCAGGTGAATAAATTTTCTCTTTCCCAGGCATTCTGAGATAATTTTAAGATCTCTAATGTTTCTAGCTCTCCTGTGCCAATTTAAGTTTTGCTGTTGCTCGTTTTATTCATTCAGTTTTGTACTGTGATTGACCTTGATCTGTTAAATTTTCAGAGCTGTTGTAGATTGTTTTTTTTAATGGTTTTCAGCTTTTATTGTTAACTATCCAGTGGGTACTGTCGACTGGGCAAGATACATTATGCTGGCTTTTGAAGTTGCACCTGTTTACACAGGCATTCCTTTGATCACTCAACCTGAGCTTCCTGTTTTAAATGCCGTGCTATTTTATTGCATAATTGAATTATGGATGGTTTTTTAAAAAAGTTTTAGTTGGATTGTTTTATTGTGCATTTTAATTATGGATGGTTATAGTTCAAAGTTTGTAAAAGTCTGTTTTTGCATTAAGTACTGTATAAATGAATACATAAATATTGCCAATAAATAAATACTTGAGATAGTATTGATGCCAAACACAGTAATATACTTTTTTGGGTGGTACCGTACAACATCATCCCTCTCCAATCACAAACCCTAGCAAAAGGGGTTTCCCCTCTTCAAAAGTTGTCAGAATGTATACTGCCCAATAGACAATATCTTCTGGATAGACAACAGGAAAATTGAGGTTAGATTCGCATCATGTATTTAAAACACCACTGGGAGAAGTGCAGAGAGAAGAAACACAAATAGATTTTCAAAGTCATTCAGGGTCTGGCTAAGCCAGAAATGACTTCTCTATTCAGTGCGCTGCCTGGGTGGTTGAACTGAGCACTGTTCTGCAGGTGCACAAACAGAATGCTTTAAAACACACTGCAGCAGAGACAGCACTTGCGCATACTCCTTACAAGCCTCCAGGAAGTCAAAGCCAGTGCTTGCATGGACAGGTAAGTAAGCAAGGGAACAAAGTGGGGACAATTTGCAGATAATTCTCTTCTTGTGCAAATGAAATATGCCAACTGCACTTTTGGGCTTCATTTTCTGGACTTGCACCACAATCAGAAACCAAGTTGATCCACAGTAGTGATAGCAGAATAGGGGAAAGCTCTGTGCCAAGGGTTCCTGTATTGCTTCCTGATTTCTTTGAAGAGGAGGCACCTATATATGTTGTATATAGAGCTGCCTAAGGAGTAGTGAGTTGCCATTTGCCCCACACAATCATATTTAATAGAGGTTTCCTGTCACATACACTCCATATTTGTAAGTCGTCCATGTCCTCCTCAGATGTTACCGGATTGGAGCTCTCATCACCCATAATAACCATTGGCTATGCTGGCTGGGACCAATGGGAACTTGGGAATCTGGCAACATCTCCTGCATTCCCCCCACCCAGCAGTGTTCCCCCAACCAGCTGCTTTTAGACTACAATTCCCATCATCCCTGACCACTGGTCCTGCTAGCAAGGGCTGATGGGAATCGTAAGTCCAAAAAGAGCTGGAGACCCAAGTCTGGGAAACTAGAGCACACAAAGAAGAAAACATACCTTGTTGCTAAGATTCACATTAGCATTTCTGGTGAGAAGCAATGACACCATGTCCACATGGCCCTCCTGGGAGGCAAGATGCACAGGAGCAATGCCCTGCCTGGTCACAGCATTCGCATCGGCACCGTATTCCAGTAACGTGGTTGCTATATCCATCTGGTTCTTCTTGGAAGCTATGTGAAGTGGTGTGTAACCATTCTGCCAGTGCAAAAAAACCAAAATATTTGGGTCATCAGCTCATTCATAAAATACTAGGAATACTAACTTTCCCTCAAGTCTCATGACTGCTTGTATTTTGAATTTTTTATATAAAAAACACCTCTATTTCATATGACCAACCTTTAGGATTTCTTGCATAATATGCTCACAGAGACTAGGATAAAAGGTTTTCTTCCTTTTTTACAAAAAAAATCCTCTCATGTAAATGAAGCATTAAATAATATTTATTTCATTGATATGGTAACATATCACTTGCAGAATCCCATAAAACAGCTATTTACTGATATTCTTATTATTCCAGTCAGCTCAGGTAATGAGGAATCCTCAAGGGTACATAACATGAGGTTTGTTCTCATCTCTTTCCTACCAAGCCGCCCTTGCAAAATGAAATCTGAAGGTAGGAACCTGATCCCACAACTACATGGAGGCAGAAGAGTTGGCCTAGTATGATCAACGAGGCCCAAAGATGTGGACTAGAAGGTACAGACTACTGGCAATATTAGGAGAGACCGAAACACAACCCTTGAGAAGGTTAGTGGGGGGCCGCTACCACAAGACCACCTCAGCAACATAATGGAAAGCCCCACTTCCTCATGCTGCTCAACTGGTGCAATGAGGTGGAGAGCTAGGGTCTCATGCTGTCTAGATTATGTCCCTGAAGGCCGGAGTCTATCAGAGAGTGGATAGATATGAACCCATGTCCAAGCTTGAGGGCAGGCTTATGGTTGCTTGTAAGGGAAAGAATGATGTGTGAGGATGGCCTATAGTACAGGCCTTCCAGAAGTCCACAGTTTATCCTGAAGGGTCTTCACTTTCTGTTTTTCCCCCAAAATTGTTTAAAGCAGTTCTATCCTGCAGCTTATTTGACTACATTCACAAGGGTACACATACACACACTACAAGAAAGGCTTAATTTAATCAACAGGAAAACAATATCAGAAACTATTTCTAGTTTGAAGTTTTGCTTCTGAAACAGGTTGTTGAGGTAAGAAGAGGAAAAACAAGAGAGTACCGGTAAGGTATATGTATGAGTAATAAGGGACAGTTTGAAAGGAAAGGCACCCAAGGTAAGCTGATGGGCATTTCATAGCAACATGGCACCTTCTGGCACCTTCTAAGTAAACAAATGCATGTGGTGTAAGCATAAGACAGGTGTGTGTTTAGCGGTTCTCGGGTAGATGAAAAGACCGGCATGCGACTCATGTGGCTATTAGTTTGATGGCTGCCTGAATGGCATTTCGGCAATATTGTTTTAATGGATCAAGCGAGAAGAAATGGTTAAAGAGGAGAAAGAGAGAGGCAAACCAGCGAGAGTGACAAAGAGAGTAAAGCCCTGTTAAGGGAGTCCATTTCAATGACAGCGATTGCACATTTTCTTATCAGACTTAATGTCTAATAGGAAGTCATCTGCCATCCCCATGTAATTTCTCATCTGACTGCACAACATGCAGCCTCAGGCAGTGGGGGAGCAGGGAGGCAATTATTAATCCCAAAAGTGACGATGCTCGGTTTGGTTCACTTCTATGGCTCACGTGTTGAAACATGTCTTGTTCCAGGAAGCCTCTTGGCAGGCACTAAAACGCCAAAGTGGCAGCTGCTAACCCATTTGGTAAGAGACGAGTGACTCCAGTGACCCAATCTATAATTTCTGGTTCTCTTTCAAGCCTGTAATGTTATCATTTTGGGTTTCAGAGAGCCACTGGGTGCAAGGGCAGCCCCTGCTCCTAGGGAAGGAGGCACTCTCTTCTTCCTCTGCTTAGCTGCTTTCAGCATCAAACTAGGTCAGCATCCTGTCCCCTATATAAAGAGTGTGCTTATTTCATATCATTGCACCGCAATGCTAAAGATTTGGAAGCCAGCCCAATTTATTTCCCAAGGCACGGCAAAGGCGTATTTCCCATACAACAAGGCCCCGCTGATGCTTCGGGCTTTCTGCATGAATTTGACTTGCCCTGCCTTTCCAATGCATAATAACTGACCCACAGCTTATACTATGATTTCCCTCCATGATCTCTTTCGTCTCTGCTCATGCAAGAGGATCTGACATCTATGCATTTAATCACCCACTGGCAGGCAGTCCAAAGGGGTTTTGGTTTTTTAATGCAATTTTTCGTCGTTTTAAAATACATCTTGGAAAGTGCAGAGCTCCGTTCCAGAGATGGAAGAATTTATATACCCACCCTATTTCCTTTTAAATCTGATGGGCAAATGAGTACAGTTTGGTTACTGTTTTACCCTGCATTCTTAATCACTCATTTTTGCATTACCCTGCAACCCATCACTTTACAAAGCAGCCTTGCCGGCATTTGTCCAGGAGGGTCAAAAACCCCTAAACACATGCATTGTAAATGAATGCATCTCTGTAGAACAAAGTGGGAAACCTTTGACCCATGTTGGACTCCCAACTCTCATCATCCCTGGTTATTGGCCAGACTGGCTAACGGCAGTCAGAAATCTAAAGGCACATGGGGAGAGGGACACAGGTTTCCCATCCCTGGTGTAGAAAGACCCCTATGGCCTTGTATGAGCTTCATACTTAGGTGGGGATTTGGATATGGGCCCCAGTTCAACATTCCTAACCACAGCACCATCCAGCCTTTCTGCACTATCAGGTTCTAAGGCTGGCTTGCTAGGTCCACATGTATAGAAATCATGGCTCTGGAGCCTATGAAGACTGCTTGAGTACTGATCACAATTGTCTTTCCTAGGTCCGATGTCAGCACATGGCATCTCCAGGCAAACGCCAGGGGACTGAGACCCTAGCAAGTCCCATCACCATTGCCCGTGTACCGGACTGGTTGTGCCCCTTTAAAAAACACAAGCAGCAGCATAGCCCCTTCCCACCCAACACCAAGAGCAGCTGCGGCAAAGGAGCGAGCTGTCATTTTTATTTTTAACCCCCCCCCAATGTCCCTGACACAGCCTTGCTCTGATGAGTACCGGAGGGATTAAAGCGAAAGTTCTCTCCCACCCTCCTTCATTGCAGCTGCCCAGTTGACTTCTTGGTGCTGAGCAACAAGGGAAAAAAATTCTGCAAGGGGCCCAGCCAGCCAGTTCAGTGCACTTGGGTAAGTGGACCATTTTCATAATTTTTCTCCGTTGCCACCCACTCATTGCTGCAGGGACTGTGAGGCTGCTGCAGTGAGTGGCTGAATGAGCCATCATCTTAACAATTCCCCAGTGCCCCAGACTGAGCAACACTACACTGGGAATTAAAGCACCAGCTTCCTCCCTTGCAGCTTCCTGTTCTTTGTAGCACTTACCTGATTTTGTACCTAGTAAGGACATGCGAGGGCACCATGCTAAGGACACTTTGTCTGCACCCCCAGCTTGGAGGCAGCCCTAGTCTTCCCTATCAGATTCTCCAAAGCTTAACCAGCACCTTTCAGAAAAGCCTTTTGCTACCACCTGATCATTTTTCAGTCTGACCTGCCTTAGAGAGCCATGAGAATTCTCAAACAAAACATTTCAGTGGGGTTTCTAAAGTATACGGCACATCTTTAATCAAAATGGTGTTGCCTTTTCTTGGGTTGTGATCAGACTAAGACTACAATCCTGTGCCCATTAGGGGGAGTAAGCCCAGTCAAACACTTCCAAGTAAACACACATTGGAGAGCATGAGAAAAATATGAAAAACAGAGATGCTGGGAGGCAGTCACATAGGCGATTTCCTGACTCCAATTATCACTTTATGTGATCTGATTTTTTAAAAAGTACCGATCTCCCAAACTATACCATGCACAGAAATCCTTAACAACATTTTGCCAGGTTTGCTCTAAAATGGTATGCATTGTTTGTTTGTTTTCAATTTCTAGGCAGTCCACACACATTTATGATGCCACATAGATGCTGGTGAAAAAGACAACAATCATGCAAGGATCTTACCTCATTTTTCATCAGCTTAACGTCCCTTTCTCCCGACAAAAGGATTAAGGATAAACAAAATATATGCAGAAAAGCAGCCTGTTCAGGTGACATTTTGCCCTCAACTAGGAAACTGGGTGGCAGGAAGTAGAAAAGATCAGGAATTGGGGCCTTGGGTATTGTCACATTCTTTTCATACTTCCCTCATGTTCTCCTCCTTGCAGGAAGGAATAATTCAGGGAGAACCAGAGTCTACAATAAAGTGGGACTTCCCTGACTTTGTGAGTTAAAATAATCTCCAGCTCAGGATCAGGGCTAAGACTCCCTCAAGTACTCTTCCTCTCCATCACCATTAGACTTCTGGGATTCCCAGTTAGGTTAATATATTAATGTCCCTTTAAACCAACAAGGGAAACTTGTAGTCTTCCAAATGTTGGTCTCTAACTCCTGTCAAGTCTGGCTAGCATGGTCAATAGTAGGGGTGGATGAGAACTGTTGAAACATCTGGAAAGGTACAGATTCCTCATCTGTGCTTTAACCAGAGAAGAGGAAGGTCTCTTTGCTGAGGTACAATGGAGATATAAAGATGTTCCCTGGGACACCTGATACACCAAGCAATGGCACCCATATTTGTGCGAAGCCATTCTCAGAAAGGCTCATCAGGCCTAATCTCTAGGACATGGTGGGCTGTACGCCACCATATTTTACACAGAACAGACCCATTGAAATTAATGAGCTTGACTAAACTAGGTCGATTAACTGCATTGGATCTACACCGTGTAAAAGTTAGTGAAATACAACCCAGTTATTTCACAAAGCTTTCGTACTTATGTGGATGTGGCAGTCTCATTTTGTACAGCTGCCGTGGAAAAAAGAGGATTTCAATTTAGTTTGTGTTTGTGACATTATTATTACTGGTTAGAAGTTTATGGGGTGTATTTTGAGCTGAAGTCTGAACTGAATGGAAGATTACAAGTTTCAAACCCAAGTTAGGGAGATACATAATGGGGATATCTATCCTTCCCTCTCCTTAATGGAGGATTTTAGGCAACACCCATATGATCTTCTCATTATGAGTGTGACCAACAGAGGAGAATGTTTTCAGCAAAGTCCCTTATGCCACTGTCAAATATTTAAATATTTTTCTAACAACTTCTGCATCTGGAAGTGTGTAGACTGTTCCTGATCAGAGTTAGTAAGGTACATGGCAATTTGTCGAAAGGAAGGAACGTGTAACGGATGCTGTGGAATGGCTGCATAAAAGCTAACTATCTGATCCTTCATCCCACAGAGCAAGCACGGGTACCTTTGCAGAGGCGTGAGGTGAGGCTCCCTGGTCCAAGAGAAGCAGTGCCACTTTCTGATTATCGTAATGTGCCGCGACATGCAGTGGAGTTAAACCACTCTAAAAATACGTGCAGAACAAACAGGCATTGTTAGAAAACCACCATACATTAAAAAAGAAAAAGAAAAAGAAAACTGGAGAATTAGGTTAATCTAGGTTTGGTGAGACTACTGTGGAACTAAACTAAGGTTTTGAAATGATAAATGACAACAAAGAAGACAGTACGACACAAACTACTTGATTTGTAGGTGGGTATTCTCCCTCTTCACTGCACTCCTGGCCTCCCAAACATACCAGGCATGAGAAATATATATTCACAGTACACTCCCATGCTTCTTGAGCATCAAAGTACCCATTCCATTATATGTTACAAGCCTTCATGGACTTTATCACTTCAGAAGTGGGGTTGGGGTGTGTGTGTGTAAATTTGAATGCTCTGAAATCTTTAAGACTAGCCCATCAAAGAGAATGCTTCTATAGTTTGGCCTCCCCTTTGATCTGATGGTTTTCTCTGTGTAGGAAGTATTTTTAAGCTGGGAAAGTGTTCAGCCATGCAATTGAACCCACTCCAATGCATGTATTCTGAAGTTGTGCAGTCCATGAAAGCTTGTCTCGAATGGGTTGCAGAATTCTAATTCCATGTAAATGTTTTAAACATTCTGTGCACAACCACTGATGTAACCCCTAGTAGAAACTGGACCCAGGCCACCATATTATATGGTGGCCTGGGTAGATTTTTTTTTTTGGGGGGGAGGGGAAACCATCTAGAAACCACCACTCCGGCTCAGGGAGAATCCAAGACTGATGCTACAATAACTCAGAGATGCATAGGAAAGTTGCAAATATCCAAGAAATATCTGCTGCTGTTCCTGCTACTGATAGTCAGTATTGGCTAACCATGGGAAGATCAGGACTGGGTATATTCTGCAGAAGCAGGGAGTAACTCTTGCCTGCCTCACCTTTCCAGCAGCATCTGGAGATGCATTCTTCTGAAGTAAGAGGTTGGCTACTTCAATTTTGCCGTACTTGGCTGCCACATGTAGAGGAGTAAATCCTTTCTGTAAGAGAAGCATTTCCATCAGCAATTCCCTTTTACCTCAGGGCCTTTCCCCTCCCAGACAGGGCATTTGCACACTCGGCTGATCTATACCAGATACATTTGCAGGGCTGTGGTTCTATGCAAGGGCAGAAGAGAAGATGGCACTGGCCATGACGTTCGACAATAGCCAATTTTATTAGATGGTGACACGTAAAGTTCCCTTACCTTGGTAGTTATGCTTAAGGATGCGCCGTGATCCATAAGGACTGATGCTACATCTTCATGTCCTTCCCGTGCTGAAAGGTGCAACGGTGTATACCCTGAAGTTGTAGGGGCGTTGGGAGACGCTCCTTGCTGTAACAGCTGCTGCACTATGTCAGCTTTTCCCAGTCGCGCAGAGATGTGCAGCGGTGTTTGGTCATCCTAAACACAAAGGAAAAAGGAGCCACATACAGGGAGTTCAACACTTGCACATACGTATTACTAGTAAACGACTTTCATAGTGACCAGTGGCAGTATCTGTACAGTCAGCTTGTATCCTGTAGAGACCCTATGCGGAATGTGGTATGTGCATTATATCAAACGCGACACAGTTCTTGAACATGTTAAACCAGTCTTTCCCAACTGGTGGCCTTCTAGAGGTTGTTGGGCTACAATGTGTATCATCCCTGACCATAGGCCATGGAATTTAGGACTGGAACCGTCTAAGGTTGGAAAAGGCTGTGTTATGAAACCTGCAAAATATACGTATGCAGGCATGCTTTCAATATTAAGACACACATTATTAACACTCCACCTTCCTGCCTCATTTGAGGCACACAAGGCAGTTGAACATATGGAAATGACCCAGTATTTAGAGACACTAATTCTAAGGCAGAAGGTGCCTATAGATACACAGGTCAGCAGAGCTGTCCAGGATGGCTACATTCCCCAAGTCAGGCCATCCTAAGGCCAGCCAGGAGGATCAGAATGTGAAGACTGCTAAGATTCCAGCACCTCAGAAGGTCCCACCCACCACTGTTATGATGCCTGCCCTGGAACCTCGAGAGACACCCCAGGGCATTGTGAGAAATGAAAATGGAGGTTCCAAGGTGATCACTGTGCTAGAGAGCCACTGTAGTGGTGTGAGTGTTAGGACTAGGATGTGGGAGACCAAGGTTCAAATCCCCACTTTGGCATGAATCTCACTTAGGTCAATCACTGTTGCTGTGATGTTGAAATGGGGGAAGGAGAGAACAGCATGCACCACCTTTGGCAGACAGATGGGCTATACATAAAAGGTAAAGGTACCCCCGCCCGTACGGGCCAGTCGTGACCGACTCTAGGGTTGCGCGCTCATCTCGCTCAAGAGGCCGGGAGAGGAGGAGACCTATCAGAGGGCACGTTGCTGAGGCCCTCAAACCTGGAGGCAACCTTCCTGATGTTGTCAGCGCAACATCTGCTTTCCCTGGGAGCTCTCCCAGTTGCTGCAGAGTCCAACTTTGACCTCCTACTGTTAACTTGGCTGCTGGTTCATTCCTGCTCCAGATTTGCCCTCTTCAGACTTTGCCCAGTGCTCTGCAGGCTGGCACCCCAACCAGAACAGGCCCATGTAGCCTGCACCAAGACCTCACTGTTGTAAATTAGGGTAAACATGTATTGTACCAATTCTACTGAAGCTGACCTTCTGCTCAATGGTGACACCATGCCTTGCTTTGGAGAATCAAGCACATGACTCTTGCAGTGCACATCAAGTAGAGAAATAGTCCGCTTACCTTGGCTTTAGCTTCTACCTGAGCTCCATTCTGGACTAAATATCGAACAACTTCCGACTGGCCAGCTCTGGCAGCCATATGGAGTGCTGTCTCTCCCCGCTATGAATGGAAAATTAATGCCAGAGAGTCAAAGGCTAGTAATAATAATAATAACCCATCCCATAAGGTAAAAAGCAAACAGAAATATTTTAATCAACAAATGAAAAAAAAAGCTTTACATTCTACTCATAAACCATCAGCACATGAATACTTTCAAGGGGCTGACTGGGAGCAGAATGCAAAACCCAATCAATATTTGACCTCCAGCTCTGGCCCCACCAAAGTAATTTATTCCAGCCATTGATTTTCCAGCTGTTAAAGCACACGAGTGTTTTGTTCTGTGTTAAAGGAAATAATGCCCCTTTAAAAATGCAAAGCTACATCGGCAATGTAAACACAACACTGTGTTAAATGACCATTCACAGTTGGTGAAACATGTACAATTATGCCAAGACTGATCATGTATGCAGAAGATACGAACATTTTTATTCTTTTGTGTGACTTTCTGCTGTTATATTCCAGTGGCCCTAGATTTTGCTGTAAGCAGGGAATCACTTTGCTGGGCAGTTGAAAATAAATCAATAATAATAATATAAAGAGCTGCAGAGCTTCACGAGCTTTCACCGAAAGAGGTGTCGCCAGGGAAACAACAAGAACAGCAAAAACTTTGATTTGAAGGAAGGAAGCGCCTTTCTAAACCTTTTGCAATCCACTGACTCTTTTAAAAGCAAGCATTTTTTATAGCACAGATGGTGCTGCATGGGCGTCTATAATTTAAGATGGTTTTATAGAGCAAACTGCCACGCCAATGCTCTACTGCAGCAAAGCCTCGCCTCTCATGCATCAGACTTTGCAAAGAACAGCCAGTGCCAAACTGTAGTAAAAGAAGAAGAAGAAGAAAAGTGTTATTGTGTATGCGTGTGCTTTTTGAAGCCTGCTTCTGTCACTTTGGCACAAATGCATCTAGAACAGCTCCATTTATAAAACACACACACACACAAAACCCCCACTCTTCCACAAAGCCTCTGGGTGCACGGAGGTACTCCAGGGCGGCTGTGGCCAGAAACAGGCAATATGTCCTGACAATCTGCTGCAATCTGCTAGCAATCTCAGCAGCGCCTGCCTCAAATTGGGAAAAGGCCCTGGTCTTCTGGGGTTATGGCATTCAAGGAGTCAAGTGCACTTTTCAGAAATCAAACACTGAGCAATAATAAATGAACTCCTGCTCTTTCCAGTGCAAAGAAGGAGATAAAGATGAAAACAAATTTGAGTAAGAACAGAGAGGGGGGTGACTCTTCAACAAGCCTTTAAGCTATCCTCCTAACACAGAGAAGGGGGAATGCAAAGCTGTTGTTGTTGTTGTTGTTGTTGTTCACATTCATCAGAGCATTGGCAGTAAATGAGAGATACAATAGTTCAATAAAACATCGCCCAAGGGATAGGCACATATGAAGTTTGGCCCCACGTGATAGGGCCAAGTTTGCAGGGCATATCCCGAAAAACAACAAGAATCTCAATGAAAGTTTGGTCACTTTACTCTTTGATATGTCCAGTACAGAAATGCGAGGAGTGAACAGCCCATGTGGCTTGACAGGGATAAACAAATACTGTGGGGCAGGATTTTTTTTCATCCAGAACTCGACAGAACTCAGTTCCGGGACCTCTCAGATGGGCACCGTTGCCATTATAAGAGAACAAGGGAGGTGTTCATGGTGAGTTCTGGCACCTCTTTTTCTAGAAAAATAGCACTGCTGTGGGGAACAGAAGCAGCGGCTCACACTCTAGACTAGAAAAAGGTATGAGGATGGTGTGAATAAGTCAGATATTCTCCTTGGCTGATAATGAAACAAATGAACATTGGTGCTCACCACATTGGTTGTGTTGGGCGATGCTCCATGATGCATCAGCTGTGAAACAATATTTACATGTCCCATGAAGGCAGCAACATGGATCGGAGTCAGACCCGACTAGAAAATGGAAAGAAGAAGAAAAATGACCGAGGTTTGAGGTTAGCGGCATAGAATGAGCTACAACGAAAAAGAGTTGCCTGGACCTTGGCAGTGAAGGTGAATTGTGAGTTGTACATGGCAGCTATAAAAGGATGCCTATTCTGCACAAAGCTTGCTATTCTCAACCTTGGCTTCCCAGATGTTCTTGGACTACAACTCCCATCATCCATAGCCAGTAGGGGCAGTAATCAGGGATGGTGGGAGTGGTAGTCCAACGACATCTGAGAACCCAAGGTTGGGAAAGGCTGCTTTAATTGCTACACCACACTTGCTCTCACAGCAACGTTTTAGATTGACATTTCTGACAATCACTGAAGCATTGAAGGAACATTGTGCTATCTAAAGCCTGTAATGTAAATCAGGGCGGGAAATCTGTGGCCCTCCAAATGTTGTTGGATACTTCCACCAGTTCCAGCCTGCATAGCCAATGGTCAGGAATGATGGGTCTTCCAGTAAGTGGAACCTGGCCAGAATGGAAGAAGTCACCAAGCATGTGTTGTGGCCCTAGCATACCTCTCTCCCATGCAGGAGGCTATTGCCACCCCAAAAATATCTGCTGCTCAAGACATATGCCCCTCCCCTCACACCCCTTGATCTAGGCCTGAATCTAGGGACACTTATTAGTTCAGTAGGCCAAAGATCACCACATCTCAACTTAGTTATACACCTAAGAACACAGAATCCCTCTGCAATGTGGGATTCCACAGAGACACACTATGTGGGTTTTTCAGCATATAAGGAAGTGTGGAAAGGATTCCCTTACAGCAGAGAAGTTTAGAAACAATTAGCATATGGAAACCTCAACTGAAACAGTAGGAAAGGGGTCCCTGCTTTGATTTCGAATCTTCCTCCTGTTCTCAGCTCTTAAGTCAATGGACTTGCTTGTTTATGGAAAACATAACAGCATGTGCAGTCAAAGATACCTTACCTCAGTGACAGCTTGGATAGATGCTCCATGTTTCAGCAAAAGTTCCATCACTTTAATTCTGTTCTTTTTGCAGGCAATGTGGAGAGGTGTGAAACCATTCTGTAAAATTGAGAAAAGGACTTTTCACAGACAGCTAGACAAATGTTATTGACAAAACACTTCTTCTCTGAATTATATGCACTGCACTATGCTTCCCATCCCCTTGTGATATTCCATGGCTGCTAATTTTTGTTTCATATATATATATATATAGAGAGAGAGAGAGGATTTTGCTGGATGAAATGCTAATGACTAGTATGCTTTGGGGGGATAAATAGTATTTGCACATACAGTAAAGTGCAAAGCTAAGCTGCCATTTCATTGTGAGTGAAGCAGCGAGAAGAAGCAAGAAAACAAGCTATCCTGAACATCAAAGGTACAGTCCTATTCACAGCATCTGCTTGAATGTTGATGACAACCTGTATACATATCAAAGTGGCATCATAGGATTATTTTAAAAACAGCTGACAGAATTGGGCCTCCAATCTCATCAGCATCAGCTACCTTTCCAACAGGAGTAAAAGATACCATATGCTTTCATAACATATGGTCAGGGCTACTGCCTCTTCTAGTTGAGTCAAAACAGGCAGTTCAGTTCATTGCCATACTTGAGTTGAATTCTTTCACTTTTTTTTTATTACTGTTATCATTCAGGGTAAATATCACGAAGAGAGAGAAAACAGAACAGAACCAGAACCAAGCATTTCCCCTTTTCCTGAAACCTGAGATCTTTCAATGTGAGTTGCTAAGGGGGAAGGGTTGTGTGGAGACCTGTGCTGTTTCCAAAGAATGGGGGGGGGGGGATATGCTTATAGAAGAGACATATATTTTGGGGAAATTGTTTGTCATTTGCGGAAGTCATTATAACCAACGCATCTCCCTCTAATCCATGTGCAGTCTTGTGTTTATTTCCCAGTTTAATACTTGCTTTGCAGACATCAGAAACATTTTGAACCCCAAACATCCTTCCCCCCCTTCCCTTCCACCATTTGAAAGGCCAGTGATCTGAATCTGTTTCCAAAGATATAATCTGAATTTCTCCCACACTGATTGCTGATGGCAGTTAAAGACTGCATAATTTACCCTTTTGTTTCCAACTGATACCAAGCCGTAAAAAAATGTGTGCGCGCATACACGCACCCTGATTAAATTTTCAGTAGTATTGATACAGAAAGACTTTATTCCATTTTCTTTTGCCTAACATAATACAGACACAAGATATGCATTAATGGCACAAGAAACACATTCATGAGAACTTCATACTAAAACACAGTGCTTTTTTCTAAAAAAAATATGTTTAGGGGTACTCTCATTTTGAATCAAGAAAACCACGATTTTATTGTTCAAATCGGGAAAAATAAATACAGTAAATGGACAAAAGTACAAAGATTCACAAAATGTTTAGGGGCTTGCGTACCCCTGCGCACCCCAAGAAAAAAGCACTGCTAAAACCTATTTTCTTGAGCCCTGTGAGCAATGGCAGCTGTTCCCCCTGAATAATTTGAGACTCCCAAATACCAAGCATAAACATGCTGAGATACATATATATATGCTAGTGACAAATAGTTAGCCTGCTGTGCGTACTCACCAGTGCTTTGGCATTAGGATTAGCTTTCTTGTCCAACAAAACTTTCGCAACTTTGTAGTGGCCACAGTGGGCGGCAACATGCAGCGCTGTCAGATAGTCGTTAGTGACATCATCCACAGGCACATTGTGCTCAATGAGAAGCTGGACACAGTTGAGGTGGTCCCCTTGCGTCGCCATGTGCAATGGAGACAAGCCATTCTGGGAAAAGAAAAGCAGGTGGAGAAGAGCAGAATAATAAGATGCACAACTTTAAAACAAGGAGGCCACTTCTGACAGAGGAGTGTTGCTACCAGCTAGCTTTACAAGCTTTCGGAATTTATAGGGGGACTTCTAAGGATAACGTAAATGAGGAAGCAGACAGACATTTCAACTCTGCTGCTACTGCACCTGAACCAAGCAAGAATTCCATGGGAATCTAAAAGTAACCCGGGGGAAGGCCAATAAAAAGTAAGGGGAGAGGGAAAGGAGTGGTAGAACCACTTTAACGCTCCATCCAAGCCCTTTTCACAACATGAGGGCAGAGCAGGCAACACCTCCCCCAATTCACTAACTGTAGTAAGGAAATCAGTGCCCTGCCATAGAAAATTATACCCCCTCAAAGCAAAACCTTCAAGTTGCAGATAAAGGCATCCACGAGGTTGTTGTTGGCATCCGGTCTTCTCTTGAGAGACAATGAAGTGCACCTCATCTCTGGGGCGCAAGACTAGCCTACCCAGAGGCCAAGACCCCACCCCCCTGGCCTCGCTGATGTGGCCCAAAGGATAACAGAGCAATACGTTTGGCACCAGCTTGGCTGCAGGAGGCACACAAGGTGCCATCCAACTGCCCGAGGGACTCCACTCTGGATTTGTGAGGTGTTTACTCCATAGCCTTTTCTTCTCCTGAAGATATCTCACAAAGCAGCCAGGTGTGGATTTTCCCTCAGGGTTTACTCCTGAAGCCTTTCTCACAAACGAGCATAGCCACAAGGCAGCAGAGGTTTAGGACCAGTGTTTTCCTTCTCTTAGATGGGCTCCCCTTCCAGGTTGACCAGCCCCACCTGCCCCTCATCCATGAAGTGAAGGCAGTGAATTGACACGTGTTGCTGGTGGACCCCCAGAAAAGTGGCATCTTAATTGTGCAAGCTCTAGTGCAGTTAAAGTGAGTAGACAAAACAATGCACAGATAAATTCCTCATTTCCATGAGTTTATTCTGCTGTGCATCATTTATTATAACTCATAAGTGAAACACAACATCTGTTCAAGCCTAGTTGGGTGACCCTTGGGTGAGAGCCAATGTGGTGTGATCATTCAGAGTGTCAGGAGTAGGTCTGGATAGGCTCAGGTCCAAATTCCCATAAAGCCATGGGACTCGGTTGCTGTCTTCCAGTTTAACTTACCTCTCAGGATTTTTGTGAGAATAAAATGGGGAGAACCAGTTATGCAGCCTTGAGCTCTATAGCAGAATGGATGGATATAGTTTTAATCAATCAACTCTCACAAACAGCAGGTGAGGAGGTAAATCTGTGTCTGGGCTATACCACTTCAGACTGCAGGTGGAGGCTTACATCACTCCATACAAAAACATTCCTATGCACAGAAAATGAGCATGCAAGGGAGAAAACAAGAACAGAAGCTTCTCCCTTTATATCCAGTTTTTGGTTGACATAGGGGAGTATTCAGTCATGAGAGCCCTCACCTGCCATGTGAAGTGCTATACGCTAAGAACATGTTTGGTTCCTCCCCTGGTGCGTATGAGAACTTGAGTTTCAGCTATTAGATTTTCAATAATTTCCATATGCTTATTTGAAAATCAAGAAAGAAAGCTGACCTCGTTTTGCAAGATTCATCCTTTTTTTAGATAAAAAGATTTTTAAAATTATTAGAAAAACAAATGAACCAGTGCTGGTTGGGTCTCTCTGTCTCCCTCTCCCTCTCTCTGTATAAAACACACCATAGCTCTGTGCCATGGGAAATGGCTCATTAATGCCATTCTCAAGATCTTCTGCCTTCCAGTTTTCCACACAAACCTAGTCAAAATTAACATATCAGAGAGAGAAAATGACAGAGATGAAGGGGGCTTCCGACAGCAGAACTTCGTGTTGGTGGTTTGTTTCTGTTTTTTTACATTTATCTTTAATGTGAAGCTTGAGTTTCCCTCTGTAGGAGAGCAGGTGCATCTGTATTATAGCGGAGGAGTCACTTTGCTGGAGAGTTATATAATCTCTTTTATAGGCCAGCTAATTTTCACAGCCCTCGCACAAAAATGCAACTTCAAATTCAGAAATGCTGGGCCCCCTTTCCCCCCTAGGTTGGGAAGCTCAACCGGGGATTGAATACTAGGAAAAGCTGTTTTTCAACCTTAAGGGGGCTTTGGAAAAGGTGAAGGGCACAAGGTCTTGCACCTTCGGATTCAAGAAATTGACTTGTCAAGAAAAATTCATAGCAATTCACTCATGCCATAAAGTGAAGATTAAACTCCCCAGAAGGGTACCCGAACCAACAGCATATATGAAGCAATGGGGACTAAAGACCAACAGGTGCTTTCAGAAGTGAGCTATGGATTCATTTAAGATCAGAAGGTTCCACTACTGAACGTCAGTGCAGTACGGAAAACAGGGTAGTGCCATTTTAAAAGTTCAAATGCATAGTCCAGTCAATGCAGATGTTCATTTATTATTTACAGGCACAGGAAATGTAAAGCCTCGTTAATAAAAATTACTTATGAAAATGGCCTGCCTGTACCTGTGGGAAAATGCAGACTTGAGAGGGATGAGCAGGAAAGAGAATGGGTGCAACCTGAGGCTGAGATTCAAAGAGCTACCGTAGACATGCCCGGGGACTTGAGATTTTCTCTGTCTTTGCACTGTTGGTACCCAATTCCACAGCACAAGCTGCTTTTGAAAGCACCGCTGCTCTTTTCAAAGCCAGTCCAACAAGCCACTTGGATTGGGGAGGTGGGTAGGGGGTCTGTTTACCAGACTCAAGCACAAATGTCTCTTCAGCAAGTGGAACTAGCTGCACAGTTAGGAAGCTAGGAAACTCCTTCCTGCTGAGTCAGACCATCTATCATTCTCCAAATCCCAAGCTCCACATTACCTTTGTTTTCGAAAGGATTGGGGCACCTCGGTCGAGCAGCATCCGCACAACCTGTTCGTGGCCACTTCGTGCCCCGCAGTGGAGAGGTGTCAGCCCGTCCTGTTGAATAAGGAAGTCACAACACATTATTTTGGAGGGGCATGAATGAAGGATGCAAGCCAGCACATTTAAACTGTTCTGGGATACCCCCAAAGGGGGTTGGAGGAAATCTTCACCAATTTATGTTACATTTTCAATGTATTTCCTCCGTAATGGAGAAGGACACAGAAAAGCACTGTTGCTTATTTCCATTCCACACACAACTGTACTATTTCCAGAGAAGTAGCCAGGTTAGTCTGTCCCAGGCAAGAAACGCAGAGAGCCTTGTGGTACCTTGAAGACTAGCAAACAGTAGCAATTGATCTGATGGGGTAGCACCTCTTGGCAGGGGGTGGGGGGCACTGCCACCTTCCAGGGTGGGTTAATACTGGTGAGGTTGAGGCTGGGCTCCATAGCACCCTGACATCACCACCTCCTTCCCAGCACTGCAATGGCACCCTGCCTACTTGGCCACCCCTGCCAACATAGTAGTGACATTGATTTGCAAGGTTTTGTGGACCATAGTCCAATTCATCAGACGCATTCTTCCCCCCTCCCTGTCCCCGCTGCTGCCACACAGGTAGAATAAACAGCAAGACCAGGAGGAAAAAAAATGCCAAAAAAAGTACATAGGGTGTAAATAGTGCATCATTAGCAGAGGTTATTCACAAACAGTTGAGTTGAAAACAGATGTCCTGGTGAGCCAATTAATAAACATAGTTTGACCAAAAAACAACAACACCATGTTCCAAATCAACACAACAGCGATCACACTGAAAATCTTGATAAATTGTAATTCTGAGGTTCACAGAATTCACAGAACAGAGTCTTTCTCTCCGTGTCTCTTACGTGCAGGGGCACACATAAATGTGCTGTGCTGTACGCAGCCATTTCAAGTGCCATTAAGGCAGCTACCTATCCATATCAGATTTACCTCACATTTATTCACATCTTTGCTTCCTTGGCACTTCTCACATTGTTCCTGTAGGCCGGGGTGTCAGCTAATGTCAATTTAGTTAGGATGACTCAGGCAGATTGTGACCTAGCGTGCTTACACTGTTTCACTTCGTAAATATATAGGCTAAGGCAGATTTTACCTATTTGCCTGGGTTTTGCTCATAAAACTGAATGCCGTGTTTCCCCATTGTATTGTTCAATGTTTGCGCAATACGTTCAGTCAACAAACAAAACTTAAAATCTAGTCTCTTATTGCACCCAGAGATTCAGTGCTCCGGTCTGTATGACCATATCTCAGCTTAATAAGCAAATTTATTCACCTTCACATGCAGCCTCTTTATTCCTCCCTTGGCAGCATGAGAAATCCAATTAACCATCGCTTCCCATTTCATTAAAACTGGGAAGTTACGGTTACCAGGTTCAGTGAAAGCTAAGATATATGCTTGCTGTGGTTTGCTGTTGGTAAAATACCCTGGCTTGTTCCAAAGCTGGTAACCATAGTTTCCTAAGTTCGGAGAAAATAGGAAACTATGGTTTCTTAAAGACCTCCTCCTTTGGATTGGTCACATTACAAGTGGAGGAGCTAAGGGCATGTGAGTGCTAGGAAATGGCTCATCTACATCTCGGTCTACTAAGCTGAAATATGATTATTTATTTTTTTATTTCATAAAAATTTATATACCGCCTGAATGTAGGAAAAACCCTCAAAGCAGTTTACAAAATGATCATCCAAACAAATCCTGTGTGTGAAAGGATT
Source organism: Podarcis raffonei (assembly GCF_027172205.1). Classification (NCBI taxonomy): domain Eukaryota; kingdom Metazoa; phylum Chordata; class Lepidosauria; order Squamata; family Lacertidae; genus Podarcis; species Podarcis raffonei. The sequence continues at coordinate 27,835,247 of NC_070606.1, forward strand.
GACGCAAGATTTTAAAACCATTTAAGTACCCACCAGAACAGAATTAAAGCCCCACTGCTATAACAATGAGGAGAAAATGATATTCAAGAATGCCAGCAACCCAGCAGCTATAAACAAGATCTGTGTAACATGTAATTTAGGTGCCACTTTATCCCTCTTATTTATTTACACAATGTCAATCACCTTCTTTCCAAGCACTTTACGGTTGTGCGTTCAAAAAGGCGTTGATGCACTCTGAGCACATAGTGTGCTCATATTAAATCTGTTGTGGTACATTGGGGAAACATCTTTTAGGTTGGAAATCACAGTGTCATTCCTTCCTAATTGTTCATCTTGTTCACTGAGATTGCATCCTCTATTAACTTTTTTTAATTCTTATTCTTAGGACTGACCTGAAGCCACAATCATGCCCAAAATGCCTCTGTGAAAACTTTAGATTATCAGATTATTTGACAACAAGTTAATTCTGGATCTGAGCTGGCTTTATCAGAAAATATGGTATGGGGCACATGGGTAAACCAAGACCACATCTTTGGAATTTCATAATTTAGTTGAAATGCCATTTGCAGACAGCAAACAAAACAAGGTGGACTTTGGTAAAGGTTTGTACCACAGTCTTCTGTGCAAGGCCAAAACTTGGTGCCCCCAAATGGATCTTCCCAATTATGGACCTTCTCAATTTTGTGCCCCCTTGGCTCAACTCCCTGTGCAGGGGAACTGTCGGCACTGCCCCTAATCTGGTGCTGCAAACCAACATAACTCCTTGTGAACTTTGAGTTCTAAGAGGCAGGTCTCCTTCAGCAGAAAGTTGCAAGGAAGGCACAATCCCCAGCCCTCAGCCCCATTTTTGCCTTAGTGGGGACAGAAAGCAGAGCACACTATTATTTCTTTTTGCTCTTGTAAGGGAGATCATTCCACCACCTGAGAGCCACCACAGAGAAGAACCTCTCACATGCTACTTCCCCTCGAACCACAGGCTGTGGCAGGACTGCCAAGAGGACCTCCCCAGCCACAACAAAGGCGGCATTTTTTCATCTCCGCCGAGCTAAGCAGTTGGACCCTTATCTCTCTCACCCTGATCTCACCACTGTGATCCAGGCGACGGTCACCTCCAGGCTTGATTATTGTAACTCACTCTACATGGGGCTGCCCTTGAAACTGACCCAGAAACTCCAGCGGCTGCAGAATGCCGCGGCAAGACTCCTCATGGGTCCTCACCGTGGGAGCACATTCATCCAGTGCTATACCAGCTTCACTGGCTCCCGGTGGAGTACAGGATCAGTTTAAGGTGCTGGTTTTAACCTTTAAAGCCCTATATGGCCTAGGACCCTCGTACCTACGGGACCGCCTCTCCTAGTATGCCCCACGGAGGATCTTAAGGTCTGAAAATAATAACACCCTGAAGATCCCAGGCCCCCGGGAGATTAGACTGGCCTTGAACAGAACCAGGGCCTTTTCGGCCGTGGCCCCAGCCTGGTGGAACACTCTCTCATAGGAGACCAGGGCCCTGTGGGATTTGACATCTTTCTGCAGGGCCTGCAGGTTGGAGCTGTTCCACCAAGCCTTTGATCGGAGTTCAGTCTGATTCTTTGCTTTCTGTAAAGTAACAAGCATTAAAGAGGCCTCCTAACCCCCTCACAGGTCCTTTATAAGACCAGTGATAACAGCTGACCCTGGAGAATATTAACCACTCTCAATTTTACCCATGGACCGCTATCTGTCCAGATTTTAATTTGCTCTGAACTAATTTTAAGATGTATTTTAACTAATTGATTGCCTGTTTTTTATGTTCTTATGTTCTTTGTATACTGTGTTAGTTTTATGATGTTAGCCGCCCTGAGCCCGGCTCCGGCCGGGTAGGGCGGGGTACAAATAAATTATTATTATTATTATTATTATTAAGCACACGCAGACATTCTACAACTGCGGAGAGGTTCCGCCTCCACGCATCATATGTCACTTGCCAGGTGAAGCCTGAGTTTGAGCAGTTTCTGGAAGGAACATTCTTCACGAGATGGACTGAAAGATAAGGGCCAGGATTCACCCATTACCTTCCTCACAGTGAAAGAAGATGCTGAAGTCCTGTTACCCCAAGTAACAGCTGAAAAAGCTCAGAGTCAGGCACACTTCTCTTGTTTTGCTAATCAAGATAGCAGTGAAATACTTTCCCCTTCCACAGTCTGGCTTCAGCCTTTCTGACATGTGGAACAGCCAGCAGGTGTTGAGCTACAGGTAGTTTTAAAGTATAGATTGCAGCAAAAAACTACATTTTATTCACAAACAAGAGAGTCCACAGAAAAGCTCTGTTGGCAGAGCCAGGAATTTTTTACTGGGGATGATTCTGTCAGCATCAAACACCATAAAATGCATATGATATTAAATAAGAGCCTTTAAATAACAAGATCCTGACATTCATAAAACTGCATGAAAGACAGAACAGCAACACTTCTTCCTCACTGAACAAGGCAATTGTCTGAGTTGGTTAGGGTTTTCCAAAGTAATACCGACATCTGTCAGAGGGAGAAAAGCTGACCTGCAATTCTCTCTGTCTTCCTCTCTCCCCACACCTAGCTACCCAACCACCTCTAAAAGGCAATAAAAGATTTCAGCAAATTTATACTCCTGCTCAGGTTTTTTTTCAGTAGGAACTCACAGGAACTCAGTTCCAGCACCTCTTAGGTGGGCGCCATTTCCATTATTACAGAACAAGGGAGGTGTTCACGATGAGCTCTGGTACCTAGAAAAACAGCACTGCTTCTGCTTAACCAACAAATGCTTCCTACCCAAATAACAAAGCAAGAAAACAAAACAAAGCTAACTACAGGATTAAATATGATGTGTGGATCAGTGCTTGTTTTAAATGCCCATGGGTTGGGTGGGGAGACAAAAAGGGTTAAAGCAAGCCACTGCACATTCATCAGAGCTGCTCTGTATTTGAAACAAGGGGTTTCCAAGAATGTTTATTTTCTGGGCAGACAAACTGTAAGAGGACGTGAAGCATAAAATACATTGCACACATTAGGATACATCCATCCTCTGATACAATGCTCCTGGAAAGGCTCTGGGAAAACCTTTACAAACGATTATGACATTCGGCAGATTAAGAACTCCCTAAACATGCATCAATAGCAGATTAACTGCATCATCTGTTTTATCTAACCTTCCACAGGGCCTTCTGACATGCAAGGCCAGTAGGAGAAAGAATAGGAATCATGCTTTAATGTAGCATTTGAGTAACAGCCTTTTGTACACACACCCTGCTGCTGCTTGGGGTTCACATTTCTACACTGGTGCTGAACCTCGAGAGTTGTCCTCAGAGAAATTCACCACAATGGATGTGAGGTAATATACTCTCTCCCCAAAGTTATAATATAGCCAGGGGATTTATTGTGGTACCTATAGCATTTTTAAGGCTAAAATAGTTTCCTATTTGCTCCTACTTCCTCCGAAGGCAATGCTTATTTAAATGTGAAAAATGTGGGTTTTCACATTTCTAAAAATAGGTTCAGAAACAAGTAAATACATTTAAACTTCACTGCAAAAAATGTCCATTTTTCATATGCCAGTAGAGAATTTCTCCGAGAAACATGGAACCCAACCATAGACTACGCGGTGTTAGGTCAGAGGATGACAAAGTTGGAATTTAATATTGCAATTCAACTCTCCAAATTTGAAAAGATGCCAATATTAACATTTAACTGGAGCAAATTTTTATATCATCTCTACATAGGCATCATGTAAGTTTACTAGTTGGACTACAAGACGAGAACAACACATCATCGCTCCGCCAATAAAACCTGTGGTCCTGCTAACTCTTCCTCCTTTCTTCCCTGTAATATTAAGTAATGCAAATATAATTGTGTGAAGTATTTGGCTGCTCCACTTCACTGGCTGACAGCTGCAGGGTGGGGAAACTCAACAGTGCAATGATATGAGAACATGTGCTTTGCATTGCTGAAACTTACCAGGAGAGAGAGAGAAAGAATAGGAGGCGAAACAGGGCTGCTCCTTTTGGCGATGGACATGTGTTGGCCATAAAGTTTAGACCTGACCTAAACGCCTCAAAGGTGTGGGAGACAAAACTTTCTCATTCATGTGTGTGTGTGGTGGTGGTGGGCATGATCTACTCACGCCCATTCATACAGAGGTGATCACAAGCAGCCCTGAATATATGACACCCATAGGCATGGAAACATAGGAGAGCTGCCTTTATACTGAGTCAAACCATTGACTGGCAGCGGCTCTCTGGTGTCTGAGACAGGAATCTATTTCCAGCCCTACTGAAGATGCCAAGGGCTGAACCTGAGACCTTTTGCATGTGCCCTACCACCAGGCTATGGTATTCTATGGAGCCCTCCCCATCTCACTTCACAGGCTCTCAACCAGGCATGTTTCCACTGTGCCAAGTGATGACCAATATTGGGGAGGCTCCTGCACGATGCATGCTCAGCAACCTGCCTCTCTCCAGGTCACCAGCATAGAGGGCAGAGTCTGTCCTATGTGACCACAGAAGCTGGGGAAGGAAGGTCAAACGAGAATGTACAGTCCTTGGGGTATGGGACAGTTTAGTTTTATATATTCCATTGTGGTTACTGTAAAAGCACCAGCCAGCCTGAAACTGTACATGCAGCATGTTTTCCCCTCTGCAGATCCAAGAACTGGCCTTTCAGTTCGGCTGTACCGCAGTAGATTGAAGATTACAAGCGCTTACTGCTAATCCCGGGTAAAATGTGCTTGCTGCCTGTGACAAACACAAATTCACGTCGGCAAGCCTAGTATCAAGGCAGCCAAGCTAACTCCAGCTAATTTAATCAACTTCACTAAGTATGTTTTATTTGGTGAAATCCATTCTGGAAGACAGAGAAAGGGGAGACATGATAAGAGAGGTGATGTTCAGAGGGCATGGGTTATATGAAGCAGCAGCAGAGGCAGCAGCGTTTTTCACTCGAGAGCGCTCTGAACAAACCAAACAGTGAAATTTGTCATCGACAGACTTCTCCAACAGCTGCCAATGCAGGGAAATTGACACAGCAATGGACTCCATTTATTGGCCATTGCATTTGTTATGCATTTAGCTCTTACATCACTTGCCAGCTGCTGCATATTGAAACAAAAGGTTCCCTTCATGTATCATAAAGAAAAGACCAATCCTCATATGAGATCCAAAATCAGCTTTACAATTTGGGGAGGCAGACCTAGACAATGCTTGGCTCAGGGATGTGTAAACAGACAGGGAAAGGGAAAGGGTGTAGCTATTCAGCCAGTCTCCACATGTTCTGGTATCAGAGCACACCCTGCAGGAAGAGGGAAGGGGTTACCGTGGATCAAGATCTCAACAGGAGACAGAATCTGAGACCATATCTTTCACTGACATTTTTCAGTTTTTTTTCTGGGATGAGTATGGGATGGAGACAGCTTTAGCGGCCCTGGTGGAAGATCTATGTCTGAAGATCAACAGGGGGAATGTTTCTCAACTCTGCTTGCTAATTCTACTAGCCTGTCAAATATGAGATGCTTTCAGTACTGCGGATCATATCATTATCTTGTGCTGGTTCCAGCAGCTAATGGAGTTTCTCAGTTAGCTCCTCAACAGCTTTTTTCTTTGCTAGCATGCAGCAAAAAAAAAAAAGCATTTTCTGTAATAAACTTTCTGTAATAAGATGCATTTTTTTCTATGATAGCTTCACTAATATACCAATTTTTGTGCACACTTCCCCCGAACATATATATTTTTCTGTGTATTTGTTTGTTACAGAACTGCATCATAAAATTTGGAGAGATGGGTTTCAAAAAAATAGCTGCACTTCAGTTTGGGAAGCACAAAGCAGGTAGTTTCAAATTAAAATGTGAACCAGGCGAAATTTAACTTGCATCTCTGTTGGTTACCATGTGATTCACAGTCCATACTCTTGTGTGGCCCCACTGCAGATAGTTTTCTGCCCAGCAAGCTCCAGTGGCTGAATTGCTCCTGATCTTCATTGGTTTTTTATTATTATAAATCCTTCTTATTAGGGGCTTAGTCTGCTTGAGGTTCTATCATTATTAGATAAGGTCTGTTGACTGATCCCTCATTTATTTTGTTCCTTTTAAAAGTTTGCATTGTAATTTTTATAATAGTTTTACATTGCCATCTGCTGTAAGTGCCTAAGAGTTTTGGATTGTGGGATATAAATCTATCAAAGAACTCAAAAGTTAATATCCATTTCAGTGAGCCACGCCCAATTTACATATAGGGTAATAACGGGTAACACGGTAATTTGTAGACGGTCTTACCCTTGTTTTGGCATCAATTTTTGCTCCTCTGTCAAGCAGCAGCTTAACCATGTTGGTATTCCCTCTCTTTGATGCTACATGTAATGGAGTGATATCATTCTGTAAAAGGAAACAGAAGAAAACCAAGTTAGATTTTAAGAAGCATTTATATTTTCTTTTGACTGACCCTGTTCCACACACTCTGATTCCCAAGGTATTTATTTGTATACAACTAGAACTCAGGCACTGGGTTGAAAATCTCTCTCTCTCTCTCTCTCTCTCTCTCACACACACACACACACCATACACAATTTTTCAGGGCTACACGAAAGCAACGTTCATGACATTCCCCTTTCCAGTACCTGGATGGGAGGCTGTGCAGATGCACCCCTAAGCAGTTGCCGTGGGCTACAAACTTCCTGTGATGTCACAAATGGACAGGGTGGCTGAGGGGGAAGAGGCGGTTACTAGTGGGAGGTGGCTGGACGGGAATGCTTGGATGCTCTACGTACGTATGCCACCTTGAGTCCCATGAAGGAAGAAAGACAGGATAGAAATCTAATAAATATCATATTTTTCGCTCTATAAGACGCACCAGACCATAAGATGCACCTAGTTTTTGGAGGAGGAAAACAAGAAAAAAAATATTCTGAATCCCAGAAGCCAGAACAGCAAGAGGGATCGCTGCTTTCACTGCACAGCGATGTGGGATAGCTGCACAGCCTGCATTTGCACCATAAGATGCACACACATTTCCCCTTACTTTTTAGGGGGGGGAAAGTGAGTCTTATAGAGCAAAAAATACGGCAAATACAAAATGGGCCAGCATCTCTCTGCCTCCCTCTGCTGTTCTCTCTGAGCCACCTTTATGTGCTTGCAAAATCTATCACTTGAGGCAGCTTTCTTACCTTGCCTCATGGGAGGAACCCCCTGAGAAGAGACTGGAAATGTTTGTGCATAATTAAAAAATATATGAGTTGGATCAAGACATATACTTCCATAAGCAGAAAGAGTCCTTCCGTTCACAGAAGGGACTCAGATGGAAGATGTTTGGGTGGGTGGGTGGAGGCAATTTTTGCCAACTCTCCTTCCTAATGCAGCCCCCTGCACCAGATCCTACATTGTTCTGAAGGGTTCAGAACCTCCAGAGCAGCTTTTTCAGGGGGCTAGCAAGGGAAGGAGGAAAATAAATAAATCGCCTTTCTTCTCCTTCTGCCCAAGGAAGCACCTCAAGAGTGAAATTCCGTTCCTCATTAGTTTGGATCTAACCCTTTATCTTCAAGCTTTGAGTTTCTGTTTAGCAAGACAACCATATGCAAATGTGCTGCACATTCAGGACAATTACGTAACAGGCTCACTCATGCACAAAGATCCAAGATCCAGCTAGATGCTTTTTGCATCCTGCTGAATTTCCTATGCTAAAAGTGCTTCTCGATGCCCGATGCGAGTGCCCAAATGTGCACATAGAACAAATAAACATACTGATTTAGTTTTTCTGAATGGGAAGAACAGGCACAATACTACAGTGAAGATAAGCTTTGAGTTATGGTTTCTACGTGGTGCTATGGGGAAGCGACCAAAAGCCGTCTGGATAAAAATGATACCTTGCTGAATGAGCGAGGCCATCTACATGTTAACCATCATTTTATCTGTTGTGTGATTGGTGCACCAGGAATGAACCAGATGCCAACAAATGCCGTCACAGGTGCTGGGGCCACCAGCAATGCCTGCAGCAGTGTGCCATGCTGTGAGTTGCCTCGCTCAGTAATTTATTAGTCTCATTTATATGCTGCCCTTCAGGATACAAATTATTTCCAAGGAGATTCACAACAAAAACAGAAGCAAAAGATAAATGCAGTGAATATCAGGGTGACAACAAAGCTCTGGCATGCCAGAAAGGATAAGCGAATACATACTCCCACAGACACATGATGCTGTAATAAAAGAGACAAGGATGGAAAACCCTATTGCTCCATTTGCTCAGAAATCATAGCCGTTGAGCCAGAAAAGACATATGGGGGGGGGGAATGCTCCCTCACTACTTTGCTTTCCCCCATCATTGCCTATGCACCGTCAAAAGTGAAATTTAGACTGTAAGCTTCTTGGGGCAAGGTCTGATCTTCTGCGTGATGCTTTTATTCCGTACAGTGACATGTACACTGGTGGTGGTATAAATAAATAAATCATCCTCAAATCCATTGCCTTGACCAGCCAGATACAACTCTAAGACGCGAGATCAATAAAAGGTATCAGGTACATTTTGCTAATAGCAAGCTTCTTGTGAGCTGGTAAGGCACCGTTGCAAAGAGCAGTACCTGGATCAGATCCGGCCTCTGCCATGAACTCACTAATTGGCTTCAGAACTGCATCTCTGCAATACGGGAATACTATTAGTCTTCCCTATTTATCATGCTGACCAGCAGAAGTGGAGTTTGCCTCCTGCAGCCAGGCCTGATCTTCGTGTTTCTAAGGACGGTGCTGTCAAACGAGCCACACTTTCACAATCCTTTTGTCTTCCAAGAAGAAGCACCTGAACTTCATTTTTATTTGACAACTCACTTTGATGATCTTGTTACCAATGTGAAACAATAACCCACCCACCCCACCCACCGACAAAAGACAAAAAAACCCCAATCTAGTCCTCAGGCTGTAGCCATGTCAGCAAGACGGAATGATCAAATGGGAACCTAATTTGTGTTTCTGCTGGTGAACACTCCTGCTGGCAAAAAAAGGAGAAAATTTATATTCTCAAGATCACCCAGCCTGTAACAGGGAGACTCTCTTAACTACCTTTCCTTAGGATTGGGAGTGTGGGAGACAAAGAAGTGATCCTTAGAATTAAAAGGCCATAAAAGAAAAAGAAGGATGTGCAAATCTTGCTTGCACAAGACATCTGAAATCAAACTACAAAAAAATTACTTCTGCAGGAAAATACTGTTTCTTTTCAGTGCCATCCACTGTGTTGTTGATGGCTGTTGAGGCTGCCAAGCTGCAAATCTTGAGATCCCTTTTTTATCTTTAAACCTGCAGCTGAATTGGGGGGATGAGGAGTGAGACCATTTCCCACCCCACCTAACTGCCCATCATACATACATCACACCCTCCAAGTGTCCCTATTTTCCAGGGACAAGCCCGGATTTACAGACTTAGTCCCAGTTTCTGATTTGATCCCGGAATGTCCCACTTTTCCTTAGGACATCCTTATTTTCACTAGAGAAATATTGGAGGTTATGGAGTTACCCAACCCCTGAGCAGTCTGAAGGCAGCCCTATATAGGGAAGGGGTTTTTTTTATGTTTAATGCTTTATTGTGTTTTTATATATGTTAAAAGCTGTCCAGAGTGGCTGGGGTCACCCAGTGAGATGGGCAAGACATAAATAGTAAATTATTATTATTATTATTATTATTATTATTATTATTATTATTATTGAATAGGATGTCCCTATTTTCATTGGGGAAATGTTGGAAGGTATGCATACGTACGTAATTTTATTTGTATGTTGCTGTTCCACAGCTCAAACCATGCTCAAGGTGGCTTATAACTACAACATAACAAAAGTAGTCGTGAATAAGAAATAAAAGATTAAAAACAAGGGAAATTATTTTATGAGAGTTATGCTGTTTCTGCGATGTTCTACTATGTTTCATTATGTTATGTTTATTGTTTGCAAACCACTTTGGAATTCATTTGAATGAAAAGCGCCATAGAAATACTATAAATCAAATCAAATCAAATTTAGGAGTCACGTTTAAGTGAAATTCGTACGGATCAATACATACCCTTGCAGTAAAATCCACAGCAGCACCACGATTTAGAAGCAGCGTAGCTACGTTAATATTTCCATAGTGGGCAGCAATATGCAGAGGAGTGAAGCCGCTCTGAAATAAACAAACAACAACAACAACAACACACAGCAAGATATAAATATTTTTTTCCCATAGGTCTTCCACCAGCTCCTAAAATGGATGTCTTGCAGCCCAGGCAGAGTCTAATCAGCAGAATGTAGTCCAGGGACACAGTAGACATTCTATTTTAATGTTCAGTACTACTTTATGGCTTGTTTGAAGACAATGAATAAAAATATACTCAGTAGAAGGGAAAGAAATTACTATGCCTATTCTGGGAGAATAAGAGCAGGATAAGATGTCTAGCTATTATAAAAAGAATCTATCGAAGTAAGTTAATGAAAATGTAAATATTATCCTTCACTTAATTGGTAAATCAGTTTCTCATGGGAAATATCTACTTGTTATCAGTATCTTCTTATTCTTGCAACTTTAACATCACAGAGCTTTCTTGCAGAAATTCAGATGAAGTCACTTGATAATAATTGCTGAATAGACTTCATAAATTCAAAGCAGATGCAAATTAAAACAACATCAAAGTCCATTTTAAAAAGAGATTAATGTGACTTAAAAAAAGAAAAAGAGGGCTCCTTCTATAAAAGATCAACCCCCCCACTGTGAGCAATCAAACTGGGTTAATATTATGAGATCCCCAACTCTAATTAGAAAGCGTCTAGCCAACCAGATAGTTTCAGTGACTTGTTTTCATATTTTAGACATTTTTTAATAATAATAATAATAATAATAATAAAAATTTTCTCTTCTTGAAACAGTGCTAAAACATGCAGCAATTCAACCAGTCCCCGCAATGTGTGGAATCTCAGAAGGAACTTGACACATTTCTAAAACCATCAGCAAGCCTCTTTAGCCATGCTAGCTGTCACTGCCTCAACTTGAAAAGTGTTTACACATTTCTGAATTGCCCAGAAGAACCAGCACCTTCCTCCTACCCCCCCACCCTTTTTGTTGACACTGACAGTAAAGTGTCATGCAAGAGCCTAAAGGAACTAAGTCCTGGATGCAAAAGTGTGTCAGGGATGTCTGCAGCTCTTGACACAGCTGATTAAAAAAACAACCACACACATTTTATATGGCATTGGAAACCCGGGCGCTTTCCTCTTGCGCAAAATTACCCTTTTCGGCTGTGACAATTAGTTCCAAAGGAAGCTTGCTTGTACGCCTTTATGAACGCTCGTTTCAGCTGCAGAAAGCCCTGGTAAATAACTAAAACTACATTCTGCTCTAGCACATGCCACTTTTTGTTGAATCTAAAGCAGGTCTCTACTCCTCTAAGAAGGCAATGCAGAGAAGAGAAGGAAGGAATGACGCAGCAGCAGCAGCTCTACATTGTGGGAAAGTGATGATGCACATATATTTATATATTTATAGATATATAATATATTTTCATATATACCTCAGTTGTTCTATTCACCATCATCTAGGTTAACACATTTGGAAGCAAAGAAGGGGGAGAAAATGAACGGTTAGTTCTCTACCGGTGATAATGGATGCAGAAAGCTTTGTGACTGCTGTGTGGACACGACAATGAAAGCACAAATAGGCACAGAAGGAAAGCGAGGCTGAATGGTAGGCTATTCCCCCCCCCAAACATGAATGAGGTTTTGTCGTTTCCCCCCATGGTAAAAACAGAGATTCAGAAACCCCGCTTTTTCCATGTCAGCCTTCAAGTCTATGACCTGGTTTGCATGATCAAATCCTGGCTTAATAAGCTCAGATATGCATGAGCTCCATGCAACTGCCCATGCAGCAACTTCACTTCCACTTTGCTCCTCCTTCTGCAGGAGCATGGAAACTAAATGGGAATCTGCAGATTCTATAGATTCCCCTCCACACCTGGAAATTATTTAACAGCATCCAAACAAGGTAGGATTTTTAAGCCAATTGTAAACTGTAGCTCCATGTCCTGAAAGCTTTTGCAGAAGCCATTAACCACAGTTTCCCAGTTTGCACAAAACAGGAAGCTATAATTAATTGTGACTTCCTGACTCGCCTTTCCACTTGTGCAACAGGAGAAACGAAGCAGCAGTGAAGAGTCTGTGGGTGGGTGCACAGAGCTAATGCATATCTGAAGGCTTATTAAAGCATGGTTTGATTGTCCGGATGCAGCCTCTGCCGACCTTTAAAGAAGAAAACTAAACACAGTTATTGCTTCCATACTGCAGTGAATGATATACATCAAAGTCCTTCTCTGAGTTCAGTCTTTCTGCCACACTCTGATCTAAGCTCCAGTGTGATCAAGAAACAGAACCCAGAACATCAGTAACAACCAATTTGCCATTTAATTATTCTATCACAGTTGCAGATACTAGCATTTGGCTCAGATATAGACCAACATGTTTCTTCCCCCTTCACAAGAAAAAGTATGGAATGAAAAGTAGGCCTTTGCCCCTTGTGATCCACCAAGCCAAAAAGCCTGTCATTTGATCATGGTGGCCTGCTATAACACTTGATAAATCTCTTGGTTCTGATAAATCTCTTGGTTCTGTTGCGTTCCCAGAGTTGATAAAACAGTCATGGCTGCTGGGCTAACATTGCCTTGGTAAATCGCATGTGGTGCAGGTCCAACTTGCAACGGTGCTAAATGAAACTGCAGCAGTAAAACCTAGAAAAGACTTAGGCTACTCTCAATTTGTTAACACAGAGAAGCAGAGATACTATATGCATCACTCAATCTGTTGTTGTTTCTTCTTCTTCTTCTTCTTTTTCCTCAGGAAAAAACAAGAACTGTTACTAACCTTGGACTCCACATCTGCATTGTGGTCATTCTGCAGCAACAATGCAGCTGCCTTGGTGTCGTCCTTGCGTGCAGCAATGTGGAGAGCAGGAAGACGGACTTTCCCCTTCGTGTCATTTTCAAGCAACAAGGAAACCACCTGGTCATGGCCCTGTTGAAGAGCTACGGCCAATGGCGTGAATCCATCCTACCGGACAACAACAATAATTAGCAGACATGTCTTTAAGGAACCCAATTCAACGCTGCATTGTTGTTGTTTTGTACTTAATAGGCAAAGCTATGTGTAAACTAACATGGGTGTTTGGCATCAGTGATGGGCTGGCTGAGAGGGAACAAACTGAAATAAAGTTCATACAAGAAAGAGATGCTGATTCTTAGGAGGCCTAACAGCCCAGGGACAAGATGGCAGCCTGTTCTGGACAGGGCTGCATTCCCCTTTAAGAATAAATAAATCAATACTTGGGAATACTCCTCGACCCAACCTTGTTCTTAGGTACTCAGGTAGTGACTGTAGCCAGGATTACTTTTGCACACATGGAGAAAGTGTGCCAGCTGGGCCTATTCCCTGAAAGCTCAGACTTGCCCCTGCATTAGTTGCATCTCAGATGGATTACTGTAATGCACTGTGGATCTGCCCTTGAAAATAGCTTGGAGACTCCAACTGATTTGAATGAGCTTTAGTTCCTGCTATTGCTAAATTTCATTTGCTGATATGTTAAGCTCTGGTTCTTTGCATTCTTAAACATCAATGCTGACTTTATACTGGTAATTATGTTTTGATTATGGATTATCTGTGGATGTCTCTGGTACTGCACCAGACAAGAGCTTCCAATGTGGCTAATTTCTCCTGGGGTTTGTGCACACCTCTAATGTTTTCATTTATTTCATATGAAGGAGTGGTGCTATGTTGTACTTCCACATTGCAATATATTTAACGCTTTGGCAAAGACAGCATAAAATGAACATTTACCTCTGTGGCAAGGCTCTGGCTTGCCCCATTATCAAGAAGAAACTTAACCACTTCCAGATGATTTTCTTGGGCTGCCATATATAATGGTGTGAAGCCATTCTGAAAAAGAAAAACATAATAGTATAACTTTTCCTTGGAAACCTAAAGTTTTGATCAAGTGATCATTGTAGTCCTCTTACTTAGAATCATCTAGGCATAGTTAGACATGCAACAGAATGGGATGGCAGAGTCCTGATTTGGCAGAAAAGATTGTACCAGTTCAGGCTGCAGGTGATGGATCACATTTCTGAATGCTCACCAGTGTGAAAAACTTCTTTCCTGTTGTGCTGCCTTTTTTACTTTCAGGGAGTGTTATCTGTGGTAAAGTGGTATTATAAATAAATAGCAGGTCAACAGGAGAAGCACAGTTGTCATTCAGACAACATATGGTTAGTCCTACGTATAGTGAACTGAGACAAGTCAACTTCAAACCCTAGTTTTAAAAGCTAGCTTATTTCCCTAAACTGTAGTTAAGATTAACCACAGTTTTAAGTTTGGACATAGTGATAAACTGTGGTTAATTAAAACAGAAGTAAAAACTTCTAATCTCCTTCTTGAGGCTACTCCAGAGAAGGAGAGGAAGTGGGGCAGGTGCACAAACCTAAGGTTTATGTATTTAACACTAAGACACAGTTTATCATAGAGTTGGACAGAGGGCTTTTAGGTCATCTGGTTCAAGCCTCTGCTCCTTGCAGGACATTCCGAGCTACAGCACCCCAAACAGGTAGCTGTTCGTCTATTTAGTGCTACATCCAAACCAGATCTATATTTAAAAGCATTATTTTGTTTTGTGAAGGCTTCCTGTATACTCCTCCATGTCGCCAATGCTGACTCAGCAACCTTGGCCCAGCTACTGAGTTCTGGGGGAAAGAGTCAATGCCTTGGAAATGCAAGGTCAGCTTCAGGAAATAACGCTTACGATTCTTCTCATCCCTCTCTGCTGACTTCAGTAAATGGTCCACAGACTATGCTTCCCAAAGGAGTGTGAAACAACTGGCATTGCAATTAGATTAGATTGCTAATCTGTAGATTAGTCCTAGCTATAGGGCTGTTGTACACATTACACAGAGGGAGACCTGGGATTGCCATTGAGAGTACGCCCCAAAGTTGTTCATCACATGTGCAAACTGCATTATTTGAAATGTATGAAATGGCCCCGTGGAAAAGAGTGTTGTGAGTCATAAGGGCTCATCATCTAAAGGAGAGGAAGCCCCAGCGGAACTTCTTCCTCTGTGGAGGAAGGAGTGTTTGTTTCCTACAAACAGGCTCCTCCTGCTCTCCATAAGGCAATGTGCTGCCCAGTTATCAGCTGACATGCTCCAGGATCATTTTGAAAACTCAACATAGGTTTCCAGTTAGCCAGATGGGCAGGAGGTCTTCAGCTGTTCCTAGTCAGCTGGATGACAGCTGGCAAAATTGAACGTGGTGTCCAACTGGAAAAAAGAACTGGGCAAATCCAAAGGCGCATTTTAAATAGAAATGTCACAGAATTGCGTTCTTTGCCAATGTAACTTCAGCCATTAAAAAAGAAAGAAAGAAAAAATCTCCCACAACCAATGAAAATAATCTCTGCTTGAGTGGGTTATTTAGGTTTCCCCTCAGCTAAAAATAAAATAAAATGTTAGAAACGAGAGATGTTTGGTCAAGACTTTGCAGTCAGAAGACCTGTAGCGTTGGTAGGCTTTATCTCTGTGTTAATACTATCTTGTTAATTTTATAATATCTTTTAGGCTGTTGAGATGTTTAAATATTACTATTATTATTAATTGTATTTCTATACCAGCCTTCATCCAAGGAACACAGGGCAGTTTGCAACATAACAATGGAAGAATGCATAACATAGTAACAAGCAGTTTTAATGTGGTTTGGAACACGGAATTATCACATCATCATTATTTATCACATTTCTATACCACCTTCCATCTGAAGATCACAGGGCAATTTACAATAAAAACAAAAATACAGACCATAGTAACCAACAAAAACATAACCCCTCCCACAACCTCAAAGGCCATAGATTGTTTAATTAGCTAAAGGCCTGGGAGAAGAGGAATGTTTTTGCCTGGCGCCTAAAAATATGTAACAAAGGCGCCAGATGATCCTCCCTAGGGAGAGCATTCCACAAGCGGGGAGCCACTGCAGAAAAGGCCCTTTCTTGTGTTGCCACCTTCTAGATCTTTCACAGAGGAGGCATGCAAAGAGGGGCCTCAGATGATGAGTGCAGGGTCTGGTTTAGTTCATGGGTTAATGTCTATTTTTATTTTATTAACTACCTTGTGGGCTGTTAGAATTCTTGCTCCATGATTGCAGTCATAGGATTGTTGTCTATCACATGACGGTGTATGTTTTGACTCCACAGAGTGGGAAGTGACGGAGGCAGGATGTTTGTGTTACAGTGTTCCGTGAAGTGGGACTATTGTCCTTTGTTCTTTTTCTCTCTGCTGTGTGATGCTAGAGAGAGAGGGAGCCATGATGCAGTACTCGGTGTGTGTTGATATGTAAACAAAGTAGATTAGCCAAAATGCTAAATTGCTGAGGTCTGTCATGTAAACTGACTCTGTGGATCCCTAAGTGTGCCGGTGTCTGTTGGCATCGGTCGCTGTGGTGTTCGGGCTGAAGAAAGGTTTTGAAGCTGTTGAATGAATGACCAGGAGGGAGAGAACATGCCAGTCGGGCATGTGTCTCTACCAGGGTCCTACTCAAATGTAGGAAGAGCTCCTGGTTCAGGCCAGAAGGCACAATAGAAATTATTGACACTACAAACCTTGCCTTCTTTTCCCATACTGCCCCATGTTGGACATGTTGAAACGAACCAGACCAGGGGTAGCCAAAGTGGGGCCCTCAAGATGTTCTTGGACTCCAACTCCCATCATCCCCAGCCAGCATGGCCCATGCTCAGGGATGACGGGAGCTGCAGCCCACCAACATCTGGAGGGCACCATGTTGGCTAACCCTTCACCAGGCCATTCACATTGATAGCCCTTCTGTTACTTAGCTTGATATATGCAGCAGCCTGCTCCTACCCAGGTCTATGGTAGGAAAGCTACTCATAGCGCAAAGAGGAGTACCCAGTTGGGAGGTTAAGAAGTGTTTAAGCCTCTGGACCAAATTGGGGGCAGGGATGCTCTTTAGGTGGCAACGTGTATTTAATAACTTCGTGACATGCTACATTTGGTGGCCATCCTCGTTCTACTGAGCGAGGCTAAGGACTTCTGTCCAGATAGCACTGTTGAGAGAGGCATGGTGAATGGGGTCCTGGGAAAGAACAGGACACTGTGAGCTGTAGCGCTGGAAACCTGGTGCCTCATGGTACACCTAATTACAGCAAAAGCACACAGCGTGCAGGCCAGCGTGGCATGGGAACTCAGCACTCCCATGGAATAGGGCTGGCCCAAGATGAACCACAAAATGGCATCCCCCCCACCCTCCCTGCCAGAGGAGAAGGGGTGAGTGAAGATCTACATCAGGACCTGCTGACTCTGTGGACTTCACTGCCTGAGGCAGTTCCCTCATCTTGCCTTATGGGTGGAGCCTCTCCACGCCCTGCTCTCCACATGTGGAGGAAACAGTCATGGCGAAGTATGATTGACCCATTCTGAGGGAACATGCAAGCCCCATCCCAGGAATCACCCCATGCTCCAAACTCTGCAAACAAAAAAAGGTCAAATTGACCTTGGGCAATTCAGAATCTTTTCATCCTATCCGTATAAGGAATATAAAACGGAAGGTGTGTGTGTGTACATATAAGTTACAGAGTACTAAAGCAGTGCAGAAGAAACATTATTTCAAAACACATTATTTTAAACCTTCCTTTTCACAAGCCTGCCATCAAAACATTGGGTGGAGATAGGATTCTTATTTCATTATGGCAGGATAAGCACATTTACTATGGCAGGCTTTATTTCAAGGGGGATTTCAGTTTGGCATTTTCACTAACATTGCAAAGGAACTGTGAACCACAAGCCCTTTCACAATGCAAGCCCAGGGATCCTCCCCTGTTCTCCTTTTATCATCAGCCATTCCAGCCATGTAGCAATGCAGTTTGGATGATGCTGGAGGGCACACCTTAAGCAAGAAGGTGAAATGTATGGCTGTGCTCTGTGTCACTGGACCTTTTATACACAGAAACACACGGTGACCAGCATTCATCTCATTGGTTAACTGTACAGAAAGTTGATGGAAATGCACTTTGAGAAGGGACTTTATTCCTCCTAGGCAACAGAGACTGAATTTTGGAGGAGAAAGACAGCATTAGTTGAGCACTGCTTTCTTAAGAGCCTGAAGTAGACCTGAACCCAAAGTACTCTCTTCTCTCAACATTTCAGCAGCACAAAGAGAAAGAGAGCAGGGGTTCCGTTTTCCAATTATTATTTCCCCACAACTTCTCACCTGTGTTTGGACAGTTATGCTAGAAAGCTGGTGTTGCTTTAATAGTTAGAATGTCAGCCTAGGACTGGGTAGACCCAGGTTCAACTCTCCCCACAGCCAAGGAGCTCATTGGGAGATCTTGGGCCTATCACTATATGTCAACCTGGAAGTCAACACAAAGTGGTTCAGATTGTTCCTGGAGAGTGATTGGGAGCAGGCCTGGGCTCAATCTGCCACACCCATGCCTTCTCCTATTCCTCTTGCCATGAAAATAAGTCAGGGTTTAATCTTTCAAGTTCAGGAGAGATGTTGCATTTCTGTGAGGAGATATGGGGAGGTCGTGCACAAGGACATGACCCACTCCTGACTTCTCCTTAGGTACAACATGGATGGAGGCAACGTCTGAAAAGGGCACAAGTTTCATTACAAGGACTGAGTTTGTGCAAATCACTCTGCCCAATAATTTATTCCAAATGTTAATTCTTGGAAAGCTATCAGACATAAAAGATTAATGTTATCATGGGGGGGGTTCCAAAAAAAGAAAAAAAGGAAGGAAGGAAGGAAGGAAGGAAGGAAGGAAGGAAGGAAGGAAGGAAGAAAGGAAGGAAGGAAGGAAGGAAGGAAGGAAAGAAAGAAGGAAAGGAAAGGGAAGGTAAGGGAAGGAAAGGAGAAAAAAGACAGACTGCATGTAAACCCACATCAGCCTTTGAGCCCTAAGCAAAGCAATTTTACCTGTGATTGTGCATTGACATTGGCCCCGCTCGTAACCAGCACTTTCACCACTTCGGTTTGCCCAGCCAGAGATGCTATGTGCAGAGCTGTGTTTCCTTTCTGAAATGAGATAAGGGGACGGAATGTGAAACATGCCTAATGAAGTCCAGTAGCATATGCAGCAGGAAGACATGGCTGAACTTGTCAATTGAGTAACAGGCTCTGTGTTCGATGACCAGGGATATTACTGGGGTCTTGCAAATTATTTTGGCAGTGTCCCCATTAGAAATTTAGGCTGCTGCAGTTCATAACTCATCATACTACCCAACTGTTTTAGAGTTAAATCATTTTAATACATATCAAGAAAAAATGGCTTAAGATATTATAAATACAATAATTTAAATATTACAAGCTAAATCATCGGTGCTTGGAAAAACCTGTAGAGTTATGAGGGCTACTTGAAATATGCATTACGAGACTGCAGCTAATCTGAATGGTTTTATTTGGATTTCATTGACATAATTCCCATACTGAGATGCAAAAGTTGGATTATGCGAAAGACAGAATTATAGATCATTGTACAACAAGTCAAACTTTCCATAATTCCTTCTTCCTTTGTGCTGCTATGAAAAGTAAAATATATATGTTCACTTTTCCATATGATCAGCATTATCCAGGAGTGAATAATTTTTTGGACCAAGAACCACATCACCAAAGTGGAAAGATTTTTTTAAAAAAAAAAGATGTAAAAAAAAAACTTATGCAAACCTTAGGGATCAGTCAATTAGAACAATAAGTCATTTTCCTCCCTCAGTGGCCAGAGTCAGCACTCACCACTTGAATTTGCAGATTGAGAGAACAATGCCTTTGGCATGCTAAGTGTTTTTTCTACCAAGGATGTATCTATCCAACCCTAATCACTGACTATATAGAAAGTGGGCCGGTAATTGAAGGACGACTCATTCCCTGACGGGAATTTGCCTATATATTTGTCATCTGTATGACAGGAGATTTCACACACAAAAAATTACATCACACCTTCCTCTACAGCTCCTGACCTTTAAGGCCTTATTGTCTGCATTCAATTGGCCAACACTTTGTGAGTGAGGAATCTGTGTAGGAAAACAGCAGGACACTTAGATATCAGCTAACAGACCTTTGTTGCTGCATCCACATTGGCACCTCTCTGTATCAGTTCTGAAACAACTTCTACGTGGCCTTCTTTGGAGGCGAGATGGAGAGCGTTCAACCCATTCTGATAAAAACAAAAAGGAATGGGAAAGGTTGGTGCAGGGTGCCCAGAACAACACGCAATATGTCAAGAGGCCTAAAAGGTCACATTCCGACACGATGAGAGCTTGTGGAAAGGAAATAAAGAAAGCTATTCTCAAACCCATTTTCTAATTAATTGCTTCTATGAAGCAATACATATTTCAAAGTGGTAAGCTACCTTGTAGTTGGAACATGCTACAAATCGATTCTAACAATACAATTACAACCACCTCTTTTTTGCACAGTATGATGTGCCCTGATGCGGCAGTATTAAGCAAGAGCCAGACTTCAGCTAGACTTACTTCCTTGAATGTTAGAGCTTTTTCTTTCATGAAATCAGAACTTAATGCAAAGCTGTACTCCTATGTGCAGTTCCTCACTTACATGAGAGTTAAGCCCCAGTGGACTTAGTAGGTCTTACTTCTAAAGTAGACATGAACAGAATAGCATTGTTGACTTATCTCACTTTGTTTTTTCCTTTCTACTTCCATCCTTTCTCCCTTCTGTTCTGCATATATTAGTTCGTGAGCCATTTTGGCAGGAACCTATTTACACTTTGTACAGTGCTTATGTAAGTTGAAAGAATAATTATGATGATGTAATGATCCACATAGTTCCATTTGCTTAAACTTTAGGACTATACCAAATGACAGCTGAAGTAGGTGCAAATGTAAACGAGTAAGAATTCAAACCAAAACACTTGTTAATCAAATACTTATACAACCTGATTGCAGATGTTGATGTCCACTCCACTTTTTAAGTAGTCAAGAGCCTTTTCTAAGTTGCCCGCCCGGGCAGCTCGTAGGTAACTTGCATTGGTGTCAGACTGCAAGAGAAGAAAAAGAGGAAATAAGACATTTAAAATCCTGAACACAAGGCACAAACTAAGTGAAGCTGACATATCAATTGCACTTTGTGCTTTATAACTGGAAACATTCACACACTGAACCAAAATAATCTACATTCTGCACGAGGATAATTCGCATTCGCCAATTCAATAATATATTTTATTTACAATATTTTTTCTTAAGCCAGTATTTTTTAATAATTAAAAAATCCCGCCTTGTCAGATGGCATCAGTATAGATCAGATCCAGCCCAATTGCATGTTGCACATGATGGCATTCCCAACGCACATTAGTAATGCTTGCATATATATATATATATATATATATATATATATATATATATATATAACAAGTTTTATTATTATTAACTGCTCAGCTTGCTATCTATGTGAAATACTTTTGTTATATAAAAGTCTGTGATATAGAATTGTGCATACTGTATAAATTGTACACACTCCAGCCTTAGTACTGGCATTCTGATGGACTCCATCTCCCATCAGTCCCAGACAGCATAACCAACATCTAGAGATGATGGAAATTGCAGTCCACCAACATCTGAAAGGCACCAGTTTGGCTATTCCTTCTCTAGAGAAGAAATCTACCAAAACAGTCTGTTTGGCTTGAGGTCACAGCATGCCTTAATGTGTGGACATGGAAAAGTTAGGTATGCATATCTGCATTAGTCTGAGAAAGTAAAGAGTGAACAAGTGTGATTAAGGTAGCCTGGGTATGAAAAGGGATGTCTAAGGATTCCACTGCAAATGGACGATAATGCAAAATTCCCTCCATACCCTTGTTAGCTCAGAAATGGAAGCACTTGGAGCGAAAGCAATCAGCATGAGTTCTTAGTGGATTTTTTGAAAGTCCATAAATTATGTACAATTAACTATGCATCTTGGTAAACACGCAGTGCAATATAACTTTAAAAAATATATATTCATATTTACTAGTTATATCTCCTCTCTGCTCCCTGTAGATTTGTAAAAGGCTCATTCCTTTCCCAATTCAATTTCCCACAGAACAGCAGCCCTCAAAACACTCACACATTTACACAAAGTAAAATGAGACCGTAAAATTAAATACCATTTTAAAAAAATCATTTCTCTTAAGACCTGTTCAGGCATTATGCTTGAACAGGAGATATAAACTCATATAGGAGGCACTGGGCTTTGTATGCCAACCTCACCCCACAACACCCCCATATGTACACCGGTCTCTTCCTGACCATCCGATGATGAGCAGGAAAGGTCTGCAGGGGTGCACTATCCATGTTTGCTCGGCTTCAATTCATGTTCAAGTGAACCCATGCAGATAGCCCCCTACAAACCTTCCATACTCAACACTGGAAGGTTAGGGACTATGAGGGCAGGATAGGCATGTGTTCCTCCATGCTCCCTATGCCAGCTATTTTCAGATCAGGCACAACACCTGGATACAGCTCTGTGATTGCTTTTAAGCTATAAATCACCTTTGGTTCCTTGACAGAAAGGAGATGTCTTTCAGTGACTTTTGCCCAGTGCCAGCACAATTACCCAGCAATCACTATTATCGCTACACAAGCCGCATATGACTATTAGCTATTTGGGGTTTCAGGGCTGGATTTCATGCAGAGACTTTGACATCACAGGTTCCCCCTGCTGGGAAAGAACTACAAGCAAAAACAATTTGGCTGATTGTGAAGCTGGCCTCTCACTTCTAGACTTCTCAAGTAGCCAACTGCTCCCTCATAAGACTTTATTCTATCAAGTAACCATTACCAGGGGTCTAAAAAGCATGTGAGCTCTAGATTCTGCTGCCAAGGCACCTGCCACATTCTGGCAGCTTCTGTCCACAAGCTATCAGGTTTTGTGCAGGGGTGTCCCCAGCTTCCCCCACTCCCAAAAAATTCCACCCTGGCTCCTAACCTTTCTCTCCAAGTATTATCCTAGCTTTGACTCTGTCATGCAATATTCCTCCAGATTCTGCCCTGGCTTGAATAATCTGGATGTCCTTTCTTTCCAATGGTGGCTGGTGCCCATTGGCAGGTAGGGAGGTCAGCAGTAGGTGGCGCTAGAGGCAGTGACAGGCAGAGCCAATGAGTTCTAGTTCTGTCCCCATCCTGCTGAATATTAGCAGGGCAACACTGAGACTAAGGAAGAGGAAGCTGGTGGCCAGGAACACCTCCAGGACTTGATATATGTGAGGAGGGAGGCTGGCTGATAGGGCAATGACTCATTTACTCAAATGAACCAGCCTTCACTGCCTCCTTCACTCAACCACATGCTGTCCCCACCCAAAGTGGCCCTTATTTCTGAAATTGCAAAACGAGCAACCTGAATCACCCCCAACACTTGCTAACTGCTGTGAACAATGCATGTTATCACAGGAGGCAGGTAATGCTAAAGCTCTTTCAAACAACCAGGCACATGGGCACGTATATAGAAAGCCAGCATTTTATCAGGATTATCAAGGATCTCAGGGACCTTTTTCTGTCGCAGTGTTAACAAGTTGCCGGTTTGGCATAGTCAGCAGGTGGGTTACAAAAAAAAAAAATCTCCATCAGCAGTTTTCAGCAGTTTCTGGCCAGAGAGGGGAGGGATGGTTCAGGCAGAGGAATGCTGTTGATAAAACCCACTCCTCAGAGATAGTGGGATCCAAACTAATTATAAAACAGAGACTTAACATGGGCAGCCTTTCAAAGTCATTGCATTTTTACCCCTCCACTGCTTGTGGAGTTTTTGGCAAGTCCAACTTTTCAAACAACCCTGATGTGAGAAGCCATCACAATTACCTCAGCCATGTAACTAATAAGAGCACAACATCCCTAACAAGTTGGCTACCCCTAGTTAAAGTCTGAATTTATTTTCCCTGTTTTTTAAAAGGTCGCCTTGCCCTTGTGTAATGGTTACCAGCTTCCCACTTGTGTGTTGCTTTTACTTTGAATAAAAGACATACACATACACACACCCTGCCACCGCCACCACTGCCGCCATGACATTTTCAAGTGCAGGAGTTTTAAAATTAAAGGTTGTGGCACGGAGTGTGGGAAGTTCGATGGGGATTCTTGGCTTTTTCACTGAGTGCATTGCTAACATTTCTTTCTCATTAGGAACAAATGATTAAAATAGAAACAAAAACAAAAAGAGGGAGTCTTGGCTTTTGATTTTGTAAGGTTGCATACATACTTTCTAAGAAAGGGGTGGGCAACATGGGCCTTCCAGATGTTTTGGACTACAACTCTCATCAGCCCCAGAAAGCATGGTCGGTGGACAGGGATTACTGGAATTGTAGTCCACAACACCTGGAAGGTCCTATTTTGGCTAAGCCCTGTTCTGTGAAGTAAGTCTCACGGAAGTTAGTGGACTTACCTCTGAGTAAGCATGCATAGGATTATGCTGCACACAAGTTTTGTCATGGTTATCAAGTTATCACTTGCAGAAACCTAATTGAAACATGAAATTGAACTATTGTACTCTTGGATAATTCATTTCTGCAAATTTCAGTAGGTTTCCTGAACGACAAGTTCATGCTGGACTATGGCCAACGCCTTTCAATCTTCTGATGTTTGGAAACCCTTAAGGCTGAACACCCAAGGCAAAACTTGTTTGTTCCATGTTGTCCCACAGGGCTACCATATTTATTCATTCGTTCATTCATTCATACACACATACCTCTGAATTATAAATTCAAGATTATGCAGCAACTTGTGGTTCAAGCTCTCAGGCCCTGCCAGCATCAAAACATTTATTTACTGATAAGAGTCTCATATCTTCCAACCTTTCTCCAATGAAAATAGAGGTGTCCCATTCAATAACAACAACAACAACAACTATTATAGTTACTGTTATTATATTTATACTTCAGCTACTCTGTGTGGCTTCCAACATATATAAAAACATAATAAAACTTCCCTATACAGGGCTGCCTTCAGATGACTCCATACCCTCCAACATTTCTCTGATGAAAATAGGGACGTCCTAAGGAAAAGCAGGACATTCTGGGATCAAGTCAGGAACCGGGACGGCTTCTGTAAATCTGGGACTGTCCCTGGAAAAAGGGACACTTGGAGGATCTGGAGTCTTCCATCATTAACTGGTATGCTTTCGACAGCAGGGGGAACACAGTACCCAAGGATGCTCATCTATCATGCCCTGTTGCCCCAGGACCAGGATGCACATGAGATGCACATGACCATCAAGAGACAAAAACTGCCCTTACTAACAGCCTAATGGTAAAGCACATGTGGGAAGGGGGCAAAAACGGCTGTCCACTGCCAGTTACCTGGCTGCTGGACTATTTCCTTGCTTGCTTCCCATGCCTGCTGGTGCAGCTTGTTCTTGTCCTGCTCTGTTTTGATGTAGCCCACCTCCTGCTCTCAGACTTCTACCTCCATCTTGGATCTTTTGCCTGCAATATGAATTTCACAACAGCCTGCTTCCTCTGCCATTACTAACCAAGAGCTGCTGCCATTTCTTGGAGCCAGATTCCATAAAGGTCCAGAAACCAAGCACTTGATCCTTTGTGATTAGTTATCAATGCTTTGATTTTTACAGCTCTTCCCAGGTGGCTCATAAGACTTCTTATAAACTGGAGATTGCATTATTTGAGTTGGGGGTTGGGGAATAACATACACTGAAAGTAAAGTTCACCTAGAAAATGAAGGTGGAAGTCAGCAGTGTAAAATCCCAAAGAGAGAGATTCTCTCTCTCAAGTGGATAATTATTCTTGGCATGCTGTTATAGCCTTTTTGCACGTTCTGCGATTTTCAAATTGTTTGAATGGTTGGTCCCATACAGACAGAACACTTTAGGTTGCTATTAGAGCAGTTTTTCAGAGGAAATAAAACACAACACCCTTTCTTTTCAAGTGTCAACATTTCTAAGTGGTCGATTGTGTTCTTTTAATTGCCACTGTACAAAGAAAAGGAAAATGGGTGTCTTCTGACCAGTCAAATATTGAGCAAATAATGGGGCTGGGACACTGATCAAAACTGGCTGCACTGTAGATGTTCAACGTTGCCTTTCCCTGAAACTGCAGCTTTCAATGTGCTTAGCCTTGCTTAGCCATGCATTGAATATGATCTCATATTCCCTTTTTACATTAATTATGGAGTTCCTGTAGCTGCAGTGCAGATAATGGCAAATTGGAAATGGTCAGAGAAGAAGCTACAGTCTGTATGGTATGCTCACACATAAGGTGACTGATGGTTTAACACTGTACCTTTTTCACATCTAATAATGATTGGTATAAGCTGAAGATAATTATCTTTACTTAATTCAGATACAGTGGTACCTCGGGTTACATATGCTTCAGGTTACAGATTCCGCTAACCCAGAAATAGTGCTTCAGGTTAAGAACTTTGCTTCAGGATAAGAACAGAAATCTTGCTCCAGCGGCACGGCAGCAGGCCCCATTAGCTAAAGTGGTGCTTCAGGTTAAGAACAGTTTCAGGTTAAGAACGGACCTCCGGAACAAATTAAGTACTTAACCTGAGGTACCACTGTACAGCATAAACATTCCAGCTGTGGTTTTTTTTAATATAGTGTGTTTTCAGGGGCCAGCCCAAGACATTTTGCTGCCTGAGGCAGAAGATAAGTTGGCACTTCTTCTTTCCATCACCAGACTGGTAAGTGAATCTTGGTTCAGTGTTGGACAGAATCCTACGGTGCCCCTGAGGCGAGCAGGAGAGCTTACAAAGTGCATAGCAGATGCAGCTCCAACACCTTATTGTTACTGTGCACACCTCAGGATTTGCCACCTGAGGTAGCTGCTTCATTCTGCCTAATGGTGGGATCCGGCTATGTGTAAACATGCAAAGTAAAACGCCAATAGTTCAACTCTGATTAAGCACATGGAGAAACTGGCTTCCGTCCATGGAAGGGAGGGCAACCTATGTTGCCCCCTGCCTCTGGTAGCAAAATTTCTTGGACTAACCCTCACACACACACACACACACAGAGATATGTGTGTGGTTGTCTTGTGTCTAGTGTGACATACATGGGGACACTGTTATCCTGTGAGATGTTAGATAGCTAACTGGATTCTTTTAAATTAAAAAAAGTTGTATTTTATGCTATTGTAATAAAGCTTGATTCATTTTTATATAACAATATTTATATGCCGCTGAATAATGTCCAAGGTGACTCAAGGCTCTGACAAGGGCTTTGAGCCCAACTCTTCCTGTCTAAGGCAAATACGCTTCATCTCATACACCACGTAACTTTCAAACTTCCTCAGAGAATCCTCTCCACAGCTGCTTGCCTGCTTGGGAACCTTCTTTTGGGGGTGTGAGAGGTGCACCTGAAGGTTGACTCTAGGGCTCAGTATTCACCATACCGTTAAAGCTCATCCAAAGTACATTCATTCTCTCAAAGTGCTGTGGTTTGTTAAGGGTTGCCGGGAACCGTTACGTCTGTGAGGGGTAAACTGCAGCATCCAGAATTCTCTGAGAGAAAGAATGTGCTTCGTCTGTAGGGCCTCTGTTGCCTTATGCAAACTGAATGTGACGTACACACAAAATGCCACAGAAGCAGAGGAGAATTGGAAAGTGGCATTTAAAGAGTATTTGGGAAAAACGTATCTGAGATTATGGATCTTCTCACTGAGATCCACATGCCAAGCTCTGCAGGACACCCAGAGTTTATTTATTTTTTTAAAAACTATATACCGCTTGATCCTCTTTAAAAAAAAAAAACCAAACACCCTCAAAGGATTCCTGGGAACACAGTTGGAAAACTATGGCCCTACACCACTACAAAAACAGTATTTATACTATTTTCATGTTATTTTGAATGTTTTTGTGGTATTTAACATTACTGTCATAGCATGGGTTTATTAAAAGAGCATTAGATTGTTGTTTGGCTTCCCTACTCCACCGTAAACATTTGTTGTGCAGAGAAACCTCTAGTGGGTTCTCATTGTTCTTGAACAGAACACATTCTGGCTTGTCTCCCAACAGAAGGATACTAACGTTTTTCATGGAATGGAGGTAGCAACCCTATTTTGAAGTGATGAACTTCTGTTTGAAGTCTCTCCTGGTCTTGCTATGTACAGCATGGAAGAAATCTTTGTACACAAAAGCTGTAGATTATGTACATTCTCAACAGAGAAGAAACTAACCCAAATCTAGCAGAGCCAAAAGCAGAAAGGGTCTGCTAAACACACAGCAGAATGAGCTGGTAGAAGGGACTGTACCACTTTCTCCACTTGTAGAGTCTGATACCACTTGAAAACAAACGAAAGACAAACAAAACAGCTCTCTATAAACAAGCGCATGGACTAACACTTTCCTTGTGGTGCTCATTTTCTGTTTAGCTGAGAGTCTTAATGTAGAGAAGCATTCAAAAATGTGATCCTTCTCCCACAGATTGAAGTGGTGCAGTCCAGGTCGCGGGTTTGAGCCCCACGTTGCATTGCAGGGGGTTGGACTAGATGACCCTTGTGGTCCATTCCAACTCTACACTTCTTTGATTCTATGACCACCTTGGGTAGTGGGATCCACAGGGGCAGCAGATAGTAGGTACTGCTAGTCTCTTTTCAGCTTTGTTCCCAACGTAGATCTTTACATCCCTCCCTTGTTCCTGATGCAGATATTCACTCACCCCTTCCTCCCTAGCAGGGCGGAGGCACCATTTTGTGGTTTGCCTCAGGTGCCAAAATGTCTCGGGTCGGCCCTGCTTGGAAGAGCACATTGCTTCTGTCTACTTCAGCAAATTTATGCCCCCAAATTTATGCTCTTTTTTGGGGGGTCTTAGATCTTGCCAAATTTGTCACTCAGCGAAAATAAAAATGTAAATTATCTTCTTTAGTGAGCTATTTTGACAAGGGGCAATCAAGCTCAACACAGGATTCCCATCTACCAGTTGATCCAAGATTTTACGTCTTGACAAACTTTCTTGGTAGCAAATGGATTTGGCTTTCCAAATGCTGAAGAGAACTGGCTGGGCTGGCCTCCCATCCCATCTGGTATATAATGGAGTGTTCTAGAACAGACTTGAATGGGATGTACTACTGGACAGAAGCAAAACAATCCACACCCCTTTAGTTCCTTCTGGGAACAAAACCCAAGGCGACAACTTGAAAACAAGAAAAGTAGAAACCTATCAAGACGCTTGGGGAATGTGTAGAACAGAATTAAACATAGTATTTGATCCCTGCTAGAGGCATGCAAATTGGGGTGGAGGCAGGCAGAGCAGTTGCCCAGAATTAATTTACCTTCTTCTGGGGGCAAAGCCTTGAAACTCCTCCAGATGTTTTGGACAACAGTTCCCATGAAACCCACTCAGTGGGCACACAGGGGCTGGTGGGAATTGCAGTTCCAAACATCTGGAAGGCACCATGCTGCTTTTTCTGGACAAATTTTGTAACCCAGATTATTGCCTTTCTATCCTGAAATGAACTAAAAAAGAAAAATAGCATCAATAACATCAAAATGTTGGCAACCTAAAACTGAGAGCAGGTGTTTGCATCTCTCTCTCTCTCTCTCTCTCTCTCTCTCTCTCTCTCTCTCTCTGTGTGTGTGTGTGTGTGTGTTATAGATTAACATTTTGAGGTAGTTGGGTCATTGCAGTCCTATACTTGGGAGGCAGTAAGTGGAATCCTTATTTTCCTGAATTTGTTTAAACTGTTATACTGTATTTATTATTTTATTTAAAAGATCTATAAGCTGCAACTGTCCTCCTAAGGTAGCTTGCATACAATATTAAAATGCAGGAACAACAATAGCAAGCTAATTACAAAAGCCATCATACCGTGCTAAAAAATATAAAAAGTCATAAAACCAGCCATAACACAGAGGCTAATAAAACCAGCTTAATAAACAAATTCAAAACCATTCTCACCATCTGCTGATTCACTCACTGGGAGGTACAAAAGCAAAAACCAAAAACCAAAATCAGAGGCAGAGGATTTTATTACCAACATTTTACCTCCATAGTCTGTTATTCAACCTGGCCATTGCTATATGATTTCATTTCTACAGCAGAGGCCCTGATAATTCTTTTTGCACGGAACAGTTAACTATAAAATGACATTAAAATACTGTTTTCTGATGACACAAAGAAAGAAAAACCAAAGCATTGTTTTCTGCTACTTTTGGGAGTTCCTTAAATTTCTTGCCAGTTTGTATATACCCTGTGCTGTTTGAACAGATTTTTGTTTCCCCTTTAAAAAAACAAACAAACTGAAAACCAACCTTGTTGGGCAGGGACACATTCATATAAAATAGATGTGACTTTAATCCTTTTCTTTCCAAATAAAATTTCAAAAAATTGTGCCAAAATTACTTAAAATCTATTCCATACACTGCCTTCTCAGGTCTCATGCCACATCAACAACATTTTAACTCAGAAACCACACCTAGCAGGTACATGCCATTGCTTTCCATGTCGCACCAGCAATCTTTGAATCAAAGAACCATCTCGTTTTGGGTACTGTGTGCACTGCTTTTGTTTCTCTAACTATCAGAGTTTTAGTTGAGATGATGCTCAGCACACCTTCCTCCACTTTTTAAATTTTTTTTTATTTTTTGCAGAGAAGATAAATTAACACAACATATCCAAGTTGGCAGCTGTGTGTAGGTAGCAATACAATCTAATATTTGAGGAACTCAAATATGATCAGCTATTGCCTCCCCACCCTTGCCCATCTTCAGCTGGGAAACAAATATAGAATGATAAAAGGAGGTCGACCTTTTATTTGGTCGTGTCGCTTTGCGAAACCCCAAGTCAATTATGTGTTTCTTCTTCAGATTAACAGTGGGAAGGGGCTAAACTGTCGGGTAATCACCAAATCAAATATAGTTTTGATTCATATCCATTTTTGAAGTTAATATGCTTTAAGAAGGGACACGAGTGGTGCTGTGGGTTAAATCAC
This sequence comes from Podarcis raffonei, assembly GCF_027172205.1. NCBI lineage: Eukaryota > Metazoa > Chordata > Lepidosauria > Squamata > Lacertidae > Podarcis > Podarcis raffonei. Next base: position 27,866,159 of record NC_070606.1, read on the forward strand.
AGAGCCTAGGACTTGCCGATCAGAAGGTTGGCGGTTCAAATCCCCGTGACGGGGTGAGCTCCCGTTGCTCGGTCTCTGCTCCTGCCAACCTAGCAGTTCGAAAGCACGTCAAAGTGCAAGTAGATAAATAGGTACCGCTCCGGCGGGAAGGTAAACGGTGTTTCCGTGCGCTGCTCTGGTTCGCCAGAAGCGGCTTAGTCATGACCCGGAAGCTGTACGCAGACTCCCTCATCCAATAAAGTGAGATGAGCGCCGCAACCCCAGAGTCGGCCACGACTGGACCTAATGGTCAGGGGTGCCTTTACCTTTACCTTTTTATGCTTTAAGAACAGCTTTGTAAGAGGAAAAGGTGGCCACCCTGTGCAATATTTACTAGACTGCTGGGGGCTGCCAGAGAAGGGGTGGAGAGTTCTGCCTCTTCTGCCACAGCCTACTGAACTTCCATGATGGTGCAAGAGAACACAAAAAGCTCTCAATCAGTGGCGGAGCTTCATGCTCTGGCACCGGGGGGGGGCGTGAGCAGGCGGGGCCAGGGCTGGAGCGTGTCCTGGGGGCGTGGCGCACCACCCACAGGGGTGTGGCGGGCACCCTGGGGGTGTGGCACGCTGCCTGCGGGGGCATGGCGCCCAGCGTGGGTAGGGGAGCAGCTGCAATAGCACCCCATTGGGATTGCGCTGCCAGGGATGATGCACTCCCCCCGCACTCCTCTTCCTCCGCCACTGCACTCAATTCCTCCTCCCGCCAACCTGTTCACTTGCTACCAGGCTAGTGCTAAAATACAATGCATCTTTAGAACAAATCCTCAAACCAAAGGCAAAAACTCTCCCTCTTTAGGTTCTATAGACCTTTAAAACAAACTAACAAAACTATCGCTTATAGGTTTTGCTCATAAATGAGTCATATCAACAGAAACCAATCATCAAAATAACAAATGAAGACTTTTGCCATAACTTTTAATGATTGTGCACAGGCCGGAACTGACATAGTGACATATTCAAAAGTCACAACTTCAAAATGTGACACAATGATTTTCAGCTGAATCAATTAATAGACTTTTAAATGGAATGTCACTCTGTTCTCTGCAAATTGCTGTAAGTCAGAATGATAAAACTCATTTCAATGCCATTGTTCCCTCTATAAGATAACCAGTAAAAAGAGTTACTCATTGGAATTAGGAAGGCTGAACAATGCCCTCAGATGTACTCAAAGTAAAGAAGGCGGTGACATTTTTCCTAAAACGTTGAAAGAAGTAGCAATAAGGAACTTAAGTTCTGGTAATCAAATGTGCTTTATGTTTGCCAGTATTAAACAAATAATAATAATGTTTTTTCAAGGAATGCCTTCCCCTGTATCTGCCCACCCATGCCATTAGATCTGCCGTTGGCCAGTGGATGGGGAGGTCTGCCTCATCCCACCACTGGGGTAAGTGCATGATATACGGCCTTCTCTGTGGTGGCACTGTGACTCTGAAACAGCTTCCCCTGGCACTCTTATTGGTATCCCAGTGCCAGACTATGACCCACCTGTTCACTTGGGCATTATTGAGCAGTTAGTCACTGCTGGACTAACCTGCTGGACTAATCTGCTCTGGCCATCTGAAGTTGCTCTGTCCATCAATATATCTGATAATCTGCTTCAAAGGCTTTTTAGCAAACTCAGCCCCAAAACTCTTTACATATAAAAGTCTAATCTCCGCACTATGGATGAAACAAACTGCTTCCAAGAGTGATTCCTCATTTCTTCAAAGGCTGTCCTAAGAGAAACCAGAAATAGTTTCAAGCCAATGTTTACTGTCATTTTATAAGCCACTGTTTGCATTGCTGTTATTGCCAGTTCAGTTCCGCACAGATCAACAGGGACATTTCTGAATAATGTGTAGATTTAAACATCTCCATCTCATGTCCTACTTGACTAAATCACAGGCTGCTTGGGGCATGGAGGGGTGTGAGCAGGAAGTGTTCTACAGTCTAGTCAAGCAAACTTCTGAACCACATCAAACCTCTTGCTCCCTCCAATAAGCATTGAATATTTAAAGCTGCAACAAGCGAATATTCAGACAACATCCTGAAAACGTATTTCCAATCAGAGTTCCTACTTCTTATCTATTTTATGCTCTTTAACCCTGGATCCATTTTTGGATTAACCTCAACATTTTTAGTTGTTGCTAGTCACACAGATCTGAACTCAACAAATTCTAGAAGACAGGTTTCTTCCCTGGAAATAATTATTTACTACTACAGCCCAGTCTTAAAAAGCAGTGGTCTGTTTCTATGTTAAGCAATGCTCATAGTTTTGATCCTTTTTCCTGACAGTTCCAGCATATGCCAGGGTGCAATACTGAAGTTCACAATCCCTGTCTTCATCCCATCAAGTGAGGACATAAGACACACTCACTAACATTTCACAGATAGAAAAGGGGTCTTGCTTGTAATGGAGATCACTGCCTGATCATGACCCCATTACACACTCCAGTGGGGAGGGGTATTATTCTTCCTTTATTCTTATTCTGTTATTCCACAGTACCCTGTCCTTTACCAGTTCAAAAGGTTAAATAGGATGTGTTCTTTCTGTAAAAAATATATTGGGGTGAGAGGAGGAACGTGACACAAATGGGACTGGCCAAGAAAGAAAGAAAGAAAGAAGAAAGAAAGAAAAATTGCAATGTGGAATGTTTCTGCCCTCCGCTAGGATATTGTTTCATTGCCTCTTCCACCCATCCTTCCACACACACCATGCAACAAACAGAATTCTGCAGGCACTGAGCATGCACAGTTCTCACTGGGGGTCCCCCCCTTATTTTCACCCCTCCTGAATTTTTTGTACTTCCGCAAACCTTGGGGTTCCACCATGCTTGCTGATACCTCACCTCTAGTTCATGGGTGATACTGTTTGGGCTGTATAAGAACACACACTTTGTTTGCGGGGCAGTTATAATGGAATGAGCATTCATCCTGATTTGCTTGCATGGTGTTTATATGTGTCTGATTAATCATTTGTTCACCCCTCACTTTTCAAGTTTAAGTTTATTTCAAGTTTAAGTTTATTTGTTGCGCTAGGGCAACAGAGCACTTCAATCCACTTTAATTGAGCAAACCTGAAGCTCTAGCATGCACTGGAATAATAATAATAATAATAATAATAATAATAATAATAATAATAATAATAATAATATTTATATACCGCCCTTCATCTGTAGATCTCAGGACAGTTCACAACATAAAATCACAATATAAGAAACACAAATACATAATAAAAAGAAGAACAAAACCAAACCAATAACACTCCCCCCCACACACATTTAAAGGGCATCGTACGTCAATCAGCCAAAGGCCTGGTGGAAGAGGAACATTTCCCCTCCCACAAAATGCTGACAGTCTGGAGGGACCCTTAATTGTGCTTATATTCTATCTTTCCTCCAAAGGATCCAAGGGAATTATGTGGGAGCTGTTTCAGTTTATCCTGACAACTATCTTCATGAGGAAAGTCAAACTGAATGATGGTGACATGCCCAAGGTCACTGAGACAGCTTCACGGGTGTTTGAAGCAAATCTTCCTGCTTCAAATCCGATGCACTTATCAAGTCCAAAATTCCACAGCTCAGTGGTAAAGAACAAGACTTGGGTGCGCACAGTCCTAGTGCAATCAACGCCTAGTGTCTCCAAAGGATAGCGGGAGGGCTGGTGTGTAGGGGACCTGCTTAAGACCTTGGAGACCTGATGCCAATCAGAGCAGATATTACCAGGCTGGATCAAACAACAATCTGACTCAGTGTAAGGCAGAGTCCCACATTCTATGTAACTAACTACTACTCCCACACTGACTCTCAAGATGCCTAAACCTTCCCCGAAGGACGAATATGCCTAAGAATTGAACCCAGGACATGTCACAATCATGGTAAAAGTCATGCTGCCAACTCTGCGAGTTTATTTCTAATTGCTGTGAAACTTTCCCAATGTATAAAGTGCTTTGCAATTTTTAGGTGGGAGAAATCTCTTTTTCATTCCAGTAAATTTTGACTGGGGTCAAAGTATCCCCCCCCCAATTGATCAAGCAATACAGTATACCATGTCCTTCACATTTTAAAACACCACCACCTAAATAAAAACAATTAATTCCAAACTCAATTATTTAAGAAATAGTCTCTATAACTGAGCTGCCCCAAACCTACCCATATAGTAAGCCATTTCCTAACAAATCCCCTTACAAATACACAAAGACCAGCCTACATCATGTTAACGCTTCTGAACAACGCTGTCTCTGAATGACCCACACAGCAGTTCAGCAAAGTCTGTGGACTAGATGCTGTTTCTGTTCAACGCCTTCTGAAAGTTTTAGCTTTATAACAAATCAAGAAACAGTCCGTCTAATGAGCAACATCAGTATTAGAGAAGCAAGCAATTACTATACCCTTTCGGAATTGCTCCCAGCCATAGTGTAATTCACATCGCATATTTGCGTCCTCTGTTCAAGCCATCTCTACACGCACTGACAGCCCATCTAGCTCCTGCTCAGCCTCTAACAAAACACCACAATTGCATTAATGCCCATGAACAGTGTGCAGTGGGTCAGCACACTTCCAAAGCCTCTGCTTTAGGGCAGAACAATTTCAGCTTCAACCTAGTTCATCTGTACACATTCCACCAAGTGTAGTTTGGCTGCACAAACAATCTACAACACAGGCTTTAAAAGAGAGATATGCCGGCTACTGAGACTTTCTGAGTATGCAACATGATCTATCCCATGAAAGCTGGCGTAAAAGCTTTTCTTTTGGGGTCAAAATATGCACACAAACCTTTTTCACATTTCTTGTGCATGGCTCATGTTCTGCACAGCTACTGAGAACCTGGGTTAACGCCTTAAGAAAAGTATACTTTTATGAAGTACACTAGGTTAATGTATTAAGAAAAGTATACTTTTATATTTTCAAGTATACTTTTAAGAAGTATGCTTGAAAACCAACAGCCTAAACTTAAATATAGCGAACATAAGCAATGCTGAAACAGCACCACTCTGTATTTTAGCCCTATGTCTTTAAGTTCAAAATATGTTCTTTGCTTCAGCCTTTAAAACAAATTCCCTCTGCCTTCTTGACAGTGCATGGATTAAAGAAATTATTTCTCTCCTTGCTGGATCAGCCAAGCATTGTGTTTCCAACAAAAGTCTGCCAAGTGCCTCTGCAAGTTCACTAGAAGGGCATAAAGGTTAAGGTCACCTCCTGCTGCTTATTCTCAGCACCCAACACCAAGAACCATACTGCCTCTTAAGAATGGAGATGCCACTTGGCTCTCCTGGCTAATAGCCAGCATCAACAGACCTAAACTGCATGGGTCCGTGTACGCTTTTTAAAAGCTACATACGCTAGTGAATGCAACGATTTCGCCACAATGCATTCCAAGCAACGGGGACCCAATCAACAATATATTCAAGAACGCAGCTGGCACCAGCCACAACTGGCTAGAAAAGACTTGGGACGTTGCAACTGTAGCTCTGAACTTCAGCTAAGCCTGATTGTTGCAAACTGGGTTTCGATCATGAACAATGGTCCTCCTTTCAGTGTTCTGGCTTGCCCTCCAGGAGCCCTGCACCAATAGTTACACACACAGTGGTACCTCAGGTTAAGAACTTAATTCGTTCCGGAGGTCCGTTCTTAACCTGAAACTGTTCTTAACCTGAAGCACCACTTTAGCTAATGGGGCCTCCCACTGCCGCCAGAGCACGATTTCTGTTCTCATCCTGAAGCAAAGTTCTGAACCTGAGGTACTATTTCTGGGTTAGCGGAGTCTGGAACCTGAAGCGTCTGCAACCTGAAGCCTCTGTAACCCGAGGTACCACTGTACTCCAATTGCCTCTAGGAACAGTTCTGGTTTCTGTCTCTTCCTGGTGTCTCATGGCCCCTATTTTGCCTTCTGGGGTAACACTCAAAGGGTTGTATTAGAAAGTGCATGTGTGAAAGATGTACCCTCTTCCTCAGGTCTTCCTGAAAGTTAAAAATCTGGATGGGGGGGGTGCATCTTGACTCTGTGAATGTACATGGAAGGGCACACACGTCTCCACACTGCTTCCATTCTGTCTCCCCTCCCCCCCCCAAAACACCTCCTCTCTAGCTGGTGTATGTTGCTGAGTGGGTTTGGATTAAAGCTGTTCTATTAAAAGTACAACCTGACCTATTGTAAGGTTGAACGCTTGGTTACACATTCTTAGGAAACGGTTGCAGTCCTCAGCACACCCTGCTGCAGCTTGCGAAGTCGGGCTATTGCGCCCAGGAAATGAGCACAATCAATGTCTAGCAGGCAGAGAAAAGCCTTAGCATGGGAACTAACAGACATTACTAATGCGTACACATCCTAATTTTCTTTGGTCAGGTGTTGGAGGGTATGTTGCTATAATACAACCTGAAACACAGTAGCCTGAAGTTGAAGGATCAGGACAGGGGAGGAAACAGTTTGTGAAAACTCCACCCCCAGGGAGGTGCCCATATCTCTTTGTGCAACTGATGCAGGGAACTCTGCATTGACTTTCACAAGCTCTGCTGCCCCTTGTGTTATTGTCGCCAGCTGTTCTGCACCGTAAATTAATCTGTGGGTAATCCAGCAACTAAAGCTGCTTTTGAAAATATGCTTACAAAAATTATTTCAGATACAATAAGATCACATATCATGATTTATCTGAGCTGATATTGTCCCCCCACCCCAGCTTAAATGCAGTGTGTGTATCTGTGTATTGATGCATTTATGTGTGTGTGTGTGTGCATGTTATATACATACAGAGATATATACACGCACAAAAAACCACCTAACTACACATAGCCACCCACACAAATGTATGCATGAGTACCCATCCAAGTTCATTGGCATTTAAACAAGGCTGTGCAAGACAATATGGTTGTATTATTCCTTCCGAATTATTTTCATCACCACAATTCATCATGTAAATACTGCTGACCTTCAGGAGGAATTTATTCTCCTTTTACCAGCAATACCTGAGGAATAACAACCTTCACTAGAGCAATTGATTTTTGCAACTATTGCTGTTCTACAGAAAAATCCATTATATCCCTCCACGATCCCTCCCCAATTAATTGCTCAAATACTGCATAATGTGGTTTACAGGATTGTGACCTAATCTTGCGAACTAATGTTCCGACGAGAAATCCTGTCCACCTAAGCACCACCTCTGAGGTCATAGGATAAATTGCACCACACGTTTTCAGGATTTTTGATTTGATTTCGTATCTGCAGCATCAGCACTTTTAGCTCCCTTTCCAATAACATATGTTTCAATTCAGCCAGGTATGGCCGTTTGATATATTAAGACCTTGCTAGAATTTACCTGGTAAAATGTCACAAAATCAAAAGCGTTATAAAATAATATTCACCCAAGCTATTCTAGGCCTCTTGACACAAAACATCCCATGTTTTAATTCTTCCAGAATCCCTTTATGCAGCATCCTGAACACACCATTTCGATCACAGTGGAAAACGATCTTGCATCATTCAGCTTACAGATGAAACCGAACACAGTCAACAAAATTAAGCCACTAGAGACATGTGAACATTTATCTGCAAATAGATAACTGCCCTGAACGTTAAAAGTTCTACTCCTGCTAACTAAAACAAAGCAAAACATTATTAGCTTACGAGTACGTATAAATCAAAAGTCACTCTTGTTACAGCATCCGCAAAGGCTTACTTGGTCCAGGAAGCATTCTCCCTCTTCCACTGCCATTTTCTGTGGCCAAATATGAAATATGATGACTCAATTAGTTAACACTTTGGACACTGCATTACAGCTAAAAATAGCCACCAAGCAGGAAGTGCCGATTTTTTTTTACAAAGCAACTAAGCTTGGTCACTTGTTAGACTTCCTTAACTATTTTTAAACTGCAGAAAGACAAGCAAGAGGATTGGAAGGCTAGCAAAGGAGAGTTAGCCTGGGATTCCTGGCTGCTGTGCCACAGTTGTAATCTCCAGCCATTCCCTGAATGTGTAACTGTGATATGTAGAATACCAAAAATAGCCACCAAATCAGCTGGTTCGAAGAACACTGTTGGTAGGTTGGAATCCTTCCTGAAACAAGCATTTGTGGTTCTGCTTATCAGCTGCTTCCTTCTGAAAAGGAGACTGGTTTGGCCTGTTTTTCAGGGGCAACAAATCAGGGATTTTCCACTCACCCTTTTCAAGCACCAGAGAAGGCTGCTCTTTTTCTTATGTGCATGCTTAAACAAACAACCAAACAACCCGCTAACCAGCTGCTTATTTATTTATTCTTATTTAACATATTTTGCATGCTATTTAATTGTAAATAAAACCTCTAAGCAATTTACAAACAAACACACACAAAGATAATAAAGGTCAAGGTTAAGTAATTTCATATATATGTTCATCTCTTGTATGTGTGTTAAAAATATGCACTGCAAACTAAAATTGCAGATTAAAATGCCTGTCAACTTTACATTCTGGGTAGCCTTGCTTCAACAACAACAAAAAATTAACAGGTGCCAAAAAGAGAACAGCAAAGGTGTGCGCCTGTCTAAAGTCAATGAGCAGGGAGTTCCAGAGTAGGAGCTGCCAAACTAAAGGATTCAGTGTCTATCAAAACCAAAGCGTGCACAAAATGCCAACAAGCCTAAAGCAGTCAGTCGCATTTCTGCTTTGGAGAGCCATGCAAAGAAAACCCACAGCTGTTACCAAGTGCTGGGTTAACACCTAAGTTTCTCCTTTGGGGAAGGACCGTACCTGCACACCCAGTATGCAGACGGCCCCAGCCTCAACCCCGAGCATCTTCAGGTAGAACTGGGAATTTGCCCCACCTGAAACCCTGGACAGCTGTTGCCAGTCAGTGTAGACAGCAGTGGTCTAACTCAGTAGAAAGCAGTGCTCTATGTCCCCAAATGTAATGGACCAGGGCCTCTTGGGGAAATTCTTCAGGCGCCTTTTGCCTTCCTCTGTCATTGTATAAGAGATGTAATTAGAAATTATAGTAGGAGGCAGCTGCTAACAGGGAAGCCCTCTTCCTCTGTCATGGCCAAGGCATTTAAAAACAGCTTCGTCCTCCCTGTCAGTTGCTCCAAAGTTTACTCATGGTCTCTGGCAGCTGTTGAGGTGGCATTACGATAATAATTCCCAGGAGCGTTTTCATTCTAGCAGGGGGAGAAGCTGCACAGAAAAGCCTGTACTACTACTTTCCCATCCTTATTTACTATTGTACTTCTTCTTCCTTATTTACTATACCTGACTCGTTCCACCCACTGTTATGTTGAACCTTGCATTAATTGGGACAATTTATGATTTCTTTAGGTCGGGATGGAATGAAACATGACAGCGTGCATACATAAATTAGAGCACAGAGGGAATCAGACAATAAAAGGAGGGTGGGGAAAGAAATGTTCTCTTTATTATGCTGCTGGTAGTTTCCAGAGATGCCATTTGAAGAGGGAATAGAGAGCGTGGAGAAGCTACCTTCCCCTCATTTTTAAGGAGCATCTATACTTCTAGGTAGGGACGCGGGTGGCACTGTGGGTTAAACCACAGAGCCTAGGACTTGCCGATCAGAAGGTCGGCGGTTCGAATCCCTGCGATGGGGTGACCTCCCGTGGCTCGGTCCCTGCTCCTGCCAACCTAGCAGTTCGAAAGCACATCAAAGTGCAAGTAGATAAATAGGTACCACTCCGGTGGGAAGGTAAACGGCATTTCCGTGCGCTGCTCTGGTTCGCCAGAAGCAGCTTAGTCATGCTGGCCACATGACCCGGAAGCTGTACGCCGGCTCCCTCGGCCAATAAAGCGAGATGAGCACCGCAACCCCAGAGTTGGCCATGACTGGACCTAATGGTCAGGGGTACCTTTACCTTTTATACTTCTAGGTGTCTACTGTAAGTGATGAAATGGGGCAATGCGCTGCTCACTGCGATATGCATTCAAGGCACAAATGCTCTTACTCTGTTGTTTTTTTACCTCCGTTGATGACATTCGCATGGTTATTATGACTGATTTAAGATGACCATGGCAAACGTTCTTATAATACACTGGTCAAGGGGTTAGGGACCTGTTTTTCAGGCTGTGGGCTTCATTCCTTGCTGGGCAACTTCATGCCAGTGGTGGAAAGGGCCAGAAAAACATGCAGGCAGAGCAATGGATGCAAACTTTTACCTACGTGCAGTATGCTAATTCCCCATATAGATCCTCCTTCATCCCTAAGCTGTGACCATGGTTTCAGAAGGTCTCTACGATACAGTTGACTCATCATTTCTGTTGCTGCTTTAAAGCAGAGTTGCAGGGACACAACATGAACAGTGGCTGCTCACTATGTTTGGAAAACAAGGCAGGCAACAGCAGCTGGAAACAATGCGATGCATTTTTGGAAAATAGATATTATGAAGTCAAAGGCATGTCAAGTTGTCATTAGGCGGCACTGTTAACTGTAAGTGGTCTTGTGCTATATCACCATATTGATACAGGGAAAATGGTATCCAATTTGATGTGACAGACTTTTGGAATTTCGGTAAAATGCATTGACTGAAACTTCTTTTATATCAAAACCTACAATTTCAATCTAAAATACAGTGAAATCTTAGTACTTTGGGAATTCCTGAGAAGCTGTGAGGCTTGACAGTTCTTCCTGACAAATTTTGGGAAGGTTTTACCTGCTGCTATCACAAAAGGCCCACCATGTCTATGCATTATTTTTTAATAATATCAAGGTGTCCTTCAGTGCATATTGGGGACAGGGAGTGGTAGTGGCCTCAATGTTATGACAGTCAAATTCTACCTCAAAACTGGGCTCCCTTGAAATGCTCTCCTAGTAGGAAGGAAAGTGGAGACCAACTAATTTGGAAGTACTCATAAACAAACTCACAAATAGTGGTTGGACATGATAGTGAAGCAGCTGCCACATGTGGTTTTTTTTAAAAAAATAAAATATACGTATGGAGGCTTGCATTGGGCCTATCAGCAATCCTAGATGTGATCACGTGGGTTTGCAATTCCATTGCTTTGGCGCTGTCACCAACTCTCCCTCAATCCTTAATTATGACTTTGCCTCCAAGTTGTATTCTTGGATTCTTTTGATCTCTGCAGAAGCAGAGCTATAAGGTCATGAGATAATTAGAAACCTCACAATCAGCTCTACATCTCAAACGATGCTCAATTTTGTCATAACAACGGGGAATCATTACTCAAATGGCAACCATTACTCAAACAGTCTAGCTCATTTGTGCCTGTGACTGCATTTCTTCAAACCCTTGAGGAGGGAATTAAAGAGTGCTCCAAGGCTTATGAACTAGGTAATCAGGAAAGCTGCATACATTATCCATTACGGAAGGGAAATAAACACCAAGAAGACTTACTTGAGAGGCTTGCAGCAACTTGGGCAGAAAGCGTTCATATTGGATTTACCCGAATATAAAATCAAGGGGTGCCTCGGGGGATTTATTGCTTGCTAATTTTCTATACCATCTTTACCAACAATTTGTATACCATATTTCAAAAGGCATGAGAAGATACCAGTGCAGTTTACAGTAAAACACAGTCCAAGTGAAAGCCTTAAAATGAGCAACTGCACAGCCTCTGTTTAGCAACTCATTGTGAAATAGGGGAGTTCTCAATGCACGTGGAGCTCACACACCTGACATCTGGAAGAGGGCCAAGTTGCAGCGTAACTCATGCATGCATTCTTAGCTGCCTCTCATTAGGATGCCCAAAGCCGCCATATGGCCAGGTGACCAGAGGAACATCTTTCCCCCAATGCACGGCTGCTTCCATGCTAGCCAAGTTTTTCTGGTATTGGCACCATTTGCTTGCTCATTCATGCCTGAGAATCCAGACAAGCTCCCTCCTGAACCACTTCAATCCTACATTTCCCTCAAGGGCTAGTTCGTAGTGGTTTTTAGAGCTTAGTAAGAAGCAGCAGGACGTGGGTGGTGCTGTGGGCTAAACCACTGAGCCTAGGGTTTGCCAATCGGAAGGTCGGCAGTTCAAATCCCTGCGACGGGGTGAGCTCCCGTTGCTCGGTCCCTGCTCCTGCCAACCTAGCAGTTCAAAAGCACAAAGTGCAAGTAGATAAATACCAGCAGGAAGGTAAACGGCGTTTCCGTGCGCTGCTCTGGTTCACCAGAAGTGGCTTAGTCATGCTGGCCACATGACTCGGAAGCTGTATGCTGGCTCCTTCGGCCAATAAAGCGAGATGAGCGCCGCAACCCCAGAGTCGGCCATGACTGGACCTAATGGTCAGGGGTCCCTTTACCTTTACCTTTAAGAAGCAGCAGTGCAAGCTTTCAGCATTGATTTCACACCTGGTTTTAGTGGTACAGTTAGGTAGTTGAATACTCTTGATCCCATGTTCTTATAGGTGGGGCTGGAACTGTATGGTAATCTGTATTATATATATATATAGCTTATTTCAACATGTAGTATGTGAACCCTGATGCATTTGGGGCCCCGGACTTCTGCCCCTAAGTCCAGCACAACTGCCTGGTTTGGAAATGCATTTGGTGATGGTGACTAATCCTGATCCCTCAAACAGTGGCAGGCCTCTGCTCCCATCCATGATTTGCCTGCTCACCCCTCTATCATAACCCTCAATTCAACACCCAGCCACCTCATTTCTGATATAAAGCAAAAGTAAGTTGTGGGAATTTGGGCTCCAAACCACTCCTATCAGGGGCACAGATGTTTTCTTTCATTGTTTGGGAGTCGGGTGAATCAATCACCACTTTCTGCTACTACTTCCCTTTCCACATGCATTACTTCCTCAATGCTTTCAATCCTTTCCTCTCAATGCATGTAACTATTTCCTGTGCACTCCTGTGCTATATATAGATGATGATAGATACATAGATGGATAGATAGATATCATGCAAACCAAATACTGCACAGCAATCTGAAAAGTGTGAGCTGACAGTTTGAAACTAACTGACTTTGAGTTCTTCCACACTTCCTGGGCTGGGGAGGGGGGGGAAAACTACCCCAAGGTGCAAACACAGCCACCTTATTCAGCATAACAGAATAATGTGGCAACAAACACAAAAGAGAACACCTACTTGTATGAATGAGAAAAACCAAAAGTGCCCTTCATATGCATATTTAAATATATGTGGGAGAATGGGCTACTCCAGTCTATTCTGAATGGTGAAAAGTGGATTAACAGTTGAATAAGGCTTCTATGTGGAGAAGCCCAAAGTTCATTCAGATCAGCAGGCAACGTAGAATGCAGGAGATACCAAAATAATAAGAAACAACAAAAGTGTGGCACCTAACAAACTTATTAGGGCATAAGTTATTGTGGGGATCAGAGTCCACTTTGTCAGCTGCATGAAATGCCATTCTGAATTGATAGGCACATATATACACACAAGGCTGGTGGGAGGGAGGATAGAGAGAAGAGAGGTCAGAAGGAAACAGATTTTCAGCTTACTGAAGGCCTCTACTCTTTGAAGATGTCAGGAGATGTTGTGGTAAGAAAACTGCAAGCTGAGAAAATCTCTTACATAACCAGGATCACTGGCTGAGAATCACAGGATCAGCATCTTGGAAAAGTGATCTGATACCATAATTCCTGAAAAAGCTACAAAAGCCAATTAGGAGGGAGGAATGCTGAAGCCAAATGATTTAGACAGACTATTGTCAGATAAATACTGTATTTCCTGTAGGGTTAAGGAGATGAGGGAGGGAAGGAAGAGAAATAGTTTAGAGCAGCACCAAACATGTTCTTGCTCATGTTAAAAGAAAGAGAGAAAGACAGACAGACAAAAGAGTAAGGATATTCATTAATCCCTCTGAGTACCTGAGACCTTTAGCCAGAAGATACAGAATTAACAATAATTACCGTCTACCTCAAAGTATCCCCACAGAAGCAACAGTATACAAAAAAAGCCCTAAATTTATCCTGCCTCCACAGGAATATCTTTGACATTCTGGAGCCTCCACAATAAAGGCCACCGCCTGTGTGCCTGTCTGATGCAGTTCAAGGAAGCAACTGGTATTATGAAAACTATAATGTCACATAATGCTAACTCTCAGCGAGAAAAATTAAAATCACTGCTAGTGCCCAAACATTATCAACTTCATCATTTTTCATTGCAGCACTACATCTCTGACTGAGAACCCTGGAGCTCTGAAAATCACCCATCTATGGTGGAACCTGTCTGCCACAGAAATCTCCAGCCACTCTGCGTTCCCCCTGTGCTCACTATTTTCGTTAAGGTCTCATGGACAACTTGGAGGAGCCTAAGAGCATACACTCCAACATTTCTCTGATGAAAATAGGGATGGCCTATTCCATAATAATAATAATACCACAAGCATCTGACTGGCTTGCCTATACAGACTGCCTTCAGATGTCTTCTAAAGGTTGTATAGTTACTTGTCTCCTTGGCTTGGGGGTCGCCCAGCCAGCCAACAATTCTCTGATGAAAATTGGGACGTCCTAAGGAAAAGCAGGACATTCCAGGACCAAATCAGAAACCAGGGGCTCCGTCTGTAAATCCAGGACAGTCCTTGGAAAATAGAGACACTTGGAGGATCTATTAGAGGTTTGTGAATCACAGTTGGGGGCACCCCAGGATTTCAACACAGTTTCCAAAGGATTGCAATCTAGCTCCAGAATATCCTGGGGTCCTAAGGAAACCCTTTATTTAATGTATTTATATACCCTTATTTAAGGCTACCTTCTCCCAAGCAAACCAAGCAACCACCATGTGGCTCTTTAACTCCAGTTGAGTGGGAAGAGCAGCTGGGGCTCTGCCAGAGTAGCAGCTAGAAGTTCATAAGAGGAGTGTGGGAATCAGTTGCCAAGAGGAGATCCTGCCACAGGGGGAAGCCCTGCCCCAACAGTCCTTCTCAGCTCCATCCCCACCTCTATAACCAAAGCATTCCCCCCCTCCAGAAAGCCTGCTGGATGAACAGAACAATAGGTGTGCTATAGCAAAGGCCAAGCGCTGTCTGGGGGCCATCTAGTGGTTTCTTGAACCAGCATAAAAGCAGGCGGCGATCCCTCCACACATCAATGGCTAGTGTTTCTGACATCCTGCCAGGAGCAGAGGACAGCTGGATGACTTGCATTCCAGCCAAGGCCCACGTTTTGCCAGCAGCACACAAGTAAAACAGCCTCCTCCTCCTCCTCGGCCCCTACTGCAATGGCTGATGGCTCAGTACAAACAAAGGCACACCCTGAAGAGCTATTACTCGCTGCAGTGTTCCCTTCTGTGTACCATACAAGCTTCTGCAGCATCACCCACACATCTGGGAAAGCAAACCTCTCTCAAGCTAAATGAGCAACTAAGAAAGGGAGAGAGAAATTAGGGAAGGAACAGAGCTCATTGCACCCCCTTCTCCCACCTTCTTGGGGCTGTGTAGGAGCAAAGAGAGGGAGAAAAAGATAGAGAGCTACTGCCAGAGGCAGGGAGCAAGGTCAGAACTTTTGCCTGCATCCCTGCAGCAGGCTGTGACAAATTATGCTGCAGGATGCCTAGCCTTGTATGAAGTAGCTCCGAGTTCCAGAGAGCACAAAAGGCAGGGATTTCAGAGCGCGGGGGTGGGGGTAGGGTATTTGTACAAGCTTAAATAAAGTAAAAGTGATCTTGGACTGCTTGCCAGGAAAAAGCTCATAGGCCACCGAGTGACCTTACTCATGTGATTTCATGTCCTCCCCACAACAGCTGAAATGTATGATTCATCATTAGGAGGGTGAGAGATGCAAGAGAGGGGAGCGTTCCTATCCCTTTACCAGGGGTGGAGGAAGGGGTATGCGGTGGGTGCGGACCACCCCGGGTGTCACCACTGAGGGGGGTGACAAAATGCCGGGTGGCACTCACTGCGGGGCCTGCAATGTGGTTGAGCCACACGTCTCTCCTGGGAGACAAACAGTGTTCGGACCAGGGGTTGCTGAAAAAAGTTTAAAACAGGGATGCAGAAAAGGGAGGCATGGGGAAGTCGTTGAAATTGGGTATATGATAAAAAAAATTTTATGAAATTATACATGTTTATATGTTTGTTTGTCAGTGTTTGTTGTTTGTATTGTCTTATATTATATGTTGAAAAACTAATAAAAATTTTATAAAAACAAAGAAACAGTGGCTTGGGCGGGTGCAAGCGCCACACTGCCGAATCTGTCTGCCTGCTGCATCCCCCCTCAGCTGTAGGGCGGCTGAGTGGGAGGAGGCAGGCAGACTCCGGAGGCCCCACGGTATGCCCTGCCTCTCAACAGGCGCGCTGCCCCAGTCACCCAAGTGGCTTCCTCCACCGCTGCCCTTTACAATCGTACAGAAGAGGGAATTCTGGCAGGTGTCAATTGACATGCTGGGCAGGAAAAGCTTTTCAGGAGCCCTGTCCTTCTCTACTTCCCATCAGCTTATGTTATTTATTTTTATTTTCTACATGCATATCCTGCCTTTCTTCCAAGGAGGCTCAAGACGGCGCACCTGGGTCTCTCTCTCCTGCCCCCTGCAGCCTCCATTTTATTTACATGATTGGCATAATTGTGGATGCAATTGCCATTAAAAAACAACAACCTGTCCCTTGGATGCAAAGGTACATTTAATGTCATATGTACTTTGGACTAGGGTCACAACAGTTGCACCAAAAAAGGGGTGGGTGGATAATGAGAGTGATGCTTATAGCTGTTGAATGTTTATCCTGCTCAGATGGTGCAAATCTGAGTTGGCAAACCTTGTCATTCTAGGTCTCCTGGGAATGCATGCCAAACAAACAGCAAGACAAAACAACCATGATGTTCAATTAAAAACAAAATGGTAAATGAAAACAATATTTACTGAAATACAAATCCTAGTTTCTGTATCTGTCAACACACCATGGTTTACCATTCTTAATAGGAACAGAGTGTGGTAAAAAAATGGTAAAACATGTGAGAGATTCAATACAAAGAACCTTAAAAAGAAATTGCCGTACTCAGGTACGAGTCTCAGGTACCAAGAAGATCATTCTACATGTCCAAAAGGGCTTTGAGTCTGCATTTCCCAAATTGCAATGCCAAACCACTTTTGAAACTGAAGAGTAGTTCAAAAGCAGTTTGAACAGGGGGTTTGCTGTTCAAAGAAGAAGAAAAATCTCAGTGGACATGCCCTAACTCTAAAGTGGCTTCTTTGAGTATAGTTGAATACAGTTGCATGTGCAAAGGGTTACTGCTAATATCTGCCATTTTCTGTTCCGTGTGTGTGTGTGTGCGCGCACACGCTCACATGCGAGTGGCATGCTCACACGTGAGTGTATTCAATGCCATCCCATACAGAAAGCAGGGCTATGAGTGGCAGTAACATATGGAAGGGGTGGCAGGGAAGCATCTTGTCACACAAGCTTCTGCACAAATAAGCAATTTCATGTACAATGCACATCAGTGATCTGAAACTCCATTTATTAGGTCTATGTGTTCGAGATGGTCAAATGGCCAGCCTGCACATCTGAAAGAGGAACAAGAAAAATAGGCTTGCCTTTATAATTTTTAACAGGGGCTGGTGCACAGCTAGGCATGTGCTGTGCAATATGACCAGAGATATTCAAGGACTGCAACAGTCCTGTTAAGGGTGAAAGTTCCATTTCTATATTGTTGATTAAGCATTCTTAACTTTCAGTGCAAGTGCACAGCAAGACACACACATCTGCAGCCCCCAACCTGTTTTGAAATGATCCATATTTTTTGTTATTATGTGGCCCGCTTCAAAAAAAAAAAAGAAAAAGGAAAAGAAAAAAAGGCTAGGTTTGCCATTTACCAACATTTTAAATCAGGGGTAGGTAACTAGTGTCTCACCTGTTGTTAAAGGGCTCCAAATTCCATCAACCTTGGATGAGCACAGCCAACACATGGGGGTGATGGGAGCCGGAGTCCAATAATATCTGGAGGGCCACAGGTTTCCCTTCACTGTCTTAAATAATGATTTTCATTTCACAGGCACAGTCCATCATGAAAACGACGGCCCATTTTTGTTCTGTATTATTATACACTTTATCTTATTCTGTAAGTTCATTATGCAGTTTGCCCTGTTGAATATGTATTGCTGAATATGTATTATATTAATACAATATTAAAATGTAATCTTCAAAAGATAAATAAATTCAAAAACGAAAAGTAAAAAGAAAAATGATGAGGTACGCCTCCAGGTTTCGCAAAGGTACAATGCAACAAAAGGTGTGAGCGAGCCCTGGGACCATCCGCTTTCTGGTACCTGCCTCAGTAAGCTTTTAAAATGTTAGCAACAAGAAGCTAAATGAAGAGCAGGTGCACAAATGCCTCTGGGAGGGATGTATTATGCATGAGGAATCAGCCACTTCGTCACATTTTAGTTTTCACCTGCTCTTGCAGTGTGCAGCTGTGTCGTGTTGGCAACGTCTGTGTGAGCACTGGGAGGACCTGGAGATTTAATGCTTCTCATCTAGTGCTTGATGTGTGCCAGTTGCGATTATTCACCAGACTTTCCCCCTTTTCATTTTGGCCAACTTTCGTGGGCCTTGGAGCTGGCTTATGCCAAAAGGCACTCAAAGAGTATGCATTTTATCCATGGAGTCTACAGCCAGGCTGCAACATCCAGACCTGTCATATATTGAAGACTGGCCCCTACATAGAAGCTGAGCACTTCCATCTCTTCCATTGCCTTGTAAATCCAAGTCATCCCCCGCCCCCTGCCTAAATGGAAGGGCAAAATGGTGCTCCCCTCTCATTCAATGTCTAGAAGTTTATGAGACTGGTAGTTGAACTGACTTCAAGACTGGTGGTGGGTTTGTAATCTGCTCTTGGGAACAGCAGACTAGAAGTGGAACATAGAGCTATGTCCTCTAACAGCTTTCTGCCACTTCCTCTTCTGCTGCCACCACCAGAGTCTGCTGCCTGAGGCAGTGGCTTCACTTTGCCCAATGATAGGGTTGGCCTTGAGTCCTAGTGAGCTGCAGTGATAACCAAAAGCCTATTTATTTACAACATCCAAATATTAAAAGCATGTTAGCAGATGAGATTTTGATTAGTCATGATTATCTTCTCTCCCCCTCTCCCTCCCCGTCACTCCCATTTGCATTTTGAACCAGTAGTCCTTGCCAACACCACCCCCAAAAGTCAAAAAGGAGAGTGCGATTTCAGTCTTTCAGGCTCATGGTACCCGTTGGATTGTGCGCAGAGTAAAGGAGGTTTTTGAAAAGAAAGAAAAGTCTAGAAATAAAGCATTTAAAAATAAAGTGGATTAAAAAACACACACCATTGTTTTGGTGCTCTGATCTCACTAGCTTCATAACATTGCAGAAGAACATTAACTAATAACCATATAAATGTGCTGTTGTTTTGCATTTTTTGTGTGAACAATGATATTGTGGGGGGAATCTGCTTCTTTTGTGGTTGTGTTTTATTTAGCCCATCATGTGGCTCTATGCTTCAAAAAAGCATCAGCAGCAATTGTATATAAAAAAAGTCACTGAACTGCGAAAGAATGGATAAAGCACAGAAAAAGGACGAGTCTACTAGGATAATGGATGTGAGCAAGCCTAAGTCCTTTCCAGTTTTCATTTATTAGCATATATTGGTCACCCAATGCTAAATAACATGAAGTCCTTGTTCATAACTTTTGTGATATGATTAAAACAAGTTCTGATTCGGCCTTCTTCTGACGCAGGGCCTTTTCAGGTAACACAAATACAGGGGTTGTGTTTTTTTTAAATGAAGCTGTCCTATACAGATCAGACCACTGGTCCATCTAAGTTCAGTTTTCTCCTAGTAGTTGTGCCGCCTGGAGCTGAATGGAGTTATAGTCTAAAACATCTGGAGTCACCAGGTTGGGGAAGATGGTCTAGTTCAGTGGGATATGCTCTAACAGTAGCCCTTTGATGTAAGAATTAGAGACCCAGGGTATAGTTTTTTAATTATAAAAAGTTTCAATATTAATTGCATTTAACCTTTGGCTAGAATGCATTCATGAATGATTCACGAGCGCCTACATTTTGTGACTTCTATGCCTCCCTCCTATGATGCACTCCATCTCTCCTATCTGACCCTGAAAATGGCACAAATGGCAGGATGTTTTCTTATGTCTGTTGTGAGTTAGCACCGGCATCTCCTTGAGAGGTTCCAGGGACAGATATGGGAAAGGAATGTCAGCAGCCCACAACTGTCCAGTGAGTTGTAAGCCGAGACTGCATGTTTTAGAACACGCCAAGGAAGTTGATACCAATGTGGGGTCATGTCTCTTTATATCCCTTGACCTACTGTAACCTTTACTGATGTATGTAGAAGAATGTTTGATGTTTTATGACTCTTTGTTTGCTGTTACTATATAAGCTTCATTCTGATCTGTCTCTGGGCAGTCTGGAGCTGCTGAGCAACTGGTTGGCAAGGATGTCCTATTGCAACAGTTAATAATCCAGGTCCCTAACTGGATTTGCTGGTGCTTGCTGTAATTCTACTGGATCCATGTTTTATTTGAAAGGTGTTTCCTCACCTGGGTAACAGGTGAGAACAGGTGGTGTAGAAGCCAAATTCTTACACTTTCTAAAGTCTCTTCCACTAATGCCACCTCACATGCTTTTAACTGGAGGTGCTGGTGTTAAACCTGGGATTTTGATGCATGCAAACTCTGAAACAGAACTATGGCCAGAAAACTGAAGCCATCGCATAATTTGAAGCTCCTACATCCTCCACACACAATGAGGAAGCCACTGCCAGTTGCATATTTTTATTTGTGGTGAGTGGGAGTGCTTAGACAAGATGCTCTCAGTGGGGCCCCCCTTCACCCTGCCATTGTTGCTGTCCCCATTCACTTGCCTCTCTCTGTGTGTGTCCAACTGGTACCCCCTCTCTTGGAAAGAGAGAGGACAAGGCATGAAGCATTTATTGCTTCCCTGGAGAGGGTGAGTTAACAGGAAGCAGTGGTCGGGAGGCCCTGGAGTTTGACAGTAGGCCCCCTGTTGGATTGTGGGTCATGGAAATCTCTGATGCCAGCCCAGTCCTGGAGGAAACCCCTATAAATTAATCTGCTGCACCAGTGCTAGCCCAGCCTCCTGCAACCAGCACAGCAGCCTGAAATCTTCAGCTTCAAATCTTCTTCTTCTTTGGCGATCACTCATAGCCAAGTAAGATTGTCTTACATAAACACGGTTTTAACAGTGAGTCCATAAGTGACGGTGGAGGCTAATTTTGGATCCACACGTCCTTCCACAATGGGGACATTGGTTTCCAGGTGGGAGTTGATCACGGTGTGGATTTGCCAAGTGTGCCTTCCTCTTAACATGTTTCTCCCCTGCTTCCTAAGTTCGAGAGTCTTCAAAGCCCATGACACCTTTGGTAAAAGTTGTTCTCCAGTTGGAGCGTTCACAGGCAAGTGTTTCCCAACACTACATTTTTTAAAATTTGCCTTCAGACAGTCTTTAAACCTCTTTTGTTGACCACCAATGCTTCAAATACTCCTATTTACAGAGTAAAAAGCTGCATTGTCCTTAGTAAATCTGTTCCTAATTTTGACCTCTGATTTCATATGCTTCCTATAAGTTATATCATCAAAAGGAGAGTAGATGCATCTTGCATGCATAGGAGCAGTGATGCATTTAGGTCACTTTAAACGCAACACTTAACGGTCTTTCCCCACCCCCAGCCTTTAGATGTATTACTGTACTTCACTTACTTCAAAACGCAGTAAGCCAGCTCTGCTGCATTTGGGGGCCCTATTCCCCATTCTGCTGAATGGAGCCCTGGACATCTATCCATAAGTCCCACCCTGATGGCACTGCTGTGCATGAACACTATGGAGTGCATCTTTAATCAAAAGGTCAGTCACCACCTTGGCTTTTAAATCAACAGGCTGTTGCATGTGAATGAACGGAGCATATAGACACATGGAGAATATAGACATATAGTTAAGAGCATTCAAGAGCACTGGGGTTAGGGCTCAGGAACTGATGGTTGCCATGAGGATTGTAAGCACGGCCTGGAATGTTGGTGGGGATGGGACAGATACCCCATTAGCATGGGGAGAGCCTGCTGGGCAGACTTCAGAACATACCAGGTCTATCTAGCTCTGTGCAATTTACACGGAACAATAGCTCTCCATCTTTTCAAATAGGGTCTTTCCCAGTCCTACCTGGAGATGCCAAGGATTGAACCCAGTACGTCTGTGTGGAAAGCATTGGCTCTATGGCCGCTCCTCTAAATTCAGGAGCACAGCATGTAAAAAATCTTAGGGTCAAAATAGATTTTCAGTCTAATGCTCTCTCAACTGCTTTAGCTTTGTTATTTTGCTGCTGAAATGGATGATGCATTTTTCAACTGAGACATGGAAATTCATCACCATAACAACGACAACACACACACACACACACACACACACACACACGAGTGAAACCAATGGGGAAGACAGCCAGTGTGCTTCATAGTTATATATTTATCTCTCTTGTATGTTTCCATATAGATTGCTAGGCACCTAAACCATTGTCAACTGAGTCTAGATCTCAATGCACTATCAACTTTGTGGAATTCAGAGATCTCATTCTGAAGGATCTGATTATGTCACTGCTATATAGTTAATTCTATCTCTGGCATGGACCTGTCATTCTGGAACTATGTATCTAACATTCTGCAAAGCCATTTGTGACAGAAACGTACTGAAGGAAATTCAGCAAACCTCTCCAGGTTATAGCTCAAAACATTCCGTTCTTGTAGCTCATGGGATCATCCCTATAACTTTTAAAGTGCAGTCTTCTATCAGTAAGCTGTCAATTGGCTGAGTTTAGGAAGACAAAACTCTGCAAAGAACCATAGGGCCTTGCACTGGGGACTCTGGAAGCAGAACCCACTATATGAAGCAAGACGCTGTTCTAACCTTCATGGTGGCAAACAGACATGACCAACTACTGTATTTTTTGCTCTATGACTCACTTTTTCCCTCCTAAAAAGTAAGGGGAAATGTGTGTGCGTCTTATGGAGCGAATGCAGGCTGCACAGCTATCCCAGAAGCCAGAACAGCAAGAGGGATTGCTGCTTTCACTGCGTGGCGATCCCTCTTGCTGTTCTGGCTTCTGAGATTCAGAATATATTTTTTTCTTGTTTTCCTCCTCCAAAAACTAGGTGCATCTTGTTGTCTGGTGCGTCTTATAGAGCGAAAAATACGGTACCTCAGAAGTGACAGAATTCAGGCTTATCAGTTCCACATGGTTTAGCAGAACCCCAAGATCTATGAACCAGAGCCAAATACACACAGTAAGATTTAAAGACTGGGGTGACTCTGAACACATTCTGAGTCTAGGAATTTGGTTTGGGAACCAGAAATGAACAGAAGTCCATTCCGGGTTACTCCGTGAGATATCTTTGCTTCAGCAGGTATGGGGGAAAGATGCCTGCTTTTTGTGTTGTTGACTAGTTCAACAACTTGGATTTTAAAAACCACACCCTTTGTTGTAAATCACCCAGAAACATACCAGCAGACCCTAGTTTACCTTCCACCAACCCCTGGACTGTGTGACTGCAAAATATTAAAACCAGAAGTAAACTGAATCACAACATTGTTTTCAACTGTCATCATTTTGAAGACTCAAATAACAAGAGCTGACAGGTTTGAGGGGTATCACAGCACAAGAGAAACACTTTGGAATAAGTGGTATCTCAAGAAAAGTTGCAATATGGTTCCCAAGCTTGCCATCTCTTCCAAACAAGTTTTCCACACTTGCACTAGCAATGACCCCAATACAGTAAATTATGTTCAACAATACGCCTGCAGCCCTTTACAGCTCTTTGAGATGGTTATGGATTTTCAGGACCAATTCTTTTTTTACTGCCTTAACAGCGCCAGATGCAGTGTTTGACTTAAAACGCTTAATCCAAGCCCATGCAGGGGCTTAACTGCTTCTTTATTATCACCAGCAGCAGCCTAGGAAGATAGGCAACATTGGTTTCAAAATCTTAAAAACAGGTGTACTTTTCAAGAAGGCACATAACCAAGCAGTTTAGGCAGCTGAAAGCATGCCATAACATCCTTATGAAGTAAAAGTGCTTTGTTGCAGAAAAGAAGCGGTAAGATCCTGCAAGAAAATAGCAAAATAAAAGAATATTTAAATAAATACCTTTCTGTGCTTTGTGGAGATGATGGAACTATCACACGTAGTTCAAATATCTCCTCTGTCCAGGCCATTTCATAAAGTCCAAGCTGACCCTGCTGACCACATGGCTTCCACATCACCACCCCAAGTTGGAGCACTCCAGCAAAGCCCCTTAAACAGCCTTCGGGTGCAGCAAGCAGAAAGGAGAACTACTAGTTCCACCCCTTTTAAAACCGAAAGCATCCTACTTCTGGTAACAGGATCTGCCTCTAGGGCCCAAGGCCAGTTAAAGCTTTGCACGGAGGCTGAATAGCTGCACCTTCCCTAGATAAAAAACCTAAGTCACATTTAAATTCAGAATCCTAGGTGTGAAAAGCAGGCCAGACAGACAGAACACCCACATTTACTCTGTCTGTGTGGCAGTCAAGGTCCAGACACATATCCATTAGGAATTCACTTCTGGCTCACAAATGGCCGTACTCGTGTCAAGCCAAACAGGATCATCATAGGAATGAACATTTCCATCTGCATCACAGTGGGCATGAAAATGTGCACTCTATATATCACAACATGTGGTGCAATTAAGACACACGTCTACATGGACTGCTGTGTCTAGACTACATGTGTATTTCCCAAATCATCAAGGTCATCTGTGTGCAGGAGCTGCTTCCATCTGCATATGTCCCTTGCTTAATGAGGGTGGTTGCCTTTATTTTTTTGTTATTTGTTATTATTCCATGGTGACAGTACTGATTTACATGCTCTCCCATAATTTGGTCCCTATTGCTTCCTTCAAGTACGCCACATAATGAACTACATTTAGCAGAATAACTTGCTACCTTGCACTCTACCCCAAGCATAGGCAAACTCCGGCCCTCCAGATGTTTTGGACTACAATTCCCATCATCCCTAGCTAACAGGACCAGTGGCGAGGGATGATGCGAATTGTAGTCCCAAACATCTGGAGGGCCGGAGTTTGCCTATGCCTGCTCTACCCCTTGTCACCTCAAAGCACTCGTAGTCCTTCTATGTCATCAGATGTCATTGGAACACAGTAAAACAAGTACTGTCAGCTACGTTAGTGGGAATGCTGTTTGGAGGATACGCTGTTGTGTTCTAGTTGGGCACAGGCTAAAGCTACCATAGAAATCTCACCAGCAGGGTTGATCTTGGCGAGAATTCTTCCCTGCTCAGTTTCTCAGATCTCTTGCTTCAGCCTTCTGTGCAACTGTGCCAAAAGCCAAGTCCAAAGCTATCAGCCTGCACCATCTTAGTGCACATAATAGTACACTCACATCACTCCATGCCTCGGGTTGAGGTTCCACCTCTGGTCTACTGAGCTGGAGAGCAGACATGAGTGCAGCACACAACAGGTAGGTGGGAGAGTGGGCCTTACCACTGGCCAGGCAACCAGGACTGTCAAATTCCTGGCCAAGAGCATCATAAACCTTGCTGCCTGTGCCACCTACAGCACCGATATCATCCGTGTCTTCTTTGGCCTTCATCTTTCATCGATGAGAAGCCTGAAAGTTCAGCTGAGCACTGTGGCCCCTTCCATGCTTTTGTACAATGGAACTACTGTGTGCAATGAAAAATGGCATTGTCCACAGTACCCATTGTGCCCGCCATTTTGCATTCTGCTGCCCATGCACAGGGCAAATGCTGTGAGTGAATGACAGCAATCACAATGGAAGCTGCCAGTGTCGTGACAGATGTCTCATCAAGACAAATAGGTGGCCAGGGAGAGCCTGGGTGGATTCAGCCCAGGCTTGGCAAGCGGTGAGCTCAGGCTCTGGCTCCAGTGTCCAAAGGCCCTCTAGTCTACAGGCCTGAAAGGCAACGGTGACACACACTTCTTATAATTCACCCCATGTTTGTTGTAACAATATTCTATTTCATTAACAAAATATTACACATCCACTCGGGAGGCACAAAGACAGAATTTGTATCATAGTTATCGCTGGCGCAGATGGCAAAAGAATTAATTGGCTCATAAGCCAAATGCTTACGTTTTACATAGTATCAACACAACATGCAATGGAGGAAAAGAGGGGACAAATTAGTACCACTGCCTTAAGCACAGAATGGAAAGTTCAGGTTTGGGAACTTCATCATCTTTAAAAAAAAGTGCTGATTCTGTGCATCATCTTGGAGGGGGAAAGAATATCCCATACATGATGTGTGGAAAGAGGAGGAAGCCACCAGCATGGCAGGGGATACTCGCCAATCACCAGAAAAGCTGATAAGGCTCTGCCCCGCACTCTGCCCCACTAAAAACGCAGAGTAAGCCATACTTCTAATACTGACATGGTGCTACAGATGGGAAGTGGTGTAGCACTGACAGGATGTTATTGATTTGAAGGCTTTTACTCAGCTCTTCAGCCCAAAGAAAAGGCTCCTAGAGCAGCTTAGAAAGATCAATAATAAGACAGGCCTTGCCCCTCTGGCTAACTGTCTAAAAGACAAGACAGAAAAGGAAAATGAATGGTGAGGGAGGAAGAAGAAAAAAGCAAGTTCAGGTACTGGTTCTTAGCTACAGGTTGGCATGCAAACAGTTCAAGGATAGGAGGAGCCAGATGTTGCTGGTCTCTCAGCAGAGCCAGTGGAGAGGCTCTGCTTCCCATCTTTTCGGCCCTCTGCTGTAGTCACATGAAATGGCTTCTGCTAAGGTACAGGAGAAGCCTGACAGAGTTAGCTTCTCAGCAGAGTGATGATAGCATTGCTTTCCTTCACTCTCTCTGCCAGGGTCCCAGATATACAGATGCATTGTGGAGTTGGAGGCATGTGTTGGATGCACTCCTGAAGCAAGGTTTCAAAGGAAGGACCACTGGACAGGGTGCCCAGAAATTCCCATGACCCCCACAGTAAAGCAACTAGCCCGACCCTGGAATTACTCCAAGGGCAGCTAGTTTCAATATCTGCACTTTTTCCTTCTCATGGCCAAAAGAGAATGACCAATGACCCCAAGCAAGACTTTTAGGGGGTATTTCACCCCACAGAGCACATCCAGGAGCCACTTGACAGTTCTCTCCCTGGGAATGAAAGGCCAATTGCACACATTATACGGGGACAAACCCAGGTTTTCAGCTGAGCATACATTGAACTTGGAACTGCAGCCAACCTTAACTTTCTCATGAGCATCCTAATACAAGGCTTGCATTTGGAAATGCATGTTTGCTGCATTCACAGTTTAAAACACGGTTCACCAAAAACTGTAATGTGTAAAATGGTATGCGTGAGATGAATTCAGGACAAGAGGTTCAGAATCAACACTCTTCTCTTTTTATAGGAGATAAATCCCACCCGCTATGGACACCAACCCACATATAACTCAGCAGAACCCTAATTACTACGTCTTCTTTTTTAAATCCATACAGTGTGGGTGTAAGAAAGAGTGGAATTAAGTTGTTTTTAAAAATAGCATGTTTAAATATCCAAGCAAGCAAGCATGGACCATCCAGAAGCTGGTTTCAAATTATTTTCACACGATGAGGAACAAAATCTAAAGCCAGAATTATATTGATGTATAGAATCTCCCACTGTCATTAATGGCAGGGAAGTCCCAGAGGCTAAAAATGCAGGTCAACACTTTAAGAAAGATGTACAAAATAAGGGACAGCAAGGATGTATTTTCTCCTTTGCTCCACCAAATCTGGCAATAACTAGTAAATAAGTCCCCAGATGCACTGCTGGCAGTCAGCCAGGAAGGGCATCTGCTGTGTTTATGAGATTTGCAGTTGACATATCTCTCAGCCAAATATAGAATTATTCACTTCAGTGATATCACAGGCTGTTCTGCAGAAAAAGAAGGAACATCCCACTAGTTCATTGTGTCTCATACATTATGTCATACTTGGTGTGCCTGTCCAAAGAAAAGATATGCAAGAACAGTATAAGTTTGTGCCTAAAATATGAAATATTGGAGCAAGTGTGCAAAATGTGTATAAAATACTGCCTTCTCCTCAAAACCCGTATTTCCTGCAATGGCTCTGGATCAACTTGTTAGCCCTCATATCATCCCCAGCTAAAGGGAAGCCGAAGTATATGGCCTTTGTTCACATCCACATCTTGTCACTTCACCTTCCTCCCCAATTGTCAAAATTGAGATAGGGTCAAAACATTACTTTTTTCTGCCTCTCTGCCATTCACAAACTCATAGCCATATGATGCATTGCCATAATGTCATTCTTGTATATGTACGCACAGAGAGGAAGAGGGAGCGCCATCAATGTATGGTGCTTGCAAAGTGAAAGAGTTCAGGTCCCTGCCGCAAGGACCCTGCATTCTGAAATTTGCCATAAATTTAGAGAAAGGGGATGGTGAGAGATGTGAGGAAAAGGAACAAAATGTACAAGGGGAAAACAAACCTATAGAATATCAGCTAAATAGCAGGGATACCTCCAAATATCACTGCTCAAAAACCTTAAGCAGAAAAGAAGCAAACACCATTCCACATCAGTACTTAATATAATGCAAAATAATATTTTCTGTTTCAAACAAACTATGTACAAAGACTAATAAGAATTTACATTCAATGCAGTACCCTTATATAACACCATTTTAGAATATATATTATGATTTTATTCTATTGTTATTTTGAGTTATTTTACTTTTAATGTATTTTATCATTTTGTGCCATGTTACTGGGCAGCCTCATACAAATATAGTATAAGTAACGTAATACTCTGCACAAAGCCTTTGCTTCAGTTTTGCAAATTGATGGGATTCCCTGACCCAGATTCTAGCCTTCTCCACCAAGTCCTTTAAATCAAACAGAAAAACTGGCTACAAATTAATTCTACTGTGCTATTTTCTTAACGCATAACATTATATGCATGTTTAAAAATTGTTTGGCACCAATGGTTCATTTTACTTCAATGTATGCAACGAATGGCTCTCTGGAGGCCCTGTGAAGTATGCTGACAGTTCTTTGCCCATGTGGCAATGTCAACGGTCTGTCTCATCTTTGCTCCTGAGAAGTCAATGCACATGGAACTCTGCATTCTGCAAACAGTGATTGGGTGCTATCAAACAAGCTGCACAATAGGTGAAGTTCAATGCACTCATTCAAATTTAAACATTCGTTCAGCATGGCACAGTGGACAGGATACTAAGCTTGACTGGGGGAAACCTGGGTTCAAATTCCATGCATTTATTAAATTCCCCTTATGGTTTTTGGCAATTCACTAACTCTCAGCATGAGCAAGCCCAAGGAAGGTTGTTGTGGAGCTTCCTTTGATATAATGTAAAATTTGGAAATGAATGAAAAAGAAGGAAGACTTTTAAGGGCAGTTTTCATGCATGGTCTCGGTGGCTGCATTCCCAAATCCCACCATGTCAAACCATGGCTTAGTGCAAATTGGCTGGTTTTGAGAAGGAGACTGCAGTCAGCTTGCTCCACCCTGGGCGTCATGACATGGCAGCCAAGCCAAAGTTCAACTTAACATGTTGTCTGAACCTGGGATTGCCCTTAGAGTCTCTCCTACTTAAACGCAATCTGAAGCCAGGATATGTCCACTTGCCTTGAGACAGTGGTTTAGAATGTGGTTAATAATGAATTGATTAGTAGTAGTAGTAGTAGTAGTAGTAGTAGTAGTAGTAGTAGTATAAAAACCATTAAAAGCAATGCAGATAATACAGTATTGCAATAATGTACTATGGAATTATACGCCACCATTCATTGCTATAAAATGTTGCATGCTATGACATAAACTCCAAGCACATGCTTAGTGAAAGGCTCAAATCAAACCCATACAGAACAGCCACCTGAAGATTCAGCACGACGGAAAAACTGGGGGTTTATGCCTCTCCCTATTTCCGCATCCATTTCAATGAAAAAATGATAGCCTTTGCTTAAGAAACAACTGCAGCTTACACACACAACACCAAGGAACTTCAGTGTGAATAGCACAGGTGTGCAGAACAGAACTGGGCCCTTTTTGTGTACTACCAAGTGCCAGAGCCTCCACTTGATGACAATCTCTCCAGTCGCACTACCTCATCATCAGCTGGAAACTAATACTGAATCTATTGTGTATTGTTTAATGATTGGAGAAATCCCTATCCACAGCCCAAAACACACAGACCGCGATTTATGGGTGAAACCCTGAAACAATAAAGTAATCACACTGAGACGATAAAAGACAAAACACAAATATATATCCCCTCCCCCCAACAAGGTGTTGATTTCTGAAAGAAGAGACAAGGCATGGGAGGTGAAATCTTGGGCACGTCGCAGCCACTTCCCATGCATTTAAATTTCCACTTGTAGAGCACCTATAATTAAGGTTGACATTTACCTGAAACCGAAAGAATGATTTGCTGTGCTTTCTGCTTTGAAGACCACATGGCTTCCACTGGCCCTCTGCCCATGCTAAAGCTGCAAATGCAATTTGTAGCTGCCCAGTAAAGCCATGCCTACCTTGCTTAGATTTAAAACCTGTTCAGCCTCCTGTCAAATCATGTGCACCAAAGCACTGCTTCTTTGGCACCAGGGGAAGCCAAATATCACTGAACAGTAGATGGCTATATTTTGTAGAAAATAAATAAATAATGATATATTTTGTACGTATGTGTGAGTTTCTGTTGTGGGATAACACAGCGGTTATCCCCATTTTACAGTTAAGGAAAAGGGAGAAAAATATTTCCCACTTAAACAACACACTCCTGGCCTTTGGATCATTTGTCTAGAAAATGGGGTGGCCTTTGAGAATATAGATGTTGGTGACCCCTGAAATTCCCATGCATGTGGCTGAACTCCTTAGAGGTAGAGTCACATATAATGTTAGTAATTAAACAAACAAATCCCTTTTTAAAAAAGTACATCCGTTAAAATGGTAGCTTGAATTTTAACTTGAAACTTCTAATTTCAACTCAAGGCTCAGATAACTTGGGCATTTTTCCAAAAGGGAGAATCAATCCACTGTCCAGTATGTGTTTTATCAATCAATAAAGCGGTTGTATCCAACAAATTTGTATCATAACCACAAGCGCACTCCTACAAGGAATTCCGCTTGTGCAGTGGAACTTCCCCTCCCTCTTTTCTCCCCATGCACCCCACAATTTGTTTAGAGTTTTCCCTAAACCCTCTAGAGCAGATTGGGGAAGTGTAGGTGGCATGTAGGGTGGGGAAAGGAAGTACCATTGGGCAAGTGGGACACCTTATGAGACAACTTTGTCGGATACATACCACTATCTCAACATTAAAATCTGATTTGATTCTCTTTCAAACACAACATATTGCAGTTGGTGAAATTCTTCAAACCGATGTACTTGTTTTTCTTCAAGGCTAAGTATTTATCAACTAGAGGGAGGTCTCTCCATCTTTTAAGCTTAAAGGCCTACTTGCAAGGCTTGGCTCCAGCCTAGCTGTCAATCTGCCACTTTGGATTCTGGGATGTTAAAGTGACCATAAATCATCCTTATAGGTCATGTTGCACAGATGGCTAGAGGTTGAACAGCAACTGAACCCAAAACATATGTTGAGTGCAGTCAGCAAGCACAAATACAGGAATCTGCTGGCTTCTTTGAGAAGAAAGCAACTGTCAAAGTGATAAAACAGACGATGGCTGCTTCTTCCATCCCTCTTCCTGCTCTGATTCACACTGGTTCTTTCGCTTAGCATTGCCTAAACCATTGTAGATATGCCTGCATCTTGCTTTTAAAGAAGAGGGGTGTGGGGCTCTAAGCACTGTGGGTGCTGCAGTCCTTTCTGAAACATGAAATCATACTAACAAGCTTTTAACCATGGTTAAGAGATACACTGGCTGCAGTGTTAACTATCTCTTTCTTAACCAGGATTCAAAACTAGGGTTTCAGGCTGTTTTCAAATCTCATTTAGGAAAATAGGGAGCTGCCCTATGCCGAATCAAATGTAAGTAGCTTCAAGTAAAACCAAATAACACATCAACTGAAAATAATCCAAGTAACCTAATCAAGAGGATTCAGGAACAGTCAACATAATGCTTAATTAGCTAATGATAGGAATTCCCTCTCCAGAAATGAGAGTGCTGGGTAAAGGAGTACACAATCCCATAACCACAATAGTTTGTTTAAACAACTGGGAGTGTTAAATCTGCACACACCCAAGGAAATTTCTTAACCAATTGTCGTCATCCTTTTCACTATCTGTTTGGGTTATTATGAATTGACTGGACACTAGTGATGATGCACATTCACACAAAGAAATGTGGGCAGCACAAGCGGTAAATATTACATATAGATTGGTTAATGTAGCTCAGGAATGGGGAGCTAAGAGCCTGCAGCCTAGGCTCATGAGGGTCTT
The DNA here is from genome assembly GCF_027172205.1 of Podarcis raffonei. Classification (NCBI taxonomy): domain Eukaryota; kingdom Metazoa; phylum Chordata; class Lepidosauria; order Squamata; family Lacertidae; genus Podarcis; species Podarcis raffonei. The sequence goes on from NC_070606.1 coordinate 27,898,451, forward strand.
TCTCTTCAGCCAGCCAGCCAGCTCCCACTAACTCCAGTCCCTCCTAATGTGATAGTTTCTTCTCTCTTGTTGCCATAGCCCTTGAGATAAAAAGGTCCATCATCTGATATAAATAATTGCCAACTGATGTCCAACAATGCAATCTGATAGCAGATGTTTTGCATGTTGCCCTTATAAAGAACCATATCCACCAACTTTGTTTTGCACGCTGCCCAAGAAATAGACATAGGTCTCAACAGGAGAATGCATGCATTGGCTGACTCCTTTGCTTACCACCCAACTGTCTTGTCTCAATCTGCACATTCTCCACCTGGAGACTAAGCACGTTGACTGGGCAATTTACAAAATTCCCTACTCACACTGTCCACATTCTCCAAGTCTTTGTGCAGCTGGGTGCAATAATTAATAATGTTTATGCACATTCTCACTCAGAATAACTATCATGTCCAAAAATCAAGAGCTGCTCCTAATGCAGCCACCTATATTACACAGGTTGAAACCTTCTTTGTATGACAACAAAGAAAATGATAAAATTGTCTCATTTTACAAAACTTGGCCATTTGATGCACTTAAGTTGATTTTTTTAAAAAAAATGGTTAAAAAGTAGCAATCAGCAGCATAACCATCACGACGGTGAGAAAGGCATGGCATTATAAATTAACTATTGCCTTTTAAAGGGAAATGCAGAAGGGTGGTTGATCACAAAATGACAGAACTCTTAATCTACTGTAGATAAAGAATGAGTCATAATACTAGCAGTGTCAAAGCCACTGCAAAGATGAATATGCAACATGCTTTTTAAAAAATACAGGCAGCTTTTAAAATGTGATAATCATGTTGACCAAACAGATGTGATACAGTATCTTCTGTAGCTGGATCAAAAAACATGTCATTGGGGACCAGTTCACACAACCAGGTGGTGATTTTTGGCAGCTGCAGAATCACAAAGCCACCATGCTCCATTCCTTCCCTAGGCAGGAACCTACAAGAAAACACTAGGATGTAAACCAGTGTTTCCCCAAACTTGGGTCTCCAGCTGTTTTTGGAGCACTGAGCGCTGGTCCTGCTAGGTAGGGGTGATGGGAGTTGTAGTCCAAAAACTGCTGGAGACCCAAGTTTGGGGAAAACCCTGATATAAGCAGTCAAGGGCTGAAAATACAATTCCTAGCAGGAATATGACCAGAGATTGGAATTGAATAATGGTGCATATCCCACAGAGGGAAGTAGGCAGAACTTAAGACAAGAGCATACTGATGGAGCACAAGGGTGTCAATCTGGAGCCAGAGTCTATCACAAGTGCTCATTAGTAGGAGTCAGTAACAAGGATACAGGAGAAAGCTAGCAGAAGAATAAGCTGGAAGACATGGGTGGGAGGTCACTAGATAAGAGGGCTGGCCGCCAAGGAAAGACCACACTAGGTGTTCATCATTGCCCAGGTAAAAAACAAACACACCTGTTGTGAACTGGACACATTTAGAACCAGGCTGCACAATTTGATTTTGGAGCCAGGTGAACCAACAGACTACTGCCATTTGGCATGGGGTGGTGGAGCCATACTAGGATCTGGGAGTACAATACTGACCCTTCCCTTCTGGAGTCTTGAGTGGCTCACTGCAAGGTAGCTCCCTGCAGTTGATGAGGAAGTTTCAGGTTTGAGGGTTGGCAGATCCCCAAACCTCAATATATTCGCTCTCATAATATGCCACAAGCAGAGAGGAAGGGGGGAGGGGGAACAAGGCACACCATGCCACCGTGCTTGCGGGGATTCTCAGGAGCACGTTTCCTGTATTTGGTGTTATTGATATCGAATGTAACTTTAGCCATTATATGGCCTAGATTCTAGATTCAATGCACCTGTCAAACAGCATAAGAACTTGCAAGACAAGTGCTAGTATTAAGTGCACCACATCCCCATATATACCATAACCTCAAAAGCAATAAATCTCAAATTCCTAGTGTGCTGTGAGAAATAAATTAAATAATAAAATAACCACTTGCAGAGGAGGCTGCTATCTGTGGTGACCCTATTCTTCTTCTTCCAATCAGCCTCCATTGGTGCAGATGAGGAGGACACCATGTCTTGGATAGATAATTCCACTGGTTGGCAGAGACAGATCTAGAACAGTAACTCAAGCAATAACGAAGACTCTGTTTGGATAGTGTGTTGTCCCAGTGCAGGCTCATGGTTTGCAATCCACAAACAACAAGCTATAAGCCAATAGCACAGAGAACTTAGTTACAGCTCATGGTTGCCTGTAGCGATACAAACCATGAGCCTTAGTTCTGGCAACATGGTGAGCCAAACCATGGCTAAGTGTGCCAGCAGCAAAAGAACTGGAGGAGAAGTAAAGCAGCCACTACCTCCTCTTTGTTCACCTTTGGCCATGGTATAGCTTAGTGACCCATTTGCATGTAATACTAAGCCACCTCTGTTTCCTCTGAGGATGGGTCATTCTTACTCTTAAGTATTCAAAAAGTAAAGCTTTTGTGTGCAAGCATGAAGCATGCTCCCAGCTCTAATTAACTGGTGTGTCCTAGGCATCAGATGATTAGAAAACAGTGTTCTAAATAATTCAGAGAATTGTGCCCCTTTTTGATACGTTTCAAGTAGCATTCCTGGCTGCTTCTCTTTATTAGTTTGAAGTCAATGAGTTCTCTTGCTAGGTTCACTCAATTAACCCCACCATCAATGCCTTGCCTACTCCCAATGCATATTCGGTTAACAAAAAGGAGACCGCCAACAATCCAAGTCCGTCCGTCGGTTCATTCCGGCAACTAAGTGGGACAATTCCAAAAGTCAATACATCCGTTCTGCTTTTCAGCAGAAAGCATTAGACTAATGCCTTTAGAATTCTGCGCCTCTCCTTTGAAACTAAAGCCTTAATTTAGAAAAGATTGGCTTTAAATTTAGCTGTCTGTCTTCACACAGACTAGTTGCCTTACAAGACGCTGCAAGGCCTGTGGCCAAAGATACGGCTGGCTATTTCCAATCAATATGTGAACTTCAGTCTTCCTCCGCTCAGGTGGTGCAATGATGTAACGTTAGACTCTGGACTTAAAGGTCTTACAAGGCCAAGGGAGGGGGGCAACCCTTTTTAGATGGAAATGTGTACTATGCCATTTACTTCAAGGTGATTTAAGGCAGCTTGGCTGTATTTGAGGGCTTCTCCTGCTCCTTCTGCTAAGTTAGGTGCTGGATTTCTGCCCCAAAGCCCCACCACTGCAGCACCACTGCAAATATGGAGAATAAACACCTCTTCTCTTTGCCCACTCTCCCCTCCCAGTCCTCCTCCATTCTCAGTCTCTTTTCCCTCTAGCTTTCCGTCTTCAACACATTCCACGGGATTACCCCCTTCTCGTAAATTCCTATTCTAGCTCCCACCCCATCTTCTCATGTCCTTTCTTCCCTTGACTATTATTTGATTCATTTTTATTTCAAAATCCTGTACTCCAAAAATGGACTTTCAAGACAGCCAGCTATTATGAAATATACCGCTCATCCCCACAAAATATCAACTGGGTTTAAGTAGCCCAGGTGTGCCTGGGTTTGCAGCCCAATTGTTTATATATCAATGCTGTGTCTTAAACAGTGTTAGAAACGGAGACATGAAAGCTAGGAGCTAAATGGAACCTTAAACCTAGCTTACAAGCGCAACAATTGAATGCCCAGGCACAGTTTTTTGTTTTTTAAAAAAATAACAAGAATACAAAGCTGAAAATGAATGAACTGCAGCTAAAATCTTATACTGTACAGTATTCATTTTTCACAGGTTCTAGTCCTCATCTGAAGACTGCAAAAAAAAAAAAAAAGCCACGCTTCACCTGCCTGCTCCCCTAATATTCTTATGAGTGTCTCTTCTCCAGTCTTAAGATAGTGGCTGAAAGTGGGGAGGTAGAAAAAGGTCCTCCTTTCCTTCCACTCTGCAGTTTTAATCTAAAATCTTAGGCGCAGTACTGTGCCCTGAGCTGAGAGACTGCTTACGCTAATGAAATTCCCTGTTGCAAAATGCGCCTAGAACAATGGGAGTTTCGAACGCTGGTCTTAAATAAAGATTATCTGACTTTTAAAATGCTCTGCACCTCACAACCCATGCAAAACAAAGGAATTTGTGTGTATTAGACTTAAAACCAGGGCGGGGGGCGGGGAAAGGGAGATCCAGAAACTGTTTCAAAATGGAAGCTCTTTGTGTATATCGCTATTGCACTGCAATTTCCTATAGCTTCACATCTTTTCCACTGCAGGATGCCAAGCAATGTGATAAAAATGCTAAGAAGCTTCTGCCACAATGCTCCTGGTTAGCTACATGCATGGAAACATTTCTTTTGTTTCACTTTTCAGTGTGATCAGGGTGCTGAAGAGGATGGGGGGTGAAGGAAATGGCTGTGGATCATGCAAAATTTCTACCACTGGCTGCTGCTACTGCTGCACTGCAGCTTCTTAGACCCCTCCTTGTGTGTTCCCAATGACATTATGATAGGTCAGGCGATGCTCCCTTTAAATAAAAGCAAGGAATTTTCTGCTCCACAAACAAAAACCACAATAAAACACCACCCTTGCTTTCATTTCCAAAACTACATTCAATGTGCAGTTTTAAAAGAACTCATGACTTAAACTTAACATATATTAACAGAAAGAGACTGAAAATGTAGTAAACTGGGAACCCACTGAGAATCCAGATGGGATTGCTATGGTTCACTTTATGCTTGTCTGGTTTAATAAAGCAGTAAATTACAGAACACAGTAATTTTATTTTGTGCTGCATAGCGTACGCTGTAACAAAGGCTCCCCTCCCCTCTCCAGTTCCCTCCCCCTCAAATCAAGCAACCATTGCATGTGAATATTCTCCCGAATCTGTTTCTTTTAGATACTCTAATTTATACATCAATTGGCAAAACAGGAGATACAAAGGCTTTAAAATTAATAAGATGGTCGAGAGGGACGAAAAACAATAATTTCCGGTTTGGCATTGATAGCTATGCCTGTGCTCACGTGGGCATCCATGTAACTGGTAATAGGACAGAACGGTTCTTTGTCTGGTTGCTATGAAAACTAAATGATATAAGCCTTACCTCTGAGGAAATGACTGTATGGTTATAGGCCGAAAAAGGAATTAGGACTGTGCTGAAGCCAAACGGCAGTGCAAGTGAGAATTAAGAGAGATATTTTGTAAATGCAGGCATGGGTGTTGATTCTAATCAGGGCTGCTTATAACATATGATCATAGTTAATTGTTCATTAATTCCACCATGTCATTTGTTCATAGATTACACCCTGCGCATAATGATTGTGTTGGGTTTCTCTCTTCAGTGGTGGGGACGGGGAGAGGAAAAGAAAGGAGACGCAAGGAGGGGGCGGGTGGGATAACCCTGGTTTTAAATGGTATTTCAGCTACCTTAGTCTCTTAACGTATCTCACTTTAAGAATCTTATGAAAAGATTAAAGCCATGGTGCATTCAACATTAGAGAAAGAAAATGTTAGTGCCATGAGACTTTGGGCATTTTTGGTGCTGAAGCACAATCACATTTTATCATCCATGACTGGTGTGTTGCACATTAATTACTTTACAGTGCCTAGGCACTGAAGTGCTGTATAAATAATAAATATGATTATTACTGCAACAGACTATTGCCGTATTCATTTCTAAGTTTGGAGGAGGGGGGTGGGAATGGTGGCACCAGGAAATAATTATATCCTCCATCCCATCCCCATCCCCCCAGCTATAAGAATTATTTTGAAACCTAAATAGGCCGTGCTGCATTTTTCACCCATGGATTTCCTCTCTTACACACTTGAATACGAGTTCTGCACACAGAGATTCAGGAAGCATGATCACGCCACGCACACAAGTGAATTCTAAATTGAATGAAGGCAGGAATGAAGGATAAATTATTTATGCTGCTGCTGCTCCACATGGAAAAGGTATTTAAACACAAGGGATTGTAGTTCTGCACAAGAATTTATTTAAGGAAACAGGGTTATAGTAGTAGTATACAAGGCAAACTAGAGCAGGGATATAGAAATGGGTGCATGTTTGAGTTGCCAAATGCATTATGAACTAAGACCTGCAACATTTATCAGAATTAGTTGTCACAGGGAGTCAGATTGGTTTACTCATATGCAAGTTCCGCTGAGTTCAGTCAGATTAGCTATCTAATAAGCAAGCTCATAGTATGGCAGACTTAATGTGAACAGATACGTAATTTCCAAGTATATGACAATAATATATAAAAATGTTCTAAATTTCTTAAATTGAATTAGCAGCCAACAATAAAGCAAGCATTCATCTTTAAAAAATAAAATAAAGTACACCTTGCGTTTAAGGCTAAAACCCCTCCCATGACTGTTTGCAATAAACAGCTTGGTTAAATCCTCAAGTCCTGCTTGATTGATTTCAGTCAGGTGCAAAAACAGTGACCTCACCATGTATTACAGATTCCCAGGCTAGGAGGGTTGGCCTGTGTTGGATGAGAAGGTGCCAGGGCACCTGGATTGACTGGTTGTACTTATAGTCCACCTTTTCCTCCAATGAACTCCAGTTGTCACAGGTGGTTATACTAATTTTCATTTAATTATCACAACAACCCTGAGAGGCAATAATTTCTTATGCTTCCATCAAGCTGCTTTATTGTTATTTTTGTGACTCGCCTTACGAATCAAATAACATAATAAAACCAGTATTTTGAGTAACAGAATGCAGGCAGCTGTATGTTTTCCATTTGCAGAGTTAACAGTAGCTCCAGGGGAAATTATTATGCTATGGGTAGCTCAGTTGGTTAGAGCGGGGTGCTGATAACACCAAGGTTGCAGGTTTGATCCCCATATGGGATAGCTGCACATTCCTGAATTGCAGAGGGTTGGACTACAGGATCCTCAGGGTCCCTTCCAACTTAATTATATCATTCTATGGGCGTAGAAATATACACATAACAGCACTGCTGCTCTTAAACACTCTTTGCTCCCCAAAGCAACTGTCAAGGTAAAAAATGTAAACGACAGGAGTCCCAATTGCAAACCTCACACATTTTGCGTGGCTTAGCTCTAATAAGTTGTATCATAGCCCAAAATATGTGGTGGTTACTGCACGGGCTACCCTTGCCCTAAAATATACTGGGCCACTGTAGCACCTTGAATTGAGTGTGACTGCAAGCAAGCAACTAGAATTAGATTGATATGAATCCTGTGGCTTGGTTCTGTTAATTTGGGCACCCACAAGGAAGTTAGGCTGCTTCAAAGAGTATTATTTGTATGCGTCCATAGCAAGGCAGAAAATGTGTGGTTTAAAACTGAAGCTGAATCTAATTCTTTTAAAGGGAACATGCTTGTTTTCTCCTGCTCTGGAGGGTAGGACTCGAATCGAAGGCTTCAAGTTTCAAGAGAGGAGATTCCAACTAAACATTCAGAAAAACTTTCCGACAATAAGAGCTGTTTGGCAGTGGAACAGAGACTCCCACAAGAGGTGGTGGACTCTCTTTCCATGGAGGCTTTTAAGCAGAGGTTGGATGGCCATCTGTCATGGCTGCTTTAGCCGAGATTCCTGCTTTGTGGGGGGGTTGGACTAGATGACCCTTGGGTCTCTTCCAGCTCTAAGATTCTATGATTCTTTGAATATATATTTGGTTACTCTAAGTGTGTGGTGGGGGTGGGGGAAAGAGAAACAAAGTTGTAATTTTTTGACTAGAATAGTCATGTTAGCATTGAGCCTGGGCAACTTTTAATTCCTCTCCATCAACCAGCAGGTTATCCATTAAGGCTACATTCTGCCAGTGCAAAATAATCTCCCATAGCCATGCAATCGAAAGGCAATTGAGCAAGATAAATGCAATGTTTACTGTGCTAACATCAACAACAGGTTGTTCATTAGGAACAACAGAAGGTCAAGAGAGCCCATGACTGAATAGTTCTATAATCTGCCGCTTGATACTGTAAGGAGCAGTAAACACTGCTGCATTTCTAAAATAAGAAAAACAGGGGCCTCATTTTAGCTAGGAAGCATACATATTTTCTGGCCCAGAGACTATCCTTGATGCCAGAGGCATGGGTCCTCACTGTGGTTTCTTGCACATCCTTATTTACAACCCCAGGTAGCCCAGGTGTCAATATCACACATACAGTATTCAGCCTTAAACACAGGACTTCAAATTAAAATAGAAAGAGAGAAAGTCCCACAAGAGGAAAAGACAGGCAGAAATGAGGCACAGGACCAGCAGTGCAACACGAGACTAGTACCTTCACCATAGATTAATGTCTTGTGTCTCCCTCCACATAGGTTTTTACATCCTAAAGTCCCTAATAATGCAGCAGCCCAGTTCAGCCAAAGAGAGCAAAGTTGTACACCTGACAGCTGGACTTTTGGGAAGTCAGGTTCTTAGCTCATATGCTCCTCTGTGGAAATTGGGGCACAAACCCAGAGCCACAGATTTGCATATGCTAAATCAGGCATAGGCAAAGTCGGCTTTCCAGATGTTTTGGGACTACAACTCCCATCATCTCTGACCACTGGTCCTGTTAGCAAGGGATGATGGGAACTGTAGTCCAAAAACATCTGGAGGGCTGACTTTGCCTATGCCTGTGCTAAATTATGTGTATTAGATGCAATTTTAGGATGTAAATGTCACAGAATGCCATTCAACTAACTTCCCATCCAAAGAACCCTTCAGTTACTCCAACCATTTCTAGATAAAGTATTTTTTAACTTGTTTGATTCTCAAAACTAATGTACAACTCATTAATCTAGAACAGCCCCCAATTCAACTTCCTCAGATTCATAACCCACCCAGGAACACCTGGGATAATTAGATACCTCATGGAACCTCACCTAGAAACACCCCTGCCACCATAATTGCAACCTAAACCTATTGTGGGAGTCATAATCTCAGAAGAAAAATGCAAGAAGGGAAAGTACCCATTGAACAAATGCCTGAAGTTCATTTAGAATGCAGAAGAATGGTGCAACTAAAAAACAACAACAACCCAAAGTTTCTTACACTAAGTGGAATGTTTGTGGAGGGAGGGTCTATATCTTGTAGGCTTTCATGTCAATGTCTTTGTGTTTTGCCTACAGATACACATTGGACTCTGACAGGGACACTGTCAGAGGAGGCCAGACCACCCAGAATTAGGAAGACGGACAGATTCTGCTCCCTCCACAAAACACTTCTGAAAAGCATAGTTAAGAACAGCTGTTCACTTATAGGGAAGAGGGAGGGGCAGAGTCCCACTATCACCATGCTAGCTGAGTCCCAGCCTATTTACATCAATCCTTGGACCCCAATCAAAAGCAAGCGAGCCCATATCTGCATTGTTTTGACCCCAGGCTCTGTTGTTTTGGTCAGAATATGCTAGGATGTGATGGAATGCCAGGAGTGTGGGAGATGAAAGGGAAGGCACTGGCTTTTCTATATATAGATACAGATCTCAGTAGTCTTTGAAGTCTTCAATGTGGATGATGTCAGACATTAACAGAACTGCTGACAGGTATGTGGGTGGGTGAGTGGGTCTCATAGTTCTGGGGTTTTTTGTGCTCTCCTCATGGGAAATGCATAGAGAATCTAAACCTGCTTTGCCTCCCCCATTACAGGCTAGCAGTTGCATATCAAAATGGAAGTGCAAAAAGCAGTAGCACTGGGCACTTGCTGGTACTTCTTGAAACATCTGAAATTGGTTTATTTCTCATTGGAAGCTGGCTTGTGTCAGTGGAGGCTGAATAGGGCTATTCTCCACTAATGCATCTCTGTTGCGCAATCTCACTTTTCTTTATAGCACACTGTTACTAGGGAATTACAAAGATTGGGCACGGAATCAGATGTTTCTCTTTTAAAAGTAAGACATGGATATTGCACTTGCCAAGTAACTAGCCATTATTAAATCAGTCTAAATATAACACAAATGTAAATGTGCAGTAGAACTGGCTGCAAACTGAATTAGGTTTTTTAAAATAATAATAATAAAATGCTAGAAAGCTTCCCAATCAGAAAAATGCCACCTAGCAAGCTGTAGCCTAACGGGGCGGGGGGGGGGATGTCATGGAAAAGTTGTTGGATGCCACATTTGAAGCTGGATGGGTTCCATATAAATTATTCCAATAGTTCAGAAATAATTCTCACTTATTCACAAATGGCTCTGTGCCCATCCTTCTTATATGTTTTCTTAAAGGTCAAATTAAACCAAGGGAGTGGGGTGGGAAATAGATTAAAAATGGACAATTTTTTCTTACTCTGTCAGCTCTGTCATTGAGAATACAATAGCAATCAGTACATCTCTGTATAATTATACATCTAAGTTGATATAAGCCCTCCAGATGCCCCAATAAGTATCCATATTAGCTTGGCATTTATAACAAAATATGTTCAATGCCGGTCAAGTCCTCAGAGCATTGTGTAATGGACAAGTAGGTATTTATTCTTCCAGGCTCTGAGTGAAAGTTTCTTGGCAGGTTCAATGGCTCGCAACACCCACATTTGTTGTCCTGCCACTAATCTCCACATTATAGTAATGCAGTTTAAAAGTACCTGAAAATCTGCAAATATCGAAGATTTTGCTAGTACAAAATTTACAGGGACAAGAACTTCAGACCAAAATGAATATACCACTGGACATGCCCACCTGTACAGCACATCCTCATTCCCTATTCCACAGCTCATTAAGCTCCTGAACATCTATTTTACAAAGGTGCAATAGCCATTTATAAAGTTTGTGCATTCCTTATATCATCTGGCATCGGCACTTTCCAAAGCTTAATGACATTCTTAATTTTAATACTTTTACAAGAATTTCCTTTTGCTGCAGGAGAACCTAATGCAAACAAACAAACAAAAAGAGCTGCAGCCCATGTATTTTGGAGTAATCTGGAAGTGTGGTGTAATGGTTAAAGTGTTGGACTATGACCTGGGAAGGCAGGGTTTGAATCCTCACTCAGCCATGAAGGTCACTGAGTGACCTTGGGCCAGTCACTATCTCTTACATCCTACTCACAGAGTTGTTGTGAGGATCCTTCAAAGATAGAGGTAGTATATAAATGTAATATATATATTTAAAAATATTTCTGAAACTGCACCAAAGGCCTTACATGATTCCCATTCAATATCTCGTTAAGAAGTTGCATCCTAATTTTTTTCAGAATATTCCGTAAGTCCAGCCCCCATGTGTCTTTCAGAATTTTAATCATTCAAAAGTAAAGTACAGTGGTACCTCTAGATGCGAACGGGATCCGTTCCGGAGCCCCGTTCGCATCTAGAAGCAAACGTAACCAGCGACGGCACGTCTGCACACGCACGCGTCGCTTTTCGCCGCTTCTGTGCATGATGCCATTTTGAGCGTCTGCGCATGCGCAAGCAGCGAAACCCGGAAGTAACGCGCTCCATTACTTCCGGGTTGCCGTGGAGCATAACTCGAATGCGCTCACCCCAAAGCACATTCAACCTGAGGTATGACTGTACAGTATTTAGATACGATGAACCAGAGATTTTGGCCCCATTCGTTAACTGCGTAGCCAAAGATACGGTAGCATGATCTGAAATGGCAGGGGCATCAATGTAAGATGCTGTTACACACTGAAGTTGGGATAATGAAACTCATGCAGTGACACCAGCATCTATACATTCACACACACCAGACATTCAGGCAGGAACACACATGCATTTCGTGCTGGGATAAGGTGGCTGGAAAGCTTTGTCTTATAAGGTACCATACGCACCAGCTCCTAGGGGCCGAGGCAGTTTTGGAGCCCCCATTTGTGGGGTTTTTTTAGGAGGCCAGCCCCCCTCAATGTTCAGAGGTCATTCGACTCTGCCCCTTGGCTCCTCGTGACATTGCATGACATCACATGTGTGATGTCAGTATGTTGCGTTGGGTCCCCTCATTCAGCTTGAGATGATGGCGCATTTAGAAGGTACAGTTATAATAATAATAATAATTTATTATTTATACCCCGCCAGTGGCGTAGCGTGGGGGGTGCCAGGGGTGCCGGCCGCACCGGGCGCAACATCTGGGGGGGCACGAGAGGGAAGGGACAAGTTCCTTCCTCCGCCGGGCTCCCCGCCGCCACCGCCAGCCTTGCGCCCTAGCGCACGCGTGCCCCCCGCCGCCGCTGCGGCTGCGCTCCACTCACTGCTCGCAGGAGGAGCAGCCGCTGCAGCAGCGCCGACGCCGCCACCGACGCCTGGCCGGGCATGGGCAGCCTCCGCACCCCAACGCCGACACCATCCCCTCGGCCCAGCCACAGGCAGCGGCTGCTTCTGCCGACTGGGAGGGAGGAGAGCTCCGAGGGGCCTCGCCGCGCCCTGCGCTCCCCAAAACCCTCCGAGAGGAAGCCGGCGGGCGGGCGAGAGTCTCCCGGCGGAAGGGGGCGCCGCTGGCTCCGGCTCTCAGCGCAAGTCTCAGCTGCAGGGGGGGGGGGCGGGCGAGGACGGAGCGCGGCTGGAAGCCCCCGGACCTGGCCAGGAGGAGGAGAGGCGCTTGCCAAGCCCGGATCTGGAGCGCCTCGGAGCGCGGACTCCACCTCCAGCCCAAGGAGAGGAGGGGGCGGGGAGGCGCCCGAGGGGAGGGGGCTTCGGCTGCCTCGGCCCGCGGGGGCTCCGCAAATAATAAATTTAATAAATTCCTGCTGAGCCTTTTGGGGGGTCCTTGGCTCCTTCGCTTGCCCCCAGCCCCAGTGGTGTAGCGTGGGGGGGGTGCAGGGGGTGGCCGCACGGGGCGCAACATCGGGGGGGGGGCGCTCGCACTCAAGTGCTAAAATCCACGGGTTAGGGGGCGCAAATTACTTGCCTTGCCCCGGGTGCTGACAACCCACGCTACGCCACTGTACCCCGCCCATCTGGCTGGACTTCCCCAGCCACTCTGGGCGGCTTCCAAAAAAAATATTAAAATACTCTAATTAATACATCAAACATTAAAAGCTTCCCTAAACAGGGCTGCCTTCAGATGTCTTCTAAAAGTCTGGTAGTTGTTGTTCTCTTTGACATCTGGTGGGAATTGTGCTTGGAAACGTACTGGGAGCCAATGTAGGTCTTTCAAGACCGGTGTTATATGGTCTCGGCAGCCACTCCCAGTCACCAGTCTAGCTGCCGCATTCTGGATTAGTTGTAGTTTCCGGGTCACCTTCAAAGGTAGCCCCACTTAGAGTGCATTGCAGTAGTCCCAAGCAGGAGATAACCAGAGCATGCACCACTCTGGCGAGGCAGTCCGTAGGCAGATAGGGTCTCAGCCTACATACCAGATGGAGCTGGTAAACAGCTGCCCTGGACACAGATTTGACCTGTGTCTCCATGGACAGCTGTGAGTCCAAAATGACTCCCAGGCTGTGCACCTAGTCCTTCAGGGGCACAGTTACCCCATTCAGGACCAGGGAATCCTCCACACCTGCCCGCCTCCTGTCCCCCAAAAACAGTACTTCTGTCTTGTCAGGATTCAACTCTCCACTCTCCTTAGTATTTAACTCTCCACTCTCCTTAGTATTTTCGCCTACCTCCACAGCTTATGAATGCTTGCTTTTGATGTTTTTGTTTGCACCAAAATAAATTCTGTTACCTGCCTTGTGCCACCATTATTGCCCTTGGTACAGGTACATTCTTCTTTGTTTAATTCAACTTAAAATCAAGAATAGATTTATGAATCTTGTGATTCTGCATAAATTCTGGCCAAGCAATAAGTAATGTTCATATCATATGAATTTGTGCAACGAGGTAAACAAAACGAGAACCTGAAATAGTAACTCTGTGTCTAGCCCTAATTTTGACATGGTTGTTTATTTTGATGTAAAACCCTAAATTAACTTCTGAAACTCATCGACCAAAACCTGTGTTACTGAAAATGTTACTCTTTGATCAGTGGGGCCATTTTTGTTGTTGTTGAGAGTGGCTTTCAGGTATACTTATCCTCACATCCTTTCACATCCTTTTTTTTTAAATGCATCATCTGCTTTGATTAGCCACTTATGCACTTAAAAGTGCTGGGGGCATATGGGGAGGAGGGAGGCAAGTACCTTTTTGGAGTCTGACAACTGTTTGAAGCACAATGTACCATCTGAAAAGCTTTTATAGAAAGGCTTGTTTAGACACAGCCTCTCTTGGGTTTTTGACCCAAGGCAGATTGTGCATGTGGCCTTTCAAGCTGAATTTATTGTATCTGCTCAATGGTTATTCCTAATTGGACCTCCGGAATAGGGGAGATTACCAGAATCTCTCAAATCTAGCTTCAAGTAGAATAACAGGAGGCAGAGGTCATCAACCTGAATTGTAGGAAATTACTCTGAAATATTGTTCACTTCACTGTTGCCAAGTCAAATGCATTACGATTCCAAAACTGGACATCTGATTTAAAAACAAAAACAAAGAAAACCACATCCAACATTTTCACAAACGGTCTGTGTACATCAGGGAGAGTGAAGCAACTCCTCAAAAACCATGTGGAACTATATGTCCAGGTACTTCAGTATTAAGTACTATTCTTGTTGTTGTTAATTAATCAATCAATCAATCACCTTCCATACAATTAAATTAATCACCTTCCATGCAATAAAAAACAGCAAAGAACAGTTTAAAAATTGTTTAAAAACAAAAACAAAACAGCTCCCACCCACAGATGAAAGACTCTTGGCTTGGAAAATCCCAAAGCTTTTATTGCACATGGTCTGAGCATCAACTCGTAAGTACAGGAGACACAGTTCAACAGTTCATAAGCATAGTTCTAGGCATAAGTCAAGATGTCCCAACACCTGACATGCCCCTCCCACTCTGTTTTTAAATAATGGTGGGGGGGGGGGAATCAGTGAGCCATGCAGTTCTTATCCGAAGAGAGAAGGTTGTACTTGCAAGTGAGCACATCTTGCAGGGAAGGGGAGTGTGTGCTGCTGGGTCTCTTCACACTGGTTAATATAGTGAGACCATGACAACAGGACCTGAGTCTTAATCTCTGACTCTGCCTTCATCTCAGCCAACTCTGCCGATTGCTCAGCCAATTCCCCTCCCCTGCTGGGACTTCTGGCAACAGCAGTGCAGGACCCGCCCGCCTCCCCCCCCCGCATCACTACCTGAACTTTCTTTGCTCCCAACATTGGGGTCCTCTTCCTCTGACAGACCCTGCCATTCCTGCCCCATTCTGAATGGCACCACGGGGCCCATGACAAACATTGCAAACAAAACCAAACCTTGTAAAACTGTTTATTGTACTATGTTGCATATCCATGATCAAAAACGAGGGTATACCAATCTAAGTGTGGAAACCTGCATCAATATTTTTATTGCTTTATGGCAGATCTGCATATGCTAAATCAGGCATAGGCAAAGTCAGCTTTCAAGATGTTTGGGACTACAACTCCCATCATCCCTGACCACTGGTCCTGTTAGCTAGGGATGATGGGAGTTGTAGTCCCAAAACAGCTAGAGGGCAGAGTTTGGGGATGCTTGGTATAGGCCCTATATAAGATTAGTTAAGGAACTAAGCCCTTGTATAATCTGATGTTTTGACCAATGGCAAGGCTCCACTTTCTGTTTTGTGTTATTGTCTGCAGGTATTACAAAGATGGAGAGAGAAAGTGGGACTTTGACTGAAGTGCATGCAAGTCTCTACTCACTCCAGCTCCTTCCAAGGTCTAGCTAATATTATATCTTATATCCTTTACTTATTGGCTTCTGCCATATTCCACAAACCTTTCATTTTAGCTGAGATTGACTAAGATTTCCATCCTTATTTGCCATTCACAAGGTACATAAGGCTCCAATGAAATTAAAGGAACAAATGAAAAATATGACAAAACATCCCTTATTACTAAGGGGCCTGCCAGATGCTCCCCTTACAGCCAACAATTTGAGACCTTTTTGAAATCTTCCCCCGCAGTTATTACTTCTGAGGCTACCCTCTGGAATTCTGCGTTAACAAGGAGCCCAGAAGCTGCTGCATGCCCTGCAAAATTAGCACTAAGGCACACAGCACTCCTGCCTTTGACATTCCTTAAGTGATGAGGAAATGTTGTAAAAATGCTGTGGAGAGGAAGGCATTCCTGCTATAAGAAATCTGAATTTTGTTTCCTGAGAAAGTTATTGTGCTTTTAAGTTATTGTGTATGCTATTTGTATAACACATTATCACAAGTCACAGGGATGAGCCTCTGGGTTCCCTCTGAAATTCTGCCATAGTCTTTGCTTCAAGGTCCTGCTTCTGTTTCTTGCTCTCAGAGGCGGAGGAAGGGGGTGCGGTGGGGGCGGACCACCCCAGGTGTCTTCGTTGAGGGGGTGACATTTGGCACACTGCCTGCCAGTGACTCCCAAGTCCACCCTGAGCCATCGGGGGACGGGGGGAGCTGCGCCACTTTGCCAGAAGCATTCCCCCCTTTTCCCTTCGTTTTGACAGGTTGGGGGAGGCTTGGGAGTCGGGGGTGGGCAGTGCACTGAACGTTGGCCATCGGCGGCTTCCTCCACCCCATGGGCAGCTTGCTCCATTCCCGGCTGGAGGCCATGCCCCCCGCTCTGTGCACCTGAGCGGCCATCCCATGCCTGAGAGGGCACCCTCTGTGCCCTGCCCCCCTCGGGAGTGCGCCCTGGCCATCACGGGCATATGCTCTGCCGCTGCTTGCTCTCCCTTTCACTGCAGGCCATTTGGCTTTCCAGCCTATCAGTTTCATGCTTTCAACTTTTTAACTCCTGAATTCAGTGCTGCCAGGTGCTCAAGTCTGGGAGAGGGAGTTGCAACCTGCAGCAAGGCTAAGTCAAGCAGGCAGCAAACAAGTTAAAATCTGTAATTTGGGAGGCAGTCCAAAAACCAAGAGTCTAGCAGTGCAAAGGAAGATACCTGGTAAAGCCCTTGTGGGAGTCTGTTCCACTGTCAAACAGCTCTTACTGTCAGAAAGTTCTTCCTGATGTTTAGTCAGAATCACATTTTTTGTAACGCGGGTCCTAGTCTCCGGAACAGGAAGAAAACAAACTTGCTCCATCCTTCATGTGACAGTCCTTTACATATTTGAACATAGCTATCCTATCTCCTCCCAGTCTCCACTTTACCAGGCTACCATACCCAAATCTGTCAACCATTCCTCATAAGGCTGAAAGCAACATATTTCAGCATTCAATAGAAAAATGTGTTCCTCCCTATGGAGGACTGTCCTATATAGATGCTTTGATTGCATTCGCACTGTCATAGGAAATCTCTTCTCTCAACTACTGTTTTATCTTTTCATCTACCGATAGCGGAACAGCAATCTTCAGTTATCATAATTTTTATTTTCACAGCTTCAAAGTCCTGGTTGTTTTTGATTAAATCATGGCAGGAAAACCTTGGACTGTAACATATTCAGCACATCCATAAATTCTCCTTGAAGAGGTTTTCTTTGCTAAGTTTGAAAAAGTGTACAAAGGAAAGAATTTTCTAGCTTATCTTTTAACTTGCATTTTTAGTATATTTATTCAGAACTAAAGGAACGACTTAACTTTCAGAGCTTTTGTTGTACGCACAGCAAAAGAGTTTGTAACGGATGAAATGGACTCTGGTGTATGAAAATGTAGGCCATAATAAATAATTGCCATAATTGTTGGTCTTATGCCATAATTGCTAGTCCTTAAGGTGCCACAACCCTTCTCCCCAGCATGGTTCAACTTTCATACATTCACTATGAGCCAAGAGTTCCAGAATGCAATTGGCCTAAATGTATATTGGTTTATTCACAACATGCATTCATAGGTTAGTGTAGAAACAAGAAATGTCAAACTTCAAAACTTTTTGAAGAGGGCTAAGGAACCCTTCAGAGCAAATTTAGGGATTGGAATGCAGCAGGGGTAGTGGGAAGCACAAAAAAATGAATTCCCTCTCTTGATGGAAGTATTACCATGTGTTTCCCAAACTTGGGTCTCCAGCTGTCATCATCCCAGTGGTCAGGGATGATGGGAATTGTAGTCCAAAACAGCTGGAGACCCAAGTTTGGGAAACACTGTGTTAAATACAACCCAGTGATAATCACACACGTAAGCATAAGTTAGCATCTACGAATAAAATATTACTGATTTTTATAAAAGAGCTTTATAACAGCCAATGCACCATGTAGGTCAGACAACAATCAAGACTCAGTTGCCAACTTTCAACATATTGACATACTACTTTTGCAATTTGACCTTGGTAGGTGGCAGTCATAGAAAGGGGTCCATCATCACACAGTGCAGCTCTTGGGGTATGGGGCTTTCCCCCTGAGGGTTTGGAGGGGCTTTAAAAAAGAAAAGAAAACCCTTAACGTTAAATTTGTGTGGGTGGAATGAATGCAGCATATTGTTGAGAGGGCTAAACGTCTGGTTATCGAAAAGTGTTGGTGAACTGGAAGGTCAATCACATGAAAAGTTACATTGTAGCATGGGAACCTTAACAAAATGAGTCCATACATTGAGCTGGGAGTGATTTTCAACAGATGCAACACAGTGGCAGGATGACATGGGCTGCCATACGTCATTTGCAATGTTAGTCATGGCTGAACTTAAGAAGAAGTCAATGCAGACGCTTCAAAAAAGAGCTGACATATTGTAGCGGCTAAGAGTATAAACTGTGAGCGCAAATCTCAACAGTTCAAATCCCAAGGTTCAAATCTCAGCTCAGCTATGAAATCACTAGGTGACTGTGGGCAAGTTGTTGTCTTTCATGCTCTATCTGCAGGGATGGGCTAAATGATCTCCAGCAAACATTTTAATGACAGAAAATGGATTAGAGGACAGCTTCCTGAAAAGTTTCCTGAAAGGCCCACAGAGTGTATCCATTTCTTACGGTTTTCCTCCTGTCCACAGCCGCAACTCCCTGCTTCCTTTCAACAACAGATCACCTTCTTCCAAGTGGCATAATCCCAAAGCCAATTTGGTTTGGCAATGTGATGATACCACTGAGGCAAAGCAGAATCCGATTCAGAACAAAGGCAGTGCTTCCCGATCTGGAAGAATGCAAAGAACATAAGAAGAACTTTTCTGGATCAGGCCAAAGACACATCTAGACCATAGTCCTGTTCTCACAGTGGCCAACCACATGCTTACGGGAAGCTCATAAGCTGAATAGGCACTAAACTCACTCTGAAGTCATTTCATTTGCCCAGTGGCGGAGGAAAGGGGGTGCGAGCCACCCCGGGTGTCATCACTGAGGGGTGTGTGTGACAAAATTACAAAAATATGAGTTTTTTAAAAATTGGGCTCACGGAACTTTTTAGTTCAGTCAACAAATGTAACGAAACGCAGCTGGCACTGGGTGCCACACCACAGGGGCTGGCACTTACCACGGGGCCTGCAGCGTGCCTGAAACACATCTCTCCTGGGAGTGACATGGTGGCTTTGGCGCCTGCAGGCATTGCACTGCCTGAAATGGCCGTGTGGGACTTGAGTCTGCCCTCCACCTCTCTCTCAACCGCCCTACAGCTGAAGGGGAGATGGTGGAGAGGCTTCACGCAGCACGCCTCACCCCGCACCCGGCTGCAGGACACACGCGCCGCACCCGGCACCTGAGCAGCTAGCTACGCCGCTGCATTTGACCTCATGTGATTCTGTCACGTAACCAAACTCGATTGGCCATGTGATTTTGTCACTGTGACTAGGATGAAGAGAAGCTCTTCATCAATAGTGTTACTGCATCTGTGATTGCTCCGAATCGCAAAAAAGACTCTCAAAGAAATAAACTATCTGACACTTAGAAGACATCTGAAGGCAGCCCTGTTTAGGGAAGTTTAATGACGGATGTTTTAATATATTTTTAATCTTTTGTTGGAAGCTGCCCAGAGTGGCTGGGGAAACGCAGCCAGATGGGCGGGGTAGAAATAATAATAATAAATGAATCATCATCATCATCTCAGTGGAGCAATCCTGCTGCCGCTCAAATGCCAGGTGGTGTGGGTGGAGTCACAAACACCTTGCTTGGATGTGTGTTAGGGGACAGCCTGCCTTCCTCTCCAGCGCCACTCAGCTACACCATTTAGCCTACCATGGAGTGTTGTTGCAAAGTTTATTTAGATAAAGAATGCTAAGGAAGTTGGGTATTTAGAAGAAGAAAAAATCACAGTATAAATATTAACTATCATTAGCATCTCAGAAATAATGAATGATAGTAGCGGATGGGTGAGAGATTGCCTACTCTCGATGGGGTTACACTCCCTCTGAAGAAGCAGGTATGTGGCTTGGGGTACTCCTGCATCCATTGTTGTCACTGGAAGCTCAATTGGCCTTGGTAGCATGGAGGGCCTTCCATCAGCTCAGCTGGTGGCCCAGCTGCTCCCTTGTCTGGTCAGGGATTGCCTAAATTCTGCCATCCGTGCTCTGGTGACCTCTAGGTTAGATTACTGCGACACATTATATGTGGGCTGCCCCTGAAAATGGTTCAGAAACAAGCCAGAGCAGAATTCAGCAGACAGGTTGCTCACTAGGGCAAGGCAGTTTGAGCATATAACACCAACCCTGACCCGACTGCACAGGTTGCCAATTAGTTTCTGGGCCCAATTCAAAGTGCTGGAACAGCTCAGGACTGCAATACCATTGGTTTTCCCCATATGAACCAACCCAGACCCTGCAATCATTATCTGAGGCTCTATTTTATCAAAGGAAGCTTTTGGCTTAGTTCTGAAAATGCTTGCTGGGGTGTGTGGGGGGGGGAGGGGGATATAAATTGATTTAATTAATTAATTAATTAATTAATATTTAACATGTGGGTCTCCATTATTACCATTTTGAAAACAAATGACTATTTAAAGAAATATGCCAAGGGTTGTGAACAAGACGGTGGTAAAAAATTTTTTTAGAAGGAAATGAAATACAGGATAATAACATGAATATATCCTTCCCTCCCAAACTCGCCACCCCCAATCTATTTCTGAACAGACACAAATATCTTAACATGCAGCATATGAGTAATTCTCCTATGCAACTGAGTTTAGGAAGCAGAGATCAGATACCAAAGATCTGCCTTGAACCATAAGGAAATGAGAGCAGTTTCTAATTAATGTGGTAGACAGTCCTGGCTTTGCCATCTTCCAGTTTTGGCAGAAAGATGTCATCTGCGTTGTCTTTCTTCCCAAAGGTGCCAAGGAAGCAAAGTGCTAATTCAGTCGCATCTTGCTTGTAAGAGCAGCAAAATGGCCTGCTCTTCACATCCTCCTCCAAAACAATTACCTACTCCACATTTATATAACCACTGCGGTTGCCTTTGGGTCACCCCCAAGTTATAATTGTACCAATACAATGTAGTGGGTGTTACTAGACTAGGCATGTCTGGGCTCACGTCCTCACTCAGCCATGATGCTCAGAGGGCCAGTTGCTTTCTGTCTGCCTAGTCGACCTCACAGGTTTGTGGTGAGGTAAAATGGGATTATTCCATATACAGGACCCAGACCTCCCTGGGTATTCAAACGTTTGCACACCACTGTACTTTTGAGTGCCTTTTACTGTTGTCTCAACCGAGCAGAACTTTGTGCAAACTCTCCAGTATGTTGGAGGACTACATAGTCAAGCTGGGAAAGAATAAATGAATAAACTCATGGCTTGTATCCAGTATTGTCCCTTCTGCTCCCAGAGGACTCTTTGACCCAGAAGAAGCTTCCATGAATGGGAGGAGGAAGAGGGCAATGTGGCTGGTTCTCCATTCCTTCTGCAGCCATTTGTACTTCCATCTGCTCCAGAGAGTCAGGGTATCCTCTGGAACTGCATAAAAGGTGGCATGGAGGGTTGTAACCCAAAATGCCTGTGATGCAAAGTAAGATGGGGCAGGAATGCATGCTGACTTCCTCAATAAAACTGCTGGAATTTCCCAAATCAAGAGTCCAAGTCTTTTGTCTGAGGATGGGAGCCAGGACAAGAAAGGGGGAATTTTTATGAAAAATGCCTCCATCCTGCTTTCATTCAGTTGGACCAATGGGCCTTCAGTGACTGGAAGGGCAGGATATAGCCCCATCTCTTTGCCATAGAAGGAGGCATAAGGGGGGAGGGGAGATAATTATTTTTAGATATCAAAAATGGTGTATGTCTCGCATAAAAGAAAAGGAGCCCTCAGGAACCAAGAAAGGACTTGTCCACAGAACCCCAGTGAATGTAACACAGAGAAAAGAACAAAACAATAGTTGTGTCAGAAGCTGAAGATATATCATGGAAAAGAAGTACAGAAAATTGGCCACACAATTTAGTGAGAGATAATTGAAAATATGAGTAAGTGCAGATTCAGCGGAATGACAAAAAAAACCCCCACCCACATTGAAAATGGGCTAGGGAGAGCAAAATAAAATTGGCATATCAAGTAAGAAGTACCTGCATTCAAGTACTTGAAGATTGAAAGGTACAAGAGAATTAGGGCAATAATTACAGAAGGAAAGAAGATCAAGAAATAATGAGAGAAACAAAAGGTGACTTTCAGGGTGGGTGGGTGTTTTTTTTAAGTACTGGAAGAAAGTTGGAGATTACCATATGCAACATTAAAAGAAGAATTGTAGCAAAATATATACTCCATTGTTTTTTAAATAAAATAAAATAATGATCTAGCACTATCTGTGCTTCAGGACCTGGCCTTGCTGGATTGGGAACTGTCCATAGCTAATAACATACAACATTCAAAATAGACCAAAGAGTATCTATTTAAAAGGCCCTGTTAAAAACAACAGCCCCGGCCAAGGAATCCCTCACTTACATCTTCAAACGGCCAAACGTTATTGCTCATATTATTTCCATAAAAAATATCAAAACCATGAGTACTTCATAGTAAAGCATCAAGTCTGTAAATTTTATACCAGCTTTTCTATTTAACAACCACCTGATCAAGCTAGAACTTGATGCTTTTAACGGTATAAACATTAGTGAATGGGGATGAGAGTCCAGCCAAAGAATGTTGGCCAGTCACCAAGAGTATCGAACACTAGCTTTTTTAATAGTACAAAATTACCAAGGCATCAAATTCTGAAAACAAGTAATGCTCTTCTAGGCTGCATCAACAGAGAAGCATAGTGTCCAGATCAAAGGATGTCATAATCCTGCTCTATTCTGCCTTGATCAGACCCCACCTGGAGTCCTGTGTCCAGTTCTGGGTACCACAATTTAAGAATATCTTGACAAGCTGGAACATGTGCAGAGGAGGGCAACCAAGATGATCAAGAGTCTGGAAACAAAGCCTTATGAGGAATGGCTGAGGGAGTTGAATATGTTTAGCCTGAATAAGAGGAGGCTGATAGGGTAGCCGTCTTCAAATATCTAAAGGGATGTCACAGGGGAAGATGGAGCATGCTTGTTTTCTCCTGCTCCAGAGGGCAGGATCCAAACCAATGGCTTCAAATTACAAGGAAGGAGATTCCAACTAAACACCTGGAGTTTGGGAGAGAGTGGAATGGGCTCCCTCAGAAGGTAGTGGGTGCTCCTTCATTGTAGGTTTTTAAGCAGAGATTGGATGGCCATCTATCAAAGATACTTTTGTTGAGCTTCCTGCATTGCAGGGGGTTGGACTAGATGATACTTGAGGTGCCTTCCAACTCTACTATTCTGTGATTCTGTGTCTTTGGACTACAGTACTTCGAATTTTGAGGGGCGTGATATAGCAGCATGGGAACTAGCTAATTCTGTAGTGTGGGAAACAGCTCGCAGAAAGCTGAGTAAGTAAGCCGCCCAGAGTGGCTGAGGAAACTCAGCCAGATGGGCGGGGTATAAATTATAAATTACTACTACTACTACTACTATGTATGATATAAATGGGGGGGGAGAATTCATAACTAATGGAACAGCTTGTGTTCTTGGTTGAAAAACATGAAGCAAAGACTTCGTTTAGGAGTGCGCAGCTGTAATTTAAACTTCTGAGGGCTTTATGCCCGTATTACATGTAGAGCAAATTTTCATCATATAGTTGTTAGAGATACGGATCTTGGTGGTAAACCCGGGACTGGTCTGTACCACTTCTAGCACAAAAGAAAGCCTGCAGCACATAGAAAACTGTTATGGAAAGGGACTGTAAAGGTAAAGGGACCCCTGACCATTAGGTCCAATTGAGAACGACTCTGGGGTTGCGGCGCTCATCTCGCTCTATAGGCCGAGGGAGCCGGCGTACAGCTTCATGTGGCCAGCATGACTAAGCTGCTTCTGGCGAACCAGAGCAGCACATGGAAACACTGTTTACCTTCCCGCTGGAGTGGTACCTAGTTATCTACTTGCACTTTGATGTGCTTCCGAACTGCTAGGTTGGCAGGAGCAGAGGGAGAGCAACTGGAGCTCAACCCGTCGCGGGGATTCGAACCACCGACCATCTGATCGGCAAGCCCTAGGCTCTGTGGTTTAGACCACAGCGCCACCAAGATATGGATCTTGGTGGTAAACCTGGGACTGGTCTGTACCACTTCTAGCACACAGAAAGCCTGACCTCTATTTTTTCTATATGGAAGAGTGTGTGTGTGTGTGTGTGTGTGTGTGTGTGTGTTCAGTCATTGAAATAGGTTACATATGACCCTTTAGTGCAGCAGAAGTGGGGCAATAGCTTTCAAGGAGATTATAAAATGGTTACATTAAAAAAAAAAAAACCTGAGCAAGAAGACAACTTTTTGACTTTGGAATTTTGGCTTCCAAGCAGTCAGCAGAAAAATAATGTCTCAAAATCACACATAGCTGTCTGCAAACAAGACTTATTCTTATTCATTGAATTTATATACTGCCCTATACCCAAAATTAACCAAATTTAACCAAAAAATTATAATCAACTGGACCACACCCAGCATAAAAAGCCCTTCTATCTTTAATAGAATCTTTTGCACTGAAATTAACAAATCTATTCTACGCCTTAGGCACATGGGAAATTAAACCTAGTTTCCGTAGCCTTGTGCATAAACTAGCGCAAGACAGAAAAAAGGCATACAAATAATACTTCCTCTTTAAGGTGCCATTTAACAAAAATGTTCAAGGATATCATCTTACCCTTTTTTAATATTTGAACTCTTCACACTGCTCATGAAGCTGAGAGCAGGATGTGCCCCTAAATATTGGTATACAGTATTCTGGGATGGGAAGTGAGGAGAATTTCTTTAGCCACCCCTGAGCTGCCAGCATATTTTAATTATTACTCGCTATCACCATCACCACTTCCATAGAGTTGTTATAACATTTTGCAGCTCTTTGCTTACTGTTCCTTAAAACCGTGTGAGATACAGGTGAGGCTGCAGCAAAGTGGCCACAACTGCACATCGTGCTAACGTATGATTTTAGTGTGATGTGAACAAGAAGCACATCACATAAGGAGTCTGTGTGCTTCTCCCTCCCCTCTGGCCAGGAGGATGGAGCTGGGAGAGCATGCCCACTCCAGCTCATGCACATCCGGCTAAGCTATCATTTAGTGTGACACGCAACATGGCCAACGACTTGACCAGTTTGAATTGGTGTCTCCCCACCTCACCTTCCACAACAGGTGTCCAGCCTGCACATTAGACTCTCTGCCTGTTCAGGCACACATGCTATATTAAACTTGCGCTTAGATTTGGGATTCTCCGGAGGTGCAAATATGAAATATTATTTCAGTTGGTTAGAGCATGGTGCTCCTAACGCCACGGTTGCAAGTTCCATCCTTGTATGGGGCAATTGCATATTCCTGCGTTGCAGGGGGGGTTGTACCAGATGATCCTCAGGGTCCTTTCCAACTCTACCATTCTATGACTCTATGGTTTTAATCTCTTTCTAGCACAGGTGGGCCTTTGATTAGGCAGTATATGGCAGCTACCTAAGGCATCCTAAATTTTGAGCACCAATGGAGTGTAGCAGAATTAGAGACAAGACAGTGCTGATCCCTGGGGCACAACCAACCAGGAAGTTCTCTGATATGGCAGAACCACTGAGATGAATGGGAGATGTTTCCATTCATTTCACAGAGACTTGGGTGATATAGTTTCCTAGAGGAATGTATCCTAGGACAACTAGCAGACAAGAAAAAAATCGCTTGGCTTTTCTGATTTGGATACCCCAGTCTCTTGAACTGGCCCACAATGCCTTGAAATGCAGCCAAAAGACAAGCCCACATGGATCTTATTACTTTAATCCGATGGCAAATAATATTTTATTCCCGCCCCCAATTTCCTCCTACCAGTCACCCACATAAGGGCTGGCACCACCCCCAAGCCGCCTCCTCTTCCTCTCCCCCACTGCTCCTGCCGCCCCTCCCTCTCTCCTCCGTCATCTCCCAATAAATGCTGCTAGCACTGCCATCCCCACCTCCCCTCCTGGCCCCTCATCCTCTGCTTTTGGTTTGTCGCGTTACTAGTGGCAATAGTTTCCCCTCCAGCCTGCCTCATTCTGGGTGAGACAGCTGGGAGAGCGCCTTGGATAGACCCCCTTGGCCTTTCCCCAGTGAGAAGGAGGAGAGCTCTGCAGGAGCCTTGCCAGGTGGGTGGGTTGGTGGTGGTGGCAGCAGAGCCTGTGGGCCGTGAGGTGAGCAACGAGGGGGACCAGGGCTACCAATTTGTCACAGCCACTTCACAGGTATTGGCTTTCCCCACGAATGTGCTGGCCTTGTCCCCACCCATCCATACATACATACTATTCAGTCAACTCACATCCCTGGAGAGTTGCTGTCTCAGTTATGCTTGTACACAGAGATGGGTTGAGTATAGGAAAGCGAGGAGGTTAAAATGCATTCAAAAAGGCTGGGCATGTTCCAGCCCCATTTCAACAGGGTTTTACTCAAATCAGGGTTCAGACTTCCCTTCCTGCCCATCACCCCCTTTCTCCCTTGCCTTATCACATGCTAGACTTCCATTTAAATGATGGCACTTGTTGTTTACAAAGAAAGGGAAGATTTGCAAGCTCCCTCTCCCCCAACCAGTTACATGCCCTGTAGGTTATTTTCTGCTGCAGATTATGAGGATTGTGGTCATATGAGAAGCCACCTCACAGTGTCTCTCCTGCCATCTTTGTAACTCGTCTTTGGGTTACAAAGTGGTGAGAGGGAACTGTTAATATTGTCTTCCTTATTGATACTTCCCAGTTCCACACTCACCCAAATCCATACCTTTGGTTAAGCTCTGGTTACTAAAATGGATTAGAATGCTCTCCCCTTCAGCTGTTCGCATATATAAATCTTAATGATAACATGGCACTTGCATCACCCTTGTGAGACCTAGCTGCACCCAGGCTCCACCCACCAATCTACAAGGCCTTGCCCCTTGGGCTCCTCCCCCTGGGTGTATGCAGCAGCATCCCTGTTCTCATCTGTCAAATGTTGCAGAAGATGACATCTTGTGCGGTCCATTCAGAGACAGGCAATGGAGACAGGGGTATTACATAACACAGGCCTGATTCACTGACTCTTTTGTACACCTGAACTGGGGAGGTGGGAATAAGCAACACTCTTTCCTAAAGCACTTAACTGAAGTCTCACTGGTTTCAACTTTACTAGTTTATCTGAAAAGAGTTAGGTGGCCTGGTGGCATTTTCATAGCCAACCTGGGTGGGAATTGAAGAAGAAAGACTTAAAATACAAAGAGGGTGAAACTGCTTCCTAAGACTGCAGTCCTAATATTAGATGGGAATCATGTCTGTCTGGTGCTGTTATTAACAGGCTGTGTTCAGTTCTGCAAACTGAAACCATCACATGGCTAAATCTCTGTTGCCTCAATTGCCCAGGGATTCTAACCATCACCAGTGTTTTAATATGACTGGAAGCCTCCCAGAGGGTTTTTTCTAATACGGTTCAGGTAAAGGGTTAGCCTTTGAGCATCAGCATTGCTGGTGGGTCTTATCTGCAGTGACTCACAATTCACAGAGAAAAAAGGGGGGTTGCTAATTAAAAAGAAACTAAACCACCACCTTAATGAACAGAGAGATGAGACATGGATTCCGTGCTACACAAAGGAAGGTCAGAATGGTTGTTGCTACAGTCAAAATGCACCCTGGTTGGATCTGCAAATGCACCAAAGTTAACCCCCAGGTTCTTTCCTTCTCTCTCTCTCTCTCTCTCTCTCTCTCTCTCTCTCTCTTCTTAAATAAATTCAGCATGTCTGTAGCATACACCAAGAGAAAATAAATATTGCCCAAAGGGCAGGTTCACTACTCTGAAACCTTTCTCCCATAACACAATCCTGAAAGAAAATCCATGGCATTTATGATGACTGCATTTTTTTAAAAAAAAATTGGCCATGTCCCACCCTGGTTGCTAGGAGATGTCCCTTCTAAGACATCATGCTGTATAAACAATAAAGCATTTCTGTCGACATAGCAATTGTCTAAACCACTGAATCAAGAGGCACTTATTGGCATGGTCACCCCCTGCCTCCTCCACTTCTATATTCTGCTCATATGACAACATGAATAATCACAAAGGCACCACACACTTGCTATTGTTAAACCCAAGCCTACTTGAAAGAAAATACCCAGCTCCCTTGTAAGAAAGTTAATGGGAGGCTATGAATTTCAACTCTGACTCCAAAAACGCACGCACGCACACACAGAGAGAAAGACGCATGTTGAGGGGTGACCCTTTTTGAAGACTGCATTCCTGCGAGTGTTTGGGGCGGGACGGATAAAGACCCTGGTTTCATTTGTAAAGCATAAAATAAAGTTTGGGGGTGGGGATCATGAACATCTAAATCATCCTTGCTTTTCAAGTGGAAAAGCCAGGAAATCAACCCTTCGGGCTGCATTTTGTTCCCCTAGTTTCATCTATGCAGAAAAGGAGACAAGAGCAGTAATTTAACAGAAAGCCTGCTCATGCCCCTTTAAATGGGAGAAATACCCATAAACCTACATGCTGCAGTACACACTTTGCTGCAGCCATCTATATACAACCTTCTAACGGTCTTACTGTATCAGAAGGCTCCTTAGTGCCTTTTCTCTCTCATTACACTCAGCACTGCTTTTTGCAGTGAAAAGAGAAGGGGGTGGGGAGGAAGAAAGCTGAGGAAATGAGAAGCTGCCACCCAAGCCACAGAGGCGCATATGCACAGAAGGAATTTACAATGTGTCCTTTAAGGAAACACATGCATCAGTGCTCAGAGCCCATTAGATTATGCGTCCCTTAGGGAATATCACAAAGGGACATGAAAATGCAACATAACCTCATTCCTGTGTTCAGACTATAGGCATCTGAGCAGCTTCTGTTTCTTTTCCTTAAAGAATATTCACAGCTATTAAGCACCAAGAAACCACCACAGGGCCCTTTTCTGGTGCGTAAGGTGTCCTCTTAAAGGGCAAGCCCACACAGCATCTTCATTTAGGGTTCTGCTCTTATTTTCCACTATTGTGTTTCAAGTCTTATGTTGGGGGAAGCCAGCTGACTTCAGTCAAAATTTAGCAAGGGCTAGTACACACTAGATTGGCATGCCCAGGACTCAGTTTACCCCAAGTACCTCTGCATCCAGGGTAATTACAACACAACTGGGGGAGGGGATGTTGGAACAGGGCTCAGTAATCTCACGCCAATATTTCAACCTAACAAAAGAAAGTTTATAACAACAGTTGATTTAGGCGTTATTTCCCCATAAAATAGGCCGTCAAGATAAAAAACACATACTGCAGCAGCACATTCAGTGACTTCTGTTGAAATTAATGGATTATTTCAAAGGCGAACATGTGAGAGAGTCCCAGCAGAATTTCTGCACAGATTTCTTACCAACAGATCACAAACCAACTATTTATCCTCACGTGAGAACTACGCAGATGCTAATTGTTTAACCTGCAAAACTGCCATTTCTTAAACTGACTTCCATTGCACTGAAATAAAACAAGCTCACATCTCAAGACAATGTGATAATCTGCCGGGGGTGGGGTGGGGTGGAGAGAATGCACACCACCTGCGCTGGTCACTGCAACAAATCTAGAATCTCTGACTTTAAAAAAGAAACATTTGCCTTTCAAAGCGACCCCCACCCCCACCCACCGCAAGTTTTGGCTTGCAATGACATTTCACAGCCTTAACAATTATCCACAGTCACCAAGTTACAAGCGTACCACATCTCTGCTCTCACTGCAGTGTGAGATGTCAAAGTAAAACAAAGGAATCCATGTAAAGAAATTGCTGTTACAAATAAATGTACCTTTTTCTTCCGATCCTTGGATCTTTTCCTATGTTTCCTCTTTTTCTCATTTTCTTCTTCGGCGTTAAGCTCTAAATCTCTGTTTTTCTTGAGCTGTGATGCTGCGTGAGCCATAATGCATTAAGAACACCCTTTGCAACAATCCTTCCTGGTATATAAGGTGATATCCTCAGGCACCTTTAACCAGCTCTCATCACAAGCAATGCCTGGAAGAAAAGCTGTGGCTGGAGCCAGGAAGACATTCACAATTCAAAGGTCTTGATGAAGCTGGCAGATGCTACACAAATTCATGCTTGCAACATCTCTTCCAGTACCTTTCTGTACCTGAAGCTCGGCAAAACAGTGCAGCCATCCTAATGCATTTAACGTAACGAGAAAGACAGCTGGGACAGAGAAAGCTGTATTATGGCTGCATCCCCCACCACCAGCTGGAAGTGTCTAAGTGATTCCACTGAAGGGGGTATGCTGGAAATGATGGCTTCCTCTTACAAACACTCCAAAGCAACAACTCCTGTCGGATCAGTGTTTTTTTTCAAAAATCCTCACATGCATTTTAGAAATCCACCCCTCAAAAACAGCGGCTATGATTTATACTCCCTCACTTAATTCTGCATGGTGAGCCACTTAACCCACAATGAAATGGAGCAGCTCCCACTTTAGATTAACTGCTGATGGTGACAAAAATAAAAAAATACAAAATATATTTCTCCTCCCCCCTTCATTTTACCATAGAGACCCTGACTGCATTATGTAGAAAACAATGCATGCATTGCTATATCTTAACAGCATGCCCTTTATGCTGAATGTTCGATCTTGCTGCAAGGATTACAGAAAGCACTGTTGTCTTATTCTTCCTTTCTTTTCTAAACACATGCTTATTACAACACATCTTGGGAGGGGGGAGGGGGGAGATGTGATCATGCGAGCGCACGAAACAGGCCTCTAATTCATAGGAAATTTTCTGGCAATTTTCTTTTACATGATCGAAAGGGGGAAAATAGAACCCACCCCCCTGCACAGCCAGGAATCTGTGTAACAAACCCTATTTCCTTGCACTGAGCAATGTAGACGTAGGCTTTTATGGAAGGGCTTGCTTCGATCACCTTGCTATTTTTGCCACCTGAGTCCTCAGTGACTGCAGCTTTTGAATATTCATTAGGGGAGGTAAAATAGCATCAGTATAAAAAGACCTGCAGGGGGCATTTTCCACTAGCATGGGCTCAAAGGAGATCAAGACAATTTGTACCACATGTCTTTCTGTATCTGTTGGCATCTAAAATTATGCATATATCAAATATATATATAGAGAGAGGGAGACCATACTGTGTATGTATCAACAGAATGTATTTATATGTGTGTGTGTGTGTTTCTGTGAGTGAGCGTTTGTGTTTGCTCACATACACAGACACTAGCATTATTGTTTACAATAGCAGTGCTATAGAGAAACCAGACAAGGAAGGAACCAACTTGTCAAATAGAAATAGAAGTAGCAGCCTTTTTAAGGGGCACTGTGATCACATCTCCTTGCTCTAAATACAGTTCTGGAATCCCGGGGTCTGTGACAAAGGCCTCAAGCAGAGATTTCCCTTGGGGTTACTAGAGGAATTATGTGTGTGTTGCCCCACCCCCAAGCCTCGCAGAGGCAGAAGCTACACTCCTCCTTGACCTTCTTCCCAGATTATTATTTCCCTCTACACATCTTGATTGGCAGAAGAAGTAGAGTGCTGACCCACTTCTTTATCCTTCCCTAACCAGCACAATGCAGGCAAGCCATATGCCTTTCTCTGTCTGGTGTTGACTGGTGGTGCTGAAGGCCAATGGTGCCCATCCTTGGTTTGTCAAAGGTTTTTGGCTTCTCTGGGGTCCTCCCTATCACCTTCACAGAACCTTACAAGTGCCCCACAGGTCTGTATGGTCTCACAGAGTTCTCACACTCTTCCTTTCTCCTTAGGGCTTGTTAGGGTACCCAGCGTTTGATTTTAAACATATCTGTGTCTGTCCCCTGCTCCACTCTGCTCCAAGATGGGTCCCAAAGACAGACCAAGGGCTGGGAGAGCCAGGATAAAATATGGCACTTCATGGGAGGAGACAGAATTGGAACCAAGTGTAGCGTGTTGAACAGAGCTTGGCAGAATTTGATCTTTACTGGCTTATCAGATCTAGGACAGGACACCTAACAGCAAGGATCACAGAACATTACAAGCAGTAAATATTAAGCTATATATAAACTACATAATTATGTAGAATAACATAATAAAATACCATGTGATACCTTTGTAAGAAAGGTAAGGTAAATGACCTCTGGACGGTTAAGTCCAGTCAAAGGCGACTTTGGGGTGCAGTGCTTATCTCGCTTTCAGGCTGAGGGAGCCGGTGATTTTTTTTCTGCCAAGTTTAATGATTCATGAGAGGGAGATGGAAATCTGGCTCGGGAAATTCCCTCTACAGTGGTACCTCCGGTTAAGTAACTTAATTCATTCCGGAGGTCCGTTCTTAACCTGAAACTGTTCTTAACCTGAAGCACCACTTTAGCTAATGGGGCCTCCCGCTGCTGCTGCGCCGCCGGAGTAAAATTTCTGTTCTCACCCTGAAGCAAAGTTCTTAACCCGAGGTACTATTTCTGGGTTAGCAGAGTCTGTAACCTGAAGTGTATGTAACCTGAAGCGTATGTAACCCGAGGTACCACTGTATTTGTTAAATAAAAGAAAGGTGCTTCACATACAGTATTCTAATCACACACAGCATCATGTTATAACATATCATATTCCAGTGAGATCATATTTTATTTCTAAGATATAACTCTCATAAAGTTTTATAAATGTAATATAAATGGATCCTGATAAAGCAATAGCATTTCGCCCAAATAACAAGCCAAAAAGGAATCTCTAGAACAGAGGGTTCTTAACCTGTGATCCATGCATGGGCTTCAGGGAGTCTGTGAACTGACCACACACAAAAAATCCCAGTGCAATAAAATCTTGCAAAAAAAGGGGGTCCATGACACACACACACACACACACACACGGTTAAGAAGTACTGTTCTATAAGTTATATGTGACTTTAATGGTGCATAACCTTGCCTTCCTCATGCTCAGTGGACCATGTCAAAATCTCAGTTCCACCTCAGCTGGATGAGCAACAGTTCCTCAACTTCTTCGTCCTTCAAGCTCACTGTAAACTTTTCATGACCTGGGATAAAACCCAGGAAGGAGAAAGAAGGGTTTTAAAAGAGGATCCCCCATCCCTGCCTGTCTGCCTCCTCACCTCAGAATGAGGAACAAAGGCTTGCCTCTTAAAATTTATGGATGGGTGGTGGGTGCCCCCCTCCCCACCAGAGAGTGTGGTACATTATTCAGTTGTGTGGTGGGTACGTCATAAGGGCACCCCATTGTCTTTCAAGACAGACAGCTGCCAACAAAATCCTGCCCCAGTGGGCAGCCTGGCTGCTGCATTCTGTACCAGTTGAAGTTTCTGAACTGTCTTCAGAGGCAGCCCCATGTACAGTGGTACCTCAGGTTACAGACGCTCCAAGTTACAGACGCTTCAGGTTGCAGACTCTGCAAACCCAGAAATAGTACCTCGGGTTAAGAACTTTGCTTCAGGATGAGAACAGAAATCATGCCCCGGCGGCGCGGCAGCAGCGGGAGGCCCCATTAGCTAAAGTGGTGCTTCAGGTTAAGAACAGTTTCCGGTTAAGAACAGACCTCTGGAATGAATTAAGTTCTTAACCCGAGGTACCACTGTATAACATGTTGCAGTAATCTAATCTAGAGGCTACCAGAGTTTAGATGAGAGAAGTTGGGCTATCCCGGTCCAGATAAGGGCACAGCTGGGCCATCAGCCAAAGCTGATGGAAGGCACTGGGCACCACTATGTACACTCTAGGTACACTTAATATACTGCTTCTGGCTCCAGGGCAGATTCCCAATGAACAACCCTGTATGATACAAGTCTTTGTAAACATGAATTTCTTGCACTTCTTCTTAGGAAGTGTACACCTCATGGGTGACATGTATTTTTATAGAAAAGAACTACCGCAACTTTGTTCTTATTGTACTTCACATCATTAATATTTATTAGTGAGGATGGGGTAAAGAATCAAAATGGGACACCCTTTAACAACTGCATATTATTATTGCAGCCGACATTCCAGAAATGTCTGAAGTTTGCTCTTGCATCACTTCCAAGACAGGTAAGATGTGTAAATAATGAATTTGTGCTATGCAGCTCTACGCCCACTCTGACAAAAACAGAATGGAAAGCAGCTTCTCTGACCTAATTATTACACTCGAGAGACCATACTGGCTGTGAGTCCTGGAAGGACTGCTCCCTGCCTTGCAGGCCTTTTCTACCTGCAAGGACTGCGAGGGTGTGGCTTTGGCTAACTCCAGCGACAAAAATGGAGGCTGCTGAACAGACACTTGGGCTGGGGTGTTTTGAGGGTGGTTGTTGCTGTGGGGTGTGGTTTTTTTGTGTATCTTTATTTTAGATCTTGTTGTGATTTAGGTGGAAATTGTTCAGTTTGGTTGTGTATTTTTGAATGTTTTATTTATTGTTTATTTTTGTTTTTGTTTTAAGGTTGACTCTTTTTATTTCTCGCAAAATGCGAAGCAACCTCAGAATGAGACGGCAAATCAAACCTCTCCCTCTTTCCCTCTGCAAACACACGCACACAAACACACACACGCCTCTCCTCCCCTGGCCCCCACCCCCTAAAGTCCGGCAAGTTCTTTCAGTCCTCCACTGTGTTGAGTTGCATCTCTTGTGCTCTGTGGGGCAGGAGGCGGGTTCCAATCACGTGTAGAGGTCAAAATCAATGCGCTTGGAATTGTAGAACTGGCCCTCGGAATTCTCCACCTTCCGGCAGTAAACCCCATCAGGGAAATAGCCTTGGGATACCCAGTCCTGCATCTGGGAGCTGCTAAAGGGGCCATAGAGTTTGGACGTGTTTGTGTTCTCCCATTTGTATTCCCACATGACCTCGGAGAGAGCATCGTCATCGCCCTGCTTTTGCTCCTCACTTCCCACCGCTGGTGTCTTCTCCCCCAGTTTCGCTTCATCAATATCCTCAGCAAACATATCGAGCTCTGGTTCGGCTGCGGATACTGCTGCAGGAGGTTGCTCCAGCGCCCGGAGCCTCAGTGCCAGCTTCTCCCGAGTCTCCTGGTAGATCTCATACACGCCTCGCGCCACCATTTGGTCAGCCAGCCCCGAGAGGCGCTCCAGCTGCTCTTTCCATTCTGGCGACCCGGGCTTCTGGGGCTCTCCTTCCTCGGCTGGCTCTGCTTCCTCTGCCTTGAGGCGGCTCCAGGGCGTCCGCTGACGCCCGCTGTTTTTGGGCCTGCCCTTGTCTCCCAGCCTCTGGATGGCCCTGGCCACCGTCTCGCCAGGCAGCACCAAGGCCACCATCCCTTCCAGCAGCGCCTTCTTGTCCAAAGGTGCCCGTCCCACTTCAAGATCCTCTTCCTCGTCTTCATCGGCAGAATCTAGCAGCGGCTTCTTCTGACCAGGACGCTGCTCCTTTATCCTGACCCAATCTATGTTGTCCAACCAGTTATCCCGAATCACCGCCTCTTTCTTCAAGAAGTAGTTGCCTTCTGAATCAAAATGGCCTTCTTCCATCTCCTCCTGCAAATTGAATGGAGTGATCCGGACCCCATCTTCATAGTCAATAGTTGCAGATTCCTGCCCTTCTACATCATCTGATGCAAGGATGTCATATTTGCTGCCTCGCCCTTCCTCCTCGTCATCCTCCTCTTCACTGTCCAATGAGTGCTTGCCCTTAAAGCGGCTGCCTGGTCCTCCAACTGCAGGTTCCACCAGTTTCTTTTTTGGCAAGTTCATTTCCTCCTCATTCTCATCACCTTGGTCCTCAAAGGTCACCTTGGTTTTAACATTATGGCTCTGAGTCCTCACGCAGCCCCCGCTGCCCAACTCTCAAACCACCGCGGCGAGGCAATCAACATCCGGGTCCCCTTATTTATTGTTTATGACTATTTTTGATGTGTTGTTGTAAGCTGCCTTGAGCACAGTTTTAACTGTGGAAAGGCGGCATACAAATAAAATTATGTATGTATATGTTTGTTTGTTTGAATGAATGAATGAATGAATGTAAGGATGTAAGATGTTAGATAGAAAGCACTTTATTTTTATTTTGCTTTAAATATTCAAAACTTCGGAGTTCTTACAAATTCCAGTACAAAATTAATGGTGACATTTAAGTCTATGCAAGTCATGGTTCCGTTCTAGGTCCACTCAGCTTGTGACCCACTAAGCGAAATTCAGCTTCATGAACCACCTGTTCTTTTATATTCGCAGCTGGATACCTGTGTCTGTGGGGCTGCGTTCAGCTTGGCGGGCTACAAGTTTTGCAGGCCCAGTTTATTTATTAAACAGGCTGGAATAGTGGCAAACAAATACATGCATTTGTAGAGGGAAATTTCATTAAATTTACACACATAAAGTGACATTAGAATACCCCAAAATACCAATTTTTTTTATATAAATAAACTGGATCCTAGGACTCTTCATGTCCTGCTTGTGAGGTTCCAGAGGCAGCTGTCTGGCCAGAGTTAAGACAAGGCTTCTGGAGTAGACAGAATTTTGCTTTGATCCAGGCAGTTCTTTTCTGCCCTTTGTGTATACATCAGTCATGACAGTGCTTCCTATTTACTTGTGGTTCAGCTCAACCGATCTTTTGCCCACGTTCATGTCACTTATTCAGGAACATGTACAATTTGTTATTCATGAGCAATAAACAGAAAACAGTAACACTGTATGAGAATCCTTCTATCTGCAATAGTATCAGTAAGTCAATCTACCCAAGGCAAATGGATCTGGGTATGACGCAGGAGCCAGGGACAGCAGCCAAAAAAATCCCAAAATCAAATGTAGCAGCCTCCCCCGTCAGCTACGATGATGGTGTCTAAGCTCCAGACAACAGAAGCATACAAAATGCAGCTAAGGAAGATATATGCAAACAATTGCATCACAGTGCTGTAAATCAGGCACAAAGTCACTACCACAGTGGTTCTTCATACAAGCTCCAATCATGCTTCAAGGTCAGGGAGTGCTGCTTTTGAGACAGTGATGAGTCCTCTGAAGGATGCTCAGTCCATTCTGAAAGCAGTTCTAGGGTAAGGCTCCCAAGCACTTAGCAATCTCTCCTGAAATAATTTTGTGCACAGTACACTTGCTGACTACATATTCATCTTTCCCAAGAAAAGGATTCTTAGGTGCAGCCTTGTAAGCTGAGCCCACAAAACATTTCTACCAGCTCATCTGCTCATTTGAGTAGAATCTTGAGCTGACATAATAGGCTGTACCATTTCAGGCTAAAAGTGAGGGGTGATTTTTTTTTTTGTAGTGTGCTCTCACTTTTTTAAAAAAAACCTGAACCACCCACCCCTTCCCTGCAAGCATGATGCAAAGTCATCAAGGAGAAAGGTTCAAGTCCAAACTGTTCTCTATTCTAGTTAAAGGGAGCAGTGTTGTTTTTAAACACAGGGCATTAAAATATGTAAGTATACTGATGTGGAAACAAGGTTGGCACAGCAGTGATGACTCACCTCATTGGGTACCAATGGCACTTCCCTGTTACTTCCTCCCTGATTACTCCCATCCCCCAATTTGTAACTATGGGGATGCATGTGTGTTCCACTGATGTGTTTCCCTCATGATGTGATTGTAAGAATAGACTTTTTTAAAATGAAAAAAAAAGCTTTTTCAGTGCATGCTTATTATGGGAGTGGAGATACCAAACTCATCATGATACAGTGAGTAAATGCTACAACACTGGGCAATTCTAGTAATTTATGATTAGTGTAGAGTATAACAGATGACCCTACCTCAACAATGTAGGAATAGTATAGGTATAGGTATAGGTATAGTATAGGTAGTTATTCTGGATTAAATAATCATTTACACAAAGCTGTGGTTCTGCGTATGAAGGTTGTGACATGGGGCAAATTCATTTACAGTGGTATCTCGGGTTACATACGCTTCAGGTTACATACACTTCAAGTTACAGACTCCGCTAACCCAGAAATAGTGCTTCAGGTTAAGAACTTTGCTTCAGGATGTGAACAGAAATCATGCTCCGGCGGTGCGGCAGCAGCAGGAGGCCCCATTAGCTAAAGTGGTGCTTCAGGTTAAGAACAGTTTCAGGTTAAGTACAGACCTCTGGAACAAATTAAGTACTTAACCTGAGGTACCACTGTATTTCTAGAATGGCTACCCCACTTCTCAAATTAAGTCAGAATCCAAGGCTGTGAAAAATACAATAAAAGCACTTAAGAATCAATATGAAAATCAAACAACATAAAAACTAAAGCAGCTAAAAATAAAAATAAAAGTAAGGTAAAATCAAGCATGGTTGGTGAAAAACAGCATTCATGGAAGCAGAATGCTGTTGAGGAGGAAAATGGAGGAGATCTCTTTACGTCAGAAAAAGCCCAGTCTCCAATTGCCACCCACCTCATCTCTGAAGGCAAGAGCACAAGCTACACAAATCTGCATAAGGAAAATAACAATTCTGTAAGGAAAAGCATTGTTTTTATTTTTAGATGATGCATGCATGTGACACAACAAATATGATCTCAATGAGACATTCCCTCTTGTGTGGAAGAGAGAAGGAAGAGCCTGAAATTCTTCCTTAGAGACCTTACAAGCTAGACTGGCACCTGAGGGAGGGGGAGTCTGTCACCTGGCATTGCCACTTCTGATCTGTTCTTGAAAGCTTTTTAATAGTGTCCAGTTCCTTTTATAGTTTTGGCCTCTTTCCTCCTCAAATTAGAATTTTTCTTGGCTGCTTTTACTCCTGTTTCCACCTGCTATTTTAGTGGATTTTGGAGGGATTCCCCCCCATATCCTCTCAAATAGAAATTAGCTGCCTTCAGAAATAAGATGGGATACAAATTTAGAAAACAAACAAAAGCCTGGGCAAGACACAAAGCAAAGGGAGGCAAAGCCTAAAAATACCAGATGAAATACAATGTATTGACAATATTAATGTGCCCAGCAAATTCTAGCATGTCGCCCCATTCAAGGGCTTGATGTAGCTGCTCATTTAAGGAGTGTGTTGCTTGGGCAAGACATCTGGAAGCATGATGCCTTTTCACCCCCTTTTTCATAAATTTATAGCATAGAAGGGCTGATGTCCCAATACTCAAGAGGACCTTCCATCAAAACTTAATTACAACAGGAGCTGCTTGACAAGATCAGGGTCTTGCACCATGTCATATGGAATCAGGTTCTATAGCATTTCAGTTTGGAGAGACCTATGCAAGTAACTGCGATGCATCTAACAACCCCTTCTCCCAGCCAGAAACAGCATCCTGTTGCTACTGCAGAAAATGGTGCCTAATTCCTTATCTTTAGAGGACATGCTAAAGTAGGACACTCAGCTTACATTCAGCTCAATGTGAAGAGTTCATTCCAGCTTAGACTTTTTCATTCATTGCATGCCAGCTGAACTTGTACAGATTTGTTCTCCTGTCTGCAATAAACACGTACAAACTGACGCCGTGATCCTGCTAGTCATTTCTGCCCATTAAATGTTCAGTATGCCAACGAAATGTGATTTACGGCCATCCCAAGTAGTACAGCTAGTTTACGGAAGGCATCCATTAAAGACCACGTGTACCATTTCAGTTCCAAGGAGATGCCCCAAGGAGTACCTATAATGTTACTTGATGATCCTAAACATTTTAAATAATCAATGCGCGATAGTGTGGACCATCTACTGATGAAAGTAGATTACCTATTTTGTTAGAACTCTGATAATGCTGCATGATGAATGTGGATAGAAGAACTGTGCCTCAGAGCTGAAATAAATCAATTTCACACACCCCTCCCCAAACCTCCTTTGAAAATATGGATGCGAAATATCCCCACCAAGGTATCATCTCAATATTCAAATATTTGCCACAAAGCACACCTAGAAGTTCAGGATCTGCTTTTCCATAACTAGCTCCTGCATAGCTGGATCAGTGTCTACATGGTCCGTCCACCTGAATACTGAGAATTTGGGTGAGTATTTCACACAGCAGTCAGCATCTCTTCTCACATGGAAAGGCTATATAACTAGAGAGAGGCTGCCACACAGCCAGGATCACCTTCAAAGGGTTTCATGGTTAGTTCTATATCAATATCTTACAGTCATCAAGTTCCAGTGCTTGATATTTTGATAATTGCTATTGGATAGATGACACACAATGGCATTTGAGATCTGATCTGACAGCACTGGGAGGTAGGCAGGTGATAGCATTCGACAAAAGCATTTATTGACGACATTCTATTTCATCACTGACAGCCCATGGCTTATGAGAGTTTATATTTAATGCCTGCCAAAATATTCATAAGAAGAAACCAACAAGTAACCAAAAGGGGGGGGGGGGTGCCAAGAGGTCCTTAAGAACTTGAACTTCAAAACACAGACAAATGTTCCAAAGCCCAAACTCAAAGTTTTTTTTTTTTGGGGGGGGGAATCACTTTCAAAATTAAATGGTGAAATGAGAAGATAAGGTGATGTTTTAAAATAATGCATATATTTGTGGCTGTGGGTATTCTTTTCAGCTCTGCCACACATATATATTCCTCTTCACTTTTGCCTTCTGTACTTTGCAGAAAAAAGCAATCATTTTCCTACACTGAGGTCCTGCTGTTCCTCTTGAAGATGGATCTAGGAGGGCAACCCAATCTGTTTATGCTGTAGTCGCTCAGGTTTTGAAGCACATCCGGCTATGGCAATTTGATTTGCATATAAAAATATCAGATCTTAGGAATGTAAAATAAGATTTCTTATAAGATTTAACTGCAATACAGTGGTACCTCAGGTCACAGACACTTCAGGTTACAGACGCTTCAGGTTACAGACTCCACTAACCCAGAAATAGTACCTTGGGTTAAGAACTTTGCTTCAGGATGAGAACAGAAATTGCGCAGTGGTGGCGCAGCGGCAGCAGGAGGCCCCATTAGCTAAAGTGGTACCTCAGGTTAAGAACAGTTTCAGGTTAAGAACAGACCTCCAGAACGAATTTATTATTATTATTATTATTATTAAGTTCTTAACCTGAGGTACCACTGTATATGGATGTTAGAAGAATGTTTGAGTAAGGACCAGAAAATGAATGTGGTTTAATAAGATTTTAATTTTGGTTTTGCCTCATGGCACTCAAGAACATTGAAGAGCTTTTTCCTCTCATGGTAGCTTTGCATTTAAGCATTGTATTGCAAGGAACAGCTCATTGCTTGAGACATTTGGAAGTGAACTGGCTAAAACACTCAAAAATGCACTGAACAGAACAATCCTCCCTTGTCAGAGCAATAGAAAAGATGACCTAATAGGTCTTTTCCATCTTAGATCCTGTCATCACAATCTAGTTTTCCTTTCTGAGGACAAATTTTATGCATTACTCTCTCTACCTTCCATTATAGCAAGATGCTGTTTTGTATAAGAAGAATTAGTTTCAAATTTTCTGGAGTCCTCTACTGACCTTGAAGGCTGTGCCTTATATTCAATACTTTTCATATATAACTTCAAAAGTTAACATTTTTGAGCAGAGCAATCCAGTTTGTCACCAACTCTGATCAAAAAGTCCATTTGGAATTCAATGCTATGTGAATTTCAACTTTGTTTTCAAAAAACAGCTTTCCACCTTTTATGGTTGCAAATATGCGATTAACGTGTGTGTGAAATCCCTGCTGAAATTGATGAAACACTTTGATTGATTCAAAGGGAGCTCTGATTAATTTGGGGTAACAGATTTAAAAATAATTATTATTTTAAATCAGAACACTTCTTAAATCAGAGCAGGTGCCTTCTTAGACGAGATACGTGCTCTCCTTTGACATAGGAAAAAATGCTTTTTAAAAGATGGCACATACATTGGCAAAAAGCAAATAAATAATGCATTTTCTTCTTCTTGAAGGAAACTGTCTTATTTGTATGCAAGTTTAAGACAGTCATGTAAAATCCACCCTCCTATTTCCATTAATATGCTTACATAATTAAATGACTGACCACACAATGATGCACATATCTCCTCTGAAGTAAGCCCCACAACATTCAATGGGTCTCACTCCTAGGTATAGGATTACAGCCTAAGATTTATTTAACAGGATGGGAACCCCTTTAAAATTCTGAGGAATTCAAGCACTCACATTGAAAGGAATCACCCATCCAAGTTAGATCTAAAGCAGCATAAATCAAGATGCACAGTAATGGGAGAGGAATAACTGTATATAGAATGGAAGGATTTCAAGTGCGTGGTCAAACAAAAAATATGGGTGTGCAGCTGATTATTCCTGGGACAATGAAATGCACATCTCTCTTCTTTTATCTTGTTATGAGCCATGGTTGGAACAAATTGACAGAACTGTTTGACAGGCTACAGAGTTCAGTTGAAAAGTTGGCAACTGTGTGGGAGGAAGGGAGCCTTTTGAAACATGCATGGATGCGGATCTGAGTGGCCTCATCCTACCTATGTTCTCCTTCTAGTCATAGGTATACGTCCACAGCATCCCAGATTCTGGCATGCTGTGTATTTCCTGGAAAGCCACTATTGCTGGCTGGCTGTCAGGCTGACCTAGGTAGCGGGGGCAGAGGAGTGGAGGGAGAGGTTGGCTTTCCCAAGGACTCTCAAATCAAGCAGCACACATTCCTGGCAAGGGACCTGGAACTTGACAGGAGTGCAGGGATAAGCTGCCAACTAGCGCAGAGGTGGGGGGGGGGGGGAGAGACAGGACACCTGAGAATTCACACTTAAATAGTAAACTTTTCAAAAAGTGCCTTGGAGAGCTTGTTAAGTCGATCACTTAAAGTGAGGCACAGCTTAAAACCATCTCTTACAATGTTTAATTAAAACAAAAGGTAATTTCCAAAGCAAATATACATTTTTTCTCCTATGGGGTAATTCCTGTATAAGTGGGTATAATAATTCAGACCCTGGGATGCCAAACCACCAGACCACAGCCCAAAAGAACATTAGACAGCCCCTCTGCCCCCCCCCCAAAGCCTGTAAAATTGCAAATCAAAATCTGGTAGAGCTTCACTTTTAATGGAAATAAGCAATTGGGAGGGTGGATTTTACATGACCCCCCCCATGCACTGAAAGTTGGTGCAGGAGCAATGTGGCCAAGCAATGGTCCTCCCCATGCAACACCTCCACACTCTCCAAAGATTGACTATGTGCCTACTTGTCTTTTTCATAAGTCTAAATGCATATGGAGCTGCTGTTAGATTTTGACAGAGATGATCTGCACATTCAACCATACACAGGGAATCTGATGGAAATATCTCCCATGCTCTTCATTGGGAAGGAAGCACACATAAGCAATGGCAGGGCAAAGCTCTGGGTGGGCAGGGTTCTAAAACTTGGCCTCTTTTGCAGCTCCCATTCATTTCAGAGGGGCTAAGAGAATCATAGAAGTGTAGATTTTGACAGGACCATGAGGGTGATCTAGTCCAACCCCCTTTGGCCCAACGTGGGGCTTGAACCCATGACCTTGAGATTAAGTGTCTAATGCTCTACTGACTGAGCATGTTCAGGAGAGCTTTCCTGTGGCTTGTACTGTCATTGGCAAGGTATTTTTTCCCATTTGTTCTTACGACACCCCTGCTAATAATCCTGCTTCAGTTCACAGAGTGAATGCAGTTCTGTGTGTCTCTCTCCCCCACTCCGGCACATGAGAAGAAACAGTACAAAATAAAAGAAACTACATGAACAGGCACACTCCATAGAGGCTACAGGATTCAGCTGATATTGGTGCAGAATTTGGATTGACCATGAACAGAATTTTATTTTTAGGTGAGTACAGAACAGGTGAAACTAAACAAAAACTAATGATACAACACAGAGATTATCATACCCACAACTCCATAATCACACCATCAGTTTTCTCAATGCTCTGGACCCCATGTGGAATAATTTTCCTGAGGCCAAGGAAGCTATTGAAAAACCAGAAGCAGTTTACAGAACAGCTAAGAACAAAATTATGTCATTCACTGTGAGAGGCAAGGCTCTGCAACAACACAACACACACACACACACAGAGGGAGAGAGAGAGCTTTTCTGTTAAGGTCTACTTAGTCTTTCCTTTCTCACTTTTTTTAGGGGTGGGTAGGGGAAATCATATGCTGCTACTGTCCTTCTGAAGCAACATACAGAAAAGTATTAACACAACACAGCAATCTACAGTAAGTCTCTCTTTAGAGGTGACTCAGAATGATTGGATGCTCAGTCACTGAGAGATTTGTTGCCGGAAAACCTCTGTGTGCTCAGTGTTGAACAAAGGCCAAGGTTTATTGCTTACCCTTTAGAAATGTCTTTCTTTCACTCCTTCTTTTTCTTTTTGGACAAGCTCTGTTTCTACCCAGCCCAACAGCTAACAGGGGAAAAACAACACCCAGATTTCAAATTAATGTTTTTTTATTGTTTAGTCATTTAGTCGTGTCCAACTCTTTGTGACCCCATGGACCAGAGCACGCCAGGCATTCCTGACTTCCACT
The DNA here is from genome assembly GCF_027172205.1 of Podarcis raffonei. NCBI lineage: Eukaryota > Metazoa > Chordata > Lepidosauria > Squamata > Lacertidae > Podarcis > Podarcis raffonei. Next base: position 27,942,932 of record NC_070606.1, read on the forward strand.
GCCTCCCGCAGTTTGGTCAAACTCATGTTGGTAGCTTCGAGAACACTGTCCAACCATCTCATCCTCTGTCGTCCCCTTCTCCTTGTGGCCTCAATCTTTCTCAACATCAGGGTCTTTTCCAGGGAGTCTTCTCTTCTCATGTATTTAGTCCAAATAGAGAAAAAGTTAACATCATCTTGGCTACCAGTCTTAAGCAAGGTGAATTGCTTTGAGGTGAGGTGAGGAATTTTACTCCCTGTGTTATTCTAGCAGTTGTTTGTAAAGCCCCACCACCAAGACACCCTTTCTAAATTGATTTGCCTGCAGAGGAATCCCTGTGTGTGTTACAGGTGTATTGTCTAGGCCAGGGATGAAGAATATCCTGTCTGGAGGACAAATGCAGCCTTCTCAACCAACTCTTATCTGGTTCTGTTTCAGACCTGTTCTTAGCCCTTTTGCTCAGCAGGGATGTGGTCCTTAAACTTTGCTAATGCATCTCGCATGAATGGAGGGAGAGGAGAGAGAAGTGTGTGAGTCTGTGTAGAAATTAGCTGAACAAACACGAAATCTACAATCACTGCTCTGCCCACCCCTGGCATGTGCCCTCCACTGTTATGCCCCAAAGGGAATACAGCTGAAAAATGTCCCTCACTCCTAAAGGTGTGCTCTTGTGTCTGTAAGGCTTTGCCACTGCCCCACAGACTGTGATAATGAGCATTTCCTACATCCCCCTGCATACCACAAGGGATGCTTGCCAAGACATCATCTGCCAGGGTAGCTTGCCTCCCACTAGGCACCTCTTCCCAGGTTAGGCCTGGGTTTGCTAGGAACACAGCCAGTAGGACAGGAAACGAAGCGGGATGGTTAGGCCAGACACATTTATGTTCACCTGGAAAGTAATGAACACAGCCCTTTTCGGTGTATAAATATGTAAAGGTATTTCGATGATTCTGTATACAGCTTCAGTCCCCCTTGCATTCAATATCAGCTCCAGAATTCTCACTTCTGGATTTGACCCTGACAAAGCTCCAATTCCCTCTATATGGACAGATTACAAGCACATTCTCCATGAGGCAAGGTGAAAGTGTACAATGGTCAGCTGTTATGCACATTAACCTTATTGCCAACGTATACATATAAAAGGTTTGCTACCCTTTCTAGGTGCATCGGCACATTTGAGTTTTTAGGTGAGTCTTTTGATCATTGCCCCCATTGGCCACTTCTGTCCTTCAGCCCTATGTACTTTTCAAGGGAGAAAAAGGGAGCTACATCATGACTAAGGGGGCAATGGGAGGTGGGGAAGTCTCAGATATTTTGTGGGTGTCAAGAGAACTAGAGGAACCACTGCAACCCCAAGCACTATGTTGGTGACTCCAGTATGTATGTGGTGCATGAATTTATATGTTCCTGCACGCACACAAGGGTACTCAAAGTGGCTAACTATTAAACCACATATCATCAATATTCAAATATAAAACTGCAGAACATTTTGCTTTCCAAAGATGATTGTGGAACACAAACAGAAAATGAAATATTTCTGGATGCACTATCATCTTTCAAACGCATTTATAGATACCACTAAGCAGAAGTGACTATTCAATTTGATGGCGCACATTATTTTGACGTTTAATGGCACTGTGAGAGTTAAATGTCTGTTGCAATTTTCTTTAGTTTTCTCTTCTTTCTGCTGAATTACCCCAAATCTTGATATTTATTTAAAACTAGATTTGGCATATAAAATTCTCCCTTAATACAAGAATAAGCAGTTCTGTGGTACCACTTGGATAAAGGCAGAATTTTTGTCACACTCCAGCACTACCCAAAACCTATGTGTTTAAGGACAGCTCCTGTTGCTGGTTTTCTAAAAGTGGTTTGAGTTGGTGGATATATGGCAGGGATGTTGGGGAAGAACCTTTCTTTCCTTGCTCCAAAGCTCTCCTCTTTGCAACAGGCATGATGAGCAAAAGAGAGAAGAAGAGAGGGAAAAGGTTTGTCCTATGATAGATCACTGTGCCAACACATTCTCCTCCACCACCACCACCACAAGCAAAACTAAGCCATCTTCCTGTTTTAGCAAGCAGTGTGGGGAGCAGATGGTTCCTATGTTCTTCAAGGGGAGAAGAAACTTTGTGAACAAGGGGCAAGCACTGGGGGTCTTCACGCTTGATGTTTGGCAGTTTAGCCTCTGGTGACAAGGAGCTCCCGCCTGAGGCTGATACAATGCATTTTTGTGCATGAAATGCACCTGGAGACAGAGATGGCATTGCTTCTTTGACCCATTATGATGCAGAGCCATAGCTGGGTGATCTTGTGCCCCCGGCAGAACTGTCCAGATTGCGCCCCCTAGCCACTGATAAATTAGCTCTTCTTTCCGCCTCTCCTCCAACCCCCCCCCATTCAATTCACGCTCTATTTAAAACCTTTTCTTATGAGGCAATGATCAATATTTTTATTTATAGACATATTTATTAGCCAATTTTGTGCCACTCCTCCCATCTGTGCCCCTGAAGGGAGCCCACCTCACCACCCCCAAGCTACAGCCCTGTTATGATGGTGCATGTATCGGTCACTAGCATGCTTTCAAAAGAGGGAGCTTTGAATAGCCATGCACAACTTGTTACCCTACCAGGATGAACACAACCTATTAGTCATCCATTGTAATCTGACAGAAACTTGACAACCCCACCTTGTGTTTGCTGTCCCAGGCAGCAAAACCAGGTGTCTTACTGATCTGCTGCAGGGTCCCCTTACACGGCTGGTAGGCTGCATTTGGTTTGGAAAGTCACAGGTTATGCATGCCTGGTCAGGGTGTTGGGAAAGAAAGATCACATCCGGCAGAGACTTCAGAAATGGGAGATGACTTCGCCGAAATCTTTTTGCAATTTTAAATGGAGCATGTTGAGATTTATATGGGCATAATTCCCTCTCAAACATACAAGCCACACTGCAATATTCAGCATCTAGAGGTCAGGATGATGCTACTGGTATTTTAAAGAGTCTAAGCCTCATTATAATTTTAATTAGTTACAGAAGAAAACTGGGAGAGGGGAATGAATCCAGCTGTGCAAATAATCTTCATCTTTAAGGCAAACCATTTCCAATCCAATCCAGTTTCTGGCCGGAAACCCCAGTGCAGCTAAACTCCATAGTGAGGATGCTTCAAAAGATTCTGATGAAAAGAAGCCTCCCATCTCTCTCTTCCTGGAGGTGATTGCTGAGTATTTACATACAAATCAGATCTCAGAAGATGGAATCAGCACTGGGGCCCTGGTGCAATTGTGCGATATGTAATTCTGCTCTTAGCAACACTGCCAGTGCCTCTGGGAGCTTAAGCTCCCAGCCTGAGTGGCAGTCAAATGCAGAAAAAAGCAAAAAAGGAGGCAAATTGGCAGCGTTTTTTGTCTTTTATTGTAGCAACACTGCATGGTGAAATGTGTGTTTCAGTTACACCCAAACACTTCACCTGGAAGACAACTAAATTCTAGGCTATTTAATGCATAGAATAGCAAGAAGATACCTTTTTGTATCTGATCAAAATATTGGAAGCAAGTTTTTGATTTACACAGGGCACTTCTTGGGGAAAATTCCATAGATGTTGTATGTGTATGAGGCTAGAATCAAAGGTATGTGTGCATCACTGCCATAATTTATCAATTTATATAATGCTTACATGCCAAAATGGCATGTACAATTATAAAATCGACACAAAATTAAAGTTGGTAATGCAACGCTTCCATCGAAACAATAAAAATACCCTTAATTAAAATTTACCAAAAAAATCCCCCACAGGGCAATTAAAAAGCATAACAATTAAAACAGTTACAAGAAAAATTAAAACAATTAGATTAGGAAGTTCAAATTAAGGGGAATGCTTGACTAAACAGATGTGTTTTCAGTGGAATAACAATGCTGATGAAATGAAGGCTCTCGTATTTCAGCAAGGGGGAGATTTTCATATATGGGGTGGTGAGAGAAAAGGCCCTGCCAGAATCCACAGGATTTATCCAGTTACTTAGGATCACAGGAAGCTGCCTTGTGCAGAGTCAGACCATTGGTCAATCTAGCTCAGCACTGTCTACACCAGTGTTTCCCAAACTTGGGTCTCCAGTTGTTGTTTTTACTACAACTCCCATCACCCATAGCTAGCAAGACCAGTGGTCAGGGATGATGGGAATTGTAGTCCAAAAAAGATGAAGACCCAAGTTTGGGAGACACTGGTCTAAACTAACTGGTAGCAGCTCCTCAGGGTTCGTAGCAGCCCTACCTAGAGATGCTGGGGATTGAACCAGCGACCTTCGGCATGCAAAGCAGACACTCTGCCACTGAGCTATATAGCCTTTCCCCACTCTTGGGGTCTGGAAGGTATTTCTAACCTTCTTTCCAAGCAGTAGGCATGGCACAGAGTACACTTTAACTGAATCCTTAATGGCAAATGCACAACACAAATTTTGACCATTCATTTTGATTGCCTGTTAAAACGATCAGTCCCTATTCACCAACACCCTTTGGAGGAGGGCAAACTTTTAAGCACTTATTCTTTTACCAGGGTTGGTTGACTGCATGAAGGAATCCCTCATGATCAAGGCACCTGGTCCCAAAATGTACCATGCCACAGAGAAGATCTCAGCTGAGCTTTTTCTCTGGAGCCGTGTGTTTCAAGTTTGTCGACTGCATAAGTTAGTGCAGTGGGCAGAACCACACAGTGTGTAGTTCCACAGCATACCCTTCAACATTTCTCCAATGAAAATAGGAACGTCCTATTATTAATAATAATGATAATAATAATAATACCCCATCCATATGCCTGGGTTGCCCCAGCCAGCTTTCAACATACAAAAAATTATAATAAAATAGTAATCATTAAAATCTTCTCTATACAGGGCTGCCTTCAGATGTCTTCTAAAGGTTGTATAGTTACTTATCTCCGTGGCTCGGGGGTTGGATAACTCCATACCCTCCAACATTTCCCTGATGAAAATAGGGATGTCCTAAGGAAAAGCGGGACATTCTGGGATCAAATCAGAAATTGGGACGGCTTCTGTAAATCCAGGACTGCCCCTGGAAAATAGGGACACTTGGAGGGTCTGCCACAGAGGGGGTAAAACCAGCTGGGTTTTTTATGTGAGATTCAGCAGGGGAAAAAACAGTATGAAGGGAAATACAACTAAAGAACCCCTCCCCTCGGTGCCAGTCTTCCACTTCAAACTGTAGCCTCAGTGGCTGTATGGTGTAAAAAGAGCACAACCAAAGAACTGTTAAAATCACTGTGTACTGCCAGAGGTAACATAGTACAAAGCCGCCATATAAACACCAGTCAAAACACTGAGGGCTTCTGCAGACTGGTGAGGGTTTTCTTTCATTTCATTTTTTGAGGGTGCATTCTACAGCATGTCACCAACACAAGAACACAATACATTAGGACCTATATAATGGACCGTCCACAAACCACTCTACTTCATTTGTTCTGCGATGCTTCCCCATTACTATCACATTATTGCTACCTGGAGGGGCTTGCTTGCACAACTAGAACCAAGAGGGGGAAAAGTAATAAACCCAGAAGAGTTGCAATATAAAGTTGCAGGATTTCAGCAGGATCTTATGGAACATATACAAAGCCATATGTTCTCTCCAAACATCTGGAAGGGTCCTTACAGAACTGTAGACAGGGCTGTCTTAAGTATATCCAGCGCCGTGGTGCAAAAATCCCTCCGGCATCCCCCCCCTTCCCATTTCCCAGAGTTGCTGACCATTTTAGGGTGCTGCTGGCAGCTTTGCAGGGCTGGAGGAGGCGGGCAGCGGCTGGAGGGAGGTTCCTCCGGCAGGGAAGAGGTGGAGGCTCTGGGCGCGGCGCTGTTTCAGCGAGGCGGGTGAGGGCGAGGAGCTGATGCTGGGAGGTGCTGTGCTGCACCCAGCCTCTGCCTCTTCCTTGGCACCTGTGCCGCCGAGGCCACGGCAGGTGAAGGCTTCGGGCGCACACTGCTTCCGCGTGGCATGGCGGAGGCGGGCGAGGGCAGCAAGCTGATGCTGGGAGGTGCCACGTCCAGCCTCCGCCTCTTCCCTGGCGCCCTCCAGAACTTGGCGCCCTGGGGCTCCGTGCCACTTGCCTCTATGGGCAAGACGCCCCTGACTGTAGAAGTGGGAAGAGGGGTTTCCTTGGACGTTATGGGTTTGAAGTGTTGCTTTGGAGAAGAAGATAGATAAATGGCTCATTAAGGTCTGAGCACGATAATCCAGTATGATTGTGACTTAGAAAATAACCTTCTGAAATGCCAAGTAGTTGTGTATATTTGCTCTTTGCTTCAATATGCAGGAGACATTCGTTAGCAATTGTGAGTATCCTCTTACATGTAAGTAAACTAGTCAGTTGCTACTGTCTCATCAGTGTGAGGAGCAGCCTTGACGGCAAAGCAACCCCACTGCACAGAATTAAAAAAGAAAAAAGGAGCATTTTGAACAAGATGCCAAGCTATGTTTTCTTTCCTTCTCATCTCATCCAGCAGCTGAAGAGACACTTCTGAAATGATTCACTGAATTTCACACTCTGTATTCTCAAGAAAATTTGGAGCACTACCATCTTGTGGCCTTTCTGAGTAAGGCAATCAAGAGAATTTTTTTTAAAAGGTGCTTCTAAAACTTATGGTGGATGTCCATAGAGATTCCCTTTGTGGCAACATCCCTCTGGCAAATATAACACATATCCAAGCTCTAATGCAGTGCTGGGTACTCATTTTGGAATAAACCCAAGCCGGGGGCACAGGAAAGACTACTCCTGCTCTGTTCATAAAGCTTCTGAAGAAAGATGGACTGTGCCCATGTCTAAGAAATATAAAAATAAAATAAAATAATTGTCTTGGTACGAACTGCTTCCACACAACAGTCAGAGCCATCGTCAAATCGTTACATAGCCATAAAATTCTATAGCGCATTTTGTTATTTTAAATAATAATAATCATCATCTTGCAGGGCAAAATATGCAGAAACTGAGTTTTTTTCTGGCCTTCTTCCACTGAGTATTGCTGGCAATACTTTCTCCTCTGCGCCTCAAAACCTCCAGAGGTTCTGATCTGATTGGTCTATGTGACATGGAGCTGTATTATATCATCACAGTGGGGACTTGCCTGTTGAAAAGTGATTGATTGTTACCTATAAATACTGTCGGGCAGCACTGTGAGAGTCGTGAAATAAATTGCTTACCAGGCACATGCGAGGGACAACCTCCCAATGTGGTTAAGACTAGACAAAGAAAGCTAAACACAATTAAAAAAACAGACGTGTTGCATTAAATATGGATGTTGGCTTAGAAGCTCCTTCATGTGTAATACTGCAAAATCTTCATGCGGAACATAAAAGGAATCTCTAGAGCCCAAGTCTCTGTACTAAGCACCAACAAAAGTGGTTCTTAGCTAAAGACTGGATGCATGTGAAGCAGCATCTGGGACTATGGGCTGCTGTTATTAGTATTATTATGCTGTGTTAGTTTACAGGAATTTCCACAGTGTGGCAAGAATATCATACATCCCTTGACAAATGTTACTCCCTTCCCTCAGCCTGAAATAAATTGGAAACTCAACCAATTAACATATTTAGATGGAGTTTGGGAAGTGAGACGATATGGAGGTTTCAGTGGCATGCAGTGGGGAGAGATGCTCCTCTGTCTCCAGATGGAGGAAGTTCACGGGACAGAAATAAGAACATGGTACATCTTGAGGTCAGGCGGGGAATGATATATTCCTTACTATTTGACTATCGTGGATGAACACTTGCAGCAGTCATGACTCTTCTAACTGACTTAGGCTGCAATCCTAACCTCTGGCCAGCAGCATTGAGGCTTGATGAAGCAGTGTGACCAAGGTGGAATCTACACACATATAAAAAATGCTGTGAAAATGCTTTTGGAAAATACATTGAATTTTGCATAGCTCACTTTCGCCATCTAGTGCTGCATTTGTATATTGCACTTCGCAACACATTTAAAACGTTTTATTTGCAGCTGTATAGCTGAGTCCCATTGCAGCATCACATTGGCCAGGGCAGGGTTGGGGATGGAGCAGGGGGAGGGAGTTCCTTTGCCTCACCAGCTCTCAGGGGCCTGAGTTTCTGCTTCCAAAATGCCCTGTTTCATGGGGTGAGGGGTTCCACTGGCTTCTACCCACCCACTGTTTGGGCAGGTGCACTGGAGCACTCTTTCCCAGATGTGCTTCCAGCTGCCAGCTGAGACTGGTGGAGCTGGGCAGGTGAAGGAGCACTTCCGCTCCACCCAAGTCCCAACCAGCCTGATGGAGCGTTGATTTTGACTGCTCTGTTATTTGATAATTTATTATTGCCTGTGGCTAACAAAGCCAGTTTGAATAAGAACTTCTTGTTTTTATAATAGGAGCAAGCTCTCCTAGTATTTAGAACAAAAGCACGTCACTTGTTTATTTAAAACTGCTTCTCTCCAGGTGTATATCTTCCAAGGTTTTAGATGTATATTTCACTTCTTTTTGGTTGTTGTCATTGGCATCCATCTGTCTCAGGAGACAAGGGAAGTGTGCCTTCTGGGGTTAAGCCACTGGAGAGTTACAGCGCCTGCTGTGGCTGTAGAGGTTGATACAGGAAATATGTTTTATTGCAGGTGGGGCAGATGAAGACGTCTGGTTTTGCTTTAATGTTTGCAATATAATAGCATGTGTCTACAATACAACTAATTTACAATGGACTGTAATGACCTGCCTTAGTTTAACAAATCACATTTTTTTAATGCAAGGCAAATCATTGCAATCAATTCTGACTGATGCCCAGAGTGAATGAGATGTGTGCTAAGTTACTGGTGCTCTTTATTCTCTCATTTCTCTCGACAACATGGAAGGACAACTGGCCCAAATAGCTTAAGACTACCATGGTTCCTTTATTTTATTGTCCAGTATGCCTAAATGCAAACTATGAGATAAAAGGATTAATATAACCAATGCAGCAGGGAAATCAGGCAGGGTTTGCTGGCGTTATGGCAGTTTCATAGGTTGGGCAGCCATGCATGAGAACAGTAATAGCCGCTCTGTTCCTACTTCTCCCATTCTGTGTACCATGATTTAAGAGTGCCTATTATGAACAACATAAAAAGAGCTGAAATGGATCAGACTAACAGTCCGTGTAATACAGCAGGGGCTCTCCAATGCTCCTGGGGAGTTCCTAAGCAGGGCTTGAAAACCCAGTTATTCAGCGCATGCTTCCTCTGAACCAGGAAGTACCATTGCATCATCATGACCAATAGCCATTGATAGGCCTGTCCTCCATGCTTACTTTACCCCCTTGACCAGGGCTTTTTTCAGCCAGAACTCACCAGAACTCAGTTCCAGCACCTCTCATGTGGGCACCATTGCCATTACAAGAAAACAAGGGAGGCGTTCATGGTGAGTTCCGGCACCTCTTTTTCTAGAAAAATAGCACTGCCGTTGTCCATTACTGTGATTTTAAATAACCTCCAAGTGTCTTGGAAGAGTTTCATCCCTTCTGATTCTCCCTTCTGACACCCTTCTAACCAATCACCTCATATTTGATGACTTTCCTGTCTTGAAATTGACAGTTGTTGTTTTGGCTTCTGGGGTGACTTCCTATTTACTTAAACGTTGACCCTGATAGTGACCCAGTCCCTGGTTCTGAGAAGTTTGCAATACTTTTATCTCATACCAGAAGCTGACCACCATGCTGTGGGTGGTGGAACTCCTCTCTCTCTCTCTCTCTCTCTCTCTCTCTCTCTCTCACACACACACACACACACACACAGGCTGCATAAACCCTATCCATATTGCTCCTGCACACCTACCGATTGCCCTTTAATGTCTATTGGACTCACGCAGAATCATTTAAATGTACCAGTTAATCTGATTTCCATTCATGGCTCCACTAAATTCAGATGGTTGTTGCGGTACAACTTGCCAACACAGTGATCATGATTCATACAGTCTCCATGTCTGTCTTCAAGGACCCTGAGATGGAGACCACACATGCCCTGCTCTGACATCCAGCTAAGATAGCTGACTTTGACATGCAAAGAATGATGTTAGGAGCAAGCCGACTACCCCAAATCACCCTGTTGACATGCATAGGAGCCATTTAAATTTGGGGCAACTCAAAATTAACCTGAGAAAACTGCATACTTATGTTAGACTTAATTCAGGCACAACATTTTTCAAGGCAATCTATAATTCAGTAATGACACAGAAGTGCCTCAACTGCTTTTCAGAAATGAAAAGCGATAAGCACGGGAGTTGTTATTTACACTGGGCATATTTAATAAACTAAAACATTAAGCATCAGATTAAAGTGATGCATGTATCATTTACACCATGCTAAAAATCACTGCCCTCATTTATTAGAGCAACAAAATATAAGATTTTTCCTTTATTTACTAAATAAATTGCCTTTGGTTGATGTTGTGGCTAAATATACAGGCAGGCAGGCAGATATATCTGTAATCACACATTTCTTGCTTTCTAACTATGACATTCTTGCATGCCACCCCCAATATTTGAGCGGTGTGAGATTCCACGGGTTCCAGGTGCTCACCCCAGAGCCAGTGTTTCCTTTTGGGAATGAGGTACAGTGGGAACTGTGGTGCAGAGAATCTCTTTGCTCTGGATTGCCAACCCCCTCCCCAGAGGCAGTACTTGGACTCCCAGCTCAAGGAAATCCAAAAACTTTATTTAAGAAATCAGTGCATGCTCACAGCATTAGCTAAAAAACCAACAACCCCAGGATACAGGATTTGTACAGTAAGTCTACAACAGATGTCATGACTAGGTGATAACTAAGACGTCGTCCCAACAGTTGACACACCTCTCCCACTCTACTTTTAAAGGACAGATAATTCACACAGTTCTTATCCCAGGCAAGAAGCACAAACTGAGTCAGTCCCTCCAAGTCTCCATCCACCTCTGGCTCAGCTACCCCTGGCGCTAGGCTGCCCACTTCTTTGGCTCTCAAGGGGACCTTACTCTTCAGCTGGAAAGTTCCAGAAGCTCCTTTCCCTCTGCTCCAACCAACCCTTCTCTGCAGAGCGTTCTTCGGCAACTGGGGTCTGATGTCCACCTTCAGCTTTGGGTAATACTGGAAAAACCTGTTTCTTGATCAAGCTGGAGGATGTGTCCTTCAGCTCGTAGAGGTGGGTGAAGGTCAACAGGAGGATGTCTTTCAGCTTCGCCTGCTGCTCTGGGCTGGATGCTGAAGAAGAGCTCCGTTTCTGGTCCCTGGATTTGGGGGCCGTTTCCCCTCCATTCGGGGCCACCACAAAGCTTTGAGGGACTCCTTTTCCTTTCACCTGCTGAATGACCCCTCGCTCTAGCTCACTCTTAAGGGCCTTCTTGAGGAGGTAGTTCCTCCTCTCCAGCTCCAGTGAAGGGTACTTATAGATGATATACTTCCGGATGGCCACAACTAACTAAGCATGCATTGATCGCCTCAATCAAAATGGCATCCATCTTGGGATGAGAGGAAGCCGCCATATGCATCTCCTTCTGTGCTCTGGCTAGCTGGCTGGCAGAGAGGGTAGCCCAGGCAGGGATCTGGCTGCGACATCTGTCACCCCACTGATTGCCAGGGACCTTACTCTCCAGAGGTGGGGTAGGAACTGGCTCACATGGTTCTCCATCCCCTTCTGTGGTGTCTGGCAATAGTGGAACAAAGGCCACCCCAACTCTCTATTCATGCTCCCCTCGCCATCAGCCTCCGGATCCTCTTCCAGCAGATCTTATCAGCCCCACCCTAGTCAGCGCCATGGGACCCACAATACTCTACAGTCTACACAATACTTTGGTCGGCAGCCACCTGCTTCCAAACAATCAGCAGTTTTCCCTCCAACTCCAATGCAGTTTTCCTTTCCATTCCAGCAACCCCAGTTCCTCTTTGCACCAATTCCCACTTTTCATGACATGGGCTTGACACTGCATGAGGCTGTCATCAAAAATAGCACCCTGGTAGGGAATTTTCCCTTTCCATACCATGTAGCACCACTTACCCTGTGTCATAATATCATTCTGCTACCTTTGCTCCCATTGCGCATCACTGTCTAATGGGAGCAGCAAAACTGCACCACAGAAATGATGTCAAGAGATGGGGAAAGACGCATGGTAAGTTACAGAGGGGGAGAACGTGACACAGACCTGCCCAGTTTGAGCAGCGGCCCTGTGTTTCTTGCTGCCCAAACTCAAGACAGTTCCCCCCCCCACACACACACAAATGAGGCATTACAGTATGAATACTTCCCTCTTGGAAATACCCTGGCTAATTCATCCAAGAATTCAATTTGTCATTCTGGCACTTGCTCTATGCTGGTAGTTCATATCTGCAAGAAAGGGGGGGGGGGGGAAACCAACCCGAAAAACCCTTCAGGCATTTTTCACACATGAAGCTTAAAATGCACCTCTAAGCTTCTCACATACTGGCTTGTGTTATGCCTGAGTTGTTAATGTGGAATGGGAAATGGGTGAGAAGAAATTTAATGTACGTTGCAGCCAATGTAAATCTGCTGCTCACAATACGGACTGATTTCAGCTGTTTAAGCATCATGTGAGAAAATGCTTTAAGAACTCTTTCTCCGTTCTGTCATCCTGAACCGATGAGAGTCCCCGGTTAACACCAAATATGTTTATCACTGGTCTCTGTATTCGCACTTTACACTGCTACAGTGCCACTCTACTTCAGTTACTCCCATACAGGAGGTCATCCGGGGGTTTTATTCTGCAAAACCTCCCAGGCTCCCTCCCCATTTTTAACTACGGCTTCCACACATTGTGGCATCAAGACTTGGATTTTATGAACATGCTTCTTTACCACTTTAAAGCAGTAAGCAAAAAGTGACAAGCCGAGTTTCTTTTAATGTTTCCATGTATGGTTTTGTGTTTTTTGTGTGTGTTTTTTAAAAAATAAGTCTCCTCTCTGGGGGTTGGGGGGCACATAATTCAGCAAGAAGGGGGAAGACCACGACCACAACTCTCATTCATTTCCATTGGGAATTGAAAGCTTCCCACTGAAGAACTAAGTTCTACTCAAAGTAGAGCTGCTGGAATTAAGTAACCTAAGTTAGCCATGCCTGTAAATTTCAATGGGTCTATTCTGAGTAAAACCCACTGGATAAAACCCTTGGTGCGTAGGTGAGCCCCTCTGAGAACTGAATCCTATACATGAGTTTTCACAACCAAGAAAGCCCTTTCTCAAGTCACCACCCATCTAACCTCTGAGAGGAGGGCAACAGAGAAGAGCCTCCTTCACAAGCACCCTGTGAGGTGGGTTACTGTTAGGCTAAAATATAGTGATTAGCCCAGGATTGCACTGTGGCTGCGTGGAAATGTAAATATGGGTCTCCTCATTTCTTGTCAGACATGCTCAAACCACAATACCTCAAGAATCGCCTCTTCCTGTATGAACCGACCCAGACCCTATGGTCATCATCTGAGGCCCTTCTTACTCCTGAATGGATGCAGCTTCTTCTCACAATATGGAAGTACCGTATTTTTTGCTCTATAAGGCTCACTTTTTCACTCCTAAAAAGTAAGGGACAATGTGTGTGCATCTTATGGAGCAAATGCAGGCTGTGCAGCTATCCCAGAAGCCAGAACAGCAAGAGGGATTGCTGCTTTCACTGCGCAGCGACCCCTCTTGCTGTTCTGGCTTTTGAGATTCAGAATATTTTTTTTCTTGTTTTCCTCCTCCAAAAACTAGATGTGATGTATTTTTCTATAGGCAAAACATGACACTTCGACAAGCAATGAAACAGCTTTTAAATAACGCTATTGGTGTGAGTTGCAATTATATCACTGAATTGTGGGGCAATTCTGCAGTGACAGGGTAACATTACATTTTGAATGGTATCTATATTTTCATAGAATATCTCATATGAGTATGTGCTATAAACTGCAATCCTATTCACCCTCACCTGGGAATAAGACACATTTAACTCAATGGGACCTACTTCTGAGTAGACATGCACAGAATTAGCTGTTCTAAAAGCACAGAACCTTAAGGTTTTATTACAGAAAAAAATACTTTCCATACTACCAAGTAGGTTCATGCTTTGTTGGCATGCGTCTAAATAGCCACTAGGTGGCAAAATTGCCTTACTTCTCAAAATGGTTTTGTTTTAAGGTGTATTTAAACCGTAAACAGCAACTTACATCCAGGGCTTGAACTAACAGAGATTTTTTTGTAGGTCTTCCTGTCTGATTTCTTCATCTAAAGCTACAAAAACAGAGTTGTATTTTAAAAGCACTGAGATTGTATTTTAGCACTGGCTTTATACCAAAATGCTTGTTTAGTGAACAGCCACAGCTCACACATATACAACTATCAGCTTGTGTAAGACAGAAAACAAAATGAATCCACTATTTTACGCACAAAGTAAAATCACATGAAAAAGAAAGCAAGAAACCCAGTGAGACGCAAGCTATTACTGCAAAAGCAAGGGACAGGAAGAGATTTTTAAGAAGCATTGTGAAAATAAACAAAATGTATACATTATGGTCAAATGCATTAAAAGAAATATCCATATTATATCATCAACTACAACAAATTTGTGTTGTCTAATGCTATAAGTAAACACTTCCTTTTCCAAAAAGGTTATTGAAGCTCAAAAATGTGAGATTCAGCAGGAAAAGACTGACAAAAAAGAACTGCTTTGATATTTCAGTATTTTATGTTTCATTAATCATTTCAGTCCTGAAATTAAACTACCCTATAATAGAAACTAGTGTGATCCTTCTTGTCATCTAATAATCAAAGATCTGCACCCCATATCTGTCATTTGCAGATCTCCAACTATGTTTACGATTCATTTGAGCTGCTTTAGGAGTTTAGGGAACTATTCAGTAAACTATCCTCACTCAGCAAAGCACATGCTTTTAAAATCCTATCAAATTTAGAAAGGCAGATTTGCTATCAAACACAGCTTACAAGATGTGATTTCGAAACACTCTGCAGGGTTTCCAGATCAAATCTGTGTGGGTGAAATGAAGCAAAGGGGTTCTCGAAACCAAAAGCTTTGACAACAATGAGCAAAAGGGATTCAGTTCAATTAAGTGCTTCAGTGTCTGCTCGAGATCCCGATTAACAACTTTAGCTTCTTTCCATTAATGCTGGAGAGACGGCGAAGCATCAGACATACACACAGACAAAAAAAAAAAAGCAGCAGTACAAAAGGCATATAGGGAACTATTAACACACATGAAAGCAGCTGTGTACAAAATGGCTTCTATCATCAGCCTCTGCCTGGCAGCATCCTCAAGGGGTGGTTGCTGCTGGTTACATCCTCTCCTCTTGGACCAGTTATCTTCACAAAGAAAGCCACTAGAGAGACAACTAGATGCCTGGCACTAAGAGCCAAAATTGACAAGGGCTGGCTCAGTGCACTGCATCAAGCCTTTGGCACAACGGCTGTATTTGCAGCCTTTCTAAATGGATTAAATTTCCTTCCTTCCTCCACAAAGAAACGTAGCTGCACATAATTAGAGCTGTGTGGCTATTTTGTTAGTTTGAACCTAAGGCTTCTGAAAACATGATGGTTTTATTTGTTTTTTTGCTGGATCCTCATTCGGCTTTTCAAAAATTTCAGCACCCCTTTTGGAAGTGTTTTCACACTATTGCAATTACTTAATATGCAAGAACAAACAAACAAAAATTCACTTCCAAGAACCCTTCTCAAAATGCTTTTCTGCAAGCTTTGGTGTTGTACATTTTTGAGACGAGCATTTACTAAACATTCAAATGTTTCTCAAAACATTTGTTATCTGCATTTGACATCCAATCATCTATCAATCACTTCAGTAATTAGAAGCTGACCCTTGAGAGTACCTGATGACATGCTGTGGCCTTTAATGGTATTTAATATTCAACACTTGACAACTTGTAAGACTGCGTGTTGACCTTCGCCAAAATCAAAATATAGATGCCAATAAGCCTACACATTTTAACTGATGGTAGTGAGTGGGCGAGGCAAGAATCATATTCAAAGTCTGAATTCAGATTCAAAGAGCTATATTTGAAAATTGTATGGTAAGACGATGCCATGGACTGGCTGGATACAGAGGAGTGGTGGGAGGAACCAGCTG
Organism: Podarcis raffonei; assembly: GCF_027172205.1. NCBI lineage: Eukaryota > Metazoa > Chordata > Lepidosauria > Squamata > Lacertidae > Podarcis > Podarcis raffonei. The sequence continues at coordinate 27,958,987 of NC_070606.1, forward strand.
GGGAACTCTCAAGGGAACTCCCAGGAGAAGAAGGCTCAGAACCCAGGGACTGGGGACAGATAGACGATGATGCGTGATCAGAGGCAGCTGACTGGGAGGAGGAGGTGTCAGAAGCTGAAGAGGTAACAGGGCTTAGTTAGCAGGAAGAAGCTGTATTAGAGAATAGTCCAGACTCAGAAGCAGGGGAGGCAGGGGGCCAGGAAGCAGAGAAGAGGCAGGCTGCAAAAGAATCCAGGGAGTCTCCTCTCCTGCTGCAACCAGCTCCCCTCGTCTCCCAGAACCCACAGAGGTATGAAGAGGGTGGAGCAAACAGACAAGGCAGCCGAGTCTCATATTGTTTGGAGAGAAGGAGGTTTAGAGAACTGTGGGAAGGTGGAGACCTTCAGTCATCGCAACTGCCTCACTGGGGTAAGGTCTACTGGGAAGAGCTGCTGGGCTCGTTAGGCCTGAGCTGTTTTGTTTCTTTGATTAAAGAGTTAACTTCACTGCCAACCTTGTGACTTATTGCTGGCCTGCTCATGACACCCACCCTGATACACTGAATTTCAAATGCTTGTGAATTTTTAGTTGGATTCTAGTGCTACTTATGACTCCCCGCACCTCAGTATAGATACCGTACAGATCTTATTACCACTATTTGGTGCACAGTATTTGCCAATAGCATTTAGTTCACACTGCATGATGACAGGGTCCCACAAGGATTACCAGTGATGAGTGACGGCAACATTATTTAACAAGGTGCACTAAGCATCTCTCTCTCTCTCTCTCTCTCTCTCTCTCTCTCTCTCTCTCTCTGTGTGTGTGTGTGTTTAAAACAGTCTCAGAAGGCTTACATTTACTTACTTACATTTAATTTACATTTGGCATCAAAAGTTGTGTGCCAAATAATTATTCATCATTTGCATATTGCACACGGCGCTTTAAAGGCAACCCAAAGAGCTTTCAATCTAAATGCTGACGGTGGTGGAATCAAAGGAAAGAGGCAGAAGGGAAAGAAAATAGATAATGAAGGATGGCCGTGAGCAAATGCAATTTCTTGTGTGCAAGCTGAGCTACAGTTGTGGATGAGAACTATAGGGTTAAGTTGAAGGCTTGATGGGAAAAGGTTTTTAAGATCACGCATGTATTCTGACATTTGGGAACCTCTGTTACCACTCAGGCACCTCTCAGGCATGCAATATCTAAATCTTTCTCTAGGTATCTTAAGCAATTCAGTCAGACAAATTAAAGAGCTCTCCATAACCCTTAAGCTTGCTTCTGGTTAACTGGCAACCGTTCTTCTCACATCTGACAAAGACAAGCCTGTCTAATAGATATGCAGCAATGCATTCCTTGGGAAATCCCAACAAATCAATTCCTTTATGATTGGCAGCCAGCCTAAATTAAATGGTATGGTTGACTTCGGTTGGGCAGGGGTTGTTTATTTTGCCGTGTTTATTTTGCATATGCTTTCACTGTCCTAAAAGAATATTTACATTTTTTCACCATTTGTCATTTAACAATTTTTGTTTGAGGCGATTCTGACTACTTTGGTCATCATCCATATGCTCACAGGAGCAAATTCACACAGACTAAACTGAGAACCCATTTTTTGCACACCCGACACACCTCCATTGTCTCACCTGTCTGTACAGTACATGTAGCACCCATGTATTTTATATATGCATGATCCACTTCTCTCTCCCCCCCTTCACCCAAATACTTCTTCTCTTTCCCAACTGATTCAGGGTGAAGCTGCACTGCCACAAGCACAATGCAAGATTACTTATTCGTGGTGAACATACTTTCTATAAAGTTTTCAAAAAACAGGGGGCTAAATGTGATCAGCACAAATTAAATATCTAACACAGGGGATGGAATCTTTTTCAGCCATAGGACAACTGTGTGGAGAGAGAGCATGGTGTGTGAGGGTTATTGTTTTCGTTTGTAATAATAATAATAATAATAATAATAATAATAATAATAATAATTCATTATTTATACCCCGCCCATCTGGCTGGGTTTCCCCAGCCACTCTGGGCGGCTTCCAACTGAATATTAAAAACAATACAGCATTAGACATTAAAAACTTCCCTAAAGAGGGCTGCCTTCAGTTGTCTTTTAAAAGTAAAATAGTTGTTATTGTGGGATGTATTTTTGGGTTTTTATATTGTAAACCGCTCTGTGATCTTCAAATGAAGGATGGTATAGAAAATTTAATAACTACTACTACATCATATAAATGCCTAGAAGGGCCTATTGTCACCCATTTCCTAGAATCCTCTGATAACAGCTCCTCCCAGTGATAATGTGAAGTCAGTGTGCTTTGCCCAGGACCATTCTCAGCCCATAAATCCTCAGGACCTACAGTAAGCTGGGTGACTTATTTGGGTGATATATTTGAGGAGGAAGAGGGGGAAAATGTTCAGGTTCCAAACTACCCAAGGCTGCTTGCTATCTTACGGACAGCAGAGGTCATATATCAAGTCATTTAGTAGTGCCACAGAGCCAGAGTACTGTGCCTTTAAATTCTCTCAAACTTTGCTTAAGTAATGGTGCTTCGACAGTCTTTCTGCCTTGCTTGGGGATGTAGTAAGCATGGACCTTGTCTCACACTAGGAGCTCTCCCAGGTGCTGAAGAACAGAATTACTTACTACCTGGAGCCTGGTGCTGCTGCTAAATGACTCCCTCTGAAAGCCAGCCCCTGCCAGGCTTCAACTGCACTCTCCAGAACGTGAAAGTCAAAGTGTTCCATCCAGTGCTTTTCCCCCCTAGGGGGATGCAGGGGTACACATACCCCTAAACATTTTGTGAATCTTTGTACTTTTGTCCATTTATTGTATTTATTTCTCCCAATTTGAACTATAAAATGGTGATTTTATTGAGTCCAAATGAGAGTACTCCTAAACACTGTTTTTAGAAAGAAAGAAAAAGCACTGGTTCTATCTAAACAAACCATGTTGCTATTAAGAGGGCAGGATGAAGCAAACTTTGCTCTCACTCCCTGAAGCCATTCTCCTTTGAGCTTTAGAATGGATTAGGATGAAGTCACCCCAATAAATCCACAGTAAACCCTTTCTATATGCTCTCCCAGCACATAATATTAATAAAACAGTTTCCCCCTTGGTAATCCTTCTCATAGCTAGTTTTTGGAAAACACCTAAGGTTATTTTTCTCCCTCAAACAAAATTAAGCATTTAACCTGTACATCCTAATAGGAAATTAGGTGACAATAGCAAAAGGATTGTGCCCAAATGTCACATCTATCAATTTTATTAAACTATTTGTGTTGCCTGCACTCCCCCCTCTCCTCAGCAAAATTAATCAGTTCCGTCACTCTGTTGAGGTTTTTTTTCCCTTAAAGAAAAGGATGCCTGTGAATCACTGAAGACAGCAATAATACATTTAGACTTGAGAATCCTACGAAGATGTGAACACCTGGGTAACGATACATTTTTCATGCGTAGGTGGATTTTTCTGGAAAAGAATGACACCATCAATTACAGTATTTGGATTAACATTAAGATTCTCTTTCTTAGGTCTGACATCACGTCAGATTTATAAGAAAAAGAAATGCATGTGTCTGAAGTGGCTATTCTAATGCCTCTTCTTGGACACAAGCACAAGGGCTGTAGCTCGGGGGCAGAGCACAATCTCTACATACAGAATGTCCCAGATTCAATTCTCAGCACCTCCAGGTAGCACTGGGAATATTTCTTGTCTGAAACCTGGGGAAGCCAAGGCCAGTGAGCGCTGATAAACTAAACTAGGTGAGCAGATTCTCTGACAGTATAAGGAAGCTTCTTATGATCTTGCAAGCCCTTTCAGGTGCATGTATTTCAGAGTTTTTCTCTTTGTTTTGCCAAGCAACCCCTTTCAGATTTACAAGTCCATGCAAAGTCCTACACAGCTGGTAGTGGGAATGGTCCTCACAGCAAGATAAAATAAAACAAAAACAACCCTGGAAGGCACATTGCAATTAAGCTGGAACCAGCTCCTCTGACTTGCCTTTTATTTCTAGATTGCCAGTGCCTCTCCAATTTGTCTCCTTTCAATCTGATGCGTGGCACTTCTAAAGTCCCCAGCTGTGAGATCACTCCATTCAAGAATCCCTCTGGGGGGAAATCACATTCGAAGAACTGAGTGGCACATCCAGCAAAATCACATGGTAGGGCCTTTATTAGAATGCACCACTCCAGACTGCAGGTGAAGGTTGCATTGTGGTTGGTTTTTTTAATGCTCCCTGTTCTCCCATATGGTGTACATCAGAAAGCTTTTAAGCTTAGTCCTTTCCCGGGTATGCTAATTTTCCACATGCAAAGAGGCTTTTTAAAAAAATGCGCACAAGGGAGCAATACAAAAATGAGAGCCCTCACTTGCACTGCTATGATCTCAGAAAGACTGGCTTGCATTCCTCCCTACAAACATGAAGAGCAATGGTGAAAAACTAGTCACTGTTCACCTCCCGCTTCTGGATGTAAAAATCACCGCAAGTTTCTTAATTTCAGACATGGAAGCCCCTAGATAGAGTACATCAGAAAATGAGAAATGGGCTGAGGCTCTGTATCTCTCTTACAGCTGTGTAACAGCTGCAAAACACCTTGTCAAACCTCCTTGCAATATAGATGCGATGATAAGGAAGGTTTCACTTGCTGATCACTGCCTGTCAGGTAGCCGATAAAGGAACAGAGACGGTCTATAAAAAGGTGGAAATCTTCAGTACACGAGGCTTTAATATTTATATCTGTAAAATATTATACCTGTTCAGATATGCTGCATTTAAAAGCAAACAGATTTGTGGAAGCGAGGCAGTAGTCAGATGAGTAAAACAGAAAATGCCTGCAATGATGCTCCACTTTTGCCATGTTGTTGTTGTTGTTGTTTTTACTCTCACTGGGCTCAGAGAGTTGTCATGTGGCAGCAGAGAGAGAGAATCATCATTGTCATCTGCTATATGGTAAACCGCCCTGTGATCCTCAGATGAAGGGCAGTATAGAAATTTAAGTAAACAACAACAACAACAGAGCTCTAGAAACTGCACAAGCAGCTCCTGTTGGCTAGCTAGCCTTGACACAGTATCGGCCAACTGCTGGTCTTTTCCCTGAGGAAAAAGACCACAGAGCTCAGTGCCTGAGTATGTGCTTTATAAGCAAAGGTCCCAGGTTCAATCCTTGGGATCTCCAGGTAGGGTTGGGTAGTATCCCTACCAATTAGCATGGACAATACTGAGCTGGATGGGCCAATAGTCTGATTTGGTACAAGGCTGCTTCCTTTGTTCCTATGTTCCTTAGCAACATGATTTGTCAAGCGTGGGCTTGCCCGAAAATATATCTGACAATTGCGGCTCCCACAGAATCTCTGTCTAGCAAGTGTAGGCTCCCAAAGAATTCAATCTGACAATTATTTTAAAAGAAATTCAGTTTGCTAGACAGTCGTCATTGATGGTGTCATCGTCTGTGGTGCCACTCTTCTCACATTCACTCCTGCTATGAGACGAGGAGACAGAGATCTGCGAAACTGTAGCATGGTTTCTGCAGCAAATCAATCAAGCAGGTGCTAGAATACCTTCAGAATTAATTTTGGCGCAGATCCACTGACTTATTTAAAATATGTCTCTTTAGCAGCACAGAATCTACAACCGGAAAGCGGATGTAACCAATTCTGGCAGGTAACTCTATAGTCTTGAGAATTCAAATTGCATTGCATTTTTGGCATATATTTTTACTGTGTTTTGTGGTAATGGAGTTGTAGCTGTAGCACAGAGCTTGACAGCATAGAATTGTGATTTCCTGCACACACACCCAGCTGTTCATACCAACAGAGAAAATTTGCACTGTTAAAATAATCAGATTTATTTTTCCTTAAATCCACTAAACAATGGTTAGGATGTGTGAAACAGATGGCTACAGATAGTGTCCTCATTAGTATCAAGTGAATGCAGTACCAAACAGAGAGCAGTCCTAAAAGATTGTAGGGTCAGTCAATATCTCCATATCAAGTGATCATGTGAACCGACAAGCGAAATACTACTATTGCTCCCCATGTGTACCTGTGGTTCTGTGAACCTAGAGAAGAGGTAAGAGAAGAAAACTTCCAAGTGGTAAAGAAAAGTTTGTCACTAGAGAACCACATGCAGTTTCTTTTCTGTTACTCACTACAGCTTTCGGTTTGCAAGGCACAGCCACATTGGCCATGCAGACCTCTAATGCTAAACACTCCAGCAACATGTTAGAGTGCAAAAGTCCAATGCTGGGGAGGAAACCTAAGTAGATACCTACAGTGAACAGAAGAAGAGCCTTGCCCAAAGGTCTGTCTAGCACAGCATCCTCTTGGATAGGATGGCCACCAAATCAGGTGGTTTTAAAAGAGGATTAATTCATGGAGGGCAAGTCTTTCAATGGCTATGAGTCATGATGTCTGTATTGCCTCCAGTATTATAAGCATCATGACCCCATCAGGGAACATGAGTGGGAGAGATGCCCTGCGTGTAGACTTCCCATAGGTATCTTGTTGGCTAGTATGTGAACAGACTAGGTGGGTCTTCGGTCTGAACCAGCAAGGTTCTTGAATGTTTAGGGCAACACATTTCAATAGTTGCTGCAAAGAAACAATTTGATCCACAGAGGAAAATAGCCAGATCTATGAGAATATATTGCCTCAACAAGGCAAGATTTTGTATTTCCTATGTCCTAAACCTCACTTAGGAAAAAAAACAGAGCAGGATTTTCATTCGTTTCTTTATTTGGTTTGGTTTTGCTTACTGCTGCAGGTACATATGTATGAAGGCACAGCCTCCCTGTCACTACAATTCATGTCTGTCCTCCAGACACCCTTTCCCTTCCTTTTGCCCTTTTCTTCCACTGGATTTCCTCCTGGCTGATTTAATAGGCTACAGTTGCCCTACAGCCTTCCACACAGTGACATCATTGTAATGGCAGCAGTGCAGGCCATTTCCTTGTTACCTTTTGGTCAACATGCCTGCCATTTTTGTGTGTTGCCTAAGTGAGAATAACAAGCAGCAGCACCTTCTCCCCCCTCCCCAGCTCCCAAACAGTGGCATAGGGGAGTGGGATTCACATCCTCATTCTAAAAGTTGAAGGGGAAAAGATGCAGTAGAATGTAGCCCAGAAGTTCTATTATGACTGCCGGATTTGTTGGCATATGAATGGGAGCAGAACATGCAACATGAGTAAAAATGCCCTGAACCAAAGATTCACAAATGCAACCGAAATATGTCAGTGAAACTGGTAGGACATAATTAAGAAACGCTATGAACATTTAGTCATCTAACAATTTTAATGGAAAAGGATATACCATCCCAGTTTATATATTATTGTTTTTCGAAGATTAGCAGATTTTAAATGAGAGAGCAAATGAGACAGATTCAGCCATGAATATTCTTGATCATGTTGTTGTTGTTTAGTTGTTTAGTCGTGTCCGATTCTTCGTGACCCCATGGACCAGAGCACACCAGGCACTCCTGTCTTCCACTGCCTCCCGCAGTTTGGTCAGACTCATGTTTGTAGCTTCGAGAACACTGTCCAACCATCTCATCCTCTGTCGTCCCCTTCTCTCTTTCCCAACATCAGGGTCTTTTCCAGGGAGTCTTCTCTTCTCATGAGGTGGCCAAAGTATTTGAGCCTCAGCTTCAGGATCTGTCCTTCCAGTGAGCACTCAGGGCTGATTTCCTTAAGAATGGATACGTTTGATCTTCTTGCAGTCCATGGGACTCTCAAGAGTCTCCTCCAGCACCATAATTCAAAAACATCAATTCTTCGACGATCAGCCTTCTTTATGGTCCAGCTCTCACTTCCATACATCACTACTGGGGAAACCATGGCTTTAACTATATGGACCTTTGTTGGTAAGGTGATGTCTCTGCTTTTTAAGATGCTGTCTAGGTTTGCCATCGCCTTTCTCCCAAGGAGCAGGTGTCTTTTAATTTCGTGACTGCTGTCACAATAGGACACCTATTCTTGATCATACAGTATTGCTATTCACAGTTACCATCTGGGCCTTGCTTCTATTAAAACTAACATATACAACTACTTTTTGCTTGCCCATAAAAAAGCATTGAGAGTCAGTGACAGCTTTCTTTCTATGCAACAGCCAGTTTCCAATGCCCCATCACACTCTGGCAAGGACAACAAATGGAGCAAAGAATGGGGCTATTCTGGCACCATTAACCTGCTTGAGAAGACCTGCACTTAGTTGTGTGGGAAAGAGTAAATGAGCTGGCATTCATCCCTACGGGAAATGGTAAAATGCTGCACAAAGTTTGCAAGGAAGACAGTGCCTGCTTTTCACTTCTGCTGCTGGGTGCTCTGGCCTCAACTCCACTGGCAGCCCCATGGGGACACAAGATACACACCAGGGGTATTGTTAGTCCATTGGCCCAATGTTTCTCTGCTCCAAGTCCACCCGGCAGATGTAGGAGGTGTGAGGATGTGTGAGTGCCATCACCCCACACTTCAGCTATGTGGGAGGAAGGAAGAGTGGAAGTGGGAAGGGAGAAGGCTACAAAGGCACTGGGCCGCATCCTGTGAACTGGTTCCTCCACCCTGGTCCAAATGCCTCTTGGAAACTCCTTGTTCCCAGGGGCACTGTATGTGGGAAATGGCTGCCTCTCCAGGCAATTACAATGACCCAGGAACCCGAAACAGTAATTTCCCAATGGCATTTGAGGCTTTAAACTGTTGATTATGGGAGCAAGTTAGCAGCTCTGCCAATTAATTCTAGTGGGCAGGTGAGAGAATGAGTTTACCCAGATGGACGGCAGGGGCAGAACTGCTTACAAGGGGGATGCAAATGTTCCCAGGTGGTATCATGGCGTGCTTGGGCAGCAACAACATTGCCTTGGCTGTGAGGACGCCTTGCTGGTGAAGACTGAACATACACATTTGGTGTTGCTGGGTGAATGTTATCTGGAGGCATGCCATCACCCAGAGGGAGAATGAGGAAGACAAGTTCAAGATCTGCACTAAATGGCTGAGCAGCAACATCTACTTGCCCCGCAGCTACCCATCTCAGACCTGCACCACCTGTTCATATACCTGTTCAACTACCTTCTGAAAGGCTGAAGTGTCATAGTCTCCCTTTGCTCCAATGCTTGCCACTGGCCCTATGTTTCTCCCTCTCCTTACAAAAACTCACTTAGCGTCCTTGGTGAGAGGCTGTTAACTCAGAAGGAAGCTCCATTGAAGTGGTACTTTCCTCCACAATGGAAGGATCAGGGCATAGTACGGAAGCCTTTTCACCTTATTTCCATTTAAATCACCAGCTGAGACTTAACTAGCACCCAGTTTTTTCCATTCCAGTAATTATTTCTAAATTTGCATATATACACATCAATTAGAATGCACACGCTTTATGCAAATTTTTGTCCTATGGGTGTGCGCCTGAAATCTTTAAGAGCACACCTGCCAACATCCTGCAGTGTAAAGGTCCTTCTTCTAAGCATGCTTCTAAACTGTCGTTTTTCTAGTGTAATTAATAAAGTCTAAAGAAGCAAAATGGGGAAATGGCTAGTGTTCAAACTCTACCATTTTCCCTCTTCTGTAAGGAGCAGTAAGCTTTTCACACCTTTAACTCCTGGCATTGCTTCTCCCCAGACAGTGGAAATTGCAGTAATAATGCAACATATCTCTTCCTGTGCAGTGTAAAGGAATTATATTAGCATCTGAGTTCTGTATTTCTAGTTAGTACTCTCAATTTCTTTTAAAAAGCAAAGCAGGCCTAAAATTAAAAGCATATTTTTGTGTGTGCGTGTGCGTGTATATACAACACAAATTCAATGGACGATCAGCTGAAGGACAGCTAATATTGAGGATGACACATTTCTCCCTTAACCTTAATTCACTTTTTCTTCTGCAGATTGCCCTGGGGGCTTTAGCTTTTCCGTCTTCTCTTATTAACACTAGCTCATAGTCGCCAGACAAATGGAATCTATCACAAAGTGTATCTTAGAGCCCTACGGTTTCTGTTTTCACAGGGAAGAGCCATCACTGAGAATGAAGTGGAAGGGGAAAGCTAGTGAGAGGGAAGAATTGCCTAAAGTGCGTGTATTTTCACATTTCAGAGCTGCGGTGTTAGGCACTGTTACACAACCAAGAGATTTATTTTCATCCAGTTTTGACAACCTTAAGGTATAATAGGTTTTTTTTTTTGCAGAAAGATATTATGTATGACAACTGTTTCCAAACTGTGTGGCTCTGTTACTAATTTTGGGTGGGGAGGGGAAAAAAAATACAAGTAACCATCAGACCTGTTGTTGTTGTTGTTATTGGGGTTTGTTTTTTAATGTAGCTGTTACCAAGGAAACCAAAACCTCCACATTTCAATAGGTAGCACATCTTGTTTCAGTGCTTAATCTCCAGCTACAACAGCAGTTGATGGATGTGCCTCAACATACCCCTGAAAATGAAGGAAACTAGGGCAGGGGAAACTGCTGACTTACACTGGAGCCATGATGAAGAATCCCGAGACACTGGCAGTTCTGGAAGTTGCAAACAAGTAACATGACCAGTGTCCTTCAAGAACCCTGAAGGTGAGATACTGCCCAGTCTCCTGGAGCTTATAGTGCAATGTTAAGGGTAGTGAGACAAGAAATAGCCAGTGCTGAGTGGTGGCCAATGTCATCCCAGGCTTTGGAATGTTCTCCCCAGGGAAGCTCACCTGGGACCCAGTTTACAATCTAAAGGCATCTTCTGTTAGGCGATGTGTAAATTTAATAAATAAAAATAATGCCTAGTTAAGGAGTATATGAGCAGATATTATGTATACACTGCTGAATGCCAAAATAGGCTTCAGAGTGATTTACAAAAATCAACTGCACAAACATTAGAATTTGAAGCCCCATAAACAATCCCATTAAAATGTCGTGGTGGTCGGCATCATCATTATTAAATCCATTTAAAAATGCAACAAAACAACTCAGCAATTAAAACTGTGGTGGAGAACAGCGTGTGTTTATCCCTCTGGTCTAACGGTCCTTAGAATGAACCCCACAGACCCCACCCAGAAGCTTCTGACACATGCCTATTGGAGCCCATTTATGCTATCACAAAATGTCTCCCTGAAATGCCAAGGGGTCATGAGGTGAAGCTTTGAGAAAATCAAGCTTGACAGCAGCATTTGAACAGACTCTCTATGCTGAAATTCAAGCAGCTTAAGCATTCAGCCCCCCCTGATGAGACACCAGAAAAGGGATCATAAATCATGGATTGTGTTAAAATACACAAAATAAGTGGCATCCCTCAGGGGCCAGTTCCAAGGTCACTTTTGTGAGCTTCATTAGCAAGATGAGAGGGGAGAAACAGATCATCCCACACACCACTTCTGCTCCCCTCACAAATTAAAATAACCTATGTGGATGAAATCTCTCATTGAACTCTTTTTAGGTTTCAGGTATCCAGGTTCATGGGCCGGCAAAAACCTTGGGCTAGGGGTAGATAAGTAGACTGAAGGGAAAAGGCTGAAAGTCAAAGAAAAGCAGGGTAAAGGTAAAGTATCAGGTTGAAAGGTGTAGTCTGGTGGGCACAGAGGAAGATGCGAGGAACTTTCCTGAGTGACAATCTGCTCAAAGTGAGAGAGGGCAGTGGCTCTAGGAGACTCATTTCATCCAGAGGCACCAGATTGGTGTCATGTGACCTTTGAGGGTCTGAGATCATGGTCTGTGGTATGACTGCCTTTGATGGACCTGCCTGAACTTCACTCTTTTGGCCAAAAATGCTGGTGACACAGACAGCTGGAAGAAAATACTAATTTAAAACAATTAGCAGATGTAGACTATGGCTAGTGGAAAACTATGGTTCAGCATTGTGGCTGTTAAAACCTTTAAATATGGTATCGGTCACAAAAGCTTCAGAGTTCATTATGGTGTTTAATAGAATCACAGGATTGTAGAGTTGGAAGACCCCTGAGGATCATCTAGTTTAACTCCCTACAATGCAGGAATATGCAGCTGTCCCACATGGGAATTGAACCTGTGACCATGGTATTTATCAGCACCATGCTCTAACCAACTGAGCTATCCGGTGGTTTCAGAACTTCCCTGTTTCCTTCAAGGCATTCTCATCTTGCTTAGGTGTAGTTGGGGGACCAGCAACATATGAATAGCCACACGTTTCTCATCCCCGTGTTAAGGGAATGATGAGATCAATTTCTCAAATCATGGTCAAAGCTTTAAGATGGTGGCAGGAGTTCAAAATTAGCTTCTGTTCGGTCTGCTTAGATGAAACCCAGTAAGAACGAGATATTTACCTACAAGACAGAATAACTCAGCTAAGTAAACTTGCACCTGACACTTTCATTTCCCAAAAGCCGCCCACATGTCCACTAGCGTGATGTGTGCTATTTGGGATGAATCAAGCTATTGATTAATGCTACTGATTAGGCATCACTGGAAAAACTGGAAACATATATATCAAATTATATGTGAAGGCCACCTCTCTCTCATTTAAGGATTGCTGTTTTTCTGTGACTCATCATGATAATCACCAATGTCAATGCAAAAGTGCTCCTAAGCCGCATCTAAGTGAATAGTGAACAGAACCTTTAAGTGAAACAGCCTCATTCTTCACATCCCACCATATTCATACAGATTTAACAGAGCTTGCCACTGGAACCCTTTTCTGTGAGAGGCCTTTCCACCACCACAGTTGTGATTTAGTCAATATTGAAACTCAGATTTTTGGGGGGCCCTCGTGAAAGTTCTCAGTGGGGTCCCGTCAGTGAGGTGGGATGTACAAACTGAGAATTCTCTCATTCTGCCTCTGACATTGTGGGATGCCCTTTCAAAGGTAAGTGCTTCAATTGGAGAATAGCCTCCACCAAAGGTGTCATGGACTTTGAAGAAGCACAAACTCAGGAAGAAAGGGAGAAACTTGCTAAGAGGAAGGCACGTTTGGTAAATCCTCACCATGATCAACTCCTACCCAGAAACCTATATCCCCACTGTGAAAGGATGTGTGGATCCAGCATTGGCCTCCACAGTCACTTACAGACACGCCATTAAGACCACATTCATGGAGGACAATCTTACTTGGCTACAAGTGATTGCCAAAGAAGAAGATGGCAGCACAGAGTGGGGGGCACTGGGCCCTTTGCTTGATTTGGGGCACTGGCAAATGCCTGATCCCACAACCTTTGAAGCCATCCCTGCAGTCTTATGCTATCCTGCCGCCTGCTGCGGAGCATCCGCATCCCACTACTGCCACTTCTGACAGTCATTTGTCCGTCAGTGCCTGTGGTTCACTGTCAAATTAGCGAGTTGTAGAAGTCACTGCTAGGATCCATCATTCAGCTTGTTGTTCAGATCTAAGCATTTTAAAGCATAATAGTGCACGATATAGAACATAAAGCACATTTAATTTGATATCTAAGTCAAGGGGGTGGGAAGAGAATAATTAGAAACCTCTCGTTAGGGAGCTCACTCTAGCTGGCTGTTGACACCAGTGATGCTGATAGGAGGGCATATTCTCAACATGCATGCAATAATGTGCTTCACATTACTTTAACATCCTCTCCATGTGTTATTTTAATTGAGGTCTCACAATTTTTAATGTGTTATTTTTATCCCCATCTCGCAAAACTACAAAGCATATTGTAGCATCTAGTCAATTTGCATCTTGGTCAACGACAGCACAAGTTAGCAAAAAGTGTGTCTTAAGGCAACAGCACATATTAAAAAATAAATACACATTATAATAAGCCATGTGGTCATTTTCTGCCCCTGAGGACTATCTAACACATAACGGCTCATCAAAATATTGTATCTGTGAGCTACTTTTGGAAGAGCTTAGGCCTTGTAACAACTTTGCCAGTCCAGTTGCATCTCTATCATTTTAAAAGGATGCATCTCAGAATAATATTATTGACTGCCTAGTGGCACAGACAATACATGTGTACTAGTGTTATTTTGGACCAGGTTTCTTGGGGAAGGGAGAAAGAGGGGTTGGGCAAGTTATAGAGGGGTTGCGGTGAGCTGTGTGGGGATGAGGGAAGGGGTTGGGGGCAAGCTGTGAGGGGATGGGGAAGGGAGTTGGGCAAGTTACTAGGGTCTGGGGTGAGATGTGAGCATCTTTGGGATGAGCTATGGGGGTTGGGGAGAGATGGCTGAAGGGCTGGTGTGGGTGCAGGCAGGCATGGGTGGTGAGCAGTGCAAGCAAGCACAGCAGCCCCTAGAAGACAACATTAAGTTAAATGGTCTAACCTGATCTAAGGCAATTACCAATGATCAATTAGGTTTACAGAGAGTGGCAACAATATGAATCATGACAGAGACACTTTCACACAGCACGAATCGAAGAGCAGTAATTATTAAGGAAAGATCAAGATTTCTTTTTCCATTTGCCTGAGCTTGGATCCTTGAAAGAGAACAAGGAGGCAATAAGCAAGAGGCAATCCCTAGAGGCACAAGGTCAGCCACTCTCTTGCTTTTGTCATAATAGGGACGACAAATGGAAAGCAGCCTCTCCTGCTCCCACATTAACTGATGACAACAGCAGCCTTGAGTCATAATAGGGTTGCCTAGAGCACCCAAGGCTTGCCCCAGCCTGGTTCAGTGTGCTCTGGTTTCTTGTCAAGAGAAACCAGTGGCTTTTGAGACACTTAGGCGCCTCTTGCTTACAGTATTCTCCATCTTTGTGAGCTGAGAGTGCAGCCAATAATATATGCCCGCCCATTCCATCACCAGAGGTATTGGTTCTCTTTCTTCTTTCAGGAGTGCAAAGTAGTTTCGAGGTGGGGAAAATTCATCTTTACTTAAGTTCTCAACTATTTGGCTATCTGGGAGGCCACCTGTAGGTTATAACCATGACAGGCCAGACCTCCTACCAGAGGAAGCTAATTGTACATCCTTCTGAAACTGGTAAGTATTGCATATGCTAGTCTAAGCATCCTCTTCTTGTTCTGTTTTGATCATGTTAACACATGGGAGTAATCCTAAAATTAGGAATCTGCTCTAGTAAACCACATCTAATTAACACTTGGAGTAGCTTGGTGAGTTTTTGGTTTCTTTTCTAACAAAGAATGATAATGAACTAAGTTCAGGGATCCGTAGGATCTAAAGATACCAATCTGCGCATTTCCTCCCAGAAGCCTGCATTGGAATGACTTGCTCTTGCTTGTTTAACTTTATCAGCTTCTGCAGAATATTAACATTTTCCTCCAAGGCATTCAGTCATTTGGATAAAGGGCCATGCTTTACCCCCTCAATGTCCTCAGGCCTCTTTCTCACATGGAAAGCTTCCCCTATCCCAGCCAGCTGTGATGGGAGCAAATTATCTATTCCCAGAGTCAATGAAGAGAGGAGGTCAGTGGCCTAGAAGGAGAGGGATGTAGAAATTCAACAGCTGCCCTTGGCAACCCACAACCTTTGGGCAACTGGTTGGAAAAGTCTCATTTTTAGAAAGAATGTTGAGCATACACTCAGAGAAGGGGGGGCATTTTCGACTCATTTGTTTTTATTGCTGGCAAAAATAATTCAGGCTGTTATACATTTAGCTAGGCTAATGTGGTGGATGAGATCAGTTGATTAGTATAGCATTTTATATTCATAATATGCAAATTGCATTGTGGGGATTTGGGGATCCTAGATATAGCATCCCTAGATGCCATAATAAACTCAGTGAAACTCTTTAGAGGCTTACTGTAAAGCATAGATCTGGCACATTAGACAAAGCGACTCAAAATGTTTAATACTGGCATGACAGAATAAGGCCCTGGAAAGAATTAAGCACTACAGAGCAACAGTAGCTCATGGCGTTACTGGATTCAATATAAAAAGGTTTTTGTTTTTGAGAAAAGGAAGTGCCAAACAAAAGTGGTAACCACAAAACCTTCAGAAGCTGCACCTCTCTGACTATACAAAACACAATTATCTGGCAAAGCACTTCTGGTTTTAAAGAACTGGATCACCTTCCATTCTGCTATTCAGGTTAAAGAAATACTATTCTGTAAATTGTGCATATTGAAGAAAGAATATGCAGAATACTGGAATGTAGCACCATTTAGAACGTATCTGGGATGGAAATCTTTTCCTGCTCTTGCTAGACCATCAAAGAGGCAGTTTCATTCTGATGTGTTACCACATAGGGTATTGTTTTGAGCTGGGAAAAGGAGAATTCAAAATATGGCATT
This sequence comes from Podarcis raffonei, assembly GCF_027172205.1. Classification (NCBI taxonomy): domain Eukaryota; kingdom Metazoa; phylum Chordata; class Lepidosauria; order Squamata; family Lacertidae; genus Podarcis; species Podarcis raffonei. The sequence continues at coordinate 27,975,107 of NC_070606.1, forward strand.
TCCCCACTTGTGGTCTCAGGTGGTCGTATAGAATTCTACCACCCCAGTCTACCAGCTAATTTTGTGTAACCCCATAGAACAGCCATAACAATTTACAGTATTGGCATGTTCACTAGTTGAGGTGGTACTGCCCTCTCACAAGCCTGCTTATTAACATTTTCACATACGGAGTTGTTTGAAAGCATTAAAAATGAAAATAATGTTAAAAAACACCAGATGTCAAGGTGGAAAAAATTGCAAGAAGAAAAGGCGCTACATTGAGGAGACATGTGAAAATTGAAGTGATATATAAGGTTGTCAACATCTAAAATCCATCTAAGTGCAGCCATACTTTATCAGCCTGCTTTTTTTTAAAAAAAAGTCAGGTTCATTTCACAATAAAAAATGGGGAGCTGTGGATCCTAGATGAAATGAGGAATTAAGTGTTTTCTCTTTGATTGTGTTTTAAAGGCATATTTTAAGACAAAAACAAATGTACAAGCAGGATGGTGTCTGGTGCTCTTTCTCATCTGCAAGTTTGTTCAATGTATATTTTCATCTTCATGGATCAATACATTGCACAACACAGTGAAATATTTGAGGTTCATTTAAATAAAATTGCAAAATATTTCAGGAATTAGCTTCATTTCCTTTCTGTCCCACCCTTCCTTTCCCAATAAAATGTTTCCAGTAAAGTTGCATTGCTGCTCTTCACCTCACTTCTGCCACCACCTCGGGTCATTCCCCCCTGCCCTTCATAAGTATCATTCTTATAACACACACACAATTTCTACCAGGGTGACCCAAGTTCCATGACAAGAATAGCTGCATCCTAAAATTTGAATTTCTCTTATTTTGCAGATTATACAACTTGTACTACAGTGGAACCTCTATTTACAGACATAATCCATTCCGGAGGTCTGTCAGCTGGTCAAAACAGGATGCTAGAAGAGGTGTCTTGTGTGCGTGCGTATTCGGTGGCAGCGCGCTTCTGCACATGCACAGATGGCAGAAGCCACTGCTGCGCATGCGCGAATTGCGGCAAACCCAGTGTTTACTTCCGGGTTTGCCGCGGACGCAACTTGGAACATCTGCGAGACAAGGTGCATGTAAGTCGAGGTTCCACTGTATTTCTCAAAACAAATCTACTTCTTCTACTTACAGGGGAGACATAAGGGAGCTTAGCCTGGGCACTGAGGTTCTCCTAACTACTGGAAATCTACTGGGATTTCAGCAGGTATTGTCTATGCACTCCCAAGCATCTCTTTGCAAACTGTTATTTGGCGTTTCTCATGAAGAATAGATGTTACAGCCAGGTGTGGAGAGGTCAGTGGCCTCCCATGTGAATAAGTTAATAACATTCGGCTGCTGCCAGTATGTCAAAAAGAGAATGATGGCTCTACAGAGAATTCTCCAGGATTTCTGTTGCATCTGGTCTGTATCCTGTTGCTGTAATGACTCCCTATTTTTTAAAGGCACTTAAGGCACATAAAGACAACAACATGTACTTTTTGCAAGAACATTGTGTCTGAAACATTTCAACCATGATTTAACTAGAGTGCACTAAGCAATTATTATGTTACAATGATATCAGAATGCATCTGAGTAGCCAACATTTGCTAAGATGTCTTCATTGCTTTTTCTTCTCTGTCACATTAGTACTGAACAAGTGCAATGGTTCTGTCATATTTCATGTGGGGAATATACGTACATAAAGATATTTAAATCATATTCCGGAAAGGGGTTATTAACACATTTTCCTTCCACTCAACTTACCTTGAGCTGACAGGAGTGTTAGATGCTCAAGGCCTGACAGGTTTCAAACTATTCACTGCTGGAAAGAAATCTTCCGAACACAACATTCCTATTATTACAAGATATTTTATCCTCAATATAACTATACCCTGAATATGAGGTAGGTGGAATATTTGCAAGAAACCATTACTATCTGTTTCTGAAGAAGGCTTCAGATTCCCCAAATGTAGACAGCAGAATGAGTCTGATGAAGCTTTCTCAGACACCCCATATTGCTTAAGCTGCCCCACGTGCACTCTGAGAAATAGCAACATTGTCCAAAGGAAGAGGATGTTCTGCAGAACATTATTCTGCTGTTGAGGTCAGTAATGATTTGTTAGCTACCCAGAGGTCACTTTATGCTGAAGGAGAGGGGCAGTGGATAGATGATAGATGATAGATAGATAGATATCACACACACACACACACACACACACACGAACTGAGACCTATCAGGTGCAGAGCCGTTGTGGAAATAACTCAATAAATGTCACTTGCATGTTCCCAAGCCAAACCATTTTCCTGCCTAAGGTGGAGCAGCAAACGGCACCCCATTCCAAGTCAAGCAGCATGGTGTCCACAGCTGACTAGGTTATTTTGTCACCTTGTGTAGAAAATCCCTCTCCTTGACAAAAAACAATAATGAACAAACAATAACTTCTTACCATTCCATGACATCCAAAAGCATTTGCCTGAAGCAGCTTAGTCTGCTAACGGTAGGTCCAGTCCTGCCTTCTGGGGTGGTGAAAACACATCCTAAAGGCTATGGAAAGTTTAAGTGAACAGGTCCCTTCCAGCACACAGCTGAGGAGAAAGGGTAAGGCATCAGATCTGTTCTGGTGCTTAAGCACTCAGCTGAGCAATGGTTCTAGTTGAAGCAGGACTGGGAGCTCTCCTTGGTCCTGCAGACACTGCATTTGACATCCTGAGGCCTGTTACAAGTGCTTCTCCAGAACCAGTATGGAACAGTAGCAAATATTTGAATTGTTTACCTTGTACATAACTACCTACTCTAGCAAGGTAGAGTTCTCGTACCCCACAATATTTCAGTGAAGGAAATCCCAGGCTTTTGAGGATTAGTTGAGAGGAAATGCTGTGTCCTTGGACTTCCCCCATCAAAAGACAATGCCGAGTTTGAAGCATGGGAAACATTTAATGGCACAGGTTGTAGGTCACAACAATATTGATTTGCCTATCATTCATACTTGTGACCGCTGCTGTTTGATTAAAGGCCAACTGGCAAGTACAAACAGGAATCTGATGAAGTAATTTTTTAAAAAGAAGAAAAGTGAAGAGAAGTGATATTGCACAAAGTCATGGAAAATCAAAGCGACCTCCCCCTATCTAAAAGAGAATGTTATCCTCAAACCATCCCTGGTAATAAACCATCTTTCCCACTGTTTCCAGTGCTGGCTAATTAGAAATCTATTTGTGTACTAACAAACATAAAAGGCCCCATTTCAGTAAAAAGTTTAAATACAAGGTTCAAGCTAAAGCAGAGGAGTTCTTGGGGTGTAATTTAAATACTAATTAGGCAGTTTATGAGAAACCCAAGTCTTTAAGAGTTCACAGACACTATGTCAGCTGAACAATGCAAAATCACACATTTTATGTAACCGAGTCCACGTGTCACTGTATTACAATTGATAGCAATTGGGCTGTGGTTTATCAGCCCCTTAGAAGACTCAGTGATCACTGGTCTACTAAATGAGACCTGACAATATTGTTATTGCTCTCCCAATTATGTTTTCTTATTCATCTCAAGCAAACTTTCCCAGTTTTACAGTGCAAAGAAAACCAGGATCTGGCATAGAATTGGGCTCTAGGATGTTACACTTCCATGGTTTTTAAAACAAGTGGAAATAATTGCCCTGGAGGCTGTGAATGCTAGTTGAAACTGGAAGCATGTATCTGTTCAAGGCTTAAGGATATACAGCACAACCATATGATCTGTGTACTCAACAGGACTTACTCTCAGGAATGTGTGGCTAGGGTTGCAGTCTAAGTCAAGGATGTTCTTCTGTAAGTGGCAACCCATCTTTTTAGATATGGGGTTGTCTGACAGCAATGGCAGGAGGGAGAAGCCCTTGTTCCCAAGCCCTGCATGTGTATACACACACACAGTGAGAGACCTCCTCCTGCTTTGTAAATCTCTTCACTGCCCTACCCTTCCAGTTGATCACATGACCAACTTCTCCTGCTGGCAATGTTCAGCAACTGCAGGCATCTCCAAGCAGGAACCAGAATGCAGCATTCTACAGGAAGCACAAAGCAATACTACCCAAGCAGCCATCACATTTTCACCCCCACCCCACTTTAGGTAGTAAAAACAATCTAAATGTACAAATAGACAACAAACAACCCCACTGTGCCTGTAATGCATAAATGTTATTTACTTAACAATACTGACAATAACTGCATGTCCACATTTTCACATGAGTGTGTTTTCCCCCAGGCCTTTAAAAATGTAGCCCTGGCAATAACACTGGCAGATCTTGCCTTAAACAGGGAAGTTAATTTACACATAATCATAACATTCCACACCTTCCCACACCATTTTTCCACAGATACTGTTTTTTTTCTTTCAAAAGAACACTTCTGGTACTTTGCTGTATCATTTCAGCAAGCACTAATAAATTACCTACTTCTATTTCTACTTCTCATTTAGAAACAGAGCCTGTGGTGTAGGACAAAGTATATCACCCACAATATCTTAACTATTCACAATGTCTCAAACAAAAAAAGTGTGCATGGTTTTACATTAACACCAAATATGACACACACACAAAACCCCCATTTAATATGCATCACATCTTTAACATCTCCATGAAAGAAGCACTATATAATTTCCTTAATTCTCGCTGGCATGTAATGCAATTTGAACAAGATTTGGTTAAAACAATCCTGCCACATTTCAACTGCAACCCTAACGTTTATTGATAGATCTGCCCGACATAATTCCCTTACCCAATAGATATTGCCACCTGCAAGTAATTGCTTAATTTTCTTTGGGATTTATCATTACTATGCTGCATAGACACAGAGAAATGGGAAAGGTGTAGCACTCAGAGGTGTAGCACAAGGTCCAGGTTCATCTCTGACATCTCTGGGTAGGCTGGGAAAGACCCCTGTTCTAAAACCCCATAGAGCCACTGCCAGTCGCTGCAAACTGTAGACTAGAGGTAGACAACCTGTGGCTCTCCAGGTGTTGCTGGATTCTAACTCACATCATTCCAGACCACCAGTCATCCTGCTGGAGGTTGGTGGAAGAAGGAGTGCAGCAGCATTTGAAGGACCACAAGTTTCATACCACTGTTGTAAATAAATATTGAGCTAGATAGACCAATGAACTGACTCAGTGGAAGGCAGTTTCCAATGTTCCTGTGATATGATCATTTAAAAAAACACACCAGATTTTCCATGTTGGCAAGATCTCTCCCACCCCCAAGCACAGGCAAATTACTGACACTTTTGCTACAAAATTCCGGACTAGTAAATATTGAAAATGTGCTACTTGGGGAGGCGGCAATGAGGCTAGAGAAAGGGTTTGTATATTATTGCTTAATTTGTTAAAAGTCGGGGGGTTAACAAATGCAAATCACAAACTCTGATTGCATTTGCTCTTTCCTATCAACATTAATAACTGTTTGAGCCATCAGAAAGGCTTGATGATACAAAACCACATAGACAAAGGAGACTCTGGTGGGACCTTGATTATTGCTATCTTTATCTCATATTACTTAATCTGGCATTTTGTATTAAATTAAGTTTGACATTGCTCCTCTGTCTGCCCCTCTTATTTTGCTATAGGGCCTTCTGTTCAGTAGCCCAGCATGACTTAACAGCCTTTGCTACCCACCACATGCAGACAGAAGTCAATATAACGCCATGAATATTTAATTTGATTTTGAACTGCTAGCTAGCCTTACTTCATTAGTATTTTGTTGTTGTTGCATAATTCATTATTTAATTCCAGGAATCATATTGTTCTGGAAAAAACAGTTAATGATGTCCTAGATTTCTTGTGGGATCTTAACTGTCATTGTGAAGTAAAAAGCAAGCATTTGTTCAAAACGTTTGTTCCCACCATGAAGAATTTTCCATCCATGAGATCTTTAATGTAGACCTTTCATAGAAACTTTTTGCTATTCTGCATAGCAGCATATCTAATCAAATATTTAACCAAATGGTTACATTTAACCAAATTGTTCATATCTCCTGAAATGTTGTTATATGGGTATTTAATGTATTTTCACTTTTCATTGTATATTGTTTCCTCTCTTTATTGATAATATTGGATTATGCCCAACTTTCTTGTGTTAACTTCATAACCAACTACTGTACTCTTCCAACATTTCCATTAATTTAATTAATATACTTGCCTCAGGCTGTCTGGGCAGTGGGGAACATTATCTGCATATAGAGCAATTCTGTAATCATTTCCCAAACATTCATCATCGAGTTGTCTGATGGCCGTTCTGAAATTGTATTAATGTGCCACAGGGCCTACTGTTCCTTCTGGACCCTTTTATTATTAGTGTGGAATGCTGAATCAGCCTTTAAATCGAGATTACTATTCAACAAATAAAATCTATTAGGGCCAGTGACAGTCTTTAGTGGGTCCTTGGCCTGGTGCCACTGATAGGTCCTCTGCCAACTTGGTCCAGTGCCAAGTGCTGCATCAGAGTCACCATGCCATTGCCTGTCACTCCCCTGAACCCTCTCTTTCCTGTGAATATGTGGTGACACATATATGGTTACTAGGGGAACCAAGCTGGTTCATTTTACAGTGGATGGCTGCAAGGGTAGAGACCACAAGATGCCATGTGTGATGACATCAGACAATTGCATCTTGGGGGGATGTTGCCACCCACCACAGAATGGAGCTAAGTGTCACCTCAGCTTCCATAAGAAGTGCCACTACCTCTGGATAAACATTTTACAAGGTGAGTGACTGTTCAGAGTGATAGCAACAAGCAGCAGTGATGGTGGTGAGGGTGGCAAGAAGCACTTCTGAGCCCTGGGCCACTGCCAAACCATGCAGTTCCCCAATTCTGACTCGGCAATTCACAAAATACTTCTTCCAATTATAAAGCTGGACTTGCAGCTTTCTATATTTTCTTTACATTCTCTTCATCTAGTCTAATTCTGCCCTCCTACAAATTGTTCGCTTTCCTGAAGTAATAATAACAATAACAATAATTTATTATTTATACCCTGCCCATCTGGTTGGGCCTCCCCAGCCACTCTGGGCGGCCCCCAACAGAACACCAAAACACAATAACCTATTAAACATTAAAAGCTTCCCTAAACAGGGCTGCCTTCAGATGTCTTCTAAAAGTTTGGTAGTTATTTTTCTCTTTGACATCTGGTGGGAGGGCGTTCCACAGGGTGGGTGCCACTACCAAGCAGGCCCTCTGCCTGGTTCCCTGTAACTTGGCTTCTCGCAGCAAGGGAACCACCAGAAGGCCCTCGGTGCTGAACCTCAGTCTCCAGGCAAAACGATGGAGATGGAGACGCTCGTTCAGGTATACTGGGCCGAGGCCGTTTAGGGCTTTAAAGGTCAGCACCAACACTTTGAATTGTGCTCAGAAACGTTTCCTCTTAAATCTCATTAAGATGGCCAACTTCCCCTTTTCACATTCTAAAACATCTCTCTAACTTTTCTGTTCTGAACCAACTTTCTCATCCTGTCCCCGGACCTTATCTCGTTTCTTTCTTTCTTTTTCAACCCAGTGTTTTATTTGCCAAAACTGGGAGGTACAGGTCAGTTTGTATTGAAATCCACAGAAGCAGAACACCTCAAGCACGCTTAGCACATCCCCCCTCCAACTGTAGAATATGGGGCTTGAGGCGGGGGTTGGACCAACAGGTTCAACTATTTATTTATTTATTTAGTTAGTTTCTTCCATCAGGTTCAACAATTCTGATGGTGTAGTGTTTGTTAGTTTTACACAGAACAGGCACTAAATTGGACACAGTTTTTCTTTTATGCACTGCCACAATCCAATACGCTCAGGTACAAATGATTTTTGAATATTTGGGCCACTTTTACAGTTGAGCATTGTCAGAGAAACAAAACACATCATGTATCAAACAGAATTGCCAATGATCTTTATGTTTTCTTTTTATTGGTATTTGCTTTGAAATAACAAATTGGCTGGCAGGTGTAATGTTTTATTTACATATTGCTTCAGTCTACTATAAGGGGGGGCGGCTGATGGGATTTACATCCCATCAGGCTGCTGAGGTTCACCCCCCCAAAAAAAAATCATTAGGTCTATCTTTCCTCCACTTTTGCTGCTGCCAAAATTGGTGGGGTCTTAAAGTGCCAGGAAAAAAATGACTGAGGGTGAGGAACAGAGATGGAGATAGATGATAGATAGATAGATTACATACGCAACAAACAAGTGAAAATAAAACTCTAAAGCAAAATAGCCATGCTCATATGCAACTAGGCTGCATTTAATGATCCAGATTCATGAAATGCAGGCTTTCAGAGTCAGGTTTACAGAAGGTGGCTTCTCAGCTCTCCCAGTGCAACATCCATTATACTTGGGCTTCTTGCCATTTGCTCAAAATGGCTTCTATGGATGTTGTCCAATTGACAAATTAAAGGTCTTAGTTTCTCTTTTGGTTCTAACGAACGGCCAGCACTCCCAGCCCTTGCTATCACAATGACCACTCCAAAGGAGGTATAATTAAGAAGAGCACTGAGCCTCAAAGCTGGTACATGCACATAATTTCATGGGACCCAGTCAGTTGAAGTGCTGTTCAGAATGGCTCCTTGCTGCCACTACCAGGCACTGACCTTAACCCCTTCCTCCCTGCAAACATGTTTGCAAGTGGTGGTGATCCTTGCTATGGAAGATGAGCCAGTTATTGGCTCTGTGTTCTACAGTAGGTGGCAGCGATATGTGGTTCTGTGACACCTAGTAAGTTGAGCTGCACATTATGGACGGTTGTGGGATTGACACACAGCTGCTTCTTCCAGTGCAACACTGTGTTTCTGACAACAAACACTTCTGCTCTTATAAATATGGGAAATGGTGTGCTTGATTGGAAGGCGCATGTCCATGTATACACACGTCTCATTTGACTGTATAATGTACAATGTACAATTTAAGCAAAAAGCAGCAATGTTTGTTCCATATAAGGATGGGAAACGACGTAGAGATTTAAATCTCGGCCTATTTAAAAGACCCCAATGTGCAACCTTGATAAGGATTGCAGTCAATTAACATAGTTATCAGCCAAATGCATATGGTCTAGGCTGAAACAAGGCCACTGTCTCCTATACTCGTACATAATTCTCTGCTGAAAGTAATCACATGGTAGCCATGGTTACACAGCATAGATAAGAGCTGTAATTTTTGTCTAACAATGTCAGAAATGGGAATGAATTCAGAAATGTCTGATTTCCTTTGTGCACATGAGCATGCGCGCGCGCACACACATACACTCCTGCTCTGGATTTATTTTCATTTATTACTCTCTTGTCACACAGAGGCTTTAAAAATAGCTAAATAAAAATATGTGTCCATGTTTAGTTTTAAAGACAACAACACATAACACAAGGTGCAATAGTTGCCACAGAATAAATTGATTATTATTTTTCCTAAAAAGAGAAGCCCAAGCCATTTAAAGACAACTGTTTCAAAAAAAAATTAAAGCACCATGTGCAACATTCAACCAAACCCAGCTTATCAGAAGTACAACAAGTGACAATACATCAGCTGGCACGAATTCAGTTTGTTGACGACTTCTGGTTATGAGCAAGCTTGTAATCCAAATACACGCCTACATGAAAGTCCAGTTCAACCGAATTAGACTTGATCCTGAGTAAGCCTGCATAGCATAGGACTCCCAAGTACTGTAAATGCAGTGTTTCCCACCCCACCCCGGGTTATTCATGTGTATGCTTATCAAGCTGTATAGAAATACCCTCAAATCATCCTATGCACCAGTATCAGCAGAGTCTGAAAACACTGAAAATTAGAAAAAAGTAGAAGAGAAACTGTGACTCTTGGACAAGAATGATGTGTGCTGGGTGATTTGTTTATCTATTTGGCCAATCCATAGTCTAAAGCAGGGTTTCCCAAATTGGGTCACCAGCTGTTTTTGTACTACAACTCCCATCATCCCTAACTACAAGGACCAGCAGTCAGGGATGGTGGGAGTTGTAGTCCAAAACAGCTGATGATCGAAGTTTGGGAAACCCAAGTTTGACTCTAAAGCCTGCGTCCACATGGTTGAGTCTCATACCAGTCCTTCTAACTAAAAACTGACTACTCCAGGTGCCAGTGGCTCTCCAAGGGTTCAAACAGAGGATCACTCAGATCCCTCTTCCCTGAGCATTTGCTAACTGGAAATGCCAAGGATTGAAACTCGAGAACTTGAGAACTTCTACATGCAAAACACGTGCTCCATCACTGAACTACGATTAAGCAAAATGAGGGAAAATCCAATAGACTCCACCCTTTAAAGGCGGGTGGGACACACATGTGGTAAACATATACATGGACTTAAATGAGGAAAGATCAGGGTTAGGTCACCTTCAGGAGCTACTTTACCCCTCCCCAGGGGTTTAGGGGAAATTTTTATAGTCTGGAAAATATGGCATCAGCAGATTGAATTGCTGTTATTGATTCAGCTACACAGTGAGGTTACCCAAATGCACAACCAAAGAAGAGTTAATCAGAGATGGCAGCACTTGGCGGTGAGATAGGATGTTACTTCGGATAGATTTAGATACCACAGAAAGCAAAGGGTCACCCCCTGCTTTTTTTTGCTTGTCAAGTTTTATGTGTGTCAAATTCATTTGCAAACCCCATAACCACTCTCCAAATTAAACCAAGATGCTCAAAAGGAGGGGTGGGGTGTAAAATAAAGAAAAAAAGAAAATGCATCTTATTTCATAAACGTGAAGCATTGTGGGGAACTCAGTCTATTTAAATCTTACCTATTTGCAGACCATTTTTCTATGCTACACAGCAGTGTTGGCCAAAATTGGGCAAAGCCACAAGATTTTACTCCAAAATTATCTGCATCTACTGAATCATTACTTAATGCACATGCTGCAGGAAATGATGTTTTAATCCAAAATGAAAACTTCAGTCAGTTTACAAAAGGGGAGGAATGAAGAACAAATTCAAAGTTAGAGCCTTTCTAGCTTAACTTTAACAATGATACAGGGGTGTGTAATGATGTGAGTCCATCGCATTAATTGGTACACTGAGTAGGTGACTGGAGTTCATGCTATTTTTTGTCGGGCATTTCACAGTAGATGGACTGTGAAAAACAGGAGCAATTCCAAATAAGAATGTACATAATGCACTGTCATATAAACCACTCTGCAAAAGTGCTTAGGTTCTTGTCTACTATTCCTACACACTGTCTGCCCTCCACTTTTATTCTCACAACAGCCCTACAAAATGCCACTATATTAATAGCGGAGGGTTGAAGGGAAAGGATCACAAAAGATGCCCAAGTCTCAGTGATTGTTGACAAGAATAAAGATATATGATGGAACTCCCCAAACTGGTCATTCCAAGGAAAGAACTACATGCCACGTTCTGTGTGATACCACACAGAACGTGTCTTAACGCCACTCACTCTGCTAGAAAGAGACAGGTAGACCAGCCAATGACCCCTGTAGCTCAGGGACATGTAGGAGGAGAAAAGGGTCAGGAAGGGCTTTGAGAAGACGTTGGCGGCATTGAGGAATTTCCTTGACTTAGCCAGTCATGGAGACGTGCACATATATTGTTCTGGGCAGGGAGCCCTAAAAGTTTAATGACAGGCATTCTGGGTATTTGCATCACCATTGTGCACAGAGGAGGGGGAGGAATAAGAGACTGCACAACAGGGAGCAGTGACCTGCCTGTATGATGGATGAAACCTCCAAACACAAATGTGTACCAGGTGTTTCAACAGAGGTACAGCTAAGTTTCGTTAAGAGGCTCATTCCCCGCCGCCAGCTCACGAAGAGGTGGAGAGGGAAAGGGTATTAGAAACAGCACCAAAATTATACATGCACAAAAGTGGAGTAGTTGGAAGGCGTTAGAAACATGGATGCAGAATCGCATTGCAACTCAACTCATTCACAGCCTGACTACAAACGATTAAGGTGTGTTTTTCAAGCCTCGAAGGGTCAGGGCTTTGCACAAGAGTTATTTATGGTAGTCTAAATTAAGGACACAGCCTCAGGACATCCCTTCCCCCTTAGCCTGGCTTGAAGGGTCATGCAGGCTTCTCTCAGCAAGAGCACAATGGTTATGACAGCCCATTATAGGGACCAAATAAAATACTCCTACAATGTAACCCGCCCCTCCTCAGTTGCTGGGAGCGGGGAGTGTTTTACTCCCCAACCCCAGTGCCTTACAATTGGGACAAAAGGCCAGACATCTCACTGCTCTTCCTAATGATGGCAATGCCAGAGGGTGGAGTGTCCAAGCTAGAGTGCTGGGGTGAAGGTTTTTCTCTGCAAGCCTTTAACTAAAACAGAGTTCCTCACATGAGTTCCTCCCTAACATCCATCCTTCTGTGTATGTGCATGTGCATGTGATATGCACATCCCTAGGGCCGAACAACCTGTTCATGTTTGTTTTGTCTAATTTGCCAGGAACCCCAAATGCTTTTATTGCAATAGGAAGGGCTAAATATAATGGTTTGAGAACTCTTGGGGTAAATGCCATGTTTTGCTCCTGGCAGTGAAAGAGATGAAAAAATGTCAAGAGCTTCTCTGTCTGGCTGTAAAGCAGATAGATCTCTGAAGGCTTGAACTGAGTGTGCCTTACTCGGTCACCGTGATAATAAAAGAAAAAGACTCGTGACAGTAAAAAGTCCAGGCTTGAACTGGCTTTTTATCTTTGCTTTTGTGCAGAGAATGAAGCTATCTGTTTCTTCCATTCTTGTCAACCACTGGTTCTAATGATTGCACATAGCGGCAATGCATTCTGCATAACTAGAAGGGAAAGATGGAGGTGCCTGCAGTTGTTTATGCTGCTCAGCACAGTAATCTGTAGTGAAAAATAAACAAGACAAAGGGCTTCTCTAAGATATTTGCCTAGAAAATTCCATGGGCGTATATCAAAACACTGTAATTTCTAGAACTAATGGTTTGCAACTAGCCACTGACTGACAGCACCTAAGAGATAATGGCTCCAATTACCTATTTAATAATGCAATATTTTTTGTTTTTTATGGCATATGTATCAAGGCTCATCAGAATATGGCACAATGTCAAGTATGCTGTAAGCCATCATATTTTGCAAGCAGCTGCTGCTGGGCTTTTCTTATATGAACAGTTACATTTCAATTTGAGACAAAAAGAAAAAGGGAAAAAAGAATCTGCTATTGGAGGCTGGGGGGGGTGGGCACTGGGGTGAACATGCTCAAGAACATGGTCCCCTAGCATTTTTACAAACTGGAGCAATACATTAATGTGGTTTGGTTGTTTGGTCTGTAGGCACCAGGACATGTGACTAAGACTCTGACTTAGAATTGACTTTGTACCAACAGGACCCCTGCGTCAGGCTCAACCTAGAAACAGAGCCTAGCCACAGGCAATGAGACAACGGCCCTCTGCTGCAACCACACTCTGGAAGCTGGTTTGCTCTACGCAGAAGGGGAAGCTTGAGGATTCTTCAACCTTAACCTCCACATCTAAAAACACTCCCTTATTATTAGTGCCCCCATTCAAATAGGGCAATAGCAATTATATACATTTTTGGATGTTAGTAGGGGGACTGGCACTGGTATTATTGGCTAAATGAAATGGTGCCAACCCTGTACCAAACTTAGGTGACAATCTGTATATAAATCCTTTCCAATATAGCCCCAAAACATAGCCCCAAAGCAGTTACTTTTGCAATACCACCAACTGCCCCAGGAGGGTCAAAGTGAGTTACCTGAGGGTCTAGCTGAATGAGTTACCTAAGGGTCAAGCTGAATGGTGCGAGTAATCTTGCACCTTTTAGCTTGAAAGGGGGGAATGTGGTGGTGGCCGAAAGGGCCATAATGAATGTGATAATGTGAACCCCTATAAATTCTTAAGCGTGCTTCTAATACAGAAGTTATGGTAACATGTTGCTTTATGAAACTGATGATTTTGCAAGTTGCCACCCCCACTGGGGCAGAAGTACAGAGGTACCTCAGGTTACATACGCTTCAGGTTACATACGCTTCAGGTTACACACTCCGCTAACCCAGAAATAGTGCTTCAGGTTAAGAACTTTGCTTCAGGATGAGAACAGAAATTGTGCTCCGGCGGCATGGCAGCAGCAGGAGACCCCATTAGCTAAAGTGGTGCTTCAGGTTAAGAACAGTTTCAGGTTAAGAACGGACCTCCGGAATGAATTAAGTACTTAACCTGAGGTACCACTGTACAGCTAATATGTGAATCCCAAAGATACAGCTCATAAACTAGAACATAAGATGATACATGGTGCAAATGGCTACGCGTAACACAGGTTCCCAACATGCATACTAACACAATGTAACACATCACGGTGAAATTCAAAGCTTAGTTACCAATGCTTATTGCACATGTGTATTAAACATGAAATGAGGTAATGATGTACATGATCGGTGAAAATTGAAATCCTTTGTTTGAAATGTTATAAATACCACTGCCTGGACCCCTGGGCGGGGTTGCAGTTTTGCAAAACAATTTGACTGTACCCTATTGCCTAGCAATAAACAATAATGGACTCCTAACTCCTCGTCTCTGAGTTTTATTGGAATAAACTCAGAAAATAAGCCATTTTTGGCTTACAACATAAGGAAGTACTCCACACAGCTCACAGTTAAACTGTGGGACCTGCTCCCATAAGGTGTACCAATGGCCCCTGATTTGGATGATTTAAAAAGACAAATTAATGGGAGACAAGGCTATCAATGGTTACTAGCCATAACACTTATTTGTGTGTGCTACCTCTACTGTCAGAGAATAGCTCTTTCTGGGAATCGTAAGTGGGGAGAACACTGCTTCACTCATTCAAGTCCTGCCTGGAGGCTTCTAATTGGCATCTGCTTGGCCACCATGAGAACAGGATGCTGGGTTGGATAGACTTTTGGCCTGCTCCAGGAGGGCTCTTGTTGGGGTTGTTGGGTGTATATGCTGCGGAAGCTCCGTTGAAGCGATTACGCTTACCACAGAAAACAGCCATTTAGCGGAGTTGTCTGTACTAGGCCAAACGCAACATACATATGCAGACTATTTGCAGATGTTACAATAGTCTTCTCTCTCTGAGCCCAGAGAAGGCTCTTTGCTTCAAAGTCCTTGCTGGGTTAAAGGCCACAGCCAAGTCCTGATTTAAGTTCCAACTTCTTCCTCAGACAATCTCTTCACAAAATTCTTCACATGTATCCCTGTTCCGACAGAAAGTCTTCAACAATTCACGATCCACACAATATTCTGTAACCTGAGCCCTTTTATACACAAAGTTACTTTTCAAATCTGCCCAGATAAGAGTGTCACAAGATGCCTGCAAGTGCATTGTGGGGGATGAGTCATCTCTGCTGACTCATGGAGAATTAACCCATTAGCTGCATTCCTTAACAGGCTCCTTCTCCATTTGTATATTTTTCACCAATATAAGATCCACTGCTAAAAGCTATGCTGATAATGTACTCAAATTTCCACATAAGTGTACATGTTAAACTGTAAAGGTCTCCAACTTTAATTTTGCCAACTTTAGAAAACGAACAAGCCACGTTACCAGACTTCATCCTTGTTGCAGGGGGGAAGTTGTTAAGGGTATGAAATGGGGAACCTCCTCGCAGAAGGAAGTGGGAGAAAAATTGTTGCAGCCTACAATTAAGCTAATTAAATGAATGCCTTGCAAATGCACTATAATGAAGGGGGGAAATCAAGTAAGATGATAGAAGTGTTATAATGCATTAGCATGAAAGGCATGCTAATTAAAAAGCCCTGGTGAGGCACAAAGAGCGGTGAATTTCCAAACTGGAAAGCTGTTTTGAATGTGCGCCAAGTTGTGAGAGCTTGACCCTACAACTTCCATTCTACGGAGAAAAGCAAATTGCGCAAAAGGAGAGGGAAGTGAAGTAAAGAAAATGCCATTTCTCTCTCTCTTTGACATCCGCCCAAGCCCTTCTGTTTTCGTAGCTGTGAACACTCTGGCAGGGATTGGGAGAAGGGCAGGTAAAAGCTTGCTATCACTGAGTTGCAAAGATCCTGGAGGAGGGAGAGCAGGCAAAGGGGAAATAAGCAGTGGTGCACTTAGGTAATTTTGAACTCTGCACTTAATGGTCTTTTGTGGCAGCAGGGAGGATCTCCTTAGAAGGAAATGTACTGTATATTTCTTTCCTCGATATGCAGGATAAGTCAGCCTAGCTGCATTTGGAGGCCATCCTGCTCATTCTGCCACGTGGACTCTCAGATTTCTGCCCCCAAGTCCTACCCTGACGGCACCACGGCAAATAAGAAGCAGGGCAGGGTCTATTATGCAGGGCAGAGCTTCAGCAGGTAGCAAACTAATGGAAGCAGGATTGTTGGAAGCTTCAAAGCATTGGGTGAAGTCCAAAGAGATGAGGTGAAGAGAAGGCCAGAGGAAGATGTGAAGTTGGGAGAAAAATGAGACAGGAGAGTGGCTATGAAGTTCAAAGGCAAGCTAAGCTTTGGTCTCTTCATTGATTTTACACAACCAGCCAAATATTTGGCTGCAGCCCGATGTTGCTTTGGTGGATGCTGCTAGCAAGCAGGAAAGTGCCCTTCTAGAAAAGCAGGCACTGTGGCTACAGTCCTGTGCTCAAGTTGGATGCCAGAAGTGTCTAGGGCACACAAGCTACATGTTCTTCCCTGGCACTTTTGAGGCAATGTATTTTTCCCCCTCCACTGCTATCTTCTAAGTTATGGAAGTTCTAGGATCAAAGCTCCAGACTGGAGTTTGCATTAAAACAATTTTCCAGTTTGAAAATGTGATGCCTTTCTGCCAAGGCGTTATTGTTTTTTAATGCATAGCTTTTATATTGACTCATTGTCAACACTTCCTTCATAATTTTGCTCCCCAGTTCATTTGAATGCTCATTGCAGGCAACTTCCAGATTCTGCAAAATGGTTGTTGATTATTGATTTATTTATTTTTAGAGGAGGAGATTTCCCCAAGAAAGGATAAACCCAGATTAAATTAAGGGAGGTGGGGGGGATACTGGCAACAGTTTTGATGGATGATGTCATGTGGACACTGCAAAAACAAAACCCTACAACCCAAACTTTTGTGCATGAGGATCGCTTGCCCACAATAAACACCCATATGGAAGCACCCTTAGTCCCAATGAACTCCTGACGCAATTACAAACAGCTAGGTGCAGAATTAGCCATACACCATGTGCACAGATATTCAAGGCGTAATAAACATATTTATTGGCAGGAAAGGGAGATCTGCACCAAGTTAAGAACTGGGTGCCTAATTTTGGCAACCAACCCCAAACTGAGCATTTCATGACAATATGTACATGGAAAGGAGAAGCGTGGATGACTGTCACAAAGGAATTCCTATGCACAATTCCTGATAGAACATTGTGTGGGCTGTTTCGATCATCCACAGACTAATTTAGAAAATTAAAAGGGTCATCTGGTTTGTGTATGTGGGGGGGGGGGAGATTTCAAAAGGTACTACAAAGGTACTACAAGAGTACCTCTACATTTTTTAAAAAAAGAGCAAAGTTACATTAGAGTAGTGGGAGATAAATAATTTCACAGCATGGGTTTGAAAAGAATTCTGAAAACCTATGCAAATTCTGAAAACCTATGCAAAAGGATTGCCTCGCAAACCTTGAATATACTTAGGTTTGTTAAAGTCACCAGCCATGATAACGTTCAGAGTTTGTTGATGTATTTGAAATAATGTGTTAATTTTCTCAAACTGATATAGCTAATTGGCCATATTTTCCTCCCTCCAAATGAAAACCAAGCTGATAAAAAAACAGCCCAGACTAAGCAACTGGATTTGCCACAATCAACAGTGGTTCCTGCACTGCAGGGGGTTGGACTAGTTGACCCCTGGGATCTCTACCAACTGTATGATTCTATGATCTGGGACTATCTCTAGCACAAGGATGCAGATGAAGTTCCTGGGAGCCAGCGATGCCCACATCCACTCTGGACAAACCCTCAGCAAAAACCTAAGCAGATATTCCAAACCAGCCATAACTATGAATGAATGAGAAGATTTTATCTTCTGATTCCAGGGAAATGCTTGCATGCGTGCTTTGATAGCGGTGGTTTCCCCACTGTGAATGAAATGCTACAATGGCTGTAGTTCTGCTGTCAGGAAGACAGAACAATTATTCCCAACCTCCCTCCAAATATGGCATTATTTCAGACCAAAGCCACAGCTTAAGCCCTAAAGTGCAAAATGAAAACAGAAATCAGAATGAAGCCAAAGGCTGCCATCAAGCAAGCACTTCCTGACACTGTAATGAGAAAGGAAATGGGTGCAAGTTTAAAATTCCACATAGTTCAGAGCAGAGTTGGGGAGCGTCCCATCTCCCAGTAGTCCTAGCCAGCATGGCCAATATCCAGAGAGCTTTAATCCAACAACATCTAGAGGACTACAAGTTTTCCAACACCTTATTTAGAGAGATAAAACTGTGTTTATGGTGTGGCAAACAGTTTCAGTCCGCTTAGACTCTAATTTCATTCCTAGGTTTCTTCATCATGAAATGACATGGATGAATATATCTATATTGGAGGAGGAAAACTGAATGACTCTCTTCCTAACTATGGGCATCATATCAGTGATGACCAGGATACAATGAACCACAACTACTTCCATACACACAAGGGAAGGTGGGGCGCTTTCTTGAATAGCAGACCCTTCAACATGTCACAATGCAAACTATTTATGAAACTGAGCATCATTTCCAAAGATCCTTTGGAGCTCAGCTGAGCAAGGGAAAAATGAGGGGGGACCCTCGCTGGGCATGCCCAAGCCCATGGGCACATTTTAAGAGCTCCTTGGACCCTAGTCAATATTTTCTTTTTTCAAATGTATCATATCCATGAATTTCCACAAACTAACTCTTGATCAAGTCTCAGAGTCAAACTTGTCACGGAGCATCCTTGGGAAACGATATTGTTTTCATATTAAATTGTACCTTTTTTAAAAAAAAAAGTTTTGAGCTATACTACAAATTGGCAACATTATGAACAGGTTAGTACCAAAATTTCTGAAACATTTCTCCAGATACACTGAGGCTCGCACTCAGCTGAAAGACAAGCCATGGAAGTATTGCAGGTGAACATAAATCATGTTCTCCTTTCATTGTGGTCAGACAAGACAGCTTGGCTCTCTCCAAGCCAAGAACTGCATCATCAGAAAATGTGCTGGGATGCGTTAACTAGCACAATGTTTCTGACAATACAACCCCTCGGGTGACTTTATACTGCAAGAACCAAAAAACAGTATTTGTTTTATAAGATATAGTCAGAAATACTACTTTATAAATCAGCTCTTCACTTTTTAGCCGCAGTTTAGAAGCACAGATCTTTCTACTCTCAAACTACAAGGCTGCAAGACTTCCACTCAAGTCAGATTAAATTGTATTATTCCCTCATTTTGCACAGTTCATCATCATCATCATCCACGACCGTCAGGGTCAAGTTCCCCAATCTGAGAAACCTGAAGGGCTACTCCAAACACTATTTTAGATTGACATGAATTTTAAGGCTGATGTTAGCTTTGCTGTTAAATGCTTATTATGTATCTGCTTCAGGTCAAGTTCACTTCTGAAGACTGTTCACTAGCTTTTGCCTTGGAAGTGAAATTAATATGAATCCTGGCATACATGAAACCATTCTAAAGTTACTTTTAAAGTTCTGGTGAAACCACTGAGATTTACATGAATCTTAATGCTAATTTTGGTTTCAGGGAAAACATTCTAACTACCGCGGAGAAGAGAAGTAAAGAAAAGATGCCGTCAAATCGCTGGAGGAAAATGCATTAACAGCGCATGCAAGACCAAATTCAGATAGTTGAACAGCCTATATGGATAAATTTAAATAGGTATCAAACATATACGTTAATGATGTCTCCAAGATGAATAAAATGGTAAAAGTTCACACATAGTACATTAGGTGTGTGATGTTATTATAAAGAGGAAACATAGAATGTATAGATACTGGTGTCTATAATTACTTAGGGGTAGCAGTATTATAAAGTCAGAGTGTTTAATTCATATTTATGTACTGGATAAATACAGAAAACAAGTCAGTTTCTATGATGCAATTTTTAACATAAAGCTTAAAAAAAACCATTTTGTTAAACTTCACTGAGCTATGTAGTCAGAAAAAGAGGAAAGTACCACAATTCACTTTCTTTTGTATTTAACAGCAATGCTGGCCACGTCCAATCATTAAACTGAAAATTATCTCATTTTGACCAAGGCCTAGTTTTGAGCTCTTCTTGCATAGCACCCCCCACTCCTAGTTTCAAAATACTTTCTTAATAAGACTTTGCTTAGGACTTTTCGAACTTGTTTCTATAATAAATTACTGAAATTTGAAGCAAAATGCTGACACCTATCAGTGGGTTCCTGGCCAGTGAAACCTTGTAATCTGGGAAGGATCTGTAGAAAAATCAATAGCTAGCCATCTAGCAAAGCGGTTCTCATTTTTACCTCCCTTTCAGCAGAGAGAAACAGAGCTCATTACCAGGAGGGCGTTGATAGGTGTCAACAACAAATTCAGACCCTCAGAAGAGGTCATAGGCTAAGTAAGGCCAAGACGGAAAACAGGCACTTACCATCTTCCTCAGAATATATATACTCCAGGTGTATCCACAATACCTGCATGTCAAGTTTTCCCTAGTGACTTATTGTTTTTATTCCATAACTGGGCATCAGCAATGAGAAAGCGATTAAGTGAAGTCAGGGGTGGCCAATGCCACATTCACTTACCTACAAAAGAAGGAGGGAGGGGGGAGAAAAAGGTTTGAGCTAGTTAATCACCACAGTTCACTAAGCTCTTTACGATCATGGCTAATTAGCTTTGACTCAAAGGAGGATTGCAAGGTTGCTGAGAAGGGAATAAATAACCTTGCTGTTTTTAATGGATCCAGACTGGCCTAACCCTAGGAAAACAAAATAAGGAAAGACACATTTATTGGGATATATATATATATATATATATATATATCCGGTTCTGTTTATTGAACAGCAGATGTTACAATGAAACAGGTGGCGGAAATATAAACCTTTTTAAAGCCCTCGGGGTGTTTTCTCAGGAAGCTTATAATGATTGTCACTAGATCTGTTGCAGCCTTCTCTTCAGAGTCTAACATGGTGCAAGTAGATGCTGGGATTGTGCCAGCAATCTCCTAGGCAACTGCCTGCTCACAGGAAGCCACAAATAGCAGCAGTAAACCCCACCGCACACATTTCGGCTTTCTACTCGCTTCTTGCTCCCCACCTACCCAGTCCTGCCCCACCCACTGCTCTCGACTCGTGAAACAAGCACACACTCTGCCCCAATGGAATTTCTGGGAAAGGGGAATGAGATCCATTCCAGCCCCTTTCTCAGATCTAAGCATCAGCTCTAGCAAGATGGTGTGTTTTATTATAAATTAAAGAAGGAAAAAACAGTGGAAGGAAACCTGTAAAAAAAAAAAGAGGGTGGAGAGTATTAGAGATTACTTCTGTGTCATGAAGCTATCACAACACTCTTCACACTGACTGAAATGCAAGGGGTCCGCCGGGACACATCAGTTACAAAGAATGAAAATAAATTAGGAACTGGATCTTTCCCATTAAGCACTCAGCAAATAAATGGACAGCGAAATGGCAGTTTCTGTTTTGTCAATTATTACATTTTATTTTATATCTCAGATCACTCAGTATTTCTGTTTATAAACCACACACACAAACACACACAGAAAACCCAGTAGGAATAAACAGAAAAATCATACAATCTACTCCAGCTATTTTAAACAAATATACATTATTTAGCTACATCCGAGAAGCAGTAACTGAGCTATTCAGTGTACACATTACCACAAAAGTGCTATTTTCATATCCCAGGCATTTCATGTTTTAAGCAAAGATGGAAATAGCATTTTAAAAGTGCAACTTGTATTGTACATCTATGAGATAAAGTGTCAAATACGTTGGTTTCCATTCTAGTACACAGCTATTTTAAGTAAGTTATAATTAGCAACCTAAGAAAATATGGATTAAAGGGCTTATTTCTGAACAAACCATTTTATGCATGGAACTTTCTGGTGAACATGCTGAAGGAGGGCTGGAATCCAGCAACATAGATTTCTATAAACATCTAGGCATTTTATGGGCCAGGCCAAAATGCATATTTACCATATTTAATTACTTTGGTTGAAATCTTGTTCAGCACTGATGGTCCAAAATATAGAAGGTTGTTGAAAATAAGACTTATGATTAAAATACAAGACGGCTTGTTGTAGGGTGGAAACAAGGTTAGCTACTATGTTTTGAACACTGAATTAGTTAACAAAACAGGGGTCCCATGATGATGTTTAAAAAACCCATCAGGAGTACAGTTAAATAATAATATTAATTACAGAGAGAACTACATAAATGCACACTGAGCTTGCATAAATGGCATATTGGATGATGGTGTGTTTTTTTACTGAGGGATACCTATGTGCACTCAATGCGCACAGTGAACATCCAATACAGTGGTACCTCGGGTTACAAACACCTCAGGTTACAAACACTCCGGGTTACAGACTCCGCTAACCCAGAAGTAGTACCTCGGGTTAAGAACTTTACCTCAGGGTGAGAACAGAAATCGTGTGCCAGTGTGAGGCCCCATTGGCTAAAGTGGTACCTCAGGTTAAGAATGTTTTCAGGTTATGAACGGATTTCTGGAATGAATTAAGTTCGTAACCAAAGGTACCACTGTATATACAGGAAGTTTTGGGCACAAGAGAGGTGTCTTAGCAAACACAGTCACATTTTCCCAATCCAAATCCAACCTCCACACCCCCACCTGCTATTTGCCCTGGTTGGAAAACCCCGACATGAATTGCAATGGGGTGGGGGTGGGGTTCAGCACAGAACAGCAGAATGGGAAAAGGTTAACCCTCCCTCTGCAGCACCACAGCACCTGACTTAGGGGAAAGCCCATATCTGAGAGGAGGTATGGCAGCCATCTTCAAATTACAAGGCTGTCACAGGGAAGATGGAGCAAGCTTGTTTTCTCCTGCTCTGGATGCTAGGACCTGAACTAATGGATTCAAGTTACAAGAAAGGAGATTTCAACTAAACATCAGGAAGAACTTTCTGGCAACAAGAGCTGTTTGACAGTGGAATGGACTCACTTGGAAGGTGATGGACTCTCCTTCCTTGAAGGTTTGTAAGCAGAGGTTGTATGGCCATCTGTCATGGATGCTTTTGCTGAGATTCCTGCATTGCAGGGGGTCGAACTAGATTACCCGCAGTGTCTCTTCCAACTGATTCTATATATCAGTGGCAGAGAACTACGTGCATGTAGGAGGCCCTAGGTTCAATTCCTGGCATCTCAATGCAAAGCTGGGAAGATCCTAGTCTGAAAACCTAGACTAACCAGTGTTGCGACTTGGTGTAAGGCAACTTCCTAATCACAGATCCCCTACTATCTGGTCTAGTTGCACCCACAGTCATAAGAAATACTCTTGATTCATTATGGAGTCAACTGCAACCCATAATCATTTACAATACACCAAGAGCCCACAATTTTATGTTTCTAATGCAATTTATATAGCATTTTCAAGCTCACACAAAGTACAGTACAGTGGTACCTCGGTTTAAGAACAGTCCTGTTTACGAACGATTCATTTTACAAACTCCACAAAACCAGAAGTAGTTTGCGAAATTTACCTCGGTCTAAGAACTGAATCTGAAGGGTGGAAGGGCACCAGCGGTAGGAGGCCTCATTAGGGAAAGCACACCTCAGTTTAAGAATGGTTTCGGTTTAAGAACGGACTTCCAGAACGGATTAAGTTCGTAAACTGAGGTACCACTGTATATGGATGCCATCTTAGGGCAGATATCAGTGCCCTGGACAGGCAAGCAGCAATCTCAGCTGTAAGGCTCAGTTTATAGATATGCATTAAAATACTGATTACCTTTATTTGGCTGATGAAAACGAAAATATGTGAAGCAGCCAAGGAAGACAAGAGTGCACAACTGCAGCTCTCAGTGATGTCACACTGGAAAGTCTACATTGCTCAGCTCCTCTCAGCACCAATCATGTTGCAGGGAGAAGGAAGCTGGAACCTTTTCCTCTCAAAATGTGTTGACCAGCATCTGGGAATCCAGGAGTCAACAGGCTTATTCATAGGTTACACCGAACACAGGTACAAGCTCTGTATACACATGTACAAGTGTTTGTGTGAAATTGTGTGCACTTATTCATTTGGACAGCTCAACTATTGTACATACATAGGTACACAGACTGTACACTCATTGAACATTACATGTGAACACCTTTATTATTTTCTGCAGGAAAGAAAAAACGGGGTATTGTGGTACTAATCCTGCTGGAGATCCTGGGATGGCAAAGATGGCAATCTAATTTCTGGTTATCTATTAGAAACATACAGGGCTTCAGACCAGCCTTCCTCCTCTCTCCAAGCCCTCAAATGTACACTATGAGAAAAAGCTTTTCACAAACATTACTGAACTTCCACTTGTTCTACACAAATTTATCTTGTTCCATACTGTATTAAAGAGCTATAAACCAACCACTGCAAACAAAACAAATCACTCACTGAATAACTAGAATTATTGCAGAAACAATGAGACACTGATTCCAATAATGGTTAGTTAGGACCACAGACATTTTAAATAACCCATATATGGGCAGCAAATCTATATAGCAGCACCCATCCCATCAAAAACAATCCTCTCTTTTACTGGTATCACAGGAGCTGTTGTCAGTGAGCATGTTGAGATTTGATCCAATGGACGTACAAGATACAGCTTTAAGCAATGCAGTGTCTAACCCAAAGTCATACTTGTTGCAATTGAGTTGGAAGAAGGTCAAAGGGCTGTGCACTCTTTCCTCACCTCTCCACTGCTTTCCTCACAGTATGGAGAAGCGAATGGATGAATAAACGTTCAAATAAAACTTGTTCTTAATTCTCTCCCACTGAAATCAATGGTATTTAAGAAATTTTAGCTGGATCATTCATGACCAAACTTGTATTAGTGGCAAACCAGATGATGAATTGGGAAACAGGCAAATCATCACAAGCATTACTGAAGAGATCAAAAGTGAAATCATTCCCATGAGAATATACAAAGTGAAATATTAGGAAGCAACAACCACAACCAAAACCAATGTATAGGGAATCCATTTATTTATAAACTGTTGCAGACTGTTCAGTTATATAAACCAAGAGAATGCCTCATGAACAAACACATGTACTTCATGCAATGCAGCTGCTTTTGCCTTGATGATGATCCAGAAAGAAGAGTACAGTCAACATGTACAGAGTATGCATCCAATACTACAGCCTATCCCAATATGCTGCTATCCAGATGTTTCAGAGTAGAACTCCCATCAGCACCAGCTATCATGTTCCATGCTGCCTTGGGGCTGGTCTTTAATAAGTATTGATCATCTGGTGTCATTATGACAGCAGGTGATTTACAGGGCAGTGGACTGAACCACCTGTCAAAGTTGGCTCTGGTGGGGGGGGCAGACCCAGTTCCCCATCCCAGTATAGAATATGAAACTTCCACATATAAAAGGGAAATTGTTATTGTAACCCTGGTCCTGAGGAAGGATGATACAGCTATACCCAACATGACATGAGGAAAAGAATGGCTTCACTCCCAGCACTGCACTATTAAACAATATGCCCCCATCAAACGATGGTTCCAATGGGTAGTAGCTTGCTTTGGATAATGTGAAAAAACCATACTCTTTTTCTCCTGTGCAATCTGCTTAGGTTTCAAGCCTCAAACCATTTATTTCTGGGTTATTATTCTCACATAATTCATCTGGAGCTCACTACAACTACTTCAAAGTAGTTGTTCAAGGAGCACAGTCATAGCTGGAATCCAAAATCGCTGTCTTACCCTTAGGCTGAAATGCTGTAGGGAGGAAATCAGAATGCAGGCTGAACCAATTAGGAAATGTTAGGGCATATCCCTCCTTCATGGGCACAGCAGTTCTATGTCTCTCTTTAGGCAGACAGAATTGCACACCTATCAAAACCACTTAGAGTACAATATTTGCAAAATGTTTAGCCATCTGAACCACCCAAAGTATTTTCCTGACAAGCAAATTATTAATCTAAAGTACAATGGCCAGCACCTCTTCAGATTTTGGTTTGTGTCTTGTTTTTGGGCTAGAAACCAGAAGATCAGACTGTTCTCCTGCCCCCTCCCCATAATTCTTTTCAACTGCACACCTTAGTTGAAGAGACAGGTTTTGCAGTGGGGCTCCCTCAATCCTTGGGCCTACCCAGACCCTCTGGGCTCCTCACCCTTAGTACCATAACATTTTGTAGTCAGTCTCCTACTGCGACAAAGTGGTGGAGCCTCTGCTCTCACTAGGTCTTCTGCAATGTAGTCCTCGAAATTCCAAGGATGGTAGAGCCACATTCTCTGCCTAGAGAGGCACTGGCTCCACAGGCTCATTTCTGGGGTTGGCCCTGCATGGCCTTCCCCTCCTGGTTTGGAGTCCTCAGCCTCATCAACTGAAGAAGAGGACCTCCACCTCTGGCGTGTGTTATGCATTTGCAGTTCTGCAATGACCTAAATGCATCCCGTAAACCAGGGATGGGGAAATTGCAGCAATCCAGATGTTGTTAAGACTCCTTCTCCCATCAGCCCAGTCAGTATGGCCAATAGTCAAGGCTTATGACAGTGGTAGTCCATCATCATCATCATCTGGTTCCCTGTCCTAGATAAAAACCATATAGAATCGAAGTACCATAGCCACAAGATGAACGGAGTGATAACAGTATTAGAAACTGAGGTATGAAAGCTAGGAGCTAAATGGCACCTTAAACCTAGGTTATGGGCACAACAACAGAATATCTAGGTGCACTTTTTTTAATAACAAGAATACAAAGCTGAAAATGAATGAACTGCAGCTAAAATCTTATATTCATTTTTCACATAGCCTAGTCATCATCTGAAGAGTGCAAAAAACAAAGTCATGCTTCCCTTGCCTGCCCCTAATGTTCTTATGAGGGTCTCTTCTCCAGTCTTCAAAGAGTGGCTGGAAGTGGGGAGGCAGAAAAATGTCCTCCTTTCCTTCCACTCTGCAGTTTTAATCTGAAATCTTAGGTGCAGTACTGTGCCCAGAGCTCATAAACTGGTCACGCTAATTAAATTCCTCGTCGCAAAACGTGCCTAGAACAATGGGAGTTTCGTATGCTGAGTGATAAATACCAACAACTATTTATCACATGGTAACTTACTATGATGTGCATGTGACCACTTCATAAACTGGTCAGCTGAATTGCCTTGCCAAGAGGTGGGGAAAGTCTTAGTGCTCCAATGACTTCCTGGGTTTTCCCTAAGGTGCAGAAGCGTAGCAAGGTTATCCTTGCTTCTTGGCAAGACAATACATACGACCTGCTTGCCAAGTGGTTACATGTAGGCTGTAATAATTTCCCACTTGCAGCTGGTTGCCTTGCATTCCCTTTATAATAGCACACATCCCTCCTTCATCTGTTAAATTTAAGCAGAGCAGTTTGGTCTGCATAGGGAAGACAAAGGCTTTTTGTACATGTGTTGTGGGGTTTGTTTGTTTTTTGCTGTAAATCAGGCACTGAGAACCTTTCGGCTTCCTCCTAAAGGAAAACAAAACATAAATGTCCCTTTATTATAATATGTTTTCAGTTATCAACATATTAGACACCACAGCTAGAATTAAGAGTTCTTCAACATTTTATGTTCTGCAATTCCCCGGGGGCTGAAATTAGTACCAACCACAGTCTCAACTGAGTGTTTCAAAGTGCAGTTCTGGACACTTTGGGGGAAAGCTCTGGATCTATTTTCAGGCACATCAGCAGCACTCTTGTTGAAAACCATGTCTCCTGTTTCACAGCTGGTGACAGTGCTGATAACTTCCCTTCATCTGCAGGAGGAGCTGCTGGCAAGCCAAGAGCCTTTCTCCTATTCTGCCAATAAGCTGGAAAAAGAGATGATGGAAGAAGGTAAGCCCGGGTTTCAAGTCCCTGCAGGCTGCAAGGATCCAAGTAATGTTAACCTACTCTGAACCCCCCCACCCCACCCCTTGGAACGAAGACAATTTTACTGCCAGCTTGAACAGGAAGAAATCTGTCTCCAAGCCATTCATTATCCGATCTGCACAGAAAGTGTTTGAAACTAAAATCAAAGGATGCTTAAGTACAGTACTGAGTCCCTGTCACCAGTTGTGCCCAAATCCCACCTCCTACTTTTCTATCCCCTCTAGCATGCAGGTATTGTCATGGAAGGCTTAAAGGACATATGAGTCAGAAATAAGGATGAGAACTCTTAATATGTCTCCCTGATTAGAACAGAACAGCAACGGGAAAATCCTGTTTCCTCCCAGATCCAACTAAGTCCAGTGACACCTAGTGTCTAAACTACACAATGAACATTTTTCACACAGATGTGTTCTCCAGGATGCAACACCAGACCCCAGATGGAGGAATGAGTGTCCGAAATGCTGCAACAGGCTTTGGCTGAGTGCCCAATCCCTACTGTGGTCCATGCCACCACTTCCAGGTCTTGTTGCTGCTAAGGAAATTGGAGGCGCATCGCCTCCACTCCTCCCACTTATTCCAGTTAGCCTCTGCCTTTCCTCCTGGCCATTTGCCCCTTTAATGGCACTTGCAGATTTATAGGTAGGGATAGGAACTGCATTAGGACATCAGAACCCAAGGACCAGCTGTCCTGCATCACTTCATCCCTAGCCTTGTTTACTTCTAGCAGGATTAGTCATTCTGCAATGCCAGGCATGGCCTGACTCCTGACAACAGTAATTCATTTAAATGAAATACATCCCCCCCCAATGTCTACTTCAAAGGGAATGGGGAGGCTAGTTCTCTATGCAGCGTGAAAAGGACCTCCAGGGTTATTTGAGGCTGTTCTTGCTGATAGTTGTCACATATTTCAAACGGCTTATGAGAATGAAGTCATAGAACAGCTGTACTCCACTTGGACGGGAACAGCCAAACTGAAATATCTGAAACAGCTGTATTAAAGCATCTCCATTCAGACTTGCTCTGTGTCACGTCCAGAAAGGCTGCAGATGAAACATGCATTTCATCCCATACTCTGCCTTTGGTGAATCCACGAATACTTATTCATCCACAGCAAGACAGGAAATGCGACTTCAACCCAAAGGCCTCACTTATGACATTTCCTCCTCCAAAAAGGAAGGCAGATCGCTCATAAGCTATGGAAGCCAAGTTTAAAGCTTAAAAAAAGCTAAAAATAGAGCCTGACTTCTTCCCTAATGACTAGTTCAGTACAACAAAAACAACAATTTAGACTAGGAAAGCCCTTTTTAGAGAGAAAAATCTGTTCCTTTTTTCTGGAGCCATGCCACCAAGATAATTGGAAAGTTGTTGTGTGCTGTGCTAAACAGAAAAGGAAGCATGGTTTTCCTTATCTACCAGAGTAGCTAAAAAAGGAACATATTAAATAGAAAGGAAGAAAATTAAGGAAACAACACTGGACATTTCACTTATGCAATGGCTATGCTGGGCATGCACTAAATGCTATGTTTATAGGAAGGCATAAGGCAGTACAATGCAATCCTAGTTTGTTTGAAAAAAAGATTCAGAGGTGCACATCGTAAAGCTCACTGGACGACCTTGGGTCATTCACCACCTTTCAACCTAAGCTCTTTCACAAGCCTGTTGTGAGAGCAAAATGGAGATTTTATGTGCTGCTCTTAGCTCCTTTTAGAGAAAGGGGAGAATACAATGGTTTCTAAGAAAGAAAGAAAGAAAGAAAGAAAGAAAGAAAGAAAGAAAGAAAGAAAGGAGTCCAGAGCAAGTAGTCCATCACATTCAAAGAGCAAATGACAGTATACACTGGGAGTTACCCAAGGCTTAAAAAAACCAACAGCACACCAGTCAGGACGGTAGCCACATTCTTCACTGTCCAAAAAAGAAACAAGAATACTGCAGCCAAAGGATGTGCCATACTAAATCCAAACTAGCAACAACCATGATAGTCAAGTCACTTGGTGACTAACCATTCTATTAATTATCCCTTCACAGCTCTCCAAGCACCACTTTTGGTTTAAAATAAACAATTATTTCAATACCACTAATAACTTGACATTAACTGAATAGTCACATCTCCAAATCACAACACTTTCTGAATGACTCAGGCAGAATGGGCAACGATGTGATTACTGACATCAATGTCAGTTCAGCTAACTCTGGAATGGTCTGATTAAATGAGTTCTCAGGTGCCGTTTCCACACCTACTGGTTGTTCCTTCACGGGAACAGGAAGAAATTGCTGATTCTAGTTAAAAACTCTCTGCTTGTAATCTTGACAGAAAATAATCCGAATGTTTTATTCCTTCTTTATATGGTATCAGGGGACAGCCATGTCTTTTCACCATCAAGTTTCCAAAACCTAGCCTGTCTCTAGATGTTGTGTTTCCTGCCTCCTGTGGGAATGCTCATAATCCCTTCTAGCTAATTTACCACCTGAAGAAGCTTTGTAAATTAAGGCCACTTTGAAGGAAGCATGCTGTCTAAGGCTGGGATAGGTCTTTTTGACTGGTATTTGGCTGTACCTTGTAGCTGCTATTAAGGTCATCCTTCCTCAAGATTTCCATTGCAGCTTGCATCTTTCTGTCCTCATTTGAGAACAAGTATCAATATGCTAAAATTATAATGTGTCCTTTGGCTATTACTCTATCACAGGCATAGGCAAACTCAGCCCTCCAGATGTTTTGGGACTACAACTCCCATCATCCCTAGTTAACAGGACCAGTGGTCAGGGATTGTGGGAATTGTAGTCCCAAAACATCTGGAGGGCCGAGTTTGTTTATGCCTGCTCTATCAAGTTCAGTAATTTGTCCACATTCAGCAAAGTAAACATTAAGAATTATTAAGCCTATCTAACCATAATATATACTGCAAGACTGCTTCAAGTTTCACATCCTTTTGGGCCACTAGTCAAACCTAATGAAGCTTCTTGTCAGACTCTGGGCAAACAGTGGAAGTTTGCACTGTACATAAGCTCTGACATCCATCTTCAGGTGTAGATGTCTAACTGCATTGCCCAATAGCAGATTACCTCACCCTCCATACGTTCAGCTGCTTGAGTTTCATTATTCTTATCAATTGCAAGGTCAATCTGTATTTATTGCATAGCATTAGTCATCGCACTAGGAAAGCAAGGCAGATAGTACAACAAATGTGATGAGAATGAAACAAAATTAAGCAAGGCTAAATTAAGCATAAATCCATAAAAACCAATGTACCGTATTTTTTGCACCATAACACTCACTTTTTTCCTCCTAGAAAGTAAGGGGAATTGTCTGTGCGTGTTATGGAGGGAATGCCTACAGGTGGCGGGGGGGATCTGCTGCAGTCGTGAGCAGAGGATCCATGGTTCCCCTTCCTTCCCTCCTCTGTGGCTCGCTTTGAAACAGCAAAGCGGGAGAAGAGCCGCTGAGTGGGGAGGAGAGAGGGACAGATAGCCTGCTTCTTTAAAGGAGCAAAGCGGGAGAGGAGAGGAGCCGCTTACACGAGTGTAAGCAGCTCCTGTCCGGTTGGTTCCTTTAAAGCAAGCAAGCTCTCTGTCCCTCTCTCCTCCCCACTCAGCTCGCTAAATAGCAGCAAAGTTTTTCAGCTCGCTAAGCCAGGGATGAGTGGGGAGGAGGGAGAAAAGCAGAGCCTGCTTGCTTTAAAGGAGCAAAGCGGGAGAGGAGAGGAGCCTTCTCCCCTTATACCCCTCTTCTTCATTATTAGCAGCATCCTTCTCCACCCACCCCACGCGTGCTTCTTCTCCCCTTAAACCCCTCTTCTGCATTATTAGCAGCATCCTTCTCCACCCACCCCACGCATGCTCCTTGTCCCTTGAGTGCTTTTCCTTCCCTCCCCACTTAAAGCATGGTTACAAAGCACGGATCCACATGGATCCTCAGGATTTTTGCATTGGGCTACTCCAAACTCACTGTCAGATCACATGTCTGTGGCCACAGCATGAACCACAAAAATCATACATCCACTGTTTCGTTTAGAATATTTTTTTCTTGTTTTCCTCCTCTAAAAACTACATGCGTGTTATGGTCGGGTGCGTGCTATAGAGCGAAAAATACGGTAATTAAAACTTGGTAGCAAGAAATTCCATGACTGAGGAGGTATTCACTTATCACATTCACAATAATTCAAACTGGCTTTACATGGTTTCTGGTTTGCCAAGTGCCTAATGCTACCTGTTGCCTCCTGGACTATGGAGAACAACCTTCTTTATTCAGGTTGAGACTGTTTACTTATAGGGTTGAGGAAGGGACCACGGGCGTCATCTAGTTCAACCCCTGCAATGCAGGAATCATTTTGCCCAACGTGGGGCTTGAACCCGCAACCCTGAGATTAAGAATCTCATGTTCTAGCAACCGAGCTAAAAGAATAGCATTCTCTATAGGTCTCCTCTAAGATAGCTGTGACATCTGCTCCTGAATCCGGTTTGAAACTAATCACTGTCCCATAAATTGTTGGGGTTTATATTGTATTTGCAAATCATGCAGTTTTAAGGGGGGAGTTTAGAATTTTCCCTGCTGTGGTCACTTATTGTATCATCTGTGTATGTCATGTAACAGCCAACAGCCCTGATTGTGAACATTTCAGAGATCTTTTAATAAAACAAACATCTCTAATATTGTGGATCTATTAATATATGTGGAGAAATCCCTATACCCCTTTTTTGTGTGTGGTTTTGGATTGTCTTTTAATAACCTGCCTGGTGTTTCCTGGTCTTCGCTTTGTGCTGCTTTTGCAATAAGAAGAGAAGTGAATTTACCTACTTCTCCCCCCCCCCAAAATGGCTGCTTGAGCGTTACACGTAGAGGCTCTCTTTTCCAAGTTACTCTCATACTGCCTCTGCTCCTTAATCTCAGTATTGATCAATTCAGACTGACTTCCCATCTCTACGGCCTTGCGAAGTGCACTCCTCTCTTCGTCTTTTGCCTATAAATGCAAACACCTCACATGCTCTCTGTGTCCCTCTTGTTAAAAAGACACAGCATGTGCAGCCAGATTGCACGGGGCCTCTTACAGATGATTCAGCGATTCATCCAGCCTTCTAAACTCTTTGATAAAAGCAGGCCTTTTCAGAAAGCACATCACATTCTGGAATGAAGTGTGGATCAAATCTGGATGGAATAAATTCATAGCAATCCTTGAAGTCCTCTTCAGCAAAAGGTATATTATATTTAGACACATCACTTGATTCCTTCATCCAGAAAGGGGTGGTGGCATTAGCAAAACAAGCAAATCTCTTTTTCGGTTCAGGCTATGCTGTGGGATTCTGGTTTAGGAAAGAGTGCTTTTTAGCTTGTTCGTTCAAAGG
Source organism: Podarcis raffonei (assembly GCF_027172205.1). NCBI lineage: Eukaryota > Metazoa > Chordata > Lepidosauria > Squamata > Lacertidae > Podarcis > Podarcis raffonei. The sequence goes on from NC_070606.1 coordinate 28,008,412, forward strand.
TCTTTGAGCTAACACCATGCTGTGCATGTCTTATAGAATAACTGTCACAACATATTTAGTCTTCATTGTCTTAAAGAGGAACAGTAATCGTAGTGCAAAAGCAAACTCCCAGAGCAGTCCAAACTGCAACCTTTATTTATGGAATTAGTGACTAAACAATACTATCTCCATAATAATAGCATAATTTCTCCACCTTGTGGAGTTGCTAAAATTTTATCTGTGCTGTGCAAAAACATAGGAGCTAAATTAGGCTTATTAATAGCAGCAAACTGATGGTCACTCATTTAGCTAGGGCTGCCATACATCCAAGTTCTCACAGACATTACTGGGATTTCAAAGGCAGAATTGACATCCGGGGTAATTTCTGAAAAGCAGAGGTTTGTCCTGGATCCTAGGTGAGTCAATCGAAAAATCGTGGGTGTCCCAGATAGCTTCATAGCAAAGGGATTTGAACTCAAGTCTTGCCCAACTTGCCTAATACTGATTGCAGTCTAGTCCCCCACTTCCAAATCCAAACCCTTCCTCTTTCCTTGCTTCACCCAGATGACATGTTACACTTTGCAGAAATGAGACAGTAACAAATGTTCATACTGTGTTGTATATTTCAGACCCATCAGTTTAGCTCAATTAAACAGGTCTTGTTAAAACAGTTGTAACGTTTCTTATACCATTACCATTCCAGCTAACTTCTGTTATGCTGGCATTTAGAACTGGAAAATAATCATTGCCATATTTATCGTACTAAGCTAAATTATTTTTTTAAAAAAATTACAGTAGACATAGAAAATGTAATCAAGTATGGGCACTTATTAAGCGGTATGGTAATGCAAATGATTAAGTGAGCATTTTCTGCTAAGTTCACATCAGTCACGTTTTATTTGATGGCTATTCAAATGGTCTGGGTACAGCGTCTTCCCGCTTCAGAGTCTCCTTTGAATAATAATTCCAAAATGACACTGTGATTCAATTTATATTAAGGATGGAGGGAATTAGGTCAGCAAGTGAGAGCAGAGGATCACAGACAGTGGGGTGGTGGGACGGGACCCAAGAAGAAATCCCTCATGGGGAGTTACGTAAGGAGCCTTAGGTAAAGGTAAAGGGGCCCCTGACCATTAGGTCCAGTTGTGGCCGACTCTGGAGTTGAGGCGCTCATCTCGCTTTATTGGCCGAGGAAGCCGGCGTACAGCTTCTGGGTCATGGGGCCAGCATGACTAAGCCACTTCTTGTGAACCAGACCAGCGCACGGAAACGCCGTTTACCTACCCACCGGAGCGGTACCTATTTATCTACTTGCACTTTGATGCACTTTTGAACTGCTAGGTGGGCAGGAGCTGGGACGGAGCAACGGGAGCTCACCCCGTCGCGGGAATTTGAACCGCCGACCTTCTGATCAGCAAGTCCTAGGCTCTGTGGTTTAACCCACAGCGCCACCCGATAAGGAGCCTTAAGTGGCTGCTAAACTTTTAGTGAATCCACAAATAATCTGGAAAGCAAGTTGGCTATTTTAAATGAGATTTACAGCTTAAACCTAAGATAAGCTTACTAGCAAGGAAGTACAGGTAACTTGATAAGAGGTGGAAAGGGGAAAGGGTTCCCAGAAAAAATGTCTTTGGTAATCCCACCCACCACTAAACTTAACCTGTTGCAGTGGCATGCAGTCAGCAGAATAGGGGGACTAGAGTACTCCCCTATACGTCGGTTGCTCCACTTCCAGATAGAGTTCTCACTCCCCCCTCCCTCCACCTGCCGCCTTCTTCCTCCTCCATCCTCCTCGGACCTCACCTGCCTGGATCCTGAGCCTCTTTCTTTCGCCTGCTCACATTTCATACCCCTCCCGGCCAGGCTGCGCTCCTTGGCCACAGGCAGCATTCTTCAGGAAGCTTAGCCCTTTCCCATGAGAGGGTTGAGTGCATTTGCTTGAGCATTTCTCAGATGCATTGGAGTAGGAGGGGTGGCCAACTCCCAAGGGACTGCGATCTACTCACAGAGTTAAAAAGTGGCAGTGATCTACCCCCTTTTGGGGGTTCAGGTCAAAGTTGTTGAGTTTTTTCAGGGAGGAGGTAAAATGTCGAGCTTTTTTTAGGGGAGCCACAGTTGTTCAGCTTCTTTGGGGGAGGCCAGTGATCTACCGCAGATGTCCAGTGATCTACCAGCATATCACGATCTACCTGTTGGACATGCCTGGTAGGTCCTTTCTAGAAACAGGGTCTGGGGCAAGGCGGAGCCCTCCTGTTTCAGCATAAAAAAATCTAGCTCTGAAGAGGACTGTATATTATACAGAATTTGTTTCTAAGCCCCCAAATTAGAAAGAGGATAAGTTCCAGTTTCCCTGAAATGATTTATGACTCACGGGGGGGGGCAGTGGGTTGGTGGCACAGCCTTGCAAGCTCAGTGGGCCTTCCCTCCTTAGAGAATGTGTCTGATATGCACAGTGTATATAAGGCTATTAATGGTGGAAAGGTTCCTTTTATAGATATATACATATGAAATATTTATTGCAAACCAGTTCTTTGTAAATGTTATATCTTATCGTTTTTAAGAATATTTAAGAATATTCATCCTGAAACACCAACAGATTCAGGAGGGAAATCTCTGTTTAAATATTTCATGATGCCCTACTGTGAGCTGAAGTTAAAGCTGGAGCTATTAGCAGTAACATGCTCTGCAGTCACTAAGACCTAATTTTTAAAAATTAATCATATAAATTGTCCTTCTCTCCCCATGATCTAACTCTGGATTTTATTTAAATTTCTGTAGTTAATATTTTCTGTATCAGAAAACAACTGAATGCTGCCTGCTACTGAATTCAGATCTTAAAAGAACTATGAAATTCATTTTCAGTAACCGCGGGCATGATTTTCCATGTTTTAAAACAAAAGAAAACTTGGTGTGCTTGTAACTGAAATCATCCAACTCTGCCTCTTCTTAGAGCAATCTGATATATGCCTGTAAATACTCATGGAATGTTTATTGCTTCCTCTGCCAAATACATTTCCTGTCACTTATTCTGAACAAGGAAGTGCTAGAGCAAGTGTTCATCCAAAACCCCAAATAAACTATCATCTAATCATCAACATGATAGATATATCAGTTTGCTAATATTGGTACCAATCCTTTAAGATTCAAATTACTAAAACTGGATCATTTGAAAGCACAAATTGTCTTAAGTATGCCACCTACTTAGTGTAGAGGTGCTATTAAAACAAATGTATCCATTTTGGGAAGAGAGCCCAGAAGTTTACTAAAGATTTTAGAAGTTAGTGGAACTACCAAGTCATATTTTTTTCATTTTATAAACTGACAGCACTGCCGTTTAAACAAAAGGTTGACTCAGGAAAATAAGCCTTCAGGAACAGAAGGGAGGCAAGAAGCAATAGCTTTTGAAGAGAAAGAAACCAAGGAAAGAAGGAAATATTGGAATTAAATTGATACGGTAGTGGGATCAGGGAAGGGAGAGAAACAGCTGATGAGTTCATCAGACAATACGTGCCTTTCTCCAAAGCTGGAAGACTATTAAGTGTAAATATCAAGTACTTGGCAAATAATGAGAGCAGATACATGTAACCACTTTAATGAGCTTGATGAGCAATCAGATGTTTCAAGTTCCCTAAAATTTAACAGCAAATGTCACTTAAGGTTGCACGAACAGGAGCATAATTTGCAAGATTCAGGAAACAGCCACAGTGCTTCACTTAAGAGCAGTGTCTCAGCTGAAATGCTGAGGCCAGGCTGGATAGTTGCATTCTGATCAGAGTTGGTTCCCACACATGCATCTCACACAATGCTTGCATGATGAGCCATCACAAGCACATCACCAGGCAAAAATGTATCTATCAGCTCCAACACATTATTTAACAGCCAGCTCGTGTGTTCATCTGCCACTCATCAATGGTACAGCAACTGAATTGATTACTTTGTACTTAATCATTGGAAACTGAATATACTGACTACTACACAAACTGGTGGCAAGGTCTTCTTACCCAAACCTACTACCTTGGATCGTTTTAGCTGGAAATGCCAAATACTGAACCTTACGATCTTCTACCGATGAAGGATTGTGCTACCACTGTGTCTATTGGGATAGACTGGCCATAATGATGCACACTCTGGCAGCCTCCCATCTCAACTACTGTAATTGTGCTCAAGGGCTACACTTGAAGATGGTCCAGAAAGTGCAGCTAGCGCAAAACGCAGCCTACCAGGGCCAGGCTGTCCATGAGGCAAGCTGAGGCAACCGTCTCAAGCGATGGAACTCCAATAAACAGTGCACCCACCTGCACACTGCCTGCCCCATCACCGGGGGAACAGAAGTGGCAGCTACAATCTTGCAAGAAATCTTGCTGAAATCTTGCAATATATCAGGGGACAGCCTGGTAGATGATGCCTTACTGGAGCATTCTATTTCATGTTCTCAGGTGTCGTTCATCATTCTATGAAATTATTGAGGCTAGATATAATAATGACCAAGCATGTGCATAGGGTTAATTTGCTTTGTTCAAATCATCACCAAACAAACAATTAGAAAGTGTATCTGAAATTGAAACAAGAACAAAAACCTAGCCAGGTGGCAAGACATATCTAACAGAGTCCAGCAGCAACTGGCAAATTTATCGCCTGAGTCATAACTGTTGTATATGTTCTCAACACGGCCCACCTGACTTTACTATTTAATTCCTCCATAGCTAGATAACTTGTCACCTGCATACCTGCCTAGCCAGCGGCATAGCATGGTTTGCCAGCACCTGGGGCTGCGTGAAGGGATGTGTGGGTGGGAGGAAAATGGACGGAGTGCACATGTGCATTCAACTGCCTAATGGTGTTCACATCACCCAGGAGATCGCAATCACAGAGATAAGAAAATAAGTCGTTCCATTGCCTGGAGAGGTCACTTCCTGGTTCCCATGGAGAAGCCGTTTTCAACGGAGCCCAGCGATGGGAGCACACAGCTGTATTGAGGCAGCACTGGGTGTTGAAATTTTGCACCCCCTAACAATTTTGCACCAAGGGCAACTGATCCAGCGGACACCGTCCTCCATGTTATACCACTGTGCCTAGCAACCTTAGCATCTTCCATCCTCTCACTCATGTAGTCCTATTCTTTGAACTTCATATCACCCACAAATATGCATAAAATGTAAGTGGGGAATGCCATCAGATAGATACAATTTGGCATGCTACGCTGTACTATGTACAAACTCAGCCACAGGAACACACAGTGCAACTATAAGAACTGCATCTTTCTAATGGATACAGGAAGAGGATGATGCAATGTACAAACATTTGCTCAGCTGGAAAACAACAGAGAGAACTTAAGCTTACAAGCCATTTGTAATGAGCTGCCAATATGTGTTAAAGTTAAGGATGACTCTAGTTCTTCTTCCATGAATAATGCATTTCTGTGTCTCTAACGATGAGTTTGCCAGGTCAGTTATACTTTTGGTTTGAAAATAAGACAAAGGACCAATGAAAGTATAAAGAGTCAGCCTTGCAGCAATTTTTTCATCACATCTAGATTTCACATAAGTGAAATGTCCAACTTGCACAATCAGCTCCCATCAGCCCCAGCCAGCATGGCCAAAGTTCAGGAATGATGCTGAGTTGGGAGTCCAGGAACATCTTGAGGGCTACAAGCTTCCCATCCCTGATCTATATGAAGTCACAGGGAGGAATCATCCATAGCTTTGGTGCTGGGTGCCAACAATATGCAGAAGGTACACAGCCCTACACATTTAAAATAAAACACACACAAACACAAAAATAAGCAGCTATCTTGATTCCGCATCTGTGTTCAACATCAAATGGCCAAGGGACAATAAACTGAAACTGAATCCAAACAAGATGGAGATGATGGATGTGATGGTGGTAAGAATGGCCATGAGCTTGAGTAGAAGAGGAAGAGCCTGCTTCTGACTGATGAGGTTTCTGTGGCCCCATCTGATCAGCCAGAGGATCTGGGAGCACCCCTGAGCCTAGAACTGCTCTCTGAGAAATGGGTTGTATTGTAAAATAATGTGTTCAGTATTTTACACACACACATCCGTGACCCATTTTTGTTGTAACAAGAAAAGAAAGGAGAGGAGAGGAGGAGGAGAAAGAAACAGGTTGAAGAAGCTGCTAGGAATGCCTTCTTTCATCTACAGCTAGTGGAGGCTCCCACACATATACATTTCACTCTTCCTAAAGCAGCACAAAATTCAGGAATTGGGGAATCCCTTTCAGCAGAGTCGTCTCCTTCTTAAGAAGAGAGCACTGGAAACCAGTGTTGCTTGCAATGTCCATTTATTCACAAATATACGAGATGAGCAGAGGGAAGCATCCAGTCACCCAGAGAGGCACTGCTAGTTGTTTGTAAAACAGAATTGGTTCTTTAAAACAACAGCATGAACATGCAGCCCCCAGGGCTGGTTCCTGCCAGTCAGCTGCAAGATTCAGAGTTCATCCTCTTTCAGTGGTTGCATTTTAAAGGCCAAACTGTTTCTTTCAGCCCCAACTGAAGAACTTTGGTAGAAACTTGCCAAAGGCCACTAATCAACTGCTGTCAAGCAGGAAACGAGTCTAAAGAGCATGCTTGCAAATAAAAACATTTTTCCCCCTGAATAAGTGTATCTGTAAAAACAGCAGAACTTTATATTTCCCATATGTAATTAAGCATTCTCCTTACTTACTGATGCTTCTCATTTGCCTCTCAGCAACAGCCTTAAAAATTGATCTGTGAGGTGCAACCTATTGACACCAAAGCTATTTAAATACTTTGTTGTAGTTTCCACAAGAAGGGGATTTGAAAGTGTGGGGTAGCAAACTGGTAACTTTCACCTTTCCAAGTGTCATCATCCCACCCACCCCACCCCACCCCCGCAGAAGACAAATGAAGCTGAGAGCACCGTGAGGTACTTTACCTGGGGACAATCAGATAGGGAGCAGCACTGGGAATCCTAGGAAGAAGGACTTAAATGAGGACCGGAGGCATAGCCATTTCCAGTCAGGAATGCTCAAGGAGTCCCCAATGTGGTATTAGATGCCAGTTACTTCCACACCAGAAACAACAGGCTAGTGAAAGCTGGGAGGATATTGCTGCAGAGAGCAATGAAGTCAGCAAAGGATGACATTCTATGGCTGCCCTGCACAACATGTGACCTCCTAAGCTGAATGCAACGAGGCAGTATTACTGCCTGACAGATACTGGACAACCCACCTGCTTATGTAGTCATAGACAAGCAGGAAGATTCGTGCGCTTCCCTTGGCTTGCTTGACCACCAGTTAGGCCTGCTCTAAGGATTCAGCAACAAGTGCAACCTAAGAAAATTGGTAGGTTTCTCCAAACACTGTTGAACAGGAGTGAAAGGTGAGGCTCATAAGTCAGCGGCAGAGCACGCACGAGGTGCCCAGCATTTCCAGTTTAAAAAGGATATTGGGAAAGATGCTAGCCTGGCACCTTTAAAAAGTGCTGCCAGTTTAAGGAGACAACATTGGGCTAAACTGACCAATTCTCTACAAGATACATGTGACCAGGAAGAGCTGGAGAAGTAAAGGAACTGTCCTAGTGATTCACACGCAGCCTCCAAATTTAGGGTAAAACAGGCCTGCTCATTGTGGCTTAAAATTGTTTAAAATGTCCAAATTTTGGCATCCTAGACAGAAAGCAAGAATAAGAGGTTTATTGAGCCCTCTTGTGGGCCATTCAACATGGTCAATGGGCTGAATTCTGTTTCATAGGTCATAAGTTGTACAGCAGGCTTCCTCAAACTCGGCCCTCCAGATGTTTTGAGACTACAATTCCCACCATCCCTGACCACTGGTCCTGCTAGCTAGGGATTTTGGGAGCTGTAGGCCAAAAACATCTGGAGGGCCGAGTTTGAGGAAGCCTGTTGTACAAGCATGAGCCATGATGATGAAGGAAATTTGAGTTGTGAGCACCCAAACAAGCATTCTGTAAGGCAGAAGAAGCATTTATCTTGCCCTGAGAAACACAGAATGATCTGAGGCAGTCCTCTTCACGCCCACGAACCCCGACAGAGAACACAAGATACCTCATGACCAGGAAACTGAAAGAAGCCTGCCCAAGACATTTTACTGTGCAGCCCATTATTTCTTCCAGTCTAATTGCTTATTCAAACAAGTATTGAAGGCTCGTGCACAGTGAATAGACACAATCTCCATTTTAATTGGGTTAAAAGCAGCCGAAGTAATGCAGAAACAATTAAGGTGATAAAGCCAGAACTTTGTCTTCCAAATTAAAACTGTTTCAGCTCTGGCTGGGAAAAAGAAAGTGAAATTGAATTGATATCTTAAAAGAAGAAGAAAAAAGATTGTCATCGGCTCCTCCTTCCTGCAAGGCTGCTCTTCATTTTTTATCAGGACTCAACGGATACATAAGAGGGAAATGTTCCACAATCTCTTAATTTGCGAGAAACTGCACCATAAGGGAAATAACTTATGGATCCCTCAGGGGTTGTTTTTCAAACAGAGGTGGCGAAACTTCAGTCATCCCCAGCCACCATGACGAATAATTAAAGATGGATCACCACAGTTTCCCTCCCATTTTAAAGAATCATTTCAAAAACCTTTTGAACTTGTCTTCCTCACTTACTATGGGAAGTGTAAGTAACTGTATCTTGTGACCCTCAACCATCATCCAACAACCTGTTGGAGGAGGAATAGAAGAGGACATCTCTGATCCCTTCCTAAAATGGACCTCTCTGCCAGAGGGGATTCAGCCCACAGACCTTGACTAATAGGGTAGGACTCTTCATCTGTTGTTGAATCCTATCTATACATGAAACTCAGCAATCCAGTTTTGGTTCTCTCTGTCTCTCTCTCATACACAAACACACCCAGCAGCTGCACCACGGTGAGAACCAGTACTGAAAAGAAACAGATTTTAAGCCCTGAAGTCATGCTGCCTCTGCTCTGATCTCTTGACTGTGCAGTAACCCCATTCCTGTTGCCTGCTCGCTCATGAACTTGGTTGCCTGGGTCTCTTTTATCTCTGCAGCTGTCTGCAGCCTGGATCAAAACCAGAAAGAGGAAAGGAGATTAATTCCATCAAACTTGTGTGGAATTTCCCCCTTCCCGAAAGAGCTGCACACACCAGTTCCAGTAAAAGCTCACCATTTCACCCCCATCAGCAGAAATCAACTTAACGATCCTGGATTAATCCTTGCTGCATCAAAAGTGTGAATCCTGAATGGAGCCATAAGTGTCCATATGTTAGATGTCATCATTACCAGCACACAGATGCTAATGGTTTAGAAACTGGGGGAAGGGATCTCGGGGGGCAGGAGATGGAACCTTCAATATGTACCAGATCAGCCCTCGTTGTGTTCCCTTATCTTTATCAAGGTTTTATTAATCTCCCACCCCCATAATCCAAGTTCTGTCATAGGCGTCTACTACCACGCCTCAATACTTGGCAGCCAAAATAATGTTTGTAAGTCTATGTAAACAATAGAAAGTTAGTCCGTCGTAGCAGGAGACAGACTGATGGAAGTGGACCAGGGAGACATGGGTTCAAATCCATCTTTAACTGTGGAGATCCGGGGAACAAGTAAATATTATACTGAACACTTGCCTGAAAATGGCAGCTTCATGGCAAGTTCTCCACTATAACCTTTGCGCACATTAATCTATGCCATGGCATAACACCATGACTTTCCATGTTCACTCTCCAAATCACTGGCTGGCACCAACAGGGAAATACAATAAGAATGTCTAAAGGTTATAGTGATAATTTGAAACAGGAATGCTCTCCTTTTCAAGAGGCACTTCCATGTTGACTACAATGTCTACTTCTGCTCTCAGTTGTTAGCTTTGGGCAAACCAATCACTCCCAGTCAAACCAAATTCATTTGGCTGTTTTGAGGAGAACATGGGATAACCTTATGTTTACAGCTATGAAGAAAGCCTATAAATGTGGGTATCTTGCTTGCACATAATTTTCACATGATTTAAGGGAACCTGGCTTTACATGAAAAAAAATCAGTATCTCCATTCTTTAGTTTCTGTAATTTTAATTAACAGATTCTAAGAGTTCTGCAAGGGGTGTTCCAGTGTAAACAAGGACCCAAAATTGAGAAGAACAGTGGTAGAGGAAAACTAATTCTTCTCCTTACCCAAATCATCAGTTTTCCATTGCCATTACACTTCTATACATGATGCTTACCAACTTTCTGTCTTGGCATCTTACCTTTGCAGTGAAGCATCATTTTTACTTTGGCAGGTGAAGAGCAAAAGCTTGGGTTGTTGCTTAACCACCAAGGCAGCATCCTTCAAAATATAAATGCTGTAATGCTTCTAGATATGGGTCATTGTTAAGCTGAACTACACCCAAGTGTATTGCAGGTGATCAACCCATGAAGCGAATAAAGAGCAATTTTTGAGATGTGTTAACAGAAAGAGTGGAATTGATGTGACTCGGAAGACTCTGAAAGTGGAGAAGCAAAGCAGAAATGCGAGATGGTGGGAGTGCTGTTAGCCAAATGTATAAACACTTCAAAATGTGTTAGATCAAGTGTTTTTGTGCTCATCAGCTTTGCGGTTTGCAGTACAATGGTGTGGGCATAGACACATTTTGTACTTTGCTTATGAACAGAAAAAGGAGACAGGGTAACTTTTATTTAAGTTTGTACACAGCTCCCTCCCCTTGCTCAGTTTCCCTTTTAGTCTGGGCTTGACATCGCAATCAGCTCAACAATAATCATGCAAAGATAGAAAATTCTTCTGTTTTTAATACAGTTTATATGTTACCTTGTAAAGTGTTAAGCAGATTGATTGCCTGAGGGGGACCAAATGTTCCCCACACTTGTTTTAGAAGAAAAGAAGAGACAAACAGAGAGGTACTCTCTCAGCCAGTCCCCACCCAAACTCCTCCGAATCTTTCCATATGAAAGAAAAGGGGACAGATCCTCTCCCAGGGTCTCTCCCTTTGTACACAAACATGCCTTTCCTAGTGTAAGCATTTGGTGCTCATAAACAGTCTCTAAATGGGAGTTCCTTCCTTTATTTAAGTCCTGTCTGTGTGTAAAATTCCATAAACAGACAGACAGCATCTGCAGTCTGCACTGTTCTTTGCTCAACTCTCATATTTCACCTTAGGTTAAGAAAATTGTTTTTCAACTTTACTACATTCTACTTAAACTGGATTTCGCACTTTCTCTTCAAGATCATATGCACCTGTCTAAGCACTGACAGTTAAATTACAAGGAGGAGCACAATAGTAAAAACTATTTTTTCCTGTAGACAATGAGAGCAATCAGTCATTACGTAAACTATAGGGATATAAATATTGGAGGAACATTTCATTGACATTGTGTCAGCAAATATAGTATCACTGTATTTAACCACAAGATCCAAAATTCTTTTGCAAAGAGGAGTGGAATATATATATAATAATACTCAAAAGGCTACATAAAGACAGTTGTTGTTGTTGTTTAGTCGTTTAGTCGTGTCCGACTCTTCGTGACCCCATGGACCAGAGCACGCCAGGCACTCATAAAGACAGTAGGGAGTGCTGACTGAGCTGACAGGAGTTAGTCTAAATATTTGGAGGGCACCAAGTTGGGGAAGGTTGATTTAGATGAATGGCTTTCAAAATGTGAAATACTGGGGTTCCTTGCATGCTTATCAGGGGCTTTTCAATGAACTGGCAGACTCTTAGAATAAGCTTATTGACTCTCTTAGAGTTGCCTACTGCTTCCAATCTCCCTCACATATAGCAACAATGAGGCCCATCAAGTCTGGCCCTTGCTCCACCCATGCAACATGCCCCAGAAGTGGGAATGCTTGAGGAATGTGACCTTTGTGGATTCTATTACAAACTGCCCTAGTCTGTACATCCTCAACTCATGCAAGGATTAGAAATTAGCTATCTTTTGGATTTCGGCACTTCTCTGAATTTTGTGATGTAGTTCCCAGTTAAAAATACATATCAAAATGTGTTTAGAAATACATCTTTTGAGAGAGATGCCTTTAGAAATGTAAATTCAGAGGAAGAAACACATTCAAAAATGTGCATTTAAATACATGCGAGTATTTATGTCCCTGCAGATTAAAAAAAAATGATTTACAGACTAATGCAGACATAAGATAGAACATACTTTTTTTACTTACTTACTGTCTAACAAAAAAGAATTCTCAGTGGTATGCATAAAGCAGTTTATGACTGAACAAATGTGTCACAGACTAGAAACAGCTGGTGCATCCATTCTCTATCCAGAAGTTTCTGCAATGTACCAGTTTTCATGGGTAGGTAAGTTTATGTTGAAAGAGCCCTTGAACATGAAGAGTTGGGTGTAGCATATTAGTGTCAGAAATCTTGAAGAGCCCACTTTGAAAGTACTGTACCAAGTAACTGATTGCAGAAATCCTCCTCCACCACCACTGCATTTATGGAGCATGCTCTGATCAATTTATAGTTTTTCACAACTTATTAACCTCCTATCACACTTTTTTGCTTATTTGCTTGCCTTGCAAGGGGCAATGCTGAAGTCAATGGCAGTAATGCGTGTGATTGTGTGACTGGCAAGACATTTCTTCCCCAAGGTGGATGCAAATGCTTTGCTTAACCAGTAGCATTAATCTTACTGCCATATACTATTGTTGATAACTGAAATATTTGGGAGTTTTTAATTGAAATGATTTTGATGTGTTTTCATTTCTACCTTTGTAAACTGCATCAAGATTCATTTGTACAGGGTAAGTAGTGGAAACATACTGAAAGACAGACAAGGAAGGAAGGAAGGAAGGAAGGAAGGAAGGAAGGAAGGAAGGAAGGAAGGAAGTCCAGCTCAGAAGTCAAGCTACTTAAGTTAATGAAGCATGCATGGAACACAATCACAGAGGATGAAAGTGTACAGAAATGTAATACGCTAAGTACTGGCAAAACATTTCACCACTGAGCTTAGTGTACCAGAATAATGTTGCTGGGGTTCTGCCAAGGCATGTTCAATTTTCATAATTGATATTGATTAAGATGGAAAACCAAAAAGTCCAGAAAATGCAGGATGCAAATGACACCATGGTTATCAGGAAAAGAAGATCCAGACCAAACCAACATGAAAAATCAGTACATAACATCACTTCATGTGCAATTTCTTTTAATAACCTTGGTTTACTAGAGGAACACATGACACAATATGTTCAAATGTCCAATTTTAAACTGATAGTTCTTCATTGGAGGACTATAACAAAGCATTGTCTCCTCAGTAATGGGCATGCTCGGTGCTCTTTTGAAGCAGTACACTTACAGACCAAAGTTGCATCTAACTGCAGGACAATGAATTTTACCTGCATGCCCACACCACATAAACCATAATAGCCCCACTTTGTTTCAATGCATTTTGAGCATGGCAGGTAGGTGCCTCTGGTGGAGACCATCCAGAGTTCCTATTTTCACAAACGCTTCATGCAAAACTAAGAGTGCTAAACCAAGCTTCTAAAGCACCTCAGCTAGGAATAAGTTATGCACCTTGGTCACCTCACCTATGCAAGTTGAGACAAAAGACAGAAGGCATCTCACATACACAAATCTGGTGTGAGCAGCAAGAAATGTGTTGGTATAATTCCATCTCTGTTTGACTCATCTGCTCATACCCATTTGTTTCCATCTTGGCTGAAACAAGAAAGTGAGTGAATTAAATGCCCAAAAGGTGTTGGCAGAATTCTGCCTGCAACCCTGTTATTTTGCTGCACTCTGAAGGGGTTAAACAGTCATTTGCCTATATCTTGGGGCACACTGTAGGCAGCAGATCAAGATTGTACCTGCTTCTTCCACCCTCTTGCCACTGATGCTCTTGAGGTGATCCCTGCACAGGGATCTGCATGTGTATACCCCGATGCACACGGGCTCCAAATGCACACTGCAGACTCCACAAAAAATGATGATATATATCATAAATGTGGAGCTTAAGGTCATTAAGCCCCTATGTAGGTGCCACCTCAAATGTGTAGAGAATGGGCCAACTAGCGCAAACCCTAACATACGTACTCACACTCCTGTATACACGATCTACACACTGATCAGCCATTTGCACAGGTTCACATAGTTGGCCCTTCAACTCTTGCTCAACTCAAAACAAGGCTGTTAAAATTCCTTGCTGACCACTGACTGATGTTGGCTTTGCTGATTTGCAAAAGAACAGTCCCCCCCCTTTATTTGTTGAAGTTGTTTTCTAAGGCACTAAATTCCTTTTCCTACTTCCCAGTTCCTATCATGCCTCCATCAGATGAGGCTCTCTCAGTGCCCTAATCTTGGAATCATTCTGTCATCATGCATGCCTCAATGAACTTGGCTTCCTGGTCACAAGATCTTGGGTCATTTTCCCTCCTGCCTCCTGTTCAGGCAGAAGTCAGACACACCGGGCTTCCCCCGTCTATCCTATAATAAGCAACTCAGAAGGGCAATGGCATTAGAAATGAAGGCTGTGCATTTTTAAAAATATCATTCCACTTAGATAAACCAATACTGGGGAAATTAATGATCAACCTGCTCATAAGAAGAGAACAAACGACACAAAAACACTAACTGTGAACTGATTTGGAAGAAATTCCTGGAGCTTTTCACCAGATTCCAAAGCCATGTGATATGGGAGGCACAAAGCATAAACAGAAACCTTACCAATCCAATAGCATGACACAAGGCTGCTGTATTTACATTTTGATCCTTACTCATGTGCCTAGCAGACACCCCCAACTATAATGTGAGCAGAGAGATAATTGGCAGAAATGAAAATGTAACTGTAAAAGAGGCTAAGGGGCTTACGTAGGGGAAGAAGGGAGAGACTAAAATATGCCATGGTAAAAATGTGATAATTTCAAATAAACTATCAGCAAACACACACACAAAAACTGTGATGGTATGCATATTTAGCAAATGGATAACCACTGTGTTGCTCATACTGAATACAAAATCGTTTAAGGAAATTAGTTTTTTACTGTTATAAAATGGATCTGCCCCACATTCTGAACTCCCTCACCTGGGAGGCAGAAGAAACAAATTAAGACCTCAACAACTAAAGACAAAATTCAGAGAAACCAAGAATGAGATGCAGGCAATACAACTTGTAATGTACCCGGCGCTAACCACAGAAATAACCCACGTGGTAAATTGTAAATGGGTTGTTTCCTTATGGGTCCAACATACTGAATTGTAGGAGAAATAATGAAATGCTGGGTGAGGAGAGGTGGAGTGGAAATAGAGGTAAGCGGTGGAGGAGCAAAGGGAGCTCAAGTTCTAGAACAGGCATGTCCAAAGTCTGTTTCGGGGGCTTAATCCAGCCCCCGTGGCAGTATATGTCCTGAGGTAAAATCCTAAAAAAAACTCAGCAATTTCAATCCTAAAAAAAGCTAAATAACTTTGGGGTAAAATTGTAAAAAAAAAAAAAGTCCAACAATTAAATCCTTAAAAACAACTTTGGTCAGCTCTCACACATGTTCACTTCATCAAATCTGGCCCTCTTTGAAAAAAGTTTGGGCACCCCTGTTCTAGAAGGAACTCACTGCAAGGGGGAAGAGCCCAGCAGGAGCCCAGCAGAAGAAAAGCAGCACATCTGCTTTGACATGGCAACTCTCCAGCAGCAGTCACCTTTGAAGGAGGATTTTGAGGACAGCATTTCCATTTCCAGGGGCCCATTCCCTTTTCAACCCAATCTAAATTGCTTCCACCCAATTACCGTATTTTTCGCTCCATAAGGTGCACATGACCATAGTACCTAGTTTTTAGAGGGGGAAATCAAGAAAAAAATATAATTCCCCCCCTCAGCCCCAAAGAGCAGCGGACAGGCTGCATGCAGCCTGTCCGCTTCTCCCAGAGCTTCTCGGGGCTGCCAGGGGAAGCCCGGGTCCCGTCACCCCAGCCCCAAAGAGCAAAGAAGCCAAGACAGCAAGCAGGATCCATCCCGCTCGCTGTCTTGGCTTCTGCCATAGCCGCGTGCAGCCTCTATGGCAATTCCCCCACCTCCCGCAAAAGCCCACAGGAGCCGCCCACAGGAGCTGCGGCGTCAGTCCCTTCTCCCTCCTGGGGAAAAGCCCACAAGAGCCGCACAGAGCTTGTGTGTGGCTCTTGGGGGCTTTTCCTGCCTGCCTCCCCCCTGCATTCACTCCATAAGACGTGCACACATTTCCCCTTACTTTTTAGGAGGGAAAAAGTGCATCTTATGGAGCGAAAAATACGGTAGCTTGAAAAGAGGCCCCTCCTTCCCTGCTCTACTTTTGGCCCTTTCTCCTTCTGCCTGCACTTGACCTTCTGCTTTGTTTCGTATCCATGTTTTCCTGATCTAGTTGTCATCAATGTACAAACAAGTTTGCAGTGCAATCTCCAAATACAGATACCAATTATTTTTCAACAGAAGTGTTAATTCAAAATCAGGTATCTGTGCCACATTACTTCCATTCATCTCAACACAGGGGATTCTAGAATTGTTAGCCATTTAATTATTCAAGGAGCATCTTTGTTGCACTTAAGTACTACAATACTTAAGTACTTAATACAATTTCTGAAAGACCCAGAAACTGCATGGCACCTCTTGTTTATACAGTCATTATTCACACAGACGTTTGAGAACTGTCCACATCGGTCATTTTCGATGTATATTATATCATTTTGCTTATAGAAATGGATACATTGAGGGGGGAGCATGATTATGCCCATCAGCCTGGTCCACATGTTCACCTGAACCTGCAGAGAGAGCCTATGCACAATTAGCTACAGAAGGAGGAATGTCAGGACCAATGTTTCTGTCAGCTTTCAAAGCCTTTTCCCCCCACCCCCAAAAAAGTATCCTCTCATACCCCTCTTCACTAAAATTAATCCAAACAATTAAAGCCGTGTTCATTCAGCTGTGTGATCCAATGCCAGGATGAGCATTAAGACGAATATTCTCTCAGCAAGCTCTCTCACAGCAGTACAAAATGGCTGTGCTGGTAGCCTATCTTGTGATAAATAATGCAGAGAAACCGAACACAATGGAGGCTAAGCGCTCGGTGGAGGAGCAGAGGCTTCAGCTTAGCTTTAAATGGCACCTCAGAACACAAAAAAACATTAGTGCCACTCATGACGAACCTAACACTTCCAGTAATTTACTTAAGAGTAGTCACAACTCCTGTAGAGAAACTATGCTAAAGCTTGATCACAACGACCATCATAAGGAAGACAGGCATTCGAGTGCCTTATAAATGAATCCTGCTCTTTAATACATGACTGAGGTGCATTTACTTCTACAGAAATGAATTATAAATACAACTAGGCAGACTAGAAAGAAAATATCTTTCCCCCCCTCAGTCCCAATGTAAACATACCACAGCTATAAATCTAATGAATACAGGGCATGAAAACCATAACCAGCACTTAATGCAATAACATGAATCTATGCACCAGGCTTTGTATGAGTGTGTGTGCAAAAAAAGTAATGATGTACGAGTTCAGTAAAAGTTATGGAGCACAGCTGTTGCCTTTTGCTAACTTTGCTTTCTCTGCAATGCAACATCTCACTTGTCTGAAGCGGCGGAAGTGTTGGAATTAAGTCAGATATTTAAATCCTTTTCCGGATGAGCCATCCGCTGAACTCATTCCATATTCTAAGTTTTCATATCATGTTCACGAGACATGAAAGGCATCTGCTTGCCTGAGAGCAAAACTTCATTTTGTTATCAATGCAGCCATTTTATTCTCAATAACTTCATTTATTATTATCAATTGAATTTAGATGCAGTGGAACCTCTACTTACAATCATTATCTGTTCCAAGGGTCCGGTCATAACCAGAAACGTACATAAGTAGAGGTGCACTTTTCCATAGAAAGTAATGGAAAAGTGAATTGATC
The DNA here is from genome assembly GCF_027172205.1 of Podarcis raffonei. Taxonomy (NCBI): domain Eukaryota; kingdom Metazoa; phylum Chordata; class Lepidosauria; order Squamata; family Lacertidae; genus Podarcis; species Podarcis raffonei. Next base: position 28,026,225 of record NC_070606.1, read on the forward strand.
CATTCTAGACAATGAAAAACAGCCCCTAAAACAGCAATTTAACACAGATTTTACTGTCTAACGAGACCAAAGATCCATAAAATGAAGGAAATAATCAATGTACAGTGGACGCTCAGGTTGCGAACGCGATCCGTGCAGGATGCACGTTCGCAACCCGCAGCGGCGCGTCTGCGCATGCATGGGTTGTGGTTCAGCGCTTCTGCACATGCGCAAAGCACAATTTAACGCTTCTGCACATGTGCGACCACCGAAACCTGGAAGTAACCTGTTCCAATACTTCCAGGTTTTGGCGGTCCATAACCCAAAAAAGCACAACCTGAAGAGTCTGTAACCAGAGGTATGACTGTACTATAAAATAAATAAGATAGTATTGTAGATGAAAAAAAATAACATTTTTTTTTTCTTACGTGCACTGAGGGTGGGTGGGCTTACCTGCTACAAGTTGGGGGTGGGGCAAGGGTCAGTAAAGAGCTGATTCACTTCAGCTAGGGTCACTTTTTTTTCTTGTCAGGCCAGGTTCTTCTCTGGACTTCCTCAGGTTAGTTCCTTGGTGGGGTTTGGGGCTGCAGTGCGCCCTGCTGTGCCTCTTGCAGGTGGCACCTCTTCCACAGCTTGGGGGGTGGGATGGAGGCACTCTCCCCAGCATCAGAGGTCTCAGCGCTGCTCCGCAGCAGGCAGGGTGAGCTCCGGCAAACCGGAGGCCTCTCCCTGGCAGCTGAGGCCCCAGCGCTGCCCCACAGCCGACTGGGTGAGCTCTGGGCTGCTGGCAAGGCTTCTGTTCATATCTAGAGGAAAGTTCATAAGTCGAAGCACCTACTGAAGGTCGTAACTGGAATCGTAAGTAAGTAGAGCCGTACATAAGTCAAGGTTCCACTGTACTGCCTTATACCCGCAGGTCTGTTACTTAAGTATTTCTATCTCGTTATACTCCAGAAATCAAAATAGTGAGCAGCAGTACCAAAAGAAAAGTGCAATACACCAACACCTATAGAAACATCAAATAATCAAACAACAATGAAACTTTTCTAAATGTAGGCAAAGGTAGATTTCCTCGGGGAAAGAACTCACCACATCACACTAAAGCTTCCAAAGGTGGAAAATAAGATAAGACCTGCTGGTGAGATGGCAAGAGGTTCATATAGAGAAAAATGCTCTCTTGGATATGCTTTATCACACACAATGCTTGGTCAAAAGGCAGAACTCGCATTTGCCTTGAATTCAGTAGAGTTCAGAGCACTTTTTACCCCAGCCAACGAATGTCAGATCATTGCTACATGGCACAGAGGCACATTGTGGAGAGATCCTGGGGAGGTAAGTAGGAATGGAGAACAATGGAGCAGAGGCAGTGAAAACCACACACCCTCTTGCCAGCTCCTGTAATTTGAGTACTGAGTTTAGAATAAAGTCAACATGAATGTGTGTCTGACTTTGCTAGAATAATTGGCTTTCTCATCCAAACAGATATGCCTAATTAAACATTGCTGCACAGGCACAGAGAGGTGTAATTTTACCTGCCCCAATACAGTGGTACCTTGGTTCTCAAACTTAATCCATTCCGGGAGTCCATTTGACATCCGGAATGGTTCGAAAACCAAGGTGCAGCTTCTGATTGGCTGCAGGAGCTTCCTGCACTCAATCGGAAGCTGCAGAAGCCACATCAGACAGTCAGTTTGCAAAAAACGTTTGCAAACCAGAACACTCACTTTCAGGTTTGCGGTGTTCAGGAGCCGATTTGTTCGACAACTAAGCCGTTCAACAACCAAGGTACCACTGTATCTGAAAATGATCTTTTGGACTTTGCGCAACAACATTAAGCACAAACTAAAGGCAGGATATTTTAATGGATCTTGCACGCACAAAACAGGACCACACCAACACTTTTTTTAGTTAGTTAGTTAGTTAGTTAGTTAGTTAGTTAGTTAGTTAGTTAACCACTTAATACCTGAACATCTTTCAGCGACTTACAGCACATTTATAACACAACTATAAATGTGATTACAGCAGTCTTCACAATGAGAGCAGTGAGGGCGTCCCAAATATTCTTCATGATAAAAAAAAAGTTAGTGAAAGGTTTCTTGAGATGTCATATATAATATTAGGTCGATGCACAGCATGCAACTGAGAGGTGATGATGCACACCCCTCATTTGCAACTGATTGAAAAACTAATCCATCTTGCATTGCGGGGGGGGGGCAGGGTCCAACATAAGTCAGCACTAAACAGTAGAAAATGGATCATCTTAACACTGATTGGAATACTTGCAGAAAACTGGAAAGCAATAAGGCAACATATTTTTCATACCATGTGGTAGTCATTTCTGTGAAATGACTAAAGCAATGTACAGCACAGTGTGAATCAGACTTCGTGATTCATGCTTCCAGATAACATAATTAATGTGACTTAACTTAATGATGAAATTCTGAAAGTTATTCTAGATCAGCATGCTGGTCAAAGAACAGCAACAATGTGGATCATTCTAGACAAAAAGGAAGAGAACTATGCAAGTTTAACACTCATCAACGTTGCATCCACAAACCCCACAGATTGGTGATTTTCAAACTGTGTTCTATGTAACCCTGAGGCTCCTTGAATGTTTGTGTCATGAAGAAACCTCCCAACAGTCAGTCAACTGACCTTAGCTGATATTATAGGCAGCAATGGTCAGCCACAGGTTGTGTGCTAGGCCATATCTCAGTTCATATAGGGAAAGGGCAAACAGCCCAACTGATCTGGCCAGGGCCCCATGGGAGCCAACTGAACACACTAAATAAAATATGTCCCAGAGTTTTCTGTAAAGACAGTGATCCTGGGCAGATGATCAGCACACAAACTGATGTGGGAAATACAGGAAGTCAAACCAACCTTTGCCAACAGTAACAACCAAGAACAACACAGCTCCCTCTAACACAGAGATTACTACAGAGCGATTATTTTACACTGGGTATATTTTTAAAACATCAAAATCCGAACTTCACATAAATACAGAAGGGGCCTGAACTTTCTGTGACTAGGCAGGATCGGTCAGTGAAAAATGTCAATTCTATATGCATGCAGTTGAGAATGAAGACAAATTCCATCCCAGAGGTTAAGAGTCAGTATCACAATGCCTCTATAAAAAGCTAGGGTGTGGCCACATTAGAAAAACTGCACACAGCTTTGGCTGCCACATTTCTGAAGAACCAGAAACTAGCAACCACAATGATCAAGGGGTCGAAGCTGTTTTCCTACAAGGTGACCAAGAGGAAGGGACGTAACAGAGGTTTATAAAAGTAAGTACTGTGCAGAGAAAGTCAAATTCTCCCCATGCCCCCCAAAATCTGTCACCCAAGGAACATGGTGTGAGGCAGATTTGGGACACGCACAAAAAAATGTTATTTCTTTGCAGAACTCATAATTAACTAAGGGAAGTACTGGCAGCCACTGGTTTAGGTGGCTTTTTAAAGTAGCTTAGAGAAATTCATCAAGGATAGATCTATCAACGGCTGTGTTGAGACGTCGGGTTTATTGTGTTAGTTTTACTGGTGATAATGCTAGCACTTTTGTCCCAATTTCTAACACACCTTTTACACTGCAGCATCTGTTGCATTATGGAATTGTGGATTTTTTTTGGTTGATATACAGTTAAGTGACAATAAAGAAAAAATATGCTATGATACAGCCCCAAATTTCATCATTTGTGCAGCAATGGAATGATGGTGCAAAACTCCTATGATTTTCCAGATTAAGGAGGTTGCAAATGAGTCATCGCCCCCCCGGAAATGAGCACTAAACTTCCACTAGATTTCCAAAACTGGCTTTTACGTCGTGTGAAACATCAGGTTAAATGAGAAAATTAACAAGTAAGGAAACATCAGGGGGGAAATAAAGTGCCATCTGAATGCAGCCAGTGTGTTTACCACAGCAGCTTATTGAAATTTGAGTGTCCCTATGCCTTTTAATATCAGTTACCACAGGACAAACAATGGGCATTTCATTGGCTACACTGCAAACAGGGCTCCAAACTTGATGAAGGTGTGTGTGTATATATATGGAAACAAACTCTCCTGTGCCACCTTGAATACTGAATCATTACCTAAATTTGCTTTGCCCTTCTTTCAGCTCGTACCACTTTATGATTTTGTAGCTGTGTTCCTGTCTATTTGAATTTCAGATAGTCTGAATTATTTTGAACTCTCTCAGGTCATATGTAAGGATGCACTATTTTCTGCATTCTCATTAGACATCGCATTGATGAATTCTTATTCGCGGAGATTTGTGCCAAGTAAGTTTCCAGCTATTTACAACACTTCCCACTTCTTCTTCTTCTTCAGCATGCCACTGTGGGTTGCCTTCCTTCAAAACATGTGTTACAGATATTGCAGTAAGGGATAACCCAGTTAGCAAAGAGACAAGCGTGGGGGGTGGGGGTTGGTAGGAAAGTTGTAATGGAGGAGGTATAAGGTTAGCTATACAATAATGAAAATACAATTCTTTATAAAATACAGTATTAAAAAGCCTGACACTAACCATTCTAAATCTCTAAACTATAAAGTCACTCGGTTTAAAAACAGCGTACACAGTAACAGCTAAAACACAATCAACCATACAGCTTATTTGATGGGGAAATTATTTTAAAACCAGAAACATTTTCAGCATCCTACGATAGTAGGGAAGGTGCCAAACGAATCACCCAAGAAACAGCATTCCACAAGATGGGTGCTAATGTTGAAGAGACTTCACTCCACATACTTGTCAATCATACCAAAGTGGGGAGGGGGGAGAGAGAGATGGGACTGATTGGGAGAAATGGAAACAAACATATTGGCGAAGGTGCTTTCCAAGGTATACCTAATTCTACACACATGCACAGACACACACATTTGCCTATAGTATAGAAAAACCAAGATGGAATTTCACGGCATTTCATAGGATAAAGCTCATTGAGTAGAATAGCTATCACCCAAAGCTAATAAAGGCAGGAAAGAGCAGAACTGCAAAGCACTTTATCTTCCTTCCATCTGAATCAGATGTGTTGGAGGGTTATATGAAAGCTCAGAACAAGTTTAGGGTCTGCACAGGGTAGGGGGGCATAGGAGAGGGTGGGAGAGTCTCATTGCACTAGCGGTTCTTGTTTCCTCTGCCCACACTCCACTTAGCACTATGCTGAATTTCCACCCATTGTATTTTAGAGTTGGAAGAATCCTAGTCCCTGCTCAATCGAGGTCCAACAACACAGGATGCAAGGATGGCATCCACAACAGGTGGCTGTTCAGCCTCTGCTTCAATATCTCCAGTGAATGACAGCCTGGATCACTTCCCAAGGTTTTTTGCTCCATTTGTTATTTCATCTTGATAATATCCTCTGTAAAAAAATTGCCTTAGTTTGAAAAACGTCAGGCCAGAACCTGTTTTTCTAAAATAACAAAACAAAACAAAAATAAGTGTATTTCATGCCCACTTAAAAAAATAAATTTCTTATTGTTTTCTGTAATAAGAGGGTTTAGTCTTCCAGCTTACATTGCACAAGATTGGAATCTTCCTGCCATGAACACAGCTCCAAACATTTGCTGTTTGGCAACAGAAGCCAGTGCAGGAAGAAGAGAGGGATTCATGCTTTGTCGAGCTTTAAGGAGAGAGAGCTAGAAAACAAATGATGGAGGAACACAATAATTTTGCTTGGCTTTGTGCCAGGTGTAATACATGCTAAGCAGCCATCTGCTGAGACTCAATAATAAGGCCTACCAACTTTTGATTTTAAAAAGGCTGATACCTGAATAGGGTGATGAGCAACACCCCAAGAAAGGTCAGGGGGTTGAGCCTGGTAGACTCAACCAGGTGTGAAGCCATTGCAAAAGTTTGTTGTCTGCTCTTGTGGGTATTGCTGGCAGAGACAGTGGACTGAGCCTGTGCTTGTATTTTAGCACAGGGTGAAGGGGAGGCACAGAGAAGCGGATCTAAAAGCAACCCACTCAACCACAGATCTGCTACACTGCTCTGCCGACACTCCTATTACCTCACTCAGCCCAAGAAAGCATTTGCAGCCAGGGAGCAGGTGATAGTTATGGAGGAAGCCTGGGCACACCCACGCACTGTGCAATCCTTAGCGTACGGCAATGCACAGTTGCACACACACTGTGTTGAAAAGCTGCTGCTGACTCTTCCTCAAACATGTCTGGCAATTGCCTTTCAAACAAGAATTCTGCCTTTCAAACAAAACAAAAATACTGGCAGCTGCACCAGAGACATAAGAACAGCTGGACTGTTTTTGTTTTTCTGGTTTGCTGGCAGCCATACCCAACTAGCTTACCCAGTCTACTGCAGACTATTCTAGACTACATCCTAATTTGCCAGAAAACGAGGGGAGGGGGGCGCACCAATCAAAACCAAGTATGCAAATAGCAAATCTATGTCTCCTTGACAAGGCTCAGAGCACCTGACCGTACTTAGTGGAAAACAATGATCAGACTACTAAAGATGTAGAGGAAAATGCAACGCACAACTGAGAGCAACAATGGATAAATAACAACTCTGAGCACTTTTAGAAGAGAAGCAAGAATGGGCAAAATGCCAATTGTATATTTTTCTTCACATCAGCAGGCCCCATACAAGAAGCATCTTCTCCAGGTATTATGAAGAAAACCAACTGCTCATGGCCAGGAGAAAAACGGTCAATTAGACCAGGGATGGAGAACCTGTACCCCTACAGATTAATTTCTACTCCCAAATAAAGAACCGAGGTTTGAAGAATTTGAGCTCTGAAAACTAGCTACGCTTCAAAACATCAATGTTTAAGTTGGGGGGAAATGGATGTTTAAATGTTAACATGCAAATCCGAAATGTGTGAAACTGAGCTGTGGTTCCAAAGTCATGTTTTGTGCCCCATGTTTAACTGAGCTGTAAGATTTCCCGAGGATTTTCTGACTATTTCTAAACATAAAGGTTGAGCAGGTGAGAAGCAGACAGGCATGAAGTGCTAGCCCTAAGTAGCATCATCAGTCTTGTACTCCAAAGCTCCTTTCACAGCGAAAAAGAAACACCTTTGCATTTTGGAGCTGGGGTTGCTATTTTATCTGGTCAAATTTTTAAACTCCATTCAAAAGAGCGTCCCTTTCTCTCTCACCCCCACCCACCCCACCAGGGGCAAATGAAGGCATCGTGACACCTGGGGCGGGGCGTTGCTACCTAAGGCACATGTGCGGCGTTGCTATGTACGATGCATACACCGTATGTAGCAATGCCACACATGCGCTGTACTTAGCAGTTTGCCAGTGGCGCCGCTCCAGCACCATATGGACGGTGCCGGAATCCTTTGCTCATGGCTGCAGCCACGAACGGAGCATCCTCCACATGCGGCTGCGGTGGCGCGATGGCTGCTCACGCCACTGCGAGCCCCTGCGGGGTGCCGTTTTATCACCCCCACAGACATGGCACCTGGAGCGCACCCCCCTATTGCAATACCACTAACCCCCACCCCTACCAACCCCTGAAGTAGTCAGTTTTAATGTGACACATTTTTGGAGCTCTTCATTTTTGGCTTGACAACCATATGTCAGGAGTGCTCTGATGGTGTTTCCTGCTTGGCAGGGGGTTGGACTCGATGGCCCTTGTGGTCTCTTCCAACTCTATGATTCTATGATTCATAAGCCCACTGGTCAGGTTCACTATCAAGTGCCAGGCATTCCGAGCACTTAGGGGGCAGGGGCAATTCTGCATAACAGAAGAGCAAGAGAGCAGCAGCAATTTGCACCCTGCATAAATTATGTTACCCCAGCTGCATGACAGTACATACTGTTTTGGCACCGGGAGAGCAACAGTAACCTTTCTATCACCCTGGGAGAGATCAGATGAACACTAGCTTCCAGACCACACAACTAGCTTCCAGACCACAGCAAGCAACTGGCTCAGGAAGAATAAGTGAGAAGAGCAGGTTTTTATGGCTTCCTGGAAACCACTGGCTAGCCACTGTTGGAAACATAATGCTGGACTTGATGGAACCTGAACCTGGTCCTGGTCCAGCAGGCTCTTCTTCTGTACATTTATAGTCTTCTACCTCTTAAGGTTGCAGCAAATGATGTGGAACAAGCCCTGCACCCCGCCTGGAGCCAACATATCCCTGATAAAGCTCTTAGCACGAAATGTAGAAACTGCTAAGTCATCTGGCACTGGCTATCTTTCCCCTTGGACCCATTTGGCATTTTTTGCCAAGTGGAGAGATATTGCATCTTTCCTGTTATTGCCTAAGTCTTCGCATTGCAATTAGAAGACGACAGCTTTGTTGGATGTCAGCAGGAAACAATAAACCTCAAAACAACCTACACAGCCCCTAGATATTTCTTGAAGCCCTTTGTAAAATTTCTCTGATATCTTGAGTGACTGCAACTCATTTTCAGAGCTAAAGGGCTTTCTTCCATGAAAAAGCCAGGAAGATGACAGCACGCAGCTGATTAGCAACTCATTAGAAGTTAAAACGAAAATGCAACTTGAGAGTTTGAAGGGTGGGGTGGTTCCTTGTAAGATCAAGGCAAACTGCAGAACTCAGGCAACAGCTAGTCCAACACAATGGCTGTGTACATGCATAGTGGGGAACCAGCTGGGGTGAACTGTAATACAGCACAGATAACCAAAAGCCAAAATAACATTCAACATCTGGAACCACCCTAAAAGAACTACACATTATGGCTGACATGGTGCTGCTGTGAAAAACAGCAGCCCAGCATTCAGTATTTGTGCTGGTGCCCCATATTCCTTAGCCCCGCTTGCCTGGGTAATTTCCCCACCTTTGCCAGGAGCAACCAAAGATGTGGAACAGGGCTGGAGAAACAAGGTGATGTCACAACATAAACATTTCTAACATTACAGGAGAGAGGAAGGAGAATTTAAGATGGGAGGGTTTGTTTTTGGCAGCAGCGCTGTGATGAACATAGCATGTAATTCTGTGCTAAGGAAAGAGCATATAGTACACCTTCCAAGGGGACAAATCACATCTCAGTGGTACAGGATGTGTTTCACATGCAAAAGACCCCAAGATTTGATGCTGAACATCTCCATGTAGGCCAACAAAAGACTCCTGTCTGAAACCCTACAGAACCACTATACATCATTGTTGACGGTATAAGGCAGAATTCTAAGCCCTAACCAAAACAGAGTTAATTAATGCAGAATATTTTGAAGATTCTTGTAAGATTTTGATATTGGGATGTGGGTGGTGCTGTGGGTTAAACCACAGAGCCTAGAGCTTGCCGATCAGAAGGTTGGCGGTTCGAATCCCCACGATGGGGTGAGCTCCCGTTGCTCGGTCCCTGCTCCTGCCAACCTAGCAGTTCGAAAACACGTCAAAGTGCAAGTAGATAAATAGGTACCGCTCTGGTGGAAAGGTAAACGGCGTTTCCATGCGCTGCTCTGGTTCGCCAGAAGCAGCTTAGTCATGCTGGCCACATGACCTGGAAGCTGTACGCCGGCTCCTCCATTACTAACGCTGATACTCCCGAGATGAGCGCCGCAACCCCAGAGTTGTCCACGACTGGACCTAACAGTCAGGGGTCCCTTTACCTTTACCTAACTTACATTACTGATTGTATTCATTGCAATAACGCATTCCCCCCCACCCATGAAACTAAGCCCTCTCTTATGCAGATGGCTTTATATATACATTTTTAACTAGGTCATCCACTGACTTTACCTAGACGGCATTTCAAAACACAATTCTTTTACTAGGATTAAATAAGCGGGATATTTATGCTAATTAATGGTATTTACCCCTTTGTGACTGGGAACACTTAAAACAGCAGATGCCCTAAAAATCAGCAATTTTGACTTAACACAGCCCATTTTCCACTTGAATGTCTTTGCACCTTTTTGGTTTGACAACTGTTTTTATGTGCAGGTGGCTAGGTTTTAGACACATGATGTGTATATGTGGGTATGTGGGTGTGTAGTATACAAGGACTGAAGAGGAGCATGTGGCTTGAATGAAAAAAAGAGGGACATAGGTAGCGATGGTAAAAAAAAGAAAGAAAAACAGAAATGAAAAATCCCATACAGCCAAAGGCAGGAGGAGTTCTGTGATACCGCTGTCAGTAGAGTAGGGTGGGCACTCAATTTGCTAATCCCTACTTCCAGTGCTTTTTTCCCCTGGGGGTATGCAGGGGGTACGCATACCCCTAAACATTTTGTGAATCTAAGTTTGGCCTCACTGAGGGGCAGTATTTAAATATGAGTAGGAAAATGAGAGCACCCCTAAACATATTTTTAGAGGGAAAAAACACTGTCTACTCCCAAAAAGGAAACCAAACAATGGTATTTTGTTCTGTTTTTTGCTAAGACCCTATACCTATTTTATATCATTTTAGCTGTCATTTCCCCTTCATGGATCACTGCCTTGCCGTGGCGAAGGGGCTTGAAGAACTCAGAGAAGCTATGAACTACGCCGAGTAGGGCACACAAGATGAACAAGTCATAGTGGAGAGTTTTGACCAAACGTGATCCACCTGGAGGAGGAACCGGCAAGCCACTCCAGTATCCTTGCCAAGAAAACTCCACGGACAAAGACAACAGGCATATAAAAGTTATGACGCTGGAAGATGAGCCCCTCAGGTCGGAAGGCGTCCAACATGCTACTGGGGAAGAGCGGAGGGCAAGTACAAGTAGATCCAGAGCTGATGAAGCGGCTGGGCCAAAGCCGAAAGGATGCTCAGTTGCGGATATGCCTGGAAGCGAAAGGAAAGTCCAATGCTGTAAAGAAAAATATTGCATAGGAACCTGGAATGTAAGAACCATGAACCTGGGTAAGTTGGAGGTGGTCAAAAATGAGATGGCAAGAATAAATATTGACGTCCTGGGCATCCGTAAACTAAAATGGACGGGAATGGGCGAATTCAGCTCGGGTGACCATCACATCTACTACTGTGGGCAAGAAACCCGTTAAAGAAATGGAGTGGCCCTCATAGTCAACAAAAGAGTGGCGAAAGCTGTACTGGGATGCAATCTCAAAAATGATAGAATGATCTCGATACGAATCCAAGGCAGACCTTTTAACATCACAGTAATCCAAGTTTATGCACCAACTACTGGTGCTGAAGAAACTGAAATTGACCAATTCTATGAAGACTTACAACACCTTATAGAAGTGACACCAAAGAAGGATGTTCTTCTCATTATAGGGGATTGGAATGCTAAAGTAGGAAGTCAAGAGATAAAAGGAACAACTGGCAAGTTTGGCCTTGGAGATCAAAACGAAGCAGGGCAAAGGCTAATAGAGTTCTGTCAAGAGAACAAGCTGGTCATCACAAACACGCTTTTCCAACAACACAAGAGACGACTCTACACATGGACATCACCAAATGGGCAGCATCGAAATCAGATTGATTATATTCTCTGCAGCCAAAGATGGAGAAGCTCTATACAGTCAGCAAAAACAAGACCTGGAGCTGACTGTGGCTCAGATCATCAGCTTCTTATAGCAAAATTCAAGCTTAAACTGAAGAAAGTAGGAAAAACCACTGGGCCGGTAAGATACAATCTAAGTCAAATCCCTTATGAATACACAGTGGAAGTGAGGAACAGGTTTAAGGATTTAGATTTGCTGGACAGAGTGCCTGAAGAACTATGGATGGAGGCTCGTAACATTGTACAGGAGGCAGCAATGAAAACCATCCCAATGAAAAGGAAATGCAAGAAAGCAAAGTGGCTGTCCAACGAGGCCTTACAAATAGCGGAGGAGAGAAGGCAAGCAAAATGCGAGGGAGATAGTGAAAGATACAGAAAATTGAATGCAGATTTCCAAAGAATAGCAAGGAGAGACAAGAAGGCCTTCTTAAACGAGCAATGCAATCAAATAGAGGAAAACAACAGAATGGGAAGAACCAGAGATCTGTTCAAGAAAATTGGAGATATGAAAGGAACATTTCGTACAAAGATTACCATAATAAAGGACAAAAGTGGTAAGGACCTAACAGAAGCAGAAGACATCAAGAAGAGGTGGCAAGAATACACAAAGGAATACCAGAAAGATATGGATGTCTCGTACACCCCAGGTAGTGTGGTTGCTGACCTTGAGCCAGACATCCTGGAAAGTGAAGTCAAATGGGCCTTAGAAAGCACTGCAAATAACAAGGCCAGTGGAAGTGATGGTATTCCAGCTGAACTATTTAAAATTTTAAAAGATGATGCTGTTAAGGTGCTACACTCAATATGCCAGCAAATTTGGAAAACTCAGCAGTGGCCAGAAGATTGGAGAAGATCAGTCTACATCCCAATCCCAAATAAGGGCAGTGCCAAAGAATGCTCCAACTACCGCACAATTGCACTCATTTCACACGCTACCAAGGTTATGCTTAAAATTCTACAAGGAAGGCTCAAGCAGTATGTGGATCGAGAACTCCCAGAAGTGCAAGCTGGATTTCAAAGGGGCAGAGGAACCAGAGACCAAATTGCAAACATGCACTGGATTATGGAGAAAGCTAGAGAGTTCCAGAAAAACATCTACTTCTGCTTCATTGACTATGCAAAAGCCTTTGACTGTGTCGACCACAGCAAACTATGGCAAGTTCTTAAAGAAATGGGAGTGCCTGATCACCTCATCTGTCTCCTGAGAAATCTCTATGTGGGACAAGAAGCTACAGTTAGAACTGGATATGGAACAACTGATTGGTTCAAAATTGGGAAAGGAGTACGACAAGGCTGTATTTTGTCTCCCTGCTTATTTAATTTATATGCAGAATTCATCATGTGAAAGGCTGGGCTGGATGAATCCCAAGCTGGAATTAAGATTGCCGGAAGAAATATCAACAACCTCAGATATGCAGACGACACAACCTTGATGGCAGAAAGTGAGGAGGAATTAAAGAACCTTTTAATGAGGGTGAAAGAGGAGAGCGCAAAATATGGTCTGAAGCTCAACATCAAAAAAACAAAGATCATGGCCACTGGTCCCATCACCTCCTGGCAAATAGAAGGGGACGAAATGGAGGCAGTGAGAGATTTTACTTTCTTGGGCTCCATGATCACTGCAGATGGTGACAGCAGCCACGAAATTAAAAGACGCCTGCTTCTTGGGAGAAGGGCAATGACAGGCCTAGACAACATCTTGAGAAGTAGAGACGTCACCTTGCCAACAAAGGTCCGTATAGTTAAGCCATGGTTTTCCCAGTAGTGATGTATGGAAGTGAGAGCTGGACCATAAAGAAGGCTGATCGCCGAAGAATTGATGCTTTTGAATTATGGTGCTGGAGAAGACTCTTGAGAGTCCCATGGACTGCAAGAAGATCAAATGCATCCATTCTTAAGGAAATCAGCCCTGAGTGCTCACTGGAAGGACAGATCGTGAAGCTGAGGCTCCAGTACTTTGGCCACCTCATGAGAAGAGAAGACTCCCTGGAGAAGACACTGATGCTGGGAAAGATGGAGGGCACAAGGAGAAGGGGGCGACAGACGACGAGATGGTTGGATAGTGTTTTCGAGGTTACCAGCATGAGTTTGACCAAACTGCGGGAGGTAGTGGAGGACAGAGGTGCCTGGCGTGCTCTGGTCCATGGGGTCATGAAGAGTCGGACACGACTAAACGACTAAACAACAACAAAAGCTGTCATTTGGTGTTCCCCAAAGAACCCTCAGCTTAAGTTTGATGAGGGTGCTGAGAATTCTTTGCTAGAGATGCAGACCTTCCCCGCTTAAAGAACTACATTTACCAGGATTCCTTGGGAACAGGGAATGGCTACCCAACAAGTCTGTAACTTGAATACAGTACAGACTTGAATATAGTAATTTATATATCCTCCTACTGGTTCACTCCCGCTAAGATTCTGCCACACTTCGCACAGATTCTGTCAGCAAGAAGGAAAAACAGATTAATTCTGAATTTAGGCAAATACATTATTTTTATACCTTGCTCCTTTTCCAATGTCCTTTAATATGATAATCCTGCATCTCTCAGTTGATGGATTAGCATACTCAGTCTGAAAGATGTGTTCCCTCCTCTTCATGCATCTTTCTTATCACAAGCTAAAGAGGATATTAAAAACTAAAACCAGGTTTCTTCCTTCCCCCCCCCCCTTCCCTTTCCCAGTGATTCTGGTATCAACCCATGAAAAATGTGTTGTTTTGACTTGTAAACTAAAACAAAAATCCATTGTGGTGCCTTGGGTATGATGGATTTTTTTTTATTATTCCTATGTGCGGCCTTACTTTCAAACAGAAAAAAGGAGACAGATGAAATATTATGAAGAGAGACAGTATCGGCTTTGTTGCACAAGTTCTGTACTATGATACTGATAATAATTAAGGCATTTAATATATTCAGGCCAGGCAACTTATTTTATTCCCTGTACTTCAACAGATTCAAACAAGCTAACAAGCTCCTGGGTTAGAGCCCAAAGTTATCACAATACAGTCGTACCTTGGAAGTCAAACGGAATCCGTTCAAGAAGTCCATTTGACTTCCAAAATGTTCAAAAACCAAAGCGTGGCTTCTGATTGGCTGCAGGAAGGTCCTGCAGCCAATCAGAAGCCATGGAAGCCCTGTCGGACGTTCAGCTTCCAAAAAACGTTTGCAAACCAGAACAATCACTTCTGGGTTTGCAACGTTCGGAAGCCAAAACGTTTGCGAACTAAGCTGTTCAACTTCCAAGGTATGAATGTATGGCATTGTTTTGTGATGATGCTAAATAGAGAAAAAAAGTTCTTAAAATATGAGTTGTATATGTGCTTTGATTTGTTCAACACACACACGAAGTTGAACTGGCCTTCTGAAGATCCCAGAAATTTATGTGGTCAGAGAGAGAGAGAGAAACACAGAGAATCACTGATCTATATATTCATAGGTGAATGGTGGCATCTGTGGATTTCCTCGGTCAATTGGAACCTGGAATTCATGAAGCTTACAGCATTTTAGTTTCAAAGAAGGAAAAGGGAGGTCTGCGAAGGGAAATTCTATAAAAAGCTGCTAAAATCATATGCATACTCTACAATTCTATGACTGTATATACAGGCAAGCAGAAGGCTTGTTCTTTTGGTGAGAACAGGATCCGGTGCATATGTAACATGTGAGGCTCTCTTAACTAGGAATGGATTGCAATGTCTGCTCCTTCATCTCTCCTTTCCTCTGCACAGTAAATTCACACACCTTTATCACTCAACATTATCTGCACTAGTGTTGACCGTGGTTAGGCTAACCATATCTGACAATATTCAAAAACAGCTTTAAATTGTTGCCACGGTCAGCTGATGTATCACTTAGCCATAGTTAAGTTGGGTCTGGCTACTCCAGTCTCCCAAAATGGGTACCAGATGCAGCTCCTGCCAGCATACTGGGAGCTTCCTACAGTGTGTGCTTGAACAAGCAACCATTTTAAACATGCAGGTTCTAAGTGGTACATTTTTGCCGCACATCATATGGAGCATGCTGTAGGTGCAACATATGAGGTGGTCCTCTAACAAGGCTATCTAACCTCCATTATTTTTCTTGGCTCTCCCAAAATAGTTGAGAATTGGGGCCAAGTACAGAAGAGCGCTACATTTTGCAGCAAACATGAATGGAACAAGCGTTGAGAGGGAGCAACTTCTTTCCCTTCACCCACTCATTCAAAAGCTGACTGTCAATGAGAGCTTGTGAACATTATTAAGCATCATTAACCTCTGCTGTTCATTTCAAACTTTCCGTTCAATCTGCAGGTCTTCCGTTCAATCTGCGGGAGATAGTGGAGGACAGAGGTGCCTGGCGTGCTCTGGTCCATGGGGTCACGAAGAGTCGGACACGACTAAACGACTAAACAACAACAACAACAACCTCTGCTGTTCATTTCAAACTTTCCGTTCAATCTGCAGGTCTTAAGGCTTCTCACACACCAGTTACCAAAAAAAACATCACTTGGTGTTGAGGTCCACTTCTTTCACCCAAAGTCTCAATAAAATGTTTACTGTCTCAACAATATATCACCAAGGAATGTACTAGTAATGACATAGTGATAACAACTTTGAAAGGTGTGATGGAAAGAGAGAAGGCTGAATGAGAGCTCTATTGAACACCAGGGGGCGATACAGAAAAGGAATCTGACTCACCGCACAACCTGATGGGTCAAAACCTCTTTGCTATCAGCGTTAGTAATGGAGGAGCAGACACATATTAGGAAGTGAATTGAGGACAAAAAACAAAATGATCTTTTTGGAGTTCAGCATATCTGGCAAACAGCTTGGAGCACTGTGTCTTTTGCTGTTGTTTATTACGTTTAAAAAAAATATATATTGCTAATAACTGATTACGTAGATTGATACACGCCAGGCTAAAGGCATAAATCAAAGGGGAAGTCATAAAGATGAAACGGAATAGAGCACATGCACAATTTACGCAACATATACTGGATTGCAGTAATTGAAATATTGATCATTTCTAGGATTTGCTCCTTTGCAGATTTTTTGAGGATATCCTAAGCCAGCAATACATATCTAGCTGTTTGACTCATTTAGAGTACCTAATATTGAACTATGCCAAGTGTAAATGCTCGTTCATCTGATTCATTGGGAGGAGGAAGGCCGGTCAAATGCTACTTCAAACGCAACATGCTGGGAAATATATTACAGCTGCTATCATTTCAGTAAAAAGAGATTGATTTTCTCTCCTTTTTTGAATTCTCATGATTCTACCCCTTTATCTTCTTTTATATCTTTAACCTCTATCTTCTGCCTCTACTTCTCCTTCATTCAAGCCAGCCACATCATTCTCCTCGTCCTTGAAAAATAAAAACACGCAAAACTCACAAGTTGTCTAGACACAACTATGACGTAACTACTGTCTATCTTCTCAGTTTTCCTTCCAAAATATTGGACTGTACAGTACTATCTGAGCAGGTGCACTCACATGTCACGATAAACCAGGGTTCCTGACTTACCATGGTTTTTTTCCAGTCAGCCTTAAGCCAGGGTTTGTTTCACACTCCACAACAATTTGTTGTGACTGGATGGAGGGCAAAAGATCCATACTGGTTATGTGACTTATATAACAGAAATACACCACTATCACACCAAGAAATATGGACTAAACTAGGAAAATAACAAACTCTTTGGCTGCTACTTCAGCAAATCCACACTTTCTTGGCTAACCCAATTACCAGTAAGGCAGCCCTACAACCATTAGCCCCATTTGAAAGACTTGTAATATCCACAGAAGGACAAGGTCCAGATATAACATGCACAATCTATAAAATTCTACTTAGTGCATCAGTGGATTCAGATGACCCTATTAAACATCAGTGGGAATGCAATTTTGGTTGTGAACTTGACCCAGGTCAGTGGAATAGAAACCCCATTGGAATAGGGACAATAGAGAATAGGGACCAAAAACCCTTTATTTTGGCAAGCAGTAGAGTATTAACCCTAAAACTCATATGTAGGTGGTACCTAACCCCTAAGAAGCTGGCAATGATCCATCCTGTCAACTCACCATGTTGTTGGAGGGGCTGTTCTACACCTGGTACATTTCTCCACATGTGGTGGGAATGTACAAAACTCCAGCCTTTCTGGAATTTGATATTCCAAGAAATTAATAAAATAACAAAACAATTCAAAGTTGAACCAGAATTAGCTTTATTAAATATATTTCAGGACAACAATCTGGATTTACATAAAAAAATAATTAACAAGCAATTTATTGTGACTGGAAAGACCTTTTTGGCACAATAGGCAATTGGTACAAAACAGTTTGGGAGAAAGCCCTCCTTGAGAGATTAACAAATAAACTATGGTTGACACATGGACAGAAAGATGGTTTTCTGCGGTGTGGTTTAATTTAATAACATATGCCAGTCTTCCAGAAAATGAACAATCCCCCCATCAGCATTTGTCTCAATCTGGCTGATCTAAATTTAAATTTAAACATAAAATTATTTTCTACACTTTGACCCTCCTCCCACGTTCATCAATATACCAACACTAGGCACTACCACAAGAACTCCTGATTAGGCATTTAGCTATGCAATGTTGAATGTTATCTATTAACTGTGTTCTATCCTGTTTTCCCTTTTTTGTTTAAACCAAGAACTTATACACTGACCACTAATAATGAACCATGTGTTGTAGGTATTACTACAAATTTGTTGTGCCATTTCTGTGATATACAAATGACATCAGAAGGCTTGGTTGGTCTATTTATTTGTATCATTTATTATGCCTATGATCCTTGTGTATAAAACTCAATAAAAAGTTATTTTTAAAAACCAGTTATAGCAGTTTCCTATAGAAAGATTATCTGCAACTTTCTTCCAGTGATCTTTCACTTCATTCTCTCTCTCACCTTTCAGGATGTTTTCATGCTGAGTCTTCTTGGCTCTCATGCCATTCTCTTAAATTAAGGTTTCTAAAACTGTTTGTCTGCCCAGCACCACCTTCTGCTATTTTCTCTTTGTCGTTAGATTTTCCTGCATAATTTTGCTTTTTTGCTCTAACCCTTATTTAAACCTGGCTTTTCAATATCAGCATGTACTCAAAGTGGATATGTAATGTGCGTGTGTATGAACAATAGACCATGGATGAACATATTTTAAAAAACA
The DNA here is from genome assembly GCF_027172205.1 of Podarcis raffonei. Taxonomy (NCBI): domain Eukaryota; kingdom Metazoa; phylum Chordata; class Lepidosauria; order Squamata; family Lacertidae; genus Podarcis; species Podarcis raffonei. The sequence continues at coordinate 28,044,740 of NC_070606.1, forward strand.
AAACGAATCAGAACAACTATTTTAAAGGCAATAAAAAACAGCCACAGGGCAAATAAATACAAATTGACATCCTTATTTTTAAAAAGGCCTAATGAAACACCATATTCTTGCCATGTTCAGCTTTGTCTAAGTTGCATTCTTTGGCTACAAAAATTCTAGGCAATGTTTTAATTCTTTCATATCCTAGTTCTTGCAATACCCTCCTTCTCAGTCCTCCTGTTTCCCATTCAACCTCTTTAATCTGCTGCTTAGCTTACCTATTCAGCTTCTCCCTTCACTCACTTCTTTCTCCTGAGCATTCCAATCTTAAGTTCCTTCTTTCAATTTACAAATGTTTGCCAGTTCCATTGCTCCTGCTTATCTTTCATCTCTTCTTTTGCTCACAGCTGTGTAGGACGGTATGAGGAACCTGACGTCCTCAATATGTTGTTGGACTCCAGTTCCCATCAGCCCCAGCTAGCCAGTAGATAAGGATGATGGGAACTGTAGTTCAGCAATCTCTGGAGGACCACAAATTCCCCATCTCTGGTGCAGGGATTGGGGTCTTGGCTCATTACCCTGCATGCCCTTTCTCTAAGCATTCCCGCAGTAAGACCAGGTAGAAGAAATCTGTGTAAGCCTTTTGTAGCACAGAATACATTCCTGGATTACTAGTCCACACTCATTGTCTTCATTTTCATCAACACTTTCAAACACAAACAAGAGAATTATCTAAAGCAGGACAACGCATAAATAATCATAAACATATGAAATAGACAGCCAGCTAAGAAACCATGAAAAGCAAAGACTTCTGTGACAAGACTTCCTTACTGAATTCATTAGTGTGTCTAGGCTTGGCTAGGATGCTCACTCAGGTCTGAAATAACTACATGCATCACACTTAATTCAAAATTTACCGTCTTCCCCATATTTAAATGAGGGGCTTCTCCAGCCGACATTTTTGCCAGCCTCTTCTGCTTCCCGTATCTACCAACATCATTATATCCTGATGACATCTGAATCAGGAGAGGCTGTGCTGTCTCTGGACCACTGCCCGGACACAGTGGTGAAATTGATGAGGTAAAGCAAGCCGAGCTTGAATGCTGGCAAGAAGGAGGCACTGTGGGTGAGTAGCTCCCACGTCTGAGAAATTGCTCAGTTGCCTTCTCTGGATAAGGGTTGCACTGCCAGCAGGTTTGAGTTTCTGGATGCTTCTGGATCCAACTCTGTCTCTAGAGTCTCAGGTAGCCTCAGTGGCTAGAAGTGCCTTTTACCAACTGCAACTGGCTTGACAGCTACAGCCATTCTTGATCTGGGAAAGCCCTGCCACAGTACTTTATGTGTTGGTTCCTTCAAGACTGGATTACTGCAATGTGCTCTGTGTGGGGCTTCCCTTGTGCTCGATCCTAAAGCTGCAGCACCGCTGCTGGCAGGAGGGAGGCCTTGCCAGCATATAACACCTGTGTTCAGAGAAGGGCAGGCCCAAGAAATTTTGGCTCCTGAGGTGAACCACAAAATGGCACCTCTCTCTCTGCCAGGGAAGAAGGGGTGAGTGCAGATCTATGTCAAGAACAAGGGGGAAAGAAGATCTACAACAGGATCTGCTGCCCCTGTGGATCCTGCCGCCTGAGGCAGTTGCCACACCTTGCCTCATGGGCTCAGAGATTGCATTGGCTGCCGATTTGTTACTGGAGCAAGTTCAAGGTGTTACTCTTAGTATACAAAGTCCTTAACAACTTGGGACCAGTTTACTTACAAGATCGCCTTACATCAGATATGTGCCCACGCAACCACTACAATCAGCGGAACTTGCACTACTTGCAGGTGCCACATAACACCCATTCTGCATTTGTAATAACTTGATCGTTTAGTGTGGCAGCACCTAAACTTTGGAACTCCCTGCCTGTTGAGATAAAGCAGGCGCCTTTCACTGTACTCTTTTCGGCACCTGCTAAAAGCATCCTTGGTTAGACAAGTCTGACCAGATGCTTAGAAAGTTGAGGTAATTTTAATCAGTATTAATATTTTAACTTTTGTATGTTTTAAAGCACAGCTATAAGGTTTTCTTAATTTTATGGTTTTATCTGTTTGTGACCCGCTTTGAGGGTGTGTGTGCTTTTAACAATCAAGTGATGCATAAATTTTATGGAATAACTACACAAAAACACACATTGCCTGCAACCAATGGTAATATTTGAACACTCCAAGCCTTGCATCCTTACATTGGTCGCTAACTAATTCATAAATTTTGTTAGGCTTGTGATGCTGTATCTCTAGTGCCCAATTCCCTGTATATCAGGCAGCTTTGTGAATGGAACCGGGGTGGGGTATGGCAACAGGAAGAGCCCAGGCAAGAGTTTAGAAGCAGAAAATCTCCAGCTACTGAGCCCCAACTTTCTACTTAAGGAAGCTTAATAACGCACCTTTCAGCTAAATTCCACTTGAAAAGAACATTTTAACTGCTCTCAGGCTTGAAACATTACCCAGTGGCATTCAAGTGTTTAAGCACTTTTGCACATTCATGTGCAACAGCAAGATGCCTCATCACTCCAGAGGAGCTAGAGAATGCTAGCTTGGCACTAACAGACCTTGCAGAAAGCCAACTCCCAGTATGGTGGAAGGGGCTGTTGCCAAGAACAGAGATGAAGACTGCTAGAGAAGAGCAGGTCATAGACCTCTGCCCACCTGTCAATGAATGCATAAAAGAGAAGCGCAAGATCACACCCCACTGTCCATACTCTCAATCCGTCCCCACCCAGTATAATAATAATAATAATAATAATAATAATAATAATAATAATAATAATAATAATAATATAATTTATTATCTATATCCCGCGCCCATCTGGCTGGGTTTCCCCAGCCACTCTGGGCGGCTTCCAACAAAATATTAAAATACAATGGTCCTTCAGATAGTAAAAGCTTCCCTAAACAGGGCTGCCTCCAGATGTCTTCTAAAAGTCTGGTAGTTGTTTTTGCCTTTGACATCTGGTGGGAGGGCGTTCCACAGGGTAGGTGCCACTACCGAGAAGGCCCTCTGCCTGTTTTCCTGTAACTTCACTTCTCACAGTGAGGGAACCGCCAGAAGGCCCTTGGTGCTGGACCTCAGTTTCCGGGCGGAATGATGGGGGTGGAGACACTCCTTCAGGTATACAGGACCGAGGCTGTTTAGGGCTTTAAAGCACCAACACTTTGAATTGTGCTCGGAAACATACTGGGAGCTGATATAGGTATTTCAAGACTGGTGTTATGTGGTCTCAGCGGCCGCTCCCAGTCACCAGTCTAGCTGCCACATTCTGGATTAGTTGTAGTTTCCGGGTCACCTTCAAAGGTAGCCCCAATTAGAGTGCATTGCAGTATTCCAAGCAGGAGATAACTAGAGCATGCACCACTCTGGTGAGACAGTCTGCGGGCAGATAGGGTCTCAGCCTGCGTACCAGATAGAGCCTCCATGGACAGCTGCGAATCCAAAATGACTCCCAGGTTGCGCAATTGGTCCTTCAGGGGCACAGTTACCCCATTCAGGACCAGGGAATCCTCCACACCTGCGCGCCTCCTGTCCCCCCAAAACATTACTTCTGTCTTATCAGGATTCAACCTCAATCTGTTAGCCGCCATCCATCCATCAACCGTCTCCAGACACTTATGGAGGAGCCTGTATGCATGCAGATTTCCCTTTGTAAGGGACAAACTGTGTGTGGAGGCTCTTCCAGAAGTTATGTGGAACATGGGCAGGGTGTGTGTGTGAGAGAGGAATGGCCTCAACCCTGCCCCCAATTATATATGCAGTCATTGTAAAGTATGCACAAGGATAGTGTCAACTATCTCAAGGGAATGCAGCTTGCCTAAGGCCACATAAGGAGCTGGCAGGTAAAACTCAACAGATCCAAGGTCCTCAGCCATTGCTTTTCTTCCCTCCCCACCACAAAATAAAAACACCTAGTCACCACCCGCTAGTCCTTATGTGCGACCTGCCTCCTTTGCCACCACATCCTCCAATTAATGGAGGGACTAGATGGGCCATTGGCCTCATCCAGCAGGCTCTAATGTTCTTAATACTCAAGACCACTGCCTCCCTTTCATGTACATCAATGTTACTGCAACACTACAAGCATCATGTTATTTTTCTGACACATCGTTATCTTTGTATTGCTCAAATTTGTGATGCACGGACATAGTGGAGATATTTGAAACACACTGCTTCTCAGATCTACATTTTAAACTCATACTTCTTTACATCACACTAATTTCACAGAAGAAGGGAGAGAAGAGAAATTAATTTGCATATGCAAAGAACTCCAAAGACAGCCACCCTTTCCACTCATTTCACAGCTTTCAGATGCGATTCCAACATCTGTACCACAGTTATTTGCAAGGAATTATTTTATATAGTGCAATCATATGAAGAATTCTCATACAATTTCATCCAACAGTATCTGATTACCTTTCAGCTCAAAGGAAGAGTTACTCAGCAGGATTGCAAGCCAAAAAGAACCAAGTAGAATATTTTGTATTTGATGAATGCCAGGAACAAACAGTTTTACTCAGTAGGCATTTTTGAAATTATTAAAAGGCCACTTACCTTTTCAAGCAGAAAAATTACATATATGTTTAAGCTGCAACCCTTTATTTAGTCCAGCATAGTTCCCACTTAAGTCAATGGAACAGCAGTGGACTACTGAAATATTTGACACTGTACATATCTCAAATGGGTGGTGGAGAGAGTCGGCTTCTATCATCTCTGTGTCTTTATGCTTCACCATGACATACTGGCATAAGTGTGTAAATACATGTTGATTCCAATGTATGCATGGCCAATATGCAAGATCTTGCACATACACCATACACATACACCATTTTAAGGAACAAGGATCATGTATTTGAGAAGTGTTTAAGGAATGAGTGCATGTGCTGAATTTCACACAGTACAGAAGAGTACAGAGGTGAAGCAAGAACAGGGTGCGGCCTGCTCAGTCTTGCTGCTCCATCCCATATGTTCACATTTGCAAATGCGTAAATAGCCGTAACCCTAATGTCCTGAAGATTACAACCTTGTACTCAAACTAACCAGATTCTTCCTTCTAAGAATTCTGAGGCTGAAGCTAGACATAGACTAGGATAGACTCTTTCCATGCGCGCACACACACAGAGCGTTTGAAATTTGCCAGGCACCAAGCATATTTTGCACCTGGCTCTCGGCCACTTGCAACCAAGTGATGATGCCTGGGCGCCAGGATGGCGGCTGATGTCTCCACCATCTGGAGGTGCATGCCTAGGGATCCTTGCTTGTTTTCACACACTAGCAACACATCCTGTAGTATTCTATCTGTTAGATTTTATCAGAATGAATCTCAGGAACCAAAAAGTCATAATGAAAATAAGACTTTTGAGGTAACTGGCCCAAAAATGGCAACTAGGCATTATTCCATTTCAACGCATGTAACCCTGGTTTAAGGAGCCATTTTGCACTTGGCTTCTATACCTGAATTCTAACACTGCGACACATATCTAGTTTTCTAAGGGAATGCAGCATTCAGTCCTGGCATTTCCCACCTGAAGAGGCAATTTCCTGGAACAGCTTTACCACAAGATGAGCATTTTTCTGGTCCAAGACTTATAGTGCCTAATTTCTTTCTCAGCAATAAAAAAAACAAAACAAATCTTTTGATCAGAAAGCCTTATGGATTTTGCATTTTCGATCTAATTTTCAGAGTCAAAATTTAAAACATTGAATATTAATGGATTTCATTGTTTTAGCTTTACTTTTAAATGTTTGGGAAGGTGCTCATGCTTTTCTGTAAGGGAGCGGACGGCACTGTGATCTAAACCACTGAGCCTCTTGGGGTTGCCAGTCGGAAGGTTGGCGGTTCGAATCCATGTGACAGGGTTAGCTCCCGTTGCTCTGTTCCAGCTCCTGACAACCTAGCAGTCTGAAAGCATACCAACACGAGTATGTGGCAGGAAGGTAAACAGGAAATGGTGCTTCTGTGTGCTCTTGTCACGGTGCCCCGTTGCACCAGAAGCAGTTTAGTCATGCTGGCCACATGACCCAGAAAGCTGTCTGCGGACAAATGCTGGCTCCCTTGGCCTGAAGCGAGATGAACGCCGCACCCCACAGCTGCCTTTGATGGGACTTAACCGTCCAGGGGTCCTTTACCTTTTACTTTTAACTCATGCTTTTCCAGCAATGAACTCCCATTTGCATCAGAAGGGTTGGTCTTGCCCTCAGGCAAGCTGCAGGGGCAGAGGTGTCCATACCCATTTCAGAACAGCCTGGTTTGATAGTTTAAAATGGGGCTTGGGAAAATACAAGCTGCTTCTTGGTCTGCATGCCCTGCTGGGGTTGTGTTTCCGTTTCTTTGACCACAGCCTGCCCTGCTTTGTGAAGGAAACTGTGCCTTGCCATGTTCATTTCTTCACTGGCAATTCTTGTGTTTTAAAACCTCATCTCAGGGATCTTCAAGAGGCCTGGCAAGCACTTACCATGTCCATCCTACATCCCATAATCCATGTCTTATCTTCTGAAAGTAGATCTTCTGCTCCAGTGTTCTTGTCATGAAGTACAACTCCAGACCTGTCCATGCACCTCACCAACCTTGGCATTGTACACATGTCATAATGTATGAGCCCATCTCTGCCAAGCGGCTTCTCCTGGTTCCGACAAGACTCTGGGCTTTTTCTCCAATCCTGCCTAATCAAGCATACATCTTGCCAGAACTTTGAAGCCTGGGGTTAATCTTGTACTAACCAGAGTTTGAATTTTGTTAACTAGTCTCCAAAAAAGACAGCCCATTCCTAAATGTATTGAGCAGGTAAGACTTGTATCCTGATACAGCCAGATCATGACAAAATGAACTCAATAGACTCCTGCTTCCGCTACCCTTTTGTAAAATCTAAAACTAGCTTGAGAGCTGCTGAGTAAATTTAAAACAGACTAACTCTTGCATTCTCTTCTTTGAAACTCTGGCGTAAGATTAGGAAGCACACAGGATGTGCCAAATATATCATGTGTGTATCATATCTCCATGCGTAAACAAACCACAGGAAAAGATGCTATTAAGTTGTTCTGGGTTCTGCTTGATTCTCCATTTACGGCATCAGGTTAGGGCACATCTACAGTGCCGTTTTATATAAAAAGTTGGCTCCTTAATTTACTTTCCAAAATTTTCTTGGAGGATTCTTTCAGTTCATTAAAGTAAGTGCTTCGAACTGTCAGTCATCAGCCCTCATCATCCAATGTATTCCAAGACTGAAAAACAGCAAAGTCAACAGGGATAATGGTGGAAGTCTTGCAATATGAAGGGGTAATTCCTTGCATGCTATGAAGGTTAATGGTTAGTCTTTGAAATAAGGGATTAATCCGGTTCTCTAATATCACTCTGATAGCAGCCCAGACATATCATGAGTATGACTTTCTGCGACAGATCCATTCCGCTCTATCATGTAACAAGATGAGGCATGAGAGCAAAATGCAATATTATGAAGCTCTCTAATCCATTTGAAAATAGAGGAGACTCCCTATAGGAGTAATGGATTCATAATTATACATTCCACTCTGTTGCTTAGATCCACTGTAGCATGATTACAAATATATTAGCAGGTAACAGTAGCAGGTACCCCCAAATATAAATATGCTCACAAGATCCTATCATAATTATTACTAGCTATGTAACATTTGCCCCCACCTCTCAAAAAAAAAAAATCACAACCACCTTTGAAGGGGCTTCAACCATAGTGGACCTTTGAGGGGATAGGATAGGAGCAAGAATTGCAATGGTGGAAACAAGTCGCTAAGGACACCATTCTATGTGCCTCAGTACTGGTATTGGTATAGGACAGTCTTCCCCAACCTGGTGCCCTCCAATGTTTTGGACTACAACTCCCATGATGTCTCACCATTAGCCATACTTGCTGGGGTTGATAGGAGTTAAAGCCCAAAGCATCTGAAAAGCACCCGTTTGGGGAAGGCTGGGATAGGACACCATGATGACATTGCAATCTCCGAACGAGACTGTGGAAGGAAAATAATGTCACGAATGACACAAAACATGTATACCGTAACGCTTTGTGGTTTTTGTGCTGTGAAGCTCCAGAAATCCATATGTGACATTTCAGTCACTTCCCCAAACCACAAACAGCAAGTGTGCACCAAAATTCTTCTTCTCTTGAGGAGGACATAACAGTAACCATCAGTTTCCCACTAAACAAAACATATTGAAAGATGGACATGAATGTGGCGATTTGTACCCATATTTCCTAGGAGAATTGGGTTTTAGCAATTAGGTCACATCTACTGCAGGAAGAATGGGTTGAAGCCAATCCAAACAGCCTAATGCTGAGGATGCTTCCTTGAATGTAAATCCCACTGTGCTCAGTGGGACTTACTCCCAAGTAAATGTGCATAGGATCATCACTGACTTAGTTACTCAGGGTTTGAAGACTTTTCATCTAAATACAGGGATTTTCACACTTACTATTCTATGCCACTTGACTTACAACAACAATAACTGTATAGCTGTAAACACAGGACAAATACTCTCTTTTATTAAAAACATTTATCTTTCAAAAAACCAACTCCACAGTGAGTTGTATTTCCTACCCTGGTGAGAAAACAGTGCCAGGCAGAAGCATTTCATATGCTACATGCAACAGAGATTACCCGTTCCAATGCTCTCTAGAGCATTCCCCCCCCCCATAAGCAAAATCCAGAATATATTTGCAAAGAGCAGACACAAAAATAGATTATGGGGAGAGGAATGTGCTCGACTTCCTTCTAAAATGCTACAAACCACCTTTCAAATATTTATATATTTCTCTTCCCCAATTTGCTACACAGACAGTCCAACCTGTGGATCAGTTAAACCTCAATATCCCAAGTTACCTAGTCCAGCTGATTTATGCACCACAGTCTAAGGCTGCAATACTTTCATGGAAGCAATTACCACTGAACTCAGTGGAACTCAATTTAGAGAGCAAGCATGTTTATAATCACACTCTTAGGCATTTTTATTCACAAGTAGATTTCACTGGAACTGGAGCCTACCTCCAAATAAATGTATTTAGGAAGGGAGTAAGAGACCAACAAACTGAAGGGAACACATAGTCACTGCAATTTTTCACAGCTGCTTACTCCTAACTAATCCCACATATTTAAATGGCATGAACTGGCAAAGACTTGAGAATTTCAGCTACTCCCACCAGAAATAACCAAGATCACTATTTTTTAAATGCTCAGCATCTTATTTTTGCAAGCCAGTGCAAGTAACAACAGCAACAACAAGAGCCAATTTTGAAGGATCCGTATTATTCCGCACAACAAAAAACATTCTGGCAAATCCATCTAAGAACCACCTGTGTAGTTCTCTATAATAAAGAAACAACAACACATGACAAAAGCAGTTTTCTGAACCAAAGTTAAATTTCATCACCATTCATTCAGCTACAGAATGTAAAAACAGCTACTATACTAGCCAAGGTGTTGCCTGAAAAGGTTTTATATGATTTACACAAACACACACACACACATTTATTCAGAACTTAAAATGTTCGCAACAACATCTATTAGCAAGCACACACTGTTGACAGGCAGAGTTTCTTTTGAGCTTTCATGGGGATGTTTGTTTACTCACTGGGTGTGGACTTAAAAGATTGCTGTAGTATATCAAAAAGCCACATTGTTTAATCATGCAGTAAGCAATTTGTTTCAGAATGCTCAGATATTTGAAGAACATAAAGCAATTGTGTTACAACATTCTGTTTCCAGGAAGGGAACACGCCCATCAGCACCCAGCAAAAACAAAAGCATCCTCGTTCTAGCATCTTCTTGGTTTCCTAAATTAAAAGACCCCAGAATCAAACCCCTTTTTGAACCCACGTGAAAAAAAAGGAAAGAAAACCTTATAACCGAGAATAAAAGGTGCCGAAACCTTCCTTGGAGTTTACCTTTTTGCCTTTCTTTTTCCTGTGAGTATGTTTTGCATTCTTCTCCTTTGCTTCTTCACTCATTTTTCAGCAAGTAAAATACACAATCTATAGACCGCTACTTGTATTCCAACATCCAGAGTCCCTGGAAATATCAGAGCATTGAAACCAAAGTCCATCTGCTGACGTTTCTCAGGCAAGTAACAGAATAAGTGCTGTTTAAACACAGCCACTGCTACTCCTGTAGAAGCTGGAACTGCTACTCAGAGCCTTGCTCGCGATTTCCCCAGCTCTCCCCACCCCTTCAGTTACAGAGCTGGGAGTTCAGATAAGCTACTATTCCAGTGAAAAAGCAGCGCTCCCCTTCCTTTTGTTGTTCTGCACTGACTGTTACCCCTGGGGTAAGATCTCGGCAAGATTTGGTAGCTTGTTCCATCCACGGTGCCTCCCCAGCCTCTAAACGCACAGAAATCAGCTGCAGATTGCTGACAGGTCTCAGAAGCTTTCACCAGCAGATGATTTGCTGTGCCTTGCAGACGGAGAAACTGAGCATAAATTGCTCCGATTCCCGAGAGCGCACAGCACCAGCCCATGTGTTGAATGTACTGGGGAACGCACAAACCAGATAAGGAAGCCTCCAAGAGATGAGAGAGAGAGAGAGAGAGAGAGAGAGAGAGAGAGAGAGAGAGAGATCAGGTGGCTGGTTCTCAATAATCACTACCACCAGGAACATTTAAAACATTGTGTGTGTGTGTGTGTGTGTGTGTGTGTACACACACACATATATGATTACATGCACTAGACAGTCCTGCTGAATTAATGTTCAATTCTCCTCATAGTTATCCAGCCCTGCTCCTTTAGGCACACTTCAAATTACTTATATTAACATGAAGATTGATTACCCTTTCAATTATTTATCACATAAAAGCGCCAACTACTTCCATAAAACAGAGATTTGCAATTATTTGTATCTCCTAAGCCAGTCCCATGCCAGCATGTACTCATGACAGAAGATTGATAGACAATTTCTTCTCTTCCCTTCCCCCCTCCCTTCTCTGATGTAGGTCTCACAGAGAAAGTGCTACATGCCTTGAGTTGTGGTATCTCCAAAGTCCGTGGAGGGTTTCTGGATCAAATTTCCACACACTGCTGACCTACTCAGCAAAATGTTTTGGCTAGATATGTACAGGTCTCACACAAACAGGGGGGGGGGGAGTAGATGGAGACACCATTCTGTCACTTCTAGACCCCTACACTGTTAAAGAAATCTTTAATAAAAACATTCAAAATGGGTTGGGTAAAAGATATACACTTACCCAGCACATTGGCTTTTGATGCAATGAAAATTTAAGAATTATCTTTAAATCCCTTATATACAGAAATAGCTTTAAATCCCTTATATACTAAAGGTGCTCTGCTCAATTACAGGCTTTTCAGCTCCCCCTTCTAGCAGCACCTTCTGGAAGCCCCCAAAGCTTTTGGAGATCTACAGCATCACCCATTGAGGTGTGGGGAGCAGCCACATGAAAATAATATGTGGTAAGGAATAGGGGAGTGCTATTTGAACACGCATCTGGGGTGGGATGCAAAGATGCTAATGAGCTGGTTTGTCCATGGTTTTACCCTGATCAATTTTTTCTGGTCTGTTTGTCTCCTCCCTGCTCACACAGGGAAGAAACAAACCATGATTCCCTGGCTCAGAATTATGATCGGAGCATTATGACCATGGTTTGTTTTGCTTTGGTCTTGGTTTACTTACTCACTTGGCTTGTTGGAGTAAGAAAAACACAATCCTTGATATGGAAATACTGCTAAGCAATGGCTCATGGCTTGTTTTCCGCATGTGCTAGTGGGGAGGAGACAAACAGTGCAAAAAAGTGTGTTCGCAGTAAACCACTAACTATGGTTTATCATTCCACCCAAACTGAGTCAGTGTAATGTTGTTCTGTATGATCCAGATTTGCTACATAACACTAAGTTAAACCTTGTCTTAATATGTAGGTCTCCAGAGAGGAGATCATGACGGCTTTGATCCTCTTCCAATCCAGCTATTGCTATGCTGTTGTGAGATAAACCATGGGTTTGACTTGGCATGTCATCCAAACCCAGGCTTGTAGTTTGCCTCACTCCAGAGAAACCACAAATTGTAACAAAGGTTTGTTCTTGGTTAACAGCTCATGATTTGACTGAATCGAGTCCAAACACAAGCCCAAGTTCAGACGGCATGCTAAGTCAAACCATAGCTTAGCTCATAGCAACAGGACCAATGGAGAGGCAAATCAGCTGTGATCAGCTTTACGGGAACCTGAGCACACACACACTTGTGCCAAACCATCATTTGCTTACAGTGGTACCTCAGGTTACAGATGCTTCAGGTTACAGACGCTTCAGGTTACAGACTCCGCTAACCCAGAAATAGTGCTTCAGGTTAAGAACTTTGCTTCTGGATGAGAACAGAAACCGGGCTCCGGCGGCACAGCAGCAGCAGGAGGCCCCATTAGCTAAAGTGGTGCTTCAGGTTAAGAACAGTTTCAGGTTAAGTACAGACCTCTGGAACGAATTAAGTACTTAACCTGAGGTACCACTGTATTGTTATGTGCAAACCAGACCTACATGTTGTTCTGTAATGAACCATCATTTTCTCCCATTCTGTTTCTTCCTCATATATATTTGTAAAAAAATAAATAAAACAGAGGTGGTAATTGATAATACCATTGCATTCTTGCTTCTGAAATCTTCTTCCTTGCATACTCCTATAGTACTTACTAGATTATTAAACATTGGGTCTCTATGAATAATGATTTATTTATTTATTTATTTAAATAAATAAAGCACAATCAAATGGCACATGGGCAGTTTCTGACTCTAAGTAGGTTACAGAAACATCTATTTTTGCTAAATACCGGAAGCCAAGTAATGTGAATATTTTCCTAAAATGGAGGGCAAATTGAAGAGAGATCTGTAATCTGAAACACTGCTGACAATTGAGGGAACAATTAGATCTAGTTTTTATCAAGGTAATAAACCTGAACCTGAACAGATTGCAGGTGGAGACTCAAGTGACTGAATACTTCTAAAAATGAAATAAAATTAGTCCCTGTAAATAGAGAACCTGATGTCAGACAAAAGGGTCATGCCTATCCTTCCTCTAGTTTTCTGTGTGTATTGAATTCATATTTTTGTGTGTGTGGAAACATTCAATTCCATAAGCCCCCAATTGCAGCCTGAAATAGTGCAGCCCAAATAAAGGTTTGACTACCTTGGTGAGAACTAAACCTTAGACAGCAGGGTTTTATGATAGAGGTGCTTGTACAGAAATATGCAAAACCAGTTGTTATGTTTTCCTTTTTTAGGCTGGAAAAAAAATCAAAACAAAACCCTAGTACTTTCCCTAGATTTGCATCCTTGCTTAGATGATATGTTGCAAAAGAAAGTGCTCTCTGCTGGCTGATTTGGAGAAAACACTTATAAATAAAGCTACGACCTCATCGAACGCATATATTCTAATTACGCTGCTGTGAACAACCTGGGAGGCCACTTCACACTTTGGGTGTAGCCTTAAAAGATCTTAGATGTGTACATCTAAAAATGTAAAGTGTGGATAGAACACAACACATTTACAAACACACGCTGTGTACAAGTACAGCAAGCCCACAAATTGTGTTTGCTTTACTTACGCGATTGCAACCTTACGTGGTGTTGGGGGGGATGAATAAATAAATAAATAAATGGAGAGCCAAGGAAACCCAACACTCTCTGCTCTACATTTCTTTACTTATTTCCCCCTTCCATCCTTGCTTTGGGAAGGGAGTGAGAGGGCTCTGGTAGCGTCTCAGCGTAACTTTAAATATATTTCAGGTAAGTAGGATCCAACAGAGGGACACGGGTGGCGCTGTGGTCTAAACCACAGAGCCTAGGGCTTGCCGATTAGATGGTCGGCGGTTCGAATCCCCGCGACGGGGTGAGCTCCCGTTGCTCGGTCCCTGCTCCTGCCAACCTAGCAATTCAGAAGTACATAAAGTGCAAGCAGATAAATAGGTACTGCTCCGGTGGGAAGGTAAACAGCATTTCTGTGCACTGCTCTGGTTTTGCCAGAAGTGGATTAGTCATGCTGCCCGCATGACCCAGAAAAACTGTCTGATGGACAAACATTGGCTCCCTCGGCCAGTAAAGCGAGATGAGCGCCACAACCCCAGAGTCGTCTGTGACTGGATTTAACAGTCAGGGGGGGTCCCTTTACCTTTTTAGGACCCAATAAGTGTGTGAAGTGGCCCTAGCCCTTGCAAAAGAATTACTTAATAAATGCACAGTGATCTTCCATCACACATTGGGGCTTGTTTTAAGACTCCAAGAACCCTATAAACATTTACAATGATTTCTGGAGTGGGAATTTTATATGCAGACACCTTGTTCATTTATTACAATTATTTATATCCTGCATTCAGAATACAGACCCTTCCAAGGCAGCTTACCACCATAACACAATATTAACATACTTTAAAGTCCTTGGGACACTTCCTGCAGGCTAGTTGATGGTTGAGTGTGGGGTGCAAAAAGAAAGTACAGTTGACTTTTGCCTGCCTTCCTCTCTTTTTCCCAATAGAAAGCAATGATGCTACATTGCTTTTTATAAAAGAAACAATTCATTGGATTAGGAATCATTATAGGAAACTGATTACAATTACTCTGAACTCCGCTATGAATTATTATTATTATTATTATTATTATTATTATTATTATTTTCTCTTTAAGTTCTGGCATGCTAGGCTCCTTTGGGAGAAAGGGTAGGATATAAATTCAATAAATAAAAAAATTAATTCAGGATTCCTCAAAGCTTCTATCTCTACTAAGATCTACATGTGAAGTTTCTTGCTTCTGAGATATTTTTGGTTATTCGTTGATAAATTTTAAGAAGTGTTTTGACGTGCAACTCTTTAACAGTTATTATATCAGAGGCTGTGCAGCATCAAAATGTGAAGACTGCGAGCAGAAATGTCAGCCATACGGTTTTCTAACACATTGCTTAATTGCTGCCCAGTTTATATGTGAACTTTCAGAATCCCGGCGATGCAGATCTACTAGCAGAGTTCTATTTTTAGATCAAAAAATAACTCGCATAAGAGGACAACAGGGTAGGCCAAATGAAGTCTACCAGGACAGTTCTATTTATAAACACATGCAAGGAAAAGGAAGGAGGCATGGAGCCCATGTGGAGTGGAAAGGGAGAATTTCAAGAAGAAGAACCAGCAACAAGTCACTTTTGGTGACAAAAAGCTAATGAGGCTGTCATGCCCAGTTGGTGAAGAGCAGCTTCGTAGTAGACGCTGGAATCCACGGAAGTAGCTGATTTGGAGAACACTTAGGACACTCTGTACTTACAGGGGGCTCCTTTTTGCAGTTTGAATGGTTTCTGCTGGCACCTGTGTCATATGTAATCTGCTGCTGTGTGCTATTCATTTAACCCTGACTGGGGACAAGGTCTCTCGTTTGCTTTAATGAGCTCCCTGAAAAGGTGGCACGAAGGGGAGAGAAACCCATGTAATAAATAAGTTTTCTTTTTGCACCAGCAAAAGAATATTGACTTATTTACTTCATTCATTCATATCTACTATATATTTTGAAAAGTTCTTTATAGGTACAAGCTGCCTCCCTAGATATCATTGCCAAATTTGGAACAAGGGTCCCCAAGGTGTGGGGCAGAAGTTTCTTTCAGTGTTGGGCTACTGGGCTGCTATTCTGACTGCCCATTTTTTGACACAGGCATAGGCTTGGCCACCTATTGATCACCAAGTTTGGCATGAAGGTGGGTGTGAGGGTCCTTGGTAATGTTTGGGTGCTGGGAACCATTTTGAATCAAGATGGTAGATCAAAATGTGACTTTGGCATAACTTTGCCTGATTTTTGGCATGACTGATCCAAACTAAAAAGGGGAAAAAACCCAAACACTATCCATTTTAAAAACACAACATTTTGGGGTTTCTACATATTCCTGGGCAACATCAAGCACTCACCACTAGTATAGATATATTGCACACACTATATTTTTTTCTACATCTAAATTTTCACTGGCATTCCAAAACTTAATTCTTATATTTGCTAACATATGAAAATAACTCATACTTCTCCACCCTGCAACCCCATTATATGTATTTTTACTCAGAATCCCACGAAGTTCAGTGGGACTTCCTTCCAGGTAAGTGGGTTTAGGAATTCAACCTCACTCATTTTAATTGAATTGATGATTCAACAAAAGATCTGAAAGACTGGCAAAAGTACATGTCTGATAAGGTTTCTTCTGCTCAGCTTTCATCAGCCAACCTTTTTAGTCTTCTTATTTTAATTAACTGACATGTTTTTCAACAGAATGACTACGTAGGCATAACCTCAGTTATTAATGGAGTAAAAGTCATTTGTTCGCAGCATTGCTAAAATTATCATGAGGCATAAGTAGCAAGTATAACGTGTGTGTGTGTGTGTACATTGCCTTTTCAAAATTATATTTTGAATCTATTCAAGCACAAGCCTGTGAATCTTGCCACCCAATCCCAATTTAGTAAACTGTGCCCCTTCACACCACCTACAATTTATACCGCAATTGGTTTTTGCAGGGAGAGAGAAGAATCCAGTCTCCATGCCTGTCTGGCTGGCATTGAGTAGAAACTAAATTCAGCTAAAAGAGTGTAAAAATATTTGACTCATTGATTCATGGGCAGGTGCCAATAACAATTAAGCAAGCTGAAAGAGACTGCTTGGTCTAATGCAATGTTGCACAGGTTTGTTTCACTCAAACTTCTCTGTATAGGGAAGTTTTTGATATTTGATGTTTTACTATATTTTTATATGTGCCGTAAACCACCCAGCGTGGCTGAGGAAACCCAGCCAGATCGGCGGGATATAAATAATAAAGTTGTTGTTGTTGTTGTTGTTGTTGTTGTTGTTGTTGTTGTTGTTGTTGTTATGTTGTACTTAGAAACTTATGTGTGGCTTCAGGGAGTTGGGCACAGTTATTTAGCTTTTCCAACAGATTCTATGAAGTTCCAGGTTTTTATTTTTCTCACACACCCCAAATTAAATTGTAACTCTTAATCAGTAAAACATGTCAGAAAGCAAATGTGGACACAACAAGCTGTAAGGTAGGGTTTTAACCTTTGGTCTCCTTTCCTGGTGGAATCATGGCTTGTAGCATATACGGTACTGTATATATGTAGAATCATATAATTGTAGAGTTTGAAAGGGACCCTGAGGATCATCTAGTCCAACCCCCTGCAATGCAGGAATAGGCAGCTGTCCCATGCAGGGTTCAAACCTGCAAACTTGGCATTATTAGCACCACACTCTAACCAACTTCACTATCCAGGCTAACTCACTGTGTCATGAATACCAGCCACCGAAGATAATAGCCAGCTTGGAGTTCCTAAAACAGACAATTTGGGGCAGAAATGGCTTGAACTAAAAAAAAAATCTATTCCTTCTATGTTTACACAGTGGATGTAGGATTTTGGCACAGGTACTTATCACCAAAGAAAGGTGACAGAAATTTGCATAAAATTTTAATATATTAATTTACATGTATAAATGCAAATTTTGGAGTGCTTGCTGTTATTTAAATAGAAATGCAATACATCTCACCAGACTGGGGAAGACTGTGACCAGCTAATCTGTGTGCCTGCTTTGTTCTCCTTACTGACTGACCCTGGGCAACTTCAATATTCCTTCTCTCTCTACTTATGATTCCTTATCTTTAAACTAGACTTGGATTGAACAATCTTCCAAGCAGAGGGTTCTTTCAAGCATAAGGCTGTCCTCTGCACAGTTGGGCAGATAGAATTCCATAGGGCTTTGGCTGCTAGCAGTGTAGTCCCATTTGATCCCATGTTCATCATTTAGATGATGTTTGGGGAAAACAAGATCTTCAAAATCATTTATCTGAACTTGATTTTAAAAACAACAACAACCTGTCTCATTTATCCTCACTACACTCCTGAAAGCCAGGCTAGACAGAGATAATTGCCTAAGATCTGCCAGTTATCTTCATGGCCAAGTGGGGATTTCATCCCAGGCCTTCTTGGTCCTTGCCCACCACTCAGTCATTCTATTAGGAATTCACACAAGGCATTTTGTTTTTGTTTTTCCATGTATTCAGTCATGGAAATGATTCTCAGGCATATTCCTTGGTTTGCAAAGCAAGCAACTTAAGAAATAGCCCATAGCCTCACTTGAGTGACTTAAAAAGAAGGAATGAGTTCCATTGCCAAAAATTTAGACACAAGTCAGTCACTGAGCTATATAGCACAGATTAACTAAACATTTTCCCTTTGTGCATAAGGCCAATATTCCTGTTCCAATATGGTGCACTCATCTTGTTTGCTTAAATCTACTCCAAACAAACTATGGCTTTTATGCACATTAACAGGAAAATACCATTGCCTATAACGCAATGCAAGAGGGGGTATCCAATTTACGTTTTACTCCGAAATTAATGGACCAAACTTAGTCATGTTCATTGATTTCAATGGGTCTACTCTGAGTAAAAGTTAGTTGCCTACCACCCACTTTGCAGAATGGTTTAAAGTAAAAACAAACTCCCCTCATTCTCCCTTTCCTTTAGATCTTTCTGATTTTTGCCATTATCAATTCTTGTGCCCTCTCAAAATCCTTGAGTAAACACTGCATTAAGAAAGTGGCCAAGATATATACTTCATTATATAACAAGCCAGCTGGAAACCCTAGAGTAGCCCTAATATTGTCAGGCACAGACATTAAGATGTGGTGACCTTGACCCCACCTTTCACTAACGGATACTTATTTCTGTTGTATATTGTATTTGGACCAATACTTGCTTGTGAACAGTTTTAAACTTTTCTGTGCCAAATCAAAATTGTCAGGATAGTCCAGGTCCAAGTGTTGGCAGAGTCCAGCTCACCACAGCTGATGATACAGCAAGTACCTTAAGCAGTGCTTTATCTAAAATGAATTTTCATTTTATTTTCAGGTATGTGAGGGGTGAGCCTTTTAATGGGCCCTTAAAGTTAGCCACATCAACATTCTTTCCAGGTTTCTTGCAATTGCACAGCTCCGTCACAGAAATTATCAAATGCTATACATTTATTTTCCAGCAATTTTCATGCAACTGCCAAATTTGGTACTTCACTTTTTATACCTGTTAGTTCAATCCATATGATCAAACAGAAGGCAACTTCTGGCTCAGATTGCTACAATGATGCCTGCAGGGTTTGTCAACCTTTGTGCCTGCATGGCGCCTGTGAAGGCTTCCAGGGGAAGCCCCTGGCAGGTGCCCCAGACTCTAAGATTTCACTTTCTTTTTTCAGTAAGTCTCTAGCCCTCCTAGAATGAAAGTTATGGGGCAATATGTGGAGGTACCTTCTGAGCAATTTCCAAGAAAAGAGAACGGTGTGGTTATCTTGTATATTCTTCCTCCTGGTGCCGAGGAATGCTCCCTGTTATTAGACAGCAATAACATCAGCCTCTCTCCCTCCCTCCTCCTTTGTGTGTGATCTCCATAAACAGGACCAAAAGGGCATAGATGAGTGCCCATGGTAAGCATAAGGTTGTCAGAGGCAATTGTCTAATTTGTGTTATGCCATGCTCCCCACAGCAGCCATTTTGTGTTATGCCACAGCAGCCATGGCAGCCATTTTGTGACTATCGCCCCCAGCATTCTCTGAAATTTAAAAATAGGCCAACTAGACCAAAAATATTGGTGACCCCTGCTCTAGTGTTTCTTTGCATGCTTCTATCCATCCATCCGGTGGCAATATTTGAAAGGGGACAGGCATCAGGGTGATGTTGGTTTTGCAAAATCGCAAGCGTGAGTATTTCCAGATTTTCACATCTTCACAAAGTTACAGATGTGGAAACTGACACTTAATACAGCAACAGCAAGCAATGAATTCCTGAAAGCACTTATATTTTCAAATCACTCTGCCTTTTTAAACAAATTCAATCAAGACAACTTTCAACCTAGTTAGCAAGTATCATGAACATATTTTTTTTTACTAAATTCCACCAATTACCACCAATTTTTGTGATCATTTGGAGCTACAGCATAAAACCATATATACTCCTGTAAGTGAATGGTCAAAAAAGCCATGCATTTATCAACTGCAATATGAAAAATAGTGAACAATTGCTCTAATCCAGTCAAATTCAGTCCCATTCATTTCAATAAGCCCTCTAAAATTCATGCTCAGTCCTCCTACTGAAGTCTTAGGGAATTTTGTCTGTCTTATTTTCAGTATTCTAGACTGGTTCTTTAGAAACAGTTTACCACCTGATACAAATACTCCTGGTTTGGATGTCAGATTACAGGAAGAGGACTGTGACTGAATGCTCCCCTGCAAAAGGAAATACTGCCTATAGCAGCAGTTTTAACATTAGGATGCACTGTTTGTCCAAAGAACCTCTTGTACAAACACCAGGGCAGTAATTAGAATGCATTGGTTTTAACCCAGTAGCTCATTTGTTAGATTACCGTGGACAGCATTAGTGACTATCAAGAAATGTAAACCATTAGACTGCAGCTTCTCTCCGCATTTCCAAAAACCAAAGAAGAGTAACCTTTCAATGAATACAGAAAGAACTTTCCAACTCAGCAATCATATCCTCTAGTTTTCTTGCAGGGAAATTCCCAGCACATTATCCAATGTGCAATTTCTGCATTAGATATTTGGCAGTGCATCTTAGCTTGCTTCAAGGAAAGATGATCATCAGTGGCCTTCAACACTAATGGCTATGCTTAGGAGGATAATGGAAAACATTAGAGGAATGGTATTCCATGGGATGCCTTTAAAAAGTTCATGTTCTGGAAACAGTATACAGTTTTATTTTGCAAATTGCTAGCTGTTTCCTGCCTCTATTTGTTTGGCTATGATATCC
This sequence comes from Podarcis raffonei, assembly GCF_027172205.1. Lineage (NCBI taxonomy): Eukaryota > Metazoa > Chordata > Lepidosauria > Squamata > Lacertidae > Podarcis > Podarcis raffonei. The sequence goes on from NC_070606.1 coordinate 28,065,536, forward strand.
AGTTACAATTTAAGATTCATTATTGCAGAATGAAAGTAAACTGGAATGGCTCTTAGGTTAAAAAAATATTACACTTAAAGAAGGAATATTCCAGAGATTAATGGCTCTGGATGTACTAATTAACCCATACTGGTTATCCATCTCTAGAATGAACCTATGATCATGAATGGAGCAGCCACACACTTGATGTATTTGATATAATTCTCTCTGTGCGTTCACTTACATTTTAATTTGTGGTTGGTCATACAAATTGTTATGTGTTGAAGTTCTCACCCTGGCTACCAGGGGGTATTGTGTATATAGTTTTCACTCAGGTCCACGCAAGTTAATTTAGGCAGGAAACCCTGGGCTGTTGTTGTTACAGTGTTGACAGAGGGCTGCCTATAAAAGCAGGCCGGCTGAGCTGTTTGCTGTTCCGTTCAGTTCCAGCTTACTTATAAAGAACTACAGTGGTACCTTGGGTTAAGTACTTAATTCGTTCCAGAGGTCCATTCTTAACCCGAAACTGTTCTTAACCTGAAGCACCACTTTAGCTAATGGGGCCTCCCACTGCTGCCGCACTGCCGGAGCACGATTTCTGTTCTCATCCTGAAGCAAAGTTCTTAACCCGAGGTAATATTTCTGGGTTAGCGGAGTCTCTAACCTGAAGCGTATGTAACCCGAGGTACCACTGTACTTGGAGAAATCTCTGTGTCGTCTGCTATGTCCACCCACTACATAATACAAATGTTCATGGATGTGAATATTGATATAGAGGACTAGAGTCCCTTAAAAGTGGCAAGAAGCAGGATAATGCGTGATATCAAGTGAGTCTTATGGGATTCACTTCCACAATTTTCAGTAATAGCCATCAGCTTGCACAGCTTTAAAGTGGGATTAGAAAAATTCACTGAGGATAAAACTACCAGTAGATCTTATCCTGTGGGGAACATGAACAAGAGACCGCTATCACCATCATGCCTTGCTTGTAGGCATATGCTTGACCAGTCTGAATACTGAACTAAATAAGCATTTGATCACATCCAGAAGAGCTTATTATTATATTATTATATTTTGGAAATTCTGCAGTCCTTCTAGGAAAACACTGCAGAGAAGCAGAATTGCATGTTTTTGCCCTCCATGTCGTATTAGGTTTCAGTGGCTCTCTAAAGGGTACTGTCATGCTAGCTCTGAAGGGTACTGTCATGCTAGCTCCAGCACTGAGACCAGCAGTAGGCAACCATCAGGATTTTCCCCACACAAGCTATGCATGTCAGAAGAGAGAAAGGAGTAACACCTTCCCTGTAGGAAGAGCTTCGTTCAGGGTTTATAGTTCATTTAGGGCAGATGTGCATCTCAAGAGAATTTTAGGAAAGAGTTGTAGATTCTGCAGAGGAAGAATAGAGTAGAGAGAACCCATGGGGAGAGGGGGGGAGACCACCTTCCACAACACAGGAAGCACCTCCAACTAGCAATGTTTGGCAATAACAGCTAAGAGCAGGGAGTTGTCCACTGGCATCCTACAAATATCAATGCTGGATGCTAGCAGTAACAGTGATGCCTCTTACAAGGCTACATAGTTAAAGCTTGCACTGCAAAGTTAGGGCAAAAGATCAACCCAATATCACAGGTTTGCACCTGTAGAATTACTGTTTAAAATTTTACCAGACATGAAATGTATGATTGACTGCAACCTCTCTTCAGAAAGCATGCCTGTGTTGAGCTGGATCCAAGTCTTCAATCAGGGTGTTGCCTTCTGGACCATATTGGGGGTTGTTGCAGATCTTTCTAGTCTCCATTCTGACATTTTATACTGCATGATGCCGGGCAGGAATACTAAGATTTTAATTAACTGAACACATTTTTCCTGTGAGGTGTGCAATTGCTTTTCTCCAACAAAGAAACCATCAGGTTTAAAATGAGTGGAAGTGAAATCCAGCAGTTGGCAGCATGAAAATTTTGGGCTCCATGAAGGCTATTGTACACACACACACACACACACACACACACACACAATGGTTTTGAATAAGCTGTGATCACTAGGAACTTTTAATATATGCAACCTGTGCAGATCATTTGCCGACATCTGGAGAGAAAGCTCAACATGCACTGGGGAAATGACTTGAGTAGATTATAATAAATTGCAATAGGTGGGCAGGAATGAAAATGAAAATGGCCAGGAGACCAATTAGAATAATCCAGAGTGTGTAATGTGGAACTTTAAAAGTTTAAAAGAGTTTACTTTAGCAAATGACTTTATTCAGTGAACATACAGATGAGCTGAAACGGAGATATAATATTTACATTTGTTAATGAGTTCTTGATAAAACAAAACAGTCTTTGGAATTAGTATTTGGGGACAATTCTGCTGATTCATTGTAAGTGCATACAAAGGGATGTGATGCTGCAGAACTAGGCAGTTTAACCTCCAAATCCATGCAGCTATGAAAACATGCAGGCACGGCTCTGAAAAAACTTTTATATACTGACAGCTTTCCACATATTGTCCTTCAGGCCAAAAAGGTCCTAACAAAGATTCCAGCGTTGGGCTTCCCTCTTTGATGGATAAAAGAGACTTTCAGTTTTCCTCATGCAAGATGCTAAACCACTTCCTAGGCAAGCACACTCACCAACACAATGGTGCATCAGTGGTGAGGGAAAACCATGGCATGAACACATTCAAATTGCAAAGACTGCTCCTCCAGGGCAAAGGAGGGAAATCTTTTTCTACTGAAGGGTCACAATCCTGGTGGCGGAGGGCGCCAGAGCCATCAATGGCCAGAACTAGAGACAAAAGTGCTCTGGATTAACTAGAACTAGACCCTCAGCAATTTCCAAGTAGTCCATGGGGGAAAGGGTTGGGAACCACTGTTCTAGCCTGCATGACACATATTTTCGTAAATCAACTTCCCCATTGTGCAAGCTCAGAGAAAGGTGTGGCAAAGAGGTTTGAGCAGAGGCACAACTACTCCTTGTACCATTGAATAGCTAAGGGTAATATTGACTAGAATCTTGGAAGTGTCTGGTATTCTAAAATTTTCTGCTGAACAACTTCTGGATTGTGCTGATTGCAATGGGCACACCTAGGACTGGGAATGCTCTCCTTGTCCTCAGCTCACTGTTTCATTTAAGTCTCAGTGCCTGAGCTGAAAACCATTTACTTCACCCCCCTTGCAACTAACAGAAAACTGTATAAGAAAGTGATTACATAATGGATGTCTGGAGAAAAGCCCAGCCGGCATGGCCTTTCCAGAACAGGATTAATCATTTCTGCTGCATAGATGAAGCCATTTGTGTGTGGGGTGGGGAACAATGCTTAGAATTCAGGAGCTGTTTTGTGAAACAGCTGTTTCATAAACAGTGGAAGCGGATACAGGGAAAACAAGGCTGCAGTAGTTCAGAGGATTCCTACCCCAACTTTCCATTCACAGATCCACAGGGTGGCTGACAGTAAAAATTACAACACACAATTAAAACAAAAAATGACAGTACAAATAAAACCAGCAATTCAACAGGAGTATAAAAGCATGATACCATTAGAAAGAATGGTGTGAAAAATACAAATAAGTTTCCAGTGTTACTAATTGCCTTCATTGTGGGGGAGAAGTGCAGGTTACAAAAATACATGGAACAAATTAGGATGAAAATGGCAGCCCTGTATCAAATTCCTTTCTCCACCTCAACAAATGGGCAGTTCAACTTACCAGTGATGTCAGGACACATGACTGCTGCTGGTGTAAGCGAGGAAAGACATATCAGAATATTGTCAGGAATCAGACAACTACAATTTGCAGATGGAGGAGTTCAATGCAAGGCTGCAATTCTAGCATCAGCGCTACTTCAAGTCAAATGCAAGTCCTATGCATGTTTACTGGAAAACAAATCCACTTGAATTTATGTGGACTTGAATTTATGTGCCAAGTAAGTGTGCACATAATTTCAGTTAGAGTATTGCACTCACTATTGAACATGCACTGAGGAGCATATTTAATTGAACTGTATGGGACACAGTGCTAATCCATAGTTTAGCATAACATTAATGAAACTGCTTGAATTTGGTGGTTTATTATCTTGGCTTGTTTCAAAAAGCCATGGGCTCAAACTATCCACAGGTTGCTTCAGTCCAGACATGACAATAAACTGTAGTTAAACCAGCAAGCAGATGCTTCCCATTGCTAGCTTGAACCCATGATCTTGGAGAAGGAAACAGGAAGAGAGCATTTAGGTTTGATCCTTGCCCAGGCTTGTTCCCATAGCACCAAACCATGGTTGTCTGTTATGTCACCCAATCCAAATTCAGAGACGTTCAACATGTGAAATCCAGGAGCAGGAACAGTAGACATACTTGGGCTTCCCCCTCCATGCATCCAGCTTGAACTGTGTGAACGGTGTTTTCTACAACTTAAATTACAGGTTACTTTAAGTCAGGGTTGGGGAACCTGTGCCCCTCTATACGTTGTTGAATTTTAGCTCTCAGGATGATGGGAGTTGAAGGATGATGGTACATTATTTGGAATGACACAGGTTAGCTACTCTTGCCATAAGCTATTATGCTTTTGTTGTTGTTGTTTCAAAATACAGTCCCCAAAAATCCTAAATGTGGAATGGTTAAATTTGCTGATCTCCATTCAGTATTGCAAGAAGCCAAAGGTCTATTTTGCCATGCAAACTGAACCCCCACAAGTGGTCAAGTGCCTTGAATGCAGAGTTGGCCCCTTGCATTCAAACACAGCATTATTATAAAAATACATTTATATACAGTGCTGAATACAAAATCAAAAGAGCTGTGACATTAAAGTATACAATATATCCCTTTTTAATAGTTTATAAATATTTTTCTTTCCCTTTCAACTTGATGCTATGCAGGACCGGATTTATGTATAGACTAAGTAGGCTGAAGCCTAGGGCCTCTAAATCTAGGGGGCCTCACCAGCCTGCCCACTCCCCACTCCAGCGCTGCAGTCTCCCCTCTCCTAAAATTGCAAACCCAAGACTTCAAGTGAGGGCAGGGCAACTCAGGCTCAGCAACTATGAGATACAGGGCTAGCCAATGGGGCCCAATTTGGAATCTTAGAGATAAATACAATCCATCTAGATTGCCCTGGTGCAGGGGCCCCCTTAGGAGCAGCCTGCAGGGCCCAATTTGGTCCAATTGCTCCAACTGCCTTAAGGCCAGCCCTGATGAGACTGTGCAGGGGCTGGGCTGACAAGCACTGCCACTTCTAGGTCCCTGGTGTCACTATTCAAAGTACAGACTCAAGAACTTGTTATGGAAATAAAGGGGGGAAATAAAGGGGGGCACTTATTGGAAATCATTTTTGTCACCTCTCAACAACTCTCCTCCCTCAAAACCCCGGGATAATAAGCCTTTGCACTGTTAATGGAGAAGGCTTGCAAATTGTATCCCTTCTGGTTTCTATTGGCAAAACTTGTTGCATTGTTGCAAGAAAGTGTCAAAATTGTATACCTTTGTACTTGACCGTGCTGATGGACTACTAACCTTTGGAAATCACATAAAATCGATGCTATAACCAATTCTTCCATTTCAATGACATGTTGCTTCAAAAGGAAAGGCAGACTTGGACATCACCTTCCTCCATAATCCTCTAAGCGAGAAGTCATGTACTCAACTTGGATACCACCCTCCTCCATAATCCTTGGGATATACAGTCAAGTACAGAGAACCCCTCCCTTGAGGGAACAATGAACATCCATTGATGGGTTTCCTGAGGCAAGGTGTTCCCACAGCCCATCCTCAGGAAGGCCAGAAGGCAAAGATATGCATAGATAGTTTTATTGTAATTTAGGTGGTGGGTACTTAAGGTGAATCCCCGTGACGGGGTGAGCTCCCGTTGCTTGATCCCAGCTCCTGCGAATCCCTGCAACGGGGTGAGCTCCTGTTGCTTGGTCCCTGCTCCTGCCCACCTAGCAGTTCGAAAGCACGTCAAAGTGCAAGTAGATAAATAGGTACCGCTCCGGCGGGAAGGTAAAAGGCGTTTCCGTGCGCTGCTCTCGTTCGCCAGAAGCGGCTTAGTCATGCTGGCCACATGACCCAGAAGCTGTACGCCGGCTCCCTCGGCCAATAAAGTGAGAGATGAGCACCGCAACCCCAGAGTCGGTCATGACTGGACCTAATGGTCAGGGGTCCCTTTACCTTTATTTTTTACTTAAGGTGTTAGGAACTTGATCTGATAACTGGGGCAAGTGATGAACTTGGATAACCTCACGACTCTTCTCCTGCCTTGTGACATCATAATGATATATCAGTGATGTATCAATGATGGTTCTGGAAATGTATTCTGGGTAGGGACAGAAGGTCTTCAAAGAGCTTGTAACCCATGTTCGGGGTTCTTACTCTGTGTGGAGATCTACTGTGGAACAATAATGATTGTAGTCTACTGACCGCAGTTTTGCTCCTGTATTTGGCTGGAACTTCCTTCTTCTTCTAACCACAGAGACCTGCAGGGACCTTTGCCCTGACGAGCTGGGCTGTTGAGTATCCTCACACCCCAGAACTTTCCATCTCATAATCCAGAGCCGCTGGCCCAGAGTCAACAACCAGTTGCACAGCCTTCCCCAGCTCAAGGGTCAGGTCAGTAGTGGTACATGCTGCACTTTAATCAATGGGAGAGTGTGAGTGGGGGGCCGGCTGGGGCAGATAGACTAGGCAGGCAAGCTCTCCCAAATCGCTTCCATTCCTTCCCTCCTCCTTGGCTTGAACAGAGCAAGGCAAGCACATGTGACTGGCACTGGCCTCACCCCTCCCAGGCAGAGAACTCTATCTTTCACACTATCTTTCACATACATCAACAGAGCCTTTTGGTGCCTGCAGCATGCACTGCAGATTTCCCACAGGCAGAGAGAGGCCTTTGGGATCAGGGAAGGCAGCAGTGGGAAGGGATCCTCGGAACTACCTGTAGAAGGCAGGAGGCCAGGCTGCAGGTTGGTAACTGGACCTCATCCTCACTCTGACATTAATGGGAAGGGGGAGACCAGGCACCAAGCTAACAATCTTTTGCAGAAAATGGAAGAACCGGAATCTGTGTTTATGCTGCATTTTTGGACCCGTGTGCTAGTCATTTTCACAAGGTCAGCAAAGCCCTTCATAAATCAGACCTGTTATTGAGTTCTTGTGCAAGTTTGTACAGTTCACTTCTGGATTTTTTAAAGAAAACTAGAGATGATTTTGATGAGCTTGAGAAACAAGCAAAAGCCACCTTGCCAAATGTCAACTACAAAACAAGGAGACAAAGAGGGAGGGAACGGCAAAGAAATGACAGAAGTGCACCTGATGTCTTAGATGCACTTTCTTCAAGAGTCAGGTTTAGGATAAAATCCTTTATTCCTATATTAGATGCACTTGAAGCCGATTTAAAAAGAAGTAGTACTGTGTACAGTGATGTTGCACAATTGTTTGCTATTCTTTCTAATTTGACAGCATCTAAGCAAGAAATTAAGCAAGGTGTTCAACAGTTGATGGAAGCATACCCAAAAGATATTGACCTGAAACTTATTGATGAACTTTTGCACTTTCACCTGTACGTGACACAAAGCCATAGGCCTACAGCAGAGCATTCTCTGTCTCATACAGACCTTTATCAAATTATATACAAGGACAAAATTCATATGGCCTTTCCTAATGTGGAAGCAATCTTGCAGCTATTTCTTTGAGAATTGTTATTTTGGCAGCTCCCAAATCGTTAATCTTTCCCGTCCAGCTGTTATCAAAGAAACAGAGAGAAACCTCCTTCTAAAACTCCTTGTTGATTTATTCTTAAACAGACTGTTTGCAATGTAGCCATATATCAGACAGTTGTCAATCAATTGGCCTCTGGAATCCAACCAGTCCCCCCTCCGGGCCCTAGAGAGGGGCTGCCAGACATCCATTTAGGCCTTTCTGTCGCTCATAATAAAAAACTTCTTTTTGCAAACAGTTGTATATATAATATTGTTTCCAGTCTTTATGACCAACCAACAGTTAGCTCCTGCTTCTCTTAATCAGGGAGGTATTTCAGATATTCCATAAGTGTGTAGTGGGTATACGCCATTTTGTTTTGTTTTCGTCTTTAACAGGCATTTCAAATCTTAAAAGCGGCTGTGAATAGGTCCCAATTATATATAAAAGTCCATCTGTACTCACTTTTTGAAGAGCAATTTAGGTTCTTAATGAGGCTTGGCATGCAATACAAATTGTTAATGTTAGAAGAAGAAAAAACATACCAAGCCCCTCCAGATTCCAAACATCATGATGAGGATCTCTTTGAAGTTTGATCTTTTACACCAGAGACTGTACATACTGCAGGTTTTTCCCCAGCTTTGTCAGTTCAGAGCGTGTCTGTTTGTTTTTCAAAACTTTATATTTTCCCAAAGATGTGTCCGGCTATGGGGTGGCATCGCAGCAGTATCAATCCGTCCTTTGCTCCGTGACCCAGTGCCCCTGCCATCTGCCACATCGGCAATCTGGGGCAAACCGTGGGTCATCGAGACAGTCCTCCCCTGCCCTGGGGAGGCTGCCAGGGCTAATTACCCCAATATCAGCCCTGAATTATCGGAACAGCTGGAGTCCGATCGTGTGGGAGATCGCCATTTTCTTAGCCTTATGGTCACTAACTACTCAGGAGAGAGGAGTTTTTCAAGACTCAAAGGAATTAAAAATGAATTAAGGGCCACAATGTCTAAAGAAAGGTTGTCCGCACTGAGCATTCTGTACACTGAAAGTGACAAACTTAGACAAACAAATTTTGATGAAGTTTTGGATGATTTTGCTATGAGACAGGCTGGGGGGGGGAAGAAACATTTTAGCCTTGCTGTATTTGATGGTTGTAGTTTACTTCTTAATATGTATTTTAAAACTGACTTTTTAATGACAACATAATGTAGATTCTAAAAGTGCCACACTGTCAGGTAATCATGGTCATATTATTTACACTTCCCAGGCAATATAATTTGTAAACTCAAGGTGTGTGGTTTTTTAAAGAATAACATTACAACTTCATTTTCCTAAAAATTAATGCTTATACCACAAAAGGTTTACAAAATTGTTATTGCACAAGTTTTTCCGTGTTAATTTTATGCATTTTTATAAATCACCATGGTATTTAACAATAACATCTTATGTCCTTTACAGGAGAAATTGAGAATTGCAGAATTTTAAATACCCATCATCATCCTTGGCTTCACTCAATTTTGTTTATAACACTCTTCCATTTTCTTCTAGTCATGAGGGTGGGGGAAGGGGAGGGGCCTCACAAGTGGAGTAGCCTAGGGCCTCTCTTCATCTAAATTCAGCCCTGATGCTATGGCTAAACCACATCATGTCTTGCTACAACTTGATTAAAATTTGGCAATGCCTCTAAGGACCAGGTAAAATTACATTGGAGCAGAGCTGGCCCACAGGCCACCTGTTGATCACTTTTTTCTTAAATCATTGTAATTGGTTTATCTGCAGCAGAAGAGAAAGTCTGAAGAAAAAGACAATCTGGCAACCTTAACATTATTCATTTTCCATCCCAGTGCACATCTTCCATTGTGATTTTAATTATCTACCGTATTTACTAAGTTCTACAAAACATGCAAAGCAATACCAAGCCTTATCTTCTTCTTTTTTAAAAAACACCTCTTTTCAAATAATGATTTTTATCTCTTATAGAAGTCTCATTTGCATGCTGTTGAATGCAAAACAAGGAAATTTGTCTTGCCAGGATTTCAAAAGATTATTAAAAAGCATGACACTGATCCCTGCTGATAGTTTTCAATCAGTTTTTAATACACACACACACACACACACACACACACACACACACACCATGTTAATAAATCAGAACTCAATACACTGAAGATTCCCACAGGTTTAAAGACCAAGATGACTGAAAGGATGGATGAAAGTATACTTCTTTCTTCTCGGATGGAAGCATCATGAGCATCAACTGCACTTGTGGGATCTCAAGCAGAAACACAGCAGAGCATCACTGATATTCTCCTCAGGCATTAGCCATTTTGATGCAGTGCCCATGAAAGGTCAACATGTTGGACTCTTTCTGATCAGCTACAACACTTCTCTTCTGAAGCAACATTTTAAGACCTATTCTTTTAAATTGGTTATGAGGAACCTGTGGTCCTCCAGATCTTTTGGGATGCTAAATCCCTAGCATGGCTAATGGTTGGGGGTGGTGGGATTAGCAGGCCAACAATATTGGAAGGGCCTCAGGTACCCCATCCGAGCCATGGAAACAATTCCGTAATTGAAGGCAGTCATTCAATATAAGGACCTTCCAGTTCCATGGCAGCTTAAGCCTTGCATGGGATGTAGGGAGTGTCCTGTCAAAGCAGAGAGCAGATAGGCCCAAGGGGCCCTGCTAAGTGAGGAACAGAAAATGTTTTCTCTGCAGGGAGCTAAAGCCAACTGACACCTTACACAGGCCAACCACACATGGAGTGTGGTAGACTTCTCCTCCCTGGAGATGCTGGCTGGCTGGTTAAAGGCCCCTTGCCTTATTTTGCAGTCTTTAATTTCTGCATGTCTGGAGAGATAAGACGATGAGTCCCCTACTGAACCACTGAGTCAAAGGGTAGTGGCTCAGCAATATTCTCCAGCCAGGAGGCCCCAAATAAGGCACATCAGCCTGGGAGTCAAATTTATTTGTTAGAAACCAGTATTATTGGCCATTCTACCCCTTCCCTCAACCAAGAAGTAGCCTGAACCTTGTTCTTTTTTTATTCCTCCCACAAACACTGCAATGTCCTTGGGTTGTGGGAAATGACAAGTACAACACAATGGACACAGTTCTTTAAAAACACATTTTAGTCCCACTGAATTTCAATGGAAAACTTGCTCATAACTTTATTCAGTTGAGATCTGTGGCCCAAGTCGTGCTTTATTTTGCCTGGATCATGTCCTATATAAGGAAGGGAATTTTTTTTTTCATTCTACACTTAAAGAGCATATTACACTGTTGTCAAATAGAGAAGCAGAATATGATCATTCCAATGTTTCAAGAATATAAAAGTTGCTTTAACATGTTTTGATACTCCATCCAATCATCTCTACACACAACGTACTCTGTGGTCATCTGGCAGGTGTTGACCAAACTGCGGGAGGCAGTGGACGACAGGAGTGCTTGGTGTGCTCTGGTCCATGGGGTCACAAAGACTAAATGACTAAACAACTTAACAACAACACGACCTATACTACTCAGATGTGAATGCAGAGAAAAAACAGTCACTTAAAAGAGAACAGTAACAAGCATATTTTCCTTTTTATTTTTTGCCTACCTTTCGAGAGCTTTGAGGAGGATGGTGCCTGTGATAAACCTAAAAATAAACAAATAGAACTTTTAAAGAATGCAGACAAACTTAAGTCAACAGACATCTTGCTTCTAAAGAAAAATGCAGTTTAACATGGAAAATAGCAACAAGCAGGAAAAAGTATCTAATGAAGCCCTAAGCAAACACATATACAGTGGTACCTCAGGTTAAGCACTTAATTCGTTCCGGAGGTCTGTTCTTAACCTGAAACTATACTTAACCTGAAGCACCACTTTAGCTAATGGGGCCTCCTGCTGCTGCCGGGCCGCCGGAGCACAGTTTCTGTTCTCATCCTGAAGCAAAGTTCTTAACCTGAAGCACTATTTCTGGGTTAGCAGAGTCTGTAACCTGAAGCATATATAACCTGAAGCGTATGTAACCCGAGGTACCACTGTACAAGGCATGAAGATAGCAAATTAATTCATAATAAATTAAATAAATTGTAATAAATTAATCATCACCGCCATCATCATCTTGAGCTGGATCCTCCTCAGCTCCTGTCAACTTATAAGTTTCTGTATGAACTACATTGATACCTTACATGTAAAATACATGTCCCAAGATGGACCCAGTAGGATCCAGTAGTAGAAAGGCTAAGATGGATTTCCCCTCTTACATACCTGCTGGAAAATAGGAACCTTCATCCCCCTTTTTACTTTCCCAGGCTTTCAGTATGGTACAGACAAGTTACTGCAAATGACTAGCCAACTTTTCCTTTAAGTGCTAGTGCACCACAAAACTGCAACCTGTAGCATATATTACTGAAAGGCAAAAATGGATTCAGAACTCATTCAACTTTTTTTGCAGCGAAGGAAGGAAGGAAGGAAGACTCCCAAACTACCAAGAAACATGAAAAATGAAGTCTTGATATTGAAAGTGCAGATAAGAATAATATACAGAAGATGTAGGCAAAACCTCTTCCCAAGACTTTGGAGAATCACTGGGAAAATGGGAAGTGGTCTTACTCAAACCAGTGCAGCTCTCTTTCATTTCCTTCATTGGCTCATGCAAGTTCACAGGATACCCCATGCCTGCACATCTTTAACACACGAGACTTGCTTTGGTCTCTGACTACAATTCACTTCCAATGGTGGGTCATGGCTGTGGCAGAGGCTACGGCATCCTCCAAGTAGCGACCACACTGCACTCATCAAGATAGGGGTGGGGTTGGGTTAGGTGGCAGCAATGATGGGAACTCCAGGTTGGCGACAGTGGTCCTGGAGGTGTGTGCACACCTGTGGGGCTCCTGCCACAACCCTGGGGCTCCCCTGATCTCACTGCCCCCTCACTCTGCCACATCCCTACTTTCTCTCCCCCTGCCCTTCCCAAAACCCACCACGGCTACCATCTTTCCTACAGATGCAACAAGGTTTTTTTGCTCTAGTTGAAACATATCAGTGAAAACGTATTTCCTGGAAGCCATCTGAGATGTTAAATTATCCACTTGATGAAGCAATTCCAGGTCTACAAGCATCCTTCTACCAATCCTGATAACTAAAATAGGGAAAGGGGAGTTGAAAAGTGTTGACTATAATGAGAGGGAGGTTAAAGTGGGTGGTAGAAAATGCAAGTCAGCAGGAGAGTATACATGCGTTATATGGATAAGGTCCTAAGCTTCCACACTGAAAGCCCTGAATTACTGCTGCCAGGGCAGATCAATCATGTGACCTAAGTATAAGGTAGTTTTATATACTCAAAATGCCACTCACCATGGGAAGTGCCAGCATCATGGTCTGAGGATGTCACAACAGCCACATATAGGAGAAATTAATTAACAAAGATCTGGTCCTCTGCCCCTCAGTCTCAGCCACAGGCAAGGACTGGCTGTAAGAGCTGTGGCCAACTCAGCTTTGAATAACTGGCCCTTTGTGATGTCATAGACCCACAGTGTAGGAGACTCTTTGGTAGGGGTAGTGGTGGTTGTGGGCTGCTTATGAAGCCGTTTTCAGCAGGAACAAGCCATGGTTCTGCAATGCTTTCCCCAATAATTTCCCCACTTAATTTTAGCCCTACAAATGAATTCAGGATCAGTTGTCTAGTTCAAGAAAGACTCACTCGTGCCACTATTTTCTCCAGCCTTAGACCATGAGGCTGTACAAGGAAGCGCCACTTTTCCTCCCAACTTTAAAAGACTATTAGCTCTTTAAGGCTATGAAAGAGAAAGAGATTCTCTCCAGGATGCACCCACCATGTACCGCTACTGGAATACAGCAGCTTGATGAAGCCTGCATGTGCAGTTTTTGTATTTCCATCACCCCCATGTTGGCCCAATCATGTGCTCACAGGGAGCAGTTGCTACTTGCCCCTGCAGAGTTGCAAGCTGCAAGACTGGCCTGTATGTTCTGTGCCTTAACTCAAAGCAGGAGTAATGCATGACTCCCTAAGATCTCAATTGTCATCTTTGGTCTTTTCATATGTTTTTTTTCTTAATAGGAATGTTACTCAATGGACACCCCAGCCTCCAAATTAACACAAAGCTTGAAATGTCGTATTTTAAATTTCACAAACGTTCAAACAGAACAGTCATTTACATTCTCTCTTCATAAAGAGAACCATCAGTCAAGACGAAAAACTAATTGTGAGGAAGTAATAGATTATTCCTGTATAAATGCTAATCAAGCCTATTTAGTCACCGCTACTCCCAAATGACACAAATGATGAGAGGCCAAGTACAAGCAATCCTGAGCATACTGGAGGCAACTCTTTGCAGCCACACTAGTAATTTGTGGTTCAAAAGAAAGGGGAGGAGTACCAGTTTTTGTACAGCTTTACAATTACCTGGAAGCAATTCTTACTTTGCAATATGCAGGTCTATAACTAACAGTTTGATAACCAGCTCACAGGTGGTACCAGCAAATCCCTAATCACTGCTGTTTTGGGGGGTACTCATGGGTACCAGCCATTCCCATGCCCACCTGGCAATCTTTGAAGCTATGGCAGAGTGGTCCAGCAATAAAACTGCTAGCACATCTGGAGCTAAGCAGGGTCCAGCATGGTTTCAAATTGGATGGGGAACGATGTGTTGAGTTTCCTGTATTGTAGGGAGTTGAACTAGAAGACACTCAGGGTCTCTTCCAATTCTATGATTCTGTACTTGTTGGTCATGTGGGAAGGCCTCACCTGCAAGGGTGCCCTATGTTTAGGAAGCAGGGAGCATCTATTCCCTTTATCAAGGAAGAAGTTAACCAAACTGCCCTTGAATACTTTCATGGCTCAATTGCAAAAACATATACTCAACAATATTTGGTTAGAAGAGTTTCCTTGTATACACCCCATCATAAAGATAGCAGCACTGATCAACAGCTACAAAACTTTTCACTTAAAAAAAGGGTGCCTCTACCATGCAGAGCATGTACATAGGCCCACTGAGTTGTTTATATAAGACGCTGCCCACCGTTTCAATATTAGGTCTCCTATACTTTTAACAGTTTTATAGATGAAGGAATTTTGGCAGGTACAGCTTTCTTATATAATGGTTGAAAAGGTGTATAGAGGTTCAACAGTTGACCACCTATATCAGGGGTGAGGAACTGCAGGCCCGGAGACTGAATGTGGCCCTCCGGTCCTCTCTATCTGGCCCAGGGAACTCTCCCAGGCCAGGCCAACTCTCCAGGCTATGTCCATCCTCCCCATCCCACACCCATCACCAGCCCTGCTCTGTACCCTCCTTTAGTGCTCTGCCTGGCTGAAATGTGCCCTCAAACTCTTGCATGCCTGAATGGCGGACGAAGAGGGCTGGCTGGCTTTTGCATGCTTGGAATGTAGCCCAGTATGCAAAAGGTGTGAATCACATCTCTTGTTCCATCCACTTCCCCCCACCTCACCCCATGGGCGTGTGGCCCTCAGAAGGTTATCTGTGTCAAACTGAAAAAGTTTCAGTAGAGAATTCGCAGGGGCAGACTTTGGTCTTTGAAATTTCAGTAGCTCCTATGCAAGGTGAAAATTTGGTGACCCCCGCCTCTCTCCTTCCATTCTGACTGTGCACTACGCCACAGTTGTGACACCCTGAGGTGCCCCATTCAATTTGGCACCCAGTGGGGGAGGACCAGTCATGCTGCTCTAAATCCACTTCTAGAATTGTTGATGTTCCTGATAAATAACCATGTGAGGTAGGGAGAGCTGTTCCCCACAGCATCTCTGAATGAATCTTCAGGTAAAAGCTGCTCACCCTCCTCCACCCCTCAGGATTATGGGACTGGCTGATTGAATAAAGAAGGTCTGTGCACTTTTATTGTGAAACCTGCAAAAAGCAACGAGTCACCAGGTGGCTTCTCCGATTTCTATCCGATTTCATGAATGAACACTTCACACAATCCACACATGAAATAGCTTAAATACACTCAAAAGGGGTCCAAAATGTGGTATTCCTGCAAAACGTGTGAAAATTCTTCAGCATATGAATTCAAACCTGCACAAAAAATACAGGCTGAGTCGCAGCTGTGAAATAATTTCTCAAAAGCATTCATTTTAATATGGCATTTGCAGTCCAAAATGGCTCCATTGCCCTTCTACAGATAAATATTCAAGCTGCAGATTGGGCATGAGATCTGAATTACCAGTAGCTTTAAATACTTCTGTAATATTTCAGGCTTACCCAAACAGATCTGCTAGTTGATATACCAAAGGTACATAATGGTGGAGAGTAACCATGGAAACACTGTACAACTACACATTTTTCCATGGCAACCAGGCCTCCATGGAATACTAATGAGTGACCATGGCAACAAGAAGTTAAAGAGAGGATGTCTGGAGACCAAAATATTTCATGTATCATTTATAAAAGATTAAAAAAATTGACAACTGAATGTACACATTTGCTTTATACAAATCCCAATTTCTGAAGTAAACAACCACAAAAAGCAAAGTCACTGGAATGCTAAGTACCACTTTTATGTAAAATAAAAACAAACAGAAAAAATATCTTACTGCTATATTAAACCAGAGTTCTTATGTTTTGATTGAACACAGACAGGCATAACAACTTAGCACAGTGGAATGAATTCTGTATTTCCCAAAATTTCTATGAAGTGCTGCATTCTGAGCTCTATGGGAAACTAAAATGAAAGACAACCGGAAAATATTCATATGCCTAAATTCAAAACGTTTTCTGTTTCTCAACTCAAAAGCTGTGTGATGCTTCAGGCCTTTGGCCAACCTTAAGGCAAATGAAATGCAAAGAAAATTGGCATTTAAGGCAATTTTGCAAAATAGAGAGGTGGACAGTGTTAAGGCATCATCCACATTACTGGTCAGAGGCAAAAATCACCTGCCATTTATAACATTGATGAACAACAAAGTGACCTACAGAAATATATATGTCAACAAAACAAAATAATGTGAAAATTAGCTCTTTCGTGGCAAGGCGACTAAACCAAGTAAGCTGTACTGTTGTCAGGGTCTATGCATGCGCCAGACATACAGAGAATCTTATGCTGGCCTTGTCACTCTCTTGCCCTTTCCGCTCTCTCAAGCTTTAGGATAGCTCCCTCCCTTTCTCATTTTTAGAAGTGCCACATGCACACTTAACAATCCATTATGAAAAGGAAACTTTTCTGAAAAGCGCAAAACTATTCTCAGTATAGGTGGGCAGGTAGATCAGCTCCGTGATTAAAACCACCTTCCACTTCAAACTTGAAGAACCATTTCCCAGCCAGATCTCAACCCTGGAAAGGAACAGGCACCATCTGAACTGACTACAATGAGGAAACCTCCAGAGCAGACTCGCTGCGAAAAGGAAATGAAATAAAACGTATTTGTCTTCTTCATCCTAACCCCCTTGTTGGTTTATCTACTGTAGTCACATTGGTATGACTTTGATATGTTCCTCTGGGCAAGGATAGGAAATCTGGTACCAGCTGCACTTCCCAGAGGCATTCAAATGCCTATGACAGGAAGGCTCCCTCCCTCTCTTCCTCCTTCCCTCTCTTTTTGATGTTACAGGGTGTATGCAACACTTTCAGTTTAGATTATGGAGTTGCCAGAAGTCACCTTTTAATTCACAGGTAAAGAGTTTCAATCTAAATCATCTGTTCTGGAGCTTAAACAAGAGGGATGAGATACAGTTTGTGGCATCTCGTCACCTCCTATGATTTTACCTATCAGGGTGAAATTTCAATCCACGAGGCAAACGATGTGGTCTTGTGACACTGCTGCACAGTGAACTGCCTCCTGACTTTCCCATGCAGCCAGAGAGAAGAGAAATCTGCTAGTGGTTTATCCTCATTCGTATGAAATGTAAAGCTAAATCAGAACATTCAAACTCCATAGCCACATTTCTCCATGTTGCTCCAAGTTCAGATATCAAGGCACAAACTTCAGACTGAAGCACACCCACATCTAGGCCTGCCACTTACTTTGCAGGGTAGTGATAATCTCTAGCTATAAGAATGGATAGCTGAGTGAATGAATGAACCAATGCAAATTTACAACTGATGTCTCCATAAACCGAGAACTTTTTAAAAATGTAGCTAAAGGAGCAACAGACAGATTGTAACCACCAGAACTATGTTAAACTGAGGCACACATCCTATGGCATGGCCCAGGGAAAGGAGTTTCCAGAAGCTGTGGGGAGCAACTGGAAGTTCACTTCACTGTGCATCTGTCGCATATTTTGAAACATGAGTGAAGCACAAACCCTTAGGAGCTTTCACTGTGCAAAACTAAATATACACTAATAACATTAATGAGTGAGCAAAGCAGGCATACAGAGCATAGGTTTGAACATACCAAAGCCAGCTCACAATACTCTCTGTGTGGTGAAGAAGCAGACACACACTGATAAATGTGACATGGAGGCCCATGCATTTACAAAATTCATACAAATTCCCCTTTAAGAAACAAACCCCACCTTTTGGGAGTAGTACGTATGCAAACTGGGCCTTCACGTGGAGTGCCCACCTCACAAACATTATGTGCATGATGGATATGAAAGCTATGCATTGCACTCCCTCCTTCCATGAGAAGGATCACTAGCCTAGTAAGAGTGCAAGTTGGGCTGAAGCTGCTTAGTCCAGCCAACTCTGAGGACATCCTTGCACGTAATGCGAAGCCAGCATGAGCAGCTGAACAAGCCAGGATATGAAGCCATAAATCAAAGCTGGCTTCTTCAGCTGCTCACATGAAGGGAGGAGTGAAGTGGCTTCGAAGGAGTTCCCACGTGATACTTGTGCATATCCCTGCTTTTAAAAAAAAATAATTAAAGATTTCTTAGTTTACAAAAATATGTTCATTGTCTGTTTTTCCAAGTTGTGTTTTCTACAGATCAGTTTCATATGTTGTGAGACATTGGTGTTGCACGCAGTATTAGGTTGGGAAGAAAAGAGGGGGAGGGTGGAGAGGGTGCATGGGGTGGGATAGGGTGGTAATGCCACTATTCTTCTACTTCGTGTATGTGTGGGGCTTTGTGTCAGTGTCACTTGTGGTACTTTCTATTCACTTGTTATATTTCCTTGGTGGTGAGAGAGGCAGGGGTGGCCTAGGGGTGGTTGGGTTGGCTTTGGTTGGCTTTAGTTAGATTTGTTTGTGGCAGGGGGGTTGAATTTTTGGGTCAGGTTAGCCATATTGATTCGTATGCTGCTAGCAGATTCTTGTTGTTGTCTTGTTGGGCTATGTATGTGATAAACGGAACCATACTGGGGTGAAGGCATCTTCTTCTATTTCATATCCGAGCTTATTAAACAAGCATGTTTAGCCTAATGTTGCTTGTGTAAATGGCCGGAGTGCACCTGACATTTAAACCCAAGACCATTTAAGCCAAGACCTTTTGCTGCTGGGCCTATGCATTTTGTTACCTGCTCACTTGCATTTTAAATTAAAGCTATGTTTTAAAAATCTACGCATCCAAGAAGTTGGTGGTGGAGTTCTCTAATGAGCCACAAAATCTCCCCTAACCTATACTTGCCCAATCTGGATATGCTGGTCTTGAATGCATTGTGCAGTTTTTATGCCAATATCTCTCAGATGTTTTAAACTTTCAAGAGTTTTTGCAAAAATGTACTCCACCTCAGGGTTTTTTCCCTTTCCCAGTATGAGATTGAAAGTAACTGGCATGTATGCATACATTTAGAAATTAGAGAAGTGCACTTAGTCTTCAGAAAACCCACTGATAGCCTTTGAAAACCCATGATATAGTGCTTATTCCTATATTATCTTCTACAATTTCTGAGGATTAGGGACACAGAAGCCATTTGAAAAAAGGGGGGGGGGCTTGTCAATGTTAATCACCTCCACCAGTTTTTTTCACCTCGGTTCATGCACACACAGAAAGAAAGCAGGATGCAGATTAAATTTGAAGAATCTGATGGCAAATATTCAGCAGTGCTCAAGAAGCCAGAAGGGTGGAAAAATACAAGGATCCCATTTTTTTTTTCTGTTGTGCTTTTGTACAAATATGTAAAGGACTACAGCACCATCTACTGATATTTTACACATATTGCACTACTATAGTTCTCAGACAGGTTACTTCAATTAATATTGATGGGGTGGAGCTTAAGTAGAATGGGAATCAGCAACTAGCAGTCAAATCATCAAATCTGATCCTCTGGGGTGCATCATCTACACCCTGTGCAAACCGATCCAGAAGAAGCTAGCCCAGATTCCCCAAAAACTTTAGGGAGGAATTCAGGGACAAAGGGGATTGGGCAACGTTAGGTTTCTGCCCTGGGAGATTGGACTTATTGTTCTTTACAGTGGAAAATGGTTGAGCCACCTTCACTTCAGCTGCATGTGTGTGGAGCAATTAATACAAAGCTCTGCTTCTCTTCAGCTTTTGGTGAGAGATAGCATATTGAATGACAGCTACCACAGAGTTGAAAGGAGCAAAGAAGGTCGAAGGCTACGAACAAAACAGCTGATCAGCATATGGAAGGAAGGGTAGAAGAACTGATTATTTTTGGCAGTGAGCTTTCATCATGTTGCCCTCTTCGTTCTTTCATGATGGCCCTCTGCTTCTGCACTTCCTCACTGGTCCACCCCAATATCACACTGCTTGAAGTGTTCAGAGAGCAAGTGAGTTTACAGCAACTTACACAGAAGAGAAAGCTCACATTTACAGATCAAGTGTCCCTATTTTCCATTAACAGTCCAAGGTTTACAGAAGCTGTCCCAGTCCCTGACTGGATCCTGGGACATCCCTATTTTCCCTACAGAACCGTTAGAAGACATCTGAAGGCAGCCTTGTGTAGGGAAGTTTTTTTAATGTTTAATTTGTTGTATATTTTTATGTGTGATGGAAGCCACCCAGAGTGGCTGGGGCAACCCAAACAGATAGGCAGGGTATAAATAATGAAATTATTATTATTATTATTATTGATGAAATGTTGGAGGGTATGCATTTAAGATAGAATTCTGTGGTGTCTTCTGTAGCTAATTTTCAAAAAGCTCTTACAGACAAGTATTGGTTAACAAAAAAGCAGGGTTTGTGAGGTACAGTGGTTAGCTACACTGGCGTGTTCCCCTCACAGTGCATTTTTAAGGTAAGGACTGTCTGTGGCTATAATGCCCTTTGGCAGGAGCCAGTGGGAGTTGTCAGGTTTTATTTAGGATGGCCTAGCTTGTCAGGTCAGGCCACCAAGCCAGCAACCTCTTTTCTTCTCCTCGCTTTGCATTCAGTCTGAAGCAGTGGCGTAGCGTGGGGGGTGCCAGGGGTGCCGGCCGCACCGGGCGCAACATCTGGGGGGGCGCGAGTCCAGAGGGAAGGGACAAGTTCCTTCCTCCGCCGGGCTCCCCGCCGCCACCGCCAGCCTTGCGCCCTAGCGCGCGCGCCCCCCGCTGCCGCTGCGGCTGCGCTCCACTCACTGCTCGCAGGAGGAGCAGCGGCTGCAGCAGCGCCACCGCCGCCACCGACGCCTGGCCAGGCACGGGCAGCCTCCGCACCCCGCCGCCGCCATCCCCTCGGCCCAGCCACAGGCGACGGCTGCTTCTGCTGACTGGAAGGGAGGAGTGCTCCGAGGGGCCTCGATGCGCCCTGCCCTCCCCAAAACCCTCCGAGACGAAGCCGGCGGGCGGGCGAGGGTCTCCCGGAGAAAGGGGGCGCTGCTGGCTCCAGCTCTCAGCGCAAGTCTCAGCTGCGGTGGGGGGGGGGCGAGGACGGAGCGCGGCTGGAAGCCCCCGGACCCGGCCGGGAGGAGGAGAGGCGCTCACCGAGCCCGGATCTGGAGCGCCTCGGAGCGCGGGCTCCACCTACAGCCCAAGGAGAGGAGGGGGCGGGGAGGCGCCCGAGGGGAGGGGGCTTCGGCTGCCTCGGCCCGCGGGGCCTCTGCAAATAATAAATTTAATAAATTCCTGCTGAGCCTTTGGGGGGATCCTTGGCTCCTTCGCTCGCCCCCAGCCCCAGTGGCGTAGTGGGGGGGGTGCAGGGGGGGCCGGCCGCACCGGCCGCAACATCTGGGGGGGCGCGCTCGCACTCGAGTGCTAAAATCCACGGGTTAGGGGGCGCAAATTACTTGCCTTGCCCCGGGTGCTGACAACCCACGCTACGCCACTGGTCTGAAGGAAATTTTGTTCACCCACCCAGACAGGTCCTTTTTACCAATGCTAGGCCGAAATCCACCTCTGTTTTCACAAAGTATCACACATGCAAAAACAGGATGCAACATTCTTGCTAACTCTCACAGGGAGCAGAGGAAATAGTTTTCTCTTAAATATTTGGACAGGGACACTGCTTACCTTCAGTATATGTGGTGGTAGAGGGTTCTATTCTCTTTCATTCAACTTTAAAACATCATGTTGTGTTGTTCTAAAACCACTGTTAGAATATGGGCCAGTGGGAAGCAGCCGATAGACACTTCCTGGGGTGGCATGGCAGGAACACGTCACATTGCATTGCGTCACTCCATACCCATTAGGAAGTGGCAGCTATGGAGACAGAGAGGGCTTTGTACTGCTTTTGAGTGGCGCCGGGCATTTGTTTTGAAAGGAAAAGGAAAAAAATCCCTCTGCAACCTTGCATGGTTAAAGTAAATGTCAGGCTTCGCCCTATCCATTCTCCAAATATTTTGGAGAAAATTCTCTTTCCCCTTCCCCTCCAAGTTTCATGGGTGCTTCAGTACTCCCCGAAACACTCTGCAAACTGTAAAAAAGGAAGGAAGAGAGGAACCATTTTTGGCCAACACTTGGGCCATTATGGACATGGAGGGAGACATCTGCGGCTGATGCTGATCACCACAGCATCCTTTCTTCTCATTTTAAAAAGATGTTATAGCCAGCCAAGCGTGTACATGGTTACAGATGCTCTTTGTATTTTTTAAAAAAACTTTAAAATATTAAATCATCTTGTTTTTACAGCAAAATGGTGCTTGTTCAAAGTGTATTTGTTTATTATTTATTACACGTATTTATATACCACTATTCATTAAAAAAAACCCAGAATGGTTTACAACAGTTTTACATGAAAGCATATAAAACTTTAAAACCAGAAATCAGCTAATTATTATGGAAAGATATTGTCTTCATTGCCTGCAGGAGTCTGATGGAGTAGAAAAATCTTCAGCAGGAATTTAGAAGTTGAAACAGAAGGTCTATGCCGAATCTCTATTGGTAGAGGGAAGCTTTTAATGTTTGATGTTTTATTGTGTTTTTATATGTGTTGGAAGCCGCCCAGAGTGGCTGGGGCAACTCAGTCAGATGGGAGGGGTATAAACAACAATGGCAGTATTCCACAAGACTGGGTTGATTACATTAAAAGGTTAGTTTCTTGTTGCTATCAAACAAACCTCACCAACTCAGGGAATATGTGCAGCAGGGCACCAACATTAGGGCAGCAAACACACTCAATTTTATTCTTGTAGTTATAATGATGGTATGATCAGAGTTTAAAATGCAAAAGTGCATGTGCTCAGAGTGCTCCTTTTTTCAGGGTTTATAAACACTTTTTTTCTTCTAATATATCAAGGCTGTAGAAGCAGTTGTAAAGCATGAAATTGTTTGAAGATGGGGGGGTGGGAGAAATGTTAATTGTGTGCTTCACAACAGAACACACACACACAAGACATCTAAGACCATTAAATCCAGGGTCTAAAATTGCCTGGCTTCACTGCTTTTGACAAGAGCTGCCATAGATTTACCAGGAATAAGTTTCACTGAACACAATGGGACTTACATCTGAGTAGATACACACAGGATTGTAAGTTTCAAAATGCATTTGTTTCCTCTCCATTTAGCAGTAAAGGATTTCGTTTTCATGGGCCATTTGGCTTACTGCATTTCTAAATCTAACCAGATAACAATGGAGCCGTTACTAAAACACAGCAGACCGTACGAGCCTACCTTATTTTAAGCATAGTTAGCTCTGTGGATATTTGCATCTCATATACTAGCAAACCATTCTGAACAACAGACAAAAGCATGCTCAAACACACACCTATTCTGGCACAGGAAAATCCAATACAGGGTAACTTACTTTGAAATTATTATAATACTGATGACCTATTGTACCAAATATGTAGAGGTGTTCTTGAAATTTTATGAATAAAAACAGCAAGTTTAAAAAACAAAAAAAGAGGTTTCGGTTTCCAGTAGTGTAAAACCTTCAATACTTTTCAATCCAAACCTCCAGTACCTTTTACAGTAATTCATGACATATGCTCTGATCAAAGCACCTAGCGAACAGTGCAGCCGAGATTATTGTACTTACATCAGCAGCAGGTGCCATAGCAAGAACAAAAGGAAAGTCATAATCTTAGATAATACCAGAGCAAATGGGGGGGGGGACACCTCTAGTCATCCAATACTAAACATTTTTCCAATCCATTATCTATGTCTTTCAGACAGAAAGCTTTTCATGGCTGTCATGCTCGAGCGCCAAATTCATCTATGCACTTGAAGTGGTGAGCAAGCGATGAGATGACAACAGCCGCAGGTGTCCCAAGTTTACTTTGTCTGCCAGGAAGCCATGTGACTTCCCTTCGTTTCCTATTAGTGCTTCGATTGACTTTAGTTCAAGTAACTAAGGTCAAATGTTCTAAAGAGCTGCTGCGAATGGAGGTTAAAAAGGACACACCCCTGACCTGCTGACTCTTAAAATGTCTATTGAATAAACTCGGCCACATGAATATACATTAGATGCATAAATATGGTGCACCATATGCATACTTAAGGGAGGAGACTACTTTCCATTAACATGTTTCCTCTGGTTACTTCTCAGTTTGACTACTGTAACACTCCACAGGAGACTGCTCCTGAAGACTGCCTTGTGCAGGCTGCAGAGAATGTGGAACAGCTATACTCTGCAAGTTAATATCGTACTGACGAGATACTGCCTGAGGCAAAGTTATCCTCTACTAGAAAAACAGGGCTTTTCCAGAGAACCATAGAAATGCAGAGCTGGAAGAGACCCTAAGGGTCATCTACTCCAACTCCCTGCAATGCAGAAATCCCAGCTAAAGCATCCATGACAGATGGCCATCCAACCTCTGCTTAAAAACCTCCAAGGAAGGAGAGTCCACAACCTCCCAAGGTAGACTGTTCCATCAATAGCTTTTACATGATCTTTAGGAGACCACCTTCTTGTTCAATGAGACCTTCAGAAGGCTGGGTCTTCTCTTCTGCAAACGAAATACAATTACTGCTGTTGCGTTCGTGTTTCTGTAAATTGCTTTTAATGAGCTGTTTTATTACTATTGAAACTGTCAGCCACTTCGAAGGCCTCTGTGGCAAAAAAAGAAAAGAAAAAAGGCAGCCCGTAAATTTTAATGCACATTAAATAAGTCTGCTTAATGTATAAAGATATTCTAGCCCTAAGGGCATGCAATGTGTTCATTAAATTTGCAAAACAAAGGGTAATTTGTGGAATTCCCAGATAATATCCCAAGGTTAAGATATGAGGAGCCTTGCTAATGGTGCTTCAATAGTTATACACAATACTAAGAGATATGGACTGAACTACAGGATACCCTACTTCTGGAATTAGAGCTGACGTGGTGCAGTAGTTATTGACTGCCAAGCTAGAACTGTGAAGACCCATGTTCACTTTGAGCCATACATCATCTTTCTACCACACAGGGCAGTTTTGGCAATAAGCAAGGGGAGGGGTAATACATGCTGCCATTGTGTTAGCTACAGTGGTTTTCACAGTTCATTATGTGCCTTTGTGTTAAGATACAGAAAGCTATAGTGAACGTTACCCAACCTCCCCAGAATATATTGCTAGTAACTTCCACGATTCTTATGCTGGCTACCAAACCAGTTGCTTTGTGGCTGCCTTATTTCATCACCACCTTGCTATATGAATCAGCCTTAAGTCTGGGAATCGCTTGGGGCAAAATTATGGATGGGGAGATCTGTACAAGTGTGCACCTCTATTTCTTATTGCATCATCCCAGATTAAAAAGCAAAACTGTGACTATAATAAAACTCTAAACAGCATAATAAAACTCTAAACAGCAATAAAACTCTAAACAGCACATTTTAAGCCTCTTCAGGCTCTACCTCAGTTTGCTCACTCTCTTGTCTACATGCACATTGGCACTAAGTTCAGCAGCTCCCTTCATAGCAAAGCTTAGCTCCCAAGGCACAGCAAGCAAAGTTGTGCAGCCACTTGTTGGGTCCTAAAAAATGTGCTGTGCCTCTCCCTCATCTGTTTTCAATTAGCCTTAGCTGCAACACTCAACCTGCCTCACCAAATCTAAAGGGGGTCTCTAGCTAAAAATGCAAAATTGATATGCCCTCCCTTAGCAAAACAAGTGGTTGTATATTCTCTCTTGAATCTCCCTAGTAAAGTCATTCAAGATTTGACTCTAAAGACACAGTAGACCGGAGCAAAAGATATCTTTCAAAAATTAAGGAGGAAAAATGTTCTGCATACACTTAAAATGCAAAACTGTGTGTATCTTGAAAGAGGGAATTGCTTTGATTCTCCTGTTAATTAAGAAAATTACAGAAGCATAACATTACTTAGTTGAAAATAATTTAATAACCTCCTAATTCTTATTTTAGCTCATGCTTTCAGGCTTTCTTTAAAAAAGATTGTGCATCATCTTTATTTAATCAATGAATTGTACAGGCCTTTAAAACAGGAAGGTATGGTTTATCTCCCCTGCCCCTGCCCAACTCTCCTTTTTATCATGGTCACACAAGACTCTTGGCATTACTTTGTTCCTTTAAAATAAAATCAAGTTTCATCAAAGTTTTCAAAATGTTAAGAAAACAAACAACAAAAACATGCCATCGCTGATGCGAACTCACGGCCAGAGGCATCTTACCACTTCCAGCTGAGGCACAAATTGAATTTATGGAGTGTACAATGACCATATCAGCCAAACCCAGAATTGGCTTACTCTAACACATACCTACCACATGAATATGGCTTTCCGTTTCCTCATATCCATGCTCAGTAATGCATACAAGGTGTTATTCCTACAGGAGAGTTTCACTCATGTCCATTGCCACTGGAGAAGCAATGTGAGGGTCAAATCTTGAATTCTGGTTTAGATGGTCCGGGGGGGGGGGTTTCACTCAGATATGCTCCCAGTTTAACTCATTTAGCAGGATTCAAAGGACCCCATCCTATGCAAACTTCAAGTCTTTGGTAATGCCAGTATTACCAATTAATAGTGTGTACTAGTGGTTATCTGTACATAAGGACTGTTTATGTTATATGATTTTGTTTTCTAAGTTTGGTAATGTTGTTTTTAAAACTCTCCTCTACACCCTAAAGCAGTCCACGCTTATCATCTCATGTTTCTACCAACGCATTCACCCTTGATCTCTCAATTGATTTGTTCCAAAACCCAACCTATGTAACTTATACATGTTGCAGAATCATATGGTGCAGCTTTCCATGGACTGTATGATTTGCATCTACAAGGGGGACGGCTGCATATTTGCAAGTTTCTCCATGGGCAACCGCCCCCACCAAGTGCAAGGGAAAATAATCCTAGTCTAGGTGCAGAATTTACCCGCACCTAAAAGGCTCCTAGGAGGCTGGAGGGATATTGCTGCTGCTGTGAGCACTGAAAGGAAGACCCCTCACTGCTGCAAGGCCTATTTCCACCTGGCCTAGGGGGTGGGGCCCAGACTCACCTTGAACAGATAAAAGAGGCTCCTGGGAGGCCAGAGGGACATTACTGAAACAACTCTTGGGTTGGGGCAACTGCCAAAAATGCTTTACAACGTTTCAAATGGTTCTACTTTTGGTTCCTCTGGTTTGTTTTTGTTGGGTTGGGGTTGGTTAAATGTTTAGTTGGGGTTGGTGGTTATTTTAATTTGGGTATAAGTGTAAACTCTTATTATTGTTATTATTGGTTTCTATTGATTTACAGTGGTACCTCGGGTTACATATGCTTCAGGTTACATACGCTTCAGGTTACAGACTCCGCTAACCCAGAAATAGTGCTTCAGGTTAAGAACTTTGCTTCAGGATGAGAACAGAAATCGGGCTCCGGCGGCGCGGCAGCAGCAGGAGGCCCCATTAGCTAAAGTGGTGCTTCAGGTTAAGAACAGTTTCAGGTTAAATACGGACCTCCAGAACGAATTAAGTACTTAACCCGAGGTATCACTGTATTGGTTTGTTTGTTGCCTGTATAGGACATTCTGTTTCTTAATGTTTGGTGTTTTGTTGTGGTTTTATATATGTTGTAAGCCGCTCAGAGTGGCTGGGGAAAACTGTCCAGAGTGGCTTGGGGCAGTTATGTATTGGTTTTTACTTATGGAGTGGCAGCTGCCCCCCTGCCCCCCTTGGCTATGTCCATGGGGGGGGGGCACAGGAAGGAAACAAGGTTGGAAGGGGGTCACAGTCAGAAAAAGGCTGAGAGCCTGATGGTCCTGCTCCTGCCTCTCTCCACCTGGTCTAGGGTGGGGCCTGACAGGCTTCCTAAGGACTGCAGGGAATGGGGTATTTTGGGGGAAGTTTTGTTGGGAGTTTTTGCTGCTGTTATTGATATTAATTTTTTGTATCTTTTTATGTGGGAAATGTTCAGTTTGGTTATGTAGTTTTTGATGTGTTTTATTTTTATGACTGCTATGTTTGTAATTATATAAATATTTTCATATTGTAAGCCGCCTTGAGCATTGTTTTAACTGTGTGAAGGTGGCATACAAAGAAAATTATGATGATGAAGAAACACTGATCTAGGGAACATGAAAGTTTAAGTGCTCTTTTCCTGGAGTTGCTTTTATGAAATGTTCCAAAAATGTAACTTGTATTTTTGAATGTATGGTGGCTGGGTGTTTTTTAAGTGAAAACCAATTATTTTAAAAGGTGGAGTTATAAGCCCAAGCTACACACAAGAATTCACTCAAATGGAGTAGTAGGTGCTATGATGAAAATTGCAGATGTGTAAATGGGTAATATACAACTAACTCACACTTAGAATAGACTCATTGATTTAACTGGATATACTCCGACCAGGAACCATTTTGTTCAGTGTCTTAAATGGATTTTTCAAATTACACAGCTATGACTGGGTTCTTGTAGTCTTGGGACTTTTGAAGTGAGAGGATCAAAATCCTGATCCCTTGTTAAGTTGCTTATCTTGGAAGCTTTACCAATTTATATGTCATTTAGATAATAAAGAGTAGCAGGTACTTTGATTCAGTGGCTCCAGCAATGTATTCCAACAGACAGGAGCTTCCCCACTAATTTCTACAAGACAAATAGATCCTATTCAAAATGCATCATACTATTTGTGTCCTTACACCACAAATTGTTCTTCAAACACAACCACACTGCTGTTCCTGTACTACTGGTATTATAGGGCTCCACTGTCATTCTGCCAATGCCATTTGGATTTAGCCAAGTTTCTAAGACGTCCATTGTATCAATAGCCACATTTAAACTCACAGGCTCCCAGGATGTGTGTGCAACCACTACTTACTTACTGATGCACATGTTTAAAGAGAACTATTATAATGTAAGAGAAAATAGAGCTTTACTAGAATGCTCAATACTAGAGAGGTGGATTTTGCCTTCCATGTATACAGCACCAAATCTGTGTTCTTCCCACACCTGCTGGCTTAGCTGCTATTTACCGTAATTAAATGCTCCTTGACCACTTCGCTTTATACACCAATGCTATGATTTTCCTTTCATTGAGTTGCACTGTGTTCTGTAAGAGAACAGTTCCATCAGTGCAAGCATTTCTGCTTCCCTGACAGAATAATCTACCATTGCCCTCCCCACCACGACATGCTATGCTGGGAGCCATGGCGGAGCTTCATGCTCCGGCACCGGGGGGGGGCAGAGAGCAGGCGGGAGCGGGGCTGGTGTGCCACCCACAGGGGCATGGTGCATGTCCTGGGGGCAGGGCACGCCACCTGCGGGGGCATGGCACCCAGTGCGGGGGGGGGGCAGCTGAGATGGCACCCCACCGGGATTGCACTGCTGAGGGCGGTGAGCTCTCCCCGCACTCCTCTTCCTCTGCCAGTGTCTGGGGGTTTTCCCAACCCCTTTCCCCCAGCAGATTTGGGGAGGTCATGGGCAACACACAGGAGGAGAAGTGAGGGAGAATGCCCCATTGCATTAGTGGGAATCATGCTAACTTCTGCTACTGCAATGAGGTACTTGGATATGCTCCTGTAAGACTGATGCAATTAATTTATACATTAGCAAATGGCTGCAACTACCCCACCCCATACACATGGGATGTTATAGCTATTAAAAAACTTCGCAAAGAAACTGAAAGTAAAATTCATTTGTCGCTGATTGAATTTGAAGCTAATCTTACAATTTCAACTGGAAGACACCCTAGAGCTTCTGGGCAACAAGCCAACACAATATGCTTTATCACATATCCAAATCTTTTCTTTCTTCTTCTTAATGGGAAAGGTTTTGTTTAGCACCACAAGCAGTGTATAAGTACATTATATTTTGTGTCTTACCCTTGAGACCCAAATCGTGTAATTACAGAACAGTTCAAAAAGCAGGAACTATTCAACAGTAGCTTGTCTACCAATAGAACAACCTAATAAAATGAGGCCTTATGCAAAATGAACCTTAAGATATATTGAATGGGTTTCAGCGCACACTAGACCAAAAGACAGTGGTATATCAATGATAGCTGAAGAAAAACTGAGTTATGTAAGCATAAGGTGGCAAAGGATAGGTAGAAATTTCCTGGACAATGGCTTCACGCAACTCTTAAAAAGCATTATTTGCAACAAACATTTTTGTCAACCTGGTATAGACTGCAGAGGAGAAATAAAAATGTGCTGCATTACAATATATTCTTTTACAATGGCGAGCCATTTTAAGCCTCATGTGAAAATTTTTGCATTGTTATAGGCCAGTGATAGATCCTTTGCATTACTGGGGCCATCAGCTATTGTAATAGTAACATATCCATACATCAGTTGGGTTTGCACAATACTTCAGAACTCTGCTCCAACCTTATATGTAAAGCTAGCATGCTCACCTGCCTCTACCATCTATACCAGGGTACCGCATCCAAATGGAGCCTATGTATGTACAGTTCCATGTACATGGACCAACATTATGCAATCCAGGAGTCTGACATCTGACTTTGACCTACACACAAAGGATTCTATGTGTGAAGGTCACCTTGATGGGATGGGTCATCCCCAAGTAGGTGGTGGAGGCATGGTCAACCCCCCAAGTCCATGTGTAGGGCTTGGGGATTAAACTTCACAAATATCATCCAAACTGGTACATTGTTTCACTAAAGGCATAACTGGTTGACAATTTGCTACCAAACAAAGCTCAATATTTTGTCATTTGTATACAAAGTTTTAAACAACTTAGAGCCTGCCTGTTTAAGAAACTGCCTTCTTCCACACATCCTATTCAGTCACTGAGGTCACTGGTAAAGGCCTTCCTGCTGGTGCCACTCACCTCCAAGGTTCATTGGACAACTACTTGGAACAGCACATTCACTGTGATGGCACCCACATTATGGCGCATACTCCCTTCTGACATGTGTGGCATGTGATGTGTTTTCCCCCCCTTTTTTGTTATTGTTAAAAACATTTATTCAGACAAGTCTTTGAGGAGTAACAACATTGCCTTTCATTCTCATTTTGTATGCACTTCAGACTTGTGCATTTTCTTTGGTATTTTATACTTTGTTCTACTTTTAATATGCTGCATACCACTTGGAATTTTTTTTATACAAATTATCATTTTTAAAAAATCAATAAATCATTGAAGGGGAATAGTGAGTAAGTTAGATCCAGAGGTATGCAATGTTAGGGTTGAAGCCATTGTGCTTTCATACTATTTTGGTCATTTGTATGACCTTCTACCTCAGAGCTCAGTTGAAACCTATTGTTTCAACTGATAGGCTAGAACTTGATGAAGCCACTAGCCCACTTCTCCATGAAGCAGCTGTTCAACATTAAAAGGAAAAACTGATTTTGCTTCTTTGTAAGAATGAGGCAGACACCTGCATGAAACATTGGGCAGGGCAAGGCATACTGCTATGTGAGCATCTGATTTGCTGGTCAGTATATCTGTCAAATGTACCGTGATGACAGGAGGGACGTTGTAGGAAAAACCATCAGCAACCAAAGAGTGAAAGGAGCATACTCACACAGCCAATGCCCACAAATTAACTTACACCACTAAGAACAGAGCAGAGAGTGAAGCATTGGGGTACAACCCTAAACACCTGAAGAACTGATAGCTTCAAAAAGATCCAGTAAAATGAGACAAATCATGCCAATGGAAAAACTAAAGCCAGACAGAAAACTCATTCCTATGACCCTATAACATTGCAGCCTTTGACAAATAGAAGTATTTTGTGGGTATTTATTAGCTTCGTGTCAAATTGTATGAGGAAATGTCATCCCCGCTTCTGACATATGCCTCACCACCATTCTGGAAGGGCTTCTCATTTGTAGTACAGTGGTGCCTTGGGTTACATACGCTTCAGGTTTCAGACTCCGCTAAGCCAGAAATAATACCTCGGGTTAAGAACTTTGCTTCAGGATAAGAACAGAAATCGTGCTCCTGTGGCACAGCGGCAGCAGGAGGCCCCATTAGCTAAAGTGGTGCTTCAGGTTAAGAACAGTTTCAGGTTAAGAACGGACCTCCGGAACGAATTAAGTACGTAACCAGAGGTTCCGCTGTAATTGAGGCTCAGACTTGCAATTGATTAATGTGTTTTAAGACTGTTGACACTTTTCTGTATAGCAGATAGTATAAAAACAGTAAAACAAGATACATAGTGAAAAGATGTTGTTCCAATTTCTTTCAGGCAACAATGATTTCTTGTGGAGAAAGAGAAAAACAAAGATGGGCTTGTTGATATTTAAAACCTTAACAGTATCTTAAATACTGTTATTGATTACTTTTCTGAAATATACACGCCACAATTATTAAAAGTAGATATAAACCAACTTTTGGCACCAAGGATGGAGGTGAGGAGCAGCTTTAATCAGAATTCAAGGAAAGTTGTGATTAATTCCAGAAAAATGCATTGTTTATACCAGGTAGAATAATGGACTCAACCCGCACCATAAAGTTTGATAGCAAACCTGAAGTGAAGAGGAAGGAGAAGTACATCTTGGAAACAAAAACATTGTTATATTCTTTCACCAGGTATTAAGTAATTTGTTATACACAAGCAATACCCACAAAAAGAAGAGCAGTCCGCACACCGGCAGGGTGACTGGTTTCTTTGGAATAGTAATACAAAACACAGTTCAAACTAGTGAGCTTCCAATACCAGTGCAAGAAATCTTGTCCATTTAGCTTTAAATTTATTCACTGCTAATTCCCAAGAAGTGGATTTTCCCACTTGGTGCACATCTATGCCACATATTAAAAACTGGCGTCATTATCATTCTGTTTGACGTTAATTCAAAGGATGCCTCTATTACACTGTATTTTTGCAAGATGGTCCCTTCAAGTCCAGGTCAAAAGCTATGGGAATATATCCAGGCCACACACAAAGCGGTTTGTGCGTGAGGTTCACCTCACTAAAAGGAAAGATATCCCCGCTCTTGTCCCAAAGATTCAACTGTGGGTGCTAAAATGTGCAAGGGATGTTCTCAGCTTAAACAGAAAGACTTGCCTGAAAGCTGAAACTGATTCGGTTCGAGGCACAACATGGGAAAGTCACTTGACAGGCGTGCTAACCCAGTCTTCAGAGTTTGCCTCCAGATTTTAACTCAGTCGGGACAGTCAAACAACACTCAGAAGCATTAACAGGCCCTCTGATATTATGACCATGGTCCACAGAACATGGACCACATTCCACACAAATTACGGAACAACATTCAAAGTTAAATCCCTGTTGTATTTACTAAACCCCTTCACTAACATTTCAGCTTCCTTATGCATTCAAGCACACTGCAAGCGCAAGCAAGACTGCAATGAGAGTTTCTCAGTCCCATCATATGCAACTTTATTTGCAAGCATGTCCAACTGAGATCAAAGTATTTTCCTTTCAAAAACGTTCTTATTGGATTTGCCACCAAGCTCTCTTCTGTTAGTAGTGTCTTTACCTCCCAGGCAAGAGATGCTGTTGACAAGGCTTACCTGAAGCTACAGGTGTGATTGCATTTGACACAGAGCCAGCAGGTTCAAAGAGAACTACACCCACTATTATGTTATAAAGTGAACGAAACTTCTAACACAGAGATTGACAGAATATAGACCGCCAATGTGGACCTCCAGCCTATTTCTGGTAGGTAGCCTAGCATCTGCTTAACAGTGAAGAGAACCTGCTCCAAAACAAACAAACACTGGATTGAATGGACTTTAGGATGCCCCAGCAAGACACTTCCAGAATACACACTCTTAAGAATTTGGATCACTTAACACAGTTGAGTATTACTCACAATAGACCTGTTGAAATTAACAGACTTCACTTAGCCATGTTCATTAATGGGCTTACTCTGAGTAAAACTTAGTTTAATACCACTCATAGATTTGGATCTATTGTCAGTTAAGCCATTAACTCTTGCTCTTAATTTTATTTGTGAAGCACATGGATACTAATTAAAAGAAAGTAGTCCCTGCTAAGGCTAAGCCAAACCTAGATTTTATATAGCTTTAATTCTATCAATGGTGAACTGCTTTTTTAAAAAATGACTTTTTTATGTTTTTAGCTGGTTCTTCTTTTTGTCTGTAAACCGCCTGGAGTCACTCAGAGGAAAAGGTGGGGATAAACAAATAATCCTATCCCAGTCCTCGCTTGTTTCCTTGCTTCAAACCCTTCAAGCTCGCAGCAGGACAGGATTTTTTTCATGTAGGGGAAACCTGAGAACCCGCTTCCCTCCTCACGCTGCTTCCTCAATGGGAAGCAGGACCCGCCGCCGCGAACGGCGGGACTCGGTCCCGGGATGAGGGCGCGAACCGCCTCACACGCGGCAGTCCCGTCTCTCCTCAGAAGCAAGCCTCGTGGGCTTCCGCGCGGCTCCCGACAGGCTTGTAGCCCGAAGCGCGCTCGCCTCAGGTGTGACCAACGCCTCGAGTCAACCCCCGGCTCCTCTGAGCGCAGCAGGGAAAGGTCACTGCGCTTCAGCTTTTCTTCCCGGAAGGGTGCAAGAAACAGAGAGAGAGCGAGACTCAGAAGAGGGAAAGTTCACGAAGAAACAGGAGGGTGGAGGGGAGAGAGGGGGAAAGGGCCGACCGGTGGCTCACCTGGTCCAGTTCTCGGGCATCCCCGCCTGGAGAAAAGGCGGCGGAGGCGGAGGGAGAGAAGGAGGAGGAGGCCATGTTGCAAGGCTCGCGCTCTCTCTCGCCCAGACACACCTCTTTATCCCGCGGAGCAAAGGCGAGGCGAGCAGGAGCCCAGTTCGGCCGAGCTCCCTCACGGGCTGCGCGCAACTTCGCTCGAGGAAGTTCTCCAAGCGCGCTGCCGGGTTACCTCAGCGCGCGCGCCGCTCTCTCGCTCTCTCCCCTGAGGGGCCGCCAACAGGTTAAGGCAGGAGCCTGGGAAGGCGGGCGGGGGGGGGCGGGCGGAGAGACCCGCCGCAAGTTCCCAACTCGTTGGCCCCGCCCTCTCCCACTCCGGAGAGACCGGGAGGCGGGGCCCGGCCTCGCCACGCCACGCGCGGCGCCCAGGTGAAGGGTTCGCCCAGGTGGGCTGGCAGCCGGCGCGCGGAGCGCTCTCGAAGGGGAGGATTCTTTGGCTTTGGCACAAGAGCGCGGAGGAGCCCGTGGATGCAAGGCACCACCAACCCCTTCTCTGGGATAGGTGGTCTGGGTTCAGTTTCATCCTGTCAAAGGTCCACCTCAAAAGTACCCGCGCCGGGTCCGGGGGGGGGGGCAGAGGCAGAGAGATCCAGGGGCATAAAGTGAATTTCAAGAAAAGAAGGAGGCTTTTGTCCTATGCCTAGGAGCCAACTCCCAGGGGCCGAGGTCCCTTTGCCCCCCCTAAAATACTTGAGTTGACAGGCATTGCCATTCAAATGGTGTGCATGAGCCGCATCATGTGATTGATTATGCCAGGTGAGGCTCACCTGGGCCCCTCCAATCTTTTATTCATGCTGGCACCCCTGGTCCCACATGTTAGATTTCTGGGAAAAGAAATAAGGAATTGTTCACATTAACACGTCTAGCCTAAACATATTTTCTTACACCAGCCCTCTTGACTTGGGGGAGAGGTAGAGTTAATTTTCAAGTCAGCATGCTAAGACAGCAGTTTTCTTTTAATTCCTAGTTTATGATTCAAGCTGACCATCCATATGGTAAAGGTCAATTTTGTTATGTTTGTTGTTGTTTAGTTGTTTAGTCGTGTCCGACTCTTTGTGACCCCATGGACCAGAGCACGCCAGGCACTCCTGTCTTCCACTGCCTCCCACAGTTTGGTCAAACTCATGCTGGTAGCTTCGTGAACACTGTCCAATCATCTCGTCTCTGTTGTCCCCTTCTCCTTGTGCCCTTTTCCAGGGAGTCTTCTCTTCTCATGAGGTGGCCAAAGTATTGGAGCCTCAGCTTCAGGATCTGTCCTTCCAGTGAGCACTCAGGGCTGATTTCCTTAAGAATGGATAGGTTTAATCTTCTTGCAGCCCATGGGACTCTCAAGAGTCTCCTCCAGCACCATAATTCAAAAGCATTAATTCTTCGGCGATCAGCCTTCTTTATGGTCCAGCTCTCACTTCCATACATCACTACTGGGAAAACCATAGCTTTAACTATACGGACCTTATGTTATGGTTTAGTTATATGCTGGGTGGAGGGAGTAGTGAACAGCATATTTTCCTCAGGGGTCCAGCAATGGGGCAAAGGGGGGGGTAAGGAAAATTGGGGGGTGTGCTCACCAAACCTCATTCTTCCTGACCCTGCCTATGTCCCTTAAACATGTTTACATTTGGATTTATTTCCAGAGTCACATGTACAATCCTGTACGCAAAACATGTGTTTGCGAGTAAGCCCCAACTCAGCTAGACTTGGGTTTCTGAGGAAGTATTGGCCAATCAAGCTGCAAGCATACTTTCCTGACTTGGAATAATGTCTTGTTTGAACAAATTGCTCTTCCAAGTAGAAGTATTTTAGATCAGTGTTAGCAGCTGTTTGACCAAACCTGTATCAGCAGATTTTCTCCAACCTTTCATGTTACTACTACATAAAATGTAGTCTCTTGACACCATGGAGTATACAATTGCAATTCTGCGCAAACTCACTGGCGAAAATTGCCAGTAGTTTTTGCTTTCTTGCCGCAAATGCAAAGAGTCTTGTGGCACCTTAAATACTTAACAGATTTAATATGGTATCGGCTTCTGTGGACTATAGTCTACTTCATCAAATGTGTGAAGTGAGAGGATAGTAATTCACAGGCGATGACTGAATGAAATGGATGCAGTGGGGCTGAAAGCCAGTCTGATTGCAAACATGCACCTTTTATTGCTAATTTATTTTATTTATTAATTGTATTTATATCCCACCTTTTCCTCCAAGGAGCTCAATATGGCGTACAAGCTTCTTCAACTTCTCAGTACCCACAACAACCCTGTGAGGTAAGTTAAGGTCACCCAGCAAGTTTCACGGTGAGTGGGGATTTGAACCCTGATTCCCCAGGTCTCAGTCCTATACTCTAACCACTACACCACACTAGAGCACACATTTAGCACTGAGCTAAGTGGTACTTGCTCCCAAGGAAGCATATCCGATTTCAATTTTATTACTACTCTAGAATTTCTTTCAAGTGCAGGCACTCTTTGTTTATAATACTAACAAAGGTCAGATTACCTGCCTAGTTACCATAGTCACCCTTGTTGGGGGTTTTTTTAAAAGAAAAAACAGAAGCCGTTGTTGTGATATGTAGCAGCTGGCATAATGTAGATCTACAGAATGAAAGTGGAGATGAAGTATTATTATACAGTGGTACCTCGGGTTAAGAGCTTAATTCGTTCTGGAGGTCTCTTGTTAACCTGAAACTGTTGTTAACCTGAGGTACCACTTTAGCTAATGGGGCCTGCCGCTGCCGCACAATTTCTGTTCTCATCCTGAAGCACAGTTCTTACCCCGCAGTACTATTTCTGGATTAGGTGAGTCTCTAACCTGAAGCGTCTGTAACCCAAGGTACCACTGTACTGAGACATTTGTTCCAAGCCTTTATCAGTGTTCTACACCTGGAGATCAACAGGAAGATATGTCCACACTGTCTGATTCTGCCATTTTCTGAGTCAGCCTCAGAGCTAATGAAGCAAAAGATATGACCAGCATAATACAATCGATCCAATCTCTGTCTTGCTTGTGCCAGATCAACTGGATTTGCTGGCTGCATTTTCTGCTCTTGGTGGGTTGCACCCCATATCATAGCTTAGCCAGAAAGCAAGGTATAGAATTCAAAACTTAGCAAATACGCAGGTTTCCCAAGGATTCTGATTATTCCTGGCAAGGAGATCCAGGAAACGATTATGTGTGACTGCTCAGCACTTCCTTAAGACTGTCCTCCTACTGTTCTCTACGGGCTAATAAAACAAGGCCAAGATAGATCTGTCTGAAACAATGATCCAGGAAAGTCCCTCTTAATGAGGAAAAGAGAGAGAGGTCTAGATGTTTTCCAGCAGACATAAGTTTGGTGCAGGGGGAATTTTACAGTGGAAAATGAGTGGGTACTTAACCCATCCCCCCTGCAGACCTGCCTTTATCTGTGCAATCTCCTACTCACAGCCAGGATGTTTGCCAGAGAAAAGCAGCTGGCAGGGAGGGGTATATTTATTGATATCTCACTTTTTGACCACATGAGCCCCTAACCGGCATATAAAGAAAACTATATAAAGTAATTATATTATTAATAATCATTTTACCATTGGACCCTTATCCACTCTTAATCAGAAAGTTCCAGTGTGGGTTCACAGCAGTATAAAAATACAACATTAAAATCAGGGCCAAATGTAAGACTGTAATAACAGAATATGGTCGTATCTCAAGAAGCACAAAAGAACTGAGAGTTTAAAAACCATCAGAGCAACACTAATAACATGGTACAAACATGAAATGATCCCAGAGCCTGGTGAAATTAGATGGTCTTGACTCCTGACCAAAGGGTTGCCAACTTTTTAATTGTTTCTGTCCTGTTCTTGTCCTCTTAGCAGCAGCCTGACACACAGAAATGTAGCAGTTGATTATTTCCGCATCAATTTATCTCTAGACAATAAAAGTATCATCTGCCAAATTTCTGCATGTCGACTGCTGTTATAGACACAGGTGCAGGGCCAATGAAAGTGCTGGCAACTCTGTTCACTTAGGAGCTTCTTCTTAGATCAGAGGTCAGCAACCATTTTCAGCTGGTCCACCGTCCCTCAGACCATGTAGTGGGCCAAACTATATTTTTTTGGGGGGGATGAACAAATTCCTATGCCCCACAAACAACCCAGAGATGCATTTTAAATAAAAGGACACATTCTATTCATGTAAAAACACGCTGATTCCCGGACCGTCCACAGGCCAGATTTAGAAGGCAACTGGGCCGCATCCAGCCCATGGGCCTTAGGTTGCCTCCCCCTGTCTTAGATGGTGCCTCCTGGACATGTGCCTGAAGTGTGGCAACGGCCTTTCCTAGTGATGCTATGCCATTCAAGCAACACAGGGGGACAGATGTGGTCCACTGGAATTGTCCATGATGTTGTGCTGATGCCATCAGCTCTCTATCCACTGTCACAGATGAGCATGTTTCCAGGGCAACTTACTCAAAACCTTTGCATCTGAAAACATGAGCTGCTTGAATGTTTCCTAGTTTGCTGTGGTGCCTTTTGTTGTGTCCTTACTTGCGCAATGAAGAAACACACCCCAAGGGACTGCGTTGATTCGGCCTCTCCCTGCAAAATCTACATACCGTTCTTATTTGCAGCATGGCATCTCTGTTCTTCGCTTCTGTGGGTGGGTGGGTGGGTGGGTGTGTTAGAGAGAGAGAGAGAGAGAGAGAGAGAGAGAGAGAGAAGTGGGTGGAGATGAAAACAGCCAAGTGTGTGGCCAAACTTCTGAGCTGGATGCTCACTGAACCTAAAAACAGCAACATGGTATATAGCTTCAGTCTGTAGCATTATGAGATGCTGGTCCTTGAAGAGAGACCATTTTATGAACAGTTAAGTGTAGCATCCTGTAGGTTTGGGAAAAAGCTTCACCATGTGAGGAAACCTTGCAGTGGGGCTGCCCTAACATCAGGAAGCCGCAGAAGTCAGGAAAGCTTCAATAGTAGTATTTGCGAATGGTAGAAAATCAACTCAGGATAGCAGCTAGGACACAGGCAAGATGAAGGTTCCCACTGAGATATGGAAGGAGTCACACTCAGCGAGGGGAAGGGAGCTTTTGTTATAGACTAGGCATGTCCCTTAAAGGGACATGGGTGGCACTGTGGTCTAAACCACTGAGCCTAGGGCTTGCCAATCAGAAGGTCAGTGGTTCAAATCCCCACAACAGGGTGAGCTCCTGTTCCTCAGTCCTTGCTCCTGCCAACCTAGCAGTTTGAAAGCACATCAAAGTGCAAGGAGATAAATAGGTACCGCTCTGGCAGGAAGGTAAACGGCGTTTCTGTGTGCTGCTCCGGTTTGCCAGAAGCAGCTTAGTCATGCTGGCCGCATGACCCGGAAAAACTGCGGACAAACATCGGCTCCCTTGGCCAGTAAAGCAAGATGAGCGCCGCAACCCCAGAGTCGTTTGTGACTGGACTTAACTGTCAGGGGTCCTTCACCATTTTAGGCATGTCCCTTACAAAGACAGGCCACACGAACTACAGGGAGGGAACCCATGCCCTCAAAGTATGGTCATGGCCATCCACTTGTTTGGCTGTAAAATAGTTTCTAGACAAATTATGGTTAATAAGGCTGTCAATGACTGGAGCCACAATAGGTATGTACTTCCTCTAGTGTGGGAGGAAATATGTCTCTGCATTCCTATGCTGGGGGGGGGAAGGGGGGAGCTGTTGCGCTCAAGGGGCCACTGCTTGTGGGCTTCCTATAGGCGTTTGGTTGGCTCCTGTGAGAACCTGCACTAGATGGGCCAATGGCCTGATCCAGCAGAGCTCTTCTTGCATCCCTGAATGCCTCAGCCAAATACTTCCGTCCATTCCTTCAAGCCCCTCCCCTCAAAGCCCACCTTTTCCAGGTTGCCTCTAGAGCATTGCCCTGGCCCCCCACTACCATACTGTAAGCTAAATTATGTGTAATTGAAATAACTGCATATCCTTCCCATTTAGCCAACCTCTGTATGTCTAGATTGCAAGCTCCTCGAGGGGCAGGGATCTGCCAGTCTTGTTCTTTGCAAAGTGCCATTCATGTAGGATTGTGTTATATAAAGGGATAGCTGAATAAATAAATGTTTTGAATTTGCATAATTTATATGCATCAGAGAACCCGTGTTTTTATTAGCGCAGAGCACTGGCAGCTCTAACAACGAGCTCGTCATGTACTGCATCCTCCCAGTTAACATCTCCATATGGAGACAGCGCGTGTGCAGGATTAAGCACGGTGTTGCCGTCGTCAGGTAATATCGGCATACAGCGCAGCACAGCATAATTGTATCTGTTTAAACAGGTTCAGGTTTCCAGGTTACAGCTACACCAAGCAGGGCTGAGTTACACGCAGATAAGAGAAAATAGAAAATAAAAAAG
Source organism: Podarcis raffonei (assembly GCF_027172205.1). Lineage (NCBI taxonomy): Eukaryota > Metazoa > Chordata > Lepidosauria > Squamata > Lacertidae > Podarcis > Podarcis raffonei. The sequence goes on from NC_070606.1 coordinate 28,106,773, forward strand.
TAGCAAAGATCATTCAGCTCTGTTTCAAGAATTACTGCTAAATGCCCTATGTAATTATAACAGTCTACAAATGATATCAGTGACTAATTTAGAGTTGCTTCATTTGGCTAGCTTCCATCCTTTTATCTCCATTTACTTTTCAACCATTAACAATAAATTGTTCCATCTCTCTCTCCCTGCTTCTTTGTCCTGGTATTACTTGGCTACTTGTCAAAATGCAGCACACAATACACAAAAAGCAGTTATGTGACACCTGGAACTGTTCCACCAGAATCTCTAATTTAGTGAACGGAGTTAAATTAAGAACCATTCTATTTAACTGGCTGTTCAGATGCAGAGGGATCCCCCCCCCCCGGAAAAGCTTCCAAGTCTAGGGGCTCCCCTTTTTATGTATACCAGCCGCCACCTCCACTTGCTTGGATTCCAAGGTAAGGTCACTTCAAGCTCCTGAAAAACAGAAATAGAGAGATCCACATTGCACATTTAAAACACACCCAACAAACATTTAAACCACATGACTTCTCACAATAATCCCAGAAACTGTAGTTTGCCTCTCCCAGAGCTACAATTCCAAGTACCTTGAACAAACCGCAGTTCCCAGGATTCTTTTGGGGGTGTGTGGGGGGGGTGCTATGCACTTTAAATGTGCATTGAATGTGCTTTAAATGTGTGGTATAGATCGGGTTGGCAAGCGACCCCTTTCTCTCTCTGGTTTGTTCGATTTGCTGAGTGGATACTTGAATGCTAAGCACCTCCGCAAATCTCACATTCCAGGTGGTCACCTGGATCTCCTGCCGCTACACCTGGCCCTGGCCGTTGGTCTGGACAAAGTTAGTGTGTGGAGCCAATTTTTCTGGCCACCCAGCCCTCGCTGAGCTCAAAGGATGGTGGTCCCTGTTAAAAATCAGTAGCCAGTTATACTTAGAACAGGCATAGGCAAACTCGGCCCTCCAGATGTTTTGGGACTATAATTCCCATCATCCCTGACCACTGGGCCTGCTAGCTAGGGATGATGGGAGTTGTAGTCCCAAAACATCTGGAGGGCCGAGTTTGCCTATGACTGACTTAGAAGAATGCACTGACTGGGGTGAGTTATGTACAGAGCATGATGAAAAATGTTAGACTGGAACTATGCTTAAGTAATGTACTATTTCTTCAGTGTTTTGTAGTGCTCCTATCAGAGGAGGAGGAAATGGCCTGCCTAGCTATGTAGCAATGAAAATTATGGGTTTCCTCGTTTATGGAATTATATATTTCCATTATGACACAGTAACTCCTTCAACTTTTAATTTTCAAGATGCAATTTTTGAAGATCCCAAGCATTAGAGTTGCCAGTTCTTTAAAGCCATAAAAAGAAAAGTACCTCTTGAGGAGAGCCCTCTGAGTGCAGAGACCATGGGGATTTTTGCTTTTGGCTGGTTTGGAGGGAGAGCCCAGTGGTTTGGGGTGGGTTCAATGGAGAGATCTGGGGCAGAGCAAAGCTATATATTCATATAGTTAACTCGGGTGTCTGGCACTTTTTAAAAATAACTAAAGGCGATGTGCAAAAACCAGCACACTTTTTTTCAGGCAGATGTCCAGAAAGCGAACTAAACAAATAAACGTGTAGCCAGGCTACACCCCAATCCGTTGGCAATCTTACTAGAAATGGTTTCCGTGTCCTCTGCTGTATGAACTATAATGAACACATAGTTCTGATTTAAATCACCTAATTCATATTCTCAGATGAGTGAGCTTTGGTTTAGCTTCATCATTATGTAAAGGACAGAATATACTTTCTATGTTCTATTACAGAGATGCCATTGCTGCAGGGGAATATAATATGAATTTTAAAGACAAGACTACATTGACTCTTGCAGCTGCCTACTGGTCAGAAAATAAAACACACTTGTTACGGCTACACTGATGGGTTCTTATCCATGATACAAGGCCTACACTATAATGGGGCAGGGGGACAGTCCGACTAGAAACAAACATGCATGCTACAGCATTGTAGCCATTCAGAGGAATGCAGTAAGAAGGGGACTAGAAAGCAAATCCTACCAGAAAAGGAGGTACCACCAGGGTGTGTTTGGCCTAGAGAAAAGACCACCAAGGAGCATGTCTACATGAAATATTTAAACAAGTTTTAAACACATTTGGCTACCTAACCATGAAATCCTAAGTATCGTACTTTTGCAAAGCCATTAAAAATTGCCAAGATTCCTCAGCGTTCTCTCAAATCTACAATTCCCAGGTTTCTTTGGGTGGGGTGGTAGGAGCCACGATAATCCTGTGTCAATTTACATTATTTATTTAAGTTCAGTAACAAGCATGGCACGAAAGGGGGGGGGGAGAATGGGGAGGGAAAAGGAAAACAGGCACCCACTTTTAGAGTTGCAAAGTTCTTAAAATGACCAGCTTTAATGGAAAGTTGCTCAGGGAGAGAGGAGGAACCAAATGGAGCTGGTATCCCAGCAGAACTAATAAAGTAGCTGTGTGCTTCCCATCTCTGCTCAGTCAGACGGAGCCTGTCTGCACATGCAAAAGACCTCCCTAACTCACCAAGGGCTTGAGACTCATCAGCTACACTCAGCTGGTTTATGTGGCACGTAGAAGCTGTTCCCGGGGATGTGGCCGCTGTTGCATGCCAACAACTTCTAGGAGCCACAGGTGAGAGCTGAGTGCAGGGTAGAGACCAAAGGCAGACAAACTACCCTCTGCAAGGAGGGCTGAGCCTAGAACTCTATGCATTTCAAGTCTGTGCTCTTCCACCTTGCTGCAGGCTGTCCATCTGAAAAACAAAAGTGAAATATACTCGGATTCCTGTAGTGATTTCATGCTCTTTATTGCAGCTTGTAAAACAGTGATTGAATTGCCCCCCAAACCTCAGGCTTTTATATACATTATTTACACAATGAGTCCTGTCTGATTGGCTGATTCTGCTTCCCTCCTGGAGCCTGATTGGTCTTTTCCTGCAAGCCAATCAGTTGTTGCATTCTACGATCCTACCAGCCTAATAGGCTAATTAACTTCCTTCTGGAGCCTGATTGGACTTTTCCTGCAAGCCAATCAGTTGTTGCATTCTAGGATCCTACTTGCCTATTGTTCTAGGATCCAAGCTTAGTACAGTGGTACCTCAGGTTAAGGACTTAATTCGTTCCGGAGGTCCGTACTTAACCTGAAACTGTTCTTAACCTGAAGCAGCACTTTAGCTAATGGGGCCTCCCGCTGCCGCCGTGCCGCCTGAGCACGATTTCTGTTCTCATCCTGAAGCAAAGTTCTTAACCTGAAGCACTATTTCTGGGTTAGCGGAGTCTGTAACCTGAAGCGCATGTAACCTGAAGCGTATGTAACTTGCATAGCCAACATAGCCAATGGTTAGAAGCAATGGGAGTTGTGGCCCAACAACCTCTGAGAGGCCACACATTCCCCATTCTTGCTCTAACCAGTGTTTCCCAAACTTGTGTCTCCAGCTGTTTTTGGACCACAGTTCCCATCATCCCTGACCACTGGTCCTGCTAGATCAAAAAGTCCAAAAGCAGCTGGAGACACAAGTTTGGGAAACACTGTTCTAGAAAAAGACATTTTTCAGAAGTCTGTCCTGCTGACTGTCATTCTAAAACGAACTGCATGGAACATAGGCTATATATCTGCACATCCATCCGTTTGTCAGCTCTGCCCTCTAATGGGCAACTGTCAGAATAGCCACCAATAACATTCCACCCCCGCCAACTTTCCTCAAGTCTATTACAGATGAAATCCAACGAAGCTGTGATTTCGTCGACTGTTCGCTGCCTTAAAAGAGCATTTCTGTGATTCCAGCATTATTAAAATACGCTTAAGTACTTTAGGTTTCAATTTTATCTCCATTTCACTCAATGTAAGACCTGCTGTACAAAATGGGACTCTGAACAGGCATATATAGGATTGCAGGATTAAACTGTTTTAACATGTACAAACTTGTAGGCAGGGCCGGCTCTGTCATTAGGCAACCTGAGGCAACTGTCTCAGGTGGCAGAAGCCCCCCAAATGGCAGCTCTACAGGTGCCCCTCCACTGGTGCAGATTTGTTGCCGGTATCGGCCAAAATTGTATCCGAAATCACACCCAAATTGGGCAAGATCTCGCCAAAAATTGCAGAAGCAGCAGGGTGGGCAGAGAAGCAGTGCCAGCAGCAATAGGTATGACAGCAGCAGGGCAGGGAATGACAGTATTTTCTGTTTTGCCTGAAGCGCTGAAACGGGATGTGCAGCCCCTGCTTACAGTGCAACTGAAAATAATAAAATGAACAAATTAATTATTAAAATTGCAGAGCTGACAAATGGATGGATGTGCAGATATATAGCCTATGTTCCTTAAATAAAGCGAAACTACACAGAGGCAATAACTCCATGCAGTTCGTTTTAGAAAGACAGTCAGCAGGACAGACTTCTGAAAAATGTCTTTTTCTAGTACAGTGTTTCCCAGACCTCTGTCTCCAGCTGCTTTCGGACTTTATGATCTAGCAGGACCAGTGGTCAGGGATGATGGGAACTGTTGTCCAAAAAGGCCTGGGCAGGCCATCGGCTTGTGGATCTGTGCTTTGTAACCACGTTTTTGAGCCATTGAGGCCCCACGAAATAGTGGATGCGGTTTGTGGGTTTTTTGGTGCAGGCTGTAGCCAATGACATGCTATGTGATCTGATGGTGAATTTGGGGTGACCCAATGCAAGAATCCTGAGGATCCATGTGCTTTTGCCTCCCCCGTCCCAGGCAACCTCCTTTATCTCTAGAGTCCCTTATCTCCCTCCCGATCCCTTGCCGATCAGCTGTTCAGGGGCTTTGTTTCAACACCCCTTCCCTCTTGTTTGCCTCAGTGTCTTTTCCTTAGCTGGAGCAGTTTTTTGCTCCTCCTTTTCTTCTAATTTCTCTCCTCATTGCTTTCATCTTTCTGTCTCCTCTGCTTGCAAGTTCGCTGTCTTTACCTCCCCGCTCCCAGGCAGCCTCCTTTATCACTAGAGTCCCTTATCACAGACATTTCCCCTTACTTTTTAGGAGGAAAAAAGTGCATCTTATGGAGCAAAAAAATTCCCAGAATGCTTTTAGAACCTTACAGGTCCACCACATGTGATAGAAGGTGCCTTCCTTTTGCTTACATTTCCAGCAGATATTTGCAGTTGTCTTATACATTTTTGCAAGCTTACTAGGAGTCAAATACCACCGGTACATCATTTTCATATAATTTTCTTTCAGAGTACAGCATGCTGAGAATTTCACCACCGTCCAAGCCTCCCTGGCCTGCCCAGGCTGGGTCTTCCTGTTCTAAAGGTAAACAACTATTTCCTTAAAAAAAGGCAACAACTTTGGGGTGTCCCCCCCAAAAAAAGGTTGACAACTCTGGACAACCTAGGGGCACCGGGTGGATTGTGCAGTTGTGCCTGGCAGCAACAATGGCAGATTTGGGGGAGATCTTGTGAGATCTCACTGAGCTCTTGCAAGATCTTACAGAGCTCATGAGAGCTTGTGAGATTTCAGGAAGATCTCACAAGATCTTGCTAGCCTAATACTGCTATTAAACCAACTAGATTTAGTAAGATTATGCATAGGCTTTCCATGTTGGGTTGCAGCTAGCACACGTAAGGTCCTGGCACTTACATGACCTCCCACTACTGACATGGCTGGTGCTGGCAGGGTTGAGTAAGGTTGGCACAGTGCAAACACACTGGTGCTCATGCCAGTGTGTTCACACCACATCAACCTCACCTCCTTCCTCCTCTACCTTCTTGTAAGCCACAATGATGTCAGGATTGGGAGATATGCTAAGTGACTCCCCCCACCAAATGCTACTAGTTGTGGGTGGCCTATGATTTTAAAAGATTCCACCTTCTGCCCAAGTAGTGTTTTCAAGTGGCCATTGTAGCTGTGCTTTTAAAAGCAGCTCAACATGCAGACATAGGGTAATATTCAATTAAATAATTGCATGAGTGGACCACAATGAGACTTTCCTCCCTCTCTTCCACCTGTGATCCCCCAAAATCCTTTGTACGGGTTCCCCCAAACCCTGATTCGGGGACAGTGCAGGGTTGGAAGAGAGGATGGAAAGTCCCATTGCAAAAGTGGAAGTCATGAACTTATTCCGCCAAATGCTGCCTATAATCCTGATCTCAAAGGTTGCCCAGAACAGGCAAAGCAGTCTCATTGACTTTTTCCAGACCAATTGGCAGCAAGATTCTGCTGCCAAAATAGCTCCTCCTTCACGGCCTGGGCAGACCATCCAACCCTAATTCAACCCACTACAATGCTTGAACCCACGACCTTGAGATTAAGAGTCTCATGTTCTAGTGTCCGAACCACTCTGAACAAGTGGGAGGGGTACCCTGAGGAATTAAGAATGCATTTTTCAGAACAGCACTAGTTCTCAGTGGTATGTAGAGCTGACAACTTTCTTTGTTGTTTGTGAAGATATATGGTAGGTAAGAGAGTGTGCAGCAAACGACCAGAGTGTTTTTGGAAAGCCAGTGTGGTGTGGTGATGAAGTTTTCTGGAGAACTTTGGTCTAAGGATTGTTGTGAAGGCAAAATGTGTTAACCCCATTTATGCTGCCACGAGCTTCTTGGAGGAACCGTACAGTGCCAACGTGATAAATTAGACCATGGGCCCTGAGAAGGACTGGGGCTCATCTGCAGAAGAAGTTGCGACTTACTAGAGTAGTGGACAGGGGAGAATTCATATGACCCAAGATCAAACCTACCTGTGAAGAGAGCCAGATGCCCATGACATGTGGCCAAGCAGCATGTGACCTGATTGCATCGTTGCATAGCCATACTGTTTTTGGCCCCAGAAGGTGGTTAACAGCTTCACCTGCACACTTCCCCAGAGGCTCAAAATCAAAGGCAAAGTCTCATCAGCTTCATGTCGAGTCACTCATCATTTGACCCAAGCGGACTTCACTCTTATAACCATTTGCACGGTGTGTTACAAAGACATCCATATTCAGCAAAAGGATTTGACTTGAAAGTTTATGAGCCATGGGGCTTGACCTTGATTTCAGAGAACAGAATGGTTTTTTTTACATGCATCCACTAAGCTCCGTATCTCATGTTATCCATAAAGGGGAGTAAAACTGGCAGATGTTAATTTTCAGTCACAGCACGCCTAACCCTGCAACTGCAGACTCAGAAAAACTGTAAAGGAAAAAGAACAGCCTGCCCATCTGCTGAAGGTAAGTCTCTGCCACCCTCATCACTGCATGTTATGGTGCTTAAAGCCAGTTTTGTCCTCAGAGGGGTGAGCTAACATGCACCTTCCTGCCTGTCCCTCATAGGGATCCAAAATGTTCAATTTTCTTGTGCAGAATAACCACACTACGGTATTTTCCTTCTCTGGGGATGTTATTTGCAGGCAGGGCTGTTTTGCCCAATGCAATAGCTCTTTTGGATTCTGTGGCAGATCCCATTCGGGAGATTTAGTTGTCTTAGAACCTATAGTGGCTATATGCTGGCTGGCCTGAGATTTAAATTCCTCCCACCTGCTAAGCTAGGTCAATATACCTGGACTGCCATTGTTAATTAATCCTGCAGGTGCACTACTGCTGGCAGGCACTCAGCCTTCAACTGGTCCACAACTGGATCTTCCCACATCCTGCTGATACTTACCCCCGAAGCACAATGTGTAAATCAATATTTATTTATTTTAAAAAATCCTGATGTGTTAAAAAGGAAGAATCCTACAAACCAATTGGCCTATCTCCTTGATATACAAAATTATTCTGCAACAGGTTTCCCCTTCAGGGAGGAAGAATGTTAATCTGCCCACCCTGCAGCTGCAAACTTCTCTCCTGGAGCCCACACTTTCATATGGCCTCACTGACCCAAGGCTTGTCTTCTAAGAGGGTTTCCAAAACTTGGGTCTCCAGCTGTCTCTTTGGACTACAATTCCCATCATCCCTGACCACTGGTCCGGCTAGCTAGGGATCATGGGAATTGTAGGCCAAAAAAACATCTGGAGGGCCGAGGTTGAGGAAGCCTGGACTACATGACCCTCAGAATCCCTTCCAACTTTACAATTCTATGAATCCATGTGGCTTTAACGTTGCGCAGGCAGAAATTCAGCAGGTGAAGCTTTCCCAAGCAACAGGAGAACTTCACTAATGAATTTGCGCCTGTCGTGGAGTGCAGTTGTAGGTGCATCGGGGAGACCCGTTTAAGACGGGAGGAGCAGGCGAACTCCCGAATTGCGGAAGAAGTCCTCTGCAAAAACAAAAACACAGCTTGTTCCAGAAAGGCTCTTCCAGCCGAAAAGGCAAACCTAAAACGCCAAACACCAATTAAACCCGCCCACGTTCGAATTCCTTGGCAATAACAGGCGGCGGCGGGTGGAGGAGAGCACGCTCCGCAGAACCCTTCCGCTCTGGTTGCTGCGCCCGCCCGCTGCGTGGCAACGGGGCCGCTCTTCTGCCCGGCTTTGGCGCCTGCCCTCCGATTGGCCCTTTTGAAAGCAGCGGCGCGGCCCCATTGGCGCGTTGGGAGTCGGCTCAGCGCGGTCGATTTGAATCCGTCTGCGCTCGGCCTCTCTTAAGCAGGCGCCGCTAAGCCGCCGCCTCCGCTTCCTCCGCCGGTTCTTCGGAAGGTGCGTCCTTGTTTTCGCAGGGAGGCGAGGGGAACGGCTGGAAGCAGTGGGGCTGGCCCGGGCGGAGAGGGTAAGGGGGCTGCAAGGGGGACGTGGGGGGCGGGAGATAGAGACCGGTGGCTGGGATAAACCAGGGCAGGAGGCTGCCGGGAGGATAAAGGGCAGGGGTAGGGGGAGCGCATAAAACCCCACTTTTTAAAATAAATGTGCAACTCTTGTGTTCCTGTGCATTCTCCCTTCACTGCTCAACACTTTTGCCTGGATGAGTGGGAGAGCTTTTTAAAAAAACCACAGAAGAAATGTTGCGTTTTCCCCAAACTGCATCCCTTAACTCACTTCCTCTTTTTTAAAAAAATAAAAAGTTTTTATTCTGAAGGCTGCAAACTTACCACCCACTGGGGATTACTTTTGAGCAACCTCTGTAGGTAGGGCGGGTGGGGGGACAGGCTAGCTAGAGTATTTCTGAACTCTTCTTTCTCTCTGATCTGGGTATAGCGGGTTAAAAATCTAGTCTATCTGGTGAGTTGGAGGGGAGACAGCTAGAGGTTTGTTCTTATCTCTCCCCCATGTGCTTACCTAATGCCCAAGACCTCTTTCTCCTTGGCCTTTGTAAATCTGCACTTGACTCTCCTGGCCTTAGCATGTGGCCTCCTGTATGAGCAAGCAGACATACAGTGAGTGCAGCACTTGTGAGCCTTTTCAGCCTGCAGCTTCTGTTGGCTTGACTATTCTCAGGATCATAGGCACGGAAAGGAGTTTTCTGGAATGAATTTAAGCAGATGTCACTTTACAGCTTGTGCAATAACTTAATAGGTCTCTCCCACTTGGCGAACACCTAGCAAATAAATGAAAGTGCAAACTACTGTCTCTCATTCTTTCTATATGTATCTTGCCAACCTAAAACTATATATACTCCCAATGATTGCCCTGGTGAATAACTTTTGTCTGGGACTGGAAAGTGGAAGTGCAACCCCCCCCCCAAAAAAAATCCTTTAGGACTTCTCAGTGTCCTTTGATACCATTAATCATGGCATCCTTGATTGGCTTTTGTTTAGGGAGGTGGGGACACAATGCTACAATGGTTCTCTTCTTCTGAGATGGTCAGTATCTTTGGTAGCACTAGGTGATTTCTGTTCTGCCTTACTACCTTTGGCTTACGAGGATTCCATCTTATCCCCAATGTGTCATCCATAGGCAGATGACATGCAGCTCTATCTCTTTCGCACCCAAGAAAGGGGTCCTGGCTGACTCCAGCTGCAAAAGCCGAGGCCACAGACCATTTTGGCTGTGATTTGCAGGCCTTTCTCCACTTGGCCTGAGAAGGCGGTGCCCTGGCTGACTCCAGCTACAAAAGCTGAGGCTGCTGATCAGATTCCTGGATCAGGGTGTCACTTGGGTTCTTGTTGCTGTTCACTGATATTTGGTTGTGCTCTTTTAAAAGTTTTATTTTTATTTCTTGTTTGGGACTACTTTTGTAATTATGTAAATCTTCTCATGTTATAAGCTGCTTTGAGCATGGTTTTAACTATGGAAAGGCGACATACAAATAAAATAATGATGATGATGGTGGATGTGGTAGAACTCCACCTGAGGAACCAGATGTGCAGCTTTGCGGGGGGGGGGTGCTCCTGGATTTGTCACGGTCAGACACAGGTAGCTGTAGTGGCCAGGAGTGTTTTCACAAGCTCCAGCTTGTATCTCATGCAGCCCCTGTTTAGATCAATGATCAGACCTGGCCTTGGTGACTTGCAAATTAGACTGCTGCATTTTATGAGGAACTGCATCTGAAAATTGTCTGGAAGCTACAGCTGATACAGAATGTTGCAGCCCAAATGTTGGTGGGAGCCAGAAGATCTACATAACTCAAGTTTTCCACTGGTTGGAGTAGCTACCCGTTTGCTTCTAGACCCAGATCAATGTGCTGGTCTTAATCTTTAAAACACTAAGTTGCTTGGGACTTAGTTATCTTCTATCCTACCTGAGTGCTCTTCTTGAGTGCCTGCTTTTAAGATATGTTAGGCTGGCATGCACAAGAGACAGGGCTTTCTTAATGGTGGCACTAAAACTCCAGAGCTTGCTTTCAATGACTTCTGCCTTGCCCCTTTGATTCTGACACTTATGTGGGCCCTCTCTATGGCTGCTTGTGTCTCCAGGGCAGCTTTTGGTTAAACCTTTACTTGCCCTTTCTCTGCAAATTCTTAGCCTTTTCAACCCAGACTTGAACTGCTATAGGTCACATTAACTGGAACGAAAGGGAAGGGTGCCTTCTCGTTGACTTCTTTTGCAGGATGGCAGTAATACGGCAAAATACCTTTGCTTTAGCTTAATTACAGCTGGCTGAATTACTACAGGAAGGAAAAGATCTAAGTGCCCCTGAAAACACACCAAAGTGGCTTTGGAAACCCTTCTCTTTGAAAAAATAAATAAATGCAGGGATGCAACTGTCACTACAGCTGCTTGACTCTCCTTGTTCTGTTTCAGGCCTTTTCATATTGAGGAATAATGGACGACTACACGAAAATAGAAAAGATTGGTGAAGGTAGGTAACATTTGATCTATTACATAATATTTCTTTTTCTTGCAAAGAAGGCATCTATATACTTGGAAGCAAGTCTCATTGAGTCAGAGTCATTGATGGCACTTACATGGGTCGTGAGAGTCCCCCACTCACTAATAAAATGTAGCACCCCAAAGAACTGCATGGTGTGCTAACCCACATACCTGCCTAGGGATAATCACTGAAAAGCTTGAATTGTGATTCCGAAACTGCTTCCCTCAAATTGTATTTGCAGTTGGCACCCATTCATTGCTACTAGTGAATTTATGAAACGGGAAATTTTGTGTGGAGAAATAAACCCTGGAAAATTATCAGCCCCACCTCACTGAGCACCTCACCACTTTCCCTCGGTTGTTGCACATGCACTTGTAAACTGAATGCCCAAATAGGACATAGATGCTTGCTCAGGGCAACGTGCTTCCATCTTTGGGCTAAAAGGCTTTGTATCATATTAAGCCTATGCCCTGGTTGTCACAACATGGTGATCTTAGTGGGGCAGTGTGGGCTCCCAGCGAGGAGCTATGCTCCTTTACTCCCATGGCATGCTGAGCTAAGCCAGGCTAAGGGCATCACCTAAACCTTGTGCTTGACCTCTCCTTGGAAACCACAAGTCATAGCTAGTAATAAAACTTGGCTACAGTGTGGTTGTTGAAGAGAGAGCTCAACCACTACCCAGATTCAGAAGACCAGAATCAGCAAGGCACGCTTTTTGACCGGCGTGGGTCCAATTGCGATCACGTGGAGACCTCTGGAAGCCAGGTTGGTGACTGGGGGAAGCAAAATGTCACTTGGAGAAGGATCCTTGAAGCTTGAATTGATTTTATTCTGGATTGTTTTATTTGATGTTTTAGTGTGTTGCAAACCGCTTTGAGATTGGTTCTTTAAAATCTAAAGTGGTATAAAAAGGAAATGAATAAAATAATAATACATTCCTTTGTGGCGACCATAACCCAGGTTTAAGGTGCCATTTGGCAATTAGATTACATACCTGAGTTTCTAACACTGCAGAAGACACTGCTAGCTCAGTGGGAGTTCACACATTTGGGTTGGCTTAATGCAGGGGTCAGCAAGCTTTTTGGGGGGTGGGCCGGTTCACCGCACCACAAACCTCCTGGTGGGCCGTAGTGCATGTGTGTGTGCGCACGCATCCGCACACGGCGGAGGGGGCTTCTCTCTCCCCCAGCCCCTCCCGTCCTCCTGCGTACCTAGGGTGCTGCCAAGAGGCAGAGGCTGGTGGCAGCAGCGTCGGAGGAGGAACGAGCAGCCCAAAAGGACTGCTTTCAGGCGACTCGTTCCTCCACTGACAGCCTCGGCTGCTTGCAAGGGAAGGCACAGGAGCCGCGCTTGCTCTGACGAGGGGCTGCTGGAAATGCACTCAGCCCAGCCCCCTTCCTCCTCTCGGCCATGTGCAGCAGCCGTTCGCCCATTGGCCAGGGCCTCAAACCTTAGCAGGTGATTGGCTGGTGATTTGCTACACTGGGAGGAGGGAGGAAGTTCCAGCACGGTGAGGGAGAGGGGGGGAAATGTCGGTGGGGAAAAATGGCGCCCGCTCCATGAAAAAAATCCCACAGGTTCCCCTCGCCTATCCATGAAACCGGCCATGGGCCTCAGGTTGCCAAGCTCTGGTTTAATGTATTGTGCAAACCTGGTGTCTGTGTCCAGAGGATTAAACTGGAGCTTTCCCCCCATTAGGCACTTATGGTGTTGTGTATAAAGGCAAACACAAAGCTACAGGCCAAGTGGTGGCCATGAAGAAAATCCGGTTAGAGAACGACGAAGAAGGTGTTCCCAGCACTGCAATCAGAGAGATTTCCTTATTAAAAGAGCTACGTCACCCCAACATAGTCTGGTATGTCTACACCTGTATAACCTGGGTTTCAGCTATAAAATGGGGTTTTCGTCCCTTTTTTTGGCACCCAATGAGTCTGCCGAATTACACCTATAAATGTGAGGGTGTCTTTCATGTGTGATGATGAGGGAATTGGAGCTGGAAGGGACCCTGAGGGGTCCGGTTGGTGATGAGTTAAGCAGCAGCTGACGGCATGATTGGGCTATGATGCTCACCTGACCTCTTTCTGGCTGCGTTGCTGCATGTTAGAATGGGCCAGCCTGGTTGTAATCACCCCGGCAGGAGTGCTGGCTATACAGCCGTGACTCCACTGGAGGGAGGGCGGGTTGAGCAGAGCAGCTTGCTGTCCACTATTGGTTTTTAAGACACATAAGGGCTGGTCCTTTCCAGCTTTTCTCATGTCCCCCGCGTCCCCTGCCCAACAGACAGACACAAAGCAAGTGCTGCGTTTAGGGTTGTGTCCTGTGCAAAAGTGGCTGATGGTAAGCCCCACTGAACAAACCTGGAATTAAGTTCCCCAGCAAAAGTGCTTAGATGTGTCCTGCGCTTGTTCTGTTCTACATACATATGATTCGTGTTTCTTTAGGTAGGCTGGATACTTACCGGTAGTTGCCCTCTATAGACACTAAATGTAATTAGAGTTTACAAACAATCTTATGCATGTGGAGAGTTTGCATATATTCTGCAGGTTTCTTGTAGCATGCAAGGTGGCCTGTGTGGTACCAAAAGCAAACGCTTACTAAACAATTGAATGTGAAGCGTTTCCAAGTCCTTGTCTTTCAGTGGGAGAGTTCAGCATATGCTTAAATGCCTTTAAGATCAGTGGGACTGAAAGATGCTTAAGTCTGGCTGGACCATGCTCATTTTTTTTACATCCTTGGTTATTTCATCATACTTTTAATAACAGACTCAGACTTTCTCAAGGAAGGCTCCTTCAGAGGGCCTAGTTATTTTGACTTAACTTGGTAGAGCTTCTCTGTTGAACCACCACCAGGAATTAAGGTAGTTTAATTATGAGAAGGTAACTTGAGTGGGTGTTACGCCTAAAGCCTAACTTGGAGATCTGCCCAAAATTTTGGTTAAATTTAATGCGTATCTGGCTTGAATAAGATTAAATTTGTTGCTCAGAAAATCATACACTTAGTTTAAATCCAAAGCTCTTCTGAATTTAACTTTTCTAAGCAGTGAAGGAATTCTTCCAACTCTACAAATCTTTTTTTGGGTGGTGGAGCATGTTCATATGGATGTATATTTTGCTCCTGGAGGCTTAGTTTGGTCAGAATCAAGTATACACCTCCAAAGTTAATGCTAAATACATTATTTCTGGTAAATGAGTCACAATAGCAGCTAGAGGGCTGTGAAAATTTGTGTCCTGGGCTTTTTAGACTCATCTACCCATGTAGATGTGGGTGGTGCTCTGGGTTAAACCCCAGAGCCTAGGGCTTTCCGATCAGATGGTTGGCAGTTCGAATCCCCGTAACGGGGTGAACTCCCATTGCTCGGCCCCAGCTCCTGCCAACCTGCCAGTTCAAAAGCACATCAAAGTGCAAGTGGATAAATAGGTACCGCTCTGGTGGAAAGGTAAACGGCGTTTCCGTGCGCTGCTCTGGTTCGCCAGAAGCAGCTTAGTCATGCTGGCCACATGACCCAGAAGCTGTACGCCAGCTCCCTCAGCCAATAAAGCGAGATGAGTGCCGCAACCCCAGAGTCTGCCACGACTGGACCTAATGGTCAGGGGTCCCTTTACCTTTACCTTATTCATGTACTACCTGAAACCAAAGCAGAACGTTGGTTGCCAGATGTGAAATATATTGGCATTTTTCTCAGCTCTCCCACCCCACTACAGAAACAAGGGCTGATAGTACTAAGCAGAACACTATACTGGGTTGAGTGCCTAAATGTCCACCTTTGAAACAACTATATGCACCCTGGTGAACATATGCTTAAATAAGTAAGTGTATTAAGCTAGTTTCATTTAGGCCTGTCTGTTTCACATTAATTTATAATTCTCAGTCATCCGTCATCTTCATGAGATTTATAGCTATAAGCTTAATGGATCCGGCAGCATGTGTAATTACCAGCTTTCACATAGGCATGTATATGCTGTGAACCTGCAGAAACCTTAGCTCGGCATGTTACGATGGCTGATTAGATAGAAGTATAATAAACTATGGGATGTTCGTCCAGTTAGATGAAGGGGCCTTAGTGCTGCATATAACAAACCCACATTGTATGCTTGGTGAAAAGGTTTGAGCTGTTTTGTCTTTCTTAATAAAAGGAAAATTCTTTTCAGTCTTCAGGATGTGCTTATGCAAGACTCAAGACTTTACCTGATATTTGAATTTCTTTCTATGGATCTCAAGAAATACTTGGACTCCATCCCATCTGGGCAGTACCTAGATCGTATGCTTGTTAAGGTAAGGAAACGATACTGCAGACGGGTAGCTTTTGCCCTACCTGCCCACGAAACCCCGTCCACGTTGATCTGTCTGCCAGAGACTCTTGAGGTGAATTGGAAAGAGTAGGCAAGTTGTGTTTGGCCAATGCTTCTCCATCTTCACAGTCCTTGCCATCCAGGATCCTTTTGTAAGATCCCAAAGCGCCGTGAGGATATCTAGGAACAAAGTTTGAAAATGACTGCTGTGAATTGTTCTGCAGCAAACAGCTGCAGCAGCCTGGCGTAAGAATTGGTGGCCCACGTGGTAGCCAACAGGCAATTCTGAAGCCTGTGTTGAGGACCACAGGTATAGCAGGGCTTTTGTGTTCTCCGGTTCACATCTTAAAGGTTATTCCCCTTGTGCTAAATCACTGTTCTAGAAGCAAAACAGGGCAGTACCTTGGTTCTCGAACGGCTTGGCTCCCTAACAAATCGGCTCCCGAACGCTGCAAACCCAGAAGTAAGTGTTTTGGTTTGCAAACTTTTTTTGGAAGCCGAACGTCCGGCACGGCTTTCGACTGAGTGCAGGAAGCTCCTGCAGCCGATCCGAAGCTGCACCTCGGTTTTCGAATGGTTTTGGGAGTTGAACGGACTCCCGGAATGGATTAAGTTCGAGAACCAAGGTACCACTGGAATGGTCTTTTAGGTGGCTTACTGAATTTTGAAGCCGACCCTTTGTAAGAAGCAGCTTTTCTAGCCATTTGACCTATAAAATCATCCTAGTAAATGATGTGGAGGTGCCACTGCAACATCATATTGAAGTTAAGCGCGTGTGGATCTGCTTGTCACCATTCATTTGTCTTTTGTTTTAGTTAGTGCCATCAGTGTGCATGATGTTTTGATTTCACAGAACTGTAGAGTTGGAAGGGTCCCCAGGGGTCATCTAGTCCAACCCCCTGCAATGCAGGAATCTCAACTAAAGCATCCACGACAGATGGCCCCCCAGCCTCTGCTTAAAAACCTCCAAGGAGAAGGAGAGCCCACTGCCCCTCCACTGTCAAAGAGCTCCTACTGTCAGGAAAGGTCTACTTGTTGTTTTGTTGGAGTCCTCCTTTCTCGTAACATCAGCGAAGATAGGTCCTGAGCCCCGAAAAGCTTGCAAGCTAAAGCTTGATAGTGGACAAGGGGAGCGAGGGATGCATTTCGCAAAGGAGGTGTATGTGATTGGACTCGCATAGCCTGGATTGCAGACCGCTAGGAACCTAGTGTAAGTGGCTCCATTCTTCTAAAGCAGCCTTTCTCAACCTGTGGGTCCCCAGATGTTGTTGAACTACAACTCCCATCACCCCTAGCTAGGAAGGCCAGAGCTCAGGGATGATGGGAGTTGTAGTCCAACAACATCTGGGGACCCACAGGGTGGGAACCGCTGTAAAGGATGGAAGGTTTTGTAATACCTATTTTTACCACACCTGTCCCGTCTTGCCCTTCTCCTTTGGGCAGACAAGAGGTGAAGTGCATGCCCTTCTGAACATGCTGTCTTCCAATGCCAATTCTGTTTTAATATTCTTTCAGAGTTACTTGTACCAAATCTTGCAAGGTATTGTGTTCTGTCACTCGAGGAGAATTCTGCACAGAGACCTGAAGCCTCAGAACTTGTTGATCGATGACAACGGAGTAATTAAACTGGCCGACTTTGGCCTGGCTCGAGCTTTCGGCATCCCTGTGCGGGTCTACACCCATGAGGTAAGGGACTGTGGATCTCTCTGCGCTAAATCCTACACTAAAAGGTATAAGCTGTGGATTGAAAGAACCAATGATTTGGGGTTTAGGCAATAAAAGCATTTGTGTTATAAGACAGCTAATAAAAAGCAGTAAAATAACAACATCAGGAAAGATGGGGTGGGATGTCAAGAAGAAGAAGAAACTGTATATGATGATAAATGCCTTGAAATACCTTTGGATAATTAATTTTAAAAAATATATGGAAAAAATAATTCCTACACTGAGGCTAGCAAGTTTTTTCCCCATTTAATGTTGCTTATTAAGGAGGTTGCTTCATTCTATTAAGAAGAGCCCTGTTGAATCAGGCCCAGGTCTGTCTAGGGCTGGGTGACGTCTGGTGTTCAATATCACAATATATCACCAACTAAACATTATGATATCTCAATATATCATGACATGTATCTGCAGTGGCAGAGGGCCTCACTGCACCTATTCACGGTGGTGGATGACCTCGCCAGGCCTCCCTGCGGCAGCAGAGGACCCCACTGCGCCCCCCTGTGGAAGTGGAGGGCTCTGTGGGTATCCTCGCAGCAGAGGAAGGACTCACCACACCTTCCCGCAGTCGTGGGGTGCCTTGCTGCACTTCCCCATGGCAGTTGGGGCTTTTAAGATGTAAGGAAGTAGTGGACTTAATAAAAAACCAGGGAGCTCATGGAGGAGCTTTGAACTGGATGCTGTTGGTCTGTGTGACCTCCTTTTACATGATAGCTATGCAGATGAAATGAGGTTGAGCATGGAAGAAAGGACAGACAATCGGGGCAAGAATTCACCTCAAACAATTAATACGTGAACTTCCTTGCGTATAAAGGTAAAGGGACCCCTGACCATTAGGTCCAGTCGTCACCGACTCTGGTGTTGCGGCGCTCATCTCGCTTTATTGGCCGAGGGAGCTGGCCAACAGCTTTCGGGTCATGTGGCCAGCATGACTAAGCCGCTTCTGGCGAACCAGAGCAGCGCACGGAAACGCCGTTTACCTTCCCGCTGGAGCGGTACCTATTTATCTACTTGCACTGACGTGCTTTCGAACTGCTAGGTTGGCAGGAGCAGGGACCGAGCAACAGGAGCTCACCTTGTCGTGAGGATTTGAACCGCCGACCTTCTGATCGGCAAGCCCTAGGCTCTGTTGTTTAACCCACAGCGCCACCCGTGTCCCTTTCCTTGAGTATATTCGCCTACAAAATAGGAACTAGAAAACTGCAGCTTTTTTTCTTTTTCTTTAAAAAACGACTTCAGAAACTGGCGTGCTGATTCCAGAAATGTCGTATGCTGGACAGTGTGGCTGAGTGCAGTAATTCATGCATAATTGTTCCAAAACACGTTAAATCCTCCCCCCCCCCAGTTGACGGGGGTTTTTTAATGAAAAAAAAAACCCTTCTAATGCCCACTATTCTTGTGCTAGGTAGTAACTCTGTGGTACAGAGCTCCAGAAGTGCTGCTAGGTTCTGCACGTTACTCCACACCTGTCGATATATGGAGCATAGCGACAATATTTGCTGAAATGGCAACCAAGCAAGCACTCTTCCGTGGAGATTCAGAAATTGATCAGCTGTTCAGGATCTTCAGGTATCTAACTTAAAATGAGAAAAGTTTGTGGTCTTGTTTTCCTTCCGCGGAAATGTTGTATCCCATCGGTCTGATATTGTGTGAATTTATTTTTTTAAAAAAATTATTATGGTGCAATTGAGGCCTGTGGTTTTCCGGTGTCATAACGGCAAACTGCTAAACCAGTTGTTCTAATTTGAAACCAAGTACAGTCCTCGCTATATTTGCTTTGAAGCACGTCCCACTTACTTCAAAGAGACTGACTTACTATTGGTAAGTATACTTGGGAGTGCAACCTTGATAGCCGGATCCTATGAACAATGTGTATAGGATATCATAAATAAGACTGGGAGGTGTTCGGATATTATTGTCAGGTGAGGGCATTGCAGCAGAGTCTTGTCAACTATTTCTCTGGCAATTGCTGTTATTTTCTCTTGCATAGCCTTCTTTGTGGTTCAAAAACACAATGCAGATCTCTCTCTCTCTTTCCCCCTCCCTCCCATTTTGGCAGTACAGTCTTATTGACGCACATATATTTAAAAGCCGAGAGTTCCAACACAAAGCTGCATAACTTGTGTCTCGGTTATGTTGGATTCTGAAGCATCACTGCAGGAATCTTTCAGTAGGTAACACTCCAAGAAGTGTTTGGCTGAATCCATTCGAGCAGATTTGCCAAGGCTGCTTAATGAACCCACTTTTGACTGTTTTCCTTGTAGAGCTTTGGGGACGCCCAACAATGACGTGTGGCCGGAAGTAGAATCCTTGCAGGATTACAAGAACACTTTCCCCAAGTGGAAACCGAGCAGTCTGGCCTCTCTGGTGAAAAACCTGAATGAGGATGGACTAGACCTGCTTTTGGTAAGCGACCGTTTCACTCTCATAAAACTTGTGTATCATTTTTTTTAAAAAAATCATTCTGATGCAACATAGACAGTGTTGTACCTTACTGAAATAATTTTGTTTCCCCTGTGCATAAGCCTGCATAGAGTTCAGTGTATCCAGATGTATGCAGATAAGCTGTTTAATGTTATTGGGGTTTTGTGCATCTAAAAAATACAAGACAGAGAGGTCTACTGCCTTGGAACAAAGGCCGACACAGTCCAGCATTGTACTTGCCACTGGTGCCCATCTGCACACCTTTGGAAGCAGGGTGCAAAGCCAAAAGCCCTCCCCAGCTGTTGCTTCTCCAGCTGCTATTTATAGGTGTGCTGCCTCTGAACATGGAGGTTCTACTCGACTACCATGGCTGACCGCTACTGATGATAAACAAGCTCATAGAGATATCTAATCTGCCCCCCAAAAGCCATCTGAAACCGTGACCATGGCTGCAATCGTATAGGATGAGAATGCCGTAAATATAATTGTGTGGAGAAGCACTTGGGGGTCTTTTTTGTTCATCTGTCCTGAAACAACTGCCGCATCAGTTTCATAGGGGTGACCCTGAATTCTAGCGCAGTGACAGAGGAGTCTTTCGCCCTCTTGTCTGCATATCCACACTGGGTTTTATAAAAGTCCCCTCTCCACCCCATCCTCACTCCTGGTTTGTAACAGTTACCAAATTGTCACA
Organism: Podarcis raffonei; assembly: GCF_027172205.1. NCBI lineage: Eukaryota > Metazoa > Chordata > Lepidosauria > Squamata > Lacertidae > Podarcis > Podarcis raffonei. The sequence continues at coordinate 28,127,035 of NC_070606.1, forward strand.
GGATGATTCCATTCTCGCTGGAGAACCTGCGGAGGTTTATTGGGCAAAGTTAGCAGGCTGTGGTGGGTTACATTACATGTTGCATCACTCTGTCGCTTTTATAAGGCATGGATGCCCAATTCATGCCATCTCTCCTCCAGAAAACGAAGAGGGGAGAAGCGTTGGGTGGGTTGGACATGAGCACATTTGAGTGTCTATTTCATAGGTTAGGTCACCTGTGTAGCAGATAGAAGGGGCATGTGAAGAGTGCGCCATAGAATAATAATATATGAACTGGGGCTCAGGTCAGCAGCCTAAGTGTTGACGTTGGGAAGGAAGTGATGGTATTAAGCTAGGGACAGGTGAGAGCACATCTTTTCCCACCCTAAAGGTCTTGGCCTAGTGTCTAATACTTCTAAAAGAAGAGAAACTGGAATACTGTACATTTTGGTCTGAGATTCATCGTGGAAAGTCTGGTTCTGAGGACTCTCTAGGCTCCCCTGCATAGCAAGAGGCCAGCGTGTAACCTGCCTTTGTTTCCACTTGCAGAAAATGTTGACCTATGATCCAGCAAAAAGGATTTCTGGCCGTGTGGCTCTGAATCATCCTTACTTTGATGACTTGGACAAATCCAAACTACCAGCCAATCGGATCAAGAAATGCTAACTGCCCCTGAAACAACCTGAATGTGGTTGAAGCAGAAATACTGAAACTCGTGGTATTTCCCCCCCCCCCCCCACTGTCGAAGTTTATTGATATCCCTGTTTTTATATGTGTCTGTCTTGTCCTATTCTAAAACTGTAGCCCTGTCTATAGAGTGCTTTGGTTTGAATCTTCCTTTAATTGTAAATATTAACCTATTCACTTTCAATAAAGCTGTACACTGCTCAGTGAAGCCCAATATTATATATAAATAATAATAATTAATAATAATAATAAAACTTTAAATCTTGCATGGGAGCAGAGGAGGTCCCAGTTCTTCAGCATCAACCTCCCAACATAACTAAAGGCATCAAATTTGCACGGTAGTTGCCAAAAAAAGAAATTACGTATCTGAGTTTTGATAGGGATTTTGTGAAAGGGATTGCGGCTATTTTAAGAGATTCATCTCTCTCCCCCCCCCCCCTTCCCAACCCCCACCCCCAGCACTACTCCCCACACCGAAGGCTTCCTCAATACTCTGAAGATGTGGGGAAGGGGCAATAAGGCTGCTGTCACACTGATGGGGGCCTTCACTAGATTAGCAGATGGGGCGGGTACCATTGGATACAATCCGATGGATAAAAGAAACTGCTAACTAGACAGGGAGAGGCTTGATCCCCCCCCCCCCCGCATGGTTGGAGAGAACTTAAATGGTTGCAGCCCCTACCCCACCTAGCTGTGAAATCCAACAATTTGCTTACATGGGTTGGAAGTAGGCGTTGTGTAATGGGGGGGAGGATGCGCAGTCGCCCTGTGGGTGTAGCCTGCCCCTCAATGATAGGCATAGCGAATGCGGTATGCACAGAGCACATAGATGCAGCCCATCACACGTCCTCTCTGTCATAATGGCGAGCATTTTGCTAGTAATTAGTGCTGTTTTTCTAGAGAAAGGTGCTGGAACTCGCCACAAATTCCTCCCTTCTCTTGTAATGGCAATGACACACACCTGGGAGGTGCCGGAATTGAGTTCCGGCTGGGGGGGGGGGGAAAGACCTGCTAGTAATGTATGCTTTTCATCTCTTGTGTGAGATGAAATTATCTAGAGCTACAACAGTGCTGCTGTTACAGATGTAGGATTGCAGCCAAGCTACTTACCCAGGATTATGAAATGTATGGGACTTCTTGGTAGACCTGGTTTGGTTTAGCCATTGGTCAGTTCGACTTGAGCATGGCAGGGGTTTCTTCTCTTCCCAGTCTCTTCTCTGATTCCCGCCCGCCCAGCAACTTCCCATTTATTATGTGGGTTAGTTAATTTCTCACATCATCTACAGAGGAACTCCCAATTTCTTTTTTTAAAACGGTGAACGAACGTCTCTTCCTGCCGCCAGGAGGCAACCAGGGATGCTGGTTACAGGTATGGCTGTTCCTATTTAGATTCTTGCAGAACGAAGAATGCCAAAACTGAAGGCTTATGGGTCTTGGCAGATGGCCTTCATGTGTGAGTGGTGTTTGGGCTATTCAAGCGCTGGGACTTGGGGAACTGAGATCACTGTTGGTACATTTGATGCTCCAGTCTCTTGATCAGGCATAGGCAAACTCGTTCCTCCAGATGTTTTTGGGCCTACAACTCCCATCATCCCTAACCACTAGTCCTGTTAGCTAGGGATGGTGGGAGTTGTAGTCCCAAAACATCAAAAGAGCCAAGTTTGCCTATGCCTGCTCTTAATCACTGGAGGAGTAGCATTCTGCATTGCTGCTAGGCAAAGCAGCATCTGCTGAACATCAGCCTGCCACGTTGCGCTTAACTACAGAAGAGAGAAGGTGGTAACCTTACATGCAACTGCTGCATTTAAACAGTTACAAATGGAGAATTATATGTTGCAGGTCAACAAACGAGTTAGAATTGTAAAGCATAACTATTAATATCTTTGGTTGGGGTGTCATATTGTCCTTGACCACAAGATGCCACTGCAGTATCTAAACATTGATTCTGGCAGGGGGTGGAGGAATATCTGTCCAACGGCGATCAATTTTTCCATACGAAACGGGTAGTTTAATAGCATGTATGCCTAAATGGCAAACATGAGCTGGCTTTGTCTCAGATTAGGTGTTATTTTAATGTCTGAATTTCTGGAACTTGTAATTTGGTAAGGCTGCTGGCTCAGTTTATACGTCTACTTGGAATTGTACCAGGAGAGTTTGGTGCCTAAGGCAGAGTAGACCCAATCTGGCGAACTGTGTAGGGAGCTCAGCCCCAAGGAACTGGAAGTAGCAGTTTGCTGTGTTCTCTTGGCTAGCAAGAAGACATAAACTTTTGTTTAGAGTTGCTGCCTCAGTCCTGGTTAAAACTATGCTTGCTGAAGTAACTTGGTTGGGAACTAAGTGTTTATGTGCTACTAATTTCACGCATGGCTATATGGCAGTAACAAACCCTGGTAACATTTATGTTTAAGAAGGGTGGGGCACCTCCAACAGGTCTAGTTAGGCCTAGCAAAGGTCCTGATTTGACCTGTTTCCCACAAGCCAAGCCCATTTGCTGTCTTCAGATGCAGGCAAATGCTTGGTTGCCATGAATTTGAAGTCTGTTTGCATTGGAAACCACTTTCAGTGGGACGTCAAAACTCGTGGCTCTGAGCAGAATTATTGCAAAGGCAATGTGTCTCAGCAACCATCAGGTGATCGGCACTGGTACATTGCCTTTAAAAGTCACTTCGCAAGCGTGTTTTAATGAGACAACTTGTTCCTCATCTTGTGTGACCCTGAGGGTCAGAGAAAAAGAGAGAGTTTGATTCTTTTTTAAAAACCAAATCCATAAAACATGGTGTGGTAATTAAAATATATCTGTTTAATTGTAAGGGGGCGGCGGTCTACATTGCTGAAGCAGACCTGGCAGGGCCTGGCCAAAGCAGTGGGTGCACTTTCTCCTTCCTTGACACTTGAGTAAGGACAGAGGCACCGGTTTGCCCCCAAGATGGGGCAGTACATGTCTTGCATGTGTGTCATCGCACACACAATGTCACACATGTCTCCCCATACCATGCAAGGCCAGTGCAGCCTTCCCTGATGGGCCCCCTCAACATTGGTGGGGCTGGGCCACCTTCAAACAAATATTGAGGGGTCCTAAGACACCTCTTCCCCCTAGAGTTGGTGCACCTGGTTAAGGATAGGATAGTGACCAGCTTTGTGATGTGAACAGAGGCGACCATTTTAAGGCCTGTAAATGTTGGAGCAGACAGCCTTATTTAAGCTCAGAAGGGATCTGTAGCTGGTCGTGACCAAACACTTTTTATATTGCCTGACATTTTCTTCCTGATAGTGCGCGCGCGCATATATTCCCAGATCAGCACATTTGAGACAATAAGCCTTTCCCCCCAGCTTGGAGGGGCCTACTTAGGCAGAGGAACAAGAGTAATAAGTGTCGCTCTGTATAATCCTCATTAGCTGCTACAGCTTAGAGAAGGAAATCCTCAGAGGGAATTCAGGATTTCACTTTAAAAAAGAAAGAGGGGAAAGATTTGCTTATGCAATAAAATCTGGCTTGTGCATAATATGACATACACAGAGTTGTGGTTTTTTTCTTCTAAAAAGGAGAGGAGCTGCAAGAGTTAATCCTCACAAAACAATGCTCAACCTAATAAAACAAAAAGCCTAACCCAAACCATTGGTTGGTGTGTGTTTTTTTACTTTTGACATGGTTATAAGGTGCAAAGGAGGTCAAGGACACCAGTATCTATGCAGCAGGCATAAAACTCAGCAGATGCTGCTTGTCTCACTGCAGGTTTACAGGTGCGCAATCTAGGTCAGTTGCTCTGTTTGCTTTTTTTGTGTACACACACACACACACACACACACACACACACACACACTCCTGGCTGGATTAGGACATGGCTAGTGCTTTGGTACCGATATGCCACTTCTACTGTGCATGCAAAGGCTTTAACCCTTCTTACAGCTATTCATTTCAGTATCTCAAGTGTGTCTTACGTTGCTCAGTTTTATAGAGTGTGTTAGTAAAGCTTGGTGCCACAGAGCATGCCGCAAGAACCCAATGTTTACTTGTGGCAAATAATATGTATGTGTGGCAAGGTTTTACAAAGCATCTCTACCGATTAGAAAAAGTGACAAAATCACCCAGTCAGTGAAATGTTGACAGAGAACACGCTAGGTACCTACCCACTGCCACAATGTTTGTAGCTGCAGCTATATACCATACTGCAAGCAATGATCTGACAGGTGTAAAAAGTACAGCCATACCTCGGGTTACAGCCGCTTCAGGTTGTGTTTTTTTTTCCGGTTGCGGACTGCCAAAACCCGGAAGTACCGTAACGGGTTACTTCCGGGTTTCGGCGGTCACGCAAACGCAGAAGCGCCGAATAGCAACCCGTGTGTGCGCAGTCGCGGGTTGCGAACGCTGCGGAATGCGAATGTGCATCCCACATGGATCATGTTCACAACCCAAGTGTCCACTGTACAGTGGTACCTCAGGTTACATACGCTTCAGGTTACATACACTTCAGGTTACAGACTCCGCTAACCCAGAAATAGTGCTTCAGGTTAAGAACTTTGCTTCAGGATGAGAACAGAAATCGTGCTCCGGCAGCGCGGCAGCAGCAGGAAGCCCCATTAGCTAAAGTGGTGCTTCAGGTTAAGAACAGTTTCAGGTTAGGAACGGACCTCCGAAACGAATTAAGTACTTAACCCGAGGTACCACTGTATTCTTTAGTATCTGAATCTAGATAAATATGGTTCTGAACAACCAGCTTATCCTATTGCTTGAACAGCTCCAATGGAAAGGCTGGAGGTTGTATGGTGACATAGCTCCCTATTGAGAGAGCAGCTTTGAAGACCTTGGGGGCAAGTGACTGAATCCTAGCCAAGGTAAAAGCAGGAAGAGCCATAAGCAGGAGCTGTAGGTCAGTTCCCAAAATGAAGTATATGTACTGTGTATGCAATGAATATGCCAAATGACACCAGAGTTGGGGCTGCCCCAAGAGGAAGGACAAAATTCATCTTCCCATCCTTCCATGTACTGACTCCAACCAGGCTGGTGGCTGACTAGATAGCATTCAGCACATATGAGAGCAGTAGTTTAGGGGAAGGCAAAGCAAGCCTCCCAACACCTTTTTGCTATTCCCACCCACCCAAATCTTTACTGCTGCTTCATTCTGGTGTAGTCACATGGTGACAACAGCACAACCACACTTTTGCAAAAGCAAAAAAAATAGCTAACTGGTTTTCTTGTGTGTGTGTGTGTGTGTGTGTGTGTGTGTGTGTGTGTGTGTGTGTGAGATATACAAGATAGAAGATATACTTGTTTTTAGTAGCTATGATGCTATTGCACCCACAATAAAAGCCTTTATGCACTCACTGCAATATGCTTCCTTCACGTTGTTTCCTATCTGCTTTGGTGAAATTCATTCCTTTTTCTTTCGTGCTTCATGTTGGAACATTTAACTGGAGCATCATCGACAAGTTTGCCAAGGAATTTGATACTGGTTACCTCACTGTTTAGAAAACAAAATAAATTGTTCTCGTTGCTCAAGGTCCTTAGCAGATCAGTGCTTTAATAATCAAAGACAACCAAGCAGACTCAGAAACCATCATGTTGCCCTAGTGCTGGGTGGTGGCAAGAGTGGTTAAGAACTTGCAGAAACCCATCAGCACTAGGCGGACACCAAGCAGAAGCACATCATCATGATAAAACACCTAACTCAGGCAGCATTTGTATGTTCATTCACTTGTTAAAGTGATTGAGAGCTTGGCAGCACTTCCGAAGAAGAGTGGGAGCTTGCTTGTCCTCCATGGTGAAGGAAATTGCAAACACTTCTGTTGCTGAGACACTTAAAAAGAAACCCATTCAATTAGTATTGGACAAGTTTCTATGTGTTCATAAAATAATGGCTGTTAGAAAGAAGCGAGCGAATTCACCTTTTTCTCCCCAAAAAGGCATTTTTAAACACATCTTTTGGCGACTTCCTTTATGGCTTGAAATGTAAGGAAGATTAACTTTGGCAATTTAAAAGCCTAGCTGTAAAAATAGAAAAATTGCTGCTATATGGCTGCTATTTTTTAATGGGAGTTCCTGCATGATGTTTGGAGAATGTCAGTAAAAAAACAAACACTTTAGAGACAAATACATAGTACGTTATAAAACTGCAACAAACCTGTCTGCTACTAGGAGTGAAATTTGTCCGCTTATCCAAAATGGAGGATGGTTCTTGTTGCTTTTTCCACTTTGTATCTGCCCATGCATGTGTACGCACAGTCTATAAAAACCACACGCAGCTGTTTTAAAATCCGAGGGAGCATGGAAAGCCATGGGTTTGCATTTTTATACCAAGAAAAGCTGCCTTTTCCTTTTCTCCATCAGTATGCATAATCTTGCAATGTTCTGCATCATGCTGCGCTGCAATTCTGCCACATCACAGTCAAGCAGAGTTTGTGTGTGTGTTTTTGTGTGTCAAGTGTTAACGTGGACAAAATTTTGTACCGCTTTTCTGCATTTTGTGCACAGAGCAAATACACCCAAGAGAAAGAGGATTGCTCCTACCAGTCCCCGCTTGTTTCCATGCACGTGGTCAAATGTGAAACCAGTAGATAGAACCTCATCTCACCTAAGAGTAGATTTAAAGCAGGCTAGTGTGGTCTTGCTCCTCTGCCTGCTCACCAAATGTAGAATATGTAGGGAACAGGAGGGATCCTACCATTGCCATGTAAGGGTGAAATTGTTAGGTCCTGGAATGATGGCAGTGAAGAGGAGGGCATAACCATTCTAGCAAAGTACAGGGGTAAAAAACAACCACCCCACACTGTTGTGAAAGCCAGGCTGGGAGACTGTAGAACTCTACAGTCAGAGCAAAACTTCAGGCTGAGTCTGTCTTCTCTCAATAAAGCTTCAAGGACTCAGAGGTTCCCTGAACACAAAGGGACTGGTGTTGGTGGAGAGAAAAATTATATAGGGAACAGCAGTGGAGCAGTTAATTTCACCGGTTCTGAATGAAAAGGACTATGTGCAAACTCTAGCTTGTTGGTGTTCTTCTTCCCTGACCTGTTAAGAATAAACCCAACCTGAAACATTCAATATGCAATACTTTCTGGCTATATATTTTGGATGGAAAAAAGCATCTTAAAGGTAAAAGATTCATTGTAACGGGTTTAAACCAGACCAAATAATCAGGAAGCATTTATAGCTAAACAATTTTTTTTATTGAGGTTGTTTTTTTGTTTGTTTTTTGCAAAATAAAACACAAAGAACCCCCCACCAAGATTAAAGGCCAAAGGCAGAATTAAACCAAATGAACCAGCCACTTGGTTACAGTAGCTGATAACTAATACAGCTGGTTATTATTGCATATACCCCTGGTTCATTTATGCACGTCCATGTCAGTTTGGCAAGATTACAATCATAGAGAAGCTTTGGTTTTGTAAAACTTTAGTAATAGTAATACTTATCAAAACATATAACCTAATATAATTCAGGCTCAATCTACACAGAATGGCACAGACCCATTTGACTAAATCATGATCTGCCCCCAACCCATGCATATAGCAAGTATCAACTGCTTCACAGGTAAAGGAAGCTAAGCTCTCTCACTTTGTGCCTCCTGTGTACTTTGTCCCTTCTCTCTCTCCATAAGACCTCCCCCCCACCCCCATCACTACCTAATATTGGATACAACTGGTTGCAGTTAGGGTACTCCTTTTGCTTTACAAAGGAGGCCCTCACGGACCCAAGCTTAAAATAACAGGTCTGCTCCTTTCACATGAAATTCGAGCCAAAATTGGTTTTGCTAATGATGAACACTACTGCTGACCATCAGTTTATACCATCCAGCTTGCAGTCATTTTTTGCTTCATAGCCCTTTATCAGAGTGCAACGATATTCCTTTTGGGTAAATGGAGCTGGTCTTTTAATTTCTACACTGAAACATATTTCTTACTGTCCTCGCCAGAGGTTCTACCTTCATCTATCACCCAGAACCTGGATTATTTTGGAAAGTTGGGTGGGCTTTGCCACTTTTCCTGTCCTTAGCAACCTGGTTTGGACTCAGGGTTGGGTTAGTAGGAACAGAAAATGGGATAGCTCTTCCAAAGGGCATGTTGAGGCACCTGCAGGAGAGAACAAAGGAAACCAAGAAAAGGCAGTTGATAAGCTTGACTGGAGAACTATACGTATAGCAGGAATAGGCGACTCTTTCTTTTTCCTCTAAAGCTTCTGCCACTGCTCCCACCCCACCCCTGACCTAAGCACAATGCTCATAGCTCTAACCACACCTACCTTCTGTGGCAAAGTTCAGGGAATGCTAAGATGCCACCTCCATCCACTCTGCTTGCTCATAGTGTTCACTCGCCTCCAGTCTGCAATACTCGCCTCCTAAATATTTATTTCCCTCCCTAATTCTCCATATTAATTGGTGGCCAATGTGGGGGTTAGGAAACTCCCAGCATGCTGCTCTTCCACATGGCTGGAAACAGCTGGGGCACCAAAGTAACGTCTAGGCTAGGTCACAAACACTTCACACACAAAATGAAATCCCACCGTATAATATATAGTAGTGCATTTACTATTGAACATTAGCATCACTGCCAGTGGGGCCATTGCCAAAGATAAGGGAAGGAAAGTGATGGGCCAGGCTTCAAACCAAAACTGGTGTGAGTGGAAAACAATTTTAGGAGTCCATCGTTTAGGTGCATAAACCAAGGCAGGTGGGAAGAGGAATCAGTTGCTTGAAAGGCAGTCTTTAAAAGCTCTTATGCTATCCTTCCCCCAAGTAGCTCAGAGGACAGAGATAATAGAATCATAGGATTGTTTAGTTGAAAGGGACCCTGAGGATCATGTAGTCCAGCCCCCTGCAATGCAGGAACATGCAGCTGTCCTGTACGGGGATCAAACCTGCAACCTTGGCGTTATCAGCACCACGCTCTCACCAACTGAGCTATCCAGTTGCTATGCATCCAGATGGAGTGCATGTTGCATTTTATCCCCGCAGCAACTCTGTAAGGTAGGTTAGGCTGAGAAAGAGAGAGAGAGAGATGGCTGCAAGGTCATAGAAGTAAGCTTCACAGCTGAACAGGGATTTGACCTCAAGCCTCCTAAGTCCAGCACATCACCCATTATACTACACTGGCTCTTTTGGAAAGGAATTATCTAGTTTACTGCAAAAATATTAAGACTTGATGCAGAAAAGCGTTGTAAGCTTGGTGTGGGGCTGTGCATGCATTATTAAAACAAAAAACTTTTGTCGTTTCTCTTTTCTCTCTCTCATTTTTTACTTCATTAGTTCTAGATATAATTTTATTGTATTGTGAAAACTTTTAATAAAAATTTCTAGGGGGGAAAGGGAGCTTTTCCTGGGATATCTTTTGCAGCATATTTAAAAAGGCAAGACATACTTGTACACCTTACTGACATGACAGCAGCCATGGGTAATAAGCCTGACTGGTGGTGCCTGCAAAAACCCTTCTTTTGTTACAGGTGGCACAGTTGTGGTGTATCCACCACAGACCTCTGGGGTGCGAACTCTACACCTGGATGGTCCAGCTCAAAGCGCATTGATGCACTTGGAACATCTTACAGAGGCAAGCAGTTTGCCCATGCTGCCATCATGTCTGTTTCGGTGCTCGGAGATTATTTGGGCCAGAAAACCACTGACAGTGAATAGGTGGGTGGGTCGCTCCTATATGAATATAACAGAAGGGATCAACTTATCTCCACAGCCCTTACTTAACATGTGGATATTCAACAAGCAAGCAAACAGTTTTAAATATACAGATATTTCTTTAAAAGGCGTAGCCATCTATAAAGAAACAAACCAAGTAATTAACTAAAAGTCTTACTGCCTTTAGGTTTAGGTCCCTAGGAAATCTGCAGTGGATAAAGACATAAGTGTAATGAGGTCTTCTAATTATTTTAAAATGGTCCTTTTGAAAATAAAGACATTGAAAGCCATGGAACACATAAAAGAGGAAGTATTAAATTTCACACGGCTGTTGCATTCTGTCCTTAAATGGCAAATACTGGGAATACATCGGGTGCAGTTGAAAAGGTAAATTACACTTCATATTCTTCAGCTGGAGAAAAAAAAGATATAAATTCTGTATAACTTTGTTGTCACTGGATCATGTTACATCCCATTACTTCAGAAAGAATAAGGATCTAATTGTTGTGAATACATAGGGTTTGGAAAGAAGTTGGGGGGGGGCAGTTGCCTAGCAAGAGTTGGTTTGTTGCTAGGATGGCAATTTAAGCCAGGGAGGTTTGTCAGAGATGTTCATCATATTTCATTGTACTTGCAAGAGGAGAAACAAAAGAAACATAGTCTAAATCAAAGAGTTCCACAATAACTGTGGTCTGTGAAAGAACAATGCTGAAATAAAGACCTTCACATACATACACAACTGTATAAAAATACTGTCCACTTTGGAGATTGAAATATTAATTGCTGGGGTTTGTTGTCGGTTTGTATAAAAAAAGAAAGAAAAAGAAAAGCAATACTGATTTTATACAGTATTTTAGCTTATAAACAAACAAAAATACAAACGTTTGACATTTTAAGGAGCAGTTTCACACCCACTTCAGGTGAGCTTGTGCTTGTTGACCTTAGAGATGATAAATGCACACAGGTGGAATAAAAACAAGTGCCCCAAACATCTTCTGCACAACCCACCAGAAACGTCTGTGGAAGCACCATTGAAATGAACCCCCATTTACTTCAATGGCATCTGGTACAAGAATGGTTCTCAGTGGACTGAGGTGCTCTCCTTCATGATAAGACTTCCTCTAAAGAAATGTTCTCCAAGCCACTCTATTGATAGGTTTGCCTCTCCTTTTCTCAGACAACAACTGTGGAGGAATTCCAGAAGCACCACTTTCGTTTTGAATGATGTTTATTCAGTGCAATGTCTTCCTTTTCTCTTTCCTTTTTAATACGCTGGAAATGATCTTCTTCCTTAAGGTACCACACAGGAGGCCAGCGGTGCCTCTCGAAATATTCCTGATTATCTGTATTAAACAAAAAACAAAGAAGTCCCCAAATAAGTAATGAATTCTGTAACTAGGACAACATTTTAATTCTGCTAATAGTTAGAAATTAGTTTCTATGGCATCAAGACAGTTAAGAAAAGTAGTTACTTAGAGCTATGTTGGATACAACCCAGTAGTATATCCAGGACTGTTACTTCTACATACCAGAACCTGAAATCTTGTGCAAAAATCCAGGAGAATCTCAGGCTTCATTTTTCAAATAAATATGTCATGTTTCTAGTTCTGGTAATATGGTAATATGTGTAATTCCAAATCTGTGATGGAGAACTAAGCTCTCCTCTCTCTAGTTTTGCATTTTCAGATAATAGGGAAACTGAAAAAATAGGTATTTGCAAACTGTATTTACAAAACAACATAAAATGCTAGAATACAATAGCTTAAAAATATAAATTCGAACTCTGCAATGATAAGAGATGCTGCAGAAATAAAAGAAGTATACATACAACAGCAATACATAATAGCTCTGTTCTGATGTCAGACAAATTGTGAGACAAGTCTGATTTTTAAAAAAAGAAAACGGTGAATTTTAGCAGTGCAGCAAAAAATAACCCATGATACAAGTGACGTGGGAAGAATCTAATGTCAACCTGTGGTCTATAACCCCAGATATTAGCAATAAATATAAGGGATTATTGAGCCTATGCATGCATATACTGCTTTGATGTTATATCCAGTAAGTGGAAGTGAGATGGTTCCAGAGGCAGCCACCCATCAGGGAATGATGGCCAGGTATAATTCTGCTGCCACACTGAATAAGCTTCTAGGCAGGTTGCCTGATGTTTAAACAGTACTATCAATATTTATAATGCAAAGTATTAATGATCAAATAAAAAAGAGGAAGTTCAAAACAAATCCAGTGCATATCAATATTCCCCCCCCCCTCAAGCTAATGGAGCAAAACCAACTCCTTTCAAATCCATAGGCTAGGCTAAGCAGAAAGCAATATTATTCTCATGTAACTACTACTACATGGGGAGGAGAGCAATGCTATCAATGAAATTCACATGCATCTCAATCTCTAGTAAATGGGTAGGCAAACTAAGGCCCGGGGGCCATATCCGGCCCAATCACCTTCTAAATCTGGCCCGCGGACGGTCTGGGAATCAGCGTGTTTTTACATGAGTAAAATGTGTCCTTTTATTTAAAATGCACCTCTGGGTTATTTGTGGGGCCAGCCTTGTGTTTTTACATGAGTAGAATGTGTCCTTTTATTTAAAATGCATCTCTGGGTTATTTGTGGGGCATAGGAATTCATTCATTCCCCCCCCAAAAAAACCCACAAGGTCTGAGAGACAGTGGACCGGCCCCCTGCTGAAAAAGTTTGCTGACCCCTGACAAGTAGGGTTGTCTTCTGAAGCCATATCCATAATGTCTTTTGTGAAAGCCACAAAGACCATCAAGTAACAAAAGTTTGGGATTTCAGGCCACAGTTTAACTAATTGTAAACACATCCCCAAATTAATATATGCTTGTCTGCCCTTTCTTAAACCTCTGTTCCATCTCTGACAAACTTCACCTCCGATTCACTTCCTGCCGTCATTCACTTTTGCAACCTTCTGACTTGAATTCAAACTTTGGTCAATTCAACCAGCCTAGATTATCTTAAAACCAAAGGATCACACACGGCAGCAGCATGCCTAATACAGGTAAACAGAACTCTGGGCATGGCTCCTGATGCAGGGAGAGAGATGGTAGATGCAGCTCCTCCTGCCTGTTGCCTCCTGGCCTTTATGCTTGGTCCCTCTCTCACCTAATGTGGTGAGAAGGATTTCATGTTAAAGGTGTGGGGGAAGAGGATGAAAATGAATGGGCATGAGATGCTGAGGTTGCTCCTGCTGCTTCCCACTGCACTGGAAGATTTCAAGGTGTCCTGTGTCTGGATAGTTAGATGGCAACACCATGGAGACTCCCTTCCCTTTCCATTGTTCTCTGCCATCCCAAACCTTGCCAAAAGCTCAATGAAAACCTGGGTCTTGGGAGCCAAATGAAACAATGCAAAAATGCATGTATGAGCATGTAAATTTACTTGATTTGTAGCCCCCCCTCCTCCCCAGCTTTAGAATAGAGAGAAGGCAGATGTACAAAGATTGGAAGAAAAGGCGGAGAAAGCTTGCTAAACGGCCTTACCAGGAGATTTAGTTTTGATTTCCTTTCGGAATTTGGAACAAACACTGTTGTAGTTGGTGCAGATATAGTGCAAGCACCAAGCCGCCAGCTGGTTAGCATTGTGGAACTGGAAAAGAAGAGAACCGAATTTATATTCTGTAGGGTTAACAGTCAGTATGTGGAACAATTCTGAAGTTAAAGACAAGGGAGAATTACTCAGGGATTGAGACATCACAGCGGCACCTGACAAAAACTGACAAAGCCACAGATACAGTACTATGGAACCAGCAGGGCTGAAAACCAAAAGTGCAACAGCACCCTCCCAAAAGTTGGGACCCAGAGCAGAGCTGACTACTTTGAGTCAGGGTTGCAGATGGATTCACAATCAGAAATTAATTGAAAAAGCTGCTGGGGAAGGGCTGAAGTTGAGTGACAGAACATCTGCCTTGCATGCAAAATGTCTCAGGCATCTTCAGGTAAGACTGGGAGAGACCCTGGTCTGAAATCCTGATCAGTGCCAGACAGAGTAGGCCTTACTGAGCTAGATGTACCAATGACCTGACTGTAGAATGTAAGGTTCCACACTTAGGTAGGAACAATCAGATGCACAACTATAGAATGTGGGACATCTGGCTTGACAGCAGCACCTGTGAAAAGGATCCTGGGGTCTTAGTTAGACCATAATCTTTACATGAATAAACGGTGTGATGCAGCGCCTTCCAACTCCACAATTCTATGATACCATGACTCAGTGTTAAGGCAGATTCTTATGATTCCAGCTTGTCAATGTAAATAAAGTATTGAGGCAGCAGATCGCCAGGAACCCTGTGGTATTTATTCAGTGTTTGCTGGTCTCCCAAGACCAGAATTAAGACCAACTTTTGGGAGAGAGGGAAATGCATGAGTGTGCATTTGTAGGGGTGAATCAGTGGGCAGGGAAAGAGTTAAGTACCACTCTCATTCTCTCCTATGGATGCCCCACCCCTGCATTATCTCAGCAAACACAGGTTTGGGAACATGTGTTTCCTAAGATGATGTACTGACTTTTCTAAAGAAATAGCAGGTTGGTGGGAAGGTATCAATTCCCAGTAACCATGGTTATCTTCACAGAGGCTTTCTAAAAATTGAAATACTCTTTTGATCCTTGGGAAACAGCAACCTTCCAAGCATTATACATTCATCATCAGGAAGTTACTCCCCTCCCCCCATGTGACCACAGATATTATACTAACCTGGGCTATTTCCAAATCGTACAGCACATCTCCATCTATGCTAACACCACTCACTGATGTTTTGGTAAGCTCCTGCACAGCATGCTGCTCTGTTGGGGTTGAAGAGAAACACAAACCAGTTTACTGTGCAGCATAAATCTAGCTCCCTCCAGCCCCTGTTTCAACTGCCTTTCATCCATTGCAAGACTGCCCAAGGAAAAACAATACTACTATTTGGGCTGACATAGATTTCTTTTTTTAAAGTCATGGAATAATCTTGCTTCCAGCCACTTCTCTTTGAAACAATTGGAGGGCGGGGGGGAGGGGGAGGAAATAAGCAATTATTGGAATTAACTATCATCATATCACTAACAAAATAATTAACCATCAGATTAGAGCAGTAAAAGTAACTTGGACTGCTCTTTTATGCAATACTTGCTTGAACTGGATTAATTTAAAATTGCCCAAGCTCCATTATTAGACCCTCAAAACAGGAATTTGCAATGGAAACTTTAGTGTTCATGCTCTTTCAATTAAGAGTAATCAAGTTGCCTAATGGGCATTATGAATTGCAGACACTTATTTGTGTTTAGTAGCTTAAGCATACACAAGAATGTGGGCTAAATTAACTCAGCACAGAAAAAGAGTGGAGGAAGCAATTATGTTTTTCTAACTGAAAATATGTACTGCAGTTTGATTTTAGGAAGAAACACTGTGTGTCTGTTTTTGCCCAAAGATCGTGGGGAAAAACAACAGCTGACAATTTCAACATCATTGGCAGGAAGCTGAAGGCGACACCTGTAAAGAGAGAGAAACCTTACCTGCAAGCGCAACCAAGTGTGGGAGGCAAAATCTGTTTGCCAGTGCAATTAATTCAAGCATA
The DNA here is from genome assembly GCF_027172205.1 of Podarcis raffonei. Taxonomy (NCBI): domain Eukaryota; kingdom Metazoa; phylum Chordata; class Lepidosauria; order Squamata; family Lacertidae; genus Podarcis; species Podarcis raffonei. The sequence continues at coordinate 28,142,900 of NC_070606.1, forward strand.
TCCAACTCCTGACTGGATGATAGCTGCTTGGTGTACAGATAATCCAGAACTGCTTGCATGGAAGTCTTGTTTATATTGCGAAGAACAACCTGAGGGGTGGGGGGAAGGTATTTTTAATATACTCAGAGCTGGGAGATGATCTACTCAAGGATAAAACACTTGGGCCACATGGCTGTTGCTATTTTCCCCCAAATGCAACTCTGCAATGCTTTTATAAAACCAGAGAAAGAGGTTGAAAATAAGAACGTCTTGTTGCAGAATAATTTTATTATTTATACCCTGCTCATCTGACTGGGCTGCCCCAGCAACTCTGGGCAGCTTCCAACTTATATAAAAACATAAAAAAACATTAAACATAACAAAACCCCTGTGCAGGGCTGCCTTCAGATGTCTTCTAGAGGTTGTATGGTTACTTATCTCCTTAGCTCAAGGGGGTCACATAACTCCATACCCTCCAACATTTCTCCAATGAAAATAGGGATGTCCTAAGGAAAAATGTGACTTCCTGGGGTCAAATCAGAAACCAAGACGGCTTCTATATCTGGGACTGTCCCTGGAAAACAGGGACACTTGGAGATCTGTAAGAGGCCCTTATAGTAAAACAAATGAACCCCCTCGTAGTTAGCCAAATAAAAGCACTGCTCAGCTTCTGTGTTGTTAAACTAAAAAAGAACAGCGGACATTTTATTTTCAGCAGGTCATCACCATCTGTTTTGCACAGCAACGTATCAAGTGGGAATGCCCTTGCAGATGGGGTAGTTCAAATTAGATAGTGAACTATTTGTGCACCACAGATGCACTGTTTCCATTCTGGGCGGCTGTTTTGCTAATGTCTTGTAAAGGACCAAGTTGGCATAGATTGACCCCTTAGGATGAAGGCTCTCCACAGAGAGCTGCAGGTTAAGCCATGGACAACAAAATCTTCCCCAACAAAATCAAGGAACTTAAAAGTCCTTAACTTCAGCTTGATCATGCACATGTGTTTGTGCATGCACACATGCACGCACAAGCAAGGATGAATGTACATCCATCATGAGCCGAACTCCTGAAGGGGGAAAAAACCCTACATATATCAGGTGAAGAAAAATAATAGGCACAATATATACAATGTCAAGGGCACTTCACATTGTCATTTTTGGACTTTGCCTCTGCATTAGCTCATTCTTGTTCTTAATATAAACACCGAGCAGCTAAAAATAATTCAGAGGTGCTCTCTGGGCTGCTGATTATTTTTCAGCACCTTACAGTATTACCTTTCCTAGGACAATTGCTTTCAGTAACTCCGTGTTTGCTGCTACAAACACTCCCTTAGCGCTTCCAACAACTTTCTTTCCCAAATAAAAAGTGATTATGGCTATGGGATGAGAGCCCTTTGGCAGTAATGCAGAAAGAGGCCAACCTGCTCCCCCAACGGTATAAATATAGCAGTGTTTTCCAAACTTCCGATACTTGAGACACATCAATTTTTCTGAATTAAACTTGGAGACATACTCCAGGTCTGGAAGAAAGAATGGCCAGAACACCAGCCGTGCATAAGTGCATCTGGAGATCTCTTTTAAAAAGCAGAGTGTTGTCATGCCCCTCTGCACTAGGACAAACTGAGTCATCCTACCATAGCACAACACTGAAGCACACTGGAATTACCTGCCCCTACATAAAGAAAGGAAGCCTCAGAGCACTCTCTAATTCATTCATTAAATTCCTCACAGAACTCCAACAGGTCTCGTTAAATTACAGAAAGGTAGTGCAGCACATGCTCTGAAATATATGTTTGGGGCTTTAAAAAGGGTGTGTTGTTGTTGTTTAAAGATAATATGTGGGTCTGTCCCAACTGATCGAGCCTATCCAGCTGCTCCTCGTGGCTGAACTTGACAAATAGGCAACATGGTACCCTTGAATATCTGTCATCCTCCTTGACCGCACAAAGGCACCATTCACGAGATACCTGGGTATCCCTCACAGCTCACAGAGACCTCCTACTCACTAAGAGAAGCGCTTGCATTGGTTCATCAGCACTGTTGCTGTTTTCTTTGACATACCTTCCCATTCTTCCTTTCTCCCTCATATCCTGCCATTATTGATTTTTTAAAAATGTTTGTTCCATTTGGAATTGTATTTTGGAATGACTTAGTGACATTCTTAAGGGACTGTTCTCCATCTCCTACCCCTTCCTACCAACTAAGCCACTTGGGATTCAAATGCACACATTTTCGTGAAAATGTGAGGAAAGCAAGTTGCCCTTGCCCACGGTGATGGGAAAGCTCTCCCGGCTGGATAATTGTAGAGTCAGAAGGGACCTTGGGGGTCATCCAGTACAACTGCCTGCAATGCAGGAATCTCAACTAGATCATCCATGACAGATGGCCATCTAACCTCTGCTTAAAAACACCCAAGGAAGGAGAGTCCATCCCCTTATGAGGGACTGCATTCCACTGTTGAACAGCTCTGAGCATTAGAAAGTTCTTCCTGATGTCAGAATCTCCTTCCTTGTAACTCGAATCATTTGGTTTGGATCCTAGCCTCTGGAGCAGGAGAAAACAAGCTTGTTCCATCCTCCACGTGACAGCCCTTTAGATATTTGAAGATGGCTATCATATCTCCTCTCAGTCTCCTCTTTACCAGGCTAAACCTACCCCATTCCCTCAACTGTTCCTCATAGCAGACAGAGGTACTTTTCATTATTACAGTTTTCCTCAAAAAAAAAGAGAGGGCATGATCAAATGTGAGAGGGAGTGGTCCTACTAATGTGTGGTTAAAGGACTGAGCTACAAAGACCAAGACCAACAGCTCCCTTAAACAGATGTTGCACTGCTGAGGGACAATTACTATATACTTTCTGACAGAAAAATAGGCTTTAAACATCATCATCAAGATGTGGTCAATCCCAGCCTCCACCTTTTCTATAGCATGTTAAATGGCCCTGAATGTCAAAGAGCACAAATTTCTGAAGAATCAGAATAAACCCTATGTTCATCACAGGATTAATTTCAAATTGTATCCTCAGGAAGTAGATAAAACTTTCATTGCAACCCAAAAGGCCTAGCAAAACCTGATTAACTCTGGTTATTTTGTCTTACCTTCGCAGCTAAATGTAATTAAAAATGTAATTCCTAAGGCCACATTTAAAAAAAAATATTCAAATACTTTCCCTGTACTTCAGCCTTTTTTGTGCATGCAAACAGTTTTCAGGGAAGAGTCATCTAGTCTCTTCCTCACCCACCCTGTAAACTCTGTGAGACTCAGAAAGAAAGAGTGAGGAATAGGAAGCAACCTTCTTCAAATTTCAGTGTGAGAGTTGTGCCAACTACTTCTCGTTAGCGTCCTCCCATTTCATCAGTATGTATTGCTGCTCTCTATTCCAGTGTTGTACAAGAAGAGAGGCATATCCAGAATTACATGGCCAAAACAAATACTGCCAAAGAAGGAAGTCTTGACTCGCAAGTAGGGAATCTGTCAGTTTCAGTTTCTTCCAGTTTCCAAACTTAAGTTCAGTTCTTCATATCAGATTGTGATTTTAAAAAATTAAAAAGCTCTGCCCAATAATTCATCAGCATTTTAGTGCAAATCTCTCCTAATATACACAATTTTTAATATCCAATTTTGTACAATGTACACATTTTTGGAAGGCAATGCTGCCTTATATAATGCATTTTTGTATGTTATTTTTTCATAAATGTATGCATTTGTATGCACACTTTACCTCAGTAAGTACATTTTTTGTAAACATTAGTTGGCTGCACAACTGCGCTGTAACATTCAGAGAAGTGCAAATTTCAAAAGATGGCTGTTTCCTGGTTTGTGTATTGTTTCCAAAGTGTGAATTTGGTAGATTTGCCTTTAAATGTGTTTCCAAAGTGTGAATTTGGTAGATTTGCCTTTAAATGTGAACTCAATTAAATTTCTTCCACATCTATACTTGCAAGCTTTGACTGTTTTTTGTTTTGTTTTTTCAATTGAAAAGAAAAGGGAGGAGTTAAGTACATGCTTCCTTTATAGGTGAGCGGCTATAAAGAAGCAACACCCTCCCAAGAAATAATATAATACAGCTCCACTGTATTATGATACCCAGCTCTACCTCTCTTTTAAATCAGAACCAGTGAGGGCGGTGAAGGTCCTGTGTGAGTGTCTGGAGGCGGTTGGAGGATGGATGGCGGCTAACAGATTGAGGTTGAATCCTGACAAGGCAGAAGTACTGTTTTGGGGGGACAGGAGGCGGGCAGGTGTGGAGGATTCCCTGGTCCTGAATGGGGTAACTGTGCCCCTGAAGGACCAGGTGCGCAGCCTGGGAGTCATTTTGGACTCACAGCTGTCCATGGAGGCACAGGTCAAATCTGTGTCCAGGGCAGCTGTTTACCAGCTCCATCTGGTACGTAGGCTGAGACCCTATCTGCCTGCGGACTGTCTCGCCAGAGTGGTGCATGCTCTGGTTATCTCCCGCTTGGACTACTGCAATGCGCTCTACGTGGGGCTACCTTTGAAGGTGACTCGGAAACTACAACTAATCCAGAATGCGGCAGCTAGACTGGTGACTGGGGGCGGCCGCCGAGACCATATAACACCGGTCTTGAAAGCTCCCAGTACGTTTCCGAGCACAATTCAAAGTGTTGGTGCTGACCTTTAAAGCCCTAAACGGCCTCGGTCCAGTATACCTGAAGGAGCGTCTCCACCCCCATCATTCTGCCCAGACGCTGAGGTCCAGCGCCGAGGGCCTTCTGGCGGTTCCCTCACTGCGAGAAGCAAAGCTACAGGGAACCAGGCAGAGGGCCTTCTCGGTAGTGGCGCCCGCCCTGTGGAACGCCCTTCCAGCAGATGTCAAAGCGATAAACAACTACCTGACATTCAGAAGACATCTTAAGGCAGCCCTGTTCAGGGAAGTTTTTAACGTGTGATATTTTACTGTATTTTTGGTTTCTATGGAAGCCGCCCAGAGTGGCTGGGGAGGCCCAGCCAGATGGGCGGGGTATAAATAATAAATTATTATTATTATTATTATAAATAATCAAGGTATAGGCTACAGTCTTCAGCATTATTCTGACTGCAAGGGGATGGGTTGCCATTTTGCCTCATGTCCTTGACAGGCACATGCAAATCTAGTGTCAGCATGAAGCAACCTTGGGTTCCTGTCACGGCACCAACAGGGTACACCTCACGGAAACTTGCCTCTTCAAAGCTTTCACCCTGGAAGATTTCTCTTTAGTGGCCACCATTGTGTTTTCCCCACAGTGAACTGGTACTACATCAGAGTGGGGATTGAATAGGTGGGATGATGGGTGCCAGGGAAAACAACAACATGGCTCTCAGAAGCTTTGCCATCTCCTACAGCTAAAAACGAAACAAGAAAAGCCCACAACTGTGCCATAGTGTGAAATAAGTTCTCCATGAATCTCAAGCGGGCCAACCCACATGGATGGAAGGAGGTCCAAATAGGGTACTTTGCCAAGAGCACCCTCAAACCTGGGTGAAATCTACACACATAGAAAAACCATTCTGAAAATTCTTTTTTTAAAAATACATTGAATTTTCCATAAGGCTCACCATCGCCATCTACTGTCACATTGTATATTGCACTTAAAGCACAGTTCAACGTTTTATTTGACGCTGTATAGCCGAGGCCCCAGATCCAGTCCTAGGAACATTAAAAGTTAGGGTGGAGCTCCCCTTCCCACTTTGGACATCCTCAGTTAAGTGCAACTATATTCAGCACGCCTTAGGGAAACCCCGAGCCACCTTAAACTAAACGCTGGAGGCATTGCTGCCAAATGGAAGCTGGTGGATTTCTTGACAGGGAGTGGAGCTAACAGCTAGGCACTGAACAGGAGGCAAACTAATACTAGCCAATCTCCAAAGCCACACAATATACCTATGAAAGCAACCCACAGGTGTTCCAGAGGCATTTTGAGCAGGAGCTGTTCTTGGGGGTTGGCTAGTGAAAGTAACTACTGCAAAAAGTGCAGCAACTGTCACTTTGTTTTCCTCCAGGAAAATTTAGCTAATATGATGTTAAATAAATGCAGAATCCATTCAAGCTCAGTTGCAAAATAATAATAGTAACGTTTGGAATCCACTGTTCTAAAAAGACAAGCGCAGTTTCTAGCTGCCACTAGGGGAGGGCAAAGACCCACCATCTCTCACAGAGGCTTAGATTTAGGTGGATTAAATTTGAAAACTGGAGATATTTTCGTCGGTGTCTGTTGCAAGGACTAAGTGTGAATGCATGAGTTATTGCTGCAAATAACCTGTTCTCCCTGCAGAATTTCAAAACAATAAATAAATTAGAAGCAGCTCATTATATTTATGTCAAATTGCCTCAGTCTCTACGTGCAATACACATCTTGGAACCAACTACTTTCCGGTACATTTCCATGGCTGCGCTTGTACTTTTGAACTTAAAGATCTCAGTTGCGGTGCTTTATGTGCTTCAGAAATCCAAGTCTTTGCAATTAATATTTTAAGGTTACCAAGAAGAACACGAGCTATTAGGGTTTATAATTAGGAAGCAGATTGTAGAAAATGAATATATGTTCTTGTTGCAGGAGAGCTGCTTACTAAAAAATCAAGGTATGTATTTTTAATGAGCCACCTGCTGAGCGTGCCTCTGGGGAGGGAATTATGCTTACTGCTGTTTTAAAAGTAATGAGAAAAAATTTAAAGTAGAACACAGACTTCCAGAATATTAAATACAAAAAAGGGAAAAAAAAGAAGAGAAAGAGAAAGAAAGCTAAGCCACAGCATTGCTAAGGGGTATCATTTTCCCTTGATGTGGATGCTTCCCTCAATACTCAAGCAGAAAGCAAAGCTGCTATCGTTAAAATGTGATAAATAATTAGGAAGCTGTCCCAAGCATCTGAGTTTTAACAAAAACTAATCAGGCTGGGATGAGCTGATCTGCCCTTCTTATTTAAAAGCATAAATACGATAGTCTCTTTCCATGTTGCCACTAGCACTTTAGCATTCCAGATGATACTTCATAGCAGTGCAGATAATGAGTATTCTTCACTTTAAGAATGGAGGTGTCTCAAGGATCTTCTTTAAAAAATAATAATTTAAGACTGTAGTAGGTTTTTATTTAGAATTCTGGTTAAGGTCTGGCCAGCGCCATACCGAAGGCAACTTTATCACAAAACTGCTCTGCGGCATTTGCTCTGTAGCACAGAATCATAGAATCTGTAGACCTGGAAGGGACCACAAGGGTCATCTAGTCCAACCAACTGCAATGCAGGAATTTTTTTTTTGCCAAGGGTGGGTCTTGAACCTGGGACCCTGAGGTTAAGACTCTTATGCTCCACTGACCGAGTTATCCCAGCATGCAGTTGCGGTGGCCGTTTCTGCCCATGCTGTAGAGGGAAGCAAGGGGCAGATGGGGCTTGTCACTCTGGGAAGGCAGCCCATCTAGGAGAAGAAAAACTGACCCTAAACCTCTGCTGCCTTGTGGGATATCTTTGGGAGAAGAGAGGGTTAAGGAGTAAACCCTACGTATTGCTTTGCTTTGCTTCGGACCATATCAGCGATGCCAAGGGTGTGTGTGTCTCTTATCATATGGGCAGCCCAGGACCTGACCTTGAGGAGGTCACTTCAATGCTGCTAAAGCAGCTGCTTGGCTTCACCTCCCGAGGCACACTCCATTGTCTCTTGAGACAGACAGGTGCCAACAACACTGGTTGTCAGTGCTCCTTTGAGCACAGTTTCAAGTTTTGTTTCCTTTCAAGCCCTAAATAGCTTATGGCTAGGTTATTTGAAGGACCATCTGCACTGATCTGAGCCTGCCTGATTCTTAAGATGGGCTTGCTTGTCAGCCTGCCAGTAAGGTCTGCTAGGTTGCTGGGCTGGGTGTAAGAGACAGGGCTTCTCAGTGGTGGCCCCACCATTATGGAGCTTCCTCCCACAGGAAGTAAACTTGGCTCTTTCATTGATTGTTTTTTTTAATGGCCTCTGGTTGTTTACATCTACTTTTAAGTACCGTATTTTTCTGTGTATAACACGCCCCCATATATAAGACACCCCCTATTTTTTGGGAACTCAAAATTAAGAAAATGGGGGGAGATTGCCCCCGTGCATAAGACTACCCCCCCCATTTAACTTTTTTTTTAGTAAAAAAAAACCCACAGAAAAGTACGGTAATTAATTTGAGGCTGCGCTGGGCTTTTATGCGTAATTCTATTACTGCTGCTGTTTTTAAAAAATAATTTCACTGATGGTTTTTTGACTGAATTGTTACACTGTTGAATTTGTATTTCATTATTTTAATTTGTTTTATGATGCAAACCACATTGAAAGGTGGTATAAAGGTAAAGAGACCCCTGACCATTAGGTCCAGTTGCGGACGACTCTGGGGTTGCAGACAAATACCTAAAATAACCCAGAAGGGATGGGATTAACATATGGATGGAAAGAGACCCTCCTCTAAATGAGGCAGTTTGCTTGATATTTAATTATGTTTCCAATAAGATCAGGCCCCTGCGGGTGTGTACTTGGCAGAGGAAAAGCTATTGTTTAGGTGTGATTTTCATGAATGATACAACATGCATTTATTTTGTAGCCTAGATTTAGAACCTGTCCAAGATGTCACAATGATTCCATTTGAAGATATAATGTGCTGCCTAGCAATTGAGACTTTCAGAATGTCTGCTTTGATAACAGAGTCAGGGAAGGAGGGGCAAAACTCCTATTCTCCAGAGAAGGCCTGCTGGAAAATCCTATTGCCAGAAATGCCGATCACACTCTTTGGGTTAAAAATCAGGAAGCCAGACAATACTGCCAGGAGACCAAATTTCATCCAGGGCACTTCTATCTGTGACCCCCCAGAAAAGTGGCTTGAAGAGTTTTCCTGTTCTTCTAGTTCCTCCCACCAAAGTTCATCTAAAACGATCTTCTTATACACAACAACAGTACAGGGACACCAACATTTAATTTACTTTAAAATTCAAATTTAGGAAACGAGAGAGAGAGAAATTATCATAACAACTGAAATTTATTGATAAAGGAGTCACTTAGAACCTAAAACATTTTGAAAATTCTCTCTGGGCTAGTGATGACAAACTCCAGCAAAATGTCCCCTTTGTTTAAACCACTGCAATTTATCAACCCAAAGGGTAAAGCTTATGGCACATTATTGAGGCTACACACCAAAGAGAACAAGTACCTCAGTGTTTGAGCTTTCAATGAACGATCCTCCAAACATTGCAGACATCCATTCACAGCTACAGATCAGTAGTGGCTTGTGAGCATTAATGTTTCCATCTTCCAGCTTAAACGTCACATCTGCCAATGGGATCAGAGAAACAGAACCATAACCTATGGTGGAAAGTGCTTGGAGCCAAATACAACTGGAGGAGGGCGTTACAGAAACTGGAGGAGGGCGTTACACAGCTCACTCTCTCATGGATATTACTGCAAATGCATCCAAAAGGGCACATAATAATTATTTCTAAGTGAGACACAGATGACCATTAAAACCTGGGCCTGCAGAGGAGGAACAGCTTTGCACTCTTCACTTTTTGGAAGTCTGGCCTCTGAAGGCTTCATATACACAAATGGAAGCAGTTTAAACTCGTCCACTCAGACACGAGTCGTTTGCTTGTGTGAACACAGGCAGCACCCAGCATCTGACAATATTCCACTTCATGCAATTCACCCAAGAGGATGCATGTCTCAGAATTAAGCTCAGTGGTTGGTGGTGCACATTCTTTCCAAGATACTGAACATTCCCACTTAGGGCTGACCAAAGATCTCTGTCTGAAACCCTGGAGAGCTCCTGCCAATCAGTGCACACAGTTTCTGATATAAATAGAGTAATGCTTTGACTCCGTGTAAGGTTGCTTCTTAGGTTCTTGATTCCTGGTTATGTTAGTTCTTAGGAATGGGCTATAGAGAAAAATATTAATGAATCAGTCTGCCTGCATAAGGATGAAACAGGATGTACATAAGCAACTTTAATTCCTAGACTCAGGTTCGTATTGATTTGAACTAGGCAGCCAAATCTTTGCTATGGAACTTTAGTTATTTCTACTTTTTCTTGTGCAGACTAATGGTTTTGACTACATTAAATTAAACTGATTTAAGAGCCACACCCTGAGATTGGGGGGGGGGAGCCCTGTTGCTCTAGTGCAGGCATAGGCAAACTCGGCCCTCCTGATGCTTTGGGACTACAACTCCCATCATCCCTGACCACTGGTCCTGTTAGCTAGGGATGTTGGGAGTTGTAGTCCCAAAACAACTGGAGGGCCGAGTTTGCCTCTGCCTGAACTAGTGGGAGTCCTTGCACTACCTTTTGCTAGTGGAATGGGCTAGCTGAATGTGGCGCCAACGACCCTTACTTCACTCCCTCATCTGAGAGGTCATTAATATTATCATTTAACAGGCACAGAACTGCAGCTGACAGACATTTGCACAAGGCCATCTATCATGTGTATGGACATCCAAGATTCACTTCTAATTACTTCCTGTTGTACCACAATGGCCTCTGGTTCAGACACTCTGTAATTCTCCACATAGCATGGACCTGTAGCCCCAACCATATGGAGGAAGGTGATATATCAGCCAGCATACTTCCTGGCAATGATTTCCATCAAGGCAGTAGAAGCATTTTATTTTTTTTTAAGCTGGCATGCTCACACAAACCCCTACCAGGAAACAGCTAATATGTTGCATCCTGCATGGGCCTGTATCATAGAGCTAGGGATAGAATGATTTCCCCCACATATTAGCGCAATTTGATATTTTACTTTACTTTTAAATCCTCATGAAAATTCACCAGGATTTTACCACAAATCTCTCCTAATGTAATTTTATATGCAGTTTTGACCAATATGCAATTTTTTGCAAGCAATTATCCCCAATAGAATGCATTTTTGCACCATAGTTTCACTAATAACTTCATTTCCCCCAGTATATGCGTTTTTGTAAACACTAATTGGAGAACTGCATCACAAAACTTGGAGAAGTTTGAATTTTGAAGGATAGCTTTGTTTTGGTTTGCATATTGTTACAGAAAGTGCAGATTTGGAAGATTTGGCTTTAACTGCATTTTGGATCAAATTTCTCTTCCATCTTTACATAGAGCTGCTGTCCCTGGTAGGCTTTATGATGTTGGAACTGGACCAATGACTCCTACTTGAGTGTTTATATTGCTTTATATATGGAACTATTGATTGGATGACTTTTGTGGATTAATTCAAAGGGATAATGAGGATGTATTCATGTATTCTCACCAGAAAATGTTTCTTTAGAGAGGCATTCTTTTATCCTGTTAGCTTTTCTGACATGGAAAGCCTTTGTAATTTCCTGGTTCATGAAGGCTTCCTTATTCGTAATGTTTTCCACCATCATCCGCAGGTCAAACACTTCCAATATCTCAGCAATCTGAGCTACTCTGGTAAGATCCTTCTCATTTTCATCCAGCTGCCCTGTGTACAAAAACTGCAGAACAGTTTTAAAAGGCCCAGGCTGAATAGAAGCATCTGTCTTGACCACTGTTACAGCACAAGTCCTCTTTGAAACAGGGTTGACTTGCGTTTCTCTATGCATGCTAACAAAGCCTTTGCCCAAAAATGTTGGCGCTTGCTTCAGGCAACTGGCTTCCCCTGCTTCAAGCTCTAACCTTGTTAAAGGGTTACCACCAACTGCTAATGACGTGAGTTTGGCATTCGAAGATTTTAAGGTTGCCATCTCACTACTGTCATCTGTTTCAAGGCTGCATTTTCTGGCCATAAAGCTTCTACTGGCCCTTTCTTTATTGCAAGGAGTTTCAGATAAGTCTGGGGTTTCTTCACATTCCATTAAAAAAAGGTCATAAAACTTTGAAGAGGAGGTAGCTAGGTAGATCTTGTGAGCAAAAATGTGAGTATCTTCCTGGAGGATAAACATGACATCTGCACACAATGGATTGTCCAATAAGTATCCGGCTTCATTGATACTGGTGATGGGACACTCTGGGATTTTGATAACCGGAGGAGGTGCCTTTGGAGGTAGAAATGGAGCTTGAAGCAAAGGCTTCTGAACTTTCTTCAAATGCGATTTCCAGAACTGTAGATGTCTCCTGGAGATCAGGGCAGCTCTAATGGCATTATCAAACACATCCTTGACGCCAAACTGGTCAAATACACTGGTTTCGTAATATGGTATCCCAAGCTCCTTGGCAACCTCTCTGCCTCTTTCTGGTGGCAAGATGTCTCCCCGTTTGATAGGCCTGTGAAGTAAACAAACAAACAAACAAACAAACAAGTAGCTCATGAGAGCTGGATATGGCTTCCATATCTCATTGAAATACACCTATGCATGGGTAATAGTAGTTGTAATAATAATAATAATAATAATAATAATAATAATAATAATAATATATCACTTAATTCCCTGATGGTTTTAAAGCACTTTATGAAATTGCACAACACTGCTAAAGTACATAATTAAAAAAATACAATAAAACAATCCCATAGCAAATAAAAGAGGAGACTTTGGTCAATGGAATGGTTGGTGGAATTCCAGTACAGATGGGGCCTCTTGTATTTCAGCAGGAAGTGCATTCCACAACACTGCTCCTACAAGTGGAAAAGACCATCTTCATGTCACCCTAAGCTGATAATCATCAGGCTGTGTTGTAAAGATTATCGACTTGGTGATCTTAATGCCCTTACTGGGCAATGAAGGGGAAGTCGGCCTGTCAGGTGACTCTGGTCCAGAGTTATTTAGGGCTTTATATGTGAGTAACAAGACACTAAAACTGCCTCAGTGGCTGATACACTGCAGGTCCCCTCACCAACAACGTGATGTGTGCCAGGTAAAGTGCACCAATTACCACCCAGGTCACAATATTCTGCACCAGATGCAGCCTCTGGACCAGTCATAAGGGAAGCCCCACATAGAGGGCATTATAGTAGTCTAAATGTGAGGTGAGCCACAGAGGCTATCTTTGTTCAGAAAAGGATGCTGTGGATGCACCTAGGCCTCCATGGACAAAGATGGTTCCAAGAGCACTCCAAAACTAAGTACCTTCCAAGAAAGAACAGCCCCATCTAGAACAAAGTATTTGAATCTTGGACCTGGGAACCACTGACCCACAATGTTTCTGTCCTAGCAGGATTCCGTTTCAGTCTATTCCGGCATCTTTAACTATCCCTCCAAAGCAGTGCCTGGAATTTCATGGTTATAAGCTCAGCCTGCACTTCTTTTCTTTCCACAATCATTGCCTACCCCCTCCTTAGGTGGATTTTGAGCCCACTGTGTGATACTAAAGGTGCTCTTGAATTACTGATCCACAATAATAGCCTCAGGGCAAGCTGGATTTAACTTTTCTGTTTAAAACATTTAAAAATATTTAAGTTAACAAACATTACAATCTTAATAACATGCAGGTATATGGATCAGTATTTCATTTTTCCATTGATTTGAATTGTGTGTTGTTATTCAGGTAACAATAGCATTATTCGAACAATAACTGGTTATAGAAAATATGCTGTAACAGCACCTACCATCCTCAGCTAAGGGTCAAGATTCCTTTGCATCAAGTATTATAGATGCACACAATGCAAGGTTAACCTTGCCAGTTAGCTCAGTTGGTTAGAGCATGGTGCTGATAATGCCAAGGGTCATGGGTTTGATCCCCGTATGGGTGCATATTCCTGCATTGCAGAGGGTTAGACTAGATGATCCATGGGGTCCCTTCCAACTCTTATGTTTTTATCTTTATGGAATTCATTTCTGTATCACATGACCATTTCTGTTAGCTTCAGTGGCTTTTAAAAGGGTTTAGGCAAGTTCAGGATGGCAAGCTTTACCAATGAGGCATATCCAAAGGGAACCTCCACATTCAGGGACAACGTAGCTCTGGATATAAAGGAAGAGGGCTATTGCCTTTATCAATGAGCATCTTTCTAGCTATTACTTGAAGCAAGGTGCTTGAACTCCATTCTGATCCAACAAGGCTCTTATTATTTTGAACACTGTTCCACGCAACAAGAACATGGGCTTTCTGGGTCAATCTGACACAAAATAAACTTTTTTTAGAAACAGAAAGCAATTGCACTTGAAAATCAGAAGTACGCATCTGGCACCAAATCAAGCAATTGGCTGCAATTGTTGGGCCAGGTTTTTGTGTGCGTGAAACCTGGACCTCAGCAGCAGAGAATATGCTTTAGAGTCATTTGGTTCAATCCAAACAGTTATAGGGTACTAGGTTGCAGGACTGGTTAAGACTTCTCCTTAAGATCTTGGAGATTCACTGTCAGGTGGAACAGAGAGTACAGTGTTAGATGAACCAACAACCTGACACAGTAGAAAGCAACGTGTCATATATGGGGATGGTGAACCAGTGGCCCTCCAGATGTTGCTGGACTACAACTTCCATGACCTCTGACCACTGGCCGTGCTGGCTGGGACTGATGTGAGTTGGAGTCCCAGAACACCTGGAGAGCCAAAGATTCCCCATCTCTGATATATACTGTTAGGACAGGGGCAGAGAATCTGTAGGCCTAAGCTTGCATAGCCCTCATCATCATCCAGCTCTTACTGTCCACACCACTGTTCTGAGAATTGCTTCCTCTTTGTGCCTGCACACATGTAAGAGAAAAGATGTGGTGGCACTGACAGATAAAAGGATTTTAGCAGCAGTGGGCAACCTGATGTTGTTAGACTACAACTCCCATCATCCTTGACTACTGGACCCTGCTGGCTGGGCTGAAGAGAGATGTAGTCCAACAATATCTGGGGGGGGGGGGCAGGCTGCCCACCTGAAGCTATGCAATCCTGCAAGCACTGCCCCCTTTTGGTTGTGGCTCCACTCACCACTAGCTCTGGCTCCTGACTGCCTTTTGCCATTAGCCAATGGGCCTTTATAAGAAAAAGGTGAGCCACTCCTGATTTAGGAGGCAGAAGACTACATACTCCCCAGAAGCTGAGATGCATACTAATATTGTCAATTGGAAACATCGATTTCTCCTACTGAATATTGAAGCCAACTTTACCTTGCTAATGGCCTTCTGGCTCGGTTTACAGCTTCCAGATCAGCATATCGAAGATCCAGTTGGCAACCAACCAGAATAACAGGTGTGCGAGGACAGAAATGCTTGATTTCTTGATACCACATGGTTTTCACATGATTCAGGGAGTTAGGGTTAGCAATGGAAAAACACAGGACAACAACATCGGACCTGGAATAAACAGGCATTGGCTTAAATGAAAATTATATCGCATCCTCTGTGTGTAAAAAGGAAAAGGAAAACAAAAAAAACACCCTATATTCCATGCAAAGCATTTCTCTTAGGTGTCTCAAAACCAGGTTCCTAGAGAACACTTCATACTCATTCAAATTATTTGTTAAAATCCTACTTTCTTCCACAACCCCCAAGACACCAGAGAACCCTCCTCATCCCCTGACAGGTGTCATCTTCAGTGAGTAAGAGCCATTGCCAAAATTCTACAACAGCAACTACAGATGGGAATGGGCTGCCATTTTGCTTCCATCACAACATGCCAAACTCTAATTTGTAGAGAAAGGTTAGGTGGCTGTCCAGCCATTTCTTAATAGGAACATGTAAGGTAACACGACACAGAGATTAGTCAAGAGTGCCTCTCAGACTGGACCATTTCACACAGAATATAGTAAAAATACCAGGTTTGCCACCATGTGTAAATGCAACAGGGAGGTATCTGGCTCTCTGTTGAGGATACCTGTAGGATGCCTGCATTTCCAATTTTTTTTGTCTCATTCATACATATTTAGGTGTGCACTTTAAAAACAACAACACTTGCATATGTGCATTTTTATTTACAAGATGTGCCCTTAGCTTCCTCAAGCTGGGAAAAGAATGAAGTTTCTTTAAGCTGGCAACAGTCAGCCCCAGTGCACTGAATGTTATAGACTATGATTTTTTTTTTTTAGATTTATTTATTTTTAATCTTGTTTTTACCCAGTGCTAAGTTCACCAAGGCCAATCACTTCTTCAACGTGTGGAAATAAACACTGACAGAAAGGTGGAATTATGCAGATGCCCTGTTAACATTTTTGCACACTGAAGCTTTTAAATAAAAATAGCTATTGCAAAAAAGAGCTGTGCTACATAAGACAGAGAAGGAATAGATCTTTAGAAGCAAGTGATATGGTAATTATAGTGTGTGTGTGTGTGTGTAGGTATATCATAATTAGGGTTGTGTTCCAGGCAATATAAGCATGTTTTTTTAAACACACACACACACACACACACATACAAAACATATGATTGAACACTTTTCCTGAAACAGGTACCAAAATAATTAAGGAAATTAAGGGATCAGTTCATAATTCTCAGTCATGGATAGTAACTGCAAAACCGTAATAGGTAAAGTATCAAGTATAACAGTGCTAGAAAGCGGAAATGCTCTTACAAGATTCCTGCAAACATGAGTAACAGCAGCAATGGTGAACCAATAAAAAAAACTAAAAAATGCAAACCATTCCATTCCAATTAATTTCTATTAAACTTTAATTTAGCACCTATTTGTTGTGCCTCCACATTTGGGCAATTAACAGAGCGAGACCTGTATGAATACCAACATTTGCCTTCTAAATCATTAATGATCTACCTGTTCCATACTGCTGCTCTCCTCATTTCACAGAGGACACAGCAGCTCTATCTAGCACTTCTTAACAATACCTAAAAATAATCTGCAATAGAATGCAATGCAGATAGTGCTGTATGTCTATGTTATTAGTAGACAGGTGCATGTGTGCGTTATATAAATGACTGCAAACCCATAGAGCAGAGGGCTTTAATATAAGAGTGAAAGGGTTAATCTCAATACTATCTGCACCTAAGCTAACTTCTGCAGTTGTGGTTAAGCAGCTAGCAAAAAACCGCAATTGCAAGCTGGGAGCTACTTCCTCTTTCTGCCGGCTAGCAGGGAGCTGCAGAAACGCAAGAGACAAGGAGCACACAAACAAGGGAGGGAGGGGGCTTAGCTAGCCATATGCCATATTAGGGAGTAAGCTAAAACTTGCCAGCTGATTGGAGAAGGTTTTGGGGAAGCTTGGGGGAGGGAAGGGTGTTTTCAAGGTATAAGAAAGTTTGCAAATGTGAAATTGGGCGTAGCCAGTCTTTGGAGAGGACTCCACTGGCTGCCTCTGCGCAGATCTCAATAAATCTCTTTTCTCTGACCAAGAAGTCTCTGGAATTGTTTTTCCCCTCTGGCCACGGGGTTGGCGGACCGCTGGACCTCCGGGTACTGCTAATCTAAGGCTTCATTTTGGGGGCTCGTCCGGGATGGGTCCCCACCCCACGAAAGGTGGACCGAGGGGCCAGACTCGACCGGGTGAGCAACCAGGACCAGCGCTCGCAATCTCCAGCGCGCACCCTGCCAGTTCGTAGGGGGAGATCGCCACGCTGTGCCTGAGCCGAGACACCCAGTCGGGAGAGAAAAGAGGACGGCCGAAGGAGGGGTCCGCAGCGGAACAGGTAAGCCCAAGGGAAAGGGCGTGGTAGGAAGCCTGATCAGCTTCCCCTGGCCGTGAGCAGTAGAGTGCCGCCAGGAAAGGGTCTGGCTGTGAGCAGTAGAGTGCCGCCAGTAAGGTTGGGGAAAGGGGAAACAGAGGGAAAATTATTTTGGTGTGTTTTGTGTGTTGCATGTTGGAATTATATTGGGGTGTGTTTTGTATGTTGCATGTCAGATACTCCAGTGGCTGAATTGTCAAGTGTGGGCCGGGGCTTAGCGTCCCCTTGGCCGAGCGATTGCAGGGCTGTGCATTTCTTAGCAACGCGAGTTCGCCAAGTCACAGTCTGTAGTGGTTGGTGTGTGAAAGGATCTTAAGCCTGGTTAGGAGCGGAGTATCTGAAAAAAAATGGGGTCTGGGGCAAGCTAACGTAGTCCTCTGAAATGTTTTTTAACCAACTGGAAAGCAGCTACGAAGCATGATGATTGGGTTCAAATTGAGAAGAGAGAGGATGAGGACATTATGTGAGGTTGATTGGCCCACCCAAGGAACTAATTGGCCCTCGGAGGGCAGATTTAATTTGCAACTAATCAACCCACTATATCAAAATATCTTGAACGTCCACCCAGACCAGATCCCTTATATTTCTACCTGGAAAATCAATGTAGAAAATAATCCACCGTGGCTGAAAGCCTGCCGAGGCGACGCCCCACAAAATACAATTTGTGCAGTCCAACCGGCAGGGAAGTCAGAAAAGCCCCCGGTGATATCAGAGCCGGAAGGAGAGGAAGGAGAAGAGGGGAAAGTCATTAAACCGCCGCCACCCTATGCTCCACCAGCTGCCCCTCTAGCGAATCCCCCAGGCCCAGGGCCCCAGGACCAGGGAGGAGCCGGCCCTCAGCCTGAACCCTCCAAGGTTGATGAATTAGAGAGCAAAGAGGAAGAGGATGATGAGGAGTTTATGAAGGGACTAATTGAGTTAGCAAAGAAAGGAAAAATGTGGACACAGTATCAGACAATTGAGATTGCAACAGTATGTACAACCCTATGCGAAAGAAGTGGATGTTAGTTCCCATTTGTTGGCAGCAGCAGGATGTTCCCCAACACAAGGGAAGAAATGGCAGAAGGAATGAATAGAAGCAGCAACCAGGGCGTCCCTCCATAAGTCCCATAAGGCACAGAAAAAGGGTGGGACTGCAATGATGCCTCTACGCAGAGTGTATGACCCACCAGCCCCCCAGGACAGGGTGGGGAAGCACCACCATGCACTTATACAGTCCAACATGTGCCTTTTTCAAGTGCTGATGTGTGCAATTGGAGAAATTAGAACCCTACCTTTGAGGAGAACCCAGATGATATTGCCAACGCCCCATTATAAAGGCTGCCTTTGTAGCTCAGGCAGCGTCCGATATTCGCCAAAAGAAAAAATCCAGAAGCCTGAGGGGTGCATCGGCCATGGGCTGGAATAGATGTTGGAAATAGCTCAAATCACTTACAATCAGAGAGATGAGGAGGCCCAGAGAAAAAAGGAGAAGTATCAAACAAGGAAGTTGATGGCATTACAGGCTACCACACCCACCCCTCAGGAAAGAGGAAGTGCCCGGGGAGGAGGGCGAAGCCGCCTGGGGAGGAATCAGTGCGCCATCTGCCGACAGGAAGGGCACTGGAAGAGAGAGAATGCCCTATTCTATTATTAGGAAGAGATTTGTTGGTAAAGTTGCAAGCCCAAATTACTTTTAAGCCATCGGGAGAAGCCACATTGTCCACTATGTCACTTGGGGAACTGGTTGTGGAGGCACCCTTGAGAGAGTACTGGCGCCTCATGATGGTAAAAGAAGAGGAGGGACCCATCCCCGCCAGTATTCTGGAACAAGTGAACCCCACGGTATGGGCTGAAGGCAACCCCCCAGGAATGGCAAAGAATATCCCACCAATAATTGTGAAGCCCAAGCCATTTGCCAATCCTGTTGCAGTAAATAAGTATCCCATCCCACGAAGGGCGACTGAAGGAGTGTGGGTGCATCTAGAGCGACTGCTCCAACATAGGATCTTGAGGCAATGCCAATCACAGTGGAAGACCCCTTTGTTACCAGTGAAGAAAGGAAGCAGGCTATTATCCTGATACCAGAACCAAAGAACTCCGTGGCTTTCTGGGGTCTGCAGGATTTTGTAGGATATGGATATTTAATTACAGCATCATTGCCAAGCCTCTACATGAGTCAACCAGAGGAACTGAGAGAGACCCCTTTGTTTGAGGCACAGAACAACAGCAAGCCTTCGTGGATTTGAAGAGGGCACTACAGCAAGCCCCAGCGCTTGGCATCCCAAACCCTGAGAAACCCTTTACTCTATTTGTGGATGAGGACCAAGGGACAGCGAAAGGGGTTTTGTGCCAAAAATTGGGAAGCTGGCAACAGCCAGTGGCATACCTATCTGAGCGCCTGACGCCTACAGAACAAGGCTTACCGCCGTGCATGAGAGCAGTTGTGGCAGTAGCCACCCTACTGAACAAAGCAGACAAATTTACTTTTGGCCAAGACACCATTTGTGTGACCCCGCATGCAGCCCCAGCTCTGCTTGACATGAAGGGTACCTATTTTCTCTCCTAAGCGAAGATGAGAAAGTGCCAGATGTTACTGCTGCATCCGCGTTTGAAGTTTCAGGTCACCACCGCCCTCAACCCAGCTACCCTGTTGACAGTAGGAGAAGGTGAGGAGCAGATGCACGATTGCATTGAAGTAATGGATGAAGAATATTTTAGCAGGCCTGACCTCAAAGAGGAGGCAAACCCCCATTGGCCTTCATGGTTTGTGGATGGAAGCAGCTTTGTTAAGGCTGGACAGCGGAAGGCAGGCTATGCAGTGGTAGCCTTGGAAGACCAAGTGATCGAAGTGCAGCCACTCCCGCCTGGAACGTCGGCCCGGCTGGCATAAATAACAGCGCTCACCAGAGCCCTGACCCTAGCAAAGGGACAGAAGATAAACATTTATACTCTAAGTATGCCTTTCTGACTTTACATGCCCATGGAGCCTTATGGAAGGAAAGAGGTTTGCTTACCTCCAGAGGAAACCAGGTGGCCCACCCACAAGCCTTATTGAACCTTCTGGATGCTGTATGGGAGCCCAAGGCAGTGGCAGTTATCCATTGTTATGGACACAAAACTGGACTAGGAGAAGTGGCCAGAGGAAACCGACTAGCAGACAGAGTGGCCAAGGAAGCAGCCCGGGAACCAGCTCCCGCGTCAGTTATTGGAGCACTGGTCCCTGGAAGGATCTTGAACACCGCTGATAAGCCAATATACACCAAAAGGAGAGGGACACTGCAGATGCCCAGGGGCTGACCATGTCCAAAGAAGGATGGTACCTTATTCATGATGACAGAATATGGATTCCAGAGTCCCTTTCTCGGCAGATTACTCAGAGATACCATGAGTCCACCCACATGGGACCAGATGCCACAACCAGACAGCTGAAGCAGTGCTTCTACATAGCCCACCTTTATCAACTGGCAGCCCAGATCTCCAGGAAATGCCTGCTGTGTCAAAAGAATAATCCCAGAACCGGACCCTTAGCTCCCCCGGGGATTCAGCATAGGGGAACTGCACCCATGGAAGACCTTGTTGTGGGTTTCACTGAATTGCCCCGCTGTGGACCATACCGCTACCTGTTCGTGGCGATCTGCACGTATACAGGATGGGTTGAAGCCTGGCCTACCAGAACTGAAAAGGCATTTGAAGTAACCAGGTGCCTGCTTAGGGAGATCATTCCCCGCTATGGGCTACCTAGGTCAATAGGATCTGACAATGGACCAGCCTTTGTCCACTCAGTTTTGCAATAACCCCCCATGCTAGTCAAAATGTGCAGTTTGATAATTATGTGCAGTCATTCTCCCGAGATTTTCTCTTTTTCTAACAGGTGGACCCAGGCCCACTGCTGTTGAAGTTGCTGACCTCACCCCTTGGGTCCACCACACTTAAGTGAAGAAGGCTATTTTAGACTGGACAGTTACACCAAATCCTGATGATCCTCTGAAGCTAACCATCTCCAGAAGAGCGCCAGACGACTGGACAAGTGGATGGGAGGGACGCCCGCGGGCAGCGTCCCCAACGTAGAGACTTTTTTCCCCAGCAAATTTTAAGGCACCGCCAGGACTTTTGATATTGGGGCCAGAACTCTTTGATATGGTCACTCCGTGTGTCAGGCCTCTGCAAGGGTGGATATATATTCCTGTGGGTGTATGTTAATATATGTAGAGGGAGAAGCCCCTTTCGGATACAGTGTGTTGGGAAGAAATCATGAGAGTATTGAGCATCCACAAGGACAGGTGGGAAAATTGGTTAAGATAATAGGCTCCTCCTTGGAGAGGTGGGACACAACCTCCCAAGAAGCAAGGCAGCTGATAGAGCACGAGTATCAGTGGGCCCTTCAGCAATAAAATAGATATGTCCCAGATAATAATGTCAGCATTTCAGCCACCATTGATCACATGGAAACAATGATAGCCAGGAACCCGCTGAAAACTACAGGAGGTGATCTATGGCGTTGGTTATATTCCTGGCTGCCTCATGGCAGTTGGCTCAGGCATATTGTGGTATTATTAGCAGGGCCGCTGTTAATCCTTCTGCTTCTTTGCCTCTGTATACCCTGCTTGGTGCAATGCTTACAAGGTGTGATGCAAAAAAAATAAAAATATCATGGCCCTTATTGTTCTCCCCCAGGATTATAAACCCAAGAGACCAGGACGAACCTAGGAGATAGGTTGTCCAAAAGAAGAGGAGGGAATTGAAAGGGTTAATCTCAATACTATCTGCACCTAAGCTAACTTCTGCAGTTGTGGTTAAGCAGCTAGCAAAAAACCGCAATTGCAAGCTGGGAGCTACTTCCTCTTTCTGCCGGCTAGCAGGGAGCTGCAGAAACGCAAGAGACAAGGAGCACACAAACAAGGGAGGGAGGGGGCTTAGCTAGCCATATGCCATATTAGGGAGTAAGCTAAAACTTGCCAGCTGATTGGAGAAGGTTTTGGGGAAGCTTGGGGGAGGGAAGGGTGTTTTCAAGGTATAAGAAAGTTTGCAAATGTGAAATTGGGCGTAGCCAGTCTTTGGAGAGGACTCCACTGGCTGCCTCTGCGCAGATCTCAATAAATCTCTTTTCTCTGACCAAGAAGTCTCTGGAATTGTTTTTCCCCTCTGGCCACGGGGTTGGCGGACCGCTGGACCTCCGGGTACTGCTAATCTAAGGCTTCAAGAGTTTGTGGCAAACACATTCATTTCCCTTATGCTTTTGGGAGGCTACTTCAGAGTCAGATCTTCTTCTCTGGGCACCTCACTAAAACTATCCCACAGTTTGTAGAAACACAGTTGGAAGAAACTGCACCACTTACTTGGGGCTTAACCTATGCTAACATTTGCTATCAGTTGCTTGCATTTCAAGCATTTTATATTCGCCAGGACTATATGACAGCTTAATTCATATGAGTGTAACTCAAACCTTTTAAAACACATAAAAAATTAAAAACAATTGTCCAGTAGTACCTTAGAGACCAACTAAATTTGTTCTTGGTATAAGCTTTCATGTGCATGCACACTTCTTCAGGTATCTGAATTTTCTTATATGTTTTGATTGCGTCAGACCAACACGGCTACCTAACTGAATCTCAAACCTTTTAAGTTTCGAATTCTCACCTGCTTGGTGTCTTCTCTCCACCAAGACCCCTTACAGGAGGTAGAAATTCACCAGACATTTGTAATGCGCTGCCTACTTAGGCCTGAAATCTTAAGTTATCCCTGCAATACAGATATGTTTCCATCCTCATAATTATAAATAAAATTGTGCTGCTGTAGAAGGGTTAAGGAGACACAAACCACATCCACAAAATATACAGTGGTACCTCAGGTTACATACGCTTCAGGTTATATACTCTGCTAACCCAGAAATAGTGCTTCAGGTTAAGAACTTTGCTTCAGGATGAGAACAGAAATCAGGCTCCGGCGGCACAGCAGCAGCGGGAGGCCCTATTAGCTAAAGTGGTGCTTCAGGTTAAGAACAGTTTCAGGTTAAGTACAGACCTCCGGAACGAATTAAGTACTTAACCTGAGGTACAACTGTATTTAAAACACATTGTTTTCCCCAAAGAATCCTGGGAACTGTAGCCTGCTAAGGTTGCTGAGAATTGTAGTTCTTTGAGTGGTCAACTACAGTCCCCACAATTCTTTGAAGGAAGCTATATGACTGTTAAAGTGGTATAAATGTCATTTAAATGGTGTTGGTATCAGCTAACTTCTCATTCCCCGCCCCCCTGCATGAACCACTCTCCTCAAAGGGCCAAGCATTTCAGCTGAGGAAATCTGGACTATAAATTTATCAGGTCAAAACCACACAAGACTGAAATTTCAGGGGTTGTTTTGTGCTGTCAAAATGGTACTAAAGCCCCAGTCCTTTGCACATTCACTTGAAGTCTCATGGAACTCAATGGCATTTCCAGTAAACACACATAGAATCAGGCTGCACAATAGTTTAACACAGCAAAACCTATTCCATACATAACCTTAAGATTGCAGGGACACTTGACCCAGCTGACTACAGCACTCTAATGTTATTTTATGCTGCGTATAGTATCACCTGACCTTCAGTATTTGTATTTCTAGTAAGGCAAGGTACACTGCACTTTCAGTACTGATAGAGATTAATTATTGCCAACCCCAACGGATTTCAAATCCAAATTTTGTAACAAGGACAACCAAATCCATAACCAGAAGCCTCAATTATGCAACCAGGTTGTACTGTGCAATGGTGCATCAGACTGCTTGCTTTTAAACAATTTTGATAGCACAACTTGTCTTGTTACATCATGGAGTGCATTTTTTCCCTTTGGTAGGAAAGAGAGTACTAGAGAAAGAAGGGGAGGGGTCATAGAGGCTGTATCGCCTACTCTGGAACTCATCCTATTACCTATTCTGGAGCAAACACCCTCTTCGCTGTTAATATTTATCTCATTGTGCAACTGCTAAAGAGAAAGGCTTAGTGCAACTCTGCACATTACTGCTGCATTTCTCCTTTCCCCATGTATAGCCTATTATTATGACCAAATACTTGGGGTGGGAAGGTGGAAATCCCAGCTGAAGCTTCTCTGACTCAGAGGCACAACAAACAACACAGGGGGTGCAGCAGCTTCTGGTAGGTGTCCGTTGCAGTAAAACATGCAATATGTGGAGGTATGCCACCCCTAAAAACTTGTCCAATCAGATTAGCTGCAGCACCCTGCATTTCTGGAGGTGTACATCTCCCCCTCACACTTTGGTTGCCTGCTGCAGTAAACATGTAAATTCCTCAGTGGCCCAGGGATAAAGTTAATGTTGGTCAGTCATGTCCAGCGCTGCCTGCTCTACCTTACAGAAGTAAGGATTTGTCCCAGGGAACATCCATAGATCAGTGGCAGAACACATGCTTCATACTCAAAAGGTCCCCAGATAATCCCTGGTGTCACCAGGTAGGGCTGGAAAAGACTCCTACTTGAAACCCTGGGAAGCTGCAAACAGTCAGTGATGATAGCACAGAGCTACATCCACAAATGACCTGGCCTGGTATGTGGCAGCTTCCTATGTTTCTATATTCATAAAAGTATTTATATACTGCAATATGTTGGGGTGGTAGACAGCAATGTATGTATACAATAAAACATATAACACCATTATAAACAGTACAAATGTTACAGACCGCAAGGGCTGGTTGCCTGGGTTCCCTTTGGTGGGAATGCCGGGGCTTGACTTTCGACATGCAAATGATGTTTTATACCACTGATCTATGGCCGCTCTCCTGCATAATTTAGCCTAGGCCAAAACCACCATTACAATATCTAATATTTAACAGTCGTTCTCTCTCACCAGGGAAATACAGTTCTTTGGGGCGAGGAAATGACTAAGGATCTCCAGCAGAGAATTCTTAGCACCCTTGCCAAGATACCGTTCCCAGCATGCTTTGGGGGAAGCTGTAGTATGGATATGCCTAATGAAGCTTAAGTATTTGATCAGCATAGCTCTGAAAAAAAGCCGGACCAACTATCTGTCAACTCCATTATATTGTTTATGATGGAGAAAATCTGCTTTTACAAATGAGTTAACCGAGGCACAATTTTCCCCATTAATAAATGCAAACAGCATTCATGCACACATTTCAGTGCTGGGGAAGAGAGAACCAAAAAGGCTTGCACAGATAGCTTGTAAGCAAGGCAGTGTCTTCACAATATTAAAAGTTTCAGTAAAATGTAGCAGCAGCCACCATATGAAGATGAAGTTCATAAGTGACTGGGAGGCATAACCAAATGATCTGAAAATGAATGACTATGGCTGCGTTCAGGCCATTGTTTACTGTGACAGGAATGTGCCACAGCTAGCCTTGGGGTTATGTGATCCCTGTTACTCTCTGGTGTGTTCATAAGGAGTAGCTTGGAAGCTGTCATTTCCATTTTTTAAAAATTAACCGTAGCTTGTTATCTCACCAGAATCTGACAAACTGTGATTAATCTTAATTGTGGTTTCTATGAAAGAAGTAAATGTCAAATAATGGGTTATGAAGCTTGTTTCAAACCACAGTTAAGGCTAACCACAGTTTAGGGGGTAAATGTAATGCTAAAACTGTGGTTAATCAAAAACAGAAGTGAAAGCTTCCAAACTCCTCCTCATGGCTGCACTCCAAGGAGGAGTGGGAAAGGGGAAACATTTGACCCCAAGGTTTGCTGCAGGTTTTTCCCCATCATGATAAACAATGGTTTATCATGGTGCCCACAGTTACAGCCTATGAGTGCACTCTCACAACAAATGGGACTGCAATGCAAGGAGTAGACTACAATATGAGGGGCCAAAAAGACATCCAACAAAGGCATGGCAAGACCATGCACCAGCCTGGATGGGAGCAGGAAAGAAAAATCAATTCTATACTTTACCGAGAGCAGTGAGGCTTCTTAAGTAGAGGTGTTATGTGCGAAACTGTCAAAACACCCTGAAATATATATTCAGATTTTGATAGTGAGGAGCATGCAGAGGTGTTTGGTTTTCCCCCCAAAGAACTTGCGTAACATGAGATTTCAGTTGAAGTCAGTACGAAAAACAGCAGCAGCTCTTGAGGGAAACAGGTCATTTTCAACTTATATTGTTCAATGACAGCTCTAGAAGATGAGAATACTTAATTTCTGTACTAACCATGGGCTGCTTCACAACTAACATTTTTTTCTGAGGTAGCCCTGTATACTGAAGAGCATATTAACTAGTATTGAGCTGCAGAGTACTGTTATTTTCACCAAAACCACACCATTTGTCTTACTCCATCAGCGTATTTGCTACAAAAACTCTCAAGTGATATGATCTGCTCTTTTCTTTATGGTTATCTCCATATAGGAAAAAAGTGATGTGTGAAGCAGTCCTAACTAGAAATTTTCATCAGAAAATATACTCTTCCCATTTGTCTTTAAATGCAACAAAGGAAATGAACACACCATCAAGTTGCACCCACAGAAAACATTAGTAATCTTCACGTAAGTAAAACTTACCATTTCCCTCCCCTATCCCTGATTTTGAATAAAAACTCAAAGCTGACCGTTGCTCCAGTTCATTCTCACATGCTGCTGTTGCCTGCAATGTGTTTCCATCTTCCTTCTGTAAGTCACACGCTGTGGTTGCTTGTCATTCTACTGTTCAAGAGGTACCCACTGAAAACTGGACGACTAACTCAGAGGTACAGAATGCAGCTCAATACATTTTTATTTTTATTTTGAAGTTCATCTGCACAAGGTTTTGCTATAATACTTCCTTGGAGATTGAAAAGAGCTTTCCTGATATAAAAAAAATTAGCACTGCACATTTCAGAATAATATTAGCAAGAATACTAGGTAAAGCATAAAAAGGGATGCATGCATTAAGCCTAGCATAATGACACCTAAGCAGCCTTCTCCAAATCCGAACTTTCCATAAAAAAATATATATGATACTTAGAAGCAATAAATGCTTTAATCTGTATATACTTTCCTAGAAAGGCATGAATTAAAATTGAGTCAACGGTGGTCCTTCTTTGAGTTCTGCTACACAATTCCGTAAATGGGCAACTGCATCAACAAATCACTTGTCGAGAAACCCTTGCAGTGCCAAGAGAGGAAACTCCCACAGCTGAGTCTTTGAAGCAGGCAGTGCACCAGAGAAAAGGAGGAACTTTTCTTATGCCAGTGATTGTGATAGGCTCTTGAAGCTGAAGTCTAAATAGCTAAAAACCCAATAAGCCACATTCATGTATCACTTTAACACTTATGGCTTCCCCCGCAAAATCTTAGGATTCTTAAGGGTGTTGAGAATTATAGCCCGGAGGCCAGCACCCTTAACAAACTATAGTTCCCATTATTATTCTTATTATTATTTGGGGGGGGAGCCATGCCTTTTAAAAGTACTTTCAATGGATAGTGTGGTAGATGTGACCTAGGTACATGACTTCACTACACAGAGATAAAGCCTATCTTCTATATGCCTGATTCCAGGTTCAGAACAGGCAAGATGCCAGATGAGAGCACACCCAGCCTCTCTGAATTTCAAGAGCTTCATATCACTACAAAGAGCACGTCACATTCTAAAGACTACTCTATATGCTCCATTAACAAAATGGAACAGATATGCAGCAAAGCATTGAAACAGTCCTTTAAAATAGAATGAAATTGAATCCACTAATCAAGTAAAAGTAGTTTAACAAAACTAAACTCCCTCTAAGTATGCATTTATTTATAATCATGATTATCAGTATATAAACTAACGTTACTGGTATATAACATATTATTATATTATATTATTAGTATATGTTATATAAACATGTGCAGTGGTACCTCGTGTTACATACGCTTCAGGTCACAGACTCCGCTAACCCAGAAATATTACCTCAGGTTAAGAACTTTGCTTCAGGATGAGGACAGAAATTGTGCAGCGCTGGCGCAGCGGCAGCAGGAGGCCCCATTAGCTAAAGTGGTGCTTCAGGTTAAGAACAGTTTCAGATTAAGAACAGACCTCCAGAACAAATTAAGTTCTTAACCCGAGGTACCACTGTACACATCTAAAATACTAAAAACTAAAACAAACAAGCAAATATTAAAACAATACCAGGCACACAGACTATTCTGTGGCACCTGCCAATAAATCTTACTAGTCTAATTATTTTTGACAATTTGATGTAATTCTTTATTGTTCTGAGCCAAAAGCCTTAAAGAAATGAAAAAGGGAAGGGGGAGGTCAAAGCCTTATGCCCAGCTTGTTCACACAAATAATGCATATTATTTAGAAGGGAAGTTACACACAAAACACGTGTCCCAACCCTTACAGATTAAAATACAAGAATATCCCTCTACTTTCATACTCAAGTGACAGCCTACACTTGTCCTCCCCCTCCCCATACTATTAAGTATTATGATGATATATAAACTGAAATTCCATAATTTATTCCTCTCTATTTTGTTGTGATGAATAAATGCACATAATATACCATGTTTTACCAGCATGCCTCTGCTAAATGTCATGTGATATCGAACTTAGAGGCTGCAGTGGCAGATTAGCATCTTTTATTTTTATTTTTAATTAATTAAAGATCTGTAGATCTCCGGGTAGTTCACTACACAAAAATGTAAGATTAAAAACACATAATACTTAATAACCACCACCCCTTCTCCCACAATGCGTTTAAAGGCGTATTGGATATTAATTACCCAAAGGCCTGGTTGGAGAGGAATGTTTTTGCCTGGCACCTAAAGGTGGGATGCGGGTGGCGCTGTGGGTAAAAGCCTCAGCGCCTAGGGCTTGCCGATCGAAAGGTCAGCGGTTCGAATCCCCGCGGCGGGGTGCGCTCCCGTTGCTCGGTCCCAGCGCCTGCCAACCTAGCAGTTCGAAAGCACCCCCAGGTGCAAGTAGATAAATAGGGACCGCTTACTGGCGGGAAGGTAAACGGCGTTTCCGTGTGCTGCGCTGGCTCGCCAGATGCAGCTTTGTCACGCTGGCCACGTGACCCGGAAGTGTCTCCGGACAGCGCTGGCCCCTGGCCTCTTAAGTGAGATGGGCGCACAACCCCAGAGTCTGTCAAGACTGGCCCGTACGGGCAGGGGTACCTTTACCTTTACCTTTTAAAGGTGTAGATAGAATGAAGGGTACCACTGCAGAAAAGGCCCATTCTCATTTTGCCACCCTCCTGACCTCTCATGGAGGAGGCACAAGAAGAACGACTCAGAGTATGATATAAGGGTCTGGATAGGTTCTTATGGAGAGAGGCAGTCCTAAAAAGATGAGCATGACTTCTTATATTTGTGTTATGATCTATAGTTTGAACAATTTTTATAACCTTCTTATATTATGCCTGACAATTAGTGAGGCCAGGAACCTTTCCCATACCTCATGCATGTCTACTGTAACAAAGCCTCAGTCAAGCAGAATGGAAATAAATTGAACGTGAATTCATGATGATGAGCATGCTAGAACATGGTTTGATCAGAAACCGAATGGAAAATATAACCCTCAAATAGTACCAAGACACCAGATCAGTTCTGCACGGCACAAAATTAAAACAGAAGAGGAGAAAACACAAAGTAATAGGTTGCAGGGAGAGAAGAGTATGTATGTATGTGCATATACGTGTATCAGAGAGAGGTGTTTTGCACAAATGGAAGAGGAAGTACCATAAAGTCCAAAATCTGTCCTCCATGCTATTTAACTCAGCAGCCAGTGGGGGGTGGGGGGGTGGGAAGAGTCAACATTACAAACTCATAATCACAGATGCAGACCAAAACCCCCATTTCACCCATAAATACCATTATAAAGTGTGGGAAAATCCACGATTTTACTATTCCTCTGGTAGTTTAACATCATTGTTAGGGAGTGCTTTGCACTAGCCATTCCACGTTAAGTGATCTCAAGGATGAAAGCACATGTTATGTGCTGTTATGCAACTCTTTTTCCAGACCATTTTCCCTCTTACATACACTGAGGCTACATGATGAAGCAGAAGACCAGCAAAACAAGAAAGGGGGGGGGGGAGCTTCTTAACCCTTTATCCTTGTGCTGTTTTATTGCTGAAAATCTCTACCCAGCTACTTTTATCCCCACTGGAAAAAAGATGCAGGCATGTTTGATTTTGAATGTCACAGCTTGGCAGCTATGAAAAACCCTTGATTAAGATTAAGAAAAGTTCATTATTGCTTTTCAACATTGAGGTAAGTCAATTTTACCAACATTTTCCATAAGGAAATAACTTTTACAGCACAATTCTAAGCCTCAGTCAGTGCTGCTGGGGATGGTGGCGGGAAGATTAGGTGGGCAATTCTGCACCCAAATCATGGACAGTGGACAAGTACAGCTGTGAGCAGCCACAGACATTGCACCCCAAAATAGTTGGGAGGTGGGTAGCTGAGTCAGCCATGAATCTAACAGATCCAAAACTGTTCTAACCTTCTGTTGTAGCAGCCAGGAGCTGGTACAGAAAAAACACAAAAACTCCCCGCTTGCCCACCTTCTGGCCAGGCCAGCAGATTTTTGGATTCAGCAGTGTTTTGGATGCAGCTGTCGTGGGTTAGCCAGCAGTAAATCACACTGTGCAAGCTGGAGTTAACTATTAGGAAAAACACGATCAACACAGTAGTGTCAGGCCTAATGAGCACAGCAACTCATCTCCGGTAGGTCTTGCCCTCATGAAGCAGTTGCAGAGACTGAAGGTCCCTGTGGCGTTTGCCCTCCTAGGTGGGTCATAAGGAAAGGGTTAAATGAGTGTTAAGTGATTGGCCAGTGGGAACCCAAGGGGAGGAGTTAGAGTTAGAGTTGGAGTTGTTGGGAAGTCATTTGGGAGATGGAGATGGAAGAGGGAGGATAAGTCTGTGGGTTGGTCTAGTTTTGATGTGAGAGAGTGAGAGAAACTGTTAGGAGGAGTCAGATAGACAGTTGGGATAATCAGTTAGAAGTTATTAGGAAGGTATAGGTCAGTAAAGAAACTAAGATTAAGAAACTGACAAAAAAATTATCTGAAACCATAACCTTGTTAATGCTTATAAAATAAACTTGCTTATTTGATTTAATGTTAACAACTGTCTGGACTCTGTGTGTACCCGAGAGAAACGGGTTGGTGGCAGCGGAGAAGCAATCATAGTGGTGGCACAGGGATCAATAGACCGTCAAATGTCCGGGGACCCTGTGTGATCGCCACAGCGCCCATCTCCCCACAGCTGGCTAAGTCCCCTCCTCTCCATGGTTTTTCCCCAGTAGACTGCACTTCTGCGTCACTGATCTCTACTCTACTCTTTTCAAGCCTTTTCTGGTTCTGGGAGACAAGAGGGGAGCAGAGCTTGTTCACAGCAGGAACTGGAAACACCTGTCACCCTTCACCAACTTGACTCATCTCTGCCTCTTGGCCCCTCTCACCCCACTCTTTTGCTTCAGCTCCTGCATCTGATCCTAGCCTTGTCTCTGCCACAGACTCTCTCAGCTCACTAAGCCCTGTTAAATCTTCAGCTTCCAACACCTTCCCCTCCTAGTCTTCTCCCTCTCCGTTGTCCCATCCCCAGTCCCTGGTCTCTGAGCCTTCTTCCCTTTTGGGTTCCCCAGCCGGTTCCAGTCCATGAGATTACATCCCCAGTCCCTTGTTTGGATTGCTCTGACCCTCACATAACTATTCCTGAATAAAATATGCATAACCTTTGTAGGAGTGGGCATAAAATATGTCATCCTACACCTTCTCTCCCCCAAAACTGGAACATGCCTGATTTTACCCTCTTAATCTATACTAATCTGCTCAGTGACAGAGTGTATGTTGACCTAAGGACACAGCAAGCAGGGAGACGAAGAGTAAACACAGGAACCACTTAATTTTAAACTTGCTAGCACCTAAGTAAATTAGTATTTTGTGACTTTGAAAAATGCATTATATATTTTGCAATCTTTGAACAGTGTATTCAAGTGCAATACTGAAATATAGAAAGAATTTAAATTGTATGCTTTAATTAGGGCTTTGATTGCCTTTCAAAAACAAGCAGTTAAGGCACTAGTCACCTCTCACAAAGCTCTCTGCATCAGGAGAGTGAATTCAAAGAAGAATGATATAAAGCAGCAGGGATGGCCAAAGCGTCCAAATCAAGGAATGGCACAGCAAACCTCTTCTATGTTTGCATAAGCTTCCCTCCCAGCCTGATGCAACACATCTCCTTATCCCTCCCATTGCTTTTGCTACTTGTTCCTGTTGCTTTTCATTGTCCTACAGCCCTGCTTTCTGTGATAACTTCTGAGGGTCACCCATACATTACAGCCCCCATTTAGGGGCTCTAATGTTTGTGAACTTTTGATCACATGCTTCTGCCTGATGGTGTGATAGGTTTTGATACCAGCTTCTATCAGAAACATGCAGTTTTGTGCATGGGGATTTGCCATACAACCAGAGATGTGCACACAGTTAAGAGGCTTGCAAATATTATGACTGACTCATAAAAGCCATTTCTGCAGCTTCCACGTGGGAGAGCCATAATATACGAGGCTGCCTTCATTCCTGGTTCTTTTTCTCTCCTACCCAGTATACAATTGCTGGGCGAGAGACACTGAAGCTATTACATTTTAAGTGTGATGGAAGTAGTCTGAAATAACTGCCCATGCCTTGAAAATGCATGTGCATTTTTGTGACACGGTTTATTCTTAGTTCTGTAAGCCTGCTGAGAGAAAGCCAGATGTCTTTTGGCTAATGCTTATGGTGTTGCTAACATATCTTCCCTTCTCTCAATCCTTCACAGTGTTTATAAACTGCTGACAGAATGTGTAAATTGAAGGATGAACATATATGAGTATACATGCATGAAATGTCCTATATATTTCATATCTAAGGGGGATACCTTGCCTTAGGCATAAGGGAAAGGGCAAGTCTAAAAACCTGTATCAAGGAAACTGTGAAATCAAATTCCTACTGTGGATGAAGAACTGTAAAAATGTTACATCTGTCTCCTCCCATATGACTGGACTAACAGAGTAAAATACTACCACCACTATAGACTGTATTAAACTACTAAAATACTGCCCATGCAGACATCACCCAAGTTGCAATGTACTAAGCCACCAGTACTAAACAAAAAAGGCCAATGCAAACTTATTATCAGCAACTGAAAGGTGAGCTTAGATGAAAAATCCCAGAATTGCAAGAACCACACAACTGGTTCTGCATAGCCAATGGGGTTTGGGCTTGTAGCTCTTCATCAGCACCCCACCCCCACCGGTGCTACAGGTAGGCATACAAAACTACTTCTGATACCCAAAGCTTTAGGGTTATGCTTAAAGTAGCTTTCTGGATCCCGGCCAGTGGTCTGTAATGCTGATGAAAGGATATTTGATATTCAGGTAACACAACCTGTTTCCTCTAGTTACATTTAAATCAACAAAATAGGAAGTAAGTCTTTAATGGACTTCAATCAGGTTACAATTCTACATGCATTTTAAGCAATTATTACTCTAACCCTGGTCAAACTGTGCTTAGGCCAATAAATTTAGGACTCGAGGACAAAAAGCATTTCCTTCATTCACACCAACATGCCTATCAGAACTGGACACTCATGAATAGCCTGGAGAAAACAGAGTCACGCTACACTCAAATATGAAGGAGAATCTGTGTTAGTCAAATTTCACATCATATGCTTGTACAGCAGTTGTAGTTGTGGAAGATTTCTCCCTGTGCAGAATCATAAGCATTTGTATTGTATTCTTTAACACACCTGGCAGCTATTTTAGCAATAAGTGAATTGATTACCTTTCATCATGGCCAGTCAAGCAATTGAGAACACTTCAGGGGTGTGGTTTTTTTACATTTTTGCAAATGGTCTTTGAAATGCAAAATGTTTCAAGACTTTTGCTCAAAACTTTATGGCACTGATAAACTACATAGATAAGCTATATTGCCTTCAAAGATGTATATATTCATAACCCTTCTGATAGATGCTGTTCTTTGAAAGAAAGAGGAATGTGAACACTCTTGATAAATTTAATACCTCACATTTCACACTTCAAAGCTGCAATTCTTTTCCCACTAGGTTTTACTTGACTTGCAAATGAAAATTTGGGCTAACTCCCACTTACCTTCCATAAGCAAAGCGCCTATCTTTGTGATGATCGCCAAATGTGTCCCAGAGCCTGAGAGAAACACTCACTTCATCAACAACATCCCGGGAACGTTCAAGAACCTGAAATAGGTACATTTCCATCAGTTAAAAGCTTGCTGCAGATACAATTCCCTAAAGAAAGTCCTAATATATCAGTATGCTCTGGGACATGGTCAAAGGCTTACTTCAGAAATTGTGCCAAATCATGGTTACAGAGGCTTGATTATGTTCTGGCATGATTTCTGATTTCTGAACCAGAACCAGAAGTTAAGTTTTGAAGGCCCAGAGTGAATTTATGAAGGTGACTACTGAGAGGATGGAAAGACAGAAGGTGCTAAACCACAGTGTTACACATTCATAAAATTCAAAACGTGGCCTGGATTATAAACTATGGTTCATACAATACATTGTTTGGCATAATGTCTAAATATAGCCATTTATGTTCTCTCTTAATTAATTATTTTTTTAAAAATTTTACCTGTCATAAGGTCCCATATAATATAAGGTAATGATTGTTGTAACCTGCCCTGGAACCTTTAGGTGAAGGGCAGTTTAGAAAACTTTTAAATAGATATATCACTGGGACTTAACTTTAATTAATTTGGATTCTTACGCACCGGCGTTGTTCATCTCTCTCTCTCTCTCTTTTTTCTTCTCCTAACAAACTGTGAGTATTTGTAATGAAACAAACAAACCACAAGTACTGATTTGCATTGAATGGCAAACCAGATTCTAATTCTGTTTCCTCCCTGGCACACTGAAGAAAGGAGCAGAGGAGGAACAATGCATGATATTTTAAGCAACATGCACCAGCCCACATCAAACTACAGTTTGTGATATGAGAAACAAGTCACTGTGAAGCTCTGCAGCACTGAAACCTGATTTGGGGGTCAATTGTGAATGCACATGGTGAGCTGAAAGGTGAGCAGCTTTCAACTTTGGCACAGGTTTTATTAAGAACACTGTCAGCTAGAGCCACCAGATGCAGCAAAGTTCCTGAACTTTTTTTATTAAAGTTGCACTGAAAATGAAATCCAACAAGCATAGCCTTTCTCATTCTCAAAGGTCTATTACAGGACCTGCTGCACCTGCTGAAATTTCTTCTGTCACACTGCTATGTGGAGGGTATATCAGCCTTGCTCAGTCACCAAGACCAGAAGCCAGAAAGAGAGGGGTTTGGGTGTCTGTGAATCAAAACAGGGTGCTGAGATATTCCCAATTCAACAGGGTCCTGAAACTGAATGGACATCAACCCTTTTAAAAATGAACTACAGGAAAGATTCCATGTATTATCCACAATGTGTGTAAGACATAGGTTTTCCTCTGTTTAAACATCACAGGAAAGCTTAGTTGTCTGTTCAGGAGAGGCTAAGATATTTACAAAAAATTATACCTTTAAAACAAAGGAGACAGGATAAATAATCTCTAAAAGGATGTATGTATTCAAACACAACACAGATATTTCAGACAACAACCATATAGAGCTGTCGCTTTTGAACAGAATGGTCCAATGATTTCAAAAAAGGTTCTGTCAGCACTGACGGAAGACCAGTCTACTTGGTCCATTTCTCTCTCCTGAACACCATGCATTCAAAACACACAACTCCACTGACTGTTACAAAGCAGCAACACTTAAAGCCAATAACTGGTTGATGCCAAGGCAAACTTCCTTGTACATGATTGCACAACTTGATAAAGTGGACAGTACATACCTCTTGGCAGACTCGATACTGATCAATTGCCCAGACTGTAGGAACGTGAGTTGCTAGCAGCTGATACTGCGTTAGGGTGGTGTTACATGCTCTTGCACAAATTAAGCGAGTCTTCCCCACTGCATTGTCACCAACAACCACACACTTGATGGTTTCAACGTTAGGTCTTTCGTAGTCCATGTCAGCATCCATGTACCGGAGACTGTAAAAAGACAATAAAGCCAGTTTCTAACAGTAGGAAACCCTATTATTTAAAGAGAGTTCTACTTTTTTCCCCTTTACTTGCTCAAAGGCAAGGATTGAAGTTCAGACTAAACTATACTGCTGCCAAGGCTGATTTATAAACTCCACACAGTTCATAAAATCCAGGCAGTTCTTTTGACCTTGAATGCCTGCCTTCCTTATTTTCTGCTTGGTTTTCTATAAACATAAACTTGCTTAAAGGAGATAAAGCATGGTGCAGCTAGGATTGCCAACAGGACCAGACAGCAGTTGCTTTAGCCTTTGCCCACAAAGTGTGACACAGCTCCATCACATTAGCATGAGTGCTCACTGCTATTCCCTCACAGCAAACATGAAAGGGAAATACATTTAAAACAACAACAACAACCAGCTTGTATTACTTTCTGAAAAACCAGTAGCCTCGAACCTGCCATTGCCTTGGAATTCTAATAAACAAAAGCATCAGTGCAGTTTAGAAACCAGTGGTTAAAATCACTGGCATTTTGAAAGGTTCAGTCTGCCATCTTGATTCAAAATGGCATCCAACTGTATTCAAACAGACAAAAACCTGCCCCTTGATCTCAGGAATCATCATACAATTAATTTTTTACGGTATCTTAAGAGGTGCCCAAACACATAAAGAGCAGACAAAAAAAATCCTTTCCAAAATAAATAGTTTACAGAAGCGAAACTATTACAAATCATAAGGAAAAAGTAAAGGACCCCTGAACAGTTAAGAAACAATACTTTACATTCTGGAGTCATACCCAGGTTAATTCTAAGGAAATTAGCCGAACAGATTTCTTGAGTGTCCTACAAACTGACACAAGTAATGAACAAACTTGGCCCATTATAATAAGAGCACCACTTTTGATCTTAAATGCTCACCCTTGAACATACATTGGCCATTCACTGGGCAGGCCATTCACCTGCATCTAATCATTGGTCACCAGCGTGCATATTCATGTGCTTAAGAAAAGGTTCCTCAATGTTATGCTGCGAAGACTACCAGCATTAAAAATGGCACAAATTACTGTTGCATAAAGCATTTTGGCAGCATCTTGACCCATCAACATTTGGATACAAATTGTAAGCTTGTTCTTAAAAGATCCACTTGTGCTTTTGGGAGCATAAAACCTGGCTGAAAAAATAATACCTGTTAACAAGTAAAATAGGAATGCACTGCTTTACAAGCAAAGCTAGAGGAACCCATATTTTATTCTGACTCGTGTCAACTTTATTATCCTATTATACTGTGCACAGAGGATTCCATAAATCTTTGCCCTGCTCTATCTTTTTAATTCTGAATGAAAACCAACCTCAACAACAATGCGAACGATTTAGAGGCAAAAGTTTCAAGATCAACCAGATTAATGTCTAAATTAAGAGTGTACTCTCACAAGGATGTGTAAAACTTGTTATCTCATTTCCAAGCAGTGTTGATAAAATTTTGGGGTTGTTTTGTTTTAACAATTTGCTACAGAAAGCACAAGTTCATGTTTTATAATAATAATAATAATAATAATTTATTATTTATACCCCGCCCATCTGGCTGGGCTTCTCCAGCCACTCTGGGCAGCTTCCAAAATAATATTAAAATACTGTGATACATCAAACATTAAAAGCTTCCCTAAACAGGGCTGCCTTCAGATGTCTTCTAAAAGTCTGGTAGTTGTTCTCTTTGACATCTGGTGGGAGGGCGTTCCACAGGGAGGGCGCCACTACCGAGAAGGCCCTCTGCCTGGTTCCCTGTAACTTGGCTTCTCGCAGTGAGGGAACTGCCAGAAGGCCCTCGGTGCTGGACCTCAGTGTCCGGGTAGAACGATGGGGGTGGAGACGCTCCTTCAGATATACTGGACCGAGGCCGTTTAGGGCTTTAAAGGTCAGCACCAACACTTTGAATTGTGCTCGGAAACGTACTGGTTTTGCATTTCCTTCCCACCGCCCCAAGTTTGGAGGAGAAAATTGGTGATGAAGTTCCACACAAAAGTGAAGAACTGTGTTTTGCAGATCATCACTTGGGTGCTGGGTCCAAAGGTTCCCTTATGAATGCAAACAACACCAGACCTTCCACAGAACAGCACAAGAAAACTGGAACTAAGTCCACAAACATTACCCTGCTTCTGCATCCTCTTGGGCAAAGCATTATTGAGTTTCCCATAAGAAAAATGGATAATCATTCAATTGAAGATATCAGTGAACCTGCAAGCCCACATTGTCTAGCATACGAATACATTTCAGTGTGAATGGCTTGTAAGGGAATTAATTCACTTTTGCTTTCCAGTCACCCTACATTTTCTATTGTATTCATTTGGGTGGGGAGGGTAGCACTGAATAATCTGACAGTCAAGTCTTGAAACGCCCCTTGTTTTCTCCACCAAATCTCTTCATCTATTTTTCTTTGGTGTGGGGAGGGGTAATTCAGCAATACTCCTCCTCCCTCCTCCCCCCAGCCACATGTGTTGGCATAAAAATGTACCAGGGTCCAAGACATGAGTTTCCTGGGCCTTTATGAACATGTTTGTTCACCAGTCTGCAAATGACATGCTGAAGGGATCCAACTCTAGTGTCCGGAAGTGGCAGGGAGAATAAAGACTCACCAGAAACAAATGAGGACCCCCTAACCTGACAATTTCGCCTAGTATATATGAAGGACAGAGCCAAACAACCACCACAGTTTGCAGGTGAGGGAACCCTAAGATTTTTCTGTTTAAACAGAAGCCTTCCTGGAAATGTTCAATAGCTGTCAAAACTTAATTAAATCTTTTATCGTTGCACTGTATTTTTCTACACAGAAAAGCAATTTCAGAATTAAGGAACAGGTATAATTACAGCGGCGAGCAATTTCGCCTTTATGCGTGCTGCATAACTACAGTCCCCCCCCCCTTTCATAGCTATAGAATGAGCATTAAAAGCATTCTTCCAGTAGTTTTAAGTGCTGTTCTGCTGTTCAATATTTGTTCTGTCCAATCAATTATACTTTGTAAAGTGCAATAAGAGATGTTTTAATAATGAATGGACTGTAACTAGTGTTAATTTTACTTTTGTTTCAGTTGACACAGCTCTTGAGACATAGGTAATGTAAAAACTAAATATTACCTAAGCAAAAGTTCACGCATTGAAATGTGAAGGCTAATTACAGGGGGATCTGACTTACAGTATATTTATTACCAGTCTAGAGTGGAGAAACATCATTACATTAACTGGTCATGCTGCTCTATGCATGTAGGAAGCTAGAGCATTAGGAAAACCACAACGGGAGCAATTCATAGACAACTTTATGGCCACAGGGAGCATAAAAGCATAGTCAACAGAATGACTAGAAGTAGACTAGAGGAGGGAAGCTGGGGGAAGACTAAACAAGTTAAGGGACTTCGACTTGTAGTGTCACAGACAGCTACAATACATCAACAACCATGACTGTTTCTAATTTAAGCCTCAGATAAAACTATTTTGTAATCAGATAAAATTAAAATGTATGTACTAAATGTACAAGTGTTTGGTATCTGAAGAACAAACATATGCTGAAGACAGTAAATACAAAGGTAAGGTAAAGGGCCCCTGGACAGTTAAGTCCAGTCAAAGGTGACTATGGGGTTGCGGCACTCATCTCGTTTCAGGCCGAGGGAGCCGGCATTTGTCTCTGGACAGCTTTCCAGGTCATGTGGCCACCATGAATAAACCACTTCTGGGGCAACAGGACACGGAAGCCAGAGCACACGGAAACACAGTTTACCTTCCTGACACAGCTATACCTATTTATCTACTTGCACTGGTATGCTTTCAGACTGCTAGGTTGGTAGAAGCTGGGACAGAGCAAAGGGGGCTCACCCCATCACACGAATTTGAACTGCTGACCTTCCGATCTGCAAGCCCAAAAGGCTCGGTGGTTTAAACCACAGGCTCTGTGACATACAAGTGTTAGAAACTCAGATATAGAAGCTAGGCACCAAATGGCTCCTTAAACTAGGATTATGGAATGTCTAGTTGCCATTTTGGGGACAGACAGCTATAAAGTCATATTTTTCAATACAACCTTTTGGTTCCTGAAATGTGTTCTGATTATGCAGATAAAATACCACAGATACTGAAAACAGGCAAGATCCAAGGATCCCCAGGCATGTAACCTCCAGATGGTGGAGATGTCAGGTGCCATCCTGGAGCCCAGGCATCTTCTCTTGGTAGCAAGTGGCCGATAGCCAAGTACAAGTTGTGCTTGGCAAATTTCAAACACTGGTGGCACTCCATAGCTCAAGAGCTAGGGGGTCAAGAAACACTCATCCAATGCTACCTTCTAGAACTGCCCCCAGAGATAAGATTGGGACCAATGGAGAACAGTGTCCCTGGTGGCCATATCCTGTAGACTGCAGAAGAGGATACCATGGTTGATAGTGTCAAACGCTAATGAAAGATCTAAGAACAGCAACAGGGTTGTGTTCCCTCCAGTCCTGGGGCAAAATAATGGATGAGTCATTATAGGGGACAGTGGCATATGAATAACAACACAAGTTCTTTTCCTTTTATTTTTTACAAGTTGTTGAAATCAAAAAGATAATTGCTAACATTTCTTTTTGGACTGGAGAGGGTTGAATGGGTAGAAGAGTGGCAACTCAGGTGAATAAAAGTAGGTGTAAAAAATCCCCCACCCATCTAGACGCATCCCAAGTATGAAAAATAACTCCTGGACACCCACACCCTTACACACCTGCCCCTGACCTCTGTACCCACCACAGAAGCATACAATACTACGCAGCTTGTAGGAGCAAGAGAATGACAAGAAAGGAAAATAAATCATTGAAACTGGGATTCGTAACTATAGCCGAAGACTATGCTGAAAAAGCAGTGCAGATGTGGTCAAACAACTGAGCTTTTAAAAAATTCACCAGGTAGAAAGATACGGTGTCATAGTCAGAACCTATAAGGTTACTCTGGTGAAGAAAGGCAATACAAAGTACAACTGGTTAGTTTCCGAGAAGAAGGCGGCATCTGCTGGGGCAGATAAAAGGAGAATGGTAGAAAGAATGCAGATGGTCAAGGACATAGAGATAAAACTTCTAGAAGTCAAAAGCACTGGCTGTCCATGAGCTGCAACAGAATAACTTGCAGTTATTCATTTCCTTCGATGCATAGCACTTTGTTTTCTAAAACTGACTGTATCACACTAGGATCTGTTATTGCCTTTCCTCTCCCCCCTTTTCTTTTCTTCAGGTATGCTAGAGTTCCATTTCAAGATAACTACTAAAAATTGAAGTCAAAAAAGATGACAACCACACTCATGTTAAAATTATTTGCTTGACAGAGAAACTGTGCTGCTGCTGCTGTTACATCAAACAAATTGGATTTCAGGAGGCAAAGGACAAGTTCAGCTACTTGACCAAAGGTCCGACCCAAAGGTCCTATTCTGTTGCTGGGACAAAAAATGCTACTTATTTGAGAGCAGCTAAATAAGAATGGCAGAATAGGTTGTTCTTGGTAATTCTGGACTTCATCCCCTTCCAAAGACCAGTTTTACATGCTCCTTCCGTCTTGTGATAGCAGAGTTGTTTCTTTTTGATCTGTAGCATTTGCTGGTGCCTTTGCCGTTAAGGCCCAAGAGGTAGAGGGCATGATCACTAAAATTCAAAAGCAATATACTCACACATTCTGGATCCCTGAATGTCTGCTCTTGTCACCTTGATATGGTGCTGGCCTTGAAAAACTCAAATCTTGGAAGAATAGGAGGGCAGGGAGTGCAATCATTTGTTCTGTTCTTTTCCCTTCTTCTAAGCTACAGTCATGTACAAACTTTGGCATATTTTAACTCCGAAATTGTACTTTGTTAATCAAGAAGAACACACCACAGTTCCTTGATCTTATATGTAACAGGAAGGCATAGTTTAATCAAAAGTGGAAGCTTTCACCCTTAGCCTCCACATGCAGAGGATAGCAGGAATGAGCATGCCAGACCTTGTTCACAGTTGTCTAAACCAGGGCAGTATCTGAGCTGATGCACATTTTGTTTAAGAATCCTATGAGATCATTACCCCTTTAAATTCAACTTTAGAAGCAGAAGTTAATATACAAACACATGCTGCTTTACTGATAGAGTTGCTCTAGCTGAAATATTACCTCTTGTGTTACATGGGCTAGCAGCCTGTATCATCTACAAAATCATACTATTTAGTGCTTGGAAAGAAATGTTTTAGGGTATCACCTCAACAAAAAGGTGCATAAATATGGTCCACAACAATATTATCCATAGCAGACAGCCTTTCAGAGGCAATAGCTACAATCAAAACCCAACTGATTCAAATTATAAGATAGGAGATTCCATGTGAATGTTAGGAAGATCTTTCTGACAGTAAGAGCTGTTTGACAGTGGAATGAACTACACTGGAAGGAGGTGGACTCTCCTTTATTAGAGGTTTTTAAACAGAGGTTAAGTGCCCCTTTTCATGGATTCTTTAACTGTGATCCCTGCATGGCAGGGGCTGAACTATATGACCCTTGGTGTCCCATCCAACTCTACAATTCTATGATCTTCATGTCCTGCTT
This sequence comes from Podarcis raffonei, assembly GCF_027172205.1. Taxonomy (NCBI): domain Eukaryota; kingdom Metazoa; phylum Chordata; class Lepidosauria; order Squamata; family Lacertidae; genus Podarcis; species Podarcis raffonei. The sequence continues at coordinate 28,185,887 of NC_070606.1, forward strand.
TTGAACTTTCAAAAATACCTGGCTGCCTTCTGCTAGAAACAGAATGCTGGACTACATACACTTCAATCTGATCTAAACAATACAATTATTAGGTTCCCATTGTATCATAAAGCAATGTGAAAATAAAAGGGGAATTCCTTCCCTAGTACAAATCCTGGATCTTGCCTTGAAATTACCAGTTTCTGCAGTGCAAGTAAGATTAGAACCAAAGCATGTTGACACAACAATCAACAGTCAATGCTGAGTTGGTTTATTTAGCATGCAGCTGATGTGCAGTGTTTACACTGAAAACATCTGAAAATTGTTGTAGGAAATCACATTTCACACTGTAATGCTTCTAGTTTTCCAAATCAAAACATTTCACAATACAAAACTGTGTGCAGAAAACCCACATTATGCCATGTCTGAGCGAGCCTGTCTTTCTGCCTGTGCTCCTCCTGGGCTTGGCAGTTGGCACAAGAGACACTGGCAAGCTCACTTTCCACCAGCTGTTTTGTGAGACTTATGCACTACCATTTGCTAATGCAGATGCAACAGTGTAATACTTGCAGCATTCTGTGCTCAGCATAGAATCAGGTTCCCAGCACCATCATCAACGGACCTTTATTTTCTTCTTGGGTAATGATACTTTCTGCTTTGCTGAAGCAATTAATGTTGTTCTTTGGTACTGGTGCATGAAGCCATTAAGCCCTGCATGGCAAAAGGGAAAGTGTTTAATTGAGGCTTCCAATGGCCTCTTGCACCTCATTCTAAGGCCCTGATGCTAGTTGGCTGGCAGCTCTGGCAGCATGGTTTTCTCCTTGCTTTTGGAGGCCAGCAGAGTGCCCAGCTCTAGTTGCCTTGCACTGTATGCTGCAGCAACTCTCTCAAAGCATTGCCTCTAGTTGCACTGCAATGGATGTAGGATAGGATAAAGCTCGGTGGTCCATTTGTGTGGCCAAATGCCACACCAGCAGATTAGGAAAGAAACAAAAGCACCTTTTTTGTGATGCCTTGGACCAAACCCCAATCAAAATGAAGCATAATCAAATGAAATTTCATTTGCTCACATTTATCCCCGATTGCCCTTGTTTTCCTCTTCTCCTCTTTTCCCTTGACTCTGATGTTGACAAAATATATAATATAAGCTCCTGGGGGTGGGGTAGGGGAGAGAGAGAAGGATCGTACATAGTAAAATATGTTACTCTGCAATGTGCCATGCATATTAATGGTGCTTCATGTATAAATGGTAACTTTAACAAAGCTTGAAGCAACAGCACTATAAAGCACAACAAAGGAGAAAAAGTCATACTGAAATGGTGTTTTTTGTGCTTGTCTCTTCACTATGAATCCCACCCCAATCTGTTTCTTAGTCCCCCTGCAGGATGGCCCCCGTTGTAAAGAATTCTTTTCCCATATGAATCAACTCAACTGTCCAATGTAAACATTCTTAAACAGCCCTCACTGCCATTGAGGTCACTGACAGCTTGCTTGTACAAACACTCTGGCATACAGTATAAATTAAAGATATGAAAGCATACACCAATATTCTTCTTCTTAGGCTCATACAGCTGATGCATTTTCTGAGCTGTGGATACGCTATTGTCCTCTTCTTGTTGTGTGCACAATATACACATGTATGGCTTTTTCCCCTGTTGTACTTTCATCACTGTCGAACCAGTTTTCTGGTGGCATTTTCATATTTTGAAATATACCTACTAAGATTCTAACATCCCCTGGCCGAGGTTTATGCCTGCAACAGCCATCTATTGAATAGTGCCTATGACATCAATGTCAGTTTTGTGTCATCACTGATGACAAAACATGATCTCTCAGTGTCTATACAGACTAAGAGCATGTTTTCATGGTTTTTACATTAGTATATGGCAGGAAATTTGTTTAAGCATTCAGCTCAAGAATGCTTCAGTAGCCTCTTAAACAAAAAGCAGGGCAAGGTTTTCCTTTCCTTTCTACACTGCAGCTCACAATTTCTAGACTCGCTGCTTTTTGTTTGAAGATGTGAGCTCCCTAGTGCTCCCTAGCACTGGAATACACTTTTCTTTATTTTTTAAAAAAGTGCTTACCACCATGGGAGCACTTCTGCTGAAAGCACCGTACGCTATAATAAACGCAAATGACAGCAACAATGTCAGTGTATCATTGCACCTCTTCCACCATTACAACAAGAGGAAGGCTTTAGCTCAATGCTGGTTTATCTGCGTTGCATGAAGAAGATGCTAGATTCAATTCCTGACAACTGCAGTCCGGGCTAGAAAAGTTTCTCTGCCTGAAACCTTGGAGAGCCACATTTCATCGGTACAGACCAGCCTTCCCCACCCAGACACCCTCCAGATGTTGACCTCCATCAGCCCCAGCCAGCATGGCCAGTGATGATGGAAGTTGCAGACCAACATCTGGAGGGTACCAGGTTGGAGGAGGCTAGTGTAGACAATACTGAGGTAAGTGAAACTATGTTCCTAAGCCCTCCTCTCCTTTACATTTGTACATCACTTACATTACTGTTGCTGGACTGCAGCAAGTGCCACTGTATCATTAGGAGGGAAGTTGTTCCCATCACTCTGCGAAAATGATATCAGATATAATTCTTTATAGATGCGTTATCTCTCTCCTTCACAACAAGAAAATATTACTTACTGGTATTTGAATCAACTTTTATGGCTGCCATATTTTAACGCAAAAGGACTTTACCAAGTAATTAAATAAACAGCCTTGTTGGATGTTTCCAAACCCCACATTCCTTCCATTTGTATATTAATATGTTGCTTTATTCTATATATTAATAGATGTAGGGATGATGGGACTTAATTATTGCCTTACTAATCCTTCTTCTTGTTAGAATGATGCCAAACTATTCATTGTCAAATAAAGCTTCCATGTGATAAAGGCCTAAGAGCAGGCAGTGGGATATTAGTGCAAACATTGTAAACTTAAGCCAAATTCATATATGGATTTTAATCAAACTGTAGCAACAGTGTGTTCAAAGTTTCCTGAGAGATGATGAAAACTATTCTCCTGAGTGTGGATTTCAGTATCTAGCTTTTATTAATGATTGATTTTCTTCCCAATCCACTGAAAAAAATGTCTCCTAGATAACAATGTGCTTCAACTGATCCCAGCTATCAACTATCCAAAAGTAGTCCAGAAGCACAAACTCCTCAGGCCTTTGGAGAACTGCAGATTAGTCACTGTATAGATACCACTAATGCATGCAAAACAACACTAAAAAGGAAATAATGTTTTAAAGAAGTCTTATTTGTTTGCTTTCTTGCTCACAAAACATTTAGAAGAGCTTTGCTCATTAAAACAAAACGATAATTTAAAAGGTAATTTCAGGTGTAAGCAAAACATATTTTCTTGAAGAGGGCAAAGGAAGCATGATAGGTATGGAGAACCGTCTTTCGCAAACTTCTGACTTAGCAATGATTAATTAAGTGAACCATTGTAAAGCCCACTGGCCGGGTTCCAAAAATACATATGACAGGTTGAATGAGCCACATACGTGTTTTCCATCTTCTCTTATTTTTAAAAAATAGCTCCAGCACAACTTAGCATTTATTTAATGCCGCCAGTTTGCTAGGCACTACATGCTTGGCTGCTGTTCAAGAGAACGTCCAGGAACAGAAAACAAACGGCGGGTGAGCTACTGTCAGTTGCTGAGAATATTCTGGCATCGCCTGCCAGCTCTCGCTGTGACCATATGCAGAACTTCACGGTTCCGTGCGAACAGATGTGCAAAGCCAGCTTTTCAGCCGCATGGTTTGCGTTATGGCCAGCAGCAGCCAAGTCGGTCAAAAGGACTGGCTCGAACTGCTTGCCTTGCCTTTTCTGCTTTGACAGGGATGCTGGGGCTGCTGGAAACCACGAGCTCCAAGCAAAAAGGAATAGGGGCAGAGAAAGGAGGAGGAGGAACCCAATCGTTCTATTAAAATGTTTATTACAGTATAAATATCATAAGCATGATGCAGCCAAAGTTCAGGACTTCTTAAGACTATTCCTATTAGTGGCACACCTGCTGTCTTGCAACTGAAATAAATGGCTTGGCTGGGTTGCAACCTGTGTTTCTCCCGCTCATTCAAACATTCAGCAGACTTGCTTTCCCCATGACACACACACACACTGGACATATAATAATATATATGGTGGGCTTCTTCTTCAGACAACAAGAAGCAACCATTGGTTGCTGGCTTGAACTTGTACGCCCCCTAATGTGTCCATTGCAAGCCCTCTCATGGTAGCCCCCTGGCTGTTGTCACAGCAACCCACAACAGACGCCACAGACACAGCAAAGGCTAGGGCAGGCCAGTGAGCATTTGCACGGACAAAAGGGGGCAAGTTATGATGTCTTTAGGTTCTGCGGCCAATACTTCCGAGATGAGCATCCCCTCCCTCCCGCCGGTCAACCGTGCCAACCTGGGAATAGTGTCCGGTCAGCAAATCACGGGAGACCACCGGTGTGGGAGCGATCCGCCTGTTATGGACTGACACCAGCTCTCTGGGTCAAAGGCCTGAGATCCCTTGGGGCAACCCCGCTGTTACTGCCCCCGTCAGACTTAATGTCCTACCACGCTAACTTTCTGCCATATAACACTTTGGGAGAGGGTACCTTGCACGTGTGGTCGGCAAACACGCGAGCGAGCGGACAGACGCGGGAGGAAGGGGGTGTGATGCTGGGATGCAGCGCGCGCAAAACTTGGGCACGATCACGCGCGGCGGCGGCGGAACACGGCGCCTTACCCGGCAGGGACTGGTGCCTTGCAGCCTCCGCGGCTGAGCAACGGCGGCGGCCCCCGGCGGCAGCAGCAGCCGCTCCTTACGCGGGGCGCGCAATGCCAGAGAGCCGCCCGCCAACTTTGCACAAAGGCAGCATGGCGCTGGAGCTGTCCTTCGCCCCGTTCCTGCAGCTGCAGCCGATGCGCTCTCTCCGGCTAGACCCGCTCCTCCCTCCCTCCCTCCCTCCCTCGGGATTCAGGGTGAATCTGGAGTGCAATGCAAAAGAGCCGAGCTCCGGAGCAGCGGTAGGAGCCGCTCTCATGGTGACGTCGGCAGCCTTCGGGTCTATTTATACTCGGCCGATTGGATTTCATTCATGAAAACGGGGCCGGGTGGCTCTGCGTAAGGAGGCGGGGACTGAGGCGCCTGCCAGCGCCCAACACAGACACAGCGAGCCAGCGCCAACACTGTGTATGCACAGTCCGGGTCGCTCTGTTTACTCACCGCCCCCATCGGCAGAAATTGCAAGAGAGCCTTAGATCTGCACCGCGCGAGCAGATCTCACGGAGTCGCCATCTCAGGACCCACCTCAAAGGCATTCGGCTCCCTTGTAGCATCCCAACCCCGAACGAAGAAGAAACTCACCTCAGTCACCGTCGTGTGGAGAGGCAGCACACAGTACACAGGAAAACCTGCATTTATCACCATCTGTACACTCAGGGAGGAGCTGCAGTCACACCTGGCTCCCTGGTGGGCATGCCTGCATTATGCCCATGCTTGCAAACACATTTGTCACATACTGCCTTTACATCTGCTTAGAGACAAGTGTAGCTAAGCGGCATATACATTGTTTAAGTACATAAATATGCACAATGTTCTAAGATAAAATGTAGTGAATCAAGACCACCAATGAAAAGCCTTTTTAAAATTAAACGAAAGGGGACTGGAAGCTACTCACAGCTAGACTGCCCAACACTATATAAGTTTTTTATTGAGACAAAAGCAGCTTATAGGGCGATTTTGAGCAGGAAAGTAGCTAGAGGAGTAAGGGGGTAAGCATCCCATGCCATTCCTTAAAACAAAACAGGAGACTTGTGTCTGTATCTCTTGCATGTGCCTTAAAAAGTATACTGTAGTTTGGCTGAGAGGTAGTAATTTGCCCTTGCAGAATCACCTCTTTCATTCCACATCAGACGGTGGATTTCACAAACTAGGCTTGTGGTGTTAGCTCACAGTTGATCTGTGCAAGAGACATGCATGCTAAAGGAAGAAGTCTCTTTACACTTAAAAACAAAGCGTGGGCAACAGAGATTGAACATATTAACAACACAACTATAATTTATGACATATATGCAACTTCCCCAAATGTTAGCTGAAATTATAAGAGTACATCACTTTTTCTATCTAGACTCTTGTGCTGTTAACACATGAATGATGAACCACTGCCCATCTCTTGTTGTTGACTCCAACTTCAAATCAAATCAAATTTTATTAAACGGTCACAGACCAGATTAACTACTCCAACTTCCATCACCCCCCAACCATGGAACTTCTACTTCAAACAACAGCTGGAGGTCCACATATCATGCCTGTTTTCGCACAAACCAAACAGGAAGAAATGCAGCAGGGGAAACTTCACCCCATCACTCCATCTCTATGCCAAGATAAATCTTGGTATATATCAGGTAAACACATGTGCATGAGTAGTCACTTCAAAACCAGTAGGGTTAATAATGAGTAAGGCAATAAAGTTCAGGGCACTGAACTTACACTTGGCCAAGAAAGAGAGGGCTGAATGAATGAGATGCAGGATGTGCGCACAGTCAAACCTCCTAATCCTTGCGATTGTATATTCATACCTGCTTGTTAATATAGTGAAAGAAATAAGGGGGTTGGTATCTCTCCAGCCCTTCATGTTTGGTAACCCATTTAGTACAGACTGTACAGTGGTACCTCAGGTTAAGTTCTTAATTCGTTCCGGAGGTCCGTTCTTAACCTGAAACTGCTCTTAACCTGAAGCACCACTTTAGCTAATGGGGCCTCCCGCTGCCGCCACGCCGCAGGAGCACGATTTCTGTTCTCATCCTGAAGCAAAGTTCTTAACCCAAGGTAATATTTCTGGGTTAGCGAAGTCTGGAACGTGAAGCGTATATAACCTGAGGTACTACTGTGCTCTTAAATTTCATTTGAAATTTGTTGATTTGCTATAAAGAGACCGAACATTTAAGTATTAGACAAGCTGCAGAGTGAGTGCAACTAATCTGAGCAATACATAGAAATCCTGGATGTCAAGGAAAGGGGACCCTGAAATTCCTAAAAGGATTAAATAAGAGGTTGGAGTACTGAGTAGTGTTTATGTTGCTTGGAGCATTTTCCAGATTATATCCAATGCTTCCATTTCTGTTAAACTTGTATAAGCTTCATAACACTGCTAAGGACAGGAGAATGCTGCCTTGAGCTACTGCTTTTCCTTTGTCACTTTGATAGACAACTTCATGGGCAGCCTCCTGGATATGCCATATATTTTGAGCCCTTGCAGCTGTAAACACACCCTTGAAAGTAAACCATGCCTTGTGAAATTCTCATAAAGCCAGAGGAGCAGCTGAATAGCTGGGGTGCACCCATCCTAACTCCTTGTCCTTCCTTATAACTAGCAAAAGCCAAGTATGTCACACAAAACAGTCACTGTAGAACTACTACGTGCATTTACACAACTTGCCTAATTTACACAGGTTGCAGAATTCAACTCATCCTGGGCAAAGAATTGTAGGCTTCTGGTAGGACATGTGAACAGCTCTGCTCTTGGGCATGAATCAGTGTCCAGAATGCATCACTGGAGTGCCACTTTTATCCAAAAGCCTTAAGTGATGGAGTCTCACTGCAGGATCCTGTCTGAGTAGCTGATATGGTCTTAGGACTGCTAATGTAGTTCAGAGAACAGGAAAAGAGCTGTCCGTTGTCTTGTTCTCTTCACGATACCAAAACAACAGTGCCGGATTAAATGGTAAAATCAAGGACAGCTTAATCTAACCACTGCTAATCTTTGAGAAAGAGCCTTGTCAAATGCAATTTACTTTGAGAGCAACGATAGAGGCAGTGAAGTAAAAGTCCCCCAGTTGTATTTTCAGTGCCTCACGCAAAGGCCATTTGCATTTTAGTCAGTTCAGCACCTCAGACAATGGCTGCCATAACATTTAGATCCACAATTTTTAAACTTGAAACGGTGACTTGAACATTACCAAAAAGAAAAGAAAACATTTATCTAGTCTTCACTGACACTGAATGATGCAGCTAGAGTGTATTTAACAATCAGCAGTCCTGATCCACTAGGTCCCCCCCAGCTCATTATTTAATATTTATAATTGTGTTTATTGCTTTGATAATTAAAATATATTTATGGGGATCTATAATTGCTTTTTTAAGCAACACACACACATGAATACAGTTGTAGCTGAAAAACAGGTTACAAAGAATAGTAAAGCAGTTTTGAAACATGTGTTGAATCCCTGACATTCATTAGAGGTCTGTCCAGAGACATTATTCCTGGGTAGCCCAGCGATTTTATGATGGGCCAGAATACCTTGCCCCTCCCCATTTTTTAAACTTAAAAAGCATGGTTTGAACTTTGACCCCCAAGCCAGCTGGGTATACGACAAAGGTCAGTGTTAGTGAAACCTTAGCCATCCGCTATGCTTTCCCCAATAGATCATTTATGCATAGAAATTCACACATGTCAGTTTATCTCATAGACATAGACCTGTGTCCTAAGTTCATTAAGCAGCTAGCAACACCCCTAGGCTCAGGGTTTCCCCCATCATGTTTAGTTAAAGGCATACACACAAGCATATTTTCATGACTCCTCTTGTGAATACTGGAAACTGTGGCTAACTTCAGACAGAGCCATTCCAGTGCTTTGGTGAGCCTACTTGGGAAAGGCAGAAAAATAGAGGCTGGTGATTCATTCATTCATTTGCCTGGTTGGGTTGGCCCACTCACTCTGGGACACTTCCAACAAATTATAAAACCACAGTAAAACATCAAACATTAAAAACTTTTAATCCACAATCAACAGCTCTCCCCAAAGGGTGCCTTCTGTGTGAATGGTACACATCTTTGAAAAGAAAAAGGATGGTTTTGCAAGAGAGTTGCAATGGTAGCCCCCAAATTAGGAGAACAAATATCATGAAGAAAGGTTAAAAAGATTGCTGGTCACATCTGTATCACTTACATGAAAGACAGAAGTTGACTGCAGAGAGTTAAAGGTGGATGAAATAACCATCACTGCTAGAAATTAGTACTCTACTTCACTCTGCCCTCTCTGGAAATAACCAGCTTAATTTTCTAGATGTCCTCTGGATGTCTGTAAAATTAATTCAGATTTTGGTCTGCATTTGGATCAGGACAATTAGCTGTGGCATGTGACTATCCCCTTGGCATGCATGCATGAATTTGCAGACTCTGAGAGAGGATATTGTGGCTGATTTGCTCTTCCTGGCTGTTTTGGTACTGCGCTACACTGAGCTAAACTATAGTTTGGGTAGTTTAGCAGTCCTCTTCTTCCCCAGCCCCTGCCTTACACTAGAATCAAATAGTTGGGAGTAAGGAATCCTTGAGTGATCTTTCAATTCACCCCCACAGCACTACATTCCCCTTTCCCCAACTGGCATCCTCCTCCTTTATTGCTGCAAAAGAGGAAACCAATTTTGATAAGATATGCAAGCCTACATAACTTCAGTAACTATAGTTCAGCAAACAAAATGTATGAGCTACACCTTGATACAGAGTGAAGAGTTTGCACAAAATACATTCAGTACCTGCATTTTAGCTTGTGATCAACATTGCTATATATGCATATACACATACAATTTCCCTTTCAGGAAAATGCATAGAAGAGGTAATTTAAAATATTCTCCAGGATAAATAAAACCAACTTTATTCATAAAATTTAATGTGTGCCTTTATGACTCTCTCTGTGTGTGGTTTTCCATAAGAGGGAAACAAGTGCTGTCTAGTCCCACAATGTGGTCCACGTGTGAATGAGCCTTTTTCAAGAAAAAGGTTATTTTATATTGCAGATGGCATGTTCTAGAAATAGTTAGATGAAGGATGGCTTTAGTGAAGCACTTTCATCTATCACCGCTTCTGTGGCAAACATTTTCCAGGAATGAATTTCTACTCACCACCGAGAGAAAAAGGGTGTTCATAGCCATTGTAAGAGCTCAGTCAGAAAGAAATCCTTTCTTAGAGACAACTGTTCACACGTTTCCTTATCTTCCCTGTGGGGGGAAAAAACATGGTGTTTTACACAATGTGAGCGGATTTGTTTTTATTTAGGACTATGCTACATTGCCCCAAACCACCATTTAGGAATCAGCTATTTGGGATAGAAAGAACTCTGAAAGTTCTTACCACCTGCTGTCTACAATTATCTAGAATGACTCACCAATCATTTACTAACCTCCAACCTGCCACCATCACATGCTCTTTGGTAGGAGTCAATATCTGCTCTGTCTCAACCTCGTGCTTTCTTAACTGGTCAAGTTTGTATCTCTGGGGTTTATTTCCTTTGAAGTCTGGCTATTCCCGTTAGAAGTAAGTGTGTATCAAAATGTGTGGCAAGTTAACCCAATAGATAGATGGACTTCACACACTTGATCCATTGCTTCCTTGCACTTCTCACAAATCTACCTCCCTATTGTGTCTGTATAGTATCACTGGAAACAACCCAAACATAATGATTGGGTGTAATTGCAAAGCTGACCAACATCAATATTTCTTGCTGTTGAGCAAAACAATCTGGAGGACACATAGTGGAGCTAGCAATGAGAGGCAAACACCTCAGCCTGGGAATACTACTTGTGAATGCATTTGGGTTTTCCAGAAAATTAGTTTGAAGCTGGACCATCAACTTAGGTTTTCAATGACCATCTCCTCATCAATATTTGTAGGTTGTTCTGGAAGCTTTTTACAGCTGAAGAGTGGGATATGCATTCCAACAGACAAGAACAAAAATAACATTTTGCATTTATATAGTTTACATGCACATTGTAAAGTTGCTTAGCCCTGCTGCCCCATATTAATAGGGCATTCCATATTATATAATGCAACACACAGTGGTACCTCAGGATGCGAACGGGATCCGTTCCGGAGCCCCGTTAGCATCCTGAAGCAAACGCAACCCATGACTGCGTGTCTGGACGTGTCGCAACTTGCCGCTTCTGTGAATGTGTGTGGCGTCATTTTGAGCATCTGCGCATGCACGAGTGGCGAAACCCAGAAGTAACGTGCTCCGTTACTTCTGGGTCGCCGCGAAGCATAACCTGAAAACGCTCAACCTGAAGCACATTTAACCTGAGGTATGGTGCTGGAGGAGACTCTTGAGAGTCCCATGGGCTGCAAGAAGATCAAACCTCTCCATTCTGAAGGAAATCAGCCCTGAGTGCTCACTGGAAGGACAGATTGTGAAGCTGAGGCTCCAGTACTTTGGCCACCTCATGAGAAGAGAAGACTCCCTGGAGAAGACCCTGATGTTGGGAAAGATGGAGGGCACAAGGAGAAGGGGGCGACAGAGGACGAGATGGTTGGATAGTGTTTTCGAGGTTACCAGCATGAGTTTGACCAAACTGCGGGAGGCAGTGGAGGACAGAGGTGCCTGGCGTTCTCTGGTCCATGGGGTCACGAAGAGTCGGACACGACTAAACGACTAAACAACAACAAATGATTGTATTTCAAATTTTGCTTCTTTGGCAATTGGAAAATCTGGGGCCTGATCCATCCTCAGCTACAATTCTTACTGGGTGACCTTCCCACCTGCCACTCTCTCAGCCTTATCCATGCAACAGAATTGTTGTGAAGATAGAAAGGGGAAGGGAACTGTGTAGGCTGCCCTGAGCTGCTTGGGAAGATGATAGTATAAATATGCAAAAATAATAGACATACTAGGAAGGAAACTGACAGTAACATCACTAATATAGTGTACGAAGTTCTCTAAACACTCTAAAGCCACTATATAAATGTCAAGTATTATTGACTGTGCAGCTCCCTTATCTCTGCACTATCCGTAGAACACACAGTGTGGGAATCTCATCCTGCGAATTGTTCCCTTTGCTTCCCTTTTTCAAAGTGGTCGGGAATGTAGTTGCAGAGCTTTAATAAGCATACCTCCATTATGCAAAGGATTTCCCCACAAATTGCTATCGCTTATCCTGATCTGACCCCTAATACCAAGTCAATGCCCATGTGGCCACCATGCCCCATAAACTATGCTTTGCCTTGCTCTTAATCTATATATTAGCAGTTCGGCTCTCAGCTTCTCTCCATTTGCTTTCAAGAGATCAAATCACATGTTTTAAGATACCTTCTTCTCAGGAAGCCTAACACAAACCCACCCACCCCCACAACCACTCAGCTGCTCTCCAGTAATCAGTCATTAACTAAATGACTTGTTTTCCTAAGGCTGTGTCCAGAGCATTTCCCTTTATTTAACCCCATTAGTCCCTGTTTCTTTATGTTTCGTTTCCCTTTCATCTGCACAGTTGTGCCTCCCTTCATAAGTGCATCACACTGTGGAGGGGACTCTGCACAGTGGAAACAGTGAATGGGCACACTCAAGAACCGTATACCAGCATAAGTTTGACTGGTGCGCTACTGTAGGCTATGCACTTTAAACTGACCCACTCCAGTGATGTGGAGCAGAACTTTTTCCAAGGTTTTTTTCCCTGCACCCCAGCGGAAATTTGTCCATTTCCTAAGTTCTTCGGTAACTACGAATGACAGCCAATTGTGAATACAATACCAAGCTTGGCAATTTCAAAGCTTTTAGCTCTGTTTACTGAATTCAAGTGAAATAAACATGCAAATTACTACCTTTATTTGCATATGAATAAAATCCTTTTCAGAATTTTACAGAAAGCCCACATCATTGGCCCTCTCTGACTCATGCTCTGGACTAGAGTGCTGATATAAGGCCTTGAACAGTCTTTATCCAGAGGTCATAGAACCACAGAACTGCAGAGCTGGAAGAGACTCCAAGAGTTATCTAGTCCAATCCTCTGCAATGCAGGAATATCAACATGCTGTCCCCCCATTGAGTTTGAAACCATGCAGGACCCTGCCTAGCTTTGCAAATGTGCTAGCAGTTTCATTGCTGCATCAATGGGCGGGGGGTGGGGTATATTCTGCCAGACCACCAAGCCTCATCCACTCAAGATAGCTCTCAGTAGCTTCTCATTCTCTTCATCATCACGGCTGCTTATACTCAGGACAGCTATCCTTCGTAACCCTTTGGTTCCATTACATGTAGGCTCCTCAACTACTCCAACCATAGGGTCCTATCTCAGGGGTACTCCAGCTATAGGGACCAAATCCTACCTAAAGGTAAAGGTAAAGGGATCCCTGACCATTAGGTCCAGTCATGGCTGACTCTGGGGTTGCAGCGCTCATCTCGCTTTATTGGCTGAGGGAGCTGGCGTACAGCTTCCGGGTCATGGGGCCAGCATGACTAAGCCGCTTCTGGCGAACCAGAGCAGCGCATGGAAACGCCGTTTACCTTCCCGCTGGAGCGGTACCTATTTATCTACTTGCATTTTGACGTGCTTTTGAACTACTAGGTTGGCAGGAGCAGGGACCGAGCAATGGGAGCTCACCCCATCGCGGCGATTCGAACCACCGACCTTCTGATCGGCAAGCCCTAGGCTCTGTGGTTTAACCCACAGCGCCACCCGCGTCCCTAAATCCTACCTAGTAAGGCCTTAATAGGTTTGCAGGTTACTTTATTTATGGCATACTGTAAGGCATCTAATAAATAGGTTTCAACTAGTCTTATTCTGGCCCACTCACTTCCAGTGCATGCTGCCACTGTTGCATTTCCTGCTGCACTCTCTCCTTTGCAGTTTTCCAGCACTGAAGCGACTCCTTTAGCCTTTTATTCCCATCTCTGCTGGCAAGCTCCAGGACACATAAAGCAGATTAGCAGCTACTGACTAGAATAACCCACAGTCCAAGCTTGTTAGCTGCTCATTCACCTGGTGGACCTCCACAGCCAGCCTCAACTAGAATCTCTGTAGTTGAGCTTCCGAACCTCTGACTAAAAAAATGTTCTCACTTCTGGAGGATTTTGGACAAGAGAGTTCCTCCTTTCTGACCTGCTCCTTCTGGGGTAGTTTGTCTACCTTTGGTCCCCCACCCTGCACCTCCACTGCCTTGCAGGATATCTTTGGGAGAAGAAAAGGCTATGGAGTATACCCTACACACATATCCAGAGTGGAGTCCCTAAGATGGTTGGATGGCACCTTTTACACTTCCTTCCAGCAACTCCTGCAGCCAAGCTGGTGCCAAACGTATTGCTCAGCTTTCCATTGGATCACATCAGTGAGGCTGAGAGGGTGGTCCTGTTGTCTGGACAGCCCAACATCTCCATATACACTGCTCAGGCTTCCTCCCCATGGAGGTCACTTTGGTGCTGTTAACTCAGAAGTTTGTCTTCACCACCAAGGGCGCACTCCATTGACTCAAGACAGACGGATGCCAACAATCAACCCTATTAGAAGCGAACAAACTATTGAAAGCAAGCAATATAATTGCCAACCCTGCTTCAGTTTCCACAAAGCAACAGGAAGGGCACCCTGCAGGCTGCTCCCAGTCCAACATACTCCCATCTCAAATCTCTCAGCTATCTCCAAACTCAAATGCCAAACTGCTATCTTTTCTTATTTCCTGAGCATTGGGTTTGAAGCCACATCTCAGCTCCTAAGCTTGGCTTCTACTGAAGTAATTGCAGCCCATCATTCCTGTTAGAAAGAAAACAATTTTAACAAGTAATGGTTGCAGAGAAGCATCATAACTTCCACCCACGGAGACTGTAGCACCCACTGCCCCATGGAGAAGCTCTGTCTGAGAAGCTGAAGGAGATCAGTGCAGAAATACATGGAGGAGACTGATAGAAGAGCACAGGAGGGAAGGAAAGTCCAATGAAACAATGGAGGATATGCTGCCTCTGCTCCTCCATCCTAGCTTCTCAATCAATAACTGTGCTTATTACAGCAGAGTGGCTTGGGAAATGGACTAGCAGGGAGAGCTGCTACTTTCTATTCTTGCTGCTTTCCAATGGCACAACATGCATGGTCATCAACCGGAATGGCATGAACTGCAGCCACTCTAAAAAACTGCAAAGGTACATATATGCTAGTTCACAGCAGGAGTCAAAGCTCATTTAATGAGAGAGGAAAGCACAATCAATAACTTGATGAAAATGACATTTTGAAAATCCCCTAATTTATTCAGAATTACAATGTTTCCAAAGATATCTCACTTTTTTTTACATTTTTTTAAAAGAAATGTAAAATCAGCCTACCCAAAACAAATTCAAAATTCACCCTTACTATTATCCAAGTATTCAAAACGTGGTCAAGGCAATAAGTTTGTAGCAGGAAACATTTAGAAAATATGTTATGAAACATGCTTAATGGATCCCAAAGTCATTAAGCTTCTGCTTAAACAAGGAAAGCAACTGCCTGAGTAAAGCTGTGAAAATTGCTTTCTCTGAGCATTATTCAAAGAGAGGCCAGCTCTCTCAAGAAGACTCTGGCAGGTTGAAAAAATTTAAGGCCCTTTCCAGTGTCTATGGATTCATTCTCTCCTATAATATAAGCATATAAGTCCCTGGTGTTCCATGGAAGTGGTGTATCAAATTTCCATTATGAGAGCTCTAAATGATTAATGAAAGTAGAAAAAAGTGCAAGGTTGTATCTTGCTTCTTCCATTTCAATTTTTATCAGACAAAAATGGCCATGTTGCAAGCATCCCATCTTTTCGTTGCAGCTACGTCATAAAATGGACATAAAGAACTTTTATCTAAATTATTAAAAATGCATAAATGATTCACAATCAGTAACAAAACTTGGATTCAGTGTGCAATGTTCTAGAAAGCAGCAGTGCTGGGTGTAACATACAACTTGATAGTAACCAATCATCTCATAGCAAAGGCAATTCTATACATTATGTATCATGCCATTTATGTATAGAAGTTTGCTGTCTTTGTCAAAGGTCTACAGTCAGCCTAACGATGAAACCTACAATTCACTGAACCTGTTTCTTCTTCACTTTCCAGTAAGCACACCAGTTTAAAACTGCAACCCTGACCATACTTCAAACATTTCATCAGAAATGCTTGCAAATACAATGCAAGAATGTAATATCAAAACAAAACAAAACAAAAAAACCCTTACGGCACATTCCAGCCAAAATTAAGCATATTCCAATGGGAATAAATAGGATTTTAAAAAATAAAAAATAAATGCTCAACTGCCCAAATATAGGAGAACATTTCACTGGGTTGTATTCAACTTTTATTCAGAACAGACTCATTATATGAATGGATCCAACTTAGTCATGGTGATGAATTGCAATGGGTCTACTGTGAATAAAGTTTGTTAAATGCAACCCCTTGACTCAATGAACCTAGATAGGTATGCTTAGATTATTACATTTACTGGTAGGCTCAGTGTGCCATTCTTTTTTCCTTTTTAAACACCATTGCAATGAAGTAATTAATAAGGACTCCTGGATCATGGTCTGCTTAAGGAATGAGGTTTGGGGAAGTTTTTAGTCTTAGTTTTCAGATCAACTTCACTTCTTACACTTATCAATTTACTCATACCTTTGTTCTTTCCAGTTTGTTCGTTGTTTACTTCTCTGTATCCAGTTTTAGACCATCAAGTTGCAATCCTATACACGTTTGCACAGCTAGTAGTAGCAAGCCTCACTGAACTCTGCTGGATTTACTTCTGAGTGGAAATGTATAGGGTTGGATTGCAAGGTGTGTGGGTGTGTTTTTGTTGCTTATTTAAAAAAGGTTGCCTATGCACACTTGCAACGTTATCTTCTTATGTACACTTACTGAGAAGAAATGCCCACTAAATTCAATGGGATTTAATTTCATGTATGATTTAAGGTTGCAATCTTACATGGGAGTAAAAACCCTGTGTGTTGTAGGGTTCAACCGCACTTCTGTCTGTGTTGCAATTTCTAGGCACATGTTCGTAACTTCCAGGCACTGGTTCGAGCAGAAAACCTGATTGGTGTTTCTTTTCCCAAGGGAAAGCAGTGGGACAAAAGAACACTTGGACCCGTGCCTAGAAACTGCAGTGCAAACAGACGTGTGGATGAGCCCTTACTTGCAAATAAATACGGATTGAGTCAGGACATAAATGTCCTATCAGTATGTATTCACTTGCAGCTGTGGTTTTATTCTGTATTGTAAGCATCCCATGAGTTAGCTATTGGAGAGGTCACATAAAACATAATTCACATAATGCATAACACGTAATTCATTATACTTGTTTTCCCTTAGCAGCTTCCAAGACACTTTGGAAATACTGGGCACCATCCAGCCAGAGTTAATACAATGGAAGAGAATTGAGCCTAAGCAAATCAATGGAGCTTAAGTGTGTTTTACTTTGGCTAGATTTGTGCCCACTTTACAAGATACTACATAAAGGAAAGCAAAATCTTACTGGTGTGGGAGTGCTGAAGCTGGTTTTGCAGAATACGAGTTACCAGCCTTGAAAAGAAAAACAAAAGAGCAGAACAATGTGTGATTTGTGTGGTGCTCACAAGGCCATAGTTCTGGAATCACTATACAACATCAGGGATGGCTCCTGGAATAGACACAGAAGTCATTTAAAATATGTCTCAGGACACGTGCAGAGTGCTTGTTCATCACAGCTGACATCACTCATGGAGGACTTTCAGGGGCAAATATGCAGATGTAGTTCTTTAGAAATTAATCTGTTAAGTGGGAAGCAGCTTTAACATCTTCCCTAACTAGCCATATACCGTAAGCATTGCTGTGGGAAAGACCAAAAATTAATGAGTAATGTTACTGTACTTTGTTGCTATCAAAGAACATTGTTACAGCTACTTGGTGACCATTCTTCCTTCCTTCCTTCTGCTGACTGCTTATTAATAGCCACAGATGAGAGGCTATTTTCCTCAGTGGGAGCTGGCATTTAGGACACTAGATGTTTGTTTGGTCTTCTGAATGGCCAATATACCTGCAGCATCGAGTCTAAGACCATTGCTCTGCAAACAGGTGTAAGAAAAGGAAGTAGTTGGCAGTTCTGAATTTTGAGAGGGGCAAAAGGACTTCCAAGTTAACCAGCTTAGAATCTGGAACGGGGTGCAGGGATCCACACTGTTACTCTCTGGGATGCAGGCTTTGTGGTTTTGTTGCCCGTTGTTGGAATGTAAATATGCTAAATAAAATAGAAGTGATGCAAGGTCTGCAGAGTGCTCTTGCTCCCAAAGGAAACCAAAGCTGTGTCCACATTATACCATTAAAGCACACGTGAATCACATTCTTTACCTCAGTCCCTAGGCATTGTAGTTTGTTAAGGGTTGCTCGGAAAGTGCAACTGTGAGGGGATAAACTACAGGTAAACTACTGTAACCAGTGCTATTCTTCTAGAAAAAAGGTGCCAGAACTCACCATGAACGCTTCCCTTGTTCTCTTCTAATGGCAATGGTGCCCACCTGAGAGGTGCAGAAACTGAGCTCAGACTGATAAAAAGCCCTGCCTGTAACCATGCACACTTACCTCAGAGCAGACACGTGCAGCGTTGCACTGTAAATTGGTAGATTTCTCACCAATGGGAGAAGTGGGTATAAAACTAATGGCGAAAACTTTCTTGTGGCAAGTTGCACAGTCTCCTTTAGTTGCTGTATATCTGCCGAGGCAGTAGTTTGAGTAATGCATACTAACTGCACAGCTTATATACACTGTGTATAAACATCAATGCTGTTCTGTGCTTAATACCATGCAAGTGCTTCAGCGTGCTTAGACACTGTACGATATTTCTCCAAGTCAAGAAAGGGGAAACGGACTGGCTTGAAGAAGGTTGCCACGGTTCCGAATTAAATCTCTTTTTCCCTCCAGAGACCCACCAGCCTCCCTGGCCCCTCCCTCGCAGCTCCCCGCTTCCCCCTTCGCTCCTCGCCGCCTTCTCCGGGTGACCCGCGCGCGCCTCACCTGACAGGAGGAGAGACTTCTCCGAGAGGGGCGCAAGCCGCGCGCTCCAGAGGGGGGGGCGCCGCGACTCGCCCCCCGCGGCGCCTTTCGAACCTGCGCGCGGGCAGCGCTGGCTCAACCTAGTCCGCCTCTCGCGAGCGCCGAGCTTCTTCCCTCCTTCTTCTCCCTCGCCTCCTCTCCGGCTCGCGCCCTCCCGGCTGGCTGCTCCAGAGCGCCACACCCCGCCCAGCCTGTCCTTCCCCTGGCTGGGACAAGCCGCACAGGAGCCGCCACAGGTCACGTGACCGAGGCCGTGAGGCGGGCGGGGGAAGGAGAGAGGAGGAGAGGATGCTCTTCTTGAGGAGGAGGAGGAGGAGGATTATGGGCTGTATCCTGCGCAGGGCCCGAAGTGAATGAATTTCCTCCTCTCTTCTTCTTCTTCTTGGGTTTTAATAATGTCATAAGGCCACTTTTGTCTATCTCTCCCCCGCCCCCAACTATACCTATAATTGTTGTTGTTTAGTCGTTTAGTCGTGTCCGACTCTTCGTGACCCCCTGGACCAGAGCACGCCAGGCACTCCTGTCTTCCACTGCCTCCCGCAGTTTGGTCGAACTTATGTTCGCAGCTTCCAGAACACTGTCCAACCATCTCGTCCTCTGTCGTCCCCTTCTCCTTGTGCCCTCCATCTTTCCCAACATCAGGGTCTTTTCCAGGGAGTCTTCTCTTCTCATGAGGTGGCCAAAGTATTGGAGCCTCAGCTTCAGTATCTGTCCTTCCAGTGAGCACTCAGGGCTGATTTCCTTAAGAATGGATGCTGATCTTCTTGCAGTCCATGGGAGTCTCCTCCAGCACCAGAATTCTAAAGCATCAATTCTTCGGCGATCAGCCTTCTTTATGGTCCAGCTCTTTCTTCCGTACATCACTACTGGAAAAACCTTGGCTTTAACTATACGGACCTTTATATCAATACCTATATATCAACATGCATAAGGACATGCCGGAGTTATTCGCAGGCGTGAAGAGCAATCAATTGTCCAAATTAAGGCCCCGCCCCTCCTAGACACAGTTACTTGCAGGTAAGCCCAGGTGAATTCAGACAGACTTTCTTCGTTGTAACTGAGCACAAGGTTGGACTGCAGAGAGCTATGAGCTTTCCTCCTGACTTTCCTTTCTCCATCCCAGACAAGGTGCCAGCCTTTGCTTTGGGTTTCTCACTTGTCACATCAGTGTGAGAGTTTAGCAGGTGACAGTGTCCTTTTAGGATGGAGATCAAGGTGAGGAGGAAAGCGCCGCCTCCCGAATGTCTGCAAAGCCAGCCAGTATTTAAAAGTAACGGAGCAAGGCCAAAACAGCCACAACAAAGCTGGCAACTTTACCATTCATAAATTGAGGAGGATTTCCCCTGCTTGGTGGCAGCTATAGTTCTATGAGCCATAAATGCATGGAGAAGGGCCAGTAACCCTATAGTTCTTTTACTATAAAAGGAACACGCTGAGTTAGCTGTGGCAGGGGATATGTAACTCATTCCTGTGTGTTTGTATTATATATGTGAAAACCCTACTGCAGAGGTTTTCAACCTTTTTGTGTCCACGGCTCCCTTGACCTTCTTTCTGCGGCACCCCTGTGGGGCTCAGAGCCCAGTTATGTCACCCCTTGCCTGCAGAGCTGGCAGCCTCTCACTCTTTTTCAAACACCCTCCCTTGTGGAGTGTTCCCTCAGCCTCCTCTCCTCTCTCCTCACCTTGGGAGTTCTCCTGGCCTGGTCTCTAAGCTGTCCCCCACCCCCAAAGAGAGGTGTCTCCTCACACTGCCCCACAGGGGCCTGGGACTTGTCTGTCCATTCCCAACAGCAAGGGCTGGCAGACTGGCTGGCTGGGCTCCCTCGCCTGCCTGTTTGCTTGCTTACTCCAAGGCCATTTCAGCTCCTGGCAACCATCACCCCCTGGTCAGCCCCAGAAGCACCATTTGCTTGAGGAGCTTGTAGCCAGGGCTGCTGCAACAAACAGCTGTGCAAGCCTTTGGGAGGCAGAGATGCAAGAGGGCATCAGAGGAGGAAAGGAAACAGGGACAGAGGCCAGTGTTGCCCATGGCACCCCTGACCACTATTCAAGGCACCCCAGGGTGCCATGACACACTGGTTGAAAACCACTACCCTACTGAGTTCAGTGATAGAGAGTTGAAAGGGATCTTGTAGGCTAAATAATCCATCAGCTCAGAGAGTATGTGTGCCAAACAATTGCAGCATCATGCATTGTTATCGTCTTTTTCTTGGCAAGTTGCCTTTCCTTTAGCAACCACTTAACAGACATGCAACAGAGGCTGTTCTCTCCAGAACAGTCTTCAGGCAGGGGCAGCCCTATCGTTAGACAGAATGAAGTAAATGGCAAATTCTTTGGGATGTTAGGGCGAGGGGTAGTACCTCTGGTGGGGGACACATTTAGCCACCCTAAACCAGATTAACTGGAAGTATCTCCAACTTACTTCCAAGTAAGGCTGGGCAAATCTATCAATTTTGGTTTCACATTGTACCAACCATATTTCCACATCAGTTTGTTATTGTTATTATTTTTAAGTGCTTGCGAAAATTTGTCAGCATTTTAGTGTGAATTTCTTCTAATATACATGTTTTTGCATGTAAATTTGTCCAATATACACATTTTTGCAAGGCATTTTTTAATAGTATAACACATTTTTGTATGCTATTTTTACTAATAGGCGCATTTTTGTAGACATTTTCTCCTTAGTATGTGCATTTTTGTACACATTACTTGCCTGGGGAACTGCATTGGTAAATTCAGAAAAATGCTAATTTCAAAGGATGGCTGTGTTCCATTTCTCATATTGTTTTGGAAGGTACAAATTTGATAAGTTTGTCTTTAATTGATTTGAACTACTCTCCCTTCCCTACTTCCAAGTGGGACTCAGATACACATTATTTAGGTGTCTGGTGCCCTTGCAAAGACTGGGACATGCTTTATTGCTGTGTCTAATACCCATTAAAACCAACAGGAATGCAAGGTTATTGAACGTGCAATGTGCCACCTTTACGGAACTTCCTAGACCTCTGACATCACAAGGCTGTCACGAGAAAGGCCATCTTGCCCATTTAAAAGCAGCTTAAAGGTAAGCCTAGAGCAAACAAAGAAGGCCAGTAATTCACTTTTATGGAGGGGAATGCAACAAGGTTATTTGCTCAGAGAGTCATCATGAGAGTAATTGTTTTGGGGCAGTCTAAGCACAATATATGCCAAAACTTGTGATAAAATCGGAAGAATCTAATATTTCAAATGTAAAAACATGATTTCTGAGATCTGGGCTGCAGTGGGGACTTCCAGGAAAAGCCAATTTATAGTCGAATCCTAAGAGTCAATGTGGTATAGTACTTATTGTGCTGGGATAGGACGTGGGGGAGCAGGGTTCAAATCCCCATTCAGCCATGAAACTCAGCATGTGACTTTGGACTAGTCACTGACTCTCAGCCTGACGTACTTCACAGGGCTGAGAACAGAATCCACCCTTATTCGCATAGCACTATAGTTGAGACCCTGGGTTCTTTATCATAGACATGGTAGTGTAGGACAAAGAAACAAACCCTGGCACTCACTAGTTACATGTATGTTACATCCTTTCTCAAAAGTGTTTAGAATTGCGCTTTTAGCCTCATAAGAACCCTGCGAACTAGGTCAGGCTAATATAGAGTGACTGGCTCAAGATAATCCACAAGCTTCATAAAGTGAATATGGGTTGTAACTTGGGCTTCTTACATCTCCAGGCACCCTACTACATTACTTGTGGCCTGTTACACTTTATGGTCTGTCAGCAAGCAAATAATCATGCCCCCACTAAATCAACAAAAATCAATAACAATACATAGCTAACTGTGGTTCTGCCCCCCCCCAACAAAAGCTCTGCCCCCCTAACAAAAAACTACACCCATGTAAATAAAGATACCATGAATGGCAGGTCAGCAGTGCAATCAAATATATTAAGGTTACCAGATTTTTTTTCAATGAATCCGGGAACACTTTTCAACTTCAATGGATTTTGTATGGGGACTGATTTGTAAATCCAGGGACTGTCCCCAGGAAACGGGGGTGTCTGGTAACCTTAATATATATGTCTACCCAGAGGTAAGTCCCACTGAGTTTAGTCGGTCATATTCCCAGGTAACTAGTTAATTGCTGTCTGAGTTTCAGTTTGGCAAAGTCTGTATGAAAAGGCATACTTGAGCACTTCGCAAACATTTACCTAAGTAGTCCTATTAACTTGATTGTGATCCCAGTAATATATTTGCCCAACTGATGACACTAAGTTGAAAGTCTCATGTGTTTGCTAAAAACATGTCCCTAATTATCATAATACATTGGGCAATTCCAGGCAGACAGGTAACAATGCAGGGTTATCTTTGTGTCAACTTAGATGGCAAAAACAAGACCTTGTCATGGTCCTAGATTTTTTAAGATTGCTGGATTTCATTGTAAACAGCAAGAGATAACAACCAGCTAATTAGCTTGCACTCTGCACTTTAAACCACAGGCCTATATTAATGTTTAATGAGTCTCCACATCTACCATTGGTTTAAAAAATCCCCAACAACAGTGTACTTTATGTGACATACATGACTGACATAATTAAGAGCTATATTCTCATTTCCTTTTATCCCAGTGAACGCAGGACAGCAGGGTCTTAGGAATAGCATTCCATTATGTTCACAATATTGTGTGTTAGATTGAGAAGCACTGATTGTTATAAGGCCTCCCAAATTGCTTCATGGGATTTGAACCCAGATTTCTGTTCAGCACTGTATCTGAAACACCACAATTATTGTTTCCTCCAAGAGGGAGGAAGCCGTCCTAGGGTAACTATCTCTTATCTCCTGAAGTTGTTTGATTATCATATCCTCTGAGTTTTGGCCACACAGACTGGGGCTGCTGGGAATGCAGCCCAGCAACATCTGAAGGAACACTGATTCTACACGCCTGTCCTACCTAATGCACCTGGACAGGCCACAACAGGAAGATAAGCAGGTGTCTGAAGGAATAAGTCATGGAAGGGATTAGTTTTACTTCGTACCAGGCACTAAAGCAGGGTTTCCCAAATCTGGGTCTCCAGCTGTTTTTGGACTACAGTTCCCTTCATCCCTGACCAGTGGTCCTGCTGGATAGGGACGATGGGAGCTGTAGTCCAAAAACAGCTGGACCCAAGTTTGGAAAACCCTTCACTAGAGGCACTGAGAAGCAGCAGGAATCCCTCACACTTCTTCTATATGTCTCCAGAGCCCAGCACAAAGTGACATAGTTCCACCCCTAAATTCTCTACATATGCCAGAGGACTTGTAGGTGAGGACGAATTGGTGGTGACCAGATATAATTGCTAACTCCAAAGCCCAGACAATATTTATTGGTCTTGGAAAACAGTGCAAAGTCAGCATGATGTAGTGGTTGGAGTGTCAGATTATGGCTCTCCTCCCACCATCCACCTCCAGCAACTGGTGTTGCTCCCTCTGATTGTATACAGCCATTGGGACTAGTAGCCATTGCTAGCTTTACCTTCTGTAAATATGAGTAATCCCCTTTTAAAGTTGAAGCAGTTTCATTTTCTAGAAATGTTGCATCAAGGTTCCTTTTTTTACAAACACACCACCAAATATTCCAACCAACCGAGAAGAGAAAAGAAGATTAAATGCTGACTATAAAGTAGGACTGCCACTGAAAATGATTTATTTACTTGACCGGCCAAGAGCTGAAGCTCTCCCCCTTAATTTGATGCCTGCTTCTATATTAGTTCATACTTTCTATCTCCCCAGAGAACCAGAGGCACACTTTGTTTCAGCCACAAGAATGTATTGTTGTTTTAAAACACTAGCTGTAGATGGCCCTTCAGCATAACAAGCGCCAAATATTTGAGCCAGAACCCCTCCAAGATGGTAGCCCAGATGCAATGAACTATGCAGAAAGGAAGCTTTCAGATGTTCAGGATACCTATTCTACATGAGCTTGTTTGCCAAGGAACACCTGCCATTCTGCTAAGGGCTCTTGTGTGTTGCAGAGGATTCAGGATAGTGTTTAAGCCTGCACACTCAGTTCACATAGACTGCTGTGGCCAGGCCTGTTCAATCAGCAAATTGTTCAGCTGTGACCTTGACAAGAACTCCACAGAAAACAATGTGGCAAAGCAGCACCATGGAGAGCTCCAAGTGAGCCACCTGCTTCAACAGAGTCTCTAAGGTCACATCCACACAACACATTTAAAGCACACACAAATCCTAGGAATGGTAGTGTGTTAAGGGTGCTGGAAATTCTAGCTCTGTAAGGGGTAGACTACAGTTCTCAGGATTCTTTGGGAGAAACCAAGTTCTTTAAATATGTGGAGTGAATATGATCCATCCTATGGATACTCAGCTTTCTGGGTATCATCTACAGTGGTGCCTCTACTTACGAACGCAATCTGTTTCGGGCTGCTGTTTGCACCCTGAAAAGCCCGTAAGTAGAGCGCCGCCACTGCGCATGTGCAACAGAGCACTTCTGCACATGCGCAAAGTGTGCAGATTGTTTCTGCGCGTGCAGCGAACCCAGAAGTAAACCTGAAAACCGCGTTCGTAACCTGAAAAGCCGCAACGCGAAGCAAATGTAACACGAGATATGACTATATTTAAAAAGCAAGTATCTAGCCTAGGACTAGAAAAAGTCCTGCATCAGCTAACTGCATCAGCTCCAATACTAGTATTGGACATAGATGGGAGCCTGTGGCAGTCCAGATGTTGGCAGTCCAGCTTACATCAGCCCCAGCCAGCATAGCCAGCTGTCAAGGATGATGGGAGTTGTAGCATCGGCAGGGCTGCAAGTTCCCCATCCCCCCATCCCCCCATCCCGTGTCTGTTTCCCCTCTCCAGCTGTTTATAATCATTCCATTCCCACTGAGCATGCTCAGTTGTTATTGGCTGTTTAGGGGTCTTCACGGCTTAGGGGCTGGTGTCTGCCTCTTGTGCATGAGTGGTACCATTATAGATGTGGAAGGATCAGAGAACTGAGTTTGCTATCAGCGGAAGAGAAGTGTGGGAGGAAACGAGGGAGAAGTGGCTTCAGTATCACTCTGCTAATATATTGTAATAAGAATGCTACCTTGCAGTGTCAACTGAGGAAGTAACCTGTTTCAGTAGTCTTTTGTTTAGCTCACAGCTTGAGCATGTTTCTCAATAGGCCCTGATGTTTTGGCAGGTACTGTCAGCCAAGACCCACCTACCTGCAGTGCGGGAGCTTAAATGAGTGGTGTATCAGTTTTTATGTGTGTCTTTGAGTGTGGGAGAAAAAGAAAGCAGTATAGCAACATGTAATGTATCTAGAGAGACAGGTCTGATTTTTGCAGTTGACATGCAGGCAGTCATGAAATTTGGGGCATGTTATTAGCTGTGGGATAACTGACACTGCTTCACAGATTAATGTTGTCTGCATGAGTGCTGTCTCCTGCAACAGGATTGTGAATTGTGTTTTCGTAAATAAATGGATATCGGAAAAGGTACTGTTAAATCTCCAGTGAAGACCAAAAAGGAAAATTCACAGTGCAATCCTATGCATGTTTATTCAGAAGTAAATCCCACTATGCTCTGCGTGAGTTACTCTTGGGGAGGTATCGAGCCATAACACTATAACAATGTCCCTGAAGTAGGGAGCACTATATATATATATATATATATATATATATATATATATATATATATATATGATTTAAAATGAGTGTGTCTCCATTACAAAGAAATGAAAATGCTCAAACCCTTTTACGTTCTCTTATTTCAAGCACACACTATATGCTGCTGCAAACTTCTTTAAATTGCTTCAGCCCTGTTGTATATCTAGGCACTCAGCCCATTCATGACTTAGAACAAATACTAAAGGATATTGAATGTGACACTGTTCTTAGCCTGGCAAGCTGAGCTCACCATGCCTAAGGCAGCTGGCCAGAACAAGCCAGTCTGTGTAATTATGGATGAAACAAGTCTTTTGCCATCTCTTCTTTCTTCTCACACAGCATGCTTAACCACTATTAAGGCATCTGTCTTTCTTACCACCCTCGCTCAGAAATGGGGAAATGTTATTCAGTTGGTAGAGACTGCTTTCTTGTCTTCTGCCATGTCTTGTGAACATACCTTCCCAGATTTGATAATAGGTAAGTCTCCTTGAAGGAAACTGACTATAAATAGGATTCCTTGATGCTGTCTAATCTTCTTACAGGCGGTTTTCACTTGTTCATTCATTCTGTCTTTGTTCACTGGGTGGAGTAAAATTAGATTTTCAAGGAAACTAGCTAAGAAGGAAATAAACATTTGTTGGCGGATTGGTGCTGTCTGGGAATCACGATCATGAAGTATGCAGATGCCCCCGAATTGGACACTGCTGTAGTAGCTGACTGGACGAGCTATGAGCCTGTAAGACTCAAGTTCAAATGCAATTTCATCCTTGACCTCAGAAGTCTGCCTTAGCGGGAAGACAGATGCTAACTTATTTAGAAAAGTGGCACACGCAGAGAGCCACTTGTGAGGGGTTAAGCTCATATATATATTTGGAGCAGAAGCTGGGTAACTTAATGATGGCCCTACCATTAGGCAGAGTGGGCAGCTGCTTCAAGCAGCAAATATTGGGGGATGGGCAGAGTAAAGAGTAACAGTGAAGTGTTAGAAGGGTGACGTTTGACCTCCATCCCTTAAGCTAGCCTGCTGCGTTCAGGTGCAGTGGAGGACATTGTGAATTGCTAGTGTTAAAAGAGCCAGCTGCCAGCTTGGTTAGCTTCTGCACATGGAATTGGGAGTGGGGGTGGGGAGCACCCTGTCCTTCAACTTAGGCATCTGGCCTTGGTTAGGGATGGATGCATCAGCCGCCAATTTCACTTTCAGTTTCTCATTGATCCAGTCTTAAGTACAGTAGTACCTCGGGTTAAGTACTTAATTCGTTCCGGAGATCCGTTCTTAACCTGAAACTGTTCTTAACCTGAGGTACCACTTTAGCTGATGGGGCCTCCTGCTGCTGCCGCACTGCTGGAGCACGATTTCTGTTCTCATCCTGAGGCAAAGTTCTTAACCCAAGGTACTATTTCTGGGTTAGTGGAGTCTGCAACCTGAAGCGTATGTAACCTGAAGCGTATGTAACCCGAGGTACCACTGTACAGTTCACCATCTTTCCACATCAATTTTTTGATTCCCCCCAGCTGTTAAAAAGGGCATGCAACTATTTGTCAACATTATCAACTTGCATTTCACCGAATATATACAGTTTTGCAAGCTATTTTCCCCAATATAATGCACTTCTCTGTGTTAAATTTCATCAGTATATGCATTTTTATGCAAACTACCATCTAATACGCACACTTCTTTACACTTTTTTTTTTTGGTTAGGAGAACCATATCACAAAATTGGGATAAGTGTGACTATCAAGGATAGCTGTGTTTTACTTTGAGTCTTGTTTCAGGAGGTGTGAATTTCTTCCCCAGTTTTGAGTCATCTGGTATTGACTGGCATTGGAAATGTTACCAAGAAGTCTCTCTCCACCCTCAGAGTACTTCTGCATTATTATTTTTTAAAAAAACTTCCTTTTTTTTCTTAGTAAGGTGAAGGGTGAAGCAGTTCTTTTAAAAAAATGTATGGAAACACAGAGGGCAAGACTGATTGCTGAACTAGAAATCAATTCACTGACGTATGTATACCTGGCATTGAGGTTGTGAGCCTGGGAAGAAACTGGGTTCACATCATGACTGTGGGAACCTTTTCTGAGTTCTCTTCTGCCTTCCACTACTTAGGCATGCCACAGTTTCCCACTGTTCTTGTTCTAATAATGGTCACAACACTGAGAGGGTTCTGAGCGGGGAGGATTTCATGGCCAGATTTCAGGGTCTAGCAGAGCAGAGTTAGGTGAGAAAAGAAGAAGGAAATACAGGTTTCTACAGAGAGTCAAGGTCCAGATCCTGGTAAAGCAGTGCAAGGCTGAAATTCAGGATGTAGCTAGCATCTGTAGGGAGCTCAAGCTAGAAATTTAGGGGAGCAAGGTTTAATTGTTGTTTCAGCAACAGTCAACTGCAAACAGAGCCTTAAATGGAGTTGCAGTATCAGTGAGATATTCCTCTTCAGTTAAAGGAGTCTAGTTTGCTTATACAACTGTCAATTCCAAGGGGACAAGGAAGACCTCAGCTCCAACAGGCCTTCTGGGCTGGAGTTGTCAGCGAGAAGAGGGCACCGTGAGTGCTTAGGCAAAGAACTGCTGGCAAAATGATTTACTTTGGGAGCAGAGCTTCTAGGGCAGTGGGGATGTCTAGGGTCAACACTGAGGGTAATTTCCTCTCCCAGTCTCACGCTGCTTCTGTATTGAAATCGGGTCATTTTAAGAGAGATTTTCTGAAAGTTGTTTATGGGTAGAGAATATAATAATGTTGCTGACACCCATTGCAAGAGTTCTGCTTGCGGACATTTTCTTTTTGAAGTTATGTGCCTGCACTATCAAGCGCTCTGCTGAAAGTTATTCTGTTAATTGATTCAGCTGGGAATTAGGTGGGGATGGGAATAGTATGTAATAGCATTTCATACTGGCATCTTCTTTCAATGCTCAAAAATGAAGAAATGAAGGAAGAAATAACCACACGGTGTGACACATCATATGTGCAACTCTGGAACTTATTTGGCATGGTCTGACTGCCAGAGCACACTCACATAAGAGTTTCAGTGTAGAAATATAGGAAGCTGCCTTATTCTGAGTCAGACCATTGGTCCAACTACCTCAGTGCAGTCATACCTCGTTTTATTGCGCTTCACAGATATTGCTCCTTATGAGGACGTAGGTGCAGCTGCAAACAGCTCAGCCTCTTCAAGGGGAAGGAAACCCTCTGCCACTGCCATCCCTCTTCTGGCCAGGAGTGGAGCTGGCTAGGGCTGGAGCTGAGTATTTCCCCTCCTGCGCCTACAGCTGGGCAGCGGGGGTTGCCTTAATAGACCGCAGCAGTAGTTTCCAATCAGCAAAGTACACCAGACACCCTGTTTTTCAAAAGGCAAGTCATGGACTGGCTTACACAATGTTAGAAGATGAGCAATTAAATAGGCCTGAGATGGTATGTTTGATGTTGTTGAGACCAGTGATGGTGTTGTCTGGGTGTATGTGGCAGCAAAGTTGGCATCTGGGTTTATTGCAGGCTCTGGTACCAGTGTCCCTGTTAAGTCTGCTTGCTGCATTATTGTGGGTGAGGAGTTGTTTAAGATTAGGTGGCTGTCTATAGGCAATGAGAGGTCTTCCTCCCAGAGCTTGGGGAAGGGAACTGTTGTTGCTCTTGTGATACAACACTATAGTGTCCTGATTAAGGGAAGTAACACTCTGTTCTGCCTTGGTCAGACCACATCTGGAATACTGTGTCCAATTCTGGGTGCCACAGTTAAAGAAGCCTTGAATGTATGCAGAGGAGGGCAACCAAAATGAACAAGGGTCTGGAAACCAAGCCTTATGAGGAGCAGTTGTGGGAGTTAGGTATATTTATCCAGGATAAGAGGATACTGAGAGGAGATATGATAGCCATCTCCAAATATCTAAAGGGCTGTCACAGGGAAGCTGGAGCAGGCTTGTTTTCTCCTACTCCAGAGGGTAGGACTTGAACCAATGGTTCAAAGTTACAAGAAAGGAGATTCCAACTAAACATTCGGGAGAAACTTTCTGACAGTAAGAGCTGTTTAACAGTGGAATAGACTCCCTCGGAAGGTGGTAGACTCTCCTTCCTTGGAGGTTTTTAAGCAGAGGTTGGATGGTCAATCTGTCATGGGTGCTTTAGTTGAGATTCCTGCATACATTGCAGGGGGTTGGACTAGATGTCTCTCGGTGTCCCTTCCAACTCTACAATTTTATGACTTCTGGGTCCAGGAAGGTCTTTTTATGAGTACCACAAGCACCTTTTGTTATTACCTAATATACGTGGGTGGCGCTGTGGGTTAAACCACAGAGCCTAGGACTTGCTGATCAGAAGGTCGGCAGTTAGATCCCCACAATGGGGTGAGCTCCTGTCACTCGGTCCCAGTTCCTGCCAACCTAGCAGTTCAAAAGCACAAAGTGCAAGTAGATAAATAGGTACCGCTCCAGCAGGAAGGTAAACGGTGTTTCTGTGCACTGCTCTGGTTCGCCAGAAGCGGCTTAATCATGCTGGCCACATGACCTGGAAGCTGTACGCTGGCTCCCTCGGCCAGTAAAGCGAGATGAACGTCGCAACCCCAGAGTCATCCGCGACTGGACCTAATGGTCGGGGTCCCTTTACCTTTAATACGTTATTAGTGATGAGTGATGTAGCTCCCATTCCTGTATCATTTTGTAAACTTCAATTTTTAATAAAAAAAGGGGGGGAGATCACAGTCACTGTGGGGTACCTTCTCCAGCCGCAAGCATAGCACTGAAGTTCTCGTGCAATGCTAGGTTGTTTTCTAAGTTGGAAGAGTGGGGCAAAGCTACTTGCCTTGGCTCTTGTGCCTTTAAAAGCTACTTGATCTACAGCTATTAGCAGGGGATAATGCTTATCTCCATGCTGTGAAAAGCTTCACCTGCTGATCAAACTGCTATTAAAGGAATAATAGCAGGGTCAAGCCAGGCACCCCCTGCCCTGCCCAGTCCTTTGGCAATCTTACTATTCGCTTCCCCATATTGTTTTCATATCACAAACAAACCATACTACATTCAGTTTTTGTCTTCACCTAGCGAAGAAAAGGAAGAAGCATGAGAAAGTAAATTGATGATAATTGAATTTATTTATTTTTTTACCTCTGTGCTCTCTTACTGGAGTTACCGCCTTTCACTGCTTTCTTTCCTGTGCCTTTTAATGGAGCAAACATTAAGCTGGTGAAGTTCTTTCTGGCCTGGAGATGCAGTATCTCTGATTAACTTCTAAGGGTATAAAAATTGGTCCAAGGTGAGGGGGAAATGGCAATCTTATCCCCTGTGTACATTTCCCTATAGCTGGGAATAGACTTCTTATGACATTTGAGGGGGAAAGGGGTGTCAGCTCAGCTCAAATAGCATAGCGCTATTGTTCAAGGTGATAAATCACTGCAGCTAAAAGCCAACAATCAATCTGTGCTTGTGACTTTTGCAAACCTGAGACAGCAAAGGCTTACTAGCAGAACAGACCGGTTCCAAGGAGATAACACTTGACACACCTGACCCATGTAAACAAAACTTATCGTAAAAACACATTAATAGGGCTTCTCACTCACTAGCCAGCCTCCCTTTCCCTGCCCTTCGTTCATTGTCACAGCCCTGATATAGAAATAAGGGTGTGTCCTTAAATGCCATGTTATCAGCCGGGAGTCAGATTCTTGGAAAAGAGAACTGGGATTGTGTGGCGGAGTCTAAAACCAGTTGCTGCATCATGGGAGATGAAGTAGATAAGTGGCAGATAGTATCACGTAGGACAATTCAGGTGTGGCTGAAGAAGAAAAGGACCTCCTTAGTAGCAATGCTCATGATCTTTCTGTTTCTGGTTATGAATCAGTGATATCACTAGGACTTTCAATTTTAGACAAAAGTTGTGCATGTGATGTGTCTGAGACAAATACTCACTAAGCCACCAACTATTCACTTGGCCGTTGTTTTTCAAGTATCTTCTCCAAGTAACATTTTCCTCTTCGTCCTTCCTGTCCCCAGCCACATTTCTGCACACTGCTACTCAGCGCTACTTTTCTAGAAAAAGAGGTGCCAGAACTCACCAGGAACAGCTCCCGTGTTCTCTTAGAATGGCAATGGTGCCCACCTGAGAGGTGCCAAAACCCAACTGAGAGGTGCCAGAACTGAGTTCCGGCTGGAAAAAAAAAGCCCTGCTGCTACTTAATCTTATTGGCCATGGCAAATTGTGACTTAATTATGAGCATCTGTGATGGCACCACATGGCATAGTAGCATCAATAACCCTGAGAACAATGAGGGCTACCCACCATAGAGAACATGCTGTTTTTGCAGAATGAAAGAGAAGAGTAGACATGTATTGAGGAGACTGTTCCCATGCCATGTGCTTGAC
Organism: Podarcis raffonei; assembly: GCF_027172205.1. Taxonomy (NCBI): domain Eukaryota; kingdom Metazoa; phylum Chordata; class Lepidosauria; order Squamata; family Lacertidae; genus Podarcis; species Podarcis raffonei. The sequence continues at coordinate 28,218,621 of NC_070606.1, forward strand.
CTAAGGCATGATGGGATAGCTTTTATAGCCTTCTCAGTGGTGGTGCCTCAACTATGATGTGCTCTCCCTAAGGAGCATTCATCTTGCATCTGCTTTGGGGTTATTTCAGCACCAGGTCCTTTTGCCTTCTCAGGCTTTAAAATCTGTTCTGCTTTATCTCTGCTCATTGATTTTCTTTTGCTTTCTTTCGGTTTTATTGCTGATAACTTTTCCTTGTTTAGATTTAATTTGCTTTTATTATTGTAATTTTGATTATTTTTTTAATCCACGTTGGGAATGCATTGAACGACAGAATATACCTCTCTAAAATGAATGAATAAAATGATATTCATTTAGGCTGCAGATACCTCAGAGTTAAAGCCTTTGCAAACTGATCACTGCTTTAAGAGCTAAACCCACGATACCACTGCTTGTGGTTTGGCCAGTTCTATGTCCTTTTCCATTCATAAGTAGCTGGTGGTGACTCTCAGATGCACAATTGCCATGTGTAGTAAATTATTTATGAAGATTGCCCAATGCACCTCTCCTGTGATATAGTTTACATTAAATTGTTAATCACGAACACAGTCCTTCTCAGCATGTAATTGAATACTGAGCCAAGAGAGAAGCATTTAAATGAAACCTCCCACAAAGCTTCAGATATCTCGGGGAGTTCAAAAGAAAATAAGTTGTGCTATTAAAACAGAAGTTTACAATTAAAAAAACCAAACCCCTGTTCCAAGTTACAGCTGACATTAATTTGTTCTCCAAAATTATTATCTGCAAACCTGGACATCAAATGTTGTGATGATGTTCTTAAATATTTGCCAAATAGTCATTGAATAACACACACATACACACACATGTCAATGTTATTTGATTCCAACATTTCCAGTCTTGACAATTTATAGTTGACATGCAATGGCATTCTTTATTTGACTGTAATAGCAGACATGCAGTAGAATGTAGCATTTGAATGCTTTTGAGATTTAATATTTGATGCCTCCTAGACATTCAACACTTAACTCTAGTTTGTTTGTTTTAAAAAAACTCGTTAGTTAAAGAATCTGTAACAATCCATTATCTACCTTTAATTGATGGATAGCCCTAAATAAAAAGTTCTAGAAATACACACACACCCTCAAAAGAGGGGAGATGTAACTATCAGGATTTTTTTCCTTTTCTTTCAATTAATGTGCATGTTGCGGAGGGGATTGCAAAGACACAGTTAATTGTTTGTTCTCATGATTTTTCCAATCCTTCCTTTCCCTTTTATTAATTCTGTCTAAATTTTACATGGCTCTCCAGAGACTGGCACTCAGGCATTACCCTGCCTTCTCAATCAGCATCTTCCTTTTGCACAGGGAGTGCTGCCTGATACTCATCTCTACAGGATCAGTGAGCTGAGTTTTAAAACCATGAAGCCAGTCCTCTGGTTCATTGCACAGCACATGTTTCCCAGCACCACTGCCCTGCTTCTACTTTTGCTTTTTAATTATTTAAGGCCGTTGAACAACTTTGCTTGTTTCCTTTTGAGAGGCCTGTTTAGTATGCCATTCTTAATCTGCTTTGTTTCAGTCACATGGATTTCTTGTTTTACTGCATTGAAGGCACCGGCTGCATTCATAACCATGCTGAATACTCTGTGCTCTTATTGGGTGGGGGGTTACAATATGCCAAGAATTCAAGACACCTCTCTAAACTGAATTTAATATCCTAGCTTCCTTTTGTCCACTAGTTCAGCTCCCCCCTTTTTGGTTTAGCTTCATGACCTCCATCCCTACATTACCTAGAATGCATTGCAATAGTCTAGCTTTACATTGCTTACAACCTAAACTACTTTTAATATCAAGCTGCTGCCCTTAGGCTTAATGTGTGATCCAGGTTCTGTGAGCGATTGTCAAGAGCGAGCCAGCAGTAAATCACACTGTGCAAGTTGGAGTCAACTCTTTATTAGCAAAAACAAAATCAACACAGGAGTGTCAGGCCTAATGAGCACAGCAACTCATCTCCGATAGGTCTTGCCCCCATGAAGCAGTGGCTGAGACTGAATGTCCCCACCTCCCCACAGTTGTCTAAATTTCCACTTCTCCAGGGGTTCCCTACCCCTCCAGGCAATTGGGGACTGTGTCTGTGTATCACCAATCTCTCCACCCTTTTCATGCCTCTTCTGGTTCTGGGAGACAAGTGGGGAGAGGAGCTTGTAACAGTAGGAGGGGAAGACACCTGTGACTCTTCACCAGCCGGACTCATCTTGGTCTCTCTTCTCCCACCCTCCTGCTTCAGCTTCTGCCTCTGATCCTGGACTTCCCTCTGACACAGGCTCCCCAGCTCACTAAGCCCTTACCTCCTCAGATTCTGACACCTCTTCATTCCAATCTTTTCCCTCTGACCACTCATCGTTGTCCCACCACCACTCCCCGGGCTCTGAGCCTTCTTCTCTTGGTGGTTCCCCAGCTGGTTCTTCCCAGTATTCCTTTGCATCCATGACAGTGATGTGTGCTACATAGCCCATCTATTTTGTGGTCTGAGTCAAAAAGGAGTGGGCAGGCTTTAGATGTAAACACAACACTATTCCAATGCTTCTTTCTCCTTCTCTCTCTCTCCTGTCCCCACCCCCCGGTCATGTGTAGAATCACTTACCTACATTATCAACCTAAGAAATGTTTATGTTTGAAGTATAGCCCAGCTGGTACCTCACACTCTCTTGGTACCAACACTTTCAAAAAGTCTTGCTGCATCTTTCAGATGCCAGTTCCTGCATCCAGATATTCCACCCTTGTTCCATGATGCCACCTGGATCAGTTAACTTCTATCTTTCTTGCTTCTACTGCTGGGCAGTGACAGCGTTATTTTCCATCAACAGTTTCTCAGCCAACTAGAGTTAATGCATGGAGTGGGTGGTATCTTTTTATGTCATCATACCATCCAAACTGCAAGGTGCTGAACGTTATGATGCTATACACCACCCATTTTCAGCTTCACAGAAACGCCAACGCTATGATAATTGTTTCAGGTCAGTTGCAGGTAGGAGGAGGAAGGCAAAATATCTGTATCAGACTTGCGCAGGACTTTTTAAAGCAGCACCCAAAATAGAAATGCAGACATTGTCAGCAGCCTGAAAGAGCATGCTGTCCTCATTCACTGAAGTTGTGGGTGTTCCATTCTGTTGTCGCAGATGCTACTGCTACACACAATACAAATGAGATGTGGAAGAATAACAAAGCCTCATAATGAAAGAAGAAAAGAACCCCATCCTCTCACAGCCATGGCAAACAAAAACACAAAATGGCTAGGAGAGCCTGCGAGTCATCAATACCCGCCCACCTGCTACCTTTTTTTTTTTTAGAGAAGGACTTTTTTCCTGAATAGATGTGGTTAGCAAGGCCAGCACTTCCATGAGGTGAGGTGAAGCAATTTGCCTCAGGCGGCAGATCCCTTCCCCACCGCTGCACCACTGGCAGTCCCACCCTGGCTTTGTCTGTGCAACCACACTGCAGAGCCCTTGCCCTCACTGCTCACACTGCGCCCTTGCTGTTGCATTGTGGGGATAGTGTGAGCGCAGCCACAGACAAGGTGGCAGCATGGGCAGAATAGCAGGGGAAGGGAGGGGCTTATAACTAGGGGGTGGAGTCTGGGGGCATTTTGCCTACAGTGGCAAAACGTCCTGGGCCACCCTTGGTGGTTAGGCTGCATTGTTAGGCTGCAATCCTGTACTCACTTCCTTGGGGGTAAGCCCCACTGAATGCCATGTATAGGACTAACCACACCTGGCCCTGCTTAAATTCTGATTTCACATAATGCCTGAATCATAGTTCCATCTCTGTGGTATATGCAGTGACTCATTTGAATAAATGCATTCTGGCAGCAGTGATTAGAATTCTGAAAAGCCAGCATAAATATTTTGCAAACATGTTGCTTTAAAATATTTATTTATAGGCCATCTTACCCTCTGGCAGAAAAAAAATTAAACAGGTTTATTTTTAAATCTGCCAGACTAAGAATCAAAAGTATTTGATATATACAAGTTCATTGGGTGGTGGCTGGGGGGGGTGTCCCCCACCCCCAAATCTTACTATTACAATGCTTGCCAGCTGTATCATATTACAGTGGTACCTCTGGTTATGGACTTAATTTGTTCCAGAGGTCTATTCTTAATCTGAAACCGTTCTTAACCTGAGGTACCACTTTAGCTAATGGGGCCTCCTTCTGCCGCCACTGCATGATTACTGTTCTCATCCTGAGGTAAAGTTCTTAACCCGAAGTACTACTTCCAGGTTAGCAGAGTCTGTAACCCGAAGTGTTTGTACCACTGTATATCTTTCATAAAAATGGAATAAGTGTGAACAATGGGTACAAATGGAGAATGTAGACATAGAGGGCACCCCATTAAGTGTTCTTCCTTTTTGGAAGCACAAGTTCCATTCCTTGCATTGGTTGGAGAACACATTTTCCCTGAGAACGTTTAGAATTTAGATAAAGTGGGTGGTGCACTTAGCATCAGAGATGTCCTTTATACCACTGCAGTACAACCTGCTATTCAGAAATAAGTCCTACAAAATAGCCACGTGGAGATCTTGCCAATAATATTCTTTGATGGACTGTTTGAAAGTTGGTAAACCCTTGTGTATAGATGACATTGAGATATGTTTAGATACTGAACAACTTCCATGGTTTTTAGGATGCCAATTGAGGTCCCTTCTATTTGGAACACAGTAAAAAAAAAAGCTGCTACTAGACAGCTGACTTTGTTGGAGGAAATAATCAAGGGACAATAACACATACAATGGGCTCAGTTTCTCTGCTACACAAAGTTTTAATCAATATCTCATTTGGCTCCATCTATAGAGACACTGGTGGGAATTCAATTGCACTCCCCTTGCAGAAGAGGAATGGAAGGGGATATGGCCCCAGACACATTATAGATCACAGTCAGCCCAGAGAAAATAGCTCTCATTGAAAGTGGTCCATGGCTGAACACGATGACAGCTTTCACTTAAACAGCCATGCAGTTCACCCATATGCTGGAGGGGCTGCCAGTTGTAGGCACCTAAAGGGACATGTGGTGGAACAGTGCTAAAGTCTCGGAATTCTGGACTAAGGTGTTTAGCACTGTGCTAACTCTGCTATGGAGAGTAGGACTCTCTCTCCCAAACCTTTCTCTCCGACAAAATTGTCACACAATTTAGGAATTTCTGGCTTAATTAACTGGCAGTTGAAGAACACTGAAAGAAGATAAGGTTTCCCTTAAATTATAGCCACCTTACCTCTAATTGACTGAGTTTATGGTTAAACAAATCCTGTGGCAGTCTGTCAAGGGGGAGCATTAATCTTGGAGCCCCTGAGGCAGATCTCCTCCTGCATTAACAATATTTCCGTGGTTTCCTACTCTGAATGGTAGCTGAGCAAGGTAGCTTAATTTTATTGGTTTATGGAAATGCAGGATTTCTTAAGAACATTGCTGAGCACACTTGAGAGAGTTATTCCCTCTGTGGGATTCAGCATTATATTAACCCACAGTTTGAAATTGACTTTCAGGAATTGTAACATTAATTTTGCCCTGCTTCATTATTCTTAGAGTGAGTGGCTGGGAAAACTGTTTTTTTCCTTTAGTGCCTTCATAAATGTCTTTCCACAATGTTAGCAAAGAATCATGCCGGTCTCTTAATATGCATACCACACTGTCACTGCTTACTGAGGTATTCCTTCTTGTGATATCCAGCTCCGTAAATTCATAGTTAATTCCTGAAAGCCTGGACTTCCTTGCAGCAGTAATGCCATTAAGTATATGTTCTTTGTTAATCATCCAGAAATCCTCCTTGTATTTTGTATGCATAAATGGAGCATTACGATATAAACCCCAGCAGCATTTGAAATGCTAAAGTAGCCTTAAAGCATTTCAAATATTATACATGCTGTAAATAAAGAGCTTGGTGCTCTATTATGGGTGGGGAAAGCAAAACTCCATTGGTATAGGAATGGCACCAGATCCAGAGGTGAAAAATGAGCAATTTAAATAGTAGCAAAAATAAATGTGTTATTGTTGCCAGCATTGCATGGTGGTGTGACCCAAACATTTAGTTTGACCTTTTCATCTTCAGTACAGTGGTACCTCGGGTTACAGACGCTTCAGGTTACAGACACTTCAGGTTACAGACTCCGCTAACCCAGAAATAGTACCTCGGGTTAAGAACTTTGCTTCAGAATGAGAAATCGTGCGGCGGCAGCATTAGCTAAAGTGGTACCTCAGGTTAAGAACAGTTTCAGGTTAAGAATGGACCTCCAGAACGAATTAAGTTCTTAACCCGAGGTACCTCTGTATATTTAATCATGTTTTACTAAAGAATACTCCTCAGGCATGGTTTCAGCATATAGCTGCTTTCTTGTTTTGGGGAAGTTTGGGAAGATTTAATACACGAGCTGCTTTCCAGCTAATAATCACTCACTATAAGCAATCTTCTATATGTCTGTGGTGACTCCTTTCATGGAATGCTCTCCTCAGGGAGGCTCGCCAGGCGCCTTAGTTACATATCTTTAGGTATCAGGCAAAAGCGTCTCTCTATAACCAGGCCTTGGATTGATCAATTAATCTATGGCCTTTCAAATGTGTTTGTGGGAAGGGTGTTATTTGTTTCTGTTACACATTTTGTGTTCTTTTTTGTGTGACCTGCCCTATAGTCTTTTGATGAAGGGCAGTATACAAATTTTAATAATAATAATAATAATAATAATAATAATAATAATAGCGGCTAAGACTCAGTGGAAGAGCACATTTGGCATGTAGGAAGTCCCAAGGTTAGCTCCTGGCATTGCCAGATAGGGCTTAGAAACCTTGGGGAGCTGCAACTGAGCTGTGTCTCTTTAAGTCTAATCTTTTTACACACGAGTTGGCAGTTTATAAATACCCAAATAAATAAATAAATAAGCAAGCGAAGGAAGTCTGGGTCTGGTCTGTGCCAGCACGGGTGACCTGGGAACCACAACTGTGGGAAATATATGTAATAATGTAAATAGATTTCTGTATTCATTTCATCCTCTGTTACTGATTTTAATCTATTTTAGATTACATGTTTGTTTTATTTGCATACCTTCATTTTAATGGTTCTAGATCTTAATTTTGTAAACTCTCCGGAGAATTTCCAGAGGGTAGAAATATGGCATGCAAACAAAACAAAGCAAAGCAAAACAAAACAAAACAAAACAAAAAGCTATTAGCTATTTTAGCTGAGTTATTGACCAGACCCGGAGAAGGGCTTCTTTCATATGATGGTAGACACTCTGCATAAATATATATATTTATTTATTTACACAGTTACTGACTAAATCTAAAGAACCCTTCATCAGAGCTCATCTCGGGGCAGGGTAAAATACTATTACAAATCCCCACAAAACCATGATTAATGTTATAACAATCGCACAGCAGATATCCATTACCCACGAGAGCCAGTAAAAAATAACCGTAATTAAAACCACAAATCCTTAAAAGCTTCAAAGTGGGCTACATACTTTCAGCAATACCAGGTTAAGAAGGCTTGAGCAAACAAAGGAAGTTTTTGCTTGGTGCCAAAATGAAACAACAGTTTGTGCCAAGCTTTCTGTACTTGTGGAGAGGAGGGTGCTCACACAAGCAAGGTACATGCCACAAAGGTGAGGAGGACCTGGGCTGGCGCAGGGTTTAAAGAGCAACTTGGCAGTTGGGCCTGAGAGCAAAAAGTGGGAGCCAGGAGAAATGGAGCAATGCCAGAGCAATGTTCTGTTTGGACCCAATCGGTTGGGAGGTGAGTGTCAGCCTTCTGCAGCAGCTGAAATGCTGGATGCCTTCAGAAGCATCTCCATGCAAGGTGTATTGCAGTAGCCAAAGCAATGCTTTATCACAGCATGGAAGCATGGCATTAACCTGGAGGGTTTCTGAGATGAACTGCAAAGGAAGGTAACCCTGAAGTCCAGAGTCCTCATCAAAATAATTCAGGTTCATAGCCCTGCAACGGGTTCTCATTCACCTATGGCATGGATTAAAACACGAAGAAAGATTTCACAGCACATAGTTGTCTTGAGGCTCCTGCCAGTCTTGGTAACCTCCGTTTGGATCCAGAAGATCATTTGCAGAGGTAGCCAACATGGTGCTTTCTAGGGGCTGTTGGACTGGGGCTCCCAACATCCCCAGCAGCCACCATGCTATCTGGGGCTGATGGGGGGTTGGCCACATTTGGAGGAACCCCCATTGGCTTCCATTGCAGTAAGGGGATCTGTCACAATGACAACAGAAGCTGGGAATCACTTGCTGATCTTCGGCTTGCAAGTCCCACATCACTGACTTGGTGTCACTCCTGAAGCTTTTATCGAGATAACGCGAGTGATTCAATGCCTTTTCTGAAGATGAAGAAAACTAAGCCCTTCGGCATCTAATTTCTTTTATACTGGCTTAAGCCTCTCTTCCTATTGAACTATCAATCTGTCTCTTCAACCCAAAAGACAGGAAGCATTTGACATCTCAGTAGGACTGCAAAGTTCCTGGGTGGAATTGAGCATAGATGGCAGGGTGGGGGATGAAGTCCTTTGAAATAGATGAGTATGTGGACATGCATGCAATGGCATTCACCTTTTAGCAACAATGAGAAAAATAACAGGAATTCACACTCAGTGTACAAGGGGAAAGATCTCTATACAAATCTAACAATATATTCTCAGTGCCAAATAAAATAACATTGCTGCCAGTTTTTCTTCTTTTAATAGCATGATCAACCCTAGTGTACATTAAGCCATAGACATACTATTCTAAGTTCTGCTGTGATAACAGTATAACTGGCAAATGCAGAGGCAATTCTTGCTGTTTTCACCCTCTAATTTTTGTTTCTTTTGAAGACTAATCATCTTTCCACTAAAAGCACTATTTTTTTTTAGTTTAAAAGCTAACCAACCTAATAAAACAAATATAGTTATACAATACAAACATCTGAAAAGAATCACAACAAATACAAAGAGCCATCCTTCTGAAGGAGCAGTAGGTGAGCAGGCAAAAAATAAGGCCTGATTTGGTGCAAATGTTTTCCAATAACAGGAAGCAAGGGAGGCCTTGATCTTCACTTGATCTGAAGAACAGTAGAGCAGATAATGAGAAGGAAATGGAGCAGTAATTAGTAATTCATTCAGACTGCACAAGCTACTCCAGCATGTAACAGAACAGAAAATGAGCTGTTGCAAACCTATCAAAATGCTGTTTCCCAACATTCCATGGCACTCTGTGACCAAAAAAGGGAACCCAGGATGGGTCTTTGCAGGTAAGAGGAGGCTTGATTTTGAGTGATGGGGGTCACCAGGGAATGATGTCTAATGATGTCACAGAATTCCAATGAAAACAAAAGCAGAAGTTGCCAATCCCGTGTCTGAAACAAATCAATCCAGCTGTTCCCCACCACCGCTAATCTATGAATGATATGTAACTGATTACTCCAAAGGCCAATTAAAAATGCATTTCCTTTTTACTGAAATGGATGGTCTTTGCACTGAAATGAATGGTGGCGTGGAAATAATTATGCAATTAATCATGTTAAATTCATAATTTATGCAACCTAGGTAAATAATTATGTAAATGACGTTGGATAGCGAACAGCAAGATGAATAATGTTGTATTTGGTGGAAACCAAACTACAGCAGAATGGGAACAGCACTGATTGTTACGAAGACAGGCTAGAAAGGAAATTGCTGCCTTTTTATATCCCTGTCAGGCATAGATTAAGTTTTCCCTCTGATGGTTTTTCCCCATATTTACTTTCTTTCATGGGACACTGTTACAGTAAAGGTAAAACGTGCCCTGAAACTGATTGGTCTACATTGCACTATCCAAGGGTAAGCTGTAGGTGACAGTGGGGAGATCTGGTCCTCGCAACATGCATCACTGCCTCCACTCTCATCTCTGGCAATGGAGAGCATCTTGCTGGCATATCCTTTGCAAGCCATCTTTTACATCTTTCACTGATAGCAGTGTTTTAACCTCCATTGTCGTTGCTTAATACAACATAGGTCCTGATTGATCCGCCCTACAATCAATTGATCAATTATGAAATCTATATGTAGAGGCTCTCTTTGTAACAAAATGCCTTTGCTGAGCTAGAGATGGGTGATTTAAGAACGGCTTACGTGCATTTATAAATCTCATAAACTTTGTGCCAAGAAGTTAGAGCAGAACAGGATGTTACCCAACCCACAGAAATGGAGTGGATGCTTAAAGCCCCTAATCCGCTCTTGTACTAATAAACCACCTGACATGACATCATCACATAGTGTATTTCCAGACTACCCTCCCTCCATGCCATTGGCTGCTGCAAAATGGGGTGGGGGAACACATGGTAGGTCAATATCGTGGGGGACAGGAGAGGGAACAAGATCATGAGATGCTCTTTTCAATGGCAACTTGTACTGGGCAATAAACCTTCTTTTCTAGAAATGTGATGCTTTGATAGAATCTCAGCACTTAGGTATGCAAAAAGCACATACCGCATCAATGGACTTTTATCAGGTGATAAGGAAAGCAAGATAAAGGGGGCAACCATAGAGCACATGCAAGACAAACAGTACTGTTTGGACATAAGGCACCAGGGTTTTTTTTTATAACCCCCCCCCCAAAAAAAAAAACAATGCAGAGAAATAGCACAGCCTTGAAAAGGGATTTGCTGCTAAGGTACATGAAAGCCTGCATGTCTTCGTGCAATTATTGAGGGCAGGAAGTTAAGCATCTCCCGGGGCACAAACTCAGAAAAGCATTTCTCCCAGGATTTCTGGGAGGCCAATAAAGCGAAATGAGCGCCGCAACCCCAGAGTCGGCCACGACTGGACCTAATGGTCAGGGGTCCCTTTACCTTTACCTATAGCCCATTGATAATCATCTGGGTTTTTCTCTTTCTCTAGCTCTCTCTCCCTAGTATATATGAACACTTTTAGTGATAGGCAGTGCTGGATTTACGTATAAGCTAAACAAGCTATAGCTTAGGGCCCTACTCTCTTGGGCCCCTCAAAAAAAATTAAAGGGAAAAAACATGGATGTACATTTCCCAAATATAAGATAAAAAACAAATAAAACCTACATACAGCAACAGTCTAAATAAAGCAACAGCCTTTGCGCTGCTCCCTGACCTGGTCTTTGAGGCTGGCTGTGGGGGAAAGCAGCGCTTCCCCCCGCCAGCCCCAAAGAGCAGGTTGAAAGGAACCCGAAGCCTCCAGAGCTCAGCGGGAACTCCCACTGCGCTCCCGAGGCTTCGGGTTGCCTTCACTGAAGGCGACTGAACGCACCTTGAACACACTGAAAGCACCTTGTTTTAGAGGGGGAGAACAAGAAAAAAAATTCTCCCCCTCTCTGCGCAGTGCCCCTTCAGCGAAGTGGCAGGAGAAAAGGAAGGGGCTCCGTTTAGTCGGGTGTGTCCTATAGAACGAAAAATACGATACATTATTTACACAATGGGCCCTGCGTGATTGGCTAATTCCGGGCTGCTCCTGTAGGCCAATCAGGTTGCGGATTCACTTCCTCTAGAAGCCTGATTGGCTGCTCCTGCAGGCCAATCAGGTTGCTGATTCACTTCATTCAGCAGTCTGATTGGCTGCTCTTGCAGGCCAATCAGGTCACTGATTCACTTCCACCTGGAGCTGGATTGGGTGGTTCCTGTGGACCAATCAGACTGCTGCAATCTGGATCCTATGGTTCTAGGATTCAGCTCAGTACATAACAGTATCCATGCCCAACGTCCTATATAAAATCAGGTCCAGGAAAGGTGCATTTGGTTAGCTCAAAAATGACCTGGTGGGCCAATTCAGCCCTTAGGCCAGAAATATCCCACCACTGATGTAGGATAACCCTGGAGATGAGTCTGCTCAGAAGAGAAGAAAAAGTAGCCCAAATATAAAGAGGCTAGAGACCCAGCTGCACACTGAAGGAACAAACAGATGTGAATACTAGTGGGAGATGGGTAGCCTCCTTCATACATGTTACCTCGAGGTCTTTGGAGGAAAGGTGGAATATAAACGTTGGTTGGTTGGCATCCATCTGTCTCAAGAGACAATTGAGCGTGGCTCCGGGGATAAAGTAGCAGCACCCAAGTGGCCTCCCTGGGGCGCAAGTCTGGGCAGTGTGTATGGAGGTCATGGACTGCCCAGACGAGATAAAATAAATAGGTTAGGAGTCTTCGTGATATCACGGAAATTCTGCATTCTAAGTGCAGGGGACCAGTCTGTGTAATTGATTTATTTTGCTATATTTAGATATATATTTTTGCCTCTTTCACAGACAGCCCTCTCACAGTGACTGCTTTATTTTTGGTTGGCAAATGCATTGCATTGACTGGAAGCGCTTGTTATAGAGGACTACTACATGGCGCTCTGTTGTGGGGAGACATTAGCAGCGTTAGAAAGAGGATAATTAAGGGTTGTACTGTATTTTAAAGAGAAGGCTATCAAGTACCACCTCCTTGCGGTGTTTCAGGACAAGGGAGGAGGCGGCTCCATAGGACTGATATAGCTAGTCACCTTATGCACAGGGAGAAAGGTGGAAAGATGTATCTCAGCGAAACAGGTCAACAAGAGATTGAAATATTGCGACAATCAATAGAACTATGTACATTGCTTTATGTCATAATCCAAGAGGGATGTGTGGAATCAAGTTTCTGTTATTAATTTTTGTTTGTTGCTTAGTTTCTTAATGAGGGTTTACTTTCCCAAACAAAAACAACATAAAATTAAAAAATACACCTCCCACTGCCAAAAAGGTATAGCTTTATAATTGTTCTTCTAAGGAATTTTCCCACCTTGAACAAAAGGGTTCTTAAAAAAAATATCTCTCCAACCATTTCCAACATTACCTCATCAGCATATCATACTGCATACAACATTTAAACTCACTAAACAGCTGTTCCCTCTTCCGTGGAAGCTCCTGTAATTGTAGGTCAGTAAGGAAGAAAAAGGGACGCGGGTGGCGCTGTGAGTAAAAGCCTCAGCGCCTAGGGCTTGCTGATCGAAAGGTCGGCGGTTCGAATCCCTGCGGTGGGGTGCGCTCCCGTCATTCGGTCCCAGCGCCTGCCAACCTAGCAGTTCGAAAGCACCCCCGGGTGCAAGTAGATAAATAGGGACCGCTTACCAGCGGGAAGGTAAACAGCGTTTCCGTGTGCGGCTCTGGCTCGCCAGAGCAGCGATGTCACGCTGGCCACGTGACCTGGAAGTGTCTCCGGACAGCGCTGGCCCCCGGCCTCTTGAGTGAGATGGGCGCACAACCCCAGAGTCTGTCAAGACTGGCCCGTACGGGCAGGGGTACCTTTACCTTTAAGGAAGAAAAAGGATGTAGATGACCGTCGCAGTCCCTTGCAACTCTGCAGTTCTATAATTCTACAGTAATTCTCAGTTCCTCACCAGACTACAGCTCCCAGAATTCTTTGAATGTAGCTGCAGCAGTTAAAATGACATAAACCACAAGCTTTGACATAAACAAGGCTTTAATGTCCCTAGATTCTTCATCTAGGCTTTTTTATTATTATTTCTGTAAGTTTGCCAGCTTCAACCGCTGTACAGTTCTTCCCCCTTCCAAGAAGGAAAATACACACATGCAATTAATGTAATTGATCTGGTCAGAAGGCAAGAGATTCAGTATGGTTTAAAGTCCCAACTCTCACCCCCTGGATATAGTCAAGATTAAACTGTAAACAGCCACAAAACCCGACAGCATTTATTGTAGCTACTTTTTATGTCCTGGCATTTGTTATTCTAGTATAATGAATTGTTATAATTCATTGTCAGGAACTGAGTATTATCATAATACTGTTTAATAGATGACAGAATTTGGAACATTGCATTTATATCTGCTGTGGATCCATATTGGATACCGTAATTGATGAAAAGAGGTACGTGAATCTCATCTGACTTGACATATCTCTCAATAACTATGATGTTGAGTTGTATTCAACTATAAGCCATAGTAGGCCCATTGATTTTAGTGGGTCTTCTCCTAGTGTGGCTTAGATGGATACAACCAAATGACATCAGCACAAGATGAAAAGTCCACCTCCCGCCATGACCAAAGCAATGAATTTGTGCTTTTGGCAGTTCCTGCATACCTAGTATATAAGGCCATTTGTTTATAACAACAAACTGATGCAGAACAAATGCATATGTGCAAAAAGCAGGTGCTCCTGAAGAATAACCACATGTAATATGAAACCGCATAGAAACCCCAGATATACAAACAGTAACTCCCCTCGCCCTTAAAAAAGAGAGAGAGAGAAAAGAAAGATAAATCCATTTACTAGGCCCTCCAAGTGTCCCTATTTTCCAGGGACAGTCCCTGATTTACAGTTTCTGATTCCCGGTTTCTGATTTGATCCCAGAATGTCCTGCTTTTCCTTAGGACGTCCCTATTTTCATCAGAGAAATGTTGGAGGGGATGGAGTTATGCAACCCCCGAGCCAAGGAGATAAGTAACTATACAACCTTTAAAACACATCTAAAGGCAGCCCTGTATAGGGAAGTTTTAAAATGTTTTATTATGTCGTTATATATGTTGGAAGCCACCCAGAGTGCCTGGGGCTATTATTATTATTATTTCATTATTATTATTGAATAGGACCTCCCTATTTCCATTGGAGAAATGTTGGACTGTATGCATTTTCTCAGTGGAGATATGAGAATAGTACCAAGTCTAGGACAGCCCTGTATAATAATTTCTATCATTTGTAGATAAAGCATGTTTTTCAAAACAAGTTGATATGATCAAATAAATAAATAAATAAATAAATAAATAAATAAATAACTGCAGAAGGTTATCCTACTGTATCCTCCCCACCCCCCAGCTCCAGAAATGCTGAGTTACAATTTCAAAGAGGATTTCACATCGTTGACATAATCTATTACCTCTTGGGTTTCATATATCAAGGGAGATGTAGGGTTGGGTTATCCATTATGCTAAATCCACTGTTGAGCGGAGGCCGTAGACCTGTTTCATCAAGGCCATGGGTCTGTAGGGAAGAGACTCACCTTCAGCAGGAGCAATCCATCATAGGATGGGACAATACAAAGCACGTTGCCCTAAATAAAGACAGGATTCTCAATGTGATGGATAAATCAATACATTAAGCTCTTGGGAGTCTCAAAGTCCCGAGAATAGGGCTGGTGGTAGCACAGCCACAGTGTTATGAGTACTGGAACCCCAATCATTTTACAGCATGAAACATTCTGGTAGGGGAGGCTCAGGTTGGCATTTTCCTCTTAGATTCAGCCACCCACAAAGAGCATCATTTAGCTGAAGAATAAACTTCAAAGAAAAAAGAGCTATGATGCTGCTCCAACACAGTTAACTGCCTGCTTCACTACTTCAGAAGGAGAAAGGCTGCTTTCATGTTTTATTTCCTACACTTGAAACCACCAAACTGGGAACAAGTCCCAATTTAGCTTTGTAAAGTGAAAATAAAACTTCAGAGGACCATTTGCCTCCGAAACACTGCCTAACTCAGTGGGGGGCTAGAAGGAAGCCTACAATGAGGAGAGAAACATACCCAGCAGAGACTTCAAGCTCCTTTTGTTGCTAAATTCTACAGCGCACGTTTATAGGTGGTTAGATTCACTTCCTTTTTTATTGACGAAGCAATGCATTATTTCAATCTGAAGCAAGAGAATGGTCTAAGAATATAGGCTAAAATTCCAAAGGTTTAGTGCTTTAATCCTAAAGTTAATCAGAAGACCTCAAAGAACTTCCATGGGGAGAGAATGCCATGGATTTCAGTGGGGCTAACGTAGAATATAGGTGGTTTGTTGACATTCTAGTCACTTGACCAGGTGTGGGCAGAAGCCAGAACAGGATCTATAGGGAAATCTCTGGCTGATTTGCATTCAGCGGGCAACTGTTTCTAATTTAACCATTTAAAAAACAGCAAGAGGAATGTCCCCCCTTTCCCAATTAAATTAGGCAGCTGGAATGAGGGAAACATGGGAGCGGGATCATATGTTTGCGAAAGGACTGTGAGATCCGTAATGGTACTGAAAGCAAAATCCTGGGCGAGCATATGCTCAGAGGCAACCTGCTATTTAATTCTGTGCCCATCCCCTAGAGCAGCCTTTCTCAACCTTGGGTCCCCAGATGTTTTTGGCCTACAACTCCCATCATCCCTAGCTAGCAAGGCCAGAGCTCAGGGATGATGGGAGTTGTAGTCCAACAACATCTGAGGACCCAAGGTTGAGAAACACTGCCCTAGAGGCATACTTTTGCATTTGGTGGATCCTAGGTTCTAGTAAAGTAGATCCCACAAACATGAGAGAGGGCTGCAAGAACTTGTAACATATTCTTATCCCTGAAACGTGGATAGGAGATTGACAATGTTATGTCTGCACCAAGCCTTTACAGCTGCATACTTGGTGGGAAGGAGTCTACTGAATGGGATTGGCTTTGGGTTGTATCCAATGTAGTGCCATGTAAATGTTCCATCAACGAAAGGGGTACTACTTGTACAATGGAAATTTGGGGAGGGGGAGGAGAGGAGAGGAGAGGAGAGGGGAAAGCCCCATTGTGCAAGCAGAAATCCTTGCACTGATGGGACGTGTTTGTTGAATACCATCCTTAGGAACAGGCTGCATACAACCACATATTAGTAAATTCTCCGGGCATCAAAATGGTCTCTTTTGAGGCTTCAACTTTGCTTTTACATAGTTACACACACACACACACACACACACAGAGAGAGAGAGAGAGAGAGAGAGAGAGAATTTAGCTACTGAATAATTTTTTCTAGTTTTTGAGATGGTAAAATTGGTCTGAAAGGAGTAGTCAAGGAGGAAATAGGTTATTCCGAAATATTAAAAGACTATGAATGGCAAAACGGGTTTAAAAACCAGTCCCAATGTAGTTTTGTTAAATCTGAAAAGGAGTAGCCCTGGTAATGTGGATTGATTCTTGTTCAGTGGCGAGCCTAATTATTAGGCGGAGGAAACCTCTTATATCAAATTATTCTTTCTTTTGTAACTGACTCTTCAACATTCCTTTAGGTATATATTCCCTCCCCTCATATTATGTATGTAATGTATTTATTTTAATTTTTTTGGCTAGCTTTACTGCACCAGAAACATATTTGCAACTTATTTCCAGTTGGTTGCTTTTCAAGAAACTGTGTATTCTAAACAGGCATTCATTCTTCCCACTAACCCTAGAAGCTTGATGTATGCTAGCATCTTGTGGGGGACAAAAGTGCTGCATCCAGCGTAAGCCCTCTGTCCACCATGTAGCTATTAATGCAGGGGATTCAGGGATGGGGAAAGGAGCGGGAAAGAGTACCAATAATATTCCTAGTGCATGAACAGCCTTTTCACCACTGAGGGAGCTGCTTGCATTTTGGTTCCTTTCCAGGAGGGAAATTAAGTAATGAACTTGTTATAAGTGACAGTCACTTGGGAAGAGATGAGGCAGCAACAGCGCTCTCTCTCTCTCCCTCTTGTGTGTGTGTGGGGGGGGGCAAGACAATTCTTTGAGAAAAATGCTTCTCATCAGCAGTAGTCTAGTGGAGGGGGGCATTTGGAGGAGTGCATCTCTGGGACTTTTTTTTCCAGAGCAGAAGCTACAATGTCATCGGCTGGAGCACCAAATTAATGGGCAGATCATCCTGGCAAGTGAAAGAGGTGATAATGAGGCTTTCAAGTTTTGCTACGGTTTATGACATATATGCACACAGGAAGTCAAGAATGCAGCCATCTTACTCTGCTATGACTGTCATCTGATCCTGATATATTGAGCATAACCAGTGCTTTTTCCTGGTGATACACAATACCAGCACCTTTCCTCTCCTCACCCCAAATCTTGTGATGCCAGCAACAAGGCAAGGCTTCGGAGGCCTCCACTGTGCAGGTGCCTTGGTGTTGCGCGTGTTCACTGCCTTCCCATCCTTTAGTCAGTGGGCGGGGAAGGAGGGGGAAAGAAGGAGCCTGGGGCACAGGGAGAGGTGGGTGCGACCTTCACGAGCCTGCGTGTGTGTGGCCGGGTGGCAGTGCAGGCACAGTGTGGCCAGGCAAATGTGAGAGGACAGGACAGAGTGGGTGCCTGTCTGCCTGGCTTGCTGGGCAGCAGACATTTTGAGTGGTCCCACGATGCGCATCCTGTGAAAAGGGCGGCAGATCGTCATGAACCTGGTGTGTACAGGCACATTTTTTCCTAGAAAAAAGACACTTGGTATAATGCTATGTGCTGGTGTGTGTGTGTGTGTGTGTGTGTGTGAGAGAGAGAGAGAGAGAGAGAGAGAGAGAGAGAGAGAGACAGACAGACAGACAGACAGACAGACAGACAGACAGATGGGCCCCTGAGTTCCTTCAGTATCTTCCTTGTGTAGGGAAATGCCTGGAACACAGTCTGTGTTGTTAACCACCAGGGATCAGAAGCGGTTGTCATACTTATCATTTTCCCTTTTACAATTGTACTATTATCATAATCATACCTTTAACTGTAAGCTGCTTTAGCTGAAAGGTGAATAAGATATTTTTAATGTAATAAAGAAATAGAAACACTTCTTTTAAAAATTAAATGCCCCCATTTTCAAATTGCCAAACTATTTGCGAGAAGCCAGCATCCGCACCAAAGCAATAAGATTATAGTCGTATGAAATAAGCACAGCCTTGGAATAGAAAAGGAAAAAGAATGTGACACATTAAATTAAATGCCTCACTGACGAATCAGGTGTGGGGTTTTTTGTTTTTGTTTTTTTTAGCAAAGCAACAATATTTTCATCATCATCTTACAGCCCTGATATCATTTTATTTCCTCCTTGAGGGCACTTTATGATCACTTACTTAGCTATTGTGTACAAAAGAATTCAATGTATGCAGGTTTCGGTTGCATGCATTTTCGCATTTATTCCAGGAAATAGATACATCTTTGCTGGCCAGGAGGGAGGCAGTGGTGATGGAGGAAACACCTCTCTTCATCCAAGGAAAAATAAACCGCTTAAATACTCATTTTAACATTCATGTCAGCAATCAAAAGGGGGAACGGCATGAAGCAGAGCACCTGGAGAATTGTGTGGAAAACAGAAGCATTCAGTAGGAGCAAACTCTTGTGTTTATTTTATTGATCATTTATTGCTTGATTTAAAAAAGATGCATAAACCATTCACCTTATAAGAGAGCCATGTACACAAACCAAAAAATAAGTATAAAATCTACACCAAGAAAAAAACAGTTAAAATAGGAGTACACTAGAAGTCAATCAATAGGCGGTAGTTTAAAAATGCCAATCAGAAAGCCTTGGGTGAATACAAAGGTCTTAAGCATGCACCTGAAAGAATAGGTGGTTGGAGCATGCTTTATCTCAAATGGTAATAAATTCTACATTAAAGGGCAGAATTATCAAATGCATTGTGTCCTTTGAATTTCTATTAGACCATAATATATGTACATTTGGTGGATTTTTAAGTCTTAGTATATATTTACTAATAAGAGGTGTTTTGGTCAATGCTTGAACAACCATTTACATTTTGTCAAGTCTTCATTGGTGCATTTATGATGAAATGTTACATTTTGTTTTGTACATTTTTCAGATGCCATGAGCTGCTTTGAGCAGGGTGTACCATGGAAAAGTGGCATCCGAAAAACCTGGTAATGCTAATGGTAATGGGATCATTTTTTCAGATCCTTGAAGCTTTACTCTAAATCAGGCACCCCCAAACTCAGCCTTCCAGATGTTTCGGGACTACAGTTCCCATCATCCCTGACCACTGATCCTGTTATCTAGGGATGATGGTAGTCCCAAAACATCTGGAGGACCGAGTTTGGGGATGCCTGCTCTAAATAATCATTGTGTGTGTGTAATCAGGGTCAGGACCATGGCATGCAAGGAGTGGATGCTTAACCCTTTCTTCCTATGATACACTCCTGGTAAAAAAAATCCCCCCTCTTCAGAGCTGCTATTTGGTTCTGGGGGGAAGTTGTGATGGCAAGAATGAGAGCAGCCCTTCTGAGCGAAATAGTAGCTTTAGGGAGGGCTTTGTTGTTATTGTTGAGACCATATTGTGGGAGGGAAAGACTTTAAAGTGAATCTCTTCACAAGTGTGCTATGATGGTCCTGTTCCTGCTTCTCTAATTAGGGTAAGTCAAAAGCTACACATACAACACAACATCAAGTAATGTGCTTAGTAATGCCCTTTTGCAAGCAACTATGCACCTCTCCCAGAAATTCCCAAATTCCCAGATTTTTGTGTGTTTGTGTGAGAGAGCGCTAGACAGATAAAGAAGTGATGGGGTGGTACAGAGAAAGAAGGAGCTATTTAATCCTGCAGTGCCAGGAACTCTGCCCACTTTTGGCTCTAGACCCATCAATTCTTGCTCAACTAGGGATGTGAAAAGGTATTGTTTTCTGTTCTGCTCTGTTTTTCTCGCATACAGCGCTGTCTCCATTCTGCTACAGTACACCTTCCGCCAAACACTACATTGCTTGCCTTATCATCCACTGTGGTGAAATCGCATAACCTATGTAACTTACATAATTATGTCGTCATTATTGCACTCCGTTCATTTCTAAGCAATGCCGATGTGTGTGGGGGGGGCACAGGTAAACACAATCAATTACATATCATTTGCGGACTAAAAGCAACAGAAGCAGCCAATATTGATTGCATCCGCTGGATTGATTTCCGTTCTGGGCATGGGATGGATAAGCAAGCATGGACAATTTCCATTCCTGTTTCCATTTTCATCAGGATTCCCCCCCCCATGGTCCACCCACCATCACTGGTGCACCCCATGACTTTCCCCATGGCTCAACAGCCCTTCCTAGGAAAAAGATTCCCTGACCCCTTCTTTTTGCAGAACAAGTTGCCCACCAGAATGATGCCCATACGCAAGCGCCCCGACGTACACACCCAGACATTATCCTGATTAATCCCACTGTTGAACTCTTTGCTCTCTTAACTATCACCCTTTATACTTTCAGTGGCTATATTGTATTAGTCTGGAGGCTTTGGGTGTTAATGAATCAGCTGGTAATCGTACCCCAAAGGAAGGATGAGAAAGCACCAGCTCATTCAAACAGGGTTCAGTGCAGTTTACGTAGTGAATGGCTTTCTGCCAGCCAGCATAATACAGCAGCACTGCAGTTATTAACCTAGAAATCTTTCCTTCAGAGTCTAAAATATCACCCAATCAGGGGCCGCAGGGGAATGCCATGTGGTGTTATAAATGGCAAAGCTGCTTTCCAACTTAAAGGATAGTGTGGAAGCATTGCTTTAGCTTTGATATTTACCAATGTAGAAGGAACATGTTTCTGAACACGTAGCTGGCCCTTAAGCAAGCAATTTCTCTCTCTCCCCCTCCCCCCAGATTAGATGCTCCTTAGCCTGTGCTAGTGTAGTTAGAGAAAATCCTGGCATTCTTTGCATTTTGCTTCCAAACGATGTGAGTCTCCCCACCCCACCCAGCCCTCAGTTTTAGATATAATACAATGCTTTTAAAGATTAGCAAGTAAGCGTGGGGTTTCCTTTTCCTGCCGCAGATTATAGTCTGTCAAGTAAATGTGCACAAATGAATTGCTGGCTTTGGAAGCAGTAGCTGGTCTCTTTAAAGAACTGGTAGTTTGTAAGTAGGCCATGGAAGGGGAAGAATAGATTTTTGGATAGATTTTTCTTTTTTTAAAAAATGATCATATAGCATTTTCAGATTGAGACAGACAAGCACAGTGCCAAAAGGTGCCGTGTATCAGAGCCACACTCACTTAGCTTCAGCACTACCAAATTGTCTGTCGTTCCCAGACTATTCATTGGGTTCTCTCATAGTCTATGCTAGATGTGTCTCTCCCTTCCCATTCATTCCTCTGTGGCCTTCCCTGCCACCAACATTCAGATTGTAAATTCCTCAAAGAAGGGGGTCCAGGTTTGCCATCAGAGGTCCATTTCTTCTTGGAGGTTTTTAAGCAGAGGTTGGATGGCCATCCGTCATGTATGATCTAACTGAGATTCATTGCATTGCAGGGGGTTGGACTAGATGACCCTCAGGGTCCCTTCCAACATTACGATTCTGTGATTCTGAGAGGGAGGTTGCTCTAAGGTAGGGATGGAGGAATCTGTCAGTTTCAGTTACCCTGATTTTCTCATTTTTCCCCATCTTAAGTTTCGTTCTCCGCATTTCCACTTCAGTTTGCATTTTTTAAAAAAAGAGTGTCCTCGTGAAAAATCCACCAGTGTTTTAGTGCAAATTTCACCATGATGTCCCTTCTAACTCTACAATGCAGGAACCTTTTGCCCAATGTGGGGTTTGAACCCAGAAACCTGAGATTTAAGAGTCTCATGCTTTACATACACACACCCACAATTTTTGCTTAATATACACATTTTTTACAATGCAAATTTTCCCTAATATGGTACATTTCTGTATGTTATTTTCAGTATTTTTATTCACGCTTCATCCATGTGGGGTAAAGCAGGCCTCTGAAGAGAGTAGGATTGAACTCTCCTCTTGTCAGCTGGTGAGCAGAGAGTTCAGTCCTGCAGGGTGCTGCTTTGCCAGTGCATTCCCTGTAGGGAATACTGATTCTCCCTCCCCCCCAATCCCACAGGGCAGCTTTGACAGGTTGGCAAGACTGCCCACCTATCAGCCACATAGAGCCATCATGATGCAGGGCCTAGAAAGTAGACAACAGCAAACACAATGGAACTTACCTCTCAATAAATGTGAGCATTGGTTCATGCTACATGGTGCATGCATTTATCACGCACCACGAGGAAGTACTTTTGAAAATGTTCCCTTGCCTTTCCCACTGAAATCCTCCCCAATATTATATTACTATATCTGGACCGACACAGGTCAACATTTGAAAAATAAGGAGCTATGGAATTTGGATGCTTGAAGTAAGGAACATCTATTACACTCCACAGAAGTGAGACACTGAGAAATAAAGTGCAGCCACTTTATCTTATATAAAGGACAACCAGTTGCAAGATGCCATTCTGTGAAATAAGTCCTTTCTCATAACTTTAGGTCGATAAATATCAAGCTAGATGGGAGAGTGCCACCTACTGACTCACTTGCTCATCTTCCTTTCAAAATCCTGAGTTGCCAGTTCTGACATTGCTGTCCTTATTCTGAATCCTGCTTACTTCTGAGTAGGTATGCATAGGGTTGTACTGTAAGGGAAGGGTAAACTGTGCACCAGGAGATCAAAGATGGATCCCAGTTTCCATACTTCCCCTGCCACAGGTGGAAAAGAAATGGATATTAGCGGCAGGTAAAGGTAAAGGGACCCCTGACAGTTAAGTCCAGTCGCGAACGACTCTGGGGTTGTGGTGCTCATCTCACTTTACAGGCCGAGGGAGCTAGCGTTTTGTCTGCAGACAGTTTTTCTGGGTCATGTGGCCAGCATGACAAAGCAGCTTCTGTCGAAGCAGAGCAGTGCACGCAAACGCCATTTACCTTCCCGCTGGAGCGGTACCTATTTATCTACTTGCACTTTGACATGTTTTTGAACTGCTAGGTTGGCAGGAGCAGGGACCGAGCAACGGGAGATCGCCCTGTCGCGGGGATTCGAACTGCCGACCTTCTGATTGGCAACCCTAGGTTCTGTTGTTTAACCCACAGCAACCCCCTTGTCCCATCATTAGCGGCAGGAGGGGATCATAAAAACAACCTGCAGCAGTAATAATAATAATAATAATAATAATAATAATAATAATAATAATGCAAAGCACTCCCAAAGTGTCATTGCTGTGATCAGATCTGCAGCCTCTGTAGCCTCAATTTCCCTTTAAAACAAAACACCAGCACTGAAAGATCAGAGTCCTCCCAGGGCACATGTAGCTTAGCTCTGAATTAAGTAATGTTTGCTCATTATTTTAGTAGCTGTGCTCTAGTGCCTTAAACACTGGCCTGGCAGACAGAAATCAAACAGGCAAAGCTGTTTGTCGGCACTGTGATTAATGAATCGGGAAAAGTTTCAGTCACTATTTTTTTTCTTCCAAGACAGATGGGTTGATATTAGAAGCACAGAAGCAGTGGCAGTGATAGCTGTCAGCCCTGAGTACGGTATATCATTTTTAAAGAAGCTCAGCAGACACACTGTAGTCCTCTGCATTGTCCCGGTCTCTCCTCTCTGCCCCAACCCCATCACACTTTTTTTTTTAAAAAAAAACTTTTGTTGAAAAAAAAATACATTGTCTTGTAAAAAGAATCTAAATGGCCACAAAAACATTTCCTATGGACTGGATGCCTCTGGTAGTATATGATACTTAAGCAAAAAGAAAAAGTACTGAATAATTTATTTGGTGAAATTGAATTGTCATATATGCAGATATTATAGTAATATTAATGCCTGCCTTTAATGTACTGTTGTCATTTTATGTTCTAGGAGCTCTAGGCAAATTTTGCATTTTAAATCCATCCTAACAACTCATTTATCAACACGGAGGGTTCCTAAAGATATGAGTTTTCTGTGCCCTCAATCTGCACTGAGGTTCCCTTGCTGGACCAGGAGACATGCACACAGACTAGATGTGTTTGCATATCTGCATGCAGTTCACGTTCAGAAAGGAAACATTGCAGCCCTCATTTGTGGCCCCTCATTTGCACTACAAATGGCTGTGCTCGTTTCCATCTATATACCCATCTCCTGCCTTGGACTACATGTATGGCGTGGTGCTTCTCTAATGGGCTCCCTCTGCCTTCTCTAGCAGTGACAGTCAGCTTCCAAGGTGGCAGTGGCAGTCAGCTAGGCTCAGGAGTGGCCATAATTTCAAATAACGCCTCTAATGCATAATTATAATTATAATTAATTATAGTTATAATTTATTATTTATACCCCGCCCATCTGGCTGGGTTTCCCCAGCCATTCTGGGCAGCTTCCAACAAAATATTAAAATATAATAGTCTATTAAACATTAAAAACTTCCCTAAACAGGGGTGCCTTCAGATTTGATATCTGGTGGGAGGGCGTTCCTCAGGGCGGGTGACACTACCGAGAAGGCCCTCTGCCTGGTTCCCTGTAACTTGACTTCTTGCAGCGAGGGAACCGCCAGAAGGCCCTCTGCACTGGACCTCAGTGTCCAGGCAGAACGATGGGGGTGGAGACGCATACCCTCCATCATACTGGGGACCAAAATCGGGACAATCCTTTGTTGGTCCTGAGCTCTCACACCTATGTGTGAGAACACAAGACCAAAAATGAGTAGCTTTCATGCGCTCTGGAATGACCTGGCTGACTCGCACCAGACCAAAAAACAGGACATTCCAGGATCCAATCAGAAGCCAAGATTGGCTTTTGTAATTCCAGGATGTCTCACTTAACATAGGGTGGTTGAGTGGTATGCTGATGTAGCATTTCCCCCAGGGGATTGTGGGAAATCTAAGCAGTTGCTTCCTGACCACTTTTTTTTAAAAAGGGGGTTATGACAGGCATCAGCAGTGTGTCTTTCTGGAGTACTGTGCTAAAGCCCTGGCTGTTGCTCAAGGACGCTGCATGCTGACACCAGGTTTGGTTGTTGTGTGCTGTGATACTTGTATGGGAACCTAAACTGCACTCCCCAAGCTACAGAATCCTGAGCAGTTTCCCTGAAATGCACACACAAACATCCAAGTGACTACGCTAAGAGCACTTGCAGTAAAAGGGTTGCCAGGTTGCCAGTTAAAAATTCCTGGCACCAGCCAGTGTCATTTAATCTTTGCAAAGATTAATATATTTCTGGCTGCTGCTTTGTGTCTTCCGCAAGCAACGCTCTCCTTATTGCTTTCAAGGTAGCTTGGAGTTTCTTGCATGTTTTCTTTTGCTACTAAGGTCAATTTCCACTGTAATTGATGTGCGTGTTTACTTAGCTCCCTTGGGTGACTTGAACAGCAAATAGAGCCAGCAAAATGCTGTAGTTTCAGATGCTGCCATACAGGTTCCTGCAAAGAACACTGTAGATCAGAGTGGGGTGGGGGAATCATTTTGTAAGGTGCTGATTAAGGAGAAAGTCACAGCATCAGCCATAGCCTTCGTTTCCGCTACTCTGTTCTTATCCTGTTTCTTGAATTGATTCCTTGAGGGGCTGAAGCCCAATCAACAAGACTTAATCTGAGCCTATTAGTGTTCAGACACTTATTGCTTCCATGCATTACCTGCATTAAGGATTCTCCGGGGCTTAGCACATTTTTAGTGGTTGGAAAAATGTGAAATAATAAAGGATTGCCTGCATTTGAGTACATGCAGAATGTTTGCCTCCTCAATACTGTGTCACCACACACACACACTTGCAGATTCAGCAGCAGGGCTGGTTCAAGACATTTTGCTGCCCAAGGCAGAACATCAAATTGTGCCGCTCCCATCCCTGCTGGTCAACGTGGAATGTACCCAAGGCTGGTCAATATGTTTGGGCTCCCTAGGCTAAAAATCCCTCAACTATTTATCTCTGGAAGCAAAAATGCAGCAACAGTTCATTTAAGAACTAACCATTTGCTGCCCTTTCATGATATCCTCGGATCAGTTGCCCAAGTCATGTGCCCCCATTCTGCCTAACAATAGGGCCGGCACTCTTTTAGTGGAAAGGAACTGAGCAAACTGGTATGTTGTGGGGAATATGGGTTGAGTGAATCAGTCAATGTTTGGATGTCGTAAACTCAGTGGTTAAAGCATCTGCTGAGCAGGCAGAAGGTCCCAGGTTCACTCCTCAGCATCCCCAGGTAAGATTGGGAGAGACCCATGTCTGAAACCCTGGAGAGCTACTCTGCCAGTCAGTGTAGACAATATTCAGCTAGAATAGATGGACCAATGGTCTGGCTCTGTATTAGGCACCTTCCTATGTTCACTATACATATTTATTTTAACTTTTTTGCATGCATATCCTGCCTTTCTTCCATGCATGTGGGTCTTGAGCAGTATATCATCCAAGCACACCCCAGGCCCAGTCTGCTTACCTTTAGCAAGGTGGGGGCACTGGACTTGAATGCCTTCAGACCCTGGAACCCAGCTTGCCATTCAACCAACATTTAGCACATTATGGCTCAGCTCAAATTCAGATGAAAATGTGGGAACCCAGTGTAGAGCACAGGTTCAACTGGAAACAGCACATGTGGAAAAACAGTCATATGACCACTTCTGCATGCCAGCCTCCCAGAAAACCATGAAAACTGGTAGATCAGCTGACATATTGCAGACCTACTGACCCCCAATGGTAAAGGTGGTATAACTCAGGGAATATCCTGCAGGTCCAACAGTGGATGCTGGAAAGATGACTGAGTAGTCAGCTGTGGGAACATCACATTATCTCCTCTAGCCTCTGCCACCCCTTACCAGAAAGGCAGGAATTTTACTGGCCATGATAGAATTTCACCTGCCCTGATCAATTACTAGAACAGGAGGATAAGGAAATTTGACATCCTACTTTTCTATTTTCTGTAAGGTTTTTTAAAAGGGAGAGAGAGGGAGAAGAACTTTATCTGAGTACATCGCTTAAAGGTAATTCATCCTTTCTTAAAATTCAGGTTCCTGTCAGAAGAGAATCATGCTCTGTGCATGCTCAGGTGCCCATGGCTGGTTACTGAACCACATTTTATGAACTCCAATGTTAGGCCTTTGCATTCAGTGGGGCTTAGAGCCAATTCTGTCTTTTTTAAAAAATCAACAGGTCGTCACTTTCCTCCCTCCTACAAAAGGCCAAAGTACTGTAGATATAACAGCAACAGATCCATGCGCTTAAACCTAGGATCTGCTGCAGCCGCACTGAAAGCAGTGGATGAGGGTCCAGTTTGAAGAGCAAAATGGGCACATGAATGAAGAGTCCAATTCTCTTCTTACCACCTAACTTCCTTCAGCTCCTCCCCCAAAAGACTTTTCTCTCAGATGGGCACATGGTATCAGAACATGGTTGAAGGGAAATCAGCCTTGCGGGATGGAATGAGGAGCTAAGCTGGGGGCAGGTATGTGAGAGAGAGTTCTGGATTCCTCATCTTCCTGTTCTTTTTCACTCTCAAACCTCAGTGCCACACCTGCATTCTGTGTGATTGCCCCAATCAGAGATTTAATTAATTAAGCGTCTACCCAGTCTTGGTTCCTGTCCTGTTCAATATATACAAAAGTGGTATTGTTGCCCCCCTTTTTATTGCTGAATTATGCCTCCAAGCCGGGCACAAAAAAGTGCTACTGTTTCCTCGTGTTCTAAACAATGCTGTAATTCTATCCCAGGTGAGGTAGACCAGGTTGAGGGACTGTGACTGGCTCAAGGGCACCCAGTGACCTTCATGGCTAAACAGGGATTCGAACCCGTGTCTCCAAGGGACTACTAGCCCAACACTCTAACCACTGCACTGCACTGCACTGCACTGGCTCTTACATACTGATTGGCTGCCACATCTAGTGTGGTCCCAGGAGCAGGTTTGCAAATCAGCTGATTTGAGGAAGCATCCTTCATCCCACCCCATCCACAAATATTTATGTGCAAGGAAAAGGAAATAACCATCCTTGTCTTTGTTAAGTTCTTTGAAAATATCTTTCGCTAGAGCAGCCCTAATGAATTATTTATCCGTTTTTGGTGTGTGTTCACAGCAGTTTTAATTTGAAGAGATCAGCAGTTTTATTCAAGTTATTTATTCAAGATGTTAAATGTAAATACGACATCTTTGCATCCGGTGCGAACCATTTGCATTAGAGTTCTAAATAGCAGTTAATAAATTTCAAGGATTTTGCTTGGGGGGTGGGGAACGCGTACATTTCCCTTTTTAGAAAAAGAGAGAGAAAGAAAGAAAGAACACACTGAGATGATGAGTTAAATAAATCAAGGTTGCCACCATGTTTATGAATAGAGGCACTGTGAACTGCTGCATTACAGGCAGAAATCAGCAGGTGAAGTATTTTCCCTTTAAAATAGCCTTGCTCAGGCACTGTTCCCAAACAGGATACATCGCACACCATGCACAAGGTCACACATGTCAACCTGACCCCCAAAGTCTCTGCATGCACTGTCCCTGCCAATTACACCCCCCCAAACTTTTCAAATTGAGCAGGAGTGTGCAAAAGAGGGCTATACAGTAGTACCTCAGGTTAAGTACTTAATTCGTTCTGGAGGTCTGTACTTAACCTGAAACTGTTCTTAACCTGAAGCACCACTTTAGCTAATGGGGCCTCCTGCTGCCGCCGCACTGCCAGAGCATGATTTCTATTCTCATCCTGAAGCAAAGTTCTTAACCTGAAGCACTATTTCTGGGTTAGCAGAGTCTGTAACCTGAAGCGTATGTAACCTGAGGTACCACTGTACATGTGTTTGGCTGTCACAGGAGCCAGCCAGTAATCACACAGTTCAAAGTTGGAGTTAACTCTTTATGAGCAAAAACACAATCGCTACAGATCAGACTAAGTGTCAGGCCTAATGAGCACAACAGCTCATACCTGGTAGGTCTTGCTCCATGAATCTGTTGCCGGGACTGAAAGTCCCTGCCTCCCCAAAGCCGTATACATCCTCAGGGCTTTTCCAAGCAATTGGAGACTACACCTGCAAACAACCAACCTTTCCTCTGCTCTTTTCATGCCTCTTCTGTTTCTGGGAGACGGGGAGGGGAGAGGGGAGCTTATCACAGCAGGTGGGGGAGACCCGTGAGTCTTCACCAGCCTGACCCATCTCTGCCTCTTGGCCCCCCCCCCCCATGCTCCCACTTGCCTGCTTCAGCTTCTGCCTCTGATTCCGGATTTCTCTCTGCCACAGGCTCTCCCAGCTCACTAAGCCCTGTTCCATCTTCAGCTTCCGACACCTCTTCTTCCCATTCTTCTTCCTTCTGACCACTGAATGTTGTCTTACCACCAATCCGGGGCTCTTAGCCTTCTTCCCTCAGTGGTTCCCAAAGCTGTGTCCAACCAGGCCATGACAGATGTGGTGGCGAGTTAAAACAAAAAACTAAACACAATTAGCAAGCAATTATGATAATGTTCGGCTCCCCAAGTCATGAAAAGCCATGCATTTGTGCAGAGTTCTTTGTGCCTTGGACTTGAACCAGGTTCCTCATCCCCCACACCCCCATTTCTTTTCTGGACAGTAGGTAGCCTGCCATCGTTAAGCCCATCAAAAACCTTCCTTTCCTCTGTGACATTTAGACTTTTATTGGGAGAAATGTTCAAAAGGAGACCGTCAACCCTTTCAAGATAAAAAGAAAGGCCAGATTAAAAATGGACAAAGCACTGCCACGAACCAGCTGAGAGAATTGGTGTGTGAGCATCTTTACTCCCCTGCTTTTCATCATTCTCCAGAATGAGATGAACTGATAATGGGCATGTGAAAGTACACGGCTACTATAAGGATCCAAACCCATGATTCTGACAGCCGTTTCAAATATGAGCACTTTCCCTAGAGGAAAAAGTGCAGTGCCAGTGTGTATGTGACAAAGGCATGGATTTCCCCATATGAACCACCTCTCCCCATATGAACCAACCAGGACCCCGTGATCATCACCTATTAACAGATGTGAAGCAAACAGCAATGGCTTTTTGGTGGTGGCTCATCAGCCTTGGAGGAATAGCCTTCCCATAGAGGTTTGCCGGGCACCTTCTCTATTGTCTTCCCCACCACCACCAGATGAGAACCTTTTCAATTGTGTTTTGAGTCCCAGTTATAAATTCAGCCTTACCTTCCCCCCATGACAGAGCATTTTATGTGCCTTCTCACATACAACACCTCACCTGCAGCATGAAGAGATATAGGGCAGAAAAAGTTTTAGCAGTTCTGTTGTATGTACAAAATGGCATGGTGCTACCTCTGCATTGCCTAACACTTCCTTGCTGCAAAGAAGCTTTGGCCCCCTCCTCTGCTTGCTATTTTGCCTGAAGCTGCTGCCCCCCCCCAAATACTCCAGTTCTATGTTTGTGAAAGCCATATAAATTACCACCTGGGTACTCACCCAGGCCCAATTGTAGCTCCAAATTTTGTGTGTGTGCATGCATGTGTGTGTGTGTGCATTTTCCAATGAACTCCAGCAGCCTTATCGGTACTGCCAGTTCACACCTCTGTATAGGTGTCAGGTTCTCCTGAGTATAAAAGCTATATTTGCCACAGTCCCGTGGGTAAGGCATATTCATAGAGCAGCATTTTAATGGAAAATCTTCCTATTATCTTTGGAGCAATAGAATGGGGGGAAGCGGGAGGAATACATCACAATTGCTAACTTCCCCCAGAGAATTCAGTCCAATATTTACATTGATTTTGTATTTCATTCAACACAAAATATTTTCACCCCCGGGGAAATCACGGCCATTTGTGGCTTCTCCATAAACTGTCTTCTAAGGACTAATTTGTTCCATACAGTTGCTTGGCAGTGGACACGAAAGAGCAACACAATAAGCAAAAGCACTCAGTGTAAACTCTGGAAATGGGTTTTAGAAAAACTAGAATCCTTATGGAGTCCCTGGAGTTTGAAAGTTGCTCTGCTTTTTAATGGATCATAGGTAGACAAACAACAGCTATTAAATCTGATGGCCCCATTTATTTTGGCGAGTGGCTGATTTTCTAAACATCCATAAAAGCCCTCTGTGAGAGAATACAAGCTGGGCTGAGTTTTACACTTGCTCAATGCCTGCTATATTTTCCCCAGTTTAAGAAGAATGCCCATTGATTTAACACCTTTGTAAAGATGAGCCTGTGAAATGGTCAGCAAAATGGTTATTTCAGCCGGGAAGGGGGGGGGGGACCCTTCTAAATATCATGCAGGATAATATGTGGAAACCTGTCTGAATTTTGTTAGGTGTTCATGCTTCCTTGCAAATGCACCCCTTGCGTACATGCACCCCCCCAAATTGTTTGTTTATTTTATTAAAGTTCTGGACCACCCTTCATCTGAGAATCACAGGGCAGTGTACAATATAAAAACACCAAAATGTATACCATAATAACAAACAAAAACAATACACAGCCACCCCAGTTTAAAAGGCCATAAAGGTAAAGGTAAAGGTACCCCTGCCCGTACGAGCCAGTCTTGACAGACTCTAGGGTTGTGCGCTCATCTCACTCTAGAGGCAGGGAGCCAGCGCTGTCCGCAGACACTTCCGGGTCACGTGGCCAGCGTGACGAAGCTGCTCCGGCGAACCGGCACCAGAGCAGCACACGGAACGCCGTTTACCTTCCCGCTAGAAAGCGGTACCTATTTATCTACTTGCACTTAATTGTGCTTTCAAACTGCTAGGTGGGCAGGAGCTGGGACCGAACGACGGGAGCTCACCCCGCCGCAGGGATTCGAACCACCGACCATGCGATCGGCAAGTCCTAGACACTGAGGTTTTACCCACAGCGCCACCCGCGTCCCATCTTTAAAAGTTCATAGATTGTTTAATTAGCCAAAGGCTTAGGAGAAAAGGAATGTTTTTGCCTGGCACCTAAAGATATGTAACAAAGGTGCCAGGGAAGCCTCCCTGGGAAAGCATTCCACAAACTGGGGAGCCACCACAGAAAAGGCCTGTTCTCATGTTACCGCCCTATGGACCTCTCACAGAGGAGGCACACGAAGAAGGGCCTCAAGTGATGATTGCAGGGGCCAGGCTGGTTCATATGAGGAGAGGCGGTTCAGATGGGGAAATCCATGCCTTTGGAATTGTCACATGCAATGCCCTACACACTGGCACTGCACTTTTCCCTCCATGGAATCCTAAAATAGGGTTTGGATCCTAAAATAGATTAACAAGGCGGTTCACTGAAGGGAAGTTTTCCCTACTTTCCTAGTACCTACAGATACCTGCAGCCCTTGAAAAACATCTTATAGAACAGTTGGGGAGCCTCCTGCACAATGTGGGATGGGGTGCAGAGATGGGAAACTCACCTTCTATGAACTTCCTTAAGTTAACTTCTCAGGATCCAAGTCAAATTTTGTGGCAGGAATTGGATTGGACTCAATGAGCTTTTAATGCATACTGCTCAAGTGCCCTGATTTGAGTAGGACATTAGAGGAAGCCATTTTTGCCCAGCGCTCTGGTGCAAGTCAACTGGCTCATGCCAGAGTGCCAGACCAAAACACACTTGCTTTTTTTGGTGTTTTTTTTTTGGTCCTGTGCTCTCATGCGAATCAGCTGGCTTCCTCAAGAACCCCAGTTTTGATCAGTGGGATGTTGTAGAGTACATTAATGGCTTCTGACTGAATGGTTTCATCGTTGCGCCAGAGGGTAGGATCCGAACCAACCAATTCAAATTACAAGAAGCGGGGTTTAGATTGAACCACAGTGTATGGATTGCAATCCAACGTTTAGCAATCTATTTAGGAAAATCATAAAGCCACAGCAGCAGTTTACCATGCCACTGCTGTGGATAATAAGCTGGAGAACATTTTCCACTTACGTATTCGCTTGTCAGTGTCACACAACAAAGCTATGAGGTGGGTTAGTATATTCAGTTTCACCATTGCAAAATACTTTAAAATAATTTCGGTCATCTTTGATGCTCCAGACAGACAATAGCCCTGGAGGCAGATGGCTACTTGACAGGCAGTTAGCTGGCTCATTAATTTGTGAATGGAAACGATCAGGAAACATATGGAGATAACACCAGCAATAGTTAGATAGATACTGTCCACATATGTCTATATGTGAGAAACCATTAAACTATTGATAGGCCAAACAGAAACAGCAAGGTTAAATTATGCCATGTTACATAGAAACTTCTTCCTCACCGCAGTTATGAGCCGATTTTCCCTGGATGGGGGAATCCTGCCCAAATTCAGTTGAAGTCAGACAGGTCTCTGCTGCCTGTTGAGCTTCTGGCACCTACTCAATAGCTTTTTAAAAAATCATCAGGTATTTCAACTGAATTCTGATTTTATGGCTTTAGCCAAATTTCATCTTCATTGCCTTTAGTTCCTTGTACTCTGCTTAGAAACTATTGCAATTAAGTGGCATGTAAATTGTAGAAAACCAATCAACCAACAAGGCAGGCATGTACCCATTCGAAACCCACTAAATCGAAGGCAGCATGTGTCACGGCCTGCTGAGTGAATTGATAATCCCTTATTCCTGCAATTCCAGGAAGTACGCACAGGAAGTTTATGAAGTTCTTGTGTGTGGCAATACACAGCCATTGGCTGATACTAGTCTTGGTGGGTCGTGTTGTGCAGGAAGGGAGGAGAGTGCTGGAGGAGACTCTTGAGAGTCCCATGGACTGCAAGAAGATCAAACCTCTCCATTCTGAAGGAAATCAGCCCTGAGTGCTCACTGGAAGGACAAGTCCTGAAG
This sequence comes from Podarcis raffonei, assembly GCF_027172205.1. NCBI lineage: Eukaryota > Metazoa > Chordata > Lepidosauria > Squamata > Lacertidae > Podarcis > Podarcis raffonei. The sequence goes on from NC_070606.1 coordinate 28,252,750, forward strand.
CTGAGGCTCCAATACTTTGGCCACATCATGAGAAGAGAAGACTCCCTGGAAAAGACCCTGATGTTGGGAAAGATTGAGGGCACAAGGAGAAGGGGATGACAGAGAATGAGATGGTTGGACAGTGAAGAAGGGAAATTACCAAAGACTTTCTTCTCGATGGTAGAAAACTGCAATTTAATTGATATTTGGAGATTGAAACACCCATTGGAAAAGCAGTTTACCTATCAATCAGAAGCAAATCAATCAATGTCAAGAATCGTTCAAATTTGGATAACAAATGATCTTACGACAAGAATTTTAAAGATCGAAATACAACCTAAGGTGCTTTCGGACCACAACCCAATAAAATGTACCTTAAAAGGATTTGAAGAAAAATCTTTTCGGTGGAGAATAAATGAAAATCTTTTTGATGATCAAAAAATAGTAGGGAATGCGCAAAAACATTTGAGGGACTATTTTATAAACAACATGAATCAAGGAACAAAAACAAGTATAGTTTGGGACGCTGGCAAAGCAGTTATGAGAGGCTTTTTCATACAACGGAATGCAATCAAAAACAATTACAGAGAAAAAGGGAAAAAAGAAATCCTAAAACAAATTATGGAAAACGAGAAGAAACTTATTGACAGACCTAACGATAAAAAATTGAAACTTAATATAAAGACATTACAAGCGCAATTCTCTATGATAATAAACAAGGAAGCGGAATGGAACATCAAAAGGATGAGACAAAAGAACTTTGAATATGCAAATAAATCAGGGAAATTATTAGCGTGGCAGATTAAAAAAAGGAAAGAACAAAATACAGTACATAGGATTGTGGTTGAAGATAAAGAGATTGAAGATCCGAAAGGAATAAGGAAAGGATTTGTGGACTTTTATAGACAACTATATAAGAAGAAGAAGAAAGATAATTTAAAGAAAACAGAAAAATATTTAAAAGAGAAGGGGTGCAGAAGATTCCGACGAAAGAGAAAAGTAAACTAAATGAGAGGATAGAAATAGAAGAAATAAGAAATGCAATCAGAGAATTGAAAAGTGGAAAGACTCCAGGGCCGGATGGATTTAGTGCAAGATATTATAAAGAAATGAAGGACATCCTAGTTGTACCACTGAGAGAAGTAATGAATGAAATATTAACAAAAAAAGAAATACCAGACACTTGGAAAGAAGCATATATTACTTTAATACCCAAACAAGACTCAGATTTATCTCAAGTTAAGAATTATAGGCCGATCTCGCTTCTAAATAATGATTATAAACTGTTTGCTAACATATTAGCAAATAGGATGAAAAAGGTGTTGAAGGGTTTGATACATGAAGATCAAGCAGGTTTTCTTCCTGGCAGACAAATGAAAGATAATATTAGGAATGTAATTAATATTTTGGAGTATTTGAATGCCAGGAATGACAAGCAAGCTATGTTGATATTTGTGGATGCGGAAAAGGCCTTTGATAATATTTCTTGGGAATTTATGTTAAAAAACTTTGAGATGATGGATATTGGACAAGGATTTATGAATGGTATTAGTGCAATATATAGAGACCAAAGAGCAAAATTAATAGTGAACAATGTGGTAACAGAAAATATAAAAATAACCAAAGGTACAAGACAGGGGTGTCCGCTTTCACCATTGTTATTTATCACGGTCCTGGAAGTCTTTTTAAGAGCAATAAGAGGTAATGAACAGATAAAAGGGATAACAGTAGGAAGTAAACAATATAAGGTTAAGGCCTTTGCTGATGACTTGGTACTAACTCTGGAAAATTCGACAAACACTGTAACAGAAGTTCTGAATGAAATAGAGCAGTTTGGCCAATTAGCGGGATTTATTTTGAATAAGAAAAAGACAAAAATGATTAGTAAAAATATGCAGCAACAACTAGAAATAGAAGTGGTTAAGAAGGTTAAATATTTAGGAGTTTGGTTAACCCCCAGAAGTATTGATTTGTATCAGAACAACTACATACCAACCTGGAGTAAGATTAAAAAAGATTTAGAGGTGTGGGGAAGAATGAAATTCTCATTCTGGGGAAGAATTGCAATAATAAAAATGAATGTGCTACCTAAGATGCTATTTTTATTCCAAACCGTTCCAGTAATCAGGGGGGCAGCTATTTTTAAAAATTGGCAAAGAGAAATTTCAAGGTTTATATGGCAGGGTAAGAAGCCGAGAATAAAGTTTAAGCTATTGACAGATGCGAAAGAGAGAGGAGGCTTCGCCCTGCCAGACCTGAAATTATATTATGAAGCATCTTGCCTCTGCTGGTTGAAGGAATGGATGAAATTAGAAAATACTGATTTATTAGACTTAGAAGGATTTGATAACAGATTTGGGTGGCATGCTTATTTATGGTATGACAAAAAGTGAGTACATAAAAGTTTTGAAAACCACATCATAAGAAAGTCTCTGATAGAGGTTTGGGGAAAGTATAAAAACTTGTTGGAAGCCAAAACTCCGTATTGGTTATCACCATTAGAGTCGTTGAGTGTGAAAAAAATCAATATGAAAGGGGGATGGACAACTTATCAGAATCTAATAACAAAAATGGAAGGCAAATGGAATTTGAAGCCGTTTGAGGTAGTTAAGGAATATGTTAATGATTGGCTGCATTATTTTCAAATCAATGAAATGTTCAAAAAAGATTTAAGATTAAGAGGCTTTGAGGATAAAGAGTCGAAATTTCAGAAAGAAATAATAAATTGTGATTTTAAAGTGTTGGCTAAAATGTACAAGATATTACTAGAGTGGCACACAAAGGACGAAGAGATAAAATCGGTTATGATTGACTGGGCCAAAGATTTTGGATATAATATACAAATGGAGGATTGGGAAAAATTATGGAAAGAAGGTTTAAGATTCACTGCATGTACAGCAATAAAAGAAAATGTGATGAAAATGATGTATCGATGGTATGTAACACCAGTGAAGTTAGCAAGGATGTATAAAGGATGTAACAAATGTTGGAAATGTAAAGAAAAAGAGGGTACATTCTATCATATGTGGTGGGAGTGTAAGAAAGTAAAAAGCTTTTGGGAAATGATATATAATGAATTGAAGAAAATGTTTAAGTACACCTTTGTTAAGAAACCAGAAGCGTTTTTACTTGGTATTACAGGGAATGAGATTAATAAGAAAGAAAAGAAGTTATTTTTATATGCAGTGACTGCAGCAAGAATACTGATGGCTCAGAAATGGAAGCAAGAGGAGTTGCCTACACTAGACGAATGGAGAATGAAGATGATGGACTATGCAGAACTCGATAGACTGACTGGAAGGATCCGAAATCGACGAGATCAGAGATTTATAGAAGATTGGGGAAAGTTTACAGAATATATGCATAAATTAAGTGATAATCAAATAATGTTTGTAAGCTTTAATGAAGCTCTGTAACAAGAAATGTTAGAATATGAGTAAAACTAAGAATTAATTTATAAAAATAATTGAAGAAAGGCTTTAGAAATGTGTAAGAAATTAAGAAGGGAAGGAGTATCAGGCAAGTTAAGAGAACTCAAAAAGAGAATGGATATAAAAAAGATGTATGATTTGTATAAATTTTGTATTGGAAAAATTGAATAAAAATAATTTATAAAAAAAAGAGAGATGGTTGGACAGTGTTCTCGAAGCTACGAACATGAGTTTGACCAAGCTGCGGGAGGCAGTGGAAGACAGGAGTGCCTGGCGTGCTCTGGTCCATGGGGTCACGAAGAGTCGGACACGACTAAACAGCAACAACAAAGGCAAGATAACTCATCTGCACACCCACAAACCAACAGATAGAGTGGGACCCAGCTAGGTAGTAGTAGTTAGTCTAGCTAGTTCTTGCTATTCCATGCAATGAGGATAGTTCCAGGTGTATTGATGGCTGGCCTTCTTCTAGATTCGGTCTCAAAGGACTTAGATGCTGGAAATGAAACAAAGTAAAAAATTCCTTCCAGTAGCACCTTAGAGACCAACTAAGTTTGTTCTTGGTATGTGCTTTTGTGTGCATGCACACTTCTTCAGATATCTGGTCTCTAAGGTGCTACTAGAAGGAATTTTTTGTACTTTGTTTTGACTACAGCAGACCAACACATCTACCTACCTGTAGCTGGATATGAATGAGAGCAAACTACATATTAAATTAAATGCATGGTTTGCACTTGCATCTTTAATTTCAAACAAACTAACAAACAATGGATTGAGAGGGGGCAATCCAGTCAGGACTGTGCTGGGAGTGGATGGGAGATTAGCCCTTTCCCTTATACCATACTCTAGATGAAATCCCCCTCCTCCCGACAGCTGCTATTTGCCCAGGTGGGGAGCTCTTATTGGTGTCACTAGTTGCATTTCTCCCTGTGCAAATAGCAGCTTGAGAGCAGAGGATTTCCATCAGGACTTGGCCTGGCGAGGAGAGGATTAAGCACAAAAGGAGAGGATCAATGGCAGCTGTCAAAAAACTACAAGAACTAAAAAGACAGTTGCACAAATAGAGATGATTCCCAATGCATTTTGAAAAAAAATCTTGACAAGAGAAATGGTTTTTTAAATAATAATAATAATAATAATAATAATAATAATAATAATAATAATAATAATAATGCTTCTGCTTAGGTGAGCTGTAGTAGAAAACTCATCCCAAGCAGTTTAAAAAATAAAGGAGCTTGAAACATTTCCTTTGATAGTTTCCTGAAATGCATTAGGACCCTTGTCTTTTAGAAAAGATTAACCTTTTCTCCACCCCAAACACACCTCAATCTGGACCACCCCCTCAGCCCTCCCCCTTTTAAAAAAATGTAAACACAAGCCATGCACTTAACATAAAGTGCTGTTGGATCTAAGTCTTGAGTTGAATGGGTTATTCCCAGGTAAGTGGGTATAGGATTGCAGTCCAATACATCAAAACAGGTGTTATCTGCCTCTGTCTGAAAACCACTTACGTTCTTTGTTTCCAAACAAGGAAAAATATGGAATTGCAAACCTCTAATTAAAACCCTAATGTATTAATAGTTACTGTCATATTTAATCTGAGCAATCGTTTCTTCTCCCCTGCAAACAAAATTGGCATGAAATGGATTGCTCTGATCCCTATTGAAGTCACAGAGAGGGGGGAAAATGAGTTTGATTTCCCTTGCAGTGCTCTTTCACATGAGCTTATGAACCCTGTAAGTAACCAAGAGGTAAACAGTGTGCAAATATGTGCTTCCTTTTATGAGGTCTACATTTGCATCTGCTAAATTTCAAATGACCTCGCTGGCAGAAAAATTACAACCTTGCAGCAAGGAAATGATAATGCAGGCTACAATGCAGACGCTATTTCCCCCTTTTGTTAATGAAAGCAAATAGACACAGCTGAATAGTACTTGGTTTTGCAGATCCCACTGCAACTTGAATCCAATATCACATTGACTGTGCTCAAGTCTGATGCCACCATACACACTCCATGATCTACATGTAGGGTCTGTACTATTCTTAAGTGGGTCCCTCATGCAGTTGCACACCTTCCCCTTAACTAGGCACCACAGCAGATGCCTGGTGAACAGCAAAATGGTTGCTTTATTGGACAAATGATAAGCACGATCAGCTCCGAGGACAGCTTACACAGAACTGAACTGATAGAGGGCTGTAAAACACTCAACACAAATCCCACTCACCCAGTCATAAGAGGAGCAGTGGCTGCACTCAATCTCATAATAATAATAATAATAATAATAATAATAATAATAATAATAATAATAATAATTTTATTTATATCCCGCACTCCCCAGCCAAAGCCGGGCTCAGAGCGGCTAACAATAATAAAATGATACAACATTCTAAAATCATTTCATTATAATATTAATTCAAATCAGATTAATGGCAACCATTGGGCTAGAGTTCTGTGAGGATTGCCAAAGGAGGGAGTCAGGCTGTGCCCTGGCCAAAGGCCTGGTGGAACAGCTCTGTCTTGCAGGCCCTGCGGAAAGATGTCAAGTCCCGCAGGGCCCTAGTCTCTTGTGACAGAGTGTTCCACCAGATCGGAGCCACAGCCAAAAAAGCCCTGGCTCTGGTTGAGGCCAGCCTAACCTCTCTGTGGCCTGGGACCTTCAGGATGTTTTTGTTTGAAGACCGTAAGTTCCTCTGTGGGACATACCAGGAGAGGCGGTCCTGGCATGTCCCACAGGGTATTCCTTTACATACCCTGTAGCAGAGGGTATGTGTGTCTCTGAGGGAAGACTGTGAGCTCAAGACTCACCCCCACACCTGCCATGGGCTGGTTGGACACAGAGGAACTAGCTGGGGAACCACCAGGAGAAGAAAGCTCAGAGTGGTGGTTGGACAACAGTGAGTGGAAAGCCCTGGAAAGGAGGGGATTTAGACAGCTGTGGGGAGGTGGAGACTTTCAGTATCAGCAACTGATCCATGGGGCAAGACCTACCAGGGATGAGTTGCTGTGCCCATTAGGCCTGACACTCAGCCAAGTCTATGGAGACCATGTTTTTGCTAATAAAGCATTAACTCCAACTTTGGACGGTGTGATTTAATGCCAGCTCACTTTTTTACAACACTCTACTGGGCACATGTGTCAGGAACCAGGATAGGGGGTGTATATTTGAATCTGGGTTGGGGTGTCCCAAGCCAGGGCCCCTGCCTGATACTTGAATGCAAGGCTTGAGAGAGAAACCAAAGTGCAAGTAGGCAGATGTCAGAGCAGAAAGAGCAGAAGATCAGTCATTCTTCTGGTTTTCCAGGCTTAGCCAAGCTGCTTGCCAATCACAGGGATTGATGCTTCACATCCCTCTCGCCTTCCAGGCCTGATGAGCACAGCTCCAAATGCCTCACTAGATGATTTTTGAGCCTTGGCCCAGAAGGTTGCTCATTCAAGCCTCAGAGAACCCCAATAGCACTCCAAGCCATGGTGTGAACCTGCTGTGGGGTGTATCTGCATTTCAGTGTGCAAATACACTTCACAGTACATATAGAAGGAAAGCAAAAATAGAAGTGATGAGAATCCCCAAGAGTTATGCTTTCCTTCCATCTGCACCTTGTTTATTCCTGGCAGCTATTGTTTATTTTTTCCCCTCCTCCCCTCTCAGCCAATCCTTTAATGATATGGGTCTTTGTTTCCTTTGGGCTGTAATCAGACGTTTTCTGTAAACATCTGTTCCTGCTTTAAATGGTTTTAAGAGCATCTCATATACAGGCTATTAAGGGATATTACGAAAAGGGTTCTTTTTTCTCCAAATGTAAGCAAAGAATACCTTCAACATTATCTCAGGACTGGAAGGCAGGGCTAGTAAAATGAAAATGAAATCCGACAAGGGCGAACATATATACAAGGCCCACAATTACAAAATGGGGCCAAGGCCGTAGTATTTCCAAAATAGATTAAGTGGTTATAGTCTGACACTAATGGCCTCATCATACTGGCTCTCCATATAATGTGTATGGCTAATGGTCGTAGTCCCCCATTGACTCCACTATTTTGCACTTGACTCTGAGCAGTGGACCTTGAGGTTGTAGTAAAAGACAAAGTAGGCATCACGTCCAAAGTCTGCCAACTTCTGTATGAAAGGAGCCTTGGCCAGACAGGGGTACCAGCCACCCATCAGATCTGTGTTAGGTGATGCAGAAGCTGCAGCTCCACACTTAATGGAATAGCTTGAAGTCTGATCTGTACCTTGTTTCCAGAAGATCAGGCAACACTCTCTCTCCTAGAATATGCTCTTTGTATCAAAGGCGAGCATCCAGAGATAATTACAGGTAAAGGTGTTTCCAGAGATATTTAAGTGCCAAAGCATATTTTGTCACAGTGAGGAAATGTAGGCAGAGAAAGAGGAGAGTGGTAATGCTTCGAGGTTTGCTTGCTTGTTTGTTTGTGGGGAGGGAGGGAGGTAAATAAAAGAAAGGATTTCTTTTTTTAAAAAAAAGTTGAAACCTTTTACAGGTGACTTAATGATCCCATTCAATAGGATTCATGACTGACTTATTAAAAATTAGCTGATTATGTTAATCTATTAAATCTGCATAAATTTGCATATTACCGTAACCTCAGTATTGATGTTCCCCCCTCCCACATTCTCTATTGCAGTAGCCCAGCAGGTAGCCTCAACACATATGCTGCTATCACACGGCCCCATGCCATGAGTCAAAATTTGCCCTTAGTGATTAGAATTGGTCTCTGCTTATTAATCAGCTCAAGCATAAGCTGGTTAACAATTAAAGCTCATAGCTCTATTCAGAAGTTCAGGAAGGGTGTATTCAACATGTTCCTATGATGTTTATGAACAGGACAACCCCATTTGCCTGAAAGCAAAACATAATATATGATTTCCTCAGTGGATGTTTACAGGTTGTTGTAAAGTACTTGAGGGGTTTTTAAAGAGTAATCACATTTAACTATTGAAGAAGAATGAGCACCATTGTTATAAAGGTGAATTTGCAACAAGGAGTGGCTTCGGAACGTGGCATTCTTAGGCAGCTGCCAGGGCCCCAGCAGATATATGGCTGATTCCTGTTCTGAAACCCACTTATGTCCCCCCCCCCGCCTCCTCTTTGTTTTTCTGTATTTAAAAACTTGCTGCTGTTTTAGCTATTGTTTTATTGAGATGGAGGGGGGTTTGCTTTTCTATGTGCAGGTGTTGTTGTTGTTGTTTAGTCGTTTAGTCGTGTCCGACTCTTCGTGACCGCATGGACCAGAGCACGCCAGGCACCTCTGTCTTTCACTGCCTCCCGCAGTTTGGACAGACTCATGTTTGTAGCTTCGAGAACACTGTCCAACCATCAGAACACTGTCCAACCATCATGTGCAGGTATGTTGTTTTTTTTTAAAAAAATAATTATAATAATTTGGGAGCAGTATTAAGTGCTTTTTGCTAAGGTGAAAAAGGCAGGGTAAATTTTAAAATATGCTTTAAAAGTGCTTTCCACTTTCTGACACTGTTTTGATCTTTCTCAAACAGGCAGAGAACTACTCGTTGCTAAGCCCTTCATAAACTTCATAACAAGCCTGCAAATATTTCTTTGGCTTCTTGGCTGTGCATAGGATGCTGTCCACAGAGACGCTCACCTGGCACCTTCATTACACGTCTTTAGGTGCCTGGCAAAAACATTCCTCTTTTCCCAGGCCTTTGGCTGTTAAATAATCTATGGACTGTAAGTTTGGGGAGAAGTCTGTTATCACAATGATTATTTTATTATTAGGCTGTCTGTCAGTATGCTTTTTTACTATATTTTTGTTATATTTCTAAATCATTGATAATGTAATGTGTTTTTAATGCTGCCCTCGGATCTTTTGATAAAGGGCAACATATAAATTGAACAAATAAATAGATAGCTCCCAACATGAAAAAGGATCCCAGGTTAGTGTTCTCCAGAATGTGCCAACTTTTCAATGTGCAGGGAGGTTGTCAAATATTCAAACACATGATCTCCTGCATATAGCCTGATATCATATGATCCAGGAGCAGCTGTTACCTCACCATTCTCCTGCCTATGCGCAGGGGCAAAGTTTGGTCTTTAACATTTCAGTGGTGCCCTGTGCGAGGCCACAAATCCCCCCACACCTCTCGCCCGCTGTTCTGCTAAATTCACTACATCATAGTTGTGGCGCCCTGCAGCGCCCCCTAGGCTCGGCACCCAGTGTGGGGGAACCGGTTTGTGCTTCCCTAAACCTGCCTCTGGTGTGTGGACTGGCTGTGATTCAAAGGGCAAGGCGTCACGTTTTCCATTTGACACATCTGTGACTTGTTTCTTACCAGTTTAAATACAGAGTGATATATATTGCAAGATGGTATCTAAGAAACCACCTTATTATTACCATTGTCTGCCAGAAACAAAGGAAGGAGACAGTGATGCCCTTTGAAATCTTAACCCAAAAGCTATTCATAGGAAAGAGGAGTCTAATTGGAAATTAGTTTTTTTCCCCCTCCCTGCTGCCGATTTTAAGTGTATAATGACAGAAGAAACTGGCTGCAGAATGCAGGTGAAACAATGATGTCATTCATTCATTTTCATAACACCACACTGCCAAAAATAACTGCCTGAACTCTGAAGAACACCACGGCCTTCCTGCTGGGACAAAAATAACAGAACAGGGGCCATCTGTACTGTTGCTCTTTGCAGGGTGGGTGGGAATACAATCTCTCCCAACCCACAACCCCATTTTGCATTACGGAACAATGAATTTGTCTTTCTCAACAACAGCAAAAACCACTCTTTGGAGTTTTAGATTTCACTGCAAAAGTGAACTAACTCTTTGCAAATCATCAAATGGTGTACTTAACTGCATTTTGCTTCCAAAAAACATTGAAGAGCACAATGCATATGCATAGCTTGATCTTTATTCACAGGGTTTTGAAGCACTTCCAAGGAAGGGTGGGAAATATGTGGGAGGAAACCACCGATGTGGTGAACATTATTTCTGATGAGCTCCTATGTTCTGAATGTTCCTTTATGTAGGGTGATTTTCCAGGCGTGCCCTGGAGATTGCAGTGCCCCTTGCCCAACGCAGAGTGACTGCTCTTTAAAGTGCAATATCATATCCCAACACAGAATCATAGAGTTATGGAGTTATAAGGGATCAGGGGAATCATCTGGTCTAACCCCCTGCAATGCAGAAATCTTTTGCTCAAAATGGGGCTCAAACCTATAACCCTGAGATTAAGAGTTTCATGCTCTACCAACTGAGCTATCCTCTGTCATAATACCTGGAGTTCTTCTTTTTCTGGTATGGTGCAATCACATCTTATATGAGAGTTCAGTTCCAAGGGTTCCAAGTCCACCACCACCGCTCCTCAGAGGCCACCCTACCACCTCTCCTTCCCAAAGCAGATGTAATGATTGCAGCAGCAGCATTATGGGAGAAAGGGGAGACTCTCTTCCCTTTGTCCCCCGCCTCCATCAGCAGGGGAAGGGCAGCTGCTGATTTGCTGAGGAACTGTCCCAGTCTGTCCTTTGCAGGTCTCTCACTGCACCTACTCACTCTTGGTCCTGCTTACCAACCCTGTCAGCTCGCTCTGCCCCCTCGCCTACCTGCCCGCACTGCCAACCTGCCTACTTCTCTGCCTGCCTACTTGCCTGGGCTAGCCGCTTGCTCTTTTGTCATCACAAACTGCAGCATGATGACAGCCTTGCAATTTTATTATATGCAAAGAAATTGCTTTGCAACAATGTGTTTATTAGGAGAAATTTGCACTCAAACACTGAAGAGTTTTCATAAGGACTTTTTATAATAATAATAAAAAAAATCACAATCTGATGTGGAGAAGTGGAGAACCAAACATAACATTGGGAAAATGAGAAACCAAAATCAATACATTGTATAGTATAATGGCCATATACAGTGGTCCCTCGGGTTAAGAACTTAATTCGTTCTGGAGGTCCGTTCTTAACCTGAAACTGTTCTTAACCTGAGGTACCACTTTAGCTAATGGGGCCTCCTGCTGCTGCCACGCGATTTCTGTTCTCATCCTGAAGCAAAGTTCTTAACCCAAGTTACTGTTTCTGGGTTAGCGGAGTCTGTAACCTGAAGCATCTGTAACCTGAAGCATCTGTAACCCGAGGTACCACTGTACTACCTCCATGCCCCAGGTGCTGGGGAACAACAGCAGGAGAAGGCTATTTATTATAAGCGGACTTCCCACAGGCTTCTAGTTGTCCACTGTGGGAAACAAGATGTTGGATTTGATAGACCTTTGCTATGAACTTTTTTCTTTGTTATTTGTCGAAAACCCTAACTTTTGGTTCATTAAGCCAGTGCGTTCCAATCTGGGTAGATTCTGACTAAGCGTATCTCAACGCACAACTATGACAAAAGTGTATGGTTAACTCTCTTGGGGAGATGGGTGGGCAAAGATTGGAGGCTTTTACAGTTATTACCCAGCACCCCAGTCCTCTCTCTCTCATCCTGCTGATCTATGTAGGTGGCAGTAGGTGGCAGCAGCTATTAATTCTTTGAGATGTTTTAGGGTATATTTAGTACCAGCAGTTATCCTGGAGCCATTAGTCAGACATCCACTTTGGCCTACCTGCTAATCTTCTGGCGTAAAGACTCTTTAAAAGGCTTCACAGACATCAGACTTTCTATGCACAAACAGGCCCTGGATCTTCTTTTCCGCTTTCACCAGGATCTTTGCTCTATTGCCTGGACTTTGCTTGCCTCGCTTAAGCATCCAGTTCTCCATCTAACCATTACCCTCTCCTGTTCTTGACAATGTGCCAAAGCGGTGCTGGGAGGCAATTAGTTTGTTACTGAAACAAAAGTGCTGCCCTCATAAAAAAAAAGTTCTGTTTAATCTGTTACCAGATTTTGGGTTATCTGAATCACTTCTTTCTGTGCTTCATAGCTTGGAATTCAGCTGACTATTACTGAAATTACCTTAGCGAACGGAACATCCAGAATTGCACTGACAACCCCATATAGCTAAATCATTTACTAAGCATCTGACTTTTATAACTTCCTTCTGTAGGGACAAAACAAATCAAAGGCAAAGGGGGAAAACAGGAGTTGTGCTCAACCCAGATAGGCTATTGTATGCCCCTACTATCTTTGACTCTTATTTTTGACTTTCTCCCATCCCACACATTAAAAATAATAATAACTGAAAATCCTAGGTTTGGGTTCAGCAGAAAGCCTAACCCTGGGGGAATTATTTGCCAGCAGTAGATCAGAACCTAGATTGGACATAGGGAGAAAGTGCAGAGATTTCAGAGTGAAGTGTGGGCTGTTTGAAGGCCCATTTGCAAACAAGCCCATGCTGCTCTTTAAACCCCTAAAACCTGAAGGCTCAAAGGGCAGCATGGGAGATCTTGCAAAAGGGCTTTGAAATAGCCTCACACTGCACTGGGAGGGAGGAGCACTTCCCCCTCCTAGAGCAAGCTGTGCTCCCACTGCTCAGCAGCTGATGGGGCATAGGGGAGTGCTTTGCACTAGCAAAGGAACAATTGGGAGCTCACGTTGAGCTCCCAGTTGTTCTTTTGAGGCCCTGCCCTTACCTGCTGCACACCTGATGTCATGTTTGGTGTCAGGTGTAGGGCAGGCGGCTGTGGCTTGGCCTATACTCCAAGCCCAAATGGGGAGGCCTGCTGGGCTAAGTTTGGCCCATGGGTTGGAAGTTCTCCGCCCCTGTCCAGGGTCCTTTCCCCATAGTGGCCAACTAGATACCACCGGGAAACCCACAAAGAGGGCACGGGGCAACAGCCCTCTCCTGCTGCAGTTATCGTGATTTGTAGATCGCAAAGACAGCAGACGACTTGCAGCCATCACAACCAGAGTTTGCCACTGGGTTGTAATTGTTTATTATGTATTGTAAGTATTTTTATACTGCCCTTCCATCATATTCCCAGGGAGGCCAGAAAAAGAACAAAACAATTATGTAAATACTCATATATTTATATATGCCGCAAAATTATAAGTCATCCAGACGATTTCTAAAGAGCCTGGGAAACTGGTCTCACCGCTTGGCATGGTCAGAGCCTCTTGGCTGGAGCTTATAAGATGTTTAAAAATATGTAGAGCTTCAGAACTAGCTTAAATTGCTTAAAGCTATTATTACAGTAATTGAAACATCATTCCATTCTGGGAGCAACATCAAACATTTCCTTTTATCAGGCTGCCTATAGATATTAAGGCTAAACCAAGCTAGTGTCGTCTCTGGGGTAAGATACGGTAGAAGTCTATTGGCTTCACCAAATACAAGCATGTGCAGGATTTTTTCCTACCCCTTTTGATACAGGTCAATGATCCCATTAATGTCACCTGATAAGAAAGTCACGACCTTTATAAATTAAAGATCACATGTCCTGGGAAAACTAGTTCTTGTTTTAATTTAAAACAGGCTGTTGGTGGGTTGTTGTGTGTGGGGGTGTTAGGGGATAGAGTTTACTCTTCATTTCAAAACAGCTCACAGTATATTGTCAGTTCAGTTCCTGACTTTAATTTGAGAAAAGATCAAAGATTCCTGAAAATTGATGTGTAGAATGCATTTAATCATTTCATTGCAATGTGCTGAATAAGTTAATAGTTGAGAAGACTCTGTCAAGCATTATACTAAGTAACACAATTGGGCGAGAGTCAACAAAGTCCTTGATCCACATACCTGGGAGTGAATTCAGTGGGACTTCCTTCCAAGCTGGAAGGTATAGGGTGACAATGTAAGTCTTCTTGATTTCAAAAGGAGTTGCAAACATGTGATTAGATATCTTCCACTATCCTTAATGGGACAGGCTATAGGGAAGTTTTAAATGTTTGGTGCTTTACTGTGTTTGATGTTTTAATTTGTTGGAAACCACCCAGACTGTCTGCCGCAACCCAGTCAGATGAGTGACATATAAACAGTCTGGTGATTTCTGTTTCAGTGTATCTGAAGAAGTGTGAATGCACACGAAAGCTTATATCAAGAACAAATAGTTGGTCTCTAAGGTGCTACTGGACATTTTTTTTTATTTTTATAGATATTTCAACTGCGTCAGACCAACATGGCTACCTACCCGAATATAAATCATTAGTGTAACTTTGACTTAATTGCATCCATATCCTGGACTGAAAAGCATGAATCTCAAATTGCGTCTTTCCCTTTATGGTCTTATAATGATTTTACATTGTGGATGCGGGTGGTGCTGTGGGTAAAACCTCAGCGCCTAGGACTTGCCGATTGCATGGTCGGAGGTTCGAATCCCCGTGGTGGGGTGCGCTCCCGTTGTTCGGTCCCAGCGCCTGCCAACCTAGCAGTTCGAAAGCACCTCCAGGTGCAAGTAGATAAATAGGGACCGCTTACCAGCGGGAAGGTAAACGGTGTTCCGTGTGCTGCGCTGGCTCGCCAGATGCAGCTTGTCACACTGGCCACGTGACCCGGAAGTGTCTGCGGACAGCGCTGGCTCCCGGCCTATAGAGTGAGATGAGCTCACAACCCTAGAGTCTGGCAAGACTGGCCCGTACGGGCAGGGGTACCTATACCTTTACCTTTAATGATTTTACATAAACATGCGTTATCATAATATTGAATATATATTACAGTGAATTTCAAAAATTCAGTGAATGTGAACACTCCTTGGCGAACTACATAAATGTCCTGAAACATAAGCGTTCCCACTTGGGATCCCAGTGAATGATGAGAATTGCAGTCAGCAGACCGCCATAGCTATGTGCACATGAAACACATCCCATCCATGAACCATCATTTACTGAATATGTGAGGGACAGTGGATCATATCTGGTGCTTACAGTCTCAATGCTGATTTGCCCCCAGGCCAAGCCTGGTAGCTGCACATTCTGCATTAGTAGTGGGGGGCTATACATTTACAGCCTAGGCACACAATCCCTTCCCTCTCACACACATCCACTGAAGTGTGTGTGTGTGTGTGTGTGTGTGTGTGTGTGTGTGTGTTGAACTTTATATTCACCCACTAGAACTGAGGATAGAGATAGACTTTCATGTTAATTTTCTGAGATGGTCCTCAGTGACACATGAATATCAACATTTGCCAAATTTTGGACATTCACTGATACCGATATAGGGTAATGTCCAACTCAGTCATACTCAAGAGCAGTGCTGGATTTATGTATGGGCTAAGTCGGCTGAACCCTAGGGCCTCTAAATCTAGGGGGCCTCGCCAGCTGTCCTGCTCCCCAGCTTCCAAAATTGCAAACCCAAGACTTCATGTGAGAGTAGGGCAACTCAGGCTTCTAAATCTAGGGGGCCTCACCAGCCTGCCCGCTCCCCAGTGCCGCAGTCTCCCCTCTCCCAAAATTGTAAACCCAAGACTTGATGCAAGGGCAGGGCAACTCAGGCCCAGCAATTATGAGACTCAGGGCTAGCCAGTGGGGCCCAATTTGAAGCAGTGGGGTGCAACTTGAATTTTTTTTTTTTGGTAGGGCCCCAGTTCACAGCCAAAGTCTGCAAAATCTTATAGATATAAACAAAATCCATCTAGATTGCCCTGGTGCAGGGGCCCCCTTAGGAGTGGCCCGCTGGGCCCAATTTGGCCCAATTAGGCCCAATTACTCCAATTGCTTTAAGGTCAGCCCTGATGAGACTGTGCAGGTGCTGGACTGACAAGCCCTGCACCTTCTAGGTCCCTGGTGTCACCATTCAGAGTATAGACTCAAGGACTTGTTATAGAAATAAAGGGGGGGCACTTATTGGAAATCAGTTTTGCCACTTCTTCCCCCCCCAAACCCCAAAACAGTGAGCCCAACCACCTTTTATTCACAGTCGCATAAGCACTACACTACAGCATGGCCATAAACTTGTACGTTCAACCGCTGAAATATGCACCTGTGATTTCCGGCGCCACAGAAGCGAGTCCCCGTACCGCACTGCGCCGGTTTATCGCAGCGCGCAAGTTGGCAGCTCGGTTCAGGGGTGGTTCGTGAGCTGGTCAAACAACCTCTGTGGGCCGCAGGTTGGTGACCCCTGATGGAAAATATGTAAAAAGCTGAATATTAAGGGGAATGAACTGGAAGCTATGGGAACCAAAAGGATTGCTAAATTCAGTTTATCTTTGAAGTGAAAATTCTATGAGTATGGACATAAAAATTCAAGTTACTAGTAAATGCTTTAAAACATAAATAAAATATACTAAGCATAAGATGAATGGCACTATAACAAAAAAGCTTGAAAATCATTTTTAAAATGCTTGTTGATCGTTATTATCAATCTAAAAATCCAACAGAGGGGGAAACACAGGAATATCTCAGTGCCTTAGCTATTTCTAACTGATGAACAAAGAGTTTCTTAATCAGGAATCCCTGGAGATGAAATCAAGCAGGCAATCACTAAGCTGACTGACAATAAAATACCAGGCCCATGTGGCTTCAGTGAGATATATATATATATATATATATATATATATATATATAAAAGTTTTAAAGTTATTTCCTCATTTACTGGGAAAGTGGACTAATCCATGCAATATGCTGCTGGTTTCACATCACAGTACTTCTAGTTGTATCTAAGATACTCAGAGTAGACCCATTGAAGTTAATAGCTAATTATTAAGACCCTCTGAAGCTTGGTTGGAAATCATAGAAATTGGGATCATATCACCAAATTTCTCTTCTCAGTCAAGATCAAAAGTTATCTATATTCATTTTGATTCCCAGGCTAAATCAAATTGTTCCATCCATTGTAGACACAGATCAGGTAGGCTTCACCCCAGGTTGATCATTTTCTTCATGTTATTTATCATCATAGGAAAAAACAAACAATCAAACTCTAACACTGGTCACAGTAGATTGCCAGAAAGCAGTTGATTGTTTGGAATGGCAGTTCTTGCATAAATTATTGGGTTTTCTCAAATGGGAAGTAAGTTTTGTAGGGGAATATCTCAACTATGGCAGTCTTCAAAGGCAATGGGGCTGAACAAATTCCTTGGATGCAACTTCATGGGACAAGGCAGAACTGCTTTCCTGGTTGCTCTACCCCTTCTCTCTAGAGCAGGCATAGGCAAACTCAGCCCTCCAGGTGTTTTGAGACTACAATTCCCATCATCCCTGACCACTGGTCCTGCTAGCTAGGGATCATGAGAATTGTAGGCCAAAAACATCTGGAGGGCCGAGTTTGCCTATGCCTGCTCTAGAGCCCTTGTCTATGGTGCTAAGAAATAACATGAAAACCAGTGTTTTATGGTGGAGGGCAGTGAGCACCTTTAAAAACTGCATGCAGACAATAATGCACCTATAATGCAAGATCTTATAGGGGAATTAGAGGAGGAGGAGGAGGAGGAGGAGAAGAAGAAGAAGAAGTTGTTATATAGTTATGGAGCTTCAGTGGGAATCCACATAAACTATGAGAAGTCAGAATCTAGGTATATTAATATAAAACCAGATGTGCAAAATAAGCTGCATGCCATGAGGCATAGTAAGGTAAAAGTAAAGGGACCATTAGGTCCAGTCATGGCCGACTCTGGGGTTGCGGCGCTCATCTCGCTTTACTGGCCGAAGGAGCTGGCATACAGCCATGTGGCCAGCATGACTAAGCTGCTTCCGGCGAACCAGAGCAGTTCACGGAAACACCGTTTACCTTCCCGCCAGAGCGGTACCTATTTATCTACTTGCACTTTGATGTGCTTTCAAACTGCTAGGTTGGCTGGAGCTGGGACTGAGCAATGGGAGCTCACTCTGTCGCGGGGATTCGAACTGCCGACCTTCTGATCGGCAAGCCCTAGGCTCTGTGGTTTAACCCACAGCACCATTCGCGTCCGCATAGTAATTTGTCCCAAATTATTCAGATATAGTGGCATAGATGTTTCTAGAAACGACCTTGTATCAACTTAACTACACCCTAATGCTAACACACCACACCAAATACAGTTCATAAAGGTGTAGGGTTTCTGAATCTTTCTTTGCAATCTTTCTTTATTATATTTACAAACATTGTAGACTATGGACACCTTCCACCATATTCTTACTTTTGGCTCTTGAAATTTTCATGACGTTGAAATTCCAGTTTGAGATTTTACCACATTATTTCTATATAAACGTCTCTCTTCTAGGTTAGGTAGCCTACAGTGGTACCTCGGGTTACAAACATCTTGGGTTACAGACTCTGCTAACCCAGAAGTAGTACCTCGTGTTAAGAACTTTACCGCAGGATGAGAACAGAAATCGTGTGGCAGCAGCGTGGCCGCAGCGGGAGGCCCCATTAGCTAAAGTGGTACCTCAGGTTAAGAACGGTTTCAGGTTAAGAACGGATCTCCGGAACGAATTAAGTTCTTAACCAGAGGTACCACTGTAGCTGGGCTTGCAATGATATTGCTACAAATGCCATTACATGTATTTATGTTGACAGTGCTATATTTGTATATTTGTATTCCTTATTGGGCTTTCAATAAAAAGGTTTTTCTTCAAAAAAATATTCTTGATGGAAGCCGTGTGTGTAAATTACTAAGCACTGATGAGACAGCTGATCTTTCTGTGTGACATTATAGTGACAAACAGTGAAAAGGACGTCTGTGCCTCCCCAATCCTGAGGCTTGTGTGTGCTTCCAAATGTTTAAAGACCTTTTGCAGTTTGGAGGTGCTTGTTATTCAAATTAATGAAAATGGGCTCAACTTACAAGAATAAAAAGGCTTTTAAATGCTGATTAAAAATTAAATCAGCTGTCCGTTATCCCCAGGGGGTCTTGTTTTAAGAGCTGTAATTCAGCTGAAAGTCAAACAAGTAATCTTTTCAATGCAGATAATTCTCATGCTGGAAAGAATTTATTGAAATTGTTTCTCATTCCTGAAACGATCAAACTTCAAATGAAGAGGTGGTAGGGAAAGCAGATTTCTTCTTCTAAAGCTGTGTTGGAGGCCACAACTTAATTGTTACCAATTTGCGAAGGCTTTTCTACTATTTTGTCTGCTCTTGAATAGAAACAGATGAAATGTTTCATAAATGGGAGAATGAATATTCCTGGCTGATCAAGTTTATTATTTACTCCTGTGAAAAGACCATGTAATTGACTATATTTTAGGAGCATGAAATAGATACACACATATATTTCTTGCAAATTCAATTCATAGCCAGGGAGTACAAGAAAGGAGACAAAAAATGTGACAGCCACAAGAAAACATTTGCCCCGAGATGAATGAGTTGCAATAATCTCTTGACTGTTTATATGGTCATAGTCAAGTGCATATGTCTTGTGACTCAGTAATAATGGTGCTTTTGGAACTGGACACAAGACCCCAGGAAACATTTGTCAATTTCTGTTTGTCAGTGTTAAAGGCGCATTCATCCTTAAACGGGAAGCATTTTACTCGGCTTCAAACAAGCATCTGCCCTAGCCAATGAGTGCACCTCCTTTTCAAACTCTGAAATCCTTGTGCCTCTTATGATGAAGAATATCATTACCTTTTAGTGTGAGATTCATTCCTCTAAGACAAGTTTAAGGTATACACTTTCTATCCCAAAGACAGATTGTAACATGATTTGATGTGTCAGCTGGCGTAGCAGCTGTGCTTTTTCTTCAGGGGGCACTCACTGGTACCCAGTACGACACCTCTTTTTGCTGTTGTTAAAAAACGTGGCACTTACTGTAAAAACTTCATGTTGAGTACTGACACCTATTTTCCTAGGGAAAAAAGCACTGCCTAGCAGTAGGAGAATAGCACCACCGTAATAGCTAAATGGGACAAAGCCACTTTCAACCAGTCAGATTAAAATGGCAACCCATCTGGGCTACTTTTCTGATCCTCAAAAGGCAGTTTTTGTTCTATGTGCTAAGTAGAGGTGAACCACTGACACACTTATTTTATGATCCCGACAAGGAAATACTTTTAAAGCCTCTTGTTTCCTCTAAACAGAATCAGACATTTTTACAAATCATATACTAGGCTAGACATGATGGTGGCAAAAACACTTTTCAGTGTGGACCTGCCCCAGCTGCATGGAATGAGGAGAGTGAAGAGTGCACACTGTAATCATGCAATTTCTGGTATTTGACACATGTGACATAGCTACATCACAGTGTCTCCAAAAACCTTGACATATCTCTTGGGAAGACAGGAGAACAAATGTCAGTGTACTGGAAGCAGCAAAGATCACCAGTGTCAAAGCAATGATTCTTCAACATCAACTTTGTTGGCCTGGTCATATTGTTCGGATGCCTGATTATTGTCTTCCAAAGCAACTACTCTGTTCCCAACTTAAGAATGGAAAGTGAAATACCGTTGGACAACAAAAGAGGTTTAAAGACACTCTAAAAAAAATGTAGCATAAAATACCAATAATTGGGAAACACTGGCTTGCGAGTTCTACAACTGGAGAATAGCTTCTACTAAAGGCGTCATGGATTTTAAAGAAGCATGAATTCAGGACGAAAGGGAGAAACGAGTTAAGAGGAAGGCACATTTGGCAAATCCTCATTGTGATCAACTCCCACCTGGAAGAAGAAGAAGAAGAAGAAGAAGAGTTTGGATTTGATATTCCGCCTTCCACTCCCCTTCAGGAGTCTCAAAGCGGCTAACATTCTCCTTTCCCTTCCTCCCCCACAACATACACTCTGTGAGGTGAGTGGGGCTGAGAGAAGTGTGACTGGCCCAAGGTCACCCAGCAGCTGCATGAACCCGGTTCCCCAGATTACGAGACTACCGATCTTAACCACTACACCACAAAACCTATGTCCTCACTGTGGAAGGATGTGCGGATCCAGAATGGGCCTCCACAGTCATTTATGGACACACCGCTAAAACTGCGTTCACAGAAGACTATCTTACTCGTCCACAAGTGATCGCCAAGAGAGAGAGAAGAGACATCACAACTGGATTGTTGCATGTGACATCTATGGCCTAGAGTTTGGTGACCAGGGTCAGCCTACTCAGAGTAGGTGACATGCTGAAATAACTCCTGTGACTTCCAGTTCATTTCCAGACACAGTTTAAAGTGCTGGTGGTGTCCCAATGTGGACATTTCTCAAAATGCACCTATGTACGCTTGACTCTAGCAATTAAGTACCCAAAGAGCAGCCCTGCACCAGCCTGAGAGGACACTCGGTCTTGGGATGCAGGCAGACATAATATTAGAGATGTCACGAGCAGGATAGCCAAGTAGCACTTTTCGCAGCTGGCATTTGCTGCAAAGTTGTAGAATCATTCCCACCCCCAACCCACCTCTAGCTGTATGCTGGAAAAAATACATTTCTATCACTCCTGGAATCCTTTCCAGGCATTTGATTTATGCAGCCTCAGTGCATGTAAGTAGAAGACAAACAACATTGTGCTGACAGTCTTTGCCCCCTCAACCCTCAGGAATTCGTGTCACTTTCTGAAACAAACCAATGCATTTCCAAATGTATACGCATAGGCAGCTCTCCATGCAATCAGGAACCCTTCACCACTGTAAAAATACCCCACTACTTTGCAGATCTTACACTCTGGACTTAGAGAGCAGTCTTGTGGTTCCCTGCCCTCCCCCAGCTTTTCACATCAGCATGGCTTCATTAGTGTCAAATTCTTTTCTGTTTGTGTGCACATCAGGTGGGGGCAGGGAGGTCAATGGAGCAGATATTATTTTACCCTGTGCAATAGTATTCACATTTTGGCTAGAGATGAGTTAGGAAAGGCTGAAGGACTCCGATCAGTGTGAAGCCAGTTTGAGAAACAATGTTCAGGATACATGTGCATTTTTTATAACGTCATGTGAACATGGATTAAATACCCCACACCAGAAAAGCAGGAAGAGCATGGGAAACGAGAGTGTGAACACAGCTATGTCTTAGAATAATAAAACCATAGACTTGTAGAAATGGAAGGGTCCTCGAGGGTCATCTAGTCCAACCCCTCCAATACAGGAGTCTTTTGCCCAATGTGGGTCTCAGGAGCCTGAGATTAAGAGTCTCATGCTGTACCAATTGAGCCACCTCAGCTGGCCCTTAGTAATTCTTTAGGAAAAGGAATCACCTACTGTCGGTTCCTAAACTGAGAGTTTCTGTCCCTACACTTTTTTAACTCTCTGGTTAGGAAGAGATAATTTTATTAGGCATGTCAAACTGTTAGTTTCTCAGAAACGTTTCAGTGTTCCACCTAACAACAATATTCCAGCTGGGAACATTATTGTCAAAAGAAGCAGATTATGTTTATGATAAATTTAGACTGCTGAAAAGGACATAGCTACAGGAGTGGCATTTTGAATGGATTTCCTTCGAATTGGCACAAGACACAGTTTTGCACAATATTACTCACCATCTAGGCAGACAGATTTTTTTTTAAAAAAAAAATCAGAACATTTTGTTGTTATTGTTGTTGTATGCACTTGCTGAAATGTTTTTCCACAGTCTGGGGGCACTGTTGTGCTTGCAATTTAAGAAAAGCTCCAGTGTAGTTTGAAAGGAAGAGATTAAAGAGCAAAATAAGAGAAGAAAAATATGTTATCTGTAAGCAGGTGCAATCTTGCTACAAAGACACCAATGAACAGCTACAACAGTATTCAGAGAACACTCTGAAGTAGAGAATGTGTTCCAGGATAGATTGAGCTTCCTTGGAAGCTTGTCGCAATGAGAAGATCAGAAATGCAGGACAAATGTCCTTGAAAAGCAGATTCTCTGTCCGCTACTGATTTTCCCTTGCTATGCGCAACTGCAGAATGGTGCATTTTCAGGCATGTCCTCAGTTCTCTAACTGTGATTTGGGATGCTTAACGGATTCATTATTTGCAAATACTAATGCAAACTGGCCCGATCTGTGTGAATCAGAAGGCAGTTGTCCTCCAGGCTTTGCACTGTTTCAAAAAGTAGTAAAATGACTGTGTTAGGACCAAATGCATTTAGAAATGCATATTTTCTAAGGCAATAGTTGCAGATTTAGGTTCAGAGACAGAATGACATCAGGTGCCTTAAACCTGTTATATGCAAGTTTTTGACCTTCAAGGAATGGCACCTGTGCCAGTGAACATTTGAGTGCCTGCTATGGAATCCCTGCACCTTACAAAGGATTCTGGGCCATTTTCTAAGGGATTCACTTTGTGCACTCATGCAAATGTGCATTTGTTAGGTAGTCATCTACTCCTGCTCGCTTCCTTTTCCAACATCCTTCTTTCTGCATCAGTCTTTCCCTCCTACAGACTTCCTCTCCAAAGAACCACAATATCTCCACCTTGCCTGCCTCAATTTCCCTCTCCAAGTGGGAAGGTAACCAAACCATAACTAGACCTGAAGCTGGATTGAAATGTTTCTACATAATGAATCTAGATCAGGGGTTGACAACCTGGTCCCTACCAGCCACTAGTGGGCATTTCAGGATTCTAGGTGGGCGGTAGGGGGTTCTACAACACAAGCTGAATCCTCCTTCCATCGAGCACTGGTGGGCGGTAAGGAAATTTTACCATCAAGAAAGATGCATTAGTGGGTGGTAGGTATAAAAAGGTTGATTACCTCTGATCTAGATAATCTGCCTCATCCAGGAACACCTGGAGCTGAGATTACTACCAGGTGATCAAGTGCATTATGTAACATCATGCCATTTTATACTTTAAAAAATGATTATATAAATTAAGAATTAACCAGGACTTACTGTGATTTCTTTCTAAGGATGCCCTTTCAGATAGCAAGCTCTGAAAACTGTTCCTAGAATGAGATTAGTTTGACACAAACAAAATGCAGCTAACTCAGAATACTCTCCTGATGTAAAAATATAAAGGGTTTTCGCATTGGATATGTCAGAGAAATGAATGATCCATTAGGAAAAAAGAGAGAGGAAACTATTAATTCTATGCAGACATTCAGCATGCTGCACTGATTTCTGCCTAGCCAGCCAGTTTGCCCAAATTCTTTCATGTAATCCTCAGGTAATTTACTCTGCAGGCATCCTACTCAAGACAGTCAGCTCAACCCAGCAGGGATGATGTGCATGCAGAAGTCGGCTTGTAAGCACACATTCCCTGCTGAATTGCACAATGCATGGGGCTGGGGGGTTGGAATGGGCTGTGCACTCCACTCCCTGTGATGCCGCTCTGAACCCATTGCATTAGGAATTGAATGTGGTTAGAGCTTCCAACTTCGGTGGCTTCAGTCCCTGCCCAGGACAAACCATTCTAGCCCTCTTTCCTCTCCATCCTTCACAGGAAAGGGAAAAGGTTGGATTCAGGGCTCCCCATCTCTTCCCAACAAGTGATCAATGCTGTCAGAACTGAGAATGCCAGCTATTTATTGGGTGGCTAGGCACGTGTACGATACACCATATTTTTTCATCTATAAGACGCCCCCATGTATAAGACGCCCCCTATTTTTGGGGACTCCGAATTAAGAAAATGGAGAGAGAACTATCCGGGTATAAGATGCCCCCAAATTTTGGACATTATTTTTAAAGGAAAAAACCTAGTCTTATACACGGAAAAATACGGTATATGCATGAGCAGAAGCAGCCAACTGCTTCATTTCCTTTGGTATAGATCAGGACCAGTAGAACGGCTTTCAAGGAAATGTAATATCAGCTTTGCTTATGTGTGGGCAATGAACAGGTCCCTTTGAATTCAGTGGAGCATGTGCCTCAGCAGTTAGACAGATGGTTGCTGATGGAGCCCTGAGCATGCAGGGGCTTCTACTTCTCTTGTATTAGAAAGGAGATGTTCCACACATTCGTGGGATTTCCCATTGCATGCATGAACTGTTGACCTTGAGACGCAGTAAGCCTCTACACATGGAATTCTAGACATACAGTCAGAGTCACTATGACTCAGGGCAATGTCAGATGCTGAGGGAATTCACAGGACGGCCTTCACCCACAGCATAATTCTGGTCTGCAACTCGTGTACAGACCAACAAATAAGTTTCTGTGCCATGGAGGTGTCCCAACACACAGTCTTACCTTACTCCTTGAGCATATCAGGCAGATGCTCCTCCTTTTAAACAAATTCATCTGAAATAGAATTTATTATTTTGTGCATATAGCCTTGTATCCTGCTGTACCCTTCTGTGAGTGGAAAGAGTCATTCCATTCACAGAAGTGTCTATGAACTAAGGGCAGCCAATTTCCCCTCCACTGGATCTAAAGCCCTACTATAAACAACATGATTCAACTCACTTTCATCCATTTTCTTACCATTAACCAAACCAGTATTTTAGGAACATTACCATAACAGAGTTAGGTGAGGTGCATTAGTGATGTCAAGGGTGCTAGCCATTGGACCCTAGGTAAATGGGGTTGGAACTGCATCCTTAGTCTGAAAAACCAAACAAAATGGGCACTTAGCAATCAAATTTCTCCCTAATGTTTGAATAAGCATATGTGTGTATGAAATTAAACTCTTTGAAAACTGTATCAGGCATATTGGTATATTCAAGCATTCTGGCAAAAGCTAGATTGGACCACAGTATAGTCCAAGTATTAACTGCTACTATTATTTTTTAAACTGTTTTGGTCTCACTGGATAGCCATCTGCAAAAAGACTCACAGACTCAGAGGTTTGTTGTGAGTATGAATGACATGAAGAAGGAAGCATTACCAACAGAGCTTTAGGGATATGCTGGGCCATAAAATTAAATTTTAAAGCCTATCATGGAGAGATGAATATCTATTAACGTAGTACAGAGAAAGCATTTTCCAGGGCACATGTATAAAACGCTTCTGTAGTCAGGCCCCGTGAGAATGACTATCAGAAGGCAGAATGGAAGTTTATTTTATGCGGCTACATGTAAAATGTCATAAAGAGAGACTCTAATTTCACATTCTTTTCTTCACTCATTGCTTTATAGGCCTTCAGCCCTCCAGGGAGTGTGACAAATCCACATAATGTCTCCGAGTGCTGGAATTTGCATTTGCAACTTCAATATAGCTGAAAGATATGTATTGGAAAAAAGGAAAAAAGAAACAAACCCACTATAGCCAGAGAGCTACATGTTAACTACACATTTAAGACGACTCAAAGCATACATTATTCTTTCCAAAGTTAATTTTAACTTAGTTTCCAGAAAGTGACTCCAGAGGAGCCATTTTCTACCCAGCACATCTGCAAGTGGGGAAAAGTGGCCTGAATAAAATCCTCTGTGCCTTTTGGTCCATCCTTTCGGCTCCACATTTCACCACAACCAGTATGGCTGGTGCCAGAGGCCAGCAGGGTCAGGCAAATGCCAAGGTCTAAGAATACTTGGTCCTCATTTGGCATGGGGCCTAGCCAGCTTAGACCTAGATGGATGCCATGTTGGGCATGTGAGATCCTACCTTAGAAACCCTTGCAGTCAGAAAAGGAACTATGGTATGTAGAGGTGTACCTAGGTTCTTGTGCCCTTGGCAAGGATCTCTATCAGTGGCAGTAGCGCCCCCCCCGCCCAACCCCCCCCCCACTTTACTGCAATAGCCACATTAGAAATGACTACATTTTACATGACTCAAAGTGTCCAGAGTGAGGGCGTGGCAAGGAGGAAGGGTAAAAGAAGTCCATGTAAAAATGCAGATTTTGTGGAGTTTTTTAAATGTAAATTTTCAGGTGTGCATGTGTGGTTGTCCCCCCCTTTTTTTAAAAAAGGGAGATGATACAGGAATGGACTAGACATATGAATGGACACAAATCAGAAATAGAAAGATCAGTCCATCCTAAGGGCAACCTCTTAGTTTGCAAGCACTATGCCCCTCCTATGGACCCTTCCCCATAAACTAAGTCACTGAAAGCTCCCCCCCCCCTTCGTATCTGGAACTGGTCATGACAACCAGTGGAACTTTCAGTGCATTTTGGGACAATAGCCAAATTCTTCCTTGTGCCATAAAACCCACCACTGTTTCCCACCCCTTTCCTCTCTGCCCCCCAGCCAATCAATTCGAGTTCATTCATTCTCAGTATCAAAAATCGACTTAATCTCAAAAATTCGGGGTGGGGTGTGGGTGGAGACAGCTGGGAAATTACATCTTTGGTGTCATCAGGTTTGCTCGTCAGTCAACTTCAATATAAATTTCCAGCATTGTCTTGAAAGAATCCATAAGTGTGGTGCAAAGGTGGAAGAATGAATGGCTAAATGACAGTCTTTCAATCTGCAGGTGTCCACACAAAGATTTACTGCTGGTATCTTAGAGGATATGACAGGTTGTTATTTTCCCGAGAAAATCATTTGTCACATGCCAAATATAAAACTACAGCATGTCAATGTGACAGTGATAAGGATGGTGATGAAAGACGGCAGAGGGCAGGGGGACAGATCACAAAGACTTAAGCCATTTATCTCTTCAAGAATTGACTTACTTCAGGGATCAGGCATCACAAACCAAATAATGGCAGAGAGGATGCTGAATCAGAGAACACCATAAGGAAAACCTAAAATGGCAACAAAGACCATTAAAAGCAAATAAGTTTATAGCAGGTGTAATTGCGTAAGAGTCAGAGCAAATGACAGGAGTTATTAGAGGGTCAGGGAAGGTCAAAGCAGGACAAGACAAGGGGTGACATTTTTTTTAACCGTGCTTGAAGCACAAGCAGATAGGTTGGAAACAAGCTTCTGTCTAAGCTATCAGCTATCTCTTCCTGCTTCCTGTTACAAGGAATGCTGGGAGCGTAGACCCAAGAAAGCTTAAGTGGATGAGCCTGCTTTCGAAGGTAAGGAAATGCTAAGGAGGACTGGTTCCCAAAAGGCTGGATACACCACTGACAGGCTGTATCTGTCACAGAGCATGCCGGTCAGGAAACACACAGTCCAAAGCAAAAACACAGTCTCCGTAGTGTCAGACCTAAAGAGCACAGCAGCTTGTTCCCAATGGGTCTTCCTCCATGAAATCAGTTGCTGAGACTGAAAGTTCCTGCCTCCCCATAGCTGTCTAAGTCCCCTCCTCTCCAGTGCTTTCCCCAAGCAATTGGAGACTGCTACCTACATGCAGCCTGTCACTGCTCCACCCATTTCAGCCCGCTTCTGGTTCTGGGAGACAGAGGGGGAGGGGAGCTTGTCTCAGCAGGAGGGGGAGCCACATGTGACTCTTCACCAGCTTGACTCATCTCAGCCTCTTGACCTCCCACTCGCCAGCTTCAGCTTCTGATTCTGGACTTCTCTCTGCCGCAGACTCCCCCAACGCACTAAGCCCTAATACCCCTTCAGCTTCCGACAACGCCTCTTCCCAGTCTTCTTTCTTTGCCCATGCGTTGTCATCCCACCACCAATCTCTGGGCTCTGGGTCTTTTCCCCCTGGTGATTCCCCAGCTAGTTCATCCTACCATTCCTCTGTGTCCAATCAGTCCATGACAGCACCCACTGATCATTAGATACTGACAGGTGTCAAAATGACTTGAATAATCCTGTTTTTCTGTAGAGACTGTGTCCGAAGACACAGAAGTTAAGAAAATTGCTTTAAAATGGGAGGAGGGTCACAAGATGTTAGCAGATGTAGTAGGAATACCTACCAATCACCAACAAAATATTTCCTCTCCTTTGAAGTCTAGGGATGTCATGGATGGTTTCAAAATGTCTTGGATGATTTGGAATAATCAAAGAAGACCAAGTCATAGAAGGCAGTAAGTGATGGAACTCTTGGAAGTGGGCCACCAAGCTCCCATCACTGTGCATTAAAGAACACACATACCTAAGGTAGGGACAGAGTCGAGCAACATCTGGAAGAGCCACAGGTTCCTCACCCCTACTCTAAAGAGTGTGATTTTGATGTTGAAGAGTGGGAGTAAGTTTTCACTCTGGACTGAAAGACGTTGACAACCCCTGTGACCCAGACAGTCAGCAAAAGGTAAAAAGGGCAATGGGATGCGACTGGTTGCCTGTGCTTAGCTTGGTGGACCAAAGGTTGTGCAGTGCAAAATAGTATTAAGACAGCTAAGATGAGAGAATCAGAGTTTTCTGGAGAATTCCAGCTTAGTAAGCCAATGGTGTGAAAGCCTTCTCTGAGCAAGTGAAGGTCAGATGTCATCACGGTCATATGAGAGGAGACAAGTTCTTATTAATTCTGCTTCACATAATTGTTCCCTTCCTCTTTTCCTTTTCAACCTCCTCTTTCTTGTCCAGTCCCCTTCTTTTGAAGTCAACAGTTCTGAAATTGCTGTGTGACAGCAAAAGAGGGAAGACAGCAATGTTGCCCTTGTGCCCTGCTTGTGAGCTTTCCAGAAGCATCTGGCCAGCCAATGTTAGAAACTGGACACTGGGATGGATTCTGATTCTGATCCAGCAGGGATCGTGAAGTTTTCTTGTGAATGCACTGATCAAGCCACTCCTGTGATTTCTAATTGCTGACCTGAAAGAAGGCATGGATGAAGGCTGTGTTTATCTCAGTGGCCTCTTCAAGGAATCTTGCAGCTCCAGCATTCCTGACATGGCCATCCACCCTCTGCTTAAATAACTCCAGTGAAGAAGACCTAGGCAATCTCTTCCACTGCTAAACAGTTCTTACTATTTGGAAATTTATCCAAATGTTTCAATGATACCAGATTCCTTGCAACTTCCACCCAGGGGTTCTAGTCCTGTTCCATGAAGCAACAGGGCACAAACCTCCTTCTGTGTGACAGCCCTTCAGATGTAAGAGTTTTTGTTGTGGTTACCAGAGAACCAGAGACTCAGGTGCTTCAGCGGAAAGCTGTATGAAAAGTGGGGTGGGCTCAAGACTCTGGGTTGTATCAGGGTAGCACAAAGGGCTTATTCACATTTACCTTTTCTGTGTTATTTCCTTTTTATTTTGTTCTGGTAGCTTCCCTGAGAAAACTCACTCTTAAAAGCTCAATTGGAGCAAGTGGCAACACTTGAAAAACCCAGATTGACATTTGCTTCAATTGAGCACTAAAGAACAAGTTTTCGTGATGAAAGCTCTGGGGCAAAAAAACACAAAACCCACATGTGTTGCACAAGTTTCCACGAGTGCAACTGTTGCATTGACTGTTGCATTGGATCCTGCAGTTCAACATCAAAACTAACTAACCAACACAATAGCCCTTGAGCTAGTGGACAGAGAACACTGGATATAGTTCTCTGCCTCCATTGACATTCCTCGGTGAAACCTACCCCCCACACACACACTTACAGTGTAAAAGCAAGGCTGACATTGCCAGCTCTCCGCGAGTAGACTCTGTATGTTCATCTCAATACCCCAAGAATACTCTGACTACTCAGAGTGTTGAAAGTTTGCAGTGCGGTGGACTGTTCTACCTTGTAGTTTTAACAGTTTCTGAAAGCAACAAATCCATAATCGGGAGACCTTCTGGGAAATTATGAGCCTCGCTAATGCCTGTGGATTTTTGAAGAGTAATTTCCAAAAGTAGTATTCCAGCTATTTTGAATTAAATGCTTTGGCTTAGATTTACTGCTTGGGGTTTATGGCATTTTCTACATGATGTAAGAGTCTATGTCGTTTCAATTAGAGAAGCAGAGTGTTAATGCCTTGATATTAAAACCATCTGTACCTAAACTGTAAGAAAAATTGGCTGCCATGTTTCAGTAATCTATGGAAAAGCCAACTATTCTCTTTTAAAGAACAATAAAACTGTCCAGTACTTAAATCTGCCTGTTTGGTCAGTGGGTTCTGTAAGTTGCTTTCCAACTTATCAGTGAAAATTAAAGCGGTGTATCTATATTTTTGCAGAGAGAGAGAGAGAACGCTCTCTATGTCAAGAATTCTTTGGCCAGATAAGTTCAGAGATTTCCGGTGCTGCCGCCACCACTGTTTCCTTTCTCAGCTCATTCCCTGCCAGAGAGAAAGAGGAAACACATGTTTTTATCCATGGGTTTGCTTTTACCACCCTACAAAGGAAACTGATACTAATGGTGATGTATACAGCGGGAGGGTCATCAGCTGGAATAGGCAGTGGACCACGGTCAGCAGGAGGAATGAGCAATCATTAGCACCCAGTGACAGGTTTAAAGGGGCAAAAAAAAAAATGGAAAGCAAGCCCATTTAGCCCTGTACTACTTGTTCTGGCTGGCAGCAGCCTTCCTGGTTTTTGTGCAAAGGCTATTTCACATCACTGGCTACCTGACTGTTTTAACTGGAGGCGTCAGTGATCAAACTTGGGATTCTTTGAATAGAAAAGAAGTGCTCTGCCACTCAGCTATGGTTCTTTCCCCTTTGTTTGTATATATTTGTACATTAATAGTAGCTTCCCCCAGTCTGCTCACTAAATGGATGTTTCCCCCACTGTGACAAAAGGAATGATGCTTATTTTGCAACCCATTTCATGCGAGCCATTGAATAATCATTTGAAGAATGTGGTTGAAAGAATTCATAATCCATTAACTAGTATAAAACATGCTATTTCCCAAGTGAATAAAGGTAGGCTTGTAGCTGTACAATATGGGGGTAGAACAATTTTTGTGACAATTTTTTGCTTGCTTGCTTGTGTGGAGTGGAAATAGATCTTCTTCTCTCTTTTTCACTGGCCTTTTTTATTATTGCCCCAGCTGCTGAAGTGCATGTAAAAAGAGAATCATTTTCAAAGGATTAATATTGCAATCAAAGCAGGAGAGGTTGCATTATAGGAAAAAAATTAATTCTTTCAGTTCTTTTCTTTACACAGAGTTTTGTGTTGCAAAAGAGATTTCAAACAATCCCTTAATAATAATGCATTTTGTTGCTATACTACCAATTGCTTTTACTCTTGGAAGCTGGAAGGCGATGGAAATTTATAGTTGATCTTGTCGGATTTATATCATGTCCGACTAATGCATGCACATCAGTCAGGGTAGTTTGGAACAATTAAAGCTAGCTACAGAATACAATAACATTCCATTAAAACAATACAGAATAAAACAGAGCCAGAATCATCATATCAAAAACATTAACTCCCCAGTAAAACACAGGTCTGCCAGAATACAAATGCCTTTACCATCTGGTGAAAGATAGCAAAAGTGGGGGCCAGCTGAGCCTCAGCTTAGGAGTGGGCGCAATTTAGATGTGGATACTGAAAAGACAATTGCTCCTGTCCCAATCAGTCAAGCTTCTTCCATTCCTTTCCACCAACCGTGCAGATAACTCAACAAATCCCCAGCCAACCAGTTATTACACAGTAAATGTTTATTCTGCAAAAATACTCAGCAGTATTAAGCATAATTTACAAGCAGCTCATTCTCCCACCTCCATCCTCGGGAATATAATGTCATATAAACTGCAACCTAAGCATCTCCTCTCTCTCTCAATCTCTCTCTCTCTCTCTCTCTCTCTCTCTCTCTCTCTCTCTCTCTCTCTCTCTCTCTCTCTCCCCCAGCTAGATTCTCTACCTGTGTCTCACACTGAGTGGTCAGTATTGGGGCAAATTTGGGGCAAGTACTCTTTGGTGAGAGAACCCCAACAGAGATTTAAAGTCACAAAATGTGCAGCATAGTAATGTGTGGAAATATAGGTTGTTAGACCTTTAAAATATGCCAACCTAAACGAGTACCAAAATTTCCCTCTTCCCCCAGCATAGGAAAAGACATGTTTGGTAAGTTAAAAATTGGTTTATTTACCAAACTCTTTGAAGGTCAGCTACATGTGCTTCAGAAAAGTTGCACAGGCAGTAATGTGGTAAAATTCCTGGTTTATTACTTATAGGAACTCAAGAGTGGTTGAGCTAAAGCAACCAGCTCAAACCTTTTCACACTCTGGGCGTCTCATGTAGACTAGAGAAAGCAATAGGCTTCAATACCTATTTCCTCCCAGTGTAAGGGGAAGTGACATAGCTAAGCATAGCAGGGCAGCTTACTCTATGGTATTAACTCCTTCATGCATCAATTAGACTTAAGCATGTTGGTTATATGAGACTGGTTATCCCACAGTCTGTACAAACTGTCCTTATTGACCAGGGCAGATTCAATTTTCTGATAGTGATTCCTGTTAAAACAATGTCCCTGTTTTGCCTTTTTGGAAGATTTGTGGGGATAGTAGGGATTCTGGGGATAGGAAAACTCAGTTATTATGAGTTGCTAGCATTGCTATTCTTCAGGTTTCAACATCATTCCATAGGTCTATCGTTAAGTTATTAATGTGCTGTGCGCGGACACCCAAAAATGTACAGGCACATACCAAAAACAAGAGAATCAATGTTTCCTTACCATAATTACCTTATTAAAAATTGGAGATAATATTGTCACAAAGTAAAAGATGCAAGCAAATAAAAGAGAGTTCAAATCAGTGTAGCAAGTTACTGAAGTAATATATTTCTTTTCATTTTGTGATAGCAGGAGTAGAGCCAAACAACTTAAGCGAGAGAGCTACAATTGCTGAAGTCAACAGACATCAGTGCCATCTTGTGGTTGTTAGTATTGGACTGGATATGGAGAAATCCAGAAAGCAGAAAAGTGGTTGTTGGGTTTTTTACAATATAAAATTGTTGACTTAAACGTGGAGACTGGAAAATTGCTAATTCATCCTAAATGTTGCGACCTGTTATGTAATAGGAATGTGATAAGTGATAGATTCCTTTAGCCTATCCACCCCATCCCACAGACTAAGAGATCTTCATCCCTGTACTGAAAGTGATTCTATTTCAGTTATTCAAATGGTTTCATAAATCAAATAGAAAACCTGCCTCAAGACATCCAATGTTTCAGCATGTCAGTACTTCTCTGTTCATACATACATACATACATACATACATTTCTCATGCTTCATGGCTATTGTTTTAGTGGATCTATTCAGCTGGGGAAAGTAGATATGAAGTTATAGTGAAAGTAGGTGGGTGGGGGAAACAAGAACCCAGATCTTCCAGAAGACTCTGAGCAGCTCCCTAGCTGGAAAGGTCCACATCTAGGAGCACATTGATCAAGGACTGGAATGGTGAGGGAAACCAACTACAATTTGGGTGCATGCACTACTTCTACAGACCCCTCTTCCCTACTGTTGAACCATTTGTTTCCCAATCAGGTATGTGTGTGAGAGAGAGAAAGACAGAGAGAGAGGGAGAGAGAGAAGGATGCTCATGCCTGCTTTTACTTTGGCACACACCTGGAGCCTTCAGAAAGTTGGCCAACAGGGAATGCTCCCCCCGAAAAGGATAAATCCACCAAGATATCAACACCTTCATACTTTGGGTATATTTCAAAGGGTGACTTTTCTTCATGTTGTCACTCATTTCGTTATACATGTTGCTTTCTACAACTGGAACAAATTTGCTCCCAAAAGGTCTCTGAAAACTTTGTTGTCTAATGTTCTCCAGATTGCCACAATACTTGATACCCCATGCTATTCAAGTCTGGTACTGCATATTTAGCAGCTGATAATTTTAAATTTGTTATTTAGTATTCATCAAAATCTGAGAGTTTGCATGCAATGTCCTTTAATATCTGATGGAATTTGATCAACGTGCAACTGCATTAACTCTTTGACCACACATGAAATTTCACATATGGTTTCACATGCTGTCAAGCCCTACTTCAGCACTTTGGCGTCTTGAGGGAAAGCTTTACATTCAAAATGCAAATTCAGCATTTCAAATTCAGAACTCCAAATGCAAAACTGGGTGCGTTGGTGAATTTCAGATGGTTGTGAATATTTTGTTCATGTTTGATTATAGTTCTCAGACTACAACTGTTACTCTCCAGGGAGGGCATTCTGAAACAGCCCTCATTGTGGACAAATCCAACATTTTTTTATCGTTAGAGTTCTATCCTGCCTTCCAGAATTTGGTGTGCAAGACATCCTGTCTTGTGCCTATAAAGAAAACTTCAGCAGGGAATGGGAATTTTAAAAAAGGAATAGAAAGTTTACTATGTTGCCATTTTAAAGAGGCAGCTAAGAGATGAGGGCATGGAACTCAAATTACACAGATCACAACATTCTGATTTCACAAGCCAGGAAGAGGGAGTCCCATGAGTTTTAATTTGCAGCGTCTCTCAGGAATTTCCCCAGTGTTGGGAGAAAGGGGGGGTGAGTTGTTCTACCTTTGCTACAGAAAACCTGCCTTCAACTGGATCCACAAATATGCATCACACCATTCAACTGTCATTCTGTTGACTTAAATTGATTCCTGTCTCTCTAGGAACTTAATGACGGTAGAAGGAATACATGGGCAGGATGCACCTCAGTGTCAATTGTTTTACAGTTCTCCCAACTACTGCCCAAAGGTGGTTGTCCCACCACCTGGAAGACAAGGCAATGCAATTTATTATGGCCTGAGGTTATTTATCTTGTACTGTTCTCCCCTGAAAGCAAAATAGGTTTGTGCGGAGATGCACCGGGGTGCATGTGACAAAATTTAAGCACATAAAACAGCATATTCCCTGTGGCTTCCCAGAAACTTCTCCCCTTTGCAAAAGCAGGAAAGTAGCTAGAACACCGAAGGTCTCGCTGAGTACATCTCTGATCATAACAATTGCTGTCTATGAATATAAATAATGAAAGATACTGCAAAGGAAGATTGCCAGCTTCCATTTCCCCCCCTGGAACTATATAAAAACCTTGGCAGGAATTAATGCACAGCCAGGTTATAAAATTGCTTGTACATGGAGAGACCGAAATGGAATGGAAAATTACAAGCAAAGCTTCTGAATGCAGCCGTGATTTTCCAATCACATTAACACAAAGCTCTACAAGTGAATAATGGCGATGACGGTGGGGGTTGGGGAATGAAAATAAACACATGGCAAAGGCACTGTATCACTTCAAGATCGGTGCTGCTGCCCATAAGTGTCTGCAATGGAATCCTGAGATCCACCAACTTGATATTGGTGCAAAAGACTCGCACTTGGAATTCAAACCACCAGGAATTTGTTTCAGTACAGGCAACAACCAATTTGTGTAGGGGTTACATTCCGGGTCATCGTGTGCAATGGCAGAGCACACATAAGCCTACCTCACCCCTAGGAGTTGGCTCCTATGCTGGGCACTAACATGGCAAATGCAGTTCACGGTGTTGACAAAACAACCCCAGTTTCACATATACTCTAATGGGGGTGGGTATGAGCAGGCAATGGCTGACCATGAATGAGATTTTGTAGGCATGATGGACAGCTCTGTAACAATGTTGACTCTGTGTGTGGCAGATGCGGAAAAGGCAAATTACATGTTAGGGATTATCGGGAAGCGGGTTGAAAATAAGACTGCCAGTATCATAATGCCATTATACAAATCTATGGTGAGGCCACAGTTGGAATACTGTGTCCACTTTTGGTCACCCCACCTCCCAAAGGGTTTGGTAGAGCTGGAAGAGGTCCAGTTGCACAGGTGGGAGGACTGGAATGTGGCTGGTGGTCCTGTTGATCCACCTGTGCAATCCTGACCTTGCAGCTGCCCATCCACACCCAGGTAAGTGATGGCAGTGCCAGGAGGGTAGCTCTGTGGAGGAGCGAGGGTCCAGAGTGGTTATTCCATGTTTAGAAATTGCTGGAAATTCAGAATGAAGTTTTCCCAATTTGTCATAAATGGATGTGATAAACACAACGATTCTCAGTAAATACATGCCTCATTCTAATTGAAAGTTCATTATAATGCTTTATCCATTCTCCTAGAATGCTTTTCATTGTGCACTGGCAAATGTGTAAATTAAAAACCCAGAGGTAATTTTTGTGCTTTATCTGGATGCCAGGAAGATTGCAAAATTATCATCTCTTTCATAGTTAAATAACTTTAACCTGCGCACCGACCTTTTAATATGCAAATGGCTCCTCTTTGTGGGAGGAAATGCATTTGGCTAATTGTTAAAATGATAAGTGGAGGAAATCTGAAGGAACCAGGAATTTACTTTGAAGTAACCCCAGCTGAAAGTTGATGTGATAAGAAACAAGGATACATGCACACACGCACACACACACAGACACACACACACACAGACACACACACACACACACACACATATGGAGGCTCTGCAGAGCAATTGTCTACTGCTGTTCAAATCGGAGGCTATGCAGCTGTAATGAAAACCAGCGGGAGAGTTTCAAACTTACAACACCGGCAGCAAATTTGGTGAATGCATAATGCATGCCCAGAGAGTTGAGAAATTTCAATAGGTCCTTTGGGGATCATTTTTATTCCTTGCTTTTAAGAAGTGTTGAAAGGACTAAATGCTGTGACACACGGAAGACTCTAACTGAATATTCTCTTAAAGTCCAAAACGTAGTTTTCTTTGGAGCAAATAGGACTGTGAACGAAATAAATACACAGGGAAAATCAGCTTGCATTCAGAATAGTTCCAGGAAGCATAGTCTACTCATATTGTTGCACGCCATGCCAATGTCTGAGCGGTGCGAGAAGCCAGGGGCTCCAGGCACTTACCCAGGTTTCAGCTATACTTCGAAATGAGGCACATTGGAGACTGTGGTGTCTTTATGATATATGGTTTATCTGCACATATATACAACCTGAGCCTACAATGAAGGGTTTCACAGCATTAACCCCCCAAGAGGACTTTGCTTCTCCTATCTGCAGCCTTGGCTTCAAACAGAGGTCAATCATGCCTCTCTCTGCCTGCTTCCCAGCCCTCAACTTTTCTTCCAGCTTCTTACATCACTCCCAACTCTCTCCTCTAAACTCTGCCTTTGTCCTTCTAACTACCCACGAGCTGAGGGAAGGTCCCCACCCATTTGCCAACTCGCTCAGAGCCACTTCCTTTGTTCCCCTTAATGGCCAGTCACCTCACCAGGAAGCTAGTTTGGCTATTCAAGGAATTAGAAGGGGGCTAAGGCTTCATATAGCTATAGCAATATAATGTGTGTGTGTGATATTCAACTGTTCTGGGACATCCCTTTTTTCATGTGAGAGCAGAGCACCCTAAAACTCATGTTTTGGGGCACTGGGATCTCCTGGGATCCTGCTTTTGGGGGAGACCACGCTCTTACACTGGTTATGTGATTCGCACAGGGCCCCAGAAAACATGCATCTCAGTTCTTCATCTCAGCATGTTGGAAGGTATGGTTTGTATCCTGGGTGCTCTCTCTCTCTCTGGCCCTTGGAACTCTACCCAGACGACCCCCTCCCTTTCCTAGGCCACATACCCTACTGAGTCAGCTCTGCATTGCAGTGGTTAAGAGCAGTGGACTCGTAATCTGGTGAACTGGGTTCGCGTCTCTGCTCCTCCACATGCAGCTGCTGGGTGACCTTGGGCTAATCACACTTCTTTGAAGTCTCTCAGCCCCACTCACCTCACAGAGTGTTTATTGTGGGGGAGGAAGGGAAGGAGAATGTTAGCTACTTTGAGACTCCTTCGGGTAGTGATAAAGTGGGATATCAAATCCAAACTCTTCTTCTTCCTCTCCAGTGCTTTTGCCTGACTGGAATATGGATCTGGGTAATTCAATAAAAGTTCTGTTCTAAGAAGTGCAAATGTGACCTATTGCAAGCTTTATTGAATCACATCATTGAATCCTCCTGTTAACAAGTTACATAGCTTTAAAGAGATCCATTGGGAATTAATTCCACAATGTAGCCAAACTCCCTGAGCCACTGAAATGTCCCTTATTTGGCTTTTCCATGGTTACATCTTGATTATTGGCTGCATCAGAAAAGAGAGTGTGTGCATTGCCTCGGTTGTCTCCACTACTCCCTCTGTAAGAGCACAGTTATGCCCGTGCCACGGATTACATTTCAGTGCTTGAGAGAAAAGGTACATAACTATTTCATGCATTCGGGAGAACATGACCTAAGAGAGCCACATCCATCAATAACATTTGTACTGTGCTCCAGCATTTTGAGGTGAAATTCAGCTTGAACAAAAAACAAACACCAGTTGTGTGGAAACGTAAAATATTCATTGGCAAGACTGATTGCGAAATGGTTTTGTTTTGGCCCAATCTTGTAATGCCAAATCTAGCTGTCACCTTTTATTCTGGACAATTATGTGCAGTCATTCACTGAGTAAGTCATAGGAAAACATAACAATGTTGCAAATGTAGCCACATCGTACACCTGTATGTTAGGTTGGATCAAGACTAGAATAGTTGCACTTAGCTTCCGTTGATTAATTATTTTTAACTTAAGTGATTGATTTTAATGGGACCTAAGTTCAAATACAGCCCATGTATTATTGCAGCCTATGTTCATACTGATTTTAAAGTTTATTTGTATTGCTTCTTTTATATATTGTATTTTATTTTGGTGTGTATGTGGTGTTAGGGGAAGGGTAGTACCTCTGGTGGGGGACACAGCTTGCTCCCTCTGGGGTAGTTTGTCCACCTTTGGTCCCTGCCCCCTGCACTCAGCTCTCACCTGTGACCCCTAGAAGTTGCCAGCATGCAACAATGGCTACACTCCCAGAATGGCTTTGACTGGCTGGCTAAGCCAGGTGAGAGTAGTTGATGGGTCTCAAACCCTTGGTGAGTTAGGGACTTCCCCTGCATGAGAAGACAGGCTCCAGTAGGTTGAGCAGACGAGAGCAATAGTGGGTCCAGCAGTCAAGAAGGCGGTTTCTGAACATGCTGTAGAGGGAAGTGAGGGGCAGATTGGACTTGTCAACTTGGGAAAGTAGCCTGTCTAGGAGAAGGTAAACTCCGATCCTAAACCTCTGATGCCTTGTGGGATATCTTCAGGAAAAGAAAAGGTTAAGGAGTAAACCCTACACAAATCCAGAGTGGAGTCCCTTGAGGACTGTCCACCCAAACATCCTTATGCATTCATGGAGAATTGAGGGGCAGCAGGATCATGCCTGCTAGCTATGCCTCATGCATGCCAGCAGCACACCGTGAAGTCTGCACATGTGGCATCAGTATGAAGGCGCCTATATACATGCACACGCTTTAGGGGCTCCTCCAAATGACTGGGAAAGCCTGGCATGCACTTCAGTGTTTGGGGTGAATCTACGGCAGTGTGCAATACTGGGGAGTCATGTGGAAGGTGCAACCATAAAAATGCATTGCATTGGGATTGATTCAAGAAGGTTCAGAATTTGAAAAGGGGATTTGGGGAACCAATAAAAAAGCTATTGAACTTACAAAGGAAGCAATGATTAAGTGGGCCATCAACACTGGATATAATATTGAAATTGACAAGTGGGAAAAACTATGGAACCAAACAACGAGTTTCTCTGCTGGATATCAAATAAGAGAAAATGCTCTAAAAATGCAATACCTATGGTATTTATTTGACACCAGTCAAATTGGCCAAAATGTATAGAAAAGACTCAAAAATCTTTTGGAAATGTCTAGAACTGGCATAGGCAAACTCCGGCCCTCCAGATGTTTGGGACTACAATTCCCATCATCCCTGACCACTGGTCCTGTTAGCTAGGGATGATGGGAATTGTAGTCCCAAACATCTGGAGGGCCGGAGTTTGCCTATGCCTGGTCTAGAAGCTGAGGGTACATTTATTCACTTATGGTGGAGATGTAATTGAAGAAAGGAATTTTGAGAAATGGTGTACAAGGAGTTAAAAAAATAAATCTTTAAATTTACATTTCTCAAGAGACCAGAAGCATTCCTTCTTGGCATAATTGGAAATAAGTTACCAAAAAAAGCCCATAATTTATTCTTCTATGCAACAACAGCTGCAAGGATAGTGTACGCAAGGTACTGGAAACAAAAAGAGATCCCAGGGAAAGAACAATGGTTAAATAAACTAATCGAATATGCTGAGCTTGCAAGTATGACTTCTAAAATAAGAAATGTAGACGGTAAATGGACAAGGAGTGAGTGGGAGTATTTAGGGGAATATTTACCCCCCCCAAAAAAAATTAATGATCTTAAATATAAATTCCAGGTAGGGGTTACTTCTTGGCCAGCAGTTGACAATACAAATGGTATTGGAAGGTGGAAAATATGGTGAAGGTATTATTGTATATGCAGCTAATTAAGATATACAAAGAACTGTCATGGAATGCTAGATGGGAAGTCCAAAAGAACTACTGTATAAGGATGGAAAATGATATGAGTGTATAACTGAGAACTTATCAATATTTTTTTTTTAACAAAAATGCATTTCCTGGGTTGGGGGCTCAACTGAACGCTCTTATGATGACTTGCAGCTGAATTTTGTGACTATTGTGTTTGAAGAGATGTAAGGTCATATGAACATGATATCTCATAACCTGCAAATCACCATTTGATGCTGGCATCTGGAAGTGACGGACATACTGAACCACTGAACAAATTCATTTTGGCTTTATTTGATAATTCGACTTTCTAGTCATATCACATTTGGATGCCATGCTTATTTTCTGCACAGAAAATGTAGATAAAGCCTGTGGAGATTTTTTAAAAACCCAGGACACAAATAAACTGCAGAAACTGCATTCCTGCGGCTGCCTCGTGAGACTCTCCATTTATTGTTTAAGCAAAGTTTTGCCGTTGTTAAGCCAACTAACAGATATGTGCAACAGCTCATGTGACAGAATGGTAAGAAAGTGTATTAGTCTAATCCAGCAGGGGGTCTATTAAAAACCGGGAAGAGAGTTCCAGAGAAACAGAAATGCTGTCAGTACCATATGTTTATGATATAAAACTGGGTGCTTTCTTGCAATGATATCCTATAACAATGGCAGATGGCCATCTCTTCCTCAACACCCCTCCTTCTTTATCAAGTAATAAACTTTAACAAATATTGACCAAAATTTCTATGGCTGAGCAAGGCTTCAGTTTCACGACAAATTACATATGGGCTGCTAATGTTCTTTTCCAGGTGGTGGGCTC
Source organism: Podarcis raffonei (assembly GCF_027172205.1). NCBI lineage: Eukaryota > Metazoa > Chordata > Lepidosauria > Squamata > Lacertidae > Podarcis > Podarcis raffonei. The sequence continues at coordinate 28,294,627 of NC_070606.1, forward strand.
CCTTTGCCTGGGAATGGCCCTACGAAAGCACCCCTGCGAAGAGGGGGTGGGTGGGGAGCCATTAGAAGTGCCCATATCCATCAACTGGATTTTCTGTGCCCCAAAACCTCCTTGGCCACCCTGTCCTCTGCAGATCTGATCCCAGGCCTACACTGAGCTGTTAGAAGTGTCCCACACTCCTTGAAGATAAAAGCCTGCTTTTGTAAACAGCATTAAAAAAACACACACTCACAAACACAATCAATTATCCTCCAACATTTATTTGATGAAAGTAGGACTATCCTACCATACTGTCCAACATTTCCCTGATTAAAATAGGGACGTGTTAAGGAAAAGTGGGACATTCTGGGATCAAATCACGGCGTCTGTAAATCCAGGGCTGTCCCTGGAAAATAGGGACACCCGGAGAGACATTTTTCCACAAGAAACACCAGGAGAACCTGTCCCCAGGTGGGTTGCAGCTGTTGTAGGTCATTATCCTCTGCCAAAGATTGAAACCTGAGACATTAAAAAAAATAATGCTTAGAAGTAGTAGGAAAATATAGGCCTGGGTAGGCCAGGTCGTCCTCTTATATACCTGCTGGGATTGACAAGTCATATGACCCTCCCCTGAATCTCATAGATCTCCTCTCATGTGATTTGGTCTGCAGCCACAGTGTGGAAATAAAGGAGGAGATTGCAGTCCCCTTCTCAATGAATTAATCAATTTTAATCTAGCATGTAAATTCTCAAAACTTTCTTAATTTTAATTCTAGCAACGACTGCTCTCACTTCATTACAAACAGTACTGGTATTTCTACCTGCAACACAGTTGAGCAAACCTGCTCCTCTTCCTTTCCTTTCACAGATATTTTATTTCCATTTGCAACTGTAGCTGCCTCTGATGAGTTATCATTTAACTCTTTGTGGGGGAATTAGCATAAGACGTCATGCTCATGGAAGTTGCCAAATCATTTAAGCAACTAGAAGGATTACTGTTAATAGCACCAGTTTTCCTATAACTTGATATTGCTGGATAGTTCTGATGAGCTGCAAAAGCATTCTTAGTTTGCTTTCTGTTGCCACCCTGTAACTTTTCTTTATTAGTGCCACTTTGTTTTGTACGATTCCTTGCAAATGAAGGAAAACAACTTTTCTGCTTGTATATGTTGATAATATAATTTTGGTTACTGAGAACAAAGAAGATTGTACAAAAACAAGATTGGGTGCAGGCCTGGCCAGGACATAGGCGTCCTGACTGTGACAAAGGTGACCTGTGGGCTTGCTTGCTTGATTAACAGCTGTTGGGAACTTCAAGGCCCCTGCTCTCCCTTCTTATGGTCTTAAAGCCCCCTAGATTTAGAGGCCCAAATTGCCCTGCCCTCGCATGAAGTCTTGGGTTTGCAATTTTGGGAGAGGGGACGTTGCCTGCTGGGGAGGCCCCCTAGATTTAGAGGCCCTAGGCTTCAGCCTACTTAGCCTATACATAAATCTGGCACTGAGCAGAAGGGCCCACTCAGCATGCTGTGTAATTTTATATATATATATATATATATATATATATATATATATATATATATATATATAGCTAAATTTGGCTGAGAATAATATTCATATGTGCAATACTTAACGTCTGCTTAATTAACACACTTTCTAAAATCTAAAAGCGCTGCTGAAGTTCATAATGCTTTGCAGTGTCATCTATCTCAATTTTATAACAACAGGAACAATTAAAACATGCATATAGTGCAATTTGCAAATCTAATGCTGACGTCCCATTTGCAGAACAGCTTTTGATCTAGCGAAGGCCTCTGCTAATGTAAGAAATGGGGAGACTTTCCATGCCATTCTGTATGGTTCCCCCCGCCAACCTTGAAACACATTTGGGGGGTGTACAGGAGTAGCTGCTGCTGAATTGGTGACTCAACAAATATCTCTCTCACACACCCTCTCTTACATTAATGGACACCTCCAAAATCAGTGGAGCCATAACATTAGATTTTACCTGCTGTCCAGACATCTGCTTCCATCAGAAACCAGAAACCTCCTGCATCTGAAGACTCTGAAGACAGGAAGACCTGTGTCTCAGCTCATCACCATGTTATGCCACCCTTCAACAGATCCTCCAACATTTCTCCGATGAAAAGCACGATGTTCCGGGATTGAATCAGAAACTGGGACAGCTTCTGTAAATCCGGAATTATCTCTTGAAAATAGGGTCTGGAGGGGAGCTCCAGTGACCGGGTGGAGGAGGAGAGTGAGAGAGGATGAGTAGAAGTTTGTAGTCCATTGGAGGAGTAGAGCAGGAGCAAGCTATCACATGACATGGGCAGAGGGTGGTGTGGGTCTAGGAGGAGGCATTTGAGAGAGAGTTTTTGTGGGGGCACAGGGTGGGTCATGGAGAGCGAGAGCAGGAATCTGTACAGGCCAGCTCCTGTGGAGAGCAGAGGTGGAAGTGTTCGCACAGGCACAGCCTCAGGGTGGGTCGGAGTTTGGCTCTTCTCCCCCCCCCAATAAATTGTATAAACTTAATTACTTACATAAGAAAAGGGCCTTTAAAATTACACGTTTGCTCAGTAAGCTTCTTCATATTACATTAAGCAAACAAAACCTTTAAAAGGGCCTCACATCCCCTCCAACATTTTTCCGATGAATAATAATAATAATAATAATAATAATAATAATAATATCCCACCCACCTGACTGAGTTTTCCCCAGCCACTGTAGGCAGCTTCCAACATATATAAAAGCATAACAAGACATTAAGCATTAACAAAAACTTCCTTATACAGGGATGCCTTCTACAGGCTGTATACTTATCTCCTTGGCTCAGGTGTTGCATACCTCCATACCCTCCAACATTTCTTCGATAAAATAGGGATGTCCTAAAGAAAAGTGGGTCATTCTGGGATCAAATCAGAAACTAGAGTGGCTTCTGTAAGTCCAGGACTGTCCCTGGAAAACAGGAACACTTGGAGGGTCTGCTTCAATTAAGCAAGGTTTAATGCATTCAATGGGCATGTCATGTGCTTGATGACCTCTGGTTTGTGAAGCAAAATCTATAGGTTTATCAGTGCCTTGCATTGCTCTGTGCTCAGTTTACTGGGCCACGATTTTGCAAGCCTAGGTTAGGTGCAACTCATGGATTAAACATTGGAGTTGCAAAATCTTACGCAGATACAAAAAGTACCTCCGTTGCCCAGATATTGCTATTGGTTACAAAATCCCATAAGGGTGGCCATTCAGGTGTAATGTCAGCCTCCCCCTTTAAATAAAATTTTGTTAAACGGTTTCAGAAAATTATTTTTCAGCACATATAGCTGTGGTCTGACAAGAAGCTCATCAAAATTAAGGGGGAGGGAATTCAAGCAGCGCAGTTTGATTAACACATTTGTTCCAGAAAGTTTGCCATTTTCCTACCTCCATTTCCACGTTTTGGACTAGTATCTAAGTGTGTGCAACACACATGACTTTTTCTTACAAGTACAAAAATATCCAAGGCTTGCACTGGCCACTGTTCCACTGTCAGGTAGCTATGGCAACATCCACAGGTTCTGAGCTGCAGAGCGCAGAGAGCAAAAGAGGCCCACTTTCTAATAGAACTGTAAATATAAAAATTCAGAATCCCAACAGGGCTGGCGCAATGCTCTTTGAGGTTCAGCATAATAGTTAATCTGGCCCTGCTTAGATTCCTTAATTGACATTTGTACCTGCTGTACTCTTTCATCATTTAACACAATGTGATCCAAAATAAAATAATATCTGAGAATAAGAATGTACTAAACCGTTCTGTAGAATTCCACCCCCTCCTTGCTATGTTGCAAAGTAAAATGAATTCTATCACAATGAAGTAAATGGAGTCACACTAGCTATTAATTCATATTCCCAGTGTCCAGCAATGTCTTTTTTAGGAGAGTAAAATACTGTTCAGTTAAATAGCATGACCTGATGTTGCAGCAGCTGGTCACAAAATGTGTTTTTTGAGGTTTCCTGCATCTTTCTTTTTCCCATTTTCTTTGTGGAAATGTCTCTGCTCAGATTGTATCAGTGATAGAGGTGAAATAACTTTGCCATTTTAAAAAAATAATAGCTCTGAGATTCTCTGAAGAAAGTCTGTGTACATGAATTAATTAAATAGGGTCACAATACTAATGCCGACTAGATGACTCAAGTTAAACATGCATGGCTCCCTCATGCAGAAATTCCACCTAATATCCCATCTTGAGTTGGTATTTCCAATCCCTGAAGTGTATGATTAAGTGCCATATCTTTAAGAATTATGGTGCTTCCAGGTCTTGGTTTACTGGAACAAACTGCTTTGGCTTTGGTGGGTGACTATCTGGAAGCACCAGACATCAGCTGGGTGAGTCCCCGTCATGACTACTGCTAAGTGAAAGCCATACAGGCAGGATCAGTCTATGTGTGTGAACGGAGGTGGAATGGAGACACCAGCCGTTTTACGAAACCACCTGCAATGTTGTTTCAGCCCTTTGTAATGGCAAGGTATTTATTTGTGAAAGGGGAGGAGTCAAAGGAACAATAAATGAATAAAAGCTCTCAAGCACAGAGAGAAAACGGGAGCAATGTGACAGAACTGACTCAGTGGTGACACGGGAAATCTGGTAGGAATGCCTTCATCCCCCCTAGTCCAGCAGAGGAATGCTCTGAAGTTCTCTGTTCAGAGGAGGTTGGTAGAAGGCAATTTCTCAATTCCACATCCCTACGCACTTACCTTTCCTAGATGTGAATTACACCCACCTGCTGTCATTACTTCTCTTCCCTTGTTCACTCAATTTCATCATTCTTCCTCACTCTTTGCATGCTAGTTACAGGTAGGTAGCCGTGTTGGTCTGCCGTAGTCGAAACAAAATAAAAAAATTCCTTCCAGTAGCACCTTAGAGACCAACTAACTTTGTTACTGGTATGAGCTTTCGTGTGCATGCACACTTATTCAGAAGTATCTGAAGAAGTGTGCATGCACACAAAAGCTCATACCAATAACAAACTTAAAAAGGTAAAGGGACCCCTGACCATTAGGTCCAGTCATGGCCGACTGTGGGATTGCGGCGCTCATCTCGCTTTATTGGCTGAGGGAGCCAGCGTACAGCTTCCGGGTCATGTGGCCACCATGACTAAGCCGCTTCTGGTGAACCAGAGCAACACATGGAAACGTCATTGACCTTCCCACCGGAGCGGTACCTATTTATCTACTTGCACTTTGACTTGCTTTCGAACTGCTAGGTTGGCAGGAGCAGGGACCGAGCAACGGGAGCTCACCCCGTAGCAGGGATTCGAACCACCGACCATCTGATTGGCAAGTCCTAGGCTCTGTGGTTTAACCCACAGTGCCACCCGCATCCCTAATAACAAACTTAGTTGGTCTCTAAGGTGCTACTGGAAGGAATTTTTAAATTTTCTTTGCATGCTGTTATTTTGCCTCTGCTTCCAACCTTTTCAACCAGCAGCGCTCACTCTCTTCTTTAATATCCCACCTCCTCAGCTAGTAGTAGTAGTAGTAATAATAATAATAATAATAATAATAATAATAAAAAATTTTATTTATATCCCACCCTCCCCAGCCGAAGCTGGGCTCAGAGCGGCTAACATCAAATAGGTGTGTTAACTATTACTCCAAGGGTGGACTGGAGTGGGGAGGTAGAGGACATTCATACCACCCTCATCAATGAGGTGTTTCCTGTATCACTTCTGGGTTTGTAGCTACCATCTCCAAATGAGCTGCAAGTATTCTTAGACTAAGTGTGGGGGACAATGATGGAAGATCAGCTGAGTATGAGTACCACTCATATTTCAGTACTATGGCTATAGTGACTTGCAAGAAACACTCTACTGTGAATTGATAAATAACATACTATGGCTAGAGTGGCCTCATTCACATGGAATGTTAGGCCAAACTGTGGCTTAGTATGAACCAGCAAGTGTGCTGGTGCACAGTGAGAACATAATCCCAAGTTAATATCACTCCTTAATTCAGGTAATTTAGACTAGCATTGCTGTAATTTTTTGAGGTGAAGGAAAGTATGACCCAAAAACCTGGTTGCAATCCACAGCAGTCCATTATGAAATGGAGAGTCCCTCCATTAATAATCCATCTAGTCAGTACCCCGGCTGCTGTTTCCCTAGAGCCACAGAGGTCAGAAAAGCTACTTGCAATATCTATTTCTCTTGATTCTTCAGCCTACTGTGAAGATGATTTTTAAAATCCAAAAGAAGACAAAATGTTTTCCAAGCTATTGGCAGTGATGATGAGGCTTGGCAAGGAGCCTGAAGGCTCTACGCAGATGGACAATTCATCCAAACTCCACAATGAGAGGTTGATGTGGGAAAGCATAGCTTAATAAAAAGGACTTATATAAGACACAGGGATCATTTTAGGCTATTACATCTAAATAGAGGAGGCACTATGGATGGAAGCATGATTGACAGCCAGCTGTGTATTCCTCCCCACCCCTGGTGTAAAGCAAACCAATTTTTGGTACAGCAAACCATATTTTTCCATTTCAAAAGTAATAGGCTCAGATTACTCTGTGCATGGCATGGTAAATGTGTTGCCTTTGCTGATGGATTATTGCCTTTCATCTGTTAAATAATTTTTTTTTGTTATTATTTTATTGCATATGCATTGTAAAGCTGCAAGCCTGTGCACAATAACCTGGGAGTAAACACTGTTGAACGAAGTCGGCTCCACTTCTGAGTAAAAATGCATAGAATTGCACCACAGCAATGTAACTCTACACTTGTCCACTCAGAAATAAGTCCTGTTCAGTTTAATGACACGTACTTCTAGGTCAGTACTTACAGGATTGTAGCCAAATGTTGCTTCCAAATGACCTGTTTATTGAGCACTCATCCTGACTTTTTTGCAGGGAGATTAGACAATGCCATCTATTGAGCAATCTATCTGATTTGTTAATGGAGATGTTAGATGCTGCTGCATCGAGCAGTTGTGTGATAAATTGCACTTACAATTTCCCCGTCACTTCTTCAAAAAGCTGTTCTTCAAATAGTCCACTCTTAGGGGGAAGTGTGTTTGTTGTTCAACACTTCCACATCAGCTTTAATTATGCAACCTGAATAATATCTTCCTATATTACGAAAAATGTAAGGCTATCATCATGCTGTAGTTCATGTGGCTGCCAATAGGAGGCCTCACCAACGACAGTGTGATGACAGAAATGCGGGCAAGCAAGCAAACAGTGGGGGGGGCAGGTAGCCCAAGTAAGCTGCTTAATGGGGGGCACTTCAGAGAACGGTTTGCCAAACTGCTCTCTGACATGTATACCCCTCCTTGAAATGCAGGTGGGGCTTCAGCTGAGCTGTGAGGGGAGGTGTCTGGGGTAAGCTGTGAGGAGAGGCAGCAGGTTTGGGTGAGCTGTGAGGGGATCTGTGAGGGAATGGATGTGAAGAAAGGGAGGTTGGCAAAGGGGTTGGTGGAGTTGATAGGTGGCAGCCCCTAGTATATTTATATATAAATGATAGGTGTTTTGTACATTTTTAAAATGGTATGATGTATTTGTGTTTATGTTTTTAAAAGTGTTGTATGTAACTTGAAGACGTTTGGGTAACAAGCGACTAACGAGCAGTAAATAAAGTAATTTTAACTATTTCTATTTGGGACAAATTAGCTAAGAGATTCAAGAGGGACCTGTGGCCCTCCCAGCCAGCACAGCAGGTGGTCAGGAAGTGGTTGTCCCCAATATTGGGAGGGCCACAGGCTCCCCATCTCTTGTGTCTTCTGCTTACTTAGTATGTGGATAGTGTAACTATATAGATTAGCCACTAGATGGCAGTGGGCTTAGTTGTACCTGGGCAGAGTCAGGAGTTTCCTGAGCGTCTTCTGTTCTTACCTAAGAGAACTAAAGTTATGGTCTAGTTCCCTGGCAGGTGCGTCCTCTACATTTTCATGACTGCAAGCCCTTGAACAAGGACTTCTGTAGAAAGTGCTTCGTTGTTCCTGGTGGTGGTGATATCCCCGTTTGGCTCAAAGGCCCCCCAAGTGGTGAACACCATATTAAAGCTAAAATATACACTAAACTACAATAAAAATGACTTCCCTCAGTCTAGCACATCAAAGATAGAAAGGACTAAAACTACTAAATTAATTTATGAAACTTTTTTTAAAAAATAAAATAAAATCTCAGGTATAAATTCTCACAGTTTGAGTTCCCAGAATTCCCTGATCATCCAAAACTCTTTCTTTGTAGCTGTTTTGTTAACTTAGTACGGTATGTCAGTAACCTTTGTCAATGTAACTGCATGCTTTCGAAATCCTTGCTTTCCACAGCTTTAGATGTTGCATGTTTAGTTATTGTATGCTTGTTCTTTTTAACCAAGCTGCACAATTACTGCTTTATTTCCCAGTCCACCAAAATATTTGACTACATCAATTTCCTTTTGATACCTATTTCTACCCTTTTTAACCTCTAGTTCTGTGAGTATTTCAAAGCCATTGGGTCTATTTCAAAGAATCCTTTTGAACTCGAGCGTAGTTATTTTCTTTGTTATCATTTCAAAGGATCCACCTTCCCCCTGAGTTTTAGGAAATATAATTTTATTACTGTCTGGACTTGCTACTTCACAGAGCTTTCCTCTCCGAAAAACATTTTCTTCACAGCGTGTTTTTAGGAAGAATATATCTCACAGATAACCAGGATTGCCAACTGACCAGAAAAAAACACCACAGTTGAGCCTGTTCTTGTGCCTTTAACTGCAGATTGATCTACAAAAATCAGAAGGTAAAGCTTTTTACAGCATAGAGGCAAAAAATTACTACCTGCAAATGAAAATGCTACTGCCACAGCATCTGATGGAAACTGGCAAGCCTACAGTGGAAAGTGGAAACACACACACCAACATTCAACAAAGAAAGAAATGGACTCTTCTGTCAAAACGTAGTTTGATTTAGTTACTGAAAGTGTTTATTTCAGAGATGAGGAACCTGTGGCCTTCAAATGTTGTTGGATTCCAGCTCTTATTAGCCAACAGCCAGTATGGCCAATGGTCAGTGACAATGGGAGTTGTAATCCAATAAATAACTATTGGAAAGCAATATATTCTGCACCTGCAGTTTATCTACTTGATGAAATTATTTGGTTTCATATGGAAGCTCATTTGCCTTCAGGCCTCCTCTGAAAGAATCATGGTCTGGCAAAGATAACAGAGAATTCTCATAGTGGAACTACAATTCCCAGAGTTCCCTAGAAAGAGGAAATGCTGTTGAACCAGTTGATATGTATAGTATAGATGCCACAGTAGCCACACAATGTTGTGAGATCCAGGGCCAGTGTCAAGTTGCAACTTGCTTATTGATTCATCAAAAACAATCCCAATTAAAGTGACTTGAACCCAACTACTCTGGTTTGACTGGATAGTGAGCTATTCAGTTCCCCCGAGAAAATGTGAAATGAAGCTAATTCTGCGGTGGTATCCACCCCACATCAAACACTGGGGAAGCTGCAATAGCTGAAGGGGGCCTGTCTGGAGCAACTGGCGAAATGTAAATATGCTTTCCAAAATCACAAGTTGACATATTAACAGTGTGACATTGAAACAGCTCTTTGATTAAATTGTGACCTGTGGAAGCCACAGCACCTTTGCTTTACCCAGCCTGCCTTTATGACCGCACAAATTCCTATACCAACACCTTGCTTTTTTCTAAGACCATGTAGCACCTTAGCTGCAGAGGATAACTTGACAGGACTGGGAGCGTAGCTTTCTTTTATGGATGTACTGCACTGTAACACAACCACCTTATAATGTCAAAAATTGCCATAGTAACGGCTCATTTCATGTTGACTAGGGGGATAAAAATTCACACAACATACATACACAGTAACTTTCTGGCATATAGCTACAGGCTAGCCCATGGCACCTTTTACTCAGGGCAGCCTCCCCCTCTCCCTCTTCCAATATGTGTGTGGGCTTGTCAAGTGTATTGCCTCCTAATTTTGCACTTGAATGGCTGATGAAACAGAAAAGGAAGTCTTCAAGCTGCTCGGTGTATTTATTAATAAATCTTGCCTTTCTGTCCATTGAGTGCTGCTTACTAGGAGGGGCAAGGTGGTGGGCAGGCAGGTGTGGTGCAAATGCACTAACAGGAGTGCGGGATTGGGTCCACTGGTGCATTTGCTCCACGCCAACCTCCCTACCACCTTGTCCCTTCCAGTAACTTTTCTCAATTAAATATGAGATGTTTAGGATTTTCCATTGAGTCACAGCATATTTACTTGCGCCTGTGGTTCTGTCTGTCCTTTCTGAAGCTGCAGCTTGCAGCATGCATTAGGTCCTCTTTTGTACAAACTATGCTGTAAAAACACAAGCTATCTCTGAGCAGATCTGCAGAGACGCAGCAGCTAATCTTACAGCCGTGTCAGAAAAAGGCAGCTTGGAAGACAATCACCCCCTTAACTGCAACCTTTCATACATGCTTCCTCCATCAAGACTATTTTTAAGTGAGGCAAAACCAAAGGCTTTATTGATTCTTGTGCTTTCCATTGAAATATTACTTTAAGCCCTCGGCAGAGTGTTATGAAATCGTCCCAAAGGAAAGGTCATGTTGGGTGTGTGCATGCAGGAATACCAAGTGTGCATGTTCAAGGAAAAGGACAGCTTAATCCCACCTCAATCCCCTCAGTTTTCAAAGTGTTACTTTTGGCAGAAGTTGGTTATGTAAGGAGTAAAAGGTTTTAGGATACCAGCCTGTGAAATGCAAGGGCCTAGCATTACTCACATGTGGTGCTTTATGTGACTATAGAGGGCTCTGAGATGTCAGTACACTCCCATATCCTCCGACATTTCTCCAATGAAAATAGGGACATACTATTCTATTATTATTTATTATTATTATTATTATTATTATTATTATTATTATTATTATTATACCCCACCCATCCCAATGGGTTGCCCCAGCTGCACTGGGTGGCTTTTAACATAGATAAAAATATAATAAAACACTGAACATTTTAAAACTTCCCTATACAGGGCTGCCTTCAGATATCTTCTAAAGGCTGTATAGTTACTTAACTTCTTGGCTTGGGGGTCACATAATTCCAAACCCTCCAACATTTATCCGATGGAAATAGGGACGTCCTACCAGTTGGCCTAAGGGACACGGGTGGCGCTGTGGTCTAAACCACAGAGCCTAGGGCTTGCCAATCAGAAGGCGGTGGTTCAAATCCCCGCAACGGGGTGAGCTCCCATTGCTTGGTCCCTGCTCCTGCCAACCTAGCAGTTCGAAAGCACGTCAAACTGCAAGTAGATAAATAGATACTTCTCCAGCGGGAAGGTAAACGGCGTTTCTGTGCACTGCTCTGGTTCACCAGAAGTGGCTTAGTCCTGCTGGCCACATGACCGGGAAGCTGTCTGTGGACAAATGCCGGCTCCCTCGGCCTATAGAGCGAGATGAGCTCACAACCCCAGAGTCGGCCGCAATGGTCAGGGGTACCTTTACCTTACCAGTTGGCCTAGGCCAGTTAGCCCCAGGTCCCAGAGTTCATTTTTTGCATTCCAGACCATTTTATGCAGTTTCTCTTGAGTCCTCAGTATTTCATGAACATGAAATCTTTCCACATTCATTTCTGTAGAGCAAATTTACAGTCCAAATTTGTCCTGTGTTTAAACAAAAACATTGACTTAAAGGCAATTTTATATTTGCACTAGAATGCCCCAAGTCCAGTTCTGGCCATGTGCTACTTATTGTGTGGACCTGTGTATGAAATGGGCTAATAATGTGGTTTGTAGGGTAGTAAACAGAAGTATCTGTGCTTTATTCACAAAAGATCTGTGGGAAAGTGTTAAAAATTATTGCCAAATCTCTTCTGCATACTAGCTCTATGGAATTCTTAACAAACAAAAAAGAGCTAAAAAGCAGACATTATACCATAGTCAAAAAATTTAAAGGCTTAAGAGCGCTGTCTTTTTTGAGCCAGAGGATAAAATATCAGAAGCAGCCACTTCATTGTGTTCGTTGCATGCTAGCCCTTTAAAGTCCCCCAGGTTCCCCTTGGCTCCAAAGTATATTGAAAATGAGAATGCCCAAGCATTAACCATCTCATGACCATTGCCTTCATGACTGGGAAGAAACAGCAGCATGGTTTTTTCCTGTGCATGTAGGAATCTTAGCAGCATACCTATATACTTAGTCCCCACAGAGTTTCAAACACCTGGTCAAAACTTGTTTATTTCAGGAGGCCATTGCACTCCAAATGCTTCTCAGATGTTTCACTTTATAAAAAAAAAAGTTAAAAAGTCTTGAGGTTTTAAATTATGGGGGTTTAATTTATGTTTTAAATTTTGCATATTGTCTACTTTATTGTTGTAAGCCACTGATACCAACATGGTGAGAATCAGGATAAATGTGTTTTAATACACCTTTTCTGTTTGAATGTTCAAAGTGTTTTAAACAATCATCTCAGCAAACCTTTGCAATAGTGTTGTTCTTTATTTTTCTAACTTAACATGGAAGCTGGTCTGCTTTTAAACCACAAAGGATTTACTTTTAGGCTCCAAGAAGCACTCAGTGGCTGACACACACACACACCATTTTTGTAAATGTAAAAATCCAGCAGTTACTCTGTCTCCAGCCTTTCCTTAAGTGAAAAACACAGGTTCCTTGTTAGGTAAAGAGCAGAAGTAATGACAAACACTGCCGTTTTTATATGAGCAAAGCTGGAGATATAATTTTAGGTCGTGTACTAGGTAAAGAAGTCAATTCAAGCCAAGTGGGATAGCATTATCTAGAGGAAATGCAACCCTCAAAATTGCTGTTGTTAATAATTCCAGATACACCACAGAGCTACCTTCCCTCTGAGGCGGCTGACTGGAAGGAAGCAATTCCAGAATCTCACTCAAATAAGCCTAACATGACTCAGCACAAAATGTCATTTTTTACAACCATCCTGTATAGCAGAGATGGGGAACCTGTGGCACCAAACCAGAAGCAAACTCAGCTGTGGAAGGGGCTTTGCAAAAAACAATAACCCAGCATGGGTGAAGCGAAACATCACTCTCTTCTATCGGCCGATGGCCCTTTGCAAGCCCCCCTCCCCCACTTCACAATATCTAGACAAATGTGGATTTGGGAGTACCTTGAGCAGGGGGAAATGTCTGTGTTATCTGGACATTTATTTATTTTTTTCTTTGCAAACATTTATCAAAAAATAAAAATATGTAAGCATGCAACCTTTACAACAGTGATTACAGTACTGAATATTCCACCCCACTTCATTCATATAATCCATTTGCTAATTCAGCATTTCTTTTCAGAGTCTGAGGATATGTGAAAACAACTTTTCACAATTTCATTTGTTGATCAGATCCTGAGGGAAATTCACACAATGCTCACAGAGAACCAGATATGCACTAGATAACTTCAACATTTGGCGTTTCTATCATCAGTTTTCATGCAGACTGTCCATAAAAAATAATTGACTCTTATTGATTGCCCAGCAGTTGGAACCATATTGAGAAGGTAAAAGCTATCACAGATTGGTGGTCTCCTAAAATGACCTGATATTGCGAAAAGGACAAGTACCGGTACCTTTGTATAAAACAACTGCTATAAAATCCTTCAAGGAAGTGAATTTGCTGTGGGGTTAAGCCAGGCATAATGTTGATGAAATGCTGAGCAAGATTTTGGGGAAAATGTCTTGCTTGGCTGTATCTGAAAGAAAGAACTGCATGCTCTTTTCACATTCCTACATGGGGTAAACACCACCATTATTATCGATCTAGTCATGAGAGGCATAATACTAAAACAGTTCTTGCATTCATTGACTGTATAATGTTTTTACATCAGATGAGCGGAAGGGATGTATTATTTCATTCATAAACACTTGCATGCCGTTGTCACAGTTGAAGTGGTTCCCCAGAGAGGTAAATAGTTTCTCTACCATACTATAGGCAAATATTCTGATAGCTCAGTGTCTTTAAGAGTCAATAGCTAAGTACTCCAACGCATCACATTTTCTTTAAGTTCTGAAAAACTACCTCTATTTAAATCCCATTAAATAAATATACTGTGGATTTAGTGCCTGCCTACTTAAATCAGTAGGATTGCAACATTTCCATTCAAGCAAGTTTGCTGCTCCAACACTTCCTCTTGCTTCCGAGAATCAAATATTCATCTTGAAGCGGACAGGAAATATATCAGACTGCCTCTGATATGCCAGTCCCCTTTCTATGTAGCCAAGGGAGGAAATGACTGAACATCATGAAAAGGAGATCTGAGCTCACAGGCCGTCAACGGTGACTGATGAAGAATCCTCCAGAGCAACTGAAGGACGCTCCCTTTCATCGGTATCACAGTTGCTGGGTGGAAGGCTGATAGTGTTGGGCTCACATGGGCAACAGCCAACTCCTCCTTTCCGGCTGTTTGGCCGATTCCGAAGGGAGGCGTGGAAGTCTAACGATAACACTATTAGACGGTATAGTTGCAGCATCACAATTAAGATATTCTTAGCTGTGAAAAAGACCAGCATCTGGTTAATGACTTGGAAATAGCCCATCAGTATCAAGCGCACCACGAGGAAAGGGCCATCTTGAATGAACAAGCTGATGCCAATGTTCCATAGGTCTGCACTGTATCTGCAAAGAAGCAAACTGAAGACCCTCTTTGAGGAGCCTGGGCGACCGCAGCCAACATGTTGCACTACAAACAAGGAAGACCATTGTTATTATTATAGTAACATCAAGTGAAGCATCATATGAAGTCCTCATGATCGTTCACTGGCATTTTCATGCAAATTTTCTGACTAAGCTTGTATGCAATTTTGCTTAATATACACATTTTTTGCAAAGCTAGGTTACCTAATAAAATGATTTTTTGTGTTTTGTTTTCACTAATATATTATTATTATTTTTCAAAACTGGAGAACTGATTGGAAAATTCAGAGAAGTGTGAATTTTTAAGGGTGGCAGAGTTTCAACTAGTGTATTGTTTTGGAAGTGTGAATTAGGTTGGTTCACCTTTAAATGAGAGCTGAATTGAATTTCTCCTGCATCCAAAGCTTTCATTCATAGAAGTAAGATTACATACGGGACCTACGGGACTGCCTCTCCTGGTATGTCCCACAGAGGAACTTGCGGTCTTCAAACAAAAACATCTTGAAGGTCCCAGGCCACAGAGAGGTTAGGCTGGTCTCAACTAGAGCCAGGGCTTTTTCGACTGTGGCTTCGATCTGGTGGAGCACTCTTTTACAAGAGACTAGGGCCCTGCGGGACTTGACATCTTTCCACAGGGCCTGGAAGACAGAGCTGTTCCACCAGGCCTTTGGCCAGGGCACAGCCTGACTCCCTCCTTTGGCAATCTTCACAGAACTCTAGCCCAATGGTTGCCATCAATTTGATTTGAATTAATTTTATAATGAAATGATTTTAGAATGTTGTATTATTTTATTGTTGTTAGCCGCCCTGAGCCCGGCTTTGGCTGGGGAGTGCGGGATATAAATAAAATTTATTTATTTTATTTTATTTATTTACAGGAGCCAGCAGTTTATGATCTCAGGTGTGGCAATTTCTGTGATTTGCTATCTACAGTGTAGAACTGCAGGTATGCTTTCACTCCCATGTTACATTTCACATGTGAATGCCAGTGTAGAGACTACTTCTGGGATCTGCAGAAATCCACTTTAGTGCCACATGTGAACTTTGCCATCTCAGCTAAGTGACTGCTTCTTGTAAAGGGCTTTAGACAGATGCCAGCAACCCAGAACTTTTCACGAGACAAGAAGGCAGTTGTTCCCATTGGCTTATGTTACGTTTAAGGAAGTCAGAGTGGCATAAGCTTCTGGTGGGGGAAGTTAGTCCTTGCTAATCAAGGTTTCAATGGAGAGGGTTTTTTCTTTATTTAGTGGCATGTAGGATAACCCCCTCCATAAACTCTTGAGTTAAATCCTTGGAATTTGTTACTGTCCCTCACCCGCAAGATCCAGGGGGAACTGCAGCATGCTCCAAGTCCATACGGCTAGGATTGCATACACGACAGCGCGGTTGGTCCTAAAATTAACAAAAATGAACGACATATACTTAAAAAGCAATCCCTCCAAAGTATATGGAATGCCATCATATTAAAATGCAACCAAGTCCAGCTCAGGGGGCTGGGAACTTCTTAGGACCCCTCAATACAGTGGTACCTCAGGTTAAGAACTTAATTCATTCTGGAGGTCCATTCTTAACCTGAAACTGTTCTTAACCTGAAGCACCACTTTAACTAATGGGGCCTCCTGCTGCCGCTGCGCCACCGCCGCACAATTTCTGTTCTCACCCTGAAGCAAAGTTCTTAACCTGAGGTACTATTTCTGGGTTAGCAGAGTCTGTAACCTGAAGCGTCTGTAACCTGAAGGGTCTGTAACCCGAGGTACCACTGTAGTGTGAAAATTCATGGAATCCAATCCAGGTATAGAAATAATGTTAAGGACATTTTACAAGACCAAAGACCCAATTTTCCCAGTTATTAACCAAAACATACTATAAAACAATCCAGCCTGAAAACAAGACATCCAATTAAGGTTTTTTAAAAAATAAATAAATCCAAGCTTCCGTGTGTGTTGGCAGGACCCATTAGCAAAACTGCAGCCCAAGAGTTTGATTGGCATTTGTGAATTTATTATGGCATTCTGGCATGGTTACAGTAATGTCTCCCAGACACTTGTACTCAGAATCTCAGGATGAGGAATGACCAAATAATATCCTATGTGCAGCATCCAGCTTCTGGCCTGTATCCTCCTGCCTAGTGCAAAGCGAAAATATAGCTCAGAAACTAATTGGATATGGGGAACTTGTGAGGTGGTGATAAGGCAGTCAGTGGTATGTGCAGGGGACAAAGCATGTTCTATATAGGTCATGGCCTGGGATTCCTGAACAAAGGTATAATTCCCCTAATGGTCTCTTATAGCAGACTCCTATGCATGTCTGCTCAGAAGTAAGTTTCGTTGAATTAAACAGGGCTTGCTTCTGAATAGACTTGCATAGGATTGAGCTATCAGCAACTCTTGGGAGCTGCTCTGTTTTGCATTTCCCCTTACACTGGGACATCTCAGTCCTAGAGGCACATGTAGTGTCTGTTGCAATTTATTAAAATATTTGCACCCCTCCCCTTTTATCAAGCAACAAAAATGCAATGAAGTGCAAAACCAAAAGGACAATAGAGACAACAATCAAATAACAAATGAAACAATGATATAACAGCAATTAAATTAGTTCTGTAGCTATCTTAGATACTAGCAGCAGTTTCAAATACATAGTATCAAATACCCAACTGTGAAATAATGTTTTTAACTAGTACCCCAAACTCTCCTTGTCTTGAATGTGTCCTTGAGCCAGCCTACGCATTAGACAATGATGTAGCAGCTGATTACTGCTTGGAAGTACTATTATGCATGTTACAGTGAATGTTCAAAATCAGGAGAATTACTGCATGCAAATATTGCCAAACCCAAATATATTTTGTGTATGCCTAAAAATTGATTCCTGCTTTGGGAAATCCGTGAGTGAGTGCTGACAGTAGGTGGCTATCAACATTCACTGTCTAAGATGGGTGCACCCCTGAGATTCCTTATCTTTGTAACATTTCTCTGGGATTGACAGCATTCACATGTGAACGTTTCCATTTGCCTAATTTCAGATATTTGCTGAATCCGGAATGCTGTAAACCATTGTAATTCAGCAATTCTGGAATGAGACATTTTGCTTAGAAGCAGTACTGCTGAAAAAGGCAGAAAGACGCCGTGTCTAAGAGCCATTCATATTTAATCAACAGGAAACAAGTTTGTTCCATTACCCTTTGCAGATGTCATTGTTGTGTGCTACAGTATTCCCTCATTCCCACTTCTGCTGTCTGCAGGTACCGATCAGAAGCTAATGACTGAATCTCTATGTAATGCAGATGTTGCATTAGTCTAACATAGGTAAATGGGCAGCGAGATAGAGAAATACACTATCTGTGCTATCACTCCATTCACCTAGTAATGTAGGCATTGCCTCTGAAATCTCACACCGCAGTAAATGAGCTACAGCTAAATCCCATTGAAAGCAAAGGAACAAGTCAGTTGAGATTAGCTTTTGTAGCACTGCTGTTCAGTAGAACTCAGGAATGCCTAACTTTCTTTTATTGTTATTTAGCTGGATGCCTTTCATTTGCAAAGTGATACAGAACACTGCAGTTCTTAAATTCACAATCCTACTTGGACAAAAATTGCATCTTCCTATTTATCTGAAGAACATCTAGACTTTTCTGGTGAAGTTCTTCAGGGACTGACACGACCAAGGCCTCCAAAATAATGGGTGTTCTAGCAAATTACCTACCTCACGTTCTCAATTTCCATGGTCTCACTTGTGAATTCAAGTATGTCTGCTGCAGTACCCACAAACATAAGAAGGAGCTGCGACAACTGGTCCCGGGTGATTTCACCCCCAATGGGAAGAAGCCATCTCCCAATGATAAGCAGCAGTAGAAAGGTCTGGTGGAGACCAAGCATCCAAACTGACTCACACACAGCGGAGATTGTGTTGACAAATTCTATGGCCTGTTGCAAAGAGCCATAAAAACAAGAATCAACACAGGAACTGTGGGAAATATGAACAGATACAGGAGTAGGGATGCGTGATTCGGTCAATTCCCGTCTCTCTCCATTTCTCATTAGTCCAATCTTAATTACAATTCTCCACATCTCCACATTTTAAATCCTCCCCCCAAATACCAGTATTTTAGTGTGAATACATACTTTTGTATGCAATTTTGCCTAAAATATACATTTTTGTAAAGAAATTTCCCCAAATAATGATGCCTTTAATATGCTATTTTTATTAATAGATGCATTTAGATGC
Source organism: Podarcis raffonei (assembly GCF_027172205.1). Taxonomy (NCBI): domain Eukaryota; kingdom Metazoa; phylum Chordata; class Lepidosauria; order Squamata; family Lacertidae; genus Podarcis; species Podarcis raffonei. The sequence continues at coordinate 28,313,446 of NC_070606.1, forward strand.
ACAACTAACCCTGATATCACTGGATGGAACAAGGTTTTTGGTTGTAACTGCTTTAAGAATGTTTTCAACCGTAATTGCTTTTAGAAAGTTTTAACTCATTTAGAATATTTCTGTTTGTAAATTGTGAGTCTTTTTGCCACCCTGGGTTCCTTGGGGAGTATGTACAAATTACTTGGCTCAGGAACTTGCAAAATTCGATGAAGTGCAAATTTTGAAGGACGGCTGTGTTTCATTTCCAATATTGTGCCAATTAGGCAGGTTTGCCTTTAAATGTGAACTGGATCAGATTTCTTCCTCATCCCTATACCTGAAGCAGGACCGATGGTTTTCAGTACTTCTAAAAAACCCAATATGTTGGACTCATCTGAACACTCAGCAAAAGCTACCCAAAGGAAGCTTGGCGGTGTTCTGCCACTAGAGGCCAATTCACATGACTGTTCAGTGCATGGCAGGTGTGGAAGATGAGGTCAGTTCATGTCGCCCTGGCCTCATGACAATCTGAATGGATTGGTTTCATGAAGTCTGACAGTGCACGAAGGTGCCTTGTACTGAGTCCATAGGCCCAGCTACCCCAGTATCATCTGCTCTGACCAAGAATGGCTGCTTAAGGTCTCAGTTTGGGGGTCTTTCTCAGTGATGCTGAAATCCCAGGAATAGAACTTGACATTTGCTCCATCACTAAGAGTAGCCCTCCAGAAATTTTAGGACTACAGCTCCTATCTTCCCAAGGACCAGTGACCTGCCTTAGTACAAAGCAGCTTCCTATATTCCTAATCCTGCTTTTTCAGGGTTCCTGATCGTGTGGAGCTCTGCCTAAATAATAATAATAATAATAATAATTATTATTATTATTATTATTATTATTATTATTATTTAGACCCTGCCCATCTGGCTGGGTTTCCTCAGCCACTCTGGGCAGCTTCCAACAAAATATTAAAATACAATAATCTGTTAAACATTAAAAGCTTCCCTAAACAGGGCTGCCTTCAGATGTCTTCTAAAAGTCTGGTAGTTGTTTTTCTCTTTGACATCTGGTGGGAGGGCGTTCCACAGGGTGGGTGCCACTACTGAGAAGGCCCTCTGCCTGGTTCCCTGTAACTTGGCTTCTCGCAGCGAGGGAACCACCAGAAGGCCCTCGGTGCTGGACCTCAGTGTCCGGGCAGAACGATGGGGGTGGAGACGCTCCTTCAGGTATACTGGACTGAGGCTGTTTAGGGCTTTAAAGGTCAGCACCAACACTTTGAATTGTGCTCGGAAACGTACTGGGAGCCAATGTAGGTCTTTCAAGACCGGTGTTATGTGTTCTTGGCAGCCGCTTCCAGTTCATTGGCCACTCCCACATAGGAAGATACACATAGGAAGATACACATAGGAAACATGCTTTTTAGTGTGCAGGGGCAGAATCTGCTCCTAGCCACTTTTGGCTCATTCACTGCATTTGTGGACATTTGAGGGTTATAAAGGTATATGCATCCTGGCAGCACTTCTTGACTTGGTGCCAGAGGTTTGTGGTTCACAGATCCTTGAAATGACCCAGTTTTCTGGACCAAATGCTTTCGGCATTACTCATTCTGTAATATGACTTGAATGGAAAGAGATATTTGATTGCTTTCACCTCACCACAAAGTAAAGAATTTACTTCTTTATGCTGGGGGAAGGGAGGGGGGCAAAGAAGCCATTTCTAATTACAATCATCTTGGCTAAAGAGGGATATAAGGACAGATATAAGACCCAGCCTAGCCACCTTTGATACACACTTTATTCCATTTTATAATACATATTATAGATAGTGCCTTGATAATGCCAAGGAAGTAATTTGCTAAACCTAGAAATGGATTAATAATGAGAGGAAGCTGTATTGTTATTGCCACAAATGTTGAAGGGGGGAAACCCTAGACCAGGCATGGCCAAACTTGGCCCTCCAGCTGTTTTGGGACTACAACTCCCATCATCCCTAGCTAACAGGACCAGTGGTCAGGGATGGTGGGAATTGTAGTCCAAAACATCTGGAGGGCCAAGTTTGGCCATGCCTGCCCTAGACCATTTCCACCCAAGGCACCAAATGCCATGAGCATAACAAACTGTGCAGGCATTTGGTATTATAATGGCATAGAGGACAAAATTCTTGTTCTGTAATTATATTCTGATTTTTACCCTGAGACCTGCATATAAGGCAGTATATTATTATTATTATTATTATTATTATTATTATTATTATTATTATCATCATCATCAACAACAACAACAACAACAACAGTACTATAACAATAATTAGTGGAAATAAGCATACTTCAAACCATTGTTTATGAAGCTGGTTTGTTTTCACTAAGCGGAGTTCAGATTAACCACAGTTGAATCACTATAGACTGTGATTAATCTAAAAAGAAGTGGAAGCTTGGTCTCTTTAGGACCGTACCAGAGGGTGAGCATGTGACTTCAAGGGCAGGTTTGGCTCATTCTTGTAATACTAAACCCTTGAGATATTGCATTTGTGTGACATTATCTGCCACAGCGTCATTGCACAACTTAAGGACACTCTTTTAAAAGTAGGTGTCTTAGAAGACCTCACAACTGATAATACAACACAATTTGCAGTAGTAGAATTCAAGTTAGTTCAGACGCCAACATTTCAAGAATTAAGTAGATGCTGTCATTTCATGAGACCCTGCTTACCGTTCCTATTATGGGACCATCTATGACCTTGCTTTGATAAGCGGGTTCATATTTTGGAGTGAATGGCCGCATATCCGATTCATTATGGCAAGCCTGCAATAAAAATTCAGTTCAGGGGATAAATCAGTCTCTAATTCTGTATAGACATTAATTAAAATAACCCATATTGCTTAACACTGCTGTAATGTGTGGACCCTCCTACACTGTTCAGGTAACACGAGAAACTCCAGAACATGTGTAAAGAGTCCATGTGCCAGCATTGTCCCAGTTTTGAAATGATCCACACTGGGGTGGGAGGAGCCACAGCATAAGCTTCTCCTCCCTCCAGGCTTCTCAGATTGCAGGCAGGAAGGAGCTCATTTGGCACACACATGATGTAAGAAGGGCCCCTGTGAATATCTTCAGAACAGCAACTGACAAACAATATTTTTATTGCATAAAGATTGTGAGGGAAGGCAACAGAGGTAAACAGTGAAAATCATTTGAATGTAGGGCAGCAATCCTTCTGTACCAGAAAAAGGATGTGTGGTTGAAAACTGAATTTGACTCTCATTGACTTGTTCATTATTTAACTGGGGGAGACCATTAAAAACATCTAAAGTGGAAAACTGGATGAGGTTTTTTAAAGAGTGGCTGGAGAAACCGAGCCAGATGGGCGGGGTAGAAATAATAAATTATTATTATTATAACCTATCTTCCTAACAATCTCTCATTTCAGGCCAATAAGAAGCTCATTCTGGAATTTTTGACTGAGTTGCAAGCAACAGAATATTTTGTTCCTCTCACATTTCTTCCAAGGAAGAGCAGAAGTATGTCTCTTATCTCTCTCACCCTTTCACATTTGCATGCAGTATGCTTCGGAAGTAAGGCAGATGTCAAAAGCTGAGAGACTTAGGCTGCAACCCTCTGCACACTTTTCTAGAAGCAAGACCCATTGAGTATTGGAGGCCTTTGCTTCTGAATAAATGTGCAGAACTTTGGGCTGTTAAGTTGTGACCAAGAAGTTTCCGGTTCAGATCTCCCTTCTGCCATAGATTCATTAGGATAACCTTAAGCAAGCCTCAGTCTCAACTCCTCATCTGCAATAACGGGATAATAAACACTGATCAAATTTACAAGGTGGTTGTAAAGATTAATGAAGTAATATATGTACAGCATTATGAACCCTCTGAATGCTGCATACTGAGTTGTTTTATTTGACCAAAGTATCCATTGGCTTTCAGCTGGAAACTGAAATTTCATTCAGCTACTCACAGGTGTACCTCACACCACTTTACTAAACACAGATTAGATTGTAAACTGAACGCAATGGATGAGTGAAGTTAGGGCACTGGGGGCCCCATATTTTGTATATTAAAAGACTGTGAATCCTCTCAGACATAGGAGCCAACTCCTAGGGGCTGAGGTCCCTTCAGCCCCACCCCCATAAAATATTTGAGGGGTCCCTCCCCCAAAGTTGATGGACATTGCCATTCAAATGGTGTGCATGTGCCATGTCTTGTGATTGATTATGCGGGGCAGGGCTTACCTCCCCCACCCCCCACAATATTTTATTCAAATTGGCACCCATGATAACAGCCAAGGCTTTAAGGAGAGCCAGGGACTAGGATTGGGCAGGCATGAAACCTGCTATACCACCTTGGGTTGAGCAAATGTACTCTCCCATCTGCCTGTCTGTCTCTCTGTCTCTCTGCCTGCCTGCCTGCCTGCCTCTATCTATCTATATCTATCTATCTATCTATCTATCTATCTATCTATCTATCTAATCTCTGATTGAATGTGATTCTGTGATTCTCAAATACTTTGAGACCTGCATCTGCTGATCAGCTTCAAACAGGTTTGTGAAAGTACACCTGACCATGTAGACATTTTGATCTTGTTTCAGGAAGAAGATTATTTGATTTCTCTCTCTCTCTCTCTGCACTCAGACTTCGTTTTCAAGTCAAAACAGGCATTTTGAGGCATGAAGGTCTCTCCTTGTATCCTCAAAAATGTGCCATGGTTATGTTTTTAACAAAGCAACATTTAATTTAATATCCCCTTTATTTCCGTATATATTTAGAACTGCTGCCAGCAGACTGAGATTTTCTGCTACGACAGGGTCAAAGGTAAGCTGCAATTTCAGTGCAGATTCTCATGTCAAGAGGGAATTACAATACATCTTTTATATTTGCTTTGCTTGTAAACTCCAGAGATAACGAGTGTCAATTGTGTTGTTGGAAGGAGTCTCCGGTTCTCTGGAACTGCCTTTTGTAGGAAAGTTGTAGTCATTGTGGACCTCAAACTAGTTATGGCATTAAATGTGTCTTTGCATTTAAAGTACATTTTTAAAAAGGAAAAAAAACCTGACAATTAACAGCATCAGAACAAACATGAAGAAAGAAATTAACCAATTCATCTCCTGTTACAGTCGTGAGGAAAATTCCTCCTCTAAAGCTAGTGTTCGCCTTGGAAGAAAATTCCCCATTGGTGCGGATTTGCATTCTTAAAAACCTATTGATGCAATCTGGCTGTTTAAAAAAACCTGCATCTTACTTGCACACATACACACACATTTAATGCCATGCAGTTCTCCCATGGCTATGCAACGAAACACTTGGAATGATGTCAAGACTGCAATTGCTTTACCAGAAACAAAGCAGTCCTATAATTTCTAGTTACTGCTTGGAACATGTTTTACAATGTGAGATTATATATATATATATAATCGCAGCTGTGTACATAATGGCCTGGTTTGCACATCACCCTAAGTGAATCTCAGCTTATAGAGAATGTGTAAGCATGTGGGCTCTGGGAGAGGTTTGCAACCACTTTGCTCCTCTCTGGCCTTTTGACTGCTGTGTCACACTGAGCTGAGCCAATTTTTGCCTCACTGTGTCATCTGAAGATATGGTTAACTCTCGCCTTACTAACCATCCTGCTCAGCCCTGCCAACTGCTGCTGAGGAGAGAGCTTAACCACAAGTCCCATTTGGATAGCCTGCAAAACCATGGCTTTGCTCAGCGCAACGTGGCAGCAAAAAAAGGACCAAAGAGGTTGCAGATTCATCTTTCGGAGTCCGCACACTCACATGTTGATGTTAAACCATGGTTTGGGTTAGTGTGGTGTGCAAGCCTGGCTACCATTAACAAAGTGCACTGCAAGATAATACTGAACTGTTTGGCCCTCTTCAGATGTTACTCAGGGAGGAGAATTCTCGTAGATAGAAGGAGTGAGGTTGTGCTGCCAAGTTAGCCTGCCCCAGGAAGTTCCTGTGCTGAGTGGGAACATCTGAAGAGAAACCTCTATGTACAAGAATAGTTGTGTGTGGCATGGGGCTAGCTCAAACCTGCAGCCTCGCCAGCACAGACCCACTCCAACATGGGAGAGCCTTCTATACTTGAAGAGAACTTAAAGTAACTGCTTTATTTTATTGAAATGAGATGCTTATTATTCATCTCTCTTGCTCTCTCCCAGTTATGCAGTCGACTTGATTCATTCATGAGGTTATAAAAACGTGGCCTTTTCTTTTTTATTATTAATAATATGACAGATGAATTTTTAAACGTGCAATAAATGGACTTTGCATGCACAATGGAAATATCCCAAACCACAATTTTTACAATAAACCAAACTCCCCCCTCACCTGCAGTAATGCATGAAAAACCAAGCCCTTATCAAAAACAAATGAAGACCATTTTACCTGGGAAAGATTCAGCAATTCTTCCAACTTTTCTGAAATCAATAAGCTGTAAATTTTTCTATAACTGCCATACCCAACACTCTGTTTAGCCTGTTTCTAACATCTGGCATCACTGGAGACTTTCAGAATCTGGATATATATATATATATATATATATATATATATATATATATATATATATAAGCTTCCACTAATATGTGTTGTACAGAATTCTGTTTTTCCTTTCCAACAGGTGTAGCATTTTCTGGCCAATTTTGGCCCCTTTACTGCATACATTTCCAGAAGGCTTTGTAGGGGAAAGTAGCATGAAAAGTGTCCAAGAATAACAACCATGCAATATTGCATGCTATTACAATACTGTATTTTTGCCTTGATTTCCAAAGATGTTACTCAATAGGTGCCTGATGTCTTAGAAGATGCTTGCTCTATTGACTTTGATAACTGGTGGCCCATATGTACCAAAAGCAGCCCAGTTGCATACCCCTCAACTGTCCTAAATTGAGCAGCACATCCTGGAATTAAAGAAGCCATCCCAGCTTCTGATTGGATCCTGGAATGTCCCATTTTGTAGTCCAGTGTTCTGGCATAAGACAGCTGGCTCGTGACAACTGACCAGAAGATGCTCATCTTTTGGGCTTGTGCTCTTGCACGAGTCAGTTACCTCCTGTGAGACCTCAGGATCAAAAAACAAGCATCCTGATTTTGATCAGTGGGATCTTGAAGGTTACACATTCGTGAAGGCTGGGCACTAATGTCTAGAACAGTGGTGGGTAACTCTTTTCAGGTCAACAACTGCATTGTCATGGTGGGACAACTTTCAGGGGTCAGCAGACCTATGCACAATCATACATCCTTAAGATGCACACAGACTCATACACAATCACATACCCATATAAAATCACACAAACAAAGCTATTTCCCATGGAAACAGAGGCATAAGTTTAATTCTTAGTACCTCCACTCAAGTTTCACCTTCCATTTTCTCCAGAAAAAACCAAGTTTGTAAAAAACTTTTTTTAAAATCTGCAGCATCCTATGTCTTTATAACATATCAGAGGGGTGTACAGGAAATTAAAATTAAGTATAAGAGATACTGGACAATAATTCAGAATTTCATTCAGAACAGGCTTGGGTAAATTAACCATGCATCAGAAGAAGAAGAAGAAGAAGAAGAAGAAGAAGAAGAAGAAGAAGAAGAAGAAGAGGAGTTTGGGAGTAGATCGCTGGACCTTGGCGCTCCCCACTGAACAGCTGATCGATGGAGGTCACCAAAGGGCTGGATGAAATCTAGCTGCAGGCACATCTGGCCTGTCCCCATCCTTGGACCACAAGATGCTTGCTCAGATGCCTTTGATAGCTGGCTGTTTTCTTCTGTTCAACCTATAGGCAGCTATTCATTACATCACATATTCATAGAAGTCAGTTGATGCATGCACTTCAGGTTTGCTGAATTAACATATTTCTTAATTCCTCAAGTTTCTTAATCATGTTAGGTTCCTGAACAATTTACAAAAGAGAAGACCAGCTGAACTTGAAAACATTCCATAAAGAAATATATTATATCGCTAGGTCTGCGATTCTAAGCACACCTATTTGGAACTAAATGCTGTTGAATGCATCAGGACAGGTTTCAAAGGAACCATGCCTGTGATATGACTGTAGACAGGGTCCGACTTCGGTATTTCAAATTTCAGCAGCTCCCTGTGCGAGGCCAAAAGTCGGTGGCTCCCTCTCCCACCTCTTGCCTTCCTTTCCGCTCAATTTATTACGTCATAGTTGCAACGCCCTGCAGCACCCCCTAGGCCGCACTTCCCTAAATCTGCCTCTGCTGTAGATCTCCTGTGGACAGAGTTGAACAACTCTCTACATGTGTTCTTCGGGTCTCTGGACAAACTGTAATATATAATACAGTGGTACCTCAGGTTAAGTACTTAATTTGTTCTGGAGGTCCGTACTTAACCTGAAACTGTTCTTAACCTGAAGCACCACTTTAGCTAATGGGGCCTCCTGCTGCTGCCGCGCCGCCAGAGCACGATTTCTGTTCTCATCCTGAAGCAAAGTTCTTAACCTGAAGCACTTTTTCTGGGTTTGCGGAGTCTGTAACCTGAAGCGTATGTAACCTGAAGCGTATGTAACCCGAGGTACCACTGTATATGCTAAAATAGTGCTTTATAATATATCATTCAGTCATGCATGACTTACAGCATAACCCGATGGATATTTATACAGAAGCATGGCTGTGTACACACCATACATTTAAAGCATGCAACGTCCTCCAAAGAATCCTGGGATCTGCAGTTTGTTTAGACTGCTCAGAATTGTAGCTTTGCAAAGAGTAAACTACTGTTGTAGGGAGTCTTTGGAAGAAGCCATGGGCTTGAAATGTGTTTTAAAGGCATTGTGTGTACACAAGCTGGACATAAGTCCCATTGAGTTCTATAGAACTTACTCCCCAGTAAGTGTACATACGTTTGTTCTGTTAGACTGCAATTCTGTGCACACTTGCCTAGGAATAAGCCTCATTCCACACTGTGGAGCTTATTTCTGAATCAACAGTCATTAGGTTGTGCTTGAATTTTCCTGTTTGTGTGACCTTGATGTACTGGTCCGAACATTGATATAATGCCACGCAACTGTGTATACTGCGATTTACTGAAGTACTGAATGTCAAGTGTAAATGAGCCGTGGCAATGAGCAAGGAAAATGACATTAATATAATCGTAGTCGGTCATGTGTAATAAAGCAAGAAAAGGAGAAATGTAAATGGAGCACAAATTGCAATGTTTAATGGGATTCTAAGTAGTGATAGTGCATGAAAATCTCTCAGTGATGTCTAACATACTACCAAGAGACGGACTGTGATTTCAGTGACATCATAACACTTATGCACAGATGTCTTTCTGGGTTGGTAACCCTCTTAATTGATTCCACATGCAGCAGGAGGTTAACTCCTGCAACCAGGGACTGAAGTTGTTTCTTCTCATGCACTGCCTATAAGACTAGCAAGCTATTAGAATATTTAAAATTTCCCCTTTGCTACACGTATAGCTTCATCTTATAACTATGATTGCGTATAATAGATGAAAAATGAAAAATTCTGTAATCCAGATTCTGTAATAAAACTAATAAAAGCTGGCTTTTGTTGCCTGTGTAAGAAATGCAACATGAGCCAGTTGCACAATTTCTCTTACTTTGCATCACTTACAGTGCAATCCTGTGAATGTCTGCTCAGTCAAAGTAACCCCTATGCAGATCAATGGGACTTAACTTCCAGGTAAGTGGGGAACCTATTGCCCTGCAGATGTGAACTTCTGGATTATGGGATCCCCATCACTGGCATATAGGATTGTTGAGTCCTATTTGGCTGTATTACTGAATCCAAGCTTAATTATTTGCATGATTTATTATGGGGTTTCTTAACGGTGTATCAATAAATTATTTATTTATTCGCTTCACTTATTAATTGCTTCCTACAAGGCTTGTTGAATGAGGAAAGTCTTCAAGAGATGCCAAAAAGGACAACAGAGATGGCCTGAGTCTGATGTGTCATCATGGGAGGCAATTTGAAACAACAGGGGCCACCACAGTAAAGGCCTGATCCCAAAATGGACTTCCCGGTAAGATGGTATCTGCATGACGCCCCCTCTTGCCGAGCGCAGCTATTTGTTGGGTATATAAATATATAAATACAAGTGTTCTGTGTTGGGGGGCTGACGTTTCAATACCTCAGGTAGAAAATCCAAATCACACCCTTTAATGGTGCCCAAATTTAGCTGCCTGAAGCAGCTTGGCTCACCAGCCCAGCCTGTACACCCACCCATCGTCATCATATGCTGTAGGAAAGAACAATACCTGACTCCCAAAATGAAGCTCCAGAAGCCACAGTGAAGGCACTATGCTAATCAGGTAGATGAATATTGCTGGGGAAAACCTGGGAAGGAATAAAAAGAAACTGGATTTACCAAGCTTAGCCAGAATTGCACAGTCTATCATTTTCTTCTGTCAAAACAATGAAGTGATGGGTTGGATAAATATTATGTGACGCCATGTGGAAGAAAAAGAAACAGGGGGATTCCATTCTGTTTTGAACGATACTCAATGATATTAACCCCCCCCCATAAATATTTGTTGAAACTCTGATTTTCAGGAGGGTTTTGTATGCCGAATACTCCCCTACTTTTTGAAGTGGTGGCTGGGGCTGCATCTTCAGACAACAACAACAGCAGCAATTCTGAGGCTCATAAAACAACAACAACAACAATAACACATTATTGCTCTGCTTACCCCCACTTTTCTGAGCAGTGAGGAGTTCCAGGAATACAGAACCAACTTGAGTTTCTTTTTCATTGGAAAGGGATCACTGGTATTGCCACAGAGCAACCCACACTGATCATCTGACACACAGAAATATGACAGGAAACCTGTGACAATAATTCTGGTATGCACTTCTGGTTCAATCTTTTCTTGGGATGTGGTTTTATTTTGGGTTTAACTGCTCTGATATAATCTTTAGCACTGATGGTTTACCCAATGCTTTTCCAAGTTCGATTTACATTTACTATATGAGCTGCCCTGGCCTTAGGCTATGTACTGACTGTACATTTAAAGCACACGACTCTCCCCTCGCGTCCTGTCCCCCGGACATATGGGAACTGTAGTTTGTTAAGGGTGCTGGAAATTGTGATGGGTAAATTACAGTTCCCAAGATTCTCTGGGGAAGCCATGCAATTTGAATGTTTGGATGTACGCAGTCTTTTAGAAAAAGTTTATGAATGAATGAACTAGCCCTTGCTCCCACAAGTCAGCCAGACCCGCTCTCTGTGGTATAATACCTCCATTGTCCATGCCCTCTGCCACCACCCCAGCCCTTACTAAACCTTTTCAGCCAAATTTTGGAAGCATAATAAATAGCCTTGAATCAGCATATGCAAAATATCTTCAATTTAGCATACATGAAGGAAAAGTCCCAGTCAAACTGAACTGCCAACACTGTAAGTTCTTTATGCTACTTCTCTACCACTGCTTAGAAACTACAGTAATTCAGCAGTATATAGGTAGCTTAAATAATAAAATACAGTGGTACCTTGGTTTGCATACATCTTGGTTTGCATACGTTTTGGATTACAAACATGTCAAACGTGGAAGTGCGTGTCCCGGTTTACAACCTTTTTTTTTTATTACAACCCATTATTTTTATTTATTTTAACGAACAAATTTTTTTCCGGAGGCCCCATTGGTGGAAGCGCGCCTTGGGTTACAACCTGTTTTGGTTTACAAACAGACCTCCGGAATGGATTATGGTTGTAAATCTAGGTACCGCTGTACTATGTTTGCTATCATGATCAAGGCTACTGCTCTTTTTCTAAACTTCCAAATTGGTGTAGTGGTTAAGAGCGGTAGACTCGTAATCTGGGGAACCGGGTTCGCGTCTCTACTCCTCCACATGCAGCTGCTGGGTGACCTTGGGCTAGTCACACTTCTTTGAAGTCTCTCAGCCTCACTCACCTCACAGAGTGTTTGTTATGGGGGAGGAAAGGAAAGGAGAATGTTAGCCGCTTTGAGACTCCTTCGGGTAGTGATAAAGCAGGATATCAAATCCAAACTCCTCCTCCTCCTCTTCTTCTTCTTCTTTCTTTTTGATCACTTACTATATCATTGTTCCTACGAATGGATTTTCTCTCCAGCCTTTCAATAAGGAAGCCATGCAACTTGTTTCCATCTGATTGCTGCAATATAAAGCAGGTGTCCAAGCTGAGAAGCAATTGTGGCGGGGAACTCACTCTGCACTGGATGACGGCTTCCCCACTAGGATTTCAGTGTATGAAAAATTCTTCCAGCTGGCCAGGGACTGATGCTGATCTAATGAAGTTGTCTTCAGCCAACTGACTTTGGCTCAAGCTATCTCTTCAAAAGAAGACATCTTGAGAAAACATTCTTGGCCAGCCGCACTATATTCTTTCCTCGCAGTGTCTGTCATTAAGAACTAATTCATCACCATCTCTCCAGCCTTTTCGTTAAGTAATAAGAAAGGCATATATCTTTATTTGCAATTAGCGAAAGGTCAGTCGTGATGCTGCATGCGGAGGGGGGCCCGTATGTCAGAGGGAAGACCCAGAGTAAAGAGGGATACTGCATCCTTTTCAGTTGTAACAGGCTGGTTTTGTTGCGAGCAAAATAGTACCTGAGGTGCAGCATGTTATTTTTCCCCCATATGAGTGAATGGTACCCATTCATTTATATGGCAGATTCTTTAAAAGGCATTCTCAGAAAGACTGTTGGATTGGGGGTTACACCCATCTGCTGTCTCTTGTTCTCCAGTTTCTTAGAGACAGCAGGGTTTTCCTCAAACCTTTCTTTTTCAGGACGTTGTAGTTGTGGTCTGCCAGGACTGACAGCCACTGGTTTCAGGCCAGAACAAGTTGGGCTCTGAGGCAGAGGGAGCAGTGGGAGGTATGCTCTAGGAAGCTAAGGCAGGCAAGAACTAACTTCCCAGGTGGGGCTCACTAGGGAAGAGGTGAGGGTCACAAGCCTCTTGTTGGCCTAGGCCAGTTGGCCTTACCTTTACCTTTACCTTTACTTTTACCATACCATAGACATGCAGGCCAACTGGCTTGAAGAAGGACAGTTTCATGGGCTCCAGTTGGCCTGCATGTCTATGGTATGGTAAAGGTAAAGGTAAAACACATGTGGGGTGCTACAAATAGCGGTGTTTTTGCTACAAAACAATTACAAAACTTTGGCACCAGTTTCAAGGGGATCCCAGATTTTGGGGTTCTTAGGTAATGAAGCTCACGTACCCTTATCCCCAAGACGGACTCTGCTCTCTTTCTCTGTTTGGGAGTCATGTTCTCTTGCCAAATCCTGCCTACGATTGCCAGGAGCTCAGGCAGCTCCTTGATATCGTCCTGCAGTGCCATTCCAGATTTTTCTGAGTTGGGTGGTAGGCCGAGATTCTCAAGGCCACCCCTGAATATTTTCAAGATTAAACTGCAGAAAATCTGTACACTAATGAGCATAAATTACAGCACTGGAAAGTCTCCTTTTTTCTTTTGTGAGCAAAGAGATTTGTGCCTTCGATATGCATACCCAGCTCATAGGAATGGTAACTTGGCATAATAAAAACCGTGCAGAAACTTCCCCTTCCCCATAGGAGTTTCCTCCTTGGACCCTGCAAAGGGTCTGCAGAAGACCCATAAAGTTTGAAGGTGAAGCCTTCAGGGCTGGGACTGCCTCATCACAAGTAGCAATCCAGCTCCTCACCTCTGCTTAAATTCATCACAGGACCATATTGTGGGTGCACAGAAGCAGACAGAGAGATCTGCATGTTCTATCAGACAAACAATTGTCTGTCATGCGGATTTGATAAACCAACACAGGGCTAGTTTCCAAAGATACACCCAAGTAATAGGAAACTCTTTTGGGGAATGAAGTCAGAGAGCCAAAGCATCAGCTGATGACATGACATGTGCATCACTGGCAAGTACTTCTGTACACATTTCACTGTGGCTTGAAAAAGGACAGTTTAATGGGCTCACAACCCCTAGGTTTTCCCCTTTGGCGTGAATGAGAAAACAAAAAACTTTGCTTAGGAAAAAAGCAAACTGGACTAGGAATCACATAGTCAAAAAAGAAAACCTCCAAGTAGGGATGGAAGAATCTGTCCATTGTAGTTCTATCCATTTCTCATTTTTTTCCAATCTGAAATTCAGTTCTCCATACAGTGGTACCTCAGGTTACATACGCTTCAGGTTACATACGCTTCAGGTTACAGACTCCGCTAACCCAGAAAAAGTGCTTCAGGTTAACAACTTTGCTTCAGGATGAGAACAGAAATCAGGCTCCGGTGGCGCGGCAGCAGCAGGAGGCCCCATTAGCTAAAGTAGTGCTTTGGGTTAAGAACAGTTTCAGGTTAAGAACGGACCTCCGGAACGAATTAAGTACTTAACCCGAGGTACCACTGTATTTCTGCATGAAATCCTTACGAAAGTTCTTCAGTACTATATTGTGAATTTCTACTAATAAAAACATTTTGTGAGCTGTTTTAACTAACATGCACATTTTTACAAGTGAATTTTAATAATAATAATTCATTTTTGTATATTGTGTTCATTAATATGTTCATTTTAATGTACATTTCCCACGAATAGGCACATTTTGTGAAACATTGTAGAGCTGCATCACAAAATACAGATGATTGTGAATTTTAAAGGATGGCTATGTTTCAGTTCTCATCTTCTTTCAGAAAGTAGAAATTCGATAGATTTGGCTCTAAATGTGAACCAGATTTCTCTTGCAACCTTACCCAAAGGTAGTATTCTCATATTGGCTTGCCTCAAGAAATCATGGAGATGTTTAAATAAGCCATAGTTTGTGGTTGAGAAATCAAGAGATGGGGAAGCTTGTGTGAAATGGGCCCCTCTCCGTCTTTTGCTTATTTATACGTGTATTTCCATAAACAAAGCAACTGGTGATTGTGTGATTTCCCATTAGGTCAGATTGGAGCTTGTTGTGGCTTATGACCTGCTAGATGAAATCCAGTAAAGTTAGAGGAGGGCAAAGTTGCCATACCTTTCACCATGGTAAGAAAGAAGAACCAGCCTTCACAAAGGTAGGCTGCTACAGTGTTAGCAGTTTGCAACAAGCTAGCTTTAGGTGTGTGGTTTGGCTGAGCCCAGATTTGTTAACAAATCTTACTGCCTTTTTCTCTTTTAACCATGCCATCGTTCGTTAAACTGCCTGAAAGGATCTGCTGCTGGAAGTTCCATTCCATACATGTCGTAATGCATGTAACCGTTTCTCTAGACTACGCAGCATTGCCAAATAATTGCTTCTTTGGAAAGACTGCCTTCCTTGCATTTTCTGAGTTGTGAAATGAACAGAGGATGCTCGGTGCAATTGCACTGGATCCTCCACAGTGCTCCAAGCAAAGTGTACACTAAGGCGACTCTTCAGTTTAATCACTTCACGATTTCCAAAGCAAGGGAAGTGTCTTGGTTGAAAAAGTCTGGAGTTGCACAGAACGCTGGGGAGGCAATCCGTACGTTTCTTGATTTTGCTGACTCTACATTTCCCCATTGGCTCTCACTTGCCTTTGTTGCAACGGGGCACAGTGTCTTATAATACATAAAGAAATCAACTCCTATGGGAACTGTGGATCAATACCAGTCATATGTCATAGCAGGAGGAGGGGATCATTTTAGCCACAGTCTGATTTATACTGAATTCTACAAATCCACTGTGTTGCTAAAATTTTGACCCCCCATATAAACTTGCCACCTGATAAGCTATTGCTCAAATGAACTCAAGCCTTCTGTCTGCACACACTTTTTTTTTGCTGGACTTGTTGCTTCTTCTGCAAGCCCCCCCCCCCCCCGTCCCCCTGCAGCACAGGCATTGGTGCTTCTCCTCTGCCTCACGCTTTGTGTCATCCTGATCTGCCACCCTTCTTGCTCTCTGTGGCGAAATGCAAATAGCTGCGGTGTCCCCTTAGTTGCTTAGCCTTCCCAACCAGCAATAAAGACAAGCAAGTGCTTCTGAACCTGAGTCAGAAAGTGCTGCAGCATTTCCGTTGCATTTCCAGGAGAAAGTTTGATTCAGAAAAACCTTATTCAAAAGAAGAGAAAGAGAGAAAGAGAACAGAAGGAAAGAAGGAAGGAAACTCTACTGAACTAGAATGGGACAAGCTGGAGGGCTGGGGATGGAGTTTGGGGGAGGGGACGATAAACTGTTGCAAAAGACAAAGGCTGTAAGCTCTAATAAGAGCCCGGTTCATAGATGCTGATAGGAAGCAGATGTAAAGAAACAGGCAGGCAGGCAGAGAGAGACCAGGAGAGAATTGCTTACCATTTGTAGCCTCTGCCTTGCTTAAACTTGAGTGTGAGCACTGTTTCTATGCAGAGCGGGAGATTGAGCAATGCCAGCAGCCAGTACTTGGGCTCCTCCATAACTTTGGTCACTCTCCAGACTCCAAGCAGAGAGTGCAAGGCAAAAAGCAGTCGAGTCGCCAGGGCATTGAGCAGCACCAGCAGTTCCATCCTGAGTTGAGCTTCCCTCTCTTTCCCCGCCTCCTCCTCCTCTCCTCCAGCACCAAAAGGGACCTTGGTGCCTGGGAGTAGCAAAAGGGGGAGAGTCACACTGGATGCTCTATGTGACGGGCAGAACTTTCCTCTTGTTCCATCTCCACAAAGGGGCCCATTATAACAAAAAGAAACAGCCTTGTCCCTCCCCCAGACTTCCTGAAAACTCTCTGAGAGAAGGGGGGGGGAGGGAATCAAAACCAGACGGCAAGATTTGCAGTGTTAATGCAGGACCCGGAGAGACGGACCTCTCAGGAACTGTGGCTGGCTAACTTCACCAGGAACCTGGCCACAAATGTGCATTTTATTATTTATAAATGGGCTATCTTTTCTGCTGCCTTTATAGCAGCACCACATTTTGCCAATTGCTCTTGAGTTCAACAGAGAGAAGAAGCGAGAAAAATTGCCTATCCGTTACCCAGGAGGTCTTATTTTAAAAGACTGGTCCTCTTAATGGATCTTAATAGATCTTAATGGAGGAGCCTACCTGCCAGCCCTACTTGTAGATGCAGGATTTCATTCATTTATTGATAACAAATGTATCTGTTATATTTGCATTCTCCCTTTCCCCCAAGTATCTCAGGGTCATATCCCACTTCAGAGTAAGACCACTGAAGTTAATGGGCACAACTAACTTCGGTCCATTAATTTCAGTGGGTCTTCTCTGAGTAAGATTTAGCTAAACGCAATCCTCAGAGATGAATTTTATTCTCACAACAAGCCTATGAGATAGATTTTGGGATAAGAGGTAGGGTGTTGCCTTGCGCAATGCAGTCACCTCTACGGCTAACAATTTCCAGAAGGATAACTGTATTACTCTGTGTCAGCAAAGAGAACAAAGTATTGGGGCTCCTTACAGACTAACAAATGATTAGGGCATAAACTTTTGTGAACTAGAGTCCAATTCATCACCTGCATGGAATATTATCATATGTTTGCCAGTACGTATGGGTGTGCAACAAAGACTCTTGCGGCATCTTAGGAGAGCATTCTACACATCTCAGATGGATTCCGGTCCATGAAAGCTGCTGCCATAACAAATGTGTTAGTCTTCAAGGTGCCGTGTAACTTTTAAGCAATTTTTCACATAGCCAAGGCTACCATTCTAGGCAGTACACTACTTTGGGCCAATTCACACATGCCTGCCCATTACTTTATAGCCACTGCATCAGTTTGTGGGACTTACTGTAGGTGTATAATGGATCCCATGAATCTTTCCAATTGCCTCAAATACACTGCTTTCCAGTGGAGTCACTTCACAGATTAATCTATGGGTTCTCAGGAGAAACCATGTGATCTGTGCATATCTGTGGAAACCAGACGATAGTATAGGGCCAGCACGATCAAAAGCATGGCAATGGCAAGTGATTAGAGCTGGTTGCTGACAATTCTGGAGCATTAGAACCTTTGAACCTAAGATGAGCAATTTTATCTCTTGGGCAACTGGAGTGGTTTTTTCTTTACCACTACTGTGCTTTAAGCTTGGATCTATCCTTGATAGCTTAATCTTTTTTCTTTTTCTTTTTTGAAATAAATTTTATTTGATTTTACAAGTTATCACATTACCAAATACATAACCACATGTAGAGATTTCTCCGAATCCTTCGACTTCCCACCTTCCCATCCATGGGTACTGTTTTGTTGCCGCAGCTCCAGTCAGATTCATCTGCCAGACTGATAAGCTTTTGTGTGTGAAATGGTCTGTGCATGGAAAGGGAGTGCCCTTGCCACAAATTATTTGGGGCCATCCTTGGGAGGGATTCATACAGAAACACAGGATGTGGGCTCCTCTGAGGACAGAGAATTCTTCCTCTTTCAGACTCCACAACAAGCCTCTCCCATGTGCCTCTAGATTAAATTTTGGGGTGTGTACCATGGCTGTGTAAAGTCTGGGAAACGCTGGCTTAAGTACCCACTGCAGGTGGTGGAGGGGGACATCAGTGTTGGAAGTTTTTTTCCTGAGGATTAAATTTTAATATCAAATAACTTGTTTGAAGTCCTACCGTTTCTCTGCCATTTGCAGCCGAGTTAATAACATATGTTCCTGGAGGATTACAGTCAATGATTAAGAAAATTAGGTTTTGTTTGAATTTAATTTAGTTATATAAAGCTGCTACAATAATTTACAGCTTTGATATTTAATATTTAATAAGCTGGTTCTTCAAAGAATCCTCACAGTAATTGTGTCATTACATATTGAAATATTATCCCCATAAGTCATTTATATTTGCTAGTTTGAGAGGCACGTTCATCAACTCGATTGGCTCAACATGAACTATCTGATGAAGGAGCCTCAGCATTATAGGTCGGGGGGCTGTTCCCATTCCCGATGCTCAATATGTCATAAGCCACTTGAGAGGAATTTTGCAGCAAACACTTATTGCAATAAGACGCTGCTGCTCTGTTTCCTTCGCCTCTAATCTCCTTTAATTGTGGCCTCGTTTTCCATGACCGCTAGAACACGCTGTTCGTTTGTCAGTCTGCTAACTTCTTTTTCTTTTTCACTCTCAGATTTCTTCCCCATAGAATGCAAGTGGAACAAACATTAATATATATTTGTTTGGCTTGTTCTGGGCATTTCAACAGTCCTCAGGTGAGTTACTCAGGAACAGCAAGGGTCACCGCTGAGCTTCCAGCTGGCTGGCCCTTTTTCCAGCGGATGCTCACCAGAATCAGAAAGTGCCAAGAGCGGGGATGCTTGAGGCACCAGATCTTTGCTGATTTTTGAGCTGACCTAATCCACAGATCCTCGGCTAATGTACAGATAAGAATGCAGCTGTCCTTTGGGTTTCGCGCAATGTGGTTTGCTCGAAACAAAGCAATACAAAGTACCAAAATGCATATATGGATGTTTATTTAGGATAAAATAAATTATAAGTGGTTAAGAATTCATCATGCGAAAGGCTGGGCTGAATGAATCCCTAGCCGGAATTAAGATTGCCGGAAGAAATATCAACAACCTCAGATATGCAGATGACACAACCTTGATGGTAGAAACTGAGGAGGAATTAAAGAACCTTTTAATGAGGGTGAAAGAGGAGAGCGCAAAATATGGTTTGAAGCTCAACATCAAAAAAACGAAGATCATGGCCACTGGTCCCATCACCTCCTGGCAAATAGAAGGGGAAGAAATGGATGCAGAGAGGGGGGAGGGATGCACAGCATGTAACCTGACGGTGCTAAGATGCTTTCTCTCAAAGTGCAACTCACATCAGAATGTGATTGAATTCATAAACCTACAACACACATGGTTGCAAATACAATTTGATGAGGAGCCTTTAAACAGGCTTCCCATGAAATCTGGAGAGACATCTCTTGAGGGTGGTGGAAGTGGCAGCGGCGGGGGGGGGGAGAGAATCTTGCTGCATGAGCAAACCTCATTCTGCACGTGCAGCAACTCAGTTGAATCCCACCCCTTGTATTTTAGAGAAACAAAAGCATTTGTACCAACGCTACATAGGAAATAGATTCTGAAAGCTTGAAGCAGCAGGAGTAGCTGAAGTCAATGACAGTGGCAGTCCTTCTCTCCCAGGCCATGTAGAAATGGGTCAGATAGACAGCAGGACGCAAATCGTGACACAGCCTCATCCACAGCACACACTGCCACTTAGGCCTCTCAGTGGCACCTGCAGCCACCAGCCTGCCCCTTGCAGGCCAGTGTGGTGAGAGCCAGTGTGGTGTAGTGGTTAAGAGCGGTAGTCTTGTAATCTGGTGAACTGGGTTCGCGTCCCCGCTCCTCCACATGCAGCTGCTGGGTGACCTTGGGCCAGTCACACTTCTCTGAAGTCTCTCAGCCTCATTCACCTCACAGAGTGTTTGTTGTGGGGTGTCTCCGGACAGCGCTGGCCCCTGGCCTCTTAAGTGAGATGGGCGCACAACCCCAGAGTCTGTCAAGACTGGCCCGTACGGGCAGGGGTACCTTTACCTTTAGGAAGGGAAAGGAGAACGTTAGCTGCTTTGATAAAGCGGGATATCAAATACAAACTCTCTTCTTCTTCTTCTTCTTGCGGTCTTACATGAAAACCAACAGTGAGCATGACAGCCCGGATAGCTCAGTTGGTTAGAGTGTGGTGCTGATAAAGCGTGTTCTCTTTCATAGAGAGCACGTGTTGCGGTGGGGTCTGACAGGACACCCCTCTGTTGCTGGGCGGGTTAGTATGGGCAGTTGGGTTTCTGGGCAAATTTTGGTGTTGCCATTTAGGGGGACGGACCAAAGGTTATAAAATCAAGCCACGCAGCACTGACTGGGCTCTTTTGCTGCATGCATCGGATCAATCTATGGCTATTGCGTTGACCTTGATATGCCTGCCATCAGGTCATTTGCTTTTGGGGCAGGGGCCTGGTAGGAATTTTGTCAATTTGGCTGATTGGCTGGTGCCATTTGGTTTTTGCCTACTGCGTAGCAAATCGTCACAACTTGTAAGGTTGTGGTTAGGCACTGGTTAAAAAATTGGTTGGTGGAGGGGTAAGGATTGGCGGTGCCTGCCCCTCCAATGCTGCTGCGGAAAGGGAATTCCGTTAAAGGAATCCAGGGGCTTGCCATTCTTTCGTCCATACCCCTGAATGGGGCTTAGGGCCGCACAAGTCCCCAGGAGCATGCAGGGGGGGGGGATGAGGGTCTGGTGCCCGGCTCCATGCTCTCCCCAATATTGTTTTCCCTTACTGGCTTTCGCTGGAATCCGGAAGTCAGTTCTGTCCCTGGGCGTGGGGGACAGATAGTCATAACCAATGCCTAAGTAACCACTCACATTTATGTATTTTAATAAAGTTGTGGCCAAAATTATGCCAAAAACCTTAAACAAAAATTATGTGTGAATTGTGAATTATTTAGGGGTGGCTTGGGGGATCTCGACATGCAATGGCAAGTCTGCAGGTTCAATCCTCTTATGGGACAGCTGCATATTCCTGCATTTCAGGGGGTTGGACTCGATGCTCCTCAGGGTCCTGTGATTCTAAGAGTCAAGGACAAGCAAATGTAGTTGCGGCAAAAGACAACCGCATGATTCTGCAGCTTATTGCTGCTCACGTTGAGATGCAATGTTGAATTGGTTCACTATGAGCTCAGTGTGATCAGTACTGATAAGGCCATGTCTCTTATCCATGCTGATCGCAGATGCTACAATTGCTATGAGTCCATCCAAGACCGTTATATATGCCGATTACTTTTGAAATCTCTATTGTGAGCCTGTAAATAATCAGTTGCAACACCGACAGCCCACAAATCCTGTATCCTATGCACTTCCTCACACAGGACATCTGGGATACAGGATACTGCTTGGAACTGACCTTTGGTTCACTTTGCTTCCAGTGACTGAATACAATGGAAATAACTGTGTGCATTTTTTTAAAAAAAAGACAGCCCCAACAACCAGCATATTGAAAATATTTCAACAAATGTATTAATGTGGCACACTAGTTTCCCCCAGTTACTGGCAGTTATATAGCACATTAAGGAGAAAAACACCTTTGGATGCTGTACGGTGTTACCTCGGGTTACATACGCTTCAGGTTACAGACTCCGCTAAACCAGAAATAGTGCTTCAGGTTAAGAACTTTGCTTCAGGATGAGAACAGAAATCGTGCTTTGGCAGCGCGGCGGCAGCAGGAGGCCCCATTAGCTAAAGTGGTGCTTCAGGTTAAGAACAGTTTCAGGTTAAGAACGGACCTCCGGAATGAATTAAGTACTTAACCCGAGGTACCACTGTACTCTTAAATATCATGGGAGCAAACCAGACAAGGTTAGTCATGATTATGGCCTCATTCATACACACAAAGATACGGTGATAAACCTGTTTCTGGACTGCACCAGGTGGGAATATTATAGGTGAAAGCTCGCCCATACAAGCAATTTTCCCTCAGTGTAGAAAACTACCATATTGGGGAGAAGGATTCCAGTTTAGCCTTTCCGATAACATGCTTGCTCTTTATATGTGGGGAAAGTTTGTTTAAATAAATAAATGCCGGAGCATATGACATCACCGCCTCCCACTATTGGTAGCATAGGGATGGGTGAATCAGTCAATTTCAGTTTTTGCATTGCAAAACTCGAGACAAGTGCAAATTTTGAATGTTTTCTGTGTTCCAGTTTACATATTGTTTCAGTCTCACGTTCAGCTTTTCCTTTTGAGGGGACGCCAAGTGAAGACTGATGGGACCTTCCTTTGTCCTTCAACAATCCCTAAGCTCCTTGAGGGAAGAGTGGGATCCAAATGTTCTTGTGATGAGCAAATAAATTGTGCTTCCTCGATGGAATAATAATAATAATAATAATAAGTTTAAATAATTTTTTATTTATACCCCGCCCTTTTCAGTTCAGAAAACCAGGCTCAGGGCGGCTAACAACAAATTTAAAACACTTAATTGATGCAACAAAAATCAGCATAAAATACAGTATAAAATGTGAATAAAAATAAATTCAGAATTCAAAAATCAATTTAGGAGGGAAATCCATCCAATAAACATTAGATGATCACCAGGGCTAGCTGGCTAAATTAGTCCTATTTGGGCCAGCGAGGAGACCAGGGGAGAATTAGCTGTGGGATCCCAGAGCGGGTAATCTTCATAAAAAGGGGAGGGGGAGGGAAGGGAGGGAGGCATAAAAAGAGGCATAAGGTAAAGCAAATCATGAAACAATTAATTATCTAAAGCGATTGCTAATTCTGAGGTAAGGAAAGAGGTGCCTAATTACCATTATTGAATTATGTGTCATTTCAGGAAGCATCCAATTTCCTCTGAGACAGACGAATACTAGAATTTGATGGAATGATAACATCAAAATTACTTCCATGGGTTGTTGTTTTTTACAAAAAAAAAAAACCCCAACAACCCAAAAAACGTTTACTATAAGAATATTTGCTTTGTTACCAAGGAGATAAATCAGTTATGGGAAAAGAGAGGAGGAAGAGAGAAATAAATTCATTTTGCTGCATAATTTCCAATTTAGAACTTCAAATTCCTTGAGAGAGGTGTGTCCCTTTAAAAATAATATGATAGGGAGACACAGCGTGCATATCAATAAAACTAAATGCTATGTCCCAGTGGGCAAGAGTTCTTCCTCCAATATCAGTCCTGCATATGCATGATGCTGGAAGTATTAGTTGCCTATTTTTGAGTGCAGAATGAACACTTTAAGGAACTGGAGATATAAATCAATGCCATAGAAAGGACTAGGTGTGAAAGAAAGAGAAATGAAACCGGCATCTAACTTACCATACAAAACAAATTTGATACTGTGAGAAATATCGGGTACCAAAAAAAAACAAACCAAAAAACTTTGACATATTGCTATTGCTGTGTTGGTGGACGGTGTCAGGGAAACAGTTTTTGAATCTGATCTGTATCTCTGTAGCTTGTTTGCCCATGTATTTCAATCTTGCCTTGATTCCCTGTAACCTTTCCTCCTGCCTTTATTTGTCTTCTACGTATTTTGCCTGAGATAAAATAGTAATTCGGTAGATGTCATGTACAAAATGAAAGGGCAGAGTATAAAACCTGCCAGCTTCCCAGAACGGCAATGATTAGAGTGAGGGAACTGAAAGAAACTGTATTATAAGCGATTATAACATTTATCTATTATTTATCATTTGTTTATGTTGCTCCATTTATATGTCAGAGTTAAAGATTATGCTGGCATTTCCACAGTTGATGGGCTTTCTGCTTTGCTAGTGGATAGATACAATAAATGAGCACAGATTTTGGAGCAACGTATTAGCACATTTCACAAATGCCTTTCTGTCTGTAAAATTATACATTAATACTGCATTATGGGGACGTTTCATTAGCGACAGAGCTATTTGTAAAAAAAAATTACAGAAGCACTGTGGTTACAGGCTAGTAAAATCCTTATTAAATGGCCTTCCTCTATTGCGAAGAAGTATGACCGGCCAAAGAAACAGGCATTGCACAGATCTGGGGCAGCAACTAAGAAGGCCCTGTTTCTTGTGGAGCCCACTTTGTCCTCTAACAGAATCTGAAATATGGCTTACTTAGCTGCTGGAACTCTGAGGAGGTTTTGTGATTTGTTTTACCCACTGCCCTGGCTTGCTCCCCAAAGATGTCACTTCAGAGCTGCTAATGCAGAAAAAACAACGTGGGGTGGGGGCGCTTTGACTTCACCCCCAGAGGCATACTCCATTGTCTCTTGAGACAGACAGATGTCAACAGAAGCAAATTTTGAAATTGTTGCAACCCACCCTGGAACTTTATGGGCAAGGGGGTGTAAGAAATGCTGAGTCTGAAAGCCGGATGAGGCTGGAGGACCTTGTGGCAGTGGGGCTGAGGATGTTGGGTAGCAGATCTACTGCCTGAGAGGCACACATCTTAGATTTGACTTATATATGTGTACACAGAGCACATGTTCCAAAAAACATGACAAGTGCTCCAGTGCTCTCCCTCCTGAAAAGGAAACCAAACCCAGCTCACACTTCCCCTGTTATATCTCCCTGCTCAGGGAAGTGTTTGGGGGTACACAGTGTTTTGGGTCTTATCTGACACCACTTTCTAAATGTCAGTGAAAGGGGTACAAATCAAAGAGGCTGGAATGAGGCTAGTCAGGATTCATAGCCAGAAAGGTCATGGTAAATAATCCAAACACGACGTGCTTAATGTTTGAGCCTTCTTCCTGCAATTGTATACACAATAGCCCTTATCTCCATCCTCTAGGACAGGGAGAAAATAGCTGCAGCATTGGCAAACGTCTTCAGCCAGAGACTCAGTTTAGGTGTCTCTCCTCCCCGCAATTCCTCCCCTGAGCCATTACTATTCTTATAACAAGAACAATGCTTAGGACTTAGAATATAGCACGTTTTTTAATGTTCCAAGTGCTGGGATCATATTATCTCTGAAATTAGTAAGGGTAGCTCAACATTTTTATTGTCATGTTAGAGATAGAGGCTTCTGGTGACATTTAAACCAGAGGTGTCCTGCCTCAAACCTGTGGCCCACTATGCTACTGATTTTATATATGTATTACGAAAACCTCGCTGTGCCTTTTTGCTAAAAATGTTTAAAAATGAGGTAACGTGGAATGCAACCCACCGAATGTTGATGACTGGTGAAGGTTCTGATGGTGTTTTGGTGTCCCCAGTGGCAGAGGGAAGCACTGCTGTTAAGGGGGCTCCACCACACCAGAGAGACCCCAGCTCCTCCTAGGCAGTAGCAGATGGGGGGAAACCCAAAGAAGGTGTTGTTGAGATGGGGTGCTGGAAGGTTCAGACCCACTGGTTCCAAAGCCCAGCAGATTCTCCATGGATCTTGATCCTCAGAGTCCTCTGCTATACCAGCTTATAGCTGGCATAGTGGAAGGGGCTCATAACCCACCTCCTTTTCTGCCCTGGCCAACCAGAGCCAACAGGGCTTAGATGCTGCAGTAGATTCACCACTCAGCTCCTCTGCGGCCTCCCTTAGGGGTGCTCTGTTGGACCGCAATACGTATTAGAGGCCCCACTGAACACATTGGTCTTCTGAGCATACCTGCAGAGGGCTTTGCCAGTTTCAACTGCTCAAATGAAATACCAATTTTTATTTTTTAGCATGTCCAACTATATGTCGCATTATTCGTGCTTCTTAAAAAGCATGCTTAGCTTGGCTGCTTTTATTCTCATGAAAAAAACAGTCTTGGAGCCCTGATCAGAAATATACTTCCCTTCTCTAGCAGGAGCTTGTGCCTGCTTTCTGCTGAAAATAGCCCACCTCCTGTCTTCCATTTGGCCCCTAAACGTAGAAACACACACTGTGGGCCAAACAGGAGCCAGCAAGGGGCAATCTTCAGCTGAAAATCAGCACAGAGTCCCAACCAGGATGTTCTGAATCAGGGGCCCATGGCTGATTCATCTCCAAAATAAAAGTGCCGTGTGTAGTTTGTCCCTGTGACACCCACCCACCAGGACAAAAGTGTCCCCCAAAATAAATAAGCATGCCTTTAGCTCTCATCCTCACTAATTAAAATTGCCTCCCCTTGCAACAGAACTAAACTAAGCTTAAATTGATTAATTGAACAAATTAAACCAATGACATTTGGTAGCGCTTCCTTTTAAATGGTTCAGATTCCATAATATGCATCTTCTTTGCCAGTTCTAATTGGCAGACAAGATTTCTCCATTAGCCTTCTTTCACGACAGGGACTCAGCTTCAGCTAATTTCATGCGCTGCAAAGGATGCATGGAGTGTGGAGGCTCCAGAGACCACAAACTGAGGAAAAGAGCATGGAAATAATGTGTTCTCATTGATTCGGCCTACAATGTTGATCCTCATCTCTGTACTATTTGGAGAACGTCCTAAAATTAGGCATGAGCTTACTGTTTAATTGTAAATGAAAGCTTAATAGTTACAAGAAATAGCTGAAGGAGATACAGTATTAGTGGAATGGGCCTAAGAACCAATGAAGCTTTTATAATTCTTCAAGGCAATAATCTGCATCTGTCGTAGTGATCTACCCGGAATCAGTTAACAAGCCATCCATATGAGATGGATACTTTTAATGAGCTCAAATGTGCTTTTAATGCCATTAAGGGGAGGGGGGAAACTTCTATGCAAAGAAGGATTGCAAAGGATTATGCAATCCTAAACACAAATATTAGAAAATAATATTATACCTCAGTGCACATCTACTCAGAAGTAAGTCCCATTGAGTCCAAATGCGCTCATTCTTTAGGTATGTGTGTCTAGGATTGCAGCCTTAGCCCATTAGAAGAAAGAGGCTTCTAAGTAGGATTGCACTGTCACAGTGCAGTCTTATACATGTCTACTCAGAAGCAAGTAATTGAGTCCAACAGAACTTCCTGGGAAGTGGTAATATGATTCTCAACCTTAGAGTACCAAATTAGCAGCTTCCTGGCATTCTTCATCTCTAGTTAAAATTCTTAATTAGATCGTGGTCACTGCAGGGGAAAGTAGCTTTTAGAAATAAAATCGAAGCATTATGACTAATGCTTTACAAATTACCATAAAGTAGTGGAGATAGAATGATTTCTAGGACTTTGCAATTAGGAGATGCCCATGATTAGTGGACTTGTGAAACTTCTGCCAAAGAATCGCTATGCCTCAAATAGCCAGAACAAAAATTGAATGTTGTGAATCTGAGAAAAGTGATTTATTAGGAGTGACAAAGAGCTGACTTGCTCCATTATTACCATTACTTTTTAGAAATAAGTGTCTATTATAAGTTTTTATGAATGCATAAATTATACTAATGCACTGGCTGTCAATGGCTATTATTCCCTATTCAAGGATTCCTTTCTTCAGACTTCAGTTATATAGGAATCCAGACAATGTATGAACTAGTCGGAAGTGAATATTATTTTACGAAAATGTTAAAAAACACCCCCCCCAAAAAAAAATCTGCTTATTTGCTTTTGGTCTTTGCAGCAGTGCAGCCAAGCTGGCAGTGATGTGCAGTGTGAGCGCTTTGAACCAGCTTAAAAACCAACCACCAGTGGTTTTGGCAATCTATCCCACTGCAAAGCAGTTCGTATTGTCAAGCAATGCAGATGGAAGGATCAGTCTGTTTCCTTTTTCTCAGTTTCTCATTCTTCCAATCTCAAATGTGGTTCTCCACATTTCTGCAGCAATCTCAGAGCAGCCTATCTGGAGCATAGCTGTCAATGTTTCCCTTTGTTTAAAGGGAATTTCCCTTATTTTGAATAGGATTCCTTGCAAGAAAAGGGAAAAGTTGACAGCTATGATCTGAAGCCCCCACCCCCACAGCACCAACCTCTGCCTCATTTACTTGCGAGCAAGCCCCACCTGAACTGAATGCTCAGCTCTCAAATAAGTGTGCCTCTGAGTGCAGCTTCACAGCCTCAGGCTTCCCCCAAAGGATTCATCGGAATAGCAGTGGTCCTTCAAAACGTGGACTCCATCAGGAAGTCAAATTTCTTCAGAACTTAAATTGCCCAAAGTCTTTCTCTCTCTCTCTCTCTCTCTCTCTCTCTCTCTCTCTCTCTCTCTCTCAGCTATTCACTCCAAAAACAAACACATATGGAATGACAGCAATTTACCCAAGAAAAACGAATGTTTATGAGGCAACATAACGAAAGGGGGGGAAGCTTGAAAACTGCCATGAAAGGCAGAAACAGGAGGCCAGGTGTCTCCGTACTTTCTAGAAAAGTTACCAATGATGTCATTGTTTGGAAAAGTTATTATATCGAAACTAATATCCTCAGTGCGTTACCGTA
This sequence comes from Podarcis raffonei, assembly GCF_027172205.1. NCBI lineage: Eukaryota > Metazoa > Chordata > Lepidosauria > Squamata > Lacertidae > Podarcis > Podarcis raffonei. The sequence goes on from NC_070606.1 coordinate 28,342,050, forward strand.
AGAACTTTAAAATTTGCAATTTCTTTTCGAACCAAGGGAAGCGCTGAATATTTTGTATGCAACATATATACAATGAATGATACTTCTGAGGAGGAATGTAGGAAGGCATCGTTTTCTGTTCTGCCCTTTTCTCTTTGCACGCAGCACCACTTCTATTCCACTACAGTTCATCTTAGACCAAAAACTGTGTTATTCATCTTGTGGTGAAATTATGTCTCTTATGCAATTTATGTAATTATTTATGTCAGTTAGGTTGTCGCCACAGTATTCCACTCCATTCATTCCGGGGCAAAGAAACCATAATGCAAATATGGAGGGAATAATCAATTATGTTTCATTAGGGGACTGAAAGCAGTGTCAACAGCGAATTCCAACCAAACTCACATGCTTTGCCTTTCACTTTGTCGTTGGCCTACCTATATCAAATTCCCCTCCTGCTTAACCCTGTCCCCACACTAAGTTTGAGGGTGTTCCCATTTCACCCTGGCTAAACTGTGTCAATTTATTTCATTTCCAGAATGTGTGGACATTTTCACCCCCGTTTCAAACTTACTCACACCCACAAAGGAAGGGGATAATTTTCACAAACTGCTGCTATTTTTATTTAATCTCATTTGCACAAGAATCCCAGCTTTTAACTTAACCCCATGTGAGCCAAACGAAAGCTTGAACTAAACCTGTTCCCACGGATAACATTATTTCTGCCTAACCTACTTCCTCAGTTCTGTTCTTCTATTATGGTGTGATATAAAAACAGACACGTTATTGCCATCCGTGATGCACTTCAGTGTATGATAATACCTCAGAGGTAGCCACCGTGCTAAAGAGTTTCTTCCTACACACACACACACACACACACAAATTTGATTCTTCAAATGATTCATTGAGTGCTTATGTAATACTAGCATACAACACATGGCTTTTTCCATTACAGTACACATGCCTTCAAATTACAGCACATAAGACAATTACAAGACGTTTCATTGAAATTATATTATTTCATCAGAAGCTTAGACTGGAGGCAGGTGAACCTCATACGAATGATGCATGGACCAGTTAATGCTTAGGACCGGGAGATGCTCAGCAATCTTTAAAGAAGAGGTAGCTTGTGTAACACCGAGCAGTGAGAGAGCCATTAATAGCTTCCTCAAGTAACACATCAAGTACAGAATGTCTGCTTAATGAAATGGAATCAGAGGATTTGATAAAGTGAAGAAATGTGTGCTTTCAGCAAACCGCGACAGAAATTATTTTATGACTTTCACATTTGCACTTCACAAAGAGGCCTAAAAATTCAATCCCTGATTCAAACATGAGAGTAATACAAGCTCAACAACTCTGTAAAGCCAAGTTTTGAGTCCCCCCCCCCCAAAGTGCTCTGAACACTGTTAAGTGTAGTATATATAAATGCTAAGCATTAGTACAATTGAAACTTGGGACTGTTCTCTTAGCTGCTTTGTTTCTTGGAATAGTCTAATGCTCCATCTCCTTACGGCCGGGCCATAACATTAGGCAAAGTGAGGCAGCCACAGCAGGCAGCTGGTTTGGGGGGGGGTTATGAAACGGCAGCAAGTTTCTGCTTATTTAATGCATGTTTTACAGTGGGTGGGGAGGGGCATGTGGGTCTTTTTCCCTCAGGTTTTTTGTAAGGTCCACTTGATGGAGCTGGGTATAGAGCTAGGGAAGGGTGGAGCTTGATGTGTTGAGGGCCATTTTCATCCAAACAACAACGACAATTTATTATTTATACCCCACCCATCTGGCTGGGCTTCCCCAGCCACTCTGGGCGGCTTCCAACAAAATATTAAAATGCAGTGGTACCTCTGGTTACGTACTTAATTCGTTCTGGAGGTCCGTTCTTAACCTGAAACTATTCTTAACCTGAAGCACCACTTTAGCTAGTGGGGCCTCCCACTGCTGCCGCGCCACCGCCGCACGATTTCTGTTCTCATCCTGAAGCAAAGTTCTTAACCCGAGGTACTATTTCTGGGTTAACGGAGTCTTTAACCTGAAGCGTATGTAACCTGAAGCATATGTAACCCGAGGTACCTCTGTACAGTAATGCATCAAATATTAAAAGCTTCCCTAAACAGGGCTGCCTTCAGATGTCTTCTAAAAGTCTGGTAGTTGTTCTTCTCTTTGACATCTGGTGGGACCACAGGGCGGGTGACACTACCGAGAAGGCCCTCTGCCTGGTTCCCTGTAACTTGGCTTCTCGCAGTGAGGGAACCTCCAGAAGGCCCTCGGTGCTGGATGTCAGTGTCCAGGCTGAACAATGGGGGTGGAGATGCTCCTTCAGATATACTGGACTGAGGCCGTTTAGGGCTTTAAAGGTCAGCACCAACACTTTGAATTGTGCTCAGAAACGTCGGAAACAAGAGAAAGGGCATCCTTTCATTCATAGTGGTGGCAGACACAGACATTGAGAAATCCAGAAGGCTCACTAAAATATGGTCTGATGCACTGGACAAATTTGCTTGCTTCGGTCCTGAGCCTTAGGCTAAGCAAGAGCTCAGAACTGAGGTTGCGATGCTCCTTGCAACATGTTTTAGAGACAGAGAGGGATTATGATGCATCTGCAAAGCTGAGCAGATGTTTCTGGATGACTAATGCATATCACTGGCTCCTGACCAGGCTAATGAACTGCTGCATTCTGTAAGCAGCTAACCACTGAAATGCTTGGCTGGGGGCCAGGTATATGCAGAGTTCATCTTGATAAGGTCTTTGTGGACATGGGAATGGCATTTAGGGAGTGAACTGGCGCTTGAGATCCTATTGTAAAAAGTTTGGACTGTTCTGAAGGCTCAAAAAGAGGGGCCCTGGAAAATGGTGTTCTCCAGTATGGTGCAATCGTCTGTGAGAGACTGTTCATGAGGAAAGCTGGTCAGTTTCATGTTTCTAAACCGCCTTGAACATTTCATGAGAGGGTAGCCATTGAATAATGTGGCAGTTTTAGACTTTGAGACTTTGCCTCACTTCATTATCAAAATATAACAACAACAACAAAAGACAGTCTATGAACAGTAGCCTAAAAAGGTAGCCTGCAGATTGTATATTTTTTTTATGGTTAGTTTCCAATGAGCACAGTTTAACCAACGCTGGCTATACTTTGCCAGGACAAAAGCCACTGTATTTAAGTATACACGGCCACCAAGCCTAGCTGGAATAACTTCAGACACTCGCCAACAGCCTGCAAAGTTATGCAGGTCTAGGACTACAGAAAACAATGGTGGTAGGTGCATGTAAGCGTGCACAGGATTGGGCTGTTGGTGTTTTTCAGGTGTGCAAACACATCCTGCCTGTATCCCTTAACTGCTGTTAAAAATAAATAGTGTTAAGTTGTGGGTGAACATATGAGACGACACAGCGATTCTTCAAACAGCTCTTGTTTATTCACAGGCCAGAACAGAACTGGGCTGATGGGTTCAGCCAACCTACTTATATAGAGCTCAACTACAAAGCAACAGTAACAACTTTCTGTAATTATCCAATCACTGAACGTCACTTTCAATTCCTTATTTGAAAAAGCGGACCTGAGTGAAAACTATCTACAGTATCCCCCTGCTGGCCCAGGGTGAGAACTTCAGTACATAGCAGCAGCAGCAGCAGCAGCAGCAGCAGCAACAACAACAACAACAACAACAACAACAACAACAACAACAACAATAATGTCATATCACTCTGGAATGCAAGCATGGCCTATATTTGGCAGGTTCAGGAGGTTATAAGGCTGAAATAATAGAAAATGGATTGTTCTACTATTTTTTCCCTATTTACAAATCAGTCCAAGGAGCATGTACTTCAGGTCAGTCCTGGAGGTCTGGCAAGAGCAGAGTGCTCTAGGTGGGGCTTCCAGGCACTCTCCGATACAAAACAGTGCTTGGCTGTGCATTTAACAATTACCAGAAAACGAAGAGTTACCAGCTTTTGATTCTGAACATTCTGCTACCTGGACAGAGCCCAGTAGGGCTGAAGCTCCGGATCAGAATGAAGGAGCTGTGCAGGAAAGCAGCTTGCTCTGCTCCCACCATTTCCCTTTTCCTTCTGGAGCTTAGCTACAAACTCTACAGAGCCTGTGTGGCCAAACTACAGAGGAACTACACACTTAGGTGCTGCACTCAGAATGTGAAATGGTATAATGAGAGATGCTCTGCACTCCCTCATTCCTTTGTACCTGGCCTCAAACTGGTGGTTTCTCTCTCACACACACAGTCTCTCTCCTACACCAACATCTGCTCATACTTTCTAATAAGGGTGGGAAACCCTGTGGTCCTCCAAATATTGCTAAACTCCCTCTTCCCTCATCCTTGGCAATTGTCCTTGCTGGCTTGGGTTGATGGAAGTTGGAATCCAACAACATCTCGTTTCGAAAGATGCACCAAGTGTCCAAATTTCTAACTTTGGCACAAGCAGTTCTGGCAATTGGTCAAGGCTCACTGCTGTGTCAAGAACACTCGCATATGTGCCCTGGGACCAATTCCCTGAACACAAAGGAGAGTTTCAAACCGAGTCACCCCCCAGGTGTTCCCACAGAACTTTATCATATTGCTTTCTTTAGTGCAAAACAGCCCTGCTGTATTTGAGCCTTTCATTAAATGTCTGATATAATTCTCTGCTGAATACAACCACCATCCTGTTAACTGAAATAGGGAATGAAGCAGGCCCTTCATTAACAAAAGTTTTATATATATATATAAAGGAAATTGTTTACCTGTCATCTTCGATCCACTTTATCACAGTGCCCAAGGCCTTCCCTCACAGAATGGAACTCTCCATTTTCTGTGAAGTATTGCACGGTAGCAAAGACCTGGGAGCGATGAATTCAATACGATCAAAACCTTTTATATAAAGAAGATATATGAGGGTGGTGGGTGGTTTTTTTTAAGGGTTTTAATCCATCCTTTCCGACAAATGTTGTTTCCAAAATCTCCCATCAGAGGCTTTTTTTCTTCTTTTCTCTCTTTTTAAGAGAGGGGTCCTGCCCTTAGGCTTACAAGATACAAAGACCAGACTTACAAGGAGGAAAGGGAGTGCAGAGGAAAGAGAGGGGGAAAGAGGTCAGTTTGACAATGCCACAACAATGGGGTGAGTCAGGAGGTGTGCATATCCATTCAGGTCCAGGCTGTTCTTCTGTTCTTGGTTGATTTTCTTTTGCTTGCTTCCTTGCTTGGATGAGCTACTACAGCTGACCCAGCAGCCCTTGCTCTTCCTTGGCACTTGAGTCCTAGACACCTCCTGCACCCATCTTTGCAGCATTGAAGAGACTGTGTCCTGTGCCTCCCCTACCACAAGTAGGAATGGTAGTGGAGAAGGCCTCAGAGTTCACCCTAAGTACGTTCTTATCAAGTTTGCTGATCATACAAAATAGCTTAGGGTAGTTATATTGCAGGTATTGTGCAGTTTGAAGCAGTTGGATGCATAAAAACTTACTCGTCTTGGAATAAAACATTGTCCAGACCCATAAATATTATCTGAAGTTTACTAATTAGAACTTCTTCAAAACAGGTACAAAAACAAAAACTTGATACATCCAAATAGTTCCATAAGACATATGCTTGTCAAAGCATAGGCTCAGCATCTTCTTCTTAGAAATATAAAATAATTCTAAACAGACCTAGAATCAATTTTCTCTCTCTCCTTGCCACCTCCATTGGCCTGCATTCCACCCTGTGGTAAGGAATTGGAAAATAAAACTACAGATTTCATAAGGCCAGGACACAAATCTATGATACAACTGCATGTGTACAGTTCTTTGTCACCTCACTTCAGCAAGGTTATTTTAGAGCTGGAGAAGGTTCAGAAAACAACAAGTGTAAATGATCAGGGTCTTTTCCAGGGAGTCTTCTCTTCTCATGAGGTGGCCAAAGTATTCAGGATCTGTCCTTCCAGTGAGCACTCAGGGCTGATTTCCATAAGAATGGATAGGTTTGATCTTCTTGCAGTCCATGGGACTCTCAAGAGTCTCCTCCACCACCATAATCCAAAAGCATCAATTCTTCGGTGATCAGCCTTCTTTATGGTCCAGCTCTCACTTCCATACATCACTACTGGGAAAACCATAGCTTTAACTATACAGACCTTTGTTGGCAAGGTGATGTCTCTGCTTGATGTCATCCCTTTTCTCCCAAGGAGCAGGCGTCTTTTAATTTCGTGACTGCTGTCACCATCTGCAGTGATCATGGAGTCCAAGAAAGTAAAATCTCTCACTTCCTATAGTTATGTACTTTTTGCCAAAAAGAAAAAAGGGGGGGAGTATGTCTTCACACAGTACACAGGTAAGCTATGATGTTCGCTCATGCAAGAGGAAGTGTTTGCCACCAGCTCGGATGCCTTTAAAGAGGATTAGGGAAATTAATTGGGGTAGATGCTATCAGTGGCTACTAGCCACCATATGTCTAGGTTCTGCTTCCACTGTCAGAAGCTGTATGTCTCTGAACGTCCAATGCTGGGAATTGCAGGTCAGGAAGAGAGCTCTTCCCCCCAGATCCTGCCTTCAGGCTCCCTATAGGCATCTGGTTGGCCACTGTGAGAACAGGATGCTGAACTGGATGCTGGCCTGGTCCAGGAGGCTTTTCTTAGGTCATCATTGGCAAGCCTAGGTGCTGCTACAAATGTTTAGCTTATCTGCAAAGAGATGGTATTTTGAACATCTTGCAGCCATCATCTTAGGTAATCTCTTAGTACCTCCTACCTGGTTGATACTGCCAGCAGCATATGTTTGTCTCAAATATTTAGTCATGCGTATCTAAATATACACAAGCATTACAGCGAAACTCCAAATGGCTCATTAAATCAGTTATGATTCCATTGGCCTTGGCTAATCTGGTCCCCTTCCCCCTGTCCCAAATTAATTAATACATGGGTGTTTCAGACCACCAAACTCATCGCTAGTGGATTTGCTTTGAAACCCCTTTTCTTAAGTTGATATTTATTGTGTTAAGCTAAGTGTCAGTTATGTGAGCCAGAGAAAGGGTGCAGGGAAAGAATTGTTTTTGCACAATAAACCATTAATAACAGTAATAACAAAACCAGCTGTGTCTGGTCACCATTTCTCATTTCATAGGGTAAAATTAAAAAACATGGACCACTTTTTAAAAAGAAAGAATATCACACAGCCTGCAGCATCACATAGGTACATTTTTTATCTTTCCTTTTTACAGTGAACTAGCTTGGGACTCTTTCTAACAGGAAAAGGTCTGACCTCTTTTTTCTTTGTGAATATGATTAATTTATCACCCACCAACATAACTGTAGAGCTAGAATATGTGTCCCTGAGCAAGAAAAATCTTTGCTGTTGATTTTTGCACAATTTCAGTTCACGTCCCCTGTAGAAACATTCCCTCAGATGCAGAATTGTCTGTATTGTATCGCATTTTAAAAAATGATACATCAAGTTCCTTCAGAAAGAAAGGAATGTCTGCAAAAGATGTAGAGAACGCAATGAAACACTTACCCTGACTGAAGTATTTCTGCATCTATGACAAACGTCTGAAGGAATTGGATCAAGCAATCCTTTTAAAGTTGAGATGCTGAAACTGATACATTTTCATCAACCTACTAAGCCCAATAATCATTATAATTTCTCTACTTCATATGCCCAACATTATCTAAATAGCACAGAGTACACTGGGCTGGGCTGATTGGTTCTAAAAGAAACAGTGTATAGAAACAGGAAAAGAAAGTGACAAGAACACAATAATGAGAAATTCCAAGGTGACATTGTGCTTGTGAGATAGTACCATTAGGGTGAAATAGATTTGGAATCTGTCTAGATTTGTCAGGAGATCCAGTGAGATGCATTGGGTAAAATCCTAGAGTCTGAGTAGGGAAACCCAAATACAAATATTCACTTTGGGCCAATCCAATTACAGCGGCATTGTAATTTCACATTGGATCAATAAAAACAGAAGCTGGAATTGAAATGTTTCTATCACTATGAGTGAGGGTCACAGAAGAACAGGATGCTGCAGCCCTTTCCCTTTTGCCATCACTCAAATGCGTCACCAACACTTCCCTCTGTAAACTTCCTTTCAGGCCAGACTGTGGGCTCTGAGCACTGTTTAGACAAGCCAAAAGAGGAAATTATTCTGTCCATTTCTCACTGGCTACCAGATGAGAGCTGTGGAGAACAATGGGATGATTCTGACTGAGACAGAGCGAGCGAAGAGCAGACATGACGGAATAGATTCAGTGTGGCATCTCAGGATTAAAGAATGAACTTTTGAGCTATGTAGTAGTGAATCATAATCTCAGCTGACAGAGTCTTCCGGAAGTTTACATAAAACCATTAAAGAAAGAAGGGGAGGTGGAGGTGCAGAGGAAACGGGGTTGTATCCAACGATGATTCACTCACAATTTTAAAATTAATGGATTCAAATTAGTCATGTACCGTATTTTTCGCCCTATAAGACGCACTTTTCCCCCTCCAAAAATGAAGGGGAAATCTGTGTGTGTCCTATGGGGTGAATACAGGCTTTCGCTGAAGTTTGGAGAGTGAGAGGGGTCGGTGCGCACCGACCCCTCTCGCTCTCCAGGCTTCAGGAAGCTATCAGCAAGCCTGGGGAGCCGGCGGGAGTTCCCGCAGGGCTCCCCAGGCTGCGGATAGCAGCCTGCTGCCCGGCGCGCAAGAAGCCCTGAAGCGGAGTGCCCCGCGCATGGGGCAGACATCCACAGCCTGCTGCACGGAGCGCAGGGCGCGCTGAAGCAGAGCGCCCTGTGCTTTGGGCAGACATCGGCCAGCCCCACAAGCTCGGGGGACAGCGGGGAGGCACAGCGCCGCCATCCGGCTGTTCCCCGACCTGGTTTTGGGGAGGAAATAAAGGGGGGGAAATTTCCTTTATTTCCCCCCCAAAAAACTAGGTGCGTCCTATGGGACGGAGCGTCCTATGGGACGAAAAATACGGTACATTATTTTCAATCCGTCTGCTCTGAGTAGGGCTAGCACTGGATACAACCCAGGTTGTTATGAAGGTAATGTTGTACAATTGTACAATTACATATTGTGGCCAGAAGTCGCCTCTGTTACATGACATCCCAGTCTCCGAGGGTGTGAGATTCCAGGGTTACCAGGTGTGTTTACCATGGTCTGTGTTTCCTTTTGGAACAATGAGGCATTGTGGAGACTGTTGTGTTTTTATGATATATGGTTTATTTATGCATAGATACAATCTGTGCTTAAAGCGAGAGAGTGCAGAGCATTCACAGCCCCAAAGATCCTGTTCCTTCTACTGCTGCAGCCTCAGATTCCAAGCGACTCCAAACATTGTTTCTGACCCTCTCTGTGGCATAAAACAGGCTGCCCACCTCATGCTCTGCCCCCTCCTCCAGCGGCATTAGCCACTCCTCCAAGTTTGGTGTCATCTGTATTCACGGGTCATTCCTTCACCCGTGTGAAGACGCTGAACAGCAATGGGCCCAGGACAAAGCCCTGCAGTAGCTCAGTGGAGCTTTGCTTTCATTCAAATGTTATGTTCATGATGGGGAACCTGTGACTCTCCAGATGTTGCTCCACTACATCTCCCATCATCCCTGACCATTGGCCACACTGCCTGGGGCTGATGGGACTTGGAGTCTGACAACAGCCTAGTATGCTGAGGTTGAGATGTAGAAGGTTCAGATTCAAATTTTGGCTTGGCTCGGCTCAAGAGAGCAGCAACTCTTCACCACAAAAGTTGTTGCCAAAATGAAATGTGTTTATTGTACACAACCTTCAGTCCCTTGTGGGGAGAAATCAAAACTGGCCAGAAATTAAAATAGTGAAAATAAGTAAAGACTAAAGTGAGGTATAGGGATGCGGGTGGCGCTGTGGGTTAAACCACAGAGCCTAGGACTTGCCGATCAGAAGGTCGGCGGTTCGAATCCCCGTGACTGGGTGAGCTCCAGTTGCTCGGTCCCTGCTCCTGCCAACCTAGCAGTTCAAAAGCACGTCAAAGTGCAAGTAGATAAATAGGTCCCGCTCTGGCGGGAAGGTAAACGGCGTTTCTGTGCGCTGCTCTGGTTCGCCAGAAGCGGCTTAGTCATGCTGGCCACGTGACCCGGAAGCTGTACGCCGGCTCCTTCGGCCAATAAAGCGAGATGAGTGCCGCAACCCCAGAGAAGGTCATGACTGGACCTAATGGTCAGGGGTCCCTTTACCTTAAAGTGAGGTATAGAGAGGGAGATGCATATCTCTTTAAGGAAAGATGAATGCCCTGATTTGTCTGGGTGCATTTGTGTGTGCCTCTGAACAGAAATGTGGTCCTTAACACACCAGAAAAGGACTTCCTGTGTTTTATTCTTCTTTGGCAACCTAAGATGGCTACACTGAACAGAATAAAATGATTTTTAAAAAGAGGGGAAAGCAGATCCCCTCATTCTAGAGTGTTTTCGTGCACACCCAAAACGGCAATCTGCAGCAGAGCACAGAGGCATATCATGGCCAGCAGAGGACTCCCAAGCCACAGTCACGGCGGGGGAATTCCTCCAGCGAGATCCAGCAGCAGAGGAGGGAATGGGTTTACTGCAGCAAAGGAAGAAAAGCAAAGAAAGTAAAGAAAGAAAGTTGGGAAGCTGAGAGGAAGAATGACAAGAACATGGGTGCTTCAGTTGGAACTTGCAACTTTCAAGCCAGGACAGAAATTCAGGAAGATTTCCAGTACTTTTAAAGACAAAACCACACATAGTGGTCCCAGTTCAGAACTGTAGGATGCATTCCTGGCAAAGTTTTTCCTTTTTCTTTAATAATACCAGCACATCAGCATCAGGTAGGTAACTATCTGGCTACGTTGACTGTCATCTCCATCACTTGTGTGTATGTAGGGATAGAGAGCCACTATGGACCAAAGTCTCCCCCCGCAGATGTGGAGAGTGCAGATGATACCCCAAATAATTATTGTAAGCATGGCTCCTCATGGCCTCCTCCAAAACCCTGTCGCCAAAATGTATCTAAAAATAATTGTTGAAAGTGAATGTGGAGGTTCCCATCAGGCAAAACCCCTGAGAACTTTCACATGGATCAAGAAGAATATCAAGAAGACTAGTAAAATTTCTCAGGGGTGGGATTGCCACATAACATTATCCTAATCTGATTGTGTTGGTGTAGAGTAGAACTATGGTAGAATGCATCTGTTCCTTTCATTGTTCACGCTGAGTGAGAATTTGAAAGCCTTCCTGTTCACCTGGGCATTTGATGATGGCTAAAATATATTTCTCCTGGAAACCTTGAAATTACTAAGCTGTGGGTATATTTGATTTTCTTTAAATGTTTTCAAAGTCCTTCTACTGTTCTCACAGTTTTGCTGTTTGCTCCCTTGGTTTTCTTTGGGAAGAAGGGTGATAAAACAGTATAACGGATATATTAATAATATAATATAAAGCTAGGCTGAGGCACACAGGCTAAATCTCTGCACGGCACCCATCAGGTCCCGTAATTAGGACCGGCTTTGCACTTAATTCCTAGTCAAAGCAGTGAGGGATTTGCCCCAGGCATCTGATGCTGAGGGGCGGGCTTGGAAGTAGTGGCAAGGAGAACAGAGCTGCGTATGTCCATGTGGTCAGCCCTGCCTCCCCTACGTTCCCCTGCTGCCTTTCATAGAATTGTGGGATTTGGGAGGGACTCTGGGGGTCATCTAGTCCAATGCCCTGCAATGCAGGAATCCTGCCCACAGTTGTCCCTGAGTGGGTTCGAACCACCAATCTTCTGGTTAACAGCTAGGCACACTGACCCATCGCGCCACTTGGGCCTGGTGGGAGATTCTGCCTGTTAAGTTGTGGGTGAACATATCAGACGACACAGCGATTCTTCAAACAGCTCTGGTTTATTCACAGGCCAGAACAGAACTGAACTGAAGGGTTCAGCCAGCCTGCTTATATAGAGCTCCACTAGAATGCAACAGCAACCATTTTCTGTAACTATCCAATCACTGAACGTCACTTTCGATCCCTTATTTGCATATGTGGACCTGAACTACCTACAGTAGCCCCCTGCTGGCCCAGGGTGAGAACTTCAGTACATAACACTGCCTGCCACCAGCAGTGAGGTAAGCTTCAGCTGCCGGTCCAGTCGGCTTCTGTATATGGGGGTGATGATGCCTTCTTGTCCTGTATCTCAGTCAGGAAAATGTCTTGGGCCTGCACGTGCCCCAGGTGAAAGAAGAAGGAAGTGGTGATTCCGATCTCAGTATTCACCCACCCACAACTTCATGGGTCTGGTGTGGATATTACACACACACACACACACACACACACACACTTGCCACACACACACCATTGCCAGGATGGCCTGCCGCTGTTTCTATCTGTTCTCAAATGGACGCATGGCAGGGTAATGCAGGCTATTTCAAAAATTCAACCAGCTGAAAATGCAACCCTTGAAAATTTGCCCCTCCCCAAAGGCACTTGATCTAGAATGGATGTGGACTACACAGGAAAAAACAAGTCGTCTCCAATGATTCTAGACTCAAATGCTGTGTTTACAATGCCAACAATTCTCCATCAACATGTACATTGCCAGGAGCAGAAGCATATCCCAGCATCTGGCTTCTTTCGTGTTGTCCTTTCCCATTCTTTGAACACCGTTTGCTATTTCACATACAAATTGAAGTGCCTAATCTTATGATACAGTTAAATATTCGTGACATTATTCTCTTTTTTAGTAAACCAATATGTGGATGTGAAAAGACATGGAGTGAAAGAATGTCAGCCGAATCGGAATATTTGTCGTGCTGTGCGTTCTCCTAAGAGTTGAGTTGTGTGCTAATGATTTTTAACATCTCAGTTTTCCCTACCATCAATTATTTGCTGAAAGCCATCCAGATTGGCTTGTACATGCCATTGTGTGTGCAGCATGGAAACATGAATTAAAACTGTCAGTCTTTTGATCTGCATGCCAGCTCAACAGTGTAAATGCTTATTGTAAGTACTTATAAAGACCTCTCTGTGTTCTTCAGAGAACCAATTTTTTTTTGCCCCTGTGCCTGTTTTTATCATTTTCCCCTCTAACACTCTTTTTAAAAAATGACATTTATTTGTCAGTAGGAGAAATAATCTTGTCAGATGTAGTTCTTAATTATAGATTCTGAGCTATGTGTTTTATTCCTCACTTCAGGATACAATCAAACAGCAAAGAAACCATGTGTAATATAAATTAACTATTAGCTTCAGCATCTTTTAAATCCTCTGCAATTACTATTAAATCTCTTTTTCACTTGAGGGTGGTGGTTTGCTAAATTTTATGGCTGTGATTTGTGCTCAGACAACCACTTTTTTAAAAAATGAGAAAAAGTATTTTATTATCATAATGCATTTGCCCCCACCAAACGCATTCTGGTCTTGCGTTATTACATTGAATATTCCACTACAGAATAAATAGAAGGCATTTTCCAGCAAGTTTCATGGTTCCTCCTAAGCCATTCCTTCATCGCACTTCATCTGTCGCTTTATCCATCTCAGCGATATCTAGAACTGAACTGAACCATCTTCCCCATGATGAGATAATGCAGTTTTTCACAGCAGCTAAAAGATTTGGCAACAATAATAGCCCCTTGAAAGTCCTCTTCCAAATAATTCAGAAGGAACATCGCCACACCGGAGCTTAGCCTTATATCTGCTTTTCGAAACATTAGCCCTACAACTTGAGTCCAATAAACATGAATACATCTCACCAAGTGAGATTAAAAAACAACCCTGCTTGATAGTTACAGCATCTTCAACGGAACCTATTTACCAGGGTGGCTAACCTGTGGTTCTCTAGCTGTTGCTGAACTACAATTTCCATAACCTCTGACCATTGTCCTAGGGACGCGGGTGGCACTGCGGGTAAAAGCCTCAGCACCTAGGACTTGCCGATCAAAAGGTCGGCAGTTCGAATCCCCACGACTGGGTGAGCTCCCGTCGTTCGGTCCCAGTGACTGCCAACCTAGCAGTTCGAAAGCACCTCCAGGTGCAAGTAGATAAATAGGGACCGCTTACCAGCGGGAAGGTAAACGGCGTTCCGTGTGCTGCGCTGGCTCGCCAGATGCAGCTTGTCACGCTGGCCATGTGACCCGGAAGTGTCTGTGGACAGCGCTGGCTCCCGGCCTATAGAGTGAGATGAGCGCACAACCCTAGAGTCTGGCAAGACTGGCCCGAACGGGCAGGGGTACCTTTACCTTTACCTTTACCTGACCATTGTCCACGCTGGCTTGGCCTGGTGGGAGTTGTAGCTGGCGGCATATGGAGGCCAACAGGTTAGCAACCCCTGTGATGCTCAGCCTGGACAGTTGGGGCAACTGAAAACCACAGGTGAGGAGCATTCTCTTGCACTTGGCTCCTACAGGCATCTGGTTGGTCACTATGAGAAGAGGATGGTGGACTAGATGGGCCATTGGCCTGATCCACAAGGCTCTTCTTCTGTTCTAATACTATAAACCAACAGCAAACTCAGAAGTTACTCCCACATGTTGAAATTTACATGTGTAGAATTTTTCGGGCAGCTCAGCTGTTGCCAAGCCTGATCTCTTTTCAGCACTGGGCAAGGACCATTTGAGTTGCCCATTTGTATCACCTGAGCTGGCTTTGTTGTTACTGAATACAGTGGTACCTCGGGTTACATACGCTTCAGGGTACATACGCTTCAGGTTACAGACTCCACTAACCCAGAAATAGTGCTTCAGGTTAAGAACTTTGCTTCAGGATAAGAACAGAAATCATGGTTCGGCGGTGTGGCGGCAGCGGGAGGCCCCATTAGCTAAAATGGTGTTTCAGGTTAAGAAAGGACCTCCGGAACGAATTAAGTACTTAACCCGAGGTACCACTGTATTTCTTTATCACTCTGCTGGTTTTCAAACTTGGGCAGTTTCATTAGTTTGACTGTGGCATTGAATCCTGACTCAGACTCTGAAAGAGCATTAGGGTGCCACCAATGAAAACGAGAAAACATTAATTTGTTGGTGCAATACTGGACATTTTCAGATCCAGAAATGGTCTGCCCATTCCAAAGTTCTGCGGGGTCCCAATGTGCGCATGGAACTCTCTTCAGTGATGTGTGATGCAATGTCCTATGAGTGTACCACCATTGTATCTTAAGAGCTTTCCCCAGGTTTGAATAGCACAATGCAGCCTGTATTTGCCTAGAGCTCCCTATGGCACTGAAGTTCTGCATGTCCAAACTGAATCTTTTGAAAAATATCTACGACACATTTTTCAAAATATGCACTTGCCTATTAAGAACTGGCTATTCTGGGATCTTCATGTTAATTTATCTGGTCCCCCCTCCCACATAATATTCCAAGCCAGAACAGCAGGTACTAAATAGTTTTCAAAATCCTTGCCTTGGACACTATACTATTTTGCCTTTTATAGGAAAAGTAAAGTATCCAAAAATGCAGTTCAATTATGAACGCTGTCTCTTGCTCAGTTTATTGCAAGAGAAATGAGGTCTGGTAGTTCTGTTTAATACAAAATTCTCTTGTAATTCCGTCGGCCAACTTCTTTTGATCCCAAAGATAACTTGCTCTGGAACATTTCAGGAGAAGAGAGGAGAATGGCTCTCTTTTTTTGGAAAATTCAAAAGCTAAACAGGGTGAAAGTATCCCTCAGCAGTTTCTATTCTTCTATCACAGTGGGCCATGATTCACTAAGATATCATGTGCTGGTGAATCACTCAGGAAACCAGCCTCTTCTGAGTACTGTATATAAAATTGTTTTAGTGGTGTAATGTTTCTTGTCCAAATTTAAACAAAGAGAATACAAACGATCTCCATAAGATCTGGAGTGTATAATTGCATGTCTGATTCATAAGCTGGGCTTTCCATTTTGAAAGTTTTAATAAACTTGCAAAAATTAGGCTTGTAGCTCAGTAATAATAATAATAATAATAATAATAATAATAATTTGTATCCCACCCATCTGACTGGGTTGCCCCAGCCACTCTGGGCAGCTTCCAACATATATAAAAACATAATAAAACAACAAACCTTAAAAAGCTTCCCTATACAGGGCTGCCTTCGGATGCCTTCAATGGATCCAAAGAGCTATTCAAAGGCTTGCAATCTTCCTCTGACCCTTTTGAATGGCAGATCCCTGATGCCATATCGCAAACTGCTTTTGAAGCTTCCCTCATATTTGAAATACATTTCCATGCAGCGCGGGGGGTCCATTTGCCAAGAGCAAAGCGAAGCAAGGTGCCTACTGGCTTTTGAAGATGCACCTGTTTGCACAGGCATTCCCTTAAATTCTCAACCCGACTCGCCTCTTTTAATTGCTCTTTTAGTTTTATAAAGGTAAAGGTAAAGGTACCCCTGCCCGTACGGGCCAGTCTTGACAGACTCTGGGGTTGTGCGCCCATCTCACTTAAGAGGCCAGGGGCCAGCGCTGTCCGAAGACACTTCCGGGTCACGTGGCCAGCGTGACAAAGCTGCATCTGGCGAGCCAGCACAGCACACGGAAACGCCGTTTACCTTCCCGCCAGTAAGCGGTCCCTATTTATCTACTTGCACCCGGGGGTGCTTTCGAACTGCTAGGTTGGCAGGCGTTTAGTTTTATAGGATTCTTTTATTGTGCATTTTAATTATGGGTGTTTATAGTTTAATTTTTTAATTGGATTGTTTGTGTGTTTGTGTTTTAGTTATGGATGTTTATATTCCAATGTCTATGTAAGAGGTTTTTATACTTTGTAAACCACTTAGAAGCCTGTTTTGTGTTAAGCTTTATATAAATTACCGTATTTTTTGCTCTATAAGACTCACTTTTTCCCTCCTAAAAAGTAAGGGGAAATGTGTGTGCATCTTATGGAGTGAATGTAGGCTGTGCAGCTATCCCAGAAGCCAGAACAACAAGAGGGATTGCTGCTTTCACTGCGCAGCGATCCCTCTTGCTGTTCTGGCTTCTGAGATTCAGAATACTTTTTTTTCTTGTTTTCCTCCTCCGAAAACTAGGTGCGTCTTCGTGGTCTGGTGCGTCTTATAGAGCGAAAAATACGGCAATTAATACACATTATTATTTTACTACTACCAAAGGGACATTCCTTTTATCTCTTGACTTGAGTCTCCAGTTTTAATTGCTGTGCCGTTTTAATGGGATTACTTTATTGTGTGTTGTAATTATGGGTGCTTGCGTTTTAATGGGAAATATGTCGCATTAATGCTTATATGTCTGCGTAACTGGTTTTTATACTTTGTAAACTGCCCGGAAGCCTATTTTGCCATTTGCAGTATGCAAATAAACAAACAACGCTGTCTCTGGTGTCAAGGGAGGAGCAGGGGGCTGGCAGTCAGGAGTAGTACCAGGGTGTCAGGGCTGAGGAGCAAAGCCTTGACACCAAAACACAGCAGAAGCAAGAAAAACTTTGTTGTTCAGGCAGACCCCCAAGCCAGACAGGAAGACTTGGAAGCTCCAGTTGACCAGCCTAGGTGGTTGAATCCAGTGCATAGCTGAGGAATGCTTCACTACCCTGGAAAATATGCCAGATGGCAAGTGTGGGACTCATCACACATGGTAGCTACATACAGAAATGAGGACTCCAGGGCTAGAGCTACACAGCTATTAAAAATGCTCTGAAAACGCCCTGCAAAAAAAACGCTGTGAAGCTCACAATTGAAAATATCATTGGGTTGCCATTTCAGCTCTATAGCGCCATCTGGTGCCACAGTGTTATAACGCATTTATAACACTGCATTTTGACTAATGTAGCTGAGTCCCAGGTTCCTGGCCCCAAAAGAGGACACATTTGCTCAAAATTTCCAAGTGTATAGATGCAAGTTTAGAAATATCTGCCGCAATTTAGAGAGAAAAACAACACATCTCATCATAGTGGGGAAGACTGTGACCAGGTGACCTGTGCGCTTGCTCAATCTGCAATCCAGCTGCTAAATGTTGATAAAAACTTTAAGGCTCTTAACCTCTCTGCTTATGAGTCTTTATCTTTAAACTAAACTTGGACCAGGCAGTCCTTCAAATAGAGAATGGTTTTCCATAAGGTAGACACATAGCGACTGTAAGCCTGACAGGTGGAAGTTCTTTCTTATGCTTTTTCAGAACAAGAACCTAGCTGTAAGAGAGGCTGATCCCATCAGATCAACACTCCCTTAAGGGACAGATCCATTCAGCACCTGATCAGGGGCAGAGTGCAGAGGAGATGCTGCAAGCAGAATGGGTAAGGTGCCTTTGTGAATAAAGGCAACTCCCCATATGTCCGGGGTTGCATTCTGGGCCGTTGTGCACCTGCGTGAAATCGCGTATACAGTGGTACCTCAGGTTACATACGCTTCAGGTTACATACACTTCAGGTTACAGACTCCGCTAACCCAGAAACAGTACCTCGGGTTAAGAACTTTGCTTCAGGATGAGAACAGAAATCGTGCGGCAGTGGGACAGCAGCAGCAGGAGGCCCCATTAGCTAAAGTGGTGCTTTAGGTTAAGAACAGTTTCAGGTTAAGAACGGACCTCCGGAACAAATTAAGTACTTAACCCGAGGTATCACTGTAATTGGAACAACTATTGAAAAAGCCTGCAAACACCCCATTCCATCTCCTGCCCCATCCCCCATCCCACTCCTTTGTGATATTTTTGTGACATTTTCGGGTCACTTCCAGGTACGGCGTGATGCATGTATGTGTGGTTGTCCCCATATCAGACACGATGGCTGTACTTCCTTCTGTATTTGCCACCTCATATTAAAGTCTTGTCCCTTGGTTGGAATCAATAAAATATACAGCAGAGTCTTCTTTGTTGTAGCCCCCATCCTGCAGAACTCCTAACCCTAGGAAATCAAACTGGTTCTCTCCTTTCCTAATTTTCAGCCCAAGATTTTGCCAGGCTCTAATTAGCTGGCTGTGTTTTACACGGCACCGAGCTTTGGTTTTAGTCTGATCTTACCAAAGGAGGTTTTTAAAGATTTTGATTATAATGTTGTCTATTCTTCTGGAAAGGTGATTTAAACATTTCTAAATAAATAAATAAATAAATAAGATATATTTGAGCAAAGCTCTCTTTTTTAAAAAAAAAATGCACACCATATACTTGTTGCTAAGCCTATGCAACATTTTTAAATAGATTTATGCCCCCCTAGGTGATTCTGGTGTTGGGTGCTGTTTCTTTCCTTCTGTGGCAGTTAATCCTGATGAGAAGGTTCTGGCACACAAATGAGAGCCTATTACATAGTCTGTCGAGAATTATATTGTATTGAACCTGGTGTCTGACGCAGAATACATTAAAAATCTATAGGAAGCAGGTAATTGGGAGGAAAAATTAATCCCCCATCAGCCTTTGGTTGCTCTTCTCACAGCAAGTGTATTGTTCCCCTTCAGAAGTTTATATGGGCATAAATATTTCACTTTAATGTTTCAGAATTCATTGACTTTTGAATAGCATTTACAATTCAACGTGACTGATGTTTTCTTCCTAGCTGGCGTTGTATTTCTTAACCACGATGGCTGCAATCCTGCATAGTCGAGCATACAAAGACCACTGAAATCAATTGCAATTAGGTTTATTAAGTTCCTGTAAAAAATTTAATACGACATGTTTCTTAAGGAGAGAGGTCATTAAATAATAGTTTTAGTACGCTGCCTCATTTGTAGGAACAACTCGCCATGATTAAATTCTCTTCCATCTGCATTTCCACAGTCTCCTTTCTCTTTTTGTTTCAAAAAGCACACTGTGCTAGCAGTTCTGATTTTTAAGCAGATTTGGTCACACGATCTTGGTAAGTAGTTCTGATTCATTCTGTAATGACTCAGATACTCCTGATTCCGTGGAAATTTATGAAGTTTCATGCTTGGGAAGCAGTTTTCAACACATGAAACACTTTCTGCCTTTTATCCGTACCCATGCCGGTACTGTATCTTACAAATGGGGAAATAAGCTGAGAGATCGTGGGAATCCTGCTCTGCTGTTCAAATTTACCCATAAGCTTTGGCAACTAACAGTGAATCCTGAACTATGACTTCCATCATCCCTGGCCATTGGCCATGCTTGCAGAGGCTGATGGGAGCTGTAGTTCAGCAACATCTGGGATTCCAAAGCTTTCCTGTGTCTGGTTCACTCAGACTGGCAATGGCTCTCCAAGGTTCCACACGGGTTTATCCAAGCCCTACCTGGAGATACCAGGGACTGAACCTCTACCATTGAGCTATCGTCCATCCCCATAGTATTCCCATAGAGCTGTCAGGCATGTGTTGTTGCTTGGATGGGGGAGGTCTGATGCTGCTTAGGGCAAAACCAGGCAGAGGGCCTTCTTGGTAGTGGCGCCCGCCATGTGGAATGCCTTCACACTAGATATCAAGGGAATAAACAACTAGAAGAAGAGTTTGGATTTCATATCCCGCCTTTCACTCCCCTTCAGGAGTCTCAAAGCGGCTAACATTCTCCTTTCCCTTCCTCCCCCACAACATACACTCTGTGAGGTGAGTGGGGCTGAGAGAAGTGTGACTGGCCCAAGGTCACCCAGCAGCTGCATGTGGAGGAGCGGAGATGCGAACCTGGTTCCCCAGATTATGAGACTACCGTTCTTAACCAATACCCTGACTTTTAGAAAACATCTGAAGGCAACCCTGTTTTTAATGTTTGATATTTTGTCGTGTTTTTAATATTCTGTTGGGAGCCGCCCAGAGTGGCAGGGAAGGCCCGGTCAGATGGGCGGAGTATAAGTAATTATTATTATTATTATTATTATTAATTATTATTATTAGGACCTGTCCTATCTACCTGCCTTCTTCCAATTTGTCCTACCAGCACAGTTCCCACAAAAACCTCCTTGAGAAGTCCGGCCTTTTCTGCAGTGGCTCCACGTCTGTGGAATGCTCTCCCCAGGGAAGTTTGCCTGGTGCCTTCATTGTACACCTTTAGGCACTAGGCAAAAATGTTCCTTTTTAACCAGGCCTTTGGTTGATCTGTTTGACATCCTCTGCCCTTTTAAAACGTGGCTCTTTTTGTGTTATTGGGTTGTTTTTATTTTGATTATATACATTGTGTGTATATAATCACACAATGATGTCAGAGAAGTTCCCTCACTGACACATTGTGGTTTTTATGTTGATCTTTTATGTGAACCACCCTGAGACCTCAGGGTATAGGGCCGTATATAAATTCAATAAATAATAATAAATAATAATTACAAATCTCCAGTATTTGTTATTCAATTAGAAACCAGCTCTTTAACTGCCCATCACCTTAGACCCTCCAAGTGTCTCATTCCCTATACAGGGCTGCCTTCAGATGTCTTCTAAAGGTTGTACAGTGGTACCTCAGGTTACAGACGCTTCAGGTTACAGACTCCGCTAACCCAGAAATAGTACCTCGGGTTAAGAACTTTGCTTCAGGATGAGAATACAAACCTGGTGGCAGCAGCGTGGCGGCAGTGGGAGGCCCCATTAGCTAAAGTGGTACCTCAGGTTAAGAACAGTTTCAGGTTAAGAACGGACCTCCGGAACAAATTAAGTACTTAATCCAAGGTACCACTGTATAGTTACTTACTTCCTTGGCTTGGGGGGGGGTGTCACAGAACTTCATCCCCTCAAACATTTCTCTGATCTAAATAGGGACGTCCTAAGGAAAAGCAGGATATTCTGGGATCGAATCAGAAACCAGGATGGCTTCTGTAAATCCGGAACTGTCTGTGGAAAATAGGAACACTTGAAGAGTCTGTTATGGCATTAGATTGTGCGGCCTAGAATAAAACACAATATATAAGAAATGAAAGCAGCAATGGAAATACAATTTGAAATCATACAGCATCTAGCACCGCTAACAGGCAGAGAAATCACCATGTGGTCCGCCATTTTCAGGTCATCTGTGGAGAGGAACATTTGGGAACGAGCAGCATAGACAATGTTAGGGAAGATGTGGGCTTGAGTGCTCCTGCTTTCCTCCCTCACATAATTAGTACTGTGTGGTTCTGAACAGCGCTAGAAAGGTTTGTTTAAGACTGGGTAATGAGTTCCTGGCAGAGGTGAGATTCAAATCAAAGACTTCCTGACTTCATAGTCTCTTAGCTGCTATGCTACACCAGTTTCATCAGCAGATGAAATACTTCATGTACTCAGTTTAATTGGAATTTCAGGAAACATGCCTGATGCCATCTTTCTTGCTGTAGAAGAGTATCTGTCTCTTGTATAAAACAGACAGTGCCACAGTGGCAACATTAAAGGAGATGCATGGCATGCTTATTCCTGAATTTGAGAAGCAATGTCGTCAAGTGACACCCAAGTTAGGGATGCTGCAGTCTCACTTTGTACAAATTTATTTTCATATGACACTCATTTGGAATGAGATCAGTGAAATCAATGCCCATAATTGCATGAATGCAAAGGACTTATTAGAATTGGTAAAACCTGTTTGCAGTACAGTGGTACCTTGGGTTAAGTACTTAATTCGTTCCGGAGGTCCGTTCTTAACCTGAAGCACCACTTTAGCTAATGGGGCCTCCTGCTGCTGCTGCGCCGCCGGAGCACAATTTCTGTTCTCATCCTGAAGCAAAGTTCTTAACCCGAGGTACTATTTCTGGGTTAGCGAAGTCTGTAACCTGAAGCGTATGTAACCTGAAGCGTATGTAACCTGAAGCATATGTAACCCGACGTACCACTGTATAGGCACCGATTCCTAGGGACTGAGGCAGTTTCAGGTGCCCGAAATATATTTTTTGAAGGAGCCGGGCCTCCTCAATATTCAGAAGACACGACACCGTGTGACGTTGCATTAGGCCAGCCCCAATTTTTTAAAGAACCTGGCGCCTCTGCTTTGCAGCAAGTACACAGACATGTGTATGAAGACTGTGTGATCTGCACTGCCTTATCTCATTGCATGGATGCAAAGGCTACCTCTTATAACAGCAGCTTCAACATCCCACTTGATCCGGATTCACATGCAAAGTAGTGTTTGATCATTTGGGATTCTTGTGAAGCATTCATAATCTATACAATAATCATAATCTGAGCCTGGCTTTGGCTGGGGACGGCGGGATATAAATAAAAAAAATATTATTATTATTACAACAAACAGGTGCATTGTAGGATTAGGAGCTGTTCTTTGCTGCCTTTGAAATATCCAGCTTGAATTAGGTTCACGTTCCGCAAAAACGAAAGCCGTCATTTCACCAAATGGTTGCAGGGTGGGTTACAAAAATATCACAATTAAAACAAGAACAAATGATAAGAACAAAAAATAAATAAATCATAACATAAACCACTAAACTTCACCACTGACAAAGTTAACAAAACAAAACAGCCACCATCCTTTGTCTATTTATAGCTGGAACTTGTCTGCATGCATCAACAGGGGCTGGGACATCAACTCAGGTTTCATTTAGCAAGGTGTTCTGAAAACCGGAAAAGTGAGAAACTAAGGCTGTGTACACAATGTGCATTTAAAGCACATTGCTCCCTGCCCCAGTATCCTTGGAACTGTGCGTGTCACAGAGCTACAATTCCCAGTTTTTCAAATACAATTCCCAGGATACTCTGCGGGAGGTGGAGCTTTAAATGTATGTTATGTACCTCAGTTAACTAAATGCATGAAGTACTGGGTTGTTGCTCCTGTCTAAAATGCAAAAGTGTGTGTGTGTGTGTGTGTGTGTGTGTGTGTGTGAGAGAGAGAGAGAGAGAGAGAGAGAGAGAGAGAGAGAGAGAATATCGACCTGCTATGTTCAGAAGCAGCTACTAAAAATATCTGAATAATGTAAAACTTAATATGACTCCTGTACCTATATAGCTAAATTATATTTGCACGTTGAGAAGTGACATCCTTTTCAATATTGTTATTAAAAATCATTGGAATGATGCCACATATATCCCATCAGAATCAACAGGTCTCGCTGTAAAACTAATGATATAATCCATTATAGAAGATAGGCTGTGAAATTCCGTTCCTGAATTATACTCACAAATAGAAGATGAGATAGAAAAAATATTCCTTTAGGAAATATCTCGTCATGACTGAACAGTTTCCTATTTACGTTTGGGGTAAATCATTCTCTGCTGATCTTACACACATACCTATGAAAAACGAAGGAGGGTGTCTCATACTCACACTTTTAGAGAAATTTATTTACTTATCCTATCAAGAGATAGGCAGATCCGTATCACACTGCTTAATGGCCTGGAAAGATTACAATGGCATACGATTTTTGCTTCTGGCCACATAATTGTGAGTTATTGTTGGAGAAGCATTTGCTTGACACACAATAATAGTAACCATGCTGAAAACAATTGGCTATCACAGCATTGTTTAAACTACATTTTAATCGCACAAGGCAAGCAAGTTCTCTTAATAGCTAGTTAAAAACAGAATAAAGCGTAGCCAACAGGGCTGTTGTTGAAAGGCTGAAGCTTTGAATGGGTTGCTGTAAGATTGGAAGGATGACAAGTCATGTTCCACAAAAGTGTTCAGCATCACCAAACTATGTATTACAATAAAATTAGGAACATGGGAAGCTGGTATAGGTAAGGTAAAGGATTCCTGGACAGTTAAGTCCAGTCAAAGGTGACCATGGAGTGTGGCACTCATCTCGCTTCAGGCTGAGAGAGCTGGCATTTGTCCATAGACAGCTTTCCGGCCCACGTGAACAGCATGACTAAACCACTTCTGGTGCAATGGGACACCATAATGGAAGCCAGAGTGCACGGAAATGCTGTTTACCTTCCCGCGAAACTGGTAGATACCAAGTCAGACACATTGGCAGCAGCTTTCCAGGGTTTCAGGCAGAAATCTTTCCCAGTCTTACCTGGAGACACCAGGAATTGAACCTGGCACCTTTTCTATGTAAAGCAAACAGTGTACCACTGACTATACAGGCCATGATTTGTGTATATTTTAATAATGGTTATTAAAGAAAAGCTCATAATGGCAGAGAAGCAATGGCATTGATGCTGCTGCTTACCTGAGTCTCCACCCCGCCCCATAGGCATGGAAGCCACTTTTGGCAGTTCAGTTTGTCCTCTTTGTGCCGACTACCAGAGTTAAAGGACATGAAGGGCTTAAAGAGCATTTGTTAAACTGACACAACTGTTCATGTGAATGTGACTCTAGAATGACATGATTGGTATGCAGTGTAGAAAAAGAACAAGACGTTCACTTTGTGAGAAGGAATGTCAAGGAGCTAGGAGAAAAACTTTTAAGTAATGACTCTGATAATGAAAATGTTTTGCTTTTTTCCAGTGATTGACAGTTTACCTCAGAGACACAATACCCTGCATTCAGCAAGGGTGTGTGTGTGTGTGTGTGTGTGTGTGTGTGTATCACAGTCTCCTATCTACTTCCTTTCATCAAATAAATAATACTAAGGTGACGTTGAAGATATTTACAGCAGCTATGAATTTCTCCATGCAACCCTTTCTGACAAGACTCTCTCTAAGTATTTTTGTCACATACAAGTTCCTACGGCACTGAAATGAGGCATGCTAAGAATAATATCCCTAGAATATCTCAATTGGCCTCAGTGTTCCTAACCCAGAGATGAATTTGATCCTATGACAGTAAATGTACTAAATCAGATTCCATACCAAACAGATGACTCTTGGAAGAAGAAGAAAAGTGCACTAATTGACAATGACATCACCCCACTCTGAATCAAAATTATGGCTTCTAGATCCACTTTACAGCTAGTTTCCTTTTCCCAGACATCAGTATTGCTTCTTTATGAACTATCTCCATCATTTACAAACCATCAAAGGAAGTTTTAATAGGACTTTGCTTTTCAGTTTGGCAACTGCTGCTCTTTCCCCCCATAGTTGCACTGTTTGTAGCTGTGGGGTTTTTTTTGTTTAAATAGTACCGTATTTTTCGCCCTATAGGATGCACTTTTTCCCCTCCAAAAATGAAGGGGAAATGTGTGTGCGTCCTATGGGGCGAATGCAGGCTTTCGCTGAAGCCTGGAGAGCGAGAGGGGCCGGTGCGCACTGACCCATCTTGCTCTCCAGGCTTCAGGAAGCTATCCCCCCAGCCCGGCAAGCTCCCGGGGTGATGCCAAAGCTGCGCACAACTTCGCCATCGCTCTGGGACCCGTTCTGGGGACTGGGGGCGGGAGAAGCTCCGGCTTCCCCTGCCCACAGCCTCGCAAGCTCCGAGAGCGATGGCGAACGTGCGCGCACCATCGCCATAGCTCTCCGACCTGTTCTGGGGGCTGGGGTCGGGGGAAGCTCCGGCTCCCCCCACCCCCAGCCCCGCAAGCTTCGGGAGCAATGGCGAAGGTGCGCTCACCTTTGCCATCGCTCTCCGACCCGTTCTGGGGGCTGGGGAAGCTCCGGCTTCCCCCGCCCGCAGCCTCGCAAGCTCCGAGAGCGATGGCGAACGTGCACGCACCATCGCCATCGCTCTCCGATCTGTTCTGGGGGCTGGGGAAGCTCCAGCTCCCCCCAGCCCCGCAAGCTCCGGGAGCAATGGCGAAGGTGTGCGCACCTTCGCCATCACTCTCCGACCCGTTCTGGGGGCTGGGGTCGGGGGAAGCTCCGGCTTCCCCTGCCCGCAGCCTCGCAAGCTCCGGGAGCGATGGCGAAGGTGCGCTCACCTTTGCCATCGCTCTCGGACCCTTTCTGGGGGCTGGGGGCGGGGGAAGCTTGGGCTTCCCCCACCCCCAGCCCCGCAAGCTCCGGGAGCCACTCTGGCTCCAGTTCTGGGGGCTGGGGTCAGGGGAAGCTCGGGCTTCCCCCGCCCCAGCCCCGCGCCGGGGGGGAAAAATAAATTTCCCCCCCTTTATTTCCCCCCCCCAAATCTAGGTGCGTCCTATAGGCTGGTGCGTCCTATAGGGTGAAAAATACGGTAGTTTAAACATACATTTTAAAGGCATTTGCATGAGTCTCTGCACTTGCATCCTGAGACTTGTCACTTTTCAGCCAATAAAGTTCTCAGAGGACTCTAGACTGTGTCCTGCTCCGAGAACCTTTAACAGAAGAGTTGGGTGTGGGTTTAGAAGAATCAATCTGGTTCACCATGAAAGACCACAGCAAGCAATAGCATCCAGCTGTGGCTGCAATTCTACACATTTGTGGGAGTGTCTTAATTCCCGTATTTTTCGACCCATAGGGTGCACCAGCCCATAGGGCGCACCTAGTTTTTTGGGGGTGAAATAAAGGGGGGGGAATTTCTCCCCCAGGCACGGGGCTGGGGCGGGGAAAACCTGAGCTTCCCCCGACCCCAGCCCCCAGAACAGGCTGCTATCCGCAAGCCTATTATTATCACGCCGGTCTCCTCAGGCTTGCGGAGAGCTTCCTGAAGCCTGGGGAGCGAGAACGACCCCTCTCGCTCTCCAGGCTTCAGCGAAAGCCTGCATTCGCCCCATAGGACGCACACACATTTCCCCTTCATTTTTGGAGGGGAAAAAGTGCGTCCTATAGGGCGAAAAATATGGTAATTCAATGAACAGAAGTGCCCATTTCCAGTTACAGCCAATCAGATGCCTCTTGAGGAGCCACTGGTCTTGAGAACTTTAAAACACACTCGGAAGATATAGAAGCAGCAAAGTGAAAATAAACAATAAAATAATGAAAAAGTTAAAATACAATGATTATATACACATATATTATTAACAGGGACGCGGGTGGCGCTGTGGGTAAAACCTCAGTGCCTAGGACTTGCCGATCGTATGGTCGGCGGTTTGAATCCCCGCGGCGGTTTGAGCTCCCGTCTTTCGGTCCCAGCTCCTGCCCACCTAGCAGTTCGAAAGCACCCCTAAGTGCAAGTAGATAAATAGGTACCGCTTTATAGCGGGAAGGTAAATGGCGTTTCCATGTGCTGCGCTGGTGCTGGCTCACCAGAGCAGCTTCGTCACGCTGGCCACGTGACCCGGAAGTGTCTCCGGACAGCGCTGGCCCCCGGCCTCTTAAGTGAGATGGGCGCACAACCCTAGAGTCGGACACGACTGGCCCGTACAGGCAGGGGTACCTTTACTTTACCTATATTATTAAAATAAAATGATTATATACACATATATTATTGATTACCGTATTTTTCGCTCTATAACACGCACCTGACCATAACATGCACGTAGTTTTTAGAGGAGGAAAATCCGTAGGCATGCCACCCGTAGGCATTTCCTCCATAACACGCACAGACATTTCCCCTTACTTTTTAGGAGGAAAAAAGTGAGTGTTATGGTGCAAAAAATACGGTATATAAAACTTCTGATAGAAGTTTAAACCCAATTTCCACTAAAATTGAACTGAGTACAGCTGGGCTGGATTTTGATAGCCTCAGGTCCACTCAGGAGCCAAATGTGTCCCTCTTACCATAGCAGAAGTCTGGAGCTTCACAGCAGAATGAGCGGGAGATACTTAAATGTAGCTAGACTGGCTTGCCATGTTTTGAAGTAATTGATGTGAGAAAGGGGACTCTGTAGGACCATTAAGTCCAGAGGCTAACATTAGCCAACTGCAAAACTTCAGCCAGTGTGGTGTAGTGGTTAAGAGTGGTAGATTCGTAATCTGGGGAACCGGGTTCGCTACCCCGCTCCTCCACATCCAGCTGCTGGGTGACTTTGGGCTAGTCACACTTCTTTGAAGTCTCTCAGTCTCACTCACCTCACAGAGTGTTTGTTGTAGGGGAGGAAGGGAAAGGAGAATGTTAGCCACTTTGAGACTCCTTTGGGTAGTGATAAAACAGGATATCAAATCCAAACTCTTCTTCTTCTTCTTTGTCCACCTTCTGGCAAGCGGATTAGTGCTGTTATGGGGAACAGCTTCAGTACCGTCTCCTTCGATGTGGCAAGGGGGTTCTCACCTTACCCTTGTCAAGAGTGGCATTGCAACAGCTGGGATGCTGTCAGTGCCAGGCCTAAGGTGTCAAATACAAACACTGCATACCTGGGAAGTGTTGTCTCTTACATCTGTTAACAATGAGGACAGAGATGAAAACTTGATTCCATATGTGCTTCTTTGAAACTGATGACTGTGCATCATGAGGAGCAGATCTGTGTTGCAAAGCAGCCAAATATTGTCAGAATAACGTAATATTGTTAAATATTTTCCATTCCCTTAGCATCACATAGCTGCTAACACAGAAAGAATCACACACCTTTTACCTCGGGAGTACCATGAGTCACTGGGATGCCTTCTGCTCTTCCAGAGTCATGGGATGGGATGCAGAATATGTTGGTAGAACAGCCCCAGGAACCTCAGTCAACTACTAAGGGCTCATGTCTGCTCCAGATTGGGTTTAACTTGCCACCTACTCTTCCAGTTCAGTTTTTACCTATTAGTGAGCATCATTTGAAATTTCCCACAATGCCCTGATGTAGCATCACTCTGGGGAATTGTGGGAAATTCTCAATGGCAGACAGCTCATGGGTGACCGTTGAAGAGGCCATGGGGAGCCTCTAAAGCAGGAGTGGGTAACCCCCAGTTTGGGGGCCTGATATTCCCACCAGCACCAAAGAATCTTTCTACCCCCACCACACAGATTTTGGCGCAAGCAACAAAAAGGGGAAGGGAAGAAATCAAAGTAGAAACAATGTTCAGATTGGTGGAGCCCAGCACCCTGATGGGGATGCAAATTGGCTTTCCCCCGGTCATCAGATCAATCATTTGAGTGGAAACAGAACAAAAATCCACTCTCTTCAACTGATCAGTACGGACCTGTGTGTGTGTTTTCTGTGTGTACATGCAGTATGAGGTAGCCATATCCAGTTTTGGTCATACTCACCACTGGTATAAGATTCCATAGAGGGTTGGCCAAGGGCAAACAAAGCCCTTAGTCAAGAAAACGGTGAGTCATCCCTACTCTAGAGCAGGTAGACCCACCAGGGGAGGGTGCAGAGCAGGGTCAGTGAAAAATGTGGGTTGGGTAGGGGCCCAAGGGCTGGATAGGTAGGCCTGGATTTGGCCCCCAGAGGCTGAGTTTTTCCACATGACAGGCATTGGGATTGTGTATAGGAATTAAAGAAGCCAGACAGAGGATCAATAAGCAAATGGGGAGTAGCAGAAGAAGGCAGCATCAGGCCAGGAGTGTTGAACAGAGTCAATAAAGGAATGCCTCATACTTCTGGAACAATTCAGCCCTCAGCCATGCAATTTTTAACTAAGAAAGACTACCTTTTTTTCTTCTCAAAGGTGAGAGTCATCGTCTGCAATTTTGTCTAACAAAAAATATATCCCGCAGCCACACTGGATAGACTTCTCAGGATCTCTGCAACTCCTTCAATAGCTGCCATTGTTTCTGAACAGTGGGCCACTTTCTGAAGGTTGTCATCAGAGGCTCCATCCTGTGCAAAATGCAAGAATTGTACGCAGAGCCCTCCATCCCCTCAAATCCTTGTCACAACAAATGAGCAAAACCCCATTTCCTTACTAGCAAAGGCTGTGATTTAAGGTTTGAGAATCACTGTGTGCGTTGTATCATCTCTTCTTCCGCTGCTCCAGAGCTTCTTTGACCTCTCTGCATCCCTAACCACCAATCAGATTTTCCCCAAACTAAGTTTGTCCATTAGAACAGGACACAGGGTACCAGATCCTGCGGTGTTTTGTAGAATTAGTTATAGCATTTTCGAGAACTGTTTAGACGGTGCAGATGAAACCCCTGTGAATTTTTATATAAATTCCCTGCAATGCTTTTACAGCTGATGCTGGCAAAGCTGCAGTTATTTCCTCTTCTACTAAATACACATATATTATTGTCAATTAAAGTTACTATTTTGAGCTGCAGAGGCAGCTAGCTGTAAGACGGAAGAAGCATGTGAGGAATTAGATGTAACTGTTGGAGGATCTCCCAACATTCTCTGTATCCTTCTGCTGCTAACTATGTATGAATATAGTTGAGTATATCTGTGGATGTTTCTAGATTTCAGCAAAATATTCTTGACGCGCATTGTGTGAACTTGAGAGCATATGGTCGAGCTGATTATTAAACAGCCCTGTGAGCATAAACTGTGTGATTACTAGTAAATTTAAATTGTCCTTGAAGAATTTTCTCACCACCCGTTCATACAACCAAGATAGTTAAAGGTAATTTATAACACAAATAAATATTAGTTAAAAGTGTGTGATCATGTACAAAAGATTGATATTACATGATAGAGCAATGGGAGGGGGGTTGGTAAAAGACACCTGGGGGACACATTTAACACGCATGACATAGATAACATAGTTTTCCCTTCTTGAGCCGCCCTCATAGTCACAGAGAGGATGTTAGTGAGTGGTTCCTTTTCCTTTACGTTTCGCTCCCATTTTACCCTTGACTGTGTGTATGGAACCAAGAAGTGATAGTTATTCTGATCAGCAGCAGACTAGTTTTATGTTGCACCACTGGAGCAACATGATTATCACAGGAAGAAGGCTCTACTCTTCACAATATTGTCTAATTTGGATTTACTTTTGAATAAGGTGGAAGAGCCTGGCTAGGAAGTGCCTGCCAGAAGTACAGCTGTTTCAAAACACAGCCTTGCCATCCAAACTAAAACAGAAATCGCACCTGCTGCATAAAATTATTTACACCTTAACCACCGTGGGGGTCTTTTCTTATTCTCAATATGCACACTCTGCATAATCGATCACAAAACACGGCACATGTGCATCATTTGAATGACAATACCCAGGACTGCCAACTTGAATAAAATATTGGGGGGCAGGTAAGCCCCACATAATTGATCGCATGACGTGGCCCACAGACACCATCTGAATGGGAATTCCCCTCAACTATAGGAGGCAGCCCCCTGCAAATATTTTATTGGGGGAAAGCAGGCGGCAAAGGGACCTGACCCATTAGGAGTTGGCTCCTAATGCCTGGCCCTTGCATCCCCACTCCCAGGGCTGGATTTAGGTTTGATGAGGCTCTAAGCTATTGAAGGTAATGGGGCCCTTTATATGGGATATTTTAGGGAGCAAGCTAGCAAGTGGGGCCCATTACTTACACCATAGGAGGCTAGACAACACAAAACACTGTTGCTGTATGTAGGTTGTATTTTATTTGTCCCCCCCCCCTTATATTTTGGAAATGTACATCCATTGGTTTTTTTTTTTTCCTTTAAAATTTTTGGGGGCCCCCAAGAGAGTGGGGCCCTAAGCTATAGCTTGTTTAGCTTATACGTAAATCCGGCACTCGGGACGCGGGTGGCGCTGTGGGTAAAAGCCTCAGCGCCTAGGACTTGCCGATTGAAAGGTCGGCGGTTCGAATCCCCGCGGCAGGGTGCGCTCCCGTCGTTCGGTCCCAGCGCCTGCCAACCTAGCAGTTCGAAAGCACCCCCGGGTGCAAGTAGATAAATAGGGACCGCTTACTGGCGGGAAGGTAAACGGCGTTTCCGTGTGCTGCGCTGGCTCGCCAGATGCAGCTTTGTCACGCTGGCCACGTGACCCGGAAGTGTCTCCGGACAGCGCTGGCCCCCGGCCTCTTGAGTGAGATGGGCGCACAACCCCAGAGTCTGTCAAGACTGGCCCGTATGGGCAGGGGTACCTTTACCTTTACCTTTAAATCCGGCACTGCTCCACCTAGAAACGTGCCCCCCCCCTTTATGACATGGGAGGCCGGCTATAGGATGGGCGCTGCTGTTGTCACCTGTGAACGGGAGCGCAAAAACATCCGGAGTGCGCCACGTTGGGGAAAGGCAGGTTGAAGCAGCCCACGTCTAAATCCACCACCAAGGGGTTGCGCCCCAACTTCGGATCAGATTCTTCCCCGGGTCGAAGTGAGTTCGCTTTCCCCTTCGCGAAGCGGACGCGTAGCCCCAAGAGGTAAAGGGAAAAGACCAAGGTGGAGGAGGAGGAAGGAGAAGCGGATCAAGGGCCGCCGCCGCCGCCCTCGGAACCCGGCGCGCTCCGCTTGGAACGCGGCCGGCCTGGAGGAGGAGGAGGGCGGGACGGAGACATGTCGGGCTCGGCCCGCCCCTCGCACCCCAAGGGGCATCCCGGCTCGTCGCCTAGGTCTCACCATGTCCCCGCCCGCAAGATTTCCACGGGCAGCGCCGACATGCTCAGGGCAGTCGTTATGGCAGCCAAGAAAAACAAGGCGAAGGAGAAAGAGAAGGGAGCCAGCCGGCAGGTAGGAAGAGGCGAGCCAACAACAAAAAAAGCCTGCCTCTCCGCCCCAGGGCCCCGGCCTGGCCCCCTACGCGAGCCCCGCCGCCGCCCTGAGGCCTCGCCAGCCTTCGCTCAGCCGCCCTCCTTGGTTCATTCCTCCTCCCCAGTCTGGCTTTTTTCCCCTTTTCCCACCTAAGGGTGAAATGCTCTGTTCTCCCCATTCCCTAAAATATTCCCTACCCTTCCAGTGTATTGAGGGGCTGTGGGAAGGCTCAAATCCTTATATTTATTCTAATGGTCAGTAGTAGTAGTAGTAGTTATTTTATTTTTATTATTTATACCCCGCCACTCTGGACGGCTTCCAACACTTATGGCTCTAATTAATAATAATTTTATTAGTGTTGGGGTGGTCATCTGTTACATTTGCCTTTTGAAATAATAACATTTCAAATTATTGTTTTATTTATTTATTATTTATTGAATTTATATACCTGCCGCTCTATACCCGGAGGTCTCGGGGCAGTTAACACAGAACAAAATCAAAATATAAAACCACTCTGTGTGTGTGTGTATTCAAAATGCAAACAACAACCCAATGACTACAAAATTGTTTTGTAGAAATATATTGTAGAACTGTAGAGTTTGAAGGGGTCCCGAGGGTCATCTAGGCCAACCCCCTGCAACGCAGGAAACTCAGCTAAAGGACTGATGGCCATCCAACCTCTGCTTAAAAACCTCCGAGGAAGGAGAGTCCACAAGCTCTCAAGGGAGACCATTCCACTGTTGAACAGCTCTTGCAGTCGGAAAGTTTTCCCCCCAAATGTTTAGTCAGAATCTTCTTTCTTGTAACTTGAAGTCATTGGTTCGAGTCCCACCCTCCAGAGCAGGAGAAAACATATCATACACATACATTATAACTGTTATTATTATCACCCTTAAAATTGTGCATATCAGGGCACATTAAAAATAAAAGAAGAGCCTGCTGGATCAGGCCAGTGACCCATCTAGTCCAGCATCTTGTTCTCGCAGTTGTCACACAGATGTCCGTGGGAGCAGAATCCAAGCACAAGATCACTATCCCCACCTGTGGCTTCCAGAAATTGGTATTCAAAAGCATTACCACCTCCAACTATGGGGCAAAGCCATCATGGTTAGTAGCCATTGATTAAAGCTAAAGGTATTGTTAGACTGCAGTCATGCACACTTACCTGGGAGTAAGTCCTGCAGAGCTCAGTGGGACTTCCATACAGCGCTTGTGTAAAAATCCTTGCATCTGTGTCATGTCTCTGTCTGTCTCTTCAGCATCCAGCTCACTTTCTTCTGTTTTGCTTACAGTGCAGTCCTATGCATGTCTACTCAGAAGTAAGTCCCACTAAGTTCATTGGGGCTTACTCCCTTGTAAGTCTGCATAGCATCTTCAGTCTTAGGTGCATATAACCATAGCTGTCAAGTGTCCCTTATTTGAAGGGACAGTCCCTTATTCCAGCGCCATGTCCCACTGCTGTCCCTTATTGATAGATGTCCCTTAAATGTCCCTTAAATGATGTCCCTTAAATTTCAAAGGAAGCAGCTCCTCTCCCTCCCTCCCTGCCGGCTAGGGCGGAGGGAGACGAGGCTGCAACTGTGTTGCTTGGCTGTGTTGCTCACCCAATAAGAAGTCTAAGAACGACTGGGGGGTGGAGCTTGCATGCCTTGTGTGTGGCTAGTTAATGCAAGCTGAGGGGGTTTTTGAAGGGTGGACGCCATTTTGTTGCACGTGCTGCTGCAAACTTTGCAGTGCAAAGCCAGGCCGGGGAGCCATCTTAAGTTGAGGCTGCATAGGCCTTGTGGTGCATGTGATTCAGATTCTATTCAGTTGAACCTCTGGTTACAAAGTTGGTTGGACAGTGTTCTTGAAGCTACCAGCATGAGTTTGACCAGACTGCAGGAGGACTCAGACTGGAGTGCCTGGAACAGGTGAGGCTGCAGGTCCCTTATTTTGGCTGCTGGTCCCTGATTTTCAAGGCTGCTGGTCCCTTATTTTCAAATCTGTAAGTTGACAGCTATGTATAACATGTAAATGAGCCTTGTTTGTTCATTGTGGGATGCTATGTTCTGTGTTTTTCGTTATATAAACGAATATTTCTTAAAGCATAAATGGAATTTTAAAAAACCAGAATGAAAATACAATAATTTCAGCAAAATCTCTAGAACAGCAGGGTAAAAAGGACATGATTTGAAACTCCCTCAGATGGCAAAAAACTACAAGAATAAGAAAGGCCTTTGCCTGTCACTGAAAAATATCTTGAAGTAAATAGATGTTATTTCCCACCTGCTTTACCTGAGATGGCAGAGGTACCCCGAAGATGACCTGAGTACATGGGCAGGTTGGTGAGGAATGATAATGGTTAGCATTCATATGGCCCTTCAGAGTTGTGGCTTGTGCTGCTACTGCTAAAGGAGCCCTGCTAGCAAAAGAATGGCAACCAAGATTCAGATGTGATTCACATTGTGACATAGCTGATGACAGTGGCATCAGCTATGTCATAAGGGGATGTAGTTCCATTATGACATAACTGATGACATAGCTCTCTTTCAGCCTTCCACACTGTTATTTCCTTCACTGTACTACCTCTCCACTCTACACAAACATGGGAAAACCTTTTCATTTTCACCAAGATGCGCCTCTCTGGATTCCGGTAGGGAAACCATAAGTTTTGTCAGTATATACATGCTTGCATTAGCACTGGTGTACATAGTGGTTTTTAGATTAAAACAAATTGCCATGCTTTTCTCCCACCTTGTTAGTTTCCCTTAAGAGGCAATGGAATAAAGAAAAGGAAATTCGCATCTACAAAATTGCTAATGATTTCCCTATCTCTTATTAATTTTATGAGAGGCCAGGGGATGGGAACAGTAAAGAAAATGGCTGTGTGGCAGATGTCTTCTGCCATAGTAAAAGAGGAGGAATCGGGGGTCCATCCTATACCAGTTAGTTGTGATCAAAGAGATTTACATAGACAAAGACCGTGAAAATGTGACAAAGCCACTGCCAAATTGGAATGATTCTGTGGGGGGAGATGGTGTGTTGAGAATTAAACATTCCCTCCAGATAGAAAGCATTTGTATACAGGTGATGCAAAAATGCAGAAAGATTGAATGAATAAATACATATTGCTAGGTGACCATAAAAACTGATGCAAGCACATTTAGTATTGCATCTTTATGTTTTATGCGTGCATACCAAGAATGGGAAAGAAACTCGAAAGCGCTTCAAGCAGATCATGTCAAATGAGTGAAAAGGGCAGAGTTAGCATGGTGGAAGTGTTGGAAGTAAGCTTTAATTGTTAAGAAGAAGGAGAAGAAGAACAGAAGTTGTGGAGTGCCAAGCTAGTTGCTAAAAATAGTGTACATGCAATGCCAAAGAGCTTTAGCTAAACACGTGTCAAATGCGGAAGTTCCCAGACTCATACCTTGGATTAACTGCCTGAAAACATGGAGAAGTTCTTCCAGTCAGCTTAGAGACAATAGCAACCTAAACGGACAGGTATGAGGCAACTTCCTATGGTCCTGTAGAATGGTAATTGATATGTTTTAATGGTATAAATGCCAAGGGACTTGTGCAGCTATTTAAAACCTTTTGACCAGCCAGTCACTTTAACGATCACTCTGTTCTGTTTTTAATAGTGTTTATATTTTATAGTATACATAATGTACACCACCCTGATATTTTATGAGAGGGTGGTATATAAATACTTTAATAAATAAATAAAAGACACAAACTTTTTTTAAAAAAAAAACCAAAACCCTTGATGTCATTGTTTTGAAACAAAGTTTTCTGTTTGGGCCATGACTTGGAAATCTGACAGCCTGATCCTATGCATGTTAATTTTGGTGTTTGAGACAGTTCAGTAGGGTTTTACTCTTAAGTAAGCATGTGTAGGACTTGAAGACTGAGTAAAGCTGGCTTGCTTTTTAATATAATTTATTTGGCAGTGTACAAAAATCAAGAAGAAAACAGGCAGTGCCCAAAGACTTACAATCTGAAGTTAGACAGAGCACATTGGGGAGAAAACCAAAAAGGGAAGGAAGGTCAGTCAGGAGAAGCCTGTGTGAATCAAATGTATAAAGGAAGAGCTTTAATTCAGAAAGTAGACTGGCATGAGATGTAAAGGAAATCACTTTTCTATTGCTGCTGGTAGCTGGGATTAAACCAGAAAGATGTATGTGTGTGAGATAGATTTTAATAGTCTTTGTTTTATCTAGAAGTTCAATTACACCTCACACTAATGATTTTTTAAAAAAATAATAATAATTAAATTTGTATACCACCCATTATTTGTAGATCTTGGGGAGGCTTACAACATAAAAATACAATGGAAAAATATTGCATCTAGTAGTACAGGTATGGCATTTTTATTCTGCCAGGCTTTCAGTTAATTTTAATTCATAGCTGCCTGTGGCATGAATTTGTTGATTTGTTTTAATGCTCTCTGGTTTTATAACTTTTTAAATTGGCACTTTAATGAGGACCAAAGTTTGGTATAGAAATTATTTTATGAATAAATGGATAAGTACATATAGGAAAGAGTTCAGAATCTGATTTTTCGTGATATCCGAACCTTGGCTTCTGATTTGTTATCCCCCAAGAAAAGTAAGCCAAGAACAGACCTTTGTTACTACTTACGGTTTATTGGGAGAGAAATGAATCACAAGCTAGGATTTGAACATTAAAACAAAACCAACTCTGACTTGTTTTCTGGCAGTGTGGCAGAAGCAGAGAAGTAGTAAGGCACCAGCTTGCTGCCCATTCACATTAAACCATAGTTTGTTTTTAACCATAGTTTGAACAGACCAATGGTTGTGAGATGGTGAAGTGCATTAATTCAGATTGTGTAAGAATTAAAATTGTAATTCATCGGAGTATGGTCAGGTAAAGATTGGGCTTGCATTTCCTTGCATTCAAATGCTCTCTTTTGTCAAAGATGGGAAAGATGGGTCCATTTATCGTTACCTGGGTTTCCATCATTTTGGGAACAGTGTTGTAGAAAAGGGTCAGTTGCATTTACAGGTCAATATCCAGATGTGGCATCCCACTTGCGCAGCAGACTTCCTCTTGCAGGCCTTCCCCTTTCTCCTCTCTCTGCAGCTCCCTCCTGTGTACCCCCAAAATCAGCTGTAGGGGGTTTGAGGATCCCTTGGAAACAGGTTGGGGCCATGGGTGGGCTGCAAGGGGCCGGACGAAAAGGACCACTGTGTCTGCTGGTGCAACATTGGATCTCACCCATAATACTAAGACTGGCTCTGTCTATAGACACTTAAAAACTGGGGCAAAATCTTTACCATATTTTCTTTCCTTCTGAGATGGATTTGCTTTTTTTTTTTTATGAAACACAGTATTTTTCAAAAGATGTCTTCAGAAAATCACCTCAAAGTAGGAAAGCAGACTGTACCTAAATGACATGTCTATTTTTCCCGGATTTTCTTTCTCTTCCACAAGATTTGTGATATGCCCATTATACCTATGTTCCCCCTTAACAGTGTGCAATCCCATGTCCCTATCTTGAATTGTTCTAGTACTAGCCTGTAAGTACCTTTACTGTGTGCCCCTCTCAAAATTGTCTCTTTGTGTGCAAGTTCTCTTTGGCCTCTTCAAACAGCTGTCATTTCTCCCCCTCCCCTGTATCCTCATTGTCAAGTTTTACCCTATTGCCACTTTGATGACTAGAAATATTTACACCATCATCGCTAAAGGATGAATTGTCCTGAACCCAATGTTCCACAGCTCCTGTCAGCTTTCCCCCAGAAATAGGTTTAAAAGCTGCTCTGCGGCCTTTTTGATGTTAAGCACCAATAGTCTGCTTAACGAGCAGAGTCAAGGAAGCTATAAAAGGCAAGAAGTTTTCATTTAAAAAGTGGGAGTTTTGTTGAAATGGGGGAAATAAAAAGGAGTGCATACTTTGGCAATAAGGCAAGGGAAAAAGAACTTGGGGAGTTTGTTGCTGAAAACATTAAGACAAAATTAAATAGTCTAAATATATCAGAATCCAGAAACCAGCCCTGGAGGCGCTTGAATTGTTAAATGACCTACGTACAAAAGGATGACTGAAAAAGGATTGGTAGATATTCACAGAGCCCTGCTGAGGATACTACTTTGAAAACTAAGTCAAATAAAGGTGACAAGTTTAATTATCTGAGGTAATCAACAAATAAAAAAATAATGCATGGCTGGGTCCACATGGGTTAGGAATAAGAGTTCTTAAAAGTGAAATTTCTGATACTTTATTTAAGAATATGTATTTTATTAATACTTATATCCTGCTTTATAGTCTCAAAAGGCAATCAAAGTGACCTACGAAAGATTCAAGCCTGTTACTAGGACAAGAGAGCACATGGTTAATCCGATTTTAAGATGCATTTCAGTCAATTGCTGAATTTTATGTTTTAATGTATTTATATTTTGATGTTAGCCACCCTGAGCCCGGTTATGGCTGGGGAGGGCGGGATATAAATAAAAATTATTATTATTATTATTATTATTATGGTTGGCCCTATGGCGCCAGGTTTATTCAGGAGGTATTTCCTACCTTCATCCCTAGTTGTTTGTGGTGTTGCACTTCCATCTGCTGCCTACTGGGCAGCAGAGCCCACTGATGTCCTCACTGGATCTCACTCAGACCATGATGGAGAGAATCTTCCTTTGTTGCCTGTTGGCAGTTGCCATGCAACAGTTCCTATTGAGATCTTTGAGACAAAGGAATGAGACTGAGGAGCTGGGTCTTGTCTAGGTGATGATGGAGGCAGGCATGATGGAGGCAAGTGTTCCCTTCGTAACAGTTGGCAGGCAACAGCTTACAGTAGGCAAGGGAGTGGGTCTAAGCAGCTGGGTCTCGCTCATCTCACAGTAGAGCTAAGTCTTTGTGAGTAGTCACGCAGCAGCTCCCACTGTGTGTTCTGAGGCAAGGCAATGTGGATGAGTGGTTCTATTTTACTCAGACCTTGATTGATCTTTGCACTGAAATTGGCCTTCATGTTGGAGGATTTGAATGCTGCTAATCTTATACCAGTTTTTAAAAAGAGGTCTTATATCCTACTGTCTGTTCCAGGTATATTGATGGGAAGCAGAATTAAACATATGAAATAACAAGCTCTGCTGAGGAGGACTCAATGTGGCTTCTGAAAAAAGACGTTCTGTCTTACCAACCCCTAGGAGTTCTTTAGAAGTGTCAACAAACACAAAAATATGGGTGTAGGCATTATATGTTTGAGTTTCCACAAAGCTTTTGGCAAAGGGCCTCATCAAAGGCTCTTGTGTAAACTTAGCTGCCATGGATTGGTAACTGGCTAAAGAACAGGAAGCAGAGATTAGGAGTATGCAGACATTTCTCACAATGAAGAGCAGTAAGAAGTGAAGTTTGTTGCTATTGGATATAAAATGCTGGCTTTTATAGGAACTAAGTCTTCCCCAGCAGAACCTCACATTGCTTTCCACCAATTTGCTCAGGGATATTAGGTTAACTGTAGTTGCTGCTTCAGAAGTTGCTGCCAGATGATACTAAAACCTCAGAAGTCCAAAATACGACAGCAATTTCTCCCAATACAGCAATTGCTTATGAACATATCTCCAATGAGACAATTGGGAATCTCTAGGTAAGGAAGATGCCAGTTCACACATTTCAGTGTTGCGGGCAAACCACTGCAGTTGATAAACCAGCAGTAAAACTATGGAACCCATTGCCACAGAAAGCAACGATGATCCAGCAGGCCATTATGTTCTTATACATGTACAGCCGAAGCAAGGGCGCGGTGGGGCTTTTCACTTCCTGTTGGTAATAAAATATGAATTGGTAAATAGTGGTATTTGGTGTTCGGTACAAGTAAACAGGTGCACATTTCATAAATTGCTAATAATTCCTATAGTTCTACAGTGTGATTTACAAGCCATGGTTTATTTTCCCTTTCCTTTTTTTTAATTGCTTTTAACTATTAAG
Source organism: Podarcis raffonei (assembly GCF_027172205.1). Classification (NCBI taxonomy): domain Eukaryota; kingdom Metazoa; phylum Chordata; class Lepidosauria; order Squamata; family Lacertidae; genus Podarcis; species Podarcis raffonei. The sequence continues at coordinate 28,382,908 of NC_070606.1, forward strand.
CACTGGTGGGGTCGGGGAAGGGGCTCCCTCCTTGCATTGACTTTGTCTTCTAGGACATGGCTTGCTTCTATTTTGAGTGGCATTGTACATCAACATGGCTATTTTTGGTGTGCTTCCTTGCTTAAGAAATAGAACAGCTCAAAAATAGATGCTATTGCACTTTACCTGCCTGGTGATAGCGGATAATTTGAGACATTCAGAAATTAATGTATATTTAGGAACAATGAGTCTGTGTGCTATTAGACTGTGTCAGTTATGTGCAGGACGAGTTTGGGGTCTAAGACACTGGCTAGCTTCTTGTTATGTAAACCCTCCCCCCAAAGCCTGATGTGGTATATGGTACATAAAGATTGTCAGCTACAGAAGTACTTACTCATTCCCAGCCATTGCTTTCTTTTGAAAGGCAGTCTGCTTCCTCCTTGGGAAGACATTTGCTTGTGCAGTGGAACTTCCTCTTCCTCTCCTCCTCATGCCCCGCATCTGTTCTGGGGCTTCCCCCTCCTTGAGCAGATTTGGAAGGGGCGTAGAGAGTGGAAGTTCCACCATGGAAGCGGATGTCTTTGTACTAACAGGGTGATTCCATTGGATACAACCAATTATCTTGATCATTGATGCCTGTTTTCCTTTATAGCTCAGGCCTGGGGGCCAAATGTGGTCATCCAGGCCACTCTATCCACTCCTCAGGACTTTGCCCAAGCCAATTCACAGGCCACTCCTCCTTGTTTTTATTCATTTATTAAATTTATATACCGCCCTTCATCAAAAGATCATTGGCCATGCTCCATACCATCCTTGAGTGCTTTTTTATGTCAGGAGTGTGCTGTTGAACCGTGATAATCTCTCTTGCTTGCCTTCATGGAGGTTGTAGAAGTGTTTGGGTGCAGAAATGTTTGCATGGTGGGATGTTGGAATTGCAGTATGCTGCTCTACCACTCTTACCCTGGCCCAACCAACTTTTTGTTTCTGGCCACACCTGCTTCTCTCTGACCCTACCTACCACAGGCACCTGATCTAGGGTTGCCAAAACTCCAGGTCTGGCCTGAAGTCTCCAGGTTTGCTCGGCCCCCTACAGGGGCCAGGTGGAGACCTGCATCTCCAAGTGGGCAAGAGTGCCTTTAATAAATAAAGATTGCAAGCTTCAGCCTGACAGGAGTTCACTGCAAATTATAGCATAGACAGTCGGGGTGGGGAGGGGCTTCCCCCCCTCCCCTTTCTCAGTTAAACTCCATCTTCAGGACCTGCCCCCATGACATCATCAGGGGCCGCCCCCTAGGTCTTGGGTTAGGGCCCTGATATCACAGGGTCTCCTGATCTGTCAACCCTAATGTGCTCCTCTGCAGGTTTCCCACAGGAAAATGCTGGCCTAGGGCTGAAAAGGGTTCCTCCGCCTTTGCTTAATCAATAACTATATAATCAAATTTGGGTGATGCATTTTGAAACTAGGCAAAATATTTCAGTGGTTTTTTTCAAGAAGGAAAAAAAAGAAGTTGGAGGGGGAAAGATAAGAGGAGACACCTTATAGGAATTGGATAGGTCAGGCATCCCCAACCTGTGGCCCTCCAGATGTTTTGGCCTACAACCCTATGCTAACAGGACCAGTGGTCAGGGATGATGGGAATTGTAATCCACAACATCTGGAGGGCCGAAGGTTGGGGATGCCTGGGATAGGTTATTATTTCAGTATGTGAAAGAAGCTTCAGGGACGTTCAGCATTTATTGTCTATTTTCATTACCGTCTTGGTGAAGTCCCTAAAAGGGTGGTCTGTGTTGAACCTCTTGTGGTCCTTGGACCATAGTTTAATAACCTCTGGGATAAGAGTTTCATTCAAATTTAGCTTGTTAACTAGTATGAACTTGAATTTCTGCTTTGCAATGTTGCGTTCTCTGAGAAGTATTTCATTTACAAATGTAAGACAAATTAATTTCCACTTATCTGTCTATTCCCAAATCAGCTAAGTTAGCATTGGCAGCTGCCATTGTTTCTTTTTATGCATTGATGAAGAGAGATCCTTGAAATAAATAAGTTGTGTGTGTGGCTGCTATTGTAATGTAATGTAATTTGCTTTCTACAGGATGAGGATGCTGTTAAAGAAGAAGAGGCAATGGCTTGGAAATTGCTTTCCCTTACGCAGATTAATATTTTGTTGGAACAAGATATAGCAGGAGTTCAAAGGTAAGTCTGTTGAACTTAACCATAAGTATAGATTGATATTGTTCTTATTTTTATTCTCTGTTGAGTTGAACAGCTTATACCAGTTTTTGCCAGATTCTTTCCAGAGGACAGAGCAATGGAATCCTATACTGATTTAGGATCTTTTCACTAGTAGTTATCCACACACTCATGCTTTCTTGTGTTTGATTGCCATTGTAAGGGAATTTATCTTGTGTTACTCCACTTGTGGGTTTATTTAAAGTGACTACATAATCAAAGTGAGTTAATTACATTTATTAATTTATGCCCTGTCTTTCCAAAGCTCTGGATAGCTGACAACATGAAAATGTTATCGTAATTAATTAACTCTTATTTGCACTAAATTAGGCCTGAGCTCATGGTACAGTGCTTATAGTGAGGAATCACATGATAATGGTTTTCTATCAGGTCAACAGGATTTACGCAGATTACTAAAGTCTGGTTAAACTGCTCTTTTAAAAGGAGGGTATGGGAAGCAAGATTGTTGTAGCTACATGTCCTAGCTTGGTCTTAATGCTCCAGTTTTGGATAATCACAATTTTTAATTGCAGTTATATGGAAATGTTCCTAAATCTGAAAGAACCTTTGACATCTTTGAAACAAGCTGCATTACTGGATTATTATGTCTCTGGATTTTGGTGGGCTAAAGCATTAGATTTCACACCTGTGCAACTTGGAGGACTCCTGACTCTGTTAAATATGCTGATGAATAACATTGAGAGTAAGTTTTGTTGTTTTCCGTTTGAGCATTTTAATAAATTAATTTACTTTTTGTTAGAAGTAGTTGTTTTCTCAACCCTGTTTTGTTTTTGAGCAAGAATGAGTTGCAAAAGCATGATTTTTGAGCATCCCAAGTTTCAGCAAGTAGTAAGTTTATTTTTGATACAACTCACTAGCCATTGTTATTTTGCTTAGTAAATTTAAAAGATGCATGGAAGCCAGAAATTGCAGAGTTAAAGGCAGTGACATACTGTGTAGGCCTGACCATGGTTTCATGTTGTTTGAAGCCTTCTGCACACCTTCTCACTAATCAAATACAGTTGATGTATTTTGTAATTAATTTATTTGAAAGGATCTGAAAATAGAATTAATTTATATGTAAACCAGATAACGACCATGATCATCATATTGTAAACTTGCTGCACTTTTAGACGTGTGTGTGTGTGTGTGTGTGTGTGTGTGACTGCACCCCTACTTGCTCCAATCACCAACTCCCGTGTCATTCTGTTCACATTAACCCCTGGAGCTTCCCCTTCCCACCTCATGCAACTATTACATTCACTTTTCACCCTCCCAACTCAATTTCTGAAGTCACTGCTTTGCACACGTTTTCGCTTTCACCCGTGTCCATGTGCTCCTGCTTTTGTGTAATCCACCTTGAGCACAAACCATTCCCATGATGACCTTCTGCATCTTCCTCCTGCCACACAGTGCAACTACCAAGCATCCTTTCCACGTTCTGCCCAGTTATGAAGCCACCATCCTTTCCTATTCTTCAGACCCTTTCATGTCCCAGGTTTCAAGCTCAACCCTATTTCCATGCCACCTACTCCCCACTTTTTTTTGGAACCTCCTTTGCACCCTTATTTTCACATTTACTCCCTTTTTTCCTCCATCACTCTTCATATTTTTCTCAACTCTCATTTGCACACAGATTATCCCCCATTTCCATACCTTCTCCTTTCATTCTGAACCCCCCTTGCACATACCATGATTACCTTTTCCCCCTTTTCCCTGCCACCTCCTTCATTTTTTTCAACTTCCCCTTGCACACAGAAACACCCCCACCCCACATTTCTTTGCTTCCTCCTCTCTCCTTTTCTATAGCCACCTTTGTGCATAAAAACTAATCTTGACATGGGAGTATTTGAAAGCCAAAGCTTTGCAGATCTGTTTGCAATATGAAACAGTTCTCTGAATAAGAGCTTGACATTCTTTTCAGTAGACTCAGTCCAAAGGTACAATCTGCTCTTTTGTGGGAATATTTTCCCAGTTGGTTCTTCCTGATGTTCTTCCAGAGGTGGCTGCCTCATAATTGCTTTTCTGAATCAACCACCTTGTTTACATTAACAAGGAATTCCATGCTATTTGGGGCTGGCATAGTTATTTATTTATTTTTAGATGTATATGACGTCCATCAAAGACTATGCTCTGGGATAGCAGCATTGTTCACTGTCTTTGGTAGTTCAAACTAGAGTGCATTCTTACAGGACAATTCACTCATCCCCACTTTAATATCCTGAAGAAAATGGCCATTATCTGATTTTGCCTTGGTTATTTTTTTGCCTTCTCTTAGTTCAGTATCTGATTCATCTGAACACCAATCAAGTGAATTTAGGAGTGATTATGCCTGGAGAATTGCTTGTGCAATTTATTTCTTAATGTGGCAAATACATTGAGTTTTGAAAGCCATGAGATCCGGGTGAAATCTAGCTGAATTATCTAGTTGTTTGTACGTAAAAGATTTGTGACATAATGTCTTTCCAGCTAATAACTAGTTGTCAGATCTTATTTTCCACACTTGATTTAAAACCTTCAAAGTGTTAAAAATGAGGGTGGGTTGTATGTGTTTTCTGGTATGCATTGCAGCTAAGCACATGACACTGGAAGATAACATCCAAGAACTCAGAAATGCAATGGCTGGAATTGGGCGACGTAATTCGGAGAAAAGCGGTGGCTTTGAGTTCTTCACAGTAGACCAAGCCAAAGCCATAATCAATTATTTGAAGATCAGGTATTTATCTTACATGTTCAGTGTTAATAAGCACTCTGTGATGCGCTGTACCAAATGCACGCAATATTCGGATGTCATAGATGTCTCTTATGAATAAGTATAGCTTCTTATGGATAAGAGAAACAGAGTGGTGTTGAATCAGGACTTAGGAGACCAGGGTTCAAATAGCAGCTCAACCATGTAGTTCAGTGAGCAACCTTGGGCCAGTTAATCTCGCAGTACAACCTACCTCACAGGCTTGTCGCAGCATAACCTACACCAGAGGACTGTGATGTTGATAAAATGGGGAGAGCCATCCATGCCACCTTCAGCTCCTTAGAGGAAAGGTGGGATATAAAAGAAATGTAGTAATAATAATAGTAATTTATAATAATAAGCCCTCACACCACAGCAGCTAATAAACCATGTTTTGGGTTACTTGTGTGACATACATCTGTATTTTCTGAGGATCCTGATAGGTATCATACAGCCATTAAAATATAAAACCAAGTTAAATGGGAAAAAGAGGTCCTTTTAAAAATAAAAACTAATTTACTTCAAAATATCAAATTCACAGGATAACAAAATATGATATGGGTACATATAACAGTGACAAAAAAGAACAAAGTCAAGGAGGTCTTGATGGGAAGAACCTCACATACAATTTCTCTCTGATATTTATATCCTTATTCACATTGATCAGTAGCAATGTCCAATTTTAAAAAATGTCTTGAATCACGGTGAGCTGTCTGAAGCTCAATTTTGGCGTCTACATTTCAGCATTTCCCAGATGATGTTTTCCCACTACAGTTCAAAACAAAATGCTTGACTTTAGGCCAGGCATGAGTTCCCTGCCTGTGAACCCCAATATAAATGTTTGAAGCTTCAAAAATATCTCCACTGTATGTTCATCTTGCCACGCTAGTAAGCAGTATTAACAATATTAGTTTGACCCAGGTTCCTTCAAAGTCTTTCTTTGCTCTTCCAGAGATAGGAATAAAGTTGGTGAACAAATATCTAATCACACTGACAGATGCTGGTTAGAAAATACTGAGCTAAGAGGAAATACAGTAACTACCTGAAGAGGGCAGAGTGGAGAAAGTAAAAAACTACAAGTTAGCTCTATCAAGGTTAATATTACAGTGAATATAACACTCCTCCCCCTCAATATTTTTGTGAGATAATAGACAGCAATCTCACCAGAAGGCAAAAGTCAATAAGCAAGCTATTTGTAAAGTTCATCTTAAACTAAATGAAATCTACTGAGAGACTTCTGGGATCGCCATCTAGTTAATACCTCTTATGCAGATTCTTGCCACAGTTTCTGGCCAACAAAACATGGGGGGACTTTACACATTTTAAATTCAGTCTTTGTTTAAGGATGACAAAGAAGAGGAGACAGGGACAAGGAGACAAGAGTGTGTACAGTTTTACTTATTTCGTGCATTGGATTAGATGGAGATACCCAACCTTTGTAGTAGTAAACCTCCCTGAATCAACTCTGAGCTTCTGGGAGGTTCACAACTAAAGAGTAAAGATTGGGAACTCAGGCATTAATTCTTATAGTACAAGCAGTGGCAGCATCAGATTTTTTTTCTTTGGAAGAGCACAGAAGGGGCAAAGTTTATTTCTAGGTGGGAGAGTGGTGTAATCTTAATCAATTTCTTACATTTTTGTTGTTACATTTTGTTCAGATTATTACATTTTTGATTATTGGTTTTCTTTTATTGTTACATTTGCACTTTTTGTTTAAAAAAATAACATGTTAATCATCAGGTTGTTTTTTTAATTGATTGGCTTTTTAATTATATTTGCATGTGTCTTAAATTAATATTTTCAGGGGTGTGGGGGGGATGTCCCTTTTTATTTTTTACTTAACTGCCCACTTGGGGTTGCAGTCCTCTTTTGTGAAATCAAATGTCATTAACAGTTGCAATTAACAAAGTGTTCAGTTTCTACCAAGAAGCATCTATTCAGAGGTATACTAGCATTGGTGCAGGGCAACTAATGCAAATACAAAATAAATGTCTGGGTGGATCACAACTGTAATAGTCCCGCTCTATTCCGCCTTGGTCAAACTGCAACTAGAGTACTGTGTCTGGTTCTGGGCACCACTAAAAAGGATATTGACAAACTGGAATATGTGCAGAGGAGGGCAACCAAGATGATACAGGATCTGGGAAGCAAATTTTATGAGGAATGGTTGATGAAATTATGTTTAGCCTGGTGAAGAGGAGACTGAGAGGGAAATACAATAGCCATCTTCAAATCTCTAAAAGGCTGTCACATGCAGGATGGAGCAACTTTGTTTTCTCCTGCTAGGACCCAAACCAATGACTTCAAGTTACGAGAAAGTAGATTCTGGCTAAATATCAGGATGAACTTTTTGATAGTAGGAGTTGTTCAACAGTGGAACAGACTCCCATGAGAAGTGGTGAACTCTCCTTCCTTGGAGGTTTTTAAGCAGAGGTTGGGTGGCCATCTGTCATGTTAAGATTCCTGCATTGCAGGGGGGTTGGACTAGATGATCCCCTGGCTCCCTTCCAACTCAGCAGTTCTGTCATTCTCTGAAAGACAAACGCTCCCAGGAACGTCACATGCAAAGGCAACAACCTCTCCCAGGTATTTGGAGGTATGCTGCTTTTGAGCACCAAGCCTCCAATCAGCAGCCACATTTTATTTATATATAGGCCACCTTTCGCAGTTTCCTTCACACAAAGTGGCTCACAACCTGTTAAAGCACAATTTGTGACATATTACAAGCCATAAAAAAAATGAAAACATAACATGAAACATAATCACACATTGCCACAACAATACTAGCAAAATAAATGTGTTTGATGTAAACGGACATCGAAACCAGCAATTTGAAAAACAAACCAACAGAACATAAATGCCTAACATAAATATCAGGGTGAAAGCTGTTTGGAATTGTAAAAGAACAATGAAACGGGGAACTGCGTGCAACAGCAGTCTTGATAGACGCATTTTTCCAGTCAGGAAAACTGGTCAAGAGCTACTTCCTGAGGGAGAAAAGGGGTGGACCACTCCCACCAGCTCTCTCACTTTGCATCCTTCCATTTGTTGCTTGTTTGCTGCTTGCTTGCTGGCCAAACTGCAGGAAAATTATCCCATATACAAACAGCAGAATGTATCATTTGAGGTAATAAACTAGAAATGGAAACTGAGGGAAGTCGGGGGGGGGGTGTTGAAAAATGAATGTTTAGTATCGATATTGGAAATTTGTTTTGGAAATGTAAAATCAATTTAAAAATTAACCAAAAAACCCCAAAAACTGCAGGCCAATCCCTGATCTGGCATGGGACTAGATGTTTCTTGAAAGACAGCATGCCTTCCTTCACTAGAAGTTGCATCTGGATCACCAGGGCAGTGGAGTAGCACCTGTTCTGGTCCTGACATGGATGCTTTAGTGGAGATTCCTGTACTGCAGGGGGTTGGACTAGATGACCCTCTGCCCCCTTCCAACTCTACAATTCTGTGATTCTATTCCACCTCTGCATCTCTAACAGTAAGGTGGCTATGGTCTGTTTTAACCTTCCTGTTCCTTCTCATTGCATTTGTGCTCAGGAAGGTTAAAACAGGTCATAGCTACCTTACTGTTAGAGCTGCAGAGGTGGCATAGAATCACAGAATTCCTGGTCTGGGGTCCATCATTTTAATTTCCTACAGTGGCCTGGCCTGCTTCTGCATTGGGGTAATAATGTGCTGTTAGAATGGAGTCCCTAATGCTGAACAGAATGTCAGAAATGAGTTTAAGGTCGACAGTGGGTTCTGCCAGGACACTTAAGTCATCAACAGCTGCCAGGGATGCTGGATGCAAAGGCTGTACTTCTGTATATATTTTCAGTGATAGAGCTAAGGTATTTTTCCTTCCTCAAAATGAGTATTTGGTGCTTCAGCTCTTAAAACCTTTTTTTCCCCCTGGAGGAAGCTTTGTTATAAACATCTGAGAACTGTAATAAAAACAAGGAGAAATGCCTGAATATAGAGGCACAATCCACACAGAAGCTCTGATGATGCCTTCACGTCTGCTAAAAGATGACAGTGTTTTTCTCCCCCCCCCCCCTTTTTTCATCTTGTCTCCGGAGGCAGGCAAGCAAGCATCAACATATCTCTTGACATTTTCTTTCAGGAAACAGTTAAGCTGGGGAAATATGTTGGCATTAATCACTTTCAGATCCTTGCAAGGTGTCATAAAAAGCCCTACCCTGTAACTTCATTCACATGTGTAATCATTTGTCTTGTCGTGCCAAAAGTCTAACCATCAGTAACGGCAGAAAGGAATGCCAAGTGTATTCCATTGTGTCCCTTAAAAAAAGAAAGGAAAGGAAATTTTGTACTGTTTTGGAGGAGAAATACGTATGTTGTCCAAGCTACATAATTTGATAGAAATGTGGCTCAGGGAAGCTCCTTGAGAACCAGCACAGTAATAATTTGGCCTACGCATATACATTCCCCTCACCTCCCTGAATCCAAAAGGGTGTATTCAGTTACACAAATGAGCATGTCTTCGGTCTGAGAGACATGGCCAAGGTATAAAGTATTTCTGTAGCAGTAATTTTCAAAAAACAAAAAACTAGGACCAGGAGTTCATGAGGGGTTTTAATATATATACATGGAAGTTCTTGTTATAATAATAAATAAAACATAATTAAAAAATAAAGCAGTTCTATCCTACCTTTTGGGACGCGGGTGGCGCTGTGGGTTAAACCACAGAGCCTAGGACTTGCCGATCAGAAGGTCGGCGGTTCAAATCCCCGTGACGGGGTGAGCTCCCGTTGCTCTGTCTCAGCTGCTGCCAACCTAGCAGTTCGAAAGCACATCCAAGTGCAAGTAGATAAATAGGAACTGTTTCTTTAGAACTCTGCTGTACGTTCCATTCTCTGACTTAGAGGTACGAGCTATTTCCAACTACACTGCAGTGTCCCTGATGCCCGCTATTGATGCACAGTATTGAAAAGTTTGCCCATCAAACTTTTCTTTAAGTCGTGCTTGAGGGAAAGCATTCACAGGTGGTGTTGTGTTATATCATCCAGAGAGAGCAGTGATAAGGATTGCAGAAACGCACTGACTGCATTGCTTCCATCAGTACGTCCAAGTGAGTCTTCTGGCCATGCATCTGCTGCAACTATTTTCACACTCTCTGATGTCATAATGTTTTCATGTTGCTATGGCTGTGAGTCACCTTTTCTTAGCATTGTGATCTCACCAGAATAAGTCCCCTACCCACAAACAGATGGGCTATAATAGAAAAAGACAATTTGTACCACTTGATCACCGAGAAGAACAGCAAAGACTAAAAAAAATATTAATGTTTGAAAGTGAGGTATGTCTCTCAGCATCAGAATTAATTTAAAATAACACTTGTGCTAACATTCCAAATTTCAGTATATTGGAGACTATGACCTTTGATACATTCTTTGATCTCCTTGTTAGGTTTGTATAGAAGAATCTATCTAAATAAAGTTGGAAATATGTCCTATCTTGAGTTCTGATATTCATTGTTGTTGTTGCTGTTGCTGTTGTTGTTTAGTTGTTTTACTTACGGAAGTGACCCAGAGCAACGTACAGCACAGCATATACAGTAAAGCCAATTACAAAAACCATAAGAAATCTATTTTTAAAAAAACCCACACACATCTTTACAAATCAAAGACAGAACCTGCCCCACAAAAATTTTTTAAAGCAGGAATATGGTGGGACAATGGAAATGTAAGGGGGGGAAACCAGATATACTTCCCAAAAATCTAGCTAGAAGAGTACAGTCTTGCTAGGGCAATGTTTTCCTTGTGAATCAAAATGGCCCTAGTTTCCTCCCAAAATATATTTTCTAAATGGATTCCCCATCCCCCGCATAATGAAGTGTCAATGTTCTTGTCTTCCAGCATATTCCAACATTATACACTATATGAATTTCTTTTCTACACTCCCAGGGAAGAAATTGTGTTGGGAGATGAGGTAAGTAATTTGTATGACTGGAACTGATTAAGTGGAATGTTTTAATGCATGTTCGCTGGCATCTGTTTTCTATAGCTCAAAGCAACTTTGTGTCACAATAGCTCAAGTGTTAACAGCATAGAATTGCAGATGAAAGAATAAGAGAGAAATGCAGTAATGCCTGTCTCCTCAGAAATTTGAAATTTAGAAGACTAAATACGCCATTGTTGGCTAGACTTCTTGCTGTCTTGTCAATAATATCTTCATTGACATCATTTATAAGGGAGATGTATGGAATTTTAGATACAGCTTATGGCTGAGGGCTGCTCTGTAGAGGTTTAAAGCTAATGTGTATGTGACTGTTTTCATGGATAAATCAGCATGTGGAAGGGGGTCAATAATAATAGTGGTTAATTTCTAATTCCTCACTATTCCTGATGTGCCACTCTTCCACTCTTGTCTGTCCATATCCCTTTCAGTTACCCACATCTTTTGTCTGTTCACTTCAGCAGTTTGATCACTGCCTTAGTGCGGTTAGTCACGAGACTGACCACAATCCAAATGGGAAAGTAAAACTTCCACAGCTTGCCTTTTCTGCCACAGGTATTCCCACTGCTGAGGAGGCAATCCATTTCTTAAGAGCAGCTAATATATTTGGCAGTGGGAACTGATATGACAGAAATTGCAAAGAGAGCTCCAACTGCATACATGGGTCTGTCCTGTTCACATATCACACCTTTGGACCGCACTTCTATTTTTAATTGAGAAAGCTGCATATACTTTAAATATGTGAAACACATGATTTCCCCCCACACAGAGAGAGACTTTTAAAATGATCTCTTCCTAAAAATTATGGCTTGAACTATTTTTTAGCCAATGAGAAGGCAGCTTTAAAGGGAGCGGGCAAATAATAAATGTCACTACTACCCTGCTGAGTGCTAACCATCATAATTCAGTTTGTCTAACGAGAAAAAAAGCCATTGCAAAAGAAAACTGTCAGACTATGAATGTCAAACTCTTGCGAGAAGGTATAACTTGGCATTTAGCTAGCAACAGGTAGCATTTGTCCAGTAACCGTCAAGTTTCTTTAATGGTTTAGCAGGGAATGCTTTAAAGAAATAATTTGCCATTGAAATAAATCCAGTGGGGGGTTTTTTGCGGACGGGGACCCTAAATCCAAACTGGACGGTGTCTCTTATCTGGCTAATTTTACTAGAGAGCAACTAGGGCTTTGAGGGGAACACCTGCCATATCAGGCAGAAAATCCTCCAGAATCCTCAGGAATCCATCAGATTCCATTAACCTCTATGGCAAACCATTTCAGTAGCTTCAACACCCATGGATAAAGTCACTAAAATACTGATCCTCAGCTGGAAATTATCTGAGCTGAACAAGGGAATATAGCCCCCACTTCAAATTGTCATAGGGACGCGGGTGGCGCTGTGGGTTAAAGCCTCAGCGCCTACATCCTGTACAGTTGAGAAAAGCACATTCAAGAATGTGGTCTGGTACATGTACTCAGCTGGTGGTATGTTATGGTAGTGTTGAAGTCATGAGCTCTCACCCCACCCCATAAACAAGGTGGCCTAAGCATGAATTTTGTAGTCCCCAGAACCAGCATTCTGGGGGTCTACAGCATCAAATCCAAGATGACCTTCATTAGATCAGTCAGGACAGTGGGGTGGCAGAATTCCCAGTTTCTGTCCCAAGCGCTCAACACAAGGCACAAATACTCTGGATTAGTACAGTTGTACCTCGGAAGTCGAACGTTTAAATAACTTAAGTAATTATGTGACACATGTAACTCACATTCATTTCCATGCAAATGAAACTTCTAAACAATGTAAAGAAAGTCATTAATGACATTTCATTTACGGACTTAAAACAACAATGGACACAAGTCATAGTGATTTGACTGATTTCCATTCTGGACCACAGACAAACACGCCAACTGTAGCAGTTTCCACTTCCTTTTCCATTTTCACTGGAATTCCCTGACACCCCTGTCTCCCAGTGCCTTACAATCTTTTAAGCAGGTGTAATTTAACATCGCTACAGATATTTTTTGTCTCTGGACCAAATTCTAGTTCTTGAAGAGGGGGGACTAACACTTGACAATCTCATAAATTGTCGGGGCAGGTTGACTGCAGGACCAAAATGGTTCATCTTCACATTTTCTGGGACATTTTAAGCATGTAAATACAGAAGACCTCTGGGGATCCAAAGAGCCCATGGATTGTAAATGTAGGCCGTAGTCTTAATCACACAGTGGGACTTACTTCTGAGTAAACATGCATAGGATTGCACTGCACACTGAGAATAATTGTTCCGCCTCTACCCCAGGAAATGGTTGCTTCGAGCCTTGGCATTCATTTCTGTCTCAGGTACAGAATTTGCTTATTTAGTATAACATTGGCTTAGCCTACTTATTCACAGAGCACAAATGGAGGAATGCTGAATGCAGAAATTCAGCAAAGCAATTTCCATTAACATATGTCAGATCTCATAACAAATGTTTACATTGCTAAGACATTAATTGCATAGAAGCTTTTATTATTTTCTGTTGGGGGGGCTCAGCTAATTTATTTTACTTAGGGTGATGTATTACTGCGTGCCTGGGGTGGGGGGAGTTTTGGGAACATTTACAAATGCAGCCTTGATGGTTACATGTTCATGCTGTTCTTGAATGGAACAAGCCTTAAAAAAAATTGGAATGGTGTTTGCTTTGAAACATTTCCTAATAAAAAATAATGTGGTTGGTAAATGTAGTTTTATCCCTTCTTGCTTCAATCAGTGTGATGGAATAATCAACCTTTTACGGCCCAGCTGACTGGATTTCTGAAGGAATTTCATACCTTGGACACAGTCCACAGAAACCTCTGTGCACAAGTTCCAATGATATGAGTTTATTTTCAAACTCTCAAGAGCAGAAAAAGTTTCCAGAGCATTCTGCCCAGGGCTTAGAGATGTCATAGAGTCAGATTGCAAGGGGTGTGTGTAATTTTTTATATATAATATTACATGTGCTCTGTCATTAAATTTATAGTCACCCAATATCATACGCTGGAGTTACCTTCGCAAAATAGTAACTATTTACATTAACTTATATCTGTCTTGAGTATAACCATACTTGGACTCTCTCCAACCCTGATTTTATTTCATTTGGAATATATCACTTGTTCATGTGAATTTGTTACAAGAAAAGTTGTTCCCCCCTGTTCCCCAAATTGGCTGATTAGAAAGCCTTACTTAAATGGAGTTAGTTTGAAAAATTAGAAGCTGAAGCTGGGTTGTTGTGGGTATTATCAGTGTGTTGCTTTCAACAAGTCTTCATTTGGTACTTTTTTCTTGTGCAAGAACTCTTCATTTAATTTTTTTTAATCCCAATGTCTGAACTGGGTTGTTGACTGATGTGCCTAGCATGCAGCTGGAAATATGCATACTTAACATTGTTCGGACGAATAGAAACAATATGGCTAGGTTGTGTTTAGTTGGGAAGTAAATGAAAGTTAGAGTGTGATGATAAACACCTCCCAGGGAACATCCACGTAATAAGCTACCTGCCCCCAAAATATTCTAACTGGTTTCCACACCAGCAAAGACTATGGAAATATAATGGTTCGTTTTTACTTAAATGATTATATGTGATAAGAGTAAACCCTGAATTAATGTAAAACAAATATATTTTGGCATTTTGATGATGAGATCATCTGCAGGGTGGGGGAAAAAAGCTTGTGTACATGAGCTGTGCTAATTCTACAATAAAGCCACATCTTGGGATCACCCTAATTTCACCCCCCCCAAAAAAAACCACCTGATATACACACATTGTTCTGTATTAATATTCACAACATTTATGAAATATTCACTTCAGCATATACATTATCTTTACAAACTAGAAAATACATTTTTTATCTTTATATATCAGAAATCTGCATTGTTCTCATAACAAAGTCTCACTTCTAAGCTATATTTACCTACAGCTGTGGGTGATTCCAGAGTAAGCTAGCTGGTATTGTGCTATCCAGTTACGTGCAAGTCAATGGGCATTTTCCCATATTAGCTGAAAATTATTGTACCAGCAATGAGTTATATTTAATGTGAAAATAGAGGTCATACCCACTGAATAACTACAGCTGGGAAATGAGTGTGTGTTACTATTTAAATTGCTACCATATGGCTAGCCCTGTAATATACATCTGTATATTTATGAAACTCTACCTAAGGAATTATTTATATTTCAGTAAAAAAGATAAGATATATACAATGAGAACACAGACTATTAATATGAGCTCACTCTTTGAAACGAAAGAAATATTCAGAGTTAAATATTTGTGGTTTGTTAATCCGGGTACATTTGGCATAGGGTTTGGACTGACTGAATAATCAAAACATAAGACAATGGAAACATTTAGCAATGCTAAGAGAAGGAGTGGCATGTAGAAACCGATGAGTTTCAAACCCGCTTTGAGCATGCTCTTAAATCTCAGAGCAGAAACTCTCCTCCATGTTTGTCTTCCTTCTAATTAAAGAAATGAATTTTATAGAAAGGTCAGTGAGTTCAGAATTTGAGCTGACTTTTCCTGTGTTTGTAGTTGACACAGTCTGGGAGAGAAACAAGAGACCATAATATTGCCAGTGTCCTAGTTTTGAACTGCCCATCCTGAAGCAGAAAGGATGCTAATAACACTGTGCTATTTTGTCTCCACCTCTGCTCACCAAGGGCAAGATGGTTTGAGCATATAATGCCAATCCTAGCCCGACTGCACTGGCGGTTTCTGGGCCCAGTTCAAAGTGCTGGCTTTGACCTATTAAGCCTTAAATGGCTCAGGTCTGTAACACCTCAAGGACTGCGTCTTCCCATATGAACTGACTCAGACCCTGTGATCATCTGAGGCTCTTCTTCATGTACTTCCTCCATGAGAGGTCTGGAAGCTGGCAACATGAGAACGGGCCTTTTCTGTGGTGGCTCCCCATTTGTGGAATGCTTTCCCCAGGGAGGCTTGCCTGGTACCTTTGTTGCATATCTTTAGATGCCAGGTAAAAACATTCCTCTTCTCCCAGGACTTCAGCTAATTAAACAATCTATGATCTTTTAAATTGAGAGGTATTGTTTTTGTTTGTTGAAGGGTTGTGTAGAAATTGAATAAATAATAATAATAAGTTGTTATTGAGAGATGTGTCTGTCAAGGAGAATGGAGGATGTTGTAGTTAATTCAAGTAGTTTTGGGTCACTAGATGTATGACAGTGGGGAGACATGCAATCAGATGGGCTGGAGGACCACCAAGAGCTCTCCTTGCTCCTGATTTCTTTCCCAACTTGAATGATGTGGCTTCCACATCTGTCAGCTCCTCTGTCTTGGCCTTGCTGCTGGTGAACAAGAGGTTGACCAAAAAAGAAAGACTGCTTTCTTCCATGACTTGATTCTGGAGAAGCACACAGACTTGGCCTGCACTACCAAAATTTGGCCAATACGTACTGATCAGCTGGGTTTGTCACCCAAAAGCCATCTTGCATAAGTAATTGGGCAGTTGACACGGGGAAATTCTTCTGTATTGAGTCCCTTGGCTTTCTTAGCACATTTGGTACAGTGGACCGTGTTCGAGGAAAGCTGAGCTACGGAACTCCTTGCAATATGGAGAATAATATGGAGAATAATAATAATAATAATAATGATAATTTATTTCTACCCCGCCCATCTGGCTGGGCTTCCCCAGCCACTCTGGACGGCTTCCAAAAAAATATTAAAATACTGTAATACATCAAACATTAAAAGCTTCCCTAAACAGGGCTGCCTTCAGATGTCTTCTAAAAGTCTGGTAGTTGTTCTCTTTGACATCTTTGACATCTAGTGGGAGGGCGTTCCACAGGGAGGGCGCCACTACCGAGAAGGCCCTCTGCCTGGTTCCCTGGAACTCTGTGGCAAAGAATTTAGCAATTTTGAAAGGTGGATAAATTAGTAGAAAGGTGATATATGTAATTGCCAGCTGATTATGCCTCCATCTGCTGCCATTTTGTGACAGGCACCACCATTTTGTGACTGGTGGGCTTCTGTAATTTACAGCTCTCTCAGGTGAACTCTGAGAAAGGAACCCTAAGGTAGGTAGAATGCTGCTGCTGTGCATTTTTAATTTAAAATAATGAATTTGATGGTGCAAGTATTGCTTTTGCACTTGTACATATTCTTCAGGTCTCCTCCTTTATACAAACGGGGGAAATGCAGGTGAAGAGGTCACTTGTCCAAAGTTCTTCAAATTCCTGTTTAACATTTTCACGCAGTTTTCCTCACTGCATTATTCATGGTGTCCATTTATCATTGTAATTCTTCAGTGTTATTCATGCAGTTCCCTTAATGGTCCTTCATTTGTTCTAATAGAAACCACTTGTTAGCTTTTGAATCTCTACAGGATTTTGGATTCCTATTTCAAGCGTTTACATAGAGGAAAGACTAAATTAACCCATAATGATTGTTCTTCAAAGAGAATATTTAATGGAATTATTCTTTCACCTGCCTCTGTTATTGGAGAGCTGTAGGTGTGTGTACGTGCTCATTTAAATTTTGAGTACAGTCGAAATTGGTTTAAAAAGTGATATTGCATAAAGATTAAGTTGCTCTTCCGAAATTTCTTACCAGAGGGCACCAGAGTGCCCTCATGTGGGAGTTTCAGAAACATCTTTCCCATTGCTCTCTCTGGAAATGCTTTTCCGTCAAAATGCCTGTCAGATACATGCCTTAAGGATATTGTATTTGTTTAGAAATTTACTCTTTGGAAAAAGACAAAGCGTTTCATTCCAGAGCAATGGGTCAGGAATCTTACTTTGCTTATAATTCTGTTTCTTAAAACTCTTCTATCTGGGTATTATAATTCCTTCTGAATCAGAAAATCATCCTCCTTTCAGAGATGCTCAGGATGAATTAATTGCACAGGGGGAACAATCAAAGGCATGCTTCAGTCTTATATCTGCTTTTCCTAGCTACTATTTAATACAACTCATGGCACTAAAGTGGCAAAAAGGACAGGTTAAATTTGACTTGGCATTCCAAACGAAGAATTTCTGTTGTTTGGGAATAATCCTCACTGGGACAGGTAACTAATAAAGGGAGTAAAGATTGCATGAATACAAATATTTTTTTCAATAATAAAATGGGCTTGGGATTGTTTTGATTTTATTTATTAGACTTGCAGATCACTTTAATATAGTCTCAAAGACATTTACAGTCTATACATGTATACTATGATAAAAACATATTATACAGTGTATAGTATCTGTACAGTAACTGTTTTAAAACACACACTAAAACCCAGATTGAGGAACTGTAGCAACAATGTAAATAAGCCCGCCCCAGAAGGATACCACGGTCAACAGTATCAAAAACCAGAACGTTGTCAATTAATACAAACAGGGACACAAGTTATTCCTGACGCAGGTTATCTCACTTCTAAAGTCCTGTTGCCATTAATCTAGAAATACTGAAATGTTGATGTTGTAGAGGTGGTTGAAAATGGGTTAATACTGTGGTCGTAGAGATTGTGAGGGAAAAGCCAACTAAAGTTGCTTGTGACAACTGAAAACAATAGGATTCCAGTCAGTTATGGTCCACAAGCTTCACTGACTAATAATAATAATAATAAGCCATTGGTAAATTTTATTAATTTCAGCTTCAGGCAGTTTATATTAAGCAAGCTTATAAGCACTAAGGGAATAATCATGTTTGACAAATGCAACTTGAATGTATTTATTTTTTTGAATATTTTAAATCTGAAGTGCAGTACAATGGATAATAGTATCATTGCCTGGAGTGATTTATGTTGTCGTGTCTCTCCCCCCACCCCACCCCCGGCGCAACTTGCAGGATACAAAGCAAAATACAATGAAGGTAATAAATGTAAAGGGCATTCAATAGAATCGTAGAGTTGGAAGGGACCCTGAGGGTCATCTGGTCCAACAACCTGCAATGCAGACATTTGAAATGGCCAGTCTGGACAGTCTGAGTGGGCTGGGCTTGGGAGAGGACTGAAATGGAACAGGCTTCATTCCAGTCCGTCCCTGGCCTATCAAACCTCTGGACCACAGTTGGCCAAAGAACAACCTGCCCTTCCCACCTTTTTTATGCTGTGGTTTTTGTATACTAACCATCCTTCCCAGTGCATTGTGTTTCTTGGCCTTGCTGTAGCTTAACAACGGTTGCCGTTTTCTGAGCTCCGTCCCAGCTTCTGCCAACCTAGCAGTTTGAAAGCGTACGGGTGCAAGTAGATAAATAGGTACTGGGAAAGATTTCTGCCTGAAACCCTGGATAGTCTTCCAGTCAGTGTTGGCAATACTGAGCTAGATGGGCCAATGTGTCTGACTTGGTATATACCAGTTTTGCGGGAAAGTAAATGGCATTTCCGTGCGCTCTGGCTTCCGTCAAGGTGTTCCGTTGCACCAGAAGCGGCATAGTCATGCTGGCCACATGACCCGGAAAGGTGTCTGTGGACAAACACTGGCTCCCTCGGCCTGAAAAGCGAGATGAGTGCCGCAACCCCATAGTCGCCTTTGACTGAACTTAACTGTCCAGGGGTCCTTTACCTTTTACCTTTCTTTACCCCAGATGCAATGTTACCTTTTTTCATTGGGTTGTATGTCAGTACACCAAGAGGCATGATTCATGGAGAATGCAAATTCCGTCTAGAAAATCTGCTCCTTTGCAAAAGCTGGATAAAAGGGAGGAAGTAATCGGTGATTAAATTTGAGAAGAGAGTAGAATGTTTCAGTCTTAAGCATTTACATTGTTTCGCAGGGTAGAGTCCCTCACGAGGTCAAGAACAGAAGATGGAGCTGAATTGTTTTGGTTGCTAGCTTCTGTCTGATAAAGACAAGAGTGATGCCTTGAAAAACATTTCTAAAGGCGAAATGTAGGGATAAAAGTTATTTAGTAGCCTGTTAATGCCTGCTCTGCATATCGGCTCCTTTTCACAGAAAAGAGGATGGGGCATCAGCAATTTCAGTTGTTCAAGTTTAACAAGAAGTTTAATCTCTCTCAAAAAAATGCTTTGTTAGGCTACATTCATTTGCTACATTTTGGATTCAGTATGAAAATTCCGTTCAGAGGGTATGCTTTTATGTTTTCCCGGTGAATATTCATGAAGCGTACGTGTGAGTATTTTGGATTCTTCAATAAAGGGATTTCATTTAGAGGAAAGGGCTTCTGATCTTTAGAAACAAAATAAACTTGAGAAGATGTAATATTGGGATGGCAGCTGGGTTTCTCAGTTAACAGTACAATTATACATGTCTGAAATAAGACTCTTCGAGTTCAACAGGACTTATTCCCAGGTCAGTAGGTATAGGATTGCAGCAAATATTGTCACTGACTTGCAACTATTTCCAAAAATGACTGATTCAACAAAACGAGTGGTAGAATTATGTTGCTTGGGGAATTGGTACAAGGGCACAGGATTTGAGGTCATCCATAAAATTATATTATGCATTGATTAATTATTTCCCCCTTGCTTAATATACTAAAAATATCTCTAAGCAGTGTACTGAAGCAACAATGGACAACTTACAGTATTACAAAAATGCACAGTTACATATAAAAATGTTACATCAGTACAAAGTTACTAATATATATAAATCAGTATCAATCCATTTGCCTTCTGACACACCCTCCCTCTTGTCCTCTGGGTCCAAACTCTCAGCTCACCCACAAAAGTCTCGCAACGAGAAGAGTTCCTGGAAATAGCATCACTCTAGTCTCTCAATCTAGATTTGTTTTTTATGGGCAGGCCCAAGGTGGAAGGTACTTCCTCATACTTCCCACAGCTGTGCCCCATTCAGCTGCAGTCTCCGCTCTCGGTTCCAGGTATAGCAGGTTTGTTGAGTTTCCCATGGGCTCCACAGGATGGGGAAAGGGCCACTGCTCTACCTGCTCCACTCGCGACTTTCTTCACACTCTGTCCTTTTCTCCTCCTCCAGATGCTTAGATGAGGGAGGTATCAAGATTGTGACAAAGTATTGGGTATTAGCTAAAACTAAGCATAATATGACAAGGGGTTGGAGTTGCTGTTTAAAAGAGCTTCAGTGTATGATAACGTTTTATGGATGATCTCATTTCACTGTTAGGACCTTGTTTTGAATTTCTCCTATTTCGGTTGATTTCAAGGGGGTGGGGGTGGCAGACAGAAGACAGCTTGCTAGCTATGCTAAATGACTACAGATGCCAAGCAGGGTCATTTTGTGAACAGTTCCACTCTCTTAAGCACTAATCTGTGAGCTGTCTGCAAAAATAGGAAACAATAGAATTGGTGAGTTTTAAATAACTTCCTGGTAAGGGATCTGTCCTGGAAATTTTCGTTTTGAGTGTTTCCAAAGCCCCTTTTACAGTTTTGATGTCTTGTACAGAGGAAGATGTGAAAAAGAAGCTAAAAAAGGTTATGTTCATGTTGAGTGGATTCCAACATTGCCAGTTTTTTCTCCCCCACTCCGCTGTTCTGTTTTGCTCAGCATCCGTCCTGAAGAATTGTTCTGGAGAACATGGAAGTTTGCTCACTATTTTGTGACTCTTTCGTTTGTCCTAATAACAATGTTATCCTACAGTGGCTTTTGGATTTTTCCAAAGAGGAACGTAGGTAGCTGCATTGTGGAGCTAGACCATTGGTCCATCTAGTTCAATATTATCTGCACTGACCTGCAGCTGCTCCCCCATGGTTTCAGTTAGGGGACATTCCCAGCCTACCTACCTGGACCTGTGGGCGACTGAACCTTCTGTATGCAGAGCAGATGTTCCCCCACTTTGCAACAGTCCAAATGGATCAAAGCAGTTGCCCGTGTCTCATAATTTTCGCTAAGGAACCACATTGCATGAGACTCAATAGACCTCACAGTGTAGCTCTAGTGGTATATCTGTAAAGGGGCAAGTCTCAGTCTGTATTGCAGTCCTTGGTGAGCAAAATAGAGACAAGAAACAGTAGTTGTGCTCATTGCTGTAACTACGGTTAACTTTTTCACATACTTCCTGTTTATTCTCACTTTGGCTTTAAGACTGTCCACGTTTGACCTGTATGAAGGATGTGTGCTTGATCCTGTAGTGTTTACAGTGCAAAAAGTAACATGAGCCTCAATACTATGGTCCCAGTTTTGTGTAACTTCCTTCAAGTTGAGGTCAGGCAGGCCCCCTCCCTGTTGAATGCCTGGCACTTACTGAAGACTTGTTTTTATTCCAGTAGGCAATTTTTAATTGAATTCTGATTTTGAGTTTTAACTCATTTTAGCCTTATTGTTTTGGGTCTTCTGTACACCACTTAGAGATGACCATGATCAAGTGGTATACAAACTCATAAAATAAAATTATTAACCGTGGAATTAAAACTAGTAGCCATATGGTACAATCATTCTCTACACTTTGGTACAATATATTTCGAATAAGTTGGCAGTAAAACTTTAGGTTGTCAGGAAAGGGAACATTTCAAAATATCATATACAGTACTTTACCAATACTTCTTTGCTTCTGGGCACATCCACCAACAGTGAATGAAGTTTGCCTTCCCCATTCCCCATTTCCATCCTCTTATCATCAATCAAATCTTAATCGCATCCATGATTTTGCAGAATTCTCACAATGATACAGAACAAACTGCATAATTGTTCAGATTTGCCCAGATAGAATTCCCAAACTTATTGTGGCAACTTTCTCCTCTACCCTCAACATTTCTTCCCATTCACAAACATCTTCAGCTTGTCTATTTTGCCTCTTATCACATAGCATTTGATAGATCTTAAGATCTTTTTGTTTAAGTAGCAAAAAGAGTAAAACTATTCCTCATACAGCAAAGTTTGCTTTCCATCACCAGCACCCTTTCGTAGAAGCAGGATAAGATGACGTAACAAGCACTGAAACACTAAGAACAAGGACAAAATCACAGCAAGTCTCTTCGGAGCATTCTGCACTCTTACTTCTTCTAAGTTATTTCAACATCACTTATCCTTATTTAGAGGGAATTAAAATTAGCCCAAAGCTACACTTATCCATTATTACTTCTTCCACAAAAAAGGATTCATAATTTATAATAAATTAGCACAATTGCTGTTGGTACACATCAACTCTTATTTTTTCCCTGTTCTCACAGCTGAGCATCTCACTGGGCTGTCACATTTTCCATAAAAGCAGCCTTTATGCAGTAGATCTGCTTCTGATTAAATCTGACATTTTGTTGGTGCACTAGTTGAGGTCATACTGCATGTATAAAAATTGCAATTACACCAGAGTCCCTTTAGCTGAACGTCTTACAAAGTAGTAAATGTCTTTTTCCAAGTACAACAAAGAATTGGATATGGAAACCCACTCTCATACTAAAAAAAAAAATCAGTTACAGTGATTCATTTTTTTGTAATAAATCAAAATAAATGTCTTATTTAAAAGATATCGGGTTGGTGGGGCTTACTGCGTGTGTGAATCATAGAGTTCTCATAGACATTCATAAGAAAACATTCATTATGTTCAATTTTTTCAGCAGCCACAACATTTCTTTTAAATGATATGTCTACAATTTACTTTGAAGATGGACAGGGAAAACTTCAATTAAAAGCTTAACACAGATTGCAGAGATAACTTGCTACATGGTCTAGATCAGGGTTTCCCAACTGTTTTTGGACTACAATTGCCATCATGCTGACCACTGGTCCTGCAAGCTAGGGAGAATGGGAGTTATAGTCCGAAAACAGCTGGAGACCTAAGTTTGGGAAACCCTGGTCTAGATTCTTCTTCAGACATTGTATCTGGGTCATTCCAGCCAAATCACCTAATTTTAATACTCGACTGTGCTCTCACGTCTCAGATTTTGTTCAGAATTTTTGTGTTTGTACATACCTGCGAGATAACATCAAATTAATTTTTAAAGTTTTTTGGGGTCCAAAATTGGGCCCAGGAGAATTTTTTTTTAAATTCCAAATTTTGTGCGATTTAGGCTAATGCAATTTCTGCATCAGTTTAGAAAAAACCTCCTGTTCCACATATTTTTCAACCAATTGGGCTTATTTGGGTCTCAAAATAAAGCTAGTTTTGGTCTCTTTCAAAATAAGGTATAAAAATGGCATCAAGTGCCACAGAAAAGGGTCGCCAACGATTCAAAGTGAATTTTAATCATTTTCTACCTTGGTAGATTCAATAAGCCATAGTGCACAAGCCACAGTTAACACATGTATCATAGTTGTTGTTTTTTTTGTAGAAAGGGCTAACCATGAACTGGTTGTGTTTTAAAAATAAGGAGTGTTTTTAGTGGTTATAAAATATTTAAAAATTAAGTTTTATTAATTATTTAATAAAAATAAAATACGTCTTGGAACCTTTGTTCATTTTATTGTGTAAAACACTTCTCCTAGACAGCTGTGTAGAGGAAAGGGATGCTAAAGTTCAGTTCATGCATCCTCCTCGTCCTTCACTGACATATTTTTGGCCAACTAAGAATGACTCCCCTTCATGGATCACTGCCTTGCCGTGGCGAAGGGGCTTGAAGAACTCAGAGAAGCTATGAACTACGCCGAGCAGGGCACACAAGATGAACAGGTCATAGTGGAGAGTTTTGACCAAACGTGATCCACCTGGAGGAGGAACCGGCAAGCCACTCCAGTATCCTTGCCAAGAAAACTCCATGGACAAAGACAACAGGCATATAAAAGTTACGACGCTGGAAGATGAGCCCCTCAGGTCGGAAGGCGTCCAACATGCTACTGGGGAAGAGCGGAGGGCAAGTACAAGTAGATCCAGAGCTGATGAAGCGGCTGGGCCAAAGCCGAAAGGACGCTCAGTTGCGGATATGCCTGGAAGCGAAAGGAAAGTCCAATGCTGTAAAGAAAAATATTGCATAGGAACCTGGAATGTAAGAACCATGAACCTGGGTAAGTTGGAGGTGGTCAAAAATGAGATGGCAAGAATAAATATTGACATCCTGGGCATCAGTGAACTAAAATGGACGGGAATGGGCGAATTCAGTTCGGATGACCATCACATCTACTACTGTGGGCAAGAAACCCGTAAAAGAAATGGAGTGGCCCTCATAGTCAACAAAAGAGTGGCGAAAGCTGTACTGGGATGCAATCTCAAAAATGATAGAATGATCTCGATACGAATCCAAGGCAGACCTTTTAACATCACAGTAATCCAAGTTTATGCACCAACCACTGGTGCTGAAGAAACTGAAATAGACCAATTCTATGAAGACTTACAAGACCTTATAGAAGTGACACCAAAGAAGGATGTTCTTCTCATTATAGGGGATTGGAATGCTAAAGTAGGGAATCAAGAGATAAAAGGAACAACTGGCAAGTTTGGCCTTGGAGATCAAAATGAAGCAGGGCAAAGGCTAATAGAGTTCTGTCAAGAGAACAAGCTGGTCATCACAAACACGCTTTTCCAACAACACAAGAGACGACTCTACACATGGACATCACCAGATGGGCAGTATCGAAATCAGATTGATTATATTCTCTGCAGCCAAAGATGGAGAAGCTCTATACAGTCAGCAAAAACAAGACCTGGAGCTGACTGTGGCTCAGATCATCAGCTTCTTATAGCAAAATTCAAGCTTAAACTGAAGAAAGTAGGAAAAACCACTGGGCCGGTAAGATACAATCTAAGTCAAATCCCTTATGAATACACAGTGGAAGTGACGAACAGGTTTAAGGATTTAGATTTGGTGGACAGAGTGCCTGAAGAACTATGGATGGAGGCTCGTAACATTGTACAGGAGGCAGCAACGAAAACCATCCCAATGAAAAGGAAATGCAAGAAAGCAAAGTGGCTGTCCAACGAGGCCTTACAAATAGCGGAGGAGAGAAGGCAAGCAAAATGCGAGGGAGATAGTGAAAGATACAGGAAATTGAATGCAGATTTCCAAAGAATAGCAAGGAGAGACAAGAAGGCTTTCTTAAACGAGCAATGCAAACAAATAGAGGAAAACAACAGAATAGGAAGAACCAGAGATCTGTTCAAGAAAATTGGAGATATGAAAGGAACATTTCGTACAAAGATTACCATAATAAAGGACAAAAGTGGTAAGGACCTAACAGAAGCAGAAGACATCAAGAAGAGGTGGCAAGAATACACAGAGGAATTATACCAGAAAGATATGGATGTCTCGTACACCCCAGGTAGTGTGGTTGCTGACCTTGAGCCAGACATCCTGGAAAGTGAAGTCAAATGGGCCTTAGAAAGCACTGCAAATAACAAGGCCAGTGGAAGTGATGGTATTCCAGCTGAACTATTTAAAATTTTAAAAGATGATGCTGTTAAGGTGCTACACTCAATATGCCAGCAAATTTGGAGAAGATCAGTCTACATCCCAATTCCAAAGAAGGGCAGCGCCAAAGAATGCTCCAACTACCGCACAATTGCACTCATTTCACACGCTAGCAAGGTTATGCTTAAAATTCTACAAGGAAGGCTCAAACAGTATGTGGATCGAGAACTCCCAGAAGTGCAAGCTGGATTTAGAAGAGGCAGAGGAACCAGAGACCAAATTGCAAACATGCGCTGGATTATGGAGAAAGCTAGAGAGTTCCAGAAAGACATCTACTTCTGCTTCATCGACTATGCAAAAGCCTTTGACTGTGTCGACCACAGCAAACTATGGCAAGTTCTTAAAGAAATGGGAGTGCCTGATCACCTCATCTGTCTCCTGAGAAATCTCTATGTGGGACAAGAAGCTACAGTTAGAACTGGATATGGAACAACTGATTGGTTCAAAATTGGGAAAGGCGTACGACAAGGCTGTATTTTGTCTCCCTGCTTATTTAATTTATACGCAGAATACATCATGCGAAAGGCTGGGCTGGATGAATCCCAAACTGGAATCAAGATTGCCGGAAGAAATATCAACAACCTCAGATATGCAGATGACACAACCTTGATGGCAGAAAGTGAGGAGGAATTAAAGAACCTTTTAATGAGGGTGAAAGAGGAGAGCGCAAAATATGGTCTGAGGCTCAACATCAAAAAAACGAAGATCATGGCCACTGGTCCCATCACCTCCTGGCAAATAGAAGGGGAAGAAATGGAGGCAGTGAGAGATTTTACTTTCTTGGGCTCCATGATCACTGCAGATGGTGACAGCAGCCACGAAATTAAAAGACGCCTGCTTCTTGGGAGAAGGGCAATGACAGGCCTAGACAGCATCTTGAGAAGTAGAGATGTCACCTTGCCAACAAAGGTCCGTATAGTTAAAGCCATGGTTTTCCCAGTAGTGATGTATGGAAGTGAGAGCTGGACCATAAAGAAGGCTGACCGCCGAAGAATTGATGCTTTTGAATTATGGTGCTGGAGAAGACTCTTGAGAGTCCCATGGACTGCAAGAAGATCAAACGCATCCATTCTTAATGAAATCAGCCCTGAGTGCTCACTGGAAGGACAGATCGTGAAGCTGAGGCTCCAGTACTTTGGCCACCTCATGTGAAGAGAAGACTCCCTGGAGAAGACACTGATGCTGGGAAAGATGGAGGGCACAAGGAGAAGGGGGCGACAGAGGATGAGATGGTTGGATAGTGTTCTCGAAGCCACAAACATGAGTCTGACCAAACTGCGGGAGGTAGTGGAGGACAGAGGTGCCTGGCGTGCTCTGGTCCATGGGGTCACGAAGAGTCGGACACGACTAAACGACTAAACAACAACAACAAGAATGACTACTGCTGGGTGCCCTGTGAAAATATGATCAGAGATGTTCCAGTTCCTTCATCATCAAATGTAAGCAAATTATGCTTCAAGTTGTGTAGAAGTATCGACACTGGAGCCAGGAACACTGAAGTCAGGATTAAAGCAGTGGAGGAAGAGACCCCAACCCAACAGAAACTCCTCATGCCTGATGACTAAAAGGCACATTTACTGAGAGACCCGTCCTACTTTATCAGCTGAGCCATTGAAGTGAAGTAACTCCATCCCAGTGGGCTGTCCAAAGTCCATAGCTGTTATGGAGGAAACCTCTTGGGTGATGAGCTCATCAGATCTGACTTTTAGGACTCGGCACCTAGGGCCTTGTGGGTCAGACTTGAGCTCTGAGGCATGTATGCTGTTCCCTGACTACACCAAACATTGATACCTAGGCAGGCCCATTCTTACTCGCAAGAATTCCTACATCCAAGTTTGCACATAAACTTCTTGAAAGTAGAGTAGGAGGTCTATAAGGAAAACTTACTGTGACGAGAAGAAAATAAAGACAATCTAGCATGTCACTCTTATAGTTGCTCGGATTATTTGGTCCTCTGTTTGATATGTCTGAGTGAAACCTGACAGAGCCTTGAAATTTAAGGTTAAAATGCCTGTGTTTCAACTCAGGGAACATTCCCAATGACCACAGGGATGCATCGTGGTCTCTAATAACTTGGGGACAAAGTGTTCCCCATTCATGGTTTGCTGTGCGTTGTGTTCCAATGTGCTGAAATTGAAATAAATGCAAGCTTATGAAATCTGGTTAATACCCTTTATATTGAAGACTTGGCTCACACTTGCTTAAAGCCATCCTTTTAAAGTCCGTGTCATATGTAAAGTTGTTGTTTTCCTAGAACACATATTTCAGTCAAGATGCTTGAGTTATTCCCCAATAGATATTCCCCAATTATTAGTATTTTAAAATTCCACTCAGCTTTTCTCCTAAATGCGATTGATCACTAGATGGAGACAAAACAATTTACCTTTACACATTAGAAGATTTACAGATGGTAATCAAATCCACCAGCTGCTGCCCACTTTTTTTCTGGGCAGTTTGCCAGCTTTACTGGCAGCATGTTGACTTGGAAGCTGATAGTGTGACTCAGTTTGATTGAGATCTTATGTGATGATTTTTATTATAAATTTTGGTTGTAATGTTAGTGGGTTGGGTGGGTGTCTTTTTGGTTTTTAAAAAATCATAAAGTAGATCCAATATACGTATAATGATCAAAGGGTGCTGCTGCTTTCCTGCAGGAAATGTCTAATTTTAAGATACCAGATTATACATGGAATGTCATCAATTGTTGGAGTCTGCTCTGACCTGCCCTGTTCTTATCAAGCTGGAATATTGAGGAAAAAATCAGTGGGAGAGGAAGGGTTGGGAGAGTCAATGGAAAAAGATTCTTAAAATCAGCAGCTCTGAGTAAATTAGAATATTGGTGGCTGAGTGGCTGTTCATTTTAAACATACATGCATTCAAGTGATGTGATGTTCCAGGAGTTAAGGGACAGGATAAGGTGTTACTTTGGTGTCTATAACTCATTTCCATGAGGAGGGAATTCATTTATCATCTTTAAATACAAAGCAGAGCAGGGGTTCCACTGGACATGATCTCAGGCATAGGGAGCTCTGCATCCAGTTTGGTTTACAACATACCGTACTTTTCCGTCTATAAGATGGAATATAAGATGTATAAGATGCCCCCCCTATTTGGGGGGGGCTCAAATTTAAGAAAATGAGCCATTGGGGGGGTGGAATGCCGAACCAAATATAACTCACCCAACTGGCAAACGCTAACAATCGCAAGCAACACAAGCCAAATTGCGGAAGCGGCAGCCAATCCAAAGCAGCCCTTGATGCACCCTCTAATAACCCACCCATTTGACAAAGCAGCCCTTGCAGCAGACAGCATTCACCTACCCAATCGCTAGATCCTGCTTGCGGATGCAACCAATCACTCGTCCCCACTCTGCACTACCCATGCATAAGATGACCCCCATTTTTTACTTTATTTTGGAGTAAAAAACCCTCATCTAATACACGGAAAAGTACGATAATTTATTGGCGGAGTATACCTATAGGTGTAAATAACACAGAAGATAATATTTGCATAATCAGATGGGCAAGTTTTTTTTTCTTTAAGGAAAGCTTTCTGTCAGTTGAAGCATTTTTGTTGCTCATTTAGTTCTGCATGAACCACGTATAAGAGTGGGACCCATAAATTTTGCTCCTGTTAGGGAGACGCAGAGCGAAGCTCCCGTTTTATTGTTTGTATGGTGATGATGTGGCATGTACTGGGGTTGCATCCAATAAATCAGGCCAATGTAAAGTGGAAATTGCATAGCAGAGCACTTGCCAAGCTGGTGTTTTTGCATGTTCTCCTGCTCGGTTCTTGTACCTTTTTTGCTGTCCCTTCCTTGCTGGCTCTTTCTTCCATATTCAGTGTTGCCCCTGCTTACAGGTTCACAATTGCTGATTGATGGTTGGGTAGTTCCAGGTGTCCTTGGAGAGCAATGCCAGTGCAATTTCAGATCTGTGTTTGACACCCAAACCGCTTTAATTTCTTTTGCCTGGCTCACAATTTTTAAATGCACAATCCCATAGATACAAGTCCCATTGAAATGTTGGATTATTTCAGTGCTAACTACTTCTTCATCTCACCATTTTTTCTTTTTCTTCACACTTGTGGCCTTGATGGTTTGGCATACCTGAGCAGTATAGCTGTACAACTTCCTCATGCAACTTCCTGTTGTTTCACCAAGAGAACACAGTAAATATTTTTGTTGGGCTAGCACACAGCACTCTATTCATGATCTTTATCTAGTTTATATAGTCCTCAATAGTAGGACTGGTTTCCTGAATTACATATTTTTTTGAAGGACAAGTGAGACCGGCAACAAAATGTTAAATGTGTGGAACATCCCTGTTTAGGATCCAACCAACCAGCCATTCCGTTTTCCTTGGATATTCCATTCCCATCCCATTCACCTGCTTTTTTGTCTCCCTGCCCTCCTGGTCAGATTTGGCTACTGAGCATGCTTAGTCCTCACTGGATTATGTTTGAAGTTTTTTCTTCCTTAGGATTTTCCCCCAGAGCTGTGTTTTTTTTCTGGTCCTTCTGAAAAACCTAGGGTGCTGTCAAGCCTCCCTCTTCAGCCTGGATGGTACCATTTTGGCTACATAAGAATCAGCAAGCACTTGAAGAATAACCTCTCTTTCTTTCATTCAGACATCCATATGAATGTAAAATCTCTTTAAAAAAATTTAAATCACAACTCCTGCCTTAATATTATCCATGGTGTTGGTCAACATAAATCTTAAATCCTTATCCTATTTGCTATGGAGGTGAAACTTGAAACATTGAGACTCCTAACAGGCCTGCAGAGATTAGTCCGAATTATGTGAACATTTGGCTCCAAACAGAATGTCAAACAGAAAAATCTTTCAGCTGATGTTCCCTCCGGAAGAATGGAAAAAGAGTCACAAAGCAGAAAAGGTTGAACACAAGCATTCAAACGCTCTGTTTCCTCACCCATTCCCAATTGCATCTGAAGCTTCGTACTGTTTTTCTGCAGCACAGAACCTTTTCTCATGAATCTCAGCTTGAGGTTAAACCCTTCATGATTATGGGGATCTTGTTTAAACAAATGTCATCTCTCACGCTTTTAAGAAATGGAAATTAAATTACAGATGGCGAGGGATAAGGAGTAAAATGGCTGTGTTATGTAACAATTCACTTCAGGGGGAAACTATTTGGTTGAAGATGGTTATTGTTTCTTCCCACTCTTAGTTAAACACATTTTAAACACCCTGATTTAATAACATGATTTGCTGGCAGTTTTCAAAGCAAGTCACAGTAGAAACTATTTCAAGCCCAACAACGCTTGGAAATAACACTTTCCGATGCTGTCTAAGGCCTAATAAAAACAACACTTCTGGCTTCTGAATATATCACAGTTCCCATTTTCCCAGTTTTGCAGCTTCTATGGCTTGCCTGGTCTGGGGAGTTAGTTTGATAAGTTTTCTGTTGTCCTGCCTTGTTTAGCACCCATTTAACTGAATTTCATCCAACTCACATGTTGGTCTTGTTTGATCTAAAATTGTTTATAATAGAACACACAGCTGGTTTGATTCATGTGTTATACTGGAGGCCACTAGTTCCTTGAAAAAAGTGGTTCATTTTAGATCTTCAACTTTGATACGGAGCTAAGGCTTTCAAACATTTTGTTAGCGAGCTGGCTGGTTTTTAGAAAGAACCCCCACCCGGCCCCAGATGAGCTTATATTTCCCTTACTGTGTTTTTACAAACACAAGTAACGCATAATTGGTATAACAATGCAATGTGAATTTATGCCGTATTGCAGTAATTTTACCCTGGAGTTTATGGTTGCCAGATTCCCCCAGTGCTTTCACATTCATTGATGAATCGGGGTTGAGGCCATTGTGGTTTCTCCTGCCTGCCTTCCCCTTACCTGCTGTAATGAACAGGATTGCACATAACTTCTGACCAAGAATCTTGGGAACTGTAGTTTTCCCTACAGTTCCCAACACCCTTAACAGATTACAGTTCGCAGGATTATTTAGTGGAAGTAATGTGCTTTAAATGGACGGTGTGTATGTAGCTTCTACCTTCCAATGTTGTGTCCCTTGACTATTCCTGCTCTTGGTTTGAGGCACATTAAAATCTTCTAAAATATGTGTGAATAAATGGAGAATCCTGCCTGAATGCACAGCTTAGAGTATATTTAATTTACCTTTACTGTATTGATTTTTATTCTTTGGTAGTGGGGGTTCCCTTGACCTTTAAACCACACCACAGAAAATGTACAGTTTTTCAGCCTAGGCCTAGCCATGTTTATTCAGAAGTAAGTCCCATTTATTTCATTATCTTAATTCATTGGACCACAGAGATGTTCAGAGCCCTGTCAGCCTTATGATCCTATGATTATGTTTTTTGAAAAACTAGAGCAAGCGTCGTATCAGTCAACAGCTTGTCCTCTGTATTTTCCTTCAAGTGACTAATGAGCAAAATCCCATGTTATATATAAAGGGGATAAGAGACACAGCGGGAATAAACATATCAATCATGAGCAGCTTGTTCAGTCCTAAAAGCTACAGTGAGAAATCAGTCGAAAGAGAGGAGGACCTTGGTTAACTTTCATATTTTCTTTTCTTTTTTTCCTTGCATGGGCTACATCATCAAAGTAGATTCTAAGCTGCTGTTAAAAGGCATGTGACAATTACAGGTGTCCCAGAGAGGAATTGCCTGTTTGTAAGAAACATGAAAAACTTGCTACCTATGTCCAAGTATCATTATACATTGCAGGAGGGGAGAATTGAACCTGGCACAGGGCTGTATAGTTTTGCTATACAGGTTAAGTACTTAATACGTTCCGGAGGTCCGTACTTAACCTGAAACACCACTTTAGCTAATGGGGCCTCCTGCTGCTGCTGCGCCGCCGGAGCACGATTTCTGTTCTCATCCTGAAGCAAAGTTCTTAATCCGAGGTAATATTTCTGGGTTAGCAGAGTCTGTAACCTGAAGCATATGTAACCCGAGGTACCACTGTATAGATATTCTAAGCCTCCATCACACATTGTTGATGTACTATAGTTGTGCAACCCTGGGGACCAAAAATAAGTATAAATTTGGAACATGGCTTTTTAAAAAAGACCCACCTAGCTCACAACAATGTTGTTGAAGAGGAAAGAAAGGGCAACTACATACAACTTATGTTCTCCTAAGTAACGTTCTTCTAATAACGTTCTCCTAAGTAACGTTCTTCTAAGTAACGTTCTTCTAATAACGTTCTTCAACCTTGGCTCCCCAGATGTTGTTGGACACCTGGCAACATTCCCAGGCAGATTTGTTTAGACATTGATCAGGGATTCCAGCAGACACTTGGGGCCCAGAGTTGAAGAACACTGATTCATGTGATAAGAAGCTTCCTTAAAGCTTTCCCCCTCACCTAATCACTGTAGATGCCACTGTAGAACCTGGGACCTGCAGAGAGCATGTCATACCTCTGAGCTATGGCCCCATCCCAGATAGAACTGTGATAGGAATTTTATGGTCTTAGATATATGGCAACATTCATAACCACACGTACATAGATCAGCACAGGAAAGCCAACCTGGAACCATTTTGATTCCTAAACTGAGCAAATGTTTCTCTGCATGGTCAAAATGGAAAAGCCTCCCCATTGTCTCTTCCTTCACAAATCCTGTCTTAATCTGTGTTTGAATAAGGGTGTGAGCCTTATCATTACAAAAGACTGCCCAGGCTCCCCAAGAAATCCAATCAAGTAACCTGCCAGACAGGAAATAAACAAAGCGACAGGAGAAAACAACATGCAAATGTTCTGTTTTAGACCGCCTTATCTGGGGGGTGGTCTTAGGTTACACCCCTTCTGTGATGCATGCATAATGTTTCTGGGGGTGGTCTGGATCTAGAGGATGGGAATTTCAAAAGTCTTTATAAGCCCTTGCACAGCATTTTTGGGGGGTCCTTCTCCTTTCCTGCGAGTGAGGGGAGCACCATGTTGCAACAGATCAATAAAGATCAGGCTTACGAGCTGCTTTGCTTCTCAATATTCTCTGGTTGGCCTCTGTTATTTTCTCCTACCAATAGGGAACCTATGTAAGGACTCTATATGGGCTCTTGGATACCCCATAAGGGAAAAGGGCAATTTTTATTTACAACAGAACCATGAGTGTGCGGGCTGCAGTGGATGCTGTGTGGATACTTCTGGAGCACCTCCACCTGAGTGTTTGTTTGAATGAGGAGAAGGCGTTGGAATGCAGTGGCAGGAAGGAGGTCACATGGGATGGGGGATATTAGGGCAAATAATCCCTGTCCTGCTCATGCCATTGACTTGGCTTCTCCACAGCTTGAGGCACAAGGTGTGGGGATTTAGACCATTTAGAAGGTTGCTGTTTCACTTTCAACATTCCAGAGCAGGGAAAGTGCATGCTAATAACCTAATTCTAATGACGCAGGCATGAAAGCTAACAGTCGCTCAAACAATCTCTAGTCAATTTTCTGATAAAGTGAATTTAGTGTTTCCTCCATTTTATGATTAAAGTGAGCTATGGTACGAGTTTATTTTTAAGTAGGTGTTAATTAAAAATATGGAAATAGGTTGGAACACATTGCTTTTCACAGGCAAGGAATAATCACAACCAATTTGTTCACACAATCGTGCCTGTTTGGGAATGTTTTTAAAAACGGCTTGAGTTTCCGCTTGGTTCTCTGTGTGCTTGTTTCCGCAGCGGAATATGATTCCAATAAAATCAGTAATTGAATTTGCAGTCCAAAGAATAAATGGTTATTTTAACAGAAAGTTGCACGCTTTGTGGAAAAGACTTAAGCTCTTTGTATATTGTATCTAATGGCAGAGGACACAACATTACTGCCTTTACGTCTCCTTACAACCCACACATTTAACTAAATGCATAGTATTTATAAAAGAAACTAGTACGGTTTTTGTATCTTTGAACAACTTTGTGTCCTGCTGTTTCTGGATTAAGACAAGTTTATTTTTAAATGCCAGTTACTTTGAACTAAAAAAAAAAGTGGTTCATACATAAGCTGGAAATGAGTTGGGTTTTGGCAGCCTTAGTATATGCCTGCAAGGACTCAAAAGAACTTTGATACACATTCTTCAATGGCCTCCACACTGTTAGCTGTTGTGCAGTATTTTGTCTCTGATGCATTCACTCTGTGACAGCTCTTCCACAAAGAGATATGAGGTAACTGGAAATGACTTTTGAAACACGGGGTGATGGAGAAAGATGTGTTTTATAGAGTATTGTAGGGCAACACTAAGTATTTTTTCACATTGTTAGTCATTTAGGCTACCTCGGCGCTGTACATTTAAAGCAGTATGATACCAATTAAACAGCCATAGCTCCCTGCCCACCCCCCTTGCAAAATATCCTTGGTTATAGGTGCCAAGAGTTTTTAGGAGATCCTTATTCTCATCACAGAGCTACAATTCCCAGAGTTCCCTGGGAAGGGGCAGGTGGCCCTATTTTCAGAAAGTTGGTTTGCCGTTCTGTTCTCCCTCAACAAAAATCTACAACTTGTCAGTCTGTCCCCCTCCTACCAACATCCCATCTAGTATTGTGGAGGGGGCTGGTTTATCTGGATAGGGTTCCAGTCTGTTTTCTGCTCCTTGGGGAGTGCTTTGTTATACTTGACAGCCAGTCATTGGGCACTCTAATGAAGTACTCGCTTCTCTGTGTTTACCTGCCACGCTTAGTCATGCTGGCCACATGACCCGAAAGCTGTACGCTGGCTCCCTCAGCCAATAAAGCGAGATGAGCGCCACAACCCCAGAGTCTGCCACGACTGGACCTAATGGTCAGGGGTCCCTTTACCTTTTTTATTGTGTTTTTAAAAAAGGAAAAAATACTTGTGGCCTCCATCTTTTTATGGCTACATGTGCCTGGTCAGAGATTTTGCTTTATTCCACATCAGCTGCCAGTGCTGAGATTAGCACGTATGCCTCTTGCAGAGATCCCTGCATGCTCACCTGTAGAGCATATGGCTGATGCTGGATTGGGAGGCCCTAGAAGGTAGAATATTCTTCAGGGGAAAGTGAGATGAAAAACGCTAGCATAAGGCAGCCATGGTGTTGATCTACATGGGATAAGGGTTGTGAAATTTGATAAGTCAGGAGGGAACCAATAACTGACGTATCTCAGTTATTTGGACCTTATTTTATGTTGCGTCATGCATTTTTTAAAAACTGAGGTGTCAATATGTAGATGGGAATTGGTTGTTTTCTGCCAATAGTACTCTGACTGGTTGACTAAGTAGACAAATCAGCAGCATTCATTGGTGTAACAAGAAAATTATCTATGTTGACCTGCGGGAGAGTGTTTCAAAACTGTTTAATAGCTTGAATCTAACGGGAAATATTTGTGTGTTTTCTGTCAGCAATTTGTGGATTAAATGTAGAGGAGCTGAAACCATAAAGCATTGTGCTGCTGCTAAACATCACTTAAAAATTCCATGTTGATATTCATTAGTATAGATTACTGCGTTTCAGATGAATCTCATGTCCTTGAGGCCAAGTTGCTACTAAAGTGATTCACAGCTTCCTAGATTGTCAGTATAATTCTGCCATTAAAATGTTTTGCTGTCCAATATATGCTTCATACTTGTAAAGTAGCTTTATGCAGATATTTTCATATTTATTAGAAGGACAGGGAAAGCCAGGGTGCACTGTATATAAAACACCA
Source organism: Podarcis raffonei (assembly GCF_027172205.1). Lineage (NCBI taxonomy): Eukaryota > Metazoa > Chordata > Lepidosauria > Squamata > Lacertidae > Podarcis > Podarcis raffonei. The sequence continues at coordinate 28,419,698 of NC_070606.1, forward strand.
TCCCAGGAGGAATAACAGATGGCCCATAGGCCCCACAGCTGGATGAAGGGGATGGTGTCTTCCAGATGTGTCCATCAGGTTCCCAGGCAACCCCACCACATGTGAAGCAGTGTCCCTTCTGCCTGTTTACACCTCCAGCAAGTGTTAGATCTCGTTTTATACATTTTGGATAGTTTGGTCCCGTGCCTCATTCTCTGTTTTTAAATGAACCCTAAAGACTTGGATACTTTATTCTGTTTTTAATTGAATAATGCTGCCCATCTACATTTTATGAACTGTAATTTTAACTTTGGCTGATATTTTTTTAATATTGAAATAAGAAGGTTTTGGCCTGTTCTTTTAATTAATAGTGTTTGATGTTTTTATTGTTTTGTGGCTTTTACTTGCAAACTGCCTTATTAAAAGTATTTTTGTACTGCTTTTGCTTTGAAAGGCCCTATAAAAATGTTTTTTTAATCAATACAAAACATGGCTCAGTCATATTTTTTGTGGCCTCACAAGCTATCACCTAAGTCCTGGAGATCTCATTTTCCCTTTTAACAAGTTTCTAGCTTTCACTGTTTTGAAAGCAGCTTCAAAACATGATGGCGATGTGTTTGGAAGGCTCAAGTTATGCAATTATTTGGACCTTAGCCAAGGAGTACCATCTGGAGTCAATCGATAGGAGGCAAAATTTGGACATGAATCTAAGATACAGTTCAATTCAGGGAATAACATGCTTTCTGTCTACAGAACAAGAGCAGATTTTAATATTACACAAACAACTCCTTTGTAACCTATTAGTCATAGCACTTTACTCTTCAGTTAAACAAGCACAGGCATATCTAATGTGTGCTCTTTTTATTCCCCAAACCTGAAATGCACAGCTAAAGATGAGAGTATTGAGTGAGCTTTAGGCTTCCTTAACTTAGCTAAGTGATTCAGTTTACAAGCTTGCCTGTGTCAGTTCTGAGAAATGAGACATGTTTGGATATGCCTATGGTATGTTTGTGTCCCATACGTGGTAGAGAATTTTGCGGACATGGCAAGCAATAAAAGAGAGGAGGAATAGAAATTCAGTGTGATTCCGGTTTGGCCCAAACTCTAAGACAAGGATATAACTCCTAAAATGTGATTAAATATTTGGAGAGGTATGGCTAGATTTTATCACCACGGTTCTAATGTCATCCCTGCTGTTTGAACATTTGATTAATAACGTGTTCACAATATGGATGTAAACATGGGTGGGGGGATTGAGGAGAGAGGGATGAAGGGAGCTTGTGCTGCAAATATCCACTCTTTTTAATGAAAAATTAAGCAGTACTAGATGATAGATTCTGATTTTCTGGAGGCATATTAGTAAAACATTCTGCCCTTGCTCTCACTCCTCGTTTCCAGTTATTGCTCAAGTAGAATAGGTAGCTTTTCCTTCTTCTGCAAAGAAAAATGCTGCTGGAGTCCCCTGCGGTTGGAATTACCTGTCACAAATAAATAGCTGACTTTCATCTCTGTAATATTACATGAGCAGGCATTCTGTGCCGTGGCTAATGCTATGGAGCCATTTGTATGATATTAAATGTTTTTCCACCAATCAGTTCTCCATTTATACTTCAGTATAGATAAACGGTGCAATAATTTTCATTTTAAGAGAACTTAAGTAGCATAACATCTGGGGGGACGTGGAATTTTATACTGGTAGATTGCACAATGTTAATTTTGTAATACCTACCACATCTGCGCAACTCATTCCTTAGGCCTTCTTAGCAACCCCTTTCCATTCATTCTCCAGAATATTTGTTATTATTTATGCCGTTTTAATGTTGCCGTCTTGCACACTTTTGTTTAAAAAAAAAAAGCAAATCTGGACGTCAACTACAAACAGCATATGGCAAACACATGGTGGGAAGTGGATCTGTTGTACCACTTCCTATTCCCCCCCCCCATGAAGATTGGAAGCATATTTGGAGGCTAACTTTTAGACTGCAAGGCTGCACGCTAAAGAACCCACTTTAGGCACACGCCAGGGTTCTCAGCAGCAACTCGACTGCTGTTCTGCTTTGAAAGGTTCTTCAGAAGTTTTCCCAGATTTCAGGGTCGGGTTGACAAGTACATGACAAGGGAGGGCACTTCTAGAAAAGTTGGGCTGTACACACAGCGTTCTTCATGCAGTTTTCATAGCCTACCCATGGACCTCAGGGTAACAGGTGGGTAATAAATTGAGATGGTGATTATGAGAAACACTCTTGTTTGATGGACTTTCCTTCAAACCAGCTTCCATCCAATTAGAAAACAGAAGCCTCAATTAAGCAGAGGTGTGCACATTTCAGGCAGCCAGTGCGCATGCGCAGTTAACAGCCGTAGTGAAGTTCAGCGTGGGAAACAAATCATGTTTGGGGCATCGGGTGAAGACATCCCTGCCCCTTCTCTGGCCCATATAGCAATATTAAAAAGTGTCTTGGGCTGCAGGGGCTACCTCACCATGTTTCAAGCCATTAATATGTACCTAGCCAGAGTGCCTTATAGAGTCCTGGTTCAAAATCCTTTTGCATCGCTGCAGCCAAACTGCTGAGGACCTGACTTTGTAGAATGCCAAATCGTTACAAGACATAGGTTTGCATAATCACTACTTTATTCTTTTTAAACTTTTTTGTAATTCAAAGATGACACATTGCATAGGGAAGTGAAAAACATTCTAAGAAAATGTAAATGTTTTGTAACTTAGAAAAAATAACAATCCGGTTTTTTTAAAATTTAAATTCATATGTGGACCTAATTCCCTTGAAGCCTGTAGAAGCAAAACGCCTTTATTCTACATTCTTAAGAAAGCTGTAAATTTTTTCCTTGGAAAAATTGCAACTTTAAAAAGAGGATTATAGTGCTGACCTTGTCTCCTCTATTTTTAAATAGATTTTACTGCATAATCATTGGTAATCGTATACATGAGGTTTTGTTTAAAAGAAACACAAAGGCTTAATTGTATTTTTTTAAAGGAAAGTATTGCATCAGAAGGATTCATTTAAATACATTTGGCTCTGGGCTCTCTTCACAATTCATTCATTCTGATTTTCCCCTGGACTTGTTAAGAATGCAAAATTTAGGAAGGACTGAGCCAAATAACGCTTTTTAGATCACTACATTCTGGCTTCAAAGCATAGTTCAGCTCCAAAACCTCTGTTACTAAAGAAAATACTTCATTTTAATTCTCTGTTTGCAGTTGCATTTTTTAAAAAAGCTATTGTCTAAATGTTAGGGCTGTTGTGACTCACAAAAGCAGCTAGTTCTGGGATAATGTCAGTATAATTAGCTGTTTGAAAGGGCGGCAGCAGCAGAGAAAATGCAGGGAGAGCCACTGTAGGTATACAGGTCACTGTAAAGACACGTGTATACATGCAAACATCTTAATGGCTAAGGCTTGAATAATTTTGAAATTCTGAATGGCCAGTAATGCATTTGTAGTGTGTCGTAAAGGCATTCAATAATATAGCCTGGGAGTCCCAACCCTTTTGATCCTAGGAGCAGATCTGAAAACTTAAGAAACTGCCATGGGCACCACGAAATGCCCATTTCGCAAAAGAAAAATTGGGAGTGCTCAGAACCCCCTCCCTGCAAACAGCAGGCAAAACACTGCACAAACTCCCCAAACAAAACATAAGAAAATAAAGTAGGCCCGTTGCACAAACACACCAAAAATGCAATCCTACCCATCCAACAGTCTCAAGCCCCCTAATATAAAAAAGAATTGGGGGCTAGGAGCCTGAGGCCCCCAAAGCACCACATTGGGGACCCTTGTCTAGCCAGCTTTTTCCAGCCCAGCAGCAAGTGATTGGAAAGGCTGTTTTTTCGCCCTTAAAGCCAGTCAGCTTCTCTTTGCTTTACAGGAGAGAATCTTTCAGGTTTTCTTTTTTCCTTTTTTTTTTTTTAATCTTCCTTCCGTGTACAGGAAAAGATTGTCACCCACAAGTCACTGGCCTGGCAATGAAAGGGCAACTATCTTGTGCTACAAGAGCAGCACAGTAGTAACCAAAAAGTTGTGTTGGTTTCTGTACTGCAGGCCAGCAGTTTGGGCTCTAGCATCATTCTGCAGACCGGGAATTGAAAACCACTCTTTTATAAACTAATAAAACTATGCCCTGATAAGGACAGTCCTTTTCTACAATGTATATATATTAAATGGTAGTGATATCCAAACAGGTCCTTCTAATGGTGTAATATTCCATGCTAAGTAATTGAACAGAATTCAGCATCTGCTGACAGATGAATGCTTTTTCAGCTTTAAGGAGGACCCCTGGAAAAAGCATATGACTAGAAATTAAATACAGATCCGGAAAGGATGACAGGAAACTGCCCAGTTCAGAGTACTTGGGAGAGTAACAAAAAGTGTTTTTGGTTAACAGCCTAAAGTGTGTTGAAAAACCCATCAGCGTATTATGAGCATTAAATACATCTTTGTTGTATAAGCTTTTTCGTTTTGTTTTCCAAACAGAATGTTGTAGAACTGGTCAAGCCCGCCGATAGCCCTTTCCCTGCTCCTTTGGAAGAAGGTTTGGCGAACGATATATATTCCAAATTTATAGCACAGACCCCAGGTGAAGAGGATGCAACTAAGGTAAAGGAGAATTTTCCTATTAAAACTATCTTGGTTAAGGAAATGATATGCTCCTTAATTATCCATCAGGGTGGGGAGTTTGGGAACTGCCGCCAGAGAATTTTTGCTGGTTTTCTAACACAGAAGCATAGAATTATAGAACTAGAAGGACCTTGAGGATCGTCTAGTCCAACCTCCTGCAATGCAGGAATATGCAGCAGTCCCTTTATGAGGATCAAACCTGCAATCTTGGTGTTACCAGCACCATGTTCTAATCAACTGAGCTATCCGAAAAAACTCAGGATGAGCTGGTGTGTTGCATATATTTTACTTCCTCTGTTACAGAGGTCCCCAGTGTGGTTCCCATGGAAACCCAGCACCCACAGAGTCCCCCCCCCCCGGCTGAAATCAGCCTTGGAAGTAGTATTCTGCTTTTGGGTTGTGTTTGTGGCACTCCTCTAAGAAGGCAGTACTGCAAATAAATCTGTTTTCATTGATGAAATGTTGGGCACTGAGTTCGTTGAGTTTGTGCGCCCCATAATTTTGCAGGATGAGATCAAATGCTTTGCAGGGTCACCAATTTACAGGGACATGGCTAAGATCATCAGCTGCACATTTTGTGTCCAACTGCACACTAAAAAAACAAAACAAAAAAAACCTGGTAACTAATAGAAAAGGTGGCGTGTGATGGTGCTCATCACAATTTCTCTGGTTTGTAGAAGCCCATGGGCACAAAACAGCTGGTGACCTCTGCATCTACTATACCAGCTGGTAGCAAGGCACTTGCTAGCTTTGAGGCTCTGCTCTTCTGCTCAGTTTATTAAGTAACGTGACAGCCTTCCATCCACTGGCTAGGCCAAAACAACCTCCCAAGTTACCTCTTTTACGCCAATACTGTACAGCAATGCTGCTTTTGCATATGGTGCCGAAACGAACACCTTTCATCTAAGATTTCCTTCCACCCTGTTAGGAAATGGAGGGAGGTGTTCCTATGGAAGAGGAGGCTGAAGCCGAAACCATTGTGGATCCTTTGACAGGTTACACCATCGAGGATGTTCAGATGGTACTGGGCCAGATCACCGATGAAATGCTCAGCGGTATTCAGGTATTTCCGGAGGGGTGGCGTGTGTTAGTCTTCAGGGTGCCACAAGATTCTTTGTTGCTTTTATTCTGTATGCATGATGCATGTAGAAATATGCATTGATGCAAGATCCTGCACACAGCTTATTATAGACTCAAGTACAATACAGTGGTACTTGGTTCTCAAACTTAATCCGTTCTGGAAGTCCATTCCAAAACCAAAGCATTTTTGTTCATATTTTTTAGTCCCTGCCCATTGACCTTAGAATTATACTATTTCTGTAATCCAAGCAATGCCTAAATTATTTGGAATTGCTTTTGCAGTGAAGCCCTTTTGGATTGCTGGGACGTTTCTTTACCATAATTAGCTGGAAGCAGAATTAAAATAGAGGTCCTGTATTATGATCCTTGTATAACGCTTCCCCACAAGTTAGCCACATTCATCAGAGACACTTTCTAACATTAGTTAAAAGTTACTGTCTGCAGGATTTGGCCTTTTTATTGTTTCGTGATGATGGCTTCTGGGGATTAGTCTCTTAATTGCTCCAATATCAGTTCCTGTTCATGCCATAGGCAGAGTTTTAGTGACTTGTTGACCTGCATTTTTTGGAAAAATAATAATGCCATTTCACTATTAAACATGAAAAGAAAAAATTAACATGAGAAACTCAGTAATTAAAGCCTTCAGATAATACTCTGCATGGAAACAGAAACTGAAAATGGAGCAATTAAAGATAGGCATTTCCCAGCGCCATTAAGAGCCTGTTAATCACTAATCCCTAGCTGCGATCAACAGGAAGTGACACAACAGGCAGGTCCTACAAGCTTGAAACCTTTAATTAAAGGCACAGGAACTCAGGAAAGCTGGAATAGTGCTTTGTCTGTCCCCAGTGGGCAGGCTGGTGCTGCAGTTGCATTTTATTGCTAAAAACGTTTTCAAAAGTTACAAATCATAAAATATGCTGGAGGACAATACATAACAGCGAGGATTTGGCAGTGGTGTCCCCTGGATTCTCTACAAAAAGTAAGTGAACAAAGAATAGCAATTCCAGAAGAAAGGCCTGTAGTGGAATGCTAGATAATAATGCATAGGGTGAAAAGTGTGTTTCGTGCAGCAGCATACAATTTTCCAATATAGAAAATAAACAGGACTAAAGGTTGGTGTGTGGTTTGTTTCAGTCGTTAGTTTATTGTTTGGCAGATGCAAGGGCAGAAGAACAAGGCAAATCAGGACTGCGCAGAGTAGGACCTACAAAGCTTTAACAAACCCCACCAGCCATGTGTTGTGGCCTACCAAGTACACAACAGCTCACCCACTGCTATTTTTTTGTCCTAGCTGGGCAGGAAAAGCAGAAAAGCCTATATATGGAGAAGTGCCCTCCATAGGTAGCAGGCAGCATCCAACATGATACATTGTAAGGTGTGTAGGTCTAGGTTAGATAGTACCATTCTGCGAGAGTCTGCATATTCAGCTTCAGGAATAACCATCATATGACTTCCTTGGTTTGTAAGTCTACTGTGTCATATAAAGACATTTGCATTCTTGCCCTCTCATGCAGCATTAGGAAGCAGTTGAAGGACAGTCAAGCTAACTCACACGTTTGTCCTCTAACGCAAATCAGGGGTACTTAATAAAATCACTATAAACACATGCCTTTAGGATGGGCCTCTTCTTTCTCCCTTCCTCCCCACCTTCTGCCCCCGGCACTATTGTGAAAAGTCAGGCAGCCCCCCCAAAAGTTACATTTAAAATAAAGCAATGTAGGTATTTTTATTTGCATGTCGGCAATTTGCAAAAATGTGTCAGTGGGCAAAATAAGATTTGGTTATTTTGATGTGTATCTATCTAGTGCCTGCCATTACTTGAATATATTGTGTTTTAATCCCAGTACAAGGACTGTCTCTCTCTCTCTCCTTGCCCCCACCCCAACCTTGTTTCTTACGAGGTTTCATATCTTTTCGGAACCAGTTTTAGACTTGGAACAATTAAGCTGCTATCCTGTTTGCACTTACTGGGGAGTGGTAGCAATGAACTCAGTGGTGCTTAGCCATGCATAGGATTGCAGTATTTTAAAAATGTTAAGTGTAAGACTCTCTGCTTCTATGGCCCAGCTATAGCTCCTTTCTCATCTCCCCTTCTCCCTGCTCTCTTTATCCTGTGTGAGCCATTTGCTTTCTGCCCTGTTTCTGGAGCTGCTGTCTTGCTCAGCATCCCCACATACGATAAGGAGGAGGACTGGTTCATCCTGTGATCACTATAAAAGTGAATCTCTGGAAATCCATCTGTATTGTTGTCTATAGCCGTGAACCATTTCATTGTAGTGGGTCTTTGTCCGATTGAACAGATAACCCTCCTGCCAAAATCAAGGAGGATATTCATCAAGCCTCAGGGATTTTGGATGTCGTCTTAGGGGCAAATTCAAGGTGCCCTTTTGTCTTTATGTTCCACTGTCTAACTCCCCCACTCCCTTCCTTCCTTTTTTATTATGGAGGATTTTATTAATCTGGGCCACGTATGAGGAACATGATATGATTCTAATCTGTATTCATTTTATTTAAGATGCATCTTCTGCCATCAAAAAGGGACCCAGAGCAGGGTGCAAACATTACACAATCCATAAAGCCAACGATTAAAACAATTTTACAACCTAGTTTACATCTTTTGTTGAGGTTCGCTATTAACACTGTCTCTGAAACAAATCGTTTCAAATTTGGCTTATAAAAATACTGTGTGGTTTTAACTAGGATCCCTAGGGGCCACCAGTGGGGCTTCAAACTTAAATATCAGAAGAGCACCCTGAGGATCTCTTAACAGTGAAGGCATAACTAATCTGTGTTAAATTATTCTGTTCTTATGCACTCATGTTCAGAGACATGAGAAGTATTTAACTGGGTGAGTACAAGGTCCTTTTTCGTCCATCATTTTTGTCAGAATCTCAGCAACCATTATACATGAGGCCTTCCACCAGAAATTGGCTAAAATGGGCCACAATATGCCTGTGCCATATTTAAAACATTGCCTACTAGTTCTCTTTCACAAAGTGATTTTTGAGCTAAATTCCATTCCAGTTCACCAAGACTTCAACAACATCATTTTGAATTCAGCAGAGAATTTGGTATTAACTCTTAGATGCATTTAAACTATGTCTAAAGTAGCAGAGAGAGAAAAACAGTTCTTGAAACCTTCATTTCTGTTGTATTCTGTCGCTTTGGGAGCTGCTTTTGTCAACCATATTCCCTCCACAAAAACAGGAAATTACAGAATGCACAAAAGTATACATTTCCTACAAAAGAGATACACACATCCACCTATTTAAAAGGCTACATAAATTCCAAGGCCACGGATACATTCAGCCAGCATTTGTACAATGTTGCAGAAACAAAACAAAATGAAAGTTGCAGAAACATACTATCACTGTCAAGGAATATTTGTTGCCATTCTTGTGACATTGTTCTGAATACTGCAACGAAATCCAAGCATTCTGATGCTTGTTTGTATGATGTTCAATTGCAATGAAGCTTTAGTTGAGAGAGAAAGCAACATCTAATAAAGTAGTTCCGGCTTGTTGTTGCGCACATTGCTTCATTACATTTCCAGTAATGCACTCTTAAGTGCAATAGATCTGCTCTAAAGATTAAACATCTGCTGTGAAGGGAGGGGAGAATGGAAAATAACTCAAATGCCAGAGAATTCCACCTCCTCTCACCAATTTAGATTTATTGGTAAAATTCATCTGAGAAGGCAAGGTTACTGGTCGGGTGGATTGAGAGATGGTTGTCACTTCCTGTTCATGACAAGCATATATACTGTATTGAACTATGCACACAGTAATGAAATAAAGTATTGTTGTGCAAGTACAGGCTGGGGCATCGTAACATCTGCAAAACAGGAAGCTGTCCAAAGAATAATGTCTGCCTTTGCTGTGCAGTAGCTGATAGCTCAGTTACATCTACTTCTTCTTTAAAATTGTCTTTACAGACTGAGATTAATGAAAGGCTACAAACGCAGCAAGAGGCTTATTCTGCAAGGATAGACAAGCTGAAGAAGGCCTGAAAGAACTGAGCAAGCAGAGGGATGGTAGTGTCTTACACTTGCTATATAAAACACAGGACAGCAAGCCCTGTGATGTGTTTCTATTACCTACAGTCAGCATAATTGGGACGCTGTTGCATCATCCAGAAAGCACTGTTCTTTACCATAGCACATCTATTTTTATATTATTTGAGTGTTCTGTGAAAAGATAAATAAAATTAAACTTTAATTTTCCTCTATTGAAGGTTGTGTTTGTTTGAATCTGAGAGTCATCAGGGTTGTGAAATTTTCCCCTATATGTGTGTTGGTGGAAGATATTCAGAACATCCAAGGGCATAAAAATAGTGTAACCTTTCGGGGGATCATAAACAAGCAGCCTCTTACCTAGAATAGTTACGTCATCCCTTAGGGATGGATTGATCGGTCTGTTTCAGGCCCATGTAAGTTTTGCATGTAGCCAATCATAAATCCATTCTGTCCCATTTCTCATTTATCTGTTTTAAAAAGAATGAGAACATGTTATTTAAAGCCATACTTTATGTCATTGGGTGCATTTCTAAACATTTTTTTTATAAAATATGCTTTTTTAGTATTGTTTTTTGAGATAAGCACCCTATCATAAAATTCAGAGAAATCTGAAGGATAGTTAAGTTCCAGTGTTTGTACTAGTCTGGGAGATACAAACAAGGCCAGTTAGGGCAATGAAGCAATATTGCAAATGTAGCCATAGTCTAGATCTGTATGATAGTATTATGTTGTTGGCAAGTTTAATTTTCGGTCCTTTTCTTAATATTTCTTAGCATTTCTATTGCCAGACTCTCCTAAATCAATATTACCAGCTATTCAGACCGTTATGCACTATGCTTGAGATCATAATGCAAAGCCCATGTTTGTCTTTTTATGGACTAGGCCTGACTTTGATTTACTTCAGCGAACTCTGAAGATCAACTGATACCCCCTGCCACCTCCCAGGTTTTATGGAGGCCCTGGGAGCTCTATAAAACACTTTGAAGATGAAAAAAGTGCTATATAAGTGTGCAACGATGCTGATTTGTTCGACTTCACACATATGCTGGACATCTGTGCACTTAAAAATCGGCTAAGTGAAGCCCAAGTCCTGTATGATAAGAGGCCCACTGAAGTGAATAAAATTTAATTGTGTTGATTATATTAAGCACACTTGGGACTTGATTAGGGTCTTAATGCGAAATAGAAACAAGGGACAAAAACCATCTGGAAAGAAAATGAGAATGCATTACAAATGCACACGTAACGTTGAAGAGAAGGGTGCCTTCTGGTTCATTGATATGTAGGTAGACTCCATTTGGCTGCTCTTTTAGTGGCTTGTCACGAATGAGACACTTTTGAAAAGTTGTGTCAAGGGTGGTTGGTGCCTAATGACTCATTCAGACTTACCAGTCACCGCTTGGTGCTGCAGTTTCATTTGGTAAGTAAGATTAGGCATTCGCCAGGGTCCCAAGGCTTGTGAGGGACCAACACCCTGAAGGAGCCATCATTTGGACTTTGTATGGAGCACCCAAGAAAGCCTGAGGCAACATGAGAGAATTGCCCATCTGCATGTCCTACCTCTTCCAGGTTAAGGAGGCTGGGGCAAGGCTGGGGAGATCAATGAGGTTGCCCTGCTTGAAGAACTGCACACTACTGGAGCCAGCAGAAATCCCACTGCAGTCACCTTGTGATAAACCTGCCAATATGAACTATTCCAAATGATCCAAGACTATTAAGTCTGAGCTACAGTGGTTCTCAAACTTAATCCATTCCAGGAGTCCATTCGACTCCCGAAACTGTTCAAAAACCAAGGTGCGGCTTCCGATTAGGTGCAGAAGCTTCCTGGACTCAGTCGGAAGCTGCGGAAGCCATGTCGGACGTTTGGCTTCTGAAAAACGTTCGCAAGCCGGAACACTCACTTCTGGGTTTGCGGCGTTCGGGAGCTGATTTGTTTGGGAGCCAAGCCGTTCAACAACCAAGGTACCACTGTGCTCTCTGAATTTCCTAATTTATCAGGTTGTTCCCTACCCCAACCTGCTACGTCAGGTTGATGGAGCAGGGGGATATCAAATGTTCCATATGTATTTCTTAATGATGCAAAATACTGTCCTGTATACAGCTAACAGAAATTCCACACTTTTTGTGCCACTGTCGTTCCCTTGAAGGCCATACTACTCTAAAAAGGAACAAGGTTTGTTTTGTTTTTTATGGCTTGCAACCATAGTCTCCCAGTTCATGGTTTGTGAGTGTTTGGATTTGGTCCGTTAGTTTGACCCCAAGCCCATGCAGCCTTAACCTGGTCAGTGTGAAGATGGATGGGGCTGAGACTGCAAGAAGCCTGTTATTTCCATTGCCTTACGCTTCCTTGAATACCTTCCTTGTGCCCCATTCGAGGTCCCTGTCCCAAGAATGAACATGCTCAGTTGACTCATCTGGGGAGATTTAATCATGTTTTCTGCATCCACACTAAGACTTGGGGAAGTTGTCTTGACCAAGCTTAAAAACTCCTGCCCACACTTCTGATAGGCTAAGGTTGTTATTATTGTTATTGTTATCAGCAAATTTTCATTATTTTGGGGGAAAGTAACCAGCTAATGTGGAAAACGGAACTTACAACTAGAAAACTGAGAAACTAAGAAAAGCAAAAGTTGATGGATTTTTCAATGGCCTGAGCTTTTGTCTAGGTAATATTTGCCCTATTATACTAATTGTTCCAGTTTTGCCCAATTTGAGTTCCATCAACTTATTTAGATAATTTTTATTTTGATCATTTATTAACTGAATGCAGTGAGTTTATAAGCAAAAGTTGCCCTGAGCTCTCTGTGACCTTTCTGGCATGCACAATATTGCCGACTCCAATAATGGGTAATATGTGTATAACAATTGTTTACATCCAACCAACATTTACAATCAGACTGCCAAAGCAGCTTCTTTCTACTGCATAAAATAACCTGTGTGATACTGGGAATCAGACACCACTTGCTCTTTTTGTTTGTAAATTCAGCGTATAATAAAAATATGTCTGTACACCAAACTAACCTGATTTCCCCCTTCTTCTCACTAGTACATGGATTCTTTGTTAATATTATATTTTTAATACCTTTTTTTCAACGTTAAAAGCAGGACAAAGTTTGCATTCACTTAACTTTAAAATTCAGTGATTGCCAAGAATGTCCCATACAGTAAAGTCTGCTTTCAGGTTACTAGAATATTTTTTAATAGTTTGCTGCACATTGCTGCCTGCGCATGGTCAATTCACACATGATGTTTCTTTGGTGTGCACGTAAGGTTTTGTAAACTATCCCACCCCTCGCAAAAATAAATAAATTATGGTACATTCATCAGAGAGCCAAGTTTGACTGCAGTTCCCTATCAAGAGCATTTTGAGTTGCAAGCCTACGTTTGCCCACCATAATGTGTGAATGGGCTTCTCAAAAGACTTACTTTAAATGAGGGTTTAAATTAAGTTGGAGTGGGGGGAGAGAAGGCAGGAGCCACTGCTGGTGTTCCCAGAAACCAAATTGTCTTTTAACAGCTGGCAACTTTCAGTTTTTCATCATGACTGCCCAATAGTGCCCTCTTCTTGTTACTATTTGCATGCCAAGGCAGGACAGGACAGCTCAAGACTGGGAATTAACACTAGATTTTTTCCCCATTCCAGAGAGCTAAAAGCAGTATGAAATGTGTACACTTGTGATGCTCCCCCAACCCCCGTCCCGATAACATCTTTTCGCCAGGTATAAATAATGAGTCCCATTATTTCTAGGGGGTTGGATAGGGTTGGGGAAAGAATATTGCTGGAAATCATACATTAAACCACAGATAGCAAATATGTGTCATTTCCACCATCTGTACTCTGATGCACCAACACTTTACCACATGAAACTATTATAATACCTTATTTCGTTGTTTGTGAGAGAGGCAGCAAGGTTAAGATAATAAGACGGTTGTGAGCTTGAAGAGGTGCCGCGTCTGTTGCATTTCAGCTACCTTGAATTTTCATCTGGATATTTTACAGCACTTTGGGGGTCCACAATGCTGCCCTCCGTACATAAGGATTGTTTTGCTGAATCAGACCAAAGTGCCGTCTAATCTACCGTGCCATTTCCACTACTAGCTGCCGACAAGTTGCCTCTGGGCACTTGCAAGCATAGCCTCTCCAGCATGTTGTATTTAAGGGAAAGCCACCCTTTATAAGTGGTAATTCTATTTAGAAGTCATGATTGATAGCCATTGGAAAAGCTCCTTGAGATGGGAGAGGCTTTAAAATCAATACCGTCAAAACTGGAATGAAATCTCTGCGGAGCAAGGCTTTTCTATTGTGCAACTCACCATAAAAGATCTATGTATGCAAACATGAGAATTCCGCCTTCTAATCCTCTCCTTTGTACTATCTGGTAGATATCAACTCCAAATGTTCCAGTCTGCCTCATGCGCAGATTCATAATCTTCCCCAGAGCATAATATTCAAGAATTATCAAGACTACTCACAGGGAATGATTTTGTCCCTTGATTGAGTTCCAGAGAAATGTTCTCAGTTCTCCCCCTTGCCAAATGCATGGTGTGGATCATACAAACCATTTTTTCCCAAGCCTTATTGACCCCCCACCCCAATCCTCGCCATAATAAACGCATTTCTGCTAATGGGTCGGGGGAGGGAGGAGGGATTTGGCAGATGTTTGCAAACGAAGGTCTACCACAAACTCTGTTTCTGCATTGCAAAACATTCCTGTTTCTAGGAAGTGGTTGCTTATTTTTCTAATTCAAGGAATACAGTCAAAATACCATGCATAGCATTCCTTAATATAATACCAAGCAGCATTGTTTGCAATATCTCCTTGTAACCACTGTAGTTTTGACAGATCAGCTTAAAACATACGGCACCAAGTTTGGAAACCGGGCCTTGGCTTTGGAATCCTATTGCAGAGCTGGAACAAATCTGCCCAGGGTTTTGGGAGGAGAGAGCTACCAGTATTCATTTGTGTTGGAAATTAGCTCTGTGAGTAGTGATAGAATCACGTCATGCAATGGCAAATATAGATGCGAGATTGTAAACGCTGTCATAAGGGGATTCTCATCCATAATACAAACCTGACTTCCCAACTTGCATTATTACCATTATTTTCAGCTTATTAGTTGTTTGCCATATTAGGAGTCTCTAAGCAACTTGCAAAAATTTAAAAACAAAAAGTAAAGCATTGGTTTTTTTGCGGGGGAGGGGAGCACATTACAATAGAAAAATCCATCAAAGAGACCTAGTGAAACAGCAGCAAAAGAAGTGCTGGATATAAGCCACCAATTCCCCCCACCCCGACCATCATGTGGACTATTCACCTGATGGCAGCTTCCAATGTGATCCTTGCCGTGGAACCATCTCCCTGTTCTGATATCTCTTTAAAGTGCCTTTCTGTTCTCAGGCCTTTCGCTTGCATTTAATTTCAGTGGGTTATTTAATTTCACCTTATTTTAACGTGGCCTGGGCAATCAGCTACAAGTGATGTTTAAATGGCTGTACACAGCCTCAAGGCTCAAGTAACAGGCAGAAGAAAAGAATTATGTTGGGACTAGGTCAATGTTTCCTCACATTTATGCTCCATCATAATAAGGAGCAGGATTTGCATACTTTTTTAAAATTGCAAATCTGTGCTGTTGGTGGTAATGTTACAGGCACTAGCCAGTCGGTGCCTTTTACAGCCATTCGTTCCTCCATTCAAGCTAAAACATGCCCCAAACTATCCCCACCTCATGAATTCACCAGAAGAGCACACATGTATCTGTTCACTCAGTAAACTTCTCAGAGTATCGGGGGTGTTCTTAATCTCCACCACTTTTAACATGTTAAATGTCTTGACATACTCTGGATAAGGTGCTGCATAAGATAATTTTTGGGGTATGATGCACTTTGTGACATAATTGAGGAAGGACATATCTCAGTAGCAGGGCATCTGCACTGCATGCACCATGTCCTTATTTAGGTCCCCGGCATCTCCAGGTAGGTCTGGGAAAGAGTGTTTCCTGAAACCCTGGAAGGCTGCTGCTGCCAGTCAGTAAAGGCAATGCTGAACTAGATGGACCAATATCTGACTCGTTATAAATAGGCTTCCTGTGTCCTAAATGCATCCCACTGCATCATGGACAGTAGAAAAGGTAAAAAGGTAAAGGACCCCTGGACAGTTAAGTCCAGTCAAAGGTGACTATGGGGTCGTGGTGCTCATCTCGCTTCAGGCTGAGGGAGCCAGCATTTGTCCACAGACAGTTTTCCGGGTCATGTGGCCAGCATGACTAAACCGCTTCTGCTGCAATGGAAGCTAGAGTGCACGGAAACGCCGTTTACCTTCCCACCACAGCGGTATCTATTTATCTACTTGCACTGGTGTGCTTTTGAACCACTAGGTTGGCAGGAGCTGGGACAGAGCAATGGGAGCTCACCCCATTGCGGGGATTCGAACCACCGACCTTCTGATCAGCAAGCCCAAGGGGCTCAGTGGTTTAGACCACGGCGCCGGACAGAGCTAAAGCTGGACCTAAATCTTGCAGTGCATGTCCTGCATCTCCTCCCCTCTCCCAGCATCCCTGCGATGTCTGGGTGTGCAAAATAATACCGACACCCCACACTTTCTTCTAATAACTTGAGCAGCAAGATGTTTGTGTTATTTGAAAAAAATATTATGCCTGCTTTCTGGGCGCACAAGATGACATTCAGATACCGAGCGTTGATTGCTCATGGTTTATTCAGTGCCTTTAATAAAGTCTGAAGAGGTTTTCTTCTATGAGAAAATGTCTCTTTTGATTAATCAATTAAACTTGATGTTCCCCCTCTCCTCCCCAACGGTAAACACACTGGAAAAAGTATGCCCTTTGCCACCTGCCGATGAGCAGCACCTTCTTGCAACAGAGCGGAGCAAATTTTCTTCCAAGGGAAGGAGATGCGATTAGAAGTGGTAATAACAGGGCTTCAGGGCTTTAATCGATTTTGTTGGTAGATTAATCAACTAAAGGTTTGGCCTAGTATTGACAAGTACATATAGGTGATGGGCACTTGCTGTTGTTTAGCTGTGGTGTTCTGCTGTAACAGAACCAGAATGCACCTCCTTCAATGTTAACGCAGGAATCCCAATTGAAGCATCTCTGACAGATGGCCATCCAATCTCTGCTCAAAATCCTCTGAGGGGAGGAGAGCCCACCACCTTCCGAGGGAGCCAGTTCCACTGTTGAACAGCTATTGCTACCAGGAACTTCTTCCTGATATTTAGTTTGAATGAATTTCCCTTCTTGTAACTTCAAGTCATTAGCCTCCACAGCAGGAGAGACAAGTTTTCTCCATCTTCTATGTGACAGCCTATTATTATTATTGTTATTGTTATTAACCATCCTTTATCAAAAGATTCCAGGGCAGTGTACAACATTAAGGACACATTTTATGGAGCACAATAACAAGAAAATAATAAAAGGCATAAAAATAGACAGCATAATTATAAAATAATCATAATAACAGTCTCCTACCAACACCCGCCAGCTGATTATTTAACAGCCAAAGGCCTAGGTTAAGAGGAATGTTTTTGCCCAGCACCTATAGACATATAATGATGGTGCCAAGCAAGCCTCTCTTAGATATTCAAAGATGGCTACCATGGAACTAAGGTTAAGTCTCTTGGAAATTTAGGCTGCAATCCTACACCCAGTTTCCTGGGAGTAAGCCCCATAGAACACAGTGGGATTGACCTTTGATAATAATTTTTAGGAGGCTATTATTGGACTGTAATTGAGAACAATGGGATTTACTTTTGACTAGAACCATATACGATTGTGCCATTAATCATGGGCTTAAATTTCTTGCATTTGAATGAATTGGGATTTTAATGCCCCTGTCTTCCATGGGATTGTCCTTTCTGGTTGGAACCCAACATGAAGCAAAGCACTTCTCAAGCCCAACAAAATAAATGGACTGATGTTGTTCTAACTCATATATTGGCTCATGGGGACATTAATATTTTCTTTTTTGTCCATATGGGTTCTTTTGCCTGTGACTCGTTTTCCAAAGCATCACTGAATCTATTTGGTCGTTTAAGCGTGGCTAAGTTCCACTGAGCCCCTATTATGATTTCTTAAATTTTTCTGTAGAACCTGCCGCTCATTTGTTAACCCCTTGCTATTGTTACAGATCTCATTCACACAAAGGCCTTTCTTCCGTTTGAATGCTGAAGTTTTGTAAGGAAGTCATTCCGCTGGAAAGAAGTTTACAAGATCCTCAGACAAACGGTTTTAACAAAGATCAAACTCCCTCTTTTTTTAACATTGCCAGTTGAATTGAAAGATGGAATGGCCTAGATATAAGTCATGAATAATTTGAAAAGACTTCTCTCTTTTCTCTCTCTCTCTCTGAAAGCTTCTCTCCCCCCCCTTCTCAAGGCATTGAAAGCTGAGGATTTTAGAAAAAGAGACTGAGGTGAGAAAAGGCAGTTTAATTTTGAAGATGATTATATAGGGTGTGAGTTTCCAACCCGAAGGATTTCATGACATGTTTTTTTATTATTATTATCACACATACCACAATATTCCTGCAAGGTGCTCAGTGGGACGTAAAGATGGTTTCCAGGTGCCCCCATCCCTTCGAGCAGAGTACAGGATCAGGCCTGATTCAGGAATAGAACTGTATGGCAATGCTTTTAATTGAGACTTTTCCCTGGGCCAATTGAGAAATATGGGTATGTAGGTCAAAACAAGCAGAGAAAGAAAATGTGTGGATTGTCACTTTTCATATGTATGACTGCTCTTTTCCTGTGCGCAGTGCTTTTTTCGGGGGGGGTAACTTTTTAATATTGTGTTGTAGTGTTGAGTTTTGTTGGAGTGTCCTGCCCTGGGACCTTGGGGTGAAGGATAGAATAAGAATAAGAATAAGAATATCAGTGCTTTTTTCTGGGGGGATGGGACGTGGGGGGGGATGCATACCCCTAAACATTTTGTGAATCTAAGTTTGGCCTCATTGAGAGGCAGTATTTCAATATGAGTAGGAAAATGAGAGTACCCCTAGACATTTTTTTTGGGGGGGGAACACTGCCCGTATATGTTAAGAAAAAGACATAATAGAAATTTACAGTTTCAAAAATCATACATGCAATGTTCAAAAATCATACATGCAATGTAGCCTGAAGCAGTACAATCCAGGAACCTGCCTGCTCTGCTGTGTAGGCCAGGCCCCTTGATCATAATGGCGGGTTATACTACATTGGCTTCTTCTACTGGCACTTCCAATGTAGTGACGCATCACAAATTTGGCAAGGATTCCCTACATCTCTTCGTCTGACAAGTCACTGATAAAAAGGTTGGCATGTACTGGGCCCGGGAAAGAGCCTTTCAGCATCCTCACTCAAAGCATCCCTCCAGTTTGTTGAGAAAACATTGAAGAACACTCTTTGAGTACGTCTCCCCAACAAATTCTGAATTCACCTGATCCATATTTAACAAAAATAAAAAATAAAAAAATTGTCTAGTAGCACCTTATAGACCAACACACTTCAGCACACTTCTTCAGGTTATCTGAAGAAGTGTGCATGCACATGAAAGCTTATACCAGAACAAACTTAGCTGGTCTCTATAAGGTGCTACTAGACAATTTTTATTTTTTTTAATTGTTATTTCAACTGCATCAGACCAACAACACTACCTACCCATATTTAACCAGTTTGCTAACGCAAATATCATGGGGAACACTGTCAAATACTTAGCCTGAAATAAAGATCTATTATGTCCATAGAATTCTCCCCATCCTCTAAGCCAATAACCGTGTGTGTGTATGTGTGGACGACTTAAGTTATTCAAATGCTAAATTTCATTTTATTTATTTTAAACTTGAAAATATGGCAGTATGGTAAAACAAATAGGTAAAGGTAAAGGACACCTGGGTGGTTAAGTCCAGTCAAAGGCGACTATGGGGTAATGCACTCATCTCGCTTTTCAGGCAGAGGGCACCAGCATTTGTCCACAGACAGCTTTCAGAGTCATGTGGCCAGCATGACTAAACCATTTCTGGCGCACTGGAACACCATGATGAGTTCTAGAGTGCATGGAAGTGCCATGTGTCTTCCTGCTGCAGCAGTACCTATTTATCTACCTGCACTGGTGTGCTTTTGAACTGCTAGGTTGGCAGAAGCTGGGACAGAGCAATGGGAGCTAACCCTGTTGCATGGATTTGAACAGCCGACCTTCCGATCAGCAAGCCCAAGAGGCTCAGTGGTTTAGACCACAGCACCACCCGCTCCCCTTGGTAAAGCAAATATCAGGATATTAAAATGTGTGTTTTAGGTAATGAATTAGGGTTTTTTAGATTCTTTTTTGTATTTGAAAAATAAATACAATTTTTTAAAAAAAGAAACAAGATTAGTCATTAATCCGTCTTGGCAAATCCATGTTAGCCTCTTACCGATCACCGCATATTGATTCCTTTATAATCTGTTTTAGTATTTTTCCAGGTATCAATCTGTCTTCAATCCTCAAACAACTTTGTTTTTGGGAGTGGAAGAGCAAACTTGTCCCCTTGTCTGTACAGATGGTTTTATTTTGTTAATATATTTTCATCCCGCTTTTCAATTTAAACTGTATCACACAACTTATGACAAATAAATTACAATAACAAAAAAATGCAAATTAATACAAATAAAGCAGGCGAAAATATGTACACCAGATAAACTAAAAAGACGTTTATGATACCGTCACCTGTGCACACCTAAGTCACCATCTGTTAGCCTAACCTTCTTTGCAGGCTTGTTGTGAAATGGGGTAGAGGAAAAATAAGTACACCACCTCAAGTTCCTTGGAAGATGAAGGTGGTCTATAGATGTAATAAATAAATACAAATAAATTAAATCCTAAGCACACTGACTTACCAGTGGTGGCTGTTGCCCATTTGGACAAGTAGCGTGAAAAGCAGGGAGGTCAACAGTAGGTGGCGGCAGAGCCAACTGCTTCTATCCTCCTCGCTGCTACATTCTAGAAGGGCACACCTGAGGCTAAAGAGGAGGAAGCAGACAGCCAGGCCTACCTTCTGGACTAGTTGTAAGAGAGCAAGCAGGTGGTCTGCGGTGGGCAGACAGAGGTTGGTGGGCCTTGTTTGCTCTCCACTGACATCTGTGAGCAAGTCCCAACTGAACACAGTCGGTTTTTCTTCTGAGTAGCCATGCATAGAACTGCACTGTTGCCATCACCAAGCATGGCGGGGCTTACTTCTCAACATGTGTCAGCATGTTTTGGATTGTGTGGCACGTGTCGCTGCTTGGAGGGAGATTCAGACTGTGATGACATTGCGTCTACCACTGGGCTGGGGAAGGAAATGCTTCAGTGGCTCTTTCTGCAATGCAGTTCTACAGCTGCACAGCAGTAATTGCTGCAAGAGAGGGAGAAGGAATTCTACTTTTCCTGAGAGGAGAGAGAAGTGAGAAGATGACCCACTTTCCAGATGATTATTATTCTGTCTTCAAAGTGTTCGGAGCACTATTTCAAGCAAGCTGAAAGGACAAAGACAAAAGGCTTCCAGGACCAGATGCACCTTCATATGTGAGATTGTGTGTGTGTGTGTGCGCTCACACCGGCACTCAGTTCCCAGTTTTTACAAGGGATGCTGATTTCATGTTTTGAGCCTAACCAGCCTTCTTCAAACTGGCATCTCCAGATGTTTTCAACTAACTACAACTCCCATAACCCCCAGCAAACATGCCTGGGGCTGATGGAAGGTGCAGTCCAAAACATTTGAAGGGCACCAGGTTGAAGAATATTGCTGCAGATTGAAAATGATGAATGAAAACACATCTATCAGCTTCTCCTCCTAGTTTCACAGTAGAGGGCATTGATGCTTTGAATGGCATAGATATGTAGGGCACAAGAAGTAGAGAGCTATATGTTCCACAGTGCATGTGGATGAGGGAAAAAATGCTTTATCTAAGGTGGTTTTATGTAAGCATGCCAGCAAGTAAATATGCCATCATTGTTTTAAATTTGGGGGACTTTTCAGAATCTACTGCCTTTGTCCTCCCAAACTCAGCTGCAGATTGGACTCCCCTGCCCTCATATGTATGTGCATGATGAAATGAGCCAGCTAAATATGTGCACTTTAATTCCCATGATCATGCTGGTGAAAGGGTTTTGGCTTAACAACAACAACAACATATTATCAATACCCTGCCCATGCGACTGGGTTGCCGCAGCTTCTCTAGGCGACTTTCAACATAATATAAAAACACAATGAGACGTTAAACATTAAAAACTTCCTGTTATATGTCAAAAGACAACCAGTCTGCTTTCTATGGTCCCAAGAAACTGTACTTGCACATTAGGGCAAAACCGCCAGCTTGTCTATAGCTACACATTAAGCAAAATGAACCCACCAGTGTCACAAAAGCACACAAATCCATGCGGATGGATTTGCGACAAAATACCATGGAAAACCATCTAAAGCCAGATCATGCACATCACCTGTTTGCAAAAACTTGCATTTCCACTGCACTAGATGCATGCTGTCTAGTACCAAGGAAAGGGAAAGTACACCTTCTGTGAACTGTTGTGGCTTCCAATGCAATGTGAGGTGCTTATCGTTTCCCCAAAACACGATTTTTTGGAGTAACAAGTTTGCTAGTTAAGCGGATCCCTGCTTGGAGAGATGGTCGCTGTCTATGAACAGAGCCACACATTGAATCTGAAATGAATTAATAGTAATTCTTTATGAAGTTCTTCCTCTGTCTTTCCCTTGCTGCCTGATTAAATGAATATTATTTTCCCCTAATTGATTTTACAAGTCATTTATCAGAGATTTATGAGAATCAACCCACTTTAGAAAGTATTTGAGAGCTTTAACGTTTGACGTGTCTTCATTTATCATTTACTGCGTTCTCCATTTACACCCAGCATTCAGTAATCTTCCAAATATTAGGTTTTATTGAAAATACACACCATTCAGAGAAGGGTTTCCCCCGCTTTTATTATAATTTAATGATTAAAGGTGGATGGAAGATTAGGGATACTAATTAAACCCAAAAACTCCCTCCAGAATAGTATCATAAGGCTACAGCATCAAGAACTGCTCTTCATTACAAGGGTATTTTCTAGAGTTACGTCTACATTGCAGATCTTAAACTACCTTGAAACTAGTTTTAAATATGATGGATTGCCCCAAAGAAATCTGTGAACTGTGATTTTGAAGGGTTGCTGTGGGTTAGCAACTGCCTACCTTTCAAAGATCTATAGTCCCTGAGAAAATACATTTGAAAAGGGATTAAATACACAGTATAGGCAGTATAAGCAGGTGGTGCTGTGGGTTAAACCACAGAGCCTAGGACTTGCTGATCAGAAGGTTGGCAGTTCGAATCCCCGCGACGGGGTGAGCTCCCGTTGCTCGGTCCCTGCTCCTGCCAACCTAGCAGTTTGAAAGCACATCAAAGTGAAGTAGATAAATAGGTACCGCTCCGACGGGAAGGTAAACAGCGTTTCCATTTGCTGCTCTGGTTCGCCAGAAGCGACTTAGTCATGCTGGCCACATGACCCGGAAGCTGTACGCCGGCTCCCTCGGCCAATAAAGCGAGATGAGCGCTGCAACCCCAGAGTCGGTCACGACTGGACCTAATGGTCAGGGGTCCCTTTACCTTTTATAGGCAGTATAGACAACAGAGGAATGCTCAGGTTCTTCAGCATTTTATCGCTATTCCCACTGAGTTGTCTTCAAAATGAAGTAGCCAAGTTTTACACTGTTGCATTCCTCCCCACTCCCCCTCATTTCTTAATGGAGAGAATTCTTTTTAAGCATTTGGGGAAGCAAGGCAATTTGCAAGAGGAGTCAGTTCATGCAGAGGCAGCATAGAATTGTAGAATTGTAGACTTGGAAGGGATCACAAGGATCATCTAGTTCAACCCTCTGCAATGCAGGAATCTTTCAGCCAATGTGGGGCTTGAACCCACAACCCTGGGATTTAGTCTCATGCTCAACCAACTGAGCTATCCTGGAAGGGGACAGTGTTTTAGCTACTAGCAGAATCCCAATGCTGACACTCAATGTTTGTATGGAGTTGGTCAAGAAGCGGAACCGAATTTCCCTTCTACAACAGATGAATTGTATTCATTCACTAGCAGGCACCAATGTCTACCTATGCCCAGGGTTTGTTGGTTTTTTTCCAGCCTTTGGTGTGTTCTGTCACCTATTTGGTGTGTTCCTGCAGCTCTGTAGCACTGCAGCACGTTGGCTCAGGGCATGGAGGCTGCGGGCAGCACAGCTATCGGTACAGTGGAGGGGGCAGTGTTGCAAGGCTCTGAAACCAGCGCTCAACAACTTTGGGTGCTCCCCACTAAAAAAAGGTTGACAAGTTTGGGGACCTCTATTTCGGGGGGGGAGCCCTGCCTGAGACTATTGTAATTCTAAAGGTATGCAGTGCTGCGGCAAGATAAACTTAGACTCTGGGCTTGTGTCCATGACACTCAAGGAAACTTGCCCCATTTTCTCCTCACAACAACCCTGTGGGGTGAGTTGGCAGGCTGAGGGAAAGAGAATTCTTTCCTTGGTGCTGCCTGTATAAACTGTGTACAACAACCTTTGGGGAAGCCCAGCACACCCAAGGCATACAAGTGAGTTCAAAAAATGTGGTGGAAATGTCAGGCCAAGAGTAAGCACATTAGTCTTTCTTCAATATTGCTTTCTGATACAACCTGTGCTTTGATTTTTTAAAAAACAACATTACAATTACCTAAGTATAATTACCTTATTATTTTTGCATCCAACTAAATGATACAATTTTACCCCAAATATTTCCTTTCAATGACACATTAGGACACGAAAACAAGGAGGAGGGGGCAACAATTTATGGAAATATTTCTACACAGTGCTAGTTAGAAAGGTAAATACTGAACCCCTGGACATTATCCTCTAAGAGCAAAAAGGCACCTAAGTATGGATGCAAAACAAAAACAGCAACAGTAATAATAATAACAACTTGACAGAGAATCATTTATTAGCTCGCTGTAAGTGCCAATTTGCATGAAAGGGCTTAATGCATTATTGAAACACTCCCTTTCATCACCTAGCAGGGTAGATCTACGCAGCGATGGGATCTCTTCCCTCTCTGTGTCAATTTCATCGGGGCAAAGGGCAAATCAGCCGGAATAAAATGGATACGGTGCCCTTCAGGTATTAATGATGACTAAGCTCCTCTTTCTCCCCCACTGCAAACTGGATTAGTTTGGAATGAACTGGGCTGTTTCCCAAGCAGGTGGGAAATACCTTGGCTTATTTCCAAACCAATCTGAATTGGTTCCAAGCCCACCCACCCCAGCTAGATCTCAAGGCTTCTCCCGCCCACTCATGATCCTCCAAAACCCTCCCTCTTGGCCCTCACCCAGAAGCAGAAAGTGTGGAGATCTCTCTTGCCTTCTGACAGATGCCTTCACAACAGCCAATGGGGGTGAGCGGAGAGGAAACGGCAATGTAGTTCTCAGGACAAAGTGATGGAGTTTCTCCTTGCTGAAATTTCACAAGTTCTCCAGAACAACCCTCCCTTTTTCTGTTGGATCAAGACAAGAATACCTTAGAAAGCCAATGTCTGCCAATGATTTCACCAGGTCTCTTAACTCCTGATTTATGGCACAGGGAGAACTTGGCAGGAGGTGACTGAACTATTAAAAATATATTTCTACACATTTCTAACTGATAAGGGCTTTGTGCTGAAGAGGAGATATTTAAACAGATATTTAAACAGTAGATTCATAGGGAAAATAATGGCCTTTTCTTTTTAAAGGCTAATTGCTAAAACAGCCGTCTTGTAATGCCGCCTCAATATCACACATGAATCAGGAGTGTGCTATTTTTGGCCAGGCGGTACAAATGGAGATGATAAAATTGCTTTGTCATTGATATTTATATGACATTACATGCCTGACTACCCAGAAGTTTGCACACACACCCCATCGCCACCAGTAATGCAGGTCCCAATCCAGCCACATGAAAGTGCAGCAAACTCAGACCATTGCCAATCAGAAAGGAGTCACGGGGCCTTGATCTGGTCTATCCCCATCCTCACTTCCTCTTCCAAAGTGATTAAACAGCCAGTTGATTAGACTATGCACATTCAACCCTGGCTTTTGGATCAGGCTCAGAATGGCACACCCATTTTTGCACACATGGGTCCTCATGTAGCTGAAGTTTGGGTGGCAGATGTCACCAGCTGATTCCATGAACAGGAAAAACAGCCAATCGAAGTATACTGGGAGAGCATGTGTACACACACACACACACATACACACACACACACACACACACACACACACACTACACAGCAGATACTGCTTGCATTTTGCAAGCATAAGTTGGTGGCCGCTCCAAATTTCCTCAGTTGAAGGATTGTAGAAATTCATACATTTATTTATTATATCCTGCTTTCCCTTCCCAGCAGTTCAAGACAGCTTTTCTGGTTCTTCTCCCCAATTTTATCCTCACAACAACTACCCCGTGGGGTAGACTGGACTGAGAGATGGTCAGTGAGCTCGATGGCCGAGTGAGGTTTTGAGTCTAGGTCTCCCCACTCTCCTAGTCTGGCATTCTAACTGCTCCATCACTTCCGCATTATCCCACTGTATGGTCCTGGCTGATACTACCAACCCCCCTCCTACTCTACTTGAGATTTGTTCCAGCTAGTAAAGAGGAAATTTACAAACACCAGATGCTTTGCATCCTTTTAGGGTTTGCCCTGCCATCATCCATTTGTGGCTATAGACAGATAAGGCATATTTGATGCACAAATAAATGTTCTTAGGCAATCTTGTAGCTAGGAATTGTGCAAAACAGACTGCAGCCTATGAAATCAGAGAATAATAATAATAATAATTATTATTATTATTATTATTATTATTATTATTATTTTATTTATACTTTCCCCAGCCATTCTTGATGGTTCCCAACAGATTAAAAACAGAATAAAACATCAAACATTAAAAACTTCCCTAAACAGGGCTGCCTTCAGATGTCTTCTAAAAGTCAGATTGTTGTTTATTTCCTTGACATCTGATGGGAGGGCATTCCACAGAGCGGGTGCTACTACCAAGAAAGCCCTCTGCCTGATTTACACCATCACTCTTATTTATTTAATTATTTATGTGCCTCTTAACCACAATCTTCTCCTAAGTGTACAGAAAACACAGTGCAAAAAAGGAAGCCCAGGATAACCACTGTCCATGATGAACAACCCTGTGGTGTGGGTCGCTGTCAATCTTGCTTTACTCTTGGGGAGGAAAAGGTCCGAGATCATGATCTGAATTCATGGCTAAGCAGGAATGTGAACCACAGATGAACATAGATGTTCTGAATTCAAACTCAACGCTTGTGTTATAGAAAAACACTGCTTGGGGCTCCCTGACTCACTAATGGAGGTATCGAAATCATAAGGGGTCACAGAGAGAAAACTGAAATTTTACATGCACCATCCAAGAAACTCTGATCACTGAATTAAGTCTGAAAGGCGCCGAGTCTGACAGCACTTTTGCAAATGAGATTTGAAAGAGGTTTCTTGCTTCACTTGCTTTATAATATGAATGTTAAGAAGTTATTGGGCAGATGGCTCATCCACGTTTCAAATGGCTTTCCCCCTTCACATTCTCATCCATAATGACAACAAGCAGATGGTCACATCAGTGGTGCAAGGGTGGGGCAGCTCAAAGACCATTCAAGATTCATGTCTGAAAACACTCCTCAAAACATAAGCATAGATATAATTCCCTACATTTCTGATGCCCAGAGGTAAGTACCAGTTAGGGGCACCACCTGAACATTATGCAACTGAAACACAGCTATCCTTTAAAAAAATCGCATCTCTATGAATTTTGCAGTTCTCTAACCAGTGTGTAAAAAATTGCTTATAATAGGGGAAAGTGTGCATTAGAAAAATCCATATACTAGTAAAAAAATAAACATCAAAAAACTCATTATTTTAGGAGAAATTGCTGGAGAAAATGTGTGCCTTAGGGGAGAATTGTATATGAAAAGGTGTGTATTCAGAGAAATGTGCACCCGTATGCATATATATATATAGTATTCAAACTGATGCAGAAATATTGCAAACTGGGAAAATAAGAAACACAGAAAGTGACAGATTTCTCCATCTCATGCCAAAACAGCAGGCTTGGAAGAACCCTAAGGTTTGCAGAAATACAAAAATTGGATCGAAAACCCCTTAAGGAAGATCCCAGAAACAGCTCAGTGAGGATGGAATGTTCTCTGTGGCCATGAAATACTGACTGTATTGGGGGGGGGGGGAACTATCCTGGGAAGCAGCATGGCTCACTGACTAGAACACTACAAAGGAACACTCTGCACTGCAAGATTCTGTTGCAAATCCCACTTGCAGCTATAGGTGCCAGTTCCCAAAAATTATACCCCACTCTCCCAATGCGCTGTCACAGATTGAGCATTAATGAGAAACAGAATTCAGAAGGAAGCTATGCAGATAGCGACGGTCTTCTCAATGGCTGAGCGTTATGCAGGGCAAAGAATTGATTCAGCTCATACTTCAGAAGTGTCAAATGAGAGTGTTCCCATTTATTTACTTTTTTTTCTCCTGCATTCATTCCTAGAGAGGAAAAGGCAAAAATGCTGTGCTTGGGGACCCTGCTGGGTTGAAGGTAAAACCTGCCCAACTCCCAGTCTTCACTTGGCAAAGCTCTTTGCATGGGGCTTCCCTCATTCTGCACATTACTGATGGCCATTTTGCTAGTACCAAGTAAGTGGCGTAGGACATTTATCCATCTCCAGTGTCATTTGGGGAAAGAAAGGGCCTTGTAAGGTAGAGCAAAGGTAAGGCAAATGGAAACAAAACGTTATATTTGTAAAACTGGGAATAGCTCAGGTGGGGGGGGGAGGGGGGGAGATGAGATGGAGACCGTTTAGATCAGAGGTCATTTTGCTGCAGCGTTGACCCATCTAGTGGCAGTGCTTATTGCAATTTGATCATTGTGCAATGCCTTTGTGTTTGGGGCATTCTGGAATTCTGGCCGTCCATTCAACCTGTTTTTAACTGAAGCTGGCTAGACAAAAACCAATCCATTTTTGCTTTTCAAAACAGAAAGAAAGAAAAACAACAAAAATCAACCCTGTATAAACAGAAATTAATAGAATTAGCAACAGATGCTGAAACAGCAAAAATCTGATGCTGGCTGACTCCCCCCTATCCCCACCCGCTCCATTCTGTCTCTATTTCTTTCTCTCCCCAAGACAATTTAGAAAAGCTAATCTGGATGCCAATTGGTATTTCTAGAAACATATGTATACAAGATGTCACTGCCACAATCTGTTCCATTTTGGAGTGATGCTCATATTTTCTTGCAAGTACTTTAGCACGTTTTGGTTAGCAGGCATGTTTTATGCCAGGTAAACTATGTGCATACCATCTGGCCAATGCAGAAGAAATATTGCACCTCTTCTGCTGACTCCTAGCTGCAACTAAAACATGATGTGGCTATAGATTCAGCAGGGCTTCAGCTATCTATGCACCTCGTTCCTGGAGTTTTTGAAACTAGTGTAGAACCCATTTATTTCGCATGTAGGTGGTAATGATCTGGGTGCCACTGGCCATTGACTCTTGTCAACTAGGTAGCATCTAGAACGCAGTGTCCGGGGATGCTTTCTAGGTCCTGCTGCAGGTATAGTGTTTAGAAGCAAATCCAGCCCAGCCCTTTGTTTGAGCACCAGACACTGCTTCCATCTACCGCTGCATTGCCAATAATATCCAGTGTACGCAGAAATAAATAAGGATCTGGGGGTGTTCACAACAGAGTTTGAACCACCTCAAACACTAAGCCCATGCTTTGGATGGAGGGTGTGCCAACACCTGAGGTTGTGCCTGACTGACTGGGCTGCAGCTGCTCCAAGGACAGCAAGCTGCCCAAATGTGTCTCCTTGCAAAATAGGCTCACATGCGCCAATATGTGAAAATGCCAAAACTGTCCAAACCAGGCATTAAACTCAGATATCGGTGAATGCCGGATGGGGTTGTGATAATTTGAGAACATGTAAGACCAGTTTTCCCCTGGAGAATGTAACTAAGTACAGTGGTACCTCGGGTTACATACGCTTCAGGTTACATACACTTCAGGTTACACACTCTGCTAACCCAGAAACAGTGCTTCAGGTTAAGAACTTTGCTTCAGGATAGGAACAGAAATCATGCTCCAGCGGCGCGGCAGCAGCAGGAGGCCCCATTAGCTAAAGTGGTGCTTCAGGTGAAGAACAGTTCCAGGTTAAGAACAGAGCTCCGGAACGAATTAAGTACTTAACCTGAGGTACCACTGTATATCTTTTTACTGTTGAAACATAGAGCTTTCTTGTGAAATTGCTATGAATGCTGTTAATATGGGCTAGCATGGGATGTTGATTAGTGATATTTAGAACCAGTATCCATCAAAGTGTGCACAGAACATTCCCTTGATGCCTTATTTTATGTTTGTCTTGTGACAATTGCCTGGTTTGCATGTCACACTAAGCCAAGCCATGGTTTACCATAGCTGTGTGGGCTAAGCCAAGGTTTGGTTAATGGGTATCCTGAACCTGGATTTATGGCTAAGGTCTCAAGCAATGCTTGTTGCTGATTAAAGCTTATGGAGAGGAAGCTTGACCATGAACCCAGGTTCAGGCACCCTGCTAAGCCAAATGTTGGCTTAGCACAGCAGCAAAAAGTAACGTAGCTGCAAGTTCCTCTCTGGGTACCTGCACAATTCTGCTAAGCCACAGTTTTGCTTAGTGTGATGTGTGAACCAGACTCTGGTCCAAGAACAATACATATCCACTGTTTGAAGAGATCAAAAGGAAAAGTAAGTAAGGAAAAGTAGCAGGAACTTCTTATATAATTCTCATTTAAAGGAAGGTTAAAATGTGCCCTTAACCTTTACTAAGTTTAGCAAGTTCTCATTCTTTCCATTGCACAGGCAAGTTTGCTTTTTTGACAAAAGCCAAGGCTAACTTTTGACAAAAGTTCACCTGCAAAGCTCTGTGAAGTATTTATTAACAAGCATTTGACATACAGAAAACTTGGCAAGACAAAACAAGGGGGAGACTGGTTAAACTGTAATTACCGTACAACACCCCCCCCCAAAAAAAAACCCCACACCACATGTATTGCAAATCACTTTGGGATGCTTTGTAGGAAGCAATTCATAAATGAAATGAAATAGATAAATCATGATTGCTGCAGGTCTGTCACTCCTCCCCGCCCCCAACTCGTAAGGAATAGACCTTAGCAGAAATCATATCCAGTATTATTTATCACATATATGCCTGGTTTGCTCAAAACAAGAAACCAAACCACTGTTTGAGCATGTGGGTTTCTGGAGAGCAGCTGAAGGCCACATTGTTCCACATTGCAGACAATATGTCGTCACTCCAGACAAACCACAAGCTGTGACCAAGGTTTGTTGTGTTTCTCACTGCTCATGGAGACAAACCATGAGCCAGGGTTCAGATGACGTGTCTTAGCTCACAGTTGTGCTGTAACAGTAAGAGCAGAGGAGGAGCTAAGCAACCACACTCCTCTCTGGGAATGTCAAAGAAATAAACCTTGTACCTTGGTTCTTGAATGGAATCAGTTCCGGAAGTCCGTTCGACTTCCGAAAACATTCAAAAACCAAGGTGCAGCTTCTGATTGGCTGAAGGAGCTTCCTGCACTCAGTTGGAAGCCACGGAAGCTGTGTCGAACGTTTGGCTTCCAAAAAAAGTTCACTCACTTCTGGGTTTGCAGCATTCAGGAGCAGTAAGCTGCATGGGTGCCTAGAGTGGCAGCCATGCAGTGCACCCAGGGTGGTGGGGTGATCTGCCACGTGGGGGCGGGGTGATCCTTTGTGAGCAGGGGCAGCAGGGGTGGCAGGATCCTCTGCAGGTGGCTGCGGCGGCGCAATGGCTCGTGCCGCCGTGCCCGGGGAGCCCCCCATGGGGTGCCTTTTTGTCACCCCCCGCCCAGAGATGGCACTCAGGGCAGACTGCCCCTCTGCCCCCCTTCCAAGTGTTCAGGAGCCAAAACATTTGAGTCTCAAGGCATTCCAGAACCAAGGTATGACTATCAGAATTTTAGGAGACATCTGAAGGCAGTCCTATACACGAAAGTTTTAAATGTGGGATGCTTTACTGTAATTTTATAATTTGCTAGAAGCTGCTCAGAGTAGCTGGGACCAGTGGCGTAGCGTGGGTTGTCAGCACCCGGGGCAAGGCAAGTAATTTGCGCCCCCTAACCCGTGGATTTGCGCCTCCTAACCCGTGGATTTGCGCCCCCTAACCCTAACCCCCAGATGTTGCGCCCGGTGCGGCCGGCCCCCCCTGCACCCCCCATGCTACGCCACTGCAGGGGTGTATGGACAGCTAATCCTACTTGTGTTCTCCCATAAATTGTTCATTTATGCTTGCTCTTTTTTAAAGGGAAAAAAAATGCACAGATTGACATGTTTCCCAGGTGCTCCAAGAGAGGTGGGAAGCAGGGTGCAAAGCTCATGATGATCTACAATAAGCCTGCAACTCACCCCCAGGGATCGCGCCAAAAGCCAAAATCGTGTCTCGTCAAAGACATGCTGGGTGCAATGGCGGGTGGCATCACCAAAGTCTTTTAAAAAAATTTAAAAATTCTACTCCGCGCCTAAAGCTGAACGCACCCAAGTTGAATGTGCATAAAGTTGCTGGCTTACTGAATTTATTCTCTGTTTATGTCTGGGGAGCAGGGTGCCAACTTGAGTAAAATATTGGGGGGGGGGAGGTAAACCCTAGCCTGCATAGCTGACCACATGAAGCAGCAGGTGCACACTATTTGAATAATGCTCCGTCAAAGATTTGGGGGGGGGGGTGTCAAAGGAACCTCAGACCCTAGGAGTTGGTTCCTATGCTGGGGGGGGGGGGCGTCTGCTGAGGACCCCAAGGAGAACCTCTTCCCTCATCTCTCCATGGGAGCTTCTCGCCCCCTGATTCCACGACGGAGTGGGCGAAGTGGCTCCCTTCCCGCGCCCCTGAAGGAAGGATATTTATTCTCCATGGTGCTGCTGGTGGTGGTCCTGCCTCCTCCGCCTACTCTTCGCGCCTGTTCCTTACTGCGATGGTCTCAGCAGCTCCCAGCGCGGCATAGCCCGCCTACCCGCCCGCCCGAAGGTCTTCCAGGCTCCTGCCCGGAGGCGCGACCGCCCTCGCCGGTGTCCGCGAGGCGATGGAGGCGCGGGGGCGGGCGCGGTGCCTCCCCACGGGCGCGCAGCTGGGGAGCTCCCTGACGTCACACAATGGGCCGCGTCACACTCGGCTCCCGACGTCACCGACGTCATAACAGCGCAGGCCGTTGCCAACGAAGCGCAGCGGCTTGCATTTTCTTTCTCTCCCCCGTTTGGCCCTTTCCGGACCCCCCCCCCCGTAGCGCACATACAAACAAAAGTGTCAGTTGCCCCTTCCCTCTGGACTCGCGCCCCCCCCCAGATGTTGCGCCCGGTGCGGCCGGCACCCCTGGCACCCCCCACGCTACGCCACTGGCTGGGACAACCCAGTCAGAGAGGCGGCATATAAATAACAAATTATTCTTATATTCTTACTTGCACAT
Source organism: Podarcis raffonei (assembly GCF_027172205.1). Classification (NCBI taxonomy): domain Eukaryota; kingdom Metazoa; phylum Chordata; class Lepidosauria; order Squamata; family Lacertidae; genus Podarcis; species Podarcis raffonei. The sequence continues at coordinate 28,452,957 of NC_070606.1, forward strand.
TTGAGCTAAGCCATGGTTTGACATAGTGTTACATTGCAAAGTAGGCCATAGTGAAAATTCACCCCTTTTGGTGATGTGTCTCAAGGACAGTATGCTCCTTTTTAAACAGATGAGGGTGCTGTTAGTTTGGACATTTTTAATTGGGTGGAAGAGGTGGAGATGGAGAGGGGGAAGGGGAAAACACTCTCTTTTCTCCCAAAATGGATGATCAGCACTGCACATCCTTAGGTGCATAATTTAAAAAAATTCTACCTTGCACCATTTTCACGCAGACAGAAGCCAATCCAGAGGGTGACCATTCTTGTACAGATGGCCTTTGCTAGATGGAGACAATTTCCTGCAGGCACCCCACCCAGATTAACCATGTTGTACCCCCCTGTTTGGACTGTATGTTATCAGACTGCAAGTGGGTGGCTGCAGATTTTAAAAACCTCCTGCACTAATCAATCCATCGAGGAGGAATGGCCTAGCCTAGTGCTCTCTCCCATGTGCTCCTTTTCTGCAACAGAGTGGAATTACAGAGAGGAACATGCAAAATGCAAACTTCCCACTGGAAATTTTGTGGCACATTCTCAGTGTGGCTGCAACACATGATTATTCTGCAGAGCAACTCCTGCTTGCTGTGTTACACTCTGTTAATTTCTTCTGTAATGATTACAAACATTAACAATTTTTTATTGCAAATAGAGCCACCCAGTCCAGATTAATCTGACCTATATATCTCCAGGGAAATGATAAAGAAGGATTTTGGTATAAAGGTATACAAAAACTCACAGTTGTCTTTGTTTATGCAACAGTCCAGCAACCAAACAGAATGAGAGTAAGAAATAAAAGTTTGAGGCTACTTACTGAACGTCTCCCTGCAAGGGACCTTCCTTAAAGCTTTAGCTCAGCCAAGTGGAGACACCTGCTGTTTGTTGTTGCAACTTCACTAACAATGCATCAAAGGTTCAGAAAGTTGAAATTAACTGCACCTTGCCTCTTAACTGCCAGAAGCCCAAGTATGACACATCAAAGGTTCTGGGAAAATAATCCACTCAGTTTAAGTTCTTTCCTAAATTTAGCCTGCATTTCAGAGAATAGCTGGCTGAGTAATTATTTAAATTGTATTTACTTAAAATAGATAACACACACACAAATGTATGCAGGGCTGCTCACAGATCAAAAGAGCTCTTCACTGAGTCATCACCTGCCTTTTAAGTGATTTTAAAAAAACGTATATATACTACTGAAGCCTCAATGTAGGGCATTTTATTGAAAGGTGGTGTGAGATTGCCCCTAGCTGAAACAAAGCCAAATGATTGTTATATTGGGAGAGCCAGATGCAAATTCTCACTCAGCTATCATAATCATCTACCTCAGAAGATTGTTATGCTGGGGAAATGGAGGAGGAGTACCGTGTATGAAGATGAGCTCCTTGGAAGAAAGATGAGATATACATTTAATACATAAATAAATAACTCCAAGGGTTAAACCATAGAGCCTAGGACTTGCCGGTCAGAAGGTCGGAGGTTCGAATCCCCGCGACGGGGTGAGCTCCCGTTGCTCGGTCCCTGCTCCTGCCAACCTAGCAGTTCGAAAGCACGTCAAAGTGCAAGTAGATAAATAGGTACCACTCCAGCGGGAAGGTAAATGGCGTTTCCATGCGCTGCTCTGGTTTGCCAGAAGCGGCTTAGTCATGCTGGCCACATGTCCTGGAAGCTGGACACCGGCTCCCTCGGCCAATAAAGCGAGATGACCGCCGCAACCCCAGAGTCGGCCACGACTGGACCTAATGGTCAGGGGTCCCTTTACCTTTACCTTTACTTAAATAACTCCAGAGCTATTTTTCTAGAAAAAGAGGTGCCAGAACTGACCATGAACACACCTCCCTTGCTTTCTTAGAATGGCAATGGTGCCCACCTGAGAGCAGGGGCAGAGGAAGGGGGTGTGGTGGGCGTGGGGCACCCCGGGTGTCACCACTGAGGGGGGTGACAAAATGCCGGGTGGCACTCACCACAGGGCCTGCAGCGCGCCCGAGCCATGCATCTCTCCTGGGACAGATGCCATGGCTTAGGCACACACAGGCTCTACAATGCCCAAACGGTCCACCTGCTGCTCCCCCCCCCCCCAGTTGTAGGGCGGCTGAATGGGAGGAGGCAGGCAGACTCCATAGGCCCCGCCCCTATGGGCAGCTCGCCTCATCTTCACCCCGCCCCTAGGGGGCACTGCCCAGGCACCTGAGTGGCTTCCTCTGCCGCTGCCTGAGAGGTGCCAGAACTCTGTTCCAGTGTGTTCTGGCTGAGGAAAAAGTCCTGAATAACTCTTTAAAGTTGCCATGTACAGTGCTGGCATGAATATGTCAATGTCGAGCCAAAGAAGCAAAAACTCCCATTCATTGTAAATCAGTCTTGTCTGTTACAGTTCTGTTTCCTTCCCAATAATATCAACACGCAAGAACCAAAATAGAGTAAAAGAAAAAAGAAAAAAGAGTACTCTCTGGGATATTTCTAAAAATATTTATTTTCATTTTTCCCCACTTGTTCACTCGCTAATTTAAAACCTCCTTTGCTAACAGAAATTTATGTACAGCAAGGGCTGTGTTTTTAATGAAAAACAAATAGTACAAAAAAAGGACAACTGTGCCTTTAAATTGCAGCACCCAGACAAATTAAACCAATTCAATGTGCAGCTCTAAGTGGATGATAAAATGGTAAAAGGAAACATTGCCTCATTTGGTCAAGTGTTAAGACACAGTGCTAACTTTTGTGTAATAAGACTTTTGTAACACTTAATAAGTAGCTTGTATAACGCAATTATAAAGGGGGAGGGGAGTTTATATAAGGCTGAAAGAATATTCACTACAGAAGAAAATATTCCCGCTGCCAAGACCTGATTAGTCATAAAATCCACAGCATTATCAAGATCCATCAATGCCTTCCTTTTAATGACTAATCTAATGAGAAAGACATCAAAGATCTGTTTTTTTAAAAAAAATTAATAAAATAAAAGGTTGAGTAAATATTATATGCTGAACAGTTTGGATAAACCTTATGCACACACAGAAAATCGAGTTGTTGAAAATGCACATTTTGTTTTGCTCTAAAGTTCACAGAGTCTCAAGTCCATTTTCAAGGGGTTATGGTCGGAGCAAGTTTTAGGGCAGATCTCTACTTTTTTGGTCTTGGGTGCCAGTCCTCTAGATATCCAGATTTGGTCGATTCTTGTCCAGGATAGGTGGGCCTCAGAAAAGAATGTTCCCTCTCTACCTAGGGGGTTCTTTGTCCTCCAGATATCAATCAAGTCCATATTGTCTGTGAGTTCAAAAAAAGTCTTTGGTAGTCTGCCATCTTTAGTCACATTTTGATTTTGTGACTTATCCATGTGTGTGGAGACAACCCCATTCATATCTCCCATCAGAATGATGTTATTATAGTCCATATGGTCCAGCATTGTCTCATGCAGCTTCCCATAAAATTCAGATTTCCCCTCATTTGGTGCATAAATTCCAATTATCAAAAATTTTTCTCCTTGTGATTGTATTTCGATCGCCAAAATTCTTCCTTGTTCATCTTTGAACACAAATTTTGGTGCTAGGCTCTCCTTTGCATATATCACGACTCCCCTTTTCTTTTCTTTAGCTGATGAAATAAATTCTTGGCCTGGTCGCTTGTTTATTAGCACTCTTCTGTGGAGCCTAGTCACATGGGTTTCCTGGAGACAAATGACGTCTAGTTGTTCTTTCCTCAAAATGTGAAAAATCCTTTTCCTTTTTTCAGGGGAATTTGCCCCATGGATATTCCAACTAAAAAGCTGCAGAGACATCCTGGATCAGCTTGTTAGCCGATGGGGTTGTCTCCCTTCTCGTCTATGTCTGGAGGTGGATCTTTTGTACCAGGCGTGGGGGGTGGCCAGGTACCTGCTGTCCCTTTTCGAAGGTCCTCCCCGTGATCGTTTAGGAATTTTTCTTGCTCTTCTGCTGTTCTGATTCTCACCTTCTTCCCTTTCAAATTAAAAGATAATCCTTGGGGGAATTCCCACCTGTAAGGGATTGTGTTGTTTCTTAATAATCTTGCCAGATCCTTGTATGTAGTTCTTAAGTCCAACAATTGTTTTGGTATGTCTCTGAAGATTTCTGCTGTCTTTCCCTGTATCACCAATGGGTTTTTAAAATGTAGGCCAAGTATGTTGTCTTTTTCTTGCTTGTATCTCAATATGATCAAGCAATCCCTTGGTTTATCTTTCTTGGCCACTCTTCCCAATCTAAAAGCGGTGACGATTTTGAAGTCTTTCTCTTCTGCCAAACCCCAGAACTTGGATATTTCTGCAGTCAAAAAGCCAGCCAAATCTTCCTTTTCTAGTTCTGGAATATTTCTAATCCTAAGATTACTTTCCCGGTTTTTCAGCTCCGCCATAGACAGATAGGCCTGTTGTTCAGTGACCTGTCTACTCAGTGGTCTTACTTCCCCTCTTAATTCCTCAATCCTTTTTTTGTTTTGGTCTGCTTTCGTGTTTGCGTCCTCAGCTAATTTTCGGTTCTCTGATATAGTCTTTTCAAAATTTCCTATCGCCTGTGTGTTTTGAGCAACTTGGTCTGTCAACTTATTAATCGTTGCTGTAACCTGGTCAAATTTAGCCGCTTGTTCATCAGCTTTCTTATTTAATGCTGCCAGTTGATCCAATATTTCTTTAGAAATAGGGTCTAATCCTCCTGCAGCCATATCCTCCAAAACTGGCTGTTTAAATTGTCCTTCTTGCAGACCTGTCACAATTGGAACAGATGATCTACGTGGCTGCACAGGCAAAGTTGATTGCAATAGTTCAGTTTGTTTTGCTTTCTTGGCAGCCCTTGTTTTTCCTGCCACACTCATTCCACGACTGTCTAGGTTTCAAGGTCAAATTGTAAATCCCATGGGAAAAGCAATCATCCAGGCAAAAAGATTTCCAAAACAACCAGCAGTTCTCAGAGGTTTATATTTCCACAATCCAGCAGGGGGAGCTCCCCAAAAGTTTCCACCATTTAATTCCCAAATATGGTAAAATCCAAAATAAGGGGGGGAAACCCTCTAAATTCACTTTAAACTGCAGATGATAAAGGTTCTTTGCGAAGGTGTGAACAACAGTTCCTTTTTTGTAACTGCAAAGTAGCCCAATGTAACTTTATGTCTCTATACACAGTTGCCACAGTCTGATGTTACTTTGTATCCAGGCAGCCCGTGAGCTGGGGCTTATAACTTTATAATCCACAAAATATAGAGAGGTATAGCACAGTCTCACAATCAAATCCAAACTTGCAGGGTAAGTTCCAACTTCTTTTAAACTCCTTTCAACGCTTCCGCTTTAAAAAAACTTTGCTCAGTACTTTAAACAGGGACGGAAGACTGACTTCCTTTTTAGCGTCTCCCGCTTTCAGCCGAAATTCACCAATTTGATGTCCAAATAAAGCCTCAAATTTCTTACTCACGAGTTTGTTGTTTCCAATCAAATGTTCAAAGAAGAAAGGTCAGCGCTCATCAGCAGCAGCCGCGCGGCTTCGCTTCCGCGGAAAGAGCGATGGATTCACAGCACCGCTACCCCCTCCACGTTCCGGAGCCCCTTACGGGGTCCCTTCTGCGTATCCGAGGTCGCTCCTGGTGCCCGCCGAATCCCACGGCCACGGGCTCACTCTACCCGTGGTTTTCCTAAACGGGTCGTCGCTGTGCCGCAGCGCACGACCCTTTTCCGCGGAGCCCCTCTTCAACAACTGAAGAGGACCGCCATTGCTGTTTCGCGCCGCCTCCGGAAGTCCTCTTACACCAGCTGGATCCTTCAGATGGAGAATGAATGATGCATTGTTTAGAGACCAGGAGATAGTGAAGAAGGCCCAAAAGACGATGAAAGACTACTTTGAACTAAATTTGAACACTTCGGTGGAAAAAAAAACAATCTGGGACGCAAGCAAAGCTGTTATGAGAGGGTTTCTGATACAGCAGAATTCTATTAAGAAAAAACTCTGGAACGGTAAAAAGGACAAGATCTTGGAAAGGATAAAAGACGGAGAGAAAAAGTTGAGACTAAATCCAAAATCAAAAGAAGTTTTGAGAGAAATAAAATTCCATCAAGCACAATATGCAAAACTGATAAATCAAGAAGTTGAATGGAAAATCAAACAGATGAAACAAAGATCATTTGAATCGGCAAATAAATGTGGGAAGCTGCTATCATGGCAGCTGAAAAAGAGACAAAAACTGAACTTTGTTACCAATCTAGAGGTTGAAGGAGAATGTATTCAGAAACCAGAGGAAATTAGAAAGTGTTTCCAGAGATATTTTAAAAAATTGTTTTCCCAAGGACCCCAAGTGGAGATTGAAATAAATAAATTTTTAAAAAGCTATGGCCTACAAAAACTAACACAAGACAAACAAACTGACCTGAATTATAAAATAACCCAACAGGAAATCGAAAATGCCATTCAGAACATGCAACTAGGCAAATCCCCGGGCCCAGATGGACTTACCTCCAAATACTATAAGATATTGAAGGAATACCTGACTCAGCCATTGATGGAGGTATGTAATCAAATTATGGAAGGGAAGGGGGCACCAGAATCGTGGAAAGAGGCATTCATCACTTTGATACCAAAATTGGAATCTGAAAAGACTCAACTTAAGAACTACCGTCCCATCTCACTCCTAAACGTGGATTACAAGATTTTTGCTGACATTTTGGCAAATAGATTGAAAAAAGTCTTAAATGGAGTTATTCATAAAGACCAAGCAGGCTTTCTCCCTGGCAGGCATTTGTCAGATAATACTAGGAACATTGTTGACGTTCTGGAACTTCTACAGACAAATTTGAATACAAAAGCAGTTTTGATATTTATAGACGCGGAGAAGGCCTTTGACAATATATCTTGGAAATTTATGAAGAAGAATTTGGAAGGGATGGGAGTGGGAAGGGCGTTCCAAAATGGCATAGATGCAATATATTCAGAACAAAAGGCTAAATTGATAGTAAACAATGTGGTGACAGAAGAGTTTAAAATTGAAAAAGGAACACGACAGGGGTGCCCCCTATCACCCTTGCTATTTATTTCTGTCCTTGAGGTTTTGCTAAATTTGATCAGGAAGGATCAGCAGGTGGAAGGAATACAGGTCGGAGGAAAACAATATAAACTGAAGGCCTTTGCAGATGACCTGGTTTTGACATTACAGGAGCCGGTGTCCAGCACAAAAAGAGTATTGGAATTAATTTCTGAGTTTGGTCGGGTGGCGGGATTCAAGTTAAACAAACAAAAAACTAAGGTTTTGGCAAAAAACTTGACACCTTTAGAAATAGATGGGTTTCAGAAGGAAACAGAACTAAACGTTGTTAATAAAGTGAAATACCTGGGGGTCAACTTGACTGGGAAAAATTTGAATCTGTTTAAAGATAATTATGAAAAATGTTGGTCTGAAATTAAAAAGGATCTAGAAATCTGGTCAAGATTGAAACTTTCCTTGTTGGGAAGAATTGTAGCAGTAAAGATGAATGTATTGCCAAAAATGCTGTTTCTGTTCCAGACCCTACAGATCGTGGACAGAGTGGAATGTTTTGGAAAGTGGCAGAGGGACATTATGAAGTTTGTCTGGCAGGGCAAAAAGCCCCGAATAAAATTTAAAATATTAACAGATGCAAAGGAAAGAGGGGGTTTTGCCCTGCCGGACTTAAGGTTGTATTATGAAGCTGCATCCCTCTGCTGGCTGAAAGATTGGTTTTTGCTAGAAAACACTGATGTCCTAGATCTGGAAGGGTTTAACAATGCTTTTGGGTGGCATGCATATTTGTGGTACGACAAGGTAAAGTCTCATAAGTTGTTTAAAAACCATATTGTAAGGAAATCTCTGTTTTCTGTCTGGACTAAATACAAGGACTTATTTGAAAACAAGACTCCGAGGTGGTTATCACCGATGGAGGCTAAAGCCACAAAAATACTTAATATGGGGGGTGGCTGGGCAAAATACTGTGAAATAATAGAAAGAGTGGGTGACACTTGGAGGTTGCAGAGCTTTGAAAAATTGAAAGGGAAGGTGCGAGACTGGTTTCACTATGCCCAAATTTTAGAGATCTTTAAAAAAGATAAAAAAATTGGTTTCCAGGTGGAAAAATCAAAATTAGAACTAGAATTACTTGAACCTAAGACGAAAGTGCTTTCAAGAATGTACAACTTGCTGCTTAAATGGAATACTCAAGATGAGACAGTCAAATCAGCCATGATAAAATGGGCACAAGATATTGGATACAACATTATGTTTGAGGACTGGGAAAGGTTATGGACCACCGGTATGAAATTTACGGCATGTAGTGCCTTAAAGGAAAATATTATGAAAATGATGTACAGGTGGTACATGACCCCAGTCAAACTTGCAAAGATATACCATTTGTCTGATAATAAATGTTGGAAATGTAAGGAGGCTGAAGGAACTTTTTACCACCTCTGGTGGACATGCCCGAGGGTGAAGGCCTTCTGGGAAATGATTTATAACGAGTTGAAAAAGGTATTTAAGTATACCTTTCAGAAGAAACCAGAGGCCTTCCTCTTGGGCATTGTGGGCCAGAGGATACCTAAGAAAGACAGAACCTTCTTTCTATATGCAACGACTGCAGCAAGAATTCTCATAGCTAAATACTGGAAGGCACAGGAGCTACCCACACTGGAAGAATGGCACACACAACTGATGGACTATATGCAACTAGCCGAAATGACTGGCAGAATCCGAGACCTGGGAGAAGAGGCTGCGGAAGAGGATTGGAAAAAATTTAAGGACTATTTACAAAAACATTATAAGATATATGAATGTTAAAAATTTGCTAAGGTTTGAGGTAAATATGCTTCAGTATTGAAATTCGGAGTTGATAGAAACAAAGTTAATGATTGAGAAAAGTTTTAATTTCAGAGTGAATAATTAGATGAAAATACAAAAACACAGGAAACAAGGTATTAATTTGCTGTTTATATTTATTATAAAGAATGCAGGGATGGAGGAGATGGGGAAGTCCAGTGGATGATGAAAAAAAAAAAAAAAAGACTTCGAAAAATGAATTTTTTCTTGTTTAATTTCTTTTTCTTTCTGTAAAACCGCTTTTGTTGTGTTATTGATGATGGATTTAGATTCTGGAAAAAAGCAATAAAAAAAAATTTATAAAAAAAATAAAGTTCACAGAGTTTAGGGCCACACTCTTATTATATTAACTGCTTGGCTTTTCATGCATTCCTAAATTGCCATGTAATCTAAAACCTTGTTGTCAGCTGCTCAGTATTGGAAAGTCCCTTGAAACAATCAGACTGATTATAGGCTAGGCTGGTGAACAAAACTTGTTTGTATTATTGCAAAAATATAATTCTAATCTATCATATCTCCTCCTACATCTGCCAAAAAAAAAAGCTCTTTTTTTATTTCTTCATCCTCTCCCCCTTTTCACCCCGATCGCCTTCCCTCAGATACTGTTGGACAAAGGATTTCATTGCAGGGCCTTTTAAAAAGTTTAAAAACATGAGAAGCCTTGGTGTAAAATTCTGTTGCTTTCCTTCCTGTAGGGACTTGACTGTAAATTGTTGGGCCAAAGTTATCTCACAGAGATTTCATTGTCGTATCTACTTACATCATCTTAATGCGATTTTATTTTACTTTGTCAAAGTCGTATTAATGGAAATGTGTTCTTGATGTCAAACAGGCCTCCTTTTTTTATGCAAAACAGGATTCAGCTGACTCTAATAAAAGCAGCTTGCAAGCAACTAAACTGTAACAGCAATGGGCTGATATATATATATATATATATAACTCGTTTTGTTTTCCCAAGTCAAGACTGTGTCAGGGAGCGCTATTAGGAGATTTCTCTTCTTTCTCTCCACAATAATTGCTTGGGCGGGGTTACATTATGATCTCTAAATGAATAGTATCGCTTAGAACAAACACTTCTTGTATCTTTTATCTTTCCCCTGCGTACAGTGCTAAGCTTTTCTTTTGAAAAACGCCAAAGCTACTTTTCCAGATAAGTCATCAAAATGTTTCCAAAGTATTTTAACTGCCAGATTAACTATATCTGGGAAACAAAGAAAGATTGCTTACATTCTTGAAGCAGAAAGCCGGCCAATGTGTAGCAACAGGCAACAAATTAATTTCTTTTGCAACCATGGGCCAGGCAGTGGGGAGTGGGGGGGGGGGGGAGAGAGAGAGAGCTCATAAGAAAAGCTACAATGAGATCTAAGGAGAAAATAATTTCCTTGTTCCAAAAAAGGGGAGGGGGGGTCATTTTCTAAGCTAGTGGCTTTTCTGAGGTTCCTTAGACTCTTATTGGGAGGGGGGGTTCTCAAAAAGAAGATTAAGAATGGCAGGGAGGTTTTCCCTGAGAGACAGTTTACCAGGCTTCCTCAACCTTGGCCCCCCAGATGTTTTGAGACTACAATTCCCATCATCCCTGACCACTGGTCCTGCTAGCTAGGGATCATGGGAGTTGTAGGCCAAAAAACATCTGGAGGGCTGAGGCTGAGGAAGCCTGGCTTATGCATTCATTGCCAATCCTCCCCAATAATGTTGGGTTTGGGGGCAGACACAGATCCTTTGGTAGTGATTTAGGGAGCATTCCCTGTTTACATATTGGGACGCAGGTGGAGCAGTGGGTTAAACCACAGAGCCTAGGACTTGCCGATCAGAAGGTCGGCGGTTCGAATCCCCGCAATGCGGTGAGATGAGCGCCGCAACCCAGTGGCGTAGCGTGGGGGGTGCCAGGGGTGCCGGCCGCACCGGGCGCAACGTCTGGGGGGGCGCGACAGGCGCCTCCTCCGCTGCCGCCCACGAGCCGCGCTGCCTCTGCTCGCCTCTGCCGCGCCTGGCGCTGGGCTGGCGCTTTCTGCCGAGAGAGGGAGAAGGCGGACGAGAGAGAGGGAGGGAGGGGGGGAGGAGATGGCAGGGGAGGGGGAAAGGGGTGTCGCCCTGCCTCGGGGCTCATCCATCTTCCTCAAATTCCGCTTGAGTTCCCCCCAGCGCCGCCCGCCCAACGGCCGGGCCAGGGAGCGCCGACGGGTTCCCACTGGAGAGGCGAGGGGGGCCCCTGGGAAGGCGCCGCCCCCTCCCGCCTCATCAGCCATTATGGCTGGTGATTGATGATTGCCAATTACCGGCCGGGCGCACAAGGGCCTTTTGTCGGGTGGGGCAGGACCAGCTGCTCCGCGGGGAGGACGGGGGAGGGGCGGGGAGCGCAGACCCGGACGGGACCAGGGACGCCCCGTCGCCTCTCGGCCCGCTGAGCCGCCCAGACCCTGGACAGGAGCCCCGCGGGAGGTCGGGGCGCAAGCCGTGGGATGGGACCCCCGCGTCCGCGGGGGCGCCAATGACCCCGGAGGGGCCAGACGGGGCTGCTTCCTGCGACACGACCTCTTCCTCCTCCTCCCTCCGCCGGCGCCCACTGCGGGGGGCGAGAACCCGAGGTCAAAGGCGCCGGTTGGGCCGGGCATCGCCCTCTCTTGCTCAGGAATGTAGGACCCCCGAAAGCTCCGACGGCTCTTTCTTGGGCTGAGACCCTTCCCAGCCCGCTATCCACTCAAAACAAAACTCTTCCCGAAGGAGGGGGCGGCCTGGTGGAGACGCCGAGGCCTCCCCGGCGGGATTGTGAGGGGTGGTTGGAGGGGGGGCTCCTGCGGGGTCACTTCCCGACCCCTCCTGGGACCCAACCCCTTTTCCAGTGGAACGAACTCCCACGGGAGGCGGTGGTATCTCCTTCCCCGGAGGTCCTTAAGCAGAGGTTGGATGGACACCTGTCGTGGATGCTTGAGCCGAGATTCCTGCATTGCAGCGGGGTGGACTGGATGACCTTTGGGGTCCCTTCCAACTCTATCATTCTATGACATGTTGTGTGTGTCCCCCACCCACCGTTTTGCTCAAGAGAAGGTCGCCCAACGACGTCTTTGCAAAGAGCCACTCTGGACAGGGGATCTGAATTCCGGAGGGGGCCACCCAGAGATTCCTGCTCGACCTAGTGGCGGCTTCGCTCTGGGCTCCCACAAGATCCCGTTCTCACCCCACTGCTGTTTAACGCACGCATGAAACGGCAGGGAAAGGTCCTGAGAACCTCTCACGCCTCTTTGCATCAAGCTCAGGCGCCACGCCAGTTCTAAGGCCAGCCCTGACCCTTTCTGCCTCATTCAAGGGAGTGAGGGGTCCAGAGGGAAGGGACAAGTTCCTTCCTCCGCCGGGCTCCCCGCCGCCACCGCCAGCCTTCCGCCCTAGCGCGCGCGCCCCCCCCGCCGCCGCTGCGGCTGTGCTCCACTCACTGCTCGCAGGAGGAGCAGCCGCTGCAGCAGCGCCGACGCCGCCACCGACGCCTGGCCGGGCACCGGCAGCCTCCGCACCCTGACGCCGACGCCGACGCCATCCCCTCGGCCCAGCCACAGGCGGCGGCTGCTTCTGCCGACTGGGAGGGAGGAGAGCTCCGAGGGGCCTCGACGCGCCCTGCGCTCCCCAAAACCCTCCGAGAGGAAGCCGGCAGGCTGGCAAGGGTCTCCCGGCGGAAGGGGGCGCCGCTGGCTCCGGCTCTCAGCGCAAGTCTCAGCCAGGGGGGGCGAGGACGGAGCGCGGCTGGAAGCCCCCGGAGAGGCGCTCGCCAAGCCCGGATCTGGAGCGCCTCGGAGCGCGGGCTCCACCTACAGCCCAAGGAGAGGAGGGGGCGGGGAGGCGCCCGAGGGGAGGGGGCTTCGGCTGCCTCGGCCTGCGGGGGCTCCGCAAATAATAAATTTAATAAATTCCTGCCGAGCCTTTGGGGGGGGTCCTTGGCTCCTTCGCTCGCCCCCAGCCCCAGTGGCGTAGCGTGGGGGTGCAGGGGGGGCCGGCCGCACCGGCCGCAACATGGGGGGGCGCGCTCGCACTCGAGTGCTAAAATCCACGGGTTAGGGGGCGCAAATTACTTGCCTTGCCCCGGGTGCTGACAACCCACGCTACGCCACTGCCGCAACCCCAGAGTCGGCCACGACTGGACCTAATGGTCAGGGATCCCTTTACCTTTACCCTGTTTACATGGGGCCACCGCAAGGCCTGCATAGGACCAAATAGCACCTTGGGAGAACCCCAATTCTTCCCACCGTCATCTGCAATCTGCACAGTCTCTCCTTGGAAGAGCCCAATGTGTGTGGGAAAGGATTCCCTGACGTTGGGGAGTTTTGAATAGCACTGCCTTGAGGCATAAAGAGAGGATTGCATTTATTCACTTTCGAAACTTTCGGCTCTGCTAATATAGTCCGTTCACTAAAGGTCACAATGACCTTGTGGTAATTTTTTGAAATATAAGAATCCTAATTATTTCCCCCCCTCCTCCTTTCTAATCCTATCTTCCCCCACCCCCTTGCCCCCTCCAAGCCTAATATAATCTGTTTCAGGTCAAAGATTGTTTATGTCAGCAATGTTCAAGCTACATAACTCCAAAGTGCTTTAATAAATTTATCAACTGGAAAATATTGCAAACATTTCATTTCCTTTGATACAGACACAAGTGCCTGCCCCCCCCTTCCGTCTCCCTCCACCCCCTCCCCACCAGACTTCATTGCAAATTCCTGTTCTTATGAATCACTCTTAAGTCATATTTGCTTTAACTTTCCTGTGGTTCTACAAACAGCCTTTATATGGCCGGACTTCAAAGATGATAGGAATAAAAGTGGGAAATGTGATAGGAGTCATCTATTATTAGCCACTAAATGTTAAACCACTTTGCATTATGAGCCTTAAAATACGAATAATCCTTTTTTAAAAAAAGGAAAGGAAAGGAAAGAAAGTCTACTCATAGCATTTTCACTCACTTTGGCATGTATCGTAGAGAACTGTTTAGAAGAAAAATACTTTCCATGAACCACAATTGGCTCTAATTCTCCCCTCTAATATTTAATTTAGAACGAAAAGCTGTAACATTATAACAGGCTTCTCATATGTCAAAACCAAGATACTCTACTTGATGTTTCTCACAATATAAAATTAACATGTTACCAGGATGTTGACTCCAAAAGTAGTTACGGGGTGAGGAAGGGGGGGCACTAATAATATCTTATTTTTTAGTAGGAAGTGGGGGGGGGGCAAGAGGAATGTTGCAGCCCACTACTGACATCAAATGATTTTTTTTAACAAAAAAAATGAGATGAATGTGTGCTTGAAAGAATTTATTAGCTTCATCCAGAGCTGCATACATGGCAGGAATGTTAATTGTAAAAATCTGCAATGTAGCATTTCTGGTAAGCAAAAGAGCTGCGTTTAACAAAAGATCATTCGTCCCCCTCCCCCCCCCCCAACTTTTTATTATTATTGCTTGATTCCTTGTGTTTTTAGAGGCCAAGAATATCCTTTCAGAAATCAAATTAGTCCCTGTGCAAGAAGCAGGTCTTTACAGATTTAAGGAACTAGTGTTAAGCTGATGTGTTCCTTTAGAGACGCAATTTAATACATTGGTAACATTTTGTTCTTAGGTTTGTATGCTAATGCAGCAGATCAAGAGTTGGTTGAAAGCATATTTGAGTCAGACCAAAATAAGCAATGTTTCAAAACACAGGACTTAAAGTTCCTATGAAGCTTGTGGGAGGAGGGAAGGGGGGGGGTTGGGTCGTAAAAGACAGTGTCTGGAAGCAAATTCCAGTTGCAACGCTTTTGTCTTTGACTAAGTGAATGAAAAATTATATTAGGCAATGATGTCCCCTATTTTTACTCTTTTTGTTTTGTTTTGCTCATGAAAGCCTCCTTTGTTGTTCATTGGGGTTAATTGGTGGCAACGCAGCTCCAAGCACTCTTGGAGGAAACCGATTATCTGGACACTTTCCAATCTGGGTTCAGGCCCAGGTTTGGCCCTGATTTATGACCTTTGTCAGGAGATGGGCAGGGGGTGTTCGATTTTACTGCTTTTGCAGCAGAAAGACCAGGACATCTTTCTGGATCATCTGTGAGCTGGGGGGCAGTGGTGTGAGGTCAGTGAACTAGGGGCCTACAACTCCCATGATCCCTAGCTAGCAGGACCAGTGGTCAGGGATGATGGGAATTGTAGTCTCAAAACATCTGGAGGGCCGAGGTTGAGGAAGCCTGCCTTAGCCTAACAATAAGGAGACATTAGAGTTTGTGCCAGGCAGGCCTTTCTGAGGAGGGTGTTCCATAAACAAGGGGCCGCTGCTGAAAAGGCCCTTTCTCTTGTATCCACTCACAATATCAGATCTTTTGAGGGCACTCAGAGTAGGGCCTTCATTATTGGTTATGATTACCGTATTTAGCTCCGTTGGTTAGAGTGCAGTGCTAAGAACGCCAAAGTTGCACATTCAATCCCCGTATGGGACAGCTGCAGATTCCTGCATTGCAGGGGGTTGGACTAAAAGATCCTCAGGTAGTTGGATGAGATGATCCTTCCAACTCTACAAGTCTATTATTCAGGGAAGTTTTTTGGATACGGTGTTGTGTTATGTTTTTTGCTATTTTTTGTTGGGAGCCGCCCAGAGTGGCTAGGGCAACCCAGTCAGATGGGTATAATAATAATAATAATAATAGTAATAGTAATAATAATACTAATAATATTTTGTTGTTACTGTTGCCATTATATTTATTATTATTACCTATCATCATTATCTGGTGCTTTCTTACCGTACGTCCTCAAAGCGCATTAAATAAATTACCTCAGCATTTCCTACAATCAACCTTGTGACATAGGTTAGCATTATTATCCCCATATAAATATGTGATAGATAATTCAAAAACATCAAAGATGCAGTGAATGGAGCACAAACAATAAGGAAACGCATTTCATATTTCTTTCTCCTTCTGAAAAATGGGGAATATTTCTTCAAGTGCCATTATTTACCTCAGTGAAGTGTTCTAGCTACACCTGGCTACTTTGCCCGGGAGTAGGGGGGTGCGTAAGAAGAACAGCCGTTGGCAACCTTTTGACCTTCCTTGCCATTTTTCCTCACCACCCCCACCACCCCTTATTTCTGGTTTCCAGCCAATTCAGTTTAATAGGT
Organism: Podarcis raffonei; assembly: GCF_027172205.1. Lineage (NCBI taxonomy): Eukaryota > Metazoa > Chordata > Lepidosauria > Squamata > Lacertidae > Podarcis > Podarcis raffonei. Next base: position 28,468,927 of record NC_070606.1, read on the forward strand.
TACTTGTTGCAACCGTGCTGTCAGTTCACAGAGACCGTTTTCCACTTGGTTTGAAACTTGGGCCCTTACACACGTGCGCACACAAGACGCTTTTACGCCAAGTGGTAACAGCCACCATCCAGGCAAAAAATAGTTTTCACAAGCAGCTTGGAAGGGTGTTAAAACTGACAGGAGTGAAAAGAGAGCACAAAATTGAAATAGTTTATTCTGAAGCATGTTGCACTAAATAAGATGATAGTTTCTGGGCAACGGATACGAGTAACTCATTTGCCAAGCCAGGGTCTTATATAACCTTAATTCACTCTACAAATTAGGTTAGTCAGAGGAAGTGTAAACATCAAACAACACTCCCGAGTGAGCCATTAAACATTAACTTTTTGCAGGTTTTTTAAAAAAATCTGCCTTACAATATTGTGCAATAACACGTGAGATGCAAAATAATGTTAGAATAATTGATGAAACCAGAGGGGGAGAGGAGGAGGAGGAGGAGGAGGAGGAGGAGAAGAAGAAGAAGAAGAAGAAGAAGAAGAAGAAGAAGAAGAAGAAGAAGAAGAAGAAGAAGAAGAAGAAGAAGCAGCAGCAGCAGCAGCAGCAGCAGCAGCATGTGCCAGCCAGACTTTGCTTTTTCACAAAGACTGCTTGGAAATCATAAACATATATTGCATTCTCTGGCACCACTTTGATTCTCAGCCTGTGGGTTAGGTTTTGGCAACAACTTTGCCAATGACTATCTCCATAACATTGCAAGAAGAATTATATTCATAAACTGGCAGTCAGCTGGAAACCCAAAAAAGCAATGGGGAGATGTCATTCCTGAACTTGTTGTCCATAAACATGTTGTAATATATCCTAGGAGAGCTAAAATTGATACACTGCTACCATTATAAGTGTGTTTAGTCAATGGTTATAATTTTGATGGCACTTTGGGATGTTTTCCCAATGTTGCATGCACAAAGCTTTGCTATAAAAATGACTGACAGTTGTGTTTGGTCAAGGGGCAGATCCAGCTGAATCGGGCAGGTTGGGAACGATCCGGGGCAAACCTATCAGTTAAGGAGCATGGGCTTAAGTCCCTGATGACAGAAACCTGCTCAGCCTCTATATAAACACCTCCAGCAATGAAGAACGCACCACTTCCCAAGGCAGTCTGTTCCTGAACTTGCTGTCCATCAGTGTGAAGCTTATCTTGCATTGTTCAGACAACAATCTTAGCTAGCTAGTACACTGCTGTTATAAAGAGAAGAAACCTTAGCATATACTTCTCCTCAGGAGACAAAGTGCTTCCTTCACATACATCATCTCAACAGCTCTAGCCCTGCACACTTGTTATGGCGGTGGTTGTTCAAATGAGATAGGGAATTACTTGCCTAAGGTCACCTAAGGAATTCGTGGCTGCAGCAAAATTCAAATGCTGAGTTCCTGCTTCACAGCTCAGTCACTACTTTTCATTCGGTTTCTGAAGTATAATATAATGACCGGCTGTGGATACAAGATGTGATTGCTGGTGTAAATCCCCTAATGATTGCTTCTGTTCCTATGGTGATGTGTGACCAGTCTGGTTTTAGGGCATGGCTTAGCATTTACCCCACACTAGGTGGGTAGATATGGGCCGCCATTTAAATTTCCCTCAATGTCTGCCATGGAGCATTGCGGGAAATTTAAATGGTGGCTCAGAACCAAGGGCTGATTGTAGCATTGCCACCACCACTAGGTGAGCCCATTGGGTCTCCTCAGAGGGTACTCTGCCAAGGCAGCCCTCAAACCTGGAGCCAGACCTGGTGTGTGGCATCATGTGTCACTGTTGCAGCAATGTTTGTATCCATGCATTAATATCATGTAATTTTGAGCTTGAACCAAAAATGTCAAGTTAGGACCTAACCTTATGTATGCACGATCTGTCTATGTGCTAATTACTATGGGAAACCTAGAATGTAATCCATATAATAATGTTTATAACTTGCAATAATTCTTTGTACTTTTAGCAGAACCAGTAAAAATATACTCACTTCTTGTCCAGAACAAGACAGGAATTATAATATGTGTGTGTGTGTGGATGTGTGTGTGCACGTGCAGATAAGTTAGACAGTAAGGTTTTCAGAAAATTCCATCCCTAGCTGTAACCCTTCTTCCTTCTTTGAACAATCATGTTCCTCTCTTGTCTTTCAATTCCCAACAGCAATTAGTAGTGGAAAAAATAACGTATCAATGAAGCGGTAGAGAATTATGTCCATACAAACACCAAACTATTGTCCATCAAGCAGCAGCTGTGAGCATTAGTGTGTGTGTTTTTTAAAAAAATCAATAACATTTCACAATAGAAAAAGGGCTGCTTGCCAGAGCTCAGGGGTAATTGCCCCTCCTTTTCATTATAGCTCAGGCTATATGCATTCTGTGCCTTTAAAAGTGTAATTTGGTGTCAATGTCCCTCAAATGTTGTATGTAGGAGAGCTGAATTCTGTTATTTCTGTCATCTTCACAAGTCAAATAAATTTGTTCTGCTTTTGCTTGTTATTGGTGCAATCCTTCACAGGTTTATTCACGCCACAACTGTTGCTAGCATCATGGCAGAAGGAGTGGGCAATGTATTCCATGGAAACCTTGGAGGCTGGATCTGCTGCCCGTGGGATTTCTGAAACCTGAGGTGGTTGCCTCACCTTGCCTTATGGGTGGGCGGTCCCTAGTTGTATCCAACCTGGTTTTGCAGAAAGCACTTCCACAAGCAGAAGTGGTGTGGTGGTTTTTTTTAACGAAACCTTTATTGAAGCTGGGCTGTGTGATGCTGGTAGTTGATTAATCTTCTGATGTTGGATAACAGAGAAAGACACACACACACACACACACACACACACACACACAAACTAACAGGTTTATTTCTTTTGAAGATGCCTGACCTCATGTTATGTAAATGCTAGCTATTGGTTCTGGGGTTAATTAGTTTTGCAGAAATAATCCGCAGTCTTGCTGAATAGCTTTTCCGCCCTGATGAATGGCACATACTAAAATTAAGTGAGATGTCTGCCCAGAAAGAAAACGGAGATGTCTAGAAGTATCAAACAAACCTCTTGGCTGGAGACGCGAACTTGCAAAAGCCGATGGGAATGTTTGTCACTCTTTTCACTGGCCGTTGCCTCACTCATTCTCCAAATTACATACATGCAATGTCTTCCGTAGCACTCACAACACTGTTGAAACAAAGGGAGCATGAGGATACGAATGATAAAATAAGTTATGGACGAAACTTAAGCAGGAAGGATTGTTTCCTTATATCCAGTCACTGCAGTACAGAGGCACAAAGGCTAGAATGTTTGGGCCTGATTCACTCTTCGTATTCAGGTCCTCTTCATTTGGGACTTGGGCACGCAGACTAACCAGAGAGTCCGAGTTATGTGAAATCTCTTCAGCCATCGTTTGCCTTGGTGTAAATACAAAACTCTACTTAGCTATGACCTTTCCCTCCTATAATGCACAATAACATGAGAGAGGGGGAAGACACAGCTCTCCTTTTCTAGCATCTGACTATAAGGGGAGAAAATCAACCCGGCATTCCCTGGCTCTGGGGCCCACATGGTGATTATTTTCCATTTGTTGCACAATGCAGGGATGGGAGGCAGCAGTGGGGAGTGGCAAAATCACCTGCCCCGTGCTCTTCCACTAGTGGACTCATCCCGCTGCAGCAGAAGCATCAGGGCAACCAATTGGAATTATTCTGATTGTACTGGCAAAATTCTATATGTGGAGACATGAGGAGAGCATGTGAGTGAGAGGAGAGCGTGAGGGTGTGCTAGCTTTGCCTTCCCCATCACCATACCATCCCTGTCCCCTTCCATGACTTTGGGGGACAACTTCTCCAGCATGGAGCCTTTTCCACTCATGTAGGGGACCTCCAGGCAATTTGGAGCCCTGGTTTTCCCAGGTTCCAAATTGTGCAGGATGCATCCACATTGTACAGGAGGCTCTGGGTTAAGTTATCTACTGGGTTAAGTTATCTACAGGTTACATGGGGAGTGGGGGGACCTCACCACAGGGGCGACATTTTGTACAATATGTATATAGACATTCTTGAAACCTGGTGTTGTGTGGTGGCTGACAGTATAAGCTTTTCATATCTCACCATGGTCTTTAAGCAAGCGACCCACCCCGCAGTTGCAATATGGGAATAACAATAATACTGACCGACTTTAGAGGGCTGTTGCTAGGATTACTGCGGCAATGTATGGGAATGGCTTTAAAGTAATTTGATATAGATATAGAATATATACATATAGATATTCACTCAAATATTCCTGTAACTGGAACCATGCCTGACATACTTTTCCAAGGCCTTGGTTTCCAAGGTAACTAGTGTTTTAGGACACTGATCACCCTGAATCTCAAAACCACTTATGAAACAGGTTATATGTCTATTTTTCCTATCACTTTTATCCTGCTGCCTTTGTGACCCCACTGAGGGGATGAAAATCTGGCCTATAGACAACTGAGGTCTTTGACAGTTCAGCACATGCTGAACTGAACACTATAATAATAATAATAATTTTATTATTTGTATGCCACCCATCCAACTGTGTTGCCCCAGCCACTCTGGGCAGCTTCCAGTATACCCTGAACAAGCCCAATATAGGGCTTATCTGTGGCTACACGTTGTCCTATATTCACCAGACGACCAGCAACAGCATTTAATGATGGCCTTTTCACAGGCGGAATAAAAGCACATTTGAAAAATAAAACATTTGAAGTAATTCTTTTTTAAGCACCTTTTGGATTTTCTGTTCCCCATTATGAAAGCTCTTGAAATATGCAGGACATTGTGGTGGGACAAGGACAAGGCTAAGGGAACACCTTTCTTTTCCCATTCCTTTCCATTCAGGGCCCACCTCTTGTGCATGTCAACATAAGCACGACACAGAGAGACTAAAAATGGTTCATCCATGCTTCCATTGGACCATCCATGCCTCCATTGGACCTGCTTCTTTGCCTGTGGGAAAACCCACAGCTTAGCGCTGAATTGAAGGAAACAGCAATCGGGTTTCCACAAATTGCTATTTTTCCAATTGAGCTCTAAAGAGTGGGATTTCTCCCATGGTATCCTCATCCTCTTCTTCTACTCATCCTATACTGTAGCGGGGAAGCTGTATGTTCCTTCTTTAAACTTCCCTCTTTAAATTACTAAGATTTATCGATCCCATGCTCAGTCACCTGCTAGGGTTGCCATATTTCATAAAGTAGAAACCAGGACACCCCAATAGTTGTTGAGTTCTCCCTGGTAATGTCTGGGAAAATCTAGACATATGGCAGCCCTATCTCCTGCCCTCTAAAACCATATGCCTGGATCTTTAACAAGGCTCTTCTTTGACTATCCCGGCCACCTGAGAAGTATTGTGTAAGGAAAGGTCCGTTTCACTGGTGACACCCCAGGGAGACTCTCCTGGCACCCTCAATGCTATAATCATGGCACCAAGCAAACACTTTTTGATCTTTCCAGACCATTAAATTCAATCTGTTTTATCTCTGCTGGATTCTGTGCTGCTTTTTTGGATTTGCACTATCTTGCATGCTTGTTTAAAATTGATGTATTATATTTTTAAGGGCTATTTTTTTAAAAAGCTGCTCTGTTTGGAGGGTGAGTTAAAAATCTCTGTAAATGAATGGACAAACAAAACAAATCTCCTTTGCAAAGATTCCCTCCTAAAACACCTCTTCTTTCAAACCCCATTTCTGTGAAGCCAAATGCTTAAAATGTTACTCTTCATCTCCATTCAAAACATCATTAAGGCACGTAATTGCATTTGCACAAAGCCATCTTGTACTATTATTGCCTCCCCTATTCCTCCCCTTGCTGTGTTCTCCTCCCCCATATATTGAAATTCATATTGCAAGATCCTTGGGTTCAGGGACCTGCTTTGTTTGCTCCTGTAGTCTGCAATGCTCCATGTACATTGATGGTGCTGTTTAAGTAGCAGTAATAATAAACATAACATTCCTGATACGATCAGCGTCAACAGTGATTATATGCACCTCAACCTGGCACATAATATAATTTTTACATCCTTCTCAGTGTCTTCTGAATACACACTGCTCCCCCCCCCCCATTCTTTTCCTCTAGGGAGCGATTGCGATAGTCATTAGTTGCCCTATTCATCATTTAAGTACAGCGTCATCCAGAGCTCCCTTTGAAATGAATGTACATGACACAATTACACAACGGAAGGACTGTAGGCTATTCAGTGCAGTTAAAGATAATCAGGCTAGGTATATAATGAAGAAGGAGAGTGAGAGCATCTGTCTCCCCAGAGGATTAAAATAAATACCGTCATCTCTGGAGGCTCAGTTGCTGAATGGTTAGAGAGCTCAAGGATCCCAATGTCCCTGGGAAAATGTCCAAGGGCCTCAGAAGCTGAGAACAGAGTGCATTTCAAAGCTAGGGTGCAGAAGGGAGACAGAAGTCGTCACTTGGGTTCAATATATTTCAGTATCTTTTTACTTTTCCGACTGTGTTCTAATGAACCCTGGAGTTTTCTACATGCTTATTTAAGGTCCCACAGTGTGACGGTGAGTGATGGCAGGCAAGCTTCTCTGAAAAAGCATCTTGCCCAGCACCACAACTGGTCCTCCCCTGGTGTAAGCAGAGGTGCAGGAGAGTGTTGACCACGGGTGGTCCTATAACAAAACCAAGGCCCCAAACTCCCTGTAGGCATTTAGCTGCCTGAGATGAAGGGCAACGTGGCGCCCTATTCCCTTCCATAAACAGAAACTGATTGGACTGGCAACTGAGGCTAGATCAAGACACATCAAAGAAACGTTTCAGTGAAACGCATTGCAAGCTTTGTGTGAGAAATCGGGTTAGCAAAAACAGAACTCCACAGCGCCATCTGGTGTCACAGTGTTAGAATGCATAAACAACACATATACAGTGTTTTTTCTTTGCCAATGTAGCTGAGTCCTGAATCTCACTTTAACAGTGGTGGCAGAATGCTATCTTCCACACCACATCTGAGAGCAGCCAGCTAGTTGATGGGGTTCAAGATAGGTTATGTGACACACAGTTCTGTCTTTCAGCACATTGCTCTTGCTCTTGACCTCTCTACCATCCACCACTTGAGGCAATAGTCCCTGGGGTGGGGGACCTGTGGTCCTCCAGATTTTGCTCAACTACAACTCTTATCATTGCTGACCAATGGCCATGCTGGCTGGGACCGATGGGCTCTGGAGTCTAACTCTAACAAGGGTCACAGATTCGCTATACCTCCCCTTCCAATGATAGAGCCGTCCTGTAATGTGTTCCAGACCACATTCTCCATTCAAGAGAGGGCAACAGAGAGGACCAACTAGCCTGGCCCATGTCCCACATGAATTGAGTGTGCACCCTTCAGCAGACTCCATAATCCTTTGCAATGCACTGGGGTTCCTCAGCAAACAGGCCAGTGTGTAAAAGTTCCCTGAAGGCAGAAAGTTTGAAAGCTCCGGCCTTGTGCTCAGAATAGTCAATTAAGCAGGCAAAACTTACAAATCACCCCTTTCACCACCAGTGCCTTAATCTGGCGTGCTTATGTGAGCCAGTAGAAGGGGGGGGGTGGATTTCTCCACAGCTCTCTGGTATTTATAAGTTAAATGGTGCATTGAAAATCTGTTTGAAATAGCCAACCCTGATAACTGGATTTTAGTGAAAAGGAGAGTAATGTAGATCAGTTTGAGGGCCACTTCACAGATCCTTGTAAAGCAGGGATAGGCAACCTAAGGCCCATGGGCCGGATGCGGCCCAATTGCCTTCTCAATCCGGCCCACGGATGGTCTGGGAATCAGCATGTTTTTATATGAGTAGAATGTGTCCTTTTATTTAAAATGCATCTCTGGGTTATTTGTGGGGCATAGGAATTTGTTCATTATTTTTTTTCAAAATATAGTCCAGCCCACCACATGGTCTGAGAGAAGGTGGACCGGCCCACAGCTGAAAAAGGTTGCTGACCCCTGTTGTAAACTCTTTGCTGCCCCATCACCAGAGGACTTGCACAACTGAGTGTGCGGACTGCCACCGTAGAAAAAGCAATCCATTGGTGTTTACATTATCTACAGGTATCTGATATTTGACAGCCAAGCCAAGTCAGTATTGCATGTAGGATACTGCACAATTCTCTAAACCAGTGGTTCCCAATTAGCTAAATACTGAGGACCCCCTATGTATCCGAAGCCAAGCCACAAACCTGCTACTTTTGAAATTTTTTATAACTCTATAGTAACTACCTGTCCAAACAATTTTTTTGAATAAAATGTGGGGTAGCCCCTAAGAAACAAAGGATTTTAGGTATACTAAAAAAAAAACAGACCATAAAATTTGTGATATTACCAAGCAAAAATGACAAGGGGTTTTTTTTGGGGGGGGGGAATTTTATTAACATATAGTACAAGTGAACAAATTATGACATGTCTAGCAGCTACTAAACCTTTGTTTGTTTGTTTGTTTGTTTGTTAGCTTGTTTGTTTGTTTGTTTGTTTGCTTGCTTGCTTGTTGGCCTGGAGCAGCAACCGCAGGCATTTTTAAAAATTTTATTACTTACTTACCGTATTGATAGCCTGCTCTTCACTGATTTTTTTTCAATCCCAGAGCGGGATTTATTACAAAATCATATAAACAGGTCCAACAAGCAACAAATTAAACAATTTTGTCATGAAATAACCAACAAAACTAAAATGACAAAAATACCTAGGGGGGAAACAAACACAAGACATTCAAACACATTAAACAACCAATTGTCTTAGCAACGGTCCCATCCCATTTTTCACTTACACCAGATGAGCTGTTTATTGAGAGTCATTCCTGATTTGTTTGCACAGTTTAGGGTGTATGTGCATTAGGAGACACTGACTTTTATTGAGCATTTAGTCTGATTTGTTTGTGGGGAGGTCAGATGACTTTGCATCCAAGTCTGCAATTCTACGATTCTAAGTAAATGCTGGCACACACCTTCCCAGTCCCTTTCTAGTCCACATCACTTTCTGTATCACAAAATGTCTTACTGTTGGGCGAAGGGTTTGAGCATCAGCTTGTTGTGTGAAATTGCCAAATCAATAGTGCATCCGGAATGATTGAATCCCACTTGAAAACATCAGCAGCCTGGAGATGCCCTCTCTCTCTTTCAATATGTAAGCAAACCCGTTGAACCTATTACATCTTTAAAATTCCTCTTGTGTTTTCTTTTGGACAAGTTTAGTCCGTCGGCCGTGAGTCATATATGGAATAATTCTTCTGGCTTCCCTTGTTTATCTTTCATTGGCACTGACAATATACCGTTGGTAATGTTAGAGGAGGGCCGCACACCCGTATTGTTGATGCAATTACGGTACTTTGCTCTGAGCAAGTGAGGTTAGTCATGTATTTCACATATTTAAGAGAGGGTCGGTTCCAAATAAACGTCCTTTCGTATGGGGGAAAACCTCTGCAGGGCTTGTAGCTCACATGGCCAGGGAAACTGAGAAATGTCACTTGAATCATCTGCAGTTCTTGCTTGCTGGAATGAGTATGGCACCCCAAGATGGACCAAGCTCCAGTTCACATTGCAGCCTCTTCTGAATCAGCACCTGCCTGCCCACCCCCCATGTTTAGAGGCTGACTGTAGCTGCAGCTGTCAGAACCAAGACCTTCAGGCCCATGTGCAGTGCTGGATCTATGTATAAGCCAAACAAGCTATAGCTTAGGGCCCCACTCTCTTGGGGGCCCCCAAAAATTTTAAAGCAAAAAACCTGGATGTACATTTCCAAAATATAAGATAAAAAACAAATAAAATAAAACCAACATACAGCATTTTGCGTTGTGTAGGCTCCTGTGGTGTAAGCTATGGGCCCTGCCTGCTAGCCTGCTCCCTAAAATATCACTGGTTTGCTCATTTCTATATATAGGGTGCCTACATTCTGCTATTTATAATTATTAGTAGTTTGCATCATATATTTACACCTATTAATATTTCATGTTATAGCAAGTTTCTAGAGACTAGATTATGAGTCTTTGTAAATTGTGTTTCTAAAGGAACTTTTGTTATTGCCAAATGCCAAAGTGTTTGCATTATTAAGTTTGTTATGAATAAAAAAAACATTTTCAGTTAGAGCTTAATAATTATTTCACTATTAATAGACTTCTTAATTGTATTTCAGTTCAACAATTACTTTGATAACATACATATTTTGTTATGTGCAAATGGCTCTAGATACCTATTAGGTCCATAAATTACCATATAGCATATATTCAGCACAAAAAACAATGACAAATTGTTGTTGACAAAGACAGCTGGACAAATAAAGGGCCCCATTACCTTCAGTAGCTTAGGGCCTCATCAAACTTAAATCCGGCCCTGCCCATGTGGGCATCCCTGGGCCAGTCTTCTGGTCACCCAGCACTAAATCACCCACTCTTGTGATTTCTTGTAACAGCAGCAGAGAATAAGGAAGTTGTAGAGAAAGGATCTCCTGATCGTGTCTTGGTTCTGTTATGTACTGAAGTTCTCACCCTGGGCCAGCAGGGGGATACTGTAGATAGTTTTTACTCAGGTCCACATATGCAAATAAGGGATTGAAAGTGACATTCAGTGATTAGATAGTTACAGAAAGTGTTACAGTTGCATTGTAGTGGCGCTCTATATAAGACTGGCTGAACCCTTCAGTTCAGTTCTGTTCTGGCCTGTGAATAAACCAGAGCTGTTTGAAGAATCGCTGTGTTGTCTGATATGTTCACCCACAACTTAACAGGTTCCTCCTTACCGCTGGCTGTTTTTGGAGGTGTGAGGGAATGAGTAAGCAGGTGCACAGGCAATCCCTATCACAGATGTTTTCAACAAGACAAAAGAATGATACTCCCATCTCCCCTCCCCCCTTTCTCTCCCCTTTCTTTTCCCCCAACTGCAAGATGTCCGTGACATTCGTGTCTCATACTGAAGATAAGCAAACTGTGAAAAAGACTATGAACTGAAAGTGGAGATGCTATATATGTACCATACTTTTCCTTCTTTATTTATTTTGTAACACAAGAAAATCTACAATAAACTATTTTTTAAAATAAAAAATCAAGACTGAAAGACAAGAAGAAAATTGTATTTAATAATAATTTTAAAAACGAGGTTTGTTTCACAGACATGTGCCCCCAGATTTATATGCCTGTGTTCTGTCTTCAGACTAATAAAATAGGAAGGTAAGAAGATCCCTAGTGAATCAGCCCATCTTTCTGCAGCCGCCTAGTCTCACGGTGGCCAGCCAGATGTCTATGGGAAGCCTGCAAACAGGACCAACAGCACTCTCTGCCCTCATGATTCGCAGCAACTGGCAGGCAGAGAGATACAGCTCCTGGCAGCAAGGGCAGACCCTCCAACATTTCTCCGATGAAAACAGGGATGTCCCATTCCATAATGATTATTTTACTATTTACAACCAACATATCAAATTGGGTTCCCCAGCACTCTGGGCAGCTTCCAACACATATAAAAACATAACACAACATTAAACATTTTTTTAAAAAAACCTTCCCTGTTAAGTTGTGGGTGAACATATCAGACAACACAGCGATTCTTCAAACAACTCTTCTTTATTCAGAGGCCAGAACAGAACTGAGCTGAAGGGCTCAGTCAGCCTGCTTATATAGAACTCCAGTACAACATTACTGTAGCAACTTTCTAAAAATATCCAATCACTGAACGTCACTTTCGATCCTTCATTTGCATAACTATCTACAGTATCCCCCTGCTGGCCCAGGGTGAGAACAGACAGCTCGGGGGTCAGATAACCCCATACCCTCCAACATATCTCCGATGGAAATAGGGACGTCCTAAGGAAAAGTGGGACATTCTGGGATCAAATCAGAAACCGGGGTGGCTTCTCTAAATCAGGGACGTCCCTGGAAAATAGGGACACTTGGAGGGTCTGGAAGGACTCATGCACTTTTTCGCTTGACCCATGTTTTGATCCTGTTGTGTACCAATTAATTCTCCTGGGTCCAAGCGCTTTCCTTGTTGTTCTGCGGCTGTGCCTTACGAAAAACCCGATCTTACCAGCTGAAATGGATCTTATCAGATGCATGGAAAGATTTTGCTTGGCCAAGCTTCAACTCAACAGAGAATTTATATCTGGAGAGAAGGGTGTCCTGCTGGTTCTCTGCATCCCACCAGGTTCTCATTATGCCCACTATATCAAGACCACCCTCAGTCTTGGCTGGGGAGAGTGGGATACAAATAAAAGTTTATTATTATTATTATTATTATTATTATTATTATTATTATTATTATGACGCAGCAGATTGAAATCCCTGCTCAGTCATGAAGCTCAGTGGCCCAGCCTAGGGCCAGTCATGTGCTCTCTGTCCGGCTGACTTCAAAGGTCATTGTGAGGATGAAATGGGGGAAGAGGGAACTGTGTCTGTTGCCTTGTGTTCCTTGAAGGAAAAGTGGGGTAGAAATGTAACAAATCAAATAAATTTGTCCAAAGGTTTCCACATTCAAGACCTGGCATTTTTATTGTTGTTTTAATGGGGGCGCAGGGGGTGGTTTTCAGGTTTGCAGGGCTCAGACGTACCCCGACGTAAGGCCTATCCATAGTGGTTAGCACTGGGATAGATGGATCAATGCTCTGACCAAGTTGACATTTCAAATATCAAATAAAACGAGTTTGAATTTATTTCCACTTCTGGGTTAACAGTGAAAATTCACGATTTTCTATTTTTAATTTCACTCGTTGATTTGGAATTCTCGGTCCATTTTGCCTCCTTTTTATTAAAACTCAGCTTCCTCGTAACTTAAAACACACACAATTATCATCTTACTATTTACGTCAGCTGGTTTTAAAGCCTGCATACCAGGAATAGCAAGTTGTGTTCCTGGCTGTCTTAAGTACACGCTGAATGGCATTCTGGAAATTATATTTACTGCTTCAAGCTGTCTGCATCGAAGGACTCCCCCCCCCTCCCCCCAAGCCATCATATTTTTACTAAAAACAGTTTGAGGTAAATTATTTGACATGAGATAAATGTGAAATAGGCTGCACTGCTTATTTCCTGTGTATTATTTGGAAAATAGGATGACCTTTCAAAGCCGCTAACAGGCACGCTTCCTTTCTGTGTGCTATGAATAAAAACTTCGGGTTGCCTCTTGCTGTTTCCATAAAACTGATTTTTTTTTTTAGTCTGTGGTGGTGGTTTGCTTTATAAAAATAAATTAAAAGCAACTATTTTTTCAAGAAAGGAGGTAAACATTTTCTTCACGTTTCTCAGTCTGTGGACACCTAGGCAGATCACTTATTGGGTGCAGCAGCAACAGGAGTTTTGCTTTGAAATATCAGTACAACTCTTGATGTCAAAGGGGAGAAAAATACTTGGATGTCCTTAGTTCTGCTTTTCCTTTCTCAAGTGTACACACGATTATCAAACATAATAGGGCATAATTTTACATAACTAGCAAATGGCGCCCTGAGCTAGTATACAAATCATACCTGATTGAATATCACTGTTCCCGAACTGCTGTTTAATCAGATTTCTTTTCGGGTTACATGAACAAAAAAATAATAATGTTGGTTTTTAATTAAATGAATATACAGGAATGACATTTGAGAAGATAATGCTGCTGCTTCTATTACCCTCAGTGGTACTAATAAGACGTGACAGAGCGTTATTTGATACCACTCAAAATCCCACTTGAATTTCTCTCTCTCTCCTCATCAGTCTCTGCTGAGTGATTTGGGGACTTGGTTTTTATGAGCTGTGTCCATGGCGTCGCTTGTTTTTGCCCACTTTTTTGTCACAGTGGGGATATATATACATATGTGTGTGTGAGATATATATATATATATATATATATATATATATATATATATATATATCTCACACACACACACACACGAGTCCAGTCTAACAGTTAGCATTTATTTATATATTTTAATAGCTGGTCAGGTGGAAACCAAATGCATTTTAATTTAAGTGATCCATCTTCCTAAGCCTTTCCAGCAATTAAAGAAACATCGTTATCACAGATCTCAGCAAAAGTCATTTATATCTATCTATTATCTACCTATCTCAGTCCTGAAATAGTTGACAGTTTGAATTTACATCCCATTTAAATCAGTGGCTTCTATGAGGACTGTACAATGAGGAAGTGGAATGTAGTTTAAATATTGTAAATATTAAATTTATGAAACTAATAATCCTATAAGCATGGCTGGCTTTCTCTGTACTGGACCAGTATGTGAACATGGAGGTCAATGGGCTTAACAGAACATAAGACAAGCTGTGCACGGTCAGGCCAGAGGCCCATCTAGGCCAGCATTGTATTCTCACCATGACCCAAAACAGGACCCCTCTCACTACTCCCAGCAAGTGGTATACAATGGAGGTTGTTGTTGTTTAGTTGTTTAGTCGTTTAGTCGTGTCCGACTCTTCGTGACCCCATGGACCAGAGCATGCCAGGCACTCCTGTCTTCCACTGCCTCCCGCAGTTTGGTCAAACTCATGCTGGTAGCTTCGAGAACACTGTCCAACCATCTCGTCCTCTGTCGTCCCCTTCTCCTTGTGCCCTCCATCTTTCCCAGGATCAGGGTCTTTTCCAGGGAGTCTTCTCTTCTCATGAGGTGGCCAAAGTATTGGAGCCTCAGCTTCACGATCGGTCCTTCCAGTGAGCACTCAGGGCTGATTTCCTTAAGAATGGATACATTTGATCTTCTTGCAGTCCATGGGACTCTCAAGAGTCTCCTCCAGCACCAGAATTCAAAAGCATCAATTCTTCGCCGATCAGCCTTCTTTATGGTCCAGCTCTCACTTCCATACATCACTACTGGGAAAACCATAGCTTTAACTATACGGACCGTTGCTGGCAATGGAGGTAGAACAATGGAGGTAGAACAGGAGAAAACCAACTTTATTTCAGATTGCGGCCATTCTCTATGGTCCAGGCCTGCAACAGGGTTTTCTAGAGACTCTTTGAAAAGGAAGTGAGCTGTGTGCTGGTCCAGCATCTTCTTCCTTACTGCTAAGTTAGCCTGCTGAGAAGTTATTTTATGACAGATCTCTTCTGCCTATCTAGTTTGGCAGCTGGGAGTCCTTATGTGCCAACGTTCTACTAATAAAAATCGGGACATGGGTTTTGCACCTCTTTCCCAAAGCCTTGTAAGCTTCTGCCTGGCTTAGGAAAGAAGGGGCGATGCTCTGGCAGGATGTGAAAGACCTCCTGCCTGCTTCCCAAAGCTGGGCAAGTGCTTGGTGACTTATAGAAAGAGGCAGGAGGGCTCCAGGAACCTGTCAGAGCCTCCTTCCCAAAGGCCGGGAAATGCTCCTTCACAATGTCACTGCAGGAGCTGCTTCCATGAGCCCAGTCCACAGCCAGCACAAAATCGGGGTGCCTTCAAAGAAAGCGTAGCTGTCCCAGTTAAAATGGGGTACCTGAAAGGTTTGGGAGTCTAGACACTACCCTTCTTGAGGCCTCTGGGCAAAACCCGTTCCCCCATGGCTGACCATATTGGGGGTGGGAGGGAAACCACAACAAATAAAATGGACCAGTTATTTCTCTACCCACAACTTTGTAATATCTATTGTTATCTGAAATCAAATTTTCTGATGTCTCAGGCTGTTCAAAGAGTCAGCAATGAGTCTAGGTAGCAAGAGGAAAACAGCAACACTTGAGCTGTAAGAAGAGGGGAGGGGATTTGCAGATGGAATTGGTCCAGATGGTGAAAAAGGGTTCTGGGTTCTGCAAGCATGTGGGAAAGTAGCTACTTGCTCCCCTTTGCTCAATGTGTACATACGTGTTGTTGTTTTTAAAAGAACATACGTATTGCACAAACACTAGAGGCTCCAATAAACTTCTCACACATCCATACCTGCAAAAGGCTGGCTTGAAATTTCCTATTATTTGCAGAAGGTCCTAATATGAAAGTGAAGGGATGGAGGTGCAACGCGAGGTCATGCGTGTGCAGCAATTGTTCAAAACATTACTCTGAAAAAGAGAAACGAGAAGTGGAGCACGTGGTGACTCTTTGCAGTGTTAAAATACCTTCCTTGGGGAACCACGTGCCGCAGGGTCTGTGGGGAAGGAGGTGGAAGTGGCCGACAAAATCCACGCCGCTTCCCCCCCCCAAAAAGGGAGGCTTATTCTCCTGCAGGATTACTGTCTTTTGCAACCCTGGAATGGATTAACAGGGTAGAAAAAGATGTGTTTCATTGTAAGCCATGAAAATAACTTGACTTAATAAATTAGCACTTTCATTGCCTGGTGGTTGGGAATGGAATACAATTCCGACTTTTCAAAATAGCCCGAACCTGACTAACATGTACTTATTGCAGCCGCTGTTGTGTTGTGTCTTGACTGTATCTGATTTCCCTCATGTAATCTGCTACCTACTTTTCTCTTGTTGTCATTGCTGTGTTTTATGGCTCTGCTTTGCTTTATGGACTTGTTAAACTGCAACAGGTTTTTTCTTTTCTTTTCTTTTCTTTTCTTTCCCCCTCCTCTGAAAATAACTTTTTATTAGAAGCTTAAGGAAAAACCGTGGAATGTTGAAAAAGAAAAGCGCAGAAACATTACAACGTTGTGCAAATTTCTTTTGGCCAGAAAAAGCCAAGAAATATTGGCACACAGAAACACAGCCAGAGCCTGCAGGATAAAATCCAACTTATGATTAAACTGGAATTTAAATTCCTGTGATGTTGTTCTTCCCACGTAGCCTTTGGGAAGCAGGGAATGTTGCACAGATTTATGTTAATTGTTGACAGAGGCATCACACACACACACACACACACATACACATACACACATAGCATACATATAATGTCTCTGCCAACAGTCAACATACATTATCTAGTCAAAAAAAAGATCAGAACATAAGAAGGGCCCTCAGGATCAGGCCAAATGCCTGTGGAAAGCCTGCAAGCAGGACATGAGGAGAACATGCTGCCCACTCGCGATTCCCCGGCAATTGGCAATGAGAGGCATACTGCCTCTGACTGTGGATATAGAACATAGACCTGATACAGAAAGTCATGGATTCAGTTCCTGGCATCTGAAACCCTGAAGAATCTCTGCCAGTCAGCATAGATCAATAGTCTTCTAGCTTTTCAGGCCGAGGAGCAACTTTTAAGCCAGACATGCATTTGGGGGCCCATTTCTTAATTCTTACTCTTTTCACCATATGAAAAATGGGCCTTTTCTGCAGTGGCTCGCCGTTTGTGGAATGCCCAGGGAGGTTCATCTGGGGCCTTCATTATACATCTTTAGGCGCCTGACAAAAACGTTCCTCTTTAACCAGGCCTTGGGCTGATTGACATCAAATGCCCTTTTAAAATGTGGGGGGAGGAGGATTATTGGGTTGCTTTTGTTTTTATTACGTATTTTGGGTTTTTATATTGTGATTTTATGTTGTAACCACCCTGAGACCTGCAAGTATAGAGGAGCATACAAATATTATTATACAATATTATACAATTATTATTATTATTATTATTATTATTATTATTATTATTATATTGGCCTGAATATAAGCCACACTTTTTTTCCAACTTCCGACCGTGAAAAATTAAAGTGCAGCTTAAATTCGTGACCTTACAAAAATTGGCTTTTACGAAATCACTGCTGAAACAGACATATGGTAAAACGGAACGGGTGTGAGTGCCTACAGAATTTTAAGGGAGCGGCTTATATTCGGGTATTGTCTTTTTTTCTCCCCCCCCCCTTGAGTTTTAAAGGTGTGACTTATATTCGGGTGCAGCTTATATGTGGGCCAATACGGTATTTTTATTATTATTGTATGGTGGTAGGGCTGAGGTAGGGCTGCCATTCGTCCAAAATTTCCCGGACATAGTTGGGATTCAGCTGTCGGAAACAGTGTCCGGGTGAAAATCATTGAAATGTCTGGGGAAAAGCTCAACAACTTTTGTGTCTGGATTTTCACTGTTTGAAATATGGCAACCCTAGACTGCGGTTACAACCCACCTCAGATTAGGCCGTAGCCTGATAATAGTGTAGACAAAATTGAGGTACATGTAGGAGGGATAGGGGATAAATTCCATTCAGTTCACGCTGAAAGGTGAACCCATCTAATTCTCACTTTTCGAAGCAATACGTGAATCGAAGCACAGCCATCTTTCGAAATTTTCAATTCTGCTGATTTTGCAGTGCCATTTTCCAGCCAATTAATATTTACAAGAATGCACACACTGGGGTAAAGTCTGCATAAAACTACAAACAGCATACAAAATTCCATCATATTAGGGAAAATGCTAGGCAAAAATGTGTATGTTAGGCACGGTCACATACCAAAATGTGTATATTAAGAAAAATTCCCTGATGAATTTTCATGAGGACTTTTCCCCACAGACACATATTAAAGGAAACTGGTGTGCAAATGTGGAAAACTGAACTGAAGATTGGAAAAATGGGAAACAGAGAGAAACATATTCACTTTGCAGGAAAGTATGTTTGCCTTTTGTAAAAAGGAGGCCAAACAGACACAACCCACTTGTGCCTAATGCTAAAGAAAACAAAAAGCAAATGTAAAACATTCTATGCCCAACAGTACAAATTGTTCAAAGATAGTTTTATCAGTGTGTGAAAATACAATCCCAATAAATCTGCCAAGGTCAATAAGACAGAGGGGTGAATGGCTGCACGGGTGTGATAAACGTGCACACCTTGCGCCACAAGGAAATGTGTCATATATCTCTAAATAGAGGGTCTTTGGGGCCTCACTGACTCACTCACTGATGGGGCTATCAGTTTGTGAAGGTACTTCTGCAATACATAGAAAGCTGGGATTTGGCATGTACATCGTGTAACACATCACAATTACTATAAAAATTATGGAAAATGGGATGTTTTTGAGTTTTCTCCCTGGAAACTCATGACATGATATCTGTATCATACCAGCTGCCAGCATTTGAACATCGCACAGAGCAAGCCAAGGCACAACTGAGATAGACATTTCTAGGTTTGGGGAGTTCTCCAGCACACAGCTCAGCTTGGAAGTAAGTCCCATTGGGTTGGATGGAGTTTACTCTCAGGTAAGTGGGTATAATAAGCCTTAGAAAGGTCATTCTGAAAATGAGACAAATCCTAGGCATATTTTAATATCAGTCAGATGGAGAAGGGAGGCAATTCTGGAAACATGCGCTTCCCAAATGATGGTATTTATCCTGCTCCAATCAGATGCAACACAACCTTGGGAAGATGGGAATTCTCCTCTGCAGCAAAATATACATTCAGCCCGATCAATAGAGCCCAGATGAGCCTCTGCTTAGATGTGTATGCATCTCAATGAACACAGCATTGGCCAAATACTCCCGTGCTGCTTCTCACATGGATCTGTACTGCCAGACCAAAGTAAATGTTTGCGTAAACGTAGCAGAGGTTGTTTCACTAGACCCTACAAACTAGCTCCCATGCTCTGGCATGGAATATTTCATTGGGCCCAACAGAGAACTGTCCTCATGATTAAGGCTGCAATCCTCTGCTCACTTACACGAGTGTGAACACACTACTGAACTCAGTAGAACTTCAGGAGTAATAGCCACACATGGGACAGGTTTTCACAACTGCCCCTCCTTCCCCGCTCCCAGTAAACCTCTTGCATTCTAAACAGGGGGTGTTTTTTTTCCAGCATGGGGACATGTGGATGGGGAATTTCCCAGTGACCAAACCCTGTGGCAGATCCAGATGCTAACCCTGTCCCCAGATCTGCTCTGGCAACACCGAATATTACAGGAGACCAGGATGCACATCCTGCTCATCTTCCAATCGGATACACAGCATCTTCTGCCAGCAATGCCCTTCTGCATTTCTTATTCAGTCTTTATGCAACGTTTAAGGAAGCTCCCAGGACACTCTGTAACTGATCTTAACAATGGCCACTCTCAAAACAAAGGCACTTCAAAGGGAGAGTGCAACCTGAAGCTACTGCATTATAATTCATGAATAGGTCACTTCTATCCCTTATGATGACTCAGGAGAAAAGTGTATGTGTGTGTCTCTCTGTGTGATTAAATCACTTTACATGTGAGTGTACCAATGCCAGGATACCTGTACTATCACCATTTTGCAAATGGTCACCGTTTATAACATAATTGCCCTTCCCAGTACATCCTGCATTTCATAGTCTTCCATGCTCACTGTTTACAATGTGCTCTGCAGCTGACCAAGCACAAGAGACTCCCCACTTACACAGGGGTTATGTTCCTGGGTACCGTGCATATACATGAAATTGTATATTGTATGAACGCCATCTGAAAAGCCTGTGAACACCTTCTAACCCTCTGGAAACCGTTATCAGACTGGCGTCTGCTTAAAACGATGGTATCTGCTCCCCTCCCAAAATGAGCCAGCATTTTAAAATTCCCACAAGGCCTCCTTCCGTCGCTTCAGAGCATAGTGAGGAATTCAAAATGGTGGCCACTCGGCACTGATGAGCACTGGGGCCACCGAGTCGCAGGTGAAAGGTGCTAGGCAAAGGGGTCCACAAAGCAGAAAGTGAGGTATTAAGCAAGTGAGGTATTTGAGTGAGATATTAAGAAGAACCCTGGTTCCAACCGCACCTCTGTCATGAACTCGCTAGTTTTATTTTCATTTTTTCCCCATTTCCATTTATTCCTTCATCCATCGGTACATCCGTCTATTGTATTTGCATCCCATCGTTTCCCTCCAGGGAGCTCAAGGCTGCATACATGGTCCTCCTCCACCTCTCCATTTTATCCTCACAGCAACCCTGTGAGGTGGGTTAGGCTGAGACACAGTGACTGGCCCAAGGGCACCCAGTGAGCTTCATGACTGAGTAGGGATTTGAACTCTGGCCTACCAGCAGTGCTGGATCGAGGGCGGTGCAGGAGATTCCTCTGCACAGGACGCTGAGATGAGGGGGCACAAAATAATACTAATACTAATAATACCTGTATTCATATGGTTGCCTACGGAGAATATCCATTAAAAAGGAATTTTTGTGAAAATTAAGAAATATTTAGCGGGGACACCAAATGTTGTCCTCACACAGGGCGCCAATTACCAAAGTTCATCCCTGCTCCCAGATCCTTGTCTGACCACTACACCACACCGGCTCAATCCAACCCAATATTTTCCACGTTTCCCCTGACCCTTATACTATAGGGTAAAATTGTGTCAAGCCTGCATTACAGGGGAGAATGTGAGATCATAGAATCAGAGTTGGAAGGGACCACTAGGGTCATCTAGTCCAGGGGTCAGCAACCATTTTCAGCCGTGGGCCGGTCCACCGTCTCTGAGATCATGTGGTGGGCCGGACTATACAGTCATACCTCAGGTTACAGCCACTTCAGGATGCGTTTTTTTCGGATTATGCACCGGCCGAAACCCGGAAGTGCCGGAATGGGTTACTTCTGGGTTTTGGCGGTCGTGCATGTGCAGAAGCGCCGAATCACAACCCATGCGTGTGCAGACGCGCTGCTGAGGGTTGCGAACACTGCGGGTTGCAAATGTGCATCATGTTCGCAACCCGAGCATCCACTGTATTTTGGAAAAAAAACAACCTAACTTATTCCTATGCCCCACAAATAACCCAGAGATGCATTTTAAATAAAAGGGCACATTCTACTCGTGTAAAAACACACTGATTCCCGGACCATCCGCCAGCGGGATTGAGAAGGCGATTGGGCCACATCTGGCCCATGGGCCTTAGGTTGCCGACCCAGATCTAGTCCAACCCCCTGCAGTGCAGGAATCTTTTGCCCAAGACCCTGAGATTTAGAGCCTCATGTTCTACTGACTAATTAACAGCACTTCAAAAATGAGAGACACTGTGGATCTACTACAGTGAGAGAGAAAAGGGTCATTTCATTCATTTCACTGAGGCCAGTCATTTATTCAAAATGTGTTTAAGGCAGGGCGGGGGCGCGCGCGCGCACACACACACACACACACACACACGCACGAACGCGCAGGGAACGCAAGCTAAAAACAACAAACCATTTAGCTGGGGAGAGGGGGGTTGAGTCTGCTAAATCTGCTTTGGCCGCTAGAGGTCGCGGGGAAAAGCGATGACCTGAGACCCTGAATCAGCAGACTTGTTGCTTGTTTCTGCTATCGCAGCTGGATCTTGGGTTATGTTAATGCTGAATGATCGTTACGCACATCCCTCCCCGCGGTGACCATAACAATGAATAAGGGCTGACATTTCAGAAATGTTCTTTAGCATTATATATTATTATTATTATTATTATTATTATTATTATTATTATTATTATTAATATTATTATTATTATTATTAGGCCGGCGAAGGGAGGGAAATAGATCTCCAGGAATAATCGAGATGTGACGTTTCCTCCCCCCCCCACTTTATTCTCCAAAATCTGCTTTTCATTGGGTGGGAAACGGGCTGGGTGGGGTTCAAATCTTTTTTTTTTACTGTTGCAAAACGAGCTTCGTTAATAGACTCCTCGCCTTGGAAACAATGGACAGCGCTTCCTTCTGCACACACAGCAAACAGGCTATTATTGTCACTACATTAAATCTGCAAAACGGCCCTGGATCCCTCGCGCGTCACTCCGCCGCCGCCCCCCCCCCTTTATTCCTCCCGATGGTACACAATGACGTGTCTGACATGTCGATAAAGATCGCAGGCTGCAGACCTCTCTCTTCTGATCTCTTGCAACGGGGGTGGGGGGGCTGCCTGAAGCCGTTCCTTATCAAGAGCTTTTTTAAAAAAGGTTTATTTTAAAAGAAAGGAAGCGAGCGCTCCAGTCCCCAACCTGCTTGCATTCCCGGCGGTGATCAAGGAATTTACGCCCCAATAAAAGGGGGGGGGAGTTATTATTTTTTAAGGGAGACTGCAATTGCAGAGTCGAGCCACTTGCGGTAGTGTGTAGCAATTAGCCGATAAATTTGCTGACTAAAGTACTAGCTAAACCATGGATTATTGAAGTCAGGTCAGGGAAGAAAAGGCGGGGGGGGGGACCCTGCTTCAGTTTGCTGATGGAAAAAATAAATAAATTACGGGGAACGAGGGTTGCCGAACCGAGGTAATTGTTGCACCTGAAGCTTTGCTGCCTAATGAATGGAGTCATTATAGGGTGAGTTAACTCACCTCCATCTCTCCCCCCGCGCCGCCGCCGATACGAGAGATAAGAAATAAAACCCCAACGCCATTTATGCGCTGGTTTCATCTCTTGAAAATTATGAAGCGTGTAGGTGTTTTGGGACTCTCGCGCGGTTTCAGGCCTTTTCACACGTGACGGCAAACCCGGGTCTGTGCTTGAGGAGGGGAATGAGCAACGTAAGCCTAACGATACCGACTCAGGAGGAAGTCCTATCAAATTCAGTGGGGCTTCCTCCCAGCCGGGCGTAAATCCTATCAAATTCAGTGGGGCGAAATGGGGTTAGGATTGCAACTTCGGTGCTCTTGAGCAAGCCGGTAACTCAGCGGGAGTTGCTTCTCTCTTTGAGCGTCCAGTTTGCTGCTCTGAGTGTGCACGTGTTTGCAATATTCAGACATTACGTAAGGATGCACAAGACCTTCGTAACGTGTGATCCCTCAAATTCAAACACAAAACCCCCAAAGGTCGTCTGAACGAAGCAGAACACACTTTAATCGTCCTGAATGCTGCAAGCCTTCCTTCCTCGTGGCCCCAGTTATGAGTATTTTGATATTAGCAGAGTGAACGAGGCATCTCTCTCTCTCTCTCTCTCTCTCTCTCTCTCTCTCTCTCTCTCTTCCTCCCCTCCCCTTGTTCCCCGTCAGTGTCTGGAGCCTTACATCTGCTGGGGTGATTGATGGAGCCTTGAATGCAACGTTATTACTCTCTCGCAAGCCGAAATCAAACAGGCTATTAACTACATTACTTCAAAGAACACAGTTCTCAATACAATCTACTTATCTTAATTGAAACTTTCTCTGCATGGGTATTTGTAGAGGGAGATAATTTATAGGTGCGGGGCGGCGGCGGCCGCAGGCGTCACGATTGAGGGGGGAAGGAGAGGCCACGCACCCTAAAAGTGGGGGGAGAAGAATACATATATATATTCGGGGGGGGGACTAGTTTCCTAAACGCGGGGGAGGGGGGGTCCTTGGGAATTTGATTATTCCTGAGATTGAAAGATTCCCACCCCCCGTGGCCACTTGTTAACACCAGGGGGCAACTTTTCTCTCCTTTCCTCCCCCCCCCTCTAAATTCTGCTAGATTTTTCTATTTTCCCTATTAAGGATGACGCAAACCTCCTGCTTCTACCTCTAAGAACAGGCCGACAATGATACATACAGGATTTGCAATTAGCCACAGTCACTTTCGGATTGCAACTTGCAATTTAGACTTATAGAATTGTGGAGTTGGAAGGGATCCCAAGGGTCATCCAGTCCAACCCGCTGCAACGCAGGAATCTTTTGCCCAAAGTGGGATTCGAACCCGCGACCCTGAGATTAAGGTTTTCTTGCTCTACCGACTGGAAGTTGCTTCCTCTGTCGTGCAAAACGTTATTGCGATGGAAAGAAGGGGTGGGGGTGGGGCAGGATGTTTAGTAAGAATAATAGTAATAATGATAATAATAAACAATGCATGGATAGCTCGAGGGCTTGTTCCCTTTTGTACAATTTGAAGTTCCCTGTATATACGCCGCTCCTGCGGCACTGCTTATACAGGAAACTGACTCAGTCAATCTTCAATGCGATCTTGGTGTGTTTTTTTAATATTCTGCAATTCCAGTTCCTTAAAAAACCCCGGCTTAGATGTTTACCAGAACAATGCAGAAACTGAAGACGACCCATGTATTAATCACAAGGAGGGGGGTGGGATTTTGAATGCTCCTGCCCGCAGGGTCACTTCCCTCGCTTACTCTAGAGTAGACCCATTGGACCCAATGGCGCTACTCTCGACTAAACGGATCGCTCTCTGACTTGGCGGGTTTCGAAAGGGCGGTGGGTGGAGGCGTTATTCAGCGAAACGCAATCTCGAAACGTTTACTCAGAAGTAAATCCCCGGGGTTCAATAGCGCTTACTCCCACGTAACTACTGCTCCTGGAACTGAACGTCTTCTAGGAGACTAAGACCCATTGAACTCTGTGGGATCTCATGTCCAATAAAACATGCCATGGGATCGGGCTACAAACCAGTTCAAGATTGCAGGCTGAGAGCCCGATCCCGTGCAGGGATATGTACGTCCGGCTCAAACCCACACGCGTCTGTCTAGGAAGAGGCTGTGATATCGGCTTAAACGCGAGCAATCCGGCTCAACTGCTTTGTGAATCCGGCAATTAACGTAACTGCAGCGAGTTGAGAAGGCAGCGAGGGAGGAGGAGGAGGAGGAGAAGGAGAAGAAGGAATATATAAATATTGCTTTTTTAAAATCGCCTGTATTTGGCGGCGCTGTACTGGCCCTTTAAATTATTAAAATAGTTTTCGACAGCTCTCCGCTCTTTGGCAAGGGGACTTTTTATTACTTATTGTAATTTGAAGCTCTGCCATGTTCTCGCTCTCCCCCTCTCCTTTATCTCCTCCCCTGTATGGGAACAGGCAAGAGATCTTGTTTTCTATTGCTGCCCTAAAAAAAAAAAAAAGAGGGGGTGGATTAGATAAGGTTAACTACCCTAATTCGGATTGCGATCTGGAATGAGTAAACGAGGGGAAGGGGGCAGGAATCTGCCGTAAACCTCTTAAATCAATGAAGATCCACGTCCCACGATCTCGCGAGCCCCCCACCCCACCCCGATCGCCTCCTCGACTGTATTAATTTCATCCACGTGAATATAATATTCATTAAACTAATCCTGTTTCAACCCGGCGCTGTGACTTAGAGGTGAAACGTTGCGAAAGCGTTAAAAATAGCTTGCCAGTCATTTCGACATCCTGTAATTTTATCGCGGATCAGATTACAACTGTCATACTGTACAGACCTTTATTTCCCCGTATAGTACATCGTGCTTATTTCCCCCCCCCTTCCTTTTTTTCCTTTTTTTTTTTTTTTTGGAAGATCAACTACGCTAGCTTTGGTGCCAACGGTGTAAAATCTGGAGAGAGAGAGAGGAATGCACCATTTTCTATCAACACTGCGATGTGGGGGGGGGGGTAGCGCCTCCCTTCTATAGGCTGCTGGTGGGAAATCAGAGATCGCTGCTACTGGTGGTGTATTTTTTTTGCGTAGTTTTTTTTTACATTTTTGGCTATTTGATTGCATTCGCTAGCGCGGGTCTCTATCCCACGTTCCACCCCACCCCACGCACCCTGGTTCTGTGGCTCCCAAGTTTCCTTTTAGGGACGCTGCTTTGCAGAGCTCCGGAACAATCAAGCAAATAAATACCTCTATTACAAACAGCTGATTGTCTTATGGATGTGTGTGTGTGTGTGTTCCCTCCCCGAGCCCCGGCTACTAGTTTTAATTTCGGGATACATGGAACATTGTTTCCAAATGGTTGGCCCTCCCTCCTTCTCGCCCCCCCCCCCGAACTATTACTGAGAGAGAGAGGGAAAAAATCTGCATTCTCTGCCACTTTAAAACTCCGTATTCCCGTATCGCTTGGTTATATAAACACATTAGTATTTGAGCGCGCCCTTGCCCGAGATCTGCATTGTAAACACGTAACTGGGATGCGAGTGTGTGCGTGTACTTCGAAAATCGGAAGAATGTACACACGCCGATCAGGCGGAGCCCCGGGCCGAGCGGTCCCCACATATTGATTTATCATGCCGCGTTTATTGTTCTGTCCTCTTAATAAATGCAATCATAGCTCGCTGCCTGCTCAATATTGCTCGCAAGATCCCGTGATCGGGGGTGCTTCTGGGAGCCTTCGCTCACCGCTCCTCCTCCTCCTCCCCTCTCAAACCCTCTCTTTTGCAAAAGAGAACAAATGCATTAATATTTATATGTTTATATAATCGATAACCCACTTTCTCCCCCCAGCTCTCGCTCTCTCGCCCCCGTCCCCACGTTAAAATACTAGCACCAGGCATCTATTCTAACCCGATCAAGAGTTTCTTGGGGTAGGTGGGGGGAATATGGCAGTACGGGAACGTAATCTAACTATCAAACAAATCTACATGTCTAATAAAAGCAAATCTGTTAAAGAGAATTAGAAAGAAGAACAGCGCCTCTGACTCTCTGCAGGAAATGTTCTTTATATTAGACATATACAAGCAGGTCCTGTCAGATGAGCAGCTCAACTAGACCGCCTTTCCGCCCGGCAAAAATGGAACGGTCCTTTTGTCTGGCACTTCGGGGGCTCCGGGGGAATACGATCCTGTTTCTGCAGAGATTCGGGCGCTGCAAGATTTTTAAAAGCGCCCGAGACCCCGAATTTGCCTGGACCCATTGGCTTCTGAGCTGCGGTTGGGTTATGCATTGACCGGTATTACCTGTGCAGATCGGTAGCAGCCGGGCTATAAGCCCCTTGTTTTCTACGTGGTTTGGAAATTGGGGGTCGTGACCATCTCTCGGCGGGATTTTTGGATATTTTGGGCGAACCAGGGGTGTAAGGTTTGCGTTTTATATTGAGGCTCGGAGCCGGCTGCTGCGAGAGATCGCTTTTCCCTGCCAGGACCTGATGCAATCCATTCAAGCCAACAAGTTTGGAGAGAATGTTGAGTTCAATCAATTCAGAACGTCGAGATGGAGCCCAATTCAGTTCAGGTATTCGGTTCTCCTCTCTTCTTCGCCTCTACACCCCAGATCCCGGCACCCCGGATCCCCTAGACACCCACCTTCACCTCCCCCAAACTTTCCAAGAACTTTTCCCCTGTAATTACCATTCCACCCCCTCTTTTTTTTAAAAAAAGCCTTTGCTGATCATATAGACTGAGACACACAGATTATTATAATGGTGACTGTGATCGGATTTTTTGCCCCCTTCGGAGGAAAACCAGCCTGGCTCCTCAACAAATCCCCTCCTCATCTTAGAGGTTGTGATATTATTTCTTAGCATGTGTTTGATTTATGAATGTCTTTCTCCAGTATGTTCTGATCAGAACTGGCTGTGTGTGTGTATGTTTTAAATGAATTGATCTGCGATTGCTGATTATTATTATTTTTCTCTCTCCTCCCCCCCCCATCCTCCTCCACCCCTTGTTTATTCCTTCCAGTGGGTCGGATCTCCGTGTGGTTTACACGGACCGTACATTTTCTACAAGGCTTTTCAGTTCCACCTTGAAGGCAGACCAAGAATTTTGTCCCTTGGCGATTTTTTCTTTGTAAGATGTAAGCCAGAGGATCCGATTTGCATAGCGGAGCTACAGCTGCTGTGGGAAGAAAGGAGTTCCAGGCAACTTTTATCCAGCTCCAAACTTTATTTTCTACCAGAAGATACTCCCCAAGGCAGAAACAGTGACCATGGCGAGGTAGTAAACATACGTTTCTCTCTCTCGGTGTGTGTGTGTGTGTGTGTGTGTGTGTGTGTGTGTGTGCCTGTGTCATTGTGTGTGTGTGTGTCTCTGTGTTCTCTTTTCCGCCTCCCCCTCCCTTGCTTGTAATGTTTATTAAAGGACAGGGTTGAAATGTTCCTTTCTGCCGGCAACGTGAGCTTCTGGTTTTTTTTAAGGGCTTGTGCCATTAAGGAAGGGCTGCAGCGGGTGGCTGCTGCCAGACTTTGCCTGTCATCTGTAGAAAGGAGGACTGCGCAGAATGTTCATATTTTAAAGCAAGCAGCCCAATAACTTGGTTGCCTCTG
This sequence comes from Podarcis raffonei, assembly GCF_027172205.1. NCBI lineage: Eukaryota > Metazoa > Chordata > Lepidosauria > Squamata > Lacertidae > Podarcis > Podarcis raffonei. The sequence continues at coordinate 28,497,538 of NC_070606.1, forward strand.
TGTTGAAGGTGATCTTTACTTACATCACCTCCTCCTCCTCCTCCTCTCTCCCCCCTTCCTCTAACGCTGCTGTCGAAGCGTCCTCGTCACATGCTTGCTGATTCCCCTTCGTTGCTTGTATTTGGGGGTGTCTACACCTCACCCCCCGCAAAGTGAATTTAAACATTGTACACCTCGGAAGGGTTTCGTTCCTCCCCCCCCCCGTTCTTCTTTTTTAGGGTGTGTATGTGTGGGTTTGGTGTTTTTTTTGGTCTTCAAGTATTTTTGATATGTTGGAAAGAAGGCGGAAATTACGAAATGGAGGCAGCGAGTGAGATCAAAAGCGATTTCGCTGGCAAAGACGTGTTGAATAAAGTGATAAATGACAGGTACTGGAAATAATACATTCAAATAACTTGCAGAGCTGCCTGGGCGGATTTCAAAGCGCTCCGGTGTGCAGTAACCAGCACAAACACGTTAAGCATTAACAGCGAGCCTCGCTTTGCTTTCCCCGGTCATGATTGTTATTATGCCTGCCTCAATGTACTGGCTTAACACAATTACTATAAAAAGTGGACATTTTCCAGAAAAAGCGTGGCGAGGGGTAGGAGTAGGGGGGGGAGTACAGATGTCTGAATGAGGCTTCTCTCGTAAGGCTGAGATCCCCATGCACGTTTCCTTGGAAGCCCCATTGAACACAGTTGAACTTACTTCCGAGTAAACTCGGGCTGCGCGGGACTTGCTTCCAAGCCAACCACGCCGGGATCAGGCACCCTTGGGTGGGGTGGGGCGGTTGCAGCCCCCTCCCCAGTCTAGCTTGGGTGCAAGATCGCGGACTTACTTTCGAGTAAGCAGAGGTGTGGCGTGTGTCTGTTTCGGGGACTGGCTTTGGTTTTTGCGCGTGTGGACTACCTTGTCAGGCTGCAGCCAATAAACTTTGAGACCCGAGAAAGTGCCCGGGTGCAGTCCAAAGGGGAAAACGGAGACGGGGGGGGGGAGAGTGGAGACGTTCCGATCGCCTGCGGGAGGCGGATCGGGAGAGAGAGGGAGGGAGGGAGGCGGCGGCGCTGCTGGCTCGCATTCACACTGTATTCTTCCAGATCTGTAATTTCATGTATGCCCGCAATTCCGCTGGCTACTCGAGTCAGCTGACTCTGCGCTGTGTTCCTGAGGAGGAACTATTTTAAGGGCCGGCGAAGAGCGGCGCTGTGTTTATGCGGAGAGAGAGAGAGAGAGGTGGGAGCATTTGCAAAGGCGCATCATCATCAGAATAATAACAATAGCCAGATGTGAGGCTCCTTGCAGGCGCGGGGGGGGGGTGAGGGGCAACAACCGGCCGAGCCGGCCTGCTTGCTTGCAGCCCTTGCCTCACGTCCACGATGCTGACCCCCCCACCAACCCACGTCGCCGCCGCCGCCCTCCTTTACAAGCCGAGCTGCCAGTTCCTTCAACAATCGATAGTCTGATGGAGTTAATTGTAGTTCCACTCCCCCCCCCCTTAAAGCCTCTCCTCTCTCCCCCATAGCAGCTCCGCGATCAAGACTCCTTTTGGATTATGCCTTCTTTAATTTCTTGTGTGAGGAGCCACGTTATGACCATTTAACATCCCCCCCCAGCCTAGAGAGTGCTTTAGTCCTGTACTCTAAATGTGCAGTTTTTGATTGATCGGCACCCTCTCCCCCCCCACGCCCTTTCTTGAATTGACATTTTGGAATATGGAAAAGTTGTTGGAGGGGCAAGAATGGTTAGGACTCCAGAAACTCTGTCCAGGTTGACCCCCCTTTGCAGACATCTCATGGCTTCCCCCCACCCTTCAACTTTCCCCTGCAGCTGTCTCTCCTCCCCCCTCCTCTTTTCACTAGTACTTATTATTTGCTTTTCAAATTTATTACTTCAACATGGTCTGTGATCTGGAAAGGGGAAGGATTAAATATCCTCTCCCCCCCCTCTCTCTCTCACCCTCCCCGCTTCCCCTTGAGAAGACTACAAGAATAATAGGCCACTAAACCAGACAGGAAACCATTGGAAATGTTATTGAATTGTTTTAAATTTAACACATCTATTGAAAACTTAGAAATATTTATACATAGGCATTTGAGTGCTGGCCTGATTCCGAAGTAAGTGCCACTTGGTTCAGTGAGGAACTGCAGGGCAATTCTGCACATATTCTCAGAAATTAATCCGCCTGGGTTCAGTTGGGCACAAGCACAATTTGGGCTATAGGCTGTTCTTTATGAATTGCTGAATAACCCCCTTTTTTCAGTGGGCTGAATCCAGGTGTAGGCTGCAGCCCTAACCCCACTTACTTGGGGTTAAGTTCCATTGAATTCAGTAGGACTTACTTCTGAGTAAACCATGTTGGGACTTAGTCATGCTTACAGTACAATGGGGGTTAAGTGACTCATGAGAAATTTTGTGTCCCATTGTTTCCAGTGAGTCTAAGCCAAACTGAGTCTGGAGTCAACTCAGTAAGACTGTCCTTTTCAACATGTAACTTGAGGAATGTAGTCTATACCAGTAACTTTCCAAAGGATAATAGGGGCACACTCCTAGGCAGACATACTTAGGAGCAAGCAGTATTGAGAGGTGTAAATGTGTGTATAACAGGGCTGTGTGACTGAAAGGGTTAAAAAATGTATTTTGAGATCTTGTTCAGTGAATACGAATACACACACACACACACACACAGAGTATATATGGAAGGGTGGGGGATGGGCCACAAATCATTTTAATATGCCTTAATGACCATCTCATGTTACTGTGGTATGAACATCAGAGGAAATTAATCCGACCATTACAAGCCAGAGTGTTCTTTTGATTCAGGGATTCTCATCTGAATCTGCATTCCTAATATTATGCATGATTTCAGGTTTTTTAAAAAATAAATAAGTAAATGCAAACTGCTAGCAATTAGCTGTATGATTATACTGGGTATATTTCATTAGAGGCCCTTGACTGAGGCGTCTCTGAATTATTCAGCCGTATGAGAAAATCATTTTTTATGGAGATAATAACACACCTTGAGATGATGCATGCAAATGCCTCGCATGGAATGCTTACGACTTGTATGTGAAGCAGGTATAGAAAATTTTCCTGATGTGGTTCAGTTTTACACCCCAGTGATGTAATTTTCCCCCGCTGGCCTCAGTTAGTCATTCATTAGCAGAGTAGCAGCAGCAGCAGCAGCAGCAGCAGCAGAAACAGCAACTGCACACACTGATACTTGTTTGGCAAGGAGCCTATAGAAACGTGTACTTAGAGCCAAGGCCTAGAGAGGGCAACATAACACTCCCATTAAGAACTGTACTTTGTTTTCACTTACTCTATTAACTTGTTTATAGACACCGAAATGATTTTTTAAATAAAAAAATCATTTATTTTAAATTGTTTTAGATGATAAAATTCCGTTCGTGAATGTTCAGCAGAGACAACTACGAAAAAGAAAAAAAAAGCTTGCTGATTGGCAGTTTCTTTCTTAAGGGAAACATTTCAGCATTCTTTCTCGGTACAGAGAGCAGTTATTTCAAGTAACTTAACCACAGTAATAATTCTTTTATGTAAATGACATCAACAGCTATTTCTGAAGCTGAGAGATGAGGCCGTTTTTAACAAAGTCTCATGTAACCCTTTGTACGTCTGCGTCCTGGACATGGAAGAATTGCGCTTGGTATAATTTAGAGAGAAAGCAACAGACAGGGCTTAGGGACAGAACTGTGTGGCAAAATATAATTATATGTTAAGCACAGTAGATAAAATGTGGTTGAGCTGCCCCCTCTCCCCGCTTTTCATTATGTGGATTGTAAATCTATGGTGTCAGCGGTTTTTTTGTGAGGTCAAAGGTCAACAGAGGCACTTGCTCTGAGCAAAACCAATGTTTAGCAGAGCACTGGATCTTATCACAGGCTGGTGATCAGCTTCTTATGAGATTGAATGATAGTCACATGTGTGCATGCATGTGTATTGCATGTCTGATGAGAACTGCAAGTGGTTATTTATGAATTTATCGGATTGGTAATATCCAAGCTGCATCTGTTTTATAGGATGAGGTCTCAAAGTGTGTGTGTATCCGGACTACTTTGTGCTATTCATTTACAGAAAGCAGTTCTGAAGAGAACAGTGCCTGTCAGTCTCACATGTGGGTTGTGAAAGGCACGTGGTTTTTCTGTTCTGCCATGTGTGTGCATGGTGAAATAGACGTGTACTTTTTTTTTTTTACCGTACAGGACAAAACTGCAGTGGGGTTCGGGTAGGAAATGGCATGCTGTGTGAACTGCCCCCCTGACAGTCAGATCACATGCTTGTTTACTGAGAAGTAATTTCCCCTAAGTTCAGTAGGACAGAAATCATAGTATGTACTGTACACATAGGCTTGTACCCCGATCCTGTGCATATTTACTCAGATGTAAGTTTCCAGTGTGTACAATGTGGCCTGTTTCCAGATAATTACGTGTAGCCTTGTAGCCTTAGTATGCTGCTTTTGATGACATATTTCAATGGACGGCTGTGTGTTTGGTTTGATTTGATCAGAGTTGAGTGCAAACACCAGCAACTCCTATTGTGCAATCCCTCTCATCCCCTCTGTGTTTATAGGTAACCAATTTAACTTGCGAAGCTAGAAAAGGCTCAGATCTAGTGAAAATATACTAAACTTTAAGGTATGAGAGTGGGAAGGGCCTAGCTACATGTCACATGTGTTCCTAGCAGCACTATCCTGTGGATATTTGCTCAAAAGTAAGCCCCATTGCATTCAGCGAAGCTTACTCGCAGCTAAGTATGCCAAGGATTGCAGTTTAATTCTAGACATTTTTATCTCCATGATCTTGATACCTGACTTGCCTAGCTTCTCAGGAATTGCTTTGAGTTAATATTTGCATTTTGAGACTAACTTTTAAGTATTGCTTCATGCCCAGCTGATATGTAATGTAATTCCACAAATTCACTTAAGCAAATCATTAAGAAAAGCAACACTATTTCAACTTCACATCAGCAGGACTACAGTTTTACTGGCTGAACAGCACAACCCTACTCCGAAGTAAGCCCCACTGAATTCAATGGGATTCAGTAAAATGATATGGAATTGCAGCCTTAGTTATGCATCTTATGAATATCAACAACGGATAACAGTAGCTTATTCCTGGAGCTCCACTGTCCCCCCATTTTCTTTTTTACTGATAGACTTCAGGTTGTAGTCCTCTACCCACTTACTTGGAGTAAGGGGATTTACTTCTGAGTAGACATGTATAGGATTGCACTGAAAGTGGAGTGGATTTGGAAGGGAATTGTACATCGAGTTCATCATGACAGAATAAGACCCATTTCTTGCGGAGGATGAGCTCACCACAGATGGTATGGTCTGTCGAATGATTTTAGAGTAAAAATGGTGGACCAACAGCAGAATCCTATTAATGTCTGCTCAGAAGTAATTCCTATTGGACTTAGTCCCAGTTATATGTTGAATGGCAGCCTCAAATCTGTTGTTTACATGTGCGTTTTGTTACAGTGTGTGTATGTGTGTGTGATGACTCATAGGTCATTCAGTTTGCAGAGTGCATACCTTCATCCAAGTCCCAGGTTAATTTCTGGCATCTCTCAAAGCAGAGCTAGGAATGGCATCCAGCTAAGATGTGGGAGAGCAGCTACTGGTCTGGATAGTGAACACTAGGCTAGGTGAGAGCTGGTGTAGGGTTGCAGCTATGAGTAGGAGCTTAAAAAAAAACCCTCTGGGTGTCATCCAGGAATTCCAGCCCTTCTGTCCAATCTGCAATTTGAAGTAAGAATTCTGACAAACTTTACAAGCTGGTTGTAAGAATTACCGAGATGATGAGTCTTCTGGGCTGAAATGCTTTGAACTGCCAAAAGCATTCCATAAATAATGCTAAGATGTTACTGGATTTATAGCCAGATACTGTATTATGGATTTCCTTAGACCCAGTTACTTTTTTGCTGTGTTTAGAGGGAAATTCTGCCATTCTCCCCATGTGGGAATTTTGAGTTTTTAAAAGGTAATTAGACTTTTTGCACCCTTGGCTTAATTTGAGGCCCTCCTGTAGACTTCCAAAGGGTGTGTCCTTTCTCATCTGCTTCCCTCAGCAATGGCAACACCTTTCAGGCATGCATATTCCACTTATTAAAGCACGATGGGGACGGGCAGGGGATCATGCTAATGCAGCATCTATCTCCCATACGTGCATGCTCGAATTAATTCACATTTACAAATCAGGCAGACCTGTAATTGCAGCATTAGAGATGCACGTTTGACATTTATCGCGAGCTGTTCCTGAAATTGATAATTGTATAATCACTCATTGAAACTTTGCCTCAGGTACATGGATGAGGAAGCTGTGGCCCTTCAGAGGTTATTGGACTGCAACTCCCATTTTTCCTGACCGTTGGTCATCCATGATGGGAGTCACAATCCAATACCCTCTGGAGGGCCGCAGCTTAGTCCTGAGATAGCTCAGTCGGTAGAGCATGAGACCCTGAATCTTAGGGTCATGGGTTCGAACCCAAGGAAGGGCAAAATATTACCGTATTGGGGGGGGGTTGGGCTCAATGACCATTGTGCCCCCTTCCAACTCTACCATTCTGTGATTCCCCATCTTGCCACAGAGATTCAAAAGAAGTAGCAGCATTATTTGCACCCCTGGTGGGGGCCGATTTCACCAAGCCCTAGGTACGCCTCTGATTGCAGCCAGTATTTTTTTAGGGGTTTTTTTTGCAGTTGCTGTTCCCAATCTGATCAGTGACGCAAACATTAAACTCTTGTCTTTGGAGAATAAAAAGCTTTTACATGCTACATCCTCAAGCATATTAAGATACTGAGCAAGATGAGTTTTTTCTTTTTTTCAAAAAAAGTTCTAATTGAGTGTTTTAAATAAGCATAGGGGTGAATTAATTAGGCTATACTTTATTTTTAGTTGCTTAGTTACACAGTAGTATATTCCTAAGCACAAGTGAGATAAATTGGCTGTGTGTGTGTGTTTGTTCCTGTGCTACTTTATCCCTTAATCATACTTACTGAATTGCTCAGGAGGCTAAAGCGCGTATAGATTTTGTGATTCCTAATATTAACACATGTACAAAATGCTTAGGAAGGAGAAAGCATATTCTGGTTCAGCCTCTTAGGTGTCTTAATTTAGGGCATTTACTCTTCCTAAGGGGAGCAATGGTTGTTCACAGGTAAGGGTTCTGGAGAAATCGAACCCTGAAAGTGCTTGTTGGGGCATTCATCAGCATTTGACATAATGCCCAAAACTCTTAGAGCAACCTTAAATGCTTGATTTAAATGCCTTTTCTTTGTATCCTGTGTGTGTGTCGTCCCCCCACTAAACCCAATCAGGCTTTAACTCTACAGAGACAGGTGTATATTTGATTAGTAGTACAAGTGGCATTTCCTACTTCATCATTGCAATGTTGTCAGTAGCTCAAGAGGATGCTGGCAGTGACTGCAGTGTTGGACCAGTAGTGCTAACTTAGCATGTGGAAGCAGGGCTGTAGCCAACATGTTTTCTGGGAGGGGGCAGTGAAAAGCTGTTCTCTGAAATCCTAGAGCAGCGCTTCTCCAAGGGTGTGATGTGCCACACTGGTGTGGCAGGAGAGGATGGCAAATGTGGCGCCAAGATTCAAGGACAATCAAAGAAACATTTAAACATTTCAGTGTAGTATGGCCTATTATTTATTTATTTTATTCGCAGAATATGGATAGATACATTTTTTTTCAATGTGAGCAAGAGCATCATGGGATACCGAGGACAATCCTAGTTGTGGTTCAGAATTGCTGTTCGAACAGAGTATAGCATTGGCTGTTCTTCTGCAGTTCCGCACGACATATTGTTGTGAGCAGGGATTTTTCAACTCTGACAAATGTGAAACGTCAGAAAAGATAAAGGCTTCTTTGTGTTAATGAGGAGATGAGAGTTTGTTAGTCTCAAATTAGACCTAATATAAATGAGATTACCCGGCCAAAGCAAGTCTAAGGTACATATGTAAGAGGCTCATTTAGAATTATATTTTGGGAATGATTCATGTTCTTCTGTAGCTGCATTGTTGTATACTTTCATGATCATGCCCCATGATCTTATTATAAAGTAGTTGTGTTCTGTTATAAATCAAGCACTGCTAGGAGTTGTTTCTGTTTGTTTTCCAGTGTGTTTCTTATAAATAAATAAAATTGGGGTGGCATGAGCAATTTTTTATTCTGAAAATGTAGTCCAGAGGAAAAAGTTTGAGAACCACTACAACTCCCATCATCCCTGACCACTGGTCCTGCTATCTAGGGATGATGGGAATTGTAGTCCCAACAACAGCTGAGGACCCACGGCTGAGAAACACTGCTCTAGACCACTGGCTTCCAATTGGTGGTCTGTGGGCTCCAGGGGGGTCCACATAACCCACTCAGGGTTCCGTGGCCCTATTCACATAATAAAAACTTATCAACATTTTCAAAACGAGGGGTGTCCATAGCTTGGCTTTTGAAAAACAGGGGGCCCACAATACTTAGTTAATTGAGAACCACTGCTCTAAACAATTACCCATGAAAAAAAATATTCCCTGCCCCACTGGAGAGGCGATACCGGGGTAGATGGACCAAGGATGTGATTTGGTATAAGACATCTTCCTGTATACCTATGAACAGAGCCACCCCCCTCATCTCACCTCCCTGTGCTCTGTTACTTCAGGCAATTTCCCAGCCAAGCTCTGATGTTGGCAGTGAGCCAGACTGTGGAGTAAAGTTCCTGGAGTGATGGGGCCTGGCCATGTTAGGCAAAAGAGTGCTCAGATTCCCTGCACCTGTAAGGAGATATAAAAAGGTGTTAATAAGCTGGGAGAAGGGAGTGGGGGGAAATACACACTTTAAAATTATTTTGGCATCTTAAATAATTGGGATTTCTGAGAGTAATATAAATTCCTCCTTTTTTTGTCCTCTCATTTGTAAAATAACTACTTTTTTGGGGGGGAGGGCAAAATACGCCAATTAACAAACTGCTGAGTCGACACAGAAAACCCATCAATGCTGGAACGGCTCTGCTGAATCCTAAGAAAGGGACAGCTGACATAAAGAGACCTCTCTTTCTTTGAAAAACAACAACAAATAATGCAAAATGAGTAATATGCTCATAGGAATGCACTCATAAAATACAAAATGTGGAGGTTTGAATGAAGTACAGTGGTACCTCTAGATGTGAACGAGATCCGTTCTGGAGCCCCGTTCGCATCTAGAAGCAAACGTAACTAGCGACGGCACGTCTGCGCATGCGCACGTTGCTTTTCGCCACTTCTGCGCATGCGCAAGCGGCGAAACCTGGAAGTAACACGCTCTGTGACTTCCGGGTTGCCGCGGAGCGCAACTCGAAGCACATTCAACCCAAGGTATGACTGTAGTCCCTCTGATATTGGATCTTTATTCAGATATATCTGCAAGTCTGCAGTAGGCTCAGGTGGCTTTGCACAGGTGCTCGTCACATGTGGAACGTGATACAGTTTTTTGCATTTTGAAAATAGTGGCATGCAGGAGTGGGAAAGGAAAACAGAGCCCTTTAATAAAGATGGTATTTACCATGGGAAGGTGGCACAAAGGCATGGAGGTGATTAATTACTCGGATTTCTAAACACACCTTTGTTAACATCCCTACTCCCTAGTACACACAAATGTCCCCCTAAAGGCAAGACTGTCACAATTGCAGAACTTAGTGTAATGACATTGCATCTTGGTCCAATAATATTATCTTGACAGAATTATGATGTCCTAATTCTGTTCTCGAATGGTTCAGTAACTCATAAAAGGAGGTAACATACAGATTGGCATGTACTTACATCTCTCTACATCATCCATGCATGTCTCTCGTAAAAATTAGAGCACGTTGCCCTGTGTTTTATACGTGAGGATAGTAGACACAAATAAACGTTGCTGCCGCCATAAGAAACTGAGCTTCCAGCCGGGAAGTTCCTCATTCCAGTGTTATCTCTACCATGAATTCACAAGGTTGCCTTAAGGAAGCTATCACAAATGCAAAAATTGAGATGATAATGCTGGCCATAACACACGTGAAGCGGTTTGCTGCTATGAAGTGCTACAAAAATGCTAAGTATTATAACTGTTAGGGATTGTCAGTTTTAACCCAGGTTTCTTCAACCTGGTGTGCTCCAGATGTTTTAGACTACAACTCCCGTCATCCCAGACAATTGGCTGAGACTGACGAATGTTTATAGTCCAAAATATCTGGAGGATATTTGGTTGGGGAAGGCTGTCGTAGATTAATCAATCAGTTGATTGATTGACTGGGGCAACAGGACAAATTTTAATTAGTGGGTCTGAAAGTTCAAGGCATTTTCTTGTCTTCCTTTGGAAGAAGATTCTGATGTGTGTGTGTGTGCACGCGCATGCGCGCACACACATATTCTTTTACATGCAAAAGCAATAGATTTTCTTTTCTTTTTTTAAAAGAGTGGGCACTGTTTGCCTTGGGGCTGCTATTGTGACGCTGTGAGCCTTGGATTCTTTCTGCACATTTTAATGTTGGCTGTGAATGATGTACTGATTGATAGAGATATCAAACAATAGAAGATTATGGCAAGAAACCCAGTGTACAGACTCAGTAGATGTATGTGAAAACTGCCCCCATTGTTCTGTTGCACTCAGTAGTGAGTAAATTATTTACAGATATTTGCTAATTAAAGCACATATTGTTTTTCCCAGCACAATGGGGCATAATGCAAACAAAAGCCAAAAAAGAAATCAGCTTGCATAATTTTCATTCGAGTAATGCAGTGTATATTACTGCTTGGTAAGAAAAATATGTATGTAATCTGCACAAAAAAGCTTTTCTCAGGGTAACCAGAGAAGGCAAAAAGAGCAATAAATTGCTTGTCAACTTGCCTAAACTTAAATGGTTCCTGGAGTTCAGTAGGCCATCTGATAGGAAAACATTGTGACTGAACCTTATTTTCTCCCTTGGTCACAATTTCTGTCTGCAGTGGCAGATAGAAACTTAATTGAAAACACTCTCTCTCTCTCTCTCTCTCTCTCTCTCTCTCTCTCTCTATATATATATATATATATATATATATATGGGAGTTGCAGCAGAAATTAGAAAGTATAATATTTCAAAACTTGACCCTTATAACCCTGCAAGATTTACTAATAGCCCAGAAAAATTGCAACACTGCTTTCTAGTACAATGCAGTAGCTGCAGTGCTTAACACATGTACTAGAGAGTAAGTCCAATTGAACACAGTGACAATTATTTCTGAATAAACATGCGTAGGATGGCACTGTAAGAGACTGAGCTATGAACCTGACAGCTCCATGTTAAAATTGCCCGTCTGTTACAAGCAGAAGCTGTGACACTTCTGATGTCACAGCTGTGAAGCGGCAACATTAACAAGAAAAGGGTTGCGACAGCGGCGGACAGTGGTCTTTCAAATTTCAGCTGTACCCTGCATGAGGCCAAAATTTGGCTCCTCCCCATTTCTTGCCTTCCATTCTGCTAAATTCACTATGTTATAGTTTCAACACCCGGTGGCAACCCCTAGGCTCGGCGCCCAGTGCAGTCGCGCTGCCCTAAACTCACCTCTGGTTATGGGACCACACTTTTAGTTGCATGGCTCCTTCCATCCGCCTCTTGTTCTAGTATAGGCTTCTGCAGCAGGGAAGGCTCCCAGATCACCTAGGGACCTTTAGTTGTGAAATGCTAGCATCCCAGCAGCATATTCTCAGGACAAGGGTGCGTGGCATGTTAGTTTTGCCTGCATATGCACCTGTTCCATGGTTTAAACATGTCTCTGAGCATGTGGAACCTTGTACCAAAGGGAGTCAAAGTGGTGCCGTCCATAGGCTATGGACCAGAACCCACCAGCCAGCATTCTCAATATATATTCTGATATTACAGCTAAGCCAAGTGTATGAAACACTCAGAGCGGGTGATATAAATGCTGAGTATTGGTATCTGGCAACTCGTAAGTTGCACAGTCATATTCCACAGATGGAAGGCTTGTCGTATGTCTTCCAGAATGCCATATGCACAGTTTTCTTTGTCAAACTACAAATGACAATTCTTTATGTCTTAGAGATGATTGTCAGTTAATTAAACTTACAATTTGCATGTGTTCGGGTTCAGCAATCATAGCATTATTGCTTTTAAAATGCCATGCTTCTCTTGGTTGTCTCCTGGATAGCCCCTTCCTGTTGGCAAAAGCTGCTACTCAACTGGGATAATTGAAATGCCCAGGGAGGATTAATTCCAAATATCCAGGCATAATGCAGCCTTCAAATTATACGTACAGTCTTAGCTTAGCAATGGCAGTCTTTGAAAATGGTATAAAGATACGTAGGTTTTGCTTATTACAGTGGTACCTCAGGTTACATACGCTTCAGGTTACCAACGCTTCAGGTTACAGACTCCGCTAACCCAGAAATATTACCTCGGGTTAAGAACTTTGCTTCAGGATGAGAACAGAAATTGTGCTGCTGCAGCGTGGGAGGCCCCATTAACTAAAGTGGTGCTTCAGGTTAAGAACAGTTTCAGGTTAAGAACGGACCTCCGGAACGAATTAAGTACTTAACCCGAGGTACCACTGTATACTGTTATATGGTATGTAACAGGCAGTTTCTGGGCCCATCTTTTGGTCACACACTAGTGTGTCCAAGAGGTAGAGCCTAGTGTGGGGCTATATGCTGATGAAGGAGTAGATTTCAGTCATTTCTATAGGCAAAGTCAATAGGTGCAGTCTGAGAGACAGTGAGGTTTGAACTGGGGGCATTGCTTCATACTTGAACAATACACTCTAGTAGCTCCCAGTGATACCGGGCAGATAAAAAGCTTAGCTATGTTTCCTATGCCTCCCCCCCCCCCCAAAAAAAATTTTACTACAGCATGACAACACCCATTTATAGACACTGAGTCCTTTGTAGGTTACGGGAATAACTCTTGTGTAAAACAAATTGCCTGCTTCCTTTATCATGCATATTCTGAAAGAGGAAGGAGTGTCGGTCACCTTTTAACAGATTAGACTAGATTACATATGGTTCAGGTGATCCTTTCTATTGAACCACCAATGTTGCATAACACACAGTAGCAAGCTTTTGAGCTGCATAGCATTCTTCAGGCGGGAATGACATTTTGCCTTGCTCAGAAGTTAACTCTTCTGCCCTACCAATGCTGTGTGTGCAATAAAGTGTGCCTCTTTGGAATCATTTTAGTCTGTTTCAGACCTATTTCACTAAGCTAAGGAAGGAAAGGATTACACACACACACACACACACACACACACACACACACACACACACACTCTGCTTTTTTCTGGGGGGACTCAGGGGTACGCATACCCCTAAACATTTTGTAAATCTAAGTTTGGCCTCATTGAGGGGCAGTATTTGAATATGAGTAGGAAAATGAGAGTACCCTTAAACATATATTTAGGGGGGAAAGCACTGAATATAGATGTGCGCATGTGCGCACTCATCTTCTCACATCGTATGGTGTATATACGTTCTGCCAAAATGGCCTGGCTTGTCTCCATAACAAGTAACGTGTGGGTCTTCCCCTCTAAACATCTTTCTGGGAAGCCACCAGTGTAGTTGCTTAGACTGAAAAGTAGTTTGTTCAAATGCTCTCTAGAGTTCAAGGCACTGAAACCTGAGAGGTGCGATTAAAAAGATGTAGAGTTTTGTGTGAGAGAGATTTCATTACATTTGTGAAATGTACATTTTTGAGGCCTAGGCCTCACATGCAGCCAAGTGAGGTGGTAGAATCGTGAGGCCGTACATTGGACTGTACTATCTCAGTGTAGAACATTTTTTTCTATGTGTCCTATGTTAAAAACAGCAACAAACAGTACCAAACTCAGCCCAACCTATTCTGGTGGGCTAGTTTTCTATTTGCAGAGCAGGTTTTTTATTTTTATTTTTATTTTAACATAGGGAACCATTAACAATTCTGATTGCTCCCACTGTAATCTGAAGTGGTCTATTCTAACACTGAAGGACTCTTAGCACATCTTTTCCACATAATTTTGCAGTGGAAATAGATCAGGCATACTCCTGTCCTTGTTACTTGTATTTCTCTCAGGCCACAAATAGATACATGTTGGATAGTTTAACAAACAAGCAAGCAAGTAACTAACTTGCGACCAATTTGGGGTGTACTAAAGGGTTTCTGGCAAGAACATGTTCCCTTGGTGGGCCTTTGTAGTCTTACTGTCGAACCAGATGTTCCAGGGGCTGTGGTGACAACGCTAGAGAGAAACTGGTTTTTTAAAAAAAAGTTTGTTTGTTTTATTTTTAAAGTGAGTACTGATCGCATGAGAATCACTTCTCATATTCCTTGTCATGTGCTTGATGTACCCACCATGTGAGTCCCAAGTTTCCATTAGTTTAGAGCCCAAAAATTCAGCGTCTACTTTGCCACAGCCTAGCCTTAGGTCCGAATCTGAAACCCAGCGACTTTTTAATATCGCAAAGGTTCTGGTTTGTTTTTGTTCCACTTTTTTTGCGTGATAACTCCCGAGGACAGCAATAACACGGTCACATTGAGGAAGCACCTCAGAACAAATGCAAGCAGATTAAATCCAGCACTGGTGCTCTCTTGTGTCAAGAACATGATGCAGAATATACCAGCAATAAAATGGCAGTCTGGAGGGGCTTTCTAGTAGTACTAGCCCACAAGGCCCTAAATGGCTTGGGATCCAAGGCCCTAGAAGAGTGCCTGCCTCAATATCCACTATCTTGGGCCTTATGAGCAACAAACGAGGTCCTGTTGGTGCTGCCACCTCTGGGGGTTGCCTGGTTGGTGGGGACCTGTGGCAGACCCTTTTCAGTGGCGTTCCCCCATTGGGGTATGCCTTCCCTTGAGACCTCTCTTGAGACCTCCCCCCACTATTAACTTTAAGAAGGAATTTCAAAACATTCCTTTCTACCAAAGCATATGCTGGCTGAAAGTTCTGTCCCCTGTCACCTCAAAATTATGGGTTTGAGGGCCAATTCTTGTTTTTCAGACGGTTCTTTTATACTGTACTGCATTTTAGAAGTTTTAATTGTATTAGTATTGATATGTTTGTCCGCCCCCCGGAAGAAGGTGTGGTGTATAAATCCTGTTGTTGTTGTTTATTTTCTCTGTAATGTTAACCTGTAATAAGCTAGGAGCATGTTTATTCAGAAGTATGCCACACTGTGAGAAGCCTGCATTGGAGTCCTGTGTCCACTTAGGAGCAAATCACATTGATTTTGTGATACATACTTCTGAGTGAACATCTGAATTCATACTCCAATTATGCTTTTTATTCCTGTGTGGGAACAGGTGTGTTAGGAGCAATGCACTCTATTATAAAATCTGCCACCCTTGCTATCTTGTGTGGCAAAGTTTATCCTGATTACTGCAAAAGAATGGGGGTGGGGGGAAACTGAAGAGACTTGTCTAATGCAAATTATTATACTGTCAGATAAATGGCAGCCAGCATCACCTGTTGTTATCAGCCAGAGGTTTTCTGCCATGTCTCTTTAGATATTACTATTACAATTTTAATAATAATAATTTATTATTTATACCCCGCCCATCTAGCTGGGTTTCCCCAGTGGAGCACCAAACCATTGTTCAAATTATTCCTGAGCTCCAAAATTCCTTGAATGACCCTTGGAGGTGTTTGGAAAGAAAACATCCTCAGCGTGCAGAAATGTTGCCATGTCTCCACTGCAATTCTTTATCACTTCCCTCACGGTTTCTCATATATATTATGTTATTGGCAGCATATAACCTGTTATGGCAAGACACTGTTACAATCTTTCTGTGCAAAGAGACAGGCTTTCTTTCCTAGTGCATAATTCCCCTTTCTTTTAAAATATAATAAGCTGCTTTTAAAACCCGCTTTAACTACCTGACCCTCCTTTTCTTGGAGACATGCACCCCAGCCATCTGCTGAGTCAGGCAATCTCAATTTCTTCACTTTTGGAAGACGGTGCTGGTGGTTGCTTAGACAACAGTGACATAATATTTGCAGCTTAATAATGAATCTTGGGGAGAGCGTTGGCCAGAGACTCTTCATAGAACATCATTTCAACTTCACAGGACAATTTTATTCTTTTTTGTAGGTAGGGAAGGTTACCTGTCCTGCTATTGCAGCTTTACCTGCAGTTTGATCTGCAGGAAACAGCAGGTGAAGCTTTTCCCCATACTGTATACAGAAGGCTAGAATATTGGCAGGTGGAACTGCTATAAAAAGCAGCAGAGGAGCGAGGTCTGGCAAACAAAGTTGGCAACCCTAAATGGGTTTTTCCTTCTACGGTAGTTAATTGCTTTAAGAGGTACAGTCCAATGCAAACCCCTAAGCCTATGTATGGACACACGTGGTGCTGTGGATTAAACCACAGAGCCTAGGGCTTGCTGATCAGAAGGTCAGCAGTTCGAATCCCCACGATGGGGTGAGCTCCCGTTGCTCAGTCCTTGCTCCTGCCCACCTAGCTGTACGCCGGCTCCTTTGGCTAATAAAGCGAGATGAGCACCGCAACCCCAGAGTCGTCCACAACTGGACCTAATGGTCAGGGGTCCCTTTACCTTTCAGCCTATGTAACTCAAATTCATCTAGGTAGTGCCCCACATATTAAGGTTACCAGATTTTTTTCAGTGAATCCGGGGACACTTTCCAACTTCAGTGGATTTTGTATGGGGACTGATTTGTAAATCAGACTGTCCCTGGGAAACGGGCGTCTGGTAACCTTACTACATATGCTCTGGGGGTATTGCCGCAAGGGATTAAAACAGTATGTTCTGAGTGTTGAAAGCACTTAAGGATTACTGAGAGATTTTTACAACACTCTTAGAAGGAGGGCCAGTGTTCTCACCCCTATATTGCAGAGTAGGGATAGTCTGGGGCTGAAAGGACTGAGGCTGACATGAAATACCGTACTGGCTTGCCTAAGGTTGACTGATTTGGCTAAGATATAAGATCTCAGCTGCCTCTCTGCTCAGTCTCTGAGACATTAGTCTATGGTAGTGCTGATTTGTATAGACTGGCAGTATTATTTTTTTAAAAAAACTTGAAAGTGAGCAGGTAAATAAATACTTAATCTGCATTTACTGTTGTTGGGTATTTAAATACATAAAGTAAGCATGCAGCCTGGGTGGTTCTTCACGTCTTTGTAGAGATATAATTACAGGTGACATCAATGCAATACAGCCGATTCCTTTAATCTTCTAAAGATTTGTGTAAGTCATCTGTCACCATATATACATACCAAGTTCCTGCATGTGTGCGTGGTTATTAACATCTCTGTTTTGCTGTCATCTTGCTTAAAGGGAGCAGCAATATAAAGACAGGGTTGCCAAGTTGCCAGAGGTAGATTCAGATTGGTCAGGATCCAGGTCCGAATGTTGCAGATCAGGGGAAGAACTTGAGTGGACTGCGGTGTGGCAGTGACAGAGCAGTCATGGAGTATGGTAGGTTAAGGGCAGCTTGAGGAAATGTGGATGTGGTTATCCACAAGGACCTGGTCTTAAAGGTTCTATCATCATCTTCATCACCACCACCATCATCATCCATCTGCAGTCAAATATTGGGAGCCAGGTTTCATTACCAGATCCTAGTCTTGTGGATGTTTAGAAAGAGCCATTCCCTTTGGAGACCTGTCACTTCACTGTGCCTTATTCATAGAATCATAGAATTGTGGAGTTGGAAGGGACCACGAGGGTCATTTAGTCCCTGCAATACAGGGATCTCTTTCAGAAGTGTGCTATCGCCAAAGCCACTTACCTGTCATAGCATGTCTTATGCTAAAGGCAACTCCTTGCAAAGAGTAATTGGCTGTGCTGAATAATTGCAAACCTAACCTCAGCTGCTGCAAAGGAGCAATCAGTTGTAATTTATTTTCCATTATACTTCGCTCAAAAAAGTAAGGTTGGAATGCTCTGAACACCCCCCCCCAAAAAAAAAAAGAAAGAAAGAAAAGAAAAGAAAGTTAAGTTGGTTTTTCTGATATACCCGTGAAGTTACGGAATATGTTTGGTAATCTCGAAGATGATCTAGGTCAGCAAATCTTCAATCTTCTCGACTGAGAATTGTCTCAGTGATGCAGAATGCATGGAGGCCTCATCTACATTCTATCAAGCACCATTTCCCCATTTGCCTTCACATGGCACACTCAGTACACCTGCCTCGAAAAAGTCTTCATTCAGTGTTGATCACTGATTCTTAAAGAAACATTATCCCCACCCCACAATAACCTGTAATTTTTTGGGTGGCTTGAGAGTACACCATTGTCTATTTGGTCCATAGGCCACAGTTTTAGTATCATTGACATTTAGTACCACTGTTTGGAAGGTACAATTAAAAAAAAAATCAACCTTTTAAAATGTCTTGTCTATTTGGTTCTTTGCCTATTTGGGAGCGGCCTTAAAGCTATAAAAAAGCTGTTTTGAAACAGGTAGCAAAAGAGATCCATTAATAGCAATTGTGTGTCTTACCATGCAATCCTAACCATGTTGACTCAGCTCTATTGAAGTAAATGGGGTCAAGATTCTGGCCTTAATACGTAAATCAGACTTAGGCCTTAATTTTAATTTTGAATCCTTGCACAACCGTAATTTCTAAGATGGTTGTGGATAGTTCACACTCCTGTTGCTTCAGACTTCTTCACAGGATTGCCTACAGTCATCACTTGACTCCTCTATGGCTCCTGGCTGCAGGATGCTGGGAGAAACAAATCACAAGTCTTGGTGTGTCTGTCGGAACCTAGGCTTGGAATTTGTTTGCCCCAAACAAACCATGAGCCCAGGTTGGGATAAGATGACAAGTCAAGGCTTGTGGCTTCCCATATGGTATAGCCAGGAGGGAAGTGGGGGACCTTTGAGCAGTGTGCACCAGCATTCTGCCTGTTTGAAGCAAACCATAGTTACAGCATTAACAATGCTTTAATGTGCTGTGTGAACACAGCCCACTGGGAGTTCAGTGGGAGCTGCTGTTGATCTCTGTGTATAATCTCTTGCGTTTCTGCATGTAAACATACGCTTGGATTCTGATTTGACTACTGCTCACATGTACAGGGAACAGAAAGTTTTGTGAGGCAACCCGGATGCACACTACAGAGTTCAGTATGCCTTTTAGCATTATATATGACTATTAATCTCACTGAAACCACGCTGGTGATACTACAGTAGTCAAACTAGTTCTTATGAAATGTATCTGACCAGAATAAATATTTCTGTGCATTCTAATCAAAGCTTTCCATCTGGGATCATTTTGTGCTGGAATGTAAAACCATTAATTAACCAACTGAGACCTGAGTCACTCCTGTAGGCAAGGAGTTGACATGATGAGTAAAAAAGGGTTCCTAGCCCTTAATGAGAACTGTCTACCTTTACAACACATATTTGAAACAAAATGCTTGCCTTTCCTCATATTGGGTGTTTCTCCCTATCAAGTCATAAGTGAATTAAAAACCTCTGCAAGTGCAAATTTAAGACTGCTTAGACAGAAGCAAAAGGGATTCCTTTTTAGGGTTGATGGGAAGGAAGGGGGTGAAATAAATGAAAAGCAACTTTCAAAGCCTGGTACATGATATAATCAAGATTAAATTGCAAAAGAACCAGAATATTTTAATAGCATTTGTTGGTGTTACCCAATAATAGAGAGAAAGGTGATCACATGTGATCTAAAATAAAAGGGGGTGACTGTTCTGTCCTTCCCCGCCCAATAGGCACCCCAGATCAGCATTTACTCTTAAACTGGAACCAGTTAAAGACAGAACTCTATAAGTGGTCCCTATGAGCCTTGGGATGAAAACTCCCATTGGCAACTGGG
The DNA here is from genome assembly GCF_027172205.1 of Podarcis raffonei. Classification (NCBI taxonomy): domain Eukaryota; kingdom Metazoa; phylum Chordata; class Lepidosauria; order Squamata; family Lacertidae; genus Podarcis; species Podarcis raffonei. Next base: position 28,517,302 of record NC_070606.1, read on the forward strand.
AGAGAGCCTTTCCCCTCAAGCTCAAAGTTGTGTCCCATTCCCTGCATGAACAGTGGGGGGTGGGATGAAAAACAGGGTCAGTGGGCATGGCTGTGCTCTCCCCCTCAATATGTTTCCAGTCATGTGGAAGATAATGCAGGAAGGGAGTCAAAAATGACTTCCAAAATGCTGTAGCTAATGTCTGTGTGTCTTTACCCTTGGTTGTCTATGAACTCACGCATTTAGGTCAGGGCAGTCAGCATCATATTTAAAGTTTGTGGACTTCATGAATACATACCTTGCAAGGTTTTCATAGATGATGACTCTCTAGTGTGGTTGTAGCTCTGCCAGTGGCGTAGCGTGGGGGGTGCAGGGGGGGCTGGCCGCACTGGGCGCAACATCTGGGGGTTAGGGCAAATCCACGGGTTAGGGGGCGCAAATCCATGGGTTAGGGGGCGCAAATTACTTGCCTTGCCCCGGGTGCTGACAACCCACGCTACGCCACTGAGCTCTGCAGTTGTCTCGCTAAGGATTAGTGCTCCAGGAATATTCTGTATTGCTATCTGGGTAGGCATGTTTACATGTGTGTTTTATCTGAAACAGTGGGCTAGCAATGCCACTTGTCTGTGGCAGACAAGTTACAAAGAATCAGCTTAGCTCCAAGTTGGGTCTAGTCCCATGAATTTAAAGCAAAGAGGATTGTTTGTCTTCAGGGTTTACTGGAAAGATATAATTGTCCTGTATATATTCACACATGTGCATTTACATGTTGTGTGCCAGCAGCAGATTTAGGGAAGTGTGGGCAGTTCCCCCACACAGGGCACCAAGTTGAGCGGGTGCAAAAATAATGATAATGTTAATGATACCTATATTTGTATGGGTACCTACTGAGAAGATCCATAAAAAGCAATTGCACCAAAAGGAATTATTGTGAAAATAAGATATATTTAGGGAGGGGTGCTGCCAAAATTTGTCTTCCCCCAGGGAGCCCTGTTACCAAAGTCTCCCCCTTTTTGTGCATTGAATAGTTTCACTTTGAAAGACCCAGGGACAGCATGTTGAAACCTGCCAAGATGGCATATGTCTTGTCCCAATACATTGACAAAACGCTCTTAAAACCACTCTCAAAATCTCCCCGAAAAGCAAAACTGGGACAGTGATATTCAAGGAATGAATATAAGGAAGTGAGGAACTGGGACTCTCCCCAGGAAAACAGGGGTGATTGAAATGTATGGGGATGTTTTCCATTTATTTCCATAGGCTTTGAAGCCAAGCCCAAGGTGAGCGGAGTTAAGGAAAAAAATAATTCTACGTCAAGAGGTGCCATGCCCAAAATTACATGGTTGGTGTTTAAGGTGAAGTTCTGCAAAAGGGTTGATTTGTACTTCCTTGCAGCCTTTAAGTGATTATGCAATGCGAGTACAATGTTGATAGCCCCCTTAATGCCTATCTTGTCAAATAATCCACAATAAGAGGCCACTCTTATATCTGCGGCATGTTTTGTCTTGTGCATTAAAGCGAATGCAAGTGATCTGTCATTTGTATTTTGCTGGTGACAGAGTGAAAAGTCCTTTAACTTCAAATGGGAAGATTAGTAGCTGTTCAGTGAGTAAATATGTACACTTTCCTTTAACAATTTTTGTTTGAGGGTTGTTGGGTGTCCCCCCCTCGCTTTTTTGTTTGTTATATTCAAGGCTTTTTCACCTCCGTGTGGACCCATTGGAGTCGAAAATAAATTGGGCTTAGCTGCCTCTTTATGTTTCCTTTAATGACTCAAGCTGAGTGTTTGTATTTTAGGGAGTCTTAATTGCCTGACATTGAAATGGTCACACACAGGCTTTGAAGTTAACACCCCATTAAGTTAAAAGTGGGAAGTTTGTGCCTCTGATGGGGCCTTGTTGTTGGTCTGTATGGTTGCAAGACTCTAAACAAAACTCCCTGAAACTGCACAGTGGTCTCATTTGTGCTGTGTTGCTGTTGGTAATTGCAGCAGCAGTGGAATACTCATTTTTTAAAAATATTGATCTCCAAAAGCTCAGATTCTCGGTCAGGGTGCAGCCCTGCCCAGATTTCAAACCTGAGGTCTTCTCTGATGAGGAGCAAGGTGAGCAGGAACCTCCAGCAGATCTCCACATGGCTCCAACATACCCTCCAACATTTCTCTGACAAAAATAGGGACATCCTATTCCATACCCTCCAATATTTAGGACACCCTAATAAAAAGTGGGACATTCCGCGATCAAATCAGAAGCCAGGACGGCTTTTGTAAATCCGGGACTGGAAAATAGGGACACTTGGAGGGGCTGCTCCAATAACCCCGAGGGACCATTGGACTTGGACAATCCTGCCCCAGAACTGGAGGTCTCTTTATCATCTGCCTGGGTTCCTGGCCAGTTCCCTCACTCACCCATCCACAATCTCCCCTTTGACAAGTCAGGCAAGAGGAATAGAAGGCTTTTAACAACACTCAGCCCTCTTAACAAACTACAGTTCCCAGGATTCATTGTGGGAGGGAGCCTTGACTGTTTAGATATGATACTGCTTTAAATGGATAGTGCAGATGGAGCTTTTGGTAAGTTGCTAGATCATATATTTTTATTCAGTGGCATGGAATCCATAGCATCTGCTTGTCATTTAGTGCCAAAAGTATTAGGTGTGAAATGTGGGAGGAGATATGTGCAATGGTCATGGGTGACTACTTTTACAGACAGTAACTGGAATGTGTAAACTGCATTTATTCTTCTTTAATGATTATTTTACTTTGTTGTTTAAGTTGTTTGTAATCAACCCAGAGAACACCATTATTCATAGGCATATAGATACTGATTACACACACACACACACACACACACACACTTTCCCCTGGGGTCAGGAGGGATAGAGAATTGCTTTGCCAAAGAAATGGGGAGGGGAGGGGGCAGAAAAGAAGCTGAAAGTATATCCGGACTATCACTATTTTGCGGGATGGATTTGAGCTTTAGGTTTGCACAATCAAAGTAGATTACAGGGCTGTGTCACCTTGGCACAACAAATTCTATATTTAAAAAAAGAACCAGTCCTTTTGCAGTTTGGAAAGTGATGGAGAAATGCATTGAAAAGTGTGGGATGAGCAAATGCCCAACAGGAAGATGTATAAACACCCCATAAGCTAATCAGGATTCATGCAGGACAAATGCTCACTGTCATAACAGACCTGCAAACAAATCAAAACAAATAGTCAGTAAAGACCAGATGTCTTTAAGCTCTGTGCAAGCGGATCAGCATGAATGCTCAATAAACAGGTCATCTGAAGGAACCTTGAGATTCTCAGCATGTTAAATGGCATTTAAATAACTAGAGACTGAACCAAAACAGTTCACAGTCCCTGAGAATACCTACAGCCCTGATTGTAGTTTCGCCTTTTCACAGCATATTTAGAACAAGAAGAAAACTTGGAACATTATGGTACCAGAGGGATGCTGTATTTCTCATACCTGAAGATAATTAGCAATTTTTTAGCAGCATAATCTTCAGTCTAAATAGGCAATTAGACAAAATAATTATTTGCCTACAAGATGCTTGTAATAACTGTAGTACCTGAAATGCTTTAGCTGCTGCCAATCCTAAATGTTTCTGGTTTTGTATCCTAGCAAGATGGCTAATTTTAAAGATTTTAATTACTTCCCACACTCCGAAGGATTTGATTTATGCTTACAAAGCCTTTGAAAGGCCTGGTCCTCTTCTCTCTTCCCATGTTTTGTAGGTGAGGTCGAGAATGCACCGTTTACCCACAACCTTCCCGTGAGGGCTCATCATGGCTGAGCAAACCTTGTAATCATACATAATGGGTTGGAACATGAGGTTCATGAGTGGAACTCTATGCAGAAGTTCCCGCTCTTGGTGATTTTCGTCAGGTTTCCCCTGCGGAAGCTTGTCCCCCCCCCACTTACTTTAGAGCAGTCATTCCCAATTAGCTAATTACTGAGGACCCCCTATTTTTCAAAAGCCAAGCCAAGGACCCTCTACTTTTGAAAATTTTGATAACTCTAAGGTAGTTTCCTCAGCAAAGCAATTTTGTGAACAAAATGTGAGGTAGCCCCTAATAAGCAAAGGATTTTTGGAACACTAAAAAACAGACCATAAAAATATTACTATGCAAAAATGACAAAAAATTAGTTGGGGGAGAGGCAAGGGATGAGACTGCAGACCCCCTGGGTGCATTCCACAAACCCCCAAGGGTCCCCAGACCCCTAATTGGGAACTACTGCTTTAGAGGGTGGGTGACTTTCTGCATACCCTCCAACATTGCTCCAATGAAAGTAGGAACATCCTATTCAATAATAATAATAATGGTTGTTGTTTCTTGTTTTGTTATTTACCGTATTTTTCACTCTATAAGATGCACTTTCCCCCCTCCAAAAATTAAGGGGAAATGTGTGCGAGTCTTATGGAGTGAATGCAGACTCCATGGCTTCAGCGAAAGCAACGTGAAGCCTCTGAAGTGCAGTGGGAGCGCTCCCACTGTGCTCCGGAGGCTTCGCGCTGCTTTCGCTGAAGCCTGGAGAGTGAGAGGGGTCAGTGCGCACCGACCCCTCTCACTCTCCAGGCTTCAGTGAAAGCAACGCGAAGCCTTCGGAGCGCGGCGGTAGTTCCCGCTGCACTCCGGAGGCTTCGCTTCGCTGGAGAGGCGCTGCGCAGCTTTCCCTCTCTGTGCAGCACCCCTTCAGCAAAGCAGGAGGAGAAATGGAAGGGGCTCCATTTCTCCTGCCACTTTGCTGAAGGGGTGCCGCGCAAAGAGGGAGAGATTTTTTTTTCTTGTTCTCCCCCTGTAAAATTAGGTGCGTCCTATGGTTGGGTGCGTCCTATAGAGCAAAAAATACAGCATACCCCACCCATCTGGGTTGCCCCAGCCACTCTGGATGGCTTCCAGCATATATAAAAACATAATAAAACGTTAAACTTTTTTTTAAAAAAAACTTGCCTATAGAGGGCTGCCGTCAGATGTCTTCTAAAGGTTGTATAGTTACTTATCTTCTTGGCTCAGGGATCGCATAACTCCATACTCTCCAACATTTCTCCAATAAAAATAGGGATGTCCTAAGGACATTCCAGGACCAAATCAGAAACTGGGATGGCTTCTGTAAATCTGGGACTGGTCCTGGAAAATAGGGGCACTTTGAGGGTCTGCTTCTGGAATGCTGAGGAAGGTGGCACAGGAAGTTGTGGGGAAAGAGGAAATAGGCAGGCATTGCCTCCCAGCCCTTCTGTGAGTGTGAACTTCCATTTGATCAAAGCCCCCTCTGTGGACAGGAAGGGCTATTCCGTGAATGGAAAGGCGTATTTGTGGAAGGGCTGTGCTGGATCTAGCCCTCTCTATAATCCCTGGGGATGTGCACAAATCACACCAGAATGCTGATGCAGTGTGGCTGACCACAAATCATACACATTCCACACTCATAGTGTTTGCTTTGCCATATTGTGAGGTGTAGGCCTTGATTTTGGATTAATAATTAAAAGAAATGTGAAATGTGAAATTCCAGAAGGATTAATTTGAAGGTGAATTTGAAAACCCTAGATTTTGTTACCTCTGTGCTTAAAACTACAGCTTTCTAAAACGCTAAACACACACACACACTGGTCTCATGACTCCTAGTGTGTAGATCATGCTTTAAAAATAAATAAAAATGATGGGGATTCTAAAATTAACTTCCTGGCAAATAAAAATGCACTACCATACTTCTAACAAAGTCAACCTTCACTTATTGATTGATGAGCCCATTTGACAAGTCACATTTCAGCAGACCTCATTGTTGCACTGTGTTGCAACAGGGACTTCTAGATTCAGATAGATTAGCACACAGAGACAAATGTTGCAATCTCTTTTTTTTCACTTGGGCAAAGCCTCCCAAGATTTATATAAAATGATTTATCATAAAATGAGGTTGAGAATGGCAAATCTATCTATATTTTAATTCAGAAGATGGGTTGCACATTTTGACATATTAATTTATGCTGCTGTTGTTATTTTTTAAAAAAGTTGTGACACACCTTCAGACTTCAGATACAGGATGGAGGGTCAAAAGAATTAAATAAACAAACAGCATGATATTTGAAAGCTGTGCACAGGACTCCATATTCCACAGTTCTCCCCGAGCAACATCACCTGTCCTCCAAACAAATTGGGTTAATTGAGGACTCTGGCTTTCATTTTATAGAATCGTCATAATTGCATCTTTTTTTAATGGCAGGTTTCTAGCCTTTCCAGTAATTCTGGAAATGTAGCTCTGTGAGGCAAATAGGGGTCTCCTAACAACTCCCTAGCAACTTGGGATATGCAGATGGTGCTGTGGTCTCAACCACTGAGCCTCTTGTGCTTGCTGATCAGAAGGTCAGCGGTTCGAATCCCCGCGACGGGGTGAGCTCCCGTTGCTCGGTCCCTGCTCCTGCCAACCCAGCAGTTTGAAAGCACACCAAAAAGTGCAAGTACACAAATAGGTACCGCTCCGGCGGGAAGGTAAATGGTGTTTCCATGTGCTGCTCTGGTTTCCCCAGAAGCCGCTCAGTCATGCTGGCCACATGACCCGGAAAAACTGTCAGCGGACAAAATGCCGGCTCCCTCAGCCTGTAAAGCGAGATGAGCGCCACAACCCCAGAATTGTCTGCGACTGCACTTAACTGTCAGGAGTCCTTTACCTTTACCTTTTAGAAACTCCCAGCATCCATGACAAACTACAGTTCCCAGGATTCTTTGGGGAAAGCAGTGCCTGTTAAAGTGAGGTACTAGTATTGCTTTAAATGTGTGGTGCGAATGGCTCTGTACTTTTATGTAGCTTCTGATATTTCAAGGTTCCACTTTTTATTAGATTTCTCAACTAAACCATGAATGTATTACGAAATAAAATTGGCAGGGAGTGTGTGTTGAGCTGGTAGGAGAAGGGAAATAGTTATTTTCACGGCAGTACAGAGTTTATAGTCTCTGTGTGTACTTTGCGTGTCTCGGAGTCTATGAGTATAAAGGTTGTATTCTCAATAACAGGATTATTCATTGATGATGTAGTAATGATTGTACTTGTCTTTTGGTTATTAAATTGTTTGCTTTGCTTGCTTTGAATGCCAACCAAAAGTTAGTCATAGTAATTCTTGGAAAGGATGTGAACAAACTGGTAATGGAAGCAATAATAATTTGGTCATAACAGCTACTTTGGAAAAGAGCACTTTAACCAAGGCCACATTTGATCTGGATCTCTGGGTTTTATGAAAAATAGCTGCTTATCATAACCTTTGCATTGCTGAGCGTTTTCAAAAAGCTGATGCTTAAGGCTTAATTGTGCACAGACAGACGATCTTATGCAGAGGGTCCTTAAAATGCTGTGTGTGGATGTGTGTGTGTGTGTGTGTGTTTGCGGCAGCTTGGCCCATTAAGCTTGCTTCATACATTATAGAATGAGCATATATAAGACATTAATGTATGCAACAGATGATGGTTCTTTTGGGGGTGGGCAGGGACTGTAGGTAGCACTGGCTATCTTTTCAGACAATGTTTGATCAATTGACTTGGTTAAATATTGATCAAATAATGGTAATTTATAGCAGTAATTTATGAGAACTGTGACAAAGAAGAGAGAACAAGATGTTGATTCTAATTACCACAAACAAGTTAGTTAATAATTAGCATTTTTAGTGTTTTTTTAAAAAGTGGTAAAAGCCCTTTACACACACTATCTAAAGCAAGAGCGGGGAACCTATATTTTGAACTGCCCTGAGATCTTCGGATGAATGGCGGTATATAAATAACAACAATACTAATAATAATGACGTTGTTGGACTTAAGCTCTCACCACCAGCCCCAACCAGGGTGACCACAGGTCAGAGATGATGGGAACTGTAATCCAGCAACATCTGAGGTGTGGGGGTCACAGGCTCCCCAACCTGATCTTGTACAATTCTTACAACACCCATTTGAAGTAGGGCCAGTATTGTTATCCCCATAATGTTAGACAGAAGGGGGCTGAGTCTGAGATCATAGTGGCTGGACTGAGGCTGCTTAGCAAGTCAGTGGCTGAGGTGAGATATTATCAAGGAATGGACATGCCAGCTCACACATTGTGCTTTTAGATACTATGCTCTGCCAACTCTCTAGGTACCCACTGCAACATACTTTGCAGTGTTGACAAGATTACCGACAGGCAGGAAGTTAAGGCACTGTTTCCACGGTTTAGTTGAAGATCATAGAAAATGTACTTCTACTGCATCCTAAGCCCACAATCTTGCCTTTTATTTTTGACCAAATATTTGATCGATATCTAGCAGGAGATGACTCCTTGTTCAAACATTATTAGTCACAAAATGGGGGAAGGGGTTTTTTTTGTGTGTGTGTTTTAATCCGCTTTTCCTCCCCAAAAGAAAAAGTACTGGGGGTAACCTCTCATAATAGCCCTCCCCCATGTTTTCTTCATTTGGTTGGCTGTTAAGCAATATCTTATTACCAGAGGAATGCATGTGTTAAAACAGATGGGAGCCAGTTCATGCCTTTATCCTTTTGTAATAACAACCATGTCTCCTTTTTGCCTTGTCTGGGGGCTGATTCACAGTCATGTATCTTCCTCACTTGCTGATGTAACATCAGGTGATGATTTGCATGGCTGGATGGGCCACCAGAGATAGGACACTGGAGGTAGAACATTTGTAGCATCGAAAGCATTGTTTTCCAATGGGGCTGACTCAGGGAGGAACCAAGAGTTTGCACATGCATGAGTGAGCCATGCATGTGGCAGATGGTATGGTGGGGCAGAGGCGGGGGAGAGGCAAGGTGCTGGGGAGGGTGGCATGGCGCAAACGCATTGGCAGGAGCGCTGGACTGGATTGGCCGGTACCTTTGCACCGTGCCAATCTCACCACCATCCTTCCCCTCGTGGTTGGCAGTGGTGACTCACCTGCTGGAAGGTCACCTGAGTACTTCTACCCTACCCCACTGTCGGCTGCTGCTGTTTAGGGAAGCTTTTAATGTTGAATAGGTTATTGTATTTTAGTGTTCTGTTGGAAGCCACGCAGAGTGGCTGGGGAAACCCAGCCAGATGGGCGGGGTATAAATAATAAATTATTATTATTATCTGCTGTATACAAAGCATTATACAGTATAGTGTAACAGACCCTCCAAGTGTCCCTACTTCCCAAGAACAGTCCCAGATTTACAAAAGCTGTCCTGGTTTCTGATCTGATCCTGGAATGTCCCACTTTTCCTTGGGATGTCCCTATTTTCATCGGAGAAATGTTGGAGGTATGCAGCCCCCGACCCAAGGAGATAAGTAACTGTACAAGCTTTAGAAGACATCTGAAGGCAGCCCTGTATAGGGAAGTTTTAAATGTTCAATGTTATGGTTTTTATATATGTTGGAAGCTGCCCCAGTGTGGCGTTCAGAGTGACAACCCAGTCAGATGGAATAGGACGTTGGAGGGTATGATGCGAGGCAGGGTGCTTAACATGGTACCCTTCAGATATTACTGAACTACAGCTTGTATCATCCCTGACCATTGGCCATGCTGGCTGGGGCTGATGGGAGTGGAATCAAGCCATATCTGGAGTTCCCCATGTAGTCCATCCCAGGGGTGGTGGACAGAACGTTTTTGAGTTGGGCCGCAGAGGCCCAGAGTCAAATCCCCATTCAGTGATGACCCATATTGTTTATCGTTGGGCCAGTCCCATATTTTAGCTGTGAATAGTGTTGACTGGTCCCCTTTGCAACTGGTAGGGAGTAGACAGAGAGTCCAGGGAGTAGACAGAGTAAGGTCAGGAGCTATGACAGCCACTCCCTGACTGGTTGTAAGTAAGAAGGCAGACAGATGGTGGGGGGGCAATGCCCCATTTGCCCTAAATGGAATGGACTGTAATGATCATGAACCTACTTTACAAGTCTGTAGTGAGGATAATATGGGGATAAACCCCATGGCTGCTACCAGAAGAGTTCCTGGGGGAAAGGGCAAGATAAAAATATGAGGTGGAATTTCGAAGTTGCAAGAAAACACATATGATGTAATAATGATAATAATAATAATAATAATAATAATAATAATAATAATAATAATAATAATTATTATTTATACCCTGCCCATCTGGCTGGGCTTCCCCAGCCACTCTGGGCAGTTTCCAAAAAAATATTAAAATACCATAATACATCAAACATTAAAAGCTTCCCTAAACATAATAATAATAACAATAATACTTTGCATTATTCCGCCTGTTTGGGAGTTCAAAGCACTTCATGTGCATTAGTTCAATAATGAATGCAAGGCAGGTAGATTTGAAGCTACAAATCCCCAGTTAATTTATTCTAGAGTTACTCTATTAAAATCACTGACTCCTCAGCACTCCCTGAGTTGCTGCATCCTGATTGTTTCAAGTGTCCGACTTAAATCATGGAATGTTGGTTTTGCTACTATAGCATTTTGCATTTTGCTCCTTTACTCCCTTTGTGAGTTCTGTAAAACACAGTTTTGCTTATTCATCATGGGTGAAACAAGCTGGTATTTTTCCTGGAAGGTTACAGCTCCAAGCGCTTATTTCATGTTTTCTATGTTGTAACACGATCTGTTATGATAATTTTTAAAAGAGAGAGAGGTACTTATTTCATGTGTATTCTCTGCAGGCTCAACTAAATTTAAGCAGCTTTTCTATAAAATATAGGTTTAAAGGCAGGAGGGATGTGGGCAGGGGGGAGTATTGTTAGTTTCTGATCTCGAAAACATGTGCAGGAAACCTGAGAATGTGCCAGTTTCTTTTGGTAGGAAACTTGTAGAATTTCTGTAGTATTTCTTTTGGGATTACATCACAGTTTCATTTAATTTTTAGGATAAGACTTAAATTCAATATTTGTATATAAGCCAGGGAAACTGTACCATAAACAGAGGAATTTTCTAGTGAGTCAGAGTTCCAGGAATCCCATATTTACTTAAGATCATTTATGTGAGGACTAGCTAGAACCATTAGTCATCTGGCTATGATTTTTTTTTTTAACCTTTGCAGGTTAATTGCATTTTCAAAAAGTGCGCTTAAGGCAGTGCCCAGAATATATGTATATATCTCCTGATTTCGAATTTCTTTGTAGATATCAGGGGAGGCATGTCCCATTTTGCCGCTTGAGGTGAATCAGGAAGTGCTGTTTTGCCCTGCTGCTCCTGCCACCATATACCCGCTTTAGTCACTGCCCCATGCCCTGCCCCATCTGCTGCTGACAGAGAAGCAGCTGCACCACCGGTGCCAAATTTGAGCAAGGGCACACCGATTTGGGGTGAGATTTCACCACAAACCGTGTGAGATCTTGAGTGCTCTGCAAGATCTCACCATCCTTCCGAAAATTGGCACCAATGATGGCGATGCTTCTCCACCAATGGCAGAGGCGAAGAAGGAGTTGGTGGGGCACCTATGGGCATGCTGTCTGGGGGACTTCTGGCGCCTGAAGCAGCCTCATGGTTGGGCCAGCTCTGCCTGATATTCATGGATATACAGTGGTACCTCAAGTTACAAATACCTCAGGTTTCAAACACTTCAGGTTACAAACTCCGCTAACCTGGAAGAGTTACCTTGAGCTGAGAACTTTACCCCAGGATGAGAATGGAAATCGTGTGCCGGCAGTGCAGCGGCAGCAAGAGGCTCCATTAGCGAAAGCACGCCTCTAGTTAAGAACAGTTTCAGGTTAAGAATGGACCTCCGGAACGAATTAAGTTCATAACTAGAGGTACCACTGTACAGTATATATTTTTTATCATGTAAAATGTTGGCTTAAATAACAGATCCACTAAAAATGAAAATATCCACAGATGTGATGTTGCTATATCTATTGATGATGAAAAGCCAGCTTAATCTTTTAAGGCATTTACTATAGACGTATTTGAATGCGGGATCAGATTAAAGCAGAAAACACACAGATTTGTGGAATAGTGCTTTTGCCAATTTACTCCCTCCCTGATCAAATCAACTTGGCAAAGGAAGAAATAACCAAAGTAAAATGCTGCAATCTTTGAAAAAATCTCTGTAGCAATTGGCTGTAAGAGCTCTTGCTACAATATTGAATTAAGACCTTTGTAGCCATGGGCTCAGCTGCCAAGATGTCACTGAATGTTTATGAGCATTCCAACCACTCAAAACTTTAAAGCAAAAGTGTCAGCATATTAACCTAGGGAAAGATGAGTTTGTGTGGTGTTGGGTGGAAGGAGTAGACAGAAATGCTGTTGATCAACTTTTAGCTTGAGTGTTGTGTGGTGGGCACAAGCAGAAGTCAACCTCCCCACCACCTCCTTCGCTCCCTCCATCCTGGTGAGCAACAGGTACCCACCTAACAGGAAACTAGAATAGCAGCTCCGCCCCACCCAGCGAGCCACTTCTGGTAGAGTGGCCTTGTGCCCTACTTTACAGAGGACTTTCCTACATGAGAAGGACCCTTGGAGGCCAGCCCTTTGTTTGAAGGAATCTTCTGCTCCAAGAGCTATCTGGTCCAAGTCTGGTTTGCAGATAGAATAATTGCAGGAAGGGAGAGCCAGAGGCCTTGAGGTTTCCCATCAAGAATGAGCATCTGTCGAGCAGGTCACCTGGTCACTTTCCCCCAGTGTGGTGAGACGCATTGTATTTCCATTTTAATGGTAGCTGTTGTTTCCAAATTTGCACCTCTACGTAGAAAGTAGAATACACAGGTTTTATTAAAATCTGCACCCTCTTTTTGCCCTTTCTTTGTTGTGGTGCATTGCCTCTTTTTGGTATTGCACTGGTGGCCACCCTACTAAATTGTTGTTGGTATGTGAGTGCTATTTCTGAGCACTGTGTGGGTGTTGTGCGTGAGTGTGCCTGAGAAAGTGAAAGAGGAAGAGGTACAGGAAAAGTTATTTCACACAAAAGCACGCACCCACAAATTTACCGATCTCCTCTTGGTTAGGATGCTCTGTTTCAGTGGTGGTGAAAATGAACCTGGCAAAAGCTTTATCGAAACGGCTGTAAGCGGACGTCACAGACTCAGAGCAATAACCTTTGCCGTGTATTGCGGAGCCAAATGTGACCTTCTCTTGGTTGTCTCTTGCAGGATGAAGTTGTTGCTGCTTCAGAGAAGGTCACGGTGAAGCTCGAAGACTTGGCCAAATGGGCCCAGGCAGATTTCTCCAAATGGAAACGTGGACTCCGGGGTGAAGCCATTAGACCTACGGAACTGGGAAAGAATGGTCAGAAGGAAGCGCTGAGCAGGTTCAGGCAAACCACACACAACAGCGGCCTCAACTTTAGAGACATTTTGAAGGAAAAGGCTGACCTTGGTAAGTACACAGTTCACCTCCTATGCGATGGGTGCTGTGACTCTTGGCTGGGCAACTTTTCCATTGTGCTTGTCTGTTGGGTAAAGAGGCATGTGGCTGGGATCTAAAGAATCTGGCAACCATCTCCGCTACCCCAAGGTCTCTTTGTGATTGTGTACCTCAAATAAACCTCATCCCCCTCTGCACACGCAGTCTTATACATCAAGCTGCTATATAAGGAGCTTCTGACATCAGGTTGTAATATTGCTCGAGGGGTCAGCAGGGCAAAGATGGGAGGTGGGGAGTTTTAAAATAACCCTACTAGGCATGCCTAAACTAGCTCCTTCAATGTCAACTTGTCAGAGCATAAGACGTCTTACCACCCGAGGCGTCCCATTCCGTGCACAGAACTTGACTAGACTGAAGTTAATGGCTACTTCAACACTGGTGACAGGACGGCATCCTTCACCATCCTCAAGGGAAACAGGTTGCAGGACACATGCAGCTCTGTCCTCCAAGGCACAGGAATGGCCAGATTGCTTTGGGGGATCAGGAGGATGTCACTGCTGCCCGCCCCACATGTTCCAGCCACCTGAGGGGCCACCTTGCTCTGCCTAATATTAGGGCCGGCCCTAGATCCCATGTAAGTTGACGGTCACACACTTTGACTTCAAGGAACGATGGGTCCCGTAGAACTATCTGTTTCTCTTTTGTTCTGGGATCTAACAGGGCAAAAAGCATCTGTAGAAAAAGCTGAACCAAGGTGTTTTTTTGTGGCCCGGGTTCCTTCCCACTGATTAACACGAGGCATAATAAAAAGTTATTCCATGTCGTACACCATCCCTAATGAACCTGTTGTTGCTGAAAGTCCCCTCAGTTTCAGCAGTTTCAGCTGTATCGTTGATGCCTGCCATTTCTACAACAGAAGCCCCCTTTAGTGTGTTGGGATACCCAGAACACACCAACACAGTGTCTTGACCTACTTGTGCAGTTCTTTGGATGCGCGTCATAGATTTTATCACCCCCTCCCCTGTCCGGCACATTGCAGAAGGGGAAGTGTATTGATTCCACAGTTGAGTTGCAAGAAGCTGTACCTGCCCAGTTGTTGTTGTTTTTGAAAAGGTGATGTTTAAATAGCTCCAAGGGTAAGCCATAAATAGGAGATAAGAAATTAAAAGTGAAAACGCATGCCTTGCCATCCCAGTGAGACAATTGCCTTCGGCGTGTATTGAATACAAGGTTAAGTTGTTACTGGGTATAAATAGATGTAGCATTGTTGACGGGAAGTTATATATCTATATATACTGTAACTATATAAAGTATACATTTCTTTAGTGGTATTTAGACCAGGGACAGTCTGTGCAGGGTCTTGCAATTTGTTATTAGGCCACCAGTGCGCTCTGCTTAGAATCTGTACATGCACTGTTGCATCAAGGGCATTTGAAGAGGCTGTTCTTTGGAAATTCCATTGCAAACTGACGTGATTTTCATCTCTTGTTCTAAAGTGCAGATTAGAACATAGTCACCCCTTGGATTTCATTCTTTGTGATGCAGTTCTCGGCTCAAAAAGAGAAATGCATCAACTTGTGTTTAAAATGCATGTATTTTATATAAAATACATTTAGAAATGTTTATTTTGCAAGACGCATTCAGAAATATGTGTTTGAATTCTCATTTCAATGTGAAGGTCTGTGCAATTATTATTATTATTATTTTTTAATGCCATTTATTGAGCAGGTTTATGAATGAATATTTGCTAAAGTGACATGGGCTAGAAATAGATTGGCCCATCCCTAAGATGAAGTCTGGTGTGAATTTTTTAAAAATACCTTTAGACCAGTAAACTGAGGATGTGAGAGTAAATCAAACAGTTCACGGAGTAATCAGAAGACGGGCAAGAAATGTAAAGTAAATTTGGTCCCTTCCAGCCCTCTGTTGGAACTTACTTTTTCATCCCAATTAAATTCTATTAGACTTTTCCCATTTCAGGATAAATCTTATTCCTCATGGCTTTTGACATTCAAATAGATAGTGTTTTCCCTTTGAGAGAATGAATGTTACATCCCTTCTGCCATTTTACACATCTTTTTGCACATGAAATCAGCACATATGCTGCTACTTACTGCTCCCAGATACATGGCTGTTATGCCATCGCTGTGTTTCTGTTGTGATTCTGCAGGAGCATGGAGAAAGCATGGAATGTGGTGGTATTGGGTGCAGAATTCAGTTTCTTGAGAACATCATCTTTCTTTTCTTTTTTAAAGGTTTCTAGTCCTTATGAACATACCTTTAAAACTTTGCAGTCAGTGCTTGCTCAAATCTTAACAAGAGGGGTGACAATAATATTTTGAATGACTGACAGCAGAGTTTTAGCATTTTTCATAGCTCCTTATGCTCCCCTATGACTTGCAAAAAGCCATAATAAATTATGCAAAATAATGTAATTTAGCCAAATTCGCGTAATTTATAGAGGGCGCAGAATCCAGATGTTCTTGGTACAGAATCTTTGCTGCCAGGAAATTTAATGTTAATAAAGTGCACATAGCCCTGGGCTGGGTGCACCTTAAGCCCTGCTGGTATTAGCACATGTTAACTGTGCCATTATGTCCTATTTTAATTAGCCTTAAGGGTGTTTATCTTTTTCTGGATCGTGCCCGGTAGCTGGGATTGAAAGCTCCCAACTGCATCTGTTAAATCTGGGAAGCAGTACTGTGTGTTCTGGCATGCTTACTTAGAAGCAGGTTCTAAGACCTTGTGGTAGGTGCTTCCAAAGATGGCGGCCGTCCTATACACAGTGAGCTGGGAGTAAGCCCACTGAGTTCCATAGGGTTTACTTTAGGGTAGTCATTGGACCGTAAATGCGTATAGAATCACGGCTCCGTAGCTGCAGCGAGTCTTGATGTTTGTCGAGACTTCACATGCCACCTCCAACATTATGAGAATTGTGTGGCTGCTATGCAATCTGTATAAATTCATCTGAGTATAACTTTCCTTCAGAAGCATGATAGATGTTGCATGATAATGCATACCGTCTAACATTTTGAGGTGAAAAACCAGGATGCCATCTTGTGGGGCAGTGACCCGCGCGAGATTGTAGCCCCCAAAATGGCTGCTGTGCTCTCTGTGTCATTTGGGTTGGACTACGACTTCTATCCAGCCTTAGCCAGTGTGGCCAATGATCAGGCATAATGGGAGTTTTATCAGGAGGACAGCACATTGGCTACCCGTGAGGTAAAACCTCTGGCCTAGCCCTTGTCCCCCTCTGTTCCTTTACTTCAGAGAAATCCCATCCAAGCCCAAGGCACAACTTCGTAGTAAGGGTGTTGTGGATTGGTGTGCATAAATAAGGCTATTTCTTTCGTTTGTTTATCAAAATAGCAGAAAAGCAACAATACTGTGCAGATAAAAATAGATTTGGTTGTGGAATGTATTATTCATAATGAGCATGGGAACCTGTTTTTCCAGAAGAATTGGTCTGATTAAATCACTCACTTGTAGGGCCTCTAGTTGTGTGGGTTTTTGTTTTGCTTTGTTTTTGTCTTCAAAATCATTGAAAGGGGTTTTTTTTAAAAAAGCAAATGAACTTGGATATCCATATTTGGTAAAGCAGAAGAAAATAGCTGACTGATGGGTTATTCATTTTCCAGATTTTTTCGCAACTATGCAGTGCAAACGTGTCTATTAAAGATGGGGAAGTTGATTTTTTGAAAAATACATATGTATCTTCATTGCTTGGTCTACCGTCTGCAAAGGGGGGAAATCAAATTATTTTATATAACACTGCTTCTTACAGAGTTCCTTTAAGTGAAGTATGAAAGCTGTAGTGTAAGCTTTATAGGCCTATAAATATGTCATTATAGCTGGACTATATTTATATCCTCTGGATTGGTGTTTAAGCCAAGAAAATATGTCTCTGCAGGTTGGGGTTTTTTTATTGAAACCCTTTGAGGCATACAACAAAATGTGTTTTAGGATAAGGTTATTAAAACAGCATTTTCATTTTTATTATTTTTTTGCAGTGGGCTCACTGTCAATTACACCACCACAAACTGTCTGTGGATAGGCAGTTATGAACGGCTTCATCGCCAAACATGCCTTTAGAAAAAGATAAAGAGAGAGAGGATTCAGAACTCAGATGGTTAGGAAGAGGTGTAGGGGAATTACCTAATTTAGCTCTCAAGGGCTCAATTTATTGGGGTGCTGTAGTATAGCCAATTTAACCCCCCTTTGTGCCATTTGAACTCGTGCTGTGCCAAATATTTGTCTTGTGGTGTGCGTGTGTGACCCCCCCCCCCACTTTTGAATATTCTCCATGGGTTTACGAGAAGAGAAATTGAATTTGAACATTATGCTGGGGGAAAGAAAATTTTGGAGAAATTCTCAGGGGTGGGGTGTAGCTTTTGTTCTGTATAGCTTATTTTCAAGGTGGCCAAGGGGTCTTTTTGTAAATGACTTTTCTTTCATTCTGCAAAGCATCTCTGCAGTGGCCTGTACTTCTCCAGTGATTTGTGCTTCCCTTAAAAAGAAAGTCGTTGACTGTACCGGTCTCATCTCCCCCAAATAAAGGTTGAGAGGAAGACATTGCAGGGCAGCTTCTCCTGCTGGGGGCTTTTTAAGATCAGGAATTACAGGCAATTGGGAAGGCTGGAGAAACATCTGCTGGAAGTCTTCTGCCATCTCTCAAGAGCAAGAGAAGCCCAACCTTACATCCACCATGAGAAATAGGCATAAAAATCAAAGCCTCTTCCGTAGAGGAGGAAAACTTTTTAGAAATTTGATGGCTGATTTCGACACGACACCAGCTTAAACTCACATATTTGTTTGGTTTTCGTTTGAATGAT
Source organism: Podarcis raffonei (assembly GCF_027172205.1). NCBI lineage: Eukaryota > Metazoa > Chordata > Lepidosauria > Squamata > Lacertidae > Podarcis > Podarcis raffonei. Next base: position 28,535,373 of record NC_070606.1, read on the forward strand.
TGAAAATTGTTACATATGTGGGTTCAGACAACCGTCCATGATATCTCTGGTTCAAAAGTTGAGGATATGTCTGCACCACAGTTTCTCTGGTGTTTCAGCTTAAAAATGGTGTGAATCCTCTTGTGGAAAATGCACATTCTTTCTTCCCGCCCCTCTTTGAGGTACCCCACACTGGTGTCACAAACTGGGTTTCGTACTTTGTTTTATCCTGTGATGATTGCTCCATCTGTATATGTAAAAGAGGCAGAAAACCAGTTTTCAGCTTGTGAGCATATTCTGTATGTTGGTTTGGACATCATGGCAGAACAGCATCTCAGCAAAGTGTGGGCTATGCTTGCAGTCCAACGTCACAATTGGAAGTGGGATTCCAGTTCTCATTTGGAGAGCAAGCTCAAGCCATAGTTTGCTGGTTTTAATGTTATTGCAAACTATGGGTTGTCTAGGTTAGGAAATTGAGGGCACAGGCGGAATAAGGCTGATCCAATCACTAAAGTAGGATTCAGCTACCAGCTGTAAACTAACCCAGTATGTAAATTTATAGAGGTTGTCATTGTATCCAGGGCTATCACTGCACCCTTTTAGATATGGCTGTGTGGGTGTGCCTTCAATGTTGCACAGCAAATCATTAGACGTTAGTTTCTTACCTGTTAACTGGCTGTTGCTCTCACACACAAGACCAGGCCTGTAAACAACCACTTAGCTGCTCAGTTGTGACAAGTATTTTTTTCATTAAAAATAAATAAATCATAAATTGAATGAACATTGGCTTAAATTATTCCTGTCATGCCACAGGTACCTGACACCAAAATTTGTCTGCAAGCAGGTTAACACCTGCCTAAGCTCTGTGAAGTGGAATTGTTAGACCCTGCTCTGACCATGCTTTATAACTTTCTCTTTCTATTCTTGACCTCTCTTCAGAGTGATAAGAAAGCTGGAAGTGCAAAAAACAACCCTTCACCCATTATGTAAAATAGATTCCTAATAATGTATAAATAAATCGTAATATCCATGTTCTGTCTAATGATCAGTTGGAGTAAATTACTACTTTAATGAGTAGACTGATGGGTTGTTTCCTTAGCTGCAGATTTGAAAACTGGGTTTTTGAATTGGACAGTCGTTGGGTTTTACTGTTGGTGGCATTGTTCTCTTGCTCTCAGTAACAAGTTTTAAGCTGATTTTGCAGGCAATGGCTTAGTTCATTGTGAGAAGCTACTGTGTTTATTAAATGCCCTGACAACCATCACTCTATCAATACTAGAACCTTAGGCTCTGTCCTTGAGGAAGGCTAACCCATTTGTTGTGCACTGAGCTTTCATAGTCTTGACTCTACTTTTTATAGGTTCTTGCCCACAGCATCTGAACCCGTCCGTGACACACTTGTTAGTTTTTAAGGTACCACAAAACTCCTTGGGTGTTTTGTCCCTCTGCTGAGATATTGTATATGCTTGTTTGTTTTAATCGCTGTAATTGTTTGTTGTAATTGTTTGATTGGTTTAAAGCGGAGCTGTTAAATTGAACTAATAGTTAACTATTTCCATAGTTTAATGAGCTGACTGCCCTTAGTTTTGCAAATTGAAACTGGCTTCTTTAATTGCTTTTTAATGTTCTCAGAAAAGCATGTTTGCATAAGTATGTTTGTTTACTGCATTTTTTATTCCACCCTTTCTCCAGTGAGCTCATAGTGGCAGTTATGGGGCCTCCTCCCCCTCGGCAGACTTGTAAAATAGATTATTTATGAATGTACTTCAGTTTATATATTTTTTTGTCATAGCATGCATGTTACTCAGTCCATACATTGTATCTTAAGTCCATTGATTTAAATATGTCTGTTACGAGTATTGTCAACAGTTCCTTCTTTTGACCTTTTCTGAGAAAACAGTGTACAAATGTCCCACTTCTAGACTTCACTAATAAACATGGTGGTGTATAAAAAGAGCTGCATGAAAGCAGCTGGCAGAAATAAAACAAATATAAAGCAACAGAACCCAATAAGCAGGGAACTAAAAAGCCTAATAAATTTCTCGATAGGGCCTCACCGGGTGCCAAAATGACATCAAGATGGGTGCCCAGTAAGCCTTCTTGGGGAGAGCAATATACCACACCACGGAGTAAGCCTAGGCTGCCAGATAGTGTCTGACTGACCCAGTGCTCAGAGCATTTGTGCCTTGGGCCTAGCCCAAGCAACCCTCCTAATTCTCTATGTGGTTTTAATAGTTTCATGTACCGATTTGTCGAGGTTTTTTTTGGTGTGTGTGTGTGCACTAGTCTCTGATTCGGTGCCGGAGGCATCAAAATTTGTCCTCCTTGTTGTTGTCTTTAGGACTCACAATGATTCTTTCATTTCTCCTTTATCACATTCCTTTTTCAATCTAAATCTTGTGGTTTAACTCAACACATTGATTTTCTGCTCAGCTGAATGTCTCCCATGGAGTTTCTTTCTTTCTTTGGGTGATTCACTGGTAAGTCATCCATTTTAAAATAACTTCTTTTCCTCCTCCCATTTAGCTCCCCCACCCCAGTTTATTTTACTTTCTTTAGATTTTGTTACTCTTATCAAAACCCTCATCAAGTCTTGGTAGATCTGTGATGTCTTTTCACCAACTCTTTTGTAAAGGACTGTATACAAATAGAGCTGCTGTAATAATATGGATAGGAGTCGCCGGTTTCAATTTACTGGGGGTGTTTTTTTTGTCTCTTTTGGACTAATGTACTGTGTTTGTTTTTAAAATGTTGCTTCACATTGTATGCTATAGATATGTTTCTTCCACAAATGGGGAGAATGTTGTTGGCACTTGTGTCTTGCTTGTGAGCTTCCCATAGGAATCTGGCCACCGTGAGAACAGGATGCTGGACTAGGTAAACCTTTGGCCTGATTCAGCATTGCTGCTCTTGTTGTTATTCAGAATTCAGAATTTGTTTGGACTATACATATCTCAGAGACCACCTTCTCTTTAAACTGCAGGTGCCTGTTTAATTGATTGTACCATCCATGCATCACATTGAACACCAAACGTACATAAAAAGGCTTCTTGGTAGCTGCTCCACCATTTGTGGAGCTCATAGGCTTGAGTTTATGCTCCTGTCTTCTATTTGTCAAAGTCTGTGCCTGCATATAGGAGCTGTAAATGTTTCTTCTTTGGGTTGGCAGTCAATGGCTAGGATTAAACAGGTGTGGGGTACCTGAAATTTCACCAGATATTTTGTGTGTGTGTAATTGTTGCAACATTTAAGTTTTATGGGGAGATGTCTGTACACAGTAACATGGTAGACATGTGCTAGGCATCTGTGGTCAACTGAGTCTCCTTTCTCTCTCCCCCCTTTCTGCTTCAGTTTTTGTCTCCATTTTTCGCAGGCGACCTTGCTTCCTGCCCCTTAACATTTTTTTGCTTATTCTACATCTCTTCATTCCATTAAGTGTAACAGTCAGAATTCTATGACATCAAGTTAATGCTATCATTCAATAAATGTGTTTGTAGCACATAAGTCTGGACCTTGTAGATTAGCCCTGAAATCACAAGATGATGGTAGGACAACTTGGACATCTATGGAGGCCATAGTTCAGTAGGAGCACAAATACTTGCATGCAGAAGGTCTTAATTCCAATCCCTTGATGCCTTCAGTTAACGGACCTTGGATATCACTAGGCTATATACAATACGACATGAACCAAGTCCTTGACCCAATGATAGTGAAACTCCAAAGAAGCAGTTAACATTTGGTTTTATTATCTCTATAGGTTTCACCCAAGTAGTATTTTCTGTCTTCTTATGAAGGTTAATTAACTTTCCCCACCCCCAGATTTTTCAGGGCCACAACTGTACCTTCAAACCAGTGACTGGAAGGATTTGCCTGTGGTTTATGTTTGGCCATGTGTTCTTTGAATCCCCCTGGACTACTCAGTTGCCTAGTGAGAATTTGGATGATTCAAGTACTGTTGATTTTTAGCTTCTCCAGGGATGCAATATTTCATGAGTTTCAACACCCATGGCAGTGGTAGTATATTTAAACCTGCTGAAAAATTTGCCCTTGACTGGCCCTAGATGGCCTACTTATTGTCTTGTCTGAAGCCCCTTTTCAGTTTGTGATATAAAATCATTGAGGGAGAAAGTTCAGCCTACCATGTTTTGCTCATCAAGCTGAGCTCATCAAATTGATAGAGTCAGTATTTAATCTCCTGTTTTGACATCCTTCCAAACTGTTCCCGTCTGTAAATTACACAAGATACGAATTCTTGGTGTGCTAATATTTTGTTTGCATTATCATTTATCTTGATTTAAAGCCTAACCTATTCCAAAGGCCTGGAGTGGGAACAAAAGTATAAAGCCTGCAGCAAAACAGAGTAAAAGGCAAACATGTTAAGATACATTGAAAGTCCCTGACCCTGACCCATAGCCAACACTTTTGTGATGGGGGCAGACTTAGTGGCATACTGGCAGAGCATCATAAGCAATGCAAAATGGTGCAGCATAAATTCAAATGGTGTAATATGTTTAAATTGAAGTGATGAGCACACTATGTAATTAACTGATCTCTCCAAAATTCCTTAAAAGAGCATCATCAAGTTCATACCAGTCATCACAGTGTCTTTGTACTCCTTGGTTGAAAATGTAAGAAGGTTGGAGCAAGTTTACTTCTTGCTGAGCAACTGGTTAGTTTACCACAAATAAAAGGACTAGAAACTTTTAAAAATGGAAAATTCAGGGAATGGGCTTGGAATATTGGAGTGGACACCCCTCTGCCCCGCTGCACTTAACTTTACCACCTCTGATTTTTCAAGGAATGTAAATACACACCTGAATATATTGTTTTACCTTCTAGCTTGATTTAGATGGAGCTCTCAAGCTGCAATATATTGCTATTGACTTATGCAGGACCTTCATTATATCCAATGTTTGTTTCCTTTCTACACCTATAATTCAGTTTGTAGTTTCTAGAATGTATATACATATACGTTGTTGGACTAGAAAGAAGGCCATGATAAGCACTTTAAGCTTCATTGGTTTCAATGGGCCAGCTGGAGCATTTGGTTAGCCTTCTCCAGCTGAAATCAGTAAGATTTTAAAGTACACAGCTTTGTCTGGATCGTGCCCTTAAATGTGAAACTACTTTTTTCTCTGTTGAAATGCCTGTAAGAAAACTGGTTTTGCTTAAAGTATACTGGTAGGACAGAGGGTGTAATCCTAGTCATAAACTGAAGTTGATTGAATATTCCTGATTAAACAGGTATGTGAAATTGCCTAGTAGTCTTGTAATACCAGTATTGTACAATTACGCTTACAAACTTAACAGACGTAACATAAATGACTTTGAGAAATTGCAACCCACATGCATTAGCATAGCCCTGTTTCATTATAAAAATAGGGTAATAAAGCAAGTAATTAAAAGCTATTGGTGTTCTGTGAGCATATTTGTCAGATTTTAGTTGGTTTCCTCTCTTTGGTAACATCAAGATAACCTTACTATTACAGGGCTGTCTTGCAATAAATAACACTGCTTTATCCTGTATATTAGTCCTTAATTATCATTTGATCCTTCCTTGTCATGAGCTTGTCCTCCAATGATTTTGAAATGGTGTCAGAACTCCTGGTGTACATGTGGAATATTATGGGCTCTTGCTGTGGAAGTATTTATTTAAGACTTTTATATTTATTTAAACGAGTTCTTTGTTACAGGGATAATTATTAATGACTACAGTAAAATGGATGAATAAGAACTGAGATGAAGAGCACAGGCTGACAGGAAAGCTAAACCAAACCTGGATTAGTGGACTTCCTTGCAAGACCAGTGTGTAGTAAATCACTGGTACAATATTATATTATATGAAGTCAAACAATGAGAACGTGCACTTTAAAAAAAAAGAACTGATTTGCTGGCAGGATCTGGTTGGGCAAGTTGTGATTGTGTAAACTTTGTTTACTAAGATCTGCTATTCTAAATGAATTCCTCCCTAATTTAATTTGCACAGCTAAGTTGCCTTTGCAACATGATAAAGAAAGCTTTTCTCATTTGTGGGTAATATAGAGGGGTCATTGATATGGCAATCCTAGCAAAACTGAACACAATCATGTTTACTTCTGAGTAGACACCACATAGATAGGACCTCCTAAAGCAGGAAGATACTTCCACAGCTCATGACATATAACTGCTGGAATTCTTGCATCAATATTTGTGGGGAAGTGAAATTGGGAAAGAGCCTAGTTACCAAAGAATGTGTCCTAACCATTTCTACCACCACCTTAAACTTTTAAATATGTATATCGCACTCCTGTTTTGCGATTGCCAGTTTAGTAACTTTGTGGGCACGTTGACAGCCAGAGCATTACATGTGGCTTGAGTAATGTGTCTGGATATGCTTTGTAAGCAGGTATTATTCTGACAGTGTTCCAAAGGCCATCTTCAATTTGTCTGTGCTCAACTTTGTTACGCTGTGAAAGGCGGGGGGGGGGGGAGAGAAAAAAAGGTAATTCAGCAGAGCATTGTGCTGTCTGCTAGAGACATCACACTTCAGAATATAAATATTGCTGAGGACAAATGAATCATTAACAGAACAGGAGCATGAAATATCTGATGAATGAACTCCAGGAACCTGCATTGGAATAAATTTAGTATCTCTAGGCAGCACCATAATATACAAAGCATCCATGCTATTTCCACATATGTTAGGTTAGGTGTGTGTATATGTGTGTGTGTACACACACACACACACACACACACACAAAAGTGTATTTATCTCATGACCTATAATTGTGAATTTATAAGTGCATACAAGGAGAGGGATTTGATGGCGTAATAAGCCACGAGATGAGAAATTCTTAATTTTACCAGTATCAGGAGATATATTTACAGCTTTATTCGAAGTCATATCTTACGGCTCAGAGGAGGCATGAGTGTGGCCATTGTCCTTTATAGGCTTGTGAATCCTATTAGCGAAAAAAGGGGAGGTATTGATGATACACTAGTAGTACTGCTCCATATTACATAGATTTTATAATAAATTACATGCACACACACACACAGAGGGAGAACCGCTTTCCTTTCCTGTGTCTTCTTTTTTCCTTTGACTGATGCTGGTGAAAGGAACAGAGGGATAGTTTGACGATGCATCTGCTGATTTTCTCCAGCATTTATAACTCGCTGCCTTAGTATCTTTTCACACTTTATTACAGAACAGCAGAACTGGCGAAACTTGAATGTTCTAGTCCTAGTTCTTTCCCTCCAAGTACAGATAAACACATTTAAAACAAAAACATGTTTTTAAATCTCATGGGGAAATCAGCAACCATTAGGATTTTTATAGCAAGAATGGGACTTTGCGGAAGTGCTTTTGTCAAACTGAACAGGGCAGTACATATAGGGCAATGTCTGTTATGAACACAGGGAAATTGGGGGGGGGGGAGGTCCGGAGCATGTGCAAGATGCAGAAGGCTTGTGCTAGTTTCAATCCACCAAGCCAAACCCACCAGCCTACCAGGGGCTCAGTAGCTATGAAAAGCCCTGCTGGATCAGCCGTCTTGCCTAGCATCCTTCCCCCCCCCCCCACAGTGGCAAACCTATAGGGACTGTATAAACTGGAAATGAAGGCAGTAGCAATCTCCCACTCTCATTCTCCAGCAGCAATTATTCAGACTATTGATATCCAGTTTTCAACCGTGGAAAAATGAATGGATCCTATGTAATCTTGCGATGGTGCTAGGAGGAGCACATATTGTGTGGGATGGGTGGGGTGAGTATATTATCCCTCTCTGGGCTCTAGTAATTTGTTTGTTCGAATACAGAAACTAAAAATACCTTTATTCCGCAATGTGAGCATAGTTACATATTTATACTAGCATCTGGCCTGAGGAACTGAATACTCCATTCTTTAAATAGCTTCACTCGAGTGCTCAAATACTTTCAGACTAGAACATTACCCTACAGTCATACACCTTGTTTACATATCCACATTAAAAAGCCAGTAAGAAAAACTTCAAAATGCAAAGCGATGGGTTTTTTGTTGTGTGTGTTTTGTTAAAAAATAATGATAAATAAAATCCTCCTAATGTAGTGTTTTGAAGTTCCTTTTTGTTTATTCCATTTATGACTTTCTGGGTACATAGTTTATTACGATGAATACCATGTTTCAGACAAGGAGGAAATTCTTTGAGGGAAGTATATGCAATTCCAGATGCTCAACAAATGATACAAATGCAAACCATTGTGTGCCTGAGCTCAGCCAATGCCTTTGGCCTTTGCATGATATGCCTTTGGGTGGTGGATAACTTTTGTTATCCACCCGGGAGAAATAATGGCTAGACCACATAAAGAAAAGCGTTAATGTAATATCCTAAATGGGTAAACATTATAAACAGGTGGCTAATGATTAGCTGTTTCAGTCCAAAGGGACAAAGTATCTTTTTAAAAAAAGGTCTTATGATCCTTGCCCAGCTTTCTTCCAAAGGAGCTATAATTTCCAAGTAGTATATTAGGAACTTCCAGTGAATTTGGAAACACTGAACTTTCCAGATTTAAAACACAGACCTAGTTAATGTCATGTAGGACCGGGGATCAAGAAGTACAGGCACCCTGTTAACTAGTTGATTTAATGACTACTTTTTAAAATGTGATTTTAATCAGATCTGTCCTTATAAAAGGGTGTGTGTTGACAGCATAAAGCCTTGTGAGGCTACAGATGCATCTGTAAAGAGACTGAATCAACATGTTAAGCTCTCTGTGCAAATTAATCCCCAAGGATGGTTTGTTTGCTTGTTTGTTTTCTATGCCACCCTTCACCCAAAGATCGCAGGATGGTTTACAATATAAAAACACAAAAATATATAGCATAATCACAAACAAAAACAATACCCCCCCCATGGTTTAAAAGGCCATAGATTGTTTAATTAGTCAAAGGCGCCAGCCGAGCCTCCCTGGGGAGAGCATTCCACAAGCAGACGGATGACCAGGAAAATTCAAACATCCAACTTCAAGAGCAGATTCGTGCAACCATTTTTGACCTATGACGCTTTCAGCTGTGATGCAGCATCCTGCAGCAGACATATTTGGGAGCATCCAATGGGCTTGCATGTTCCTCCTGTGCGTCTTCCAGGAGCATCCTGCCCTTTGATTTCTGAAGATTACCATGACAGCTGCACTGCTGTTTTAACTCATAATAGTTAGCACCAAGCTTTGCTAACCTGTAGATGTAGGGATGAGTCTGGCTGGGTTGTTCTTATCCCTTACTACATCCTTTGCCTTCTTCATCCTACATCCCCTTTGGTTAAGTCTTCCTCTCAAACAACATGACTGATCATTATTCCTGATCCACATCTTGTGTTGTCAGTGGAACAAAGTATTTTCAACATTTCATTATTTTAAATTCTCTGAAGCTTTTAAGTTATCAGGATATGAAAGGGGGCACTTTTCAAATATTGGGAGGCCCCCTATGTTCAACTGCATAGATTTAAAAATTTCACAACTAGTAGTATTTTGCCCATATTTAACAAATGCTTGTTCTTGCTGACTTTGTAAATTACTGATAATATTTTCTACAGTTATCTCCATAACTGAGAAAGGGGATTCCCATATCGGGGGGGTGGGGGGAGCCCATATGAGAGAGAAGGAGGCCACAGGGTTCAGAGTCTATAAGACTTCTGGAACTGAGTCGTCAAAATACTGCATCCATGTTGTGGACCAATGTGAATTTGAATATGCAAGAAGTGCTTGTGTAAATCTACTCGATAAGATCCTGACATGGCACAGAGGGAAGCAAAATCGCAGCAATATTATTACTTGTTTTCATTTTTGGCCACGTTTAGGGTTTGCTGTGAGTCAAAGAGAGAATTTATAACTCCCATGTAACCCACGGAGTGTATCAATACACTGGTACCTCAGGTTACAGACGCTTCAGGTTACAGACGCTTCAGGTTACAGACTCCGCTAACCCAGAAATAGTACCTCAGGTTCAGAACTTTGCTTCAGGATGAGAACAGAAATTGTGCGGTGGTGGAGCGGCGGCAGAGGGAGGCCCCATTAGCTAAAGTGGTACCTCAAGTTAAGAACAGTTTCAGGTTAAGAACGAACCTCCGGAACGAATTAAGTTCTTAACCAGAGGTACCACTGTACTACAAATTTAAAATTATTTTAAAATTCATTTCCTTGCCCCAGGGAAACCTGGAAACCTTAACTCTTGGAGGGGTATGTGTGTCTAATAATCTTTGACACAGTTGGCAGTACTTCCATCAGTACTTGGAATTCTTGGGGTTGAGGGGAGCCATGAATGAAATTGATACATTTGTATAGTCGATAGGCCTACGGTGAGCTTAATACTACCGATAACAAGGCGCAAAGTCTGTAATATCAGAGATAGCCAGCAGCATAGACTGTGAACACCTTCCTTTGCAGGACTTAATAGCCAGAGATAGCATGGTACTGGGTGTATTTGGCTGGGTGAATCATTGCCGTCAGTGGTTTGACACTTTCGCAACAGTCTCTGTGGCTATATCCTTGGCTCATAATGAACAGCTTTGGAGTGTGGGTGTGCACACGTCTGACAGAAGCCAACCTTACCGCTGGTATACTTGTAGCATCAAAGCCCTTGCCTGAAATGGTTATGATACCAAAGTGGATCAGTAATAGTGTTTGTACTCCTAGTCCTAACTGAACAATTATTGTTTAATGTTGCCTTTCGGAAAACCAAAGGGCTGGCACAACTGCCGTTTATTGCTTGACGAACTTGAAAGGGGAACTGTTTTTGGGGAGCAGGGAGTAATAGTGTGTGGGTGTGCTGATTGATTTTTGTAAACAAGTCACTTCTACTTTCTAGGAAAACACAGCAATTAATTCTCTTGGGAAAAGAGAGAGATGATTGTAACAACAGTACTTTTCAGCTAGGTTGCCTGACATGCCCAGAGCATGTAAACATGGTGAGTGGGCATGTCAAAGGCTGTTCTGCATACCTGATCTAGCAGGTAATAATAATTCCAAATATTTAGAAGTCATCTAGGCGGCAATGGTTTTGGGGTTGGGCACGTACCAGGGTTTTGCTCCAAGTACTTGACTAGGGAGGAAATGATTTGCGGGAAATTTTCTGTCCTTTCCATCACTCAGGCTTAGAATATAAGCAGCTTCAAGGTGCCTCCTACCCATGCATGTAATTTCATAAGCACTACCCGGCATTAGACCCATTCCTACAAAGAGCTGACTTCCTCATTTTTGGCAAACAATGCCTAGCTGTTATAGGAAGCTCTGGAAAGAACTTTACAGGAGAGAATGAAGATCACACTATTTCACTGTAATGCGCAGCCATTTTTATACATCTCACTTCCCTCTACAGCCCTTACAGATACCGCCTTCTTAACCCTTGGACCCACTATTAGTGATGCATTTACATGTCACTGGTTTATGCTAAATTGTGGAATTCCCTCCCTACTTCTAGCAATTTCATTGTATAGTTTCCGCCATTTGGTGAAGCTGTACTTCTTACCCAGGCCTTTGACCCCAATACAGTCATACCTCAGCTTGAGTCGCTTCAGGTTAAGCCTTTTTGGGTTGCACTCCGCGGCGACCTGGAAGTAACGGAGCGCGTTACTTCCGGGTTTCGCTGCTTGCGCATGTGCAGACGCTCAAAATGACGTCATGCACATGTGCGGAAGCAGCGAATCGCGACCCGCGCACGCGCAGACGCGGGTTGCGTTTGCTTCAGGATGCGAATGGGGCTCCAGAATGGATCCCGTTCGCATCCAGAGGTACCACTGTATATATGACCCTCCCTATTCCTCTGGTGGTGAGTTTTAAAATCTGATTTTAATATTGTATTTTTATATCATTGTAACCTACTCGGGGACCTTGTGGTGAAGGGTCAGTGAGAAATGATTATCACCATCATCGTTGCTGGCTCAGACCATCTAGTTGAGTATGGTCTACTCTGAGTGACAGCAGCTATCTGAGTTCAGAGGAACAGGTCTTTCTCAGCCCAACTGCCTGAGATCCTTTTAACTGGAGATTTCAGAGACTGAGCCAGGATCTTCTGCTACAAAGCAAGGGCTCTACCACTCAGATGTGTTGAAAGGACCCAAGTAGATTGTGTAATCAAAAGCAGTATGTAGCTTGTCTACAATTTCACTTGCATTTTGGGGGGGAGGTAGCAAGTGATTTTATCTTATCACCTTGTAAGATTGTGTCCACATTCAGTAATACACCTGGAGCGCTTGTAAACCATTAGCTTTAGCACTTCAATTGTGAGAGTCCCAAGCACAAAACTGGTCCTTGTGCATGGTGCTGGGTAATTTAAATGATACCCAAGCTACTTGGAGTTGTTCACACAAAAGTGACACATAACTAGGGCCTCTTTGCCCAAGCCTTTGGCTAATTGAAGAATTCAAAACTGTTATGCAGGTGGTTATTGCTTCTATTTGTATTATGTCATGTATTGTTGTGTAAATGAAGGGTGGTATAGAAATTTAATGTTAAAATCAGTAGTTGGATTTCTGTGTAACACTCTGGTGTAATGTCCATGAAAATCCACAGTCTGTCCTGGAAAAAGACATTTCCAGTCCCAGACCTCTATCTGGGAGAATAGATGGGACCTACGGATATTGAAGTTGTCTAACCCTGATTTCTCAAGGAAGGTGAATTCCTCCCTGAATTTACTGCAAGGTGAATTCAAACTGAGTAACTAACCAAACTTCCCCCCCCTCAAAAAAACCAAAACACAATTGAATTCTGAACCAGACCAATCTAGACAAAGGAAATGTTATTTTAGTGAAGATTAAATTTATGTCTGAGATATAGAAAGATTATTGTGTCTGCTTCAGATGTAATTTCATGCCTGAGAATTTACATTGTAGGAAAACTGGTCTGGATCACATTAGCCAGGGTCCTGTTTTGCTGTCAGTTTAATTAAATGGAAACTGCTGGCAAGGAGACGGCAAAAGGTTTATAGAGGCAATGCTATTTTGTACGTTAGAACAGAAGAGAGTGCTCAGGTCTTCCAGTTCAAAAAGGACACAAAAACAGAACTGGTGATTCACCCTTGTTTACAGTGATCTTAGTGATGTTAACGCCAGTTAACACATTTAATACACAGAATACTATGCCGTGTGCAACAGCAGAGCACTTCCAAGTTTTGAAAGCCTTGACCTCCAACAAAGAGGCTATTACCTCTTCCTTTTAAAAAGTTTTTTTTTCCAGAGTCCGCTGATCTTCAAAAGTATATCCTTTTCCTTTTCTGTTTTATGTGAATATAGGTTGACGCGATGTGTAAATGGTGTTCTTTTTGCTTGCTGCAACGTTTGTCACCAAGCCCACAACACATGAACGAAATCCTCTATAATAAGGAACAGCAATTTATCTGTTAACTGTGTCTGGCCTGCTGCCTTTTGGCTTTGATTTTTGGGAGAAGTATATTTGGTTAACTTATAAAGGCAAAGAGCACCAAATTCACTTGTAGGAAAATCGGGGGCGGGGGGAAGTGGGGGAACAGAGAGAAAAACATGTTTTCTTTCTCTCCCCTCCCTTCTCAGTTCTGTTTATTATGACATTTTGTGCTGTACGTCCTGCAGTATTTCTCAAGTGGAGTGAAGTACAGGAATCCAGACCTGCTCTTCAAATCTGACTCTGCTCCATATGACTCAGAAGTGTGACTGAAAATGAATGTTTATGTCTGTCGATAGTAGCTCTCTTTCTATGCAGCCCAAAATTACATCAAGCAATTTATGTTCCAGTCCTGTTTATAGAGCTGACTTGTATTTTTGCTGAACTTAAGATTTGTTTTTTAAACTTTGTGGAAATTTTCAACAAAACCCATGAACTCAGAGGTGACCTAAAAACAGGAACGTTTGGGCTTTTCTCCCAGTTCGTTAAAGTTGTGCAAAGAAAATTTGAAAGAGAAAAAAAATTATATCCCTCACTGGCCCCTTAACACATTTAAATATTGGTTCTTTGCCCTCACCCATACATACCCTCTCTAGTGCAAGTGGTTCATTACACTGACATCTTCCTGTTTGCATAAGTTAAAGAACTGAGGAAATGATGTCATAAAAGTGAGAGTTGAGCAACCAAGAGCGGAATATATTTTTTTAGTCATAGCATTTTCTTTCAGTTGTCTGTCTTTCTTTCTTTCTTTAATGGTAACACGCCTTGAATGTGATCTTACCCCCTCCCCAAATTTTTTGACGCCCACCCAATGTTGATACATGAGAGCTACTGGTCAAATATGCATCCAAAGACTGATCCAAAGCCAGCGGATATGACTGGCAAGATGGTAGTACAGTCGTACCTTGGAAGTTGAACGGAATCCGTTCCGGAAGTCCATTCAACTTCCAAAATGTTTGGAAACCAAAGCGCAGCTTCTAATTGGCTGGCAGATGTTCGGCTTCCAAAAACCATTCGAAAACCAGAACACTCGCTTCCGGGTTTCGATCATTCGGGAGCTGATTTATTCAGGAGCCAAGGCGTCCGAGATCCAAGGTACAACTGTACCATGAAACATGAGAGAAAGAAGTGGTTTGGGTGTGATGCCAGATTATGGTTGGCATTATGTAAACAAGGTTTAGTTGAACTTTTGGGCTCCCCACTCCCTGCTTTCTTGGTTTGATGCAGACCAGAGTTTCCCATTTTGTTCAAGTAAGCAAACTATGGTTTGTCTCCAACCAAGAAATCAGAGATGGAATTCCTGTGATGGAGAGGAGGGTGGTGGCATGCAACCAAACCTGACTCACATAACCATGGTTTGTTGTTCTATCTAGACTCCATGACTCCATCCTTCTCATTATTAAGTCTTTGTAGCTGAGAATATGTGTAAATGTAGGTTTTCTGCCTGATAACAGAATGCTGTTGACTTCCATTGGAGAGAGACCATTGAGAGTGCTTAACTCTTCCACATTGATTGAAATGTGTGCTTGGCTTTGGGTGAATTGTGCCCAGGGTTTCAATTTAATTTTCACTTTTAAAATTTAAACTAGGGAGAGTTCTTTGTCTTTCATGTCTAGCATGAGGAACTGACCTTCTAAATGGGGAACATTCAAAGGCCTTTGAAATTAGTTTTAGATCTGGGATATCTTAGACCATAAGGTTAAACGGAAGAATTAAAGCTTGTTCTCGCTGTTCTGTGACACCAGGTGATTACTTGCAGGTGTGAGAAAGTCATGTTACACCACAGGCAGAGCTTTGGAGTCTCACGTAAAGCATACGCGAGTTCACACATTCAGCCCGAGATTCATTGATTGATGAGGATCAAATGATGTTCATGTACATTTGGATTAGCTTTTTCTTGTTACTTTGGGTGGCTGCAATGTAAAGTTGGCTTAGTAACTGAGTAACTCTTTTTCATTACATTCAGAAAAGTATCCAAGTGTTTATTGGATCTCCTATCCTCTCAGAATGATCACTTGACCATGACTTAAGAGACTCGATGTATCTCATGATCAAAATCCGACTTTTACAATTGACTGGAAACCAAGTCCCTTAAGAGGTTTTATTATGATTGTGGTTATTTTGCTATGTTCACGAACCTTGGCCCCTTCTTTGCAAGACCAGCCCTATTCACATATAGATGTAGTGTGAATAAAGTTATTGTGTTCCTCCTTAGCTCAGTTGGTAGGACACGAGATTATTAATCTCAGGGTCATGGATTCGAGCTCTACATTGGGCAAAATATTCCTGCATTGCATGGGCTGGACTAGATGACCCTTGTGGTCCCTTCTAACTCTACAAATTCTATTATTCCCTTTGTCCCTGGGCAACTGATGGATAATGGGAGGAGTGTACATTTTCAAAAATCTCCTGCACTTCCTGTGTCCCTCTTTGCCATTTCCCATGATGTTTTTGCATTAGGGGATCTGTTTGAGTCAGGGTTTAGCACAGAGAGTCATTGTTAAACCACTGTCTGGAGTATGTGAATTAAGAATGAAGCATAACTTACCCGCTGAGCATATGCAGAGTGCATTTTTCTCAGACTATGCAACCAGAGCATGTCCTTGAATATTGTGTGCCTGGGAGCCAGGATTCCATGAGATGTGGACAGGGTTTAAATCTGTCACTTGTTGTGTGGAGAGGGGTGTGTGAGTTTTGGTGAGATTAATAAATGTTCCTTGTCTTTCATGCCTAGACTTTAAAATGAGGAACTGACTCCTTCTGAATGAGGAACATTCAGAGGCCTTTAAAATTAGTTTTAGATCGGGGATATCCTTGACAGTGAGGTCAAACTTGAGAATTAATTACTGCTCTCACTGTTCTGCTTTTGCCCTACCTGCTTTGGAACATATGCAGATTCCCCCCCCCAAAAAAAAAGTTGGCTTCATGACATTGCAATATTTTCATGGCAGAAGACATTCTTTTAAACTGTCTCTGCCACATTTTAAATGTTCTGTGTTACCTTCACCATTTGAGTGATTACATAGGTACCTCGGGTTAAGAACTTAATTCGTTCTGGAGGTCTGTTCTTAACCTGAAACTGTTCTTAACCTGAAGCACCACTTTAGCTAATGGGGCCTCCTGCTGCTGCTGCTGCTGCGCCGCCGCCGGAGCACGATTTCTGTTCTCATCCTGAAGCAAAGTTCTTAACCTGAAGCACTATTTCTGGGTTAGCGGAGTGTGTAACCTGAAGCGTATGTAACCTGAAGCGTATGTAACCCGAGGTACCACTGTATTAAAAATGAGTTGATTTAAATGGCCTTGACGAAACTTGTATGCCTTGAGAAAGAGCTACCCTAAAAACATGTTGGATTAAAATATGTTGTCTTTGCTTTCTTTTTAACCTACACAGCTAGGGTCCTCCAGCTACATATCCTCAGGCAGTTTTTAATTGCTGACCCTTGCCTTCAAATATCAGATGCTTTACTAAGAAAGGAGAAACGATTTCTTAGTCATAATGGCGCTGAGAATCTCTGCCAATAGAACGATTTAGTCTCTGAACACTGAAGTGTCATATTTTGTTCAGCTAGTTTATTTTAATTTTTTTTTGTTTCCCACTTCATGACAGTGTTTCAAATACCAATAGTCATTTACGGAACTTCAAAGCCATGGGACATTAAAACAAAGCATGCTCAGTATATTGTTTCTGGCATTATCCAATTATCCAATTGAAATTAAGCATGTAATAATAGTGTAACTGAAATATCCATCTTTTGGAATTGGAATTAATGAAGACTCTCTCTCTGCCACCATGCTTAAGTCTCCATTTTGGCTCACTTATGTCTACTTTTGCCTTTGTTTTCTTTCCGTACAAGGAATGCAAGTAAAATATACCCCTGAAATAGCTGGCAAGGCTGTACAAAAGGACAATTTTGACAGCGGATAGAATACAGTGAAACAGAAGCCAAGGTGCAGCTAACTTTTAGCATGCTTACAGTCCATTAATCTTAGTGGGAGATGTACATGCTTAACGCTTTCCATATTGAAATTAATGTAATTTATGCATGCTGAATTTAGCTGAATCAACGTGCAGAGTGATTATCTTCACCAGAAAATGGAAGACTTCTAAAATGTTGCCGCATTCCTACTGCTGTACTCAAGACTTACTGACATCAATACGGTGCAAGTAATGTTGCCATATGTCCTCTTTTTTCCAGGACACATATGTCCTCTTTTTCATTGGTAGGGCCATCATAGCGATCCATAGTTAAAAGTAGAAGTCACCAAATGTGTCCTCTTTTTTTGCTCTTCAAAATATGGCAACCCTAGACATGCGCCACAAAACTGTTGATCCCTGACGTGGCTGTATGTCCCCATACACATCAAATTGCACATTGAGCCAATTCAGTGGGCACTGGTGTCAGGGAAAGAAACAGTACAGCTCAGGAGGCCAGGCCTGGTGAGGCCACAGCAACTGTTCTCAGTAGATCTTGCCCCTATGAGACAGATGTGAGGACTTAAGGTTCCCGCCTTCCCACAGCTCCCTATGTCTCCTCCTCCCCTGGTTCCTTCCCAAGCAATCTGAACGCTGATGCTTTGTTTGTCTGCTCCAACCACTTCATACCTCTGTGAGTTCCAGGAGACCAATGGGGAGAGGAGCTGGTTATAGCAGGAGGAGGACAATCCCTGGCTTCTTCAGCAGCCTGACTGATCTCTGCCTCTTGGCCCCCCTCCTTGCCAGCTTCTGCCTCTGATTCTGGACTGCTCTCTGCCCCAGCCTCTTCCTGCTCACTAAGCTCTGTTCCCTCTCCAGCTTCTGGCATCATCTCCCTCTGACCACACATCATCGTCCCACCACCAATCGCCTGGCTCTGAGCCTTCATCCCTTGAGGGTTCCCCAGGGGATGCTCCCACCACTTCCCTGTATGCAGCCAGTCCATGACACTTGGCGAGCATCACCTTATACAAGGTGAGGCAAATTGAGATGCACGTCTGCCTCAGTGGTGCATGTACAGTAGAAGGCAGGAACAGATAGATCTCTTTTTCTGGATTAGGGCAATTAGAATTTTATTCCAAAGACTACATTGACATTAAATTCTGATTTATTAATTAAAGGTTACCTATAATTAGAATAGCAGTTTTGGAATAGCAATGAAAATATATAACCTAACAAAGGACATTTCTCGCTCAAAGCGTAGCAGCGCAATTAATCACCTTTATTACATTTCTACCCTTTAGAGTTTATCATTTTGTTTGTTTGCTCATAAATTGGGGGCAGCTTCTTCCCCCTCTGGACTGCTGCAGTTCTGCACAGTCAGTAGGTTTGCGCCATGAAATGATAAAGATCTTTCTTTTAATTTCATTGCTATCCGACAGGAGATATATATTCAAACCTGGAGCAGGCTTTGAAAAGAAAGAGAAAAAGTGGACTGGCCCGCTCTCCTCTCAGTTGCAGGCATTTAGACCTCTGGCAGTCCACAAACCTTGACCTTGTTTGGAAGGAATTGCGTCTTCTTGCTACAACGCACTATGAAACATTTCTTTGTGTGTGTGGTGTGTGCCTGTGTGTATTTTAATTTCATGAGCTAGCCAGCTTAATGTTTCACATAAGCATGATGAGGGAGTGATCTGCTAAAGATAGAAACGCAGACGCCAGTTGGCTATTGTGATGTTCGTTAACATGTTGTTTGGATAATAGTTTACTTAGGATAAATTTTGAGCAGTCTTCAAGTGCTTTTTAAAAGCTCTTTCTTCCAGCCCCGCCCCCCTTTGCACTCTCCCTCTCTCCCTCTCTCTCTCTTTTCCCCCTCCCTTACTTGGCCCAGATTAAAAGTGCAGCTTTAAGATATTTCTCCTAAAATAAATTTCAGGCATCCTCATTTATAGTCAGCATGCCCTGATTACTTGCAGACATACTGGAAATTTACATGCGCTTTTCTCCATTATAAAACACTGATCTGTTCATATCATTAGTTCCCTCATGACTGGAGGTTGGCAGGAAGCCAAGGGCAGTCTAAATCTGTCGCTGTAAATCGTGAGTTGAAATAGCAGAAAGTGGGTTTGTAACTTTGAAAGTGTAAACAGTTTGGAAAATGAAGTAATTTTAGCCTATGATTGATTGCCTTGCAATTCTACTTTAAATTAGCCCAGGGGCTCTGATGAAAATATATGCTTATTATACATCCCCCCCCCCTTTTCTTTCCATTTTATTTTCTGGGAGAATAATAGCCTTGTTGGGTAGGCTGCTGAACAATGTATGTTTCTCCTAGTGTGACCTTTGGGGGAAAAGAATAGTTTTATTGTGTGTCCATAACTTTGCCTGAAACAATGTTTTGCAGTTATTAAATAGACTCGTTCTGTATATATATATATATATATATATATATATATATGGTTGGCAATGCATAGCAGCTGTACTGAATTGCAGCAGATTTGTACTTAAACATTGCTTTTTTGAGATAGTTAACTATGGAATGCATTCCTTCTTGATGCATTAGGAAGTTGCCTTATTTTAAACTCTGATTCTGTTCCATTAACTGGGCGGTCCAGATGTTGTTGGACTCCCAACTCCCACCAGTTCCAGCCTGTCTGGTTCATGGTCAGAGAGGATGGAAGCTGCAATCCAACAACATCTGGAGAAACATAAGCAATATAGGAAGCTGCCTTGAACTGAGTGAGACCGTTGTGCATCTCTCTCAGTGATATCTGCACTGACTGGCAGTGGTTCCCCAGGGTTTTGGACTGGGAAGTCTCTCTTTGTCTTCTTCTCTGGAGATGCCAGGGTTTGAACCTGGGACCTTCTGCATGCAAAGCAGATGTTCGGCCACTGAGTTGTGGCCACGCCCTTATGAGAGCCACAGGTTGTCCAGTGTTGTTGATTTTATTTTATTTATTTTCTTTCCATGTTTTAACTGTTTTTAATAGTGAATTTTAATTTGTTGTAAGTAACCCAGCCTGGGACCTGCTCATGAAGGGCAGTAATAAATATGATGATAATGATGAATGACGGTGGTAATAATACTAATACTAATATTACTACTAATAATAGAAAAGCCAATGTCCTGCCCTTTTCCAGAAGAAATGCAAGGCTGTGAACAATCAGAACCAGCAGTAATAACATGAAATAATCCACAGTCATAAATCAAAACAGGACCATAAATATCAGGACCGCAAGAACAATGACAAAGCCACCACCAGAATTAAAATATCAAAATACGAGAAAGCACAAATATTCAGCCAGCGGTTCTTTGAAACAGCCATGTCTTCACCAACTGTCTAAAGCGGTATGGGACCTTACACAGCTTGCGAGGCATCTGGCAGGACTGGTGCCACTGCAGAAAAGGTCCTGGTCCTGGTTACTGCCAAGCGCTAGGGCTGGGCCATACCTGGTTTTTAACTTCATCATCTACCACCAGCTAAACATCACAATATACTGATACATCACAATGTCTGAAATACAGATGGAGCTATGCAGAGGCATTGGCTGGCTTCACTGTTTTCTCCACATTGTGATATATTGCCCTGCCCTAGCAAGCGTGCATCACTTTGTTGAGGGATCTGGAACAGGGCTTCAAGATGCTCCCCAGTGTCAGGGCAGAGAGGAAGACTTCACCCTCCACCAAGTTGGTGTTCCCAGCCACAACCCTTTTCCCGCTCATAGGATTGAGTGGCAGCCATTTTCTTCTAGAGATAACTGAGATGTGCCTGCCTGCACACAATTATAGGGGCATGGATTTGTGGCAACCACAGTTTCTATGCAAGGGAGCAGACTTGGCACCTGGACAGAATAGATTTATGAATGAGCACCTGTGAAATTGACATGGACAAGTTTCTGTATATCCCTAATACTAAACATGACGAATGGTCTATGTACTTTTTGCTGTCCATTCTAGCATTCATGAAATATTTTAACTGGAGGTGCCAGAGTCTATCCCTGAGACTTTCTAGATAAAAAACACGGGCTCCACCACTTAGCTCGGCTGCCTCCCCTGCTATATTCTTCTTGAGGACCATAACCTTCAGCCTAAAGTTTTGATCATAACTACTCACTAGTAAGGGAAAAGCACACTGTCTTTATCCAGAGCTATACTTTGTTTCTTCCCATATTCCAGAGCCATGGCCTGCCATTGAAGTGAAGACCTGATCTATGGCTCACATTTAGCTATTATTACCCTTAAAACAGTGCCTCAGACTCTTTCTCTTGCAAATGGAATAGATTGCAGTATTACTGTGGGGAAATTGTGTCTGATTTCATAAATACATTAAAATTCATAGGTATGGGTTGTTTTTTAAGCCTAGGAATTTAAAGCGTAAGAGCACCTCTCTTGAAGTAATAATGAGCACCTTTCAAAATAAGCACCTATCCATACTGAACAACAATATGTACAGAAGTAATGATAGTTGCATTCTCACAATAGGCAGAACATTTATATCTTGTCCTAGACTTATTTTCTGGAAGGAAGGCTTTGTTTTTCTGTTTGCCACAAACTCCAAAGTTGCTCTGCTTTCTCAGTGTCACAGACTGGCTGGACACCAAGGAGTGGGGGGGGTGTTACCAGCTGGGGCACCCCCAAAGGAACTCCCAGGGGAAGAAGGCTCAGAGCCCAGGGATTGGTGGGGGGACGATGATGCGTGGTCAGAGCGAGCTGACTGGGAGGAGGAAGTGTCAGAAGCTGAAGAGGTCACATTGTTTAGTGAGCTTGAAGAGTCTGTGGAAGACAGCAATGAGTCGGGCAGTGGCGGAGGAAGGGGGTACGGGGGGTGCGGTTTGCCCGAGGTGTCATCACTGAGGGGGGTGCCAAAATGAATTTTTTTTAAAAAAAAATGGGCTCACTTTTTAGGAGTGACTTAGTGGCTTAGGCGCCTGCAGGTTCCACGCTGCCTAAAACGGCAGCGTGGGACTTGCGTCTGTCTACTGCCAGCCACCCTACAGCTGAGAGGGAGGCGGCGGAGAGGCTTCAAGCGGCGGAGAAGCTTGCCCCAACCCCATAGGCGGATCGCCCCACCCCCATGGGTGGCTTGCCCCACTCCCGACTGCAGGATAT
The DNA here is from genome assembly GCF_027172205.1 of Podarcis raffonei. Taxonomy (NCBI): domain Eukaryota; kingdom Metazoa; phylum Chordata; class Lepidosauria; order Squamata; family Lacertidae; genus Podarcis; species Podarcis raffonei. Next base: position 28,557,743 of record NC_070606.1, read on the forward strand.
GCCCATGCACCAGGCACCCAAGCAGCTAGCTACGCCACTGGAGTCAGGCTGTTTTCCCCTCCTGCTGCAACCAGCCCCTCTGTCCCCTGGTGTCACAGAACCCACAGAGGGCAGAGCAAAGACAGGCAAGACGATGGAGCCTCAGATTGCTTGGGAATGAACCTGGGGAGGAGGAGACTTCAGGAGCTGTGGGAAGGTGGGGACCTTCAGTCCTTGCAACTGCCTCATAGAAGCAAGTTCTACCAGAAAGAGTTGCCGTGTTTACTAGCCTGGCCTCCTGAGCTCTCTTGTTTCTTTGAATAAAGAGTTAACTGCGCCGACACCGTGTGAGTTATTGCTGACCTGCTCCTGTCACTCAGAGAAATAGCATCCTGCAGTCCTCAGTAGTGCCCATGTTTCCCTGTTTTGTCCCCCTGTTGCCAGCCTTGTATTTGTAGCTCTGCCTATGAAAAAGCTTGCTCCCCACAGCAGGGACCTCATTACAGGAGGACAGGAGGTGGAGAAAGGGTGCCCTCCACAACTCACCTGTGTTTAAAACAGGAAATCAAATGATGTCTTGATGGAACCACATGGAATACCCATTGGCATCATAAGAGCCAACTGTTAACCTTTTGCATAGTGGTTGGTTGATAGGCCCAATTAGATCTGTACAACCTGTGACTTATAAAGCAAAATATTCACCACCCAGAGACCACAGAAACAAGGGGTGATAGTTCTCATGCACTTGTTAAGACACAGCCCATGGAAGGTGGTTTGATGGGTCACCATTTGTACAGACCTGGTATTAATTAAGGTAGGGAAACTGTTGCAGATGCATATAAGAGTTACAATAATTCCCTGGATTTAATTTATATTCAATTGTTTCTTTAACAGCAGTGCTTTTTAGGTGAACGATTGGAACTAGTTTATCAGTAAAACGTTTTCAACAGAGATTTTCTTTTTCCTCTTGACTTGGGTATTCACCCCCCCCATTTCGTTTGTTCTTTGATGGGCTTCCAAAAAAGTTATTAAAATGTTGCAAAACAAATAAGGTAATGCTGGAGCTTATTAAAAATTGCTTCTTTTGTTCCGATCTGGCAGCTGACAAATTGTCTTGTGCTGCGTCTTACCTGTTCCATTGTGAAAGGTTAACAGAGAAAATGGCTGCAAATAAATTGCTATTGAATGTTGCTGAAAATTAAGCATAGCAGTTTTTCTTTATTAAAGATCCTTTCCAAAGCTCTCTATTGATGCTGCTCCCTGTGTGTCGTTCTAACACTTGTCTCTTACATTATGCTTGGCACCCAAGGAAACATTAACTAGAAAAGAAACGCCTGACCATAGTGTTACTAGACTCTATTATCCGGCTGTCACATGCCCACACGAGAGAGGTCTAATTTTGGTTCATATTGACAATGATTTCTGACGCTTTCCCTAACTCTCTTCATGGAGTACTGTGTGATATATATATATATATATATTTGCATCACTCTAAAAATCCAACTCAAACACAGCAACTTGCTCAGTAAAATGTAATTAGGGCATTCTTACTTCTTTGGATGTCGGAGATATCGGCATTGTGGTTGAACAAGTGCCAACTCGTTATATTTTATATGGACTAAGATATGGCTAGTATGCCATTAACTCTAAACAGTGTCAAATACAAGGTTGTTGGGGTTTTGTGTGTCTCTGTGTGTGTGTGTTTTAACATGTAGGCTATATAAATTATACCTTGCAAGAATTAACAAGGCCGTTATTTCATTAAGGGTTTCAAAGAGGGCATAAATGTCAAGTGCGAAGCTTATGTGTTTAAATCACCGGACTGTTTTCACTCCCCCGCCCCTCATTATGTGGCTTTTGAGAGTAGAAGCCACTGTACCATTTTATATATATATTTTAACACAGGGGCAAAGTTCCACTGAATTTTTCAGGCTGATAATGAAAAGGCCATTGCATGAAAAACCAAGATAAAGCTTTCAATTCTTACTATTGGGAATGGAAATTGAAGGTATTTCATGCCACGTTTCTGGGAAGTATGTAGCAATAATGGGGTTTTATAATGAATAGTGCGCAAGGTTTCTCTGTGTGTCTTGTTTTGTTGGAGGAGAACATAAGAAGAGCCAGTTGCACATGTCCAATTGCCCATTTAGTCCACACTGTTCTCACACTGGCTGACCACATGCCTGTGGGAAGCCTTCAAGCCGGACATGGGTGCAACAACACTCTGCTCCTTCAATTCCCAGTTCTGGTATAGCCATTGTGGCTAGAAGCCATTGATGGCTCTTGTCCTTCATATATTTGCCTTTTCAAGCCATCCAAGTTGACTGGGAGCAAGGGGAGAATTTCTGGGGATCCCTCTCCAGGGCTTAAAACTATGCTTTAAGGAGAAATATTCCGCACCTATTAAAACAGATTGTATGCTAAAATCAAACCCACAGTCACATTTATATTTAGAAGTGCGTATAGAGAAAAGTGTCATTAAGAGTACAGAAAATTTGTTTCCTACTTCTTGACCTTTGCTTTGGACCAAGTCATCTTCTCAAAATCATAATTCTGTAAACTCTTCTTGTTGTTGCTGCTGCTGCTTTGCTAGATTATCAGATGGCCTTGAAGTTTCTTTTTAGTAGCCTTGGCAACTAGGATAACGAAGGTTCCGTAAAAGAGAATGGCAGAAACACAGGCCTGGTTTGTGTGTATTTTACGAAGCATTCCAACTCATTTGGGAGAAGGCAGCTCTGCATCCCTCCCACCTCGTACATCAAGGGAGGGGGGTGATCTATGTGGTGGCCCATATGTATATCAGCCTGATTCATGTGATCTCTCCCCCCAGCACATTTATTTCAGAGGGGAGAATAACCAGAACGTGTCTCCCAAGTGTACAGTTCCACATTTGGGAGCCCATGTCACACATGACATTTGATGAGTGGTGAAGTGGAGGCCATTCTTTCACCATGGGAATTGGCTCACTGGCAGGTAAACATGGGAACTGGACTGTAAACATGTAGGTGACAAATGGAGACGTTTGTTGGGCAGATAAAAGGAAGGACTTCCTATACGCAATATGTAATTAACATGCGTATATCACTGCCTTTCAGTTGGGCTTCTGACTCAGTTTCTGAGACCAAAAATGTATTTGTTGGGCGACTTCCCATGGACCTCTTAGTAGCTTTCAGTACCATCAAGCATGGTATCCCTTCTCTATGTGGTTCCTGTTCTGACCTGACAGGGCAGTTCCTGAAGATGGTGCTGGGAGACTGATACTCTACCCTTCGGCAGGTATGCTGTGGGTGGTTCTTTCTTGTTTCCCATGCCATTTTATCTTCATGTGAAACTGCTGGGAAAGGTTGGGCATTGGAAGAAAAATGTCATTATTATGCTGATGATGCTCGGCCCCTTTTCTCCATTTCATTGAATTCAGGTCAGGCTGGGGATGTTTCAAACTGGTTGGACGGGGACCAATAAAAAGAATCTCAATTCAGACAAGGTCAAGATTGAGTGGTGATAAAGCTGACCAAGTCTGAAGGATCATGTCTCTTTTATATTACGTTGTGGTCCTGCTAAAGCGGGGATGGTTAACCCACAGAAGTTGCTGGACGCCAATGCCCATGATGATCAGGGATGATGGGAGCTGCAGTCAGTGCTTTTTGTTGTTGTTGTTCTGGTACTCATGTGTTGATAAAAGTGCTGTAGGTGTCAGCAGAAAATGGCCGCCATGGGCAGCAGAAAAAAGAGAGGTGCTGGTACTTGGTGCTGGTTGGCCCTGTCTGTAGTACAGTGGAACCTCGGGTTAAGTACTTAATTCGTTCCGGAGGTCCGTACTTAACCTAAAACTGTTCTTAACCTGAAGCACCACTTTAGCTAATGGGGCCTCCTGTTGCTGCCGCGCCGCCGGAGCACGATTTCTGTTCTCTTCCTGAAGCAAAGTTCTTAACCTGAAGCACTATTTCTGTGTTAGCGGAGTGTGTAACCTGAAGCAAATGTAACCTGAAGCGTATGTAACCCGAGGTACCACTGTACAGCAACATATGGAAGGCCACAATTTTGCCACTCCTGCCCTATAGAATCAGATTTGTAGCTTGGGAGTGCTAATGAATGCCTTGCTTATGAGTTTTCCTGAGGCAGCTGACTTCCCCTAATGGGACAGTAATAATCTGATCCAGCAACAATGTCCGGTTCATTATTTAACACATCCTTTCATTCTAAAAGTGTAGATTTTGCTGACATACTGATTTGTCCCTTATTTTGCCTTTTACATGTGAGTCTGTGTTTACAAATGCATAGCACTTCCCTTGGAATAGGGGAATACATTTTTACATACTCTATTTATTATTTTTTTGCATCTGCTGTTGATAAAAACAAAACAAAAAACAAATTCAGTGTGTGTGTGTCAGTCTCTCGCTTCATATGCTAGAGGATAGATCCCATGAGAAGCCCAACTTGACCCCAGCTGGATGTAAATGCCTACCAACTGCTCTGATTTATTTATTGATTATTTATTTGTGAAATGTATATGCCACCTTACAAAGCGGCTTACAAACGCAATTGAAACATTTCTAAAGGTACATACGTACGAAGCAAGCTAAAAGAATCAGTTTTTAAATCCCTGGCATTTATCAAATTGATCTCCTTCCACAATCCTTCCCTTGTATGCCTTATCTTTTAAATTGTTTAGTCTCTGCTGTATTTCGATTTATGTACAACACCTAGTTAATATGGGCGCTCCAGAAATAAATACCCATGGAAGAAACAGGGAGCTGTACGTTGCTTTCTAGTTTCTAGAAATAATTTAATTTCCACAATGAGCAGAATATATTTATCTCTACTTTACACTGCATTAGAGTACTCTCTTGCGACTTTCTTTCTGGTGATCTCTAAATGTATTTTGGCCTTTTAGGGGGAAAGGAATAATATGAATTCTGTGCTAGGTTTAAGAAACAGAAATGCTTTCCTGCCTGGCTTTTAATGAAAGTGCTGTGCCTTTCTTCTATTGGAAAAGCTGTGGCTTCCTACTTTTACATATGGATGCAAGCATTTTTAGGTGCCTTTCCAGATAAAATTGCTCAAGGCAACGTAGAAAATATATACATTTACAATCTTAATCCTCTTCCATCTGTAAAACCCAATTTACTAGCCTGGTATCGTCGTCTTGTGGACCCCTTACTCACGCTTCTCCCTTATACTCAAAATTTCCTGGAGCCATGAATCTTTTTTTAAAAAAAATTGCTAACACCTCCTTATCTTAACTTTGCATCAGCGCAGAGCAGATATTGTGCCATTAAATAAACTGTACTTTGTTTATCGCACACTCTCGCTCATGTTCCTGGGAAGTAAGGGTGCTTTCAGAATAAATGTTTATTCTGCATTCCTTCAGGTTGGTTTGTTAGGGAAGTTGGAGGCCGTTGCATCAAAGCAGGTATTGCCCCATACTTTGCAGTGCGTTTCCCCATCACTTTCCTTAATGCAGAAAGCCTCTTCTTTTGGCAAAGCAGGTCTGTTGCGCAAGACCTTGCAGCCAGCTATAATAGCACAGCCTCAATCCCGCTCCCAAACAGTGATCGTCTGGAAGTGTCCTTAGTCAATAGAACTTTTTCCCCAGGGAAACGTGCAACCTGAACCTCCCCACTTCTCCGAAGAAGCTGTGCCCCCATTCATTTTAATTGGGGTCTAATTGACACCAATGCCATTTTAGCAAAACCCTAGCCTTAAGCGCTTCGTTTGGAAAATAGCCCTGCCGTGGGAAGGGTGGCAATTTTGAACTACCACATAATCAATTCCTTTAGTGTAGGTAGGAGGATGCTTGGAGTATGAAGTGGCAACAGGTTAGAATGGGAGGAAGGGAAGTTTTACAATTTTTAGGACTTTTGTGGGTCTATAGAATCCTGAAACTGAGACCACTCCACTGGTAGATCCTGCCAGACATTGCTAACTTGTGAGAGAAGATGAACACAAAGATGCTTAATCACAGGGGACATTGCAGCTGTCACCTTGTGGCTGGAACCAGCAAGGTGGCCTCTTCTGGAACCTTTTACTGTATGGAGAATTATCACATGACTTCCACAGATGATGTGGTCTGCTTGATCTCACTGTAGTTCCCTTACTTGGCTAGATCTATGACAGCAGTTCAGCTGCATCTATAAGTAGAGATGTCACAGAATTCTGACTAAAATAGCAATGGAAGTTGACAGTGTTTGTTTATTTATCCCCTCTCTGGAACAGAAATCAGTCCAGAGAGTATTCATTGTGGCTGTTGCTTTCCGTCTCCAAACTATATGTAACAGATTACACTCCCCCCAATATTTGCATTGTGTTTCCTTTGCATTGAAGTAAATAGGGTAGAATAATGCAATGGCAACGTAATTGGAGTAAATTACGTAATTTCATCACAGCAGACAAAGTGATGTATAACATAGATTTTGGTGAAAGATGAACTGCCGCAGAACAGAAACAATAGTTCATTGATAAATACTGAGAAGAATGGAAAATTATTCATCCTTACATCCCTAGATCCCTGAACACTGGAGTTAGCAGTTTACAAAAGATGGGCCTGTCTTGGTGGAAGCTTCTGAAGCTAATACTTCTTTTCTACATCAATTTTCATCCATCTTTTATTCTTTTCTGCAAAAACTCAATTTACAGTACAATTCGCATTGATTTCTTGAGGTAAATATTATGGAAGATTTCATTATGCAGGTCCGATTCTCGATCAGTGCACAGAATTGTTGACGCTGTCTAGATGGAAGTAGAAAAGATCAGATTCGAATCACCAGTTATAAAGTAATGTTCTACAGCTGGGAGCGTTAAGTACATATTAGATGGAACGGAGGTTTTTATGTGACTGTATTAGCGTGGGATTGAACAGTAGTTTCAGTCTGTCTGAGATTTGTAAGTATTCCTTTTATTTCACATGCTAAACTTATTTTAAGAACTCTCTGAACTTGATGTTTCTCCAGCACTTTCACAAAATAGTGGAAGGCAACACACATGATAAGTTTTAAGCTAAATACTGGCACTTTTCTGCTTATGGAAACAGGGTGGGGGGGAGATATAGGAGATTCAGCAGAACTTTGTAGTCCAGTGAGAGACAGGTTGGTGAAGTGATGAAAGTGTTAGACTAGGGAACTGGGAGACCAGGATTCAAACCCCCATTCAGCCTTGGAGCTCCCTGGGGGACCTTGGGCCAGGCACACACCGCAGCCTAACCTACATCACAGGGTTGTTGTGAGAATAAAAATGGGGAAGGGATTAGTATGCTGCCTGGATCTCCTTGGAGGAAAGATGGGATAAAAATGTAATAAATAAATAGATTGTATGTGTTGAAAGAATAGGTTGGTACTGTCAGCTCCAATGGTACTGATCATATGTTGTGGGAAAGCTTTTTTGATCTATGTATGATTTTAAAAATACTTTGTCAATGGACGAAGCCAGAAATGAGTGACGGGGTGGAGCCTGTGACTATTAAGCAGTTCTGGGACAGAGCTTCATGGATTTTAATAAGCTCTGGCCAAGCTAATTTTGAAGGGAGCCCTGGTAGATCAGAGCATGGGACCTGGGGGTGGTGATGGTGCAAATAACTGAACCAGAGGCGATAAACGGCAGGTAGAATCCTGATGGCTGACACAACTCCCCACAACCTTTCCAATCAGTTTGAACTGATATTGGCAACAATATTTTCATTTGGGGAGATTCTGCAATGCAAAGATCACTGGATCGGAGAAAATGCGTTACGGAATGTACATTGCCACTGCTGCCTATTTTACATCAGCCAAATTAAAGGTCCATATAAAATTAGTAAAATTGGCAGCTTGTTCAAAATAACCATTTATCTTGTCTCTGGTAGCCAGTTTTTGCATGCAATCTTTATCTTCGATTATATCAGTTTCAAGTAGTCGAGGTGTGGCACGAAACACGGACAAGTTTAGCACGGGTGACACCTTTGCTTCAGAAAAGCCCTGTCTACAAAGCAAGTCTCCCTGTTGCGTTGCTAATTCACCCAAATTTGTTTCAGCCTCAAAAACAAAGATTTGCAGGTTCGCCTACTGGGGTTAGCTAATTATTTTATTTGCATTTTCTTAATGTGGTAATTCAGCCATTAATATTTTAAAAGTGTTGCAATTAATTAGCTAGCTGATGGATGCCAAGGAGCATTGCAAGAGCAAGCAGAGATAAACAGGAGGGGGAATTCAGAGCTGTCTCTGGAACACCTCCCTTTCCTGCTTGGGGATCACAGCCCTGGCGTGACCCCCGCCCCTCCACCCACCCCTTCAGATAAAGGTCCTCAGCCCGCATGGTACTGATGGAGCAGAATATTTTACAGTTCTAGGTGAGAGGGAAGCAAGGCCAATGCTTCCGTACCTCCTATGGCTCTTGCAGTTCGCTGGCCACTTGGGGAGGGCTGTGCTCCCGTAGCTTTCTCCCACCCATCAATTTCCCCCCGAAACACCGCACAAAGTAGATTTAACTGAGCTGCTGAGAAGCATGCAAAATGTCCAGATAATTAAAAATAAAAAATTTTGGGGATGCACAGGAGTGCCTTTTACATAAAATTTTGTAGATGGAGAGCTTGCAGGGGTGACTCACGGCAAATCCATATAAGAGCTTCTCATAATGGGAGTTATACTGCATTTATGTGGTGATAAACGTGCTTTGGCAGTTGTCCAGTTACTCTGGGTTTTTTATTGTAATGGTCAAGAAAGGGAAGAGAGGATTCTGCTTGCTACTAGAACTGTTCTCGTGTGTCAATCAGATTTTGATCAATGCAAGCTGCCCTAAGAATCTTCCCTCAATTATTCATATTAAGCTATATGCACTCTGTGTGTGTGTGTGTGTGTGTGTGTGTGTGTGTGTTGTATTTAAATAAACAAATAAAATAAGTGCGTCAGGACAACCTAGTTCTGTACCAGGGAAAGCTCATCTTTAACATTTAAATATTATGCAGATTCAGCATTTTAACATGCTTTTCCTTAGTTTGCACAATTTATTCCGCTCTGATTCTTGGTGGGGAGGGACCATGAGTATGCACTGCACTGAAGCAACATCCATTGCTTCTCTCCCTTATCTCAGCTGCTGGAAATCCAATTGGCTTTGAGTGGAGTGTTTCAGTTAGGTAATTTTAGACTCTGAACTTAATGATCTGTAGGGCAGTGTGTGTGTGTGTGTGTGTGAGAGAGAGAGAGAGAGAGAGAGAGAGAGAGAGAGAGAGTGAGTCAGCTGGTTAGACGGTAACGTGTAGTAGTTCACATTCTTTGAAATGTGGTAGGCCGTCCCCGCTTCATTGGGGGGGGACTCTCCTGCTCATTCAGCTGAGTAGGGCTCTCTACCTATGTACCCCCAAAGTGCTGCCCTGATGTAACCACTGATGGTACTGGACATGGCTCACGCAAACGAACCTTTCTAGACAAAACAATGAGAAACCATTTTTACAAAACAATGCTGAGGTTTTGTGGCCAATACCAATATCTGCAGGTTAGCCTGAACGGACATTTTTTGTTTTCTGTTTGTTTTTACCAAGTGTTACTGTATCTTATCTCTTAGCTTAAAGTTTTGGTTAATAGCCCTGCTGTCCTGATGGGTGGTTATTGCTCTCAGATTCTGTTGATGGGGAAAAGTTTTTATTTTTGTTCTCTGAAAGTGGCCCAGTGAACTTTGTATAAGAAAGCATGGTCTTGCACATACCTCTGCTCTCCTATCGAGATCTCCTCTTACTACTCTTATCCTCATTCATCACGGTGGAGAGTTATGTCTCCCACAGGCTAGCATTAACTGTGATGATATTTAACTTGGGCTTGAAAGCCAGCTTCCAATCTCAGTCTCAAACTGTGGTTCAGCCAAAAGCAGATACAGTGGTTCCTTCGGTTACAGACGCTTCAGGTTACAGACGCTTCAGGTTACAGACTCCGCTAACCCAGAAATAGTACCTCAGGTTAAGAACTTTGCTTCAGGATGAGAACACAAATCACACAGCGGCGGCACGGTGGCAGTGGGAGGCCCCATTAGCTAAAGTGGTACCTCAGGTTAAGAACAGTTTCAGGTTAAGAACGGACCTCCAGAGCGAATTAAGTTCTTAACCCGAGGTACCACTGTACTCTCCTGCCAACCTAGCAGTTCGAAAGCACGTCAAAGTGCAAGTAGATAAATAGTTACCGCTCTGGTGGGAAGGTAAACAGCGTTTCCGTGCGCTGCTCTGGTTCGCCAGAAGCAGCTTAGTCATGCTGCCCACATGACCCGGAAGCTGTACGCCGGCTCCCTCGGCAACCCCAGAGTCGGTCACGACTGGACCTAATGGTCTGGGGTCCCTTTACCTTTACTTTACCACTGTACTAGCATTGTTGTCACTGATGCAGCACTTTTGATTAAAGTAAATGAGAGAGTGTCTAAATCAGGGATCGGATAGTGAGGTGGGAGAGAGAGAAGTAAAGGCAGCTTGCCTTAGTGTAGTTTTACAGCTATGGAGTGAAAATGGGAGAAGCAAAGCCTAGGGTGAGTTCACACATGCCTGCTTATCATAGCACATGTCTGACACCCTAGCATCAACAGTGATGACTTGCACTTCCAAAACAGCCATCGTAGACCAAACACTTTGGAGCTTTCGTGACACTTGATCTCAACCCCCACATCGTAATTCTGAGTGGAGACAGCTCATCCATTCTTCGGTGCATTATCAAGTGATAAGTCATTTACTGTTGGGACACCAGTGTGACGTACATGTCTGTGAAGAAGAGCTTGAAAGGCTGGCGAGATAAAGTAAGGGAGTCAATGAAGGAAACTGCTGAGTCTAGTAAGGTGCTAGAGGAGATGACAGAGGCAAAGATTGCAGCAAACCACTGTAAGTGATCATGAGATGACATCTGGCTGAGAAGAGTTGGTGGTGTGCCCAAATGCAACACCTTCAGGGAAAGACTGGGCATGGAAAGGGTTCATTACCTAGTAGCATCTTCAGCCTCCATTCAGGTCTTTGCCTCTTCATTTGTGACCAGCTAGTCCACCATCAATGATAGATTAATTCTTTGTGACTCACCCTTCCACTGAAACCTTGCTGACAAAGCATAATAGAGGAAGACAGTGGTGCTAGTCCCTTTGGTGATTATTCAGGAAATTATGTTCTGATGTTCTAAAAGCTTTGTCTCCCTCAGTTATGTGGGTTGTTATATGGGACAGCTCCATTAATTTGCAAGCTCACCTGTCAACGAATCTTTCTATTGCATCTAATTTCTTTTGTGCCGCTAGGGCCAGGTGGGTACTATAGGTAGGATACCAACAGCTAGACCTGAATAGTGTGCAGCTCAGGATCCCTGCAGTCCCTCAGTTTTCAGTGTGAGCTGTAAACAGCGGAGAAGTCAAAGGCAAAGGGCCAGATTCCCAGTGTTTATATAAGTCCTGGCCAATCTGGAGGCTTTGTACTGACTGCCAATCACAGGGGTCAATGTTGCTCAGCTGTATTCCTATTTAGAGAGGGGTTTGAGGCCTGACTACACAAGAATACACCTGGGCATACACCCCACCAAAACCTTTCGCCACCATAATCGTTGGCACTAGATCCAGAGGCTGCCAGTTCTAGCCCTGTTGTCCCTGACACATGCTTGCATTGCTTAAAGGATCTGTTTTCATATATAAAAATACATTCTATAAGGCTGGGGCGTTTTAAACACTTGGTCTTTCTTTGGTTTAAATTAATGAATAGTGTTATTATACTAAAATAACTGTTCTGTTGTTGTTAGAGCTTTCCTCCATGTGTGTCTATTTTGTTAGCTGTTCAGTGACTGCTTCAGTTGATTGCTGCATCAAAAATTAACATATTGTGAAGGGTGTGGCGTCAGCAGCTGACTTACAGTACAAGCCGTTTCTCAAAATAGCCACAGCAGTGCAATAGTGACACACAATTTATGTCACAGGATTCAGCAGTAATAATAACCGTGGCCTATTCATTTACATTTTGGGCAGTCTTCTTCCATTCTCTCTTCTCTCTCTGTTTTTCACTTTCCTTCCCAACCCTTTCCTTCCTTTTAATTACCTTTTGCTTTTTAATATTTTCATTTCTCTCTTGGCTTGCTTTCGGTTTAACAGCCAACAAGATGTGCGTGTTTGTCTCTGTGTGTAATGGTACATTTTATCCATCACTTTAACTGCAAGTGTATTTCTCGCTTTGATGTATAAATTTGTGCTAACTCGACTGCCTTGGGAGAGATTTAGATTTGTGGTAGGATACGTCACACGAAGCTGGAACTGGAGGACTGATAAAGTTGATGCACAAGTTTGGAATCTTAAACACCGACAGCCAATTCAGTCTCTTTAGATTGAGGCGCTCACACAGTCCCCTTCCACAAACGTCTTTCTGTATAATGTCTCGTAATTAGAACAGGAAATCATTGAGTAACTGTGCGATGAATAAGAGTACTTAGGCTGAAAGGAAAATTACCTTCTGAGAAATTATATTCACCATTTCCCCCTCTTCTCTTGGTTCACATTACAATGTTGGCAATGATAGTAACAGATGCAAGTATTCTTATCTGCACAGTATTGTTCTTCTGATTTTGCCCTTCCCCCTCAACAAGAAAAAACAGAATATAGGAAATGCCTAATTAGAAAACAGAATTCTGTGTCACAGCAGAATAGCAACAACACAGAAACGTCAATATAATTATCAATATATCTAAAGGCTGGCGCTGCACCAAGTGCATGAAGTTCTTGTTTTGCCTTGGCTCCATTGCTAGGAGCACTATTTTTTATTTTATTTTTAAGAAGAGAGCTCAAAGAGAGAAATATCTGATGTAATAAAGTATCAGAAGGTACCACTCTGGGAACGGTTTCAAGAGTGGCTCCTGTTCATGTGACGGGCTCCCAAATCGGATGCTTTGTAGTCCTACCTGGAGATGCCAGGGACTGAATTTGGGGTGTGCTTCTACCACAATGGCCTTTCCTTACTTTAGCACTCTTGGTTCCCATCCTCTGTATAGACAGGGAATAATGAATATAACCAGTAAACAGCTTTTTTCTATCATCTGGTTAGTTCTTGATAATGTATATTATTTTCTACAGAAATACAATGTAAAAGCGAGAGAGATTTGTTACATTTCCAAGTTTGTAGCTGGAAAAGGAGAATATAGGTTGGGAGTTTTTCCTTTAAAAAATGTCTAATACATATTTGGAATCTGTTCAGCAAATAAAGGAGAGATCTTTACATGTTTGTTTCTATTGGCATCGGAATGCATTTGCACTAATACGATTAAAAGAACGAAAGGGCAGAATACTTGGCAGATTTTTGTAGCTGGGGTAATTAGGTGCAGGAAGGAACATGCATATTTTTTCCACCCAGCTCTATAAAATCCTGGTGTGAAGATTGTTTTGTGTGTGTTGTGTGTGTTTTTTAAAAAAATAAAAGGGGGGGAAGCTTACTGAAGTTAAAAGCAGATTATGGCGGTTAGCAATAATCATTATGGTGTGATGTTTCCGAACACAAACAAAGCAAGCTACTTTTATGTATTTCCTTGTTCAGTCTGTGAGGAGGTTTTGATCTGTGAGCAGATTTTGATCAGGAATTCATACTGTTGTGTGTGTCCCGTCCCCCTCCAAACTTTTGTGAATTGTTCTGGGCTGCTTTGAAGGTCATCATGTGGTTTAGTGGGGAAAGTGCTGGACTTTCACCCGAGTTCAGATCTTGCCTCTAGAGAGGGCCAGTTTCAACACTCATTTTAGCTCTAATAGGTCATTCAACTGAATCACGCTTAAGCAACCATGTGAGGGGGAGAGTGTTGCCAGGTCCCACCCCTTCTGGGGCATCAACTTTCTCAAGTTCACAGCCCTCTGCAACTTTGGGGGCAAAGATCTGAAGCAGAAGGCCTCCTTCACTTGTGCAGGTTCCCCACATGATTTAGAATCCCACACAGTTGAGGTTCTTCAGTGCATGTGAACTACTGGAAGGTGATGTGTTGGAGTGGGTGGGGCTTGGCAGCATCCTCTCACTGCCCCAGCATGTTTATACACAATTTAATTTAATGCCCAAATTGGTTTGTAGGCATGGTCATATCTGTAATGAAACCAGAAGTCTACTTGGGCATTCATTGCTTGTTGCCTGTCAATTCATCCAGATTTACAGACAACCCATCACAAACAACGTCCCATTTTCCAACTTTCCCATCTCATGGACTGTAAGGACCAGGACAGTCAAAGGCACTTTGGTTCCTGAGGGCGGGAAGAGAGGGATCTAAATATCATCCTCTTTTCACTATTTAGCATGGTCAATGCCTGTTCAATTCAGGGTATGTTATGTATGCCACGGATCAGATCTGTCTCTCATTCTACCGTCCTTCATGACACCCACAATCTACTGACTGAGGCAGCTTCCATGTCTCACCTCATGGTAGGATTGCCTCACTTCTGGATACATAGTGAATAAGACTCTCCAAATTAGCAGGCCCAGCTGGAGGTTCTAAAATGCAATTTGGGGAGAAGAGATCATACTGCCTTTGTATTCTTGCATCCCCAGGGAAGAAGTTGAGGTGAACAAGACTCAGCGATACTTAGGCTGTGTTGTTTCAGGTTTTATTCTCTTCCTTGTGCGCTGTCCTGCTGAGCCACAGAAGGAGAAAAGGAAATCCAAGCAATGGTGCTGGCCTAGTCCCATGTTGGACTGATTTGCACTAGGCACTTAAATATAGAGATCTTCCCACTTTGAAATGAACATAAAGCTCAAATTGTAGCAGGATTTTTTTGGGGTGGGAGGCGTATATAGCCTCTTTCCTTGGGTCAGACCCTTGGCTACTTTTATTTGATGGTGGAGCTTGTAGGAGAGGCCTCCCCTACTTTTTCTCCTGTAATTCAAGCAGTAAATATTTGGCTCAAGAGACGTAGATTGTGCCCAAGGTAATAATTTGATCTTCGCCTTTAGGGAAGCATGGTCTCTACAGCTGAAATCAAAATTTAAAAATACTACTACTACTATTAAATACACTTTCTTTATTATTATTATTATATCTCCAGCAGCTCCTCATGCCAGATGGCAGGCTGCTTTGGAAACTGAGGATACTTTCAAAAGTAGTTTATGATATGGCACAGGGGTTTGCTATCCCAAGGAGTGAAGAAAGTAAATCATCCTTCCTGGATATGCCTGCAGTTTAGCTCTTTCTGGATCCTAACCCTTTTTTAAAAAAAGATTATATTGATTTGAAAAAGTCTGCCTTATTGGTGAGACTATTCTGTGCTCTCTCCCTTGACAGTGAACATGAAATTCAACACGAATCTTCACTGCAGTAACTCCTCTCCCCTCTGAATGAAAACTGTATAAATTGATCAGTGCCTCCGTAGCCTCAGTTAAGAATGAGAGGCCAGGACCTTGCTTTGCAGTTTTGCTTGTTGTCTAGAAATCGGTTCTGAAGTTGAGATAAATTGGTAACTGTATATACGTACGAATGAATGAATGAATGAAAGACTGACCCTGAAAGAGGTTATTAAAACGAACAGTTACGATGTAAACACAAGATTAGGAGACATTTCAGCCTTAAGTCCTGGAGGTATTTCCTTCTAGGTGTGTGTCTTGTGTTCTACCGTCTGCAGGTGACGTGGTGGAAGCTGACACGATATTGGACGTGGCTCTTCAGCAAGGACTTAATTTTTCAGTCATGCACCTTAACAAGAAAGTGATAATCATGATTTAAATTCTGGCTTATACCAGCAGCAAATTATTTCCAATTGTTTCATCTTGACAGAGTGCACTAATAATATATCACTGCAGTTAGGTGACATTTGGAATATGTTGAAAGATTCCAAATGTCCTTCTCCCTGCGCCTGGATTGTGTATTATTCCCTCTCTCTCTCTCTCTCTCTCTCTCTCACACACACACACACACACACACATACCGGTACATTTGGCAGAAATAGGTCTTTGATTTCTTCTCTCACAGAGGTGTGGCTGAAAGAAAATCTTTGTTCCAAGAACCTTTTATTTGCTTTCCTTAAACAAATGGTGCAGTTTACCCCTTTCTTTGTCCTTCCTTAGAATGATCTGTTGAACCTTTTTATGAATAAAGGAAGGAGGGAAAATACCTTACAAAGCACTTATTTGGACACAGTTATTGCTTGGTTAGGCTTGGCATTCAGCGATGGGCCTTTCCCCCCCCCCGCCATTTTGTTTCTGTACCTCTGAATCGTGTTAAAAGTAACAACAACAAAAAGCAACATCAATCAGCCTTGCAAACAAATTTAATTTTAGTGACTGCGTTGCTTTAAAATGTCATTAAAATGCCACAAAAATAGCGAGGAGCACTTTATACAGTCACTTTACCATGTGCTTTACTAGAAACTCGTGGTTTGTAGCAAAGGTTCATATGAGACATTTATATGTACCTTGACAAATAACACATAACTGACCACATCCTGGTGCATAAGGAAAGTGTCGTTTCTCATCTCCAGGCTGAAGACAGCAGTACCTGTATGAACACACGGTGTTGTACTAACCAGGCCTGTAATCTGCGCCTCTAGCAGCCCATACTAAAGCTTAAATGATCTGAGGAGCAGCCTTGCACCAGTCATCTAACGCTTGGTGCACTTAGCCTAGGTTTCTGGCTGGCAGTGGTTCTCCAAAGTTTGAAACTGTAGTCCAGGGGTAGGCAAACTAAGGCCCGGGGGCCGGATCCGGCCCAGTCACCTTCTAAATCTAGCCCATGGATGGTCCAGGAATCAGCATATTTTTACATGAGTAGAATGTGTCCTTTTATTTAAAATGCACCTCTGGGTTATTTGTGGGGCCTGCCTGGTGTTTTTACATGAGTAGAATGTGTCCTTTTATTTAAAATGCATCTCTGGGTTATTTCTGGGGCATAGGAATTCATTCATTATTATTTTTTTCAAAATTTAGTCCGGCTCCCCACAAGGTCTGAGGGACGGTGGTCTGTCCCCCTGCTGAAAAAGGTTGCTGACCCCTGCTGTAGTCTTTCCTAGTCCTGCTACACAAGATAATTTTAACTAGAGGTTCCAGGGATAGGATGTGGGATCTTCTACCTCAAAGCACATGCTTTGCCATGGAGATACGAGCAGTGCATGCTGGGTGCTCAAGCTTGGTTTCCCTACTCAATTCTGGAGCTCATTGGGTGGCCTTGGACAGGTTACTCCTTCTCTCTGAGTTAAGTTAAACTCGTGGTAGGGTTGTTTTGGAGGAGACCACTCCTCAATTTGAACTCGTTTGGACAAAAGGCAGGATGAAAATGTACACCAGCCCCTTCACTTAAGAGAAGAAATTTGATTGCAGGGACTGTCTAAAGTTGTCATGTTTGGCGGGGGCTGGGAGTACGAGAGAAAGTGCTATGACTACAGTTTTGTAGCCTTGTAGGCTCAAGGAAGTAAACACTAGATTAAATTGTGATCGCCAGATTTTGCTTCCCCACAACAAATTTCACAGATTTCACTGTGCCTGCCTTTCAGACACTCTGTCAAAATATATGACCTGAACTTGCAGATCATGGAATTGTTTTGGTTTCCTCTGTGTGCTCTGTGGGAGGATAAAAGGCACAGTACTCAGAAAAGTGATTCCTTTGCAGAAAATAGGTCTAAAAGTGGCATTCTTGCAAGTTGCAATATGTGTGCACCAGGTTGGTTTATGTATGCGACTCAGGTATGGCATTGGAGATTTGAACAGCATACAGGTTTTTGTTCCCCTGTGTCAGATCACACCAGTGAATTGCTTATAGCCTGAAGCCCTGTTTTTGTTGCTGGGATAGCTCTATGGGACTTTGACACAGCCCCCTAGGGATTTTAATGTTATATAGACTTTTGTTAGACGTCTGTGATTCCCAGCTTGTATTTCAAAAAATTGCATTTATTTCAAGCTCGAAAGTTTGGAAACATTTTGGCAAAAGAGTTAAATAAGAAAGGAGAATAAGAAAACTTGTCATTTCCCCCCAACTCTCATGATTTCTGTTCACAGACTGAGAAATTCTTTTTTGGGCTGATTAGAGATTACTCATTATCAGAGGGTTCCGGTTTCAGACTAGGAATTTTGCAGAAGTACAATGGGCCTGTCACTTTCTGCTTAGCATTGATCTTGGTATGATAATGGATAGTGATCTCATAATCAGTCAGATTTGTTTTATTGTTTAAGACGAAAGGTCGTAGTAATCTGAATACATGTGAATCATAAAAATATGTGAGGATCATACTGTAATGACACCACCTGTGTCAAGCGAAGAACAAAACTACGGCCTAGTTCGGGGGGAGGAATTCAGTTTTATCTGTATTTTAGTGAGATACTACCTAATTTGCTTCTCGAACCAATATGTGAAGCGAAACACAATTATCTTTCAGAATGCATACTTCCCTGAATTTTGCAATGCAGTTCTCAAACCAATCTGAATGAAATACATGTATCAGAAGATAGTGTTTATAAGATGCATACATTGGTGGAAATAACATACAAAAATGCTTTATATTGGTTGAAAATAGCTTGCAGAAATGTGTGTGCTAGTTAACCCTTCATAAGAATGCGTATCGTGGGAGAAGTTCGCACTAAACTGCTGGGGAATTTTCATTAATATAGCCCAAATTGCTCCAGGAACATGGGAGACTGAATTTAAGATTGGAAAGATGAAAACTGAAATCCAGACACTAAGGGAAGACATGCTCAGATGCCTGTCAATCAGGGACAGGGGCGTGGTCTCACACCAGAGTTCCCAAGTGGAATTCCAAGGCCATGCACGTGCCAGTGTAGAGTAGCGGTTAAAGTGTCAGACATGAACCTGAGAGGCCAGGGTTCCAGTCCACACTTAGCCATGAAGCTCACTGGGGGACCTTGGACCTCTTGCTGTCTCTCAGCCTCACCTACCTCACAGAATTGTTGTGAGGATAAAACAGAGAGTGGACACTGCCTTGGGCTCCTTGGAGGAAAGGCAGGATATAACTGTAAAAAAATAAAAGCTAAATTTCATATTTTTACTTTGAGATCTAGTCACATGGACTAGAAACTTGTGTTGTTGTAAAATGAGGAACCACTTTCTCTGGGTTTTGTGCAATATATTGGATTTTGCATTAGAGACTGCATTCTGTGTTGTATGATTCCTGCACTCCCTGATACTTTGCACCCTCCAGACCTGGCTGCGCTGTTTCTGATGGGAGAAATGTGTGACTTGAAAAATTCTAAGGTCTGCTGTTAGTCACAAGTAGGGGCGCGTATGAAATAAGAACACATGTCCTGAAATAACTTTCTTATTATTATTATTTCATACGCGCCCCTACTTGTGATAGTAGACTGTTTAACATGTTTGGTCCATGCAGCTGATGTGCGATGAAACCTCTGTAGATGCATCTGATATATCAATATAAGCATTTACATTATTGCAGGAGGCTGATAAGTTGCAAATCGGAAGCAGAGGGAGGGGATTGAATATGTGGAGGTAGCATTGCTCCACATCCTACATCTGTTTCATCTCCTACATCCCAAAATCAATGCAAAGGGTTTGGAATGAGAATCTAACTTACCTCCAGATACCTGTTTTATGTTAAAGGTAACATGACAGCTGGGGCAATAAGTAACAGTGGTTTCAATATTTTTTCTTGCAGGTGAGGATGATGAAGATTCAAATGTGCTGATCCTCAGCTACCCACAATACTGTCGCTATCGTTCCATGCTGAAGCGCATTCAGGGCAAACCGTCCTCCATCCTAACAGACCAGTTTGTATTAGCCCTTGGGGGCATTGCCGTAATCAGCAAAAACCCGCAAATCCTCTACTGTCGAGATACCTTTGATCACCCAACTCTTATTGAAAATGACTGCATATGCGATGAGTTTGGTAAGTAGCTTTGCCTCTTTTACTTCTTGCAAGTTAAAACCACTTTGTTGACATTCTGCCTTCCTTTTTCCAAGTAAAAGGCAGTAATAATGGATAAACCTTTCAAAAATAACAAAAGGTGTGTATACGTATTTGAATTGCTGAGCATCAGCAATATTCCACCTCCACTCAGAGACTATTTGTAGTCTTTATATTTTAAGGCTGCTGCTTATTGCAAGCATTTTGAGAAAACAATGTGTTGCTTAGTTGTCCAATGTGAATTTAAAGAGGTGTCTGGTTGGGTGCAATGCAAACCTTCCTTGAAAGTTGTTCCATACTGTTTGTTCTCAAACTTGTTTTGTGTTGAGGGGCCATTGTTCTGATTTACTTATTCTTTCTGGCCTGTCATATTTTCTTATTCAGAAGCCCCCATGTAGAAAGGCACTTAGAATTCTTGAATGTGTGTCAGTGCATGTCTTCTTTAGACACCCTAGATAGCTCTAGTAATTGATGCATTGTAATTTTTATAATTGTTTACCTGTGTTATGAACATCAAGATTCATTAGCCATAGTGCTGAGTGGATAAAAACTACAGCTCAGGGCAAACCAGTATAGCTTACATAATTTTGCAGAGGAAGAACTTTGAGATATGAAATCCATAAATCTTTGTAATATAGATCATTTTGGGGAGTGGGGGAGTGCGGAGGAAGCCTTTTGCAAATAATGACATTATTTTCAGGAAGCATCTGAGAGGAAAAGATATGCCCCGTCTTTTGTTTCCTACTGTCCTTCTGCTGGTTTTCATTTATTTGCATTAATTCCATGGGTTTATTTAACAAGATTTATATGTGGCCTCCCCTATGCACACAAGGAGATTGTTGATAAAAATGTCGAATCTCAAAATTCGCCCCTTGCACTCTTAACAAGGTCAGAAATGTCCTGAACAATTTGTAAAAGCAAGGTTCAGGCAGAGAAATGGGTTTTCTTTAAGAAATCCCAATGATCACACCCCTCACTGGCTCTATTCCATGTCCTCAAGGCCTTTGCCTTGCTGGAATGTGTCATTGAACTGTGGTAATGCCTCTTGCTTCCCCGGATAGAGGATGGAGAGAAGGGGGGATGTACCCTACTGTACAAAGGTAAGTACCCCACCCACTTGCTGCCTCTGGCCCCACCCATCATTGACATGCAGCTCATGTAAGGTTGCCCACAAAGGAATGTACCCCTTGGGGTTTAAATAGCTACCACCCCCCTACAGTGAGGCATCTGGAATGGAAGATAAAAATCTGGCTTTTACCACCTATCCTGTTTAAGGCAATTAAGTCTGATTGATTGTGGTGAAATTTATTTCTGAGAAACTGCAGCCACAGATCTGTGAGACATGACTCTGCTTTTGCTATACAAAGTTGCTTGTAGGCCTAAATGCTATGCCTGTCTGTCTGTCTGTCTGCCTATCCATCAATCCATATATCTGTCTCTCTCTCTGTGCACACATAATACCCATAGTGCATGAGATAGACAAAGATGTTCAGGTAACAACAAAAGGAAAGCAGACCACAGCATATACACACCCAACCAGAATTAATGATCATAATTATCATAAGCTGTACTTATAACAAAGGGATCACAGTCACGGCTCCCACATCTGATTATCACCATTAATAAGAATACTATGTAATGTTATTTGCAAGCTCCTGTAACGTTAACTGCTTTGTTTTGGATAGTGTTTAAGCACCCCTGGGGTTTTTTTCCTGATGTTCTATAATATGCTAGAAGCGAAGAAAACAATACAACCAGTGCTATACCTTCATCATCACTGGTACTCTGTATACGTGCACCAATGGCACTGTGCTTGATTTCTGCAAGCTCAGGTGCGCAGTCCTGGCTGCTACTCAAAATTGATCTGCCTTGTTTTGCCCAGGAGTGCTGGCAACTTTTGAAAAGCGAACTTACATTTGAGAGAGACCTGTGTGTAGCTTGTTGAGGTTTCAGCTGGGCAGCTAACGTGAATGTAACATTGTGTGCCACTGCAGATGAGATAAGGTAACGATCATGAGGCAAAGATTAGGAGTTTTCTCCTGTCTTGCTGTTGTGAAAAGGCCACACTTTTATGGCGATATACCTGGTGGCCTGGTCCATGCTTAGAGGGTGTCCCTTCAGGAATGGGTGCAGTAACTGCTGCTGCTTTTGTTGCTGCTGCACTTGTGACTCAGCAATGCCTTCTTGTTGTGCCAACCACATGATGAATGTGCATGGGTGGGGGCACTGCAATTTGCACCGCTGCAGCAGTCCTTTTGGAGTTCTCACAAATTCTGCCTCTGTTCAGATATTCTGGTGGCCTCTGCATGCTTCCAAGGTGATCCCGGCAAGTGTGACTCAGACCACATTTCTCCCATTAGAGAGATGTACAAACATTTGGTTTTAAGATTTAGCTACCTATGAATGCAACTTTTTTGGATTTTATGGTGCAGTCCTAACACAGTTTAATTCAGAGGAATCGTCTTTCACATTCATCGAACTATTTCACAAGTGGATTCCCCATGCTGCATTGCGATCAAGGCTCAAATCTTCCTGTTTTTTAATTGTTTGGACTTTGGTGTAGTGGTTAAGAGTGGTGGACTTGTAATCCGGTGAACCGCGTTCGCGTCCCTGCTCCTCCACATGCAGCTGCTGGGTGACCTTGAGCTAGTCACACTTCTCTGAAGTCTCTCAGCCTCACTCACATCACAGAGTGTTTCTTGTGGGGGGGGAGGAAAAGGAGGTTGTTAGCCGCTATGAGACTCCTTAGGTAAAGGTAAAGGGACCCCTGACCATTAGGTCCAGTCGTGGCCGGCTCTGGGGTTGCAGTGCTCATCTCGCTTTATTGGCCGAGGGAGCCGGCGTACAGTTTCTGGGTCATGTGGCCAGCATGACTAAGCCACTTCTGGCGAACCAGAGCAGTGCACGGAAACGCCGCTTACCTTCCCGCCAGAGCGGTACCTATTTATCTACTTGCACTTTGACGTGCTTTTGAACTGCTAGGTTGGCAGGAGCTGGGACTGAACAACTGGAGCTCATCCCTGTTGCGGGGATTCGAACCACCGACCTTCTGATCAGCAAGTCCTAGGCTCTGTGGTTTAACCCACAGCGCCACCCACGTCCTTTGAGACTCCTTAGGGTAGTGATAAAGTGGGATATCAAATCCAAACTCCTCTTATCCAAATTAGAAACTATAAGAGACCCCTGGTTAAAATTTGATTCAATTCCATACCCATGCATGTTTGTTTTTTACCAAAAAGAGCCAGTCTTCAGTGCAGGCCTCATTGGGATTAATGAAGGATGAGCAGTAGTTCTGTCTGGTGGATTGCACTCATGATGTACTCGAAGATTGCAAGGTCTGCTGAACAAGTTAAGGGTTGGGGTTTTTTTTGGTGTGTGTGTGTATAATCTAGTGCTCCAGTATAATTGCGACCCTGTAATACCAAATGCACTGTGTCAGTTTCTAACATTGATGGGATGCAGCTGATAAAGTACTCTTTTATTCTCCCCCCACAGTCAATAAAATGTGCTGCGCTGGGTTACGCAAACAGTTTACACTGATCCCATGTAGATTGATGTCGCATGTATAAACTGGTGGCAGCTTAAATCTAAACACAGGCAGGGTGGTACGGTTGATAAATCGATTACTTGAAGGTACTGTTGCTTATCAATCAGATCTGAGAGTGGGGGACTTGATTGCAGGAATGCAAGGGAAATTCTTGCAACATGTAATTGGCTAGGTGCCCTTTAATTTGCAGGAGCCGTAGATAATCACAGAGATTAGACATAAGAAATCTCAGAAACTGGATGGAGAATATGAGGGAGTAGGAAGAACCAACAAGAGTAAAACGTATATATTTTATCTTATTTATTTATTTTTCCATTTGTATCCCACCTTTTCTGCAAGGAGTTTGAGGTTGCAAACATAGTTCCTCCCCCTCTCCATTTTATCCTGTGAGGTAGATAAGGCTGAGAGAAGGTGACTGCCTCAAGGTCACCCAGTGAGCTTTGTGCCCGAGTCAGGATTTGAACCCAGGCCTCCTAGATTCTAGCCCAACACTCAAACCACTACAGCATTCAAGTCACATCTGAAAGAACACAGAAGTCCAGGATGCAGAGCATTCTGACAACAAGATTACAATATGCCAAATACTCAGGCAGGAACCAAACATTGCTGGAACATTTATTTGTTTACAATATTTACAGGACAATGCTGGAGTCACTTTGTGGGTTGCAGGACCTGTGACAGATACAGGTTGTTATAAATTTTGACAAAAGTTTTTCTCCAAAGCATACGAACCGGTATCCTTGCTAGAAAGCTTTAACAGAAATGATTTTTCCATGAAGCTTTTCCCCACTTTTTTTTTTTTAAGTTGTGCATTCTAAATGAGAACATTGTGTTCTTTTATTACTTTTTCTCCTCCCTCTCTGTTCTAAACTGGGGAACATAAAGAGCAGGAACTTAAAGATGAGATAGAAAATTATTGTGTGTCCCCTCCTCCCCCCTGCTAAAGAGAAGTAAAGCTATGAGTAGCCCAGAAAGTGATGAGAGAAGGCAAATTAGTTTTGTCAATAGTCCAGCAACACTGTTACCAGACAATAATCTATTGTGGCCAGGGGTTTTTTAATAACCACAGCAAATGCATGAATCATCAGTACTACTTACTAGTGCCATTTATAAAGCATCTAAAATTTGCTAAGCACTTGTGCAGAGATTAAAAAATAAGACAATCCTTGGTCACAGGTTTACAATCTGACAGATGTGACAGAAAAGGAAAACGGGATGCATGGGGAAAAGGAAAACATGTAAACTCAGCCATTGATTTTAAGTAGGCTGAGTTTGTGCATGGGTACATCATATGTATAAACATAAGAAATATAACTGCATAGAAAAAGTAATGTTGGTGAAGCAGGCTTTGTGTGTTGCTTCAAATGAACAGCCCTATCCATAGTTGCCACTGAAAAGTCTTTCCTTATGTTGGCAATCCTTGTGCAGGGAGCTGCAACTGAGTTCCTCTGTCCTGTGTGCCAGTCTTAACTGCGTGCAAGTGATGTACCACATCAGAGATGCATCATTAACTTGTGGGAACAGAGAGTAAACCCTAGAATACACCCAACCGTCTCCTGCATATTTGCACTGCCCAGGAAATCAGAAATGGTAGAGGAAGCCATTGCTGCCTTATTTCACTAAAGAACTTCTGCTAAGTTTCCAAGGATAGCCGAGGTTCTCCAGAATTTACCTTTGAACTTGCAACCCAGTGTCTTTATATCTGCATATTGCTCATAGAGGCCATTTCCGGAAACAATTAGCATGGATACAATATGTTAATACTGTACGGTCTTCCTCTCCCTTCAGTTCTGTGATCATATTGGTGATCTTGCCTCCGCTGTCTTGCTGTATAGATGAATAAATGTAATGAAGATTTGAGAAAAGACTTTGCGGCATTAAAATGTTGTGTAAATTTGCAGGTCCGAAAGTGTTCCGCCTCGCTTAATAAGAACCAGCTCTTTCCCAGTTGACCAGAAGGCAGGGCTGTGTTAGTAGCAACTTCACCCCTTTACATGAAAGGCCACAAACAGAAGATCAAAGGGGGTTTGATTTTTCATCATGATCCCACTTTATTTGCATTCACGCATGACTAGACTCCATCTATGCACTCATTTCCTCTCAAACACCCACATCAGCTTGGATGGTAAAGTACCCCTGGAAAGATTGCTTTTTTCCCCCTGTATAAGCTAGTAATTTCTCTTAAAACAGTAATGCATTAGCAAAGAAGTTTTACAAGCTAGTTATGATTCAGCCTTTGGTTAATATTCTTGAGTAAGCTTTTGAAAATGTGCGTACTTTACTGCTCAGTAAGGGAAATGAAAAATGTAAGGGTCGTTAATTTCCAGTACATGCTCCATGGGTTAAGCCGTAAGGAGGACTTCTTAGGACTAGATGCAAATAAAGAGTAGGCAGGCAGGACAGTAAGCTATTATCCAATGTCCCCTGCATGGTGTACCTAAATTTTACAAGTCCTTGACACAGGCTCAGTTCACACATTCAAGCACATTCCTTTATTTCTCATTGCTCTTGATAGTGTTGGACTAGGACTGGGGGAGACTCAGGCACACATCACTCAGCCTCACTCACCAGGAGGATCCTGGGCCAGCCTATGTCACAGGGTTGTTGTAAGAATAACAAAACTGGGCAGGGGAGAAAAATGTATGCTGTCTAGAGCTCCTTCGAGGAAAAGTGGGATATAGATGAAATAAACAAGCAAACCAAACAACACGTAGATGAACTGGCTCTGCTTAGAGTTACCGTGTTTGAGGCAATATATAAGATGATGCAACAAGTTTCCCTCTGTGGTTTTCCTGCGCATGACGCATGTTATTTGATGCAACTGCAGTCATACAATGATTGTCGTGCGCAGGTGAAGCAGTCGACATAGGAACAAAGGAAACTACCTCATGCAGAGCTAGACCCATTGGTCCATCTAGCTCCATGTTGTGTTACACCAGGCTTTCACAATGATGTTGTTGGACTACAACTCCCATCATCCCTGACCACTGGTTCTGCTAGCTAGGAATGATGGGAGTTGTAGTCCAGCAACTTCTGGGGACCCAAGGTTGCGAAAGTCTGGTACACCCAACGGGCAGTAGCTCCCCAATGTTTCAGCCCTATATGACGATGCTGGACTTGAATCTGAGATGCTCTGTGGCTCTTCTCATTGTTTTTGTAACTTTGCACAAGCATGTAACGTGATCTTGGTTGCTGGCAATAGTAAGTTAGAGGGTGAGTTAAAACCCAGGTTGTTGCTGCTGCTGCTGAACTAGTTTGAAAGTTTTCTCCGAAAGGTCAGGTGCCTTAGGAGCTCATATGCAGGATAATAATCTCCCCTTGTTGGTCCTCAGCAGTTGGTTTTCAGGGATATACTGATTCTGTCTATGGAAGTTCTATACCTATCATATTGTTTTAACCCAAATATGAAAAATATTTGTACTTATTTGAATTCTGTGACCTCTTCAGATGCAGCTTTACTGTGGCATCCTTAGCAGTCTGAAAAATATGCAAATCTCCAGAACTCTCCAAAGCTAAATATTGCAGGTCTTTCACAAAACAGAAAATGGGGCATAGCCACAGTGACGATTAATGAACGGCAATGTTATATGCTGTATGTATATATGAAAAGTTCTTTCCCATCATTGTTAGAATAAATCTGAGTGGGTTTTTAAATGAGAAATCTGGAAATGTTTTGAATTCTTGGTCAAGCCTTTTTCTTATTTTGTTAATCCAACTGTGGAATAAGCTATTAATGATCCCCAGATGTTGTTTGTAATGATTGATTTTAGTTGTGAAATAATACATATACTTGCTTTAAGCACGCGCACACACATAGGTCATTGACAGATTCTAGTATGATTTGGAATAATAATTTGAAGACAGAGAAGTTTAAATGCCACATATAATTGCTTTTGTTAAATGATTTTTCATTCCTAATGTTTTTCGTTCTAATTGTTTCCCTGCTTCCCATAATCTCAGAATAAATATTTGCACATTTTGACATCCTGTTGTTCATTGTAATGTGTAAAATACTTGCATTCTCTAAGCGACATCATCAACAACAAAAATGGATAATAGGATCCCAGTGTGCCTCCCCCTTGCAATGCTGTTATAATTTAATCCACTTCATGTTGTTGTCTTGAACTGTTACCAGTAAGATTGAGTGCAGGGCATGTTCCTGCAGTAACATTTCCAGTGCAAATATAAACTTGTAATAACTTGTTTTGCCTTTATATTTTGATACTTTCTTCTTGCTCAAACAGAGCTCTGAGAAACAGCCTGAGTTCTGTATACTGCATTTGTAACATCCCTCCTGGTTAATTTAGCGCTTTTTGATGTTGATGTTTTAATAGCCTTACGAACTGGTCCAGGCACCGCTGGAGGTTTTTGTTGAGGTGAGCAGCATGTTTAGGTTGTGTGATTCAAGTATATTGAACCATAAGCTGGTAGATCTGAGATCCACCCCCACCTGGGTGACTGAGTTGCAGTGGTCAATGCAGAGACCACTGGAAATGACACAGCTTGATAAGATGCCTTGCTCTGGCCATAACAGGTAGCTTCAGCCTCTGTGCTGTTGCTGAGGTTGGCTTGAAGACCTGACTTCCCAGGTCAGTCCTGCTATTAAAGAGGACTGGGAACCAACATTCAAGTCCTTTCCCCCAATTGTTCCTCTGCAAAAATAACAATTGTGTCTTTCCCCCAAAGAGTGTTGCACAGTCAATCATGCATGAGAATGTGAAGCATTTTGCAAGTATATCTGGGAGCTGGGGTGCAATAGAGCCCAGAAAATGTGCAGCAACTGCCAATGCACTGCAACCGGTTATAGTAGTATGGGAGACTGTAGCCCAGCCTATGTATGGGCTATGAAGTACGCCTATCCCAGGTATATCTGGGTGTGGAGAGGAACCTGGGGCACCAAGGGGCCATCAGTATGGTTCAGTACAACACATTTGTGGATGTTGACCTCAAAGGACTATATTATTTATTATACAGTATAATAAAATTATTACAAGTAATCATCATCATCATCATCATCATCATCATAATTTTTTATTATTTGTACCCCGCCCATCTGGCTGGGTTTCCCCAGCCACTCTGGGCGGCTTCCAACAAAGATGAAAAATACACTAAAATGTCACATATTAAAAACTTCGCTGAACAGGGCTGCCTTCAGATGTCTTCTGAATGTCAGGTAGATGTTTATCGCTTTGACATCTGATGGGAGGGCGTTCCACAGGGCGGGCGCCACTACCGAAAAGGCCCTCTGCCTGGTTCCCTGTAACTTGGCCTCTCGCAGTGAGGGAACCGCCAGAAGGCCCTCGGAGCTGGACCTCAGTGTCCGGGCAGAACGATGGGGGAGGAGACGCTCCTTCAGATATACTGGACTGAGGCCGTTTAGGGCTTTAAAGGTCAGCACCAACACTTTGAATTGTGCTCAGAAACGTACTGGGAGCCAATGTAGGTCTTTCAAGACCGGTGTTATATGGTCTCGGCGGCCACTCCCAGTCACCAGTCTAGCTGCGGCATTCTGGATTAGTTGTAGTTTCCGGGTCACCTTCAAAGGTAGCCCCACGTAGAGTGCATTGCAGTAGTCCAAGCGGGAGATAACCAGAGCATGTACCACTCTGGCGAGACAGTCCGCAGGCAGATAGGGTCTCAGCCTACGTACCAGATGGAGCTGGTAAACAGCTGCCCTGGACACAGATTTGACCTGTGCCTCCATGGACAGCTGTGAGTCCAAAATGACTCCCAGGCTGCGCACCTGGTCCTTCAGGGGCACAGTTACCCCATTCAGGACCAGCGAATCCTCCATACCTGCCCGCCTCCTGTCCCCCAAAAACAGTACTTCTGTCTTGTCAGGATTCAACCTCAATCTGTTAGCCGCCATCCATCCTCCATCCTCCAATAAGAAATGTAAGGGCGGAGGAGGAGAGCTTGAAAAGGAGGGAAGACGAAATTTTCAAGTTCATACATTTGAAGGTAAGGTAGATCTCAGCAATATGAAAATCACTGTTGTGATAATATCATGTTAATAACCTCGTAATTGTAAACCCTGCTTTCTTGAATATGTTTTAAACCACCCTCTCCAGAGTGATAGATATTGCATGACCTGCCTTAACTCTGCCCCTTGTGATGCAATTCAGTTATTGCAAGAATGTCGTATAAAGCTCACCATGCCTTTCTTTCTGCCTAAAAATAATACACAGGAAGCATGTAGCCGAGCTGTTAGAAGCCCGGATCTTATTGAGCTCGGTTCTAGTTCCTTAACCACAAGCACTCGTCTGTTATCTCATATGTAAAACGCTTGCTGTGGTTTCAGAGTTTCCAACTGCACAATATTGGAACAGTTGAAACAGAGCAAAATCAGAAGGAGGTTTCGACAGACCCGGGCTATTAATGTTTCTGCTAGACTAGGACTATCCATACCTAAATCTGGACCTGGAGGCTGGTCTCCACCATAGCTCAAGATCTTGGAGATTGGTGGCTTGAGTTAGAAGCTGGAGTACAGCAAAAAAAGTTCACCAGGTTTCAAGTATTTACTTGAAGTCCAAGTTTCAAGTATTTACCTGTATGAATCCTGATGAATCCAGAGGCATTATATTGTCTGCTAGTTGCAGTGTCTTAAGTGGCACATCCCTATTCATTTCTGCCCCTGAAGAAAGCTCTGAGACCTGAGCATATAGAGTCCACTGTAGATCACCAGGGTGAGTCTTAGCCTCAAACCTTGAGGTTTTTCGTTCAGGTTCCAGAGTCCCCGGAACAGTCCATTGATCCAAAGTCACTCTTGATAACCAGTTAATCAATTTAATTTTTATTTTTTTAAAAAACAACACACCAGTTGCATAATATGAAGACTCACCCAGAGCAGTTAGAAGGAAGAGGACCATTCCCTTTAGTGTGAAATCTTGGGGAAGAATGGGCTGACAGATCATCCTGTGTGAGGGGCATGGAAAAGTCTCTATTTGGAAATTAATACCCCATAGTAGGAATTAAGGCTTTACTGACGCAGTGGTGGCAATGAAGGAAGTGTGGCTCCTACAGAGAGCTGTTCCGTGTGCGGGGCCACCAGCAAGATTGTAGCCCTTGATGGTAACCTATTTAGTCCGTGTTGCCTGGCATCATGAAATACAAATCTGGGAAACAGCAACTATTTATTATTTAATCCTGATATTTATTTATCGCTTACTGCAAAAAAAGGCTCAAATCGATTTACAATTTTTAAAAAAGTAAACAATACCAAATCAAAGTACACCAGAAAACAATGTTAAGTAAATGTATACTTCCTGAAATAACATAAAAAGGGCACGTCCCACCACTAACCAACTAAGAGGTGGACATCAATTAAGAACAAAATGCCTGAGTGAATAAGGAAGACTCCACCTGGCACCAAAAGGGTTGATAGTGATGGGACCAGGAACACCTCTCTGGGGATGGCTTTCCACAGTTGGGGAGCCATCACTGAGAAGGCTTGATCTTGTATTGCCTTCCTACACACCTCCTTCAAAGGGGGCACATGAAGAAGAGCCTCAGGTGATGAACACAAGGTCTGGGTAGGTTCACGTGGGGAAAGGCAGCCCCTAAGCTATTGGGCTTCTCAGCCACATAATTCTTTGTAGGTCAAAACCAGAGTCTGGAATTGAGTCTGGAAACTAATTGGCAGCAGTGCAGTTGGACCACATTTTGATCAAACCTCCTACTTCCAGTCAACAATCTGGCTGCTTGAATTCCGCACCAGCTACAGTTTCAGAACTGTCTTCAAAGGCAGCCCCATGCATAACACATTGCAACAATCTAGCCTAGAGATTTTTAGAGCGTAGACAACAGAAGCTAGGCTATCCCTGTCCATAAAGGGTTGTAGTTGAAGTTGATAGAAGGCACTCTGCGCCATCAAGGCCACTTGTGCCTCCAGTGACAGTAGCGTATCCAGAAGTTTCCCCAAACTGCATCCCTGCTCCTGTAGGAGGAGTGCAGCCCCATCCAGTAGAGGTTGAACCCCACCTATCTGGTCAGAGGAACCACCCACTAACATTGGCCCGTGTAGTTTCTCATCACCAAGGGCAGACACAGATCTAGCATGTCCATTGCCACACCTGCTGGTGCGAAAGGGACCATAGGGCCTCCATCAATAGGAACCTTTGTTGCCTGATACAATTTGTTTGTGATTTTCGGTGAGCATCTGAGCCAAATCCCTCCCACAGATGTGGAAGTTATTGTTTTAAGCCATTTATTAAATGTGCTTTCTGTGGACGACACCTTTGTTTACGTGTCATCCCGTTTGTTTTTGCCCCCTTCCTCGGACCACCCTGCAGGCCTTTTGTGTCGGAAGCTTCCGAAGGGCTTTGTTGTGTTTTGTGTTCAGAAGAATTTCCAATCAATCACACTATCACATTTTCATCGTTGCATTCCCCAAAGTCTTCATACTGTGAGACCAGTAATTATTGCGAGTGGTAGAGAATCCTTCTCCTCGCCCCCTTCATCTCATGTAAGTGCCAACATTCCTGAAGCGAACACAATGGAAAAGAGAAGCGGTTTATGTCAGAATATGGCCGCATTCTTCAGATTAAACCTACTTAGAAAAAAAAGTGGGGAGACAACAACGTAACATTTTCCAATGACTGTTTATCATGAATTACGTCAGCTTTCGTTTAAACTGCTATTATTCCTCCTTAATGCTTCTTGGTGCCTGCATAATTTACAGCATTGGCAGCTGTGGTTCTATGAAATAACCATTCACAGCCCTTGTATAATAGTAAAGAACATGATGTGTTGTCCACCCCCACTTTGTTAATTATTATGGGGCTCCTTTAAGCCCCCCCCTTTAAAAAAAAACCAAAAGTGGAATAAAACATTGTAGAGGTATTTATGGCTAAATCTACTTTTACACAGCTCTATTTTGCTTCTGGCTAGTTCTTAACTAAAGCAGTCATTTGTGGTTATTATGCTTTGGGAGATATTATGTCAGGACTGGTTTAAGAGTATTATTATGTATCACATGACACTCAGTACATGTCAGCACTTGAGGCTCTCCTCCAATGGAAACCAGTGTAATTTTAGCTAATGCTCTTTTAGGAATAGGCCCGCTTGTAAGCTTACCTGAATTCACTGGAACTGTGCTTTGTTCCTTCCCGAGAACATTTGCTTATTATCAGCTGGTGTTGAGCTGCAAGTCTCAGTATTGCTTGTCGTTTCTTCTAATGATCCAAGCCAGGAGTCAGCAAACTTTTTCAGCAGGTCCACTGTCCCTCAGACCTTGTGGGGGGCCAGACTATATTTTTTGGGGGGGAATGAACAAGTTCCTATGCTCCACAAATAACCCAGAGATGCATTTTAAATAAAAACACACATTCTACTCATGTAAAAAACATGCTGATTCCCGGACCATCTGTGGGCCGGATTGAGAAGGTGATTGGGCCAGATCCGGCTCCCAGGCCTTAGTTTGCCATCTAAAGTAATGAGGCAAAATCTGAGGAGCAAGTACTTACTACACACATGCTTCCAATGAAACAAGTTTTAGGATCAGGTGCAAAACTAAACAGCAGGCTTGTCGCTGGTTTAATCAGTAGAGGAATGCACTGCAGTGGGTGTTGTGCCTTTAATAATGCTGTGAGCTGTGATATGGGAAGTAGCCAGTGCAGATTTTACTGCACTTCATGAACTCACTGGGTGGCCTTAGGCAACCCTCTCCATCTCTCTGTCCCACCTGCAATATGATGATGATGATACGCCTACCTCACTGCAGGGCTGCTGTAAGGATTACTGAGAAGCTGCTTGTGCAACACATCAAGTACTTAAAGGAAGAACCATAGAAAAACTACAGTATTGGAAATATTATTGACCAAATTGTGGGACTGAGAGCTAAGGACACACTTATTTTACTTTCTGAGGTTTGCTGGTTCTGGTGCAATACTGTATAAGGAGATTAAACAGAAAACATAGAATGGTGCTAGATAACTTTCAGTCCTGTAAACACAAGCTTCAGGTCCAATAAACAGAATCTATCTCTCACTTCCTTCAACATCTCAGAAAGATTCCAGTCTGGAGGGTATGCCAATTTGGTTAAATATTACTGGTTCAAAAAGTAATTTTTTTAAAACAACAACAACAACAACCCAGTTGGCAGCGCTTTCTGCCTATTTTGACATCCAATGGTCTTGCAGTGATATTTTCATTAATTTGTTTACTTGCCAGCAGTGCTAATGATTGCTGTGCTGTCAGCTGAGCAGTTTAACAGTGACCTGTCATTAGCTTGTGGGAGTGGTTCGGATATTTAGTGTTCTCCCTAAAGAGTCAGGAAAGTTGATGGGGAATAATACCTGCTTCTTCCTGACCTCTGATATATGTCTGTCCTGGGTCTGGCTGAGAGGTAGAGTAGGAATAATCTTCATTCACGCTGGCAGGTTGCAGCCAGAAAAGAAGACCTTGCCCATATCTTGAAAAATCCCAAGCTAGTGGAGCAGGATCTGCCTCTCCTGTTTTCCTATCAGCCTCTTTTTGTCCGTCGCTCCTCACTGCCCCAGTTTGCATGGGTGGGACATCTCCAAAATACCCAGATGCTCATTATATTCAGAATGATAAGCAAAACTGGACCTACCAACTTGGGGAGACTAAAAAAATATTCCTTGACTTAAGGAAGGCTTAATACAGTAGTTCTGGAATCTGTGTTCTAGATGTATCCTCTCTTCTAGAAGAGGACAACCAAAGGATAAATTCTAGAATGGTAGCAAGGAGTGTAGGCCGATTCTGAGATTCTATGATGCTGTATTTTAAATAGGGAATAGCAGACTTTGCATTTATGTGTCTCTCTCCTTGTTGCTCCAAATGCTAAGCATATTTTCCAGTGCGTATTTCTTTAAACCAAGAAAGGAAGCACACAGGGTGTGCCAGAAAGTTGAACAAAGAACAAAAAACACATTTAGTGACTCATGCGAACATTGTTTAATTTTTTCTCAACACGCAATTAGTTAATTACTCTAAGCCAAAATAATTTGCATGTGTCTTTTTTCACCCTTATCTTTCAGAGCAACATAAAAATGATCAAAGCTTTGATTTGTCTCTTGCAGGGTAACATTAACTGCTTGCTGCTCGCGGGTTTAGTAGTGACTAGTTGATGTGAAAGGCTACTCTACTGGGGGGAGGAAAAATTGATCTCTCTCCCAACAAGAATGCTGAAAGGAGGAAGATTCCAGTAACGCAAGCCTGATTTTAAAAATCCGTGTGTGCGCATGTTTCATGTATTATTTAGATCAAATGCAACTAGGAAAAATGTGATTATTATGGAACTTGCATAAATTTACATGGATCTTGTAGGGTTTTTTTTTTTTTAAAAAAAGAGACAGCATGCTGGAGTGCCTTGGAAATGAATCTGCAAACCTGATTTAGAATTCTTCCAGGTTTTTTTTTTTTTTAATTAAAGGCATTTCACAAGCCACTGCAAGTGAAAAGAAAACCTCACAGAATGTAGCAAAAGTTTTTTTCTTTCTTTCTGGGTTAATGAGTGAATATTAGCTATTTATAAAGCAGATAAAAGAGGGTGAGGCGGGAGACAGGATCTGAAGTTTTATAGAGTGATTTTAATAAAGATTGTATTTAGTTGTGAAAGGGGTCAAGGTACAATTTTCAAAAGCCCTGTTTTGGCACAGTTTCAAGTCTTGCTTGTGTGACTGAGAGCCATACTGGATGTTATATTGCAGACCTATGGACACTCTCCCAATGTTTTTTTTCCCCCTTTTTCCTTTTTTAGTGCAAAGATGTTGTCCATGGGCAGAGGAACAGGGGTTCAAAATCAAGCTTTCTGAATTGCTTTTCTGGTCTTGGGGGAGACTCTTTTCTCTCCCCGCCCTGCCCCAATGAATGTGAAAGCAACTGGGGAGGGAGCAGTTCTGAACAGACAAATAGCAGGAACGGAAAGTATTATGCAAAACCCCTTTTTTCCACTTCTCTTCTGCTCCGAAGTGCAGCCTCCAATGCTGATTTTCAGTATATTAAAAAAAAAGATCAGGAGATTGTTCATGCATATCCCATGTTTGTATTGCCTAGTCTGAGCTTTTCGTTTTGCAGGGGATGAGGTGCACCGGTACTCATATATTGCCAAAAGTGCCATGGGTGCCACAAATGGGTACCAGGGACAGCAGAAAAAGAGGTGTCAGTATTCTGTACCAGTTAGTGCTGTCATTTTAAAAAAATAAACCCAACAACCCAGTGTCTAGTTATGTACTTTGATGCATAATATTCAACTGTTTGGGCACTTAACTGGGAATATGGGTATCATGTGAAAGATTGTGCATATGTCTGTGAAAACCGGAAGAAGATGGTAGGCACTTTTTATTTCAATAGCCTAGCCCTATACAGGTATTGGTTTTGCTATTGGAGGGCCTGAACAATGGGGAGGAAACTTTGATTACTGCTTTATTTGGCCGGAGACAGCCAATAGATTTTTCACAGAGTCGAAGGCAAGTCTGAAAGAAGGATAAATGCTTAAAAGGTTCACTTTCTCCCCCACTTTTGACTCTGGTAAAAGAGGTTTGGCAGGATTATCTGTTCTTTCAAAAAACCTCTTTGACCAGAGTCAGCAAACGAGACAAAAGAAATGTGTGTTGAACACCATGGGAAACAAAGTCCCCTCTTAAAACTCTTTCAGCACCCCTCCAAACTCTTGCCTGCCTCAAGCCTTCTAAGTACTGGAGGTGGGTTGGAAAGCAAACTAGTTTCGAATCACATTGAACACTGTGGATAGTTAAATATAGTTATTCAAAATAGTTTTTTGCTACAGATGTTACGCCATTTTAAAACTTTTAGACTAAATAATGTCAGCTCTTGTTTGCTTTCTTAGTATGTTATTCATTTATTGGGAAATTCAAAATGTAAAACATCTGGGGAAAGGGCTTCGTGCTTGCAAAGTAATCTTTGAAATGTGTACATTTCAGACTTTCTCTTTAATGGCTGTTTAGGAGGAAGGAACAGGCTGGTGTGTTACAGCTTGTAACGCTCTGTAAATGTCCTCAAGCAAGCCTAAGAGGATGGAATATGAAATGGGGGGGAGGAATAGTGATTCAGGAAATCATAGACAAGTTTATTAAAATCTTTACTCAGAAATCCACGTAGCCTCTTGAATTAAAGAAACCTTGACATGACCTTTGGAGTTCTCTCTGTAACCTCTTCATTAAAAACTCTGAAGTAACATTTTATTCCTGTTGCAGCCCCTGAATCATGTTTGCATCAAAATGAAAGGGTTAATTTATCTCCGAGCCGCAGTGCATGAGTTAGAGCCATACTACAAACCCAGTCATGCAGAAATAATTGACTTCCATTGGAAGTGCTGGAGTGCTGCCGTTTTAATAGCTCCTCAGTTCTGCTCAACAATTAGTCCATACGTTTTATGGCTGGGCCTTTAAGGAACAGACATACTCAGCAGAAATTGGGG
This sequence comes from Podarcis raffonei, assembly GCF_027172205.1. NCBI lineage: Eukaryota > Metazoa > Chordata > Lepidosauria > Squamata > Lacertidae > Podarcis > Podarcis raffonei. The sequence continues at coordinate 28,594,459 of NC_070606.1, forward strand.
TAATTGGGAGATGATACAACACAATGACAAATGAGGGAAGAACACTGATAACAAACAGTAATTTTAATCCTCCATGTTTTATGTTGAGATAATATTGTCCAAATGGTTTAATTCTTTCTGCCCGCCCTTTTTAAACCTGCAATCTTAAAAACCCATGAACTAGAAAATGATTCCCACTGAGTTTATTGGGACTTACTTCTGGATAAACATATTTAGGATGTGGTAAACATTTATTGTGTGTAGTACCGGAAGACTGAAAGATGATCTCCTCTGGCTGATATCTGGGTTTCTTTGGACCAAGTTAAATACTTTCAGCTCTGTGGGCATTTTAGAGACTCGTAGCTTAATTGTGGGGACATGCTCTGCATCTAGATGGTTCCTGGCTCAGTTTCCCATTAGAGTACATCTGCTCCAATGTTTCCCCAACACAGTTTGATTCAGGTTCTAGTTTTTTTTTAAATACCAATTTCAGTATGCACACAAGCCTTGCACAAATACATGCACACAAATATTTGCTGGGTTGTAGCGAAAACGATTGAGGAGGGGGAGGCATATTTCTGTGTGATTGTAAATTATCCTGCATTGTACAAGAGAAACAACTCTTCCTCTCTAGCCCTCACAAAAGAAAGGAACGCATTGTCTAGCGATTGCTGAGTAGGTGGGTATGTGTAATGTATGCTTTTTTTGAAAGAAGTGAAATATGCCCTCCTAGCTAAGAAGAAGGGCAGGGTAGTATAATGCAAAATTATAAAGAAAACAACCAACCACACAATTCAATGACCCACAGCAAACATGGACATGGGAACAGGTGTGTCGGGTGTGCCCTCATCACCATACATGGAACCTGGAGCTTTTGCATGTAAGATAGATATTGTTAGCAATGTGATCTGTTCATATTCAGTTATAGAATCATAAGAGGTTGTTGTAGGCCACTGAGTTAAGAGCATCCATAACAACATAGGAAGAGCTATGTGGATCAGGCCAAAGCCTATCTAGTTCAGCATATTGTTCTCATAGTGGCAAACGAGGTGCCCATGGGAAACCTACAAGCAATAGTCCATTCTCTCTGGTGATCTCCAGCAAACATGACATTTAGCTGTCTAGTAGCCAGTGGTAGCCATATCTCCCATGAACCTGTAGATTCTTTGTGAAGTGGTGGCAAGGAGGGCATTTGAAACCCAGGCTCACTCCCGCCTGCCATCATACGTACCTAGGAGATCCTGCATACAGGGGTTGTGTGTGAACCAGTTTTGATTTCAATCCACATTTAATGGACCAGTGAGAGTCGGATGGGACCAAGAGGGTCGTCTAGTCCAAACCTCTGCAATGCAAGAATCTTTCGCCCAACATGGGGCTTGAACCCACAGCCCTGAGATTAAGAGTCTCCTGCTCTACCAACTGAGCTGTACCCACTAGACCACCAATGTGTGTTGGTGTAAACCACCTTTAAATAACAGAGGAAGTTCATGGCTTAAGAAGGTCAGCCAACATCTTTATACCACACAGAATGTCATAATGAATAAATTGAATCTGATAAGGTCACAGAGAATATAAGCATTTGACTGAATGATAATTCTGTTTTCCTCCCCTGAGCATTGGGTTCTTTGGAAACAGTGACGGAACAGACTTAATTTTGAAAAAGTAAATAAATCCCCTTGCTCCGTCACAACTGTATCTATAACTAATGAGCAGTTATATTATGAACTCAACAAAGTGAATGGCTTTCACAGAAGAAGAAAAGTGCTCTCTCTCTCCCTCTCCCTCTCCCTCTCCCTCTCCCTCTCCCTCTCCCTCTCCCTCTCTCTCTCTCTCTCAATAGCCAGTGGTCTATAAAGGTTGGTACTGGCTTTTATGAGTGCATGATGCTTTGCAGTGGGCATATAGCTTTTTTCCATTTTTTTTTAACTGCATGAGATGGAGGTTGTTCATATAGTCGTACCTTGGTTGACGAACAGAATCTGTTCTGGAAGTCCATTCAATTTCCAAAAACGTTCGAAAACCAAGGCACGGGTTTGCGGCGTTCGGGAGCCAAAATGTTTGAGTCCAAGACCAAGGTACGACTGTACATGCAATTCTATTTTTGTACACAGGTCTGAGTTAGAGCAGTTTATAAATCATGGAATAAATCAACTCTTTGAAATATGGCAACCGTAAAATAACATTAACATTAAGTGATGGCTTGCATGTGTAAATGGGACAGCTCTTACTAACACCATGGACCAAATTTGCACATAATAACCCCTCAAATGCAATGTTTTTCAGTTGAGTCAAAGTGCATATTTAGCTGCCAGTGCAGAGAAATAAAGTGATACAAATGCATGTGCATGCTAACACTGAGGGCTGTATATTAGACCCTCATGCTGTTTGTGTAGAATTCTAACTGAACTGATGGTTGGTAGATTCACTGTCCTGATAGCATTTGAATTCTCTATTAGCTGTGCCGGCTGAGGTTAGAGATTTGTCACATATATAGTTAAATGCGTGTGCATGTTCTAATTTATTTTTGGAGGTATTACTTGGCTTTTAACTTCACCAAAATACCTTGTACATTATCCTCATTATAGACAGTGAGAAGCGCTCTTATTTTGTTCTTTGGGTTGAGTCAAAGCTGGAAAATGTTACTTGATTATACCATTTTAAAATAAGTTGGCTGAAGTATGTTGACTAATACAAGCTCAAAAAATCAAGCAGAGATGCAGTGTGAGTTTTAAATAGCTCTTTCAGATTACTCCCCCACCTCTCTCTTGATTCACCTGGAATTTTTGTATAATAATCTTAATGACTGCATTAATTAAAAAGTGTGTGTTAGCAACCAGTGAGTAAGGGAGGAGGAGGAGAACCTTTTAAAAGGTCAATTTTTAATTCTTAGGAAGTGTAAGAGAAGCTGAAATGAGTGAGTATAGAATATTGTCAAGGAGGATACTTTTGGGTGGTTTAAGCTGAATATTTGCCTCATAGTAGATGCTTTAAGATTTACCACTTGGTGGTTCTAATCTTGAGCAGAACCTATCATCTGTGCCTGAGGTCATGTAGTCTCCTGGATCTGAACCAAAGATCTCAGGGGCTGAGACCCCTGTGATTGGCAGGCAGCATGAAGCTTCTGGATTGGTCAGATTTGATAAAAATGTGGACTTCTGCCCTTGCCTGCCCAATTGAGCAAAACCTTATGGACTTCTGCTCAAACAACTAATTCAGAGGGTCTCAGCTGAAAATGCAATCGCCTGGTCCGGATTTTATGGCTACCCATGGCCTATTAGGGGCCATGACATAGAGCCCAGGTAATCTTTGGTGACTGAAAATCTGGAGGGAGCTGAGTGTGGTAATACTTGGTTTACCATATTGGTTACAGATGAACAATTCTCCAGATAGTGAGAACATCCATGCAGCCGCCATGAATGAAATGTTTGCTAAAATCCAGTTGGTATGTCCATTTGTTAAAGAAGCACATGACTTACAAAATGAGAAAGCTGATTTGACTCAGCGGTTTAAATTTATCTCCCCCACCCCTCTTTCATAGTTTAAAATGCCTTGATATAAATGAATCCATCACGCTTACAATGTTGTGGGGTTTTGCCATCGAGAGGCAGCTCCCAGATCACTGAAGTAGCATAAGAGGGTCAGAGATGTAAACCTCCTCCCTTTCTGAGAGATTTCACTAATCTTCTTAAAATTCTTCATACTTTCCTTAAAATTCCTGAGGATGTCTGCATAAGCAGTAGCCTCCAAACGTCCCTCAAATTTTGCCTTAGTCAAAATTTGCTGGTGGTTCCAGAAAAAAGCTTCCTTGGTTTTCTTCCAGCCAATTGCTTGGAATAACAAATTCCTGTATCAGCAACGTACTTATCCTCATTAGGCTGAATCCTACTGATCCTGCAATCATCTGACAGACCTATCAAAAACATTTAGCGGAGGGACTGCATGAGATACAGGCTGTACTTTCGTTAGCTGTGTGTGTCTTACGTCTCGTGTTAGCTTTAGTCGTGACAGTGGGAATTTAGTCATTAAAATTATTACCTAGCTTAAGATCCTGCAGTTGTTTATTTGGTAAAGTTTGAGTCAATTTATGGAAGTCTGTGTTTACTGCCTCTGCAGCTTGTTCATGACGCTGGAATGCTGGGGGGGGGGGCACTGTACAATATAATCTGCGCTTACTAGTAAATCAGTGCAGAATATTTGGCATCAGCTGTGAGGCTATGGTGTCCCTTTGAAGTGAAACAAATGAGAATTCTCGCTGGTTCCATTATGGGTTGCAGTGATAGATGCTCTAAATGAACTGAAATAATAAGTTACAGATATACCTTCTATTCTATATCCTTTGCTGATATAGAAAATAAAAATAGGGCAAATGTATGTCAGGCAGAAGTATATGAAATGACAAGCAGAATAATGAAAAGCAGAAGATTAAGAAGACATAAAATTCTTTGAATGAGTCATTGCTATAGATGAGGCTACTTACAATTTTGGGATTGATGTCTGAGTAATTTGTGACTCATTTCACCCTTTGACACAAACACACAGCGCACAAACTATGAGAAATGACTGCGATAAAGAACATGTCCAATTTTAGATATGACAGTGTCCTCAGCTTTGAAGAATTTCTCTCTCTCTCTCTCTTTTAAAAAGTGCTCAGACAATTAATGTCTTATGCATGTATTCAACAATAGTTGCCTAGCAACCATCAAGTAGCATGCAGCAGAGCCAAAGAGGCTGAGATGACTGAACAAAAATGTCAGCTGCCACTGCAGGTGAGTCAAGGAAGGCGTTCGGATGGCTTCTACAAGTCCTGGACAAAAAGCAAAATAATTACATTACAAATCAAGGCAGTGCATTTATGAGGTCGATAATAATATATTATATCATATATATATATATATATATATATATATATATATATATATATATATATATATAAAATTTCATTTGCACTTGTAACCCAGTTCGGAGGCAATCCTCTCACTGTTTCTCTCACCTATAAATTTAAATGAGTCAGGTTTTTAGTGACCTAGGCCCAGGCCTGAAGGAGAAAGCCAATAGAGTATTTGTATTTTAAAGTCAGGGGATGTGATGCACCACCTGCCATGACCTGCTATAGAGTTGCCACCTCTCTCAGGGAAGGCGGCAGGGAGAAAATGCCATGGCTCATTTGCATATGTTAATTAAAATATCCACCGAGGCTAAAATAAACATAACAATCTGAAAAGAGGGGCAGTTTTGAACCAGGAAAGTGCCAAACGTGCCCATTCCGGGCTAGCTATTTGAAGGGCGAAAATGGTTCAAATCTAAGCAGTTAGTTGCGCTGCCCTGGCTCCTATGGTGTCTATGAACATGAGGACTTGCTAATATTCCAGTGTGAAATTGGTAAGGCTGAGATGAACACCAGTCCTCTGGGAGAGTGAATCTTCCCAAGTGGGTCAGGTCTCTTAAGGGAGTCTAGATTCCTGCCTGAAATGCTGAGTGAGGGAAGCATTATAAACTCTGCTTCCTCATCTCCATTCCAAAGTGGTACAGCTCTGACCTTCAAGGTCCCATCTAGTTCTGTCGTTCCATGATTCAAAAACCAGCTTTGTCCAATAATAATACACTGAAGTGATTCTGGTTTAGTGCTATAGCATCCACCAAACTGGTGCCCTTTGGATGTTTTGGACTACAACTCCCATCATCCCCTGCCAACATAGCCGTGTGGCCTCATGCTGTTGGGAGTTGTAGTCATGGCCTTCACCAACCTGCTGCCCCGCAGATGAGCACTCACTGGGAGAAACTGCTGTCGAAATCCAACTTTAGAATTTGTAACAGGATACAGCGGGGAGACAGCAATCAAGTTGTCTCATAGTCTAATATTGCTTTGTTGGCACCAGTCCATGATTAAATACATCCATTTTACTCAAGTGCTATTGATACTCCGTTCCTGTTTCAGGAGATGGCCCTGAGATAATTCCAAAGACAAAGGGAGGATTTGATGTAACAGTTTTGCATGGAATCTTTTGCAGGCACCATGATTTCCTGTGATTTTCTTTCTGTTTGCTCTACCTGCCCATCAGAAATTTTGTTGGCATATATTAAGAGGCCCATCAGAGAATCATGTTCCGTCATGCTAATAAAAATATATAAAATTGCAGTTGCGTCTTGACTTCGTTTTATCACAAACGGAGTGTGATAAATGTTTGGGTTTCCTAGACCGCAGGTTGTTATGAACCCAGCAAGGTTGATAAACATATGCTGAGAGTTGCTTTGGGATATAGTGCGCTGAACCAGGGAGACTTGGTCTCAGATCACTATTGTGCCACAAAACTCACCTGGACTGTTCACTTTCTCTTGGCGTGACGTACCTCTTAGGATTGTTGTGACAGGGGAAATGGGATTACTCCATAGATGCCCCCCAGGACTCTTCACAGGAAGGTAGAAATGTGTGCTTAAAATGTGTTAGTTACTGTTTCCAGGATACTGTGATGCGCAAAAGTTGTGTGTATGGGGTTCTTCCCTCCCAAAACTTAACTTCTCTGTAATACTGGTACTTGTATGCTGCTTCACTCCAGAGAAGCTTTAGGGGGAAGTTGGGCTCTGATTATAGGGCTGTAACACTAAGCCAGACCAGAATCTCCTTTTGGTCAGCGTTCTTGGTCTGTTTGAGGAAGAAGTAGCCCCACGCAACTCTGAGGGAACTTGATTTGCCTTCTCTTCCATGGCTGTAGTGGCAACACCTTCATTCCATTCAGGTTTCCAAAGCATAGAGAGGCTCTTTTCTCCATGGTTGTATAACATACTAAATGTAAGTTGCAGCCCTAAGAGTTCTTACCTGAGAATAGGAGCCCACTGAAATCAGTAGGACTTACCTCAGAGCAGACATGCCATAAGATTGCAGTGTAGGAAATCGCTACTTGACTGGATTTGTGCTTTATATGTTGAGCATTTCCCCCTGAAGAATATTTAACCGTTGAAATTTGGAAAACCAGTTTGTTAATATGGCTGTCTTGCGCCCCTTGGATTTGCCTTCTGTTCCATCTGCTGTGTGATGCAACCTGCTTTCTGGTTGGAAGTTGTAGTGAATCTGGATTTTAACAGGTGAGGAAAAACTTGGGGTGGGGGAATGGTTTTGGAGCAGTGTGGGAGGGCTTGGTGAGCAGATCAGTAGGCGAGGGTTCAACTGGCATGATTACTGGTATTGAAGCGGCTGTTTTAAGAAAAATATTTCTAAAAACTCTCACATGTCCCGGGACACTGCTTATTTTAAGCCCACCCCCTTCTCATTCACCAGGCTAAATGTAATTTCAAGATGGTGTCTTTTGCTAGGAAGATCATCAAGCGAAAATGTCTCCCACAACCTCTTTATTTGCATGACTGCATAACAATTGTGAAACAGTTTATTATTGTAAAATTAGTGTGGCATAGCACAGAACAAGCTGGGATTGCAGCCAAATGAAACAGAAAATGAATAGTTGCATAAGGCTTTGAGGCGCATGCAGTTGAACACAAGTGCACTGTACATTCTTCTGAATTGTCCGCTGTTTGTGACTGCTTCCCTTTTGAACACGATCACCTCTCTGTTCAAGAGCCACTGCTGTTATTAGTGTAGTTAAAGGTATACTGTGCTACAAACATGGGAATGTATTTAGCTCAGGTTTTATAAACTAAGTATGGCTTGCTAGTAGACTCAAACGGCACCAAAAAGGGGGGAAAGGGGATTAAATACTGTACCATGTATGTGGTTGTTACCTAGGCATGCGAAGTAGCTTTCTTCAGTAGTGAAATTGTAGCTATCGTTCATCCTGAAAAGGAAAAAACAAAAGCCAACATTTTAATTCCTGTTGAACAAATCTTTACTTCTGTGCAATCTCTCTCCCTCTCCGCCCCCCCTGTTTGCATGGCAGTGTATTATTTTGCAATCAGGATAAAAGCATTATTTATGAAAGTTCTAAAATATGACATTACTGTAAGTTTAAAGCTGCAAATCAATCTCTCTGCTTTATAAAAGCCTTTTATTGATTTGGAAGGGCAAATCTTCGCTTGAATTTTTAAGTACCTGCTTTATGGATTGGGACTCGGAGTAGTTTTATAAGCAAACATGTTTTTTGAGATGTTTACTTAAGACTTTAAGGTGTGTGTATTTTTAGAATAAATTATGCATATTTATATATGCTTCGAGTTCACTCATTTACTTATGGAGTATTTAAATGATCAAGGCAAATAGAGAGCCAAAATTTGGTGCACACCATGAAAGCAGAACAGGGTGCAAGTTGTAGTGGTGCGGATTTGTTAAGATAATTTAATAATTGTCTGATAGGATGTTTCAAGATCCTTGATAGCTCATTTGGTTAGAACGTGGTGCTGATAATGCCAAGGTTGCAGATTTGATCCCTGTATGGGACAGCTGCGTATCCCTGCATTGCAACTCTACAATTCCAACTCTGCAATTCTTTGATTCTAGTGGCAGCTTGAAATATGTATTGGTATATTTATGTATTGAGACCCAGCATGATTTTTTTTAATTGCCAAAATTTCAGAATGACAGAGGTTTATTAGGCATTCAAACTAACCGTGGTCCTAACTCTGGCTGATCCACTGCTCTTGTAGTAGGCGCCTATCAGTTAAGCTATCAGATGAGTGGTATGATGCAACAAGCTTGTTGCTTTTCTCATTCCACCACCTTTGCGATCTACAATGCCACTTACTATACCATCATAACCTCCTGAATGTGGATGAAGCGCTTGCAGTTGTTGAGCATGTGTAACCTATCGTGCTGCAGTGGGATGTGGGTTGGGGTGTTTTTGCTCCTTGACTGAGTGAGCCACAGTTATAATCTGATTTTAGGTTGGCTTCAGAATAAAGCAGGGTTACGCTACACGCTTGTGAAACAAAGGTGTCAGTAAGAGAAGATAACCCATTCAAAACGTTGGCAGTTGCGCGTTTGAAGCACGAGCAAAGATGGAATACAGTAAAAGACTAATATGGCTACAGAGAATAGATCAGAATGGATAAGTATCTCAGAAATGGGGGTTGAGCCTGAATTCCTTTCTAATTAATGACAGCATTAATATACCAATAACACTAAGGCTGCAGTCAGAACTATGCTCACTTGGAAGTGCTACTGAAATCAATAATTACTGGGGAGTAATTATTATTTTCCTACCTTCTTCCTGTCATTATCTTGCAAGTCATCTAGCAGTTTTTAAATAATCCTTAGCTCAAACTTGGGAAAAGGAGAGAGTGGAAATTCCACTCAAGTGATTGGAAAGTAGCTTGGCCACTCAGTTGGTTTCTACCCAGGGAGAAAATGTTGCTCAGCAATGCCTGAAAATGAGAAGGTTGTGTCAAAGAATTTATATTCACATCCTCTGAGATCAATAATACCGATGTGTGGAATGCAGAATAGTCAGACACCATTTGTAAAATATGTCCATCTGTTCGTGCTGCATTTGTGGTCAACGGAAATTATTATAACTAGACACTGAGGTAATGCTACCCTACTCTTTTGTCGTTTCAGTTTAGAAGATAAATGTATCTAGTTCAAGAAAAACTGTTGATATCTTAGATATATAGAGGCATCTAGCAGTGATGATTCTGATGAAAATGAGCACTTTTTTTCTTGAGTAAATGTTGTTGTTTGTTTGTTTTGCCACAGTCAATATCTGGCTTTTGGATCAATGCCGCCATGTTTTTTTTACAGGTCCACTCCTACTTAATAATCTGCATGGAAATCTAAGATCTTTGGTATTACAATTTTTAAGACAACTGCAACTTCTGTAGCAAGAGCTCTTTAAGCTACTGGCAGGACTTCCTGTATGTGCTGACCCAGAAACCATTGCAAATGTATCAGACTGCGTATTTGGAGAACCTGGTAGTGGAGAAAGCCCACCTTGGAGGAGGCCTGTGCAGGATCCTTTTTTCTTGAGAGGCATGGCAGGTTGCCTTTCAGTTGTTACTACAATCTCCTTTTACAGTAGACCTTCCTTGTGTAACCACAATCAGGTGTGAGCCCTGCCCTGCTTGTTGGTGCCAGATCAATGCTTGGCTGCCCAGATCTATCGGAGCCAATTCTCAAAGACCATTCTGTCGGTAGGGAATATTGCTGACCTCGTGAGGTCAGATATTGGCAAAAGTTATGCAAGTCACTGGCAGGAACAGGTTAAGAAGGTAGCACAAGTATAACGCGAGGGTTGTGAGGAGTGAGATAAGCTGGAGCCAGAGGACCTGCCTTGGACTAAAGGAGCCATCCTTACTTGGGCAGTTGTTTTGAAGTTCATATTTCTAGTATGCAATGGTTTTTATGGGGTTTGGCCAGAATAAAATGTGTCCCCTGGACACATGCAATGGCCCAATGTCTGGAGGGCAGACTATGGCATACTTCCAATCCTTGCTAAACCCCATCCCAGGCTTAGTCCACTTCAGTTGCATTACTGACATGCATTGATGATAAGAATGTAAGGCAAGGGTGCACAAATAATGAAACATTGCTACACTTGAGGTGTTGACTTTGCCCCATAATTTTAGCATGTATGTTGCAAAACACTCTTCGAACCCATTTGTAATGAGGTACTCTATAAATGTCAGATTATGCAAATCAAAATGATCCACATTTCAGTTTTCCTGTTTATATGCTTTAGACCACCACTTGTGGCATTTCAGTGTTATCCAGATTAAAATAAGAAATCCTTATTTTCCAATTATGGTTTCCCACATTCCAAGCACTCTAACATGCCCTCTTCCAGTAAATTATAGAGATGACTTTTATATTCTCTTCATAACCCTCCCCCAAAGAATTTGTGTTTTCTTTCTATAAATATTAAGAGGATATATCAGTTTCTTCAGAGAAGGAAAAAGTTGGGAAAGAAAAACATTTTGAAGTTGCACAACTGTGGTTGATCAAAACAGAACAAGCAAGCAACGTCATGTATAGTGTTTCTAAAGAGCTTACTGTTTAGTTTTATAATAGCAGTATTTCAAGGGTGCTGATGATGCAGTGGGAAGAATGGATTGTTCCTATTGCGAAACTCTTTATTAGTTACTTGTACTTTGAAAGTGAACAAAATGGAAGTATGCAGGCATTCCTCATGCAATGTTAACAATAACAGGACATTTTTTTAAAAAGGCTAACAAAGACTGGCTGTTTGAGAAATAGTGATTTATCAAAGCAACAGTCAAGCAAAATAAATGTTTGGCATCATTACTAAGGATGGACTGGAAAATGCATTTGTTTTGCTGCTTTCCTCTCCTCCAAATGTACCCTTATAGGTTTGTTTTAATACCACCTCATTTGCATTTTAGAAATGGGTTTGTTGCTCAATAAGTTGTTCAAGCCTCTCCAACTGTATCTTAAATTGAATTGACTATTTTGTTTTATTTTGTGAAAAATCAATTCAGTAATCTAATATTAAATGTGCAGTTTAAGGCTGTCAACAGCTTCTTTTTTAAGCAAAATAGGTGGAGGGGGCGGAAGAAAGATACACACCTGGTCTGGTTATGTTTGGTTGTGTCAAATCTCTGCACATGTTACTCATTAGCAGAAACAAACTGTTTCTTCAGGGGGGAAAACAACTCCATTTCTTTTCCATATTAGGGAATTTTACAGACTCCCATTTACCCTAGAATCCTATAATACTGAGCTGGTGGGCATGTCAGGCTGTTTTAAGTTAGAAATGAAGTTTTAAAGAAAGTAATAGATGCTGCGATTTCTCGTGAAAAGGCTTCAGCTCTTGTTAAAAGCCTTTGTCCCACATCCTGTACATGTGTAATGGTCAGCACCAGCCATGCTTTAAAAGTGGTTGGGCAAGAAGGCTGAAAAGGCATGGCTTATAAACATCCTCTGTTCGGAGCAATGCCATTTCCCATATGAGTCCCTGCAGCTGCTCAGATAGCTTTGCCCTGTGCTCCCCCATTATGGGAAGCGTAATATGCAGAGGTGGTGAACAGGTATAAGCTATTAATGCTCATCCTACTACTTTTGGGATGGAAGGAGGGCCTAAAACTCAGTGGCAGAACATCTGCTTTGCATGCAGAAGGTCCCAAATCCCCTTGCATCTCCACGTAGAGCTCGGAGAGGACCCTGTCTGAAACCCTGGAGAGCTTCTGCCAGTCAGTGCAATAAGGCCGTTTTCCATGTTCCAGTTGCGGGTTTAGGGCAAGATATCCTTGCTCAATAGGTTGGACTCAATATTGGACTCCCAGAGGAGGAGGAGGAGAAGGAGTCTGGATTTGATATCCCGCTTTATCACTACCTGAAGGAGTCTCAAAGCGGCTAACATTCTCCTTTCCCTTCCTCCCCCACAACAAACACTCTGTGAGGTGAGTGAGGCTGAGAGACTTCAAAGAAGTGTGACTGGCCCAAGGTCACCCAGCAGTTGCATGTGGAGGAGCGGAGACGCGAACCCTGTTCCCCAGATTACGAGACTACCGCTCTTAACCACTACACCACGTTGGCTCTCTTCCACATTGGAAACTGCCTTCTGTCAAGTCAAGACTCTTGGTCCACCTAGCTCAATATTGCTGACACTGGCTGGCAGCAACTCCCCAGGATTTCAGAGGAGAGTCTTTCCCCAGCACATTCCCCTGCCTTTGCAGCCTCTACACCACCCCTGTGACCTATGAATTGGGCCAGCGCTGTGAACTACGCTGGTTTTATTTCATTTTTAAAGCGGCGTGTCACGGTGCTAAATCTCTTTGTTGTTGTTTTCCTTCTGAACGGCCCCATTCTGAGAACGCACCACAAGCAGGCTGACCCCCGCAGTCCAAAGTATATTACTGTTGGAAGAAACTTCCATTGACTTCATCAGAGCTGGAGTATAAAGGGCACGTCCTGATAAAGCTTTTTGTGGACAGTACCACTTCAAGCTGCAGGTGGAAGAATAAATTCTCCAGAGCTGCTTCATCTAGTGATACAACTTGCGCACACAAGCCTAGTATGTCAGAGAGAAAGACTGCATTCAGCCTTGTCCCTAGCATGGTATTTTTCACACACACCCCTTCCCCAATTTGAAGCATTTAAACATATAACTTACCCCCCCTCCCCCTCAACTTGAAATGGTACAGTCCAGGAAAAGCTTTTGCAATTGAGTATATAAAACTGGCAAGTTTTGTATAACCTTTAGCTTGGAGAATGTCTCTTCCCATCAGTTGTTAACATTGACTGCACATTGTATTTTGCATGCAGATTTTTCTTCTTACTCTGTGTAGCATCAAGATGACACTAGAGGGCAACTGAGAGTTTTCTTTCAGGGAACAAATCTGCTTGGTTTAATAATGCCAGCTAAGTGTTTAAAACATGATAAAGATTGATTTTCCCTTCTTGCAGTTTTTTTAAAATATATATATATATATACATGTAGCTTCTGGTTCTTTGTTGACAGCAAATAATAAACCAACTAAAGGGCCTGGGAAGGAAGGGAAAATATAGACAGTGGGGGAGAATGGCTGCTTTTGCCCAAATAAGGGATTATTTTTTGGCTTCCTCATATGTTAGATAATGATCAACTGACAATTGGTCATGAGTTAATAATGCTGGATGCTGAAATATGCATACCATGTGGCAGAAAAACAGCTCTGCCAATAAGTACAATCACTGCCATAGTTACACATCAGGAGGGGGGAAGTCATGGGGAAATGTCTAGAACATTTAATGGCATGTCAACTTAATCTACCCTGTTTCCTAAAAAAAAATCAATGCTGACTCTTCCCCCCCAAAAGATGTTACAGACACACACACACACACACACACACACACACACACACACACACACACTCTACTGGTAAGCGTGGAATAATTTTATTGCTTATAGGGTTTTTTAATTCTATAGTGCTGACTCTACTAGACTGCGGCTTTTGTCCTGAATAGGAGAAAACACTTTTGAGCTAGGGGAAAGGAAAATCATTTTTTTCAACATTTCCAATGTAGCGACATTTGTCTTTTCCACTATGCAGCCTGTCCCAACCACTTTTGAGAGGCCTTGCAGTACACATCTGCTTCTTTGATTGTTTATTTATCTACCCAGACAAGCTACATGCAGTGGGAGAAAATAAAGTGGCATGCTTCATCTTGGCATCCACCTGTTTCGGGGTACAATGGAGGAGTGCACCTTTTGGAGTTGGGAGTCAAGCTGTTTGAAGCTGCAGCACTTGTGTGACTGTGGAGACCAATGCGGGAGAGACATGTTCTGTTGTAGCTGGGGCAGGTGAAGGCGTCCGGTTGTGCTAGTGCAGATACAGTGGTACCTTGGGTTACAAACACCTCGGGTTACAAACACTTCGGGTTACAGACTCCGCTAACCCAGAAGTAGTACCTCGGGTTAAGAACTTTACCTCAGGATGAGAACAGAAATCGCACGCTGACAGCGCACCAGCAGCAGGAGGCCCCATTAGCTAAAATGGTACCTCAGGTTAAGAACGGTTTCAGGTTAAGAACGCACCTCCGGAATGAATTAAGTATGTAAGCAGAGGTACCACTTTATAGCATGGCAGGGATAGTACAGCTCCGTGGCAGGGCTGAGGTTTCACCTGAGTATCCTCATTTCCAGTAAGAGGATACTGGGCAACAGGGCAAGGAAGGGCCTTTCTAACCTTCGACCCACTGATCTGCTGCTACATAATTTATAGGTTTATCTTTACAGTGGTACCTCCTTTGGGTGGGGGGGGGAGGTTTTCCTTGCCAGTTCAGAGATCTGCGCACAGTTTTGAATAACAAGTTCAGAGCCCATTGCCAACTGGAAGGTTTCATACCAGGTGCCAACTGGGGATTATGGGTGTGGTGGCTGAAAGCCAATCTAACTTTGCAAGAGAGACGTTCTCTAATAAACAAGGATCACATATTCCAGTTAATATCCCAGGTGGCTCCTTCCCTAACCCCCACCCCAAGACACTCACTCCCCCTATTCTCATGGGAACGCTCCTTGGAAATGTTTGTGGAACTTTGTCTCTGATTTAGTCAAGGAGCTTAACCATCTGCTTAACTTTTAAGCATAGGCATATTTGAATGAATGAGGTTATTAATACCCTAAGTTTCACATAACCTCTAACAGTTGCTGGATGAAAATAGGTACATTTGTTTGCCATTACACAAGAGAGCCACTCCACATAGCGGCGTTGAGAGCATGGCGTGTGACTAAGCTGCTTTCATGATGGTGGGGCCCTGATGGCTGGCAGAATTTTAGAAACATCACTTTCAAATATACGTTTTCCTATCACTAAGAAAGCACTTACAGTCGTACTTTGGTTTTCGAACAGCTTAGTTCCCGAACATTTTGGCTCCCGAACGCTGCAAGCCTGGAAGTGACTGTTCTGGTTTGCGAACTATTTTTGGAAGCCGAACGTCCATTGGGGCTTCCATGGCTTCCGATTGGCTGCAGGACCTTCCTGCAGCCAATCAGAAACTGTGCTGTGGTTTCTGAATATTTTGGAAGTCTAACGGACTTCCGGAACGGATTCCATTCGACTTCCAAGGTACGACTGTATTTTATAGATATGGTCTGAATGTTCATTTCAATAGCTAGTGCCCGTTTTCAAAGCTCAGCATATATTAACAAAGATATGTCACCTTATCTTTTCCATAGACCTCTGTTTGCACAAAATGGATCCTTCATATCAATGCTTTCCTCCATTCTGCCTTTTTCAACCCTACTGATGTCAGAGCTCCACTGTTGTTGGTAGGGCAATGCCCACAGAAGTTTCCACAGAGGTGGAGAAGGGGTATCTGACATTGGATCTCATTAACCCTTCTGTTTCCCTTCCCTTATGGTTTTGATTTATGGGCTACTTTTAAAATGAGGCTGCATTTTAAATTGCATTTTAACCTGTATTTTAAATTGGCTTTTTTCTATTATGTTTTTATTGTAATTTTACTGGTGTTAGCCGCCCTGAGCCTGGCTCTGGCCGGGGAGGGTGGGGTATAAATAATTATTATTATTATTATTATTATTATTATTATTATTATTATTATTATCTATTTAGGCATTTGTTTTTTAAAAAAGACAGCTAGCACTGCCTCCTTTTGGAGATGGTTTCAACTACTGTTACTAAGTTATTTGGCTTCTTTATCCATGTTCCGCTCCTTTCCTTCATCTCAGTCCTTTCCTGTGCACTTAAAGGGGGTGGGGAATGCAACAGAGATTTCTATAATTCTGTGAAGCTGGAGGCAAGCGAGGGATAGAGAATGGCTATCACAGTACATTACTGTCATACAAAAATAGTGTCTTTTCAAAATGTTTCTGAGAGGCCCTAATACCTACAGGCCAGAACAGAATAGTCGCATCAGGAAATAAGCATAGCATTTAGAGTAAAAAGCGGCAGGGGAGGATAGGATTTCAATCATTACTTAATACATTTGTTAAGTTTGTGGGATGAAATGAGGGGGGAAAGGTGCGGGTTGTGGAAGTTCACTTACATGATTCCAGCAACTGCCAGAGAATTCCAAGAGTACTTTGTGTTTGGTACACGTCAACGATCCAGGTATTTCAAATGAAGTAATACATTCCATTCTCATTAAAAGCCTTTGGCAGCAGCACTGATCTCTTACAATACGCCCAGGTAGCTAGCTGGACTTCAGCTATGTTGATAACTCCTTTCAGCAACCTGTGCTCTGTAACAACACTTCTTGATGTCAATCAAAATAAATGAATTGAAAAAACAAACCCACATTTTGGTGAGGACTCATCAAACGTTAATAAGAAATATTTCATGCTGTAAAACCAGAGTAATGCTACACTCA
Source organism: Podarcis raffonei (assembly GCF_027172205.1). Lineage (NCBI taxonomy): Eukaryota > Metazoa > Chordata > Lepidosauria > Squamata > Lacertidae > Podarcis > Podarcis raffonei. The sequence continues at coordinate 28,611,146 of NC_070606.1, forward strand.
GATTACTCTTGTTGTCTTAGACCATCTATGCATATAGAAAATTATTTGCCCATAGCAGAAAACTGTGTGGCATCTGGGGGGGGGGGTTGTACCACAATGAATGAATGGGCCATGTCTTTCTGTATGTTTGGTTTGCATGGCACATAGAATAGCATCTCTGATCAAGGACTTCTCTGATTCATATCACACATCTGCCATGAATATAGTAGGCAGCCTTGGGGCAAGCTACTCTCTCATAGCCTCACCCAAATCTGCTACTTGGAGACAATAATTCAGGGTTACTTTGCAGAGTTGACAGGGCTATTTGAAATAAAGGATGGTGTGAACCACTTTGGTCACCCTGAAGCACTATACAAATTCTCAGTATTTTTATTATTAGCCTTTAAAATCTTTTGCAATTTAACTGTTTGTCAACTGCGATCATTTTTCTTTATTTTGCATATTTATTCGCATAGATTAAGACCTTCAAAGTTGGGAAATGTTAGCTAGCAGTTTTCAATGTCTAATGGCATTCATCTTGGGCACAAAATAATATTGGAAGGGGCAGTGAAAAAATGGCTCCCATAGAGCTAATGGGACCATCCACCTAGGACAAGGATTCCTCACATCTGTTGCATGGATTACTATTGTTGTGATTTAATGGTTCTTTGTGGGCTACCATATTTTGTTACTTTACGGCTGTCGTCTGAGATGCAATGGCTTCTACTAGAGTTTCCCTTTATGGCCACTCCAGCAAAACTATGAACATGTATATGGGGCAGAACTGTCTCTGTTAGGGGCTTTGTTAAAGTTTCCACTGCAGCCAGTTGCACTGCTGTTTGCTTTTTAAAGTTAAATATTAATTTGACTTGAAAAGTGCCTTGTCTCTTCAGCAAGATTATAGAAACCCCCTGCACCTCAGCATTTTCCTTTATTCTTTCCAATGTGTCATTTGGGAGTTGAAAGTATACCTACACCCCGACTACTGATGATTCCTAGGCCAAACTTCATAACTATTATGCTTGCCTATGTGATTCTTTGATCAGTCTATGACAGGGTGGATTATTATTTAATACTGAGGGCCACATCAGGCATTCCCCACCCCCACCAAATTTTCAGACTTCACGCATTATGATTTTCTGCATAGATAATGGCTGTCCTTTCAGTGTGAGAAAATATATCTTAATGAGCACACCTCGCCTGATTTGCTGTGTTCAGGTTCAACAGGGTGCATGTGTACAGTGGTACCTTGGGTTACAGACGCTTCAGGTTACAGATGCTTCAGGTTACGCTATCCCAGAAGTAGTACCTCAGGTTAAGAACTTTGCTTCAGGATGAGAACAGAAATCGTGCTCCGGCGGACCAGCGGCAGCAGGAGGCCCCATTAGCTAAAGTGGTACCTCAGGTTAAGAACACTTTCATGTTAATAATGGACCTCCAGAATTAATTAAGTTCTTAACCCGAGGTACCACTGTATTTGAGACTCAGGTATGCATACCTAAGGACAAAAAGTCAAATGGAAATCAGCTCCCAAAGGCAGGCAATTCTCAAATTATAGAAGCTGCACTGAAACCAATAAGTTCCAGATGTTGATGGTGACTGGAGGTTTAATTGAATTTAGCAGTTTTTAATATTCAACCTAGGGCACTGAAATATCTAAGGCACTAACCTTATTTGGCCAAACTGTGTTTTTGTTCCTCATCAGCCTTATGATAAAAATAAAAAATAGCATGAGTTAATTGTATTCTGTTTCCTTTAAACAATGATGGGACGCTGTGGGTTTTTTGTTTTTGTGTGAGTTTTCATACTGCTATCACTTTTTCCAAACGCAGGAAATCTATGTCCCATTCTTCTTCTGAAAAAGCAAGAGTGAGTTTATCTTGGGAATTCAGAGCTATGAATGGTGTTAAGTCTTTCTTTCTAAAATGGAAAGAGTTGCTAAGCTCAGATTGTCAGCAAGGGCTTGTGTGGTTCTTGATATTTGCAAAATTTCCATGTCACACTGTTTCACCTCACCCAGAATCCCAGAGTTATTTTGACACCAGGAAGTAGCTAGGTGGAAAAGTAATCATATTTTTTTATTGTACCGAGAACAATTTGCTTTGCCAATAATTAGGTGGACTTCCTTTTTGTTGCTATTGTACATATTTTGAAACAGAACTTTCCCCCAATCTTTGGTTCTTGTTTGATTTGTGTCACCATACTATTTCCACAGAAATAGTTAGTGTCACAAAGGTCAGGATTAGGGACAAAACAGGAAGAATGGGAGAGCTATGAAAAAGAAAGAAAATGTGTAAACCAGAGGTTTTCAACCTTTTTGAATCCACAACTCCTTTGACCAACTACCTTCTTTCTGCGGCACCCCTGTGGGGCTCAGGAGCCCAGTTATATCACTCCTTGCCTGCAGAGCTGACAGCCTCTCTCCCTTTTTTGAACACCCTCCCTTGTGGAGTTTTCCCTCAGCCTCCTCTCCTCTTCTCTCCCCTCTCCTTGGGAGTCCTCCAGGCAGTCTCTGAGGTGCCCCCCCCCGCCCCAAAGAGAGGTACCTCCTCACACTGTCCATTCCCAAGAGCAAGGGCTGGAGGACTAGTTGGCTGGGCTCCCTCGCTTGTTTGCTTACTCTGAGGCTGCCTCAGCTCCTGGCAACCAGTACCCCCTGACCAGCCCCAGAGGCACCATTCACCTGCAGAACTTGTAGCCAGGGCTGCTGCAACAAACAGCTGTGCAAGCCTTGGGAGGCAGAGATGCAAGAGGGCATCAGAGGAGGGAGGGAAGGAAAGAAAGAGGGACAGAGGCCAGTGTTGCCTGCAGCACCCCTGTCCATCATTCAAGGCACCCCAGGGTGCTACGGCACACTGACTGAAAACCGCTGGTGTAAATCATTTGGCTTTATTTATCTACGCAGTCATGCCAATAGGGTAAATTACAGTGGCTTACAGCAAGGATAACAGGCTGATGTAGCAAGGAGCTCAAGTGGTGGAACAGAAGTCCCCCACCCCACCCAAAGCACCTTTTATACTGATTTTTCCAGAAAGACGAAAGCCACCTTTAATTCACACCTTCTAAGCTTAACCCTGACAATAGGTCTGGAAAGATAGCAGAGTTGATAGCATCCAAACCTACTGCAAGGTCCAGGGAAAAACCACATGGTTGTATTCTACTCCCATCCATTCCCCAGGGGAAGACATCTCAGAGGTCCATAAGCCCACCTGCACCCTGGTAGATTTCACAGTAGCCAAGTTGGGCAAGGATCAAGGGAGCACATGGTAGCTCTTAGCCCTCCAAGAAGGTTGTCCACATCCTCAGGTTGCACAAGCCGAAAGGTAGCCCTTGCAGTGTGCTCAGATGGTGTGCCAATCCCATCCATTTCAGCCCCTGTACCAATTATAGCATCCAAGTTGATATGAGTATGAGTGGCCTTATCTGTAAAATGTATGGGAAACTCATCGCAGCAGGCCTCCAGGGGTTCTAGGTCTCCTCACCTCCCTATATTAATACAAGGGCCTTCATGACCTGAACTAGCTTTCCTCTGTGACATTGAACAGCTGCATTGGTGGTGGAAAAGTAATATTTTGTCACCACCATCTCACCACTGTTTGAATCAAACTCTAGTGTTTCATACTTTCGCTTGGTAGAACAGGTTAACTTTTGTCATAGGCACCTAAACTTGGAATATAGCAAGTTACTACAATTTCCACCCATTTAAATTTGTTGATTTATCATTCATTTTAATTAATTACCTGATTAGGTATCTGGCTTAAATTTGTCATTTTACATATTACAACATTTTCAATTTAAGGTCTTGTTCGATGACACTGGAAGAATCAAAAGTACTGTTCATTGTTAGAGAGGCAATTTAAATATTTCCTTCCCTAATAAGTAATTAAAATAGCTTCGAATTAGGCATGTGTTCCCCTATCTCATAGTGTGACTGAATAAAAACTGTACTGTACTAAAGTTTTAAGTTGACTGAACTGTTTAAAATGAGCCACTTTCATTGTTGTTTCTTCATTTTCCCATGTACTTGGTCTGTTTCTTTGCTCTTTCATTCTCTTGTTGGTTTCTTTTTAATTCTGCCTGCTTCACAGACAAGAAGTTATGATATTCGCAGTCTGTTATGCACATACTTAATTTATTCATGTTACTACATTTATGGACCACATTTCTTCCATCATGGAATCCAAGATTACGTACATGTTGTTCCCGGGTAATTATCTGGCTGCACTGAGACTTTCTACAAGTACTCATTACATAAACAGGTTTTATGGGAAGTCTTCCTACTGTAGGGCCGAACTTTCTACCCCAGGCAACCCACAGTAGTTGTGTTTGCTTTTGCTGTCTAGTTTTCCTCCCCACTCCCCCTTAAGCTTGGTGCTATCTCTGTTGCTTGAGAAGAAGGAAGGAAGGAAGGAAGGAAGGAAGGAAGGAAGGGGAGGTTGATGTTGCAGGGTACAAAGACCAGCCAGGCAGCAAACTCTCATAGAATCAGTGCAGAAAAAGCCAACCACCCATTCCTCTCCACACAAACCATGGGCTACTCTTTCAGCAGATGGTTCAAAGCACCACATCTGGCAAGTTTACCTATCTGCTGACCAGGATCTACTACTTACTTTATTTGAGTTTAAGTTACTCTAACACTTTTCTGCAGAGTTTTGGGTGAACTGATTTTGTGTGTATGTGGTTTATTTGCTTTTTTAAAAAGATGGCATGAATTTTTATCTTCTGACATTCTCAGAGAGAAAATACGGGGCGATCTATGAGAACCCATTTTTATTCACTGGGCATTTTTAACTTCTTAGTTTTTGTTGATTTTGAAAATCTGTTATTCTATTATTGTTTACTTGTATTGTGCTACAAATGGGTTGCTCACTGCCCTGAAATCCAGATAGGATGAAGTGGAGTGTAAACATGTAAAACGAAGAACTAATTCATCCTGTAACAATTCAACATTCTGAATATTCCTGATGACTGATCTCTTTGGTGGGAAGTTGTATTTTTCACTGCATGATCTATCAGATATCTTTTGGATAATCATGTCACCATGAATAAATAGATCATATACATATTTTGTGATCACCTATCATTTTTTTCAGCAGAGGGAAATGTAGCTCACTTAGGAGCGGTATATACAGTATGTGCATTACGTATGGCGATGTGTTAATCTTTTCAGCTGCAATGGAAATATTACTTTTAATGTCAGACTGCCTCTCGCTATGCAGTGAAATACCACAGTCATCACTGATTCATAGGGATGTTTTCCTTTTAATTATACATCCAATATGAATGAGATTTAAAATTGCATTATGTTATACAAGAAGTAATCTTAGAACATTCTGGATGGAGTCATTTCCTGTCCAAATTCCTCAGCAACCGAAGAAATGAGAAATTCTATATTGCTGCCACCACTACCCAGGCATAAGCAAGATCTTTATTCCAGGAATTTGCCCTTTTCTGCCATTTGAAGCTTTTCACTTAATTAATTAAAACTTTAAACCGAGAAATTTGGCAGGGCTTCGCGTGTTTTCCTTTTGTGCAAAACAACACTGCATGCCCCTGAAATTCAGGAATAACCTGTATTTTTCTAAAATGCCCATGCTGGGAACTAGCTGTGCTTTCGTTCTGGTTACCATAAAAAAAGTAATCCTTACAAAACCCAAGATCCTGAGCCAGAATTAATCCTCGTCATTTGAGCAACTTCAGGTGCTTTTGCCAAACATGAATTTGCCCCATTTACTCTACGGCAGTCGTTAAATTTTAGTGCTCGCATCAGGCTGCAATAAATCGAGAAAGCACTTTGGGCTTGACGCAACCTCTTTTGAAGGGAGATATTATTGACACCTTCTCTCGCTCACTCTCTCACTCTCTCTGGGCCTTAAAAGCGACCCTGGGTTTGTGGAACGCGGCGTGCTCTCCAACTGGTGTCGAGCAAAGAGGTCATGAGCAACAAAACAATTAGGATGAAATCATGAGCTACATTTGTAAACGAGGGAGCAGGCTTCTTGGCAGGGTGTCAGCCGCTAGAGAGCTGGAGTCCGGAGTGCACATCCCACTCTCCTCTGTTTGAGTCACTCATCTGTGTTTATATGAGTAACGGAGCAGCTGAGGGGGAGGGGATTTGTAAGCGCCAAGCAAATACTCCGAGCGCTCATTCTGTGTAAGACTGACATGCACACCGAGTCGAGACTACTTCCAGGGATGTAGTGAGCGCGCAGTCACATGCTGTAGCATTCATGAGTAGAGAGATAAATCAAGCAGATGTTTGTCGACTGGAATGGGTAATAATTTCTTTTACTCTCTCTTGATCCCCTCCTCCCTTTTCCCTTTCCTCCCCCCCCCCCTTTCGCATGCTAGCCTCAGATGCCAAACCTTGGAGTTGCTTTCTAAAACACTTAGCGGCAGGCAGTGCTGAAGCATGAAACATTGTGGGGGCGAGGGAAGAAGGTTTGGGGTGGGACCTTTGCTTTTAAGCTGAGGGGTGATGTGTTTGTTTTGTTTTCGTTCTCCACTTGAACCACTGCCAGCAGGAAACTGGGTTTTTCTTCTTCTCCTCCAGAGCATCAGTATCAAATTATAGCAGCCTTGCATCTGAGAGCTAATTAAAATGTAAAATGTCCTGAAACCACTTGTGTGACAAATGTAAGATTAGAAACAATTAGAAGCCACTCGAGAGGCTTGTGGTGTTTAGATTTCTGACATTATTATAATAGTCCCTGGAAGTAATGAAAACAATGGTTACTTTAAAAGAGGAGGGGGGTTACAGCAAGTTATCTCCACTATAATCACAAGTTAATGATTGTTTATCGTTTTTAATGTTGTTGAAGTCCGGTGACTGAGCACACAAGGGTCACTTTTCTTACAGAACAAAACAACTACTTCATTCTTTTCCTCATAGTTTTGTCATAATCAGCATTATATTTTGTGTGTGTGCGTGCCCGTGTTTAAAAGACATCTAAATGTGTGTTTTCCTTGTTTGACCTATATGTAGTATATACTGGTTATCAAAGCAGAACTCAGAGTTTTTCTGTATTGTGGAATCTCTCAGCTCTGTTAAGAAAGACTTGAAGTGTAGCATTAAAGAGACTCATTTGATAAAGTGAGGATTGTATTTCTGTTTGTCTCATGCCTTCAGCGGTTGAACTGTACTGTACAGAAGTACCAATCAATTATTTTGTTCTTTGTGCTATATATGGAAGTGGTTGCTTTTTTCAACTTAGAAAATCTTTGACGCACATAAACATTGCCTAATCAAATACCTTCTACTATAAGGAAATTCCCAGAAGAAGGAATCAAGTTAATGCTTACATTTTACATAATAAAATGGATGTATAAAAGATGTTCACCCATCTGATCTTTTGTTTTGCAAGAGAGCAATTTGTGCTTTCTCAATATTCATTTGGATCCTTGTCATATGTTAATAGCAACAGATTAGCTGTGGTGGCAGGAAATATAATGTAGAAATATGTGACCTAGAAACAGTTCTACTACTGGCAATAACATCCTTGTTTGTTATAGGGAGACGTGGGCTGCTTCAAGGTGCATGCTTGTTTTTGAAGACTGCTCAACTGGTGTTCAGCTGTGTTACCCCTTTGTAAGAAATTGTGCTGAAATTGTTGCCTGTTTGTTTTCAGCGCCAAATCTTAAAGGCAGACCACGCAAAAAGAAGTCATGCCCACAGAGAAGAGATTCACTCAGTGGCTTTAAAGATTCCAATAATAATTGTGAAGGCAAGGCTGTTGCCAAGGTAAGACATTTAGTAATTTTCATCCAACTTCAATTTTGCCTTTCTTTTCCAGTAAAGCATTTCAAAGTAGGGATTGTCCCCACCTCCCTCCCTCTCTTTTAAATGAAAATCAATATGGATTGCAGTTGTTTGAGTGGGTGGGCTTCCTCTCTCCCCCCCCCCTTTTACATTTTTTTTGTCTGCATTATCAGGAGCACTTTGGGAAAAGAATCTTTGTTTAAAACTTCTGTTGAGATTTACTATAATTGCACACATACGACATGTTATTGGTATGCCACCTTTCCATAGTTAAAACCATGCTCAAGGCAGCTTACAAACTGAAAAAAATACATAATTACAAATGTAGCAAAAGTAGTCAAAAACAATAAATAAAACCTCAGAAGGTACACAACCAAATTAAACCATATCCACATAAATCATAATAAGATCTAAAGTAAACATACAAAAAATGGTATCGAAAACAGCAACAACACCACCCCGGCAACAACAACCCATAAAAAATACCCCAACGCAGCCCCAGCTTTTGTAGCTGGAGTCAGTCAGGGCCCTGCCCACCCAGGCCAGTTGGAAAAAGGCCTGCAAGGCAAGGAGCAGAAGCCTCCATTTCTGTAGCTGGAGTCAGCACAGCCTATCTATCTTGAACACCATAGTTTTCTTCAGTATGATTTATCTGAAACATTTGTAAACTGCTTTCACAAGTGACCCCAAAGTGATTTCCATGTAACAAAAGGATATAAAAACCCCCACTTGATTCTTTAATTACTATCTAGCCTTTCCTCCAAAGAGCTGAAGGGCAGTGTACATGGTTCTCCATTTTATCACCAGCCCTGTGAGGTTGAGGTGGAAGGTCACCCTAAGTGAGTGGTTTTCTCTCATGGCTGAGTGGGAGTTGAACTTGGGTCTCCCCCGTGCTAGTCCAACATTCAAACATGTATACTACGTTGAAAATTAAATTGCTCAAAGCCCTTCATAGCTGCCTCTCAAATATAATTTGAAAATAACCATATATGAAACGGGAACTTCCTTTGAGTAACAGATTACAGCGAACACACACAAAAATGTTACCTAGAATAATGTTGCTGTTCGTCTTTAGAAAAGTTGAAATGGAAATTCAGAGTGCAAGTTAATATTCTGGACAAGGTCTTTTAAATACATCTCCTTATGCTTGAACTATCTATGGGTCTCGGATTACCATGGGTTGGTTTGCATGCACATGTTAATCACCGGATGAATCATCAAGTGGTGACTTGTATGCATGAATGAGCCATCAGAAACCCTCCAGATATCACCTTCCATCACTTCAGTTACAATGGCACAACTTACAGTATAATGACCATGCACACTGCTGGAAATGGGATAACTATTGGGATAACTCGCTTGGTTATGTTTGTAATATGAAGCACCAGCCATTATTTTGGGGCTTCTTGTAGAAGAGTTTCCACGTCAGCATTTAATGCCTATCAGAAGGCAGAATTAAGCAGTTTCTGCATGAATTTTCTAATGTGAGCTATCAGTTTGCATGTCAAAGTCCCAGCCGTCAGAAGGAGAGAAATCAACTGATGTACTTTCATGGTGAACCTAGTCTGGAGTGTATTTCCACCAAGCAATTATTTTGTGCGTTCTCTATATGACTGGTTGGCTGGCTGAATGTATAGCAATTTGAAGACAACATTATTGTGCTCAAATATTTAAATTTCTAAAGTGTTGAAAGCTCTTGTTGCTGAGGCTTTCAGTGGGCTATTTACAGTGATGTACTAGCTACTTTGGGACGCAGGTGGTGCTGTGGTCTAAACCACAGAGCCTAGGGCTTGCTGATCAGAAGGTCGGCGGTTCAAATCCCCACAATGGGGTGAGCTCCCATTGCTCAGTCCCAGCTCCTGCCAACCTAGCAATTCAAAAGCATGTCAAAGTGCAAGTAGATAAATAGGTACCGATGTGGCAGGAAGGTAAATGGTGTTTCCTTGTGCTGCTCTGGTTTGCCAGAAGCGGCTTAGTCATGCTGGCCACATGACCAGAAGCTGTACGCTGGCTCCCTCGGCCAGTAAAGCGAGGTGAGCACCGCAACCCCAGAGTCGTTCGCAACTGGACCTAACGGTCAGGGTCCCTTTACCTTTACCTTACTAGCTACCGTGTCAATCTGCATTTCAAGTTTGTTTGTACAAATTTAAAGCAGTTTAAACACCAATGGCTACTTCAATCACTTCTTATTTGTCCTGTCCAAATTGTATGATGAAGCCAGTTTTGTTTTCATATAGGCCTCCTGAGCTTGTAAAAGATTTGTGGCATACAGAATTAAAGTACCGGTAGATACTCATTTTTTCAATCCTTTCTTCTCTGTCCTGGGTTGGGGGGTCAGGGTGAGAAGTGTTTAGCTTTGGAGCCCTGTCAGGGGGGGGAGGAAAGGTTAGCACCTCTGGATTATGCAGTTTGGACAAGCCAAATGGCAGTCTGATCCGGTGCAAAACAGCCAAGAGGACGTCCAACGTCTGGCCCCTGTATTTAAAGACTCTGACCCCTCCTCCAAATTGGCAACAATCAAAACTCCCCAGCAACCCAATTTTAACCACTTAAAGGCTTGGGTTCCTCACCAAATCTGCCCAGTAATGGCAGGGTGGCTTGTTTCCCCAACCGCAACACGTGCTCTCTGTTAGGGAGAACACGCTTTGTAAGGATCAGAAAACATTGCCAAGAAAAGTTCCATGTTCTAGAAAATACTTAATTGACCATAGAAAACTTTCCAAATGTGGTGAATTATTTGGGAAATACAGGTGACTTTTGTGGAACCAACCTCATGTCTGAAATCTTTTATGGTGTTTGGTTGGGTTTTGTATGTGTTTTTTGCATTGGCCTACTCCACACGTCACAGTAAGCCAAACTATAAATCTTGGCTATGGCTTGTGGTTAGTGAGCAGAGAGCTTAACTAAGAGCCCAGATTCAAACAGCATGCTAACTAAACTTTCCCTTAGCTCAGTGCTGTGTTGGGAGTAAAAAGGTTTGGGGAGAGGCAAAAGCATTTGCAAGTTTCTCTCCAGGAGCCCACATATTCACACAGTTCAAGTAAGTCATAGTTTGGCATACCGTACTGTGATGTGCAAACCAAGCAATTGAATGTCTTGAGTTGAGCCCATTAATTTAAGACTTTAAGAGGTCAAATGTCTTGAGTTGTATTTTGTGTCACTTTTCTTGCGATTGATTTATTAGCATTGTCTCATTGATATTTCACTGATATTGACACAATGGGATGGCACAAACAAAGTTCTAAAGGTAAAATCATGAGGGTTTTGTCATTAATTTTTGCATTGCTCAGTCTTTGGTGTCTTGTGGTGTGGCTAGTACTTCAGTTATTTGTAATATGATGAACTGGTATCACATTATACAGAGGTGTTGGTTAAAAAGCTGATTTTTGATGTTTGACAGCTTTGTGACCTCCATAAAATGTTATGGGACTTTCTCAGGTTTCCATTGTTGTGGAGTGCATAAAAGCTCAAAGATCCTGCTATGCAGATGCCCTACTTTTGTTGAATTTTGCAAACTCTTTATCAGCCGTATTCAATTTGCCCTTCATGAACTATGGGCATAAACAATTCAACATCCTGTAAGTGGAGTATCTTCTGCACGTGAAGCAGTGTGCCAGAGGACCATTAAAAACAACCACAAAACTAATATTGTTCTTATGGTATGTGAACTGCGCCCCACCCTCTGTTAACATGAAGAGATACCTGCTTTCACATAGCTCTCTGCATCTTTTACTGGGAGACCTTTCTCAATGTGCCACCTACCACTGAGCGTGAAATTGGTTACGTCTTGGAGCTGGTTCTTATTGGTGGAAGTCTCATGATTGTGGAACCTCCCTTTCCTCTATGAAGACTGCCTAGCTAACATTTTGTTGTTCTTTCAGGAGGCTTATGGGAACATGTTAGAAACATTGTAATTGATTGGTTTAATTGTGGTTTTCTTGCAGATTTGTATTTGTTTTATTCTTATTTAATTGTTGTTTTAAATGCAGTATGTTGTAACCTTCTTTGAGTTCACCTAGTAACAAAGAGTTAGGACAGAAACCACATGAATGAATGAATTGCATCATTCATTAGCCTCCTTAAGATTTTTGAACTTGGGCTGATGGCATCCTTGAATGAATCATGAAATTATATTTAGTTCTGGACCAGCAATGCTATCATTCTCGGACACATGGCTATCTATGCATGGCTTATGCATAACACTGAGAGGGGTGGTGCTGTAATTCCACAGGGAAGGAGCAGTTTGAGCCCCACTCTTCCATGCGGAGAGCCTGTGGTGTTAACTGGGCTCTCCATAGCATTGTACAGAGCCCCTCCCAATGCCAACATGAATATCCCCTGTGCCTTTCCTCCCCCTGCTGCAAAAGATCCTCCTGTCCACAGAATTGGCTGACAATACTGAATAGACCCCCAGTTGAGCATATTACTGGAGCCCAGCAGATGAAATGGGAAGCAAATGACAGCAAAGACTTAAAAAGCCATCGCATATGGTCCTTGCTGAATTTTGGCTACACATCCTGCATATTCCCTGCTCAGATTCTAAATGTCATATTTAAAGCTGTCATGGAGCAAAACACACACACACACACACACACACACACACACAACCCATGAAGCTATTAGGACTCCAGTTTCATTCAGCTTGTTTACCTTTATCTGTGAGCGAATAATTGTGTGAACTTTATTACCTAGCATACAAAGGCATTTGGTTTGGTTTCAATAGGTCTGAATATATCTAAGCTGGCGCAGCCTATTAAGTACTATAACTGAATTACAGAGCTGTATTTTATTCTCCTGCAGCTCAAGTGTGGCGCTTGGGGATCGCAGGCTCTCGTAAGACAAATTTGTTGCACTTACCGATGAGCTTTCCTCTTCCAATGATGTCCTTGGGTTATGCCTTCAGGAATACAATATGGAATAGATTGAGTTAGGGAGAAATCATTTGTGGAAGAGTGAAAGTTCCTGTTTTTATCTCCAAGGGAGAAACTAGATAACTTGTTCGCCACAAAGGGCCATGAGGGAAATGGGAGTGTGAAGGCTGTAGGTAATTTACATATTTAATTGTATGGAATTTATTTTATGTATTTTTATCAGGTGATTTGTCAGGTTCCAATTTATCAGGTGGCTCTCAACATTTAAGGATGGAAGTAAACATTAATATACTTATACCTTTCATGATTCTGACAGGCGCATGACTCAAGTTTCAAGAGCATGTTGCCACTGCTTTTACAAATGTCTTTATTCTGAAATTATTCTCCCGAGATGCAGGAGAATCGAGCCACGCTCCACAAGGGGGCAGTCGACCTTGTGCACAGCTCACAGTTAATGCATTCTGCAAAAGGGCTGCAAAGGTCTCAGGCGAAGTTTGGGCAGACTTGTAAAGAGTTTTATTGCGCAGAGTCATTTCTTCAGTCTTATGTACAAAGTCAGGTCAATGCTTACCTAGCCAAGTTATTGGTTATTCTGGCTGGCCTCCGCCAGTCTCTTTACTAACCCTGGTGACCTGAAATTGTGCCAGGGGCTGCATGGATGCAAGGCAGATGCTGTGCCAGTGAGCTATGCCCTCTCACAACAAACTATGCCATGGCAAAGGTCTTTTTATGGTCCCCAACCATTTTCCCTTGGAAGTGATTTCAGTGGGACATCCCAGTAAAAATGTGCTTACGGCTGCAGCCTTAAATTTCCTAAACACCCTTGCCAGCCACCCTTCTAAATATATGTGGAAGAGTTCAAAAGACAGGGGGGCATATAGATCTCTACTTCAAAGTAGCTGCATAAAGGTTACGTGCACACTCAGCGAACGCCATATGTAGTGAAAGATAATAAAGAGGAGATTGAGATCTGGCAGCTATCAGCAAGATACACTGAGCCGAGTGCTGTATAGAAAATGTGGCCAAGAAGAGGCCGTCTTAATTTCCATGGTACGTGCCTTGGTCCAGCGCTTTGTGCCTTCCAGCTACCACATAACCCAAATAGCCCAAACCATGCAAATCCCTATTGACGTGATTCCAAGAAGACTGAATAAGAACTCTGGGAGACATGCTGATCATTGATGATGTAAACTGTGGATATGTGCAGAACTTTTACTAGGCATAATCTAAGCCAGAACCAATCTCTTTCCTGGCTCCCCAAAATCGACGTTATTCATTGGTCACAGTGGCAATTTCCTATTGTATTTCCCACGGTGGTAAATTTCTGCAAATGAGGCTTGCCCCTGGAAATACAATCAGAGTCATTTGTCATTTTGTTAAGGAATGGCCACATCCAAAAATATGCAGCCTGAGTCAATGCATGCTTACTTAGGAGAAAGTCCAGCATAAGTAAATGGAATTGACTGCCAAGTATTTCACGTAAAATGGGTGCACTGGAGGAGTCTGTTGGCTATTTGATGTCCTTGAACAAATTGACATCACTGCTATTAAGGAATGAACATGATATTTTCATACATTTTGTTTCAGTTATTACCTCATTTATCATACAGAACACGTTGCCTTGACATTAATTTTCTTTCATTTAGTTATTTCCCACCTTGATTTACTGGGTATATTTAAGCTGTCCATGTATATTGATGTTTTTATTGAACTGTATGAAAAATAAGACTGGACATAGATGGAGGGAGTTGTACTTTTAAGTTTCCTGATCAAGGGATCCAAATCTTTTGTTTTGTTTTCTGGAGATGGAGCAGTATGTAAATCTTAGTTGCAAAAACTGTATTTTATTTTTTTGGTCTACAATTAAAAACACATGTGATGGAATATGAACTTCAAATGAGAAATACTTTCCAGGTAATGAAATTGGTAAACCCGACTCTGCATGCCAGAAAGACAGTGTGCGTTGTGTGGAGGTGGGTTATTTGATAAGAGATTAGAAGGTGTTTTGTGTTTCATGGGTTACACCACTGATTTTTTTTTTAAAAAAAATGCCTTTCCCCACAAAACTAGCACATGTAAAATGCTATTCCTAATACTGGACCATCTAAAAAGAGTAATAAGGATATATTTTTAAATACATGAAAGGGAGTGTGTTTAATTACAGCTTTGCACTTCAATCCAACATGTGTATCAAATTATATCACACTGGTTTCAGTTGTACTGACCTTGTGTAAACAGGTTTGGGCTGGGGTGCTAAACATGGGAGACATATTTTCAAATCCTCACTCTAAAATGAAGGATCGTGAGGGCAGCACCTCCCTTTTTTGAATGGGAATAACAGTGACCTTCTTCACAGCTTTAATAAGCTCCAAACAGATCGATAAACTGCTCACTAGAGTTACCAGTTTGAAATCTCATGCTAGAGCTTCACAGATCTCAGGTTTTGGTCAGAGCTTATACTGGGCTGGGGAGAAAGACTCCCAGTTTGTGTGAATATACATGGATACGTATGGGCTGAGATTAAATCATTTACTTACAACAAACTATCTGACAACATTTATATAAACCAATCCTTGAATATATTTTTCAGTGAGGCTAATTGGGTCCCTCCTGAACTGATGTATGCCCCCCAAAAGAATCTCTCAGTTTCAAAGGCCTTTAGTAGTATCTGCACATACATTTTTTTTAAAAAAGTTATTTTCCATAATCATGAGGACTAGAAATTTCCTTTCAAAATAAATCTAAAGACATTATTTTTGCCGTTTGCGTCATGAATGCAGTCATGCAGATTTCTGTTTCCTTTATACTCTGACCTTAATTAATATACCCTGCTCCCTGTCCAATTTTAACAAGAGCAGTTCATGCCTCACCCCAAGACATTGAAACTGAATACTTTGTTTATGGAAACACTGCTCCAGTTCTGAGCATATGAGGGACGTTTTCCTGCTACGTTATGTAGTCATCAAAGGTCTCTTTTACATAGCAACCATTTTTAAAAGTATATCCAAAATGGATCATGCAACTCTTATCTTCTCTAACAAGAGTGTTTTATTACATGCAATCACCCCAAGTGGTTGAATTACAAAACCATTACAAAGCAGCATGGCTAGCTAATAAATTTATTTTAAAAAAAACTGATATCAGCAATGCATAATGGAGGCTTGACATTCAGTTAGTTTCATTTTATGGAAGGTTTGTATACAAAAGAAAACCCAGAATTGTGTCACTTGTCTCCCAAATAAATAAATAAACCTTGCCAGAATTGACATTCTATTCTATTTCCTTTGCTTGGTAGCCCAGTAAACCTAAATCAGGTTGGGCAAAGAGTGTTCGTCACCGGACCTATTGTCACAAATATTCCAAATAGAGTGGCCGGATTGTTTGGGGGCAGTGTTAGAAACTGAGATATGAAAGCTAGGAGCTAAACAGCACCTTAAACCTAGGTTATAGGCACACTTTTTATAACAAGAATATAAAGCTGAAAATGAATGAGCTGCGGCTAAAATTTTACGTTCATTTTTGAGGCCACCGAGAGTGAAACGCTACCTTTCCAGAAGGCCAGCTGAGAGGCAGAACCTATCAGCTTGCCTGACGCTGCAGTGATCTCTTGGAAGTTAATCTGAAATTTTAGGCACAGTACTGTGCCCAGAACTCAAAAACTCCTAATGTTTATGAAATTCCCTGTTGTAAAACGCACCCCGTCTGTTCAGTGACACTGTGTCCTTGGTCACGCAAATACATGTATCCCACCCAAACATCTTTCTTAAGATCTTGAGCCGAGTCATGACACGTGCTAACATAGGAGCCAACTCCTAGAGGCCAATATCCCTTCAGCCCCCCTAAAAAAAACCAAGACACACATTTGAGAGGGTCAGTCCCCCCCCCCCCAGTTTATAGGCATTGCCATTCAAATGGAGTGTGTGTGCCGAGTCTTATGATCAATTATGTGGGGTGGGGCTTATCTGCCCTCTGCCTAATATTTTATTCAAGTTTGCATGCTATTATTAAGGGGAGGGAAACAGCAATAGAGCACAGACTCCACCCTGGGTGAAAATCAAGGGTTTGTAATATTTACTACGGGGACGCGGGTGGCGCTGTGGGTAAAAGCCTCAGCGCCTAGGGCTTGCCGATCGAAAGGTCGGCGGTTCGAATCCCCGTGGCGGGGTGCGCTCCCGTTGCTCGGTCCCAGCGCCTGCCAACCTAGCAGTTCGAAAGCACGTCGAAGTGCAAGTAGATAAATAGGGACCGCTTTCTAGCGGGAAGGTAAACGGCGTTTCCGTGTGCGGCTCTGGCTCGCCAGAGCAGCGATGTCACGCTGGCCACGTGACCCGGAAGTGTCTCCGGACAGCGCTGGCCCCTGGCCTCTTAAGTGAGATGGGCGCACAACCCCAGAGTCTGTCAAGACTGGCCCGTACGGGCAGGGGTACCTTTACCTTTTTAATATTTACTACAAAATATAAAAGTGGTTAATAGGTATCTACCGCTATACATGTGGCAGAGAGACAGACCCCACCTTGTCTGGACTTGACAGCTCACTTGAACAATTCTATGGAGACAGGCGGACGAAATGACTGTACAGTGGTACCTCGGATTAAGTACTTAATTTGTTCCGGAGGTCCGTACTTAACCTGAAACTGTTCTTAACCTGAAGTACCACTTTAGCTAATGGGGCCTCCTGTTGCTGCCGTGCCGCTGGAGCACGATTTCTGCTCTCATCCTCAAGCAAAGTTCTTAACCTGAAGCACTATTTCTGGGTTAGCGGAGTCTTTAACCTGAAGCGTATGTAACCTGAAGCGTATGTAACCCGAGGTACCACTGTATAAGGAAGGGGTAAGCAGCACTAGGGATCCAGCAGGCTGCAATGGAGACCTAGATACAAGATACTAGATGCAATGGAGACTGTCATCTGGAAGCGAGTCTTTGGCTATTGGCTGTCCAGCTGGCATAGGCTTCCCGACCATTACCTTTTTCAGTGCCTCTGGCGGGACGTCTTTGTCAACCCGTGGGTAGGAAAAATCCATGCCAAACTTCTGAGCATCGGAATTTCCCCAGCGGACTCCTTAAAGATGAATTTACGCTCAGCCAAAAGCCTTATTGAGCAAAGATTAGCGGACATTGAAAATCAACACAACCTCGCCAGGGGTGGGGGTGTCTGCTCCCCCAGGTACCACGGAATAACCCCACCACTTGGCCTTCCATCATACATGTCATCTCTTTCATCAGTACCACACCGACTTGCATTTATTCGGGCAAGGTTCAATGTCCTTCCATCGAACCAGCTGAGCCACAGATTTTCCAAGGGTTTGGTGTCTCCGCTATGCGTGTGTGACGGGGAAACTGTTGAATCTCTTACACATATAATGTTCAACTGTCCCCTACATAGCATAGCCAGGGCTAAATTCCTGGGTCCTGCTTTACTGCGCTTGGTTGGCAGGCCTGTTGAGTCACACGCCGCACTGCTTTTGCAGGATACAGATCCTTCTGTAACTCTGCAGGTGGCGAGATTCCTGAATGCGGTTATCTCACACTCAAAAACCACCAGAAAACAACAACAACATCAAAACTAATCGGACTGTTATGATGAGAGTGCATGTCGGATTTCGTCTTCAGTTTTCCTTTTTCTGAGATCTGTCCCTTGGAGCTCTCCTGGCCCCAAGCTGTCATTTGGCTCTGCTCAATGACCCACCCTTGCATCGTGGTGTTCACCTTCTGTTGTCGGATAGATCGGTTTTTATGTCTCTGTGTTTTTATGTTTGTACATATTTTATGGGCTAATAGCCGTAAATAAATTAAAGTAAAGTAAAGACCTAGATACAACAGGGCAGACTCAAAAAGCAAATGGCATGAGGTTGGGCCAGGAAACCACAGAGCAGTAACTTAAAGGAGAGAAGACACGGCTTCATGTTCTCTTTAGGTTCTTGACTTGTCCAAAGAATTAACCAAACACAGAGTGGAGGCAAGAATGAGAGGCAAAGGAAGTAGGGAAATCGAGATGCAACAGTTTGGAAATATTGTACCTAAAACACAGAGAAAGAGCTTTAATGTTGTTGTTGGCCATCTGAGAAAGAGAGGGCGTGATGGAGCAGAAGGGGGTCATCTCTTAAATGGGAATGAAAGCTGGAGCAGGCAGTTTTCAAGATCTAATCTGGCATCTCCTCTTTTCTTCCAGGTAAAATGTGAGGCTAAATTGCCTTTGCACAAAACAAAAAATAACAACAGCAACTGTAAAAAGGGCTCAAGCGAGGATAAATCAAAGGTTTCTGTAGGTGAAGAATGCAGAGCGGATGAACAGGCATTCCTTGTGGCACTTTATAAATATATGAAAGAAAGAAAAACACCAATTGAACGAATACCCTACCTTGGTTTTAAGCAGAGTAAGTAGAATTTTCATTGCATTTTTGGTTTGACATTTTAGAACAGTTTGGCTTCTGGGGTTGATCGGCTTGATAAGGTGGGACAACTTTGTGGACAGATATGGCCCTCTTTAGTTCTCTGTCTCTTCTTTTGCATTGTACATTTACTATAAAACTAATTGTCAGGATCCAGAGCTTTATAGGCATTGAGATTTCCCCTCCCGCCCTTTGAGTAGAAACCCCACCACCAATGCCATAAAGCAAATGACTTTTAAAAGTCTTCTCAGTTTTCAAAGTGGTTTGCCGTGTGGATTTGGGAGGTGTGGGGGGACGATGCTATTTGAGAAACAGTATCCCAAAGCTCCCATAGGCACAACGAGTAGATCTTTGTATGTCAGCCAGTAAAAACCTTAAAAAGGAAAACACATACGTACATACATGCACACTGGGACATTTGAAACGAGAGTTGTTGTCCTAGTGTTTATATCCACCAATACATTTTTCCATCCCCCTATCTTGCAGTTTCTCTTCGTTTTGGGCAACCGCTGGTGGAAATTTATAGTTTTAAAATACACTGCTTGCAATCAGAACCTGGCATGTTTAAAAAGGTTCCTACTCTCCCTCTCCTTTTGATAAATACTGCAGCTAATGTCTTCCCTTGAATTAATAATACAACATACTTTTATTGTACCCAGATGTTCCTTCGGGGGGGGGGGAATCCCACAGATATAAAAGGAAGGCATCTAAAGGTGGCCAGAAAGTAGGTGAAGGAGGTCACAGAGTATAAAAATAGACAGGATCTGTTTAAAGACATCATAGCACAATGCTAAGGATTGGTTTGGAAAGAGCACTTTTTGAGTCAGTGCTTATAAAAGCAACAATTGATAGAGAACATGCAACTGTAATTAAATTTTGCATAAACATTCTATAGCATGGAAGAATGAACATCGCAAACGATGAAAGGTGTGCTTTTAATAGCCTATAAGGTATCTAAATTATTATAAAGGGAGGAATGCCTTACATGGAAATATGACTTTCTCAAACCTATCTTCCCAGATTAAATGTGTATGTTATTTTGATGAAGAATGTCAAACCTCTATGTTTTACATAACAATTTACATACCTAATAGCAATTGACACTGATTGCAACAGACCTCTAGCAGTCATTATAAACTTATATAACTCCAAAATGATTACAATGTTTGCCTGAAAAACCGGCTGCTTGAAATAGAAGTAAAATTAATGTACTATGAACAGCTTTGTTGCATTATGCATTTGATTCCGATTAAATCAAGGCCCGAGCAAAGCTCTTGATAGCTCAGGGAGAGTGCAAGGTTCAGTGAAGCTTTTTATTTAGAACATTTTGAGATGTAGTGTGTGTGTGTAATGTTAATTCCCCCCTCCTTATTTGTCACTAACAAAGAGGCACATTTTTAAAAGCAGGTATTTATTGGGTCTCAATTTCCCAGCGTTGCCATGAGATCATTCTGCAACATGTAGCTGAGATAAACTGGCTTGTTTGATATTCAGCAATGTGCCTCATGTTTCCTCAGAGCAAGATTACTCAGGAGTAACTGAGCTGCTCATATAATGGCCAGGAGTACTCGCTGTGTTTGTCTACCTTGACATGTGTAAACACATGAGTAGGAAGAACCAGTTTAAATAATATAATTCCTCTGTTGCTGAATAAGTACAGTGAATGTTCTTTGCTGTGCTGTGTGGTTCAATAATGAGTACTACTCCCTGGGGAACACCCATAATTTATGTAATATTTTGGAGGCAATTCATACAGCACCATTATGAGAAGCTCTTTGATGGGGTAAAGGGAGCAAAAAAAAATGCAGTCAAACCTATTTTACTGCATTCTGTAGTTCTCTCATTACAGAGGATTCTAAAAGTGCTTGGCCCCTTTCCCCCTTTAAACTTAAAAGGAAACCTTTATTAAAAGAGACAATTGGATTAAAGTGCAGGTATACGGACAATTTAAAAATAAGTCATGATCATATAGGGAGGTATAATCACATCAAAGTATATTTATTTATGTCTATCTCTCTAGCTAAGCTCTTTGACATGAGTTCAGTAGCCAACAAATGGCATCCACTTCATATGGAATGAGGGAATTTGCACCCTTCCTTAGCTCAAATGTTAAAGATATTCATTTTTGCCAGCTCTGTAGTGGACCAAGCTTTAGTTAGGCATTCTGAAATGTCCACAAGCATCGGTATTTTGGATGCTTGAGGGCGTTTGTGCCAGCATAAACCAAAATTCTGCAAACCATCCCATCTAACCATGTCAGTCAAATTTGATCCATTAGAGACTTAGTTCGGCATCAATCAACAACAGGGATGGTTTGAAACAACCAGTGCAGAGACAGCTGTGCATTTTATGCTAGTTGCAAAATAGAGATGATAGCAGGAAACAGGCAACACACTCCTGATGGCAGATGGTATGTACAAGACACCCATGCCTGGGATCTGGACCATGGGACTATAAATGTTCCCACCAGTGGAAGTTCCCCATAGGGCTTCCCCTACTTTCAAGAGTTTCATAGACAAGTGCAGGGGCAGCATGACTTTGCAAGGAACACACCTGGCTATTGGGGTGGCACTGTGGGTTAAACCACAGAGCCTAGGACTTGCTGATCAGAACGTTGGCGGTTTGAATCCCCGCAACGGGGTGAGCTCCCGTTGCTCAATCCCAGCTCCTGCCAACCTTGCAGTTCGAAAGCACGTCAGAGTGCAAGTAGATAAATAGGTACCACTCCGGCGGGGTGGTAAACAGCATTTCCGTGCGCTGCTCTGGTTCTCCAGAAGCGGCTTAGTCCTGCTGGCCACATGACCCGGAAGCTGTATGCCGGCTCCCTCAGCTAATATAGCGAAATGAGCGCCACAACCCCAGAGTCGGCCACAACTGGACCTAATGGTCAGGGGTCCCTTTACCTTTAACACTTTTGGGAGGTCCACGTAAGACAGTGCATGATCTGTGAGATGTGCACCAAGACCTCTTGAGGTGGTTTAGACTCTGAGAAAGCTGGGGTGCACTTGTATGGGAGATACGGTCGCTCTGGGTGCATCTTGATATTCCTCACCCTGCAGGCTACATTCATGACGAAATGAGCTGCTCCACTTGTAGAAGCTTGTTTCCTCATGTGGAAGAGGATCTCTGGATCCCAGCCAAGGTCTCTTATCTGAGTGGCAGTAAATACTTGTTTAATCAAGGACTGCTTTGTGTATGCACTCCAGTTTCCTGCTACATTAACTAAATGACATTTTAAAAATAATGCTCTTTCTAATAACTATGTTAGTTTTATATAGGAACATATAATGCAAAGCTTATTTCGTGTGTTTTATTTTTTATGCTGTTTGTTTTATATCCTGGAAGTGAATTTAAGCTCAGTAAAAAAAATTCTTTTATATCTGTAACTGTATCTCAGAGAAATGTTTTCCCTTGTGATTTTAAGAAAGGAATGGTATATGTGCAAAAGCCAATGTTTACTCTTTGAATTATGTAAATGTCATTTGCAGATTGTTTGTGTTTCTCCCCCCCCAAAAAAAAACCTTTTTGTGTGCGTAGATGTGATTGTTATCTTCTTGCTTCACTGTGAAAGAAAAACTGTTTGATTTGCATTTCTTTGAAAAAAGTTGGTTAATGCAATGCTTATCTAAATACTTATTGTCCCTCTAACAGTTAACCTTTGGACTATGTTTCAAGCTGCTCAAAAACTGGGAGGATATGAAACAGTAAGTGTTTAAGTAACTTAAATGGGAAAAAAATGTGTAATCTAGCTTTCCCCTGTTTGGGGTGGTGTTTCTTTTTCTCAGACACACACACACACACACAGGAAATAACAATGTAGTACACACACACACACACACACACACACACACACACACACACAGTGGGGTTATTGGGTCCTTTTTTAGAAAAAGCCCCAATTAGTTCCAGGTTTGGCAAAACTGTAAACTTGTTGAAGAAGAAAAAAAAAAACACTTCTTGAGTGGAAAACATGTGTAACTCTTCCCTGTCAAGGAAATTGGTTGGGTCTGTAATTTTTTCCCATGTTGAGAAAGGGCTATTCTTGTACAACAAGCCAAGATTGCATAAAATGAAATTTCACTTGGCATAGTCCCTGACATCTGTTCATGTTGGAATATGGGAAATGTATTAAATGCTTTCAAAAGTAATCAGCGTTGTCCATTAAGGAATAGCTTGGTGCAGTATCTTTCTTTACTGTGAATAGTAAAAGATCTTTATTAGACAAGGGTCAGTGCCACATAAACAGGAAGTTATCCAAAGTATAAAGGCAAGGGGGGAGGGAAGCGGAATACTCTGACACTTTTTATCAACTAACCATATCTGACATGGCCACTTTATTTTTAGCTCACAGGGAAATTTGATGGTTGCGGATTTTACAGCATGTATTCCAAACCAATAAAACGTTGGAGCAACAAACTGCGATTAAGATCTTGAAATGAGAAGAAAGAGCTGCTTTAATATGGCATATAAAGATGGCATCTGCAATAAAGCCCATTTGACATAAGACGATCGTCATTGGGAATATTTCCCCAGCCCATAATGCTCAGATTAGGTTGTGCATTTCCTGCCACAGTTGAATGCAAAAAACATATTTAAATAGCTAGCTAGCTAGATATATTTATTTGTTTTGCTTTGTTCACTGAGTATAAATCTGGGCTGCATCTAGTCCATAATGAAGTAACAGAGAACACAAAAGCTGAAATTAATTTAAGCTGAAATGTAATCACTCTGGTATTTGTCCCATAGAACAAAGCCTGTTGTGTCATTTTAATGCCTGTGCAGTTAGCTAACATATCTGTGGTTGTGAAATAGTAATCACATACAGGTATTGGTAGCTTTAGTTGACTTTCTTTGCTTTGCATCTGATCTGAGTGCCTGATTCTGTGCTTGTTTACTTGGGAGTTAACCCAACTCTAATTTATTTAAATTTATTCACTACATTGGGTACACCAAATAGCTGTTGTTCTCTGAGCAATGTACAGAAAACATCAAAAACTAAATATACTAAAACAACAATAATAAAATTAAAGCAGAACTTCTTATTTAAGCACTAAGGAAGGCTAAAAAAAAGTCTTGCCAATCAGCTGATAATACAAGCATTAAAAGTATTCTTTGAGTCTTGCTTTGAAGTAAGGATGTATAGGATTCCAATGTGCTAACCTTTGGAAAGTTCCGCTTCTGTTACAGTTTTTGGTGTTCAAAGGCTTTATTCATGCAGGAACTATTTACAGTAGAGATGAGAGAGAATAGAAGACATATTTTCTCAACAAGTTGGGAGAGAGAAAAATGGCTCAGCTTTTAGGGTTGGAGTTAACTTAGACAGAGAGTTACAAACAAGTGCTGGCTAGATTGCTAGAGAAGCAGTGCTCTCTTGTGGTTTAAAGTAACATATGCATTAGCTAGAAGCTCATAAGAAGGAAATTTTATTTGCTTTTCTCCAACACTTCTGGGCAAATGCTATTAGAAAGTGAAATTAGGCAAGTATGTTAAGTTGGAGCCATAAAGTTAATGACACATCTTAAATCTTGGCCCTTACATTGTTCCAGATTTTATATTCAAATAAGTGTGCAGTTTACACACAAAAAAAACAGCAGCAAAGTAAGATAAAATATGGAGTAGTGACAAAGAGAAGTCAAGATAGCCTTTGAAGTTATTTCTAACAATCTGGCCATTTGGGGTGACATCTTATGTAATGTGTTCAATGCAACTTTCTCCGTGAAAGGATTTCTGCCTTAGTCTATTAAAACGGCTAAAAATATTTGTATAAACCCTCTTCCCAGATGTTGCATAACTTGTTAACCTCCATCATGCTTATCCAATGTAAGTCTATAGTTTTCTCCTTAAATGCCACATTCATTGTATTTTTCACACCATGTTACAACCTTTGAGCCATTCTTCTTTCCAGTAGAGTGAAACTTACAAATTGAGATTTCATAATGCGCAGGATTTAGCAGTTCTGATTTAAGCTTTCATCACTTTGACCAAACTAAGCTTAAGGGGCTGTCTGCCCAGCCAGCAAGCAGTTCATGTTCTGCTGCAAACAATTCAACTAAAGCAGGCACACGAGAAAGCTTCCCTGATCTGAGCAGGAATGATGAGGCAGAGGACACAGGATGCTGATACTAGCACCACTCCTGCATATCACAGATTGAACAAGATTCTGATGCCCACATTTCCCCTTCTGTTTTGTGGCACTCCTGCTGTCAGCAACAGCTTTTTAGTGGGGCAGAAGGGGTTCCTAGTTTGAAAGGGTGCCTCTGGAGACCTAGTGCATGTGCAGCCCGTTAGTTTCCAGCATAATTCAGATAAGAAGTGTTGGATACACTTCAGCATGCACCTGATAGAGATCCAAGTGGCAGATTTGCATTGGTACTCATATACTCCTAATTCACACCCCACATTTGTTTGTTTGTTTGTTTGATATACCGTATTTTTCACTCTATAAGACGCACATTTTCCCCTCCAAAAATTAAGGGGAAATGTGTGTGCATCTTATGGAGCAATTGCAGGCTCCTTGGCTTCAGCAATAGCAACGCGAAGCCTCCGAAGTGCAGTGGGAGCGCTACCGCCATGCTCCGGAGGCTTCGCGTTGCTTTCGCTGACCCCTCTTGCTCTCCAGGCTTCAAAGATAGCCGCCTGCAGCTTCCGGAGCGCAGCAGGAGCTCCCGCTGTGCTCCGGAGGCTTTGGGTTCCTTTAGCTGAAGGATAGGTGCCCCTTCAGCTAAGGCGCAGCGACCCTTCAGCTAAGCAGGAGGAGAAATTGAAGGGGCTCCGTTTCTCCTGCCGCTTCGCTGAAGGGGTGCTGAGCAGAGAGGGGGAGAATTATTTTTTCTTGTTCTCCCCCTCTAAAACAAGGTGCGTCCTATGGTCAGGTGCATCCTATAGAGCGAAAAATACGGTGTACTCCTTTCTGTTTGTTGTTTAGGCGTAAGGGTTAAAAATCTTTTGGTGTTGTTGCTTTTCCTGAGGCCTTCTGTATGTTACAAAATTATTGTGGCGCTCTGAATTCAGAACATTTGCTGGCATGAGCTGCTTAAGTATTCTAGTTGAATTTAGATAGTGTTATGCTTTTGGGAATTATAGTTGTGCATGATAACCTAAATGTCTGAAACGGGGACTGCCAAATGTCTGTAGATGACAGTGGTCCATGATGTCTGATTTATTGCCTCAGGCAGTTGTCCAGCTGTGGGAGTCAAGATGGGGGCTCAGGTTGGCTATTGCCAACTAAACATTGGTTATCTCTTAACTTGAACATGTGAGCTCATTTTCCAATGAATGGATGTGCCACAGGCTGGAGACAGATGTAAAATACAAACAATAGAGAAAAGCGGTTTTTCCTGATGACTCAATGCCTTATTTCCTTCAGAGTTAACATGAAATCAGTGTTTTGGAAGTAATACTGTCACACTGGAGGCATCTCTCCCCCAAAGCCTTTACACTAGATTCAGAATCAGGCTCCTGGGCATCATTCATCATTTTAAATCAAATGATATCTATACTGACACTATTTCCAACAATATTCTGATTGCCCCCAAGATTCGTTTTTGAATTTGCATTGGCCGTGGAGGTGTTCTCTGTTTCAGAAACCACCCCATTGCACGATCTTAATTGCATACCATTAGCTTGTGTCTGCTTTTTGACTCAACAGATGCTTGCTCTTTAGTGGGGTATCAGGCTATACCTGCAGTTTGTCAGATTTACGTGTACAGAGTTTTGAGGTGTAGTGTGTACATAAGAATTGCCCTAGTTGATCAAGCCAGGTGTCCATAATGCATCTGGTCATGGAGAATCCATTTAGCTATGGATGTCTTGGAGATGCTCTTATGTAGCTACAGCTTTCACTGTCTTGAAAAGGCCTATCGTTATGGCGTCACCTGATAAGAGTCATGGGTAGTGGTGAGGAAGTTGACCAGGAACATAATAATAAAGGTAATAAGCTTCAATGAAGGTGTGTTCATTGAAATATTCCCCTCCTGTCAAAATGTTACAGTACAGTCAGTACAGTCACAGTACTGTCAAAATGTTACAGTACAGAGCTGATCCAGTTCATAGCAAGTTTAAACTGAGAGATTTTAATGTAGCTGGAATAGGACGGTAGCGTGTCCATCCCACACCCAAATGGAGGTGAGGAGACGCCAAACAGCTCAATGGTGGCTGACTGTGCTCAGTTGGCATGGAATGCTGATTTGCTTTGGGGAGTGGGGTGGAATGAATCATAGAATCATAGGACTGTAGAGTTGGAAGGGACTATGCAGGTCATCTAGTCCAAACCCCTGCAATGCATAATTTTTTTGCCTAAGGTGGGGCTTAAACCCACAACCCTGGGATTAAAAGTCTCATGCTCCACCATCTGAGCTATGAATGGAATGGCTGGATCCCTGAAGAGTAAAACTACAGATTGCAGTATTTTGTTGCAGGGCCCCACTTATACCATCTTAGTATCTCTCTCTTTCAGAGTTGCCCCTTTTCTGTTTTAATCTTCTGCCATTTAAAACCATCCATATAAGTTTCTTCTTAAAGATGAAAGTAGTGGAGCCTCCCTTGCAGAGCAGGGTAGCTCTAATGGGCTATAACGTTTCCCGATTTTAATTAGATCCATCCCAATAAATCTGAGAAAATGCAGAGGTAATAATAATAATCCAAAGACATAGACTCAGGTGATTCTTTAACACAGTAAATTCCCACCTGTTTCAAACTTGCCCGGATTGCTCTTTAGGGGAAATTTAAATTATAGTAGGCTTTGAAGCCATTCTATTCTGTCATATTCCTTTTTCTGTGGAGAGACTGACAGCTTTAAGCAAGTCTCAGCTGTTATGATTGAGAGCTTCGGCCTCAGAACAAATCTTTAAATAACAAATAGTAAGAGATGTTCAGCAGTGGAACAGACTCCCATGAGAGGTGATGGACTCTCCATCCGTGGAGGCAGAGGTTGGATTGCCAGCTGTCATGGATGCTTTGTTGAGATTCCTGCATAGCAGGGGGTTGGACTGGATGACCCTTGGGGTCCCTTCCATTGCTACAGATACCATGTGCAAATATTGTTGCACCTTTAAGCAGAAACAGAGGGACACACATGAATTAGAACAGATTGTCTTGAATCAAATATCAAAAATGAACATTACAGGTGGTGTTCTCTTTATAGTCTTTTATGACCAGGTTCCCAGAAGGCACACTTTAATTACTTAAATTTAACCATGGGAAGAACATTGATCACCTAGACCAGGCATGGCCAAACTTGGCCCTCCAGATGTTTTGGGACTACAACTCGCATCATCCCTAGCTAACAGGACCAGTGGTCGGGGATGAAGGGAACTGTAGTCCCAAGACATTGGGAGGGCCAAGTTTGGCCATGCCTGACCCAGATAAAGTTCACTGTTCTTTGGTGATAGTTGCAGTGGAAACCGGGAAACATTACAATAGCACTTCAATTAATGGGTTACTGTCTGTATTAATATGGGAAGACAGAATATGAGCTTGGCATTTCCATTGCAGCTTCGAGCAAAGATTGCACTGAAGAAGCCTTTTACGATAGAAGGAAAATGACACTTTTATCTAGCAATAAGTTGTCCAAACTTTAAACAACAGTTGGAAGCATACTGCATTTTCCAGTATGAAAGTGAAATTTGTATAGAACAGCTGAGCACAACTTGTGGCCCCTCAAACCAAATGGAGCTTGTCAAGTATTAGTAGCTTGGCCTGCCAGGTGTTTGAGACAGTCCATGTTTTTGCAATTCCAGACAAGCGGCAAAGCAGTAAGCTTACTGAGCCCCTGGTGTGATGCTCTACTTGGCTAGTGGGCTGAATTTGACTTGTAGAGTTGCACTGTGTTAGTTTGGAGTGGAATACAGAATAGTCGGAGAGCAGCAGGGGGCAGCGGTAGGGATCCTGACGGTATGTCTGCTCCCCATATTGCACGAGCACAAAGGAAAAATAGGGGGAAGACTTTGTTAAAAGGATGCTAATGGAAGGAAAGTCTAGTTTCGATTTATCAGCAATCATGCCCTAAATATAATGGTGGCAGGGATTTCTGAACTTTCCAGAAAAAAAGTTTGCTTCGTTCATATCCTTTAAGAAGATTGTGACATCAGGCGTTAGGCCTTATTTTTAAAAAATTTAAATAAGGCATGGTGTCGAGACTTCCAGGAACTGGGTCTTTCATCACCACGTCAGCATAACTTAGCATAATCACTATGGTAAATAAGTGGTGCTGGCCTATTGATTTCAGAGCAGGCATGACTGCCAAGAGAAACGGAATCTGAATTAGTAAAAAAAGAGAGAAGTGTTCTATTAAACATTTCCACACCTTAAACTGTAATGCTCACATATGGGGGAGAGGAGCATCCATTCTGTGAAAAGTGTGCATTTACATTCAGGTTATTCACTTTTAAATGAATAAGTGCAGTGAGAACAACCAAACAGCCGTTTTCCACCTTGATCTTCAAAACTAGTCACACTTGGCACAGAATCTAAGACGGGTTGATACTGACTTCCTTGTCACTTTATTTCTCTGAGCCATAGTGGGCTTGAATGAACACTCTCTCGTACCTACCGCAAGAACGATTTCAACCTCCAGGGATAATCAAAACACAATGTTCTTGTTCCATGCCTGCGTATTGGCTAATCTGCCCTGTTGCGCCACTGTGCCCATTTCTGTCTGTGGTGTCTGCATAAATGGGTCTGTAGATCAGCCATCTTGTGTTTAACTCCCCATATGGGAGTCTTGGATTTGCCAGTTGTGCCCCACGCACTCTAGATCTGGTGGGATATTGTGTGCCAGGAGCCCTTGGTTCTTTGCGCACAACATTGCCACAGCGTGTGGAGGGAGGAGCGTGGGATCCGGGTGTGTGTACATGCCATTTCTACAGTCATGCAGTTGCTCCTTTAAGTTGAAAAAAAACCCAAAACAGCTTTGCAAATAAGTTGTAACTGAATATTTAATTTCCCCACACAGAAGACAGTTTTATCAAGGTTTTAGGTTATTTCATACTACTGATGAACAAATAGGCATTTTTGATTTAATCGGCCTCTAGAAGTAGGCGGTGGTTATGTCTAATGAGAACAAAACAAAGATAAGCTTCAAGGATGTTTCTCTGAAATTATAACATTACCAAATAACATGTCTTTTGCTTTTGAAGCTGGGTTTCTGAAAAGGAAGTGTTTTATCTTTATGCAGAGCAGGAAAAGCATCATTTACCCTATAATATTTAACTGCTCCACTCATCTGCTCTTTTTAAGATTAAAATTACAGGCCCCCAGATTGCAAGTTTTGATATTTGTTTTCTTTTGATTGCTGCCTTTGGCTCCTTAGTGAACTTCATCAGCAGCACTGTGGGTAACTGTAAAGAATTCTGTGGGACTCTCTATTAAGCACCACAGCATTCCACAAAAATGACAAAATTCACTCAGAATTTATTTTTAAAATATCTTTTCTAAGCAATTTCCCACAACATGCCCCCACTTTTTAAATTGCATGCAGAAAAAGGTTGACTATTACCATGCTTTGCCTCTCAGGTTCCTGTTTTTCTTCCTGTTAAGACTATAGAAAATAATGAAGTGGAATTCAGAACAATTATTTTGCCAGGTCTTGTATCTATTATTCTTTTGGCCCCATTTTTCTGTGCAACGTTCCTCCCCACCAAAAAAACATAGCTTGCAAGTTAATACTTTATAAGATGTTTATTTTCTTCCATTTAGCCAAATAACTCAGATATTAACATTGGATAGTGTTTAGATTTCACTACCATTTGAACTATATATTTTACTGACGCAGACGGATGAAAATAAACAGCTTGTAACATATAGAGTTACAGGCTGTGAGTCTATGTGGATTTAGGGGAGCCTGTGATGGATTAAGGGTTTGCAATGGATTCATTTTCACTAACTCAGTTAAAATAACTATGTAATCATTATTTGTGCTTAGTTTGAGATTCATTTTCATAATTTACCAAGGGATTTGTCTGCATACATTTTGATGCTTAATGGCCCTCAATTGATTGAAGTTCCTTTTCAAGAAATCGTACACACAAAATAGCAAAATTGCTTGATAATGAGACAGCAGTAAAACCCAATTGTACAAAAAAAAGAGAAAAGGTTTATGTGAAGCAAATGTGAAAAACATCTCTCTCTCTTTTGCTTTTAAAAGAGCCATAGATACATATTCAATCTGTTCTGCAGGGGATTTAACAGTGCTTGTAGTACATGGCGTTCTCAATGTCTCACATATACATTTGTTGCTGTGAATGCAAACGCTGCACACACACAAATATCTGTAAAGATGCAAGATTAAATTTTCCATTGCCACTTTTACAGATAACAGCCCGCCGACAATGGAAACATATTTATGATGAATTAGGTGGTAACCCTGGGAGCACAAGTGCAGCCACGTGTACTCGTAGACATTATGAAAGGTAAGATAACAAATATGAAATGCTTGTTTAATAAAGGAGAAAAATTAATTTGAAGGGACTTCAAAGCCTTTTGTAAAGAAATGGGGGCAGAGAGGGGGGAGAGGCAAGAAGGCCTCTTACAAAAGGCACAGTAAATATTCCATCACCAGTTTAGTCCTGTAATATGCTGTAATTTAAACCAGTGTGTGTCTCCGATTGCAAAGCAAATAAATCGGGGGATCTGATTCCTTTCTTCTTCATACCTTGTTTTACCAAAGCTTCTATAATATAGAAGCTGTAACTGATGAGCAAAACAGATGATAGTTTGATGATGGACAAAATGATCATATCTTAACTGCTTTGGCTGGGTTTTTTGTTGTTTGTTGTTTTTTTTGTCTTTTAAAAACCACTCTGCAGATAAATGCAAATAAAGCAATGTATGGCTGTCTTCAGATTAGTGGGATGTTCCCATTATAAGTCATGGGGGAAAAAACATTTCTTCCATATTCCTTTAATGTTTTCTTCTCCCTTTCTTCTTGCAGCTGACAACCATTTATCTTTCTAAAGTGCAGCAGAGTTGCTGTTTTATAAACATTGATTTTGTACCCTTTCTGAGTTAATAATAGTTTCCAAAGGTTGGGTATCCAGCGTACATCGGATAACATGATACGGTTGTAATGCTTCCTTAAAAGAATTTTGAGAAAATACGGCCATTAATAAAATATGTGTGCTTTCAAGCTCTGAAATGAGCAATATGATCTCATGCTCCAGATCACTAACTAGTTTCCTGTAGGGGCCAAGAGAGTGTTTGTTTATCACCATCTTACAGCATTGCAATGCTTTTTTGACATACGTTGAACATACGTGTCTTTTCTAAAGTGTTAACTGCTAGCCAGACTGAAAGAAGTGAGGTGCCAGCCATATTCTGTATAGGACTATTGTTCACTTTAAATTCCAGAGTGAAAATCTGATTAGTCTTACAGGTAGGTAAGTAAATGTCTTCTAGCGTGGGAGCCTGGATGGAACCGTACAAATTATGGACAATCCACATTAAGAGTTGGTCGTTCTCAGTTGATCCCACTGAATAATATGAGTCAAAGTAAACAGACTCTTCGGATCATAGCCAGTGAGCACAGTTTAGAGAATTTTAGTTTAGGCAAGTCCCATTAAATCCCATGGAGGTTAGCTGGTTCCTTGTCACCTTGATTTCCGTGGGATTTTGCCTCGCTTGGGAGGCAAAGAACATGGCTTGGGAGAAAAAGAACATAGTGTGGTATGTAGACCCATTGAAATCAATGGACTCGACTAATTTAAGTGCATTAATTAAAATTTGTCTGTAACTCAAACAACCGCCTTTAGCAATCTCCCTATAAAGGAGAGGCAGTGTTAGTGCCCACATGGAAGGTGACTGCTGTGAGGGACATTTGAGTGTAGTCTCCATTTCAGGATCAAGCAACAAGTTATGTTAAGCACATTTTTTAAAAAAAAAGCATGCTTCATTGGCCACCTAGTTTTCGAGAAAAAGCAGCTACGTGGAGAGCAACTTCAGAAGCAAATAGTAGCCAAGGTGTCGATGTCACCCTGATGTTTGGCCCTGTTCCGGATTGTGGCCTTGATTGCTTTTTCTGGAAGAAGAAAAGTGGCCATGGAAACACACTTTGTGGTTTTAATGCAATCTTTGATCCTCATTGCAAATCAGTGGCTGGTGTAGCGGGTGGAGGAAGGGTTGATTGGTCCAAATACCCTCTCACCCCGCAATAGATAATGAGTGGAGCATGAATTTCCCCTGATCATGCCAGGATGCGTTTGTGGGGCAAAGGATGTCTGGCCACGCCTAGAATTCTTTCTCCCAGACTTTGGCGCTTCTGTTCTTGTTACTCATGCTTCTGTTCTCTTGCTGTGTGAGAACTGGGAACAAAGAAGTGGGCTTGTTGGTGCTGTTGCTTCTGTGAATTGGACCCTACCTTTCTCAGACAGGAATATTAACTTTACAGGTGAACGTTTTCTGGCTTCTTGATGTCTCTTGGTTTCTGCTCTCCCCCCACACCCATCAACAGAAGTTTGCATTTCAGGCAGGTTTTCCTAAAGTGGTAGCAAAGTTAGCTGCAGTTTTCACACTTCAGTTAAGCAGCATAAGGCCTACTTTGTAGATGAGACCGGATTTAAAATGTAATAGGAAATTTGGAAAGAAATTTGGGAATTGGGAGGCCTTGCCTAGCAACATTAGATGGCATTTTGCAAAACGTTTTGAATAAACTATTAGAAAGAAAGGCCATTGGATCCATTTGTCTAGGTTGCAGAACTGTTCTTTTTCAATGAAAGCAGTTGTAAACAAACAAAATTGGCAGAAGTTGACTGGCACCTAAAAACTGTATTAGCAGTTGAGTTGCAGTTGACACAGTTTTCTTCAGGTTTGATTTATCCGTTAGTAACAATTTGGGCTAGATGGGAACAGTACTGTGGCTCAAGCATGCTTTGCACGCTCCATATCTCACGTGTAATCCACACTGTTTTTAACAAATGGATAGAAGGATATCTCAGTTGGCAGAGCATGAGACCCTTATCCTCAGGGTTGTGGGTTTGAGTCCCATGCTCAGTGAAAGATTCCTGCATTAAAGGGGGCTGGACTAGATGATCGTCATGACCCCTTCCAACTCTACTATTCTATGATTCTATGATCTCAGGTGTCAGGACTAGGAAGGATCAGCCTGAGATGCTGAAGAGTTGCTACTAGTAGAAAATGACAGTGACAGGAAAGATGGCCTGACATGAAAAAGCGCTCTCTGTGGGCTCCCCTTTCAAAAATCAGTGTGTGCTCCCCCTTTCAAATAAAGAAGGGCTAAGCATGATTTCAGTGCGTTATTGACATATTTGGTTTTTTAAATTGCAAGTGGCTCACTTCCAGTAAACATTTTCATTTTTAAAACAAAGTGTTGTTGCCAGTGGGTTCACTAAGTGTTATTTTGGATATGCATTCTAAGCGTCCTTTTGCCTTATTAATGAGTGCAATAATGCAAGCGCTGGTTGCTTTGAGCCGAGAATCAATGGATGTTTTTATTTAAAGCATAGCAGGAATCGTATAATGCCCATGAATGCATTATTGTCGCTGTAGGGCTGGCTGGTCTAAACCTGCCTCTCTGATTGGTTTAAATCAAATCAGTCCAAGCACTTCATAAAAATGTCCTTGTCAGCCCAGTTTGGCTTGCAAACCTATTCATCTCTGTCAGTTTTTAATATTAGTACCAGCTCTTGGCAATAGTCCATTAGTACTGTACTTAATTGCTCATGTTACAGATGATTACCAATATAAAAAGCATTAATGTTTTCCCATTGTGGAGCTGTTGCTATGTACGTGACTCAACACATACAAAGTGTGCAAGTTGTTATTATTTTGATCAGGAGGCTACAGTTCTTGTAAATTACAGTGGCTGATCACATAAAGTAAAGACAGTATGGGCTGGCTTTAGTACTGCAGCAACACAAACCTGGATTTCTGATTTGTGCGCAGTCAGGATCCTGCATTTCTATGTTAGGTCATCTGGGATTTAGAAATCATTGAAAATGGTCAGTTTTCTCATAGAACAGTGTTCTTTGCAATGTGTTCTAAGGATATTGATATCAGATCAGATGCAGTTTTCACTCAATGCCAGTGAAAGTGAGTCAGGGGTTGGTTTGTTTTTCACCCCTGCGCAAAATACTCAATGGATGATTTTAGTTTCCCTAAGTAAATAGACAATGATGCTGTAAATGAGCAGGAAGTTGTGGTTTTTGTTAGGGAACACACACACACACACACACACACACACACACACCATGATGTGTTTGTGATATCACATTTCCTAAACAAAATGTGATTAAAAAGGAAACGGACTACACATTAAGGTTATGTCTTCTTCTATAAATTGACTGTTCAGGAAGGTCCACTCCTCACACCCTTCACTGATTGTGTATTCCCTTCCAGAGAAGTAAATCTGAAAAGTTGTAACTCCACCTGACAGAGAGTATTGAGATTACTACTAGAGATGCCAAAGCTCAAGAATGGTTTAAGGAAAGCTAGTAAACAAACACACACACACACACACACCCCTCTACAACATAGGCACACCCACATATTAGATTCTCTTTCTTTTCCTATCCTAGGATAGTTAAAATGTATGAAAGGCGAAACTCAAAATCCATTTGAGCCATTTTCCTGGCAGCAGACACCCAATAGCCTGCCGCCCCTCAATTTCTGGTTGGAGAAACTCACAGAGTTATCTCCCATTGAGAACAAAAATGTAGTTTAGCCATGCACACTTCTTTCAACTTTGAAGAGCAACTGTCAGAAGAGATCAGGGCTGCAGCACATGGGGTAGTTTTAACCCTTTCTCCCTGCACTGTGGTCCCAATGAAAACCCTTCTCCCTAACCCCTAAAAACTGCTGTTGGTGCAAATGATAGCTTCTTTTCAGGGCCAAATATCAGCTATGGGAGAGGAATTTCATCAGGTTAAACTGCTCTCTTCATGCTCTGCAATCTCATTCTTGATCATACACAGAGTTGCTGTTTAACACTGAAAAAAGAAGCATGTAACACCATACTACACATTTAATGTAACTTGCAATTTGGGCCTTATGACAGCTATATTCTCACTTGAAGCTCCCTGCTCTGATCTTTATTTCCTGTCAGTTCCCCACCCACCCTTAAAGGGACAGGCATATCTTCTACAACAACATTCTGTATAGGACATTGCAGACTTTGTGTCCCAGTGTCAAACTTTAGTCATAAAAATGTTGTGTTTTAAGATGTCTTAGTAATCAGGGTATCTTGGACTACTTGAATTCCAAATGTCTGCTTTCTGTCTGTTACTGACCATTTTTTATATTCAGAGACAGCAGTGTCAAAATTGTTAGGATACTTCACAGCAGAACTGAAACCTGCCATGCATATACTCCATAATGTTGTGACATCTATTGTACAAAACCCATGGCATCATCGTACAATAGCCAGCATTTAAGCAAGGAGTAAATCACACGCAAGTGATAGGTTGCACATTTGAACTTGCTGAAGTGTGAAATCACAACAATCCACGCATGCAGCAGAACCAGAGGGCTGTTAGATCTTTCCCTTCACGTGTTTCCATGGTTCCACATATTTTTTGAATTACATTTATATCCCACCATTTCCTTCAAGGAGCTCAAAGTGGCGTACGTGGTTCTCTCCTTCTCCATGTTATCCTCACAATGACCCAATGGAGGTAGGTTAGGTTGTCAGACAGTGATTGGCCCAAGTTGTGTTCACTACCTCATTAATCCAAATATTTAAATGTAATGTATTCAACCCTATCATGTCAGTTGTGGAATCAGAATGTTTGTGTGTATGTGTGTTTTCCTTGTCCCAAACAAATACATTTAAAATCCAGGTAGAGCAATAGGGCACTTATTTACATGTCAAAATGAGAATTTTTACATATTGCAGATAAGTAAGGCAACAAAAGCTGCAACAAACAGATCTAACACTGTCACAGATGTTACAACTTTAACTTGAGGGCTAAACTCTGTGACTCTTCTACCTCCTAGGTAATACAACTGACGACCGATTTTGAATTACGGTATACTGAATTGAGCATCAGGTGGTCTTCCTATATTTAACAGAGCTCTCAAGTTGATGCTTTGCCACTTGTGGTTGCCCCTCCCTCTGTCCAATACTTTAGCAACATTTAGAGTGTCATGCTAAAGATTGAATAGTTTTGGTCAAGAATGAATGTCTAATCTGTTGTTTTACTTGGGCTTTCAATTTTATTTTAATTCTATAACCAAAACTGTCAATAACTAAACAATAACTAAGGGTCATAGGTGGCGCTGTGGTCTAAACCACAGAGCCTAGGGCCTGCCAATCAGAAGGTTGGCGGTTCAAATCCCCACGACTGGGTGAGCTCCCGTTGCTCAGTCCCAGCTCCTGCCAACCTAGCAGTTCGAAAGCACGTCAAAGTGCAAGTAGATAAATAGGTACCGCTCCGGCGGGAAGGTAAACGGTGTTTCCGTGCGCTGCTCTGGTTCGCCAGAAGCGGCTTAGTCATGCTGGCCACGTGACCTGTCTGCGGACAAATGCCAGCTCCCTCGGCCAGTAAAGCGAGATGAGCGCCGCAACCCCAGAGTCGTCTGTGACTGGACTTAATGGTCAGGGGTCCCTTTACCTTTACCTAAACAATAGCTAAATAACTAAACTGGCTGAATCAATTCAAAATTGTATGTCGCTGATTTAGTAAATTGTGGTGGCAGTTGTATAATTTAAGAATAAGCCCCATTGTGAACTCAAGATGGACTGGCCTCTAAGAAATAATATGTAAGACTCTGTGGTGACCATGTGAGTAGGAAGGAAGAAAAAAGAGCTTAGGTATACGGTGCATGTAGATTGTAGGGGTTGGATGTCAATGGATGGCATTAGGAGTCTTTAGTTCCACCATCTGGAATACCTTGCGAGAAGCTTGCTTTCAGTGAAAAATGTTTAGGTGTGTGTATGGATGATGTAATTGACATGTAAATAAAAATATAGAACTGAAGCAAATATTTGTAAATATTCACATTTGCCAATTCTTCCATTCTAATTCTGAAAGCATGCGTTTGCCCTTGTAATTTCAGTTTGTATTTTGAATGGTTTCCCCTCAAAACACAAGTGGTTTCGACTTTGGCATCTCTTGATTTGAGTTGGCAGGCCTCAGAAATGAAAACTGATCAGCAGAAGCTGTCAAATACTGTCAGATGCTAAATACCATTGCATGCCAACTATCAAATAGTGTCAAACACCATTGCATAACAACTGTGAAACACCAATATAAAATACCATTGCATGCCAGTTATCAAATACTAAATACCATTGCATCCCAACTAGCAAAAGCTGTCCAACACCATCTGTCAAATTTGAAAGATTGAAATAAAATCTCAGACTCAAATGTATTATACAGAAATCAAATACCATAGGACATAAAATACAAATATCAGATATTTGATAAGCATTACAATATTCAGAGAACATGCGAGTATAGAGCTGTATACAAATTCTAATAGCAATAATAATTTGCAGACCCCAATTCTGAGGAGTGTTTTTTGAAACTTTATTGTTTGTTTGTTTTTGTTTGTTTGTTTCTAGACAACACTTTTTTTAAAAAAAAATACAATTTCAGCTCTCTTTAAAAAAAAGTCCATGTCAGCAAAGAGCATGAAGTCTTGGTTCTGTCGGTCTGATGTATTTTCTAACCCGAACTCATAAAGGAGCCTGGTTAGCCTTGGTTTCTCCTATAATTTCATAAGAGAATTTCTTGGATGTCTGCATTCAATTTTTCCACAGTAAAGTTTTAAGATGACTTCTGGGTGTGGGTGGGTGTTCTTAGTTGATGGTTAATACATTATCTTATTTGTCTAAATTTAGACAACCTTTCTTTCCTGTTTCTTCACTATACTTCAATCCCCCAAACTTGGGAAACACAAGCTCTGCTAAGTCTTTTTTTTTTTACAGGACAATAAAGTATTTTTCATCTCATGCAGCCCATCCATCCATCCCATAAGGGAGGGGGGGAGAGCGAGAGAGAAAGAAAGAGAGAGAGAGAGAGAAACTGGTAGCTTTGAATATTATCTCTTTCCATGCTATCAAAATTCTCTTCCTCTCATCTCCTCTAGTGCTTTGTGAAATTTCTTCCACTTTGGGACAAGTTGGAAGAGTCATTCACATTGGGATGGTTATTTTCCTTTCTTACATGCTCTAATAAGCAGCGATGTCAGTTAACAATGTTGACATTTAAAATATCATAGGCATCTGGATTAGAGTCTATAGAAATGAATGGGGCACTTGACACCTTAAAGCTATTGTTACAGACTCCCTGCATTCTCAGACAGATGGTCCTTTTTATTGGTTACACTGATTCCTTGGTTTAAAAGGCCTCATTCCACAGCCATAACAGCAAGAGGTTTATTATATTTTAAAATGTAACCTGATACTTTAGAGAACAAGTCAGAGGCCTTTCTGCAGCCTTACGGCTGCTGGGTCTTCGTGCTCCTTAAAAACTATGGATCCTGTCTTGGTCTTAAATCAGTCATTTGTAATGTATCTGAACAGTTCAAATGCTTGTTTTTACGGAACAAAAAAATGTCCAGCTGAAGTGCCTGTAAGATTATTTCATGAGGGGAAAAACCACATCTCATATTCCAATATCCCCATCCTGATAATATGAAAAGCGAAATCTATTTTTACTCAGAAAACCAAGTTAGGTCAAAATAAGGCATTGGAAGCAGGTTCCTGAAACAGCTGTAAAGACATATACATATGCTGTGAGGAAATTTCATACACAAGAGAGTCCAATAGTCCAACCCAAATGTTATTTGTTTTTCTTTTCTTTGCTTAAAGTATTTAGAGAGAACTTTGTAAAAGTGTGTACATTTCAGGAGCTTCTGTAAGCACTAACATCCTGTCCAGAGGGGCAATAGAAAAACCTATTATACCATCTATCTAAAAAATATTTTAGTTCCCTTCACTAAAGGTTGTAATTAATAGGAGGTTTGGGGTTCAGGTTGTTGAAAACATCCCGAGGCAAAAATTAACCAGGTCTTGTTCCATACTGGAAACTTCAGCTAGTTCTTTGTTTAACCAAAAAGAAAGCAAGAAAGCACCAAATAAAAGATTTTTCTTTTGCTAGAGCAATTCTCTCCCCCACTCTCCTGTGTTTCTTCTTGGAAGTAAATTTGCTCAGAAGTAAGCCTCGCTGAGGTTAATGGGACTTACGCCCCAGCAAATGAGAATAAGACTGCTGCCTAAATTGATTTGTATTGGCCATTGGGAATAACAAAACAGAAGTAAAGTTCAGAGACATAAAGCCATTTTGGTACAACAGGACTGCCGTCTGTGGTACATGACGGTCATATATTAAATAAGAGTGAATAAAGGCATAATATAACAGGAGAATATGCAACAGATTTCTTCCCTTACAATATGGGCTTCTCCCGTTTCACAGTCTGCATGATATACTTGCAAATCAGATGCTAGATCAGCCAGTCTTGCTCGTCTCCACATGCTTGACTTTTTTATTTTTTAAAGAGCCATATGTATATTTATCCATTTATATATTCATCGGTCCCCTTTTAAACAAACATAAATATTTAAAAACAGCTTCAAAGCTGCTTCAGGGATTTTTGAGGGGTGTGGGTGTGTGAAGAGTAAGTGGACAGTTGATCCTCATTCAAATGTCGCCATATTGATAAACCTATACAAACAGCAGCTCATTTTGTGTCAGAAGACCAGTTTGCAAATGAAGGAAACCTCCACCGTTCCCATAATGGTCCGTTTGTACAGACCCAAATGTAACTTAAAATCTTATTAACTAAAATAATAATTATTGATCACCTCAGGCCTGTAGTAGTACTTGAACTGACTTTTGGCAGCAGGGCCTCTAACTGTCTCTAAGAAAACCTTTGCAATTTGTGAATTTCATTGTGAGTTTTCCACCAAGCGAGAGTTTGAGAATCAATTATTTGCCTTGGCATTTTTTCCTTCTTTGATAAATAACAAGAGGGTTTCTACTTATATTTCTGTCCTCGGGGCTTTATCATTAAGATTAAATAACTGTACTCTCAAGCATGCCACTGAACAAACATCTTTTCAATTATGTGAGTAATGGATGCTTTAACAAAAGAACTATTGAAAAGTCTGAAAGCATGTTTCTCTCCCCCCCCTCCCCTCTAAACTAAAAATATTAAAATTAAAGTATCTAGTGACAGAAGAATGCCATTGTTTGCTCCTTAAAGCAGATTCTTAATTCTCTAGTCAAAATGTCTTATGTGTGTTTGCAATACTTGTTCACAACTTGTTTTGTAGTTTTGAAAACTACCTGAAAGCCATTATCAAGAGATGCACAAAGTGTGTTGTTTTAAAATGGAGGAGCCTTCTGGTGGTTTGTGCTCCAATATTCTCCCGCCACTTGTGTTTGAAGCCACTTGAGGCACGATGCATAGGTATCCTGTAGCTTATTGAAGAAATACTTTCCCCTTCAAACCAGCTTCCAATTTGAAAACTTAAAGCACAGTTGAACAGAGGTGTGTACTTTGAGAAAGTCATTGCACATGTGCAGATGACAGCTTTGTGGAATACAAGGGTGCCTGCTCCTGGGGGCCGAGGCACGGCGGCTCCCTGATCTATTTTCTGAAGGGGCCAGGCCCCTTCAAAATGTTCAGAGGGCCCTCCTCAATCTTCTGCAGAAGGTGGCACCTCTGGTGTGGGGTTGTGGGCATGACGAGACACATCAGGTAATGTACTTCAGATGAAGACATCCCCACCCGCTCACTGGTTTGGACAGCAAAATAAAAATGTGCTGAAACACTACAGGGGTGAAACAACCTCGCTGCTTTTTAAGCCTCTAATGTTTACATAGCTTAAGTCTCAAGAATAAGCTTTCCTCGTTAGCTTCTTTGTCTGAATATTGTGGGGAAACTGAAAATAGCCTTCGGATCAGAACTGGATGCAGGCAGGAGCTATGGAAGCCCAAGGACAGTGTTAGGTGAGGTTTTAGTGACTTTCTTTTCCATATATGCCGCCTTCCCATTTTTTGGTCGTATGTGAGGTACTTGGCAACCTTCCCTACTGGGTTTCAGTACAAGTCCCCGATTAAAGGAATAAAGAGAGCTTTCTGCAAGGAATGAGGTAGCATTGTTTGCGAACAAAGCAAAGCTGTGGTTGGTTTTGCCAGTAATGTATGTGTTTGATTTGAGCTACAGATCAGTACAAGTTCTCCTTGTGAATGAAGAAACTTATTTATATACGCGCACAATCGGGGAATTTAAAACAAATAGCACACCTTCAGAATGTTAAGTTAGGTTGTGCTTTGGGAGCCATATTGAAGTTCTGAGCAGGAAAATTTTGCAAATACAGTCTTCAGTATATGGTATTCAACCTCTTCTCTGCTGCAGCCACAGCAGGAAAGGTCGCAGCTGGGTGGGGGGAGGGGGGCTTGCTTCAGTTTGCTAACTTAAGCAGCCACAATGCAAACGTGTTACGTATGAAAGTCCTAGTCATGCATACCTTCGATAAACACCCTTTATGTGTGGTAGGACGGCAGGATCAGGCATGGTGTGCGTACACACACTGGGCCTCTTATCTGTAGTCTGACAAAAGTAAGGCTAATAGCAGATGAGCCAAACTTGAAAAATAATGATTGATCTTCATGCATCAAATTACACATGTATGGATGCCGCATAGCCTTCATCTGCACTATACATGTAAAGCAGTGTTAGGTAAAAGTAAAGGGACCCCTGGCCATTAGGTCCAGTCTCGAACGACTCTAGGGTTGCAGCGCTCATCTTGCTTTACTGGCCAAGGGAGCCGGTGTACAGCTTCCGGGTCATGTGGCCAGTATGACCAAGCCGCTTCTGGCAAACCAGAGCAGCACACGGAAACATCATTTACCTTCCTGCTGGAGCGGTACCTATTGAGCTACTTGCACTTTGACGTGCTTTCGAACAGCTATGTGGGCAGGAGCAGGGACCGAGCAATGGGAGCTCACCCCATCGCAGGGATTCAAACCGCCAACCTTCTGATCGGCAAGCCCTAGGCTCTGTGGTTTAGACCACAGCTATCCCACTTTAAATAGTCATGACTTCCCCCAAAGAATTCTGGGAACTGTAGTCTGTTAAGGGTGTTTAGGAGACCCCTGTTCTCCCCACAGAGCTACAGTTCCCAGTGTTTTTTTGCGCTCAGTCCCCTTTCCCAGGGAACTATGGGGATTGTAGAACTGTGAGGTGCATAGGTGGCCTAACAACCCTCAGTACCCAGGAGTCTTTGGGGGAAGTGGCATGATACTGCTTTATACATATAGTGCAGATGGAGGTATACTTTCTGTGTCGAAGTTCTGTGCGAAAGTTAAGTGCATCAATAAATATTCCCATCAAAATCAAGGGGAGTGAAAAATGCTTAGCTTTGATTGGCACCCCCCTGTGTTAGAAGCATATTAGGAGAGATATCATGTGCCATCTGTTAGCATGTCCTACTGAACATGAGTAATTCAGTATCCATGTTAGTGTGTACCCCCATCAACCTGCTCCTGATGTTATGGCTTGCAGTTGCAATGTGTGCTACCCTGATTCAAGCTGCAAGCTATAAATAGTAGGTTTACGAATGCATTCTACTACTTTCCTGATTCAGTATGGAATGGCACTTCCCTTGAGCTCATGCAGTACTGTGAAGATAGAATGTCTTTAAAATAGTAGTATACTTTCAGGTCAGTGGCTGGAACTAATATGAAGCTCTAAAGAAAGGCCAACATCTATCGCTGCAAACCTCCTTTACGAAAAACTGTCCTAGACAGAACATTCACACATATGGAGGTGCCAGTATTATTGATCTGTTCTTAATCATCACCATTCTTCTTGATCATCTTAGAGTCCCCATCACTGTAGTGATCTTCACTAACTTGTTTTTATCGTAGAAAGACTCATGAAAGGGCAGTGGTTACCAGGCAGGTTTCGTTTTCCTGCTTGTACTGCTGTTTTATAGAATCATGCAACTTCACCTCTGAAAAGGAATTGCCCGCCCCCACTATTTCGCTCTGCACAGCTTGTTTGTGAAAATGGCCTCTTCAAAGTGCTTCAGAGGAAGCTAATGATGAATCGGTGTACCCATATTAGTACCGTTGTCTTTTTAACTCTTGTTCCCCCCCCCAAAAAAAAAACCTCTGGAATATCTGGCGAGTTCCATATAGGCTGTTGTAAACTTTTGTTTCTTTGTTGTGTTGTATTTTCTAGAGACCGAAGATATATATTTTTTTCTAATTCAGTAACCCTAAGAAGTAGGTTGTTGCTGACCTGGTTCTGCAAGCAAGTAACTTGAGACTGAGATTTAGATTTAGATTGCTTCCACACACCACTCCAGACCATAACTGACAAACAGAAAGCATAGCAGGGAGTTTCTAAGTAAAGAGGTATTTCTGTTGTTGTGGGAGTTTAGAGTTACTTCGCTGTTACGACACAAAAATGGATGTAACCCCTGTAGCTGTCATGCAAGCCCAATTGGATTAGTTGTGACTAGAATGGATCCTGCCCCACAGCTTGTGGGAGATAAGCTCATTTGTGTGGGCTTTAAGCTCATTTGTGTGGAAATTCCTCTAGAGACCTGACTGAGGAAATCTTGACCAAGGAAACCTAGCAAAGACAGGATTCACCTGGAATTCGAATATTGGTTTGAGAGATTTTGGGGGGCTACATTTCTTACATTGCTATCAATATTCCTTTAATGATAAGAGTGTGCTACATCTTGGCTATTCTGCAGCAAGGATTAAAGGTAAAGGTAAAGGTACCCCTGCCCGTACGGGCCAGTCTTGACAGACTCTAGGGTTGTGCGCTCATCTCACTTAAGAGGCCGGGAGCCAGCGCTGTCCGCAGACACTTTTGGGTCCCGTGGCCAGCGTGACGAAGCTGCTCTGGCGAACCGGCACCAGAGCAGCACACGGAAACACCGTTTACCTTCCCGCTATAAAGCGGTACCTATTTATCTACTTGCACTTAAGGGTGCTTTCGAACTGCTAGGTGGGCAGGAGCTGGGACCGAAAGACGGGAGCTCA
Organism: Podarcis raffonei; assembly: GCF_027172205.1. Lineage (NCBI taxonomy): Eukaryota > Metazoa > Chordata > Lepidosauria > Squamata > Lacertidae > Podarcis > Podarcis raffonei. The sequence continues at coordinate 28,656,105 of NC_070606.1, forward strand.
CCCCGCCGCGGGGATTCGAACCGCCGACCATGCAATCGGCAAGTCCTAGGCGCTGAGGTTTTACCCACAGCGCCACCCGCGTCCCCCGCAGCAAGGATTGGTAAGCTATAATTTCTGCCATTTTCCTAGCACCCCCCGCTTTTAATCAATTTAAACTATTGTCACTGTAAGAAAAGGATGTTGTGACAATTGAATCATTCCCGTGAAAGATGATTATGTATTCCCTTAGATCTGAATCACTTAAGAAAGCCATTCATTGTCGATGGAAAACAAACTGGGTCCTTGAGGCTAATTTTTAAGTCTCTGATGTGTCCATTGGTCTAAGCACGGACGCATGGGCCATTTGCACATTAACCTTGGAGAGGTATACTCACTGTTTGGATCACATGCACAGAGAAGAGGTTTTCAGCAGCAATCATAGGCAGCAAAAGAAGGAATCAGAAAAGACTGACTCGTAAAATACCCATTTTACCCATGATCCTTATACTCATTTTACCCATGATCCTTGAGCCCAAGCTATCTGAGAGTGAACTTTGCTAAAGTCAATAGAACTACTCTAAGAGACACAGCTGGAGCTATAAGAAAAACAATGTCAATCATCCGATACACAGGCGGGAGCAATGGCCCTCCTCAAACCAACAGGGATGCCAGAGTTCACACAAAAGCTGGCTGCAGGCTTTTGGCCTCATGCCTTTGCTGAACCAGGGCCATGATAGCTCCCTGATTTTAGGATGAGCCCTAAGTCTTTCCTGCAATATCTCATAATAGCGCAAATGGGTAGAGCGTGAGACTCTTAATCACAGAGCCCCACGTTGGGTGAAAGATTCCTACACTGCAGGGGGTTGGACTAGATGATCCTTGTAGCCCCTTCCAGCTCTATGATTCTATGATAAGAACTTAGGATCCCATCCAGTTCCAGTAACGGAAGAATGTAGGAACCATGTAGGAGAGGCAGGGATGGTTGCGGGGTTGGGGGGCAGGATTACAGTGTCAGAGGTTGAAATGGGTGCTATTGCCTTGGCATAGGAAGTTGCCTTTGGCCATGCCAGCGTTGATCACTTGTCCGTTTTGCTCAATATTGGCTGCTGTGATTGACAGCAGTTCTCCCAACATGAGCTTGTTCTTCCTGTGTGTTTCCTATATTTTTACCTTACTCAGAGAAGCAAGGGGTGAGGCCAGAGTCAAGCGAGAAGAACGCCACTCCCATAGCATAAGAATGAGGTCACAATGAAGAGTTAAATATGGAGCTGGCAGCCTTGACTACAGATTTCCTTTCCTTTCATGCTCCCCCCCTCAAGAGTTATTCTTCTAACCCCTTTTATTTTTATTACTATAAATAGATGCAGTCCACTATTTCCTGCGCAATAGAGTTGGACTTAAAAGAGTAGTTGCTTGGCATAAGAATTAATCAGTATATGAAACATTAGTACTTATCACTTTAATATATTTTTAAAAACACACACACACACACACACACATAAGATTTTGAGTTGCAATTTTCCCATGGCGCAGGAGAAGAATGTTGGCTAATGAAGGATAAGAGTTGTGTAGTTAATGCCTTTTATGAAATACTAATGATGAAGACATGTTTGACATGCTGTAAAATACATTTTTCTAATGTGAAGTTTCTGCCTTTTGTTGGAGATGAGACAAAATCCCCAGAGGATTTTAGAATTTGTAAATATAAAATTATCTGCCTCCATGGTTCTCCCCCCCTTTTTTTTAAAGGCTGGCAGAAAGCCAGATTACTTACATTACTGTAATAGATTTGATGACCTCTGACTTCTGCTGTGGAGAAGTACATTGAATTTTTCATTACATCAGAGGATGCTGAAAGCAAAAAACTCAGAATACTAGGCACTAGTATTTAATTCAACATTTAGCCAAGCAAAATCTTTCTCCTCCCCCCACCCCCGCTGAAAGGGGGGGGGGAGTACCCACAATTAAATGTAATGTATCTCTGTGTCAGGATTAATAAAACACTGATTTGTTCATCCAGCTCGTATTGATTTTTAAGTTGCCTTTATTTATTTTTTTAAAAAGGATAATCTTGCTTTTCATAGTCATTGAATTTAATCAGAAGCTCAGTTGATGGCAAAGACTTCCCTACTGTTTCTGCTCTGGGCTGGAAAATGTTATTCTTGTATTATTCCAGTGGAAAAAATAGCCCCGTGCTGTTCAGAAATCTGCTGCCTGCAGAAGGATTGTTCTTTAATACGCTACTGCTTACACATTCTCGTTATGTTAATTATCCTATAAATAATGCATTTTATTAATCTGAATGTAGGCATTGCGTTCATAATAAAGGCATGTTCCACCCCCACCCTGCAAACCCAAACTCTGGGTTACGTGGAAGTAAATGCCCTCCTCTTGCTGTGTACTCCCTTCTTCTGCATTTCCTCTGTAGTCTTACTCTTCGTCAAAATTTAGACTGTAATCTCCTTGAGGGCAGAAATCTGCCTTTTTCTTCTTCTTTTTGCTTATGAAACTCCGCAAAGCAGAATGCATATTGATGATATTCTTATGCGTAACAACAACAACAGCGATGGTTAAACCCACATCCCCATTCTTAGGCTTTCCGGCAAGATTGCTTCTTACGAATACAGGAACTCTTCTCCCAACATCTGACACTGAAAACTCTTTCAAAGTCTAATATTTTTTTTTGTACATGAGGGTTTATACGGATTGTGGTTCATTTTTTCTGTTAATGTTTGCAAAACACCTTCTTTTATCTTGCACCAAGATTAATTTAAATCTCCTAAGCGACAGCTATTTAGCACAAAATTGAGCTGCTCATTTCAAGCGTGTTGCATTCTGTGGGGGAAGTTTTAAAGCAGAGAATCATATTCTGCCTGATTTGGAGAATATTGACCTGCAGTTGACGAAATACAGTTGACTAAATACAATGTGTGTGTGTGTGTGTGTGTGTGTGTGTGTGTGAGAGAGAGAGAGAGAGAGAGAGAGAGAGAGAGAGAGAGAGATGTTCTAATAGTATGTTAGCTGAAGGTTTGAATGTTCCACCAGCTTTATTTCCCTTGTACTATAACAGCTTCTAATAATCAAATGATAAGATCACATCCTGCGGGTAATTGTGTTGTACCGTGACAGGGCAACTGAAGGCAAGGAAGGGTGGGGGGACCACAGAGTGAAAATTCTAGCAAATGGAAACCTCTCTGTCAACTTGCAATTGTTCATAGCGTTAGGCTTCATTTTAATCCTCCTAAGCTCTATGCCTACTTTGCTTAAAAAACCCGAAAACCAACAACCCCACCTTGTTACTGTAGAGAAATAGCATTGCATTAGAATTTTCTGTCCAGGGGTGGGGAGCTGATGCAAGTAGAACAAGCCGTCCTTGTGTTTTGATTCAATTTTTACCTTAGTCATGCCTCTCTCCAGATACAAGAAACATTTAATTCCAAATTTCCTGCTGTTGGCGCTAGGCATTTGACCAGCTATGTGAAATGTATTTTTGCCACAGTAGCCTCTGCCAACTGCTGAGCTCAGTGAAAAAAACAAAATCACAAAAATGGAAACAGCAGGCCCGTCCTCCTGTAACGTTGAACTCTCATCAGCCATGACTCCTAATTATCCTCTGACCTAATGAGTTCCAGGGATTTATATGGCAACAAAGAGGCAGGATGCTGTTGTCTTTTTGGTGGTCAAATTTAAAACTGACACAAAAGGGTTTCTCAGAAAGAGTGCTAACAGTGATTAATCTTATCAGGGTTGGCCTTTGTCCCGTTTCTGCTTTAACCGCCGGGATAATCACACAGAATATTTTATTTAAAAGGCCTAGTGGTGGCGGAGTATCATCCTCTAATTTTAAAGCTATGAGCAGCTTTTGAAACATTTACCGACGAAATATGTAGATTTCAAATGGGCTGCCTGTTCCCATGGCAACCAAACAAAGTCAAACAATCCTTTCTGCAGTGTTAACAACTATTGCCACCAAAAAAAAACCAACCAAGTATTTTGGTTAAATCTGATTCTTTAAATATTTAACACATGGCAGAAAAAGATATAAATATTGCTCTGGATGAAACCCAACCTCGCCTCCTCTTGCTTCAAGTCCCAGGCACGGGAAAAGATGTTCAAGGGTGCCTTGAATATTTTGTGCTTGTTACAAATGAAATTTAGCAGCCTCAAGTATGAACAAGATTGTATTTCTTTCTCCCCCCCCTTTTTTTTATTCTGCCTTGTTATGCTTCTTTTTTTATTACATAAACATTAACCGTAATGTTACAGTGGGAAGCAAGTATTTGGCAAAGTCCGTATTATTTTGCTAAGCCTGCATCGAGAGAGCTGTTTTCAGTTTTAGCAGCTGTAACATGTTTAAACTCAGTTTGTAATGGGATCTGAGGACCTGCATTCCCCTTGGGCATTGCTTTAGCTTCATTACTGGCCAGCTGCCAAATTCAGGGCTCAAAAGTATTATTCACGCCTCTCTGCACATACCCATGTCAGAGCATGCTCAGTTCATGAATTTTGTTTCTAATATGGCATAAATTAGGTTTACTTTTTAACATAATTTATGTTGTATTTTATTAAAATGTGAAATACTATCATCACAAGCAAGCTAATCCCGGCTCTCTTGAAGCCAAACTGTGTTTGAACATCTAAATTAAAACTGGATGGCTTGGAGCTGATTCTGGAATAACAAAAAAAATCTGTGCCTGAACAAAAAGAGTTTTCTATCTTGAACTCTTAGATTAAGCTATAATTAAAGAAGTCTGATATTTGAACAGATTAATGCTGTTTAAAAAGCAACGTCCATTTTCTTCAACAGATACCTATTGTTGGGGTTTTTTTAAAAAAAAATGTTTGCCATACTAAAGTTCATATTTTTAAAAGTCAGAGTCTTGCATTATTCCTGCTATGAGTCATTCATTAATCATGTTTAATGCATTATAAGAACTTTAATCACTGGAGCTGAATGGGTAAGCCAACCCATTCTTTTTAATAACACTGCTTATTTACCCTCATTTCAAGAGGGGGGGTGGGAATCAGATTGAAGCATCTCTGTCTCCTCCCCCAAGCAATTTTTCCATGGTTTGAAAGAAAAAACTCTGTAATTAAAATTCTCTAATTGTCTCTTAAAATCGTTTTTGTTCCTGCCCACTGTGCTAACTGCCACCTGGTAGACACTGCTTGCCCTTTTCCCCCTTTCCCTAGAGAAAGAGGAATCTTCTTGCTCACAAAATGGGCCCTTATGATATTCCCCTAAAAAAGAAGAGGAGGAAATCTATGCTAGTACAAGGTTTCTATACCAGTTGGACTACAGTTCCCATCAGCCACAGTCATGCCCAGGGGCCAGGCATGATAGGAGCTGTAGTCCAACAACATATGGAGGGAAAAACAGCTTGGAGAAGATTGTTCCATCTTCTGATGAAACCGTATCTTGCCCACAGGATACAGGATACAAGATGATACAGTCCAGAAAAGCTGATGTTTGGTGGTGGAGGGGCCACATCCCTCTTCCCCAGCTTCTTAGATTATATGTGCAACCCTCTTGGGCTGAGTTTTGTCTTCAGCCCTTCCCATTGCACTCTGCTCCTCTAGCTTCTGACTATGCAGGTAGCGCTGAGAATCCAAATAGTTATGGGAAAGCCCTCCGGGGATTGCAGAGGGGAGAAGGCAAAGGATATCTAGAGGCAGTGGTTGGAAGGGAGCTAGCATGTCTAGTCTGCACTGTTTTGGAGGCTGATTTAAGGACTTCAGACCCAAGACCTGAGCTGACCCATGTGAGGTTCCTTAAGACCTGTTCATGTCGCAGTCCACTCTGAGGTTCCAGTTTATGTACAGTTGGGATTATTTGCTATTTTCTGTACTTCCAGGGTATATATAGCACTGCTGTCGGGAAGTTCTGTAACTCAAGTCGGTTGCTGTTTAAACAGGCCAAAGAACTAAATACAAAGTATTTCCATTAAAATCAATTTAAAGTAGTGGGGGAGATATGCAGCTCATCTCCAGCGACTCCATTTGGCTTCATAATCTCATTTATCTCAATGGATTTTTTTAAAAATGTTCTGCTTGTTGTCACTTGTTGGACCTGATCCAGCTAAAGTTGCTTATGGCTAACACTGCAATCCTATAGGTGTGTACTCAGAAGTAACTTTAATAAGACCGACTTCCAGGAAAGTGTGAATTGGAGTGCAGACTAAATTGAACTTATGTGACCTAATTTAGTATCAGCTAACCTGTAAGTTTCAATAGGACTTGGCCACAAATAAATTGAAGTGAATCAGAGCCATCCCATTTTTTAGGTTTACACATATTGTATACCTAAACACGTAAAGTGTGAATATTACAGATGTTTAGGAAAGTGTGTATCATCTGAGAGGTTGGCAAACTCAGCTTTGTGGTTGCAAAATGTGTGAAAGACAGAGGAAATAATTTGATTCAGCAGCAGTTAGGAGAAAGGGCTTCCAAATCCAACTGCACATCTTTGACTTCTAGTTTTGAGTGGTTTTTTTCTTTCTTTCTTTCAGAAAACAGTTTTTCACAATGAACTTCTTACAGCCATTTCTTTTATTTTATTTTGGTCTTTTGGGTGAGAACTTCTAGAACTGATCAATTATTCGTTCTTTAGATTAATCCTGCCGTATGAGAGATTTATTAAAGGAGAAGAAGATAAGCCACTGCCTCCTGTGAAACCTCGAAAACAAGATAATGTCGCCCAGGAGGGGGAAAGTAAGATAAAATTGTCTGGAACAAAACGCATCAGAAATGAACACCAAAAGAGCAAGAAAGAAAAAGACAATGCACAGAAACCCCAGGATGCACCCGAGGTTAGTTTCCTTTCCCCGCTTTCTTCTTTTCATTAACTTTTTCATTCTGCAGGTGCTGCTTTGATCGCATAATGTCCAGAAATCATCTTTTGAACCAGGGCTCACGCAAACAAATCCTCTTTTGGGGCTGGGCCACATGTCACTTTTTACTGACATGGCGTCTTCAGGGCCTAAAAAGACACGAGAGTGTATACCTATGTGTTCCAGTGTGCACAGAATCCATTATGTGTCCCTTGTGGGCTCAGAAGTCCCCTTTCTGCAGAACCCGGGTTGGTATTCCCCAGGTCTCTCGTAATATGCAGCTAAGAATTCTGATGTTGTACGTACAGTGGTACCTCGGATCACATACGCTTCAGGTTACATACGCTTCAGGTTACAGACCCTGCTAACCCAGAAATAGTACCTCGGGTTAAGAACTTTGCTTCAGGATGAGAACAGAAATCGTGCTCCGGCAGCAGGAGGCCCCATTAGCTAAAGTGGTGCTTCAGGTTAAGAACAGTTTCAGGTTAAGAACGGACCTCTGGAACGAATTAAGTACTTAACCCGAGGTACCACTGTACATACTTTATTCATTTCAAACATCTTAACGTTAAGAATAATGTAGGGGGAAAGGTCCTTAGTTTACTCAGAAGGACTGAAGTATAACTGATGGTGATTTGACTTGTGTGATTATGGAGGGCATGTAAGTGATAACAGAGATGCCACCTCTGGAAAGGTCGTCAGTACATGTGGTACATGGGCAGTTGTGGGGTGTGTGCGCCATGTGGCTGGTAATGTCTTACGGCTTCCCATGCCTTCCACACAGAAGAACCAGGAAGTATCCAATGGAAATGACAAGAAGAGAACCAGGCTCAAAGACACTTGAGAGTAATGCGCTTTTTATTATTGTCCAGTGCACCTTGGCCCAAATAGGCCTTACTCAGGGATATTTCTACCATAACCAACCACATGGCAAAATACAAAGTGTTTAGAGTTTTCTTTAAGGAAGGTGATAATGAGGGAACTGGGTTATGTTTTAAGCAAGACTTGCTCATTGTTGTCCTATTTTTTGTAGAAAAGCCACTTTGGAAGGCCTGTTTGGGCCAAAACTCTTTAGCGTCTTTAAAATTGGTTCTCCTTTTCTGTTATTTCCATGGACTTGACCTCCAAAGCCTGGGTTAGAATATATTTTTTATACAACCACAGTCTTTGCAATAGCGTCTTTGGAGCATTTCCCTCACCCACCCCTGCTCCTTTAAAAAAAAATTAATTGTAAACTGAGACATATTTTGAAAAGGCACAATCTTTATTAAAATACACATAAAGAGGGCATGCAGTCTCTGTTTAAGCAACTGCTAGATTGCAACAGAAATTGCCAAAAGCAAGGAAATACAAGTTAAGTCTAGCATTCCATTCCTTGTTCATCCCTTTGTGCCTTGTTATTTATTGCAGGGAGTTTGGATCAGCGAGTTATGTTACATACCATATGTGCTGCAATAGAAGCTAAGCACAACGTAACAAGCCAGCGATGGAGTGTCAATCTAAACTTTGAACTTCCTTGCTTTTGTTGTTTAGTATCTCAAATTTCCTGCGACTTAAACTGCAGTTATTTTTTATGTGAGTCGCAGGTCAAGTTCTCAGATGGAGAGTAGAAAGTGCACAACACAAAATGCAATTATGTGGGCTTCCGACTGCAAGAACATAGCAGTGTAATTCTTTTCTCCCGTCAGTCAGTAATGTTGGATGTTCTTGATATCAAATTCTCACAAATGTATGAGGGACCTCAGAAGGCTTTTAAGCAAATCATTTTTCATAAGTTTGAAAAATATAATTCCTCTTTCCCTCACATATGAAAGCAGCATGTAAAAACTATCCCACTTTTGTTGTGCCTTTTAGGTTGGGTAACTGAATTGGATCATTGCTGCATTTATGTTTGCAGTTTATTTGTAAGCCGTTTAGAGCGACTCCTTTGTGGTGGGGAAAAGTGGGTATAAATCTTTTAAATAAGAAATATTTGTTTGTGGGGTGCAATATTATTTTGGGATTTGGGGCAGGGGGCTGGTAAGCCGACAAATTTGGAAGCAAGAGAGAGGGGAGTAGTGGCATTTGCAGGTCTTTTGTAGCTAATGTTGGTTGGGGTAATATGGAAAGTTATTAAAGAGAGTGGGCACAAAACCCACACAAATTAAGTGCAACCAATCTCATGGCAATCCCTGAGACTTAAGTTAGTCACAACCCACTTATTGCTTTCAGGGGGACTTAGGACTTGCCCACACTGGGGCAAATGTGGAATCACACCTCCCCCCCCCCACTTCAAATGCGGGTTTCCTCCCATCTTGGCCATTTTGGACTTTCCGGGGACTGAAAAGCCCTGCATTCTCTTATAAGATGATGCCCTGCTGCATACATACATACAAACAGGCATGCATGTATCATCTAAGGAGAAGAAGAGTATTCTATGTTTCTTCAGAAACATAACAAATTTATGAAAATTCTATTGATTAATTATTAGAGTGATAAAAACTGCCTTTCCTGATTAGCCAGGGACACATTTTTGGCCACTTCATCTAAGCCAGGGATGTCCAACCAGATCCCTGGCTGATCCTGGTAGATTGCTGGTTCCTTGTCGTGCACAAAAAGTTACAGGGGAAAAGCTTAAAAACTCTGCAATCCTCCTTCCAAAAAGCTCAACAACTCTGGGCAATCCACACACGCTCCTCCTCCCTCCAATGACAATGTGTAGATCACTGTCAGTTTTGATCACAGTCTCTTGGGAACTGAACATGCCTGATCTAAGCTATTGGCTGATCATTGCAGTCCTACCATATATGTGTGTGTTTGTGTGAATTTGTGGTGCATACATCCAACGTCCTGCAGCTCTGCCCTATCTAACCAGCTTCAGCATACCAGTTTACCAGGAAGCTGGACTACCTGCACGTAGTAATAGCTTTTGTGTCTTGTGGAAGCCTGATTCGCTAAGGCTGTTTTAAAACTTAGCAGGCGGCAATCCCAGGCCTGGCACCAGTAACCAACCAGGTTGTGGACTGGCCGAAGCGCCCACCAGCCACACCGCCACACAGCAGCTTCCCTGCAACACCCTCCTCAGATGGTTTTCAGAGGTGGCGAATGTAAGCTGAGCCCCCATCCACAGTGGCCACCAGTCATTTCAAGTAACCCAAAATGCCATGCCCCGGCCCATCAATCTATGAAATGGTAACTTACCCATCTTAACTGCCCTGGGTTTTGAAATCAGTTTTCAGTGCTGTGCGTGAAGTTTTTATTAGGCTGAAAACAGTCAAAAGAACCCAGTGTGCATGTTGAAATAATAAGCATACATCTCTCTTGATTATGATCTGCCTTCAGGCTTCGTGTTTCTGCAAATATGTGAATAGTTCCCATTTAAAATAATCCTGTAAAAGTACTCCAAGTGGTAAGATTTTTAACTTGACACATCCTGAGAAATATGCACTTTCAAATATTTTTCAAGAAATGTTTTTCAGCGTGAACAATGAGGGAGAAAGCTATCTTGTAATGACTCATAACTGTTTGTGTGAGCATGCTGTTAATTGGTTACAGTTCAGTTTAGCATTACATTTGACTCTGTTTTGTTATGATGGCTGTAACTGAGTACAAGATGAAATATTATTATTCCTCTCGTACATGCTGCTGTAGCACAACTGCAAGCTCCTATCAAAGTGTTGCCCAACCAGAGAGAGAGAGAGAGAGAGAGAGAGAGAGAGAGAGAGAGAGAGAGATCCAGTTATTAACTATCAGTTTTTCTCCGTCTGCTTTGCTCATCTGTCTGGTATTTTCCTGTAATTGTATAAGCTCTGGAGGCCAATGTTAGAATTTTCGCAAAAGGGCTAATGATGATATTTGGACTGCAAAAGGCATCTTTTACTTTGAGTTTCTTTGCGGAAAAAATTATGGAAACAGTCACAATGAGTAACGGACACTTTAACTAATAGGAAATAGAAAAACCCAAACACATAGGAAAATTTAAAAGCAGCTGCAAAGACGTAAATCTTGGAGAAGATTGTGATGCATTGGCTGCCTTGCATCCATCTCTCACATGACGCCCTCTAATGCAGCATTTAGATAATAACTTTCCGATGCCTCCTCTTTACAGCTGAGAAAGAGAGAAGCGGGTGGGGTGGGGGGTGTTAACAATAATAATAGAAGAGCTCAGACAACGTCGCTGCTTTATGACTGCCTTCTACTAAGAGGCATGCCGCAAGAGAATGACAGTAATTTTGAAAAGGGTTGTCAGTCAGCTGTATCACAGATGGAGCACTCTAATGACCTTCAAGGTCACAGTTCATTCGTCTACATAATGGAATGAATAGGGAGAATTGAGTGCACAAGCTTTATTAATGAAGGAGCATAAAGAGATGGAGCCTCATTGGCTATAACTCAGGAAAGCTATATCTGGAAGAGGGCAAAAATGCTCTTGCTGCATGTTGACAACTTTATTCTAATCTCTAAATAAAAGAAGCCCAAATGAGCCACAATGCCAATTGTTTCAGAACGCGTCAGCGAAGCTTTGCTCCCCGCCCACCCACAGACTTCATTTTATATATTTTCATGGGGGGGGGGATTCATTTTGGTAAGCGCTGGTTTTAGTAGTGCCAAGAGATCAGGTCTAAAATAAGAGAGATCCATTTGTTATCTCTGTTTTTATGATGTTGTTTTACAGTGTTCATGTTGGTTTATACTTTGTGCATGCACCATTTTTAAATCCTAAGTAGCTTAGAAATACTTTTTTAATAAATAATAAATAAAAGTCAAGTCAAGCATGCTTGGGAGTGCGTGTTTTAAATATGGAAAACAATCTTAGATCTTTCTAAATGCCATTGTCAACACAGCGGTGGTCCTCTTAACTAAAAAATGGCCTCAGCATAAACGCTGCCTAGTCAGCATATCAATGGAGCCTATTTTATGCTGCCTGGTAACGAAATAAAACAAAGAATCACCTATGACTTATTAAGACATTTGTAATTATACTTTAATGTTTACAATACTGCCAGGGTAGATGTCTGTGTTGAAATGTGATAGTGGCTATTAAAGCGTTTGGTGCTCAACATGATGGACAAGTTTGTTTCCGAGAGATGCCACTATGTCTTGGTTGAGAATTTCATGCCTTTCATGCTACAGTGCTTTCTTACACTTCTCCATTAAAATGTTTTATTAGGCATCATCGGAACAAGAGAAAGTTCAAGAATGTCCAGACCAGAAAAGCTCATCTGAGCTAACTGTCGCAGAGGAGATGAAGCTGCCTGTAGAAGAGTCCCAGGTTTCTCCACTAGATGTAACTGGGATGCCATCATTGGAAAATACAGACTTTGAAGAGGTCAGTTCAAACAGTGAGGAAGTCAAGGAGGAGATGCCATGCAAAGATTCTGTCTCCAGTGCTTTGGTGTCCCCAGAAGATGATGAGGTCTTGAATTCCACAGTCGGGAAAATCCCCAGTCTGTCAGAGGACCCAGATGAGGTAAAGCAGGAACAAAGAGTTCACTGTCTCACAGACGACCTAGAAAGTAGTGCCCAAGAAATTCCATTTAATAACTTTCCCACTATCCAACTCCCACTTCCAAGTCAAAGTGAGATGGAAGACGATAAACTCCCAGAGATGGCGGACTACATTGCCAACTGCACGGTTAAAGTGGATCAGTTAGGAAATGAGGACATACACAATGCACTGAAACAGAGTCCCAAAGTCCTTGTAGTACAAAATTTCGACATGTTCAAAGAGAAAGAAGTGCCGAGTTCCCTTAATGGTGAGCCTGGTTTCAGCTGCACACCACTGCTCTACTCCAAAGGCAACCCGGGCATCATGTCACCTCTGGCAAAGAAGAAGCTCTTGTCACAAGTCAGTGGAGCAACCCTCTCCTGCAGCTACCCTTACGGCTCACCACCACCTTTGATCAGCAAGAAGAAATTAAGCAGCAAAGAGGACCTGTTGTCAAGCATGCCACAGGCTTCCCATGCCTCTGGGATGGATGCTGCGGCACTCAGCAGGCCATCTGTGATCCAACACGTACAGAGTTTCAAACCCAAGAATTCGGACGAGAGGAAGTCTGCTAGTGAAACCTACAGGCACGAACTGCTACTCAAGAAAACAGATTCTGAATGTTGCGATTTCACCAAACAACACCTGAGTGCTCTGGCCGAATCCTATGCACTAAAGTCGGAAATCCAGGACATGAAAGATAGAATGAATGAAAAAAGGGCGCTGCACCACTCCCACATGCCTGCTTTCTTGGCAGACTTTTACTCATCTCCTCACCTGCACAGCCTTTACAGGCACACCGAACACCACCTTAATAATGAACAGACGTCAAAGTACCTCCACCGAGACATGTATAGAGATACGGAAGCCCTTTCCATGTTCCCTCAACACAAGCACCAAGACAAGCGAAGCTTAAGCTACCACCCGCCTCTCCATCAGCCGGAGAAAAAGAGCCCCATGGAAGCCTCTTCTGATGATCAGCCGACAGATCTGAGTCTTCCTAAAAGTACTCCCAAACAGACTGCAAAAGCTCTGGGGTCATCTTCCCTCTTGCATGCTTCGGTGGAGAGCAAAAGCATATCCCAGTTCCAAGCCTTGAGCGGCCAGCCTCTGAGCATAGACTGCAACCCCAAAGCTTGTCGTGTTTCTCCAATGACGGTGTCGGCCCCCAAGAAGCACGGCGAGCCTCTTCTCAGGACCAACAAACAGCAGACCCCAAGGAAGATGGAGGGCATGGGCCACCCCATCCTAAGCCACAAAACCAATGCTCAAACCATTGGGGCAGCTCGGCCTCTGAAGCGCAGCCTGGAGGATTTGGACAAAGCCATTTCGGAAAAGAAGATCCGAGCAGTCTCGCCCCTGCGCTTACCAAAGGAAGCCCCTGCAAAAGACAAGGGTCTCGAGCAAGAGGCCGAGGGCAGCAAATCAGCACACGTCCTCCCTCCCGGCGGCATGCTGGAGGGCCACAAGTTTCCCCTCTCCAGCCCCATCTTCACAGGCTTGTACCCAGGGACATTGTGCAGCAGCCTGAGCAACCGCATCCCAGCTGGGTATTCTCATCCTCTACAATACTTGAAAAATCAGGCAGTGCTTTCTCCGCTAATGCAGCCTTTGGCTCTCCACTCGTTCATGGTGCAAAGACAGTTCCTTACGTCCCCTGGAAACTCACAGCAGCTTTACAGGCACTTAGCTGCAGCCACACCTGTAGGAAGTTCATATGGCGACCTTTTGCACAACAACATTTATCCTTTGGCTGCTATCAATCCTCAGGCTGCTTTCCCGCCTTCTCAGTTGTCTTCTGTACATCCGAGCACAAAACTGTAAATCCTCCCTTGGAAAACAACAACAAACAACTACATTCCTTTTAGCCTGTGATGTCTTGCAAAATTTAAACAAAAAGCCGATTATTTGTGTTAACCAATAAGCAGTTTTGTCCCTCATTGCTAAAGGCTTCAGAGTTGATCGAGGGTCAAGCAAGACAGTCGATTCGCCTGGGCTTTGTTTTTTTACTTTGGGCTCCTGCATCTACTCCTCCATGGTCATTTCACATTGCAAAGAAGGTTCGCAAAAGTATCTGTATCATGCGGAAAACAAGAGTCAGAGAAGAGCAAGGGGAACATTAGGCTCCACCCCCCTTATCTTGGAGGAGAAAAAAGGTGTTTGTTTGTTTGTTTGTGTCCCCCCCCCTTAAAAAAGAGTGGGTTTTGGAGCATTTCAAGTAGAAAAAGAGGCAGGTCTGATGAGAGAGAAAGTGGAACAAGCAAATGATCTACGGATATTGCTTCTTTGGGTACCATTTTGTTTTCTGACTTTTCAGATTTCAAATCAATGCAATGTATAGCAGAAACTTCATAGCATTTCATCTTAACACTATCAAAACAGGAAAAGTAAACACTGTCCAATTAGACTTTACATATCTGCTTCAGAAACAAAACAAAAGAATCTCCAGCGTCAAGTTCATTTGTATAATTTATGCAAGTTATTTTCAACTTATCCTGTGCTCTGTTTAATTTAAAAGAACAGTCTCTTTTCATTTGCAACCTCTTTTTGGTAAAAGAAAAAAAGGCGCTGGTTATTGAGGGCTTCTTTTTTTAATGTGTTTATATTTTCCCCCTTCCTTTCCCCCTTTCTGCTTATGTTTTTAGAGCAGCTTTTTGGGTGGTAATGTCATTGTTTACAAAACAAAAGCATCCTTTTTCAATGAACCTTTCCAATGGAGAGAGAAGCATACTGTAGATCACACAATTGCAGCTGAGTCCAAACATCAGTTCCTTCTCAAGCGACTAGATCCTTCAAAGGTGCTGAGCGTTCCCCTCACCCATCAAAATGGTTCTCTAATTGTTCATACTTTGCTGTTTTACTGGCCACTGGGATCTGGTTTTCCTGTATCATGGTCTGTGAATTTGTTAAGAATTGTACTTAACCTTATCTAGGCTGTGAAACTGTCCTGCATACCAGAAAGGAAACATGCTTAGGAGACTGTGCTGGCAACAAGTTACTCAATAACATTGGTGTTCTAAAGAACCTTCATTGTGGGCTGTTAAACTATTTCAAGAATTTCAGCCGTTAGGAGAGAAAGAAGGTGAAGCATTTTAGTTAAAGATGGTCTGGATTCTGTGCTGCTGAAGTGAGATGGGTGAGAACGTATAAACGTTCTGAGAAAGATAATAGCAAGGAGCTGTTCCAAATCTGGAAGTCAGTCTTTTGAGGGTCACCTTTGGGCTATGAACTGGTCGAACTCTTGCTTGGTGGAGTCCTCCTCCAAAGTGCTGAACATCCCACCTTCTTCCAGCAAAGTATTCTGACCATGTGGCTTGGACTCAAAACAAAAATGGCAGCTTAATCTACAAACCACTTAAGCCCGGTTTTACTTGACTTTGACTCTCTGGTCCTATTGAACAAAAGTTCCATGCCAGTGGCATTTCTGAAGCCTGAGCCAGAGTACCCTGTTGACTCTCCTGAGAGTCTTCCTGCTGAAAGCTAAAAATTGCCTTGAGATATTTTGCTGGAATGAGCTAGGGTGCTCAGATCATTGCAGGGTCAGGACCGCAGCACAAAGGGCAGCAGCTGAAGTATAAAAGGGGATATATTTTGGTGTGAGGAAAGGCTCGAAGAGCTGGCAGGCATGGCTCCACCCACTGACTTGCTACTGTGCAAGCTTGGAGGCTTTAGAGGAGCACTCAAGGGCCCTTTTAGTGCATGCACACACCCCTTACACACCCATGGGAACAGCAAGAGTAAGAGTCCTACCCTTATAGATTGCAGCTGGCTGCTCACTCTCATTTGCTTTGGCCTTGGCTTGTGCATGAGCACCTGAGGTGCAAAAGGGAAGGTTTCATTCAGCCTGTATTGCTGTTCCTCTTGGGAGGGAAAGGTGTTCGAAGAGCCCTTTGTCAGCGGCTTTGAGTGAGCAGCTGAGGGCTTTCTAGGAGCCCTTTGCTGAAGCTTCCATTGCTGTTCACGCAGGGACATAACCTTGGTGTAGAAAGCAAGCACCCAATGTGTGTAATCAGAACACTTGAAAGCTGGTGCTAAGGTAGGAAGCCCCCAGGACCGTGTGCTCTGGCCCCATCTCATATTCCTCTCTGACACCGTGTACCAGCACAAGTGATGTTTCCCACCAGAGAGGGAGGAAATGTCAGGTGCTGCCGTGAAGCTGGCTTTGTTCAAATCAAAGAAACAATGCCAGCTTCCACTCGTTTTGGTTCCGGTGTCTCTCGTGGATTTGCTGAGTTTCCACCTCCCATTCAGGAAGCATCAAAGGCAGCCCAATATGTTGAGGCTGCCCCATACCTCTCTGCCATCATCGCTGGCCACACAGCATGGCCATGGCAGCCCACTGAGCACTTGGCTCAACAGCGATCAGCTTGAGTTGGTGGTGGGGCAGGTCCTCCCCATGAGGCTAAAATGCAGCCCCACACCCCAGTCACAAGGTATAATTTGAAGAGTGACAAGTCCGCAAGTGAAGCTGGTGGGTTTGGGTTTTTTCCATGGGGAAAATCAACCTACAACGATGTGGATTTATTTGGAGGAACCTTTCTGTGCTGGGTCTGGAAGTATGGACAGCCACCCAGAGAGGCTGAACTTTTTGAGGCATTTTACAATGTGAAAATCGGTTGTGAGCTGAACCCATCCCAGATTGCAATTCAAATACAGTAATAATCAAAACTACTGGAAACTAGTGGAAACTACTTAAGCAACATCGTGCATGCATGCCAAACATCCTATATTGAAATTTCCTGTGATATGAAGCCAACTGCAATATATAATGTAACCTATTTAATATACAATGGTGGAAAAAAACAACAAAATAATAGACATCTACTGTTAAAGATCGATGTTATCTTCAATTTAACGCTTTTATGTTCTTGTGGTAAAATTATATGAACTGATGATGCATAAGCAGGCTAGTAGACTTTAGAAGATAAATGTGCCAACGCCGACTTTTGCTTTTCTTTTTCCTGCTGTGCTCGGAGCATTCAAAAAAAAACAACAATCACATTCTAAGTTGATCAGATGCCATAGAGGGCATTATTAGTATACAAAAAAATTGCACTAAACCTGACTAATATAATAATCAAGGTGGGGAGGGGGAGGGGAAGTTGGCAGGGTTGTATAAGCCTGCAATGACTGTTAGAATTATGTGCCTGGTTTGGTAATCCAGGATGTAATGCATCTCTGATTTGTTTGGGATAATCTGCATGTAGGGTTGCCTGATCCCCCTTACAGTAAGGGATGTCCCTTGTTTTAAAAGGATTGTCCCTCGTTTTGGAACAGCACACCCTTAGCAAGTCATTTACTGCATGCAGAGGTAGCTCCACATTGCTTACAGTGGTACGCCCCTATCCTACCCCTTTCCCTCCAGTAGAGAGGGTCGCACTGTGCACAAATCCTCTGGCACATACTTAGCTCCCCACCCTCATGAAAGGAATGGGGCTGCCCTCCTGCACAGGAGCTATGCGTGCATATGAGGGTACTTGACTGTCCATTTATTCCAAATCCCACAACCCTAGGATGACTCATTTTTGAAAGTTTGATTTGATAACCATACTGTTAAATCTTAACCTCGTGTGCTTATTTTGTAAGTCTCCAATTTCAGTTTCATGCATTGTTTTGAAAGTTGTTCGGACAGATCACAGTGCAGGGTTAATTGATTCCCCCCCCCTTTTTGTGTGTGTTCCTCTTGCTTTTTTCAATAGGAAGATTGGCTTATTTTTAGAAAGCTCATGATGCATTGGCCAAGATGAGGGTAAATGAAGAGCAATGAGGACATAGCTCATACCATTGGTGGGGTGGGTTGCCTAAGAATGCTTTTTAAAAATCCATGATTTCTATTAAGTATTGCATTTTCCACTGGCAGAAGACTACTTTCTGTGACTTAAATGGGGCTTTGTTTGCTTTGTTTGAGTTCAAGGGGCCTTACTGAATGAAATTGCACAAGTTTTTTTTGTTATTGGTAGATTGGTAAAGAAAACAGTTTAATTGGCAACAGAGTGATAAATCTATTTACCATGAGTTGGTCCCAAGAAATGTTGCAATTCCAACTCACTCTGTTCAGGATTCATTAAAGATTCTGAAGGTTGATGAGATTAAAGACAAAGAAAACCTTTCCCTCCCCCCGATAGAAGCCATTGACATGGGGAGGGGTTTGTGTTGGGTGAGGCCGTTTGCAACCGGATTCTCACTTTAGTAATCAGAAGAGTTTCCCATTTCCATCTGAAGCCCAACATAAAGCTAAGAAGTGTTCCTGGCTTATTGAACTGCTCCATGAATCCTTAAGCACGCAGGCCGCAAGCCAATGAAACCTGTGACTTGAGCCCTGTTTAATATAGTACCTGGAGTAATGGGATTGTTACTGTTTCCATTCCACTCCAGGTAACTTCTGCATCAAGAAAAGCTGAGAGTAATTTTGGCCCCATTTTACACGTTAGCTGGAATGGTGTGATAGTGTAGTTGTTCCTCCGCCACTCAGGGAAATGTCTCTCGGGTGATGCCTAATTGTGTAAGCAGCCCTAACTGGGGGTGGCACTGGAGCAACCAGAGAGGCAGCAGCCGTGCAAGAGTTAAACAGAGCCAAAGTCACTTCTGTCTCACTGTTTTCTTGACTAGTCCCCATATGTTCAAGCTCTGTCCTATTCTGTTGTGTGGCTCACAGAAGCCAGTAGATGGCCACAGAAATAGGTTGTGTGGTGTGTGCCTTTAAAGGGAGAGGTTGGCTTCTACTCACTCGTTATTCCATGTGATCCAATTGTACAGCAATGAGCGTAGTCAAGCCTGGCCCCATTTCACAATTCGTAATGCTTATAGTGGGAAAATATTTCACTGATAATGAGGTCTGCAGTATTGAAACTATCATTATTGAGCACTTAACCGGTGTTAGCTGTAAATGTATTTGATATTTTACATGTATTCCTCCCCTCCCATAGTTTTAAATATGGTCTAACAAAGGCAGCATAATCTACTAGCTGTTTATACTTTGTTTTGAGCGTTCTTTTGTTGTAAATAGTGTATACATTCTTGTGATTCAAGTTATTGTAGCTTATATGCTCTGTAAGGTGATTATTTGTATATAGAAAAAAATGGCCCAGTAATATTATATAGTTTTCCCATTTTTTAAAAGAATAAAAGGGTTACTGAGTAACCTTTCAAATTAAATAAGTTTAAACACTACCAGAAAGAAAGAAAGAAAGAAAGAAAGAAAAGCTGAGCCAACTATAAACACTCAATTTTTGTATGTTTTCCAAATTGTATGTATTAATGCTTTTGATACTGTATTATGTGCCAATAGTTTCCCAATCACATAGCAAGCAAAGATATTTTGTACTTTTTGATCCACTGTAATATTTAATAAAAAATGTTACTATCTGTTTCCTTTTATGTTTAATACATTTGTAAACAGTTTTTTTATCACCCAAGGGATTTCTGTATTCAACCCTTTTAACCTCCCAGCAGCAGCAATCTGGGGACAGCTCGGTCCCCATGCCGAGAGTCAGATGAAAGAAAGGCAAGGTCGCAGTTTATCGGGAGAGAGAAGTTTGTTTACATATAGTCATCTTCATAGATGGAGGAATGGGGCTGGAGAGATCTGTGTGCATTGAAAACGAAAGATAAAACCTCTAGCCCAAAGATAGCTTCAATTTTATGACTAGAAAAGTGAAATTCTGCAACCTATAAACATTCTGCAACACAATTCACACATATTTGCATAATCCATAGATTCCATAGAATTACTTCGCATAACTTATTCTGGTGTTGACAGTTGTGGGGAGATACTGTACTTGGTATTCTTTGATGGAAGTCAACGGATAAGAAGCTGACCTCCATTGATAACTTCAGGTTGAAGAAGAGATTTTCCTGCTTTCAGAGGCATTAGAATGATCCTCCTTTAATAATGGAAAGGGGGATCTAATTTGTTTTAAAGCTTAGCTGGCTAAGTTTACAAAGAGCTACATGTAAGCTGTAATGCGGGTCGTACCCTTTACTGGGTACAAGGGGATCCTCAGAGCATTCCCAAAGGCAAATGGCAGGATTCCCTGTCTGCTCCGCAGCACCATGTGAGTGTGGATCTAGTCTTTTAAGAAACAAACGAGGCTTTGTTCTTATGCAATGCCTTCCATCAAAGGCTCTGAAATAACATGGTAAATATTACACAAGTATGTACAGGCAGTCAAACTGACGCTTGAGTAACCTGGATTTACCAAGGACCAGTAAGGCTAAGATAAAAGAGAACATTATCTCACATCATGAGTCAATCAGTGCGCTACACACACAAAATATTGACCAGCCTGACAGCACGCTGTCGGATAACAACCCCAAATCAAATCTTCATTGTCTCAATTGCAGGGCTTAACAAAAATAATTACTAAGCACATTATTGTTAAAAACAGCAAAAAAAACCCCCTGCCATTACAGTATCAATAACTTATTCTCAAGAAAAAAACGCAGTGGAATCTCACCTCGATTAGGCCACAACATGGGTTTCCAGGTATTTGCTACTCCAACAGCAAGCCATGCCCAAAACAATGTCAGAATATGCATCCTAAAAAACATCATTTCAAGGTGATCAGCAAAATTTAAGTAGTTACAGAATTACTGTTTTCCTAGGCCTTTCATGTTAATAAACTCAGTACAGTACTGCAGTAAGATTAAACCATCTAATGATTTTGGGCCATGCAGTCTGATCACATCAATGGGCCCCCAAATTATTTGTCATATTTTTTTTTATTCACTACATTTGATGCCCTACCTTTCTGCCAAGAAGCATATGGATCTACTTCCCTTTCCTCCTGCACCAATCTTTTCTCTTTTTTTATCATCTTCAAAACAATGCTATGCTGCAGATTAGGCTGAAAGACCTCACTGGTTGCTGGATTGTGGCTATTCTGGTGCATAAAAAGTGGAAACGTTTGGCCACAAGATGGCATCATGCACATTTTTTGCCCTGTGACCAACAAAAACACCAGCCAACCAGACAGCTTTTAGAGAAAGACTTTTACTACTTCATTTGTGAAACCCGTAATCCTTTTCAGAATGTTTGATTCCCCAGACACGTTTTTAAATGTAAAGAACACCTCAGTCTGGCGAGGGAAATCCATGTGCACAAGCAGCACATCTGGATGCCACTGCACAGCTGTGGGCACATTCCCCAGCCCATCTCACAATGCTCATTCAGGCCTCATTGATATGACTGGATGCACATCCCTGTACCCAGAGCCACCCGTTGGTGTACACGATTTGTTTCGCTCACATCTGGAGCTGGCCCACAGCCAGCCCTTTCAGAGATTTCTGAATGGGCAAGAGCTGGCCTGTTTAACCATTAAAGACAGAAGAGACAGCATGCATGTGCTTAAAAAGCAACCCCTGCATTATTGCACACCCTACGTTTTAAAACATTCATTTGTCCACAAAGCATTGTTTTAAAAGCTTTTTAACAAGGGGAGGAGGGGCTGGTATTTAAAATATCGAATCATTCTGTGAATAGAAACAGGCGGTGTTGTTTGGGAATTGTAGCTCTGTGAGGAGTAAACTACTGTTTACTGCTCACAGCTACAATTCCCAGGATTCGGGGGGGGGGCATTAAATGCAGAGTATGTTTTTGCAGCTCAGGCACAGGCACTCATTATGTTCCATTGCAGAAGCAAGAGCCTGGCTGCATCCCCATCCCCTTTTGTTTTGTTGCTTACTTTTTAGGAACACAGGAGTAGCTCTGCTGGATCAGACCAAAGGCCAATTCGGAAGTGGGGGGGGGGATGGCTGCTGTGTCCCTCCTCCTGTCCTAGCCAGCCCGTTCAGCATGCATCCCCTTCCCCCACCGCCCGTGCCCTAATTTGAAGATGAGACTCCTGGTCAGGGTTATTTTAGCAGTGCAGTGCCAAATGTGATGAATAAGTGGAAGTCTGTTCAAGGAACAGCAGCTCCTAATGACTGCACAGCAGCCAAATCTCTCTTTCTCTGTTGTCCAGTAATTCCCAAATGGAGAATCAAAACCGTCTATAAACAGAAACTGCTACAATTGCAGTTTTGCTTGAGAGAGAGAGAGAGAGAGAGAGAGAGAGAGAGAGAGAGCGCTTCCTTTGCTGCACAGATTAGGAACTAATGTAAAAATTTCTGTGCCTTTTTTTTAAAAAAAAGAAAAAACGCCTTACAGCATCTGCCCTCTGTAGGGATTTCACATTCCAGCAAATGCTTTTGTTGCAGGATTTGGAGATGCTCTCCAACAAGCCCCGGGGCTGATGGTTGCCATTAGGAAAAGACACTTTTATTATTCAGAGAAGATATCATAGGATTGAGCTCTTTGTGCACCGTGATGTTTATTGATAGAAAATAGAAAGTTGGCCAGCGCAGTTATTGACTGACTGCATAAGGGAGACGGTCGGAGCATAAACGCTGAACCCAGGAAGAGCCCAGTCTTTGTCCAGCTGCTGTGCCCTATTCCTTTGAGGGAACCAGCCAAAATAAAAAAACCAAAAAATGAACAGCTACAAACTGACAGATAACATTTCAGACTTACTGTTAGACCATAAATCTTGACATTAATTTTTGACAGGCTTTTACTAGCAAATATCCGCTTACATGGGAAGCTCTACTTATACTCAAAGAATCGTGTGCTAAAATATTTAAAACTAGCTAACCCTTAAAAAAAAAACAATCACACCTCTCAAACACAGCTAATAATAGCAGTAGGATCTCGGTACCTTTTAAAGAAAAAGCTGCCTGAAATAGGCTTCAAGACCTGCAAAGGAGAAGGAAGTAATTGTGCTGTGCGTGTGTTTGGAGTCAAGCACCCCAGAGGAGGAGGTCCCAACCCCTTCCCAACAGCTTCTTGGCCACAGGACTCACCAAACCAGGAACTGGTGCAGACTTCCTAGGTCACACTCATAGTCTCACTCTTCACGACTGCACTCTACAGCTCAAGCGAAATCTGTCTCCCAGTTTATTTATTTTTGCTTAAGCAATAGTCTGCATTTCTTTAAACCATAACGTGCCCCTCAAGACTTTAGTCATATCTCAGGGATGTATAACAAACCTAAATAAAACTAAAGTGACCCCCCCAAAATGTGAATGATATTGCTAGAAATACAAATATTTTTCACAATAGACTGAGGACTACTCAAAACAGCAGATCTGATATATGGTCCCTAGGAGGAGACCTCGCTGAATTCATTCAATGCAGCAATATATGTAGCAATTAAACAACAAGGTAATTTTTATACTATAATTCCTTAACACGCTTGTATTTTTATATATGTATTTTCTCAGAACATTGTGATTCCAGTTTAATTAATTCGTCCATTTGACAATGTGTGCGTTGCAGGGAATGATTATTCCCCAACCCTGCAAAGGCTGATATTGCATTAAGACACAATGACATTTCAAGTAGATATTTATGTTGCTCAGCCACTGCAATCAATCATGTGAATGCTCCTTAAGTGCTGTGAAGATCTCAATCAAGAAAATGCAGAGGAAGAAGCAAAACTGTTTTGAGACAAACTCTGGCTTAAACAAGCTTGTTCAAAGGGAGAGTTGGTGATTGGCGCAAACCATTCTCTCTTTAGAGCAAGTTTTAACCTTGCATTCATGGCAGCCTTATTACCACCATAATAATGAAGATAAGGACACATACACGTTTAAAAGAACTGCAATACCTCCGGGAACATTTTGCGTGTATAACCCCTAGATCAGGGGTCAGCAAACTTTTTCAGCAGGGGGCCGGTCCACTGTCCCTCGGACCTTGTGGGGGGCTGGACTATATTGGGGGGGTATGAATAAATTCCTATGCCCCACAAATAACCCAGAGATGCATTTTAAATAAAAGGACACATTCTACTCATGTAAAAACACACTGATTCCCGGACTGCCCGCGGGCCGGATTGAGAAGGCGATTGGGCCAGATCCAACCCTTGGGCCTTAGTTTGCCTACCCATGCCCTAGATATATCTGCTTCTCCTCTATACAGATAATTAATCTGAGCTGAGTTTTTAAAAAGTGCAGTAAAAACTAAAAATGAAAAGTTTTCACCCCATCTAGAAAGCATAGATAAACACCTAGAGGTGTATATATAGAAGAAATCTAGTACTTTCTGTTTTCCCAGTTATTATGCTAACTATTGGAAGGAGGCTACCAAATAAAAGTTTAGAATGTCCTCCATCCAGGAACATAGCAATTCTGAAAATATGTAACAGCAATTTAGTAAACGTAGCCTATCACCCCCATACTGCAGATGGGCAGGGCTGACATCGAAAAGTAACTGGTCCAGCCACACACACAGAAGTGTGCAGCAGAGGAGAGAGCCATGAACCTCTTAGTATGCATCTCAGTCCCATATCAATGGCTAGAACAGTTCCCACGAAATGTAAGAAACTGGTCAAGTGGTGCTTGGTTGAACAGTGTGCTTTTTCCCCATCTCACAAAGGCAGCTGTATTACTGTCACTCCTCTCTTGAGGGCTATTCATTTTATGTGCTACACTCAAAACTCAAGGTATGGGTGGAATGTTCAGCATTCATATTCCAGTAAGACAAAGGAAGCATGCAACAAAACAACACAACAAAAGCTTTCAAAAAGAAGGAAGTATCACCGAAGCTTCAAAAAAAGGATGGACGCCATATTGACCACAAAACGGCAAAAGGGTATTTGATGCACTTGTGATACATTTGGAGTGACGAGGAGCTCCACCCTGGTGCAGAAGATGACCCAAGCATCCTAGAGGGAAGGTTCACTTTTATTTGCCAGGCTAAATCAAGTGGTTGTAGAACCAGACGGGGGGCAGGGATGTCATCACCTGATACACCTGATACATCACCTGATACACATTAACCGCTTTGTTTCCCTGCACCAAACTTCAGTTGACTGAATTTGTCATCTGCACTTGTGTATCAGCTGCCTGAAATGTATGCACCCCAGTTCAACAATGGCTTCCATTTTCTAATTGGATGGAAGCTCCTTTAAGGGAAAGAAAGCCCATCAAACAGGAAAGATTCTCCAGAAGCTACAGGATACCTATGGATTGTGGCTAACGGCATGTGTACCTTGGCTTCAAGCACCAGAGGTGGGAGCACAATGGAGCCAGAGAAAGCAGTAATGTGTACACAGGAATCTGTTTAGTAAATAACATGTGACCATTATCCCCCTTTTATCATTGCTGACCTCTTAACAAGTTTCATTTTAGTTAGCTACAAGGGCTTTAACCAAGGTTGAAATTATCCAAATTCCCGGGTTACATAGGCAGAACAAAATAGAGTCTGAGAGGGGAAGAAAAGGTTCTTTCAAGCCACAAGATTTTGTATATTAAACATGGTGTTTTTCCTGCAAATGACAGATTTTTAAAAACAAAACAAAACCATTTGAAAAGGGAGAAGTAACAACAACTACAAAAAAGCCCACAGCTTCCTCTCTCCATTGCACATTACCTCATTTTATCTCCTATTGAAAAATTCATAAGAAATGAGATATCCATAAAGATACTTAAACTGTACCTCTTCTGAGTTAAGTAATGCCTTTGAAAAATGCACAGCCCATCATTCCAAGCAGCTGAACAAATGCTTCTTATATACAGCATGGAAGTGGGGAAAGGAAAGGAAAACTTTGCTGTGATATAAGATGGCGTTGTGGAGCAGGATGAGCACACAGAATAAGGCACAAAACCAGTCCCATGTGCTTAAGTTTTTCCGAGATCAATGGAACTTGGGCTGGGATCATATACCCACTCCCCTGGAGAAAGGAAGCCCCACTGAAGTCAATGGGGTTCACATCAGTTTAGATATGTCTTGGGTTGCACTGCACCCTTAACCTTCACTCCAATGCATTACTTAAAAATCAGTGATAGCTTCTCAGATACAATAGTGGCTTCGTACTTGCTTGTGGTGTATCAAAGCATAGAATCAACAGTAAAACAATTACAAATCACCAGTAAAACAACAACCTTCTATAAAACACAGTAAACACTATTAACAAAATGAAAAGAATAAGCTAAACAGCACAACCACAAGAAAGTCATTTCATAAGATTCACAAAGCATTACACCACTCATAATCCACAAAGCAATATTGACAACTTTAGCAACCTTACAACGGAAAATAAAGCACTGTTGAATTCCTGTGGCTCATAGGCTTCCACTCAGTTCACCAAGACAGACACACACATAATGCCCATGGCTGCAGCTCTATTCTGAAGGCTCCTAGGGCTGGTAGAAAAAGCTGTTGCCCAATGGCCATTTCCTGTTCTCTTTGTTTATAGAGTGCCAATTCTTGCCCGCTTTATAAATAAAACCAATGTATTTGCCCAGAAAACAGTTGCCCGCATATGTGTACCTGTGGCGTAGAGTTGGACTGAGCCAGGGACCAAGCAAGCAGGGAGTGGGCTATAATTCTGGGCTTCAAAGACCGCGAGAAAGAGACTTCAAAAGATCTTCTACCCCAGCAGACTTCCACAGACCGTGACCTGCAATATTTTTCATATTTATATGATATTTTCTGGCCCAAATAAGTCCCCCGCACGACAACTTATGAGTTGTATCCTAAAGTAATAAGAAAATAAGAATATCACTGCTGGATCAAGCCAAAAACCATTGAGGCCATCCTGTTCTCACATTGACAGGGGCGGCCAGAGATGGTTTGGTACCTTTCCCTCAAGGAAATGCAACCTCGCCACTGGGAGGTGGCGGAGCAAGGGCGCCTGGAACACCAGCTCAGCAAGAGGGAGGAATTCCAGAGAGCTTTGCTGCCAAAACCTCCCTTACCTGGATTGCTTCTCTGGTGGCAGCGGAAGCAGTGGAATGGGCATAGCACCAGTGGAGAGGTTGCCTCTTGCATTGTCTGCCACCTCAGGTGGCTGCTTCACCCAACCTCAAGGGTGGGTTGGCTCTGCACATTGGCCAACCAGTTGGTTTGGAAAGCCCACAAACGGCCCGAATGCAACAGCACGTCTCTCCAAGTGATTCCCAGCATACTGCCTCTGACGGTGAAGGCAAAACACAGCTATGATGCCTAGAATTAGTTCATGAATTAGTCCAATTCTCTTTCAAAGCTATCCAACTTGATGTTTGTCACTACATTTGGCAGGAACCAATTCTATAGTTTAGTTACAAAGAAGTACTTCCTCTTACCTGTCCTGAATTTTCCAACCTTCAGCTGTATTAGATGGTCCTGGGTTCTAGTCTATGAGAAAAGGAGAAAAACCTCTCTCCTAGCCATTTTCTCATAACATGCATAACTAGGGAGAAGCAATTGAGAACAAAGGTGTGGCTTGTCAATGATGCCTGTGGGGAAAATAATTGTATTAGGTCCTTGTTAACAGAAGAGGTCCATTACACCTTATTTCGTGCTATATTGTTTTTTATTTCCTTTGCAATGGCAGAGTGGAGCTATATTATGGCATTACTCCTTTAACAATGTAGCCTATATGAAAAAACCCTATTCAGTTACAGAGCACATTTGAGAACACAAGATCTTTCATATTACTCTCTTTCTTTTACCATCTTAATTGGTGTGGATTTATTTACATCCATTAGCTTCTCCAGGGTGATCTGTATGCTTTCAATGGTACAGAAATCCAGATAATGAGGTTTTGTCTAAGAATAGCATTCAACAGCTCCCAGGGATTTTCATTAGCCTGTAAGAAACACAGATGGCCAAGGAAGCTGTACAAATACATATCAGAAGACAACGGAACTGGGTTCAAATCCTTCCTCTTAGCCTTAACCTGATAAACAGGACCATGAGCAACCTACATTTGTGCTGCTGTTAAGGTAGCCAAGGCTTATTGATTTATTTTTTTACTCTATGTCATCCCAAGGGCTTGAGAAAAACAAAAGTACGGTCACCACAACATAGAACATACATCATTTGCATATTCTTTTTGAACCAGACATAACACACAGAGACTGTACAGATGACAAATAAGGAGGCCACAGTGCTGGAGCAAAATAGCCACAACTTCGTTAGATTTCCAGAGAATTGATCAGAACATTGCCATATAAAAGAGGGCAGTAAAATGGGGGTGGGGAGGGAGGGAGGGAGATGCTATTGGTATTGTGCTTTACTTGTGGAAGCCCAGTTGAGGCTTACCATGTGTGAGGCTGTTTATAAGGTCCCAGAAATCTTGCTTCAAAATCTTGCGAGACCTTTAAATCCTGGGTCTTGCAATATTAGTGCTGCTGAGAGCCATAAGTCCATGCCATTGCAAGCCCTCGTCAGTTTATCTGACTGGGGGACAAGAACAGCACACAAAACATTTCCCATTGTCCCATTAATTTCCTCCCTTCTGGAGGTGCTACCATGGAATTGGGGTGGCTGGGCTTACATCTGATCAGCTCCTACAGGACTAGGAAGTCCCTTCGTGTAGGAAGAAGCCCACGTGTCCCTCCTGCACCACAACGTCCTGTAATGTACACTACAAGGACCTGGCATGCATAGTCTTTCACCATACAAAGGAATTCTGTAGCCCTGGTGATTATATAGACTGGGTAGCTTACCTTCCGAGTGATCAGGGCACTGCTAATGATACATGTGAGTCTTTGGTCCAGCTGGTAATATAACATAAACACAACTTTAAACAATGTTACTGGGCAGTCTTAAATAAATTGCAGTAAATAAAAATAAATAAAACTCGTAATTTGATGTGTGTGTTTAATTAAGGCAGTGAATATGGAAATTTTATTCTATCAAATAGAAACTAGGGTTCATTACAGTTATGTAGGTGTAAGCCTCATTGAATTCAAGGGAGTTTGCTTCCAAACAGACATGCATGAGATTGGCTCTGAAGTAGGTGGCTCAGGCAGAAACTAAAGCCTTGGAGAATAAATCAAAGCCTGTGATTATGATTTAAGGTGCTTAATGGCTCCAGCAGAAAGAAGCACACCGTGGAATCTGTGTGTTTTGCCTGTGAGGTAGCTAGTTGCCTTTCACCACAGGTGCTCCATGAAAAGATAATGTGGGGAGCCAAGCCAGAAGTGGACACAGTTGCTCACAGCCTGTTTCTCTGGCTTATGTAGTGTGGGCGCATACTTTACTACATCTTGAAGCCTTGTTGCCTTCTACGGTAATGTGTAAAGCAACAGCCTCCATTCAGTTTTCTAGCACACCCTATGCCAAGTAGTCAGGACAGGTAATAACTTTGATCTACCTTAAATCAAGAGTTTCAGAATCTTGCTTTATCATCAGGTCAATAGCAAAGATCAGCTTTTAGAAGCAGAAATGTTGTCCTCATTGGTAGGGTTATTTTTCTTCTGAAGGTATATAAACATTTTGATAGCTGTCTTGATATAAAAAAAATGTTCAAAGATTATTTTTCATGGAGCAAAAGCAATTTATGGCGATGTTTCACAGACAGATCTTCATGTGCATATGGGAGATCTCAATTATGTCCATTTGGTAGTGGTTATATTAAGATATTATCCTATCTTGTTTCCGTATAATCCCTTGAAGCAAACTGCCGCAACTTTGCTCGCAATGTGATTTTCATTAAATCACTCATCTGAACTGACTTCCAGAGCACTATTTTTTTTAAAAAAAAAAATCAATCCATCATACTTCAGCATTCTTCATAAACTCATAAATCAATCAAGTTTCCCCAAGATTGAAGTATCTGCCAAGCTTCTTGTAACAGTTTATTACAGTTCGTTGATGATAATTGGGCAAAAATATACTATGTCTGTGTTTGGCTTTAAAAGAGCAGAGGCATTTGAAGTATTTCATACAGCAAACAGCAGTTTCTGCCCTTTGAGTCCAAGAAAATTAACGGGGGGGGGGGGCGCGGATTCATAGTTCACTGTTGACAACTCCCTACCCCCCAAAGAAGTGCTCAGGTGCCTGTTCTAATTGCCTGGCTCACATGTTAGGTGGCAAATGTATTTCCTGTGTGTATGCCAGGATTTTCTGCAACAAATATGCAGCGATAGCACACACACACACACACACTTTAAAACATCTATGTATCTGGGAATCCTGATTTGGGGCAACTAAACATGTTATGCAGGAAACACAACTGATGCATATGCAGTGGTGTTTTCTCAGCAAAAGATTAAGTACCCCAAATTATTATAGCTGTTTTCTGAGCACAAGAACCATCCAGACCCAAGCCCATCATCATCTTCAGGGGGATATATATATATATATATATATATATATATATATATATATATTCTCTTCAGGGATACACACAAACACACACACCACACTTAACCATTCAACTGTAGCAAATCTAAAAGGCGGGATAAAAATTTAAAACCCTGGCTAAATTATATGAAATGCTTATTTGTTCAATGCCCCTTTGCATACCTTGGAGAATTTAGAAAACAGCAGAACAGCCAGAGAATATTGTGCTCACTGAAGTATGCTAAAGTGAAATGAATGTCAGTTTACATAATATGTCCAATTACTTTTATGAATATTTCCCTTTTTTAGCACCATAATGGCTTATAGTCAGACTATTAGAAATGTAATTAACATTTACTATTGGATAGCTTTATCTCTTTGCCTTGTTGTTACAGCGAGGCCAAACATACTGTTTACTCTTCAGTTCTAGCCCAGGGGATCTACTCAGCAGATTGTACAGTTTAAGAAATTAGCTAAGCCCAAAATAGTTCTTTTATTTCATAAAAGGTCAGGGAAGCATGATTTATAATTCTATAAATGTACTTGAAAACAAAATAAAACCATAGGTCAGAGTCAAAATGATGTATTTTATTGGGCCAACTGCATTGATTAGGAAAGCTGGGATACTTTAAAAATTAAAAAAGCCTTGCTCCACCAACACAATTATTCCAAGAAAAGAGCACCGTTTTAGATCTCCCTGTTCCCACTTTCCTGGAGACCAACACAGCAGCCAGTCTTTTTTAAAAAATAGTAATAATCATTTTTTCGATACAAACATGAATTGCAAAAGACACATACAACAAAAACCATAATAACAATAACAAAATTTGACAATTCAGATTTGAATACACTGATATGCCTATGACTACACCTTTTTAAACAATATTTTCCCACCTCTCTCTCCTCCCCCTACTTCCCACCACTATCCACCTTATAGCTTAAATATTCATTCCAGATTTCTTCATATTTATCCATTCTTATTTTGCGTCGACATGCAATTCATTCGTATGTAGCTAATCTGTCCATATTATCAATCCATGTACTCAATGAAACACAGCAGTCAGACTTATAACGAACACAGAAGTTTATTGTTCATACTCATTTTATACAATATTTAAGTTTCTACATTTGTTATATATTTTTTTAAGTCTGACATACCTTGGAATAAAAAACAATACACATTTAGCAGCAAAACCACTATCTACCAGGTCATCCACAGGCATTTCAAGTACAAAACTATCCACTTAGCATTAGTGGAAAATGGAAGCATATTACTCACAAACATAATTAAAACATGTAAACAAATTAAATAAGTTTTTTTAAAAATCCTCACACAAATAGTAACTCCACCTACATCGTTGAACCTTTAACAGAGTACCCAAGGCATTATTAACAGTTTGCACATGCAATAGTGATGAGGCATGATTAAATGCAAGTTCTAGGCAGGGTGAGGTTCCACTTCCACAGCTAATGTAGTTTGCCCTCCCCTTACTTCAAAGTTGATTGCAATTAGAGCGACTTAAGAGATGCACATTCAGCTCAAGTGCAACATCAAGCAACAAGACACAGATCAAACCCCGCAGAGTAAGCCTTCATATAAAATCATCTCAAATATTGTTGTGGTTGGTATCATCCGCCTGTCTCGAGAGACAACGGAGGAGTGTCTCTCTTTGAAATGGGGGCAGTTCACATGTTCAGCTGTCATCAAGCAGTAAGCCACTGCGGGGTAAGATTGTGAGTGATGGACATGCATATGTAAAATCATTCCTTAAGAGCTCGATCAAAGGGGGCAGGGGGACAAATTGAGGAACTTTCAATACGGTATGAGAGATTATTAGACAGCATTGTTATCTATCTTTTTTTTTAATTCCATTCTCTCTCCAATGATCTTGCAGTTGTGTGCTTGAGGATCATCCCATTTTATTCTCACAACAGCCCTGTGAAGATAAGTTTGGAGAGAGAGACTGGGCTCGCGTCACCCATTGAGCTTCATGGGTGAGCACAGATTTGAAGTCATGTTCCCTGCAATCCGTGTGTGTGTGTATGTGTACACACACACAAACACACACACCACCCTGGCTCAACTGCACATGGGCAAAATGAGGCTACCCTGGAGCCAATATCATACCTGTAGGCTTTAGCTGTTTGGGAAAATAATAAAGCGTGAAGAAGTTGGCGGCACTACTTTGCTTCCCTGGCACTTCTTGCTGGACATTGGCTGGTAGACATATAAAGGCATGAAAATAAATCCAGGGTATCCTTCTTCCAGGCAAAATGCACCGTCAGTTTTCCATCTGAACATGTCTAATGGTGAATAAGAATTACTAGAATTCCACTACAGGGAAATTTATTGAATTTGATTTCTTATGCTATGAACTAGACTATGCCCAAAAGCACACATGACTCATACCAGCACTGCAAATCACACCTGAAACCCTCCCTTCTCTCTACTACAACCATGCTTGAACTTCTCCCACTCTTGATTCTGGAGAAATGACAGTGATGCACCACTCAGTTCCTGGGACACGCAAAGTACCAGGAAAGGATTTTTTTGCTGCGATCTCATCTAGCACTTTAAGGACCAAGAGTCGTAACTGCAACTGCATCCACACACCCTTTGTCCTGAGAATTGAAGGTAGCTGCTGCCTCTTGCAGCCTTAATGGTGCCTGTGTGACATGGAGCTACATCAATCTTTCCCATGCGCAGAAAGGGTACTGTGGCATTCTTTCTGCCTCAAGGAGGCAGCTGGGTGAGAAGTGCAATACCTAAGGGTGTTTATTGCATCTCTAATTGAGGAAGAATAGCTCCGATCCCAGCCATTCTGGGGACTCTATTCTCTCCTTGCTATTGAGGTCCATGAGCAAGATGCCACTTGCATGAAGCTCTCTGTAGGCCTGTGGAGACTGCTATTTATCAGGCAGAGATCCCAGCTGAGATCTCAAGCACATATGCACCCCATACCTAGTGCCTCACCAAATGGAAGGGGTCACATCTGATTCAAACTGTGTTGCAAGGGTTTCTTCTTTTCTCTCCCTGCACCCCAAATGCTGCATCCAAATCCCACATTTTTTCCCAAGAATCAGTCCGAGGGGTCACAGAGATCCCAATGGTTAAATAAAGATGTCACAGTCTAGATCAGATGCTCCTCTCCCTGTTATGAAAGGGTTTGAGGTGGCAGATTCAAGCTTGATACTCCTTACCACTTGAGCTCTCCCCACAATAACGTCTGAGGACCAAGCTACACAGGCAGATCTGTGCCTTTAAATGCAAGTCTGCACCATCGTCTGTGCCCCAGAAGTCCATAGAGCTTCAGGGATTGCAATGAGAGCACCAGCGCCTCCCTTTTGCTTAGATTGTGCCACTGTAACACCACCCCAGATTGTTACTTAATTATCTAATGAGACTAGCTACTTCCAAAGATCTAAATGTTTATAAATCTTAGGGAAGCTATTGCTTTTTTCAAGATGGTGTACATGTCAAATGGCCAAAGAAGAAGAATGGGAGCCAATTATTTTGCTCCCATTCAGCCATGTTTTGAGATTCTGAAACTACATCAAGAAGGAAAGGGTGATTTCCTCCCTAAGAATTTTGTACAGTTTCTGCATGAGGAGCTGCCCCTCCCCTGATAGGAAGATACAATGGTTTGACAATGTGGATAAAAATTCAATTTAATTAACTTCAGAGGATAAACTCTGTGGCTAAGAGCTGTCTTGCAAGTTCAGTCACAGTCACAAATGCTTTAGAACTGCATTTGCTAAATCAAGGCATCCTCTATGGACATATTTCATGGAGCTTCACTGTGCTAGTGTGGCTTGCTAATCAAATAAAGATGTAGGAATTTGGAATGCTTTGCACATTACTAATCTGTAGTTCAAGGCATGGAATAAAAAGCAAATATCAATAAGCTCAGCATATTCCTGAGAGTCTTAAAATTGAGAAGATTGCTTAATTGGCACTCCCCTACTGCTAACAGAAATATGCCAATTAAAAGGATTCTGCTATACTCATTAAGGGATTAGAGAGCATTAATGTCATACTAACCCTCTGCTACATTATCTTTATTCTGTTCCTCTAAGAGTAGCTAAAAAATAAAACAGGTGATCCTGAAATTATAGCTCCTCCAAACTATATAATGTACTTTCTATGTTACACAACTTCACAATGCAATGAACTAATACATAGGTTAAAACCGTACCTGATCAGATTTCATTAAGACGTTAACACACAGTAAAATCTTGTAATCTAACATAATTCATACAATCCAGTCTAACTAAAAAGAAGCTGCCACTTTTGCATTCAAATTCAAACACTTGAAGAGGAAAACATTAGGATTTTAAACAGGCCAAGATATATATAGAAATTTTAAAACACCTTTCAAATTTATACACACCCTCAGTTTCAATTTAAGCTTATTGTTCTGGGGAGGGGAAATCAATTTTATTTGAAAATGTGTGTTCATTTCCTCTACCTAGTTTCTGCTTGCAATGCAGAATCTCTTTTCCTACAGATATGAATGTGTGTTGCTTTCTACAATTCAGACATAGATCACAGAATTGTAGGGTTGTTATCTAAATGTTATTATCTAAAATACTAAAGAAAGAAGTTTCTCTCCCACCTGTCAATGAAGAGTGAATTCTGATGATGTCATTTCAGAATACAACAGAAAACATTAACAGCCCAAACAGGCATTGGGGGTCTTCAAATGTCTAAGAACAGTGGACTTGACTACTGTCTCAGCCCAGCACTTACGCATACACAGCTACCTCATATTCAGGATTACTACTGCACAAACAAAACCAGGAAAATAAAGAGAATATATCTAAGAAATGTAAGTCTAAGAGATACTTGTTCACTGTGCTAATAAAGCAATAAAAGGTTGTTGTTGTTGTTGTTTTAAATGAAAGACTAGAAGACTCTGCATATGCTTAAATTACCAGGTAAGCCCAGCTACAGAACCTGGGAAATCCTGACGGACTAGAAATGCAGTACAAAGCCCTGGGGGACTGGGCAAGGGAATGAGTTTTATTACAGGTCGCTCCCACAGAGATTTCAAATTGCATCTGACACTGCACAATTCACCTGACTTTGGAAGCACTATGGGAAACGCCTTACAAACTCTAGCTGTGTGCCACTTGGGCAGGGACGGGGTTAAAACTAGAGGAAGGGGGCAAGAACAAGAGAGCTTCACAGGAGGATGGGATGGTAAACAAGCAGGCCTACAGGTACTTTATTTTCTTCAAACTCTTTTGTAAGACCATTCATGAAGAGACATTCCTATTACTGTGAGGGTCTAGAGACTGGTCCCATAGACTTCTATGGGCAGAGGCCAACAGCATCTGTGGTTAATCCTGACAACACAAGGAAGAATTTTATTCTCCTCAAGTTAAGTGCCTGCTCAAAAACCTGTCGTAAATGTGAGATTGGATATTTGAAATGCAATCTGGGGGAAATGTATGGGTTGAATTATTAAAGATCATGCAGATGTTTTGGAGGGGGGGGAGAACAGTTTAAGTCTATCAGAAGGTTCTCCATTGTTAAAAAAAACAACCCTGCTGATTTGTATATTTGTTGAGGAATCTCTTTACACACTGGCGATGTCAAGCAGAGCACAATTTGGGGACAGGATGGAAGGAGAGGTGTTTCCTTTGCTATAATCTCAATCACCTGGCTGTGTGTTGAAAATAAATATGTTAACACTTCAGGAACTCTGGCGAAAGACAGATAGTGAACATGGCCAACACTCCCTTTGCCCCCGTAATTCTGAGCAAACCAAGCACCAATCCTACACCTGCGAATGAAAACAGATTCTAGGCTCAAGCATCTCTTTGACCAACTTCTGCCTAGGAGCAGGAATGGGTTTGTCGCTATTATCAACCTTTGTACCTGAATCGGCAGGATTTTCATTGTCAGCGAAGTTACCTTTCTGCCAAGGAGTTGGTTTGCGGGGAGCTGCAATAGGTTGTTTGAAGTGAGGAACAGAAGATGAGATGGAATCAGGAGAACTGTTTTTATGAGGAGAATTATTCCAGATGTTTTCCTTGCCCAATTGATCTGACATTGTCCGTGCTCCTGTGATGTATGGCGGCTTATCAGATGGTGGAAGGGGTGCTCTTCTCTTCTTGCCCTTCCCTTCACTAGGGCTTATGGCCTCTTCTTTCGCTCCTGGAAGCAGGCTTTTCTGCACAAGCATGTGGTGAGAACCGTCAAACATGGCTGCCCATGAAGGTGGCAAACCTTCTTGTTGGCCAATCGGCAGCTCCCCATTGACTTCCTCAACTTTTCGTTGCACTGTATCAGGGAATGCTTCATGTTTTACTGGGGAATCTATGCCTATCACATTTTAAAAGACAACATAAAATTCTTATTACATTGATACTTAGCTGTGTTGTTGAGCCCAGTGTTTAAACCTTACCACGACGATATAAAAACATGCACACCTTTATGGAAAACAAGACCCTAAAATTGTCCTGGGCAGCAGAAATTCCTGTACTTTTACACATCAACAAAACACACACCATAATATTATGAACACAGCCAATTATGGCTTTACTGTCCACTGTACAGCAGGCTTCATTAGGTGGAATACTTTACCTTGTAAAATCAGCAGCAGGAGGTTAAACTATTGTGGATCTTCATTAATTTTTACTGAATTCTTAGCACTGTCCAGGGAGCAGGGAATATTGAATGCCAATGCCTACCATGAACCTCCTTTCATTTTGAAGAGGATAAATGTGGTTTATTACTCGTTTTCTTTAAAAACTACAATGCAACTTTCATGCTGTACCTCCATATTTGACTCTTGATTTACTTGTGGCCACTTAAAACACTGTTCAAATATTACTCTGCTTTGAGACTGTTTCAATGCACAGCACAGTAATCAATATAACAATTTTTACAGCCTCAAGGGCAGGGGGTCAACAAACTGTTGCTGGGCTTGGGAGCAAACCATTATTTTCTACTGCTAGTCAGCTGCAAAGTCAATTTTATTCATAACATGTCCTAGAAGAGTCAGGTAATTTTAGACTGATCAGAAAGATGGTTCCAATCCCCTTGCCAGCAGAGGCAAATGGGGTGTTCTTATAATATAGCTGGAATAGAAGCATCCAGAAACAATAATAATACTTCACATGTATATAACAACCCAAATGAGGGATCAGAGAATGGGAGAGAATGCCTTGCCTACAACACCCCAGTGAGTTGCCAAAACCAAGCCAATGGATTCAAATGATAAGAAAGGAGATTCCAACTAAACATTAGGAAGAACTTTCTAGCATTAAGAGCTGTTCACCAGTGGAACAGCTTACCTTAGAAGGTGGTGGATCCTCCTTCACTGGAGTTTGGACCAGACGGCCCTTGGGATCCCTTCCAACTCTACAACTCTGTGATTGTATGAGTGAAGGAGGACATGGAATTCAAACCAGGAACCCCCAATTTATTGCACAGCATCTTAGCCACTCTGCTTCTCAGGTCTGCGCTTGGTCAAGATGGATCTAACCAGTTGCAACATTATACATAGTAAACTAGAGAACACGAAATTTACCAACTGCAGATATCATGCAAAATTATCAGTTACTGCCAAACAGTTATCCAGCCTAAGAACAACAGGACTTACTGTCAGCTAATTGTGCACAGGGTTGAACTGAGTGGGGCAGCCCTGTGTGCAGCCACAAAATCTGTTCCCGAGGTTTGGAGAACCCCATGAGAACAGATTTTGGAAACATGTAGAGGGCTCGGGTGGGGGAATAAGGTTGGATTCCCCCTTCACTGGGGGGGCGGGGAATGAGAGTTATGCAAGAACAGAAATTGATTCAACCTCCACACAGATTATAAAACAGAGACACAATAGGATGTGTCCAGTGTTGCTTCAAATACCCTGCTATCTCCCACTTACTCATATCTTGGTAAACTGAAGTAGCCTCTTTCGTCAAGAACAATGGTGGTTTCCGTGGTGACATAATCTCAATTTTCATGAATTCTTCACAACAGTGTTTCCACTGGCCTAAAATGAAATCAGAAAGCAGTGAGAGGAAGTCAAAATACGCCACTTTTTGTAATTTTATCTGGTTAATAATGCCCCAAATCGGGAACTGTTTCATAAATGCTGCATTAACTCTTTCACAATTCCTCCAGATTGCTAGCTGACGAAGATCTGGATGCTTCCAATAATGCCATAATCTCTCAAGCAAGTACTATACCTTTGCAGTGGCAAAGTAAGCTAGGATTCCTCAGGCTTCCAACATGGGAACAAGACAATCAATTCTCACAGCATGACCAAGTCCCAATCTTTACAATTTATACCTTAATACTGTTACTGTCAGATATTTCAGCTTGACATAAATATTCATTTATTTTATTGCAAATCACTGTGATGGAAGGGGAAGAAGAGGCGCACTGAAATCTCAGTAGAAGGCTCTGCTCAGCAGTATAAACAGTTATGAGATGTATTTGGGGGAGGGAGGAACACATAGGAAACTTTTATACCACCCCGCTGAAACATTTCCCCAATAGATGGTTTCCCAATCGTCTTCTTTCTGAGCCTCCAGAATATCAAGGGAATAAAGCAATGAAGGATCAGATTATCAAAGTTAAAAGATTTCCTACTCTTCCTCTGAAGAACATACTACCTAATGTGCTGGAGAACAGAGAGCTTTTTTATTTTATTCTACTTGCAAATGACAGGATTGTTATGCAATGTGAGTTCAAAATGTTCAGTGCATTCTTTGAACATACATAGGCACTCCTGTACAAAAGGAGACGGCGCTACTTACTGAAGTCATAGAAGTGCTGCCAGAAAGCTTCCATCCAGTTATAAAGGTCTTCACGGCTTTCAACTGCAAAAATCTGAGTCACAGTTTCACCAGCCTCAGGGTTGATAACAGAAAAGTTATTGGAGTTCATCGGGGTATCTTTATCCACAGCACGAATTCTGGTTTCCTAAATGTTATATAAATACAGAGTGAAACTATAATGCGCTCGCTCGCTCGCTCTCTCTCTCTCTCTCTCTCTCTCTCTCTCTCTCTCATACACACACACACACACACACACACACACACACACACACACTCTACAACTTTAATCAAATAGAAAAATAATAGGTTACTTGACAGTTGTCAGCTAGGCACTATTTAGTTCCATGACTGCAATTTTCAAGGTGATGTTATATGGACATTAATTCTGCTTAAAGAAGAACTCAAATTAAAAAGGTATGCATTAAAGTGAGCATATTTAGAACATATTTCATAATGGGCAGGAGGAGACATCATTTGGATGGTTCTAAACAGGATTGCTTTTTAGATTGCTCAGATTCAGAAAATTGAGGCATATTTCATATCAGTTAAATTAAGAGTAAGAGAAATCATTCGGTATCAATTAAAGTGATATCTGTTGCTGAACTGATTGAATTATCATACTGACAAACTTTCCCCAAGTAACCTGTACGTTGTTCCCATCTACTCACTGGCATATCCTTGAACTACTCTGTCTTCATGTCTTGTACTTGTTAAGAACACCAAGACCAGTTTCACTTCCTGAACTGGCTTCAGTGCTATTTTAAACATACATTGCAGCAACAATGGAGAAACTGGAGCTCTTTAAACTGTCCAGTACACCTACAAGTCTAACTGCATTGTTGCCACCTAATTTTCTGTGATTTCCAAAAGTAGGTCTGTCAACCAAGAGATTTTGAGATGTCAATTAGAGCTCCTCTCCCCCCCACCTTCTTTGCAATCAGTTACATTTTGCAATGACAGATTTATTCAAGAGAAACTGACTAAATCCAAAGAGGTACATAAACTGAGTAGTATCCAGAGAAGCATTGGGAGGGGGGGAGTCCATTTGCACAGTTAAGTTTATTGCTTAATCCATCTTCTTCTGCCACTCTTGAGAATGTGAGTGGAGCGGGGCAGCTCCGTTTGCACTCTGGATTTCAGTCACTGTTTAGACCAGGAGTGGCTAACCTGTGGCCCTCCAGATGATGCTGAACTACAACTCCTATCATCCCCAACCATTGTCCAACACTTGGAGGGTCACAGATTGTTTAAAGCTATAAAACATTTTCCCACAGAAGTTACCCAGCTTGCCTGGACACATTTTCCATTACCAGCTCCTTTACAACTGGAACACCATCTGTGATAATGCTCTTTACAATGTACTACAAGAACTGTTTGCTCCCACTTGGACCTGCCCAGGTGTTCTCCAAGGGTTCCATTGTGAGTTCCCCTACTGTCGGAGGCAAGGCAGGTGGGGCCTTTCAGTGATGAGGCCTCCATCGCCTCCATCTTCAGAGTGCCTCTCTTGGCATATTGCCTGGCAGTTACTATTGCTCTTTCAGTGCCAGGTAAAATATCTTTTTATGTATGCAGGCTTTTTAGATGTTGTTTGAACTAGCAGCTTTTACTTTTACTTGGCTCTGGTTTTGCTATTTTACAATTAGTTAGTGTATTTCTGGTTACAATATTTTTAATCTTTGATCTGTGAGCTGCTCTGGGAATAGCTGTGTGGTGGCACAGATGAAGACTAAAATAGAATTACCTGAATTAAAAAAACAACCCACCACCCTAATCATGCAGGTGAGAGCTGATAATATGGACCCCAACCCTGGAGTCTGCATTGATTTTGTGGTTTAGGCCAACATGATCAGACCTTGCCCATGCAGCTGGGCCATTTAAACATTATCCAAGATTCTCACAGAAAGGCAGTGCTCTTATGCAGCCAGTGTGACCTTCACATTCAGTTAAGAACACATCTTTAAAAGACAACTCCTGCAGCCAAATATATTGCTCTGTTTTCCTTTGGACCACATCAGTAAGGCTGAGAGGTGGGTCTTGTCATCTGGGCAGGCCAGGTCCTCCAAGCACACTGCTTCAGGCTTACACCCCAGGAAGTTCACTTCAGTGCTGCTAATGCATGGTTGGACTTTGCCCCCAGGGGCACACTCCATTGTCTCTTGAAATGCACGAATGCCAACAACAGTTATTCTGATTAAGTGATGCATGCTTTGAGACCTATTTAAAATTAGGTTGCAATTCCACAAACGGTTTCATATGCCCAATACCCCATTGATCGCAATCGAATTTACCACATTGAATTGAACAAGACTGCAACCTAATTATCTCAGCCACATACATTATTTTTTTGATAAGTCATGTCATCCAACTATCTCACCACTGCAAAAACAAAAATAAACCTTCTTCACAAGAAGACAGACATTAAACCCATCTCTTTATAAAGCCAAGGAACCTACTACTGTAGTTATATAGACAGGAGGACTTCTCTGTTCTTATTTAATCCCATTTCACTTCAAACACACATCCACACATCCCCTTTTCTGTGGAATGTCTGTCAGTTCACACCAGTAAAGATTAAATATGTAACTAGGAAAAGTAAGTCACATATATTGTCATGGGGGTAGGGGTGCGGAATTCCAGGGCTGACAAGTCTTTGAAAAATCTGCAAAATATTATTGATGGGATACATTTTAAAAAATACCGGAGGAGCTGTTTGAAATACAAACACAGCTGTTTGTAGCATATCTGATGAATTTGCTCATTTAAATTTTTCATTCTAAAAATAGGAGATTAAGTAATTCATCCATAAATGCTGTGTCCTATTAATGCAGGTAACCATAGATACCAGTATAAAATTAAGTCAAATAGATTTACATTTGACAGGTTAGAACTTGAAGCAACCCAGTGACATAAGTTCATTTAGTGTTTGCTATGTATCTTATGCCGCAAATGCATTTATAAAACAAAAGTGATTCTCAAGTAAGAGACATTTTATACTTCATTTGATTATTTAAGTGATGGAAGATGCTAACTTCAGCAGTAATAGGTCGGTATGTTTCTGAAGCGGTAATACATTATGCAACAGATGGGATGTATCCAAGGAACTGCATATTAAGCATGCTATTTAAAGTGCCCACAAGCTCTCTCCAGCATAACACGCAGGTCTAAATGTACTGTCAGTCCTTTGACACAGTACTGTCCCCACTTTTGACTAAGAAATAATGAATACACTTGTCTCTCAGAGACTAAACAAACAACTTAAGGTGTGGCAGTGTATGCTAGGTCTTTCAATTAAGTGGAGACTGAGGTTGCAATCCTAAACTCACTGACTGGGGAGTAAGCCCCATTGAACAAAGTGGACTCGCTTCTGAAGAAATGTGAATAGATTTGATCAACCAGTACTCTGCAAAATTTATGGAAGTTAATAACGTATTAGCCCCTTGGATTAAACATCTTGAAAGATGTTGCTCAATCTATGGTTTAGTTATCTGCCCTCACATGGTTCACTCAGGCAGGATGTTCTAGCACAGAGGCTTCCAATTATAGCACCTCAGTACTGGAAAGTTGCTGTGTTCAGGTCCTACCATTCACACTTACCTGGCAGTGGTATGGGTGCTGCTTCCCTGAAACCTCTTCCTATAGCACTTTAGGACAGGTTGAATATAGAAACCACATGAGTGAACCAACTGCACAGTTCTTTCCCACAATTAATGAAGGAAGGAAGCATGAGTTTGCCCCATTCATGCAATTCCTATCTAAATCATCTCTCCTAGATACACATGAATAGATATGTATGATGCCTTCCAGTATCCTGTTGGTTACTGGTGTGTGAGAAAAAGAAAGAAAGAAAGAAAGAAAGAAAGAAAGAAAGGAAGGAAGAAAGGAAGGAAGGAAGAACTGAGCCAAAAACTAGGTTTTAAATTCTGTACTTAAGCATATGTGACATGGAGACAGTAGAGAATCTTCCTCATTTGTCTTTTGCATAT
Source organism: Podarcis raffonei (assembly GCF_027172205.1). NCBI lineage: Eukaryota > Metazoa > Chordata > Lepidosauria > Squamata > Lacertidae > Podarcis > Podarcis raffonei. The sequence continues at coordinate 28,699,245 of NC_070606.1, forward strand.
ACTTTTATCAGTGGTCCCCAACCTTTTTTTGGCCATGCCCCACCTAAGCACCTCTAAAATCCTTATCCCACCCCCCCGGTGATATATAATTCTTATTATATCAAAAGTGAACTCCTGTTCACGTGGAGGAAGCCTAAAAGGCCATTTACTGTTAATAACTCATTCTCGAATTGCCGCCCTTAAAAATCAAATTGCCCCCCCTGTGGGGCGTGTGCCCTACATTGGAAACCACGGATTTATATAAAATATATGAAGCCTTTATGGCAGGGGGCACTCTCCCCATGGATCAAAAAAGCAAAACTTGTATATGGCTGTAGTATCAACAACCTAAAAAGCATCTTTGCATTAGTAGCAGAAAAAACACAAAACGAACTGTCAAAAAGAGCTGCAGTTATTGGTAACCGAGGTTCCAATTAGAGACTCAGAAACTGTGCCCCTGAAGCTTTCATGCAATGCTACCCTTAGCTCCCACACCTGGCATGGAAGGAACTCCATCACCTGAGACACAAATAGCATTTCCAGTTTAGCTTAACAACATACAAAAGGAGCACTGTAACTTAGCTTGAGTAGCAGATGTTATATTTTACCTTGTTGACAGAAACTGTCAAAGTCGGCTCCACTTTAGCTTCTATTTCTTCTGGTGTACAATAACAAAGGAGTTTGCCACCTCTCAGTACACAGTATAGTTTCCTCCATCCAGTCACATTCCCTATCTTTTGCTGCAAGAAAGCAAACACGTTTAGCATAAGTTTTACTTCTCAATGAACTAAATTTTCTTGGGGAAATAATGAATTGCGGAGTTGTCCATATAATAATTTGAGAAGAAAATTTCACGCAAGAGCTAAAGCAAATATCACTAAAGACTTACCTGGTCATCTCGTGATATTTTGTAATGTGCTTAACAGTATTATGATGCAAATCTACCATTGTTAATGACATGATTTAGCTTTCTCTGGACTCAGCTAGAGTGGTTACGAAAAAGTGATTTGCCGTATTTTTTGCTCTATAAGACTCACTTTTTCCTCCTAAAACGTAAGGGGAAATGTGTGTGCGTCTTATGGAGCGAATGCAGGCTGCGCAGCTATCACAGAAGCCAGAACAGCAAGAGGGATTGCTGCTTTCACTGCACAGCGATCCCTCTTGCTGTTCTGGCTTCTGAGATTCAGAATATTTTTTTCCTTGTTTTCCTCCTCCAAAAACTAGGTGCGTCTTGTGGTCTGGTGCGTCTTATAGGGCGAAAAATAAGGTATATGCGTTGTATATGCAATAGAACATTGTGCCACCAGATGGCAATGTGGAGTCCTGTTTTTCTCTACCTGTTTTCCCTGTTTAAATTTACAACACTTTAAACTGAAACACTTCTTTGATGTGTCTAGATGCAGCCTCTTTCTATAAATAAATTATATATACGCATTTCCATTTTATGTTATTTATCAATCCAGTCTGCTCTTCTGCATTGTGTATCTAAGTTCCAACATCCATTCACAAGGCATTTTAACAGCTGGAGATTACTCATTAGCTTATGTCTTAATAATTTAGGTAAAATAGCTTGTTTAAAAAAATTAGGCAACTAGGAATTTTCACAGACAATATTGAATGGCAATAAAGATGCAACATCTTTTATTCCATTAAGAGATCTTCAGAATTGAGAAGCAGAAATATCCCCCCTAAACAAAGTTAGTATAAAAACATGAGAGAGGGAAGTAAACACAAATGTTACTTGTGGCAACAAGAAGTCGTAAAAGGAACAGACACTTCTGTAAATAAGTCCATGAAACATCCATTAATTGGACATATTTAAGATTCCCAAATGATTAAATGCCCTTGCCTACCCAATAATGGTGGGCAGCAAATTGATTCTGGGTAGAATAGGCCGCTGTTTTTATATTCACAGATATTCCTTCCTCAATTTGCCAGTCACATTTCTGCTCTATTCACTAGAGCTCTGATTATTAAGATCAGAGAATAATCTATCTTCCCCAGTCTCCATGGGCTCCCAAGATTCTTTGCAAAATAATAATAACAATAATAATGATGATGATGATGATGATGATGATACACTCCACTGTGCAGGGGGTGAGTACAGCTGCTTCTGGGGCTAACTATATTTTTATGCATTACCTATGGGAAGGGTAATTCCATAGTGACCACTGTAACGATTGTAAGCTTCTTTACATAGTATTTTGCGTTTTAGTCAATATTATTTAACTCTTGTTAACATTAAACTACTAGTTAGTTAACTGCCTTGATCTTCCCTACAAAAGTACTGTAATCAAGGTGCATGTTTAAATGCTTTTTGTTATTGCATTTCAAAACATGTAACAGTTTTGCAACCTCAAGAATTTCTCTGTAACTCGGGTAAATGTTTTCTTTAAAAGTATGTATCAAAACATTTTTCCATCTACAGTGATACACATAAAGAGCTAACATTTTATGTGCAAGTGTCAAACTTATGGTGATGTTTATTGGAAACTGTGAAGAAAAGGGAAATGACCTGTGTCCAACATAACGTGGCACATGTAGCATGTAACAATTCATTGATATACACACAAACATAAATTCCTCCAAAGTAATACCCTGTGCATGTGATACTGGTCAGCATCAAGTCCACGTGGGAAGATGTATTATTCAAGGTAATGTACACTTAGCTATGGCAACACCCTAATGATTTGTTTCTTTTCAACCCAGTGTTTATCATTGTAGTTATCATGTCACAAAAGTCATTTTTTTAAAAAAAGAGGATTTCACATTAATGAATATAATACTGCATCACCTGGCTAACAAATTTTCCTTTCAATCTTCCAGTCTCAACCTCAACAATGACACAATTGCCAACTGACACCAGTAAGTCAGGGGCCGTTTTTGCTTCTGCACTTTATTTCAGCATAATCATTTTCCTATAGGGATATTATTGCCCATGTTTGTGGTGTTTATTTTAAATCATGCTAATATTCATTTACATTTTGTGTTCAAGGCTGCCTTCAACATTTTACAGGGTTGTACTCTTCCCTAGGGCGATGCAAGAGACCTTTAGCTCTTGAGGTGAATTTTTGTATCTGTGCATGTTCTAACCAATATTTTATGGGGGGCGGGGAATGCAGCTTCAACTTAAAAGACTGGTACAATGCATTACAAGTTTGCCTAGCTAAAACTGAACATTACATTTCAATTTTTAACCTTGTGTATGTTTACATCAACCATATATATACATATATATTACAATACAATTTACCTGTTGACTAAGAAATCCAGTCATCATATCCTTGGTCATGCAGTATGGTTGGGCAATTAGACGACAACACAGGCTGCCATACAATGGAAGCCAAAAAGAAGATTCCTCTAAAAAGAAAGCCATGACCATTGCATATTGTCAGATTAGTCATTACTCAATAGGAATTATTTTTTTACCAATAGTTGATTACAAGACATGGAACAAAGACTGGAGCCAGCATTTGAATTTATTACACTACAGGATGAGATCTCCATCGCACAGGACTAGAGAGAACCAAAGAACAGTAGACCGCTTTGGACAACAAAGATTTCTTTGCCAAAAACAGCAAAGAGAAGGTCAGTTGCCTAGTGCATCCAACAACATAACAAAAACAGCACAGCTGAATCCACCCTCAGTTTACCCTCTTGTTTCTTCAACATGATCTTAAGCGATCATCACCTCATCATACATTTCATTTACCAAACAAATTCTCATTCCTTCCACCTCCTCATACAAAAGTCAGCTCAAGAGAGTTGCTGGTCAGCTGCTGAATGTAGAAGCTGTTGAATGCAGAAGCTGACTTAGGCATCCAAAATAAAAAACAGAAGGAAAAAAGGAAGAATTTTGTGGCTTAATAAGTGTGTTAGATTTGAATGGCACTGTTCTGCTGTACAGGAATCCGGAGTAATTTGTTATGCATGTCCACAATTGTTCTAAGACTGTGAACCAGAACTCACATGGGTTTGTTATATTTTCGGTGGTGCTTTCATCCAGTATACGTGACTAGAAATGCCAATATATTTTTTAAAAACCACACACCATGTAAACAGGTTTCATCTACTGCAGGAGAATTATATACATAAAAACACGGGGGGGGGGGTTGGCATGGGCATTTATCTCACCTTTCCTAGTAGCATCTGTCTGCCCCATACAAATGCTGCTTTTACAATTCGTTCCAGGTTCTGAACCTCATACTCACTTGCCTCCAACTGCAGCACAGTCTACTTAGCAAAGTGGGACTTAGTTTTGAATGAATGTGCATTGGACAGAGATTTGGGGAAATTACAAGAGGTAGTTCGGGAGGCAGGGGGGACTATCCATCAAAGTGCGAATTCTTTCCTTCCAAATGCTGGTTAAGATAGCAGGGAGAAAAGCTACCTTCATAAGGTTTGGCAAAACATGAGGCAAGGAAAACAATCGCTACATCTGAGTACTTTGAAATCAAGTTGGAATATTCTACTCATACATCATTTATCTTATTGACTCTGAACTTACCATCTCCCACGGCAGTAAGGTTGTGGGTCCTGAAATTGTTGTTGACACTCTCCAATCCCAAAGATGTATGTGCCAGCAAATTGTATTTTGCACCCCTGGTAAAGATAGGTTTATTTCAGTATTGTGCACAAAACATCAAAGTTCAGTTAATTCAAAAGCAGCTATATTTTTGATATTTGCTCCTTATTATATTTAAAATACATTTTGGAAACTGTGCTCACTAGACTTGAGTGCATACATGTAGTAACATTGCTCCATTGTGTGGACTGGGAGCCCCCTTTCTGGAATGGAGTTTGGTTTCTTTAACTTCTGAAGGCCCCTGGGTCCACCACTATTTCAATTAGAAATGTATTTCTTACAGCTATAAACACTGATTGCCTTACAAGAAACCTGTTTTTTCCTTTCACTTTGGCTGCTGTTTGAGCCCATTATACACTTCAGCTCTCCCTATATGCTGCTGCAATGTTATAGGTTTCATCCTACTTTGCTCTGAAGGAGATTCCCCTTTTATGGAACACACTAGACATGGCTTTCAGCACATATATTTGTGTGGCATATCTGTTTTTTGATTAATAAATAGCTGGCTTGTCCGGGGATGGGGGGCAGAGATGGGGGGGCAATCAAGGCTGGAACTGTAGTGTAGGGTGGGAATCAAGCTCCTGGTTACACCCAAAGGAGTTCAGACCCTCCAAGTATCTCTGTTTTTCAGGGACATCCCTGATTTAGAGACGCCGTCCAGGTTTCTGATTTAATCCCGGAATGTCCAACTTTTCCTTAGGATGTCCCTATTTTCACTGGAGAAATGGAGGATATGGAGTTATCCAACCCCCAAGCCGTCTGAAGGCAATCCTGTATAGGGAAGTTTTTATGTTTAATTATGGCTTAATCTATGTTGGAAGCTGCCCAGAGCGGCTGGGGCAACCCAGTAAGATGTGTGGGGTGTAAACAGTAAAATTATCATGATGGAATGGGACGTCCCTGTTTTCATTGGAGAAATGTTGGAGGGTATGGGAGTTTTCCTTCCATTGTAAATACTGGGAATGGAAAAAATTCTGACCAGGACTGCAGCAGGGCAAGTGTTAAAGCCCTCACCCCATGAGACAGTCACACACACACACACACTATTTGTCAAACAAAAAATAACTACACAACACAAACCTATTTAATAAAATAGTTTGGCCCTTGGCACCTATACATACTCGACAAATATCAGGTGGCAGCCATAGCTAATGTACAGCTTTTGGAGGTAGCTGCAGATAACAATATTATTTTAAAATAATAATAGTTAGTTAATTGAAGTGTACCCCACCCTTCGTCCCAAAGGAGCCCAGGGTGGCAATCACCTTTCTATCATTGTCTAATTTTAGGTAATTGTATTTGCTAACCCAATGAACATTAAAATTTCATTGCCTCCTCTCATTTGATATCCATACAAAGAGGCTGCTTTAAGTTTTAAAGTGCTTTGTGGTTTGTCTTAGCAACAGTATAATTTGGGAAACAGCTGAAAAAGCTCCACTTCCTCTGAACAGCTCAGTAATCTGTTTTTGCACCTCTAAGGTCTCCCCCTCCCACCCCAAGAGTTGTTGTCATAGGATAATGATTACATTTGTTTCACTCATTACACAGGATAAATACCATTGCAGTACAATTTCCATTAGCACATCAAGGGGAAAAATCTTTGAACAGCTGAAAACAAGGTGCTGGTTATAAATGGATTCCAACCAAAAGATTCTCAATCACTAGGCAAACACATAAAAGCCATCTGTAATTGAACATTTTTGTTCCATTTTAAATAGCTGAGTTTCTTATTACAGATGAAAATCTTTTTGTGCTGAATGTTCAAGTTAGAGATCCTTACTATTTATAGTACAAGGTTTGCCAAAGAAAACAGACTACTTCACTATTGAAATATGTTTCATAGTAACATTTTCCATCTAAAACATGAGATTCTCTCTTTTTTTGGCTAACTTCATTGTCTCATTTCCAAAATTGTTATCAGTTGCCAATTTCTTCATCTTTCAAATTTTTATCAGTTTTCAAATTTAACAGGCTAATTAGCACTGCTAGCAATGTTTTGCCTAAATGTTTGAATTAGATTATTGCCTTAAATGGAAGTATCTTTGCAGAAACTAGCCAACCACACTTGCTTGCATTAGAATATTTTGTACTTCCAAAGCTCTTTCTACAAGATGTTTTCAAAGCGTTTCGCTATCTATACATTAAAACTTATGATTTTTTTCCTGGCTCTGTCTTCAGTAGAATGGCAGCCTGTTCTTATCAGCACATTTGATACAAAACCTCAAACAGACTTACTAACAATACCATCTGCAGCATATATGTAAGTTGCTCAGTTATTCCTGCTACAAAAAAGTGTGTTCCAGAATATTCCTTTAATGTGATACATCTGTCTTATCATTTGACCCAATTTTCCTAAATTTGAAAGCATTTTGCATATCCTTAATGCTACTCATTCAGCATACAAATGTTTCCATTCATTAGGTCATTTAAAAAAAATCATATATCATGATCTGATGCTGCGATTGCAACTATTTATTGTTATTGACATCCCTCTGTATTGAGAGACAATGGCATGCGCCTCTGGGGGTGAAGTCAAATAACTGCAATAGCAGCACTGAAGTGAGATTCCACAGTACATGTCTGGACAGTGTGTATGGGGGTCCTGGGCTGCCCAGATGACGACCCCACTCTTGGTCTTGCTGATGTGGTCCAAAGGAAAGGAGAGCAGTACATTTGGCATAAGCTTGGCTGCAGGAGTTGCTGGAAGGAGGCGTATAAGGTGTTATCCAACTGTCTTAGAGACTCCATTCTGGATTTGTGTAAGGTTTAGTCCTTAGCCTTTTCTTCTAAAAGTATCCCTCAAAGCAGTGGAGGTTTAGGATCAGAGTTTTCCTTCTCCTAGATGGACTACCTTCCCAGGTTGCTGAGTCCCATCTGCCCCTCACTTCCCTCTACAGCATTTGTAGAAACCGCCTTCTTGACTGTTGGACCCCCAATTGGTCTCATCCACTCAATCTACTAAAGCCAGTCTTTACATGCAGAGGTAGTCCCTAACTCACTGAAGGCTTGAGAACTCACTATATTATACAACTATACCAGACATATAAACATGTATAAGAATAGAGTGGCAGGATGTACCACTGAAACACCACACAATGATACAAGGAACATATCAGGATAATAGATGTCTACTAAAAGGCATGACTTTAGTTTATCCTGGTGCAGGAAACACAGGAAGCTTCCTTATACCAAGTCAAAAAATAGGTCCCTCTAATTCAGTGTTGTCTACGCTGAGTGGCAGTAGCTCTCCAGGGTTTCATAGCTACCTGCCCTAGCTGGAGCTGTCAGAGATTGAACCTTCTGCATGCAAAGGAGACACTATCACTCCACCCCTGATGTAGTAATATTAGCATGAGTATCTGGAATGTCTGAGACTCCCCTGCACGTCCCTTTTGCTGCTCTTAGCCTCCTCTGGTGGAGACACAGGGGAACCAGCTGTGAACTATCTAGCCTGGTGAAGAGACCCCGTGTTCTCTGTTTTATATTTAAGCCAGGCTGCTGTGGACCTTGAAGTGCTGCAATACCAGCACTTAAAGTGTAGATTAGCTGTTCTTTTTTGCCCCTTAATATATGTAAAGACCAAAATCAAAATCTTTGTAACTTTGTAACTGTGCTTGTTGACGTTTGTCTTATTTGAACTTGATGATGTGCTTGGTAACAAACTATTTCCCCCCCAATGTTACATGTAATTGTAAACTGATTTGGGCACAGCTTATGATGGAAAAGCAGTGTATAAATAATCAAAATTATTCCATGACAATATTTTTGGCCTCATTAGTCCCTCCTCTTCCATCCTTTGGAGGAGGGAACCATACCTTAGTGGCAAAGCACAGGTTCTGAATGCAGAAGCTCCTAGGTTCAGTCCCTGGTATTCCCACTTAAAAGGATCAGGTACTGTAGTAGGTAATGTGAAACACTTTCTTTCCAGAGGTCCGAGAGAGCTGCTGCCAGCCAAGAAGAGACAAGATTGGACTAGATGGTCAGATAATTTGACCTGTTGCTGTTGTTGTTGTTGTTGTTTAGTCGTTTAGTTGTGTCCGACTCTTCGTGACCCCATGGACCAGAGCACGCCAGGCACTTCTGTCTTCCACTGCCTCCCGCAATTTGGTCAAACTCATGCTGGTAGCTTCGCGAACACTATCCAACCATTGACCTGGCATAAGGTATTTGTATGTGTCCCTATTCATTCACCCCTCTCAGCCCAACATTCTGATTGAGGTGAGAAATCAGCTCTGATAAACTGGCAGAAATCAATCACTTACTCACATCCCAGACAAATATAGGGAAAACGTGTCTTGGCTAATGGAAACAGGCATCCTGTGGACAAACTGGCAGCCCCTGGCACTTTCCTCTTTTCTAATTCGGGAAGGTGGCTGCAGCTACAGAGCTGCACATACCACTCCTCCCAGGCTAGAAGAAAGGTCAGACCAAACAATTGCAAAGATCTGATTGAACAATTGCCAAGATGTCTCTTCTGCTGCTGAGAGATAGGCAGTCCAGATGCATTATGTGCTGCACTACACTAGAGTAGCCAAATTGCCTTATCCTGTGGCTCAGGGGACAGGCAGGAGCAGGAAAGGAAACTCCCAGGAAATTCAGATTTTTAGGAGCTGTTAAGATGTCAGTCTCTTAGCACTTGGTACATAGGCATGGAATCTATTCCCATACACTTTTAAATAAAGACCAACTGCATCCAATCCCCCCCCCCCCAAAAATCCTAGGTTTAAATTAAAGAACAATTCACTCACACTACGGCTGCCTCAGTAAGCAACAAGGATTCAGGGTTGCTGTCATCCAACACAGGACTGAGTTTTTTCCCAGCAGCTTTCCCAATTGAGGTTTTCAACTTCTTTACTAGCTTCTTAGGAGTGTTTGTTATAGTTGAAGATTCTTCAGTACAGCAGCAACTGTAGACTTCAATCTTCAGCTGGAAGGCTGGGCCAGCTTCCTCACTAGAAACAATTGTTTCACAGCTTTTAGGAGAAGTACAATGGTCAAACAAAAATTTAGAATACTGTAAAATAAAATTACGGCTATTTATTTATTTTATGACTCAGCTACTCTCCAGTGCATGCCTCCCATGCCAGAGTGAAATTTAAAACAAAACAATAAATCAAAGTACAGCCACAAAACTAGATTCTAAAAACTGTTATAAAACATGTTAAAAATGCCCGGGTATATAAAAAAATTAATTGCCTAGAACCAAAAAGACATAAGCACTGGGGGCAAGCAAATGTCTCTGGGGAAGAAATCACAACAAGAAAAAGAAACCGTCTTTAGTGACCCTGCGTCTAACCTCAGATGGCTTTTTCATAATGGGGAAAGGGTTTGTGAAGGCTTGTGGGGAAAAAGACAACCCTTCAACCAGCATCAGCTAATAACAAAATCAAGTGGTTTTGAACACATTCAGCGATCTGATGCTCTCCAATGAAAAAAAAAATACTTTGTACAGCTAAAGAGCACAAGAATAGATGTCTAAAAATTAAACCCATTGTGTTTTCAGGCTTCAATACAAGGTCATTTGCTGAGACAATGGACACTGAATCAGGATTTTTAAACCAATGGAATTACAGTGGTACCTCGGGTTACATACGCTTCAGGTTACAGACTCCGCTAACCCAGAAATAGTGCTTCAGGTTAAGAACTTTGCTTCAGGATGAGAACAGAAATCATGCTCCGGTGACGCGGGAGCAGCAGGAGGCCCCATTAGCTAAAGTGGTGCTTCAGGTTAAGAACAGTTTCAGGTTAAGAACGGACCTTAAGTACTTAACCCGATGTACCACTGTACAGTCATACCTCGGGCTGAATGTGCTTCGGGATGAGCGTGTTCGAGTTGCGCTCCGCGGCAACCCGGAAGTAACGGAGCATGTTACTTCCGGGTTTTGCCACTTGTGCATGTGCAGACACTCAAAATGACGTCACGCACATGCGCAGAAGCACCAAAACATGACCCGCACATGCACGGACATGGGTTATGTTTGCTTCTAGATGCGAATGGGGCTCCGGAACGGATCCCATTCGCATCTAGAGGTACCACTGTAATTAACAGCTAGAGTGACAGTTTCAGTAGGTATCTGCAATGCTTTTTGCCTCCCTGAACAGATGCATCTGAACACCTTTGCATATTCATGTAAACACATGTATATAAGCATGTATATACACAGGCAACAAGCTCTAACTAAACAGCACAGTGGGGAGAGGGGAGAGCACCAGCAGCTCCTGACCAAATGGCAAGTTCAGATCAGGTCAGTTACCCACATTTGATCACCTGAAGGCATAGCATCCAGGACCCTGTTCTGGTTTTGGCCAATCTTCCATCCTTCTATTTCCTCAGGTCTTTCAGCAATGCACAGAATGTATTATTTTCAAATATTCCAAGCAGTATTTATAATGCAATTTCTTTAAGCCTTTGATTTGACAAGTTGAATGTTCTACTTTTCCCATTTTGCCTTCGGTGTAATAGAAGGGTTGTGTGATTGTTTTGGGATTTTTGTCTTCAGAAGAGTCTTTCCTTCTTTTTAAACTTGCGACTTGGTGAGGCCCTGCAACTCTACATTGATCCAGAGATACTTACAATATGGTAGCACCTTCAAAACATATATCTGTGATTGCTTTATCCACAATAAGCAAGTCTGTATCAAAAACCTGAGTTCCTGCTTTGAGTAAGCAAAATACTGAGTAACGTTGGGTTCCTGAAAAAAGAAAATCCAAAAATACTTTTAAAAGTCTTGCTATATTTATATATTTTTAAAAATTGTTTATTGCAATTAAATAAAGAATTGAAGGTGTTTACAACAACTATAATACAATAAAAGTCACACAAAAACTGAAACACTTCAGCTAAATATTACAGAAAATGTTTTTCCTTAGTTGTCTGCATATGCCTGGCAGGCATATTGCACAGTATCAAATTATTTCTATTAAAAAAAGATAGACCAGTACAAGATGAAAATTTTATGAGGGGGGGATTTGTTGTTGTTTTTTGCATGCAGCAGAAAGGTGCAAAGGAGGGGAAGATTCAGCAGGTCACTGGATCTTGTCTTTAGTGTCCATATCTATATATTCAGCAGAACCTTTGCAGGTAAACCTTTAAGAATTTACACAATATAGCAGTTTCTATAACAAAAATATTTATACCTGGACCAACACATTATCTTTGTTTCTTTAAAACTCATGGAAGTTATTTTTTTTTTCTGATAAACCTACTTCTTTTTTCTTTTTTTTACAAACTGGCATTAAAGAACTTGCATTAAATAATGCACAATGAAGGATAAGAGTATTTTGCCATACTGAGCCTCTCTGACCTTACGGAAATTCAAAGTGAAATCTTTGGGGATGGTGGGGGAAGAGACAGTTTGAAAAGACTCAGGAGATAATCTCCATGACACAGCAAACTGCATGCCTGCACGAAGCCAAGTCAATAATCCATCCAAAAGGAGACAAAGTTTCATTTAGATACATTTCAATGTTTCAACTAGCAGGATTACTTTCTGTATCTTTATCAGATATTTCAGCTCTCCTACTACTGAATATGTGATAGCATCATACACTTCTGTCACTCTACACTCTTCCAAGCATTGCATATTTTAAGAACTATAGATTTCAAGTCAGCCTATTTCAAATAACTATGTTAGGTCTATTGCGAGGTCACATTACATGCCAAGTAAGAAGTAAATGCTGCACAATGCCCTCTTGCTCAATAAGAGATTGAGCCCTCCTGTTTAGTTGTACAAAACCATTTCACAAAACAAACATACTTACTGTCTCTGCTGCTGAAGTGGTCAGAGCCTTTCCACATTAATGGAATTCGGAGATCTAAAAGCAAGCAGGAAAAATTAAACACGGTGACATCTTGATGCTATCCCAATACAATCCAAAAATTCAGAATTGTTTCTTTTAATCCTTATCTGCGGCAAAAGTCAAGCACACTGTATCCAGCAGCCTGCCTAATCAATCATCAATGATACTGTTCAATTATCATAGACTTCCCTTTGGAAGAATTTCAGAAGAACATCAACTGAAAGGGCATTTTCAGTTAAGAAAAGTTTAGAATCTTACACAAATGTACCTAAAATTACAGTGGTACCTTGGTTCTTGAACTTTATCTGTTCCGGGAGTCTGTTCGACTCCCGAAACCATTCGAAAACCAAGGCGTGACTTCCGATTGGCTTCCAGCACTCAGTTGGAAGCCATGGAAGCCACATCAGACACTCGACTTCCAAAAAACATTCGCAAACTGGAACACTCACTTCCGGGTTTGCAGCTTTCGGGAGCCAATTTGTTCGGAAGGTACCACTTTACTTGGAAATTGGGAGCTTTTATTTATTTAGTCCATTATTCAGTCAATAGTGCTGATTTAGCTTGGGAATATCTCGGTGACAGATTGTTATTTCACAGTGTGCCAGGTTCTTCTAAAGGACCAGGGGCATCAGTGACGCAGAAGAACTTTGCCCAAAAGCTTGGTGAGCTACTGCCACAGAGAGTAAACAGCCCTAGGCTGGAAGAACCAGCAGTCTGATTCTGTAAGAACAAGTCCATAAAGGCACTTGGCTAGCTCAACATAAGAAAGCACTTTTATTCAGAATCTCCCACTCCTTCCACCACGTCTCAAGGATGCTTGCAAAACAGTGAAATCATTCATTCGGCTAGATTTGGCTTGGTTTGGATAGAGCTCAAGAAGATTCCTCCATTCTTCTCCCAAGTCTCAAAAAAAGGGGGGGATTCCTTTAGCCAGTGTGGTGTAGTGGTTAAGAGTGATGGACTCATAATCTGGTGAACCGGGTTTGATTCCCCGCTCCTCCACATGCAGCTGCTGGGTGACTTTGGGCTACTCACACTTCTCTGAAGTCTCTCAGCCTCACTCACCTCATAGTGTGTTTGTTGTGGGGGAGGAAGGGAAAGGAGATTGCTAGCCACTTTGAGACTCCTTAGGGTAGTGATAAAGTGGGATATCAAATCCAAACTCTCCTTCTTCTTCTTCCAGAGAAGCTTGCAAAGCCACAAGAGCCTAGCCACTTTGCAAATATCTCCACAGCTCAGCACCTACAGCTTAGAGGTAGGGGATTTGGTCAGAGGTTTGCTGCCACAGTTGTGGTGCGCTTCAGAGGCACAGGAATGGAGCTGAAATCTAACAAGGCATCATCACATGGTTAGGGGCAGCCACAATTTTTGACTGGCTACCAAGGCCAAATTATGTGGACCCTTGAATATGACAGCTCCTGCTATCTTCGAGGAAGATGCACCACACTATATTTTGAAATCACAGGATAATTTTGTGTGGAATATTTTACCTTTGTATTGCCAACTAATAAGCAAAATGATTTGAACACCACAAGAGGTAGATATTAGAAGACACTGACAAGCTGCATGTTTTTCCAACACCTTTGGAAAAAATTAGGATACATTTGGCTTTAAAAGGAAGAGAAGCATCCAATAATCACAGAAAAAGAGTTGAGATGTAATGTTTTACACTGTTTACTAAAACTGGAATGGCAATTTATTAGAATCACTCATTTCCCGTTATGAGTAAAAATCAAAGTAACTTGGCTTTCAAATGATGCTTCATAAAGAGTTTGCAACATGCAGGGAAATGTGGAATGGCAGAAGTGAACAGCTTCATGTCAAAGAAGATTACATCTCAATCAATTTCATAAGCAGACATTCTTTGGCCTATGGTGCACATTATCGAAGCCTGCTATTTCAGCAATAAATCCCACTGGCAATGTATTCTCATGAGACTCTGCTTCAAAGCTTTCATAGCGTTTAATTGGCTATCCGTTTCTTGGAGTCACATTAATGTAACAAAATCCAACACTGAGGCAAGAATAAAATAGAACTTAAACTAAACAGATAAAAAGCTGGCAATAATAGATTTATTTTCAATAAAGTCAGAAGGTTATTTTCTTCAGAGCTTCACCAGAAAAAAATTGCTGGTCAGACCAACTAATCACTTTATATAATTATATTCTGGCACACAGGCAAAGGTTTTGTAGTTTAGCCTGGCAAGTTGGAAAATTAGTGCTGCTGCTGCTGCTGCTGCTGCTATTTCCCCCCTACACAATTCACTTTTATGTTCTGGGTCTCCGTGATCTTGCCTTTCACTGATTCTCTTCTGATCTGTCTAATAGTTCTTTCAATATTTCCATAGGTGGAATCTCTTCTTTTGCTTTTCCTCTGTTGGGGATCTTGGGTTCTTGGGTTCCTCAGGGATCTGTTCCAGGATCCCTGCTTTTCTGCCACTGCACATTATTCCTGGGAGACCTCATCAAATCTGTAATACTATGGCTTTCTGTACTCCCTGCAGGGAGATAACACCCAGCTCTTTCTTTCTCTCCTCCTGAGCTGTTCTCCCTGCAATCCTACATCTCCAGCCACCTGATATTTGTACTTGCAAGTTGTTTTTTCAAACTCTTGTTTCAAACTCAGTATGTCCAAGATGGAACTGCTCATCTTTCTCCCCAAGGTCTGAACTCCCTATGTGCTATCCTGAATCCACTGATAATGCTACCATCCACCATGGTACATGGCCTTGGCACAGTCTCATCGTTCCTCCTAATCTTGAGGCAAGGACCTATCCTTCTGTAATCGCTAAAATGCCATGCACAATGGTGGTGTTATGTAAATAACAACAAGGTCCCTGTCCAACTGAGTTAACAATCTAGATTTAGACACTAGGACAGGTGTCTACAACAAAGACGAAGCAAACGTAATTGGAACAATTTTTGAAGATACAAATACATATATTTAGGCTTTGAATTTGGAACTAAGGAGGTAAGCCAAAGGTGTCATGGATGAAGTGGGCCTTGAGAAGGGCTTCAATGACTAAAGCTGTTTGGGGAGCAAATTCAAGGCATAAGCAGTAGTGAGGGGCAAGTCATTAAAACAGGAGTCCTTCAGATAGGTGAGGATGATCAATTTAAAAGAGAGAACGTCACAGACCCCCTCTCCCCACTCACCTTATTGAAAAACTAAGACTGTGATCCTACTCGCCAGTTAAATGCACCTTGCATTCTGTTTAAATTAATGAGCCTTATTTTCGGAATATGCCAGTTTAGGACCAAGACATAGAAGTATAATTTAGAATGCAATACTTGTAATTTCACTGCTTATGCCACATCAGAAGTAATTTTCAAAACTATTCCTTCTTGGTTCTTAAGCAGTTATATCCTCCAGTGATGAAGCTGGAAATGTATCCTTTGTACAAGACAGTTACACAGTGAGGGTGATAAGGCCTTGAATATTATCTTAAATGCAATGAATGCATTTACTTTCCAAATGGATTTAGTTACAGAGTTACCCAAGGCTAGCCATTTCAGACAGAGAGCGTGCATTTCAGTGAAAAGACACTGCATTGCAATTTATATTGCATCAGCAAATTTTCAAGCACACCAACTGAAGGCTTTCAGAACATAATAATACCTGATATGGCAAGTCTCCCTCCACAAGCTTCACGGTCTTTAGCTGCAAAATCTGAACATCTGACAAAACAAAGATTATAATTAGATAAAGAAATGAATTTCTATCCACTTCTTTTCTTTCAAAATAAATTTGTCTGAGGTCAGATTATTGTGTATTCAGTTATGCTCAAGAGGGATCCACACATCAAAGTATTGTAACTCTAACCAACCCATTAAAATTAAGCCACTTAGGGTTAAAAAATGACACATTTTTTTGCATTTTCTAGGACACTGTAGCACATTCATAACTGAGCACATTAACACCCTCCCCCCTCCAGAATAGCTCTATCATATAAAATCTACTGGAACTTCTAAGTTTGGTTGAAACCAAACAAATCTGGCAAACCACATTTGTGCTCTTCTGCAACTTCCCATCTTTCAATGACATTTGAACCTAACTAGTACCTTGTGTCTTGGGCAAATTTCTCTAGGTATCCTTTTTTCTCATAACAGGAACTGGTGCAAGATGGACTGAGCAACAAAGTAAAACAATTTACTTCCTCCTTTGCTTCTGTACTGGACACACAGGAAAAGTCCTTGCAGAGGCATGATCACTTGGTCCTTTTGCCATGAACCCACTATGTCTCTTCACTAGACGTGCAAGAGACAATGCCCTGTCCAGCATAAAAACAAAGTAGAATAGTGCTGGAGTTACAGATTGCGCAATTCCTCTGCCATCAGCCTGCTGTGTTTGTATGCTAGACAAGCAGGTGCTTGGTCTGCTGCATGTCTAGCACAAAAACACAACAGGCTGGTGGTAGAAGGAAGGAGCAGCTGCTGCCAACCCCTTCGTTTCTATGCGGGACGTTAAATAGGAAGCTTCACCTCCTGGATGTCCAGTAAGAAAATGTAATAGGCTGCTGGAGGAGAGATGAAGTGCTCTGAGCCATCAGTGGCAACCTCTTTTGGTTTCTGTGCTAGGCAGAGAGGAGGTAGTATATACATGCTGCCTAGCACAGAAACCTAGGCTGTCCCTGCCCCAGCTGCGAAACACCCTTTTCTACACCCAGCATAGAAATTCAGTGGTGCCCTGTCCTCCTTTTGGCAGACAACTTCCTCTTTTGTGCTCATCCTTTTAGTGGAATGAATCTGTCCTTTATATATATATTTGTGGATTGGCATTTTAGATTCTGTTCATATATTTGGTTTTCATATTTCTTGTTTTTCTAAGTTTTCTAAGTTGACAATTTTGTGTAAAAAGCAATGAATGAATGAATACATCAAAAATGTAATAAAAAATAAGCAAGTGGCCAAAGCTACAATGAAGCATAATAATCATTAAAATCAGTATTTTAAAATCCTAAACCATCTTTTTCTAGTTGGCCTGAGGACAGGTATTTTATTTCCTTTCTTGGTTGATGTAGTTATCAACATTGACCAGCAGATGGCACCAATTAATCATTTTATTTTATTTTATGGGGGGGATGTACAGGTAAGATATTGTACAAAAGCTCAAGCTTTTCTGTGTCATCTAACATTTGATATGGCATCTTTAGATAAGAAATGTAACTGTAAGGCTCAAAACACTTTAAAGGTCAGACCTGCCCTGAGAATACTTTGCGTCTGAGGGTCGCAGAGCTGGTTCCCATTGTTTACAGAAAATTTACACATTATCACCTGCTCCTTCCTGTGTTTCTTCATTAGAAGCTGATGTGGGAGACCAGGTTATCCTAGCCATGTGGGAGTCACTCCTCCAAACCCAAAGTGGTTCCCACACAGGATGGTGTTTCTTGTCACTAGACCAATCTCCATGACTCCTGGATCTCCTTCATAAGAATTCTCTGCTCTTTCAACCCTCTACTTTTCTTCCCACCAAGAACAGCAACTGAAACTGTTCTTAGACCCTGAATGAGACTAAGACCACACCGATCATCTGCTGCTTGCAGAAGTTGCACCTGTCTTTCAACTTCAGCAGCAGACACATTTGGGAGCATCTGTTGCATCACAGCAATTAAGTCAGTAATATTTTCATTAAAAACCCAGTGTTTGAAGAACATTGGTTGGTGAGTAGTTACCCCATGCTGAATTGCAGGCCATTGTTGTAATAATGAGTGATTAATGGGGAATGCTTGCAAGAAAACTCTTGAGATTACTACTGACCGCACTGCGGTTCTCTTCATGGTTGATTCTCCTGTCTGTTTCTGTAATTCTGTCCTGTAGGCAAGGATGCGAGCATTGCAAACCATCAGATTCTTAACTGCATGCAATATTTGGTCCTTTTGTGTGCTAACAGCAAGCAGCTTACAAATTCCTTCTCGCATTCTCGTTTCAAAGTCAATTTTCTCTTGAATGCTGCCACCCTAAACACCAAAACACAATGGAGTTGTCAGATAAATCTCAAATTACAGATTTATGATTTATTGGAGGAGAATAAAGTTGGCTAAACCAGGAACAACAGATGCCAGGAACTACAACCCTCATCAGCCCCCAGCCTCCTTAGCCAACAGTAAAGTATGCCTGGAACTAGTGTAGTTCATCAACATCAAGTTAACTTATCCTTACACTAGGAAGTGTAGATGTTTACTTCATATTCAGTTCTGCGATGGGGTTAGAGAAAGACGTTTTCAGTCTACATTCCAAGGATCCTGGAGAAGAAGGACCATGAGGGGACAGACTTCTCTAAAAGGCAATTTGCCCACTGCCCGTTGGCTGCATTAAGACTCTCAGCCCAAAAGGCCTGGCTAGAGTGCAAGGGGCGACCAGAGTCCTAAAACTAGAGAGCCAGCATCACATAAGGAGACTATGGCATGGCTCAAGGGATCCTTCGAGGACTACTTGGGTGCAGTAAATTCTGAGGGGCAGGTGCCCTTCCTGACAACCCTTCTAAGACTGTACCCTGCAAACAAAGGTGGCCTTCTTTTCATCAATGAGAGCTTCAGCACTAAGTAAGGCAGCTTTGCTTAAGCTGCAGCCTGCTGAAGAGTAAAACGATGGGACTGCTCGCTATTGGGTGGCATTCTGGTTGGTCTAAACTCTAAACGGAGGGGTTTTCCTTTATTTGGCGGACACTGGGCCGGCAAAAAAAAAAAGAGGGTCACAGGAGGGGACCCTTCATCCCTTCCCCGTCCCTGCTCCGCTACACCACTGAAAGGGGGCAAAAAGTGTGTGGGGGGGTGTCTTTGGAGAAAACCCGCTCCTGGGGCTAAAAGGGCGATAGGCGCCCGGTCCCTGCCTTCTCCTGGCGCTTTAGGAGACGAAAGAGAGGAGGGGGCGGGAATCCATGTCGCGTTCTTCTCTCCTCCCCTGCTTACCCTTTACTTGATACAGCATGCAAGGAGGACGAGAAGAAGGAGAGAAAAAGAGAGAAAGACCTCCAAAACAACAGCAACGCGCGCTTGCTCTCCGCCCCCCAAAAAAGGCGGGGAGGCGAACGGCCTCCGCTGCTCACCTGGCCCTCCTTCACCTGCTGCTCGTCGGCAGCGCGGCCTGCTCGGCACCGCCTCATCGCCTTTCCCGCCCCGGCTATGGCCGCCGCCGCCGCCGCCTCCTCCTCCTCAGAGCCGCCGCAGTTCAAACTTCCCGCTCCGCCTCCTTCGCTGCTGCTCCGGCCCAACGGCAGCGCGGGGCCCGCCTTTTCCTCCGCCTCCTTCTCCTTCTCCCGCCTCGGCCGCGGCTCCTCGTCAGAGGCGAATGGCTGCCCAGCATCGCGTTGTTGTTCAGGCGCTTGTTCAGCCAACAGCCCCCGCTTTGCTTTATAGCCAGGACTGACCTCCGTAGACAGAAGTCCTGTTCGCTCACGTTCAGCTCTCTTGAGTGAAATAGGTTGTGGGAAACAATGAAGAGAGGGCGCCCCGGAGCATGGGCAGAATGTTCTTCCTCCAACCAGCGCCACGAAGTAGCTGCCGTGCCGCTGCTAGCTATAATCATTATCATTTTTAACGATGTTTTCCTCGTCTACTTGACTGGGTTGCCCCAGCCACTCTGGGCGGCTTATACAGTATAAAATCATAATAAAACACATTAAAAATCACACATTAAAAAGCTATACAGGGCTGCCTTCAGCTCGGCTAGTACTGCCTGGGACTTCGCTTCAGGAGCACAGCTTGCCAGGGCTCAATGAATGGCACCGTGTTGCCTGGTGCCCTCCAGATGTTGTGAACTATAGTTCCCATCCGTCCCAGCCAGCATTGCCAGTGATCGGGGTGGGTGGGAGTTATCCAAACCATCTGGAGGGCCCCCAGACCAAACCTATCTTCCAGGATGTGAGGATAAAAGGGAGAGCCAGGTACACTGGCTTGGACTCCTTAGAAGGCAGGTTATAAATGTAGCCAATACCCACATACTGGTTCTCATTCTCTTTTCTGAGTGCAATTCACAGTGCCAACCTCGTTTTCGAAGCTCCTAAAGGGCTTGGGACCTGAGGGACTGCTTATATACACATAAGCCTGTGTGCAGCCATGCACTGCTATCATCCAGAGACCCTTCTAGTCCCTTTGGCATCTGAAATGAGACATGTTAGTCTTCTAGGTTCTTGTTTGTGCAGTGCTCCCTTGAGGCCAGTTTGGCCACCCATCTGATGTCTTTTAGGGGCTGGGCGAATAACTTTTTCATTTCGCCAGATTTTATCACCACTTACCATCTGATGGAGTTTTAGCTTCTACAAGGATTCCATTGGGATTGCCTTTGGATGTTACCTCACCGATCTTTGTCATTTTATTATTGCATGCTTAATCCAATTTGTTATGCAATGTTTTTGGGGGTTTTTTTTGCTGAAGGGCAGTACAGAAAACATATTTTAACTGAGAGTGTGCTGCACTGTACCACAGATTTCCTTGACCCATTGCACCTTTGGAGACCCCCAAATACAGTTGTGAGGTGTATCTGGTTTAGGAGGTATTGCAATCAGAAAAGGCTCATCTGCCTAATATATACTTCTCCATAGAGCTGTTTGACACACTAAAGCCTTGCCACAAAAAATAGCCACTTTGACTGTCATCCTCTGCACATTTACACAGGAGTAAGACCAATAGAACACAGTTGCACTTTTCAGCAATCTTAACCGTGCCATCTTTTTGATTAGAAATTCAATATGAAGATATTGAGAGGGCTTGAATGTTTTTAGGACTGCAGTTCTAAACTTCCCTAAGCTGGGAGTCATGCTCACTGAAGTCAGTGTGACCTATTTGCAAATAAACATATAGGATCAAGTGAAATCATTTGACCAAAGTTTTGGCCAGGTACTATATAGCAAACTGATATTCTTATACACACACAGCAGCAGCCACACATACTGCGTTGTTGGAGCTTGAAGCAAACATCTGTAATAAAAAAGATCCTGGGAAATAAGCCTGGGAAACCTGGTACATCTAATAAGGCAATTTATGAGAAGGCAGTTTATTAACCGCACCAAACAGAAGAGAGAAAAGGCACTGAAACTGAAAAATCACAACCTGTTTGTCCATAACACTCTCTAAAATTTGTTATATAGAACTGTGGGTGCTGTGTGGGTCACACAGGTAAATACTGTTCAAACGTTTCTGTGTCATATTAACTTTTCTGATCTTTAAGCATTTAGCTTGATTAAAAATTGAGCTCAGTTAAGCAGAACAGTCAAATCTATATATATATTTCTAGGGCAACAAATCTATATACTGTGATGGCAACAATCTTCAATGGCTTTAAGAGGGAATGGCTACTAGTCATTATGGTGAGGGACCTCCATACACTCTGCCCAGGCTTCAGTGGTGGATTTATGTATAGGCCAAGTAGGTTGAAGCCTAGGGCCTCTAAATCTAGGGGGCCTCGCCAGCCAGCCCGCTCCCCAGCGGGCAGTCTCCCCTCTCCCAAAATTGCAAACCCAAGACTTCATGTGAGGGCAGGGCAACTCGGGCCTGCCAGGCTTGCGCCCTAGATCTCTGCAGCTACAGCAGGCGCTGTCTCTCAAATGCCAACAAACACCCCCTTTCTCTATGATGGGAGGTCTAGTGCCTCTGAATAAAAGACATTGGGGAACAATGGCGGGAGAGGGCAGTTGCCCCGTGTCCTGCTTGCGCGCTTCCCAGAGGCATCCAATTGTCCACTAGAAGAAGCAGGAGGCTGGACTGGATAGGCCTCAGGTCTCATCCTGTAGGACACTTCTGGGTTCTTACGACTGCTCCAGAAAACTAATTTCAGCCTCCTGAGGATTAGACGCAAAAAGACCAGCCCTTTTTGATGGGAAAGATGGAACACGGAGAGAGCAGAAACAGACAAGCATAACTCTGTGGGCGTTATCAAAAATTTGTCAAAAGAGAGTAATAAATCATTACTAAAGAATTTTTAAAATTGTAATGACAGCCATATGTACATGGAAATTTATTTTCTCATTATTAATCCATCAGTACTCAATCAGGCAAACTTTCATTGCTTTGTATTTTCCCCAGGGTACATTTATCTGGAAGCTGTTGAGAAGCTGTCAGAAGATAGGAACAGTATAGTGAAAACTAGTATTAAAATTTACAACCTTTTATTTTGTTGCTGGAAAACCCCAGGTTTTTTTGAATTTTGTTTTTGCTTCCTGCCTTATTAAAATGCCACAGGACTGTTCTTTGGCTGCTTCTATAAACTGATGTGTGTTGTGAATAAAGGCATAATACGATGCTTTGTACATTTGTGTAGTGGGAATGCCATAACGAGACAAAATACACCCCCAAAGTGAGCATGTAATGCCAGGCCTTCATTAAGGACACATTCTTAGTTTTGTTGTATGCATTTCTACTCAAAAGTACATCTCATTGAGTTCAATGGTGTTTACCATTAAGTGGGGTACATGATTGCAGCCTCAGCTGACCTGCGGATAACTCCCATTGAATTCAGTGTGGGTTTACTGATTGCACTGTAAGCCAATAATACTTTATTCCAAGAAGATGGATCTGAATCATAAAAATAACTGGCATTTTTTAAGAATGGCATTTCTGGACATCTTGATTTCTGCATAATAAAAACTCTTGCTGCGATATTGATGCCCAAAAGTTAGTCTTATTTACAATCTGTGGTTTGTGTTTACTCATTCTGAATGCAGATACATCACTAGTTACTTTAAAGATGTCTCTGTGCTTGCCCTATGGGAGAAGAGTCTCCTGCTCTTCCCTCCAAACTACTGCTTTTAATGCATAATATTTTCCTGCGCTGGAGCTGCTGAAGTAACCAGTGTTCAGGAGCTGGCAACCCCAGTGTTCTGCACACATAAGAGCAAAACAACAGCAACACAAAAACATTTGAAAATCCTTGTTCATTCTCCTCACACCTGCCCCAATTGATAATGTATATTTTATAAGTTAGATAATTTCTTATTATTTATTGTATAACCTGCATCATGTCAAGGGCCCAGGGTGGATAACAATATTAATTTTTTAAAGTTCAATTACAAAATATTAAGCATTGTCTCAAGGGCCTAGGGTGGATAACAGTATTAATTTTAAAAACTCCAGTTACAAAATATTAAGCACCATCTCAATGGCCCAGGGTGGATAACAATATTAATGTTTAAAAGTCCAATTACAAAATATTAATACCACTTGTTGCTTTATTCTTCTACAGATGTAAAGGCCTGGAAAAAAATTGAAAAATAGGTGAGGAAACCACTGCCTCCCCCATGTTTCTTCTCCCCCTATTTATTTCTGAAAAGACGTGGGTGGAGCTGTTCCCCCACCCATCCAATGAATCTTCCCAATCCCCAGGCCTGTTCCTCCCTAATCTCCAGCCACCCAAACCCAATCTGAACAAAGGTGACCTACACCACTTTTAGTACAGTACACTTTTAGTACAGATGGCCACATTCTGCTTTTGATGAATCAGAGGAGCAGAATTGTGAAGCTGAGATAATTGAAATATACTCAGAGTCAAGTGTGAATTTCATTCTCTTTATTCAGCTCATAGTAGCAATGAATAAAACTTTCCCCAAAACAGCTAGCTATATATACATTATTTACACAATGGGCCCCACGTGATTGGCTAATTCTGGGCTGCTCCTGCAAGCCAATCAGGTTGCTGATTCACTTCATCCAGGAGCTGATTGGCTGCTCTTGCAGGCCAATCAGGTTGCTGATTCACTTCCACCTGGAGCTGGATTGGGTGGCTACTGTGGACCAATCAGACTGCTGCATTCTGGATCCTATTGTTCTATGATTCAGCTCAGTACATAACAATACAGTGGTACCTCTGGTTGTGAATGAGATCCGTTCCGGAGCCCCATTCGCATCCAGAAGTGAACGCAACCCGCGTCCGTGGGTCACGATTCACCGCTTCTGTGCATGCACATGACGTCATTTTGGCCGTCTGCGCATGCGCGAGCAGCAGAACCCAGAAGTAACGCGTTCCGTTACTTCCGGGTCACTGCAGCGCACAATCCGAAAATACTTATCCCGAAGCTACTTCAACCCAAGGTATGACTGTAATATATTTTCCCTTGTGGTCTTGGCTCAGAGCACAGATGGCAGACATGATGAGACAACATTCTTGATTGATCTTGGGAGCAGGAGCGAAACTAGGCTTTATTTCACCGGGTCCAAGACCAAGTTTGACACCCCCACACCCTCCCACACACATTTGCGTTCACACACACACAGTCTGAGAGCCTCAATGGCGCCTGCCTGGAGGTTTCACCAGGGGCAAAAAAAAACCTGGCTAGCTCCCCCATAGCTACGGCACTCTTCATGGGTCACCATACTGGGGGGCGCAGAGGTTCTAACTACAGATTTAACCCCATCCCCAACTCTTTATTATGGGTCCAAACCAGCAGGGCTAGTTTAGTCTAACTAGCTGGTTGTAATCACCCTTTCTGTTCATGATCCAGTCATATACATAAGAATGGTACTTACAATGAAGCCTCTTTTGTTTCTGAGGCATCTAGCACTTTTTGTTTCCCTCTTCTTTATAATGGGATGATTTAAAGGGGAGAGAAGTCCACCCCCAGCAGGTACCCTGTATCTATAAAGATTCTGGCCGAGGTGTGTGACATTGTCCGGCCACCTGTTTCTGGGGAGACAGCCTCTTCTTTCTCCTTCCTTTTATGCATCTTTATAGTTTCCTCTCTCCCAGTGCGCACTAATAGAGGGAGGAAGAAGAGACTGGAAATCCAGAAGGGGGCGGCGGGAAAGGGTCTGGGGGTTAAATTTCCAAACCCCAGATATTTCTGAGTTTCCACACTACTAGTATAATCAAGTTGGATATGAGCATAATAATGTCTTCCTGCTTGTGAGCGCAAGTGACAGCAGACGGTCCTGCCAAGCAGCAAATTCACTCCTATGCATCTGATTCCCAGAGCAAGAGCGCTCATTATTTGTTCCCTCTCCACTCCCTGGTTTGAAGAATGGGATTGACACAGTTATTCTGTAGGGTGGAGCTGGCCTCAGTCACCAGGCCCATTGGTAGACCAACTCTGTGTTCCAAAGATGTCTGCAAACATGAGATGGAGGCAGGCAACATTGTCAACCCCGCCATGTGGGAATCTCTTGCAGGTGACCGCAGTGCCCAGAGACTGCAGGCAGTCAGGTTGTGCTTCCATAGCAGTGACCAGAGGAGGAATGACTACTGAGAGGAGCGTAGAGAGAAGAAAAGCCATGGTGCATCTACAGCAGCACAACCAGACACTTTCACGTGCCCCAGCTGCAACAAAACATGTCTCTCCCGCATCGGTCTCCACAGCCACAGCAGGCGCTGCAACTTCCAAAAGTTTGACTTCACCCCCAAAGGGACAAAACTGCTGTGTTTACATTGAATAGGATGCTAGAGTATCCCTGACAGCTCATGTCACTCTGCCTGTGCACTGTCAGAATTAGGATTAAATCCCAACGCAAACTGGTTTGTGGCATAGCTGTCAACCATCCCTTATATGGCGGGAAAGTCCCTTATCCCAGCGCTGTGTCCCGCTACTGTCCCTTATTGATGATGTCCCTTAAATTTCCTGGGTTTCAAAGGAAGCAGCTCCTCTCCCTCCCTCCTTGCCAGCCAGGGAGGAGGGAGACTCCAAGTGTGTTGCTTGGCTGCATTGCTCACCCAATAAGGAGTCTAAGAACAACTGGGGGGTGGAGCTTGCATGCCTTGTGCCGATCAAATCAGCCGTGTTGCCTGGGGACTCGCCTTTGCTCAGCGTTTCCCAGCGGAGAGGTGACGGTGGTTTGTACTGTTGTACTGTTTTATTGTTGTTAGTCGCCCTGAGCCCGGCTTCGGCTGGGGAGGGCGGGATATAAATAAAATTTATTATTATTATTATTATTATTTCCTTGCTGCATCCCCTTTGCCGGGTTGTTGCGCTGTGGGAACCACCGCTTGAGGCTTCGTTTGGCTGCTGGCCGGGCTTTCTGCCTTTGGCTCGGAGGGGCTTAGAAGTTGAACATACCTGTGCCCCTTGGAAAATCCCTTATTTTGGCTGCTGATCCCTTATTTTCGAGGCTGCTGTTCCCTTATTTTCAAATCTGTAAGTTGACAGCTACGGTTTGTGGCTGCGGCGGTTAATCATCCATTATGAAGACGCAGCTATGAGAGCAAAGCACATTTTGATGCAATCTTTCCATTTTGTTTTTCTCCCCCTTGGTTCTCAAGGGAGCCTAGATTACAGCAAAGGCAACAAGCTTTGAGTTGTAAGGAAATACAGGAGGAAATAGTGCCAAACCAGCAGACCATTGGGTATATGGAGTTCTTAATCTCCCAAGTCTCATGAGCAGCCAGATGTGGCTAATCAAACGTGTCTTCCTTTGAATTTCTGTGTCCCCCCACCCACCACCCACTTTTTTTTTACTTTCCCCACCTGGCACACTGCAAAATACACAAAGTCTAGCTGCCCAAACATCTCTGTTTATTGTGGGAATGAATCTGGCGACATACGGACTTGATTGCGGAGCAGAAAATTCTGCGCTCCAGTATCCTCGCTGGAGAGCAAGGGACAGAGAAGAAGCAAAATGACCGTCCCTGACCAGAACACAGATTTCCTCAGAAATTCCTGTTCAATTAACTGGCTAAAATGTGGAGTTCACTTGAATTCAAGTCAGATTTTTGTGTTGGGGGGGGCGGAATCGCCTCCTGCTTTTAGTGGGTGTTTTTTAATGGTATTTGAAGTCTTTAATATTTAATTGCATCACTACGCCTTTCTAAGCAGGAATGCATTTCCAGCTCTTTGAACCTTTTTTTGGAAAGGAATTTGCTCTGCGCAATAAAAGGAGAGATGCCAGTTGACAGCGTCTGCTGATGTTTTCCCAGGACATATTTTCACATGAAACTGTAAGAGTGAATCAGATCAAACGGCAGCAAAGCAGATGCCAGAAAAAGGAATGCTAATGAAAACCACCACTTCAGGATGCGTTTACGTTGCACTGTGAGGGCAAACGCTTGGGTACGTCTATAGTACTCGCATAGTTTTCCCACTAAACTTGCACAGTGTTGCTTTCGTATATCGATTGCTTTCAGTGCTTATGGATGATTATTTTATTGATTTTTCCATTGTAACTGCCTAAAGGGACCCAGCTGATTGCATGCAAATTCCTAAAAGTGTAGAAGCAAAAATATTTGGCATAACTGTTCAGAGGCCATTCGTCAATGGAAGTCAATAAATAAAGAGGAACGAGTGCTGAAAAACTGGAGGTGGCTAACAGTGCAACCTTAAGCCCCTAAAATCCACATTGCTGGAGGGAATTAGGATGAGGCAGAAGCGTCTCTTCATCGGTCTCTGTTGGTGGGATGATTCCGCCAGTAATGGCCAGCGTATGAACCCCAAATGACGCAAGAGGAAGCCATTTGCCTCAGGCGGCAGGTTTGACCCCCTCTCCACCTTGGTGCTGCCACTACTGCCACAGCACCATTGCCCTCACTGTTATGTACTGAAGTTCTAACCCTGGGCCAGCAGGGGGATACTGTAGATAGTTTTCACTCAGGTCCGCATATGCAAATAAGGAATTGAAAGTGACGTTCAGTGATTGGATGGTTACAGAAAGTTGTTACTGTTGCCATGTAGTTGAGCTCTATATAAGCAGGTTGGCTGAACCCTTCAGCCCAGTTCTGTTCTGGCCTGGGAATAAACAAGAGCTGTTTGAAGAATCGCTGTGTCATCTGATATGTTCACCCACAACTTAACACTCACCACTGCGCCAGCTGCGCCCTTGTGGTGGAAGTGTAGCCACAGCTGCAGGTAAGCGTGCAGTTGTGGTGGCAGGGCTGGTGGCAGCAGAGGTGTGACAGCAGGGGCAGGAAGGGGGACACATTGTGAGGACAGGGGTGGTATCAGAGTGTTTTGCCTGCAGTGGCAAAGCATCTCAGGCTGGCTCTGAGGGGGAGGAAGAAGGCTGACCATGAATGCACTGGAGCCTCTTTTTAAAAAATAAAATTATATTAAAGCTTATCCATACTTGAATGAAATAAAAGAAACTCATCTAAATAAAAATAAAAGCAAAGGGATAAAGAGAAACAGTCACAGAAAAGAAACTATTCACTCTAAAATGACTTTCAACTCATTAGGCAATATTTCCCCAATCTTCCGACTGAAATAGATTAATTCAGTTTTCTTTTTACGGAAAAAGTCCAAAGGGAGTTTTCTCATTATTATTATTAACAAATGTCAGCAATAGTTATACTCTCATCGAACATATCAGCTTCGTCTCCAGTTTCTTCAGCAACCATTCCTCCATATTAAACCATAAGAAGACTTTCCACTAGATCCTGAGCTGATCCTTTTCCTGGTAAGGGGTGAAACCTGGGCTCCTCTGCTGTGCCAGCCTCCCATGCCTCCCTGGGCCCTCTTTGCATTGCTTTGCCAGGCTGAAATCCTGCACCCACTTAGTCAGGAATAATTCCCACTGACCTGAAGGGGGCTTGCTTTTGAGCGGATACATAGAACTTTGGTCTCCAGTTGGTGAGTCCAGACCCACTGGCAGGTAGTGCCTTCGATTTCTTTCACTCACCATACAAATACATGGTTAGAAAAAGAGAAAAGAAGCGAGTCCCTCAGTGCATGCTTGGGTTAAAGGTAGATCCTGGTTCTGAATATGTTGAAGGCTCCTGGTGTAGAGATTGCACTGTAAGAGATCAATCCTGTATGAATTTATCCACAAGTAACTTCTCAGCAACACAGAATTTTGTTGTCGTATTGAGGTTTCGGGGTTGCAGTGCTATAAATCTTACACTAGCAATCCTGTTGGAATCAGAGAACTGCCTGAAGACTGCAAGTTTGCGTGCAGGGCGTGTATGGCAGGGGGAGATACAGGAACAGGCTGTCAAAAAGAAATATTGTTCAGTGGGTAATTGGGTGAAATGTATGCCAGGGCAGAGAATCAATGCAAGGCTCACACACCACTTTTTAGATCTCTTTTAAGCTTTTCGGAGGCTTAAGTCAGATATATGTTGTATGTGTGGACCTCTAATTGACCTCTGCCTAGACAGAAGTAAATTCCACCCTCCTGCCCTTCCGTTGTTTTGATTCTGTCTGCCATGATCTTTATGCATCATAAATAACGGTCCTGATTTCACGGGAAAGAATGGAAGTTTTGATTCGCTGCAGAGGAAGCTTCCTGTTCCCTTGGCCTAACTTTTTTCCTCGGTTGCATGTACTCTTAAATGTTGAGCACTAATGCCAGTCTCAGCCAGCCAGCTCCACAGCATTAAAAAGTTGCACCAGCAACAACAAGCAAACAGCAGAGCTGAAGACACAGTTAAGAGCTGTTTGACAGTGCAACGGACTCCCTTGGGAGGTGGCAGAGGTTGGATGGCCATCTGTCATGGATGCTTTAGTTGAGATTCCTGCATTGCAGGGGGTTGGACTAGATGACCCTCAGGGTCCTTTCCAATTCTATGATCCTATGGTGTGTGTGTGTGTGTGTGTGTGTGTTTTAGGGTATCGTGTTGTATGTCCATCTCATTGCCTGTGATCTGAAAGAGGTCTCAAGTCCCCTCCCCACTGACCTACAACCTAACATAATTAATCTAAAACTTAAATCAAATTTAAATTGATATGCTTTGAGGCAAAATGTATAGCCTTTCATATCAAAAGGCAGGATTTCTCCTTTTTTATATTCTTTATGGAAATATAAAAAAGTACAAAATTACAAGTGAACAGAGTAAGGTAAGACACAAAAAAGAAAAGAAAAGAAATGGAACCCATGTAGAAAACAAAACAGAACAGCAAAAAATATATGCATTTCAAAAAAAATGTTATTGTAGTTCACCAGTCCTTAACCTAATATTGTATTTATAAAAGGCAGGCCTTCTGAGGAAAGAGATGGGGAAAATGGGAGAAAATGGTGTGTGGCACCTGTGACTTTTCTAGAGCTGATACGTAGTAGTCTCTCTGTTCTTCTCACCTGAAAGTAGCTTCTATAATTTCTGGGTGAACTGAATGGTGGAACTTTGTGAAGTTTTTAAAATTTGATTCCATTTTAGTTATAATTTATATATGCATTCAGGGGTTTCATCACACTCAACCCCTTTGATTGTTTGATTGTGGCCATTGCATTTATCGTTTTTAGCTATCTGGAACGTGAAGCTGCTGTTTAAGCTTAAATAGTGGTATGGGTCTTAAATTAGACTTACTAGTCAAAGAAATAGGCAAAATCGTAACATGATCAAAGAAAAGAATAAGATTAATGGATCTGTCAGGCTGTGAGCTTTATCTCTTGGCTGATACGAGGGAAATAGAACAAAGGAAAGGTTCTGTGGATAGCCAAGGTTTTACACAAGCTACAGTGTGGTACAAAAAATAATAATACTGTTAGGACTTCTCTGCTTTTTTATTATTGTATGACATGCATAAATTCAGTAGGTGAAGCATTTTGTGGTATGCAGATACAGTGGTACCTCGGGTTACATATGCTTCAGGTTACATACGCTTCAGGTTACAGACTCCGCTAACCCAGAAATAATGCTTCAGGTTAAGAACAGGAATCTTGCTCCGGCGGCGCGGCAGCAGCAGGAGTCCCCATTAGCTAAAGTGGTGCTTCAGGTTAAGAACAGTTTCAGCTTAAGTACGGACCTCCGGAACGAATTAAGTACTTAACCCGAGGTACCACTGTACAGTGGTGAAGAAAACTCCTGTGCTGAATTTCCTGCTGCTTTGCGGCCATTAAGTTAACAGTACAGGTGCCCTTCTAGGAAAAAAGTTGACAATCCCAACTGCTAGTACTAATGACAACATGCCACATTTATCACAGGATATTAGAACCTCATCTCCAGAATGAGTGCTATGTAAAAATGAATTCCAGGCAGCCAAATTATTTCTGGACCTAAATTGTCAGAATATATGAAACTTCTGGAGTCAGACCATTGGCCCATCCAGCTCTGTATTGTCTACATTGGCAGCCACTCTCAAGGGTTTCAGGCCTGGGTTTCTCCCAGCCCGACCTGGAGATGATGAGCATTGAACCTGTAATCAAATGCAGGATAAAGCTGTAACAGTGCAACCATATCCATGTCTACTCAGATATAATCCCTACTGAGCTCAATGGGACTTAATCTTAGGTAAGTGTGTATATGATCACGGGCTAAAGGGCCTGGGTCCTGATTATACCAGGAAACATGGCGGGCTTAGAGGACACAACAGCCAGGAACCTTAACAAGAACTTCACCATCCCTCTTAGACAAGAGCAGAAGAGAAGAAATTGCTAACTCCACCCTAAGTCCATGGCCACCTGGGGTCCAGTCCATATAATGACAGTATCCAAAGAATATTCCAGAGGGGGCCTCATTGCAGTAAGATCTGCAAGAGAGGCCCTGCATTGAAATGTTATCTCACATGGAGGCCAGATTTGCCTCTGTGAGAAGCAGGGCCTTTTCATCATGGCCCCAAGCTTTAGAATGTTATCAGAAGATGAGTTTGTTTTCATAGCCAGGTCAAGGCTTCTGCTTTCCAAATGACCTTTGACTAAGAGGTCAACTATCCTCAAACATTTGAAGGGCAGCTGCATAGATAACAGACCAATTTTATTTTCTATTGCTCGAGAGGAAAGGGTGCAAACCACTGAGGTCAAACGACAAGGGGGGGGAGGACTGGACATTGAGAAGAGCTCTATGAACTCTTTACAAACACCACACAATATATCAAGGTGGGTGAAGCTAGTCAGACAGACCAGGATGTAGTGCAGTGGTACCTTGGGTTACATACAGACGCCGGTTAAGAATTTTGCTTCAGGATGAGAACAGAAATCGTGCTCCGGTGGTGCGGCAGCAGCAGGAGGCCCCATTAGCTAAAGTGGTGCTTCAGGTTAAGAACAATTTCAGATTAAGAACGGACCTCCGGAATGAATTAAGTACTTAACCCGAGGTACCACTGTATGTGGAACCATCTAGTGGAGGAAAACATTTGTTTGTTTGTTTGTCTCTTTGTCTGTTTAAACTCGCAGCTCCGTTCTCAAGGTTAACCCGAGCAGCTGAGATCTCTCCGGATTCAGCTGGGGGTAGGTGGGTTGAAAATTACTTTTAAATGGTTGAGAATGCGAGTAAAAGGGGAGTGTTGAGGGGTGGGTAACTACTCTGCATTGTCAGTTCTGTTTTGAGGGTGTTCTGTGCTCTTTCCTCATCCACAGCCTCCATCAGCCACAGCAAGCTTTTCTATATCCCAACTCTAGTACTGCTTGGTAAATATGCCAAAGAAGTAACAAAACCTTTAAACAAGGCCTTCATAAATGGTTTGTTCTTGGCACCCACTCCCCCCCTTACTATTTTGTTGTTGTTGTTTAAAAGGATATTAAATGTCTCTAACAAAGCAGCTTTACTGTGGCAAATAGTTACCTATGAGAAGTCATTGTTATTCCTAGACGGCGAAGAAAGACTGAATGCTGCTGATTTACTTGAACCGACATAACGCCACTAGATTAATAATGCTCTTTCCGTGTGCTACATTTTTGTTGTCTTGACAACAGAAATAATTCAGAAAAGAAGGCTGCTTCTTCCTCTGCTCCCCCCATCCCCATCCCCATTTAGTAAATTGGCTTGAAAATTGAGATGTACTGTATGAGCTTTTATAGGTATATAAACAATTAATGCAAATCCACCACATTTCCCTCTCCTTTGATATTAAAAAAAACAAAACTGGCCACGTTTAGCCAAACAGCTCTGAATGACAGGAGGGATCCAAACACATACGAGTATATTCCCACCTGTAGTTATTCAAGCTGATTCTCACCTTCATTCGAACTATTTTGAGAGGGAAAGTATTGTGGAAAGAATGAATGCATAAGAGCAGCAATTCTGAAACTTTGTTTCCTTCTGGTTGGTTTGCCCGTTGTGGACCATCACATTTTCTCCTTGTGGCTATCACATGGGAAGGTGATTGAAGGCTTTAAAAAAATTAGACAGCTGCTCCCCCCCCCCCTTCTGCTGTGGGAGAGAACTGTCCATTATGGCAATTTGCGCTGCTGAAAAGTCAAGCTGGTATTCAGTTGAATTTCCAAATGTAAAACTGTCAAGCGAATGGCCTCTTCAGCATGCAGTGGAAACATCAAGTAAACATTGGGCTCTCCAGCAATCCTCACTATTGTCTTCACCATGGTCTCTGGAATCACCTGGAGCACCAGAAAACCACTCAGACCACGCTAAGAATGACTGCAAGACTTATTCCACGCACAGGAAAGGGTGTATCAGCAAGCATCTAATCATACACAATCCAAATTTAACAGATAGCGCTCAGGAAGGTGTTTTAAACTTATACAACCAATTGTATAGATGCATCAGAGTTTTTCTCTATGCTTTGTGACCTCCAACACTTCGTGATTCCCAGCTGGTTTTGCCTCCATCTTCACACAGGCCTGGCCTAGGACATTTGCCTATTGGCAGCGGCTGAATTTAGCCACCACTAGCTTGTTTTCTGTAACTGATTCACATGAAAGCAGCTTGATAAAAGCGCCAACCCCCCCCCATGAGATATTTGAACCCTGGTTTGTCCCAGGTGCTAATCTGACACTCTAACCACAATACAGCACACTGGCTATTTTGATCTTATTCTCTTTTTTTACAGAGATGTGCATAAAGAGTTAATCAGTACCTTATTAGATGTCCAACCTATTATTTATTTCTTTGCCTTATCAGCAGTACACTGAGGTGATTCATCTGAAAGATGGCTCATAGCTCCCTACACTTGAGAGATTAGAGTAAGTTCTAAGATGCAGTCCAAACCTCTTCCTTTGATGTGGCTTTCTGGTGAATCATTTAGTGGAGGTAGCCTTAATCACATCAAAGGCCCCTTTATCAGCATCTTCCTGTTTTTCAGCCAAGGTATGCGGCCTATATATGTTACTCACAAGATATACTTCACCACTCTTAAAAAAAACTTTTCAATAGTTCTCTCTCCCGTTGTCTGATGTAAAGTAGCATGCAGTTTTGGAGCAACTGCTCTTAGCTATTCACTTTGTTCGGTGTCACTCCACTACCACGATGTTAAATTAAGTTGCAGTTCTGAGGTTATCCCATGGACCCAGTTTATGGATTTGACTACTGAGGCCATCCCCAGAGAGATGAGGATTTGGCAAAGCTCTCCCCCGCTTTTCCAGGCTTGACTGCTGATGAGCTCCATGGGGGACCTTACCTACAGCAAGTAGAAAAAACCACCCCCAAACCCATAATCTTGCAATTCACACGAGCTACCAGAGTCACACTGCACTGAGCTGCAAGTACAACACTGCCTGCTGGATTCCATTTAAGGTGAAGGTTGGTTGGTTGGTTTTTAACTTTTTAAGCCGTACACAGTCTGGGATCAGCCAACATTAGGAAGCATCTCCTTCCCCATAGCCCTGAATGACTGTTAAGATCAAGCATAGAAGGCCTGCTGTGTATTCCCTTCCTATGATATATTTCATCTGCATGGCAGGACTTTTTCTTCTGTTATGATGCCCGTTTATTGTTGGAGAAGGCAAAGCCCTTTGATAGCCAGGAAGGTGGACACACCAGCAGTCTGGGGTGAATGGTGAGCACAAGAAAACTTTTTTTTTTAACATACAGCCATAAATACATTTTTTAAAATATATATATAAGCTTTAAATCACAGACAAATATATACAGTATAAGCTTTAAATCACAGACAATCATTCTCTCATTTAGACACCTCTCCTCCTCTTTCTGAGGTTCCTTGTTTATATTTTAATTTACTGCATATCCAAACTACACCAATTTGTTATTTACCCTCTATGTTTCTTATATGTTGTTGCTGTTGTTGTTTTTTCTTACTGCAAGTTGTTTACATTAACCCTGCTAACATCTTAATTTGTTTACAATAACTATGGAAATATACTATAAATGAGTTCCATTCCTTCTTAAAAACTTGATCTTCTTGATTTCTTATTCTTCTTTTGAGTTTTGCCATTTCTGCATAGTCCATTAATTTCTTTAACCATTCTTCTTTTGTTGGGACATTGTCTTCTTTCCATCTTCGGGCGTATAACATTCTAGCATCAGGGGTCACATACATAAATACATTTTTATATTGCTTAGGTAACTCTAATCCAATTATTCCCAAAGCCATAAATACAAAATAGGTAAATAAACAATTACTACATAATAATACAATGGAGTGTAAAAGAGTTCACAACCAGTTATACTTGAGCACTTTTCAGTTACCAGACGGAAATATAAATCAGCTTGTGAATATTGTAATATCACACAGTGGTTTTGAAGGAGAGAGGGAGAAAACTGGTCTTGCAGCCAGTTGGCAATAACTACCAAAGTCCGTTACTACAAACACTTTAATGCCAGCTAATACTATTGATTACTTGTTATGGCTGGGTACTCCACTGAGTGGCACAACTAAAAACCCAAAGTGACTGCTTCAGAACATACCTGGGCACATTTCTGTCAAAGCACATGTTACTTAAATTAAAACGACAAAATTGATTATCATCTACTTTATTAAATAATAAAAAAGCTCCGCTTTAAAAGAAATTTCCTTGAGGATATTTTGCTCAGGTACTACGCCTGAGTTCAAGGATCTTGGGCTCTAAATCAGGCTTCCCCAACCTGGAGCCTTCCAGATATTTTAGACCACATCTCCCACCTGCAAAACATCTGGAGGAGGGCACCAGGTTGAGGAAGACTGCTCTAAAAGCTCCCAGCTCCCAGCTGTTTTGGGTCCCACGCCTCGGCAGGTGACAACAACCACAGGTCTGGGACCAGCTTTCCTCTCCTCCGTGTCTGAATCCTGACTGCTGTTAAAGGTAATTTCCACAACAGCATCCACTCTGTTTTATTGGCAAGAGTTATTTTATTTGCAGAATGCTTTTCCATTAAAAGATCAAGGTGACATCCTAAGAAGTTCAAGAAAGCAATGATCGAAAATGTTTGGAACAATAAAAAAATTCTCTTAAAAACAAAAAACGAGCAGGAATAAAGCAACAATATAAATAATGGACCTGCAACAAAAATACAAATACTTTGTATTTTTTTATATAAAAAAATCATAATCTAGTGGAAAGATTCATGCGCTGGTAGACTTCTGCAATGAGGCAAATCCTTAGGCCAGGTGGTGCCACAGCAGAAAGGCTGCTGTTCCATAGGCTGACACAGAGAATAGCTGAGTCGTATGATCATGTTAAAAATATTCTGTGGCATTTTCAGTGCCCCAGGTTTTATAGACCCTTTCTCTTGCTCACATTAACACTGGTATCTTGCTTTTGGAATTTCATCACACCAGCCATAAGACTGTCAAGAATTACTGTTTTAACACTTAAGTGTACAAAGTGTTTTAAAATTCCTATCCGCATGATAACCCTGAGCGTGTACCCAAGCGGCCA
Organism: Podarcis raffonei; assembly: GCF_027172205.1. Taxonomy (NCBI): domain Eukaryota; kingdom Metazoa; phylum Chordata; class Lepidosauria; order Squamata; family Lacertidae; genus Podarcis; species Podarcis raffonei. The sequence goes on from NC_070606.1 coordinate 28,735,940, forward strand.
CTGGGTGAACTGCACTGGGAGCAAAGCTACAAATGTTCCAGCCCCAGGCCTTAATTTGGAAGTGGACTCATCCCTGGGTTTTGGGTTTCAGTGCCAAGGCTCAAACCTTGGGAATTATGAAGCAAGAAGAGATGAAAGGGCCACTGAGCATGAGCAGAGTGCATTAAGTAATTTAGGCTGCTAATTAAACAATCTATGGCCTTTTAAACTGTTTGTGTGTGCACGCACAGAGGGGGTATTGTTTTCCATTTGTTATGTAATGTTGGGTTTTTACATTTTAAACTGCCTTGTGGTCCTCGGATGGTGGGCGGTATAGAAATTTAGTAGGATAAAACAAAAAAAATAAAATAAAAATAATCCTAAACTCATTACTGAGCACTAAGCCCCTCTGAGCACAGCAGGACTTAGAAGTGACATGCATAAGCTTCTCCTGTGATCTTAGTCCCTTTTACTCCGCCTTTGGAGGGGAAAATAACCAAGGCAGACGATCTGCTCTCATCAGCGTCCCTCTCCTCCCCCCCCCCCATTTGCTTTCCTCTCCCTTCCTCCTCCAGCGGGATATTTCAGGATCCCTCCCTCCCCCTCTCCCCGTGGATCTCTGCGCTGCTCTCCAGCCTCTACCCAGGCAGGCCTCTCTCCTCGCCATCCTCCTCCTCGGTGGGTGTGAATGAGTGGGCGAGGGGTGTGACCGCGCCGGCTTCGGCGTGATTTACGGCTTTGCTGAAAACGGCTTTTCCCCGCAGCATCAGCACCGCTGGCAGCCGCCGCCGCCGCCGCCGCCGCCGCCACCACAGCAACAAGTCAGGTAAGCGCTGCGCTCTGCGCCACAGCCTGGAGCCCGGAGAGAGCCGGGGGCGCACTGCGAGGGGGGGGGGAGGGAAGGAGGGCGCAAGGGGCCCGGGAAGGATCCCGATGCAGGTGGCTCAAGATCATTGGAGACCTGGGCCAGAGAGAGGCAAGCAGGCAGGCAGGCATCCCTGGCCAGGCGCCCTGCCAGGCTGCAAAACCCCCCAAATCGTGCAGGAAGCGCTGGCTGTGTCTTTCAGCAAACCCGCTTGGCTGCAGACATCTTTCTGCATAGTGGCCAGCGCTTCTCCGTCCTCCACAGATGCGGGTCCCCTTCTTCCCACCCGCTCCTCTGTACCAGGCTGCATCTCTGCCGTCCTCTCCCCCCTGTTCCCAATGCCAGCATCCCTTTTGATCTTCACTGTAAAGCACACGCGCGCACATCCAGACTTCCCACATCTCTCTCTCTCTCCACCCCCCCCATCTGCATATTGCCGGCGCTCAGCTTCCTTTCACCTTGCTCTGTGCTTTGGTGTGCGGTGTTGATTTGCCAAAGATAAGGATGAGGAGGAATGGAATATTTCACTGTCTGTTGCCCAACTTGACTAATATAGAAAGCCTCGTCGTTTGACCCAGATATATCAATATCACAATGCTTACGAAAGGACACATCCAATAGAAAGCAAGCTTGTGAGGAAGATTTGTAAATCTAGGATTTTATCTTTTTCCAAAATTCTCCAGCATCCCTCGCAGGCCCTAGTTTTCTAGGTACTCGATAATTATGAGTATTTCATGAACAGGGTTTGTGGTTTTGATGTAGAGGAGGCCTCAAAATGACTTGCAAATCAGATATTCGATGACTTCGTGCTGCTGGGCTGAAATCTGAAGGCGACCAGTTTAATTTCCCAAACCTATTTTGACACTGAGCTTGATTTGCATGTCTCACACAAGGCTTGGTTTGTGTTTGCAGAAATGCACGAGTAAGTAAATGGCGCCACCCAAAGTTAAGCACCTTTCAGTCCCATTTATTTCTATGGGTATGTCAGGATATCGGAAGCTGCCTTATATTGAATCAGACAATCAGTCCATCTAGCTTGCTGTTGTCTACTTTGGCTGGCAGCAGTTCTTCATGGTTTCATAGAGGAGACACCAAGGATTGAACCTGCGACCTTCTGAATCCAAGACAGTTGTTCTGTCCCACTGAGCTAAGGCCCTTCCTCCTCACCTATGACAAATCAGCACAGCACACCAGTAAAGAGCACAGCAAAGTGGAAGCATTAAGCAGATGCTTAACTCTCCCACCAAAATCAATGAGGCTTGAAAAGTGCTTAACTTTAAGTGAGTCATGCCCACATCCTGGAAACACGCTGACAGCTGCACACTGGAAGAATGGCAGATGAAGGTGATGGACTATATGAGCTTGGCAGAGATGACGAGCAGAATCCGAGACCAGGGAAGAGAAGCGGCGGAAGAAGAATGGAAAAAGTTCAAGGACTATTTAAAGAAACATTATAAAATTAATGACAGTTAGAATGATGCTGGATTAAAATAAATGGTTACTATTAGTAATGGTCATGACAAAGAGAATAAGGGTGATTAGTATAAATTTATAACAAAATAAGGCAAGATTTCGCTGAATAACTGTAAGAATCTGGAATACAGAAACGGGAAGTAAGAGGAGGTCGTGGAAGTAAGGTTTAGAAATTGGGTTATGAAATGGTACTTGTTTTATGTTTTACTATTGTTTGATGTTTGTTTATGTATGTTTTGTTTCTGTTATATAAAAAACTGTTCAATAAAAATATTATAAAAAAAAAAAAAGGAAACACGCTGACAGCTGAAGGTCTATGAATGCACACTGCCATGTGACCAAGTTGCCTAGCATGAAATTGCTGCTGTTATGTTCATCCAAGGCTCAGGGTGGCTGACACTAAAAAAAACCCCAATCATTCAGGTCCCATAATAAAAACAACACCTCATAAAACCATCCTGAAATGTGGTAATTCAGGATCTTGAAAGGTTGTCATCCTCATTGCACTCATTTCCCGTTAGTCTCAGAGACCTTACCTTGGGCTGCTATTTCCCTTTTTAAAAAAAATTAAGGGTACCATGTCTTTTAATGGAGAAAGGCTCCAAAATGCAGGAAGGTGCTGCAAGGAATTTCCAGGAGACTCAGAAGTGTCCTCTCCTGCTTCCTAACATTTCTTGAGCTCCTTCAGGTGCTTATCTCTATAAAGAACCTACTCTCTCTTGAGAGAACATGCGGCTCTCCTTCCAGTCCATTAGAGATCTTGAAAAGCACCTTACGCTGAGTTATGCAATTGCAGCTCGAACCTATGCACGTTTACTCAGAAGTAAGTCCCAATGAGCTTGATGAAGCTTAACGTAAGTGTACATTGGACTGGGCCTGAGTCCATCTGGTTCAGTCTTCTCTACTTTGAGCAGCAGATGCCTCTTAGGTGTTGCTCCAGTGCTACTTCCTGAGATGCTGTAACCAGCAGTTGATTCTGGGACCTTCTGCATGCCCAGCAGATGTGCTCCCACTGTGCTGATTCCACCACTACCATTGTCTCTTCCTGCGCTCCCTTCTTTTTCTCAAGCCTCATTCTAGCCCCCAAATTCTGAAAATAAGCTCAAATCTTAGCTCTGACTTCAGCTAGGGAGAGAAAATAAATGTATGCAAATATCATGGATCTGCATAACTGATTCCCTCTAGCTCAGTTGCAGAGCATGTGCTTTGCATGCAGAAGGAGGCATGCTCAATCCCTGTTTGAGTGGAGGGCTGGGAAAGAGTTCTGTCCAAAACTGCTGCCGGATGGTGTAGTCTATACTGAGCTGGAATGGACCAATGGTAGAAGGCAGCTTCTTCTGTTTCCTCCCCTGAAATGGGTGTTTCCCAGATGCAGAATTCAGAAAAGTTCCATGCAGAGTTCCAAACCCTTTTGACTTACAGCTATATTGGGATGCAGACCTATATTTAGGTCAGCTATATTTAGCCAGCTCATCTGGCTGGGTTTCTCCAGCCGCTCTGGGTGACTCCCAACAGAACATTAAAAACACGGTAAAGCATCAAACATTAAAAACTTCCCTAAACAGGGCTGCCTTCAGATGTCTTCTATAAGTCAGATAGTTGTTTATTTCCTTGACATCTGATGGGAGGGCATTCTACAGGGTGGGCAGCACTACCGAGAAGGCCCTCGGCCTGGTCCTCTGTAACCTCATTTCTCACAGTGAGGGAACCTCCAGAAGGCCCTCAGAGCTGGACCTCAGTGTCTGGGCTGAACGATGGGAGTTGAGACTAAGAAACCTGGTACGATGCAGAGGGATGGACTAGATGATGCTCAGGGTCCCTTCCAGATTCTACGATTCTATGATTCTACGATTCTCTTTCTTTTAGGATCTGGAAAGTAATGCAACAGAACACTTTTGAAGAAAGCAGATACCCCTGGCAGGAGTCGTTTGAAAATGTCAGTGTCTGCATGCCGTTCCGTTGCCCACGATGCGGGGACCGCACCAGATTCAGGACCCTGTCATCCCTGAGAGCCCATCTGGAATACAGCCACAGTTACGAAGATCGGAGCCTTCTGACAAAATGCAACCTCTTTTCTTCCCTCAGAGACGCAGACCTGATCTCTTCTTCCGAGCTCCTGACGCCAGGGATGCTTGGCGACGGCCCCGGTGTCATGAAACCAAAGACGTCCTATCTCAACTTCTGCGACACGGCCCAGGAGAACACCAGGAACAGGAAGCCGCTGGAGGCGGAAGCAGAAAGGCCTGCGTCTCTGGGGTCAAATTACACGTCAGGGGAATCCGTAGACGAGCCGATATCTAAGCCAGGGTTGGCGACAAGTGACTCGAAAGCCTCGTTCGAGGCCCACGTGAGAGAGAAGTTCAACCGGATGGTGGAAGCGGTGGACAAAACGATCGAGAAGAGGATCGACAAGCTTACCAAAGAGCTGTCCCAAAAGACGGCCGAGCTCTTGGAGGTTCGGGCAGCTTTTGTGCAGCTTTCTCAGAAGAAGCAGGAAGTCCAGAGGCGGGAGAGGGCCCTCAACAGGCAAGTGGACGTGGCGGTGGAGATGATCGCGGTGCTGAAGCAGCGGCTTACGGAGTCAGAGGAGGAGCTCCACAGGAAGGAAGAGTAAGTGGGAGGATGGGGAGAAGGACGACAGGGAGGGGGAACCGCAGGCCTAGGAGGTCAAATGTGGCCTTTCTAGCTGGCCCTCAGAATCCTCCTCAGGCCACACACCCTCCTGAGCCACACCCTTCGCTGGCCATGGTTTGCAAACTCCTCCAATGTTTCCGTTTGGCTAGACTGGGTCTTTGAACTCTGATAATGCTGCTTGTGTCTCTGGATTGAGGATAGGGCTGAGGGCTGTGTGAATGTGTGTGGAAAGTAATCCAGACCTTCCAAGTGCCCTTATTTTACAGGAACAGCCCCGGATTTACAGAAGCCACCCCGGTTTCTGATTAGGATTTCCCTAGTTTCATTTGAGAAATGTTGGAGGGTATGGAGTTATCTGACCCCTGAGCCATCTGAAGGCAGCCCTGTATAGGGAAGTTTTTTAATGCTAAATGTTTTATTATATTTTTATATATGTTGGAAGCCGCCCAGGGTGGCTGGGGCAACCCCGTCAGATGGGTGAGGTATAAATAGTAAAAGAATAATAATAATAGGGATGTCCTATTATTATTATTATTAAATAGGATATCCCTATTTTCACTGAAGGAATGTTGGAGGGTATGGTCACCTATTATACAGTGATAGAATATGCATTTATTGCTTTGCTCACTTTTGCTCCGGGTGTCGCAATGTGGCCCCTGACCTCTGAAGTAGCTATAATGCATGTCTTTTCTGTCACAGGAGTTTGGGGTGAGGTTGTAGTAGGAAGACATGCCAGGCAAGGTATGTTAGAGGAAGGCCAGTATTCACTGGTGTCTGGTCCATTAGGGTGAGTGAGGCACTGGCCCACGGACCTCAATCTGCCCTCAGACAGCTCCCACTTCCCTGCCTTCTTACCAACAACCAAGAAACTTTACACACATAATCTTTTGCAACACAGATGAGAGCATGTGTAGGTTTTGCTTCACATGTGCATGAGAGCCCTTAGGAGTGCAGATCACACCTGGGCTTCTTTATGCACAGAATTTGGCTGTTTACACGTCTATCGGCTAATCCATTTATTCTTTCTGTCATGGATAGGGAACCTGTGGCTCTCCTGAAATTGCTGGCATTTCCAACTCCCGTTATCCCCGTCCATTGGCCATTTGGGCTGGGGCTGATGGGAACTGAAGTTCAAAAACTTTGGGAGGGCCACAGGTTTCCCACCAATGTTTCACTATATGTCTGCTCCCCATCTCTTTCACACCTGTGTCTTCTTTTCTCCACAAACCGGTGGGCACCTAGCTTCTTTAGAAAGCATACGATTTCTGCCTTGAAGCATAGACCCATTGATTTGAGATGCGAAGAAGGCACACATCAGGGTATACTAATTCATGCATCATTCAAGCAATCCAAATTTATTAGATGGATCTTTTAAACAGGCCGTGCAATAAGGGTAAAGACATTTATGCTCTCATGGCATCTGGTAAGATTACTTATACAGGAAGGTGCTACTCTATAAATAAGGGTATGTGCTTTAGCTTCAGAACTGGAGGTAAAGACATAAATGTCTTGTTTTCAAGTACCCCCTTCCCACCCTCAGTTCATTGGAAAGTAAGTGGTGCAAACAGCATTAGATGGGATCGTCTCTTGGAAGGAGTCATAATCTGGTTTCCTGCTGGCTTTCATAGCAGATACCGAAGATATTTTGGCAGTTCCAGCTCATCTAAAAATACTTTCATGTTGCATTCATTAAAAATGTAGTAATTGCCAATACATTATTTATATGTGAACTACTTAAGACTGCAGTCCTCAGATTGCCCACTCTCTGATGTTCCTCATCAACACCAGTAGAAGGAATATGGAGCAAATGGTTGAAAGACTGCGGTCTCGGTTAGCACTCTTAGACACCTTCAAGCAGTTCAAAATACCTGCATATTTTCAAATTAAATGTACAGTGCTGCTGTTGTTAAAATTAGCTAGCCCTATAGCTCAGACATTTAAGGCAGCAACCCTAAACGTGCCAACTAGTAAGTTAGGCTGCAGTTCTATACGCAATACTAGGGATGTTCACGGTCTCCAAGATACCTGTGCTATTTTAAAAATCCCAATATACTTCCAAGTCACACTGTGCTCTCTCTGCTTTGATTTATGCTTCATGCTCTGAGCCACTCTATAAAGCGAAGCTGTGTGTGCCCCATTCACTATAATGGGGAAATCTAAAATGTTCATAAATTCCCCATCTTTTGGCCAAAGCGGATGGAATCGACCGGTGTCTCTTCAGAGTGGATAAGCCTGACAAACTGCAGAAAAATAGGTTAGGGAGCTTTTTGCTGGGAAGGTAAAAGGATTCACATTTCTAATACTTATTATGCCAATTAAAGCTCAAAAATCTGTATTGGTTTCCTTTTTTTAGGGGGTATTCTTTATTCATTTTAAAAATTCCTAGCTTCCCTCCATTAGTACCAATATCAGCGCAGGGTACGACATAAGATATATTATATAGCACCATGAAAAATTCTTAGAAACAGCTAGCAACCAACCAACCACAATGAGTTTCCACGCACGCCTAGAGCCAACCTGATTTTTTAATCTTATATTGGAGTTCTCCATCCTCTTCCCAGTTTGCCTCAATTGAAGATGTGGGCCTTCAGATGTTGCTGGACTCCAATTCCCATCAGGTCTAGTCAGCCTGGCCAACTGTCAGGGATGATGGAAATTGTAGTCCAAGAACTTCAGGAGGGCCAGAGGTTCCCCACACTTAACGTGTTAAAGAATGGCCTTGTTTTTCATACAAAGTCCTGCAGGGGACAAGAGAAGAAGAAGTCAATATGTTTCTCTTCTCAGGGAGTGCTGCAAACCCATGAAACTGAGCAAACTGTGTACCATGAAGGTTATTTATTCCCTTTTGGCCTTTGGTTGCCTGCCTTGTGCTTGCACTGCGCTGGTGTTTTGGGACTGCCCTCTGTGAGGAAACCCATGGAGAATCCAAAACCCATGCAGCTCCACTCCTAACAGCTTGTTGTGTGGATACGACATCCCAGAATGCATTGCATAAGGCTGGAGCCACATTCATCTTTTGTCACAGGCCTTGAAAAGAGCAAGAGGGAGTTGAAACCAACAGCCTAAGATAGATAGAGTGCAGCTAAGATAAGAACGAAGAATGGCAACAAATGGGAAGGCTAGTGAAGCCCTTTATATTGTGGCAGCAACATATGTGGGCCTTTGGACAGATAAATAATAATAATTATCACTGTTATTGTATTTATATGCTGTTTCCCAGCCACTCGCTCAGCCACTCTCAAAGCAGCTTACAGTCAGCAAAATACATTCCCAACCTTTGGAGAGATTACTGTTCAACATAGGACAGGAGGGAGAAAGGCAGGAAAAAAGGGTTGCACATTCAGTTGTATATGCATGGCTTGGAGGTCTCTGAACAACTGGCATATTTACTGGCATATTTGCCCAGTGAGGGTACAGAGAAGTCAGTTCTGCTCCAAGCAAATTGGTCTCTTGGGTGTCTGTGTGTGCATTCTGGGATTGCTACAAAACAATTCACTTTTTCTTCCATATATCACTGCAAAGATCAGTATTAACACACACACAAACACATCAATCAGTCAGTCAGTCAATCAATCAATCAATCAATCAATCACCAGCCCCCTTTTTAAAAGGAAAACAGTCTTTCAGAGGCATCTCTTCTACCATACTGAGGCCGCATTCCCAGAACACATTTTAAAGCACTGTGATACCACTTTAAGCAGCCTTCCCCACAAAGAATTTTGGGAACTGTAGTATGTTAAAGGTGCTGAGAGTTGTTAGGAACCCCTGTTCCCTTTCCAGAACTACAGTTCCCAGAGTTCCCTAGGAAGAGGGATCGACTGTTAAACCACTCATGAGAATTACAACTCTGGGGGGGGGGTGAATAGGAGTCTCCTAACAGCTCTCAGCATCTATAACAGCCTACAGCTCCCAGAATTCTTTGGGGGAATCATCCATGAGTGTTTCAAGTGGTATCATAGTGCTTTAAATGTATAGTGCAGATGTGGCTTGAGTACGTTCTTGGTTATGTTCTTCAAGACATAATGGGGTTTTTGTTCGGTTTTGCATTCTAGTGGGAATGCTTATTAACTTCAGCTGGATTTTGTTGCTGAACCTCCTGCTAATTCTCTAGAAGAGGAATCAAGATATTGCTGAACACTTGGAATGGATTTTGTTGATTAATTGGGTTCTCATTGTTGCACCTCTTACTTGGTTCGGCTTTTGCTAATGATGCTCACACTCTAAACAACTGCATAATGTCATCATAAAATCCTTTGAAACCATCTCTCACTTCAAGAAAGGCTCCATTCTAGAGGAAGGCCTGGGTCCCATTAAGGAGACGTTCCGTGCACATTTAAGCATTCAGATTCCACAAAATCCAGCAGGAAAAGCAAAGAGAAGCTCCTCTGGAATGGGAAGACTCTCATTGCAGGCTTAAGATGCCTCTCAGGTGCCGGAGGTTGTATTTCCCATTTTCAAACAGGGGGCAAATTATTGTCCTGAAAGCTTCTTATTGTCTGAAAAGGCCCTTCAATTTATTGTTACTTCTAGAAGCATTAAGGTGATCACTTATTCATCGCCCCCCGCCAAAGGAAATGCCTCTCACACTCAAAAGAACAGATATTTGCATATTATTTGCATATGTCACTGTATCTGTATGGATGCGTATTTAGAAACAATGACTTTAACTGAAATAAAAACATGGTAAGTTTTACCATACTGAAGAAGACTGAGACCAGTTGAGCTTGTGTGTCTGCTCGGTCTGTGGCCCAGTTGCTTACTGTTGATGGCACCTTCAAGGCCTTTATCTTTAAACCCTTCTGTTTGAAGGGCTGTCCTCTCTAAAGGATGCTCCCCAGCACCAGTGTTGCCCGCTTCTTTGGCTATGTGCAAGTGGTTCTGAGAAGGTCAGCAGTGCACCTGGGACTGAATATATTCACAGCACAGGCAAGAGTGTCCCTAAATTAAAAAGTAGCACCCGTCCGTTTTTTCCTTCTGCTCTCTAGCAAAAAGGAGGAAATGCCAGTGTTCTTCCAAATTCCAGCAGAGCTGCACTTTTGTCGTTTCAGAGAAGTCGTTACATTTAATCACTTCCTGGAGGAAGCTGCTGAGAAGGAGCTTCGCGGCAAAGCCAGGCTCCAGCGTTTCATTGAGAATCTCCTGCAGCGGGTGGATCTGGCAGAAAAGCAACTGGAGTACTACCAGAATCAGCAGATCGTGGGCAGCTACAGCGATGTCCATGAATATGTGGTAGGCAAAAAATGAGGGGGGTGTTCTTTCATTAGACCTGAACAGGAAGTGGAACTGATGGGAATTATAGTCCACAGCATCTAGGGTGCACTGTGGGTGGGGGCGGGAAGGCTGATCCAAGCTCTTGTTCTAGTGGAGCAGGGGTTGTGGTGGCAATTTCTGCTATATTGTTTGTTCAGTTGGGCATCTGTCTCGAGAGACAATGGAGTGTGCTTCCGGGGGTCAGACCTCTGCCCAGTTGGCAAGACCCCCCTCTCAGCTTTGCTGATGTGGTCCAAAGGAAAATGAAGCTATACTTTGGGCACCAGCTTGGCTGCAAGAGTTGCTGGAAAGAGGTGTACAAGGTGCCATCTTAGGGACTCCACTGCAGATTTGTGTAGAGTTTACTCCTTAGCCTTTGAAAGTACATCTTTCATCCTTGGGATTCAAGATAGAGCTGTTGTTGGCTATGTGTATATGTTGATCCCCTCCCCCTCCCCCCATCTCATAAGAAGCATCCTGCTCGATCAGACCAAATGCCTATGTAGCTTAGCATCATGTTTTCCACATTCAGGGCCGGTCCTGCCATTAGGAAAAGTGGTGCCTCAGGCAGCAGATGATGAGGGATTGACAGCAGCAATGAGGTGTTGGTCTGCCCTGAAACCTTAAGCTAAGTCAGGTGTATTCAGGTGCAGTGGAGGATGCTGTCCTGGTGATGAAGTAAGATTAGACTAGCAGGCGGATCAGCTTTGGTACATGGAATGCAGGGAGGCACCGTCTTGTCTTTCACCTCAGGCGGCAAAATGCCTTGGTCTGCCGCTGCCCACAGTGGTCAACCAGATGCCCCTGGGAAGCCCAAGAACAGGACATGAGAGCAGTAGCCCTCTCCAGTTCATTATCTGCAGCAACTGGTATTCAGGGGCATGTGCTGTGAACCTGAAGGTGGCATACAGCCATCATGACTTGCAGACGTTGATAGCTTTATCCTCCATGAATTTGTCCAGCCGTCTTAGAAAGCAATCTAAGCTCCCATCATGGTTTCTGGTTAAAAAAAGGTAATGCTTCAAATATGAGAAAAGTCTGTTTAATCAGAGACAACTGTGGGACTGCATGTGTATCTGCAGGCAATGATAACTCTTATCATACCTCCATTGAGCCTCTGAAAAAATGTCAGTTCACAGCTCGAATTTCTTCTTCAGCATCAGACACACCCCCCTTTTTTATTCAAAAAGGTAGCAGTAAACAAGCATAAACAAGGAAACGTGATAATTGAGGGTGCACGTGCGTTCTGCTGGTATAGTCACACGGCTGCAAATGAGGCGTGACTGCTAATTTGTTCAGGAGACGCAAAATAGCAAACGAAAAGCTTGTCAGAGGTAAATGCCCTGAAAGCTGCTATTGAAATAAGAAAAGTGATATCTTTTATTGGACTAGTTGTACAACACATCTAAAAGGCATGCCAGAAAATTAAAATTCATGACCTTGTGGCAGACAAAGGACTGGATTGAACAGAGACTATGGGTTAAAACTGTAGCTTCCTTTTGCCCCCCCCCCCCCCGTTGCAACATATAAGCTTTGAGTACAGACAGGTTGTGTGCGTTTATTTGTGTGTGTGTGAGGGGGAGAGAGAGAGAGAGAATTTCTTGGAAGGCCAGAAAATAGTCAGGCCCACCATTGTGAGAATCCCAGTTTTTTATTTTTATTTTAAAGAAAAGAGTTTCTAGTTCTTATGGTTTGAAATATAAGTTTGGACAAACGTGGGTTATGCCTGCACAGAAGTAGCTGAGAGAGAGTTCCAAAAATCAAGAGTTTTCAGCTTCAGGCCCCATATAACTTTTTGACTCTGCCACATGAATACCTGGATAGATTATGCAAAATAGGAAATATCACAGATGCAAAATAACTAATGTTTGCTCATTTTGTATTGTTTGGGATGAAATGCAGTGCTTTCATTCCTGGAAGCAAGCCCCATTGAACTTCTGAGTAAAGATTCAGGTTGCAAGACAAAAGCTGCAGAGTTCAGCCAGTCAGTGCAAAATCTGAATAGCAGAATATAAATTTATTATTATTATTTTAACCCAAAGCTACACACATTCCTGATTATAGGCCTCTATATGATGATGTGCACAGGTTGGGGGACTGCCAGACCCAGAACCAAAGAGACCTGGGTTGTCTTTGCTGTTAGGAAGATCTTGTTTGTTTTTTTGCATTTGTCTACTTATCTAACTTTGATAAGTCAGCAAATAAATGAATAAAAAAGAGCTATTTCCATATGTTACGTCAATCTGAATAACGAGCGTGTATGTTTTAGTTTACAGATATATCATCCAGCAAGAAACCCAGATGCCTGTATGTATGTTATTTCATACTCTTAATACAAAATATTTCGTACAAATGTGTTGCATCTCTTGTTCCTGGGCCCTCTCTGTTAAACCTGACCCCTTTTCTTCGCCTCAGCAGCAGCCGAGGAAACCAACACGGTTACTATAACACCCCTGATGTGAAACCTCACTCTCTTCAGAAGGGACGGATGCACTTGAAGAAAGCCAAGGAGGACAAATCCTGCGCCCACCCAGTTAAATTGTTTTATGAACCTGTTGACTGCGCAAGGGACGTTTGGAGACCTCAGAAGAAAGGGGACGCCGTCGGTGCCTCCCGCAAGGTTAACGTGAAATCAAAGATCAGTAAAAAAAGCAAACAGCTCTACTAAGAGCCCATATACGATATAGAGATATATGTATGTATCTAACCTAATCTATTTATAAATGCATAATGCAAGATCTGGCAGCTTTGGGCTACTACAGATAGAGATTAATAGCACAATCATTCGCCTGTCTGCTCAAAATTCAGTCCCCTGAGTTTGACAGGACTTGCTCCCAGGTAAGTGTGCCTAGGATTGCAGGCTTAATTCTGTCGAACTTGGAGGGGTTTCCTTCTGAACAGACAAGTCTAGGATTGCGCCGTTGGTCCCACCCATTGCTTAAACCACAATATATTTCCCTATGCATTTGGGCAATGATATATTTAATAGATGATATAAATACGTAAATATATAGAATAATTTAACTGCCTCATTTCCAGGACTTTGATTGTAGATGTGGCACTTTATTTTCCCCAAGAGCATCTTTTCAATTGAGTCCGGCATTTCACTCATCCTAAGTCTTGTTTTGCTTACTTACGTTTGGAAGAATTCCTTCTGCCTGGCACCTTAATAAATCCCTTATCTAGTGAGAGTGATGGGTCGGGAATAGAATTAGAAAACGATTTGTGGAAGCCCTAAATGCACTGAGCCGAGTGTTCTTCCTTTGACGCCAGGGCACAAACTGCACCATGCCACTTCTGCAAGGACTAAGCAGCTGGGAGGAATCTGATTGGATGACTACCTCCCTCCCTGCCTACTACCACCTAGAACAGGAAGTAGGGAGGAGTGAACTGGAGGTCTCTGTAAGCTGCCTTCTGCTGGTGGCCTAGACGGGCAGCTGTTGTGATTGATCCCTGCACTCGCCTTCTGGGATGCCCTCCAGCTGCAGTGGGGGGAGGAATGGGAGGTTATCAGCACTGCCTTTTCTGGGTAGCTATGGCAGGTTGGAGGCTCAGGGCTCACTCCTTGACTTCCTTTTCCATACAGCTGAATGGCTACTTTAGTGGTGCAGAAAGCGCTGCAGCAAAGCACTACAGTGACTTAGTTTTGTGCCTTGAAGGTCAGCACATCTGCAGCCATTTAGCTATATTGTATCTGCACCTCACTTTTCCTTCAAGGAGCTCTGGACAGCATACAGGAGGGTTGTTCTGTTTTGCCCTCCTGGTTTGGGCTGAGGGAGAGTGGCTCAAGGTCATGCCACGAGCTTTACACATGAGTGAGGGGTTCAAACTCATGTCTGTCTGGTCCAGGCCCCAGGGGAGTAGCCAGGGAAACCATGGCCACTGCTAGGCCCACAATGCTCCTAGTGGTTTTTCTTACCCTTGAGCAAAAATACAATACAGCAATTGAGCCCCTGCATGACATAGAGTGGCTTGTTTTGCCGTTCTTGATCCAAGCTCAAACGCTTGCTTCACGTAACTTGCTCTTTCCTGAAGCAGCCCTGTGTGTGGTCAAGTTGCCCACCATCTTGCCCAGGAAAAAAGCCTGAGGCCACATGATGCCATTACACTGCAAAGGCAAAGCAGCGGGTCTCAGTCTGGACAGTGGCTGGAGCCATAGGTAAGCTGCTCTTAGCTTTCTTAAGGAAGGCCGGGCTAAGGAAGGGTGCTAATAAGCTGCCATACTTCTTCCATAGAGTAACAACCCTCCCTTAATGGTAGCAGCCACAGGACTTCCAAATAAGTGGGGTGGGTTGTGTTTGGCCAAAATACCGTAGTTAGTTAATTCATCCACTTTGACTTTCTGGAACAGATGTGGGCAACATAAGACCCACAAGCCAAAAATGGCCTGTAATTCTGTTTTGCAGAATCTGACATGAGTTGCAGTCCAGTCGGCCCAAAGTCTGTTTTGGGGGGCCTAATCCGGCCCCTATGGCAGTTTATTTCCTGGAGTAAAATCCTAAAAAAACCTTGACACCTTAAAAAAAGCTCAATAAGTTTGGTTGGCCCTTTGGGCGGCCCTCACGGCCCTTTATTTCATCAAATCTGGCCCTTTTTGAAAAAAGTTTGGACACCACTGGTAGTGGAAGGCTTAGAGCAGGCATAGGCAAACGCGGCCCTTCAGATGTTTTGGGACTACAACTCCCATCACCCCTAGCTAACAGGACCAGTGGTCAGGGATGATGGAAGTTGTAGTCTCAACATCTGGAGGGCCGAGTTTGCCTATGCATGGCTTAAGAGACACATCAGCCCCTGAAGCTAGATGGGGGAGGGGGGGCATTGTTATCTCTCTTCAAGGAGAATAGAGCAACAGCAGGAAACTCCTCTGCCACCTAGTGACTTGACCATATAATGGCACCATCCACATGCTTCGCTTGCAACATCTGATGGCTCACGCTGCTCATTCCGAGTGCTGCGGGGCCTCAGGGTCTTCACAACTTTGTGCATGGCTTAGTGAATGAAGTTCGCTAAGAGCAGAATCCAAAGGTGATAGCAGCATTCCCCAACTTAGGGAACTTGGTACTTTCCAGATGTGTTGGGAAAGTCATGTGGAATGGGTGTTGCTGTCCGAAACATCTGGAGAGCATCAGCTTGCGGAAGGCTTGGCTACACAGTTTTTAGTGTGGCCTAGTTCTCCCTGAGGTGGTAGACTTATGCCCAGGCTGTACCATTTTATAACTGCAGGTGGGAGCTCATGTGATGGAATGGTCCTCTACCGATTAAAAAAAAAGAAAAGATTTCTCACATAGAAAGCTAGCATGTTGGAGACAAAGCAAGACTAGATCCCTTCTTCCTGACACCTGCTTTCTATGAAGAGGGAGTTTTTGTTTGGGGTAGAATGTAATCAGCCTGGAGTGGTACAGTCCAAGCACAAGTTATCCACCCCATGCCTATGTTTCATTTACCCCCTTGCGGTATCTGCAGTTGCTGTTGGCTGCTATTCTATGAACTCTCATTAAATGGAATACCAAAACCCAGTGGAGATTTGTATTTGGCCCTCTTCAGCCACGAACGGTTCCGATTCCTCCCCAGAAGAGTTGGCAAAACATGCAAAGCAACCCCGAATACAGTGCTTAAATTTGTAGTTTGAAACCATACTTTTAAATAGCAAACTACAGAAGGAGGCAATCCATAATAAATTGGGCTGTCAACTGATAGAGGATACAACAGGTATAGGCAAACTCGGCCTCCAGATGTTTTGAGACTACAATTCACATTATCCCTGACCACTGGTCCTGTTAGCTAGGAATGATGGGAGTTGTAGTCCCAAAACACCAGGTGGGCTGAGTTTGCCTATGCTTGGGATACAACCTGGGGTTGTATCCAAACCAGCTCCAGGAGAGGGGCACTTCTATTTCCTCTCCTCTCTGCATGCGGCCCCTGCCCCAGTCTTCTCCAGATTGTCCCCAAACTTCCAGAGCTGATTCTGAGGGTGCACATGGAGGGAACCCTGCAGGGGAGAGGAAGGAAAAGTTCAGTTCCACAAACACAAGCCTCTGCCTTTTAATCAATCTGTGGATTAAATGTAAATAAATGTGCATGTTACCAAAGCTTTGCTATAGGTGTCTTGCTTGAAGGAAGTGAGGAATCATAAACAATGAGGAAAGCTTACAATTTGATAAAAGCCAACGTAACATATTTTGTGCTCCTCACAATTCCTATGGCAATAGTTAACACACCAGAACCAAAATACCCTCAAAAAATAAATTTGCCCATAATTCTCAGAGTAATTAAAAATTGCCGTCTCCTATTACAACTGACCCCATCCCCCCCAACTGCCACTACTAAATCAATTTAGGGTACGATCCTAATTCCCTTCTGGGAGTGACGGGGCTGATCAGGGTGGCACAAATCTCACCACATCCCAAGCCCTGCTTCTCATGTTGGCCAAAGAGGAAGCAGAAGGGTGGTTTCATCCCGTGTTTTGTGGTGCCAGCTCCAGTCTGGGATAGCTGAGAGGCCCAGATTAGACCCATTGCCAATAGGGAGGTTTAGGAGGGGAGGGGCTTGATGTGGTCTCTGAGCTGCCAATTGGCCATCCCTCGGATCCTTTCATATACAAAGCCCGCAGAGCTCAGTACAGCACACCCAATGGGGATATTATAGGCCAAGGAGGTTAGGCACGATATTCCACTAGGTTCTGCCAAGTAGAAGGATTCTGCTTCCATTGCAATGTTCTTCTCCATCACTTCTTGTGGACATGTTTTGGTGCCGCTAACCTTCACGCCTCATTTGCAGGAATCTTCGCGTCCTAGCGATGTTGAGAGGCAAAACTAGTTTTCTCCAGAGAAAGGAAGAAAATAGCTCAGCCGTGTCTACATGTAATTTATTTCGAAATGCTCCTTATAAGAGATGTACAATGTATTTCCGTGAAGTGGGTTTACAGTAAGTGTGTTAAGACTTGTGGACGATGTTTTGGTTTTTATTTTATTTATTTTTTTAAACCACAGTGAATATTTGATTTGAAAAACACACGTATGATTGTGGCAATAAAAACAGGGTTTACAATATATTTAACTGAGGTGAAATACAGGTAAGAATATTTGCTGTTGTATAAATAGCTCCAGATGGAAGTTGGTGATTAATCCATCTGTTAAATTATTGTTTTATTTATATAATGTAAATGGAACTGTTTTTTGTATATGTCCAACTTTCCCAATGCTGTTTGAGTTGTTAGTTCTATGCTTCAAGGCTGGTTCATCCAACCATATTTATTTCAACTGATAACTGCAACATCAAGTGATGACTTCCATGGGTCGGTAGGTTATCACAGATCTAACTCTATAGACCAGAGCTTTCAAATCACCTCACATCTGCTCTGGGCTAATGCTCTTCAGTGAAATAAATTCATACAGATTACAAGGCATGTGGGTCTGCCTCCATAATATGGTGTAGCCAACGTGGCACCCGCAAAATGTTTTGGACTGCAATTCCCATCAGCCCCAACCAGCATGGCCTATGCTCAGGGATGATAGGCATTGTAGTTCACCATATCTAGAAGGCACCCATTCTCTCCCCCCCAACTATATCCTAGGCTGTTTCTTGACATTATTATAGGATATGTGTCTCCTACCTTGCACCCCATATCATTAGTTGACACTGGTAGGAACAGAGGAGTGTTTAGCACAATGATGTCAGGACATGGGGCACATTTACTTGATTGAAAGATTTCTTTCCTGCCTGACAACAGGACTCCATGGCAGCACAACCAAGGAAAATGTGGACCACACAACATAGGGGTTGTATCCAACTTAGTCATAATCAGAGTGGGCCCCCTGTAACTAACTTACTTAAGTTTTGCCATGATTAACTTAAGTCCATTGATTTTCACGCATCTGTTTGGTGTATGGCTTGCTTTTTTTTAATATTGGATTTCTTACCTGCTATTCAGCAGAAGACTCCAAGGCAGGCTGCAATAATAGTTGGATATAGCCCAATGGGTGGTATTCACCTAAGTTTACTCAGAGTAAACCCACAGAAATGAATGAACATAACTAAGGCTGCAGAACATGGCAGTTTATTCTGTTTCCCCAACATGTCCTTAAATGGTTAAATTCCACATTATAGTTGAGCTTCCACATGTCGCATAAACCACCTCCAGGAACATAGTGCCTGCTTAGTGCTCATTTCCATGTTTTTTGCTTCTGTTTGCAGATAACATGGGAATGAGCAACCAAACCTGTGCGACGCTCTACTGCATGTCCATTTTTTGTTGTGTGAAAGCTCAAATATCAAATGGAAATCAACAGCTTAGGGGAACGTCAGGAAAACGAAACAGACTGCTGTGTGGGTGCAGCCTAAGCTAGGTCCCGGCACTTCTGTGGGTCTCCTCTAAGTAAAACTTGAATACCACCCAATATAAGAACCTAAGATGAGCCTGCTGGATCAGGCCAAGGGTCCATCTAGTCCAGCAACCTGTTACTACACTGAGTGACCAGATGCCTGTGGGAAGGCTTCAAGCAGGCCGTGAGTGCAATGGTACACTGCTCACCTGTGATTCCCAGCATCTGGTATTCAGAGGCATGGTGGCAGTGGAACGTGGCCCTGTTCCACCTTCTTTAAAAAAATTAGAAGGCAGTGGTGACCAATAAGGTGCCTGTGTGCCAACTACTGCTCTTTAAGGGTTCTGCAGTGAGCAGACGGGAAAATGCTTTCCACACACACACACCCAAGATGCTTTGGGGCCCTGTGCACTTTCCCTTGGGCTGTTTGCGACTCCTGGTTCTTCCTAGCAGCCGTGGTGAAAGGAGCAGGAAGTGATGTCAGCTACCCAGTCCCCAGCAGATGTTCCTGTTTGTTGCTCTAGCTGTGTACACTGCATCTGGGAGGACCTGTCACGTGGATCCTTCTTTCGACAGCGGCTCTGTGTTCCTGATAATGCATCCATCTGCCCTCATCCATTTCAGGGGATCTATACAGGGGCCATGCACGCGGCTGAGCCAGCCCTCAGTTGCTATTAGATTTTACTATCTGTTTAGGTACCTCATTTTGTACAGGATGCTTTGCCAGAGCACACGTTAACGTGCTGACGAAGAGAGGTGTTTTGGTGTTCTTATTTTGTCAGGTGCTGTGTGGCGAGAGATACTTCCTTTGCCATCCTAACAGCCTCAAACTCTAGATGAGTGTTTCTCTGGCTTTGTGTGTCGCTCGCATTCTTGAAAGGTGTGTGGGAAATTATCACCTGAAATGGTCAAAGAAAACTACAATGCCACCACCAGACAAGGGATGTTTTTTGTGGGGGGGGGGGGGATATTCTACCATTGACACAATAATAGTGTGTTAGTGGTGCTTTCATACTGGAATACCCACATATCGTTCCATGCTTTTTCAATATTTATGGCATTCTTGCTGTCCGGAGAGGTGTTATAGCGCAACAGAAGTGGGACAACCCCCTGCCCTGAAACATTTGCGGCATGTAACATTTACAGGACTGCAGCAGGAAGCGAGGAGACGTGATTATTGAAAACAAAGCAGGGTGTTCTCAGGCAGAGGGGAAACCTCCCTGATAACCACCATGAGCACAAATAATCATGAATGCCCATGAAAAAGTATGTCTGGAGGGGCCCTAAGGGTGTGACACAGGGATGCTATAGAAGTAGTTCCCCCTTCCCCAATTGTGACTTCTAGATCAGCTTGAAGTGTGTCCTGACATCCTTACAATCTCTTGTTTCTGTGTCCCTGCTTTGCATCACTGGTTGGCAAGGGAGGAAAATATACCGTACATCGTAATGACATCAGGACACAGGGCGAGTTGAAGCAGATGTTTCAAATAGTAATTGGGAGCTTGAAAAGGGGCTGCTGATCTGTGCTTTTGACAACGTGTCATTCTGCCCTCGGGACAGTGGCCGGTCTCTTTCTTGAGCTGAGAATGTAGCAGCTTCCTCTTTCTTAACTACTTCAGCTACACTTTACTTAATGGCTGTTAGTCACCGAGAAGAAGCAGAAAAAGAGGGTTGGCATTATGGATAGGATTCGTTCCCATCTCATTTTAAGTTGTTTTTCATTAAAGAAAATAAAATTTTAAAAAAAGAAAAACACTGTAGGCTGCATGTTTTCATTTCCCCCTGATCCTGAATTGGCCAAGTCATCATATGCTGAATCAATCAGTTACAAAGCAGTTGGAATGCACTGTAACTCCGGAAACAAAAGACATTTTAGTCTACTGTTAAAAAAAGAGAAATCTAATAAAGACTATATTTCTGAATTGTTGTATTGGTGGACTATGTAATGGTTGAATGTAGTCTAGTCCTTTTTAAGCAGCATGGCTCCTGTGTGCTATTTGCATGGCAGTTACATTTACTGCAGTCACAGTGCAATGAGAGAGGCAGATGGGGAAGAATCTCTCTGGGTGGTTGTCACCCCACTTGCCCTCTTGCTGCTCAGAGATGGGGGGCTCCTGCTTCGGCTGCCTCTTGTAACCTAGCCAGCTCCACAAGTAGAATTACAGCTTCATCTAGGGACTCAGCTACATTAGTTTTAAAAAGATGAAGTTATGAAAGTGTTTAAAACTGACACCAGATGTCTCTGTAGAGCTGAAATCTGAACTCTGTGAGATTTCCCATTGTGAGCTTTAAAACCTTCCCCCCCCCCGAGTGTTTTTTTATAGCTGTATAAAGGTAAAGGGACCCCTGACCATTAGGTCCAGTTGGGGCCAACTCTGGGGTTGCGGCGCTCATCTTGCTTTATTGGCCCAGGGAGCTGGAGTACAGCTTCCGGGTCATGTGGCCAGCATGACTAAGCCGCTTCTGGCGAACCAGAGCAGTGCATGGAAACGCTGTTTACATTTCCGCCGGAGCAGTACCTATTTATCTACTTGCACTTTGACGTGCTTTTGAACTGCTAGGTTGGCAGGAGCAGGGACCGAGCAACGGGAGCTCACCCCGTCGCGGGGATTCGAACTGCCGACCTTCTGATCAGCAAGTCCTAGGCTCTGTGGTTTAACCCTCAGCGCCACCCACATCCCTTATAGCTGTATATATGCAGCCTAATGCAAGTGTCCTGTGTGGTATAGACATGATCACCGTGTGTACCCAAAAGGAAGTGGTGCCAATGGGTACTGCTAAGCAAGCAAGAGAGGTGAGGAGATGAATAAGCTTCCCTTTCACTCAGTCACCTTCCTTGCCAGCTTCCCAGCCTCTACACACAAACAATCTGCCCCACATGGACAGAGGGGCTGAGGCATGGAAAAGAAGAAACTTTGGGTGAAAGGTATCCCAAGTAACTGCATCCAGGTGGGGCCACTGAGCCTACCTGGACATCACACGCAAGCTCCAAAGAAGCCCAACCTAATGGTGGCCCTGCATTTATTTCAAGGATTGTATCAGGCTATTTCTCCATACCTTAGGACTGGAAAGTAGCCATTGTAACACCAATTTTTAAAGAGGGATTCTGGAAATTAAAGGCCCATTAGCTTAATGTCTGTACTTGCAAAACTGGTGGAAGTATTGTTAAAGATGAAATAAGCATACAGAACAGAGTTTCCCAAACTTGGGTCTCCAGCTGTTTTTTGAACTACAATTCCCATCATTCTTGGCCACTGATCCTGCTAGCTAGGGATGATGGGAGTTGTAGTCCAAAAACCGCTGGAGACCCAAGTTTGGGAAACACTGATAGAGAAGAACAAATAGAGCCAGCATGCTGAAGTTGAGCCAGGATGGCTTCTACAAGGGCAAGTCCCGTCTCACAAACCTACTGGAGTTCTTTGAGAGTGTTCACAAGCACAAAGATAGAAATGATCCTGTTGACATCATGCACTTGGGCTTTCAAAAAGCTTTCAATGAGGTACCTCACCAAACACTTTGTAGTAAACTTTGCAGTCATGGAATAAGAGCAGAATCCTCTTATGGGTCAGGAATTGGTTAAGTAGTTGGAAGCAGAGAGTAGGAATAAATGGATGGTGCTCCAGACAGAGAGCCATAGAAAGTGAAGTCGTCGCGACGATTAGCCTGTGGGTTTTAAAAAACTTTTCCACAAATGATCCAGAGTTGAGGGTGAGCAGTGAGGTGGCCAAGTTTGCTGACGGTACTAAATTCTCCAGGGTTAAAACAAAGAGAGACCGTGGAGAGCTCCAAAAGGACCTCTCCAAACTGAGTAAATGGGCAGTAATGGCAAATACAATTCAATGTAAGCCAGTGCAGATTGATGTGCCAAAAATATTAATTCCACATATACACCCCTGGGCACAGCCTGCCCACTGGCTCATATAGTCACTCTGCAAATTCTATGTGTGAAAATTTGCACTACAGCCTTCGAAATGGAACTTGGAGGAGCATTTTCTTCAGTAAGTTACTGTAAAATCCAGCAGGATGAAGCTTTGAATGGCTTGTCTTGCCATAAAAGGGAAGCAGCCAGCACTGGTGAGTCTGCAACACATCCGCCATAGCTGTCAAAGTTTTCCTTTTTTTAAGGGAAATTCCCTTATTCCGAATAGGATTCCTCGCAAGAAAAGGGAAAGGTTGACAGCTATGACATCCGCTTAAGCATCCTTGCTCCTGCCAATTTGTCCAATCAGGAGTTAGGGTTTCTTTAGGGGCACAACGAAATCTGCCAATAACTAAAGGTGTGTGTTTGTGTGTGTGTGTGTGTGTGAGAGAGAGAGAGAGAGAGAGAGCACATTCCACAGGATTGTGGCCTAGATTGAAAAGCAGCAATTACAAATGCCTTCACGATGACATTCAGAATGATTTGTGGAAGTTCATCTCGCACGCAGCAAATTGGAACATTAACGTACAATGTTATGTCAGCAACTAAACCCAGATATTTCAAGTAAAGGAAATGGGTCACAATAAGAGCCCTTACTATCTTCTAACAAACAAATTGCCAATTTGGCTGCTATAATCACCCACTTCATAGCAGTGAACTCCTTGAGTCTACTCAAGCCAGAGCCCTTCTCATTTCTGTCTTTGCATCACCAAATATTGACTGCCATTTGTTCTTGCATCAGTCTAACGCTGATTATGTCTGAACTTCCTGTCTCGAGTGCCTGGATTAGTATTTATTTTAGACCGTACATATGTGGTGGCAGCAGCTTTAAAAATAAAGACTCAGAAATTACCTTGTATAAAGACAATCAGGCTCTTATTTTACAAGCTGTTATGATACGAACACTATGTTCACATTTCATTGCCGATCAATGTCCTCTGTCCCCTACACTCCCAGTTGCCTTAGTTGGTTCCTCCCTTTTAAATAAAGTTATTAGAAATGTGCAGCTATAGAAATATGCAAATGACATAGACTATCTTCCTATAGACATAAAAATGTAAGGCTGCCATCGCACGGACCTCTTTGGAGGATTTGTACTGCCTCATCACAATCCTGGATTTGAATGAAACAAGGGTGGAATAGAGGAGCGAGTGAAGGCAGGTTGCACAACACCAGTGGCCATGGGAGGAGAAGGGAGGCACACCAACAGGTGGAAAGTAAAGGTTTAATACAATGGGGGAAGTGTGAGTAAGCAGGGATGGAGGGAACAATGAGGAAAAATGTGGCTTTAAACAATAGCAGAAGTAGAGTACCTCCATGCAATAGAATACCATATTTTTTGCACCATAACACTCACTTTTTTCCTCCTAGAAAGTAAGGGGAAATGTCTGTGCGTGTTATGGAGGGAATGCCTACGGGTGGCATGCCTACAGATTTTCCTCCTCTAAAAACCACGTGCATGTTATGGTCGGGTGCATGTTATAGAGCGAAAAATACGGTATATGAGGGCTCTGCATCCTCTATCTCTTTCACACAAGGCAGCTAAGGAATCGAAGAGGGAGACATTTGAGTACAGTGAAAAGGAAGAGGCACTTAAAGTGGGGGGAAGTGGCTATTTTAAACAACAGTAGAAGTTTAAGTGGCTGGGGAAGGACACTGAGAGGGAAAAAGTAGTTTTAAACAACAGTAGAACTTAGAATAAAGCAGGGACGAGAGGAGAAAAGTGGCAGAAATGTGAATAGAATGAGCAGGGTGTAGGAACACACCCTGAGTACAGCAGGAATCGGGAAAGGCTTTGTTGTGGTAGCTTTACAGTGTTAGCTTCTGTGTTGTACTCATTCTCTGCTATTTGTCCTTGTTAAAACTGGTTTGCTTTTTAAAAACAACCCCTCCATACCTGCTTTACACAAATGTCTGCCGTAGTTTTAAACAAGCAATAAATCATCTCAGTGCCTCTCCGCCCTTGCTTTGCCCAAACGTCTACCTTTTTTCAGTACAGTGAGAAGCGATAGACACTGAAAGGAAAAAGAAATGGGCTGTTTTAAACTCCCCCCTCTTCCATTCCTCAGCTGCCTCATGTGTGAAAGATAAAGGATGGGGAACCATCAAATATTTCATAGTACCTTTCTGCAATGTATTTCACTCCTGGTACCATATGTTGTCTTCAACATAAAGGAGAACGCACAGGGGGAGTTTTGTACTGCACGTGTAGCTCTTGGCGCTAATAGGACGAGTGCACTGGATATCACCCTATGTGACTAAATTCACCCACATTGAACTTCATACTAATCACCACTTAGAACTTTGTGTTTTCCTATTTTATCTCTAATATTGGTGGAGTCAGGAAGAAAGAAGAAACAAAGCTTTTGTATATTAGTAAAAATGGCATTCGAAAATGCGAATGTTAGGAAAAACATTGCCTAAAATGCCGACAGATTCTCATGAGGAGGAGGAGGAAGAAGAAGAAGAAGAAGAAGAAGAAGAAGAAGAGGCGGCAAACTGATGTGGAGATGAACTTAAGATTGGAAAAAGGAGAAAGTGAAATGGACCGATTTATCCATCCTTAATCCTTTGGGCTTCACTATCACTTGCATGACCTGAGAATGTACCTGACACTCTCTCTGAATGTGCATTGTAAGGGAAGATCAGTAACTGATAAAGTCTAGCCATCTTTCAGTTCCCTCACTGAGGAGCTCCACAATTCACAAGCACAGCACAGCTTGAAAACCACTGCTCTCAAAAGTAGTACAAATTAAAAGAGTAATTAAAATAAATTTAATGCATTTGAATTTAGGTTAGAAAGGTAAAGCTCTCCAGTTTTTAAATCAGTTCTGCATCTGTTTTATCCCTATGTTCAGCCTCTGCTTAATGCCTATTTGTAAGAGTAATCAGGACTGGTGAACCAAGTTGTAATAAAAAGCACATAACGGGTCTCTGAAAGGTCATACCAAATCCACATCAGCTTCACTGATATGAAATGGGAGCTATACCTTTCTCAGATCATTTCCACTCACAATCATATGCAAAGCAACTAACTTGAACAGAATCGATATCAAATGACCCTTGCTAACAATCAATGATCCAACACATTATGAACAGTTGTAAAGATTATCTTACTGGAAATTCTGGGATTCCCCCACCCCGCCATACTAATACAAAATTAATTGTAATACAAGGTAGGTAGCAGCAGCGTATTTGTTTAGCTCTTTCTCTCTTTCCCCCACTAGGGGATGATAAAACATAATGAACTGTTACAAAATTTAGATCAGCCTTCTGCTTCCTTTTCTTACATTCTCTGGGGGCTTTTCTTGTGACTGTTAACGGCGTGATTTTATTGAGATCACCTTTAAAATATGCTCCACATCCTCAGGAAAAATTCAGTTTCATATTAATTCAGTTTATATTCAACCAGGGCAATTATTTTAATTTTGCAAACGTGATGGTGGTGGTAGGGGAGAGATCCAGCTTTGTGAGTGATTTTATAATATGATTTTGTTTGCAGATATGAATGCTTTCAAATACTGCTATACCAAAGTTTAGATTCTGCCCCCTTGCTTACTTGTTCTTCCATCTGCAATATGGGAGACAATATTGTTTTTTAATGTATTACAATTATATTCCATCTTTTCTCCAAAGAGCTCCATACACCATACCTGGTTCTCTTCCCTCCTGCCATTTTACCTTCAAAACAACCCTTTGAGGTAGGTTAGGATGAAGGATATTGACTGAGACACAGCTACGAAGTGAGCATCATGGCTAGGTTTGGACTAAGGAGTTTCTGCTCCTAGCCTGAGGTTCTAGCCACCTCATGGCTTATCTACAGACATGATTTGAACTGTCATACTGACTTTGCTTAGTTTAAATGCTGTATGTCATGTCAAAATGTTGCTGGAACAAAGGGTTGCCAGATTTATGAAAGCAAAGCAACTTTCTCTAGCATTAGAGGAAACAAAACAGAACCTGAATCCCTCAAACTTGCCAGTTAAGAATCACATTTACAAAATTAGCCCAGTTGCCTGGAGATCGACGCTGATGACAGAAAGGAAGGCCTGGAGTGGTGGTTCCAAGAGTGAGGTTTGACATCTACATGAGCTCCATATTTTGAGGTGTATCTTAAGAGCAAACTATGGACTCAGCTAGACTGGTAAAGAAAAAGGGATTTATATGCGTTGTATGTGCGATATAACATTGTGCCCCCAGATGGTGACGTGGAGTCCTGGTTTTCTCTACCTGTTTTCCCTGTTCAAATTTACAACGCTTTAAACTGAAACGCTTCTTTGATGTGTCTAGATCTAGCCATTGAGTATAGAATCCACAAGTGCCTGACCTTTTGAAATCCTTCCTTAAAGGCTATTTTTGCAAGCAAGACGGCAACACAATTAATCTACTGTGGAGGCATATTTCAGTCCCTCCTACATTGATGTTCTTGTACTTGACAATCTCTTATCTTGCTCGTTCCACTACAACCCTGTGGGATGGGCACTGCTGCCGCTGCTAGTATGTTTTCTTTCTGACTGCAGTGATTTATTTGGATATTTAGATTCCACTTGTCTCTGATAAAATGAAATGCAAGGTGGCTTGCGATGAAAATATAAATCCCAAGAAAATCAAGAGCACCCAAGACATCTGTCCCCTGGTCATGGCAAATGAACCACCTGAATCATATGCCATAAGCCAAGCTTTTGATTGCACATATCACCAAGGCGGGTTTAGCGACTGCTAAGTGGCAGATGAAAGGGACGCGGGTGGTGTTGTGGGTTAAACCACAGAGCCTAGGACTTGCCGATCAGAAGATCGGCGGTTCGAATCGCCGCGACGGGGGTGAGCTCCTGTTGCTCGGTCCCTGCTCCTGCCAACCTAGCAGTTCGAAAGCACGTCAAGTGCAAGTAGATAAATAAGTACTGCTTCAGCGGGAAGGTAAACGGCGTTTCTGTGCGCTGCTCTGGTTCGCCAGAAGCGGCTTAGTCATGCTGGCCATATGACCCAGAAGCTGTACACTGGCTCCCTCGGCCAGTAAAGCGAGATGAACGCTGCAACCCCAGAGTCGGTCACAACTGGACCTAATGGTCAGGGGTCCCTTTACCTTTAACTGGCAGATGAGGTGGTTGATCAGCAGCAGCTGATGCCCATTTGGGCTTGTAAGGTGGAAAGCAGGAAGCCCAGAGTGTATGCAGAGGCAGAGCCTATGACAGACAGAGCCAACTACCATAATTCTAATTTTGTCTCCCGTTTTCTTCTCTGTTGAGTCCTTCATGGGCAACACTGAGACTAAGGAAGAGGAGGAAGCTGATACTCAGGGCTACCTGAGTGACTAAGATGTGACTAAGAAGGCAGGTAAGCAGGGGCTGGCAGACTGAGGTTGGGGGGGGAAAGTGTCCCATTTGCCCTAACACACCGCCCTCCACTACAGCCGATCACTAAATCACATAACCCAGCTCTTAAAACTGAGCGTTGACATTCCTCAGCCAACGTTCCATCCACAGAACCATTCACACTCTCTAAAATGCTCCTCAGCTCCATTGCGACATCCAATAAGATCCTACCTATAAACCTTTTTAGTAAATTGGTGTC
Organism: Podarcis raffonei; assembly: GCF_027172205.1. Taxonomy (NCBI): domain Eukaryota; kingdom Metazoa; phylum Chordata; class Lepidosauria; order Squamata; family Lacertidae; genus Podarcis; species Podarcis raffonei. Next base: position 28,763,952 of record NC_070606.1, read on the forward strand.
AGCTTGGCTGAACAATAGAGGAAGCAGCAATCATTGCAAAACAAGTCACAGCAATGAAAAACATATATGTGTTTAAATAGTTGACTTACAAGGAAGGAAAGGTGGATTACTGCAACACATTATATGTGGGGCTGCCTCTGAAGACGGTTCGAAAACTTCAGCTGCTGCAGAGTTTGGCGGCCACGTCACTCACCAGTTTCAAGATGGTTTGAGCATATAATACCAATCCTGGCATGACTGTACTGGCTGCCCATTCGTTTTTGGGCCCAATTCAAAGTGCTGGTTTTACCTATAAAACCTTAAATGGCCCAAGACCACAATACCTCAAGGACTGCCTCTCCCCATATGAACTGACTCAGACCCTGTGATCGACATCTGAGGCCCTTCTTCATATACTTCCTTCATGAGAGGTCTGGAGGGTGGCAACACGAGAACGGGCCTTTTCTGTGGTGGCTCCCCATTTGTGGAATGCTTTCCCCAGGGAGGCTTGCCTGGTACCTTTGTTGCATATCTTTAGGTGTGAGGCAAATGCGTTCCTCTTCCACCAGGCCTTTATCATTCTATGTCCTTTTAAATGCATTTGTGGAAGGAGGGGTCATGGGTTTGTTTCATTCTTGTTTTTATTGTGTATTTTGTATTTTGATGCTGTGAACCGCCCTGAGATCTTCAGAAGAAGGGCGGTATGCAAATTTAATAAACAAACAAACAAACAAGTTCAATGCCTAATTCTGCCAGTGACTAAAATGTCCCTCACTTCCCCTGTTTAGATAGCTTTTCCTTTAACCACGCATTGAAGGAAATGATGTTGACACTCCCCACTACAGCCAACATGGCAGTGTCCGGAGAACTTTGCTGTTTGTGGAGTATACTTCTCACTTGGCTGGGGGAATCTTTAAATAGCAAAGAACAGCAGCTCAAAGCTTCTTGAAGTACTTCAGCCTTGATTCCCCATGACAACAGCGACTTTGCTTATGTACCAACAGCATGGGAGAGAACTATTAAAACGGTACATTGAGAATCTGCAGTCAATTCAGAACTGCCAGAAGACTCTTATGAATGCCAGACTAATTAGATGGCTTGCATTTACAAATCCCTGAGGAGCAGGACCCATACCAGATGTATGTTAAGTGGCTGCAACATGTTTCATAACTTGTGCTTTGCTACTGGGCTAGCATGGACGAAGAATCTGGATCGCCTGAATGATAAATTCCTACATCAGAAAGAAAATGGGGTGAGGGGGAGCGGTTTCATGATATAAATATAGTGGATAATTGCTTCTAATCTTTCTCTTATAAATATGCCATCCTTCTGTGAATCTGTTTGTCCACCTTCTCCTCCTGAATCTGCCAGTGCATCTTGCCTTCTGATCAAGACTGAAATGAAAAATGATTAGAAGGATCTCTCAATTTAGGTTCTCTCAGTTCCTCACTTTTCCAGTTTTAGATTCGATTCTTCACATTTCTGCAGCAATTTGTGACTAAAAAAAAAAAAGCTCATGAAAATCCTTCAGCATCTTAGTGCAAATTTCTTTTAATAAACACACTTCTGTACACAGTTCTCTCTCTCTCTCTCTCTCTCTCTCTCTCTCTCTCTCTCTCACACACACACACACACACACACACACACACACACAGACACACACACACACACACACGCAAGGAATTTCTCCTAACATGATATATTTGCCTTTAAATGAGAACGGAATTGAATTCCTCCCATCCCCTAAAAATTACATCTCTTGCTTTCCAAAGGTATTTGTGCATGACTAGTTGTGTCAAAATATTGATGGAAATGCAAGTTTTAAACAATGCAGTGCAGAAAGGCAGCATCCACACTTTTGTGTATATCTGATTTGTGCCCGTGTATGTTCCTGATCCAGCAAGATTGCCTTAGCTGGAGCAGAAACTAGGCATTTCACATTCCCATCCCAGTCGTAAATCAAGTGTGAATCTTGAATGGTCAAGTGTTTCCCAGTGTTTTTTCTCGATACGTTTTTTGCTATAGGCTTTAGCAGCAAATGAAGACGTGTGCCATGCATTTCCCCAGTGAAAGAGCGAGTACAGATCACCGCGATGGAACATCCATGCAGGACTGGTTGGGTTTGTAAGAGACACATCAGGGAGGCAGTCTGGTCCACTGGTGAGATGAGAGCTGAAGTCCCTCTCAAAACAACAGTCCTGTGGCATTTAACACAAGTCTACTATGCAACTAACATATTGATAAAATATCACCCCATCCCTGTTTTGCCAAATGCAAAGCTTCTTCTTGGATTTAATGGCCGCAACACAAGTGGAGGACAAGTTCCCTCCTGTTCATGGAGTCTGGCCATAGAGTTCAAAGTTCATTTATGGTACTGAATTCTAAACAGCAAATATCCACAGCATGAATATTACACACTAAACGCCATACTAATTAGTTTGTTACTGTTAAATATACCAAATAGTATTAATCTATATTTTGGGCATAATTTTGCAAAGCAAAACAATTTACAGCTTAACTGCAGTGGTTATTCCATGTCTGCAGAGCATTCCATGTCAAGATGGAGGGCAAGTGGGCACCCTATCAAATGACAGGGCAGGAGCTACACAGAGCAGGGCCTTTTCACTGGTGGTGCCCATTGTATGGCTCGTTCTTCCCAGACCTGCTCTCTTTTGTATTTTGGAGCTTTATAAATTAGGAAGACTTTGGAAGAACTGATTGACAAGTCTTATCAGTCGCTGCTGTATGAGCGGATTTAATTTGCTGCTATTCTGCGCTTCTGCTGCACCAGGGTTTACACCAGTGTAATAGAGTTATATCCAAATGCAGACAGTAACAGCTGTCAGGACATAGCAGCACCAACAGCCACTCCCCTAGCACCCTTCAAAATCCTGCCGTTATCTACCAACCACGCTGAGGCACATTGATGAGGCACATTCGCCAGGCAGGGAAGGCACCAACCGACAACTGCCGCAGCCATGATGAAGTGGCCTTGCATGGTTCACACCCCTTGACACATAATTTACCAGCCTGCTGCCAGGGCCTGCCCACAAGGTTTCCCCTTAGGAGGCTGTGTGCAGCTAAACAGCTTCTTCCTTTCTGATCACTCATAGCCGAGTAAGATTGTCTTCCATGAACACAGTCTTAACAGTGAGTCCGTAAGTGACTGTGGAGGCCAATTCTGGATCCACACATCCTTCCACAGTCATAGGTTTCCCAACAGGCGTTTACTGGGTGTGTGTGGATGCTTCACACATATGCAAGGTTTTCAGTGTCCACATGACATCGTTGGCATCAAAATGCCAGCCTGTGTGTGTCCCCTGCCCCCTGGTTGTCTGGAGAGGTCATTTCATGGTTTGTATAGAGAAGCCATTTTCAACAGAGCCCAGAGACAGAAGCACACTGCTGCAGTGGCGTAGCGTGGGGGGTGCAGGGGGGGCCGGCCACACCGGGCACAACATCTGGGGGTTAGGGTTAGGGGGCGCAAATCCACGGGTTAGGGGGTGCAAATTACTTGCCTTGCCCCGGGTGCTGACAACCCACGCTACGCCACTGCACTGCTGTATTGAGGCAGCACCGGGTATTGAAATTTTGCGCCCCTAACAATTATGCACCCAGGTTAACTGCCCCTGTGGGCCCCCCACATTGTTGTTGTTTAGTCATTTAGTCATGTCCGACTCTTCGTGACCCCATGGACAAGAGCATGCCAGGCACTCCTGTCTTCCACTGCCTCCCATATTTTGGTCAGACTCATGCTGGTAGCTTCGAGAACACTGTCCAACCATCTCGTCCTCTGTCGTCCCCTTCTCCTTGTGCCCTCAATCTTTCCCAACATCAGGGTCTTTTCCAGGGAGTCTTATCTTCTCATGAGGTGGCCAAAGTATTGGAGTCTCAGCTTCAGGATCTGTCCTTCCAGTGAGCTGATTTCCTTAAGAATGGAGAGGTTTGATCTTCTTGCAGTCCATGGGACTCTCAAGAGTCTCCTCCAACACCATAATTCAAAAGCATCAATTCTTCGGCGATCAGCCTTCTTTATGGTCCAACTTCCATACATCACTACTGGGAAAACCATAGCTTTAACTATTACACTGCTGATATCCAGTACATATCTAAATGAGAAGTCAACCCTACTGAGTTTAATGCAATTTACTCCCAGGTAAATGTGCATAGGATTGCAGCCTTAATGTATTTCTACCAGCACATGTGCAGCAGTTACTTGACACATTAGTGTGTGCCCAACACACTTTGGGGTTACTGATTTAAGGCCTCCGTTGCTGGCAATGATTAGTGCGGTTTTGTTGCTTGACTTCTAGCTTTCTGAACCTTGTTTGTTTGCCCCCCCTCCTTCTATTCTGCTCCCTACCCCATCCCCACTATTTCAAGCCCTAAAACCTTTCTGCTATCACGAGGTGAAATAGAGCGTGCCACATTACAGCTGAATCCAGCCACATCAGGATGTCTAAACTCGAATATTGATATGCTATAAAAAGTCGCTACATCACAATTCACATCAAATTAATTGAGCCCTTCATGCATCGATATTTAGTGCTTTGTTTATTGCTTCTTTGTTATACAGGGCAATTAACAAATTGGCAATGTGCAGCACTTTAGAAAGCCTGGAAGTCCTCGGGTCAAAGAACCGTGCAAATGATTAACGAAGAAGTCTGAACAAAGAAAGCTTTTTCTCTCTCGTTAAAGTTTATTTTTAAAGAAAGCTTTGGGAACCAGACGATGAATTTACTCTGAATTTTCCCTGGATTATGCCGGCACTCTTACTTAGAAGCAAGTACCTGTACTATTCTAGTGACATTTTTTATTGTGGTTGCTCAATAAGTCTGTCAATAGGTGGACTGAGTGTGCATGGAGGATCCCACCTCAGGGGAAGGCGCCAGCTACAGGAACTTCATGGCATCTTTCTCCTTCTAGCTAATGATTCTGGGGTATGTAAACATGTACATTTAGAATATCTCCCAAACCACTTTAGTCTGCAGAATGGGCAGTTTTTACAAGCACACTGCTGTGTCCATCCCTCACTTGGAAAGAACCAATATTTCCGTGTAGCATCACATCCACTCTGAAGCTCCATCCCCATTGATATTAGGTAGACACTTTTAGACATGCCTACTGAGATATGTAAACCTAACACGCATCTTAATAGGTAATTTTCTGGTTTTATTGGGAAGAGTTTTTAGGTCAACTTGTTCACTTCAGACTTTTGTTGATCAATTCAGTGTACCATATTTTTCTGTGTATAGCACGTCCTCGCGGATAAGACAACCCCTACTTTTGTAGACTCCAGTTGAAGAAAATGGGGGGAGATGGCTCAGAGTTGTTGAGCTTTTTGGGGGGGGATTGCCAAGAGTTCTTGAGCTTTTTTTGTAGGCGAATGCCAAAAATCACTCACCCGCCTTACAAATGCTGCTAATCGTAAGCGTCACCAAAGCCACAAAGCGTCTGCCCACTCGCCCCTAGCAGCCGGCAATCACACGCCCAATTGCCACAGCAGCAGCCAATCCAAAGCAGCCCTTGCCACAGCCACCAATCACCCACCAAAGTTCCTGCTCACGGCTGCAATCAATCGCCAGTCCCCCAAATGCACTATCCGTGTATAAGATGACCCCCGATTTTAAACATTATTTTATAGTAAAAAAACCTCATCTTATACACTGAAAAGTACAGTATATTTTATGTTTTATGTAAACCACATAGAGGTTTCGACAATTAAATGCGATACACGTTTTATGAAATAAAATAATGTTCAAAGACGTGTCCATGCAGCAGTCACTGATCTGATCCTCACGCCGAAAACTTTTGGCCCAAGTCAGCCCATGTGGCTTCCAGCACCCACATTCAACAGCAGAACTCACTGAAGCAACTTCCTAATTGAAAGTCTTATTTGCATTTCATTAGCATTGCCAACATTTATTTTAATACAATTAAAGCCAGAATAGCATTTAATTTGGTTTTAATAAGATAGTTAATGTGTGATAACTGAATGCCAATGGATTGTTAAGGGGAAAATTAGCACTCAATTGAAATCAATACATCAGATATAAATCTTGTTGCTGTGCCATTAACGCAAAATTGCACAAATAATAAATGTCTAAGCAGACTCTCTGTAATGAAGAGCTGTACGTATTTATTAAGAGTTATTTGGGTGCTTGTCACTTCTAGTAGTGCATTAATAGACTATCATGACCAAATCTGGCCAGGCTTCTTCTTCTTAGATGCTCCAGTTCTCTTATTTATTAAGGCACAAACACACATAGATCTGGTTCCATGACCTTAAAATACTCAGGACTGGATTCAACTAAGTGCAGCAGGACTTCCCTCTCCTCTCCCCCACCCACCATGCATCTTTGCTCCCCCCCCCCCAAATAGTGGCTCTGGGGGGTTGGGGACCCCCTGAGCAGCATGTAGGGAGAGAGGAGAGGTGAGTTTGTTCTGTGGGCAAGAAGAAGGGCTTACTCTGACTGAACATTTGTGTTAGCTCCACACTGAGTTCGCCCTCTGATTTCTCACACGCATGGAGAGGTTGAGCGACATTACTACAAATGGGTGTGAGGGTCAGTAATAAAAATAAATCCCCCTGGATTGGCCAGTGTTGGGTTACTCAGCTCTGGAGCTGCGACTAAAAGGTTACTCAAAGGTTTGTTGCTGGAAGATGATCTGCCTTTTGTAGTCATGTCTTAGCGAAGTCACACACAAAAAGCTAGTTTCCTTAGAAACTGGACCTTTTTGATGCTTTCAGCCGATGGGCGCCTACGGATTATTTTCTTCTGCCAAGAAAACACACGGGTAGATGAGAAATGAAAAGCGCGGTAGGCAATGGAAATGGTTATCATAACGTTATGCTCGCCCCACTTCTTCAAGAGATGAGACTTTCAGGGGTGCAGTCCTTACCCAGCTCTGCATTGCTTTGTAGGCAGCTCCCTGGAGGCTTATCAGTGCTTGCCTTTCTTGACCACGAGACCTTCTGTCTGCAAAGCATGTTATCTCCCACCTACCGAGGGGTTCTTGTCATAAATAAAGACGTTTTAGAGAGTGCGATTCAACCAATACTAAGTAAATGTGGGTTTCATCCATGGTGATGGGAGAATCATAGAATAGTAGAGCTGAAAGGGACCACAACGATTGTCTAATCCAATCCTCTGCAATGCAGGAATCTTTTACCCGGCGTTGGGCTCAAACCCACAACCCTGAGATTAAGAGTCTCATTCTCTGCCGAGCTACCCTGTGGGCTGAAGCATGCTTCCTAGTGCATTGGATGTTTACTCAGAAGTAAGTCCTGCTGAGTTTCATGTGCTTAACTTTAGCCGGGTCGTGTCCTGGTTGTTTTCAGTCCTGAAAAGTTACTGAAAATAGTAAAGAATTAAGGGGAAAGATTAGCAAGTATTACCCTTCTCTCTCTCTCTCTCTCTCTCTCTCTCTCTCTCTCTCTCTCTCTCTCTCTCTCTCCCCCTGCCCTCACTCCCCAAGTGTGCATCCAACACACAGAGGCAGAAGAGGGACTGCACCTGTTTGCCCTGCCCTCAACATGTGTGCATTTAGTGCAATATTTGAAAAAGGTTCTAACCCCCCCCCTTATGCTTCCTAGGCTCTCTATTGCTTGGAGAGCATATACACAACTTCCCCATCTTTATCCGAAATGCTCACTTCTAGAGTCTTCCCACATTTCAACTCTTTCTGGGAATTTAAAACTGTGCTCCTATTGACATAGTAAATGCAGCTTATCTAGAAATGGGCTGATGTTCCAGTGTGTCTGATAACTATCAGAAGCAATGAGAGTTGGTTTAGACCAGGGTTTCCCAAACTTGGGTCTCCATATGTTTTTGGACTACACCTCCCATCAACCCTAGCTAACAGGACCAGTGGTCAGGGATGATGGGAACTGTAGTCCCAAAACAGCTACAGACCCAAGTTTGGGAAACCCTGTTTTAGGCGGCAGCTTCATCAGGACATAAATTTCTGTGTTATGTCCAACGTTTTCAGGAGTTAAAGAGAAATGTCAAATGAGTGACTTTGACGCATTCTAGTGTTCCAACTGGCACAATTTAATAGTTCCCATTGAGGAAATGAATAACCATTTTGTTTCATGAATGAAACCAGCTCAGTGCAAACATATTTTGCCGAGGTAAAATCTGACATATGAATTATTCACTGCGGAATGGGATGAATGGATCCACGCTGGCTAAAGTTGCTTGATGAGATGGGGCCCAGTAGATGCTGACAAAGGACAATGGCTAGTTTGTGAGAGTGGTACAGGGCTCCGCTACCCCAGTTAAGAGCCTTATAGAGTGCATGGCACTTTTTGTCATGTACGTCACATTAAGATGGATTCTGGGTACCAAAGAACGGTGGCGCATATCATCCCCCTTTAAAAGCATTTTCCCGTAGAAACGGGGCAGTGGAGAGGAGAGCCTGTCTTGTTTGGTTGAAGCATGACTCTAAAGAAAATGTATCTAAGATCAGTTCAAGAATAAACGGAGGACTCAAAGTCTACGTATCACTCGACAGCCTTGTGGAGGATGTGACAACCACAAACAACAACATCAGCAAATCCTTAACACAAAAAGATCTGGCAGCCTCTCATGCAACAATGGTAGAATTCAGGCAAGAATCAAGAATCAAAGAGGGAAGAATTAGATGCAACTTAGAGAATTTATCACAATCCAAATGACTCATTCCACAAGACTAAACATGCATTAAGCGCAAAAAACCTATCTAGTCCAGCATCCTGTTCTCATAGTGGCCAACCGGATGCCTACAGGAAGCCTTCAAGCAGAAGCCTTCAGGAGAATGCAACAGCATTCTCCCAACTTGTGATGCTCGGCAACATACTGCACCTCTAGGAGGAGAATATAACCTGGTGCTCTATGAATTGGTCTATGAATTCTCTTATTAAAGTCGTCCAGGCTGCAGGAGTGAAATCCCAAAGCAGCTTCACCAGATCCAGGGACCACGAGCCACTAATGGGCTTGTACAAAGTGTCGGGCAGAGCGCTGGTCAGTCTATCTCAGTGATTGGTCAGTCTAGCCCAATCTAGCTCAGGGTTGTCTGCAACGAGGGCCAGGTTCTCCCACAATATAAAGATCTGGAGATACCAGGCCCTGAGACAGCTTCAAAACACATGGGTTTTTAAAATGCAAAAGGTCTGCCCTCTGCTGAAAGCATGAGTGGCAGGGCCAAGCATATATCCTCAGGAAGGGAGTCCCATGTTGGTAGCACCACATAGAAAATCTAGCAGCCAGTATAGCTGAACAGACAGAGGTATTAATATACTTCTATATTCTGTACCTGCTGTATTCCGCTGGCCAGCTCCTAAATAATGTTCAACTTAGAGCATATTGCATTACGTCATCCGAGGTGATACTGAGGCTTAAATGACAGGGGCAAGAGATACAGCATGTTGGACAGTGTTTGCTGTCACTGGTATAAATGCGGCAATCCTCTTTCCCGCCTAACATGCCGGTCTGGTCTGTGTCAGGCATTAGCTCCTTCTGGACCGTTTCTTTGGGAATAACCCATCAAACATTGTGTCCGTGTGTGTGGAACCTGAGTTATGTTCCAAGCATATCTCAAAAACATGTGGGTTAATGCAAGCCACTTGTAACCTAGCAAGATGCAATTCAGTTTTCTCCGAAATCTGATGAATGAGCTACAGAGTTCTCTTGCACATTACTGTGACCTGTTACTCTGCAAATCTCTGAAGTGTGTACTCAATTAGAATGGCTTTTGCAGGGCCGGAAGTGAAAGGAGTGATAGCATGTCTCATTCGTATAGCTTAGAATCCATGCAGAAGAATTGCTGTTGTTTTCAGTCATGACATATTGTAGGGCAAAAATAGCAGGGGTGGGTAGGAGGGGGACTTGATGAAACTGGAGAAGTATTAAGAGAAAGAGGCCTACTATTTATTTGTTTGTTTGTTTGTTTGTTTGTTTGCATTTATATCCCCCTTTCTCTCTAAGGAGCTCAAGGCAGCATCCATGGTTCTCCCCAACTCATTTAATCCCCAGTGTGAGCCAGTGTGGTGTAGAGGTTCAGAGCGGAGGACTTGTAATTTGGTGAACCGGGTTCGCTTCTCCGCTCCTCCACATGCAGCTGCTGGGTGACCTTGGGCTAGTCACACTTCTCTGAAGTCTCTCAGCCTCACTCACCTCACAGAGTATTTGTTGTGGGAGAGGAAGGGAGAGGAGATTGTTAGCCGCTTTGAGACTCCTGAAGGGGAGTGATAAAGTGGGATATCAAATCCAAACTCCTCCTCCTCCCACAGCAACCCTGTGAGGTAGGTTAGGCTGAGAGGCAGAGATTGGCCCAACATGAGTTTTATGGCCAAGTGGGGATTTGAACCTGGGTCTCCCAGGTCGTAGTCCAGCACTCTAATCACTGCACCAGACTGGATCTTTCTCTAAATCCCCACCACCACCACCACGTTTCATCTGGAGGGGTTTTTAAACATGTGTTTTTCCTCACAGATTAATGTGAGCAGTTTAGGATCTGTGCAGAAAGACCTCAGTGATGTGGAACTGCAGAAGTGATAAGGGTATCTATTCACCTCCTATTAAAGACACAGTGCCAAATTAATCATGAGCAATGTTTACTGAGGACACAAGCCACATCATTAAAATTGTTTTAATAACAATTTTATTGAAGGTTTTTAACATATTGAGCACTAAAATTCAAACTATATATATTGTAAAACTAAAGGTAAAGGTAAAGGTACCCCTGCCCGTACGGGCCAGTCTTGACAGACTCTGGGGTTGTGCGCCCATCTCACTCAAGAGGCCGGGGGCCAGCGCTGTCCGCAGACACTTCCGGGTCACGTGGCCAGCGTGACAAGCTGCATCTGGTGAGCCAGAGCCGCACATGGAAACGCCGTTTACCTTCCCGCTAGTAAGCGGTCCCTATTTATCTACTTGCACCCGGGGGTGCTTTCGAACTGCTAGGTTGGCAGGCGCTGGGACCGAGCAACGGGAGTGCACCCCGCTGCGGGGATTCGAACCGCCGACCTTTCAATCGGCAAGCCCTAGGCGCTGAGGCTTTTACCCACAGCGCCACCCGCGTCCCCCATTGTAAAACTATATAATTGTAAAACACAATTATATAGAACTTTTGCCACAGATCAATTCTTCAGTGCAAGATGCATACTTCAGCACAACTTATGTAGAAGTATTCATCCACCAACATCATTTTAATATTTCTCTTAGTGCACCAAAAATAGCTAATACCAGATACGGTAAAATAACAAGTATTTAGCTTATTTGTCACTGGATGATTTTTCCCCAAGGTATACTTCTGTTGTTCAGTATTAGTAATACAATTGACATCCTGTAATTATGACATAGCCCAAAAACATAAATCCTAGACTAAGTTTAGGAGTTTGGTTGGAAAGATTTTGAATGGTCCAAGTTGAAGCATGAACCATATGCATTATAAGAAAATAAGGGGACATGGCTGGAGTGGGCAATGGGAGCGAGAGAGCAGACAATGAGGGAACAGAGGAATAGCAATGACAACAGTTAAAAGAAATTAATGGAACGCCCAAGATAATTGCTATTTTGCAAAGATGATGGAAGCGGATGACACATTGATACCAGATGTGCTGAAATGTTTTATGGGCTGTCATTCAAAAGCTGGCTTTAATTTGTGCATTTTTTTTCATGACTATTCTATATGTAATGGCATAATAAGATCCAATTAGGCATAAAAATAAGAAAGAGCCAGTGGGCGGAAGCTTTTAAGTTAGATAAATACAGACTGGAAAAATAAGGCACATGGTGGTCTTAGCAGAAAGCATGGCTGAGCAATGTGTTTTGGAAGGAAGAGGGGGAGGAGCCACCATTTCAATCCCTCTTCACTGAGATCTTGCTGCCACTGTGGTCTCACATGCCAGCATCCAATGGTGTGAAATTTGGATTGGAAGGGTGGGCTAAAGGCTATTGAAAATGCATATGCTATTGTGGATTCTTCACCCAACTCTAGTTTGTCCAAATGACCATTCTTACATGGCTATATATGGCTTCCTGTTCAATCAATGTTGACTCTTCAACATCAACTTCATTTGACTGGTCATGTTGGGTGGATGCCTGATTATTGTCTTCCAAAGCAACTACTCTATTCCAAACTTGAAAACGGAATGTGTAATGCTGGTGGTCAACAAAAGAGGTTCAAAGACTCTCTCAAGGCAAATCTAAAAAAAATGTAGCATAAACACCGACAAGTGGGAAACAGTGGCCTCCGAGAGCTCCAGTTGGAGAACAACAACAAAGGTGTCATGGGCTTTGAAGACACTCGAACTCAGGATGCAAGGGAGAAATGTGCTAAGAGGAAGGCACACTTGGCAAACCCACACCATGATTAACTCCCGCCTGGAAACCAATGTCCCCACTGTGGAAGGACGTGTGGATCCAGAATTGGCCTCCACAGTCACTTACGGACTCACTGTTAAAACCGTGTTTATGGAAGAGAATCTTACTCGGCTACGAGTGATTGCCAAAGAAGAAAGAAGTGGGTCTGGAAGGGGGACAAATTTGGTTAGGTTCAGAGCATAATATGCAACTACCTATTTCACACTTTCCCAAACAATATGCAAGCTGTAATGCAGCTTTCTTTCAAAATAACCCTTTTCTTGAATTTTGTGATGCAGTTCACTAACAAAAATAAGTGTACAAAATGCACTCATTAAGTGTATGTAAAAATGCATATATTCATGAAAACAATGCATAAACATGTGTCATGTTGTGGGAGACCACTTGCAGAAATGTGTACATTAGACAAAATTGCACACACAAAAATATATGGGGAGAAACACTCACGAAAATGCTGGCAAATTTGCCCCAGGGCTTCAAAGAAACATGCTCAAGGTTTTGCAGAAATGCAGCAAACGGAATTGAACACTGCCAAATGAGAAAACGAAACTGACAGATTCACCTGTCCCTAAAGTAAGTATTTTGGGAACTCTACGCATGGTGTGAAACAAGACCTTTTTGGGGGTGGTTATGCTGTGAACTCCTCCATTATAGGCTCAGGTTGTATATATGTGTAAATAAACCATATAGCCTAAAGACACTGCAGTCTCTGCTGTGCATCATTCCAAAGGAAGCACGAACCCTAGATACCGGTAAGTGCCTGGAACAGCTGAATTTTTGCACCACTCAGAGATAGGGGTGGCGTGCAACAATGTGAACATGAGCTGTGTTCACACTCCTGTTTACTGTGCACTAATTGCAAATCCAGTGCTGGGTTTTTAATCCGTGTTCACACAGCGTGGTCCAAAATCCCTATGTATCCTGCACTTTGCTATATAATGCTACTGTTCGAATCAAACAGGAGTGTGATGGGAGGGACCAATGCTAGGTAAAGGTAAAGGGACCCCTGACCATTAGGTCCAGTCGTGGCCGACTCTGGGGTTGTGGCGCTCATCTCACTTTATTGGCCGAGGGAGCCGGCGTACAGCTTCCGGGTCATGTGGCCAGCATGACTAAGCGCTTCTGGCAAACCAGAGCAGCACATGGAAACGCCGTTTACCTTCCCACTGGAGCAATACCTATTTATCTACTTGCACTTTGGCGTGCTTTTGAACTGCTAGGTTGGCAAGAGCAGGGACCGAGCAATGGGAGCTCACCCCGTTGCGGGGATTCGAACTGCCGACCTTCTGATTGGCAAGTCCGAGGCTCTGTGGTTTAACCCACAGCACCACCCATATAATGCTACTGTTCGAATCAAACAGGAGTGTGATGGGAGGGACCAATGCTAGCATAAGCTATATTTGCTGTTGGGGTGCCTTTTCCTTCAGACATTTTTCTGTGTTTCAAATCCAATGACAGACATGTCTTTCTTTGTGTTTATAATCGCTTTTATAATCTCACATGCAGAAAATGTACAGGGTGCATCTTCTCATTCCCTTCGCTTCTTCTTTTTTTTCCTCCTTGGGATTCAGCTGATTTAGCATCAGTGAGCAAACCCACACCCCCCCCCCGATGCCTCAAATTGTAGTGATTACGTGTAGGAAAGCTCAGAAATTCCGTAGGCTGCTAGATTACTGAGACGCAAAGCAGAAGTACCTCTTGAAGTAAGAGCATGTTGAACTATGCCCATCCCTCGCCGCTTCCAACTCCTACCTAGGATTTTAACTATGCTCCTACAAGGTGTACTACTTGGTGAAACATTTGCAGGATGTAAAACAGCGCGCTCTCTCTCTTTCTCTCTCTTGAGCCCATTTGCTAATGCTTTCTCAACAAGTATCAGTTCTGGCTGAGAACGGAAAGGCATTCACAATTGCTGGTGAACTCTGGCTTACCCAGATTTCTATTTTTTGTGAAAGAAAGACCTAGGTTTAAAACTTTGGACCCCATTTTTATAGTGGTTATTAATGCTGCACATTTAGAAGCAATAGGATGAATAAAAACAGACCCTTCTTGAAATACAAATTGCCCGGTTCAAAAATATGATTCAAAAGCTTTGCTCCCAGAACTTGCTCCAAAGCAAATATGAAACAAATAAGGTTACATTTAGATAGTGGCATAATATCATGTGCTGAGCCCAGCACAGGCAAAATATCCTAGAAATATGGATTTCTTCATCCAGAGCTAAAGGCAAAGCCCAGCCCCTTCTCCATTCCAGCTTGAGGCTGTTCTTCTCCCGGAGAGAAAATCATTAGCACATCCTTTCTCCTTGGAGCTTCAGAACAAAGAGTTACTAACACACCTAAAATGGAGACCTGTAATTGAATATTCCTCATGTGACCTAAGTTAAACACCTTGTGGGTGCCAGCAGAAATGCATTCCCACTAATCATTAACACGTTAGGCTCTCAAACTTTTGCTTACCACAATCGAATTTTCCATACCATGCTATCCTTTTAGAACACGTACAGACACATACAGAATTATTTTCAATTACAATTAAATCTTCCCAGTGTTGATCCTGGCCCCCCCACCCAGTGCTTGCTGTTTAAAGTTTTAAAAGATTCATTGTACTTCCTTCCATTGTTTGTTAAATACATTTACTGTTACGATAAGAATAAAAATTGAAAAATACTTGTGAAATTTGATGTGTACTTTGGCCCCTATTCACCCATTCCCCGTTGTAAAAACTGTAGATTTTAGATCTGCCTTTGAAACATTTTTGCGGTTTACCTCACATTGCAATCCTATACATGTCTACTCAGAAGCAGTCCCCATGGAGTTCCCCATCTCCTTTCCAGACACACACTCAATCCCTTATCTTCCGCCCGTCTGACTGAAAAGTGCCAACCCAACACCAGAGTACCTATTTTCATATATGGTGTACGTCTGTAAATACTGTCTGTGAGTTACAAATCATATTGCTACTTGCTGGGGGGATGCATAGAATATATTTATTATTTTAGGGATTCAAACCGCAGATACTTGAAACACAGCTGAAGGATTTCAACCGAGGCCAATGTAACAGCAGATATATAATTAGCTAGGCCTAAGTGTCAGTTACGTGGGCAGGCTAAAAACTGAACTAAACAACACACCCATTCCTTAAATGGTATCTGCATGTATAAGGATTTCTCATGTTTCTTTCCACATGGGCAGAATGCAAAAGAAGACTCCACCATACCAAAGATGAGAAGGAAGCAGCGAGTTCCTTTCTCTGGCAAATAAAAACTAGGCAATACTATGAGCATACATTAGGCATAGGCAAACTCGGCCCTCCAGATGTTTTGGGACTACAACTCCCATAATCCCTAGCTAACAGGACTAGTGGTCAGGGATGATGGGAATTGTAGTCTCAAAACATCTGGAGGGCCAAGTTTGCCTATGCCTGGTGCAAATGTTCAGCAATGAGGGGTTCTGGGAGCGAGGCCAGGCCTGAAGAAAACTATCTCGCTTTTATATATATATATATATATATATATATATATATATATATATATATATATATTATTTAGGACTTTTAAAAATACATTTCAATAATTTTAAAGTCATTTTAACATTTCAAAACTTGACTTCCTTCCCCCTCTTGCTGTCGTTCCTTAAATTTATTTTTAATATTTTCTGCATATCCAAATTAACTTATTTGTTCATTTATTCATCTACTTTAAATATATACTCTTATAAAACTGCAGGTTATTACAATAATCCTACCAATGTTCTTATCTGTTTACAGTTTGTTTGTAAATATTCAATAAACCATTTCCATTCTTTTATAAAAAGTTTCTTATCATGATTTCCTATTTTTCTGGTAAGTTTTGCCATTTCTGCATATTCCACAAGTTTTTATATCAGTTCTTTTTTTGCTGGGACTTCTTCTTCTTTCCATTATTGGGCAGGTAACATTCTTGCCACTGTAGTCATATACATGAATAAATTTCTATACAGTTTGGGTAGTTCTGTCCCTATAATTCCTAAAAGGAAAGCTTCTGGTTATTGTTTTTTACAAACATTATTTTAAACATCATTTTCAATTCATTATATATCACTTCCCAGTAAGCTTTAACCTTACTACAAGACCACCACATATGGTAAAAAGAATCTTCTTTCTCTTTACATTTCCAACACTTGTTTTATTTAGATTTATACATTTTTGCCAATTTATTCAGTGTTAGGTACCATCAATATATCATTTTCATATAATTTTCTCTTAGACTGAAACATGCTGTAAATTTTATACAGTGGTACCTTGGTTCTCAAACTTAATCCGTTCTGGAAGTCCATTCCAAAACCAAAGCATTCCAAAACCAAGGCGTGCTTTTCCATAGAAAGTAATGCAAAATGGATTGATCCATTCCAGAATTTTAAAAACAAACCCCAAAACAGCAATTTAACATGAATTTTACTATCTGATCCATAAAATGAAAGCAATAAACAATGTACTGCAGTCACACAATCAATCAATCAGTAGCTGAGCTGGGTTGCACACAGTCACACACACACAAAAAGAGCCATAAAAACAAAAACGCAAAATAAATAGCAAAACCAGACAAACCTCAGCGTAACACTCAAAACGGAAGTGTGGCACTCAAAATGGAGGATGTTCGGCTTCCAAAAAAGGTTCGCAAACCGGAACACTTACTTCCGGCTTTGCAGTGTTTGAGTTCCAAGTTGTTTGAGTACCAAGGCGTTTGTTTGAGAACCAAGGTACCACTGTATCCATATTCCACAATCATTCCCACAGAAGAAAACTATCTAGCTATGACCAATTGCACTGGCTTTAGGCTGTAGGCCACCACAGTCAAAATAAAGCTTCTACATGCAGATTCCCTTGCTAAGAGGGAGACTTGTGACCCAAACTTTAGCCCCACTGAAATCGGTAGCAGCAGTGATCTCAAGGGATGGTTGCAGTGGATCAACCTTGCAAAGGATATCATTGACCAGGGATGAAACCCTTTCAAAAGTTAGCCAAGCTAACGTGGACGACTGGAAGTGGAGCTGTAGTACTGGCACTTCCAGTTAGCGGTGCGGGAGAAATTCAATTAAAATTGCATTTAAAGGGGAACTTACTGAACCTGCACTTTCTGAAACACAAAGGCAAATATTATTGATCATTTGGTCATTGCAGCATTTTCCACACTTAATCACCGGTTCATGGGTTTGAGCCCCATGTTGGGCAAAAAGATTACTGCATTTCAGGGGGTTGGACTAGATGACCCTTGTGGTCCCTTCCAACTCTACTATTCTATGATTCTATTATGCCAACCCTTCAGCGGGCCCTTCCAGATGACCTGTTTATTGAGCATTTGCTTGCACAAACCCTACACAAAGTTTACACTGCGCCTTGTCTTTGCTGATTATTCGTTCTGATTTGTTTGTGGGGAGGCCATACATGCATTCATCCTGATTTTGTTTGTGTGGTATTTGCCGAAGCCACACTATTCAGTGTGTCTCCCAACCACTGTGAGAAGTCCATTAAAAAACAAAAACAAGACAACGACAAGAATCCACCAACAGCATATGAATCAATATGGCTAACCTGATTCAAGAATACCCACCCACCCACTTACACACGAAAACAAAGTTCACCACAGCCAACCACAAACAAGCAACCGCACCCTAGGCCAACCCCAATTTCCCTCACCACCAAAGGAACACAAGCATATAGCAAAGAGAACCTGCACAAATGACGCTGACACAAATAACCCACACGTACATTAAGCAAAATAGAAATATCGCCTCCCAACCTCACCCCCTCCACCTCTTCCCCACTTTTTCTTCCTAATGTAACCCTAATGTCTCAACAAATGAAACTGACCTATGGGAAATGTAACTTGAAAAAAAGAGACATTGCGCATAGCTTTGTAAACCAAGAAAACTTTAATAAAAATATATATATATCTTAAGTCCATTAAAAATAAAAAGGGGGATTTGTTGCAGTAGAGTGACACAGTGCTTAAATCCACTTTAACACCACAAATCTAAATTTCCCAGATGCACTTGAATATCTCCTGCAAAATATTGACAGTCTGGTGATCACCAGCATTAAGAATGGTCTTGCTATTCCACACCAAGGATCACACCACCCCAGCATTTGTGTACAACAGCAGCCAGATGCTTCTGGGAAGTAGACAAGGAAGGGCAGGATGAGATAGCTGTGCCCTGTTATTTGCTTTTGCCATTCTAAGGTACACTGCCTCTTAGCATGGAGGTACCATTGGGTTCCTCACTGCTAATAATCAGTTGGCCAACATCACCTGAATATTTCGAATCCACTTTTGAAAGACACTTGCATGTCCCAGATTCGGAACGTCCATTGCCTTGAGATCTTTTTGAACTGAAATGCTTTTGAGAAGATCTTATTTCGAGAAATTGCAGGTCTGATTACTTGCAAAAACTATTTCTTATATGCTTAATTTGTCTCTTTATACTGGCGAATTACCATTCAGCTGGATGTAAGGCTGAGTCAGTCTGCTGCACGCTGAAAGCTGTAAGGCTAATTTTGATAATTATCAACTTCTCTGTTCTTTAGGCTTTGTTCAAATTACTTGAAAAATGTCCACTCTTGGACAAGCTTTGCCTGCATATGTCTTATTAACCCCATTTCAGCCAAGTTTTGGCTCACTTCATTGTCAATGTTCCTACCAAGGCAATTTATAGTACTTATGAAACGATAGGTTGTTAAGCATACAATAGACTTCTATTTCATTTGCGATTACTACAAGCCTGGCCAAAACCATTGTGGTTTGACACATCACAGATTAGCGGTACTGAATATGTATCGAGATGCTGAATGGCTTTGACAATAGTTCCATTTACTTAAGTGAACATTTTAAAATGCACAGAGGCCTCTAGGAGAGCATAACGGATATAGCTATAAAGAGACAGGCAAGATTCTATTAACCAGGTAATTCAACTTCAGGATCAAGAGCAAATGTGTAAGAAACAGAAACGGCCCTTCTCCGAAAAACCTCATCACTCATCACATGTAGCGAACCCTACATGGTGCGTTCCAACTCTCTTGACTACCAGGCAAGAGAGGGATGGTCAGGGATTAATGGGTGACCACCCCTTATCTCTCTCTCTCTCTCTCTCTCTCTCTCTCTCTCTCTCTCTCTCTCTCTGTCTATCTATCATCTATCTATCTATCCATCCATCCATCCATCTAATCATGCTTCTTCTTCCACCATCCCAGCAAAATTGTGTCCTGAGTTCCTCCATTGTCAAATCTGATTCTCCTTTAGATAATCAGAAACCTCTCAGTTTTAAAACACACCATTTTATATTTTTGAATCTATGAGATTTCTGAGTTGTTCAGCAGAACAGATAACTGATGAGACAGAATGTTGAAAGAAAGAAAAGAAGACAGAATGGTTTGGTTTTTGGTTTTTGGTTTTTTAAAAATGAGTTTGTGTACACCATAAATTTAAAACATTGGTTTATAGTCGTACATTAGGCAGCTCCATCCATCATCCTCTTTCTTCCGAAAATAAAATAATTTAATAAGACTTGCCATGAAAGGCATGTTTGTATACATTATTTGGTTGGAGAACTTCACTGCAAAATTCAGCAAAGTAAAGATTTCGAAGCGTGGCTGTGTTTCCATTGCCACATTGTTTCGAGAAGTGCAGACTAGGTAGATGTGCCGTTTAAGTAAATTGAATCAAATTTCTTCCCCATCCTTATTAAACGGCTTTAGGATTCAGAAGGCAAAACAGCACACGGATTATTTTTAGTCCCTTGAAATGAGAAGGTTGGCTGTAAAACCACTGGTATTCTGCTCACTGAAGTCTGGTGTTTTGGCTTCCAGTCTGTTTCTCCCTGTATCCAACAGCAGGTCAACAGACTTCACCATGACTGAGTATTCTGTCTGGAATTTTTCCTCGCAACAGTAAACCTCAGAGAGCAGGAATAGTCAGAAGGCCGATGCAGAATCCAAGTCCAAGAGGACACTGAAGGTCACCTAGGCTTCCTCTCTTCTTACCCCTCAGTTCATGCTTTCCCACAAACCTTTGTTTTTCCAAGCTGCCTTGCTTTTAACCGATTAACTAATTAAAATATCAGTGTACCACACAGCATAAGTACTATTTCTGAATACACTTGGTAGTGATAACGGTTTTGGTGGCTGAATGCAGGAACATTGCTTGCTTGCTTGCTTGCTTGCTTGCTTGAAAAAAGCGCAATTGTCTGAATCAAACTACGATGGTCAAACTATGTTCAGGGCTTCTTCTTCTTGTCAGCCAGAACTCGCCGGAACTCAGTTCTGGCACCTCTCAGATGGCCACCATTGCCATCATAAGAGAACAAGGGAGGCATTCATGGTGGGTTTCTGGCACCTTTCTAGAAAAACAGCAAAGCACATTATACAGAAATGCATGTAATAAAGCCATGACTTTTAATAAACAAAAAGCAATTTCAAGGAGCTTCTATTTTGAAGGAAATACAGTGGTACCTCGGGTTACATACACTTCAGGTTACATACGCTTCAGGTTACATACGCTTCAGGTTACAGACTCCGCTAACCCAGAAATAGTGCTTCAGGTTAAGAACTTTGCTTCAGGATGAGAACAGAAATTGTGCTCCAGCGGCACGGTGGCAGCAGGAGGCCCCATTAGCTAAAGTGGTGCTTCAGGTTAAGAACAGTTTCAGGTTAAGTACGGACCTCCAGAATGAATTAAGTACTTATCCCGAGGTACCACTGTAACATAGTTTTTCTGCTCAAAAGCCTCCCTAGCCACTTCCCTGGTCAAGAGGCATTGAAAATTGAGTCAAAAGTTGCAGCTATATTTACAACAATGGCCATGATCTAAAATCCTTTTTTTTAAAAAAAAAAGTTAAATGCGCAAAGCAATTCAAAATGTGATTCTTTGTTCCTCCTCCACCATCTTCTAAACCAGGACACCTGTGGCCCTTCAGATGTTGTTGGACTACAATTCCCATCATTTCTGACAACTGACCATCCTGTCTGGGGCTGATGATAACATCTGGAGAGCCCTGGGTTCCCCACTCTTGCTTTAAAAGGAGGCTCTCTTGTTATAATTCGATTTGTCTCCTGATCTGAACAGCCTCCACTTAGCTCCTCAGCATTGTTTTTCCCCTCAGCCCCAAACGCCTTTTCCAAACCACAAAGCCAACATGCTCAGGGTGTCTTCCAGAACGAAGTCTGCCTCCGACTGGTCCGCTGTGTGCAGCATGCCACATCTGTCTTGGCACCCGTGTGAAAAACTTTCTCTTTTGGTTTAGTCTCGCAGCGTAACTTAAACAACCATGTCAGAACTTTTTTTTCTTGTCCACCCCCTCCATGGCTTTGAAGGAGACGTTTCTTCAGGAAGCCTGAAGTCAAAGAAACACCCCAAGGTCAGTGTTGAAAAACCAATTCAGACATTAATACAAACAAACACTCTGTGGAAAAACAGACAGGAAGTCAGGAAAGCCCCTTTTGTGACTAGACTATCAGTTTCAGTAGCATCATTCTCTGGATTTGAAGCTCCTTCTTTTGCTAAGGGAAAAATATATAATCAAGGCAAGGCTTGATGCTCAGCAGTTTTCTAAAATCAGCATCCTCCCCTCCTTCTTGAAGTAAGCAAACGATCCCCAAATGCAGGCTGCTTTCTCTGATTCAAAAATGCACAATACAAACACTCAGTGCTTTTTTTCTGGGGGTACACACACCCCTAAACATTTTGTGAATCTAAGTTAGGCCTCACTGAGGGGCAGTATTTCAATATGAGTAGGAAAATGAGAGTACCCTTAAACATTTTTTTTAAAGAAAAAAAGCACTGCAAACACTTATCAGAGCAAGATGAAAAGAAATCAAGTGTTATAAGCTTTCCTGCTTTGTGGTATTTTGTTTAGTGTGGCGTATGGGTGGTTGCATAGGTGCCAATTCCCTGGGGACCTGGGTGCCCAAGCACCCACAAAATTCCCCATGAAGGGGTTGGGGACCCCAAATTTCGGTGCCAGGTCCATGTACACTGCATGGCACCCATGGCCCCAGGCACCCATGGTCGCAGGCCAAGCTGGTGCTCCTGGGTGGGTGTTTTAAAACCTGGTCAGATGTGATCTCTCAGGCAGGTGTTGTATAATGTGGGAGAGCGCAGCCTCCCAATTGGTAAAAATAAATTAATTAAAACAAAAGATTCCCAAAATGACACAGGCATTGTGCAACCGTCAGCATTAATTACCTCATGGATAATTCTACTGCTGGGGCTTCTGGACTGTTGCTGTTTTGGTGTGGGGTTCAGTCACAAATTCAGTTTGTGTGATTATAGTTGACCCACAGCAACTCCACTTCCCCAGAAGATCGAACATTTTGTGGGCAGGCAAGCAGAGAGGCAGGGATGGGGAGCAAGAATAAAACAGCCAAGGCTCAGTTCTGGGTTGAAATAAGGCCACGACTTTATGGATTACAGAGAGTAGGCCCTTGTTAGCTTGCAGGGGGCTGGCCAGTGTTAAGGTCCACCATGGCAGGAACTGCATCAGGTGGTCCCTTTCAGGCAACCTGGTAGAGGGCGCTGTGGCCCATCAGCCCCCGAGCTGGGCTTCTGGACAGAAAGAGCTGCCTTCCCTTAAGGGGATTTTCTGTTGGATAGGGCAGGGGGCTTCCTCCCCCTCCCCTCCATCCCTTCCAAGGATTCAGCCCACCGCATCTCCCGCCATTACAAGTCATGACATAAATGGAATAGAGAAGAATAGAGGAGAAGAAAATCAAACACATGCTATTGCTATGAGGTTGGCAAAACCCCCACCAAACCGTAGCCAATCTGTCTCTGGGTAAAAATTTCCCCCTGGCCCCCAAAATCAGCATTTGATTGACATCCACAGAAATGTAGAAGGTGGCACACACCAGGAAAAGGGACTCAGCTGGTCTGAACTATGTTCAGGGGGAAAGTGTGGGTGGCCAAGCCTTCACGAACAAAAGCAGGGAGAACAGGGGTGAGCCTCATTTTATCTCCTAGGAGCAGACCTGGCCAAGGAAGTCTGGTCAGATCTGCTCCCAGGCCTCGCCCAGAAGAACCAGAGTAGCCGTTCCAGATTGGCTCCCTGATGGTGAGACTCTGCGCCCATGCCTGGCCATAGGACACTATGGGGCTCCAAGGCTGTGCAGGAAAAGGTCTGTTGCCCTCATAGGCAGACCCTCCAACATCTTGAGTCCCCAAACTCGGATTTGCGTCTTCCTGGCCATGCTCCCGTGTGAGTCACATGACCTGCATGAGATCACAGAGTCCCAAAGATGTGCTTTTTTGAGGTCATGCTTGCACGGCAGAGAAAACCCATGTTTTGGGGTGCCACAAAAGATCGCAACCCTGAAAAAGTGTTTTTTCTGGGGGTGAGATTATGGCATGAAGTCACATGAGATCATGGTGCCCCAAATGGCTGCCATGCTCTTGCACGAGAAAACATGATGTCCCCATTCTTCCAGGACAGTTGCAGGATATGAGTAGGTTGGGTCATCTGGACGTCACAATAAGCAAAGTGAAGGGGTGAATGCACTGGAAAATGTCAGATAACACTTGCTTTGATTCATCATCATCTAACTTCCCCTCAAACCAGTTAGGCTGAATGCTCATTAAATAGTCAATGTCATCTAATCTTATGGCAAACAAATCAAGATGGAAGGTAAAAACAATCAGGTCATCGGGAAGCAATCTACAAGCCTGCCACACTGACTTAACAATTAATATTATAATAATATAATAATATAATATAATATAATATAATATAATATAATATAATATAATATAATATAATTAATAATATATCAGCAAATTAAAACAATCAAGAGATGCCGTCAAATGTCACCCAAGTTTCAAATGTTGAAGCAGAATTTCACATCAAAAGTTCATGTTGAAATCTGAAATTTCAAGTGCGGAATCTGAACTCTTGTTAGTGGGGAAATATACTCAGCTTTAGTACTCAGCACATTGTAACAATTCTTTAAAAAAGAATACTCATCATATAAGGAGAAATTCTCATAACTTAAATCCCATCTTTCGCCACAAGGGAGCATACAAATTAAATGTTTCTCATGTGAAAAGAGATGCCGTAAACTCATCTCAGCAAACCCAATGGCATATCTCTCCTGGGTTCGCACGAGAATTCAATTCAGTGTTGAAACAGACAGTAAATCAAGCCAGCAAGCTCTGTAAATATATTTGTATGTTAAACACAATGTAAAATCAGCAGTAGGCACCTCCAGCATCAGAATCTATTTATGTTTTCGGTGCTTTTTTTTTTTTTCTTCTTCCTTGGCCAGACACAATTTTTTTATGTCTTTAAGAAGAACCCAAAATAATTACCAGACACATTCCCTGGATGACTCAGCCTGCTGAACCGAACTCAAAACATGTGCTCGTCATCAGGAAGTGGAGAAACACAGAGCCCACTACTTCAGTAAATCTTGGAACAAGCAATATTCCCAGCTGCATAATATTTTTACTGAAGGAAGCGAGGGAGGAATTATATTGATAGGGAAGGAAAACCGGGGCTTGTATAAATCAGAAGCACTCCCTCTCACTCTCCGGCTGTGTACACAGCATACAATCAGATCACACTTAAATTATACTATTTCCCCAAAGAATCCTGGGAACTGTAGTTTAATGAGGGTGCTGGGAATTGTAGCTCTGTGGTGGGTAAACTGCAGTCCCCGGGTCCCCCCCTTTTTAATGAAGTCATGTGCTTTAAATGTATGGTGTATATGCAGCCTAATACTCTCATAATGATATAACGGTAGTTAAACATCAGCTTCACAACCCTGAAGTTTTGTTACCCTGTCCTTTTGTGTTGTCCTGTGTTGTTTTAGGGAAGGGACTGTAAAGCTGATAACAGCAGCACTGCAATTAATTAAGCGTTGGAGGACGTAAAGGGAGCCAGGGAGAAAGAACTGAGAGTTTCAGTAGAAAGTGAAAATGTGTAATTTGGATGCCACTGACGGACATGAAGAATCAACAGAGGTGCAGGCCTGGCCAGGGTCATAGCTAGGAGGTGGTGAGGTGGGCCCCCGCTAGTGGCACAGGCAAGGGGAAGGGGCGCAAAATCAGCTTAAAAATATGCCCATAGATATACAGTGGTACCCCGCAAGACGAATGCCTCGGAAGACGAAAAACTCGCTAGACGAAGGAGTTTTTCGTTTTCTTAGCCGCTTCGCAAGACGCATTTCCCTATGGGCTTGCTTCGCAAAACGAAGCTTGCCCCGCAAGCTCCGGGGATAGCGGGGAAGCGCAGCGCGTCTTCCCCGCTGTCCCCAGACCTCTTTTGAAGCAAGGGGCGGCAGAGAGAAGATCGCTTCTCCCCGTTGCCAGCCCCGCAATCTCCGGGGACAGAGGGGACCTGTTTAAAGCAAGGGGCGCGCGCCTTCCCTTCTGTCCCCGGACCCCTTTTGAACCAAGGGGTGGCAACGGGGAGAAGCGATCTTCTCCCCTCTGCCCCTTGCTTCAAAAGAGGGGACAGAGGGGAAGGCGTGCGCGCCTTCCCCTCTCTCCCCGGAGATTGCGGGGCAGGCAACGGGGAGAAGCAATCTTCTCCCCGCCACCCCTTGCTTTAAACAGGTCCGGGGACAGAGGGGAAGGCGCGCGGCGCTTCCCCTCTGTCCCCGGACGGTCTCCATAGGAACGCATTGATTGATTTTCAATGCATTCCTATGGGAAACCGTGCTTCGCAAGACGAAAAACTCACAAGAAGAAAAAACTTGCGGAACGAATTAATTTCATCTTGCGAGGCACCACTGTATCTATAAATAAAAATATTGATTATTGCCTCATAAGAAATGGTTTTAAATAGAGGGTGAATTGAATGGGTGGAAGGGGGGTTGGATAAGGGGTGGAAAGAAGAGCTAATTTCTTCATGGCTAGGGGGCGCAATCTGGACGGTTCTGCCAGGGGCACAAGATCACCTAGCTACAGCTCTGGGCCTGGCAGACAAGTTTCTTGGGGGCCACGTCTAGGGAGACCTCTCCACTGCTTGGTCGCCAAAACTACTGGAGGTGGTAGACTGTTCTCTGATGTAATAATAATAATAATAATAATAATAATAATAATAATATATTATTATTATTTATACCCCGCCCATCTGGCTGGGTTTCCCCAGCCACTCTGGGCGGCTTCCAACAGAATATCAAAATACAATAGTCTATTAAACATTAAAAGCTTCCCTAAACCGGGCTGCCTTCAGATGTCTTCTAAAAGTCTGGTAGTTGTTTTTCTTTTTGACATCTAGTGGAAGGGCGTTCCACAGGGCGGGTGACACTACTGAGAAGGCCCTCTGCCTGGTTCCCTGTAACTTGGCTTCTCGCAGCAAGGGAACCGCTAGAAGGCCCTCGGCGCTGGACCTCAGTGTCCGGGCAGAACAATGGGGGTGGAGATGCTCCTTCAGGTATACTGGACCGAGGCCATAACTTGGGTGCCATTATCTGGAATATTTATTTAGCCACTGCCCCTCCCCCCACACAATAAAAATCCTGTGGATG
Source organism: Podarcis raffonei (assembly GCF_027172205.1). Classification (NCBI taxonomy): domain Eukaryota; kingdom Metazoa; phylum Chordata; class Lepidosauria; order Squamata; family Lacertidae; genus Podarcis; species Podarcis raffonei. The sequence goes on from NC_070606.1 coordinate 28,790,795, forward strand.
TGAATGCCTCCCTGTCCCCTGTACTTTTCTGCTCTGAAGAAAAGGCTAGAAATCAGGGTGGAGTGGGGGAAAGAAAAGAAAATCAAGACATTTGCAAACTCCGGATATATCTTTCCTAGGAAGTCGTCTAGCTTAGCCCAGAGTCTAGTCAGTTTGCACACTAATTGCCAGTGCTTACATGGAGAGTGGAAAGAACGAAAACAGCTGCAAATAATTACACATGTGACCCCTCCCCCCTTCACAGTGAAGTGTGGGAGCCAAGGGTAGGTCAGCTTATGATACTTGGAAGCAGGCATCGCAGTCTTTTGCGAGAGAGACGTCTAACATCAGGTTGTTTTATTGCAGCCAATATGTATTTATGAAGCTGGATTCTTATTTTTAAAAGGTATCTGTCCTTCTAAAGTGTCCCCCAGGGTATAGTCTTTCCCCTCAATGCACAACACTAAAACAGGAGGAGAAGAAGAAGAAGAAGAAGAAGAAGAAGAAGAAGAAGAAGAAGAAGAAGAAGAAGAGTTTGGATTTGATATCCCGCCTTTCACTCCCCTTCAGGAGTCTCAAAGCGGCTAACAATACCCCAGGTTTCTTACAGAAAGCCTTCAGGAGGCTTTCTGTAAGAAACCTGGGGTATTTTGGATTATTATTATTATTATTGGTACCACTCTTCTAAATCTGTGCACTCAGATAATTCGCTGGCAAATGTTAAAATGAATCACAGAAACTGTAATCATAGCTGCCAGCTGCTCTCCCAAATGGGTAATAAATAATGAATAATAATTAATACTACCCTTTCTGGAGATGCCACAAGTCAATTCTAAAGCCAAAATATTTGTTTACTAATAGTACCGTAAATGGAACAACAGATAGGTGGGTTTAAATCCAGAGGCAATTTAGTGAATATAATAATAATAATAATAATAATAATAATAATAATAATAATAATAGTAGTAGTAGTAATAATTTATAGCCTGCCCATCTTGCTGGGTTTCCCCAGCCAATCTGGGCGGCTTACAGAAAATATATAAAATATAATATAGCATCAAACATTAAAAACTTCCTGATACAGGGTTGCCTTCAGATGTCTTCTAAAAGTTGTATAGTTCTTTATCTCCTTGACATCTGAAGGAAGGGTGTTCCACAGGAAGGGTGCCACCACTGAGAAGGCCCTCTGCCTCGTTCCCTGTAACTTTGCTTCTCGCAGTGAGGGAACCAGCAGAAGACCCTCAGAGGAGGACCTCAGCAATAACTGAAGGGCCCCAGCTTCCCCACCCCAGATTTAAGCCTGAACATCATTATTTGGGAGCAAAACCCACTGAACCCACTGGAGCTAATTTCTGAATTAATATGAAGAGCATTGTGCCATTTATTTGGCAATGACGGACCCAGGAATATAGGTAACAAATAAGAGGAACTAGCTTTGCTGACTTCAAAACTGGAATTTTGGCACTTTCAGGCAGGTCCTCACAGCGTCCAGGATTATTTTGTCAGCAGAAAGTCTGGGGCTTATGAGTAAGTTAAGGGTCAACAACTGGAGCTCCTGGGGCCAAACCCACCTCCTGAAGCACATCTCACTTCACTACCCTCCCCCATCTGTGGAATGTGGAAGTGTGGAGGGGAAATGGTGGCTGCGGGATTATTGGCAGCCCACCTTGAGGTCAGTGGGAAGAGACCTGGCCAGCAATTCTTTACCCGCTATTCAACATGAGCCTCTGAAAGACTAGTTACTCATTTTGTGTGTGTAAATGCATTCCCTCATTAAAACGTCTTAATTCCACCGTTTCCTCCAAAAACCTTCAAAGTGGCTAACCATAAAACAACGAAAGCAGCCCTGAAGCAATAATTATAGACAAAAAAATCTACCTCAAATACCAAACCACAAGGAAACAGCTATGTGCAGAATTAGTCTACACACATGGCTAAGCACCTGCTGGTACCACTAGGCCTTCGCTGCTGCTCCACCAAAGACCTATGAGCAACGAGGATAGGCTGCTCTGTCTCAAGAGGGCTTTCTCCCGCTTTAGGTGCCACAACTGAATGGCCTTTGTCTCTCATGCCCACCCGTAACTTCTCAAGATGGTGGCCATGTATTGAGCAGCAGAGCCTTTGATGATAATATATGGGCAGGTTCATCCACTAGGAGGAAGTCTATAGACCGGGACTCTGGAATGTAGGTTCAGTTTAAACATTATTCCAATTTCTTGGTGGAGGGAGGAGGGAAACAGACAAATAATTAAAAGTACTGAGGAGCAGTTAGGCATGCGGGTGGCGCTGTGGGTTAAACCACAGAGCCTAGGGCTTGCCGATCAGAAGGTCAGCGGTTCGAATCCCTGCAACGGGGTGACCTCCCATTGCTCGGTCCCTGCTCCTGCCAACCTAGCAGTTCGAAAGCATGTCAAAGTGCAATTAGATAAATAGGTACCGCTCTGGCGGGATGGTAAACAGCGTTTCCGTGCGCTGCTCTGGTTCGCCAGAAGTGGCTTAGTCATGCTGGCCACATGACCCAGAAGCTGTACGCCGGCTCCCTCGGCCAATAAAGCGAGATGAGCACCGCAACTCCAGAGTTGGTCACGACTGGACCTAATGGTCAGGGGTCCCTTTTCCTTTACCTTTACTGAGGAGAAGTCATCTTTTTCTTTTAAAAATGTTTAGGGATACTCTCATTTTCCTACTCATATTGAAATACTGCCCCTCAATGAGACCAAACTTAGATTCACAAAATGTTTAGGGTTATGTGTACCCCTGTGTACCCCCAGAAAAAAAGCACTGCTGAGAAGACTTAAAGTCAGAAAAGAAATCCCAGAGTATTATTTCTCAGGACAAAGAAATGTGGAAAAAAATGTTAACGGAATAGGATTTGGGGAAAACTAAACATCCGCCAGGCTTTATCTTTAAGCACAATAGACCTAATAGCATACAAGGCTTAATAACTGTTTATTCATGTTCTGCTTTGTGCAACAAGATTTGCTTCGTGTAAGAATCATAATGAGGCTAACTACCCCCTGACTCAGACTTGAAAAGCAATTGGACAATCTCAGTATTCTTCACCAGAAAAAAAATGTGTAGCATACACTTTTAAAACATCCCTTGTTATGGTCACTAACTGGGTTGAAGAATATAAATTTGAGCAAAAGATGGAAAGAGAAAATGGAAATAATATTGGGTAATGCAGTTACTCTTATTATGGAACTTAAAAGTTTTGCTCCAGGGGGTTTAAATAATTGAAAATCCAAATTAGTAGAGAGTGGCATAAAATTACAGTTACTTCTATGAGAATACAGAATGTACTATCCAGACTAATCTACGAAAGAAGAGTCTCTGCAAAGCCTTTCACATTTACATTTGCTTTTGGCGGCTTCAAAAGAATAATTAAGGCCAAATTAACTCTAAAGTCATATAGAACTGTGGAAACGTAAAAGAACAAGGATTAAAGCTCAATATTTTAAGGATATAATGCAGGTGAGGAGCATTTTGACTTGCAAATAGACAAAATGAAATTGAATAAAAATAGTTATTCTATATAGTGGTCCCCTTCTGGGGGGAAAACCTCTTAATATCTGCTTGTTAATGGGCAGAGTAAAGAATTCTTATGACTTGGCCAGTAATGCTTCTAGAATGTACAGATAAGCAAGCAGACCATTTTGGCGAGATTACAAGGGAATTTGAAGCATGTTTCTCAATGATGTCAATTACCACAGTATAATCTGAATGATGACATTCGGCACTGAAACATCAAAAACAAATTCAAAACACAAAAGCTTGTGAAGGATCTACACATATTAGAAGAGAAGCACAGTATTGTATAGCTTCCATCTACTTTATAATGATAACCACAGTATATTAAGACTGGCTCTGCAGGGATGGGAGCCTCTAACTCGACAGACATTGTTGGACTCCAAATCCCATGAGCCCCAGCCAACGTGGCCAATGATCAGGGATGATAGGAGTTGTAGTCCAACAACATCTGGAGGGCCACAGATTCCCACTCATGGGTTATAGATGTTGAGGTGAAGTAGAGGTGCCTGTCTCACAAAGGAATATTCAGCACTTGAAGACTGCAGTATAGAACAACAGTTTGTAGACGTCAATTGGTTCTGTGTGGTTTAGTGGTTTAGAGCGGTAGTCTTGTAATCTGGTGAACCGGGTTCATGTCTCCGCTCCTCCACATGCAGCTGCTGGGTGACCTTGGGCTAGTTACACTTCTCTGAAGTCTCTCAGCCTCACTCACCTCACAGAGTGTTTGTTGTGGGGGAAGAAGGGAGAGGAGATTGTTAACCGCTTTGAGACTCCTTAGGGTAGTGAAAAAGCAGGATATCGAATCCAAACTTCTCCTCCTTCTTCTCCTCCTCCTCCTCCTCCTCCTCACAGATGCCACAGCAAATAAATCTCTTGTTGCTTGATATCACCTCAAGTGATAGCACCTCAGGCTTTTTTCGTATCACTTCACATTGGGCATGAAATGAAGATTGCAGTGTGTTTATCAAACTTTGCTGGAAATGGCTAAAGTTAAATTAACAACTCTTGCAAGCGGTATAATTGTTCTGAACTACTAGGCATGTACACAGGTGGAAAAATATCTTTGGAACCTGTTTTGACACTTTGGATAGTGGGTTACTTCAGTTCAGGGCCTTGGGCTGCCTTTTTGCTTCAGTCTGGATCCAAAACAAAGCCTCACTTCAGCAATTTATCATTTTGGGTTGACTTTAAACAATGGGAGAGGTGGTACCAGAGACTGCAAGATTGGTTTTCCCCTGGTCCCCAGCTATGCTACCTGTCTGGTAGGGATGGAGGGGACATTTTGAACTTCCCATTTAAAAACAGCCCTGCATGGGAAAGCAGCCAAAAAGACCTTTCTAAAGCAAGACAGGCCAGAGAAAACTTTACCATTTGACCCTGTTCCATGTGTTAATTCCCAATAGACTGTGCCCCAAATGCCGGCGATATTTGCACAATCTTTCCTGTATCATGTACAGAGCTTTATGTGGAAGTGCTCCCATGTCTGAGCGATGCAATGTATCCTATCCACCTTGCAGCTGAACCTCTGCAACCCCTGGTCATCCGACAATCTGACCTAGTCAACTACACAGCAAAGCCGTTTTCTTCCCTGTAAGCTCTTTTCCAGCTGTGTAGGAGGAACACTATTTGCTCTTTTTAAAAAACGAAAAAAGAAGAATATGTTTTTTAACTCACAGAACTGTTCCTGTTTAGCGACCTCCCCCTCCCACACCCTTCAGTCCTAGCAGAGGGCTTTTTGTCCTCCGAACTCTGAGTGCTCCTTTCATCAGGTTTTGGACCTGGCCCTGCATTGCTTGAGCATCCAAATCTCCCACTTGAGGCCTTAGGAGTTTGCTTTTGTCAGAACACGTGCTCTGATCCATAGCTTTTTGAATTTTGGTCCACGTCTCAAACCAGCATACATCTGGCTGGTTTCAGTATGTTCTGGGATCCCCACCTGCCCTTTCCACTAAGATAAACCTTCCTTTGGAACCAACCTTTCGATTTCAGCTCACACCCTGCAATCCAGAAGAACACATGAAATACTTGTGCAGCAGCTTCTTCCGTTACTCCAGGGCCAGGGGAGTCATTGAAACACAGGTTTCCCCAGCCACTCTGGGTAGCTCCCAACAGAACATTAAAAACACAATAAAAGATCAAACATTAAAAACTTCCCTAAACAGGGCTGCCTTCAGATGTCTTCTAAAAGTCGGATAGCTGTTTATTTCCTTGACATCTGGTGGGAGGGTGTTCCACAGGGCAGGTGCCACTACCGAGAAGGCCCTCTGCCTGGTTCCTTGTAACTTGGCTTCTCGCAGTGAGGGAACCGCCAGAAGGCCCTCAGTGCTGGACCTCAGTGTCCAGGCTGAACGATGGTGGTGGAGATGCTCTCCTTCAGGTATACTGTGCCGAGGTCTGGTGCAAGCAAACCTCTCCATTCAGTTTTAAAAGCCCACCCAAAATGCTGGTGACAATGTTTCTTTATCTAAGGAAAACTCAATTCCGCTTGAAAATGTAACAAATCTGGGGCATTATTTTCATTTTGCTTATATTTATTGTCCAGAACTTCTCAAACAGCTCTGGGAAGCTTATTAAACTTAAATAATAATAATAATAATAATAATAATAATAATAATAATAATAATTTTTTTAAAAATCGATAAGAATCTAGACATTTAACCACAACCTAAAGAAAGATTGCTTCTAGAAGATAGTGTCTCAACTGTATATTATTTTATGGAGTTCCAGCTAAGGACACAGCGTTCCTGTAGACGTCCAATGGAGGCAGATCGGCACAATCTGCAAGAATCCTCCCAAGGACTGGAAGTCACAGGAGGTAATGGTAGGCGCATGGCAGACGATTAGCCAAGCATGAAACATGCATGGAAGCCAAGTTGGGCTCATTGGGATGGTTAGCCCCCTGTGCTAAAATAAAAAAGCAATGTAAGTGTGCGTGCATGTGTGCATGTCCCATTTCATCCATCGCTTTCTTGTGGGAATTCCCAGTCAAAGCACACCAATCAGTAAAATATATCACCTTGTGGGAATTTAGACTGCAGTCCTGCACACAGCTTGCTGGGGTTAATTCCCACAGAATTCAGTGGAATTTCCTTCTGAGTACATGTATATAGGATTGTACAGAGGCCTTAACCTTGATCTACCAAGGCTGGGTGGTTTTTTTTATATATATAATAAATCTAATTTAATATATGTCAGGAGTTGTTGGACTAGCTCCCATCAGCCCTAGACAGCATGGGCCAATGGTGATGGTAGGAGTTGCAGTCCAAAGAATTTCATTTAAAGCAGGGGTAGGCAAACTAAGGCCCAGGGGCCAGATGTGGCCAATTTGCCTTCTCAATCCGGCCCGTGTACGGTCTGGGAATCAGCGTGTTTTTACATGAGTAGAATGTGTCCTTTTATTTAAAATGCATCTCTGGGTTATTTGTGGGGCATAAGAATTCATTCATTTCCCCCCAAAAAATATAGTCTGGCCCACCACATGGTCTGAGGGACGGTGGACTAGCCTAGGGCTGAAAAAGGTTGCTTACCCCTCATTTAAATCCTTCCTGGTGGTGGTTCATCCAAAAGAGAAAAATGCACTTGCTCAGGCACTCTCCAGTGAGATGGTTCCACCTGTGCGAGTGTCAGAGGATCTTGCCAACGACTGGTGTGAGGGATGCCAGTTTACTTATTTCTATCTTTTTTGGGTGCCACTCCCTGCATTCTCCCCCTCCCCAGTTTCCCAACACTTGCTGAGTTTAAAACTCCTGCCAGGTGATGAGAGCCTCTGCTGCAGTGCTAAGATGTCCTCGTGGCTCAAGTAAGTGATGCTTCCTGAGGGGCACCTGGGACTAATCTGTAAGCAGCGGAGGACTCCATTAAGCAGATGCTCAGGCACTTCAAAGGAAGGAAGAGGAGGAACATTTCCCTTGGGATGTTCACTCGGTGTTACTCATGCAAATTTGAGAAGGCTCATTTCATAGGGTTGCCATATTTCAAAAAGTAAAAACTGGGACGCCCCCCTTTTTAGGAACCCCCCAAAATTGTTCAGCTTTTCATAAAGAAAACCTGAAAGTTGTTGAGCTGTTTTTCTACATTTCACTAAGAGGGGCTTAACATGAGGGGTGTGGCGCTTGGATGCAAAGGTTGCTGTTCTGCATGGTAGAATATGGTCTGTACCTGGCAGTAGCAAAGGGAAAGAAAAGAACAGGGACCATGCTTTGCTGAGAGAACAGATTGTTGAGTTTTCTTCTCTGTCCACCCACTGACATCTCACAGCAGCCATTCCATCAGGCTACAGCAGAGGGAGAAGTGGACTGTAGGATCACTCCACCACTGCCAGGAGACCAGCTCCATTTTGTTCCTCCTGTCCCTGAAACGTTCAGTCAAGCTTCATATTAGAACTTTGTGAACTTGGAGAACGGGTGGCTGAGTTTGCTTGTTTTCCTCTTCCCTCCCCCTCCCCTTTTCCTTTTCTGTCTTGTCTATTTCTTATTTCTTCTACATAAACCACCTTAAGATCCTTTTAATTAATTTGTTAATTAAAGCAATGTTTTATTCATCCTTACTCGGTGACAGAAACTTCCTCCCGAAGCTCCTGATTTGGTATGGACACATTGAACCAACACAGGAACTTTCTGCCTAGACGTGCACTGAATTATAGGGTGGAATTTGATGCCAAGAACATTTTGCGTAATTCACAAATTCAGATCAGGACTGCCAGGCAGTTATTCCTTCAGTTTGCCAGAAGAGGGTGCTGCTCCCTTAAAATATAAGTAGCGGACATATGAAAGTGATCCAAGTTAAACTACAAGCCAGAGGGCTTGAGAAACATAGCCAGATGTGTTCAGAGAATGAAGGTGCAAACAGTCCTATTTAATACACAGCTTGTCCTAAAGCTAACCCCCTTGTTTGCTTAGGCCTTTTGTAGAAAGCTAGCAACAAGCAGGAGAGAATGACCCGGGGACCTTCTGCATATTTAAAAATAGATGCCTAGATTTCTCATAGTTTGCGTGCCATTGGCTCACAATGTACAGCGAACTTCTGTGATCTGAAACAATGCTTGAATTGTGAAACCAAATATTTGTGCTTTCTTCCCCAATGCTGCCTCGTCGGAGAAAACCCCTGTTACAAAAGGCAAACTGTTTGGTTTACCCGAGTGGCCGTGGCATCAGTCCCAGCCACTGATAGACTGGCTTCAAGGAGTCCTTGAATGTCCTTGCTTCAAGGAGATGTCAGCTTGTCCGGAGACTTAAAACCTGGGAGGTTGACTTCCCAAACCTTTTAGAGTCACACAGATTGCAGGGGTGGACGTTTTCCTGGCGTGGCTCCTGCCTGACACGGAAAGGCAGACCTACAATCCATGTGGTTTGTGGTCTGGGAAAATGCAAAGTGTGGTCTGGAAAAACAAATAGCGTGCTTAGACAGGGCTCAGAAAATACTAGGCAGATGTGAGAGTGGCTGTTTCGGCTTCAATCCTATGCGCACTTACAAGATAGCAACCCTATAACCTGGGAATAAACTCCATTTAATCCAATGGGATTTACTGCTGAGGAGACATGTCTGGAATTGCTCTGTTAGCTATTTAATGCATGATTGCTTCTAGCATAATAAAGTGTGACTTTTCCATTGAATAAAGAGTTAAAATATATCTGATTAGCTTCATTTAGGGGGGAAAAGCCCTGGCCCTGGCAGAATGTCTATGCTGTTCATAGTTTGGGGGGCGGGGGGGGGGGGGCAGAATGAAGAATGGCCAAGGAAGATTAATGTAAGGGAATTGTTTTGCCATTATTGACCTTTGTTTTGACTGTAAATAACATTAAAGCATTCAAGTATTCATCTAAGGCGTGGAAAAGCTTGGCACTTGCGATGTTGTTGAACTACAACTCCCAACCCCCCACAAGCAAACATGGCCAATGGAAGGGGTAATGGGGTAATGGGAGTTATAGTTCAGTAACATCTGAAGAGCCATAGCTTCCTCACACCTGATCTAAGGTGTGTGTTTTGTTTGTTTGACAACTATATGCGTAGTATTTAAACTCAGAGAGGCCAACAGCTTCCCATTTTACTCAGTGCACGGAGAAGTGTGGGCAAGGTTATACTTTTTAATGACTCTCCAGGTATAACTAGTTTGTAGAGCAGCTTTGCTCTGTATGTAAATGCTTGGCACTGAATTAATTCACTTTTAAAATTGGCAACCTTTTGCAAAGCGGGGAGACCATACCCCCCAGAATTGCCAGAATTATTTTTTGTACCTGGGCTGTAAAAAAGGTAAAAGTAAAGGTACCCTGGACAGTAAAGTCCAGTCAAAGGCGACTATGGGGTTGCAGCGCCCATCTCACTTTCAGGCCAAGGGAGCCGGTGTTTGTCCACAGACAGCTTTCCGGGTCATGAGGCCAGCATGACTAAACCACTTTCGACACAACGGAACACTGTGACAGAAACCAGAGTGCATGGAAACGCCATTTACCTTCCCATCACAGCAGTACCTATTTATCTATTTGCACTGGTGTGCTTTCGAACTGCTAGGTTGGCAGAAGCTGGGGAAAAGCAATGGGAGCTCACCCCGTTGCAGGGATTCAAATTGCCGGCCTTCTGATCGGCAAGCCCAAGAGGCTCAGTGATTCAGACCACAGCGCCTTCTGCATCCCATAATGTTTTGGCTTGCCACCAATGTCTCCCCCTCCCCCAGTGTATATATTCCTTATGGAGTTTGTATTTGTCACTCTAAAAAAAATAATATTGTCCAATGTAGGGCTCTATCTGGCTAAATGCCCGTCAACCACATCCTCCCATGTCATGCTTATATAATCAATCGCACTATGAACTGAAACACCAACATTTGAATATGCACATGGCTTTCTACACACCATGACTAATGTTCTTATGATCCCAGCAAAGTTTTATAAGATGGTCAGCCAGATCCTGTGCAGAAGGAAGTGTGTCTTCCATTTGCGGCAGATGGCACGGCCACTTCCACAAGGCAGTTTGTTGTGGACCGAGGACATATACATGCCAGTGGTTTAAAACACACTAAGGTCACTTCCCCCTGCTGCAGTTCAAGCCACAGTTTTACATTTACTGCACACACCAGAGAAAGGGTAGGGGTGTTTTCACCCAGTGGCCATTACCTGATTTGTTTCCCTTTACCTGCAGTCCCCACCCTGAGCTGTCATCTATACATGTGCAATGGATGTCTGAAACGGACTGGATGGGCCATTGGTTTCTTCCAGCAGAACTCTTATGAGGTTCTCAAATGTCCTAAGGAAGGTTGGGGTTTCTGGGGTGGGGTGTGGTTTTAAAAACCCCAAGGACTTCAGATTGCTGCCTTGTTTCTAGGTTCTTGATTCACAGAATCTTCAGATGTTCAGTCCCAGATCTGTCTAGTTTCACATCCAGAAACGGAAAGCTTTGCAAAGATATATTTGATCTGAAACTGATAGAGACAATACTATATATATATATATTTAAAAAGGTAAGAAATGGTTTCACACAAATACAAAACACAAAAAACATATAAACCAGGGCAGGACGTTGATGTTAATAGCTTTCATCTAATTTTAATTATGCTCACTATCTGTAAGGTACTATCATTGCTGCCCGTGACCATTTTTCCTAATGTTTTTCAGTATGACCCATGTGGAGAAGGGAAAGAGTTTTGATTTTCCAAGAAGGAGGAAATATTTCACAGAAGTATTTAAAAGAGCAATTCTCAGAGGGAGACAGAGACAGATAATACAAAACAAATTAACCGCTTTGATCCAATTATAGTCATTTTTTTAAAAAAAGGTATTTACTTGGAAGTGGGAAATAATTGCGGCAGAATGTAGATGCACAATTGAATGCACATCACAGCAAAAATAGTGTCATGTGGACAGACCAGCCTATTTCTGTTAATTGTCAGCTTTGTACAAATGTGGACAATTTTTGAAAAATAAATAAATAAAAATAATATGAAAAACATCATATAGATGACCCCTGTGACCCCTTCCAACTTTACAGTTCTGTGATTCTATGATGTAAACAAGAACCATGCAGAGTAGATTCTCACATTCAAGCACAGGACCTGATTTTTCCTGACTCGAAGATGGCACAGCTGAATGTGTGAACCAACGCCCTCTGCACCTGAGATGCTAAGAACATTTTGTGGTGCGTGATCAATCATCCCTCATCCAACCTGAAAAATAACACTGGGTGTTTCATTCCCAAGTGATAAACTGCATGTGTGGACCAGCCTATGAAGAAGACAGGCACAGATTTAAGACATGCAGAGTTGGGAAGTTAGCATTTTAATATCTCGTTTTAAGAATGGGCTAAGGCTGCAGGTTGCTGAAGGCACTTTACCTGGGAGCAAGGCTTCAGAGTTAGATGTGCATAGGATTGCACCATAAATTTGTGCTAGTTCCCCCTCTTGCCCATCTGGCCGCCTCTTCAACAGTGAATGATTGATGTTGCCCTTTCTTTATAACAAACAGTTCCCAAAGCTTTGGATACAGAGATATGGCACAATGAAAGTACTGTGGGGCCGTTTCAACACTGTTCATTCAGTGCATTGCAGTCGAAACTCTACAATTCAAAGCCTTGTGTCATTTCCTCATTTTCAGAGAGGAAGTTTAGACCTTTGGTTGTTATGATTAAAATATACGACCCCAAAGAAGGAGTTAATGCAGCTGGTTTGTTTTTCCTGTTCTCAGAAGCAGAGTTTTCTTATCCCTGGCCCTGGAAGCTCTCACGGTCATAGCCTCTTCCTCCAAATAGTCCTAACTTAAAGGACTCCATCTTCATGTCACTGCTCAGCAAGGCAGGGAGGGGAAGGAGCAAAGGGAACCAGAATCTGAGGTTCGCGGCCATTAAAACTGGAACGAAGAAGGCCCAGCTCATTCCCATTGTGATCACCTCTCCTTGATTCCAACGTTTCATCTTCCCACATACAAATTAACAGCCTTTTCTCATAATACTAAAAAACAGTGAAAAGGAAGTGGGGCAGGACTTGAATGAATGACGGCCTGGAAAAACTGAAGTTGCTTTAGACAGCTGATGGTGTGCTGTGCCACTGAGGGTTCCCTCAACCCTAGTATAAGGTTTGCCATTCCTGGCAAGCATGCATCATAATGCCCAAAAAGCATTTTGGGACCCCACTCTGAAGGCCTGCACAAAGGCTGCCTTGGCTCCTGTCAAGATCTCGCCCTTTGGATGGAAAGCTACCACTGAGGGACCGCGTGTTCGGCAGACATTACCTGCCACCAAATGATGTCCTTCGTAAGAAAGCTCATCTCAGCTTGGGCCGCTCACAATCACCGTGAGATGAGATGAGACCATCCGTCTCAATTGGGATGACACTGTTTGGCCCCCATATTATTCTATCTGTCATGTACTCTTCGGGTTCCAAAAGAATCCCTGTCTCATACATCATTATTTTCCACAAAGGTTGAAAGCCCCCTCCTGGGAGGAGGGGGGAGTTTTGCTCCTTCCCACTCACTGCCCCACCCTTGATGTCCGAATACCTTCAGTGAGGAGAAGCAACTCCTTTGCGCAAGGCAGAAATCTGCATACGAATTAAAACCTCTCCAAGCAGGAGCTGGAAGGGGAAAGCAGGGTGGGAGAGAAGGGAAAGAAAAGCCTGAATAAAAAATCTGAGCCAAGTTACACTTAATGCATCTGATTTCCCCCACACTCAGTGAAATGCTTAAACAGAGAAAGAGATCATGTGGTTGAAAATGTGAAATCAACAGAAGATTTTGAATGCTAAGAGGAAAGTGGATCAACCTGGGTTTAGGGGCAATATGTGCATTTTCTCTTGTTTGTTTGTTATGTTCTGCCCACTTAGGTTTCTCTTGAGCCACAAGTTGTCTGAATCAGGCTTGCAGAACTGATAGCCAAATGGATGATTCATCCAGCTTCAAGAATTTGTGCTCCCCTCAAAGGACAGCAGTATTTCAATGTTTGGCAAAAGAAACGTATAATGTGACACCGTCATGTTGAGCATTTCCCTGCCCTGCTTTCCAACACATTAGTGGTTGCTTGCAGGGGGCTGTGGGTGGGGAGAGACTTGAACGCAATGACCTCACAGCACGCATTTATTTCCTAGACATTACTGGGGAGTTGCATGAGGTAGGCATGTGTTGGTCACACAATCCCACATGATATCAAGGTAGGCCTCTGTAGGAAAAGGGACGTTTTAGATACATTGGAAGGGAGGGTTCTGCTGACAGGACTCAATAAGTGAATCCCACTCAGAGTAACATGCTCTGGAAAGCAGGCTCCCATCAACCTCTGGCCATAGCATTTTGCACTAGTTGCTGTTTCTGCTGAGAGCCAGTGTGGTGTAGGGTTAAGAGTGGTAGACTTGTAATCTGGTGAACCGGGTTTGATTCCCCCACTCCTCCACATGCAGCTGCTGGGTGACCTTGGGCTAGTCACACTTCTCTGAAGTCTCTCAGCCCCACGCACCTCACAGAGTGTTTGTTGGGGGGGGGAGGGAAAGGAGATTGTTAGCCGCTTTGAGACTCCTTCGGGTAGTGATAAAGTGGGATATCAAATCCAAACTCTTCCTCTTCCTCTTCTTCTTCTTCTTCTTCTTCTTCTTCTTCTGAGCGCTTTTCAAAGGCAGCCCCACACTGAGCACACTGCAGCAGTCTAGTTGGAATGTGATTCAGGCATACATGACTGTGGTGACAACTACCTTTCTCAGGAAAGGGCACAACAAGCACATCAGGAGAAGCCATACGCTGACCCATTCAGGAGCAAAGGTGGGTCCTCCTGAAATGCTCCCAAGCGTGACTCTGATCCTTCAAGGTGAATGGTGCCCCATTCCAAACAAGCTGTATACATCATCTCAGGTGCTCATCTTTCCAATGAGCAAAAGCACCTCTGTCTTGTCTGGAAGTCTTGTTTTGTTAACCCACATCCAGTCCACTTCTGACCTGGTTCAAGACCTCCACTGCCTCCTGGAACTGGATGAGAAGAAGGAGAGTCTGAGCTGGTTGTCAACAGCCTACTGGTGGAACTGCACCCCAAATATCCAGTTGACCTCTCCTCCTCACAGCTTCCCCACAGACATGCATTTCTGACTTGCTTTCCAGCTGCAGCTATCAGAAACTAGTTCTGTGTAACAAGCACTGGCCCCAGAGATAGGTGTGCATTCCTATTCCAATGAAAACTCCATGCAGTCAGTTCAATAGGGATTGGATGTGCATTGCAATGGAGATGTGCACTCAGAAGCCCATGCAGATATTATTTCAGAATTAACACGTGTAGAAGGCTGCTTATGCACACAACCATTTCTCTTGGTAGACCTGGTTCAATGTAACCAGATGCTCAGGATTACAGTTGCTCAGGTCAATCTCTAAAGAAGTAAATGCTTGGGCATACTCATTTTCTGTAAGTCCCTTTTGGGGCCTATTGACATGATGAATGCCAATGGGGCAAAATGGCGACAAGCCTTTTCTTCAAAAATGTCATTTCTACACTCAACATTGGGTGAACCTTAGTCCTGGTTGGAGGGGAGGTTGTAGCCTCTACCTGCCCCTCCAAAGGTAAGGGGTATCCCATTAAAGGGATCCGGGAGGAGTTGCTTCTGTCCACAGCATTCCTCAAGGCGGTGATCCCGTGGGGGCGCTACTATTTGATGTAAGTCATAGGACTTCTTCGCTGCTGGATTGACCCAAAAAAGTATACTTCCAGCAGTCAATGGTTGTACCCAAGGCTTATGCCAAACCTCTTACATCTGATGTGACCAAAAGTAATTATTGTCTTGTCTGGTTCTTTCCATAAAGTTGAGTCAGTGGGGGGCTGTGGCGCCTGGTCACGCAATGAGGCAAAATGGTGACAATCCTTCTCTTCAAAAATGTCACTCACTGCAGCTACCTTTGCTTCCATGGCCCTGTGATTTCATGGCTCTGTCATGTTGCCTTTTAAAAAGTGCAGACCTTAGAAAATCTGTTATCTCTCAAAGTCCTTTCAATCTGCTATATAAATACCTAATTATGGGCTCTTTCAGCTGGGTATAATTTTCTTGGTGGTTTATAACAGCTGCACTGGAGCTATTACGGTTTATCATTTAAACAACAAATTAGGGGTTTCTTAATTAATGGATCCTTCAGTCAAGGGATCCTTGGCAGCCACTAGAAGCTGGTCTATACCATGTTGGGCTGGAAAACATCACTCAAAGCAGGACCAGGGAACCTTTCTCAGCTCAAGGGCCCCTTTCCCTTCTAGGCAATTTCCCAAGGGCCACATGCCAGTGATGGAGGGGACCGGCATCAGAAGTGGGCGGAGCAAGAAATGTAATTTCCCCCTCTCTGTGATAGGCTGCTTTCCACACCCACTCGCACACCCCTCTCTGTCCTCCACCCAAGACAAGCAAGAGGAATTATCAGCGTTGAAGGACACATCTCAGCAAGGCAAAAACTCAGGGTGTGAAGTGTGGGAGATTAAGGAGCCAGACATAACGGTGCATAATTGCCAGAAAGAAAGGGGTTAAGGACCACAGAGCTGTAAATTGCTAGAGAAGGCTTGGCATGCCCCCACATCTTTGGAGAGGGAGGGAGGAAAGGTTGTTTCCTGTTCCTTTCTCTGTATCCCTCTTCTGTTGAACCATATAAGCTGAGCACACATTTCAGAACCTGTTGCTGCCTCAGTACAGCTGGGCACTTCCATTGCTGGGCTCCATTGAAAACAGCTTCTCCGTGCGAACCAGGAAGTGACTTCTCCAGACAATGGAACAACTCTTCTTATCTTTGTGGCTGTGATCTCCTGGGTGATGTGGATGCCATTAGGCAGTTGAATGCGCATGTGTACTCCATCCGTTTCCCTCTCTCTTCCATTCCGCGTGGTCCCCGGGTTCTGGCAACCCATGCTATGACACTGACACTTCTGAATATCAGTTGCTGGAAGCCAGAGGAAGGGAGAGTGCTTTTGCCCTTGGGTCCTGCTTGCATTGTGCAAACAGGATACGAGACTAGATGGGCCATTGGCCTAACCTAGAAAGCTCTTATGTGTAAAATGTTGGGCTTTTAGATGGATGTCTTGTGAGAAGATTTATGTATCAACATTCTTTCCCCTCCATCCCAATATTCTGTGTCCTCGCCCTCTCGCTTGTCTTCTCTCCCCGATCCTCAGCTTCTTTCTTTTGGCCTCAACGTTTAAATTAAAAGAAGACAGATTCACAAATGGGCCCACAAACAAGATTTCAACAGTTACAAACTGGCAATGATATACATGGAAGGGTCGGATTCATCTGTATATTCAAACTGCAACGTTTGTATTCTAGATTGTAGACTGTAGAAACTGACCCCCTACCTTCTCTTACTGACTGGCAATCACACAACAAATTTCAGGTTTTGGATTGATCCCCAGGTATGTATAGATGGCAAGTGTTGCTGATACTTTTTTGGGGTAGATTTTTCTTGAAAAATAAGTTAACTATGCTTGAGATGATCTGAATTGGGGCCTGTCGTCCCAAATCACATTGCCTTTAAATGATGCAGTGACAATGCCACCAGCTTTTATTTGCTTCCAGATCATATAAATCAGCTATTGGAAATCTGTATCATTAGCACTATTGCTTTCCACTGAGAAATGGCTGCGAGTAATGGATTAGCCTGTCCACCTCATCTTCTCCCTGGAAAACAATATATACTGGGGCTGATCAATACTCTGATCCAAGTTAGTTATGGGAGTGACAGATGTAGATATTTTGTCCTCTCAAGGTTTAGGTATGATACACCTTTGAAATAAGAATATTCTCCAGGGTCTGTGAGGTTCTCCGAGTGGAGTTGCTACTAGACTCCTTAAGGAGACACAGGTAGTAGTTAGGGAAGTATGTCTCCGAGCTGATCTCTACATGCCACACCAAACCACACGGTAATGCCTTCTTGTGCGTGCAGGCAAGGCCTGTCCTACATTAGGCAGAATAAAGTGACCTGCCTCAGCTGGCAAATGTGAGGGGCAGCAGCAGCAGAAGCTCCTCCAGTTGCTCATCCTGAGTTCCCTGGCCGTACCTGTTATGTACTGAAGTTCTCACCTTGTACCCTTGTGCTGGAGAACAGAGAGGTGTGTGCCACATGGCCTGTCGTTCACCCCTTAACTAGCATGCTGCCTTCAGCCGCACTGGAGGGCACTATCCTGCTGCCCACATTGACGTCATATCCAGCTGGAAAGGGTCCTTCACTTGAGGCAGTCATGGATCAGCCCTGGGCATAAGTTAGAGTGGGCTACCCCAGGCCACTGGGCTGTATCTGTCCGTCAAAATGTTTCTTTAGCCCCACCAGGCCCCCCAAATTTTCATTTAAAAAAACAAGTGCTTCCCTGACTCCCACATTGAGATGCTACAATAATGAAACTGGTTTATTGCACCCCCAAAGTTTTTAAAAATATTTTATTTTATTAATTTAATTTTTAAATTCTTAGTACAGTGGTACCTCGGGTTACATACGCTTCAGGTTACATATGCTTCAGGTTACAGACTCCGCTAACCCAGAAATAATATCTCGGGTTAAGAGCTTTGCTTCAGGAAGAGAACAGAAATTGTGCTCTGGCGGCGCGGCAGCAGCAGGAGGCCCCATTAGCCAAAGTGGTGCTTCGGGTTAAGAACAGTTTCAGGTTAAGAACGGACCTCCGGAACGAATTACGTACTTAATCCGAGGCACCACTGTAACTTTTTAAAAAAGTGCTTTGACTAACAACCCCTAAATCCCAGAATGTGCTGCCAAAAGGCATTTTATGCCCCCGGAAGCCCTCCCCCATTTCCCCATATTTTTTTTAAATGCTAAAAGAAATTACTGACCACTCCTGATGGTCCTCTGAGGTGACTCTGTGGTGCCAAATGCTTTTGTGAGGCTCTCCCCAGCCGCCACACCTCCCAAAGTTTGTCTCTTATAAAAAAACCAAACTGGTGACACCAACTTCTACACTTTGACCACACCTACTTTGATATACCCTGTCCCCAGGAGGGTTTCCTTCTAAGCTCTCTTCATTTCATCAGTCCAATTTGGAATAATAATTTAAAAATGCTGTCCTTTTAAGACGCCACGTGCCTTAGGCAGAGGGGATGGAATCTAGGAGCAGTCATTTGGACTGAGGGGGCGTAAGGCCTCAGGTAACCTCCAGCTTTTGTTGGAACAAACTTCTCTCTTGCTACAGACGCTGTATTGGCTCTGCTGGCGTGTTTACACAGTGCCAACCTGTCTTAGTAAGCTTCAGCGACTCAGCTGTTGGGAGGTCAGGTGTGTGCCACTGCTTCCCATACTGCCCACTGCAGGGAGCCAGATGGCCTAATGGTCAGACCTAGTATATAACTCACTTCCTGCAGTCTTCAAAAACGTTTTTGTTTACTGCACTCCAAAGCATGTTTACTCTCAGAAGCAAATAAGCTTCACTGAGTTCAGTGGGACTTGCCCTTTTGCAGTTTTGCTTGCAATGGCAGTCTGTGTGAAAACAGTCTGGGTTAAATCTTTAAAGTCACTCGGAAAATAGGCTGTATAGGTCAATACCTGAGATTCCGAGTGCATAACCAGACTTTCAAAGAAACCATTTCAAGCGGCAAAGGAGCGTTATGCAAGTCAACCATCACCGCCATGTCATTATCATTGTCACAGCGAACAGTATGTCACTTTCCTAACTAAAATAATGTGCTATTAATAGCCAATTTTATATAACTAGCAGGAATTTCTAGCGGAACTCATTACACAACGCCTCTCCTGAGCACATCCCCATAAGCGGCAAGCCAATCCGATTGGCTCAGCTTCCAGAAATGAGCATTTGTCACCCAGCTGACTACTTCTGTGACAGATTAAGGTTTGATTCCACTGCCAGGATTTTTATTATTTTTAAAGGTAGTAAAAGTGCCTTACATGGATCTCTTTACCCGTCACAATATTAATTTAGCTTCTGGGAACAGATTGGAGAACTGAGTGACTGCAGCAAGGGAAGTGGCGGAGGACAGTGACGGGGATGCTAAGTCACTGCCTGCAAAAGGCTGGTGTCATAGGCAGGGCCAGTTCCCATGATGGACCTTGTGTGATTTCTCAAAATATCTGAAAGACTCCCTCCCCTCCCTGCAGACCCTCCACTGCCCTCAGAAGGTCAGGGTGGTGGTGCTCTGGGAGCCCCTGTGGCAGCCCCATATCTGTGGAGATCCCTCTCTAGAGGTGCGTCCAGCACTTTCCTTATGTAAGTTTCATCATATGCTGAACTGGTGCCTCTTTGCCCAGACCTCTGGCACATGAGAGAGATTCTAGGGCCTGTCCTATTCTCTGCACTATACTTTGTCTTAACTGGTTTTGATATTGTCTTCTTAAATGGTTTTAACCTGCCCTGGGACCTCATAGCGAAGCACAAATAGGTAGTCTAAATAATGGCAGCAGACTGCATAAGCTCTGCCTAAGCCATGGCTTCTCCCTCGAAAAACCACAAAGACTGCTGCTTCACTAGGAGAGATACAGGATCAAACCAAGGGTCTCACCTAGTTCAGCATTGTATTCCCAACCCTACCCAGCAGGTTCTTCCAGGAAGTTGGTGGTTTTATTTATTTATTAGTTACCTTTCTATCCCACCTATCCTCTAAGGAGCTCAAGGTGGTTCTCTGCCCGCACTTCATTTGATCCTCACAACAACCCTGTGAGGTAGGTTTTTCTACCGGCCTATACACCATGAATTTGCCTATATTGCCCCTCCTCTACAGGATCGGTCACTGACTTACTCTGCCTTTCTGCCACTAATTTTGTCAATTGCTTTGAGGGTGCTTTTTTTCAAAAAACAAAAAACTTACAAACAAACAACAAACATTAACTTGAAACTTCCTGTCGTGGCAGCAGATCTTGGTCTGTTCAGTGAAGCACAGCACAGCTTCCTGTGTGCATTTCAGACATACAAGCTTGTCTCTCTCTCTCTCTCTCTCTCTCTCTCTCTCTCTCTCTCTCTCTCTCTCTCTCTCTCTTCTCTCATCCTTGACCCTTACTTCTGTCTTCTCTCTTCCCCCCTCCTCTCTGCCTGCTCTGCCCTCTCTGATTGTTTTCTTGGAACTAACCTCAGATTGGTTTCTCAACGGTACCATCCTCCTGGACTTCTATGCTCTCCCCTGGCTTCATCACCTCAGGCAGTACTGTGACTGCCCTGTGACTTGATCACCAGAGGCCCTGTGGCAACGAACCTGTTATGAAAGCATGAATTGGCTGCACAGAAAAGCATCTTTATGAATTGGCAGGAGACATCATGTGGAAGTTCTGTCTGGTGATTCCTCAGCAATGGTCCATCCATCCATGGTGTTTGTTGTCAGATGCTGCTGCAGCCAGTGAGCGATGAATATAAATGTTTGAACCCAGGACTTAAGCTTTATTTGCGCGTTTAGGTAAAAGCAGCATGTGGAATTTAAGTAAGGAAGAACATGCATGCAAGTCCTACACGCAACATCCCTGTACGTGCCAACTCTATTTCAGAGTTGTGTCTTCAGTGTGAAGATCCTAACTGTGCTCAAATGAACACACTTAGAAGGTCCCCTTCTACTGGGAACCCTGTAATAGCAGCAGGGGGCGGGGAACCAAATATCTCTTCCTTTATTCTTGCCTATGAATGAACTTAGGAAAAAAGAGTGCAGCGTAGACCACAGAGGAAGCAGAGAGGATGAGCAATCTGCAAAAACTGGCAAAAAAGAGTAGGAAATGTTGGACATACAGATTTTAGGCTTAAGGCTGTCCCACTTCCACCTAATATAGTGTGCGTTGGGTGCAGTACCTAGCACAATGTTGGCAGGAGTATGATGTGTGATACTAAGCGAAGAGCCGTACTCCGTCTACAGTGGTGACCCAGAGCTATGCTAAGCTGCTGCAAAGTTATCTGGGAGGGCGTGGTTTGCAGGTGAGAAACAGCAGGTGAAGGGTGCTTAACCCCTCCTCTTGCATCACCCCCCTCCATCCCATCCACTTTTTTTAATGCAATACAACATACTGTATTTTTCTGTGTCTTGGACAAGGGTATTTTTGACACAAAACTCATGTCAAAAAACGGGGGTCAACCAATACACGGATAGTGGCATGGGGGGAGATGCCCCTGTGTGCAGGTAGAATGTGGGGGCGCTGGCTAGTGGTGCGCAGCTTCCCCCGATGCTGCTGCGCGCCGGAAGCACTCCCTGGATCGTTTCCCGCACACAGAGGCATGGGGGAAGTTGCCCTCGGGCCAACCAGCTGGTTGGCTGGAGCGCAACTTCCCTCGATGCTGCTGCACAAGGGAAACACTCCCGACCTGCACGTGGGAAATGATCTAGGGAGCGTTTCCTGCCCGCAGCTGCGTGAGGGGAGAGGCTCAACAACTTTGGGGCATCTCCCCTCATTTTCTTAAAATTGACTCCCCCCAAATCGGGGGGGGGGTCTAATACATGGGGGCGTCTAATAGACAGAAGAGTATGGTATACACTTTCAGAAACCAGCTACATGGTTATAGCAGCTAGAGGATGTGTGTGCGTGTAGGTTAAAATGTAGTGGGAGAAGGGGGGGGAGTAAACCCACACACCATTTCTCTGCTTCAGAGTGAGGCCTCCTCCTATCATTTTGAGGACATGGGTTCTGAGTGTCCACCAAATGTGTAGTTTGGCCCAAAGCTTTCAACTCTTGGTTCCTGGAGAAGCAAAGTTCAGTTTTTGAAGTGATGGGTCTTATTTCTTAGTGACCAAGGCTGATAGCGTAAGCCATCCTTTCTAATTCCCCGGGCCTTGTAAATAAAGTTCCACCCGAGAAGCCAAGCATGAAAGGATAGGAATGAAAACACTCTGATAGATAAGATATTGCAAGAGACTGTCAGACTCTCGCTCAGAGAATGAAATAACACTCTGGATACTGTCATTGAAAAACAATAATGAAAGAGTACACCATTTTCTTAACTGAAGCACTATCATGTCTGTGTTACTGCCACACAACATATTTTTCCTCCAAAGATGTCAATTTCAAGCTATGACTATTGATCTCTATCTAACACTCAGAATTAACTGCCCCGCGCAGGAAAAGTGGCAGAGAATCACTTCTGAACATCAAACAGCAAGTCAAAAGGGTCAATTCAAAGTCAGAATTTGACGAGTGGCGTGTCGTAAACTTAAACCTTTACATCTGGCGTGACATATAGACTGCTCTTCATGGGACTTTCGTTTAAAACCACAAAGGTATGGCAGGCCTGGGAAAGAATAGATGTGATCTGGAAGGAAACTTTTCTACAAAAAAAAGCCAAAACGGGGGGGGGAAACTACGCAATCCTATGTGCAGCAGACAGTGGAGTATATGCGGCAGACGGGCCAATGGAGAGTGCTCAGTGCTTTTCAGGAAGCAGAGCACCCCTTTGGCATACGTACTTCATTCACAAGTTTCATTATTCACAAGTTTCCACTTGTTTCATTTTCAGTTGGAAGAGATGTAACGATGATCAAACTACACAGAACTCCCAGAATGCATTAACAAAGGTTGTGGTGGTTCAATCAAAACGTCATGCTTCATTTTCTAAAACTTGGCATTGGCTTTGGATGAAACCACAGGAAAAGTATGGGAAGTCTCCATGGGGGCCAAAGTTCTCAGGTCGGAGTTAATTTTGAACGTTCTTTTTAAGGCCTATATAGACGCTTTGAATCTGGTTTTTCAGATGCCACGGGATGTCTGATGCACCACCACAAGCCAACTTAAATGTCATGGGGTGGTCTCCTTGCAGGTGAAGGAGCTGACAGATGGCAGGGCTGCAAAGGGGATAGGTAGGAGAAGCGGCAACAGTTCCTTTGTCTCCTTCTGTAGTGGGAGATTTGAAGGGCAGCAGCAACCCTAAATATGGCTTTGTAGCAGCAATTGTGGCCTGATGGAACTGATACATTTCCCTGCACAATTCAAAGTGTCGGTTATAACCTTTAAAATGGGAGCTAAGCCAAAGCTTATTGGTGGCTCCCAAAGACCCCTCCTCACTTGTCAGTTGTGAGTTGTTTTATTACCATTAAATTTTCCCAATCAGGGGTAGAAGACATAAATCAAGGGGACAGGAAAGGGGTTGGCGGTTTGGCAGGGGTTGGTGAGCAGAGACCAGCCTCCAGCATTTGTGTATTATTATTCTTAGTTGCCTTCCTTCAGCACTTAGTACATGCTCTCCAACATTTCTCCAATGAAAACAGGGACGTCATATTCCACGATAATAATGATTTTATTATTTATACTCTACCCATCTGACTGGGTTGCCCCAGCCACTCTGGGCAGTTTCCAACATATATGAAAACATAATAAAACATTAAAACGACTTCCCTATACAGGGATAGTCTCGGTTTTACAGAAGCCATTCCAGTTTCTGATTTGATACTGGAATGTCTTGCTATTTTCATTGGATAAATGTTGGAGGATATGGAGTTATGCAACCCTCCCAAGCCAAGGAGATGAATAACTATACAACCTTTAGAACATATCTGAAGGCAACCCTGTATAGAGAAGTTGTTTAAAATGCTTAATGTTTTATTATGTTTTTGTATATGTTGGAAGCCACCCAGAGAGGCTGGGGCAACCCAATAAGATGTGTGGGGTATAAATAGTAAAATTATCATTATGCAATGGGATGCCCCTATTTTCATCAGAGAAATGTTGGAGAGTATAGCCTTCGTGTACGTTATCTTCCCAAATATGCACATTTTTCATGCAGACTTTACCCCTCTGAGTGCTTTTTTCTACACCTTGCTGTGCTGGAGAAGTGCATTGCAAAATTCAGAGAGGTGCGAATTTCCAAGGATGGCAGTGGCTGAGTTCACATACTGATTCAGAAAGTGCAAATTAGGCAAGCTTGTATTTGAATGCAAACTAATGAAACTAATTTATCCCTTATCGCTTGTAGGTGGGCATCATGAGATTGTGTGCTGTTGCAGGGCTCAACCCTCTTTCATAAAATTAAGAAAGGTGGCAGCTGGCATGACCTGAGAAGCTCACCCGTCAAAAGAGAGCCTTACAGGGCATAAGACAACACGACGACTTTGTAGGTGTTTGCTTCCCTTTTGTACTGTATATAAACCTGCGCAGTAACACACAGAACGGCAGGTCACCGGAGACCTAAAAAACCCTTTTTGAGAGGCTTGTACTTGAAGGCCTTGTGTAGCAAGGAGACTAATACTGATTTGACTCAGGGCCATACAATGCCTTTGTACCACTGAAGATAAACTGAAATAACATACAGTGGTACCTCGGGTTAAGTACTTAATTCGTTCTGCAGGTCTATTCTTAACCTGAAACTGTTCTTAACCTGAAGCACCACTTTAGCTAATGGGGCCTCCTGCTGCTGCCGCGCTGCCGGAGCACGATTTCTGTTCTCATCCTGAAGCCAAGTTCTTAACCCGAGTTAATATTTCTGGGTTAGGGGAGTCTGTAACTTGAAGCATATGTAACCTGAAGCATATGTAACCCGAGGTACCACTGTACACTTGTTCTTTGATTATGTGTTCTCACCTTATTTAGAGTTTTTACTTAAAAAAACAAACCAACACCTTACCTCATGATTTTGGATACAGGTCATAAAGAAAAGGTTTGGGTTTTTTTAAAAAAATTACTTGACGCAATGGTGATAGAATGTATGCGTATGTGTGTGCTCAGAAGAGTCTTCCTTTGACTAGGCCAAAGTCCCATCTTATCTAGTGGCCAACCAGATGCCTGCGAGAATCTCGTAGGATCTGTCAGTCAGCAACCACCATGGACTGTTCAAGAAGCCAAGTTTGTTTGTTTTTTTGTTCCCATCCCTGCTGACAGTCTGGGGCAAACTTGAATCTTCCATTAAAGCTGACCCTATGCCTGTCAACTCACGAGGAAGCCCACCTGAGTTTATTGGGGCTTTCTCCTCAGGAAGTGTGTACAGGTTTGCAGCCTGAAGTGTGAAGTCTAGCGTTGCAGCGTGATGTTAAATGTGGAAAGCTCCAAGTGCATCGCTACTTCCTCCATGATAGTGTTTAGTGTCCTCCCTCCCACATCGATTTCCATATCAAGAAATTTGCTCCTTTCATTCTTACTTAAGTGACAGCCTTATCAGGAAACCGGAGGCTGAGAAGTTAACATGTTCCAAAAAACAATCTAAAGGTCACTTCAAAAGTTGCAGTTGATGGTTTCAGCAGCCACCCACTACTGTTGTTGATCATAGCAGGGGGGTGGGGAAATGTTTGTCTATTTATTTAATTACAAGATTTTAAAACTACCCTTCAAAATTTAGATATCATGGCAGTGCACAAAATAAGAACAAAATGATCTTATAACCATAAATACTGTACAACCACGAAATAAAAACAGTGGTCAAAACAACTTTAAGAGGTGGTAAAACCCAGTAGGGCAGACTGCACCACTAAAATGCTCAGACAAACAGAAACATTTTGGCACCAAAATGGTAACAAATTCAGCTAAATTCTGTACTACTGTATAGTTAACACATAACCCATAAATATGAACTCTGATGTAACTTTTGGAGCAGTGGGCAAGGTTTGAAAATGCCTTCCCTGTGTTCAGTGCAAACATATATTTTTCTGTCCTAATTCTTTAAAAAAAAAAAAGTTTCCAGCGTTAATAGTGTGAACTGGGGAAAACCCAACTGCAAAGGAAATGTATTGACCAGCGCCAATGATGTCATGAGCACTTCTACCCTCAACTTCTACAGTAGTCTTACAAGGGTTACATTTCAATTGTTGTGATTTTGATTTCATTTTGCAAGGCAGACATATAAATGTAAATCTGCAACATATTTTTTTAAAAAAACACACACACATCAAACAGTCTACCTGAAGCATGAAAGGGTCAAGAAAGTAGCAGCTGAGCCAATTTACTTGATTTTATGTATGTGATATTAGTTGTGAATTCCGGCTCCCAAATAGAACTGCTTTTAAAATGTTTTTGCCCCAGTAAAGAGACACCTCGGGCTAAACTGGATATAATGTGGGAGATCCATGATAAGATGTCGTGGCATATTTTTCCTTGGTTGTGTACACACTGCTTGATAATGTTGGATGCAGTGCTGGATGCAGGCATCTTTTTGAAGTGCTGTGCATACAACACCATCCCTGCAATGCACTCTACGTGGGGCTACCTTTGAAGGTGACCCGGAAACTACAACTAATCCAGAATGCGGCAGCTAGACTCGTGACTGGGAGCGGCCTCCAAGACCGCATAACACCAGTCCTGAAAGACCTACATTGGCTCCCAGTATGTTTCCAAGCACAATTCAAAGTGTTGGTGCTGACCTTTAAAGCCCTGAACGGCCTTGGCCCTGTATATCTGAAGGAGCATCTCCACCCCCATCATTCAGCCCGGACACTGAGGTCCAGTGCCAAGCGCCTTCTGGTGGTTCCCTCACTGCAAGAAGCGAGGTTACAGGGAACCAGGCAGAGGGCTTTCTCGGTGGTGGCACCCACCCTGTAGAACACCCTCCCATCAGATGTCAAGGAAATAAACAACTATCCAACTTTTAGAAGACATCTGAAGGCAGCCCTTCAGATGTCTTCTAAAAGTTTTACATGTTTGATGTTTTTGCGTGTTTTTTATATTCTGTTAGGAGCCACCCAGAGTGGCTGGGGAGGCCCAGCCAGATGAGCAGGGTATAAGTAATAAAATGATGATGATGATGATGAACCCAAGGTCTTCCCGTTCCCACACTATTCATTGATTTGAAATACATTCTGCTGGAATAGTTGTAATTTGTTTTGCACCATGAACACACATCTCAAGCGCTTGCTGTCTCCATGTGGACACAGAGGGTGCATGGCAGACCTTCTGACAATTGTGATGCTGTGTCACTCCCTCTCATTTCCACGCCCATAGGGTTATCAAAATGTGAAAATCCAGACAGAAAAGAAAGTTGTTGAGCCCAAAATCACAACAAAGATTGACATTTTTAAGCTACAGTACTTTTAAGGGAGGGACGTGGGTGGTGCTGTGGTCTAAACCACAGAGCTTAGGGCTTGCCGATCAGAAGGTTGGCGGTTCAAATCCCCGTGAAGGGGTGAGCTATCATTGCTCGATCCCTGCTCCTGCCAACCTAGCAGTTTGAAAGCACGTCAAAGTGCAAGTAGATAAATAGGTGCCGCTCCGGTGGGAAGGTAAGCGGCGTTTCCGTGTGCTGCTCTGGTTCGCCAGAAGCGGCTTAGTCATGCTGGTCACATGACCCAGAAGCTGTACGCTGGCTCCCTCGGCCAATAAAGCGAGATGAGCCCCGTGACTGGACCTAATGGTCAGGGGTCCCTTTATCTTTTTACTTTTAAGGGAAATCGGCATACGTTGCCATATGTCCAGATTTTCATGGACATTTGGCCGATTTTTGCCCCGACACTGCTTCCAACTGCAGTATTCCATGTATGTCCAGGAAATTACAGGTGTATGTTAATCCTACATTCACGTGAGAGGTACCATTTCCAGTTCTTTTCCGGTCAAGCTGAGTCACTGTTTTTGCCATGGAGGACAATGGTGCACTGGGAAAGGGAAGAGGCAAAAGAGTGCAGAAACAAAAGCAAATCTTTGAGGCTTGTGTACAAGGACTTTCCTGGTTGGCTCAGTTGGTTAGAGTGTTGTGCTGATAACACCAAGGTTGCTTTCTCGTCATTTGTCCTGGTTGTTGTTGTTGTTGCTGCTGCTGTTATGTTGCTTTGGCAGGAGATAATGCCATACAGAAAATTTAAAATATATAAAAAATAAAAGAATATACTCTTAAAAACAAAAAATATATGGGTGATCTAGAGGAAGAGGGTGGAAGAAGATTCAATTCTGGTTATTATTGATTGATTGCTCCCAAGGCAAAAATATATAAGGCCAGGTCTTGTCTGCCATGTTCTGTTTTTAGATAGTTTGGTTTTATTATTGCTCCACAGCTGCTCATCAACCCTTGAACAGTACAGAGAAGCCTGGACAAATGCACCATGTGTATAGATCCACCCAGGTTTTCATTTTAGCATATTTGCAGTATATCTACATCGGGACAGTGAAAATGGGTTCCTCTCTCTCATCAGGTTTTAGCCAAACACTTATTCTGACATAGTATCCTGAAATTTATTCTCCCCTCAGTTTAGCCCCTGTTTAGCCTAGCCAAGACTCACAAGCATTTTGAAGTGTTTACATTCCATTCACAAATGTTAGGATGTTTAAAAAGTGGCTGCACTCCACACTTTTAAAAGTGACTACACTCTGTTTTGATAAGAAGTTGTTGCTCGAACCTCTGATTGAGTTGATCAGCAGAACAGAAGTCCTATCCCCCAACAATATGGGGGGGTGAGTCTCTCTAAGACTCCCAGCCATGCTGGGGGTGAGGGTGAATTGCAGTGGAGGAATAAAAAGACAAGTCTCCCTGGCCCTGTGCACTGCCTTCCCTGAAAGAATCTGGCTACCTGCATCCCTGATTTAAGAGGGAAAAGACCTATCTGCATGCTACATAACAGTAAACCACAGTTAGGCAACCTGCGGCTGCCCAGTTGTTGATGGACTGGGCTGTGCTGCTTGGGGCTGATGGGAGTTGGAGTCTATCAATAACTGGCCAGTCACAGGTAGCCTAGCTGCGGTTTACTGTTATGTCGCATGCAGATTGGTCTCTTGTTCATGGACTCCAACTCCCATCAGCCCCATGAAGCATGGCCAATGTCAGGGATGATGGGAGTTGCAGTCCAACAACATCTGGAGGGCCACAGTTCCTATCCTGATTTAAGCAAATGTCGAATTGGGCCCTCAGTCCATCACCACCTAGAGAAGAAATAATGTCATCACAAAACCCCTATGCTGCCTGAGCCTAACATGGTCTATCCCTGACCAATCAAAGCTGCCCCTGGCTCCACCTACAAAGCACATATTTTTTTAAAATAGATCTCATTATTTGGCAACATTATGTCACAGTGAGTTTTCGAACCCAGATCCCCCTAGTGCAAGCCCATCACACAACCCATTAGACAGTGCAGAGGCAACAGTCCTATTCTTGACAACAAATGTTTCATCTCACAGTTTTGAGGCCTGACTCATGGTTTCTGAACATCTGGGACCAGCAGGCCCAAGATAGTGTGATCATCTCCACCCAGTTTCCTTTGAGCTTTGGAAGAGAAGAGGCCTCATTCCACATCCTGCCCCAACCATGAGGCATAGCCACTTAAAAGAGCACCATACTGATCTGTACAGTGTCGCAGATCCGGTCTCCCTTGACTTGGGAGTAGATCTCATGGATTCCAGTGGCACTTGCTTCCAAGTAACTGTGCTGCTGTAGTAGCATTAAGCAACGCCCACCTCCCTGACTCCTATTTTGAAATTAATTGCATTAGGCAGTGAAACCATTGACTGCAATGTTTCCCCCCTATTAGAGCGAATCTTCACACCTCTCCCACGCAGCAAAGATGACTCAAGCAAGACTGAGCTAAAATTAAGGGGCTGGTATATTCTGTGTGCTACTCAAACAAGCACCTCCCAGAATTCTTTGAACGGCAGGTTTTTGTCTCACCTTTGCCTAGCCAGATGTCATTGCCCATAGCTGCCAACCTTCCCTTTTTTTGCAGGAAATTCCCTTATTCCAGCGCCGTTTACTGCTGCTTCCCGCTGCTATCCTGGATTGTTAGATATCCCATAGACTGTGCCCAGGACAGGTGAGGCTGCTGATCCCTTATTTTCGAGGCTGCTGATCCCTTATTTTCAAATCTGAAATGGCTATGCCATTGCCACTAGTACATAATGCATGCTTGTCCTGAGATAGCCACACTCGCTAACAGGGATTAGAATCACCGTAGCATACCGGTAATTCTGATCGTTTCGAAGATCATAATCTTGGCAGCCTGAAGACTGTCTGGCCCAGCAATGCTGGGTCCTACTAAAGCAGGACCCTATACAGTACTGTAACCTGCTTTCACATTACTTCAACCATCCTCACCCAGAATGCATGGGCCAGTAGGTACTATGGCACCCTGTGCAAAACCAAAATTTGCACCCTTCCCCAGCCCTCGCACTGCCTTCCCAAAGGAGGGTAAGTAGGCCCTATACCATGGGTAGGCAAACTAAGTCCCGGGGGCTGGATCTGGCCCAACCACCTTCTAAATCCAGCCTGTGGACGGTCCAGGAATCAGTGTGTTTTTACATGAATAGAATGTGTCCATTTATTTAAAATGCACGTCTGGGTTATTTGTGGGGCATAGGCATTTGTTCATCCCCCCCCCAAATAAAAATATAGTCCAGCCCCCCACAAGGTTTGAGGGACAGTGGACTGGCTGAAAAGGTTTGCTGACCCCTGGCCTATGCTTTGGGAAGGAGGCACCAGGCTCCTAGAACTATCCCAAAGCTAGGAAAGTATTAACGAGGCTTTTGGAAGGAGATGGGAGGACTCCAGGACCCTGCCAGAGCCTCATGCCTCCCTCCCAAAGCCCAGCACCTCATTGAGACTGAGACGCATCCCGGTGTGCCCTTGGCTCAGTGCCCAGTTCATGCACACCACGCACACAGCCCTAAATCCGCCCCTGCATGGCCCAAAGAGCAGTAGCATCGCTGTAACACAATCACAAGCCTTGTTCTTGGCTTGTTTGGCACATGATGGAAAGTGATTCTAATTCTGAGAACTTTCAGACATTTTTGCCAGGCCAACTGGTTGACTGCTACTCAATCACACAGGCATTAGTCATTCGCTATGGGGCGGGAGAAGGAACCGAGGCGATGGTGTGTCGATCCTTGGTGTTGTAAGAGGAATGAGCAACTTTCTCACTCAGGATGACTCAAGAGACGAGGGGGCAACCAAAGGGGACAATGGAGAAAGAAGGAAGCAGATGGTTTGGCCTCAGCATTCAGGGACACCAGCTCCCTAACTGGCCAGCCTCTTCCTAGCGCATCAGGGATCTTTATGATACTGGTAAACAAAGTTCTTGCACTGGCAAATTAGCTGATGCTATTTTTCAGAACTCAGGTTATTTTATGATTTTTTAAAAATTCTTTTATAGTTATATTTCTTTATTTTGATATGGTTCCCAGGCTGCTATAAGTGCCCTTGTGTGGACTGGGATGGAGGCTGTGGTGCAGTTGATCATTTTAACCACTCAATGTAAGGGTCTTACAAGAGATGGGGCAGTTGGGGGCTTTATCAAGGTGGTAAGCTATGGTAGTTTTGCTGCATTTGGAAAGCCCCCTGCTCACTTTTCTGTGAAGGGTCATGGACTTCTGTTTCAAAGTTCTGAGGGCAAGGCTAAAGAAAAAGTAAAAATGTTTACATTACTTTTTTTAAAAAAGATGCTATTTTAAAGGCATAAAAATGCAATTGATCTCTCTCTGAGATCAAAATACCATCAGATTGGAAACAGCATGACTATGGCAAAGAAACCAGCCCAGATTCAGACAAATGGCTCTAAGGCTTGACCCTGATTGGGGAGGGATAAATTATTTTCTGGAACCTCTAGCTGTTGACCCACAGTGGAAATCACCTGATTAGGGCACCAGCAGCAGAAATTTGACAGTAGTGATCAGCATCTCACAGGCTTACACAGCTGCAGTGATACAGTCCACACAGACCCCGTGTGCACCCCAGCCTCTCTCACACACCTCACCCCACTCTCCACAACCCAGATATTTGGTGTGGTGCCATCATCTCATGTTTAGAACTTTGCAGGCATCCTAGTTCTGGGGTGGGCCTTAAATTAGGGGTCACCAGCATGGCACCCACAGGTGCAATGGTGCCCCTAAGGTCTTCTACTGGCCCCACAAAGCCTCTGATCCTCCTTGGTCATGACTGGGCGAGTTGCCCAGAGGTGAGGTTGGCAAGCTGCAAATGCACCAGCAGTGCTCTCACCAGGGCATTTGCACAGCACCCACCTCACTGCCCCTTTGCCTTCCCCTGCCCGCCTCCCAGTGAGCTGCAGTGACATAGGTGACAGGAGGTCAGATAAGTGCTGGTGGTGCCCTACCAATTGCTACTGGGGAGCAAGTTTGATCTTCTGTAGCTGGGGTTACCAGGGGAAGAGAGCAGATTTAGTTCCAAGCTAATGGCTTCCCCAGGGACACGGGTGGCGCTGTGGGTTAAACCACAGAGTCTAGGGCTTGCCGATCAGAAGGAAGACTTTCCTCACTCCCAGCTAAAGATGATAAGTACCTGCATGTGAAGAAATATCGCAATTCTGAGTGAGGCAGAGAAACAGAAAACTAAGTTTGGGCTCTGTGGAAGCATCTGAGGGTGTTGCTGGCTGTCGTTGGCTGCCTGTTGGATTGTTTAAGCTGTGTCTCCACCTGTGCTCAAATAATACTCAATTACAAACAATAAGAAGTCTCCAGCGACTTCGTACCAAAGGAAATCAAACTTGGGTAAGTGCTGCACGCCTGGAATTTTTTGCCGGTTGGAGAAATGGGGTGAATATGACAGTTAGTTGAATATGGCTGGCTACCCAACCAGAGCACAAGTCAGAAACTCAAGAAAGGGACAGTCCCTGCATCCCATTGC
Source organism: Podarcis raffonei (assembly GCF_027172205.1). Classification (NCBI taxonomy): domain Eukaryota; kingdom Metazoa; phylum Chordata; class Lepidosauria; order Squamata; family Lacertidae; genus Podarcis; species Podarcis raffonei. Next base: position 28,823,681 of record NC_070606.1, read on the forward strand.
CATCAAAATAGAAAGAGACAGCTGATTACTCTGTTGGTGTTTTCCAATCACCCCACCTATTTCAGCAGCTCATGCGGAAGACACAATGTAGGTATTTTTTGTTGCTCGTTACTGAATCAGCGATGCCATTTTCCATGACTGCAATTCAGTGTCGACTCGGCATTTCACTATTAAACTCTCTCTGGGGTTTCATCATTTACACATTACAGCGAATGATGCTTAACAGACACTGTACAAAACAAGGATACATGGTACATGAGATGCTTCAAAGAAGGCCAGACCTGTATCAGAGGGACGTGCCTAATTTTGTATGTTGTACAGAATCAAATTTACATCATTTGGTTTTGAAAATGCACGGTGCTTCTCAGCACCCACTTCAACTGCAGTTTTACAACTGCTGTAGCTTAGCTAAGGTTGACTATTACTTCTCCTTGTGATGTGTTAGCACAGAGGTTCCTAAACTTAGTTGGCCTACTGTACTGTCCCCTTTTCAGAAAAAAAATTACTCAGTGCCCCCCCTGGAAATCTACCTTCTCTAAGTGAGCAAACAGAAAAGATACAGTGACAAATTTGTGTCAGAGAACTTGACCACTGATTGGTTTTAACTTGCACTTTGTGTGTTTATTTGGAAAATAAAGTAATCACTACGACTTTAACTCCACGTTACATCGGTAAGCATCATTATACAACAGATGAAACATGTACGAATGGTTTTTCAAAATTTTCTTCTCTTATTTCTTTTTGCTTCCACTGCCTCCTTATTTTTATTCAGTACCCCCCAATTTCACCAGAGGCTGCTACTACCACCCACCAAATTGTTCCAGCACCTCCCAGGGGGCAGTGTCACCCACTGTGGGAAACACTGTGTTAGCATTTATAGCAGAACAGGATCCGATCACAAGCTGGTGGCATTTCTAGGCATCTTGTAGTTTTTTGGAAGACGTACGTGCATCATGATCTAGAAGCATTGGATCTCAACCTGAAGCCTAATGCTGGAACAACACATGGTGGCTGATATGCGACTACTGCAACCTGTGTCCCCACTTCTATTCTTCTGCTCACTTTTGTAACATTTAGTAAGCCAAAACGGTGATGTGATCTTATCTCATTGCATGTCCCCCCCCCCTTCACTGCCTGCCATTTAGGAGGGCAGGGAAATCTGCAATGGAATATCCTTTGCTTCAATCCCTACCCCACGTCACTGTCAGACTCTAAGATCAGAAATAAGCTTAGCTTGGGGGGGGTGTATTATATTGAAAATATTGTAGGGACATTTCCGAGGAAGAGACAAATTTAGAAAAGAAAATCACTCCTGTCCTAGTAACCATTTCCTTCTCCTTTTTCACTGCTGGAGAGAAGTTCTCTTTTATGTTACTGTTAACAGAACTTTTTTTTCCATTTCAAGAATGTGATGAACTTCTCCAGCCACAAGACCAACAACCAGCCCACTCAATCGCTAACTCGCTACTAGGAAATTACAAAGGACTAAAACCCCAACAAATGAAAAAAGAATCAAATGAGGTGGAAGGAAATGTGCACACTTAATTACGAAGCCAGGAAAAAAGGGTGCGGAATATGTATTAGTAACAGAATAAAACAGTTGTTTAATGGCACAAGTTCCCATGATCCTTTGGGTCCCTTCCAGCTCCACAGTTCTAGGATTCTAGCTTGTCTGATCTCCCAGTCCTGAGACTTTAGCCTGACTCTCACATTATTCTAAGCCATGGTTTGTGGTTAACCATGAGTTGTCTAATGGATGATCAACAAACCATAGCTTGCTTCTCCAAATTATGGTTTGTTTTCCATCTGTTCTTGCCTTTGTAGCTTGGCAAGCATCTGCAGTGGAGTGGCCAAACAAACCATGGTGAAGGCTGTTTGTGTTCACACATAATGCCAAGCCATAGTTAAAAACTTAAAACAAAACAAGGTTTGTAAGCCATGGATTTGGTGGCAATAAACAAACCAGAGTTACACTAAGTCATGGTTTAAGAAGCAATTGTTTATTAAACCGTGGCTTAGCATGAACAAACTAGGTGATACTGGGTGATATCTAACTGTGTCTGACTACCAGTGGAACAGACTTCTGCTTGCACAACAGGACTTCCCCTTTCTCCCTTCTGTAGTTCTTCATATCTCAGATCTGCTGCCCCTGTGGATCTTGCTGCCTGAGGCACTCACATCACCTTGCCACATGGGTGGCCTGGCCCTCTTTGGGGAAATTGAGCTCCAGAATACTCCACTTGAGGTCACAGTGTTACCCTTCAAAGGAGAGATTTGTTTCATTGTTTTTAAAAGAGTGGATCAGTTGTCACTTTCTGCTACTCCCATTTCCTTGTCCATTGCTTCCTCAAAGCTTCCGTTTCTTTTCCAGCTGTGTATGTAACTATTCTTGGCACTCTTCAATCAGACAGGGAGAGAGGGAGATTCTTTTGATCCCTCAGATTTGCACAAAACAAATTCTCAAAATTCTTCACCACATTTATTGACAGCAAAAGGTGGTGTGGTGATATTATTGTCCTAGAAAATTCAAAAACATTCAAGAGGTGACTAAGAAAATTCCCAGAAAAGTTATCAGAACATTATTTCCTGAGAAATTGTGGCCCAGATCTATACTGTCTCTTGTCGTGTTTACTCACAACTCCTACTTCCTCATTCCAGATCTAGCTCCCATTACGTTTTTACTTGTGTACCTCTTAAATCAGCTATGATTTCTGCTTAATGGCTCTCCATTTTTATAGCTGCTATGTCAATGTGCATCACCAATGTCCTGATTCTCTACTGATATATCTATAATGAAAATGCAACGGCAAGGGGTGCAGCTCTACAATTCTGTTTCTATGATCGATGCAATAATAGCACAATCATGGTGGATTTATACCAGACTGTCCACACACCATTCCACTGTATTACCGTATTGGCCCGAATATAAGCCACACCTGAACATAAGCTGCACCTATAAAATTGGAGGGGGGGAGAGAAAAAGAAAAAGTACCCAAATATAAGCCGCTCCATTCCTCACTGCTCCTGGCTGCATACTGGGGGTGGGCGGGGGGAGCCGCACTGCTGCGTTGCCGTCGGCCTTTCCCCTTCCTCGCTCTCTCACTTTCCGGCCTTGGGGGAGAGGACGGGGAATACACACAGAGTGGGCGCCCCAGTGCCACGCTCCTGGTGCTGTTTGCCCCACGCTCCTGGCTATATACTGTAAGGTCGTGAATATAAGCATCACTTTAACTTTTCAAGGTCAGAATTTGGGGGGAAAGTGAGGCTTATATCCAGGCCAATATGGTAGTTATGCTTCTCCAGTGTTACTGCATTATTGCCATGTGGAGGTTTTACTCCTGCACTATAGTGCAACCAAAGTGGAGGGAAAACCATGCCTGGGACATATGCGGTACGAAAAATTACAAGATTTCAGAAGAAAGCTAAGGGACCTGCAATGAGCAGTAAGTCCGCCCTGAAACATTGACAGATGCAAACAGTATAACAGTCTCAATACCATCATGAGCGCAAATTGTCATGAATTCTATGGGACGGTTTCCATTCATTTAAATCAGGGCCAGCTCAAGAACTTTTACCACCGTAACTAAATGAGGCCAGGGCATCTCTGTGAGATCTGCAAGTGCATTCTGGGACTCTCTTTGATGGCACTGAGACTCTGGGCTGCTCTGCTGATTCATGTAGGGTTCATGTAGCACTGCAGGTGTCCTTTTAGGTGTACTTCTCTCAAACTGCTGCCTCTTAAGCCTTCATAGTGCCGGCCCTAACATTGGTAGATGTCAATTGTATATGGCGAATCTGTTTGCACATTGATACTATTCCCTGTTTTGCACTTCACTGCTGAACTTTATGCAATTAACCGTATCAGTGCTATGCCATTTGGAATGAAATTCATTTTGGTCATTAATCAACAGCGAAAATGAACTGCAACTGCTTTATTGGTATCAGAACTAAATACCAGTACTTTTGGAAAACAGAGAGCATCTCTGAACACACAGAACAAATATTTGCATTACCTATTTATATTAAAATATGCAGAAATTTCCTCAGCGTCGAGCCAACTTATAAATTTTTATAACTTTTTCAAATTCTTCACATTTTTTAACACACAGCATTATTTCAGCTTTGTGCAGAGCTCAACAACAATCTTTCTGGCCTGGAAGGGAAAAAAAGAAGAAGAACACACATTAGAATAAAGAATGCAGAATAAATAAAAAACAAAACAGTACAGATTGTACATCTACACATACAAAGACAACTTTCATGGTGAGGTCTGAGCAATTATAACAATACAATGTACCACATGTTGATTGAAAAGAATTTCTCTAGTTATTGAAGTCTTTCCTGGCCAAGTTTCACAAAACATAAATTAGAAAGGGGGGGGGGTATGACATTCTCCCAATCTGACTTCTGTGCAATGCCAGTCATGCACATTTTAAACACAGACGAATAATGCGGCCTTTCTTCTAGGAACTGTTAACAGCTGTAGAAACTATTATGGCCTGCTTAAAAAACATGTCTTAGTAGCCAACTCCCTCCAAACACTTAGCAATCCTAAAGCTATTCCTCCCAGCTAAATGAGAAGTGCTGCTGGAACAACACAGTGTTTGACTGATGATAGTTGTTGGGAAAACAACAACGAACAAACAACACAGACCTTTCAAACAGCCATTTGAGCCCTCAAATCCACTGCATAGTTAGGAAATGATCCACCAATTTTATAAAAACTAAGTGGGCAGAAGGGGGGGAAGAAGAGACCAAACAAGAGAATGGGGTGAGAGAAAAGAAACAAGGGCTGCAGCAGTCGGTGACATCACAAACTGAGGTCTTCTTCCAGGGATGAAAAAGCTGTGGACTTTCAGGTGTTATTGGAGACCAGCATCCCTGGCATCAAGGATGATGAGATATGACTATTAGTTAGTTAGTTGGTTGGTTAGTTAATTAGTTATTGAATTTCTATGCCACCCCTCATCCATGGATCACAGTGTGGTTTACAACACATTCTTCGTCCTTGCTGTATGCTAAGGAAAATCTAGATTCTTTCATCCACTGAGATTTGCTAGACGCATGTATCTTTCTACCATGAATTTTCCTGTTCCCCCCACCCCCTCAGCACAGGGGAGGATCAACCAAACTTCAGACAGAACTGCTGTCATCCTACAATTGCTGCAAGCAATTTGGATACCTGAATGACCAAAATGATTTCAGTCTGAGTTTTTCTTTTGTAAATGATAAATGAGTACTGAGAGTCGCCTATTTAATTCTGGTGAATAAACCTTATATGTTGTGGTTTGGTATAAAAACAATTCTAAAGCACAGCTAACAGTGTGAGACAGTTCTTTTAATAAAAAAAATTAAAATTTGTGAACTGTTGCTAGAAGCTTCTTCAGATAAGGCTTCTTTCCTATCTGGCCCAGTGAGATATATATATATATATATATACTGTATGTGTGTATATATGTGTGTGTGTGTGTGTGTGTGTGTGTATCTGTACATGTGGCCACATCCTGCTTCTGACCTCAGCTTCTCCTCCACGGTCTGAGTCATGCCCACCAATATTTGAAAGGAAAGTAACCACATTTGTTTTAATATCAATTGAACTGCAGATTCCTTGTTTGACACTGGGCAAGTCTGACAAACAAACCCCTTACATTTCCAAAAGAATTTTGAGCACCCTAATCTCAAAATACACATTGAGTAAAGACCAGATAGCACATGCAGACAATTGTGAAAGTGTGTGTTTTATTTCAGTCCCTCAACCAACCACAATGCTAGCAGTTCAAGACAAGTGGATTTTCCTGACTAGATTGATAGCTTCATTTCTCCAAATACCACAGCACAACATCGCCAGCCCTTCGCATTGCTTGTTGCTCAGATTTGTTTTTCTTTTGTGGCTATAATCACATTGTTCTATATTTTGCTTCTTCTGCCAGCTTTTACGTATACTACATCTAAGCTGAAGAAAGTTTTGGTGATTTTGGGGGGGGGGGTGAGGTGGAAACAGGGATGGAATGGCCATCCATCTTAGCCTTGGTAGTTACAGTGTCAATACGCCATATTATTGATCAGGAAAATTATTTTCCTGTGTCTGCACAGCAGTAGAGCGAGGGCAGCAAGCACTACCCTCTCTCTGACTTGACTTTGCGATGGTGACCCTACATAGTAAATAAGATCTGACTAGTCAGAGGTAGCCAACATGATGCCATCCTGATATTGTTGAACTCCAACTTCCATCAGCCCCAGCCAGCATGGCCAGCGGTCAGGGATGATGGGAGTTGTAGTCCAACAACATCTACAGGGCACCACGTTGACTATACCTAGACTACCTGATGTCACAGAGCCAAATCAGAGTAAGAACAATACTTTTCACCATCATTCTAGCACAGCTAAAGACAGAGGAAAAAAATAAAGCTAAAAAGCGACTTAGATGAAGAGGGGGAAATTCTCTTTGAAACTTTTAAACCACATCTCCAAAACTCCCCCTTTTGAATCAAAAAAGTTTGCAGTGCAAGTTTGCAATGCAAGCCATGCACCCTAGATGCTGCAGGTGTACTCCTACAATAGCAAAGTGCCAACCTACCTGTGTGCAGTATATAATCAAGGTACATTCATCAGGGATTCATGATGAGCTACATATCCCTGTAGAACACACACTCAGTGACAAATTTGTGCATTCCTCTGTAATGTGTGCAGTCCCCCCCCCCTCCTGCAATACTCCCATTACACCAGGAAAACTCAGGAGGAAGTTACTCAGGAAGTCACTGGTCTGACACAAACAGTCAAATGGGTCTCTGAAAATCTCTGTGTCTTAGATTGGCAGAATCTCCTACCTAACCTATTTATTTATTTTCTGTTAAACGTTTGGGTTTTCCACATTATTAGCCAATAAAAGTAAGCTATGGTGTTTGTTTCTGAGTAATGGTAACAACCAAAACGGTTATTTCTGCAGTTGGCATTTGGTTTGTAGTCTATTATGGAGGTCACAACCAAAGAAGTGATTCATAAACCTCAAGGAAACAATTCATCATGTTCCTAGTTATGAAGTGATATCACCGTTTCACATCTCCATAAGAACTGCAAAAGGAAGCCATTGTTTTCAGTCATTCGCTAGCAATTATTTCCAAAAGAAAGTGGCATTTACACAGGACGCTATTACAAGCGAAAAGAGAATTTGTTCACAACAATGGTAGTTCATCAAGATCTCTTTGTTCTAGGATAATAGGAGCTGAGAAGCTACAAACCACTTCTTAAAGGTTGAGGTGAAAGAACTCCAGATGTTTTATTAGGGTAGATCACAGTCATCTCCATATTGCCTGAAAGGTGCTTATAAAATATGCGCCTGTCTAATTTGATTCTCTTTAACTTATTTTCAACTTTTTCAGCAACTACACAATCAGAAGTTTTTGCAGTATTACCCTTGGATGACTGAACCACTTTGTGTGTTGAAACCCTTTCTGCTTCCTTTGAAATTCCTGTTAAACCCCTCCCACCCTCACTTTTGCTTAGAACTTAGAAGCAGATATGCAGATTCTGAAAGCATTGCCCTTGCTCTGACTTGGCTTTGCAATAACACCATGCAGTCAATCAAATCTGACAACATGATGATGTCACAAAGCCAAGTCAGAGTGAGAAAATTCTGGCACAGCCAAAGAGGTGAAAAAGGTATGTGTTGCATGATCAAATATTCCCATAAGGGTTTTTGTTGTTGCTGTTTTTAAAATTGAACATAGTATACTAGCATAATAGAGAGAAGGCTATACTTTTTTCTGGTGGACTAGCTTTCCCCAGCAGGGAGTTTTTGACATGGGTGATTATTCAATAATGCTCCATTACTACAAGTTACCAAATAAACAGGTACTTTATTTCCCCTTATTGCTCCCTCTCTTCTTCCCAAACTGTTGTATGCTATGCCCAACTAAAAAGGAAGAAGAAGAAAAAGAAAACCAGCCCACAGCCTTTCCAGCTCATTGTGAGTCATCAGGTTTTCAATAAAGCCTGGCAGTCAATGATCTTCCATAAACTGGAATTCTAATCATAGTTTGTATGCTCTAGGACTTCCCCAGATCTGAAAAGTTTAAGAATATGTTTAATCCAACTGACATGGGAAATGTACAGTTTGCTAGAGACTAGAATCCTGCATTTAAAATGAAAAAAATCACATTTAAGGGAAGCTAAGGGCAGAACTGCCATTTTATAAGATGAACACAGAGTTCCGGTTTCTGTATTTCTCTTGCAGCACTAATGGAGGAATTGTGAGGTGATATTTCCAGTAGAGAGGGGGTGCTGGGAATGAGTCTTGGGAGAGTGAGTCTAGGACTAATTAAACATGCTAGTTCTTCCCTGCTCTACCACCACTTTTTTTTTTAACCTGCCCACCTACCTGCAAGTCAGCCTCTGAGACTGTGAAAACCAACGTTGGAAAGGGTTTTCAGGAGTTATTCAATACACAAAGGAAGAATGAAGCACTCCCCCCCCCCCCATCTTCCAATTTTCTCCCTCAAAATTTGCCCTATCCAAGTATTCACATTACCTTGGCAAATGCAGGTTTGGGACCATGTGTTTTCCAAGTAGCATATTGTCCTATTGAAGCTTACTGAAAGCTTGAAGCCTACGGTTGATTTTAATTATCTTTTGAATGTTTTATATCTGTTTTTAACTGTTTTATGTTGATTCTTTTGTAAACCACTTATTGTTGTTGTTGTTTAGTCATTTAGTCGTGTCTGACTCTTTGTGACCCCATGGACCAGAGCATGCTAGGCACTCCTGTCTTCCACTGCCTCCCACAGTTTGGTCATACTCATGTTGGTAGCTTCGAGAACACTGTCCAACCATCTCGTCCTCTGTTGTCCCCTTCTCCTTGTGCCCTCAATCTTTCCCAACATCAGGGTCTTTTCCAGAGAGTCTTCTCTTCTCATGAGGTGGTCAAAATATTGGAGCCTCAGCTTCAGGATCTGTCCTTCCAGCAAGCACTCAAAACCACTTATTACAATCAAGCAAAAGATGGATGATAGAGATAGATAGATAGATAGATAGATAGATAGATAGATAGATAGATAGATGATAGATAGATAGACAGATTTGAAAATAATGGAGTCTTTGTGCTACGTACAGGTCAAGAAAGAGTGAATATGGTCAAGAACAAATAGCACAAATGGCTTGGACACAGAGACTTCAGGATTATAGCAGACCTGCCAAAGAAAGGTTTGGTGAGAGGAATGGAAATTAACTGGTTTGTGTTAATTATTTTGTAAACCACTTATTACAATCAAACAAAAGATAGAGGATAGATAGAGCGTGTGTCCCCATTTAAGAGAGCAACACCCAGCAACCTTTATTTTTGCACATGTACCCTGAGCTGTCTTTATGACTGACATTTAGGATAACCATTATTTTGGTAGAACTACAGCCTGTCTTTTAGCCGTGGACACCACCATGAGCCTTCACACTTACTCTGGGGAATGTCAGCTTGTCACCACCACACTTGGTGCTTAAGTATCTCGCTGTTTGGCAGGCCTTGCAGTTACCAACCATCCCTCTGAAAAGCAGGCAGTGATGCGCTCACTTCTGAGCTGATGATGACAAGCCGACAATGTCCAGAGCAACTGGCCTTTTCTTTCTGTGGAATTCCTTATTGCTTCCTTGGATATCTTTATTTCTTCAGCCACGCATGAAGATGTGTAGAGATTATTGGGGCAACAGAACAGGGATGTGGAACTTGTAGTTCTCCAGACACTGAGTTGGGGTTGGGGTGCTAAGGTCCCCCAGGCTTGCAACAGGAACTACCGTATTTTTTGCTCTATAAGACTCACTTTTTCCCTCCTAAAAAGTAAGGGAAAATGTGTGTGTGTCTTATGGAGCGAATGCAGGTTGTGCAGCTATCCCAGAAGCCAGAACAGCAAGAGGGATTGCTGCTTTCACTGCGCAGTGATCCCTCTTGCTGTTCTGGCTTCTGAGATTCAGAATATTTTTTTTCTTGTTTTCCTCCTCCAAAAACTAGGTGCGTCTTGTGGTCTGGTGCGTCTTATAGAGCGAAAAATACGGTAATCTTTTTAGCGGAACACTTAGCATGTATACAATGCATTTCCAAGCACGGTTGACAAGAAACTCCATGTAGTATATCTCTGAATCATAGATGGTAGGGCAAATGAGAGTTTTAGTGGTTGCTTCTGGGTTTCCTGGGGGCATCTGGGGGTGCTTCCAGACTATCGCTGTTTGGGGGTGGGATTCAAATATATGCCAGCAAATTCAGGTTGTGCAATTAAAACTTGATTTGGTTCTCTTGTGCAACAAAGCTAACCTGCCCCACCATCAGATTTCTGGCAATAAGGAAAGGGCTTATTGTGGAATAATATTTGCTTGATGCAACATTGTATGACCTCCCCCAAAACAAATCACAACGAATGCTTAGTCAATAGCCAACATTGTCTAATCTTTCCCACCAACTTTATGCAAACAAACCAGGATGAATCCTCAGTAAAGAGGTTGCCTGGAAATAACCCGCCTGACCATTGGTGGAGACTGGACTCAAGAAACTCACCACCAGGAGGACACTTCTTCTGTTCTTAGTACTTCACATACATTTTTAATCTCATCCCTCTGAGACAGTCCTCCATAATTACTTGCTGAGTATCCATACAGAAGGCTGAGAACTAAGGAAATAGTGACTTTCCAGGAAGTGGTTTGTGAGATTCGCTTGCATCTTAAATAAGTTAAGCAAAGGAAGCTCACAGAAGGAAAACTGCCTGTACCCTCCTTCCCCATGCACCTCTCATGAGCTCCATCCTGCATTGTTCAGGACTCTCCCCACACCTTAGCTTCCATAGAAGCCTTCCAAGGGCGCAAGTGGGTGCAGGAGGAGACAAGAGACTCTCCTTCTGTAAACTGATGTTGTTGGATGGACTGAATGCTGAATTAACATAGCATAGAATCCAGGCCAGTGTTTCCCAAACTTGGGTCTCCAGCTGTTTTTGGACAACAACTTCCATCATCCCAAGCTAGCAGGACTAGTGGTCAGGGATGAAGGGAATTGTAGTTCAAAAACAGCTGGAGACCCAAGTATGGGAAACATTGATCTAGACCTTCAGCCAGAGGGTGTCCACCTCACGCTCTTATGGCACCATCCTAACAATGTCTATTCAGAATTAAGTCCTATTGGATTCAATGGGGTTTACTACCAGTTAAGTGAGGTTACGTTTGCAACTTTAGCTATTACACCACTAGCTTTCTAGAAGCACACCTATTGGCAAAATTCCTCTCAGCTTTGAGTTATCATGAGACAATTATGAGACAAGGGAGAGGGCACAACGAGACATTATTGTAAGAAAGGGACAACACTAAGCATCAGCTTATTTGGCTTCAATTGACTAGCTATCTAGCACACTTTCAAATTAATATCCAGCTTTGTTAATAGAAAGGCTTCCCCACTTCCTGTTCACTGCCTTCCAACTGACTTTTAAGATCCCAATAAAGCTAGAACAGCAAACATTTCCTCCTACTCAGTTTTTGGATTTCCAAAATGTACACATATTTTTTCATTTAACGCTATATCCCAAAGGGACTTGGTGTATGGTGAAAGCTTTAGTTACCACCATGTTTTTTTGGCAACCCAAATTAGTATCTGGTCCAACTCCGCCTTCTACCTTGGAAATGGAAAAAAGAAAAGTCTACAGATGTGGGATAATAACTCAGTAAAAATGCAATGCTCTAGCACAGATGCATCTATTCACTTTTCTTTGTTTCTAATATCTGGTTCGAAAGGAAATTGTCTTTTTTGAAAATTCATATTATTGACTGTTGGCCATGTTTGTGGAGGCTGATGGGAATCCAGCTCATATTGTAGAAGAATTTCTGTACACATTAAGTGGCTGGACAACAGCATTGCAAAATTAGAAGAAATTTGAATTATGAAGGATGGCTGTGTTTTGGTTTACATCTTCTTTCAGAAAATGTGGCTTAGTTAAGTTTGTCTTTAAATGTTCACTCATCTCCACACAGAGAAAGCCCTACTGAGTTCAGTGGGTCTTGCTCCCATGTTACTGTGTATAGAATTGCAGCATTGGTTTTCATATAAATCCTCAAAACAGTCTTGATATTCCCTGGTTTCCCTTGAACAGTTATTTATTTTTAATTCTTAATTTGCTAAGTTACATGTAATATTTACACAAAAGAAACCACTCTGCTGGTAGTACTCAAAGTATTTCTAAAAGAACCAGCACTCCATTTCTAAAGCAAGAAAGAAATAACTGTAGGCTTACTCACATTTCTAAATTGATTGATCTGGGATAGTTCTTCAGTTCCTGTCTGAGGTAGACTTTTTGGATATGTTATTTCGTTCCCTCAAGGATAATGCAGAATTTGAAGATGGACAGCCCTCCTTATCTAGAGGTCACTCTTGAGTTGAAGATGAAGGGAAGATGTTCAGCCACTAGCCTGGCTTTATGGCTAAGTCCTAATAGCACTACCCCACCTCAAAGCTGCCTTAAGGGTGATGCCCTGTTTGATTGTAACCGGGCAGCATTTCCATGGCAACGCCTGATGCTCCACTGTGTCATCATTGAGAGTCATCTGATTGGTCAGATTAGCCTTTATGACTCTAGGCTATGTCATGCAGCTGAAGGTCTGAAATAAAGTCCAGTAGTGGTGTCAGTTATCAGCCCAACAAGAGCAAAAGAAGATTGTGTTTTGCAGTGGGGAATCAGGCAAAAACCAGATCGAAATCACCTATCCAGAACAATAGAGCCTTCAGCTTCATGCAGAACTTCCATCAGGGAGTAAAAAAAGATGACTTTCCCAAGGCAGGGTATTCCACAACCTAGGCACAGGCAACAGAGAAATTCCTGCTACATGATCCTGACAACTGGTGGGAGGACATGTAGCAGGGCCTCCTCAAATGACCTAAACAATTGCGCAGGGTCACGAGAAGAATAGCTTCTCTTCTTTATAGTGTTCCAATATATGCAATCAGTTGGTCAAGAGACTAGTAGCCCTCACTGAACAACTGCAGGAGTGCCACAAAGGCATGCATGGGAAATCTCAGTCCCAGGGACCCAAATGTGGCCCTCTCTACCTGTTTCTGGGTATTCTCCCCAGGTCACAACCCCTCTTGAGGCAACACCGCTCACCAGCCCTGAGCCACACCATCGCTGAGGGCTTTTGCCTGGCTTGAAGGAGTCCTTGAACTCTGCCAATACTTCATGCTCCCTGGGAGGATAGAGAGGGATATGTGAGTGTGAAGGAACTAGCTTACCAGACAAAGGTAAGATTCACATTTATTGCTCTGTCCACTTTTGCCTCTGCAGCCCCCCCCCCACTGCTATGTTTCTGATTACTTTTTGTAAATATTTAAGTGGGTCTATATATTAGGTAAACACGCCAGGTATCTGTTTTGTTTTTAAAGGGTGAAGCATTTATAACTGATATGTGCTGCTAATTAAGGGCTTAGTTTATTCTCACTATAAATTTAAAGCACTTTTATACAACTTGTATAATTATACAGTTGTCAGTCTCCCACTAGAATCCTTTTTTGGCAGTTTAATTTTGAATGTATCCAAGAACCTTGAACCTTGCTTGCTCACCCTCCCCTTCAAAATCTCTCTCCTCCCACCCCCCGATCAATTATTCCTGTTTTAATTTTAATCCAGGAAAGCTTTTAAATCATTAGAGGTGGACATAATTATCTTACAGGGCTTTTGAAACTAAAGGCAAAGACAAAGAGTCCAAGATCTCACGATCACGATGTTCTCCTGTGATTCTCTGTGTCAGCTCACTTTCCTGCTCAGGTTGTCAGAGCAGTACGTATTGTGAATGGTTTTAATATAGCCAGCTCATTGTGACTTCAGTTTAAAATCCTCAATGAATGAAGAGGATAACAAAGTGTGGATTGCATGCTTGTGATATACGGGAAGTACTGTATGTCACAAGTAAGATAATAACATGCATGTGTGGGAGTTTCCAAGTTGACTGAGTTATCTTTGAAGTTGTGGTATATCTCCCAGATATACTCTTTTAATTTACAGATATTGCACCAAGGATACACCCAGCCCTCACAAAATCTCCACACTATGCATTCTTCTATGATTATCTGACTGCATTTGATTTCTCCACTACTTCCCTCTTCTCTGTTATTTATTGACAGAGAGGCCAAACAAACCACAGAAAAAATACTTGTTTTTAGACTCAACCTAGTAGTGCCAATGGGAGCTCTTTTTAGAAGTTTGATTTCCACATTTGGAGGAATGGGGGGGGGGGGAGCTGGTTTTCATCAGGATAGCAGCGCACAGGAAGCAGGGTTAACCCTTCGCTTCCCAGCTGCCATCCCAACAAAAACCATCACCCCCCACAAAACACATGTGACAATAAGGCTTAGGGGGAAATCCTCTAAACATTATTGTTGCGTAAGGCTGGGGAGGGGAGGCGGCATAGAAAAACTGGCAGAAATAATGACCAAGATAAAGGGTCTGGGAACCAAACATTATGAATAACAGTTGAGGGAATTGGTTATGTTGAGCCTGGTAAACAGAAGATTGAGTAGAGATATGATAGCCATCTTCAAATATAATGGAGGGTAGAGCAAGCTTGTTTTCTTCTGCTCTGGAGGGTAGGACCTCAAACAGTGGATTCATGTTACAAAGAGATTCTGACTAAACATCAGGAAGAACTTTCTGATGATAAGGGCTGTTTGACACTGGAACGGTCTCTCTCAGGAGGTGCTGGGCTTTCCTTCCTTGGAGGTTTTAAAGCAGAGGTTGGATGGCCATCTGTCATGTTTGATCTGGTTGAGATTTGTGCATTGCAGGGTGTTGGATTAGATGACCCTCACAATCCCTTCCAACTCTACAATTCTGTGATTTGATGTGTGATCTGTGGACCCCAAGGTAGAGGCTCTTCATTAATTCAAAGATGAATTGAGGGAATGAAAGAATTAGGATAACATCTGCACCATTTAAAGCACATAGCTTCCCCAGAATAATGGAAACTGTAGTTTGCCCCAAAGCTACAATTCCCAGCCCTCTTAACAAAATATAGTTCCCAGAATTCTTTGCGGGGGAGCCATGTACTTTGAATATATGGAGGTGAAAGATGTTTAATTACTCAAAAGCAAGAAAGAGTCTATTGACACAGAGTGGGCTGCCATAGGTGAAAGATGGGGTGGGAACTGTTGCTAAAGCCATTGGTTATTTAATCTATATGATGTTTTGTTTGTTTTTACCTAGGAATTTTGTTAAATTGGAAATATTAATTTTGTTGCTGTGGTTTTGCTTGTTTACCTTATGGCAACATTGTTAAGTTGTTTATTGGACCTGTTTGTATGATTTTGTAATTTTTGCATATTGTTTTTGTTTATTTTTATTACTTAGTTCCTCACTCTGGTACTGAAAACATTCAATGAAGAGTGGGCTATAAATACTGTGAATAAATAAATATATGGTGTGGATGTTATATAAGAGACTGTCTGGGCTTAGGGGGAGAAATAAGGAAGTTGTTGGATGACACAATATTTGAATCTGCAGGAAGGGCAGAGAGTGCTGGCAAAGAAGAAAATTGTGAGTATATTAGTTTTGATATGCAGCTTGGAGTCTCAGGAACTTAATTATCTCCTCAATTAAACTAATGCAAAGTTTGTTATATACCCAGCATTTCTCTGTCAAGCATTAAATTGAACTGGCAAGGTTTTAGTATTTTAATATTTACAACCTGATCCCAACCATTTTTACATTTATTTCAGCTGAGCATATTGCGGCCTTAATGGTCCACTCACTGCTGCAGCAGTCCTGTAGATCTGCACTGATTCTTACTTCTCAGGTAAATACTAGGCATATTAGTTTAACGTCAATGGCAACCGGTGAAACAAAGGACCTGAAGTCAGTTGTGCTCGCTGTAAAAAAGATATGTTCTTGCTAACATAGCTGAAGAGAGTGATGCATTTCGCTGGACTTAGGCTAAACTACACAAGTGCAGAAAACAAAATATTTGTGTCATGAAAATTCAGTGTTGTTAATACATAGAAACCTACACCTTAAGCAAAAGTTGTGAGAGGTAGAATCATAATGCTACTCTTCTATATTGGAAATGCACAGTACCAATTTTAATTTTAAATGGTTCATTTTTCATTATTGAATGTTGTTTTAACTACATGTGTTCTTTCTGACTTAAGATGTGTGCGTCCTTTATGAAAGAAATATCCTAGAGTGTGGTGAGAGGGGCAGGCTCTGGAACTGTCTGCCAGAAATCTGCCCCACATCCTTCAAAACAAGGCTGTGTACACCTTTAAAACACATTCTTTCCCTCAAAGAATCCTGGGCGCTGTAGTTCACCCTTCACAGAGTTACAATTCCCAGCAACCCTTAGCAAACTACAGTACCCAGAATTCTTTGAGGAGGACATGGTGTGCAAGCAACCAGAACGTGTAAACATTCCTAAATAGAAGTTTGCTGGGTGACCGTTTTTTCCAGGAGCCCAAAGTCGCCTGCGGCCCAAGCCAGAAGGTTATGCCGTTTACCAGCCACTGACGGAGGCGGCCTGTCACCCCGAAGGAAAACACTCTTCAGACACGCGGCCCCACCTGCCTCATGGGAATTGTAGTCTCTCCGCGAGAAAGGAAAGGAGAAGGCCGGCAAGTTTTGCCCCATTAAAACCCTCCGTCCCCTTCAGCTTTCCTTTTTTTAAAAAAAAACAGGGATCCCCGTGTAGGTGCGTTTCAAGCAAAATAAAAAAAGAAACTCCGCAGGGAGAAACGGTCGAGGAAGAGAACTACACTCCCCATAATGTCTAGCGGGACCAAAGGGGGGAAAGGGAAGCGGGAGGCGGAAAGCGGACGAGGCGGCGCGTGCGCAGAGCCTCGCACCATCCGCTGTGGGGAGGCAGCGGCGGCGGCGGCACGATGCCCCGCGACAACATGGCCTCCCTGATCCAGCGGGTGGCCCGGCAGGCCCGCCTCACGTTCCGCCCGCCGGGCGGTAACAACAACAGCGGCGGCGGCGACGGGAGCGGGCCTCGCTTCGCGGAGAACCTGCACCGCCTGCAGCAGCTGCTGAACGAGGTCCGGGCCGAGGACCTGCGCCTGTCCCCGCGGGGCCCGTCGGCGGTGCCGGGCCTGGCGCAGCCTCCCGTCAGCTACATGCACATCTGCGAGACGGAGAGCTTCAGCATGGGCGTCTTCGTGCTGCGCGCCGGCGCCTGCATCCCTCTGCACGACCACCCGGGCATGGACGGGCTGCTCAAGGTGCTCTACGGCACGCTGCGCATCGCCTGCTTCGACGCCCCCGACGGCGGAGCCGGGGCGGGAAGCGCCACCTCCGCGGGGGCGTCGTCGTCGGGGCAGCCCCCTCCTGCTCGCTCCCGCCGGCGCGCCCTGCTCCGCTCGCACCAGCTCTACACGCCCGCCTCGGCGCCGTGCCTGCTGTCGCCCCACACCGACAACCTGCACCAGATCGACGCCGTGGGCGGGCCCGCCGCCTTCCTCGACATCCTCGCGCCGCCCTACGACCCGGAGCACGGGCGGGACTGCCACTACTTCCGCCTGCTGGACGGGCAGAGCCTGCCTCCGCCCGCCGCCGACCCTCCGGGGCTGCCCAAGGAGGTGTGGCTGCTCGAGACGGCCCAGGCGGCGGATTTCTGGTGCGGCGGAGAGCCCTACCCGGGGCCCCAGGTGTCCCCTTGAAGGACCATCCCCAGACCCGCCATACTCCTGGCCTGAGCTGCCCGCCATCCGGTTTAGACGGAGGGAAGATGCGAGCCCTTTTCTCGTCCCCAATGCCCGCCGGGAAGGGAGTGCCCAGCTCGCCCCAGGCCCCTCGACACTCTAGCTTCCGGAGGTGCTGATGGCTGCGGTTGGGGAGAGCAAAGCCATAGGAAGAGCCCTGTCCATTCCCTGGCCAGAGGCTCCCCCTCCCCCTTCTGAACTTGCAGCTTCCTTCCTTCCTACTGCTGCACCACACAAAATGCCCTACTTCCACGAGGGCATTTATTGGGAGGTGTCTTGATTTGTTTTAGGGAGATAAGTCAGCATCTGCTGCTACTTCTGGTTCAGTTATTTCAGAGAGCATGAAGAACTCAACTCCACTGGCTTAAGGTGGAGGGGCAGATCTGCAGGCGACATTAAATGAAGAGTTAAGGAAGGAAAACAGGTCCCGCACCTACTCCAAACCCGCATTTCAAATGGTACACATAGAAGTAGGGTATTTTTTAAGGGTGGATGTTGCCCTCCCCACCTGCAGGCAAATTCCCAGTAGCACAACAGCCAACTCCTACTTGGCATACAAACTGAGAACACTTAAGGTGGGCACTGCCTCTTTTCTGGCCAAGAATGTGGCCTGAGCTGCTTTGTTGTGTGTGTGTCTCAGCTGCTTGGAGCGGAGAGGGGAACCATCATCCACTCGGGACACATACTGTATTCCACAGCTCTTCCTGCAAGGAAGCTACTACAAAATCCGGAGCCTTCCTCTCCATTCTGTGCGTGCAAAGCAGTCAGGTGCCATTGTATTTATTCCTACCAGTTGCTGTGAAGATATGGAAGAATAGGTTTGGTTAAAAACAACAACAACTACACTACTTGGCTTAATTTAGAAATAAACTTTGGGCTGCAAACCCCCCTCTTTTTTTTTTTCCTTTTGCTACAGCTGAAAAAAAATTAAGGCAATAAGAATTCTTCCCTGAAGCTTGCTAGTTAACTTTCCCTATGAATGGTCCAGTACTTTTCAGTTCCCATGTCAATTCAGACTGATGAGGATGTTGTCCTGCTCCTTCTCTCCTGGGTGGATTTGGGAGAAAAAAATGTGCTGAAAAGCCAAGAATGATACTAAATTGGCTGGAGCAGAGAGCAGTTCGGTATATAACTGAAATTCAGGTTGCGTCCTGTGCAAGGATGCTGCCAGGTTAGAGATTATCCTGTGGGGGAGAAATATTGTATTAAGAAACATGATTTTTAGATATTAAAAACTGAGAATTCCTGATTATCTGTTGTGCAATTCTTTAACATAAGGTGACACTTTTTTTCCTAGTGAATTTTGCTGGAAGATTCATTCCTATGTATCTGGAAGGATAGCATTATGTAACAGAACAACAGATGGTGTTTTTCGCAATTGGTGGTAATAGCCTTAGTTTCTGGCACACGTCTTGTATAGAATAGAATGGGGGGGGGTGAGTTGCAGGCAGCTTCTGGCTTGACCACTCTGCTTTTATGGAAAAAATTACGATCTATACCTGTGGATAGACATGTAGTGAAGTAATATACTTGCCCCATTTAATATTTCTAGAGTTATTTTACAGAACTTTTATTAAAAGAAGAGGAAGCAGGTGTTGTGGCTTTTCCTCCCCATAGCATGAGTGTCATTACAGGGTGGGAGGGGGCTTCTTTTCTGGATGCATACTGTCTGTACTTCTGGAAAACTATATAATCCTGTTGAACTTAATATCAGTTGTCCAACAAGATCTAGGTTATACTGGTATCTTGGCTATCAGTCTATTTCAGTGATTCCCCATAAGCTAATGACTGAGGACCCCCCATTTTTCAACCTCCAAGCCATGACCTCTTTTGAAAAATTTGATATCTCTGTGGTAGTTACCTCCGCAAAGCAATTTTTTGAACAAAATGTGGAGTAGCTCCTATTAAGACTAGCGCTGAGCGATATCTGGCTTTCAATGTTGTGATATATCAGCAGCTAAACATCACAATATTCCAATATATCACAATGTCTGAAAATGGAGATCAGATGTGGGGATGAGGGAAAGAGCAGTCACAGTCATGGTTGAGTGGGACGGGGTGGGGATGGGGGGGGTACATCAGCCTGCCTTCAGTGGTAGCAAGCCAAAATGCACAAGATGCATGTCTACTGTGGCGGTGCTCCTTTCCTGCTGAGAAAAGCTGCTCTGCCTCAGTGCCAGGGGAAGGTAGTGCCACAGTGCATTGATGTGAGGGTGATCAGCTGCCCTTTTCCTCAGTCAGTGTGAGGGAAGGCAGCTCAGATCAGCATTGTGTGATTTCAGTGGTGTCTTGCAATCAGCTGCCCTGTTCTCCCTTGCGTGAGGAGTAATATATTGCTGTGTATTGCTGAGTCAAAATCATTATCGTGATGTGATTTCGAAACCGATTTAGGCCAATATATTGAACATTTCACAGCGCTAAAACAGAGCATAAAATTTGTGATATTACCATGCAAAAATGACAAAAAATTATTGGTGAACCACTGGTCTATTTGGTTCATTAAGTTCCATTCAACCTCTGTGCAACTCTTTTCATGTTTGGATAATTTGTTTCAATGTACAAGGTGGTAGTAGTTTGGGGGTTTTCAAGGTCAAGGTGTGTATTACACAAGGATTTCAAGTATAATTTACTAATGCTTATGAGTTTTGATCATAACCTCCACAAAGATCATAAGAGAAAGTGCAGTATCAAATATTTTAGAAGCAACCCTTCATTGAGGGTGGATTTCCTCTTCTTATGGCAATCTCCAAACTCCTGCCTTCATATCAGTATCACCTTTGTGGTGCTTTTCCTCCATCCATTGTGATCAGGTGTTAAATTTTTTGAAACAGTGGTGGTCTTTAATGTTGCAGCATAGGGAGCAGCTAAGCTAACTCTGGCCACGTTAAACCAAGGCTGATTTGTCCCATGGTGTACTGAGAGAGGAGGAGGTGCAAAAGTGAGTATTGCTGAAATAATAATCTAGCAGCATCTGGAGGGTGGCCTAAAGAATTAGCCTTGTGACTGAGCTGCTACTCATCCATAGTGTTCTGCCCCTGTATGCAGATTTTTCCTGTCTGACTGTAGTCCCTTTTGAGCTTCACTGAAAACTGCTCTGGAGGGTCCCCTGACCCCTAGAAGCAGTGGGGGTGAAGTGGGGCAATAGAAACCCCCCGGGCTAATATTTGTATAGACAGAAGAGGATCTCTCTCTATAAAATCGGCAGCGATGCCATGGTTTGTACCTTAGGAGGATTTCTATAGTTCATAGACAAGTACAGGTTGGCAATTTACTGCTACTACTGGAAAAAGCTGCTGCTGTGTTAAACCAGTGTTGTTACTATTAAAAACTCCATTCTTAAGTTGGCCTAACTTTTACATTAACCAGGAAAGTGGACACCACACGTTACCAGCTAAGTTTGAGTAAATGTGTTTCATAACAAATTAATTTAACACACATGAAACAGGAAAGCATGTGACGGTTTCTTCCTCCTGCCTGTGGAATCCAAAGTTTTCGCAAGCCAGGTTAGAGGTTTTCAAAAGAAACTTTGAAGGCGTAATCCACAAGCCACACAACCTGTAGAGCTGTTTAAATAGTAAGCCATACACAATCTATGACAGCAGGTGTGGACTGTTTTGAATGTGGCCCTGCTTTTAAAAAGTCTCCCTGCAAGAAGGCTATGCAAACCCTTTTTCTGCCTTTCTTTCCCATTCCCCTTGGTTCAGCTAGCCCCTCCCCCCTGCTTCTTATCCCTTATACACTGAGTAGATTGCTGTGGTCTGTGGTGGAATCTCTCCTGCAACTGCCAAAGATCATAGAAGCCCCCTCCACAGTAACTCAGAGCAGGAGTTTTAGTGTGTCTTCCCCTGCCTAGATGCAACAGGTGCCCACTATGTACTTTGTGGAAACAACTGAAGACATATCGCCTCCTTCCCTTTCCTGTGACCAGCTAAACGTTCCCTACAGTTGCTAATGTTTATCGTGCCCTGTTCTTTCGCTTTATCTTAGTCCCCTTTATCTTTCTTTTTGCTCTAAGCGCTCTTGATTAAAAGACCAAAAGGCTGGCTCACACATACATACATACATAGGAATCACACAACTGCAGGATCAAGTGAAGATTTGCACTTGCAAAGGAGCCATCATAGAGCCAAGACCACAGAGAGAGCTTCCATATCTCTGCACCTTGCCTCAAAGGCAGGGCTTTTCAATGGGGTCAGCTCATGTATTTGGGGGCCAGCCATCAAGTGTCGAAGAAGTCAAGTGATATAAATGCCATGTGTTGACCATTCTCATATCACTCTGTGTTTTGCAAAGTTCCTACGATTTCATTGCCGATAAAGCAAAAACACAGTAATAGGACTCAAGGGATGGCACCAAAACTCTGAAATTCCCATGTTCAACCAGCGTACTAATAGCCACTGGCCCTTCTCCCTCCGGCTTGGCCAAAGTTAGTGCTTTTTCTTTACACCACATTTGGGATCCTCCCCCTGAGTGCTCTCCCTGGGCCCATCTCCCCTTCAACTGCGGAGGAGCAGCAGAACCAGGGGGTTTCAAGAACTTGCAATGTCTCCTTGCAGTTGATTGACAACCCCAACCCGATGCTGGCCTAATGCCCCACATACAGTAGATATGTGTGGGCTGGCAGCCAAATAAAAAGGTTAGCACGAAACTAATGTCTGTGGATTTATTTCCAAGACACAGAATGGGTCACAGGGTTATCAGGAGTTTCCACAATGACAAGATTCTTTACAGAGGGATCTGGCAAAAAGGCATTTAAGCCCGTGACCTATTTAAAGTGCCATTTTCCTGTGAAGCATGATGCTCTTTAAGCGCTCTCATTGCAAAGCTGCAGACACCTTTCCTTGCCCATCAAAGCAGCTTTCTCCTAGTGGGCCATGCTTGGTCGGTGCGGTATTTATTTCCTGAGCTTGCTTAAATTAGCATGCCTCAAATCACGGAACAGTAATGAGTCAAAAATGCATTAACATTTCTATTTATTGCTTTGTGGGGAAGTCCTCAGTGCTCAAGTGCTACTCGGCTCGAGGATTTGGTTTACACATACTCCTTTACAAAAAGGACAAGGAAGCTTTGCGCATGTTGCCATTTCGTGCACTCCCGGAACCTCAGGTCGAATTTTGCACGAGTCAGGAAAGACCTGTTGTGCACACCTAACCTGCAAGAACTGAAATGAACACCCAACTTTCATAGGCTGCGATCCAAAGAACAACATGAGCTTTCACAAAGTGCTTCCAGTGGACCAAATCGTTTTTCTTTGAATGGACTTGTGCCAAACCTGCTACTTCAAAACATTCTCAAGTGACCTAGAAGGCTGCATTCTTCTGTGTATTTACTTGGAGAGCCATTGAAATCAGTGGGACCTACTTTCAAGCACAGGGATTCCTGTTCTGTAGTCCTAGCCCCTGGAAGCAAGACCCATTGAATTCACTGTGACATACTTCTGAGGACACGTGGTTAGGTTTGCACTACAGCCTGACTGCACTCAGTAGGGCTTACTTCTGAGTAAACATGCATAGGAATGGCTTCCATATCTACCGTACCTCCAGGCTCACTAAATTAAGTTTCATGGTTCTTTAGATCCAGGCCATACTGTGTGGGGTATCAATACTATTTCAAGCCGTGTGGATGTTTCTACCAAATACCTTTGCTGCAAGCATGTGAAATTGCTAGGAGGGATACACAGCTGAAAGTGTCAAAGTGTAATGACACAAACTTGGCTGTGGCTCTATTCAGTCTCACAATTTCAAAACAGTGTCCTTTCTATCATCATCACCACCACCACCACCACCCCTGGTGAAAACTTGCTGGGGGCAACAAGTGTAAAAGAATTGCACAGGCATTGGGAGATTCTTCTATTTGCATATAGTGACTGCACTTACCTGTAAGGCCCACTGGATACAATGAGTAGACATATACAGAATCAGGCCTGCACTTTTCCCACTGAGGCTGATGGGACAAAATGCATCACTTTGGCTGGGTAGTACATTAGGTCTGCTTGATAGGAGTTGAAGGGAGCAGATTTGAAAATATTAGACACTGATTTAAAAGGATTGCCCTTCCTTGTAGAAGCAGCTCTAATTCAAGACTATCCCATCATTTTGTTTTTTGATCTAGTGACAATATAGCAGGACAAGACAGAAAAATGAAGGAATACCTTGCCCCATGAAGCACAGTTGGCCACCCTCCCTCACTGTTTACTTTCACTGGGTTTTAAACATTTTTTTTTCCCCAGAAGGTTTTCTACACAATGTTTTCATGATGCTTTAACCACTGACCCTGTTTCTTTTGCAGTTGTCCCACAGTGCTTTTTAGGAATTGCAGTTTTAGGCATTGCAAGCAGTCCTGCGTATGTACACTAGAACGATGTGATAAACGTTTCTTAACAGGTGGATCGATAGATTCCGTGGGATCTTGGGTAGCAAACCTAGAACGGGGAATTCAAGATTCTACCCGAAGACAGTGGGAATCCTATTATCAACATAGCCAGCTTTAAATTCAGGTTAACATGAAGGCAAAGACATTCATGTTTGACGTGTTTGACAGAGAAAATGTATAAGCAGAACCAGGAGGTAGTGGATAGAAACATTAAAGAACTAAGCTACTTTTCAGGCAGTCGCTCAATTTTTGTCTATGAAGGGGAATTCTCAAATGTAGGGCTGGAAATCTCTTCCCTGCCTCCATCCCTTCTCCAGTACCCATGACTGTAATATACAAGTAGCTCAATGTGTGGGATACTTCATAGTAATAACAGGACAGGTTTTTTTTCTTTGCACAAAACATTTATTTACACAACGTTCATGACAAAACTACCTTTCTTGGGGGGATGGCTCCAGTTAGTGGTTGTGCCTTTTTAAGGCGGATCACTTCTACTTCACCCATTGTGCAGAAGCCAACAGCTTCTCTGTCAGCCCTCTAGAAAGATTATACACATCCTGTGATCCTTCGGTTTTTTAAAAAACAAATCAACAAACCAACAAACCAAAATATTATTTTCTACAAAAGCAACACTTAATAATAAGTCACAAAGGAAAACCCAGTGCATACAAAAATAGAGTTTCTATGAAAAAATCCAAATATTAATAGGCAGAAATATACAGCTATACTAAAACCCAGGGAGCTGATGATAAATCTCTCTCCCTCCCATCCCACCCCACTGTGCCGTGATTAGTAAGGCAACCGATTCGCCATGCAGCCACGGAACCATTGCCTACATCCCCAGAACAAGGCACCAAGGACAGTTCAACACGATTGCATGCAGCCAGACACCAGAGAAGGTATGTACAGTCCCCCTTGAAATAAGTTAAATAAGTCTCCATTCAGTCCACTCGCTTCTAACCCTCCTCACCCTGGGAGGAGAACAGTGCACATTGCTTTTCAAAAGAATACAGACCACAAAAGGTGGAAATATACAGTGGAGGGGGAGGAAATAGTTATTTTAAATCTGGAAAGTACCTCCCCCCCCCGCACTATTAAGGCCAGATATTGCCCCCTGCCTCCTGTTCCCCCTGCCCTGTCCCCATTGCATTTCTGTTTTATCCAGAGACGCATTGATTTCCATTGGTTTTGCATGCTTTTCCAAGTAAACAGTGCTTGGGGGCCGCTGCTTAATTAGTTGCATTTAGATTGTTAAAACGAAACGAAACAAGGTAGGTTTCCATCTTTAACAACGCCGTGGGGCGTGCGTGCCGGAAGGGGTGAGGAGGGCAGGGGTTGGGCGGCTTTGGCAAATAACAAGGGATCCTTGCTGCTGGATTCTTGGGGGGCTATAAAGTGCATGTGAGAGTCCTCCCCTCCCCACCCCGACTCTCCCCACGGGAAAGGTACCGGTCTGTGCTAAGAAGGGGCGCTTCTCCAAGTCCAGCCTGACCCGATCGCTTTCTGCAGTTTGTCCAGCAGCCCGCCCCAACAAGCATGAGGCGTGGAGAGCGGGCGATCCTTTACCGGTTACCTGGCGGGCGCTGCCCGCCGACGGCGGGACGGGCGGATCGTAGGAGGCGGCGAGGCCCCCTCACGCGCAACGCGAGTCCGTGGCCAAAAGCGGGTCCAGAGGCTTCAGGATCAGGGCGTCCGGGTCCGAGAGGCACACGAGGTTAGAGTGGAGCCGCCGCCTCCGGAGCACATGGAGCCGGGCGGAGGCGCACCGGGGCCCGAGGCGGAGGCCGATCCCGGGCCGGAGGCCGCGTTGGCGCCTTTGCGCTCCTTCTGGCGCAGGTGGATCTTGGTGTGGCGCTTCCTCTCGTCGCTGCGGGCGAACTTCCTCCCGCAGAAGTCGCAGGCGAAGGGCTTTTCTCCCGTGTGCGTGCGGATGTGCGTGGTGAGGTGGTCGCTGCGGCTGAAGTTGCGCATGCAGATGCGGCACTGGAAGGGCTTGTGGCCCGTGTGGATGCGGATGTGGCGCGTCAGCTCGTCGGAGCGCGAGAAGCGCCGGTCGCAGCCCTCGGCCGGGCACGGGTAAGGCCGCTCGTGTACGGGCGTCTTGCTGGGACGGTTCGGGTACTTGCGCGGGCGCAGGATGGGGCGCAAGGGCAAGTGGGCCGGGCTGCCGTAGGCGCCGGGCGCGAAGCGGGCCGCGGGCCCCGACGCCGGGCCGTCGCCCAAGCCGCCAGGGGGCGCGCCCAGGCTGAAGCTGCGAATGGTGGAGAGGGGCGTGAGCGGAGGCGGGACGCGCACCGAGTCCAGCGGGCACGAGAACGGCTTCCGCTCGACGGCGGCGCCGTGGAGGTCGCGCTGGCTGCACGACGGGGGCGGCGGCGGCGGCGGCGGGAAGAAGCTCGGGTAGTCCTGGATCATGGAGAAGAGGCCGCCGCCGTCGGCGCCGGATGGCGTCCCCGCCTTGGGGGAGTGGTGGTACGAAGGGGGCGGAGGGTAGGGCCCCGAAGAGGCGGCCAGGAAAGCCGAAGAGCCGTCCGGATGCGCCTGCTGCTGCTGCTGCTGGGAGTGGTGGTGGTGCTGTTGCGGCTGGAAAAGCTCCCCGCAGGCGGAGTAGGGCGGCGGGGGCGGCGAGTACATGTGCTCCAAGTCTCCGGCGGTGGGCGCCATGGCGCAGCCCAGCGGGTTGGGAGATCCCGACGAGGCGGCGGACGACGAAGTGACCGAAGACGACGAGGGGGCGGATGAGGACGAGGCGACGGCGGACGACGACGACGAGGGGGCAGCCACCCCCTGCAGGATGCCGGCGCTGACCAAGTTGAGGATGCCGTCGGCCGGATAGCAGCCTGCGCCGGGGTACTGCGCCGGGTCGATGGAGAACTTGCCCATGTAGGTGAAGGGCTGGCCGCGCGAAGGCGGCGCGAAGCCGCTGCAGGGGTACGGCAGCTCCAGGGACCGCTTGTCGCTCATGTCGATCAGGCCATGATCTGGAGGGTGGAGGGGAGAGAAAGGCGGGTCAGCACCGGGGGCCCCGCGGCTCTCCTCGAAGGCCCGCGGGCCAAGCAGCGCCCGGGCAGCGTCTTCTCCCTGCCAGGGCAAGTGAGCATCAGTATCCGTTCCATGCCCACGCAGACACAACACGGGGGCCTCTTGCTCACGGATCGGTGGGGGTGGGAGACTGGGGGCGTCGATTTCCCCGAGGGGACAGCGCCTTTCAAGCGGCGCAGTCTGCGCCACGTTTGAAAGTTCGTCAGCCCTAACTTTGGTGGCTTGGATTGAGCAGAAATTCCCGCGCAAGGGGTAGGAGTGGGGCGGGGGGGGGTTCTATCGACCGAAATCCCAAACAAGACACATTTCCTTTTCACACACTACATTCACTGCAACCCACAAACCCCATTTGCCCTTTTTTGGGGTGTGAGTTACCCCAAAACACACAACCTTAATCCCACTGATATGAACGGGAATCCCCAAATTATCCTTTTCGCTCTTGACAGTAAAAGCGACTCCAGCGCTCTCTGTGGGCGTCTTGTGCAGTTAGTCACACAGTTAGGTTACCACCGATTAAATACAGTTCCGTCGGCCCTATATAAATGTCTGTTACTAACTGTGGGCAGTTTATTTAGTGTAGCTCATCTCAAGGTTAGGGAATCTCTTCCAGTTTCAGGATACGAGTTCCAATTTAACACACTAACACCCCCCCCAAAAAAACCCCGTCCTTTTCCACTCTTGAAAACTCCAGTTAAGTGGGATTTCTCCAAGGCAAGAGAGGTGGAGGTTTGCAACTTCCAGCATCACCCTGCCCCTTGACACCTGTTTGCACATGCACAGAGACCCAGTTTTCCTTCCACCTAAACATCAGCCCCAAACTCAAAGTGCTGCCCCTCTTGCCCGCACCCCTCCCACAAAAAAATACTCTTGCCCACCACCAAAAGCCCAAGATCCGGATCCAAAAAGGTCGTTTTGGGAAGGGGCTCGCGGGGGGGGGGTGCCTTACCTCCTGTCACACCGCTCAGCTGGTCAAAGGGTCCTCCCAAGTCACCATTAGGAAAGTTGATCACTGATCCTGGCAAGGTAGTGGCGATGTCCTCCACTGAGTAAATGCTTTCAGGGAGGTGGTGCACAAGCCCACTCAGACTGACTGGGATTTTGTCTACCGTCTTGGCGGTCATCATTTGGTCCACAGACAATGGAAACTGCCCTGCCTTGCCCGTGGTGTAATTATTGTGCAGGGATAGGGGAAAGGGTCGATTCTCCTCCAGTAGATAGATTTGGATTGGTTTTGTTTTGTTTAAATCCTATGTCTAAAGAGAGGCTCTTGCTCTGCCTCCCTCTGATAACTGCTCTGTTTCAAAGCCCCGGGAGTTGCTGTAAATGTTGTTGTAACAGTCGGTGTCTCTTGCAGAGCCCGTTTTAATCAATTGCAGCTCTCGGTAGATGGAAAGTCTTGCTCTAAGTATTTATTGGGAGGCCGTGAATGCCCGCTACGTCACTGCCCATATAAGGACTGAGGAACGGGGAAGGGCGGCCGGGGAGGCTCGTCACATGGGAAATTAGCATGGCGCGCCCGGAGTGGCTGCATCCCCGCCCCTGCTTTCTTTCTATACCGTGCAGAAGAAGCGGCAAACTTGGGCATAGCATGGCAGGGGCAGCGGAGCCGCGGCGGGGCTGCCAATTTCGAGCCGGATCTCCGGCGCACGTGGCCATCGGCGTGGGGAAGGGGCTGCGGCGTGGGGGACCACCAGAGATCGCTTTCTGCAGCCCCCGGGAGAGGGATATTCCGGTTGCTGAGCCCCATTCCTAAAAAGGCGAGCATCCGGCAACGGCGGGGCTCCTCCCCGACTGCCTTTTTGGGAGTCCTTCCGGAAACTTCAACTTCGGAAAGAAGAAAACACACAAGCACACACACACGGGGAGCGGATCAGATAGCCGTCTAAGCGCCCCCTCCCCCCCCCCCCCGCTCTCTCTTCTGGGCAGCTCCTAATGGGCCAATCGGAAAAGAGCTGCATTCACCAAGCCGGATTCTATCCCACCCCACCCCCCGCACGCACATACACTCCCAACTTAATTTTTCTGAATTGGTGGCGGAAAGATGCGCCGATAAGAATGAATGAGTTAGGCGGCAGCTGCTTGGATGGAAAACTTGCGCGCGCGCGCGCTCTCCGCCGCGCAAGTGGAAAGTTGCTCCGCCGCGGAAAGAGAGAGTGAGAGGTCTGCAGGAAGGGGGAGGTTTGCCAAACGGGACAGAGCGAGCGGCTGCCGGGTTTGTGCCAGCGGCGAGTGCGCGTCTCAATGCCGCCGCCGCCGCCGCCACTGTTTATATCCTCTCCGCGACCCGCCCGCTGGGAAACTTCATGTGGGCGATTCGGGCTTCGTAAAACACCGTCCGGGTCCATCTGGAGTCGGAGTCAAATCCACACAGAACACCCGCGAAGCAATTCATGGGGTGGGGGTGCACTTTAGATTACAATGACAAAAGCCACGATGAGTTCAATAAATGGGGGCAGGCCGCCGTGGGCTCCTAGGAGAGGCCCCTCTCTTACGCACACACTCCCCTCCTTCTATAGATTCGGCTGGTTTGCAGTATTTCAGATGCTCCCACCGACTTCTTGTTTGGACTTTGTTCTCTTTGTCCCGAAGCTTCTTCCCGTAGTCTTTTGTGGGCTTGCAGGGTCTGGTGGTGGTAATTGCCCACGAGTAAGGGGCAGGCGCTCAGCATATGCTCAGGAGTCATATCCTCGCGCTCCCGCGCGCACATGTTGCAGGCTGAACCTTGGCATTCAGAGCAGACCCAGCAGGCGCTGACTCGCAGCTTAAATCAAGGTCTGCTAATGCAGATTAGTCACCTCTTATCTCCCATGGAGCTGCCTCGGATTTCAACCCTCAAGCCTCCTCATTTAAAGGGAGTGGAGGGGAAAGCGACCCTGTTGCAGCGCTGGAGTTTTGAGAACCCGTCCTCATAAAACTCCGGATCACAACGCTTCCGTGGCGGGATCACAGCAGATTAAGGCTGCGAGCGATCCTATGCCCTTGTGTCCTAGGAAGCAAGTCATTTGAGCCCAGTGAGGCCGGCTTCTTTCTGAATAGACGCGCGTGGGATTGCGCCGTGAGGGGTTTGGAGACCGCTCTCAAAATTTCCATCACTTCTTTTGCAACGGGCCTTTCAAA
This sequence comes from Podarcis raffonei, assembly GCF_027172205.1. Taxonomy (NCBI): domain Eukaryota; kingdom Metazoa; phylum Chordata; class Lepidosauria; order Squamata; family Lacertidae; genus Podarcis; species Podarcis raffonei. Next base: position 28,853,910 of record NC_070606.1, read on the forward strand.
GCAAAGCCACACCACCTCCCCTTTTTATGGCTGATCTCGGCAGCAAAGCTGTAAAGGGAAACCGCTTTTTGTACAGGCCAAAAGCCACCCAACTGTGTTCTGCCCACGGAAGGGCTACGCGGCCCCAAACCGTTTGCATGATCGCCACGTGGTGCCCCTAGAATTAGCAATAGTCGCCGGCGGGAACACTAAACGAGTGCTCCCAGAGTGACAGGTGTTGATGGTGGGCTGGGTGATCCTCATATAGATGCAAGCGAGCACACGACACCCTTGGCATGCAAAACGCCACCGTCTATTCCCCCAGCCCATTTTATCCCAAAATCTGGACTTGGGTTTCGTCCTGGTAGCGATATGCCAATAGCCCGTTATCAAACCAAGCCCCCATCTGGTAATACACCCCCCAAAAAAAAACAGGCAAAGTACTGTACTATACTCTCCAAGTAAACTTTAAAACAATGGAACATGGGGACTTCCAAATTCTTCCGGACTACAGCTCCCATTCCCTCCGTCCATTGATCATGCTGGTCGGGACTGTTGGGAGTTGGAGGCCAGCAAACGCTGGAAAGTCACGGCTGCCTCAACCTCGCCTTTTAGAAAGGAGGCCTGTGGCCCGGCCGTCAACGCGCAGGCGCCACGCGGAGACGTTTTCTGTTTTCGAAGAGGGCAGGTGGCATTTCTCAGTTGAAAAGCCTTTTATTAAAGGATCGAACCGATAACAACTTCTTGCAAACTTCGCGCGCAGGTTTTCCTTAGGCCCTAAGGCTCAGGGATGGGGGTAGCCAGTGTGGGGCCGCTTTCTAGATAGTCCTGGGCCTCCCGTCATTGCCCATCATCATCGCGGACCATTGGTCATGCTGAACGGGGATGAAGGTTGCTGGGCTACCTCTAGCACAGGGGTCAGCAAACTTGTTCAGCAGGGGGCCGGTCCCCTGTCCCTCAGACCTTGTGGGGGGCCGGACTATATTGGAGAGGGGGAACGAACGAATTCCTATGCCCCACAAATAACCCAGAGATGCATTTTAAATAAAAGGACACATTCCGCTCATGTAAAAACACCAGGCAGGCCCCACAAATAACTCAGAGATGCATTTTAAATAAAAGCACACATTCCGCTCATGTAAAAACACCAGGCAGGCTCCACAAATAATCCAGAAATGCATGTTAAAGAAGAGGACACATTCTACTCATGTAAAAAACATGCTGACTCCCGGACCATCCGCGGGCTGGATTTAGAAGGCGATTGGGCCGGATCCGGCCCCCGGGCCTTTGTTTGCCTACCCATGGTCTAGCATATAGAGCTGGGGGGAAACCACAGCCCGGTCGCCTCCATGACTGATCACCCCCTTAGTTGGTTCCTTTCCATTTACAGCTCATCTGGGCTCTGAAATCTGAACCTTAGAGCATCTCACAAGTGGCTTTCATTGCAATTGGCTGCATTTTCCCTATTCCGATGTCTTTCTTATAATAGAGGTGTCTCAGACGCGACTCTCAAGCAAATAAATAGTAATAAGGGTGATGACGATGTAGCTTATTTGCCTCTTTTGCAACAAACCCTGTGTTGCCTTGATAGTTTTTGAATTTGTATTGTATTACAGTGCTTAGGGGAGGGGAGTAATGCGGGTTAAATTTTTATTCCTCTCGGTTAAAAAGAAAAACCCGAAGGGAACCTGATCTTTCATCCCTCGTGCAAGTACTGTATTCCGCTTGCATCTAAAACTGCTCCCCGCCCTCGCCTGATCACGCGCCATCCTGTGGCAAAAATGTTAATTGCAGGCAGAACAGTTAATTGCAGGCAGAACAGTTTGCATATTGTTAAAAAAGAAACACGTTTCAATTCAGCTAAAAGACACACATTTTTGCAATAGCAGAAGAAAACGAGAGATTTATATATTAAACACTATGTATAAATTGTTTCTTGTTGAGAGGGCGTTGTTAGTGCCCTCAGCTGCCTAATACTTTTGAAGGGAGGTAGAGTGAAAAATCTCTGCTAACTTTTTAAAAAATAAATAAATAAATAGGCAATTAGGCATTTTCTGTGAAATCAGGAGAAGTTTGCTTTGGCATTATATTAATATCCTCACAGCACTTTCCCTAAGCCCTCAAAATGCTTTGTGTCAATACTTAAAAGGTAGATGTAGATTAAACTTTAGACACGGGTCTGTTTCTCTGTGGGCTTGCAAGTATCGTTTTTATTCTGGAAAGAATGCTGTGCCACAGTGGGTTTGTTCAAGTGCACACTTTTTTTTACAAAAATATGCATTTGAAAGTGGATTTAATAGTGGATGTTAAATAGGGCGTGTAGCATTAACCAGCATTCTGTTATCTAGTTCTCCAGCTTAACACTCTTCCTATTTAAATTCATTTAAACACTCATTGCTCTTTCACTTTTTACAGAGTCCCCCCCCCCAAAAAAAAAGTATTATTAGTAGTAAATAGCTTACCAAGCTGGAGTAGCTTCAGAATGGCAGGTATATAAGCAGCATCAGAGAAGCCTTACTGCTCTCTCGAACCCAAGTAGTCAGCACGAATTCTGATAGCAGAATGATGGCCCACACCATTGCATCCTTGTTAGGAAACCTACAATTATGCCGCCACCCGGTAATGATGTTGGGCTCCTCTTGCCGCAACCACACACCAGATGATTCCCCAAATTCTATGTGATCGCATTTATCCGTTCCCACCCACACCCCAGTCTTTGCCTTTTACATTTTGCTGCATCATTCCCCACCCTCCCCTTTCTGGGGTCACTTATAACAATATAGGCACAGGCTAGGAAGGAGGGGCCGAGGAAACAAAACTAAAAGGAGTGAGATTTCGGTGCAAATGAAAATCCATGGTGGGGGTTGGGAGGGAGTAAGAACGCCAGCAATCTAAATTTCGGAAACGGAGTGGAAACCAAAGCAATCATTTGACGACGCTCGTAAGGTCAAATGTGTAATTCCCACTGAACAGGGATGGTAATAGCTAAGCGACAAAGCACAACACAGTTCACATTTGCTACCTGCTCAGGTCAGAATGCCAATTTACAAAGCCTGAAATTCACCAGCTTCACCAGCTTTGTGAAAGCTCGGTTTTATTTTGAATAAGGCCAAAGCGTCAGAATCGCTTTAGTTTTCCTTTAACTAGCCACACACCCTACACATTTTATTTTTAAAACAAAACTATGACTAAAATAGGCCCTGCCCCAAGTCAGTGGTTAGAGTGTCTTGACTAGAACCTGGGAGACCAGGGCCCAAATTGCCATTCAGGCGTGAAGCTCGCTCGGTCCAGTCAGTTCCTCTTGGCCTAACCTACCTCACAGGGTTGTTGTGGTGATTAAGTGAGGAGGGGGAGAACTGTGTATGCTATTTGTGAGCTCCTTAGAGGAAAGATGGGATATAAAAGTAGTAAATCACTAAGCAAAAGCCACTGCCCTTTGGCATGCCCAATGCTCTCATGTCACACCTCTGACACGATAAAAGTTGCGGCCTTCTGCCGCGACACAATTTTTGCACAACTTTCACAACACGTGTCCTTGTGATGCGGTGTGCTCTGAGCATCACACTACAAATACAAATACATGTTTTGTCCGTACAGCAACGTTTTCTTTTGTGTTGAAGAGTACCAAGTTGGGAAAGATTTGTTCAGGCAATTATAATAGTACACCTCTCAGGCCTCTAACTAACCCAAAATTTATTTACACAGAGGAAAAAGAGGAGAAGACAGGCCAGGATTTTAACAGCTGAAGGGTTTTCACTGTTGCCAGTTTTGGCTCTGTGTTCTTTCAGTATGAATGCTTTTAAAATTGAAATAATGCTTTTACCGAAATGGCTTGCTGCAGGAGCATCTATCTCAGTGGTACCCCACTGAGTTCTTTAAATGTCAATATCTATATCTCTTTATTTTGTAATTCAGGCTAGAATAGAAATTAAAGAACCTCTTGTGTAATCAAGGTAGAAATGTTTCTGTCCTATATCTGAACTTGAAATACAAAGAGGCATAATGAGGAAAGCTTCTTGGTAAAATGAAGGAGAGGAGGTAATTAAAGACATCCAATCTAAAAGCTAAGGCTCAGTTCTTACGGAAATAGTTGCGCCTCTACTGCTTCAGACTATAGGTGGAAACTCACCTGAACACTCCTCCATCCAACCTCCCAAAAACCATTCAAACCCTATCACTACACATAGGACACCAGGTTGCAGAGAGAAGAATTATACCCGTATTTGCCATGCTAGTTTTCTATGTGCAGGGAATTTATTAAATAAATAAAATTATTATTTATTACAGCAATTTGCAGCTCACATTTCAGCATACGGATCTTTCCAAAATAGCTCACGGGTAACATTAAAATGCATTTTCAAGAAATAAACACAATAAATATATACATTTAAAAAAACCCAGAATCCTTCCCACAGGGCAGCTGTTGGGTGGAAACTACACACATATAAAAAAGTTCTGAAAATTCTTTTTTTAAAAGCATTTTAAAAAATACATTGAATTTTCCATAAGGCTCACCATTGCCATCTAGTGTCTCATTGTATATTGCATTTAAACACACTTAAATCGTTTTACTGTAATAGCAACTGTATATCTGAGTCCTTGGTAGATGGCCCTGGGGAAGGGGGAAGGGTTACTCCAGTTGGAGCAGGCCATGTCACACATTGAGGAGTATTTTGTGATGTTGGCGAGCCCCTCCCAGCATTCTGAAATACAAGTTTTTCACCCCAGTGATCATTGGGCTCTGTTCATGAATCAGCGTCTAACATAGTGTGGTGGTGATCTGCAGCAAATCATTACAGCTCTGGCACCATGGCAGCTTTATTTAACCCTCAGAGAAAGATTATGATTACTCTGAGTAAAAAAAAAATGTTTTTTAAAATTTTATTTTATTTTATTTAACAAAATGGATATGGCCCTTGATTGTGAGAAGCACTACTGTGCTTAAGGTGGATATATGTCTCCTTAAGGCGACCAGTGGCAAACAACATCCACACATCCTCTGACATAACAACACAGAACTCACACTTTGTACGAGTTCAAGCCACCACAATGATGTCTTATTGCCTTTCCCAACACTTGAGAACTCTCTTTTTGCCTTAAAAAAACTACCTTATAGCTCAGTTAAATGCACTCCCATCTTTGGTTTTTAATTTGTTCAGTTGTCTCCCCCTCACTAATCACTTTTCCTTCTATCTAATTATATATTTGGAATAGTATTGGAACAAGCTGTTCCTTTCTTCGACAACACAGCAAGAACAGCCGCACTCCCACTTTGTTTCTCCAGCCGATACACACTGAGGAGGAGACTGTTTGCCTGTAACACCAGATGGGAGAATTCACAAAAGAGCTCCATCTTCACAGCGGCGTCAACTTCTCCCTTTTAGTACAAGCATTCACAAAACGGGTAGACCGAGCCACCTCTTCCAGTAGTATCACTCAGGCAAGGGAGGGAGGAGGCCCTGGATTGCTATGCGCTACCACAATTTCCTTTCAAGAGGTGTGGCACGATCCTGCCTCATTCTCACCCACGAGTCTCATTTATGACCATGTTACTGTTAGTCATCCTTAGAGCAGGCCTACTGAAATGAATTAACATGGTTAACTTAGGTCCATGCATGTCAGCGAGTTCACATGGAGTAAAATGCAGTTGGATACAACCCATAATGCCTCCATTTCCTAAGCATATTAGAGTCGTAGTTCTCTAATTTTTAATTTTTATTGGAAATTTTATTTACAACATAACATAAACCCCTCACCCCCAATACAGAAATCCACCCTTATTAAACGTGAACATAACATACAATAAGCATAACATACAACAATACAAACAACCAAATAAAAGACTTCCTTTATCCTGTATCTGGCCTCCTTATTTACTTCTTATAAGCTGTTTCCTTTATGAATAATTATTAAGATTTTTCTAATTATAACTTAAATATCCACAAAGTCTCCTGCAGACATTAATCGAAACAAGTCCAGGTATGTATTTGAGGGCGCTGTTTTGTGAAGTATTCTCTGCATTTCCCCCATGCTTTTTGAAACTAGAGTCGTGGTTCTCAAACTCCCACCCACCCACCAAACCCCTTGACAATTGTTGTGGGGCCTACTGGACAACAAATGATTTTTCTGCCTGTTTAGGGTTATAATATGCTGCGCACTTTCCCTCTGAGCTCCTTCTCTTCTTTTGCTGCTTCCTTCATTCTCATGTACTGATTCTCCACCCCTTTCAGGTGCCTTGTCAGCCTCTTTCCCCCACTTGGGACATTCCCCCATCTTGTCTCCAGCCATGACTTTGTTCCTCTGAGGGAGGCAGAATCTCCTCCCTCCCCATCACTTCTGCAAACTACCTGAATGAAGCTGCCCTGGATTAGTCTCCAAAACCCTTTCATCCCAATCAGCAATGTAGGACCCTATCTTGTCATACAGGTCTCTTCCCCTTCTCTGCTTCTCCTGCTCTCTCTCCCTGTCTTTCTCCAGCTCAGGCATAGGCAAACTCTGCCCTCCAGATGTTTTGGGACTACAGTTCCCATCATCCCTGACCACTGGTCCTGTTAGCTAGGGATCATGGGAGTTGTAGGCCCAAAACATCTGGAGGGCTGAGTTTTCCCATGCCTGCTCCAGCTCTTAATAAACTGTAACCCCAGCCCCCTCCAAAAGAAAGAGGAGTGGTCCCATTTGTACCTCTGTGAATCCTGCCCCATCCAACTGACGCTCAAAGGAGGCAGATTCCCAAGACATCACCAAATTAATTTAGGCCACAATTCATCATTATTTTTTAAAATTATTATTTAAACATGGGTAGCCTGCTTTTCTGTTAAAAACAAACAAACTACAAGGCTGCTAATAGAAGAAAAGAACGGGGAACAGAAAATCAAGATACAATAATAACATAATCAATCACTAAGGCTACAGTGTGCACATTGGCAGCTTAAAACACAGTGAGGTTGTTTTCTCCAGCTGCTTTCCAAGCCACATTTTTTTACTTGCTGGGCACACCATGGGCTGATCTGTTTCTCTGTGCCTGCATCTCCCCTGGACTCCTTCCTATTCAATGAACCCAACATCATGGGCAGAGACTGTCCAAGGGCTGAAGGTTCCTTGTCGTTCAACAGTTCACCACATGGGGGAACTGCAGATGGATCCAGCAGTTCACGATGGGCCCTGTGTTGTAAGGGTGCTCTCATACACCACCCCAAAGCCAGCCGTCTGAATTGGTGGGTGAGCAATAGTATAGATGGTTTGAGGACCATACTTCTTTCCCCTTTGTTCCATCGCTGCTTCTCTCTTGCCCATCTGGCTGCTCTGAACATAAAAGATAGGAAGGAAGCAGTTCTCATCTTCTGAATATCAGTCACTGAGAATCTCAAGTGGGAAGACTGCTTTCGCACTAAGGTCCTGCTTGCAAGCTTCCCATAGGCTCCTGACCTGGCCAGTGTGAGAACAGGATGCTGGACTCAATGAGCCTTTGGTCTGATCCTGTCAGGCTTCTCATGTTCTTGTATCAAAGGACCATAGCAACATTTTTGGGAAAGGGTTTTCCAACCAACAGAGAATCTGCTAGAACTGAAACACGATTTCCTTGTCTTGTGTGCATCACCTGCTTCTCAGAGTTCTTGTTTCTCATATAAATTGTGATCTGTGGATCACAAGTGGTCCATGATGCACTTTCTGGTGGTCTGTTGCATTCAGGGCCAGATTTAGGTTTGGTGAGGCCCTAAGCTACTGAAGGTAATGGGGCCCTTTATATGTCCAGCTGTCCTTTGTCAACAACAAATTGTTGCTGTTCTTTGTGTTGAATATATGCTATATGGTAATTTATGGACCTAATAGGTATCTAAAGCCATTTGCACATAACAAAATATGTATTTTATCAAAGTAATTGTTGAACTGTGATATTTTAGGGAGCAGGCTAGCAGGCGGGGCCCATTACTCATATCATAGGAGCCTATGTTAACACTGTTGCTGTATGTAGATTTTATTTTATTTGTTTTCTTATCTTATATTTTGGAAATGTACATCCAGGTTTTTTTCCTTTAAATTTTTTTGGGGCCCCCCAAGAGAGTGGGGCCCTTAGCTATAGCTCGTTTAGCTTATACGTAAATCCGGCACTGGTTGCATTCTGACAAAAACCAATACAGGGAAATTCTAAAAGTCTTCCTTCCCCCCAGAGCAAATAGTGATGATCAGCCCTGCATAGTAGCATCTCAGCTGATAAAAAATCTCAGTGACTCACAGTATGTGTAACGTTGCCTACCAAGCAAGACTCCCTCCCACCCACCCACCAACTCCCACAAAACATTCGTCTTTTTGATTCGCAAACACAGCTCCGCTGTATTTTTAACTTAGAAATGCTTCAAGGGAACTTTTCTGTATTGCCTGCTTCTGAGGAGGCTGAACCCACAGAAGCCTTAATCTGAAGGCAAAAGCAGAAGGGATAGACAGGGACAGTATATGAACATATACAGCCCCTATCTGTATATGACTGCTATTGGCATCCTTCCATCTCGGGAGACAATGGAGGAGTGCGCCTTTGAGGGTGAAGTCAAACTGTTGGGAGAGTCACAGCGCCTGCTGTGGGTGTAGAGATTGGTATGGACGAGACATGTTTTATTGCAGCTGGGGCAGATGAAGGCATCTGGTTGTGCTGCTGCAGATGCGCCATGGTGCTGCTTCTCTCTGCACTCCTCTCAGCAGTCATTCCTCCTCTGGCCATTGCTGTGGTTAAGCAACCTGTCTGTCTGTCTCCAGGCTGACGTTGTCAGCCTCATATCAAGTTTGCAACACAGACCTGGTGCCTGACTGTATATGACTGTGTATCAAGGTCCTTCAGTACCCTGGACAGTTCACTTGTTCCGATGGCATCATAGCTCCAAAAGAGCCCTTATAACCCTCCTAGCCTGACTATCCTCACCCAGGCTCCACCCCCTTCATGAAGAGTAGAGGAAGTGGTGGATAAAAGGATAGTCTTCTGACCTACAGTCTATCATTCCATCACTTCTCCTGCCTGTTTCCCACTTGATGCATTGCCTATACTGGAGAGCATGGGATACCAAGGAGCATGGGATAACTTGGTATTGAGGGTGCCAAACCTTCAGGGGAATTTGGCTCAGGGACGCTGCCTCTGGACTGAAGCACACCTGGCTGTTGGGCTTGGTGGTGAGGACTGGGTCCAGCACCACTGGTGCTGGCTTCTGCCACCTGGTCCTCCTGGCTGGTCTGTTGTGGTGTGCCAAGTGTCCTGGCCAATACTTGTGGCTGTGACATGCAAAGTAGCTGTAATGTTCAAAACTTTGGTAGTTGAGAACAAAAGAAGCAAGCCCAATCAGTTGTCCCCAGCACTTCAAGGTTTAGGAATCATTGTTAAAAGTTGAGACATTCCACTGAAGCTAGCAATATTAAAGCAGAAAAAGGTCTACTTGACCTACTGCTGGTTATTAGGGATCATTGCAGTTTTCTCAGAAAGTTATACCCATAAACTTGTATATCTGGAATGCCCTCCCCAATTAGGTGAGTGTTAGAAAATGTCAACTTCAGAAGCATGCTTTAATGAACATGAACTTCCAAATGCAACACTAAAGCATGGAGAACCCCTACCATAAGAACCTTAACTTAGCAGTATAACTATAGAGGGAGAAAAGAAAAAAAGAATAGAGAATAAATATTTCAGCATCTAACAAGTATCCCTCCCTCAACATCTCCAGTTCTAAATCTGGTGATAAGCCATTGTGCTTGTTGACAGATGGAATGAATCAAAATAATAAAGTGAACAGAAAATTATATTGCTGTCAATAATTTAATTTGCACCAAACAGCATTTTGACAAGGTAACTGTTATATATGATGCCACGTTGGGTATAATATTTGGAGAATGTATTATGGAAAGTCAGCGTCTGACTAGTAGAATCAACTTATATAATAATAACTGTCACAGAATCTTTAGTTACATAGTAATTCGACTTTAATTGTCTACTGTAGAGGAATTATTGTTGAAGCTATTTCCAATAGTTAATAATCTCAGCATTTTCATTAGAAAATGCGGTTTCAAAGCCATTGCGTCTTACATGTCCCCCTGAAATTCTCAACCTCCTGCTTTTTACATCAAAGTCTGCTTTTAGGCATTTTATTCGAATGGTGATAAATCCTAGAACTGTTTCCACTGAATCTGTTGGTGGCAAAAATGGCAAAGAGGAAGCAAGCTGTTGCCTCCTAAGGAGACCCCTTGCTACAGTACAGTGGCACCTCAGGTTAAGAACTTAATTCGTTCTGGAGGTCCGTTCTTAACCTGAAACCATTCTTAACCTGAAGCACCACTTTAGCTAATGGGGCCTCCCGCTGCTGCCGCTCCACCGGAGCACGATTTCTGTTCTCATCCTGAAGCAAAGTTCTTAACCCAAGGTACTATTTCTGGGTTAGTGGAGTCTGTAACCTGAAGCGTCTGTAACCTGAAGCGTCTGTAACCCGAGGTACCACTGTATATTGCTAGCCTTTCACAGGGATAGGAAAGTTGTGACTCACCAGATGTTGTCTAAGTCCCATCAAGCCCCAGCCAGGATGGCAGGGATGATGGGAGATATAGTCCATTAGCATTTGGGGGTCCACAGATTCCCCATCCCATCCTAAATTCCCAAGACTTAGGAACCTATGAAGCTGCCTTATATTGAGTCAGAACATTGGTCTGTCTAGCTCAGTATTGTCTACAGCAGACTTTCACAAACTTGGGTCTCCAGCTGTTTTTGGACTACAACTCCCATCATCCCTAGCTAGCAGGACCAGTGGTTGGGGATGATGGGTATTGTAGTCCAAAGACAGCTGGAGACCCAAGTTTGGGAAACCCAGGTCTACACTGACTGGCAGTGGCTCTCCAGGGTTGCATCTGGGAGCTTCTATGTGCAAGGTAGATGCTCTGTACCTCCCCATTTTGCTAAATGATAGGGTGATGTTCCTTGGCATTCAGCTGTGTGAGGTCCTGTACTCACATACCTTGGTGTAAACTTCACTGAAATTAGTGGGATTTCATAGAATCAAAACCATAGAGCTAGAAGGGACCACAAGGGTCATCAAGTCCAACCCCCATGTACTGGATTGCACTGTTGGCCTTCCAAATCATCAGATGACCAAGGTGTTCAATGGGCTCATGCTCTAGTAACTAAGGCTAGGGCATCAGGGGGAAAGTTCAATGGTGCTTCATACGGAAACATACTGAAATTTTAATAAATTCGGCAATACAGGTGGGACCTGCACAGGAATTCTCCAGGGCCAATGGAGTGCTCCTGCTCAGGTTTCCTTCCAGCCAGCCAAGAGTTGCTGGGAGACTTGTCAGGACCAGACGGGAGGAACAAGCTGGAGAAATCGCCACTGCCCTGGCAAATTTACAGCCATACGTGCAACAGCCATCTCAACCAATAATTGGCTACTGTACCTTAAATATGTACTAGGGAAAGGTAACGGGACCCCTGACCATTAGGTCTAGTCGTGACTGACTCTGGGGTTGCAGCGCTCATCTCGCTTTATTGGCCGAGGGAGCCAGCGTACAGCTTCCGGGTCATGTGGCCAGCATGACTAAGCCGCTTCTGGCAAACCAGAGCAGTGCACGGAAACACCGTTTACCTTCCCGCCGGAGCGGTACCTATTTATCTACTTGCACTTTGATGTGCTTTCAAACTGCTAGGTGGGCAGGAGCAGGGACCGAGCAATGGGAGCTCACCCCGTCGCAGGGATTTGAACTGCTGACCTTCTGATCAGCAAGTCCTAGGCTCTGTGGTTTAACCCACAGCGCCACCTGCGCCCCCAAAATATGTACTAATGAGATGCAAAATTTGTAATTTTTATAAAGTAGAAAAAGGAAAAAGATTGTAGGTATTTGAGGCCAGTATTTCATTGCCCTCCATACCCCCAGAGAATTCCCCTGTTAAAAAACACTAATGCTAATAATAAGGATAGGGTTTGATAAGCAATTGGAAGGCGCTGTTAGAAGCTGCCGTTCATTCACATCGTCCTGCAGGTGCAAGCTAATCTAGAATTGCTCATCTTCATGCTCCGTTTCCCCTGGTTGACTTCCCTGGCCATCCAGGTTGCTCTTCACGATCCCTTCGGGATTCACACCCACTTCATTCGGAGGCATTCCAATGTATCTGTGATGTCAGCAGCTCTTGGGCAACTGCCACCGGCCCACACATTTCCTCTACAAAGGAAGGATGCTAAGATTCTTAGCCGTTGCCTTTCAAGTATACCATGAACAAATCTGCCACAAAGAACTTTGTTCTGGCTCTCTTTTTTTCTCCTCTGTAAAGACTGGAAACAAATGGGAATTCATTCTCACACTTTTTCTTTTCTTTTCTTTCTTTCTTTTTCTTTCTTTTTCTTTAAAAAAGGCTCTACTGCCAGCAATAAACATGACTGAAGTTTTTGTATGGTAGGCAGCTTCTGCCACACAAAGGGAAATTAATGCTGGTGATGTAATTAGGTCTTAACATCTATGGCCCCGATCCAGATAAATTTTATAAAGATGTGTAGCTCAATCATATTAGCTTGGAAGTAAACCCCAAGCCACCAAAACATCAAATTTGAACCCACTGGTGGGTGAAGCCTTGCTGGCAGACCGTGAGCTGGGAGTTCCCACTCTGATCTGTCAGCAATGGATAAAAGTCGGTTGCTCTGGGCACCTTCAGCGCTGTTGTCAGAAGAACAAACCCTCCCTCCCTTCATACTCTTATAATTGTTTAGTTTGACATTTTGTTGCATTTTAGGCCACTCGGTTCTTATGAAATTTAACCAGGGCTGTGTGTTTGACCATGTTTTGCTTCATTCTCCAGGTAACTTCTTAACCATGTTTGTTTCCTTTGTACTATCTGACCTTGCTATGGTTGCCAATGATTGCCATATTCGGAGCTGGGAAGGAATTTGCCTGCAGACAGATTGGCCTGTCTGGAGGTTTTGCCTTCCTTATAGCAAATGCCACAACTTTTGGCAGTTCAGGTTTTGGGTGGAATCCTAGTCGACAAGATTTGGGATGAAGCAGTGCATCACCCGGACCAAACCAGCAATGTATTCAGGGTACCCTTTTAGAGGGGTCTCGGTGCAAATCTCTGTCCAGAAGCCAAGTGGGGGGCAGACAGGCCATAGAACTTCCAGGGGTGGCCTGAGGATGGCTACCTCATTAGACTGGCATCTTCGGGAAGCCATAATCCTAGACAAGACCCTGAAAAAAGTTGCAGCCCTCTGAAGGCTGAAATTCGAGATACACCCAGTGCCTGAATTAAAATTCACCTACATCTGGAATTAATAAAATTGTGGCCATTTTAAACCCAGATTGTTGTTTGCTTGAGTTTATTCATTGCACCTTAGCTAAAGACACTGCACAGGGGTGGAGGCGCTGTGTCTGGGGCCGTATTTGTGTGCCTTGCCTCACACAAGCATAAATGTTTATCACGAGTACCAACCTACTGCCAGAGACAACCACACTTTTATCCCCGTTAAGACTTACAGTCAAGGCAACAAAGAATTGATCAACAGTGCAGTCCTATACATGTCTACTCAGAGGTACATCTCACTGGGTTAAACGGAACTTTTTACCCAGTTAAGTGTATGCAGCCTAAGTATTATCACTACCCATTATTCTTGTGCATGCAAACAATTCTCTCCTTGAGTAGTGCCATGTTTTAATTTTTATAAAAATAATATTGCTTTGTCTCACTGACTGCTGCAGTTTTACAGTAAGCAGAGCGAAACAAGCTTGGCAAGCCAGGGAGGGCCTCTGTTTCTGATTACAAAGCAAGAAAACATGAAGTACACTAGATGGAACAGTGATGGTACCTGATAACATTAGGAGTGGAACGCACCGATCAGGTTCACAGAAATCAAAGGCCATATAGGCAACTTGTTCCTCAGTGGGCTGCAGCATCTGTGCAGGGAACCCTTAGCTGGCAGTTCTGTGTTTTGGCAGAGCGCCTTGCACCATTAGGCCTTACCTCTCAACCGGATCCTCCTTCACCTTGCGCGCACACACACACTTCTAAAGTTTGTCATGCTGTGCTGCTTTCCTTGTGCACAGGGGTCGCTTTCAGACTGCAGTTTCCTTTCAGGTGAGATCCAATTGCAACCTGGGAAATACAGGCTGCACAGTTACAGCTGAATGGGAAGCCATGTGCCATGAACCTTCTTCTCCCAAAGATCAAACTTTTCGCAGTAAGGAAAGTGAGGAGGAAAGGCAGTGGGGAATTATAAGGTAACACTTGCTTTGATGCCACATCATCTGAGCTCCCCACTAGCAAATCAGAAGGATTGTTCGTTGAATAGCTTTGTCTAATCTCCCTGCAAACAAATCAGGATGAGTACTCAAAAAACAAGTCATCTGGAAGTGCCTAAGGACTATTAAATCAGGGTAGGAAAACTTCAGAATTACAGGATCCACAGTATTTTTTAACCAGAACCCAAGTTTTGTAGAGATAAGCGACTCTTCCCTCCAAGTGTCTTGTCACAGCAGGCTTCTGTGTCAACAGACCCCTTCCTACTCAGATGAGCTCAGCCAGACAGCTCCTCATTGATGCAACAGAGGCAGCCAAGCCAGCCTTCCTTGTTGCCTTCACTGATACAAAGCACTATAACGTGTTCTAGCATAAATTCAGTCATCTTCACAGTGAGTGTTATGCCATCTGCGTTCCAGCCATCATCCAGTCTGCCTCACTGCCTGGAGCTCCATGGAGAACCATGGAACAGCCTGGGCTCCATAGTGCTGGAGAAGGTGCTCAGGAGTCATTGCTTCAATGGCCTAAAATGTCTTGCCATTCCACAGTGACACCAAGGCCTCAACCATTTCTGGCTATCAAATCCTCAGAAAATTCAGGAATCCTCGGGGTGGGGGGGCACAGGGGTAGTTGCCCTGGGTGCAAAATTCTTAGGGGCACAAAATTTCAACACCTGGTGCTGCCTCAGTGTAGCTGCGTGCTTCCATGGCTTCTCCATGCGAACCAGGAAGTGACCTCTCTAGACAATGGAACAACTCTTCTTTTCTTATCTCTGTGGCTGTGATCTCCTGGGTGATGCAAATGCCATTAGCAAGTTGAATGTGCATGCATACTTGGTCTGTTTCTTTCCCTTGCTCCCACCCACCCCACCTGACGGCCCCGGGCACAGGCAACCCACGCTACACTACTGGTGTAACAGAGCTCTCTCTACTTGTGATTCCCAGCAAGTGACTTTAATTCAGAGGCATCCTGTCTCCAACAGGGGAATTAGAACATAACTATCAGTTCTAGTAGTCATTGATAGCCTTTACCCTCCATGGATTTGTCTAACCCTCTTGTAAAGTCACCCAAAGCGATGGCCACTACTACATCTAGAGATGGTGAATGCTATAGTTTAATTATGTCTCGTGTGAAAAAGTGCTTTGGACAGTGGCAGATAGTTAAACTAAAGGCAGAAACTCACAGGGATATGGCAGGAGGACAAGGTGAGGCAGAATTTGTGCTGTCATTTCAAGGACGTTATGACCAATGTGAACACACACACCCCAGGAGGGAAAACCCTCCAATTTAGGTGCTGGGTGCACAACACATGTATACCTTCTTTAGAGGAAGATCTTCTAAGCTGGCTTTGTAGGGAAACAGCTGCCGCTTTGCTCAGTAACAACAAGCAGTTGTTTGATTGCTTTGACAGCCTATTTTACTCTCATGAATAGAACCACAGTCCCTAGAAGATAGCAGATTCCTTTTGATCTGTGGTTTCATAAGGTTTGGCCATTGACAAAAAAGTTTTCTAGTATTTTTGATCATGCTGGAGTTCAGGCTTGAAGCCAGTATGAAAGCAGCGAGGCTCGTCACTCAGAAGAATAAAGTAAAAACTCTCTCTTTTGCTGGTGAGTGACTGCTAGATAAAATAATGAACCTATTTATCACATGCATAACCCTTTAAAGCAGGAAATTAACTCAAGCAATAGTCATAAAGCTATCTCTAACTATTGGCCCATATTTAGAGGACTGTGACCTTACCAGGAAGCTAGGTTGGCTGTGGCAGGAATTGAATCCATACTGGATTTACTCTTTATGTCAGCGATGGTGAACAGAATTGAGCTGGCAGGTCAGATCCCAAGCAACACCCCACCTCTGCCATCTATGGGCCATTTTGACAGTTCAGTGGAGCCTCTCACCTCTTTGTAAGGTATTTTACTGTTGCAAACAAGAAAAACATTTTCTGTCAGGTAGGTAAGAGTGTCACCTGTTTAAATAAAATAAATGTAGTCAATAATCTGGGGGCTTAGTTTTAATCAATTGATTTATTAAAGCTGCCATCCTATGCCCACTTCTAGGGAGTAAGTCCCATGAAATTATTGGGACTTACTTCTGAAGTTAGCATGTGGGCAGTGATGGCAGCAGTGAGGAAGAAGAGGAGCCCACCATGGACATCTTGTCTGTGGCCCTCAAAATCAGGAACTGGTTTTTCTCAAATGACATGCTGTGGGGCAGCAGTCTTTGTTCTGTTTGCTCCCACAGGGGTGATGCAGGAGTCATCATGGCGTGAGGGAAAGGGCTATTGTCAGTCATGCCTAAACAATGTCAGTAGTTCAAACCCCTGCAGGAGGAGGGATCTCTTATACGGCACTTCCTGCTTCAGGGGCAACACTCGTGGGAGCAACTTTGGGAAGCGACCTCAAGAGAAAATGAAACGGCCCACATGGTTCCTAAGTAGTGACTGACAGTTTAACCTAGATTTAGAACCTTTCCAAAGAGGAAATGCCTCGATTAATGGCTCTGAGGGGACCGAAGCTTGCCTGTCTGTGAGCGCATGCCACATTTTTTACACTAATAGTCCCAGCCAGAATAAATATTGCATCCATTTGTGTGGCCGGCCTTTGACAAAGCAGCATTGGCTGGGTTGATTAGGAATACGTGTCAGACACAGATAATAGGGGAATCCCTTTCAACAATAACACGGCCAGAACTGCCATAATGAGATCAATTGAACGAGCCTCCTGCTTTACGAGCGATATTAATTGCAGCCTTGTCACATAAGGCACAGTTTCCCATAAACTAAGTAAAACATAGGGAATTATACTTTGCTCCATCCCTCCCTCTTTCTGCCCCATTACCCATTTGTTTGCAGGATCATGAATCTGTTTGCTCAAGATCTAAGTGAGAGAGCACATGTTTGCAATGCTTGAAGAACCATGGGAGTTGTCGTCATGCAATCTGCACCAAAAGCATTTCAGGCAAGGTTTTATCTCCAACTTTCCAACCTTTCCCCATTTTGATGAGATTGGTTTGTGTCAGGATGGGGGGTTGGTTGGCCAGTTTCTCTAGTACTTACCTGAATTCACCACTATGGGCTGAGATCCCTATTAAATGTTTAACGCTTCTCCATATTCAATCTGAGCAAAAATATCTTCACAAACGATTGGGGGGGGGGGAATCCAGAGATAGCTGGCGGTGGCATTTAACACCTTGGTGATATTAAAGTTCAAAGAGTTGTGTTGCTTGGCCAGTATTCTGTAGCCATTTTGGTGTGAGCAAAATCTGGGTGGGGTTCAACTAATTTTTAGCAGGCCCAGAACAAAGTCTTCTCACATAATGGGACCTTCCTCCTTCTCCCCAGGAACCCCCTAAATGTGCAGTGGTACCTCAGGTTACAGACGCTTCAGGTTATAGACTCTGCTAACCCAAAAATAGTACCTCGGCTTCAGGATGAGAACAGAAATTGGGCAGTGGCAGTGGGAGGCCCCATTAGCTAAAGTGGTACCTCAGGTTAAGAACAGTTTCAGGTTAAGAACGGACCTCCAGAATGAATTAAGTTCTTAACCTGAGGTACCACTGTACTTTGCTTGCCATATATTGTGTATGTTGGCCTGAACCACCTTTTTTTTCTCCTTGTGCTTATACTCTTCCATGGCATGTTTTGGTTACTAGCCCTGCGGGGAGGGAACATTCCCCCCGCCCCACTTTTCGGAGTGCGCTGCCCTGCTCCCACACAGCTACCATCCTCCAAAGGATCCTTTTGTCTTTAGTGACTTGTATCACACATACTAGCAAAGGATTCTGCTGCATGGCAATTAATCAAATGACTTGCTTCTAGCTTTGATCTGTACGAAACACTGGGCAGAGTAAGGGGGAAAGAAAAACGCTCCCCTCTCTGCAAGCAAGTTCTCTGTTTGGTAGCCTTCAATGAAAGAGAACTCTGAATGTGCCGTTTCTGCACTCTACATGTGACATCAGCATGGCAGTCTGGATTCACAGCTTTGCACCCAGAGGAGTCAGTTAAAATCCTGATTTTATTTTTTTTAAAAACTGCCAAAGAACAAACACGGCACACCAAAAGAACATGTCAAAATCCTTATTCTGAAGAAGAAACCTTTAGACTGGTGATTCTTTTAAGCCATTGGGTATTTGTTTGTTTGTTTACTAACTACCTTTGTACAGCTAAGTAAAACACGTCTTCCCCGGGCAGTTCTCTCACACACTCAAAACACAATATTAAACATGCAATACAAAGCAATAATGGCAGCATTTAAAAAAGAAAACAAAGTTCTTCCTGGCAGATCTATAATAAAACACGAATTATAAAATTGAGACGCCCGGCTTGTTTTTAAAAAAGAAAACCCGGGGGGGTGTTATTGGTTTGTTTTGTTTTCATTGTTTTGGTTTTTATTATGTATTTTCTGCTTTTATATTGTATTTTAAGGGTGGTGTACGAATTAAAAAACAGCCTGAGTGAATGAAAAAAGGTTTTACCCGTAAGGATGCACCCAGGGGAGCCTCTCTAGGGAAGTTCATCTGTAAGTTGGGTTGTACCAGCAGAAAAGCCTAGCTTACTAGAGATCATCCACCTCATAGCTCAGTGAAAATTCTGATGGTGTACTGCAGTGATGAAGAAGGTAAATGCCATGTTGGGGTTTACTAGGAAAGAATTGGAAAGCAAAACAGCCAGAATAACAATAGCTGGGTACAGCCACATCTGAAATACGAGAGACAGTTCTGGTCCTCCCATCTCTATGAGGGCACTGGAGAAGCAGAGAAGGTACAGAAAGGGGCAATCAAGGTGTTCAAGAGCATCTCCTCCATGCAAACAGGATAAAGCAGAGGCAGTGCATGTGGCTTCCCCCCTCCAGAAAAAGTTTCTGAACTACAATCCATGACGGAAGTGCAACCCACAACATTTGGCAGGCAGTGATGGTGATGCTATGGGAAGGGTGGGACCTGGGCTTCCTCCAGGCGTTGTTAATCAAATGGAGAGGGGAGGGAAGAAGGTCTCTGAATATGCCTGCTCTCTCTCTGAATTGCTAGCATATCGCCATCCCATGAAGGCACTCGCTAGGACGAAGCTCAGGCGCTTGATAATCAAATGTCTTTGGGATGCACGGCACCAAAATGAGTTGGCAAGTTTCTGCCCTGCCCTAAGGAGGTGGGGAAGGCCACTGGGACGCCACTTCCTAAACAGCTGCTGCCATTCCACATTGATCAAAAGCATGGATCCGTAATGGGCCATTGCAAAACTACAATGGCTTGCCCTGTCCATTGAAACCTCGTGTCAGCTATGGCAAGGAAACATAATGCAGCCCTATCAGACGTCCACCCACAAGTTTCACTCCTTGCTGTGGAGGTGTAGATGAGACTCTTGCTTTCTCCTTCTTGGCAGCTTAGCAAGGCAGCTACTTGCTTAAAAAAAAAAAAAAACTTTTAGATTCTCATAGCCGTTGTTCACCCACGTTTTAAATCACTGTCTTTCCCCCAAAATGTTTAAGAGAGAGAGAGAATGATATCCTCTACAAGGGATTCCTCTCCCTCTCTTACACACACACTCATAATTGCCTCTACCAAACTGCTTCTTCACTTTAGGATTTAGATGTATATCATTTACCCAGTGTGTGGGGCAGGACAGGAGAGAGCAAGGGGGAGATTTGGATGGAAAAACAAGGGATTTGTTCAGCTCCTCTTCCCTTTACTGCTTCTCCATTCAAAATGGCAGTCTCAACTCCAAAAACACGTAGAGTAAATATACACCTGAATTGTGAGGGAAGGAAGCAGATTGGGAGAGGCAATTGCAAGCAGAAAAATGGTGTCCTGGGAGGGGGGGGATCTGTTTTTGCTCAAAACTGCAGTCCCTTGAGGTAATTTCTTAATTTTTGCCATAATGAACATCTTTCTGTCCCTGTTGTATGTGCTTGGCTGTTGCCAGTGCAGGTGGAGCAATGTGTAGCGCAATGTCACATGACCGTTTCATTAAAGTACTAGATGTTAATGTGAGGGTACATGGAGTGGCTGCTTTTGACAGCCCAATCTCTATAACTCTTCTCTTCATGCCCACATTTTTAGAAAATGGAAGTACCTGTTCTCGTCTTTGTCACTGGGTTCCAAGATGCATGCGCCAGTAGCCTCCAAGAACAGAAGTTTTAATAAAGCCACTTCCATAGCTGAATATTTAAGTGTTTTTAGGACACTCCAGTGCCATCTTAACTGGGAAACAGAAACATTTTCTTAGTTTGGTGCAGGAGCTGAAACCTTCTTTAAAAAGACAAGAGAAAAGGTGGGGAGGGAATGTAAATTAAACCATAAACGAGCAGTATTAAGGGTTTTGTTTTCAACTAACAGGATTTAAGTGGGAATTGGAGACAACTTTCATAACATGGATTAAAAGTCTTTCATTATTAATGGTCACAAGCCATCCATAATTGAAGACTTCGTATCTGTATTTATTCAGGTTTTGTGAGCCCCAAAATACCTATTTAAAGCTTCGAATTTTATGACAAAGCTTGAGCCACTCTGGCAAACATGGCAAAGTAGAAACCATTTGTTCCATCAGTGTTTGCTTGAAGGGTGAGTTTTCCAAAGCCACATCTATCTTCAGCCTCATTACCTCTGAATATTCATCAACAAAATAATAAACAAATACTCCTCTAATGAAACTAACCTCAAACAATTATTTTCTCAATTACATTTTATTAGTCCCATTTCTGTAAAGTAGAACAAGATTTTCACCTTGCAGAAGGAAGACACCACTATGGTCTACACAATTTCCTTATTGACAACTTTTTCTTATGTTACTTTGGGAGGTCCATGCAGCACAACATTCTCTACTCTGCCTGGCCTGAGCTCTCCAAGATCTCAAGCACAGGTCTGTCTGAGCTCTGCTTCCTGAAATCTTTTAAATGGAGGTGCCAAAGATGGAAAGTAGATCCTTTTCTTGAGGAGGTCGGGGTAGGAACCTCAGGTCCCAGAGCTGCACTCAAAGCACACAGTTCAAAGATGGAGCTAAATCTTTATTAGCAAAAGCATGATCTCCACTGACTCGATTGAATGTCAGGCCTAATGAACAGAGCAGCTCATTCCCAGTGGTCTTCCTCTATGAAAATCAGTTGCCGAGACTGAAAATCAGGCCCCGCCTCCTCAAGCTTTCCCCAAGCAATCACAGACTGCGCCTGCATGCAGCCAACCCTTTTCATGCCTCTTCTGGTTCTAGGAGACCAGCGGGGAGAGGAGCTTGTCACAGCAGGAGGGGAAGACACCTGTGACTCTTCACCAGCCGGACTCCTCTCTGCCTCTTGGCCTCCCTCCTCCCTTGCCTCTGACTCTGGACTTTCCTCTGCCACAGACTCTCCCTGCTCACTAACCCCTGCTACCTCCTCAGCTTCCGACACCTCCTCTTCCTGGTCTTCTCCCTCTGACCATTCACAGTTGTCCCACCACCACTCCCTGCGCTCTGAGCCTTCTTCACTCAGGGGTTCCCCAGCTGGTTCCTCCTGCCATTCCTCTGCATTCAACTAGCCCATAACATCAGTGCTCCAGACCTCTTTATCTGGCCCTTGGGATACAGACCACACCCCTTCTTTCCAGGTTGCACCCCTTAATTGCCCTGCTTCCAATTTCCTCGTGTGTCTGGCTGGAATGTGTCCTTGTACTGTGAAAATGTCTCTTGCTTGCCCGGTGAGAGGGTGGAGATTGGCATGTGAGGGGCTTGTGTTGTCTGTGGCTGGAATGTAGCCAGCTGCACAAAGGTAAGAGACACAGTCATCGTTTTGCCTAGTTTGGCCTCTGGGTCCCTCCCCTCAACCCTGGTATGCGGTCCCCAGATTGTTCCCCATAAGGAAGGGTGGCCCTTCGGTTGAAACAGGTCCCCCAGCCCAAAAAAGGATAATTTAGAGTAGTTACATTTTAAAATAGATTTTATTCATGCAAGTACACTATCACTGCCAATAGTGGTTGGCATCTGCCTGTCGCAAGAGACAATGGAGTGTGCCTCCAGGGCTTAAGTCAATCCGCTGTGTTAGCAGCACCGAAGTGCCCTTCCTGGGGTGCAAGCCTGGGCAATGTCTATTGAGGTCCTGGGCTGCCTAGATGACAGGACCCCTCTCTTGGCCCCACTGATGTGGTCCAAAGGAAAGCAGAGCAGTGAGTTTGGTACTAGCTTGGCTGCAGGAGTTACAGGAAGGAGGCATACAAGGTGCCATCCAACCATCTTAGAGACTCCACTCCAGATTTGTCTAGGGTTTATTCCTTAGCCCTTTCTTCTCCCAAAAACAGGGGAGCTGACTTGGGCCCCAGATTATGGGTGCCCATGCGTGTGACATCATGACATCATGTAGTGACGTGCGTGATGTCATGACGTCACACGTGGCACCACTGGAAGTCAGGTTCTGAGGTCTCGCAAGGCCCCGGCCAGTATCTCCAAGGTCTCGAAGGCCTTGGACGTGACTTCTGGTGCTTTCTGAAGCACAGGAAGTCTGTTGGTGCCCCTGTGGTGTGGATGCTGAGCACCTACAACAAAATTGTTGTGGGTGCTCGGGCACCCAAGGCACCCTATAGTTGGTACCCCTGCTCAAAGATATCCCACAAGGCAGCCCATGGAAATCAAAAGGCCTTCTCTGAGAAGTGAAGTGTTTTGAGTTTTCTTCATGCATACTTGTCTTTGCTGACTGGTGATGCTGCTGTTTTACCAATTAGTTTTGATTACGCTCATTTAATTTTATTGTTTTATTGATGGCTGCTTAACTCTTAGTGAGTTTTATTGTTATGTTTTTTATTATAGTTGATAGCTGCTTCAAGTACCCCTTTGGGAGAGAAAGGCAGACGAGATACATTTTAATTAATTAATCAGTCAGTCAGTCAAAGATCACTGGCATACTTTTCAAGTGCATCACATACATTAAGAAAAGTGGCATGGACAAAATGTTTCTTCTAAACCTATTCAGCTTGTTTACCTTAAGACAGAATTTTAAGCTGTGTTTGGTTAGACCTACTTGTACAGTTTTGTAAATTTTGTACATTGTTTACTTTTATTACTTTTCTCCCCACTCTGTGATTGAAAAAAATTCACCAAAGTGTTGGCTATAAATCTGCAAATAAATAAATAATAAATAAACAAATTCATCTTATGTGGTAACTGAGAATGGATAAGCTCTCTCTGCAACAATCTTTCCAAGCTCTGGTCAGTCTCCCCTAGTCTTCAAGATTTTCCCTGTTATTGTCTATTTATGTTCAAGTTGTGGGACAGAACATCCCTGGGAACAACACCTTTATCTTTTGTTAAAAGGAAGGAGGAGAAGAGAAACACTCAGGCACCTCATATTTAAAGGCAAGACACAAATTTTCATATAATTCACCCTATGCCCAAAGGTTGCCCGATATCTCCCCTTTTTGTGGGGGACAAGTGGCTCTGCAAGAGTGGAAGGAGGGTATTTGGCCCAACTTGTCATGCCCCCCAAGATAACCTGCTGTCTTCAGGTAGGGTGGAGAATGTTGTCCTTTTGCCTGTGTTGAAATGAGATTCAGCCATCAGTACAGTTGGCTTCTAGAATTGGACTGTGACACAATAGACAATATGGCAGCCTCCTCTCTCCACATTCCAAAGCTAACCCAGAAGGGCAGCTGAATCTTACTTCAACACTGGCTATGGAAGAGCTTCCTCTTCGGCACAAGAAGACTGGTCAGGGGGCTGCTGCCACTGCCCCACTCCCAGCATTCGCAACTTGAGGCGGCCGTCTCTCTCTCACAAATGGTAGGGCTGGTCCTTTCAGCTTTTTTACATGGAACTGTGTGGTACCTGGCTGGCCTGTTAACAGAGGAGATCTGTTAACATGACAAAAGGGGTTGTTGATAGGCCACCCGAGAGGAATCCTTTGGCCTGGGGAGCCAGATGGGACCGTGTGTTTGAGGTGACAGGAAAAGAGAGTTTTTGAGCAAGGGGTGCTGGGAAGAAGGAAGAAGAAGAGAGACTGGGATCCATCTTGAGAAGGCTGGCTGGGAGAGGTGCCTGGGACTCCAAGGCTGTGGGGGACAAGTCTCTCTTGAAATGACCAGGCTGTAAGATCTGGACGGGTAATATTTAGCTGACTAGTTTGTAAGAAGGTAGCTTCATCTGGTTTGTTGATCCATTTTAACAAGGGCTACAATCTGTAGCCAGTTTTAAATTGACATATTAATCTGCTCCAACTTCCGCTAATTAGCAATGACAGATTTTAATCAGCGGAGGCACAAGTTGTGTGCACTTGTTTAGAGTCTGAGAATGTTTTTGTTTTGGGTGTCATGGGGATGAGAAAAACAATCGAAGAAGGGCTTTTTTATTTTAAATAAGTTGAAGCTTCTGTGAAAGCTGTAAGCAACCTCAACAGCTTTGTCATGTTCTGGTCCAGTACCAGAACCCACGGGGGAAGTCGTGAGGGTGGCTGAAGGTTTCCGGACCGTGGGGAGCTCTGAGTGAGCAACATGCTCCAGGAAAGGTTAGGAGCAGGCTGAGGTCTTTTATGCCTCTGTCTCCAGACCACCTTTTTCGTGCTCCATCCCTTTGATGCAACATTGGAGATTTACAGGGCCAACCCTCTGCCCTGAAGATGGACACTCCTTCATTCCCGGTGTGCTTCTGGTCTGGCTCTCCACACTCAGATGTCCATCAGGATTCTGGCTCTGGCTTTGCAGACCTTGGTGGTTCCTCTGGGAGTTCTGGTCCAACTGCCTCAGGCACACTGGTCTCACTGCCTTCTGCAGCCAGCTCACCCCAGCTCACCCCAGACACAGCTCCCCATCTGATGCTCCTGCAGCCTTTGACTCTCTTTCCAAATCATGGCTGGATATCACAAACTTGAAGTCACCTATATTAAGGCTTTGGCAAAAGGCAAATTATTGACTGACCGGTTCAACATTAGATTAGATATCCCATTGTTTTAAAATCAGTTCAACTACATTTATGGTGCTGAAGTTGGGTTTTTTAAAAAACAGTGTGCTCTTAAATTTTTGAGGATTTGGAAAAGTGGAAATGTGATTTATAAGTGTTTTTTTAAAATACACACACAAACATATAAAGTAAATGAGATTAAATGGTGCATCATGGAAAGTGTTGCTGCTCTGCAGAAAACCTGCAAGTAATATGTAAAGAGAGAGCGTGTTGCATATTGCTAGGGTCTTGCAAAGTCACTAGCCTGCTTCTAGAGACCACAGGGAAATGTGAGAAACCCACAGCCAATGTGAAAGAGCTCTCTTAATCTCTTTTTGCACATGCATCAAGTAACCCCATGCTATATGTAAATGTCGTATATCTTTAGTAAACAGACCAGCTATATATACCACAGTATGTATTTTAATGGCATTTTTCTAAAGGTCAGACAATGCAAAGGAAAATGGATGGGGGGGGGGAGGTGAAATAAAGAGGCCCATAGCTCCAGGGTGATATAGCAATCTGCTCAAAGGTACATATTCCCAGGGCTTTTCATGTCATTTGATTAATGGGCTTATTTTGCATTTCGATCAATTTGGTATGCTCTCTCTCTCTCTTCCCCCCATTCCCCAATAATATTTTCCATCCTATACTACCAATACTGGGGACAGTATATTCTGCTTATGCTAAACCTCACACACATGGAATCAAATCCACAAATTGGTTCTGCCAAATCCACATGGGACTCCTTTGTTGGGTATAGATGGCCTCTTGCCCTCTGTGCATAGCAGAAGAGTGTGTGTGTGTGTGTGTGTGTGTGTGTGTGTGTGTGTATTTATGCACCCTTCTACAAGTATATCTCTACCATGCATTGAAGAGGATTCCAGATCAGGGCAAATGCCAAAACATTTTCAAAGACTTTTCCAGAACCAAGAAAAAGTATATCCGTACGTAAGTAAGTAAATGTTATGGCTCTCAGAAATGCATCCAAACCACTCTGAGACCTGCAGGTATAGAGCGGTATATAAATTCAATAAATAAATGAATAAATGAAAGAATAAATGAAAAAAATCCAAGGTATCAGATCAGATATGACATCAGATAATAGATTCTGCATGCAATTCCATGTTTGGATTAACAAATAAAACCACACATCCTAAAGATTTGGGCTACATCTAAAGTGGAGCCTTTGCTGTAATTTGAAGATGCCTTTAGGTGGAGAAATGTTATTATATTATTATATGTTTGTTTATACCCCCAACTTTTCCTCAAGATAGCATACAGATAAAAACAAGAACCGCTAAAAACAGAGCAAACAATTAAACATTACCAGAATTGAAACTATATACATATATAAAAGCTATTAAAACCATACAAATTATTACAATGGAAACACCACAGCACCAGCTGTTTCATTAAAAGCAGTCAGATCCCCAAAGCCTGTTGGAACAAGAAAATCTTCCACAGGAAGGAGCCTGTCTATCTTCTCTAGGGAGGGAGTTCCAAAGCCTGGGAGCAGTCACCGAGAAGGCCCTCTCCCATGTCCCAAATGCTTTTCTTTTTCGTTTGCACAGTTACAACACCCTGGGTGCAATCCTGGAAAAAACACGAAATACATGAAAAAGCCATCAATATCCATGTATCTTTGTTAGAGTTCCCTGGGTGTTTCACCCAGTGTAATCTGTTAGCAGAGATATAGTCTATGTATATGCATTTCATGTATGTGATCTTTGTTAATTAAATAGCAGCTACAGAGGGTGTGATCAGGATTAGGACAATGTTCACATGGCAGGCTAGAGTTTATTCATTTCCTCGTGTGCCACAATCCCAATGAAAATGCCTTCTTTAAGCCCCAGGAGGTCAGCTTTCATTGGTGTCCAAAGCAGGTTCACTCCTGGAAAATAGCAGCAATTGCTGGGTTCCCATTGGGATCACATGGTAAGACTAACCCCACACCCTCGCTGCACAGTGTGGTCTCGATCCTGGCCCTCAGTATTTGCTAACAAAAAGCAGGCATGTTAAGTGTATACTCACATTTAACATGCTGTCTGGTTTGGCTCACAGCCTTTGCCAGTTACCTAAATTTGGCCTTGGTTGTGAAAGTGGTTTTTATTTTAGTCAAGTGCCATAATTCCTTGACTTGAAGTCAGGAAGACTTTAGGGCCTTGAGTGACGCACTTGGTAGGATCAGTCAAAACCATGAACTATTTAAAAGAGGCAGCATCATAAAGACATATATTTTTCTTTCTTCCTTTTTAACTCAGGTGCTGGTTGGGTCTCTGGAAGTTGCAACTGAACCCCAATTTTGAAGATTGGCTTTTCTCAGAGTTACAAAAAGCCAGTGTGGCAGGTCTGGCATTTATTTCTTTAAAGCCTTCTGAAAGGGAATATTTTTGGAAGTTTAAGGGATAAGTGTACTTGGTGATGCATGAAGTTGCTGATAATTGCAGTAGCTGTTCATCGTAGCTCTGCCCTTCCCATGACAGCAAAGCACGGATCCTAGGGACGTTTCAAATGCCATATGAGGAGAAAGAAGGAAGTTCTGACAGCTTTATTATGGTTATTGCTGCTTGAGAAACCGCTATCCAGTTAGTAAGCACACTCTGTATTTAGAACATCTGGCTGTTTCTCCTCAGGAAGAACACCACGGACTAGGAGAAATTAGCAACCCTGAAATCAAGGGGGGAAAGATGTTGAGAAATGTATAGAAGAAGCAAAAATTAAAGTTGGAAGAAAGATGTACGAAAACACAAACCACCTCCCCACCCCCACGTAAAGAAGCAGCTTCAAGAGAAAAAGTGTAACAGGCTAAATTAAAGACAGGGAGGAAACCCCATTGCCACAAGGGGTATTTTCAGTTGATTCAGAGGTGGGAAGCCTCATGATGCTAAGGGCCGAAAGTGGCCCTTCATGCTTCTCTATCTGGCCCTTAGAATTCTCCCCAGGCCACACCCACTTTCCACAGGCCACACCCATCAATGGACCTGCTTCTCACCCCAAATATTTTTGCCTGCTGGTATGTGTCCTTGAACTCTGACAATGTTGAGTTACAACAACAGAAGTAATGCAAATTAAAACCGGATAAAACCAAACCATGTACAGAACAAAAAGAGATTATCAACAGTCTTTTGAAGCAATTTTGAGAGGAAGGCAGGCAGCTGACGTTAATGAAAAAGCCGAACATACCACCATGTCAGAAGATGCTGAAGGTAAGCCTCTTTACCCTGGCCTCTGACACCAGAGAGAGAGAGAGATTTTTAAGACCCACCCTATTCTTGTGGCTGTAATTTGCTTGGAACTGATTTTAATACTGTATTTTTAGATTGCTATAACCCGCCCTGGGACCTTACAGGGAAGGGTGATGAGAAGTCGAAACAACAAACACATAAGAAAAGGACTTTCCACCCCAGTTCAATCTAATGCAGGCTTCCTCAACCTCGACCCTCCAGATGTTTTTGGCCTACAACTCCCATGATCAGGACCAGTGGTCAGGGATGCTGGGAACTGTAGTCTCAAAACACCTGGAGGGCCGAGGTTGAGGAAGCCTGATCTAATCAGACTACTTCACGGTATTTAATTTTTGTCTGAGCTGTGAGGCCTTTGTCATCCACCTGCTGGCATCCTTGGGTGGTTGGTTGGTTGGTTGGTGTGCCTGTAATGCCACTTTCTTCCTTGAACAATGAGATTTTAAAATGAATGGTGGTGCACATGTTCAGGATGCAATTATTTGTTTTATGTTTGACTACCAGTCCAACTCCCTGTGCCTGTTTTCAAGGGGGAGAAGAAATGGCAACATACAGTGCACTATTTGGAACATGTATCTGCATCCATAAAGGGGCAGATGAATCTGTTGCTTTCAGTTTCCAATTGTTCCTATTTTTAAGTTCATTTCTGCATCGGTTTGCAATGCTTTCAAAAAATGACACCTCAGAAGTGTTTATCAGCGTCAGGGTGTGAATCTATACATCTGCAGATGTGGTTTTCCCTGATATACAAGTTTGCAAGCAATTTCTCGTAATATAGTGCATTCTTGAATATTCTTTTCACTAATATCTACATTTTCATGCACACTTTCTCCTAAAACTAACTTTCTTTCTTTCTTTCTTTCTTTCTTTCTTTCTTTCTTTCTTTCTTTCTGTGTTATGAATGCATAGAAGTGTGAACTTTGAAGGGTAGCTATGTTTTGGTTTTTGTATTTTTTCAGAAAGTGTGAATGAAGGTAATTCACATTAAAGTATTAACCAAACCCATATCCCTATGCAGGGATGTTTATCCCACATCCCTATGCAGAAGTCAGCTCCTGCTTATGGGTATTATTATTAATAATAATGCAGTGGTACCTCAGCTTATGGACTTAATCCGTTCCAGAAGTCCGTTCTTAAACCAAAACCATTCTTAAACCAAGGCGTGCTTTCCCTAATGAGGCCTCCTGCCACCGGTGCCCTTCCACCGTTCGGATTCCATTCTTAGACCGAGATAAAGTTCTCAAACCAAGACACTATTTCCGGTTTTGCAGAGCTTGTAAACCAAATTGTTCTTAAGCCAAACTGTTCTTTAACCAAGGTACCTCTGTAATAATGCAGGTTACAACAATTTAAAATTTACAACAACTTTAAAAACAGGTTAAAACTAACAATTACAAAAACTGCAAAAAAAATATAGCTGTTGTTGGTCTGGAGCACTTCTTACTGTTTGAAGAAGTTTGCCTCATGAGGTAAATATGGGAAGCAGATTCTGAGGGGTCTTTGCACAAACCCTGAAAGTGGTGGTTATGCACCATTATGCAGTCTCTAATGCTCTGCTACTAAGAAAAGTTTTCTGCAATATAACACCAATTCTTTTTTTTAAAGGAAATTTCATATTTAGCTTCTTTCACTCTCTTTTAGCAAAGCTTTGAAGCAGAACCTTTCTCCCAGAGGTAGATTATCTGAATGCTCATTTACTGAGACCGCAGTGCCCATTATTACAGGACATGCAAATGTTTCATACAGTGTATGAAGAAAAATTATTCCAAATGATTATTGATGGGTTAATCAAGAAAACCATGTCAACTTCTTTTGTCCATTAATGTGGACGGCATTTCACAATTATCATAATAAAAGCCAAATGTTAATGGTTCAGGTAATCAGATCCTAATGAAGAACAGCGATGGATTCTCGCCTTTAAATAGTTTACAATTTTCATAATCACTGAAGTGGTCAGTTGGTCCCACGATTCTTCATATTTCATACTGCATCTTTTCCAACCTTCTTAGTTCTTTAGTTTAACTTTTCCCTCTTGTTTTCTTTTCAGAAGGGGGAAAAAAGTTAAGGAAGCAGAAGGCAGGATATGAACACCTTTGAAATGAAAAGATCATCAAGCAATAGTGATGGTGGCCAATAATTCAACATCTCACACACATCAAAGAAATTACAAAATATCATGTCGCAAATCGGCTAGTAGCTGCAGATATACTGCAGGCCTCTTTCACCTTCTTTTTATACAGTTATTTATACCTATGAGAAATCCCAGCATTTGGATTGTCCATGATCTTAATTTACTTAATATAACCTAACAAAAGCTACCATAGAGGTATCAACATTTTCAAAAGTAGGGGGTCCATGGCATGGCTTTTGAAAAACGGGGGTCTGCAGTACTTAACTAATTAGGAATCATTGACTTAGAGGTTTCCTAACCATCAAGCAATATAAAAAACATTGCTAAATAAATAAATAAATAAAACATTAGGACTGCCTTTCCTTGTGTCCCTAGATGGATTTGCCCCTTATTAATTTGTAGGCCCCAGTATAAAGTCACCCAGTGAACAATATTTCTTTCATTGTTAAGGACACAAAGGTGGAATCTACGCACAAATTAAAAAAACACTGTGAAAATGTGTTTTGAAAAATACATTGAATTTTGCATAGCTCACTGCCACCATCTAGTGTCACATTTGTATATTGCAATTTAACAACACATTTAAAATGTTCTATTTGCAGCTGTAGAGCTGAGTCCAAAGACTCCCTTCCCTGCCTCACATTCTCAAAACTGTCGTTCTGACTGACCACATGCCTATCTCTGACAGGCCTAGGCTTATTTGCCAGCTAAGTTTTCCTTTAAGAAGTAATGTATCCTAAGGGACTGCATACAAAATCTAATACCACAGAGGTGTGGGAACATAACAATAGTGGCAGCTAAACTGGTCAGTTATAAAAGCTCTCCAACTCAAATCAACTGATGGTTTCCTTTGCTCAGATGCTGGATAGTCCCTTGCCCTGTAACTGTGTTAGACTCGGTTGCGTCCAGAGAAGTACTGTTTTTCTGTTGATGAATCCTAGGATAAATTAATGAGCCCACTCGAGAACTTGGGCCGTTTACTTTATATGCTCATAAAAGGTGTTGTTAAAAAGCAAGTAGAGAGCTGCCCGAAATAAAAACGGATGAGAGTAACTAAAATATTGATAAATAAATTCCATTAAAACACAGTAGGTTTAAATGGTATGGACAGCAAAGGGCAAGTTATAGCTGAGAAAGTTCCCACAGGACCAAATCTAAAAATCACAAGGTTATGCAGATTGCTCACATCAAGGAGCACTGTCCTCTGTTTTTCCATAAAATAAATATTTCCTTACATAATTGCCAAATCATTTGGACGTTCTTACTCCCTCGTCAGGTTTTAAGGAGCAATCAAAGTGTCCATTTCCTGCGTACCAATATTTAACATTTATTAAGAGCCAACTAGTCACTTTAGGTTGAACTTCACAAAATAGAAGGTACCACTTTAGAGGATGGATGGAAAATCTGTTGTCCTACAGATGTTGTTGGGCAATGGAACCTGTGATCCCTGACCACTGAGCATGCTGGCTGGGACTGGGGTTCCATTCTGGGCCATCACACAGGCCACTAGGATGGGTGTAAATGGGGATACCTCTATTCTGACCCTGCTCATTTTTGGCACCATTTTTGGTGCACATGTAAGCAGGAACACGTGTGCTGATCACGCACAAGTGGGGATTCCCCCGTTTCATTTCCCCCCTAGTGCTCGCTGTGGCGTTTGCCCTCCTAGGTGGGTCATAAGGAAAGGGTTAAATGAGTGTGATGTGATTGGCCAGTGGGAACCCAAGGGGAGGAGTTAGAGTTAGAGTTGGAGTTGTTGGGAAGTCAGTTGGGAGTTGGAGAAGGAAGAGGGAGGATAAGTCTGTGGGTTGGTCTAGTTTTGATGTGAGAGAATGAGAGAAACTGTTAGAAGGAGTCAGATAGACAGTTGGGATAATCAGTTAGAAGGTAAAGGTAAAGGTACCCCTGCCTGTACGGGCCAGTCGTGTCCGACTCTAGGGTTGTGCGCTCATCTCACTCAAGAGGCCGGGAGCCAGCGCTGTCCGCAGGCACTTCCGGGTCACGTGGCCAGCGTGACGAAGCTGCTCTGGCGAGCCAGCACCAGCGCCGCACACGGAAACGCCGTTTACCTTCCCTATAAAGCGGTACCTATTTATCTACTTGCACTTAGGGGTGCTTTCGAACTGCTAGGTGGGCAGGAGCTGGGACCGAAAGATGGGAGCTCACCCCGCCGCGGGGATTCGAACCGCCGACCATACGATCAGCAAGTCCTAGACACTGAGGTTTTACCCACAGCGCCACCCGCGTCCCTTTAGAAGGTATAGACCGGTTAGAAGGTATAGGCCGGTAAAGAAACTGACAAGAAAAATTAGCTGAAACCATAAACTTGTTAATGCTTATAAAATAAACTTGCTTATTTGATTTAATGTTAACAACTGTCTGGACTCTATGTGTACCCGAGAGAAACGGGTTGGTGGCAGAGGGGAAGCAATCACAGTGGTGGCACAGGGATCAATAGACCGTCAAATGTCCGGGGACCCTGTGTGATGGCCACACTTGCCAAACCAAGGAATCTTTCCATATTGCTGCCTTTTAAATTTAAGAGTGGGACCTGGGTGCAAGAAATTCAGCAAAATAGGGATGGAAACAAAACAAAGGTAGCAGTAAAAGGCGAAAAATGTAGGAGCCAAATGAAGCACATTTGGTTACTCTAACACCATCTTGCAATATCCCAAATGATTCATTGGCTAAATATAGCAAACTGACTAAATATAGAATATAGTGAAATCAAATCAAAGGACAATGAAGCAGACTTATACAAAAGTTTTAATTTAGTCTAAAAGCAAATTTTGGCCAAGTTGGCATTTGGGTTTCTTGATCATAGGCGAGAGGAATCAGTTTGGAACTATCTGTGCGTTTCAATAAAGCTTCATTCAAGGACACAGGCTCCTTTACAAAAAAAAAAAATACACAGTGAATGCAGGACCTATATGGCTTTAGTTGTGAATTAATGTGCCCAGAATGAAATCTGGTAACTCTCCACCTCCCTGTAAAAAACACCCAGCACAGTATAATTACAGCAGGTTGTTTCTCGCTAGCAAATTGATGATAAAGAAACACTGAAGTGACTTTTTTGACATAATCATAGATATTAGATGTCTGTGAACAAACCATTTGTGCATTTTAAGGATTTTGGAGGCAATTGTAGAAGTCACAAAACACTGTTCAGTACCAAACCTGGTCCATTCTACAAGTCCATTAGGACAGTGGCTTTTGAACTTTTGGAGGATTCCTTAATGAGCAGATCAGTCATTGTGGACAAGCTTGCCTGAAAGATTGCTGAGTCACTGATGCCATCGTGCTCCCTGCCATGTGCAGCTACAGAGGAGCGTTGAGAGCACTCCCAGATCATGTAGGGCAAGAGTAAGTGCTGAGTGATCAATGGTTCTGTGGTTGACAAAGCGGCCTTCCATGAAGGTGGAAAGCTTGAAAACCGCATGGAGAACTTCTGAAACAACAATGGGATATTAGCTCTGCCCAAGGCATGATGGAGAATAGCAATGGCTGGGAAAAGATAGACATAATATTTTACAAGGACAGGAAGGAACACCACAGACAGAATAACTGACACAGGAGAAATAAGGACATAGTTTGAATAAATTGTTTAATGTGTTCATACGAATGGATGTCATTAATATTGCAGTTGTCGTATAAGGGATTGTTATTTTGACTGAAGTGTAATTAAATAAGATTTTGGAACGCAGAAATAAATCATCAAACCATCACTTCTGGCATGCGGGAGGCTACCTAAATTAAATTATATAATTTGGCTTTTGAATGGCTGGGATTAGTAATTGTATTATAATTTGGCATTGTTATAAGGAGGCTATCATTGGATTGTTGTAATTGAAAACTAATAAAAATTATTGTAAAAAACAACAACCCCGCTGCTCGAGGACATCATGGTGATGACCTGTTCAATTGTAATTCATAGAATCATAGAGTTGGAAGGGACCCCAAAGATCATCTAGTCCAACCCTCTGCAATGCAGGAAACTCAGTTAAAGCATCCATGACAGATGGCCATCCAACCTCTGCTTAAAAACCTCCAGGGAAGGAGAGTCCACCACCTCTCGTGGGAGTCTGTTCCACTGCTGAACAGCTCTTACTGTCAGAAAACTTTTTCTAAATGTTTAGCCAGAATCTCCTTTCTTGTAGCTTGGTTCGAGTCCTACCCTCAGAGAAAATAAGCCTGCTCTATCTTCCCTTAAGATATTTGAAGATGGCAATCACATCTCCTCTCAGTCTCCTCTTTTCCAGACTAAACATACCCAGCTCCTTCAAGCGCTCCTCATAAGGCTTAGTTTCCAGACCCCCTTGGTCATTTTGGTTGTCTTGGCATAGCACACCTCCCTGGGATGAGCTGTGAGACAAAAAGCCACCTTGGGGGCAGGAGCAGGCCACAACCCACATTACAGCACTTGATGGGCGGTGTGTGTGTGACAGGCTGAGAGCCACCTCTGTCTCTGCAAGGCCAGGAACCTCCCTTGGGACTTAAGCTCATCGCCCTGGTTAAGATGCCCCTTTGGGGAGCATGGCTGGGAGACCCCTGTCTCCTTCTGGACTGCCCGCAAACCACGTTGCCATTCCCTGCAAGCAGACTGTTGCCATGGCCAGGCTGGTGGCCTGATTCCTGCCCCATCACTGCCCATTCCCCGCTTGTGGGATGCTCTCCTCAGGGAAGGTTGTCTGATGTCATCTTTAGATGCCAGGCAACAACTTTCCTGTATAACCAGGCCTTGGGCTTCTAACTATCTGTGTCCTTTCAGAAGTTGGTGGGTTGTTTTTCTATATTCCCTCTATCCTGCTTTTAATGTATCTATGTGGGGTTTCATTTGCTTGGTTTT
This sequence comes from Podarcis raffonei, assembly GCF_027172205.1. Lineage (NCBI taxonomy): Eukaryota > Metazoa > Chordata > Lepidosauria > Squamata > Lacertidae > Podarcis > Podarcis raffonei. Next base: position 28,889,241 of record NC_070606.1, read on the forward strand.
AAGTCACTTTAGGTTGCCCTGGCCAGGATAATCCAACAAAAAATAGTAATACATAAATATATAACATATATAAATGAAATCTCTTGCTTGGTGCCTTTCGCTGCGTTCCAGAGGCCCTGGGCTCCAAGGCAGACTGCTTCCCCAGTGTGCCTCTGGAAGTAGCCAGCTGCCCTCCATTCCTAGCCAGACAGCCTTGCCACCCTTGCCCAGGGTGACCCCCTACGAGATGGCCGGGTGCAGAGTAGGGCCAAAGCCACCTCTGTGTCTGGCTAGGGGCCGCCTCTCACTCCTCCCCTTGAGGGTCCTGCATTGCTGCCAGCAGTTGGGTGGCCCAGGTCTGCACCTGAATGGGGAGTGGCATCTGAGCCAGGCAGAGAGTGGAGAGACTGGATGGGAGAGGAAAGGGAGAAGTGCTCCAGAAGGACAAGCGGAAGCAGGGGCAGGAAGTGTGCACAGCTCAGAGAAAGAGGGGGGCAGGGGGTCCCCTGCTCAGTTTTAATTGTCATTGCTGATATGTAATTGTTTTAATATATGCGATTTAATAATTCAATATTTGCAGCTCTCTTTTGATAATCACAGGATGATCTTTCAAAGATGACATAGGTGGCAGAGAAGCTAGCTGGAGAAAGCATTACAAATGGAGGAACAATGTTTGGGAATCGTGGAGATGGCACCTAAGAGGAGATCCAAGGAAGTAAAGGGATGCTGGGAGGCTAGACAGCTCCTCCAGCCCACTAACTAAATTGGCAAAGAGATGGTGGAGGAAAAAGCCATTTTGTGCTCCCCAAGTATCCATTGGCGAGGACATTTTAACTGCACAAAAAGGCTGTAATCTATTATTCACACCAATTCATCGATTGACGCTTGCAGCCCTAGCTGCAAATGATAAGTCCCTCTCCTCTGCTGGAGCAGCTATAATATCTGAAATTATCCCCCCTGAGAACCTGTGTGAAAAATCCTCTTTGCATTATTATTAATTGTGGTGGTGGTGGTGGTTGCTCCCACAAAAGTAGCTCAGTGTGGCTTACATACTATTGGGGGTCATCTGTCCATATTTTAAAAGCTTCAGAGACTTCCACTGAAATCAATAGCACTTGGATGTGCCTGACTCTGGCTGCATTGTGCTCGGTGTCCCTCATCCGTCAGGACTGGCGTGTTACTTCAGCATTTTCTCCCTACCAGGCTAGAGCAGCTCCCAAGGCATCTGAATGTCTTGAGCTTGCCGTTTTAAGGACTGCTGAGGTTGTGAATTGCAAATACCCCAAGTCGCCGTCAAAATGCCAAGGCATGGGAACAGTTGTCCTGTGATGGGTCAGTACAGTCATGATGACAGCAAACAGTCCTAGGGCCCAGCAGGACCCCTCCAACTACTGCTGCATCCCCCTCCCACAGACATATCCTGATTGTGCGTCCTCTTTTGATAGCACCAAAGTCTTCTGTCCCATTGAAAGAAGAGTCCCATTGAAAGAAGAGTCTCTAAAAGCATTTTTTTAAAAAAAAACACACATTTATTTTGAAGCAGATTCAAAGTCAAGCAAGAGGCAAAAGCATTTATTCCCCCAATGATTCCTTTGTATTTGTATGATTCCTTTAAGGATCACAATGTGCCCCATTATGTCGAAATAGTAGTCAAAATGCAAGGACATTATCTTTTTTCTCCCCTTTAATTAGATTGATATCCTCCCTCAATGGAAGCTTCCATACATTCAAACTGTACCATGAAATCCTCAAGAGCAAATCCCATACCGACAAAACGTTTTAAGCATCACGAAGTACAAAACTGACCGCAAGGGGGCAAGATATAGGGTGGGTGGCAGAGCTCTTAAATAAATGCTTCTTGATAGGTTCCAAAGCAAACCCAGTTAGTTCCTCTTTCTGAAGGAAAGGTCAGGCTGGGGCTGAGGTGGACCTCCTTAGGGAAAGAGTTCTGAAGAACTTGGACCACAATGAAGATGGGCCCTGCAGTGTCCTTCCCTCGCTGACACGGATGACAGTACGTTAATGAAGAAAACTCTTTGAACCAAACGAGATACTATCTCAGCAACAGGAAGGTCCCAGCCAGACGTTTGCTTTGATAGCATGGGGTATGTGGGCAAAGTGGACTTACAGGGGAGGGTCAACGGGCAGAAGGGGGTTTTCCTCCCAAGCATTGTCTCCTTAACAGGACACTGGCACTAAGCAAGTGTTTCTCCCCAGCTGGGATCATTTCCAGGTTTGGAACGTAATTATAAGAGTGGAACCTTTTTTATATACAGTCGTACCTCAGCTCCAGAACGCCTTGGGTGTTGAACGTTTTGGCTCCCGAATGACTGAAAACCGGAAGCGAGTGTGTTCCGGTTTTTGAACATTCTTTCAGAAGCCAAATGTCCGACAGGGCGTCTGTGGCTTCCGAATGGCTGCAGGAGCCGATCAGAAGCCACGCTTTGGAAGTCAAACGTTTCAGAAGTCGAATGGACTTCCAGAACGGATTCTGTTCAACTTTTGAGATACGACTGTATATAAAAACTGAGCATTTGTGCATGAGCTTGCAGAAGAGAATCAGTGGCCAAGGAATTTTCCCCTGAAATTGACTCCCTACCCCACCATGAGTGAAACATGGGCTTGGTAGCACCATGTTCCCTTTATAGCATGGGGCACCCTTGATCCTGTGCACGTTTAATCAGAAGAATGTCTCGCTAAGTTCTCTCTCTCAAGAAAACATCCATAGGATTGCAGCCTTAGTTAAGCTGGGGAGAAGAAACAAGCCTCGCAGTCTTCAGAAGAACAGCAAACAAAGCCTCAGCAGTGAGCCCATTATGACTCTGACTAATCAAGAGAGAAACCACCTGCAGGAATAGCCTCTTTTCTGTTTCCTCCCAACAGGAGCGTCCGAATGATGATTAATCACTGAATAAACTGAAGAACTGACAACAAAATAATGCCCAAGAGAAAGCAGAGATGGGGACAGAGCAACAGGCGCCATGTGGTCCTCGCACGGGTGGGTGGAGCAGCCAGAGAAGATGGATGGCCCTCAAAATGCATGACACTTGAGTATCTTAAATGGGAAGGTAAAGCTACTCACACCGTCAAGGAAATAACACCCATTCAGGTTGACACACTTCAATTGTCCAAAACTTTTTCTTTTCATTTTTTTTGGAAAAAGAATCTAATAGAGGGGCAGCTTGGAAAGAAAATCTGCTAATGAGAGTTTTTAATTGGACTTCTATGCCTGATCATAACTGAAATAAGAGATACTGTAAATGACAGCTTAATCCATTATCGCAAAAGGCACCGCAAAGGCTTTGTTGATTATATTCGCAGATTAGCCTAACTATGTCCCTACTAATTTGAGAAGCGATGAATCATGGGGTTCAAACGGGGCTCAGATGAGTCAATTATTCTAAACAGCGATATCAAAAGCTCATATTTTCTACACCAAGGAATCAAGCAAGTTATGTTCAACAATGAGCCAAAATGAGCTTTATTGCACATCCTCAATTGACCAAGTCATTAGCAACACGGAAGAAGCTTTTGCTAATTTTTCAGTATGTTCAGTATCTTCTTGCCCCCATGGAATCCCTTCTGGCAAGGATTTATTAACTTGAAAAACATTTGAAGGAAAACAAGCTTACTGCTGTCGGCTGGAAACCGGCCTATGGTTACTTGTTGCTGAGTTACTGCAAGTATTTTTTTATTTTGTCACTTTGAAATAAAGAAGGAAACTCTGACACAACTAAGCACATTTCCTTATAATTCTCCAACACTTGGAATTGGGGCATATGCACAATGCATTAATCTTTCCTTTTCTCGTGGGTGGGTGGGTGTTCACTTCCCAAACTATCACTTAAGTTACTGGCAGTTTAGGGTGTGTGAAAGATTTGGCTTTACAACTCAGCCCTAACCAAGTTTATGCAAAAGCATGTCTCACTAAGTTCAATGGTCTGAGGACTCCCCAAAGGTATTGGATTGGACACAGGATGCCACACCAATTTCAGATGTAGGGCTGCAGGGTGATTTTGAGAAGATCCACAAAATTCAGAAGATCCACAAAATTCAGAAGATCCACAACAGAGAAGATTCTTTGGGGTTGTCAAATTTTGGCCGTGCACAAGGCACCACACTACAAAATATTACCATCTGGCTGCACCAGATGGACCCTTGGGTTACTCCACATAAAAATCCATTAGTCCTGCTGAGGAATTGCTTTTCTATAATTGGAGGAATTAAAAAAACCAGAGGTTCCACACACCACTTAATATAGTGCTATAGTATAGCACAGCGCCCTTTCCCATGGTCCAGGTTCTCCTGTAATGTTAATATACAAGTAAGCCCCACTCAGCAAAGGTCCTTTCCAATGGCAATTAAAGACTTCCTGTTTACTTATTATTTTAATTGATCAAATTTGTATACTGCTCTTCATTCAAAGATCACAGGGCGGTTCAAAACATATGCAGCCAGTTGTCTGGATTCTCTATAAAAAGAGAGGGAAGAAAGCATGGCAATCACAGAAAAAAGGGCAAATGTGGAAATAACATTGGTTTGATCTAGTAGGGCTCTTTGTCTGTTCTTAATGGGACTTGCTTCCTAGTAAGCATGCCTGGGGCAATGCAGCCACAGACTGCATGACGATTGCTTTTTGGAGGTCCACGATCTATGACAAGCACATACCCAGGAAGGTGCCATAATGTGCTGGTCCATTTATAGGCAGTATTAAAAATCATACTAATATTATTATTAGCATGCCTCACTCTGCCTAATGGAATGGCCAGCTTTATCATCCATTTCCTTTCACCATAAGCTTGCACACACTTGTTTGCCTGATATTAGGGATCAAATGAAAGACTTGCAGAAGCAGCTCTCTAGTTTTCCTCACACTGTCTTTTGGTGACAAGGAAAAGGGAGAAACTTGTTTTCTTCTTAGCACCACCACCAGGTGATTCCAAAATACAGTGGTACCTCAGGTTAAGTACTTAATTTGTTCCAGAGGTCTGTTCTTAACCTGAAACTGTTCTTAACCTGAAGCACCACTTTAGTTAACGGGGCCTCCTGCTGCTGCCACGCCGCCGGAGCACGATTTCTGTTCTCATCCTGAAGCAAAATTCTTAACCCGAGGTAATATTTCTGGGTTAGCGGAGTCTGTATCCTGAAGCGTATGTAACCTGAAGCGTATGTAACCTGAGGTACCACTGTAAATATAATGAAATGGTGAAAATTGATGCATTATTATCAGTGCTTTTTTTCTAAAAAAAGGTTTAGGGGTTCTCTCATTTTCCAACTCATATTGCAATACTGCCCCCCAATGAGGCCAAACTTAGATTCACAAAATGTTTAGGGGTATGCGTCCCCCCCCATGTCCCGTCCCCCCAGAAGAAAGCACTGATATTATTCTTATTCTATCCTTCACCCCAAGGTCCCAGGGCAGGTCACTCCAACAAAACCCAACACTACAGCACAATATTAAAAAGTTTAAAACAACTTACAGAAATAAGGTGGGTGGTAAAAATATACACATCAAAGGTCAAAAGCGAAGCTAAAGGGGGAAGCTTACACACACATAAAAAATGCCTTGCTTATGGAACGCTGCTGCTTTATGATGTAACATTGCTTCAGACTCATTGTTGGCAGGACTGGGAAGATGGCAGCCTCCCTGGCCAGTGATGGGCCACAGTTTTTTCTCCCACAATGCCTCTGGATAGCATTGTTCCATGTAAGGCAATGTGGAGTAATTTAGAAGGACTCTACATGCTGTTTGTGAGGGCTGGTAATAAGAGAGAGGTGGGAGGCCAGCAAGTCCATCTGCATGTTTCTTCTACCTGGCAGCTTTGCTGACTTTGAAGCCTGTGAATTTCCTGAGGACTGAGAAGTCAGGAGAATGGTCACCTCTGACTTACTAACTTTCAGACAAAAATGATAACTTCTGTTCCTCTTAAGTACTATCCCATGCATATCTACCCAGAAGTAGGCACCATTAAGTTCAATAGGATTTACTCCCAGCTAAATTATAGGAGTCAAGTCTTAATGGGTGTCCTATTCTTTCAGCTCCCTTGCTAGTTCTTTTTAATAGGATTTGCAGACTGATTCGGAGCACTTCACGTATGTGAGCAAGCTAGTTCTCTCTCTCCCTCCCTCTCTCTCTCTCCACAGATCCCTCTCAGTACAGGACAATGGGAAGAGAACTGGACTGTGCACAAATATGTGGGATTTCCATGATATTGGAAATAGCTGGAGGCTATCTACACATATGTCGCTTGGTTCATATTGAGGTTTTCCATGTAATTCTGTACCCAGAAGGTGTTAAATGGAACAGAAGTGGGGAAATCACACCACTTCTAACATGTGAGCACAGTTCATCCATTTGATTGACTGAAATACAGTACTAACCAATCTGTCCTTACTTATGTATTCGGACCTTTGTTACTAAATAGATGGTTAAGATGGCAAGTGTTTTTGTTTTGTTTTTTGCATTACCAATAAGCTATTTTGTTGTAAAAACAGGGAAGAGCTGTAGTGGTTCTTTCAGTATATAATTAGACCCTTCATTTCCTCTACATCTTTTTTTCAAGACCTCAATGGAAACCAATATTCTAAAAAGAAAAGGAATAGTGGCATCAGTCTGGAAAGGCATGGATAGAGCCTTCCCACTCCAAATAATGAAGATCATCTTGTGCTTTGTTCTTTTTCTTTTTAAAAAGAAATCTATGGGTTGGAGATTGATGCCTTTTAGGATAATGCACTGCAATCACCATTGCAAAAAAATAAAAATAAATAACAGCTTCTTTTTAGCCCAATCCCTGCATGTGGCAGGATATTGGTGGAACTCAGCAAACTGTGGTGTTAATGTTCAACCAGGTACAGCGCTGGCTGCAAATCACTCAGGAAAGGAGAAAGATCGGCTTGACATTTCCAGCACTCCGGCCTTTTTAGCTATGCATGTAAGCTCCTTGTAAGCTGCCATGTCTAATTAGCCGCTGAGGCATTCTGTCTTCATTGGATGCCTCGGCTGCGATTAGGGAAAGTGGATGAGGGCCCTGCTGCAGATTGTGACAAAGCACCGGTTGATGCTGCTACATGATGTCCTGCAGATGAAGTCCAGACACTTTCGACTAATCATCAACTTTTCCAGTCCTATTAACAGCAATTATTCGGGGGGGGGTGGATTGTGGGAGCTGGGAAACAGCATATTTTAACACTGCCTTTCATCTGCCGTCCCAAGGCAGAGAACACAAAAATAGGCAAAGGAAGCAATTTAAGCAATACAGATAAGTAAACATCGCTGGAACAATAAAGCGCCGCAGTGATTTAGAGCAAATTTAAAACATAATAGCAGATAGATGATAGATAGATAGATAGATAGATAGATAGATAGATAGATAGATAGATAGATGATAGATAATATTTTTAAAAGGTTTGGGTTGTGTGAGAAATAGCTTGGCATCTAAACCCTTAAAACAAACACAGATGCCACCACCAGAAAAATCCTAAGAAAGTATATGGCAATCGGATTTATACACAACTTTTACTGTTGCCTACAATTTCAGATTGAATTTTTCACACCATCACTATAGTTGCTCCCTTTGTGGCATCCAGTGAGTTGTGTTCCTAGGGATTTGCTAGGTTGGCCCATGCCAAGGGTGCAGACCCAGGGGGTGTGCAAAAATTTCGCCTTTCCACTCTGGCTCAGAGTGGCTAGGAGCCCACCTGCCCACTCCATAGGCTGCTCCCCCACTGCTCTGGGCAGTTGGGTGAGGAGCTCAGACTTCTCTGGGTACTTCGGTGAAGGAATCCAATTGCTGGTATGAGCTGTTGCAGCTACCCTGCAGGGCCCCCTCCCCAGTCAGCCAGCAGCACTATTAGAAGTGTGAGTGGAGTGCCCAGTGAGGCTCAGACAGAAGAAAGACTTTGGGAAATGATATATAATGAGATGAAAAAAATGTTTTCAAATACATTTTCCCCAAAACCAGAGGTATTCCTTTTGGGAATGGTACAGATGGAAGTTGGCCCAAAAATGGCAGGTGAGGTCCCTAATAAGGAGGAATGGCAATTAAAAATGATAGAATATGCAGAGTCAGCAGGTCTAACAAGTAAAAAAAGAGAGCAAGAAGATCGAGTATACAAAGAGGAATGGAAACTTTTTGTGGAGTATATGGAAAATAACTGTAAAGAAGTGAAAATGCTAGCAGGATTAAGGTAAATTCAACAGTATAACATATAATAAAGGAAGAATAAGGGGAGAAAGTGAACCAAATATATATATAAGAATATGCAGGGATGGTGGGAAAATCAAAGGAACCAGGTAAGGGGAAGAAGGGAAGTTGTTGAATGTTTTATTATAAAGAAAGATATTAATGGTGGAAAGGTATATTTGAACGTGAATGTGATTTTGGAAATGGTAATACTGAAATATATAAATATATAAAACAGACAGAAGAAAGACAGAGAGCGGGCAAGAGTTGTGGGAGAAGGAAAAAGGAAGGGAGGGAGGAAGACGGAAGAAGGGAAAGCAGCAAGTGGAGGCAGGGCAGAAGGCAGGGAGGCAGGCGAACAGATGGAGGGAAGGCAGAGCGGACCCAACCTCAATGACCGTGGAGGAAGTCATTGGTGGAGCGCAAAAGGCACTGAAAAGCAAACATGAGCTTCTGGTCCATGGTCTCTCCTGGCTTCTGAGATGCTGGCACAGCTCCTTGACAAAGGTGCAAGGGAGGACCAATCCAATACAGTTCAGCAGTGGCAGATTCAGGTACTATGGCGCTTTGTGAAACGCCAAAATGTGGTGCCCCCACCAGCCCTCATACGTTAGGTAAGGAGGCAGGTGGCTTTAGCAAGGAGGTGTGAGGTTCTAACAGAGTCCTAGAGCGCTCTCACCTCCTTCCCCAAACTGAAAAAGCTCTAACTAGGTTTTGGGAAGTAGGCAGGAGGACTCTAGGGCCCTGTCAGCACCTTACGCCTCCTTCCCCAAGACCAGTGCTTTGCTTACTGGGCTTTGAGAAGGTACACCCTCGTCTCACCTCCCAGTGCATGTGAACTGCTCTCACAGCTCTAAATCTGTCCCTGCACAAGGGAACCTCGGCAGGCCTCTGAGTCCAGCACCTGAGTTTTTTGTGTGACTTTTCTTGCTGGTTTGGGGGCCACAGATACAGAGGAGAACAGTGATGGTTACTGAGTTGCAAAGAAGGGGTACTTGGAGAGAAAGTGAATGGGTACAAGGGAAAAGAATTGGGTTGTAGGCAGAGGATGAAGAATGAGGTCCAGAACTAGGGGACAAGGAGCCAGACTGTGATCAAAATGGCTCCATCTTGGCAATGAAAAGAAGAGCTACCCTCCTTGCCACTTGTGTAGGGAAATCATTGAAGAACACGCCTGAGCTGCAGATCAACAGTGGTAATGGTGAGGTAGTCATCATTTTAAAAAACAATGTCACAAAAGCTATTCCGATGCTGTCAGTCCTAAGACTAATTAGTTTCCATCAAAGCAACAGATTATCTGTTCATGTTGTCCACCAGGTCATTACAATGAGCAACCAATACAGACAAATGGTATCTAATCTCTTCTGCTCTTCCTTGGGACTGATGGATGGTTATAACATCGCCAATATTATAAGGCAGAAAAATTATGCTGACATTTAGAAGCCAAAGCTCCGAAAGATAAAACTAAGTACAAAGCACGTCCAGAACCATAAAAAACGGAGCGAGGGAAAGAAATAGCTCACGACAAATAGAACCGAGAAGTGAGCGGCAATTAAGCAAAAGGAGAATTATATAAGGGAAAGGCTATACCTTGTGGGTGGCAGGCAGCTCAATTAATTATATCACAACAGGGGAAATCTAGGCATTTCCATGAAACATTATTAAAAGGCATATTGACTTAGCTTTCTTTACATGTTATGCCTTCAAAAACGACAAAAGGATTTCCTTGGTATTGATTTTGTTTCCGGACTCGGTCGACTTAAGAGGCACACGGTCTCACACAATGAGAGATAGCTGTGTAGTAAATGAGATGGAGAAACGAGGAACTGCAGTTGCTTATGGGTCGTATTGACCAGCGTTGATGCATCATAGCCTCCTTCCATTTAGCTTTTGTTCATCTTGCCTGTCGAGATAATGTTAAGGCACAACTAAGGTTGCTCTATATTAGAATGCCCAAGCTTATATTTTAGCTGCTGCTCTGAAAAACGTTTGGAAAAGATCTATGTCTTCCTGCCTCTTTTGCAGCATACCAAGGATATAGTGGGCTTTTAGGTCTGGCTGACATAAGCCTGCAACTCTGCCACTTTTATGGAAAATTCTGGCTTTCTATGCTCATTGCTAGGGGTACCCAACGTGGTGCCCTCCAGCTGCAGTTGGACTCCCAACTTCCATCAGCTGCAGACATTGTGGTCAACAGACAGCAACATCTGGAGGGCACAGTGTTGGCTATTGCTGCTCAACATATTATTATTATGATTATTCCATTCAAAAACTGATAACTATCTGAAAGCTCTCAGCACAGTTTACAAGAGATAGATACAGAAGAATATCTATATATAAACAAAATAAATACAATAAAGTACAATAAAAACTTGTTTCGATTTGCATAAAAACAAAATACATAATAACCATACACATAAACACAATATACAAATAAATAAATATACAAATAAATAAATAAATAGTGTAGTGCAATGCAGTAGTGCAAACCTGCAGTTCAACAGTATCAAGGGATAAATGATGTAGGAGCTCTGCATGTTGAATGAAAGTGCTTTCGGTTTCTGCAAACACTGAAATCAGTGGCTAACCTGTGCTTAAGTCCATGCTTAAGTTTGTTTGCTCTTTCTCAAATAAGAGTGGCATCTGAAGTGGTGTACAAAACCCCCTGGGTCCCCCATTGCTTGGGCACAGGACCCAGACAGGACCCCCCTCCCTGGGTTAGTGCCTAGAACAGGAAAACACACTAGAAGTCCATTCTTTCCCTCAAAGAATTCTGGGCACTGTAGTTTATCTTTCATGGAGCTTTGATTCCCAGCAAACCTTAACAAAACTACAGTGTCCAGAATTCTTTGAGGAAAGGAACGTGCTTTGAGTGTACTTCACAGAAATGTGCTTTAAAGGTACAGCCTCAGTGGTTCCCCTGAAGACCTCGCTGATAAAGCAGGGGTATAAGGAATCAGACGACCCTTCAGGTGTTCTGGACCCAGGTTGTTCACACCCTTGAACTTGGCTTGATAGCATATGGGCAGCCAGCTGTGGCACTCTTTTATGCCTCAGAGAAATGAGCTTGGTCTGGATTCTGAATTTGCTCCAGAATGCTCAATAGCCAAGTAAACCAGAGCCTCGCTTTAGTATGGGAGTGCAGCGGGATTAGCAAATCTTTGCTCAAAAATTATTATCAGTGTTTCATCCTGCACAGGGTGTGATGTCAGCTGATGGTTAACACATTCACCTTGCCCATAGGAGACATCCATGGTGGAGCTATACTACAAACTTGTGTCTATTTTATAACAGTTCAACTGCCTTGATGCTTTCCCCCCACAAGAAGGCAAGAGGTGTGGTGAGTTCTTCTTTTAGATATCCCTAGCTCCCCTCATAAAACTAGAGTTCCCGGGGGTCCATAGGCAGAGGGAAGGTCAGATGAATGTAGTTATGAATGTAGCTTTGCCTTCAGAGTTTCATGAAGCTGCCTGCCCTCCTTCAAGACCTGAAAACTCTCTCCAAAATTATAAAGCAATGTTAGAGAAGAGCTGCTAGAATTAGATGTGATAGATATATATTAAACCACAGCACTCGGCGAAATCGAATAAATGTATATCCAAATGTCATTAGCCAAGGGAATCTTGTCATTCACCTAGATGAATGAAGAAGGATATTCAATTTATATCAAACTAAGTTACTGTTCATGGACATAATGCACCACAATCTTTTGCTGCACAAGCCATACTGAACTGAATAGGAGTCAAAACTTCAAAACATACACAAACACACATGATGGGCAGGGATGCTCAAGGAATTCACTCACTCCACATTTTAAAGCAAAGTAATCGGATCTGGCAGCACCTCCCAGGCTAATATGGAACACTATTTCTCTGGATTTCACACTTCCCTAAATGTTTTATTTACCTACTTGCATTTATGAAGTGATCCAACAGCTGCCTGGAGAGTGTTTTATTTCTCTCCCTGAGTATTAAACCAAAAATGGGGAACTTTTATCAAACCAAAGGGGAAGTTCCCTTTGGGGTGGTGGTGTCACATACCACTGGGAGACAGTGCCAGAGGCAAAAAAGGTGGAACTCCACTGTGCTAGATAACAAGAACCCTTGAATTTGGTTCAGTGCATTCAACAATGAGGCAACACAGAATATTCATACAAATTAATAGGACTTTGACCCAATGTTTCCAGGCTGCCAGGCACTCTCATCACCAGTGGAGGGGTATCTCAATTTGGCTTTCAGCATTTAAGGGTCTGCTGTTTGTTCAGAATCTTTGTCAAACAAAAGGCTTAATCCCAACCCCAACCCCTGGTCTGTGATTCAGTTTTGTTTGCACACATGGTATACTTTTGCCAAAAAAAAAAAATTAAAAATAAATAAATTCAAAGTGTGTGCATGGTTTGCCTTACAGGATTGGATTCAACTAGCTGGTTGGATTCAGCTAGTGGAAGCCTGTGCCAGGACTTCTGTTAGCACAATGGGGCTTTCCCTCCTTTTGTTCCCCCTCTGGTGCCCCCAAATTGGCAAGCAGAGGGGGGCAATCATTCCACTGGGCAAGCAGAAATGCTTGAGCTTGCAGCACACTTGCAACAGTACAACCTCGAATTCCTCCCGCTGTCGACATCTCAGCACTGAGCCAAACCATGAATTATACATGGCCAAACTAATTTCATTTATTCATTCGACTTCTCAGCCTCCATAAAAACCCATCTTCTATATGGTTTCTGCTGTAAAATGTATATTGGTAATAATGACCGGGCTTGGCAGTTTAGATCTTATTTGCGCAATATTTTAAATGGTTGCATGCAGGCTTCAATGCAAGGACACTGGGTTTTCTACACCAGTACCAAATTCTAGTCCTTGTTCTGCCTGTCACATAACCATAGTTTCATTTCTCATAGCCGTGACACCTTGGCTGGTAACAGTTGTGCCATAGACATCTCACCGTCCGCTGTAAAGTAGCAGCAGCTAGAAACTGAATGACATTCAATTAAAATGATATTAGCAGTTCAGGACTGATTTTGTTTAATTTACTCCTACTCAGATGTAAAAACATTAGTGACTTTTTAAATTGGACCTCATAATGTCTCACTCCCACTCAGATGCAATGAAATTAAAGACTTTGGTGGCTAAATACCGCTTAATTTACTCCTACCCTTCTCTAACGACATTAAAGATGCTTTGGGGTAGATATTGTTTCCAATCATTTTTATTCAAAGGAAATCTGAGCTTATTGGTAGCATTATTAAGCATATAATGAAATCACCCAAGAAATGTATCTATACAGGAGGGGATAGGTGGCTACCCGTAATATTAAAAAGCAATAATTCCTTTCTAATGCAGGGATATTAAAATATATTTCACAAATTTCTGCAAACTTTACAGCTGGCCACAATCTATTTCAGGGATAAATATAACTTTGAATATGTGATATTCATTCAAGGTATTTATAGGTACCGTATTCTTCAAACAGCTGCCCTCCACTACCCTGGAAAAGCATTACAGCTGGGGATGTAGAGATTCTAACGTTGCTGGAAATTACAGCATTAGGATCTATCCTTTCCAACTTCAGATGAAGAGCTGGACTTGATTTGAGTAAAGATGTTCAGGGCATCACTGCAAAAGGAGGCTGGCTCATTATGGGAAATGGGTCACTGCCCCATCAACCTTAGCCTGCCCTCATCCTGCTTCCACCTGCCTGCCTTCTTACTTGCATCCTTTCTGGGGGTGGCACTGGCTGTCAGCCTCCTCCTTCTTAGTGTCAGTTTTGCCCTGGTAGAACTCAGCAGGGAAGCGGATGGGGACAAAACTAGAATTAGTTGTCTCTGCCTGTCATTGGCTCTGGCTCCACCTACGACTGGCCTCTCTGCCTTCCACTCAATACTCCTCAATGGGCAACAGCCACCTGTTGCGCAGTTGGGGGCCTTAAATGAGAGAGTGTGTTTTTATTGTAGAACACATTCTTTTCTACTGTCCATTGTACAACCAGCTATGCAAACGCATGCTATCTCCTTTTTTGGGTAGTCTAACATCACGGCACAATGAAAATATCAGATTCTATCTTCAGGTACGTAGCTGTGTTGGTCTGATGCATATTATATTAAAAAATAAATATAATTGTCTAGTAGCACCTTAACTGTCATTCAGAGACCAACTAAGCTCTTGGTATGCGCTTTCGTGTGCATGCACACTTCTTCAGATTCTATCTGTCTGACATTAACCTGGAAGTAACTGCAAGGGTGGCTGTGCTTTTGTTAATAGTATCTCTTAGAGTGGTGAATGGAACTATTTAACAAGAAGAAAATCCAATGAAAATCCTCATTACAGTAATACCTTGGTTCTCAAATGCCTTGGTACTCAAACAACTTGGAACCCAAACACTGCAAAACCGGAAGTAAGTGTTCCGGTTTGCGAACTTTTTTCAGAAGCTGAACATGCTCCGTTTTGAGTGTTACGCTTCTGATTTGAGTGCCACATTTCCATTTTGAGTGTTACACTGAGATCTGTCTGTTTTTGCTTTTTTTGTTTTGCTTTTGCAGCTTTTTTTGTGACTGTGTGGAACCCAGTTCAACTATTGACTGATTGATTGTGACTGCAGTACATTGTTTATTGCTTTCATTTTACAGATCAATGGTCTCGTTAGATAGTAAAATTCATGTTAAATTGCTGTTTTAGGGGTTTTTTTTAAAAAAGTCTGGAACGGATTAATCCATTTTGCATTACTTTCTATGGGAAAGAGCGCCTTGGTTTTGGAACACTTTGGTTTGGAACGGACTTCCGGAACAGATTAAGTTTGAGAACCAAGGTACCACTGTATTACATATTTTACATGGCTGTCTTTGTATATATTTTAAATTTTTATATATGGATGTTTTATGATGGCCTATATTCGTAATGCCAAATAAAAGTTTGGCAAAGTATGCGAAGTAAGTTTCTATTGTATTACGAAATCTCTTTGAGATGCTTCAGAGGAAGCGATTCGTGAATTAAATTTGTCCATTTATCCTTTTAAAGAAAAGGACCTAAAGCTACAGCAATAAGCATATGTATATGGTCAATTGTATTACAATAAGGATAGCCAATTTGTCACTCTCCAAATGTTGAGGCTATGATTTTTTTATTGTCCTTGTATTTCATGTAAAGGGAGACCAAAACTGTGAGGCAGCTGCTGAGGAGTTGACATAGTATTCAAGGGCAGTCCCATGTAGACAGGGCAGTGCAATAATCCAAACTGGACATGGAGCGCAGAGGCCACATCGCTTCTTTCCAAAAGGGGCCAAAATGGGAGAACCAGCTGACACTCCTGGCCACCTGAGCCTCATGAGGTAGTGTTGGACCCAAGACTACCCCCAAGCTAAGGACCTTCTCCTTCCAAGGGAGAGCAACCTGGTCCACAACCTGGTCTTTTCACTTCTCGGACCTGAGAACTCAGAACAAACAACACCTCTATCTTACAAAAATGCTACTTCAGTTTACTAGGTAACACCCAGCTCACCCACCAAAGCTTTCAGGTATATTTTCACACCAAGTTAGAAGAGAAATGAAGGGCCAAACGGCATGTGAAATGAGTGATGGACCTCCGCAGAGGTACTTTCAGTCAGGATCTTAGCAGGACCCTTTGCCCTTCTACTGTGAGCACATTTCAGACTGGGACTCCTGCACCTGCAAATAAATAAATAAATCCCAAAGTTCCCAGAACTTTAATTCCACTGCCGCCCCCCAAAGCCCTCAGTGAATTATTGACTAATTCATTGTGCTTTCCACCCTGAGTTCAAGTAGCTCTGAGCTTCTCAAAGACATGAAATTGGAGTAGTAATTGCAAGTTTAAAAATAAATCAACGTTGACTAATGCAATCATCTGTGCCCCACGTTGAACGTTCAGAGCACATACTTAAGGCTTTGTCCATACAGATGATGAAGCTCTTATATCATTGCAGACTAGCTGATGGCTGAAGAAAAAGCATGATACAGAGCAGCAGGAAATGCACAGATTCTATTGAATTTCACAAAAGGGCAACTGTGTTCTGATGCGGAACATTCTTTCATTATTATGAATACACAGGAGTGCCAACTTGAATAAAATATTGGGGGGGGGCAGGTAAGCTCTGCCCCGAATAATCAATCACAATTTTGGTGTGTGCACACCATTTGAATGGCAATGCCTATCAACTTGGGGGGGCAGCCCCCTCAAATATTTTATGGGGCCCCCAAAGGGACCTCAACCCCTACGAATTGGCTCCTACGGGACTACATGAAAGCTGCTTTAGCTACTATTCTTCAAAATTCAGGACAATGCCACAAATAAATTATCCCACAAGACTGTTTTACTGATGACTTCTTTCCTGAGTCACTTCTTTCTATCCCCCCGCTCCACTTTTAACTACGAGAAAATTTACCGGAGTTCTCTTGGGCACAGCAGACTTTTGTTAACTATTAAAAAGCAAGATAAAACATACATATACACACACTTCCTTTATGTAGGAATAGCTGCTGGCTGCTTGTTCTATTAATTTTATTTAAGGATGGGCAGCAGTGGCAGAATTCAGGCTCTCAAATTTCAGCAGTGCCCTGTGTGACACTAAAACTCATCCCCCGCCTCTCATACTCTGTTCTACAGCGTTGCTGTGGTGCCCCCTCGTGTGCAGTGCCCAGGGCGGCTGAACCGGTTGCTCTACCCTGAAACCACCTCTGATGGGCAGGCATCAATCCATATTTGGATTCTTCCTTGCATGCACTGTATGGGATGTAGGTAGGGAAGACATCTGAACTTCTATATCAGCCTTGATGGTGGTTCTTGCCCTTACTACCACCGCCACTTTCTGCTACACTTAAAAAAAAGGCGTTCATGAATCAGCTGAAAATCTCGGTTCATAGACAGATGACGTGTTTTCTTCAACTGAACAGCAGTCCACGGTTACGAATGCCAAACAGGAAGAGCCCATCTGTGGAAAAACAAGCCTCTTCAGCCAAAAGAATGAATAATGATAATGTGTGGGATGTGCTTTGTGTGCAGCAAACTCGGGGAAGATATTTCTATGAACAGCTATTTGATAACAATTGAAGAGGCTTTGGTGTTCTTACTCACCTCCCACAGACCTTTGTAACAGCAGCCTGGCAAAAGATATGTCTAGCAGGAAAGATTCCTTTGCCGTACAAATTTTCAGATATTATAATAAGGAGACTTGATACGCATCCAAAGCACAACATGCCTTTCATTCTTTTGCAATTTGCGGTGAACTAAAACATAAACCTTGGGAATTAAACAACACAAATATTTTGTTCTTTTATGGGTCATGTTAACTTTCAGCTGCCAATTTGAGATCCACCTGAGAGCAACTCCTGTTGAACTCAGCGGAGCTTACTTCTGAACAGACATGTCGGCCAACAAGAATAAAACATTAATTATATTCCCTTCAAGTTAGTTAAAGGTAAAGGTACCCCTGCCCGTTCGGGCCAGTCGTGTCTGACTCTAGGGTGGTGCGCTCATCTCACTTAAGAGGCCGGGAGCCAGCGCTGTCCGGAAACACTTCCGGGTCACGTGTCCAGCGTGACGAAGCTGCTCTGGCGAGCCAGCACTAGCGCAGCACACGGAAACGCCGTTTACCTTCCCGCTATAAAGCGGTACCTATTTATCTACTTGCACTTAGGGGTGCTTTCGAACTGCTAGGTGGGCAGGAGCTGGGACCGAAAGACGGGAGCTCACCCCGCCGCGGGGATTCAAACCGCCGACCATACAATCGGCAAGTCCTAGGCACTGAGGTTTTACCCACAGTGCCACGCAAAATGAACTCACCTATATTTACAAGAAGCAACTGTGTTGAGGAGTTAGTTAGCTCCAAGTATTGCTGCAAAGTCAAAGAAAGCTACAGTAATTCCAAAGGGACAGTAATTATGAATGGTAACAGCTGTAATAGTTACTATGAGCTAACCTTTGAATGTGGTGCACTTTATGTCTGACTGGATAGGCATGTATTGGTTTTGTTTCTGATTTTATATTGTGCTTTATGTAAGTCATTCAGAGACTTGCAAGCAACTAATAAATTTAATAAAATAATAATAAATACTATTGCTAATGTTTTCGGCACTGACACTTGAAAAGACTAATCCTACAGGATTCAAAGTTTCTTGATACTTTTTGACAGAGTAAGCCACAAAGTTTGTGCAATAAAATTGAACGCTACACCCCCCCCCAAGATTATATCAACAAACTGAGCCTGTATCAACATATGTAATTGTTTTTACATTTTAAAACAGCAGTTATAAAAAGGGGAGTGGGGAATTGGAACAGTCAGGATCAAGACCACATGCTGTAGTTCTGATGTGACTCCCTCTCTGTGAATCTGCTATTATCTGAGGAGGAAAACTACTATTTCCACCAAAATGGAAGCTTCGCTCCGGGGGGTGGGGGTGGGGATGGTCCATCTAGCTGAGTTTTCTGTTCCACCCTGAGTAATATTCCAGCAACTACACATGGTAAAAGCACTAGTGCAAATGGCAGTCATTTGATGAGTTCTCCCCTTCCCCAAACCTTGATAACACGTAGCACAAACTACCCCATGCCCTGACGTCACTGAGTAAGTTTCATTTCTCCACCCACTCTTGCCAGCCCATGTAAAGCCACAGACAGGAAAACGTGCAGTGCAATGACAACAGGACACTACCTTGTCCTGAAACTACATATATAGGAAGGGTGGTGAGGGGTGGCTCTGAGATTGCTTTGTTGGTGGTGGTTCTGCATTTCTTATAATGTGTATTTGTTTTGATGAATCCAGTCATGCTGTGTTGGCCCCCTTTTAAAAGAAAGTAAAAATAGCGTGTTCATTTGTTTTAATTTGAGGATTAGAGAGGCATGCATAAAACATTTGTTATTCCACCTAAAACAAAACACACACACATATATACAAAAAATGATCCATTAACTCTGACAACCTTCCTGGTACGTATTTTGCTACAGAGGCATTAAGATGTGGCATGAATCATTTTGGCATTATGTGAGCTAACCGTATACTTCGTATTTTTCAATATTATTAATATTTAGTGTCTTTCAGCAAATTAAGGATCAGACTTAACTAAGGTTAAAATATCTGATGATACAATACACAGAAGATGGTAAATGTATATTAATGAAGCTTGGTACAATCGGTTTCAATGCACTCCCCCCCCCCCAGTAATCACTCACAGAACTGTGCCAAACATATATCAAGCTTTCAGCTGCTTTTTCACCCAGCCTTCCGACATTTCATTAATAAGGTTACTTGATTAATGGCTGCAATAATATGTGTGGCGTATGATATGATATGTTCGCATTAAATTTTAATCAAAAATTACTAAATTCAGAAAACATTAAGTAAATCATGACTGATGAGGTAATATTGCCCTGCTGTTGTATTGATGGTTTGAGGAGAAAACTCGCAAGGGAGAGTTACAGATGGAGGAAGAGCAACTCCAAGGAAAAGGGACTCTCACAACTTCAGCCGTTTGGTTTTCTTCCCACCCCAAAGCCAAGTTGGAGATCCAGCAGTTATGCGTGCCAGTGCTAATTATGATGGGTTTTATTCATGTCATTCCATTTCCAAACTGGAGGAAGGAAGTGGGGAGTTAGGGCAAAAGTCATAACAAGGGTTTCTGTGGTGGGCAGAAAGTGTTCAGATTAACTCTTTATTCTGTCTAGATTTTAGAATCTATGCCCCTGGGATAATCACCACCACCACCATTTATTAAGCACAAGTGGGGGGTGCTGCCTGGGAATTTTTAGGAATGAAAAATTAATATTCTAAATTGTGAGTTTGGATCCATCACACCGTCACATTTTGGTCCGCCATCTTGAGTCAAAATGATGCCCAGCATCCAAACATCCATGAAGGCTGTTGCCTTCACCTCAGGAACCGTTGAGCTGAGTTTGACACTGATAACTTGAGAGGTGTCTAAACATATGCCAAAAAATGGGTGAAACCATGCCAAAATCACATTTGCACTGTTGTTTTTACATGTTTACAGCCAGTGACACATGTGAGTAAGGGAGAAACAAGACTATAGCCTCTTACCTCACCATACTCTGTGGCTTCAAGTAATTTTCTCCCAGTCCAGCCCTGATACTAGAAGTGAACTGTGCAAGGATGGTAGCGCAGGACTGCTTGAAATAACTGGGCCAAGCCAAGGAAGATGAGGCAGCCATAGGGTTTAATTCTCCCTCCCTGTTGAGTAAAAATTACAGAACTCTCTCCTACACCATGTCAAATGGGGGGGGGGCACTCCATATGGCTGACCTATTGCGTCTAATTTGACCAAGAGTTAGTAAGCGACAAAACATACCCACCTTGGGATGGAACAAAAATGATACGGGCATCTCTATACCACAGATATAAATAGGCTTAACAGCCTGTTTTCCGCTCAGAAAATTGTAATAACTTGGGAATTCCTTAACGAAGAATACTCAACTCCTGGGATATTTTGGTGGATGCAAATCAAGTTGAATGCTCACTGAAAAGGTGAACTGGAGGGTCCCCTGCAGTACATTTTTTACTTTTCTCCCCAACAACAAAGAGCATAATTAATATATGCTTCATAGATTAGCTTTGTAGCATTTGCTTCCTCAAAGAAAGCTTTTAAATATATAGATGCTTAGATAGAGAAGAGTCCTGAAATTTGCTCACCCTGAAGGCTTTCCAAATTCAGCTGGACACAGCAGCATGATTGCTGCCCGTGTGTGGCAAAAAAAAAGATGGGTAGTCCCATCAGCACATAGGGAAATCCCTTTTGTTTGAAAAGTGCTTCTTCAAAGAAAAAGGCATCCCCGTTTTTCTCTTTGAGGAAGTCACTGTGTGGGAGGTTATGTGGGCTTTTCTATAATGCCACAACTGAGGAGCTTGTCTTCAGCTGGTGCTTAACAGAAAATGCACAGTCCAGGCAAAATTCAAAGGCACAAAGAGTCAATAAAGGAGTAGTCAACGCCAAGCAAAGTGTGGGCTGAAGAATCTGATTCTTAAGGAGGCAACAGTCAAATGGAGCTGCCTCATCGTGTCTGTCAAAAGATGCTTTCAACAGGTAAAAGAGCAGCTAAACACTTTCCTCCTACTCTAAAATTCCACTCTGATAACACTGGGGATGCAGGAAGTTCCTAAATGACAGGGACTGTAGGACAATGATTGGTCTTTAATAGTCCAATTTGAGGCAAATTGACACTTTCTCCTAACACCTTTGTGAAACTTTCAATAGAACTCTCTGGAAGAGTAACAAACAAATACTTCCTTAATTGAAAAAAAAAGGCTATCAACAAATTAAAAAAACCTTGTTGATTAATCATCTGTCTTTGAACTGATAGATCAATTGAATTTAAATAATTGTGCATCTTCTCAAAATCTAATATAAGTGTCTTCTTGAGATATTGAAAAAAGTGTGAGATTAACATGCAATTTAATAGACAAAAGCTTTAATACATTGTTAAGATAGGCCATTTTCAGCATTTTATTTTTCATTTTCTTCTAAGGAAACCAAAACGGAAATAGCCAGAGGGAGGGGGTAGCAAGTCTGCCTTTAGCTTGCAGCCCTAATAATTAAAAATTATCTAGTCTAAAATTAGCATACTGGTTAAATTACAGCCTTATTTCTATTATTTGCCATATAACAAAAGAGAACTTCACAGCAGTCTTGTGTGTGTCTACTAAGAAGTTGCACTGAATTCAATAAAGCTTACTCTCAGGTAAGTGAAGATAATCTCCAAACTTCCTAATCTCAGAACTTCTTGTGCAAATTATCAAGTGGGAAACTCCTGCAATTCTGTATAGTATACTTTCATGCCCTATGGAATGCATATCTATTTCTGCTTTCCTTTGGAACGTGTCAAACTGTATTAAATCAACTCCAAAATACCAGAAGAGGTCCAGAAATGGCAATCACTTCCTAGAGGCATTTACTTGACTCAACTGTAAACGATTATTTGCAACTGATCTCACAAAAGGAACTTCTTGGGTCAACCAGATCTTTATACAGTGAGGGGGGGAAGTATTTGATCCCCTGCTAAATTTGCCCGTTTGCCCTCTGACGAAGAAATGACCAGTCCATAATTTTAATGGTAGGTTTATTGTAGCTGTGAGAGACAGAATAACAACAGGAAAAACCCCAGAAGACAAAAGTCAGAGATTGATGTGCATTATAATAATAAGTATTTGATCCCTTTGCAAAAGATGACTTAGTACTTGGTGGCAAAACCCTTGTTGGCAATTACAGAGGTCAGACGTTTCTTGTAGGTGGCCACCAGGTTTGCACACATCTCAGGAGGTATTTTGTCCCACTTGCTCTTTGCAGATCCTCTCCAAGTCAGTAAGATTTCGAGGCTGATGTGTAGCTACTCGAACCTTCAGTTCCCTCCACAGATTTTTGATGGGATTAAGGTCTGGAGACTGGCTAGGTAAAGGTAAAGGACCTCTGGAAGGTTAAGTCCAGTCAGAGGTGACTATGTGGTTGCGGCGCTCATTATACTTTCAGGCTGAGGGAGCTGGCATTGGTCCACAGACAAGCTTTCTGGGTCATGTGGCCAGCATGACTAAACCGCTTCTGGCGCAATGGAACACCGTGATAGAAACCAGAACACACGGAAACACTGTTTACCTTCCCGCTGAAGCGGTACCTATTTATTTACTTGCACTGGCATGCTTTTGAACTGCTGTTGTGGGGATTCGAACCACTGACATTCTGATTGGCAAGCCCAAGAGGTTCAGTGGTTTAGACCACAGTGCCACTCGTGTCCCTATGTTTTCATTTTACTCAGAGCCAAGCATGGCAATTTAGCAACCCAAGGCAAGCTATTGTTGGAAAGAATCTGTATTTTGATACGCAGCAGGAGTGAGGGGCCATCCAGGCTAGAATGTTCAATTGAACTCTGATAACCACCCTTGCTTGCCAGGAGGTGTGAGTACTCTACTGTAGTCTACTGTACAAAGGTAATCATTTCTAGTCATTGCTCCACTCGCTTTAGCCTCTGGCCCTGCCCTCTAGTGGCATGTGGCTGCTGGGAGGCCCCCCAGAAGGAAGCACAGCCCTTGGATTGAAAAAGTTTCCCAACCCCAAAATGAAACATAGGCATCTGGTTTATATTTAATTTCCCAAATACCACTGTGTACCAAAAGAAAAACCATGTAACTGGATGAAAACATCATTCAGATGACTGCTCCCCCCCCCCCCCGTGACTTCTGCAATCTTCTCATAGGAAAAATCCATGCTGAGGGTGCTTCTAGACTGCTGCTATTTAGGGGTGGGATTCAGTCACATATCAGCAAATTCAGGCTGTGAAATTATTATTGATTGAGAGGCCTTGCATAACTAGCCCATTTCCCCAAAAGGATTTTTGCAGTTAAGAAAGTGACTGGAAAGTGTGGGGTCACACTTGTTTTGAGGCATCATTGAATCTGCCCAGAAACAAATTGAAATGAATGGTCAGCTAAACAGCCAGTGTTGTGTCACTTATCCAAAAACCTGATACTCTGGTTTCTCTTCAGATCGTATAAATTTTTCGCCTTTTACAAAAACTCCACATACATATGGACCAAGCTACAAGTTCTCAAAATCACTTCAAATCTGATTAAGTACGCTCTAGTCCACAATCATTAATGCCATAGCAAACCTTCAGTTTTAAAATGTTCTTGCTATACCAGACTAATAATAATATTTTTTTAAAAAACCAGCACATCTGACTGGGTTGCCCCAACCACTCTGGGCGGCTTCCAACAAATATAAAAGCATAATAAAGCATGAAAAACTTCCCTACATAGGGCTGCCTTCAGATGTCTTCTAAAAGTTGTAGTTATTTACCTCCTTGACATCTGATGGCAGGACATTCCACAGGATGGGTGCCACTACTGAGAAGGTCCTCTGCCTGGTTCCCTGTTAACTTCAAGTCTCACGACTACCTGATTGGAATTTTTTTGTACGAGTTCAAGGAAAGGGAAAAGCCCAAAGAACATCTGTGTTATTTCTAATAAATTTACCCCTTTTAATATAGTAATTTGTTCTCAGATGGACTGCTTTGTGTGCTTCAAACCCAGATACTTCAAACCATGAATCAATACACTTTTGGATTTGCAACAAGGTCATCTGTTTATACCAGAACAATCTCAAAACTGCAGTTCAGTCAGCGAAGAGCGGAAGGGAGCTAATAAAGCTGAAAGGAATGTAAGCTGCTTGATAGTAGCAATTTGACTGCCATTGTATCTAACAACCCAACCTACATAGAATTTAACTAGAATTCATCAGTCTGCAGCTGTATTACTAAGTGCATCATGGTCATGGATAATCAAAAGATGCTGCTTAATTAGTAGAGTGGGTCAGATCTCAGGCAGTAAAATATGTAGCGGTATAAGTGAAATGCAGCCCTTTTTCAAAGAATACCTGAGTCAATGCACCTTAGGAAAAACTGAGCAACCAAACATGTCAGCATGTTAAAACAACTTAATGTGGCAGAGCCCAAATGTATGCTTCAAGCTGCATACTGAAGAGACAAAAAGAAAAATGTTATCACTCCTAAGCTTGTCAAGGAAATGTAGGGCAACTTCAAGCAGGGAAGTTATATGGGCTGCAATATATACATGATTTGAAGTGTTGAAGCTTTCACCAGGAGATTTGCAAGAATCATTTCCCCCACATATCTGCAAGCAACCAAAAAATTCATGAAACTGAAGTTTTGGGTGCAAAAATAAGGTTCTAAGGCTCTAAACCTATGGTTCACTATGAAATTTGAATTTGGGGGAAAAGAAGAGCAAAAGGCAGACAAGCGAAGACAACATCAGGGGCTACCCCAGTTGGACTTTCCCCTCTCCTGTCACAGGGTCAAGCATAAATTTTATTTCATATATTTGTTTTAGTATTTTAAAATTGCAAGCCACCTTGGATGCCTTGGCACAAAGGCAGTACATGTACCCAATAAATAAATAAATAAATAAATAAGCTAACTGATTATCTTAAATTGTCAAGTCATAAATTCCAAGCTAGTGAATTTGAACTCAAATGTTTGTGTATTTCACATGTTTTACATGAATAGAGCTCTGCTGATTTCCTAAAAATAAAAAAAAAATCAAGGGGCCATAACGAAGTTCCCTCATGCCTGTTTTCCTCTCTACTAAACTCAAACTTGAGTATGATGTGTTACGAATATCTATTTTATGTTGAATGAGAAAAAGGAGGAAACTGAAGTATTTGCAAGATGAGGCATCAGTTTATTTCAAAATGTTGTTGGTGTAAGAGCTAATAACAAGGAAGCACAACCTCTTTATAATCCCTAGGATACATTAAACTTCCTGGTACCTCAAAGCAAACATCCAGAGACCCAAGCATGTGAACAGTTTGCAATGCTCGTATCTCTCCATCTAACTCCTTCTTTTCTTTTCCTTTCCTTTCCTTTCGTACACAAGAGAAAGAGTAGAAAATCGAACCACCCCTTCAGTGTTAGAAATGATGCAAGACAGCTGATGGAAACACACCTTTAACTATTAATGTGGGATGCTAACATGCTGTAAATTTGAACCTAGGCTCTTGTCTAAAATAATCTACCAAAGTACAACTGGAAGATACTGATGTTTTAGATTTAGAGGGATTTGATAATGTGTTTGCATGGCATGCATATTTATGGTACGATAAAGTAAAGGCCCATAATGCATTTAAAAATCATGTAATTAGGAAATCTTTGTGCAATGTATGGATAAAATATAAAGATCTTTTAGAAAGGAAGACGCCCAGATTGCTCTCGCCAATGGAGGCGAAGGCCCAGCAAAAGTTAAACATGGATATCAAATGGTTGATATATTCAGATTTATTATTGAAGGATAAAGAAGGATACAAACTAAAACCATTTGATCAAGTTAAAGATAAGTTAAATTGGCTATATTATCACCAGATTAATGAATTATACAAATTAGATAAGAAAAATGGTTTTGCTTCTGAAAAATCTAAGTTGGAGACAAAGCCGCTGGATTCTAAAGTTAAAAATTTGTCTAAAATGTATAACTTATTGTTGGAGTGGCATACAAAGGATGAACAAGTTAAATCAGTGATGATAGATTGGGCAAGAGATGTAGGACATAACATAATGTTTGAGGATTGGGAAAGATTGTGGAAGAAAGGGGTCAAGTTCACTGCATGTACAGTGTTAAAGGAAAACTTAATGAAAATGATGTATAGATGGTATCTGACTCCTGTGAAATTAGCAAAGATTTATCATAATAGTGACAACCTATGTTGGAAATGTAAAGAAAAAGAAGGTACCTTCTATTATATGTGGTGGACCTGCCCCAAGGTGAAAGACTTGTGGGAAAAGATTTATAATGAATTGGAAAAAAATGTTGAAATATACATTTATAAATAAACCAGAAGCCTTTCTTCTTGGAATAACAGGTTTGGAATTGCCCAAGAAAGATGTTAAACTATTTGTGTATGCCACAACTGCTGCTCGAATTTTATTAGCCAAGAACTGGAAAACACAAGAAGTACCAACAGTGGAAGACTGGCAGATGAAGATGATGGATTTTTCGGAGCCAGCTGACCTGACTGGAAGAGTCCGTGACCAGAAGGAGGAGTAGTACCAGGAAGAATGGACAAAATTTAAAGACTATTTAGTTAAATATGTTAAGTTAAACTAATTGGAAAAGCTTACAAATACCAGATAGGCTTAGGACTTAAATATGTAATGTGATGAATTAATATGTTTAATGCTGAATTAGAAAGAAAGAAAGATGTTAAGTGATTAAGTTAATTTTATAAGAATACTGGTTTTGGAAAACTGTTAAAATGATATACACTTACTTAATGTACATGCTCACCACAAATGTTGAATCAGTTCAAGACAGGTTATAATTCAAGTGCTGAGAAAGGACAAGCTACAGGGAAATAATTCAGGATACGATTAAGAAGCTAATTAATTTTATGTAAGGAATAATGGATAAATAATATGGCTTCAATCCCCATTTACCTGGGCATAAGTCTCACTGAATTCAAGGGGGACTTGCTTTATAAACAAGGTAAACATGGAGTGCAATTATTTGTATGTCTACTCACATAAGTAACTGACATGGAAATAATGCACTCTAAATTTATTCAGCCCCCAACTAAAAATAAAATTAAAAAATGAAGCCAAAGGTCATTTTTTCATTGGAATCACAGCAGAGTGGTGATTCCAAGTAACCCATATAACATTATGTGTAGTTAAGGCAGGATTGTGGATTGTTTTAGAACATTTAAGCATAATAATAAATGAGACTTATAAAAAACTACAGGCCAAAATCTTTATTGAATAGAGACTGTTTGATTACCCTCCGTACAAAAGAAGAGAGAGACAAAATATTGAATCTGCATTTCCAGCAGACTTTGGAGATACAAGAATCAAGAGTAGAGATCTTCAAGGATATTCCGAAACATTTATTGGATCTTAGGGCTAACTACGGAGATCTGGTGGCCCTGCTGAGAAGAAACAGAATTGTTTTCAGGTGGGAGTTTCCCCAAGGCCTTTCTTTTACCTATAAAAGGAAAAAACCAAAATAAGATCAGTGGAAGACAAAGAAAAATTTTTGAGAGACCACAAAGAAGATCTACAAAAAGAAGCCGAAGAAGAAGAGCCAAGAGCATTAAAACCAGGATTACTAGACTTAGTATCACTACCTTTGGGATTGGATAAACCAGAGAAAGAGACACCACCGACAGAAGAAGAACAAGTACTTGGAGCAGTTGGAGGAAAAGCAAAACAACCACACCATGTCTCTGCAACTACTAAGTTGGAATATTCACGGTTTTAATTCCCCGGAGAAAAGGAAAAAGGTTTTTCATTTATTGAAAAAGGAACAACTGGACTTGATTTGTCTACAGGAAACTCATGTGATAAGGCTCCATAAAAGATTGGGCCAAGAGTTTATTTCGTCAGACAAAGTTAAAATGAGAGGAGTTGTAATCTATGCAAAAGAGAGCCTATCACTGAAATTTATTTTTAAAGATGACCAAGGAAGATTTGTGGCAACTGAAATACAAATTCAAGGAGAGAAATTCTTGATAGTAGGAGTTTATGCACCAAATGAGGGGAAATCTGATTTTTTTAAGAAGTTGCATGAGACATTGTTGGACTACATGGAGTATAACATCATCATGATGGGAGATATGAACGGAGTGGTGTCCACAAATATGGATAAGTCACAAAGACAGGTAATTACCAAAGATGGCAGACTACCAAAAACTTTTTTTGACATGACTGACAACATGGACTTAATTGATATTTGGAGAACTAAGAACCCCTTGGGTAGAGAGGGAACTTTCTTCTCTGAAGCCAAAATGACATGGACAAGAATTGACCAAATTTGGATAACTAGAGGATTGGCTCCTAAAATTCGAAAAGCGGAAATTTGCCCTAAAACTTGCTCCGACTATAATGCAGTGAGAATGGAGATGAAATTAACACCAATTGGTTCCTTTAGATGGAGGATGAATGACACCCTGTTTAGAGACTCAGAAGTTACTAAGAAGGCCCAAAAAACTTTGAAAGACTACTTTGAGATAAACTTGAATACTACGGTTGAAAAAAGAGTAATAAATAAAAAAGAGTAATCTGGGACGCAAGTAAAGCGGTTATGAGAGGGTTTCTGATTCAACAGAATGCAATAAAGAAGAGAACTCAAAATAAGAAAAAAGATAAAATTTTGGAGAAAATAAAAGAAGGAGAGAAGAAATTAAGAGCGAAACCAAAGTCACAAGAGATTCTGAGAGAAATAAAGTTGTATCAAGTACAATATATGAAAATGATAAATCAGGAAATAGAATGGAAAATCAAGCAGATGAGACAAAAGACATTTGAATCGGCTAATAAATGTGGGAAACTGCTAGCTTGGCAGATGAAAAAAAGACAAAAACTTAATACTATTACAAACTTGGAAGTGGAAGGAAAGAATATACAGAATCCAGTGGAGATTAGAAAGTGATTCCAGAGATATTTCAAACAACTATATACACAAGGGCCACAGAAAGAGACTGACATAGATCAGTTTTTAAGAACAAATGGATTACAAAAAATCTCTCAAGAAAATAAGTTAATGCTTAATTATAAAATAACAGAACAGGAGGTGGAAGGTGCCATCCGGAATATGCATTTGGGCAAATCTCCAGGGCCGGACGGTTTAACCTCAAAATATTATAAATCTCTGAAAGATTGGCTAATTCAACCACTAAAGGAGGTTTGTAATGAAATTTTGGAGGGGGGGAAAGCGCCAGAGTCGTGGAAGGAAGCTTATATTACACTCATACCGAAAACTGAGTCTGAAAAAACACAACTTAAGAACTACCGCCCCATATCCCTACTCAACGTGGATTATAAAATTTTTGCAGATATTTTGGCTAAAAGATTGAAAAAAGTACTAGTTGAGGAGATACACAAAGACCAAGCTGGCTTTCTCCCGGGTAGACACTTGTCTGATAACACGAGAAACATAATTAACATTTTAGAGAAACTGCAAGTGAACATTAATACTAAAGCAGTTTTGATATTTGTTGATGCGGAGAAAGCTTTTGATAATATTTCTTGGAGTTTTATGAAGAAAAATCTTCAGGGGATGGGGGTTGGTCAAGGTTTCGAAAACGGTATAGGTGCAATTTATTCAGAACAAAAGGCGAAATTGATAGTTAAAAACATGGTGACAGAAGAATTTAAGATGGAGAAAGGGACACGACAAGGCTGCCCAATTTCCCCATTGCTTTTCATTTCGGTCCTGGAGGTTTTGCTAAACATGATTAGAAGGGACCATCTGATTAAAGGTATTCAGGTCGGAGCTAAACAGTACAAACTTAAAGCATTTGCAGATGACTTAGTATTGACATTACAGGAGCCAGAATCTAGTATTAAAAGAGTATTAGAATTGATTCAGGAATTTGGTCAAGTGGCAGGATTTAAATTGAACAAGTTAAAGACTAAGGTTCTTGAAAAAAATTTAACACCGATTGAGAAAGAGAGGTTTCAGAAGGAGACGGGTTTAACATTGGTAAAGAAAGTAAAATACCTGGGGGTTAACATGACCGCTAAAAACTTAAATTTATTTAAAGATAATTACGAGAAATGTTGGTCAGAAGTGAAAAAGGATCTTGAAATATGGTCAAATTTGAAGCTTTCCTTGTTTGGTCGAATTGCCGTTATAAAGATGAATGTATTGCCAAGAATGTTATTTTTATTTCAATCATTGCAAATTTTGGACAAAATGGACTGTTTCAAGAAGTGGCAGAGAGATATTTCTAGATTTGTCTGGCAGGGCAAGAAGCCCAGAATAAAATTTAAAATATTAACTGATGCAAAGGATAGAGGTGGATTTGCCCTGCCAGACCTTAAACTTTATTATGAATCAGCAGCATTTTGCTGGTTGAAAGAATGGCTGCTTCTTGAGAACACAGACATTTTGGATTTAGAAGGTTTCAATAACCTTTTTGGGTGGCATGCATATCTGTGGTATGACAAGGTTAAAGCACACAAAGCATTTAAAAACTATATTGTCAGAAGAGCATTGTTTAATGTCTGGACAAGATATAAAGATTTACTTGAAAATAAAACCCCAAGGTGGCTATCACCGATGGAAGCGAAGGCTCAGAAAAAGCTCAATATGGAGGCCAAATGGCCAAAATATTGGGAGATTTTGGAACAGGAGGGTGACAAACTGAAATTGCAGAGTTTTGAGAAACTAAAAGATAAAGTGTGAGATTGGCTTCATTATTATCAAATAAGGGAAATCTACAACTTGGACAAAAAAACTGGTTTCCAGGTGGAAAAATCTAAATTGGAAACAGAACTGTTAGATCCCAAAACTAAGATATTATCAAGAATGTATAACTTGCTGTTGAGATGGAACACTCAGGATGAAACGGTTAAATCTGCTATGATAAAATGGGCACAAGATGTTGGACATAACATAATGTTTGCTGACTGGGAACAGTTGTGGACCACAGGTATGAAATTCACGGCATGTAATGCCTTAAGAGAGAATATTATGAAAATGATATACAGGTAGTACATGACACCAGTCAAGCTTGCAAAAATATATCATTTGCCCGATAATAAGTGTTGGAAATGTAAAGAAAATGAAGGTACATTCTTTCACCTTTGGTGGACGTGCCCAAGGATTAAGGCTTTCTGGGAGATGATCTATAATGAAATGAAAAAGGTATTTAAATATACCTTCCTGAAGAAACCAGAGGCCTTTCTCCTGGGCATGGTCGGCCAATTGGTGCCAAAGAAGGACAGAACTTTCTTTATGTATGCAACAACAGCAGCAAAAATTCTCATCGCAAAGTATTGGAAGACACAAGATCTACCCACCTTGGAAGAATGGCAGATGAAAGTGATAGACTATATGGAACTGGCGGGAATGACTGGCAGAATCCGAGACCAGGGAGAAGAGTTGGTGGAAGAAGATTGGAAGAAGTTTAAAGACTAATTGCAGAAATATTGTAAAATTAATGAATGCTAAAATGATGCTGGATTGAAATGAAGTGGCTTTAGCAATAAGGTTAAAAAGAATATGTAAAAATGGACTGATAATTAGATGAAAATATAAAGTTATAATATGTTAAGACATAGAATTAAGATAAAAACAAAGAGGGAAAGGATTTGCTGAATTAACTACTGTGAATTGGAATACAAAAAAGGTAGGTGTGAGGAGGTCAGGAAACAAGTAATTGAAATATAAGATATGAAAAGATTGATCTGTTTTTAATTGTTTTTTATTTTTTCATGTATTTTGTCTTTTTCTTTGTCTTTTTCTTTTTTTATTTTTCTTTTCTTATTCTGTAACTTTCTTTTGTCTGTAAAATTTCAATAAATATCTTTTAAAAAAACAACAAAATCTTTATTGAATATAGATTATAAAATATTTACTGGAGTTCTTGCAAATAGAATGAAAACTCTGCTAAAAAGGGTAATTAAAAAGGATCAGGCAGGATTTTTGCCAGCCAGACAAATAAAGGACAACACTAGAATAATTATAGACTTAATAGAATATGCAGAAATGAACCCAAGTAAAGAAATTTCAATGCTTTTGGTAGATGCTGAAAAGGCATTTGACAGTGTCTCTTGGAAATTTATGATCAAAACCTGTGAAAGTTTAAATTTAGGTAAAAGATTTATGAATGGAACTCAAGCAATCTACAAAAAACAAAGAGCCAAATTAATCCTAAACAACGAAATTACAGAAGAATTCGACATCGAGAGAGGGACACGACAGGGATGTCCTGTCATCCCCACTCCTATTTATAACAATATTAGAAACCCTATTAATAGCTCTGAGAAAGGACGAAGAAATAAAGGGCATATGTCTTGCTACACAGTGTTACAAAGTAAGAGCATCTGCAGATGATGTGATCATTACAACTGAAACACCAAAACAAAGTATAAAAAAGCATTAAAAGAATGAAAGAATTTGGCAAAGTAGCAGGATTCAAATTGAACAAAGATAAATCGAAATTGATAACTAAAAATATAGGCGAGAAAGGGAAAAAGGAATTAGAGGAAACAACAGGACTAAAAATAGAAAATAAAGTGAACTACTTAGGGATATGGATTACAAATAAAAATACAAATTTATTTAAGGATAATTATATCAAAAAATGGAAAGAAATTAAAGGAAGTATGGATAAATGGGGAAAACTAAAACTATCACCAGGAGGAAGAATATCTATGATTAAAATGATGATACTCCCCAAAATTCTATTTTTATTCCAAACGATTCCAATTGTAAGAGGAACTAAATATTTTATAAGCTGGCAAAGAGATCTTGCAAATTTTATATGGCAGGGGGGGAAAGCAAGGATAAAATTAGAAGTAATGACGGGCCCAAAGGAAAGTGGAGGATTCGCAGTGCCAGATTTAAGAAAGTATTTTGAGGCAGCGTGTTGGTGTTGAATAAAAAAATGGATATTATTAAAAGATAATGAAGTCCTAACACTAGAGGGCTGGGACAAAATATATGGCTGGCACGGCTATTTATTCTATGACAAAAAAGATGAATATAAAAAATTTACAAATCACTTAGTAAGAAAGGCTCTATTGGATGTCTGGGAAAGAACAAAAGGAAAAATTATTGAGAAAACTCCCCAATGGGTTTCGCCAGTGGAAGCAACTACAACATTAAAGAGTAATGTAAAAGAGACTTGGCCAACATATAGGGAAATATTAGAGGATGCAGACGGAAATATTAAATTAAAAACTTACTGTCAGAGGCTCAGGAGCAGAAGAGCAGGGGAGAGAGCAAATAGAGAGCGGAGGAGAGGAATCAGAGGGGAGCGTAGGGGAATATGACAGTGGACCGAGAGATTCCATGAGCTTCTCCAGCGAATCTGAAGATTCCCAGGAGGGGGCGCCTATGGTAAGGGCGAGGCGAATCCCAGAGGGGACGATCCATAAACAAGGAACCAGAGGGGAGTACCAAAGGAGTAGCGGAGGAGTAGGGCCAGTTCCCTCACCAGAGCACAGTGGGGGGGAAGAGTCACGTGAGTCAGGACCAGCTTCTCCTCCATCGGGGAGTGGGGAGACGGAGGGAAGGCCAGGTCCAGCTAGCCTCCCCGAAAGGGGGAGCAGTGACACAAGTGTAACGGTCAGAAGGAAAGTGGGAGGCTGCGCGCGCGCGCCAAGTTCAAATGTGGAGGAGCGCGGGACAGCAGAAAACCCGGATTGGGAGCCAGGTCCTAAAGCCCGAAAGAGGGGGGGGGAGGAGTCGGGAGAATCAGCGTCAGAGGAATCTCGGAGGGCTGAGACTCCGACTAGCAGAAGGACCCAGAGAAAGAAGGAACAGAGGAAGAGGTGGAGTAAGGCTAGAATCTTAAGCTGGTGTCAGGGGGGAGGAGATTCAGATGGGACTTCTACGATCTGATGGATAGATGTAGCGTTGCGCGCTGCGCGTCTGGAAATGAGACTGAACTTCAATAAAGGCTTTTAAACTTGAGCAAGAAGCAGCGTTGGTCTTGTGTGAGCTGGGACCTTGGGCAGCGCTGACACTTACGAACAATTACAAACATTTGGAATAAATTGGTTACAATATTATCAATTAAAAGCAGCATATGAAAAAAGACATAAAAAGGGGGGATTTGAAAATAAAACCTCAAAATTAGAAAAGGAAATATTGCAAAGCGATCAAAAATACTTGCAAAAATGTATAGATTATTAATGAAAACCACCTTAGAATAAGAGACGAAAGGGGAAAACATGTTAAAATGGGAGCACGATTTGGGATATGAGATAGATCTGGAAAGATGGAAAACTTTTTGGGAGGAAAACATAAATTTTACTGCGTGTGATTTATTAAGGGAGAATTTCAGAAAAATTCACCACAGATAGTACCTAACCTCTGACAGATTGTAAAAAAATAAATAAAAGGAACAACGACAAATGTTGGAAATGTAACAGAACAAAAGGTACGTTATACCACATGTGGTGGACTTGCCCAAAGATTAAAACCTTTTGGGACATGATCCATGACGAAATAAAAAAATTGATAAGGACATCACACACAAAAAAGGCAGAGGCATATCTATTAGGAATTCTAGATAAAGATATCCCAAAAGATAAAACTAACTTATTTCTATACGCGACAACAGCGGCAAAAATTTTGATTGCTAGCTACTGGAAAGAAGACAGCATCCCAACAAAAAGAGAATGGTTGGGGAAACTTTGCGAGTACCTGGAATTAGCAAAATTGACAGATATAATAAGGAGAAAATCCAAAACTATGGTTATGAAGCAATGGGAGTTCTTAAATGATTATTTACAAAACCAGGGCTCAACTACAAAAATCTGGTTGTGTTTAGAATAATCTTGTGCGTAATATAAAAAATACCAAGTGAGACATTAAGGAAATCCAAAGGGAAAATATGAAGAACAGAGGTTCTGACGAACGGATTATTAAAAACGCGTGAGGTAAACAGTGGAAGGCTTTTTTTTTTTAAACGAGTTTATTTAAGGTAGATAAGGACAAGATGAAATAATACAATTGAATATATAGATGGGAAACGGCTATGTATTGTGAGTACTTACCTACTTTTAAAAATTTTCACTTATGATCTTTTTCTTTTACTTCTTTATTCTTTCTTTGTTCTTTTTTTCTTTTTTCTGATATCTTATCTTTCATTTCACTCCTTTATTGTGAATAACATTTTATAGAGGTATAAATAACTATAAATATGAAAAGAGAGAAAATGTTCTCTAATTCTTTTTCCTTGGTTAGATGTATTTTCTTTTGTTGTGACTATGTATGTTTTCTAATTTGTACTTAATAAAAATATTATTATTATTATTATTATTATTATTATTATTATTATTAATTTATTTATACCCCGCCCATCTGGCTGAGTTTCCCCAGCCACTCTGGGCGGCTCCCAATCAAGTGTTAAAAACAGTATAGCATTAAATATTAAAAACTTCCCTAAACCAGGCTGCCTTCAGATGTCTTTTAAAGATAGGATAGCTGCTTATTTCCTTCACATCTGAAGGGAGGGTGTACCACAGGGTGGGCGGGCGCCACTACCGAGAAGGCCCTCTGTCTGGTTCCCTGTAACCTCACTTCTCGCAATGAGGGAACCGCCAGAAGGCTCTCAGCGCTGGATCTCAGTGTCCGGGCTGAACGATGGGGGTGAAGACGCTCCTTCAGGTATACAGGACCGAGGCCGTTTAGGGCTTTAAAGGTCAGTACCAACACTTTTAATTGTGCTTGGAAACGTACTGGGAGCCAATGCAGATCTCTCAGGACCGGTGTTATGTGGTCCCGGCGGCCACTCCCAGTCACCAGTCTAGCTGCCGCATTCTGGATTAATTGCAGTTTCCGGGTCACCTTCAAAGGTAGCCCCACGTAGAGCGCATTGCAGTAGTCCAAGCGGGAGATAACTAGAGCATGCACCACTCTGGCGAGACAGTCTGTGGGCAGGTAGGGTCTTAGCCTGCGTACCAGGTGGAGCTGGTAGACAGCTGCCCTGGACACAGAATTAACCTGTGCCTCCATGGACAGCTGTGAGTCCAAAATGACTCCCAGGCTGCGCACCTGGTCCTTCAGGGGCATAGTTACCCCATTCAGGACCATGGAATCCCCCATCCCCTGTCCCCCCAAAATAGTATTTCTGTCTTGTCAGGATTCAACCTCAATCTGTTAGCCGCCATTCATCCTCCAACCGCCTCCAGGCATTCACACAGGACCTTCACCGCCTTCACTGGTTCCGATTTAAAGGAGAGGTAGAGCTGGGTGTCATCTGCATACTGATGAACACCCAGCTCAAACCCCCGATGATCTCTCCCAGCGGCTTCATATAGATATTAAAAAGCATGGGGGAGAGGATGGAACCCTGAAGCACCCCACAAGTGAGAGCCCAGGGGTCTGAACACTCATCCCCCAACACCACTTTCTGGACACGGCCCAGGAGAAAAGAGCAGAACCACAGTATAACAGTGCTCCCAGCCCCTCTAGACGGTCCAGAAGGATGTTATGGTCGATGGTGTCAAAGGCTGCTGAGAGATCCAGCAGAACTAGGAAACAGCTCTCACCTTTGTCCCTAGCCTGTCGGAGATCATCAACCAGCACGACCAAGGCAGTTTCAGTCCAAATGAAAACTTTTTCATACCAATTGGAATATAGCTTGCAGTTACAGTAGTCATTATTTCATACAGTTATTTTGTCTTTTAAGGAATGCTGGTCACTGAAGACACCTAGAGGATAGGATTACAAACTACACAAGTTCAAATATATCAATGGTAATGTAAGTACTAAATTGCTTAATTGGAAATTCCTAAACACTTATACTATCTTCTTCCTGCCTCTCCCATGTGTACTCTGTAGAGAATAGCAGAAAGATATGAGTACTGTTTCAAAATGGTTAGGGCAAATAGCCATTATGTATTGGATGAACCTGTCTGAAAGATGTTGTCATAGAGCTCATACCTTTTCTGCCCATTTGGAGAAGAGCAGCTCAGGATGTTTGTGTTTTATACTGGGGTGGGGGCGGGAATGTTTAAGCAGGCCTTCCCTTTGCTGTCCTCTACTTAAACCTGCAGCCTCCTGCTGGTTTCGACTAAAAGGCAAAACAAACCATGGGGAAAACCACACATGCAGTTTATTCACATTATATCTGCCTCTGATGTTTCCTGTACTTTGTGGCAAGCACAGAATACAGTTCCAGAGTGTTTGTTATTTTATTTTAAAAGTAACTCTGTTACCAAGTAAAGCATGTTTTGTTGATTAGTTACCTACCTTTTACCAATGATTTGCATTTATTTGTCCACAAAAATGCTTTTAAAAAATTGAAAGAAGTGTAACATATGACAATTACCCGAGGGTCACTGTGAAAGGTTGTTGCAGCAAAACCAAAATCTTTTAGCATACCTTAGGGCTTGCTGATCAGAAGGTCGGCGGTTCGAATCCCTGTGACGGGGTGAGCTCCCATTGTTCAGTCCCAGCTCCTGCCAACCTAGCAGTTCGAAAGCACGTCAAAGTGCAAGTAGATAAATAGGTACTGCTCTAGCGGGAAGGTAAACGGTGTTTCCGTGCACTGCTCTGGCTCGCCAGAAGCGGCTTAGTCATGCTGGCCACATGACCCGGAAGCTGTACGCCGGCTCCCTTGGCCAATAAAGCGAGATAAGCGCTGCAACCCCAGAGTCAGCCATGACCGGACCTAATGGTCAGGGGTCCCTTTACCTTTAAGGTAATATAATTGTCACAGGCAGTTTTCCCCAGCCCCCATTTTGCTTCCACCTGACCTCACTGTTTACATTTATTACTCTACCTCCATGATTTTCTGTGTGACATGAGAACTTGCTGGATCAGACCAGTGGTCCATATAGTCCATTATCCTGTTCTCCCTGTGGCTAATCAGATGACAAGCCCTGCTGACCTACATTGCTCTGATGGTGGAGGTGTGTATCTCACATACGTACACCTGTCACCTGGGATTTCATGCATCTGATAAGTGGAATTTAGCCTATAAAAATTTTAAACCATAATAAATGTGTTCATCTTTAAGGTTCTATGCTCTTTGTTGAATTAACTTATGATGCAACAATAAAAAACCAATCCCTTTCACATTAATACACCAGAAACAAAACAGCCTCAAAATAAATATGGCTGCAGTCATCATCAGTTGATCAGCTAAGCAACCACTGGCCCTGTAGAAGTTGCTGGACTCCAACTGCCATCAGCCTCAGCCAGCATGGCGAATAGTCAGCGATGATGGGTGTTGCAGTCCAGTAAGATGTGACAGAAAGCAAAATGATTGTTACCTCACTGAATTCTCAAACTTTAATTCAAAGCATCATTATCCTAGAAGTCGCAGAAAGTAACATTTGCACACCCAACTGTGCATGTTGCTAGATCTTTAAAATCTCATTGAAGCATCCCACGGCTCTGGCTTCACTAAAATCTCACCTGGGTATCCATACCTCATCCGAAGCACAGGAATTAAAGGACTTGCCGATCAGAAGGTCAGCGGTTCGAATCCGCGTGACGGGTCCCAGCTCCTGCCAACCTAGCAGTTCGAAAGCATGTCAAAGTGCAAGTAGATAAATAGGTGGGAGGGTAAATGGCGGCTCAGTCATGCTGGCCACATGACCCGGAAGCTGTACACCGGCTCCCTTGGCCAATAAGGCGAGATGAGTGCCGCAACCCCAGAGTCGGTCACGACTGGGTCAGGGGTCCCTTTACTTTTACCTATTTACAGTGGCAGTGGTTTCACAGTTCACATCTTGACATGACCTGCTACTATAAATGATGCACATAAAGCGCATTCAAAGCACTCTTCCCGTTCACCCAAGAGTCATGGAAACTGTCGTTTACTCCCCACGGAGCTACAGTTCCCAGCACCTTTTAACAAACTACATTTCCCAGGCTTCTTGGGGAGGGGAAGGTGCTCTAGAAGTACAGCCAGCGCGCTCTCTCCTTCTCTCGAGTTTTTAGCGTGTTGAGGGTTTTTTGTTTTTATTACCCACAGGAAGCGACCAGGCTCAACCTTGGGCAGCTCGGGGCAGCGGCTGCCAGTCAGAGCGGCGACACCGAGCTCAACGGACGAGCTGCCTGGAATCGGCGAACTTCGCTTCCTGCCTAACCTTCGGCCTGTGGAAACCGCCGGGGTGTTTTGAGGCGCTGCGGGGAAAGCGGAGGCGGGAGGTCGCAGCACTGAGTCAGCGGCCCCAGCCCTTAGAGGCTACCGCAGCCGACCGGCGGCGGTTCAAGGCCGGCGAGTCGCCTTTGTGAGGGAAAACCGTTGGACGCCGGTTACCAAGGAGATGGCCGGTCATCTCGCGGGGCGTCCGGGCGTGAACTGGCGGCCGCGCGAGAGAGCGGGCGTGGTGAAGCGGCCTCGCCTCCGCCTCGCCTGCTGGCGTGGTGCGCGCTGACGTCACTGCGGGCGCGCGGGGCGGAAGCGCCTCGGCGTCGCGGTGTTTACAAGCGGGGTGCTTGCCGTTGGGGCCGCGCTAAGGGCGCTCGGGCCGGAGCGGCGAAGAGGCCGCCTCAGCGCCCATGTGCCCTCAGCCGCCCATGGAGGTGATGGAGGGCCCGCTCAACCTGGTGAGTGGCGCCGAGCCGAGTGTGGGCTCCGCGCTGGCGAGCTGACGTGGCCGGTCGGATTCGCGCTTCCTTCTGGCGGGCCGGACGGGCGAAGGATAGATAACCGGGCGGGGGGGGGGGGAGAAGAAGGTAGTGTGTCCGACCCTTTATGGATGTCACCCTGTGGTAGAAGTAACCACCAACCCTGTAAGTTAGGCTGTTAATAATAATAACAATAGCAATAATAATAATGTCAACACCTAATAATGATAATAATAATAACAATAACTACAACACCCCACACACCCCATTGCGGGGGGTGGAAAGGTTCGAAGGAGGCGCATTCCTGGCCCTCTGGACAAGCGAGAACAGACGCTGAGGACTTCCTGTTACGTGGTTCTATTAGCCGCTGAGTGTAGGGAATTACTTCCAAGAGGGCCTTCGCCTACTTCTGCCTTCCTAATCATAGGCTCATTGGATTGGTGGAAGAGACGATGCAGGTCATCTTGTCCAGCCCCCCCCCCCCGCAGTGCAGGAATCGTTTGCCTGACGTGAGACTCGAACCCACGACCCTGAGATTAAGACTGCCGTACTCTACCGACCGGCGCAGCAATAAGACTGCTAGCACATTTGCAAAGCCAACCAGGATCCAGTATGGCTTTGAAATGGATGGGGGAGGGCACGGGTCGATAGTCTTGCATTGCAGGGTGTCAGGCTGGATGACCCTCGGGTCCCTTCCAACTCTACAGTTTTGTGATTCTATGACTGAGCTATTCCAGGTCAATGTTTGTATGAAACTTCTATTCTTCCAAACAAGGGACGAGGAACCTGTGGCCCTCCATATGTTGTTAGATTGTATCCAGCCAGCATGTCCAGTGGTAAGGGGTTAATGCAGTTGGAGTCCCACGGTATCTGGAGGGCCTCAGGTTCCCGCAGGTCGATTTGTAGGAAATCCAGGTTTCATGTACATGCCTTTTTGCAGTCAGTAGCTAATTTAGACATCATAGTTAAATAGATGTATTCAGAAGTACTGAATACTAGATGCTGTGGGCAAATAATGGGCAAGGGCTTGTGGGAACCATCTGCTATGTTAAAGGCACCCTTGCAGTGCTGATCCAGTTGGACCAGATTTTACTAGAGGACTACTTTAAGAAGGATTTGCAATGGGCTAAAATCCCAACCCTCCTGAAGTTCCCTGCCGTTGAGTTTAGCCACCATAGCTAAGGTTACCAGATTTTTTTCAATGAATCTGGGGACACTTTTCAACTTCAGTGGATTTTGTATGGGGACTGATTTGTAAATCCAGGGACTGTCCCCGGGAAACAGGGACATCTGGTAACCTTGCCATAGACACAGTTGCTTTTTGGTTGGCAACTGCGAGGAGGCAGTGCTTTCAGAAGGCCAGGTTTGGTCCTGGTGCATAGTAAGATGCACCATCTGTGGATGAATATAAAGGTAAAGGTAAAGGTACCCCTGCCTGTACGGGCCAGTCTTGCCAGACTCTAGGGTTGTGCGCCCATCTCATTCTATAGGCCGGGGGGCCAGCGCTGTCCGCAGACACTTCCGGGTCACGTGGCCAGCGTGACAAGCTGCATCTGGCGAGCCCGCGCAGCACACGGAACGCCGTTTACCTTCCTGCTAGTAAGCGGTCCCTATTTATCTACTTGCACCCGGGGGTGCTTTCGAACTGCTAGGTTGGCAGGCGCTGGGATCGAGCAACGGGAGCGCACCCCGCCGCAGGGATTCGAACCGCCGACCTTTCGATCGGCAAGTCCTAGGCGCTGAGGCTTTAACCCACAGCGCCACAAATACTTAAAACACAAATACTTAAAATACTTAAAAGATGCTTTTGAGCATTTAAAATGCTCCACATATACAGGTAACTCACAACTAATGTGAATTTAACTAGTTCGCATTCAGCTTAATGTGCTTGGCAAATAAAAATAATGGAAAGGGGACTAGGGAAAAAACTTTAGAATTCCCACCTGCCATTGAACCCATTGTGTTTAGACCATACACAATTTTGCTTTAGGCGCCACCTCCGGAAAGTAACCCCAGCGTAAGCTGAGTCACCTGTGTTACCTTTGCAACAGCCCTGTCAAAAGAGATCAGATTTGTTATCTGCTTGTTATAGAGGTGAAGAGATGGTCACCTTTGCCACTATTTATCAGCCATCTTTTTGTGTGCTGGACACTGAATAGAAATAGAAAACACTAGAGAGAACAGTTTGCTTTAATGCATTGAATTGAACTCTACTTCATGTACCACACAGCAAAATGTGTGGCAGTTGTCTTTACAGAAGTGTATCCTAATACCTTTCCTACATCTCTGTATGAAAAATAATTAAGTGTGAAGCAGCTCTTCTCCCTTTGTTACATGGTTGGTATTTGATCAGCATTGCTGAAAAGTCAAAGTACTGTGTTTAGAAAATCTGTACCACATGCAATTCAGAATTTGTATGATTTAAAAGTAAAGGTAAAGGGACCCCTGACAGTTAAGACCAGTCGCGAACGACTCTGGGGTTGTGGCGCTCATCTCACTTTACAGGCTGCGGGAGCCGCCGTTTGTCCGCTTCCACAGACAGTTTTTTCGGGTCATGTGGCCAGCATGACTAAGCCCCTTCTGGTGAACCAGAGCAGTGCATGGAAACACCGTTTACCTTCCTGCCTGAGCGGTACCTATTTATCTACTTGCACTTTGACGTGCTTTCGAACTGCTAGGTTGGCAGGAGCTGGGACTGAGCAATGGGAGCTCACCCAATCGCGGGGATTCAAACCGCCGACCTTCCGATCGGCAAGTCCAAGCGGCATAATGGTTTAAACCACAGTGCCACCCGTGTCCTGGGTGATTCTTACTGCACTGGTATAGTATAGTGGCTATAAGCTAAAGGTACCCCATTCAAATCTTAACAGAATCCACAAATCAATTTACCGGGCTTAAGCAGGCTGGTGTGTATTGTCTATTGTTAAATAGATGAGTGTCTATTGTTAAATAGATGACTACAGTCTTCACACTTTACAGTGTACATAGATATAAGTTTCTCCTACATTAGTATGAAAGTTGTGTGCAATGCAGCCCTCAGGTTCAGTGCCTAGAGGAAATAAATAGAACCGACTGTTAGAAGTAATAGATTAAATCTGGATGCCCACTAGTACTGAGTAGTTTTATTGGGCTTACAACAAAATGTTGCTGGCTTGGAAGGGTTATTAAACTGTCAGCAAATTTGACAGCATGGCCAGGAATGCAAAACACATTTACTTTATATGTGAGCCTGCTGTGATAGATGGAGCCAGTTGCCATCTAGTGCTGATTTAAGTATGCTTGCTTCAGAAGCTTCACAAAATACTTGGGCTTCAGTCCAACTACAACTTTGGCTGTAGACCAGCAAAACCATATGCAATCTGCAGAGTTCAGTGTCTCTTTTTAGGTTTAAGAAGATGTGGACTAAAATAGGTGGTAGCTTGTCAAGGAAAAGTAGTAATAACATGAAGGAGCAATAGAATTGCTTCCCTCCATTCAGTTCTATGGTAATCAGTACAAGTTGTGGCATTTCTCTTTCCTTTGCTTTAGCACCATATCTAAAAAGCTTGTGAGATTAAAGAAGCATAAATATTTACCCACAATTTGTATGAATAAGTCACAAAAGAGTCACAAAAGAATTACAAGACCACAAGTTACTTTTGAATCATGTAGAAAGAGGGCATCTATCTAAGGGCAAAGTCAAGAGGCAGGTTAAAGTGCAACCCATTGTCCAAATCATGAAGAGTTTGCTATCTAAACAGAATCAGGATGTGATGACGCAATGAGGGCAGCAACACATGATTCATGGAAAGAGGCATGCAATAACAAAGTTCCTTCAAAACAGAAAACAAGTTTGGCAAACGCAAAGCATATGTGGCTCAACTGAAACTCAGGTGACCAAAATGGCAAATGCAAAGTTTATTGTTTGCTTGGGCAGCTAGAGGGCCAGTGGGTAGGGCATAGTTTTAAGCCAGCCAGCCTCTTTTGGTTGGTGGTATTATTATTATTATTATTAGTAGTAGTAGTAGTAGTAGTAGTACCCTGCCCTTCATCCACAGATCTCAGGGTGGTTCACAGCATAGATTGGACCATCCCAAGACATGGGGTTTTACAAGCATGCAAACCCTCATATGTGCAGTCCAAATGTGGCACTATTTCATATTTTTGACGTGGCAAAACTACCATTCACGTTCTTTATTTCTGCAGCCATTTGTAGGGGTGTTGAATAGGAAATCCTTCTACATGAGTAAATGGTTCCAGCATGTCATGAGAGTACAAGGTGGCTCAGTAACACTACTTCTTTGCAGAATGCAGTCTTGGCATGTGATGTGCTAGACTACGAGCAGCCTAGCACATTTCAGGCAATCTTTGGAACACTGAGAGTCTTGGGGTTGTCCTGGATGGGTCTGGATTATTTTGGAAACACCATGGTCTTGAGGAGGAACAGTGAGCCTAGAAACAAGGCAACAAGGACTAAGCCAGGGGGAACCTGTGGCCTTCCAGAGGTTGTTTGGCTCCCAAATCCCATCACCCCAAGCCAGCAAGGCCAGTGGGCTACTCTGAGTAAAACATAGTTGCATCCCACCCAAAATAATTCTTCTGTTTATATATTATGTAAGAATAGGCCAAGAACAGTAAATGCATATCTCACATAAACTCAGTATATTCACAATCTAGGTGCAATCTGTTAACTAAAGGACATCCATGATCTCTTCCACATCTTATGTATTTTTTGTCAGCAATAGCATGTTGCTACTAAACAGCATCCATTATCTCATATTCATTTTATCCCTGTTGTAAATCTGCCAGCTAGTCTCACCGCATCATCAAACTTTGTAGTCCTTGGCAGCATGATTTCAAAGGAAATCCTCAATTTTTTTCTTGAAAAGTGTCAGTTACTGTTCTTGCTGCTCTATTTTTTTAGTTCTTCTCGTACCTG
The DNA here is from genome assembly GCF_027172205.1 of Podarcis raffonei. Taxonomy (NCBI): domain Eukaryota; kingdom Metazoa; phylum Chordata; class Lepidosauria; order Squamata; family Lacertidae; genus Podarcis; species Podarcis raffonei. The sequence continues at coordinate 28,933,876 of NC_070606.1, forward strand.
TTGCAGAGCAGCTGTCTTAGTGTGCTTTGACTGGGATGTCTGCTTGGTTGTGAAGGAGAGCCAGGTACTTTCTGCTGCTGGAATCTGCCAACATCAACTCCTGTGTTTGCTGCCAGAAATTCCCTAACACCGTATGTGGCAAGGAGAGGGACAGAACAGCTGCACAAACTGTATTCAGGGCCTGTCTCTAAAAAATAAATAAAAATCAACCCACAAAAAACCCACCTAAAAATAATATCTCCTGTTGCTGGAACTGTTCTATGACCGAAATAATAAATTCAATTCAATATCTCCTGTTTCTCTTCTGACAAAGTTACATGCTGATGTTTTCTGTTCCCATAGCAGCCTGTCTTTCTTGAGACTCAAATTGATTCCTCTAGCTACCATGACATTAGAATGTGCATCTCACAAAGGGTCTTAGCATTCACAAATCAACAAAGTCTTGCACTTCTCTTTCCTCAGAAAAAGAAAGGGTCAGGCTGTAGTAACATTGAAGTGTTTTGTAATTAAATCATGCCTGTGACTGACTATACATATTATTATTATTATTATTATTATTATTATTATTATTATTTGTAATTTTCAAGCAGAAATGTATGTTTAAATTGGCTGTATTTTCCCCTTATAACTGCACTATTTGATTGTTACTGGAGAAATAGCTGGTGTGCTGTTGGTCAGAGCTGCATTCCTCAGAGTTGCTCAGTATGCAGCCCCTTCCACTGAACCTTAGTGCCTTTTTATTACCCTCTAGGCGATTATTAATTCTTAGCTTAGAAATGTGAAAGAGGAAGACTCAGCTGAAGGAAGAGGAAGCTGCAGCTAATAATTCACTCCAGGGCTCAAACTGCATGTGGCAGTCAGATGCAATACACACACCTTATGTCTAAATGACACACCATTTTCATTTGCTCACTGTCTAACATTTTTTAAAATACATGAACTGCAATCCAGTGTGTGTGTACATGAGCACTGTTGTTATGCATGCAGGTGTGAAAATACCTAAGGCTATCACAGAGGCACACTTGACCTAAGCAATCAGCTTTATGATAATTCTGTACTGAGGGGCCAAGCTATCTTACACAGAACCTGAGACAGCTGACGTTTCTGTTGCATTGCCTGCCTTTTGTGTATCTACATGTCCGTTTCATGCAAAAGTTTGAAGTAACTAGAGATGTTTAAATAATAGTAAAAAATGCCAATAATTAAAAAGTTTGTTTTTCTTTTGAAGGCTCATCAGCAGAGCAGGAAAGCTGACCGTTTGCTGACAGCGGGGAAGTACGAAGAAGCAATTTCTTGTCACAAAAAGGCAGCAGGTGCTTATTTAACAAAAAGAGCATTGTATGGCTTGTGTGAAAACACTGTCCTCTAAGTACGCCTGAGTAGCAATCCTCTATTCAGCGCCAAAGCATGATTGTCCTGGCTGGGGCAGAAGTTTGTTGTCTTGGGAGTTGGTGTAAGCCTTATACAGAAGAAAAGTTAATTGCCTACATGTGCACGTGGAACTAAAATACATAAAGATCAAGGTGGTTGTAGAAAATCAGTAGTCAAGGACATAATGCAATTATCTCTCTTGAATATCCCACGTTAGAGCAGTGGAGCTCCTTACATGGTGGCTAAGTGACGGCCAAAACTGGGCATTGGCTGCCAAACTGCAGTTCATGTTAGGTTTAAGAGGTCTGTTTGCAAGAAAGTGTTTCTCCAATCACTTGCTCCTTGACACAACCCCTTTAAGGTCTCTCTGTGTGTGTGGGGGGGGGGGGGGTTGTGTCAATATTGTCTTCATCAATATTGCAGTAGATTTACGGTCATAGGCACACTTAGTGGGATCACAGGGTACATATCTGGATAATGTCTGTGAAGCGATCATTGTACCTAAACTCAATGTGACTTCTCTGTGACCTAAACATTTCTCATTTTGTGGTTTATTCAGCATATCTCTTGGAGGCCATGAAGCTGACACAATCGGATCAGGTGAGATTACACTCCAAAAATACAGTGAGCGAGCCTAGTATTGAGTCATTATCTCTATACCTATAAAATTGACTAGGACACCCCACCCCCAGCTTACATTCTGAAAAGGCAAGAAATGGTTGGGGAGAGATGTGTGATAAGAGGATGCAGATGCTGTTTCACTTCTGTATCCTTCACTGGCCAGGGTTCTAGAAAATAGTTGGCATTAGAAGATGATTTGTGGAATTACTAATATTATTTTGTTTAAAATGTTAGGAAATGTTTGTAAAAAATAGTTGACAATTGCTGTCAAGCTATAATAGCTTCATTGGAGTTGATTGCACTGTGCATCTGTCTTCCAGGACCAGAATCTATGTAGTGCCATAAATGATGTTTAATACTGTTTCTCTAATGAAGTAAATGCTTTAAAAACACTTTACCACCATTGGACGATATTTGACCAACCTTATTTCTCTTGTTATATCCAAGGGTAATTAAGGGTGCCTCTAATGGTGAGAAACTCATCCCTTGTTTTTGTCTTTTCCACAGGCCCAGTTATCATTGGAATTACAAAGGGAGAGCCACCTGAAACAGATTCTACTTATCCAAGAGCGATGGAAAAGAGCAAAAAGAGAAGAGAGGCTAAAGACACAGCAGGCTGTGGACAAGGATAGTGCTTCGTCGAAGCCGTCAGCTGAGGAATTTGATGACCAAAATGTGGCAGCTCCCGCTAGCCTGAAGTACAGCCCCTCCCCAGAGAAGGATGCACAGGCAATCCACGGTGTCTTGGATAGGGACCCCGACACACTACTGTTCCTGTTTCAGAAAAGAAAGGAGCCACCGGAAGTGTGCGTCGGAAGCAAAACCCCCAAGGACGACAAGACAAAAATTGAGGAGCAGGCCACCAAAATCGCTGTTCTAGAACGGCATGTGGACTTTCTCTTAGCTGAAAACGAGAGGTTGAAGCGAGAGAACAAGCAGCTAAAAGCTGAGAGGGCAAGACTCCTGAAATCCCCCCTAGAAAAGGAGCTAGATGTCGATGCCGACTTTGTAGAGAAGTCAGAGCTGTGGGGTCTGCAGCAGCATTCGGAAACTGCTGCCGCGTCAGCCTCAACTTGGCAGAAATTTACAACGAATGCCGGTAAGGCCAAGGACATTCCGATACCCAGCCTTCCGCCTCTGGACATTCCATCCCCCGAGCTCCCTCTGTTGGAGCTCTCGGAGGATATACTGAAAGGACTGATGAACAGCTAAGTAGAGACCACAATGTATGTTCACCTGTAGCTCAGCAAAATCCAAAAAAGGGAAACCCACCAGTACAGTTGTGATTCACAGGTACAAAACACCAACTACAACCCTACTGAGGGAGAATATCTTAGTGACTTTGTCACTGTGAAAAATATGCATGCTATTGGATCGGTTCAACAGGGCTGACTGTTTACCATCGTTGGTAAAAGCTAAGCTCTCTCTTCCTCCCCACCTTCAAGCCAAATGACTGAGGGGAGACTTTCAAGCAACTTGATCCTGCAGGGGTCTTATGCGATATGTAACATGTCTCTTTAATGCCATAAAATAATGCAAAACCTAAGTGGTGTGGGCCAGAGTGTGACCATTTTGGCAGTGGGGAAAAAAAGTTTCTATCATGCATTCAATTAATTTAATTATGCAAACCAGGTCAATAGATTGGATGTTGCTTCTGTTCCTCCACAGTATGGATCTACGTGCCACACTTCGCACTCCTGACTTAAAAATGCTTTATCAGGAGAGATGCTAAATTTACTACTACTACTTTTTTTATTTTAAGGAACCAAATTTTAGTTCTATTGAAATTTTGATTTGTTTACATAATCAGGGTGCTTAATAATGTGCGTGTTCTGTATATGAAACTAGTAGGCATTGTTTTAAACAAAATACAACGAAGAAGAATCCTTGATGCATGAATGGAAGTAATGGCAGTTGCCAGAACTTGACTGAAAATAAAAAGTTTTGGGTCAGTTTTGAATCTTACTTGTTCGTTTGAACACATAAAGCTGATGAATATTGAGTCAGACCACGGGTCCATCTAGCCCAGAATCACCTCTGACTTGCAGTAAAATTCCAAGACTTTCCTTTAACAGCAATCTCTCAATCCTATGATTTGAGTTCCTTTTAATCAGAGAGGCCAGGCATGGAACCTGTGGTGATATATTTTCTCATTGAGATAGCAGTAAGCTCCAAAGCAGTAAGCATTGGAAGCAGTTAAGTTCATAAAAGGAAGCTGTGGAGTCCTACCTGCATAACCAGTGAGCAGGGATGATGGAAATTGTAGTCCAGTAATACCTGGTAGACTTTGGGTTCCCCATATGTTCCTTGAGCAGGCAGGGGATGATGCTGTTGCAGTTTCTAACTCATTGAGGGAGCCATTTGCATCTTTAAGCAAGCTGAGGTGAAGGACTTCTGCCTGGCCTAGAAACAATACAGAGACTATACTACCTAGCCAGTTATTACAGTTCCAAGTATTGCCAAGGAAGTAAGTGGTGCATCTTTTTCTTGAATACCACCTCTTTCAGATCTTGGAAGCTACCAGTACTAAGGTTCAGTTCCTATAACTCTAGTGATAGCTTGGGGGCAGGCGGGATGGAATTAAGCATTTGTATTCTCATCTACCAAGGGACACGGGTGGCGCTGTGGATTAAACCACAGAGCCTAGGACTTGCCGATCAGAAGGTTGGCGGTTCGAATCCCCACAACAGGGTGAGCTCCCGTTGCTTGGTCCCTGCTCCTACCAACCTAGCAGTTCAAAAGCATGTCAAAGTGCAAGTAGATAAATAGGTACCGCTCCGGCGGGAAAGTAAACGGCGTTTCCGTGCGCTGCTCTGGTTTGCCAGAAGCAGCTTAGTTATGCTGGCCATATGACCTGGAAGCTGTATGCCGGCTTCCTCGGCCAGTAAAGCGAGATGAGCGCCGCAACCCCCGAGTTAGCCACGACTGGACCTAACGGTCAGGGGTCCCTTTACCTTTACATATTCTCATCTACCACATTATAAAAGGCAAACGGCATTTCCGTGTACTCTGGCTTCCGTCATGGTGTTCTGTTGCGCCAGAAGCGGTTTAGTCTTGCTGGCCACATGACCCGGAAAGCTGTCTGTGGACAAACGTCAGCACCCTTGGCCTGAAGCGAGATGAGCGCTGCAACCCTATAGTTGCCTTTGACTGGACTTAACTGTCCAGGGGTCATTTACCTTTTACCCATGAAAAGGAATATGACATGGGCACATTGGGCAGAAATGTGCAATAGCTTCAGGTGGGGTGATATTTATGAAGCAGGTACTTTGCATGGAGGTCCAAATGTTCCATGCCTGGATACATGCTCTTCTACCCTCTGAGTTGCATGACTACCCAGATAAGTGATGGAACCTAATCAAGAGTTCTAACAATGAAACTATGCATGGATTCTCAGTAGCAGCATTTGTGCTGTAGCAAACCAAATGTCAACCTGGTCCACTTGTGATGGTAGCCATACAGGTATTGCAAGCAAGCCCAAAAGCAGACCACGATGGAGAAGAAAACTCACCCTGCTTGGCCCCAGCTAGGAATCCACTCTTTCTGTTAACAGCTTACTGTGTTTGAGTCATTGCTAGACCTATAAAAATTCTGTATGTGGCCCAGCTAAAGCACAGCATCCTGCCTTCAGCAGGGACCAGCCTGCATCTGGAAGCAGTGCTGAGAGCTCTCCCACCATTTTTGGTGGCTAGAGGGTTCCCCTTGAATGCAGAAGATTTTATTATTATTATTAAATTTATCTACTGTCCTTTTCTCCAATGAGCTTAAGGTGGTGTACATGATTCTCCCCTCCCAATTTTAGCCTCACAACAAGGCTGTGAGATGGGTTAGACTATTTCAGCTAATGGTTGTTGTTAAATCTTACATTACTGTTCTGATGAAGTCATTTAAAATAGTAGTAACAAATGCCTCCTGTTAGCTATGCTCCTGAAGTGCAATAGTCGATTTCACTGGCTATCTCCAAGATGGGGGATTATGAGGGGCTTTCTCGCCACACACTTGAGCATTTTTGATTGATACTGCTTCCTTTGGTTACTACTTCCAGCTGAATCTAAACACTTTGGGTCACAGTTCAAGAATGAGTCTTGCCTCTTTTCTGTGTCATTTTTAAAAACATCTTTAGCTCTGGTGGAATAACTGTTTATTTAAAAATGAGAGAAAGCCACACATAAATTCTGGTCCCGCAATATTTTGTTACTTCCTAGTAGCTAGGAATAAGAATTTAGAAATTTTATACAAAGAGTGCCATCTGCTGGACAATGCTATTTTCTTTATACAGTATTCCAGCGGTTCTGAACTTATAATCACAAAGTTCAACATACCGCAGGCCCATAACATTACATCCTTTGGCTATACATCAAAATGTTACGTAATATCACATTAAAATGGTTTACTATTATTTTGTAGGAATATTAATATTCTATGAGCATTAAATCCCCAGTATGCAATGTAATATGTGCAAAATGGAAACCAAATCCATGATGCTACAATCATAATTCCATCACTGCCCTGTGGATAATGAATAGCATGAGAGTTTAATCTCATGGTTGTGGGTTCAAGCCCCATATTGGGCACAAGATTCCTGTATTTCAGGGGGTTGGACTAGATGACTCTCATGGTCCCTTCTATGACACAATAGCAATCTGTGACAGTTGAGTGCCTATCAGTTTGGAACCTAAACAAGGCTAATGAAAAATAATGTATTGGCTTTTATAGACAGGTTTTCCAAAGGTTGCAGAAGTCTGTGAGCAAGCAGAAAACAAAAGCCAGGACTGACAGAATGTTGAGAGCATAAAGATAAGAAAATGATAAGAGCGGGGATGGGGATTCAGTGGCCCTCCAGATGATGTTGGACTACAGCACCCATCATCCCTGGGTCTTGGCCTTCTTGGCTAGGACTGATAGAATCCTACAAGACGGAGAAAGCCACAGGGTCCCTATCCCTGTGCAAGAGTAACTCATCTCGAGAGGGAACTTCCGTATTCCTGTTGAAGGGTGAAAACTGGAACACCCATCACTGCTGCTACATTCTTTTCTTAAGGGTGTGTGTGTGTGACAGTGATGGATGCACCTGGTTACAATTATACAAAAATCAGGTTTTAGGGGGGCTGATGGGTGGCTCTCGCTTCTACATATCAATAGCAACTTGGAATTAATGGACACACCTAGTTTGGTGCAAGATTGTAAATGGTGAAAGGCGGTCTGCACCTTTACTAATATTCAATTCAGTGAGTCTCTCCCCCCCTTTCTACCTTGGGGAACCCCTTCACATCTGCTAGGCCTAGGGTATTCTCTCTGTTGCAAATTCAGGGTTACATAATAGGTCGAAGCTCAGTTCATAAAGCCAGACCTCTTGCCACTCAGTATGAACTGAAAGTGCTTTCTAATACTACAGATGCACAGAAAAAGTTTCAGAATAGTTTTTTTCATTCAAGTTGTTCTGCTATCACTCATCTGTCAAACCTTTGGTAAGTGCCTAAGGGTAGCACACTGACTCCTGGAACAATTTTAAAAAGTGCTGTAGTTTCTTTTTTAAAACAAACAAAACATAAATCAAATACGGTACATTATTTGCCCCAGCTCTTTCCAGAAATTAAATACACACATACCAAACAAAACCTTCATTTGAACGTTAAGGGAAGTAGGAGTGAGAAATGGCTATAGACATTATTTCATAGTTGTTTCTCAAATATATTGTTTTAGTTTTAGTTAAAAAGTGCTAAGCACAAGAATAAAGGGGATGAAATGTGTATTCATTGTTACAGTCTACGGCAGACCGGACACAAATAGTCACAACAGCTGTTAATCTATAAACAACTACTATAGCCAAGTTCTAAAAAGGCAAAAACCCTCAGGAACAATATTATTTTTACCATTTTCCTAAAAACAAAGAGAACTGGCTACGTGAAATGCATGGTCTCTGGGACCAGGGCTGGGAGTTGGTTCAAGGTTTTAGAAAATGATCAACCCTGTACATTCAGAGTTAGATCTTAAGCAATTTTGCTGCTTCTGAGTTGCAGTTCTAGATGGAAATCTTTTGATGGCAATCAGGACACTGCTGTGATGGATCCACTACAGACTGAACCTGGAAGTTGTGTGTGATTTGTAAGATCTCTGCACCTATCCAATTTAGGATTCTGCTCAGCCTGTTTGCTCACCACAGCAACCACTTGTCATAGTTGGACCACAGAAATAGTGTCTATGAGTATAGCAGACACATACTTTGCCAAAATATGAGTCATGCTATCCAAGCAAACAGGAAACGAAATTGGTGGCACCTGTACTTCATCACAAAATGAACAAATACATATTCCTGGGAAGAAATTTGGTGTTAAATTGTAACAACTGCAACAATCCATGTAATTTTAATATGTTACTTTTAGCAGATAAAAGGATTGGGAGAGACAGTTTAAAGCAGCTTTGCTTTAAAAAGTATGAGAGAAGAGTGCTGAAGGCGGAAGAGTTTACTAAGTTCATGTACCACCTATCTGCCGCTACACCTGTCTTATCCCAGCTGTAAAGAAAGGCACAGAACTGAACAGGCTGTACCTCTTATGCATTAAAATCACCAGAAGCAACTGTCATAGTGCACTACTGTTCACTCCAGCATGAGCTGCATTTTTCAGGTGTATACAATTACCATCTGGTCTGAAGAACACAGCACAATTTATGAAATGCAGGTGAGGGCCAAGAATTCATGGAATTCCTGTTTATAGATGACCATCAGCATGTAGAGTTTAAGGACTTACTAATCTTTCTCATGTCTTCAGCTAGAAATCTATTAACACAATATTGGCAAACAGCCACTAACTTACCTCTAGGAGAGAAATTAATGAAGCATCCCAGAGCACTAAGAAACACAAAGAGCAAAGACGATTTTGAAACGGTTTATTCAGTACACTGGAAAGGACAATGTTGTTTCTTCAGCACCAGCTACCCACAGCTCACTCTTACAACGGAGATTAGGAGACACTGAACTGCTATAATCAATTCTAAACTGTTATTCAAACCTGTTCAATATTTGACTGTATCGCTTACATTGCACATGCATGGAAAGTTTCTTGGTGGGGTACAGACCAAGAAGTGACTTCCTTTCAGGCATGAGCAGAACCTGGGCACTTTTAAATCAACAGCAGAGTGCCATAGTGTGCTTGAAACAGTCTTTAAATTATCCGATACACAGATTAACCATTACTTTATACCAGGCATGGGCTGACTTCAGGGTCATTGGATCTGCATTTGTTTTCTACCAGAAACAAAGGAACACCAACTGGAGCCTGGCATAAAATATGGCATGGTAGCTAAACCAGTTACATGAGAAGTGGAAATCTGTAGTTGAGTTACTACGGATCAGAGATTGTTGTTAAACTCGAGTTTAACCATTGATGCCTCGCTGGCTGGGGCTGTTGGGAGCTTGGAGTCTATCAGCTGGAGTGTCACAGGTCAGCCATCCCTGCTTTACATGGTAACAGTCCAACATCCTCTTTTAACTCTAGCTCTGCTGCTTCAATGATTCAGCATTTACCTAGGTTAATAGTTCCAGTTGCGAAGCCACAAGGCAGTTTCATACACCAATATTGGGCTCAGTTCAGAAACTCAAGAACTAGGTGGTGACAGTCAAAATATGGTGGGGGAAAAACAGCACACATTATTCCACCATGTAGATTGGAATATGAAGGTCCAATTTGTGCAACCTCCTATTTTAAAGCAATAATAATAATAATAATAATAATAATAATAATAATAATAATAATACCCCACCCATCTGACTGAGTTGCCCCAGTCACTCTGGGCAGCTTCCAACACATATACAAACATAATAAAACACAAAACATTAAAAAGCTTCCCTATACAGTGCTGCCTTCAGATATCAAGCATATCAAGTGACTGCCTTGTAAACCTGCCAACTCTACCAGACCAAGATTGTTTCCACATAAATGAATGTCTGAACTGAGCCTTAGAATTCTAATTTTTTTAAGTCTGCAGCATGTTTTTGCATTTGTGTGTTTTACCTTTGCTATTGCCTAGGTTGTAGCTGAAAACACATATGCAACAGACTAAACAGGAAATTTTTGATCATGTGGTTCCATCATGTAATATTTGCCATATTCTGTTTGCTTGTGGTCTCTCTTTCCTAGTTAAAATGTATTAGTTGCTATGGAATTGCAGTTGTTACAGGGTGAGCATAATGATGCATTTAATTATAAAATCATTTCATAAATAAAATGCATGAAATCAACACAGTAGGTCTACCTAAACGTATTAACCACAATTATCCAAACACTATACTCCAATGTATCCATTTGAAAACACTCTGAAGTGCATCTCCATACAAAGAGAACGTTTCATTTTCTGCATCGCAACAGGATTTCATTCTGTCTACTCCTTCCCCTAGCAAAGTGTGTAGACACACTGGGTTGTCCAAATGGCAGGCGGGAAGGAGTCCTGCCCCACCTCCAGGTCTCCCTCCCTACATATTGAGAATTAACAAGCAAATATTCTAGGGCAGATGGCATCTACTCATTAGACACAATAGGAAATCACACTAAATTCAAGCGTGTTTGTCTGGTACGTCTTGTATATTCTAATTGAAGTGCCTAAAGAGGCGGCTGTGGGACGCGGGCGGCGCTGTGGTCTAAACCACTGAGCTTGCCAATTGGAAGGCTGGTGGTTTGAATCCCTGCAACGGGTTGAACTCCCATTGTTCAGTCCCAGCTCCTGCCAACCTAGCAGTTCAAAAGCACACCCAAAAGTGCAAGTAGATAAATAGGTACCGTTCCGGTGGGAAGGTAAATGGTGTTTCCGTGTGCTGCTCTGGTTTCACCAGAAGCGGCTTAGTCATGCTGGCCACATGACCTGGAAACCTGTCTGCGGACAAATGTCGGCTCCCTCGGCCAGTAAAGCGAGATAAGCGCCACAACCCCAGAGTCGTTCGCGACTGGACTTAACTGTCAGGGGTCCTTTACCTTTAAAGAGGAGGATGGGATGTCCTCCACAGCCAATTGGTGGAGCTTCAACCACCCAAGACACATCTACATCTTATGTGTAGTATTAAGGATCTCTCACATAAACTTCAGGATGTGTCCAATCTTCCATACGCATCTAGAGATGGTAACCTTCTTTTCCTTCAAGGCCAGTTATGTCAAGGTAAGGTTTTGCTACCTGCAAAGGAATAGCGGATCCAACTAAAAGGCACAAGGATTCTAATCAGCCACCTAGAGGGTATTTGCAGTCTCTCTCCAGTCTCCAGCCTTTCCCCCCATGAAAGCTATATGGCTAGAGCGAAGATTCTTATTCCTTTGGCTATTGACTAAGAGGACCAACTACATGCTGAATGTACCACAATAATGTATAATTAGCCCCTAACTGATGCAATTATCAGAGAAACCTGAAACCTTGCCAAAACTTTGTCACATCAAATTTACAGATGGAATTTAAAGTAGAACATTTTCAAGTGATTAGATAGTAAATTTTAACATGGATTCAAACTTCAGTTATGCTGTGTACCCATTTTGTTGGCAACTTAGAATAAGACTATTACCTATCAACCTCTAAATACAGTCATTGGGATACTGTGCTTCAGAAGTACACAAAATATTGTAAATATACACTATACCACCAGTGCGGGAAAAGCATGTGATGACTTCAACTCTTAAATCGTTATTTGTAAATGTAAGATTCTACATAACTATCATTTCCTAGCACAAAAGTTTGTGAAGGAGTTTGTCATATTTTGTGAGTCTGCCAAATGCAATCTTCCTGACTGATAATAAAAGTCCAGGTTTTTTAATATGGTAATTTGAACTGTAATTAACGACAATACATAACAAGGAAGGATTTAATTTTTTTTTTATTCTTCATTAGATAAACTTTCTTTGGCTCAGCCAGTTGAACTGTGCTCTAGCACATGTGAGCAGTTTCATATGAAACCTGGAGAGGGCAGAAAGATCCACACTAATTAAACACACAACAATCTGTCATTTACAATAGTCAACATTACAGACATCTGCAACCACTGTGAATGAATGAATGACTCAGACATGTGCATTTTTAACAAATGTGCCACAAAACATGAAAAACACACACAATGAGACAACATTTGATAAAGTCCTTTTAATGGAAAATGTAAAACCCCTTTCAACTTTCAAAGTACAAAGCATGTTTAACACTTGCACTTTTAACAAATTAAAGCAAGCCAATGTTTTAAAAAAATACATCATTGAATGTATATATGTATATATTTACATAGCATATTAAGTTTAATATTTAGCTTTAAAAGTTCACATAAATTTTACCAAAATGAGACAATTTTTAAATAAATTACACCTTTTTGAAAATGTTTTAATTGTACTCTGAATAGCTTCAATAAAATACTGAAGTGTCTGTAATATCTATTTTATATACTTTATATTGTACAAAGTTTACAGTTATTTGGCAGTAATTTTCAGATCATGACATGACTGCTGTGCGGTTTCAGCAATATCCCGAATGCAGGCAATAGCTGGTGTTTGTGTCCTACTCTCACAGTAACTGTCTCAATGTAGTGAAAAATATCCAAGTTATTTTAACCAAACTGTACAAATCACATTTACATTTGATCAACAATAGAGCATAGAATTCTGTGTTTTCTTCCCAAAAAAATAAATACATCTTAAATCTTTGACATTTTGAAAATTTCATTTACAGTATAATACAGAGCAGCAGAGCACTGCTTAGGATTTCCAATTTCTTTTTTTTTAAAAAACCCCTCTCGTTTAAATCACAACAGCTGTGATGAGAAGCTAGTTTGTTGCAGCGTCAGTAGCAAGTAAAATACAACAAATATATTTTCTTGGCACTGATGGTTCGTGCAGCTTAGATTAGTGAGTAGATTTCTTTTATCATAAAGAAAAAAAAGATAAAATACGTTCTTCTGACCCAAAAAGGACAGAGAGCGTGCACACTTAATTTTCCTCCATATCTTCTAGTTCATGTTCATGAATCTTCAAAGCTCTCACCATTTCCTTAACTGTATGATACAAAATATTTTTAATCTGTAAAAATAAATTCGGAGAGATTGGTGATTAGCAGAGTACCAGACAATGTAAAGGAAGGCATAAGAGAGGAAAACACTGAAAGGGAAAAAAGACTGCATCATTTTTGGAGGTTCTTTGTTTACAATCAAGTGGTACAAAGATTAAGAACGCTTTTATAATTTGTATAAAGCCCTGAGCTCACGCAGGGTCTAAGCCTGTTCTTTTTAAGGAGAGAAGACAATACTGGGTGGGGGCACAGAGCAAATTCAGTATACCCCAATTGGTTGGCCTGTTATATGGTACTTTCTCCCTGGGGAAAACGGGAGAGGGAGTAGAGCAGGGGTCAGCAAGGCTCACCTTGCCTGGGCTGGTTCACTGCCACAGAGCCACCCCCATGGGCTGGATCGCGGGCGTGCTTTCCGGCGCCGCAAAAGCGAGTCCCTGTGCCTTGCTGGTTTAGTGCAGGGACTCGCTGAGCGGGCGGCTCGGGGGCCAGTAAAACGACCCCTGTGGGCTGCTTGTGGCCCATGGGCCTTAGGTTGAGGACCCCTGGAGTAGAGTGAGCATGTACAAGCCCAAGATGTGCACCTGTCATACCATTATATGGTCTTGTTGGAGCCCATAACCTTGTTCCTGTATAGGAATTATTCTGGATGATAGTAATAATTTACATGCTGCCCATCTGACTGGGTTGTCCTAGCCACTTTGGGCTGCTTCCAACAAATCAAAACACTAAACACAGTAAAACATCAAACATTTAAAAATTCCCTATACTGTTCTACAAGCTAAGGATCTACTTAAATTGTATTTTAAAATACATCTATAGGATTTTACACATACATACACATCTGGGTCCTAATTCTACAGGGAAGGGGGAAATGGAGAGTCCATTTTTTTTCTTTACTATGAACCTAATACATAGTTTCCCCGCTCTTATTTAAAAAGGCTTATTTAATTGTTACAGCGGCCATAAGCAGATTTAGCCATGGTTTTCATTTTATGCATTTTTCAATTGTAAAGTGCCCTGTGATCCTTGGACGAAGGGCAATATAGAAATTGAATAACTAACTAACTAAATAAATAACTAAATAACACACATGGAAATGCTCAGAAAAGCCAGTGTGAAACTATCATAAATTAAAGTGATACTACTGTCTCATATTCAATGCACACATTCAAAGTTAACATGAGAGAGGACTGATGTTTCATCAGAAATGGAGTTATGACAAGCACTCATATGTTACCTGCAGCTTATCATCATAATTGATTTCTTCCTTCGAGAGCCTCAATTCTTGTGTTAAGTGAAATGACTGTATAAGGTGCTCTGGAGACACAAAATCTTCAGTTACTTGAATACAGCTATGAAAATTCTGTACCTGAGCAAGAAACGGAAACAAAAAACAACAACATTCTGAATTGTTCTTGGGCAAACGAGAAAAAGTGTTTTTTTTAAGCCAGTGTGCATTGATCACAGTTTTCCAAATCACCGAAAAACCCTATTATGCATTCAAATACCCGTAGAGTTGCATGCAAATTTTCCAGTTGATTAGATAGGAAAATTGTGTGTGTGTGTGTGTAATTTTTATCAGCATGAGCATTGCATTCGCTGTAGGGTCAGCCCTCTGACCACCCCACGATTTCTCTCTCACACATGCATATGAGGAGGGGGTGCGCACCCCCCCATTACCGCCTTCACACATCCTCTTGGGTTGCTCCACTCTTGGACACCAAATATTACAACAGCTTGTCTGACGTATCTAGTGACTCTAGTAAGAATAAATTGATGTTTTTACCTGGTGAAGTGCTCCTGCTGGTAAAACAATGGCATCACCAAGGAACTGGATTAGAGTGCAGGTTTTTACTCCATATTCTTCAAAAAGTCTTTGACGGAGTTTTCTGTTTACATACCAACTCTGGTCACGTATCGGATCATGTTCTGGCAAAACATCTAAACCTTGTTCTTTTGCCATCTGTAATATGTTATAAGCAAAAGTGAATGCTGTGTGGTTTTAAGTAATATCTATGTTCACGAAATCCTTTCATTCTAACATCTTATTTCTAACATAAATACAGTTTCAGTTTCAGAACTCTCCTATGAAACTTTGAAAACCTCAGGGGGAAATGGGGAAAAAACTGCTCCCTCCCCCATGTCTCGTACAGACTGCTTGGGCCATATCTCAGAGATCTTATTTAAAATATTTATATCCTGACTTTTGGTCGAGGCTCCTACAACTGGCTCGTAATCTAAAATAACTTTACTTAAAGACATAAAAAAAATATGAAAAGGAAAAGTAAAAACCAAAAACCTCCAAAACAGAGCTAGAAAAATAACTGAATAAACCGCGTTCCATAGCTTTGCTGCTTCTTGGACAAAGAAGCTCTGTCTCAAGCGGTTCTCCACCAGATTACACCTGGTAGAGGAACTAGAACAAAGCTTCCAAGAAAAATCTTAAGGCAGCCTTTCCCAACGTGGAGCTCTTCAGATATTTTGGATTCCAACTCCAACCATACCTTACATTAGTCATGCTGGCTTGGGTTGATGGGAGTTGTAGTCCAAAACATCGAGGGCACCAGGTTGGGGGAGGCTGTCTTAAAGCAGAGAAACACAGATGCAACTGAAGGGAAGAAAACCATCTCAATGTCTGGATAGTCACTTCCTGCGAGTGAGCACAAGTGTATCCAACACTCCCCACCCCAAAAATGAAGGATCCCATCAACAACTCAATGAGTACTGAGCATGCTCAGTGGGCAAGGAATTCTGGCTGACTGTTAGGGGAAAGGAAGGAAAACCTGGGGAAGGATGATGGAACAGAGTGGCTGGTACCCAGGACACAAGCATTTGCCCATCACAAATCTTATACACAATAATACCAATATACATTCATTGTAAATCTAACCTTCTGTAGAAACTCCCTTATCTTGTCAGCATCCTTGCTGGCATAAATGTGCCACAAAGCACCAGGCAGTTCACTTGAATCCTTCAGTCTTTTTCTTAGAAGATCATCCAAATCTTCCTCTTCAAACTTCTTTAATACCACTGAGAATTCAGAAATGCAATTACTTTCCAGAGCTGGAGAAATCCTTGCTTTAGATTCAACACTTTACCATAAATCTCTCCCTCCTTAACAAAAAGGGGCAGGGTGGAGCAAATCCACATTCACTGAGTAAAAATTATAATGGAACAAATCTAAAACAATAGGAGTACCAGGGGAAAGCTTAGAAACACCTTTGCTACACAAAGGCTTTCTGTGTCTCCATGAAAAATACCAGAATCCAGTTTGGGGCAATTCACTCTCCCCCAGTGCCACAGTTCAACCTATTTAGGAGGGTTCCCTAATCCTGAGGAGGGACTTTACGAGAGTCTTGGGAAGTGAAGTGAGAAGAGGGGGGAAGAAAGGTTTTTCTTTGCCAAACCCCTTCCATGAGCACTTCCTAGAATATAAGTCATTACATCCAATAATACTTTGCAAAATGGGGGGGGGGGGGAGAGAATGTCCTTTAATCCGAATGAGCACCAAAGGATTGTTAAAGTATCAAGTGGATTGATTTAGATTTCATTTACAGGGTGTAGATCAGCTATTAAGTTGTGCCAACTCATATTTTTCTGTTTAATAAACATTGTATTATTTTTACTTTACCTGATTTTGAAGGAACGCCATTCCCTTTTGCTATGCCAACGCTGACAAGGATGTTCACCATGTCAGATACCTCAATATGAAGATTTGTAGTTCCTATATCATGATCTTTAGCAGCAGCTACACCTTTTTCAAACAGAATATATAGAATATGCTGAAGGGCATTTTAAAATTATCATAGACTTGTAAAATGTTTTCCTGTGAAATTGTTTTCTTAAACAAATACTGCTTTTACAATGTATAAGATTAGGAGTTAGCAGTCTGATATGAATAGCCATGAGGGTGTTATTCAACTAAGTTTTACTCAGATGAGACCCATTGAAATTAATGAACATGCCACCCAATTATTTCATTTACATCAGGAGCAGTAATGTGTTCTCTCTCATCTCAATGTACATTGAATATGTACATGTATACTCCCTTCTCATTCATGAGGGAATTCTGTTAAGTGGCCAAGTTAACTGACATTTGTAACTCCCTTTTATCAAACATCTTTATATTACCATGACCACATTATCACATGCTTTGACCCTCTCAATTTTAGTGATTCTTCCATTTCCTATAAACTTGCCTTTCTTAATCTTTCCACCTGTTGCTCCTTCTTTGAGATTTCCCCAACCTCTTTATCCCTTCTTCATGCTCATCACCACTTTTGTGTCTCTGGTTCTTCCAACCATTCAAAGGCGAGAAGGTGTTTAATAATGAGGAGACACAATCCCCTGACCTGACACAAGCAGTATTGTAAGTTACTTACCATATGAACTGCATAATCTGGGCCCTAGATCTGGGCGCACAAAAAAACCTGGCAAGTATGAAGCTAAATTCAGTTTTCCTTCTGGGTTGCAATATTCAGGCAGTGGCAAACATTTTAATAAGTCTTCATATCTGACAAAATAAGAGTAAAATAAACAACATAAATAATTTTTCAGTAAACAAAAAGCCCAACCCATCAATTGATGAGCTAAATAATATTAAATACCTTGCAGGCATCATGGTCTTGAAATCGTCTCCTGAAGGAAAGTCTTTCAACTTAAGTATAACTGTTTCTCCATTTTTTATTTTTTGCCGTTCTGCAAACAGTGAAGAGATCAGTGAGTGTTCTACCAGATGTGGAAAAACAGGAATTTTTTATAATGGTTTTAACAATAACTTAGAAGATATCCCATCTTTTTGATCATGGAGTAACAGGGGTGATAAGGCATTTACCAACATTGCGGGGGGAGAAATCCTGAAATTCCAATTTTTTGGCTCTGATATCAAAACTGCTCTACTAGTTAATACTACATTGCAATTCTGTTTGGCTGTATACTCACAAATTTTGAATGTATAAAACACACACACACTCTAAACATTTAGGCATTTTAGAGATTGAAATACAGAATGGAAGATATTTGAATGTACATACTATACTGTTAAATGTCAAAAATGGGTTTTCAAAAACAACATTAAAGTATCTTGTGGTAGAGCAAAATGCACACTATTATATAGCAATACAGATATTTTCCAATTCATGCTCATGCCTGTCACTGGAAGTAATTGGTGTCTCTGATCTGAATTTTTTTTTATCAAGGAAGTGGCCTACAGGTTCACATTGAGGTTTTTCTTTTTAAAATAAAATAAGCAGAACATATAATTATGAAATATTACTAAGGCTTATTTTGCATTAGTATATTATGTAGAGGGAGGGTCCTGTCAAGTCTAAATACTTTTCAACTGAACTTAATGGAAAGAATTAAGCACACAATCAACTCTTGGACAATTAACAGCTTCCTGTCCCAAACTAAATCTTCTCTGGCAAATAATGAAAAAGGAAGGACCTCCACAATTCTCTAATATCCTTTTTCCAGATTATAAATAGGTATTTTATTTGGGTCTGTTATAGTCCTATACAAAGCACAACATACTTGAAACTTCTTCAAAGCCATCCCAAAATTCCTTGACACTGCCACTGGAAGTAATGCTGTCTTTGCAATTCAAGAGATCAGCTTTGAGATCACCAAAATCTGAACTAATAAAATCTGCCTTCCATAAGCTAGCATTCAGTTTCTTCTGTATTCCAGACACTAATACGGGCTGAAAAGGAAAACAGAAAAGTGGAAATAAGCAAGAGCACTTAAAAAACGGATTCATGCATATTTCCATCACTCTTGAAAGGATATCTTGTCTTGCACAGAAGTTTAGACTACTAACTGTTCATCAATAAATATTGGGACATCTTCATTTAGGCCTGTAAATTGTCTTTAACATAGCATGGTTTTCAGAGTTTCTACTCTTTTTATTTGTCTCACATTTCAAGTTCTTTCTATTTTTCAACTCGTTTTCTTAAATGCTGATTTGCAAGACTGCTGTTTGTATCACCAAGAGCTGAAAATTAGTCCAAACATTAGTAATATCCTCTATGAAGAATTCTTAAGTTCAGATTTACTCTCAAAACAATAACCAATAAAACAATTTACCTGCTACTTACTGCATAATGAGCCTTCATATTTAAAATCAATTAATTTGCCAGCAATGGAAATATATAGTGAGGTGCAACATTGCGTGAGTGTGAATCAGCTCATGCAATGGGGCTTCTTCATCTCCTCCCCACTGCAGCCCCCTAAATCTGCTCTAGAGAATTGCTGAATGCTCCAGAGTAGGGTTTTTTGACGGGGGCTGTAGTGGAGAAAAGAGAAACCACAAGTATTGTTTTGTAAGTGGGTTTCTGTTGAACAAGTGGAAAAACATCACCAGATGTTATCCACTGACCAACCTCAACACAATTAGACTACAATTTAAAAAGGTAAAGGTACCCCTGCCCGTACGGGCCAGTCGTGTCCGACTCTAGGGTTGTGCGCCCATCTCACTTAAGAGGCCGGGGGCCAGCGCTGTCACGTGGTCACGGGTCACGTGGCCAGCGTGACAAGCTGCATCTGGCGAGCCAGCGCAGCACACGGAAACGCCGTTTACCTTCCCACTAGTAAGCGGTCCCTATTTATCTACTTGCACCCAGGGGTGCTTTCGAACTGCTAGGTTGGCAGGCGCCGGGACCGAGCAACGGGAGCGCACCCCGCCGCGGGGATTCGAACCGCCGACCTGACGACTGGCAAGTCCTAGGCACTGAGGTTTTACCCACAGCTTTTTAGACCCTGTTAATTTTCTTCCTAACTGTGAGTGCAAAAGGAGTTGTTAGGTTGATCTTTACACATATATACTGAAGTAATATTGCACAACAAACATTAATAGGGAACACTTTAACTGGTCCATAATTCTCAGTATTTAATATGTTCTTGGCCTTAACCCACGCTTAAAAAATTGTTAATGCATTAAGTTTTAACTTCAAGACTGGCATTAAAATGATAATACATTGAGCTATGTGGCTGGTCACTTTTGTCAGCAGAGACCAAGAACTCTCTCTGATAGTACATCCCTGCTACTGTTGTGGGTTATAGTTCTTCCCCCTTCCATTATAGGTAAAATATTATTCTGAAGAATATTTCATGATAAGGAAGTATTGCAAAATTTACATGAGGTGCCATGTTAGTGATATTGCATAATCCTTATCTTCCTTTCCCCCCGTTAGTCTAGAATAGTCTTCCAGACGAAATGAGGCATCTGTGTTACAAACCATATATAATGAGGCAAGTGGCAGTTAGTGAGGGACTCTGGCTGAAGCGTTAGGAAGTGGTAATCCTTAGGCCACATTTGGCTGCATCCACTGACAAATGGATTCTCTTCATTTAAACTCGATAACCCTCATGGTCCCTTCCAACTCTACAATTCTATGAATCTATGAAATCCAACAACAGATCTAAAATTAAGGTGCAAGCATGCTGTCTCATAAGCCCCTTTCTAGGTGTTGAAGGGCATTTTAAACATACCTTTCCTTGCTTCCAACAATCCTTGAAAAGTTTCCAGTTGTTGCTGTTTTTATGATCACTGAGCCACAAAATGTGTTTATCACAGAGCCATGAATGTGGAACATCACTGAACAATGTGCTGCAATCATCTGTAATAATTTTTCTCTCATCCTTTGGCTCTTCCTTCACTTCAGATTTTACATTTATCTTTGGTGTTCTATTTGGTGGAATCTTGTTTTCTACAACTGAAGCAATTATGTCCTCAAGAATGTTTGGCATTGTCCTTCCACCTTTGCTACTCTATTGGAAAAATAAAATGAGGACTTGTCAGGAGGAAACCTTTCATTATCCGACCATAGAAGAGGTGCAATCAAACTGAAAACTACAATAATATATTATATTCTCATTCATTAAAAAGTGATCTTCTGATAACAAACTGATACAAACCCCTCTGATTTTTACACAAACAATAAAGGCCAATGAGATTGCAGGAGTTTAACTCTTTAGTGAATTGCCCGTGTAATATTTACATGCATAGACAGAGCCTTAAAATGTTGTTAATAAGTTTGAACTTTAACTAAGTTAGTTCATAACTAAACTTTTTAAGGGAAACCATAGCAGACTGAGATCCAGAGAATTGCATAACTAACTCCACATGTCCAAGGAACCTTTGGACTCATGAAAAACAGCCCCCTTGTTCTGCAGTGAGGTAAAAATTCAATGATAATTCCAAATAATAGCATTGGACATGCCCAGGCCCTTAGGTATACAATTTCATTCTATGACGAATATCATACAGTGAAAGCAGTTCCATTTAGACATTGCTCTCTAAGCTATATTTAAGCCCTTCTCACTCAAGAACATTTGGAGCAAGGCATTTGGTAACAAACTCACTGCAGTTCCTGTAGAATAAACGGGTGCAAAAGCAATGCCAGCATCTGTAGAGCCGAGACGCAGTTTTCCAGCAGTAGTGGTGAGCAGGTCTCGTAACGTTGAGCCCTGCTCGCTATTTTGAGACAAAGGAGTTGGCATCTTGTAGTTAAGAGATTCTGAACTGTCTTGGTCCTGCTCTTCCTTTGTATGCTTTCCAAGAGGGCAGTCTTTGTTTTCTAAAATAAAAAGGAGTAATCTTACATAATTGTGTCATGATACAACAATAATACTAGCTGCCTGTGATTCACAATGGCAACAATGTACTTGTAGTGCTTATTGCTTTATTTTTTTGGGGGGGGGGTTATTGGGTTGTTTTTGTTTTTATTTTGATTGTGTATTTCATGTTTTTATGTTGTGACTTTATCCTGTGAACTGCCCTGAGGCCTGTGGGTATAGGGTGGAGGACAAATTTAATAAATAATAGTAATATTTCCCTGAACACATGGGGATGAATTAAATCTTCCAAATTAGACCCTATTTTACTATGTAAATGGCATTTGTGACTGTTGAGTGTCCTGTCATAAATGACAAATATGGTAACTAAAAAAAGGCTGGAAACACATGCCATCGGCATATGGTTTTCCTATCATATAAAAAAAATTGTTTAGTTTGATGCCTCCAGAAGGTGCCAACACACAAGACTGGAAAATATGTAATTTCCATTGCTTTTTATATTATTAAAAAATAGCAAACTGTGAATGATGACATAGATCAATCATTTACAAGACCAGTTCAGACACAATGGGAACCCACAGTTTTCTGCAATGTGAATTAGTTGTGACAAGCCTTGGTCTTAGGAATTTTCTCCTCCCCTTCTCTTTTCCATGTCAGAACAGATGGCCAGATACACCCACTTTTGTTTAAAACTAATCAAAGTCCCCTGGAGGTGTCAGAAGAACTACGATTTGAGAAAAAGCTGGAATGAGACCACAATATGATCCTGGCCTGTTCTTACTAACCATAGCTTAGCAAACTGTAGTTCCTTGAGTTCATATATCATAAGGAACCAAAGATAGTTTCAAAGTGGAAACAAAGATTTCTAGTCTCCTCCTTACAGGTATGAAAGAGCAGGAGGAGAAGTATGCAAGTCTGGGGGCCATTCACATTGTGGGGTAATAAGGTTTTCATATGAATCTGACCATAGTGTTTTGGGAATCCAGTAAGAAATATAACCCCCCCGCCCCCCCCCAAAAAAATTTCTCATTTTTGTGAAAAAATAACACTAATAGTAGTCTGGTGAGTCTGAAAATTCATAAAAGAAATAAATTACTTTTATTTTCTGGCAAGCTGTTGCATCCAATCTCAAAATGCTAAAGTAATTTATAGTTATATTGAATGATACTGAAGTTCATGACCATAATCCAACACTCTTCCTACCACTGACTTCAGTGAATATAAATGTGCCTGTGTGCTGGATTGTGGCTGAAATATATAAATGTGCTGGAAGAATTCATATTCACCACAGCCTCTTCTATGCCCCTAGGCATCCTTCTGTATTTAACATTTTCTGGTTACAGATGGCATTTCTTGCTCACAGAAGAGAACAAGGAGGGCATTGAACGAGGGCTGAAGAAAAGAGGCATATGATGTGGCTAGGCTTTTTGTGATAATATTGCACAGGGGATATTCACTACCCTCTCCCAGGACTCCTGAGAAAACACCACCTAGCTCTGCTGTTCCTTAGAAGTAGCATTGTATTACTACTGCTAATATTTAAACAAAATGTATATACTGCTTGATAGTAAACAAAACCTCTGTGCGGTTTTAAGAAACAATCTGTAAAAGGAGAGAGGGACCAAATAAGGCGGCTGAAGTTGAAAGCCTGTTCAGGCGTTTGCAGAGCTACATAGTAAACAAATACTTTGTCTTAATGAAACACTAAAGCTTCACTCCTTCACTCCTCACCCTCCCCAGTTCCTCTTCTTGCAGTATATCCAGGCGTTACTCTACTTCTGCTGTATTTATATTGTAACCACACTGTCAATATAAAAGTTGTAAACATGAATGTATGAACAAGCAGCCGAACCATATTGGTTGGTCTTTTTGCTGCAGACTCATTCACAGCTCCTCTGGAGTAATGTGTCATTCGGTCTACAGAAATCAAGGCAAAGCCCTCCAGTACTGCCTGGTTCCGCGAGATTACTGGAAGTCTGAATTAGCTTTCTTTTTATTCTAGAAGGACCATTTGTTCCTTCCTATCCTCTGCATTCCTGCCCATGCCACATACATTTTTCTTAACATGGAAAGTTTACACAACGCTAAACTTAATGATAATGTAGGTCCCTATAATGATAATTAACGATAAACTGGGTAATCTTGAAAAACACCTGTCATTTCGGAAATCTAACATGTAAAGGAGGTCTATTCTGTGGCAGCCTGCTTGCACAACAACCACCCATCCCACTAGCATAGAAGTCGAGAACCTGTTGCCCCCAGATGTTGTTGGGCTATTGCTCCTGATCATTAGCCACACTTGCTGCGCCTGGCGGAAATGGCAGCCCAATAATATCTGGAGGGTGACCGGTTCTCCACTCTTGTACTAGGAGAAATCTTGTGCAGCATAACAGCTGAATCCTATGGGAGTCTTATTCTTGCCAGAGGGCCTTCTAGGTAGCGGTGCCCACCCTGTGGAAGGCTCTCCCATCAGATGTCAAGGAGATGAGTAACTATATAACCTTTAGAAGACATCTGAAGGCAGCCCTGTATAGGGAAGCTTTTCAACGTTTAATGTTTTATTATGTTTTTATATGTTGGAAGCCACCCAGTCAGATGGGTAGGTACAAATAAATTGTTGCTGTTGTCAAAGCTGCTGTGCAACTGCCTAACGCAACCCGTTGTTATTGTTATTGGTGACAGTTAAGCTTGTGTGCTATTTCTTGAACAAAATTAAGATTCTCAAACTTCCTGTGCTAATGTTATATTGGATCTCACCCGCAATCTGCTTTCTAATCAGCATATCCCATTATTTACCTTTCTTTTCTTCCCTGGCCTTTTGTTCTGCTAGATCTGCCAACCAGTGCAGTGGTGATTGGGATTCAGGAGGAGTTAACTTGCTGTCTGTGCTCACGTCACTTCCTGGGCTTGTATTACCGTTTGTCTCAGATTTCTGAGATGCCTTCTGCTGTTGCAACTCAGGTATGCACAGAGAAATTTTATTACTGTGATTAAGGACGTTCTGCAAAATCTGTAGGACACAACAATTCAATTAAGCACTTTGCATATGATAAAACAGTAATTACTTTAAGACCCTAATGCAGCATATGTAAACTATGCTTTAGTGATGCACAGTTAAGCAGCACTGAAAGTCAACAGCATATGCAACTGTGCATCTTAAAAGTGTCATAACAAATATTAACAAAATTATATTTGATCACTAAGCTGTGGCCTTACCTGAGATACACCATTCATTGAAGGGAACTTGCCAGGTTGTAAATTCTGTTTGCTGGCACACTGGCAATGGGCTCTAATCTCATGTTTCTCTCTAAGATTATGCATTGCTTCAAGAAGTTCCATTAATACTATAAAATATTAAGAAAACAATGAATTATACAGTTTTGAAGCTGACCACCTCAAACTTCATCTGCATCTGCACACCAAAGAGAATAGACACCAACCCTTAGAACCAGTTCCACCTTTGCCAACACATTTCAGAATTTTACCCCAAAATAAACAGCAAAATTTTGACACTAGCTATCTTCAACATGAATTTTTTAAATATGTCATTTTTTAAAATAAAAAAATCTTGTTAACATGGTTAAGTACCATTGTTATTACATAGGGTAAGCTGCAGAATTTGAGGGACACAAACAAGAGGGATACTTAATGGGGAAAGGCAGAGAAGGGCTTGACACATGAATAAACAAAGATCATAAAGCATGACCATCAGTAAAACAACATTTCCTGCACACTGCAACCTTTAAAAGCAATGCTGGCCTGCCGCTTCTTGTTTTTTCTGTGTTGCTTTCCCACTCTAGACAGAGGGCAGCTGCACATTTTATACAGCAATGGCCACTTGCTGCAGGTACGTGATGGTTTACATGAATAATCCAATTAAACACACAATAAAATCAAAATGTATTTAAAATGCACCAAGAACCATCACTAGCTAATCAAAGAAACAAAAAAGCATTTCCAGTTAAACTCATTAAAACCAGGAGGACCCTAGGTGCTCGTTCTATACCAAGTTAGCCAATGTAGATGTAGATGTTGTTGGGCTAAAACTTCCATTATCTCTGAAAACTGACCAAGCTAGCTTGGGCTGTCGGGAGGTGAAGTCCAGCAACATCTGGAGGGCACCAGGTTGGCTACTCCTGGTCTGTCCCATGAACTCTGATGAAGTAAAAGGTCTTGATCTCTTTCCTAAAATCCTGCAAAAAGCTTTTGAACAAATCCATACTTTACACTTCTGCTATGTGGAACACTGATGTAACCATCATTCCAATCAGGCCTCAGCCTTCACTGATCTATAAAAGTTTATAAACTATGACCAGGAACAAAACAAGTTATAATTTTATACTTAAAATTCTGATCTCAGCTACGGCCTGGTTTACAAAAGAGTGCCTTTTCAGATGAAGGCTTGACAATAGCCTGCAGAAGGCACATTTCCTTCTGAAGCTCAAGAACATTGTGAAATACCTTCCATCTTAGGAAAAGAGACACAATACCTCTGAGTCTGCAGCGCTAGCTATGAATCCTGAAATGCAGTACCAATATTCATTGATACAAAAGCTTTGACCTTCATTATGGTCTTACCTGTTCCAGGAATGATCTGGGTTGGCATTAAATGTTTGTGATCATGAGGCTGCCCTTTCACACATTTCATCCAGGCGTACAATTCTTTATCTGTGAAGGCATTAACAGTTTACATCAGGGGTCAGCAACCTTTTTCAGCCATGGGTCGGTCTACTGTCCCTTGGACCTTGTGGTGGGCCAGACTATATTTTTTTGTGGGGAGGGAAATGAATGAATTCCCATGCCCCACAAATAACCCAGAGATGCATTTTAAATAAAAGCACACATTCTACTCATGTAAAAACAACAGGCAGGCCCCACAAATAACCCAGAGATACATTTTAAATAAAAGGGCACATTCTACTCATGTAAAAACACACTGATTCCCGGACCATCCACGGGCCAGATTGAGAAGGCGATTGGGCCACATCTGGCCCTGGGCCTTAGGTTGCCTACTCCTGGTTTACATCATAGAATCAATTACTTTTTTTATTAACTTCAATTAAACACAGTAATTTTAGATCAGCCTTCCAAACATACAACCACAGTCATAAGAGCAGTGGTTTTGCACAAAGCTGAATACACTTGTGGTGATTTTACTTTGTATCCAGTTTTGGTGATTAAATAGAAACTAACCTAAAACTTCAAACAAGCAGTTCTAAAATGTTTAACTATTATCTTTAGTTCTTACAAAAAGTGCACTGACCTCTAGAACTCTTCCTTTCCTTAGCCTTATAGCAATCTAAGCAGACCACAAATCCACATTTTTGGCAGACCCAGTGAATGTTAAACAGAGTGGCTTCACATGCATCACACATTTCACGGACTCCTCTGACTGCTCTCTTCCAAGCTATTTTGGCTGGAATACAGAGTAAACAGAAGACCAAGTACTGAAATTTAAAGGCAAACAACTGCAAAATTATAGCACATAAATGAAATTTCAGCTGAAAACCTGTTTGATTTAGGGTGTCCTTCCCCAACTTGGTGCCCTCCAGACTGCAACTCTCATCATCCAGGACCACTGACCATGCTTCCTGGGGCTGATGGGGCTCATAGTACAAACCCTGTGGAGGATACTAGCTCAGGGAAGACTGATTTGCAAAGTACATTTGCCGCCCCACACTTTGATTCTTTTGTATAGTTTTGCACTTTTTAATAAAAGTGCATTCATTTCCAAAGAGCCAATAAAGATACAGTTGAGACAACCCATAATTACAAAACATCATATTAAATACTTTTTTTTTACAAAAGAAAAGAAAAGTTATGGAACAAATCAAGCTAGCAAGACTGTTGTTGCTTTGGGAATGGAACCTTTGCTAATTTTATTTACTAAATTTATATCCCACCCTTCCTCCCAACCACAGTAAGTTTGGGGTAGCCCACCTTGTTCATGTCTTGGACATTTATCCCAATACATTTTTGTATCCCCCTGTGCCACTTCAACAGTACAATAAAATAACATTTTGATGCAATAGGGAAATTCCCAAGGAAGAACACGATGTATGAGCCACATTAAAAAGCAGCAACTAACTTTTGAACAGAGTTATTCAGAAAAAGTTGGATACTTACCATCCTTTTTGACCCAGGACATGGCTGTTTTCTCAGATGTCACTAACTGACAAAATTTGTCACCTATGTGGTCTAAGATGTATTTGCAAGTTTCTAGGTCAATTTCATCATCATCATAATTATCATGTGTCCATAAACTCATTGCTTCATCATCATACTGATCAGGAGAAGAAAAGCCATCAATCCTAACCACTCCATTCTTACTAAAAGAAAGCCTACAAAACAAAAAAACACAAATTACATAAGTATCAAAATCATGATCAATTTAAACTGTATTTCGATGTTAACTGTGTGTCAAACATGTTATGGTTGGCTAATGTCCAATGTTTCTGAAAGGCAGCATGAGAATGTATATATCTGTCTTGGTTCTCTCCCTGAACCATTTTGTTGGCAGAGACAGACAAGCTACTGCTGGAAAGCTAAGAGGGAGATGGTGGTATTAGTGTATCATTGGAGAATCTACAGTTGAAATATAGATTACCTGTTTCTGCTTTATATACCTTATATACATTGATGCCACATATAAAACAATAATTTCATAGAATTTAATTATTAATCTGCACCCAAACATGAGAAGTTTGTTACATAATGGTATTTTTTTACTATTCAATCTACTCATTGTCAATATAAGGTGACTACTAGAAAGCTTTTCAACGTTTCTATTAGTTGAATATGTGTTTGGCATAGAATGTAATGACATAAATACAATAACAACAACAAAAATAATACCACAAAACCACAGGGATTAATTTGCAGGTCACACCCCATTTTGTTTTTTCCCCCTTCATGACTTGGGAACATAGTCGCTGGCTACATCCTTACATTCATTCTTACCTCAGGCTACTGTCTCCTTCCTCTCTTCCCTTCAGTCTTATTCAGTTCTAGCTCATCCTTCTTGTTGTGAAAAGGAAAAAAGTATTGCCTTTATGACATCAGAAACTGTTACTCCAATCCTTAGTCATCTCTTTGCCTCTGTCCTTCAGTTACTAGTAGGCATGTACATCTGTTCTGGTGATTGGCTCAATGGTTGCTGATGTCACAAAGGCCCTGCTTTTTCCTCTGTGGAGCTCCATGTAAAGGTTCCTTTTCAGGTTCTCTCCTGTTGAAAAGCTGCATGTTTTCCACAGTCTCTCACTTTCTCCTTATACATACCAGTCCCATACATATGACTTTTGTGTGGCAGGAATGAAGCCTACTACACAAAGGCAGAGTCACCTCAGCTGCTCCACCCATTTTTGCCTTTGGCCACCCTGCACCAAGAACAGAGCATGCTGCATAATATGTATGAATATATTATTATTAGATTCAAAGATCTGAGAAGTGGCCTATAGTTCAAAATCACAAACCTGTTAAGCCAAAGACCTTGGATTTAAAATAAAGGATTCAATATTTTGTTAAATCACCTCCACCAAAACCTGCTGCTTTTGTGCAAGAGAAGCTCCAATTGAGTTTACACAAGGAAAAATATTTCATAGAATCACAGAGTTGGAAGAGACTCCAAGGTTCATCTAGTCCAACTTCCTGCAATGCAGGAATCTCAGCTATAGCATCCATGACAGATGGCCATCCGATCTCCAAGGAAGGAAAGTCCACAACCTCATCAGGGAGTCCATTCCGCCCATTTACACCAGGGGTAGTGAAAGTGGTGCATTCCAGATGTTGTGGACTCCCATCAGACCTAACCATGGATTATCCTGGCCAGGGCTGATGGGTGTTGGAGTCCAACAACATCTAGACCCAGAAATGTGCAATAGTGGCAGAGGCAGTGTTTTGATAATGTATGAGTTTTATAAGTACCAGGCTTTAGCAAAGTAAGAAAAAGGAAGCAGGGTCCACTTCATCAGCTTGGTTGATAGATCAGATCCATTTGTTTCGCCTCTCCCTGAGATGCTTCCACTCAAGTAGGCCATGGCAAGAACATCAAAACTTTAAGAACTGGTGCCTGAGATTGCTGCCTCCCCACCACTTGTTGCAAACCTGCTGGTAGGTACTGCATTGTTTGCAACTGATCCTATGTAAGGCACTCTGGGAGCTTTTTAACTGAAGAGTGAGGTAAAAAAGTGACTAACCACAATTTCAAACTGCACCTCTTCAAAGCGTAATGGCATTGCTACAACAGGAGTGTAGAAATAAAACTTGGTTTCTCAAAAAGAAAAAAAGTTTTTCACTTACCGACGAAAGTAGTAGAATCTACAAAACACTGGTGAGTGAGCTGATTCTTCTCCTTTCTTGCTTCTTACAAGTCTACATTCTCTGCATTTCTGCAAATTGGGCCCGATTTCATAACAAGAGTCATCCTGCAAAAAGGATTCTCCCGTCTGTTTCAACTTCTTTACTTTACGCCAGTCTTTTAATACTGAACGAGGTATGCCAGCTGCAAAAATGACAACTTCTTTAGTAAAAGGAAAGGCAATGTAATCAGGACTTAATATTTAGAGTTTAACAGAAGCTGTAGTGGGAGTTAGTATTATTATTTATTGCCTTTATTAATCACTTACTACAAAAATGTTTCAAAGCAACTTACAATTATAAAAGAATATATACATGATACAAAATTTAAAATACATTAAAAAAATAATTGAGTAAAAGTGTTTATATTGCAATAAAAAGGATGAATCCATGTATGTTAAATTATACAAAAGTGTTTGAAAATAGGTGGGGGCAGACGGGAGAATTCACACTTTTTTATTTAAGCTATTTTTGTTTTTTATCAATTACCAATTTTATTATCAATTTGCCCCATAATTTACAGAAGAATGGATGATAACCCATTCATTTTGTCAGTACAACCACTAAGGCAGTATAATTTCAAATACATCTTATCTGTGACTCTGCTTCTGTAAACTACTATGGTTACCTAAATAATGAATTTATTTATTTATCTTGTTAAGACCAGTAGTATAAAAAAAGGAAAGTATTTTCGAAAGAACGAAGTAAAATCTTTTATACATCTCCTTTCCGAAAATTCAGAAAAATAGGATTGCAAACATTTAATAAATTTATTGGCCTCAGTGCAAAAGTATTTCCTATGGATTGCATATGGACAGTAACATACAATGCAAACGAAACATTTTAGTTTAGTTTGTTTTCAAACACTTATATCCCTTCTTTTTTCTACCATAGAACCCAAAGTGGCACATCTATTCAGGCACTAACTAGACTCAGAACCAGCTACGCTTCAAGCAAGGTGGTGGTCTCATGTCCCTTATATCCTGGCTATGATTTCAGTCTTTAAAACAGTACTCACAAAAGACTATCAGCCAATCATAATAGGAAATTTAAAAAAACTGCAGCATGGCAGCAAGCACATTTTCTTGAATCTTGTGACACTTTACATTTTTCAAGTGTGTAAGGTCTGACTTACACTAATGCTAAGCCATGGTTTGTTCATTCAAAGGATGACTTGTTTGAACATTTGATCCAAGTCTAGCAGATAGCAAAGCTATCTACAAAGCCGGTTTGTAGTGGAAAAATATTCATTTGCAGGCATGGTTTGAATTCAAACTGCACCGGCAAGCGAACTACTTCTAAGGGCTTGCTGTCAGCACTGATCAAGGAGCCCCACTTGCCAAGGAACACTGAAGAACACACTTTAGATTCACAACTGTTTCTTTGTGGCTGTCACTTTTTGCCTCATATGACATTGGGTGTGGGGTAGGCTGACGTGGTTTGGGAAAACAGCCTCGTGAGCCAATTTAGGACCCCTGCCAGGCCTAATTAGGCCCACAGGCCAGACACTCCCAAACACTGCCTTAACACTAACACAAAATTAACATTGATATAGGTCACATGGTTTTTTGTGCAACTGATTTTTCTTCACATCATTTTAGTCTGACGCATTGTTGCCTGCCTTTGGGGGTAGAAAGTGCTATGCAACCTAGTTACGCTCTGCAGTGATTTCTGTTGCTGAGGTAGTACTTTATGGACCTACTGTGATCATAAATTCCTGCAGTGCGCACATAGCTTGTTTTCTACTGGTTCATGTAGTATAGTTTCCCCGTACAATTATGTGAGGGAAATAAGAAAATGCAGAATATATGGCTAAGGATTATTTGTTGAACCAGCCCGCATACATAAAGAGGAAGCACACATCTGTTCATCTGCTAACTCCTAAAGCAACTGTGCATTGCAAAAACTAATTTTAGAATCTAGACAGAAACAGTGTGGTCCATATCACATGCTCAATCCTAAATTATTATTGAGTGTGAAAATGATAACCAATTCAACTGAAGTGCATGTGCACAGAGTGGAAAAGAAATACATAAAAGGAATAGTTCTTCACACCAATAGGAGATGAAGAATCTTTAAATGGGGAAGCAGCTGGTAGCAACAGGGAGACAGGAAAAGCATAGGCAGAGAGAGAGAGAAAGGGATGTATGCTTTGGAAGAAGTAAACGGGCATGAGTCAGAAAGTAGCTTCAGGGATTGGAATTGTGTAGCAAGTACTGATCAGTAAAAAATAACATTTTAAAGTAACAGTTAAAAATGGGATAATATACAGCTACTTACAATAACAATTTGTATAAACCTCTAAGTTGTAACACTTAGGAATATTAGGTAAACTGAAGTGTCCCTTTTATAGCATTTATACAATTTCAGCACTGTTTTGTTGCAGTCTTAAAATTACTTGTGAATAGTAATTTTAAATAGTATCATTGTAAATAGTAAAACTGACAACAATGTTACAGTACAACCAAAATCAGTCAGTTCTGATCAGTGGCCTGAGTCTGAAGGGGCAACTTTTAACACATGCAGAATACAGGGATAAGATCACTAACTGGTGAGAGTTTCTGTCTCTGTGCTGGAAACCCCTCTGCACCACAAGGGTGACCATTACAGACTCAGTCCATCATGTGCCGGTTTGGGAGTATTGTGGGGTTATATTGAAGGGACGGAGCTACACTAAAGCATTCCCACAGCCTCGCCACACATTCAGAACGAATGTCTGAAGAAAGCATAGCGGACAGCAGAACTGTACAATACACATACACAGATGCATAATTTAGATAGGTTCAAGCTTTTCCTGGTATATAATATTGGGTGGTTGTTTTTTTAAAAAAGCATAAAAGACACACAATCCTGACTGCAATAAAAAAACCTAATGTTCTTACATTCCAATTTGTATGCTAACTATATACTTACAATTGCTGCTGCTGCTCTGTAACTTCAATTTGCTTTTTTCTTTGGCACTTCTGCTAAGAACACCATTTGGCTTTATTTCTTCCTCTGCATCGCCTTTTTTCTTTTGCAAATCATTCTGTTTCTTTTTGTAAGTTGGCTTAGGCTGCCGCTTAGTCCTTTGCTCTGATTTGCTCTCACTTTCATCAGAATCTCCACTTTCAGAGCCAGATTCATACGTCCTTTTCGTTTTTCGCCTTGTCTGTTTCTCTTCTTTCGCAAGCTTTTCACCCAGCATTTTACAATCTATATTATTTTGCAAATCATTAGATGTAGAAGCTATTAAGTTAACAGTACATGGCTTAATGATTTCTGAGACACTGTTCCCCGAATTCTCTTTTTTATTAGTATTTTTATCTTCTTCCGAATGTCTTGTGAGCCAAGCTTTTTTCAGCTTCGTGTGGTAGTTCCCTTGACTCGTCTGGGATACTTGCCCATTGCCTACAGTATTTGCTTTGTTTATTGTACCAGAGATGACAGTACTGTCGAGGGAAACGGAGGCTGGATATATTGGATTTTTCGCAGCAGTCAACTCTGTATCACTGGCACCGCTACTTTTAAACTGAGCAGCAGCCAATGCTGCCTTGTGCTTTTTCAAGTGAATAAAATCAGATGGCCCAGAGAATCCAGAGCTGGCCTGAAGAACACTTTCCGTTTTGCTGCAGGCTAATGTAACTGGAGCTGCGGTGCTCAGGCCACATTCTTGTATGTGTGCCACTTCCTGGTTTATGGCTGTGGAGGCAGTACTCTCTACTGACGTGCAAGCTAAAGCTGCATTGGACAAACAGTAAGTCACTTCTGAACTGCCCATGATTGGAACGCCAGTAGTAGCCACAGATGCTGTTACATCCGTTTTGGTGCTGCATAGTGTCGTCGTAGTCGGCGTGACAAAACTGGGAACAGTGCCCTGGGAGGCAGCTGGCAAGTTCTTTTCATACTGGGCATGAATTGTGTCTGAGTTCACGGTCGGCATAACTATTCTTCCAGTCTCTCTGGCTTCCGCTGGTTTGGGACAATCGGTTTGGTTTATCCCCATCAGCGATCTTTCGACAACTCGCTCTTTTGGAGCTGTCTGCACGACAGATACTGTATCATACTTTGTACGTGAAGGTGGACGTACAATGACAGAAGCTGTGGCAGAAGGCAATTTCCTCTCTATGTGCCATTCCATTTTGTCATTATTTGGAATATTATTATTTTTCCATATATCTGAAAATTTTTGCTCCAAAGCACTTTTGTAAACATTTTGTGCTTCCTTCGGCTCAGGTACTAGAGTTGGTGGCTTCTGTAATTCGTGGATTTTGCTACCAGCATTAACTGGCTGCACTGGAGTTAAGGTTGGAGGAGAAAGGCTATTGTAACTTCCTTCCTTCCTCTCCAAACTGTGATGGACTGGAGGGTGAAAGACCGGTGCCCTGTGCAAAGCGGGCATTGTTCGGAGTGTACTTGAGGATGAAACAGACAACTGAGTAGGACTTCTGGAGTCATTTCTGAAAGAATTTGCTGAATTAGAGGTCGCTTGCTGTGAAAACTGCTCTGTTATCTTGCCTATTGAGCTTTCAGACTCTGGTGGGTGTTTAATCAAAGGTGGTGGTTTTGAAAGAGATGTAGTGAAAGAAGTGAGTGACTGAGCAGAAGCTGTTGAAGGACAACTGCTCTGTTTATCGGCACACATACCTGAAACCTCTTTGGAGGAGTATGTTCGTGGTGGTTCGTTGACCACACTGTTAGACAAAGTGGTAAAATAGTTGCTTTGTGGCAAGTTCTGTGGTACAGAATGCTTCATCTTGTAAAGTTCTGAATCTTTCTCATGTTTTACTCCATGGCTTTTGGGGCTAGAGGATGATAATGGCAATATTCTGGAATATGATTCCCTTTCACCCTCAAGTGCCTTGATTTTAGCAGTAAAAGGAGCAACCTCAATACTTTCTTGAAGTATCCTCCTGTGCTCTTCTTTATACTTGCTTAGCCTCTCGCCTGTCTCTTGAAGTGACCTTTGTAGTGGGTCTACAAAGTGTCTTTGCAAATGGCCCTCTTTTGCGGTCTGTGATCTGTTATGCTCTACATCTGACTTTGCTGGAGTCGCTGCAACTGAACGTAAAGGTTCAAAAATTCCTTTCCTTTCCAATTCTCTGTACAAAGACACAGAAAGCAGAACTGAAATAATTCTGTTTCACATCAATGCATTAATACGCTAAACAAGAAATATGCCATACAAATTTGAAAGTGATAGTAATAATATATTCATCATTAATATACTTTTCACATTCCTGTTGGTTATCCTTTGAGTGTGATATGTGATGCAAAGTTTCCAGAGACTTAAAGCTAAATACAAAAAACAAACAAGTAAACCATCCTCACTCTTTCATCGGCATTATCTTACCTCTTGTGTTTAGAAATTTAAACAAAGCAAACTTACTCTTTATGATGATCCGCTATACTTTTTGACAATGGAGGACTAGAGTGTGTCGTCAATTTAAGTGGCCGATGTGGTTCTGCACTGGATGGTCTTACAGGTATGTGGCTCATTAACCCAAGACCGTCAGCTGAGGTCACAGGGGTGGGCTGGTGTAACCAAGGACTAGGAGTATTCTGTTAACAGCAACAAAACCAGACTTTATAGTTACTACTGGAACCTAAACATAAGCATAACTCCATTTTATCAAAACCCTAGGGTGCCAAACTGTTTTTCTGTGCTGGCATTGTTTAAGGTATAAGTGACACAATTAAATTACTGCGGCTATCCTATTTTTGAATCCTATTTGAATAAGGATTCAAAATAGATGAAAATGTATGCAGTTTATTCTGAAGCAAGGTAAAATGTTAAATTTAACTAAAAAGAAAAGCATACCAAATGAGTAGGAGAAAAATCTGTGGTCAGCATCTTCTAAAAGTAAACTGAAATATCACCCATGGCCCATTTTTGGAACACAATTCCCAGCCAAAGCTATACCATCTTCCATGCCACACTTACTACAAAATACAGTATGAAACATCTTCAATAGCAATAAATTCAATAATGGGTTAGTTAACTAGCTAGAAAAGACTCGTGCACATGCAGTGCTAATGATATCATGATTAGGAGCCTGGAAGCTTGCCATGTTCTTTCCCAGCCCCCTTTCTCTGGTTAGAATTAGTATGGTGCAGTATTAAGTCTGCACTGGTACTAAGAAGGGTTTGAAAACCAACATCTGGCCCCGGTTTAAAAGCTAGCAATTAGTTACCACTACTGCAAATGTAATGTTGCACCTTAGTTAACAACAGAAAGGGAGAGCAGGAGAAAGAATACATGAGCCTCTGGCATGCCTCCAATCTCCTAATCATGACTAGGAGACTGCTATTACTGCATCTGTATCGGGCCTCCATCCTATTATAGCATATTACGTTCTGCTGCTAAGATACTACACTAATGGGTGAAAGAAATCCTTCTACAAAGCTAAGGACATTTGAGTCTTTGAATTTCAGTTTTAAGTATCCCCACATTCTGTAAGCTTCTACAACAATGACTTTTTTTTAAGAAAGAGAAAACACTATAAATCCAGATTTCTCTTTTTTTAAAAAACAAAACAAAAACAACAATCCTAAAGTGCCTCCCAACCTCTCACCAGAGAGCAGAATTTAAGCACAAATATAAGTGTTGCACTCAGTCACCCAACTCTGATAATATACATAATACAATACTATGACGTGTTTCATTTCCCCCTCCCCTCTTGAATCAAAGCCTGATTACAAAGCAGCAATTATTTAAATTTGTTAAGGCAATTATAAAGCACTATAAACAGATTACACACCACATCAAGTTATCATATGATATTATCCCAATGTATAATAAACTGGGGATTCAGCATGACTTACCCTTCTCAGAGGAGCCTCAGTATTAACAGAAGCTTCAGAATGGACCCATTTAGATGAAGGTATTCCAAGTCCTGAGTATGCATGTGTTCCGTTGGGATACTGCCAAATAATTGGATAAAGTCCCAGGTGATTATACGTAGCAGAAGGGTGAGCTTGCCCAAGAAGATGTGGTGACTGGTGCTGTAGCATCTGTTGCTGTTGCTGGTGTGCTAATGCCAAATGGCTTAAGCTGCTAGCATGAGCAGTCTCTAGTCGTGGATGGCCTCCCAACAGAGAGGCTGTAGGCACTCCAGGTAACACTGCAGGAAGTA
This sequence comes from Podarcis raffonei, assembly GCF_027172205.1. Classification (NCBI taxonomy): domain Eukaryota; kingdom Metazoa; phylum Chordata; class Lepidosauria; order Squamata; family Lacertidae; genus Podarcis; species Podarcis raffonei. The sequence continues at coordinate 28,970,934 of NC_070606.1, forward strand.
GATGCGGGTGATGAACAGAATGGTGAGATGTACTACTAAGAGGATGTGTATTAATAGCAGACAAAGGAGTTTGGTTTGAGGACCCAGCTAACAAATGGGATGCACCAGTTAATGCGGGGTGATGAGTGTTTGGATTTAAACAAGTTCTATGGGAAGTGGAATGAGGAGGATAGTTATGCTGATGTAAATAGGGTGATATATGGTTAGTTCCCGTTTCTTGTCCAATAAGAGCGGGATCTCTGTAAACTGTGAAATGTTCATTCTTGTCAATGATAAGAGGACTTTTAGTAGCTTCTATTGAACTAACTCTAGCTGGAACTGGATGAAAGCTAGACCTAGGCAAATCATGTTCAGTTTTAATTGCTGACCTTGTTACTCCAGTAACATGGCTGTTCTGGTAATTAACCTTAGACTTCACAGTGTCGGGAGATTGGGCGTGTTTATATTTAACTTCAGGTGAAGAATTTGACTTGATTTTAGGGGTTTCAATCAGTGGGCCAGCTTTTGACTTCACTACATCAGAGACTGGACTTTGTTTACGTACTCTGCCCTCTTCTGCTATGGAAATGACAGTTAAAGATGAAACAGAGCCATACGGAACTTTTTCAGAATTATGATGTTCATTTGCTGATGTACTTTTTACAACTTTTGGTTGTATCAAATCCATTTTGTTGGCATTATTAATCCAGTTTTCATCAGTTTCCAGCTTTCTCACTTCCAGAAAGCTTGAATTTGTAAACAGATGTTTTGTATCACTACCTGGAGGCTCCATTTTCTGACGAGTTTGCAAACCAAAAGTATTTGATATGTTTTCCTGGGGCTCAATAGTTGAACTGTTTTCAATATTTATATCAATACAACCTTTTGGTGTATGGCAACTGGGCACAAACTGCTCATTCGGTAAGAGCTCCCTGGGTTGTTGCTTTTCTATACTGCACTCTTGAATGCATACATCATTCGCATTCCTATCATAAACTGTTGGCTGCTCAGCTTGATGGAGTGAAATTTCTTGCAGCTCCAAGTCAGCTGACTCTGGCCTATCGGTTTCTTGATGTTTTTTATCTTCCTGTATCTCGTGCCAGGGTGACTGGCTGTCTATTAGTGTTTGTTCCTCTATACCATCACTGCTCTGGGATTTTCCTTCTTTCCCATTTATCTTTGAAGTGTTCTTGCTTTTCAATTCGTTCTCTGAATTCTGCTCCGACGAAGAATCTGTCAGTCTTTTGTTTGAATTTTCTGAGTCACTGCTCTCAGAATAGTCTGAAGTGTTGTCTATCCGCTGCCTCTTCATACCGAGTTTCTTTTCATCATCTTCTGGTTTTCTTCTTTTGGAAATAAAGTGTTTGCTCTTATTTTTGGAATTTTCTGTAGAAATAAATAAATAAATAAATAAATAATCAATCCTTTATTTAGTACTATGTTGAAGAAGCATTGTTCCAACCCTTTGAAAAATGTTTATACCTCCTTGACTGATATAGTCATATTTTTCCTCTTTTGTCTTTTCTTCATCAGGCACACTGCTATCAGAGCCTTTCCTTTTATGTGGACGAGCATTCCGCTGCTGGTGATGTGAATTTTGCTTAGGTGCTGCACTCTGGGAATTCATTGCTGGCCTGGGACTATTTGCCTGTGCCCGGGTATAGTGGCCCTAAATAAAAAGAGTAATACATTTATAATTCATTAATACAAGATAGTTAACAAAGTAAATGGCAATGTAATTTAAAATCAAAATATATCTACGTGGGCTGTGTTGCTGTTCTGGTTGGAACGAGACCTGCGTCGTGATGTAATGCCAATATTTTCACCTTTCAACAAAGAGTGAACAACATCATCTAGAAAGGTCATCTGAACCATAGAGGGATCCACATTTTGTGGTTCTAAAACCTGGTTAATTTTGAAAAACAAAAAAAAAGGAAATCAATTCTTATTTATATATTCCATATGAATGCCAGCTGCAAATACAAAATTTATGTCCTAACTTGAAACAACTTTTTTGGCACAAAACTTCAAAAGGAATGAAGAAGTGGCATCCTTTCATATTGAAGGGGGAAGGGGGAATACATGTTAACATGTTTTATAAGAACAATGCCAACGTTCCAGCTTTGGTCCCAAACTGAAAATCCTTCAATTTTTTTTAACTGGTCAAACAAAAATAAAGCATACAGGATGAAGATTTTTTTCAGCTTCAGAGGGAAAGGAGTATGAGTGATTAATGATAACTATAAACCAACGCTAACTGAAAATAGGACAAAAGGTTATATTGGCCATTACTTCTATCCCACCATTTCATTATCTTGGGGAGCTCAATTAAGGAAAATAGATCTTCACCCCCCCCAGCTCCATTTTATTTCTGTATTTATGCCCTGAAAATATTAAAGACTACTGCAATATGCATTCTGGTTTCCTTTGTTCCATGTAGGCATTTATCACCTGACAGCACTTTTTAAAAACAACAACAATGAATCCTTACAGACATGATTCCCTTCATCCACATTTTATTTATCTTACTGTTCAGGTAATAACCGAATAAGCAGATTTGAGTTTTTAAAACCATAAATGATTGTGTTAAGTAATATTTTAAAACAATGTATATATGCAACTCAATTTTAGGCCAACAGTTCCAAAGCCATGACAAACCTATTTATGTTTAAGACAAACACGGAAGAAATAGTTACCTGATCATTCATAACAATCATAGTGCGAGTAAATAGATCATGATGAGTTATTATACCAGTGAACCACTGGGTGGCAGAGTCCTGTCTGTATACTCTCACTCTATAGCCGTTTAAGGAATATGGTCCTTCGAAAATACAAATAAAAATAGTTTTTGAGGATTATTGCAATAATTTTCCAATCCATGGCTTGGTTTTAAAAGCGCACGCAGCACAGATTTTATCTTACATTGTAACCCAACCCACCCCCGAAAACCGAACTTCCATTATGCTTTTAAGTCTACTGCATACTTCTCTTTGGATACAGAGGCATTTTTATGATCAAGCAAGCCTAACTTCTTGAACAGAACCTCCACAGCAGCTGTTTGCATGCCCAGATGCTTCTGGAGTAGAAACAATGTAGTTCTTGAAGTTTTGGGTTTCACAGCTGCCAATAGCTTCCCAAAAGTGACCACAGAACTCTGTAGCCTCTGCAGTAGTTCAAAAAAAAATCAAAATCATTCAGCAGCCTTTTCTCCTTCCCAAGGCTACTGTGCAATAACAAGCATTAATTTATAAAACCCAGCAGATGAAACATGCATTTAAATCACATAGTAACCAACAAACAAAATATCCTAAAATTGGATATTGGTTATACTGAAATCTGGTTGGGAAATACCATGGCTATTACCCACAAGTCATAATGCATAAATAGTCTAAGAAGGAAATTTTTAGTCTGCTTATTTTAAGATTTTAGACATTTCTGCATTAAAGTTTTGTTCCTATGCTCCCTGTTTGTTGCTTTAGCACTGAGCTGTAGTGTAGTGTGGAAAAAGTTCTGTGAAAAAAATCATACTGACATTACACCTCAGGTGGCACCAAAATTGTCAATAACTAAACAATAACTAAGGGACGCAGGTGGCGCTGTGGGTTAAACCACAGAGCCTAGGACTTGCTGATCAGAAGGTAAGCGGTTCGAATCCCCGCAATGGGGTGAGCTCCCGTTGCTCGGTCCCTGCTCCTGCCAACCTAGCAGTTCGAAAGCATGTCAAAGTGCAAGTAGATAAATAGGTACCGCTCGGCGGGAAGGTAAACGGCATTTCCGTGCGCTGCTCTGGTTCGCCAGAAGTGGCTTAGTCATGCTGGCCACATGACCAGCTGTACGCCGGCTTCCTCGGCCAATAAAGTGAGATGAGCACCGCAACCCCAGAGTCGGCCACGACTGGACCTAATGGTCAGGGGTCCCTTTACTTTTACCTAGCCCTATGAATGTTCTTATCTATGCATGAAAAAATATTACTACAGATCCAGTAGAAGTATAGGTGCATTGCGATTTGCAGCTAAAACAATACTGCCTTCGTGTCTTGCTGGTGGGCTTCCGAGAAGCATCTGGAATTGTGAGAAACAAGATGGGCTAGACAGACGTTGGATCAGATCCAGCAGGACTCCTTATACTCTTACTGTGGGAATCAAATCCACTGAAAAAGCATTTTCAGTCCCTGCAGAATATTACTTGCTGACACCCTTTGTTTGCCTGGAAAATGTACCATTAATGTAGCATAATATTACATGTATTTACATTTAATACATAAACTTGGGTCACAGACTCAGAAGATGTCAGTCATGTCCCTTTTTCATGTCAGCTCCAAGGACTTAACCACAAACTGTTTTTTAAATTCACTACTCACAAATGGTTCAAGCGACAATAAATAATTCATAATACATGCGATTACACCTGATTTTTAAAAGCATCCCCCCTCAACACAAAAAACCAAGTAAATCATGGCTAATGGCATTACTGAACTACTGAGCTATTTACCATATACTAAACAACAGTTTCTGAAATATGAATATACTTTCATTTAATAAATTTTGAAAACAAATCCACATTTCTACTTACAGTATAATTTTTCCTCCAATCATGTTTCAGTATTAATTTTCATGGGACCTAATTAGAAGAAAAAAATATTTCTCAAAATTACCTTGCATAAAAATCTCTTGCACCTTTTGTTCCTTTACCCAGATTTTTACTTCCTCCTGAAGCTGTGGGTTGTCCCTGAGAACTGGGTTTAAACTGTCTACGTCGTCCTAAAGCAGAAATTAAGAAGAACCCTATGTTATACACATTTAGTATTTTATGAAGTTTATTTCCTTCAATCCAACAATTTGTTGAAACCTATGTATTCTGAAGAACACAACTGCAGACCAGTGACAGAAGTTGTCCCAAATGCTCGATTCCCCCCTCCATTACGGACCCAGATCCAATATGTTGCCAAATAAATAAATGGCTTTAAATACTTCTCTATTCCATGCATGTTTTCAATAGCACCAAATCAGTCCACTTAAATTCTTAGATCAAAAAAATCTGCAAGTTAAGACTACAATACCTCAATAAAGCTACTGTCAAATTCTGTACTTGGACAATCTCTTTATTAGGCCAACCAAAATGTAACAAAATAGTGCAAGCTTTTAAGTTTTCCAAAACGCTTCATCAAGCTACATGGTGAACAGGGCAATATGGGGGAGAGACGGCAGCTTGTGGTTGGTGTTGAAGCCATGGGATCTGCATCTGGTGGCAGTCTTAAAACATAATAACGGAGAAGACAGAAAAAAATACAAATGAATCTATGCAGCTATTGAGTTGCACCAAGGTCTGCTGGGAACAAGAAGCAGAACAATGGCTGATTTACCATCTCTGAAACTCTCTCCAACCTTAGATGAAACACATAGGCTTCCACACATAAGGATGGAAAGTTTTTCAGAAATTGTGAATCAACCATTGCTATGCCTCTTATTCCCAGCAGGAAAAGCTCCATTAAGAGCTTCATTTACACATGGGCTACCCAGTTCTCATTCCACCTTGAAGACTGATCAGATGAAGATTCCATGGGTTCAATGTCATAATTGTTGTCATCTCACTTCTGCCAAGTGCTCTGTTAACTTTCTAGCCTGGTCAAGAATTTTAGGAGCGCGCAAAAGCTTGCACACCCTTTTGTTATATTTTGGTTGGCTTAATAAAAGGCATTGTACTAATATGGATAATCAAAATCGTATGGGTCAACATAGTTACCTTCATCTTTTGTGTGACTAATAAAACTAATGCTGCCTTATAAACTAGCATATTGAACTTTAAATACATTTTGATTTACACACCAACTGGAGTTTGGATGCTCTAAAACCCCAAATTCAGACACTCCTCCATTAATACAACAAAATGAAACAAAGAGATGACATTGCTGAATCTGAACAAGTGCATTTGTATACACTTCTTTTGTTACACAATTTATACAGTGTGGGTGGATTCTGAAAAATTATCACAGTAAGATTAATTATTTTAAAACACTGTTAAATAATGCTTTTCTTATCTGTGAATTTCAAAGACAAGTAAAAATCTATACTGAGTGGTCAATGACTATGATTAGACAAAGGCTGAAATATATTCACGAAATGCAAGAAAAGAATATAAAAGACGGCTGCTTATTTCCATACAAGAGGACTCTCTACTGAAGGAATCCCACCCCCCAACTATTGTATTTCAATAGCATGAAGTACAATGGTGGACCTATTACTGCATTTCTCAGGGTTGCCTGTGAAGGCCTTCTTAGGTGCCCCAAAATGAACTGCAATTCCCTGATCTCCAGTTTTAATTTAAAAAGAAGTTTCTAGCATTTATTGAACCCGAGATATGAGGCAGAACATACAGAAACAGTTCTTCTCAAATTTTTTTGTGATAAATTATACAGCGCCACCATTTCAGTGTTTTACTTTGCCGCCCACCACATGGAAAAAACTCCCACCCCACCAGAAAATAATCCTGTGGACTCCCAAGTGTATGAGAGAGGAAGATGGTGCACTTAGGCAAGAGAGGGATAGATGCACACGTGTGTGTGTGAGAGAGGGGGGGGTATAAACTATCTAGTCTGCATGTTATGTGCAGTTTGAGTGGCGAGGGAGAGATGGATAGGTGAAGTGTATGTATGAATGTTAGAAAGGTGCATGTATGTCTGTGGTCTGTGAGCAGTGACTGTGTGTATGTATGCAAGAGTGTGAGTGTGGTGTAGCCACCTTATATATTCTTCATAGTACTGCTGGAACGCTCAATAGTGTGTGCATATGTGATATATGGGACATGGGTAGCGCTGTGGTCTAAACCACTGAGCCTAGGCCTTGCTGATCAGAAGGTAGGCGGTTTGAATCCCTGCGATGGGGGTGAGCTCCCGTTGTTCGGTCCCAGCTCCTGCCAACCTAGCAGTTCGAAAGCACGTCAAAGTGCAAGTAGATAAATAGGTACCACTCCAGCAGGAAGGTAAATGGCATTTCCATGCGCTGCTCTGGTTTCGCCAGAAGTGGCTTAGTCATGCTGGCCACATGACCTGGAAAAACTGTCTGCAAACAAACGTCGGCTCTCTCGGCCAGTAAAGCGAGATGAGCGCCGAAACCCCAGAGTTGTTTGCGACTGGACTTAACTGTCAGGGGTCCTTTACCTTTTTATGTGATATATACACAGATATATCCTGTGTGATCTCTACAGTCAGGAGCAGTAGGACATAGCTGCCTCCCAATAAGCCTAAAGTTGTCTATGGCAGAAGTAGGAGGGAAGAAGCAATAACAGCACTCTCTTTAATTTTGTGTTGTCCACCTCCCCCCCCCCCAATCTACTTTCCTAGCGTAAGCCACCAGATTCTCCATCCGGAGATCTTACGGTGCAACTGCATCAGGAGTTGGGAAGATGGCTTGCACGAGTTTGTGCACTAAATGATTGTACAGATCCTGAATGACATGCTCGTGCCAGGCTTTCCTCACCCTGGTACTTGAAGGTGGTAAAGCTGTGGACATCGAATTTGTATCATCATTCATTAAGGAGTTTGCTGTCCCAAGTGAAGTCGGAAGAGCAGTTTCTGGGATCGTGCTAGGTTGCTGGTCTGTTATTCCTTCAGGAGTCAGATTCATTTGATTAGTTCCCAGTGCATTCATGGTTCTCATTTGCAGATGAGCTTAAGGCTGGGTGGCTGGCCGACTTTGCACTTGGGGCTGCAGTGACGCCTGCTGGGACTGGTTGCCATAGGGCAGGCCAAGAGCTGTGTTGGCTTACTGCATGGAACTGGGGTCAATGGGGTTCAGGTTTCTCAAAGAAGGAGTCGTTGCCTGTCCTGTCCCAGAGGCAATAGAATTCTGGATCCCATGAACTGGGGATCTAAGGAGTGGTTGCTAGTTTCTCTTGTCACTGGCATTTTTCAGTGGAAGACACACAGGACAATCTTGTCACGTACAATTCATGCTCCCCCATGGCAGCCATTTTCTGACTGGTGGCCACAGCACTTTCTCAAAATTCAAGCACCGTACAGACAATGCCCAGTTGGCAAGGGGTTGCATTCTAGGTCATTGCATGCTTCTGTGAAATCATACATTGAAAAAGCCTGCAAACATCCTGCCGCACCCCCTTTTGTGACGTTTTTGTGTCACTTCCAGGTTTGGTGCAATGCACGAGTGTGTGGTTGCACACATATCAGACGCACCTAAAATGATCGCTGCCTGTGTGGTCAAATACTTGTCAGGTCTGTTAACTCAGTCCTGTTTTTCTTGAAAACACATATCATCTTTTAAAGGCATTTTTAAACATCAGAGGAAAAGAAATCCAATCCTACAATACTTACTAATTTTCAAGTTAGTGAAATAAGGCCCAAACTAAACATAGAAGGCCACTATAGATACATTAACACAACCTGGCTGTGCTGGCTGCTCATAAAGTGGTATGTGTGTATAATTTGAAGGAACAAAAGCATGCAGGGGAGGGAAGAACACATTACCTTTCTGTGCTCTACTTCAATAATGGAAATAAGCCAGCCTGGGAGGAAAAATAGCCTAAAGCAATGGAGTGTAACAAAATAAGGCAGGGAGGGTTTTCATGTAAAGATTAGGGACCTGCCTCTTGTTTTATATGAGTGGGGAAGCTATGAAGACAGTTGCCCCATCACATCTTGTTTGGCCCTCAGATGGAAAGCACGTCATTCAGCTTCAAACAACAATGTGTCTGCCGGCTACTGTTCCCTACTGCTCTTTATTCAGCTCTGGAGCTCAAAACTGCTTTGGATAGTATGTCTGTTTGAGCCAATCATAAAAAAGCATGTAGGATTATCTCATGCCTTTTGGTGACAGGCTACTGAAGTATTTTCTACATCAAGGAGTAATATCTAATGAGCATGCAAAAAAAAAAAGGTTTAAAAAATTATATACTGAGAGAATAAAACAATATACATTTAATTAATAAACAAATAATCCTCTCCCTATGGGTCTATCCTCTGCTTTGAAAATGTGGAAAGCTCACCCTCCTGGCAGACATCAACAAAACTTATGGAAGGAGGTAGTGCCAGGGATTTATGGGCTTTGTAATGCTTTTATCCAGATGATCCATAATATCTCATCTGCCTTCACTGAGGATTAGAAGAGGCAAACAGCCTACTGCACTAAGCTGACAATTAGATTTGGGTGCTCTAAGATTCTATGAGCCACCTGGATGCAAGACTTGAAAATATACTCACCGTACATTACAAAACAATATTCCATTTAAAAAAATGTTTTAACATATGCACAAAAACAGACAAGTTACTTAGTTAAGACTAGTCAAAATATCCATGGCTTTCCTATGGAAAGAAACATGCAGAATCTCTTTGCAGCGAGAAAGCAAAATTGCTGTGTGATGTCAAGGATCAAACAGAGACAAAAGTGACGAAAAAAATGAAGCAATAGCTGTGATGCATACACAATTTAAGCTTAAACCTGCACTATTAATTTCACCAAATGGGCTTTTTAGGGCTGTTTATGTGACTGTTGAAGGTGACATTTAAATGAGGGAAGTGGAAAGAAGCCGTAAGTGACCAAGTAAGCACTTAAATACATGATTCAATAAGAATTTCTCTAGTCCCTAAGCACATCTGGGAGGATGCAGGAAGATGATTGCTTTACAGAACATATGTATATAAGTTCACCATTTCAAATTATCAGAAACTATACATTTCTCAACATTTTTTGGGGGGGTTGTCCCCCCTTCTTTCTGTTATTGTACATCTGGGATCAGATGTGTGCTTTCCTGAGAGGGGTAGTGTTTTAAGTTGGGGGGGGTCGGCAAGGATCCCCATAACTCCTGGCTTAACTAGTTTTTTTCTGATCAGGAAATCACCTGGCAGAAGAGCCATCATGTAGAACAAAAGAAAGATAATGGGTTATTAACAAAATAGTTAATATCTTCCAGATGATAAGGCGTGGGGCCCCTCCTTCAGCTGCATGTTAGTGTGCAGACACAAAAGGGTTTAGGTTAGGATTTCAGTTTGCTGGATATGGGTGGGAGGAAAATTCCTTGGAGTTTGTTAGCAGCAAATAGCAAGAAGGGGAACAGAGAACACCATGTGGGTTAACTGTGACAGGCTGTAAAAGAGAAAATGGCTGATTTATGTGTTTGGGACCTAAATGATGCTGTGCCTATGAGAGAAGAGATCTTCTAGAAATGTGATTGTGCTGAACTCTCTCCACCTAGACTCAGGTTGTATATGTGTAAATAAACCACATGTCATAAAGACAACACAGTCTCAGCTGTGGCTCATTGTCCAAAAGGAAACATAGACCCTGTACACCAGGAACCCCTGGAAGATTACACTGATCAGAGATTGGGGTCACATGTAACATTCTCACCTGGTGCCTTCATTACATATATTTAGGCGCCAGGCAAAAATGATTCTCTTTGACCAGGTCTTTGGCTTTGGTGAAATAATATTCTATGTCACTAATCCACCACCCCAAACCAGTTAAAGTTTCCAACTGCTTTTCAATGAGCTCCAAGTAGGATGCATTACAGTGATCCACTCTGGAAGATAGTAAAACATAAATGGCTACAGGGAGGTCCTTATGTTCCAGCAAAGAGCATGACTTGTACACCAGCCAAAACTAGTAAAATGAATTTGTAAATCACCATAAATGGCATCAAAGAGCACCCCAAATCGATGAGCCTCCATCTTTAGGTAGACTACAACCCCACATGGTACAAGTGGTACACCTATCATTGGATCAAGTGATCCGTTAAGAGCAGTATTTCAATCTTATCTAGTGCTTATTGTAATTAGTCCTCAGTTTGTAAATGAATCCATGTAGGAAAGGTAGTCCTACAATGAGGGTCCCAGGCTATGTTTATAACTATAGGTTACCAATTACATCAACCATAATCCAAAGAACTGTGACTTGGTTTCTATGAGTCCAATGGGTCTTTGGGAGTTGTGTTTCCTAAACAGAATTTCCTCGGGTCACACGAAAAATTGCTTTTGAAACCAAGGAGAATGTCAAAAGTCACTTATGCTATGGCATTGGGGGGGGTCATTTGTTTATAAAGTAGTCATAAATTCCTCTAGCACAAAGCATGAACCTCAACAAGTCTTTAGATGTCAGCCAACGTTCCACTGGCACATGTAATGAATTTAACACAAGTTGTAAACTACAACTGTTGCAATTACTGTAAAAAAAAAGTTTGAGTATAATGTCTCTACTCTCTGAGAAGCTGCTATGCCAGTACAGAACATGAGAGTTTGGAACATAAAGATATTGTCCAGGACTGTGAGACTCATTATAAAGATGCAAACTTATTGGTGATCACTATGGGCATATGACATCTTCTTTGATGGCAAATTAAAACCTGAACCCTACTAAAAGGCAAGTATTAAAGATGAGACCATTATGTTTCCTGAGCTCCACAAATTTGAGAATGCGAAACAAATTGCTTCTCAGTTAGTTCTACATAGCCCTCAGGAAGGTTAGGCTCCTACTTTGGCTCCAATGAATCTTGTATTCTTTTTACAAGTGCCTTATCTCTTCCCAATAGGAAAAATACTGCATCAATTAAGACTCCTAGTACTTGAGGTGAATAAATTCCAATAGTTTGATGTATTGAAAGAGAGAAGGATGCAGACGCAGCCAATGTTACAGGTTCTGGTGGCATTCCAGTGGAAGGTAGTAAATATGCAGCAAACCATAATCAGTACAAACATTATCTATGGCCTAGAGGTGTTTCATGCAACTACCAGCAAAAGTACCAAAATAGTGAGAGTGGGGAAAAGTGTGAGGGATCAGAGGGCTTGCCAGAAGGCCAGTCCCAACAGCACTACTCCTCCTCCCATAGGTGTTACTCACCACCTTACATGGTGGCTAAATACATTTTTAACCATGGTATATAGTCCTTTTTTAAAAAAACTTGCTTCCTGCAATTCTGCAGAATAACAACATAGGAATCGTATATTGAAACCCATGTATGTTAGCTGAAGTCCACTAAGAGCAACAGTATTATTATTTGATAAATTCTTAACTCAGCTTGAAGCAATTCAACAGAGACTGTGCCATGTTTTCTGCAATATCAGTACATAAACGTGGAATTTAGTTTCTGGCCCAGAATTCAATATCCTGTTGTGAGCCAGTGTGGCATAGTGATAAGAGTATCAGACTGGGGCCTGAGAGACCAGGGTTCAAATCTGCACTCAGTCATGATGCTAACTGCCTCTCAGTCTAACCTACCTCCCAGGGTTGTTGTGGATCCCCACAACACAAGAGAACCACATACACCATCTCCTTGAAGCAAAAGATAGGATACAAATGCAACAAATAAGCAAATATCCTGAGAATCTCTTGTTCACATGAGTGCAGTTGAACAGCTGGTGCAGGCTGCAATAGTAGTTTGGAGCTAAATAAAGCTTCATTAGCTTGCAAAACTAAATAGCCCTCTTTCAAACATGTTGGCCAATGGCCATAAAACCCCATACTCTCACAGCATTTCCTTTTACCTCCACAGTCTCTTGTTTTCATCCTAGTCCCTTGTACATTCCAAGTTCATTGATAATCTCAATCTGAGATGTATTTATATACATACAAAAAAAAATGAAAGACCAGTTGACAGAATTAATTCTAGAACAGAATTTTGATTTGTTAATTTTGTGCACTGTGCATACAGCCAAAATGTTAACAAACTCACTAACATAAAACAGAATCAGGATTTGGGATCCAAACAAAACCGAGGGGGGGGGGAGAGAGATACAGGCTATCAAGATAATTCTTTATACACTCCATAAACTGCTATCTTCTCTGTACCTGCTTAGATGTAGCCATACTATTGGTTTCAGTGCACACAGGGTATGCACTTTAAGCATTAATTTTAGCTGCATTCTTTTTCAAAAATAAAGATAAGAAGATTTTGCAGCTCTCATGGAGGTCAGCAGCACATGTCCTTGCCATCTGTGGTCTAATTAACCATAGCTCCCACTAGATACTTAGAGAGGGACAATTTAAAACAAGAAATGGAATCAAGACTACTACAGATGAGATTCCTTAAAATGTACCATCGCTTTCAAGACAAGTGTTTTCAATATACAGCAGCAGCAAAGATAAATATAAAAAATTGTTTTCAACAACCTAAATTCACTAACTAAGATATAATTCTAATTGCAATATATTACACATTTTAAATCAAATACAGTTTTGTGGCACTATTTGAGACATTTGATATTTTAGTCAATGGTGAAGTCCTGCAAAGATCTCTCAGAAAGAAGCACTATTTTCTATATGTCATTCTTTTAAAAAACTTACAGGTTACCTCATCATCATCATCTTACATTGGGCTCAAATAATATGCTGCAATTCTCAACACTTGCTTTAAATCTACTGAAATGAAAACTGTTTAGAAAAGGAAGTGTTGATATTTTTCTTTTTGTTCACTTAGTCCTTTTCAAGCAACAATGAGGTTAATAGCTCTGCCCCAGTCCTTTTCTTGGAAGAAAGAAAGGATGGAAAGCAACCCTACTCTGCAAACAAAAGACTAGAATTAATAGATCAGTTCCTGATTTACAGCCTAATGGAAGGTAAGCCATGCACATGAGGAGCAAGTCAAAGAAGCAATTCCAGAGGAATTTGGATCAATAATGTCACACAAATATACACAACTTAAACCAGGAGTGGGGAATCTTTTTCAGGTCAATGGCCACAGTCCAAAGTCCATTTTGGGGCCTAATGCAGCACGCTGGTCAGTTTAATCCTGCCCCTGCGGCAGTTTATTTCCTGGGGTAAAATCCTAAAAAAAGCTCAACAACTTGAACCCTAAAAAAGCTCAACAACTTCAATCCTTCGGTCGGCCCTCACGGCCCTTCACTTCATCAAATCTGGCCCTCTTTGCAAAAAGTTTGGACACCACTGCCTTTATGCGGAATTACCAGTGAAACCTTCAGGAGCAAAATGGCAGCGATGAGTGGGGATCAGAGATAAAAGTGGGTGCAGTAATGGAGTTGACTCTTGAGCAATAGGCTACATTTTAGCCATGCAAAACAAACAAACTCACTCTTTTCTTTTTTTTAAAACTAGTATCTCCATCCAGGATGTTCACAAATGCAAACTGCTAAGCTAAGCATATGGATTTCTAATAGTATAGACTTAGTGGCTTGTTTCCAGAGAACAGAAAAGGTCACAGGAACCCTAAACAAAGAATGAAATTGGTATAAAACGTGATTTGTGAACAGACAAAATTTCTCCATTTCTGTTCTGGCAAAGTAAGACATGGGATGCAGACCATGAAATCATGTCTAACAAGTTGAGGTGTTTTGGGAAATTGTTATGATTGTCACACAGCAATGGCTATAACTCCTGTGTGTGTGTATGTGCGCTCGCTCGCTCACGTGCAACCCCCAATTTGCACAGGGGTTACGTTCCGGGTCATTGCAGACTTGCGTAAATTTGTGTGGACTTGAAACACCCTGTTCCACCCTTTCAGTGACGTCTTTTATTACGTTTCCGGGTCCCTTCCAATTTCATTGTTTGTTAGAGTTCCTGTGACCTCTTCTGTTATTCTGATACTTTTGGGGACCCCTTTCTTCTTTTCTTTTATTAGTTCCAGGGAAGCCAGCATGCAGAGAACTCCTGCATGTGTGGGATGAAGGCAAAGACCTTTAAACTTATTAAAGGTTGCTGCTATCAGGGGGAAGCTTCCGTAGAACAAAGGTTGCTAACTCAGTCTTGCATGCTAGCCACAAATTACACAAGCACCTTCTGCCCAGAACTGCTGAATCATCATATAGTTCCATACTGAGAAATATACTGAGCCTACTGTGGTGTTTTAAGTTTTTAAGGTGACTTAAGAATATGTGCAACTTGATCTGTAAACTGTTCTGGGAGAAATGTGCCTCGGGCTGCAAACAAACCCCCAGACATTCTGTAGAAAGACTACAGACTACTCTACTCAGTCCCTATTACCAAGCAATCTCCACTGTTTTGCATAAACCCCAAGTCCTTAAACCAGGAGAAGGAGAAGCCAGACAGTAGTGGGCAGGGCCAGATGCAAAAATGAGAAGTGTAATGGATACAACTCTTACCTTTGTACAGAAGGCTATATTTCTATATTTCACCCTTGCAAAAACCAGAGGTATATGCATATAAACACATCTCTCCATCTCACATCCAAACAAGAAAGTCAAATTATCCCAGTCCAAGGACACATTCCAGTCAGACAAATGCACTTCAGGAGGACATGGAACAGCACTAGTGAGGGGTGTGGTCTAGGGAAAGGGGAGTGGAGTAGGAAAAGTCCCAAGTTTGACCCAGAGTGCTGCATTTGACCCCTGGACCTGAGGTTCCCAACCCCTGCCTAAACCAATCCTCTTCAAATAAGTCTTGCTTCCAGACATTTTCATTCCAGTATACTTGCACTGACCATTAAGACACACTTCCTCCTCTTTTCACACTGTCAACTACCTTTCACTTTCTAGTACTTCAACTGCTAAATGCAGTCCTTGACTATCGCCAGCTCTTTGATTATGAGAAAGTGTATAATTCAATTCTGGAGTCAAACTTATTTGCCACATAAAACACACAATGTTTATAAATCTCAACAGAAGGCATGGATGTATCTTGAGATACTCGTGATGCCACAGATGTTTGGCCAAAATGTTTGCATGGCTCACTCCCCTTCCTCCAAGCACTTGTCTCTCCCCACATTGACCTCATTACCTTAAACTAAGATGTATTAACTTCAATATTTTAAGTTTCAATTTCATCATCCAAATTCTACTTTAACACTTTTCATTATTTGATCAAAGTATATCTGAAAACATTCAAAGCTGTTAGGAGTCAAATGTTCAGCTGCTTTAGCAACTCCAGAATCAACTATGACACGTCCTGCATAATGCTGGTAAGCATGACTAACTGGATTTAACAGGCAACGTAGAAACATAATTGAGGCCCGGGCTTCAAACATACTTGATTTCCCCCCCTTGTTTAAACACACACATCTTGCATCAATCACATAGTCTGCCATTCTGTTACATAGCCAGGGACTTACTGGAAAAGAGACTACTCTTTTCTGTACCTTGGGGGTGGGGGGACAGAAGGCACAAGTCAGATCTCAGCTTTGCTGATTACTATTTTCATCTCCAAACATTTTCGTGGTCTATTTTTGTGATTTCATAAAAACAAAATGTTAATATTCTCCCTGACCTAGATAAAACAGATTATGTGCTGCTGCTATATAGCAAATCCATTCTCAGTGGTACTAGCAGCTGCACACCTGGGGCTGGGGAGAATCTCAGCCATTTTATTACCATTTGAAAGAATTCTAATTAGGAAATATATGATTGTGAATATTTACTGGTCAGAGGAACTATCACATTTCACAATTAATGCCAGGAATTAATTAACAGTGCTTTGTGCATTATCGTTGTATTTTTCTTGTACATAACCTTGTAATAGGTGGTTATTTATATACCACCTCTTACCACCTTGTAGACGGTGATGTAAAGCTACTGTTTTGATGTTTACAAGGTACAGAAGTTTGCCCCTTGATTTATAAAAGTATTTATATATCAAGGGGCAAATTTCTACACATCAGTAGCTTATAATCATCAAAACAAATACTATATTGTTGGCTAGTAAAGTCACCATAATTTAAATGATCTGAATTTGCATCCTGATATTTATTGTTTGTTCATTTTTAAATCCCTTCCTGTCTGTCATCAGAAGTATTAAAGTTACCTGAAAATTACTGTATACCATATTTCCACACATTAGACTAAAATAAATTCAATTCTACTTTGACCTTTTTAATTAATCTACAACTTTCACATCTTGAACTTTCATTACTAAGATTTAGCTACTGACTATATGTACACATGCTGTCTCTCTCTCACAGGGATGAACCATGTTAAGCACTTTTAAGTTCAATTCATTTCAACACGGAGTTAAGCATTATTTCATTCTCACTCACTGAAATAAATTGAACTTGGAAGGTGGTCAGCTTTGGATACGCCTGTGCTCTTTCTTCTCTAGTTTACAAATTAATAACAAACATAAGGAAAGCTTGTCAAAGACATACTATCAAGGACAGAATTCCAAATATAACATTATAAATACAAAAATGCAACACTAATGGCCTCTGTGCCAGATTAAATACAAAGACATCACACTACAAGCATAGCACAAAGCAAAATTTAAGTCACAAAACCGTTTTCATCTGGTGCCTAAAGGACAGTGGAATAGGCACAAGGCAAACATGGTTAGGAACGGTGCTCCATAATTGGAGTACTGCTACAGAAGATAATCCGCCTTCAATAATTACCTATTGGTCCTTGAAAGTGGGAATACTCAAAGTAAGGCCTCAGCTGAGGATCTCTCAGTATATCTTCATTTGAGAGAAGGCAGTTCTTCAAATATTTCAGTGCCAAGTCATTTAGGGCTTTACAGGACAAATGAGCACTTTGAATTCCATTCAGAAAGAAATGGAAAGCCAGTGGAAATTTCTCAACAGTAAAAGATGATCAACCAGCAGGTCCCACTTAATCTGACCACTGGCAGACCTACACATAATTTATTATAGTAATCCAATGGATCCAAGGCATGGTTTTGTTTCATGGGAAATTAAGTCACCTCAATACTTCTTTATGCGTCTCCAGGCGCTAACAGCACTATTATGTGTCCCATAATGGTTTAGCTGGGGGGGGGGGTAGATTTAGCAAACATTCATAAAACAATGGTGGAGAGGTCACAGTTCTACAGTTAGTGCTGTTGAAAAATTCTCAGAGATTAATCAACAGTGTTTAAAACCATACAAAATAGAAAGCAACTATGCTTGCCTACTTCCCAAATATAAGCCGCACCCTAATGTAAGCCACACCTTTAGAATTGGAGGGGGGGGGGGAGAAAAAATACTTGAATATTCCTCACTGCTCCTGGCTGCATACTGGATGGGGGTGGGGAGCACTCTTGAGCTGCCACTGTTTGTCCCCGCTCCTGGCTGCATACCGTAAGGTCACAAATATAAGCCACACTTTAACTTTTCAAAGGTCGGAATTTGGGGGGAAAGTGAGGCTTATATTCAGGCCAATATGGTACTTTAAGCACTAGAAATAGTATCTGTGTCACAGAAATGCGTTTACATGGTAACAGAAGAAATAACCAACTGTGTATATCCCTGGTTATTTTACTGGAGGTTTTTGTACTGTATTTTATATTGTTTACTGAAATAGGTTCTTTACAGTGAAAGAAACTCCCTCCCAAATATACTGTTTGTGATGCAGGACATATTGACCAGCTTTTATTCCCCTCCTACATGAGCTCTGCAGGTGCGGCTTTCTCCCGATCGAAGTGCTGAGTGTTTGAGGACCGGGACATTCGCAGGGAAACCAAAATGCTTATTTACAAAGCTATTGTACTACCAACCTTACTATATGCTTGTGAAACATGGACCACTTATAAACAACATCTCCAACTCCTCAAAAGATTTCATCGAGTGTCTCCGAAAAATTGTACACATCACTTGGGAAGAGAGGCGAACTAACACCAGTGTACTGGAAGAAGTGTTGAAGCAATGATTCTTCAACATCAACTTCGTTGGACTGGTCATGTTGTGCGAATGCCTGATTATCGTCTTCCAAAGCAAATAATCTATTCCAAACTTAAAAATGGAAATGCTGGTGGTCAACAAAAGAGGTTTAAAGACTGTCTCAAGGCAAATCTTAAAAAAATGTAGTATAAACACTGAAAACTGGGAAACACTGGCCTGCGAGCGCTCCAGTTGGAGAACAGCCTTTACCAAAGGTGTCATGGGCTTTGAAGACACTCAAACTCAGGACGCAAGGGAGAAATGTGCTAGAAGGAAGGCATGCTTGGCAAATCCACACCACTATCAACTCCCACCTGAAAACCAATGTCCCCACTGTGGAAGGACGTGTGGATCCAGAATTGGCCTCCACAGTCACTTATGGACTCATTGTTAAAACCATGTTTATGGAAGACAATCTTACTCAGCTATGTAAAGGTAAAGGTACCCCTGCCCGTACGGGCCAGTCGCGTCCGACTCTGGGGTTGTGCGCCCATCTCACTTAAGAGGCCGGGGGCCAGCGCTGTCCGAAGACACTTCCGGATCACGTGCCCAGTGTGACAAGCTGCATCTGGCGAGCCAGCGCAGCACACGGAAACGCCGTTTACCTTCCCGCTAGTAAGCGGTCCCTATTTATCTACTTGCACCCGGGGGTGCTTTCAAACTGTTAGGTTGGCAGGCGCTGGGACCGAACGATGGGAGTGCACCCCGCCGCGGGGATTCGAACCGCCGACCTGACGATCGGCAAGTCCTAGGCGCTGAGGTTTTACCCACAGCGCCACCCGCGTCCCTGGGTACTCAGCTATGAGTGATCGCCAAAGAAGAAGACATGTGTGAAGCTCACATGATGGACTCTCCTTCACTGGAAGTTTTTAAGCAGAAGTCAGATGACCATCTGTTTTGGATACACTTTAGCTGAGATTCCTGCATTGCAGGGGGTTGGATTGGATGACCCTTGGGGTCCCTTCCAACTCTACAATTCTATGATCCTGTGTCTCTAAAGTTACATATCAAGCAATTTAGAGTGATATATCTGTTCTGGCGATGTATGAAGAAATGAAGAAACAAGAGAAAAGGGAGGAAAACTAAACTCCAGAAGACAAGGTGATGGTTAGGTGATGGCTATTGTGGGGAAAGAAATTAATCCTCTGCTCCTCAGTCTGCATAGTTTTCCCTCCCTCTTTTCATGTATATCAGTGGTAGGGAAGCTCTGGCCAACAAGCCTATTTGCTTATTTATACAAGATTTCTTGCTGCCTCTTCACTGTAAGGTCCCAGGAAGAGTTACAGCGATATTATCATACAATTAAAAGCAAGTAAAACAGTTTATGTACAGTTAGAAAAACAATTCCTAGCAAAATCAGCACAGTTAAACAGAAGAGATAGGTTCCATAACAATAAAATCCTTAACTGTCAAAGTCTGTAGTGACTGCAGCCATTCAAACGTTGCATAACAAATGGTAGGTATGCCAATGAATGTACATAATGCTATGTTCCCCTTAGTTAGCCCAAAGGTAAAGAACAGAATTCCATTAAAAAGCATACAATAAATATGACTTAAGGTTTTTTCATTTAAAATCCTGTCATGAACACTACCTTAAACTCCAAATGTAAAACAAAAACTCAGGATATAGTATTTGTATAAAACTTTAAATTTCTAGACCTGACAGTACAAAGAGCAGCTTGAAAACATGTGGACAGTGCTAGGGGAGAGGTGAATATGATATGTAGGAATTTGAGTGTCCTGCATAGCTCTCTTTGCCTCATGACCTCCAGAAACAGAATATATGCAGGTCACAGGGGCAATGAATCTGGGTGGTGACATTGCTACCAGCATGCACACACAGGTTTCTCTAGTTTGTGTAGTGCAAACTTACTTAAAACAGTAGTTTCACCAGCAGAACACTCCCCTCTCTGACCAAAAGGAAGAATTTTTGAAATTGCTTTCAATAGGCTTTCTTTATTTTCTGTATTACCTCAGTAAATGTTAAGGAAAGCAGATCAGCTTCACAGAACACATCAGCAAAGATTGTAGCAGATGTGAAGGGGGGGGGGGCATGAATCCAAAAAACAACCCTCACACAAAATCCAATTTAAACCCAATTTTTCTTTTTCTCACATTCCTGCTGGAAGAGACTCCTGAGGAATACACTACACAAAAGAAAAATACTCCAGTAATTTCACAGTTAGGGGTAGGTCAATGTAAATATCAAAATGCAAGGAAGCAATAGTATGGCTGCAGCATAAAATGGGAAGCAGGCCAACAGCTCTGCTGAGAGTCTAGTGGCCTTTGTCTCTTCTCCCTCAGCTGCTATCTAGAAGCGACCATCCTACTATTGCTTCTGTGGGTTGTTGTTTTGTTTTAATTCCTGATTGCCTCGCTTATTATGATTTATACCCTTCCTATCAAGCACATTATTGGGGCAGCTTACAATGAAATATTGAACACACGGCAAAATACAAAACAGAAAGCCAAAAACAGCAAGTTCATAGAAGCAGCATACGTATCAAAATAACTGAAGAAAAACAGAGGTGTTAAAAGGACAGTGAAAATCAAATCTCTTTACTCTGTTCCCATTGCTTTACTGCTTTCCTACTCCCTTTCCCTCTCAAGGTTGTGTTCTCATTCGTACCACAATCTTTCCTTCCTCTTGTTACTCAGAAGAAAGTCCTCGAGTTCAATGGTACTGACTCTCATGTGCACATGACCATCACTCATTGGCATAAAGGAAACCTATTTATCCCATCTCATCTCATCCAAACACAGCCACTGCCTACAAAGCCTGCAATGTGTATGGCAAGAAATAGCTCCACACTGCTGATTTACTTCCTCAAACTAAACTCTAAAGGTTTTCTTGTTAGGAGCTTCCTTGATAACTATCCATTATATAGATATAACCAAACACAGGCTAAAATGACTGCCAAGCAAAATGCTTACATACTGTTGAATAAAGTGCAACAAATTCTCTCATATATCCACTTCTGACTTTCCAGAAACATTTGCTTACATTTTTCAACAAATCAAGTTGTAAGAAAGTTATTTTCTTCTAGAAAGACAAACATCCAGGTGGTGATAAATTGCACATGCCTCATGTGAAGTTTCAAGCCCAATTTAAATATGCAACACAGCCATATGGAGGTTGCTGCATGTGGCAAAGTGTTTGTGAAGTTTCCTAAGCAATTCCAGACATTTTCTCCCCACAAAGTCTTTTTTTAAAAAATGAGGTTTTAAAGTAGCATAATGAAAAAAATCTAGGATTGTATACGAAGTTGTAACCTGGCTGTCCAGCCACATGCTCCATTAAGCTGTACGTGAATGGGTCCTAAGGCGTTGAAGAAATGTGTTCTCTAAAATTAACAACCTAGATTAAAATACCAACTATATGAAGTTTGTAAAAACTACTATTTAAGTAAAGAAGTGTCCAATACAAAATTTGAAGGAAATATTTTTGAATAGAAATGATACAACAATCATAGAAACTATGTATCATCTTCAAATAGCCTGCAACTCGCAGTTCCAAGAACTTTTATAGAACTGTTTTGGGCAGCTTATTATCAATTTAATAATAATAATAATTTAATTTATATCCCTTATATTATTATTATTATTATTATTATTATTATTATTATTATTATTATCAAACCATGGGCATAGGCATGATTTATTTGGGGGGGGCAGGCTTTATGTTTGGGAGGGTAGAATCAAGTTATCTACAATGCAAACCATCAGTTAGTTAGGTATTATTATTAATTTACTTGATTTACCCACCCCTGGCTATGCCCATGCTATATCAAACCACCTGATAATGACATTAATTCAAATTATACAACAACAGCAACAATTCAATTCACATCCTGCCCCTCTTCCCAAAGGAGCCTAGGGCAAGCAACTCCTACCGTTCCCAACAAACATTGGCATAAGTGTGGGTTTGTGCTTTAAGATTCCTGTGATATTAAGGGATTGGCACTGACCCTGCAGAGCAGATGGCCAGGAGCATGTTTTTGGTCTCAATACAACAGCCATCACTTACAATGTAACTTGGAATACAGTGACCACCAACCAAGCTGCCAGCATCAACCTGCTTCCCTCTCCTTGTCTCCCATTGTCTTAAAACCTCGACCATAAGCCAAACAGTCAAGGCTGCATAGAGAGATTCTAGTTCCTGGATGATATAGGAATCCAATCAAACCCAAGTGTCAAATTACTTAAGTTTTATTAAAGAAGACTAGAAAAGGGGGGGAGGGGGAGAGGGAGAGGGAGAGGGAGAAGTAAAGAACAGGAGTGTTTCCAGTGAAAGAAGATGCAACAGTTTAATGGTCTACCTAAATCTATGTTGAGCAATTTAACATAGCAAAAGCATTTTTGTGGTAACCCAGGGTCACACAGTTTGTGCCCAGGGAGTCTAAGGATAGTAGGAGAATAACAAAGAATGCAGGGGAAACAATCCATGTTTTAGGAGGGTGATAAGTGACAACAGATGAAGTAAACCAGCAGAATGGAGGGCTGCCTGGGGCTTGGTTTATACTGTATGTAGGCAAGTAAACACCAAGAAAGTTGATTGAAGCCAGGAATCACCCTGACAAGGGGAAAGATGGTCAATCTTTCCCAGTGAGACAATCACGTGGATTTAAAAGAGGATTGTTTAATATGTGTCATGAGATGCTCCACATGATTTATTTTTATTTATTTAAAAATATTTATAGGTCCCCTTTCTGAGAAAAATTCTCTTATGGCAGCTTACATAGTAACGACTTAAATTACAGCTTCAACAATAATAGAATAAAAATACACTACAATATTTTATTATTTAATTGGACTTGTTAGTTGCTTTTAAAAAAGCGAATACAATCTCAAAGTGACTTACAGTATAATTCAAAATTAAAATCAATATAAAGCTAAAAATATCTTCAGGAAAAGAAAGGGCTAAGCAGTAAACCCTACACAAATCTGGAGCGGAGTCCCTAAGATGGTTGGTTGGCGCCTTGTACACCTCCTTCTGGCAACTCCTGCAACCAGGTTGGTGCCAGATGTATTGCTCATCAGTGAGGCTGAGAGTGGTTTTTTGTTTAATCTTGGCAATGCAGAACCTCCATACACACTGCTCAGAGGCTTGCGCCCTGGAGAGGTCACTTTGGTGCTACTAATGCAGCGGTTTGACTTCACCCCTGAAGGCGCACTGCATTGTCTCTCAAGACAAATGGATGCCAACAAGGACATGAAAAGCAGACTAACATACCTTACCCACTAAAAGAGGCCACACAATGTCTAAATGCTCCATTAAAGGCCAAAAGCCTCGCTGAAAATAAGTGTTTTTGCTTGGCACCTAAAAATAGCTAGTGATGGAAGTCAGGCAAAGCCTGGGGAGCGCATGACATACGCAGGGAGTCACCACTGAGAAGGACCCCAAATTATGAACACAGGGTCCAGGTTTGTTCAAATAGAGAGAGGTGGTCCTTGAGGTAGAGGAATACAAAAATGCATAAGGCTTTGTAGGTCAAAACTAGCACTTTCAGTTGAGCCCAGAAACTAATTGGTAGCCAGCACGGTTATGCAGAATTTTATATGTTCTGGTTTTTCATGTCTCACACTGGTCAGCAATCTGGCAATCAAATTCTGCACCAGCTGTAGTTTCTGAACCATCTTCAAAGGCAGCCCTGCATATAACATGTTGCAGTAATCTAGCTTAGAGGTTACCAGAGCGTAGACAGCAGAGTTTAGGTCAGGCATGTCCAAAGACCGTTTCAGGGGCCTGCTTAATCCGCCGCTTAATCTGTTTAATCGGGCCCCTGTGGCAGTTTATTTCCTGGGGTAAAATCCTAAAAAAAACTCCACAACTTCAACCCTAAAAAAGGTTAACAACTTTGGTCCTCACGGCCCTTCACGTCATCAGATCTGGCCCTCCTTGAAAAAAGTTTGGACACCATTGGTTTAGGCTGTCCCTCTCCAGATAGGGTGCAGCTGGGCCATCAACTAAAGCTCATGGAAGGGACTCTGCACCATTGAGACCACTTGAGCCTCAAATGACAGTTTGTTTATTAAATCTGTATACAGTGGTACCTCTGGTTACGTACTTAATTCGTTCTGGAGGTCCACTCTTAACCTGAAACTGTTCTTAAACTGAAGCACCACTTTAGCTAATGGGGCCTCCTGCTGCTGCTGTGCCACCGCTGCGCGATTTCTGTTCTCATCCTGAAGCAAAGTTCTTAACCCGAGATACTATTTCTGGGTTAGTGGAGTATGTAACCTGAAGCGTATGTAACCCGAGGTACCACTGTACTGTCCCTCATCTGAAAATCACAGACAGGGTGGCTCACAGAATATAAATACAAAATGAGAATGCAAAATACAGATATAAAAAACCCAGTCTATTATTGTGGCAAGACATCATTTCAGTACTGCCACATCTGCAGATATAAAGGAGAAAAAGTACTGTATGTCATCAGCATATTGCTGACAACTTGCTCCGAAATTCTATATGACCCCCCGCTCCTGTTTCATGCTGATATTAAATAGAATAGGGGATAAAATTGAACCCTGAAGAATCCCACACTGAAGGTTCCATACAATACTCCCCAAGTGCCATTCTCTGAAAACGACCACCCAGATTGGATCAGAATAGGGCCAACCCCCACCCCCAGCTCATACAGCCATTCCAAAAAGATACCATGGTTGATGGTAAAAGCTACTCGAGAGATCAAGCAGAATTAACAGTGACACACTTTCCTGAATTTCTCTTGGTATACCAAGAAGCCAAACAGGCACTATAAAGTGGGAGAGGGCGATCATGTCAATGTTATGGGCTTTTTGCATATTCCACAAACCTGCCCAGGATTCAACAAGAGCACCAGTTACATTCTACTAAACACCCACACCAACAAGCTAGGAATGCTAACAGTAACACATGCAGTCCAGAATATAAGACACAATTTCAGCAAAGCCATCAGCTAAAAGCAGAACCGTAACTAACAAAAAAGTTGTGCAAGCATATATCACTTGAAACAAACAGGTATTTAAAGCCATCCTGAAGGACCAATGTGTGACAGCTTTCTGGACATCTTGTGGCCACAGATTTCAGAGTAGTGGGGCCAGCCACAGAAAAGTTCCTGCCCTTCATGTTTACTAATTTCACTGATAGTGGTGGCGGGCAAATGAGGAGAGCCTCCCACATTGATCTTAATATAAAGGCAGGTTAATATTGGTGTAGGTGGTCCTTCAATAATGCTGACACAAACTACTCAAGGCTTTAAAAATTAGAACCAGCACTTTAAATTAGGCTCAGAAACACACTAGTAACCATAGAATCACAGAACTGCAGAGTTGGAAAGTATCCCGAGGGTCATCTACTCCAACCCCCCATAATGGCAATGGCAGATGGCCACCCAACCTCTGCTTAAAAACTTCCAAGAAAGGAGAGTCCACCACCCCTTGTGGGAGTCTCTGTTCCACTGCCAAACAGCTCTTATGGTCAGGAAGTTCTTCCTGATGCTTAGTGGGAATTTGCCTGCCTTGCTCCCTTCAAGTCTTGAGTAGCTGCATTTTTAACTAGCTGAAAAGCAATCAAAAGGCAGCCCCAGAAAGAGTGTGTTACAGTAGTCAAGTCCGGAATTACTGTGGCTAGCACAAAGCTCACCAGATAGAGCCACAGTTGGCACACCAGCTGATGCTGGTAAAACACACTCCTGGAGACTGCCATCATCTGAGCCTCCCTTTTGGTTAGCACAGAATCCAATAAAATTTTCAAACTGCTCTTTCGGGAGAGTGCAACCTTATTTAAGAAGAACTGAAAAGCACTTTCGCATACATGGCTTCTAGTTATGATAGCCAAATATATTGAATTCTTAAAGCAATAGGCTTTCTTGAAGCAGGTTCATGTCACAATTCTTCTTAAAATTAAAATCCTAAGAAATCTGTTGCCAAAAATCTAGCTTTTGCTTTCAAGTAGACACATATTCCAACCAATTAGTGAAAAATATACTACTACTGCAGAAGCAAAAGAATCACAAATCAACCATCCTGCTGTCCTTAAATGGGACAATTCCAAAATAGTTTTGAGACTGCAGCCTCAATCAACTGACACCATGGTGATTAACACACAGAGAAATAAGTTTAATTTTTATCAACGAATGACCAAGAATAATGTCAAATGTATTTTATAAAGCAGGGGTGGCCAACTCCCAAGAGACTGCGATCTACTCACAGAATTAAAATCTGGCAGTGATCTACCCCCTTTCAGGTCAAAGTTATTGAGCTTTTTTTTAGGGAGGAGGAAAGCCCTGATTTTTGAGAATTCAACCTAAGCTCTAGGGACAGAGGGGAAAAGCCACTCATCAACGGATTACTGGGGAAACAAACAGCCTCACTGAGTAAACTCCGTCTTCCATTCTGCAGATTGTGCAACAATTGAGGGTGGGGCGAGGGGGCAGGGCCAGATTCTATTTTACCAACACTAAGGAAAGGGACCCAGCCATAGACAGTAGATTGCAATTGACCTCTTGGACATCCCTGTTATAAAGCTAAGACTGCGACCAGAGAATAGCTTTAGGATAATGAACTATTCCTAATACTAAACTGCTGTTTTTTTCCAGTATATCATTAAAATCTTTCCCAGATGTGCCACCAGGTCCTAAGAGAAGACCATTCAGAGAGCAGAAGTATCACAGATAGCTGCTCAACATCAAATCAGAAGAACAACTATATGCAATTCAATTTAGCCAGATATGTTAGTTTTAGTAACAACTGTTTTCCTTACCTGATAGGGCTGAAAGGCACTATCTTCCGCTACAAAATCCAGCTGTTTGTCCACAAGAAATTCAACTGCAGTGATAGAATTGTACAAACTTTTCCCAACCAATGGTTTGAACGTCTGTGGACAAAATAGAAGCATTTAAACATTATGCTTTCTAAAGATCAAAGCATTCTATTTTTAAATTTTGTTCAATAACTATAAAAATAAACTTATCAGCTACTTGGATATATAATAGTATCTGAATAATTATTTAGATCAATAATTACATGCCCCCCTTTTAAACAGTAATATACTTAATGCATTATTTTTTGGGGAAGATTTTCAATCTCATTCCAAAAACAGGGCAGACTAGCATCACAGAATGAAATTGCTAATAGAAAACGGTTGAAGACAAGCTTCTGTTCCCCATATCTGTGCATTTTCCAACATATAATCTCTTTTCCTCTCCCCAATATGTGCTTCTGGCAGTCTATCACCATGCCCACTCTGCCACAGTGCACTGTGTCATCAACAAATTGCTAGATTTGATAGTTTCTGTGTTTTCATCACATACAAGCAGCGAAAAGAAGCCTATAAAAAAGAGAACACATGCACAAGAGGCTGTAGAGGTGACAAAAATAGGCTTAACCCACCATAAAATTCCTTCATCTGCCCACAACAGATGGGACAGACTGAATAACAACTTTAGGGCAGTCTGAGCAGGAAGGTGGCAACTTCTAAATTACAAAACAGGAAACAAGACTGACCATTGTGGAATCTTTTGGGCCAAAGTTTGTGAAATGATAAAAGAACCCAATATAAGGAGTTTCCTTAGCTACGATGATGAGAAATGTAGAGCATGGGCACCACATAAGCCCTCTGCAATTCACTCAGAATCTCAATGGTTCCATCCTTATTTTGATTTGGCACACTGTTGGGGGGACGTGTGCACGCACCAGGTTTCTATAGAAAACATGAACAGTGTCTCTCAAGGGGGTTTCCTAGGAAGGAGCATGGTGATGAAGAGAGTTTGGTCATAGAGGTAAAGCCACCTTTGCTGAGTGGAATATAAAGCTTGGTGGTTTGGACTGGTGCCCTGGAGCTCAGTTTTACAAGCTGTACCATTTCACCAAGCGACAGGGAGATACAGACGCAGATACAAGATGGTAAGCAAACAGAAGGAACAAAAGAAGGTCTATCTTGTTTTCTGTTGTGTTTTTCCTGCCTGAGGGGGAGAATGAAAAATGCCATTGCTGCCTGGGTTTCCTCCCTTGGTTTCAAATAGTACAGGCTAGATATGGCAGTGAACACGAACAGCCCATCAGCTCCCAACTGTTGTTTTTAAAAAAAACCTGTGAAAGATACCCAGTAATATTTAGATGCGGTGTTCAACTACACAAAAGGGTTGCAACAAAGGAAGTAGAACTTACAAATGGACTAGAACATGGGGATCAGAGATCGTGTTCAAGATAATGACAGGCAAATTACTGGTATGTTTATTACATTCAACTAGAATATACAACTAGCATGTATTAGGTTTATACTATGGCCTTCAATGCTGCCCATTTCAGTTATCATTTATCATTTCTTTGCTAATGTAACAGCATTTCTGTTCCAGAAAGAAAACACTTCTTGATTTTGAGGCACAGAAGAGAGATGGAAGATCTGTCATTAGTTAAGAGACAAACTAAGATAGACTCAGGGAACCTTTTTGTTCCATCAGTTTATTTTCTAGGCTTCTTACGCCACTGGGCCACCAGAGTAAGCTTATGTAGAATCACTTGCCCTGACTATGTATATGAACAATAGCTTTCCATGAACTCTGGCATCCTTTAGCCATATACACCACTCATGGAGTACAATACTATGTCACAACTAGGCTTCGTATCACTACATGACAACAAATGGCCCCAAGCACAAATTGGTTTGACTGATGAGAAGATAACGTGAGCATACAGTAAGATAACACCAGGCTCCACATATCCTGAAAAGTACAAGTATTTCTTGCAGGCCAAGGAGTTGGAAAAATACTTTTCAAGCAGCTAGGAGGAGCTCCCTATTAACTTAGCCTTTTGTGCATTTGCTTTTGTTTTATTATGTGTTTTCTGTTTTTATTTTGTATTTTGATGCTGTGAATTGCCCTGTGATGTCCAGATGAAGGACAGTATAAAAATTTATAAAATTAAATAAAGTATATAAAAATATATTAAAAATTGCCAGTAGCACCTTAGAGACCAACTAAGTTTGTTCTTGGTATAAGCTTTCGTGTGCATGAACACTTCTTCAGAATTTTTTATTTTTTTATATATTTCGACCATGTCAGACCAAAATGGCTACCTACCTGAATCTATAAATAAAAATGTGCACATGCATCACAGAAGACGCAAGTAACATATCTTGGAAGGCTTTATGTACATGCCATCGTGTTACATATACATTTTATCAACATGAATGTGTTTTCCCATAGAACAGTAATTTCATAGTTGCTAATCTGAATAGCATTAGCATAATCCTGGCAGATGTCAACTAAGATATATATTTTTTGACATTAAAGGAGGGTCATAGGCATTTGTATCAATTCTTTAGCTGGCTAGGTATACCTATTTTAGAATTCCACAAGCAGTTTAAAACACTTGTTTAAACAAACAAACAAAATCAATTTAAGAAGGTAGAGCAGAACTCCTGTTTGCTAACTTAATAGTCAGAAATGAGTCTAGTAGTTAAAAATGTTCCTTGTGCTCAGCTGTTTTCCCCACCTCATACACCACAATAATTCACATCCAGCTTCCAGACACAGAATGGATGCAAAGATAAACAACAGTAACAATTTTGAAATGTTACCATGGAAACCCCCACAAGGACACAAAATCTGCAGGCTGCGGGCCAAATAAACTCCTTACACTGCTCTTGGGAAGGCATTCTGTTCTCAGTAGATGGCCCTATAAAAGGCAGAATGGCTCAGCCTGATTAAAAAAAAGCAGGAAAAAACAAACATTTCCAACCAGAAGTCCTTGAGGCAACACTATTACAAGGACACCCCTTCCAAACAGTATTAAATAGCAGTTTGCTTCCAACTTTTTCTTTAATTGCTCAATTGAGCTGGTGTCCAGATATGAAAGGCAAAAAAGATAAGAGGAAATTAATCATTGTTTTCTTTAATTCTAGCACATTTGCTGTGTTAAAAACAAAAAGGTTTTGAAGGCCTTTCAAAACTTCATAATTTTCCTTGGATAAATGGGGAAATTGACAACTTTTAGGTTTGTGGGTAGTTAAAGCTAATTGTCACTGGAAACAATATCAACATACAGATCAATAAATAATATTTTGGTTAGTGTGCTGCACTTGATAAAATCTGCACTACTACTATTTTATCGTACTTAAGTACCAAACTCTGTCTTCCAAGGCTGACTTCATTTCAAAGGTATTTGCCTTATATGGTGTAGTTGTTTAATTCATATATATACTACTGCCTGGAATAACTTGGCAATCTTCTTAAAGCTTCTTATTAATGGAAACTTTGTGTGCCAATTAAAAAAACCCCTAAAGATCTGCTAGTAACTAAATTAGTAGGCAAAATTCAAGCCACCTAAAGTACCATCTGCTCATCCACTCTGGTCTCCCTTTCCTATTGATTCCATGTCCTACTGTCTCATAGCCTCCAAGGTTCCTCCATTCCCTTTTCACCAACATCAGTTACTCCTGTCTCTAGAACTTGTGTAAGATATCCCTCACTAAAAACTGATATTTCAGAATCCTCACAAAGCTGCACTGTTTTTCAATACAGGTAACTCTTATCTTAAGCAAGTTTGGTCCCAGGGGTCCAAAAACACAGAGATTCAGCCCCCCGGAATCTCCCCCCCCCCCAAGGTGCAAGGGTGATTACCTGGCTTTGGAAACGTGATGTGAGGACTCTTGACATGCTGCCTCCTGGTGCCTACCCAGAGCCATGAAGGGCCACAATCACAGCTGTGCATGGGTAGGGTAAATAAATGGAGAGTGGGTTTCTTCCTCTCTCCATTTATTTATTTATTTTCCTTCCCAACCGTGCAAAGCTGCGATCGTATAAATAAAGTAAGTGGAAGATGTGTATTACCTGTATTCTATTCTGACCTCCCCCAGAGTCAGTTATCCCGTAACATCAAAATGCTCAGCCAATTAAGGAAGGGGATGCTTATTTATCTATGTGTAAGCATCAATGGTTTTAAAATTCATTATTTTAAAAATGTTTAAAGCCTCATTATTTGCTTCTAGCTTCTAAAACATTCCAGGTGAGCTGCAACAAGTATCTAATAATATTTAACCATTAAATCTGTTGGTAGCATTTTTTAGAAATGGGAGGTGTACAAGGTATAAAACTGACAGGAAACTCAGACAGTTCATTTTAATAATATGAGAATATTACTCAAGCTAATCAGGTGGTTTGCCTTTCCCATGAGATTTAAGTCATTTACTAATGTGAAAAACACATTCTTTAGAAGACGTGACCTCCCTCACCCTCCTTTCCTTGCAAAGGTCAAAGGGTTCTGAGAGTAATGTTAAGCAACTAGTAGTGTTGGCTCAAGTAGAAATTAAATTTATGGGATGTTTAGGTGCAATTACCAAAACAATCATGCCCAAGCTTGCTCCTCATTGCCCTAGTTTTTAGGGTGCATTTTCATACATTCAATGTATACGTGGGGAAACCATGGTTGTTTATGAACTGGCTTAACTATAAAAACAGAAATAAATCAAAACACAAGTATCACTTTATATGTAAAGGTTATGGCATACTGTTAGCATGGATTTTATGTAGTAGCTATACAGTACCTCCTTTTCCAATTCAGGATCGGAATAGGCCACATGTTTTAAGTGGCACCCCATATGCTCATTTTCCACCTATGATGCATGCTGCATTAAAAGAAACAGACCTCTGTGAACGCAAGTAAATAATGACCTATACAGGTCTACCATAAATTTATATTTTTGCTTCTTCTGTCTCTGGATTCTTTAAATCAATAAAATGATATTAATAAAAACACACATCTATAATTCTACAAGTTACTTTCATTGCCTTAGGAAGCTGTTGTCAAAGATACTGTGAACCAGATTGGGCTACAGACTATTTTTAGCCCTACTGCAAAATGCCATGTTAAAAACAAGGGACAATTTAGAACCAACTATCTTTGCAAAAATAATAATAAAGGGGAAGCGAGAGAAAGGAAATTTCTGCTAGTAGGATGAAGATATCTATATTACTATTACAACCTCCTTTTTATACTAACACTCAGAACAACAGTCTTGTTTGGGTCTCCATGCAGAACTAAATTCCATTCATATGAGAAAAAACAGACCAGCCGATCCTTCTCTGAAAGACTTTAAAAAAGCAAGAGTTCCTAACACAGAATTCAGCTGCTCAATCTCTCCACTCCCAACTCCACACACACACACACACACACACACACAAAACCATTTCGATTTCCTGTCTGCAGCAGGAAATATATGTACTTAATTGCAGGAGGCGTTGTATCATTCTACGTTGTCTACCAGTCCTTTCAGAAATAATCTTAGAACTGTTCTTAATTATTTTGTGATGTTTTGTAATTCAAGTAGATATTTACTACAGATTTTTTTTATCCATTTCTTATTCAAACTTGCTAGAATTCAAATTAAGAATAATTTAGGCACTTGAGAAAGCTAGCAAACAAGGTTTAGATCCTAGATTTGTATCCTATCAAATGTTGAAACCACTGGAAACAAAATAATTACAAGTTTTTAAAGGAAGAGGAAGCAGGGAATGAAGTTTGACACATTTTTGCTATATTCTTCTTTAAATATCCAAAGGCATGCACTGTTGACAGAACTTCTAAGTAGCTTTTATTAATATAAGGCAAGATTTAGAAATCATTCATAATATATGGAGAGCTACAATGCTAACCTTATTTTGCTTCAAAGTACCTTTCATTAATATTTAAAATTTTCACAAGACACGCCAGCCAGTAAGTAAGCGATTTCTAGTGCTCATCGCAATATAGAATTCAACACAAATATATGTACAGGGAACAAAATCTAACCTTACAATTACACAAATTAGAGTCTCTCCCCACCTCCCCCACCCCAAGAACCTAGGCTTGGCTGAGCAGATTACAGCTCTCTTTGTCATCAGCAATGTGTGTGTTAACGACTAAGAAATCCTGCAACTGAAGCACTTACTGCGTTCCCAGATCTGGGTCATGATAATTTCTGCCAAGGTCGCTTACATAACAAAGCAGTCTTCAAAGATACAAAGGAACCGTCAGCTAGCAGTCCATAGGAGAGAAAATGTCTGGAACAATACTTTTTCGCCTGCACATACACTGCCTTACAGCCGAGCAGACACGGAAAGGAGAAGCTATCCCTCTGCTTACGACATGTTGAAAGAAGGGAAGAGGCGGTGCTCTGTGAACTGTAACTAATCCCCCGTCACAGGTGGTGATGGAGTCACTTCCAGCACGAGTCACATTACTGATTACTCATTTGGCTGGGCTGGCCAGGGAGCATGGGTCATAATTTTAACTACAGACAAAGCCAGACTAAAGGAGAGACTGGCAGCTCAAGTTTAATATCCCTGTACAGAAAATGCAGGTATCGGGTTTCCACTTTCCTGAATTACTTACAGACTATTCAACGTACGTTTACTCAGATTTTAGTGAAACTTGTTCATGTAGGATTGCAGGCCCAGCAAGAAATGGTGCATATATAGGGCTTCCTCCCTGCACAGGGGAAGTTCTATAGCCCAAATAATCTAGCAACATAGTTTTGAACTATTACTAGAGTGCAAGTCTCTAAATTGTGTTGTTATCTGCTCAACTCTTCGTGTCTCATTATAAAGAGTAGTGTAATTTGGGGACAACCAAACTCCATTTTAAGCTGCATTACAGCAGCAGTTTGACTTCACTCCCAGAGGTGCACACCATTGTTTCTCGAGACAGACGGATGCCAACAACAGCCAACTGGTGCTTTGAGCTCCTTGGAGGAAAAGCAAGATGCAATTTTGACAAACATTGGGACTGGAGTTCTATGCAGCTGTTCTACCTACAACTTGGCATTGGTTTGTTTATATTAATGTAGCTTTGGAGGAACTAGCAGATACCAGGGAGCCAAGGATGACAAAGTCAATTATTCCACTGTATGTTTGTGTGCTGGGGCCACATCTTAAATTATAAAACCAATTTTAAATTCAACACATTCTGAAATACATTAAAACAAAGGGAAAATATTGCTGCACTCGGGGAGGGATTTATTTTTTTTAACTTAATTCTTAAATGAAAGTACAATGCTCTAAGTCTTTAAAATAAAAGGGTAGAGTGTAAGCCCTGTAGCTGGCCAAAACTGATTGTCAAGCCAAGTAATATGCTGTGATGCCTCATGGCTCCAAAATACATGTGATCTAAGGGGCATATGGATGTTGCTAAATTTTGGGATTCATGTGATGGTGAGTATTTTATCTACCAAACCTTCAAAAACCCCGTTTACAGATACTGGAATATTAAAAGTCTCCCTTTAATAACTATGGGTGTAGACATACATTTTGAGCAGTACGCAGCTGCACATGACTATTATTAGACCACAGCATATTACACTTCTATTGGTATACATACATTTAAAATACCATATGAAATAAACAGGGTTCATTGGCTATCCTGGCACATGGAATTATGGAATAAGACATGGTAAGAAACAGAACACATCTGGGAAAATACAGACTACTCAAAAGAAAGAAAGTAAGTAAAAACTGAAAGAAGCATTGCTCTGTACATAGCAAATGTATATGCAAGTAATTCCAAGTCAGAAGATATTAGTGGGGCGCTTCTGTTGAGCTTACCAAAATAAATACAAGTGGATATAATGGTATATGTCTACCATTAGCCTTCACAATGGGAGCAGAAAAATACTGACAAAGCATTATTTTAGCCTTTCCCAAGCTAATGCCCTTCAGATGTTGTTGGGTTCCAACTCCCACCATCCCTGATCACTGGCCACGCTGGATAGATGGGAGATGTAGTCAAAAATATATGAAAAGCACCAGTGGTTAGGGAAGGCTGCTTTATTTATCAACCCGGGGAAACATGCAAAGAGAAAGATCTGATGATTTTTCTGTTATCTGTCCAGGAAACAATAAGGCTAAAGAAAAGTTAGCAGTTACGCTCACATACATTTTGGAGGTCAATTTGTTAAATCAAGAGGTAGTAATTAACTGGAAAGATAAGTTATTTTAGACTTGTTTCTCAAAGATATAATGAAAAATTGATGGTTCAAAAATGGCATGTCACCAAGGTGAAAGCAGTCATATGATGTTAAAGTCAAGATAGTCTAGAATGAAGAACAATGGACTAAACGCTTTTAAGCCACAGAAACTAGTAAGCAAAGTCCAAAGAGAACCTCAAACAAAGGGTCCAGGGAGAATTGCCTTTTTATAAGGAGACTACTTGGCACACTGGAGTATTAGTAATATGAAAATCAAGCAGCTTAAAAAAGAAACCAAAATAGTTCACATCAAGCAAAAATGTTCAAACCTAGCACATACAAAATGTAGCTAGGGAGTGATGCACTACACCCCAGATAATCCTGTGTCAAAATGAGACTATTTTACTCTTAGTTCAGAATGGGAAATCTCCAGCTCATGGACTGAATTTGACCCACAAGGCCATTTCCCCCGAAAGCACACCAACCTACTCCCTACCAGATGATATGTTGTGACATCAAGTGCAGGACAGGTAGAGAGATTCAACTGGATTAGCGGCATTATTTGACTTCCCTGTGGCAAACTCACTCATGTAGCTGATCGGTGTAGGAAGCAGCTTTCCAGCCCTATGTTCTTTGCTTCCCAATTGGCAAGCATAGGGCTGGTGAAAGCCCCTTGTGCTGTAGTTCTCAAGTGCCTGAAAATCAGTTGGTTGTTGGGACAACCTATCCATCAAGCATCTGACATCATAATGTCAGATTACTGACAGATGGGTGGTCCTGCCCACCTATCAAGTTGGCCTGTGTGGGTAGGAGCAGGTAAGGATTTGGCCTCTCTGGCCAAAAAGGTTCCCCACCCCAGTTGCAGTGGAACAAAGTAAGGCAGAGGAATATAGGAAGTTGCCCTATACGGAGTCAGACTAATGGTTCATCTAGCTCAGTCTGCAGTGACTGGCATAAACTCTCCAGGATTTCAGGAAAGGATCTCTCTCAGCCCTACCTGGAGATGCTGGGGTTTGAACCTGCAACCTTCTGCACACAAAACAGATGCTGTCCTACTGAGCTACTGCCCTGTCCCCAACCTCAGAGATGAATTGCTGCATTGAAGTATAGCTTTGTTAAATGAAGTCACATTAGCAATCCCTACATGGAACCTGTACAAAACTAATCCCTCCAAGAACCTTCTGCGGCTGAATGTTCTTCTCAGAATAAAGGAGCTAGCAAAATCTGTACTGAAACATTATTTCTTGTTCAAAACCAATAGAAAAAAGGAAGAAGTATGGCAGTCAAGGCAGTAATGGGCTGAAAACAGTATCTAGGATTCTTGCTTAAAATACACTTTCAACAGTCTTAGCCTGTAAGACGTGATGACATTTCAGATGTCCTTATTGCATTTTTGGACCCATCATTCTGCACCAAAGTATAATAATGTGTTAATTTTGTAATCAAGGGAATGACAGGGCTGGTGTTTTTCCCCCCATTCTGATAACATCAGTAAGCAAATGCATGGATCAGCTTTGAAATATATCTTTCTATTGAATGTGCAAGTACGTCAGCAGGCTACTCCCAGTGTTACGAAATATACATGTTCACAAGTATACACCTGTCTGCACCATACACAAGGAATTGTTACACACAATTCATCCACACACTTCAGAGGTGGGAAGACTGAATTTTGTTACGGTAAACTGAAAGGCAATATAAGCCAAAAGAAACCTGCTTAGAGACAAGGAGTATGTTTAGAGTGTGAACACTGCTGAGCTTGCTCACATCACAGTCACTCATCATTCTTATTCCATTCATCCTTTGTTTTAAGGTTCCATTAACTGTATTTTGGCAGAAACATTATTTCATGTGCCTTTAAAACACATAAAGCATGTGCTGATGTGACACAGTGGTTAAAAAGCATATGTCCTAAGCTCACATTTGGCTACCTTACAATGCTGGGGCAAATGCAAAACATTCCAACCACTTGTTCTATTGATATTTTCTCCAGCAATAATGGAACAAATCTCCAAATTAACTTACATTATTTCACCATAAGGACCAAGGGTGTGCCACAATTTAAAATACAACTTGAAAACTGTTTAAAACAAATTACTATCACAAGAAATTATTTTTATTGATTTCTTTCCCTCCACTTCTAACCTGGGATGTTATTTTAAACAACCATAAATAAGCAGTGGCAACAGCAACAACAACAACTTGATGTTGACGCTTCAATTCATTGGTGCACAAAATATCTGTGCAAAATGTTTCATTTCTCTATAATGACAAGACAAACATGTATTAAAACGCAATCAAAACTGACAGGCAAAGTTTGTTATCCATGTATTAATAGCATTCAACAAGCAATACATTAGTATCTGTTGCATTAGTCCTACTAAAAATATAGGTCTTGTTTAAAGCTCAAGGGACTTGTTTTCATGATCAAAGCTAGAGTCATTTTTTCCTCTGAATCAACCATCTAAATTTTACACATCAGGGAATTCTTAGACATCTTACTCCCTTTCCTACAACCTCAAAACCATTTCAGCAGTTTGCTGCTGTTAACCCTAAATTCCATTGACTATTCATATCACAGTCTGCATGTCCAAAGTAGGAAAGAAAGTGAAGAACCCTCTGAGTATCCACAGGATTTTTAACATTTTACCTTACTACAAACACTAGCTACTTGGTGTGTAAACTACAGTGATTTAAAGGCGTCACAACAAATTGTGTTAGAATGACCTAAACAAGCAACAGAACTTGGGTAGTTTAAGTATTTTACCTATGTTCTTCAAGAAAACGATGACACAGGTTTGGTGCAGATGTAACACTGCCTGTTTCTTAACTATCAACTAAGGAATGGGGACAAACAGCTGTTTCATGCTAACTTCTAATGTGCAAAATTTCCTTACTGCCCTAACAGTGGTTAAAAGGTTGCAAACTGCTGCTAACAGGGGTTCTTGAAAAAAGGGGTGTGCTAATTTTCGCTTAACTAAGATTAAAGAAGCAAAACCTGGAAAGCATGGTGCCCCCTACGTTCAGCCTCCTTAATACAGAATATTCTACCACAACAGGATCTCGTCATCTCATTCTATGCTTATGTAAACCAGACCTAAGAAAATACTGTATCTGCATGAATATAAATGCAAGGCTAGTTCAAACTCGTAAATGTGTGCTACTTGAACAGAGTTTAATTGTGGCTGCTGCATTCTAATACCTCACCAGCAACTTTTTTGCCGTAAAAAAGAAAATTGATTGAAGTAAAAAAATGCAGGCAAAACTGAGCAACTATGTAAATGTAGAGTGAGAGTGACTGCGTAACGTACACCACAATTTATTTCAGAAACCAGCATTACAAAGTATTGAGGTATACAAACTTTCACACTTGACAAACTTTATATAAAGTTATAGAATTTATAATATTTCATTAAGCCACCATTTGCTTCATCTCACAGTCAGGCATTAACTGTCAAGCAATCCATACCATAACCTTAAAAAAAACAACAACAAACAGAGCTCTCTTTGTTTCTTGGCATTGCCAGTCCCCCTATGGACCAAAACAGCACACAGAACTGCACTTAGCAAACAATCCATGACCTTCAATTACTGTCTTGGCTTACAGCCACGGTACTAGTGTATTTCTGCTAACAGCGTGCCCTACTTTACAGAAAAGTTATTCAATGTGGCTCAAACACAAGCTCAGTTTTCCTTTATGAAAGAAAAACTGATCCTAATGATTTGTGACTTCAGCATATAAAAGAAATGTTAGTAGTCGTGAGGATCTAAACATGTACATTCAGCATCTGAGTATGCAGAATGGTGGTCAAAGTTCCCTTGAGAGTTTAAACTATACGGCAAGATTATAAAAAAAGATTTTTTTTGTTTGATAAGCATTGATAGCTCCTAAGGTTGTAGAAAGACTAAAATAGATTTCTTTCTGTCTCAAAGAACTCTTATGAACTTTTATCAAGAAATGCTACTTGCATGTGCTAGCGTTTGTTCATTAACCTCTACAGAAATTGTGAAAAATATTTATATATAACTCTGCTAGAGGAGCTGCTCTGTACTGCCAACAGCAACGCTTCACTGCAACTCCTTTGCTGAAGTGTAGAACAAGATGGATAGCCAGCTGGAGGGCTTTTATCTGCAACTTGGATGACAGCCAGCACTGAAAATGTGAGTCACTTCTGGAAGGCTGAGAGCATAACAGACCCAGAGAACAGCAGAAGAAAGGGAAAATTGAAAATGCACACTTCCTTCCAAGACATATTCTAGTTCAACATTACTTTTACTTATTTAAAAGTTCAGACAGAGAGAGAGAGAGCGCTATAAACATAAAACTTTTGTTGACATTTTATATTATCATTATTATCATTATGCTCCTGTTGAAACAGACCCCAAATATATGAAAGACTGCCCTAGAGACCTTCTTGGGAGTAAAGAAGGAGAGGCTTTGGCACCACCCACCAAGCAAAAGCTGGGGGGAAGGGCATTATCTGTAGCAGTGCTTAAGCTGTATAATGCCCTCCCTACAGAAGTATGTGTGGCACCTTCATTATACAGTTTTTGTTGTGTGCTGAACCCTGGCCTACGATGCCTTATAAGCCGGGGGAGCGGGGGGAGAAAGAGAAAGAGAAAGAGAGAGAGAGAGAGAGAGACTATATGGACCCACTTTATTCTTGTGAATGTCCATGTTGGGATGACATGCTAAACCAAACCAAACCTTGGTTTAGCTTGGTGGTGCAGCAGCTGGGGGATGGGGGGATTAGGAGGAACAAAGCAGCTATGAGCTCTTTTCAGGGAGCCTGCATATTCATACTAATCCAACGTTTGGCTAAGTGTGTAGTTTGGACCAGGCAAATCTTGTGTAAAAGGGAATACAGTGGTACCTCTGGTTGCGAACGGGATCCGTTCCGGAGCCCCATTCGCAACATGAGCAGAACGCAACCTGCGTCTGTGGGTCGCGATTCGCCGCTTCTGTGCATGACATCATTTTGAGCGTCTGTGCATGTGTGAGCGGCGAAACCCGGAAGTGACCCTATCCGGTACCTCCGGGTCGCCGCGGGACGCAACCTGAAAAGATTTAACCCGAAGCGTCTTTAACCCGAGGTATGACTGTATTTGTACTATTGGCTTTTGCAGCAGGGTTCAGATCCAGAGAAGAGAAATTGGAGGGAACAAAATAATCACACGAATTTGAGGGAATATGATTATTGTGTTTATTGCTCTTTCTTTCTTGTATTGGAGGTGCTGCTGTCGTTACACAGTTAAACAACCATGAAGTTTAGCGATGAAAAGTAAGTAAATCACCTAGAGACATTTTGTATTAGGTGACAAAGAAATCGAGTTAATAAGAGTTTGGTGTGTTTTAATTGGTCTGTGTCCTATAATACTGAGAATAAAGTGATTTGATCAACAGCTAGTGGCCCCTTCCATTTATGCCCTGGCACTTCCAGTCAGGAATAGAGAGGTGTACATTTAAATGAGCAGCTCTAGTGCAAGGTCCTCTTAGTAAGCTGTACTATGTACAAAGGCAGCTACTCAAAAGAGATGCATTTACTGATTGAAGCTTTTACCATGCTAGAAAACGTTCCTGCATCAACATCATCATCATCATCATTAAAAAAAGCAATGAAAATTAAAAGTAATTTTCTTCAGGTAAATGGCTACATTTTAAAAAGGGACGACAACAAACATTCTATTGATATAATGTTTGCATAATACAGATTTAAAACCATATACTGGTGCTGTCTATAACATTTATACTAGAATATATCTTTTGTTTTATATAAGGCAAAGAAAAATATGGTCTAGTTTAGTTTAAGACAATTAGCAATATATCAGTGAAGAGATTACAAAGTGAAAGCAGTCACTTTGTTTACAAGATTTGATTAAGAAAGCTTATCAGGCTAGACTGATAAAATTAAAGGCCTTTCCATATGAGGGGGGTTGGGAAGCAAGGTTGTGGTGGTGAAGGAAATGCTATACTACCACTAATCTTAATTCAGTAATAGGAGCACAATAATCCTTGAACAATTGATATGCACTGACAAACCCTTTTAACGGGGAGAAAAACCCTGCTGCAATGTTTACTGGCACGTGGCTGCTGACTGCAGCAGACTAGAAAGCTTCTGAGCTGGTTTCTACTAAATAGACATTTGGGCTTTCTGGGAGTGGGGGGAAATTCCTATGCAAATTAGAGTTATTTTCACCAGAAAATTTTCAGTTTGCATTGGAAAATGTTCTGATGCCCCAGAGAGTGACCTAATGTCATATATTTGACCTGCATTTAGTAAACAAAACCCCCCAAACCAAGCCGCCCGCTCGGCAAGTCCCTGCACACTGCGCTAAACCGGCGCAGCACAGGGACTCGCTTCCATGGCACCGAAAATCGCGTCTGCAGATGCTGGAAATTGCGGGCACACGCACTCACGATCCGGCCCGTGGAAGGATCTCCGCTGGAGTGAGCTGGCCCAGGCAGGTAAACCTTGCCGACCCCTGGTCTTTGAGGAAGAAGTTGCTGTTTTGTTGAAATGTGGGTTGGAAATTTTTCTGGTTCTTTATTTTCTTTTGCAGATTTTTTTCCTGTTCTCCACTACCATGTGCTAAGCTCACAGATTCTATACTTTATGCCTTGGACTGGCCCTGCTCTTTGGCCCTGCTAATCCTTTTCTTTAACCTCAGTCTCACCAGTTTTGCTACCCACTCCTTCCCACATACTCTGTTTTGATTGCTTTCTGGAAGTGATTGCAACTTGACTTCTTAACTATAGATCCATTTTGCTCTTCAAAATATGCACCTCTTTTATTTAGGAACCGCTTGATCACCCCAAACATTTAATTTTGCAAGAAGACACCAACCCTCTCCAAAGGAAGGCAGGGGAGAGATGGGTCCTTTGGCTTAAGGCAGCAGTGTGAGAATGTAGTATGGAG
The DNA here is from genome assembly GCF_027172205.1 of Podarcis raffonei. Taxonomy (NCBI): domain Eukaryota; kingdom Metazoa; phylum Chordata; class Lepidosauria; order Squamata; family Lacertidae; genus Podarcis; species Podarcis raffonei. The sequence continues at coordinate 29,013,312 of NC_070606.1, forward strand.
AGTGAAAGAAGGAGTAGATACACAGTACGTTGGATGCTGAGTCCAGTAAGGCTAGAACAGATGGCATCCAGCTGGGTGTGACTGTGCTGTTATTCCTACCTCTCATCCCCTTAGCCCCAAGAGCTTTCGGACACCCAGCTGGCTTCCTGCTTTGGACATATTTATGGTGAGGGATCTCACAGCACCACTAGCCAGAGGTAACAGTTCACCCATTCTTTTACTCTCATGGGTTGGCTGTAATTCTAGCTGCTGGAGACACTGCTGTTATTGCTACTGCTTAGCATAAAAGCAAGGGAGAGGAGAGAAACCCCACTCTGAGGTGGTTGTTCTACAGTTTGCTCTCTGTAGTAGCTGCAGACTGCCCACTGAATCTGTTATTTAGCAAAGTGTGTTTTCCCTGCCAGAAAGAGCACTGAATTAACTATATGCAATTTTTAAAAAGTAGAGGAAATCATGTTGCTTTTCATTACTGATATTATCTTCTTCTTTGGGGATCACTCGTAACAGAGTAAGATCGTCTTCTGTGACTATGGTCTTAACAGTGTGTCCAGAGGTGACTGTGGAGGCCAATTCTGGACCTACTGATATTGTAGGTACTATTCATTAGCACTATGATATTCACAAGATCACAATTTACATTGTACTAATTACAGATGTGCTAACTTTGAGGGCAGAGCATCTTACTTTCCTACAACAGGAGCAACATTTTCAAATTTGCTCTCAAGACTCCCCTATGACAACTCCACATTGCCAAGAACAAAAAAAGAGCACACAAACTTGTAAAGGAGGAGTTCTGTTCATGCAACAGAACTTTATCTTCCTCTCCTCTACACTGCAGGAACAGGACCCTCAAAATTTGTTCCAGATCTGATTTGTTCAAGAGCACCCAGGCAGGCCTTTGTGATATATCACTTCTTCCAAACAATGTATCAGTCCCAACAATTTCAACATGTAACATGGGTTCACACACAAAATCAAGGTGAATTACAACAGGTATAATTCCTGCTCACTAAATTAATTGCAAATGTTTAACTTTTAGCTGCTACTAGTCCACTGGTCCTCAATTAATAAACTGCACCCCAGACTAAGGTGGGTTCACAGCAGTGGCACCCCCAATTATTTTTGTAGTAATTTACAAAATAATTTTAGAATGGTTTTTGTAATGAGAGCAAAAAAGAAAAACAGCTTCTAAATGCGAAAAGAAAAAAAAAAAAGACAGAGCTTATTTACTGTTTAAATAATTGTGAAGTGAGAAGGAAAATTCAGCAGCTGCTAGCTCTCACTCCTCTACAAGTTGCACTGACCCAAATTCCCACTTTTCTTCTAATGATAACAGGGTCTTATAACTGATTCACACATGGTCATTCTAGCTCTTAAAAATCAAGGTGAAAGATGAACCTGTGTAGTGAAAAAATAAAAGTGGGTCTCATGTTGTAGACTGAGGTTAAGCATGGGTCTGAAAGGGATGAACAAAAGTGCACTAATCAACTAAAATCAGCAACATTTTCTTTTCTTTTCACTATATTTTCCCTAAGGCAATTTATATACCCCATCTTATATACTAAGATGTGATGAGGAAATTAAGCCAGTGAGTCATCCAAGCACCCTCATATGACCTTTAGTCTTTGCTGGCACTACAGAGATGCCACAGAACATGCAGGCTGCTCAGTCAAGCACATGCTGAGTCTCATTTCCATTTCAAACAAACAGCATTTCTTCTGTACCATTACATCTAGGCCAACTGCAATAAGCTGTCAAAATCTAAATGGAAGACAAACCCAGAAGGGATCCCATGCCTTATGCCTTGTATGCCAAGGTCAAATCATTCTGTATACAGTAACTATGTCCAACAGAAGTGAAAATGTTTTCAGTGTTTCACGCAGTTTGGGAAATTGTGTGCTTTCAATATAACTTACAACATAAGAATATTTTTGACAATGTGCTTCAAGGCAACTTTCAGATACTGCAATAAATACTCTTCAATGTGGCAGTGAACATTTAGACTTCTTTGTAGCAATGAATTTCACAGAAAAACTTTAGTTTGTGAAATCCGTCCTGTCTTTACAATGGGGAAATAGGTCAACTGCATCACTTCTGACAATGTCATAGGAATATTTTATACTTCCTCTGACAGCAAAATGGGAACACAGTATCTGCCTTAATAAACTTGAGGAGACAGTGCAGAACAGTGCATGCACACATACATTCTAGTAAACATAATGATGCAGCAGAGAAAACATAGTCCAATCATAAGATGATGTTTAAATGGAACTGTATTGTTTTCAATAGACTCAAACCTTCTGTAAGCATATGTCAGCTAGCAGCACAATACTGTATAAATTAAACCAGTGTCCTGAAAATGTCATTCAACCAACTAAAAGTTATTCACAAGAACGGTACAGAAGCTTACAAGCTTCAAATGAAAATCAGTCTTTTCATTTGCTATAGAAATCACACGTGCCTGCTAAACTGCTAGCCTTGCCAACAGGTAGTACATTTTCTGCAATAAACTAAGAACACAAACCTGCAGGCACCTGTTGCCTTTCTGATTCTGAATATGAATGCTTCCAATCTACAGCTATGAAGACAATATTTTAATATTGCAAGATAGAATTAACATTCTGTATTAGGAATACACAGTTTCTAAACCACAAATAAACATCTCAATGTGTGAAAGACACAGTCCCCTTGTCCTCACCATGGCTACCGTTCTTCCACTTCCTCACTGACCCCCCCATCCCTCCAAGCAAGCCTCTTCACAGCAGCAATTCCTACTCTTTGTCCCTTAATATACACCTTAATTCTATCCCAGATATATTGCTTATCTTTCTTACCCAAACTGTTCAATGATACCCAAGAAAACTCAAACTGGAGGTCCCAAGCAGCACAGAACAAAGTGCACAGAAATTCAGGAGGGAATATATTTAATCAACCAAAGGCCCTGAAAGGGCTGCAGCTTGGCCAGTCATCCCACATGCATAGGTTATGCTTGTTGTACTAGCCATAAAGATCTTATAGTCTCAGAAATGATCTTCTAAGAGCTTTAAGACTTTTAAGCTTTACTAGAGATTCCAAATGCACAATTCAGTTGCCATTCCACTTCTGTGTGTAAAGCAGGTAACAAGTGATCTTTCTTCTGAAGAAATTAAATTGCTTAAATAGAAATGCTCCTGCAGTCCACCAAAAATAAGAAATCTGTAAAACATTTGCAAGACATTAAGTCATTCCTCTGCATTAACTAAAAATGGTGAACCTGTTGGCCCACCAGTTGGGCAGAAACATGCTAAAATTATATTATGGTGATCTAGCTCATACAGAAATGAATGTGTGCCTGCACCCAGCCTCCCCTTGTGGGCATGGCATCAAGCAAAACTTCCCTGGTTTCCCAAAACATTGTTTCCCATCATTTCAAAACTGGTAAGAGCTCCCTACAAGCCATAATAAGATCCTGGTTTTATATCCTGTTTTTTGGGAGCCTTAAAACACATCCTACTGGTTTAGACACCACAGGAGACTGGTTTAATAAACCAGAAAAGCTTCACTGAAGCCAACTGCACAAGGAAAGAGACAAGGAGTGTATAGTCATATAGCTTCTAAGTGAAGATCTAAAAATCTGAAATCTGAAAAACAAAGAATCTGATGTAGTTCAAGGGGGTCTCTGTGTGAAATAGTGCAATCCTGAGATTTGTGTTGGGCTCTGTAAATGGTATGGAACAAAAATGGAATCAGGGTGGAAACTCAAGGAGGTGGACAGGAAGACCCTGCTCCCAAGAGACAATGTTGAGACTCCCTTTCAAGACCAGTACAATGTTCTATAAGCACAAAACAAGAACAAGAAATATGTGCCGAGTTAACAACTCAGGCACATCATAACAGCCTACACAACAACTCACAAAATAAATAATATGAGAATACATAACATCATAAAATGTTGAATCAAGAAGCCGTAAGCCAAACATAGACTGTATAGTTATGTATTTGGTAAAGGAATTAAGCATGTAAATCTGGAGGTGGGGTGCTTACAGCTTACTGAATACGCAAATGTTTCTCATTTCATTGCCTCAAAATTATAACTAAGGCATCACCTACTAATTTTAACCACCCTCCATTCAGAAACACTAGAACTACACTGCAATATTCCTGTAACAATAACACAGCCATGAGATTTCAAATGGAAACAAGTGACTATGGAATTAATGAGGAAGATCCACACAAACAAAGGAAGCAAAGTCAAAGCCTTTTCCCATACAGGCCCTTCAATCTTATTTTTATTCTCTCTCCAACCAACCTTCCAACACCTCAACCAACCTTCCAGCACCTAAGGAAGAACAACCTAGGAATTAGGCCCCCAAAAGAGGCTGACAGGAATTGGCTAATATAGCTCTCTTCCAATATCTAGGAACAGCTGTTTTGATTTTAAAAGACTAAAAAAGCCCAAAAATATTCCTCCACCTCACCCTCTAAGTATCCACTCACCCTCTAACAGATAAAGTATGGATTTTAAAATGTGTTCCTTTCAGGAAAGAGAAAACAGGGAAGGGAACAGACTTTGCCCAGAGAGTCAAGCCTCTGTGTACTGAGTATGGGCTGCTCCCTAGTGGTCTCCTCCCTCTGGCTAGCTAGCAAGGAGTCGACAACAGAACTTGCAGCGGCCAAAGAACTTCTAGGCCTCAATGTTGTTGTCTAAAACTTGATTGGTGTATATTTTGATTATTTTTTTAACCCTGAACTTTAATATTCTGAAATGTTTCTATTGCTTTCTGTTAAACTAACACAAGGGCTAAACATTGAGACTCCATGATGATAACAAGGTAGCCATCGGACTCAATGGAATAACTGAGCAATACTGTATATGCACGCTAATGTCATTTCTCTAACCCTGCTGGTAAAGGCAATATGAACCAATAGGTTGAGGGAGGCAGAGAAGTGGGGCCCAGAGCAGTTTGTATCCTTTGCACCACTGTTAAAAAGAATTTCAATATCTTACCAGTGCAGGCCACTGAATATGCTTGGTCTTTGATCCCTGAGTCTGGCTAGGATCCTTTCTCTTTGCCCAGACCAGCTGGTACTCCACCAAGAAGGCTGCAAAATCTTCATAAACTTTAATCCATTCTCGTTTTTCCCATTCAAGGTCATCAAATTCCACATATACCTGGGGAAATAAAGTAGTTGGAGAAACATTATTACCATAATATTTTATTTCTTCGATTTTAGACTGCTCCTAAGCAAAATCATCAGAATGATAAGTCCTGAGCTGCTGATGTGGTCCTTCACAACACTAGCCTGGGTCAGTATTTTTCAACCACTATTCTGGTGACTTCTGTCTGGTGAGCTTTTGTTTTTGAGTCTGTGTTCCATTAAAAAACCCCAACAACATTCATTTGATTACTTCTTCCTCCAAATTCATTTTCCTTTTATGTCATGTATTTTCAAGTTATAATCCTGGGGGCAGTAACTGTCTTTTTAAGTGATCTGTATGGCTGCTTGGAGCCTTTTTTGGCTGAAGAGCAGGATAAAAATTATTTTAATACATATTCTAATTTGTACCTGTGTGAGAGTATTTAAGTAATAACCAAGTTTGTTAACAATTCAGAATTATGCTTTATTTGTTTTCTAGCTCTAATCTACAACACCTCACTAGTTGGAGGTAACAAAATCGACAAAATTTAGCAATGTCTGGAAAATGAAATTCCTATATGTTTTAAATTAAGTTCTTTATTTCAGAAGAATTGTGTTCCTCATCTTTTTTTGCGAAGTAAGTTTTTGTGCTCCTTCAGTGATAAGCTACCCCTGTGGTTATAAATAAAAGTTTATATAACCATGCTTAGAGCACCTTAAAATTTAAGGGTAACTTACAAATTGTGTCACAGCAACCCTATTTAGGCCAGATTTGTTGCAGAAAGATGCAGATAGGTGTATGCAGATAGAAGAAGAGTGGCCAAATGGATTTTCCTTTGAAGTTTAATGTCAGGAAACAGTAATGAGGAGCAGATCCTAGATTTGCGGTCACTTTAAGAAAAGGTTCCACAATTCACATTAGCACTACAATTACAAGACACTTTCCCTACCATCTGCCCCTCATTTTGATTTACTTAAGAGGTCTTTGTTTCCAATAGTAAAAAAAAGAGAGAGAAAAGAGCAGTATAAGGTTTTATACATATTGGACCATTTGCAATGTTAGTCATACTCTGAGTAGACTCATTTAAATTGTTTAAGGCCATTGGTTCTGATGGGTCTAGTCAGAGGATGACTAACCATGGATATCACCCACTGTACATCTCAGACTGAAACAAGATTATTGTAATTCCATCTTTTCAAAAAACCCAAATTCTGTGCACTCAAAAGCATTTATAAAGCTCTTAGGAATATTAGCACCTGCAGGAAAAGATCCAGCCTTGGCGCTGGTGGTATTGTCAAAGTATTCATCAGATAACTCACATTTTCCTGAAGCCTAACTAGTAGAGTTTAAAATGAACAATACAGGCTCTGTTTTCTTAAACTCCTACAGCTAAGCAGCTGCATCTTCCTCTTAAATACTGCTAGAAAAGCTGCCTTCACAGAGAGTCATACAACATCCAGTTCTTAGCCAATAGCTCCAGATGGGCTGTGTTTTGATTTGTAAGGGGAAAAAAGCATTTCATACACACATGCCCCCAGAAAAGTATGAGACACCAGAATTACATAATTGTCAAAGGCAATAACAAATTGAACCAACAGAAGTTCACTTCTTTGTTGCTGCAAAATGTACTTATTTCACAACTTGTGCTAAGAAGGTACATATGACAGAGATGTTAGCACAGCAATTGAAAATGTTTTTAGATGCTTAATACTTAAAATACGTTCACACAAACTTGTAGACATTGCAACAGTTATATCTATCTCACAACTTTTAGAAGTACCTGTCTGGAAACTCTTTTCAAGAATTAGAAACACTTAGAAAACAAAACAAAAACTGCTAAAATTGCAACACTGTGTTACTAAGACAATGTAGGTTTTCTGCCAGCATGAGAGGGAAAAAAACTGTCTAGCCTACTGATCACACCGAGTACTGGCAGTTTTTCAAACATCTGCTAAAGGTCAGGTTTCGCCTGCATGGAACCAATCAATGGAGCTACACAACTCTTAGCACTATACTCAGCTAAAAGAAAGACAATTTATTTACATAACAACCAACCTACATTGTTAAATATTAACATGAACTCTCACCACTTATATGAAGTACAATAAAAAAGAAGCTGAAATAATTCTAAAACTGCCAAGTATGAATCTTATGATATATTCATACTTGGCAATTTTAGAATTATTTCAGCTTCTTTTTTATTGTACTTCATATCTGACACTGCTTCAGTTGTATAAACTGCATCATTGTCAAATTGGTTCAATTGTAAAATGAAGACACTCTCTTTAATATAAACACACATTTCTAATTACTCATCTTTTCATTTATATAAAACCAAGTCTTACTTTACAATATATAAGAAATCATCATGGAAAAATCAGTGCAGAATGATGAAGCATGACATGGTTGCTCTACTCAGAGATCTGCACTGGTTGCCAACATGTTACCAAGCGAAGTTCAATGTGTTGTTGTTGTTATATAAAGCGCTTAGGACAGTTTACTTGTGGGATTGCCTTGCCCCATATATCCCACTCAACTGCTTTGTTTCTAACACCAGCAGTAACAAGGTGGGGGGGGGGGAGAGAACTCACTGCCCCCTCCATTATGAAGACTGGTGAGGTGAGTTACATGGGAAGGACTATCTGGCAGCCAATATCAGAACAGACACACAGGATTAGCTATGGAGCAAATTCTGATAGCATCACAGAGACATGGGGGTTGCCCTTTTTATTATTATTTGTGGAACACTTGGTCCTTTAAACTCCACCTGAGACAGAAAATTACCAGGCACAACATCTCTATGCCAAGTACAGATACACCTGTTACATCGCCACCTGTCAAATAATTTCCAAAATGTGCAGGTATCCAGTACAAGCTGTGGAAATGATGGCAACTTATGAAAAACAGCTGGACTCCCACTGGTCACTGCTGCTAGCCTTGTTTTTGATCTGTGTGGCACAGTATTGGGGAACATCCTTGTCTCTGTGTTTGGAGGATCGCTGTCTATGGAAAGATACAGAGAGAATGCAGAATAATGGATAGCAGTTGCAACAGACAACATTCTCATTTGAATACAAAACAGGATCAACTTCAAACTCAGCCTACAATCATGGCTTCACCTGAAAGAAACATAAAGCTAGCTGCGGTTCACCATTCAGTCATAACGGTAAACCACAGTTAGCTTCAAACAGGAAGCTAATGTTTCTGTTCTCTTCCACATAAGGAAAAACATGGGAGCCTGTGCTTTGTTCAGGCTGATTCCTGTGGTGCTAGGTAATGATTTATTGTGTCCAAATGAAGCAATTATCTGTGTCTGGCTGTCCATTGGGAAAGGATGCCTTCAGCTCCAAGTTTTTCAATTCTGCATGCCCCATTGATTCTCCCCAGTCTCTCACTAGGTACCACAGTCAGGGATACACTAGTTGGGTGAACTCATGTTGACATTAAAGCAACATTCATTCATTCATTCTTCGCCAACATATTTATTTATTCATTTATTTCATTTATGAATTGCTTCCTAAGAAACATCTCAAAGAAATTTAGCAGTAAAATTATATAGATAGTAGATTTGAAATTGTTTTTATATATGAAATAACTCCAACAGAATATGTTGCTTATCTAACCATATTTGCAGATACCTGTATTATGTTACATTTTATGGACTGTTTTCTCAGCAAGCATCAGATTCTGAGTTGTCCTCCTCTCCTCCAGTCCTCTGAAGTGTTTTACACACCAGATCAACTTGGGGACCGGATTATGCAATAAGAATGAAAATTTAAAAAGGCAATCTTTCCCATCTTAAAGGACTAAAGATAGGACTATGCATTGTCTTTCATCTCAGAGCCTGGTGGTTCCAGCTCCCTTTCATTCATTTTCCTGATTGTATGTCACAGCTTGAACCGATATTGTGCTCTGCGATCTAACTGCTGGCTCCAAAACAAAAGGTTACAGAAGACGACTTATCATTCAGATTTCTGCTTTAATAAGCCACTTTATATACAAAGCTCTACTGTAAACAGGTTGAGGAACCCCCCCCCAAAACCACTTAAATGCTTGTCAGTCAGCCTAAATCCACTCTATCCTCACTTTGAGAAAGCATCACCCTTAAAAATAAATTAAGACTCCATCTTACAGCTTTCCCCCTCCAATACCCACCTATTAATTAGCACTCCACCATGTCCCAGCCCAGTTATAACAAGAGCACAAATTCTTTGAGGTATCCAATAAAAAACAAACAACTGGCCCTGTGGCCCTATAAAAACACTTGCCATAATTAGATAAATGACCAGATTTTTATGACGCTAATGAGTCTCTTAAAACACAAACTACAAAACGTGGGAGGAAATTTCAAATTTGAAGTCACAAAACCAAAGGCATAAACCAACAACTTTCGTGTAACATCTTCCCCCATACACATCTAAAATACAGAAGTCTTCTATAAAGATTATGGAATGTGCTATTGAAATTAGGTATTTACCTACATATTGAATGTGCTTCACAAAGATTTTCATTATATGCGAGTCATACTGATTATTTTTTTGACTCCATGTCTACATTGTGGAGGACCAAGACCAACTGTGGCTCCTCATAGTATAGGCACATAATTTCTATGTTGTTAAAAATTTAAATCTCCTGTATGTTATGGAAACATTAGAAATATATGCAATGTGCACCTGCTAATATACATAATACTGTATGTGAAGGTGGCCTCAATCATTGTCATATTAAAACACTTCCTATGCAATCACTGTTCATGGCTATATATTGTAAAACAGTTACAGTAGAAGAATGAAAAACATTCTGACAGAAGATATCCCCATTGTTGGATAGTTAGGATGCTTCATGTACTTCCAAACAAGTCTTTAAAAACTAAATTACTTCTTTACTGAAGTTAGATGGGGGGAAGAATCCATAGCATGGTATGATACCAATACATCTGTATAATATGCAAGGAAGATAAATATCAGCTGTCAATTCCTTGGATCAAACATCATCAGATGACATCAGATGTTTGGATCAAACATCATCAGATGACATTAAGAAGCTAACTACACTCTTAACCTCAATCTGCCTTATTAACGCAAGAGAGCTATACAAACTGGTGTTTCGACAGTATCATTAATGAAGGCAAATATTTCAACTATAATAGCAATCGAAATAAAAATTCTCATATTTGAATATATGTGGAAATACTGTATCATTAAAGAGTTAAAACATAAACAGAATGTTGAAGTAGGTATCACACAAAAAAGTTTATGCATGCTGCTGTACCCTCAGACAGACAACAAAAACAGTCTACTTCACATGATACAGATAACCTCTTGAGACATCTGCCTTTCATTTAATCAAACGATAGGATTCCAGCTGATACTTCTATAGAAAACATTACCTCAAGGATACATCCTGTGAAAACTTGCATATAGAAACAAACTGCTAAAATCTGTACAGTACAGTATAAGGATTAAACCTTACAATATCAAAAACTATTCAGAATATCATTCTGTTACGGGCAAAGATGCTTAAACTATGAAGGTACCCCAAATACAACTGGAGGCCTGATTTGCATGATTATTTTAAGTGTTAATGGGAATGTATGTGGCATGCTTTTAGCAATTTAAAAGAACTTTCAGTTATTGCAAAACTACGAACATTTTCTCCTTTAAAAAAGTTTGGGGAAAAAATATTCCCCAAGCTTAAATCCCGACAGAAAGCAGCTTCTGTATGACATACTGAGGTCACTTTAAACATATAAGGAGAAAAGAATACATTAAATACTAATTAGGAACAAATATGTCTATCACAGGTAAAAAGGATTTATTTATTTTTTTTAAAGGTACCTAACAGAATTCTACTTATTTATCCTGCACCAAAGTGTGCAGCTCTTTCACACCACATAAAGTTGAAAGCAAATTCCCAAAGACCATCTGAACAGACCCCTTGGGAGAAATCTGTTGCTCCACAAGAGTCTGTGGCCCACAGACTAGAAACCACAAAGCTATGGAATTTTTAAAATAGTGTTAAGAGTTAAAAATCAAAAGCTCTGGATATTGTAAAGATCTACATGATATTGTAAAGATCCCCAGTGGATCACATTAGTTTTTCCTCTATTCTTAGTTGGTTATTGCTATTTCAGGATGTTATGAGTTTTTTCCACTGCTACAGTTCTAATACTTCTGAGTACCTCTAAACATAAGTAAGATGTTTTAAGTTCCTCCCCCTCATCTCTATTAAAAACAAAAAGAATAAAAACCAGCGCAGAGCTGTAAAATATTGGCCTGGTTGACACATCACATTAAACACATCACTGTTTAAAACACAGTTAATACACAATGTGCTAGTGCACACACTGCTGAAACGTTCTTGCTTTGCTCCTCTCCCACTCCTGCCACATCACCAAGAAACAAGCTAGAACCTGGCTTCTTGAGAAATCAAAACATGTAGTCATGGTTTATTTCCTCCAAATTTTGTTCTTGGCTTACCACTCATGGTTTAGAGAGAAACAGGTCACAAACTCAGGTTTGCAGTCACAACCCTAACTCAGGCAGCACAGCAGGACCACAGAAAGAGCAGAACAAGATGTTTTCAGGAGCATGCAGAAGCATACTGCTCATTCAAACTACACCATTGTTTGTTCTTACTACAGTTTTAATATAGCATGTGAACTAGGCCGATATATGTTATCTTAGCAGAGGTTTATGGATAAGCTACATTTCAAGTTTCACTCACTGGCGTACTACTTTTTCAATGGGCTTTGCAGAATTTACAGGCACACTTGCCTTTTCCTTGCACTCTAAAAGCTTGTTGTTGTTTAGTCGTGTCCGACTCTTCGTGACCCCATGGACCAGAGCACGCCAGGCACTTCTGTCTTCCACTGCCTCCCGCAGTTTGGTCAGACTCATGTTTGTAGCTTCGAAAACACTATCCAACCATCTCGTCCTCTGTCGTCCCCTTCTCCTTGTGCCCTCCATCTTTCCCAACATCAGGGTCTTTTCCAGGGAGTCTTCTCTTCTCATGAGGTGGCCAAAGTATTGGAGCCTCAGCTTCAGGATCTGTCCTTCCAGTGAGCACTCAGAGCTTATTTCCATAAGAATGGATGCGTTTGATCTTCTTGCAGTCCATGGGACTCTCAAGAGTCTCCTCCAGCACCATAATTCAAAAGCATCAATTCTTCGACGATCAGCCTTCTTTATGGTCCAGCTCTCACTTCCATACATCACTACTGGGAAAACCATAGCTTTTACTATACGGACCTTTGTTGGCAAGGTGATGTCTCTACTTTTTAAGATGCTGTCTAGGTTGGTCATTGCTTTCCTCCCAAGAAGCAGGCGTCTCTTAATTTCGTGGCTGCTGTCACCATCTGCAGTGATCATGGAGCCCAAGAAAGTAAAATCTCTCACTGCCTCCATTTCTTCTCCTTCTATTTGCCAGGAGGTGATGGGACCAGTGGCCATGATCTTCGTTTTTTTGATGTTGAGCTTCAGACCATATTTTGCGCTCTCCTCTTTTACCCTCAATAAAAGGTTCTTTAATTCCTCCTCACTTTCTGCCATCAAGGTTGTGTCATCTGCATATCTGAGGTTGTTGATATTTCTTCCAGCAATCTTAATTCCGGCTAGGGATTCATCCAGCCCAGCCTTTCGCATGATGAATTCTGCATATAAGTTAAATAACCAGGGAGACAAAATACAGCCTTGTTGTACTCCTTTCCCAATTTTGAACCAATCAGTTGTTCCATATCCAGTTCTAACTGTAGCTTCTTGTCCCACATAGAGATTTCTCAGGAGACAGATGAGGTGATCAGGCCCTCCCATTTCTTTAAGAACTTGCCATAGTTTGCTGTGGTCGACACAGTCAAAGGCTTTTGCATAGTCAATGAAGCAGAAGTAGATGTCTTTCTGGAACTCTCTGGCTTTCTCCATAATCCAGTGCATGTTTGCAATTTGGTCTCTGGTTCCTCTGCCTCTTCTAAATCCAGCTTGCACTTCTGGGAGTTCTCGGTCCACATACTGCTTGAGCCTTCCTTGTAGAATTTTAAGCATAACCTTGCTAGCGTATGAAATGAGTGCAATAGTGCGGTAGTTGGAGCATTCTTTAGCACTGCCCTTCTTTGGGATTGGGATGTAGACTGATCTTCTCCAATCCTCTGGCCACTGCTGAGTTTTCCAAACTTGCTGGCATATTGAGTGTAGCACCTTAACAGCATCATCTTTTAAAATTTTAAATAGTTCAGCTGGAATACCATCACTTCCACTGGCCTTGTTATTTGCAGTGCTTTCTAAGGCCCATTTGACTTCACTCTCCAGGATGTCTGGCTCAAGGTCAGCAACCCCACTACCTGGGGTGTACGAGGCATCCATTTCTTTCTGGTATAATTCCTCTGTGTATTCTTGCCACCTCTTCTTGATGTCTTCTGCTTCTGTTAGGTCCTTACCACTTTTGTCCTTTATTATGGCAATCTTTGAACGAAATGTTCCTTTCATATCTCCAATTTTCTTGAACAGATCTCTGGTTCTTCCCATTCTGTTGTTTTCCTCTATTTCTTTGCATTGCTCGTTTAAGAAGGCCTTCTTGTCTCTCCTTGCTATTCTTTGGAAATCTGCATTCAATTTCCTGTATCTTTCTCTATCTCCCTCGCATTTTGCTTGCCTTCTCTCCTCCGCTATTTGTAAGGCCTCGTTGGACAGCCACTTTGCTTTCTTGCATTTCCTTTTCATTGGGATGGTTTTCGTTGCTGCCTCCTGTATAATGTTGTGAGGCTCCATCCATAGTTCTTCAGGCACTCTGTCTAGCAAATTTAAATCCTTAAACCTGTTCCTCACTTCCACTGTGTATTCATAAGGGATTTGATTTAGATTGTATCTTACCGGCCCAGTGGTTTTTCCTACTTTCTTCAGTTTAAGCTTGAATTTTGCTATAAGAAGCTGATGATCTGAGCCACAGTCAGCTCCAGGTCTTGTTTTTGCTGACTGTATTGAGCTTCTCCATCTTTGGCTGCAGAGAATATAATCAATCTGATTTCGATGCTGCCCATCTGGTGATGTCCACGTGTAGAGTCCGTCTCTTGTGTTGTTGGAAAAGCGTGTTTGTGATGACCAGCTTGTTCTCTTGACAGAACTCTATTAGCCTTTGCCCTGCTTCATTTTGCTCTCCAAGGCCAAACCTGCCCGTTGTTCCTTTTATCTCTTGATTCCCTACTTTAGCATTCCAATCCCCTATAATGAGAAGAACATCCTTCTTTGGTGTCGCTTCTATAAGGTGTTGTAAGTCTTCATAGAATTGGTCAATTTCAGTTTGTTCAGCACCAGTCATTGGTGCATAAACTTGGATTACTGTTATGTTAAAAGGTCTGCCTTGGTTTCGTATCGAGATCAAAAAATCGTAACTCTAAAAGCAGTTACCTGTAAAACCATCAGCAAACCTCACTCAAACTGATACCAAAAAGGCAGCAAGGAGTGTCTACAAAGAAAAGAAAGCAGTTAAGATTAAGCATTCTTGAGGGTGTTATCTGGATTCCAACAATACTTTCAAGCAGCAAAAGGCTAAGAATTGGTTTTAAATGCCTCAAGATTTATAACCTACATATTACTTAGTGGGTTTTTGGTTTTTTTGCATAAATAAATCTCTTTATTTGATGCTGCTGGTATGCAGTGAATACTCTACTTTCTAAATATTATGGATTTTCTTTTCTGTACCTGCACAGAATGTGCAGTAATTTCAGCTGAAATGGCACTCCTTCCTTAAAAAGCCCCCAATGTAATCTGGTTATAGGTAGCCTATTTCACTGCAATACAGTTTCACAGTTTAGGCTCTAAGGTATTCTTCATAACCAAGGGCAGATGAAGAAGCACTCCAGAGACAAAACAATCACATATGCCTTTTTTCAGGTTATATCTCATTTGTTCCCAACACTCCCCATTAAGAACACTGACTAACAAAATAAATCCAGTTCTTTCTTCCTCAAAACCACTAGGCTTGCAGTAAACTTGCTTGTTGCTGCAAAAAATAGTTTTAACCAGACACTGGAAATCTGCACGTGTGCCAATAATAACAGGATGATTAAGAAATTGGTTACACGTTCCTGAAGTGGAAAAGTTAGCAGAAGAGGCCTGCCTCTCTCTGATTACTGTGTAAACAAAATGCCCTCCTTTATTAATGCTGGGATCATCAATGTGAAGAGATGCCTTTGGAAAGATCTCTTTGTAAACATTTAATGAAAAATGCAATGAAAACTTCTCCCCAGAAATAATGGTTTGACTTGAAACATTACTCTAGCTTCTACTTAAAATGACATCCTACATACTTCTTCATCATCACTTACAGGCGTTATGCTGTCCCTTGTACTTTCACAGTAATTTTATAATTATTAAAAAAGCCAACCGCTCAAAGTTACTGTCTCTATATACTAGAAACATTCCAGTGAAAGAATACATATATAGACATGTGCAGTTCTGCTGTACAAAATTCTTTCCATTACTGCATTAAACACTATTCTAAACTTTTGGCTCTACATTCTAGGTCAAGGTATAACTTTAGTCATTCATTCCCCCTTAAATCAAAGTGATGTAACAAACATATGTCCATAAAATGCTAACTGTGACTTTATTGTGAGAGCTCCCAAGGTACTGTCTTCTATTTTAGGCTGGCTTGCGTTGCCTTGATTTAGTGAAAAAGATGGGAAAGTATGTCACAGAAGAGAGAGATAAGAGGAACAGGCTTCCAGTTTCTTTTTAATTAAGCCAGAGCTGGAGAACCCCTTTGGAATCACCTATACCACACTCCACACAAAAATAATGAATTATTCACAGGTCTAGGAAGCAAGGAGAGGGAGGCAGGAAGATACACCATGAGATGCCTCCTGTGGCATCAGTTCCACAAACTCCTTCACAACTGCAGGGGCTGTGTGAGAGAGTGCTAGCATTCAGCTAATGGCACTGTCACATGCATGTTTCCTGGGTTTTAAAATTGTTTCCCCTGGTGCTCCTCTCCCCCATAGATAGAATTAATTGTTCATCACCATTCCTTTAAAATAATCTGTTCATGTGTGAGGTGGGGAACCGAATCTGATCAGCAGGCCAGAGAGTACCATCTTCCCACCCCTTGAGTGCCAAGTTTGACAAGCTGGCAGGGCTGCCCACCTGTCAACCATCCACTATCACATTAATGGATGCTGGCCTGCTTTTGATGTGTGGTTTGAAATCAAAATGTTGGGGCAAAGGCACCATCTACAAAAGCACTGATGATCACCTTATCATCAGGTACTGTCTTGGTAACTACTTTTTATGACACTTTGCAAGACTCTACCATCAGCTGATGCCAGGGTTTACAATGCACTGTGCATAGCACAATTAAAAAAAATTTTTTTTTGCTTTGCTGGCAAATCCTACAAAGTCTCTGTTTACCTGCCCACACAGTTTGTAGGGCAGCAGAGTAGGACAGCTTTGTAACACAAATGAGGCGGCTAAGGGAGCTTAACTGGGCCTGCGGACTAGAGTTCTCCACTACTGGCTCAATGGGAGTGGAGAGAATGAGAGGGTCTCCTGCAAAAAAAAAGGGGCTGGGGCTGGAACCACCTTTCCATCTCAGTCAACACAATGGAACAGAGCAACAAGACCCTGTAAATGCAAAATACTTTGCAGAAATTAAGCCTATGAGAATCCTCAGGAATGGTCATGAATTTTCACAGAACCCCTTTTATTTTTCTTTATCAAAAGCCAAGGAAAAAAGTTGTGGAATGGGCACTGGTGGTTAAACAGCCAAGACTTGGGGCACAGAAATGTATCCTGGCAGGAATAGAGATGAGGATCTAGTATGTCAGACATTTAAAAAGTACTGCTTGAGGATTGTGAGGAGTTCGGAGCTAAAGGGATCCAGTGAGGTATTAAATCAGCCCTCCCCAACCTGGTGTCCTACTGATGTTTGGATTAGAACATCTATCAACCCTGGCCATCATCAAAACTCCCATTACAAAATACACACAGTAAGATCTGTAACAAATACAGAAAGTTATACTTAGGAGCTTAAAATTCCTACAAACGCATCCTTCTGGAATTGGCATAAAGCTTGGAAACAGCTTCTTTCACCATTCTTAAAGCGTAATTAAAAGAATTATTGCATTATTCAGGACCAGCACTGTAAAATTAAGTTTTGAAAAACAATTTGGAAAAGAGAAACTCCATTTTACATCTCTGACCTCTTCTCTGCAAAAACATTGTGTTTTCCCTGCAAAATGTCACAAAGATATTTAAAGAATGGACAAAAATTGTGGATATGTAATTTAGTGCTGGGAGAAAAACTATTTGATTTCTCATCAGACATTATTTAGTTTTGCTCTACAATCTGTTTCAATGCCTCACTGGTATTCATATTTATGTAACAGTGCTTCAAACAACACAGTGTGTAAGTCTTGTTAACCTACCATCACTGCTTGGGCGGCAACTACTTTTAACACCTGCTCATATTATGCTGCAAGATAAGCTGTGATTCACAATACCTTGCAGAAATTTAACCTGACTGAATCAGGTAGTTACCTCCCATCTTTCAGGATAATCTAAAACACTATGCAAAACTGAATTCCTCAAGGCACATACAACTAAGTACCCCAAGGCAGTTTTTATTCCTGAATGCTAGCTTTTCTAAAAATATAGATGACACGCACAAGAGACGTATTTTTACTAAGTTAATAGCCTGTCAATATGAGGTACTTTTAAAAAAGATTATGCAGAAAGGATGCTGAAGGAGGGTTGTTTCAAAACATGACCTTTCTTTATATGGTAATTTCTTCCCCTGCTCAAAAATTGCATGGAATGAGTTGGCATCAGATCAAACTGAGAGTTATCCATGGAAGCCCTAACACCTCACTGAAGCAATTAATTTTTAATACTTAAAAATATTTTTTTAAAAGATTTTCCTCGTTTTTGATTCAATGATTTATTACCTAAAATAACTAATATTTCAATAATGCATATTCAAATAACCCTCATCATGCATTTACTCTAAACCTTAAATGTGGCCATTTATTTCCCTCAGCCGCCGCTCGCAAGAGCAGGCATAGGAGCCGCGGTTGGGAGACGCACAGCGCAGCGCCTGCCCTTGTGAGAGGGGGGTGGCGGTGGTGGAACCAGTGGCAAGAAAGGGCTCCTTTTGGGCCGCTCGTCCCTCCACCCTCGCCCGCCTCACTCAAGCATAAGCCATGGGGGGCTTTTTCAGCATAAAAAAATTGCTGGAAAAGTTGGCTTATACTCGAGTATATACGGTACTATAAGTTTATGCACACAGACAAGACCTTTTAAAACAAGAAATGAAACAAAAGTAAGCAAAAAAAAAATCACTTTGGTGGTTAGCTCATCTACCTGATAGTCTTAATAAACCTAAAGTTCTATAAAAAACTATGCTTGGTCCATAAACAGGAACAAACAATAACACAACTTTCTATTTCACTATAATTTTAAAATTAATAATTTTAAACTGCACAAAAGTTTAAAATGGATATCTGAAAAACTAAACTTAAAAAGGCACTATATATACTATGGAAAGTTTTCGTTTGCTGCAATGCCAATCTCTGACACATATTTAACCTACCAACAAGCATTCGTTTCTTATCACATCAACATATCTGTAGCCTGCAATATGTTTAAAAACCAAATTAGTCAAATAAAAGAATGAAGGGAAGGAGTCAATTACATTGATTGAAACTAGAGACTAAACCTGGCTGTTGAGCATCTTTGGAATATGAATGGTCCAGAGATCATTCCTGGGCAGATCTCTCACAGACTACACCAAGAAAATGGAGCAATGAAGCAGCAGATATAACAGCTGGAATACAAGTTGAGAAAGACTTGGAAAGTACAGGCTAGAATCCACTGTAGGGCCTACACTCCTTCCACTACCATTGCCCTTGTGCAATTCCAGGCAAGGGATCTGCTTTGTGTAATTCTCCAGGGTGATATTAATATATCATTGACACCCTCCTGGCACCACCACTCATTTGATTAGGATAATTGAAAGGGGGAGGAATTGGGGGAGCCATATCCCAGGGTAAGTGATTAGTAACTGCAGCAGATGAAGGGCATAAACCATCAAGTACTGTTTGCACAGAAGTCCCACTTAAATTAAAAAGAGTGTGTCATAGGGTATATCTGTCAAATTCCCTGAGCCCCAGGTGTGTTTTGTGACTGGCACTGGTCCAATTGCAACCATGCGGGGATCTCTGGATGCCAGGTTGGCAACTGACATCTCCATCTGACTGGCCCCTTCAGCTTTCTTAAGCAGGTAAGCACAAGAACTTACTTACTGCATTTATAGCCCACCTTTTTCTCCAATGAGTACACGATTCACCCCGCTCCTCGGTCCAGCGGCTGTATCTAGCCCAAGGTCGCCCAGTAAGCTTCATGAATGAGCGGGGATTTGAACCCTGATATCCCAGGTCCTAGTCCAACACTCTAACCACTACACCACACTGACTTCCTAGAGTACTTCTGCTATGCGGAAGGTATATAAATTAAGTAGATAAATAAATACAGTATGGGGAAAGCAAAATGTCACTTAGAGAAAGAACTGAAATATTTTCCTTGAAGCTCTAATTTGTTTTATTCTAGAATGAGGTTTTAATGTGCTGTAAACTGCTTTCAATCTTTTTCTTTAAAGTATAAAATTGTATAGAAATGAAGCTGTTTTTGCTGTTGTTATATTATTTCACTGTATAAAATATGATGCCTAGAGAGTCAGTTGTGGTGACCGTAACCTAGGTTTAAGGTGCCATTTGGCGATTAGCTTATATATCTGAGTTTCTAACACTGATACCAGTATCTACTTGAATTAAGGTTTCCTGCTCTTACCACATAATGCCAGTGTTCACACATAACATACATGAGGGGTGGCTAACTTATGACTCTCCAGATGTTGATGAACATCAACATCTGGAGAGTCATAAGCTGTAGCTGATGGCAGTTGAGAGTCACAGGCTAGCCACCCAAACTAAGCAATGGTTTCTTTTAACCACGAGTTGTCTTATAGACAAGCACACAAGCTGCTCCTTGTTTTTTCAACACTTTATTTGTTGAACAGAGGCTCCTCTGTAGCTTGGTGAGCACCTGGAGTGGGTGGACCAAACAAACCATGATAAAAGCAAGATGGCAAAGTCCAAACATAACACACAAACATAGTTTTAACAAACCACAATTCATTAAGACAACAACAATAATTTCATCAACTACTTTACAAAACTTTCTAGCACAGTGATTTCTCTAATGTGGTTCTTCATTGTAGAATCTTCTACAATGCTCAGAGTAGATAAGTGGAAGGTATTCCATCCAGAGGACTGCAACTGAAAATTCTATTCATGTTTTCCATTATAGTCCCTCATTCCTACTATAGTCAACATTGTATATAGTAAAATGCAAATAATGCTCTGTGATGAAAAATATATGAAGGGTAAATCTGGAGGGCTATTGCCATAGGCTTACATTTACCACCACAGAAATAACTGCAAGTGTCAGGGTCAAATGATCTCTTATCAGTATGTTCCAACAGTTAATCTCAAAAAGCATAACTTTATGAAACATTATATATATATGTCAACCTCAATGACTTGTTCATGGGAGTACTGATGTTGTTATTTCTTCACAAGCTATTTAAATTTGCTACACACCTGGTCCAAAGCACAAGAGATTACCAGAGAAATGTGATGAGGAGAGGTTTGCAAGCATCTCCTCAAAACAGGTGACCCAAGTATGTTAAATGCTCAATTTGCAGGTTTTGATACTCACACACTAGTTAAATAACTAAGATCTGGAACTGGAAAAGGCTGAAAATAGGATGTTTGTACATCTCTACCTTAAATAGAAGGCACGACATCCTGAAATGTTTAAGGTATGTCAGCATTACCCATGGATCTAGAATTTCACACACAAAGTATCTCAAGAGAGTCTGGTTATTTGAAGATTCTGAACAGGGAAATTTCATAAAGCTTTCAATAGGAACAGCAAAAAGTTTACCCTGAAATGCTTATTAATACATCCAGGCTACACCAAAAGCTGAAATGCGTTATACACATAGCCCACAATATGAAACTACTAAACAGGTTTAATTTAACAGTTAAAACCTAGGGCATGTTTATTTCATAAAAAAAACCCCTGATGTTCTAGCAAAAAAAGAAAAAAGAAGAAAAGCTAAACCAAGCTAGGGTGGAATGATGAGTTCCAAGGGCAAGCTTGGATTTATTTATTATTTATATCCTGCCTTTCAGTACACAAAGCCTTCCAAGGTGGCTTATAATTTAAGATTTTTAAAGACTGCAAACAATATCAACATATAAAATGTCATTAGCATTCTTCCTGCAGGTTGATAGAGTGGCCCTATGGTGGGGTGTGGAGAGAAAGTTTAAAACTGCAGAAGGCGCCAAGGTGATCTTCACCTGCATCCCTCTGCCTCCTGAAATCTTCCTCCAGGAAAGTTGATGCTAGGGGAAAGCCAGCTTGATGAAGCTGTGAGAAGTATTTGAATCATAGAGTTGGAAGTGACACAAAGAGCCATCTAGTTCAACTTCCTGCAAGCAAGGAATTCTGCCCACAGGCAGTTGGGAACGTTGATCTATGCTGATAGAATGCATTCTTCATTTACTAGTATTAAATATTTCTCTCATAAATCTTTTGTCTTAAAGAAACGCTGGACTGGTATCTGGTCAACAGCTGTCAGACAATATGGCAATGCTTTCTATCTTGCAGAACATGCAAAAATGCAATTCTTACCCATCCCTGCAAAGCAATCCTATATAGGGTGCCTCCAGACTGTCAGTATCTTATGGGAGGGATTCAAGCATGTATTGGCACTTTAGCTTTGCACATTTAAAATGGATTATAGTACCCTGTCACTCTGGCACAACTAATCAATATTTTTCTAATAACAATTTTTTTGGAGGTTGGAAAGTGATGGGGAAATGCATTGAAAAATGTTGAATAAACAAATGATTAGTGGGCAGACCTAGATACACTGCACAAACAAATAAGAATGGTCATTGTCATATCATTGCACTGTAAACAGATCAGAATGAATGCTTAAGACTGGGCACAGTCTACTCATTGCGTAAGTAAGCTTTGTACAAGCAAACCAGGATGAATGCAGAATAAACAAGTCATCTGTAGGAGCCCACAAACCACTTCAAACCAAAAGGACTATGGACTAGTGCCATGAGCATATTTACTTCTCAACAAAGCAAGCATGATGGTACAAATATTTTTAATCACATTGACCTTTGCAGGTCAATGCCAAAACTGCCTCCTTAACACTTCTGTTCTTTGCTGGCTTCCAAAGTTTTCTAAACTCTCAATATACTTCCTACCAGTAAGTAGCACAGCCTTACCATTCTTAAAGTCCTTTGTGAAGTTTTCTCCCTAGCCCTCCTTACTCTTAAGTAATATCGATTTCTCTATCCTATCCCGCCTTCCCACAGGAATCTGTTTGCAACAGGCCTTTGTTTATTGTGACTGCTTTGCATATTACAAGAATAGCGGGCATTTGCTGCATCAACTTATTTTATCCTCCTCCACCAGTATACTTTAACCTTCAGTGTAGTTTTAAAATTATTTTAACATTCACCTTGTTAACAGAGTTGTCAAGGTGACTTATGGAATCGGAATATCAAAACAGATTATGTATACCCACCACCATCTCAATCCCTCTTATACAAGTATTTTGCTTCAGAAACACCATACCAAAACACATCAGTTCTAGAGTGTCACAATAGCATTCTAAAATGTTATTGTTCATAAAGCAGGTTAGAAAATGAGGTTCCCCCAGATCTGGCTTGACTACAACACCCCTTATCCTTCACAACTGGCCAGGCTCACTGAAGCTGATGGAAGCTGGAATCCAACCACATCTGTAAGGCACCATGTTTGCTCTTTCTGCCAATGAAGTATGATAAACGGATGGAAGATGCCCTTATCTTTAAACAAGTTGTCACAAGGAAGTTTACCTTCAGTTTGGGTGGACCAATTTTATCCACCCACCATGTCTCCTCTGAACTGGAGTCTAAATGTAAGAACAGGCTCCGCATATTTAGGGTGTGACTGTGACACAATATGAGAGCATCTTGTAAATCACTTAGCTAACACTAATACAGTGGTACCTTGGTTTACGAACTTAATCCGCTCTGAAAGTCCATTCTTAAACCAAAACTGTTCTTAAACCGAGGCACGCTTTCCCTAATGAGGCTTCCTGCTGCCAGTGCCCTTCCACTGTTCGGATTCCGTTCTTAGACTGAGGTCAAGTTCTCAAACCGGGACACTATTTCCGGTTTTGCAGAGCTTATAAACCGAATCGTTCTTAAACCGGACTGTTCTTAAAGCGAGGTACCACTGTAATGGCTTCCAGGGGTTAGCTACCAGAAGCAGTTGTAACACAGCTAAACTAAAACTTAATATTTTGTTATGTAAGTTACATTTAAAAATGACCACTTTTTGTAGACAACACTGTTACATTGTTCATTACTTGCTCATAGTACTGTAGAAGCTGGAATTATCCATTCAGCTGTCAAGGAGGGTGGTAGCAAACTGGCTGGTTTTCAAGCAGTTAGAATCTGCTAGATGAAAGCCAGCCAACCCAACCACCACCTGCTTTCCTTAAAAACACACTACTATTTTTATATCCCTTCTTGGTATATTTGTAGTCCTCAGCCCAACAATGTAAAAGACAAATGGCTTTGCAGGGCCCCTGATCCAACCTGGGGAGTACTGACATCGCATTTCAACATGAATGGGGGGTACCCTTAAATCAGTGTTCAAAATCCCCAGGGGGCCAGGCACGTTTTGCGACTTGGGGTGGTCTACTTGTGACCAAGTTGAGATGTCCTGTTGCCAGGCTCAGCAACTGACATCTCCACCATCTGCTGAAGTGCAAGTCAGCTGGCTTGCTCTGCGGCGTGAAAATAAGATTGACCCTGGGAGCACCACAGTGCAAGGAGTAAAAGAAATTAAATAAATATAAAATAAAATAAAAATGCAGCAATATCCTGATGCGGTCTGTAGCAACTAGGAGCGTATTTGGGAACTACTGGGAACTGAAGGCAGTTGTCATCCCCCTACAGATCTGTCTAGCCTTTGCATATGTGATGTGTTTATAATTTTAGAAATAGCACAAGTCTGTAGGTGAAGGAGACTCCCCCCACTTTTAAAGTTCACTGTGGCACTAAGTTTAAAAGATCACATTCCTTTTTTAACCATTAGTTACTGTGTATATTTAACACAGGTACATATTTAGCACATTTGTCTTAACATAATTAAATAATTATTGTGATTTTGGCTACCACAGATTCCTTCCTTGGTTGAATTCAAAGTAAAATTGCTATCCTTTGAAATGCCTTGTAAAAGAATGCCAATTTCTTGCCTTTCTTCTCCCTGGTTAAAGAACAGTTTCCTGATTAATTTGAATACGATGTCTGTTTTTTTAAAAAAAGTGACTAGACATTACAATGTGGCAAACGTAACCTTGGTTTAAGGCAGGCATAGGCAAACTCCGGCCCTCCAGATGTTTGGGACCACAATTCCCATCATCCCTAGCTAACAGGACCAGTGGTCAGGGAAGATGGGAATCATAGTCCCAAACATCTGGAGGGCCGGAGTTTGCCTATGCCTGGTTTAAGGTGCCATTTGGAAAACAGCTTATATATCTGAGTTTATAACACTGCCCTGAATCACCCCAATTCACTTCATTATCCCCTCCCCCAAGCAGATACACACAACGTGTGTGAGCCCATTTTTAAATTTGTTATTGATTGTAATGAGCAGTTCTCCAGGGACATTTAGCTTCACAGCGTTGATCAGAAAGTGACCTATCCAATTAGAGGGCTATATTTCTATCCTATATCTGTTTCTCTGTTATCCTGGACACTCCATTCGATTTCTGTTTTCAGACAGTTTTGGGATTCCCCGCCTCTGCCAGTCTTTAAACATTCTGTGCCACTGAGTTATTACTGGGCTGTTTTGTGGATGCCCCTCTTAAGTTTTTTCCTCCAGACCTGTACCTGTACCTTGAGGTTACCCCACATCTATCTGTTGGTGCACTGGTGGTGTGAATTTGGCTGCGTAAGCATAAGCACAGGAAGACTCAAACTGGGGGAAAAATCTGAATAGAGATCATGGGAGACAAAACTGCACATTTGTCTCTTCTATTGAGTATACACATTTTCAAAAGAAACTGGAAGATGGCTCCCAAAGTGGATATACATAGAGGTGCTGTGGTCTAAACCATTGAGACTCTTGGGCTTGCTAATCAGAAGGTTGGTGGTTTGAATCCGCACAACGGGGTGACCTCCTGTTGCTCTGTCCCAGTTCCTGCCGACCTAGCAGTTCGAAAGCACGCCAGTACAAGTAGATAAATAGGTACCGCTGTGGCAGGAAGTTAAACGGCATTTCTGTGCGTTCTGGTTTCCGTCACACTGTGCCGTTGCGCCAGAAGCAGTTTAGTCATGCTGGCCACATGGTCCAGAAAGCTGTCTGTGGACAAATACCGGCTCCTTCGTCCTGAAAGCGAGATGAGCACTGCGACCCCATAGTCGCCTTTTACTAGACTTAACCGTCCAGGAGTCGTTTACCTCTTTACCTAGTAAAATAGGCACAATCTTCACATAGGACCCTTGTTCTTAACCACTCATTTGGTCACTATAAGAATTTGGTCACAGAATTTCACTCAGGCAAGAGAGTGGGCTGCCAGGGATGCGACAGATTGCAGGCAGCTGGCATATGTGGCAGATACGGTGCTTCAGGTTGTGGGCTTTTCATGTTGCGAACGGGCCTCCGGAATGGATCCCGTTCACAGCCAGAGGTACCACTGTAACTTTCGGGAGCCAATTTACAAGGATGTTCTACACATTTATTTACTGTACAGTCATACCTTGGGTTGAATATGCTTCAGGTTGAGCATTTTTGGGTTGCGCTCTGCGGCGACCCAGAAGTAATGGAGCGTGTTACTTCCGGGTTTCACTGCTCGCGCATGCGCTCAAAATGACGTCACGCACATGCGCAGAAGCGGCAAATCGTGACCCGCGAACGCAAGTTGCGTTCGCTTCAGGATGCGAACGGGGCTCCGGAACGGATCCCGTCCTCATCCAGAGGTACCACTGTAGATTAAGAGGTTCCTCAAACTCAAAATTTCTTAATATCCAATCCTTCACAAACTATTTGTGAGTGTTTATAAAGAACTGATTTTTTTTCTAACACAAAACTATACATTTCATCACTAAAAGCATTATGTTTTTATTTGAAAGGAATGATAGTTCTAGTGTATGTTTTAAGCAAAATGCTCTTTCCCTAAAGCATGCTATCTGGAGACTGGCTCAAACGTCTGTTTATAAGTAACAGAGAAGATAAACAGAAATATCTCATTTGTTGACACTTCTGAGATTTGAGTTTCAACTGTAGACTTGTTAGTTCAGCATATTATGCAACACTTTTCGACTGCAGAAAAATGTGATTTCTTGAGTTAATATTACTAATGGAATACCAAACATCTGCCTAACATTAACAAATGACCTTTTATTTGAAAAAAGCTTTCTTAATTACAGATGTTGAACACAGAAGTAATTATAGCAGGTAACCCCATAGGGTCTTCATACTGTCCTCAGTCCTAATTCTATAACCATTTTATTACCTATGCCCAATGTAGGACATTTTAGGCTAGGCTTGCTAAAAGGCAGTCACCTGCCTACTTGTGATATGGGGCAGAAAGAGATACAGAGGACCTTAGCTCTGAATACAAGAGAAATAAATATCTGAATAGTATAAGGCTTGGGTGACAGGATTTGGGTTGGGTGACCACTCCTGGTTTGTTTGTTTTACAAAATGATATGCTAGGTTTTACACCAGGGTAGACTCAAGGTTTATCCTTGTGTTTTTTTCCATAGTCCCAAATTTCCAGACTCCAAGAGGAATAGGGAGGACCACAGAGGAGTCTTAAATTAGTCTGAAAGGCTCTCTGAGCTGAATTTCTGGCACAAGCTTAATATTCCCTCCTGAGATTCACAGAGTACGTCTGCATTTAGGTAGTTATGCATTATACATGCATACTATGCTTGTATCAAATTTCCAGAACCATTTATAATGCAAGTAGAAATACAACTGGAGCTAACGAAGGATTTCAAATTCTGGATCAGAGAATGCCGTGTGCAACGCAAAGACAACATGCTCATTTTCCAGACAGCGTATGCCAACAGTAGAATAATCACTGCCAGCTGGTGTGACCATATTCCTTGTTACACCACTTCAGTGTCCCATTGACAAACACCCGAAAATGAAGCGTGCGTGCACACACACACACACACACTGTATATACATATATCGTCTCAAAAAGAAGGTGGAGGAACTAACATAGTTACTGCTACTCTGAATACATGGTACACCACAATATATTTCAAGTGGCCTCTTAGGACTGTAACATTAAAAATGTTGTGGCCTGTAAAACAAACCAGAAGAGTGGTCTACAACAAAAAGTTTTAGAAAACAGTCTGGTTTAAATGCTTTTGATTTGCTGGTAGCTTATGTCTAGTGCAGTGAAATTTACAGCACTGGGCAGTTTTCTAAATTGCTATTTGAATACTGCATAGATGAACTAAACCACCACTCCCTTACCCCAAACATAAATGATTTCTATTTCACTCTGAGTACCAACAGACTTTAGAACTATTCATAGAAACAACCTAAGAATGGAAGCCTAGAAGGATTAACAAAGATGCTCCACCCATAACAGCAGTCAAATACTAGAGAAGCCAGCAATGGCCAAGGAACTCCTTCTACATTCCAGTAATTAGAATAGAACTTAACCCTATATAGAAGATTTGCAATTGTAATCTGTACTCCTAAACCTTAGTACAATAAAATCTAACCTTTCCTCTAAAAAGATGCAGAACTTTGGACTGTGGGTCTTTCTTTACTTTTCACCTTATCACACTGCTATGAGAACAGTAACAATTGGGGCAGCTTGTTCTCTACTTGCTCTCTTGAAAATACACCCCAAGAAGCACAACAGGTGTATACTCACGGGTAAGCATGCATAGGATTCCAGTTTTCAAGTAATGCAGATATTAATTTGCTGCGAAGGACCTGGATATCTACACTCAAGGTAACACTCTTTTACAACATTGATACTGTATTTTCTATATACAAACTACAGTATTTGTTGCTAGGAAAATAATATTATTTGTCCAGCTAGTACCTCCACTGCAGTTTTAACTAATATGAGATCAGCTGTGTGACACTCATGGGCTCCTAGTAAACAGTATCTGCTACAACGCCTCCCCAACCATGCCTGCACTGTTATGACTTATAGGTCCCCCCCCCACCCCGCCCAATACTTTAGAAGATGAGCACTTCGCATCACATCTTAAGCGTGGGAATGCTCAAGCTATTTTAACAAGACTTAAGCGATGAACAACAGCAAAGCCACCCTTTTTCATTTCTACAGCAGCATTGCATGATTTTTACCAACCATTTGCTTCTTAATGTTTTTCTTTCATTCGTTGAAGGTGCTGTGCTCACAATTTCCAGTACACACCTCCTCTATTTATTTTAAACAACTGTGAGCAGATATATCCTGGCAGCAAGTCTAAGCTCCACCCATCAATTTGCTGGGGGCAGGAGGTTGCAGGATTTATGAAGGAATTAAGTTTGTAAGCATATACACCAAAAAAGTGATGGATTTTTTGGGAAATTATATTCGGCTCTTTCAGCAAAGACCCCCCCTTTCTATTTTTTCTATGTTTCTCCATAGACTTTAACTGCTAAGTGGTGAACTAGAAAAAGGAAGGGGTATAGTCATTTCTCCAAATATTTTACATCAAAGTAAATATGCTACTTCTTTATAAGCATGCATTACATACATTTACAATTAAGTATAAAATAAAAAGTTCCGGATTTTAAAGCAACACCAAAAGGGATATTTACAATCTTTAAAAAGCACCCTTCCTCTGTAAAACAGTCACACAACAGACCCACAAAAACGAGAACAGCACATTGTGAGCAGTGAAGCACATATTACTGTCTAAAAGTAAGTATCATTATTTTCCTATTTAATTTGTTAAAGAAAAATCCTTGAACAATTTGTTATTAATGGTACTTGGAGGTAATTGGGAAGCCAATTTAAAGACCACTGGGAAAACAGAGAAACCAAGTTTTTATAAGCACTGCAGCATTTTTTAAAAATGCAGCTTGCACAACTGTAGTAGTAACATGTATCACATAGCTAGATTCTCCAGCAAGCATTGAACATAAATGTTAAATCTTTAGAAAAACTGCAAATGGAATTCGAGTAGCATGTATTTCTTACACAGGGCAAGGAAATCCTGGTTGCTTTTTCCTTCCCTTCCCCCACAATATATCCTGGCTCCCTCCCTCCCTCCATTCACATTCCTACACCCATTAGGAAAACACTGGCAGGAGACACACTAGTTCGAAAGACCAATGGCTTCTTAAAACGTTTATAAAAATTCCACAAGAGGAGGTTTTCTGTTTGACTACAACTGCTCAACCTATGGCATTTAAAAAACAAAGACCCACCCACCAGATTTGCCAGAGGACAGCCAGCGCCTGTTTTATAGGGTGGTATTTAAAGGAATGAACGGGCCAAACCAACAGCTACATTTCTCACAAGAATGTGAATCAAAAACCAATGCCTTCTATCCGCTTTCCTCATCACATATGCTGGGCACATACACAACTCCACATTAATATTGCGAAGCGAAGCAGCAAAGTATATATGTACGTGCGTGTGTGCGTGTGTGCGTGTGTGTGTGTGTGTGTGTGAAAGACAAACCCTTCTTTCCTAAGAACTCCCATCTGCAAATCACCAACAGTTGGCGGCGGCTGCTGTGTAATCACGGTATCCCCCGCCCCCCGTTCAATGATCCGAATCAACCTGGTTCAACACCAGACATCCCCCCTCACCCCCCCAAAAACCCGCACACATACAGTGGGCGCAAAAAACCCCACACCACCCCAGAGAACGGACGAGCAATTGGCGCTTCTCTTCCTTAAAGATGAGGCTGGGTGGGAAGCAGAGAGAGAGAGAGGTGGGGGGAGAAGAGATTTTCTGCTGCTGCTAACCCACTGTAAGCCCCTTCTCTGTTCGGGGCCTAGGAAAGGGGAAATGAGAGCGGATGTGTCATGTTTAAACTCCCTCGTCGCCTCCCCCCCTTTCACGAGCAGGGAGGGGGGAGTGTCCTGTTACTACCTCCACTCCTCTCACTCGCCCCAACAAACACACCCCATATATGTGGCACCATATATATATGTGTGTGTGTGTGTGTGTGAAGAAAAGAGAAGCCCCACACTTCGTCCCCCTCCCTGCTCTCGCCCTTAAAAGGGCTCTCTATAG
This sequence comes from Podarcis raffonei, assembly GCF_027172205.1. Lineage (NCBI taxonomy): Eukaryota > Metazoa > Chordata > Lepidosauria > Squamata > Lacertidae > Podarcis > Podarcis raffonei. The sequence goes on from NC_070606.1 coordinate 29,043,790, forward strand.
GGGAGAAAGCCATTGCACTCCTCGGAAAAGGCAGGGAGTCCTCCTCGCTGCTTTCCGCTCCCCAAATTTTCGGCTACGGGGCGGCGGCGGCGGGGGTGTCCGCTTCGCGGGATGGGCTGGGCTGGGCCGGGACCCCCCTGAGGGAGGGACGGAGGGAGACGGGAATGGCAGCCTCTTACCGACAACTCGGGGCTCCGCGAGTCCCGGTGCGAGACGGTGCGGATGACGCCGGCTCTCCAACGCCCGTTCTCGGGCGGCTCGTCTCCTCCAACGCACAAGAACCGCTTCCCCACCAGCTCCGGCCGCGACTCCACCGCCACCGCCATGGCGGCCGCTGCCGAAGAGCAGAGCGAGCAGCCAACCGCACCAGCCGCCGCGCTCGCGTCTCCCCCCTTCTCTCTCCCTCGCTCTCGCTAAGGGTCGCCCATGCCTAGAGGAGCCGAGGCGGGGGGAGGGCGTCCGCGCGTCGGGGCTTCGTGTGTGAGAGAGACGGGGGACCGGGGGGGTCTCTGCCTCCTCTCGCCCGCCGCTCCGAGCCGGGCGCCCCGGGCAGCAGCTCAGCCGCCGCCGCGACCAGCCTGACACAAACACACGGAAGGGAGGGCAGAGCGGAGGGGGCGGGGGAGCCGTTCGCTCAGAGCCGCGCTGCGGCCCCGACCACTCCGCCCACACGAGCCCACTGCCATGGAGACCGGCACAACGCGCCGTCTCCCTCCGCCAGACACAAACGCGTTGGCTCGGGCGGGAGAGGGAGGAGCGGGGAGGGCGCGGGGGAGACACCGCGGCAAGGGAAAGAGTCCGCCCGCGGTCGCGCGCGACGTCCGTGCCCTAGGGGGGAAGAGGAGGAGGCGGCACGGCAGGGAGGCAGCCAGCCAGGAACAGAGCGGGCAACTGTCTGGCGTTCCGTGGCTGGAAAACTTCGGCTCCCGCCGCCTCAGCAACAGCGGCGGCAGCCAAAGGACCCGGGCCGCGCCAGAGGGAGAACAGCGAGGGGATATAGATCGCCTCAGAGAGCAAAGCAGGGCAGCTGGCTGGCGCGGGAGGGTGGGGGCGCACACAGACCACGAGGCCCCTCCCGCACCCGCCGTTTCTGACAATACGAGCGAGGAGGCGCTCCCGTTTTCTCTCGCGCCCCCCACCGACCCACCCCCGCGCGCCTTGAGCCCCTCTGGCGCCACTGGAAGCGAGCAGCTGGAATTCCACGCAGTGGAGAGGGGGAGGGCGGGGGGAAAGATCAAAAGCGAACGGGACGACTTTGGGGTTTTCAGGAGCGGGCGGGAGAGCGAGCAGAGCTGGGGAGATTGCAGCCAGCATGCTGTGAATCTGCAACTCCCAGCGAGGTGTTTTGTTTCTCTTTTTTCGCCTGGTCGGCTGCTTCCCTCTCCTTATCCGAATTTGGCTTCCCAAAAAGACAGCAGAACCCCACCCCACGTCCTCTGTTCTCCCACCCCATGCCCCTCTCTGTCCTTCCCTCGCCTGGTTTCTATTCCAGACACTGCCTGTTCCTATATTACCCATACAGGGATTGGTCTGGATTTTGTTTTGTTTTTCTTCACTGCTTTTCCCTCTCATCTCTGCAGGATGACTCACAGCAGCTGAGGTCACCCAATCTCTCTCTCTTTCTCTCTCTCTCTCTGAATGAAACACCCACCCAGGGAAATTTCTACCTATCCCGCGTAGTGTTTTTGCTCTGAACATAGTCTTGCCATGGTTACTGCGCTGTAGTGATGCTGCTTCTGCTGCAATAGGAAGGACTGCATCAGTCCAGGGAAAAGGCGATGAAGAATTGAGCTTGCTAACATTGTTTTGGAAGGAATTATAATGCATATTTCAGCCTGCCCTGGCAGGTTGTATTTTCTGTTCCAGGTACACTGACGTTTCATAGCTCCTTCTGCTAGAGCTTGGCATGCATAGATAGGGGACACAGCCATTACTAGCACAGTGTGTCAGCAAACTGCTTCACAATTAGCACAGGGCGAAGATTGTACTATTACACCATATGCTTCTAAGTTCCAGTTCAGTCAGAAAGGGAAACCAGATTAACATGCAGCTCTGGCTAAGCAGTCTTTGTGGGCTAGTGGATAGAGTGCTTGACTCGGCCTTTCTACACAAGCAAACAATGAGTGCCGCATTTTATCCTTTGTGTGTAAGCACAATACTCTAGCCAGCCCAACTCAATGCCAATAGAGTACAATATTATTCTGTAATGCGGAAGTAGCTTGATAGGTTTTCATGCTGCCGCTCAACGTTTTTTATTTTATAAAAGGTTAATGAAAGAGGGAGGTTAGGTTTGTCAGGTGGCATCCTGGAGATTTACTCTCTCCCTTTAAAGCTAGTGATTAAAGCAGAAATTGCAGCAGCTACAAGTCCCATCAATTTGTTTCTAGGTGCCTTTGTCTACCCCGTCACCTGCTGTAGTGAACAGGACTCCAGGTGTGGTGCATAGCAGGGAGAAGAATGGGGCAGACAAAGGGATTGAGGACGGAACAGGAAGAAGCCACAACTGAGAGAAACAGCAAATCTGAGTGTGATCGGGCAAGCTTATGAGCACTCTCTACCTTTGCATACCAACACCCAATTCCCGTTGACTTTTTTTTAAAATCACAAAGCTTCAGATGGTGAAATGTATACTAGTCGCTAATACAGTAAACCCACAATTTAATGGGTGGGGGATTACGTTCCAGGGATTGCACATAAAGCCAAAATTGTGTGTACAGTAGTCGAAACACATTAGGTGCAAAGGTGGTGAGGTGAATTGCCAGGGGTTTTTCTGGATGTTGCCCCCTTTTTATTTATTTTACTTAAAAAATTTTTTTGGGGCAAGCACGTAAAGTTGAATGCACACAAGTTAACTGTGGGCTTACTGTACTGCAGACAATTTCCAAGAGGCGTGCAATTGAATCCTAGGTCACAACCATGAGAGCAATGGGTACAGCATTGGATTTTGCCTGATACGAAGTATTGCAAATTGAGTGTTAGAGAAAATGTGACAGCTCCACAACAGAGATGCAGTCTTGAGAGAAGATGTGAACTAAGTATTAAAAATTACCGTATTTTTCGCCCTATAGGACACACTTTTCCCCCTCCAAAAATGAAGGGGAAATGTGTGTGCGTCCTATGGGGCGAATGCAGGCTTTCGCTGAAGCCTGGAGAGTGAGAGGGGTCGGTGCGCACCGACCCCTCTCGCTCTCCAGGCTTCGCGCAGCTCTCCGCAAGCCGTGGGAGCCCGGTGCTGGGCTCCCACAGCTTGCGGAGAGTTGCCTGCATGCCGAAGCCTGGGCGCGCTGAGCTCAACGCGCCCAGGCTTCAAGCTTCGCGCAGCTCTCCACAAGCGGTGGGAGCCCGGCGCTGGGCTCCCACGGCTTGCGGAGAGCTGCCTGTTCTGGGGGCTGGGGTCCGGGGAAGTTCAGGCTTCCCCCGCCCCAGCCCCGTGCCTGGGGAAAAAAAATTAATTCCTCCCTTTATTTCCCCCCCCAAAAAACTAGGTGCGCCTTATGGGCCAGTGCGTCCTATGGGGCGAAAAATACGGTAGTAATTTATTGTGGGGAGAAATTGTGGAGAAGGTATTTAATATTTTGCGTAATGGGACTCCTGACCATTAGGTCCAGTCGTGACCGACTCGGGGGTTGCGGTGCTCATTTCGCTTTATTGGCCGAGGGAGCCGGCGTACAGCTTCCGGGTCATTCATAGATTCAAATTCCATTTCAGCCATGGACCTAGTTGGGTGGCATTTGCCAAATCAGTAAGCCACAGTTGCCCGTAATATAAATGGGGACAATAACAATCTCCCTTATGTGTTTATTATAAGGATGAGGGAGATTTCATAATTTAGACATTTAATTGTTTTTCTAGCCTGAATAGTTCGAGTTGGTTAGAGCATGGTGCTGAAAATGCCAAAGTTGCAGGTTCTATCCCTGTGTGGGACAGCTGCATATTCCTGCATTGCAGGGGGTTGGGACTAAATCGTCCTCAGGGTCCCTTCCAACTCTACAATTCTATGATTCTAATCAAATTCTAGATTCAGTCCAAGTAGAAGCAAGCATTTAATTCTAAATTAACATAAAAACAACACTGGCATACTATAAAAATTCTATATAGATAAAGCATAATTATTATTTCTTAAGTTCGTGAAAAAGCAAAGTGCTAACCATTATAAAACAATGACAACATCTAGGGCCCACCTTAATTAAGCCTTACAAGCATTACATGCTTATCTTTTAGTTTGGTCAATTAAGGTCTTTTTCCCCCCATCATCTGAATCCCTCAGTAAGGAGAACATAAGTAAACGTACAGTATTCTTTAAACTATCTCTGGGCAAAGGGAGTGTATCCCAGCTGCCATTAACTGGCACGGTGGTAGCTGGAAGTTTCATATTCTAACAGTGTGAGAAGCCTGTCCCTCTGACTTGCTGCAAGTACTTTCACACAACAGCTACTCCACATGAGTAGAAAGGAGCAACATCAGATCCTAAGAATGCCTTCAAGTGGTCCACTTCCCTAGACACCATTGCACAACATGAGTAGGCCCACGGGAGAGCACCTTGTTCCCTTATGGCTCACTTCCCACCTCATCAATTTGTTGTCAATCAGCAGCAGCACTGCCAAGCTTATAAAACTCACTGAAAGAAACGGGAAGAAATTACAGTACTGAAGCATCCAGGCAGCAGATAGCCTAAGGGTTTTTTAAAAACTGGATGTTCCAAATATAGATGGTTAAGATCCTATATCCTCATAGTATTTGTTACACTTTGTGAAGCAACTGACTTTTTTATTGGCCCATAAGGAGATCAAGGCTTTCAAATGCTTCTTGCCTTCTATGTGCCAAATGGTTTTATAACTCTTGACCTGTAATTGATTAATTGATCAAACCACAGTGTGGTCATTTCTGTCACATCACTCAATAGTTTTCAACGGCATAACTTGGTCAGGTTAAAAAACAAACAAACAAACAAACAAACAAACAAACAGGTTAAGGCAGATTAATCACTGAATCACAGGAGCTGGAAGGGATCGAAGATACCTTGTTATCCTAAAGCAGCCCCTTTCCTTCATTAAACTATATGCACGCTGTACATTAGTCATCCTGAGCTGTGGGGCACAAGATTGCTCCTTGTCCTTGAAATATTCTCAGTCACCAAAGCAGATTAGAATTCCCACATCATCAATAAAGTCATGTAAAAGGGCAAGGAAACTGTTTATACTTTTAATGTGCTGGTGGTGAGCTAAAACAGTGTCTTGAGTGAACCCCACAAAAGGGAGCTCCATCGCATTCTGATAATGAGAAGACACACCAGGATAGCTCATGGTATTGATGTTACATTGATTATATGCCCCAGTCCAGCTACAGTCAGTCATGATTCAGGCTACAACCCTATACAAATTTAGGAGTACACATACATAGGATTGCGCTACACGTTTTACTGAAACCAAAACAAGTTATTTGTGGCTACCAGAGTCCCATATCTTTCAATGGTCTTAGCAATTGCTAACTTGAACGCTGACACCAAACCCTACATACATTAAGCAAAATAGAAACATTGCCATCTAACCCCCCCCATCTCCCCCCCCCCAATGTCTCAACAAATGAAACTGATTTGTAAAAATGTTACATGGAAAAAATACGAGAGACATTACACATACTTCTGTAAAACAAGAAAATCTCTAATAAAAAACAATAACTAACAACTGCTAACTTTAGGTGAATTAGGGCCATAATCTTTTACATCTATTTGCCACATTTCTCCCTCCCCCTTTGCTTTCCGCTTGCATATGTTTCTTTCCCCTACCTCAAACCAATCAATGGTAACCACTGAGGAGCAAAACACAAAGGAGACGCAAGGTGTACTGCTACAGAGGTGGGGAGCAAGATGAGGTGGAACAAAACAAGTCTATTAAGAAAATGCATTTGGTTTAGATTTAGATCAATGTCAAATTTGACCTAATTTCTGGAAGGCTCAAAATACCTATCAGATTAAACACCTCAGTAATAAACTTTTATCGCCAAAGATGCAATCACTCACTGCTCTTCACATTTTTACCAGTGAGTTAATATTCATGAGGACAGGGTTTTACCGTATTACTATTTACATGAATGGAGTATGTCTAGAGTTGAATAGACTGGTCAGATTAGTTGTGTGATATTGTTCATGTAAAGAAGCATAATTACTTTATAAGTATACTCTGCCCTCTCCTGAAGGCTCAGTGGTTTAGTATTTAAAAATACTACTCATCCCTTAAACAATCAAATGTGTACATTACTTTAGAATGTTCAGAGTCCTTCGTGTGAATCACTTGTGTCAGTGTCATGCTTGGCTGTGAACCACTTTGAATGGGATGTATACAGGAAAGCAACATACAGATAAAGTGACCAAGACCTCAATGATGTTTACAACCCTGCAAGGTGGGAAGGGAAGTAATATTTCTAGATTGCAGATGAGTTGGGGCTAAGCCTTTGGTAACAGTGACTTCCCAAAGGTGGCCTGCAGCTAGATCCTATATTAATGACAGGCAAGTCTTTGCTATAGGGAGCCAGATTCTTCACTTTTGAGAGGTCTACTGCCCTTGATGAAGATTGCTGTGAGAAGGAGGAAGAGATAGCTCCAAATGAAAGAATCAGTCTTCATGGCAGTCGAGCTTGCGGTAGAGAAAATAGTGAGTGGGCATTAGGTTTTTACTAGAGGAGGAAAAAATTACATTGCTGTTGTTAAACTGTTCAATCTTTCTTTAACACTCTGCATTAATTTCCTAGGTGAAATATTGTGGTGCCTGACTGTCCAGTTCTGGCATCAATACTCTGTCTAATGTCAAAATTAAATGGATTGTCATTATTTATTTTTGTGCACCTCAAATACTACTGTTCCTTATAGGAGTTATGTCATAAAATCAAATGGAATTATTATACTGCATGTTTATCTTGTGATTATAATGTTAAGTGATGGTTTTTGACAGGACCTCATCCATGATCCTTTTCAGTCGAGGCTAGTCACACATTCAGTCATAACTTACATGCATTTGTGCACTAGCCTATTACTGCATAATGCAAAATAGATGGAGGCTGAGGAATCTGAGCTGAAGCTCTGGAGAAGTAGTGAGGACCACAGGAAAGAGTTCTGGTTGTGCTCAGCTGTAGGTACAGGAATCAGAATAGGTCTCAACAAGCAACTGTGCTGCTACTGGTGAAGCAACAGCACTCTGCCAACAGCCTGTTTATGTAGTGCTGTCTACTAGAGTGGCTCAAGGCCTTCAGCCTGATTTACATCACAATATTTTAAAACTCTCAGTAGCCTGCTGTGACCCATTTGCTAAGCATTCTTTGGAGATAAAGTCATTAGCATCTGCCATGACTTGAATACCACAAATCCATCAGTTCAATCAATTAATGGGTTCAGGGTACAGTCTGGTCCAATTTCAGCTGCTGAGATTCGAGAACATGGACAAGGTGCATGGTGTGTTGTATGTATGAAAAATACTGCTGCCCCTCCCTGCTCATTAACTCAGGCTGCCATACATATGCGGGATTCGTCTGGTGGAAACAGCGTCCGGTTGGAATTTCCAAAAATTGGTAAAAATGACCAGGGTGGCAATCCATGTCGGAAGTGTTGATATTTTGGCAAATTTCCATAAAAATAGCTCAACAGTATGGCAACCCTACATTAACAGACACTGCATAGGTGAATGCTATCAGCTGAATAAGGAATGCTTCACTTTAGTATGTATAATACTCTACTTTCGAAGTGCCTAGAAAACCAATACTTTCAAAACTGAGGTGACCCCTCCCCGCAAGTTTCCCTAAGTCACATGACTTGCACAATGCTGCTCAAAAGCTTTAGCTATAGAGCAAGAAGCAGAGTGGTTCAGAAGGAAGGCTGGAGTCTATGTAGAACAAATTTGTGGTTTCAAAGGTACAACGGAACAAACTTTGCCTCTAATTCTCCAATCTAACTTGGAGGTCACAACTGCACTAAAGCTTGCAGGATTAAGACACCTAGGATTAAGCTCTCTTCAGTGAACTAGAATTTACACAGCAAATATGCTTAGTATCACTCCATACATGAAATTTACCTAGAAGGTTCCCTGATGTCAATGGAGTTCACTTCTAAATATTACAACCCAACATATATACATATACATATATACCAAACATATATATATATACACACACACACACACATATACATATATATATATATACTCAGGTATATAAGCTAGGCACTAAATGGCTCCTTAAACCAGGGTTACAGTCACCAAAATGGAATGCCTAGTTGCCATTTTGGGGCCAGACGGTGCAAAAGTCATATTTTTCAATGCGACTTACTGGTTCCTGAAATTCATTCTGATTGTGCAGATAAAATATAACAGACAGAATTCTATAGGATGTGTTTGGTAGTATGTGAAAACAGTCAAGATCCAAGGCTCGTCAGGCATGAATCTCCAGATGGTGGAGACGTCAGGCACTATCCTGGCAGCCAGGCATCTTCACTTGGTCGCAAGTGGCAGACAGCCAGGCGCAAAATGCGCCTGGCAAATTTCGAACGCTGCAACCCAACACTGTGCTCAGTACATTCACCTGAAATTAAATCTCAATTTAATTAGAATCTATTTCCATGTAACTGTCCTTACATTCACAGCAAAACTGAAGCATCTGAGCAAACATTGTGTAAGGAGATACACAGCCATCATTCAGGGGTGGAGGAGTCAGAGTTGCTTGATATGTTTTTCTAGATACAGCATGTACCAAAATACTTTTGAGTGCCAGGCCCTCTTGCTTTAATTTTATCTTTTTACATTTGCATTCCATCCTTCCTCAAAGGAGCTCAGAGCAAAATTGCACCGCTCAATCCTATGCAGTTTGGTGCACCTAAACTCATCGAACCTGATGGAACTGTGCACCTAACTGTGCATAAAACTTTGCCTCACACCATCCTGGCAAAGTGGGTGGGCTGAAAGGTTTTGGCTTGCCAAGGCCACCTAGCACGCTTCATAAGTATTGTATTGTAGCCTGAATTTCCTCCACTGGAGCCCAACCTTCTAGCTGTTGGACCAGATTGGTCCTCTACAGCTAATAAGCTAGCCAATCCATCATCTCTTGGAAAGCAACACGGGCAGAGGCATTCCGTACGCAAAACATGACCAGCTTGATAGATTCTTCTGCAGTTTCTGTGCGTGCTTAGGAAATTTTGCTTGCATTAACAACTGCTTTGGCACTATTTATTTCCTTTTCTTCAGCCACCAAATCTGCCTCTTCTGGAACGTTCCCCTTCAGCCTTTGCCAGGTCATCACGAGGAGATCCTGGTCTTATGCCGGGGGTTGGGGGAAGAGGAGGAGAAAAAATGGAAAGCTGAAAACATCCCCAAGTCATAAAAACCTCTGCTTTCAGTGGAGAAAAAGTTCCTAACAAAGCAGTAATCTTAACAGGCTGTCAACACAGAGGGAAGGAGTGAAGTGTTTCCGTTTTCTATAGTCTCCATTCATAGGAGCTACATTTTTTTTCCAGGCTCCAATAACACCAAATGGAAGCAATAAACCAGTATAGCCATAAGACTCTGCTGCCATAGCTACAGACCTGAAACTGAGCCATGCTGAACTCTCCCCTTCCTTTCTGGATCATGTTTCCTTTAGAAAAAGGAACTTGGGAAGCTTTTTCTTCTAGCTCTGCTTATGAGTGAAAAAGGTACTTAACTCCCTCGCCACCTTACTAAAGAGAAAAACCTTCTCTATAAACCTAATTTATAAAACAAATAAGGATATATAAATTTAGGCAGGTTCTAAGCCACGCAAATAACATCTACTTTAATGGGGGTGAGTAGTATTGCGTTATGTTGCTTCCTGTAAAAAAGTTTTATTATCTCCCCCACTCCATGCCACCCCAGACAATAAGATCACACTATTTTGTGAGGCTCCACCTAAAAGGGAAAACCTTGCATTTCACTGGGATGCAATCAAACTAATTTAATCTGGGGTTAATTAAAAATCTTCAGTTTGAAACTGCAACTCCAAATGCTTTAGGCCGTTAGTGCGTGCTTTGAGGTTCTTTTTAGTAAAAATGTTGTGATTAAATAAAAAACACAGAGAGAGAAGAGTTGTTATTGCCAAATGCTGGGGGCGGGTTTTGACAAGACTAGGGGCAGGTCAGTCAAAATAAAATAAAGCTATAGGTGTGTTCCCAGCTGTCTGGTTAAGAGAAAAGCCCATAAGAAGTGATTAAAAAGTGGAGGGCATCTGAATAGGAAAATACCATGGCTGACTATTCATACAGACCATTTCAGCTAATGTTGGCTTCCAGTTGTTTCAGGTTCTCCTAACCCATTAACTCTTCTGATGCCATGGGCTGAATCCAGTTTTTATTATGAGGTGCTAACCACGTTACTAGGCAACTTAGCTCTGAATAGGAACACAGGAGGCTGCCTTTACTGAGTCAGACCAGTGTCAGTTCAACCAGTGGTTGAAAACCTTTTCAAATCTGGGGACAGATTTGGAATTTTGGTGCTGCCGGGGTGTGGCTTAACACAAAATGGCTGCTGCCTCAAAAAAGAGCAGAAAAAGAAAAGAGACGAAAACCTAGAATGGTTCAAATATGAAAAATCTATTCAGATTTATTTTTGTTTTTTAAAAAAATGTTTGAAAAGACATTTTCTTTTCCAGACATTGGTATGCTGCTACAGATTAGAGCTAGAAAACAAAAATCAACTGAATCCAGAAATAATGTTTAGTAACTACAGCCAGCCATGCACATACATAGTCACAAATAATAATAAAATATACAATTGCACAAAAAAACACCCACGTTTAAGAACTCACTAGAGTAGCTGTTGAACAATACTGGCCCAGATAAGTTTGATGTTTGAAGCTGAATGTCATCTGCAAGCTTCTCAAAATTAGGGAAGCATGGGAATAATATTATTTCTGCCTTTGCACTGCGCTGACCCCCTCCTCAAGCGACGTGGGAATAATCCCTGCTGTGAGCAGAGGAAGGGGAATAGTTGATAATAATGATGCCACTGAAATGCTTTCCCCAAAACAACTTGGGAACAACCAGGAAAAAGGTGATCCTTATTAGCACCATCATTCTTACAATGCCTCTGGCCTCTGCTCCCCCAACTCAACCCTGGAACAATCCCACTGCCATATTCAACTCAGATGCCTCTCAAGCCGCTTCCTGTTCCACATGCCTATAAGCAGAAGAAAAACCACAACAATGGGAAGATTCCCGCATTTCTCCCCTCACTCCAGATTTTCAAGCCAAGCAGCTGCCTGTTGATTGTTCATTGTGGCTGGCAGGCAGCAAAATGTGTGACACGCGATTCCTGTGCTCCTTCCACTGTCCCAACACACATGTTTTTTTAAAAGCCTCTCAAGTAGCTGTCTGTTTCGTGCAGCATGCAGGCAGCAAAACAAAACAAATAGTGCAGCATATGGGCAGATCCAAGGACGAGAAAATGAGACAGAAGCAGGAAAAGCGCACTAGAGAGGTGGCGGAAACACCAGGTCTTTCAACACCGAGGATTTCTACAGCCTGTTTTTTTCTGCAGAGAAGTCACTTATTAACTACAGCTCTGGGGCCCTCTAAACATTGTTGGACTCCAACTCCCATTTCCTCTGGCAACATGGACAATGGTCAGGAATGATGAGAGTTGTAGTTCAGCAACAACCACAGGCTCCCCACCCCAGATATGGGAGGATGAGGGTATTCCTCCGAACGGAGGAATACCTGGTACCCACTGATATGTTTTACGTTCTGGGTGAAGCCATTTTTATTCTAATTTCGGGAATTGTAATGTCGTATACTTTAAAATGGTATTAGGAGGATGCTATATTTTAAAACATTGGAACTGGAGTTTTTATTTTGCTGCTTTCATTGTTAGTTTAACGATGATTTCCCGTGCAAATCATGCCATTTGTCTATTACCTTTCATTAGATTACTGTGCATTTTATTATTGTTTTGTTTTAAATTGTGCTGTAAACCACTGCGGGGTACATATATCAAGATTGTGTGGTAAAGATATAAAGACTTTAAACAAACATTTCAAAACAGAAAAGCTTTGCAATAAGGACAGTTACTCTCATGAAAGAGGCTCAGTATTAGGAACAGCATCTTGCAGGCACAGGAACCAGGTATAAAAGTGTTAAAAGGAAGACTTCTGCTAAATACACAATGTGTGACTGCCACAAAGATGATTGAGAAATGCTGAGCCTTGACTGTTTACAAGCCTAGTACCAGTAAGGCATATACAACTGTTTGCACAGCCCCTGCTGATGTTCCCTTCAGGGTGTGGACAGTTGCCCTCTAGCTTGAGAAACACTAGCATATTGTCATTTCTAATGGAATCTTAAAAATTGCTATTTTATAGGGAAATAATTTCAGATTGAAAATGGGTAGGCGTCAAAATCTGTTACAGTTCATTCCTAAAGAAACAAATGCCAAATTTGTTCTGGAGAAGTAATTAATTCAGTTTCTATTTTTCAGATTCCAGGTAGCCTTTGATTTTCTCCTTGATATTAATTGCAGTTGCATTTCTGTTTTCATTCCTGTTTGATAAACAAGATTTTGCTGTACCTCTTTATACTGAAGCTCAAATTCTATGAGATATGACAGACTCTTAGTAACAAAACTGACACCTAATTGCTATTTGTGTTTACATTTATAAGTGTCTCTTTAAATGTAAATGCAGCTTTCCACTAAGGATTCTGTTACCATGGCAATGAAGGCAAAAGCTATTTCTTGTGGGCTCCCCCCCCCATAAAGGGCAACACTTTGGTATAAGAATGGCTCTCTAGAAGAAACTGGCTGCACGCAAGCTTCAGCGTATGTAACCCATAGAACTGGTAAATGTCCTTACATTGCAAAATAAGTTTAACAACTTAAAACTTGTTTGACTAGTGCTTAATCGTTTTGCACACCTCTTTTCCTAAACGGAAGAAAATGCAACCCCACCCCCTTTAAAGGATTGGTTTCTGCGAGTACTGGGTATTGTATGTATCGTCTTTGTAATAATCTGGTTTTAAACGCACAAGTAGCGTTGAGTTGATTGAATCCAGATGATCCCAGGTTCAATCCCTGGCATCTCCAAGTAGGGCTGGGAGAGATCCCAGTCTGAATACCCAGAGAGCTGATTCCAGATGGACAAATGATCTGACTAGAAGGCAGCTTCCTAGGTTACAGGGGCACAGCAGCATGACGAGGCAAGATTCACAGCAGAATTAATCCCACAGCAACTCCAGCACTCACAGGCACCTGGAAACCTTTATTTTGTAACTCTAGTAAGGCAGAGCTGGAAAAGGTGCAGCAGATAAGGACAACCCAATTCATAAAGGGGCTGGAGCAACTCACCAATGAGGAAAGCTTAAAGCGTTTGGGGCTTTGTAGCCTAGAAAAAAGGCGAATAAGGGAGGACATGTTAGAGCACTATAAAATTATTTATGGTATCGAGAGAAAGTAGGTGGGGTCAGTTTTTCTTCTTCTCTCCCAATACTAGAACCCAGGGCTATTCAATGAAGGCAAATGGTTGGATATTTGGATTGGCAAAAGGAAGTGCTTCTTCACATACCTGTGGAATTAGTTACTACAGTCAAACCTCAGGTTACAGACACTACAGGTTGCGCGTTTTCGGGTTACTGATGCGCCGAAACCTGGAAGTAACGGAATGGGTTACTTCCAGGTTTTGGTGCTTGCGCAGAACCACAAAATCGCGCTTTGTGCATGCGAAGAAGCCCCGAATCGCAACCCGCACGTGCACAGACGCGGGTTGCAAACGTGCCTCCTGCATGGATTACGTTTGCAACCCAAGCGTCCATTGTATTTGATGTAGCGATGATGGCCATCAACTTGGGCAGCTTTAAAAAGCAACTAAGACTATCATTTGCTACTAGTCATTATGGCTCTGTCTATTAGCTCGTGTATCGGAGACTGTATGCCACTGAGGAACAATTGCTGGGGAACACAAGTATGAATAGGGCCATTGTATTCAGGTCCTGCCGGAGGGCTTCCCATAAGCATGTGGTTGGCCATCATGGGAACAAAACAAGGGACTAGATAGGCCTTTGGCCTGATCCAGCAGAGCTCTTTTTACAGCCTCTCAGCTCTCTGACAACCAACAATTTAAGCTGTTCCTTTCCTCTTTGATCAGCATACCCTCTCAGCTCCCATTCCCATGGATGCAGAAACCTTCTCCTGGCCCAAAGCCTTGTCCTGGCTTCTTATATCTGATGCCCTGTTATAGCCACTCAAGGGTATTGTTATGTATTGGGTTTAACACTTTTTATGTTACAAGGCGCGTTCTAAGCAATCGTATAAGTGTTGGTAGATGAACGCTCTAATGGCAAGTAAGTGCATGCTCTTTCAACTGTCAACTGTCAGTTCATGCTCAGCATTATTATTGTGTTGTCCAGTCAGTTCGGTTCTTGTTTTCCTATGAGTGAGCTGTTGTCGCTGACAAATGTTGAATAAACGTAGTTGAGGAACTTATACTGCCTTGGGCTTCTGACTTTTCCCGAACATTTAACATTGGCGATGAAGGTGGGATTGATGAGCTCCTGCCGGCTGCCAGAGGCCCAAGACCGCGCACCACAGCCTGCCGCCTCGCAGTAAGCGCGACCTCACCGCCACCCTGGACTCAGCAAATAGTCCCAGAAACGAGACCGCACCTGCCACGTCTTCGCAACCACCCACAATTGCACAAGCGACTGGTCCAGGTCCGAGGATGGCCACCAGTCATAGTCGGCTGTCATCGGACTTGGATATGAGCCATCCTGCAGAATGGTTGCAGTGGCTCCGCCGAATAAGGAGCTACGTCCGACTACAAGGCTTCACTAGGGAGGCAGACAAGGTGGATGTGCTACTGACGGTGCTAGGAAATTCTGCCATCACTCTACTGGAAGGTCTGATGGCACCCAGGGACATAGAGGCATGCACTTTCGATGAGCTGACACAGGCTATGACAAGACACCTCGCGCCTCAGCCAACTAAGAACCACTGCCGCTACGACTTTGCACAAAGAGAGCAACAAGTGCAAGAGTCAGTGAGTGAATACATCACAGCACTCTGGGCGATTGCGATGTATTGCCAATTCGCTGACATTGTATAATGACTTCTCGAAAGGTTCATCAGTGGCGTGCGAGACAGCCATCTCCGCCGCAGGCTGCTGGCAAAAGATGACTTCATGATGATGGAAGCAATGAATATGGCCACGGCCTTTGAGAAGGATAATGCCCACGAGGCGGCCCACAGCCCACGTACTGAAAGGAGAACTCACCGCATCCAGAGAGACGGGTCCTCTTCCGTAGATTCCCACAATGAGGATGTCCACTGAGCTTTGGACCGATCCAACCAGCACCACTGCTCCCAAGCTACAAGCACATCATCGAACCAGCGGTCATCTGACGCACCTCAAGGGACCTGTGCCAGCTGTAGAGAAAACCATGAGCGTCGGACATGCAGGTTTTGGGACGCCACATGTCGCCACTGTGAGAAGAGTGGGCACATTGGTCGAGTCTGCCGCTCCAAGACCTCCAGAGCACGACCCAAGCAACATGTCCACAAGGCCTACATAGAGGAGGACTTACAGTCCACCTCTCCAGCCAGGTACTTCAACTTCCTTCCCCGGGGTCCAATAAGCTTAGGGTACAACTCAAGATAGACTCTGAAAGAGCTTTGCCCTAACAGCGGTCCTCCTCTCTGCCAGGCCCCTGTAGTGCTATGGGACTTACAGAGAAAAAGAATCCAGCTAAAAGGGATGGGCACCTTCAAGGTCCAGTTTAAGAAGTACACCAAGAATTTGAACCTCATCATAACTGAAGGCCCATTCACTAGCCTTCTAGGCCTAGCATGGTTCGGGCCGCTAAGCTTAGGTATTTCAGGGCTTTATCAGATTTCCCCAGGGGCAGATTTTGAATCGATCTGCCAGGAGTTTCCATCAGTCTTTGATGGAACCCTGGGCCTGTACAACGGACCCCTGAATTCCCTACGGCTCAACCCCACGGTGCAACCCATTTGGGTCAAGGCCCGTTTGCGCTTAAACCCAATACATAACGGGTAACTTTCTAATAAGCAAGCCTCCCTAGAGTGCCATGGACTCTGGTTTACTTCACCACCTTGTTACAGTCGGGACTTTAACATTTGCAGTCAAATACTTCTTATCTCACCTGCCTTCTACCCTCTCACATTAATTTAAGATGGCAAACTCAAAAGTAAGCAACAGGCAATTTGCTGCCTCAGGCAGACAATCGTGTGGCACTGTTAGTGACATTCCAACTTTTGTAGGTATTGCACAGAGAACCAGAAATCTCTCTGACTGTTCCTACACATCCTGCCTGGACTCACATACACCCTGCCTGAAGCTAAGCAAATACAATCCAGATTAGCTGATCAAAAGAAGGCACATTCGCTCCCACAATATGTAACAATGGCAACTTTCCTGGAAGGCTTGGAAAGAGATTTAGACATAGGCCTTTTGCCTGATCCAGCAGAACACTTATGTTCTTAATGAAATATTTACCTAATCTATCTGCCGGAAGCTCGCAGTGGATCACACCGAGTAGGTGAAGTTAATTATTTAAACAGGATCTGCACAGGAGTGCCAGGCCTAATGAACACAGCAATTCTCTTCAAATGTCTTGCTCCTATGAGGCAGCTGTGGAGACTAAAGGTCCCCGCCTTCCCGCAGCTACCCAAGTCTCCTCCTCTCCAGGGTTTTCCCCCAAGCAATCTGAGTGTGACTGCACGCCTGCCTTTGCTCCTCCCACTTAATGCTTTCCTTGGTCCTAGGAGACAAGGGGGAGAGGAGTTTATCACAGCAGGAGGGGGAGACCCCCATGCTTCTTCATTCATCTCTGCCTTTTTTGCCTGATCTGGACTTCCCTCTGCCTCAGACTCTCCCAGCTCACTAAGTCAGTCACAGAATGGTGGCAGTTTGGTATAGTCAGCTGTCATCACTTCCTATACATATTTATTACATTTTTTAAAAAAATTGCTAAATTATTTGCCAATATTTTCCTTGTAGCTGTGGAGGTACTGACTCAGCCTCCCAATTTGACGAAGTATTTGCTGGAAAATGTTATATATTTCCCTTTACATCCCCATGCTCATATCTCCCCCAATTCTCCTTCTACACTCAACTTACACATCATCTCCCCTGCCCATAACCTCTCTCTCTCTCTCGCACACACACACACTTCCCTGGTCCTTTTACATGTGTTTATTCCTCCCATAACACCCTATTTTATCCCCTGCCATTCAATTCCCAGTCTATTACTTATTAATAGTAAATATTCAACTATCTTTTTATTTCGCAACCTAATTTCCCTCAGCACCTCCTCCTCTGGATCTTTGCCCTCAGAGTAGGGAAACCATATTTCCTTCCTCCCACCCAGACTTCTCTGTCTCATGGCCACCTTTGCTCAGCAGACCAGACCACTGTTTGAAAAAAACACTGACGTCAACAGTGGAAACCTCAAAAGTTTGCTTTTCATGCATTTTTACCTTCTAGACACAACACTCCAGCACAAAGTCTGCCAAATCACACACTCTGCGAGTTCTAGTGGTCCTCTGCTCCCTTATGTTAAAATTGGTGGAGGGGTGGGCAATTCACCATAGCAATCATGCTTGCAAAATTCACCTCCATGAATCACAGGTCATGCACGCTGCAGCTTCAAGCTTTCATTACATCATTTCCTGCTATTTTTGCAAATCCGGATTGTAAAAAAAGATATCTAAGAGTCAGAAACCTTATGAGAGAGTCCTCCTTAAAAGCAAGATAGATAAAGGCACTATGCATGGGCCTTGAAGAGAAAAACAGCAGGCAAAACTTGGAATTGGGTTATCTGGTATCTGATCAGAAAAGGACAGTTGCAAAAAAGAGTGCAGGATTTCACATGTCCTGAAGAAGCTTAGGAAGTACACTCATCTTCATTACCTGTCAGACAGGCAGATCTGTAGTTATTTATTTCCACACTACAACACACATTATTTATTGGCAGGATTACAGAACTGAACAATAGGAGGAAGGAAGCAAAGTTTGGAACATAGCACAAGGTTATATTTGAGGAGAAAGCACTAGTGCAAGAACTGCCAGCATGTGGGATTTGTATGTCTCAGTATATTTCTTCACTAATTTCAGAAAACTACATCAAAAAAAGATCTAATGCTGCTCCTTGTCCTCTGTGCGTACCAATGGTTAGGATTCCTCTTTCCCCCTCTTTCAGCCCCATTCTACTATTGAATGCCTAACACTTCCATTCCAAATTATGCCCAAATCCATTGTCAAACAAATGTATCCTTGCATATATTTGACCGTTTGAAACTGTTCAGTAGAAAGGAAACTAAGAGTCATTCCAGGATGCTGTCACCATTTTCTTTTACCAGGGGCGGGCAGAAGGTGGATCAGGATCTACTGGGAGATCTCTGGCCGATCTGCAGCAGATCAGCAAGGCTTTCCGATTGTTTAACGAGGGCGACGTCAGAGACACCTTTGCGGCGGAGAAAAGGCTTCGGGCGCAAGATGAGCAAACAAGGCCAACACCGCGCAGAGCTTAATGTGTGCAAAAGTGGCATTTCCCAAGACTTCCTCGCTTTCCAATTTCACCTCTCCAGCCGCACCCAAGAAGATCGGCTGCCTCCTCCCCAGTTTGGTGGGGTGGGGTGGAAACGTTGACGCGGCTGGGGGAAGAAAACAACCTCCAGGAGAAAGGAGCCTCGTGCGGAAACGAAGGCGCCGCTTTCTCCAGCCTTAGCGACGCGGATCCATCGCGCAAAGATTATCCCCGGAGGCCGCTTCAAGAGCAGCGACAAGGAAGAAGGGGCGCGAACGGGGCAAAGCAACGAACCACGAGCAGAAGCCACCCGGGGCCTTGTGTTGGGGCACCTGAAAGGCTGCTGCATTTGTTGCGGCGCCTCCATCGGATGCTTAATGGCAAGATAAACATTTGGGAAGTCTTTTTTTTTTTTAAGGTGCACGAGACGCTGCGGCAAACTAAGCCGGCTCCCCCACCCCCCCCTCCAAAAAGCAATAAATAACTCCGCATGCGACCCTACGGGAAAGGGGTTTAGCACAGCCTACATTACAAGCCACCACACAGCCAGCAAAGGGGGGGGGAGAAAAAGACTGCGCCGGCGCATAGCTGCGGCTCCTTACATACCCATCCGCTCCTCGCCGTCCAGAGGCGCGCCGCATGCGCGCTGCAGCCCAGCTCGACGGCAGGCGGCGGGCGAATGAGGCTGGGCGGCGCGAGCCAATCCGTTTATGGGGAGGCGCGGCCTCCGCGCCTATTGTGATGCCCGAGGCGGGAGGAGGGCGGGGCTTAGGCTGTGTTTGTCGGGCGAAGCAGCCGGGGCCATTCGGTGCCCGGCTCGGCGGAAAGTGGCGAGCGGGGAGGAGAGGTAGGGCTCCGGCTGGCGGGACGGACGGACGGACTGACGGACGGTTAAAGGTAGAAGCGGCGCCCGCGGAACCGGGGCGGCAACATGGTGTCGTGTATCATCTCCCGAGTCGTTGTGTAAGTGGAGAGGGTGAGGGAAGCGGGGCCTCAAGAGGGACCGGTACCAACGGACTTTTCCCTCAGACTTGTGCGGGGGGTAGGGGAGGCATCTTCGCTCCTGCCTCTCTCGCCGCTGAGGCTTGTGGGGGCCGGAGGAGGAGAAGAATGCGGTGCTACTGCGCTTGCGCACACAGCGGGGGTGATAGAAGTGCCCTCTGGGACTTCCTGCTGCTTTGATACTTGGGGTGGAGCGAAGTGGGCCTTTCCGCAAAAGCGCCGGTTCCCCCTTCCAGCGTATGGCCGTTTTAGGGTGCACGGAAAGCAATCCTTATGGGCCTCGTCGTGCTCTTAGGCGCGCCCCTAACTTACCTGAGAGCGTCAGGCTTCGGTGCGGTGAACGCGGGGATTTTGCGAGTTCGAGTCACAGGGAGCCGCCCTCTTGGCTCTCGGTGTCGCTGTTTTGGGACTACAGTTCCCATCATCCCTGGCTACTGGTCCTGTTAGCTAGGGATGATGGGAGTTGTAGTCCCAAAACAGATGGAGGGCCAAGTTTGGCCATGCCTGGCTTAGAGGCTGCCTTACCTCACGTGCGATCATAGATTCACAGAGTTGTAGAGTAAGAAAGGATGGCAAGGATCATCTAGTCCAACTCCCTGCAATGGAGGAACCTCGAACCCATGACCCTGAGATTTAGAGTATCGTGCTCTACCTACTGAGCCTATCCCTAAGGCATGTTGTGTAAGGAGAGGAGGAGATGCGCTGGAGCGAGGCAAAGTCATGGCAGTTTTTTATTTCTCAGATTTGGGGGGGGGCGATCATGCAGCCTGTTTAGCTTTAGAGACTCTTTCCCCTCAGTTTTAGATATGTCTGTACAGTATATCATTGTGGTCATTGGGTGGCACTCAAATTATATAATGGTCACCTTTTAAAAATCTGATTATGATTCCTGTTTGCTCTAGGATCCAGAGCTGGTCACAACTATTTAAAACACCACACTAAAAACAGTAAAAGCACGCTTGAGGCCACAGCCACCTTTGTTGTCTAGAGCTTCGCCCTGTCATTGAAAACCGGTTTGGGGACTGAGCCCTAGCCAGTGACTCTAAACAAGCTTTTATGTGACTGCTGGCTCATAAGTTTTATTTGTAAACATGGTGCAGTGAAACTCTGTAAATGAGAAGCTCCTTATATTTTTGTAGATCTCCCCCTGTTTTATAAAAAAAATAAGGTTTTATTAGTATAATACTGATGGGTCTACTGATGAATATGACCCAACAGTGCCAGGTCTTCATCCTTGTCTGTTTGCTTAAATTCATACGATTTAGAAACTAATTGGGAGATAGATGAATGTCCACTGCCTGTAAAGAGACTTTAAGTGATGGGTTTGGCTGGACCTTGGATACACCATTTTGTGTTTTTATCAGAAATACCTTTGCCATCCTGGGGGAGGGGGCCGTAGTTGAAAAGTTAGTGTACTTTTCCTATTGAAAAATTAGCATTTTTTGGTCATTGGGCAAAGTGTTGAAAGAACGTATATTTTTCTGAGAAATCCCATATATTATCCATTAATTTCAACATTTAGATGATTAAAGAATGGCTTTTAAATGCATGCTCTAGTGATTTTAACCTAGTTTAACAAGAATTTGTAGTGGTTATAAGAATGTGATCTGGTAAATGTAGTTCCAGGGACGTGGGTGGCGCTGTGGGTAAAAGCCTCAGCGCCTAGGGCTTGCCGATCGAAAGGTCGGCGGTTCGAATCCCCGCGGCGGGGTGCGCTCCCGCTGCTCGGTCCCAGCACCTGCCAACCTAGCAGTTCGAAAGCACCTCCGGGTGCAAGTAGATAAATAGGGACCGCTTACTGGCGGGAAGGTAAATGGCGTTTCCGTGTGCTGCGCTGGCTCGCCAGATGCAGCTTTGTCACGCTGGCCACGTGACCCGGAAGTGTCTCCGGACAGCGCTGGCCCCCGGCCTCTTGAGTGAGATGGGCGCACAACCCCAGAGTCTGTCAAGACTGGCCCGTACGGGCAGGGGTACTTTTACCTTTACCTAAATGTAGTTCCAGTCCCAAATGGCAATCTTGTGGCAGCTTAAATACTAATTGGGCAACCCTTATAATTTATTTCTAAATACAGTGTGATTTTTAAAAAACAAACAGTGCCTTTTATTCTGAGGACTGTTTTAAAATTGTGGTATAAAAACAATCAAATGTTTTATGTCAGCCATATAAATTAGCATACACATGCTATGATTTGGAAAAGAGTAGGTCTCTGTTTGCTGCAGAGAACTCTGGCCCCGACAACACCAAACAACCCTTTTTCTTTTAAGTACTCTTTTTTCGAGTTCAAAGGGCAAAATGATGTGGCCTTATGAGGCCCACACTTGAAGTGAATAAAACTGTGATGTAAACCAGGCATTTTGAGAGTGTCTGCCATGTGAGCAAGCAATTAAATGGTAAATATATCTTCTGAAATGCATGTAGTCAACCAGTAGGCATGTTTCAGATATTTGGAATTCTGTAATGATGGGTATGAGGTGGAAATTGCACAGACAACCATGAAACTGTCATCTCATGGAAACGTTTCTGAGCAGGCAGTACTATATCAGATCCACTAAATTATATATGGACTGAAGGTGGCAGCAGTTGCAGCTTTGAAGGTATGCATTATCCAAGAGTTTGTGAATGTTTCCTTTTAAATCAGTCTTTCAACTTTAATATTGGTCTCCTGTTGGTGCATGTGTACAACAGCTTTGCAGGTTACAGCAAATTTGCAAGCCTACATTAAAAATTATCCTCTCAACTGCACATCCGTAGTGACTAATTATGGAAGTAGCAATTCATTTGCCTAAGGTGAACAACCATTCCTTTTTGCTGATTAGTCTGTGTGGTTCCTGTAACTCCTTAAATTTTAGCACAATAGAAGCAAAAACCTAATAATGTTGCATACCGTATATGTACAGTGCATGCTTAATTTAATTAGAGCATCATTCCACTAAAAGTAAACAAAATGGGCAGAATTCACCTAACCGGTCATTTCACCATACGTCCTATGCAAGGATGTCTGCTTGAGCAACAGGGCTTTCTCCTTTCCTTCTCCTGTGCCCCCCCCCCCCAAGTTGACTGTGGGGAGGAGTCAGGAGATCCCCCTGAACAGCACAGGGGTGGGGGGGTGTCATTCTCTCTGGCAAGCTGAAATCTTGGGGTAGATTGAATTATGAGATGAGCATGATGTTGAATTCCACCCAATGAGGAAGTGAAGCTAATGTTGGTGAGAAGAGACAATGTTCTAGGGCTTACTAATGAATTAAAAACCGACACATCACCAGCTTCCAGGTGGCATCCACCCAAGAATTCTTAAAGAGCTTACACATGAAATTAAATGGTAGTTGCATGCTAGTTCATGCGCACACTGTGCACCTTTTAGTTTTCTTCTTTCAAGATGCTTCCATGGAAGCAAGAGTCCTGAGGATGATATAGCAAAAGTGTGTCTGTTTTTCTGCAGGAGGTTTCTCTGCTGCTTTCGCAGCCCAGGAAACAAAACTGGAAGAGTAGAAATCTGATCTATTACTTGTGGCAACAGTTGGCCCAGTTGAATGGGTTTTAATAGTGGAAAGAAGAGTAGCTGCTGGTATGGTTGTTAATAAATAAATAAAGGAAGGAAGGAAGGTCCTTGGGGTGGCAGTGTCAAAGAGAATTGTTCTTTTTGCTCTGTGGCTAACAATGGCCAAATAGTGGGAGCATTAACACATGGAAATATGTCTATCCTTGAGCATATTGATGAATGTGAATGGTTACAGCTGGGAGGTAGCATTCATGTAGCACTGGCTAGGGCTTTAGCAGGTCTGTGCAGTAACACACAATAAATAGTACTTGACTCTCCTTTTACTAAATATAAGTTTTGAGTAAGGTGTTCAGTCAGTAAAAGTTAACGTTTATGAAACCTTAAATTCAAAAACCTTGCCTTTCAATGAAAGGCATTTTTTAGGACGAAGAAAACTTTCTTTAAAAAACAAAACAAAAAACCTTAGTAACTAAATATTAGCAGTGTCTGGGATAATCTCAGGATTTTCACCCATGTTGTGCCTGTTGGCTTATATTTAGAGGTGTGTGTGAACTTGTCTCGTTTCTGAGACAAGATGTGTTCCAAGATGTGTTACTGCAGGCTTCTGAATGAGATAGTTTTGATCGCCACTCTAGGAGTCATGTTGATCTCACCAGCTAGGTGATTCATTATGTGTTCATTCTCCAGAGTACTACAGTGTCAACCCTGAGTACACTCTACATACTCCAAAAAGAGTTAACTTTCATGGCCTAGGTTCTTAAGGTGCCTTGGCCACACAGTTGACAAATAAGCCTCAGCTTGGATTCCTGCATAGCAGCGGGTTGGATCAGATGACCCTCGGTGGTCCCTTTCAACTCTATGATTCTACCCAACTTGGAAACTGGGGAGATGGTGAGGAATAGTGTAACTACCCAGGCAATCCCCACCCACCTTTGCAGCCTCAAAGTTGGAAGGAAGACTGGCTGACTCTTAACTTGACCAGAGGATGTGGCAAAGTAGATTTTTTGGAAGTCTGCTTGTGGGTAGAAGTATGTAATGAAGGGGTGTAAAAGGAGGAGCCGGTAAAATTAGCAACAGAGAGGCTGTGTAATTAATAACCAGAAGGATCTTTGCATGTTCTTTAATTTTAAGTGGTGGAGTTGGTGACATTTAGAGAATTGCAGGTGGGTTGGATTAAAGACACATCTATGAGTTCTGTATTTCAAATGGTGTAATGTTTTAAAGAAGTTTTCATTGGCAGCAAAAGGGTATTTCCAGTACAAAAATGCGCTCATGTGGATCCAGATTTCTAAAATGCTGTTTAAAGAATGAATGTTTTAGAATAGCCCTAACATTAAAAAAAAAATCTTTTTGCATCTCTGTTTAATGTGAACTGCCAGCATGTTTGTATAATGTGAATTTTGTAGCACTAAGAACTGAAACAAAAGCAGCATTCAGAGAGCAGCTAGATTTTTAAAAAGGAAATCCAAGTAGGTAATTCCTTAGAGGAAAGTTGTCCCTTAAAATCAGTCTTCAGTATTTATATATGTTTTAAAAGTAGACCCATCTGTTGTTGCCAAGGCAAATCATGCCACTGAAATATCCCAGGACTTCGTAGGTGAATGACTTGCTATAGATAGGCAATGTCTGTGGACTAGGAATTTCAAGGGATGCTGTGACTAGAATTCTTGGCAACAAGACATGCTAGCAAACTGCTACTGAGAGGAAGAAGTAGAAGCACTGGGCTGATGGGATACTTGTCCTATGATGTAAGATGCCTGTCATTTCTTCTGTTCTGATAGAATAGATAGTGGGCATCACTGTACATGAGTGTAACATCCGTCCCACAGTTATCTGCAGAATTGCTGCTGAAGGATTCTGCTGTGGAGAGCGATGCCAGTGAAAGTGGTTGGCATTTGGCCCTTGTTTAGAATTTTGTGTTGTATCTCAAGGAGGCTTTTTTTGTTAAACATGCTGCTGAGCTGTGGCTCATGTCAACCATGTTTGGAAGATTTTTTTAATTTTAATTTTTTTATTTTTTTGCTCTGAAGCTGTAAGGGCTATGAAGTCTTTGGACATAGTCCTGACAATGCCTGCTTTCATACATTTATAAAAGAAGAGCAAGTATTGGTAGTCATCCTTATCTAATATATGTGATAAATTGAGATCGACAGTACAGCACTTTGATAGTAGATTTGTACAAAAATGCTACTGCTGTTTCTTGACCTATAGAATGCTCTTCCATTAAGCATGAGGAAGAGTTCTAAAGATTAATTGATTCTTCACTATGTAAATTGAAACAAGGCTCAAAGGAATGGTGAAAAACTGCCTTCCCAGTTACGGGGTTACGTTCTGGAGATTTCGCCAAAAGTCAAAACTGCATAAAGTCAAAACCCACTGGGTTTAATGGCAGATGGGATTGCCAAAGTCATTTTTTACAGAACCCTGCCCTCTTTTTATTTATTTTGCCATGCACATAAGTTAAATATGTTTAAGTGTAACTATTATTGGGAGAGATAGTATCACTATTAGAGTGGCAAAGAGTGTCATAGAGTAATCAGGAACAATAGTTTTTCTATATATTTGGAGCCCAATATTTATCTTTTTGGCTAGAAAGTTGTTTACAATCGCACTTTGTTGGTGGTGTCCTTAGATAACAGTTTTGGCTGCTTGTCAGACAATTGTTCAAGAGTGCCAGGCAGAGAACATTGCATGTACAATCACAAATCTGTCTTTTATGTGCTCTTCTAATACTCGGAGAAGAGTTGCTGTTTAAAACCTTAATGCAAATTTTGGGAATAAAAAATCAGACTTACAAGCTCAACATGCACAAGATAGTATTTTCTAAACTGCTGGGGGAAAGGCTGTGACACAAGGAAAAACCTTGTGTTTTATTTTGCTATAGGGGTCTGCAAAATATCCAGTGATCTTGTTGAACGCAAGTCAAAGCTGTACTGTAACAAAGTGGCATTATGGATTGATAAAGGTTTTGATGTAATCACTGCTTTTTAAAGTGAGAGATCTGTGTCCTTTCTCACAATTAGCTGTAGAGATTTTTCCTAGTCCATTGCTACCTATGATTTTTACTGTGTTCTTAGCCCTTTCTATATCAGAGGCTATTTCCATACTCTTTGAGAACTTGCCTCTCTTCCAGATGATTTGGAGATGGTCTCTGCATATGCATATCAAGGTCCATCTCCTAGAGAAGCTGTCAAAATAGGAAGGCTCAATGCTACTTCACAGTCTACCCTTATCCTTAAAAGGAAGTTTGCAACTTCATGCAACCTACCAGAAGTGTTATTTCCTGATTTGGAGAATGATGCTGTACCAAGGCCAGCAGTGAAAATTATTTCTGAAAAACTTGACTTCAGATCTAGACATTTTCTTAGGGAGAACGATATAACTTGTTCGGTTCTTTACATATGTGGTTCCACTTTTGCAATAACTTTAAGTTTTATGGATCACCCAAACTATGCAAAAAGTTTTTATGGACCCAGGTTTTTTGGGGAAGTAGAGCTTGATGTACTTGAACCATTCACAGTCACCTCATTATTCATTCTTCTGCTTATCCTCCTAGGTAGTGGGATAGAGATGAATGTTGTGAAATAGTAAGACTGGAAACAACTATTTTCAACTTTGCTTATGGTAGTTGCTCACTATTCTTTTTGTCTTAACATCTGTATCTTATAATGCTTATAGACTCAGTAAAAAGTTGATGTTTTGCCAGTGTTGCCACATTGGATCAATTTATCCATTATGAACTGTTGTGGTGCAATTGAAGCAATGTGGCAAGCACTCGATGATGATGATGAATTCCTCCAACTGATGTAATCGGTAACATTTTGGAAGTCCACAATAGCTCTTAAAGACTTAAAAAGAATAAAATAGCAAATAATGTTTCAGTCTGGAAAACTAATAGGCTTTGCCCTAAATGTCCCATTTCTAGGTCCTGGGGAAAGCTATATTCTATTTCCAGTGTAAATGGCAATAGAAATAGCAGTATCCTAAATGTTCAGAAATGGGTTGCTGAAACTGGGCAAAGTGTTCCAAATCAAATTTCATCAGTCCTGTGCTTTAATACAGTGGTACCTCAGGTTAAGTACTTAATTTGTTCCGGAGGTCCGTACTTAACCTGAAACTGTTCTTAACCTGAAGCACCACTTTAGTCAATGGGGCCTCCTGCTGCTGCCGCGCCGCCAGAGCATGATTTCTGTTCTCATCCTGAAGCAAAAGTTCTTAACCTGAAGCACTATTTCTGGGTTAGCGGAGTCTGTAACCTGAAGTGTATGTAACCTGAGGTACCACTGTAGTTCATTAGTCCTACTGAAGTTTATATGTGGATAGCTGAATCACACTGATGGTTTGTTCGCTTTGTTAATAAGTAGCATCCTCTTCTCTGTTTATCATTCCCAGCTGATTTCTAAAGCATTGACCCTGTGCTTTTGTTCTGTTGAATTAGCTCCTAAGAAGGAAATGCACATGACTAATGCAGGTAAACAAATCTCAACCAGTAATCAGCAGTAAATGTCAGAGCCAGGTCAGGGCTGAGAGGCTGTATCTGATTCAAGGCCTAGTATGTGCTCTTACTAGGGAAGGGCAGAGTGTTTGACCAGGGCTGACATTATACACCATTCCATTTTGTGCTTGGAGAGCATCTGAGGCCTGCATTCACTCAATCCCAGGTAGTTCACTAAGCTAGGTCACTGCCCTGGCTTCTGAGATTCCTGCTTCAAATCCCAGGATCACTGTCAGTAGGTCTGATCTCTGCCTCCAGTGTAACAGTGGACACTGTAGGTTATGCATTTAGTGTTAATAAATTGGCCCCCGCAAATTAAAGTAATTGATTGTAATTTTTATTTGGTAGGATTGCAAGCTAAGATTATTCTTGTCTGATTTTTGAAATTATTTTTTAACTGGAACGTTCCTGTAAAACAGGTGTAGGGGACTTGTGGCGCCTCAAATGTTGTTGGACTCACACCAACCCTCACCTTGCCATGCTGCCTAGGGCTGATGGGGATTGGAATTCAAAAAATCTGGAGGGCCATAAGTTTCTCATCCTTCCTTTTGAAGAATGAAAGTCCTTTTTCCTGCTTGGAATGTTAACTTATGCTTTTCAGTATCTTGGAAGACATCTATATTGATTTTTTGGTAAAGTGCATATTTAATTGTTGATTAGATGATGAGTAGTTAACATATCTTAATGTGTTGCCAGTCCTACTGAATTAGTCATCTCTCTTGATATGCATGTTGGGTGGGGAGAATACACCTCTATAATTGCCATAATCACAAAGGTGATTTTTTAAAAAAATGCTAGCCAGTGCATCAAGAACATGGCATTTTCTTCTAAAGGAGCCCAGTATTAATCTTAAAAGTCCTAGTTGGTCCTGGTTTACCAGAAGCAAACCTTGTTATGTTGAATTTTATTCTCTTCATGTGGCAAACTGCTGTATTGATGTAAGGTGTATGGAATCCTTGAACTTACCTGAGTGTCTAGTGTGGGTGGGGCCAGTTGTCAGAACATGTTTGGGAAGAATGTAAATGGATAGTGCATATATTTCATTATGTGAAATCAACCTCTGGTGAACTATTGCATACATTTGCTGTAGACCTGTTCTCTACAGACATGGATGCCTTAGGAAATACTTGAAAGAACTGGAGTGCTGCCAGTACCTGCTTTGTATAAAGATCAGCCATCTGGTGATTTAAAGCATGTTTCGCCAGACTGCCATGGCAACCAAGTATTAAACAGTATCTAGCTATTTGAGTTTAGAAAAACACTTCCTCATTGAAAGAAAGTGACTCCTAAAGCCTGACTATTCTGGTGAAGTGCACACGCTAACATAACCTTACTAGGGAGATGGATCCCCTGTTTTGGAGACTCACAACATGAACTACAGTAGATTGCATGCTGAATGTTATTTTCTATTACATTATAACAGGGCACATTTCCTTATGGGCATTTGTCTTCCCTACATGCCCTTAGTTACATTAGTGTTTGGCTCAGGGTTGCTGTCTTCTTTCTTCACTAGGCTTCCTATTTGACTTAGTGCTGGTTCAGTGCTGGTTCATTGGGCAAACAGGAAATATTAGGAATTCTGATGGGCTGTCACCCATCCTGCAGGTCAACCGTCTTCCTGTCTGGGCTGATGGATGTGGCATTTTGTTTTTCCAAATTTGAAGCTATAGCACAAATTCTGGCCTGAGTGTGCTGGATAACTCTCTGTTTCGGAGCCTAATTCAAGTGCTGGTTTTGACTTTTAAAGCCTTATAAGGCTTGGGACCCTATATGTAAAGGTATGTGTTTCCCTGTATGAACCTCCCCAGTTACCAAGGTCATCATCTAAGTCCCTTCTCTATGAGCCACCTCTAAGAGAGGTCTGGAGAATGGCAACGAGAGAACAGACTGGTTCTCTAGTTTGGCACCAGGCAAAGTCTTGGGGCAACACCTATGATATGATATTGTATTATTAATTCTGCTTCTAATATATTAAAGATGTGATTTTATTACTGTGGGTTGTATTCAACCAAATCATTGTACAGGCTGAACCAGCACAACTATGCCCGCTAGCATAAGGCCACCAGACATCCCCATTTCCTGGGGACAGTCCCCGGATTTACAAATCAGTCCCCTGACAAAATCCATCTATTTAGTAGGAAGTTGAAAAGTGTCCCCAAATTCATTTAAAAAATCTAGTAACCTTATGCTTTCACAATAGGACTTATTTCTCCCTCCCCCCAAGCAACCCTTCACCCTTCCTAAACTCTCCTCGAGAAACACTTACACTAACCTTATTGCTCTTATTGCTACATTTAATACAACTTTGCATTTTTCCTTGGTTCTAAATCACTTTGAGACTTTTGTTGTGGGAAGCAGTATATAAATTCAGTTAACCTAACTTTACAAAGACATGAATGTGATACTGGTATAATAACCCTTTCACATCTACAGTTGAGTTTCTTGCCATGATTGTGTGCCTACCTTGTTATTGGTTTGTCTGCTGCCAGAGTTATCTCCATTGCAAGCTGCTTTCATGCACCCCCATTTCCATGTTCAGTATATAGAGAACTGCATGCTGTAGAATGACTAGATACTTAAAACCTCACACTTCAATTTGAATATAAATATTTATTATATTTGATGAATGCATATTCTTTTTAGAAATCTCTGTCTCCATTCCAGAGAAAGCACTATGTTTTATAAAGCTGGAGAAATGAAACAATCATGAACTCAAATGGCACTACATACATTTGTAAACAAGTCCATTAATTAAAAAGCAGTGTGTAATATAATTAGAATCAGCTGAAACAGTTTGACTGAAAATGGTTTTTCATTTAATGCCAGCTAAAAGTCAACGTAGTGTCTTCAATATAAAAATCAAGCATTTTTTGTCTTTGTACGATGTTTTGTTAAGCAAACTGTGATATAGCTTATTTTACAGTAGTGCTGCCCCTAGTATGTTTCAAAAATGCCGTAATCCCAGAGCCTTTGCTACAGTGCATACAATAGTTAATATAAATATGAGTATTTATGCCTACAGAAATACTTCAGTGTGGTGTAGTGGTTAAGAGCGGTAGACTCCTAATCTGGGGAACCGGGTTCGCGTCTCCGCTCCTCCACATGCAGCTGCTGGGTGACCTTGGGCCAGTCACACTTCTCTGAAGTCTCTCAGCCCCGCTCACCTCACAGAGTGTTTGTTGTGGGGGAGGAAGGGAAAGGAGATTGTTAGCCGCTTTGAGACTCCTTAAAGGGAGTGAAAGGCGGGATATCAAATCCAAACTCTTCTTCATTCATCCAACTAGCTTGGAGTAACGAAGTCTTCAGATAAACAGATGATATTCTCTCATGGGGCTACATTTGCTATACAGGCTAGTTAGCAAAGAGTAAACCTGATACCTCTGTGAATAATTGCGGCAAGTGTGTGTGTGTATGTACATACACAGCTGTAACGTACTAGAATCTCTGCCCTTTAGTGATATTTGTGAAGACATGCAGGAAAAGAAAAGAAAGCTCCCTGAGCCAAATCTTTCCCTTTGCCAAATATGTTAAGTGATAGATGAACAGATTTGTTTACCTTCATGCATTTTTAAACAAATAAGATTTGTGTTTTGTCCAGCTTCAAAGTAGTTATTCTATGTTTTCTATCTCTAAGTGTTATGTGTAACAGGTAAAACTTTTATATTCTTGTTGTGCTACCCATTAAATTCTACCTTAAGAGCTCTGCAGGTCATATAAATCACTTGCACTGCTGGCAACAGCCAGTTGAATGGTTTAGCTCCCAATGCCAAAGCCACTGGGGAAAACCCAAATGTAAGTGTGTTTCAGTAGGAATGGCAAATATGCAAGTCTTACTGCAGATTGTGTAATGGGGTAATCTGTATTAAAAATCATAATAGATTAAATCATGTTTGCCAATATTTTCAGTTTTTTAAAAATAAACTCACTATGCAGAACAAGAAATGTGTATATGACTGAATTTTAAATACTTCCTTCTTAATCAAAGCAGCCAACCTTAAAGAAATGCATCAAAGACAATCCCCAGTCAACTAATTTTTTGACCAAAGAAATAATATTTGGGAAGTATTTCCTATTGAAGTTAAGAAGGGCGAATTACAGAGGCCAATCCAATGAAATATACAGAGACCATAGACAGGATTATGTTGGAATTTTGTTAAGATTGGTTCACAGGTTAGCACTGAAATAAACTTCATACAGACTTCAGATGGGATAGTCCTGTTAACTGAAGCAGTTGTTCATTAGGTTATCTTGTCTTGTCAAAGTTCACTTTTGAAGTGACTGGAAAAACCAGTTTATCTCTTTTTCTTTCTCATGCAATATTACAGATCCATTGCTTATTTATTGTGCCCTTCTTGTCAAACCTAAATACTTCTATTTTTTTTCAACAGGCTGGTTTTTGGAATGCTGTATCCTGCATATTATTCATACAAAGCTGTGAAAACAAAAAACGTGAAGGAATACGTAAGTTTTGTTGCGCTATTTTTGTATTACTGAGTTGCATTTGTGGTGTGATACAACACAGCTTCATCAAAAGTCATACAGTCTCAAGTTCAGTAGTATGTTTGGTGATGCTGCTGCTCACTTGAATAGGGCTGGGACCAGCATCGAAACTCCCATTGTACTAGGCGCATTTTGCAACATTCTCTGTTCTCCAGTCCAAACCCCATGTTTTGCAGCCTATCCCCCCAAAGCACAGAAAGCAATACTGTGTATCAAACTGAGGCTATTCCAAACCAATGCAAAAGTTATTGCAATAATTCATTTCATTTATGCAAGCAGTTTCTAAGCTCAGGGCACAGTACTGCACCTAAGATTTCAGATTAAAACTGCTACTGCTGGAAAGAAAGGAGGACCTTTTTCTGCCTCCCTACTTCCAGCCACTCTCTGAAGACTGGAGAAGGGACCCTCATAAGAATATTAGAGGGCTGGGCAGGGGGAGTGTGGCTTTGTTTTTTGCAGTCTTCAGATGAGGACTAGACCATGTGAAAAATGAACATACGGTTTTAGCTGCAGTTCATTCATTTTCAGCTTTGCATTCTTGTTGTAAAAACAGTGTGCCTAGACACTCTATTACGGTGCCCATAACCTAGGTTTAAGCTTCATTTAGCACCTAGCTTTCATACCTCAGTTTCTAACACTGACTGGGACATGACAGCTGTGAGACCGAGACTGAACAGTTGCACCAGCAGAAGTGCTGGATTGATGACGGCAGTCCCACCTGGGCAACTGCATGGTCCCAATCTGTTTGCCTTTATATCCCAGCCCCACTGAGATAATCAGCAGCAACACTGGTGCTGAGTGGGTGGTTTCATCCCATCTCATATACTGCTACTGCACAAGTTTGTGAACAGCAGACAATAATTTATTGTAACATCTTGTGATCCTAATTCATACCTGAGTGTGTCAGTGTAGATGTAACACTGACTCCCTTCTTAAATTTGGCTGCAGCTGTTCCCTGATTTGATGTACATTTCCTTCTGCCAACCTTAATTGTGGTATAGGGTATACTTTTCCTGTGAAGCCAACCCACCTTAGGAAGGCTGAGAGCCATGCTGCATATTATTACATTGTGCACTGACCTAGAGGGTCGTGTGTCTCCCTCTTTCACTCTCCCATCTGCGGGGAGAGGAAGACTCTGCCTAGCCAAGATTTGGATTTTTGAATAGGTGCACTATACAGTCAGTGGAAGTAAGACTCAAACTTCTATAGTGCAAACCTATCCATTACATTTCTGTTCAAAAGTAAGGACCGCTGAATTCAGGCTTACTCTTAGAGAAAAATGTGTAGGATTGCAGCCTTAGTTGAACTTAATGAAAGAGATCTTTGTTCACCTACTTAAGCAGAAACTTTTTCATGTCTCCTGCTTATGAAAAAAATAAGATTAGAATCTGTTCTGTTACAACCAGTTAAACTTGAAGTGGAAGGCAGTGAGGTAACTATTTCCAATGTGTGCCTTGCTTAAATTGGAAGGCTGCAAATATGCAGTTTCTTGAGTTGTATTATGTCCAATTTTATGAGACTGTCTTTATGTAGTCAAATGAGTTGGAATCTGTGATCTTCTGCCTCTAGTGGTGTTTTCTTTTTAGATTCTGTGTTTTTTGGGGGGTGGGCTTGTTTGTATGTCTTTTTCAATGCAGCTGTCTATTCCTCTCCAGGAACAACGCCCCAGTTTGAGAAATGGGGATCTGAAGCTCTCCTTCAAAACAAGGGAGTCAGAATTGTTATCACCTTGGTTGAATCATGTTGAGAACAAGTTTTCTCCACACAACCTTCACAAAACATTAAACTTTGACAAATTTAGTTAGAGCAGATTGTATGTCCTTGAAGGTGAGATTACACAGGAACTATTCTGGAGGTGCTCTTTCCATCCCTTGGATATTGTCTTACAAGGGAATAAACACTTTGACAGCCTTATCCGAGATAGCAGAGAGCTGACAAATCTTCTACAATCTAGGAAGATTAAAGGTCTTTGATTCTTGTGACCCACACCAAGTGATTTTTAAAGTTTAAAACAACATTTTGTACAAGTTGTATATTCTTGCTTGAAAAATTAATTAAAACGCTTCCCTGCTTTGCATCCGAGACTTTCTCTACAGCTTTACTGTGGTTCAAATTCTCAAAGGGCAAGCACAAACTATTTTTAAAAACAAAGATTTATCACCTGTTAATTACTAGTAGAACTTCAACCAACACAATCTATATACAGATTAGGCAGGAATTTAGGAGACAAGGCAAGCATATGCTTTGGTCTTGTTAGGATGTTTTACTAAGTTTTCATTGTTCACTTAATAATCGTGGATATGCATGAGTGGAGTTCAACCACATATAACCCCTTTCCTGCTTCTATAGTCTTTTTTACATGGGTAGCAAAAACACCCCAGGATTCAGTACAGACATTATTTTCAGTTACGTCTGAACTGGAAACTATGGCACAATGCTTCCAAACAAGCCAGGAATATAAGCCAGTTTTTTATTTGGAATTACTTCACCATGGTTCCCTGTTTCAACGCTGTCTAAATACTGTACATTGCCGTTATTTGAACTAGCATCTGTATATTGGGGATGGCAAAACTTTAGCCATCCAGATGTTGTTTGACTATAGCTCCAGTCACCGCTGGCCATTGGCCATGCTGATTGGAGTTGATTGAAGTTAGTTGCCATCAACATCCAGAGGTTCCCCATCTTGCTGTATATGATTGTATGAGCATGGCTAATGAGATGGGGCCAGCTAAACCTTCCGCATGTGAAACTGAATTATTGCTTTAACTTGCCAGGTGAACTTTAGTTCCTCGGGACTGAATTATCAAGCCTGTCATCCAGGATGTTGAGTTCGTAATTGCCCCAAGCAGGCACTGCTTGAAATACTGAATTATTAAACGAGTTCTCTAAGGAAGCATGTCTCTTTGTTTAAAACAGACTTTCTTCCACAAATCCCCTTTCCACTAGCAGTTTAGTTCAAATAATTATTGGTAATACGTGAACATAATAATGTTAACTTCTCAAATGTAATTATCAATGCCTGGCATTTAAAGCTTTTTACCCTTAAGTTTCCCCCCCTTAAGTATATATAAAATGGAATAATATAAGTACAGAGAACAGAGATTGAAATTCATGAGACTTTAAGTTTGTGAATTTAGTTGAGTTGGGTAAAGAGTTGGCATTGCTACTTTTCTTGCAAGAGTCACAACCCAACAACATCTGGAATGCCATAAGTTATCCTCTCCTGCAGCAGTACATCTAATCTATCATTGCTCTATGTTGATGATTTAAATATAAACATTCATATTTATATATTTTCTTAAATGTATATCTCACCTTTCTTCAGTCTTGGAACCTGTGGTTCCCAGGTGGTCATTCATCCAGGTCTCATGCCTTCAGAGCACACCCTAGCACATGCATGTCAACATTTCAGTTTTTAAATTCAGAAATCATGCGCTAATAAGCAAGCATGTTTTCCATCAGAATATAAATTCTTGACACCTGAGAAAAAAATCTTCATGTTTACATATTTCTAAAAAATCGGATTTGATTCCTTTTAGGAGATAAATCTTTGTTGATATGGTCTTCTTGTGGATAGTATGTTAGTATGCATTAATAAATGATTTTTCATTGCCCCAAATGATCAGAAACATTCTTTTTAGCCCTGCAAAGAGCACTTTACCAATAAATAATTTTTCTTTTAAAATTGTGCAACCCACAAAATATGGCTCCATGGAATCACTAGGGCAGTGTTCAAAATTCTCATTGTGCTAGGCGCGTTTTGCAACAGGGAATTTCATTAATGCAAGCAGTTTCTGAGCTCTGAGCGCAGTACTGCACCTAAGAATTCAGATTAAAACTGCCACTGCTGGAAGGAAAGGACCTTTTCCTGCCTCACTACTTCCAGCCACTCTCTGAAGACTGGAGAAGGGACCCTCATAAGAATATTAGAGGGGAGGGCAGGGGGAGTATGGCTTTGTTTTTTGCAGTCTTCAGATGAGGACTAGACCATGTGAAAAATGAACATAAGGTTTTAGCTGCAGTTCATTCATTTTCAGCTTTGTATTCTTGTTATAAAAAAGCGCACCTAGACACTCGATTGTGATGCCCATAACCTAGGTTTAAGGTGCCATTTAGCTCCTAGCTTTCATACCTCAGTTTCTAACACTGCACTAGGATGATTAACATGCCAGTGAATTACCCTTAAGTTTTAGAGCTAAGGCATTTCCCCCTGTTTCCTCTGCTATTCTTCCCCATTTCCTCTGCATTAAAGCATTCTGCTCAGTCTATGGAAGTTCACATGAAGGTCAATTTTTTTCAGATGAAGACAGCCCATCAGTGTAGTAACTTCAGCTGGCATGTACACTAATTTAACTCTGTTCACTCGTGCTTAAAATACCCTCTAATTCCTTTGGGAATTAAGCTTAGGATATCATCACATGACTGGTGCTCTGTTCAGTCTGAAATGCTAAGAAATCTGTCTGAACCTGAGGAATTTCAAAAAATAAAGTGAGCAAAGTTTGCTCCAAGGGAAAATACATCTATGAGTTCAATGGTGTAATTTTAAAATTGATTACGTAAGGCTGTTAGCCATCTAAATAACTTTTAGTTGATTAATAAAATGCATTTAATGCTCAACTGGGTGATTAAGTAAGTTTACACATCACAAATAAAAACATGTCCTTGCTGATTAACCCCCCCCCCCCCGCTAGTTAATGGCTAAAGATATTTCGTTTTTTCCCCGTGTATTAAACACTGCTGTGTATAAGACACCCCCTATTTGGGGGGACTCAAAATTAAGAAAATGGGGGGAGATTGCCTCTGTGTATAAGACTACCCCCCCTTTTAACAGTATTTTTTAGTAAAAAAAAACCTAGTCTTATACACGGAAAAGTATGGTAATTAAATTGATCCACTATGTAAATTACAACTTGTAGTTTTACAAAAGCTTTTTTTTTAGTTTAGCTTTGAAAATTGGTTTCTTTCTTTAAATTCAGTAGTGCTGTGTCTTTCAATTTTTTGTATTTTAGTATGGTGGCATTTTGATATGGTCTGCCTTGTGGAGAACTGGGATTAGAAGTGTCAGGCTAATAAGCTAGAGAAAAATGTTTTGCTCCAAAAAATTGTACTTCATGCATTTTGAAGCAGGATAACTTTGTAGAATATTCTCACAAACTGACTTTGAGAATTGCTTTTTAAACAACTAGAGCATAACTTTTATTATAAATTGAAACCCAGTACTTATTTATATATTTCTTTGTTTTAATGGGGAAATGGCATCTGGCTATTTTTGTAGTGGTTTGTATAGCGTAGTTAGCAATAGATCCCTTCTGGTAACCCTCTAAATTACCAAGTATGACATAAATGTGTGTAGGAAATGTAAAAGAGACAGATTAAAATATCCTATGGGAATAAATCCTTGGGCTTAATACTGCAGTTCATTTTTCAAGCGGCAAAAATAGTGACTACAGACGCTTTTCTTGCCCATCACATGCTTTGAGAATCTGTGCTCTCTTTAAATGCACATTTTAAGGAAGACTCTCCATGACATTTCATCCAGTCTGTGCTTCTGCATTCAGATTCTTTTGTCTGGTCCACTTACTGATCACTTTTGGATGACTATATATTCACTTAGGTTGAGATTTGAACAAGATACACCCATACACACACCCTTTTCATAAGCTGTGATTTAAATCAGGAAGTCTCTAATCACACTTTCCCCTTTCTTTAGAACAGGGAGACCATGCCTACCAAGTTCAGAACAAGTCAAAATCTTGAAACTGTGGTTCAAAACTGTTTTAAAGAGTCTGCCTTGTTCCAGAATTGGTAAATGGGTGAAATGGGAAACTGGTTAGAGAATGTGGTTCAATCACAGTTCATGCAAAGGGGTTGTATGCACAGGCCACAGACTTATTTGGAGAAGGGCTATAGCTTTATAGGAGAGCATGTTTTGTTTGCAGAAAGTCGTAGGTAGAGCTTGGAAAGACTTGCACCGGAAACTATGGAAAGCTACTGCCAGTCTCTATAGAGTCAGTGGGTCAGTGATGGAACAGTGATTTGGATTGGTGTGTTTCTGTGTCTTATTAAAGCAAGATAATGAACTTCTGAACTGGATTGGAACCCGGTATCATTAAGTGAGTGTAGCATGCCAGCAGAAGTGGATATTAAGCCTACCCACTGCAGCGAGGGTTAGCTCTGATTAGCCTCTGTATAGGATGCTGGAAAGGGATGCGAGTGGCGCTGTGGGTTAAACCACAGAGCCTAGGACTTGCCGATCAGAAGGTCGGCAGTTTGAATCCCCACGACGGAGTGAGGTGAGCTCCCATTGTTCGGTCCCAGCTCCTGCCAACCTAGCAGTTCAAAAGAACGTCAAAGTGCAAGTAGATAAATAGGTACCACTCTAGTGGGAAGGTAAACGGCGTTTCCGTGCACTGCTCTGGTTCGCCAGAAGCGGCTTAGTCATGCTGGCCACATGACTCGGAAGCTGTACGCCGGCTCCCTCAGCCAATAAAGCGAGATGAGTGTCGCAACCCCAGAGTCGGCCATGACTGGACCTAATGGTCAGGGGTCCCTTTACCTTTACCTTAGGATGCTGGAGGTCTCAAACTGAACACAGGCGATGGGACCCAGCTAAACCACTGTAAACTTTGCAGTGATCTGGTAGCTTGCTAAGGGCTGGAACTGTTGGACTGTATAGATTGCCATAGGTTATATTATACCTATCGGGTCAGCAACAGTCCTGTGATACAAAATGAGTAGGCTTCCATCTGACACTAAAACAAAATTATCAGCACTCACATAAAATTAATTTGATATAAAATTTTATTTTGGTGGAGATATCTATCTGTTCATCTATCCTGTACCGTGTACTGCTACTGCAAATACTAGCTTAAATGGACATGTATCACTTTCTGCAGCTTGCTTAACTGGTGAGAATTATATTTAGAAGATTCTCAGTGGTGCTACTTTTCTGTTTTGTCCACATTAAAGGCTAGATTATCTTTTTTGAAGAAAGGGGTGGGGTGGTTTGCAAGCATGAGTCCCCATTTTAAGGAAAGCGATGGAATGGAGGGTATTTTCTCCTTGTTATATGATTTAACTCATGGTAGTGAAACAATAGCTGCTTCTTCCAAATAGGTTGTTTTGTTCATTTTCCGGCAGAAGTTGGTCAGGCTATCAGAGCTGCTTTGATTTAAGCTAGAGTAAAAGGGCTGTTTATCAGAAAGGTTCTGACTCTTTCAGCTGCTGTCTGCTACCTATGGTTCCCATCTTTCTAAAACATGAATACAAGCAGCAAGTAAGCATAGTTTAAATCACTGCAAAATGTGTATCCTGTGTTCCTGTCATTGATGTATTGGAAATTAAAATGGTTGTCACATCTTTCCTTTTCAGGTGCGGTGGATGATGTACTGGATTGTGTTTGCTCTTTATACTGTTACTGAAACAATAACGGACCTCATGATATCTTGGTAAGATATGTTTGGGTTCAGAGAATAATGTTACAATTCCAGTTGTGTTTTGACATATTGTAGTTTATAGTGTCACTTTATCCGAATTATCTTATGCTAGTTCTGAAAAAGGTAGAGCTATAAAATACCAATAATATGTAAAACTAGATTAAGGATTATTGATAATTAAAGTAAAGCCAAAAAAAGCTTTTGTTTAAAACGTGTTATTATTCAGTATCATCCAGAGCTTTCTGATCTAGAAGGAATGTACCTGTTACTAAAATAACAGAACCCAATTTTGAATTTGATTTGTTTTGCAGGTTTCCATTGTACTACGAGCTGAAGATTGCATTTGTTATTTGGTTGCTCTCTCCATATACTAGAGGGGCAAGTTTAATATATAGGAAGTTTCTTCATCCTCTTCTTTCTTCAAGAGAAAGGGTGAGACATTCCTCTCTTTGTGTTTTTAAAATAATTTATTCCATAATATAAATAAAAAAATAATGCAATTGGGGTGGGGAGGGGAGGAGAAACTTGCATTAGTACTTTGTATTTAACACTGAGAATGTTATGTCAAAATAGATTAATGTCCACACTGTTTGCCTGTTTTTCCCCTTAGGAGATTGATGAATATATTGTGCAAGCCAAAGAACGCGGTTATGAAACAATGGTTAACTTTGGTAAACAAGGCTTAAATTTAGCTGCTACTGCCGCAGTGACAGCAGCTGTAAAGGTAAATATTACTTAACCGTTCATTATAAAAATACATTGCATATTAAGTTGGATAACTTTTT
This sequence comes from Podarcis raffonei, assembly GCF_027172205.1. Classification (NCBI taxonomy): domain Eukaryota; kingdom Metazoa; phylum Chordata; class Lepidosauria; order Squamata; family Lacertidae; genus Podarcis; species Podarcis raffonei. Next base: position 29,084,031 of record NC_070606.1, read on the forward strand.
TCTAACAGCATGTTCTAAAAGTATGTCCTCTCTTAAACACTAGCTATATTATGATTTTTTAAAAAAAATAGTGAAGATGACCCTTTCTTTCTCTCTTGTTGCCTTTTCTTGCTGGTAATCACACTCCGTAGGATTTCTGGCTTCTTTCTGCTGTTTTCCTTCAATCAAGTTGAGGTAATTGTTCATGGAAATTAAAGCATGAAGCAGTGCTACAGTACATATGAGTTGGCAAATTAATATGAATCCCCACTGAATTCTCTTTACCTTTTTTAGAATAAAATATTAATTCACTACATGAACTTGAACCATAACTGTTCTTGCTTAGAGTTGTGTGATATTTGAAAACATTAATTTAATTGGGCTGCTGCACTTGGACTCAAAAGGTGCTCTTGACTTTCTGTGACGTGTCTAAGTAATAAGCTTCTTGGCTCTTCCTGTAATTCAGGCATGTAGCTAATGGACACTAATGAAGTCAACATTTGTAACTATAGCAATATAAAAGGAGAATCTATACATCTCCAGTCAAAGATGTGCTTAGAATAAATGGTACAAGATAGGTTGAACAAGATGGACATTGCCTGCAGTAAATTTCCATGCATTAGTGAAGGGTAGCTTCCTCTTTTCTCCCTGTCTTTCATATTTCTAGGAAATTATAACTGCAACTAGTAGAAGTGTAACCTTCCTAATACTTGTAGCAATGCTTTGTAGACAAGTTTCACCAGCAGTCAATGGATCAGAAACAAAAAGGTAGTGGAAATGCTTAAAAATATATCTGGCTAACTTTAAAGAGGAATCTTCAGAGCAAAGCCCCTGCCCTTCTCTTTCACTTTCCTCAAGGTGAAGGAGAAAGAACAAGAAATGTGAACATTTGAACAGTCAGATTCACATTAGATATTACAAGAGAAGCAAAAACAAATCAGAGCAGGAAAAACCAGCTTGCAGCAAGACATGGATATGTCAGAGCAGTCAGGCTGAAATCCTTCCTTAAAAAAGCCAGATGAACCTTGTGCCTGAAGGATCAGCTGTTGAAACCCTAGGGAGAGTATTCTATAAAATTGACACTGCAGCCCCAAAGGCCTTACTCGTAGTAGATACCTGATGAACTTCAGCTGGCAGCAGGACACTGGACATAGCCTTAGATCAAGCATAGCCAGTGATCAGGGATGATGGAGTTGTAGTGCAGCAGTATCTGGAAGGCTACAGGTACCCCATTTCTAGTCTAAAACTTTGCATATGAGTGGAAATGTCTGTACAGCACTTCAGTGGCCCATGCTTTTGGGTTTGATGTGCTAAGAATAATTGAGATTGTTACCACTCCTCATGGAGTGCTGCCAAGCGAAAAGCTTTCAAACAGCCATAATCTGTGTGTTGTGTTTAGGCAGCAGGATAACGTTTGAACTGGTTGTCAGATATTCTTGGTAAACAACTACTCAAATTCTGCACACGGCCATTTTATTCAGGAAATAGCTATTGCTTTAATTGACACTAGATGAGATTCTGAGGAGGAATAATTACTAGTTGGCAAGGTTATGCAGAATTTGCCATTCTTAGGGGAAATTGCTTGACTTCTTAAGGCCTCAGTTGATCAAATCATGCCTATCTTTGGCATATGTGCACTCACACTCACATCTGCACCAGGGAGAGAGGATGTGAGCACATGACTTGCTGTGGCTCTTTTTTTATTTTAAACTATGGCTTAGTGTTATGTCTACCTCATCAGTTCTTTCTGAATTGGCAGTAGCCTGATTTGATGTGACCACTGTGTTCTTACAAACGCAGAGAAACCACACATCCAGGATTTCCTAAGGCTGAGACATGAGACCTAACCTTCCTCTCTTGAGTCTTGGATCAAGGCAGAATTTTCCTGAACGTTGGAGCTCAATTTATTGAAAGAAAACAATAATGTAGGGTCATAATGTTCAGCTTTCGTCCTATTTGGCTTGTTTATGGCTTCCATTTTTCCTGGACCTGCTATTCTCAAGGTTTCATTTCCTCAACATCAAATGCTGCAAACTGCTGATGGTATGCAGCCAAAGCAGCTGCTCACTTCGCTTTCATATGTAGTACTTTATATTTGGCCATGCTTTGTCTATTTACTCTTATCCTGAGAACTAGCTGTTTAATGAAGACCATTATATTTCCAAATACATAATTTATTGTTCTGAGATGATTCCTCTGCTGGTTTATCTACAGAGGTTCATAACGGCCTTTGGTTACTGCCAATTTGTAGCTTTTTGCTCAAGGACAAAGATTTGTATGAGAAGTTCTGACCATTTATACCATGTTTCAGATCTATGTTTAAACAGGTTATTATATATCATGCAACCTCTAAGGATGTTACTACAGTACTAATGTGTTGACAGCTGAAAACAAGAAAATGAATGGCGTAAGGCTACTTTGTCAGCCATTACTGCAGCCCTTTGTTAAACCAAATTTCTCCCAAATGTGCTTGAAAGGATTGCTGGTCCTGTTAGTGAATTAATTCACGTGGGCAGAACTGCTTAATATAGCACATGGAAGTTTTACAGCAAGGAAATTCACCATGCTTAAAATAAATAAGGAAAAGGTAACTTGTATGAGCTTGCATGCTTAAGTATAAATTCAGTAATTATATTTTAATAAAATTCGGAACTTTATGGCCAGGAGATTGTACCAGATGGAATGGATATATGAGGCACAGTTGGGTTGGCTGCATTAAAGATCCTATATGACAGGAGGACACAATTAAAGGCAATATAGGATAGGAAGCTAGTTGGGTCAAAGATGCTGTTCCCTGACAACTGGAGGCCTATAAAAGCTGGAGAGCTGTAATAATTCTCAAGAGTAAGTACCGGTACATAATTATAAGACTATTTTTAATAGATTGGGGTTCATTCATACAGAAATTGTGATCCAGATGCTAAATAGAATTTCACAAAAATGAGTAATCTGGGTTGGGTATTTGAAATGGTCCTGACTTACACTTAAGATGGAGGGAAACGCTTTAGTTGAGAATGCTGTTTCTTACAGTAACAAGCCAAATACTTCCAGGAAGCCCACAAGCAATTCATGAAAGCAACAGCCACTTGTACATCCCAGCATCTCATGTTTAGTATAATGCCTCTGAATACTGAGGCTCTGTTTAGCTGTGGTAGCCAGTATCCATTGATTGACCAATTTTCCATGATTTTGTTTAATCTCTTTTAAAGTCATCTAAGCTAGTAGCTATAACTGCGTATTATGGCAAGCAATTTCATAAATTGAGTGTTGTGTATGAGGTATTTTCTTGTGTTCTGTATCTACAAAGTAGTTACATGACAGGGGACTCTTTGCACAGCCAATACAGTGGTACCTCTGGATAAGCACACCTCTGGTTGTGTATCCTTCAGGATGTGAACATGGCAAACCTAGAAGTATTTTTCCAGGTTTTGCCATATGCGTAAAAGCAGTCCCTCTGGTTGCGGAAACCTTGGGATCCAACCGGAGTTCGAGTACGGATTCCGTCCACGACTGGAGGTACCACTATGCTGACTATCTGGGCAAATACATGTGGTACGCAGTGCAAAACATTGAATACTGTGCTTCTTCCGGCTTTCTACTTACATTTTAACTGCTGGTTTTCTGCATTGCCTTACTAGTACACTTTTGTCACTTTGGCTTCTACAACTTGGATGGATCTCATGATAAACCTTGTTAATCACTATAGGGATGAGGCTGTCCGAGCCTCAAGACTTGTGCATTCCCACCACTTCTTGTGCAGCTGTGTGAGGAGCAAATCAGAAACTTTTGTTCTGATTAACCACAGTTTAGCATTTCCTCTGAACCCTAAACTGTAATTAATCTAAAACTCTGGCTCGATTTAAAACAAGCTGTTTTGTTTCGAACCAACCATGGCTGGGTTTGGGCAGCGCAACAAGTGGCAGTTAATCTAAAATGGAAGTGGAAGTATCCAAAAAACCTTCTTATACCCAGGCCGGAGGAAAAAGCAGAGAGAGAAATGCAAGAGCCTCAGGCTTGCACAGGCTTGTTCACAGACTATAGAAACTATTGCAGGTGCTACATGCACTTGCATGCTTCAGCCCTGTCTTGCACATGTGTGCGCGCACACACACACACACACACCATCCTTTTTAAAAAAAACAACAACAGGTGTCATCTTGACACTTGGAAGCATTGCTAGATAAGAAATCTTATTTGTTGCATTCAAAACTGTCAGCTTGCCCAGAACTTTACATGCCCCTTAAAATTATTTAAGGGATAGAGCTTTTCCAGGTGTATTTTTTGCAGCTCCATTTCCGTAGAGGCACTTGTACATGTGCTATACTGCAATAGTTACAACACGATCAGGAATAAGCTCCAGTGCTTTCAACGAGAATTATTCAGTCGAAGATGTATGTAGAATTGCGTTGTCACTCCCTTAATCTACAGGTGGGAGTGTAACAATACAATTCAGCTCTAATCCAAAACTGGGAAACCTCCGTTTGTGCAGAACATAACTTTTAACATACAGTCAAGATCTGACATTATTTTTAAAGAGAGAATGTGATTTTATAAATTGGTTTACTAGTGTAAATTTTGTATTATGCAAGTTTTAAGTTTATGTTTAAGCAAGGTGTTGCACAAAAGAACAGAATATGCTTGATGGAAATAGAAGCGCTGCATGTGATGCCTTGTAATAGTACAATTTGTATTTTGACTGTTACAAATAAACTTTGGGGGGAAATGATCCTTTTCCTATTGAAACATTTCTCTTCCCCCTCCCCCCTTAATTTTTCAGGGTCAAGGGGCAATAACTGAAAAGCTGCGAAGTTTCAGTATGCATGACTTAACAGCTATACAAGGTGATGAACCAGTGGGACAAAGACACTACCAAACATTACCTGATACAAAAAAGAGAAGCAGAAGCTCCACCACCAATGAAACTTTAGGTTTGTATATTACTAAAAGAATTGGGATGTTTCTGTTTTTGCTAGATCGGGTGATAACTGATACTGGATATTGCCCATTAAATTTTGTATAAAGCAAGCAGTAGATGAATACAACCATGTTATTTTACTGGAAACTGAGAAAGCCTTGTTCCTGCAGATTTTATCAGGATAGCTCAGCTTTTTCTAGTCCCCAGTATTCGCCTTAAAGATAATTTATACCAATGATTTATACTTTAACAAACTTTCAACTTTGCAGTATCAGGTTACAATATTCCATTAAAAAAAGATTCTGAAGATGATAAAACAGATGAGGAGAGGGAAGGGACGTATTCAGAGGATGAGACGTTCACTCAGAGAGGTCTCCGGCGAACACAAAGTATGAAATCGGTAAAAACTATCAAAGGCCGCAAAGAGGCAAGTACATCTCTACTTAGTAATATAAAGTTCTGTGTTCAGGTGGTACAAAGAAATAGAGCTGTATGTCATTTACATATTGGCAACACCTCACTCCAGATCTCCTGATGGACAGCAGTAATGCACTCTCACTCCTGTTTGCTTAGGTTCCGATAAGAATTTATGCTATCTGCGCTCGAGCAGTTGATCTTCCTGTTTATCACATGAAGGTCACAAGAGTACCAAGACAACCTTCATGCTCCACAATGTTGCTGAGGGCACTTGGAAGCCATTTTGTTGACGTCCCTGTGTGTCCTGCAGTTCAGAGCCCTGTTAGCCAGAAACCCTCCCAGACCATTCTGCCCCCAGCAGAGTGGGGTAGCTGCTCCAGGCCATGTCTCTGACAATAGGCACATGACATAACACCTAATAAGCTGAATATTTCCAGCTTGCTCTGCAGCAAGAACCAGATCAAGGGAAATGTGTGTTTTATGCAGCTTTTTCCACTGTTGTTACTGACATCTTTTTGTTTTGCTGATTTTTTTTGGTGATTCTAAGGCTGCCTGGAAGAGAGTCTTTTTTTTTTTTTTTAGTGTTTTATGCCTCTCTGGGGGCATAAAAGCCTTTCTTTTTTCAAAATAAGGTTTTATTAAAGCTTTTTCATGATACAAACGGCCTTTAAATATTAACTGTTGGCTCATCATGCTACCATAGTTGGATGTTCAAAGTGCTATAATTCAAAAGGTGCATCTGGCAGTCTTCAGCTATGATTTTATAAATTGGTTTACTAGTGTATGAACTTTTTCTGAGTGATGCACTGGTTGCCTTTTAACAGTAGTTAAGCAACCTTCCCCAGCATGATGCCCATGGGAACTGGAGTCCCAACAAAATCTGGAGGACACCAGCTGGAGGAAGGCTGGGTTAAGCAATGGGGAGTCCCCTGCTCATTCTTTCTACTCCCGTCCCTCTCAGGACTCCATTCCCCCTTCTCTTGTACCATAGGTCAGGGTAAGTTGGAACTGAATGAACATTTGGGTTCAACGCCTGCTTAAAGGAATAATGCTGAAATCCCTCTGAGTTATGCTGCAGCTGGGAGGGGGAACATTTTTTCCCTAGGAGGGAGGGAGATTTCTGTTCCAGCAGTTGGCTCCGGATCTCTCGAATTGTTGTTTAAGTGACATTCACACAGCATTAATATGTTCCAGCCTTCAAATATATTTGTTTTTATCTGTTTCTTCTTCATGTCCTGCTTTGCCAGGTTTTTCTGTTCAGTATTTTGTCAAATCATTCATATGCTAAGGGAACTAAAAATGGGAAGGGGGTGCAGTAGCTCTTGATGACTGTCCTGTTTGCATCGACCTTGTTGTGTGTTCTGTAGTGGTCATTTGGGGTAACCAGCATAGAACCATCCAGATGTTTTGGCCTACTATCAGCTTGCATGTTCAGAGATGGTGGGAGCTGTAATCAAACCACATGTGAAGGACACCATATTGGCTACCCCTGTGCACAGACTGGCAGTTTTTAAAGGCTGCTAATGATCTGAAGCTGTTTTTATTGCACATAATTGGATTAACACTTTCATTCCTGTCCTTATGCTTGATTCTATTCCTAAACAGCCAGTTTTACAAATTTTGCACCAGATTTTGCCCTGTGTATCTGAATCTTTCATGCCATTTTTTTCTTTCAGGTGCGGTATGGCTCATTAAAATACAAAGTGAAGAGAAGACCACAAGTGTACTTCTAAACGATCTTCACAATTCAGCATGTCAAACTGCTATATTAGTTGCTTCCTGCAGGCCCACAATAGGGCCTTGTCCTGCATAGGACTTCCCCATTCTCTGAAGGGAAACACTTGGCATACGTGTGGATTCCCATTGCCAGTGTAGAGCATTTTCTTGATCATTGAAGAGGAAGGGGAAAGCCCTGCATGCACAGAGCTCTGCGTGCATACCTGACTTAACTGGCCACTATGTTCAGGGATTACCCATATCAATAATTCAGTCATGGTGGTAAGAATATATTGCTTTAAAGAGTGGAGTTATGTTTAATCTCAGTTTCTTAAAACTAATTGCTAATATGTTTAGGTTAGCACATTACGCTTTTGTACTTCGTAAGTGAAATAATTTAACGGCTGACTCTTAGAGACTTTTAATTGTGGCTTTTGTGGATGAGCATTGTGCTTGGTTAATGCCAACACTTACTGAAAATCTCAGCACTTCCAGAATTTCCTTTTTATACTTGGAAAGCTTATACTTGAATGCATCATTGTGCTAGATTCCTTAAAAATTCTTAAAATGCAATGTAAGAGTATTGAGTGTGAAAGAAAAAGTCATTCACAATTAATCTTCTTAATGGCTTGGATCCAAAGAACAACTTATGGCCATTCAAGGGTTTCTTCTACCTAGTGGAATTCACTTTCTTAAAACATGACAAACTGCTTTTGATAATTTCCTCACTGCTATGTGACATGGGGAGACTGCTTTATTCAGTCTGAAGTTGGTTTTAGTTGAAATTCTGTACGCTGCATAGATATATTTTTATATGAATTTGCAGTATACAACTAAAATAACAACAACAACAACCCCAGAAGGCTCACATAACTTGCTTCATTGTTTGGAGGTCTGTATATTGCTTTACTGTAACCAGGGATTTGAGGGTAGCCTGTGCATACAGCCGAGTTGATCACTCAGAACATTATCTCTTTCCAGAGCAACCCCTGTGCTAGTCTTTTGCAGCAAAAACACAACAGGCATGAGCTTCCATGAACTACAGTTCACAGATACATGAAGTGTTACCCTGAGTTACAGGTAGATGTGCACTGTAGTCCACAGAAGTTTGTGCCACAATAAATGTGTTACACAAGTCCCTTTGTTATCTGTATCTGGAGACTTGCATGCTGTGATCTGTAGTATTGCAGTTCTAACTGGATTTTTTTCAATGCAGTGTTGACCAAGGAACATAGAAAGCTGCAACACAGTCAGACCGTTGGTCTATCTAGTTTAGTATAGTCTACACTGGCAGCACCTCCTCAGTGTTTCAGACAGGTATTTCTCCAAGCAACACCTGGAGACCATCAGGGATTGAACTTGGCACTTTCTGCATGCAACTCTTACCAAGTTTATCTTCGTGTGGACTTTCTCTTATGGGTTCACTGCTGCATGTGAGAGCACGCAGCTGAGTAATATGGGCCAGGTGCCTTTTCTTTTTGGAATGCATATAAAGGAATTTAACTACAAGTTGAAGACCCAAAAGATTTCAAACCTTTTTGTTGGATACCAGCAGTCGTATGGTGTACCGTGTACTAGACATGTCAAACTCAAGAAACAGGAAAAACTTGCACACTCTAAATTTAGTTCTATTATTTTAGAGTCCTGTGTTTCTAGTGTTTAAGAATCATCTTGCATGTGCTTTTTATTGTTCTTGTGTTTTTTTATTCTTTTGTAAAACATTGAAGGTTTTATGTTGGGGCACTGCAGAGAACTGAAGGCCATTTCAGGAACACAAGGGTGGTATGCAACCAAGCAGTTGCAAGATTTTTCATTTCCCGTGTCATATTTGCCCTTTCCCTGCCTGTCTTCCCCAAATCTGCTGCAGAGGGTTGGTGAAACCCCAGAACAGATTTAGGGCTCTCATGGGAGAAGAAAGGAGAGGGATGGAAAGTTCAGCTACACAGCCAGATACTGAAATACTTTGTTGGATACGATCCAGAGCAACTGGATAGTTGGGCTTACATATATGTACATATCTTACTTATGTATAACAAGCATAATCTGTAGAGTTTGCGTTAACTTGATACACTTCTGTGATGTTCGTTATGCCATTCAAGAGTAGCACTTGAAATGTTCTAAATCCTGATATTCTTAAGTGTTCACTACTTAAGTGCTGGCTCACAAAATACTATTATTTTTGGCTAGATTCCTGAGGAATGTCTTGTCCTTTTTAGACAGGTGAATCTTCCAAATCTATTAGAATAACCAGGAGTTTTAGTATTGCTTCTGGATGCAAGAACCATGTCAGACCCTCAGCCATTAAATGTTATTTAAGAAATCATGAAAAGAGGTTCACATTTTAAGCCTGATCTTCACAGCTTTGAGTGCTGCACACTTTTTAACCGAACACTTGAAAAAAATTGCTGCTGTTATATATGTTGGTACTAGGGTTTTAACTTGTTAAAGTGGTTCCAAAGGAAGTGGTTCCAAATATGTATATGCTTCACAATTTTTAATTCATGCCATGTGGAAGTGTCTCTTCTCCAGAGAAGAATTTACCATTTATTCTGAATACTGACGGCTTGCTCTGAATAAGGAACTAAAGAACTGTTTTCTCTTCAGCTTTGGAAACAGGATTTTAATAAGAAACAATGTTTCTTATTTTACATTTTTGTACCCAACTTGCTAAGATGCTGTTCACAAAATTAGATACATGATTGATTTTTTAAAAGGTAAATTACAGCTGCTGGGGATGGGGCTGATTGGCATGGAGCATCCCCCCCCCCAATTGAAAATCGGGGGGGGGGCTATTCCCACACAAAGTTCCCAATTCAGACTGATGTCTCTGTGGCTGCAATTTCTTTTTAAAAAGCCACCTATGTAGCTGCTAATTGTTGAATGGTATCTTCTCTAGTTTGGCCCTCAGAGTAGCTACTAACGTGGTTACACTGAGTGTAGGGAGAAAGGAGTATAGTATCTGAATTGGAGATGTGTTCCCAGCATTATCTTTCACAAGTCTTTCTGTTGTATAATCCCTCTGTTAACAAAATTTAAATCAGCCTTAGGTTTTTTTTTGAAGCCTACATGCTGGAGGACCGTAGTTCTAAAATAAGCCAGCCTTGTATCTTCCACTTTTGCTTTTAAAATAACTTGTGGCTTGTTATGTAGAAGCACACACCATACTGGGTCAGACAAAATAGTTTTGTATCTTCCTTCAACTGATCCAACCAGATAATTTCAAAGGAACTGTATAGGAAGTGATTGAGAAATGATACGTTATTTCAGCTATTTTTTTTAAATATATCCACGCCTTTTGTCAAACAGACTCATCCTGAAAATTTGTAAGGCTTAAGGGCTGCTTTGTATGTTATGTTGTTGGTGTATACTTGTATCATGAATACTCAAAAGTTACATGTAGTGCTTGCATGTGTATGGTGCAGGTGTGATTGTACTTGTATGGTATGGGTGTGATACAAAGGGAGCTCTTGGTTGGCTGAATCTTCCTGGTTCAAGTATATCGAAAGTCTAAAGGCCGCTTCGTGTGCATCCATGGAAACTACAAGTGGCACATTCCTTGGACACTCACTCAGCGAGGTTGTCCTTCAGTGAAATGAATGAAAAGCAATTCCTGTCTCCCATTTTTAAAATCCATTTTTTAGCTTCTTGGATTCAAATAACTTTTTGGATTCAAAGAATGACAAAATAATTGCTGCAAATTAAATATAATGGTTTTACCACGTCAAAAACAAGGTATTTTGTTGAAAGATGATAGATCAATGTTGAATGAAGTATGTATTATGCAAAAGAAACATTAAACTATTTTCAAGGACTGCTTCTACTTACCAGCTCTTACAAATGCAATTTCAACATATTGACTAATTGCAGCTTTAAGACTGCAAGCTTTAACTTTCCCATCTGTAACAGACTGTCAACTTGTTTACATATTTGTAGTACTGAATTTTGTACTGATACTTCTTTACCTATGTATATGCTATTTTTGAAGATGCAATGGCTCTTGAAAAGATTTTTTTTTAAAAAAACAACTTAATAAAATGAATACTTTCAATGTCTTTGTCCTGTCTCATTCAAATGCCATGCAGCTTGATATCTGTAGGGAAATAAAAACATTATAGGAAGTAATGTATTGAGCTGCCTCAAATCTAAAATGGTTGGAATCATACCATTTGCAAATTGTCATTCTTCCACATCTCTCTTTATACCTGCTCTGATCCCATGGATGCTTGCAGGGCCAAGACTCCTTTAGCCTAGCTAAAGCCTTTGTCTCCTCTCCAGAAAAGATCCCAAAAGTGATCTGATACCAAGCTGAACTATCTCACTTTCAAATGCAGTTGGGGGGGGGGGGAGTGAATTCCTGGTTGAGCAAGAAATAGCCTGAAACCTCTTTAGTTGTGCTGAAATAGTTTCATGGTTGTTTTAAATCCTGATCATAATCTCGAACATCTGTCTAAATGTGGTAGGGTCATTTTTAGAAATGGTGGCACATGGTAGCAATGGTTACATTTTATGGGAGAGTAAACTGCACAAGCTACTATTTATTTTGAGCCAGAATATCCTCAGGCGTGCCCTCTTGAGTTGCAATGATCATGTCTTGCCAAGCTTGAGAAAATATTCTCACGTTCCTTTCAAAACTAAAATAAAAGGATGTGATTTCATCGTTCTTATAAAAACAATTGTTTTTATTTTTCTTCTGAACATATTTTTCACTTCCATGGTTGTTGTTTTTTATTTAAAAAAAAGCTTACGCCAGCACTGTTGATAATTTTGGGAAGGAGCTTTTGATTGGAAACACTTGTGTGAGTGAGCTATATGTGACCTTCCAGCGTCTTTTCTCCACTGGGATGGGAAACGTGCAATTTTGCTGAAGACGAAATGTCTTGGAATCAACTAAGTGGGTTGGCTGCTCACTCCACCCCCTGAATTCTTCATGTGCAATGCTTTTAACTTTTGTATTAGATTGTCTGTGCATCTTGTCAGAGACAAGTACATCTTAGGATTCTGTTGATTTGTGTCTTGCCTTACAGTAGAAAGATGTTTGACAGTGGGGAGTTCTAATGTTTTTGCTTTTTTCACTTAAGATGTTTAGGCTACTTTATTAAATTATCCTATAATTTATTAAATAACATAGAATAAATTTTTGGCTAAACTGGAATTTTGGTGTCAATGCACAGAGGAAAGTGGATTAGTGGAACTGCTGAGCGGGCAGGATCACTTGGAAAGATGGATGTACAGGCCACCATTTTTATATTTCTGAACAACATGGATATCTTTTTATGCTGTCTTGTTGGATGTAACCAATTCTCTCATAGGAAAGTTACAGAGCAATAAAAGGGATGGAATACATGAAAGGAAAAAATGGGTAGTCTAAGTGGCATACATTCAACTAGCTGTTGGGTGTTGCCCAGGAAGCAGAACCCAGTGCCCAATGGCACTGTTAAGACTTGCAATTATGGTTCATATGCACACCTGAAGAATTGCACATGGAAAATATTGATCTGCAAAGATGGGCAGATCTAATAAGTGTTTGTTCCACTGCTTTCCCACTGTTCTGGTTTCTGATACCCTGTATCATACATACTGCCTGTCTCTAACAACCTTCCTCACTGAATAAACCATTGGGTATGCTGCCTTAGAGATTAGAAAGGTTTTCATACATTCTATGAAATACGAAGCTGAATGCTGGAAGAAAGTACCGTATTTTTCGCCCTATAAGACGCACGTTCCCCTCCAAAAATGAAGGGAAAATGTGTGTGCGTCTTATGGGGCGAATGCAGGCTCCTTGGCTTCAGCGATAGCAACGCGAAGCCTCCGAAGCCTGCGCTCCGGAGGCTTTGCGTTGCTTCCGCTGAAGCCAGGAGAGTCTGCTCTTTGAGGCTGGCGGTGGGGGAAAGCAGCGCCTCCTCCATCGCCAGCCCCAGAGGATGGGGGGCAGCGGGAAGGCACGTGACGCCTTCCTGCTACTCTCCAACCTGGGTTGGAGGCTGGCGGTGGGGAAAGCAGCGCTTCCCCCATCGCCAGCCCCAGAGATTGGGGGGCAGCGGGAAGGCGTTCGGCGCCTTCCTGCTACTCTCCAACCCTCCTGTGGGCTTTTGCGGGAGATGGGGGAATTCCCCCACCTCCCGCAAAAGCTGCACACTCTTTAAAGGGGCTCCGCGGCTTCTGCTGGCTTTTCTAGGAGGTGGGGGAATTCCCCCACCTCGTAGAAAAGCCCGTAGGAGCCGCGCAGCCTTTGAAGAGTGCGCCGCTCTTGGGGGCTTTTCCCCGAGGAGGGAGAAGGGACTGACTGGCCGAGTCCGTCCCTTCTCCCTCCTGTGGGCTTTTGCGGGAGATGGGGGAATTCCCCCACCTCCCGCAAAAGCCGCACGCTCTTTAAAGGGGAGATGGGGGAATTCCCCCACCTCCTGCAAAAGCCGTGCGCTCTTTAAAGTGGCTCCACGGCTTCTGCTGGCTTTTCTAGGAGGTGGGGGAATTCCCCCACCTTGTAGAAAAGCCCACAGGAGCCGCGCACCCTTTGAAGAGCGTGCCGCTCTTGGGGGCTTTTCCCCGAGGAGGGAGAAGGGACTGACTGGCCGTTTCAGTCCCTTCTCCCTCCTGGTTGAAAAGCCCGTAGGAGTCGCGCACGGCTCCTGTGGGCTTTTGCAGGAGGTGGGGGAATTCTGCCACCTCCCGCAAAAGCAGCTAGAAGGTCTTGGAGTAGCGCACAGGCTGCGTGCAGCCTGTCCGCTACTCCCAGAGCTGCGGGGGGGGGGGAATCATATTTTTCCCCTTGATTTCCCCCCCTGAAAACTAGCTGCGTCCTATGGGCCGGTGCGTCCAATAGGGCGAAAAATACGGTACTTCTTCACATAGCGCATAGTTACACTACGGAACTTGCTCCCCTAGGAGGTGGTGATGGCCGCCAACTTGGATGGCTTTAAAAGAGGATTAGACAAATTCATGGAGGAGAGGGCTATTGATGGCTACTAGCCATGATGGCTATGCTCTCCCTCCACAGCTGGATGCAGAAATGCTTCCAGATACCAGTTGCCGGAAACCATGGAAGGGGAGAATGCTCTTGTGCTCAACTTCGGTTTACTGGTTTCCCACAGGCATCTGGTTGGCCACTACGAAAACAGGATGCTGGACTAGATGGGCCTGATCCAGCTGGCTAATCTTAGTTTCTTTCAATGCACCAAACTGTTTGCCCTGCCCCTCAAGCTCTTTCTTCACAGTCTCACAATATACTGCAGGCTTAAAGTGCAAGTCTCTGTGGCTTCCCAGCTCTTTGAGATGGCACAGTGCAGAAGCCCCTGAATGGGTGCTTTTGTAATTTGTAGTCTTGTAATGTCAAATTGCACAGGATGAATGGGTATTATGGCAATACCGTAATAGCAGCCATGCAGCAGTAGCAGCAATTGGACCTCACAACATAGAGCTCCCCAAAGTCTCATCTCTCAGCAGATGCAGAAAACTCCTTTTGGATTGTCTTAGGTATTAAAAGTACATTCCAATATTTTTCAACACATAAATCTCTGCCGTCTATTCTTTGAAGAGTAAAGTAACTTCCCTAGCAGTATTCAAAGTACCGTATTTTTTGCACCACAACACCCACTTTTTTCCTCCTAGAAAGTAAGGGGAAATGTCTGTGCGTGTTATGGAGTGAATGCCTACGGATGGCGGGGGGATCTGCTGCAGTCATGAGCAGAGGATCTATGGTTCCCCTTCCTTCCCTCCTCCGTGGCTCGCTTTGAAACAGCAAAGCGGGAGAAGAGCCGCTGAGTGGGGAGGAGAGAGGGACAGAGAGCCTGCTTGCTTTAAAGGAGCAAAGCGGGAGAGGAGAGGAGCCGCTTACACCCCAACAGATCTTACTTTGCCTTAGGTTTCCAGGGGAGCCCCAAAGTCCAGCACAGAGCAAAACATGGCTCAATCTTCAGCTTTTCAGCTCACAACTCTGGTTATTGTTCTATATAGCTGCTGGGTGTGGGAAGAGAGGCCTACCCATTAGCTTGGATAGTACCATCACTTAGTTGTAGCTCTTGCAACCTAGTTCATTCTTTTAGATACTGATGAGAGCACTTAACTAACAGTAAGAGCTGTTCTGACAGTGAAGCGGGGTGAACTCTCCTTCCTTGGAGGCCTTTAAGCAGAGGCTGGATGGCCATCTGACATGGATGCTTTAGTTGAGATTCCTGCATTGCACAGGGTTGGGCTAGAGGACCCTTAAAGTCCCTTCCAACTCTATGAATCTCCTCTTAATAGTGGATGCCAAGAGAAATAGTAATGTCGTTCTCATGCTCTGTATGCGCATTGATGGAGGGGTTGTGCGCATCTTGGAATGTTTTTGGAAGACCCACACAGTGAGACATATGAGAACTTCCAACCACAGTGGTCACTAAAGGACAACAATCCCAAACTCTTGTTTTAAAGCAGGGGCTCCCTGATGGAAACAATTCTTAGATCCTGTATTATAACAGCCAAGAAAAACACTGGAAATAGTATACATAAACTTAGTAGTGTCAGTTAAAGTGGAGTTGATTTCTTTACAGAATTAATTTTATGTTGTTTCACTGCACCCTATCTCAAAGGCTTAAGATACAATGTATTTAATATGACACATAAAAATAAACTTTATCTACCTAAAACGGGTGGGCAGTCTGTGGCTTTCCAGATGCTCAACTCCAAATCCCATCAACCCCAGTCACCGTGGTTAGTTGCCAAGGTTGATGAGAGTCATTAGTTCCCCATCCATGATCTGAAAGATGGAATGCACACACCCCAACAAGTTCAAAATATTGCAAACAAAAACCTGTCCCTTGCTGCCTCTTTAGCCCCACCCACTAAGGGATGGGGTTTTAACTTGGGTCAGGTGGTTTTACAATGATTTTAAACGTTATATGTTAATTTGGTTTTTTATCTGTATTTGAGGGCTGGGGTATTGTGTAGGAGCTTTTGTTGGGAATGTTTGTGGGGTTTTTTAGCTTGTATTGTTAATTCTTTCAAATTTTTTATTACATATTTTGTACTTTATGTTGTACTTATGGGTATAAGGTTCTGTATAAAGAAGAAGAAGAAGAAGAAGAAGAAGAAGAAGAAGAAGAAGAAGAAGAAGAAGAAGAAGAAGAAGGCGGCAGGCACAAGTGGCTTTCAGAAGTTGCTGTGCTGGGCAGGCTAGTTTTCATCATCTGTGGCCACTGGCTATCCTAGCTGAGGCTAATGGCTGCACTGTTGCAGCTAAAACCACCACACCCCATAGGGTAGTCATTTCATACACACATGGCTTTTGCTGCAGTTTGACTTCAGATGATTTGGCTTTGTGGTAGTACCCAACCTGCACAAGCAACAAGAGTGAACAGGATGGGCTTTCAAGACTTCTATTTCCAGAAAAGTGCTTGAAGGCCTGCAAGGAGGAAGATACACAGTTATAGAAGGTGCAAGGTGTTATAGAACTTGCTTTACACATTGTATATTTAGAGGTACATCCTGTATAAATCTTGAGTGTGGTCCCTATACTACATTAGCTAGACAATTCTATTTATTCAGGTGGTTTTGTGTTGTTTTTTAAATTAATTTTATAAATTGGCAAGCAATTGTGTTGTTTTCTTCTGTATTCTCTTTTTCTTTGCAGGGATTTGTTTTGGTAGCATTGCTTCAGTTGAATATACCATGGATTCATCTAGTTTCATGCCCAAAGCACTGTCATGATCTGCAAGAGAACTGAGTTGCCCTACTAACACTATGCCTTTTTTCTTTTTTGTTTAAGTAGAGGATGAAAGTGGAAATACAAGGTTCCCAGAAGGTGCTTGAGGAAAATCAATTGGGTCAGAAATCTAAATACGGATTGTGTGTCTGGTGTAATGTCTAAGCTCTTAAATCTAGAGTGCACCTCAAGGTGGTTGTCCAAAGAATAAGAGAACTATGGTCAGTTCAGTGAGCTTAAGCATGCTTTATTTATGAAGTGCTCTAAAATTTCAAATGTTTATAAACATTGGGTCATATTAAAGAAAATTATGTATGTAGGAATTTGCTGAAAACCCTTTCTATTAATGCCTAAGCACCACCAGCTGGTTTGCTGCTAGCTTAGCCTCTTATCAGGCAAGCCAGATGATACTGAAAGATACTGTTTTCCTACCATATGTGCCTTGAGACATAGGCATGCTAGGCTAAATTAAAAACAGCTTTAGTGCTATCTAGCCATTTCCTGACTTTTGTTAGTATAAGCCAGACATTTGTCACAGTTAGTTATTTGCTTGTGGGTATGTCTACATAAGCTATTGTGTTTGTGGGTTCATCCTGTTCCCCCTCCTCCCTCCCCATCCTATTCAATCTTGTCTATATAAGGTATGAAAAGGTAAGTTTGCATGAAGAGGGGGAAAACAGGTAGCACACAGATGACCCGCTTTGTTCATAAATGATTATAGGCTTATTTTTACATTAAAAGGAATTTCTGAGCTGGGAAAGCTGTGTATATTATCTTTGCTTAGCCTAATTAAGTACCAGTGCTTCACAGTCAGATGACATCCTTGGCTGCTTCTTTTATAGCAGTTATTCTCTCTCCCATAAGGCATGATCCTGATTCATGATCAGAACTTGTGTGTAAAAATAACAACAAAATCTACAACAGTGCTCCAAAGAGGATTGGGAAGGGATTAAACCATAATCTTCAAAGCACACATACTCCCAACAGAGAAAATATTTAGTCTCCTTATTTTTGTGAACAGCATAATATGAATTCTGAGAGGGCCCATTATTTGCTGTTTTGGTCTTCAATCAGTTTTTATGATGCAGAAATGTAAATTCCAAGAATGAGATGTTCCTGGTCTGTTTGTTTGTATGTTTGTTTAAAAGCTCCAGTAAGTGACTCAGTATAAGAATGCAATAAGAAACCAGTGGAAGAAGTGGGTAGCGGAGTTTTGGTAGAGAACCTGCCTGCACACTGCAGGTTGCTTTGCCAGTAGGCATATCCTGTGTACAATCCCCCTTGCCAGTCTCCCCCACTGGTTCCTACTATACTTGCTCCTTTTCCCATACATTGCATCAGGGGCCTGTGTGGGGCTAGTGTGATGAATGTCACAACCTTCCAGTTTCTCTCCATATTTATTCACCTGGAACAGAAGTATCTAGGCATGGGTAGGCAAACTAAGACCTGGGCGCCGGATCTGGCCCAATTGCCTTCTAAATCCGGCCCACGGACAGTCCAGGAATCAGCGTGTTTTTACATGAGTAGAATGTGTCTTTTTCTTTAAAATGCATCTCTGGGTTATTTGTGGGGCCTGCCTGGTGTTTTTACATAAGTAGAAGGTGTCCTTTTATTTAAAATGCATCTCTGGGTTATTTGTGGGGCACAGGAATTTGTTCACCCCCCAAAAAAAATATAGTCTGGCCCCCGCACAAGGTCTGAAGGACAGTGGACCGGCCCCCTGCTGAAAAAGTTTGCTGACTCCTGATCTAGAGCGTACACGAAAACAGCTATATGTTAGGTTGCCTTATACTACTATCCTTATGCACACTTACTAGTAAAATGGTTACAATGAAATACAGTGGTACCTCGGATTAAGAACTTAATTCGTTCTGGAGGTCTGTTCTTAACCTGAAACTTTTTTTAACCTTAAGCATCACTTTAGCTAATGGGGCCTCCCGCTACTGCCGCGCCGCTGCTGCACGATTTCTGTTCTCATCCTGAAGCAAAGTTCTTAACCCGAGGTAATATTTCTGGGTTAGCAGAGTCTGTAACCTGAAGCATATGTAACCCGAGGTACCACTGTATTGTTTCACTTCAAATTGTGCATGAGAGAGGGGGATGACAACAACTGCAGTCTAGTGATTGGCCCCCTGTTCCCTACCCAGCAGCTGCTTCCTATGGCTTCTAGTGTCTTTTGCATGGGAGTTCATTTGCTCTTAGATGAGTCACCTCATTTTCCAAATTGAAAATTAAACAGCATGTTCCCCAGAGCAGCAAATGCATGTGTACATCCATATGGAGTGATAATATTTCTAATTTTGCATCTATACATGGAAATCGACATAAAATTTTAGTGTTCTTATGTGATGTATGCGAGTTCCTAGAACTAAGTCTTACTATTATTATTTTTACTTTAGGATTTCTTCAGATTAGATGTTAAAGCTATATGCCAGGTCCTCTTTTGTGTGTGCACTTTACAGGTGAACTCCACGGGACCCGCTTCGAATGAACACGCTTCAGGAAGAGGCTGACAAGAGAAACGCATAATTCCGCGCAGGCGCTGTCCCATTAGCACCCTTTTGTCCCAGAAACCCTTGCGCACTCAGGCCACTCCCCCCTCGCTCCTGCCTACTTTGATCCTTGCGGCTGAATCGGGGAGAAAAGGGGCGGGGCGGGGCTGAGAGTGGCGGCGTCCTAGCCCCGCCCCCCAAACACCTCGCCATTGTCCTGTCAGCAACCGCCGCTAGAGGTCGCTTAGGTGCCGCTTCCCTCTTCCCTCCCTCCCCCACACTTCGGCCACCTCACCACCTTCGGACGGCGGCGGCGGCGGCGACCGCTTAGCGCAGGAGCGCTCGAGGCCCTGCGGCGCTCGCTCGCTCTCTCTGAACGGGGATGCTTCGGAGAGGCCCGGCGGAGCCATGGACTTGGACGAGGCCTTCGGCTTGGTGGGGGAGTTCGGCCCCAGGCAGAAGCGACTCACCGCCTTCCTGGTGCTGCTGCAGGTGGGGGCGACGCGCGGGGCCCGCCCGGCTCCTCCTCCCCCCTCCCCGCCGGACCAGATGGCGGTTGCCCCCATAATTCCCTCCGCCTCAGCCCCTTTTGTCACGGGGTGTGTGGCGCGTGGCGCGCGTTGCCAAGGCGACAGCCAGGGCGCTATGTGGACCTGGGCGCGGGGCAGGCAGGCAGGAAGCGGCTGCGCTGCCTCGTGGAGGTTGTTGGCGCCTCCCGAGGGAGGATGCTGAGTTGGGGGGGGCGCTTTGAGGGGAGCGACGTCGCTTGTTCCTGCAACGCAGCTGGCTGGTGAGAAGGATGCTGCTTCCTTTGGAAGCACCTGACCAGCGAGACTCGCTCTCCGGGGCGCTGGGTGTGTGGAGAGGGGAGAAACCTCCCCCTGTGGAATATTTCATAGAATTGTAGAGGGGACCATGAGGGTCATCTAGTCCAACTTCCTGCCCAACGTGGGGTTCCGACCCACAACCCTGTGGTTCAGATTCTCATGCTCTGCACGTGCTGCGGAGAGGCTTGTCAGCCTGCGAATGTAGCCCATTTGGAGAAGGAAAACAGTGGTCCTAAACCTCCGCAGCCATGTGGGATATCTTGGGGAGAAGAAAAGGCTGATGACCTATCCCCCCCCCACTACTAATTGACCAACTCACTACCCACCCCCCAAAAAGTGCTGTTTAAGATTTTGAAGTCACTGTTTTTATCTTGTGTTTTTATTTGTGAACTTCCCTGAAATCTGTGTATGAAGGGTGGTATACAGATTTAAAAATAAAATCTTTTTTGAAGACGGCATTTCTAATTTATCATTCCCAAGTTGTAATGGTGTTCAAAATAATATTAATAACATGATTATTACCCTGGCACAAATGTTATGTTCTGGTTCTGATTAGTGGGTGTATGCTGGGCTACTCTAGATACAGTAAGCCCACAATTTACATTCATTTAACTTGTGTGCATTCAGCTTCAGGCAGGTGGCAAAATTTTTTAAAAGGGGCAGAGGGGGGCGAGGTTCCAGGAAAATGACTTTGGCAATCCGACCCACCATTGAACCCAATGGGTTTTAACTACGTTATTTAGGAAAGAGTGTCAGTTGTGGGCTTGCTGTATGATTGGTTTGAGTTCCACTGTTGTTAAAGGCCACAAAAAATAATATGTGGAAAAGGAGATGTGATCTTTTAATGGAAATTAAGATGTAACTACAATAATGCTGTCATGACTTGGGGATACTGAATTATCATTTCCATAATTGGGGCCTTTACAGTGGTACCTCGGGTTAAGTACTTAATTCGTTCCAGAGGTCCATTCTTAACCTGAAGCACCACTTTAGCTAATGGGGCCTCCTGCTGCTGCCGTGCTGCGATTTCTGTTCTCATCCTGAAGCAAAGTTCTTAAGCTGAAGCACGATTTCTGGGTTAGCGGAGTCTGTAACCTGAAGCGTATGTAACCTGAAGCGTATGTAACCCGAGGTACCACTGTATTTGAAAGATTATTTAAAAACTTGGAAAGTTTCTTATGTACTAAACACTGATTAAAGAGCTGTTGAATATGATAATGGAAAATTCACATCATTGAATATAATAAAAACTATATTACTAAGACTCCCAAATCCCACCCCGTTCTTAAGAATAGATAGAACAGGAGATTTTACCATACCCTACTGGTTTTAAATTGCCAGGCATTTCAAACTGATTGATCTTAGGCGTAAGCTAAGTCCAGTGGGACAAACTCCACGTGCATGGGGCTGTAGATTCACTCAGTGGCAAATAATTAGTCTTCTCTTTTTGTTGTTGGAATGCTTTTGTATGAACATTTGGAAGATGCTAATTGTTTTGATGGCCAGTGTGTTTGTGAAGTAGAAGATTATTGCATACTGTCTGTGTGTTCAGCTACACAATAGAACCCATTGCAGGATTCTTGTCAGTGACAGAAAGTCCAGCAAGCATCAGATCTTGCCTTTACAGAAACAATGGTCTCAAGTACAGTGCTTTACTTGGTTCCATAAAAAAGAAATAGCAACCAATCATATGTATGGCAGACAGTAAAAAGGCCTAGATGCAGTAGGTGTAGGAGCTAAATTCAATTTTTCCTGTCTGTACAACTCTATACTGGGTTCTGTTTCTTGGTCACACCAGAGCATGACTGAGTATTGGGACCTGGCATGTGTATTTATTTATCTGACTGATCGCTCTAAATAAACTCTCCTTGTTTTGCTTTTAAGGTGTTTGTGGCCTTTCAATCTATGCTTATTGTGCTAGTGGGAGCAGTGCCAGAATATCATCTCGACCTGGAGGAGAGTCAAACTAGTACTAGTAGGGAGGCTCTTGCAAAACACGTCAGGTTTACCAGCAACTTCACATCCATAGCAACAGAGGCAAGTATATTTTGCTGCTGTTTCTTAGCATTCTTTTCTATTTTTTAGGTTTCTTATTTTGCCCATATGGCTTCAATATAGGATGCTGCCTCTTAAAACCTTGGAGGAAAAGAACAGGTTAGGCTTGTGTGTATGTTGCAATTCTTTTTTAAATGAGAACATGGAATTCACTGCTAAAGAAAAAGTCACTTGAACTAGTACTCTTATCTTTAGTGTTTCATAGTTCTAATATTTCTCCTTATGCCGTTCAACGTGTAAGTACTACTCCCCTGAGTAAAAATAATTTGTTAATTCTAATTCTTCAAGGCTTAGAATTTACTACAGCATGATCTGAATCCTTTTATAATGAAAGTGTCATAGTGTAACTTACACCACATATTTACATTTATTTATTTTAAAAGTCTCACAAACCTAATTATTCTGTTTAATGCACAGTCAAATACTGCTGTGGGCATTTTGAGCGTCTTTTGCTGTTGGATCTCTTCTCTTTTGTCATCTGTATTTTTTAGGATCCAAAGAATTTTGCATCTTCTTTCATGTGTCCCAGGGTACTTTGAGTTTATAGTACTTAAACAGCAGTGCTCCTGCTCCTGCCACTGGCAACCTGGCTTATGGAACAGATGAGTTTCAGAAGTAGTTTGTAATATGTCTGGCCACAGTTATCCATGTCTAGGTGACTTCTCAGTTTGACTACTGCAATGCACTTTACATGGGGCTGTCGTGGAAGACTGCAGCTAATGAAGAACACTATGGCTAGACTCCCAGCTGGGACCAGGTGCAGAGATCACATTTCAGCTGTACTAAAACAACACTGCTGCTCAGTTTCTGAGCTCAATTCAAAGTCCTAGTCTTATTCATGAAAACCTCAGCATATTGGAACCTGAATACCTATTTCATTACTTCCTCCCACATCGGCTGAGATTGTCATCTGAGGCTTTTCTCCAGTGCTGCCATTATGGGCAGCAGGTAGTGGTCAGGATGAGAGAATCTTTCAGTGTGGTCTCATCACCTTTGGAATGCTCTCTCCAGGTACCCAGGCACCCTCAAAAGTATTATTTCAGCATCAGGCAAAAAACACACATTTATGTTGAGAGCCACTATAGTTTAAACATAGAGCAGTTTTAACCTTACTGCCAATTTAAAAAGCAGTAAAGTTAAGGCAGTAAAATGGAGGCAATTTTCGTTCATATGTATTGTTCTGTTTTCTTTTTAAGAAGGCTCCGTTCAGTGGAAGGGAAGGTTGCTTCTAGCTGGATGTCTCTGGGAAGAGCATTCTCTAAAGTGGATATCACTGTAGAAAAATCTCTGTTCCACGTTGCTTTTAAATTGTGCCTCCACAAAGGAAGATCCACAGAGGAAGGCACCAGCTCTCAGAGAATGTGGCCCCACACACAGTGCTCTTGATGGCACCTGTTATTTTGTTTTTGTTTGTTTTAAGGTTCAAGAGATACAGGATGGTGATACCTACATTGCATTACCATATTTTTCGGCCCATAGGGCGCACCTAGTTTTTTTTGGGGGGGAAATAAAGAAAAAAAATTATTTTCCCCCCAGGCGCGGGGCTGGGGCAGGGGAAGCCAGAGCTTTCCCCGACCACAGCCCCCAGAACAGGCAGCTTTCCACAAGCCGTGGGAGAGCTGCGCGAAGCCTGAAGCCTGAGGGGCACTGAGCTCAGTGCGCCCCCAGGCTTCGGGGTGCAGGCAGCTCTCCGCAAGCCGTGGGAGGGCTGCGCGAAGTTGCGACTTCACGCAGCCCTCCCATGGCTTGCAGAGAGCTGCGCGAAGCCCGGATCCTGGGGGACGCTAAGCTCAGCGCGCCCCCAGGCTTTGGGGTGCAGGCAGCTCTCCACAAGCCGTGGGAGAGCTGCGCGAAGCTCGGAGCCTAGGGGGCGCTGAGCTCAGCGCGCCCCCAGGCTTCAGGATGCAGGCAGCTCTCCACAACGCACCTACCCCTCTCGCTCTCCAGGCTTCAGCGAAAGCCTGCATTCGCCCCATAGGACGCACACACATTTCCCCTCCAAAAATGAAGGGGAAATGTGTGTGCGTCCTATAGGGCCAAAAATATGGTAATCACAGTTGACTTCAAATATCATCTAGAACATTTAAGAATAGGTTCGTGCTCCACAGGTACATGTTTCCTACTAAAGAGGGAAACTTTTTTTAAAAAAAGCAAAAATGATTTTATATCCTTGCTTGTTTCATTTTTGCTGAATAAAAATTAGACTTTTTGAACCACTCCTGCTGCCCAATAAAAGAAGGTTAGTAGTAATCACTTGATTTTACAAAAGAACAAGAAGGGGGGGAGAGAGCCTTTTGCTAGAATCATCATGTTGGTAACATAGAAAGTTAAACAAAAGTTGGAACATGCATACTGCTTCTCCCTTAGGAACAATCTGGTCTGTTTGCCCAGCAGGAAATTAGTAGATTGGTTAATAAGCGGAGTCTGTATTCAGTCTGGAAGTCTGCAAGCTGTTTCTACAACATGCAATTCTTTTAGCTCTGGTTCTATTACCAGCATTACCATTGTGCTTCACCACTGATAATTATCACTGTTTTTAGGGTAAATGCAATAAGGATTATTACAAAAACCCCTGGGAGCCGCTGCCAGGCAGTGTAGTAGGCAATTCAGAGCTACTTGGACTAAAAGTCTGACTTGGTATAAGGCAGCCTCCTATGTCTGTGCTCTTTTTGTGTCTCAGGGTGTGGTCTGAAGGCACATAAGTCTACCACCTTGCTGAAGCTAAGCAGGTCTAGGTCTGGTCAGTGCCTGGATGGGTGACCACCTCGGGACCACATGTTCGCTGCCTTGAGTTCCGTGGCAGAAGAGAGGCAGGAAATAAATGTAAGGAAATAACATTAATAAAGCAGTGATGAAAAGCTATGGCTATAGAGGTTGCATTTTTATCACCTCAGAATTGTATGTGAGAAAGTGATACTGTCAGATAGTTTCTCTGGCCCTGGCTTAGTGCTCTCTAGTGCACCTTTAGATTATTTTTAGACTTATTATTTCTCTTGCTACTTGTTAGCAGTGCTTCCCTGCCTCTATGTGCATCTCTTTCAAACATTGTTCGAGGCAGCATTTACATATTTGAAAGGGCTTATATAAAGCATGGGATTGGGTGTGTGCAAAGCATTTGCTCATCCAGAGTTCCATGTGCCTAGCCTGATTTCAATGTTTAAGAATCATTTAAATTATTTTCTAGCCCTTATCCATGTGTCACTTGCATGCTACTGATTTGTGTCCATCAGGGAAGATGTACACATATGTACTAGCTGTTTCTATAAAGGGTGGTGCTCAGGTTATGAACCCTTTAAACATGGAACTAGGCTGCTTGAAACCCTTATGGGAACCAGCATTTTGTTTAAATTTGGGCCCATCATTGAAAGAGATGTCACACAATTAGTATCTTCCAAGTAGCCTCATGTTGGTGTTCTTAGTATTTAAATTGATTTGTAAGCACATGCAAACATGGATACATTTTCTGCTTTCCTTTTTACTACAGTACACTCAAGTGTTTGTGCTCTCTAGCCTTAAACAGTAGCCAGCGTAGTGCCTTCCAGATGTTGTTGGACTCTAGTTTCCCTCAGCCCCAGCCAGCATGACCAATGGCCAGTGATGATGGGAGTTGCAGTCTAACAACATCTATATGGAACCACACTAGCTACATTACATTGCATTCTGGAGAATTGAAATGGTGGGAGCAAGAAGTTGCTCAGTGATTTATAACATAATAAAATTCCTGCTTTTGCAGATGTATGCATGGAAGTGCTTGTGATTATTTTGAGCGGTGTACCTCTGTGTTCTGGTTAAAATCACCCCTGGAATAATCATATAATAATCTGCACATAAATCCTGATAGTTAAACATCCATTCTTCATAAACTAGATGTTCTTGGTCATGTCAAAACTTCTGTTAGATCTTAGCCAGATGGCTTAGTTGGTAGAGCATGAGACTCTTAATTTCAGGGTCCTGAGTTCAAGCCCCACGTTGGGCAAAAGTTTCCTGCATTGCAGGGGTTGGACTGGATGACCCTCGTGGTCCCTTCCAGTTCTGTGATTCTGGAACTTGCCAAAGGCTTGAAGGTATGATGGGCTCACAAAGTATATTAAAATTATATTGGTGTATGTTTTTCTCATTTCAAAACTATTATAAAAATAGGCATGATAAAGCTTGATAAATGTAATATTATGTCAGTCTTTGAAAACTGGCTCTTGTATCGCTTTGGTAAATGTTTTAATGTTTTAATGTTTGGGTGTGGGTGTGTCACACTTAAGATTTGTATTTGAATTTTGTGCATTTATAAACTGAGTGAGAGCCAAACATGTAGGTAAGAACTACAGATGTAATAAGAAAAAAATGTGAGGTACAGAAACCAAACTTTTAAGAAATGTCAATGTAGATTAATAAAATGCTGGACCTGTTCTTAGCATCACTCTTAATTTCAATATTTTATCCAACTGCATTTTCATTTCTTATAACGGTGGTTCCTGTAGCTCATCTCACCTTCCTGCTTGGATTAACACCCAATTGTATGGTGTTGTTTGTTTTTGTACTTGTACTGATCACTAACCTACATATCAAGGACTTCATCAGAAGCTCTAAATCTGTAGCTTCCTAGAATTACATTGAAATATGAGGGCCAGCTGTTTAAACAAGGAGCCGTTATGAATTCAGCTCGATATTTTGCTAGTTACCATAGTAACCAATGTCAGATTGCAGTTCTTTCCTACGCAAAACTCCAAAATGTATTCCAGACCAGAGAGCTCCTCTATGTCCCTAATGGTCTGCGATGGATATGCTTCTGTGCTCTCTTCTTGAGATGACTTCTGAACTTGGGGGTTGTAGAAGGCATTTTACTGTTCCCATTGTGCAATTCTACCATAGTCCTTTTTCATTCACAGCCAGGCAGTTTTGCATGCCATGTGGGTATTAAGTAGCCTCCTGTAGAAAACCAGCATATAATAGGAAATGCATTGTAAACCAATGCTTGGGAAGTATAGTGCACCAACAATTTACCTTTAAACTTCAAATCTTATGTGGGAAGGTAGAATAAATTTATGTTCCATGTGCCAGAATATGGGTCTTGTCTGTTTTCTGTAAAGTGGGAGAAAATTTTAAAGTGCAGTTTAGGTTGGCATGAGGGATCCCTGCCTCTTTCATTTGGTAGATGTTACTTTAGCCTGACTGGGAGTTTAATGAATCGGGAGCAGCAGTTTCAGGAGTATGTAAGCAAGTATGTATGTATGCAAGCAAGCAAGCAAGCAAGCTAGCAAGAAGAGAAAGGATTCAGCAGTCACTTCCCAACCAATCTCCTGGCTACATTGGAAATGGCAGCAACTTGTTTCTGACTAACAGGCCTGTTGCCATTACACTAGTTTCTGACTAGTGGACCTGTTGAGATTAGATAACTTATCACTGGTTTGTTACTATGTTTTAACTGAAAAGAGTCCTTTTTTGTTTTTAACAGTGGTATTTAATCAGACATGAAGCATATAAGGTGAGCCTGGCAGCATCCTTGTACTTTGCTGGGTTGCTTATTGGAAATATATTGTTTGGTCAACTGTCAGATAAACTGGGCAGGAAGCCTGTGTATCTAACAGGTAAGATGATATGGAAAACTGTGTATCTGGCACAGTCTTTTGGTTGTTTCAAATTTGCGAGTTAATATCAACTAGGGGTTTTTTTTAGATTTAAGTGATTCATACTGATGGTGTGTGAGTGCCTTATTTGTGTGTGTATACATTTATACACACACATTATATTTCAGGATTGTTTCAGAATCAGTAAACAAAATTATGAAATTACAAAATAAAATTACGCTGTAATACCAGATGCACTTAACTAGGGAGAAATCCCCATTGGATGCTATGGGGCTTAACCTCTAAGCCAGCAGTCGCCAGCCTTTTTGGGTCTGGAGCACACTTTCCAGAAGCTGCCAAGGGCACCACTCACAAAATGACTGCCAGCTCCAAAAGAATAGAAATAAAAATGAGATGGAAACATAAAACATCAGCTGAGCAGCTCAAGAAAGCCCTGCTGCTGCTCCAGCTCATGTGAGATGGAGGGGAAGTGGGACTTACTCAGCTGATGTGCGGGGATGTTTCCCCATGCATCAGCTGAGCAGCCTCAAGCCTCAGTAGCTGCTGCTTTCCAGTACATCAGCTGTTAACCAGGAGGTTGAAGAGCCTCAGCAAAGTTCTGCTGTGCCTCCAGCTTGTGAGGAGACCCTCCCAACAACAACTATGGAACAGTCCTTGCTGTAGAGCATTCAGAAGAAGCAAATAAAAATAAAGGGTTGCCGTATCCTGCCTCCCAATATTCAGCTGAGGCCCCTCTCCTGCAGCTGCCTGATCCATGGGACCAACAGGCAGCAAAACAAGTGACAGGTGATTTCCACACTTCCTCTACTTCAGCCCAGATTTGAAAGCCTCTGAAGTAGCTGCCTGTTGAATGCTTCACATAGCTGTGAGGCAGCAAAACAGACAAATAGAAAAATAGAGCAGCAAGTGTGTGGATCTAAGGCCTAGAAAATAAGAAACAGGCAAAGTGCATTAAAGGGAAAGAGGAGCTCTGTAGGACACATGGATTCCTGCTGCCTGGTATCCAAACAACTCACTCATCAATCACAACTCTGATTTCACAGGAAGGAGCAGCCAGGCTTCATAATTTTCTTTCAGGGGGAATGAGGGCTAGAAACTTCTCCTTTTTTTAATGAATGCTCAGTCAGGTGCCAGGTTGGCAGCCCTCTGCTCCAAGTAAACATGCACAGAATTGCAGTGTTGTCTTGTAGAAGGAGCATTCATAGATTTCCATTTGGACAACTTTGACATTTTAGATATTGCTAACACATTTGCAAGTAACTGATACATTTGTGTCCATACTAAAATAACTTAGTAGGGAGACTTTGGGGTTAAGTGGTAGCTACATCCTCTTATAAATATAGCATATTTGATTATTTCTAAACAATAAATCTTAATTTGGGGTGCTGTCAACTTATGTGTGTATGCATAATTTGTCTCTTGATGTTTTAAGATACTAGAAGTACAGTATGATCTATTTCAGTGGAGCTAAGTTTTC
This sequence comes from Podarcis raffonei, assembly GCF_027172205.1. Lineage (NCBI taxonomy): Eukaryota > Metazoa > Chordata > Lepidosauria > Squamata > Lacertidae > Podarcis > Podarcis raffonei. Next base: position 29,113,167 of record NC_070606.1, read on the forward strand.
ACCTAAGGTGGGGGGGGACTTATTAATTCTCCTTTCACCTTATTTTTTCTTCATTGAAAGCTGCAATCCTATACATACTCAATGGGACTTACTTCTTAGTAGACATATGTAAGATTGCACCACAAAACTAATATTTTTTTTTACCCATTATATGTTTTGTGCAGGTCTTTTCTTAGATGTCATTTTTGGGTATGTTTCAGCATTTGCTCCAAACTATGACATTTTTGCAATGTCGCGCTTTTTCGTTGGAATTACAAATGGTGGTATGTCTCTAGTGTCTTTTGTTTTGACACAAGAATATGTAGGAAAATCCTTTTGGGCACTGACAGGTAAGAGATGAGAATTTGATTCAGTCTGCTAAAAAAAAATGCAGTTCCTAAAATTCTGGAAATAATGGCTATGACTAGCTTAGATTTATTAATTTCAGTGCATCTATTTAGGTGGATACAACACTGAATTTGTTCAGTCAACTAATTGTTTTTTATGACAGACCTTTTTTCTTTACAATACAATAGATATTTTGCTTCTTTGCTTTCAGTACTCCTAATTCTATTGCTCAAAACTTAAGCACTGGCAGAAGCACATTCCCACTCTCCCTCCCCCAACATAAATTTCTGCTGTGGGTTTCTTTTTCTTTTTTCTCCCTCCACCCAGTCTTCCTTCTTCAAGTAATGATTCTCAGTGTTTGAATGAGACTTTCCTGCCCCTTAAACCACACATGACGTTAAATTTGTGACTTGGGGGAGACTGAGCAACTCTTAATTCCTCACACCCCCATTTTGGTTGTCAGCAGGAAACTTAGAGCAGTCAGGGAAGCCTTTATGACCTTTTCATTTTCATTATTGAATGTTGTCCTGCCTGTGACAGTTAGGCATTGCATAGAATCATTTTAAAATGTTATCCTCAGGCAGGATCATAATCCAGACACTCTTGTTTAGCACCACTGAACTAACTGTATGTCAGAAGGCTAGTTTATCACCGGGGACAAATGATAACTTGTCCTTTGCAAAGAATGGGCTTTCATAGATCCAACACAGCAGCTAGACTTCAGTGCTTTTCTCTGTGTATTTCTCTTTCCAGTGGAATTTGCCCAAACCCTCCAGCCCCTATAGGCTTTCTGTCCTTGTCCCATTATCATCATGTGGAGGGAACAGCATTCACTTGCCCCGTGCCTGCTGTTACATCCTCATTTCCACCAATCATCAACTTCAGCAGGAGTCTGAAGACGGGAGCCTGCTCTACATGTTTAGGCCTCCCCATGTCATTATAAACCCTTCAGGATCAGAATTCTGAATGGTGCAGCAAGCCTACATGTGTAGAGAACGCTTCCCACTTCAGACCTCCCTGCCATTGATCATTGCCTTTCACAACTGTGCTGATGATGTGTCATGACAGCAGCATCTGAGACTGTAAGCTACAGGTTTTGAACTGCAGTTGTGAACTGATCTTATTGGTAACTAGTGCAATTGATAATACATAAAATAGATTGCCAAGCTTTTTGTTAATCCACAATTCCCTTGACGGACAGATCCTTTAGAAAATTCTGAAAGTCCAAGTAGCATATAGATTAAGGTTGCAGTCTTTGTAATGTGGCGACTCGCTGCACAATCTTAAGCATGTTTACTTGGAACAAGGTTCCATTGTCTTTAGAGGTGTTTAATGTAAGGGTGCCTAAGATTGCAGTCTTCGAGTAAAGTGTATTGAAATTGGTAGGATTCTCCCTTCCCCCTCCCAAATAAATAAATAGTTCAGTTTGAAATGTTAATACTTTTGAAAATTGCATTTGGCCCATTACCTACATAATTAATGTAGTTCCCATTTCTATTCTGGGTTATATTTCAGATTACGCTGAGATACATCAGTTACAACATTTTCTTGCCAGTGTGGTATAGTGGTTAGGAGCAATGGACTCGTAATCTGGTAAATGGGGTTCACTTCCCTGCTCCTCCACATGCAGCTGCTGGGTGACGTTGGGCTAGTCACACTTCTCTGAAGTCTCTCAGCCTCACTCACCTCACAGAGTGTTTGCTGTAGGGGAGGAAGGGAAAGGAGAATGTTAGCTGCTTTGAGACTCCTTAGGGTAGTGATAAAGCGGGATATCAAATCCAAACTCTTCTCTTCATCTTTTTTTCAGTTCACGTCTGCTGTTTGTTTTTCATTTTTCTCACTTTAGATCCTTGGATTTCAAAAAAGTATTCTTAAACAATTGGGATCTAATTTCTTAAAGTAAGTTTGCTGTGGCTTGCTAGCTTGCCTAAGATTCAAGAAGGTTAGAGTATGTAGTTAAGATAGTTTTATTGTACTTGATTCAAATACTAAATTTTATTTCCTAAATGTTTGAGTTGGTTTTCAATTGGCAAAGTCCACAAAGGTGTTTCAGGTCTTTTAGCTTATAGGCTCAAACATGCATAAAGTAATTAAACAGTGTTGGACTTCTCATGAGTAAGGGTTTATGAATTATGGTCTTATTATACAGACATGTAGAAAAAATCTGCTCCTTTTCCCTTATGGGGCATCCAAGAGCCCGCACAGAGACCTTAAGTGGGTTCCCTATTGGTAGGAGAAAATAACAGAGGCCAACCAGAGAATATTGAGAAGCAAAGCAGCTAGTAAGCCTGCAACAGGGTGCTCACTCACCACATGCAGGAGGGAGGAGGGACCCAGAACAATGGTGCGCAAGCCCTTATATAGACTTTTGAAATTGCCCACCCTGTAGCTCAAGACCACCCCAAAAAACTTCGTACATACATCACAGAAGGAGGCAGTCTATAACAGAAATCCTGTCTGCCAGGATACCTAACAATGGCCAGCGATTGCTTACTTGGGCAGCCAGACCATTCTTTTGTGATGGTAAATACTTTTATTCCTGAATTAATAGGCTCGCCCTATTAATACACAAAGATGCCCTAAAGACAGGTAAGCAGAAGACAATAGAGAGGCTTTCCCATTTCCTTCCTCCTTGCAGAGAAACATTTGAGGTCAATTTGGGAGAGTCAAAATGGTTTCAGGATTGCTCTCCTGTACTATTTCAGACATGTGGTTTATATACTTATGTATATAAGAATGTATATTAGAATCCACTTTCTTTGTTCTTGACTCAAATTCGCTGTTATCATTCACAATAATCCTTTTATCTGACTCCACTATTCTTTCCAACTGCCAGCCTGAAATTTAACTGCCACTTTGTTGTATGTCAGTTATGTGTACCCATATAATCTGTTGTGATGAATTTCATTGATTCAACTGTATACTTACTTTTGGGTCACCCTGTATGTATACTTTCTATGTGGAGAGACTTATAGCCATAGTTAATGAAACCTCTTGCTTTTTTTCTATTTTCAGGCTCATTAACAAATTTGACATTTGCGGTTGGCATAGCAATTTATGCATTATTGGGTTATTACATAAGAGAGTGGCGTTTCCTTGCCTTCGTATCCAATTCTCCAGGACTTTTCTTTCTCCTTCTCTCTTTGTAAGTAATGTTTTGAGTATGTTATATAACTTGCAAACCAGAAATAAAGTACTATTACTGGAGAGCAGACTAGTAAAGGTAGAATTTTGAAATGACTTGTGTTCTAAGTAAAATAAGTTAGAGGAACTTGGGGGATTTCTGTTTTGCTGTTGATAATCAAATGCTTATGGAACAATATAATCAGAAGAAAAATCCAGTTGGTTGTGATTCTCACAAACACCCCTTTGTATGCATGGAAGTCAAGGTTGGCAGTGTTTGCACATGCAGTATAGCTTTATTAGAATTGGATGATTGAACAGTTTTTGTACTTTTACAGATTCATGAAAATAATTTATATATATGACCATAATGGGTGGATATATAAATAATGTTGTGGCTTTGCTAATTTGGGAGCCAGAGAACTGGAAGTAATCTTGTTTGTTGTCATTCTGCACCAGGATGGTTAAAATATTTTGATAAATTTGGCTAATCTCACAGTGGTTTGCAGATTCATAAATTTAAAAGACTGCAGATCACTAGCATACACTATTTTTACCTCCTTTCTGATAGATTTTGTCAAGCTTTGAAAGGCTAGTAATATATGATGATCTAATGAAAAGACAGTTGTGTTAATATACAGATTTTAAAAACCCCAAAATAATTATCCATGGCATCTCGGTTTGAATGTTTCTCTTTACAGCATGCTTCCAGAATCACCAAGATGGTTATACTCCCAAGGGAAGACAACAGAAGCAGAGAATGTGCTGCAATACATAGCCCTTGGTAATGGGAAAGAAAGACTGTCTGTGAAACTGAAGCAATGCACAGGAGCAGTAAAAAAGGATGATTCAGCTTCTGGTGTCCGAAGCCTCATTAAGCATCCAGTCCTTCGGTGGCGCACTGTCATCTTGATGTATATTTGGTAATTAATAAAAAGAGCTTCTCAGGGTACATGAATTAGTTGCACATACAAAATAGCAAACTTTGGGCTGTCTGAAAAAATGTTATTCTGTTGATGCCTCATTGGAACAACTTCAAAATTACCTGATGTTTCCAAACGTAGATAAATATTTGGAAAGAGCCATGAGTTTTTCTGAGTCGTGAGGCATTATTTTTTTGATTCTGCCTCTTCTGCCCCCAGAGCAGAGTTGAAGTTTTTGTTTCTTTTTCTAAGTTTCATACCTTCTGTGGTATAATGCTTAAAGAGATAATCATTATAAGAAGTATAATAACAGAACTATTATGAATTCCATTTAGAAGTGTGTATGAATATGTGTCTAGGGGGATTTAAGAGCACAAGGTCCATTTTTTTAAAAAAAGCAAATTTATTTTTTAAGGGTATCGCTCCACAAAGAAGGTTACAACTGAAATAACTACTATACAGTATTCATTATTTCTTGATGGACTGTTTCATATGAGTTGGCTTTGTTTTATTACTGTAGGTTTGGGGTCTCCCTAAAGTCTTTTGTACTAAAGATTATACTGGATGTTGATACAGTCAGAACCAGGTGCAAAATAATCACTTGCGGTGGACATGCAGAGAAATTTTCTTTCTCTAGTTCTTTTTAGGGATTGAGAAAGAGAAGAAGTTGAGCTGCCTCTATTCTAATTTGATTTTGATCTTTCTGTATCTAGTTGAAATGAAGGCTGGTGTGATTGAGGTTTTGATGGTTTCAACAGAATCCTAATCCAGTTGTCTAAATTTGTTGTTTATGGCACAATTACCTTATTGGTGTATTTGAAATGCACTTGAACAGGAATTGCACCACAAATGGTAAAATAACATAAAATAACGTAATCGGACAACTAGCAAAATCTCAGGTGGAGTTCTGTTTTGGTCCTTGCTGTTATAACTTGTACATGTAGCATTGTTGTATGCTTCCTTCTGTTGTGTACATATTCTTTATATAGTACAAAGATAAATGTTACTGTTGCATACATCACTGACCTTTGAGGATCTGCATTAGCTGATCAACCTTTAATTGATACATTTAGGTATGTGTGCAGCCTTGTCTATTACGGCTTAACGCTGAATGCTGGAGAATGGGGAGGAAACCTATATCTAAATGTGGCTCTTTCTGGCCTGGTAGAAGTTCCAGCATTTCCACTCTGCATGTTCTTCATTGAAAAATCATGGTAAGATTTATTTATTTATTTCCGCCCTTTGGCATCTTTGGCTTTCCTTTACTTGTATAGTTGACCCTTAACAGAAAATATAATATCATTTCAAATAATCAAATTGTAAAATACATTTTTGCAGAGATTTCAGCCTGAGCTTCTGCTACATTTTCTCTTTAGGTCAGGAAGACGTAAAAGTACAACTGCTTTCCTGATATTTTCAGGCCTTGCCTGTATATTCACCATGTTCCTACCAGAAAATAGAGGTGGTGAGTATATGTCCTTTTCTAAGTAAACATTACACACACAGAATTCATCTCATCAAAAGGCATGAAAGCAAGTGCATGCAGTGTTTTAATGCCAAAGAATAACTTTTGTAAAAGAGAACTTCTGACACAAGCTAGAAGCTGCCACTTGAACTTAAATACAAATGTTCTTGAAACAATTTCCTTGTTTTCAGTGGAATCTTCTCCAAATGTGGCCAAATCAGAACTTTGCCTTTGTGTGTCATTTTACTTAATGGGGGAAGGTGGAGCTCATAATGGTAACACATTTCTTTCAAACTCTGTTTTAGGATTTTTATTCAGTCCCAACATCTTAGCTTTATATGGGAAATTGACTGTAAGTGCTGCTTTCAACATCGTATATATTTACACTTCAGAACTCTACCCAACAGTAGTGAGGTAAACAATTTTCTTTTTGTATTTTTTAATAAAATGTTGGTTTCAAATCCCATACGATTCTCATATACCAAGAGCAATAATGCGCAAAGAAATGAAACCTCATCGGCAAGTGCATTCAGCTTACAAGCTACAGGTGTGCCAGCATTAGCATTGCTGTTTCTGAGTTACATATTTAGAAGGTTGAATGTTTTAAATCATGGAGATTTCTCCACATTTCAAGTCTTTCTGGGACAAAATGATTCATATATACAGTGGTACCTCGGTTACATATGCTTCAGGTTACAGACTCTGCTAACCCAGAAATAGTGCTTCAGGTTAAGAACAGAAATCATGCTCCGGCGGCACAGCGGCAGCAGGAGGCCCCATTAGCTAAAGTGGTGCTTCAGGTTAAGAACAGTTTCAGGTTAAGTACAGACCTCCGGAACAAATTAAGTACTTAACCCGAGGTACCACTCTACTGCTTTTTAAGGAAGAGGATCCCTTATGTGATCAGCTAATCGCATTTGAAACAATGTTGCATGCTTGAATACATTTCTCTGCTTAAACATTTGTATTGTTACCGGCCACCCCAGTCCCTGCCAAGGCATGCCTGGGATTCCTTTAGAGAATTGAAGATGTGGTGGAGGTTGTCAGAGCTTTAAGAAGTATGATTTATTCATGTATTTACACCTGAGTTTGGATGGAGGGAGTCCAGATCTTATAGCATTGTCATCTCAAGAGGGACTTGTTCCCCACAACAGTGCAGCACTGGAATCCAAGACATCTCTCCCAGCCTCTCTTCAGCCAGCTTGCCCAAGGTGGATCTCTTCCTCTTTCCAGTACACTTTAGCAATCTCTGTCTGCCCAGGACCAAGGATTCCTCTTAGATGGGCCATCAACACCTTTTCTCATGTTAATGGATTTGTTCTTCGCTAGCAGGGCTGGTTTGCATAAACCAGGGGTCGGCAACCTAAGGCCCATGGGCCACAAGTGGCCCACGGGGGTTGTTTAACTGGCCCACGAACCGCCCCTGAACCAAGCCACCTGCCCGGTGACTCCCCATGCGGGCGCCAGAAATCGCAGGCATGAGAGATCTGGCCCACAGAGGGCTCTGCTGGAGTGAACCAGCCCAGGCAAGGTAAACCTTGCCAACCCCTGGCATAAGCCAACCCAGGGAATCCTTGTCTGGCACAGCTTGTTATTTTCATTCATACCCCAAATAATCAAAATCCTACCACTTAGGAATTTCCAGGGTTTAGGGGGGTCCCACCCCAAATCTATAACATTATCATTTAGTAAAAATATGCTTTACAAACTATGGAGAAATTTAAAAATGGTGTTTTATCACCACCTAGTGGTAAGATGCCATTTTCTAAAATTCACCTTGCCTTCTTCCAGGTTACACAGTATGATAATTAGGAAGTCAATTGTATAGAAACTAATATAACAAGATATCTAGTATTGTATTACATTGTAATTTTTTTGTATGGGGGTAAAGATTACATGATTATTTCAGCACAACAATCTTGTTATGCATAAACTGTTTAACAAAATTAAAAGGTTTCAGTGTTGATCCTCTCTTCGCAGGCAAATATTTTGCAGATACTTAACACAAATTCTTTTTTTAAAACAGAAATGCTGGCTTAGGTGTATGTTCAATGACTTGTAGATTTGGTGGTATTTTGGCTCCATTTGTCCCTTCTCTGGTAAGTAATACGACCTTACTTCCCTCCATTATATTGCATTATACAAACACAAACACGCGCACGCACGCACACACACACACACACAATATTTAGCACTAAATGAAGCAGGGATACATATGCTATAGTTAACCATGGCCATAGCTGATGTGATCATACTCTTGCAGTTTCCTAGTAAATGGTGTGTTGCTTTCTATGGACTGAAAATATTTTAACACATTCCATTTTCTTCAGCAGAAGTAGAATATAACTGTCTTCAACAACAGTTCTTTAACACGTCAAAAAGGTACACAGTTGTATCCAACTAAGTTATACACACTGTAGATCAATTGAAATTAAGAAACCATGTTAACCACAGCTGTAAATTTTAGTAGGTCTACTCTGAGTAGGATTAGCATTGGATACAACCCATTGATAACAGGTCTTAAAGTGAGCTGTCATTGAATTATTATTATTATTATTATTATTATTATTATTATTATTATTATATAACCTATGGGGATCTGTATATATGCAAATATATTTTTTCAAATGTCTGTCTTGGGAATATGCATATGAACTGAGTGGGTAATAGATTTGTTGGTGTTTGTTCTTCAGTAACTTGTGTAAGTGTGTGTGTATCAATTATGAATTTATTACTAATTTCTTCTAGAAATCCCTTGGCCCATCTGTACCATTTGTGGTCTTTGGAATCAGTGGATTGTCAGCTGGTTTCCTTACTCTTCTACTACCAGAAACTGTGAATAAACCCATTGCAGAGACCATTGATGATTTGCAGACACCTACCTACCAAATACTTAAAAACAAAAAGGCAGAGTAAAAATGATTTTTTTAAAAATTTCTGAAGTAACCTCTGTCCCTATTAGAATCTAGGCAGTCTCTAATTTATTTGAAATCTGAGAGTATTTTCCCCCTCTTTCTCCTTATTTCTCAAATGTACATACTTAATATCTTTTTTCAATGTCTAATGAGAAAGAATTCTCCAAATGTTGGATGTAATCTGTTTTTTATTTGTATATAGGAAATGATGTTCTTAGCAGAGTTTCTGTGTTATCTCATTCACTCGTCTCCTTGCTTGCTTTTACTTAGTCATGCTGTTACTGATAGGCTATTTAATGTGTGGTATCAGGAAGAGCTCCTGGTTTCATATTTCTCATTCCATCATTATGGAAGCCATCTGGAATATTTTCCTATAGCAACAGACATATGGCAAATAAAACTATGGAAATGGTTGTCTTAGTTTTGTCTGTTTTAGTGGTTGTCATAGATAAGTTTCAGCAAAATTGCCATGGCCACTTTAAAAAGAAATTCTGATCCCATAATAGCAGTGGCATTTGGGAATTATGGTTATTTAATGTAAACTCTTTAAATCTATAGAACATTTCAAAGTATTCAGTCAAGGTTTTCAAATGAGAGAAAAGTTTGTCATTTCAGAGGAAATGAACATTTTTGTGAAGATATTTTAAAAAATTTTGGTTGATGTAAAATATACAGTTGCTAATTCTTAAAGAACATGCATTACACAAATAAATTATTTCTATTTGACATATGTAGCTATTAGCTGTGGCAAAATTTGTCTGGTAACCTCTTCAGTACAGTCGTACCTTGGAAGTCGAACGGAATCCATTCCAGAAATCTGTTCAACTTCCAAAACTTTTGGAAACCAAAGTGCGGCTTCTGATTGGCAGTAGGAAGCTTCTGCAGCCAATTGGAAGCTGCACTAGACATTTGAATTCCAAAGAACAGTCCCAAACTGGAGCACTCACTTTCGGGTTTGTGGCATTCGGGAGCCGAAATGTTTGACCTGCAAGGCGTTTGGGATCCAAGGTACAACTGTATTTAAATGCTCATGTAACTGAAACACTTGAAATAGTTAGATTCAATTGAAATTAGGTTGGAGCATTTAGCATATTATTTTTTGCAAAGGCATTTGTAAAAAACAATTAAAAATCACTTTAGGTAGCCCTATAGAAGCAGAGTTATTTATAATTTATCACACTGCTCCAATTGTTCTAGGACAACATACCCAACGGGAAACATGCTTTGCTCTTTCCATCATTATGGATACTGTCTTCTCTTTTAATCCCTGTATAGCGCTTAGAAAATGTTAGGTATTATATGTGATTAATAATAATAGTGACTAATAATAATAGTAGAAAACAGTAGAAAACAATGACAACACATTCTAATAATTTATTTTCCATCTGCTTAACAGGTAAATCAGTTAGAAGAAAGCAATTAGTGTGCAATAACCATATCTTGGTTGAAAATGACAACAGTACTTCCACTGTTGAGGTGTGGTGCCATCAAGATTCAACTCTAAAAGTATTTTGGGAATGCCAGTACGCTCAATAATGTGAACTTAAATTGTGAATGGCAGGAAGGGGTTATACAAACTCACGAGGAACAATGAAGGAGTGAAATATCTATCTTAAACTGCCACACTCTATAAACGTTCTAGGACATTCAGAATTACCTGGTGATTTATGTCTTTGGTAACAAAAGGACCAGTCCTATATTGATTAGATGACTTAACTGTGTAAGTGTTAAATTATACAGAGGATTTTTACAGTAATCCTAAACATGAAAGCAAGAGGAAGGTATTTAATTGGTGCATCTGGCTTATTTAAATAGGCTCAGGATATCCTTAGCACAGTCTTCTTAAAGCACCTTCAGAATGGAGGGTTTCAGGTCAGCCTGGAATATTTAGGCGTTGTTACTTTTTACACTCTTCATGATGCCAACATTTTTGTATTTATGTTTTAAGATGAATGTTCCACAATATTTATAAAGACCAAAGATGCCTTTTGTTGCTGTTTCAAACTGTTGCTGCAATATGACTTGTCTGTAGTAAGAATTAAATTTATTGCAGTACAAACCTGCTGTTAGAAACAGTTAAGTGATCAATTAGGAAATGCAGGTTTTGTGTGACGTTCCATGTATCATGGCAGAAAGTGTTATATATGATTATGGAGTGGATACAAATGTGCCCATCCATCTGCAGAAAAATTCTTCCACTCAGAAGGGCTGTTATATAGCCCACATCAGTGGCGTAAAGTATAAAAGTGAAAGTAAATCCAAAACTGTTCATCTTTTTGCACAAGAGCCTTTTGCATAAACTGAATCATGAGAAACACCATAGACCAGGCATAGACAAACTCAGCCCTCCAGATGTTTTGGAACTACAACTCCCATCATTCCTAGCTTACAGGACCAGTGGTCAGGGATGATGGGAGTTGTAGTCCCAAAACATCTGGAGGGCCGAGTTTGCCTATGCCTGCCATAGACCCTCCCTACTACACTATAGCATTGCAATGACCTGCAAGCCCTTTGCAATATTGCGTTGCCACTTCTTTTCCTTACGGTTCTTTGAATCCAATCCTAACAAGAGTTTTCACAATATGACATCATACCAAAGGGATTTCTTTTCATTTTGCCCTTGATATATGGGGAAATTGAAGGTTAAAATGGTGTTTTGATAGCCTGCTGGAAACAAGGCCCACAGTTTATAGCATTCAAGCAGACTGCTGTCAGCTGTCAAATCATTTTGGTGTCTGGCAAAGACTCAGCTGACAACGATCTACATTTACAGTTTATGATTTCAGTGTCCAACTATTAAAATAAAGTAAGCATAGCAAAATAATAATAATAAAACACCCTTACGATACCTGGCTTACAATTCTTTAAATATCTGTTATTTATTTAAACACCCTGCTTCAGCACTTGGTTATTAAACTTGATGAACTATTGGGTTTGTGGGGCTTTTTTTATATATACTTCTACATATTTCATTTTTTTAAAGTTCCAAAACATAACAGCTAGAACTTTTTGTCCATGTCATTGGTTAATTCATTAATTTATGTTGATGTTCATGTCCAAACAACAGAAAAAAGATGGAAGACCCATTTTTATGTGGGGTTTTGCTTATAATTATGGAAAGCTTTATAAATCTATATTTTTGTAAGAGAAAATATAGCTCCTGTGGAAGCAGAAGTGAGTTGCTAAGATAATTTTCCACCAACTTACTGACACATAATGAAATAGTTCTCATGTCAGATAAATAATAATGTATCTTTAATGAGGCTGTTTTATTCCAATGATGTTTCAAATGGCTAATAAAAACACCTTTTAAATGCTGTGGTTTCTATTCTTTACTGTTAAAACAATTCTCTTACATTTATATTAAAATTTTGTAAATCTGACTGAAGACAGGCTAACATTCTGCCTATGTCTTTCTGTGCACAGGAAGGAGCAGAATCATATAAATCCTTTGGCAAAGGGAAGGGCAAGTATACTGTATACAGGATACCACGTAAAGCATTACTGGCAGAAACAGAAGTAGCCTCTGGACAATAGAGAAGAATCAGTAGGCTGACTTACCCTGAAAAATGAAGTATGTAGCTCACCAATTTTGCTAAATTGAATGACCCTGTCATTTTGACTTCAGAGGTGTCTCATAATAGTTGGCACCTTTCTGTGGTTTGAATTCTTGCAGTGTTGCTTTCCCATCTCAAATACACGTTGCTGCAGATACTTAAGGCCCAAGAACACAGCCAACCCTCCTTGGTATTGCATGGTCTACACACGTTTGTAGGGCCTGCATATCTTTTTGGGTGAAATCCCATTATTATCCATTTTCCTTAGCATTGATCTTTATCAGAAACACTAAACCAGGGATGGCTAGGGCATGGACTATTGTTTGGGGACTACAACTCCCATCATCCCTAGCTAACAGGACCAGTGGTCAGGGATGATGGGAATTGTAGTCCCCAAACAGCTGGAGGGCCAAGTTTGGCCATGCTTGGACTATTGGAAGGCATCCTAAGAACTTTACCTTAGGATGAGAATAGAAATCGCTGTGCAGAGGCAGCAGGAGGCTCCATTAGCTAAAGTGGTACCAGGTTAAGAACGGTTTCAGGTTAAGAACAGACCCCTGGAACGAATTAAGTTCGTAACCAGAGGTACCACTGTACAGCAACAGGAGGCAAGTCTGAAGCAAGAAACAAGAAGAGACAGTTGGTCCCTCTTAATGGACATTCTTAACTAACTGAACAGAACTGAACACACACTGAAGGGAGGGGCTGATTCCAGAGCAAAGCACACAAGCCCCGCCCACCAGATACCAAGCACTCTACTATTCAAATTAGGCCCTAATGTTTTTCTTACAATCCCCTTCTCAATGTGCCTAATTTGAATTAATATTAATTTAGCATGTAAATTGTCAAAACTTTCTTATATAAACATTCAGCATTTTTTTCCTGGTTTTGCTTCGAGATAGAAGGTCTTGTTCCCTTCCCCACTATTCAGGTCAACTTTACAAGGTTTAATTTCCATTACTCTCACCAAACCTTTCTTTGGCAGGTCTGCTATAATCCTGAAGTCTCTATGTCCAAGCCTTTTGTGCCACAGATGAACACAGGTTGCATTTGAATTCTTCTTGACCATATTCACTCTTTCTTGACTGGTATCCAGCACAGAGATTCCATTATTTTCAAAACCTTGTGCAGGCAAAACTGCATCTTTGGTGAGTTTACATTTGTTGCGATTAAAATTTACATTAATTTACATTTACACTTGGTCAGGGTTGGCACATTCAGCAAACTGAATGTCCCACTAGATACTAAGCAGTCTACTATTCAAATTAGGTTCCAGTGTTTTTCTTACAAGAGCACCCTCATGAGTGCCTCTTTTCGTGCCCCCACCTCTGCCAGAGAAGCGGTGCCAGTGTAGGTGCTGATTTCCTGCTGATTTCCTGCAAGATCTTGCAGGATTTCATCAAAGTCTTGCAAGATATCAAAGAGAGCAAAAGATCTCATGAGATTTGGGTAAGATCTTGCAAGCTCTTTCAGGGAATCCGCTCCAAAGCCAGCAATGCAGTGCTGGTACAGCAGCCCCTCCAAGTGTCCCTATTTTCCAGGGACATCCGTGATATAGAGAAGCTGTCCCGGTTTCTGATTTCATCCCAGAATGTCCTGCTTTTCCCTAGGATGTCCCTATTTTTATTGGAGAAAAGTTGGAGGGGTATGGTAGGATGTCCCTAGTTTCATGCTGGCCACATGACCCAGAAAGCTGTCTGTGGACAAATGCTGGCTCCCTCAGCCTGAAAGCGAGATGAGTGCCGCAACCCCATAGTCGCCTTTGACTGGACTTAACCATCCAGGGGTCCTTTTACATGGAAGATGGAAAGCTTGTTTCCTGCTGCTTCGTGCCAATGGATTCAAATTACTGTATTTTTCGCTCTATAAGACGCACCAGACCACAAGACGCACCTAGTTTTTGGAGGAGGAAAACAAGAAAAAAAATATTCTGAATCTCAGAAGCCAGAACAGCAAGAGGGATCGCTATGCAGTGAAAGCAGCAATCCCTCTTGCTGTTCTGGCTTCTGGGATAGCTGCGCAGCCTGCATTCGCTCCATAAGACGCACACACATTTCCCCTTACTTTTTAGGAGGGAAAAAGTGAGTCTTATAGAGCAAAAAATACGGTATGAGAAAGGAGATTCCAACTTCAAAAAGAACTTTCTGACGGTAAGAGCTGTTTCCCAGGGGAATGGACTCCCTTGGAAGGTGGTAGACCCTCCATATTGGAGGTTCCTAAGCAGAGGTTGGATGACCATCTGTCATGGATTCTTTAGTTGTGATTCTTGCATTGTAGGAATTTTGGCTTGATGTTTCTCTTTCGGTCCCTTCCAACTCTATAATTCTGTGATTACATGATCTCCCTTTCACAACCTGTCACAGCACAAGGCCTTGAACTTTGACTGTTACATTCTGACACCAACAGAGGTCACTTCCCCCAACCCAAGCACAAAACATAAGACATACCCACACACTATCTGCAGGTTCAGATGTGGCATACATGTTGCTGAGGATACTAGCAGCAGATGGATATTGCCCTTGTGTGCTGCTTGGAAGTTTTCTCAGAGGTGTTGGGATAGCCACTGTGGAAACAGCGTGCTGAACTACATGAGCCAAAATATAACCCTCTAGACTCCCTGATCATTGAGTACTTGTTCAGTTAGACAGGTCATGTGCTGTTTCTGACTTCTAAAAGGAAGCTCCAAGATTGGCGTGGCCACCAATAATAAAGTACCAAAGCTTGATGGTGCTGGTCCATCGAAGGCACTGCTCTTGGAAACCTCCAGGCCAATTTAAAAAGAGCAACTCTTCCCCTACGTATACATTCCAGTTCATCATTGCCTCTCCTTTCATGAATGTAGTTCATATACATACTTATAAATGTACTTTTAAATTATCAAACATATTAGCAATCAGCTAGGAAGGTAATAATATAATTGGCATGGATTTTTGTGTGTGTGGATATGTATGTATCTATGTATGTAAAAGTTTGGTGTTGGAAAAGCTAATTATACATTGCAGGTGCTTTCAATCAGTTTAATAGGACAACATTCAACTATCAATGTTACATTTACAAAGAATCTAATTACATGTAATTAAATAATGTTGAATTTACAAACAGCTGACTATATGCAATTATCTTTCAGCAGCTTATAGGCCATACATCATCAAGTACTTATCATTTTAAAATTGCTTCCCAAGTGAGCAAACCACCTTTTATTTACAATAATGTACCACTATGAAGCCAAGCATTTTGTAGTTAATCAAGTTTGTAGAACTTACAAATTGGAATCCTGAAATAGATGAATCCAGGAAGCATGAAAATTGGTATATCATAACATAAAAAAATGCAATGAAGCTAATTACTTGTGTAATTGATTAAGCTGTTCTGTTCTGCGTTGTAAATTGGTTGTTGGTTCCTTAGGAGAATGGAATCCCATTCCAAATTTGACAGGAAATTGACAGCTGTGATCAACTGTTTGAGACAGTTCTATAACTTTGATTAAAGCAGTACTTGATCGCATTGCTAAATACTAAGCTAAATAATTAAAATGCGGGGGAGGTACCTTTCAGAATTTGGTGTGAGTGCAGTCATTTAGAGTTGCTAAGGAAATGTGTTATTTATTTATTCCATTCCCTTTCTCCAAGGAGCCACTGGTGACACTCGCGGTCCCTGCTCCCTTTTGTCTTCAAAACAATTCCTTGACATGGGAGGAGGCTAAAGTATCATGGCAGCCCAAAGTCACTTAGTGAACTTCATAGCTGAGTGAGATTTTAAATCTGGATCTCCCTTGCCCAAGTCAGACATGCTATCTACTAAATGGGTCCTCAATACTGTGTTAAATGGAGTAGACTTAATACTAAATGCCTTGACATTTGACCACATTGTGTTATGTAAGCCATACTGAGCATAGGATGAGGTGAGAGATGCATAGGCTGAAGTCCAAAGATCCATGCATGGAGTGGAAATCACTTCCATACAAGCGTAGGGGTTAACGAATTTTCCCTTACCAGCTGCAGCCTCTTGTGCTACATCAATGGCACTCTGAAAGGTTCTGTTTTCAGGAGTGTCTTGAGTCTCTCCCTGTCCCCCTGAAAGCCCTGAACTGTTGCCCATGTGGAGAAAGGAGCATGATCCTTTGGATCCTGGCCATAACAAAACAAAACAAAACAAATCATTGGCATCTATCAGGAGAATCAAAAGGAAATTGTAACTTGAGGTAATGGACACCCAGAACAAAAAAATACATTAGCCAGGGTTAAATGGGAGTACTGATTATCAAGCTGTTATGTAAGGGAAGTCCATTTGCTGGTCCTGATCTTCTCATTGAAGAACCCTTAAAAGGTTACACCAGAACCCTGAGGGTCCATGGAACACTGTTTGAAAACTAATGCAGGAGGATTTTGGATCGTTAATCAGTCAATTCCTTAAATAAAACCAGAGAGTTTTCATAAGTTCTCTGAGGAGCACACTGAAGGAACAAAAAGACTTCACTTAACCTAGAAAATGGAGCATTAGCTTTCTTTTGGACCTCTGATATCCCAGTACACACCTAGGAAGGGCAGAATGGAGGATAATAAACAAGGTCGCAAGATGAAGACACATTAATTGGCAGTAACAGATAGGTAGCCGTGTTGGTCTGCCATAGTCAAAACAAAATTTTTTTTTTCAGATATCTGAAGAAGCGTGCATGCACACGAAAGCTCATACCAAGAACTAACTTAGTTGGTCTTTAAGGTGCTACTGGAAGGAAAAATTTTTTTTGTTTTAATTGGCAGTAGTACATGTGAAAAGGATGTTAGGGCTGTACTTGCACACAACCTGAAACATGAGTTTGCAGTGTGATGCTGCTACAATAAAGTCTAATACAATTTTAGGTTGTGTTACTAGAACTATGGTTTCCACATGAAGTCAAAAACCCACTTAATTCTGCGCTTGTGAGACCTCATCTGGAAGACTGTATCTAGTAACGGGTGTGGCACCTCAAGAACAATTTTTTAAAAATAAGTCTTTTGAGGAAAGGTTAAGGCTGGAGAAGACTGAGGGGAGAAGGAATGAAAGTACTCTTCAAATACCCATAGCAGGGCTGTCCAACAGGTCAATCACGATCTACCGGTCGATCGCGGGGTCCTTCCCCCCCAAAAAAAAGAATTATGAAGCTTTCCCAAAAAAAAGCTCAACAACTCTGTTCAATCCAATGGGTAGATCACTGCTGCCAGTTTTTTAATAGTGGTTGTAGATTGCAGTCTCTTGAAAGTTGGGCAGCCCTGACCTATAGCATAGAAAAGGGGGAAACTATTCTCTGCTGTCTCAGGGAGAAGGATTAGATTTAATGGCTGAGCATTAGGAGAAACTTATTAAGACCACCTTCACAATGGAACCAATTGCTTAGAGGAATGGTAGGCTTTCCTGTGGCAGACAACTTGGGCAGAGACTAGACGGCTATCTAATATTGTCAAAAGTAGCAACTGGGATGTAGGTTAGAATGCTGAGTATGTTTGGGGGGAAAGTAAGCAAAGAAATAAAGAAAATAGACTACATAAATAGCTAGGGAGGACTCATATCAGCAATACAGTACAGGGGAAGCCCTCCAGAGGCTCCTGGACTCTGATTTTCATTGTCCTTGACAGCTATAGTTTCTGGGGCTGATGGGAGTTGCAGTCCCACAACATCCCCAGAGGTCACCGTGTTGCTTACTCCTGGCATGTGCTTTGTACTTGAATGAATCTGTGGGCTGCAGGTCTGGGACCTTGCCTGACATCCTCTGCCAGTCAGAACAAACAATCTGGGATAGATGGGACCAGCAGTCTGTTTCAGTATAAGGCACCTTGATAAATTCACAAAGATTCATTATCTAATTTATCTTGTATCGTCAGTTCCCTGCCACTTCTGCAGAGCTGTTTTAACCTACCATATCCTCTCTTCTGTAAAATGGGATGCAAAATTTAGAACCGAAAGGGGATAAAATATAATCCACAAATAATGCTAATTCTGCAAAAACAACAACAATCGCTAACATCACCACATACTTCACTTAGTGTCCATGAATAGTCCCTATTAGACTTATCTAGATCTGGGACAAGCAAGCAGAAGTTATCTAGGTGTTGCTGGACTCCAACTCTCATCTGCCCCAAACATGATGGGAGTTGTAGTCCAACAACATCTGGCGGGCCTTAGATTGCCAACTCCTGATTGTTTTGGTGGATCTGGGCCTACTAAGAGGGTGTTGAGTAGCAGCAGCATAGACAGGAATTCACAGAGAGATTATTATTTTGCTTTTACGGTGTTTCAGTGGAAACCCATGAGGACATTTATGTTAGAGGCAGATTTCAGCTCATTCTTGGCAGATTGCCAAGTAACAGCTTCAGCATACCCTTTAGAAAATAGAGTCGGGCATAGCGGAGCCTTTTAATGACTCTAATATTTATTC
Organism: Podarcis raffonei; assembly: GCF_027172205.1. Taxonomy (NCBI): domain Eukaryota; kingdom Metazoa; phylum Chordata; class Lepidosauria; order Squamata; family Lacertidae; genus Podarcis; species Podarcis raffonei. The sequence continues at coordinate 29,131,889 of NC_070606.1, forward strand.
CTTGCCATCTTCCAAACAGATATGGCAGCTTTGCACCAGGGGAGCAATATCGGCACATCCTTTGAAGGCAAACTCGATTAGCATCATCTGAAGAAAGATGACATTTGGGGAGCATTATCACCAGGCAAACTCAGATCAGACAGGGTTGAGCAGGATTCAAAGCAAACAACAACAACAGGCTTGGGAAAGGAATACTCAGAAGAGACCTGTCAAGGCAAGTAGATATAGATAAACAGTACAGGTTAGTTCAGGGAGCTAAAGAGGGCAGGTGCCGCAGGTACCACAAATCAATGGTGATGGTGGCTGGGTGATGGAGGAGAGGAGCACCCACTTGTAAATACCAAGAAGTGGCAGCAAATTACGCCTCAGCATTTTGCAAGTCTGCAGTTGCCGTTTGGCACAGGTGGGGCTACTAATGTCACTAATAGGGCTGGGCGATATCTGCTTTCCAACATCATAATATATCGTGGTACCTCGGGTTACAGACGCTTCAGGTTACAGGCTAACCCAGAAATAGTACCTCGGGTTAAGAACTTTGCTTCAGGATAAGAACAGAAATTGCGCGGTGGCGCGGCAGTGGGAGGCCCCATTAGCTAAAGTGGTACCTCAGGTTAAGAACAGTTTCAAGTTAAGAACCGGACCTCCAGAATTAATTAAGTTCTTAACCCGAGGTACCACTGTATTGCCAACTAAACTTTGTGATATGGCAGTATATTACAGTGTCAGAAAGGAGATGATTAGTGTCACTGTGCACATCTTCTGCCTCTTCCTGAGGAGGACGGGTGGTGCTGCCACAAGTGGAGCACATCAGCCGGGGCACCGCATGGCAAGGCACCCTGGAGTCGCTGGCCTCTCCAGAACCACCAGCTCCATTATGCGGGATGGGGCTTACCTGTCCCCCCCCTAAATATTTTATTCAAGTTGGCACCCTTGGATCAGAAGAAATTTATTATTGAAGTTAGTGTGTTTAGATCTGTCTTGTGTCTTGAGACAAGAACAAACACTTTATACTTTAATCTCAACTGAGTGGGGAAGGAGTTTTCTTAACTTGGAACTCTGGAGAAGCCTGACTACTGGAAAGCTGTAAAACTGATGTTCTGTTGGGACACTCTGTTGATCACACTGGTTGAAGTGTGCTGAAGCACCAGCAAATGGTGGGCCCATGTCTGACAGGCCAACTGACTTCTACACTGCATGGCCTTAGAACTCCAAATAAAAAGCCCACTTTGTGAGTCATAACTGTGGGCCTGTTGCCCAATTATGCCTGTTGCCCTGACCTCTGCACATATAGCTGAATGTCTTGACCGTACATGCCACTCTGTGCATATAGAAAGGTCCCTAATGGCACACCCAGAGTCTATTTATTCTGGCTCAGTTCAGATTTTTGTCTGAATAAATTTATTGATATAAGAATATTAAAAGTTTTGTACCGATAGATAATCTCAGCACTTTATGTCCGGCACATGAGTGACAGCAGAATTTAAAAAATGGAGCTCATCACAAACACATTAATAACTCCTTCATCAAAATCTTGAGCCAAAAAAAGTGAGGACCCATTTTGCCAGTCATCGGGATTGATTCTCTATTAAATAACAAATGGCTTCCATGAAGCTGAAGACATTACTCAAAGGACTGTTCTTCATTAGTTCAGCTCATGGGTCATATGTGCAATTATAGTTATCAACATTGTCTCATGATGGATGGATTTCTTTCTCTCTCTTAAATTTCCATAAAGACAAGTGGCATTCTTCATCTTATATCTACTTCTCTGTAATTCAGAGTGCTATGAGATCTTTGTCAGAACTAATGCTTATTATATGCAAACTGATGGCCCATTAGTTTGATGAGTAAGACTGTGGTGGTGTGAAGACAGAGGTCCTGTACCTCTACATGCTGACCAAAGGTTGAGGAAGCAACCCATACCAGGTTCACCCAAGAGCTGAGCCCATCACACTTTGGCTTGTGATGGCAGAAATCATGTTGTGCCAGAGGAAGGAAGCACTAACATCTCTGTTTAGTCATTGTGTCTCTTCATTTTACAGTATCAACGAGTCTAGGCTTCTCCAGTACCAGCTGATGACAGGGAAGAGGGAACTGTGGGATTCCCTGGGTGGTATTGTCTTTTTATTATGCCATAATGATGTCAGAGAACAATTATTGGCAGCTGCAAAGATTCTAGAGCTGCTCTGTAAGAGTCTTCCCTGGGCTATATAGAAGAACGAACAGACCTCCTTTCACTCACCATGGACCAATCAGTTCTTTTGTTGGCAGAGTTCTCTCCTGAGGGGCAAGCTAGCCACAAAGAGGCATAGAAGCCAAATCATGCTGGAGACCTGGCTCCCTGAAGTGGATCGTTCTCTGGACTGAATTTGCTACCACTCGTGAGGAGCAGGCCTACACCTGGAGAAGCACTCACCCCTGCTTCTTGTTCAGTTCTTAGTAGTGATGGAAAGCACTTCTAGCTGCAATCAGTGAAAATGTGAATTTAGATGCATAAAATGTAAGTGAAGAAATATGGGGGAACCAGAATCTAAGCCAGATGAGCAAAGGACCCATGTCTGACCCTGGGCTGTACCATTTGAAATTGTAAATAAAGGGATCTCCCATGTAAAATACTCCACAGACCTGCAAACCTGGCATGTTGGGAGGAACTTTTCAGAAGTCATTAGAATAGTAGTGGTGGTGGTCGTTAGAATAAAGTGTTATATGGTAGACTTAAATTTTGGTTTATGTTTTGGTTTGACAATGGTGCGGGGAGCAGAGTGAAATGGAATGCCTGATCTTTAAGCAATCTTGATAGTTCAGTTGAGTGCTCTAGAAAGTTATTTGCTGTTATTCTGTTTCTTTTTCTTTGGTGATCACTTGTAGGGAAGGAAGATTGTTTTCCATAAACACGGTTTTAACAATGAGTCCGTAAGTGATTGTGGAGGCCAATTCTAGATCCACACGTCCTTCCACAGTGGGGACATTGGTTTTTAGGCAGGAGTTGATAGTGGTGTGGATTTGCCAAGCATGCATTCCTTCTAGCATGTTTCTCCCTTGTGTCCTGAGTCTGAGTGTCATCAAAGCCCATGACACCTTTGATAAGGTTGTTGGAGCGCTCGCAGGCAAGTGTTTCCCAATTTTTATACTATATTTTGTTTATATTATATTTTTATAGTATTTTATATAGTGTTTATACTATATTTTTTTAAAAATTGCCTTGAGACAGTCTTTAAACCTCTTTTGTTGACCAGCAACATTACGCTTTCCATTTTAAAGTTCAGAATAGAGTAGTTGTTTTGGAAGATGATAATCAGGCATCTGTACAACATGACCAGTCCAATGAAGTTGATGTTGAAGAATCATTGCTTCAACATTGGTGATCTTTGCTTCTTCCAGTACACTGGTATTCGCCTGTCTTCCCAAGTGATGTGTACAATTTTTCAGAGACAGCGTTGATGAAATCTTTTGAGGAGTTGGAGATGGTGTTTATCAGTGGTCCATGTTTCACAAGCATACAGTAAGGTTGGTAGTACAATAGCTTTGTAAACAAGCATTTTGGTTTCCTTGTGAATGTCCTGGTCCTCAAGACTCTGGACTTCAATCGGGAGAAAGCCGCACTTGCAGAGCTCAGGCGATGCTGGATTTTGCCATCAATGTCAGCCCTTTTGGAAAGATAACTGCCCAGGTAGGAGAAGTGATCAACATTTTCCAATGTTACACCATTGAGTTGGATTTGTGGCTCTGCAGAAGGGTTATTTTGTGCTTGTTGGTGCAGCACTTTGGGTTTTTGGATGTTGAGCGATAGGCCAAGATTTTCGTAAGCTTCTGCAAAGATATTTAGGATGGTTTGGAGGTCATCCTCTGAGCATGCACACACTACGTTGTCATCAGCATACTGAAGCTCTATGACGGTAGTTACGGTAACCTTGCTCTTTGCTTTCAGCCTGCTCAGTTTGAAGAGCTTTCCATCTGTTCAATATATGATTTCTACTCCAGTGGGAGTTTCCCTTTGACAAAGTGTAGGATCATGGCAATGAAAATAATGAATAGAGTTGGGGCAATAACACAACCCTGTTTAACACCTGATCCCACTGTGAATGGTTCACTTTGACAGCCATTGTTATCTGTGATTGCTGCTGTCATATTATTATGGAGGAGCCGAATCATTCTGTTTTATTAGTGCTAGAAAGGCTGTGGAATTGGCAAGGAGTTATGATGCATTCATCTGCACTTGTCTCTGTGGGATCTGAATGATATGCAGAGCTGTCGACCAAGGCAATCCTCCTTGTATATTTAATTGAATGCCTTTGTTTCCTTTGTGACAGAGATAGCTAGCTTCCGAATCTGCAGTCAGGTCATGAGTCCAATCCATGCTGATCTCTGACTTGGGACTTTTAGCCAGAAGGAAAACAAAATTTACTGTTACTGGTATTGTTAAAAATACTATAACAGCCCCTCCAAGTATCTTATTTTACAGGGACAGTCCTGGATTTACAGAAACCATCCTGGTTTCTGATTTGATCTTGGAATGTCCCGCTTTTCCTTAGGATGTTCCTATTTTCATTGGAGAAATGTAGGAAGATATGGAGTTATGTGACCCCTGAGCCAAGGAGATAAATAAATTGCAACCTTTAGAAGACATTTGAAGGCAGCCCTGGATATGGAAGTTTTTTATGTTTAACGTTTTATTATGTTTTTATATATGTTGAAAGCCACCCAGAGTGGCTGGGGCAACCTAGTCAGATGGGTGGGGTATTATTATTATTATTATTAGTGAATAGGATGTTCCTACTTTCATGTTGGAGGAGAATTGTTGGAGGGCATGCTATAATGGTGATAAAAGTTGCAATTGAACCAGTATTGCCAAAGAGATAGGCTAGAATAGGATGCAACCACCAAAGTTTCTTGATTGGGATTTGGGTCTCAGTCAGCAAATAAATGTTTGTTTTGCTTGTCATTGCAGTCATTTACCATTACCTCAGAATGTGGCAGAATCGCTGTTTACAAGCATTCAAAGAGCTACCATAAATTGCTATTGGAAAATGGGCATAGTGACTGTTTTGTAACTTTTGCCATAGAAAATGTGGTTGTGTTAATGTTAGTGCAAATGAGAAGTCCCTTCTTCAAATTGTTTGGGCCAACAGGAACAAAAGTCAGGAACAGGAAGTCAATGTATGGCATTAAAGACTAACGACCAAAATGTCATCACATATGTGGAAAAACCACCCATAAAAAAGAGAAAAATGCACTAAATCCACACCAGCAATGATTGGCTGTATAATGGGTTATTTACTTTTTGGATTTTCTGTTGTAGGATGAATCTGGATTAAATGTTTTTAAAAAATAAAAATACAGGCTGGCATTTTGATGCTAACAATGCCATGTCAATGCTGTGAAAAACATGCATGCATAAGCAGCACTGATGGTGTAATAAACTCATTTGGAAGCACTTGTCACAATCACAACATAAAATTCAGGACTGCTTGGAGGAGAACTGCCCACCCAAGTAACATCTTTATTGCATATGTATGCAGTGTCAATTTCAATGCTCTAGATGGCAGAAAATATCTAAAAACCCACTACTCTTTCAACTTTCTCTCATAAAAACTGTAAAATACGAATACACAATGGAAAAATCTAAATGCACTGTTGATGGTTCTAGCTGTCTTCTGCTGCTGTTTTGGGGGTTAAACTCCAGTGCTTAGAATTCCATGCCTGCTATTACCTTAAAATTGATGCCAGTGCTACCATAACATTTGCCTTTCATCTTCTGCAGATGTTCATATTCTAAAGTTACCAAACAAGTGCTCTCTTCTCTCTCTCTCATTCTCTCTCTCTCATTCTCTGTCTCTCTCTCTAACCACCTCTCCACTTGTGATAAAAGCATTGAATAATGGCTGAAATCAAAAGAATTCTGTGATCATCTAGAGATGGCTGCCCTTCTCTCCTACTGACTCCGTTTCTTGCAACTAAACATCTCCTTCTCTTTCATTACTGCATTACTGTTGGACAAGCCTAAGACCACATTCACACCACACATTTAAAGTGCTATGATACCACTTTCAACAGTCATGGCTTGAAACAACTAATCCCTCTTCACAGAGAACTCTGGGAATTGTAACTTTGGGAAGGGAATGGGGTCTCCCCAAAATTTTCAGCACCTGTAACAAACTACAGCTCCCAGAATTCTTTAGGGGGAATCATGACTGCTGAAAGTGATAAGACTAGGATCACATACCCTCCAATATTTATCTGATGTTCTATTCTACTGTTGTTGTTGTTGTAACCCACCCATCTGACTGGAATGCCCCAGCCACTCTGGGCAGCTTTCAACATATATAAAAACATAATAAAACATTAAACATTAAAAGACTTCCCTATACAGGGCTGTTTTCAGACAGCTCAGGGTTCGAATAACTCCATAACCTCCCAACATTGCTCCAATGAAAACGGGTGTCTGAAGGAAAAGCCGGACATTCTGGGATCAAATCAGAATCTGAGACGGCTTCTGTCCCTGGAAAATAGGGACACTTAGAGAGTCTGGGATCAGGCCCACATCTACAGCACGGGCTGAAGGAAGCACATGAGGCAGAAAATAGCATGCAAAGTTACAAGCTTTAGATAGGTTAAAAACAGAGGGCCATGTTATGAAATGAAAACCTGTCAAGTAATAGAGTTATTTACTGTGGGACTGATAATGGTGCTTTTATTGGCAGTAGGCAAGATGTAAGGCGTTCATGAAGTAGAGTGTTCATGCTCTAAGTGAATGTTGATGGTAATACACATCTGAGAGCGTTTCTGGCTCTGAGCCTCAGATCACTTATTTTGGAGTGGTCTCAGAGGGCTATGGCTTCCCATTCTAATACCACAGAAACACAGTAAGAATTATGACTACGGTCCACTGGGAAGTTTTCTTGAAGAAGCTCCAATTAAATGTATTCTTTTGGGGCCTCTGCAGAAGAAATGCCCAATTAATTGCGCCCTGTTGTCTTGGGGGACCTGCTTGTCAGGAGCTTCCTTTACACACACACCTCAACTTTTAAAAACTAGCAGCTAGCATTAGTGGAGGACCCCCCTCCCATTCCCACCCACTCCTCAAATAATTATGTGAAGCACTGGACAGCTAAATAAAAATGCTCTAAAATGCAAAAATGAACAAACAATGTTTGTATACGACCTGCAGATGGCAGTAAGAGATAAACTACAGGAAAATATTCTTAATGTAATTCTGGCTCTTTCTCTCAATGGGCTGCCAGGCTGCAAAATTTGTAATTGCTGCATGCAACTTTCTTTTAGCCAGGCTAACACCCATGTTTGTTTGTTTTTTAAAAGACTTGGCATCTCTTGTTAGGAACGGAGTAACATATTCCCAATAATGTGAATGACTTCCCAATGCTATTGCTCACTTACACAGTGAGGTTTTCTCTCAGGCTTTTTATTTACATCAGGGTTATGCTTTTAGCATAATGTGTCAACAGCATTTATTGAACACGGTCACATCATTTTACCACTGGGCAGATGCAAACAAAAATGGGAAAATCATCTCCAAGTCAAAATCATCATGGTCATCTGAATTATTATTTTTTTAACATGCTGGGCTACTTCAAAGGTTTAAGAAGAAAAACAGTGAATTACGGTAAATTTACAGCCCAACCCTATGCATGTCTCCTCAACAATAAGTCCTGTGACTGAAATGGAACTTACTCTGAGGTAAGTATGCACATAATTGCAGCCTTAAAATGCCATCCTAATCACAGTTACTAGAAAATCAACCCCACTGAACACATTGGACCTTCCTTCTGAGCAAACATTATTAGGAGTTGACACTTTTACCATATAATCTCATAGCTGTTGTCCTGTACCTGAGTTCAATGGGACTCATTTCCAGGTCTACACTTAAGGTTTTTAACATTAAGGAATGGTTTTGATAATGTAGATGGACACATGACGTTCTACTTTTACGTTCATGACGTGTAATTACCTTGTCTTTTTTATCGCTTAATTTTTTATCGTTTTATGCTGCTATATTGGTGAAACACTGCTCATATGTCCCTATGTAGTGGTTTACCTTTTTTTTTTTTACTGCATTCAAACTGTGACCCCCCCCCCAATGGGAGCAAGGAAGAATTAAAATGGTACACAAGAGCAACCAACAGCACAGATAGAAACAGCGTACTAGAAAATGGTGTGGCCGGGTATTACTTACATTTGACAGAAAAAAGCAAGGTAAAGAACATTTTAAGTAACAAGCATGCCCTGTGACATTTTAGAACGACATATCTAATATTGTTCTAATAGGAGGAAATAACATTAAACAGGTCATTGTAGATCCAGCCTTAATGTGGCTAATGTAGATGCATATAATGCACATTATAATGTGGCTAATGTAGATGCATATAATGTGAGCTGCCCGCAGGCATCTGGTTGACAAAAACAGGATGCTGGACTAGGTGGGCCAGTCGCCTGACCAAGCAGGTTCTTCTTATGTTCTTATAGTTACATTGTTATGATTAATAAAAGACTATATATTCTAAACTGATGCACAGGGATTCTCATCAGAGCCCTAGGTAGAAAGAAGGAACAATGCAATTATAATAAGAATAGCACAGGAAAGACTTGGTAACAAATAGTTTTTAAAATCAGGATGCAGGAAGAAGTGTGTGTATTTTGCAGTCTGCATAAAGGAAGGCATCCCTTTGTATGAAACAGAATGGAATGTCATGATCTGAAATGCACCCAGAGGCTGCATCATTGATTGCTATCACGCCTTTGTATTACTGAAGAGGTGATATGTTTCTCAGTCACACTACCTGTGGCTGGCTGTGTTGTATTGAGGGATTTGAGCATTATAAACGGCTTGGATTTTCTGCTCTGACTAGGTTTGCTGTTGGTAACCTCTAAAACATACACACGCACAGAGCCTGAAACTATTACATTCCAAAGGAGAAGGCACTCTAATCCAAAATAGGACTTGTAGCTCAGATTAAGGCTGCAAAGCCCTATGCCCACTTACCTGAGAATAAGCCCCTACTGAACTAAGTGGGACTTAAAATTGGGTCTACAGACTTGTATAAGATTAAACTGTAAAGCCCTTAGCATTTTCTGGATCCCTCATCCTAGAAACGTTGGAGGGTATATTGTTGTTGCTTTTGGTGGTGGGGGGGTGGCTCTCAGTTTTTCTTTTAAACAGCTTCTGCAAACCTCAGGGTTTGCATGCCAACGTTTCCTCTTTCTTCTCAGTGGGCCTGCTTGCTATTTGGAGTGACTATTCTAGTTTATGGGACATGGGTGGCACTGTGGGTTAAACCACAGAGCCTAGGACTTGCCGATCAGAAGGTCAGTGGTTCGAATCCCCGCAACGGGGTGAGCGCCCGTTGCTCGGTCCCTGCTCCTGCCAACCTAGCAGTTCGAAAGCACATCAAAGTGCAAGTAGATAAATAGGTACCGCTCCAGCGGGAAGGTAAACGGCGTTTCCATGTGCTGCTCTGGTTCGCCAGAAGTGGCTTAGTCATGCTGGCCACATGACCCGGAAACTATACACTGGCTCCCTCGGCCAATAAAGTGAGATGAGCGCCGCAACCCCAGAGTCGGCCACGACTGGACCTAATGGTCAGGGGTCCCTTTACCTTTACCTTTATTCTAGTTTATATTCATGCTACTGTAATTGTTCCATCCTTTTTTAATACTGAATTTTAAATTGCTGAAGAGTAAAGCTATAATAATAAATGTTGGCAGCCTGCCATTACTCTAATTTCTTTCAAGCCTAGAACATGGTTGCTCCTTCCTTGGTTTACGTTAATATTTCTAAGCTGCAGAGAATTTTAAAGAAACCTGAAAATGGGGGGAAACACACTTTTAACCACTTGGAAATGCTGTGCAATTGAACCACAGCAGGGGCCCCAGTTGGGCTGGTGCATTAGTCTTAACATAACAGTACATCTAGCTTTGCCTGTATCATGGCTTCAGTATTGGTATGAGCAAAAAAACCCCACACCTTGTCACTTCAAAGTGGTGAGGAAGACTTGGGTTCCTGTGGAAGAAACACAGGTTTGAGTCTGTCATACGGGTATGGACTGGGGGAACGCAGTTGAACTAGGGGATTTATATCAGACAGTAGCATGGACTTGCCTTCTGGCAGTCACCTAATGATCCAGGCAAGGAGGATACTGGGTCATGGTACACAGTGCATTTGGTTAAACTGCCTACAGTTTAACCTACAGTTTGAGGTTGAATCCTGACAAGACAGAAGTACTGTTTTTGGGGGACAGGAGGCGGGCAGGTGTGGAGGATTCCCTGGTCCTGAATGGGGTAACTATGCCCCTGAAGGACCAGGTGCGCAGCCTGGGAGTCATTTTGGACTCACAGCTGTCCATGGAGGCACAGGTCAATTCTGTGTCCAGGGCAGCTGTCTACCAGTTCTACCTGGTACGCAGGCTAAGACCTTACCTGCCCACAGACTGTCTCGCCAGAGTGGTGCATGCTCTGGTTATCTCCCGCTTGGACTACTGCAATGCGCTCTACGTGGGGCTACCTTTGAAGGTGACCCGGAAACTACAACTAATCGAGAATGCGGCAGCTAGACTGGTGACTGGGAGCGGCCGCCGAGACCATATAACACCGGTCTTGAAAGACCTACATTGGTTCCCAGTACGTTTCCGAGCACAATTCAAAGTGTTGGTGCTGACCTTTAAAGCCCTAAACGGCCTCGGTCCAGTATACCTGAAGGAGCGTCTCCTCCCCCATCGTTCTGCCTGGACACTGAGGTCCAGCTCCGAGGGCCTTCTGGCGGTTCCCTCACTGCGAGAGGCCAAGTTACAGGGAACCAGGCAGAGGGCCTTCTCGGTAGTGGCGCCCGCCCTGTGGAACGCCCTCCCATCAGATGTCAAAGCGATAAACATCTACCTGACATTCAGAAGACATCTGAAGGCAGCCCTGTTCAGGGAAGTTTTTAATATGTGAAATTTTAGTGTATCTTTCATCTTTGTTGGAAGCCGCTCAGAGTGGCTGGGGAAACCCAGCCAGATGGGCGGGGTACAAATAATAATATTATTATTATTATTATTATTATTATTATTATTATTATTATTATTACAGTTCCTTTACAGCCCTGATGGTGCTCTTAGAATATTATGCCCTGTTTTGGGGTGGATAGGATGAGTTGGAGCTAACTGCAAAAAGAAAGGAAAATCTATTAAAATCTACAGGCCACCCAACATATGATGCAGTTCCAGAACATAGCAGAAACTTATGGGCTGATATCCCTCAGATGGTACCATTTTTCTGGTGGCTTATGGCAAACTTTCTGACCCTCAGTTTTTTGGCATTGTGGTAGAACAGCAGCATTCAAGGTGCTACATTTAATATTTTATTCAGGTAGGTTCAGAAATGTGCAATAAATGTAATTGGAAGAGTGTTTTCCAATTAAAATGCCATATAAAAGTACTTAAATGCATTGCTTAGCATTAAATACTTATTGAACACTAATTGCATTTGTTTGCCATTTTTCAGTGGCATTTAAAGTGGCTGCAGATAGGCTGGATTCCAATCTGGCTCATCAGTGGGTTTTGAAACTGTTGTTGCTATGCATTTGAAGTGTTCTGGAATGTATGTTCATCCTCCGAGGTCTTGCTTATGAATCCTCACTACCAAATTCAGTGGATCAATGAAATAAAAAACATGGTTGATTCCTAGAGGTGAGTTAAAAGCCCTCCTTGCATAAGGTTTTGCAGTCTCTTCTCCCTTTGAAATTTGATGTGTAAGCACTGCAAGATGTGATCAGAGCTTTGCTGTTGACATCTGTCTGTCTTGGAAGGCAATGGAGGAGTGCCCTTTTGGGGGTGAAGTCAAACTGCTGGAAGGTTGCAGCACCTGCTGTGGCTGTAGAGACTGATACAAGAGAGACATGTTTTGTTGCAGCTGGGGCAGATGAAAGCGTCTGGCTGTGCTGCTGTGGCTTTTCTTCTCTCTATGTTCCTCTCAGAAGTCAGTCCTCCTCTGGTCACTGCTATGGATGCACAACCTGACTGCCTGTCTCTGGCCACTGTGGTCATCTGCAAGGGATTCTCACATGGTAGGATTACGTTGCCAGCCTTCAAGTCACATCTGCAGACATCTTTGTAACTCAGAGCTGGTCTGCCAATGGGCCTGGTGCCTGACCTCAGCAGTCCATAGAGCATGTCCCTGGGGATCCTGCCATCTTCCATTCTCTGGACATGTCCAAGCCAGCATGGCTCACCTCTCCATACCCTTTTGGAGAGGTGAGCCATTGCTTTATGTATTAAAAATAGAGCTTTATGTATTAAAAATAGTGTGGGTGTTAGATGACCATTCAAACTCTGTGCTGGGAAAGTTGAGTTCTGTGACCTTTATCTATGATACAGATCAGATAATTTTGTGTAGTTTCCCCTACATTCCTCTGCAACTTATCCTGCACACAGTTCTTATTGTGTTAGTTTTGGGAAAGGGCATAAAGCTATGTAGATCACTGTGCCTCTATTATGGATCACTGGCTATCTTACCTTGCAATCTCATCTTATCTGGCTTCTAAGATTTCAGCAGGCATTGCCCACTCAATTTCAAACATGTATTTGTTTACCAATGAGGGCTAAAACTTGCTTCATTCAAATGAAAGCTAAGGTTCTCAGGAAGTTGGATTTTGCAGCCAATACCATGTTCTGCACTCTTTCTATGTCCCAACTTATTCATTGCATGCACACAGTCTGGGTTATGCATCAAAGCACATGGTGCTTTGCTTTATAGGTACTGGAGCTTAAAGTCTTAATTTTGACAATGAGGGATATGGCAGAGCTGCCAGTGGTGAAGGAAGAGTAGGTCTCTTGAGGTAGAAGATTTGGAATTCGGCTGCTTATGAAACAAGAAATTTTGAAGAGTTAACCATCAATCCCTCAGTGATTGAAAGTGAGGGAATCCTAAGAGTTTTGCAGAAGAGTACAAGGGAATCCGCAAGATCATTGAAGAAGATTTAAGTGTGCACAGTCAGATTTACTGACTGAGTAGGGATATCAGAGAATTCTGGTGAAAATGGAAGTGGAAATTCCCAGTGATCACTTGCATGTCACATGTCCAGAACAGTAATCAATCCAGTGAATATTATTGACATTTGCTGCTACTGTTGCTTTCAGTCCACAAATGGTATGTAATTGATTAGGTTCTCCCACGCTTGCTCACCCACCCAAATTTGCATTGTGATTTCTTTGCAATAAAATAAACCAGGTGGAATAACATAATGACAATTATGGAAGTTACATAGTTTCGCCGCAGCAGCGAGATGAACAATGTTGTTTTTGTGTGTGGAAGGGGAACTGCTGTGGAATGGAAACAGGGCTGCATGCAATGAGTAGAGGATGGAACAGAAAACGGGAGGTGGTTGTGAAGGGAAACCGTGTAAGAGACAGAAGTCCCTGCAGCTTTGCCTGCACTTGAAAAAACAGTGACACTGCCCCCTGCCCCTGCTGCCCCACTGATACGATGTAAAGGCATTGTTTAAACCAGACAGTGTTGTTCCATCAGAATGGAAGGGCAGAGAGGGTAGGCAGTTGGGAAAGTCCGCCTACCTTCAAACGGTCAGGCGGCATTGCAGCCTGGCCATGTCTCTGATTGTGATCTGGAGCATTATTTTCTTGCCTGCTGAACTGTGAGTATAGTCCCACCTATTCACCAGGTTCTTCTTCAAATCAATATTTCAAGGGTCTTTGGATAGGGGAAAAACCCTCAAGTGATCATGATAACATAAAATGATAAGGCAGAGGGCCTTCTTGGTAGTGGCACCCTCCCATCAGATGTCAAGGAGATGAATAACTATATAACCTTTAGAAGACATCTGAAAGCAGCTCTGCATAGGTAAGCTTTTTAATGTGTAACATTTTGTTATGTTTTTATATATGTTGGAAGCCACCTAGAGTGGGGCAAATCAGACAGATTTGGGGTGTTGTTGTTGTTGTTGTTTTGTGTTGACTTGAATGCTGGTTACTAATTAATGTAAAGTATTATTTTTTCGATAATGCCAGAGTGAAATATCCCCCCACTCATTTTCAGATGTTTCTGGTGTATGACTGGAACACAGTGGGAGATGCCCTTAAAGGCAGGTTCTAACGGCGTCCCAAAAAAATAAAAATAAAATCCATAGCATTTTGTTGGCAGGACTTTTCACATATCCAGTAAACTAGGGGTAGGGGACCTTTCTTAGTCCAATGGCCATATTCCCTCATACCAGAGGTGGGCAGGGCCAGAGACCTGGGGTGTAGCAACAGATATGATTCTTTTCTTTGTACAGTAGGTTACATCCCAGCCATATGAAAGTCAAAACCCCCATAGACCCATCTCTCTCTCTCCTCAATCCAGGTAAGCAGGAGGCATTTTCACAGTTCAATGACACATTCCAGCAAGGCAAAAACTCTCATGGATGGTGCAAAGCATCCAGGGAGAGTTGGGTGGCCTGAGCAGAATTCAGTAGGTCAGCCAGAAAGGCCCAGAGAGCTGCATTTAGTCCCCTGTGGCAAACTACCTGATTATGGAGAATGAGACCATGCCATCCTCTTTAACAAAGCCGCCTTCAGAAAGGCAGCAGCAGTCATTCAGCCTCATGGCTCAAATGGCAACTAAGTATATCATAACAGCAGGGATGATTTCTCAATTGCTGGCTGCCAGGGGCAAAAGAGCATTAAGGACGACAAGATGTTCCTGGCTTCAGGAGAAGAGGTCTTAGAAAATGCTCATCTCATGCCTGACTTGTCAGATGGCATTCGGCATCTTTGGAACACTTTTAGAAAATGTGGATTGCAGAAAGCAAAGACAGTAGACTTTTCTATTAGCAAAATGTTGAGGAAAGCCAATGAGACCAATGCTAAGAAAGCTACCATCAGTTTGACTCTATAGAAATTACCTCTGAAAGTATAGTCTTTGTGAAATATAGTCATTGATTTTTTTATATGTGTAGCATTACAATTTCTGTACTTCTTGACCTACTTCTTTTTTCCCTATAATGTTTTTGACCACAATTTTTATAAAATCTCTGTATTTTTTATAATTTAGATGAATTTTCTTTTTTCTTTTTTTTGCATATTAAGAAAGAAAATACCTTCATATTTTTAAAAGATAATCTCCATGATTAAGCTCCATTTCACAACTCTCAAGTCAGGCTTGATTCCACAAAAGTAAAGTAATCCATATGAAATTCACTGGATACTGGAGCAAATCTCTTACTGTCCATGCTGATCATAGTTGAGCATTCTAACACTATATATAATGTTAATATATTTTTATTTAGCTTTTTGTTAATTATCTGGGACAAGTTGAAGTTGGGAGCTAGGGTGAAATTAATTGTACACAGTGCCCCAGTTTCTTGAGTTCCTTGAGTAATTGTAATGCATGGCCTTTTGTACGTGCCAAATAATTCAGAAGGTTTTTCAAAAGAAAGAAGTTGAAATTCAGCTGTCACTTTGCAGGGTGGAGTACCAGTGGGCTTGGAAGCTGGAGACTCTCAAATTCCCAGCTGTTATTGAGGGTATAATGGCAAGGTATTTAGCGGAAAGTGCTTCTCTGGTCTCACCTCCAAAAACTGCTCACTGATTATTTGCATATTTCTTACCAGTTTGCTACTTCTAAATAACACCTGCTACTCAAGTTGCCTTAGAAAGCTGACGGCACCTGTTTCATCTACCTCTCCACATGACAGGTAACGGAGGAACTCATTCTTTCAGTCCTGCACTGGTATGCATAGTTTAAATTGTTTAATTTCTTTCAAAATCGTGTAACTAAAAGCCCTTCAGAAATTAGACTCTGTACATTCAGAGAGAAGGTGAGAAGGCGAATCTTGTCCCAAATGTCACTGCCCCTGCAAAATATTGCGGCTAGAGTGTTGATGGGTACAGGGTACCATCAACACACCACTCCTGTGCTCAAAAGCTTGTACTGGCTGCCTATATGGTATTTAGAATCAATGAGGTGGTGAGCTATATACAACTTAAAATAACATCAATTAAGTAGGGAAAATTATAGTTAAAAAGAAAGCTGCATAAAGATAACAGAATAGTCAACCATGGAGACAATTAAAAGCAATTTGTTTGACAGCCAGATGCAACAGAAATGCCTTTGCCAGTTTCCTAAAACTTATCAAAGACCAGACCTGGTGGGTCTCTTTAGGGGAGCCGTTTCACAAGCAATTCACTACTAATATTGGTACTGTGGGACAAGAGCATAGAAATTAACATGCCTTCTGTTTTAAAATATGTTGATTGGAAGGTTGCAAGTTCCAGGGAAGCTTTCGGGAAAGTTGTGAGCAAATATGGCCTTTTTAAAAAATGGAATGGCCTTTCAAAACCAAGTGCATTGCAAGGAAAAGTAAATTGAAGTAAATCTGTGTCATCTTGTCTGTAAATTATAGTGTTTGCATAGTTATGCCTTTGTTATCCGGTTCATTAACACTGGGGACAAGTGCTTGTTATATGCTATTTAAGTAAGTTGGCATTTCTTTGTTCACACACTTTTACTGGCATAATTAGATGTCAGATGAAGTTTGATGCTCACTGACCTTTACAGCAAAAAGGAAAGTATATACTCCTAAGCAAAACTTTAATTTCTTAGCCAAGATGACATACAAAAAAGGCTGCAAAGTGAGAACAGTGATCTGTTATACTGGATGAGCTTCTGTTGATGATAGCACATCATAGAATCATAGAATCATAGAGTTGGAAGAGACCACAAGGGCCATCGAGTCCAACCCCCTGCCAAGCAGGAAACACCACCAGAGCACTCCTGACATATGGTTGTCAAGCCTCTGCTTAAAGACCTCCAAAGAAGGAGACTCCACCACACTCCTTGGCAGCAAATCCCACTGTCGAACAGCTCTTACTGTCAGGAAGTTCTTCCTAATGTTTAGGTGGAATCTTCTTTCCTGCAGTTTGGATGCATTGCTCCGCTTCTCTGGAGCAGCAGAAAACAACCTTTCTCCCTCCTCTATGTGACATCCTTTTATATATTTGAACATGGCTATCATATCACCCCTTAGCCTCCTCTTCTCCAGGCTAAACATGCCCAGCTCCCTTAGCCGTTCCTCATAAGGCATCGTTTCCAGGCCTTTGACCATTTTGGTTGCCCTCCTCTGGACACGTTCCAGTTTGTCAGTGTCCTTCTTGAACTGTGGTGCCCAGAACTGGACACAGTACTCCAGGTGAGGTCTGACCAGAGCAGAATCATCATGTGTGTTTTCGGGGTTGTTGGGTGGGTTTTTTGGGCACCTTGCCAATTTACATTTTTAAAATAACTACTTTCTTAACTACTTTCTACCTAACTCACAGCTCCTTACAGTCAGTTATTTTTCTTCAACCAGTCTGCTCTTTCTGCCAATCCTACTGCTTTCGCTAAACCCTAATATTCTATTAGTTTGTAGTTCCTTCTGCAAGAGAACAAACTGTTTTGGGGTTGTTGTTGTTGTTTTTATTAAGCTCTGCTGTGTCCCTCCTGTTCTCTCTCTTTGCTGAGAAATTGCTGTTTCTTCATTCTGTGGCTTTCCTCTGAGTCACAGAGTTGTTCCTTCTGTTTGCTTTTCTAATTCTCTTACTTTCTTCCTCCTAAGCTGACAGGGGCCTGGATTTGATAGTGGATTTGAAAGTGGTTCATTCTTCTAAAACCATCTTGGCAAGAATACAGCCTATAGTCTAGCAAGTAGTCCTTTATTTTCAGGTAGGTAGCCATGTTGGTCTGACGCAGTTGAAATTAAAAATTAAAAAATAGTCCAGTAGCACCTTAGAGACCAACTAAGTTTGTTCTAGGTGTAAGCTTTCACGTGCATGCACACTTCTTCAGATACACTGAAACAGAAGTCACCAGACCCTTATATATAGACCCACCCCACCCTCCCACTATATATAAGGGTCTGGTGACTTCTGTTTCAGTGTATCTGAAGAAGTGTGCATGCACGTGAAAGCTTACACCTAGAACAAACTTAGCGGGTCTCTAAGGTGCTACTGGACTATTTTTTAGTCCTTTATTTGTTTGCTTGTTTCTATAACGCTTAAACTGATACCGTAACCACAGATATCACAATCATAACTGAAACCTCATGCCAGCTTGAAGGCTTACGATCAAGCTATTATTAACTCTGGGGTCATAAAACTGATGATAGGCAGGAAATGAATCTAAATAAATAAATGCTAAGGGCAAAGCATCAGGAAAGAGCAAGGAGAAATATGGAGAAGGGACATACGACTATGCAAAAATATGTAATGTATTGTAAGTTTGTGGGGTTAGCACAGGAATGGATTAATGGAGCCAGAAGGACTACTTGAAACTATATAGTTTCCAGGAACACCTTCTGGTAGGAGAATTATAGGTCAAATGCCTAGGTGTGGACATGGTTGGAGAAGATTCTTCATCCTTATCCTCTCCTTTTTAGTCAGAGAGGAGACTGCAAACTAGAAATAGTTTTAGAGAGAGAACGAATGAGAGAGCTGAAGAGTGCATGGTTACCTTAGGAATCATTGTTTGGTGCTGGCTATCCGACAATCTACAAGAAAAGGTTAGGTCTTGAGAGGTATTGTGAAAGATGAAAGAGAAGAACTGACTTAAAGTGCAGGGGAAATATAATCCCATTAAGAGGCTAAAGTGAAAAAGAGCAACAAATGTACAAGCAAACAACTCAAAGAGATGACCATAGGAAGGCAAACTGTAGGTAGCAATACAGAACAGTCAAATGCTGACTCCTGGACTTTCTGATAAAGGAGCAATATGAAAGGAAATCAGCAATTCAAGTGGACTGGCAATAGCTAAGTGGTCGGAGTAGACCATGCCCTCCAAGGTTCGCTGTGTGACAGTCAAATCACGGAGCAACCTATATTGCCAGTTCTGGAATCAGATTTTTCCTATGGAGCCTTTTCCTTTAATCTGTCTTTTGGTTACTTTTACCTCTTCTAGCTCTCTTAAATCAGAGACAGGGAATCTTTCTCTGATCATGGACCGTGTTACCTCTGTGGAAAACTGGGTGGGAGCAACAGAAGCCCCATAAGTGCCCACAATCACACACTCTTAATGTACACACACATGCACAAGTACACACACACAGCAAGGTTGAGAGGGAGGAAAAGAGAGGGAGGTAAAGGGATGTGTGTGTGAGTGAGTTTCTGTGTTGTGTGGTGGCTGGTGAGAGTTAAGAGTCCCTTTCTCACTGCAGAGCACAGGAGCCAAGCAATTTGGGGTCTTAGTGGAACAAGCTTAACATGAGTCAACAGTGTGATGCAGCAGCAGCAAAAAAAAAAAAAAAAAGCCATTACTATTCCAGGCTGCATCAACAGAAGCATTGTGTCCCGATCAAGGGAAGTAATAGCACCACTCTATTCTGCCTTGGTCAGACCACACCTGGAATACAGTATTCAGTTATGGGCACCACAATTTTAGTAGGATGTTGACAAGCTGGAACATGTGCAGAGGAGGGCAACCAAGATGATCAAGGAAACCAAGCCTTATAGGGAATGGTTGAAGGAGCTGTTTAACCTGGAAAAGAGGAGAGTGATGAGATACGATAGCCATCTTTAAATATCAGAAGGGCTGTCACATGAAAGATGCAGCAAGCTTGTTTTCTCCTGCTCTGGAGGGTAGGACTCGAACCAATGCCTTCAAATTACAAACTAAACATCAGGAAGAACTTTCTGACAGGAAGAACTGTTCAAGCGTGGATCAGTCTTCTTTGGGAGGTTGTGGACTCTCCTTCCTTGAAGATTTTAAAGAAGAAGTTGGATGATCTGTCATGGATGCTGTAGCTGAGATTCCTGCATTGCAGGGGGTTGGACTAGATGACCCTTGGGGTACCTTCCAACTCTACAATTCTATGATTCTATAATTTGGCTATGTAGAAAGAGCGAGATCATTCTAAGAATTATAAGAATCATTGGGAAAGAAGAAGCTGAGAGGCTACAAAGCCAATTGGGAATACTTCTTGGGGCATCCCACTGGACGCTGGTTCCCCATCCTTGGCTTTTATGTAGGAAGGTGGATCCACTTGATTCCAGGATCTAGTTGAAAGAAGGTTAAAAGAAAAGTAGACATGGAGACATTGGGCATCACTGATTTTTTGAGATAGACATTCTCCATTCTTGTGGAGGTGGAGGCAATGATCAGGGCAGTAAGAGAAGATTGCAGCAAAGGACTCAGAAGTTTGGCTACACTGTTGTAGAGCATTTCAAAATTGCCTGGAAAAAGAAGTTGTTGGCAAGAACTAGTAGTCTCTTCAAGTGACATGCCCAAGCATCGCACTGACATATTGATGCTTTGCTGTTCCAATATTCAAATGAAAATGATAAATAGTTGCCCATTTGAGGGACTAGGCCTCGGGAAAATTCTTGTCTGAAATAGTAGCGGGCTGCCAGATGTTGCTTTAAGCAGTGTCGTTTTGTTCTTGTCAGCTCATCCAGTTAATGGAAGCAATTTTGGTGCACTCCCTAGAGCACCTCGTGTATATGTCAAAAATAATTTGCATGTGTTGGAATGAAATTAATAGAGTTGATTAGGTGGAGCATATTTCTTGCGTAAGGTTTCACACAGGGTTTTCTTCAGCAATGTGAGAAGTTATGCACGTCAGCAGGTACAAATCGGTGCTTTGTGGCTACAGGCTAGAAAAGGGATGGGCAAGTGGCAGTGTGCAGGGCACATCTGGCCCTCAGAGCAATATTGTCTGGTCCCTGGCAGTCCTGGTGAATTTTAATCAAGGCATGATCAAAAGTTCTCAGCTCCACTTGCAAGGAAAGGAAAAGTTCCTGCAGTAAGACATACAGAAACCCCACACATAATTAGTTCTCCCTCTTGGATTTTGTACGTACTGTGTAAATATGCATATTTGTGTATAATTTTATGACAGACTGCATAACTGGGAAGCCTTTACTGCTTGATGGTGCCAATTTTATTAGAGAATCTGCCCATTTGTGAAGGAGTCTAGACAAAGCACATTTTGAGCTTCTGGACCACTGTCTAGAGAACAGAATGAGCCCTGAAAACACAAGCCATCCCTTTGAAACATGTGCATCTAAAGTGTTTTCAGTGTACATAGCAAAGTGTACGAGTAGCAAATATGGGTATTATGCAGTTAAACCTGCCAAAGAGCTTCTGATTGGGAAGGGGTCCTTGTTGAGTATGCACACAGTGGCAAATGAATGTAAATGGCAATTATACCTAGCAAAAGCTCTTGTGTGCTTAAACAATAATTTAATTAACTAGAGTAAAAATAACAAGTCAACAATTTCCACTAAAAAGAAATTAACTATAAAATGAAGTTCCACAATAACATATAGCTCACAATAAATGCAACTCATGGTGGTGGAAATTATGTATTTGCATCTTGAACAAAATGAAAAGACTTCAGGCTGATCTTTTCTTCTTTTTGTTGTCTCATATATATGAAATCTGCATGCCTCACCAGTTTAGCTCTGTTTTGTAATTTACATAAAGGTTTTGAAAGGCTATAAACTGAAACAAAATGGCAACTTTATGAATCTCAGCATATTTGCTATTAGTTGCTTTCCTTCATGGAATCTTTTCAGTGACCTAAAAGTATTGCCACTTCATCTAACGACCCATCCAATGAACCTATTAAGATTGCTTGCCAAGGCAGGAAAGGATATACAGTTTTAATATTTGTTGGCGACTGGCATTTAATGGGTTTTGTAAAAAAAAATAAAAATGGCATGGCAAGTTTGCACTTTCCCAATCTAGCCATGATCCAAAGACCCTTACAACTAGTTCCATGTTCCCAAGTGGGGTTTGACCTGGCATTTGTCAAACAGCAGCTGCCCAAGCTGCCTTACCTACAGTAGCTAAATATTACATGTATTTAGTAATTAAGAGTCGGTGTCGTTGAATAGTCTGAGCATTAGAATTGGACCCATGAGGTTTCTCTGCATAGTTGGGGACTCAGTTCTCTCCAGTTTGAATGCTCGGTCCCTAAACTGGTAACCCATTAAAGAAGGATGTCAGAGTGAACACAGGGATATTAAAGCATTCTGAATGCTAGAAATATGTTTAAATCATCGTATATCTGGTAGCAAAAATGTCCACATCATTAAAATAGCAAAACATAAAGAGGACTTCTCTGCCTGAACCCATATTGTAATACTAAATTGCTAGTAGCTGGGTTGATAATCTGATGAAGTATCTCCTCTCAGTGAAAACAGTTGATTCAGGGCTTGATCTAGTCCTCTAGCTGTAATCTTGCAGGAAAAATAGATTTGGAGCAGAAAATGCACATTCAAATGAGCCATTTTCTTAATAAAAAAAGCAACCCTGAGAGCAAAGCCCGATTCACAAAATCCTTCAACATTCCAGGAGTAGGCAACACAACAAATCTATATTCTGATGATTGCCTCTTTCCAACACATGGGAGGAGGAAAGGAAAACACAAGAGGCAACCAGTATGCCGTCCAGGTGGAGCAGCTTTGTGGCAGGCGAAGCCTTCCTCACTGATGGCATTCATTCATGAGGAAGATGCCCAGCCAACCGTGAGGAGCAGCAGCCAGAGCTCCTTCCCAAAAATGCTGGGGAAAGCAGACACAATGTGAAATTGTTAGATTATGGCGAGGGCAGAAAAGCGGAGATGTTTGGATGAACTGTGAGAGGCACACAGAAGGGCTCGAGAGGCTGTAAATTGATTTCATTTCATTTAAATATTTCGGGGCCACTTTTCATTCCAAATCTCAATGTGCTCTACAGTAAAAACAAAACAAAAGCAACAATACTATGAAACATCATTTTAAAAAAGCCTCCGCAGCAGGCAGGTTAATTAAAAGCTGGCACCCAGTGATTTGGAAAAGCCTGTGTAAACATACATTTTTAGCAAGAGAAACAAATTGCTGTTGGTGCCTCCTGGATCATGGCAAGGAGATCATAGTAACACCAATTTTTTAAAAAAGGATCTGGAAAACTACAGGTCAGGTAGCTTAATGTCTGCTCCAGTGAAACCGGTGCAAAGCATTGTAAACAATAAAACAACCAAGCATATAGAAGAACAAGTGTTTCTGAAGGGGAACTAGCATGTTTGCAAAGGCCAGTTCTCTGGCTCAGTAACCCTTTAGAGTTCTTAGAGAGGATCAGCAAGGGATCCAACTTACATGATGCACTTGGACTTTCAAAAAGCTTTTGATGCAGTCCTTAAGATTCCTGAAGAACCTTGGTAGTCATGGAATAAGGGCACAAATCCTCCTATGGATCAGTAACTGTTTAAAGAGCAAGAAACAGAAAGGAGAAATGAATGGCCTTCTCCCAATGGAAGGATATAGGAAACGGGGATTCCCAAAGATTGATACTGGGACCTGTGCTTTTAACTGATTCATAGATGAGTTGGAGTTTGGGAATGAGTTAGGTAGTCATGTCTACCAATGACACCAAATTGCTGAGTTTGGTAAATGCAAAAAGGGATTGTGAGGAGCTCTAAAAAGATCTCTCCAAGTTAGGTGAACGAGTGTTCAAATGGCAAATGGGATTCAAAAAAAGCAAGTGTAAAAGTGATGCACATTGGGGCAATAAATAAATCCTAATTACCTTATACAGTGACTGGCCAGGGAAGAGATATTGGGCCATGGTGGGATAGTTCAACAAAAATGTTGACCCAGCATGCAGCAGCTGTGAAAAAGGGGAACTCCAATCTAGGGATCATTAGGAATTGAATTGAAAATAAAACTGCCAAGATCCTAATTCCATTATACAAATCTATCGGACAATGCACTTGAAATATGTGTGCAGTTCTAATTGCCATACCTCAAAAAAGACATCACAGAGGTAGAAAAGGTGCGGTAAACTACAACCAAAATAATCAGAGATGTAGTGACTCTCCTAAGAGGAAACGTCACGGGATTTAGATTAGAAAAATGGCACACAAGTGGGGACATGGTAGAGATGTATAAAAATGGATGGTGTGGAGGAAGTAAATCAAAGCTCTTCTCCCCCTTTCATAATACCAGAACTCGGGGACAATGAAGTGGAATGTTGAAAGATTTAGAACATATAAATGGAAGTACTTATTGACATGGTACATTGTTTAATTGTGGAGTTCATTGATACAGGATGTTGTGAAGGCCACCGACTTGGATGGCTTTAAAAGGGGGTTAGATAAATTCATGGAGAATAAGGCTACCAATGACTACTAGTCACGATGACTGTGGGCAGATCTACACGCGTCCTTTATAGCATTAAAATACATTATTAAAATGTATAAAACCAGAGGGTGCTGCAGACCAGCAAACCACCAGCAATGGGAAACGGCCTTAAAGGTTTTCAACGTTATTAAATATAACATTCTATAAGATCATTGTAGATCCAGCCTGTGTCCTACTGCCTGTATCAGAAGCAG
This sequence comes from Podarcis raffonei, assembly GCF_027172205.1. NCBI lineage: Eukaryota > Metazoa > Chordata > Lepidosauria > Squamata > Lacertidae > Podarcis > Podarcis raffonei. Next base: position 29,156,220 of record NC_070606.1, read on the forward strand.
TATGCTACTTAACACCAGTTACCGGGGAAGTCTCTCTCAACTTCTCATTTTTTCAAGCTTAAATTCAGTTTTTCACATTAGTGGGGGGGAGGGAGTCCTCATAAAAATTCTTCAGCATTTTAGTGCAATTTCCCCTAATACGCACATTTTTGTATGCAGCTTTCCCTACGCATTTTTCTATGTTATTTTCTTGAACATATGCAATTTAATGCACATTTTGTACGCTTCACTTGGATACAGAATGGCACTGAAAAATTCAGGGAAGTGCCAGTTTCAAAAGACGGCTGCTTTTCAGTTTGCACTTTGTTTTAAAATTGTGCACTAGAATCACCTTTAAATGCACATTGCACAGTATTTCTTCCCCACCCTTAGTCACTGCCACCATAGCTAGTGTTCAGGGATGATGGTAGTTGTACTCCTGCAACATCTAGAGTGTCACAGGTCCCCCACCCCTGCTGTACCCTATAGTGAGCATCCATTTACCTCTGCATTTTCTATCGCTAGCGAAATAAATACAATTCCAGGAGGCCAGTTAGCGTTACATTTTCTGTTGGCAGGAAATGAATACAGTGCACAAAGTGGAGGTAGAATTAGCATCTTTCATAGAAAGGGATGGCAGATATAAGAAGTGGATGGATGTTTAATTATGCAAATAGAGTTCTCAGATCTGATAATGCAGTGACATGAAACTGTCTTCACTGCATAGTCTAAAACATATGACGAGGAAGATTTTATCCCTAGGCTCTGTATATATATAATTTCTAGGAGGGCTGGTCCCTTTAAAAGCACCAAGAAAAATACATCTGAGATTTTAATATGCCTTGCTGCTGCCAAGCCCCATTCATAATGACAACTGAAGTAGGCAGACAGTTCTGTCTCCTGTGCATTTATTAATTTGAAGAGGGAAAAAAATGTCAGTAGGAAAGTTTTATAACTAGCTCTAGGAGATTAAATTTTGTATAAAATATTGGGCCCAACTCGGCCTAACTTAAAACTCTTATCAGTCTGATTAATTTGAAAGAGCAAGATTTAATCTCAGTTGATTAAAAACAACATGGCTTTACCAATCCATTATCATTTGACTCCAATTCAAATGTACCCCAAGAAATCCATACAAATAAAATACCTGGCAGAGGTAATTAAGCATGACACCATTAGCAGGTTAGAAAACGATGTCTTTACTAGAAAAGGGGTCTCAATATAACAATATTGAGTTGTTGGGGTCCACAATATCCCGATGTAAAGGACAAAAACCCACACAAACAATATGTGATCATTATACACCTTTAGGCGCCAGGCGAAAACATTACTTTGACTGATTAGCATCCTATATGCTTTTAAATGTATTTGTGGGAGAGGGGGTTATTGGTTTGGTTTATTTTTGTTCTTGTTTTTATTATGTATTTTGTGTTTTTGTTTTGTATTTTTATGCTGTGAACCACCCTGACATCTTCAGATGAAGGGCAGAATACAAATTTAATAAATAAATAAAAATTAAAAATCTAACTGATCCCACTGGTTTTTAAACACACAAAAAATGTGTCATTAACATACATAAAATATAACAGTTTATATGCAGCTTATTTGTCTGATTATCACATCTGTGAGAATTTTCTGAGGCGTAAGAACATTCCTATAATAAAGTGGACCTTGACTGGATCTTGTGGAGGAAATATTCACCTGTAGACTTTGAACCCAAGTGTCACATGAATTGAACATGTCAATGGACCTCTTGTGTTTCTTGCAAAATTGCCCAGTGAGACTGTGGTGACTTTAAGAAAGACTTGGGAATTTTGGAGCCTGAACTCAATAAGCCTAACTGCTACTATGTGACTGTGATTACACTAGACCTATACGAGAGTAGGGAAGAACTTTAAATATTAAGGGTCATAGCATCAAACTTAGTCGGAGTGATTTGGGCACCAGTGGGGAGGATACATCAGTCACTAACAGAAAAAGGTTTGTATTAATCCTATGTAATATAATTTGAATGCTAGTGTTGTTTGTACGAAGGAGAATAAAAAGAGATTTGTATCAACTTTAATTAATTTAATCTGAACACTTTGACTACATGTTTATATAGTCTACCTGATTGGGTCAGCAATAGGGCTAGGGGTTTATCAGTGAGGAAAACCGGTAATTGATGGGAGCAGTTATGTATAAATATATTTGCAGATGTAGCTGTTATGTATAAATATATTTGCAAATCCTGAAGAAGCAAATAATGCAAGGCAGATAAATATTGGAAATCCTTATTATCTATCTGAGAAGCAAGTTTTGTAAAATAGTAAGCTCCTGTGAAAGTTTCCTCAATGGAGAACATGTTTTAGAAAATGAAAAGCTCCTGTAAAAATAACAAGATAAAATTTTGTTGGAGCAAATCTCATTGTAGTAATTTATAAGCTATGGCCCGCACAGGTTGTTTTCTCCCTCTCCCCCTCTTTCTCTCTGCAAATCAAGCAGCCTAGGCACAATCACCATAATTCACAATTCCAGGAGCAGAACAGGCAAAACAGTTACATTAAGCACATTGTTGTTGTGATGTTTTGTAACTGCATCACTCGCACAGATGGCACTTCACTCTCTTTTTTTTGTATCAGCAATGGCAAGCCATTCTAGTTCTGAGACTGATCTCCTGTTGTCCCAGACAAGCTGGCCTCAGCCCAGGGTTTGTTTGATCAACTCTCTTCTAGGAAAAGACATCTTTGGGGATGCTTACAGCATTGTGGGTTGTTTGGCTTCTTCCTGTATACTGTCTTATTGTACATTTTAATTAAGGATGTTTTAATGCTACTGTGGGTTTTAATTATGGATTGATGTTATAGTTGTAAACTGCTTAGAAGCCATTTTGGTATATAAGTTATATAAAACAAATTTTCCTGGAAATTCCACTTTCTGTTTATTTTCTTATGTGCCAGTCTAATCCTTCAAGAGCAGAGAAAGGTGAAAGAGCAATACTTTCCCCACTTCCTATTTCACCTTTATATTCTTTGGAAATCTCACATCAGCAGCTTGAGTGGGGAGCTAAACCTTGAAACGTATATAGAGTTGAAATAAGAAGTAGAAAAGAGTGTCAATCTTCTGTACTTCCTCTTTTACCTCCATCTGCTCTTCACAGGGGGCCAGTGCTGGATTTACATAAAAGCTAAACAAGCTATAGCTTAGGTGCCCCCCCCAAAAAACAAATTAAAGGAAAAAAACACTGGATGTACATTACCAAAATATAAGATAAAAAACAAATAAAATAAAACCTACATACAGCAACAGTGTTTTGTGTTGTGTAGGCTTCTATTTTGTTATGTGCAAATGGCTTTAGATACTTATTAGGTCCATAAATTACCATATAGCATATATTCAACACAAAAAACACTGACAATTTGTTGTTGACAAAGGACAGCTGGACATATAAAGGGTCCCATTACCTTCAGTAGTTTAAAGGTAAAGGTAAAGAGACCCCTGACCATTAGGTCCAGTCACAGATGACACTGGGGTTGCGGCGCTCATCTCGCTTTATTGGCCGAGGGAGCCGGCGTACAGCTTCCGGGTCATATGGCCAGCATGACTTCAGTAGTATAGGGCCTCATCAAACCTAAATCCGGCCCTGCAGGGGGCAGCCACTCTCATCCACCTCATGGCAAAGGGAACGAAGGGTGTGTTTGGTGGGCCCTTGGGCTTCATGAATGCCAGAGGAAGTCCTCAAGGGTACCACACTGGTGATCCCAGCACTAGGGCAGTTGAGTAATTTCAGTACCAAAACCAAGTTGGTGGCCAGAGTGAAATGGATCCCATGACCTCCAACATCTCTGGAGGGCAAATCAGGACATGCACACCGCACCATGCCCCCCACCCAGGTTGCGCCATGGCAACCTGAGGCCTCCTTAGAGCATCCTGGGAGTGTGTGCAAGCGCCAACAGTGGGCCTCACTCTCCCGTGAGCTGATGGAGCTGTAGTAGAGAAGAAGGGTGTCATATTGATGGGGAAGAGCAGGAGCAATCATGCCTCCTCAATCCTGCTGCCACTGCAGGAGCTGATTCTGCAGCCCCCCATCAGCAGGCTGCGCCAAATCAGCGTGTCCCAGGACAAAAGCAGAGCCTGTGGTGCCTTCAAAGGAATTGTGAACTTCGCACTTGGAAGTTATGGGATCCAGGTGATTGGTTGCATCTAGGCAAACTGGAAGTTGGACTTTTAGCATACTCTAGCAACATATTTAGGTATGAAATACTCAGTATCTCTATTTAGTGGCCTTTTATTACTATGGAGGAGTCATTTTAGATTTTGGTGGTATGTCTTAAGGGAGGACAGGCCTGTCAAGCAAGGCTTGTGAGAAAAAGAATTACTGTCCATATAAGGTGGTAAAAGTGATAAGAAAGAGGCGGTTTTGTTCTTCCAAATCCTGGCATGACTGCAACGTGCATAAGCAGGCCATTAGTTCCATGTGACCTGGCTACAAATATTTCCAGATCTTTGCCTAGGCAACAGACTCTGGCCTTGGTTGTGACTCCCTAAGGTGTTCCAAGTTTCTCTGTGTGCCTGTTCTCCCTCCCCATCTCTCTCCCCATATCCACTTCTTTGCCCTGCTGTTTTCATGCTTGTCCTAACTCCCTTCCAGGTGGAATTTTCAGTTTTGATTCTGGTTTGCTCTCAAGTCAGTCCATCAAACATTCCCCCTGTGAAACTGCTCCAATGTCGTATGCAATCCTAATCCTTCTGGGCCTCCTACTTCAGCTTCCCACATGCTCTGCTACCAGTAAAGGTAAAAGTAAAGGAACCCTGGACAGTTAAGTCCAGTCAAAGGTGACTATGGGGGTGCAGTGCTTATCTTGCTTTCAGGCCGAGGGAGCCGGCGTTTGTCCACAGACAGCTTTCCGGGTCGTGTGGCCAGCATGACTCAACCACTTCTGGTGCAACTGAACACCGTGATGGAAACCAGAGTGCATGGAAACACTGTTTACCTTCCCGCTGCAGTGGTACCTATTTATCTACTCACACTGGTATGCTTTCGAATTGCTAGGTTGGCAGGAGCTGGGACAGAGCAACGGGAGCTGGGACAGAGCAACGGGATTTGAACCACCAACCTTCTGATCAGCAAGCCCAAGAGGCTCAGTGGTTTAGACCACAGCGCCACCCATGACCCTTTAAAAATCTCACACCCAACATGGGGCTGGAACCCACAACCCTGAGATTAAGAGTCTCATGCTCTACTGACTGAGCTAGCCGGTGTTAACACTATTTTCCACCCCCTGGTATGTTGAGTTTCACCTCCTGTCTTAGTTTGAGGCAGGCCTTCCCCCTTGACTTTGCCTTCTTCTCTTGAATGCTTGTTCCTCAATTAGGTCAATTAACCCACTCCACACCCATCCTCTCAGAGTGCTCCAACTTTCATATTGCAAATGCATTAAGCACATTAATTACTTATCTTTAATCTTCCTCCTTCTTAGCTAATAATCTTATATAAAGCTTGGCTCATCAGTCCCTTTGCTATCATTTGCTAAGCTGAAAAGATCCCAAATGTTCCATTGTGAAGTGTGTGTATAGATTTCAGTATACTGATAGCTGTACAGCAACCATAATTCCAGCACACTGACACTGGACTAACACAATTTTACTTGTACTTGACACTTGACAGGGGAATGGGAGTTGGCGTGGCATACAGATGAAAAATAGACCTTGATCAGAGACAGATATGTTGAAATGGAAAGGGAGAAAAGGTCTGTTTATTTGTCTTTACAAACATTGCTTGCGGGACTGCTCTTCTTCCGCTCTGTGTATGCAGGTCTCATTAGGAGAATTTTGCAGCAGGGAAGGAAGGTAATTGCATAAATTTCAGTTTTCCAGGAACAGACTCTCAGCTCTAATGGAATCATGGTTTCGATGCACTTTCCTCAGCTTTCTGACTCAATGAGAAAAAGCAGTGACTAGACTGGAGTGTTTGGCATCACCGGCACATCACTCATGAGCCACAGAACTGCTCTTTGTACCCAAATCATATTGCTTGCCCTTCTTGGAATCTGCCATTTCTTCCTTCTTTAGAGGAGACAGTCTGTACTTCCACACTGCTACTGTTATTACAGGTTTGCAGTGTCCGTCTGAATGATATTTGTGGGTACCTTCCAGCTATGCCTTGAGGCTTCCCTGGAAACCTGATGTGGAGGCAAGATCTGTTAGAGTCTATTAATGATGTGTGCTCTTCCATCCAGTGCTGACATTATACAGCATTGGGTCTAGCATAGAGCAAAACAGCCTTCTGTGTTTCCAGCTTCCAGAATCAGCCAAAACTTAACGAACAGAAAGCTCCCCTTGGCCTATTGTTCCACATCCTAGATGGGAAAAGGCCCACCAATTTGTCTCAACAGAACTCATTCTCTAATAACTGGTATCTATAAATTTTACATAATACACAACTGTGTATTGTACATCATATTATATACCATACGACTATTAATTACGTATTATCAACCTATTTATTTGATTTAAGAATGTTATATCTATCTCATGCATTATTGTAAGCATTCATGAATATCCACTAATCACTACCCTCCATAATCTTACATTCATAACAACAACAATAATAATTAATATTATTTATTTATACCCTGCCCATCTGGCTGGGTTTCCACTGATGAGCCATAATACAATGCTTTCCACCAGAGAACTACAAGTGAAAAACCTGAAACTCAAAGGGTGTCCCATATCGACCTAGAGGAGAGCGTCCTATAATCAATACCCCCTGTTCCACCCAGCCCCCACTAGCACCACATCAGCCTATATACTGCCATTGACAGTCTACCCCATAAGGACACAATAGTAGACACAATAGCCCCACTGCTAATACGTCAGGTCAAGGTGTAGCAAATGTGAGGGAAGAGATTGGCTACATTTTTAATTATAAAAAACACGAAAAGCACTATGAAACCCTGCATGAAGGCAAATTTAGTAGTAAAATAGATAAAGAGTATCTCTTTTAACAATGCTCTGGGATGCATGCGCACCACTCGTCACCCTCCTCAACAACCAAATTCAACCTTTATAAACTAAAAGTAGTAAAACAGAGGAGGTAAGTTGTAACATGGTAAGCGTACCAAAAGGTGTGCTTGGACTAACAAAAAGTAGCTTATTTAAAGCACCCAGCTTACAACTAGGAGATGTCGCACAACCACAACTTTTTTGAGCCCCAAAATAAGCCGACTAAACCCCTACAAAATCACCTAACTATACATTAAACCAAACCATTTACCTAGGTTAGTAAAGTAAATGAGATTAAGCACCACCACCCAGCCTTATAAGTGCCGCAATGGAGCAATGAAAGAATAATGAAAAACTTTAAGCAACACGTAGCAAAGATAAACCGCTGTACCTCCTGCATCATGGTCTAGCAAAACACTATCAGACAAAGAGAACCTTTAGCCTGACCTCCCGAAACCAAGCGAGCTATTTTTAGGCAGCACTAAATCAGAGTGCACCCGTCCCTGTAGCAAAAGGGTGGGAAGGCCTATAAAGAGGGGTAAAAAACCAATCGAGTTTGGTGATAGCTGGCTACTCAACAAAAGAATTTAAGTTCAACTTTAGGCATAACATGAACCCACCACTAAAATTCCATTTCTAAACCTAAAGAGAATTAATGGGGGTACAGCCCCATTGAAGCAGAATACAGCCCGAACGGAGACCCTTTTACCCCGTTCCCCTACCATAGGCTTCTAAGCAGCCACCAAAATAAACCACGTCATAGCTGAACCAAAGCAAATCCCAACAATCCAACCACCCTCCCAACCCATACCTTGAGTTATTCTATAATAATATAGAAGCACCAATGCTAAAACTAGTACATTGGTACCTCGGGTTAAGTACTTAATTTGTTCCGGAGGTCCGTTCTTAACCTGAAACTGTCCTTATCCTGAAGCACCACTTTAGCTAATGTGGCCTCCTGCTGCCGCCGCGCTGCTGGAGCACAATTTCTGTTCTTATCCTGAAGCAAAGTTCTTAACCTGAAGCACGTTTTCTGGATTAGCGGAATCTGTAACCTGAAGTGTATGTAACCTGAAGCGTATGTAACCCAAGGTACCACTGTAATAAGAAACAACTCTATTCGCACTCCTTTAAATCAGAATAGAAAAAAATGCATTGACAGTCATTTATTATCTTCCCAAGGCATCACAGTAGCTGCTCATATACAGTGAAGTAAATTTGTGGTGTAAAATCATCCTATAGAATAAGACATGGCTGTTTTTATTACACACACACCTGCTGTAAAATCACTGCCACTATAGCCTCAAGAATTGACATCTTTGGTTTGATTAGGATCCTAGATGGCTGGCTCATGGCAGATTGTCTTGCTAAATGGAGACAATCTTTGCACTCTGATCTTTTTCAGAGCATCCCTATGCCCACCTATTCAGAATTCAGTGGGACTTAACAGATAAATGAAATAACTTAACAGATAAAAGAAATTGAATTGCACTCTTAAAATAGTTTAAATGCACATCAGCATAAAGGAAAAAGCAACCTTTTGGAGCTGGTTGCTCCTGTTAGTAATGTGGGTTTTTGATGCCTAATGAAATGAATGACTTGTAAGGCAAGCCTGCCAGTTGCCTTTATAATTTTGGAAATAATAAATAAAGGATCTACCCATGGCAATTTAAACTTGATGTGAGTAATGAACTCAAACTTTAAGGTCAGCGGCTGAGGGATGTGGGGTAGGGATTTAGCATCACTTGTTTCTATTTTAAAGGTTATTTCAAGTTTTTCCCCCTCCCTAAGGGAAAGAAACGCAGAGAAGCTGGTCCTGTCTGGAACATCAGGAGTGAGACATTTGTACATACGGACTGTCAGTATAATTGTCAAGCTAAATGAAGCTGTCCCTGGACTCTGACAGTCTTGTTAGAATGGGCTCCAGAAAAGCACCATGAGCAGACAGCCTGGTGAAATAAATATGAACAGGGAATGGATACTGGGTGAGAGTTGTTTCTAAATAGGCTTTGGCTGTAAATAATATGTGCAGAATGGCTTACCCCTTTCCCAGGTGGGCGGCAGTTGTGGCCCCTCATGTTTGGCAACCGTTCCCTGAGCATACAGGTTTGGCCCGGCCATTTAGGAATTCCCCTGGCCAGCCAGGTCGCAGGGTGGGACTGCCCTCCAAAAAGTCAAATTAAACTGGTCAGAGCACCTCCTAATGGGCAGTGCCTCACTGGCTGATCGGGTATTGATTGCCCCCATGCCCAGTCAGGCAGGAACACATAAAAGCCAAGAGCAGAAGCAGAAAGATAGAACCGCGTGGGACAAGGATCAGCGAGGGACAAGTAGCAGGTAGTGGACGGGCAGTGTCTAAGCACCTGGAGAGGACAGCAGCATCTCGGGACTGCAAGTAAGAATGGTTTCTTATTTCCCCCATTCATGCAGTATGTACATACTGTTTGGGGTAGCTTTGCGGCAAGGCTTTTCAATGCTAATACGCTGGTCGGAACTTTGCTTGCTGAGTTTTGTTTTAAAATAGGCTTTGGCTGTAAAGAATACGCACAGAAGAGAAATATGATGCAAGGAGAATTGTCTGGGCAGTTGCATCCTGTCACAGAAAAATTGCTTGCAAAAATGCACAAACTAGACAAAAACGGGTAGAAAAAAATGTATGTTAGGGGAAATTGCATATAATGTTTCCCGTGAATTAAAAAAATGAAATTGGAGGAGCTGAACTTAAGATTGCAAAAATAAACTGGAATTGACAGATTCACCCATACCTACCCCTCACTAACCCAAAATGTCACCTGGACCTGATTTCCCTCTCAGTGCTGCTTGTTTTACTTTGTTGGTTGCTGAAAACTAGGCACTAGCCACACAAAGGAGAGAAGTATTGATTGGTACACTTCGGAAAGTCCGACAGTTTGCAAAAGTGAAAGAACAAATACAACAAAAGCCCTTTGAGGGGGGGACCCTCTCCCCCATACAACCTAATGAGGATTGGGCATGCTTAGTGGCCATGGAGTTGCTGATCTGCAGTCAGAGTGGGGGGTGGTAACTGAAAAATTGATAGTGAGAAGTGGGGAGATGGAATAGAGCATCTAGTATTCTGAATGAAAACATTCCACATTGCAGCAGTGTGGCCCACAAGTTCCGTGTCAAAGTATTCTTGCAGCCCACTTGGTATGAAAAATTGGACTGCCCTGATCCAGACTAAATGCAAACTATAACCAAGGTTTGTTTGGCTCAGTGTGACATGCAAAATGAGTCACTGTGTCACACATCAGTTCTAGATTTTTTTTAGGGGGTCAATAATGTCTTAACACTTGTCCAACACGTGTCCAACACTTTGTCCATCATTTTGCTATTCCCAGGAAGGTTTTCTGTCTCTGCCTCAGTTCCAGCGGCAAAGACAGAAAAAATGTTGGAGAGATTGCTTTTGCATAATTGACTAAAATAATGTAATCATAAAGTTTTGTTGAGCCCACCTGTGTTTTTCTGATGATAGCCAGAATCTACGGTGTCAAGTGTAAAGCAGTTCATTCAGTGGACATGCTGTGTTACAGCCTAGGTACAGCATTACCTCTGAAAATAATTAGTGTCTGATCTGCAAGACTTACCTTTCTTAATATACTGCATGATTTTCTTGTCCTTGTGTTGAAAAGTATGTTATTTCTTTAGCAGTTCCTAGTGACCTACTAGCTAATAATTTCACATTGCTTTGTTGATGTCAACCTTTTCATAATTGCCAACCAGGGCAGGGGCCATACGCTCCCACTTATAGATGAGATATGCTATGTTTTTACAGCTGGTCTTCCTCTCTCTTTTTTATGACAAATTTTATACTCTGGTTGAATGGTAAATTGTACAGCCTTGGCAATTTACACTAGCAGAGTGATACATGACATGTTTTCAAATCAAAGTTGTTTGCATGCTGTTTCAGAAGAATAAATGCAGCTACATGTCAGCAGTTTTAAATTCTGAATGTGGAAATGGGTTGGTGAAGCAAATAGCAGGAGAGGCAGCTCACGCTTCTCTTATACTTGGCTAAGCCTGCAAGAGTCTAAAGCTATGTAATAATTTTGCCATGACTAGCACTCATGAGGCACACCAGCGATGCAGGCAAAGTGACCACTAGTCACACCACTAAGGACAGCTCCTATCAAACAACGTGAGCCAATGAAGACTGGATGTGAACTGAAGCCTTGTGAGCTTCTGCTTCCAGTCCACCCCAAGCCCCTTTGAAGGATGATGACCCTTAAAGGACCAGCATCCCGGGTTGCAGGCGACTCTCAATGTGACTTCCTGCTTGGCATGCTTCCTGTGCCATTGGATGGTGATTCTTGGGCTCAAGGGAAGGTGCTTGTGAGGGTCGTGGCTCCAGTTTTGCTGTTCTACAGGTTGTTGCTCATCAGCTGTAGGTGCTGTGGCCTCAAACTCAAATGTCAGGAGCCCAGTAGAAAAGCCTCAAACTCCTTTAACTATGGAGCCAGAGACCCAGCAGGGTGCCGTTCAGTGTTGGGAGCAAGTCCCATTGAACTCAGTACTTCCATGGAAGCATGCATAGGCTGGGGGGGGGGTAGGTCCACAACCACATAGTTCTTCAAGCATTTACTAGTTCTACCTGTAAATCTCTTGTAGCCATGGGGCCCTTCCCCACCTTTTGAACAAAATTTGTTTGGTGACAGCATCCGTGAGCAAAAAAGTTATTTATTTAAAATAGATATTGCTTTATTCATGCCTGCCCGTGTCTGTGTTGCCCATTCCTGTTCCTTACTGTCTCACTTTATGCCAGTCCTTCTGCTGAATAAAATGCCACAATTTGTTTTTAGAATGTTAAAAAATCATTCACAATGCACAATTTTTTCTGGATATTGTAAACTCTCTAAATCTACTCCAGTAGTTTATAAAGAAACCAGGGTTCTGTAAATATTGCTTTTAGTAGTGAACGAATAGGTTGGCAGTGATGTTTTTCTTTAACGATCTCTGTATTTTACAGATATATATTGCTTCTGAGGGAATGCATCTTTGGGGCTTAAGGTGCAATAATACCTTAGCATCTAACCAGGCCTGAACCTAGCTTTTTTTCAGGATGGAAACTAAGATACTCATATACTTCATTTTCAGCTCCATGCAGAAAGCTCAGGACACAAACGAAATACAATTACAGTGCAATCCTATTCATGTCTACTCAGAAGTCAGTTCTACAGAGTTCAGTAAGACTCCCAGGGAAGGGCATATAGCAGGGGTCAGGAAACGTTTCAGGAGGGGGCCGATCCACTGTTCCTCACATCTTATGGGGGGCTGGATCCACCCTCTCCCGAAAACACACCCCGAAAGCACAACCTGTTCCAAGCGAGAGCTGGAAGTAAACAGGCATGTGACACACAACAGACTGTTCCCTTTTAAGGTGGAACGAAACTATATCCTAACACCCCCCCCTCCCGAAAGGACCCCCCCCCCCACGCCTCATCTTCGGGAGCGTCATCATCGTCCTCTGCCTTGGCCAGGGGTCTGTGGGGCACAGAGCTCATGCCGCTGGCTTGGGCGAAGGCAGCCTCTCCACCACTGTTTCCTCCCGCTTGGCTCTTGGCCATATGTGGCTGCCTCAGTGGGAAGGAAGGGGCATCGCCCAGAGGCGTCTGCAGCTTCGGATTGGCTGCAGGAGCTTCCTGCAGCCAATCCGAAGCCACGCCAGCATCGCGGGGGTCAGTCCCCACGCAGTGATGCCTCCACGCTGCTCCAGTTTAGCACGGGGACTGACCGAGCGGGCGGCAGGGTTTGCAAGGTTCGCGGGCCAGATTAAAGAGCCTGTTGGGCCGCATCCGCCCCCCTGGGCCTTAGTTTGGTGTACGGTATTGCATCCATAATTATGGTTGCCACCTTCTATATAGCTGTCTGGGAACAAGTCCCATTGCAGTTACTTCTTAGCAGACCTGTGTAGGATTGTACTGCAAATGAGCAATGTTTTGACAAAATGGAACAGTTTTGTTAGATCAGATTATCCACTGCCTGTCATATTGTTAGTTCTGCACTGAGTTTCTTACCCATTTTAGTTGTAAAGGAGTCTAGTCAACTTCGCAGCCTGAAATCTACCCAAAACATGTTACTGAAGAGTGTAAGAGATTCACAGTTCATTTGAAATGCATGCTTTTGATTTATGCTTCTTTTCTTGTTTCATCTGACCTCAGGAATCTTACATTTTATTGAAATACTATTTTCAGTTTAACATATTTGGTAATAATAGACTAGAGGTCGGCTACCTTGTATTTCTGTGTTAGTGACACCCTGAATCTAATTAACTGTTCATTTGAAATGTATTTGCATTTTCAGATGATACGCTTTGAAAAGACAGAATATTATTCTCCCACATCTGTAGCAAGATCTTAGCCTTAACAACTTTTGCTTCATAGGAAATAGCCTTAAGATAAATTGCAGCAATTTCCCTCAAGGTCATCAATTGAGTAGCAATGGCTGTTAGCAGAAGTTTTCTGGGGATTGATGAGTATGTAGGAGGAGTTGGTACCTCAGTCCACATCTCATTGTGAATATCCAAAAAATTTTAAGGCACTTTTTTTTGTAAGCAAAAGTCTACAGACAAATGAATAGGTAGCTCAACCTTGCAGAATTTTAACCCATCAGGCAAAATGCAGCCTCTGAATATGTGAGCTATGTATCCATCAGACGCATCAGAGGCTCATCCCCTTTGCCAGCACAAAGACATTTTCTTGTACTCATTTCTAAAGATGTACAGCAGCAATAGGAGATGTTTATCCCTCTAGATGTTGCTGAACTCCAGTATCCTTCAGCCCAGTCAGTATCGTCAATAGTCTGGGTTAATGGGAGAGAGGTTCCTGACCTCACTTTTCAGTTTTCAGGAATTTTCCATTTTCCTGATCCTCTGGTCATGGTTTGGTTTGCTCTCAGTTTTGCCAGAATTTTCAGTTTTTGTGACCTGCAGGTCAAGGTTTCCTTCCTTCCTTCCTTCCTTCCTTTCTTTCTTTCTTTCTTTCTTTCTTTCTTTCTTTCTTTCTTTCTTTTGGAATACCCCTTTTTCTTACCCCACCAGTCACCATTTTGTTCATTTTTCACATATTTTGGAATTTTCCATTTTCCTGACCAGTTTTCCATGGTTTTGTTTGCTTCTCAGATGTTCTTTGAATTTTCAATCTTCCCAATCCACTGATAATAGTTTTGTGCCTTTCCCCCATTTTGTGGAATTTTGGGTATTACTGACCCTCCAGTCACAGTTGTTTCCTGTTTTCACCTTTTTCTGAATTGTCCGTTTCCCTGAAACACCAGTCCCAGTTTTGTTTGCTTTTTACATTTCTCAGAATTTTTGGTTTTTCTGAACTGCCAGTCACACTTTCCTGCATTTTTCATATTTGCGTCAGTGAACTGAGCTAGGTATACCTGTAGACATCATTCCAGTTCAGTATCTAAAGTGTGTATGTAATCTATAACTTTTCTTCAGAAATTAAAGGGAAGAAATGTGCCAATTGAATTCTTATAGAACTGAAAATATGCATAGCTTTAATTAAGAACTATCCTACCTTTCCATAGTTGTTCAGGTAGAGTTGGAACAGGGGCTCATTTAGTTCAGTATTGTCTACACTGTTTGGTAGTAGCTGTGTAGGGTTTCGGACAGGGAGCATTCTGACCCCGACCTGGAGAGTTGGGGACCTTCTCCATGCCAGGCAGTAGCTCTTCTCCCTCAAAGTATGCTTAAAAATGTGCATACAGACCTGATAAACTAAAAAAAAAAACCACTTCAAAAACTTAAGCTGATAACTAGAACAAGTTTTCCCATCCCATCTATCCAACTCCTTTTGCAAGCTAGGGCTGCCGTTTGTTCAGACTTTCCCAGACATAGCTGGTATTCAGTGTCCAGGCAGAGATTGCTCAAATGTCTGGGAAACTCTGAACATATATGGTAGTCCATGTCAGAATTGTAGATTTTCATTAATAATAATAATAATAATATTTTTTATTTATACCCCGCCCTCCCCAGCCAAGGCCATCAGAGGAGGAGAAAGGAAAAAGAGAAAAGAAAGAGGGGGAAGGAATCAAATTGGCTCCAAGCCAAAGGCCAGGCGGAACAACTCTGTCTTACAGGCCCTGTGTAAATTAAATTAAATTAAAAATAGCTCACATTGTTGTTGTTGTTTTTCAAAAAGCTCAACAACTTTCCCAAAAGTCAATAACTTTTGTGTCCGGATTTTCACTTTTTGAAATATGGCAACCGTATGTAAGCAAAAGGGCTCTAGTGCATAAATATCTAAAGACCGGACAGGACAAGCATAGACCTACCTCCTGGGTTAGGTTGTTTTATAGAAATATTCTTTGCATCTCATAATGTACCTTGATTATTCTTTTTTAAAGGGATTTCTGAAGCAGGTCCCTTTGAAGGTGGAGCAAACAGGCTCTTTTGGGGAGAAACTATTCGGGAGAGTCATTTTAATGATCAATGCAACAACCATCCAGGTTGTGACAGACTCAAAGTGCATTGCATCTGCCTTTAAAAATGCAATTCACATCAGCAATCCTGATTTTGTTCATTCATTGCCTAGTTAAATGACTAGAAAAGCTAAATGACAGCTGCTCACGCTACTGAGTTTGTTACTTTCTTTGAGATTCATGATCCCATAGGTACAGCATCAGGCCTGCCATTCTCTACAACACATGTTTTTCGCTGTGTACTTAGGAGTATGATTAAAAGTCTATTTGTAAATACATGCAAAGCAGGCTTTCATTAGTATTTGGGGGATTTTTAGAACATCTTGACACATATTCTGTTATTCGCTTTGTGTAATTGTCAGTACATACCTGTCAACATATGGAAATCCAGGCAAACTAAATTGCAGCTTTTCACCTGGATTGAAAAATCCCTCAGCCCCAGCGTTTCATAACTCCCTCTGCTATCGGGAAACAAGCTCTGGAATCCTAAAAAAGACAAACACAACTGGGTGTGGTATTCAATATTTGCATTTCTTCTAACTGCATCCTTCAGCATGTGGTCATGCTTTATCTTTTGATTTAATCATTTAATTTTTCTAATTTTCTAAGTTGAAAGCCTGTGACTGACTGCTGTTGAGCATAAGGTGCACTTTAGCTTTCCGTAGGGGATAATTTATTCATTCTGGTATCACACTCTTGTTTTCATTTGCGCAGTCATCTGAAAGTTTTACTGAAGCCTTTCAGAAATCTTATAAAGCAGATTCAACTCATTGATTTTAGTGGGTTTACATCTGAGTAGAACATTGGTCTACTAAGAAGCACATAGGGTGGGGGAAGTCAGAGTCGATCATCCTTCCACTTCTGGGATAGGGATTTTCAGGGTCTGTTGCAGGTGGGGCCCAATGGAGATGCTATTAAAGGGAAGGTCAGGGCTGTCCTATTTTTCTTGGCAAGAGAGTGGGATCCTTGTCTTATTGTGAAGAAGGGAAGAGATGTTGTACACTTGATGGATTGCTTAGAGCCAGGTCCATGGTGAGAGAATGACCTGGGAATGAGGGAATGAGCTACTGAGAGTAGCCCCTTTCAGGTGGGCAGACTAGATAATGTTATTATATTGTTGTGAACCTCTGTAACACATACACACATACACACACAGAGTTCTTTTTTTCCTGGGGGGACACATACCCCTAAACATTTTGTGAATCTAAGTTTGGCCTCATTGAGGGGCAGTATTTCAATAGGAGTAGGAAAATGAGAGTACCCTTAAACATTCTTTTAAAGAAAAAAGCACTGTAGACACACACACGTGTGCACACATGCGCGCGCGCGCACACACACACACACACACACACAATGCAGCAATATATAAATGCTTTTATAAATAAATAATTTCTGTCCTTGTGTTCACAATCTGGATTTATTTCTTTTTAAAAGCTCTCTGGCTTTGTGATGTTTGATTCTAGATTTTTGGCTGTGTGAGTTTTGGTGCAGGCTTTTTTGGCAGAGAGGAGGAATTGAAGAGATTGGGGAGAAGACTTTGGATGCCACAATCTGAAGTGTGATAGTGAGAGGGAGGTATGGCTGTGAGGGGTGAGATATCTGATGTCCTGGTTTCATTCCCAACCAGGAGATACTATAGCAGTATCTCTCTGCCTTGTATTTTTGCTGCTTAATGCTGGACTGCTTAATTATAAGTTTATTCAATTGCAAGATTTAATGACCAGCTAGAAGATGGAGTTTATCATAATTTTATTCCTCTGTTTTGCCCTTTGTCTGAGGAGTGGATGGCTCATGTGTTACAAATAAGTTGGGGAAAGCAGAATCTGCTTGA
Organism: Podarcis raffonei; assembly: GCF_027172205.1. NCBI lineage: Eukaryota > Metazoa > Chordata > Lepidosauria > Squamata > Lacertidae > Podarcis > Podarcis raffonei. Next base: position 29,173,456 of record NC_070606.1, read on the forward strand.
ATAGCAACATGAAAGAGAAATTATTTGTAGTACTTTACTTTGCAGATCCTGTATAATAAAATCCACCGATCTGGGCACTGCCATCCAAATATTTTGTCAACAGTAGAAAGTGATAAATTCATCAAATGAATTATTCACTATAAATTTATTTTACACAGCTCTGTTAAATATATAGCTTCCCACCCCTCCACTTTTTATTAACTTCTTTACAGCTGCCGTGTTCAAAATGCCAGCGACTGGCACACAATAAATATTAATGGTCCATAAATTAAGGCATTACTCTTCCTGACATCCCACCATTTTTTCAGGGTCCAGTAGAAAAGACACAGGAGGCTGCTTATCAAACAAGAAAGATCAACCTGGAAATAAAGAGAGAGGAGGCATTTTAAAACAGTTGATGTATCAAGATTTAAGAATAAGTGTGGAATAGCACGTTCATGTACCATATTTCCACAAATGTTAAAAATGAAAGCATTTGCTATTTTAATGTATCACTTCATTTAGAGGATGTACATTTATCAGTCATAACTAAAATAAAAACCAGTCAGATACATTAAACAATAAAGTGCATCAACACTAACTCAGCCCTTGCAGTTTAAGTTAAGAGGTGATCTTTGAATGTCATATTACATTGGCATCATCATCATGATGGCACTAGAATCCATGGGACACATTGGACAAATTCATACTGCCAATGCCACTTCAAGTTCCTGAGGGATGAAGTTAGCATGGGGAAGATCTGCGGTGTGGACTCTTTCCCTATGCCCTGTGGCATCTTGTATTATCCCAAGATCACAGGAAGAAGGAGCACTGCCACGGCTCTCAAATGTAAGACGAGAGCCCTTTGTTGCACGTGAAATAAATATTTTGATAGACTCACTAACCTATTTGGTGTTATTACCTAGGTAGCTTTAGCTTGTGCCTAAAGAGGAGTAGGGACACGGGTGGTGCTGTGGGTTAAACCACAGAGCCTAGGACTTGCCGATCAGAAGGTCGGCGGTTCGAATCCCCATGACGGGGTGAGCTCCCGTTGCTCGGTCCCTGCTCTGGCCAACCTAGCAGTTCAAAAGGACGTCAAAGTGCAAGTAGATAAATAGGTACTGCTCCGGCGGGAAGGTAAATGGCGTGCACTGCTCTGGTTCGCCAGAAGCGGCTTAGTCATGCTGGCCACATGACTCGGATGCTGTACACTGGCTTCCTCGGCCAATAAAGCGAGATGAGCGTCGCAACCCCAGAGTCGGTCACGACTGGATCTAATGGTCAGGGGTCCCTTTACCTTTAAAGAGGAGTAAGTGAGGAAAACAAAGGTATAGCATTCACTGTTAAGGTCAGATGTTTTACTGAAATCAGTTGCACTCATGCGCATTTAACAGGCACAACGATGAAGCTTAAGTTCATTGTGTGTAGCAGTAAATTGAAGGTGAGAATGCATGTAATGAGTGTCTTAATGCAAACCAGGCCCCTTTTGAAGGACAGAACCCTGAGGCTTCCCTTACTTTGGTTGTCCGCACAGACTTAGTGCTTACCTGCCCCACGCCTGCCTTCCTTTGGGAAGAAGATGCGTGTCTGACTGATCATTTTCCTTCCTTGGTTATATCTGTTGCTATTTATCTTGCCTAGAGCAGCAGATGGGATAGTTGCCAATATGTGCACTTGACAAGTAACTAATTTTCATCCAACAGCGAATTAGGAAAATACTGTATTTGTTTAAAAACCAATGAAAAATAAGGAAAGCTTTTCTTTAAAAAGTGACACACACACACACACTGCCTCAAAACAATTGAATCTCACATTTTGAACTTGGGTTTAAATTTCAATCCTGCATTTCAGAATTAAAGGCCAAATTTTATCAGAAAAATCCAAATTGTGAAACATTGTCCTTTTGTCCTTTTGTGTAATCCTCCTAGCTGCTTCCTGCCATAGGGGACAGCGATGTAAACAAGGTCTCATTTCCTGTACTCTTCACTTCTGCCTCCTCATTCTACGAACACCACCCCAGTCTGGTGGACAGGTGAAAGGCAGCAGCAATTTCCACTCCATCTTGTGTTTGTCGCACGGTTTCCATTCTTCCACATTTCAGTTTCTGTTAACACCTACGTTATTTGTCTTGCTATGCACGGAACTAATGTAATTAATTATGTGGTTAATTTCAGTGCATGTCAATGTCAAAAAACAATTCAGAAAACAGTGTAATTATTTATGTAACAGTTGCAGACTGAAAAACAATGATAGTGATACCTCTCATATTCTCTTGCATAATTTCCATTCCTGACCTCAGACAAACATGCAAATTGAAGCAATTTACACTCTCATTTCCATTTCCAATAGAATTCTCTGACAACCCACAGAGACATAACATATCTCTATGCCCGGGCTCTGTCTAAACGAGATCTTGCAAAGGTTTAAGCTAGTTGGTCCAATACCATTTCTGTGAGGAGAAAAATTAAAATATTTTATGTATTTGTTGAAAACAGGTGTGTTCCTTCTTAATGAAAGCATTTTTTTCATGTGAAGAGGCCAAGGAAGAGAGTACAAATTTCTCTGTGTGTCCACAATGGGAAGCATTCTGCACTGGCTAGAGCTATAGTTTTGAGTTATGAGAAGAGATGAACATTAATAAAGTGGGAGGAGGTCAAGGCACCCAGTGTACAAGGTATATTTCTATTCTGCCAGCGTTTGTCACCAGATGCTAGCCCTCAAATAAATCTTGCTTTGAGAAATGGTTGTTAAGACTTGCTTAGATCCGACAGCTGTAAATGTCCCTTGTGAACTATGAAAAAGCAATCTCAATCCAGCTGCTAGTGTTTAGGGCAACACAAAATGAAAAGTGCTGTAAATGACACCATTCCCCCCCCAATAGGTTTGAGAAACAGTAGGGTTGAGCTGGCAAATGATGGGGGCTTTTTGTTATTGAGTTGCCAGTAGCAAATGCTGTTTTTTTATTGGTGTAGGTTAAACATAAGATTAACAGCAGTGTCATGGAATTATGTACGCAGATCAGTAATTATCCACATCTCCCCAGAATACTAAACTCCCTTTCTTAGGGTGCCTGCAGACTGTCAGTGTTTAGTTAGAGGGATTCAAGCACAAACTGGGAAATTTAGGCTCTCACCATTAAGGTGGATTTAAAGTGCCCTGAAATTGCAGCACAATTAATCAACTTTACAAAACAAGTGGACTTTTTGCGTTTAGGAAAGTGATAGGGAAATGCATTGAGAAGTGTGGAACGAACAAGATTAATGTGATGATGTATAAATACCCTGCAAGCAAATGAGGATGAATACATGATGAATACTCACTGTCATAGAGCCTCCACACAAACAAATCGGAACAAATGATTCATAAAGAAAAGCTTTAATCTAACTTCTGCGTAAGGAAATCAGGATGTGTGCTCAATAAATAGGTCATCTGGAGAAGCCCTTAGTAGCCAGTGGATGCAGATGGAGATGTAACTCTCCTCCTCCTCCTCCATCCAAATTCATCAAGTGCTATAGACTGTTTAACAGCAGGAATTCAAAATATAAATCTGAAGGTGCTCTAAGATGTCATGCTTTTCCTGCAGTGTTACAATATTGCAGTTTTGTCGTCGCTGCAGTGCATAGTATAGTATTTCACCCTGAAAATATGGCTTCTGCAAATGATTTTCAAATTCCCTCCTTATATTTGTAGGCTGCAACCCTGAACCCATTTACAGTGGAACCTCGGGTTATGTACTGTCCTCCTTACGAACTTTTCGGGTAATGAGCTAACCTGGAAGTAGATGCTCCTTGTTGCAAAGTTTGCCCCAGGATGCAAGCGGAAGTCACGTGGCACGGTGGCAGTGGGAGGCCCCATTAGCGAAAGCACGCCTCATGTTAAGAATGGTTTCAGGTTAAGAACGGACCTTCGGAACAAATTACGGTAAGTTTGTAACCGGAGGAAGCCCTGTACCTGGGAGGAAGCCCCATTGTACGCAATAGAACAGGAGTATGTATAGGGTTGCACCACTTCCCCATTGGACTAGCTGGCCAGAGGTGGCATGCCAGCAGTAGCTTTTGCCCATAAGGTAGGCTTGCCATATGTCTGGAATTTCCTGGCCATACCATCTTGGCAGTGCCGTTTTTGCCACTTTTCCATAAAAAAAAGCTCAACAACTCTTTTCTGTTTGAAATACGGCAACCCTACCATAAGGCTGATTGCAGCATGTCAACAATTAGACACAGAGATAAGGGTCCAGCCTCCCCTCTCTCCACACTATGGTCCCTGTGGAAATCTCTGCCCCACCCTGATTGCATCTTTGAAAAAGAATCCTGTGATGTGGCTGCAAGTCCCACAATCAATGCAGTTAGTTACATAAGCACCTCTATAGGAAGGAATTGACTAGATCAGATGGGTGCTGGCACATATTCCTACATTGCAGGGGGCTGGACTAGATGACCCTCACGGTCCCTTCGAACTCTACAGTTCTATGATGTAATGCTGATAATGCCTCTTTGAAGGATTTGATGTGGGTGTTCCTTATGCTGCATTTTCCTTCTGGTCAGAAATTATTTTTCATATTACCTTTGTTTTGGAAAACTCTCGATATTTGCAGATGCTCACACATTTTTAAATTGTATTCCTGCAATGGAGGGATTAACAGATGGACAACAAAGGTGGATCCTATTAAGCCCTTATGGTTGCAAAAAATACTTCAAAGGCTGGAAGGATAAAAATCACATCATCCACCACTTGGTGGTCTGAAGTTTTCACTGCCTTTTCTATGTTTGAACATGTACCAGTTTTGTTTGGATATCTGTTTGGACATATGGACTGCTCAAATACGGTAAATACATAGGTTTAAGTCAGAATTTATAGATTATTTTTATGTTTAAGATGAGCTGGTGGTGTTTTGTTGTTGTTGTTGTTAGATGTTACATGTACTTAAGCATGCAAGAGCATCTCTTTGAAGAGACAGGGGTTCCTGTGAACATTTTTCAGACAGAACTCTGTTTTGATTTTGGATGCTTTCAATAGAAAGGTTTTTCTTAAAAGCCCAAAGAATGCTATTGTTGCATCAGTCTGTGGGAATTATCTTCTCAGCTAGAAGCCTTATAATTTGGGACAGTGCAATGGCAACTTATTAATGGCAACAGTCCATTTTCCCCTTTTACTTAGCCAAACTGTTCTCCCAGCTAGAACTGTTGCAAGTGTGGTAAAGCAAGATAGGGTGTCAGGGACTGGCAGTGCTCTGGCAGAGGCAAGGGGACTGGATACTGACCCAGGAGAGGGGAGCAGTGATTTATGGGGTTTTGTGCCACCCATGAGACAGGAGCCCAGATTTGGGGGGGGCGGAGAGGAAGGGTCGGAGCAGTCAGAGACAAAGGTGGGAGCACAAGACAGGTTAGAAGTGGGGGAAGAGACTGTTCAGGTGAGTGGTGGGCTGACTGAAACCTTGCCATCCCCTATACCACTGTCTCCTAGATTTGGGAGGTGTTATGTACTGAGTTGAATAGGATCCAAACTGCAGCAGTCTGATTGGTCCTAAAACAATAGGATTCAGAATGCAGCAGTCTGATTGGTCCTAGAACAATGCAGCAGTATGATTGGTTGGCAGGAACCACCCAATCATGCTCCAGATAGAAGTGAATCCACAACCTGATTGGCTTACAGTAGAATTCCGGAATTAGCCAATCATGTGCAGCCCATTGTGTAAATAATGTATATAAAGCAGATACTTTGAGGGGACATTCATTCATTCCTCCTCACCACTATGAGCTGAATAAAGAACATGAAATCACTTTGCGACTCTGAGTATATTTCAGGAGGGGCTTGAAGAGGGAAGAGCAGCAACTTTTTCTAAGCAGGAGAAGTCTCAGGTTGCATGTGTGCTCTCTGACAGATGAGGGTACGTAAGCCTGAGAGGGGGGCATTGTGCCACTGTTGCTTCAGCGGCTCCATGGGGCATGAACCTGGAAGAGTTAAGGCCAGCTAAGAGAACTCTCTCCTTCATGGATCACTAAGATCATGGCCACTGGTCCCATCACCTCCTGGCAAATAGAAGGGGAAGAAATGGAGGCAGTGAGAGTTTTTACTTTCTTGGGCTCCATGATCACTGCAGATGGTGACAGCAGTCACGAAATTAAAAGAGGCCTGCTTTTTTGGAGAAAAGCAATGACAAACCTAGACAACATCTTAAAAAGCAGAGATATCACCTTGCCAACAAAGGTCCATATAGTTAAAGCTATGGTTTTCCCAGTAGGGATGTATGGAAGTGAGAGCTGGACTCAGAAGGTTGATCACCGAAGAACTGATGCTTTTGAATTATGGTGCTGGAGGAGACTCTTGAGAGTCCCATGGACTGCAAGAAGATCAAACCTATCCATTCTTAAGGAAATGGTGCTCACTGAGTGCTCACTGGAAGGACAGATCCTGAAGCTGAGGCTCCAATACTTTGGCTACCTCATGAGAAGAGAAGACTCCCTGGAAAAGACCCTGATGTTGGGAAAGATGGAGGGCACGAGGAGAAGGGGACGACAGAGGACGAGGTGGTTGGACAGTGTTCTCGAAGCTACAAACATGAGTTTGACCAAACTGCGGGAGGCAGTGGAAGACAGGAGTGCCTGGTGTGCTCTGGTCCATGGGATCACAAAGAGTCGGACATGACTAAACGACTAAACAACAACAAAGAGACCTCTAGGAGTGTGTGTGTGTGTGTGCTTTGGTTGCAGCTTAGGAGCAGCTGTAAGTGTGTGCATTTGTCAATAAAGAATTAACTATCCAAAATTTGCCTTCCTTGGCTGGGTGGAAGCAGGAGATGGGGTTGGAAGCAGGGATTCAATTGTGTTTGATTTCACATGGTTTGTTATTTTCGCACATTTTGCTCTTACCAATCTCAATTGATATAAGCTGCTTCTGGATGTCAAATGCTATTTCCCAGCTTTTGCTTGAAAAGGGATATTGCAGAACAGCAGGCTTTAAGCAAATTAGCCGTCCACTGTTCCTTTCACTCTCTGGCTTTCTGAATTAGTGTAAAGAAAAAGGAAGCGCTAGTCCAAGCCAATTTTCTAATTTCCCAACTATTGCCCAAAACTGCACAGGATGGTTGATATGCTGGAGGAGTCTGGTCTCCAGAGGGAGCTCTATGGCCTGTAGTTCTGCCAGAAGATCTGGAAAACTCTGAGGGGTGCTAGGGAAACAAACTAGGATACCAGGATTATTTGTGGCAGGGGTCAGCAGCGTGGTGCCTGTGGGTCCAAATGTGTCTATGGTGGCTTTCCATGGTGCCCACAGGGTCCATTCTGCTTTCCCCACTGAAATTAGGCTTGAAAGTAGCATTCTGTTATAGCCAATAGAAGAGGTTTCAATGTGTGCTTCATTGTGGTGTGTGCTTTTCATGACAATCTCTCCCTTTTGCAAATATGCCCACAAGTGGTTGGTGAACCCTAGATTATGGGAAGCTATTATTGTTAAACTAGTATAAAACCTGTGTATAGTGTTCCTTTGCTAAGTTTCAAATACATATACCTACAGAATAATTCTGGAAGTAAATAACCACAAGCATCAGTTTTAGTAATGTGTAGCATCTTGTTCTACGTTGTTGTTCCTGTTGTTAAAACACGTTTTTGTTGTATTCTGCCCCTAAACTGACTTCCACTGTAGAACAACCCTGAAGACTAGATAGGATTTTGTTGTTGTTGAAGATATCAGTATTGGGTACATATATAATTCCATGGGCAACTTTTGATAGACAAGGGAGGTATCATTTGATTAAAAATAATCAACAGAACCAGAGTTTCAATGGCTTCATTCCCTTCAGAGAGGGGGGGGAGTTGGGGAGCTGGAGGTCTTCAAAGACGCAGTACTTTTGGTTGGTGGGCATCATGACAATCGGAACTAGATCAAGTTAGGTATTTTTTCATTCACAAATGTAATGGTATCAAACATAATTGAGCAAGAGCAATTATATAACAATTATATAAGCATATGTTCAAGAAATATGTACAAAACCCAATGCTTGAAATATATCTACAATGCTGCTGCTATTATATTTATCTATGAATATTAATTATTTTTATTATTACATTTGTATACCACCATATACTCCTAGATCTCAGGGCAGTTCACAACATAAAATTACAATATGAAAAACACAAAACACATAATAAAAATAAGAGCAAAGACAAATAATCCCTCCCTTGCAGGAGAAGGCATCAGACTTCCCATACCCCAACCCATATAAATAAGAGACCAATAAGACTGGGTTTTGTACTGAATACAGATGAAAGAGGTTTGGCTTGAGCATGGGGCAATCTAAATACTTCCGGCCCACCCGCCGGAAGTGACACGGGGTCAATCCAGGGGATTCCTAAGACCTACATCGCAGGGACCTCCTTCTGGGGGAGTGCCTTCGGCTCTGGCCCCCCTGGGCACACGGACATGGCCATTCCCTCCAGATCTCTTTAATGGAATACCCCAGCGTCTGGAGAGGCAGGCAGGGACTACAACCTCCCCTCCATCCAAAACAAGGGATTCCCCCTATGCTCAACCAGTTGTGATGAATTGCTATGAAGTAGGCAAAACCACTGGGTAAGAGCCAGTTATCCTGGTGGGCAAATTCCTACCCGGCCCCATAAAGAACGGTGACCACTGTAGCCACAGCAAAGTCATTGCCTATCAGGGTAAACCATGGGTGGGTGGATGGGGGAAAACCTGGCGCAGGAACAAACAGGCTGTGGGCTGCTTAAATGGGCAGGGGGTGGATCAGAGGGAAGCCCACCATCGGCTCCACTGGCTCCGCCCACGTTCCAGTCTGCATCCCCATTTGCCAATGCAGGGTGAAGGCTAAGATCCAGCTCCTGATAGGCAGCGGGGGCACATGCCCCCTCCGCCTATTAGGAAGGGCACTGCCGTTTGAATTCCACCATTGGGGCCCCAGTAAAACCTCTTCTGTCTGCCACACCAAGATTGGTGAGCGGACTTCCATAACACATTTAAAAGTGCGTCAGGTGTCAGTCAGCCAAAGGCCTGGTTAAAGAGGAACGTTTTTGCCTGGTGCCTAAAGCTAACTTCCTTTGAGGCATCCCAAAGTGATTGTTATGTATAGGTATATCATATGTCTTATATACAGTTGGTTCATTATAATGAAAAAGCATGGAAATCTGGGAGCACAGTAGCTTTTCATGAATTGAGCAGTAGGAACATACCTCTGAGGAATAGGAAATGTTTTGATTCACTAGCAGCAAGAAGAAAGGGAAAAAATGTACAGTAGTTTTGGACAGTCTTGCAGAAAGCACTAAAACATCTGCATCTGGGGGGAGGGGAACCGTCTCTGTGGCATTGATGACATACAAGATAATTTTAGAACTTGTCTCCACATGGAAACGATGAAAAAACTCAGCTGAACCGTGCAAGGCAGTAGCTTCATTACACTCTGCAATGATATTTTTTTATTCCCTGCCCCCCTTGCAAGGTATTCCAGCACTTCATTCTTCTTTGTGATATTATGAGACAGTAGCTTTTCTGCAATGACATTAGAGGCATTTGTGGAGTCAGTGGCTTTCAAATTGGGCAGGAGTAGTATCCTGAAGTCTCTCCTTTCTGCTAATGTGACTTCAGCATAGGTACTGCATTTCCTCTGCAACCTCAGAATGAAGTGCAAGGCTGAATATGGACAGGTGAAAATAGTATTCTGGTTTGTTGAGAGCTTGCACCTCAGTCACCTCAGTGACTGCTATACCGAATGCCATTTCCTGGTGGCAACAAATATTGTTTGTGTTTGCCTACTTAGTAAAACCGTGAAAACCATGTATTAGTCTAGTTATCATATATTGCTTCATCAAAGCTAAGCAATCATCATGGGATGAGAGTGAACCTGTACTTTCCCCAAAATTCCTCATGTAAGTTTAACACTATGATGAGATCTAGACATGATTACAAGCTGTGCAAACAATCACAGATCTGCACTTTGATGAGATCCCTATTGCTATCACTTTATTCTTTGCATTGGAGCAAAGCTTAGGAGCATCAGATATTGCTATACCATAGATATTGTCTATACCATAGTTATGCAGGGAGATTTATGACTACTCTCATCATGTTCTGTTTTCCTTATTGCACAGGAAGCTGCCCTAAAGTCAGTCTAAACTAGATGAACCAATCTAGTGCAGCAGCCAACACTCTGGCCCCTTAGGGCTTCAAGCAGGGGTCTTTCTTATCCCTACCTGGAGAATGCAGGGACTGAATCTGAGATGTTCTGAGCGCAAAGCATATGCTGTACTTTCAGTAGAGTGGTGATCCTTCTCCGACATAGTCATGAAGTTGGGATAAGTGTTGAATTCTGAAGTCTTCAACGAGTTACAACCCAAACATTTCCATTTGACTGACATCTTTAGTTATCTTATCACTGAAGACTGTGTATGGTGTGATTTTAATTATTTCTAAGTTACAGTATTTAAGTGGGTAGCTACTTGAGGCTAATATTCACACTGCGGATCTCCTGACATCTGTTTTTCTGTTAAAAGCAGCAGGAGGGCACCATGATCCAACAGAGCTCTCTGGGATATGGGATGGTTGCCCTCTGGTTTCTGTTGGTAACCATTCCCTCTCTGTGCCATTCTTGCTTTTTGCCTGTCAGTCGTTTCTCTAATGGACGAACAGCACTGAAGGGTTAGCAGCCCTGGCTTAAGGAGAGAAAGCATCAGAGACCCATGGAAAATAATGTAGAACAAAAAGGAGATTTGAAAAGGCTATTTAAAACAGAGACTTCTCAATGTCCAGGCACAGATATGAAAAATCAGACAGTCCTCATGGTATCGTGGACCCAAGTTGTTAAGGGATGTTTAAATTAATATTAGAACCTTCAACTGCCCATGTAACATATGGACAGCCAGTACAAGTTTTTAAACACTGAGGTTACATACGAGTAGTTTTCTGCCCTGCCAACAATCTAGCTGCAGCATTTTGTATCAGTTGGTGTTTCTAGACTAGGCCCAAGGGTTGGACAGAGATAGAGGTAATTGCAACAGTCAAGTCTTGAGGTTACCAACGAAGGAATCACCTTATGTAGAACAATGGCCTTTAATGAAATTGCATGAGAATATTTTGATCACATCCTAACTTTCCTAGTGTCTGCAGGTGGCCAGATGACACAAGATCTTGTCCAGTTTATATAAGTATCACTTCTTGATTTTTGGAGAACTGAGGAGCAGGTGGTCCTTCTCCCCCCAAAAAAATACTGTTTCAGCTTGAGGGGGCAATGCAGAAATGCTACATATAAGGAATTGAGAATCATTTTGGTGTGGAATTGACTTCCACGGAACTAGGAGTCCATTTGTTAGCTGAGACTTTTTCAGTGAAACTGAGAACTTATGAATTAATGGGTTGTAAGATGAAGACACATGGAACAAGTAATTGAAGTGAGCAGTAATACAGAATGGGCTGGGTCACCGGAGCACTTCCAGCTATTATTCCAGGCAGAGTTGCTCAATAAAGGAGAGAGAAGAAAATGTATGTTCTCTTGCTACAGCCTTGTGGTGTTTTCTTCCCATCATTAGGAAATATAAAAGGTTTCTATCCTTTAATGAATTTTTCTGCATACTTACGGCTTCACAGAAGTGATACATTTGATTTAGGCTTGCCTCAGACAGCATCATTTCGTGCAGAGTAGTTTTGTAATTAGAAAAGTGGCATTCGAAATGTCAAAAAGAAGACTTCTTTTGGTTTGAAATTAAATTATCATATTAAGTTGAGTGTGTCTAATGTGAGGTTTGGATGTGTGTCAGAATCTCTGTGGTGTGTGTGAGTTGCATGGAGGCTCAGTGGTAGAGCCTGGCATCTGCAGTTATGAGAAGCTCAGGTAGCAGATGATGAGAAATGCCTGTGATTGAAATGCTGTAGATCTGCTGCCAGTCTTAATAGGCAGTACTGGGCAAATAAAGCAGCTTTTATGTTCTGATGGGGTGTGAGGTATGAAAGAACCTCACCTTGATCCCACTGAAATGAATTGTCCAAGTATCATATATACCACAGCAGAGCTGTAGTAGTCTGAAGAGCGATCTGGTTAGTTCTCCTGGAAGTCATATTAAAGGAGGATTGGTGAACTAGCACCTCATCCCTAACTCCACAAAATACTTCACTGGTCGTTCTTTTTGGATTTCTCCCAAGGGGGGCAAAGCTGAAAAGCCCCAGAACTGGGGGTGTTAACTGAGGTACTTAAAATAGGTGCATCTTCTGTTTGGTGGCTCAGTTGTGATTGCCTTTCTAATTCTTAAATGAGGACTACAAAACTACAACAATGTTGCAGTTCAGCAACATTTGGAGGGCCAAGGGTTCCCCACACTTGAACCAGACCAAAAATTATGTATGGAAACATTTAAATATTTGGTTCCAGAATGAGCAAATAATGACCTACAGCGGTCTTGGTTTAGCTGACCCAGAAAAAGGATGTAATTTCCACACACCCCTCATCTTATCAAATTTGCTTTTAGTCTCTAATACTGGCATGAAAGTCTCAGACATTCTTCTGTGCTTGCCCTCCTATCCTGGGGTTTCCTTTCTCCATGGTCCCAGACTGGGAACAGAATTTATTTCCGAAATCTATTTCTCCGTTTTGCAATTTTGCACTGTAAATTCCTCAAGCCCTCTTGTACACTCTGAGTGATTTACTGAGAGCTCAATAATGATTTATTTTCTCCAGTTTGAGTGATCAATGAGAAGCAATGAAGTGTACTTTGAACTTTAGAAGGCAAAGAATAGCCATTTGTAATGGGGAAAACAACTGGAGAAGGGAGACATGGCAGTTTGATTAAATATTTCAGCAGTGGCACCATTCATATCACTCAGAGTGAAGAGGCAGAAAAAAGCAGGGTCTAACAAAATTAGAGAAAGGCAAGTCTTAATAAGAACTGTCATTTTTTTTCTAAGACATTCGCCTTCAACTGGTAGGTTGGGGGATTCACAAATGGGTCACTCCCACGTACCTTTGGTCAAATCAGCTGATCAACCATTCACTTTATTAAGGGAAGAAAGAGAACAATAATACAAGAGAAACATGCTAGGGTATGGTCTGAAGGTGCATCAGGCTTCCACCTTGCTGAAGCTAATTAGTTCTGGATCTGGTCAGTGTCTGGGTAGGGTGACCCATGCAGAACCACATACACACTGCCTTGGGTTCCATGATGGATGAAACATACTCTACAAATGTTCAGTAAGTAAGTAAGTAAGGCTGCAATCCAAACCCCACTTACCTGGGAGTAAGCACCACTGAATTCAATGGGACTTGCTTCTGTGTAGATGCTGTTAGCGTTGCAGCTTAAGCCCATAAATATAGTGTAAAAAATGAAAGTTTGTTGCAGATTTAGCCTAAAAATGGGTCCAATGCCTGGAAAGTTTAAAAGCTGCAACATTAAATATAGCACTCCAAATGCCTGGATGCTTCTGAATGAATTGCTGTCATGGACTTGTCCATGGTTCTGATTATAATTGCAAAAATAATAGCTAAAGGGTAACATAGCTTTTGAAAACGTAATGGAAAAGAGCGAAAAAGAGAAATTGGCTCAGCGATAGCTTACTTAATTTTTCAAGAAAACAAGCAAGTATTGTGAGATTCTTAAATTGAAGGAATATATATTGTTAGCCTCCACAGGTGTCTTGAGATGCAGCACATAATTCAGAAGAATATTTTTTCCCTTTAGAAATAAGGGGGAGAAAATCAGCACTTTGCTGCTGCTTTCTTATTTACTAGCAGGCTTTTGCTTAAATTGAGAATGCTGGGTTTGATTTATCTTTTAAATGTTAAGTGAATTGTGAGATTCTTTTTATCAATAACAAATAGCAGTGTGTAATAACCAGCTGGCATCCATCTGTCTTGGGAAACAATGGAGGAGTACACCTTTGGGGGTGAGGTCAAGCTGTTGGAAGTGACCTGTCCTGTACACAAGCCTGGGCAGTGTGTATGGAAGTCCTGGGCTGCCCAGACGACAAGACTCCCCCTCTCTCCCCTTCTGATGTGGGCCAAACAAAAGGAAAGCAATACATATGGCACCAGTTCGGTTGCAGGAGTTGCCAGAAGGAGGCATACAAGACACCATCCAACCGTCTTAGGGACTCTACTCTGGATTTGTGTCAGGTTTGCTCCTTAGCCTTTTCTTCCTAAAGATGTCCTGCAAGGCAGCAGGGTACATATTTTATCTCAGGGTTTACTCCTGAAGCCTTTGTCATGTATTAGTGTAGCTGCAAGGCTGCAGAGGTTTAGGATCAGAGTTTTCCTTCTCATAGATGGGCTACCTTCCCAGGTTTACGAGCTCCATCAGCCCCTCACTTCCCTCTATGGCACATGCAGAAACATCTTTATTGACCTGTGGACCCACTATTGGTCTCGTCCGCTCAATCCACCAAAGTGTGTCTTTGCATGCAGAGGAAGTCCCTAACTCACTGAGGGTTGAGACCCATCAGCTAATCTCACCTGGTTTAGCCGGACATAGAAGGTTCCTGGGGTATGGCCTCTGTCAGCTGACAGCTTCTAGGACCCACAGATGAGAGCTGAATGCAGGGAGGGGGACAAATGGTGGGTGAGCTGCCCCAGAAGGAGCATGTCATGTCCCCCACCAGAGATACTGCTTCTCCGCTAACACCCCATACACCTCAATGTTTAATAGGAAAATTGGCTAAGGAGGTATTTGGGCCCTTGGATGTCAAAGGAATCAAAGGTGTGTTAAAGGAAGAGAAACAGAAGCTGAATGAATTCTATGCATCTGTCTTCACAGCAGAAGATATAAGGCAGGTCCTTATGCCTGAATTAACTTTTGCTGGAAGGGTATTTAAAGAACTGGTGGTGATGAGAGACAAGGTTCTGGGCCTAATAGGCAAAATAAAAAAAGGGAAATTTGTTGGATCTGAAGGGCATCCACTTGAGAGATCTCAAAGAATTCAAATGTGAAATTGCTGGTTGAACTTGTCCCTAAGAACTACCTCCATATCTGTGGACTGGAAACTGTTTTACATGCTCTTGTATATAGCCAACTATATGCCTACGTGTGTGTGTGTGTGTGTGTGTGTGTGT
The DNA here is from genome assembly GCF_027172205.1 of Podarcis raffonei. Taxonomy (NCBI): domain Eukaryota; kingdom Metazoa; phylum Chordata; class Lepidosauria; order Squamata; family Lacertidae; genus Podarcis; species Podarcis raffonei. The sequence continues at coordinate 29,188,475 of NC_070606.1, forward strand.
GTGTGTGTATGAGAGAGAGAGAGAGAGAGAGAGAGATTGTGCCTACATACTGCTGCTGCTGTCTGCTTTAGTAACACAGTCACACTGAGGCACCATTGTGATTTCATGCTGATGCTGCATGCCAGAAGAAGGGAGAGTGGCCATTGGTCTCTTCCAGCAGCCTCTTCTTATGATTTTGAAAGCAAGTAAGATTTTTTAAAAAGTGCTAAAATGCAATATATTTAACACCCCAACATATTAAAAATCTCTTCCTCCTTGGTTACTGCATTTACATAAAACAATGAGAATTTCACTGCAGTATAACATATTTGGAGTATATTGGGGGAGGAAGCTAAATATTGATTGTTCAATAAATACATGTGGATAATTAATGCACGTAGGCACATTAAACTGCAGAATAAGCAACACGGCTTTTTGAACCAAATATGAGGCTTTGGTCACCCATATAAAGGTGTTAAAGGTATCGGAATTAATGAAGTAGTGGGAGAGAAAGTGGGACTAGATTGGGCTGAAAGCAGAACTCAGTGGATGTTAATTAAAATGTCTAGAGTTTCATTGTGTGGAAGGAAATGAATTCATAGTTAAAATAGGCAAGACACTGAGATCTATGATTGCATCTCACACTTGTTTTGTTCAGTGCTGTTATGTAGGATGGAGGGACAATCAGCTCAAGAAACTGGTGCTGTGGTGAAGGTGTTTAATCTTGTTTTATGTTCCTACTGTGTATCTTTGTCCACATATGTTGAGAAATAGGCATGTACTGGAAGAACATGTTTTGTCTTTAGCTAGGAGTCATGGTGTGCCACGGAGCAAATTCTGCAAGGAAGGGGGAATAAGCCACAAGATGACAGACTAAAGTTTAGAACAGAAGAATATGGAGTTTATTACAAAACAGAAGTGTACATATTTTAAATTAAAATTGCAAATTTATTAAAGAAAGAAAGAAAGAAAAGAAAGAAGAAGAAAACACAAATAGAACCCCCCCGAATAGAATGGTAATTTAATGACAAACATACATTAGATTGTCAATCTGAAAAAGATCTGAATGATTGATCAATGTCAGACAAGCTTGTGCTAAGCAAGTACGATGAGCTCAAATAAACAGAAACACAGAGAATGGAAATAAGTGGCACCTGAAGCAATGTATGATTACAGAAAATGAACAGCAGCCAGGGGGGCCTGCCTCCATGTGCCTGGAAGCCAGTTGCCTGCCTTCTTATTAGAGGGAAAGAAGCAAGCATTTTGTTGGAAGTGCCTATTGGGGAAATTGACCTTGGCAATGTTCAGAATTCTAATGAATATGTTTTGCTATTGCCACAGAACCAGTGGTGAACAGATTAAATTATAGGGAATAAAGGAAGAGTCCTGCTAGATCATGCCAAAAGCCAACGTAGTCTAGCATTCTGTTCTCACAGTGACCAGACAGATGCCTAAGGGGAGCCTGCAGGCAGGACCTGAACGCAGTGGCACTCTCCCCATTCATGATTCCCAGCTACTGGTATTCAGAGGCATTCTGCCTTCGATGGTAGAAGCAGGACACAGAGCAGTCCTTGTATTGAGAGTGAAGCAGAGGTACTTGTAGAATTCAATCTTTGTAAATTCCAACTCGAACCAACCCAATTTGCATTCTCTAGACTGATGTGCAGATTCTGGAGCAGAGTTATTCAGATTTTGTACATCTCTAAATTTTGGAGTGCAATTATTGGCTAAAAATGTACCAACATGCCCATTTTCAGATCAAATAAGTTTAGAAATGTGTTTTTTTTAAAAAAGAAAGTACTTTGAGATGTGCATTTCTTTTTGTATATAGGGCTAGACAGAGGCACTGACTTGGGTCCCAGGTTATGGGTGCCCAATGGTGCCCGTGACATAATGTGGCATCGTGACGTCATGACGTCATGTTGTGTCAGTGGCACGGCAGTGCTTCCTTGGTCTCATAGGGTCTCAGAGGTTATGTCTGAGGTGTCGCGAGACCTCTGACTTGACTTCCGGTTTCTACTGGAAGTTGTGTTCAGAGGCCTGGCAGGGCTTCCAATGTCGTCCATCATTTCACATTACTTTGTATTTTTTTAAGTCCTCCTGAAAATTCACCAGCATTTAAGTGTGAATTCAGTTTGCATGCAATTTTGCCTTGTATTTTTGTAAAGCAATTTCCCTAATAAAATGTATTTGTGTGTGTTATTTTCACTAATATAGGCATGTTCATGCAGACTTCACCCTAGTATATGCATTTTTTGTACATGCCTTTTTGGCTTGAGAACTGTGTTTCAAACTCTGGAGAACTGCCATTTTGAAAAGTTGGCTGCGCTTCTGGTTGTGTATTGTTTCAGAACGTGTGAATTAGGTAAATTCACCTTTAATTGTGAACTGAATCAGATTTTTCTCCCATGCCTAGGCACCAGGCTGAGGAAAGTTGCAGTAGAAAAAGGTAAACTTAGAGGTTCTTTTTGTTTTCTCATCACTCACTCAACCTGGCTTTTAGCACAGATTGTCTCTCTTTGTTTCTAATGAATATTGAGTAATATATTGAAAGTCAAGCTATAACTCTGGACTCATGGTCATTTGAGTTTGTGTCTATTCATGCAGATACCAATATTACTGGCCTTGACACAGGTGAGAAGAAAGGAAATAGAGTGTTCCTGTTACCTTCCTGTCACTATTATTTGCCAATAGTGGTCTAGATAACAACTTCTAAGTGACAGCAATCTTGTTCCTCTTTTGCCATATAAATGCTACCTGGAAGGATAAAATACATGGCAGTAACCTTTCAGCAGAAAAGACTTTGAAAAACATCTCTGTTAAAACTAAGCCGTGGGGTGAGCCATTACTTTAGAATTTCAGGTGCTGCCTCATTTGCCCAAGTGAAAAATGGAGCAGGCAATCACAAAGATTCTTGTTGGGTTACCATTAACAGTTTGCGTGATGTGCCCAGACTGCTAATTTTGTTATGCTGACTGGTAAGATCTAGGAAGGTGTGTCCCATGTGACTTGGAAGCCATATTCAACATTGGTGGTGAAAATGCTAGTGCTTGATCTCAGATGCTGTGACTTGTTGCAAAACCTCCCTGATCTGTACTCTGGATATTACGGGGGCAATCCTTTGAAAGGTAAGCTTTCAAGTGTATTGTACAAAAAGCTTAGGAAAGAGCTGCTAAAGAAAGGCAAGAAGTTTGAAGCCTGAAAGCACAGTGGAGAGATTGCTTTGTTCTCAACAACATTCTTATTTCGGATAGAGATAAAGGGATATGACTTTTCGCTCTAAATGTCCCTGTTCTTCTTTATCAGCACTTCAGGGAAATACAAATGTTTGGAATACAACATACAGGGTATGTAGAACAATAAGGAGACACAGCTATGCAGGGAGAGGATTAGAAATCGGGACCTCACTTTCTTTGCTGTACGTAGCTTTTGTTAATGTGATTGGGTTTTGCCAGATTTGTTTACTCATTTCCTTCTTTCCAGCTTTTTTACTAAGTTGCTGCTGCTGCTATTTTGGTTGCCTATTGAACTTGCTTCCTTTCTTCTGAGATGAAAGCGTTGACTCTGCGTACCGTAGCTTCTTAAGTATCAAAGAAACAAGTGATCCCATCCAAGTTGCATAGCAAAACAGCAGCAGCAGCAGCAAGGAGCAGCAGCGGCGGCAGCAGTATTCATAATTGCAACCCAATTTTACACTTTAGAATGATTTGCAAAAATTCAAAGCTAAAAGTGTTCAAAGGCAATAAAAGGGCCAGTCTATAAGACTGGGCATTTTCTCAACCTTTGGAAGTGCACACTTTTATTCCAAGCTTTTAATTAAAGATTTGTCCAGCAAAACAACGTTTAAAAGAATTCTATAAAACAGGGAGTGAAATGCTAACAACGGGAAAAGAGAAACAATGCTGCTTACGAGTTCCTCTCCAGACTAAAAAGGAATATCTATCTGGTTGGAGAAAGACAACCTGGTATTTCCCCCTGAAACTGGTAAGATGATTTATGTATAGAAGCAGGGATGGGTGACCTTGGACGTTTGTTGCCCCTCCCCACTTTCTTAGTGGCTATAGGTAGCCTGTTGCTAGGCCAGGTGCCAAGGTCAGCATATGCCAGGGCCCATAGCTTGCTATTACTAGTGCTGATGCAGGGTTTATCATGTGTTGAGGATGAGGCACAGTTATTGTATAACCCCACCCTTTACCTGTGTTCATAAAAAGAAGTCCAAGCTATACCTCCGAGAAAGAGGTATGGGCCACAGAGCACATCCTAGGCTTGCTGTGTCCCATGATGGCCAATTAAATGCTACCCTGTCACTTAAGAGTTAGTATCCTTTGGTGCTGATGTTGACTCCTCATCAGCATTTTAGTGTGAATTTCTCTTCATACACATTTTTATATGCAGTTTTGACTAACGTACACATTTTTGCAAAGCAATTTTCCCAACCGCAATGCGTTTTTGTATGAGATTTTCCCTAATACCTTTGTTTTTATACACGCTTTCCCTGATGTATGCAGTTTTGCAAACATTGGATAACTCTATCACAAAAGTGCAAATATCAAAGGATAACTGTGTCCACACATTGTTCCAGAAAGTACTAATTTGATTAGATTTGGCTTTAAATGCGTGCTTACCTGAATTTCCCCCCATCCCATGGTGGTTATTGGGGGTTACAGGGACCTGGTCAGTGGATGCTCCACAAGACTTTCTTGATTCTTTGAGATGCTGGTAGTCAAAGTTACACCTTCAGGGTTTAGGAGTCTCAGCGAAGAATCTGGTGCTGGCAGGCCTACTGGGGGTGGGATGGGGAACGAATCCATCACCTCCTTGGACCTGCTACTGCTTGGGGTCTCTAAGCCTAAGGACTTGGGTTCTGGGGCCATGATGAGGGGGCATTGGCTGGGGCCTATGTGAAGATAGCCCTACTTGACCTTCCCATGGTAGCTCCCCTTTCTCCTGTCATGTAAGCTTAGAAGGCTCTCTGGCAACAAGAGGAAAAACCTGCCAGCTGCTTATTTCTCACCACACCTGGATTCTATTTGGCCTCTCAGCATTCTCTAGTTCCTATGGCAACCAGAATTAGCCGGTAGTCACTTCTCTCTTCCTTCAGTTGCTCCAGGGTGGGGCACCCCTTTTTTCTCCTGGGACGTACCTCTTCTTGGGTGACAGGCAGGGTCCCCAGCAAATATATTACTATGGCTTGGGACTTCTCCTAAGCTCCCAGGCTCTCTGTGCTTAGATAATAGGCAGCAAGCTCCTGGCACTGCTTGTATCCAAGCTTTTATGACAGTTTGATTTTCCCCTCCAGTGACTTATTTTTCTTGTGGGACAGAAAACGGGACTTTACCATAAATGTCCTTTTCTGGTGAGAGTTACAGAGGGTACCTGAAACTTGACTCCGCTCTGCAGGGGAAGGTCTCCACAATTCACAGGCCATACTGGAACAATGAGGGACTCCTCCCGAAATGGAAAGGAAACACTCTGCTGGGCAGCCAGCATGGCTAAACTCTGGAAAACATCCTGATAACAGGCCCCACACCCAAAAGGTAAGAAAATTTGAAATGAAAGGTAGAAGGCAGTCCCAGGAAGCCCTAACTACCTCCTTTCTGTGGTATTTATATGTGCAAAAGCTGCCCCAGGTCATTTGACCCTTTAAAAAACATAGTTCTCTTTTTCTGTCCTGGAAAAGGCTGCACAAGAATCTCTGTTTAGAGTTTAAACATAACACGTTACTATACTTGGAATACTAAAACATATTTACATGTATATATATTTGTGTATATATATATGAGACTGACAGACTTATGAGACTTTACAGACTTCTTCTGAGGCACATAGGAACATAAAACAGACTCCTGCTGCTCTCACAGTAAGACTCACTAACTAATACTCTGCAGTGGATAGCAGACCTAACTGAAAAACTGCCTACTGGGGTGACATCATCGAATTATATACTACATTAACTCTTTCCATAGCATTTTGTATGCACCACTCCCACACTTTCCATGGAGTCTGTAGTCCATGAGAAGCTGATATGCACAGAATCAGAGGTGGCTTCAATGTCTTGACTCTCTCTGAAACAGGACATGCCCCAGCTAGAATATTCCTGCTTTCTCTGGTAGAGTAAGGTGTATTTTTTTTAAAAAAAAGATCCTTCAGGATATGGAAAAATATTGCATACTAGGGAGGGGTACTGCACGTCCTATGGTTTCTGAACCCTGTGAAGGAACCTCCTCCCAAATGCCGCATTTGCTGAGGCCAAGACATGTGCTTTGTAATGCCGTATGAATGTGTAGCTGTACCACACTCTTTCCTTTAGGAGAGAGAACTTTTGCAACTCCTTTCCTAGGTGGCCGTATACCCAAACTCACTTTATTTTCGTGAGTTGGTTTAAATTGAAATGGGCTGAGGACAGCTGCCCCATAAAACACCTCTGGACATTTATTGATGGTTTCCTGTGTGCTACTGACTTAGGAAGATAATAGAAATGTTTCACAAAATGTCCTGAAGATTTCTTCTGACCCTTTGGCATGTAACACTTTCCCAATAGTTCACTTATGTTTCTTGTTCCTCTGTTAGTTTTATATTACTCCACATTTTGTCGATATGTGTATGATGGATTTTTTTTTGATGGTTTCACAATGTGGAGTTCTTTCCAGATGGGGAAAGATTTAGTATAATGGGGCTTTTTTGGTCTTCTTTTTGTTATGGTCAAATTGAGGCTATATTTTTTGAACAACTGTGTAACTATCCCTTTCTAAAATGTCAACAGTCTTTTGTTTTGGCAGTACTTTCTTCTATTCCATTCATTTTCAACTAGGGCAATGCTTTCAAAAGGTGAGGCAAACAACTGCTTTGCTTTCCCTCCCCCTTCCAGTGATGAATTGGTTTTAAGATTTGTCAAAAAGGCATTTCAGGAGACCTATGGGGTAAACAAAGTAAGTACAGGATAGTGATCCACAAACTTGCTGGAAATCCATCAGCATTTTAGTGTGAACGTCTCCTAATATAGACAGTTTTGCATGCATTTTAGCTTAATATAGACATACTTGTAAAACAGTATTCCTTAATAGAATATATTTAGTATGTTGTTTTTACTAATGTGTGCATTTTTAGACACACTTCACCCTAGTGCATGCTTTTTTGCATACATTGCCCCACTGGAGAATTGCATTGCAAAATTCAGAGAAGTGTGACTTTCAAAGAATAGTTTCAAAGAATAGTGCAAATTGGTAGATTGGCCTTTAAATGTGAACTGAAATTGAATCTCTATTCCATCCCCACTACAGAGTGAAAGAAACTAGGACAAAGGTGAAACATATATACTGAAATTCTACGGGAGGCAGATTGAAGTTACGGTCTCATAGGGAGTGCTGTCAGGACAGGACTTTAGGGCTAATGTTCAGGATTCCCACCCTGTAGAATGAGCAGGAAGATCCCAAATGCAGCAGGGCAAGATGATTTTGATTTAATTTTGAATACACAATACCATTGGGAGAGGGTTGTATTATAAGGTCTTTTGAAGTTAGCTCAGTAATAATATACACTACCTTGACCTAGTTCAGCATGACACAGTGTGTGTGTGTGGGGGGGGGGAACACAAGCATATTGTAAGGCACATTGGTCTAATCCAACATGGATTCATGAATACACAACCATGGCTATAGGTTTGCTTCTTTTTACCCCATTCCCTTTGTGTGGAATCCAATCCAGCAAGGAAGGATATCCTGCACAGAAACCTTTTTGCATGTGGGCTATCCTTACTAGTCAAGGTACCAGTCCATAGAATGACAGATTTTCATTGTAAATTCTCATTGGATAAAATACAGTTCATCTACCTGTATGCAAATTTAAGTGATCGCATGATTGTGGATTGTAACACTTTGAATTGCAAGTGGGGTGTGTGCCATATTTTTGATTGCCCAGCCATATTAAACCTGAAAGTAGTAAACTATCAGGGAGAGGGCTAGTGTCTACATACAGGGAGGTGTTTTTTGGTTTTCCATTGCATAATAATCAGTGCTATGATCTCCCACCTGCAGTTTGAAATGGTAGAGCCCAGAATGTTCCATCTAATTTTGTAAATGGTGTAAATCTGGAATAGAGAGAAAAATGAATGCATATACTCTTGGTTTATTTTACAGTGTTTTATTTGTGGCCATTCAAGGAATGGTTACAGCTTGAGTAATCAGCTCTGATCAGTGCTCTTTAGTGAGCAGTCCTAACTCCCATCTGCCCAGTGGCAGATCTGTAGGGAATGTGGAAGGTATCTCTGCATCAGGAGTTTGACATTTCGTGTCAGCCAATGCAGAAGGTGTGTGTGTGAGAGAGAGGTTGGGTTTTCATAAAATCATAGAATGGTAGTTGGAAAAGACCCTGAGGGTCATCTAGTTCAACCCCCAGCAACACAAGAATCTCAACTAAAGCATCTATGACAGATACCCCATATTTTGCCATGCCTGATCCAGGCTGGTGCAGAACAGAGGCCCAGATTGGGACCACTGCCATTAGCTGGGCCAGCTTTAGGATTCAGTCTAACTCTGCCCCTTCCCACCCCAGAGATGACTGTTTTGGATATTTCTGCTGGCTACTTTCAGTGGGCCTAGCAAGGACTTTTACAGAGCCTACTGACCAATGTGGTTGAACAGAGCCAGACAAAAAAGGTCACTTCTGTTGCGTCCAAACCCTGTACAGCATGCAGATTAGGGTTTTGGGTTGCTGTGTTATATGCTTACTCTGTATCTGCTTTCACCTTTTGGCCCCTCTAAATCAAGGTGTGCTTTTGTGTCAGAGCTCAAGGTGTCTGCAGTTAATCTCTTCTTCAATGGCAGCTATGAACAGATTTTTCAGGTGTAATTATAATGTGAAGAAGGCCTATTGATTAAAGGTCAATAATTATCTGAGCAGGAAAGTAATCCTCCGCAAATCTCAGACCTGTTTCAGAGACATTTTGTATTATAAATCTGCTACTTAAACAGAGGAAAAGGAGACAGTAACTCCTTTCCTAAATGACTTGAGAAAAAGATTTTGGAGGCAGAGAAACATGAAAAATAAATGCAATAAAATCCAAGCAATACTCTTCCCCCAAACAGTATGAAAAACTTATTTACTGAAAAATATGGCGGAACAAAAACTTAATTAATGTGGTTGGTTTGATTCGCCCCCCCCCAACAAATTGTTACCTTTCATTAACCCAGTGTTCAATTCCTGGTCGTTAACATATGATTAATGATTAGATGAACACTGTTTTATAGTTTGCATACTGGGTCCCATGACACTGCCTCTTCTATTCATACTCTCTTTATATTTTTACTCGTATTCCAAATAATGTTCTAAATCTTCTCTCTTGTTCACACACATACCTGGAGTTTTGACCCCAGAGCTGAGGTAGTTACTCTTAGCACCCTGGTTGTCTGTTCCATTGCATTTCAAGCATTTTGTAAACTACTTTGAGAACTTCGGTTGGTAGACAAGGTATATAAATATTTTAAATAAGCAAATTCTATGCAGCACAGTACTGTCATAAATTACTGTAAATGCAATCTTAATGGGTATACAGACTTTCATGTGTTTTTGTGTTCTGTGTGTGGTTAAATAGTTCTTATATATTAAGAGAAGGAACAGGTGCTGGAGAAAGGCATGTGCTTTAACCCATTTTCATTGCTACATTATTTGCTTTCTAATAACAGACGTGTTGCTAGTGGGTTCTGAATATATCTCCAGTACTGAAACTTAAGGCCATTTTTTACCTTTTTGGTGTCAGAGAACTGGACTTTCTGACAAGCAGCGAAAGAACAGGCACAGAGGAAGAGGTGGGGAGAAGCAGTTAGCCACAGGAATTCAACCTTTGTACACACAGAGAGAGATGGAGAGACACAGAGAGCAGGAATTCAGCTGCCAGGCTCAGGTAGTGACACAGACACAGAGAGAGTGCTAGCATAGACCCTGATAGCACAGACTCACGAGATTAGCCGAGAAGTGCGAAAATTACAGGAAGAGGAGGTGAGGGTTTTCCTGTTGGGGGAGAAGGGGGCGGAGCTCAGTCCAGGCAACTGTGGCATCGGAGGAAGACTGAAATTAGCGGAGTTCCAACCGGGGCTTTTTGTTGAACCAATAAATCTTAATTAAATAACTGCCGGAGTCATCTTGTGTGTGTGGGAGAGACCCAGGCCTTACATTTGGCTTCACCACACCTCTCCTCCTCTGCTACATCAGTAAGGAGGAGATTGGAAGCTTTCACTTCCATTTCCAATTATAATTATTGAACCTGGACAAACCGTGGTTAGTATTAGCTAGGGTTTAGTGAAACAAACCAACTTCAAGCATGTTCCACTAACTAAACCATAGTTAATGCTAAGCACAGCTCCTGGTTCAGACTGTTGTGATATATAGTTACTGATTCACATGCATGAAAGGGTTAACCTGAGTCCTGAGCTCAAGTTACCAGAGTGTATATGGTTTAGCAGGCTCTTAGCAGCCTCTGCTTCCCCTTCTCAGCCTCTCCTCTCTTTGTGTTTCTTATGTAAGGTGTCTTGAGTCCAGTCAGGGGAAAAGGCAGAGTTAAAAAATAAATAAATTATAATAATAAGCAAGAAGCCATGTGGCCGTGGCTCCCTGCAAGTGAAAGGAATCTCTGTAAAAGAAGATTTTACAGCCTGCAACTTTACTAACCCAAAGATTACATCATCCTTTTTTGTAAGGAAACCAAGTTCTTTTCTTTTTAAGTTATTTGGAGGCTTTTTTATCTTAATTTTACTGTCAACAGAGATCTGGAAACTTTGTGAGTAAAATATTCACTTATTTTCAAAGTGATTTATTCTAGCCTAAGTAATTTTGTGGGGAATGTTTGTATAAAGGTGCATGAGGGCAGATGCAAATCTAACCAAGTTTTAATGTGCTTGGAGCAATCACCACTGTGCTAACACTGGCTCCTCAGAGATCTGATGCATGTCTTTGTTATTACTTTCAATAGTCACAAAAATATTCTGTCCTATGCTCTAAACCAGATATGTATACAATAATAAAATTAGCAACAATATATAATATCCATTGACTGGCTTAACAATAGCGAGTAATTTTTCTCTTCGGTAACAACCAGTGCACTATAGAGTACAGCTCTAACTGAACTATCTGTGAACCAAATTTATCTGACAAGGACATGCACCCTCTAAAGACGTACTTGACAGCTGGATCCTACTAGATAGGGCTGTTTTGAGAATAAAGGTTCTGTGTTAGTGCAAAGTAGAATGATCAGGATTTAAAATACTTGCTTTGCTAAAAAGTACTTTGTAAATTATTCATACTAAGCCTGATCATAAGCATACTGAGGTACAATTCATACATTACTGTAGCTGCTTCTCACATAAGTTGGCAACAAGATGAGTTCCTTCTGATGAAAATATTTGTTATCTTATTTAGGTTTTTTAAACACCCTATTCTTGTGTTCCCAGGGAACTCTCAGCATGGCTTTCAAAGGGTAGTTATAACACCAATATATCATCTATATCTATATATCAATATATCATCAGCAGCACAGCTATTCATCATTAAAAATGGAGATTGTGGAAAGGAATAATGTGATCTTTTAGAGTAGAAATTATGGAAGTGATGTGGTGGGACCAGATTACAGAAAAGCAGCCTGCATTCCACTTGGGTAACCAGTGAACCAGGTCATGTCATGGGGAAGCCATTTTGAGGACTGCTCCACTATTGGGGCTCTCTCTTCCCCTCAGAAGGTCACCCAAGCATGAGCGTCTTAAGCATGTGCTACACAGCTTTTATGTTTGATTTTGCTAATGAGACGCAGGTGGGCATATGTATCTTATTTCTTGGTACATATCTTAATCTTGTGTGTTTGTGTTTGTGTGTGTGTGTGTGTGTGTGTGTGTGTGTTTTAAAAATGTCTTATGTCTGTTTATTTTACATACAGTATTGTATTGGCTTGGGTCTCTCCCATAGACGCGAGACAACTCCGGCAGTAATTATCTCAGATTTATTGCTCAAACACACAAATCATTATGGAGCTCAGTCACTAGCATCGTCCTCCAAGTTAGCAGTTGCCCGGACTGAGCTCCGCCCCCTCCTCCAACAAGGACCCCCCCCCGTTTCTTCCACTCTTTTTCATGCCTCTTGTGAAGTCTTGTAGTGCGACAATTTTTTGCAGAGATCACATCCGGTCTCTCTGTCTCTGATCCAGAGCCTGAGTTGCCAGGTTGCATTCCTTCCTTTCCTTGAACTCTTTGCTCTTTGCTGGAGCCTGCCTTTTCTCCCTCCTCCCTGCATTCCAATCTGATCTGGCTGTCAGTATTCTGACTCTCTGTCAACAGAGGCACAAAGTTGACAAGTATTAAATATTATTTTTGAGGCTGTTTTTAGGCTGGAAAAATGCTAGAAACAATGTATACAGACGTATCACTTGATGTCATTCTCCTGTATCGAGAGACAATGAAGTGCATCTCTGGGGTGAAGTCAAACTGCTGTGTTAGCAGCACCAAAGTGACCTCCTTAGGACACAAGCTCGGGCAGTGTGTATGGAGGTCCTGGGCTGCCCAGATGACAAGACCCTTCTCATGGCCTCACTGATGTGGTCCAAAGGAAAGCAGAGCAATACGTTTGGCACCAGCTTGGCTTCAGGAGTTTCCGGAAGGAGGTGTACAAGGCGCCATCCAACCGTCTTAGGGACTCCACTCTGGATATGTGTAGGGTTTACTCCTTAGCTTTTTTTTATCCTGCAAGGCAGCAGAGGTTTAGGATCAGTTTTCATTCTCCAAGATGGCCTACTTTCCCAGGTTGATGAGCCCCATCACTTCCCTCTACAGCATGTGCAGAAACTGCCTTCTTGACCCTTGGACCCACTATTGGTCACATCCATTCAACCTGCTGGAGCCTCTCTTCACATGTAGGGGAAGTCCTGAGCTCACTGATGGTTGAGACCCATTGGCTGCCCTCATCTAGTTTAGGCGCCAGTTGTAGCCATTCCTGGGATGTGGCTGCTGTCACATGCTGATAGTTTCTAGGAGCCACAAGTAGAGCTGAGTGCAAGGTGGGGACCAAAGGTGGACAAACTACCCCAGAAGTAGCATGACGTGTCCCTCGCCTCTCCCATAACATCCCCCACCCCAAAATAACACACTCACCTGTCCTTTAAACTCATTCCCTTCTATTTGCTATTTCTGCTCATAATGGCATTGTTTTTGGTGGTTTTTTCTTCTCTTTTTTTACATTACCCAAACCATGTCTACTGTTCTTTATCTGTCAGTTCAAACTCCAGAGAAAGGTTACAAATGTTTTGACATTTTGCCAAAATGTACATATTTGAGGGGGCCTAATATACATGATTAGTGGGACGCGGGTGGCGCTGTGGGTTAAACCACAGAGCCTAGGACTAGCCGATCAGAAGGTCGGTGGTTCGAATCCCCGTGACGGGGTGAGCTCCCGTTGCTCGGTCCCTCCTGCCAACCTAGCAGTTCGAAAGCACGTCAAAGTGCAAGTAAATAGGTACCGCTCTGGCAGGAAGGTAAACGGCGTTTCCGTGCGCTGCTCTGGTTTGCCAGAAGCGGCTTAGTCATGCTGACCACATGACCCAGAAGCTGTACACCAGCCAATAAAGCGAGATGAGCGCCGCAACCCCAGAGTTGGTCACGACTGGACTTAATGGTCAGTGGTCCCTTTACCTTTACCTTTAATATACATGATCAAGGTCATGATGACAAGGAAACCAAGGGTGGAATTTTGACAAGGAATTCCTGGGTGGAATTTTGTTTGAGATTCCAGAAAAAGTGGCTTTCCTCAGAATGGCAAAAAGTTTTCTCTTTCTTCAAAGCCCAGCCATGCTAGACAATGTGACCCAAGGACTTGTCAGCCCAACTTGTAATAGTGAGGGGTTTTCATTCCATCTTGTCAGTTTTTCATTACTTTTCATGTCACAAAAATCATCCGCACATATTTCAAAGTCTCGTGTATTTCTGACCTGAATTAAATGAGCTGAGCCCTCTAGAGATGTATTGTTTTGTTTCTCCTTGCTAAATGAATGCAACTTGCTTTTAACTTACTGTGTAAGGAGGAGATGTGTACAGGCATGCAGTCCTTCAGAAAATGAGGAGGACTGAGATATCAATAATGCAAAAGGCTACTCTCTTATTATTGTGAACAAAGGACTGCAGCAAGCCAGGGAACAACAGGTCCAGAAGATTATCTCCTGGAAGCACAAACTGGTTATAATGGCCTAATTAGTGCAGATCTAGAATGTGACAAGGAAAATGTTGCCTCTTAGAGTCCATGGTATGGTGCAGTTTTTGTGATTTTTCAAATCTGTACCAAGAAACTCTGGAGTTCCTCTGAAGTGTATCATGTATTTTGCAGCGGGAAAACCAGAAGCAACAGGCAAACTTCCCTTAAGAATAGCTCACCCCCCCTCTATCCCATGCTGAGCTATCCAGGTAAGGTGCAGCAATGCTGATGTCAGAAAGGTGGATTGCCCCACCAGACCAGCCAGACCTGCTACTTACTCCACTGGCCATTCTAAGAAAGTTGCATCAATATTGTGACAACTAAGTTCTCTCTCTCTCTGTTTGCCTCTAGCAACTCTGAAGGCAGGGACCTAGTATATGGGGAACTGAAGCTTTTAGCCAGCTTGTCCACATTTTCAAGCAGATATTGAATAAAGGCTAGGGTCTTGAAATTTTTTATTTATTTAAGGAGCTGCCATTCTCAATTAGCTGAGTTCTGTATACAATACCATATGCTATGCTTTTTCTGCAGTCCTGTGGAATGATAGCATGCATGTTCTTGTGGTTCACAACTCCAAACTGAGCACAGCCTATTCCGAAAGCAAAGTACAGAATATTTCAGTGGTCTCCACATGGTGAGGCAAAGGGTTACACCCTCCTTGGAGCATTTCATTTCTGAGTTCAGTGGGACTTACTCTACGATAATGGGGTACAGCACTTCAGCCTTTCCCCCCCTCTCAGTAAGGATCATTATCCAAGCCACTGCTATCCAAATTGCCACTCTTCTTTCCTTGCTATGCACTGTAATTCATTTGCTTTGCCATAGATTCTCCTAAACTGGCTTCAAAGGCGGATTTTAATAAACTGATCATAACGGTTTCCCTTTATTAAAAAAAACTAGAATATTTAGTCTCACAAATTACCTTGCTTTGCCTGTTATAGAAAAGCTGCAACACGAGCGCATTAGATTTGCATAAATATTACATTTGATGCAAACCTTCAGGGTTCATATTATTCAATTCATATGTGCTTCTGAAATTAGGCCTTTTAATATTAGTACAATTAAAAAACAGCATCGATGTTGTAGTGCATTTCAAGGATTCAAATAAGTTGTACATATGAAGCTTCATAAATGGTCTAACCAACTATTTTCTACTGGCTACTTGGACTAGAGCTGGCCTCAGAAAGGGATTCTTCCTAACCTTGCTCTCTGACTCAGCTACATTAGTAAAGAAACAATGATTTGAATGTACTATAAACATGTAACACTAGATGACGCCAGTGAGCAAGACATATTTAAACATGATTTTCCAGAAGGGTTTTAAAAATTTTGTTTAAACAATTTAATTTCTGATTTATTTATAGTGGGTCCATCCCCCCTCCCCCCCTCGTGTAGACCCATCCTCAGATCTTTTAACTGGAAGTGCCTGTGATTGAACCTTGGAGCATTTTGTATGCATTGTAGCATAGGCTTTGCCACTCAGCTGTGCCTTTTGACTCTGCATGCTTTAGAGTCATAGAATCATAGAATTGTAGAATTGGAAGGGACCATGAGTGCCATCAAGTCCAACCCATGTAATGCAGGAATATTTCACCCAACGTGGGGCTCAAACCCACAACCCTGAGAATGAGACTCTCATGCTGTACTGACTGAGCTCTGTTGTGGCTTGAGGCAATCCTACATGCAGTCACCAGCAACATATTGCATACATTAGGGCTGAAGGTGCATTATGAGTTGTATTCTTTTAAAAATAAACTTTGGTACGTGAAGCTTTTAATGGTTTTCGTTTAGATGGCTCACTTTCATGGATGGAGAGATCAGCTGGTTTCCAGTTCATGCCAGTTTCACATATGTTTATTTGTTAGTTCCATCAATCTGTGACTTAAAAAGAGCTGCATAAAAATTCACACTATTTTTGTGTACATTGTATTCTAAAAAATCCCATTTTTTGTGCTCTTCTGAGCTGAAATCTGCAAAATTCAGAGAAGTATGAAGCCCAACAGATAGCTGTGTAGCAATCAGTGTTTTAGTCTGGGAAGTACAAATTGGCTTTGTTTGCTTAAAAAATGCTCACACTGCTATTCATGCAGAGGAACAAAATTCAATAGGGTATTTCTATGATGCAGTAGAAATTTCACAATGCCAATCAACATGGCCTCCATAAATGGCTATTTTTGTCCCCCTCCCTTCCCCTTCCTTGTATCCATGTTGAGTGGTGTCAGCAGAGTGTGTTCAGGATGTCTTGGCAAACATCCCACTTGACCAGTTGTGTGAAGCAAATTAATATTAACAATCTGTCTGTTTTTCCATGTAATTAAGCAATAATGATCAAAACTCAGTGTTTTCCTGGAGATTAATGACGGCTTTGAGAATTGATCGTCTGAAGTGTAATCGAGGGCCATTAACTAGAACCAGCCATTAATATCCCAGAAAAAAAATTATTTGGCCTGAGTCATTATTCCTTCTATACTATGATTATTTAATGGTGTTTTTCCCTTTCCTGCCTCTTTATTTATTAGAATACTAATTAGTATTCCTGTGGAGACTCTTAATGCAAGTAAAATGCAACTTCAAAGGAAGCACCTGGTGCATGCTGAGAGCCCTGTTCTTGGGCATCATGATTGTGGCAGTGCTGATTAATTTTGTACAAGACAAGGGATGTAGAAGGAGGTAACAGGGGTTTTATTTACATGTTCCTTCCTACTAATATTCCATTTACTCTGGACTATTTAAGTACTGCAAGTGAACAGAGATTTTTCTTTCTCTGTACAACAGCAGAGTCCCGTCCCCCCCACTCCCTGAATGGGCATACTTCTAGGTCTTTTAATATAGGGTCTGGCTCTATAGACACTCATCATTTTCATAGGTTCAGCTTGCCCTAGTGAAATATCACCAGCATAAAGGTGTCAGGGGTTGTGTGTCTTACGTTCCACGCTGTTGCATTTTAGTTCCTGCTATTTCCTGAATTTAAAGCTGGCTGTTCGGTTCCAATTACTCAACAGGATAAAAGTTCTGAAGAGTTTATCTCATTGCCGATTGTATGGTGGATGCCGGGGTGAGCCAAAGTTGCTTCTTGCTATTCACTTGTGTGCATGCGCAGAGATTTTATTTGATTTCTAAGTCCGTTTCCCACTTATGTCCTGTGTGCATTGCATTGCCCAGGTTTGCTCTCTCTACTTCACATTTTAAAAGTGGCAAAAGGTACTTGTCAAATGTCTGCTGATACAGCACTGGGCATGCAACACAGAAGTCTGCATATGCCCCAGATCAAATGCAGAAACTATTTTAGGTATGTGCTATGTACTGGGTCATAGACCTTTAAAGCAAAGTTCATACTGGGAAGATCAGAGGCTAGTTTGACCAGGAAACTTTATAAAGTATTCTAAAAGAACAAGCTTAAAGCAAGGGTGAATAACTGTGGGCCATATCCAGTTCCCAAGAGGTTTTTTTGTGTGGCCTCTAACATACACTCATTTAATTTTTTTTAAAAAAGCTTTTTAAAAGTTATTGGCTGGTCCTGTGATAATAACAGGGGTTTTTCTTCTTCTTCTTTAGATGCTTGTTAGATTTCATTTGTAATCTCAAGTTCTCCCTGATCATTCTGATCAGTGATATGATAGCACATCCACAGTGCAAAATTACTATTGGGGCCCAGTATCATCACCCACAGTGATTCTGTGGAGGAGTCCACCCCTTTTGGAATTTCCAGTTTGCTGGACTTGGGTAATTACATAAGCAAGCATCATGCTGATATCCTGACATCCCAATGTTGCATCAGGTTGGAGGAGCCAGGAATACAGCAGCAGCACAGCTTCAGTGTCTGGCAGCTCCTTCTCCTGCTGCAGAGGGGAAGGAGGGAGGAAGCAGCAGCCCCCAGCGGTGGTGGTGGCAGGAGGAGGAGGAGGAGGAAGAAGAAGAGTCGCTGGCTATTGAAGTTGCACTGCTGCCACATTCCTGGCTCCTCCAACCAGGCACAACTTTTATTTTTTAACATTGGAGGCAGCCCTCCCAACAAATATTGGAGGAGGCCCAAAAGGATTTGGCACCAGGAGTTGGCACTCCTGACCACAGCAGAGATAATACTGCTTGCTCTCATGCAGGAGAAAACTTTTTCCATGAACAGAAACATTAATGTACCACTGCCAGTATTTAACATGGCCAGTGCTACTTACCAAATGAAGGGTGCAAAAAAGTGTTTTCTGCTGGAGGTTTAAACTATTTATTTATTACTTTAGATGTTTCTACACTGCCTGTTATGCAGGCTTCTCAAAGCATTGTACATCAATAATATGAAATATAACACAGCCTACGGGATGTTTGCACGCTTGAGTATTAATGCCTCTCACATACCAGCTTCCCCATACTGATGAAAAAACGATCATTTGCCTCCAATTCTTTGACCCTAACTTGTTCCTTTACAGGGTTAAATCTCCCTGGTTTCATTTTCTTTGTCCCTGGACCAGTGACAGGGGATGAGAGGGTCTTTTACACTTGTTAGGGCTGCGTATAAACTGGTAGTTGTCCTTTTTCACTTTGGCAGTCAATTGTAGAAGGTTAATCAGCACGTCTTGGCCAGATTCCTTTCCTTCTGGGTTCGAAAAGATTTTCACTTGACTTTTTAAACCCTCAGTCTCTATGCATTTTAAACACAATTAATTAGGCTGCCCTGTCACTCCTAGGCATGGCTGCTAAGGGCCAAAGCAAGCTAGCATATATTTTGTCATCAATGCTTTCTACAATAACTGCTCCAGAGAACATTGTGTCATTGCAATGCTAATCTTCATTTTGCCTCTCTGAAACAAATGACATCTCTTTGCTCACACATAATGTCTGCTTGTCATAAATGGTGGTCTCTGCTTTCTACATCAGTAATTCTTGTAGTTGTTTTCCCCCCTGGGAATTGGTATTCTAGATGGATGAAATGCTAGACACTTATCTTGACTCCTTTCCCCCTGCATGCTCATTAACACGTGAGCCGTTGGGCCTTAGCTGCATGAAAGAGCAGATATTAAGAGCAGATATTTTCCAGTTAAAATGGAAATGCCACATGGATTTTGCAAGGATGATCTGCTAAAAGAACCAGGTGGGGAATTTTGCTGATGGGATATAATCTTTCCTACTTTTCCGGCAATTGGTGTGTCATTCTTTTAAAATACAAAAATACAGTGGTACCTCGGGTTACGCTTCAGGTTATATACGCTTCAGGTTACACACTCCACTAAGCCAGAGCTAGTGCTTCAGGTTAAGTAAATCAGGCTCTGGTGGCGCGGCAGCAGCAGGAGGCCCCATTAGCTAAAGTGGTGCTTCAGGTTAAGAACAGTTTCAGGTTAAGTACGGACCTCTGGAACAAATTAAGTATTTAACCTGAGGTACCACTGTATTATCCAGCTCTCTACTGGAATCACTCTACAAGCAGCCTTCCATGGAAGTCTTAGATTACATACCTCCAGTCAGGAAGCTAGGCAAGAACTTTCTTCAAAGAACACAACAGAAAACTTCTGACCACACTCAGATACATTTAAGTTCAATGTGACCTAGTGATTAAACTATAAGCTTCCCCTTTCATGTGAATGAGAGAAGAGATCAGAGGTGTTCTCCTGGTCTCGCTTTCTTGTATCATGGATACCAGTCCTCCAGCCGTCTACATATTGAGGGTTGCAATCCATCAGAGGGGAATATTTTCTATTCAAGTAAGCTACCTGTGCAAATTAGAGCTCTGATCTTCCAGGGTTTTAAGTGTTGGTAGTGTGGAGGAAAAACTTAAACACGTTGCAGACTTCCTCAAAATAGACCAGAGGCAATTGTACTTCATCCAGCAGAGCTTTACTGCTACTGAAGGCAAATGAGCATAATGGTCACAAATCCAATACAGTGGTGCCCCGCAAGACGAATGCCTCGCAAGACGAAAAACCCGCAAGACGAAAAAGGTTTTCCGTCGCGGAGGCGCTTCGCAAGACGAAGTTCCCTATGGGCTTGCTTCGCAAGACGAAAACGTCTTGCGAGTCTTGCCATTTTTTCCCCGCTCCCCCCCCTTTTTCAAAGCCGCTAAGCTGTTAATAGCCTTTTAACAGCTTAGCCGCTAAGCCCGCTAAGCCGCTAATAGCGCTAAATCGCTAATAGCGCTAATCCGCTTAGCCGCCAATGGGGTTGCTTCGCAAGACGAAAAAACCGCTAGAAGAAAAGAATCGTGGAACGGATTCTTTTCGTCTTGCGAGGCACCACTGTACATTCAGGATTGGCACAGTCCATAAGAAATCCAGTTGCAGCAGACTTATATTTCTAACAAGAACTTATAATAAGATGAAACCTTAACACTATATTCAGAACAGAACACCACACCAGAACAAAGAAATAGAAAGGGAAAGTAAGTGAAACCCAGCCTCCTTCTGGCCTGACTATTATAGTCAGCATGATCTTGACAGAAAGATAACAGAACCAGTTTAAACCAGCTGCACTCAGCTTCTCAGAAGGAATAACCCAAACAACAACCTTCTTTCACATGGAGAAGAAACCTTCCTGAACCCTCTTGAACTAGGCAGAACAGGAAAGACATCAGACCAATACTTTTTGTACTAAGAAATGCAGACTGACACTAAGTCACACAGGGATCCTATGTAAGTAGATCAGACTCCCTGCTGCAGATGTTCAGTCCTCAACATGTGATGGGGCACAAGATTGGCAATGGGCTGGAGTGAGGGAGTACCCCTCTGCCCTTCACTGGAGTGTATTTATGTGAGGAAATAACACATGAAGAGAACTCAACTAATGACACTACACACCTGTCACACCATGAATCTGGTTTCATCATAGTGACATTTCTGCACAGGCTCTCAATATCCTGGTCGGACTTGCTTGTGATATATCATG
Organism: Podarcis raffonei; assembly: GCF_027172205.1. Lineage (NCBI taxonomy): Eukaryota > Metazoa > Chordata > Lepidosauria > Squamata > Lacertidae > Podarcis > Podarcis raffonei. The sequence goes on from NC_070606.1 coordinate 29,209,541, forward strand.
GAAATAAGTTGTTGCCACAGCTGCAGCTTGAGCTCATATCCTTCCAATCAACCTTCACTTTTATCTAGCCCAGACCTCCATAACCTCTGACAGTCTGAGTTGAATACAGCCCACCAGCTCTATATTATAGATTGCCAGATGCTTGATAGCTCCCGGGTTTTGCGGTCCCTGGTGGGCAGCAATAAGAAGTTTATCAAGCTGTAGTTTGAGCTGCCACATGGCTGTGTTCATGGACTCTCTGGTTATTGTAGCTGATTTGCTTTTCTACTTCACCCAAGCTTCCATCTCTTTCTCACCAGAAACCCATCAGGTTTGGAGACTGAACTAATTCGTGGTGGTAAGGTGCTAAAAAGGAGGTCAGCCTTGCCGGGAATTTGATTTTGGCACAAGAAGAATTTGCGGAGCGGAAAGACTGTAAGTTACGACAAGCGGCAAAGTTTTTAAGGATATTACAGAGAAATTTTAGGGGAAAAGCTTCTCAAAAAGATTGACTTTGTAATAAGTAAAAGGGGAAAGGAACTGTGGAGAAGCATTTAAAAACAGCCTACCAGAGAATTTTCTGTGAGCGGGGGAAGGAGAAAGGGAGACAGCGAGATTACTTTCACTTAAAAAACAACAACTGCGTAGTAAAAGTTACGGACTCTAAGGCATCGATTTGGAATTATATAAATATGTGCAATCCAAGTAATAAAAGAGATTTATGATGATAGACACCTACCCCCTTTTTTTTGGAACTCTCTGTTGGGATATTTAAGGAGTTTGAGACTGTAAAGCCTTTATTTTTCACACTAAGTAGCCCACCCCTCGTTTCCTTGAAGCTATAAGCAAGGGATACAAAGTGCCATTTTGTTGCCAAAGAAGAACACTCTGGTGGCCATTTAGTTACCAGGGAAAAGAACTTTATTTATCCCATTACAGCGGATATATATGGTTTTGTTCTGCTTCGTCTTTTCCCCCCTCTCCATAAGGAATATCAGTTTGTCTGTTTTTTTGGGGTTTTTTTGGTGTGTTTTTTTTGACTGGTTCTGGGGGTGTCCCCCTTCCCCACCTTCTATCTGGAATTTGGATTATTAGATTAAAAGAATACGATCTCTGCAAGAGACTGTTGGAAAAGATAGAAGAAAAGGAGCGGTCTCTGTTTTAGTTTAAAATTCGCAACCAACTCCCGGGATTTAGCCAAGCAAGTGGCAAGAAGATATTGAAGGGCCTCTCAGTTTATTCTGCTGTTGTTTATTAACAAATTGATTAACTCTTCTCTCTACCAGAACTCAATATACCCTGATTTCATCTAGGGGGTAGATATATAGGACATGAAAATTATATGATTGATATTAAGTTTAAGGATTTTATTTTGGTTTTATATTGAACAAAAACAGTGCAAGAAACTAGACGATTTGGGAAGTTGATTGATTTGTTGATATTTATCAGGTGTTGTGAAAAACAAAATTATTGGTCTTTTTGTTTTACTTTTCTTTATTTCTGTGAAAGTTAAAAAGGGGAGGAGAAGGTAAAAATGTCGTACATTCAGAAAAAGACTGATGGAGCAACACCAGGAGAGAGAAAGGGTTCAAGACAAGAACCGGAATGGAAAGCAGATATTGTAAAGATGTTCTCAGAACTTAAGACAGATATAAAAAGTAGTGAGAAAAATCTTGAGAGTAAATTGGGTCATATGGAAACCAAATTAGAACAAATGGACAATAAAATTGATTTAACAGTGAATTAACTGAAAGACCAAATGAAAGAAATTGCAAAAAAAAATAAAAATTGAAATTGTTAAAAGAACACAGAACTTGGAAGAAGGAATGAAAAGGACAAAATTAGAAATGAGAGAGGTCCGAAAGGAAGAGGAAAAAATTAGGGCAGAAATGTCAGAAGTGAATAGAACGCAGGAAGAGCTCTGGGACGCGGTTGCGATGAGTGAACTTCGGCAATGGGAGTCTAATCTGAGATTAAGATCGGTGCCAGAAACCCAAGGAGAAAAGATTAAAGAAAAATTGACGGCAGAAATTGCCCAATGGTTGGACATGAAAATTGAAGAAGTGGAGAAAACGATACAAAACGCCTTCAGGATCAAAACAAGAACGACTAAAGCCAAAAAATTCCCTGGTGACTGTCTGATTATCTTTAAAGATAGGGAAATGAGAGATTTGATTTTGCAAAAAAACAGAGAAAAATGTCTAAACATTGATGGGAATTATATAATTATTTTTAAAGATGTGCCGGTGAGGTTGTTGAAAAAAAGAGATCAATATAGACAATTAGTACAAACATTGAAGAAAAATGGAATAGAATTCAAGTGGGAGTTTCCAGAAGGAGTGACATTTATATACAAAGGGAAGAGGCACAGACTGACAAAATTAGAAGATGTGGAAAAAAATTTCAGAAGATACAGAGAATTGACCAGAGAAGGAGAAGTTGCAGAGGCGGCAGGAGCACGAGGTGACGAGGGAGATTTGCTGGAGTTGGAGGAGGAAGAAGAGCGAAGCAGAAAGGAAAAAAGAAGAGGAAGAGGAGGGAAACAATATGAAGAAGAGGAAAGTGAAGAAGATAAGGAAGAGAAAGAGAAGTAACAAGAGGGAAAAAATATATTTAATTGGCAGACATCATGGCACTAAAATTATGGACATGGAATACAAATGGATTGAATGAAAGGGAAAAAAGGAATAAAGTGGTACAATATTTAAAACAGAAGAATTTGGATATTATTTGTCTACAAGAGACTCATGTTAAAAAAGCGCATAGAAAAATTTTGGTCAATAAGAAATTGGGAAATGAAGTTATTTCATCGGATAAAAGCAAGAAGAGAGGGGTGGTATTGTATATAAAAAGTAAACTAGAGGCACAACAACTATTCAAAGACGAAGAAGGAAGGATTATAGCAGTACAAGTCAACTGGCAAGGCGAAAAATTAATAATTATTGGAGTCTATGCACCAAATGGAAGTAAAGCAGAATTTTTCAAAGGACTGGAGGAAAAGTTATTTGAATACCTGGACCAGAAAATAATAATAATGGGAGATCTGAATGGGGTGGATTCAATGGAAATGGATAGACTTCGGGCCAAAGGTAAATCGAAAGAAGGGAAACTACCAAAAACTTTTTTTGATATGGCGGAAAACTGCAATTTGGTGGATATTTGGAGACTGAGGCACCCGTTAGAAAAACAATTCACTTTCTACTCAGAAGTAAATCAAGCGATGTCTCGAATTGATCAGATTTGGGTTTCTGGTGAATTAACTATAAGAATATTAAAGATTGAGATTCAACCCAAAGTATTATCAGATCACAATGCGGTTAAAGCCATTCTAAAAGGGAATGAGGAAAAATCTTTCAGGTGGAGACTAAACGAAAACCTCCTAGATGACCAAAAAACTGTGGATACCGCTAAGAAATGTTTGATGGACTATTTTGTGAACAACTCTAACAAAGGAACGAAGACGAGTATGGTTTGGGATGCCAGCAAAGCTGTAATGAGAGGATTTTTCATTCAACAAAACTCAATTAAAAACAGAATGAGAGAAAAAGGGAAGAAAGAAATTCTAAAACAAATAATGGAAAATGAAAAGAAATTGACTATAAGACCAAATGATGAGAGGGTTAAACAGAGTATAAAAATGCTTCAGACACAATTTGCAATGATAATTAACAAAGAAGTGGAATGGAACATAAGAAGAATGAAGCAAAAGAATTTTGAATCCGCAAATAAATCTGGAAAATGGCTTGCGTGGCAAATTAAAAAGAGGAAGGAACAAAGTACGATTAATAAAATTAAAGTAGAAGATCAAGAGATAGAGAATCCGAAGGGAATAAGGAAAGGCTTTGTGGACTTTTATAAAGATTTATATAAAAGGAAAGAGAAACTTAATATTAAAATAATAGAAGAGTATCTAAAGAAGAAAAAGGTGCAAAAAGTATCAGAGAGTAACAAAATCAAATTGAATGAACCAATAGAATTGGAAGAGGTTTCAAGAGCAATAAAGGACCTAAAAAGTGGGAAGGCACCAGGGCCGGAGGGATTCAGTGCAAGATATTACAAGGAAATGAAACACATCCTACTTGTACCGTTGAAAGAAGTAATGAATAAGATACTGGAAAAAGGAGAAATACCTGAAACTTGGAAAGAAGCATACATAACGTTAATTCCCAAACAGGATCTTCGTCATGACGTAGGCATTCGTTTGCAAATACCCTTCTTCCTGTAAAAAGTGGGATGACAAACAGCTTTCTCCAGTTTGTGTGTCTAAAGGGAAGGCTCTGTTCTCAGTCAGATCAAAATGCAAAATAATAAGATGCCTTCTGTCAGTTTGGTGACTAATTTGCTGAGGTAGCTAATAAGCTTTGTGTGACTCAGTTGCTTGGATATTAAAGTAATAATTTATCTTAAACACTAGGCAAGTATTGTTTAAAAGTGAAGTGACTCCATGAAAGCAAGTCTTTGAGAATACAGCACCTCTTTTCTTTTGAGATCTGGAGGTATTCAAGTAAAAGGATAGAGATCCAGGTAGATATTATTATTATTATTATTATTATTAATTATATTATTATTATTATTATTATTATTATTATTATTACAATTTGTATACCACCCTACATCTGTAGATCTTAGGGCGGTTCACAGCATAAAATAACAATATAAAAAACACAAAATAGATAAGATCAAAAACTAATCTTCCCTCCCGCGACACATTTAAAAGGGCATCAGATGTCAATCAGCCAAAGGCCTGGTTGAAGAGGAATATTCTACTTGTACTCACAATCCCATGTTGAAATGGAAACTTCACTGTAGTTGTGTTTACTCTTACATGGTTAGAAATATCTTAGAGGAAAACTGATGTGAACCAACTGCTCCGCAGCTTCCATTAATTTTAATCGGGTGCTCATGAGAGAACCTCTCGATGGATTGTGCCCCACAGAGTTAGCAGTAGTGCCTTGATAGTATGCAAAATATTTTGAGACATATAGCACTGTACTAAATTCTCTTTCAGGTGTTCTTAATTATTGGGAAAGAGGCACAAGCTAGGGTTATTGAATTGCTTGCAGCAGATGGAAAGACCATCTGGAAAGGGAGGCAGAGCTGTCCAAAGGCTCTTTGCTTGCTGACTGGTTTGACTCTGTAGTGTTCTGACTTACATAGCCTGATAATTCACAGGTTATTGCAGCAGACACCTGCTTATTTCATTACTTGGAATTGCACTACAGCTACTTAGTAATATGCATTGATTCCATCCAGTATTTTTAAATCAAATCCTGAGAGTGCATTACAAATTAAAATAAACCTGTTTCAGCAATGCATGTAACAGGTTAAAGGATACTGGATAATTTAGTTGTTTAAAAAGTTTGAAACTCAGGACAATAACCATGTATGGAAATTCAGAGCAAAAGTAAAATAATATGGAATAAGCCTTGGCCTGCCAGCTGTTTTGGGACTACAATTCCCATCATCCCTAACGACTGGTCCTGTTAGCTAGGGATGATGGGAGTTGTAGTCCCAAAACAGCTGGAGGGCCAAGTTTGGCCATGCCTGATACGGTTTCCTTGAACAGAAAGGAGAGTAAAAACCCCTCAGATACCCTCATGTGATTTGTAATTTTTGAAGCCTGATCTTGTAGTAGTGGTCTTCCAATATATCTCTAGGTTCTTCTAGGTCCGTGAGCTTTGCAGGGTGTAAGCCCGTTCAAAATGTTGCCTGTGGCAAGATCTGGATTTTTTTTGGTTAAAGTACAACAGAAGAATTTTGTTTAAACACAATTTAAGTTTGTAAAAATTCTAAGTTGCTCTCCCTTAACAAAACAAACAAAACTAGAGCTCGCAGGACTCTGCAGGCAGTGTCCTTGACAGCTTTATGTTGCAAATCCTATCAGAGACCTGTAAGGTAGAGCTTTCCAAGCTTCTCATGTTGGCGACACACTTTTTAGACATGCATCATTTCTCGACACAGTAATTCAGTTTTACTAGCAAACCGGAGGTTAAACTAACCCCTTTCCAGCCCTTCGAGTTTTGGGGTTTGGAAAGGTTGATGGGTCACACCCACCCATCCCCACCCACCCCCACCAATAAAGGTGGAAATAGCTACTCATCTTGTCCCCATCTTACTTTTCCCTTTTCCTAATCTAACAATCTTATTTATTTCGTTTGCCTCACATTTAATGTTCTGTGCTTTGTGATTAAAAATAAACTTCTTGAGATTGCTGGGCATGCTGACATGACTTGTTATCTAATGCGTGGTGTTTACTCTGTAATCTTTTGGCGATAGGATTTGAAGCTCAGTTTAAAGCGTTTCCCCCTCCTAGGAGGCCGAGACTTTCAGGGTGGCTTCCCACATTTAAAATGGCAAGGCCTCTTTTATTTTGGTAAAAATGTTGGCATTTTTTTTGGGGGGGGTAATGAATTTGTCGAGATAAACAACATTGGTATACATCTCTGAATAAAGTTTCAGCAGCCACTAAAAGGTGATATTCAGGAAATGAGGAAAAAAAGACACGGTGGGGAATAATACAGAAGTTGGCAATCTAGCACTTGTGGGTTGTTGACTGCAGTCCTCCTTCCTCAACTGCTGCTCCTAACAAACACAAAAGTACCCCTGATAATTTTTCTCCCTCCCTTGATTGCCCCACACTCTTGTCTAGTAGTTTTGTCGAGTGACCAGCCACCACTGGGTAGGAATAATTTTACTCAGGAATAATTCACTGGAGGTGTCAATCCCCATGGCGAGTACAGTATTTAGAATGGGCCTCTGCTGTGAAGCTGCTTTCAGAAATTGAGTGATTTATGTGCAGAAGTGAACTGGTCCTGAGTGTGAGCAAAACCCATTCCAAGGAAAATCAAAGGCATTTGAACTGTTTTATCAGAAGCTGTGCACCCCAAACCTCCACAGCATGCCCCCCTTTGTCCCTTAACTGATTCTGGAGCTCCAGCATAACAACAACAACAACAACAACAACCATCATTCATTTATACATACATATATATCCCACCCATCTGGCTGGGTTTCCCCAGCCACTCTGGGTGGCTCCCAACAGAATAATAATAATAATAATAATAATAATAATAATAATGTGATAAAACATCAAACATGAAAAACGTCCCTCAACAGGGCTGCCTTCAGATGTCTTCTAAAAGTCAGATAGTTGTTTATTTCCTTGACATCTGATGGGAGGGTGTTCCACAGGGGGAGTGCCACTACCGCGAAGGCCCTCTGCCATCTGTTGGGCCAGGACTGCAGATGTTTCCATGGCAGCAGGTGTGTATGTCCATCATCAAATCCCTCCCTCTGACATCAGAATTCTCTTTATTACCTGAAAGGGGAGGGTACATTGTATCCTGTAGCCCTTGAAATGCCAACTTAGAGGAGGGGGAATAGGGTTACAGCCTGCCCTTTATACAATAAGGTTTTTAAAAATGAAACCATGTGTGCAAGATTGATTTCTCTAGAAAACTATTTGTGCCTTGAACATTTCCAAACAGTCAAGAGGAACTGAGGACAAGGTTTATAGAGAAAAATTCAAAACTTATTATCTTTTCCCTTGTTTTAAACCAAACCAATACTTTTATCTAGATAAATAAAAGCACAAAAGGGGCAGGGGGAAGAGAGAAAGAAAAAGAAAGAAGTTTTAAAAAGAGTAGAAAAGAAGTTAAATGAGAAAGATAGAAAAATAAGATTCAGAAAGTAAAGAACTTCTGATTCTTCATCTATCCGCTATATAAAAAGCAATATTCACTTCATGCAATCCAATATAACATGCAACAAAGCCACTTTCTATAAGCAAACATTATCTAGGACATTGAAGCAGTATTGACATTTTGCATACTTGACAAAACAACCGTAAAACATTTACTTAGAGCCCTCAGGGATAGGGTGGGTTAAATTTCTAATTTAATTCTAGTTTAAATATTTAATTCAGGCAGCTTTAGTCCACTTCCAATCTTTATTTACAAACTTCATAAACTTCAGACCTGAATGATTTGAACAGGGAACAAAGTGTATCGTCTACTAATAATTCATTCCTTCTTGAGCCTGTTATGCTCCACTAGCCAATTTCCTCAGTAAATCCCTACGCAGCTCTATTAACTGCACACTAAATAAATATTTTGCCCATGTTTGCTTGGTTTGGCACCCGTCATAACAAGAGAGGTCACAGCAGCGCCATACATTAAAAGGAAGAGACAAATGGAAAGTCACTCTAATTTCCACTTAAATCAAAAGAACTGAGTTAATTATATTCCGACTTGTGTGCTGGTTTTCGTACTGCTATTGGAAAAATCATCAGCATGCAGAAATGTACATAAAAATGAAGCTTGTGCTTTTCAGTCTTCCAAGGAAATGAGTTAACTCTATTTAGAGGCTGAAATGTAACCTGGAAAATGGGTCTTGGAGTCCAATTTATTTCTATTGAGTTTTCAATATCTCGGAGTATTCTGATGCCAACAAGATTAGGTATTAAGATACTGCCTGAACAACAATACCTGTAACTTGGTGGAGACATGTGGACTGTAAAACTGCTTCAGCATAAGAGCTGCAAATTATGTTTATTGTGAAGCTGAACGCATCTGTTACTGCACTTTTTATAATAGATCTATGCTATTGGCCCTCTGTGAATGGAAGGCTTACTTCTGTTTGCAGAAGAGGCTCCAATCCAGTGGAGTTTCCTACTGGTGGAAGCTGGGGAAGGTAATTTCCCTTGAGGTTATCAGCAACACTCTGACATGAATCTATAGGGACCCCCGACCCTCCCCATATATGCCCACACAACCACTTCAGTCACATTGCACATTGCAAGAAATCAGTCTTTTAATGTAGCAGCACCTATACTTTGGAACTCAGGACCCAGCTATACAGCCATACAGATGCAAATAAAACGTTTAAAGTGTGTTGAAAAGTGCATTATACAAATGTGACACTAGATGATGATGGTGAGCTATGGCAAATTTAATATATTTTTCAAAACTTTTTTAAAAAGTAGTATTTTCACAGCATTTTTTATATGTGTCTAGCTTCCTCCTCAGTGCCTGTTGCCACCAGACGGCTGCCTCTGGTGAGCTCTTTCTGGTACCTGCTTAAAATGTATTTCTTTAGGCAAGTTTACCTAGACAAGTAGAAGTTGGCATGCATTTAAATTTTTTCTTAACTTTTAAACTTTTTAAATGAAGAATTGTCATCTTTTACCATATATGTTTTGAAACTGCTTAGAGGTTGGTTGGTTGGTTTTTTTTACAATCACGTGGTTTATCATTTTCGTTGCAAACTTTATTAAAAGGAAAAAAATTGTTGGAGAATTACATTGCAAAATTCAGAAAAGTGCAGAGGGTAGCTGTTTTTCAGTTCTTGCATTGTTTCAGGAAGTGAGAATTAAGTAGATTGATACTGAAATCCAAACAGAACCAAATTTCTCCCATTTCTGCTGTTGCCATTCAGATTGTTAATTGTTTTTTATACTGAAGCTCTGATACTTGGGGAAGTTCATGTTCAGATATCAGACAAATGCAAAAGCCAAAAGGACTTAGGAGGAAATATCCATTATCTTATATACTAATAGTGATCTGAATTCATCAAGCACCATATTATATTGTGAAACTGGCACTATCTACCCACGAGAAGGAGGCATCCTTTTGCTCAAGAGCATCCCAAGGTTTGCAGAAGGACAAAACATTTTGGGGAGGGGGGGGGGAACAGTAGGTGTACCAGGGCGGAACAGACAGACACACATCCAAAATAGGCCAATAGCCCAAGCCACAGTGTGTTCAGTGGCCCCAGAAAGCTGACTTGACTGTTGGGGATGGAGAATGGAACAGAATATTCTAAGCAGGAGCTTTCCAAGCTATATCATTGTGCTGCATTTCCTACTTGTGGATTATAATATTCTACAAATGGCCTCGCAGACTTCATTTTGTATTTCTTCCAAGCCTCTTGTAGGAGGAGGGTAGTGCTACTTAAAATGGTCTGCATGAATTGCTTTCTTTCAATGCGTCCTTTCCTTTGTGTTGTTCTCTTTTTGATGTCTTGAAGAACTGTGCTCTCTTTTTTCCTAATTTACTTTTTATTTTGCTTAATATCGTACTTTAGTATACAGTACTTGGTATTGGTGACAATAAAAAAAATGGAGTAATAGCCTTATAATTTAAGTAGCTCTGCATATTACTTGATATGGGGCCATTAGTACCAGCAATGAAGATGGCATCTGTAATTGTGGCTCAGTGTTTCCGGAAATAAATAAATTAGTAACAGCTATGAAGATGACAGATTTTATCAGTTCAATGTATCAAGGATAAAGAATACAAAGCTGTGCTATTGCAGAGTAATGAATTATCTCATTTGCATATTGTCTCTTCAAAGTGCTTGCTAATTCAGGTGCCCCTTTTGTTAAATTATTGCTTAATGCTATGTAGGTTTGCATTCCACCAAATTCAATGAACTTCTCAAGTCCATTGCATAGGGCACAACTGCATTATTATTATTTAAAAAAATAAATTTTTTTTAGCATAGAAATGATCACAAAAAGGAGAGTGTACTTCATGTGCAGCTGGATTTTTTTCTGGTAAACTATTCAGGTTGCAGTGCTCTAACAGGAAATTAATAAAACATCCAAAAGTACAGTTTGCAGCCTTAATCGTACACCTAAGAGAAGTGCACTCCATTAGCCAAAGAAAATTAGCCAAATTTCTCTTTTCCTCACTCTGTGCAGAAGAAATGCCAGTAACCTTGCTCCACCAAGCACATAGTTAATATACAAAAGGAGACACCTATTTTCATGAGATCCAGTATATTGTTTTAGCAGTTTCAGAATAAATAAGAAAAGAAATCAGGGAGTCTGCTATGTTCTAGTTAACTGGTGCATTATCTTGTCCTTTAACAGAGTATGCCAAAAGTTCAGCCCTGTTTGTTTGTTTTTATGTTCCAGCAAAAATGTTTTGCAATACAAAAAAATCAGTGGTTCATGCTGTCGGCCATTTTGAAGTGGGAGGTTGGGAGTTATTGAAGACCTGCAACTTCCTCCCTCCTTGTAAAAGCATTAATTTAGGCTGCAAAGCTATCCTAGTGTTCGTGGGAGTTAGCCCTATTGAGCTCTGTGGGACATGTCAGAGTAGACATATCTAGGACTGCCCAGTTACAGAGTTTGTTGTGACTGATTTCCTTAAACGGAGTGGTGGAATTTACGTTAATCATTTTAAAAGTGCTGGGAGCTCTGTTAATGAAATTAGCCGTTTTTCTCTCCACTTTTGAAAAATTGTGCTGTGCTTTTATAAGATACGAATTTTTGTTAAGTCACCTTGAACTCTGCCAAGAAAAGGTGGGATGCAAATTGCTTTAAATAAAGTACAGTAGTACCTGGGTTGTCAAATGGCTTGGCTCCTGAACAATTCAGCTGCCGAATGCAGCAAACCTGGAAGTAAGTGTTCGGGTTTGCAAATGCTTTTCGGAAGTCAAATGTCCGACGTGGCTTCCGCGGCTTCCGATTGAGTGCAGGAAGCTCCTGCAGCCAATAGGAAGCCGCGCCTTGGTTTTTGAATGGTTCCGAGAGTTGAATGGACTCCCAGAATGGATTAAGTTTGACAACCAAGGTACGACTGTAATTCTTAGGGCTGTGCCCGGATCCTGAATGGAATTGGACCTATTTCAGTCATCCTAGGAGTCTGCCGGATCATGTTGAAATAGCCCCAGGATTTCCTGGGGTCAGAGTGGGTCCACCCAAAGTGATTTGGGGCTGTCGAAAGGTGTGTGTCTGTCTGTCTGGTGGCATATAATGGGTGGAGAAGGAGATGTGCAAGCAGTCCATGCACATCTTTCACCCCCCCAACTGCATGACTGTGCAATCCTAGTCAGACTGGGGTTGTGCTAGATCAGTCCCTGAATTTGGGGGATTGCACACAACTCTAGCAATTACAAGTCTTGGACCCGTGAGAGTGGGTGCCCAGGGCATGCCAATGTAATTGTGGCGTGCGCGGGTTGTGTCGGCACCCCCACAGCGTGCTGATGTCACTTGTACACATTGCAGGCGTGTGCGTGCACCGCCAAGTGAAACCTTGGGGGGATCCGGTCCCTTCATTTAAAATTTTTGGGTGCTCAGGCACCCAGGGCCCCGCACAGTCAGCACCTATGAGCATGCACCTCCTTGTAGTCTCTACAGCCACAGCAGATGCTGTACTTCTCTATTGGCTTGACTTTACCCCTGAAAGGCACATTTTTCCATTGTCTCCTGAGACAGATGGATGCCAACAGCAGTTTAGCCCTGTGCTTGGATCACAGGCTGCTCTGCATATTAGGAGCACCTGCAGCAACAGTTTCTGACCTGTAAAATGTGGAAATCAGCCACATTGATTTCAGTGTGATTTGCTTCCAAGTCAGCCTTAGACTGGCCTTAGACTTTTTAATTTCAACACTGGGATCCCGCCCCCCCCCCGGAAGATAAGCCAGCCCCACAAAGATTCTCTTCATAGCATATAAAGAGTTTAACAATGTGGAAAGAAACCCATTCCCTGTAGGGACTTGTGTCATGGTGGGTGGCCAAAAGTCATCTTGTATTAGTAGCAAAGGACATCTTTTATTCATGGACATGAGAAATAAGAGGGAACTGCAAAAGACACGCTGCTGGATTATGATACAAAAATAATATGGAAGACACTGACAAATTGGCTCCTTGACAAAATGTCACTTACTGTTTGAACGCTGCATATTTTAAAATCTAATTTAAAGCTGCTTATCAAGTTTTCTCTCTCACAGGTTCTTTTATTAACTTTTACGTCTACACTGGATATACATATCCATCTGGGAGACATGATTACCCAGAGCATTACTGTGCACACAAAATGTTCCTTCGCCTCATCTTGGCTGCCCTTTCTTATTTCAATATGTGATTCTCCACTGTCAGTGGGATTTCTTGGTGGGACACTGGCAGTTCATGCTGCTAGCAGAAGTAAAATACTAGCATATTGCCTTCATTTTTAGGGGTCTGGAGGAAGTATTCCAGCCACTGGCTCCTGGTAGAGTTATCAATAAAGGAACGTAGGAAGTGGCCTTATTCGATATCAGAGCATCAGCCGTCAAGCTTATTGTTGTCAACACTGACAGAGGCTTCAGAAAGGGGTTTTCTCTACTTGGAGATTCCAGGTACCTGGCAAATCACTGTTGGTTTTTGCACCTTGTCAGAAAAAAAGCTTGTTGCTGGAATGGTTGTTCTTCAGGGTTCAACTCTTCTCTCTATAGAAATTTCATCTTGCAGTGGGAAGTATTTCGTCTCTAGAGCACGTAGGTGTGAATGCTAAGGCACCTTACAGTGCACAGCCGGTCTTTTCACAACTGGCAGTTCTAGAGGTATATTTTGAACAGCAGCTAGCCTGTTGCAAGACAATGCGGTTTCCTAGGAGGTATTTAATAAAAAGAAGAAACATGCTTCTAGCTTTAAAACAAATGCAGTGCAAAGTAGGTTGGCTGGGGGTGGGGGTGGGGTGGGGCTTCAGTAATGTGAAACAGTGTGATTGTAAGTGGACCATCCCAGGATATGAGAATTGGGATGCTTCAAGGATATGTAAAGTCCGTTGGGCTGTCGTCATCTAAATACTTGTGCTGATGCAAGGAGAGTTTCTCCATCTCCTCCCCTGTGCATGCCCTGTGCCATCCCTATATCTGCTCTCAGATGTTGGTGGAACCCCCCCCCCCGAAATGATTTAAGAGGTGCACGGGAGGAGGAGATTGGGAGAACATTCCATTGTGCAAGGAGAAATTCTTGTGTTGACACAACATTCACCTTACAACATTATGTAAGGTACAATCCAAAGCCTGTGAAATCTTGAAGGGTATGCCATAACCCGAAAAATTCTAACCTAGCTCCACCTTGACCTTCCTAATTCATTCCGTTGCAGCCCCAAGATACCTGGTTCTGCTCTGGGCTAGACCTTGACTTACCAGACTCAATTATGGTTGTCTAGCTTTGCTTTACTCCTTTTGGAAAGCAAAAGTTGACAACCTTAAGCCCAGCCTACAGCCATCATTAGCATGGCAGGTGGCTAAATGATGCAACAGTGCAGTTTTGTGACATCATCAGTGTTACAGAACATCCACAACCAACTCAAATTTCCTCTTGAATTTGTTTGCACAGTCTCTGACAGTAACTTTTCTGCCCCCCTTTTCTACTTCCTGCTGAAGCTTTATTTTGGAGGGGGGGGGATTTTTTGTAAATATGCTAATAGCTACAGCTACTCCAGATTGCATGCTTAGTCCCTGGTGCATGGAAAGAAACATCAAATGAGGTATACATAATGGGATATTAAATTACATTTCTGAAGGGCTAGGCATGGATATTTCAACTGTAAGCATTAATGGAAAATTACCCCATCACCTCCACCAGAGGAAGAAGGCTATTTTCTTGATACCTCATGCTATCTTACACCATGTTCCTACAAGGTAGATGTCCAAAGATGTTAATGCCATGCTTGTTATGTTCATTTCAAACTTTCCAGCTTGAATAGTTGGGAAGAGAGCAAGCTGTTTATAATTTTATTGTCCTTTTCGTGAGCTGATAATGCAGTGAAAGGCAGGGTATGCATGATATTAAAAGAATTATATGGAAGTTAAATTATATATTGGCTGATAGCCAACTTAGTCCTATTCGGAGTAGTCCCATAGACATCAATGGACTTAGTTATTTATACCTACAGAGGGGAGCCTTCAAAGCTTTAAACCTCATATCTGAAATCCCAGCAAGACTACACCACATGATTTTTCTCTCCATGTAGTTTGTCCTACAGTGCCAAGATTCATAAACTTGAAGTACAATAAGCCTTGTTGAGAAGGCAGTATGTTTGACTGCATGTCAGCAAACAGAATCAGTTAGCAAGGCATGATGCCAGTACATAGAATCTGCCTTATACAGAGTGAAACCATTGGTTCATATAGCTCAGTTTAGTCTACACTGACTGGCAGCCACCTGTTCTCCAGCATTTCAGACAGGGAACATTCACAGCCCTACCTAGAGAAGCTGGGCAAGTAGATGCTCTAACGTTGAACTTTTCCCTTAAGGGAGACCTGTGCTAGCAGGAGTGGTTAGCGGCAATTTTGCCCTTTGTATGACAGAAGTGACATTCACTGCTTTAACAAAATATGTGTATGTGCGCGCGCGCGTATATATATATCAGTTAAGAAAGAAGGAATAAATATGGTTTATTATATCCTTTTACATATGATAAATATCCACTGAGAACCTGATGTTTAATGGTGATATATGTGAAAAACATGAATGTTTTTAATTTTAATTGGTCGTGTATGCATGCGTTTTCAAACTGAGTGCAGGAAAACCCACATCTGAAGTGGTTCTCTGGAGATGCTCAAATTGTTCCACCATGGTTCTTCTCTGTGTATCCTACTGAAGGATTTTTTAATGCTATAAATCATTTTATCCATGCGTAATTAATTTTAGCAATAAATGATGCCAAGCATGAAAGGAAAGCCACAAATCAATTTTAAGGAAGTCATTCTGATGACTGGCATGAAATATGTGAGGCTCCTGCTGGCTCTTTAGAGTTGTACCTATCCTCCAGATTATTTGCATGAACGGGTGCTTAAAGGATGCATGGCCCCATCTTGGTGATCACTGAGCACAGCAGAAAGGTGTATTCGTCCCTGTCTCTGATACATTCTCAGAGCCCTCTGTGTTCTGCTCTGCTTCAGAAGTGGTTTGAGCTGTCAGACATTGCCTATTGGGATGGCACTCAGTGCTGGGGAGGGACACCATGCACTCATCAGCAGTGGTGTCCTTCTAAACCATTTTGTTCAAATTCCACATTGGAATTCAGGAATTTGACTTAACATTCATAGGCCCTGTGTGGCATAGCTGTCAACTTACAGATTTGAAAATAAGGGGCCAGCAGCCTTGAAAATAAGGGACCAGCAGCCAAAATAAGGGACCTGCAGCCTCACCTGTTCCAGGCACTCCAGTCTTCCTGTCCTCCTGCAGTCTGGTCAAACTCATGCTGGTAGCTTCGAGAACACTGTCCAAACAACTTTGTAACCAGAGGTTCAACTGAATAGAATCTGAATCACATGCACCACAAGGCCTATGCAGCCTCAACTTAAGATGGCTCCCCGGCCTGGCTTTGCACTGCAAAGTTTGTAGCAGCACGTGCAACAAAATGGCATCCAGCATTCAAAAAACCCCTCAGCTTGCATTAACTAGCCACACACAAGGCATGCAAGCTCCACCCCCCAATCGTTCTTAGACTTCTTATTGGGTGAGCAACACAGCCAAGCAACACAGTTGGAGCTTCCCTCCTCCCTAGCCGGCAGGGAGTGACACTGAGTGACAGTGACTTAGGCTGCAGTCCTAACCCATTTTACCTGGGTGTGAACCCCACTGGGACGCGGGTGGCGCTGTGGGTTAAACCACAGAGCCTAGGACTTGCTGATCAGAAGGTCGGCAGTTCAAATCCCCGTGACGGGGTGAGCTCCCATTGCTTCGTCCCTGCTCCTGCCAACCTAGCAGTTCGAAAGTACGTCAAAGTGCAAGTAGATAAATAGGTACTGCTCCGGCGGGAAGGTAAACGGCGTTTCCGTGTGCTGCTCTGGTTCGCCAGAAGTGGCTTAGTCATGCTGGCCACATGACCCAGAAACTGTACTCCGGTTCCCTCGGCCAATAAAGCGAGATGAGCGCCGCAACCCCAAAGTCAGCCACGACTGAACCTAATGGTCAGGGGTCCCTTTACCTTTAAACCCCACTGAGTTTGACAGGATTGACTTCTGAGTAGACATGATTAGCCTTGTACTGTTAATCAAGGTTACCCAGTGAGCCAATGTCTGTGCTGGGTTTACCAACTTGCTTTCCAGTGTTTAAAAATCATACGAGGGACCAGCCTTTGACTGCTTCATAACTGGCTGAAAACATGGAAATGAAAGAGTAAAGTTTGCTCAGTAAGGTATAAAAATGGGAAGTACATTTTCCACAGCAAAACAACTGCACTCTGGGCCACTAAGTGCCCTGCTTTTAAATCCAAAGATGATGGAAAGAATGAAAATTGGTTGAGCACAACCTGGTTTTTGTTGTTGTTGTTTGTTTGTTTTCATGTCACTGCACCTTACAGTGGGAGATTTTGGAATTACAGCATCCTCATCGCTTACAATGGTGGCCTTTTCAGCATACTGGTAAATGCCATTTAGTGACATGAATGAAGATTACGGGAAGACACTAAAACATTTTAATAATGAAGGCAAAACGCCTCATGTATGCCATTGGGCTTTGACCCCGGTCCATAATACTGGTGTGCAGCTCAGTTCAATGTGACGTTATAAACGGTGGGAGTTAAGAATTCAGTGCAATTAAGCAGCACTCTAGTGCAGCATTTCGCCTTAAGTGATCTGAATATATTTCCCGCTGCTTATAAAGTGGCAAAATCCTCAAGCTTGGAACATTATATAGGCGCCAGAGTGGGGCAGTCCCCCACAGTGTTTCAGACTACAGGACTATTCCTCAGGAGAACTCATACATTTGGCTGTTATATCTCATCCCAAACAAAAGGTGATAGGAGCCTCAGAAATTGCTTTATAGCAGCTCAGTCTCTGTGTCCATCTATTGTGACAGGCTGCAGCCTCCCCCTTGGGTAGGAAGCTTTCACACACCTCAGTGATTTGAATCTTTTTTTTTAAAACTGGAGATGCCAGGGAGCTGGTTCATTTAGCAGGCAAAACATGTGTTCTGTCACTAAGCAGTGGCCCTCAAACAACTTTAACTTAAATGCATGGCTTTTCCCCAATTCAGACTGCATCCACACCCACACATTTAAATAACTCTTGTACCACTTTAACAGCCATAGCTCTCCTTCCCCAAATCCTGGGAACTTCAGTTTGTTAAGGTTGCAGGGAATTGTGAGGGGTAAAGTACAGTTTCCAGGGGTTTTGTGGGGGGTGAAGCCATGACTATAAAGTGGTGTACTTTGAAATGGATATTGTGGATGTGACATCAGTGTTGAGTTTCTCAGTTGGAACTTGCTCTGAGTCTTTTTACCCTTCCCCCCAGAATTCTCTTCACTGCACCCTGCCTCCAGACTCACAGTGCCCTTTGAAGATGTAGTAAATAGCAGAGGAGGAGGAGGTCCTCTGCCACATAGGTGGGGAGCCTGTGGACCTCCAGATGCTGATAGACTACAACTCCCTTCATCCGTGACCATTAGCTGTGCTGGCTGGGGCCGCTGGGAGTTGTAGTCCAAAAACCTCCAGAGGGTCACACCCTGCTCTATAGTCAGGGACCTGCACACCTTAAGTAGCATCATCTCCTGCATGTACCTCATACTCTCCAACATTTCTCTGATGAAAATAGGGACATCCTATTCTATTATTATTATTATTATTATTATTATTATTATTATTATTATTACCCCACCCATCTGACTAGGTTGCCCCAGTCACTCTTGGTGTCTTCCAACCTATATAAAAACATAATAAAACATTAAACGTTAAAAAACTCCCCTATACAGGGCTGTCTTCTAAAGGTTGTATACTTACTTATCTCCTTGGCTTGTGGGTCATATAACTCCATACCCTCCAATATTTCTCCAATGGAAATAAGGACGTCCTAAGGAAAAGTAGGACATTCCAGGATCAAATCAGAAACCGGGACGGCTTCTGTAAATCCGGGACTGTCTCTGGAGAACAGGGATACTTGGAGGGTCTGTGTACCTCCTGATTTCTTCAGATCTGTAGTGGAGGCACGGCCCTGTGTCTTTCACAGAAATGTGAATGGGAAGGATGCAAATCTGTACTTTCTCTGTGGTGACATACCGCCATTGTGGAAATGCAGCCAAGCAAAGCCCAGCTGGAGGCATCTCCATGGACCTCTCCACACTTAGTTAAGATGTAGCTGTTCCAGAAAGCATGTCTTGCTGGTTAAGCTGGAGCTGGTGCCTTTCTCTGTTGGGACATAACCTGGAATCTTTGGCTGCGTTTCATGCCGGCTGTTTGTTTCTCATAGTGTTTGGGGGATGTTTTTATTGTAATTGTTTGTGTTTATTGCACAGTACGCAGCTTTGAGTGTTCTCTTTTTGGCAGAGATTGTGAGATAGAAATTTCAATTAATTAATTAATATTTGGCAAAGAAATGAGAGAAAGCAGCTGGAGTGGTGGTGGTGGGGGCAATGGTGAGTAAGAGCAACACTTTTTAGTACTATTCTGAAATATATTCTGGGAGTGAGCCCTGACACAGATTTAGCCCCAGTGCAAATTTTGCCACAAACACACCCTCTCCTGCCGCATATGCTATCCCCAACGCTTTCCCACATTCATAATTAGTGTTGTGGGATAGAATTTTTTGTTTTGCTGTTATTTTTTTTAGTGTTTATTGTGAAGATTTCATAGGAGGCAGCATCTGAATATTCTACTTCAAGCACTGAAGTGTCTTGGGAAGGCTTGTGTTGCTACACCAAGGGAAGACACTATAGACATTCATCCTTTGCTGTGATTTTTAATAGATATGGCACTGCAGGAGGAAATCTGTCCTGAACGCAAGCAATTCCTTTTTGAGGAGGAGTCCATATTTCCCAAGCCCCCTCCTCCAAAGTTAGCGTGTCCTGTGCTTAATATTAGCTATTGGCTTATTGATTACTCTTTATTCAAACATGCTAATTCATTTTTCCTTTAACCTCTGAGACTTTGAACTACAGGTCTGCTTCTGCAGTTTATTGAAGAACAAGCTCCTTAGTTCTTCGCTAGTCACTGAATGTGAGAGAGCTTGGAAAAGGCAATGCTCTCTAGAGGGCAGGCTTTGTCTAGTTATGCCTTGAAAGGTTTTCCTGTAAGGCCAAACAGCAACTTTTGAAAATCATTTCCTCCCCCAGATGTTGAAACATTCTTTATTTTAATATTCCAACCATGCCCTTCTGCTAAATGTGGTCTTCAAGGTACGCATGTTTTAGCAAACCAAACTACAGCAGACATGTGGCTGCAAGTGAACAGAGCCTTCCTGAAATGTACTCACTGCTTCCTTCTCATAACATGTCTTTTCTCATATCTGGGATGTGGTGTAGCGTTGTACCTTTGGGGTAAATCCAGCTGGGTCCTTTGCACTAATGGAGAAGGGCTTTTGAACCAGTGGATGGTTCCACTGATGGAAGATGAAGGGAGGCCATTTTTGCTCTTTCACTCCCCTGATTCCACCTTGTAGACTCCACCTCCCTCCCTGTTAGGGAAGATTACCCAACTCTCTGGAGTAGATTTCTTGGGGGTGCTGCTGCGGGTAGCAGCAAGGAAGGAAAATTGCCAAGAATGGCCTCTTCCATTAGCAGAGGCCTCACCTACGTCAAAATTCCTTCCGTGAGTGCAAGGCCACTAACTGACCGCCATTAGTTGTGGGTGGGTGAGTAGGGAAATTCATGACATAACTAGTCACATCATAGAAAGCAAAGCTTCTCAATATGGAGAAGGAATTGAAAAAGCAAAGCAGGAAGGGCCTGCTGGTACCCCCTCCATTGTCTACTGTAATGTGTTGTTTGGCTACAAGCCAGATAAGTGAAGCTGCTTTTTTGTTTCTCAAGTTAACCTTGAAATGTGTTAAGCGGCTACGTGCATTTATTCCATTGTGTGCTCACTGTCAAAATATGCTGTGGAGAGCATACTGGCATTCGTTTATTTATTAATTTATTTTAAAGATTTATGCCTTGCCCTTCAACAAATCCTCAGGGTACACTGTAAAGAATCAGCATTACAGTGAAAACAACTTAAAACAAAAACATTAAGCCTACATTTTAGCTTACATAGAATTGAATTGTAGAGTTGGAAGGGACTATGAGGGTCATCTAGTCCAACCTCCCACAATGCAAGAATCTTTTGCCTAACATGGGGCTTGAACCCACAACCCTGAGATTAAGAGCCTCATGCTCTGCTGACTGAGCTATGTTGCAGCTTCAGCTTCCCCATGGTGTGTTTTCACTCCAGTAATGGAGGGAGGGAGGGAGGATGCGTCCAGAAGTGAATTTGCTGTGTTCTTTAACATGCAAAGTACCACAAGGCAGTGCCTGAGCAAAAGCTTGTATCCAACCAAGTAGTGTACTTTCATGTAAGACTACAACTCCTATCATCCCTGACTGGGACTGGATGGGAGTTGGAGTTGAATAACACATGGGGAACACCACATTGACTAATCCTGATCTACTAGATTGAACTGACTGATGTACCAGCACTGAGAGGAAGAAATCTCTAAAGTGATGCTATTTTCTTTGACTAAGGTATGGTTTTTGTGTTAGATTGAACAAATTCATACTGTCAGTATCTTTCGAAATGGCAGATATAGTGAAAATGCAACTGATGTTCAGTCACAAAACTGTTGTAAAGAACTGAAGGTTATGAGTGGCAAACACTGTCAATCTTCCCTGTGTGCCGTGTTTCATTTTGAATGTCAGGGTTTTTTTTGGGGGGGGGGCTTAAATCACACAAGTTGGGAGGTTTAACAGTGTTCCAGGTACTTTGCTGCAAGGTTATCTGTTCTAGAAGAATCAGATCCATCACCAGGGCAAAATGGAGCCCATTCACTGCATCAAGGATGCGGATCCCAAATCAAGGCTTCCTTGAACCGTAGCAATGACTAAGGCTCATGAACTATATGTCATCACACAGGCTAAGCTTTGGCAATTGGTTGTAAAACGAAAGTATGCTGGCGTACAGGCTTCTCTTCGGGAATCTATTACAAAGCAAATCAGCAACATCCTCAAACCTAAATGGCCTGTGTAATTCTAGGCTGGATCTACACTGATGTGTTTAATGTTATTAGAACGATATTAGATATATTGTTCTAAAATGCCACAGGGCATATTTGCAAAGTACGGTAAATGCTGTCTCCCTACTTCTGGGTGCTCTGTAGCGCCCTCTGGTGCCACATTTTAATAACACATTATGAACGTTAAAAGTAGGACATCATGTATCCATATAGTTAGCAAAACCATTCCTTAACCCTTCCTCAACGTTAAAAACCGTGAGTGTAAATCCACCCCTAGTCTGGATTGACTGCATTGAAGTGCCTTATTTCTCTCCAGCTGGCAAAACATTGACTCGACAGCTGAAGATGTGGTACATACCCAGGTAACTGCTCCATTTTGCTCTTTTGTCCGACTGGTCCTAAAAGTTTCCAATCTCGTAGGAGAAATATTTAGCTACTGAGCCACACTGCTAAACCTAGATTCTTGTTTGCGAGATGCAATGTGTAAATGTGTTTCTTAGGTGAACTGCTGTCTGCTTGAACAATACTTTGTGTGATAGATCTCTGAGCAATGATGATTCTTCTGCCTAGCCTAAGATGATTTGCCTCTGGTTAGAGAGCACATTTCAGCTGCCTCTTGCTGGTAATTCTGCAAATGCAGTTTGATTCAAATCCAAAAAGAATTCCGATGCTTCTTGATTTTAATCTCTATCTGACTTTCGTTCTGGTGCACATCTAATATATTGACGTATATCTTCCTCAAACTGATGATGGTATCTCACTTCGCTGCTCTCCAATATCGTTGAATTAAGACATCAGAATAATTAATGCTGCTGCCAGATCAACAATGATGCTCCTTTCCATTCCACAGAGCAAGTCTCAGTCTAATTTTAATGTGGAAGCATCAGCGAGAGAAGACTTCATTGCCATTAAGAACCAGTTAAACATTAATTAATGGCCATTTAGAGCTTTACGGGGACATGTTTAGTGAAAAATGCCCCATTGGCAGAATAGGAATTGCCTTCTAATTATCACATGGCTTTGAAAAATTACCTGTGTATCTGTACTATTATTCCTTACAATTTGATGGCATGTCTCATATCATGATCTATATAGATAAGGAAAAGTACAGAAGTAAAATGAACTGTTACTTCCCATCTTTCTGCTGGATTTGATCAATTTCCAAGTAAATGTGCTCAAACTTGTGTAGCAAGCAGAAATGGAAATGGAAACATTTGTCACCTTTAGAGAGAAATGTGTGCAGAGATTGTTAATATTTGCAAACTCACTGACATTCCGAAAGAGCCCCCCCTCACTCCAGCTACCCCCTTCCCGAAGGAAAAGCATTCTGAGGCACTTCGCTTTGCTCTTTTCTGCTTCATGTTACTATATTTCCTCATTCTGGTTGTGGGGGAAAAAATCAATAGCAGCTATTAATCATTCTCCCTCATGTGCAAAGACTGTGAACACCTTAAAGGTGAAATGCAAAGGTTGGCAGCAACAAAGAAAGGGTATGTGAATTGCCATTAAGTACACCATAAGTGGGGAGACCGTTAAGGTGACAACCACATTCCACTATCTTAGATGTTGTTCTCCACACGGATGAGGATCTTAACCACTTAATGAGCAAGTCTTCTCTGGTTGCAGCCCCCTGCACCTCCCAAAGAGCTCTTTGGGGGATGTCTAAGGGCCAAACAGGGAATATACCAAACTCCTAGACTTTTTTTAGCTCACAAAAATTGTCACTGTATGTCCTGATCTCCCTCTTTTCTTCTCCCCTTTGTGGTTGAATTCTACCAGATTCTACTGTTTTGTTTTTGTGTTTGATTCTTTCTGCATCGTACTTTGAAAATATATACTTTCAAAAGGTACCTGCCAGTCACTGCTGTGTGGATGCGTTTCTTAATTTCTAATATAAAACTCACGCAATCCCATTACTAGTAGCAAATGGCACAGGAGAACATAAACAGGTCGAAGAGGTTCAAACCCACCATTAATTTCATATAGTAAGCTTTTTAGGAGGGAATGTGCTCATTTGGGATTCAAAACAAAATGGTTGAGCTTTTCATCCTCAATGTAGTTTTGTCCCTTTAAAAATGGAACCTTGTTCTCTAAAACTGTATATTAGCCATTGTGGCCAAAAAGGCTTAGTTGAACCATAAAGCTGCTGGAATGAATAATTGTCCACCTTTCCTATGTGCATACAAAAGTGCTTTGCACATGAACAGATATCATCTCTCTCTTCTCGTCACAAAGTTTCGGCCCATAGAGTTCATGATTATGCTCCTCTCACTGACCAATACTGGTGCTGAGAACCTACTAAAGGTGAATGCTAAAGGTACATAAGTTTTTCTTCAGTAGTGTGTTGGTTCTTCAAGTTTGCTACTTACGGGTCTTTGCACTGAAGAAACAAAAGAGAAATCTCCAATCTTGAATAAAAGACAATGAATGTTTCTCATTGTGCTTTGTTCTCCTCCTGGCTTCTTTAATCAATAGAACGCTCAGTGCTTCCTGGTTCACTGCGACAAAGCGAAAGGTTTGGTGGGAATAGCTCAATAACGTCAGATCCTCCAAAAAGAAGAAGAAGAAGAAGAGTTTGGATTTGATATCCCGCCTTTCACTCCCTTTAAGGAGTCTCAAAGCGGCTAACATTCTCCTTTCCCTTCCTCCCCCACAACAAACACTCTGTGAGGTGAGTGGGGCTGAGAGACTTCAAAGAAGTGTGACTGGCCCAAGGTCACCCAGCAGCTGCATGTGGAGGAGCGGGGAAGCGAACCTGGTTCCCCAGATTACGAGACTACTGCTCTTAACCACTACACCACACTGGCAGGTACCTTTTGAAAAGCATAAAAGAACGCCGTTTTGCAGGTGGCTGAAAGGATTCTGCTAAGATGTTACAGTGAATACAGCAAATGCCATATTGACAATCTAAAATATACGTTGGCAAAACTACAATATGTGTCCAGTGTATCTCATCGTGAGAGCTTGGTCTTCTGATCTTGCCAAAGCAGCCCAAGAAGAAGCCAGACTGCAGCATTTCCAATGATGCTGGTGACATAGGAAGGAATCCCAATACTGCTGATAATGAACAACTGCTGGGAAAATGAAATGGCAAATCTCCTATGCAAAGGCCCCTGTGCAGAGCCGCTGAGGGGCAGGTGCATTAGGCTGCTCCAAAAGGCAAGGGTTGGTTCCGAGTAAGACCTGAACATGGGGGGTGAAAAGGCCACAGTGTTATTGATTACAGCAAGGTAACAGGGATTTACTTCGCAATGTGGCACGGATCTGTTTTCCACTTCGGAATTCTGTTTGAAGAAAACCCCTTCAAGCATTCCTGCCGAGGTATGCTGCCCATGAGAGTTAACCAGAGGGAAGGACCAACATGGTGTAGCTCATGCATCAGGGACCTTGCAGCCAACGAGGTGAGAGCTGTGAGGTCTGGCCCCACTTGAGCCGTGACAGGGGGTGATGCATCACCTCAGGGCCCCATGTGGGGGTCTCCCCATGTTTGAGATCCTGCCCAATGTCATACACACATAAAATGAAATTCCTGGTTTATCTAAGGATATTGATACCTGAGCTTTCAGAAACTGCAACAATTCTAGCTCACTCAAACAATAATGATATTGATTCTTTCTGAATTTACAATTTACTATTAAATTAATAGTATGACGTAGATAGGGAATGACTAGGAGGGTGATAGGGCAAAAGCATTTTCGACAGCAAGTTATATTTAGCTGTGATTGGCTGTAATACATATTATGTTCTCTACTGCTTATCAAATGACTTCCTTTTATTCTCGTCACATCCAACATTAATCTATCACCAACGATCTGGGGTTTAGCATCTGAGTATCTGCCAAAAAGTCATCATTACCATGATGCTTACAGCCGTAGAAGGTCTCTGGTATTTTGTCAGTTATTATTAACAAATACCGGAATGGAACTTGACGATCAGTCTTGATAAGAGACCTGATTGTGCTATTTACATCAAGGCAATTTTAATGAAATGCCTAATTCATAAACATACACCATTGATTTTCATATTCACATCACTGCAATTAGGAATTGGTATTTAAAGGGCACACTTCATATTCTGCATGTGGTTTTTTTTAATCACACTTCACGTTTGTTTGTTTTTTGGAATTGTATAATTTCCTCCTGTGAGATGAAATAATTCGCCTCCATTTCCATTGCTCCATTAAAGGCAACACCTTTTAATGTCCTAAGATAGTTGGGTGAGGATGGGACATTTGGGGACCTGATTATGGTGCATTGAGAGGAAAAGAGCAGAGTATAGTTTGGTGACACACAAGGCAGTTCTGCTGCTGAAGCTAAGCTGTTGTGCCTGGATGGGAGACTGCCTATGAACTGTATGAATATTGTACTGGATCTCCTCAGAGGAAGTGTGGGGAATAAACATTATAGACAGATACAGATATATGCAAGCTGGCTCCCAACAGTCTACTGCAGTCTAGCATGATCATAAAAAGACTCCAAGATGGGACTCTGCAAATGAAGATAAGAGGTTATGTAAATTTACAGTGTGATCTCATTTCCTCCTATTTTCTTTCAAAATTAACAGTTTAATCGAGATAGAGAGTGGCTCAAAGAGCAACAGGGCAAACACCTGCTTAGAAGTCTAGATTTTCAAAAGTTGAGTTCTCTAGGGAACTCCCAGTTTTAATGGCACCCCAAAGTGTTCTTTCATTCCCCTCAACTAAGTTAATGGCCTCCTATGGGCGAAAGTGCACTTGGAATAACTTTTGCAGCATGGCAGGAAAATCTATCCTACACCCCTGACCTGAATAGTTCAGTTTGCACAGTACACAAACCCCTTTGGGGTTTCTGGATGTATAGTTGAAGGAATGGGTTTCCAAAACCCAAAAACTGACTGTGCAGGCAGTTTTAAACTGCACCAAAATTCCTATTTTTCCTTAGCTAAAATCCATTAATTTGAGCTCTGAGCTCAATGCATAAACAAAAGCCCGGCTGTATAGACAAGTGCTCAGAGCCCTCTCCTTTATCAGTTGTGACGGCAACTATGGCCTTCACTGTAGCGGTAGTAGAACAGAACAGAGAGAAGACACGTCTGTGCTTTATCTTATGTCCTGGACACACTCTGACACACAAACCCAGGTCTGGGAACAAACGCCAGAGCGTGTTCCCGGAGATGATTACCTCTCCCCAGATAAGAGTAGGAAGAGGAAGATCCTTTTATGGTCAGAAGTACAGGAAGGAAGATCCTTTTATGGTTGAGAGTACCAGAGCAGGAACATATGTGATGTCAACCTGTGTACGTAGGCCGACGTGGTTGGGCTCCTAGGGGAGGAGTGAGAGGGTGCCTGGAGGATATATAAACTGCATGAAACCTGTCATTTCTTTGGACTTGCTGTGGACTTGATCACGCAAGTGCCTTCTGCTATCCGGAGAGCAGAATAAACTCTTTCTTTGAACCAACTCGGTGTCATTTTGACTTCCTTCCTTCTGTCCCGGAGCAACGCAGACCCAATCGGTGAACTCCAATAAGGCTTCATTGTCACTCTCTCCACACACACACACCCATCAGAGTGATGAGCATTTCCCTAAAAATAAATCGCCAATTCATTTCTAAGCACAGTTTTAAATCACCCTAGCTTGAGTCCTTCACCTGCTTACTAGCTTTGTTGTACCTCTTCCTGAGTCTACAATCAGATGAGTGCATCTGAACTTGATTTGCCCTCCCTTCTCATCTAAAGGAAAATCCAAGCTACATTCATAGAGTCCTGCTCAGGCAAAAGAGCTGTAGCAAATCTGAGGGGTAATGAAATTTCCAAAGATGTTGTGCATCTTTGTGTGTGAGTTTATAACTACTTATTGCTTAAATATTGCATTTGGACAGTTCTGCTCAAGCAAAGCATTTTAGGGGAAGGTAAAATAATTCTAATATGTGAAAGTTAATTTTGCAGAGGAAGTTCCCACATGTTGTCTAATCTAAACATTAATTGGAATGCAGAACTCAACCCTGCATTTTTAAAGCAATTTGGCTGTTGGCACAGCTGTTATTTCCATGGAATAATTAGCATTTAGCAGTAAACAAGAAATACATTCTCTTTTCCTCTAAAGCAGTGTGCGAAATCCTATAGAATGTCATTCTATTTTCTCCTGTTCTTTGCAAATTGTTATACGAAACACTATATAATAGCAAACTCATTCTCAGTGTGGGCATCCTTCATTACCTGAAACTTCAACATCCACACACAAGAAGGAAAGCATTGCTTACTGACTGAAACCCAGAGCACTCCACACTGCAACATTTTGTTGCAGACCTCACTTGGAGTACAAAGCTGTGGCTATTGCAATGGCTTGTCTCTTCATCTTTGCTGATGAAGGGCTCTTAGCACCTGGAGGTGATTACAGACAGCTGTTGGAGGATCTCAGAAGCTGGCAAATGTGAGACTGGCCAGGAAGTATGGAGTGGAGAAAGAACAGTGAAAAGCAAGTAGCAAAGCCAGGGGGGAATGAACCTCAGAGCAACAAAGAGTTAGTGGTGCAAAGAGAAATAGAAGGGAACTGGGAGCAAGCAGGTAAGATGGAAGTTGAGAGTTCGTAACTCAAATATGCAATTGTTATTTTGACGAAAGCTTGTCCTAAAGACTGGCCTAAGTACCTGTAGTGGAAAGCGGCCAATGCAGACCACGTTTAAAAAGTAATAATCTGGTGCTGGTAATTTAGCAGAAAGCATTATTAAAAGGAAAAATATTAAGCCGGTAGACAAACAAGTCTTGCTGAAAAGAATGAACATAGCTTCTGCAAAGGTAAAACCTGTCTCACTATCTTTAATGGATTGTTGGTCTATCTTTATATGTTCAGATATTTCTTCACCAGACACTGGCTAATGAAGACAGCTTTTAAAAAAGGGATTTGACAAATTTGTGGAGGATAGTTTTTGTCAGTGAAACCTCTGGGTTCAGAGAAGGGTCTTACCAAGTTTACCTCTGAATACCAAATGCTGGAGACAGGTGAGGGGTATTGATGCCATAACATGCTCAGCCATTGTTTGAAACATAATGCTTGTCTACATGGATGGGAACCTTTGGCCCTCCAGTTGCTTTGAGCCACAGCTTGATTTTGACAAGGGTGTATCTTGTTGTTACTTTGCTAACCTTTCCCCTCACTCCTCCTTAACGGGACTGATTAGCCGATTTGGTGCTTTAGATCTCTGATGAAAGTCTTTCAGAATTTTTACTGCAAAGCGTTTTGTTTTCCTCTGAAAAGAAATTACATCAGTTGACTTAGAAGGAGATTAATAATTCAGAGCTTTGAATAGAAAATGAAAATCAAGACAGGCAATAAGTTAGCAGTGTTCATGTTTTGCTGATCATATGAGTTTTTGTATGAAACGCTTTCTCATCAACTGACAAAAATGCTAATGCGTTGAAATATCTATATGGTACCATCAGCCTTATTTCACTTAGGGAATGATGTAAGATCAATTCAATTGCGCCCTTTTGAAGAATATTGAAATTTAGCATTTGTTCTATGTAGGAAATACAAAGGTAACCTTTTTTTATCCTGTCTCTCTACCTGTGTTGTCTCTTCCATCTATGCATACATTGAGTTTGTTAACCTTTGGAGCTGTTGAATCATAGACTGAAAGTGACTTCATATATGAGGGGAACTCAGCAGAAAATCCTTGCAAACTGCTTATTAGGTCTTTGCTTCAATTCCCAGTATCTCAGGGGTTTTTTAAATGAATACATAGCAGCTTAAGATGGCTCCCTTACTCTGTGGAGACATCCGTGCAGGTAGCATAGATGGCATTGGGCTAGATGGACTCAGAATAAGGAACTTTAATATTTTCTGTTCTGCTTGTGTGAGAAGAATAAGGCTGAATTCCGGAACATGGTTACTCGAGAGACCAACTTCTGAGTAAACCTGCTTAGGATTGTGCTGTAAGAATGATAGCAGAGCTTGGAAGAATAGCTGGCTGAGGGCCAAACTAGATAAGGTTCCGCTAAGGAGTTGGTGTGCCAGCCTAGATGTTTAGCATCTATCCATGGTGGGAATACTAGCTATGTTAAATCACAAGCAAGCCTTGAGAATCAAACTTGTGTGGAGCTTTCATCTATAGGCCTAACAGGATGTTAACAATCTGATTTGCAATCACAGCATATGTGGGTATATATATATATATATATATATATATATAAAATACCAGGTTGACAGGGGGAGATGGTTATCAGGATAGCCGCAACAAGGAGGGAGGATTTGAGCATTCCCTCTGCATAGAAATCCCAACCATTATGTGCCAGTTAGCCTGAGGGCGGAAACCACACTGGCACCAAAGGAAGCTTCCCCCCCTTAATAGCTTGTGGAGTAGGAATTTTGTGGAGATTGCACCGTAATAGTGATAACAGTCCACCTGTACCTGGCATTTGATTATGAAAACACCATTGGTGAGAGTCAACAAAGTGCTTGTAGGCGCTCACTTGTGCAACGAGGGTTCGCCTTCCTCCCCTCCCAGCCAGCCTCCTGTGCAGCCCCAAAATCTGATTTGTATGGTTAGGGGTTGAGATGGAGGAGAACTCTGATTCAGTTTGCATTGAAAACAATGCACAGACCAAAACAGCCATCTTTTGAAAGACACTTCTCTGAATTTTGCAGTGCTGTTCTCCTGCCAATTAATCTGTAAAAAACTCTATATACTAGGGCAAAATGTGCAGAGAGATGCATATATTAGTGAAGATCACAAAACTGCACACAAACATGTTTATTAGGAGAAATTGGCACTTCTTTTGAAATGTTAAGATTTTGTTGTCTTGGATTTTTGGAAGTTGTGTTTTTGGCACTTGAATTTTGTTTCTGTGGGTTATTCTTTGTGAGATGCCTTGTGAGCTTTCTTAGTCCAAAGGCATCATATTAATTAACAGTAAAAATAAAATGTTGATGGATTTTCATGAGGATTTCTTTAAAAGAAGAACAAACTGATGTGAAAATGTGGGAGAATTGAATTTAAGGCTGAGGAAAAATTAAGAAACAGGGAAAAGCCAAAATTAACAGATTTGCCTATCCCTGGTTGGGTGACCCTCTAGAACAGATATTTGGGGCAACACGGTGGGGCAGGATGGAAGAGAAGTTATAGAAATCTAATTGCATGTGCAGATTTCTATTCTGCATCATTGTATGTCACCCAGTCTGACTGCTAATCACATTTTTAACTTCATGTGATGTTAGGCATATTTTACACTTACATTTTTATATTTAAAGCTTGTTGCATGCTTTCCTTGCTGCTGCTGTTTCCACTGATGGCTGAAAGCCTGTATTATGTTGTATTGCACCCTTTAAGCTCAGTGATGGATGACATGCCAAACACGTCAAGGGCAATCAAAGTTAGTTATATACCCTCTTGAGTAGTACTGACCTGCAAGGACTGAAGTCCTCGAGCGTCAGCAAAATGTGGCAATAGTTTGTCGAAAGGAAAAAAACACAAACCTAGAGCCCTATTCTGAGGAACGAAACCCCCAATGTGCTGAGCAAGCTGTTTATTTCAAGCAGGTATTTCTTCTATATAAATTGTCACTTCTCCCTCCATTGCTTCAGTGTATGTGTATGTATTTCGAGTGTACCAGCTATAGATCCCTTAAGTAGCAAAGAGGCAGGATAGAACTCTGAATTTCCATAGGTGTACATATAAAAAGCTGCCTTATCAGGCTATCTAGTCTAGTGCTGACTGGCAGTGGCTCTCTAGGCCACTAATCCCATTAACTGCAGGGGCTGGTATTTCATTGCGTTACTGCCTTCCTTTTTAAGAATGACTTCATGGCTACAGATGTTAAGAAAACAATCAGGTGTTGAGATACACAGAAGGCTTTTTGCTTCTATGGTAGCCAGCAACTAGCCTTGAGGCAGGGTGAGCAGCACTTGGGAAGGCGAGGTGAGGAGAGAGGAACTATACTTAATAGTGCTCTTCAGCTGCCTCCATAAGTTTGAAGGGCACCTGTTCCCTTCCATGCCAAGCTCAAGATTTTACTATTTGCAAATAAAGGCCTTAAAAACTTGGGACCAGTTGACTTGTGAGACCTCCTTAACCCACTCCACAACTTTGATCTTGACATTGAGTCTCCACTTTCAGCACCTACTTAGAAACGTTTTTGTTTAGACAAGCCTACCCAGATTTGTGGAACGTTTACATGCATTTCATTCTGTTTCTAGCTCATTGGTGATTTAAAGTATTATTTTAATGTTTTAATTAGTTGTTTTCCACTGTTTTTACTAATACGTTTATGGTTTAATTCTTTTGTTAATCCGGTTTGAGGTTTTTTGCATATTGGGTTTCCAGATCACAAGGGAGGCTTCTAAGCACATTCAGTCAAACATTCAGAAACACACATGTCAAAGTCTCCTGCAGAAGCACGATGGTCTGAGAGAAGACTGCGTGCCTGAATACATTTGGAACAGGGCCTCCACGCATCTCCTGCCCCTCTACACACTTGTAACCCTCATGTATTCAGGCAAATGCATGAAGAGGGGGCTCATATGGTTCATATGGTGTGCACACACACACACACACACACACACACAACACCACAGCATTATGCGATCTCATATCCTCCAACTTCTTGAGTCCCCAAACGGGGATCTGCATCTTCCTGCCCGTGAACCTGCATGAGTCACATGACCCACGGGAGATCATGGAGCCCAAAATGTGCACTTGTGTTTTGGGGTTCTGCATCGTGGCCCTGAAAAAAAAACTTTTTGTTGGGGGGAGCAGTTTTTTCAGGGCAAGATCTCCCCCCCCAATTTTTTTATTGATTTTCCACATTTATCACAAAAATGACATAACAAAACACACAACAAAGTAAAACACATTACATACAATGAACAAAACACATAGAAAAATTGTTTCTTCAAATTCCTAATTCTCATTACATTGATAACTGACTTCCTCGAATCCCCTGTAACTGAATTTCATTATATCACCTGTATAACAGTTCTCCAAATTCATATTTCTAATGATATTAACTCCTTCCATTTACTAACCTCTTATCCTTTATTAATATTCTAATCCTTAATATTTACTACCACACATTCTTATTCTACCCCTAAGCCTATTTATTACTTCCAAGAATTTTCTATTTATCTTATATCACAATATTTAGCTAGATATTCTTTAAATTTCTTCCAATCCTCTTGTGTCTCCTCTTCCTTCTAGTCACGGATTCTTCCAGTCAGATCAGCCAGCTCCAAAAAGTCCAACATCTTCACCTGCCATTCTTCTATTGTTGGTATTTCTTGCGATTTCCAGTTTTTTGCTAATAAAAGTCTTGCAGCTGTAGTGGCCTACAAAAACAGTCTAACATCTTTTGGGGGGCAATTCCAGTCCTAATATTCCAAGTAGAAAGGCCTCTGGTTTCTTAATAAATGTATTTTTCAACATTTTTTTTAACTCATTATAAATCTTTTCCCAGAAGTCTTTCACCTTGGGACACATCCACCACATATGATAAAAGGTACCTTCTTTTTCTTTACACTTCCAACATTGATTATCATTTGTATGATAGATCTTTGCTAATTTCACCGGGGTTAAGTACCATCTATACATCATTTTCATAATATTTTCTTTTAATACAGTACATGCAGTAAACTTAACCCCTTTCTTCCACAGCCTTTCCCAATCTTCCAACATTATATTGTGTCGTTTTCAGGGCAAGATCTTGGTGTGAATTGTGGCAGCCAAAATGGCCGCCATGCCCTCGTGTAAGAAAACAGGATGTCCCAATTTCTCTGGGATACTTGTGGGGTATGCAATCTTACTTCAGGAAAGTGGCTCCCATGCCACTGGGGAAGCCTATGAAGGGGCCCTCTATGGAGTTCATTGTGAACCTTTATTTGGGTAGACAACCCTTCTGTCCCTCACCTTCCCGACATTTCCACTAAATTTCTCATAGAACTAGTGGTGGGCAAAGCTGTCAATTTTGGTTTCTCTCAGAGGAGTCTTAGGCTGGATCTAGACACATCAAAGAAGAGTTTCAGTTTAAAGCGTTGCAAATTTAAACGGGGAAAATAGGTAGAGAAAAACAGGACTCCATGTCGCCATCCAGTGGCACAATGTTATATCGCACATACAGTGCATATAAATTGCCTTTTCTTTACCAGTCTAGCTGAATCTAAGTTCAGTTCTCCATATTTCCACATCAGTCCTAATGAGAATTCACCAGCATTTTCCTGCAAATTTCTCCCAAATTACACATTTTGCAAACCAATTTTTCCTAATGTTACTTTGCACTTTATTTTCACTTATATATGCATTTTTATGCACACTGGGCTCCAGTATATGCCTTTTTGAACACATTGCAATACTGTTCCCCATCCAAGTAAAGTTTGTAGAAATTTGAATGCTGGGTGTGTTTTTAATTCGTATATTATTTAGGAAAGTGAAAATTAGGTAGGTTCATCTTTAACAGTGAACTGAATTGAATTTCTCCCCAGTCCCTAGTTGGAATTTCAGCTTTGTTCCTCCAGGCTACCCAAGCGCCTTGTCATTTCTGTAATGATCTAAAATGGGGGGACTTTGGTACTTAACTGTGCTTGTAGAAATATACCTTGACATAAACTAAAACAAGCCCCTGTCATTTAATTTTTAACTCCATTGATTTAATGCCTAATGAGGTGGATTTAATATATTTGGCTACTGGCAACAGTATTTAAATGAAGCACATGATTTGTTAAATACTAGCAAATATGCTTCCGGCTTTAATGATAATGTATTTTTTTTTCACCCCTTCATTGGCAGCCATAAGTATCAAGATGCTGTTTCCTCTATAGCTCAGCTTTTGCAAGGTCATGGTGGCAGATGTAACCAAGATATTCCTGGTTTTTATTTTAAAAACTAGAACAAGCCCAATTAATCTTCTACGATCCCTTTCAGCGGCTGATCTGTGTGGAGAACAAGGACCAAAGGAGGAAATAATATCTGATCCTATGTGCCCATGATGGCTTCCCAGACAGTGTGGGAGATGTCTATATGAGTGTTTAGGCATACAAATTGCCACCAGAAATTAATTGCTATCCCTGTCAAGCCAGGCCAGCCATGACTTCTTTTATACAGCTGTATCCATGGGGGACACTCTGTGTGGACCCCCTGACCTCAAATCTTAGCTACAATTCAAATCATCACTGAAAGAAGGGAGCCTGTACAGGTGACCCCACCCCCGCTGAAATGGCACTGCTGCTTTCTTACTTTTAGCATGTTACTGGAAATCACTGGAAGTGTGCACACTCACAAAACTTTCCAGCTAAATACTTACAAGATTCCAGGCCCAAGCCCTGGGAATAGCAGTTTCCTAAAATTCATGGGTTGCTGCACCTTTCCCCCTCAAATCTCCCACGATCAATATTTCCTAATTAAAAACAAAGACAAAAAGGACCCCATTAGCTTTCCTTTTACTGTGCCCCAAGGCAAAAAACTCCAACAACCCTTAAATATTGTT
Organism: Podarcis raffonei; assembly: GCF_027172205.1. Classification (NCBI taxonomy): domain Eukaryota; kingdom Metazoa; phylum Chordata; class Lepidosauria; order Squamata; family Lacertidae; genus Podarcis; species Podarcis raffonei. The sequence goes on from NC_070606.1 coordinate 29,244,676, forward strand.
TTAATTTTTTTAAGCATTTAAAAAAACTTAATGAGGGATCTGTCACACCACGACAAAATTCCTCAAGATTCATATTCCCTTGAGAAACTTTAAGAACAGATACATAACTAAAAAAGGAGGCCAAAGCAGATTAAGCCTGCTCAGAAGTTGACTACCTTGCATGTATTATTTTGTGGTATTTACTGGTAAGCCTGGTTAGGATTTCATTTTTTAAAAAATGGGGGTGAGAGCCGATAAGAAAGTTGTCCTCCCTGCTTGATTGACACTAGGAAGAAGTAGCCTGAGGAGAAACGAAGAGCTAATCCTTTCTCCTCGCCTCTGCTGGAAAAGTGCCAGACATTGGGGCAGCTGATGCAGGCAGTGGGGGAGCCAACACTTAGATAACTGACCCAGGGTCATCAGAAGAACCCCTGAGGATTCAACTCCATCCTAGCTGTGCCTATACCTCACAGCACGTGTCCAAAGCCCACCCATAAGCACAATCTCATCATGCCCACTGATGTGATGGTAGATGCATGTCTGACGCAGGCTTGGCATCAGTACCTGGCATTGTGGGGCAAATGTTGGGACCCCTAGGACCTGGATTGGCCTACTGTCACTGACACCACCCCTTAATTATTATCATTCAATTGCCTAAGAGCTGTGATGAGACACGCTGGGACAGATGGCTGCAGCTGCTGTCATCATTATCCCCAATACCTTGAGGCTCTGCCCTCAGTGTACTCTACATTAGGGCAGAGTCCAGGGGCACTGGGGTTGATGAAGATGACAGCAGCTGGTGCTTCTTTTCACTGCTGAGGGAGCACTGCAAGGCTGGAGCTGCACTGATTCCAGCATTGCCACCTGTCCCTGTTTCTGCCACCTCCACCTGTCGACATTCATCTTCTTCTAAAGCAAGTTTGGAAGGGCCCAAGGGTGATGTGTGGTGCCCACCGGACGGCACCTGCCCTTATATCTCCTTAAACCTGGTATCAGCCTTGGTCTGAAGAAATGGCCTCAAGTAATCTGTGAAAAGGAAGCGCAGAGCCTTGCCAGCAATTGCTGGAGGGCTTTGTCTGGGTGATTTGAACCGGAGCACTTACTCAGGTCTGTGTTACTGTTTGTAAGTAATTACAGGTTAACTATAAAAGAGGTTTTTGCCGTAGATTTTACCAGCTTCTGCAGGTGAAAAAATGCAATTTCTTTTCAATGTCTTGATCTCCTACAACCTTCTATAGCACAGAAATTCAGCCCCAGGCACTGTTTTTGAGAACAAAGTTTTCTTAATTTTATTTTGTCGTCTCATCGACTGGGGGAAAACATGATTTTTCGTAAAACCTTTTCTGGGGAAAATAAAACACTGATACTCTCCTAGATCTGTTATATGCATGAATGTGTACAACCTCTTTGCTATCCACAGACTCCGCCCTGCCCCCCTCAAAGCAATGCACAGAACCTCTTTGGACAGAACTAATTTTTTGTTGTTGAGTGTCAATAATTACTATCCCTCCCCCCCCAAAAAATTAATAAATTGGCATTGTCCATATAATTTGGATGCTTCAAAAGAAAACAGAGATGTGGGTCTCTTCTGACCATCTCCAGTTTGCACAAAGAAAGCCTGATGACCACTGACAAAAATGTAATTGCACCTCATAGTTGACTGTTAGTCCTCTCACAATTCCAGCTCTCTCTCTCTTAGTTTTTTCAATGAGAAGATTAATTCCTGCAAAATATACAATTATGCACATGCACACTCAAACACTTCATTGATTAATTGCACTTAAAAATCATTATTCATCCAAGGAGCTCTGTTCTAGAGAGAAGCAAGGAACCAAGTTAGGCTCACAACACCTCTGCAAGGTAGTTTAGGTTTGTGGCTGACCCAAGGTTACACAGTGAGCTTCATATCTGGGGGTGTTGCAGAACGTCACAACTATGGGATAACGAATTGAGCAGAATAGAAGGCAAGAGGCAGGGGTGCCAAATTCTGGTCTTGCAAAGGGCACCGCTGAAATTTGAAAGACCAAAGTCTACTCCTGGCTTAGCTACAATAATACTTGCGCTGGTAACCTCTCAATTAGTCTATTGTAATGTGTTCTACAGGGATTCGGGTTAAACCACAGAACCTAGGACTTGCCTATCAGAAGGCTGGCAGTTTGAATCCCCGTAATGGGATGAGCTCCCGTTGCTCAGTCCCTGCTCCTGCCAACCTAGCAGTTCGAAAGCACGTCAAAGTGCAAGTAGATAAATAGGTACCACTCTGGTGGGAAGGTAAACGGCGTTTCCGTGTGCTGCTCTGGTTCACCAGAAGTGGGTTAGTCATGCTGGCCACATGACCCGGAAGCTGTACTCCGGCTCCCTCGGCCAATAAAGCGAGATGAGCACCACAACCCGAGTCGGTCACGACTGGACCTAATGGTCAGGGGTCCCTTTACTTTTTTAATGTGTTCTACATAGGGCTGCCCTTGAAGATAGTCTGGAAACTACAGTTAGGGAAAAATGTGATGGCAATATGGCTGTGAGTTACTTCTTGAAGGGGAAAAAACTACAGGTAACTTTTGTTACGCTGTTTCTTCTGTTTTGTTTCTTAGCGCAATCCCAGTGCTAGGCCCTGTTTCATCCTTCCCCATTTTACTTTGGATATGAAGAAATCTTTCCACACAGGAAGGAAAGCTTCAGGGAGCCTGATGAGAGCATATGTTTCTTCCTCATAAGTTTTTCTGAAATGAGAGTTCTGAAAACAGTGTTTTGACTTCATTAGATGGATCCTACAGCAGGAAAATGTTGGTGGTTTCCCCCACCCCAAAAAAGGAAAATAAATAAATCATAAATTGTTCAGAGAAGAAAAAAGCCCACTCCATGAAAACTTCTGAAAACTTCTTTTAGACAGGTTTTCTATTAATTCTTTATGCAGCATCTGGCAACAAAGGCACAAAACAGAAAGCCCCAAGAAATGTTATTTTTATCTATGAAACATTTTGATCTAGTTTTAGCAGAAAATAAAGCCATATTTCCTAAAATGGTATTTTTTTTTATCTCCATGGGGAAGATCATGGGAGGGAAATACTGATTATCTAGTTCAAAGCAGATATATGTTTCTGATGTATATAAATAAGTGCTGTTTCTTTGTGAAACTCTGATTCAAGGCTTTCCCCCCCACCCTCTGAGGGTGGGGAAGAAGAATCTATATTAGAAAAAAGTATCCTAGATCAGTATGCATGAGAAGATTAAATGATATTTTGGACTCTACTATATCTTTTTTTAAAAAGTAGGGTATATCTGTAGAACCAAATGACATTGGCAACACTGCTGGGTAGATTCACCACCATATTTACTCAGATAATGGTAGATTGTGACATGGGAATTTGATGTGATATTATTTCTCCTAATATACGTGTTTTTATATAAAATTTTGACTAATGTATACTTTGGGCATACCAGCCCAAAGCTGGGCAAAGAAATCCTTGGAATCACACTGTGCCATGTTTGCTAGGTACTCGAAGCATAAAATTGCTCACATTTGTAATGACCTGGATGCCACGGTTGATGCGTTTCAGTCAGTGGCGGTGTCTAGGGCATTGTTTGGCTCTACTTTGTTGCATGATTTTCAGTTATTAAGGCCACAAGCCCCTTTGCCAAGTCCAGCCAGCCATTTGTCTGCTTCCCTCTTGCTCCTCTTTGCTTTTGCTTTTTTCTTCATCTAGCAGCAGTGCTGGCCCTCTTGGAGGTGGAGTGAAGCAACACCAGCCGATTTCTGGCAAGATCTCTTGAGATTTCAGGAGATCTCACTGGAAATTGACATTGATGCTGGCACCACTCATTGCTGCACATTTGGCATGAAGGGACCCTTCATAACCTGGCTTCTATACAAAAAGAGTAGAACTGGCCCATCTGTGTTTGTTTGTTTCCCCTGTTTATACAGCAAAGAAGAACAGTTCTCATGATATGGTGGGCCCTCATAATGGCGATGCTGTAAGTAGTGGTGTGTCTTCGTTTCTCTATCCAGTTTGTTGTTATTTCATTTCCCATTCAATTAAATAGCTTTATTTTACTAGTTCATTCATTTTCCTATTGATATATATATATGGAAAATCCCATCAGTCTTCTGCTGCATGCACTGACTTTCCCCAGGCCATCAGACCTGCCAACTTTCAGATAGGTAAGACAAGGGTCATACATTTTATAGGCAATTGAAAAGGGTTTGCTCTTATGACATTCAGTTACTTGCAACAGGAGAACCCAGCTGCATTTATCCTGCTTATAAGTGGAATTTTCGATCCTACTGGCATGAAATATTTAGGTGTACTTCCACACAAAGCCTCTAACACCAGATCTGCCAGATTTCAGATAGTTAGGGTACAGGGATACCATTTTATAGGTAATTAAGGAAGGTGTACAGACACAACCTAAATGCTTTTATTGTTGTTGTTTAGTTGTTTAGTCGTGTCCGACTCTTCGTGACCCCATGGACCAGAGCACGCCAGGACTTCTGTCTTCCACTGCCTCCCGCAGTTTGGTCAAACTCATGCTGGTAGCTTCAAGAACACTATCCAACCATCTCGTCCTCTGTCGTCCCCTTCTCCTTGTGCCCTCCATCTTTCCCAGCATCAGGGTCTCTTCCAGGGAGTCCTCTCATGAGGTGGCCAAAGTATTGGAGTCTCAGCTTCAGGATCTGTCCTTCCAGTGAGCACTCAGGGCTGATTTCCTTAAGAATGGATAGGTTTGATCTTCTTGTAGTCCATGGGACTCTCAAGAGTCTTCTCCAGCACCATAATTCAAAAGCATCAATTCTTTGGCGATCAGCCTTCTTTATGGTCCAGCTCTCACTTCCATACATCATCACTACTGGGAAAACCATAGCTTTAACTATACAGACCTTTGATGGCAAGGTGATGTCTCTGCTTTTTAAGATGCTGTCTAGGATTGTCATTGCTTTTCTCCGAAGAAGCAGGCATCTTTTCCTGTACTAAATAGAGATTCCAGCTTTCTGAATTTCACAGTGCCAGCCCTCCTGGTTTCCCCATACAAAGAGTTCTACCTCATTTATTCCATGCATAACAATTACCACTTTTGAAAGTGGTTAAAAACAAATGAAAGAAGGAATAATTGTTTTCCATTCTAATTCATTCAAATGAATGTGCATCCTTGTGATAAGGTTCAAAAAGTTGACCTTGTTAGTTCTGTAACATGTAAAAATGTCATACACACAAGCATAACGGGAGCATGGACCCAGCTGTCTTTTGTCACTGTTGCAAGGCTGTTTTTGATCTTTGTGATTTGCTTTCTATTGTTTTAGCGAGGGCTCAAATGGAAATTTTTTGAAAGGATTCTAATAGATCAGCGCAAGACAGAGCCAGCTATTTCCCCACTGCTTTAATGCCTCTGTGAACCGCTAAGGCTCAAAGAAACAGAAAGGGAAATTATTTTGGAGGAAAGAAAGAAAATTGCAGGGGGAATTGGGATGGCACTGGGATAAGCAACTCTTACTCTTAACTTTTGGTAATAGCTAGAATTACGCAAAACTGAAGAAACCCTCAGAGCTCAGATTTCAGTTCAAAAGGTCTCCAACTGCTCATAAAGTCTATGAATAGATGGTCTGGAGGAGGGAGGAGGAAAAGGTAGAGGATGGGTGGCCATTTTGACATGAAAAGACTAAAAAGCCATACCACTCAGGTCTCCAAAGATGCCTTCCAATTGATCATAAATACAGCTTGATGAAAAGAATATGAATTGTGTAATTTTTCACCAGCTCACTATGTCTACAGCCTCAGTTTAAGTGTACGGTTGTAATTTTAATTTCCATAGCTCTTGACATTATGTTGTTCTCAGGGAAAAAAAGAGATAGATGTGCATACCACATCTAAATAAATAATTGAGTACTTTAATGCAAATGCTTACTTTGAAGCTTTGTTTTAACGCTCTTTATAAAGCTGAGCTGAAGGGAAATTTCCTTTGACATGTAGCAAGAAAGAAATAACCCTGGATGTGATTTCTCTAATGAATGCTACCAATGAGAGAACTCATAAATAATATTGTGTCCCCAAAGGCTTAGTTCAGGAGGTCTTTAAGCAAAGGAGCAATTAATTACTTTAGTGGGATTAAGCACATGTTTAAATTTAGGTATGTGTTTAAATACTTAGCAGCACAGGGAATTTGATGAATGAAAAACGATCACTGAAATCAATGAAAGTTTTGCAGGCAAGGGCTTTCATAAAATCCTAAAATTGTAGAGTTGGAAAATACCCAAAGGATCATCTAGTCCAACCCCATGCAATTCATTTCTTCAGTGGATTAAGTTTTATTAAGGATCGCAACAATTTCTTGATTGCCAAATACAGCAGATTAAACAGTCATTGTCTGTTGATGATTCCGGGCATTGATGGAAGCATGGAAGCTGCTTAAGACCAAGACCGGCCATTGGGACTTCTCTCTGTTGTCTGTTTACTGCTTGGCAGCTGCTTCCCCGGGTTTCAGACAAGGGACATTTCCAACTCTACCTGGAGACTGAAACGGGGAACTTTTGCATGCCAAGCCATACCCCCCCATTCCTCAGATGAAAATAGGGACAGTTCTCACTGTCCCACAACCAACTCTCTCCGACCCCCCCATTCTTTGTCTCCCCCCCACAGAGCATTTCCTGTTAGAAGAAGGGCGAGGGCTGCCACCACCTTCCTGCCCAGAGCAGCCCTACCCTCTGCCTGCCCCTCAGAGTCTGCATGTCACATGGGGCACAGCCTCTCCTCCTCATCACAGCTGCCGTCGCTTGGGACAAGCACCAGCTCATCCTCCTCTTTGAGCATGGTGGTGCTTGTGAGGGGAAAAGGGACATTCCAGGATCAAATCAGAAGCCTGGGTGGCTTTCATGAATCTTGGACCGACCTTAGAAAACCAGGACACTTTGGAGGGTATGCTAAGCAGATGCTCTACTGCTGAGCTACAGCCCTTCCTCAAAGGTAAGCCAGGATCCAAAGAATCTCCAACTAGTTGCATGAACACAAGGCAGCTTTAAACTTTGATTTCACAAAGCATAGCCTCATCCGCCAATGCCACATGCCAAACTGCTTTTGAATCTAAGGCAGAATGCAAAAGCAATTTGTGATGGGGCAGGAGTGGGGGGTCTATTCAAAGTCCTCCCCACCCCACAATCTCAATATGTATGCCCAAGCTGCTAGACACACTTTGAGTATCTCTTTGGAGCCCATCAAATGCTGTATCACTTCCACTATTAAAGCTAGAATTCATCCTAAGCTTGAGAAGCAAAACAAAGCTTTCTGGCTTTCCAGGCAACAGTATTCTGTTTTTGTTTTGTTTTAAGTATGACAGACACTTTCAAATCAGAGAAAAGCATAAATATATCCTAAAGCGCTCTCTAATGCTGTTAGTTTCCAAGCTGTTTATTATTACTGCTTTTGTTTAAATCAGAGTAATAAAATGTAAAACCATGGATTAAATATGATTTGCAATAAGCTTGTATCAGATTTTTTTGGAAAAAAGATCTGGAAAGGTTCTGCTGAATTAACATTTAATGGCAAAATAATATAACTGCAAAGAACCTATAAAATCTCAGTAGGGTAAGTTGGAATCCATTTCTGTCCCTGAATAATCTAATATTATTTGGAAATACTTGTCCCTAGTGGGAATATTTCAATGATACTTCTTGACATATAATAAAATGGTCTCTCTCTTAATTTCTTATATTTAAAATCATATATTTCTAGCAAATTTAAAAATGAATGTAAAAACAGGCATTACCCACATCATTCAAATTGAAGAAGGGAGCTGGGCATGTTTAGCCTGGAGAAGAGGAGGTTAAGGGGTGATATGATAGCCATGTTCAAATATATAAAAGGATGTCACATAGAGGAGGGAGAAAGGTTGTTTTCTGCTGCTCCAGAGAAGCGGACACGGAGCAATGGATCCAAACTACAAGAAAGAAGATTCCACCTAAACATTAGGAAGAACTTCCTGACAGTAAGAGCTGTTCGACAGTGGAATTTGCTGCCAAGGAGTGTGGTGGAGTCTCCTTCTTTGGAGGTCTTTAAGCAAAGGCTTGACAACCATATGTCAGGAGTGCTCTGATGGTGTTTCCTGCTTGGCAGGGGGTTGGACTCGATGGCCCTTGTGGTCTCTTCCAACTCTATGATTCTATGATTCTAAGTACTCTGATGAAAATCTAATTAAGGATATTACTGGGGGAAAGGGGGGGGGGGAATACAACAGCCGCCAAATTGGTTCCTCTGATATGAGGATATTAACTAGATGCAGATATAGATGAGGGAAAGAAGAATCTATAACCCTCCTTCCTGTGTCAACAGCTTGTAGGGGGTCCACACAATCAAATGAGAAGATGGGCTGTGCTGCTGTCTGCACTCAGGAGGTCACACAGCTGCCCCCCACCCCCCGCCAAACATCCATGCATTGAGTGTGGATGTCTGCAGAGGGCAAGCCTGTATGTTCCTCAGAAGCTAGAACTAGTGCATTGCTGAAAATGTATTTTCACCATGCGGACCTTCCCACCACCTTGTCTCTCCTGCTCACCCTACCAGGAAGCAGCCCACCTGCCAGGAAATGAGCATAGCAGCTCCTTTCCACCTGGGGAGCTACTTCTGGAGCACACCAAACATAGGCACACGATAACCAGGCTCTCTGAATTCCCTCAGTTAAAGTCTGGGAGCAGACATTACAAAGCACTTTTCTTCCCTTTTCATATCAGGAAGCATGGGCAGCTGGGGAGGCCCCAGAACTCTGAAGAAATGTATCATAATGTTGGGAACGCTGAGGCCGATGCCTCTTCCCCAATGCAGCACCGCCTGGGATGACTCATCACTCCTATGTCCCGTTGCACTGATGTGGCCCATATCCAAGGACATGAGCACACAGTCCAAACAGAAGCTGAGGTGCGGCAGCTAAGCCTAATTTATTATGTACAAAATCAAACTTAACAGAGCGAAGAAAACATGGCTCCTCTCTTACTTCCTTGGGGAGAAGGGAAAAGCAAAAGCAATACAGAACGGAACAGCATATCTGAAATTCCGTTCCCATGACATCCAACACTCTGGAATGTAAACACAGACGCATGACATGTAACAATCACATATCTGCAGCACAGAGGAATGAAATCCCAACACAGAGAGGGAAAACTACACAGATCACCACTGGCCACTTTGCAACAATAAGACCAAACCTACCAAAATTCTGAAGTGTGGGGAAACAGGTGGGGGAAGAAAACCTCTGAGAAAACAGAGAACATGCTTTGACACAGCACCAGCTGGATCCCTGATTGTGTAGGGTCCCATCTCCTGTGGAAACCTATGTGCACTTTTGGCAACTATGATATTGGGTTGGATCATTAGATATCAGTTGCCCTGATAAAGGGGTCCAGGAAAGGTTTGCTTTGTCTGGAATTCCAGATAGGGACCATGGGCCATAGCAGCTTCCCAAGTGGCGGTCCTGTTGGGAATGTCCCACTTGATGTATGTCGAGGGGTAACCTGCTACTTAGGGTTGACTCACCTTACTGATCAAGCAGCAGGAGGGTTGCTTGATATCTGATACATACCCAATGCCTTCGCCAAAACCAGCTCACATCTGTAATCAATAAAGCTATGGCCTGTTTCAACCCAATCCTGATGTCCTAATTCTTATTTTTACCCTGGACTGACCCCTGGTGGGTCACACACTTTCCGTGCCTGGGCACGCAGGCCTACCCCATAGACACCCATGCATAATTTGTGAACATGGGGGATGGGGAACTATGCATCCTTGGGGTCAGCAATGTGGCCCTGTTGCCCCTTCAACTCACGTGGACCCCCTTTTCACATGTTTAATCTGTGAAAGAGGCTAATGTGATATTCTAACATTACCTTTTCTATGTGAAAAATGTTAGCTTGCAACTTTCCTCTGCCTTCCACATTTTCAATATCCCATAGAAAGGAAGTTGTCTGCTTCTCATTAGGTCAATATTTAATTACAATAAACAGGTTGGACTGGTTGCTTTTTAAATACAAAGTTAATCTATATTTCTATCCAAATGGAAATTTCCTCCATGTTGTTCAGTCAGCGGCATAGCTCTCAGTTTTTATTGCTCTTTAAGTATAGTTGGAAAGCAGGGTAGCTAACAGTCTAAACAAGAGAAACAAAAGCAGAACTGTGACGCTGAGCAGACCTGATAGCTAAATCGAGCTAGATTATTGAGCTTGCAGCTGCTTCTCCTGTTTGGTTTTTTTTTGGGGGGGGGTGCCATTGGCTTCAGAGATACCAAAGTCAGTGCCAATGCAGACATGACTTTAATTGCATAGTGAGAAATCTCTAAGAGGTCTAGTAAAGTAGAAAAGAATATATTATTTTCATCTGTCCATTGTACAACCAGCTATGCAAACACTTTCTATCCCCTTTTTTGGGGTACTCTGATATCATGGCACAATGAAAATACAGATTCTATCTGTCTGACATTAACCTGGAAGTAACTGCAAGGGTGGCTGAGTTTTTATCAATAGTATCTCTTAGAGTGGTGAATGGCACTATTTAGTGGGAAGAAACTCCAATGAAAATCCTCGTTTTTACATGGCTGTTTATTTGTATATATTTTAAGATTTTATATATGGATGTTTTATGATGGCCTATATTTGTAATGAGACCCGGGTGGCACTGTGGTCTAAACCACAGAGCCTAGGGCTTGTCGATCAGAAGGCTGGCGGTTCGAATCCCCACAACGGGGTGAGCTCCCATTGCTCGGTCCCTGCTCCTGCCAACCTAGCAGTTTGAAAGCACATCAAAGTATAAGTAGATGAATAGGTACCGCTCTGGCGGGAAGGTAAACGGCATTTCCGTGCGCTGCTCTGGTTCGCCAGAAGTGGCTTAGTCATGCTGGCCACATGATCCGGAAGCTGTACGCCGGCTCCCTCGGCCAATAAAGCAAGATGAGCTCCACAACCCCAGAGTTGTCTGTGACTGGACCTAATAAAGGTTTGGTGAAGTAAGACATAGAATCATTAAGTAATATCATTAAAGCAAAACAAAAACCCCAATAACACAAAACCAGCAATATAAAAGCAAAAAAAAAAATAAAATAAAATAAAGGGAATTCAGGGCAACACATGGTTCCTGCTTCACATATAGCCACTGGAGGAGCATGCTACAAGTACAGGGACAATAGTGGAAAATGCCTGTTTTGGCGTCACTGTCCTATGCTTATATTTCATAACATAAATTTCATAGCATTTATATACCACTTGATTTTTCTTATAAAAACGCCCCACAAACTGATTATTATATTTTATGATATGCTGTAGAGTACCGCAAGTATAATTTCCATTCTTTGCAGTTATGCAGTCTAGGGGAGAAAATCCATTGATGCCCAAATCACAGTTAAACCTTCTTCCCCTATGCACAACTGTCCTGATGAGAAACACCCACACCCCGCAGCTGTAATTAAATGAAGGGAAAAAAACACATAGCCCCAAGCTGCACATTTAACATAATATATAGTTTGACCCTATGACACAATACTTGTATTTTTAGGCATTACTCATCCTCCCTCTCTTGCATGCAGCTCTCCAGCTGCGGAAGGGAGTTCTCAGAGGGCTCTAATTAGCCCTCCCTCCTTAACCTCCCCACTGGCCCTCAGTTCATGTTCTCTCTCTCTCTCTCTCTCTCTCGCTCTCTCTCTCTCTCTCTGCTCACACTTGCAGTGTCCTGGGTGCACTACAATGTTTTTAGCTATTACCTCACGCGGAAATCCATTAGCCCACTTTTCACTTGGCACCTGGTGCACACGTGATTCTTGCAACCGGCAAAGGGCCCTGAATATGGGATAGATACCTCTGTAAAGCATGGGATAGCTTTATGCTCACTGCAGTGGCTTGGTGCTAGGAATGCGTGAGGAGTTCAATTTCTGTGAATACCGATGCAAACTGACCTGATCTGACCTCCCGGACAAATGTGTGGAGCAGAATGTAATTATCCTTTCGATTTCGTGTTACGGTTCTTGGCTCAGTAATGAACCAAAATGCACTGAAATGCAAGTTAAAGGATAAGATGTGTTTAGAAATGTGTACATTGAGATAAACATAAATATTTAAATGTGGGTTTGTGATAAACATGAAATTTCATGTGGATCTTTTCAAAAAGAAAATAGGAGGAATGGACATATGGATAAAGATTGACCTGGAATAGACTACCAATCCCATCTCTATTCTGTGAATCTTCCTTTTCTTTTGTGTTTGCAAAAGGCACTGCTGTCACTTTAGTTTATTTATATAAATTGTTTTCTAGAAGTGCAACAGTTGGATGAAGCAGGATCATTTGCACAGTGCTTTAATTTTGTGTGCCTTGGCTCCTTCAAATGCTGCAATAAGTAAAGAGAGATTTCAGCAGGAGCTGATTCAAACCGTATTGATTAACGTCTGCCTTGCTGTTCTCTGAGGTATTCTAGTGATTTCCCGGAACTGGATTTAAGGATCTGGATTCAATTCCTCACTTGGTCAGAAAGCATAAGGGGAAGAGCTAAAGATGGTGACAAGATTTTCTGGGCCCTGTATGCTATATATCAGACATGTTCAACCAGTCAACCACGATTGACAGGTACATCCCTGGCATGATCCAGGTCGATCACGGGTGCTCCTGGTCAATTGTGTGAATGAATAATGAATGTCACAGCTTCCTGCCCCCAGTGTTTGGTCTGTTTGCTGCCACAGCAGCAAGCACTAGTAAGCGCAACGCATTTGAGTGGGAGCATAGGTAAAGAACCCCACCCCCGAAAGCTCAATAACTCTGGCCAACCTTCCCCCGCTTCCACCCACCCACCCACCCATGCTCCTCCTCCCTCCAATGACAATGGGTAGATCACTGCCAGTTTTTTTTATACTAGTAGATAGCAGTCTCTTGGGAGTTGGACATTCCTGCTATATACTGATCTCACCTTTCTGCAATCTATCAGCAAAAACTTTTGCTGATGTCCATATAACAACAGCTCACCTGTGTGGAGGAGCTGCAGCAATAGCCTCCCTCCAGTGCATCAGCAGGGCAGGATGAGGAGTGAGATTGTGATGATTCTGTCATGGCGATGAAGTCACAAACTTCATTTGCTAGCCATCTGCCATGCTAATGGTGGCAGTAGGCTGGGCCTAAGCTTGTCAACTTTTGATTTCAAGGAGGAGTGAGGCCAGACAAGCATAACAGAATTTGGTTATGAGGACCTCGTATCCTGTGGTTGCAAGTGAATGAATTGGGAAGGGTAGGGCTAGGATAGAATTTTTCAGATCATGGCATACCTTTCAAGACTTCACAGACAAAATAGGCATACCTTTGAAACATCCCAGTTCTTGTACAGTTGGAGAGCATCCCTGGGTATAGCTTGCTGAAGGTTCTGCCTTGCAACAGACTACCAGCAGTTCAAAAGGTATCTCTGGAACTGCATGTTATAAAGTGGCAAGCTGTGCACTGCAAGGTGCCTTAGCATTCATATGTATGTGCCTGGAGGCAAAATACACACTACAGTGAGATTTAACTTCTAGGGTCTCTTAGGGGGTGGGTGTGCGCGAATCCTCCTGAAGAATGACCCTTCTAGAAACTAACACCAATGTTTTCTAACATCCCCAAAGGGCAGAAATGGGGGTAGTGACCCACCAGAAATAAGAAGGGTTGGAGTGTGTGAAATGCAACTGGTAGTATGGGTGGAGGTTAGTATAAGGTGGAGTTTACTACATTTTCAGGCCCCAGTATTGGTTGGCAGACAAAATACAGTATTATAGACAGCAAAATACCAGCTGGTACTGGGGAAAGGACATAGCTCAATGGTAGAGCATCTGATAAGAGCTGTTCAACAGTGGAATGGACTTCCTCAGAAGGTTGTGGATTCTGCTTCACTGGAGGTTTTTAAGCAGAGGTGGATGACCGTCTGTCACATATAATCTAGTTGAGATTCCTGCATTGCAGGGGGTTGCACTAGATGGTCCTTGGAGTCGACCTCCAACTCTACAGTTTTGTGCTTCTATGCATACAGGTCCCAGATTCCATCCCCAGAGCTGGAATAGTTCCCTGTCTGAAACCCTGCCAGTCAGTAGTGTTAACTTGGATGCATCATCTGTCTGATTTGGTTGAAGGCAGCTTCTTATGATCCTACCAAGGGGATGTGCTGAGAGACAGAAAAAGCCAATGCAACAAACATAGCTGCAGCTGGAACCAGGTGGATGCCATCCCAGCATATTATGTTGGTGCAAGCCATAAGGCATTGGCAGGCGCTCATGGAGACTGGAGCTGGGACAGTTGTACCCTTTCCATTGTCCTTTTGGTGGTCATTGATCAATATCGGAGTACATGCTTTGCATGTAGTTCAACCCTCAACATATTTAATACCTGAGGCTCTGTAAGGCACTTCCAAACAAAGCAGACAGTAGTGGGTTGCATGACCTTAAGCGCAGGTATTTTTTACTGGGCTTACAAATGATACATTTAAGAGATCTCTCCATGCTCTTCAAATTCCTTACTTTTGGCTGAGAAGCTACAGAAACCCTTTGGCCACAATGGGACTAATTCAGAAAAATTGGTTGAATGGTCATACTTTAAAGGATGCCTTTATCTTAAATATTAGACCCATGGACTTTATAAGAGTTATTTATTGAGAGAATATATACATGCAACCAAGGACACATGCAACCAAATGTCTTCTGCCCCTACCCCACTTTAAAGCTGGTGCAGCATGAATAATCTCACCAATAGCAGAGGATCCATCCATGCCATCTCCAGCTACATGGCTCACTACTAGGAGACAGCTTGCTTTGTTTGTCTGTTGTCCAGTCCCAATGGATGGTTGCTTGATTCCATGCACATGTGAGCTGGTCCTTCAGTTCACCATCTGGCAAACTGAAACTATATTTCCTTGGAGAAGAGATGGATGCCCCTGGGATGAAGTCAGCATTTTGCATTGGATAGCCTTGCCACCAAGGAGACCTCAATGGATCTCAGAACACCATTCCATACCAACATCTTTTAATAGTGCCTGTCAAAACTTTATGATCTTAATCAGATGCCATCCTTCAAGTCCTCCTTAGATGCGAGATGAAAAGAGGTCCTTTTCAGTTGTGATGTCCTGTGTATGAAATGCCCTCCCTAGGGAGGCTCCCCTTTGTCCCTAGGTAAATATATTTGTATGCGCTTGAGTTCTTCCAGTATGTCGTTGAAGGTGGCTTTAACTGATGGTTTTATCTCTCTGCTGTGTTTCTGTGGTTCTCCTAATTTTATTGTACTTGATAAGTTTTTTGTAAGTTGCGCCTGAATTTTTTATAGACAGAAGGGCAGGATATAAATATTTTAGATAAATAAATAAAAACATGATACCCACTGCAGGAAGAAAGAAATGTGGTACAGGCTTGCTATTCCAAGCCCTTTCACTGGGAATTATTCCTCCATTGCTTCTTATGTCTTGTTCATTTAGTTTCTGTGCAACAAAGACTGAGCAACCCATCAGAAAGTTTGCCCATTCACTTTACGTGCTCTTTCAAAGCCTTGTTCTAAATGCAGATAGTCCTAGTTGCTTTCAGAAATGTTTTGAAAACTAATTAGCTAAGTTGGGGTGATGTGCAAAGCATTTAGAATTCCTGTTATCCCTTGAGTCTGATAAACCATGAAATCATGCATAAGTCACCAATTAAGCTCATCCAATGTTTAATGGGTAAAAGATCAGATATATTTGAACTTCATTCAAGCCAATTATGTTTCCCCCACAAACTGGTGCAGTGAAACTATTAATGGATCTTGACTTTGCCTTAGGCTTGAAGCTACCAATTTGTTCCTTTTTGCATGAAACTTCTTACTCAGTACATGTTACATTTTCTTGCTATTTAAATTATCTTGATCTGTCAGATGCTCCGAGAGAGAATGTTGCTTAATGTTCTGAGATGGCATATTAGTGCAGAAGGAATTTTGAATAAATTAATTGCACTCAGTAGTCACTACATGTGCAGAGCTTGTGGCCTACCAAGATGAGTGCAACCCACCAACCATATATGGGGTCCATCAAGGACTGAAAAAGTGGGTGGTGGGTGACAGGAAGCACCTAGCCACAATCCATGGCTGGTGAGATGCAATGTGCTCAGAGCGTCGGAAATAGTGCAAACTTGCTAAATTTATGTTGCTTTAATAAAGGAAATCACTTTAGTTTACTTACTTTCTGGATTCCTTTTCAGTTTTCTGTTTTAACTTCCTATAGCCTTGTGGCTGGTCTTTGACTGACTGTAGGTAGTCTTACAGTGAAAGCCTTACTCAGAAGCAAGCCCCATTGAGTTCAACTGGGACTTACTCCTAGGTAAACTGCTATAGGGAAGCATAGAATCATTTTGAGAATATTAAGATGATGTTGTAGAGGAACTAATGGGTATGTAATTGGGAGCAGAAATTTGCATAAAAATTTGAAAATATATTTCAAAGCTTGGAAACATCAAAGCACATTCAAATGCCAAGCTATCAATGTGGATGTTCAGTGTTTTTTAAAAGAAAAATGAAAGACAGAAATGTATGAGTTTCAGTTTTAAGTTGACTAATTTTATCAAATAATTTCAGACAAATGCAATACCTTCCCTTTTTCTATTTTTCCTGAATGTGGCTAATGTGCTTTTTCAATATATATGGTAAGGACAAAGTCCTCCTGTTTTTCTGAAAGCAATGGGCTTTAATGCTGCCCTTGACAATGTGATAAAGGTGATGCTCTGAGTTTTACTGCATTTTAACATATTTATTTATTCAAGCAGTGCTTTTCTTTCCTGGGGAGTACTCAAGGATACGTAGTACCAGTACCTTTTTTCTAGAAGAAAAGTACTGTATGCAAATATGTATATTTATAAACCTTGGGTGAAAGTACAATTTATTTTAGTGAATGCTTTATGGCCAAATGGTCTCCTTAATAAAAAAATTTCACAGTGTTCACAACAACATTGTTAACATTCCAGCAAACCAAACAGTGAAGAGTCAATTCATGTAATGAGTCATTTTCATGCAGCATATCTACAGCAATTTATTTTGAATGCCATCGAGGTCCATTACAATCCCATTGATATTGATGGGAGAATCAAGCACATTTGGGGCCTTCTCCCCTTGAAAACAATAATTGCTTAGCATTGGGTCAATAATATATGCACGAGTATGGAAGTTGCAGTCCCACTACCTCTCCATTCCGAACAGGAGGAACAGAGCATTTGACAGCTCATGGAATCATTATGAGATTGCAGAAGAAGGCCAAGTCCTTGCAAATTGTCCAACAAAATGCATATACCCCAAGTTCCTTGGCAACAGAAGTTTCAGTTAAGTGGGCATGCGGCGAGGAAGCCATGACAGATTGGTATAAAACCAACAGAAGTTTGTCATGCTGATATACCCTTATCACTGGTGTCAATACTCCTCGAGGCTGAATGAGTCAACTGGACCTTTCTGAGCTTTATAATTATTTATATTGGTTGCATATAAAATGAAAGCCAAGAGTCTGAGTAGCGAAAGAAAGTACTGCTGTTGAGGAGAGGACAGGCCACACCCCCCAATATGGAGACTTGATGCACTTGTTCTTCCCTTCCCTCAGCCATTTCCCACTGTTTACAGTCCTGATGGCACATTCCAAAATAAAACTTAGAAGGAAGGTCACAGTGCTTTGGCAAAGATGCTCATAAATCAATAACTTTCCTTGGCGTCATCGTATCTTGTTCATTATGTCATTTGGCTTAGTAATTCACCTTGAAGAGTGTGCTAACTAGGCAATGGCACAGCCAGGTTCAGGTGAGCACAGGACTGCAAGGAACACTGAAGCACAGAAAGAGATTGCTTGAGAGAGGGCGGGGGGGAACAGTCCAAATGCAGGGTGTCCTGTTGATGGAAAATAGGTAGAAAATGCCATGGGTCTAGCCTGGTGTCATCTTTTTTGAGGCCCTATGCTGATAATGGCTTATATCTCATAAGGGTCATGTAACTCGGCTTCAGTAGGTTATTCACTGAATACAATGAACTTTTAAAAGAATTTATATAGCAACTTGCCCTCATAAGACATTTTAATCAATAGGACGTTGTAGTACTGATACCATCACAGTCTGTATCCTTGCTTCTGATATCCCCATTTCGTTAAAATGCATTCTTGATGTAAACATTACAGCAGATCTGCACAATCTGCAATCACAGCCAGTCATTCAGTCATGATCTGTCGCCCCTCCTCCTTGTTTTTACTATCCCAGGCAGGCAGCAAAACGAGAAGAACAAGGTGGTAGGTAGATCACTGCTGTGCAGGCGCAGCAGCTGGAGTTCCAGATTGACCACCAGTGGGCCCACACATTGCTGACTTCTCCACTGCACCCCTCCCTCCTGCTAAGTGGTAGCAATGCCACAGCTGCAGGGAGGACAGATGTCCACCCCACCTCTTCCCACCAACCACTTCGGGTGACGAGTGAGCTGTGGGGTGTTTTTTTTAAGGCATCACAAGTTGTAAAGGCAAGGATGGGCAACCTGCAGCCCTCCAGATGCCGTTGGATTCCAACTACCTGCATCCCTGACTGAGGTTGATGTGAGTTGGAGGCCATGCTGGTTGAGGTTGATAGCAGCTGGAGTCCTTATGGAAGGCCGCAAGAAAGACGATCATTGTTGGCACCTGCCTGTTTTGTGTTTGGCTTATCTGAGTCTATCCTCTTGTCCTCTTTTCTTTTCTACAGGTTTTAAATAGAGCGGCTTTTCTTCTAAATTTATTCCTGCCAAATCCCCACAAGAGCACATGTGCTTTTTCTAAGAAATAAGCCGAACTATTGTCTGAAACTATTTCACCATGCCTAAACCTGCAGTGGAGTTTGGCTCCCATGTATTACAGAATCAGTTTTATCCTGAAAGCAGGTGGGCTGGTGGTACTTGAGTGAACATTTTCATTAGCCTGCATTGTAGCACATGCTCTGAGAAGATTTTCATAGTTTTCGCAATGCTTGGGAAAAGATGCTTTATGGCTGAAGCCAGCATATGTGTATATAGCTGCAACTTCACACAAGGATGTTCCTGATACGATGACACCATGCTGTTTTTAAGTGACTACCATGTATGTGTGTGTGTATAAGACAGGACAGTAGAGGCCAGTAAGGTGGCATGGATTGTTTCCCTTTGAGCTTCCTAACAGCAGTTTGCTGGCACTTTTAAATGTACATCCCCGTTCCCACATATGGCAGCAATCAGAGTGCCCAGCTTAAGACTGGGAACAAACATCCTGGGTCAAATCACATTCAGCTATGAACCTCACTAGGACCTCTTGGGTCAGTCAGTCTTTATCCCCATAATTTGGCTTGCAGGACTGTTGTGAGAATAAGAGCAGGGAGGAACTTGTAAGACGTGCTAAGCCCCTAGGATAAAAACAGATGTAAAAGAATTAATCATCAAGAGGTGTCAGAATTCACCATAAAAGCCTCCCTTGTTCTCTTAGAATGACAATGGCACCCACCTGAGAGGTGCCAGAACTGAGTTCTGGTGAGTTCCAACTGAAAAAAGCCCTAAGAATAAGAATAAGAAATACATATTTTTTAGATGAACAATTAGTTGGATCATAGTGACCATCTATGTGTTTTATAGTGAAGATAAATGGCTAATTCATCCAAGCTTTCTCCAAAAGGCTGGTAGAATTACACTTATTATTACGATGATCTTATTGATCTTATTGAAATAACTTTGAAATATCTTAAGAAGTGGAAGGAAAAAGGTTGAAAAGAAAGCCAAATCTGGAAAGTACTATCGGTTCTTACGTCTCTTTTAATCTGCAGAAAATTATATAGAATTGTACTCAAGTCAACACAGAGTTTTGCTTCTTAATTTCAATTTAAATGTTGGTAGCAGTAGTAAGATATTTTCCAGAGGCAAAATGCCTTACAGTGCAGAAGATAATGGCTTCCACTGCAGTTTTCCAAGTGCCTTTTTCATGAATATATTGCATCCTACTGATTTCATGCAATAGTGTGAGATGGTAGCATTTCTACTTTGAGTGGACTTGATTAATCACAGCAGAAAGTCTAATTCTATGTGTCATGCTCCGACAGATCTATTATTGCACAGAGAATAGGTGACATTGTATCTCTCATCATTTTCCGAGCCACACACCAGACCCAGGACAAGTTCACAAAACAGGTCCCATTCTTCATGGACACACACTGTATAATGAAATATTTTATATTTAATTTTGAAAATGGTACAGATCTTATCACTTTATAAGTTTAATTTTATAAAGTGAGCACTTCCCCGTCCTCCACCTTGGCAATGAATTTGTTTAACCTTGTCTTGCTGGTCACCTATACCACAAGGATTTAAGTATACAGTATAAGGAATGAAGCTTCTGTTCACAGCAAGTCCATTTGCTCTGGGAGTGGCAGTGTCATATTTTAACTAAGAACTTGCCTGAGTATGCTCTTTCCCCTCTGTGCTTCAAGTCCTTTTTCCTTTATGTGTTGCATCTTTTGGACTGTAGGACTGAGGGTAGGCACTGTCTTATTTTTCATCTTTGTGAGCTGCTCTGGGAGACTTTTTAACCGAAGAGTGGGCTAAAAGTGCTTTGAATGACTGAAGCTAAGCAATACTCAGTGGCGTAGCGTGGGTTGTCAGCACCCGGGGCAAGGCAAGTAATTTGCGCCCCCTAACCCGTGGATTTTAGCACTCGAGTGCGAGCGCGCCCCCCCCATGTTGCGGCCGGTGCGGCCGGCCCCCCCTGCACCCCCACGCTACGCCACTGGGGCTGGGGGCGAGTGAAGGAGCCAAGGACCCCCCCCAAAGGCTCGGCAGGAATTTATTAAATTTATTATTTGCGGAGCCCCCGGGCCGAGGCAGCCGAAGCCCCCTCCCCTCGGGCGCCTCCCCGCCCCCTCCTCTCCTTGGGCTGTAGGTGGAGCCCGCGCTCCGAGGCGCTCCAGATCCGGGCTTGGCGAGCGCCTCTCCGGGGGCTTCCAGCCGCGCTCCGTCCTCGCCCCCCCCCGGCTGAGACTTGCGCTGAGAGCCGGAGCCAGCGGCGCCCCCTTCCGCCGGGAGACCCTTGCCAGCCTGCCGGCTTCCTCTCGGAGGGTTTTGGGGAGCGCAGGGCGCGTCGAGGCCCCTCGGAGCTCTCCTCCCTCCCAGTCGGCAGAAGCAGCCGCCGCCTGTGGCTGGGCCGAGGGGATGGCGGCGGGGTGCGGAGGCTGCCGGTGCCCGGCCAGGCGTCGGTGGCGGCGTCGGCGCTGCTGCAGCGGCTGCTCCTCCTGCGAGCAGTGAGTGGAGCACAGCCGCAGCGGCGGCGGGGGGCGCGCGCGCTAGGGCGGAAGGCTGGCGGTGGCGGCGGGGAGCCCGGTGGAGGAAGGAACTTGTCCCTTCCCTCTGGACTCGCGCCCCCCCCAGATGTTGCGCCCGGTGCGGCCGGCACCCCTGGCACCCCCCACGCTACGCCACTGGCAATACTGAATACTTGAAGCATGCCGAAATCTAGAAATACAATACATAGATCCAGTGCTTTTTTCTGGGGATACACAGAGGTATGCATACCCCTAAACATTTTGTGAATCTTTTTACTTTTGTCCATTTACTGTATTTATTTTTCCTGTTTTGAACAATAACATGGTGATTTTCTTGAGTTAAAATGAGACTACACCTAAACATTTTTTTTAGAAAAAAAAAACACTTCATAGATCAGCCATAATTGCAGTCTTTCTTCACTAGGCTGTGGCTAATTCGCAACAATAACTCAGCTAACAATGAATTGAACCAATAACAGATGTTGTTTCACCACCTCTCTGTCTCTTACTCTCTGAAATCCACATCATTACAAATACACAGGGCTAGGCTGGGGGTGTTCATATAGGGCTGGTTAACATATGTAGCAAACCATATGTGATCCCCACCCGAAAGAGAAAGGACTTCTTCAAGACTCTGGCAAAACTCATGTGGAAGTGTTCTTCTGATAAACTATTACAACATCAGCACTGATCAGTGGCTTGTGGTCAGTGGACTAGGGGGACTAGGCTAGTCTCCTAAAGATTCCCAGTAAATTAGAGTAGGGAGAGAGGTATGATTCTCCAAGGAGGCCCAAGAGCTCTTCTGCCACTTTCCCAAAAGCCCAGCTTTGAGAAGGAGGCGTGATGCTCACATATGTTTCCTCCCTGCAATCACTGGCACCTCTGGCCCTAATTTTTCGCCTATGGAAAATGTCACCACATGCCACAGGCATCAATAATGTACCCCCCCCCAAAAAAAAAGCTAGTCTAAAATGCAGGTTTTACTTTGGAAGAAGGCCATGTTGATTCTTAAGAGGAGGATCCATAGTTCAGTATTCCCAGGTCTAGTCCTTGGCAAATAGGAAATCGCAGCTGGCAGTCACTTCAATCATATCTTAAGCCTCTCCAACCCTCTCCTAGCTTCATATGCTTATATCCTCAGCAGCTCTGATCTCTGTGATGACAGTGGCACTTCTTGGCATCACCATTAACAACTGTTCCTTTCCTACGCCAAGTAAACTTGCTATATCACAAATTCTCTCTCACTCCTCACCTTTCATTGCCCGCCCTCAAGTGAATCAAACGGATTCTAACTGCCTTAGAATGCTGCTAACAACCTCTCCTCCTCATTCCAAAGGCTAGGGCATTGCAACAGGAGCAGGCATTTCACCCCAAACTGCCTTCCAGACTGTTGATTGTCTTGCATCCTATATCAAGAGTGCAAGATTAGGGTTGCCATATTTCAAAAAGTGAAAATCTGGACACAAAAGTTGTTGAGCGTTTTTGGCAAAGTTGCTCTTCCTTGTGATGCTCACTATAATCTGGATAGCTAAGAGTTGAACGTGACTAAACAATGAAGACAATTGTTTTTTCTCGTTGTGATCATCTGCTCTTGCCTAGGGATGAAGATAAATAAATCTGCTGTTTTCAGCTTTTCTCCATTTCTCATGTTTCTGAATTCAGTTCCATATCCATGTCAGTTTGTGGGGTTTTTTAATGAAAATTTGTGCATGTTTTTATGTGCAACTTGGTGTGCAGTTTTTCCTAATACAGTGTACACATTGTTTGCAAGCCATACCCCTCAATAGAATGTTTTGATAAGATGTTTCCACTAAAGACATTGTTGAGGGTACTTTTCTCTATCATCTGCATACTTTTACATTTTTTTGGTTGGAGAACTTGCATCACAACATCTGCAGATGTGCAGATTTTGAAAGGTAGCTGCATTTTAGCTCACACATTGGCCCAGGAATGACAAGTTAGATAGGCTCACATTAAAGTGCAAACAGAACAAATTGCTCACCCATCCTTACTCATAGCTATCATCTGAAGAAACACAAGATTAACATGCAAAAAACATCTTAGGAAATGTAATTATCTCTCCAAAGAAATTTCTTGATTCCGAAAGAGTAATACCACAGCAATTGTCAAAAATTATAACAAACTACATTTGAGTGTAATTCAAAACACATGATGCAGGGGTGAGGGGTGGTGATAACCTAGTGTGAAAGATAACAACATGACTTAGGGTGCTTCTTTAACCTCACTTACCAAGGAGTAAATCCCATTGAATTAAGTGGGACGTACCACTGAGTAGACATGGTTGGGCTTGCAGCCTTAGATCACTCCATATATGCATGGGGGTGGGGGCAGAAAATGCATTCTTTATACCATTCAGCAATGAATATTACTTCTAGAATTTTAGTTACCTATGGAACTTCCTGATATAGATATAAAACAGCCTTTCATCTATTGCATTTTGGTGGCAATCATCATGATGATTTGCTGAGTTTTTGAGTAACATAAAAAAATAATAATGAACAGATTGCTTCCAGTCAGTGGCCATATGGCAATGCACAAATGAGTAAGTGAAGATTTTGAGCTCTCTTGTTCTTTCTCCCTCTTATCAGCCACTTAAAGAAAAGGGAAAGGGGTGTGTGTGGAGCTTTTAGAATGTAAAATACATGTCTGCCTCTTCTACTGCTTGAACAATTGGTGGGCAAAACACTGGTAATAATGGTTTGAAATGTCTGGTTGTAACCTAGGTCAGCCTTTGATCTTTAATCAATTGGAGCCCTATAATTTCCTGTTATGTGCCAAGCAGTAACTCTTTACAAAAGAAGGCCTTTATTCCCGCTGGGTCCATCTTACAAGGTGTGTGTGTGTGTATGGCTTTATTTGGCAGTTCTGACAACTTTTGAATCCCCAGGTTGTCCCCAATGCATTTCAAAAGTGTACCATCTGATCACCTGAAGAAATTCTGACAGGTTGCAAAAGCACATCACTGTGAGATGGTTGTAGAACTTCATAAGCCCAACTCATAAGCACATTCATACCCATTTCTTTTTTAAAAAGTTAATATGGTTTATTTTATAAGCAGTTTGTAGCTGTTACAATATTGTGTTCTTTTTAAAAAATAACATTGAAGCAAATTAAATTAGTTGCTTTACTAACCAGTTGTAATATCTGGATTCATTAATAACCCATTCATAACCAGTTGTATCTTATACTGAGGAATAGAAATGTTTCCCAACCCCCTGCAATGTAGGAATGTCAACAAACAGTTCCCCATCCAATTTGAAACCATACTGGACTCTGCTTAGCTTTCAAGACATGCTAGCAGTTTTATTGCTGCAGCAAAAGAGGATGTTGCTCTATTGCCTTACCCGAATATCTACCAGTTCATCCACGATCCAAGTGTTTGATTTTCTGCTTATCATAATCATATTATACTTCACACAATATTTCACAGATTATCCCCCCCCCCCGCATATTATGCAGGATTTCACTAGAACCAACCTCTGAGCATTGGTGAAGGCTATTTTCTACATACTATATTCACTTGCTATGCAATAGTTTGTTCTTTGCACACAGCAAGGCTTACTATTTGGATAGGCTCTTAACAAAGGAAGGGGAAGAGAGGAGTAGAAGAGAGGCAGTATGTTGTCATTTGGTGTTTAAATGGCCAAGCAAGAACCTACAGCCACAGTCTGGACTTGGTGATTGCATGCTTTTAAAAGCATATTTTTGTTTGTTCGCTTTGATCAAAGGTACAGTGGTACCTCGGTTTATGAACTTAATCTATTTCGGAAGTCCGTTCTTAAACCAAAGCCGTTCTTAAACCGAGGTGCACTTTCTCTAATGAGGCCTCCTGCCGCTGGTGCCCTTCCACCTTTCAGCTTCCATTTGTAAACTGCGGTAAAGTTCGCTAAGACTACTTCTGGTTTTGCAGAGTTTGTAAATCAAATAGTTAGTTAACAGGGCTGTTCTTAAACCAAGGTACCTATGTACACTAAAAAAAACTGTAATTGTCTATAATACATTATAGCTCAACACTTCACACTTCAAGCTCAACTTCCCTGCAGCATAGGGAATACTATGCTTTCTTCTAAAGGATGCTGTATATTTTAATCCCATACATGTTTATTCAGCAGTAAATCCCATTGATTTCAGTGTGCCTTACTCCAGAATCAGAGGGCATAGGATTGCCTTGTTCATGTATATGCACTGCATGCACGTGCATGTGCTCTGGAATCAAGCTGTCTGTCCCAATGCAGAAGTTTTACTTTTGGAGACCTAGGGATGAGAATGGAAACACCGAGAATGGCAACCCTGGTCCACTTATGCAAAAACTAATACAGTGGTACCTCAGGTTAAGAATTTGTTCTGGATGTCCGTTCTTAACCTGAAACTGTTCTTAACCGGAGGTACTACTTTAGCTAATGGGGCCTCGTGCTGCCGCCACCATGCAATTTCTGTTCTTATCCTGAAGCAAAGTTCTTACCCCGAGGTATTTCTGGTTATTTCTGGTTACAGGTCTGTAGTTACAGGTCTGTAGCCTGAAGCATCTGTAACCCGAGGTACCACTGTACAGTTTATAACAGGACACCCCAAACAGACTCCTCAGCAAAATAAGGACATTGATATGTCTAGGAGAAGCACCAGAGAACAGGGCCGATCCCTGATGCATAAGGATGTTTGAAGAGCATACATAGAAAGCTGTTAAAATGTTTCTTTTTGGGACAAAATAATAGTGCCTTCAGAAAGGCCAACAGGAATGGTGGAGTTCAAGAACATCAGGAAGTTCACAAGTTCCCCATCCATGGTTAACTTTAAGTGAAAAGAGCCAAGAGAAAATTCTCTGCTGTATTCATGAGTGGTGAAATTGGGCGAATGAGATTTCATTGAATATTCAACATGGAGGGGAGCAAAATCCTCTTAACAGTTTCTTGGGAGTGGAGCTCACCAACACAGCTTATACCCCCTATTCTTATTTTGTTGCTACTCATGCAAATGGCAGCAGCATTCCTGGACAGGCAGCCTGACCATCACTCTGCCCACCCTGCCCATAATTCTCCTAACCTTCGAGAGCATTGGTGTGGGGAGGTAGAAATAGTGGTTGCCACAAAAAACAGCGCAGATTTTTCTTTTTGCAAAATTAGGTGTGGGGAGAAAATATCTAAAACATCTCCCAAAAACTCTCCTCTGAAAAATTTCAGATTACCTCTAAACTCCCCTTTTCTCCTGCTCTTGTTACTATGCTGCAGCAGCTATGGTTGCTTATTCAATCTACCTGTTAAACCATCACTTTAAAATGAGGCGAGTGCTTGCCCCACAGTGGGTAACAGAGGCTGTCAAATGGGACAGCACTTAGTCTCTGTTGACTTTGCTGATCTCTGATGCCAGTTACAGCCTCAGTCGTTTCTGTGTGCACAGCTCCTGCACTTTGAAGCTTAGAGAGATGTCTTTGCTGAATGCGTCGTCTGCAGCTGTTGCAGGAGAGAGCAGCAGGAATACTAATAAAACCTTAAACAATAAAGCCGCCACTTCTTTTTGAGCATGCACTACAAGAAGCCTGCAGATTTAGAGAACGAAAGCAAACAGCCTGGTCCTGAAGGCAGCTTACTTGTGAGCTGCACTTAAATGCCTCCTTTTGCAAAAATCCCACTGCTGTGCATCTATGGCAGTAAAAGCCCTCGACTTTGCTGAAGCGGTTTGGGGAGCTGCTGCAAGACTCTTGAGAAGTCCCAGCATTTGCATTCTCAACAACAGCTGTCCAACAGAGCCTGTGCTAACTCCAAGTACATCAGCACCCAAAGCAGCTTGACAACAAGTAGATCCAATTTATCTGGCAGTGAAGAGATGGCTCCAATTCAACCTTCCAAAATAGTTACATTTTCTCAGCAAAGAAGGAAATTAAATCTTGTCAGAGCATGGCAGAGAAGATGTGGAGCTGCTGCTCCAGAAATGCATTTTTTTTAAAGGCAACCAAGTTAGCTTTGTACCAAGATGCTATGCTTAAGAATAGAATACCATGGTCTGAGTATGTCTGCAAATCCACAAATTGGCCCAGAAATGGTCTTTATCAAAAGAGGGAACCTCTATGTTTAGAAGCAGTTTCCCTGACCTGAAAAGGATTCTAGAATGGTTTTCTAAAATGCATTTTCATGGACTTTTTATACAGAGACTCAGGGGATAAAATCACAGTTCAAACCCCACAGACAAAATATTTATATCACATAAAGTAAGGTAAAGGTAAAGGGACCCCTGACCATTAGGTCCAGTCCTGACCGACTCTGGGGTTGTGGCGCTCATCTCGCTTTATTGGCCGAGGGAGCCGGCGTACAGCTTCCAGGTCATGTGGCCAGCATGACTAAGCCGCTTCTGGCAAACCAGAGCAGCTCACGGAAACGCCGTTTACCTTCCCGCCGGAGTGGTACCTATTTATCCACTTGCACTTTGACGTGCTTTCGAACTGCTAGGTTGGCAGGAGCAGGGATCGAGCAACGGGAGCTCACCCCGTTGCGGGGATTCGAACCGCCGACCTTCTGATCAGCAAGTCCTAGGCTCTGTGATTTAACCCACAGCGCAACCTGCGTCCCTATATCACATAAAGTACTGTGCTATTAAAATATATCAGTTCATACATTCAGATGACAGTCACCAGATGTCCTGTAATCAAATACAGAGAAATGGAAGTTAAACATACACTTTTGCAAACTAGTCCTATGCCATCCTTCATCAGTCCAGATCAGTGGTACCTGCTGCTCCATAAATCTGTTCGGTATGAGAAGCAATACTTCCTAAAGCAGCATGTTTAAAATACGGTAGCTTCTATAGCAAAAAACAGCCACTCTTTCTAAGGAAAAGGTGTCTTAAACAATAGTTCCATCAAGCCAAGAAGGTCATTGCATTTAAACACATCACATCAGCAGTTTGCAATTAAAATGCAGTGACATACCAGAAGAATCTTGGTCCTTGCTGAAGAAGAAGGGACAGAAGGAAGAATGGTGAGAACATTAGATCACCCCCTTCAGGATTAATTAATTTGCCAGAAGCTGACAAATGTATTTCTGAAACAGCTGAAGGCAAGTGTTAATTGGAGACTTATCTTTCCTACTTTGAAGAAAGTTTCAGTCCAAACTAAAATTGGTTTATTTCTGTTTTCAACTTCAGTTCCTTAAGTTGTAGTGGAGTTGTTTATCTGATCACTTATGTGATAGGGTGGACAGATGCTTACAGGGTCCTGTGCTTACACCAAAACTGTAACTGGGTGTGCGGGTCTTATATTACGCAGCACACAGGGATGCTCCTTCTATTGCTATTAATTGGCTTTTGATTTTCTTACATCACGGGTTAGGTTTGCTTTCATCTTTATAAGGATGAATGGGAGTACCAGCATCTTTGTTCAGCCTGCCACTGCTGCCTGCCAACCAGAGGTGGCTTCCTCTTTTATCTCATGCAAAAAACAAACAGACCCATATCCTTCACCCCATGCCTGGGTGGCAGTAATGGTGGCTGCTACAAAAAACGAGATAGCCAATATTTGCAGAAAATTATGCAAAGTGATCTACCTTTTCAGGGGGTGGAATGCCTGGCTGAATGTATATGTAAGGAGCATATGGTCTGTATATGTGGGGAGCATGCATGCATGAAGTGACTGACTGACTGGCCATTTTGACCATGTCCACTACTGGCATGTGCCCCTTGGATGTCTGGCCAACCCTCAGGGCAAAAAAAGGTTAGCCACTCCTGGCCTCGTGTCTCCACAAATTGAGCAGGCCTGGCCTTGCTGTAAACTGACTATACAAGCAATGCGTTTCTTCTGCTCTATTCTACTGCAAAACACTGAACTGCAGTTTTGCAGGCACTCCTACCAAGGAGTCTGCTTTGATAGTTTGCTGAACCTTCTTTCAATCCTCTCCTGCTTCTGGCATCTGCTCTGTTCTCACCCTTCCACAGGCATTTGCATTTTCCAACACCTAAAATGCATCTCTTCCAGATGCCAGTGTGAGATGCATACATTTCAGAGAATGACATATTGTGTCAAGAAAGGTTAACACAATTTATTCATCATAAGCAGCAAGGCAGAGAAATTTCTTGATCAGTGGAAGCTGTAAATGCAACTCAGAACCCTATTGATTTTCAGCAGTTTTTGTCCCATGATTAATTGTTTACACTGTGTTCAGTGTTAGGCACCAGATAACACATTATTCTTAGTGTTATGACAATATTCCCCACTGACAGCCTTTAGCTGTCTACACTGTCTCCAGCAGATTTGGCAAACATTTCCTGAATTTTTAATGTTGGCTTGTTTTTCACAAGCTGCATGGCTTTGTTTTTTAAAAAATGAGAATTTAGTTAGGAGCAGGGAACCGCAGACCTCCATTACTCTACATGATTAATTTCAGGTTAATTTCATTTTGTACCTGTACATATTTAATGGCATTCTATACCCCCAACTAATTCTTTTTTTAAAAAAAAATTGTTACTGTAGATTCACTGCATGTTCATGAAGCTGACAAGACTGAAGGCATACTCCGTAGGGCACAAATTAGTTTGTAAAATATTAACAGTGTTCGTTGGGAGAAGGATATTGTCAGCCTTAACCTCCCTGGTTTGATTTAAATGTGAATATTTTATTCCTGAAGCAGTTCTCAATATCCCATGACAGGGCAATTAATTGTGAGGTTTTTATGCCCATAAAGGTTTGTGTACAAATCACATTTTTTACTGTGCTTCTGATTCTATGGAAGTTGCCATATGTCTTCAAAATGATCTGCCCTCTGTTGATTCTGAGTTATTATGACAAAATTATCTCTAACCATAATTTAGAACAGGTCAGCACAACTTGGAACCACCAAGGTATTTGCCAACCTTTCCCAGCCCCCAAATGTTTTGCCTTCCTGATGTTCCGAAGAGCAACTCCCATCATCTCTTACCTTTAGCTAATCTGGTTGGGGCTGATGACAGTTGTAGTTGAGCAACAACTGGAATTTACCAGGTTGGAGGAGTCAACAATCATGCATTGTGGCCTGCTAGGTGCTTTATGATTTCCTTTTCATATGAGCTCTACTAGTTTAAGTATCTAAAGGTGAGAGGCAATCACCTCTGAAACTTCTTTGAGTGATAAAATGGGGGTTCTTAGAGGGGAGATGGGGCTGTGTCTTACTCCTACTTAGAAGAGACCTATTGAAATTAGTCAACATGACTAACTTAGGTTTAATGATTTGAATGGGTTTACTGCATACCCTCCAACAATTCTCTGATGAAAATAGGGACATCCTATTTCATACCCTCCAACATTTCTCCAGTGAAAATAAATATGTCTTCTCCAACATTTCTCCAATGAAAATAGGAATTATACTGTGACTTTATGTGAACTGTAATAATTAGGTTCAACAGCCAACCCACTTACAATTTCCATTTTATTGGTGCACGGAGTGTCTCCATTTAGACTCGTTTAGCATCTGAAACATTTTCTGTGCTACAGATATGTGGGTGGATAAAGGCTAGCTTTGAACCTGCTTCCTGTACTTTAATCAGGAACAACGTTTCAGTCAAAGAAAATATAACACTAATTTAAGGTGTTTCTAGGTTGTTTCATTTAACAGTTAGTTAGAGTGTTGTCATTGCTGTGTGATAGGTCTTCACTGAGACATACAGCAAGGTTATTGGGTGATACCTGTTTGAGACAGATGCTATATAAAATGCAAGGTGCCCCGCCCTGTCCCCCCCACCAATGCAGGCCCTCGCGGCATTAAAACATTACTTGCCAGTTCCAAGTTATTGTTGCCCTTGATGATTCAGCGTAAGCCTGAGTCTGTAGAAAATGTGTCTTTTCAAATAAAAAAAAAAGGTTTAATGTGTTTATTCTGTTCCCTTTTCAGCCGTTGTTTCTATAGAGGGAATAATGGTGATGGATGGGCCTGTAATTTTCATATTCACTACAGTCTTTTGAAATTGGTTTTTTCATGTGCTCAGCAGGGGTGGGTGGAGAGAACAGGTGTGTACTTTGAGAGACTGACATTTATGGTGATTTGGTTCACATTTGCTGCTTTTCCTCATGTTTCGATCATACCGCCTTCTTTCCTTTCTCCTCCCCCCTCCACTTTCCTTTACTTAATTTTTAACACAAGCTAATTCCAGCTCTGTGTGCATCTGTTCCTTGCTTTCAATTCATTTTAATGTTGCGTTCTCCTAAGACAGTTTAGAGGCTCATGTATTTATCAGGCAATTCAGAACAGATTTTGTGAACTTTTTGCCTTACCAGTGAAGCATCAGTAACATACGTCAGATTTTGAATAACTTTGGAGTGTCAAGTAATTTCCTAAACCTAGACTAGTCTTCTGCAGCCTGTTGCTCTATATACGTTTTGCCCTGTAACTCCTATCCGCCCCAGTCAGCTTCACCATGCTGGCTGGGACCAATAGGAGTTGTAATCTGGAGGAGGTCAATCTATATGTTTAATTGGCACGGCTGGATTAAGATCAATAAGAGGCCCTAAGCACTTAAAAGATTTTGGTACCCTCATATACATCTAATTCAAAATATAATCAATAATAAACCGTTAAAAAATTGTTTTTCAAAATGAAACAAAATCTACAGTAAGATGGAATATAGTGTTTATTTTTGTATATTTGTATAAATACAGTGGTACCTCAGGTTAAGTACTTAATTCGTTCCGGAGGTCCGTACTTAACCTGAAACTGTTCTTAACCTGAAGCACCACTTTAGCTAATGGGGCCTCCTGCTGCCGCCGTGCCGCCGGAGCACCATTTCTGTTCTCATCCTGAAACAAAGTTCTTAACCTGAAGCACTATTTCTGGGTTAGCGGAGTCTGTAACCTGAAGCGTATGTAACCTGAAGCGTATGTAACCTGAGGTACTACTGTAATGTTTATTTTTGTTTAGTTGCACCATATGGCCCAGCAGTGGAAAACTTCTGTGGTGCTCCCTTCCCTTGACACCCTAAGCGTGTGCTTATTTTGCCTAATGGTTAATCCAGCCCTGTGCACTGTCAGCCTTACAGGGATGTTGTGAACAAAGCTTCCTCCGAACATGGGGCGGCCATCTTTTCCCCATACAATATCACAGGAACCGATGGCATTCACAATGTACTGCCACTTCTGGGGGGCTTTTCACTCAAAACTTTCCAGTGAGCACAGGAAGTGCCACACTATTGTAGTGGCTGCAAGTGATTCTAAAAAATAAAGAAGAGCCAGAAAGTCCTCAGATCACTTAATAATAATAAAAAACCAAACCTTTCATCAGGAGTGAGATATACTTGGAAAGATTTGCAGATGAGCTCTCTAATTTGCATGTCTGTGTTCCAATCTGAGCATGATCTGTTGGCTGCAGATTGTGGAGGTTCACTCCAAATGGTTGAGCAAAATCCTTTTGCGTGCCAAGTCTTCTGTTTGGGAAATGAGGAAGTAAAAAGACTGGCCACTGTGAGAACAGAATACTGTGCTATGCGAGCCTTTGATCTGATCCAGCAGGGCTCTTTTTATATCTCCAACAGGGAGACTTAAAGAATGTATCTGTCATGAAAGCCCACGCCTAATGCTACTTCTAGCCCAGTGTTCACTTCTGGATGCTTTTGAAGTGATTGCAAAAGGACCTGCGGAGTGACGATGCACAGCATTAGAGTTGGGCAAGGCTGCTGAGGTAGATTGGGGAAAGATGCGTCCCAGGGAGCAATAGCTGTGGGAGATTTACGAGTCTTAGGGCAGGTTGTTC
The DNA here is from genome assembly GCF_027172205.1 of Podarcis raffonei. Classification (NCBI taxonomy): domain Eukaryota; kingdom Metazoa; phylum Chordata; class Lepidosauria; order Squamata; family Lacertidae; genus Podarcis; species Podarcis raffonei. The sequence goes on from NC_070606.1 coordinate 29,277,625, forward strand.
TCTGCCCATATTTTTCTAATCTCTTTCTCTGTTGATAATGCCATCCAAGCACAATTCCATAGGTGTGCATAGTAATTAGGAATGGATGGACTTACTGCCTGAGGGCAAAGTGAGAGCTTGGATAGAGCAGAAAGGGAGGCATAATTAATGGACATAATATGGAAATTCATGTAGGATTGTGGGCGTTTTACATTGTGCGTCAGAAATGAGGTGATGGCAGTCATTCATATCGTTGATAGTTATCAGTGCTATTTTTCTAGAAAAAGAGGTGCCGGACATCACCATGAACACCTCCCTTGTTCTCTTATGATGACAATGGCACCCACCTGAGAGGTGCCAGAACTAAGTTCTGGCTAAAGAAAAAGCCCTGTTGATAATGTTGATAAACTATCTCTTGTTGTTAATGTCCAAGAAGGCTGAGGTGCATAGAGGAATGTTGGCATTCCCCTCAAACCTCTTGTTGGCCTTCAACCATATTTGTCCAACAATGGAGAAGTATATGTATCTGCACATATAGTTGGGGGAGCATGAGACTCTTATCTCAAGGTCATGGGTTTGAGCCCAATGTTGGATAAAAAAATTCCTGCATTGCAGAAGGTTGATTCTAATGACGCAGACACAGAATCATAGACCTGGAAGGGACCCAGAGATATGATCCAGACTAATCCCCCAAACCTATAACAATATCCTACAAATGTGGCTGCCACTTATCTCCTAATTCCTAATTCCACATTTGAGCTGGTGAACTGGGTATGTGAGCTTTGGAAAGAGCTGGAGAGAGAAGCTTGACTCTCTCAGCTATGCTGAATCCAAAGATATGCCTTTTGGGGGAAGGAGGGGTTCCCTAGGGACCTAATGGGGGGCAAAATCTGTTGGAGTATTAATATTGTGAGCCCCCTATCTTATGGTCAAGTTGTATATATGTGTAAATAAAACCATATATATTAAATATAGACTTGAGCTTCATTCCAAGGAAACTAAACCCTGGGTACATGCTAGGACTCCTGGAGTCTCTCACTGCTCAGAGACTGGGGTAAACACACAATATGGAAAAACATTTTTTTAAAAACGTTTCTTAGCTGTTTATAGAAAAAGTCCTAGAAAATTCTGCTTCCTCTTACTGCAATGAAATTTGAACCCTATAAATATTGTATTGGATTTTTTCTGCCTGACTTTGGTGGCATCAGGAATGCATTTTTGAGCTGTAATCTTAATAAACACGGAGCAGAGTAATTCTGTTCTAGTAGCTCTAATGTGGGCTAAGTGGTTAAAGAGTGGAACCTTAAGCTTTCACAATTTTTAGGAAAAAGATGCCTGCTAATGGTTAGAAAGCACCCAAGTGCTTTTCAGGTGTCTAAGGAGAGCTAAGTGGCACTTGAGCTTTTGGGTGGCTTTTACAAGTTCACCTGTGATGCTGAATTAACTTTTGGTGATGAGATTTAGCAGTGCCATGCTACACTCCCAATGCAATGGTGGCCACCAACAAAATGTAAATGAAGAAAGCAAAACCAAAAAGCCATTGTTAGAAACAAGGCGTAACATACCAAAACACACATGCATAGGAACACTGCTATCACCAATAGCAGCACAGGACACCCACAAAACCTGCCCATTACCTATGCATTGTTGTTTAGTTGTTTAGTCATGTCCAACCCTTCGTGACCCCATGGAGCAGAGCATGCCAGGCACTCCTGTCTTCCACTGCTTCCCGCAGTTTGGTCAAACTCATGCATACCTATGCATAGAGAGCATCAAACAATGCACAAGGAAAGGCAAATTACTTAAGCAGCATCATGACCTTGGGGGATGGAGCCTTGGGCTTGGAGGAAGAATTGAAGGCCGAGAGGGAATTGCTCACAGGGCTAACCACAGTGGCCTCCAGAAACTGCAGTACACGATGAGGCTATTCTGCCAACACATCTGTGACCTGAGAAAGTTGCATTGATGCTCTCTGACCTTGAGGCTGCTAGCCCAGAAGTCCCACCAAACCAGAGTCTTCGCCCTAAGCACGTATAGCAAGTCCCCATTAAACAGAGGAACTTTACCCGCTGCATGCTGGAGATAACTTTCTGGATTGAGTGGCAGCCTTTTTAAAGACTTTGTCAGGGATAGTCTGTTTCGAATGCAACATTCTTCATTTGGTCCAGCTCCATGTGGAACTGCTTGTTCTGAATATTTCAACCACTTCAACATTGTTTCACCTTGCTCCACTAGAGTCAGCTCCTGGATCAGAACAGCTACTTCAAAAAAGAAAAAGAAAAAAGTAGTAGTCCTGGACAAAGTGTGCTTTCACCCGATTTCCTACTTGTACAATCTGAGTTCTTTAAACATGGTGACATGATGTTATTATCACATGAATTGACATCTGAGGTGTGTATCCTCTGGCTAAGGCATCTATTCCATTGTTGGTATGGCATGACTAGGTGCAGAGTAGGTCTGAATTCTATCTTCTGTTGTGGCTTTTGAGAGAGAGGAGGCAAGGGGCAATCAGTCTGGATTTTTAGCTTCAAAAGGTGTGCTTAACTTAAAGTTGTGTTATTTTCTGGAATAGCATTATGCCATAATTGAGGCTAGGACCCAACCTCTGAATGAGCTTTGGATTCCTCCTAAGTCCCTTGCTTCCTTGCCTCATCTGCAACCCTCTAAACTAGGGTTTCCCAAACTTGGGTCTCCAGCTGTTTTTGGACTACCAACTCCCATCATCCCTAGCTAGCAGGACCAGTGACCAGGGATCATGGGAATTGTAGTCCATAATCAGCTGAGGACCCAAGTTAGGGGAACAGTTTGGAGCAGTTTCCCAATGTGGCAGTCTTGTCATTGCCACTCTTGCATCAATGTTTCACCCTGGTTACACCAGCATAGATCCATCTCATCATCATACCAGTGGCTCCACCACTACAGCTACGCTATCTTCATCAAGAAGTTATAAATCAAGGATAGGGTTGTACTTGAAGATTTACTTTTGAAAAACTTATGTAGAAGAGCCGCACTGACTAGCAGACCAAAGGGCTGAACCTTCTTAGGTGCTCTATGGCAACCTGGTTCTTTTATCATGAGAACATTTAATTTCCAGTACTCCATTTTATTAATAAAACTGACCTACATTTCAGAAACATGATATTGCTGAAAAGAGTACATTGTAGTCTACATGTTGCCTTGCAGCTATTCTGTAAAAGCCCTGAGCGGTGGCTCTTTTTCATATTACTATTGTAATTCTGATGCAATTCGTACAAGTATCAAAAGGAGAGGATGAGCAGCTTCTTAGTTCTTGATTCTTACCTTACACATGCTGGCCCTAAAAAATAATAATGCACACAACAGAAAGTTAACAGAAATATTCAAATCCCCAATGCACATACATAGCCTTTCAGGGGAATATCTTGCAGAAAAAGAGAGAATAAAATCTTTATTCACATCGCTTTGGATGGCATCACTCTCTTCTGTGGTTTTCAGTCCTATGGTTGCCACTGTTTTCCTGACAGAGACTCTGTGCTGTTCACAGTGGCATAGGAGAATTAAACAGTGTTTCAACTATAGGCAAAGTTCCCTCCTGTTGAATTTCTCATCTGCCATGTAGCTGTTAAAATCAAAGATCCTCTATCAACAAATGGGGCGGGAGTGGGTGGGGAACAGCTCTAATTGGAGCTGGAAAGAGGCACTTAGATTAGTTTTCTGACCAAGCATTTTCATACAGTTTCAAACACAAGCTGTGATTTCCCTTGAATCCATCTGTTTTTTTTCTGGTAGTAACAGGAAGACTATCCTTCACATAGTTGCCTCTATTTGTGGCAGGTAGTGAGCAGGCAAGCGTCCTTATTGATTCTGCCATGCAAACTTCAGCTGGACTCATGGCAGCAGCATCAATTACTTCAGCATAAGAAGACTGCATTTAGACATATTAAAATTTATTTTCTTCAATACTTTTTTGCCCTCCTGGTAAAATAAGTTATCAAAGTGGCTTACAACATAATCATCTGGATGCACATTTAATATACTGGAAATATGTATTTAAGAATGATCCGTCATCATATCATCTGCTTCCTGACCTTGTCCAATCATACAATTTTAAAATTAAACTTCACGGGGGATCTCCAACTCAAAGAAAGGAAACCAAATTGCATGCCAAACCAATATCTTAAAATCTTAAGTTAATATTGAAAATCCTGCAGGTCACATTTACTTATATTTAAAAAATAATTATGCAAAATCATCAGTAGGCGAGCTATAATATGCATAATTGAAGTGAGTTAAATGATATGAAGAGTTCCTTGAACAAATAGCTATGGGGAACATGTACTTATACATATACAGAGCCATTAGTGAGAATCCATAAGTCTGCTTAATTAGACTTAATTTCAATACTGCTGTAGTCAACACAGAAGTGGGGAGATATGAATATAGACATTGATGTGGTTGTACGATAAAGGGCTAATTGGATGAATTGGTTTTGACTAATCGGGAATCAGGAAACTTTGAAAAAGGCATATGTGCTGTAGGTCTATTCAGCAACAGTATCCGCCATCTCTTCCGACTTGGTGAAAAGAATCTTAAATGACTTTCAGGACAAAGATCATACAATCACTTAATCAGTCGTTTGGGTTCTACAAATACAGCCTAGAATAGCGCTGATAAATCTTATGATCTATAAGGTTGCCTTTCCTAGTTTCAGCTCTGTGTGTGTTTTGAGTCCATAGATGTTTGAAATCCTTGGATTGTGGCTCTTCTGGAGAACTTTGAGCATGGGGCTATTTTTTTAGAGGTGCATGAGAACTGTGTAATGCAAGAATATTACCATTATGTTTATTGCATAACTCCCTTTCTCTTCAAGCAACATGGTACTTGTGAATTATTTCTATAGTAATGGGGAAAATGTGTGTTTCCAGATGTTGCTGGCTACAATTCCTATAATCCCTGACTATGCTGGCTGGGGCTGATGGAAGTTGAACTTGGAATTCAACAAGATCCACGGAAACACAGGTTCCCCATCTCTGCTATATATAGTAACTAGCAACTGGCTAGCATTCTGGTGTCTCTCTTAAGGTCTAATATACCTTAGATTCGTTGCTTCCATAAAAGAATAGTATTTGTGTATGCTGCTTGCTTGTGATATTCCCACCTTCCTATGTGAGTTATTGGGTTACAGTGAGCTGAATGGAGTATAATTGGAAATCTAGATGTGTTAGCAATCAAATGTTTGAAAACAGTATACTGAGCTCAGCTTGTGCGGCATCAGTCTGCAATTTGCCCCAGCACAGATTCACGTTTAAGTCAGTTAGGAAAAGATGTGACCTTCTCTTTTCACTGGGTGGTTTAGGCTGTTAACAATGGTTGTCTGCTACCAACTGGCTCCAAAGGCTGGAATGTGAGGGGAAGCACCAGGCTCCCATTTTGCCTTTCTCATGACACCTGCTGTGTTGGAAATGAACCACATGGTCTTAGTCATTTTCACTCACAGCAGGTTCTTCAAATTGTGGCACAAGATTCTATAACACACCAGGTGTCTCTCCCCCCGCCCCCCTTGAACCCAAGGAAAAGAGAAAAAGTAAAAGTATGTATATAGAGAAAAGCTGTATATGCAAAAGAACAAAGCGGAGAAGAGAATATGGGAAACCACTAAAAAGATATGCTGTTGCAGAAATAAAATCTGTGTGCAACATGGTAGTACTGAAACATTTAAAAGGCTGGTGAAGAGGAGATAAAATGGCAATTCTTGTTGGGAGACTGGCCATCAGGAATGCACATGACAGTTGAGGTTGCATGGGAATCTTTAGCAAATGCTGTTAGTGCTCTTCTAATCACATGGGATTCCAATTACTGTCCTCTACATGTACTAATAATGGATACTGTCTCTCCAAGGAATTGCCATTTAGAAGACAGACACATCTCTGCCTCCTGTGGGCATGGCATGGCCAAACCTTGCACTGTCAGGAGGAGGAATGGGGAAGGAGCTGAAGAAATCGAGTGCAACATTCTCCTTCCCATTTGATCTAGGCAAACAGATTTAAGATCGTTTAGGAGTGGGGGTGGGATAGGGGAGAGAAAGAGACAAGACTATAGTGCTAAAATATATCACATTAATGTGTCCCTTGTTCTGGAAAAGAAGCACGTGGAGGCACTGCAGTTGTAGCCCATGTGTATGAAGAAAATAACTCAAACAAACTACTGCTCCAACACACAACTTACTGGGCTATTAAGCTTGCCATTCATGGGGGGGGGGAGGGAATACTTTCAGCTAGAAAACTATTTAGATTACATGGGAGGTAGCATAGAGAAAGATTGAATTAAATTTAACTAAAAGAAAAAATAGCAAAATTCTAGTCAAGGATTTTATTCCCTCTCTCCCTCTTGCCTAAATGAAATATCCCTGCTGCAAGGACATATTGCAAAGCATGGCTGAATGCCTGCATATCTTGGGGAACGTATCTAAACGTGATGCATAGGAAGACACAAAAGAAATGATGAACCCATTTAACGGCGAATTGTTCCTTTCGGAATTGTGCAGCTAAAGAGGAAAAGCTTGGTTAGCTATAAGAATGTAGCTCATGAATTTTCTTCCAGGTGTAAAAAATAATAATATCCAAGCAACCAATGTATGAAATTAGAATAGTTGTAGCAAAAAGCAAATAAATGCATGAAAAGGATGATGCACAGTCAAATATGCAAACATGAAAATCGGTTAGAATCTTGAATCTAGCAGTACAAATCTGTGTCCTTTTCTTTGGAGTTTGTCTATGCCAGCATTCCTCAACCTGTATGTTCCAGATATTGTCGACTACAGCTCCCATCAGCCCAAGCAAACATGGCCAACAGTCAGGAATGGTGGGAATTATAGTCCAACAATATCTGGAGCACACCAGGCTGGAGAAGGCTGGCCTGTGCTCATGTACTTGTATGTAAACATGCCTGTGGAGGAAACAAATGGGATAAAATGAGCTCCATCTGTTTGTATGATAGATTAAAGGCAATGTAGCACTGATAATTTCAGGGGTTACCAACCTTTTTGGGCCCATGGACACACTAGCAAACCAGACAAACAGTTTTGTGCAGCACACATATCAAAGCCAAGCTGCAATAGAATGTTTCTTTCCAATGCTCTGTTTACTGGAAAACAAACCCAAAGGCATTGGATCCCATTAGCCTAAAGGACAGACCATCCTAATCTTAATCTGCCCATCGCCCTGCAGGGCTGGTTCAGAACTATAAGGCCAAATATTAAACTAAATATATTATGAGAGAACAATGCAAAATGTTATTGTTGCAAACAAAGCAGCAATGAAAACTTTCTGAACCGGGATGGATGAACAGTAGATTAATCACAAACAAGGCAGAGAAACCACACACACACATTAAGGGCAATTAAAAAAATAATAATTGTGTGTTTTTGTTTTTGAGCCTGGCCAGCTAAAGGGGAGTTAAAATATATAAAAAGTATGTTTTAAAAACTGATGCACATTTTGGGGCTTTGGGGGAAGTATTTTGTTGGCAAATTGCAAATAAATGAAAGACCAAATAAACTACTGTTGAAGTGAAATTACCAGGTGGTCACTCAATATCATTTTCTTTCCTTGTCTGCCCATCTTGAGTTTATAGCCACAAACAGCACGGTTGTTTTTCTCTTCCAAGCACTGTGTTGCCAGTATATATGTGCATAAGATTAAGGGCAATTTATAATCAGCTCATATAAATCTGGCGCCTCAGGTTTTTCTTCGCAAATTAAGCCCTCTATGAAGTTTAAGAATTGGAACCTGCTTTGAAGTTGGAAACTAGATTGCACACATGTGACTTTCCTCATTCCTCTGGGACCACTCCCACCTGGCTTTGAGTTTGCACAGAGTTACACTTCATATGTAAGGGTCTTTAAAATCTGAATACATTAACAGCAAGGAACCTGCATTGTAGGAGATATGACTTAAAAGGCACCCACACTCGCCATGAAGTTGAAGCATATGAAATGCTGCACACAGACGCCCGCTCTGGCAAATGGCATCCACACATGGAAGCAGACTTGTTGCTTGTGCCATAGTTGCAGATACCAGCTGATGCGCATCAGGACAAACATTCCTGTTGACATTGAAATGGTCAGTATCCCTCCGCCCAAATCAGGCACAGGCACCTTCTGTGACCAGCGTCCCTGCTCACAGAAGCTGGCATTGCCTAGTTTTCAGGAATCCCCTTTTCTCTCAACCTCTGTGCTGCATGCCTCCCTATTCTGCAAGGTCTTCTAACATTTGGGAGAGACTTTGTAAAGGGGCAGGATCAGGGGGCTATGGTGGTGGTGGGGTAGATGGGAATAAGGAAAGTTCACTTCCCCCTGCCCCCTTCTGTGGGCATTCTCTGAGTCCACTCTTTCATATGGTATAGTCCTCTGGTTGACCATTCATGTTCCTGGAGGCCACTTTGAGAAGTGAGAGGTGGACCAACATCTCAACCTCTAGCCCTCTTTCACAGGGCCAGGAGTCAGCTTTGCCTGTCTGAAGGGGGAGAAGGCAGAGTGACTCCCACCTGCAACTGATCAGCCTTCAAGGACACTGAGGAGAAGACACGGATAAGGACCAGCTGACTACAGCCTTCTTAAGCAGAGCTTCCAGCAGCAGTCAGATGCCAGTAACAGTGCTTGTATTTCCTGGCCCTACCTTGCTGCTTCCTGCTCTTCTTGACCCTTGACCCTCTGATCATTGGCTTCCCTGACCCCTGGACCATCTGACCACGCAGATTGCTGGGTGCCCGACCCTAAGACTGGATCTGACTTTGAATGCTGACTCTGCCTCCAGGCAAGTACACCTCAGAGACACTCCTGGTTGGCTGGCCTCTCCCTCCACTGAGCTCTGCAAGTTGTTGCTCAGCAACGAGATTATGACACCCTTCAAAGTAGCCTGCTTGTAAATTTTGCTCTGGAATACATATTTTCCTCACCAGATGCTTCTAAGTAGGCTGCTATTGGGCCTGGTGGCTTCTTGGAGGCTATATTTGACTGAGGAGTTGCTGTTCCATAATGCAGTCTATATTCTTTGTTGCTTATAGCCCTCTTTCAGGTTAATCAGCCACAGTAATTCCTACAGACTCCCTTGGCTCCAAATTCATTTTCATGCTTTTAGTTCTTCAACCTTCCTATTGTTAAATGAAAAAAAGTTCACTTCACTTTATAAAATAAGCATGTTTCACCTCTTTCAGTTTTAACATATGCGCCCCAGTTTTATTTATTTTGTACAGTTTTGATGTGTTGCATCAGGCTGTATCAATCATATAGCACGGTTCTATAAAGCAGTGTGATTGACAGCAAGGAGCTGACACATAGCAATCCAAGCAGTTCAAGTTCTAAATCAAGATGTATTCAATGAATATATTTACAGCTGGAAATACTTCTTGCTCATCTTTATAAATGAGATTGCACATTTTTGGTTAAAAAATATAGCACAGATCTTTTCACCTTACTTTTTTACCTGTCACTTAAACTGTCCTGTGACATTGAGTCTCATAATCGCCATTCATAACCCTGTCGATATTAGTTGATGTATGGAAGCTTCTTTGAATATAACTTTACTTGGAGCATGCTCACGGACATTCAGTGAAAACCTGTGCGTTTCTCACATCTGTTGTGTCACTGGCAGCTTAATCTTTCTGCTACCTGCATGCGATCCTTGAGCTGTTTATAATTATCACTGCAGTACAAGAGGAGGGACTGAGAAGCTGCCATATTTTAGCTCTTCCACATGCTGAAGAGACCTGAAGTCAATTGATGTCTGAGGCTTCATTGGCACTAGGAGTCAGCATGTAGCACCTATTGGAAACACTCAGTTTTGTGAGTGGATGTAAAAACTAGCCTACTATACAAAAGTAGAATCTTCATTTATTTATTTATTTATTTTAAATTATATTTATTGAAATTTTCAAAAACATATAAAAGAAAAACAGAAAAGAAAAAAGAGAGAAGAAAGAAAAAGAAAAAGAAAAAGCAACAGTTAAAAAAGTTTACATTACTTACTTTCCATACCCAATTTCCTTGACTTCCCCACACCCTCCCTTCTTGTATTCCAATTCCAATTTTTAGCTCAGCAAATTTTTGTCCCCACACTTTACCTTGTTTCCTCTGATTCATTTTACTTAATCAATTTTAACTTATAAACCTCAATCTTTATATTTCAAAACTTATTCTTAAAATACTTTTCCTAAATTCACCCCATCAATTTAATTAACCCATTTTAACTTAAAAACCTCAATCTTTATACATCAACACTTATTCTTAACAATCTTTTGCTAAGGTCGGCCCCAAATCCCTCCCCCAAAATCCCCATTTTTATGTTAGTGGCAAAACCAACTTAATTAAAACAAAATATATTTGTACACCCTTTGGATTCCCGAAGCCCTACCACCCCCTTTCCCGGTTTCGATCCCCAACCAAAGTCCATCAGTCCATCTGAAATCAGCCTGGCGACCTCACATCCGAGGCACTTAACTCTCTCTCAATTTCTCTCTGCCGGTTTTTTTGATAGTCCTTTATTTTAAATTCCGAATCTCGAAGAAGCTCTGTTCCAATAAGGTCCATATTTCTTCCAGCCAGACCTCCATATTTAACAATGGAGCCAAGATCTTGTTTCTTACTTCTCATAAGTCCAAATGTCCCAAAGGCTCCAAATTCCACATTAGCCAAATTTGTATTCCATATGTCTTCAGATCCCCATATGAGGAGATCTCTCCAATTTCCATTCTTCACTTCCAATCAAATTTTCATCATCCTGTTCTTATTTTCCTTTATGTCCAACTTAACAGGCCTCTGGCTCTCCTTAATCGTCTGCAGCATCACAGCACCTCCTTCTTTTTCCTTCAGATCCTCATGTTCCTCTTTAAACACCTCCTCAAATGACTCAAATTCCTTCTCCTGTTTGGCTGTAAGGATTTTTGGATCAACAACAACACTTCCCTGTTCATCTGCAGGAACTTGAATCATATCCCTTCCAGGCTCAGCAACTTTATTTACTGTTCCCTTCATTATTGTGACATTCACAGTCAAAACATTTGTCTGCTCCTGCAGTTTTCCCAGGAGAGAGAAGGTCTTTTCCAGTTCAGCCAGTATTTTTCCACTTACAGCCATTTTTGTAATGTCCTGAACCCCCTCTAGAGGGATTCTAGTTACTTAATGTCTTCCAATTCCCACCCAAAAGACAAGTTAACCTTTTCTTCTTTATTTTTAACAATTTGTTACCAAATTGTATCAAATGTAACCAGCAAAGACAGCAGAAACAAAGTTCTCCTTTCCCCCCCAACTTTGACAGCTAATTTGACAGCTGTCAAAATCTTTATACCTCTTCCGCAGGCTCTCTCACCGATCGCTCCCGGGTCTTGGGGGAGGGGTGAATTCCGTTCTCAATGTTAGCTCTTATCCTCCAGCACAGTCACTTAAATTGGCCCAACGTAAAGTTAATTGCTTTTTTCCACAAAAAGAAAGGTATTCTTACAACCTTAGTAATAAAATCCTTGCTTTACGATGTTTACAAGGCGGGTAGGCAAACTTCCTTTTAACACCTTGCCCGATCGTGCCGAATTCCCAAAGATAAAATTTCCCTTTTAAGTCCAATTACCGTGTTACTCACGGGTCGTTACTTTTGATCCAAATGTTCAAAGGAAGAAGTTAGCGCTCTCCGTCCATGGCATGCGGCTTCACTCAGCAGGGGAAGCAGTCGAACTCTCAGCACCACGCCGCTCTCCGTCCCCCGTTCCAGAGCCTTTAAAAAGGCTCCTTTGCGGGTCGGGGGGGCGCAAATGGTGCCCGCCGAGTCACAGGTCCACAGGCTTCAGCGCCTGTGGTTTCTAAGGGTCCCTGCGTCGTTGCCGCGGCAGAACCCGACCCCTGTTGAGCCGATTCCCTCCGGAGCTCGGAGGGAATCCGCCATTAGACGATGGCACCAACCCGGAAGTCTAGAATCTTCATTTATTGCTCTACTCACTTTTACCTCTACCACACCAACCACTGGTGGAAAGTGAGTGCAATGGCTAATGAGTGCAGTGGCTGATGGGATTGCCAACTGTTGTTTCCTGCTCTCCTGCCCGCTTCTGCTGTTTTTCCTCAACATATTTTGATCTCCCCTTATTTTCCCAGCATTTTTCTTAGTTATTTATTTATTTATTGGTTAGTTGTTTGGTTGCCCATGTAAAATAGTGTTGGCATGTAAAATAGTGTTGGCATAAGTAAAGTGAGTGTAGGTTGCGGGCTTACTGTACTTACAATCCAGAGTGTTGCCATCTGCTTAAGTTTGTGAAAGGTATTCAGTCAGGGCGAGTGATACTTGTCAGTATTTTGTTTTAATCCATACAGTTGAAATTTAAATTGGAATTCTACAACATAATATGCCTTCTAATTACATGAAGACTTTTCATTCCACATGCCTCTGGAAAAATGGTATGTTTTGGCTCTATGCCCCCCCCCCATTTTGGGGGTTAATGAATGAGAATATTATTATATTTTTAAATCCAGCAAATGAATAAATTCAGATTTGGTACCTGAGCCTCAAAGATATCTGAAGTTTCATATGATGAATATGTACAATGCCCAGCATTCAGTATACTAGTCTGTGTTGCTGGATAACACAATAGTTATATGAGTTTTAAACGTTTTAGCAAGCATTTGTGAATCAAGGAAGTTCTGTCATTGCATGCATGAAAAATCTTTTGCCGTCCCATGTTTCTCATGGGTGAGGTTCTGGAAAACCATGCCTGTGGTTCTGGAAAAGCAATTCCAGAATGGGATCAGCCCCAAGCAGATTTCTCTGTGTGGAAGGAATAGTAGGCAGAAACTCAAATGGTAGAAAGATATTATGGATGAGCAGAGACAGGAATGGTGATGTTCAGCTTCCAGACCAGATGGGCTACTGTGTCTGCTCATAAGGAGGATGAATGTTCCAAAATGCCTCTGTAGACTCTAGAATATATCATTGATACTAGAGGTCAGAGTAAGCACAGAGGAAAAGCTTGTGGTAACACCAAGTTATAGTGACTAAGGAGCCCTAGCTATCAAAGCACACCCCATGAGCACTTTTAATTTCCACAGCACTGTTTGTCTCCAGAACTTTCTTATTGTTAGAAGAACAGAGAGCTAAATACTTCCCCAGGAAATAAAGCAAGGTCAGAAATGAATTTTAACAAGTTTTACTGAAAATCATAAAATAGAAAATACAATATGCTCAAATTACACAGCATTTTAAAAGGGTTTCTGAATAAATTGAAATTAAAGTAATGATACAGAGAAATAATTAGGTTTTAACAGCTTGTGCTATCTTGAAATAAAGAGTTACAAGAGAAAGGATTAAGATTCCTGTAAAAGAAATAAGAATTAAGAGAGATTCAACCTAATTAAAGTAATAATTCTTTTCCCTTCTACTGGCCAGGCTGGAAAGAATGTTTCATCAAAAAGAAAAAGAAAAAAAAGGTACTTTACTTTATAAGCTACTATGCTTTAGAGAAGGTATCCTTATTAGTAGAGCACGAATATACCTTAATTCCCTAGAATTATACATATTGTATCTACCTTTGAATCATCATTTATATTATCTCTACAAGTAAAGCCTAGAATTTCATATAGCCAGGTAGGTCTAAAATGAGAAAAATACCTGTCAAGTTTACCAGCACATCCTTGAGTCCCTGAGAAAAATATTACACAGTTTCTCTTTCATTGGGGTCACCTTATTTTCTGTCTCTTGACCCATTTTAACTACAATATTCAAAGGCTTAGTGAAAGAATAAATTATATCAAAGCATTCTCTGTAACGTTCTTAACATATGTCTTTCATATAGAAGCACAAAACTAATTGGTAGAAACCATTACTCTCCCATCAGAGCTCGTCCACAAACTACGGTAAGATCTTGGGTAACGTGGTTCACATGAGATACGATGTAATGGATGTATGAATAAACATGACTCAATCCGTTCCAAAAGTCATTCACACTTTCATCTGCTATTTTCCATTCTGCAGCAATTGGTTTATTTGCACAAGTCTTTCTTCCATTTCATCAGCTGCTGATGCAGTAATATAAGTTTTGGGTTTTGTTTTATATATCTCACAGTGTACAATAGACACACATATCCCAGCCATCAACAGATATTTACAAATCAGCTACCTTCTGTGTGCTCCCTTTCAACACTAATGAATTTCCAGAGGTGTAAAACAACAAAGAGTTATGGTAATTAAAGACAAAGTTAAAGAAGTGGTTAATGGCCCATCACAAAGTGATCTATGGTTCTAACCTTGACTACCCAGAAGCAGTGGCGTAGCGTGGGTTGTTGGCACCCGGGGCAAGGCAAGTAATTTGTGCCCCCTAACCCGTTGATTTGTGCCCCCTAACCCGTGGATTTGCGCCCCCTAACCCTAACCCCCAGATGTTGCGCCCGGTGCGGCCGGCCCCCCCTGCACCCCCCACGCTACGCCACTGCCCAGAAGGAAGTCCTACTGAATTCAGTTAGGCTGCAGCCCTAACCCAACTTAAGATGAGAGTAAACCTATCTCAATAGCTTGACTTCAGAGTTCAGTATTAACTTGACATAATGTTTCATTTCCCTCACTCAGGCATCAGGGAGGGATAGTTTAGCACCCTGCTGATATTTTGCATTTTGTATCTTAGATTATATGAATTACTCCTGCCACTGAACTGCAAATAAGTCTCCCCCCCCAATTGTAACAATTTATTTAATAAACTTGTATTTTATTCAGAAGTTGGCAATGTGCGTGTCAGCTGAAACATAACATTCAGGGTAATCTCCATGCGAAAAGAATGATTTCTCCATGTGAAAACAACAAGAATGCACACAATGCATTCTATTGCTTTTTGAAATTCACAGTGGGAAGCGAGCCCCACTGAATTCTGTGAGATTGACTTCTCAGCCTTAGTGCATATAGTCTGTCTCAAGCAATGACCAACTTCAATAAACAACACTCCCAAAAAAAGAAATGCAAAGGACAGTGGCAATTATACATCAATGAATATGTAAATAACATATATTGCAAATTAATTTACTTATCTATTTATGTATAAAGTGTGCAAGTTAGTTGTTGTTGTTTTTTTAAGAAAACTAAGGTGAAAATAATCCACAGCAAGAATCTGTGCCCATGGTAGGGTTGAATGAGCAAATGTAAGGACATCCACTTGACAGTCCTTTTTCAATGGATTCAATGGCCAATGTGTGGTGTCTGCCAAAAGCTGTGGCTTGACATTTTCTCTTCCTCACTCCCCATAACATTCAGTTAAACAAAATGTGAGAAGTGAGATCACTGTGTGGTATGTTTTGCTATCCCCATTATGCTTCATTGCCTGCTATTTGCGTTATGAAACATTATGTGAGGGTGAGGAGACGAGGAGGAGGAGAAGCTCCCAACATTAACTGCCCATCAGCCTCAATATTTTATTCTAGCTCCAGCAGAGCCAAATTATACAAATTCTTTATTCTACTGGCTCAACATCAGCATTCACAATCAATCTACTTTCAAGCACTAAAAAATGAGACAATTGCACTTTCCCTTGAGCTTCAATTTTCTTCAGGCAAACTGCCCATCTAAATAAGCCAATACAGGAGATGGGGGTGTCACTTTGCAAGCCTTCCTTTTGCATGGCAGCAGAGTGCTGTGGAATGCTGGTCCTCAGGGAATAGCGGTGTTGCCTGGGCAACCAACTGCCAGGGGGCAGAGCTGAGGGAGGAAGTGTAGAAAAACTGTGCTGAAATTGAGACCTTTATTTCCTCTCTGAAAGAACATGGATAAGTTTTGGGCACTCAGGCCTGAGACTGGGCAAGTACCCAGGGCAAGTGACAAGCAGGCAGATAGAAATGAGGTCGTATGGTGGCATCGAAGAGGATCTGGAGGTATTCCTCAATGGCAGTTTGCTTAAAATGGAGGAAGACAGCAAGTGAGTCCTGGGGTGGTGACCAAGGGGGTGAGCTGTGGTGTTGTTGCAAGCCCCCAAAGGCTATAAAAACTCCTAGGTCTGTGGCCAATAAAACTCAGGAGCCGGGAGGAGATAAAGTCCCGCCATTTATAACTTTCCAAGCAATAGGTCGGATTACTCCGCAGAAACTGCAACCACGATTCAGTGGTCTGGGGGTGATATTTATAAGTTTTTACACAAAGCATTTCAATTTTCTCCAATCATATGCATAGAAGTATTTCTCATTATCTCATTCAGTTATTGGATACATTTCGTATCAGTGCACTTGCGCAAACTTAGCATAAGCATCGGCTGTTTTGCTATATGGCCTCAGTGTAGAAACATTGTGTTACATTTTTATAGCAAAATCGATTGTGCGTTTGTTGAACCTACATGTACTAGCTGCGTATGTGCTGCAATAAAGATGTTAGCAGCTTCTCTTCCCATGGCAAAGGGCACTTGCATAACAAAAGCTTTCTTGGCAGTTTCAAAGCTTTTGCAGTTTCTTAAAGCGATAGGCTATCAATTTTTAGGGGCCCTTGGGGCCCCTCCCACAGTGTGAAGGCCCCAGGAATAACAGTTGGTCATTCCCTCCCCTGACTAACAGTCCTGGTGGCACAAGAAACAAGAATCCACACAGTTCTTGGTTTGAGCCCCATAGCAGCTGATAGTAAGGATAGTAAGGAAAGACACAATCGCATACCAACAACTTCTACACAGCTCAGTTGTATGAATAAGTAAAAATGCCATCTGAAGAACACAACAAAATAATTATTGACTCTTGGTTGGTGTTCCTTTCCAAAAATTATACCAAACTCCTCCAAAAATCGTTATTTGAGTTTCTGGCATCTGAAAAGGAAATGAGCCACATGGCACAGGGAACATTTGGTATAAAAATTCCTTTCCACTCCATACTCATATAGTATTAGCAACATTCAGATGTGGTGCAGTTCATGGAAGTTTCCCCATCTCAAAGGTATGGGCCAAGAAAAAAGTTAAATGCTATAAAACTCCAGTTTTTAAAAATAAATACGGGGCAATTTGGGGACAACATTTTGACACTTAAAAATATTGCACAGGTTGTTTTTGATGCAAGGATCCTGTATTTCAAATATACATGTACTTGATTAAGCATTTTTCCATGGTGTAAAAAATCCAAGCTGAATGTCAGGAAGGAAAACACAGAAAATCTCTTTAAATGTTTGCCTCCATATCCCCTTTTATTCCATTCAACATTTGAACAAATTAAAGTGTTCTCTAAAAATCCATGTACAGATGTGTTTTGATGGATGTATTCAATGAAAGGTACTATTTTTGACTCAGTATGCAGGCTGTGTTTTACTGTAAGAACACTGTAGAAAGTTATAAAGGACTAATTTTCTGTAGAAATGCTTAAGATAGTTGTTGGCTTAAAATTAGTTTTATAGCTTATGTAACTGTTGTGTGTATTGCATTTTATCATTGTAAAATGCATTTATTTTGGACTCTGATGCTGGCACTGTTTGCCATAGCCAGTATGGGGTGTTGAGAAGTAATGAATCAAATGTACACACAATGCTGCTCTCTGTGACGAAAAGCCACACCAGGGCATGGGTGGCTTCATATATGTAGACTATGCATGCAATGTGTCAAGAAAAAAATCTCAAAGCAAAGTCAGTGGTATCTACTAAACTCTCTTGGCAAATGTCTACTTACTTCGGAGTCTCCACATTACAATTACCAGTTATCTGTAGGTTTTGCTGTCATCAGCACCCACTTCTTAGTTCTCTTCCAGAAATGCGGCTCTTATGTGGCATGTGTAGCATCTTCTTCCATATTGATTTTCTGACCCAGACCTCATATCCTAGTGAAGGAGTCTTCATGTCTGGCACCAGAAATGAATGAGATAACATCAACAGCAACTGCCTTAACTGTTAAAAGACCTACTAATAGCAGTAGCCAATGCTTCCATCTTGATATCCAGTTGGCATTAGGCAGGCATGGCCAAACTTGGCCCTCCAGATGTTTTGGGACTACAATTCCCATCATCCTTGGCCACTGGTCCGGTTAGCTAGGGACGATGGGAGTTGTAGTCCCAAAACATCTGAAAGGGCAAGTTTGGCCATGCCTGGCATTAGGGATGGGGGAGAAAGTCAACTCAGTATGCTTTTAAAGGAAAATCTATCCAGTTCAAATTTTCCGAAACAGTATGTGAACCAAAACACAGCTACCCTTCAAAATGCACACTTGCCTGACTTTCGCAAAGTTTTCCAACCAAGTAATGTTTACAAAAATGCATACATTGGGGGGGGGGGAAATGTGCATCAAATGCACATATTCATGAAAACAACATGGGAAAAAGCATTATTTTAGGGGAAATTGCAATAAAAATGTGTTTATTTGGAGACATTTGCACTGAAATGCAATGAATTTTCAACAGGATTTTTTCAAAATTACAAATTGTTGCAGAAATGTGGAGAACTGAATTTAAAATTGGAAGTGTGAGAAACTGACAGAAGTGAAATTAACAGACCCTTTTATCCCTAGCTGGCAGAGGGAGCCTGGCCAGTGTGGATGTGATGTGTGTATCTTTCAGATCTTGCTAAGCTTTGCAGAAAGTAAGTTTTCCAGACTGTTCACTATTGTTTGTGATGTAGTTAGTCTGGGGCCTAACCCAGAATGAAGACCAATGTCCTAGTGTTTTTTGCCCACTCTTATCCCGAACGTCTCTTTGGCATGGTGAAGGGACTAGAATTCATATTGATTTAGCTTGCTCTGGTGAAAATAAATTCTAATCAGTATCATTATAGAGAGTGACCCACAGAGAGGGAGAAGGAATGAATGGCACCTTTGTACTGGTTCCAAGTTTGCTTGTCTTTTTGAGGAGGGGAATGGAGAGCTATCTTTGCTCTAGTAGGTTTGCTTAGCTTAGTGAAATTAGTGAGCAAGAACCAGCTTGCGACTACTAAAAATTAGTCCGACTCATTACCTGAATTGGATAGGTTTGTAGAGGTCTGGTACTTGGTTAAGTAAGCTATAAATGGATCTGAAGTGGTCAAAATGCATTTTTTTCTGCATTGCCTTTGATTGTTTCAATAACTGTTTTTCTATTCACTGTTCAATAAAGGAAGATCACTGCTTTATGGTCTGCCTTCATTATTAATAGCTGAAAAAGGAGTTTGCCAAGAGATTCATTTGAAAACATTTAATTTTTTCAGCATTTAAATAAATGCAATATATTATGATATAGTAATTAAAAAGCATCACTTAGAAGGCTTTAAAGTTTAAATCAGGCTATGTAAACATAAAAAGATTAGATTATGATGATGGATCTATGAATATATATTCTTTCCTAAATCAGAGGGAATCAGTAATCAAATCTTTATATGTAATGAGTGAGCAAAGCTCCAAAAGGCATAAAATGTTTTGCCTTAGCTACATTTCTGTTTTGGAATATTCCAGGAGCCAAATAAAGCTTGAATATTTCCTTGCATGTCTAAATGGCTTTGAAACAGCAACAGATATAGTTTTGCAGAAAGAAAGAGATGATGAGAGTCATTAAACGAAAGTGGAGATCTAAGCAAGAACGTGAGTGAGATTAAATGGTTGAGGAAGGTTCGCAAGTGTTTTCTATTCTTTCCCTGAACGCTTTTCTTACAGAAGTAGGTTTGAAGCTGGTGTTAAATCTAAAGTTAATGTGAGGAAAGTAAACAGAAGCTTCAAGTCCCGGTTGGATCATTTCCCCCACTCAGTTCCCTCCTTTAGCTAAGACAACATGGCTGAGATGATTGGGGGTGTTTGTGTGCGGCTGACAGTGAATTTTCAGAGACAGCAGCCAGCTTGGAGACTCCTGCCCACCAATACTTGGTCATGTTGGACTGCAACAATGCTCATTATTATAATGGGTAGTATTTGTAAAACTTGTCCTCCGTAGGCTCCCAGTTGCCATTACAAAGCTTTGTTGCCAAATGCAAAGCTTAAATTTTGTCCATATGAATGGGTAGAAACCACTCAGCTATATGGGAATGCTCTTGGCACACCTGTGAGTAGCTAATTTTGCTCCTTTCTCTGGTCCCATCACCCAACCCCATTCATTTAAAACCAAACTATCAACACGGTTGCATTTTAAGCTGGGTTTCTTAGTCATGCTGTTGAGATCTGCCTTTTATGTGTGTAAATCTTGTACTAACATGTAGAATTTAGCAGAGCATAAGCTCACTGAAAGAGAAGAAAAAAGTTGGTTTATCTTGTGGAGGATTATTAGTTTCTAGATAGAGATTAAGCTATACTCTGGCACAAGTAACCTTTAGGAAACCATTAATTTGTTGATTGAAAAGTACTTTCCAGTTTTGATGTTTTAATGGTTACATTTTGGCATGATGAGCCAACATTGTAGATCTGGAAAAAAATTAAAATGTCATTTCAAAAGTCTCTAGAAATGTTATTCCTCCTGGCTGGTATCTTGGTAGATTCGCACACCTTAACTAAGCATGAGAGGGACATGATCCAAGCCCTGCCTCCCTTGACAATATTCAATTTGGAGGTGATGCACAACCAATATAGCACATTTTAGATTTAGGTAAAGGGTAAGGGGACCCCTGACCATTAGGTCCAGTCGCGGATGACTCTGGGGTTGCAAGGCTCATCTTGCCTTACTGGCCGAGGGAGCTGGCACACAGCTTTCCGGGTCATGTGGCCAGCATTACCAAGCCGCTTCTGGCGAACCAGAGCAGCACACGAAAACACCATTTACCTTCCCGCTGGAGCGGTACCTATTGATCTACTTGCACTTTGACGTGCTTTCGAACTGCTGGTTGGCAGGAGCAGGGACCGAACAACGGGAGCTCACCCTGTCACTGGGATTTGAACCACCAACCTTCTGATTGGCAAGCCCTAGGCTCTGTGGTTTAACCCACAGCGATATTGCAAAAACGTGTCACATGTGCATCATTAAGGACCAGCTTATGTAGAATAAAGTAGTAAAGCTGTCTAAGATGCCATCTCCTCAATCTGCAGGGGGTTTGAATGGTCTATCTAATGACCTTCCTGCATGTAAAAGCTAGCAATTCAAAGGAAAAAAATTCATTCAGACACCCGAACATGATATCCCACAATTTTTTATAGTGAGAACCTTCCTAGTAGAAGAGCATTCAAATAGCCAACTGCCTCACCTGCAGGCTGAAATTGTACAACCCAAGGAACTTGTATCTGACCTCCCCCTTTTTGTGGCATCCTTGCTTATAGGATCATACCTGTCTGATCAGCTGTTCCCTAAAATTAAATAGGCAGTTCTAATTGTGGAGTGAATTTTTGCCTTCATTTTTTTTTGTTCTGGTGTAAGACTTCCAAGTCTATAATTTCCCTCCAAGATGCTAACCTTTTGAGACGATTGACATGAGAAAGCGCTCTTTCCCCCTTAGCCTGTTCATCATGCTCAGATGATAAACCTTCACCTAATTTCATTTCAGTGAGACAGCTACTGAAGCATTCCCCCAAGAAGTACATAATTTAATGGTGGAGCATCAGTCAAGACAAATTAGACTGATTGGTTCTGTATATGTTCCAGCAGGAGCAACATGAGATAGGAGGTGGCTGAACATTTAGATTATTG
Source organism: Podarcis raffonei (assembly GCF_027172205.1). Classification (NCBI taxonomy): domain Eukaryota; kingdom Metazoa; phylum Chordata; class Lepidosauria; order Squamata; family Lacertidae; genus Podarcis; species Podarcis raffonei. The sequence goes on from NC_070606.1 coordinate 29,299,121, forward strand.
ACAAAGTACAGTTCACTCCTAAGAAACAATGTAACATTGTTTGGTCTTATAATCAATAATAATATACTATTCCATGCTAGCCAGGAACAATAGACACACTACAGAATACAAAGCAGCCTTGGACCTGCCTAGTGGAGTTATTTAATTGTTCAGTGCTAAGAATGAGTGCTGACATAGTGGTAAACACAAACAGCAGTGGACAAAGGATAATACTTTCCGCAGTTGTTGAAACGTAAATGGCAACAGCCCTCCAAATCTCAGTTTCTAACTGATACTGTACAGAATAATTTTGATAAGCTGCTAGTTTAACTCAGATAAATAAATACCTTATTTTCTAAGCCATTTTCTTGTTTTGCTGTTTCAAACTTGCGTTCCAGTTTCCCCCCACATGTTAATCTGGCTGGTATTAACATACAAAATAGGGGCATGCACCAACCACAAGATGCAGTTCACATCCTGACTGGGTGCATTGGAAAGCTGCCTGCTTTGGTTCAAAGCAATGTGGAGGCTGTTCAATTCAGGTCATGGTCGAAATCCAAATCTGCATCCACTATCCTGGGGAATTGAAAACAGCAATATAGTTTTGACAGAAGTGGATGAAATTCACAGACTTTTAAAAATATTTGGGGAAAATATAACAATATATGAATCTGCTAACTAGGTTTTATCTCTTTTTATAGAATTTGTATCTACTTGGTGCTTAGAATTTAAGAGGGGTGAATTTGTCTGCAGATGATCTAGTTTTAACTTTACAAGAGCCAGACACTAGTACGAGAAGAGCTTTAGAGTTAATACAAGTATTTGGTCAAGTAGCAGGCTTTAAGCTGAATAAACAGAAAACGAAAGTATTGGACAAAAATTTAACAAGTGCAGAAAGAGAGAAATTTCAGAATGATACTGGTTTACTGATAGCAAAGAAGGTAAAATACCTGGGGATAAATTTGACATCTAAGAATGTGAATCTATTTAAAGATAACTATGAGAAATGTTGGGCAGAAGTGAAAAAAGATCTAGAAATATGGTCAAGTTTGAGACTTTCCTTGTTAGGCCGAATTGCTGTTATTAAGATGAATGTCTTGCCGAGAATGTTATTTTTGTTTCAAACATTGCAGATTGTGGACAAAATGGACTGTTTCAAGAGGTGGCAAAAAGATATATCTAGATTTGTCTGGCAGGGCAAAAAGCCCAGAATAAAATTTAAGATACTAACTGATGCAAAAGAAAGAGGGGGGTTTGCCCTGCCGGACTTAAAATTGTACTATGAATCAGCGGCCTTTTGCTGGCTGAAGAACTGGCTGCTTCTTGAAAATACAGATATTTTGGATTTGGAAGGGTTCAATAACAGATTTGGCTGGCATGCGTATATATGGTATGACAAGGTCAAGATCCATCAAGGTTTCAAAAACCATATCGTTAGAAAAGCCCTATATAATGTATGGATTAGATATAAAGATTTGCTGGAAAATAAAACACCCAGGTGGTTGTCACCGATGGAAGCTAAGGAAGTGAAAAAATTAAACATGGAATCTAAATGGCCGAAATATTGGGAAATTATAGAGTATGAAGAGGGAAAAGTCAAATTGCAGAGTTATGAGAAATTGAAGTCCAAAGTAAGAGATTGGCTTCATTATTACCAGATAAATGAAGTTTTTAAACAGGACAGGAAAATTGGCTTTCAGGTGGAAAGGTCGAAATTAGAAACAGAGCTTTTGGAACCCAGTACTAAGAATCTGTCAAGAATGTATAACTTGCTGTTGAAATGGAATACACAGGATGAGTTGGTTAAATCAGCTATGATTAAATGGGCACAGGACATTGGACATGACATTATGTTTGCTGACTGGGAACAGTTATGGACCACCGGCATAAAGTTTACGGCATGTAATGCCTTAAGAGAGAATATTATGAAAATGATTTATAGGTGGTACATGACCCCAGTCAAGCTTGCAAAAATTTACCATTTGCCCAATAACAAATGCTGGAAATGTAATGAAACTGAAGGTACTTTTTATCACCTTTGGTGGACATGCCCAAAGATTAAGGCTTTTTGGGAAAGGATCTATAATGAAATGAAAAAAGTGCTTAAATGCACTTTTGTGAAGAAACCAGAGGCCTTTCTCTTGGGCATGGTAGGCCAATTGGTGTCAAAGAAAGATAGGATGTTTTTTATGTATGCGACTACAGCAGCAAGAGTACTCTTAGCAAAGTACTGGAAGACACAAGAACTACCCACACTGGAAGAATGGCAGACGAAGGTGATTGACTACATGGGACTGGCTGAGATGACCGGCAGAATCCGAGACCAAGGGAAAGAGACGGTGGAAGAAGACTGGAAGAAATTTAAAGTTTACCTTAAAAACTGTTGTAATATTAATGAGTGCTAAAATGTCTTGAGTAATGCAAAATAGAATTGCAGCGATAAACAATTGGATATGGGAAAAAAGATTTAAAGGAAGTGCCATAAGTAAATAAAATTAGGGGTTGCTGGAAAGATTTAGAACAAGGATGCAGAAAAAGGAGGTATGGGGAAGTCGTTGAAAGAAGGTTTAAGGAAAAGAAGGCTAAGAAATTATACATGTTTATATGTTTGTTTGTTTTTGTATTGTTTTGTATTGTCACTTAATATGTGTTGGAAAATCAATAAAAATTTATTTTAAAAAAAAAAGAGGGGTGAATTTGTCATTTTGGTTTCTCTGTTTTTCATGCTGCATTTGTGATACTTCCCTCAGTTTCTGTGTGAAATCTGGACACTTCTCATTATGTGCAATTTTTCTAGTACCTGTATATGCATTTCCTAACAAAATGTTTTTTGGTACATTAATTTCATTATCGTATGTATTTTACAAGCACTTCTGACTAATACCTGCAAGTTTGTACACATTATTTTGTCGGGGAAATTCATCACAAAATTTGGGGACATGCACATTTTAAGCAGAGCTGGGTTTCTGCTCACATATTGTGAATTTGGCAAGTTGACGTTAAAATGGTAATTGAATGCATTTCTCCACCACCCCTGCTCTAAATACAGTTCTGGTGAGGTTGAAAGTTGTGCTGGTTTAAAATTACTTCTACTATCATAAATCATAAATGCACCACAATCAAAGTGGGAAGCAAAAAATAAAATAAAAAATAGGAATGTAATGCATGCTATCACCACAATCAAGTTTTGCATTATATTGAGATAAAATTCCTCAGACATTTAAAAATGAAACCACCAAGTCAATGCTTAAATCTTCTATTGACTTTAGCTCAGACTATGTTTCGACCTCATGGCCTCATAGCAAGCAAGTGTTCCTGAACTCCAAAAATCTTTCTTCCTGTTCTTTTGCTTAGCCCACTCAGGACTCAATTGACTATGCTCCTTGATTCTCCGTTTAATGAAGAGCTGAATGTTCCCATCTCTATATTCACCGAGTCCGTCATTATAAGCATTATTCTCACAGAAAAGAATAAAAGGAGGGTATAATCCTTCAAACAGAAAAGAGATGAAATACTAGGAAGCCAAAAATTGCCCAGGAGTCATCCCCTTAAAAATGTCCATCTGGGGAAATGAAATGGTAGGCAAATTTAGAACTTCAATTACAGTTGTTCAAAGTATCAAAGTTACAGAAATTTGAACTTGACAGTATATTGCCTCCCTAAAAAGCCAGGGTCAGACATGTTTCTGAATCATGCAGAGAGAACCCATTCTGTACCCAGCTTGATTGTATGACTATATACCTTTCACTTGATTTCTCACTTGCCAGATATGCAGGGCCTTTTTTCAGCCAGAACTCGCTGGAACTCAGTTCCGGCACCTCTCAGGTGGGCACAATTGCCATTATAAGAGAACAAGGGAGGTGTTCATGGTGAGTCCCAGAACCTCTTTTTCTAGAAAAATAGGAGTGCAATTCTCTGTGGTGGCATTTTTAGGTTGAGATTATTGATTCCTCTCCTGGAATTCTTGGATTTTTGATGGATATTTAAAACAAGGGTAGAAATGTTGAGCTACAACCCTGTGATCCTTAGATCCCAATAAATTCCTTTTAAAATAGTAATTCAGGGCATGCCAACACAGTACCCATGGCTGCCAGTGGGCCTGTCAGTCCCTCCTATGTTGCTTGCAAAAAGTCTCAACAAACACCACCTCAAAAATCCCCAAACACAAGGGACTGTTCCTGCTTAGTTCCTGTTTTCACTGGTTCAGCTACATTGAGCACACATCCCTCCTTAAGCATGCCCAAGTGTTATTATATGACAGGTTTCGATGCCCCAGAGCTTCTTTCTGCAGCAAGCATGGTGGTGGCTGATGTAGGTGCTTTTTCTTCCATTGATGGGGAAGCAGATTGTCCTGCCTCTCTTTCAGCCATAACACTACTCCACCACAGCAGCCATTTTGTGTTGCACAATATCTCACAGCAGCCATTTTGTTACTGGTGTCTGCAACACTTTCTCAAAATGCCAGATGTGCCCATTGGGTCAGTGACCTCTTCAACAGCACTGATTAGTTTCCTATGCATGTATGAAGCTGTGCTCTGCTCAGTCAAGCCATTGAGGGGAGGGTACTGTCTCCTCCCAGCAAGGTTCTTTTGCATTCTTGCCATCTGAGATCCTTAACTGACTCAACCTAGGGGTTTTATGCATGCTAAGTTCCCCCCTCCCTGTTGAATTTCTGTATATAATTGTATCATTATTCCTGACATTAAAATCAACCTTCATATTGTGCATGTGCAGTTTGCATCAGTGCACTTTTAAAACATCATTGGATCATTTCAACTCTGGCTGATTATATCGTTATTTGTTACTTCTAATACAGACTGAAGTCTCATGAGAATATGTTTCTCCAGAGTTATTTATAAATTGCTTCTCTTTGAATGTGGACAGGTGGTGTTAGGACGGTCTAAATTACTGTTCTGCTACAGAAAGCCAAGCAATTAAGGGGGGAGCCTGCAATGCTCCCACTAATTGCGTTCCATACTGCTGCAGCACCCGTGTTCTCAGCCCTGCCGTGTTCCCGATTAATGTTTAATGGGAAAGCAGCAGGACCCAGCACATCAGCATTCCAGGCTGCAGAATGACATTGGAAACTAAAGTGTGATCGCTAAGAAATGATTTCTTTCCCCCAGTCTGAATACCTGGTTAACTGCTGTTAACAAATCCATATTAAAAATGCAAGTGAATCTTACTAAGGCAGGACTTGGCAGGAAACTACACATCATGTGTGTATTATGCTTTGATGATGAAAAATAGGCCAGGACATGAGTAGCAAGGTTGTTGTTCTTGAGCTCTTCATCTGTACTTTTTGTTTAAAAAATAATGTCCAAAGTCTCCTATATGTATATGAGTGCCGTATTAGGCTAGATTAATTGTCCATCTTAATTTAGCAATCTGTTCATTGCAGAGGTCAGACAGATTACCCCTCAAACATTCATAACAGGACAGGATGATGGTGGTATGTATCCCTTGTAGTTAATCTCCAGCATCTGTTGACCAGAGGCACACTGTTCCTTTGGCTGTTGTGCCTTAGAATCCACAAGCAGACCATGCTGAGAATTGGCACTGAACAGATACTTGGCTCTGCAGAGACCATCTTTCCACAAGCAAATGCTCAGCTGAGAGCTGAGCTATGTATCTGCTTTGGGGAGCCTTCGTTGACTCAGATGGTAACTGCAAGTATGGTTAGCAGCACATGTTGCCAGAAATTGAAACAAAAGGCACCTAGCCACTTCAATTTCGTTTCTTATGAAATGACTAATAAGTGTGTGAAAAGGGGGTTGGTTTTCTTTATCTCTTTCATCCCTTACTTGAGGGGGGGACTCACATCTCTCTTGACAACAGTTGATTTGGGCTGCTGCCATTTTGTTTCCCAGGATACCCTAAACTTTGTGGTGTTCCAGGGGATTAGAAGAAAAGAGTCGGGGTGGGGAATGAAAATAAAACCTGTGGTGAGATTGGCTCAGTTGTGGTAGCAGCAGCAGGGGGAGTAACAGAAATAAGTAAGAACACCGGAATGAAAACAAATTATTTTAATGAATGACTTCAATGTGATTTTAAAGAAAGAATGTGTTACTCTGCTTGCTCCATTGACCTGAAGGAGAGATGCGTGCTGCAACCCCATAGTCACCTTTGACTGGATTTAACCGTTCAGGGGTCCTATACTTTTACCTGCTGCAGAGGGTTTGGGACATGTTCAAAAGAGTACACTTAATTCATGCCTGCATTGGCCATATGCATCATAATGTGCACTCTGCGCTGCCCTGTGACTGTGCATTTTCAGTGCAATTAATATTGATGAGAAAGTCATCTTTTAGGGAAGCTAAATGCCCATTTCTGTTCATCTCATTTGCAGTGATTGCTACTGATAAGATTCTGAGGAACCCCTGGGTTCTGAGCAGCACAGTTTGAAGCATTGTGGACCAGATAAACGCAAGCAATCAGATTTCTTTCACTGGTAGCAATCATATGGAGTTCTCCCTGTAATTAAAGCAGATATTAATAGTTAGGTTTTCTAGAATTTGCTGGCAGATGGCACTGCATATTGGAGAATTTCACATAAATAGCAGTATTATGAACATATGTCTGATACATATTTTAAAATGTTGCATTCTTAAAGTATAGTGATGTAAAAAGACTTCATGGGGGACTTTTAAACATAGCTGAGCAAACAGCTGTGCTGTGTTTTTGATGAAAGACCCATTTTTTTATGTCTGCTTGTACAGGGACATTAAAAAACACACACAACAAAGTTTCGGCTTGATAAGTATAAAGCAAAAGGGAAAATCAAGATTTGACAAGTAAGATCGAGAGTTAAGTGTTCTCGTTAGTATATCTGGTACCTAGAGAAAGCCAATTCCCATATCAACATGCCCAGATGTTAAGATCAGCTGCTAGTGTTCTCCAGGTTGTCACTGCCAACAGAGAGAAAGTGAGTGGAACTAGGGGAGAGGGCATTTTTTGGTGTTCCATTTCATGAACTCCCTTCCCAGAGATGCTTTTCTGACACCAAATTTTCTATCCATTAGGCACCAGGCAAAACCCTTTTCTATTCTTCTAGACCTTTAAAGCACAATCCTACAGCCACTTACTTGGAAGTCCCATTAAACTCAGTGGGGCAGACATATGAGTAGTCATGCACAGAATTGTATTTTAAGGTCTTTTAGACTTTAATCTTTTAATTTACTCTTGCTTTATGATTGAGTTTATGTTGATTATACATTATGGTTTTCATTGTAAGTTGCACTCAGATCATTTTTGAAGAAGAGTAGTGTAAACGTTTCTCAAATAAAAACAGGAAAGAAACTTGTGGAATTGTAAAGACTAACAAATTTATTGTGGGTTAAGTTTTGTGGCCTAAAGTCTACTTCATCAGATGCAGGAACTGCAATCCTCATTTGGCAGGGTGATAAGCAAAATATGTAAAGAAAACAAATAAATGTTGGAGTCAAATAGCAATGGAATCCAAAATAGTACAGTCTGTGATCATTCAATTAGAGCTTGCACATATGCAAAATGAGCACAGTGACACTTCACCACAGCAGTGGTGCGTATTTATTATTTTGCATACCATGGAGCTGTGTGAGTATGTACACTGGTGCCATTGAGCTGAAGACACATGATCTCCCCAAAGCTGAAAGTAATTGTAGGTGAGCACAAAGTGGCAGTGTTTTGAAGGCAAATTAACATGGCTGCCCCCTGGAAATTATTCAAATAAATACTTATTCAGGCATTAAGTGTACCTCTGAGCATATTCAGAGCACTTTCCCACTGAGGGTAATTAAGTTTTGCTTTTTTAAAAAAGCAACTTACATCTTCAGGATACACTTTTGAAAAGCAGAACATCATCATCAACAACAACAACAACAACAGCAACAACAACAACAGACTATTCATGGTGAATAGTTCTGGAGTGGGGGCCCTAATTCAGTAGTAGGCTACATGTTTTGCATCCAGAAGCTCCCACTGTCAATCTCTGGCATTTCAGAAGAAATTTAGGTAACTGTGCTAAGAAGGATCTTGCCAAACAGCTGTGCTAATTTAATGGTCTGGGCCACATAGAGCAGTGGTCCTACTCTGTGTAGGGCACCTACAAATACAGATACAGCAGTGGTTTGACTCAATATACGGGTGCTTCACATGTGCGGACAACATTCACACATACCCTTTTATGTAGCTACAGTTATGCACTGCTTTTTGGTATTATGGTTTTGATATGTATGGGGGGGCATTCCTGCAAAAAGTGCTGCACATAGTACTGGTATGTGCCAGTCTATTATAAGTGGATAGCAAAAATCCCTTCCAATAACAATCCTATAGTGCTTTGCATGGCACAAGTTCTCATGGAATATGTCCTTATTAGTAGTGACAGAATTGTGCCCATTCTCACCGAGGTTTTGTGCATTAACGGGAAGCTCAGGGCCTGAGTGCTAGGAATGTCCTTTACTAAATTTTCCCTTCTCAGAAGGTAATCGAGGAGTTTATGGAGGGAAAAAGGGACTCCCATTAAAGAACTTTATGATGCACAATGGGTTTCTGACCTTGTGTTTTTGGCAGGTATTTCCACACCTCTTAACTTCTGAAATCTCACACAGCAGAGTGAAGTTTAATTGGCATTTTATCTTATGCACTGAAAAGATTTGAGGCCTAATTCCTCATTTTGTGGAGCATTTTTGAATAATTATGATCATTACCAAGGTATGTAATTAAAAAATAAAACAAAAGGGAACCCCAGGAGTGCTATGTTACACTTTCTGTACCTAAGACAATACTAAAAAGCTGTCCAGGGGCTTCTAAACTGCAGACTGTAATTCCAGTTTAATTCCAGCTCTGGGGAAGCACCTCATACTTTGGTTAATTTCCCTTGAAATCCATGCAGCTTTGATAGGCCATGAGTATGTGCCTTAAACATATATTCAAGTGGTTTTCATTTTCTGAATATCTGAGAGAGCCACGCCGTTACTGTGAAAAAGTAGCTAAGCGTTTTGCTATGTTGCTAATGGGAGGAAAAATACTAAACGTATTTCTTGTACTATGATTGAATTCTTGAAGCCTTAGATTAGCAGTACCCGGAGGTCCAGCGGTCCGCCAACCCCGTGGCCAGAGGGGAAAAACAATTCCAGAGACTTCTTGGTCAGAGAAAAGAGATTTATTGAGATCTGCGCAGAGGCAGCCAGTGGAGTCCTCTCCAAAGACTGGCTACAACGATACAAGTAAACAAGCATTTTTATACCTGAGAGCATGTCCATCTCCCCAATTCCCTCCAATCAGCTGGCAAGGTTAAGCTTATTTCCTTATATGGCATATGGCTATCTGCCTAGCTAAGCCCACCTCCTTCCCTTGTTCGTGTGCTCCTCTCTTGCGTTACTGCAGCAGAGAGCATGTGCAGAGAGCAGTTCCTGGTTTGCAGAGCTCAAGCAATTGCAAAGAGGAAGTAGCTCCCAGCTTGCAATTGCGGTTTTTGCTAGCTGCTTAACCACAACTGCAGAAGTTAGCTTAGGTGCAGATAGTATTGAGATTAACCCTTTCAATTCCCTCCTCTTCTTTTGGACAACCTATCTCCTAGGTTCGTCCTGGTCTCTTGGGTTTATAATCCTGGGGGAGAACAATAAGGGCCATGATTTTTATTTTATTTTTTGCATCACACCTTGTAAGCATTGCACCAAGCAGGGTATACAGAGGCAAAGAAGCAAAAGGATTAATAGCGGCCTTGCTAATAATACCACAATATGCCTGAGCCAACTGCCATGAGGCAGCTAGGAATATAACCAACCCCATAGATCACCTCCTGTAGTTTTCAGCGGGTTCCTGGCTATCATTGTTTCCATGTGATCAATGGTGGCTGAAATGCTGACATTATTATCTGGGACATATCTATTTTATTGCTGAAGGGCCCACTGATACTCGTGCTCTATCAGCTGCCTTGCTTCTTGGGAGGTTGTGTCCCACCTCTCTAAGGAGGAGCCTATTATCTTAACCAATTTTCCCACCTGTCCTTGTGGATGCTTAATACTCTCATGATTTCTTCCCAACACACTGTATCCGAAAGGGGCTTCTCCCTCTACATATATTAACATATACCCACAGGAATATATATCCACCCTTGCAGAGGCCTGACACACGGAGTGACCATATCAAAGAGTTCTGGCCCCAATATCAAAAGTCCTGGCGGTGCCTTAAAATTTGCTGGGGGGGAAAAAAAAGTCTCTACGTTGGGGACGCTGCCCGCGGGCGTCCCTCCCATCCACTTGTCCAGTCGTCTGGCGCTCTTCTGGAGATGGTTAGCTTCAGAGGATCATCAGGATTTGGTGTAACTGTCCAATCTAAAATAGCCTTCTTCACTTAAGTGTGGTGGACCCAAGGGGTGAGGTCAGCAACTTTAACAGCAGTGGGCCTGGGTCCACCTGTTAGAAAGAGAGAAATTCTCGGGAGAATGACTGCACATAATTATCAAACTGCACATTTTGACTAGCATGGGGGGGTTATGGCAAAACTGAGTGGACAAAGGCTGGTCCATTGTCAGATCCTATTGACCTAGGTAGCCCATAGCGGGGAATGATCTCCCTAACAGGCACCTGGTTACTTCAAATGCCTTTTCAGTTCTGGTAGGCCAGGCTTCAACCCATCCTGTATACGTGCAGATCGCCACGAACAGGTAGCGGTATGGTCCACAGCGGGGCAATTTAGTGAAATCCACAACAAGGTCTTCCAAGGCTACCACTGCATAGCCTGCTTTTCGCTGTCCAGCCTTAACAAAGCTGCTTCCATCCACAAACCATGAAGGCCAGTGGGGGTTTGCTTCATCTTTGAGGTCAGGCCTGCTTTGACATTTTCTCATTTTAGCCTGGGAGAGAAAATAGGTACCCTTCATGTCAAGCAAAGCTGGGACTGCATGCGGGGTCACACAAACAGAGTCTTGGCCAAAAGTAAATTTGTCTGCTTTGTTCAGTAGGGTGGCTACTGCCACAACTGTTCTCATACACGGCGGTAAACCTTGCTCTGTAGGCGTCAGGCGCTCAGATAGGTATGCCACTGGCTGTTGCCAGCTTCCCAATTTTTGGCACAAAACCCCTTTCGCCGTCCCTTGGTCCTCATCCACGAATAGAGTAAAGGGTTTCTCAGGATTTGGGATGCCAAGCGCTGGGGCTTGCTGTAGTGCCTTCTTCAAATCCACGAAGGCTTGCTGTTGTTCTGTGCTTCAAACAAAGGGGTCTCTCTCAGTTCCTCTGGTTGACTCATGTAGAGGCTTGGCAATGATGCTGTAATTAGGTATCCATATCCTACAAAATCCTGCAGACCCCAGAAAGCCACAGAGTTCTTTGGTTCTGGTATCAGGATAATAGCCTGCTTCCTTTCTTCACTGGTGACAAAAGGGTGTTCCACTGTGATTGGCATTGCCTCAAGATCCTATGTTGGAGCAGTCGCTCTAGATGCACCCACACTCCTTCAGCCGCCCTTCGTGGGATGGGATACTTATTTACTGCAACAGGATTGACAAATGGCTTGGGCTTCACGATTATTGGTGGGATATTCTTTGCCATTCCTAGGGGGTTCACTTGTTCCAGAATACTGGCGGGGATGGGTCCCTCCTCTTCTTTTACCATCATGAGGCGCCAGTACTCCCTCAGGGGTGCCTCCACAACCAGTTCCCCAAGTGACATAGTGGACAATGTGGCTTCTCCCGATGGCTTAAAAGTAATTTGGGCTTGCAACTTTACCAACAAATCTCTTCCTAATAATAGAATAGGGCATTCTCTCTTCCAGTGCCCTTCCTGTCGGCAGATGGCGCACTGATTCCTCCGAGACGGCTTCGCCCTCCTCCCCGGGCACTTCCTCTTTCCTGAGGGGTGGGTGTGGTAGCCTGTAATGCCATCAACTTCCTTGTTTGATACTTCTCCTTTTTTCTCTGGGCCTCCTCATCTCTCTGATTGTAAGTGGTTTGAGCTATTTCCAACATCTATTCCAGCCCATGGCCGATGAACCCCTTATGCTTCTGAATTATTTTTTTTCCGGCGAATATCGGACGCTGCCTGAGCTACAAAGGCAGCCTTTATAATGGGGCGTTGGCAATATCATCTGGGTTCTCCTCAAAGGTAGGGTTCTAATTTCTCCAATTGCACACATCAGCACTTAAAAAAGGCACATGTTGGACTGTATAAGTGCATGGTGGTGCTTCCCCACCCTGTCCTGGGGGGGGGGCCTGGTGGGTCATACACTCTGCGTAGAGGCATCATTGCAGTCCCACCCTTTTTCTGTGCCTTATGGGACTTATAGAGGGACGCCCTGGTTGCTGCTTCTATCCATTTCTTCTGCCATTTCTTCCCTTGTGTTGGGGAACATCCTGCTGCTGCCAACAAATGGGAACTAACATCCACTTCTTTCGCATAGGGTTGTACATACTGTTGCAATCTCAATGTCTGATACTGAGTCCGCCTTTTTCCTTTCTTTGCTAACTCAATTAGTCCCTTCATAAACTCCTCATCATCCTCTTCCTCTTTGCTCTCTAATTCATCAACCTTGGAGGGTTCAGGCTGAGGGCCGGCTCCTCCCTGGTCCTGGGGCCCTGGGCCTGGGGGATTCGCTAGAGGGGCAGTTGGTGGAGCATAGGGTGGCGGCGGTTTAATGACTTCCCCCTCTTCTCCTTCCGGTTCTGGTATCACCGGGGGGGGGGGGCCTTTCTGACTTCCCTGCCGGTCGGACTGCACAAATTGTATTTTGTGGGGCGTCGCCTCGGCAGGCTTTCAGCCACGGTGGATTCTTTTCTACATTGATTTTCCAGGTAGAAATATAAGGGATCTGGTCTGGGTGGACGTTCAAGATATTTTGATATAGTGGGTTGATTAGTTGCAAATTAAATCTGCCCTCCAAGGGCCAATTAGTTCCTTGGGTGGGCCAATCAACCTCACATAATGTCCTCATCCTCTCTCTTCTCAATTTGAACCCAATCATCATGCTTCGTAGCTGCTTTCCAGTTGGTTAAAAAGCATTTCAGAGGACTACGTTGGCTTGCCCCAGACCCCATTTTTCAGATACTCCGCTCCTAACCGGGCTTAAGATCCTTTCACACACCACACACTACAGACTGTGACTTGGCGAACTCTCGTTGCCAAGAAATGCACAGCCCTGCAATCGCTCGGCCAAGGGGATGCTAAGCCCCGGCCCACACTTGACAATTCAGCCACTGGAGTATCTGACATGCAACATACAAAACACACCAAAATAATTTTCCCTCTGTTTCCCCTTTCCCCAACCTTACTGGCGGCACTCTACTGCCACCTCTGTTTCCCCTTTTCCCGTCCCTGTCTGGCGGGGCGGCACCTTATTGCCACGGCCAGTTCCTTTGTTCCTTTTCTGGCGGCACTCTACTGCTCACAGCCAGACCCTTTATCCCTTTTCTGGCGGCACTCTACTGCTCACAGCCAGACCCTTTATCCCTTTTCTGGCGGCACTCTACTGCTCACGGCCAGGGGAAGCTGATCAGGCTTCCTACCACGCCCTTTCCCTTTCCTGGGCTCACCTGTTCCGCTGCGGACCCCTCCTTCGGCCGTCCTCTTTTCTCTCCCGACTGGGTGTCTCGGCTCAGGCACAGCGTGGCGATCTCCCCCTACGAACTGGCAGGGTGCGCGCTGGAGATTGCGAGCGCTGGTCCCGGTTGCTCACCCGGTCGAGTCTGGCCCCTCGGTCCACCTTTCGTGGGGTGGGGACCCATCCCGGACGAGCCCCCAAAACGAAGCCTTAGATTAGCAGTACCCGGAGGTCCAGCGGTCCGCCAACCCCGTGGCCAGAGGGGAAAAACAATTCCAGAGACTTCTTGGTCAGAGAAAAGAGATTTATTGAGATCTGCGCAGCGGCAGCCAGTGGAGTCCTCTCCAAAGACTGGCTACAACGATACAAGTAAACAAGCATTTTTATACCTGAGAGCATGTCCATCTCCCCAATTCCCTCCAATCAGCTGGCAAGGTTAAGCTTATTTCCTTATATGGCATATGGCTATCTGCCTAGCTAAGCCCACCTCCTTCCCTTGTTCGTGTGCTCCTCTCTTGCGTTACTGCAGCAGAGAGCATGTGCAGAGAGCAGTTCCTGGTTTGCAGAGCTCAAGCAATTGCAAAGAGGAAGTAGCTCCCAGCTTGCAATTGCGGTTTTTGCTAGCTGCTTAACCACAACTGCAGAAGTTAGCTTAGGTGCAGATAGTATTGAGATTAACCCTTTCATTCTTAAGGTACTCTGGTGTTGCGTCAATATTAAGGTGATAGGATAAATACACAGATGTGGTTTAGGTAATCTTGCCAAATCAATGTCTATTGACGTATGTCTAATACTGACAAATACCGACATGAAATATATTCCAGATAGCCCTGAAAAAGACCTAAGCATTATGTGTACCAAGTTATTGAGTCCAGGAGGTGGAAAGTTGCACTCTCCTCAAAGGAGCAGGTTTATAGCTTGTGGGTACACCTGGGTCCAGCATTGTCACTGGAGGTTCAGGTGCCATTGGTGTATTCCTTCCAACACAATGTGGCTCAAATCCGGAACACCACCTTCTGCATCCAAAATCCTGTGCTAGTCACGTGACCCATGTGAGATTGCGGACCTGGAGAAAGGGCTTTTTAAAGGAGAGATATTGGCCTGAAATTGCATCAGAGCAAGGTGACCAAAATGGCCGCTGTACTCTCATGGGGGAAAAAAAAGGGATGTCCCAGTTTTTGCAGGGTAGTTGATGGATGCTAGGAGTATTTCCCCTCAACTTTTGCTGATTTGCTGACTACAGCCTCTTTTGAACAGTGATGTCTTGGCCAAGGTATTCCATGTTCTGGTAACTTCCAATGTGGATTACTGCAGTGCACTCTATGTGAGGCCGCCCTTGAAGACCCTCAGAAATTTCAACTGGTCCAAAAAGCAGCAGCCAGATCGGCATGGGTTCCATCTAGAACTCATATAATCCTCTTTTTAAAATAGCTGCATTGGTTTCTAGTTCATTTCTAGACCCAATTCAAAGCCCTAAATTATTTAGGCTCCAGATCTCTGGAAGACTCCCTCCTTCTCTTCTGTTGTTGTTCTACTTACACAACAGATTTCTGCTTCAGATACAGTTTTCCTAGTAAAGGGCCTCTGTGATGTTGAAACTGCACCAGTTGAAGCTCTTCTGCTGAAAGGTGCACAGTATCTCTTAGGTTAAAGAGTGGCAACTTTAGGCATCGCACACATCATTCCTCTTTATTATCTTGCAAATCCCATCCCCTGATCCTGTTGGCAACAGGATTTGCCAATTCTGTAAGGAGGTTCACAGCTGTGACTTTAATACATAAGTTTGATAGCAAGGCAAGGTATATGTTGACATTATCTATCTAGTTTTCAGTCATTGAATTTTCCTTGACTTCTTAGGTAGGGATTAAACTTTGTTTCATTTTTTAGTTGAATCCATTGTTTGAATCTGATTTTTTGTTAAAAGATTATTCATCTCCTATGGCTTTTAGCAGTTCTTCACTTTAAGGAATAATCTCCACTTTATGGGCAGAACTTTCTGAATCCTCCCCTTGTGTGCATGGCACTGCTGGAGAAAGTATAGAAATGTCTATGGCAATAAGATCTATTCTGTATTATGACCATTATCTGTCTTAATGTAACAGCGTTCAAGCCCAGACAGTCCGTGATCAATGCACTCTGAGAATATCACAACAGCTATTGAAAAAGCAGAGATAACACTAGTGACAGTAACCTAACTCAGGGGCAGGTTTAAATGCACATCAAGGAAGCAATGAAACCAAGAAGAGATAAGTGGGAGCTCAGAACTGTATCTCCAGTGACATAAGCAATACACTTTGAGTAGTGATTTTCAGACTGTCGGCTGGAAATTTTTCCATCAGTAAATAACACAAATAAAAGGAGGCTTTCTTGGGCAGCAAGAAAAATGGTTGTAGGAAGAGTTCAGAATTATTACAATTTTTTTCAGCCAACTAGCAGTATATTGAATTAGCTTCCCAGCTCTCTAGCCTGTTTCTTGGTGTTTCTGTCTTTTTAAAAATCTGGCTGTGTGGTTTTTTTTTAAAGGGTGCCAGTTACATAGCAGAGACAGAAAAAAGATGTGATTAAAAAGATGTGAGGTAAAAGGAGTTGGATAAATTCGCTATAAATTGTTTTTGTTATTAGGAGGTTTAATCTGAAATCACATTAGATTTAAGCTTGTTGGTGTCTCTGGTATCTTCTCTTACACGATGGATGTTTGTTTCTGTCAGTGGTGTAGTGTGGGGGGTGCAGGGGGGGCCGGCCGCACCGGGCGCAACATCTGGGGGTTAGGGTTAGGGGGCGCAAATCCACGAGTTAGGGGGCGCAAATTACTTGCCTTGCCCCGGGTGCTGACAACCCACAGTACGCCACTGGTTTCTGTTATGGATATATGTTCTTTATTAATACTATTGCTACAAGGTTGTCAAGACCTGGATGGGACAATAAACTTATGAACAGAAAAGCTCCTATGGGCTAGAAACCTTTGTGGATTTTGTTATAAGACTCGGTAAGGTCATTTGAAACTGGTCTATGCTTTTGGAGCTCTGGCTCATATTTATATTTTCTCAGTGAACTCTTCTGTTTCTCCATTGCAAGATTGCTGAAGGGCTGGAATACAGGGATCATTGAAAGGTTCTTAAGATACATTAAATTAAGTATAAGAAATGTGTGCACTTCATTTTGAAATACTGTTTCATTTATTTCATAAAACTGGGAGTTCACTTAACTCTGTGACTTTGTTTGTTAAGCAGAGTCTCCTACCCATCTCTTACTTTCTGTGAAAGCTTATAAGATATGTGTCTGTGGGTGTATTTAACCTGTGCTACAAAGAAAGTTAGATCACAACTTGATCTCATCTTGCAGTCATGAGAATCCTATGACTAATTACTGAAATGCCGGCAAACTAGGTGATGGCTAAAGTTTAAAGAAGTCCTCTTTACTCAGCACCCCACTTTACTTCTGTGGTTTTCAGGATTTCAGTTTCTTTTCATGAACGGAACAGAATGAGAAAAAGAAACAGACAGCAGGCTTCTATATCAGTAGGTGCAAAACTATTATTTCCTGTATAACTTTGGTTTAAAAAAAATAAACTTATTGTATCTTATTCACATGATAATGCTTGCATAATCCCATCTTATAATAAAGCATGAAAGCCTTGATTCCCATTACAACTGTAAACCACTGTATAAACCACAAAGCAATAAATGTACAGTATGGTTTCTCCATCTCTTCTTGATGCTGTAAATGAAGGCTGTAAATTGCTTTCTCACACAATTTGTGCAATAATATACTTAATGGATTATGAATGACATGGGTGGAAGTTGACATTAGCACAGCAATTTCTATTTAAATGTGCTTCAGACATAAATGCATGGTGTCTCAATAGCAGACTATCTGAATACATACACCCTTGAATTTGTATTTAGCAAAATTTGGTGTGCTAGAGATTGAGGTGGTGAATCATTATTAACTAATACAGTACCTGTGCATGTATATCTGTTATAGATCTAAATGACAGGTTTCTCTGGTCTCTCAATAAAAGTGGATTTCTTAATAGCAAAATTATTTCAAATAAGAATGCTGTTCTCATTTACATAAACCAATCAGTTCAGAGCTAGAATCACCATTACATTGCATCTGCTACAAAATGGTGCCTTAACCAAATTGAAGCCACTGAAAAAGGGAAGTTATCTGAGAGTTTCCTTACGTAAAGTATACAGCTGTCCTGCCTCCTGCATTCCTTGCCACAGTTTAGAACATGGTTTGCCAATCTCTTGTTTCTAGAGGTTTTTGACTACAACTCTCATTAGCCAATGGCAGTGGTAGTTCAAAACACCAGTTTGGCAAAGGCTCTTTTAGAACATGATGAGAATTCATGTATGATGAGATGAGGGAGAAATTCAGTTAGTTCATATTTAACGGCAAATTACCAAATCTGCAGTTTCTGAAACAATAAGTGAACCAAAATGCAGCTACAGACCCTCCAAGTGTCCCCATTTTCCAGGGATGTCCCTGATTTAGAGAAGCTGTCCTGGTTTCTGATTTGATCCCAGAACGTCCTACTTTTCCTTAGGATGTCCTTATTTTCATTGGAGAAATGTTGGAGGGTATGGAGATAGCCAAACCCTGAGCTGTCTGAAGGCAAACCTGTATAAGGAAGTTTTTAAAAAATGTTTAATGTTTTATTATGTTTTTATATATGTTGGAAACTGCCAAAAGTGGCTGGGGCAACCCAGCAAGATGTGTGGGGTATAAATAGTAAAATTAGCATTATGGAATGGGACGTCCCTATTTTCATCGGAGAAATATTGGAGGGTATGCAGCTAACATTAAGAATTAGAACCATCGTTTTGAAATACTTCTCAGATATGCCTCTAAGATAACTAAATGAGAAAATGATTGTGTACCATTGGAGATAATAGTCATGGCTATTTCAAGTTGTCATTATTCTATGAGTACGTCTAGATCCATTTTGAGCTGTACTTAAAACAAAACAAAACACCAATAGCACCCCTGTCATGGTCAACATATTAACAGATCTTACTTCAGAAGCCAGTGCAGCTTAGACTATTGAAGGCTCACCAGGCACTGTGGGATGGGGTGTGCACCATTGGTGTGAAAATATGGGTGTTATAAGAGTGTCTCCTGTTTAGCTCTTAAATATTCCAGGATGCATCTGTTCTTTATGACATATAGCCGGTGAGAATGGGGAAGACTCTTTAGAAGAAGGAATAAAGTGCACCATCATTTTAATGCAGCATTTTCCACAGGAGACCAATATCTGTCACATATACTAAAATGTCAGCTCCAGCAATAACCTTCCAGTTCACGAAGAAAGGATCATGCTGAATGAATGTGGATTTCTTGGTCATTCAAAAGTGTTTATAGCTTGGACAAGCCATTACATAAAGCCTTTAGTGCTGTGGAATTACAGATGGAGAAAGGAATTTTACAGATGGGCAGTTTTAGTTGATCAGGTTATAGTGTATGCCAGGGATCATCTCCATTTAACATCTAGGGCACCAAGAGGTGATAGCCAAAGGAAAAAAATGAGAGTGTTAAATGCCCAAGCACTACCACATGAAAAACACTAGTTAATATCTGAGCCATTCTGTTCATCTTACTAATGCAGGCAGTTGTCTTCTATTCAGAAATGAGAAAGTAAAAGGAAATGGCCAAAATTAATTAAGCAATTAAACAATGACTTCTTTCCTGCATTTTGAGTCTCCTGTGACTCAGCATTCTTTGCAACTTATTTACCCATGAATTGTGTTTTTCATGCTGGAGATTGGATAGCGATACATTTTGTTAAAAGAGACAGACCAGACCATTCAGTGTTGTTTATTTATTGCTCAGTTATTTTAGGCTGCTCTCTCTTTTGCTCCCCTGCCTCTCCCTTGAGATGATTGTCTTTGTGTCTTCCTTTGTTGCCTTGGAAAAAATATATATTCAAAATGATATTTAAAAGAATGCCTGATATATTTGCAACCTTTTGAGAAGAATTAGAATTGGAATCTCATTAACACATGATGCAATCCAT
This sequence comes from Podarcis raffonei, assembly GCF_027172205.1. NCBI lineage: Eukaryota > Metazoa > Chordata > Lepidosauria > Squamata > Lacertidae > Podarcis > Podarcis raffonei. Next base: position 29,318,637 of record NC_070606.1, read on the forward strand.
CAGACGAGGACCTGTTTCCAGTCCCCTGAGCAAGCTTCCTCTTGCTGGCCTCTCCTATAGTTTGGTTATTGATTATTCTTCTCCCTTTTCATTGTTTTGTGTTTCCATCCAGTTTTTAGCAGTGGGGGGGGCACTTAGAAATACAGAGCAAGGGGAGAGAGCCTTTTAGAGGTGATCTGCTTGAGCTGGTGGCCGGACATGAATTGCCAGGTCAGCAGTGTGGTCCTCTGTTGTGCTCCTGTTACTCAGAGTGACCAGCACCACTTAACTGCAAGGCAGAATGGTGAAGGCTGCTCTCTGAAGCCCTGGGAAGAGGATGTTATGTGTCCACTTCCCAGGCTTTAGACGTTGCTGTTCCAACTTATAACTTTTCTAGGTTCAGACTTCTTATTGTTGCTTGGAAGAGAATGTTTTTTAAATAAAAGAATCAAATCACCTCCAGTCTGAATTGATACAGTCCAGAAGCATATAACACCCCATCATTTGTTTTCTGTAGTAACTGTTTGTATGCCTGTCTGCATGCCCTCCAACATTTATCCGATGAAAACAGGGACATCCCATTCCATAATGATGATTTACTATTTATACCCCACACATCTTTCTGGGTTGCCCCAGCCACTCTGGGCAGCTTGCAACATATATAAAAACATAATAAAACATTAAACATTTAAAAAAAAATCCCTATGCAGGATTGCCTTCAGATGACTTGGAGTTCGGATTTGTATTCCACCATTCAATCCAGAGCAATCCTCAAGGAGAGCTTGCATAAAATAATAAAATGCAAAGTTACATGTGGCATTTGCCCATTCCTTGTGATTATGTTTGTACAGGGGGATGGAAATGGTTAATGTAGATTGACCAATGAGAAAGCTCAGAGACGAAGCCCACCTGGTTTTGAGGCTCAACCCAGGGTTTACCATTGGGAGATAGAGGAGTGAGGGTCAGACAGAGGCAGAAAAAGTCGAACATAGTGGTTGTGACAGAGTGAGAGACAGGGATAGAACTGAGAGAGAAGAGTGTGACAGTGTGAGATAGTGCCACATCTAGTTTTTGAGAAACTGTTCTGAACATATTTAAAACTTGTTTGTTCTTCAATAAACTTTAATCTTCGTTGTTGACTTTACAACCTGACTGAGACTCAGTATTTCACCAGAAGAAACCTGGTTGGTGGCAGCGGAAGAATAAAGCAGGGGTGTACAGGTCAATAGTCCGTGAAATGACCAGGGGTTCTGTACGAACGCCACAGGCTGCTTTATCCCATGACAGATAGTATTTCTCTGGGGCAGCCCATTCCCTTCTGAATCATTAGATTGCTGTGCCTATTCTCATTGCTTTTTACCCCATCTCACTTCCCTGACACTACTGGCAACAAGATGGTCACTTGCCTGGCTGTGCGCTCTGTATTCCCTTCCCCATGGGGACTGCAATTTACACCTATCATTAGAAAGATGATCTATGATCCGTGAAGCAGCTTTTATACTTAACGAAGATGCTGTTGATTCCTTGGATGTCCATATCCCAGTGACAGCTCAGAGAAGTAAAATAGTTAAAACATTTCTCTCCTAGTCATGTTAAATTCAAAATCTTTGTAACACCATTGTTTGCATTGAATTGAATTTGAATTGGCATCAGGTACAGAGGTTTAGATCCAAGATTAAGTTTTAGGAAATGTGATACTGACTCATAATTTCCCTTCCTCTTTGCATATGTTGAGTATGAGCTAGTCAAAATTAGTACTCTTAAGTCCCAGGAATCACACTGGGCATGCTTTAGGTATGTGTTGTGTAGTACAATCCAGGTTTGCTCAGAAGTGCATCCTACTGTGTACAATGAAGCTTACTAGCAGTTGATTGTGCATAGGATAGCAGCCTAACTCTCTCTAGACGGTGGCCCTTTCCTTGTTGCCTTTTTCTGAACACCCCTTTCACCTTAAAAAGGTGATCGGAATCAAGGCCAGTCCAGTGCTGAGTTTTTAAAATTTCCTTTTGGCCAATTCACTCTGAGATGTCATTGGCCTTCCTTTCTGCTGCACCATGCCCCTCTCTAAAGTTCAGCTTGTGATTCATTGCAGCTTCTAACTCCTTGACAGGCCTAATTCCCCATTTTATTGTATGCATTTGCTGGATGTGATCTCTTGCACTTGTCCACTTTATAGTTCTCAGATGATTACTCTAATTTATCAAGGTCACTTTGATGAAATTTTTGGTTTTCATAGTTCCTATCGTCCTTCCTAGCTTTGCATCATTAAAAAATTGGAATCAAATATTCTTCACTTCTTCGTTTGAGTATGCATTAGAAAGGTAGGATGGCATCAGATACAGAACAGCCTCCTTGTCAGTTTAGCATTCACTTATAACTATGGGCTCAAGCCAGCCAAAATTAAGCACTGCTAAGCCCCATTGATTTCAATGTGAGAATTAACCACTATCGCCCTTTAAAACCAATAAGACCTAGAAATATTAGATTTTAGTTCAACTGCATGTGACTTTTGGAATATGACCCATTTCTAACATTTGTGGATCATTTTTCACCACTGTTCAATTCAAGGTGCTATTCTTGATCACTGAAGAACTCATGGAATAAGAGGAGAGGCCTTGTTATGACCAGGAACTGATTAAGGAACAGGAATTAGAGAGAGGGACAAATATCTCAATGGAGGGATGTGGAAGATGGAGTCCCTCAAGAATCAATATTGGGACTTGTGCTTTGTAACTTGTTCATAACCACTCCAGAAGTTAGGGGAGAGGAGCAAGGTAGCCAGGTTTCTTGATGATACCAAATTGTTCAAGATGGTTAAAGCAAAATAAATAATAATAATAATCCTCCAGAAGGATCACTCCAAACTGAGTGTATAGGCAGTAAAATGGAAAATGTAGTTCAATGTAAACACGTGTACACATTGGACAAAAGTTTATGTATGCACTCATAGGGTGTGAACTGGTGGTAAATGACCAGAAATGAGTCCTTGGGGTAGGTAGTAGGGGGTAGTTCAGTGAAGATGTTGTCAGGGAATCAGGAGCAGGAGCACTGGGGAGAGAGGATTGGGAGAGCGAAGGGGAAGAATCTGAGGGCAGCGTAGGGGAGTATGACAGTGGCCCGAGAGATTCCATGAGCTTCTCCAGCGAATCAGAAGATTCCCAGAAGGGGGCGCCGATGGTCAGGGCAAGGGGGGTCCCAGGGGGGACGCACCAGAAACAAGGAGCCAGAGGGGAACCCCAAAGCAGCAGTGGAGGATCGGGACCAGTTTCCCCACCAGAGCATAGTGGGGGGGAGGAGTCACATGTGTCAGGGCCAGCGTCTCCTCCAGAGAGGGAGTCAGGGCTGACCACGCCTCCATCGGAGAGTGGGGGAACGGAAGGGAGGTCAGTTGCAGCTAGCCCCCCCGAAGGGGGAAGCAGTGGCAGCAGCAGTGAAACGGTCAGGAGGAAAGCTGCTGGCTGGGCGCGCGCGCCAAGTTCAAATGTGCAGGCGCGCGGAACAGCAGGAGACCCGGATGGGGAACCAGCTCCTAAAGCCCGCCGGAGGGAGGGAGAAGGCTCAGGGGAATCAGCGGGAGAAGAGGCTAGAAAGGGCGGAACCCCGGCGGGCAGGCGGACCCAGAGGAGGAAGGAGCAGCGGAGAAGGTGGAGCAAGGCTAGGATCTTAAATTGGTGTCAGGGGGGAGGAGACTCAGACGGAGCATCAGTGGTCTGACACTTTAGACGTGGGGCTGCGCGCTGCGGCTCTGGAAGTGAAACTGAACTTCAATAAAGACTTTTATACTTAACAACGAAGCAGCGTTGGTCCTTTGTGAGCTGGGACCTAGGGCAGCCCTGACAGTATGCTCCGTCTCCTATAAAAACCTCGCAGCGTGAGTTGGTGCAGCGAGGGGCAAGACTTGGTGTTTTGCGAGCTCACGAAGATAGGCAAAGATGACTACAGAGAGCCAGGTGAAAGAACTGCAAGAAGCAGTCACGACGCTTTACACAGAAGTAGCTGCATCCAGGAAAAGAGAAGAAGAAGCAGTAGCGCTCTGCCGGGATCTGCAGGCCAGGTGGGACCGTTGGGGCAAAGAGGGGCTGCCAGGACCCAAACCGGAGGGAGTTGGCCTCGGGAAGAGGGGGGGCAGCCTAGTAGCCCACTTTGATGGGAACCTGCAGCAATACCCTAACTTCAGAGCTGATGTGGTTTACGCGCTCAATTTGCTTCGGAAAGACTTTAGAGATGAGGAAGAGAAGGTGGGCTTCATAATCACTCATTTGCATGGGGAAGCAAAAGCGTGGCTGCGGAATTTGTGGCGCGAAAAAGACCCCGCCCTCAAAGATTCCGATGCATTTATCAAAGCTATGGACGCTTGCTTTAAATCTACGGTAGATGTAGATATTGCTCGGAGGGAAATGCATGGACTACAGCAAGGGAAAGCGACGGTGAGGCAATATCACTCGCGCTTTTTTGCCTTACTGAACGTGCTGGGCTGGGAGAAGGACTCTATTGCTGTCAGAGACCTGTTCTGGGAGGGGCTAAGTGGAGAGGTGAAAGATGAGCTGGCAAGAGGGGAACGACCCCAAAGTACCCAAGAAGTTGCCCAAAGAGCGTTGGCAATTGGTGTGCGCCTGGAAGGACGCCCTTGGAGCAGGGAGGAAGGACGTAAGGCAAGCACCCCAGCCAGGACAACCCCTTTCTTTCCCAGAGAGGCGGGGCGGGCGCTGTCCATGCCTCCTTTGGGAAGGGGAGAAGAGCCGATGGAGATTGGTGGGGCCAGGGCTCAGACTGCCAGCAGAGCCCAAACACCGGGAGCAGTCAAGGGGAAGGCTCCTAGAGGGACCAGGAAGTGTTACATCTGCGACAGTGCACAGCACATGGCCAAAGAGTGTCCCCAGAGGCTCCAGAAGCACACTGCAGCCTCAGCAACAGTAAAGGGAACAGGTGAGCAGCCGAAACAGCTGCAGGGGGAAGAAGAAGCCTGGTTGGAAACAGAGCCACTGGGGCCCAACCAGGCAAGTCAGTGAAGCAGTCCCCAGAGATTTTACAGCCCACAGACCCCCTCCCACCCAAACCAGTGGTGCAACTCACCGCATCGCTCCAGTTGCCCAATGGGCACACCATGCAAGTACCAATAACCATTGACTCTGGGAGCAACGCAGACTTTATTGGAGTGGACTTTATCAAGCAACATCGCATAGCACTCATGCCAGCCACGATGCCCCTAAACGTCGTCACGGTCGATGGCAGGAAGCTACTGGGAGGAGAGGTGGTACAGCAAACACCACCAATGGTGATGCAAATTGGAAACCACCGCGAAGTCATCAGCTTCAACGTCACCCACCTGTCGGACACGCCCATAGTGTTGGGTATGAGTTGGCTGGATAGGCACAGCCCGGCATTGGCATGGTACCAGCGGCAGTTGACCTTCTGCTCCTCCTACTGCGCAGAACACTGCATCCAGACCCGCCAGGAGGAGGAGGGGCAAGAGGATGAACCGCAGCTACACCTAGGCATGGTGCAAGCGGTACCCAACAAGTACAAGGAGTTTTTGGAGGTCTTCTGCGAGAGGGAAGCGGATAAGCTGCCTCCCCACAGGCCTTACGACTGCAAGATTGACCTCCTGCCGGGAGCGACGCTGCCGACTGGGAAACTGTATTCCATGTCTGAAGATGAACTGCAGGAACTCAGGGAGTTCATAGATCACAACTTGCAGCGGGGGTTCATCCAAGAATCTAAAGCAGTGGGGGGCAGTCCCGTGTTTTTCGTGAAGAAGAAGGACACGCCCCAACGGAGACTCATAGTTGATTATAGGACCATAAATTCCAAAACAAAGCCCGCAGCATTCCCCATGCCCAAGATCGACGACCTGCTCGCGACGGTGAGGAAGGGACGGATCTTCACCAAGTTGGATCTACGAGGGGCGTACAACCTTATACGCATGCGGGAGGGCGATGAGTGGAAGACAGCCATGTTTACACCTTTAGGCACCTATGAATATCGCGTAATGCCTTTTGGTCTGCAAAATGGCTCCCATACCTTCCAAGCTTTCATGCATCACGTGTTAGCGGGACTCCTTTACAAGAAGTGCGTCTGCTTCCTGGACGACATCCTGATCTTCTCGGAATCGCAGGAGGCTCACGAGAGGGACGTCAAGGAGGTCCTGCAGAGGCTACGGGAGCACAGACTTTACGCCAAATTAGAGAAGTGCCAGTTCGACATGACGGAGGTGGATTTTCTGGGCTACAAGCTGTCCGACAAGGGACTCGCCATGGACAGCGCCAAGGTCCGCGCGGTGTTGGACTGGAAGAGCCCGCGCAATCGGAAGGAGGTCCAGAAGTTCGTCGGCTTCGCCAACTTTTATCGCAAGTTCATCAAAGGGTTCGCGAAGGAGACGGCGGCCATCACGGACACCCTCAGCTCCAAGAAGAAGAAGTTCACCTGGACGGACCAGGCGGAGCAGTCCTTTCGGAGACTCAAGCGTCTCTTCGCGTCCGAAGAACAGCTGCTACATGTAAACCCCAGCAGACCAATGAGGGTTGAGACGGACGCCTCAGACAGAGCGGTGGGGGCCGTCCTGTTGCAGCCAGATCCGCAAGGGGAATGGAGGCCGTGCGCATTCTACTCCAGGAAACTCAGCAAGGCGGAACAGAACTACACCATCTGGGACAGGGAGTTGCTGGCCATTCATGCAGCTTTCAAGGCGTGGCGGCACTTCCTCGTTGGAGCCAGACACACAGTGCAAGTCCGCACGGACCATAAGAACCTGGAGTACTGGCGCACGGCGCGGTTCCTGAACCAGAGACACATCCGCTGGGCGGAGTTCTTTGCGGATTTCGATTTCCGAATAGAATACATCCCGGGAGACAACAACGTCATGGCGGATGCACTATCCAGGAAGCCGCAGTATCTCGAGGAAGCGGCGCCGGTGGCGGCCAAGCACATTTTCGCACCGAAAGCGTGGGCGTGCGCTTCAGCTGCCGTGGACCTGGACGCGGTGCGTCGAGCGCTGCAGACGGATTCGTTCGCACAATCCAAGATGGAGGAGGTGCGAAAAGGCACAGCGAAGGACGACGAGTTCCAGATACGAGACGGACTGCTCATCCGCAAAGGGGCTCTCTACGTGCCCGGAGACGACCTCCGCGCGAAAGTCTTGCAGCAGCTACACGACGCGCCCAGCGCTGGGCACTTCGGCAAGGACAAAACGGCGGAATTAGTAACCAGAGACTTTTGGTGGCCCAAGGTGAGGGGAGAAGTCGCGGATTACGTCTCCAGGTGTGACACCTGCCAAAGGGCCAAGCCAGTACACAGGAAGCCGGCGGGTCTACTAGAACCCCTACAGACGCCGCTCGAACCGTGGGAGAGAGTGGCCCTGGACTTTGTCACAGATCTGCCCAGCTCGCGAGGCAAAACAGCGGTGCTCGTGGTCGTAGACATGTTCACCAAGATGGCGCACTTTATTCCGTGCGCGAAGGTGGCCACAGCGGAACAGACCGCCAAGCTGTTCATAGACCACGTGTTCAAAGCTCACGGCTTGCCGCGGTCCATCCTGTCCGACCGGGGTCGCCAATTCGTCTCGAGCTTCTGGCAGAAGCTGCTGGGCATCCTGAACGTCAAGATCAACTTAGCGTCGGCACGACACCCGCAGACCAACGGACAAGCGGAGAGGGTCAACGCCATCATGCAGCAGTACCTGCGATGCTACGCCAATCAACAACCCTCGACCTGGGTGGACTACCTACCGCTGGCCGAGTTTGCCTACAACAACACGAAGCACGGGTCTACGGGAGTGACACCGTTCTTCGCCAATAATGGGCGGCATCCCAGAACTTTCCCGGGGTTAGAGACGAAGGGGGAGGGGGAGCCAAGGGGAGCAGAGCACTTAGCAGCAGAGTTACAGGAGGTCCACGAGCAACTCCGAAGGCAATTGGAACTGGCGAAACACGCCTACAAAATGCAGGCAGACAAGCACAGGAGGGTCGGGGAGGACATCCAGGTGGGGGACTGGGTCTGGTTAGCAGCCCAGGCAGTGCCGGCTAGGACGCTAGCTAAGAGGAAGCTCAAGCACAAGCAGCTGGGACCTTACCAGGTCGCGGCACAAATCAATCCAGTGGCCTTCCGGTTGACACTCCCGGAGGGCTCCAGAATGCACCCAGTCTTTCATAGGTCAGTGCTCACACCCTACAGGGAACCCCACAGGTTTCAGGCGACAGGGAACGTGCCAGACACACTTAGTGAATCTCCGAAGAGGGAGGGGTCACGGAGGGCGACGCCACTCAACGAGGTCACAGAGATTTTGGACTCGAGGTGAGGGGAAGAGGGGGTGGAATACCTCCTCGCCAGGGAAGGTACCCCAGCCAGTGCCAACAGGTGGGTACCGTGCTATGCCGTGGAGGAGCACTATCTTAAAGACGAGTTCCATGCACTCTTCCCACACAGACCTATGCCGGCAGAGTTTTTCGACGACTGGCTCTTCACACCCACACTGTCAGCCAGTACGTTCCAGGGTTTTTCATCAGCTGAAGAGATGACGCCGGACACTAGCTCCTCGGAGGGGTCTCTCTCGGGGTTTGCCACTGACCGCTCCTATTGGTGGGACACTCAACCGGAGGTGGGGTGGCGCAGTGAGCTGCTGCGGGGACCTTTGCAAGCAGTCTCACCAGAGGTACCCGGGGGAGGGGAGGACATGGACGTGTTGGGGGAGGATCCTGGATTCGAGCACATCAGCAGAGAGATGGAAGCAGAGGAAATCGACGTCGACGAGCCCGTTGCGGTTGGGCCGGATCCAGTGGACCGGCTACACACCAGGGGGGAAGAATGGTATCCCGCACTCACACCCACAGGACTGGAGCACCCGGAACCCACACCCGAAGAGGGGGAGGGGGGAAGGGGGGGCTTCGAGGGGGGGATGGATGTCAGGGAATCAGGAGCAGGAGCACTGGGGAGAGAGGATTGGGAGAGCGAAGGGGAAGAATCTGAGGGCAGCGTAGGGGAGTATGACAGTGGCCCGAGAGATTCCATGAGCTTCTCCAGCGAATCAGAAGATTCCCAGAAGGGGGCGCCGATGGTCAGGGCAAGGGGGGTCCCAGGGGGGACGCACCAGAAACAAGGAGCCAGAGGGGAACCCCAAAGCAGCAGTGGAGGATCGGGACCAGTTTCCCCACCAGAGCATAGTGGGGGGGAGGAGTCACATGTGTCAGGGCCAGCGTCTCCTCCAGAGAGGGAGTCAGGGCTGACCACGCCTCCATCGGAGAGTGGGGGAACGGAAGGGAGGTCAGTTGCAGCTAGCCCCCCCGAAGGGGGAAGCAGTGGCAGCAGCAGTGAAACGGTCAGGAGGAAAGCTGCTGGCTGGGCGCGCGCGCCAAGTTCAAATGTGCAGGCGCGCGGAACAGCAGGAGACCCGGATGGGGAACCAGCTCCTAAAGCCCGCCGGAGGGAGGGAGAAGGCTCAGGGGAATCAGCGGGAGAAGAGGCTAGAAAGGGCGGAACCCCGGCGGGCAGGCGGACCCAGAGGAGGAAGGAGCAGCGGAGAAGGTGGAGCAAGGCTAGGATCTTAAATTGGTGTCAGGGGGGAGGAGACTCAGACGGAGCATCAGTGGTCTGACACTTTAGACGTGGGGCTGCGCGCTGCGGCTCTGGAAGTGAAACTGAACTTCAATAAAGACTTTTATACTTAACAACGAAGCAGCGTTGGTCCTTTGTGAGCTGGGACCTAGGGCAGCCCTGACAGATGTTTACCCAGTGTACAGCAACTATGAAAAAGGTGAATTCCATCTTAGGGATTATTACAAAATATCCTGAAAACAAAACTGCCAATATCATAATATTGTAATACAAATCTGTGTAGAGAGCACACTTGGAATTCTGTGTATAGTTCTGGTCACTTAACTGCAAAAAGGAAATCACAGAGCTGGAAAATTATCAAGGGGTTGGGACATCTGCCCTTTGAAGAAAGGTTGCAACATCTGGGGCTGTTTAGAAAATAAAGAGGAGTAAGGTCTCCACCCCCATTGTTCAGCCCGGACACTGAGGTCTAGTTTCAAGGGCCTTCTGGTGGTTCCCTCACTGTGAGAAGTGAGGTTACAGGGAACCAGGCCGAGGGCCTTCTCGTTAGTGGTGCCAGCCCTGTGGAATGCCCTCCCATCAGATGTCAAGGAAATAAACAACTATCTGACTTTTAGAAGACATCTGAAAGCAGCCCTGTTGAGGGAAGTTTTTAATGTCTGGTGTTTTATGGCGTTTTTAATATTCTGTTGGGAGCCGCCCAGAGTGGCTGGGGACATCCAGCCAGATGGGCAGGGTATAAATAAATTATTTTTATTATTATTAGGTGGGGTATGAAAGAGAAATACAAAATTATGCACAAGGTGGAGAAAATCTGTCTCAGAATTATACAACTTAGGGCCACCCAGTAAAGCTGAATGTTGGAAGATTCAGAAAAGACAAAAGAAAGTCCTTTATTCATACAGCACATAGCAGCAAATCTATGGAATCTGGTCTGACATAGTGATGGCCACCAACTTGCATGGCTTTAAAATAGGATTGGTCAGCTCATGGAAAGTAAAGGCTTTTAGTAGCTACTTGACACGGTGGGCATATTCTCACTCCTCTATCAGTATACAAGTTGCTGGGAATCACAAGTGGAGAGTGTGCTGCTATAATCAGGTCCTTTGAGAAGTCTCCCCATAGGTATTTGGCTGGTCACAGTGAAAACATAATGTTGGACTAGAAGGCTCTTTGGGCTGATCCAGCAGGATTTTTCTTTTGTTCACGGGTCAGAGTATCTAAATAATGAAATAGTACATACTTTCTCCATGTATCAGGGACCTAACACACACACAACTCTACACAATTAGAAACCTGAGTGAAGAGGTAAGTTTTTAACTGGAGCCAAAATTCAACCAAATTTAGGTTTCAGCAGTATTTCAAGAGGAAAGGCATTCCACAGCTGCAGAACCACCACTGTGAAGGCCCTCTCATGAGTCATAGTACTGGGGACCTTGCACGGTGATGGCTTAGCAAGTAGGACTATCCTGGGAGATCTAGGAGTCTGTAATGGATCTTAAGTCATTTAAGGCTTTAGAAGTCAATGCTAAAACATTGAACTAGGTCTTGGTAGTGTAGAGTACGCCTATTGTGAATGAAATTCAGCTCAACATGTCAGCATACCAGTCAAAAAGCCACAGTTCTACAATGGAACAGGTGCTGCAGTATGAAAGCATCATTATGAAATGGAACAGAAGTTCAGACATTATAATAAAGAAAACTAATGCAATATTCCCCACATTTGCACTCATTCCATGCAACCCCATCCAATTCTGAGATACAGGAACTATACCCACAAAACCTCTGTCTTCCCAGGATTCAATTTGAGTTTGTTAGCCCTCATTCAGCCCAGTATTTGTATGTCCAGACATTATTTCTGTGTCTAATGTGGCATCGTGATGGGAAAGACGGTGAGCAATTGAACTGGGACATACCTGTCTGCCTGCATTTAAAAGTCCTCAAAGTACAGTGGGGTGAACAGGCTATTGAAACCAGTTCCGTTATTTGTCCCAGACGTCCCAAGCTTTGCCTTCATATTCAGAACTACCTTTATATCTGAGAACAAACTGTTTCAACAGTGCTGTGGAAATGCTTAGATCTCTTAAATACAAAGTTGCTAATTTGGATGGATCACTTGGAGGCCTAGCTTTGATAATGGCAGAGGTTTCATCAGAGCAATTTCTTGTCTGGTTGGAACAGGTTCATTAAGCTAAAAACACACTCAAATCAGGCATCTGCTTAACAAATGCTCATGGCAAAACTAATTAGATTTGCCAGGTTAGTGTGAATCAACAGAAGTCCTGTGAGATTCAAGCAATATTATTTCTTCTGAAATAAGGCAGGGTAGTTTTGCAGGCAAATTAACATGTATTCATTGTTAGATGGGTTCAGCAAAAATATTTTTGAATAATTTGTTTATGTATCTTCAACAATTAGGCACGTCTTATAACAAGAAGTGTTGAAACCTTCTGCAGGTGTAATATGCTCCACTCCTTTTGAATTACTCTAATTTCTGACTTAGATTTCAAATTTGCACTGTCTCTATAGTAACAAGGTATCCTTTCTGAGTGGAGCATCGATTTGAACCCAAATAGCAAACTGAACACTCTAGATAATATCATGCTTAAGTCCAATTGTGGCCAGGACTGGCTCAAAATATTTTTCTGCCTGAGGCAAAAGGCAAGAGCTCCCCCTCCACAATTCCACTTGGAGAAGTCCTCTGCCACCTCTGAGGGAAGCAGGTGGTACAAGACAGGTTGTGTGACATGCACAGTTCTATCCTCCAATAGAAGAATGCCTGGCGAACTCAGGAAGAATGTCCAGCAGGTCACTGCTGCCTGCCACCCAACACCTGCTGCTTGAGGCAATCACCTCACTCTATTGGTAGGGCTGGGCTTGATCATGAGGCTTATATCAAGCACAAGCAACTTGTTCTACTGATGTCAATGGGACTTAGTCAATTTTCTCTGGGTTGAAGCCTTTGCCTACATCAAGGATGAGGAACCTCTGGCTCTCCAGATGTTGCTGGACTTCCACTTCCAGCAACCCAAAGCAGCATGACCAGTGTTCAGGGATGATTGAAGTTGTAGTCCAGCAACATTTGGAGGGCCAAAGGTTCCTCATCCCTGATCTACATCATAGTGGCTCTGCAGTGACAGGAAGTTGGTATTGTATGTTAACCAGCTGTGGACACAATTGGTTGTTACTCTCTTACAAATGGGACTTTAAAATTTGTTGAATTACAGAAAGGAATACAGTTCTATTTTATGCTCTGCAAATATTTTATGCAAATCTTTTGTTCTCCCCCTCTTGTTCCATGCTGTCCAGTTTTGGTGAGCCTTCCTAGTCTTTTGTGATTATTCTCACATGAATACTTCTGCACCCCTTAACTCATACTTGTTCTATATTTTGCGGTATGACAGGATTTTTTTTGCATTCATTAGGACAGTACTTTGTTTGTTCCTGTCCTTTGTGGATGTATTTTACTTTTGTTTACTGCTCTGTCCTTTGATTTTCATGTCATCTTTATTGTAGCCCCCTTTTTTGCTGCTGATCTTTTCCCTACTGATTTATCCTTCCATTATAATGGTTTTTCTTCATGTTCTCTCCCATCTATCTACTGTAGTCAGCCAGAGAGCACATCTTTCTACCGCAGTGTTTTATTCTTCTGATCAGCAGATCGCCTTTGTGCTCTGCTTCACTGCTGATTTACACTCTTCTGTTACGAGCCAGGTTATGTAGTAGCCGCCCTTCTCTTTATAGGTTAGACAATTTTTGTGGTGGCCAATTGTTCTGTTTACTCTTCGTTTAAAGACTGCAACCAGAAGACAAGCTTTTTGAAAAAATAAAAAAGCAGCAACAACCAATGTTGAAATAAGATCCTAATTATCAGTTTCATTCAATATTATTTTAACTTGGAAGGCTGTTGGCATAAAAATACTTCTCAAACTGATATGAAATGATTTAGAAAACAAGGATGTCTACATCCTTTGATTGATTAGCTGTCTGGCCTTTAATTCAATCATTAGAAACAAAGGTAAATACCACAGAATGCCACCGTTGGTGAAAGTCTGAAAATATTTGATTAAAAAAGTAATTGACCTAAACATATACGGAATTTATTTAGGGGGTGGGGATAATTTTAAGCAACTCACCTACTCTAGGGATGTACTCATCCTAGATGTTTGACAAAGGATGTGGTTATATCCTAAGGAAGGTGCTACTAGTTGTAAAGAGAATTAAGACTTCCAACATCTTCTTGTGTTTGCTGTTCCTGGGTAGAGATTACCTTTATGTCACAAGCACTTTGAGTCTTCAGTGGCAACCCACAGAATGTCTGTAAGAGATACTGTCTGCATACACACCATACCCTGAAGGCAAATTTAAAGCACATGGCTTTCCTCAAAGAATAATGGGAACGGCAGTTGGGTGCTGGGAATTGGAGGTCTGTGCAAAGCCAGATCTGGCCAAAGGTTGGAGCAGCAGGAAGACCAGCAAGAAGAGCCTGGAAACCTCCTTGCACTAACAGACCAGAGAGGGTCCACTAGTATACCCCTCCCCCTCCCCTCCCCCTACACAGATCAGGCAGCTCTGGGCACCAGGGAGACTATGCTTTTGTCGTTTCTTGTTGGCCATGAACAAATTCATCTTGCTTCCTGGTTCTCAGCCTTTGTTTTGCCCTGTCCTGGACACAGTTTATCAGGAGCTGAGTGTGACATGGTCATGATGCTTCTCTCACTTTTAAGGACAACATAAATGAGGCTGGAGATGCCACTTATTTTATTGGCAGTGCTGCAAAATATATTTCTCATCGATTTCATCTGTTTCTCCCCAAAGTACACATTTCCTCTCAAAATAGGCATTTTCAAATGTGTTTTGATATACTTTTTTGTCAAGAACTGCTCCGGAACAGTTGGGAAATGTGAAGGCTGCTAGATCACCAAGTTCCAGTATGCACACTAGTCCAAGAGATACAGATCAGGTCAATTTGTACTGGGATTTGCAAAGATTGAATTCCTCAAGCATCTTTAATTGTAACTCATTTTGGTGGGGAGAGCTCAGCTTTTCAATTGCAACCTATGTCCCTAGGCTTTCCTTTTCCCTTTTCTGATTGTTTGAAGTTCTCCATTGGTTGGCAACTGCCACAAGCAGAGGACCAGTGGTTGCCTTAAGCAGAGCAGTTCAATGGATCATCCTATATTCTGATATCGCTAATAAGCATCCATCTAGAATGGACAACTCCAATTAAAAGCTGGTTGTTTCAAAACTACAGTTTGCAGTTTATGAGTCAATTACCTTTTCGTAAATCAAATGAATGCCTTTAACCATATTAGAAAAATATTCTGAAATGGTGTTCCAGTCTTGTTTACGCTTTCATTTTAGATTGAAAGATGTTCTGAAATAAACTACCTCCCAGGAATAAATTCACAAGGGCAGCTGATAGCATGTTTCCACAAGTTTCTTTAAAAAAATAAACTAAACCAATCAACCAAAAAAGAAACATTTAAGGAAGGCTGTAATTAACCACAAGGGAAACATTTTATTATACGTTTTATTTTATTTTTATTTGAGAGTGGCATTCGTGAAAGGTATATGATTATTATACTGTGGTTATAAATGCTTAGCTGACAAAGTTAACTGGGATGATAAGCTCATATAAAATGATAAGGGAGGAAATGATTGAATGGAATACATCTATTTATCTATGAACTAGGTATAACAGATTTAAGGTTAGACTGTTCATTGCTATAAAGGAAATTAATCTAAATTTATTTCCATTTTTTATAAGCAAACACAATTATTTAAATATTTGATATAAGATTTTAGAAGTAATTCCTATCTGTAATGGATTTACCTCTAATAGATAATAGATTTACATTTACATTTTAAAGAGAAAATGAAATATAATCTTAAGGGTCTTGTATTATCATAGGAACATTGAATAGTTTATATAATAGGATGTATTGCACTAAACAATATACTTAATAATGTTCGTATATAATCATTTAGAGTTTGTATGGCACATGTATTGCCTATATTCATTAAATAAATAAAAATGTTTAGCTTAGGTTTAGCTCATTATTGGGCATAAAATAAAAGGTAAGCTTGGACACAATAGGAGACAACAGAGAAAACTGTATAATTGATATGACAGCTAGAAACTACTGACCACATACTCATTTGTAATGATTATCATAATGAAGGAATAACTATTATAACTAAAAGTATCAGAAAATGAAATCACCCTTGTTCAACCACATTTGACAGTTTGGAAATTTGTTTTTAGGGAAAAGGATAATGAAGTCCTTATATTTGATGGTGAGTTTGCTAGAGAATGCACTGACCATCCAAAAGTTAAGGGAAGAGTAAAAGGATGTTTAGATATTTATCATCATGAGGGTGATGGATGACATCTTTCAGCCACTAGTAATGGGATTTTAAAAATTCAGATAGGAGGGAATTCATACTTATTTTAGATAAACTATCATTCATCCAAAAAAGGAGTGGGTGATTTATTCTGCATAAATATATGAGCTGGATGGACTCAGTTTACATATATTATTTACATATAAATGGCATAATTTGCATGAATTTGGGAACATGTTTGCATTTGGTGGGCAGGCCTTTCTTCTCTGTTTCTCAGGGAGATTAGAAGCAACAGTTCTGAGAAAGTTCTGGAAATCAGAGTTAATAAATATATTTATTTGTGCTTAATGTATAGGAACTTACAATGTTTGCTCACAAAACATGCAGTGCTGGATTACCAGATAGGCAGAATAGGCACAGGCCTATGGGCCTTACACCTTTTAGGGGCCCTGTGACAATATTGATTTGATCTTGAAAGAAAATTACAATCAAGTTTTCTTAGTTCAATGTTATCTGACTAGAGTGCACACATGAGCCCCCCCCCCCAGATTTTGACTGCCTAAGGGCCTCCACAAGATTTAATTCAGCACTGAAAACATGTCCCAACAGAACCAAAGAGCATTTGTTGCACCAAATATGGAAACATCATATAAAGTTTCATCAACAAATCTTTTTCTGTTGCAGACCCCGGCACCTCAAATTTCAGTGGTGCCCTGTGCAATGCCCAAATCCATCACCCTCTTGCCTCCTGTTGGATGTCATAGTTGCGGCACCTGCTGTGGAGCCCCAAAAGCTCCATGCCTGGTACCACCAAACCAGTCATGCTCCCACAGATCCACCTCTGTCTTTTGGTTAGCATGGCTGGCCAACCCACTTCCTTTGTAATTACGGTTCAACAGCCGCATGTTGTAATGACCCTGGAGTAAACTTGTTATTGTGTGTGTGTGTGTGAGTGAGAGAGAGAGAGAGAGAGTTAACCTGTAACGCTTGCAGTCCACTCCTCTTCAGGTAACATACTAGATGAGCTTTCTGTAACTTGGTGCCCTCTAGATCAGAGATTGCCAAAGTGTCTCCCCCTCCAACCACTTGAAAATTGTTGAGTGTTTTGATGGACTTTATGGTTTATCTGCCTGTTGTTTGGTAATCGTAAAGTGTTTTTTTTAATTACATGGAATTCAAATGTTAATACAAGAAAACACAATAAGAAATAATAGACGCATTAAAGAATAATAGAATCATAGTATTATAGAGCTGGAAGGGACCACAAGGGTTATCTACTTTCTTGTAACTTGAAGCCGTTGGTTTGGCTTCTACCCTCCAGAGCAGGAGAAAACAAGCTTGCTCCATCTACTATGTGATAGCCCTTTAGATATTTGAAGATGGCTATCACATCTCCTCTCAGTCTCCTCTTTTCCAGGCTAAGCAAATCCAACTCCCTCAACCATTTCTCATAAAGTTTGGTTTCCAGCCCCTTGATTATCTTGGTCACTTTCCTCTGCCCAGTGTTCCAGCTTGTCAATATCCTTCTTAAATTGTGGTGCCCAGAACTGGACACAGTACTCCAGGTGTCCTCTGACCAAGGCAAAATATAGTGGGACTATTACTTCCCTTGATCAGGACACTATACTTCTGTTGATACAGCCTAGATGTACTACTGGCAAGTCAGGTATCCACCGGCTTATATTTGTGCAGCTGGTTCTTCCTGCCTAAGTGTTGAATGTTACATTTGTCCTTATTGAAATTCATTTTGTTAGTTTTGGCCCAGTTTTCCAATCTGTTAAGGTCATCTTGAATCCCAACTCTGTCTTCTGCGGCATTAGTTACCCCTTCTGCGTTACCTGAAAATTTGATGAGCGTGCCCTCAGTTCCTTCATCCAAGTAGTTTATAAAGACATTGATCAACAATGGGCCCAGGACAGAACTCTGCCACAGTCCACTTGTCACTTTTTTCCAGGATGATGGCAAAGAACTATAAGTGAGCACTCATTGGGTATGGTTATTCAATCCCCAAAATTGCAGCTTCCGTGAAATCTTCAACAGCAACCCCAAGGAGAGTGCACTGCTATAATCCAATCAGGTTACCAGTATATGTACTACTGCAACCATGCTATTCCTGCCCAGGAATGGTCATAGCTGGATGGCCAACTAAAGCTGGTCAAAAACACTCCAGGCCACCAATAGTAATTGAGCCTCAAGTGGCAATGTTTAAGAGCACTCCCAGATTATTTATCTGCTCCTTCAAGGGAAGGACAATCCTATCCAGGGTTTACCTAATTTCTGGATCAGGCCCTATGCTGGCTAGCACCAGCTGTGAGAGCAGTTTGGGATCCAAGAGAATCCACGACAACTCAGCCCTGACTGTCCATACATTTGTTTGCCGGCAGGGAGGAGAGGCAATCCCAGATTGCACTGATAGTAGGCTTTGGTAATAGAGGGCAGAGAGATGCCTCAGTTCAATCCAACCTCTTGCCCATCAACCCATTTGGATTGTCATGTGCAGTTTGGCTCATAATGACATTCAGTTTTGTTGCATTGTCAGCATCGTTCAAATATTTAAAAATATGTTACCCACCACTGAAACCAAGGAAAATCCCCTTTTAATCACAAAATACCCTTGCTCAATAAATTATTTTAAGAAAGGACTTACAGGCTCCCATTAAAATTGATAGCAAACCTACACATTTATTTCATCCCCATTTTGCTGGCTAGTGACTACTGTGTGCTTTGCATATAGCTTTCAATACTATTGTGTGCTTTGCATATAGCTTTCCATACTAGAGGGCATACTTTCATTGTAGAGCGCTGAAGGATGTATTAATAGAAAAAAAGAAAAGAAAGAGATGCTAAATATGGAAGTTTAATACCACAAAATGCTTTTCTCAAAATTGCTATCCCTGGGTGCCATTTGGGAACAGTTCAACAGAAGAGCTGTTCCATTTGTCTGCTGCTTTTGAATTGTGTGTTAACTTGTGTGGAATGCAGGGAAATAATTTGTTCTCTTTAGCACTTTTCAATTTGGTGGGGAGAAAACCTGAATAGGGAATGATCTCAATGAGGTTAAGTAGAGCTGGCTGGTGCCCATTGGGTATGTTGGGGCAGAGGGCAGGCCAGCTAAAGTGGACAGAGCTATACACACAGAGACACACCCACACACCTTTATCACCCACACCCACACAACTACAGAGATACACTCAACACAAACTGTCACACATGAACAGGGAAGAGCAGGGTGTGGCATCTCCCGTTCAGCACTTGAGGGCTTCTGCCACCTGAGGCAGTGTCAAGGAGCTGTCAGGTAAGCACAGATCATTCATGGGGCAGGAAAGAACTTGAGACACAAAACGCAGTTAGCTTTTATTCAAAGAAAGTGACAACACAGCAGAGTTCCTCTGGCTCATCTCCTCTACTTGGAGATGTTGCTGAAACTGACCACTGTCTGATGTACATCCGATGAGAGTAGCATTCCCACTGTAGTGTATGCCATTTCCCCCATTATCTCTAGTAAAGCAAGAGCATAATGTTCCTTAATGTCTGAAATATGTTTTGACCCTGAGTGATACTTTCCCACCATGTGCTGCTTTCTTTTCCTTTCTCCCCCCCCCCCCCAATGTTTTCTTTTTATAAATAGTGGCTAAAGGGAATGCTACAGCGTTTTAAAAGCCTTTTAAAGTTTGATGTTGGCCAAACGTATCATTTCTTCTCCCCGTTAGTGGTGTATCTTATCATTGATCAGGTTAATATTTTATGGACCAAACCTCCGGTTACGTAAAAGCATCTAAATGGGGAATTCTGACTCATTTAGGTTTCTTTAGCTATAAAAGATACCTCTTTATTTCACCCCAAGGTACCCTGTGATCTGCGCATCTCTCTCTTTCAAGATAGATGTGTCTGGTAGGGTGAGGGGAACCATTAGCTATATGCTCACCAGGCTAAGTCCTGCTCCATTGACTGCTCTGTTCTCTCATCGGTGGAGTTGTGATCTGATAGAAGAATTCCCTCTAAGCCCTTATCCAAGCCATTCAGGCTCTGGAGAAGTCAGCATGCAGTCCAGCTTCTTTTCTCCTTCTTGACTTGCCTGGTTCAGTCTCCTGGGGGTGATAGCTGTCTTTCCACCTAGTCATTCTTTTTGAAGGGTTTCCTGGTCAGAAGCATTACTCCAGGGCCATAAATAGGTACACCCTCCCAGTACTGTCCTTTATGTATATTCCGGTCATTTGATTTGTGGCATCCACCACAAACATGCCACCTCGGGATGAACTTTTGGCTTCTGTAAGGCTGCTCACCAGTGGCAAGTGTTGACCTGCCATACCTTTCTCCAGGTTGGATTATCAAGACTTCCTGACTGGCAACTTGTAAATAAAACAGGCTGACCAAATCCTGATAAAGATGTAAAAATGAAAAACATTTACAGGCACTCCAATCCACCAGGTTTGGGTTATATACTCTGTTGGGGTTCTTGCATCTCTGTACATGCCAGCTAGACTGACCAACCAAAATGTCTCTGTATAGAAGGTATGGTGTAAATCAGCTGACAACCAATCATCTTGTGACCATGTTTGCATCTTCACAATCCACAAAGTGTACAACTTCACTCCAGCTGTCGGCACTCTTAGAAAATGCTGCTTTGCATGGCTGTAATTAGGGCGCAGTTACAAAAATATCTCTCTCAAGAAAATAACGAAAACTAAATACTCCTGTGACATTGAAGAAATTTGCAATATTGCTCAGTTTAACAGAATATGGACAGACATGAGTTTGAGGATCATCTTGTCTGTCTCTTAGTGCAGACCCATTTCATTGAGCCTGAGCTTCCGCAGCCGCTGGCTGCCATTGGCAAGACTGGCAGTGCCAGCAGCAGATATGTTCTATGTTTATGATAATATTTTATTCTCTTGTTAATTGTGCTGTTTTAAATGTGTTTTCTCTTGAAATGTTGACTTTGCTGCATCAAATGTGCACTCTGTTGCTGACCCCCTTTTGTCATGTTTTCTTTTGAAGTCTTTAAGATAATATCTTAGCACAGAATCACCATGGTTTGTGCACATTCTCCATTGATCCCACAAGTGCTGCAGCATATGCGCAATACAGCTTTAAGATAATATGAGTCAGAGGTAATTGTTAAATACTAGGAAGGAAAGTGTTAACCAAAGAGTTTGCCAAGTTTCCACTGCTCTTGCCTTAGGTTAATTGGATTTTCATTTTGTGGATTTCATTTTCATTTTCTGTGGGTTCTTCTTAAACAACAATGTAATTATGATATAACAAGTCTAAGGTAGCTGGCTCTAACTGATCTTCCAATAAATTCAATGACAGATGAGGTGATTAGACAGCACACAATTACTTTAAAATGATATTTCTAATGTAGCTGTACTGTGTATACAAGGGGGGGGGAGTAAACAAAACTAATGTACTTTGAAGGAATCCTAATTGTGACTTGTCAATTTTATTTCCCAGGGGGTATTTTTTAAATAATACCTTTAGATGCCAGTCTTTAAATGTAGACTTCTGTTTTCCTATCATGAAACAATTACGCTGAAGTGAGACTGGAAAACATAATTGCAGTAGGTTGTTCATCACTACTTTTGTGATTGTTGAGTGATATGCTTAAAATCTGCTTGTTTGAGTAACAAACTGAATTTTTTTATCAGTTTAATTGTGTAACTGTAATGAGTTATGCAGCACAGTAACATTGAAGTGAAAGCCAGTTTTGCTGCAGACAATTCTGCTAGACTCTAGGAGGGCTTCTGTTGGCATAGGGAGTCAGAGTTCAATGTATTTGCCTTAGATATTATACAGTATATGATCAAGCCAGTGCTATTTTCTAGGAAAAGAGGTACTGAAACTCACCATGAATGTGTCCCTTGTTCCCTTATAATGGCAAAGGGGCCCACCTGCAAGGTGCCAGAACTGAGTTCCAGTGAGTTCTGGATAAAAAAAGCCCTGGAATGAGCACTATATACATTTTTACAAATAAATTAATTATGTGTCTTAATTGTTACTAATTTTTACTGATTGTGCCCAGTATGTCCCACATGCATTACTTATTTTTAAAGTGAATAATCTGATATAATGGACAACAACATCCCACATTAAAACTTTCCCTTTTCCTAATGAGTAGCCTGTATATAATTCAAATGAGCAGGCAGTCATTAAAGAGCTCAGTCTGTGGCTTATTGCAACTAATTATTCAGACTTTAGCACATAATTAACATCTTTTTATAGGCTCTAACTCTCCTATTCTCTCTCTCTCTCTCTCTCTCTCTCTCTTTCTCTCTGTAAATAACTTCAGCAATCCCAAGTGTTCACTTGTATGGAGCTGGTGAGTTCTCTAAGAATGTCGGGACACCAGGAGACTCCATAGATTTGAAAAGCAAAAGGGACAATAAGCTGCCTGTTGGATGGAAAGGGAAGATATTGTTGCACACACCTCCAATCTCTGAGCAGTGTGAGATTCCATGGGTTCCAGGCACTTACCCAGTGTTTGGTTTCCTTGGAATGAGGGACAGTGGAGACTGTGGTGTCTTTATGATATATGGCTCATTTCAGGGAATATTTTCAGCCAGAACTTGATGGAACTCAATTCTAGCACCTCTCAGATGGGCACCGTTGCCTTTCTAAGAGAACAAGGGAGGTGTTCATGGTGACTTCTGCAACCTCTTTTTCTATAAAAATAGCACACAACCTGAGCCTGTGATGGAGGGACTCACAGTGTTAACACCCCAAGAAGGTCTTGCTTCTCCTATGGCCACAGCCTTGGATTCCAGCCGAAATCAAGCATGACTTTCCCTCACAAGCTTCAGGCTCCTACCTGTTTCTAGCTCTCTCTCACTCTCTCTCATACACACACACACACACCTCAACCCTGGCTTTTGCCCTTCTAACAACCAGCCAGGTGAGTGGAGTCACCCATTTGTCCGGTGGCACAAAGCCACTTCCTTTGTTACCTTAACAACCCATACTTAGTGGGCCATTACTAAGAACCTGGCCTTGCTATTTCAACAACCGAATCTTTTCTGAATGCAGGAATTGGGAGGGACTCAGGCACACTGCCTACCCAACTTACGACAGTATTAAAATGCTGGAGAAGCTTTAAAAAATATTGGCATCTCTCATCTGGCTGACATGGTTGGAGGTTTAAAAGGCACCCCCCAGATTATGGAGACCTGTGTTTTAGAGGAGAGTTGTATTTCACATTTTAAAGCCCTTTGCTCATCAAAGTAAGGTTTGACAATACACTATTTCTCTGGCTGGTGTTGGTGACGGGTTTTTAATTTGTCACCTTCTAGCTCTAACAGCCAGACAAGGGCCTGAAGAAATAGTTTTACATTTTCCATTTCTTCAGTAAACTTTTAAAAGATTGGCATAATGTAATACAAGGTTGCTGAGAATGATTCAAATGCTTGAACTTTTAAAAGAAAACCACACACACAACTTATATACCTAAACACCTATTTTGGTATGTGGAGTTAAGAGAACTAAGCCATAAGGTTGAAATTCCCCATTTTAAATCTTACCTCAACCACAAAAAACCTTGTGGCCTTAGATAACTTTCATATCTGCTTCATTGCCCCCTCAATCTGTAATAACCTATTAATAATATCAGCCTACCATACCAGGTTGTTGTAGCAGATGGGGATTTCCGCTATAGCTTAACTCACTACAATAGCAAATATCAGGGGTTAAACTGAACAGTAAATAGTTTATTTCAGTTTATTAAAATACAGAAAAAGGAGGGGGGAATAATTATTAAACAATTCAGGTTGTTTTCAACACTAGTTCTACTCAGTATTTAGAAATAGAGTGCAACAAGAACATTTCAATCTATACCAGATGCGAAGAATGTTTGGCCCTCTGGTTTTTGCTGAATGACAATGTCCATCAACTCTATTCAGCATGTCCAATGGCCAGAGATAATGAACATTGTAGTTCAGTAACATCTGGTTGGCCAAAGGTCCTCTATATCTGGTCTACACAACACCACCTTCACTGAAAATTCCTGTTCATATCTGGAAGAGGCTAAGTGGTTCATATGTGTATCTACCATTTTGGGTGTCAAATATTTTCATTCTCACATCCACATGCAAAATCAATATATCCTTGAGGTGATCTGTAACCTAGGTGATTAAGTTTGTTTGACATAAAATTGTTTTCATGACACAGCTTCCCTCTTCCAGGCCCACCGTTGTTACTATTTTTGGCGTGTGGTCTTTTTTGTATAGCAAGATTTAGGTTATGGACTGTAGTAATGGAACTGCATTTCAAATTTAGCAAAATACCATTAAGAATTAATTTAAGAGTCTGGCTGCGTTCATGAATCACAGCTGTGTGGTCATGTAACACTTTGGATAGACTTTCTCAGCAAAGCTCTGATGATAATTTTTGGAGTGCAGACAGTTCTTCCTTTCATTGTGGTGAGATTCATAGGTATGATTTAAGGGAGGTGCTTTAGCAGAAATGCTGAGAGAGTAGAAAGCAAAGTTATGGATAATATTCGGGAGGTAGGGAAACAATAGATGGCTGGCCTGAGTCTACGTCTGCAAATGATATAAACAGTTGTTATCTTCAGTTCATGCAATTTGTAGAAGGTTACATTTGAAAAGGAATAAATGAAATACATATTAAGGAAGAATCATTGCAATGATTTACTTGAGATCACCCACTGGACTACATTTAAAATTCACCTGGAGGGTACACACAAATCTCTGGATGTTCGTGGTTGCCTCACATGCCTCGCTAGGGGCTGATCCTCTTCTGGTGGCAGTAGATCAAGACTTGATCACATCACATGTAATGTGATAATGTGATCACATAATGTGATGTGAGGTCTGGGCTTTTCAGTTGGGGTTTTGCCTGCATGGAGGAATGTGCATGATGGAAAGTGGCACCTGTGCCAGCTGTTCTACCATGGGTTGGCTACATGCACAAGGCATTTCTCAGATGTCTGCTTGAATAGGAATAAATAAGTAACTAACAGTATATTGGCAGGGGGACATATTAGACCAGCCAAAGTCATACCCTTAGAAATGCTTTTCAGGCCACAACAAACGTGGGGGTTACATTCCATGGGGATCTTGCCTAAAGCCAAATCACACATAGTCAAAACACATTGGGTGTCATGATGCAAGGGATCACAAAGTCTTTTTTCCTGGATGCCCATCCCCTTTTTAATTTTAATGTTTCTCTTTTTTCTCAAGCACGTGAAGCTGAATGCACACAAGTTAAGTGTGTGTATGTTGCAGGCTTCCTGTACTTTCCCCAGAATGGCTGGCTTGGGTGGGCTGGCTCAGGAAAACTCCACCGAGCTAAACACGGTGTGTGAGCCCTATGCTGTTTATCTCTGCTCTACATGAAATTGGATTTTAATGAATTTCCCCAAGTTCTTATATTTCCCAAATGTCAGATGCATAACATTTGTGAGAATTATCAGTGTGCACCTTTTAAGCCAAGGTGGGCTTTACTTTTAATCTTTTCCCATCACACTGAGCAGTTCACCTCTGGTTGTTCTTGATTTCTGCCTCCTTTCTGATGTCACTCTCATGTCAAGAAAACATCCCAGCCATCAGCCATGCACTTTCATACAGCTGGTACTGGCAACAATACACCCACCAGTACGCCTAGAATGGAAAGGTAGCAGCCAGATATCTTCCCCTCTCCCCACTCAATGGTTGGTGGGTTTGACTAGCAAAGTGCCTTGCCATGCAATGTTGTTTTGCAATATTTAGCCTAAACTCTTTGAACCTTGAATTTCAAAACAGAAAGAAACACTCATTCTGACACTCATTTTGGCTGTGCTTCAGTGTGCTTCCATGTCTTCAGTGCTAAGATTAGATTTAAACACCCCCAACCGCAAATTTTAACAGAAAATACCCAGGAGCAACCTTAGCTGCAACATTCAGAGGGTTAAAAAAAAGTAAATTAGTAAAGAGTTTTGTAACAGGTTCTATATGCTGTAAATTCTATGTATTTATTATTCCCTAATGTACAAATTGGAGTGTGTTCAAGAGGCTCATAAAATCAAGAAAGTGGATATATGCACAACGTGGCTTGACCTCT
This sequence comes from Podarcis raffonei, assembly GCF_027172205.1. NCBI lineage: Eukaryota > Metazoa > Chordata > Lepidosauria > Squamata > Lacertidae > Podarcis > Podarcis raffonei. The sequence continues at coordinate 29,344,563 of NC_070606.1, forward strand.
TTTCCAACAGGCATCATCATGCCTCAAATTTTCAATGCTGTTTTCCAGGAAAGCAATGGATCAAACAAATTGCGGGAGAGGTCTATTATATATCAGGTTATCTTCCTAATGTATGCTCTTTATCAAAAAGTGCTTTCACATGTCCCTCAGTTGGCCTAATGCAAGAGGTTTTCTGGGTTGATTTGTGATACAGAAAGGCATTTCCCCATGTGTAAATAAGGAGCAACTTGGTATGTGGAATGGCTGCGGAAAATTGAATAATGTCACAGCGGTTTTCAAGCTTATCCCTTATCCATTGGTCTAGTTTTGTATGGTGCATAAGTCCACACTGCTAATAAAGAAATATGGATAGATAATTTAAAGACCTAGGAAACGATGCATGTGTTCCTGAACCTCCACTTTAAGTTAAAAGTGTGCATTAAGCATAATCAGAGGATAGTGGGAAAAGATTGCACAATAAGTAAGGGTAAAGTGTCACATGTTGCATTTGATTACAGAAACAAACCCTTTCTTTACTAGATGAGAACTTTGGCTGGTATAAATCAAGTGTTGCATTCCTGGAACAATATAGATTTATAGAGAGAAGCCTGCCTTAGTCTCAGCTTCTGCTCCATATAATACATTGTTTGCAAATGTATCTAACTCAAAGGTTCCCTAGCAAAAGTCTGGCAGCCTCTCACACCCATTAGACAAAGAGGCATAAATTTGTCATTTGAGTTCTGCTGAGACGATAAGAATCTGGACTTGAATCAAGTTTTGGTTAAGTGTTATATCTGAAAAGGCCTAATATTTGAGCTTCTTTTATACACTTAGGTGGAGAGAGGATATTTTTTCTGATATCTCTGATATTGGTGACATTTTTCACAAGGGTAAACTGAGGAGAAGGCATAGTTGTGTTATGTTTCTTTCTGGGGGTACCTTCAGATGACCTGTTTATTGAGCACTCATCCTGATTAGATTGCAAGGAGATTAGATGAGGTTGGCATTCATTCTGGTTTACTTCCAGTGAGGTTCGATGATGTGTCAAAGCTGTGGTGCAGAGCTAACAACTTGCTCATAAATACAAGGAAGACAAAGGAGCTTGTGGTGGACTTCAGGAGACAGAAGAACAATGTCCAGCCACTTTTGATTGATGGGGTCTGTGTGGAGAGGGTAACAACGTTCAGATTTTTGGGCATTGAATTACAAGAGGATCTGTCCTGGAGTGTCAACACAAGGGGGCTTGTGAAGAAGGCACAGCAGAGACTGTACTTTTTGAGAATTCTAAGGAAAAACCATCTTCCGCAGAAACTGCTGCTTGCCTTCTATCACTGTGCCATTGAGAGCGTGCTCACTTATGGCTTATGTGTGTGGTACGGAAGCTGTACTACCCAGGACAGGATGGGGTTGTGCAGAGTTGTTAAGGCAGCAGAGAGCATTGTTGGCTGCCCACTCTCCACCTTAGAGCAGATTTATGCCACAAGGTGCCATAGGAAGGCACTGGACATAGTAAAAGATCCATCGCATCCTGGTCACTGTCTCTTCGAGCTCCTGCTGTCGGGACAGAGATACAGGACGATGAAGACAAGAACAAGCCGTCTTAAGAACAGCTTCTTCTCCAGAGCGATCTCGGCCCTGAATGGGAAGCCTGGACTTTGAAAGTCATCTAATCTTCCTTGCTGTACTATACTGTATTGTTTAATTAGTGTTTTTATGGAGCAGTCAAGTAATTTCGTTGTCCCCGAGAGGGGGCAATGACAATAAAGATATTATTATTATTATTATTATTATTATTATTATTATTATTATTATATGTTATCCCACACTTTCCAGTAGGTTTGTTGTGCAAGAACTCCCAATCAAATACAATTGTGGCTCCTAAATTTGCCAGCATGGGATTGAATCCCACTCAAAAATAGTGAGCCTGGAAGCACTTCCCCTGCGTTTCTACTGTATCCAAATTCAGTATTTCTGAATGTGAGTTATTACTTTCATAATTGCACCTGATAAACTAGCCATAATGGCTGCACTCTGCCTCCACAGTTGGAGGCAGCAATGCTTCTGAATACCAGTTGTTGGAAAACGCATGTTGGCTCTTGTGCTTGAATCCTGCTTGTGGTTCGGCCACTGTGAGAACAGGATGCTGGACTAGATAGGCCACTGGCCTGTTCCAGTAGGCTCTTATGTTCTTATAATAGTACAGTGGTACCTCGGGTTACATATGCTACAGGCTACATACGCTTCAGGTTACAGACTCCACTAACCCAGAAATAGTACCTCGGGTTAAGAACTTTGCTTCAGGATGAGAACAGAAATTGTGCTCCAGCGGTGCAGCGGCAGCAGGAGGCCCCATTAGCTAAAGTGGTGCTTCAGGTTAAGAACAGTTTCAGGTTAAGAACAGACCTCCGGAACGAATTAAGTTCTTAACCCGAGGTACCACTGTAATGCCCATGAATGCTATCCAGAGTACTTAGGCGTGCTTGTCACGTATATTCCAGTGCAGCTAACTCCTTCTAGATTCTGCTTCATGCTTATATTAAAGATGTTAAAGGACACTGCTGTAGAGATAGCTGGCCTGGTCACCATTTCTCCGTACATGTTTAGTTCAACTGTTCATTTGTCTAAAACAAATCAACTCTGATATTCTGGTGCTGATCCCAGGCCTTCTGCATTTTTCCTTCGCCACGGTGCAGCTGCAGAGAATCACCACACAGAGGTGGATATAGGGGAGCACAAGAAGTTCGGTCATACTGGGTGCAGAGCCTCAGGGATGCCTCGGCCCAGTATACCTGAAGGAGTGTCTCCACCCCCATCGTTCTGCCAAGACGCTGAGGTCCAGCGCCGAGGGCCTTCTGGCAGTTCCCTCATTGCGAGAAGCAAAGCTACAGGGAACAAGGCAGAGGGCCTTCTCGGTAGTGGCGCCCGCCCTGTGAAACGCCCTCCCATCAGATGTCAAAGAGATAAACAACTACCTGACATTCAGAAGACATCTTAAGGCAGCCCTGTTCAGGGAAGTTTTTAATGTATGGCATATTAGTGTATTTTTGGTCTTTGTGGAAGCCGCCCAGAGTGGCTGGGGAAACCAGCCAGATGGGCGGGGTACAAATTATTATTATTATTATTGATTTAGAATGGAGTGTGAGAGGTGGAGGGTTGCTGAATTTTAGTGCTACACAGGTTGCCGCTGAAATTTGAGGCCCCAAGGTCCGCCACTGCTCCACACAATAGGGTTTAGGAGAAAGGTATTTGGGATCAGAATTTCCATATGGATTTTCACTCTCTTCTACCCATAATTAAACATTGAATCCTGGATTTAAAAAAAGGAGCTGTCTTAGATCAATTAATGCCTTCATATAGAAATGAAAGCCACAGAAGATATAGATAGCTTAGCAACAACTGTTTATTTATGTAGGAAGAGCTCATAATTTGCATTAATCGAACAAAAATGAAAGAGGTAAATATAGAAAGGGGGCAGGATATGGAGCTTAGCTACCATATATACTTTGTACCATTGTAATATATACTTTGTACCATTTGGTTTCCAAGGAGAAATTGGCTGTAACTGTTTTCAGCTATATGTGTTGCAGAATAGATATAACGCAGTTACATTCTGATGAGATTAGGTTTTATTATAAAAAAGGCAGAAATTAAGTTGATAGTTCATTCGCTTAAGGTAGCCTTAGGCAAACTACACTGCCTGCACAGTCAAGATAACAAGAGACTTCAAAATCTTTGCTCACTTAAAAAGCTGTGTGGTCAGCCATAAAGGAAAACTACTTGCTAACCTCCAAAATGCATATCTTAAACATTTTTCTTTTCCATATTTTATTCTTTAGTGTTTATTTTAAGGGACGCAATAGGCAGCTGTCAAGAAGCCAATTGCAATTACTGGATGTATTGGGACTGGCATTTCTAGAAGAGATATGAAAGAATTCACCCTAGAGTACAAAGGCCTCCTTTTGGAAGAGAGTTTCCTGGTCTGATCACCTGCATTCAAGCAGGAAGCATTCAGTCAACAGTATAGGGAAGGAAGTGAAATGCTTGTAAGCTTGGAAAATAGGAATTGATTTACATGTACAGTGGTACTTCGGGTTACATATGCTTCAGGTTACATACGCTTCAGGTTACAGACTCTGCTAACCCAGAAATAGTACCTCTGGTTAAGCACTTTGCTTCAGGATGAGAACAGAAATCGCGTGGCGGCGGCGAGAGGCCCCATTAGCTAAAGTGGTGCTTCAGGTTAAGAACAGTTTCAGGTTAAGAACGGACCTCCGGAACGAATTAAGTACTTAACCTGAGGTACCACTGTATAAGAACTGATGCACCCGTAAGAATTTCACTGAAATTTCTTTCTCCTTTGATAACTTTTGAATGCAGTTTCCATTCCTCGTTAATTAATGGAATACGATAGAAAGGAACATGAGAATTTTTTGGAACAACTACACAGTTTCCTCTGCTCTTCTCTCTTTGGAAAGAATGAAGTAAACCTCTATGGCTGTTTCAAGATAAATCCTTGAGGGCAATTTGTGTTCTTAACATCTGGGGCATGTTGTGGTATTCACAGTGCTTAGCTAAACAAGCACTGAGACAACAGGAGTGTCCCATTTACATCTGGTTACTTTTTGGACTGCAGCTTATCTTTGGTTTAACTGGTAGATTCATCAACTAAACTTTAGTTGATGATTGGTACAGACCACTTTTAATCAAGAATGGCAAATTTTAAACAGTGTGCATTAAGGGTACATTTAATTAATTGCTTAGGATATTTTGACCCTGATATGTTCTTATAATAATAATGAAAAATATATAAATAAAGATAGTTTCATATTCTTTTAAAAAATAATTCATCCCACTATTTCTTAGAATGCCACATTGAAACATAATGCAATCAATTAACCAAGTTAAGCAATGCAAAGTATCACATTGATGACAAATCAAAATAAAATGACTTAAAGCACACTGCTCTCACTTTCTGAAAAGGGTATTTATACTGATGTCTGTTTAAATGTAATCCATTAATTGACAAACGGGAAGAACATTAGTAAGCTAAAAATTGCTCAGTCATTCGGCAGCTCTCATTATAGTTATGTATGACCATCTGTATATATTCAGAATATATTCTGAAAACACGTTCTTTTCTTATCTTTTGGGTGTAGGAAGCATCATGTTGTAAGGCACAATAATCCATATATCTGACCACATAGCGTTTACATTTATCAGAATTTACCTAGCGTGCCTCCTTGTTGGATCGGTTTGGAGATGGGAATAAATATGAAAAGTGGCCCAATAAATGAATCACTTCTTTTGTTATTTATTTATTACTTTTCTAATCCACACTGCCTCCCAAATGAGCCAGGGGCTTTTATGTAAGGATCAAAGAGCTGCAGATGGCTTGCAATTTTCTAAGAACTCATGTTTCTGGAACCATGGGGCTTGCTGCTGAAATTGACATTTCTGTGCTCCGCTTTCCCATGACCTTCTGTAAGATATTCCAACAGGGACCAAATGCCATGACATGCTTACATTGTATTTCCTGTTGCTGCTCCATATAATTCACTGCCACTAGGGATGCTTGATTAATTATTATTTTTCCAAATTCTGATTATGAACTGACCTGTACTTCCTGGAATAATGTGCAGGTAACAATGTAGTTATCCTTCAGATTTCGCACTTCGTAGCTAAAAATAACATAAAATGCCCTGAAAATGTGTATTTTGAGATTGAATATATTTAGAAATGCTTACTTTGAGAGCTAGTTTTTTTAAAAAGTATTTAAATTTGTATTTACATGCATTATTTTTATTTTAAATCACAGAATAGGCAGGAAGAAGATGGAGTGAACTAATGAATGAACAGAGGTGAAAGGGACATGTACTGGAAACTGACTACAGTATTACGTTCATCCCTGACTGTCACTGGTGGGACTGGAGAAATGCACAAAGTAAAAACCATATTGCTGGGTAAGTGTTTCTTTTTTAATAATATTTTTATTTGATTTTCAAGAATAAAGAAAGAAAAATAAAGAAAAAGAACAAAAGAGAGAAGAAATAAAGTTACATCATAATATCATAAAAATTCCACATATCAAAATTACTCTGAATCTCCTGACTTTCCCCCATCCCATCCATGGGTCCTATTAATTCTGTTTTCAACTGCATATCAATACTCCTCCAATTTTTCATATTTCCAAATTATCCATACTTCCTGTTACATTACAAGTGCATTTAGAATCCTGCTAATGTTTTGACCTGTTTTCAATTATTTTGGCTGGGTAAGTGTTTCTATATGTTACAAGAGAGAAGGATTTGACAATGGGAAAAGAATTTCATTGGCATCCCCATGTTTCTGATAAATTGGTATTTAACTATAAAGGTATCGTGCATCATAGACCAAACCCCCTGCATTGCAGGAATACACACCCCTATGGGGATCAAACCCATTATCAGTACCATGTTGTAACCGAGGTAACCTACAAGGCTATAGTTTCTGAATGATAAAAATAATAAACTACTGTAATGGGTATGAGTTACTCGTGTGTAAACTGGCGCCTCTCTAGGCTAATTTGCCTTGTTAAACCTTTCTGACTGCACAGCCCTTCTCATCGTGGCTGCCTCAGTCGCTAGCAGAATCCGTCAGTGGGTGTTTCTTAAACCTCTTCCGACATAAAAGCTGTTTGACACCCAGTCTCCTCCTCCTCTCACTGCGCGGGAGTCTTCTGCGCAGGGAGGGCGTGGGTAGCGGAGGACCTGTGCTCTCCTCACTGATGTCCAGTGAAGAGTCCTGGAGCCCTCTCTCCGATTCCCCCATCTGCCCCCCTTTATCCCTGGTGTTGCGCTGATTTGCTTCCCCCTCTACTGAGCTGTTTCTCCCCCTGCTGCTGGGTCCCTCGCCAGCATCATCTGGGAGCCTCCCCTTCGCCTCTCGCTCCGATGTCAGTTCCCTGACAACTACATACTGATCTGGTCTTGCAATTTATTATTAGAAGTAAAGGGAGAAGGGAACAAGCTGTCTATTTGGAATCCATATCAGGCGACAGATTCAAATGAGTGAATATTTTTATATCCAGTAATTGACTTCTGTTTCTAATCAGTAGGGTATGCTTGTGTGAAGTATCTATCTTATTACAGTGGTACCTCAGGTTACAGACGCTTCAGGTTACAGACTCTGCTAACCCAGAAATAGTACCTTGGGTTAAGAACTTTGCTTCAGTTTCAGGTTAAGAATGGACCTTCAGAATGAATTAAGTTCTTAACCCAAGGTACCACTGTACAACCTTTCCGCAAGGACATCAGAGTGGCGTACATGGGATTCCCTAATGAATGTCTCCTACCCAAATACTAACCAGGTTTAAGGCTTGTTCAGTTACACAGAGAGAGATTTATGAGATGCCTCATTCTCTGGACCATTTATTTGTTTTAATACACACTTTCTAGGGAGTGAGGTCCATTCTACTTGATGATGTACAATTCTGAGTAGGCATACATCAGGTTGCACTGTGAATTAGCATAACAGGTTCATTCAATTTTGCTGAGAACACATTGGGTCCATAAGCAGCAAAACAAAAAGCATAAAAGTAAACTTTTTGTGTAATGTCCCCAGTATCTATTCTACTGTATTCCAGATTTAATCCAAGTACTAAAATGAAGCAAACTGAACAGGACCACAGTTGCAATTAAATTGTAAGCTGTGGCTTGGAAAGCTGCTTATAAAACAAAATTATTATTAAATAGTGTGATATATACATTAGCTTATCCATGATGGATGAGAATGGCACATAGCAATAACCATTGCTCCTGAACTCATAAATATTGAAGGCTATGGCTCGAAGGTTTATGGGCAGGGAAAGCTTTTACTGCCTCACACATCCTTCACTGTGTAATTGCGGTGGGTATTTTTCAGATAGTCATTGTTATAGCAAGCAATATTATTTTTCCTTTCCGTTCTGGCTTAGGTTTCAGTTTTGTTTAGGACATATTTAGAATGACACAAAGTAGACTGAGAGGTTTTTTTTTTAAAAAAAAGGTCTTCCACCATATGTGGTGATGATTTGCAACGCAGTGGCTGCCATTTGTCCCCTTTATGCACAGAACCCTTTTTGTGTCTTTCCTTTCCTTTATAAAATCTGTGGTTTGGGTATAAGGATGCATCTCACTAATTCATTGTTTTGATATTAAGTCACTGACTTAGCTCAAAAGATTTGTGCATTTTGCTGCTCATTCCAGGCCCTGTCACTGCTTGTCTCTGCTCAATATCCCACTTCTCATATTAAACAGAAACAACCTAACCTCTCGTGAAATTAATCCAGCTGTGCTGCTGCCATTTTGGAAACAAAGTGGGAGCAGGGACTTTTCATACATAAAGGAACACATGGAAGAGGGGAGCAAAATCTGTCCCCTTCTGTCATGGTATTGCCAGAGAATGAAGGGGGGGAGCAGAGACAGGCAGAGGAAGGGATGCAGGAAGTGGCGATTGAGGAAAGAAGGGAAAGTCAGGAGGCGGGACAGTTCACAGATGTTGAACCAGAGCCTCAACACCGCACAGGAAGTTCTGGCACAGACAGTGAAACAATGGCTATTCCGTCTGCCAAAGAAAGGAGAGTGTTAAAGAGGAGGGGGGAGAGGCATCACGTGAAACTTCCCCACCTTTTCTGTTAGAGAAGGGGCAGGCATAAGCCACTCCCAGAATCTGAGCCGGAGGTTTCGGATGCATGATTGTAACGTGCTGCTTGTACATATGTAAAATAAAGACTGTATATATGTATCTCTGAGTGAGCAGAGGCATTCACAAGCCATCACACCTTCGCTGCCTTATCTTGCCTGCTTTAAGCTGCTTCCCTTCCAGCCAACCTCTTGGAAGTTAGCAAGGCTAAATTGCTCATAGCAGCTGAGTGTAGTGAGGTAAAGAAAGGAAGAGGGAGTTCCTGACTGCAAGGAGACTTCTAAGGGTGTTCAAGTGAATTTGCTTCCAAGCCCCCTTCTGAACTTCCAATACATACATTCGTGGCAAGGGTGGCGCCTCCCTCCCCCCCCAAAAAAACCTTCCACATGAATCTCCTCTCAGGTGTTCAGGCTGGAAGAAAGAAAGACAACCTTGGCCACCAAGTATTAAGAAGGCCCTATGATAAGATATTTGTTAACAGTAACTCTAAACCAGGGGTCAGCAAACTTTTTCAGCAGGGGGCCGGTCCACTGTCCCTCAGACCTTTTGGGGGGGGCGGACTATATTTTGAAGGGAAAAAATGAACGAATTCCTATGCTCCACAAACAACCGAGAGATGCGTTTTAAATAAAAGGACACATTCTACTCATGTAAAAACACATTGATTCCTGGAACATCCACGGGCCAGATTTAGAAGGCGATTGGGCTGGATCCGGCCCCCGGACCTTAGTTTGCCTACCCATGTTCTAAACAGATACACACACAGAGAGAGAGCTGGGTTCACAACTGAGGGTTTTCATTCAGTAAGAAGCATACTGTTTAAAACTAGAAAATAACAATAGAACAGTAGGTTCAACACAACCTGATATTAAGTGCAGATTCGCTTAGATTACCCTTCCTTCAAGATTGAACACTAGAAACAAAATTGTATCTGAAAGTATTGATGAATAACCACAGAGGTGCAGGAGCACAAATCAAGTCTCCCAGCTTGCATGCATTTTTGTTCTGGATAGTGCTGGTCCTCTTCCTGCACACTGCTTTGTAGTCTGCCAGGGTCTGCGCAGCCCTCTAGCTGTGGCACATTAGAGGAAATTGGGTGTTCAACTAAACCGCTTTGTGGTCCATGGTGGTGTCAGCTTCTCCTTGTAGCGATGGAGATAACACAGACTGTTTTGGATATTATTTCAGCAGCCTTTGTTAGTGTCACCTCTGAGTTTGCAGCTCATCAATGCAATGGCCCCACATCATATCAGGAGATGCCTGGACAGTATATGACAAGGGACCTGCCTGATTATGGACAGTACTGCTTAGACAGATAAAACTATCCAACACCTCACTGAAGGTCATGGTATCCCCCCACCCTTTTGTGCAGGATGAGTGCTCCCATGGACCAGAGGGAGGAACCACTTAGCAAATCCTGATCCATTTTGTAGGTGTTCACACAGAATCGTGAATTAAGTTTTACTAATTTAATTCCACAGAAAACTACCCTAACAGAACGAATAAACACTGAAGAAATCTTATGTCATTACTTTTCACTCTCAGAAGTCTTTTTGACAGACACAGAAACAGAAACCTTGCCACAGGCTGACAGCGCTCTCAGCCATCTCCCAGCAGGAAGACTGCTTCTTCCCCTTCAAACTTCACACAGCATTTTCTATGTGTGCTGGTGTGGTTTTTTTTACTTTTTTTTTTTTACTTTTTTTGCGCTAACTGTCCTGTAGAGTTAGAAGCAAACACTCTACATGTGGTATGCATGAATGTAGTAGTGACACAAGTACAGGTTGCCAGTTAAAACAGTTTGATCTGGCAGTCCTGGCAGGTATTGAGAGCAGACATATCAGTGCCTTAAGAGAATCTACTTTGATCACCTAAGCCATCTGCTAGGAGGAAGAAACCTCTTGCCAAGATTGGAAGTCAACTCTTTCTGTCATGTAGGCCTGCAGCTGGGCAAAAAAATGGTTTGAATGAGTAGCTTATTAAGGACAAAAGGAGAAGCAAAGCTAAAGATGCACAATCAAGATCACTCACATTTCGAAAAATAATAATAGCAGCCCTGTGGGGAGGGGAATCAGATCAGGGCTGTAGTGCTGTGGGGAAAGACTTTAACTCTCCCTCTTGTCTGTTTGCCCACTGGAAATCCCCTGAAGCTATACTCTAATCAGAAACAGACAGCTGTTCAGCTCCCATGACTTTTAATTTGCTTTTAAGAATATGAAATCTTTGTTATGGTACCTGGTGGTTGTGATGGGCACAAAGGATAATGGCTGTCTAGGGGCAGCATCAGAATTGGAAGCAAATGGATTGCATAAGACCTCCCCCCCCCCAAGTGTAGACATGAACAGTTCCTGACAAAATTATGTGAGCAGATGCCTATTCTCCAGTAAAGCTGGTAATGAAATACTCATCTATTTTAATGAAAGTTCTAGAAATAGTTGCCTATTTCTAGTTATTTCTAGTTCTGTGCTGATAGCCGCACTACAATTTCTTGAAAACTTACCCTATAAAAAGGCCTCAATTTTTCTTTCTTCTTCTCAGGACCCTTAACAATTTCTTTAGAGTTGGGGGGAAATGATGATTGAGCTTGTCTTATTTTTGTGAGATGGCCAATGGTGGTGTGGAAACTTTTCTTCCCCATTCTACATTCCCCAGTCCTCTGATGGAAGGCTGTCATGGACTGGCTGGATGCAGAGGAGCGGTGGGAATGTAATTGATTTAAGTAATTACGTTGCCATTATATTATCCCCTCACCTGTGCCTCCTCAAATCTGTCAGAATATTATGACAGTGGCCACGCCCTAGAAATGGTTTTCTGACTGGCTGGCTGAACCAGGTGAGGGTAGCCGATGGGTGTCAACCCTCGGGGAGGTAGAGATTTCCCCTGCACGCAAAGTCAGACTCCGGCAGATTGAGCGGACATGACCAATTGTGGGTCCAACTGCATGTGCTGTAGAGGAAAGTGAGGGGCAGATGGGCTCAACCTGAGAAAGTGGCCCATCTAGGAGAAGGAAAACTTTGGTCCCAAATGCCCAGTGCCTTGCAGAACATCTTCCGGAGAAGAAAAAGCTAAGGAGTACCGTATTTTTCGCCCTATAGGACGCACTTTTTCCCCTCCAAAAATGAAGGGGAAATGTGTGTGCGTCCTATGGGGCGAATGGAGGGTTTCGCTGAAGCCTGGAGAGCGAGAGGGGTCGGTTGCCAGCTGCGCGTGCTGAGATCAGTGTGCCCAGGCTTCACGGACCTCTCCGCAAGCAGCGGGAGCGCTCCCACTGCTTGCGGAGAGTTGCCAGCATGCCGAAGCCTGCGCGCGCTGAGATCAGCGCGCCCAGGCTTCGCGGACCTCTCCGCAAGCAGCGGGAGCGCTCCCGCTGCTTGCGGAGAGTTGCCAGCATGCCGAAGCCTGCGCGCGCTGAGATCAGCGCGCCCAGGCTTCGCGGACCTCTCCGCAAGCAGCGGGAGTGCTCCCGCTGCTTGCGGAGAGTTGCCAGCATGCCGAAGCCTGCGCGCGCTGAGCTCAGCGCGCCCAGGCTTCGCGGACCTCTCAGCAAGCAGCGGGAGCCAGTGCTGGGCTCCCACGGCTTGCAGAGAGCTGCCTGTTTGGGGGCTGGGGTCGGGGGAAGCTCGGGCCTCCCCCGCCCCAGCCCCGCGCCTGGGGGGGGGATAATTTTTCCCCCTTTATTTCCCCCCAAAAATCTAGGTGCGCCTTATGGGACAGTGCATCCTATAGGGCGAAAAATACGGTAAACCTTAGACAAATCCAGAGTGGCATCCCTAGGACAGTTGAATGGTGCCTTGTACACCTTCTTCCGGCAAGCTGGTGCCAAGCATATTACTCTACTTTCTTTTGGGCTACATCAGCAAGGCCAAGAGGGGGGTGGTCTTGTCATCTGGGCGGCCCAGGACCTCCATACACACTACCCAAGCTTGCATCCCAGGGGGGTCAGTTTGGTGCTGCTAACTCAGCAGTTTGACTTCAGCCCTGGAGGCACACTCCGCTGCCTATCGAGACAGACAAATGCCAACAATGTCATTCCAGCACATTTATTTCAGTGTACAAGAAAAGACACTGAAAATTGGTCAAGAAAAATGTATCATTTGTGGACTGAATGCAACAATGGCAGTTTCATTTATACTGACTGTATTCAATGGATTTATTTCCCTTTGAGGCATGGGACAAATAAGTGATCGTCAACTCCCATTTTTGTTTTCGTCAGAACTCTCTGATCTTCCTATTAAGGGAGTCCTTCCTTTTACCTCTGAAAAGTCTTTCCAGAAAGATCTATTTAAAAGTAGAGAGATTTTACTTTTAAAAAGTAACAACGAGGAGCTGTCAGGTGCAGAGTCTGCCGTGTCCCTGCATTCCTACGCTTACAAGCAAGGGCAGCAAAGGATACCATGGAGTTTTCAAGAAGCATGGGCATGCAGGGAGGCTGCAGAATGCAACCCACTGGGGAGGTGATTTGTAGAACGAAAGGAAGGACAAAACCCTCCAGTCACCTCAAAAGTAAGGTAAGCACAAAACCTCACCGCCCCCCACCCATGAGAATTTTGTATAAAAAATAAATCATTTCCCCTTTGCTCATTTCTGATGCAATTTCTTTTCTTCTTAATTGATGGGAAATAGTCGGCCTGAGTGGGGGAGCAGAAGAAATTTTTGATCACAGCACTAATTACTTCTCTTCAGGTTCAATTCTTGCTAAATGTGTTGTTCTCATTCCTGACTATAATGTGTGAATTGGGCTATTTACAGTTTTTTGTTTTAAAAAAGCAAAACAAAACAAAAACAAATCACAAGTGGAATAAGGCAAAAATGAGGATTTATGAGAAGCAGAGAAAGTTTCTTTCTTCATTGTGAGTCTCCCGGGAGAGCTCTCATTCAAATAACGTGCAAAATTATGTCAGCAAGCTTCTGGAAAATTCAGACCGTTGTGAAGGCGAATACCAAGGGAGCATCTGAAATTTAAAGCATCAGGTAGCTATAATCATTCAGCTACACTGTAATCCTCTGACAAGCCTGGTATTCTGTGAAGAATGTTGCTCAAATGCAAGTCTTTGCCATCTCTCTTTGGGGCAAGCAATTGTATAACTCTTTGAGTGGAGATTTAAAATACTTTTCATGTACAGGTACCTGGGTTAACTCTCAGGCTTCAGGAAGCAATTGGATGTAGTTCAGAATGGTCACAGAATTGTATCTGGAAATGTGTTTCTGCATGTGCGTAGTGACAGAAAGGGTATGAAAACAAAGGCTTACTTTTAAATTCTGAGCACATATTCCTCAAGTTTCCTCTCCCTGAATTAATTTCATTTAAATAGTAGCTTGAAATCAGTCAGCATTTCAGGCGCTCTGTTGACTGTGACTTCTCCAGTCTTTTGAAGGTAGTTTTCATATGAGAAAGGAGAAAAAAAACATTATGAGGTTCACAGAAAGTGCAGCTAGGGGCAAAAAGGGGGCGGTCGGATTTTCTGCAAATGCTAGGAAGAGGAATAATGGCAACACTCTCACCCGAAACATATTGTTTTGTTAGTTGAGATACAAAATTGTAGTGGGGAACTGTAGTTTAACCCTCACAGAGCTACAATTCCCAGCAGCTCGTGATCAGAGTTCAAGGAGACATTCCCACCAGGGGAAAACACTCAAGAAGGATGTAAAGTAAAGCTGGTGAGGGGTGTGGCCTGGACCAGAAAGAGAGGGCTAGATAGACAGCCTCCCTCTCTCAGCTCCATGTCCATCTTCTTGGGTGTTGACCTTGTGACTGGAGGAAATGCAGCCAGAGTTCCATGCACCTTCTGTGTAATGGTGGATCCAAGCATAGACAGCTGTTCAGACAGCTAGCCATGCCAGCTTCTTGGTTTATAAACAGCTACTCTGGTAATACAAGGATTCGAGCATAGTTTATGGTAAGCAAGATCAAGGGAATGAAAGGAAAGGAATTAATGCTGAATGTGCTTTATAAGGGATCAGGGAAAGGGGGGCAAAAAGTGTTTGCCATCATGACATCACGGTGGAGAATCCACAAGGGCAGTCAATAATTACAAGATTTATTTATTTTAATGACATATTTGGAATGGGATATTGGGAGACACCCACCCACCAAACCCCCCCCCACAAAACTTTTCAGAGCCTGCTATGGGTCACAGGTTAGCAGCTCTATTATAAACAATAATATCTATTCAGATGCATATAGTTTAAAGATGATTGAAGTATGTAGCATAGTAGAAAGTGTCAAATCTCCCTGGACCAGAGAAATGAGTGACAGAGTACAGCTACTCTTGTCATTTTAAAACTTAGATGTAGATGGTATATGGACTCAGATTTGGTGGATTCGTCATTAGTTCTGTGCAGTTTGAAGATCTGAGGCAATTTTCTGATTTTGCCTCAAGAAAGGAAGAGTGATAGCCAAGTTTCAAGATCAAGGCTAGTTCGGCAGCTGCCTGTCAAGATTGCCCAGGGCTAGTTGATACCCTGCTGCGCACGCACGCGCGTGCACACCATATATATATATATATATATATATATATATATATATATATAAATCCTGCACTGTGGAAACTTTCTGGATAATTTTGAGATGGGTTTTTTCCTCACCAACTCTTATATTTTCATGAATATAAAACTGAATATTAGCACACAGTTTCGAAGCCATATTTATATTCTAATCAATTCACTTCCAATTTAATCCCAGCATGTGCTCAGGGCATCTTTGAAATAAATATTATCCAAGGAAGATTTTATCACTTGCTCCTTCTTGCTTGTAGCACAAAATGTATTGCTTTTTTGTCATTGTCAGGATGACACCACAACATGGGGGGGGGGGAGATGTGTGTGTACACACAGAGAGAGAGAGAGAGAGAGAGACAGAGAGAGAGAGAATTTTTTAGCCTTTAATGCTTAATACAGAAAAAAAGAGGCACCTGAGGATTTAATCTCCCAAATATCACAGTAAAATTACACACACACGCCTATAAAATGATTGGCAGTATCTTTAGTCTCCCTACTACCCATATCAATAAGATTGTATCAGAAATTATGGCAGCATGGCTCACTCCATTACACTTAACAGTTGTGTCAGCATTTCCCCAGTAAACTCATATTTTCAGGGCTCTAAAACTTGGCTATAAAAATTTTCATTGAGCTAAAACTCATTGCATATGTACTATATATCTCGGCAGGATAGGGTTTTTTAATAATTGTAAAAGGAGAACAAAAAATACCCATTCATTTCTTTTAAATTTAAAGTGCAGGGGAAAAGAACAGAGGTTAATTGACTTCAGTTGCTTTGAGAATACCTACTATAATTTTAAAACACACGTGGTGTTATCTGTTGGCATACTTACACTTTCCAAGATGTTAAAAGATCCTTGAATGTCTGACTGGCTATTTATACGATGCCAAACACTGTAATATCTTAGCACCAGCTGTGCTTGCTGCTCCATTTTTAAAAGCTGTTAATCAATTTCACTGGCTCTAATCCCAAGTTATCGAATATTAATAGTATGACTTTTCCCCCCACCCACAAAACAGCCTCTGTGTTCCCTCTCCTTATACTTCAGCATCAACACTTAGTCTTTGTGCTAAGGATCCAATTTGGTTTCAATATGCTCCAAGGCGCAATGGGGTCATTGATTGTAGGGGAGTCAATATAATTTTTCATTTTGAGAGAAAATGGACTGGACTCATTAGATGTGCACTGCATATAAGTAATGAACATAATAGATTGAATAATACAAAATGGCAAACTTAATGAAATAAGGAAGGGTCATTGCAGTGCGTGGTGCATTGCTTCAAGCCATGGTGATTCTTGCTAAGATATCTGATATGTATTTTTATGTATTATGGCAACATGTACGATTTCCATGCTTTCCAGGGCAGTAGTGTGAGCACAGTGCATTTTCTGTACTGTATAGTTAGTGAATCTTTCAGTTAATGTGGATGTAAACGATGAATCAGATAATTGCTATAAGCACTGATATTAAGATTGTATAATGAAAATTGCACACAATTTGCAATGACCATTGATGGCAATTGGCTTCTTGTGCTGTCACTCTTTTGGTTACATGGGCAGGCTGCACAGAGGCAGAGCTAGTAGGGAATACCATATGCACATTCAACAGGAAAAGTCCAATCCCAGACTCTGCCTAGTAACTCCTCCCCACCAAAGGACTTTGCCACTAACTGCAATAGAGGATGGTATTCACTAGGAGAATTCTGTCCATTTGTAAGGTGGGCAGGGAGAGAGAACCTGTTCCTCCCTCTGAATCAGATATACTAGCTACAGTGATCTTTGCTCCAGTGCACACCCCAAGGCCAGCCCAAGACATTTTGGCACCTAAGGTGAACCACAAAATGGTGTCCTCCCCTGGCGTAGAAAGATGGGTTGCGGAACAAGAGGGAAATAAAGATCTGTATCAGGAACAAGGGGTGTGTGAAAAATCTACATTGGGAACAAGGTGAGGAATCAAAGGCTGTTGTGGGGTGGGGAATCACATTGGGCAGGTTCAGAGCCCAGGAGGCCCCAGAGGGCAGCTCCCGCCATTTTCTCCCTAGTGGTGGGAGGAGACCAGCAGCAGCACCTCCTATTTGCCAAGAGGCTACTGTAGAGGCGGCTGAGGGGAGAGATCTGCAGATGGAGGATATGCTTCTGTGCTAATTGCCCAACAGAAACTGGTACACAGGATGATAAAATAGATAATTACAGTGATTAAAGTATGGACCAAAGACTATAGGCAGTGAGAAGAGACGATGAAATGGTAATGAGCGCCCCTGCATTCTCTGTGAGCCGAACAGAGCCCCCACTGAGTACTCCTAAAGATAAAGCCTCTTCGATTAATCTTTCTGTCTACACTCAGCTACTTGAAAACATCACCTTGTAGCTCTGGCACTTTCTGGTGAAACAGCATGGACAAATTCACACAAAGTAAGAACAGATGTGAGTCCTTTCCTAAATTCACCTCCACAAGAGCTTTATTTAAGGGCCTTCTCCTGTCTATGCCAAAAGCTCTTCAGTTTCCCTTGCCACAAATCAGAATGAGCAGCTGCTGCTTTTATAGCTAATCTAATACATCAAATATGGCTCTGCTGGCAGAAGGCTGACTGGATTAGGGATAACACTATCTGTCGCCTACCCAATTTACATGAAGAAGGAGCTGCACTGATAAGTTTGGGAAGCAGGCACTTATTTTGAAGGTTTAAATCCTCCTTTCTTTTAAATATGAGAGTAAGCTGCTGCTTGGCTGCTATTTAGATCTTACATCATGGCAGTCTTGGGTGCCCTTATTTATTTGGTTTTTGTTTGGATGATGGTTGATATATACAGTGCTTTTTCTGGGGGTACACAGGGGTACGCATACCCCTAAACATTTTGTGAATCTAAGTTTAGCCTCATTGAGGGGCAATATTTCAATGTGAGTAGGAAAATGAGAGTACCCCTAAACATTTTTAAAGGGAAAAAGCACTGGATATATATCATAGCAGCCAACTCTTAGGGGACGTGGGGGCTTTGCCCCCCCTAAAATATTTGAGGGGGCTGGGCCCCCACAAAGTTGATAGGCATTCCCACTGAAATGGTATGTGTGTACTGCATCATTTGATCGATTATGCGTGGCAGGGCTTACTTGGGCCCCACAGTATTTTATTCAAGTTGGCACCCCTGATATATGTGTGTGTGTGTGTGTGTGTGTGTGTGTGTGTGTGTGTAACAAGCAGCTCAGGAGTTGGAGGACCCCAGTATTCACATCCGGAGAACTTCCTTCCCTGTGGCAGCCCCATGCCACACAGCAGCCAAACAAACAGCCAGGTTTTATTTATTTATAAGAGGATTTCATTTCAGGGTTGTTTTTTATGGCAGTGTACAGTAAAATTCTTAAAACATCATAAAATTATAAAATCGTGAAAGCCAGAACAAATTACCAACACTGAATCAAATTAATTCTCTAAAAGTGTTTGGCTAAACAGAAAAAAAATAAAAACCACCCAGTTGTAACAAGAAGTGGAGTAGAAAAAAAGCACCAACAAGTTATGTCCAGTGTCACTTGCCACAAAAACTGTCGGTTGAGAGACATAGTTATTCATTTCATGAGTTCCACTGATGCTTAATATGACACCCTTAGCCTGGTAATAATGGTTAAATTAATAGTAATCATCAATACTTTTTTGCTCAGAAATATGGAGAGTTGGAGTAGGTAAAATTGAGCTGAAGCCAGGGTAAACACCTAAGGTCAGAATGGGAGGAAAGCATTAAGGCTGAAGGAGATGCACAACAGGTGAGACTGTCAACAAAGAGAAAGCTAAAGCAGTTCAGAACAATTTGATAAATACTGGACAAAACTAAGATTTAATACCTTGTGCTTAGAGAACGTAGGCAGCAGCAGTGCAGCATTATGACACATAAGTGATGAAAGAATGATGACATAGTTCTGATGCTGCACAGAGTGACCATACCTGGTCTTGACTTTGAGGTGTTAATAAAAGCAGCTTAGTTCAACTTCTCTCAGAGGTAAGCTTAAACAAGAGATACTTTCTTCTGAATTGCAAGTCAGTGGCATGTTGTCATGTAATGTCAGTGGGCTAGTCATGCCAGAGTTTTGCTGTTGGGTCTAAGTTTCAGGCTTACGCTTTCCATCCTCACCCCCATATTCTGAGTCCTTCTCTAATTTCAAAGTTCAAACAAACAATAGTTTGCCATTACATCTGAAGCTGCAAGTTATGGTTTGTGCTTGCTATGCAAGGGGCCGCAGCAAGCCCATGCAGGCAGATATATATTGTCAAGATCCACCCTTTATCTGTAGACTTCTCACTCTAGCAGGTCCATGAAGTAAATTTATTACAAGGAAATGTTATTGCTTATACTTTTCCCCCAACAGGAAGCACAGCCATGTCTTTGAAAATGGTTAGATTTACTAATGCTTTGTTTACTCAGCTACTCATCTGTGAATTTGTTTCTCCTTTCCTCTCTTGTTGAAATTCTCTCTTCAATGTAATGGCTTTGGGGGAAAGACATTGAAAGACTCTCTCCAACATCTCCTAGTGGAAAAGGAGAGCAGTTCATTACAAAAACCCATTCTGCTGGAGTAGTGACATCTGCAAGTGCAGAGTGTTGTATTATCCACGATTACACATCTGACCCTCTGGAACCAGAAAATTAATAGCGCCGGCGAAGCTGATTCTGTGTCACCATTCTAACTGGTATCAAAACAAATAGCATCCAATATGGTATGTGAGTTGCCTTGGCTGTCTACAGTGCTTTAATTATACTGAGTCTGCATCTGGACCTTATTTTGGGGGTCCCTAGACCATTTAGTTTAGCAACTAATCTATCACCAGCATGCTCTAGTTAACTCTGATTTGTTGTTATTTGAAAGACCCAGGGAGAGCAGGGCCAGACAAGGACTGGCTTTCATTATTATCAGGCTCAAGGTGCACTGGTGCCAAGGTAATCTTGGCACAAGAAGGGATGTAATTTAGAAAGATCATTTGCATCCCAAAAATCAGATCCAAACCAACACCAAACTCGTAGGCTGCCTCCTTGTACTCCTGCCTGCTGTTGCTGTAGGGTTTCCCTCTTCCCCTTTGATTCTCTTCCCTGTTCTCCTACCAGCTTCCAGCTGATGATTTATGCCACCATTAACCCTATGAATAGGAATCCCACGGTGATGACATTTTTACATTCTGTGTAATTGAATGAAAATGGAGGCGCTCTCATGTTTCATCGAGGCCTCATATTTGTGCTGAGCTCACTTCATATAGGAATCTTAATTTGAAATGTGTTTTATGTCCTGGAGGAGATCCAGACACATTCAAAGGTAATCACAAGCTTCATTATGATGTGGCTGGAGCAGATTCAAAGGGCAGCTACCGAAAATGATAACAGAACTAAAAGAGTAGATTTCTGTGAGAGTTAAGATGAAGAAACTGGATTTCTTTATCCTGGGAATTAAGATGCAGGAGAAATATGACAACTTTCAGCTACCTCCAAGGGATTAGAATGTAGGAGCATAGGAAGTTGGGTCAGGTCACTGGTACATCTAGCTTAGTATTGTCTACAATGACTGGCAGTGACCAGCGTTCTAAACTCCCATTGTTCTAGATGTGTTTTGCGACAGAGAATTTCATTAATGTGAGCAGTTTCTGAGCTCTGGGTGCAGTACTGAGCCTAAGGTTTCAGATTAAAACTGCCACTGCTGGAAGGAAAGGACCTTTTTCTGCCTCCCTACTTCCAGCCACTCTCTGAAGACTGGAGAAGGGACCCTCATAAGAATATTAGAGGGGAGGGCAGGGGGAGTATGGCTTTGTTTTTTGCAGTCTTCAGATGAGGACTAGACCATGTGAAAAGTGAACATAAGATTTTAGCTGCAGCTCATTCATTTTCAGCTTTGTATCCTTGTTATAAAGAAAGCACACCTAGACACTCCATTGCGGTGCCCATAACTCAGGTTTAATGTGCCATTTAGCTCCTAGCTTTTATATCTCAGTTTCTAACACTGCCAGTGACTCTCCAGGATTTCTTGATGGTACTCACCTAGGAGTAAACACATTGAATACAGTGGGGCATCCAAGTAAACATGGCTAGAAATGTGCTGTAAGGTATGGTTACCAGATTTTTTTCAATGAATCCGGGGACACTTTTCAATTCCCTACTAAATAGATGGATTTTGTCAAGGGACTGGTTTGTAAATCTGGGGCCTGTCCCCAGAAAACGGGGACATCTTACTGTAAGGCTGCTATCCTGTACATGTTTAGCTGGGAGTAAGCTCCATTAGGAGAGGGCTGTAGAGTCATAACCTGGGGCATAAAAGGTTTTAGGGTTCCCCTCCTGCACACCCACCCCTATTTTGTCAGTAGGGAACATAGTGCATTTAAGTACATGGAATATGACAAAACAGATGTGTACTTTGGTACAGAGTATTTAATGAAGATACATTGACTAATAACCATGAATACTAATTCACTAAATAGACAAGCCATTTGCCTATCTGGTGAATCAGCATTCATGTTTATTAATCAATTAATCTTTTCCATCTAACCTATTTTGCTGAATGCAGAATAAATATATTACAATCTCTGGTAATTACAAATCTCCACAGTATCTATAAACGTGATTTATAATCTCTAAAATTAAGACCAGAAATTATCAGGCATTTGCGCAATTCAACCAAATTGTTCCTTATTACTATAATTAATTAATCATTTAATACTTAAACAGGTAGCCCTGCTTGAGCAACTTCTTCCTTGTTTTTATTTGGGGGAGCCTATCATTTAATTTGTCAGAAGATGTTTGCCAGCAAGCATACTTTCTGCTGAGAGCATAATAAAGTGCTTAAGGCTTACTTGTCCTTTGGCAGACCTTTCACAATACTTCCCCGGGGGACATGCATAGGCAAAGAAAGCTGGCCTGCCTTTGCTGCCCTTTGTCAGCTGTGGTTGGTAGGAGATGGCAGAGATGCTTCATTTGATCCCTGACCTCACGCTGAATTTCAAAGATGAAGCATGAGGTCATGCTGGGGTTTGGAGCTGGGAGATGTCCTGGGAACTACAGGAGGGCATGGGCTCTATCAGTTTCGGCTCTGGTTCTGGCTGCACACTGTTAGCTCCACCCTAATTCATGCATACCATGAATTCTCACTAGAAAATGGCTTCTCTGCCTGAGCTGTACCAGTTTCTGTTTGTTCAAAGGATGCCTAACTGATGTAACCAAGCTAAACATTCATAGAGTAATGCATATTTACAGAAATACATTTAGTTCAAGGCAATGTATATATATTTTCTATTGTTACACAGTCTTCTTGAATTTGAAGCTCTTTACACATTGCTGCATAGTCCAGATTTGTTGGATACATTCTGCTAAATAAGTGAGTGCATATTACAATGGTTTATTCATCTGCATCAGATGGCTGAATACTCTCAACTCTGTAGGCCCAAAGTTTTTTTCCTTTGTCCCCATCTTGGCTGCCTTGTATTGGGACTCTTGTGTATAGGTTGGACTGCCAGTATTGCTTGCACATGGCCAAGAGATGTTTAAGAGTTAGCTTGACTGGGTTCCCAAGGCCTTGCTGAGTATGGACCTGACAAGTGTATTCTCGAGCCAAGTGGTTTGACGTCATGGACTGGAGGCTCATGTGTAAGAGGCAGACCCAGCAAGGTCAGATGGCAGAATCCTATAGCAGGCCTGGCCTATCCCGAAATGTCATACATTTCCCAACCGAAGATGGTTGTGAGCCTTCAGCTCACAGGGTCCCATTTTGTTCATTAACACACATATTAGTAGAGTTTCCAAGTGACCAAAAAGAAACTGCCTTGCCCTGCTGTTGTTCTTTTAATAGCTTTTTGAGCTGCAGAAATCAGCAGGTGAAGCTTTTCACAGGGCAGTGATAAACTTTAGTATCTGCTAATGTCTGCACATCAAGCTTCTCTAAAAGGCACTGCTGCTTAAACAGGAGCGAAAGAAGTTGCCTTATAATGAATCAGACCATTGTTCCTCCTAGTTTTGTATTTTCTATTCACTGACAGGCAGCCTCTCTCTAAGGTTTCAGGCAGGAGCCTTTGGCATGCAAAACATGTCCTCTGCCACTGAGCTATGTCCCTCTGACAGCTTGAGATGCCAGTCTGAAGGCATGTGATTACTTGTTCAAGCCCTGAAGTCCTTGATATATGCCAACAAATACTATGAGTAGTTTTTGTAGTTTGCGCTCAAGCCTATCCTGATTATCTGCCTGTGGACTGTCTCGCCAGAGTGGTGCATGCTCTGGTTATCTCCCGCTTGGACTACTGCAATGCACTCTACGTGGGGCTACCTTTGAAGGTGACTCGGAAACTACAACTAATCCAGAATGCGGCAGCTAGACTGGTGACTGGGGGCGGCCGCCGAGACCATATAACACCAGTCTTGAAAGACCTACATTGGCTCCCAGTACGTTTCCGAGCACAATTGAAAGTGTTGGTGCTGACCTTTAAAGCCCTAAATGGCCTCGGTCCAGTATACCTGAAGGAGCGTCTCCACCCCCATCATTCTGCCCGGACGCTGAGGTCCAGCGCTGAGGGCCTTCTGGCGGTTCCCTCATTGCGAGAAGCAAAGCTACAGGGAACCAGGCAGAGGGCCTTCTCGGTAGTGGCGCCCGCCCTGTGGAACGCCCTTCCAGCAGATGTCAAAGCGATAAACAACTACCTGACATTCAGAAGACATCTTAAGGCAGCCCTGTTCAGGGAAGTTTTTAACGTGTGATATTTTACTGTATTTTTGGTTTCTATGGAAGCCGCCCAGAGTGGCTGGGGAGGCCCAGCCAGATGGGCAGGGTATAAATAATAAATTATAATTATAATTATATATATTATTTAAAAGGGAGGTGGAGTCTTTATAAGAATGTCATCCAGTAAACATTACCTTATTTCTCTCCCCCTCCCCCTGTATGGGTTCTGTTCTGCATGCATTTGAGAATAAGGAGAAGTTTTGGAAATGCCTGCTTACTCAGTACTTATGCTCAAATGACTACTGCCTCAACTTAAATTCAAGTGACTTGGCTTTCTGAGTATATTGCTCTTGTATATGGCTAGCTGTTCATCATCCTGTCATCAGACTACAGAGTTCTATATTTTATTGTATAGTGGCCTGGTGCATGATATTCTTGTGATTGTTTACAATTTGAACTGCAATATTTTGCCAATTTCGAGTAAGCATTATAGTGTTGCCTTATTTCACAGGGCTCAATACCTGACCCTTTTAAAAAAATAATAATAATTGAAATAATAGCTAAGAAGTACTGCATTTGCTTTCTGAGAATCAATAAATAAAAGCCACACACACACACACATAACCCACCCCAATATGTAGGGGCTTATTCTGAAAACGGTTTGTAAAAAGATTATCCAGAATCATCAAATGAGTCCATATAAATGAGAAAGGTGGCCAGTACTTCAGTTTTGCCTTCACACTTCCCATTTACTTTACATTTATCTCTCTCCAAACATGTACACCCATCAAAGCAAGATATACATATACTGCTAGAGAAATATGACTGTGGCTATAGAAGAGCTTTATTGAACTGTGTTACCCTTTACAGCAGGAATGGCTCACCTTTTGGCCCAAGGCCTCATTCATCCTTGGACATTTTTCTTGGGACTGCATGCCAGTGACTGGTAGTTGAGGCCCATAGTGCTTGTGGCCACCTCTCTCTCTCTCTCTCTCTCTCTCTCTCTCTCTCTCACACACACACACACACACACACACACACACACACTTGTGCATGCATGCACCACACATACATTTATTACTGTATGAACAATAACACACACAGGTCACAGGTGCACATATACAGAGCACAACATGATGCACAGACTGTCACACCCGCACAGCCTCCGCCCCGCATCTGATCCATGCAGATCAGCTGAGAGCAGGGTGATTCTGCCATTCCTGCTCCTCAGATGACTGAACTGACAAGCGGAGAAAGTCCCCTTCTGATCACAGCATATCAGAAACAGGAAGGAGCAATCCAATCTGTTATGATCTTTCCTGAGTGTCTAGTAACATCGGAGCAGATCAGAGCACTCCTTTCTCTTGCTGATCTGCTCAGTTCAGGGTGGAAGTTCCAGAAGAACGGGGTCATTCGCCCTCAGAACTGTGCCAGGCAGTGACATGTGACTTGCATAATAAATGCAGGCTACATCAGCAAGATTAGCAAGAGCTGGTTTTATCTCTTGATCTCTCTTACACAACTTTTAATCTCGCATCCATCTTGGAACCATTCCCAAGAACACAGGCCTTGAGTACGCTCAGTTTCAACTTCTGTATTTTTGTTGTTGTGGTGGTGGTGCCATAGATGCCACTACTGCTAAAACTGGGGTGATACTGAAGTCAAAAATAAGAGGTTGGGGGACTGGACCTAGGCTGGTAGTACAGGATCTAACCCACTCATTTTGAGTTTTTGTGAGTGATGAAAGTATACCACCTAGGGGGAAACTCTTATATCTGTACAGAATGCATGTCTTTTGAAAAACTGTTTTACCAAAGGGCATCTACATGATGAAAAAGAGAGGGAGATGAAAGCCAAAGTTTTTCTCAGTAGTGGTTTTGCCTTTCCAGGAAAATGAAAGAAGGAATCAAGGAATATAAATTAAAATGTATTAAGGAGTAATCAACGGTTAATTAAAGATTAATCAAGGGGACAGGCATTAGGAAGCATTCTGATTTCTTTCCTCGCCATATATAATGACTGCCTGAAGGAGGAAACCATAGGCTGCCTTGGTCTGTTGATTAGAACCATATTTCATAATTCTGGCTAGGTGAATATGGCAATTGCCAAATACCTTTTGGCACAAGAGGGCTCATTTGGTGAATAATTCCTTCAGCAGGTATCATAACAGGACCGTAATGCTATTCAGTGATTTATATCTTCTAGTGCCGTGCCAAAACCTGCCAACTAATTTCTTGAAAATGTTCTTCCTCTGCAAAAGAGGCTCCTGTTTTTCTACTTCATTCACAGGGCATTTTAGAATTTATAAAATGTATGTGGTTGAGGTTGGCTGAGTGTTGCAGTGTGACCAAGGGTGGTGTGTTTTCTTCCTTCTTATGAAATATTTCTCCAGTGCTCTGCAGGGCTGCCTGATCTGAAAAACCTCTGTGGGAGGAGTTACCTCACAACATCTTCAAGTTTGCTTTAATTGAAGTGTGCGAAGTCAGTGAAGCTGCCTACTCAGCACTTGAGAATACTGTGCTCAGTGACCTTTTGAAAAAGCAAAGCCCTTCCTTTTCCTCTTAAATGTCTTAAAAAATAAAAGGGCTTTATTGTAAAATCTAACAATGAACAGCTGTCAGGCACACCGCACGTACGTTCCCTGGCTTCTTGTACCTACAGGAAAGCAAACTGGGGGAGGGCATCATGAGATGGTCAGGAAGTGTGGACCACTGAAAAGGCAACTTATAGAATGGAAGGAAGGAAGGAAGGACACAGAAACCTTGCCAAGATAAACATTAAAGTCAGCACACAAGCACTCCACACACACTCCACGAGAATGTCACTGAAATTTTCTCTACATTTTGCTAATTTCCTAATGCATTTTCTTTTCTTATTAATGGATGAAGAATGGTAAAATTAGCAATGAGTTTCTTTTCAGTCATCTTCCTTCTCAGTAAGATATACCACCACGCCAGTTGCTTAGCTGGATGGTTAGGATTGTACTGTTAGTAACTATGTCTATGGAGAACTAAGTCCTATTGAATTCAATGGGGCATACTCACAGGTGGTGTTAAGATTAAACCACAAGTAGTATTTACAGTGGTACCTCTGGATGCGAACAGGATCCGTTCCGGAGCCCTGTTCACATCCAGAAGCGAACTCAACCCACGTCCACACGTCTGCGCATGCGCAGGTCGTGATTCGCCGCTTCCGCGCCTGCGCATGACATTTTGACCGTCTGCGCAAGGCCTCTGGCTGGTCCCTTGTATTGGAAGATAGAGCTCTCTCTGCCATGTGGCCTGCCATACACTCTGTGTAGCATCTTACTCCCCTTACGTGTGATGGAGGATGCGATCCTGTCACTAGTGTTGAATGCAGTCAGTTCAGCTTCTGTACATGAAATGGGAGCATCATCTTGCCCTTTGCCTCAGGCAGCAAAATGTCTTGGGCTGGACTTGATCTAGCTGAAGTCCCATTGGGCTGGATCCAGAGTTTCCCTGCAGATGGAACGGCATAGAACACCTGTGGTACAGGTTGGAGCTGTGATGATCTAAGAGCTTGGCAAAGAAGCTTTTCAGCAGCCACTGTAGAAACTAATCTTATAACAGAGCTGTTAGGAATGCATTTTTTGACTAATGGGGGAAATGAGGAGTACAGAAATTTCAAAAGCAGCTGTGGAAGTGGCAATAGCAGCGAACTGAATGGTGCACTGCAGTCACGTATAACAAATCTCCCCAGTGTATTTTCTCCCTCACAGTGCCTCAAGAATAGAGGAGTGGTAGGGGTGCTTAACCCTTCCCCTTCCAGTCACATTCTCCCAGCTGCCTTTACCCCTGTGGGATTCCAGGACTGTGTTTCCGTAATGTCCTTAACTCTAGTAAGGGTCAAAGCAATGTGAAGGGGTAACTTTCAAAGGAAATACTAAGCTGTTTCTTCTCTGAGGCAAATTACCCACTCCTGAAAATGGATTGCCAGGGCTTCATTAAATGCAGCTGCTGGGTAACACATTGTTTGCTCATTAGCGGATGTGAAAACTTTTTTAAAAAATAGGCGGGGGGAGGGCGGACGACATTTCAAACATTTTGAGAACTTGTAGAGGGCTGTGTATCTGAAATGAATATGTGCAAACTTGGATGTGCTGTATATTTACAATGTTCTAATCCCAGTAGAACAGGAGGAATTTAGAAGCAAGGTGTATCATTTTAAAGAGCATTTATTTAAATGCAAAGAAAATTAATGCAGCATCATGTTGACTTTGAAATAAAGCTTTCAGCATGGAAATGTTAACAAGCTTCCACTGATGAGCGCTGATTAAACCTAATCCTGAGTCGACTAATCCTTTGGTGTTTGGCTAGGATTGCATGTGAGTTTTCATATAATTCCAAGCCTCTCTTGTCTTTTATCACTGCAGCTCATGTGGATTGGCACTGGTCAGGTATGCGAGAGCAAACTCACTTTGTCTTGTGGCAGGGCTTCCCTTGGGAATACTTTAGGGGTGAAATCCCACATTCCCTTTTGTCTACTACAGGGTGATTTTCTTTAAGCATGTCTTACAGTTTAAAGGAAGAAGACGTTCAGGGCTGTACAAGCAAAGGAAATCTGTGGTGATTCTTACAGTCCTGGCATGTTTTGCAAAAGGACAACTCCTTCCTTATCCCAGCATCAACTGAAAATAAGCTTGCTCACATGAGATAATAAATTGCGGTGGCAGTGGAGTATTTATGAGTGCTGCTTCAGCAGGCCTGGCATTTTATAGGAGGGCCCATTAAGCGTTTTTGCTTTCACCAGGTTTATAGGGTTGGCTTATAAGGCAGCTGCAAAGGCAACAAGGGGAATCCAACGTAACAACTGTAAAAGAATATATATTTAAAAGCCAAAGAGATATTTGCATAGAAAAGAGATGGGCATTATTTATTCCCAGTGTGTTTCAAGGATAGCTGTTTCTCAGAAATATCAATGTTTCTCAGATTCCTCATTACCCACATCAGTGAGCAAACCTGACCTGGAAGTCTTTATCCAGAGGTTCTCGGGGAGTCCCTTATGGCTGCTGCTGTGGCTTGACATTACTGTATTAAGAAGCTCCTTGGCTTTATTCACTGCTGTCCTTTGTGCTGAACTGGATAGTGCAGCATATGCAGAATGCCCCCCTCAAGTCCCGGGTTTAGAATTTGCCTGCAGATTCAAATGCTGCCAACTTGACAGATACCCAACCTGTGCAGACAGGATGGCTGCAATGTTAATTTCATCGTCTAAAGCTGTAGTCTATTAAAGGAGGAAGTAGTTGTAGTCTACAAAAGATGCAGTTTTGCCCCATTCATCTGACTTGTTTTGTTTTGTTTTTTGCCTTTCATAAGCCAACTATCCTAATGCACGTCTCTCATCTGTTTTCCTTGAGGCACTGTTTTTGTTTATTCCCATTGCTTCAGCCATATAAGCCCTTGCCATCGTGCCTTTGGTTGTTGTTGTTAAAAATGTGCACTGCCTCTATGCAATCTCTTTCTCCTCTCTCTCTGTTTCTTAAGATTTCCTCCTAGTTACCTTGCAGAGCAAGAAAGAAAAAGTGGCTGGGCTTTGTGATTGCACAATAATAAACAACCAGGAAGATTTTCAAAAGACAACACCACCCATGAATGTCCTTGAAAGTCAGGATGAGACGGGCACCTAAGGAAACTTTTTGCCTTTGAACATTTATTCCAGATTTCCTAGAAAACAGCAAGCTAGTCTTTGCACAGAAAATCTGGGAGTGGGGGTGGGTGGGTTTCAAGTTCATAAACCTAAAGGCAATGAGCCTGATTGAAAAGGCAAATTTGTCATTCAAATCTTTAGCAGAAGATACTTCATGAGCCAGAATACTAATCGGGCCATCTGAACATGTGCATGACAGGCTGCCACCCAGACTAATGGAAGTGAGCTTCTTTTGCCTTTGTTTCTGGTTGAATAGTTTGGCCTTGGCTGGTTTTTATTCACTAAAGTATCCATAATCACCTGCCACGCTTTCTTTGTTAATGATCACTCACTATTCAATTAACCATCCATTAAACCACAAGTCTTCAATACCTTCATTCTTGCACAGGAGCTTTTAACCTTCTGCGTCTCCATAATAGCAGAGCCTGCTATTGCGTTGATTTCAGCTAAGTAAATCATATGAGGAAGTACAAGTTAATAAACCTCTGAAAGGATTGATTTGTGAAAGAGTAATCTATCAAGGGCATACATTGTTCGCAATTGTCAAAAGGAGAATCGCATGGAGCGGATGTTCTGTTTATTTTTAATTTCCTATAGCACCTTTCCTGCTAAAGTGGTATACATCATTAAGACAACAGCCACAGTGGGTTAGAAGCCCAAATAAAACCAAAAGAAGTCAACCATATAAGATTATGAAATGTCAGAAGGAAAATAAATTGCTATTGGCTTATATATATATTAGTAATTTCTTATTGATATAACATTTTTTATATGTAACTGTATTTTTGTAATACAGTGGTACCTTGGTTGTCAAACTTTATCTGTTCTGGGAGTCTGATTGACTCCTGGAACCATTCCAAAACCAAGACACAGCTTCCTATTGGCTGCAGGAGCTTCCTGCACTCAATTGGAAGCCGCAGAAGCCGCGTTGGGTGTTCAGCTTCCCAAAAACGTTCGCAAACCGGAACACTCACTTCTGGGTTTGTGGCCTTAGGGGGCCGATTTGTTCGGAAGCCAAGCCATTCGACAACCAAGATACCACTGTATTTGCTTTTAAGTTGTCTGTTGTTGCTTCAGATTTCTGTGCACCCCTTAGATATATTTCTAATATATTAAGTGGTTTAGAAATTAAATAAACAAAAATCAAAGCAAATTCTGAGGGTTTATGGTTGCCGAAGGTTGTATAGAAAATATTGTTTTCCCATCAGCTCCTGAAATTGCAGTGGCTTTTGGGGATTGGGAACACCTTATTTCCCAGCCTAGTGCATTGCAATACAGTCCACAAGACCTCAGAGGACACACTCCTTCTCTCAACCAGGCACCAAAAGTTGCTGCCTGTTGATCCTTCTAGTGTTAAGAAAGGCAGCTTCAGGAGGTCTTAACCTTGGAGGTGGAGGGAAGTCTGGCAGGCAGGCAGGCTTGCAGTTTGGTAGTACCACCAGATCTTACCAAACAAGGGAGCCACAGTGTAACTATCCAGACCTGCAAGGAAGCATCTTGAACAGATGTTCCTCTTGACAGTCAATGGGGTCATTCCTGACTCCTACAATAAGCTTCCAGATCAGAGTTGTCTGATCTGAGCAACAAGGGAGATTAGATTGCATGTCCTTTTTGTCTTGCTTCTCTTCCAATATTTTGCTCCCTCTCTCTGATGTGGCAAAAGCTGAGCCTGATAACCTTGGGAATGAAATCCAAAACTCTGGTGCCTCCACTGAAAGGGTTGTGTTCCAGGAAGTCACTAGTAAATTTTCCCATAAGGTGAAATTTAGAGCAGAACTTCATCTGAAAATCTAAATGGATGGAGAATGGCATACAGTTAAAAAGAAACTCTTTAACATATACTCAGCCTAGGAATGAAGGACTGTTCATTGTATCTGGCACATTGAATCATGCTTAGAAGTCAGCTGGAATCTGGAATAGATATAATATGCTCCACATGCCCGGCGCCAAACAGAAGGCATGCAATGACATTCTACATCAGTTGCAGTTTTTGCAATGTCTTGAAGGGCAGCTATCACAAAAAGCATATTGTACTAATTAGTTTGTGAGGTTACCACTGAGAGTAGCTATTTTGCACTCTTCCACAAAAGCACACAGTCAGTGAGGACCTAATGAAAAGTAGTCACAATTGCCAAATGGTTTAAATTTATTCAGTGCAGCTACATTATGAGGCATATTGCAAAAGTTCTCATATGTTGTTAAGAGTTATACGTCCACAGAGAAGGCCCTCTATCTTGTCTACACTGTAGAACCTAACTGGAATTATAGTATAGGGACAGTACTATTTCTGTGGCTTAGTATGTCATCCGCATAGTTTTATCAAGGTTTTAGATGGTTTTCCACAGCTCCATAGGGCACTCAATGTATTATAGCCAGCAGAAATATGTAATAAATCCCTCCCACCCCACCAGTATGCCTAGAGGTGCTATAAACTTTATTGGATGGAGAAGATAAAAATCCCCTCCCCTGTTATAACAGATGTATGGACAAAAGCATAAAGCAATCAGGTGCTCCAACGACTTCTTTTTTTTACTGAGCGGGCAAACTTAGGAAAGTATGGGGGGGATGGATGGACGGACAGGACAATCAATCCAGTATTCTGGCTCAAAGAGCTTTTTACCAAGAACACAGGCAAGCGCATCACAATCCATCCCTAGAAGAACTGAGCATGTAAGTGGTATAGTAATGTAACTTGCAAGACTAAGGGGCAGCATAATGACTTATCTACCTACTCATTATCCAGTAAGGAATTAGATCAAGGCTAAGAAACCAACTCTTCTCAGATCTACCTCTGTCTTACTGCAGCTTTCAAGGCATTAGAATTGTGTAACTGTGTTTGGGGAAGCAGTGGCAAAATGGCTGCTCTTATTTGTACATGTGCTGCAAGTTCTACTTGACTCTTTTAAATTTGGGCAGAAATGTTACAGGGGAGGTGGGCCTGTCAGATACATAAGCAGAAGATCTGAGCTGAGCTCCATTACTGAGACACAGTCTAGGGCTGATAACTGCCAAATCCAATTGTAATGTTGATCAAAAGCATTTTGGGAATGTTTCAGCTTAATCACAGATTTAGCGGTGGGGGCTGGCTAGCACATATCGGAGTATCTGGATGGCTTGATTTCAATAGACGTAGATTAATCCATACCAATTTACAAAATGAAAACAAAGCCTGAAAGCTTAGCTTTTTGGCTTTAGCGGGTCACTTCCCCCAAAATGCTATCATTTGGTCAGGAGACATGCCAAAGATAATAAAGAGGTTGGGGTCGATAAGACCCTCATATATTCATGCTGAATGTTGGCTTTTCTCAGATAATCTGCACCTGTTTGATGTATTAAAGCATCCCAATATACACTGTGAAGAATAATGGCAAGCTTAAAATTATACAAGAAACACTGGAAATTGTTAAGAATATCCCACCATATGGACAGAAATCTCGATGAAGTGTTGCCTTTTGTTTCCAAATAACGAAGAAAATGAATCAAATGTGCAAAAAATATTTCAGAGAAATATTTATTGGAAAGGTGTGATTAACTTGTTTGCAGCATCTGCCTTTTCTCTCACTCTCTCAATAACCTAGATTTTTGTTTCTACTCTTTTTAATTAATGAGGTCAAAGTGACTAAAAACCAAAGTCAATTCATATTATGGCAAAGTTCTTGTATTAATGTGTTGTTTTATTTGCATAATGAATACAAGTGCCTTTAGAAAGCATGTTTTAACCTTGCTGTTTTAGTTTCAACAAAATAATTTGTGACACTGTCCATTATCATTAACCAAAAATTGTAAACATGGATATGCTAAAAGGTCATTTGTAAGTGATTGATCTAAAAATGAGAAAGCCAATGGAGGTTACACAACTCTTGCCAGTCTGAGCTGCTAAAGGAGAGCTACAATTACAAGCCTCATTTATTTCATATAGTAAACTATTCTGAAAATAAGTTAGACCATCAAAATTGGGATTTGCCATGGGCCAAATGTTCAGTACTTCTCAGTTGTCTTTTGGATACAAAGACGAATAAGCTAGATAAATGATGAGAAGAGATAGTCCTTGAGAATGGACCAAGGTTGAGATTCCACATAGTTGTACATCCATAAATTGTATGGAAAACAGTGGGATGCATGTAGCTTTGTGCAGGATTCTGGCCATGGTGGGATGAGGTTTGCTTTGGTGGGTGAATTATTATTTGAGGAATGAGCTCCGAAGTGTTGAGGAAAGGCTGAATTTTGGTCCTACAGCCAATCTGTGTGTTTTGTTTAGCTCATCTTAGTGTTTTTGTAATCTTTGTCTTCAGCTATGTGAGCTGCCCTGTGGCTATCCAGACAGTATGGCGGAAAAGAGGCATAGAAATTAAACAATTTAATTAACATATAGTGTCCTTTTATTGTGACTGACTCCACTGCATGTTCCCCTATCGAGATCTGTTAACTAGGGCTGAGCCAGAACTTTGCACAGTGAGTGAGTTGAGACTTGGTTAGCACTGTTCATAATTTGTCTTACATAGAAGGGAGAGTAGGTTCACACTCACAGAACTCATAAATTTGGAGGATTGTCTGAAACAGCCTAAACACACAGAAAATTGTATGCATGTATACATGCATGCAGAAGAACCTGACTGTGTGGATAGAGCTCGTGGACAGTTTGTACGTATCCTATCACTCTTTCCAATCTGATTGTTGGAGGTGGAAATGGGAGAGATCTCTAGAGGTATGGAGTTGCCTCTTTGCTGGCCAGCTGGAGGCTCCAGCTTTAACCTAGTGGACAGAAATCTTACGCTGGCAATTCTCTTTGTCCCCAGATGAAGCATTTCAGAGGAGGGTGGTGCACTGGTAGCTTTGAATCTGCTGGATCCAGTTTCATGTAGGGGTGAGCCTATCTACTGTGCCAGCCTTGGGACCTGGCATTTGCACCTGCACAAGCCAGCAGGGCCTGGGATGTGATGGAAGCTCTGCCGTATTGCTCCTCCCTGGTCTCTCATTAGGATTGCTCTGTAAACACCCTAATGCCTTGAAGGTCAATACAAATTCAGGGAGCAGCAGCCTGAGGGATTTTCACCCCTATTTTCAACTTGCCTTCTGCAGCCTTCTCTTGTGAAGGCAAGAAAATGAGCAGCATCAGTGATTTGCGAGGGGACTTGCATACTATTGTACAAAGATATGCAGTGTTTGTGGCACTGCTTATTCATTAACATTTGTGTCTGAGGCATTTCATTTATTCTGATCTAGTACAACTAGAAAAATACTTTCCCTAAACAATAAGAAAATTATATTTGCGGAAATTATCAATTTTAGTCAATACTAGCGATTTGCTTCAGTTGATAAATGGTGAGGAAGATGAATAATTTTTCAAATGTTACAAGTTTCAACAATCTGTCTTCTCTGCAAAGAAACAAGCTCAAAAATGCTAATTTCAACCTACAGGGACATTTGCTCAATACATATTCAAAGTTGATTTAAGAGTGCTGCATGAATGAAAAATAGTCTCTGCATGGTTCTGACCTAGATCACTGAAAAAATAATGTAGACTTGTTTTATTATGTATTTGAATTTACAACAGTCTCTGCTCTCCTCCCAGCCCAATCCCGCTCTTGAATAATTCCTAATTTTAATTGAGCTGTGCTTATGCTCAAAATAACAGCAATCCTAAAGCATGCTCTAGAAATGAATTGGTGGAACAATAATTGCTTCCTAAGCCCTGCTGCTCACAGCCACTGACATGCAAGGGGTGATGCTGTTTCTTTTTGCTGTGCCAGCTCTAGTCCGATGCAGATAGGTGCTTGAGGATTGGGCCCCACAGGGGATTTGTTTGCAGTACTTTGGGAGAACTGCTGGTGGTAGCTTGCAGCTCTGATGAGTGAGTGCAGGAGGGGCCTTCCTAGTGGTAGGCAGTAGCAGATGACATGGTGCAGGCTTCCTCAACCTCGGCAATCCAGCTGTTTTGAGACTACAGTTCCCATCATCCCTGACCACTGGTCCTGCTAGCTAGGGATCATGGGAGTTGTAGGCCAAAAACATCTGTAGGGCCGAGTTTGAGGAAGCCTGACAGGGTGGGAGGGAGGTTCTTTATCTACTTCCTAGCAGGTCTTGCTGCTGTTTACCAGGAGAGAAAGATGGGAGGAAGCAGAGAGGGTTTCATAGTGTAAATGAACCAGCAGGAATACCAGATTGGCTCTGCTGCTGTACTTGCACCACACTGACCTCACCACTGGGCGCCTCTTCCTCCTGGTAAGCAGCATCAACTCACCTGCCAGGAGGTCTGGTAAGCACCTCCGCCCCACTACTACACCATCTGCTGCAGCACTGTTCTCCCTGCTGTGGATGGATCTGGGGTTAGGATGGCACTTAATGTATTCTATTTAAACTACAATACTTGCACCAATAAACTCATACTGAGGTCATCCTATCTACATTACCTTCTGTTGAACTTGGTGGGGCTTACTTCTGAGTAAACATGTATGGGTTTAATTTGATTTGCATCCTGCTTTATCTGTGCATAATTCCATAAC
This sequence comes from Podarcis raffonei, assembly GCF_027172205.1. Classification (NCBI taxonomy): domain Eukaryota; kingdom Metazoa; phylum Chordata; class Lepidosauria; order Squamata; family Lacertidae; genus Podarcis; species Podarcis raffonei. The sequence continues at coordinate 29,380,549 of NC_070606.1, forward strand.
TATCCCATTATTCTGCCTAAAAGCGAAAGGGAGTACATTGGTACATACCTGGAAGGAAAATGGTTCCACCTCAAAATAAGATTATGTCTTCCTGCATCTGAAGCAAGATTTGGCAAATGAACGATAAAGCAGATGCAGAAAACTGCCTCATGACCTGGTTTCTCTGCTGTTGAAGGCATTTTCAAAATCAGGGCATGCACTCTTTTGCAACCCCGTTAAGCATCTCTTAAAGCAGCACAGGCAAAACAATAGCTTTACCTCCAAATCCAGTGCACTTCATTGAACCATTAGGAATGTTTGGTTAACTGTAACATATTCAGAGCAGTGCCAAAAATGGTATATTAATGAAGTACTAATAACCACTTTCAAATGCATTAAGAAGTGGAGAGGAAGATTCAAAATAAGGTTTAATCAGCATGTGCATTGATACAGTTTATATTTCTCTCTACTTCAAAGTGGGAGCTTCCTAAATTAGCTTAGAAAAGCACTGGCTTAGCTGGGTGTGGGTTGTGGCTGTGTTCACCTGTGTTTTGCATTACATCTTTATTCATAATGTTGACAGTAAAGCTATGTTTCTTTATCTCATTAACAGATTGAAGTTGCAGTGTCGGACAATAGACATATCTTGTGTTGGGAGACTGGTTGTTGCTCCTAAAATTAATCCGCCTGATAATGAAATTGATTTTCTTGTTTCTCCTAAGTGGTTATCTATTTTCTTATGGTTTGGAGGGTGATATAAATACTCTTAGGCAAAGCCATCATCAACAACTGACGCCAATGGAATTTATTATTTTCCGTTGTATCTTAAATAGTTTCTGTTTTTAAGCAGGTAAATTGAAAGGTTGCAAAGTGACCCACCATTTAAAATCAGGAGAAACATTTCTTTTTTTTAATCTGATTAGGTAGTGATCTAATCTAAGTAACAGGAGTGTGTTTGTAACTTGCATATAGTTTAACTATCCTATCCTTAGGTGTTGTTCATTCTTACAAAATATTTATTATTAAGAATAAAGGGAAAAGGAGGGATCATTAAAGAAGCATAATACAATTTATCCAGGACCAATTCATGAATGATGTATACTACGTATAAGTGAACTGCATTTTGAAATAATTACAATTTCTTGTTTCTTTTTTCACTATTGATAACTTTTTCAGTGTCCTAGCCACAAAAGTATGTTGTTTTGCACTGGGGTAAATACACTGAAGCCAGAGTAAATTGCTTATTCCCATTAGTACCTGCTACTCAGACCTACCATCCATCAGGATCCATTTTTATATTTGAACACTGAAAGGAGGACATATTGGCTAAAATAATTGCCACATGTCCCCATGTGGAAGTACCTACTGCAGTATAATGCAGACCAAAATAGTAATATTTATGTAACTTATCTTGGATATTGGTGTGATGGGTTTCCTGAAGAAATGCTGCCAGTGGTTTATATTTCCTAACCTGTTCAGAGGCTCTTTTTGTAACATCTCCCAGACTCCTAACGTTTTGGCTGGTTGTTCTGATGCCACTCATTACAACATAGGGAAATAAACCTTTATATTAGGTCAGTCAGTTACCCTTTCTTTAGTCAGGGAAGAATATATGAATCTTTGCAAACCAGATCCTGAATTAATCCTCTCATACAAAGTAGGATTGTGCTGCAAATATTTGGTAGATGGCACTCTCTTCCATTCTGCCATTCCCATAGACTCTTCTGGATCCTTTTTGCAATGCAACTTGGTATGTCAAGTAACGTAAGGCTATGAGCTGCAGGTTTGTGTCTGTTAGCTCTGTGTTGCATATCATTCACCTCCACTAGCAGTGCAAAGGGAAAAGACTCGCTTGTATTTAATTCCTGCTTCTAGGAAACATTAGCAGGTCATCACATTTTTCTCCTTTCCACACTAAGAGGTAGAAATAAAATAGCTCTTCTCTCACATTCCAATTGCCTCCTTTGCCCAAAAGGCTTCTCTCGAGGTGTCTTTTGGTAGAATGCTATAATTATGTCCCAAGGAAAAGAATTATGTATTGTTCGGCTTGTGCCCAAGGCTTCTGTGAGTATGCTAATGTATGTTGGTCCTGTGGTGATGTTTGGAAACAATTAAGCTCACCAGTTAAGCAAAAATCCAATTACTGGTAATTCTGACCTTAAGCCAAGTCTTTCAGATGCAAATGTTCATCTGTAGCTGTGGTACTTGAGATCATCAGTCTTTATATGCCTTTACCATGTATTTTTAACCCTTCTCCAAAGCCTGTGAGCCTGAGTTAGCGACTTCAACTTTGCCTGTGAGTATATCAGTATTAGTTTCCAGAGGCTTAAAATCCTCCTGCTAATCTTTCCCTAAGTCTGCCCATTGGAGAAGTCACCTTTTTTATCAGGTTGGTAGCAAGGACCATTGCTTCTCCTCTTGTTGCCTTTTGAGAGTCTGGCCAGTATGTTGTTTACTTGTTAAACTTCTTTATTGCCCTTCATCACAATATCACAGGGTGGTTTACAATAAAAAACACAAAAATATATAACACTGTAACAAACAAAAACAATACCCTTCAGAGTTTAAAATGCCATTTGTTATGTACTGAAGTTCTCACCCTGGGCCAGCAGGGGGATACCGTAGATAGTTTTCACTCAGGTCCACATATGCAAATAAGGGATTGAAAGTGACATTCAGTGATTGGATAGTTACAGAAAGTGGTTACTGTTGCGTTCTAGTGGAGCTCTATATAAGCAGGCTGGCTGAACCCTTCAGTTCAGTTCTATTCTGGCCTGTGAATAAAAAAGAGCTGTTTGAAGAATCGCTGTGTTGTCTGATATGTTCACCCACAACTTAACTCCATTAATTGTTTAATTAATCAAAGGCCTGGGAGAAGAGAGTTGTTTTTTTCCTGGTGCCCGTTCTCATGTTGCTGCCCTCTAGACCTCTCATGGAGGAGACACACGAAGAAGGGCTTCAGATGACTATTGCAGTGTCCGGGTCGGTTCATGTGGGGAGAGGCGGTCCTTGAGGTATTGCAGTCCTGAGCTTCTTTAAGGCTTTATAGGTCAATACCAACACTTTGAATTAGGCCTAGAACTAATTGGCAGCCAGTGCAGCTTGGCCAGGATTGGCGGTATATGCCCCTTACTTGGCCTGCCCCACCTCCCACACCATCCCTTCCCCTACCCTGAACCACTGTGATTGCCCTCCCCCCCCCAGCTCCTCTTCTCCCTGGTGAACCACCTCATTCACCAGCTATAAATGCAAAGTCACGTCTTGCTCTTTACCCAATTATGTGCTGGCAAGCATGACTTGCCCGGCCAGCCACTTAACAGCTGATTTGCAGCACAATGTCTGAGTCTGTGGTTGTTTTTTAAAGTCTAATTGTGAAGTGATGGACCCAAGCATTGCTCTCTTGTTGCCTGTCATTTCTTTTGGTAAAGGTTATTGTTATTTGACTGCAGTTGGGGATTCTAGTTTTAAACTGTGATTTGTTCATTTTTTTAAAAATACTGTTATGTGTTGCCTGCTTCCCCAAACAGCAACAATAATAAGATAATTCCTGTCTTTAGGCTTATAATCAAAATGCACAGGTATGTAAGTGGAGCGTACGTAGGGACAATCTGGGACTTCCTCAAGGTAGCAGATTTGCTACTCCACATCAGAACCCCAGAGAGTGGCCCTGTACTAAAAGGGCTTCACCTGCAGGGAAATCAGGTCTTTCTGTGCCGATAGTTCTGCTAACTATTGTTTGTTACACATTCATTTGCCTGTCACTCATCTTACCCATTCAGGAAATCATCCAAAGCCATTAAAGAAACATTCGGGTTCTTTTGTCCAATCTCAGACTCTAACCAGGTGACTCTTTTAAGGCAAAGAAGCATAGTGATTGACCCATTCACAGTAATCAAACAGCAAACTCATGGCAAGACTCAATGTTGTGTCTCAGTGGTGCCCAAACTTTGACCAAAGTAGCACCAAGGTCCAAATTATTAAATGAGTGGTTCCCAAACTTCTGAGAGCTCAGCTAAGGCACTTTTCTCTGAGCTAGAATTGCAGGTACACTTCCAGATATTTTTGTATGGAAAACATTATTCAATTTCTTATGCATTCCTCAAATGTAGATGCCTCCCTACCCGGTTTGGAGGACTTTTAAAGTTGTCGCAGGAATGTGTTTTTGCAGAAGTTTTTCAGGCTATTAATGGAAATAGCTGACTAACTAATCACTTAGAAAGGGAACAGAAGAAATTAAAGGGGTGAGTGGGTGCCTAATTAATCTACAGGCCTAATTACTGAGGACTATCGAAATGAGTCAGCATGTCACTGTGTGTGTGTGTGTGTGTGAGAGAGAGAGAGAGAGAGAGAGAGAGAGGCAGACAGACAGACTCACTTGCTTCTGTTTGGCAACTGATGGGAGGGGCCCTGTAAAGACTACAGTGGTACCTCGGGTTACAAACACCTTGGGTTGAAAACACTTCGGGTTATAAACTCTGCTAACCCGGAAGTAGTACCTCGGGTTAAGAACTTTGTCCCAGGATGAGAATAGAAATTGTGTCAGCGCCATCGTTAATGGCGGATTCCCTCTGAGTCTCGGAGGGACCAGCTCCGTGGGATCGGGTCTTACCACTGCGGCAAAGCGGGGGCCCTTTAAAAATCACAGGCGGGGGAAGCCTGTGAATGTGGGGACTCGGCGGGCACCATTTGCGCCCCCCAATTTGCGAAGGGACCCTTTTAAGGGTTCCGGAGCGGGACGGGGTGAGCGGCGCGGTGCTGAGAGTCGACTGCTTCTTCCGCGGAGTGAAGCCGCACAGCCGTTATCGGAGAGCGCTGACTTTTTCCTGGGACAATTGGACTTTGAAAGCAACTACCCGTGAGTAGGATTAAATTGGATTTAAAAGGAGAAAGAACAAGTTAATTCGACACCGAAGCGGGAAGGTATAAACAGGAAGTCTGCCTTCCTTTCTTGTAAACAGATCAAAGCAAAGAGACTGTAAAGCGGAAACTTGGAAAGATGTTTGGAAAAAGACTTAAATCTTAACATCAGGAAAGCGGTCTCCCCTCCGGATTGCAGGAGAGGAGGGGGGAAGGTTTGAGTTGTATTTACCTGCAAAAAAAAAGGGGGAAAGGAAGCTAACATCCGCTGCCTAAAACCTGGGAACGGACTGCCCCTAGACAAGGAAAGCCGCTCAGTGGAAAGCCTATCGGTAAGCAGAGGACTTTTGACAGCTAGCTCTGCAAGAGATACAGTGTTTCTGGACTTCTCCTGGTTTTAAAGTAACTGTCTAAGTGCACTGAAACTGTTGTTTTTAAGTGAATTTGGGGACTTATAAGGACTATCTTTGTTTTTAAAAGTTGCAAGCTTTGGCTGTTACTGTGTCCCCCTAGAGGAGGATTGACATTGTTACAGTAACAACTGGGTTAGAGGAAAATTCCATTTCAAAACAAACTTTCTTTTTTTTTTTATAATATTTTTATTCAAGAATTTTTCCATATAAACATAACATACATAAACATACAAAAACAAAAAGCAAAAACAAAACAAAAAACATGTACCATTTCATATCCTAATTTCTTATACCTTCCTTCCACGACTTCCTCATGCCTCCCTTTTCTGTATTCCAAATTCTTATCAATTACTCAGCAAATCTTCCCTTATTTTATTTTAAGTTTAAGCTAACCTTCCTTATTCTCCTTGTCTTAACCATTACTAATAGTAACCATTTACTTTCAATCCATCATCATTCTAACTTTCATTAACTTTATGATATTTCTTTAAATAGTCCTTGAATTTTTTCCATTCTTCTTGCGCTGTTTCTCTTCCCTGGTTTCGGATTCTGCTCGTCATTTCTGCCAAACCCATGTAGTCTATCACCTTCATCTGCCATTCTTCCAGTGTGGGTAGATCTTGCGTCTTCCAGTACTTCGCAATGAGTATTCTAGCTGCTGTTGTAGCATACATAAAAAAAGTTATATCTGTCTTTAACACCCCTTGGCCGACAATACCCAAGAGAAAGGCCTCTGGTTTCTTGGTGAAAGTATATTTAAATACCTTTTTAAGTTCATTATAGATCATTTCCCAGAATGCCTTAATCTTCGGGCACGTCCACCAAAGGTGAAAAAATGTACCTTCCTTTTCTTTACATTTCCAACATTTATTGTCAGGCAAATGGTAAATCTTTGCAAGCTTGACTGGGGTTATGTACCACCTATAGATCATTTTCATAATATTTTCTCTTAAGGCATTACATGCCGTAAATTTCATCCCGGTGGTCCACAACTTTTCCCAATCAGCAAACAAAATATTATGACCAATGTCCTGAGCCCATTTGATCATAGCTGATTTAACCGTTTCATCTTCTGTATTCCATTTCAGCAGCAAATTATACATTTTTGACAAATTCTTAGTACTGGGTTCTAACAGTTCTGTCTCCAATTTTGATTTTTCCACCTGAAAGCCAATTTTACTGTCCACTTTAAACGCTTCATTTATTTGATGATAGTGCAACCAATCTCTCACCTTCCCTTTTAATTTCTCAAAACTCTGCAATCTCAGTTTGTCCCCTTCCTTTTCCAAAATTTCCCAGTATCTTGGCCACTTAGACTCCATGTTTAACTTTTTAACTGCCTTAGCTTCCATTGGCGACAGCCACCTTGGAGTTTTATTTTCCAGCAGATCTTTATATCTGACCCAAACATTTAATAATGCTTTTCTGACAATATGGCAAAACAAACTTTCAACTGTGGGATCGACCTTGAATTCTCATGAGAGTGTTATGGCAGATGGGAGAGGAAAAAACTACTAGGTCTGGCAGACACTATCGGACAGACACTGCGCAGCAGCGAAGGGCTTCAATATCTGGAGCGTCTGGAACATCAGGGGCTGCTCCTCCACAGGTCAAACCAAAAGTTATGTCGTCCGAAGACGTTTTGGCACATGCACTTGGAAAAATTAATGAATCTTTGGAAAATTTAGCTAAGCAGGTAGCTGAGACAAATAAACAAGTAGCTGAAGCATCAGTTAAAACTGACATGAATACTACAAGCATTAATAATTTGGGACAGAAGGTGAATACCAATACAGAGTCTATTGAAAAATTATTACAGGAATCTGTTTTGACCCGAAAGATAGCTGAAGAAGCAAAAGCTATTGCAACTGCTACTCAAGAGAAGATACCACCAGTATATAAGCAATTGGAGGACCACGGTTTGACATTGTCTATGATTGAATTGAAAGAGAAACAAAGAAATTTAAGAATCAGGGCTGTACCAGAACGTGAGAAAGATAATCTGGCTGACTTTCTTACACAGGAATTTACAGATTTTTGGCAACAGGACTTGGGGAAGGAAGAATTTAAGATAGTGAATGCATTTAGACTTGGAAGAGGACAAAGGAGGAACAAGGTGAGGGACTGCTTGATTACTCTTCGAACAAAAGAGGAGAGAGACAAAATTTTGAAGCTGCACTATCAAAGGACTTTGGAAATTCATGACTCAAGTGTGGAGATATTTAAGGACATTCCAAAACATCTTCTGGACTTAAGGCTTAACTACGGAGACCTAGTTGCCCTGTTGAGAAGAAATAGAATTCTCGTTAGGTGGGAATTTCCTCAAGGCCTATCCTTTAAATACAAAGGAAGAAAGATAAAAATAAGATCAGTTAACGATAAAGACAGGTTTCTGAAAGATCACGAAGAAGATCTACAGAAAGAAGCGGAATCCGGAGAAGAGCCAAAAGCACTGGAAAAAGGAATACTAGACATAGCAAACTTATCTTTTGGATTGCACGGTCCAGAGAAAGAGACACCACCGACAGAACAAGAACAGACACTTGGTGCAGTCGGAGGCAAAGCGAAGTAACCCCATCATGGCTCTGCAACTTTTAAGTTGGAATTGTAACGGTCTTAACTCTCTTCGGAAGAGAAAAAATGTTTTTCATTTACTAAAAAAGGAACAATTGGACTTGATTTGTCTACAAGAAACACATGTAACAAGGTTACACAGGAAACTACTTATTAATAAGAGATTGGGACAGGAGTTTATCTCATCTGACAAAGTTAAAAAAAGAGGAGTTGTGATATATGCAAAGGAGAGATTATTACCGAAATTAATCTTTAAAGATGAACAAGGAAGATTTCTGGCAATTGAAATTCAAGTTCAAGGAGAGAAATTTCTGATTGTAGGAATTTATGCACCGAATGAGGGGAAATCTGAATTCTTTAAAAAGTTGCATGAGACCTTATTGGACTATTTGGATTACAATCTGATTTTGATGGGGGACATGAATGGAGTAGTATCTACAAACATGGACAAGGCACAAAGACAGGTAGTTACCAAGGATGGTAGACTACCAAAAACATTTTTTGAGATGACAGACAATATGGACTTAGTGGACATTTGGAGAATAAAGAACCCCTTGGGAAGAGAGGGAACCTTCTTTTCTGAAGCCAAGATGACATGGACTAGAATTGACCAAATATGGGTAACTAGAGGAATGGCACCAAAGATAAAGAAAGTGGAAATCTGCCCAAAAACTTGCTCTGACCATAACGCTGTAAGGATGGAGATGAAGCAAATATCAACTGGCTCCTTCAGATGGAGGATGAATGACACCTTATTTAGAGATGAAGAAGTGTATAAAAAGGCCCAAAAAACTTTGAGAGATTATTTTGAAATAAATATGAATACCAATGTAGAAAAAAGAGTAATCTGGGACGCAAGCAAAGCTGTTATGAGAGGGTTTTTGATACAACAGAATGCAATAAAGAAGAGAAGTCAAAATGAGAAGAAAGATAAAATTTTGGAGAAAATAAAAGAAAGTGAGAAGAAATTGAGAGCAAAACCAAAGTCGCAGGAGATTTTGAGAGAAATAAAATTATATCAAGTACAATATATGGAAATAATGAATCAGGAAATAGAATGGAAAATTAAACAAATGAGACAAAAAACATTTGAATCAGCTAACAAATGTGGGAAATTGCTGGCTTGGCAAATGAAAAAAAGACAAAAATTAAATACTATTACAAACTTAGAAGTGGAAGGAAAGAACATACATAACCCAATTGAGATTAGAAACTGTTTCCAGAGGTATTTTAAACAATTATACACACAAGGGCTACAGAAAGAAATGGACATAGACCGATTTTTGAAGACAAATGGATTACAAAAAATCTCCCAAGAAAGCAAATTAATGTTGAACTATAAAATATCTGAACAGGAAGTAGAAGGTGCCATTCAAAATATGCAATTGGGCAAATCTCCAGGACCGGATGGGCTGACTTCTAGATATTATAGATCTTTGAAAGAGTGGCTATTACAACCTTTGAAGGAAGTCTGCAATGAAATTCTGGAAGGGAAAAAGGGCACCAGAGTCATGGAGAGAGGCGTAAATTACACTTATACCGAAAACAGAGACTGAAAAGACTCAGCTTAAGAACTACCGCCCTATATCGTTACTTAATGTGGATTACAAAATTTTTGCTGACATTTTGACCAAGAGATTGAAAAAAGTATTGATGGAAGAGATTCATAAAGACCAAGCGGGCTTTCTCCCGGGAAGACACTTGTCTGATAATTTGAGGAACATAATTGATATCTTGGAAAAACTAGAAGTGAATATAAACACTAAAGCAGTTCTGATATTTGTGGACGCGGAGAAAGCTTTTGACAACATCTCTTGGAGTTTTATGAAGAAGAACCTACAAGGTTTTGAAAATGGTATAGGTATAGGTGCAATATACTCTGAACAAAAGGCTAAATTAATTGTAAATAATGTGGTGACAGAAGAATTTAAGATAGAAAAAGGGACACGACAGGGGTGCCCAATTTCCCCATTGCTTTTTATATCGGTCCTGGAGGTTCTGCTGAATATGATTAGAAGGGACCGGTTGGTTAAAGGTATACAGGTCAGAGCCAAACAGTACAAACTGAGAGCATTTGCAGATGACTTAGTATTGACGTTACAGGAGCCAGAATCTGGTACTAAAAGGGTTTTAGAACTAATTCAAGAATTTGGTCAAGTGGCAGGATTTAAACTGAACAAGTTGAAAACTAAGGTTTTAGAGAAAAATTTAACACCGATTGAAAGAGAGAGGTTTCAGAATGAGACAGGCTTGACTGTGGTTAAGAAAGTGAAATATCTGGGGATTAATATGACAGCCAAAAATGGGAACTTATTTAAAGATAATTATGAAAAATGTTGGACGGAAGTGAAAAAAGACTTAGAAATTTGGTCGAACTTGAAGCTTTCACTGTTGTGTCGTATTGCTGTGATAAAAATGAATGTATTGCCTATAATGCTGTTTTTGTTTCAAACATTGCAAATTGTGGACAAGATGGACTGTTTCAAGAAGTGGCAGAGAGATATTTCTAGATTTGTCTGGCAGGGCAAGAAGCCCAGAATAAAATTTAAGATATTAACTGATGCAAAGGAAAGGGGTGGATTTGCCCTGCCAGACTTTAAACTTTACTATGAATCAGCAGCCTTTTGCTGGTTGAAAGAATGGCTGCTTCTGGAAAACACAGACATTTTGGACTTAGAAGGTTTTAACAATGTATTTGGATGGCATGCATATCTGTGGTATGACAAGGTCAAAGCGCATAAAGTATTTAAAAACCATATTGTCAGGAAAACATTGTTTAACGTTTGGATAAGATATAAGGACTTATTGGAAAATAAAACCCCAAGGTGGCTGCCACCAATGGAAGCAAAAGCCCAGAAAAAGCTCAATATGGAGGCCAAATGGCCGAAATATTGGGAAATTTTGGAACAAGAGGGAGATAGACTGAAACTGCAGAGTTTTGAGAAACTAAAAAACAAAGTGCGAGATTGGCTTCATTATTATCAGATAATGGAGGCATATAATTTGGACAAGAAAATTGGCTTCCAGGTGGAAAAATCAAAATTAGAAACAGAACTGTTAGAACCCAAAACTAAGATTTTGTCAAAGATGTATAACTTGCTGTTGAAATGGAAGACTCAGGATGAAACAGTGAAATCTGCTATGATTAAATGGGCACAAGATGTTGGACATAACATTATGTTTGCTGACAGGGAACAGTTATGGACCACAGGTATGAAGTTTATGGCATGCAATGCCTTAAGAGAGAATATTATGAAGATGATATACAGGTGGTACATGACCCCAGTCAAGCTTGCAAAAATCTATCACTTGCCCGATAATAAATGTTGGAAATGTAAAGAAACTGAAGGTACATTCTTTCACCTTTGGTGGACGTGCCCAAGGATTAAGGCTTTCTGGGAAATGATCTATAATGAAATGAAAAAGGTATTTAAATATACCTTCCTGAAGAAACCAGAGGCCTTTCTTCTGGGCATTGTCGGCCAGTTGGTGCCAAAGAAGGACAGAACTTTTTTTATGTACGCTACAACAGCAGCAAGAATACTCATCGCAAAGTATTGGAAGACACAAGATCTACCCACCTTGGAAGAATGGCAGATGAAAGTGATAGACTATATGGAACTGGCGGAAATGACTGGCAGAATCCGAGACCAGGGAGAAGAGTCGGTGGAAGAAGATTGGAAGAAATTCAAAGACTATCTACAGAAATATTGTAAAATTAATGAATGTTAGAATGATGTTGGATAGAAATTAAGTGGTTTCCAGCTGTAATGCTTTAAGAGAATATGAAAAAAGGGTTATAAATAGGTAAAAATCTAATGGTAAGGATTTGCTGAACCAACAATTTTAAGTGGAATACAAAAAAAGGGAGGTATGAGGAGGTCCGGGAAACAAGCTAAAGGAAAATAAGCAATGGAAAATCTGTGTGTTTTTAACTATTTTTATTTTGTATTTTTGTTATTTTTTCATTTTTATTGTAATACTTTAAAAAATCTTAATAAATATCTTATAAAAAAAAAAGAGAATAGAAATTGTGTGGTGACAGCGCAGCAGCAGCGGGAGGCCCCATTAGCTAAAGGGGTACCTCAGGTTAAGAACGGTTTCAAGTTAAGAACAGACCTCCAGAATGAATTAAGTTCGTAACCCGAGGTACCACTGTATTTCCTGTAATCCTGTACTAGTAGTGGCTGAGTACCTTTCCAGCCTCTTCCTGCTGTCTACCCCCAGCATTTACAGCCACTGGCTGGCAGCACATTTAAAAAAACCAGGACAAGGGGAAAATATTGAATGAACAAGTGAGTAGTTGGAGCAGGATTCTGTAAATTCAATTGCTCTTTCCTGAAGTTGACAATTGGAGCACGCTTTGCCATAGGAAAGAATCCTGGAACAGGACTGTGCATAAAAAGAAGAAAGCTATTAGAGGGTCGAATTCTAGCTACATATGCAAATTGGAAAGTATTCAAATGCTTCAGAACAGAGGATGCACAATGAAGTGCTCATTTTAATGCATCCTGGGTATTCGTGGCTTGGAGTGATTAACAATCCAGCTAACACTCCATCTTCCCCTTGAAAGGCAGAGCTAAAAAAAGAAGCTCCTTGTGTTGAACAGTCCAGGGAATTTATGGAATGTGTCTCTTTCACAATCATTACTTTAAATGGAGTTCTGTTCTGGAGCATTCAGTGACTGTGGGAAGGTAAAAAAGCCTCTGAAATCATGACACTGTTGGGGTCAATAGGAAAACCTCTATGGACGTGATCAGTGCTCATTTTAAAGAGGCTGCAGATTTATCAAAAGAGAGATGTGGAAAGAAGGGGATATTTCCTTACTAACTCTATAATGACAAAACCCAACCTCCCACCAATGGTTCTCCTAAACATGTGCTATTGCCATTGTCCAGTCTTACATATTCCCTCTGAATTCTTAACTTGCCAGGAACAGGCCATGTGAGTTACAAGCATGGGACAAAGCTAGTCAGATACAAAAGTATTTACATTTATTTATTACAAGAATAAGAAGTGCACAAGCTTATCTGATTACTTTAAAATAGTACAGCATTTTTAAACGAGTGTACACATTGTTAATTTGTTACTGTCACTTTAAATGCCAACAGCATTTATTCAGCTATCAATGATATACCAAGACAGCTTTAAGGAAGCAATTCATTAGACTATTAAAGCCCCTTAGGCAAATTGATGATTTATTATGTCCACTCCAGTTAAGTCTCACCAATAGAGTAACAGAGGGCTCTGCTGGAAACCTCTTTTCCAAACCCTTTACTAATCTAGTGAAGTTCAGGTTTGTCTTGCTGGGGAACTCTTCCCTCTGGTAGTCCTACCAGTCAGTAGAGACCAACGTCTCAAGCATCTTCTCTCTTCTGCAGACAGGTTTTCCCCTTGTATCCTGTTATGTACTGAAGTTCTCACCCTGGGCCAGCAGGGGGATACTGTAGATAGTTATGCAAATAAAGGATCGAAAGTGACGTTCAGTGATTGGCTAGTTACAGAAAATGGTTACTGTTGCATTCTAGTGGAGCTCTATATAAGCAGGCTGACTGAGCTCCTCAGTTCAGTTCTGTTCCATCTTACAAATAAAGAGCTGCTTTGGAAGAATCGCTGTGTCGTCTGATATGTTCGCCCACAACTTAACATATCCTCAGCTTAAGCCAAGTGATTCAGCTATACCTAACAAGTCTTTGGCCACCAAGCCACTCCACTTGCCTCTTGGGTCTTCTATCTTCTTCCCCAATCCTCTTCTTCTGACACCAAACATGAGTAGCTCCAACTCTAACCAACCAATCCCCTGCTGACCAGCACTTGGTCATAGATTCACTTCTTCTGGGCCTTCTATTCCAGTCACAGCCAATCCCATTGTCTAACTGAATTCTAAACCGCCACTCACCACTTGGAATATGCATACAGTACTTCTATCCTTTTGCTTTCTGAGAATTCTAATTCATACCTGCCGGTTAAGGTCCCAGATGACAGTTAAACCAACGATCACCATGTCAGACAGAAAACATCCCACATCAAATACAATACGGTGATGGAGTGAAAGCTGATTGGCTGGGGCTGTCCCACAAGGGAAGAAACGCAGCAACAATGACACGACTGGCATGACACAGGGGAGAGGCAGCGTTCCTCCACCCCTTAGGCTGGTAAGCTGTTGTGACTGGCCACCTGGTCGCAATGCCACCCACTGGGAAAAGGTGAGAGGACTTTCCAATGTACATTACAATCCAAAATGCACACAATACCCATTCGCACTGAATTCAAATAAACAGGATTTATTCACAGGACGTAAACTGGTGAGTCCACTCCTTGTATGGTCACAGCTTTTAGTGTTCCATGTTGCAACTCCAAACTCAGAGACAGTTGTCTGACTGTTAACACAGCGCTACACATTGGGAAACTGTTCCTGTGAATATCACAGGGAAGCAGGCAGTGGGGGACAATACACAAGGTCTGGCTAGTATCTTTTTGATACTTAATGGGGATGTGTAGCTGCACCCAGGGCTATTAGTGGTTACTCGTGATGCCTCTTACTACAATGGCATCATTGTCTACTTCAAACAAAACAGAGACAGCACAGTTTTTGGATTATTATTTTTTAAAAAATATTCATCATCATATCCTGATTTCTCATCTACTAAAAGGCTTGAGGGCCAGAGAATAAGGGTTATTTCCCACCCAGCATTTTAGCAGTCTGCAGTCATGCTAAAGGGACACCTGTCCAGGAAAGCAGGAAGCACAACATGGATGAAATGATCTCATACATTCTCTGTGTAATACTGGCTCTCCAGGCAGTTAGTGGAAGCTACCGCATGGAAACAAGTCATAATGCCTTTTAGTAACAGATTTGATGGAAAGAACTACTGTATGTTAATTTGAAAGGGGGGGGGACACACACAATATTGAGAACTTAAATAGTGACAAAGTTCAAACATCTGGCGTAGACCTTTTCTCTACAGCTGCTAAATTCCAACTAGCACATTCTTTTTACCAGCATTTTTCTTTCTAGCAAAGAAATCTAGTACAGAGATGAGGCTTATTACGTGTCTGACATTAATTTCTCATTGTTAAACTTATCTACAAAAGGCAGTTATAAAATTGCTCACGGCAATCAAGATCCTGGTTTCATGCCAGTTTTTCAACAGATAAGCACTTTCAAAAATAATTATTTTTCAATAGTGTTATTGAAGTTGAGAACAGTTTTTCCCCTTCAATCTTTTCAGTTTTCCTCTTAATTAAATCTATTTTCTAGAATTGCATCATGCACTACAAATACAAAAAGCTATGTTCTGCATTCAACAGCATCCAACATGCCTTTGATTGTGGCATGGTCTTGTTGCGGTATTTGTAACATGTTGAAAAAAATTTATCCCATGCTCATATGATGCTAGTTTTTATTTTTAATTATTGGCTGCCTGGGAATAAATCTCATCCACATTGGGGGCAGAGGGAGGTTAAACCAAACAAAAGAGCTTATGACCCATGTCTGACTAATACTAATAGGGGCTAATCTCATTAATGCACTCTTCTTAAAAGACATCTAGTAATGGAAAATGTGCCTTGTAATAGTTTCTTCCCATTGGAGTAAGTTTGCATCATTTAATTCCACTGGGTTTAAAGGCGGTTAGACTGATGATGAGTCACAGACACTGTGTTTTCATGCAAATATATGGACACTACAAATTACGGTAAGTAATTTAGTAACGCAGTAGTACTAAAAATGTGAAGTTTATTTTTACTTGGGTTTGTGACCAGTGTTATATTTTTAAAAAAACTATAGTGTTGTGGCAAATGTGTTTCATTTATTTTCAATCTTTCTCACCCTACGCTAAATCTTAAGTTGCTTTAAAACTCATTTAAAGGAAGTAGTAATAGGTTTGTAGGAAGATTTAAGGAGCCCCCACCCTCCAATCAGGCATCTCGCTCCAGGCCCTGGCTGCCATTGTCTCTACAGAATAAACAGTGTCTGCATTGAGGAGAAAGTGGGGCTTCCTCTCCTGCCCCATCTGTTATTCTGTCTCTGCATTTCCCTTTCCTGCAACCATTAGCATGTGGCCAGGAGGAGCTGGGTCTTAGGACACATTAATGGACTCATTTGAAGTCTGCTGGAATTAAATTGCCTTTCTTTGGCTATTAGCAAGGCCAGCCTAAGAGATGCATCTGAGGCTGAAAATACCACAAACACCTCTCCCTCTTCCCCGGCAGTAAAAATGCAATAATCATAAATTAAATAACTAGCAGTTGGCTACATTTTTATGAGACCAAACATCAGCTGCCTGAACTGGCTGCCTCACTCTACTGGCTGGTAGGGCTGTCTCTGTGATATGGGTAGAACAATTTCTGCAAAGGATTACTTTGGTTTAAAAGTAATTCAACATTCATTCCCAAAGGCCCGACATCAATGCTCTGGGCTTCTGCAAATGCCCAGTGCATCCTAAGGAAAGAATAAGCATTTTCTTTTACCTTTTGAACTTTTGTGATGCAAAATTGCACACCTTTCCCTAGATAATTAGGGCATCACAATAGGCTTTGATGGCAAAGTACATTTTCTGCCTCTTGTTGAATGCTATCCTGCCCAGCTTTGTTGCTTAAAGCCATTTTCCAATTAGTATAAATGATGTGCCCATTGGTTTAAAAGCACAGCTAATGGAAAATGCACTACAGATATTAAAAATATTATTCTGTCAGTTGAATTAACTAGTATATGTATTAACACATTTACTTGGGTTGGGTTTTGCTATTTCTATTTCTGAGCCCAATTTTTGTGGTGGGGGGGGGAGGGACTGTTGTAGTTATCAAAATGCTGAATGAAAGTTGTTGGTTTAAAGACAAGTGTATTTCAGGAACATCTGCAAGTAATCACTGGTAACCAAAAATAATTAAAAGAGGTAACTACAAAATGGTTGGAGCAAACCTAATCAGAACAGATTTAGCCAGGTTTAAAAATTATTCTAGTTTAATAGTGGATAAGTATGGAAATTTCTTTCTAAGTCGCTCGTGTTCACCCTGCCCCTTTATTTTATCTGGGGAAAGCATGCATGAAACATGTATGATCAGTGCAAATGAAGTGATTGTGTTCTTGAAATATACTCAGAGTCGAGAGTGGATTTCATGCTCTTTATTCAGCTCATAGTGGTGAGGAGGAATAGAAGTTCCCCCAGAATGTCTGCTTTATATACGTTATTTACACAAGGGGCCCCATGTGATTGGCTAATTCCGGGATTCTCCTGTAGGCCAATCAGGTTGCGGATTCACTTCCACCTGGAGCTGGATTGGGTAGCTCCTGTGGACCAATCAGACTGCTGCATTCTGAATCCTATTGTTCTAGGACCAATCAGATTGCTGCATTCTGAATCCTATTGTTCTAGGACCAACCAGACTGCTGCATTTAGGATCCTATTCAACTCAGTACATAACAGTTCTCTTTACTAGAACTGCTTGTCCAATAAAGCATAACAAAACACTGATGCAGAGATGCCAACAACTTTCTTTGCCACATTCATTTTCATGATGGAACTCTCAGGAATCTCCAGTGCAGTCACTAACCAGCCTCTAGCTTTAGCAAGGTTGTTGCACTACACACTGTGGGATTATTTTTGTTACCCTTAGAAGCCAAACAGGATTTTTCAAGGAACCACTAGAGGCAGAGAGAGAAGACCTGACTTGAGTGTGCCACACATTTCTTTCAGAGAGTGCTCCGCCCACATGGAAATCACAAATTCTTACTTAGAATCATAGAATTGTTGAACAGGACCTCAGTGGTAATCTAGTCCAATCACCCCACCCTCCACTAGTAGTTCTCTACTTAAATTCCCTCCACCATAAGTGGCTAAACTTTTTCTTTTAAGATGCTGTTATACATGCTGTAATGTATTGTGTAGTTTGTTTTGAATGGAGGCATTGACCAACTCCGACACAGAACAGCACTGACCAGGTGGCTGGGTGGAAGGAGGCAAAACCTAGGGATGGTGCTGCCGGCTTTTATGCCTTGTTAGCCACGAGGGCACGCGTACAGACAATGTCCTCTTGGCCTGTGACACACACACACACACACACACACACACACACACACACAGAAGCCACTGATTGGCCCATTTGAGATGCAGAAGCCGGCGGGAACTTGAGTCAGATTTCCAGGCAGCCAAGGGAATTCTCCTAACAGCTGCCTGGCCATGTGTGCTCCATTTTCACTGCCCAGAGATGGCTGCTGAATGTGAGAGGCCACAATAGGCGCCCACCCAGGAAGGGGTAAGTGTCCATTTTGGGGTATCGGTGCTACTTTGTGCCTGAATATTTACCTCAGTGGTGCAAACAAAAATGATGGTCACAATAATGCATCTTGTTTCAATTTCTAAGCAAAGGAAATGATTAAAATGGGAATATATCTGCATTCTTAGATCTAGTTGGATGGGGCTACTTGATACAAGGCTTCAGTTTCTGATTGGAACACGGGCGTAAAAGCTTACGAACACACGTGTACATATGTAATTGTGTTGTGTGTGTGTATGTATAAATTTTCCCTTGACATTTGTTATTACCTATAAAGTGTTGTAATTATCAGATTGCAGAAAACTGTTATTCATTATTTATTAACATTGATTCTTTACATAAAAGTCACTCAATTCATAACCACAGATTACCTCAGAAAATGCTGTTTACTGCAGTTCTTCTGTGTTAAGGAAATGAAGTACTTAATTATTAAAGAATTGTACTGGTGTTTTCTGCTAATAAATTCTGAAGGAGGCATGAAATAGAGAAGAGAATCAGCCGCAGAGTAAAAACCCACAAACGTTTAGGCTGCTAATACTGATTTGGCAGGCCAAAGGAAACTGGCCCCTTGAACCAGTGCCCTCTATAAACTTTAAAATAAACAATGTTTGCCTTTGAACTCTTTTCACTGATGTGTGACTCAAGAAAGATTCAAATAAGTATGGAAATGATTAGAAGGACCCAAAATGTTTTGGAAGAACCCAAAGTGTGTCATGAATGCAAGTCTACTTTATACAGCAGTTTCTGAGGCTGAGTTCTTCCAAGCAGCACATGGGGAGGGAAATCTGTTTCTGGACTGTACCGCTTCTGAGTGTGAGCGAGTCAAACAAGACGGTGCAATCTACTCAGAAGTCAACTCCCTTACTTTCAATGAGATTTACTACTGTGTAGAGGGATGTAAGGAGGGAGCAGTTTGTGTCCCTTACTGTGATTGCTGCAAACAGCACTGTTACCACTCCATTATAGTTTAGCATTTGCTAAAACCTATGTTAGTCATCTCATTATCTGCTAAGATTGAAATTAACTTAATTGTGACATTAATTTCAGTGCATTTCAGTGGAAAGGAACCCTCAAAAACAATGCAGAAAATGATAACCACTTGTATAATATTTGTAGACTTAAAAACCAACAAAAGTATGGTTACCAGGTGTCCCCGTTTCCCAGGGACAGTCCCCAGATTTACAAATCAGTTCCCAGACAAAATCCGTCCCCAGAATGTCCCTGGTTTTCATTTAATGTCCCTGGATTTATATTTTAGGTGTTATAGATTTATTAGTAGGGAATGAATGTTGGTTGATAGGTTCAACGGCACAAGACACATCATATGGGGACTTCTGGTGAGGCAAAATGGCGGGCACCATGGCAGCGAGCAGCTCCTGAAGCCAGCCAGAGCCAACTGCGCTACCAGGCTGGCTCCGGGCTGCTGAGATTTCCACTGCTGCTGCCACTGCTGAGGGGGAACCAGGGATGCCCAGTGCGTCAACTGGGGGAACCGCTGACACACACATCCCATGACCCAAATCGAGCTGGGAGCAAGAGTGCTCGGCTACCCGGCCAACTGCCCAGCGGCTCTCTGGGGCCAGGAAAACCCTGGAGCCGATGCAGGGAGAAAGGGGAGAGGAGAAGGAGAAGGAAGAGAGAGAAAGAGGAAGAAGAAAAAAGAGGGGAGCCCAAACCTTGCCGTGCCACTGCCGTTGCCGCTGAGGAGAAGTAGGAAAGCACTGGGAGGGCAAGGACATGTCGCAGAACCCAGGCCCGACCCAAACCTACTCCATAGGGGACCCAAACCTACTCCAAGAGAGCAGGCCGGGACCCAGAGGAAGGCCATTTGACAGAGGAGACCACAGAAGAGAATATATTACTTCTTTTTTTAAAAAAATAACTTTTTTAAATAACTTTTTCCCCCTCTTTTCAAAAAAAAAAAAGTGTCCCCGGATTCTTTGAAAAAAAATCTGATAACCTTAAACAAAAGTCAATACTGCCTGTGCAATTTCCATTTCTGACCTCAGAAAAAACATGTAGATTGCTCCAATTTCCACTTCCATTTCTGTTTCTGATGAAATTCTCAGACATCCCTACTCCCAAGTAAGTGGCTGTAAGATTGCTGTCCGAATGCTCCTTTGTATAAAAGAAAGTTTCCTGGGCCTAGAAAATGAGGTGTTGGGGAGAATTCTAGACTAGCTTTTCCCTGACACACAAATTTTCAGGGTTCAGGAATGGGGCGGGAAGGCTACAGAAGATGCACTCATGTACTTGGAGCCTAAAGTGATACAGACCAGAATAAATTCAGCACAGACTGCAAGTTTGATCAGAAATGTGAAGGTTTTTCAAAATGATCTTTAATGACCAGTGGATGCATATGTATTCTCTTCAGGAAGGTAAATGGTTTACAGGGTGAGGGGCAGTGGGAGGGGTTGACTGAAAGGCAATAATGAAGATGTTTCTTTTTCTGGCCATCAACTTGAATATTGCCGATTTTGTAGCATGAATGTGCACCATATTCTTATCATAGTCTTGCAAAGCTGGCTTGCAAATAAAGTGAAGAAAATTGCAACAGCAGAAGCAAATGCTCTTTCTGTGGTTTTTCTGTCATCGTCCATTTCCCCAGTCATTTGCAAAGCGAGCAAAGGATGCCCTTTCCTCACACCATTACACAGTGCTATCAGTCTTCACTACTGCATTGTCTACATTTGTGGAAGCTTAGGGCAAATTGCATAGCAATTGAGATGAACATTATAATAAACCTTCACTTACAAAACAGCTTTTCTGGGAATTGATTTATTTATCCCAACTCTATATATGGGCAAATTTGTGGATCAGCTGTTCTTACTGATTTTCCTCTGATAACAATAATACTAAGGCTGCATTCCTATGGGAATTTGCTTGAGTTTATCCTTTATTTCTGGGATTTATTTCTGAATAAGGAGACATGTGATTCGGCTGCATAGCTCTCTTAGATCAGATCAAATCAACTCAGACAAAAGAAAGATTATTTAAACTTTGGTAGAATGTTGAAGCGTTACAAGCTCTTTCATGCATAAATAGAATTAAGGCATGAGCCAGTAGGAAGTTCTTTTATACAAGCTGAACCACGGGAGTGGTGCAAGAATGCACATTCATTTAAATGGTTGTTGGGCACGAGAACTCTGCCACCGCTTAGACTTTCCTCACCAAAACTAATACCATACATTTAGCACACATGATTTTTCCTCAAATAGTCAGAGAACCGTAGTTTATTGAGAATGCTGAGAATCATAGGTGCCAACTACCTGGGGTTCTGAGTGCCCACAAAATTCCCCACGAAGGGGCCAGACACCCACAAATTTCAGTGCCAGGAACATGCATGCTGTGTGACACCCACGGCTGCAGGCCCCCACAGTCACAGGGCCAAGTTGGTACTCCTGCTGAGAATTATAGCACTGTTGATGGGTAAACTACAGATTCCATAATTCTTTAGGGGTAAGTTATGTGTTTTTAAGGTGCTTCAGATTAGCTACTCTCTGTGTGTGTGTGTACAAATTGTAGAACACCCTGTTTTTAAAATAATATAAGATCACTTCCCAGAGTGGGGGGGGGGGGCGGATCATGACTTACAGAGGAGGGGAGAAAACATATTTGTGACTTTCTCTTAGTACATTCTGATCAATAACAAAGGCATCTGAGGGTCTTGTAGTCCAGGAAAAGATTTGCCATGCAGCTGCAGAAAATACCACCCAGAGACTAATGGAGTGTCAGAGAGTTTAATTAGATACTGAGGTAGGAGTTATAGGCATCATTATGTACAACAGCACAGCCTGCAACTTAGAAAATCCTCATATTGTTAAAGAGTTGGTTAATATTGAACAAGCACTTCTGTGTTTCCTCTGCTAAAGAAACCAGATCATTGTTTTCGTGCAATTGGAAGGGCAACATTCATTTATATGTAGTAGGAAAGACTGTATCTTGCTGAAGCTCAGCCAGATTTCAAACCCTTTGGCCCCATTCCAATTCTTAAATCCCACTGAAATCATTACTTATGAGTCATGACTAATTGGGCTTAAGTGCAACTAATCTAAATTGGATTGGGGCCATTGGCTTGAATCCTAATGTTTAGCTATGTGAATAGAAAGAAATTCTGCTCATGGAAGAAATGTTGCACTTATGGAAAGACACCTTCCATGTGTCTCACTCTTTTTCTGTTCATGGAGGAAAAAGTTAGAATCCAAGCTGTCGAGGGAACCCAGTTTGGGGCTAAAAGGTGGTATGTAATAAAAATAAAACAATAAGTATATAGGAGCATAAACAAGAATCAATGGAAACAATGGCAGCAATTCAACTGAAGTTAGTTGCACTTAACGCCCAATTTATTGTGATGAAGTATTTCAGCAGAAGTTAATATCTGAATTAAGGCCAGTAGGTTTGAAATCTAGTTCAAGTTCGGCAAGCTATCTGGAGAAAGGTCTTTCCTACATTGTATAGGTAAAAGGTACCTTTCCAATTTCATGAAATGATCTGATCTCTGGACTTTCTTTAGCAGAGGTAAAAAAAAGTTTTTTAAAAACAAAACCTTATACAACAGCAAAGGCAGTCCATAAAACAGCAGAAATGAACATTTTCCATTTACAGATGGAAGAGGAATCAATTTTAAATGGATTTATACATGGCAGTTTAGAGGTTTGTTCCCATCAGACCACCTCTCACATTGAGTACCTGCTTATGTCTGAGCCACTCATGCAGTGTCAGGGATTTTGTTTTAAAGCCCAAATAATTATATACAAACAATACATATCTGTGCAATACATATAAAAGAGTCAAGCCCTATGTTGTACTATATTTCTGTAGCATCAATATATATTAATCCATACATATTTTATACACTTAAATGCATTACTATGCATCTCTTTGTGTGCTGGTTACTTTAGCAAACCTGGAATATATGTATTTATAATATACATTTAATATTATAAGTATAATGTATTTAATATAAGAGAATTGTACACTTTTTTAGTGTATTTAAAGTGGCAGGGAATTTTTTTAAAAAATCATACAGCTAGGCTGCTATGGGTGAATGATTCGACCAGCATGTTGCTATGCTCCCTGGTTAGCTGCTCTGCTGTACACTTCTTTCATGTTTAAAAAATCCTGCATATAGTGATCTAGCACTTTAGGAAGAAATGCTCTCTTCCTGCACCCAAATTTTCTATGGAGGTGTTTTTTTTTTTGTGGTGGGATGTTCAAACATGCAGTCCCCTCAAGTGATACTTGCCAAGCAAGACTGTGCTGTGACAATTCTGAAAGTATTTCAGGACATGTCACTTATCATTCGAGTGGCCTTTTAAAACTCTTCCATACCCTCCAGCATTTCTCCAATGAAAATAGGGACGTCCTATTCTATTATTAATTATTATTATTATTATTACCCCACCCATCTGACTGGGTTGCCCCAGACACTCTTGGCATCTTCCAACATATATAAAAACATAATAAAACATTAAACATTTAAAAACTCCCCTATACAGGGCTGCCTTCAGATACCTTCTAAAGGTTGTGCTGTACAGTGGTACCTCGGGTTACATACACATCAGGTTACAGACTCCGCCAACCCAGAAATAGTGCTTCAGGTTAAGAACTTTGCTTCAGGATGAGAACAGAAATTGTGCGGTGGCGGCGCAGCAGCAGCAGGAGGCCCCATTAGCCAAAGTGGTGCTTCAGGTTAAGAACAGTTTCAGGTTAAGTACGAACCTCAGGAATGAATTAAGTACTTAATCTGAGGTAGCACTGTATAGTTATCTCCTTGGCTTGTGGGTCATATAACTCCGTACTCGCCAACATTTCTCCAATGAAAGTAGGGATGTCCTAAGGAAAAGCAGGATATTCCAGGATCAAATCAGAAACCAGGACGGCTTCTGTAAATCCAGGACAGTCCTTGGAATATAGCGACAAGTGGAGGCTCTGCTCTTCCTTCCAGATCCTCGAGCCTCTTTATCTGTCAGAAGTCACACTTTGGATTCAGGAGTAATCATGTACAGACCCAGTAATTAATAATGTCCTGAATTCAGTTTTGCAAACTGAAATGAAGCACTGTGTATGAATGATTGTTACTAAACATGGAAGTAATATTTTATTAATCAACATTAATGTTTCAGCTCTTATGGACCAACTAAATTTGGAATTAAATGGCATTTCCATGAAAAAGAACTATCTGTGTGGTTGGAGTATGCATTCTTAGTAGGAAGTTTAAGAGAGTTGCTTCTGTCCTGTTAGACAATTGGAAATAAATATTTCCATGTGATTTATGTAACTAAACAACACATTCTGGGCAGCATCAAGCTAGAGAATAAACAGTTTACATTAACATTTGAATAATGAATTAATCTGACAAAATCAATGTTTGTGGACATTCTGGGAAGAAAGAGAGGCGATTAAATTAATCCTATAAATTTTTCATGATGAAATATACTCAGCATTATGACGTTCAGTATTTGCTGGGATTCTGAGTAGTAGAACCAAAATATTGACCTAAGCATGCATGGCTGGGAAACTCATAAATAGTAGCAGCTCAAGAAGGAATTAAATGAGAGAAAGTGAAAGAAGAAGAAATAGTGCACATTTTTAAAATGGAACTTGAATCAAAAATGGATGTTGAATCTCAATCCTTCAATGCCTCTGATACACATTTAAAATTTCACAGAGGCTAGAAAGTAAATGGAGAAATTTGCTTTTGATGCAAGATCTTTTCTGAACAAGAGTACAATACAAGCCTTTCTATTTTGTTCTAACCCCTCTCTGTTTATAGTGGTTCATCAGGGCTTTCATCCATAGCGCTAATCCAGTTGTGCAACCCGGTTCATAAAACCACACACCTTGTTAAATGCTAGTTCAGTTATTAGTCTTGTCTCTCCATACTTCAAGCAGGTAAGCAGGTTATTTTGACTCAGAAAAAAACATACTGCATATATATATATATATATATATATATATAATATTTTCAAGTTACCCCATTGCTGCTGGGAATAAAAGGTTAGACTGAAAATTGTCAGTAGTTGCTCTCCATAGCAAGCTTTCCCCTGATTCAAATTAAAGCATATTGCAGGTCAGGGTTTTTTTCACAGCTCATCTCAGAAATGAAAAAGGTTCCGTCAAGGAACTTCCTTGTAACAATATAATTTTAAAATTGCCACTGCTGCTTCCTCTGCTGTAAGCGGGATGCCGACAAAGATGCTTAGAAAGTTGAGGTAATTTTATCTGTTTCAGCGTTTTAACTTTTGCATGTTTCAAAGTAGGGTTACAATTTTTCCTTGATTTTACTGTTTAGTCTTTTATAAACCACTGAGTTGTTTCTTGTTTTGTTTTTTACAATCAAGCAGTGAAACAAATAATAAATAAAGTTTCCTCCCATAGGCCCCCTCTGACATCAGAGTCCTACCCCCACCAGATTGGGGAGGGGGGGTTACAGCTGTAGCAGCACCACAGTCTTACATACAGGAGATTGCAAGCCACCCAAAAGCACTTTGTGGGCAATATTAAACTGGCAGCTTCCCACTTTCCTGCCGCTGCTGCCTAATAAAGGCAGAGTTCTGGACAAAGGATAGGAGGATAAGTCCACTCCAGGGGTCGTGCTGGTGGATAAGGCCCATGGCCCTGTCAAATCCCAGAGGGTGCCAGTTTATTTTTGCTGTGCCAGCTGTCTGCTCTTATATATTGTTTTTATCCTGCCATATGATTCGCAACACTTTGCAAAGTTTCTGATTTGGAATACACTTTGAACTTCTGCACAGCAACAAACCATTTAAATATGGATTTGCTTTCGTCTAATCTTACTTTTTCACTGAAACAGATTGCTTCTTTGATTTCAGTAAAAACATTGGACTAAACTTATCTGTTTTATTTGGATAGCTTTCCCTAGTACGGTTTCCTATTTTATTTTCCCTAGAGAATTAAATCTGATAAAGATAGGTATAGGTATAGGCATCCATAATTATTTTCTACTTGTGGCTGAAAACTGAGAAACAGATTCCTAGGCTGCAATCCTATGCACGTCTACAAGTCCCACTGAGCACAGGTGTACTCAGTGCTATTTTTATAGAAAAAGAGGTGCTGGAACTCATCGTGAACATTCTGTGAACATCTTCTCTATGTCTCCTACACTCACTCTTGTTCTCTTATAATGGCATTGGCACATCCCTGAGAGGTGCTGGAATTCAGTTCCGCAGAGTTCCCATGAAAAGAAAAGCCTTAGTAAAGGTAAAGGGACCCCTGACCATTAGGTCCAGTCATGACTGACTCTGGGGTTGCGGTGCTCATCTCACTTTATTGGCCGAGGGAGCCGGCGTACAGCTTCCAGGTCATGTGGCCAGCATGACTAAGCTGCTTCTGGCGAACCAGAGCAGCGCACGAAAACACTGTTTATCTTCCCACCAGAGTGGTACTTATTTATCTACTTGCACTTTGACGTGCTTTCGAACTGCTAGGTTGGCAGGAGCAGGGACGAAGCAATGGGAGCTCACCCCGTCGCGGGGATTTGAACCGCCGACCTTCTGATCGGCAAATCCTAGGCTCTGTAATTTAATTCTGAATAAGCATGTATGGAATTGCATAGGGATGGACGGGCTTACGGAAGGGACCAATTCTCATTTTCTCAATCTTAAATTCAGTTTGGGTGGACCTGAAGTTGTTGGCTTTGGATATTCAAGGGTTCCATCTCCTGCTCAGTACAGACAATTCGTGAAGACCTACGTGACCAGACAGGGTCTCTGCTAAAAGGTTCTGGCTGATTCAAATGGGCCTATCAGGCAAGGTTTTAGACACTTTCAGACCCTTCAAGTGTCCATATTTTCCAGGGTCATCCTGGTTTCTGATTTGATCCTGGAATGTCCCACTTTTCCTTAAGATGTCCCTATTTTCATTGGAGAAATGTTGGAGGGTATGTAGTTATCTGACCTCCAAACCATCTGAAGGAAATCCTGTATAGGGAAGGGTATTTTTTTATGTTTAATGTTTTATTATGTTTTTATGTATGTTAGAAGCTGCCCAGAGTGGCTGGGGCAACCCAGTAAGATGTGTGGGGTATAAATAGTAAAATTATCATTATGGAATGGGATGTCCCTATTTTCATCAGATAAATGTGGGAGGGTATGCACTTTACTTCCCTCAAAGTGGGCTTCTGCCAACTTGGTATACAACATCACTTGGTGGAGTGTAGGAGTGCAAATATCCAGAGATGTAGTGATCAGGTGGGATTGCTATGAGGAATTATAACAGATATAGAGTAAGCCATCTGTGTCAGCAATGAAAGCATTGCGTTGACTGGGTTTAAACTATTTTGATATGATTCTTGATCAATCTACCTCTCTGCATCTCTGGCCATTTCCTCTACTGTCCATCTCTCTTGCCTAACAAGTCACGTACACAGCCCAGTTGTCGCCAGGCAGGCATCCTGGGTCATCAAAGATAGTGGGCAAGTTTCCTCGATGTAGCTTTCTTATATATTTATCTTAGGATGTTAATCTTAGGGCCAGGAAACAGGTTTCACATTAAGGTGATAATGGTCACTGTCCTCCTGGCCATCCTTCTTATCATGTGTACTGTTTGTTTATGACCTCAGGGGTTGCTGTATTCGCTCCTTTGTAGTTTTTCATTCATTTACTCCAGAGTATGCATGCCTAACTAGTGTTTATAGTTTAACTTTGTCCCCACTTGAGGTTTGTTTGAATGCTCAAAGGAAATCTGATTGGTTCTTACGAGCACTGTGTAAAGGATTCTTTTGCTAATAAAATGGCCTGGTGAGGGGTGTGGGGAATGCACTTTCTCCGAGAGCCTTGCTGGTCAAAGCCTCGTGTCTTATTTTAATCAGGGTCCGGTCCTTCCTTTGGCCTCAGAGCGCAACAGTGGAGTTACTTTTTAAAAAAGTTAATGACATCCATTGGGTTTTCTCCAAGAGAGGTGAATAGGGGAATGAGTTGCAGCACCATTAAAATACCAGCTGCCATTTTAAGCAGTATTCTAGATAGCTTGGGTGGCTCAAACTTGTTTCCCACATTGTCTCTTCATGAAAGGTGTGCCCTTGGCTTCTATCCAGGTGCTGCACGTTTCTCAGATGGATCTTGAATTGGGTCCTCACCACACTCTGCTTGCATTTGAGTGGGAGTTTCTCCTAATAAATACATTTTTGTATGCAGTTTTAGCTAATGTACAGGTTTTTGGGGAGACTATTCCCCCCCAGCACAATGCACTTTGGTATGTTATTTTCAGTAACATCTGTGCTTTTTTTCTGGGAGTACTCAAGGGTATGTAGTACTGACACCTTTTTTTTTTCTAGAAGAAAGCACTGAGTAACATATTCATTTTAATGCACACTTTCCCTTGATATATGCAATTTTATTAACCTTATTTGGTTGGACAGCTGCGTTACAAAATTTGGATAAGTACCAACTTCGAAGGGCGACTGTGTTTCAATTCTCAATCATTTTTGAAAGTAAATTTTTTATAGATAGCCTTTAAATGCAAACTGAACTATTTTTTCCCCATTTCCCTAAGGTTGTGTATCTTTTTTTCCTGAGAATTAACAGTACTTTAGCAAAGTTTGATGGCATTTATGATCTACACAATGAAAACAATACTGAATAATCAGGGCAGTTTAGTTTGTGGAAAATCAACTGCATACTCTGGAATACTTTTGCTAAAGCCCTTTGGAATGGCTCCATAATTAATCATGGGTTAAATGTCCTGGGGACTGGAGCTTGAATACTTCGTCAGTTCTAATGGCAAAATCAACAGCTTTGACTGATCCATGCATATTTTAGAACTGTTGCCATGCCTTTTAGTTCAGATTAATTATTTTGATTGGCTTAAAGAAGACGTCTCTAACCTGGGTTACTTCTTCCATTCTTTCCTAAATGCAAATTCTTAAACACATGACCACCAGCAGAAGATGCAGCCAAATTAAGCACTTTTAAGTCCCATTTATTTTCCATGTCAGAATTAAGAATATGCTCAACTCTTTCCCACTGAAATAATTGGGATTTAAAGGTGATAAACTTTGGCTTAAATATTAAGAACAAAGGATTGTATTCATAGAATTGTAAAATTGTAGAGTTGGAAGGGACCCTGATGATCATCTAGTCCAACCCCCTGCAATGCAGGAGTCTCAGCTAACGCATCCATGACATCTGACCTCATCTGACCTCAGTTTAAAAATCTCCAAGGGTGCAGAGTCCACCACCTCCAAGGAAGTCTGTTCCATTGCTGAACAGCTCTTACTGTCAGAAAGTTTTTCCTGACGTTTATTTGGACTCTCAGTCTTCTCTTCTCAGCTATACATGCTCAGTCTTCTCAGCTATACATACACAGCTCCCTCAGCTGTTCCTCATAAGGCTTGGTTTCCAGATCCTTGATCATCTTGGTCACCTTCCTCTGCACACATTCCGGCTTGTCAATATCCTTCTTAAAGTGTGGTGCCCAGAACGGGACACAGTACTCCAGGTGTGGCCTGACCAAGGTAGAATAGAGTAGGACTATTACTTCCTTTGATCTGGACACTATACTTCAGTTGATGCACCCTAGAATAACATTAGCTCCCCCCCCCCCGCTGCATCACACTGTTGACTCGTGTTAAGCTTGTGGTCTATTGAGATCCCTCAATCATTTTCACATTTACTACTGTCGAGTCAGATGTCCCCCATCTTATATTTCTGCAGCTGGTTCTTTCTGCCTAAGTGTAGAACCTGATATTTGTCCTTATTGAACTCATTATGTTAGTTTGTGCCCAATTCTCCAATCTGTTAAGGTCATCTTGAATCCTGATTCTGTCTTCTCTGGCATTATCTACCACTCCCAACTTGGTGTGTTCTGCATATTTGATGAGCATCCTCTCAATTTCTTCATCCAAATATCAGGTTCTACACTTAGGCAGAAAGACTAATATCAGGTTCTACACTTAGGCAGAAAGCAAGCATACACTGAACAAGATTCTGTGGGCATTCATGGGATTACAATGACCTGGATAGTATTTGTTCAAATAAATGTTTGTTTGAAAACTTTTATAAAAAAAAAAAAATCCTGCTACGTTAGCTTCACTTTCCACAATCCCCTTTCTGCAGACACATGTCATAATAAAATTATGTAAAATTACATGCATAAAAATGTGATCAGTAAATGGCCCAAAGTTCATGTAACAAAACAAACATCCAAGTTTTTCAAAAATAATTACAAACTCTTATGCAGGTGTCTGCAGAAAGGGGATTGTGGAAAGTGAAGCTAACGTAGCAGGATTTTTTTTAAAAAAAAATGTTTTCAAACAAACATTTATTTGAACAAATACCATCCAGGTCATTGTAATCCCATGAATGCCCACAGAATCTTGTTCAGTGTATGCTTGCTTGCTTTCATGAGGGCACAAAATATGTGATCCTTTGTAAACAGTTTGAAACACACGAATTTTGTGGACACCCCTAGTTAAGAGGCAAGTCAAAGAAGAACACCAGCATTAATCAGAAAGGGCTGACCTCTAAGACCCCAGTCCAGCTCTAGCTCTGCTTAGTTAGACATGAGGGCATCTAGTGGCTCTGAAATCCATCCTCACCAAAGATGTATCACAGCAAATCAAGAGGACCAGAGTGAGCTCCACAGTACCGCATGTAGGTACACATCCATTTGTCCAACTTTGTTCACATAGGTTGGATATGCGGAAGCCTTGTTTTGCAGAAGGTTATCTCTATGCCAGAGTGAGAAAACTCTTTTTAGGGAGCAGCATAAGGAACAGTTTCTTGCTGTTTGTGCGGACAATGATAGCTGATACCTTCTAAAACCCATTGATCACAATTCTATGATTCCATGATAGCTCCTTACAACTTCAATTTGCTTGCACAAGGCTGTGCTGAGGGTGGTAGGCTAGGTCACAAATAATGGCTAGTGACTCTACTTTGTACACCCCATACTTCCCTGTTTCCTTGCACAGCAGAGCCAACTGTATCCAGCTATATCCAACTGCAACTTCTCCAAAGTGCCGATGTGGCAGTGCATTCATGAATGCTGCAAAGCCAGGTCACAGTCGCACAAAGAGGCATTGCTTTATCTTTGGGTTATGATGTTGGTAACAAAACACATGTGGCACTGTGTAGTGGAGCAGATGATTCACACTGTTAGCGCTGGTATCATTTTGGCTGTGAAAGTTCGTATGGGTCTTCTGTAGACTGACACTAATCCAAACGATTAGTAAAAAATAGCAAATTCACTCTTATGCATTATATGTGTTGGAGAAAAGGTGTGCTGTTTCTTCCCTTGAAATGGTTTCAAGAGAGATAGAAAAGAGAAATCCAAGCTTGGATGAGGTTGCAATAGCCCATGGGGATAAATAATGCATGAGCCATGTGGGGGGCAGATTTGGGCATTGCACAGGAGACACCAAGTTCTGCCGCAGATTTCAAATTCCAAATTTGAGTAGCAAAATAGGAAATCTGGGGAAATTTCAAATATTTGTGAATATTTGTCTCAGCCCTACTGTGTATCTGTACCTGACTTGCAAATAAATCCACAAAAGACACTCACATGCCTGCATATACCAGTGTTTGTCATTTTTTATTTACCAGCCATGACTGGTATACCAACTATGGCCATTCTTGGACAGGAATAGCCTCAAGCTTCAACTACTCTGTGTGGGGCTGTCAAAATGCAATTTTATTTCACTTCAGGTTGGGCGATCTCTTAGTTAGATGGATGCTATCAGCAATTTAAGAAAATGTTATCTAATTGGTTTCTGACCACACACATTTGTTTAGTCTGTCTTAAAGAGAATATAGATAAATGCATATCTAATGCTCCAGATCACTAAATGCAATGCTCAGTGCCTCTTGTATATGGCTGTCAATTCTGATGCCAATGTAGCATGATACTAAGCTCTTTCTAATCTTTGTCATCCCAGTCATGGGAAGTTTCATATGGCTTCTGTCACTTGTCAGAGGCCACATACAGGTCCTCATAACGGTGAGGATAAAGAGAGGCGTTATGCTCCAATAACCATCAGACTTGACAGTTATATACAGGAGACACGATTCCTGCAGTTTCTCATCTTTAATGAAAAGTATCTTGTCTCAAATGCTTCCATGTCATACTGGCTTTACATTTGCTCATCAGTTTCTGGAGTGAGGTCTGTGATTTCCAGTTTCAACATTAAGTCCAGAGTGGCTGAGGCAACCCAGTCAGATGGGCAGAGTACAAATAATAAAAATTGTTGTCATTGGTGTCATCTCCACCTTCCACTGTCACCGTTTCTTTTCACCTTCTTTCACCTTCCAACTCACAAAAAGCAAAGGTTTGAAATGAGAAGCATTCTGTTTTTGTGCAGGCACCCTATGCCTTTTAGACTCTTGGGAAATTCAAAACTTCAATTTCCACAAGCTGCAAGGTGACAAATGGAGATGGAGTGGGGCACTCACTGCCCGTGTGTTTACTTCAACGCCTCATAATGGCTTTTGAGTGAGAGTGCCTCAGGACATATGGTTAAAAGCCCACATGGTCACACACATGAGAGCCTAGGTCAGCCTTTCTCAACCTTGGGTCCCCAGATGTTGTTGAACTACAACTCCCATCATCCCTAGCTAGCAAGGCCAGAGCTCAGGGATGATGGGAGTTGTAGTCCAACAACATATGGGGACCCAATGTTAAGAAACACTGGCCTAGGTGGAGGTAAGTCCAATAGGAATTGTGTGGCGATGCCAATTGTATGAACTGGTACTTATGCACTTGCATCTAGCATGACTGCAACTGGCTTTTTTTGGGGGGGGGGAGCAGTCACAATTGTCCAAAAGAACAGCGTCCGTAGGTCTTACCATTGCCTCCTTCAGTCTGTGTGATCCATGCTCTGACAAGTGACCACCAGGAGCTTTTAAACATATCAGCTGGGATATTGTGTCCTAGTTTTATGTATTTATTTGTATGTTGACAAATTTTTGTCACATATACTGCATTAATTCTGCCACCCAGTTCTTGTCTAAATTTGTTGTATTCCCTAGTGAGCTATAATTTTGGAGTACAAAAAACTAGCTCTGGTATATTGATGCAGAGCCCAAGAGAGTGGCAGTTGAAAGACCATTCTCCTGGGCCTACGAACATTCTGCAGTTGTTATTCTCTTCCTGTTTTTCAGATAATATGCATTTTAATATCAACTTCTAATCCTCTTCTCAGGTAAATGAATATAAAAAATATATACAGAATGATAAATATTGTATGTCTCGTCTAAAATGTCAAATGTTACTGATAGTGAAACCTAGGCTACCAAATACTGGATATCAAATAATATATCGGTGTTCATTTTACTAATATGTATAGCCTCCTTTCCCTGAGAAAATATAAAAAATAGACCTCCATCTACCACAGAGTGGCTGGACACTGCTGAAGTCCAAGATGGGAAGGTCAAAATGTTGGTTAGTCTAGACAGACCAACAGAAAGGGCCTCTCTCCCATTCCATCTCTTCTAATAAGATGCATAGCTGATGGCCTTTCAGAGAGTCCAAGAGGAGAGGGACTTGAATGAATAACATAGGCCAGGAATAGCCAACATGGTGCCCTCTACACGTTCTTGAATTCCAGCTCCCATCAGCCCCTTTCAGCTTGGCCAGTGATCAGGAATGGCTGGAGTTGAAGACCACCAACATCTGGAGGGGATTGCACTGTGGAAGGCATATACAGCCAAATATCAATCATTAGATATCAAATAGCATGGTTTACTGGGTATCACATGAGATGTGCAGATCAGAGTTACTGCCTCTACATAGATTTTACAGTGTTTACACAGGATTAATCATTTAAGTCGCTGGACAATTCCTGGGGTACTAATGAAGTGGCAATGGTTTTGTTTTTTAATCTTGCAAAGCCACCCTGTCATCAGCAAGGAATAGAGAATAAAGTTGATAATTTAGTATTCAGACCAAGCCTCTGGTGGACAGTAGATGCTGGTGGCGTTTAGCAGTACTCGTGCTTTTCAACAATGATTCGTCGTAAAACATTTGTCTCCTGACTCTGTTATCAAACATTCTTTGGCTCTCTCTCTCTCTCTCTCTCTCTCTCCTTCTCTCCCCTCCAGCATGTCGCTAATGCCAGTTGAGATTTGAAATAGTCTAAACAACTGAATACTTAAACTACAAGGAGTCTGGGGCAAAGAATCTTGTATTTGTAAAAAGGGCAATATTTGCATTTTTAGAAGATAGTAGTAGCAATGATTCCTGTAACTCCATAAGCCCCCTGACAAATAAGATTCCATTTATTTATATTGCTATATGGAAGAAAAGCTCCAATATAATAATTTTGCTTTCAGCATCATTCCCCCTACCCCTCCATTTTTAAGTACCATTTGTTGCAAAGGCTTCAACAGAAAACTGGAAGGCCTTCACAAACAAAAATAATGGGGAATTAAACCAGATCATGTAGTGTAGAGCTAGCCAACTTGATGCCCTCCAGAGGTTGTTTAAAAACACTCCCATCATCTTTAACCATTGGTCAGGTACCTGGAGCTGATGGGAGTTGTATCCATGACATAGTGCAATCTTGTGCATGTTTACTCAGAAATAAGCCCCACTGATTTTAATGGTGCTTACTCCAAAGTAAGTTTCTACAGGGTTGTAGCTTGAGAATGTGTGTTCCTAAGCAACTTTCCTAATGCCACTCTTTATTTTTAACCTGTTCAGCACTGGATATTTTTGTCATCCATCATCATCATCTCAAATTAATAGTGTTCACACAAATAATAAACGTAACACTTAAAATTAAAATGATGTTACAATTTTGTAATCCCTAAATCAGGGTTGCCAGTGCTGCACCTGCAGGTGGCAGTTGCCACACGAGTACCTCTTAAGGTGCCCACAAAAGGTCTCAGAAAATATATCCACAATACATGAGAGTCTTTTGCTCTTCCTATTCAGTTCTTGTTTGCACTGGCAGCGGTTTTGTGATGGGTGCTCATCGCACTTCCTCAAAATTGCAAAAGTGTCCCCTGTCCAAAATGGGTTGGTGGCTCTTATCTTAAACCATTTTTTCACAAGTGGGATCCACTTCAAAATAAATTGCTTAACATTAGTGCCTTGGTTCTAGGCCCAGTGCAATGATTCCCAAACTCTGTGCTTCAAGAGGTTTTGAAGAATTCCTTGGAAAACAAAGCAGAGAAGATGAATGACTCTACCACTCTATTCACTTGGAGTGGGTAGGCCCTGGGCAACATTGGTCTCTCTCTGTCACCATATGGTTGGTGACATCAGCCCAAAGTTGGAAGAAAGGAATCAGGATGCACTAAGATTCTCTGATGCAGCCTGCATAACAGAGTGAAAGGCATAAAGGAATGCCAGAAGCATTTTCATTGCCAGACAGTATAGCCCCATCCCTACATGGACCAAGGGGAGGGTACAGTAGTAATTTCACTCCAGGATGCTTGAGCTGTTAGCCAGATGGCAAAAACAGAAGCATAGTCATGGCCAAGGCGCAAGTTCTGCAGTCTAGTGAAGTGCAGGCAAAGCAAGGCAAGATGGCTTTGTATTGCTACTCTCAGGGATGGAGGAGGCATTCCAGTCAGCTCAAATTCAATTCACACCACATTCATTTCAATTCACTTTTCAAAACAATATGCAAACTGAAGCCCAGCTACTCTTCAAAATTGGCCCTTTGCTGCATTTTGTCATGCCAAGTAATGCATGCAAAAATGCATATAGTATGGTAAACTGTGCATATAAATGCATATTAGTGAAAATAAGATACAAGAATGCATCAGCACAAATTGCTTTGCAAAAATGTTTGCACACAAATTTGTTTAATAGGAGAAATTAGCAGGAAAATGCTGACAAGCTCTCTTGAGGACTCCCTCCCCTGCTTTCAAACTGCAGACTGATGTGGAAATGTGGATAACTGAACCTCAGAGTGGAAAAATGAGAAATTCTGTAAACTGCCTTGTGATCTTCAGGTGAAGGGTGGTATATACATTTAAACAAATAAATAAATGGGAAGAAAATGAAATTGAGATATTCTTCCATTGCTAGTGATGGGTTGTTCTGATTGAGGAGCAAGCTCTGAGGCCAGAGCTTTATAAGTCTGGGTAAGTGAGGATTGTCCTGCGGACTCAGCTGGCAGTTCTGTGGGTAGGTTTGTACTGTCTACGATTGCATCCTTCCTGCAGAGCAGAAATAGTGCTGGTGGCCCTGGAAATAAGGCACCAGGTGGACGCTGCACTTTGAGACCCCTACTATCAGTTTTGACTCAGGAACCCAAAATATAGGAAACACTGTCCTTGTGCATTACTTTATTCATAACCTTCCATTTGAATCCTTACTTCTGAATCAGTGCTTTTATCAGGCTAGTAGAGATGAAAATGTTCTTCAGTTCTGTTTCCCTACAATTGGATAGAGTGGTATTCTATTCAGTGTAATTTGGATTCAGAGCTACATTTCTTCCTGTTTTCCTCCACTCAAACCATAGAATACTGATGAATCGCAGGCAAAATTCACTGAGGGAGCTTGCCTTGTTTTTCTTTGTTGTTTTCTAACCAGTTTTTCCCTTTCTATGTACTGTTTTGTTTTTTGAATCCCTTTCCTGCTTTCATCTTGTCCCAGCATAAAAGCTAAATATTTTAGGAGCTATGGAAATGAGAACTTCACTGGTCTTGTTTGTCATACTTCCAACCTGAGTGCTTCATATTCCCTGTATTTTTGTGTGTGTGCTTCTTTGTGTGTGCTCATTGGAATATCCAGGTAAAGGGATATAAGCTACCAGTGCTAACCAGGGACTTCAGGCTGATACCTTAGAGAGCCATTGCTGGAGTGCCAGCCAGCAGTGGTCTGACCCAACATAAAGCAGTTTCTTATGACCATAAGTTTAAACCTAATAAACAATAAAAGGGGAAGGGAAGCATGAGAGGCTTCTTTCTGTCACCTCTCTTTCCCACAGAGACCTTTCAGGTTTGAAGCCATTGCCAGTTCTTTCTCGACATAAATCCCACATTATACCATTGCAGCATTAGCCCTATTCAGAACAGTTGACAATGGAGAAGACCAAAGTGGTGGCAACCCTGCACTTAATTGTAAGTAGTGCCAAACCCAGGACCTGATGGGAGACAAGTGTGGTTGAACTGACCACAAAGTTGTCAAATTCAACATATACACAACATATACACAAGTGAATTGGCAAGAAAATTGAACACAGCCACATTTGATTTCAAAAGAGGAAACTTACCCATAATAGGGATTTTTTGAGCCTCCATCACTTGAAAGTATGATCAAAATGTATATGTAAGAAATAGCCACCTACAACTTCTCTTTCTATAATAAAACTTCTATAATAATGCCCAGCTGTGTAGATTGACATATAAACTAAACAATGTCTTAGATTTCTTTTCAGACCTAACATGCAGGATAGATTATCCCAGGACCATTTTCTCCCATTTTACTTTAAACAAAGTGTTGTGGTTTGTTAGTCAAACAAATGGTGAGTTGCCCAAGGTTATATGGGGAAAGAGTTTTATGCTTACACCCAAAAAACTGGCTCATATGTTGTCTGACTAATTGTCAGTTGATGCTGCTGTTCATCTTGTACAGATTAGTATTTTTAGTGTTTCCCATAAAACATTGAACCCTGGGCACACGTATGCCCTATTCTCCCTGCCCCCCCCCCCCCGGCCGCTGCTACCACCAAAATATCTTCCTCCATAATCACTTCTGAGAAGGGCTCTATTTAATAGATTCAAAATGATTTGGCCCCAAGTCAGCCTGTCTTTGCATCTCCTTAGAAAAATGAAACTTAAAAAGAGCTACTTTGAAATCATTATTTTATTAAAAGGAATTCACTTCTGAGTGGAACAAGATAATTTGAAATTAATTACCATCTTGTAAAAAACAGCCGTGCGGTTGCTTGCTATGCAAATGCTACACTTGGAAAAAGTAACAAGAAGACCAGGAGAAAAACAAAACATGATGTGGGAAGAAATCTTTTATGTTGTTATTTTAAACTTTAGTCACTGTTCTTGTGATGGGGACTCATTATAACAGATGATACATATTGGCTCAGTGGAAGCCATTAGGGAGAAATCCAGTGAACTATCTTCTCCATTTATTATCTACCAACCAGCAACATTCTCCATGGGGGAAGAAAAATCTATATTCACTGTCTGAATCATCAGACAGAATATTAAGAAAACCAGCAAACAGGACGCCGGATCCAGCACACTCCACAAGTAGCAGTAGTTTGGGAAAGAGAACCAAAATATGGACCATTTGCAGTATCTTGTTCTGGATGATACAAATTTATTACATGCTGAGAATCTGGTTGAACTGGGAAATTTCCTGTGTCCGCCACCAACCAATCAAAACAGGAAGAATAATGTATTGGGAGAGCTTTGTATTGGAAGGGTCGTATCTCAGTGAATATGCTTTGCATGGAAAAGATCCCAAGTTCAATCCAAGGCATCTTCAGATAGGGTTGGGAAATATTTCTCTCTGAAATCCTGGAAAGCGGCTGTCAGTCACTGTAAACACCCTGAGCCAGGTGGGCTAATGTCTTCATTCAGTCTAAAGCAGCTTCCAGTTTCCTGGTGCCATAAGTCACAGTTTGCTGGGACATACAGGAGCTGTACAAAAGCATCTGCCAGAGTATACTAGATTTGAACTGTGAGCGTCTGGCTACATGTGCCATCATGGTGAGCAAGAAGAATGAAGCAGCTTTGCTCTCCAAGGTTCTTCAACCATCCCATGCTCTCGTGCTGTTTAATTCCTCCTCTCTTGCCTGGATATAGATACTTCCTGGTCAGGCCTGTGTTTTGTGCTTCCTAAGGTGGTTCTCCGTACCAGCAGAGTCTCTGTTTCAAACACTCCCACAGTGCTCCTTTCTGAACGGGATTCCAAACACACATTTGTGAATAATGCACACTGCCAAAATTCATTGCACAGTGTTTTTATACACATGCAAAATGTGTAATTTAGAAATCTAAAAATCATTACCTCAGATAAGTTTGGTTTATTTGTATCTAGTCATCAGCCTATCATCTATTATAAGCAAGAATAACAAACAAAAGGGAACTACATAGCTAAATAAAATTAAGAAATGTTAAAATAAGTAAAATACAATTTGCATAGACCTGAATAAAATAATAGAATCATAGAATCATAGAGTTGGAAGAGACCACAAGGGCCATCGAGTCCAACCCCCTGCCAAGCAGGAAACACCATCAGAGCACTCCTGACATATGGTTGTCAAGCCTCTGCTTAAAGACCTCCAAAGAAGGAGACTCCACCACACTCCTTGGCAGCAAATTCCACTGTCGAACAGCTCTTACTGTCAGGAAGTTCTTCCTAATGTTTAGGTGGAATCTTCTTTCTTGTAGTTTGGATCCATTGCTCCATGTCCGCTTCTCTGGAGCAGCAGAAAACAACCTTTCTCCCTCCTCTATGTGACATCCTTTTATATATTTGAACATGGCTATCATATCACCCCTTAACCTCCTCTTCTCCAGGCTAAACATGCCCAGCTCCCTTAGCCGTTCCTCATAAGGCATCGTTTCCAGGCCTTTGACCATTTTGGTTGCCTTCCTCTGGACACGTTCCAGTTTGTCAGTGTCCTTCTTGAACTGTGGTGCCCAGAACTGGACACAGTACTCCAGGTGAGGTCTGACCAGAGCAGAATACAGTGGCACTATTACTTCCCTTGATCTAGATGCTATACTCCTATTGATGCAGCCCAGAATTGCATTGGCTTTTTTAGCTGCCGCGTCACACTGTTGGCTCATGTCAAGTTTGTGGTCAACCAAGACTCCTAGATCCTTTTCACATGTACTGCTCTCAAGCCAGGTGTCACCCATCTTGTATTTGTGCCTCTCATTTTTTTTGCCCAAGTGCAATACTTTACATTTCTCCCTGTTGAAATTCATCTTGTTTGTTTTGGCCCACTTCTCTAATCTGTCAAGGTCGTTTTGAAGTGTGATCCTGTCCTCTGGGGTGTTAGCCACCCCTCCCAGTTTGGTGTCATCTGCAAATTTGATCAGGATGCCATTGAGTCCATCATCCAAGTCGTTGATAAAGATGTTGAATAAGACCGGGCCCAAGACAGAACCCTGTGGCACCCCACTAGTCACTCTTCTCCAGGATGAAGAGGAACCATTGATGAGCACCCTTTGGGTTCGGTCAGTCAGCCAGTTACAAATCCACTGAGTGGTAGCATAGTCAACTATAATAATAATATAAAAGCATAATCCAACTTAAAATTATATTGAATATGATAAAACTATCAAGTTTGGTTAGGGCAAGAGAGGGAAGACAACCCTTACAACTGCTTTGTAGAAAAATGAAGTATGTTTATTGTGTACGGTATACGGAAATGAACATTTTATTTTATTGTTATTATGAAAATCTTCTGTATTTCTAACACACACACACACACACACACACCTGTAAAAAAAATAAATTTGAGTATTCCTGGTCTGACACAGCATGACCCTGTAAAACTTGATCTTCAAATTATTTTAACACAGCTTAAATAAGTTCACGCAAACATGAACAAATGTATATAGAAATAATAATGTAGCAAAATTCTGAACTTCCCTGGCAAGACACAACATTCTCTCTTAATTTTCCCCCCTCCCCTCAATTGAGGCAGATAGAAAATGTGGCTTTTATTGTAGTTTGGCTGCTCACAGCTCTTTATGTGCATCAAATATATTTCCCCTCTCATGCTTTTGAAAACCTTATTGATTTAGTCCGCTCACAAAAATGCCATAACCTTCTATTTAATATCTCATGCAGCAACAGAGATCAAGATTCATTATAGAAAAAGAATTCACCTTATATAGTTTTGCACTCCTTTTTGTTTGCTACTTTTGTGTAAGCAAAATTAAAACAGTTTTCCTTCAAATGCTGGGGATGTATCCCCCCCCCCATATACACACCTAATAGTTGCTAACCTCTTTGTAAAGCCTTCTAGAAATGTTTGAGATGCCTGTGCTTGATTTCACCCACTCTATGGCCCTATTTTGGCCATATGGCTATAGATTCGCATAGTGGTTACTCAATGTATATTCTGGGATAAGAATGCAAGACTGATGCCAAAGGTATCTATGGAATGGCATACCAAATTGTTAACAGGACCAAAAGCAGTGGAATCTTCTGTTACCTATTGCCATGGGTTTGAGCTTTTGTGGAGTCTGAACCCTCACCTTTATTGATTGATCATACTTTGCTGCCCCTTTATGAGAAACCAAGTGGAACGTTGGAAAAATTGGTGGGTAAGGCCTCTGCTCTGTCTGAGGATGTTTTCTACAATAAACATTTGATTTTCTACATCTTTTTGCTAGAGCTAGCTAACAGCCAGCAGAATACAAATAAGTTGAATTCATGTCAATTCTGTCATTGCCCCAGCATGCACACTCTGCACTAGACCTGTCAGTTTATTGAGAAATTGAAATGTGGAATTAAAGCAGTATTGAACGGTCAATAGAGCTCAGTTGCCAGCCTCCCTTTCATCCCTGCAAAACTTGCCTGTGAGCAACCATCAGTATAGAATTGCTTGCTAAACTCCAATCCGACTCACAGATGGTGAAACAGTTGCAGTTCTTCTGTTTCCACAGAGGAAGACCAAGAGATGATCACCACCCCAAAGCTCGGTTGCAGTTGTCAACTAAAGGAGCATTTAGGGCTTTAATCAGAAGGGAAAACTGGAGAAGATCTGTGCATTCCTGATAAGGAATGGGCAAATCTGTCAGCTTTTGTTTCTCTTTTTCTCCAGTCTCAAGTTCAATTATCCACATTTCCACATTCGTTTGCAACTTTTTAAAACAACAACAACAACAACAACAACAACAACAACAACAACAACAACAACAACAACAACATATACCATGCCCATCTGGCTGGGTTTCCAACAGAATATTAAAAAATGCGATAAAACATCAAACATTAAAAACTTCCCTAAACAGGGAATGAAAATTTCTCCTGATATACACAGTTTTGTATGTAATTTTACCCAATGTACATGTTTTTACAAATAATTTCCCGTAATATAATGCAATTTAGTTATTATTTTCACTGTATATAGATTTTTCTGCACACTTAGTGTATGCTTTTGTGTACTTGGCTAGAGAATTGCATTGCAAAATTTGGGGAAGTGTGAATTTTGAAGGACGGCTGCATTACAGTTCACATTATGTTTGAGGAAGTGCAAACTGGGTAGATTAGCCTTTAAATATAAACTGAACTGAATTTCTCCCCCATGCCTACTTCTGGTAGAAGTGGGGTGGGGAATGAGGAATAACCATATAACCTGGGGCTCTGTGTGTTCAGGCCTTCACATTTGAGTGGCCACATCAAATGTTATATTGCGTGTGTGGCGGAAGGAATGCCTGCCCACTTCACCACAGGAATGCAGTTGTTGGCCGGGAAAGCATAACTTGAAACCTTACATTAAATGTGAGAATGTTCTCCACTGACATGTCAAATTTCTGTGGTTGATATCTGATAGCCCCTTCACAAGTGGAACTCATTACTTGATCCTACGGTTATCAAGTGATGAACATGCACATGTGAATGAATTCTTAAGTGTTGTAAGTGACTTCTTCAGCAGCCTCAGGGGGCAGGTCTTCCAGGACTCACAGCTAAGCTGGTCTCTGGCCTCCTCAGCAGCCTCAAGTTTTGTAGCTGGAGTCAGTCAGGGTCCCGCCCACCCATCCTAGGTGGGGGGGAAAGCCAGCAAGGCACATTCTGTCTTTCTTTTATAACAAAAGGCTTTGCCAACATTCACATTGGGACATTCTGTGGCAAATGAGGAAGTTGCTAGGCTGCTCACTGCAGTGAGCACTTCGAAATATTGGCAAATCTTGTTTTTTAAAAAATAAAAGGAAGATACTGCAGGGGAGGAGGGAACCCTCTGTTGCCTTGTGCTAATGGCAAATCCAGTCATCACCAATTGATTTTACTCGCTGCTTGAAAACAAACTGTTTTTTCAACCCTTCTTCCCCCACTCCTCAAACAAGTGAAAATCTGGGCCAGTGTATTTGGTCCCACATTAAATACTTCTTATTATGTTTGGTTTATATGATCATTTCATATGCATTCACACTTTCAATCATTCTCTTTGCTGGTGAAATAAGAGATTGTCCTCTTTCCTGTTCTACTGCTGCAGTCCTGATGGTGCAAACAACACTACTGGACACTCGCTGTGAGTTGAGAAAATCACACTTTTCAGCAGATACTCACTCCTGTGAAGGAAATCAATATGCCCAACCTAAGTGAAATAACTGCTGGCAATACAGTAATTAGGTCATTAAACAGCAATGGATATGCATTAAGAAGCAACACAGAATGCCCTCAGCTCTGTTAAAAACAGCACATGCTAAAGCTGGAGGTAGTTAGCAATATCAACTAATTAGATGCAGAACAAGAGAGAGGATAAAGAATAAACTATTTTTTAATTGATAAGGTTCCCACAAAGCTGTGAGGAGAGATCACAATAGCTAGATTTTTGGCAGTCTGTGAAATATCAGCTTTAATCTCTGAAGCAACCTGCTATTAATAGATGCTAGAAGAAACAGACGCTAGAAGAAATACTCCAAACACATGGAAAATACTTCTGAGCTTAATTATTATGAAGACTAGGTAACTGACACAGATACCATATCTCGCCAAAACCAGAGAGTAAAATCAAAAGAGAGAAACGCAAATCCTTCACTGTTTTCTGATTATTTTGAAATAGCAAATAAGATAATAAGTAGCTGCATTTTTTAACAATGCGAGAAGAAATATATTTGCCATGGGAAGATACAAATTGTTCACAGAGGGATGGGTTTACCTATCCACAGCCAGTGGCCATTCTGAATTGTTAAACAGAATTTTTTTTTATCCTAAAAATGATAAATGCATTTTTACATGCATTTTAGCATTTATACTTTAGCTTTGCCGGCTCAACTACTACATTAGAACTGCTAGAGGAATCTGTCCTTTGCAGGATCTGATACTGACCTAATCCCCACTTTCTACACCTGTGTGTGGATTTGAAGGTACCTTTATGCATTTCATGGTTGGGACCTGGAAAACTGCATGGTCTAAGTCACCCAGTGGGCTTTATGACTGGGGTTGGCATTGAATGCACAGCACCTTGACCCAGGGCTCTTTTTTAGCCGGAACTCACCGGAACTCAGTTCTGGCACCTCTCAGCTGAGCGCCACTGCCACTGTAAGAGAACAAGGGAGGTGTTCGTGGTGAGTTCTGGCACCTCCTTTTCCAGAAAAATTGCACTGCCCTAACTGCTTCTAATTCTGTCTACAACCCCATTGTATGATAGTAGGGCCGATATGTTTTCCGCATTTCCTTTGCAAGTCTGGGCATAATTTGATGTTCCTTGGTCTCTCAAATTCCTTCTGGCCATTTCATGAGCAATATTCTTCCCATTATAGCCACAGTGCTATAATCTGAACACTCCCTTATAATGCGAACTTTTATAGGGCAATCAAACATTTTGTTGAGCTGTTAGATATTATGCTGTAAAATGCATCCTTAATTAATAGATGTCTGACAGGTTCTATCTGGTGTATTTTACATATTCTCAACCTCTCGGGTTTTTTGGTTTAATTTCCTGCACGTTAGCATCATTCAATGGGATATTAAAAATGTCCAGTTTATTTCTCCTGTCAAATCTACAAAGCAGGAGCAAGTTCTTGTAGTGATTGTGGTATCCTGGAATAATCTAATGATGTTGTGTCCCC
Organism: Podarcis raffonei; assembly: GCF_027172205.1. Classification (NCBI taxonomy): domain Eukaryota; kingdom Metazoa; phylum Chordata; class Lepidosauria; order Squamata; family Lacertidae; genus Podarcis; species Podarcis raffonei. Next base: position 29,425,343 of record NC_070606.1, read on the forward strand.
ATTTTATGCTCTATATAGCACTGAGTGTATGCTGTACGTGAGTGGGTAGACATGGTTGGAATGGCAGATCAAATCCAAGAGATTATTAAAATGTCCATCAGACAATTGAAAAGTTTGAAAACTGTAACATGGCTCTGAACAAAAACTTCATCCAGTCACATCTGGTTTTCTGTGCCTTCTCTCTATACATAAAGGCAGTGAGGTCATGTATTCACAGCAGCGACCAGAGAAGAAAGTACTTTTAACTAGTACTTTCTTTTTTTTATAAAATATTTATTGAGATTTTACAAAAACATAAGTTTACAAAATAACTAGTAACTAGTACTTTCCCTAGGGCTTGCCGATCGCATGGTCGGCGGTTCGAATCCCCGTGGCGGGGTGAGCTCCCGTCTTTCGGTCCCAGCTCCTGCCCACCTAGCAGTTCGAAAGCACACCTAAGTGCAAGTAGATAAATAGGGGCCGCTTACCAGCGGGAAGGTAAACGGCGTTTCCGTGTGCTGTGCTGGTGCCGGCTCGCCAGAGCAGCTTGTCACGCTGGCCACGTGACCCGGAAGTGTCTGCGGACAGCGCTGGCTCCCGGCCTCTTAAGTGAGATGAGCACACAACCCTAGAGTCGGACACGACTGGCCCGTACGGACAGGGGTACCATATATATATATATATATATATAATTTGTATACCATCCATTATGTGTAGCTTTGTATTTTCCTTTTTAAGATGTATATCCTTTTAAAATGAACAGTTAAATTTAAAAATGGGCAGTTAAAGGGGGGGAGGAGAGTGTGCAGATGGAGGGGATTGGTCTACTGATTGCTGATGTCACAATGTCAAGTTGCTTGGCAACGGCTGCTTGCCATCTTGCCGGTGAGTGGCAGTTGCAGCCCAATGCAACGCCTCCTCTGTTCTCTGGACACACAGCACCATTTTAGATTGTTCCCCTATCTCCTCTGGCCACCATGGAGGCTCACAGGTTCTTGCCTAACCCATCCTTCAAAGGAGCCAATCCGCAGCGGCCGGGAGGGGGGGCATGGCCAGCTACTTAGCCTGACTGACCACTCAGCACACCATCCCTTCCCCTCCCTTCATTAATAGTTGATTACTGCTCTGTTTCTTTTCAGCTAGCCAGACTTTACTGTGGTCTTCTGGCAGTTGCCGTATTTGGAGCCGGGAAGTAATTTTCCCTGCTCTGCAGGTTTCACCTTCCCCATAGTCACAACTTTGGCGGTTTAGGCCTTAGGCGGAATCCTATAGTCTTTCATCCAGCCGAGGTGTGATGAAGTGATGACTCACCCACCCCATTTTCCCTGCAGCGGTGTTAACAGGGTACCTCGTTAGAGGGCTCTGGAAGGAAGTCAATGTCCAAAGAGCCAAGTGCTTCCCTCAGGATTTGGGGGCCATCGGCGTAAATGTGCGTTTTGCGATGGATCCACCCCTGAATAGACCCTGTCATGCCCCAGTTCTCCAGCGGGGGGCAGGCTGAGAGGGATAAATGCCCAGCGCCTTTGCCAAAGCTTCCTACATCTGAAATCAATTAAGTTGCGGCCATTTAAATCCCAGACAGTTGTTGTGTCCGTTCATTTTACCACTCAGATTCTGCGGCTGGGCATGCAACTGATGTTGTCCTTTCAGAATCTGCTACCAGACTATGCTGTTGTGAATTAAAACCATGTTTTACTTCAGTTCCGCTTCTCATGTGATATATAGTCACTGCTTTTCTTCCATTTTGTGGAAATAAAGTATTCATTACCCATGAAGAAAATGATAGTAACACTTAAAAATTCTGGACAAAAATGCTCATCAGATCTGCATGGCAGAACTTAAGCTAAGATGCTGTGTTCTCTGTGTCATCACAAAGAAATCAAGGGCATCTTTAAATTGGCAATGAAAGTCATTATGCACTGAAAAAAGGGGGAATGTGGAAAGTTTTTTTTCCTTTCAGGTAAATTTGCTTTGACATCTGTGAAGGCCTGTGCTGCTTTTAGACCAGATCCCCTAGGATAATTGGTGTATTCTGGGTTCTCTCTAGGGCTTGTCTTCTCAAAAAGAAAAAGAATCAATTTCACATTTATACAAAAAAAGGGGGGAAGAATCAAAGCATACTAAGCAACAATAGGAAATGAAAAAGGCCAGGGAAAGTATCACGTAGGTGATTCATTTAACCTGACCAAAAGTCCAATAGGAAGGTAATACAAAACAATGTAATTTAAAGGCAACATATGTTATCTGGAGAAAATAAATTAAACTGGATTCCTAACCTACAAAATCCAAGCCTATAAAATACAGTGATAATCACACTGACAGTTAATTAAGAAGGACAGCAATGTAGAGAAGTATATCTGAGTCTGTCAGAAGTATGGACAGTTCCTTTTTGGGTTTCCAGATAAGTAAAATGATAGCTACGATTCACAGGAGTTTCAACTCCCCTCTTCCCTTGAACCTGGCAAATGAACTGTTGCCCCAAATGGAAAGCAGATTTCTGCATCTGATTGTAAGTTGCTCCAAAGAAGGGGCAGCCTGTCCTGTTTTGCCACCACAGGCAAAACAGGATAGTGTTGCTCTGCTGCTGAAGTCTCTCTTACCTGGGTTGTGTGGCATCACCTGTGAAATGGCAACAACAGCAGCGGGTTTCAGCGAGCTTTCACAAGATCTCACAGAACTCTCATGAGATTTTGTGGAGCTCTTGCTGGAAGCCACTGCTGCTTCTCCACCAGCAGTGGAGACAGTTGGGGTGCCTTTGAGGTCACTGGCCCTTGGGGTTGTGCCACCCAAGGCTTCACACTGCCTCATGGACCATGCTCCAAAGAGATGTATGTCCAACATAAAAAATATTAAACACCAGCATACCAATGTTTGGATAGAAATTACAGTTCCAGCTCTACTGCTATGTAAGGGTAGACCATTCTATTTCCGGTTCATGCCATTTTTCATATGTTATGCGTATATCCATTCCATTCTATTTCCACATCTTTTTTGGTTTTTATATCTTCTGTCTCAACATTTTTGCCTGCAGATGTTATATTTATATACAGTTCTAGATGTTCATTTTAAATAGATGCAGATTTTTATCAAATATTATCAAATTGGCCTGTAAGAGTTGTGTGGCAGACAGAAATTAAACAGGCTAAACCTCTTCTAGCATGGAAATGCAATTACGGGGAAAGCTTCACCTGTTAACATTTTGTATCATATCTATTTACTTGTGTGTGGCTGTCCTTCACCCCCACCTGCAAAAGAGGACAACTTTGCATAAGGTGAAGCGTATGCAAAAATTGTGCAAATTTGTGCCTTATTGAATGAGCGCAAGAGAGACCCAAATCTGCATATAGTATTCTGGGCCCAGAAAATCTTGGAGGCAACCCTGTTATGGTGGCCTGTGATTCTATACAATGTTGCATCAGGTAGACAATGTCCACTGGTTGATCTAATCTTACATTCTGTAGCCGGCAATGCAAGCACTAAAGGCTTCAGTATCTGTAAACTAGGAAGGATGAACTTTGTATTAAATCAGGAATAGCCAACATAGTGAATTCTAGATGCTGATGGCCTCCAATTCCCATCAGTCCTAGCCAACAGTTGGGGATGATGGGAACTTTAGTCCTGCAACGCCTGGAGGGTACCACATTGGCTACTCCTGTATTTAATCTTCACTGCTGCCTTATAAGAACACTAGGGACAACTTTCTCTGACTTACATAGGGTATTGGCATGTTATTGTTTTTGGTAGTAAGTTGCCTGGAAGGTATAAATACATACTTGGCTTGCCTTTGTCTCTCCGTCTGGCAGGTGTTACTTTGTTCTCAGAGATTTCTTTCCAGTGTTTAATTAGTTTTGTCACTCAGCTGTCTCATATGGCATTTCTTGAGTCATTACAATTTTTATCCAATTAACAGCAATATTTTTGAAAGGCATAATGACTAGAATGCCACTGGAGGTAGAAAAATGACCCCCCTCTTCAGTGTGCAACTACATCTCTAGAGAAATTGTTTATAAAAATATATATACAAATATTTTATTGTTTCATTGAAAATACAGCGGTGTTCCTGTTCATGATCAGAATAGACTCAAAAATGAGGCATTTCCTTGTTTCACACAGCCATTACTAGAGATGAGTGTATCAGTTTATTGGTGGTCTGTGACATTTTTGAATGTGCTTGCCCTTAAAGCTGTTGTGTCTGATGCAAAAATTAACGACTGCATGAAAAACCACATTTAAATAAGTATTTAAACCTGCATTTCAAAATGTATTTTCTCTGATGTATTTCTTTCAAAACGCATATTTCTAACCTGCCTTTGAGCTGGGAACTGCTCCTTCCCATGTGCCAAGGTTATTATGTCCACCAGAATATAGTGAGGAACTGTGATCCAGGCTCATAGCCAGAGGGAGACCAAAGAAGTGTGCTTGGGAAGAGTGTTATCTAGACTGCTGGTCTTTTAAATACAAAATTGTAACCTGTTTTTATCAGTGTATCCTATACTTACAAGTGATGTATCAGAATTTGCAACAGGAGATTTTCTACAAACAGTGCAAGATGTACTGCCACTCCATGATTTAAACCAGGAAGACAGAATCATCTGAATATGGCCACCCATTATAGATGGCCCTGCATTTGATGAAAGACGAGGCTGTGCAGGTTTAGTCTCACCTAAGTCTGTTGATATGACAAAAAAATTTTTTCCTTCCAGTAGCACCTTAAAGACCAACTAAGTTAGTTCTTGGTATGAGCTTTCGTGTGCATGCACACTTCTTCAGATACACTGAAACAGAAGTTGCCAGATCCTTCTATATAGTGAGAAGGTGGGGAGGGGTATTACTCAGAAGGGTGGTGGGAATGGGTGATTGGCAGATAGCTGTGATGAGCCTGTTGACGACTCTTAACGACTGCAATAGGTCTTACAGGAAAAAGCAAGGGGTGAGAAGGTGAAAAATGGGTTTGTCATGTATAATGAGATAAGAATCCAATGTCTTTGTTCAGACCAGGTCTCTCCATGGTTTTAAGTTTGGTAATGAGTTGCAATTCAGCAGCTTCTCTTTCCAGTCTATTTCTGAAATTCCTTTGTAGTAAAACAGCTACTTTGAGATCTTGTATAGAATGTCCTGGGAGATTGAAGTGTTCTCCTACTGGTTTCTCTGTCTTGTGATTCTTGATGTCCGATTTATGTCCGTTTATTCTTTGGCGTAAGGTTTGGCCTGTTTGTCCAATATAGAGAGCTGAAGGACACTGTTGGCATTTGATGGCATGTACAATGTTAGACGATGAGCAATTAAATAGTCCCGAGATGGTATGTGTGATGTTGTTGGGGCCAGTAATGGTGTTGTCCGGGTGTATGTGGCAGCAAAGTTGGCATCTGGGTTTATTGCAGACTCTGGTGCCAGTGTCTGTGTTACGTCTGGTTGTAGTATTATTGTGGGTTAGGAGTTGTTTAAGATTGGGTGGCTGTCTGTAGGCAATGAAAGGTCTTCCTCCCAGAGCTTGAGAAAGAGAACTATCATTGTCCAGGAGAGGTTGTAGATCTCTGATGATGCGTTGTACTGTTTTAACTTGGGAGCTGTATGTGATGACTAGAGGTGTTCTGTTATTTTCTTTTTTGGGTCTGTCTTGCAGCAAGTTCTCTCTGGGTATCTGTCTGGCTCTGTTGATCTGTTGTCTAGGCTCTGTTGATATGGTTATAGCTGAAGTCAGCTTAACTTCTCAGATCTATCTTCTCTTTCCAAAGCAGCTCTGGGCCTGCTGATAGTAGAATCAGTGTTTTCTCCATTGGTTAAAGGTGCCGCTGCATTGCCTCTGACAGAAGTTGCTGTTCAATATTTATTTCCAGCAAAGAAACTTATGATGGATATTTGTTTTGAAGTGTTTGCTTATGTTTGCCTATAGTGTATACTAGTTTTGAAGTTATGATGATAATAATAGTGCTGGTGAATTGGGTGTCTGCAACTCCCCTAGCCAGGGGGAGATATAACTCTATCTCTCCACCCGAAAAGCCATAAAAGCATGCCCCCTCGACAAGAGGCAACTCTTTCTGCTGTTGCTTCAGTTAATTAACTCCTTCGCTGTCATAGCAAGCAGAAACTCCTGTATCCCACCTCCCTGCTGCAGTGATTATGCTTGAATAGATTTCACAGCCACAGAGAATGTGTTTTTGCTATCTCCTTGGTCAGGTAGGAAAAATCTGCATCCCTTTTGAGTCCCTGACTGGTGATACATAAAAACAAATTGACCAAGCCTGTCAATATTCCTTCTCTCCATTTTGACCCGTCTTCTGGTCCTTGTCCATCTCACACCCTCCAAATAATAGCACATGTATCTTTAAAAAGAAAAAGAAATCATTTTCTGTCGCTCTCTAAAATTTCTGTAATAAATTTTAAGTATTTGTTTGTAGAAAAAGTTAAAATAGGGAGGGCATAAAAATGTCACATATTTGTGAAAACAACATATGAAAATGCATTTTATTAGGGGGAATTGCTTTGCAAAATGTATATATTAGGGGAAATTGCATACAGTGGTACCTCGGGTTACAGATGCTTCAGGTTACAGACGCTTCAGGTTACAGACTCCGCTAACCCAGAAATAGTACCTCGGGTTAAGAACTTTGCTTCTGGCAGCGCGGTGGCAGCGGGAGGCCCCATTAGCTAAAGTGGTGCTTCAGGTTAAGAACAGTTTCAGGTTAAGAACGGACCTCCGGAACAAATTAAGTTCTTAACCTGAGGTACCACTGTACAAACATGTGCATATTAGGAGAAATTCACTGCTGAATTGTTAGGAGGACTTTAAAAAAGTCCACACAAATTGGTGTGGAAATGTTTAAAAGCTAAAGATGGGAAAATGAGAAACTGATATTGACAGAATTGCCCATCTGTATTTTTGGGTTACAACCCAGTTGTAAACCAGGAAAGTAAATGCCTTACAGGAACACGTATAGAGGTAAAAGGGAAGGGAGAAAGAAATTTGCACAGTAACCAGAGGAAGAGCTAATTGGTGAGAAGAGGTTCATCCCTCCTATACCAGGAGCCAGAGACTTGCCAATATCTGTCTGGAGGAATAAGGAGGTCTTAGGGCTCCAAGCTCATGAGAGCTTGGCTACTCTCATCTGTGGGAAATTTCAGAACAGGAAGGATGCTACAGCAAGCTGGGAGACAGGGAGCGATGAGTGCATATTTATACATCAAACCAATGCAAGTTGTACGAAGTAAAGCAGCACAAATTTGAACGGAAGAAAAATCCTCAGAGAATAGTACACAAATGAATTCTGGGGGAAGAAATGTTTAAGTCCTTAAAGATTCTGTAACTGGAAACAAGTTTAGAAAGTGACGCCAGTGGAGCAATACATCCAGGAAAGAATCAGGACCAGAAAACAAAGTTTGGTATCACCGGCTTTGCTTCTTCCTTTGCTTTATTCTTCTAGCAATGCTTAGTTAATCGAGGCCCATCAGAAATGCTACAAAAGAAATAATGATACAGACAGCAGTAGAAATAACACCCAGTTTTTCATTTTCTGTAATGGGACTTTGATAATAATATAGCATTGTAGCTGATTCACTGTAGTATCTGGAGGCAAACTCAGAAAAGGAAAAATGTTTCTTTAAAAGCTTTCTCCATTCGAAGCTTTTCATTTTCCCAGGACAAATGGAAGAACTGAATTGCACAAAGAGCGTTGTGTCATGGGTTTTATAGTCAACTCTGAAATTAGTCCTTGGGGTTTGATAAATGCATTCGTAATGCCTAAGATCCAGGCAACTGTGTGGTTAGTTCCATATGCATAGCCACAACTTGTGTAGCCACATCATATAACAACATCACCTTACATATATAACAATTTATTAGTGTTCAGTGTTGTCAACGTGCTTTTCAGAAACAAAGGGAGAGAACACTAGGAATGGATAAGTATTTCCATTTCAGTCGCAGATGTGTTTCATTTCTGCATTAATTGTTATTTTTTTAAAGAAACAACAACAACCCCAAAATGAAAATAGGAGTTTAACGTGTACTTTATCACAAAATATTTATTTAACAGCAGCCCCATCCTCCATCATATGCTAAAGCAAATGACTTTTGAAACTCTGAGGAAAGCTCTTTCTGGGCTGACAAGCAGAGATGCTCATCTATAAGATATGAACACCATAGCTTGAATGATTTGGAAACAGTGAGGCAAGCACAGCCTCCTTTGAATACCCAGGTACACATACCTGATTTCCCCTAATTCTTCTAAGAAGAAGAATTAGCTTTTTCGGAATGTGGTAGAAGTGGTGGCTCTGGCTGGGCTCATGGAATGTCTATTTCTTCTGAGGATCCTGGGATCCATAACATGCAAGTTCTAGTTTAAAAAAAACTAAAACTATTGTGGGTCAGAATTAGATCAAATTTGTAGAGAAGGTTTGCTAACTCTGAAGGAATGGATCGTGCCAAATTTTGAAGGATAGCTGCAGCGGTTTTATTTTGCACTTTTGGAGGGTGAAAGAGAATTGTGTACTCTCCCTAAATGTTTTGTGAGAATTTTGGTCTGAAAATTGCAGAATTAAGAGAGGTGCCGCTGCGTAAGAAATCTTCCAGATTTCAGATAAATAGGTGGAAGGGCTTTAGTGCTAGGTGTCATTAAAGATAGACCCCACTCAATGAAGCTGTCTAAAATGTGTATGTGTGTACAAAATCGAGTGACATTTGTAGGCAAAGTCATACCTTCCAATGGGTGGAATCCTTCTAAATTCCAGGATGGCAACAGCTGTTTTCCCACAAGCACAGTCTTCATAGATGTGTGGTGGGTAAGACAGGAAACAATCTCCCTCTTGTGTTTTCTGGGCAATTGGTCTCAAAATTGCAGGCACAAGAAAGGCGCTGCTGTGTAAGAAGGTTTACAAATTGTAGTTAAATACATCCTAGACCTTTAAAGTCAAATTTTTTGGGGGGAGAGAAGTGGAAGAACTAAAAGGCATTTGCTTTTTAGGTAAAGCTATTCCTCATATTACAGGTTTGAACCATCAATCACAATAACTGTCCTCCGGCCCTCTTCCCAGGCTGGTGTTTGCTGTTCCTTCCCCAATTGCTTAACTCTGGCATTTTAGCTATATGATAAGCTTACAGACATTTAGCTAGAGCTAAACTGAATGATGACAGAGCTGTTGATTATCAAGTCACCCAGACTTTCCCAGGACAGCTTTGGAGTGGCTGGCTTGAGAATTACATCTTTAGAATGCAGTTGCCTAACATCTGCCACCATAAGATTCTTAAAGGAGCAGTCTCTTTCATGTGCAGATATTGGCAGCCAAAATATGGTGTAAGGCACACTTCTGTTTTTCTCCAGAAATGTGTGCCAGAGCTCTAAGATTCCATCTAAGACAGAGTTTCCCAAACTTGGGTTTCTAGTTGTTTTGGGACCACAATTCCCATCACCCCAATACTGGCTCTGCTAGCTAGGGATGATTGGAGTTGTAGTCCAAAAACAGCTGGAGACCCAAGTTTGGGAAACCCTAATCTAAGAGATGGTAGTGTAGCGAGTGGCTTGTACTTAAGGTATCCTGAAGAGAGAGTTTTGGAGATCACCAAGTGACAGGCAAGGAAGAGTGGTCCTGTATGAGAGACCCAGTTTTGCTTCCCTTGCATCCCCCTGTTCTACTTGGCTGAAGTCTATCATATGTCATGTCCTTTGTTTAACATTGTATCAGAGAAATAAAATGATGGTGCAAAATGCAGTAGCACAACATTGTGAGTTACGAGTTACGGTATCTACACCCTCCATATGAGCACAGATTATACATTCCAAATTAGGAGCATTGCTTCCTCCCTGCTGCCTCAAAGACTTCCACCTACACTTGCTTGCTTTAGCCAATTTTCCACTGTTCAAGAAACGAGGGGGAGTTGGATGTTTGGCTAAATTACAGTTCTAAGCTAATCCTTTTGGAACAAAACCATTCATTCTTGTGTTGTGCAAGAGAGTAAAAATATAGCAGGAGATAGGTGCATTAATTTTTGCCTTACAAAATGTTCCAGAAAGATAAAATGCTATTACCCAATGAGTTTTAAAAAGCACCTCTGCTGCTGCCGCCGGTGAATTATTACTACTTAGGAAAATCAATAATGACATTTGATTTTTCAGGACATTTGAGAGCCTGGATGATCCACTGTTTAAATACAGAAATCTGTCTTACTTGAAGTCATTAATAGCGAGAAATGTCAAGCAAAGTACTTTGTAGTCAAGGAGAAAAATGAGCTTTATTTTAAAGTCTGGGATGACAGTATACCATACAGGCCTGACACCAGATGTTTGTGGATTTTACACATTCACATACCACGAGGTCCACTTTCTCCCCTCCCTCCTGGCAACATTTCACTTCTTGGTAATGATGCTTCTTAGACCGTAAATTCTCTATATTATGTCCTGCTTTTTCTCTCATTTTCTGCATTATTGTTCACAGTTCCAAAGGGTGAATTTATGCCCCCTTCAAGCCTTGGTTAGGAATTCAGATCCTTCACACGTCAAGGGTCATGTCAGGGAGGGTGAGGGCACGCAGCTAAGCCCCACCCATCCAGCACATCGCAGGAGTTTGAGGGTGGAGGTCTGCAATTGTTTTCTTTGGAGCTCGAGAGTTCATCTCAGGCTGGGCCCTGACTGCTTAAGGAGTCTCAGTGGATGTTTAGCAGAAGTTTCTTTGTTAAATGGTAATGTGGCTGTATTGTAAACCTGAAGAATGTTTGCATTAATTTAGCAGGAATTGCATGGTGAGCTAAGAATTATGGCATGTTTGCTTGTTGTTTTTTGCTTCAGAGCATTTGAATTCTGGATTAACTCCTGTAGCTGAGAGGGGTGCATACAATATGAATTGTTGTAAGTCTCCAGGCACACCTTTCCCTCACAATTCTAGGCATTTCTTTATTTCTCCTTGATTCCCCCCCCCCCTCCAAGTAGGTCCTATTGAATTCAGCCAGTAAACTAAAGCCCCTTGGTCCTTGGCTCTTTGCCCCATTCTCTTCACTTTATGTATTCTTCATTTTGACAATCTGTTTCTTCTTTTGATTTGAAGTATCAGTGTTATGCTGTCTCCCCCTGTTCTTACTCATATTTCCAATTGTCCTGTGGGCTATATGTGATTGGATATCCAAACATAAACTCCAACTTAATATGCAGATGACAGAATTTATTATGCATCATCTAAACCTTTCCTTTCAGCTGTCAACATCACCCTCCAGCCTTTTCAACAAATTATGAATGTGGACACTATCCTTGATCCTTCTCTTTGGCTTTCAGCTCATGTTATTGCTCTGAGGTCTGCTATCATGTTATCAGCTAAGGTCTGCAAAGTCCTTCTGTCACATACATTCCCAAAATCTGTCCTTTTTATCTACTGACTCTTAGTAGATTCTTATTCATACCTTCATTCTATCATATTGACTTATGTAACATTTTGTGCATCAGTCTTCTTATCTCTCAGCTTAAGTCTATTATCTCTGTTTTCCTCTGATCATTTAGTCTGCAATCCTACACCTCCTTCCCTAGGAATAAGCCCCAATGGAACTCAGTGGGACTTATTTCTGAGTAGACGTCTATAGGATTGCAGTGTGTGTGTGTGTGTGTGTGTGTGTGTGTGTGTGTACTCATGCTTATATCATGTTCCTCTATGTTTCCTTTCACAAGTTTCCGCCTTTATTTTTTACCAACCTATTTTTATTTTAATCAATTTGTCTTAACTTTCCAGTCTTTCCACGATCTTGTCTCTTATCTATTTTTGTTGCTTTCTCTCTCCTCTCTTCCTTGATCCCTCTGCTCATCAAACACTAATCTCCTTATAAACCTCCATGCTTGTCTTGCAGTTTCTTGTCTCCTTGCATTTTTCCTTGTGACAAGCTGAGCTGAAAGTGTCGCCTAACTGTCGCAGCACCATTTTGTGGCTGCAACAGTCAGGAGCTACTTTCAACACCTTTCAGGGTGGGCTGGTGAATTCTTTAAGCTTTGGGGCACAGAGAATTTACATTTATAATATCTGGGAATATCTCAAAACAAGCAGTGGTGGTAGTCCTGGGGCTCTCCAGCACCATGCTGACCTACAGACTTTCCTCTGTGGAAAGTCACGTTGTTGGCAGAAGAAAATGGCTGCCCTCAGTTCACACTTCCACTTGTCCTGTCCTTTTAGGCATGGGTCTGAGTGGTTTTGACTTGGCCCTGACACTTCCCCCTGAAGAAGCTGCTCTTTAGTGCTGAATCAGAGCAACCAGCAACTCAATTGCCATTTGTTCTGATTCAGTGCTAAAAATTGGATTTCCTCAGGAGAAAGTGGCGAGGCAAACAGAGGAGTGGATAAACCCTTAATTTGCTTAATCCTGTTTGTTTGTTTTTATTAATACAATTATATCCAAACTTTCCCCCAAATAGATCTCTTCTCTGTGGGGTAGTTCAAGCTGCATTGTTGTTTTTCTGCCACTGAATGAACAATCAGCTTGGTTTTTACAAAGAGCTTTGTATTGCCTTCAGCCCAGTGAATTTGTGGGTTATGGACTCCGTCTCACTGATGGGTTGTGTGAATCAATTCAGTTCCACTGTAGTGTGTGAAGTAACTCACTTTGGTGCCATTTTAGGGCAAAACCCCAATACTACCATTTGTCTGTTGGCTGCTATGTGCTTCCAGTCTTCTCGTGTCAATAGCCTGGAATAATTGTCTGTTTCACTGATTTGATAAAAATGCATCATCTTCTGTTGGTGCCACTGGTTATGAAGTGAGGAAGAAAAGTTTTAGAGATCACATTTGATGAATTATGTAGGCTTCTTACACAGTCACATAGTCATTTGACACCTGTGACCTACTTAAACTACGGAAAATCCTGTTAGAGCAATTGCAGATTTGGAGTGACACACGAGTAAGTAGCTCACAGAACTTTAAATAATGTGACCTTAAAAAAAATAAATGGAAATGGCTGGTTTTTCTAGCCTTGAATTAATTTTACATTAAACTGGCTGAAAGAACATGGACCTACTTTTGCGGCTCTTTGCAAGCACTTAAGGAGAGCGTTTCTGGGCAATTATATCACTTTGTGCAGTTACTTTGATATGGCCAAGCTTAATGTGACATGCCGTTGTGTGCATCTTCTTTCTCCTGATAGTTTAAAAGGAAGAAGCCATAAGCAGCTTCAGCATGTAGTAGAGTTAGAGCTGAAAGTGTCTGTGTGTGTGTGTGTGTGTGTGTGTGTGTTCTCTTGAGTTGCTTCCCACTCAAAGTGCCACACCCAAGTTGTTTTTCTCTCTACAGGCTAAAGATACGGAAACCCATATTTTTTTCTCTGTGGGAGGGAAAACATTCTTGGAGGGATAATTTTAAGCAGAAATTCTGCCACAAGGAACCTAGCCTTCTGCTATTCCTCCATTCAAACTCACAGTCCCTGAGACTGCATTATAACTGGCCATGTGCTGGACCTTAGGAGATCAGATTTACCACGTACACCGATGGCCGCTTTGTATTTCATCTTGAGAAGCAAATAAATGAGTATCTGTTTGTGATAGTAATGCCTTATTTTATACCAGGCATGAACAGCTTCTCCCATCAAGATGTCAGACCTTCCAAGTGTCCCTGTTTTCCAGGGACAGTCCTGGATTTACAGATGCTGTTCTGGTTTCTGATGTGATCCTGGAACGCCCCGCTTTCCCCTTAGGATGTCCCTATTTTCTTCAGAGAAATGTTGGAGGGTATGGAGTTATCCGACTCCCAAGCCAACTGAAGGCAGCCATCTATAGGAAAGGTTTTCTTTAATGTTTAAAGTTCTCTTACGTTTATATAAATGTTGGAAGCTGCCCAGAATGGCTGGGGCAACCCAGTCACATGGACGGAGTATAAATAGTAAAAAATGTTGTTGTTGTTGGCACCCCTATTTTCATCAGAGAAATGTTGGAGGGTATGAGATGTACATACTAAACAGCTGTATATTGGGGTCTGCCAGGTGCTTGCACATTGTTTATTTCCATGCTGTGTGCTGTTCCAATCATTGTGGGAGGCAGGCCTTTCCCAGCCCCCTGAGCAACCAGTAACTTTAATGGAGGGGTGGGAGGGATGTAATTCAAGCAACTGCTGCTACATTAGCAGTATGTGTAGGAAAGGAACAGCTGGCAAAGATAATTGCGTGTTCAGACCCAGAAACCTCCTCCCTAAATAAATTCACACTTGACTCAAATTTTAGTTTTGGTTTTTGGCAGAATTTAGGCCACAACTTTATTGATTACAGAAAGTGAGTGGTTGCATAGGCTCTGGTTCAACTAGCTCCCTGCCATGCAGGTAGCGCTGACCAAGGATTCCAGCATAGGTCAGCCAAGGGTGAACACCTGGATAAGCGGAAAGCCGGGAACAGGCTATCTCCACCACCCAAATGTCCCCCTTAACTCAGGCACGGGCACAACCCCCTCTCAGGGGTTGACCAAACCATTGAGTCCCTGGATTCCTTTAAAGGAATACCCTTCACATACGGATGGCGAGAGCATTCTCTCCTCCCTATCACCTGAACCAGAGCCTATCCGCAACCTTACAAGTTGTGACGATTTGCTATGCGGCCGGCGAAACCCAAATGGCAACAGCCAATCAGCCAAGTGGGGGAAATTCCTGCCATGCCCCTATCCCAATGACAGATGACACACGACAGCATAGCAAGGTCAAGCGTAAAAGCCCTAAAAGTAGGGAGAGGTGGACGGGTGTTCTGAATGCACACAACAACAGAGGAAGCTCTGGGTCACGTGCATGGGCATATATAGGTCTAATAATAATAATAATAATATATTTATACCCCGCCCATCTGGCTGGGCTTCCCCAGCCACTCTGGGCAGCTTCCAACAAAATATTAAAATACAGTAATGCATCAAACATTAAAAGCTTCCCTAAACAGGGCTGCCTTCAGATGTCTTTTAAAAGTCTGGTAGCTGTTGTTCTCTTTGACATCTGGTGGGAGGGTGTTCCACAGGGTGGGTGCCACTACCAAGAAGGCCCTCTGCCTGGTTCCCTGTAACTTGGCTTCTTGCCAAGTGAGGGAACTGCCAGAAGGCCCTCGGTGCTGGACCTCAGTGTTTGGGCAGAACGATGGGGGTGGAGACACTCCTTCAGATATAATGGACTGAGGCCATTTAGGGCTTTAAAGGTCAGCACCAACACTTTGAATTGTGCTCGGAAACGTACTGGGAGCCAATGTAGGTCTTTCAAGACCGGTGTTATGTGGTCTCGGCGGCCGCTCCCAGTCACCAGTCTAGCTGCACCCCATTGGCCAGATTAAATCCAGCATCAAGGGACCTACCAATCGGGTGTTGTGGCTGACCAATCTTACCCACCCGCAACACAGGGTATCGGTTTCCAGGTCTCACCACAACACGTGCCCTCTTTAAGGGAGGACACAATTTGTGAATGGAGCACTGGTATTGGAACAGCATAAGTGAACTGGATGTTTAGCACTGGGCACTTTGGGTGACCTCTGGCATTATGCTTCCCCCTGGTCTCTGTTTTCAATTTAACATGGTACACCAGCCGCTTGGAAGGCTGCGAGTCTTAATCCGAAAAGCATCTCTGCCTTTGACTCTGCCTTTGATAAGGGCATTGCTTTGGGCTCACTGTTCAGCCAACTGTGTGTGCAGCAAGAATCGGTGCTCTGCACTGTGACCTTGGTGTATTTGACCTGGGAGCCCTGGAGAGATGTAAAGGAAATAAACAGAAAACCCCAAATGTGTGTGTGTGTGTGTGTGTGTGTGTGTGTGCTGATCAGCAGAAAAGATGAATGAATACGCTGCAAGGTTGATCAAGGGTTGATCAATATTTTAGTTCTTCTATTAGCAGTTCTCCTTTTGCGTGACCCCCAGACTAACAAAGCCATGTGGCTCCTTTTTTCCAGCGCCTCTTTGTACTGTGACACAGTGCCCTGCCACCTTTAAGGAAATAGGATTCCTTGTATTAGTTGTCACCAATAAACCTAGCTCAGCTGTCAAGAAAGACAGATTTTTCCTATGTGCTTTATGTCATGCAGAGTATGTATTAGGCATTCTGTGTTTATTAGGTATATGCTTCTTCAGACTCTATCTTCAGTTGTCCCTTCATGTAATTATGGTTGGTTTTCTGGTCATAAATAAGGCTTACATGGGAACCAAAGGCAAAGGGGAAATATAGGTATGTGAAGAATATGGTCTCTCCAACCATTTATCATTTCATACAGCAGTTATTCTTTGAGTGCCAGTGGCATTTGTGTGAGAGGAGGAGTGTGTGTGTGGGGGGGGGGAGATGATTGTGAACTAGTACTCACTTCCTCTATAGTAAGTAATAGAATCATAGTTGGAAGAGACCATGAGGATCATCTAGTCCAACTCCCTGCAATTCAGAAATATTTCAACCAACATGGGACTCGAACCCACGACCTGGAGATTAAAAGTCTCATGCTCTACCAACTGAGCCTATTTCAGTCCCATTAAGCTGGTGAAGAAGAACTGTGAGATGCTGATAGGGTCTGTTAACCCCATTCCAGAGATCTGTAGTTCTGACATCTGCGCCCCTAAATGGTCTACTTCCAGATGGACCATCACTCACAGGTAGAGAACATACTTTAAGGTCTTAACTTAACTGAAGCTGCAATCCTGCACAAAGATATTTTCAAGAAAGCACCATGGCAATCAATGGGGCATGATGCTGAACGAATCAGTGTAGGTGCATATACAGCCTCAGGCAGACTTGCTATGACATATTCTCTTGAAGACAATTTGGTTCCCTGAAGAATTTCCATTTCCGAAAAATCTGCCTCAACTCAATTGGAAATAATAGAGCAGACTTCTCATAAAGTGTGTTTAAAAAGTAAGGAAAATGACAAACCCAAGTGTTTCTGACGTGGTGATTATTAACATCGATTATGATTTTGTAGTAACAATAATGTGAGACATACAGAAAGAGGGTCCACCCTCCCTGCGTAGTCGGCTATGAGTCACAGAGAAATGAAATTTGTAATACATAAGGCATTAACTTTTATTGAACCAATCATTCAATGTAAAAAGCACACAGCCTTGCTTGCTGCCTGCATATCACTCTGAATTGGGGAAGTGTCCATTTCTATCCTGGAATGCCAATCTGTATCTATTTGCTTCTCTCTGGTGGCAATCAAGTCTCAGACTATTTTGCTTTTGTTTTCCCCCATCAGGCCATTTTATATTATACCCAGCACTCAGTGCTTCCAAGAGTAAAACTTAAGTCAATGTGGAGAGCTTGCATGCTGCACCCACTGTAGTGTAGGTTAGTGCCTAAGGGCCAAACTACACATTATGTTAAATGCATGGCCATATTTCACATATCTACATGTTGTTTTTTAAAATAGCAGCTGTTGTGGGTTAACATTTTTCCTTGAGCTTTGGTGTCAATGAAAATCACCATCTGCAAGCGGCTTCTGTATATGCTCTGTAGGGGAAGCTTCTATTTGGCAGCAGTGAGTTTCCCAAGTCAAATAATCTCTCTGCTGTTGTACTTGCAACAGAGTGTAGGGTTGCTGTTGCCTTTACCCCATTTTCAAGGTGGCCAAATGGTGTTTGCAAGCATCTTTGCTTTAATTCCACAAATCATCTCTCTGGGGGTTTGTGTAAGGATAAATGTTAATATACCATTAGACACACTTCCCATATCTAGTTTAGGAAGTTAGGGCAGAGGAGGAGGCAGGGATAGAAGCAGGAGGAGAAAGTTGCCAAAGGAGAGGGGTTATGTTGTACAGAGTTCTATAATCAAGTATCTCTTGTTCAACCAGCCTCCCTGACTTCCCATGATTCAATTGAAGCTTAGGGAAAGATGTCATGAGGTCAGTTCACCCATGAATTTTTTTGTGATCAGGAAGCACAGGCAGTTGGGGAAGCTGTAGAGTGTAGGATAAATGTTTAATGGCAAGATAAACAAGCACCCCACCCACAGCCAGCTTGCAGCAAGAAGGTAATCTCACCTTTGCCCCCACTAACGTTCTAAAGAAATATTTTAAGTGCCTTGAGAATTGGACAGAAAAATGGAAGCTTCTTTTTGAATTGGAAGAAAACTTTTAAGAAATTGGAGAACAGGTTTGAGCACAGTACTAGCTGAAATCTAACCCCTGCCCTGAACTTAATAATTGGACTTAGATAGCCATTCTGTGTTAACTTCACTCCTAAATTGTCCCCTATTGGCGTAATAATACTGATATCCTCTGCCTTTAAAACTCTCTGCCTTGCTTACTGAGCGAGGCCCACTCAGCATGCCAGCACTGGAAGGGTAAGGACGCTTGTGTAGAGGCAGTTCCCCCTATCAATCAGTGTCCTTTTTTTAAATAAAAGACTTACCAAAGGGGAGGGGGACTGAATGGTGGTAAAGCCATTTTTGCAACCCATCTCCTTTTTTTTATTCTTAAAATAATATTTATTAACGGTTTAAAGATTACAGAAAAAAGAAGAAAGAAAAATGAAAAGTTAAACAAAACAAATCAATACCTTACAATACATAGAAAAAAACAATACAGCAAAACAAAAAGAAAAACAAAAACAATTAAAAGCACATCCAATATTTCCATATCTTTGTCTTTCATTTACTTGTTTCATCGACCTCCTCACACCTCCCTTTTTTGTATTCTAATTCAATTAGCTATTTCAGCAAATCCTTTCCATCTTTCTCAATTTTTGTTCTATAATTTATCTTAACACAATCTAACCTTAATTTTTTCACTTTGGCCCATTAACAATCTATTTTTACTTAATTCTTTATAACATTTCTGCTAAAGCCATATAACTTCATTCCAGCATCCTTCTAACATTCATTAATTTTGCAGTATTTCTGTAAATAAACTTTAATTTTTTTCCAATCTTCTTCCACCTGCAACCCACCTCCTATCACGGTGCAACCAAACAGTGAGTCATGTCAATGGGCATCTATTTCTTTCAGCATCTAGTTTTGTAAAAATGTGCTGCAGGCAGGACTGATATAGGTGAAGGAAGCTTATGTGACTTGATGGCCATATCTCAAAAAGATCTGAAATTTAAACCTGCCATAGGGAAGTTACATTCTCTCTGTCTTGGATCGGCTCTGTGAGAGGGTGTTTAGTGTGTAGCTCTCATTAGGATCATCCAGCTGTCACACAAAGGAGGTGTTTTGCCACTAGCAGTTTTTGTTCAAGTGATGCATGTTGTCTGTTGGTGTATCCAGATGAACTCAGCATCTACTTGGTGAATCACAGCAAGCGTTCGCCAGACTACTTATAGGCAGGGGCAGCCTTTCAGGTTTCCTTGACTGGGAGGAGGAAGAGATTTTAGAATAAATGTGGGATGGGGAGCAAGTGACACAGCAATAGTGAAATGCCTGCATTTTTAAAAGCATTTGTTGTTTATTTTTATTTTCTAACTCCCCCCGCCCCCGATTCTTCTTCTGTCATGGAGCCCACAGAAGTGTACATGTGGTTCCCATCCAAGCACTGATCAGACGCAACTTCATGTGGTTTTAAGCCATAACCTGGGACTTCAAAATGGCCACATTTATGGTGGTGTTGAAGGAAACAAAAACCCCTCCATATGGCTTGAAATGGGATAGAGCAACTACCTACACCCACTTGGCTTCCCAAAATAGTGCCTTGAGAATTCTGTGGCCGTTTCTATTTTAGGTAGAAGTAGCAAGTCCCTTTTTTAAAAGTGACCTATGCTAGCATGAAAGAGCAAAGAAATCCAGAGGAAACTGTAGCAACAATAGACTAGTGGTGGCTGGGGACCATCAAGACTGTTGGGGTAGACTGCAGGGAGCCGCAACAGCAGGCACAGCCCAAGCCAATGACAGGTTGGTTTTGTTTTTTGCCCCCAGCCTCCTCTCTGCTGAGTTCTATACAGACAACATTGAGACTACGGAGGAAGAAGTCGACTGGTTGTGCAACCACCCCCCCGGACTAATTGTAAGTAAGATGGCAGACAGGTGAGGGCTGGGAGAGGGCAGACTGAGGTTGATGGGGCAGTGCCCCACTTGCCATAACGGACCTGGCTCCTCTGCAACAGGCTATAGGAACAAAAGTCATCCTGGGCACCCATCTCCTATTTTCCCCATGTACAATTACCTACATTGATTGTAAGGCATTCTGCAAGCAGTATCGCTTCAAAAATCTGACAGTAAAGTTTGATCACACCAATTTATAGTTTGTTCCAGGCCTCCATTGGTATTAAATTACCTAGTTTCAGATTTGTATCATTTTAATTTGATATTTTATGTCTAAAAAAGAAATTGCATGACTTACCGTTCCCTCACTTTCAATATTTGTCCATCAAAGCTAACAATGGCCCAGGGAAATGTCCATATTAGTTCTTAAGGAAAAGCAAGCAAGGAAAGGAACAACTTTGTTTTCAGGCTGCTAACATCTTCACATCAAACTTCCACTGTCATAATACGTTATCTGTTTCATTGATTTCAATGTCAGGGCCCCCCCCCCCAGATTGTTAGGAGATGAATATGCTACAGTTTGAAATAATTTTATTTGAATATTTATAGCCCACCTCTCTTTTGTAACTTCTGAGGTGGTTCATGGCATACTTAAAACCAGCAATATATAAAAACAGCAATCCAATATTTAAAAAGCAACAAAAACATTTAAAGCAGTAGGAGAAAATCAGATGAAAAGGCACGGAGGTCCATTAAAAACCTGTGCAACAGAAATGTCTTCTTCAGCTGGGATGTGAAAACGATGGACAGGGGCACCACATTAAGGAGCAGAGGCAGGGAATTATGTAAGCAAGGTGCCACAACCCAAAAAAACTCTGTCTAGAGATGGTGGAAACTCACCTTGGATTAACTTGGAAAATCAGAAAAAGGTAATTTTTTTTAGTCAATCCAAGGGCTTGGAAATATTACCTCTGCCCTTTGTCCACTGCCCTGCATCATTCCTCTCCCTATAATCTCATCGAGTGAACCCACATCATTATATTGTGCATCATTGTATTGTATTGCATTGTATTGTATTGTATTGTATTGTATTGTATTGTGGAGTTGGTGGTAGAGTGCTTTGGGGGCAAAAACCAAGGGAAGAGGAGCTCACCTCTTGTAGAGGACTCACAGGGGTTTGGTTTGCCTCTCCCACTCTGTGTTTTGGCCCTGTACATCTTTATTCCATCCCCATTTGATTTCATGATGGGTATCCATTACACACTACTGCGCACTGCTCAGTCCAAGAGCTGATCTGACCATATTTGTCAATGAGTGTCTGCTTCTTTTTTCTAACATCTTTACCAAACTGAATGTTTTCTAGTTTCTTTAGGCATACAATTCAAATAACCAACGGTGCATGTTTGTTTGTGTGTGAGAGTGAGTGAGTGAGTGAGAGATGCTTAGTTTTTGCCGTTTGAGGGTACATTTTAAATAGTACTGCTTCAGCTTACTTTATCAGTTAGGAATGGCCTTTTGAAATGGAAATCAATCTCTTAACTTAATTTGAATCTAAAATTGCTTGGACATTCAGGGCTCGGCTCTGTGGTCTCCTTAAGGCAGTTTTCATGAAGTTCCAATTAGGAATATAATCAAATTTTTGAAACTCTTCAATCACATTGTGCTCACATGTTATTATATAAGGAAACTTGTTTGTGCATTCAATGTGTTTATATTCTTCAGACTCTTTTTATCGGCTATTAGACATGCAGCTCTCATGACCTCCCTTTTGTCCTTTCTTAATTCTGTACTTCAGAAGAATATAAAACAAGAAGTTGCTGTCTGTGAACATCATTCTTATTTGGAAAGGAAACCAAATCCACTTGTCATTCTAAAACTCACTTATAACCACAAGATGGGCATGCCATTTATCTAGGTAACAATACAAACCTGAATGTTCAAGTGATGAGTCATTTTGAGAGATGTCGGTTTTGGGGGGGCCCTCTGCTTGAGACAATATAAATGGACCTATTTCCCTATATTCCAACTACTTCAATTTTAACACTGGTAATTTGAGGGAGAGCTCAAAGTTCTGCCTGATGCAATAAAAAGGCTTATTGCTGAAAGGTGCAGGATCCTCAGGCTGGATCAGAAATCTGATGTTTGGAAGGGGGAGGGTGTTTTAACGCTTGTCCCCCTGCTGTGATCCTGGATCCACACTGGGAGATGTGCCATTTATCTGTAAAAAACCAATCCTATAATTATTAATTGCAGGATTGATATCTCATCTAGTTTGAACAAAAGACAAATATTCTGACCCCCAAGGTTTGCGCACAGCAGAATGATAGAATGCTGAGGCAGTACAATGGTCTGTGCTCTTTCAGAATGCTGGTAGGAGAGGCATTTTAATGCTCTACAATTGCATGTGTAGACGTGTGTGTGTGTGTACTGTTTCACACCACTCCAATATCTTAGTGGTGTGAGATTCCAGAGGTTCCAGGTGTTTATGCAGGGTTTGTGTTTTCTTTTGGAATGAGGCACAGTGGAGACTGTGAGGTCTTTATGATATGTGGTTTATTTACACATATATACAACCTGAGCCTATGATGGAGGGGTTGGCAGCATTAACACCCCAAGAGGGTCTTGCTTCTGTCGCAGCCACAGCCTTGGGATTCTAACAAAAATCAAGCATAGCTCTATCTCCCAGCCTGGAGCCTTCTAGCTTCTGGTTCACAAAACTCAACTCTCAGTTCTGGCCTTTGTCTTTCTAACTACCACCTAGTTGAGGGGCCCACCTAGGGTTGCAAAATTGCAAAGAAATTGGATGTTTTTGAGCTTTTTCTGAGGAAAGTCGTCTGGCATATGTCCGGATTCTCCCGGTCATTTAGCCGATTTCTGCCCGGACACTGCTTGCGGCTGCAATATTCCAGATGTGTCTGGGTAATTCTGGACATATGGGAACCCTTGACCCATCTGTTACAGAGCCACTTCCTTTGTTACCTTAATGGTCCATACTTAGAGGACTTCACCGGGAAGCTAGCCAGGCTATCCCAGGTATTGAATATGTGCTGGATCCAGGGCATACATGCCTAACCCACTCCAAATTCATATTAGTATGTAATTTACATAGCATATGGTGTTTGAGTTAGGTCTGTGTTGCACTGCTGAATTAGTAAGACTTCCTCCTATTATTTCTTCTTAAGAAATTCAATTCTTTATTCTTTTTCTTGAGAACTTCCCAGGCTTTGTTTCATTTCGCTAGAGAGCCTAACAAGATCACGATCATGAATGCAATGCTTGTAAAAGCACTGGCTTAAATGCTGCAAAATGCACCAATTTGTTTTAGCCAAATAAAGTAAAAAGAAGATGATGATACATTACACACAACATCTTTAGGCTGTCATTTTATATATAAGAGGGGTTTGATTAATTATACAAAATCATTAAAGGAAATGTCGGTTGTAGGGGAATAAAGAAAAACTCCCAAGTACAGAGCTCAGATCCAGGTAAATGTGATTGATGCTCATTGTTGTTCTCGCTGTGAGGCTCCATCAATGCAATTAAATTAAAAGTGAGGAAGTGGGCTGAAATGGTCTCATCACTTCTTAGAAACATGAGGATGATGGAGAGAGAGTCTAACAAGTAAGTAGCATCCACATACAACAAAAATGCAATAAAGGCTGGGGCGGGGAGAGGACCTTGGTCAATTGGATATTGTTGAATGTTTCATCTTAATTTTCTTCTCTGATGCAGAAACAAGCTTGTCTCATTGGGAATATTATAGTTCATTCATGTCCAAACAAATTAATGTCTCAGCTTACTCAAACCATTATGTATGTTCTGTATCACTTGGTATTGCCAGACATGAAACCTGGAAGGCTTGCTGTGGTTTGATTTGAATAATTTAAACAATTTCTCTTTGAAAACCTTTTGTGGTAGGGCAAAATGTAGTTGATATCAGCTAAAATAGATGTGCTATTTTGTTAGCTAGGACTCCAAGTTAGGGAAGTAATACTTCTATGTTATATGGCTTGTTTTTAAAGACCATTTGTGCTTTGTACCCTAGAGTGAACATACAGCCTAACACTCATGGACAGGGGCACAAGAAATATCTGTAATTTGAGCGGGGAGGGAGCAGTGGCAGCATATTCACAACCATGGCTAAGGCTGTTCTGAACAATTATAGCAGATCCATAGAGAAGAAAAATGGCAGCTCCATGATCACCACATGTTTTGCCCTCATTATCATCTCTATACATATGTTAATAGCGCACTTAGGTGACTGCATGTTATTCAGTTTAGAAGCAAAACAGGGCCATCTATAAACAAAATGGTAATTTCTACATGGGGGGGGGGCACACAGAACTATGTGAGTTTGTAAATTAAAAGGAAAAAAATGACCAGGTCTGTTAAGCCTGACAGTTGCTCTGTGTTGATGTCCCCTAGAACTCATTAAAAAGATTCCCTTGACAAACACAGCTTGAAAATGGCCACTTACCCAGTACAGAGGTGGGTGGTGGTTGCGACCCAGCACAACGCTTCCCCCTCCTTCTGAAGCCATGACACATTTGCCCCAACCGTTGGCTCCTCTCCCTTGGCTGCTGCAGTGCCTGCTGGATTCCCGCCAAACCCAGTTTTAAAATTTCTGGCCAATCCGCGGTGGCCTTGGGGGCAAGGCCATCTTGGCAGTGCAGTCAGCCCCATTGTGTCACCCACCCAGCCCATCCTCTAATCTTGTTTTCTTGCAGACTAACCTTTTCTTTCCAGGCGTGCGGCCGTGGCCATGGTCGTGCAATGGTTGCTGTCTTCAGAGCTGGGAAGGAATTTTTCCTGCTCTTCAGGTTTTGCCTTCCCCATAGCAATTGTCACAACTTTGGCGGTTTATTCCTTGGGCAGAATCCTTTAGTCAAACATCTGAGGAAGGGGTGAAGGGGTGACTCATCCACTTCCTGCGGCGGTAATAACAGGGTACTCGATTAGAGGGGTCATGAGCGTAGTCTCTGTCCACAAGCACATGGTGGATGGGCAATAGAGCTACTCTCTTTTTTTTTTTTAAATATATTTTATTAGTTTTTCCATACAATCATTTTACATTAACAAATTGTAATACATTTCCAATTTTTGACTTCCTTCAGCTTCTCTGAGAATCATTCGAATTCTAATTTTTTGATACACATTTCCCAATTTCTATATTACCTTTGTGCTTACCCCCATCTTATATTCTGCTTTTTTGCAATATTTCTTAATCTATTACAGAGCTTCTTTAAATGCCACTAACGTTGTTTCGTTATCACTTATACATTCCCAATAATCTGCTAATTTTTTCCAATCCTCGATGAAACTTTGATCTCGCTGATATCTAATCTTCCCTGTCAGTTTATCAAGTTCTGCATAGTCCATCAGCTTTGTTCTCCATTCCTCCAACGTTGGTATTTGTTCTTGTTTCCAATTCTGGGCCAATAATATTCTTGCCGCTGTCACTGCATACAGGAAAATTTTGTAATCCTTTCTATTTATTTCATTTCCCATTATTCCTAAAAGAAAAGCCTCTGGTTTTTTAACAAATGTATATTTCAACATTTTTTTCAGCTCGTTATATATCATCTCCCAGAAGCTTTTCACTTTCTTACATTCCCACCACATATGAAAAAATGTACCATCCTTTTCTTTACATTTCCAACATTTCTTACATGTTTTGTACATTTTTGCTAATTTTACTGGTGTAATGTACCATCTATATATCATTTTCATAACATTTTCCTTTAATGCAGTGCATGCAGTAAATTTAATACCATCCTTCCAAAGTTTTGTCCATTCATCAAATTGTATATTATGTCCAATATCCCTGGCCCATTTTATCATAACTGATTTAACTTCTTCATCTTTTGTATGCCATTCCAACAATATTTTGTACATTTTGGATAAATTTTTATGTTCATTGTTTATTATTTCTATTTGAAATCTAGAATCTTTTTCTATATATCCGTATTCTTTGAGGTCTTTCTTAAACATTTCATTTGTTTGAAAATAATGTAACCAATCATACATAAATTCTTTCACTTCTTCATAAGGTTTCATTTTCCATTTCCCCCCTTCTTTAATAATCAAATTTCCATATGTGAT
Organism: Podarcis raffonei; assembly: GCF_027172205.1. NCBI lineage: Eukaryota > Metazoa > Chordata > Lepidosauria > Squamata > Lacertidae > Podarcis > Podarcis raffonei. Next base: position 29,451,287 of record NC_070606.1, read on the forward strand.
CCAATTCTTTCTCATATTAGTTTTTTTAACAGCCATAACCTCTAATGGCGACAGCCAGTGTGGAGTTTTTGTTTCCAGTAGGTTTTTATACCTCTCCCATATTTCTATTAATGATCCTCTGAAGATGTGATTTCCAAAACCTCTATGTATTTTCTTCTTTCCAGCCCATAGGTACGCGTGCCATCCAAATCTATTGTCAAATCCTTCTAAATCCAACAGTTCTGTATTTTCTAATTTTATCCATTCCTTTAACCAACAGAGACCTGAGGCTTCATAATACAGTTTCAAGTCTGGCAAGGCAAAGCCTCCTCTTTCTTTTGCATCAGTTAATAACTTAAATTGAATTCTTGGCTTCTTTCCTAGCCAGATATACCTTGAGATTACTCTTTGCCAATCTTTAAAAACCCCAGTCCCCTTGATTATCGGAATTGTTTGATATAGAAACAGTAGTTTTGGTAGCACGCTCATCTTTATCGTTGAAATCCTTCCCCAGAATGATAATTTCATTCGTCCCCACGTGTCCAAGTCTTTTTTTATCCCATTCCACACTGGTATGTAATTATTCTGATATAAATCTATATTCTTGGGGGTTATCCATATACCTAAATATTTCACTTTTTTCACCACTTCTATACCTGCTTGCTGCTGTATCTCTTCAATTTTATCTGAGTCCATATTCTTGACAATTATTTTAGTTTTTTTCTTATTCAATATAAATCCTGCCACTTGACCAAATCTCTCTATCTCTATAAGTATATTTTTCATACTTTCTAAAGGGTCTTCTACCGTTATAACCAGATCATCGGCAAAGGCTTTCACTTTATACTCATTCCGGCCTACTTCAACCCCTTTTATTGCCTCATTTTCCCTTAATGATTTTAGAAAGACCTCCAGTACCATGATGAATAGCAATGGTGAAAGTGGACACCCTTGTCGTGTACCTTTAGATATCCCAATTTCCTCAGTAATCACATTATTTACAATTATTTACAATAGAGCTACTCTCAGCGATTCGGGGAGGGAGCAGTTGCGTAAACTCACATTTTGCATTGGTGCCATCTTCCCCTCACTGACCCTTTCATGCCTCAGACCCCCAGCAGGGGGCTGAGATGGATACCCGCCCAATACCTATGCCAAGGTTTACCTACATCTGAATTCAATAAAGTTGTGGCCATTTTTATCCCAAATGCATGTTGCCGCGTCTTCTCCTTTCACCATGAGGCCTGGCTCCTGGGGGAGGGAGTACTGCGTATGGGTACTTAACCACTGGGTTAATGCCACTTCAGATTTGTTTTAATTTGAGAGTAGAGAACTTGTGGCCCTCCAGACATGTTTGGATTGCAGTTCTCAACAGCCCCAGCTAGCATGGCTAATAGCCAAAAATGATAGTTCAGCAGCAACTGGAGGGCCCAAAGTTCCCCACACCTGTTTTAAATCGCTCACAGAAGAAAGCTCATCTATATTGGTACTTGCAGTTGGGGATTAGGATATATGTTTATTCAGACCAGCAGGAATTTTTCAAAGTTTTTGGGATTTTTTCCTTGCTTGGCTGTGCCAGGAGATTGGACCTGGGATCTTTGGCATGCAAAGCATGAGCCCTATCCGTGAGCTATTGTCTTCTGCAATAAAGGCATGGGATGCTGCTGGAAGCAATAAGAGAAATAATAGGCCAGGGAAGACAGAGTTGGTAGTGAGAGCAGAAATACTTTGGAATGAATTTGTACAGTGGTACCTCTGGTTACATACGCTTCAGGTTACATACGCTTCAGGTTACAGACTCTTGCTAACCCAGAAATAGTGCTTCAGGTTAAGAACTTTGCTTCAGGATGAGAACAGAAATTGTGCTTAAGCGGCATGGCAGTAGCAGGAGGCCCCATTAGCTAAAGTGGTGCTTCAGGTTAAGAACAGTTTCAAGTTAAGTACGTGTCAGGGAACTGACATTGGAGCGAGAGGCGGAGGCAAGGCTCCCAAGCAATGCTGGAGAAGGGCCCAGCAGGGAGAGAGGCAACTCATCGGCTGGGGAAGGAAATCAACGTAACACCAGGGATAAAGGGGGGCAGATGGGGGAATCGGCGAGGGGGCTCCAGGACTCCTCGCCGGAGACCAGCGGGGAGAGCACGGGTCCTCCGCTACCCACACCCACCCTGCGCAGAAGACTTCTGCGCAGGGAAAGTAGGCGTAGACTTGGCATCAAAGAACTTCTTTGCTGGAAGAAGTTCAAGAAACGCCCACTGACGGATTCTGCTAGTGACTGAAACAGCCACGTAGTGAAGGGCTGTCCAGACAGAAAAGGTTTAACCAGGCAACCTAGCCAGGAGTGGCGGCAACTTACGCACTAGCAACCCCTATAACCATTACAGTACGGACCTCCGGAATGAATTAAGTACTTAACCCAAGGTACCACTGTACCTGGAAATAATTGGGTAGTTAAGCATATATCCATGCTACCAAGACTGCAATCTCAAATGGTTAACCATTAATAAGTCTCATTGAAATTAGTGAGACTTGCTTCTGGTTAAGCTGTAAAAGAGCTTTTTTGCATTCTCCACCCATAATGTGAAAGAAAACCTACATAAACTAGAATGGGTATTGTATTTTACCATGCAAAGAGTAAAGAGAAGTTTCTGCTGCAATCCTTATACCCATTTACCTAAATAAACTGAACTCAATGAGACTTACTTCTGAATGAACCTGTATAGGATTGCTCTGTGAGGCATGTTGTTAGTGTCAACACCTTGAAGCACCATGCAGTTTAAAACTGGGGAAATCCATCTTGCGGTCCAGCAGCTTACTGGATTCATATGCCTTTGTGTGTTATAGAAAACATACATTAGTCATTTTTTTAAAAAAAATGTTCCCCTCTGTGAGTGAGGATCAGAAGAAATTTATTTTCCAGAAGACTCACATTCTGAGGACTTAAAGCACTCTAAAATTATGCCACCTGCTATTAAATCAAAAGGATGGGCAGCCCTATATGGGTCTCGAGATCATTTTAAAATCGTGTTATTTTGTTGTCGGCATTTCCTTGCTTTTAGCTGCCATTATTTAAAAATCCATTTCCTTAAAGCTGATATCTAAGTTATAGCTTTTGGATATTGTAACAGTGAACATGTTAATGCATTCTAATTTGTCTAATTTATATCTGAAATGGGATGGGGAACATGTGAAAAGATTGTCCAGAAAGACATGCTGTTTGGAGAACGGAATTAGATTTAAGTACTAAGGAAGGAATTTGCAATACTAGTGTGTCTCTTCTCGCTTTCTCATTCAAAACTCTGAAGCTTCAGCCATATTCTTTGATAAGCAAAAGCATACCTTCTTCAGATGTGCAGTAAGTCTAGAATTCTAAAGAACAAGTATTTCTATCAATAAGGTTGTACCAAATAGTATGGGAAACAGCCTTATTAGAAGAACTAACCAATAAACTGAAACTGACACGGGGGAAATGGAAGAAGATGCCTTCACCCCTTTATCACATAGACAGCCCAAGAAGACAACGACAAGAATCTACCAACAGCATACAAATCAATATGGTTAACCTGACTCAAAACATCCACCCACCCCACTCAGACATGAAAACAAAGTTCACCACAGCCAATCACAAACAAACACACCCTAGGCCAACCTCAACCTCTCTCACCACCAAAGGAAAACAAGCGAATAGTAAAGAAAACCCACACACGCGACGCTGACACAAAACCCCACACATACAATAAGTAAAATAGAAACATCGCCATCCGACTCCACCCCCGCTCACCATGGCGCCCTCCACCTCTTCCCCCTTTTTCTTCCTAATGCAACGCTAATGTCTCGGCATATGAAACTGATGTATAGAAAATGTAACTTGAAAAGAGAGACATTGCACATACTTTTGTAAACCAATAAATCTTTCATAAAAAAATACGTTAAAAAAATAAGGTTGTTCTCTGTTATGATAATTAGGGATGAAACCTACAGCTACAGATACAGTCTAGCTTTGAATACATGGAGAGATTTCTTTTTATGGTTCTAAAACAGACATACAGTGAAGAAAACTGTATGTTTTTATTCACAATTTTAAACTCACAATTTTAAGTCAGTGTAACTAAAAAAAACACTTATTAGCTAAAGGGTATTTAACTGATGGGGAACATCAATTATTCTGTCGCAGCACCTGAGTATGCAAAGCATTTATCCTCAAAGGGGCTAAAAGTACATAAGGTAAAACTTAATGATTTAAGATGGAGGAAAATTCTGAATTCATGCTGTTCAGATAGCAGGAGCAGCCTCAGCCTATCTTGCAACAAGTCTGCTCATAAGCAAAAATCAGCCTACTGGTTCCTTCTGTCTAGCAGGGATTTCAGTCACATACCTCTGAATCTCTCCTCCCTCAATAGCAATTTTCAATGGCATAACATTACACAGCCTCTGTGCAGGGTGATATGTGACTTTCCATTTAATAATTCAAAATATAACGATTACCAATTTATATATGGTATGACTTTTGAAGCACATTTTCTTCTTCTTCTTCAAAAGCATTTTTATTGATTTTCTATTGCAAATTTACAGTGGAGGGAGAAGGGAGGAAAAAAGAGGGAAGGGAACCCCCGAACCCCTCCCCCACTTTGTCAGCTCACCCTAGCAATCCAATAACCATCATTATACCCATCTTAATTTATACATATAGCTTGATATAAAGGTAAAGGTAAAGGGACCCCTTCCCATTAGGTCCAGTCGTGACCGACTCTGGGGTTGGGGCACTCATCTCGCTTTACTGGCCGAGGGAGCCAGCGTACAGCTTCCGGGTCACGTGGCCAGCATGACTAAGTCGCTTCTGGTGAATCAGAGCAGAGCACGGATACGCCGTTTACCTTCCTGCCGGAGTGGTACCTATTTATCTACTTGCACTTTGACATGCTTTCGAACTGCTAGATTGGCAGGAGCTTGATATATGTTGTCCAAATAGATACCCAAGCAGCATTGCTGTTTATAACAAGTGTTCAAATGTAGCAAGGGTGTACAAACCGTTGTGTAATAGATGGTGGGTATTTATCCTTCCAGCTCAAAGTATAATTCTCTCATATATATTTTTGTGCTTGCTTGCACCAAGGGCTGATATCTCTATTGTCCCATCCTGAATTCAGAACTGCAGCTGGAATATGGTTACTATGGCAGTCCTCCCAGTGAAGGCAGTGCTAAGCAGATCTGGGAGCAAACCTAGCCCAGGGAGATGATGCGCATTTCTCCATAAGAATGCAGCAGCTGTGTAAAATTTTAAACCCTAAATAACCATGGGTGAGTCATTCTAAAAAAAGAAAACCTAAAGGTGCTAAGAAATGCAAATTATTTGCTGGAAGAATCAGAGAAGCCAAAATGGCTTTGAAGAGATTAAGAAGTGTGCCTATGTATCTGCTGTATAATCCTGAAATTATATCAGTGTTCATTATGCAAAAAGTATGGAACACAAGTCTAAGCATCCTGCAGTGGCAATGTCTTAAAGAATATGCAGTGCTTATCAGAAAATTAATATCTTGTTTAACGGATTTGTAACAGGTTCCTCTGAACAACACTTTTCTCCTTAAAGTTACTTTTGGAAATAATAATTATTTACGAATACCAAGTTTACATGTTTTACTCTGAAGTCTCTGTCAGACACATTTTATCTTTTTCCTTTGACAGCACCTCACTAGCTTATTTTTGCTCCATTAATCTTCCCAGCTTCATATATCTCCATTTTGTTATCATGTTTTTACTTATTGACTTCGTTTAAAAATTGCAGTATTGAAGGTATGGGTCTATGGGTGGGGGGAGAAGCATTTTGCTTTGATGTTTTGAAGCGACTTATTTCTTTCTTCTTTCCCCTTGAACTTAACAAGCAACAGACAAGGAAAGCAGATCTGTGGCTTGTCAGGTAACCAGAGGGTGGCACTGGTCTTTCATATCTAGATGGTTTAGGTCATGCCGTGAAATATTTAAAAGAGTTTATGTAAGTTGCAAGCAATGTATGCATTCTATAGTCTCTCCCAAACACCTGTGACTGAAACAAGTAAGCATGACATATTTATATATACTCTTTTTTCTAGAGACTTGTAGTTTAGAGCTAAGCTATATGCAGCCAAAGATGCAAGCATCAAGATAACCATTGTTACTATAGGTTTAGTCTCTGCCATTATGATGCCAATACATCTCAGTAGTATTTTGTACAAAACTTAAATCAAATCAGCAAACAGATATGCAAGCACCCCAAACAATGCCTCAGAATGCACAGGACCTGTTTCAGTTAAATATTTCTTGAAATAAGGAAGTTTTTGTGTGGTTTTTTTTTTAACTGAAGCACCCCAGATCTGGCTCAGCCTTATATTGTAATTGCAAACATTTTTGCTGGTGTACTTGCCTGCAGTGCTGTTACATTATAGATTTTGATGTGGCAGTGAACCAGCAATGTAATTGTTTGGTTTCCCTTAAAGCAGAAGAAAAGAAAACATTGTTGTTTCCCGCTTTAGTCCCTGGGGAATATTTGGGGGCTTTGAACTAGAAGAAAGGTTGCAGGTTCTATAACAATGTCAGAAGAGGCCTGGTGAATCAGGCCAAAGGTCTTGTACTCTTGTACTCACAGTGGCCAACCAGGTGCCTGTGGAAAACCGAGAAAGAAGTTATGAGCACAACACTCTCCCCCATTTGTGATTCCCAGTAATGGGTAGTCAGAGGCATTTCAACTCCGATACTGGAACTGGCTGAAGTCTTTTTAAAATCTGAAAACAGAAACTTGGGGATGGGACCTGGAAAATCCTTAAAGGTCCTGCAGACTCTGTTCCTCAAGTCTACAGTATAGCCCTTGACATAGGGAAAGAAGGTGTTCACATGGCAGAAGGCAAATAGTTAAGGGCTCCAGTTGAATAAACCATGTACCTAGGATATTAACATTGCCTGGATCTCTTATGTGGAGCACTATGTTTTCATTTATTCTTCTGCAGTGCCCAAGAAACAACAGAGTTTCAGAGCTTAAAAGAAAAATATGTCCCAGTACAGCAAAATGTATTTATTTGCTTGAAGCTAAAACTGAAATGTGAAACTGCAACCAGACAGAGGCATTTCAGAGTAAAGTGGTTTCATTTATTCTTCATTGCAGGCTGATCTCTCAAAAATTTGCTTTGAAAATCAGAACACTCAACCATTTACCACGTTGGGGCTGTCAAGGAAATTAAAGGGGGATCAGAGTAATTCTACAATTAAGGGCTACAAACAAGTATGAGCAGAGTAATAGCCAGTGGACTGTGGAGATCCAGAACCTACATTCCTTCTATAAAATGAAATGAACCTGAACATTAAAATGCTTACCTACACTTCTCGCATTCTGCACTCTATAGTGTATTCCCTGCATGCACATGCTTCTATTGATCAAACCTTAGGCGAAAAATCAAACAGTAGCATACTGTAAACAACTGCTATAACAATACATCAGCATAGGTAGAAAAATTCTACATACACAATATGTAGATTTATTTTTTATTAAAAAAAAAACCCTGCCTTCTAAATGTTGTAATATCAGGTGTTGGTGTGGCTTATTTCTTCTTATAAACCCCAGTCTTGTAAGCAATATACATTTGGGTGTATGTTTAAGAAATTGTCATAACATTTTATTAGGAAATAGTTCTTCCCCAAATCACCATGTTTTCTTTTTTAAAAAAGATATTTTATCCAGCATTTAACCATTAAGTATCTATAAACATTACATACTTTGAAGTGAATCCAGTCATCATTCAATGCTCTCTTTCATTCCTGTTAATGCCAGCTGTAGAGCATTCCAGTTGTAGAGCATACCTTTTACATGAAAAAGGTCCCAGTTTCCATACCTGGCATCTCCACAGAAAACTGGAAACGACCCCTGTCTGAAACCCTGGAGAGCTACTGTGAGTCAGTGTAGAGCAGTGGTTTTCTGATTTGGGGTCACCTTTAGTCCAAATGTGCATTTGGGGACCCACTTTTTAAATGTGTGTTGCCGTTAATTTGAAAGGGGATAGTGATTCTATTGCCACCCAGCCTGGATCAGCCTGCAACTCCACATCACACCATTGTAGTGGGTTGGCACAATACATATTGGTTATAACTAAATTAGGGCATGCCCTCTAGGGCACTAGTCAAAGCTCTTCTGGGTAGACTTCCCCACAACATTTATTTTTAAAATGTTTCTTTTCAGAAGTTTTGAATTGCAAATGTTGTACTCCTATGGAAAGTACAGTGGTACCTTGGGTTACATACGCCTCAGGTTACATACGCTTCAGGTTACAGACTCCACTAAACCAGAAATAGTACTTCAGGTTAAGAACTTTGCTTCAGGATGAGAACAGAAATTGTGCTCCGGCGGCGCAGCGGCAGCAGGAGGCCCCATAAGCTAAAGTGGTGCTTCAGGTTAAGAACAGTTTCAGGTTAAGAATGGACCTCTGGAACGAATTAAGTACTTAACTCGAGGTACCACTGTACCAACATTTATATTTGTTTATTTATTCATTCCTAATTCCCATATTAGGGTTGCCATATTTCTAACAGTGAAAAGTTGTTGAACTATTTTTAAGGAAAATAGCCAAAAATGGCATTGCTGACATGGGTTGCCATAAGTCCGGGTTTTCCTGGACATTTTTTGGGATTTCTGCCTGGACACTGCTTCTGACTGCTGTATTCCAGATATTTTCAGGAAATTCCAGAAGTATGACAATCCTGTAAGAATCTGTGATAGGTATGGGACCCGAGCCTATTCTTCTTTCAGATCAATTTTTATAGTGTCAAGCCTATGTGCCATTTGTGACTATGTTCCAACAATTAACAAACATCTTTGCAATGATGTATGAGGCACAAATGTTCACTTTACTTTCATTCATGGGCAGTGTATCCCTTTCCCACAGGGCTCTTATCTGAGGCCTGCACATGAGCATCTAATTGTTTTCATTGTGTTTACATTTTTGCATGTGATGCTATGAGCTCCTGGAGTACTTTTTGATAGATGGGTGGAATATGGATTTTTGGAATGAATGCAATATAGTCCTGGCTTACCTAACATCTTACCCATCTTTCAATCATTCTCTCAGAACTGCCTTTTTAATTCTTTGTAAATGTCTAGCCTTATGCTTGCTGGAATTCATGGGGCAATCTTTGGTGGTAAAGAGTCTCTTACATTTAGACAACACTAAGCGTCAAGATTATAGAATCAATCAGCAAATAGTCTCAAAGCTGCGGAAAAGATTTCACTCGGCTTCTGCATTTCAAAGGGAAATAGGATAACCTTAGGATCACTCAGATAAGGACTATGTCTTAAGTGATTTACGAAGCAGAGCCTCAGTTGGGAAATGTATTAGCAGGCTTGCATCAAGGCAGATAAAAGGCTTTACGTGCTGGTCCAAAATGTTTGTGCTGTCTCCAATCCCTGAACTATGTTTCTGTAAATGTGACATGAGTTAACACCATGGTTTGTGATGTGCTGGCAGCACAATAGTAGGTATTTCATTTCATCCCACACTCTTATTTACAGTTGTTTGTCCACCTTATGCTCACATGCTGGTGCTAAAACAAACCTATGTACAAAACAAACTAAGTTTTGCAAACCCCATGGATTCACTGAAACTGACTGTGAAATTATGGGTGTGGTGTAGTATATCTTCCCCAAGATTTCATCTCACCTGGTAACATCATGTTAAACCATCTGGGAGAGGGCAGGGTCATGTGGGAGAAACCACATCCTAAGTCTGCCTCCAGTCCAGTCTTTGGATGGATTCTTCCAACACTGTTCCCTCCTTCCTCACATGCTTTTTGTTGTTGTTTTGTTTCTTTTCCTCTAATACTGTTAAATTTCATGATGGGGCAGCATCCACTCTCTTAAGAGTAGTGGGATACAGACATGGGTTGAACAGAGACTTGCTTCCAACAAGTGTGTTATAATTTATTAAAGCTTATTTAAAACAACAGCAAGAAAATATAATATATTGCAGACTGGTTATCTAACAGTGCTTAGTTTCACAATTGTTTAAATATGGTTACTGTTGCTTTAAAATCAGTGGCTATTATAGCCCTAGTTCTCATCCCCATGTGAATCTAATATGCTGTTCCCCATTCCTCCTCCCTTAGTTAACTCATACTAATTTAGAGGACTTCCCTTGAAATCTTTTCATTATATGGAATCCAGTTCACATTCCAGGTTCTCGGAATAGTTTGGAAAGATGTGAGTAGACGTTTGCTCTGACCCACTTCTACCTATGTGATTAAGCTGTTTGTGAATTTGTCCTTAAATTACAATGCTGATGCTCTTAATAAGGATGTATGGGTGGCTTAGTGTATGTATGCCTGAACACACACACCATTTTAATTGGGAGGGAAAGGATAAACTTTCCACATGGTACGATCCCACTGAAAAAAGCCTCCTACCCCTCTGGCCTTCTATCAATTTTTAAAAACCCATTCTGCGTGGAGTGGCATATTTACCATCAATTCTAGTTGGGCTGTCAGGAATATATTGTTCTCTGGTGATTAGAACATTCCAGACTCCAAACTGCTGGCTTTCTGCTTCATTTCTGATGTGGCAGTTCTGAGGAGATGTCTCAGTGTTGCAAACTATGTGGAGAGGAGAATATTTTATCACTTTTGTGATTTTCTTGTGGTTTTGTTTCCCTGATAAAAAGGCTATTACACAGAAGTGTTGTTACTTTTGTTCAAAATAGGCAGAGTTCTCCTCTTCAATTGCCATCATTTGTTGGTGTTTTGTTTTGTTTTGTTTTGTTTTGTTTTGTTTTGTTAAAGAAGACTCTTAAACGCATTAGCCCTGGTTCCCCCTTTATTAGCATCCATCATTGTAACTCCATTAGCATTAATAGGGTCATCCTGTATTGTGAAAGAAAACCAAGCTTGTGAATATTTTGGGAAAGGAAAGCTGCATAGTGAGAGAACTCAAAAGATTGCTTTTTATAACCATGAAATTATTTTTGTGCTCAAGTGAGAAATACGATACGCTTTCTCTCCAAGGCCCCAGTCTTTCTGTAAAGACCTAGAAAAACTTTCCTTGAAACAACAGAGAGATGGATGAGGATCTAAATTTTTTGACCAGTGCCAGAAAACCTGAACAAGCCTTAAACTGTTTTGAACATCCCTCATTGTTACAGAAAACTCCTGACTGAAGTGAAGATAGCAATATGAAGGTGATTTTCAAAGGTCTGAATAAGCTCTAATGCTGAAGAGATCCACAAAGTGTCCGTGAAGCTGTATTTTGAAACATCACTTCATCAGTAAAACAGCCATGTTGTGTGGACCTATTATGCACTCCCTGAGGTAATTGTTCTTAGTAGCTGGACAGGGAAGAAAGAGAAAATCTAATGGGGATGTTTGCTGTTAAATTTGGCTTGTTCAGAATACCATTCATGTCAGCAGCAGCAGTGGGAAATGCATTCCTTGGAGGCCGGATTTGCTGCCCCTGTGGATCCTGTTGCCTGAGGCAGTCACCTCCACTTGCCTCATGGGTGGACCGGCCCTGCTTACTCTACAACACTGCAGCACTTTGCTGCAGGAACAAGCCACTAGCTTGCTTTCTACTGCACTACATCTACCAACAGCAAGGATCAGTTGATGCCAGGAGACCAGTGGGCTTCCATCTGTTCCAAAAAGCAATATACTGACTCTGGCCTGCTCTTTGGTATATAAAACATCACAGGTTTGTAAACATAGGAGACGGTGCCGCTTTTAGACTCTCCTGCTTGCCTACAAACTACAAGACTCTTTCCCTGAACCAAAGTAGAAATGTCGCCTGGTGGTATTAGATGCCTTACTCATCTCTTCTCTAAGGTATGTTTTATGGGTACCTCAAACCCAGCCACAGCCAAATGTATGCATTTTTTTCACTCAAGGTGAAATGAACACTCCACCTCAAACATGCATGTGTGTGTGTGTGTGAGAGAGAGAGAGTGTGTTGTATCTCTCTTTCAAAACTGAGATATTTATGTGGCAAAAGTTTCATGGATAAAACTACAGTGGTACCTCGGGTTAAGTACTTAATTCGTTCTGGAGGTCCGTTCTTAACCTGAAACTGTTCTTAACCTGAAGCACCACTTTAGCTAATGGGGCCTCCTGCTGCTGCCGGAGCATGATTTTTGTTCTCATCCTGAAGCAAAGTTCTTAACCCGAGGTACTATTTCTGGGTTAGGGAAGTCTGTAACCTGAAGCGTATGTAACCTGAAGCGTATGTAACCCGAGGTACCACTGTACCTTCAAAAGCACCAGGATGGATAGGACACACTACATCAAACACAACTGCACCTGCAGTATAATCTATATCAAGTGAAAAAAAATCAGAAAGTCATATATACTAAGCACATGTTTTGAAACCACAAATCTGCAATTTTGAACAAAAAGGTGGAGAAGCCAGATGCTAAAACATTTCAGGTCTGAGAACCACTTATCAACAACTGCAGCAGAGGTGCCAACTGATCCCACAGCATTAGTGAAGATGGAGAACTTCTGGGCACATTAATATCACATGGCTTCAACCTGGCGGGTGGTACCAACATCACTTAGCTTTGGCAAATGATGCCTTTCTAAACATTCCATCCTCAAAGCTCTGTAAGTGCTGCCTTGTAAACGACAACCTTTCATTTTTATCAGAGTGGTTGACAAAGGCACAAGCCAAAACATTTTGCCACATAAATAAAATCTGTTATGTTATCCGCAGTACCATATATTTTAGTTACAAACCAAATCCCCAAAGGGATATAGGGAAAGCTTGTGTGAAGTGTTGTTTGATGCTTTTTATAACTATCTACCTATCTGTAATTCTTGTTGCTATTATTTATATCTTGGCTTTCAGGATACAAAGCCTTACAAGTAATATTAAACCACATTTTTAAAAAACTAAACAATAGCAAGATATAAAAGGCCAACATGATAATTCCCATAGGGTAGTTGATGTTACCTGGTTCTGTGAGGGAGTGGGGGAGATATGTGATTTCTTAATAGTCATCCAGTATTCTCCTTATGCATGCAGACCTGAGAAGAAAAGTACAGAGCTAATCCGAGCAGCTCAGTCAATGTACGCCTTGGTTTGGGCCAGTGAGGTCATGGTGGAAGTTCTGCATTCTGTAACGGCAGGGCATATTAATAAATACACATGTACAACATCTACTGAGGGAATTCCATTTGCAAAATTATTTTGTTTTGGATTATCATTGAACAACCATTTGCCTTTTCAAATTCAATCTTGTGCTATTACGCTGCCATTCCTTTAAAAACATCCACTGCTCGCTTCCAGCAAAGGTTTTGTGTTCATGCTTGTTTAGTGCACAATTGAATTAGGTAATTGTTTCAGTAGACAGATCGTTCTTGCAGATTTCAGATTTGTTTGTGGTCATCTGCATCCTGGTTTTGGCCAAGGAAAAGTTTGTTCACACGATTCGGCAGAAAGGGGTTAAATATCACACGAATAAAGATATTGTAAAGACTCGTAAAGACTTAGAGATGACTTGGAGCACTTCTTGAATTAATGAAATATTGAAGATTTGAGCAACATTTGCAGATTTCAGCATTCTTTTTTGCCACCGAAAGCACCCTAGGAACTGTAGTTCTGTGGGGACTAAAGACCTTTCATAGCAGAACTCCTTGGAATCTTTCAGGGAGAAGACATAGCGCTTCTGTTGTTTAGTCATGTCCGACTCTTCGTGACCCCATGGACCAGAGCACGCCAGGCACTCCTGTCTTCCACTGCCTCCCACAGTTTGGTCAGATTCATGCTGCTAGCTTCGAGAACACTGTCCAGCCATCTCATCCTCTGTCGTCCCCTTCTCCTTGTGCCCTCCATCTTTCCCAACATCAGGGTCTTTTCCAGGGAGTCTTCTCTTCTCATGAGGTGGCCAAAGTATTGGAGCATAGTTTAAGCACATAGCGCTTAAACTAGTGTAAAAGCAATATATGTTAATGGTGTGTATATAAACCTAAGATAACTGGTAAATATGATCACATTTACAACATTTTTCTGTCATCTGTTTGTTTCTGGGACCAATGCAAAGTGCTGTCTTTAACCTTTAAAGCACTAAACAGCTTGCAGCCATATAATCTGAAGGGTTGTCTTGTCCCATAGGTACCTGTCAGGGCTTTGAAATCCTCAATGATGGCTGGGGTGCTTCTTCAGGTTCTCCCACCTAATAATTTGAGGTTGATAACTACTCGATAAGAGCTTCTGGGTGGTGTTGCTCCATTTATGGAATGGCCCTACCAGAGAGTCTTGCTTGGTGCTGACTTTAGTCTTTTAACTGTCATGTAAAAATACCTTTTGTGTTCTCCCAAGCCCTTTAATTTTAATTATAATGGCTATGTATACCTGGTACATTAGTTCTTTGTGCCAACTTTCCCCTTTTCTGGTTTTAAATTTACTGGTCTGAAATTGTTGCAGCAACTATTCATTTATTTATATATACATCTACCCATCTTTCTATCTATCTACCCTGCCGTTGTGTTTTTCAAAATCGTCTTGAGTGTTTACTGAGCCAGTTGAACTCAGTGATAGATAGGTGTAATAAGTAAATGTGGTATACACATGAAATACAGAAAGAAAAAGCATTAAATTAATAAGAGCACTGGGTATTTTAGAATACTGTATCACTTTAACTGAACGCCATATTTCACACAACTTTCTCCTTTTTTCAAAACTAAGCTGCAACTCTCATTCGACCCTTTGGCTCCATGACTTTAGACCTTGGCCCCAGGGTCCAGCCCTAGATGCACCAACGTTTGTAATCCATGAAGGGGATTTCTGTCATCACTGAATATCCACATTATCCATCTAGAGAGCTTCTTCCCCATTCCCCCACAATGTATTTCCCATGTCTTGGTTATTTGTTCTTACAAAACTCTGCAAGTCCCTGAAAACAGAGAAAGTGCTTAACACTGGCTTAAATATAGTGCAGCCACAGTAATTACTTTTATCTATCATCAAATTTATCTATCATCAAATTTAGTTTCAAGGATCTGGCTCTGTGAATGGAGCTGGTGATCAAATGCTCTATCACACTGATATTTTTCACGGGAAAAATACTGCTTCCAGAACAAGACAGAGCACCTATACAAAGCAGCAGTGACAGCGAGCAGAAAGAGACGGGTGAAATTAACAGTCTGGTCCTATACATGTAAGAGAATACGAGTGTTGAGGTCAAAATTACACTGGACTGCTACTGAAAACAGATGCCATCCCCAATTATGTAACATCTAGTTGAACTTATCCCTAGGATTGGCTCCAATGTTAATGAGGAGATTCTTGCGAAAATGTCACCTAGTGGGCCATCCTACTGGTGTTCTTCATGGGCAAGCTGAGAAATAAGGTGGCCAAATGCAAAGAGGACAGAGCTCCTATACCTTTCACAGTTCTGTAGAAAAGGTAAATTTTAGCAGGCGTAGTTTGTATTACAACTCATAATCATGCAGGAGGCCTATCTTCTTTTGCATCTGGCAAAGCCAGTATTTAAATGTTCCCAAAACTTCCTAGCATGATGCCGCATTGGGTGCCCTGAGGGACTGTGGTAAAATTAAACGGCCAGGTTCCATCCACCATAGGGAGACAAGGTAGGTGCCAGTAGACCTTGCCAGGATATTGGGACCAAATTCCTACCCTTACCTCTCAGAACTTGACAACCACTGGAAGGCCTAAAGCAGGTGTGGGGAACCTTTGGGTCTCCAGATGTTACTAAATTACATCTTCTATCATCCCCTGTCAACATCTGAAGAGCCAAAAGCTCCTCACACCTGATCTAAGCAACTAGTGACATTATGTGGTCATGCTTGGGGATAGGGCAGCAGACTCAGTTTTCATTATGACCTAAGAACAATACTTGCTGACCTCCAGATGCTGTTTGACTACAGCTGCTATCATCCATGACCTTTGGCCAAGGTGGATGGGACTGATGGGAGCTGGAGTCAAACAACCTCTGGAGAACCACATACTGCATTACCTACCCATTGTACTAGACATGTAGAGAGATCCTAGGTGCAGAAAGTTGGACTGTCCTCTCCTCAGGCCAGGTTTCTTTAACTCATAGGCAGGGCCTTCCCAGTTTCTTCCCCCGTCTTCCTTTGATGTCCACTCTTGGCTGCCTTTTTTCTACTCTCACCCCTTTTTTTTCTACTCTCACGCCTCTACTTCTACCCCACCCTGATCCCATCAGCTGGCTTCCTTAACTGCTGTTTTTTTCTCCTCCCTCTTCTGAGCATTCTCTCTCATCTCCCCGGTAACCAACTGTACTCAACTGCCTGCCACTCCATTCTGATCCTCTCAACTGGCCTGTGGTATTCTTGTAGGTTTGGGAACAGTGAGGAGACCTTGCAGTTGGCTTGCCTGAATGCCAGGAAGCAGCAGGAGTCAGGACAACTTCAATAGTTTTATTTATTTGTGAATAGCAGGTCAACAGAATAACAGTTAGGACTTGCTGCATAGGTAAGGCTAGGAGTCCAGCTAGTTCCCACCAAGCTTTGGAGGGAACCACAGACACCCAGCAAGGGGAAGGGAGTTTCTGTTACAGACTTCAGGCCACTCCCTGTGTAAGGTCCATTGCAAAGGGGAAATCATGAAGGGACCCAAAACCAGCTCCAGGGCAACAGAAATCTGGGGCTTTATCCATTGAGGAGAAATGGGAGGGATAGGAATTACTATCTAAAGTTATTGTTGAAAGAAGGGTACATACTGGTAATATGTTTGCACTATATAGTACTATACTAAGGGTTACAACAAGGCTACAGAGCTGGTAGAAATGGTTTTCATTTTATTTATTTTTAAAGATGCCTTTACATGGTGCCTATGGAATTCTGCTGGTAATTAGGTGACCTCTGCCCTGTGTCTTTTAGGGCTGCTGGGGCATTGATTTTCCACAATTATCTGAAGGTGGAAATAAAACAGACCTTTCATATAGCACCAATAAGAACTCTTCATTACCCAGCAGTGCCTTTCCCCATGGCCAAGCTATTTCTGTAACATTCACTCACAAGCAAGTCTCATTCAGCTAAGGTGCCTGCAACATTCATAAAATTGATTATTGTTCTAAGTCGGGGGTGGAGAACCTGTAGCCTTCTGGCAGTTATTGGCTTACAAATCCCATCAGCTCCAACCATTGGTCTTGCTGGCTGTGTCTGGTGGAAGTTGGCATTCAGCAATATCTGGAAGGCCACTGGTTTCATATCTCTGGCCTATATTCAGCTTGTCTAATTGCTTCCTGTTCCGTACAGCTGAGGGAGATTAGTGTTGAATTAGCCTTAATTCGTCAGCTTCTGTTCTCTCTTTGCAGGTGTGCTACATTTCTAGTTCATAGCCTTCCATTTTTCTTCTTTCTTTTATAGAAAAAAGTGCATTATTTTTCTATAAAGCAAGAGAAACATTGAAAGGAAATCAGTAATTTAACACATACAGAAATAGAGGACAGGAGCTGACTAAAGGGGCAATTCATCACTAATCACCAGGTTAGGCTGAATACCAAGTAATAGAGCAGGTGGAGCCACCATAATAATATTCTTTGCGGC
Organism: Podarcis raffonei; assembly: GCF_027172205.1. Taxonomy (NCBI): domain Eukaryota; kingdom Metazoa; phylum Chordata; class Lepidosauria; order Squamata; family Lacertidae; genus Podarcis; species Podarcis raffonei. Next base: position 29,468,792 of record NC_070606.1, read on the forward strand.
ACTTCCCATAAAAGTGAGTGAACCGGCAATGGGAGTTCCAGATAAAAGAGCTAGTACGGAAGTAACTTTAGTCTGAACATTGTAAATGGTATAAACTGTGAATAAAAAGAGAATGATTGATTGATTGCTCCCAATATGCGGCTTATCAGAGTCTATTAAATGACATAGAACATGGCAGTTTAGGTAAGGAGCAGTGACTGGTTTCGATCCCATTTTCTAAAGTGAACATCAGTTGGGGTATATCCTGTCCCAGAAGTCCCCATGCTTGTTTCTTCCCCTTTAAGACCTATAGTGAAAATATAAGCAACATTTCTGAGTTTCTATTTTCTAGAATAAAGGGAGTCATTTAAGCCCCTACAAACCTTTAACACAAGGCTCATCCAGACTTGTGCTTGTCCCATGCCTAGAAAGCAAGAGTCTGAGCAGTTTTGCACTTGTCCCACACTGCTTTCCCCTGAAAAACCTGCTCTTTAGTGATAAATCAGAGCAAATATCAATCTGGAGAAACCCTGATTGATGTTCGCTCCAATTCAGCAGTAAATACTGGGTTTCCTAGGGAGAAGAAGGTGGGACAAGGGCAAGTCTGGTTGAGCCCTTTGCCTAACTTTTCTAAGTGAAATCCTCATAAAATTGTAGGAACTGAAATGGAAATGTGACTATAAAAAGGTCCCTCTGCTCTGAAACCTCAGTGAGTAACTGCCAGTCAGTGTTGATGATACTGAGCTCCTTGGACCACTGGCTTGACTCAGTATAAGGGAGTTTCCTGCATTCCTAACTCATAGTGCAATTCAGTGTTTTCTTGGACAAATGCCTTTGTTCAGCAGTAAAGCATCTGCTTTGCTTGCAAGCCCACCGAGGTTCAATCCCCAGCATCTCAAGGTATGGCTAGGAGAGAACGCTGCCTGAAGCCCTGCAGAGCTGCTGCCAGCCTGTAGACAATACTGAGCTAGATGGACCAATGGTTGACTCAGTATAAGGCTGCTTCCTGTGTCTCAATTTCTGTATTTTGCTCCTTGATGAAGGAAGCATTTGGAGGCTCCCCTACAGGTGAAAGGATGCAAGCCCCAAAATACAAGCTGTTACTTCCACCTCAGCTTTTTACTGGCACATCCATTACAGCAAAGTGGTTCAGTATGAAAGATGGATGCACAGACTTGCCATTGTTTAGGAGATTGGACAGATTTTTTAAAAAATATTTTGCACATGCACAGTTTAATCAATCAATCAGTTTATTGTATATAGCCAAAGGCCTTTACAATGTACAGCAGGGGATAAGAACAATGCTGAAATCACACAACATGACCTATCAAAGTTAAATCAGTTTAATCAAAATAATCAAGATAGTTGATCATATTTCAGTGTGTTTGAAATGCTGCTCTTTGGACTTGAGTCATGCACTGGCAATAAATGAACAGTGGACACGATGCAAAGTAATAAAACATCAGATTTACAGAATCTGGTCCCTTTTCTGCTGTGTCAAGTGTATTAAATTAATATAATTAAAGCAAACCAATGGATCCATATTTTATTGAAATACAGAGACCAGGACCTACACAAGTGACTATTCTCCCTGCAGACACTTCTAATATGAAGGTGTTAATGGAGCCTTTACCGTGCTGTAAATTGGCACCATCAAATTCCATGGGCCATTAACAGCAGACATTTCTGGCCTTACTCTCTGAGAGGACATTCACAGACTGAGCCTAAAGGCACTGGCATGAACAATTCCATTGAAATTAAGTGGGTTTACTTCCACCATTTTTTCATTTATAGGATGCAGAGGAGGGGGGCTGAGGGGGAAATGAATGTCAAATTTACTTAACCCCAGAATCATGTGGCCTAAACATTGTTTCCCAAAATTCTGATAGCTGAGACACCCATTTCTTTTTCTGAATAAAAATAGGACACACACTTTACTTTGACATGCCAAAAGGTTTGTATGCTAAGTGTCCAAGAAGAAAAGTGACCAGCTTCAGTGAATCCCACCTCTTTGTTTCTAAATGAGTCACTGATAAGGGCTTGCTTCTTCTTACCCTGATGGAGGCAAGCCATGACAGCAACTGATGCATAGATCCTACATTTGAAGGCAGGTAGTTTTGCTGCATCTTCACACTGGGAGTCACACAGAAGATTATGTCTGATAGGTGGGAAAAACCAGTAGACCTCTAGATGTTGTTGGACTCCAACTCCCATCATCTCTGCCAGCATGGCCAATGGTCAGGGATGGTGGGAGTTGTAGTCCAGCAACATCTGGAGTATCTGAGATTCCCCATGCCTAACTTAGGTGGTAGAACAAACAGAAAAGTCAATGCCCAGGAGTAGGGTCAGAGGTGAAGTAACCCATGAAAATCAATGTTATTCCACTTGATTAGGTCCTGTGGGGGTGAGTACTTCTAGTTCCATCCTTGATGGTGACTTAATCTTACAAGGATTCAGGAGGTCTCAAAAAGTAAACATTTTAATGACTTATTTGAGAACAAATTAGGCTGATCTCTGTCAGTGCACCCTTTAGCCTGTGGACATGGTCTATGTGGAAAGCCTATGGTATTTGAGATGCTCTAGTTCTGAAAAAGCGATTAAAGGAGAACATGGTTGAAGTTCATAAAACAAGATGAAAGATGAAAAAATCTTTTTAAATAATTCCAGTGGCACCTAAATATAAGCTTTTAAGGTATGAGCTTTCGTGTGTAATACACACATCGTCAGATACTCTGAAGCAGAGGTTGCTTCAACCTTATAACTGTACTGTTATGGCAGTTGGTTTCAAAGGGAAGGGCAAGGGATTTTTAAAGGGATAGATGACCAAAATTAGCTTTAGTATGTATAATGGGATATGAATCCAATATCTACAGGGAGGTGGGACCAATTCGGATGGTCCTCCCCCGCCACTTAATGGATCCAAATGGTTTCCAGAGAGTGGTAGGGGATGCTTTATCCCATGTTGATGGCCTTTCAGCTGATTCCCTGGTGACCCGCTAGAATGTGGAGTTAACCAGGGCTATTGACTGTTTGGCTCCGAAGCGCCCTCTCCAATTGCATGGAGCCTGGACAGCCCCGTGGTTTTCCACGGATCTGAGGGCAATGAAACAATCGTTGAGACGGCTAGAGCGCCGGTGGCGGATAACTCATTCCGAATCTGACTGGACACAGGTTAGAGCTCAATGTCGAGCCTACCAAGTGGCGATAGCGACGGTGAAGAAGAATTTCTTCACCGCCTCTATTGCATCTGCAGAAAACAGCAGCAGGAGACTTTTTCAGCTGATTCACAATTTAGCGGAACCACCTGCAACATCGGGGCCCAGTACGGGCCACATGTTCTCCTGCAATGATTTTGCAAAGTTTTTTGCAGATAAAATCGCTCAGATTCGGGAAGAAGTAGACTCCACCGTGGGAGCAGGGCCGGGGCGGGAGAGTGCTAGAGTTTTGTCTAGTCAAGTTGAGTGGGATCAATTCCAATCTGTTACCTCCGAGGATGTGGACAGGCTGCTTGGACGAGTGAAACCAACCACCTGTCTCCTGGATCCTTGCCCATCCTGGCTTATAAAAGCTAGTTGGGAAGGACTGGGCGATGGGCTTCGTGGGGTGGTGAATGCTTCCCTCCGTGAGGGAGCCTTCCCAGACCCGCTGAAAGAGGCGGTTATTAAACCGCTTCTTAAAAAACCACCTTTAGATGCCAACTATCCCCCAGTCTCAAATCTTCCATTCTTGGGCAAGGTGATTGAGCGAGCGGTTGCTGAACAACTCCAGGCACGCCTGGAAGAAGCGGACCATTTGGATCCCTTCCAGTCGGGATTCAGGCCTCATCATGGGACTGAAACTGCCTTGGTCGCACTGGTTGATGATCTCCGGCGGGCTAGGGACAAAGGTGAGAGCTGTTTCCTAGTTCTGCTGGATCTCTCAGCGGCGTTTGATACCATCGACCATAACATCCTTCTGGACCGTCTTGAGGGGCTGGGAGCTGGGCGCACTGCCATACAGTGGTTCCGCTCCTTCCTCCTGGGCCGTGTTCAGAAAGTGGGGGGGGGATGAGTGTTCAGACCCCTGGGCTCTCACTTGTGGGGTGCCTCAGGGTTCTGTCCTCTCCCCCATGCTTTTCAACATTTACATGCAGCCGCTGGGAGAGATCATCAGGAGGTTTGGGCTGGGTGTTCATCAGTATGCGGATGATACCCAGCTCTACCTCTCTTTTAAATCAGAACCAGTGAAGGCGGTGAAGGTCCTGTGTGAGTGTCTGGAGGCGGTTGGAGGATGGATGGCGGCTAACAGATTGAGGTTGAATCCTGACAAGACAGAAGTACTGTTTTTGGGGGACAGGAGGCGGGCAGGTGTGGAGGATTCCCTGGTCCCGAATGGGGTAACTGTGCCCCTGAAGGACCAGGTACGCAGCCTGGGAGTCATTTTGGACTCACAGCTGTCCATGGAGGCACAGGTCAAATCTGTGTCCAGGGCAGCTGTTTACCAGCTCCATCTGGTACGTAGGCTGAGACCCTATCTGCCTGCGGACTGTCTCGCCAGAGTGGTGCATGCTCTGGTTATCTCCCACTTGGACTACTGCAATGCACTCTACGTGGGGCTACCTTTGAAGGTGACTCGGAAACTACAACTAATCCAGAATGCGGCAGCTAGACTGGTGACTGGGGGTGGCCGCCGAGACCATATAACACCGGTCTTGAAAGACCTACATTGGCTCCCAGTATGTTTCCGAGCACAATTCAAAGTGTTGGTGCTGACCTTTAAAGCCCTAAACGGCCTCGGTCCAGTATACCTGAAGGAGCGTCTCCACCCCCATCGTTCTGCCCGGACGCTGAGGTCCAGCGCCGAGGGCCTTCTGGCGGTTCCCTCATTGCGAGAAGCAAAGCTACAGGGAACCAGGCAGAGGGCCTTCTCGGTCAGATGTCAAAGCGATAAACAACTACCTGACATTCAGAAGACATCTTAAGGCAGCCCTGTTCAGGGAAGTTTTTAACGTGTGATATTTTACTGTATTTTTGGTTTCTATGGAAGCTGCCCAGAGTGGCTGGGGAGGCCCAGCCAGATGGGCGGGGTATTATTATTATTATTATTATTATTATTATTATCTCTATTCAGACCAGGTCTCTCCATAGTTTTTATTTTGGTAATGAGTTGTAATTCAGCAACTTCTCTTTCAAGTGTATTTCTAAAATTCTTTTGCAGTAAGACAGCCACTCTAAGATCCTGCACAGAATGTCATGGGAGATTGAAGTGCTCTCCTATTGGTTTCTCTTTTTTATGATTCCTGATGTCAGATTTATGCCCATTTATCCTTTGGTGTAAAGTTTGTCCTGTTTGTCCAATATAGAGAGCTGAAGGGCACTGTTGGCATTTGTTTATTATGCTTCTTATGGCTATGACAGATCAACACAGCTATCTACTTGAATCTGAAGTTCATAAAATTACTCATGATGTAGAGAAAGTGGCTAGAGAGATGTTTTTCTTCCTCTCTCACAACACTAATGATCTACAGTTATCCAATGAATTTGCCTGGAGAGAACAGACAAGAGAATGCATAGCATCCTTCACATAGCACATAGTCAGCTTATAAAACTTGCTCCCACAAATGTGGTGATGGCTTCGGAAGGGGAATTGATGGCTGAGTGGAGGGGAAGGAAATGGATGACAATGGAGGAGCAGTGACTCCCAATCAAGATGGGTATACATTCCCTCTGCATTCAGAAGCAGCGTGCTCCAAATTGTTGGGGAAGAACAGGAGAGTGCTGTTGTCATCACCTGCTTAGGGCTTCCCAGAGACATCTGCTTAGCCAATGTGGCAAACATGACACTGGACTTGGAAGGCCTGTGGTCTGATCCAGAAGGCGTCTCTCTTTGTTCTAACCATCCACCATTGCCACACAGCTGATGCAAAAAAATTGTGGAGGAACCAATTTCTGGGTTTTATTCACATTTTCTGGTGTTAGATTTGAAAATCATGGGAGTATCTTCACCCAGTTTTATCCTGTGCTTGATCAGGTTGTTGCCGTGCAACTCTGTCTCTCTATTTCCATGGAAATATGGATTAATATATCATGCACAATCTGCTTGTGGTTAGTTTTCATGCACAACCATGGCTTAACTCGCTAGAGCTTACTTGTAATTTCTTAGAAAATTTCCCATGTTGACAGTACACTTATATTTTGTGAACATAAGTATTATTCTAAAGAGATTGTTCACTTCTAAACTTGACTTGATTGCTTCCAAATTGTGAATATTCCAAACTGATAGCATAGTTCTTGAGCGAATAGCCAATACTTAAGGCCAAAAATAATTTACCAGCATTATTTCTGGGTAGGTAGCATTTACTTGCACTGTTTTTCTCTTGCTAAATGAAGACTATAATCTTGTTTCCTAGCATCTTGAAAATAGAAATCCAAATCAATGTACCACTTTCACTAACAGTTGAGCTTTTAGAGACGTGCCCTTGGGGTGATCTGGGCACATTTTCATTATTTTCTGATGTTAAAAGGCCAATTGCAGAGGGAGGAGCAGCTGAGCAGTGACATTTAACAACAGCAATTGGGTAACCAGCATATCATTTTAACTCTAATATCTCAAACTAGTCTGAAGAGCAGAGAAGTGTGTTATATCTGTGGAAAGGATAGCTAGGTTGGTATTTGGCTACAATACCTGAATATAGGATTCATGACACTGGCCAAATGGTAATGGAATTATGGGAGTGTTGCTCATCTTTGTGCATAACCCAAATTAATTCACAGTGAGGAATCTGCTTGGTTCCTTTATCTAGCACAGTTTCATTTAGCCATTGTTGGTGTGTTTCCTATACCATGAAATACAAGCAACACTCCAAATTTTAAGCAAATTCTGGCTCAGCAAACAAAACCATGTAAAATGATCAATTTGAAAAACAATCACTTGGTGGTGAGAGAAGTTGAGATACTGGACTTGTTACAAGTGATCTTGAACTTCTGTCATTCTCTCAGCAAAACAGGAAGGTGACGTGCTAGCTCCCATATTGCTTGGGAAACCTCTGTTGAAGGGACTATAAAAATTAGCTAAAATGTTTGTTTTCATTTGAATGCAACTGTGGCACAATGTCAGATTCATTGGCAAAAGTAATTTGGCTCAGCAGTAGACCTCATCAGACACTCACCTCTGCATGTTTGCAGAACACAGGCAGGCAGGCTCAAGCAAACATGCTAACTCTGCCCACATTGTCCCCATCCCAGATTAGCTGTATGCTTCAGATCTTTGCATGTTAAGCGGGGTGGGGGTGGGGAATTGTTTATGTTTGGCTGAAGACCCTTGGAAACCTCCCCTGCACAATGAGGGTTCACATTTATGTGGAAAATCCTAAGCATATTCATCTGAATGTGCTAAGATTTCTTCTTCAGACCTTCTGCTCAATGCACGAGGGTTGGAGCTGGAGCTGGTGGGAAAACTGGAGGCATGCCCAGTGTATTTATTGTTCTAAAGGGGAGGTTGATTTAGCCCTATTAATTTCTACTTGCCCTTCCGTACATTCAGACTAAAGACCTGAAGAGGGCCAGGGTCTCATACTTCATTTATGTGGGTTTCTCAGCAAAAGTTTGGAAGATTTTCATGCCCAAGTAGGTTTCTTCCTCTGTTAAGCCGAGTAGTTCTTTAGAATCCTCCTCCCTTAAAAACTAATGCTTGATATTTACTGCAGATGCATAAACTTAACGTAGGTCAATATTTTGACTGAAAGGAGAGGCAGATGGGTTGAGAGAGAACAAAACATTCTGTTGAATGATCAGATTCCATGAGATGAAAGTCTCGTTCTTAAGATATTGCAGATATTAGGATAAAACCATGGGAATCTCTCCTAGAATTAAAACAAAAAGCAAAAAATCTTCAAGCCTGGTTCATTCAAAGTTCATGGAGTTTTTATGAGTTCCGTATAAACCCAATTAACAATTTAGGAGAAAAATGGAATAAGAGAAGCTGGTAAAGGCAATATTTGGTGGTGAAGATATAAAGTTCTCTTTATAGGGGACAAGTAGGAACAAAATGGGGAAGAGAGGACACTATCATTGTTACTTCGGTTTGCTTGGACTTTTATGTTAATGGACCTAATTCCACTGACCAGAGCCAGCATGCAGGAGAGATTAGCTTACAACAAGTGGTGACAGGCGGGTACCTCATCTACTGAATGCAAAGCCATAGGATCCAAAATGTATAGTGAGTAAAAAAATAATGTGGAGGTTTTCCTGGCTTCCTACCGGTGTGTGCAGCTCAAAGGAATCCATGTTTGTAAATGAGGTCTGAGTGGCATCCATGGTCCTTACCTGGGTGTGTGTGCACACTCTATGGCACTTTTCACTAAAATATTGACCACAAATATTGTATGGTGGTCAGATGCCTTTTGTTTGAGAAACATACAGAGGAAGCAGGAAGGAAGAGAAAGGAGCCTCCTTTGTTTAATAGGGTAGATTTCTATACAGTGGTACCTTGGCACACAAACGCCTTGGTTGTCAAACACTGAAAACCCAAAAGTAAGTGTTCCAGTTTTCCAACGTTTTTCGGAAACCAAACGTCTGATGTGGCTGTTGTTTATTGTTTCCAGGGCACCTGCACCAATCAGAAGCTGCGCCTTGATTTTCGAACATTTCAGAAGTTTGGTGCTTTTGTTTTTGCTAATTTTTTATGTTTTTGTTTTTGAGGCTTTTTCGGTTAATTTGTTTTTGTGACTGTGTGGAACCCAGTTCAGCTACTGATTGATTGATTGATTGATTGAGTGAGTGAGCGACTGCGGAAATGGATAAAAGCCCCCCATACAAACAATGACTATCATCAGTGCAGGTTAGAAAAAAATTAATGTTAATTTTTATCATCTACAATATTGTCTTGTTTATTTTATAGTACAGAACATTGATTATTACTTTCATTTTATGGATCTATTGTCTTGTTAGATAGTAAAATTCATGTTAAATTGCTGTTTCGGGGGTTGTTTTTAAAAGTCTAGAATGGATTAATCTGTTTTGCATTACTTTCTATGAGAAAGTGTGCCCTGGTTTTGGAACTTGTTGGTTTTGGAACGGACTTCCGAATGGATTAAGTTTGTGAACTAAGGTACCACTGTATGTAGGGAGGTTTTGTTTATGTAGAATAGCCTTGAACCAGGATTCTCCATCTGAAGCCTTGTGGCAGTGTCACACAAGAGCTGACTGTGCAGCAGAGCTCCAGGATGAAGCAATTGCAGTGGCAAATTAAAATTCTGGCCTGTATTTGTTCAGCTGGTCATATGTGCTACTTGTGCAGTAGCTGCAGGTTGTGGCTCATGAGACCATCAGGAATGAACACAATAAGCACGTGTTTTGTAGGTTGGAAACAGGTCACAACTTTAATTTATATATACAGCAGGTAATGCAGGGTTGGCAGTGACAGTAAGGCAAGGAATTTGACTCCATTCTAAGCAGCCCTCTATGCTGACATGTTGTTTTCATTTTGGTGGGAAGCATCCATAAACACCCATGAGAGTTGACCAGTGTTAGATCCTGATGTGGTGCAAGTGAGGGATTGATGCAATGCTGGTCCCCTCCCAAGATAAGGGCATAACTTGTGCATTCCCTTCCACTGCGCTTATGGGATCCCCCAAACCTCCCTACCCAGAGCCAGTTGAGGTTGGGAGTAAAATTCTTCCCTGGCCCTATCAACCAGTGGCCTAAGACCCAATGGAATACTAGCACTGAGAGCAGGTGGGGAAGCTTGTGGGGCAAAATGGCCCTGACAGTCAAGTGGCTGAGACTTTTAAGCTTTCGGCTGCCCCACCCACCTCTTGTGAAATCCTGCATCTTCCCTTGGAATCTCATGAGAACCAGCTGGATAACCAAACCCCACCTCTTGCTACCTAGATACGCAGCAGTGCTGGGCAGTTGATCTCTCTCTCTCTCTCTCTCTCTCTCTCTCTCTCTCTCTCTCTCACACACACACACACACACACAGAGAGAGAGAGAGGGGGGGCACATGGAGCAGTGGCACACATATTCACAGTTTGTTCAAATCTTATTAATTTATTACTTTTGGATCATTGGTCGGAAACCTTTCATGAAATATTTAAAATCACCGACCCATGCATAGTTAAATGCATTTTAAAAAAGAGTTGCCTTCCCGAATGTATCATGTTTCCCCCTATATTGCTCCCCCATTGAACCCAGAGAACTCTCGGAGAATAATCAAACTTGAAAATGTATCTCACAAGATACATTTAATCCACACTCTGATGTGGTATCACAACTGTAATCAACAAGACATTCAATATCCAAGCAGAAATAAACATTTGGAGCAATTGTATACTCTCCACATCGAGGATTTCCAGAAAATAATTTTAGTAGCAGCATTTCTGTAGGTGTGATACATTAAGAAAAATGAACCGTGTTTATCAGCTCTCAAACATAGTGTTTCCCCTATAATGGTGCAGATTTTGACGTTGCAAAAGGTTACTGAGGTTCTAAGCAAACACAGATCTCTTTCTGAAAACAGAACATTCAAATGAAAAGTTTTGTGACTAGAGATTGAGTTTCAGTTACTTTTCCTTCAGAACAGATGCCCATTAGGTTCAATTAATTTGAGTCAGCTTAAAAACTAGTAACAGGCAACTGGGCCCCAGTCTGACACCCCATAGTTCTTCATAGTTCTTCATCTTTGCCCAACAATCCTCCTCAGATGATGCACCACAGAGGAAAGACCCTTAAACCTTTATTCCAGCCTCCAGTGTGAGCTGCACCTTAATTGGCCAATCCTATGTGCAAACCAAGAGACAGTCAGATGAGAATCTATTGCCAGAGCATCTGTTGCTGTTCTTGTTGGGAAAGGAAGGATTAAAGAGCCCATTGATTACTCCTCCCTGTTTTTTGCACTGGAGTTTGCATCTAGTTACAAGCTGCATATACACACCATACATTCAAAGCACATGACTATTCCAAGATAATCCTAGGAACTGTAGTTTAACCACACAGAGCTACAATTCTCAACACCCTGAACTAACTACAGTTCCCATGTGCTTTAAATTTTCAGTGTGTTTGCAGCCACTGTGTGCATGTGTGTTTTTACAAGATGGAGGATACTCTTGTTCCTCAGCAAAACTAAACAAATCTCCCCCTGCTCTCCTCCAGCAACAAGCGTTTTAGATTATGAATTGCATTTTTGTAGTCTTTCACTGTAAATTTGGAAAATGCCAGAGGACTACCAAGACTCTAATAAAAATAAAATAAAAAGTAATATACTGTACAAAGCTAGATTCAGGCCATCCCTACTCCTAGATGCCTTTGAGATTCAGCTGCAACATGGAGTGCATGAGGGAATCCAAGCGTGTTCCTTGCTTCCTTGCTTTGGATGTCACCACTCATACATCAGTAGAGAGTGGAGAGATCCGTGGTGTATGAAGATTCCTAGCTCCGAATGGGCACAGAAAGGCGGCTACATCCAACATGCTGGTCTAATAGTTCAAGGCACATTGCAGACCCTCCCATGGTAGACTAGAGTGCTCCAGCACACTGTTCAGAAATCACAGACAGTGAGCCTTGTATCACTCAGTTCTCTGGAGTTAGAGCACTAAACCCCAATAAGCAAAATGTTTTAAAACATTGTTTAAATTGTTTCATTTAATCTCGGTGTTTCTGTACTTCCATTCCGCATAATCATTTAATTTAATGCTTTTCTTGGTCATTTCTATGGCCCACTCTCAGGAGGATCCTCCTTCTCCTTTCTCTAATATGTAAGGTTAACCGGCAGGATTTTTTTTAAAGCCTCTTTTCTGTACATTACCATATTTTATCTCCACCTCTGTAGCTTTCTCCCTCAGCCATTAATCTCTGGTGTGAAGCTTTGTCAAATTCTATTTTGAAAATTTATCTTCACTACATCAATTGAATTCCCCTTCATCTGTTATGGCAATAATATTTTCAAAGAACTCCAGCAGCCTAGTTAGGCACGACCTCCCCTGCATGAATCTGCACTGCCTCGCTTTAATCTGCCTATCACAGGCCCACACTCCTACTTAGATCTCTTAAGATAATTAATCCCTTAAGAAAACATGAATGTTAATACTTCTCCCACAAACAGTATTTTGATTGTGGCTAAATTGGACTGTTGAGTGGGTAGAATAGGAGAAGCTTTTGAGAATATAGCCCACACTACAGATTTCAACTGGTTTAAAAGACATTCCCTCTTCTCCACGGACCACTGGGAATTGTCCTGTGTGGAGGCGTTAGAGAGTTGTAAAAGATAATTCCCAACTCCTAATGAAACTACAACTCCCAGGATTCTTTGAGGAAAGCCTATGCAAGAATACAGTATTAAAAAAAAATCTAGGGGATTAGAAACTGGCAGAGCTGCAGCTACTCTAGTTAGATCTCTCTCCCCCTTAATAATTATTGTCCTGCAGCTTTTTGTCCCAGTAGGTGGTGGCATATCATGATTTGGGGTTGTTTGGGGTGGGTTGCTAGTGGTAAAGATGGAGCAACTAGACTCAGGTCTAATCTGGTTTACTTGGGGCTTTTCCAGGGTGCCAGGGTAATAACTCTTCAAAGACCCCCAAGACACCACAGTTGCCCTTCTTGAGGGGGAAGGGAGGAAATTGTTCAGTCATTCAAGGCTTCTGCAGTGAAGACTGAATGAAAGAATTCATTTAACTTCTCTGCAGTCTCCTTATTCTCCTCCAGCAAGCTTCCCCCTCCTTTGTCATTTTGTCACAGAATGATCCATCAGCCTCCTAGCTTGGTTTGTACTTCAGATGCATTTAAAGATTTTTTTTGGTCTTTGTTTTTAATGTCATTAGCAATGTGTTACTTTTCTACTTCTTTACCTTATTATCAACCTACTTTTGGTGGGACAAGGGAGTTTGTGTTTTTCTTCATTTGGAAAATACTACTTCTGCTTTGGGCGGCGGGGGGGGGGGAGCGAGTCTTGCATTTGATAGGACTTCTTGTTACTCTTCATAGTCCTATCACCTCACATTATCCCAGACATAATTTGTATCTAAGGTAGCAGCTCACATGTTCAGCTGTACATAATATTAAATGATGTATTCATGGGTGAATCCCCCGTCTAAAGACTGAAATATTAGGTATCTACGAACACACATTAAGCATTTTCAGCCTTAGATGGGAGTGTGTTTGTCCTTGCACTGAACTCCACCAAGAAATTACTATTGTTTAATCACTGAAAAATCCATAAAGCCTGAGAGCTCTATCAGCATCCATAAGCCTTGTAACAGCTGGGCACTTTAGACTCCATTGTATGTATCCTGAAAACATAAGAACCATGTTTCAGAGTACTCCCAGTTTTTCCAGATTCATATTGATAAAAGTCCCCGGAAGAAGAAACGCTTTGCTAGCACTGTTGCCTATTCATGTAGAAGTTCTTCATCAAGGACTGAGCAGGTTGTAAGAGAACCTGTGCTTGTTACAGAGCAACCTTTCTCAACCTTGGGTGCTTTCCTCAGATATTGTTGGATCACAACTCCCATAATTCCCTGGATATTGAAAAGGTTGGCTGGGGATGATGGAAGTAGTCCAACACCATCCGGTGACCCAAGGTTGAAAAGTGTTGTCATAGAGAGTAGAAACTCAAGCTGTACATGGCAGCAGGAGACCTAGAGTAAAGTCGGATTGGTTGCAGCCAATGGGCTTCAAGTACTTAAAAATTCTAATGCATAGGAAAGGCAGTTGGTGGAGGTAATTATGATGTCACCACCTCCTACTGGCCTCATGATGACTTTTAAAAATCAGTTTCACACAGTGAAATTGATGAGGTGGTCACAAGAGGTATTTTCGTAGGATTTTGCTTCACTTTGAAGCTGTGATAGGAGAGGATGGCACTAATTATTGTGCTGAACCTTCAACGTTTCAGAATATTGGGTAAGTATCCTGTTGGAAATCTTTTACTTCACATCACTATGTTTCTACACAAAATATGAATACAGAATATGTACCAGTTAAAGTTTGCTACAAGCCTAATGTTGAAAATTAAGTAAGTGATGCTTTGAATGATGCTTTGAATATCCTTCATCAACTCTCATGAAAGTTGAGTTGCATGATTCCTTTGTTATGTTCCTTTTACTTCGAGGAAGCAGAGCTCTTTCAAATATAATAAATGCAATGGACATATAATATATTAATTGCATGCTTCTGATCAATTAGTATCACTAAAACGTTCTTTTACTAACCAGGAAATAACAGTTTATCTCACACTGAGACTGACAAGCAAAATCTATTAGAAAGTGGTTTCTAATTAGCTAAGCACTGCGGACCCCCTGTTTTTTTTAAAAAAAGTCAAGCCATGGACCCACTACTTCTAAAAATGTTGATATCTCTATGGTAGTTTTTGTTACCCTGGGTGGGTTATGGAAACTCCCTGGGGCCTGTGGACCACCTATTGGGAACCACTGATATTATATATACTGTTCTCTGGTATAGATGGTAACATCGTAGCCCCAGTATATTTCAAGTGAGCTTTGAAGAAATATGGGTGCCGACCTTAATGCTGCTTTTTGCTGGCATGACTTGGAGATATAGGCTGTATGCATATATTATCAGTTACTCTTTTTGAGGAAGTTAAAACAGTTCCAACTGATATGCGGTGTATTGCTAAAGAGTAAATTAGCTTTCACTCTACAGGATTAATTAAATCTCCAACCTTTTTATATTCCCAGACCTTGTCTTGCAGTGTCTGGGAAGAATGGGGGGTATACTGTTGCACTTAGATTTAATTAACCTGGATATAGCTATGCAAGGGAACAATTCTGGTGTTGATTTGTATGCTGGTGAGGCTGTTAGCCTGTTGTTTTCATGCATCTTTGTATAATGCTTAATAAATATGTAAGTAGCTTGTAGAGCTGTTTGCTCTTCCGGTGAATTATTGTGATCCTTCATAACAAGTGTGATTATGTTTTTCACTCTACCAAAATGAGAAGTGATCTGAAGTCAGCCCATTAACTAGGAAGGCAATGTACAATAGACTTGACAAGGAAATGGTCTGGTAAAGTTTGGGCTGCTTGATTCACAGTCCACCCGAGTGAATGCAGCTAGCATGGCCAATCCAATGAATACTTATTTGGCAGTGAGTCCTATTGAACTAAGTGGGACCCACTTTTGTGGCAATCCTGCCAACATACCCCCATCATGGAGCGGCATGCCCATGACCCTTCCATGTTAGCCGTGGATGAAC
This sequence comes from Podarcis raffonei, assembly GCF_027172205.1. Classification (NCBI taxonomy): domain Eukaryota; kingdom Metazoa; phylum Chordata; class Lepidosauria; order Squamata; family Lacertidae; genus Podarcis; species Podarcis raffonei. Next base: position 29,483,954 of record NC_070606.1, read on the forward strand.
TGAGGCTATCCACATGCAGCAAGGGGAAACACCCCAGTGAGCTTACCCAAATGGACACCACACACATGAGGAACAATCCACCAGGCATAAAGTCCCCACGGTGCTCTCACATCAGCAGCCAGTGGCACAGGGAGTACCTAGAGCCCCCCTCCCATGATGAACAACCACCATTTTGAATGACTAACCACAGGGAAGGGTGTATAGGCAGTCCAATGCAACAGCTTGCTTGGGAGGGGGCATGCATGACAAGTGCATAGGCTCTTCCTCAGACAAGGGTTCAAACCCCACTGCAGGAGCAAGATCCATTTAAAGAGGAATTATATGGGGTAACCTAATAGCACTATGAAGGGTAGCTGGTAGCTCACTCAACAAGCCACTCAACTTACCTTGAGCAGGCAAGGTAAGTTAAGGCCAAACTCATCTTATGAGAATTTGCTTACTTCCAGTGGGAACGCTGAGCCCTTTTGCCTCTTTCTTTTGGATGGATGATTGACACACTCAGAGGAAATTTCATAAAAGCTTTATTCTTATCTCTCTCCAGCATACAATAAATGGTCATTTAGGGTTTCTAGTTTAATTCAGTAGGTGTTATCAGAGTAATTACAAGAAAGAGAGGCACCTTTTAATGTATGCATATATGAAATACCCCCCACTACACTGTTTTCATTATAGCATAAGTGTTTTGTGACCTGCCTCCTCCCTCTCCCACAGATTTGGCAAACTGCTAGAGATAAAAGTAACATAGGAACATGCCTTTTATAGAGTAAGATTCTGGTAATCTAGCTCACCATTGTCTGGACTGACTGCTCTCCAAGCTTTCTGGCAGGATTCTTTTCCAGTTTTACTTGGAATGCCAAGAATTGGATTTGGGACCTTTTGCATGCTAAGCATCTGCTCTAACACCAAGACCCCAACCTTCCACCATCCCCTTCCTATAATAAAAATCAAATAGTCACAATAACAAAATGGAGCCTCCATATTCAGAAGCAGTATACCAGCTCAGTCAGTGGAGCATGACATTCTTAATCTCAGGGTTGTGGGTTCGAGCCCCACGTTGTGCAAAAAGATTCCTGCATTGCGGGGGTTGGACTAGATGGCTCTCGTGGTCCCTTCCAACTCTACAATTCCATGATTCCACCGACCAACAAGTATAGGAAATGGGCAAAATAGGTGTGGAGCTTGCCTTGATGCTTTGCTTGCAAGATCTCAGAGTTCCCCGAGACATCTGGCTAGCCACTTTTGTAAACAAGAGTGCTTGATTTAAAGTCATTGTGGCCCAGTGGTTAGAGTCTCAGCCTAGGACCTGGAAGACCAGGGTAGAAATAGTCAATCAGCCATGAAGCTCACTGAATGAACTTGAACTAGTCTTAGATTATATTTAAAGTAAAGGTAAAGGTAAAGGGACCCCTGACCATTAGGTCCAGCTGCAGACAACTCTGGGGTTGCGGCGCTCATCTCACTTTACTGGCAGAGGGAGCTTCCAGGTCATGTGGCTAGCATGACTAAACCGCTTCTGGCGAACCAGAGCAGCTCATGGAAATATAGTGCTGTGAGGATTTCTGTTTGTGTAATGCAATTTTCTCCATCTCTCCTGCTCCCATGCCCTCTAAATATTTTCTAGGAATTCCCCAACCCTCCAATTTGGGGAGGGTGCTGGATGTGTGTAGGGGACACTGCAAGTTCAACTCTGCAAGTGCAAATCATTGTACTAACGAAACAAGTGCATTGGATACCATCCACTATCTCACAACCTAATCTTTATCACAGGGTGGTTGTGAAGATAAACTGGGGAGGGAGGGAGGGACAGCACCTTTGGCTCCCTAGAGGAAACGTGAAATATAAATGTAATTAAATAAAAACTAATCTTACTGTAATCTAGCAAAGCAGTTCCTATTAATCATGATACAAAGCATGAAATGTTAAAATTATTTTTGCCTGTAATTTCAAAGTAAATATGATTTCTAGAGGAATAGGATCCTTTTCCTATTTGCTGTTTATCATCCTTTCAAAATAACGTTGTTGCCTGCCATAGAAGAAAATAACAGCCTCTAAAACATCTTTGGAGTTAAATGGTGGGCAGTTAGATGCTAACTAGAAATGATCAAATCTGTAATGAACCTTTTCCCCACACACAATGGGGAAAATGTTTCCATTTTCAAATGATAAAACTAGGCAAAAGAAAATTTATGATCTAAACTTGCAGCAAATCATTTGTATTGATCTGTTTGTTTCAATTCTGCTGAGGCTAATGGAAATAATTTGTCACCTGACTTGTCCCAGTTGATTTGAAAAACTACCGTATCATTCATCAGGCCAGTTGAAGCCCTGGTACAAGTGTGCTGATACAAAGTAAAGCATCTAGGAACAGAGCGAGCAAATTATTATTTTTTTATCCTTTATCCTTTGGTTTCCCATGCTGAATGCAGTGACACTATGAATTTTGTTGTTTAGTTGTGTCCGACTCTTCATGACCCCATGGACCAGAGCACGCCAGGCACTCCTGTCTTCTACTGCCTCCTGCAGTTTGGTCAAACTCATGCTGGTAGCTTCGGGAACACTATCAAACCATCTTGACCTCTGTCGTCCCCTTCTCCTTGTGCCCTCAATCTTTCCCAACATCAGGGTCATTTCCAGGGAGTTGTCTCTTCTCATGAGGTGGCCAAAGTATTGGAGCCTCAGCTTCACGATCTGTCCTTCCAGTGAGCACTCAGGGCTGATTTTCTTCAGAATGCATAGGTTTGATCTTCTTGCAGTCCATGGGACTCTCAAGAGTCTCCTCCAGCACCATAATTCAAAAGTATCAATTCTTCGGTGATCAGCCTTTATGGTCCAGCTCTCACTTCCATACAACACTACTGGGAAAACCATAGCTTTAACTATACACCGTGAATTAGTGGAATGCAGAAATTACGAATTTGATTTTGTAGTCTCAATAGGACAGCTGGTCTAAGTTTGTTTTCATGGGATGCCTGATTTTTAGTTGGCTATTTAACTAGTATAGCTCAAGTTCTCAAAGTCATCAGGAGATTCCTCAGTCACAGAAAGAACATTACAGTACACAGTTGACATGCAGGTATAGCAGAGTTGCCAATCAGCTAAGAGAAAAATAACCTGGCTGGGTTTTTGTTTTGCTTTCATGCTGCTTGCCATAAACCCTCAGTGTACTAAGCTGTATACCTCTGGTGAACAGGCAGCTTTGCACTGGTTCTTGCTCCAAATCATCTACAAATAATGGCAGCTGGTAGCTGGTACACATATATTCATCCAGGGGTGTCGGGTGGAACAAGCAATTCCAGTGAGTAGTTTGGCAGCTGGAATCACATTTCCTCACATTTACATTTCCTGTAAACCAGCCCGTATACAGGATTAAGACTTCAGCCTCATATGTAGTTCTTTTTTGGTGAAATTTAAGCTCCTCCAGTTTTCTTTTTGCTATTTCCTCCTCAGTTCAGCTTTAGTCTTCGTTAATGAGTCATTTTTAACTGATTACACTTACATAAAATTAGCATTTGCAATTTGCATCTCCCCCTGTCCACCCCATTACACTGGCAGCACTGGCAAAATTAGGCCCATGTTGGGCTGTCACAGCTGTGGTCATATAAAATTCTCTCTACCACATTAGAGCATACTGCAGGGTTTTTGTTTTTGGTTGGGTGCAATTTTGTGGTTTACTTGTTAAAAGCGCCAAAGGATGGCTATATTTTTAATTGCAATATCAAAATGCATGAGAATGAGACTGCATTTTAAATTATAAAAATGGAAAGTGAAAAAACAAATTTACAAGCAACACAAGATTGGCGAATGTTGTTGTATCCTAGTACTTAATAGATTAATTGGTCATTTAATTGATTAAAAGCAACACAGTTAATTAACTAAACATTATAATTGGTCAGCAGCCCTTGTAATTACCCAATTCCCAAAAGACAAATGTCCTAGTAGTTGTTGTTAATATGCATGCAATTATTCTAAATTGTAGAGCTTTAGGCTTCAAATGTTACATCTTAATCAGAATGGAATCTAGAAAAGGTTTCCATGTAGCAGTGGCTCCTTCAACTTTCCACAGTCCTGGGCTGCTATGGAGAGGGGCTATATAACCTAAATGAGCTATTGTTTTAAGTGGAACTTGTCAATCCAAAACCTATTAAAAATAATCAATAATTTGTTTATTGAAAAGGATAAAAAACAGTTAGAGTAAAATGTCAGCCATTTGAGAGGTGCTCTAAACAATGGCCGAGAGAGTAGAAATCAATACACCCCCTAATCCTCTATTAAAAGCAAGCCTGTGATCAAAGTGAGCTCTGTTCTTCCTATGACACTCCTAATTTTCCAAACTTTCTTCTTTCAAGGAACACTTTCTACATCAACTTCTCTGCTGAGAAATCACTGTCTTCTAATGGAACCCTTGCACATTGCAGTGAATTTTCTGGGGCATGTTCTTTCAGTTAAATTGAGCATTGGCCAGAATTGGTCAGCCCCATTACTTCTCCTTGTGAACTGAGACCACACCATTAAATCATATTCAGCAATCCAGTGCAACCACCTGCTCCCATATAAATCTACCCACAAGTTGGGCTATTCCCCAGAGGCCTTGTCTGAGTGCCCCCACCCACTGAAATATGACAGATGGTAAAGGGCTTGCTAATCCTAAGGTTGGCAGTTTGAATCCTCATGATGGGATGAGCTTCCGTTGCTTAGTCCCAGCTCCTGCCAATTTAGCAATTCAAAAGCATACCAGCACAAGTAGATAAATAGGTACCGATGTGGCGGGAAGGTAAAAGGTGTTTCTGTGTGCTCTGGTACTCTTCACGGTGTCCTGTTGCGCCAGAAGCGGTTTAGTCATGCTGGCCACGTGACTCAGAAAAGCTATCTGCAGACAAACACCTGCACCCTTGGCCTGAAAGCGGAGAGAAACACCACACCCCATAGTTGAAATTGACTGGACTTAACCATCCAGGGGTCCTTTACCTATGGCAAATGGCAAGGTAGGGCAGTGCCTTGTTAGTGGAGAGCTCTCCTTCTCTTTGGAAATTTGCCTTGGTCCTTCCATATTCTCTTTTAGTAACAAACCATAGGTAGCTCTGAGAACTTTTGGCTGACTCTGAAAAGTTTCCTCTTGTTTCCGCTGTTGTGATTAATGTTTCTGTTAGCAAGTGGGACCGGCAGCAAAATGGTGCAGTGTATCCCCACTTCCCTAAGAAGCTTGCTGCTGCTTCAGCTTGGCTCAGAAGCATTGTTCAAGCCTCTTGGGGAATGGGGATGGTCATCCCTTTGCCTTCCTCTCCATCCTTCCTGTTATAAAGCAGGAAGAGAAGTTTAACTTCATGGCTTGTATCTCCCAGCTCTAATCCATGCACTCGATAAAGTTGTTAGGGGTCTCAGCAAGTCAATTCTTTCTCTCTTTCTTTCTGTGAGTCACCTGCTCTCAGTTATAGACTAAAGTGATAGACTCACGCAGTCTGTCAAACTTTTGGTTTCTTTATATCTCCCTGCTGCTGCCACAGAAGTGAGTGCTGCCCATAGGGAACAATAGAGAAATCCAGCATCATAGCATAGCTGTGCGTTTTCACCCACCTCCAACACAAGGTGGGAGTTTCTCTCTTTGGTGTTCAATATGATCCTGGAAGTTACACTTCCTAGAGAATGTGGTGAGTTACTCTATTCTTATCTGCATATGCTCAGAGTCAACTGTGCTCAGTACTTTGTAAACCATGGAAGCTTGCAGGTTCCTGTTGGTCTGTTGCTGTTTAATTAAAATAAACCATTTTAATTCTTTTAAATATAAAATAAGATATCCTTCTCACATTTTCTTAAATTGTTGGCAGCCAGACCAAGCAAATTATGCTTTATAGCTCTATTATCCTGTTGCATGCTGTTGTTGTGTTACATTGCTGTGACAAGGAAAAGGAATATATGTATCCATATTCCAAATTTGCACTCAGCCACCCAACTTTGCTATTAGAGGGAACAAAAAAGAATGGTTTTTATCATTTTTGGCGTGTGTTTTTCTAGGATTTCCTTATGCTTGTGTTAGACACTTGCTCAAAATATTTTAAAGAAAATACAGAATACATCTCTGGGTGATATAATGGATTATGGGCAATCTGTTTTTCAGGGAAGCTTGTCTGACATCACTGAGAAGCCCCTGGTAATCTTCCAAGGAACTTCAGAGTTCCCATGGAACAAAGTTTGAAAACCACTGCTGTTATGCTGCAGTGGATGCTAACCAGCATGCAGCCATTTTCATCCCCGCCTTCTCCAGATATGCAGAGTGGAAGTCAATTTATGGCTAATTCCTCGGCAGGAATGCTTGCTCAAACCCAACAGAGCTTCTAGTGGGTATACCAGTTTATGAGGCAATCTGTCATATTTAAGCAGATCTCTGTTCCCTGACTAGCCTAAAGCAGAAGCAAGCTATCTGAGTACTGCATACTGCACTGTTGTGAAAATGTACTAAACAATCATTATGGAAACTGGAATGCTTTGAGCATATTTCTACTAATGGATCAGTAACTTGCATTCTGATTGGTTGAGAGACAATATGTTTTAAGTCACCCATACAGAGAGATCAGAGCAGCCAGCAGCGTTGTAGACTTAAAGCTACTTGGCTGCCAATCCTTGCTTATGAGGCAGTTTCAAAACTATAGATTTTCATCCTATAATTCATTGTGTTCTACTCCTTTGTGGGAGTTGTGGACTTGGAGTATAAATGTGGAAAAGTTCCATAACATCTGCTGATAATTTCTGCCAGATGAAAGTGATAATGATGATGAATATTTCTGTTGATGCTACTGATACATCGGCGCATCTAAGCTCACTTCCACACTGTATGAATATCTAATTGAAAATACATGACTTGTAACACAACTTGTTGACTTGGACACAATTTTAATCGTCTTCATTCACTTTAGGATTTCTGCTTTCTAATTTTAAAGGAATAGCATATCTGGTGAAAGTTTCTTGGTGGAAGTTTTGCTATAAGGCGTTTGACTTTACCTTGGTAAATGCATTTTATGCTTTTGACCTGAAGAACTTGATATTTTTGTGTCCTCAGCTGAAACTGCCCAGCATTGCCTTGAAATTCTAAGAAATGAGAGGGGGGGAGAGAATGAGTTATGAAAGGTAAAGGTAAAGGGACCCCTGACCATTAGGTCTAGTCGTGGCTGACTTTGGGGTTGCGGTGCTCATCTCGCTTTATTAGCTGAGGGAGCTGGTGTACAGCTTCTAGGTCATGTGGCCAGCATGACTAAGCCGCTTCTGGCGAACCAGAGCAGCGCACGGAAATGCTGTTTACCTTCCCGCCGGAGTGGTACCTATTTATCTACTTGCACTTTGACGTGCTTTCGAACTGCTAGGTTGGCAGGAGCAGGGACCGAGCAACTGAAGCTCACCCTGTCACAGGGATTCGAACCGCCAACCTTCTGATCAGCAAGTCCTAGGCTCTGTGGTTTAACCCACAGCGTCGCCCGCGTCCCTGAGTTATGAAAGGATAGTGTAATTTGTTAATTTTAGGCTGTGCACAGTTTTCGCTCCCACCAACCCAGGGCCCCAAACAGACCCAGAGAACATATGTCTTGGATCTGTTCCTGAATTTGAAAGTCGGGCCAATATTTAATTAGGGGTTGTTTTTTTAAAATTCCACACAGTCAGGAGGAGGGCAAAGGAAGAAGACACTGTACCTCTTTTGCCTCTCCTATGACCATATACAGAGAGCAGAAGGATTCAGTCCTGCTGAAGGAACATTGGGAGGTCTCACTGGAGACACAGGATATCCAAGATGAACACTGATAAATTCAGACATACAAAAAGAACATACCAGAGGCTGCTGGCTCATGCTTCTGCCTCTGACTGTCAGGCTGTCTTTTTTTGGTGGGGTGGGGAGGCTGCTCTACCCAGGAATCCCAAAGAATGAAAAAGTTATTGTAAGTTCCGTTTCCCCTTTCTCCAGTGGTTTCAGGTTTATTCATTTGTTTGGTTTGATTTATAAACCCTCCCTTCTGCATACAGATAGACAAATCCATTTAAACATAAAACAGCCATTTAAAATTATTCATAGCACATCAAACAATGCAGTGGGTGAGGTGCACAGTCGCAGCTGACCACTTCACTTAACTGCTTCCAAACGCCTGAATAAAAATATGCATTTTAAAATGGTACCAAAACTCATGTGAAGTTGGCACCATTTCTGAGAAGAAGGCATTCCAGAGAAGGAGTGCTACTACAGAGAAAGTTTCATGCCACTATCACACAATGCACTTCTCCTGGTGGCTATTTGTAAGCCCAGCACTGGCTGAGACATTCCAGTTCCTGCAGTCAGACTTTACCTATCATGCTAATCTCCGCTGTATGGATAATTACTCTGTGGATCCTAAGCGGGAACAGCTGAACCAGGTGTCTTGGCTAAAACGTGTATGTGTATATATTTATTTGGCAGGCTACCCATTTGAAATAATGGAGATAGAGAATCCACTCTGACTCATTGATGAGCCAGTCTGCTGTGTTAATCTCAGTCATCCCTCCTACGCGCACTGCTTGAAAATGTAGTAAAATTTATCACCACCTTGATTATGATCTTGCGGACTTCCAGTTGGAGAATGAAAGATGTCATCTTTCTCTGGTGAATAAATAATATAGGATTTGTCAAAATGGATGAGAATTGTTAACTCCTTGATACCATTCAGAGAAGGCCCAGAATGCTAACCTGCTTACTCTCATAGTCTGCTAACTAATCCTTTCTTGGCTGTGCATCTGGCTTCTGAAGTCAGGATGCTTTGCTAATGCGGTAGTTATCAAGCCTAAGGAGAACACTCTGTGGGCCTCTCTGGGAGCCACTATGACAACTGTTGTTCATAGTTGACACCAATATAGTGATGAGTAAATATCCTTGTCATGCCCTCCAGTGGTAAGGTGTTTTGAACCTCCTTTTCTTCACAGGCTCCATTGAACACACTGGTACCAAACACAATATCCCCATAATTCAGAAGTGCTTGCTAGTTATAGCTGTAGCACTGTGGAGACATTAGCAGTTCAGCTGAGCTCAAGGCATGGACAAGTGACAGAACCTGGGGTCTTTGAGGAGAAAGCAAAATGCTTCTTCCTCTCATCATCACCTCATAGGGCATGCAAATATTCTTCTCTTCCTGGCTTGTCTGCTTTTTGAGCTTCTCCCTAGTTCTTTCCCCTAGCCAGTTCCTCTTCCTGGGATGTCCATCATCTCCTTCTTCAACCTTTCTCTCTCGAGACTATCTTGGGTCTCTGGGGAGGTGCATTGGTAGCTCTGCATGTGGTGACCATTGTTGGCTCCCAGTTCCAGTCTCCTGACCCCTCTTTTCCTCTGCTGTTCTCCTTCTGGTTTCAGGGACTCCCTCCACACCACTTTAGCCTCATATTTCCCACCTGCAGGTGACAACTCCCCACAGATGTGACCAGAGCTGATTTTTGATCCAGTGATGGGCGCCCAGTACCAGCCACATGTACTGACATCAGCCAATAAATCCTATCCCCATGTGCTCTTGCCCTACATTCAGTGGCAGCCATGGGGAGAGTCCGTCACCTAGTGGGAAGGCTGACAACACTCCACGGCCTACATCTGTAGTCATATTTGCTTTAACATCTCAAACTAGAAACGAGATAAGAACTCTCTGAAAACAGCCATGTGAAATCCAGAACAATCACTCCTGTCAGAAGACAATCATGTCTAGTGGTTGGCCTGGTATAATATCCACAAATGGTCAAAGTCCTGGTCAGTGTCTCACTACTGGATGTTGTCATCAGCAGTGCAATTTTGTCATGAATCTAGCATTTCTCATATCTGTGCTAAGGAAAAAAAGCTCTCAATCTGGTTGGGAAAAAATGAAGTAGTGGTCTCTGAGACGGGCAAAACAGGCCTCATCCCTGGACAAGACCTAAGAAGATATTGTTTGGGTAGGGAAAAACTTGCCTCTTTTGCCCAAGAGGGTGCCATAAACTTAACAAAAACTTGGATAAACACCCTCAGAACTGAAAAAAAGATAACTGGAAATCTTCTGAAGTGGAAATATTTAAGGAGACTGCTTTTGAAGGATCAACAGATGCCACAGTGATCTTAATCCTGGCACCACTACTGTCACTCTAGGATGAAACACTCTTTAATCATTGATTCCTCTTGCAATGAGCCACTTCAGGCTTAAAAGGGTTGAATATTGCCATTCTTGAGGGTCCTATAATTTACCATTTAGTGTCTTTGAGACATCTTGCTTTAGACTTCTGCAGCCGTGAGAACAATGAAATGATTGGTTGGCATTAGGGACAGAAACCTAATGCTTGTAAATACAGTAAAACTGCCTTTGGGCAATTTGGCAACTGTAAGGCATAGCGTTGGAGGTGGTCTTCTGTTCCCACTGATCAGATATTGTCTGAGGTAATTTCTGCTCAAGGTGCTTATTTTGAAGCCAGGAATTGCACTGTATATTTGTGTGACTTCATGAACCACTCGTTTCTTTTATTCAAGAAGGGTGATGAGGAAAATGCTAACATGTTGGTAGTATACAGATGTACGATTTGCTTTCTTTTAATGGAAATGTACCCTCACCTACATGGGCCAAGCCCCTACCTGAAAGAGTGCCTCTCTCTTGCAAAAGACATAAGCTGCTGAAGTAAAATTCAAACCATGTCACAAAAGCTCAGATACAAGCCACACCAGAAACCTTCTGTCTGTTGGTCAGGGCTGCCCAGGTTGCTCATAGGAAACCACTGTTGGTGCACGCCCTATCTCTCAGCCAAGAGGAGGTACTTCTCAAAAGTAAAGACTGCAAAACCAGTGAAGTAGTTCAAATTGTTACTTTTTCTTGATTAAAAAACAACACTGAATCTATGTGCCCACTGATGCGCAAACAGACACAGCTGTGCTGCTTTGCTTGTCTGACTTATTAGTTTAATAATCATGGAAGTGACTCCTAAAAACTGAATAGGTTTCTTGTTTCGTTTTTTAAAAAATAATAATAATTATTGCAACCATTGGTGCAAGAAAATGTTTCTCCTGCTACAATCTCCTGTTCTTCTGTCACAATTAATCGATTTTCGACTGTAGATGCATACTTTATTAATGCTGTTGATGTGGAAGCACTTGTTAGTGCTATTTAAAAATATTTATAGGTACAGACAGTACCCAAGAACTTACTGCACTTGCTAATTTAAACCAGTAGGCAGCTTAATTTGACAGGTATTAATCTGGGATGCAAAAGGGTCACTCAGCGAAAAATGTTGGGTTCGGAAGCCAATGAAACTGCTCAGAATCACCTTCCCCATTTAAAGCTATGCTTAAAATAGTTACAGACTCTTGGACGTGCAAATAAGCATTTTGTGTTGATGCAAAATCTACTACTTTGCTGGTAAGGCTGCAATCCTAAACAAATTTACTTGGTAGTAAGGCCCAATGAGCACAATGAGATCGATATACAGTACTAAGTAATCACATATTAGATCAGGCTTGTCAAACTGCTATAGTCATACATATCTCAGCCATGCAGTTAACTATATCTGGCTGAAAGTTTCTCTGTCTCCAGAACACAATCCAGCTCCAATAAAATCAGTTTCCATTGTACCTGTGTGTTGTTATCATCCATATAGTTAGGCTGCTTAAGCCCACAACTTTAATGGGATAAAATAACCCACCTAAGCAGGTACAGGGATTACAGAAACTGCTTTTGCCACTTTAGAATGATGCTTGCATTACAAATTTAGAAAATAATAATAATAATAATTTATTATTTATACCCCACCCATCTGGCTGGGTTCCCCCAGCCACTCTGGGCGGTTTCCAACAAAGTATTAAAATACTTTATTTTTTAAAAAGACCTATGACTCTCATTCAGAAAAAAATGTTGTGCTTAGGTCCCATCTGATGCCCTTTTAAATGTGTTGTGGGAGGAAGGGATTACAGTCGTACCTTGGTTGTCGAACTTAATCCGTTCCGGGAGTCCGTTCGACTCCCGAAATGGTTCAAAAACCAAGGCACGGCTTCCAGTTGACTGCAGGAGCCTCCTGCACTCAATCAGAAGCCACGTAGGACTTTCGGCTTCCAAAAAACATTTTCATACCAGTACACTCATTTCTGGCTGTGCAACATTCAGGAGCCAAAACGTCCGAGTACCAAGGCATTCGACAACCAAGGTACGATTGTATTGGTTTGTTGTGCTTAGGTTTACAATGTATTTGTGGTTTTTATATTGTAATTTTATGTTGTGAACCACCCTGAGATCTGTGGATGAAGGGTGGTATACAACCAACAACAACAACACTAATAAGGGTTGAGTGAGTTAATAACAAGTTTGTTGTTGTTGTTGTTGTTGTTGTTGTTGTTGTTGTTGTTGTTGTTGTTTTATTTATACCCCGCCCATCTGGCTGGGTTTCCCCAGCCACTCTGGGCGGCTCCCAACCAGATATGAAAAATACAATACAGCATTAAACATTAAAAACATCCCTAAACAGGGCTGCCTTCAGATGCCTTTTAAAAGTAAGATAGTTGCTTATTTCCTTGACATCTGATGGGAGGGTGCTCCACAGGGCGGGTGCCACTACCAAGAAGGCCCTCTGCCTGATTCCCTGTAACCTCGCAATGAGGGAACCGCCAGAAGGCCCTCGACGCTGGACCTCAGTGTCCAGATGAGAGTGGAGACACATCTTCAGGTATACAGGACTGAGGTCATTTAGGGCTTTAAAGGTCAACACCAACACTTTGAATTGTGCTCAGAAACGTACTGGGAACCAATGTAGTTACCTTGTCTCATTGATTTTATTTGGACTTAAGTGTCGGTAAGACTGTGCACACTTCTGTTCTGAACTCCATTGAATGACATACTTCAAAGTTAACATCCATAAGTTTAGCCTGTAGCTTTCTGGGTTCAGAGCTCCCTGTTTATAACTCCCACAAATATATTTTTTTGGTAACGCTATCCTAAATTTTCATCCATCTCTCAAGAGAGGACTTTCTGAAATGAGTTTCTAGTCTCAGATGAGACCTTGCAGTTTTTCCTTTGACCTTAAATAATTGAACACTTTAGATGTTTTTGATGGAGCTTTAAACATTCAATACATTTTAACTAGTCTTGAAATGTGTCATATTTTACTTTCATACTCTTCCATCTGTGGTCAGAGGTCATGTCTGAAGATAAAACTGTATCGTCATTTCAATGCATTTTAATATAGCTTTTAAGATTCAGGTGTGTGGGTTTTTTTAAAAAAGGGTATCAGTTGCTATTGGAGTGCATTAAAACATGGGAAATATTTCTAAACTTGCTATACCAGCAAAAAAAGAAAATAAGGGGGGGGGAGCAACAGCACATATGTACATAATGCTATACCAGTGTAACATTACAAAGCATTTTATAAAGCATAGGGTGGCAAACAACATAATGGCAGCAATGTTTGTTTGTTTGTTTGTTATTTCTCACCCACCCTTCATCAAACCATCCCAGGGCCAGATTACAGTCCAATTAAACAAACAATTTTAATTAAACTGAGAACAGGTGTAACCATGGCATAGCATTAAAAAAATCTCAGTTATAAAACCTGCATGGAGCCCTCAATGATTTTTCATTGCATCAGCTAGCTAACGTCACACAGAAATTAATATTACACAAACTGCCTGGGCAAACAGGTATTCTATCTGGTGCTGAAACAGGAACATTTAGCAGCAGCAGTTGTATATGCAAGAGGAGGGCATCCCATAGTCAGGCCACTACCACAGAGAGGGCCTGAGCCTGTGTCACCACACATTGCTCTTCCCCTGGTGATGGAATAACAAGGAGAGCCTCCTATCACTTTAAAAAAAGAGTGCATATAGATAGAACATACAAAACAATGATGTTATACAACAGTATGCAATATAAAGATGTAAGAGTTCTATTGTTCTGGATCAGTTGTTCATCATTCCCACACTTTCTAAGCACCTACAGATCATGATGTCTCAAAAGAAAATAGCACTTCCTTAGAAACTGAGGTGAATAACTTGAAGAAAATGATGTTTTCAGGGACAAGTCTCCAGGTCCTCTCTGTTCAAAGCTTCGAGCGAAATTTCTTCACTTTCCTGAGCCGTGTTTCTGATCATGGAGATCAATGCAATGCAACAAAGCATTGTGTTTCATGACACTTTTGGAAATAAAGACAAGTTTGAGTTGGGGGTGGGGGATTGGTCACCACATTTTAGATGTGACATCCCTTCATAATAATAATAATAATAAATTTTATTTATATCCCGCCCTCCCCAGCCGAAGCTGGGCTCAGGGCGGCTAACAACAATAAAACAATACAAAAGTACAACACAAACAACACTCTAAAATCATTCATTATAAAATTAATTAATTTTGAGTTCAAGTTCTTGCCCTATTGCATGAAAATACTCTATATTTGCCTCCGTACCAGTCATGGTGCTCCTGGAGTTCTTCCAACTGCCCCCCCAGCTATACAAAAAACACAGTAAGGACCAAGGACCTGATGTGTAGCACTGGTGTCCCTAATTTAGAACAGGCAATGTGGCTGGTGCTTACTGGGATGGAGCTGTGTGGGTTCACTAGCAGGGTTGCTGGTGCTGCACTAGTGTGTCCATGTAGCTCTGACCCCACCCAGTACCATAGCAATGGTGCAGTCAAGCATATATTCATTGAACTGCAAGTTTTTGGAAATGCTGACGCAATCACGTAACTACTTTGGGATGCAACAACAAATGTGGGATGGATGTTTGTGCTAAATCAAAATTATTTCTTGAAGTTGCATGCTGAGGAGGAAAAAAAAGAGGAAGGACTTGAGAAAGAGGGCTCAAGGTGTGTGTGTGGGGGGGTTAGTCTCTGTAGTCTTATACTTTAAGCTGTAACAATACCCAATCCACAATACATCTCTCCTCCCCCCCCCAAAGCCCTCCGAAACAGGGTTGGGAGGGAAATTAGCTAGCTGTACTGAGTGAATCTTACCTTCACCTCTTTAGCTGACCTGGATACACAGTATGTTATGGCCTTGCAAGCATCAACTTTATCCAGCTCAGTGAATTTTATGTTCAAGTCTTTCCCCAGGCATTTAAAAAAACTAACTTGTTACAAAGCTCAAATTAAATCACTGCAGGCAAAAACATAGAAAGCTTGCGGCAACTGAGACAACACAAAATGGCTTCCAGAGAAATGAGGGTAGTGTAATATTAATGGTATTTGTCTTGGGTAGTAGAAGGTGAGATATATGTATACGTGAGTGTGTGTAAGAGAAAGGTATTTATTTCTTTTTTTATGCATAACAAATGCCAGGTTAAGTAATTGGGGCCCTCTTTGCATATTATTGTTTGGGTTACAAACCACCCTGACAAATAAATGTGTACATAATATTGAAGTCATTTGACTACTTTCTGTAGCACTGGAATCTAGTATAGCCTGAGAACTGGATTGGGGATTAAAGAAGCAGAGAGTTGAAGTCAGGAAGAAAGAAGCTGACTGCCCTAGGTCAAATAAAGCTCCAGGAAACACAAGGAGTGTCAAAACCTTGCAGAATCTAAGATACAGCAGCCACCTCTTTTGAAACCAGCCCAGGAGAGGAAATAGGCAGGAAGAACCAGCTGCACAAATATAAGAGGGGAGACGACACCTGGCTTACCAGTAGTACATGTGAAAAGGATCTAGGGGTCTTAGTGACTCAAGCTTAACATGAGTCAACTGTGTGATGCAGCAGCAAAAACAAACAAAATGATGCTATTCTTGATGGCATCAACAAAAGTATAGTGTCCCCATCAAGGGAAGTGATAGTACTGCTCTGTTCTGTTCTGCCTTGGTCAGACCACACCTGGAGTGCTGTGTCCAGTTCTGGGTGCCCAATTTAAGAAGGATATTAACAAGCTGGAATATGTGCAGAGGAGGGTGACCAAGATGATCAAGGGTCTGGAACCAAGCCTTATGAGGAACAGTTGAGAGAGTCGGGTATGTTTAGCCTGGTAAAGAGAAGACTAAGAGGATATAAAATAGCCATTTTCAAATATCCAAAGGGCTGTCACATAGAGGATGAAGCAAGCTTGTCTTCTCCTGCTCTGGAAGCTAGAACCTGAACCAATGGCTTCAAGTTACGAGAAAGGAGATTCTGACTAAACATCAGGAAGAACTTTCTGACAGGAAGAGCTGTTTGGCAATGGACCAGACTGCCACAAGAGGTGGTGGGTGGACTCTCCTCTCTTGGAGGTTTTTAAGCAGAGGTTGAATGGCCATCTGTCATGGATGCTTTAGCTGAGATACCTGCATTGCATGGGGTTGGACTAGATGACCCTCGGGGTCCCTTCCAACTTCGATTCTATTATTCTATGATAATCACACTGCAAGTTTCACCACAGTATGACTATAAACTTAGTACATGTTAAAAATGCTATAATATTAATAAATGTTGATGATATATTGCAGAGTCTCAGGAACTGTCAGTTTACACCAGGGAAAAGGACAATATGAGCTGATCTCATTTCAGTACTAGGGAATGTGTGCTATTGAATTTCATTATAGTTGCTTTATTTGTTATTTTGAAATTGCTAGTATCTCCAGGGCAAGTGAACAGATCTAGAAAATGAGTTTTGAATAAACAAAATTGCACACTGTTCACCTAATTATTACCTGTGTTGCACTAATGGTCGAAAGTTCAAAACTTAAAATTTGTAACATAGTAGCCAACATTATTTGTGGTTGTGATTCTGCTCCTCAGTCTTCATATTTTCAGGGAGTGAATTGTATAGAAATAAATGAGACTTACTTCTGAGCAAAATTGCAATCCCAAACACATTTCCCTAGAAGTAATTTCCATTGAAATCAACAAGGACTTGTGTTTTAAGACTCTCTCTGGTAAAGAGCACTGGAGAAATAAAAACATCAGCTCAAACAGAATGGGCCAGAATGCCCCCCTCATAAATATAAATGATGCCAAAAAATGGGATGTATTAAAGATAAGTAAGAACAATATTTCAGAACTTAAACCATTACAATGTTATATTTTGTTAACCCCTTCAGATCGCTTCTAGTCTATAAATGGTATTCTAGAAAAACAACCCAGAATGTTAGTTTTCAAGCTAGCTAAACCAACAAATTCAGCAGACACACATACTCAGATGAGATTTATGTAGTAAGCCAAAATGTGTCAGGAAAAATAGACCAACTACTGGCAGGGGCAGACTTTGCTCTTTCAAATTTCAGTGGTGCCCTGGGAGAGGCCAAAATTCAGTGCCCCCTGCCTCTTGCCTTCCGTTACGCGTGTGCTGTACAACATAGTTGTGACACCCTGTGGTGCCCATCTCAGCTTGGCGCCCAGTGCAAGGGAACTGTTTGCACTGCCCTAAATCTGCCTCTGCCTCTGGGCTATCCAAACCAACCAAATTCAAATCTGTGTTTTATGGATATGAACTACTGTTGAAACATAGTTTCTGCAGACATTTTTGTGGTCCATTCCATGAATCCCATCTAGTAACGTGAAGCTGGTGTTCTGGATCACTTTTTCCAGAATAATGTTGCTTGGCTAGAATGGATATCCGAGCTTACCTGGCCTTAGGAGAGCTCACAAAGCCTGTGCCTCTGCCTTGCCTCTCTCTGCCTGGATCTCGGCGGGAGGGACGGACACCAGATAGTCATTCAGTGAGCTCACAATGACTTGCTCACTGGCATCTTGAGCAGTTCACAGTGAAGTCTCTCTAACCTTGTTTTACTCTGTAAAGCTCTAAACCACTTGGACCGAAAGCACCTGATTCCTCATGATCACTGAGACCCTCCAGTGGGGCACTTCTGGTGGTTCCCAATTCCCCTGAGGTTCAGTTGGCCATAACTAGGGACCAAGCGTTTAGCAGGCCCTGCTCTGCGAAACTCACTGCTGATAGAACTTCAAGCAGGAGCCAACCCTCCTTTTCCTGAGATGTCACTCTTCCAAACACTTCTTTGTCTAGACGGGTCTTTACAACATGCTTTCTAAACATGGAGCTTTGGTTGATTTCATAGTTATATGTTATGTGCCATCTTTCTGTATTTTTTATGAAACTGCAGGTGGTGACTTCGTAAGTAAGTAAGTAAGTAAGTAAGTAAGTAAGTAACTCCTGGGAATCACCCCCTGCCCCTGGCTTTCTATGTGGCCTGGACATGGTAGATCAGTTTCAATTGAATATAATGGTCAGACCTGGCATCTGGATCTCTGCAGAAGTCCCAGAGGGTGGTTGGTCTGTCACACGTAGTAAGGACTCCAGGAGTCCGGGCAGTATTTTGGAACCATCCTACTTGGAAGTTGGTGTTGTGTGCTGTTTGTCTGGAATACCAGTTATTTCCCAGGATGCTTATGCAAGCATGGTTTCTGTGGAGGTTTGGTGGCTTACTGCATGAATCTCAAATTCTCATATATGTACTGTTAATTTTGAGGATCGGTGTAGATTAGAAGTTGGTGTTCTGAGCCATTCCGGTTTGGATCCGGCCTTTATACCATTCAACTTTCAGTCTATATGCTCCATACAAAGGCAGTTTAATATGAGAGACATTTGTGTGAAAGGAGAAGGAAGGCCAAAACACCTGACCTATTTATTTCTACATGTTTCTATTTTACTAGGGATTCAGTGAATATGAAATTTATAGGCAACTTAGAAGTCTGTAGTCAAACGCCTGGCTGGAGAAGCTTATTTATTTAAGATATTTATGTACCACTTTTCAAACAGACCTCACAAAGCAGTTCACAAAAGGGCATTACAGCAATAACGATCAGTTTAAAAAGAGAGAGAAAAAGAAAATGTTACAATAGAAGGTGAAAACAATTGTTTAGAACAAGCTATAATGGCTTCCTTAGCATCCTGCCCAGGTCAGGATGCCCCTGTGGTAATGGCTGGAAGAAGGAAGAGGAACCACCACGGACATCTGGATTGTGGCAGCTCACCTGAATGATTTATTTCTTCTCCCTTCCCCTCAAGGCAAAATAGTCTTTATTGATTTTAAATCAATACAGAAAAAAATATAACTGTTCAGGTTGAAGCTGCAAGCCCTATTGACTACAGTGGCTGATAATAAGGCATCTGCTTTACAGTATTGTTATCTTATGTATTTTTACTTGGAAATAAATCTCACTTGAGGGGGGATTCCCTTAATGCTCCCCATTAGTGGAAACCCTGCACAAGGAATTCCACTTGCCTAACAGGGTTACCCCCTCTCCTCCCTCCATGCCCCCCCAAATTGGCTTGGTGGGTGGTTGGAAGAACCTCTGGAACAACATGCAGGGAGATGAGGGGAGATCATTCGATCTGGCAAGCTGCAGTGCTTGTGCAGATGGAACATTTGTAACAGAGCAATGTTGAATTCCTCCCACTGTATTTAATGGGTCTTATTCCCAGCAAAGTTGAAATTAGTGCCATTTACATCCCAGTGCAGCTATGGTATATTTGGATGTATTTCAGTGGGACCTACTTCCAATTACACATTTGGGAGTGCAGGCCTAAAGGGGGTGAACTTTGTTTGGACCATGCTCAGTGTGGTTATCAAACATTCCTCAACTACTTATATAGGCTTCAGGGTTATTAAAATAAGAGAGGCGCATTTATGGTAGTTTTGAGGTCATGTTTTTTTTTTAATTCTCACATGAGGGCCCCTCTCCTTCACTTTAACATATCGGAAGGTTTTGTTTAATTATTGAAGAACTTAATATTTTAATCCTCTGAAGTAGCCAGCTCTAGAGAGGGAATTGGTCGTGAAACTCTAACTTTCATTATGGATCTGCCAATATCCCAGCATAGTAATGTGCCATTGATTTTGCTATTATGGCCGATTACCTGCTTCAGCTAAGGGGTAAAAGGTTCATGGATTAATTCAGCCATATATTTTTCCTTTAGTATTGTGTATAAGACATGCACAGACATGAGATGTATGTGAATAGACCATTATGGGGAAAAATCTACTTAGTGTACATTTTAAAAAGCACCCTTCCACAGCCTTCCTCTATGAAAGATTTTGTTTGGTTTAATGATAAAGCTGATGAAACATTGATCCCGTGTTCTCTTCTGAAGCCTTGAAGAAATTATTGTTAATCAATGTAATGGAGATATCATGAATTCCTTGAATATAAGCTTGGTTATTGTCAAAATCATGATCTGAAGTCTACCATACTTACTCAATTAGAAGCCATTTTATGAAAATTATGTATAAGGTAGAATGTATTATCCCAATAACCTCCAGATTTGACTCCAAGATCTTCCAGATTCTATGTGCAAAGTTGTGGCCCTCAAATAATTGGTTTGCTTGAAGAAGGGGTAGCTGGCCAAACTGAGGCATTGTTTGTGAGTGGCTTCCACCAGTTGTTTGTGAATTATCAGAGTCAATGGTCTCGGGTAGTGAGTATGCCAGACAGTGAATTGGAGTTTGCCAGGGCTCCTGCTTGCCTCACTCTTAGCTTGGGTGACCAACCACCCAGATCCCTAATGGGGCAAGGCTCTTTGCTGCCCCCTCCACTTCCACTTTCCTCCCTGCTTCACTCTAGAAATATCTAAATTTTAAACTATCTTGCACCAGGTCTTGATTACTTTGGCCAGAACTTACTGCCATATTTGGATAGATGAGATTAACCCATGGAATGTTTTATACCCTCAATATTTTATCCATCTTTCAGCAGACTGATAGTTCCTATAGATTAAGCTACAAAGCAAGTGTACTCAGAAGTGAGTGTACTTAGGATTGCTTCCTTAAAAACACAATTTTAAGGATTACATATTGTAATCCTTAATTAGAATACAGTAATAATTTTGTAAAGTATACAGTTTGGGGTTTTTCCCCCTCCCCCCTTTACTTTCCCTTCTACATGGGTCCTGTTTCTCGTTTTCCTCTTTCTCCCTTTTATTTACGTCACACCATGTTTAGTGCACATAAAATTATGCACGTTTTAACTTTCAATAAAGATGTCTGAAAAAATAATTTTAAAAGGAATTGCTTCTTTAAAAGCATGAAACCTTTGGTGGCAAGCATCAGACTGCATTTGTAAATCACACTTGAGTGAGACTTTGTTGTTGTAGTTGTTGTAAATCCCAGTATAGTAGGCAGAACCAATTCAGAGTGGGAGGTGGGAGGGCTCTTTGGCCTGGTTCTTCGGGCTCAAAGGGGCCTCAGATTTAGACACTTGTTAGTGTTTGTTTTGTTTTGTTTTTTACATTTGATAAGCTTCACGACTTGTTTTTATGCACATTGGATCAAAATGTAAAACACACACTCAGCTTAGTGCTTCAGATTTAAACTATTAAGAGATGTGGTTTGGAAGAATTCATTGTTGTGGTTGCTAACTGATAGATTTTATCATATTAAAGAGTTTTAAATGTTCATAAATATTAATAAAAATGTATCTGTTCTGAGGGCACAGACTTAGACTGTGATGATTGTGCCCTCTCTGACAAACTGATTATACAAACAAACCACTTGCTCTTTTACATGGTGCCTTACATGAAAACAGTATTGCCATTTTTAATATTTATTATGGCTAGTGGCCTCAAAAGCTGGAAGTGGCCCAGCCTTTGCACCTGGGGTCAAAAGGCAGACGCAAAGGTTCACTATACCCACAGGTCTCTTTTTACGTTTCTTAATTTCCTGACCCAGATATGAGGCTGGGATCCCCACAGAAGCTCAGGTGTTTGGCTCCAAATGCTCTTTTTAGAACCACCACCCTACAGATGAAGTGCTAGCATTTTTTAAAAGAAGCCACTTTTGACAGGTGTACAAAACATCAAACAGATAACGATGGTGGTGATGATTGATTTTTTAAAAAATAAAATCTACTGGGTGATGTGTATTTTGGGGAGGAACTCATAGGAACTCATAGAGAGCCAGTGTGGTGTAGTGGTTAAGAGCGGTAGTCTCGTAATCTGGGGTACCGGGTTCGCGTCTCCACTCCTCCACATGCAGCTGCTGGGTGACCTTGGGCCAGTCACACTCCTCTGAAGTCTCTCAGCCCCACTCACCTCACAGAGTGTTTGTTGTGGGGGAGGAAGGGAAAGGAGAATGTTAGCCGCTTTGAGACTCCTTAAAGGGAGTGAAAGGCGGGATATCAAATCCAAACTCTTCTTCTTCTTCTTAGTCTATCCAAGACTCCATTGCCACAGTCCATCCCAAATACTTTATTAGGGATAAAATCAGACTATCACAATTGTTCTTGCAAGTATGGCTGCCAAAATTAGATCAGTGTTCATGGGAGAGCTGTAATTTAGTTCATGTCAAAATGACATGCCTTCAGGCACCTTGCTGCTCTGGTTCAGCGAAGTATGTGATTTTCCAGATGGTTATACTGTGATATTTAGTTTTTATAGTGAACATGTGATTGGTTTCTATGTCTGTTTTATGGCTAGCTGTTAAACTGACCTGACCATTGCCAGAAGGTGCTATGTAGCTGCAGTAGTTAAAGCCTCTTTTATTAGCTCTCTTGATACCATGGGCAAACAGATCGAAGCTACCTGCTTGAATACAAACAGCATACCCATCCTTTGGTGATAAATTCATCACAACTTTTCCGTTATTGGCAACTCCTGCTGTTCCATGCTGAAATGACTGCTTTGTATAAACAACCTGTTGCATGATAATGGCAATTATTATTTGAAAAGCAGTCATGAAAAATTGAGTCCCCAAAGCGTATCAACAGATCTCGCTAGATTTTTTAATACATCTAGGCTTAGGTCTCCTCCTCCTGCAGGGATGCAGAATTTCCTTTGGATGCATGCAATTTGTGAAGCAGTGTGAAGCTGAAAAGGCAGGCGTTGTGCAAATCATTATATGAACCCATTTCCTACTACTGAGGAGTGATACATTTTAGGGCAAAGGGTAGAACAATGTTATCTTCTCCCTAGAGTTGAACATGTTTATAATCGAAACAGGACTTTTGTGCTTGCTTCCTGACTGACATGTCTTCCTCCACCTTTTGGCCCTAAGACTGAATATTACTATGGTTTCAGATTCTTTGGCAATGACAGTTGACTTGAAATTTACTATAAACCTGTGGCCTCTTCTCCCACTGTACTCTTTTGTGACCTAAGGGCTGGAGTTAAATAGCACTTCACCTTGCCATCTCTCTCCAAGAAAGGTGATAGGGTTAATAGAGCAGAATAAATTCAAATGTGCCCTTGATAGTGTATTAAAAGGCTGGCTGGGATGCTCTGGCTTCTCCTGCCTCTGACAAACAGCCAAACACAACCTTTTCTGGTACCTGCAAGGATTTGTGCATATCCAGTGGGATATTCGTTTGAAAAGCAGGCCATTCCACCCAACCTATATCACAAATTGGTTTTGAAACTCCTTTCAGCTTAAAAAGGTGGCTTCCGTGTAACACAGGGAGGCATCTGGCCTTTGCTTCTCTGTCATGAACAATTGGTATAGCTGAAAAATTAGTTTGGATAGGCTCTACTAATCTGAGGTCCGGGGAAAGCATGTTAGAGAACTGATCTAGTTTACTTCACAATCATCAGTTTCTCGAAAGCTGTCAGCTAAGTAATGTGTAAATGTTTTATGGGGAGATTCTGGCTAAAGCCATGGTGGTGGACTTATTGACATTTGATTCCTCCTCTTTTACAAAGTACTTCTTTGCAGACTGGATAATTAACTTACGGAACTTGTTGCTGCGAAGGGTGGTGGAAGTTACTCAGGTTCGGCACTTTCATAAGACAAGCTGAGACCATTATTTCAGGCAATAGGTGCAAGGAAGCAGTGAAACCTCCCCAGGGTCCCCTCTTACTTGCTTCATCCTTGCTGCTGCTGCTACTGTTACCACTAACCAATCTCTCAACAAAGCTCTCTGCCTCTTCTGCCTCCCTCTGAGGAAGCCTTCTTGTTCTGAATTAGCTGGTCCAGGGGACACGGTGGATGCTTTTCACAACCAGAATGCCTCACTCTGAGGAAGGATGCCCGTGGCTCTCCCTCAGAGCAAGGCAATGAGAAGGGTGGGGGGAGAGAGAGACCATCAGTGTTTGGCTGGCTCCTGTGTGTGATCCAGTAAGGCTGCCCTTTAGGTGGAATTTTAAAATATCTTTAGGAGTAAGTGATCCAGTACACACAATCGTATCACAGCTTCTTGGAGCCATTGTGGCCCTTATAGCTTTTATGCACAGTGCTTAATTCCTATGGTCCTACACCAACTTGCACGTTGGGGCTTTTAAAGCAGTAAGCACAGTGATATATTACATGGTCATAAGAACAAACCATGATTTCAGGTCAACTGTGCTCTACAGCCATTCTTCTGCAGTAGCAATGCCAATGTATATTGTCTTTATTTTTAGAGAACAAAACAAAACAAAACACAAAACTCATGTCAGTGGGAATGGGATAAACATCCTTAGCAGTTATTAATTTGCTTTCTGGTGTGAAAACCATAAATACAACCTTGAATTAATGAATAACCCTTTTTCCCTTACCACAGAAGAGTAACTAAAGAGTTTGTTTTCTTATGGAGCTGCTTTAAAAACAACAACAACAACAACAACAACAACAACAACACAACACAACATAATATTTAGATCCATATGGGAGGTTTGTTTCTACATGGTAGCTTTGCAGGCAGGCATTGGCGATAGAAATTTTAGCCAATGCTGCAGTGTCAGGTTTGGACAACTAAGTATATGTATGTGGCTCTGGGTGGAAATGTACATTGTTATTCACATCAAAAGTCACATTCAGCTGTTTCAGTAGGGCCAACGTGAACCTTGTTGTGTGGATGAGGAGATGCATTCAGATCTGAATCTGCATAATCTAGACATTTTGGGGCTGTTTCCATTTGGCCCCCTCTCTTTCCTGTTTTCTGCACGGATCTGACTTCTTTTTATTCTGGCAGCCATTTGGTATGGCCTGCCAGGTTGAAGATTCTTTTGTGGCATCCCTCTGGTTTTTTAGATTGGTTTTATCAGCTGCACCTGCCTCTGTTTTCACTTGCTGTTTATTTTGCTGCTGTTGTTTTATGTTGGATTTTATTGGATTTTTAAACTATTGTAAGCCACCCGTAGGATCGCAAATGCAGTGTAAGGGCAGGATATATATCTCTTGCCAATCTTTTTGTCCTATGGTGGTTTTATTGTTGCTGCTGCTCTTGGTATTATTTTAATTTTATTGCAGGCCCCTTTTGAGCCATCAAACGTAAAAGCAGCAGGATATAAATTGAAATACGAAATAAATTTATTTGTCTATTCTTCTTTTTAGCCTGTGCAGTTTATGCATGATTTCCACATGTTTGGATGCTGTTGTGGGAAGCCAAGAATTAATAAACAGAATAGAGCAAATTTTCTAGAGAGGGGTCTCCATTAAAGGTGGCTATTATTATAGCATTTTGAAGATTGGAGAACCACTGAGAATTGCCGTATTCCAATTGAGCAAATTATTCTGCACATTCACAGCTCAGTGACTGAGAAAATAGCAACAGTGCTTTAATGGCAGTATCTGTGCTCTGATAGGATTACTCGCGGCCAGCTAACATGTAAGAATTGACATTTTAATAGTAAGATTATTGTTTGGGCAATTGTACATGGATTAGCCTCGTCAAACACCCACTGACAATAATAAAGAAATTATATAATTGTGTAGTAGGGCATTGGCATGTGCTATCTTGCATTGCAACCAGCATTCAGTTTTAGAATAATTGTTCATAATGTAGCCAGATAAAATGTTGCTGTAGCTGCTGAAAAAGATACATCCAGTTGCTTTTACTGATTATCAGTCTAATCGCTGGCGTCTACGATTTGCATCACGTAATAACTAGTATTAACAAACTTTTTATCAGGGAGTCTTTTTGTCCATCTCCTAATCTCACATTCATGCTTTAGAAAAATTGGATTGTGAATTAATCTCTGAAACCATGAAGACAAATGAAGCATTATGCATGGGGATCAGATTATTAGGGCTGACACTGGCTTCTAGAGACACCCATCCAATAATTAGAGTGTCTACCATGAAAAATGTAAAGAGAGCTGGTATAATCAAATTACTTCTACACACAATTGCCACAGGAAATAACTTCCGACTTCTCAGGTTGCATATCATGTTTCTTGTAAAATGTTTTTGTGGTCCATCTCTGTCCCAATGCATGCATTGCTGAGTCAGCATGGGAGCAACTGAAAAGTACCCTCCTATAGCTGGCTCCACTTGTCTTGACAACACATGGAAGCTCTGATCCAATCAGACACCCCTCTGCTCCTCTTCCTTTCCATGTGAGCACCATTCCCAGATCTAGTTGTTGTTGCTGGCATGGGACGAAATACAATATCAAGATGTCCCATGTGACTTCAGCCTCTGTACACCATAGAGAATATGTGGAGAACCACAGTTGTTTTCCCTATAGCTACTGCACACGTCTGTTGATAATGTATGAATTTTGCGAGTTGTTTGATGGTTTGGTTTAAAAGAATAAAAGGAGAATTTCCTGAATGCCTAGATTCAGATTTGGGGCAAATACTCTCGTGGTGAGAGAACCCAAGCAGAGATTTAAAATCACAAAACATGCAGCAAAGTAAAGCATGGAAATATAGGCTTTTAGACCTTTAAAATATCCCATTTTGATTTGCTTCCCAAGCTTCCTCTGACTTCCCTTTTAGCATAGAAAAGACTACACAGTTTGCTAAGTTAAAAATTGTTTACTTACAAACTCTTCAAAGGTCATATTTATAAGCAGTCAGAAAACGCAGCAGCCAAATTACCAATTATTGCAAAAAATGGTAAAAATGTTTCTAAACTGTTGATCTAGAAACACAAAAATGGCTTGTAAGCCATGCCCGCAGTCTGAGCCTGGAGCAACCAGGTTATACCTCCATTACACGTGAAGTTCACATGGTAGATGAAGTGTTTCTAAATTACTTGTACAGTAACACAAAGATGGCGGGCTTAAGCCATGCAGCCATCTTGGCTTGGAGCAATCTGTCCAGATGTCCTTCCCGGTTCATTAAATGTTCCTGGTTCATTAAATCATTAAATTTTGGAAAAGAGAGAGAGAAGAAACAAAGTGACGACTTCCAAGATAAGGGAGCATGCTGCGTGACCTAGCTAAGTCTAGGAAAACAGCTTACTCTATGGTCTTAACTCCTTTCTGCATGAACTAGAGCTAAGCATGCTGGTTATATGCTGATTTATCCCACAAATTTTGCCTCTACATTGTTAAAATGTGTAAAGAAGAAGATTAGCGGAGGTCAGATCTTCCTGTGAATTAGGTCTTGTAGTCCACATAAGTCGTGAGCCTTTACTGTTCTTCTACTACAATTTTATATTTACAAAGCTTGTATTAATGTTTAGGGCATTCACCTCATTACTCATTTTGGCATAAGCTTCTTTGGGGCCAAGAGAGGGAAGCATTATGCTATTCCATGGAGCAGCTACTTTAGTCAGAAGTGGTTTTATAATTTTGTTCTAGTGTCACTTGTGGATGTTCTTGGACTGAGGCCAGGCCCTTTTATAAGACCCTAAGACTCCAGGGCTGAAAGTTCATTTGAGAACTTCCTTTCTTCTCATTGCACCCTGTGCCAATGTCATTTTGTCTGGGGGGGGGGGAATTCCTAGATTTGACAACAGCATTTAATACACCAGCATACTAATATCATCAGCTGACAAACAAGGTCGCCATGACAACCAAGAATTTAATTCCGGTGAACAACCAGAAGAAGCCAAGTATCTTGCCCTTTTTGTTCATATTTTGACTGGCAGCATCAGCATCACATGTATTAATTTAAATTCTTTGAGTGGCATTCTTTGTCACCCAGCCACACACAGGAGGAAGAGACTTGTGTGAAACCAAAGCTTTATGGATAAGTTTTTAAAAAAGCGTCTCAGTCCCCAGTTCCCCCCCAAATGCCCAGTTAATACTGAGCATGCCTAGTCGAAGCAGAATGTTGGGTGACTGTTGAGGTGAAAATAGAATCCCCAAGAGAGGGAAGAATGGAGTGCAATATCCCGGAATGGGACATTTTGTTGCAGGTCACAATTGTTTTCCCTGTTGGAACTAAAGTTCACTGCATTGTCTTTTACTTTCTTTTTGTCTCTCGATAGCAATAGTATTTTTCGTGACAGAGAAATATGATAAATACGGAAATAATTCTTTAGTATACTCGAAAACCCATGTACCTTTTGGAATGTTAAATTTTACCACAACGTTGTTCTGGAGGAGTATGTGGACTTGATAACAGAAATTATTTTAAAAGGCAATAGCCTTTTATATGGCTGGTTAGCAGAGCGCACATAAGGCTGTTTTATTGTAATAAACTATATTATAATGGCAAATAAATTATACTATAGTCACTGTGCTTTGTTTTGACATTTAGCAGATGTCCTTCTAGAAAAGAATAATGGATGGAACAAATTTCCACTTAAATTGATGCAAAATTGATATAATCTAACTATTAACAATTTGTCATAAAACCAAAACTATGAATTGCATTTTAAAGCTTGTCATAATATTTCTGTAACTAGGTTGATTACAGGGTAGGCATTGGGGACTTGAGGCACAAGTCAAATTTCATATAAATGATGTTTCATAAAATGTTTCTGCTCCTTTTAATGCAGTTGGGAATCATTACGAATATATTTCTTCTTATTAAAAACTGCTTTCTGATGGTAATTCCAGTTCATTCCAAAAGCATAATTTACAGCTCTGAATATACTAAATTCACTACTTTTTGTTTGTAATGGAAAATTTACTTAGTGGAAGGAACTTCCTTCTACCACCAGTGAAGATGAGCCAACACTACCTATTCCTTCCTTCTTTCTTTTCCTTCCTTCTTTCCTTCCTTCTTTCCTTCCTTCTTTCCTTCCTTCCTTCCTTCCTTCCTCCCTTCCTCCCTTCCTATATGCTCTTGAAAAACTAAAAACTCCTGTCCCACAGCAAGTATAAACATTTGTGAAATGTTTAATTGTTCTTTTCATTGCTTTTTCCTGACTAAACTTTCATCATATTCACGTCATTAGATCTGGCTCCATAGCATAATGATCACTGTAGTCCATGAATTGCGAACCTCAAGGCTGGGTTACTGCAACGTGTTCTAAGTGGGGCTGCCCTTGGACCTGGTCTAGAAACTCTAGCCTGGTGCAGAATGTGGCAGCCAGACTGCTAGTGGGGGCACATGACTGACAGCATATGAGACTGTTGTTAAAACAAATGCACCGGCTGCCCATTTAGTACTAAGCCAAGTTCAAGGTCCTTGTGCTAATTCACAAAGCCCTGAACAACTTTAACAATTTTAAATCTTAGGTTCAGGGTACGTTAGGGACCACCTAAACCCTTATATCCTAGTTTGACCACTGAGATCCTATGTAAGAGCATCCCAGTCACACACACACACAAGTTAATGAGGCTCATTTGACAATGACATGAACCTGAGCCTAGTCCTGTGGAATGTTCTTATCAATAGAGATTCAGCTGGCATCCTCAATTTTAACCTTTAAACATTTGCTGAAAATGTTTCTGTGGCACCTGACTTATGCAGACAATTAAAGAAACATTTTCTGCTGATGATCCGTAATTTTAAATCCTCATGCGGTTTTAATTATGTATATATATAATTGTTGTACGCTGGTTAAAATTGTGGCATACACATATTTTTATAAATAAATAAGATAATTAAAATGTCACTCTGTTCACTGTGTCATCCCTGACAGGACATGCTCGTGTGTGTGACTTATCTAGAAACAGAAAAGAAGCAGTTAACAGAGAGAAGACAGCACTAAGGAAGTCAGGGGAGCAATGGGGCCAGAGAGAGAAAATAGGGTGCATTTTTGCACAGTCGTCTTTTGAGGGGGAGGGTGGTGGATTTTACAACAGAACATTTGCTATTTCCTAAATAAAAACGCGGGTGGCGCTGTGGGTAAAAGCCTCAGCGCCTAGGGCTTGCCGATCGAAAGGTCGGCGGTTCGAATCCCCGCGGCGGGGTGCGCTCCCGTTGCTCGGTCCCAGCACCTGCCAACCTAGCAGTTCGAAAGCACCCCCAGGTGCAAGTAGATAAATAGGGACCGCTTACTGGCGGGAAGGTAAACGGCGTTTCCGTGTGCTGTTCTGGCTCACCAGATGCAGCTTTGTCACGCTGGCCACGTGACCCGGAAGTGTCTCCGGACAGCGCTGGCCCCCAGCCTCTTGAGTGAGATGGGCGCACAACCCCAGAGTCTGTCAAGACTGGCCCGTACGGGCAGGGGTACCTTTACCTTTAAATAAAAACTGGAGAGAATTCAGTGCAGCTCCCCCTGCCACAAGCACAAGGAAATGTTGGTAGGGAAGGTGGAATCTCTTGCACTCAGCTGCTGCTCCATTGAGTAAGTGGAGCAAGTAGATTTCCAAAAGGTAAAGCAAAGGGAGTGCCAGACCCCCAAAGGTTTCTATGACGAGCTTTTACAAGCAACAGCCTTAACTTCTATTACTAGGGTTGCGTGCTTGTATCTGTTTAACGGATAGGTGAATCCACTGAACGTGAGTAGACTGAATAAAGCACTGGCTGATCTGTCAGTACCAGTTCTAATCAGAAAGGCTGAGAGTGAAGAATAAATTTATTGTTTGAGGCTATCTAAGTCCTGGTGGTTTACTGTAGAAGACAATGAAAAAGAATAACTGAAAGATGCCATTTCTTTCTACCAATAGGTGATACTTTTGATTCTTTACATTATAAATTCCCAAATTTAATCTTGGATTTAAGCAATTTAACCATCAGAGCAATCGTGACACCCTGATCAGAACTACTGGAGGGGATTTGGGTTAGATGGAGGTGTCCCTCTGCTGAGAAATGAAAGCGGGGAGAGGGGCTCCACCACCACAGAGGGCTCCTTTGCATTTGCTAAAACACAGGCAGTCGAGAAACTCCTACCTGGGGTATCAGGAGCTGGAGTCAGTAGTAGGTCAGCAATAAAAACCACTAGTGTTAGTGAAGTTAACTCTTTAGTCAAAGAAACCAAAACAGCACAGGCCTAGTGATCACAGCAACTGTTCCCAGTAAGGCTTGCCCCAGTGAGGCAGTTGTGAGGACTGAAGGTCCCCACCTTCCCATCACACTCTAAGGCTCCTACCCTAGTTCCTTGCATGCCAAGGCCCTGTGACCCGCAGTTCCCTAGTGGATAATCAACACACGGACACGAGTATTAGGTTGTGTGTGTGTGTGTGTGTGTGTGTGTATATAGTTATTTATACCTCTATAAAATGCTATTCACAATAAAGCAGTGAAATGAAAGATAAGATATCAGAAAAAGAAAAAAAGAACAAAGAAAGAATAAAGAAGTAAAAGAAAAAGATCATAGGTGAAAATTTTTAAAAGTAGATAAGTACTCACAATACATGGCCGTTTCCCATCTGTATTTATATTCAATTGTATAATTTCATCTTGTCCTTATCTACCTTAAATAGTTGTGTGTGTTTTTTAAAAAAAGCCTTCCACTGTTTACCTCACGCGTTTTTAATAATCCGTTCGTCAGAACCTCTGTTCTTCATATTTTCCCTTTGGATTTCCTTAATGTCTCACTTTGTATTTTTTATATTACACACAAGATTATTCTAAACACAACCAGATTTTTGTAGTCGAGCCCTGGTTTTGTAAATAATCATTTAAGAACTCCCATTGCTTCATAACCATAGTTGAGTATTAGGTTCATGGGTTCAAATAGGCCATAACTTTATTGGTTACTGATGTGAGCGGTTTGGCTTAGGCATTGGGTGAAGCCAGGCTATATCTCAACTCCCGCTATCTCCTGGGAGTCCGTCTAAGGGTAAACCACCAGTAGGGGGAGCCCTGTGACTTACATCAAATAGGGGCACACCGATGGGTCACTGTTGTGGTCGTGGCATGGCCCTAGCCCATGCTCAGGCATCAGACAGAACCCATACCCCTGGAGCCCTTTAACAGGATTCCCTTAATGAGGAGGGGCAGGCAGAAGCTACAACCTCCCCTCCATCCAAGCAAAGGCTTATCCAATGTCTAACCTCACAAAGTTGTAATGATTGCTACAAGATAGGTGAAAACCAAATGGCTGGTGCCAATTTGCCTAGTGGAAAAATTACTACCCGGCCCCAACAATATGGTGGCCAACCTTTGTCCATAGCAAGGTCATATCATTACAAAGCATAAAAAAGAGGGTGGGCGGGTTGGGAGATCTGGCGAAGGGCGAGAGAGGATGGTTGTGCCATGGTTTAAATTCCCCACGGTCACGCCCTCTACTGGCACTGATTGGTCAGTGGGGCCAACCCTGGGTGAGGCTCTGCTCAATGCTGGTGACACAGCCAGGAAGGTACAAGGGGGCATCAATCTCTACCCCCCGCCGGATCACTGCTGCAACGCCACCCACCTGCAAAGGTGAGCCGATTTCCCCAGCAGCCTAAGGCTTTGTCACCTTGCCTCTTGTTGTCCAGCCCTCTTTATTTATCTGAATGTTCTGGGAAATGAGGGGGGAGGTGAACTGGTTGCACATACACTTACTACAGGAATGGTGGTCTTGCAACCCTTCCTGACCACTGGGCATGCTAGGCTAACGGGCTGGGAGCACAAATATGGAGGGCATACCCTCCAACATTTCTCCAATGAAAATAGGGACATCCCATTGCATAGTAATAATTTTACTATTTATACCCCATACACATCTTATTGAGTTGCCCCAGCACTCTTGGCAGCTTCCAGCATATATTAAAAACGTAATGAAATGTTAGACATTTAAAAAAGCTTCCCTCTACAGGGTTGCCTTCAGGTGGCTCAGGGGTTGGATAACTCCATATCCTCCATTGTTTCTCCAATGAAAATAGGGACATCCTAAGGGAAAGTGGGACATTCCGGGATCAAATCAGAAACTGGTATGGCTTCTTTAAATCAGGGACATCCCTGGAAAATAGGGACACTTGGAGGATCTGGACTCTCTAGATTCTTCAGCAGTCTGACAGATCTCTGCCTCTTGACCCCACCCCCCGCTTCAGCCTCTGATTCTGGACTGCTGTCTGCCACAACCTCTTCCTGCTCACTAAACCCTGTTACCTCTCCAGCTTCCAACACCTCCTCTTCCCAGTCTGCTCCCTCTTCTCCTTCTGACCACCACCAACCCCCAGGCTCTAAGCCTTCTTCCCCTGGGGGTTCCCTTCAGGGTTCTGCATTCTTCTGCATCTAGCCGGTCCATGACATGCAAAAATAGTTTTACGTTATTTCATATTTTCTTACAAAGGAATGTAGATTATGGGCCTCTGATAACAAGGAGGCGACTGTGGACAGATACTTAAATCTACAGGATGGATTGTGTTTTGGCTCCACTGAATTGAAATTTCAGCCTTCACGACATATGAAAACGGCCAGGTAAACAGTTATTTTCATGGAGGAGGGTCAATATATTAAGTGATATGCATGAAATTTCAGATATAGCTATATAATCCCTAGTGTAGTAAGATAAGACCTTTGGAGCAGGCATTTTTTTAAAAAAGTTTTTTATGAACCACCCTAGTAGGGCAGTAATTGTTTCTTTTTGACACCCCCCTCCATGATGGAACCCAGGGCGCACTGCCCCCACCCCCTTCCTATGTCCTGATGGTGGTTCTGGGGCTCTGGTTTGTGCCCTGCTGCATTCCTCATGCCAATTTAGGATTGCTCTGCTCATGCAGGATTGTGGCCTTGCTCTTTCTGTTCATACATTTCTGAAGGATGGGCTGTAGCTACAATTAATTAAAAGAGCCTATCAATTTCAGTTTGCAGCGTTCACCATGCTAGAATGCATAATTCTGCCTTGCAGATTAGGTTATGATGTACTGAATGCTAATAGGTAACCCTTAAAACAATAACATTTCCATCAGTTTGCTTTCATCTTCAATATGTGTTGCTACATACCCATAGAATTAGGTCTCCACCCTCTTAATTTTCTTTCATATTTTAACATCATTCAATGTATTATTATTCCATTGCATTGATTATATTATCTCAGTAAAAGGATTTTAAAAGCCTGTAATTATAGTGCTATGTAGCCATAACACATTGATAGTATTATTTTCAGAACATCCTTTTGTCGTTATATTTAATGCTCAAAATAATGCCAAATGATGAAATTCCAAAGCAATACTGAAAATGACAAAATCGGGTCATTTTAATTATTCATTGTTGCCATATGGTAGTGGGACTAGAATAACATTTTCCCCCTCAACAGGTGCATCTATTCTTTTAACTAAAATGGGAGCACAATTTTTTTGTGTGGTTCTATGTTGTATCGGAATAAAGATGAATCCACCAGGCTAATCTGCAAAGATTATTCAAGTGTTAAAAGAATATAATTTCAACAAGATTGGATATTTAGTGAAAAAGCACCATGCAACACGCAACTACTAACTGATAGCATTTCCAGACCATTTATCATAAAATGCATTACTGGTTTTGTCATTAAGACAAGATTTATATCCTCCAGTTAATTGCTTTCACTTATTATTTTAAAGGCCATATAGTATATAAATCATATTGTTTTAACTTTAAAAGTATACAGAGCCTCTTCATGTGCAGTAGAACTGATGAAGGACAAAATGTATTTTGTTTCATATTAGACTTAAGAATTCCACCAAAGGTTTCAAATAAGACTATGACCAGTGTGCCGTTAATATATATTTTTTAATCCACACCGTTGAAATCAATTTGCACCTTGAAGAGGAAGTATGGGATTAAATAACCATGAAGGTTGAATTACTTTGAAATACAATTTGGCTTAGAGTGAATGGCAAAGTACTGCAGATATCCTCTTATTGTAGCTGTCAGCACTATTTCAGGATTGCTCAACTTAGTCCGTACATCTTTGTGCTTGGCTCTGATGATGACTGCCGAAGCCCTATGCCAGACTCTGGTTCAGAGTGTTGTACTCCTTATACCTCCAAGGAGCTTCCTGGTGGCCTTTCTAGCATCTAAGGTAGGGATTCCAGGGTGAAGGATGGGTTATGGACAGTCAGTTTGATTCATAGGGGGTTCTAGCCACTCCTCCAAGAATTCATTGGCTTTGGGTACCAAACTGATCTCTAGAAACCTATTTCTGGTCAATGTCACTTTTGCATGTGTTTACCAAGAGTCCTCCTGTTCTGTTTCTAAATTAATATGTGAAAAATATGCACACATGAAAATCTGCATATAAATATGTATCAAAATGCACATTTCTAGACATACAATGTATCAATATGCACAAGTAAAGCACACTTCGAAATGCCTTTTGAGCTGAGGATGGTGCTGGAATATTTGGGAAATACAAATTCCAGTCGATAACTAAGTTCCCATTTCTATGCTAGTTTGTGAAATTCAATATTGGACTTCAGAAAGTTTGAATTCACGAAAGATTTCTAGTTTCTTCTTTTTTAAAAAAGTATTTTTAAAACAATGTTCTTATATATTTAAATCGTTTTCATTTTTTACACATCTGAGATTACTTGACTCCCTGGACTTCCCCCACCCCCACCCTGGTTTCCAATATTTATCTACTCTTTCTATTGCATCTACTTTTTTCAAATTCATTTTATATCCTTTTTTAACTTTAGTATTATTACATTATAAGTGTTATAACAATCCTGCTAAGGTTTTTAAATATCTACAGTGGTCTTTAAGGTACTCTATAAATTTTTCCCACCCTTTGCTAAATTTCTTTTCATCTTGGTGTCTGATGAAAGATTTCTAGTTTCAAGGTACATCAAAGACTCCTCATCATAGAAGTTTGTGTGCTCTTTGCCCATGGACTTGGCTTTCACCAACGTTTAAAGCATTTGGGATTTCTGGTGCCTCCTCTGCATAGCTCTCAAAAGTTGTCGTTTGTGGCCAGAGTCAAACAGTAGAACAGGCGCAAATTGGATCCAGACGTACACGTCTGTTCAAATATATGCTTGAGTCCTCCCTAGCAGCCACTGACACTGACTGCTTCCTGCAACTTTCATGGGAACTCCTTAGGCCACACTGTGTCACCACTGCCATCTTTCTACACAGCTGTCACATAAAAAGTTCAGTTCTCATATGTGCAATGTTTCAAAGGCCAGCAAAGAAAAGATGACTGTAATAGAATATGATGGTGATACAAGACCTATGCCAGGGGGCAAGATGCTACAAGGAGGTAATATAAAATGATCTGGAGTTTGAATTAGGCCTGGGATGGGACAGATAGTGGCAACCAGGAGACAATTTGTAGCTGCTAGT
Organism: Podarcis raffonei; assembly: GCF_027172205.1. Lineage (NCBI taxonomy): Eukaryota > Metazoa > Chordata > Lepidosauria > Squamata > Lacertidae > Podarcis > Podarcis raffonei. Next base: position 29,520,036 of record NC_070606.1, read on the forward strand.
GATTTACCATCCTTGATACTGAAGCCCCAAGGTCAGTGTGCAAATGTTCCTAAAATTCTCATTTGGATCATCTTTTAAAATTTTCCCTCTGCATTAGGTTGCAGGATCTTTGTATTTATTTGCTATCTTTTGTTTGAGTTATTGGGATGCTGATGTTTTGGACCTCTTGGATAATGGAAGCTACGTTTTTAGAGTTTCCCCCTCTTCCTTTCCTAGTGGGGGATTTCAGCAGAGAGAGAGTGCTGTGGTGCCTTTCCTCCCCTGGGAGTTTCCTGCAGGTAATTTCCCAAAATGTGCCTCCTGTTGGTCTGTTAATCTTAGCATGTGGTGGCAGTCTACGTTTAGGGAGTTTGTGTTCACCTGAGGACTCCTGCTATCCTGACACCCCACTTCCCACTCTATGCACTCCCAATTACATTTCTGAACATGTATTTGGAACCAAGATTAGGTAAAATTCAGGGTGGGGGATTCCAAGTGGAGAAGTGGCAAGTATGCAAAGGGTTAAACACCCTTCGCTCACTGCTTCTCCAATCCAAATTGTGTCCTCAAAAGCAGCTGCCCTCATCCCCTCCAAAGGTATCAGGGCAGGTGCGCAAAACATTTCCTTAGGCCCTCAGACTCATGTCTCTGAATGATGTCAAAACACCAGATTACTGTCCTTGAAACATGACATTTAAGATGTCAGCAGAGGAACACATTGCCTTCAGAAGCCAAGACAATTTAGATGCTTCATGGATATTGCTGCCCACTTGGAAATGCTGGTTGGTTTATCTTGCCTTCAACTTGTATTTGCATCCTCTTGCTTCGCTAGCGTTTCTCTGTATTTCTTAATGTGATTATTTATATGCTAGGAGTGCTGTCTACCCTGTTATCAGTGGTATAGTTTCTGGCCATGTATTTGTTCCCTGGAATTAGTTTTTCTTTTCCTTTCTCCCTGTAGTTTACTGCTAAACTTTGTTTTCGGGCGTTTTAAAACTATTTTATTTATCCCTAGCATTACATTTCTTTAATAAGTTTTTGCTATCGCACTGCAACATTTTCAAGAAAGATAACTGGAGTTAGGGATTTGGATGTTGGGTCACCAAGGAAGTTCACTAGACAACAGAATTATGCTAATCAGAAAGACGATTACTTCATTTTCTTTTTAACACATGATACTTTGCATATATGAATGACATTTTCTTCAATATTTCATCTTCTACGGTGTGGGGGTTATATGAATCTTCACATTATGCCACTCTCTTTCCTTTTTCATACTTCCAGCTATCTCAGGTCTGCTAAATGTCTCCCTCTAGCCAGTCTTGACAACTCAGCCAAGTGCTCCATGTTCATTCCCCATTTTTCTTGGTGCATTCGGGGGGACAGGACCCACAGCTGTGGGAATCATCGCTTGCTTGTTGCCTGACCTCTTGCTTAAGTTATGCAGGACTAGGAGAGCAAGATACCAGGCATTCCGTATTTCATGTTCAGGAAATGATGGGATCTTCAATATGAATGTTGAAGTAATCACCACCACTGGCACATTCCATAGGAAAGGAAGTGTGGGAGTGGCCCCATTTTCATTAAGTGAGAGAAAATAAGCTGAGAAGGGAAAGTGATTCCCCCTCCCCTCCAGGATTTAGCAGGCATTCCATGGTTCAGGTGGAATGCCATAAGGGTAAGTAGAGAACAAAGAGAGGAACTGGCAATCTTGGCCATTTAGAACCAAATTACATTTTTTGTTAATTGTGCGTAAGTAATTAATTATGTGTGGCTTTGAATGATTTAAGTTGCTGTTCCTGGGGGAAGGAGCAGGACTTTGGTACTCCTTCTGACTAGGTACCAGGCGGGAATGAAGAAGAGCAAAGATATAGTATTCAGTGTGTGTGAAACAGAGTATGAGTCTTGCCAAATAAAATAGAAGCATGTCAAAGATATATTCCCAGATTTTAAAAGGTGGACCAGTGGACTTGCATGCAACAGAAAAGCAAGAGTTTGGGTTTTTTTATTTAAATTTTTAAAAATGGGTTCTAAATGTTTTGTTTGAGGAAAATGCAATATGAAATCCAACTTAATAGCCATTAGCAATATAAAGAGAAAGATCAGAGCTTTCCACAGTTATCTGTGTGGATTTTCCTTTGAACATTCCCTTCACTTCCCAGTGAAATTTCCAGAGAGAAATGGGAAGTTGAGAAATGGGAAGTTGAGCAATAAGTAAAATGAAGCATTGAATGATAAGGATGACTGGAAGATATCACACTAAATGAAGAAGAGGAATCCTGAACTCATTCTGTTTTGGGGTAAATTCAGCAAAATACAAGCCGAGAGCTGCAAATATGCATTTGGCTTTGTATGGAAAATATAATGTACTTTGAGTAAATGAGGCTTGGCTGAAGAAAGAAAAGAAAGTGGTGTGATATTCAAAGACGAGTGTGGTGTTTACAGAAGATGAAGAAAATAGTGTGGTGCAGTACTGACAGTGGAAGGCTGCTCATGTGCCAATATTTATATTTCTGTTGTTTTCATGATATAAATTTAATTATGTATGGGTGCAAAATGCTAAACTCCTAAGTAAAGCCTCCCAGAAGTCCGATAGTTGATCAGTAGTGCCTGCATGGTGTCTACCTCACATCACATGAAATCAAAGTGCTTGTGTTGTTTGACTCCTGCCACCAAGGTTTGAGCTAGAGGTTAGCTAGAGATATCCCTGAGGTGACAGGGTTGTGCTCTGTTCCCAGGGCAGTTCTGCCAAAGAAACTGAGAGTTTCTCGCAGTGGTAGTCTGAAATCTTTTTGTTCTGCAATGTGTGCGCATGCTGCTTTGTGTTGGCCTTTGATGTCATTTTCTTCTTTAAGTGAAAACTTAGAAGTAATCATTCCTGCCTCCTTGAGGCAACTTCCTCTGGAATCATTCAGACACATACACAGGCTGTTCCATTTTTCCATACAGCATTCTCTCCCTCCCCCACCTCCTCTTTCTCTTCCAGCATACAAGTACTACCCAATAAAAGCAATTTTTTCTTTCTTAGTTTTCCTTCAGTTCCAAAACACAGCTTCCTTACAGATGAAATATGAATTGCACATGCCGGAGAATGGAGTAGTATCTACATTGTATTGGGAAGCAGTTAATTTGGGGCTGATGTTCATTTCCCTTTTTTGTAGTCAGTTTTTTATAATGATGTACAAAATATACAGTGTGAATATTGTAGAATTAGGCATCTGCCACTTTAAAAGCTGTAACAGGCAGTTAGGCAAGGTTATTGGAGTCATTGGCCCTGAGCTTTTAAAAGACGTATATATATATATATATATATATACAGTACAAGACATATTTACTCAAGAGTTCCTTGAAATCAAAGATTTTCTCTGAGATCCTATAGGGCATGGAGTGGTCAACCTGTGGCTCACAAGATGGTTGGACAGCTATCAGCCCCAGTGAAGATAACCAATAGTTAGGGATTATGAGAGTTGTAGTTCAACGACATTTGGAAGGCCACAGGGTAGCCACCCCTGCTATAAGTAAAGAGGCAGCGGTACACGGTGTTCGATGGTCACTTTGCTTGATCTGTTGCTTGCTGCTTGCAGTCCCGATGTCAAGAGCTGTGGAGATTAGGTTCTGCCCATGTAGGTTGCAGAGCCTGAAATGCTTCTAGCTTCCTGTTCAGATTAACTATCCCCAGTCCTGCCATGCTACCTCTGTCCTAATTCTGTGCATGACAACTGCTCCGTTGCAGGATGATGCATTTACACTTGGGAGGGCGGGAGGAGAAGAAATGACAAAGCAACCAATTAATATCTGTACAAATCAGCAAAAAAGAAAAAGAACAAGTGGTGTAGTAAAACAAGTGTCATACTTGGATTGATGAGATCTGGGTTCAAATCCCCACTCAAGCATGGTGCTTACCTTGGGAAAGTCACCCTCTCTTCCCCCTAACTTACCACATAGGGTAATTGTGCTTGTCAGGATATAGGAGGATAGAACCAGGGTATGTAGTCCTGAGCTCACTGACGTGTGATAAATAAATGCAAAAATTCACAGGCATATGACTACACCCACCACTTCCTAAATCTTAATAGCAAAAACCAGAAGAATATTAAAGGGATCTCAAATTGGCATTGGTGCCCATTCAGGTTTCCAGATTTCATATCTTCAGTCTGAACTGATATCTAGGGAAATGTTAGAAAGCAAGCTGCTGTAAAGCAGAGGATGTGCCATTTCTAGATAGCTGCTGGATTTTGCACCACATAATTTGTAGTGTTCCAGAAATTAAATCTCAAACATTGCAGTGGTAGTCCATCACTTAATTCTTGATGTGTTTGTTGTTTGATGGTGTTAACATCAGGCACATAAAATTGTGCAAGCCAAAATTGGTATTAATTATCCTGTGTCAGACAGTTCTAATACTTCTATTATTACTGTAATATGACTATATGTTTTGATTTTATTGCCAATCTGTCTTTGACCTGTCCTTTTAATGACTGCAGTCTAATTTACAGTGTGCTTGCAATGCTATTGGATTTCCAAATGAAATGAAATAAAGTAAACAGTTCTTACGTTAAATTATTTAAGCTGTGGTTGAAATGAGGATTGCAGAAATACAAGTGCTTTGTCTAAAGTACAAACAGTGAAGTGATTTAACCTTTAAGCCAACCTTTATGTTCTTAAGAAAATAAGTGAAAACTCCTTGTGAAGAAAGGCCAAACGCCATTTTCCACAGATGCACATAACCATATCCCAACTGCCCTTTTTAAATAGGAAAGGCTGCTTTCAGGTAGGATAAATGATGGAGAGGGAGGGGTGCTTAACGCTTTCCCCTTTCAATTGTTTTCATGCTCCAAATCCCTCCCCAGCAGCTTTTTCCCAAGTCAGAGTCCCTAAAGGGACCAACATGTGTTTTGGAACTCCAGTAGAGGAGGGCTGTTTGAAGGTGATAAATGGCAAGCAGAGAAATGATATAGTTGCATGTGTCTCTCTGTAAAGTTTAGCTCGGCCCTTTAAGGACACCCAATGTCCTTTTCCCTTTCAAGATGTTTTTCTAAGGCCTCATTCACCTACACATCACAGGTGTGTACTGAGGTTAATGCTAGGTTCTTAGATGATTATGAGGCTGCTTTGCTCTGTATCTTTAATGAGTTCTCCAAGGAAAGTCATATGGCTCTCACATTGCACAAACTTGCAAAAAGGAAAGCAGCTTCACACAGCTTTCCAGCTGGATAATTACTGTCTAAACAGGACAAGCTTACTGCCATGATGTGTGCAATGAGAGCAGCAGAGAATACCTCAAGTAAACGAGTAATGAGTCAGGGTCCTGGGGAAAAGAGTTGTTCTAAGATGTTATGGGTTTTATCCTGCCAAACTTGGCCTACCACAAGGTCTTGTGTCAATGAGCAACACTAAAATCAGACATCAAACGTTGGAATAGCCACAGCAGAACACACTAATTGCCCATTGCTGAGTAAGGACCTGGGATCATTATGTGGAAAGGCGATCCCAGCAGGAAAGTGAACCAGTCTGCTGCTTCTTCATCCTATTTCTACATTAAACTGTGGTTGTTGTTTTTTTAAAAAATGAATGAAGTACATATTTAAACAAATGCTTGCTAACATTTATTTCAGAATATTTTTCTGAATGTAGCTTCTCTCAAAATACACATTTGTAAATGTCTTTAGAGGTGAGATCTTAATTGGAACATTCACAAAGGGGGAATCTGGAGGATAACATGTGAATATGGGAGATCGGATTAGTTCATATCAGAGTGTGCAAAGATCCATCTCCTCAAGCATTTTAATTTTATGCTCAGTAGGAATGTATAAACTGCCATAGTTTAGGAGAAATTAGGTGCCCCTAACTCTTTGAGTATGGAAGAAGATCAGGATGAGGTGCTAGACAGAAGACAGTGACTGCAGTCATTTCCAGACTTCCCTGGATTTCTTGGGAATGGGGTACAAACAGCTACAAGCGATGGGAATCTACCTATGTACTCCAGCCATGTACTTGAATTGCATCCCATAGTATAGCCAACTTCTAAGGCAGGGATGGGGAAACAGATATTGATGGACTCTAACTTCCAACAGTGACAGCCAGCATGGCCAAAGAACAGGGACAATGGGACTTATAGCCCAACAACACCTGGAGGGTGAGAGGTTCCCCATCCGTGCTTGAAGGTTAGGGTGACACTTTGAATGAGAGGGTACACTGAGTGTTTGTAGATTGGTGCCAGAATGAAATCTTCTCACTCGACTAGAAGATGAACTGGAGTTTATGGTGGTCCTGCTCATAAACTATTTGACTAGCTGAAAACCCTGCAATTCCCTTTCCATGAATAATCCATTAAGTTCCTGGATGTTCCTAAAACAAACATGCAGAGGCTAAAACAATCCGTATTTTCAGAATATCTCTTCCTTAAACAAGAACATAATCACATGCTTTAATGCCCTATATTGATAAATTCTTCTAAACGGAATCTTTAGTAGCAAGTTCTATTTGTAATTTAATTAACACTGTCTGCATTAACTAACTTCCTTGTTCCTGGTCTTGAGAAAAGAAAAGCTAGCTAAGCACCGACCATTGATTTGTTTCCTTTTTTCTCATTGCAGGATTAGCTGAACATTGGCAAGTAGAGGGAGTGCAGGAGAAATTCTATTCAGTTCGCATTTAAAGGTAAACCTAGTAAATGTTCACTGTCCGAAAAATATGCAAACTGAAAAACAGCTGTCTTTTGAAATTTGCACTTTTCCAAATTTTGAAATTCAAACTGTGCATATAAATGTGTGTGTTAGGGACAATAATATACAAAATGCATTCTATGAGGGGAAATTGCTCCCCCAAAATGTGTACAGTGGTACCTCGGGTTAAGTACTTAATTCGTTCTGGAGGTCCGTTCTGAAGCTGAAACTGTTCTTAACCTGAAGCACCACTTTAGCTAATGGGGCCTCCTGCTGCTGCTGCGCCACCGGAGCACTATTTCTGTTCTCATCCTGAAGCAAAGTTCTTAACCCGAGGTACTATTTCTGGGTTAGCTGAGTCTGTAACCTGAAGCGTATGTAACCTGAAGCGTATGTAACCTGAGAGTGGCCAAGGGATGGAAAGATCACGAGGCTCCAAAAATAACAGATTGGCAAATCAAATTACAGGAATTGGTGGAGACGGCTCAACTGACTAGTAAACTCAGAGGAAACTCAAAGCAAAAATTTGCGGAAAAATGGGATGGTTATAGAAGATATGTTCAAAAATACAATAATAGTTTTGACTCCGTGCTAGCATTTGAGTAATAAAGGAACTAAAAGGAGGTGGACAAAAATTAAGGATTTATTATGTTTTCAGAATGTATTAGAAAAATTATATAGAAAGGTTTATTGTTTTGTGTACATTCAAATGTAAGATAAAATATATGCAAAGGGACTTGACAGGAAGTCAAAGTTGAGGAAAAGATTTTGGAAGATAAAAGGGGGGAAATTTACTTTCATTATTATCATTTTGTGTGCGGGTGTAGGTGTGTGGGTGTCTGGACATATGCGTGTTGTTGTATGCAATGTTTGGTAGGAAATAAGACAGTAAATAACAAATAACAAACTAAATATTGATGTATGTAATTTTTATTTCTTAATTATATTTAGTGGTAGTATGGCTGTATTGTTTTTTGTAACATAAAATCATTCAATAAAAATTATTTTAAAAATAATAATAACCCAAGGTACCACTGTATGGTAGACAGTCCAAATTGCACACCAAAATGTGTATATTAGTAGCGGAGCCTAGTGTAAATTAGAGGTTATAGGCAGTGCTATATATATATATATATATATATATATATATATATATATATATAGTAAAAAAGGTGCCAGCACTCACCATGAAGAAAAAAAGCACTGGTTATAGTGATGGTGAAACTAAAGTATTGTCATGCTGTAGATGAAGCTTTCTCAGCATAACTCGCCTTTGAGCTTATTGACTTGGGGATGTTTCCCAAGGAAAACTGTCCTTTCTATAATGTGATCCCTTATGGCATCCCAGGAAAAACAGATAATTGGAATTTTGCTCATAAATGAATTTACAAACAAGCTGTAATATCAAAATTATATCACAAGGCAAGCCATAAAGTATATGCAAAGAACTATTTGGTTCAGCACCTGGCTTCCCAAAGTGGCCAAGCAGAGGGTATAGTAAGCCCAAAAGAAGGACCAGCACAGAACCCATTCCCCACTGTTCTTCCCAACCAAGTGCTGTTCAGAGGCATACTGGAGGTAGTAGCATACAGCAGTTAAGATTATTAGCCATTACTAATGGCAACTTAGTGTGCCTTGAATTGGTTTGCTCACCATTTAAAGGCATCCAGTTCTATTTGGTCTGATCCAACAGGCTTCCTCTTTTAGTCTTAAAAGGCCGACTTAGACATATTTGACCAATGGGAAGTTACTGAAGCTAAACTTCAAGGGCAAGGCCAAATGCTAATCCAATATGGCCGGCTGCTACATTGAAACCTCCCTCTAGAAGAGTCTGTCTTACCAGTTTAGAACTTTCCATCTTGGGGTTGGTGGTGTCTGCTGCACCCCCTCGGTACACCTTTAAGATCATTGTGCTCAGAGGAGCACTACACGGGACTTATTCAAGACTGTCACAGGGCACCCTGAGAGGTCAGTTGGATATGTGTTCTCCTTTGATTTCAGTTCAGAGCATCAACTGTTCTCCATCACTAGAATGGATGAGGTACTGGGCTGAAAGCTCTTTCTGTAATGAAAATGCAAGTCTTTTTTGGCTCCCACAGATTTCCACAGCAGTTACCAAATGTCAGGGCCTGACCCAGAGTGTTCAGAATTGATGGTCCTGAAACTTCTCTCTATTGTTGTTCATAAAGAAAAAGGAAAGCTTAAGGGAAAAAATCATTTTTATTTTTTTTAAATAGCACAAATCCTATGCATGCTTCCTAGTTCAGCTTTTGCTAATCATTCATACAGCGCAAATTTTCTCATTAAAATGAGTATCCCAGAGAGGCATTTGATAAAAAAAATACCAGAAGTATATTTGGAAACACATCAAAACGTCACAGTAATATCAGAATCTCTGTACGCTGAGTGTTGATTTATAAGTTCAGAAGAATCTTGTGCTATGGCTCTCCTGGGGACATACTGCTTGAGAATGTGGGCAATAGATTGCATAATTGAATGCTCCTCCAGATCAAGAATTCCACATACCTTAGAGAGATAAAGAGAGAGAGAGAATGCTAGTAGCAAGAATTCTCACCTGCTCTCCTGCCCAAAATGCACAAGAAGGTTTTGATGTAGTTGCTGCTGTTGTTGTTGTTGATGATGTTGTTCCCTCCTGCAGTATGTGGATTGGGTTGTTTGCATGAGTAATTTACAGTTATCTCTATAAGCTTGTGGAATATTTTAGCCTGGACAGTGTTATCGAAGCTACTAACATGAGTTTGACCAAACTGCGGGAGGCAGTGGAAGACAGGAGTGCCCGGCGTGCTCTGGCCCATGGGGTCACGAAGAGCTGGACACAACTAAATGACTAAACAACAACAACAACAAATAATTCGCAAATGGAAGAAACACAAAAGAACTGTCAACCTTCCTCGGTCTGGGGCTCCATGCAAGATCTCATCTCGTGGAGTTGCAATGTTCAGGAGAAGGGTGATGAAGCAGCCCAGAACTACATGGGGGGAACTTGTCAATGATCTCAGGGCACCATGAAAACAGTTGGTAACACACTACGCCATGAAGGACTGAGATCTTGCAGAGCTCGCAAGGTCCCCTTGCTCAAGGCAGCACATGTACAGGCCCATCTGCAGTTTGCCAATACACATCTGAATGACCCAGAGGAGAAGTGGTGAAAGTGTTGTGGTCAGATGAGACCAAAATCGAGCTCTTTGGCATCAATTCAACTTGCCATGTTTAGAGGAGGAGGAGGAATGCTGCCTATGACCCCAAAGACACCATCCCTACTGTCAAATATGGAGGGGTACATTATGCTTTGGGGGTGTTTTTCTGCTAAGGGGACAGGACACCTTCACCGCATCGAAGGGACGATGGATGGGCCCATGTATCGTCAAATCTTGGGTGAGCACCTCCTTCCCTCGGCCAGGGCATTGAAAAAGGTTTGAGGATGGGTATTCCAGCATGGCAATGACCCAAAACACACGGCCAAGGCAACAAAGGAGTGGCTCAAGAAGAAGCACATTAAGGTCCTGGAGTGGCCTAGCCAGTCTCCAGACCTTAATCCCATCGAAAATCTGTGGAGGGAGCTGAAGGTTTGCGTAGCTATACATCAGCCTCAAAATCTTACTGACTTGGAGAGGATCTGCAAAGAGGAGTGGGACAAAATACCTCCTGAGATGTGTGTAAACCTGGTGGCCACCTACAAGACGCGTCTGACCTCTGTAATTGCCAACAAGGGTTTGCCACAAAGTACTAAGTCATCTTTTGCAAAGGGATCAAATACTTATTTCACTCATTATAATGCACATCAATCTCTGACTTTTGTCTTCCGGGTTTCTGGGGGTTTCCCTGTTGTTATTCTGTCTCTCACAGCTACAATAAACCTACCATTAAAATTATGGACTGGTCATTTCTTTGTCAGAGGGCAAATGAGCAAATTTAGCAGGGGATCAAATACTTTCCCCCCTCATTGTAGCAGGTAAGTCACTGCTGTTTACTGAGAGGGTGGGGGGTGTTTTTGTTTACAACAGGGGCAAGAGGGTGGTGAGGTCAGTGCAACTGTCCTAGTGGAGCCAGTCCAGTGCTCCTGCTAGTGTGTTCTCACCCCATTGCCCTCGCCACCACCTTATCTCTTCTGGGAGGTCAGGTAAGTGCTTCTTCCCCAGCCCACCAACTGCTCCCAGTGTTATCATTAGCACTCTTACTTTGAAGCTTGATATGTGTTGGAAGTTGTAGATGCATTGATTGGCAGCAAAGCTCTTCCCATCGGATAGTAAAGATTTTCACTTTCACAACTTCTGGGCTTCTGAGTACAGATGGCACTTAACTTCTCAAAGACAATTGGCTTTATCTTGGCTATAAATTGAGGAATTTCTTATGAGTGTGCTTTGATTTAGTCACATTGATTGCAGAAGCAATCTCTGTAGACTCTTAAAAGTTTAGAAAGGACCCCAGAAGCTATCCTCATTGGCTGCCATGAAATATGCACTTTAAGCTCTGCAATTGTCATTGTCCAGAAGCTCCTTTCTTGTATTAATGTCCTGAAGATGTAATCCCTCCTTTTCCCCACTTTGTCTACCTGGAAAGTTTTGAAGTTACCATTTCATTCTTAGCATTGCTTTCTTTCTTTCTTTCTTTCTTTGTATTCAGCACTGCAGTTGCAGACTGAACAGCTTCATACATTTCATAATAGCTCTAGTAGGTACTTTCAGCTTGCCTAGATTTATCTAATAATTAAGAAGCAGGTTTCGGCTATGGAATGTGTATTATAATTGGAGTAATTATGCATATGTTTGTCCACAGTTATGGCTTATGCTACGTTCATGTTACTGACATTGTCAGTGGCTAAAGCAAATGATTTTCCAATATCAGGCTCCCCAGACACATCATAATTTCACTCCCATTGTATTTTGTGGTGCGTTGTGGCACTTTTCTCTTATTTTGGTATACTCTGAGGGTGGGGTGTTATATTTATTACCAAATATTGGATTGCCTCCACCTGCATTTGTACTAAAAATTACAGAGCCTTGTTGGGGGTAACAAACTGAAGATGTTTGCTATTACACACAAGCATACTTGGCTGCATCTGCTACTAACTGAATGGGGAGATTCCTGGAGCCTCAGCCTCATGCTGTTATTTATTTAGTTAGTAGATTTCTACTCTGCTTTTCAGCTAGAATCCACAAAGTGTCTAACAACTAGGACTGGGCGGATCTGTCAATTTTGGTTTCTCATTTTTCTACTCTTAAGTTCAGTTCTCCTCATTTCCACCTAAGTATTTTGGGAGGAAGTCCTCAGGAAAATTAATCAGCATTTTAATGTGAGTGTTGATGTTTATTAAATTTGTATACTGCCCTTTGTGCATAGATCTCAGGGAGGTTCGCACCATCAGATTAAAATATAAAAAACACAATGTTTCTTACTAGACTCGTTTTTACGCAAGTTTGCCTACTATACTTTTTGCAAAGCAATTTCCCCTCCTGCAATGCATTCTATATATTATTTCCCCCAACATATGCATTTTTATGATCACTTTCCCTCAGTATCTGCATATTTGTACATCTTACTTGGCTGGAGAGCTACATTGCAACATTTGGAGAAGCAGGAATTCCAAATGATGGCTGTGTATCTGTTCTTCTATTGTTTTAGAAAGTGTGTCTTAGCTAGGTTCGCATTTAAAACCACATACTCACAAAACAACCAGCCCCACTAAGCAGGAGACAGCCTCAAGTGTTCTTTCCCACAGGGCAGAAGTGATGTTGACCCAGAGGGTGGCAGTGGCAACAGTCTGACTGAAGCAGGCCCTGATGTCACCTGTGTCCTTGCTTAACTTGGCAAAATTTACCGTGTGTTGACTTGTACTGTCAAAATATAAATGCAACGTCTAAGAGCAGACAGTTTCATTTTGCAAATCAAACAACTCTTGTGGATATGATTATTCATCAGTGAATGTAACTGTGCAATCCTGCCCAGAATAGCTAGCAATTTATGATGGCTGTGCAAATGAAATCTAACTTTGAGGTAGGAAAAGTTTGTTTGTGTGTGTGTTGTCACAGAAGTCAGTAAGGGAACCTGGTAGAAATGGGTTTAGATGAAAATGTAAATGAGGGCAATTCATAAAAAGCAGAGGTGCATGAAGTATTGGCTCCATGCCTGTTTCATGGCCAAACCATGAAATAGGTTTGACCATCAGGGCAGTGCCTCAGATTTTTGTGCCCCCCTCCTTCTCCTTTCCCCCCACATTCCAATTCTCTCCCTCTTGTCACAGGTCATGATAAATATAGCTTGCCATAATGTCTGAACTAGACCAAAAATCTGTATCCTGAAACACCGGGGTAGCTTCGAATAACAGCATTTTTAAAAGAAAAAAACAGAAAGCAAAACAGAAATAAAGCAAGTAACAGAGCGAGGTCACATAGAAAGTCTCTGGTTCCTACTGCAAGAAGATGGAACTATGGGTGGTCTTAATAACTCACCTTTGCCACTGAAGGTTGCTTTTGGCCCTGTTCCTGTTAGATGTCTGAAGTTACCACAGGTGGTGAACAACAGGAAAACCTGTGATGTGCTGCAAGTTTCCTCCCCGACTGCTCTAGGGTTAGGAGGCAAGTGATATTTCTGTTCTTGCTAACAAATAACACCATAATGATTTTTCAAAACAGCTTTCAAACCACAGTAACATTTTTTACTTTGTGGAATATTTGACAACATTTGACCAGGGTAAATACAGTGGTACCTAAGGTTAAGTACTTAATTCGTTCCGGGGGTCCGTTCTTAACCTGAAACTGTTCTTAACCTGAAGCACCACTTTAGCTAATGGGGCCTCCCACTGCCGCCGCGCCACCGGAGCATGATTTCTGTTCTCATCCTGAAGCAAAGTTCTTAACCTGAGGTACTATTTCTGGGTTAGCAGAGTCTGTAACCTGAAGCGTATGTAATCTGAAGCGTATGTAACCTGAGGTACCACTGTAACAGGCAGTCAAGTGGCCACATTTAATTGACTCTTGTGCCAACCCTATACCCAGTTCCTACGTAAATCCTTTATTATCCTTGTCTAATAATCCTAGCATAACCACTGTCTATCCTACTGGGCTAGGAGAATGCACACAAATGGCCTGTGACAGGGAGAAGGTTAAGATCAAAGTCAAACACTGCAATCTAAGCAACATCTTGATAAAACCAGAGGAAGAAGTAATATGGTCTGTGTGCCTTTCTCTGTTACGTCTGGAGGTCGGCCAAGATTCCTATCTTCTATTAAGACATGATATAAGTTTTTTTAAAAAAATTATGCATGGCATGGAGAAAGTGGATAGAGAAAAGTTTTTCTCCCTCTCTCATAAGACTTGAACTTGTGGACATCCAACGAAGCTGAATGCTGGAAGATCCAGGACAGATAAAAGAAAGTACTTCTTCACATAGAGCATAGTTATACTACAGAACTCGTTCCCCCAGGGGACAGTGATGGCCACCAACTTGGATGGCTTCAAAAGAGGATCGGGCAAATTCATAGAGGCTAAAGCTATCAATGGCTTCTGGCCCTGATAGCTGTGCTCTGCTTCCATGGTCAGAGGCAGTAATGCTTCTGAGTGACAGTCTCTGGAAACAGCAGGAAGGGGAAGTGATCTTGTGCTTGGGTCTTGCTTGTGGGTTTCCCCTAGGCATCTGGCTGGCCACTTCAAGAACAGGATGCTGGCCTAGATTGTCCTTTGGCTGATCCAGCAGGCTCTTCTTATGTACTTAGGTTCCTGTACCTGCCACCATTATCTCTTCTTTATTTGATGCTGAACCACCCTGTGTTATTTACTGTAAGTAGAAGCTCTGTAGTAAATGGGGTGTCTGCCTGGTCTCTCCTGCCCTCGCTCGGCTGCCTGTTTCAGTGAGAGAGATACTGAAAGCCACTGTGTTTGTCCCCTGTTGCCAGTCACCTCAGTGACCTCATGCTGATACTGCCTTAAGTATCAGCAGAAGACAACCTGGCCATTGTGACTTCATGATGGTGATGATGATGATGCCTGAAGAAAAAAACACACTGATTCTTGTACCCACATCTTGCTCATCACTTTCATGAAGAAGGTGTTGTTTTGCATCTCAGAACAGATGAAGTCTCTTAACTGTCTTTCCTACTCTCCCATCCTTTGGCCTTTTCTCAGGGAGGCTCCATGGCATCCACCACTGGTTTTTTGGACCTCTGGCAGCTGCCCTGTAATATATGTTAGCTGCCACTATCTCTCTGTTACCTGCCATTCATTTCTCCAATGCAGGGCCAGAAGGCCACATTTCCTTTTGCCAAGCCAATGTGTGGAGAGGCAAGAAGAACAAAGAGGGTGCAGCAATGGATGTGATCCTTAACTTTGTTTCATGCTGGGGGGAAATTAGGAGAAGTGAGGTATTGACTGCTTCATGGCTCAAAGAGAGGTGCCAGTCACCATAGTTAGTTGAAGGAATCTTGAGACTCCCTGCTAGTCAACCACCAATACTGTTTATTTTATTTTTATTTTTTGCTAAGTGTAATACTTTTAAATTGACTGCATTTCTGAAATGAATAGTATATTCATTCTCTTTATCCAGAAGGACAAGCATGAGTAGAGACTCTTGCTATTGCTTTTACGAAGTACATAAATGTATATTTTTATATGCCCAGTGACTGTGACCAGTATGGGCCATGCAACCAGCAAGGAGCATGACACTGCCTATACATTACAGTATTTCTCATTTTGAGCATGTTCCAGTGAAAGTAAGCACCATTGATTTCAATGGAATGGGGTTAGAGGGCAATCATTGGAATGCAAAGGCCGTCTTCTACTCCCCACAGAAATGTACACCACCTACCGTGGAAATATAGAAAATATACATTTTAAGAAGTTTTGTAAAAGTTCTCTGAGGCTGGAGTTTCAAGTCATTTCATACAGAGTCTGAGCAGAATCTAAGTCAGTGGATGATGCGCAGGTAATAATTCATTTTTCTGCAGAGAAAATCAAATTTCATGTCCTTGCAAAATCTAGGCTTCTTTGAAATGTGACATCCACTTTTCATTTAGCAGATGATACAGATGCAACAGAACTGATGTGGCTGGAAGGATATTTTTGATGGTTGTGGTGTGTGGGGGGGGAGGGTTGCTTCCTGTGACACACCCAGTTGGCTACAAAAATTGGCAGAATTTGCCTGGGATGCTCAGTCTTGTTTAGCATGCTGGACAAGAGAGAATGACATGTTGTTTGCGGGATTATGATGTCCTCTAAACAGAAGGGAGATGGGAAAGACTTTTCTAGGGATAACGGATTGGTAATGAAACTTTTTTATTTATTTTTTAAAAAATCACTAGACACATAACTCCTTGTGAGTCTTGGCTTTGGATATAAGAGAAGAATGCTCATCTGCCTTGTCTGTCACAGAACTGAGGTGTGCTTAGCACACCCAGCCCAAGGAGGACAAATGGCTGGTAGTTTAGTTCTTTATTGACAATGCACACACTTAACAGTAGCTCCAAGGTGCACAGAATACACACGCACATGCTTCTGGCGAATAAGTAGTTGGCATCCTATCCCCCAGGCTTGTGCTCTGAGCTGGATTGTCAGAGCAACAGTGTGACCACCACCACCCTCCCAAAAAAAATCTACATCTTATGGCACGCACACAAGCAACCTGAGACTTTAACTACACA
Organism: Podarcis raffonei; assembly: GCF_027172205.1. Taxonomy (NCBI): domain Eukaryota; kingdom Metazoa; phylum Chordata; class Lepidosauria; order Squamata; family Lacertidae; genus Podarcis; species Podarcis raffonei. The sequence goes on from NC_070606.1 coordinate 29,536,332, forward strand.
GAAGTTGCCGTCGTGCCTGTCTCTTCAAGCCCCTCCTGGTCCTGGAGGACAGTGGAGAAGGGGACAAAGGGGATTCTACTGCCCCCCTTACAGGCACCATCTCTTCCTCTGCTCCTAGTCACTCTCTTCCCTTCCATCCAGCATTGGCTTCACCAGAGGAAAAACACCCCATAAATCGCATTCCCCTGCGTGGGTCAGCCTCTGGCCCCATGGCCTCTCTCACCCACTCCTTAGTGCCCTGCCAGTCCTTGACAAATAACATTCCCCTTTCGTCCATTTGTCCTTTGTTTTTGTTTTGTTTTTAAAAAATGTTCCCTTGCTGAGTGGCAAAGTGCAATGACAAGAGACTGTGAATTAGTTACCTAGAAGGACCAAGGGCTTAGGACACACACCATCCTGGCCAGTGTAGAATGAAAGAGGTAGAAGAGTATTTTTGTAAAATGGATGGGGTGGATTGGTTAACGTCTGAAATACCTAAAGAAATTAAGTCCCTTTTGCTTGGCCAAAGTCATGGGTTTCCCCAGTAAGTTGACCCAACATACTGAGTCCTTCTTGGAGTCCAGATACATTGCTGTGTATCATATATGCATGCATACTTAATTCAGTTGCAATCAATCAAGTGTCATGTTGTCTGTAGTTAATGGATATTTAGCTTCATTTTATGCAAAACAAAATAAACATTTTTACTATGGAGAAAAACCTGTTGTTGGAAACCACAGGAAAGGAGAGTGCTTTTTTGTTCTGGTCCTTTTGATGGGTTTCCCATAGGCATCTGATTGATCACTGTGAGAACAGGGTGATGGACTAGATGGGCCATTGGCCTGACCCTGAAGACTCTTTTTATGCATTTAAACATGAATAGGATTGTGCTGTAAATATGTTTCTTGTCCTTCTGTGTCCTTAATTCAAATAATAATTGAATCACTGGAGTGTGACTGTGCTTTTGTAGGTTTTGTTGCCAACCTATTGGCCAAGACAACATTGGCTCTTTCTAAGGAACATGCCAGTTGTCAGATTCAGACTGAGTTGGGAACAACTGGATTCTCATATATATACACAGAAAACCCATTAAACCAAAGTCACTCTGATGCCAGTCATTTTCTGTTTAACATTGTGTATGTGTTTTTAATATTTCAAAGCAGTAACGTTTGAAATTATTGCTTAGTTTTACATTTGCTAGGAATATCTAGGAAAATAGTTTGTATGAAAACAGAGTTGGAATTAACAAATGAATTGCCATAAAAGACATTTCCTGAGAGAGATTAATGCACGCACCAAGAGTCTAAACTTCCTTCATAGCCGAGCACTGCAATATATTTGTTAGTCATTTTTCATTGGTTCCATTTGACACTGTTAATGATTTCATTTCCTCTGGGAGGAGTTCTAGTTCCCAGTTGTTACATCTCATATTTATTGGGCTCTCAGTGAGGATTGTATTACCTTCAAACAATGCAAATAACTCATAATTCAGATTAGTCACTTTAAAAGAAAATGGAGAAGTGCAACATTAAAAGTTTGGTAATGGGCCTATTCCTGAGTTTGAAAAAGGACTCCTGACTCTTGGGACTATGGCACTAATGGGAACTGACTGGCAAATTAAATAATTTGGCAGGGTCTACTGTTACATGGAGAAATGCTCTTCTTTTAGTAACTCAACACTTTAAAGCAAAATAATGGTAATGTGTCATTGGGTGGTGGAGAGGGAAACATTTTTGAAAAGCTAATAACTTAGAGTGTTCCTGAAGCAAAAGAAAGCATTGTTTCAGTACCCAGACTGTGAATCAAAAAACATAATTGCTGAGTGGTAGAAACATCTGACCACATCTGATGTATTACTTTAAAGCCACCGCAAGGGAAAGGAGAGAGAAAGTCTGAGTGCCTCACGCTTCCTCCACCCCCACTTCTGGGTCTAGTTCAGATATGCTTGTTTCCTCCACCTATGTGGATATTTACCTGTAAGTGTGACTGATGGGGGGGGGGAGGAATAGAACTCCAGGTTCCTCTCTTGCTGCTTATGTGAAGTTACAGGGAACCAGCAGAGGGCCTTCTCAGCAGTGGGATCCTTCCTGTGGAACGCCCTCCCATCAAATACCAGGGAGATAAAAAAACTGCACACCTTTTAGAAGTTATCTGAAGGCAGCCCTGCGTAGCGAAGTATTCAATGTTTCATTTTTTAAATGATTTTGTATGTGCTGGAAGCCGCCCAGAGTGGCTGGGAGGGGAGTAATAGTAGTAGTAGTAGATTGGAACAGGTTACCAGAAATAATATTTTAGCATGTGTGTCTCTATATGTGTGTGAGTGAGAGGGGGGTGCACAATGTACACCAAAACCCACACAAGGCAATGTGGTGGGTCAGGGGAATATGTTACCCTCCCAGACCCTCCAAGTGTCCCTATTTTCCAGGGACATCCCTGATTTAGAGAAGCCATCCTGGTTTCTGATTTGATCCCAGAATGTCCCGCTTTCCCTTAGGATGTCCCTATTTTCATTGGAGGAATGTTGGAGGGTATGGAGTTATCCAACCCCCGAGCCATCTGAAGGCAATCCTGCATAGGGAAGTTTTTTAATGTTTAATGTTTTATTATGTTTTTATATATGTTGGAAGCTGCCCACAATGCTGGGGCAACTCAGTGAGATGTGTGGTGTATAAATAGTAAAGTTATCATTATGGAATGGGACGTCCCTATTTTCACTGGAGAAATGTTGGAGGGTATGTCCTCCATATTTGTGCTCCCAGCCCCTAGCCTAGCATGCCCAGTGGTCAGGAAGGATTGCAAGACCACCATTTCCATAGTAAGTGTATGTGTAAAGCAACCTTTAGTCTTCGTGCATGGATCAGGAGCACTGCCCAGTTTGATGTCTCTCGTTCACAACAAGGAAAGATTGAGGTCAAAGTATTAGAAGTATGATAGCTTTCTAAATAATTGCACACTGCTGCACATATTAGATCATGCTGTGCCAAGAATAGAGTCTCATGTGATTCTGAATAAGGAATGCCGTGCAGTAGAGTAATTTAACTATAAGCCACATCCTGGTAAGTGGACATATTTAAATGCCTATTAGAGAGGATCCTAAATAAATATCTTGCATAGGAAACATACCAGCCTCATTTCTTTTCCAATGCATGACAGGGATACAATAGAAAATTTGTTTACTGTAGCAATTTGTTAATCAATGTATTCATAAGACCATTAACTAACTAACTAACTATATCTATCTGAAAATACAAATTCTACTTCATATGATGGTTGTGTTTATTGAATTTCTGTATCAGGCACCCTCAGAAGAGAGTCAAGTGTGAAATTATTCTTCTGAATTTTGCCAATGGGTGGGTAATGATGACTAATGGAAGATGTAAAGCGAAGCATGATTTATTCATGCACTGTGTCTCAAAACTGAATTATCTTTCCTCCAGTTGTTTCCTCAGAAAATGCTAAGAATAAGGTAACTTTCACAACATCACACATTTAGCTAATTTCAATATGTGGGAGGGATTCGTGCCTCCTATGTGACCCTCTCCTAACAGAGGTTGTCCTTCAGGGCCACCAAGACAGATTTAATTCTGCACATGCTGAACCCACCCAGTCACACACACAGAGAGAGAGTGTGCTTGCACCTGCTTCTGTATTAGTGATCTAGTAGACTCCATTCACTTTTGGAGTGAAATAAAGCAGCTGTATTTGAGGAACTTCTCAAGGAGGAAACAAGGTAAGGCATGAGGACTGCATACCACCACCCCCAAGATGCAGAGAGGGGGGCAATAAGCTAATGTTCACCAAGGGCAGCAATACAACTTAACATGGCTCCAATTGGACAAACTGGAAGCTGCCCATCCAGTGGTAACTAGTGACCTGAGCCATAAAGGTAAAGGTACCCCTGCCCGTACGGGCCAGTCTTGACAGACTCTAGGGTTGTGCGCCCATCTCACTCAAGAGGCCGGGGGCCAGCGCTGTCCGGAGACACTTCCGGGTCACGTGGCCAGCGTGACATCGCTGCTCTGGTGAGCCAGAGCCGCACATGGAAACACCGTTTACCTTCCCGCTAGTAAGCAGTCCCTATTTATCTACTTGCACCCGGGAGTGCTTTCGAACTGCTAGGTTGGCAGGCACTGGGACCGAACAACGGGAGCGCACCCTGCCACGGGGATTCGAACCACTGACCTTTCGATCGGCAAGCCCTAGGCGCTGAGGCTTTTACCCACAGCGCCACCCGCGTCCCTGACCTGAGCCATAGTTTGTTCCTAATATATAACTAGTAGAAACAATAGCTTTAGTTTAACTGATGGTACTAATGATAGAAGACCACTTCGACTGGTTACTTCATCAAGCCACTTTCCTCAGTTTTCCCACAGTTATTTCAGGTAGCAGCTGTCTGCAATCAAAGCATTTGGCTAATGTTCTTATTTTTGAAATATTGCCGAACAGCTTAAAGACATCTATTTGTCAATATTAACAGGATGAAAGAAATGCAAACTGCCCCTATTATGCATAATATATGCAGACAGAATGCTAATAAATCCTGCAAATTGCAGGGGATATTGGGTATGATCCAGCCACAGCAAAGCCCATTTATTTCAGCAGTACAAAGTTGCAAATACATGCTTAAGGAAGGCTGCATTTCTGTCCATATGGGATTCCTGAATAAACATACATAGGACTGGGCTAAATGTCTCTCCCACTAGAATGGTGACTTTTAAAATGTTTACCATTTGGAAGGATCATTACCATTCTCTTTGGCTTTTTCCATTCTACATCCCAAGCTTCTCTAAAGTTTTATTTTTGGAATGGTTTTTAAGCAACATTTTCTTTTAAAGGTCTGTGAAAAAACATGGTGTGCTTTTTAGCAAATTAGAGCAGGCTAATGTGCCTGTAAAATACTAATGGCCTCCTAAAAACAACAACAACATACAGCTCTTTGGGATATGTCTGTCCAACCATACAAGTTTTCTATTGTTTTTGGTAGCAGTAAAGGTCATATTCTAAGAGAGTTGCTCTCCCCACTGCTTGAACCTGGCAGCTTATGATTTCAGCTAAAATAAAAGATGAGGCAGGGAAAGGAGGACAGCACCAAAACAGAAGAGAAGCAAAAGAAGAGGTGGGGCCTCAAAGCTTTGCTAAGATATTAGGGTCCTATCCAATGCTACTGTTCCACTAGCACACAGTAAAGCTAGCGCCAAATGTATTGCTCTTTTTTTCCTTTGGACCACATCAGTGAGGCCTAGAGGGGGTCTTGTTGCCTGGGAAGCCCAGGACCTCCATACACACTGCCTAGACTTGAGCCCTGGGGAGGTCACTTTGGTGCTGCAGTGGAAGACAGGAGTGCCTGGCGTGCTCTGGTCCATGGGGTCACGAAGAGTCGGACACGACTAAACGACTAAACAACAACAACAACAACAACAACAATGCAGCAGTTTTAATTTATTCCCGGAGGCACACTCCATTGTCTCTCGAGACAGATGAATGCCAACAACAGCAACAACAAATCTTATGAAGACTGACAGTTGCATCCAATGCCACGCACACCAAGTTCCACTTGTGCAACAGAACTTCCCCTTCCTCTGTTCTGGAGGCTCCTCCAACCCTCTGGAGCAGATTTTGAGGGTGTGAGAGGGGCTGCAGGGGAGAAGAGGAGGAGATACTTTCAGTCTGCAAGTGGATGTCTGCTGTGTGCTAGAAGGAACATGACGTGTGTCATTGCCCCCCTCCCCCGGGTACTACCACTCCCCTAATACCCAAAATACAGTTCTGGTAAAAATGTAAAGTGTTTTTCATTGATGTCAAAACTTTATTGCCTATTTTTGACAAGTGCTCCTGAAGAAGCTTGTTTTGAACCATAGCACCCTGGGCTTTTACAATAACTTTTTAAACCAAAACTAAGGGCCATTTCACACATTTTGCATGGCAGGGCTAGTCTGATACCTTGGTGCCTCTACCTGTACGGTGGACTTGTTTGTCAGTAGCAGGTAGTGGGGTGGGGTAGCAGCGCAACCTCTGATTGACTACATCGCTGCTGTATACTAGGATGGATAAAGGGAAGGGCGAGGTGGCAGCAAGCTCAGCACAGTGAGAATGTTCTTGCGACGCCAAGCCATCATTCCCACAAGTCTGTTTGCTCCATGCTGGCCTTACCCTTCCCTCCAAGTGTTTAGGAGCAACATGGGTGACTGGAGGTCAGGTGAGCATCACTGCTGTGCTCCACTGTTGCTTGTTTCCTTCATGTTTTGCATATTGATGAGCAAATTTAAATGTAGGTTCTAATCAAATACATGGAGCAGTTTGGCTGGTACACATGTAGCCAGCATCTTTAGAATGCTAAAATCCTGTTGATTGTGGTGTGGAAGGAGACATTTGTATGCATGGATTGAACCTGGCTCTACTCCTGCAGAGCCAATCAATAGAGTTTTAGATTTTTAAGAAGGGGCTGCTGAATTAGGGAGAGAAAGCTGCTCGTGCAACACCCAGTTGTATATCCCTCATTCAGCAAAGGCAGGGATGGGGATCCTATAGACCCTCTCGAGGTTTGTTGGGTTCCAGTTCCCACCAGCCTCAGCTAGCATAGCCAGTGATCAGCTAGGCAGGAGTTGAAGTCCCGTGACATCTGCAGGGCCACAAGTCCCCTATCCCTGACCTAGAGACATATATGCAAAAGTCTGCTTTCTCACACAGTTACCTGGGTGGAAATGTGCCAATAAGCTGAAACAAACTCAGGGCTACTTGTCCGACTCCACTTTTTGCCTGCCGGTGTTTCATTCTCCTATCCCTTCGGAGTAGTTGCAGTTCAGTGATTCTGTGGTTTTCTTCTTTCATTTTCATTTTCTTTTGCGCAGGAAAGTCAGGCACAGCAATTTATTAACAATATGTGATATTGACAAGAAAGCCAAATCATCCTCTAGGTGAGTGCTTGTGATTGATGTGTAACTTTAAAAATTGAATTTGGTATTGCAACTCACCCAGGTCAATTTGTTTAATTGTATTAGAAGATCATAAACCAGACAGACAGCAAACTGTTTTAGCTCTTGCAGTGTGGTGTGTGGCCATAACTTAAAAACGATAAGTGACTTATTGAGGTACATAATTGAATCCTGAGGAATCTCATGCATCATGCCCACTCCACTGCCACACAGTCTTCTAGTGATCTGTAATACCCGTTCTGTTGGATGGAATATGGTTCAGTGAGCTTGAAGATGAAGAAGAAATAAAAATAAAAGGTGCAGATGTAGACGAAAAAGAGAAAATTGGCTTAGATCTGCAGCTAGAGTTTGCACACACACACATACACCTGCTCTTTTTATCCTTTCAGATAAAATAGAATCTAAACAACATTATACGAGAGGAAAAGAAAAAGAGGATAAGTAATCTAAAGCTACAAGGTCCAATTCTAAATGTCTACCTCAGCTAAAATCTTAATTGATTTCTATTGGACCTTTGTCACCCAGAGCCTGTTAAGTCAAGAGTACTTGGATTTAGTCTTACTGAGAAATAATCTTTATCCAATGGAATAAGAAAGTGCAAGCAAACCTATTTATTCACTGTTGAATGAGCTACCCTTGTTCTTCTGCCTTCCTCCCCACTGTGGATTTTACTTTTAAGTATGGATTATACGTGCTGCTTGCTTGTACTGGATTCTCTGCTTTCATTTGAACCCTTGAATCTATCCTGTTGTATCATAGCCACACAGAAGTATGGAATTTGCTGGACCTATGCAAGGGAGAGGGTCCCTCCCTCCTCACCTTGCATGGAAGAGCTTTCCATGCAGAGACCCCTTTCCCACAGCACCCAAATGAGCAGTTTGGTGGGGAAGCAGAGAGCAAGGGGCGGGGATAGCCTGTGTAAATCCTCCACTCCCATATGTTCTTTGTGAACCCTCCTACTGTAACATAGGTGTCGTCTCCTAGGGGCCAAGGCAGTTTTGGCACCCCATTTTTTTTAGGGATTGGACCCCCTCACTATTCAGAGGAAGTCATGCAATGTCGTGCTGCCGCCGCCCTCCAAATCCTCTGGAAAAGCTGGCACCTCTGTACTGTAATATTGTGATATGATCACATTAGCTTTCAATGTCTCATTGGATAGAATAGCCCATGTCAGTAATATAGGAATGAGAAAGAAGGGCAACAATAGCACTGAACAGGATTTTTTTTTTTTTAATTTAATGCTAATAGTCTCACAGCTAGAGCATTTGGGGATGGGGACACTGCCTCCCCAGCTATTTCAGCTTGTTAATAATAATGGAAGACATTTCAGACTAACTGCAATATTACTTAGTTTTTCCTTCTCTTGATTCTGATGTGATTCTGTCTCAGGGGAGGGGGGAATCAGTGTTGACCAACTTCTGACCCAACCTCAAAAGGTGCAGACCCTCTGCCCACAAAACCTTCATTAGCAAATGGGGGGTGAAATGTTTGTTAAATGGTAGCAAACATTTTATGCAATATAATCAGAAGAGAAATGCTGTATCCATCCCAGAATGTGTTTGTATCGAGGATGTATGATTTGCACTGGTGTCTGGGTTCTTAAGGCTAAACAAATATTCAAGTTCACAGTACATAGCTATAGCTGTCTGAGTTTAGGTGATAAATACATAACATACTCTTGTAACACTGTATAGATAACATCATTTAACTGAACCCACAGAGCTTTATCTGCAGGTAATTGAAGTTATAATTACAATGGTGTAGTACTTTTATAGAGTGTAGCTGTCACCTAGGAAACCAGTGGCATACAGAATAAAAACATACCTATAAAATACACAACTGGTAGAAGTGAACATCTAAGCAGCAATTGTCCTCTAAATATAAAAAACCCAACTCTTCTGGTGCAAAAGGTTGCTTTCAAAACATTATTTCCAGAGAAAATGTTCCCATTAAATTTCTCTAGTAGCTTTTGAAATTGTTACTGACCACGTTTGTCTGTGTCTGGATTTCTACAGGCCTCCCGGCTCTTTCACGCGCTAGCCTTTTTCTTGATTTGTGTGTATTTTCACATATTTCCACGTTTCATGGCCTGACCTTTATAGAGATACTGGCACCTAAACGTGCGCAAAGAACAAGATGGTGAGTGTCAACTGCCCTCTGGCAACAAAATGCTATCCAGCCCTAGCACTGATCAGAGAACTAAGGTTTCTGGGAGTTTGTTCCAGCTGTAAGATCTCCAAGAAGGCCAGGCTATTGCAGACCCACCTCTTTCCTTCTGTGATGTCGTGCCTGTTTCCTGTGCATCTTCTTTCCTTGCATCGTCTTCTTCAGAACTGTGGTATGGCCAGTCAGAAGGTCCATTCAGTTTCACTGATGCTTCCTGGACCCTCCTGCTGTACTATAGAAATGCGGGACAAGTCACCTGCACAGCACTGGCAGGGATGGAATGGCAAGAGTCACAGATTTTTTTTTGTGTGTGTGACTTTCTTTGGGCTTATTGGTAGCTTTCTCAGGACTATGTAATAAAACATTTAGTCTTCTCCCCATTTCTGTGTTCATTGTGTTCCAAATCTAAAGAGAACCTCTGCCCTTGGTAGAACACAGGGGTGGGGTAGCTTTTTATGTCTGAGGCTACATTGCCTTCAGGGTCCTGATGAACTCTCTGGAAGATGCATGCCGAAGGTAGGTGTAGCCAAAGCAAAAAGTTGGTGTGGCCAAAGCAAGAAAGTGCTTGGAAATCAATTTGTAATGAATGACAGGCTTTCCCCCTCTTGTAGTTTAGAAGGCAATCTAAATTAACTTGGAAGACCCTCCTCGTTAACTTGCAACCCCCTGCCTCCATTTAAATGACCCTGAGAGGCACTTTTATGTATATTTTTTATGTAATATCTACATTTATGTTCTCAGATATCTCTTTATATAATTTGCTCTTTATATTGATAATGCACATCTAGTGTTCTGGAGAGGGTTACAGAGAATGTAGGGAAAGTTGTGTAGGGGAAGAAAAGAGAAGCACTGGTTGCTTACACAACCATTTGTTAAAAACTATATAAATAAATGGCAACAATTTAATTCTATTTGACACTGAATTTGAGTTTCAGATAATGAAATTGCATTAAAATTTGAATGCCAACGTTTTGAAATTTTGCCTAACCTTGTTCAACTCTAATTACTAGTAAGGTTACATTTGTAATGCAATTATGTTGTGAATTGTTAATGTAGCCTGAGAACTATATCTTGCTTCTCTTCCTTGGTGGGAGGGTGGACCTTTAAACATTCTAGCCCTGTGAAGATTGTTTTTAGAGTTTTGACCTTGGCTAAATGTAATGCATGATTTTGTCATTCAACATTAGCAGATAAGCTTTCAAGTATAACTCAGATACAAAGGCTAATATATTTTTAAATATACTTGGTTTGCTCAGTAATAGAAATGATTAATAATGTAATATTAGGAGAGCTAGATTCATCAATCATAATGAACACAGAATTTGGCAGTAGATATAAAATGTTTTACAAGTGCTTAGAATGGATAGACTTGCAATGGCATGATAATAAAATGGTATGATAAGAATGTGAATCATTAACAGTTCTAGTGGTATAGTTCCCCATATGTAGAAGTAAAAAAAAAAGTTTGCTGGAAATGAGATGAAAAAATGATTAAAATGAAAAATGTAACTGCATTTATCTTCTGCAACATTGGATTTGCTGTGTGGAAACATATGTAAACTCCTGTGAGATGGAACGAGAGCAAGATTAACCAGAGCCAAAAAACAGCTGGCAGATGAAAAAGCTAAAAAGGAAATGAGAATATGTTGTCAAGATGAAGAGGCAAAGAGCAATGGAGAAGATGGTGAGTGATTCTTGATTAAAAGGCAGATGGATTCTGAAATAAGCAGTACCAGAAGAGCCAAAAAAGACTAGATGGCTGGATGCCGTGTATGGATGTTTTATGGAGAATTTGGGGGCAGGGGTGTCCCATGTTATGCTGGGATCAAGAAATTGTGGTGACCAGAGAAGAGAATCATGGTCACATTTCTGCAACCCTGATTATGCTGTATAAATATATTCCTGTTTTAAAGTTGTTTTGTTTGATATTACTGCCAAGAAAACATTGAATATGTCTTAGATAAATTGTGCAGATATAAATAACATGGAACATTGTGGAGGTACGAAAAGCTTGGAACCATTTGAATTGTGTGCATAGATGGGTAGTGCTGTGAGACTCTATTTTCTTTAAGAGCTGTCCACCTATATTCAGCTGGGTTTGCTGCTGAGTGTAGGATCAGAAGAAAACATGCCATATTATATATGGAGAGAGAGAGAGTTTATAACATGTAAATAACAATGCTTTGCATTTATATAACTGCATTAGGGGTGGCTCCTCTTTCATTTTTGACTAAACCATGGTTAAATATGAACCCTGAAAACTGTGGTTTAGTTTTTAAAAATGGCAATGGAAGCTTTCACTACCCCCACCCAATGGAAAGTAGAAGGGGGAACACATGAGGCTTCCCACAGCTCATGTATGAACCTGTGGCCCTCCAGATACTCTTGAACTCTAACTTCGATTAGCTCCAGCCAGCATGCCCAGTGATCGGGGATGATGGGATCTGTAGTCCAACAACATTTCTGGAGGGCACCAGGTTGGGGAGGCTAAACTAACCCTTGGTCTAAACTAATCCTTAGAATGTGACAGCTGCACTCTATAAAAGCACTACACCATTGTTGCAATTTTGCAAAAGGAGGTCAAGATAATAACTTGTTGAGTTAATAACAGAGGTAAGATTTGAACTGTGGACTTCACGGTCTGCAGCTCAGTCTCTTAGACACTATTTTGTATGAGCTATCAGGAAATAGGGATGGCTGAACCTGGACTAAAAGGACTGTTTACTTAGCAAAGCAAAAATGAATGCTATCTTTGAGAATATTAATGCATCTGGGTAGATGAAGATGCCCTGCTGTTGAAGGATGGTTTAAAAATAGACTCCGTGTTAGCTTTTGCTGTGGAGTGGGTATCAAAATATTCTAAGTGCAATTTCTAAGTGTCAGCCTACAAATGAACAAATGTTAGAAATGTTTTTGTACCTCATAGTGTATCCACAGGAATAAACATATTTGGAATCACACAGAGTTACAGCTGCTGCTATATTCAGTCACTAGTCAAAGCAAAGACTAAGTGACCTAATACTGACACAGAGAGATAAATGCCATGGTAAGATACAAACAGTGAAAATTCCATTGAAGGTTTGCCTCACTGAAAAGAAAGTCAGCAAATTGACTACATCAACCTGACACACATCAACCTGACACATATCAAAAGGATACTTGCCCCAAAGTGACACTCCTTGATTTCCTACATCACAAAGGGTTGTCAACAAGAGATACTATATTTCAAAGAAGCAACTGATTCATCACACACTGTCAATACAGTTTCTACAGAAAAACACACACCTTTATTTGTCTGTTTTTCAAACTTTTCGCTATGGGTAATTTTGACATCATGGTTACTTATTTGACTCTTCTGTCAAAATCAGAGGTAGACATTTCAAAATGCTTATTTGTTAATAGTAGAATTGTACACAACAGTGTTTTGCTCAGTGCTTTGTTCTTTTAAAATTATTCTCCGACATGGTGTGCCCTAGTCATTCTTGGCTCGTTGAATGATATGCCATCTGGATGATCATGGCTAATCTGCCTGATATCTTGGCAATAGAAGACTCTAACCCAGTTCAGTAGGTTGGAATACACTATGTCTTGGAATACAGTATATGGTGACTGTGATGGGAAAAATGCAGAACAAATTTGGGGCATGTCTGAATGCACTGGCATATTACATATGCACATTGTGACATGTATCTCACCACATACTGTTTCTAACCACTATGTGTTCCTTTTCTAGGATTTGGTGATATCACTGTGCATATGTAATGTGCATTCACAATCATGGTCATGGTGTGGAAAAATTAATGGTATTATGATGACATCACATCAGTGATTATCACTTCAGTATTTTGCCGCTGTCCATGCTTTCTCCTGATTCATAAGTTACTGGAATATCATGGGAGTCCACACATCTGCTTGCCAGTTTAGGGGATTTTTGCATCTGGAATCTGTGCCCCCCTTCATAAATGACACAGGGTCAAATCTATGCAGTAGCTGGACAGAAGATTATCTTACATATATTGTGGTGATATAAGTACAGTACAACAAGTAGCAGTAATGTGTGCCAAGTACTGTTCTCAAACTTTATGGGACTCTTCCTCATTTTGAGGCATTCCTTTAAGACCCTTCTGTCCTCTGATCTCATCAGTAAGTATTTTTAAGGCATGGAAACCAGAAAGAGTCAGTAGCCAAGATACACAGTATGTGCATTTATCTTTTGGAGTTATTCCAGACTTGAGGGTATCATTTCCTGTTCTTTTTCTGTATACCGGAAATGGCATCACTGTGAGATATTGTCCTGTCATCTCAGGACTTTGCCTTCAGTACAGTCTGTACACCAGGAAAAGACTCTGTTTTGGTTGCAGCTGGATGTTCCTGGTGTGTGAGTGAAGTTAACCAAACCTGATATAAACAGAATCAATTTGGGGGAAATACTGATCTAGCCTTTTTGTCCTCTTTCTCTTTCTGAGAGACTGTTAAGATACCAGCCATCCTAATACAACATTTTTGGCAAGTGTGCTGCAAATCAAGCCTACGGTATGAGTAGGGGTGTATTCTGGTTCCTCGTATCAGTTTAGGTGACAATTTGCCAGACTCATCATCCATTCCTGTTTCGTTGCAGATCTCACTTCACTACTTTTAATTAGTCCTGATCTGGTCCTTTATGTTTTTGAAAAATAGCATCATTGTTTTTGTTTTTTTCTAATGATTGCAGATGAGCTGAAAAATCGATGTGCCAGTAATTGCCCACTGAAGGATGCATTTGCCTCAGGGTTATTGTCTGTTCAAGTGAAGGAGGAGGTCACACACACACACACACACACACACACACAACCACAGTTGCTGTCGCTTGTCCTTTTTTCTTTTCCACTAGCTAGCATATTAACAACATATATTGCCCAGCAAATGTATTTCCTATTTCATCGATTATTTCTTTGGATTTAGCAAAGCAAAATATCTCCTCCCCAATCCCTGGTACAGAGACTCCAGACTCCTAAAGTATTCTGAGGTAAGCTGTGGTAAGCTGTGTAAGATGTAGTTCAAGCTACATCTGTTTAAAAGGTATTGATTTGAATAGGGTCATGGGAAGTTTACAAAGTGAAAAACATTTGCAAACGCAGTTTTGTGTGTGTGCTTGTATTTGTTTGGTTCAGTATACTCCATTCACTGCTTTGCAAAGCGCAACTGGTGGTCGCCTGCTCGTCAAGCCAAGGGGAGAGGAGACATTGTTTTATATGTTCTGTGTCATCCTCCCTCCCCACAGAGGAGAAAATGAAGTGGTGCACTGTGTATCTGCAAGACAAAACTATGCAAGGGGCAAATCAAATCAAGGGGTTGTTGTGGGAGGGGGATGTAGTCTAATAGTGCTGATACCTCCATGTCACACAGGTATGGGCATGGCTTGCAACTTACAGTGGATGCACTGAATTCATTGCAGTCAGTTCCCTGTTGTTCTGATCAGAAAGAGTGACTGCCACTGAAAGTGGAGGCTCCATTGGAGGCAGTGTTCTTTTTTTTAAGTAGTACTTCTGGAACTGTAATGAATTGCAGAGGGGAGTGGCTTTTGCTAATAGGTAGGAATTTGAGAGGCGGTGGAGAAATTAACATTAGCAGACCTTATATAAAAATGATTGTGGATGGAGGAGAGTCTCTCCCTGAAAGGGAAATCAAACTGATTTGGAGGAGAAACTGCTGGAAAGTGGGAGTGGGGTAGAGGTACTGGCAAGGGCAGGATAGGCTGTTTATGATTTCCCGAACCCACCAAATAAATAAACCACTTTCTTATATCTTGAATGGGACACATTTCAGGGCAGTGTGGTTTATGATTCCCACTCACCCACCTAACCCACCTCCAAAACCCCAATTCACTTAATTCAAGGCATAGCTTGCAGGGTATGCTTATGACTACCTACCCAACCTACCCAAAGAATCACGCTTTGCACAAAGAACCAAAAAAATGCAGTTTGTATTTTTACATTGATTCATAATGGTAAGTTATAAGCATTGAAGAATATACTGTGCATCAGACTTTTAATGCTAACAAAATAAAGAAAGGTTAAGAATAAAAGAAATACAACAAAAACCATATTAGAATACATGTTGTCACATTCAGAAAATCCTTAAATATATGTCTGGTATTGGAAAAGTCCACAAAAAGTCACTGCAAGCCACATGGCTTCACAGAGACATCAAGCAAGCATATGGTGGGCTAGTTTGGTGCTCAGTCTGCTTATAGTGTATTTCTCTACCTTCTCTAATGAGAGAGCGCCACTCAGGCCCCATTTCTGCTGTACCTTTAAAGCAGTATCATACCACTTAACAGTCATGACTCCCCCCCAAAAAATTAATATCCTGGAAAATGTAAGTTGCTAAGGGTGCTGAGGGTAGTTAGGACACCCATATTCCCCTCACAGAGCTACTGTTCTCAGAGTTCCTTAAGAAGACGGATTGACTGTTATACCACTTAGAGAACTCTCAGCTTTCAGCATCCCTTAAGTTCCCAAGCTTCTTTGGGAGAAACCATGTCACTTCAAAGTGGCTTGATACTGCTTTAAATGCATAGTGCAGATGGAGCCTTAGTGTGCAATGTGGTACATTTGCATCCTCTCTCCCCTGACCATTTATCTCTGGTCTGTGGAGCAAGCACAAGGCAAGAAGATAACACAAGAATACAAGCATAATTCTGTGTTACAACAATACTGGCCAATATCCTGCCCCTGCCCAGATGTGTTGCAGTGCACACAACTTGTACCATGGACTGTCCATCTGGGCCTCCTCAATTGCCTTGGTTTTATTTGCTTCCCAGAAACATCAAAAGCAATTGTCCATCCTCTGTTTCCCAGCTCTTCTTATTACAGTTGACCTCAGACAAGTGTCAATGTATTAACACATGACACACACATCACAGTTGTGTGGAATCAATACAAATAAAAATGCTACTTCAGATAAAAATAACTTTCCAGACAGCCCAATGGACCATCCTTATTGTACTGATAGAACAAGGATAAAACACTAAATTATATGTTTGTATAGACTGTTGACATCTGAAATTGATTACCACCTGACATTTTAAACCTAATTCTGTTATTTTTATAAAAGCCTTTTTGTCCAAGTAAGTTGTGTACAAATTGTTCTCCTAACTAGATGGGACATCTTAAGCATCACAAATCTATCCCTCTGCTTTAACAAGACACAATATAGATCACACGTCTGGGGTACTAAATATAAGTAGGGGATGAATGAAGTACATTCAAGTGATTTGGACTTTGTTGCATTTTTTAAGCAGTAAAACGTCTTTAATGTGAGTCAATCAATATTTGTCTGGTGAAATCAGAAAAGAATTCACTTGAGCCACATGTTCTCATTAAATAGAATGGCAATGTTCAGTTAGGGGGGAAATGTTGCACATTAATAGATCACTTTAGAAAAAGTGTATCTAAGAGAATGTGGTGAAGTGGCAGATGCAGATGCAATAGGGGCTCATGTACCTAGGAGGAACTACTATATTCCTGCTTTCTGCTACTTCTGTATGACAAAAGAGCTCTGCTAGATCAGACAAAGATGCTTCTCGGCCAGCATCTTGTTCTCACAGTGGCCAACCAGATGCCTGTGGGAATCCTGCAAGCAGGACACAAGTGCAATTGCACTCTCCCCACTTGTGCTCCCTAGCAACTGGTACTTAGAGGCACACTGCCTCGGATACTGGAGTACACGGTACACAGCCATCATGACTAGTGTCGTTGCTAGCCTTGGTTTCAATGCATTTGTTAAAACTAAGAACCTTCTGTCAAAAGGCCTTCAATCTCCTCGAAGTTGCTGGGGCTTTTGGGGGGTGGGGGGATATTTTGGCATATTGCTGTTTGTGGGTGTGGTTTGGGAGACTTCTGTTGCCTGCCATTTCTCTCTGACTGCTGCAAGCTGTCACTCTGCAAGCTCAGAAAAGAGCTATGGCAGATAGAGACACTGGCACTGAGTCAACTGACCGCCGGTGACAATTAGCCACAGACAAACTTTCATCACAACAGGCAGGTTCTCCATAGCTCTGGAAGACCCATAGTTCATCTTCTAATCTCCTATATTCCCACAACATTAGAATTACATAGTACCCTGCATTCAACGAATAAACAAATAAATAAAACCATGAAACAGATATCCCCATGTGCATGCTCACAACCATTCCTCCCCCAGCCTGGGGGAGAGAGAAGTCTCCACTGACTTGCATAGGGGAAGCAGGGGTGGAAAAATAGGATAAATCCACAGGAAAGACAGGGGCAGCTCCCAGTAAAGACCTTTTACCCCAAAGGTCACTGATGGAGACGTGAGCTTCAGCATCTCCCCACATGTATGTATGAGAATGCAGTGGAGATTTCTCTGTTGACTTGCATCGAGGGGAAAGCTCAGATCCACACAAAAGCAACACAGTTCTCAAACCCTTCCCCAAATACTGTGATCGGAGAAATAATTTACTGTGATTACAAGGTAGAGCTGCCCATCAAAACAGAAATCCCCCCCCCAACTTTTGCATACACAACCCTCTCAAGTTCAGAGAGTTTCCCAGTCAGCCTGGTATCATTTCTCACCACAGGGTTGAGATGGGGCAGGGGAGGCGAGTAATGCAATTTTTTACCACTTCTCTCACAAATCTGCTAGGAAGTTGAAGGGGTACTGATCCAACCTGAAATGCCTTGCTAATGATACGCTTGAACTTGGAAATGTGAGAATCTTTCCTGAATCACCCTGATTTGCCTCACAATTCAGGGTACTCTGGTAACCAATGCACAGCCCTAGCGATGACACATTGTGAAATTTCCCACTAGCCTCAGGGAGGCAAACTGCATAAAATTTCTTATGCAGGTTCACATTAGAACTTCAGTAGAAGTCTGAACCACTATCAGACGAAGTTCACTTACGACTGACTCGCTCTCTCCAACAGGGCTCTAACTTAGATATTTTAAACTCTTGCCACATCTCAGTTAATAAGTAGAAGCTGACTTCTAAGTTTTATTACTAACTTTTGTTGTTGTCGAATGGGATGGGGGGGAAGAAGGATAAGGGATTTTTGTGACCTTAGTTCTCTACCTGAAATAAATAAACCTCATCATATCTTGCTTAATGTTTCTCATGAAGAAAAACAGGTCATAAATAGCATTGGCAATGTAAATGCATTGACTTTTTTAAAGAGATGAATTTGACATTAACATGAGGCAATCAAAAGATGAAGCGTATGGGAATACTCATAATGGCTTATGAATAAGGAAAGGTGTCTGCATGTGTATGTGCTTCCCAGACCATTTGGAAATATCTAAAACAGATATTTTTACATCTGCAACAGGCAGATATAAATTATCTCAGTGATGCTTAAAAAACAACAACTTGCCTTTATCCAGTCAGCTTTCATGGTGTGCCCATTGAAGCTTGCTTTCTTTCTTTCTTTCTTTCTTTCTTTCTTTCTTTCTTTCTTTCTTTCTTTAAACTTTTTGTTTTTAGAGATACCTTCAGCGCCACCAATGGGAATAGTTGTGATACACATCAAGAAACTCTTTTCTTGTCTCAGGGCCAAACTAGATATTCCATTGATTGAATGAATAGAGTTAATGTGCATAAAAACACAAGGAGAACCTGCTGGATTGTGTCAATGGCCCATCTAGTCTGGCATCCTGTTCTCACAGAGCCCATCCAAATGCCTATGGAAAACCCACAAGCAGGACTTGAGCACAAGAACACTCTCCCCTCCTGTGGTTTCTAGCAATTGGTATTCAGAAACATTACTGTCTCTGACTGTGGGGGCAAAATATAACCATTATAACTAATAGCCATTGATAGTATTATCCTCCACAAATCTATCCAGTCCTCTTTTAATATTGCCCAAGTTGGTGGCCATCACTGCCTCCCCTGGGAAAGAGTTCCATAGTTTAACTATTTGCTGCAAGTTTTTGCTTTGTGAATTGCAGCTGTGGGGAAGCTTGAGTGGCCTTGGAATGTTCAGCGGGCAGTAAAGGGAAGTTTAACTATTTCACTCCCTTTTACTTTCTTAACAAACAAAAAAAGTGCCGCTGCTATTTGCATTTTGAAGGAAAGGTTGCAAGGGCCCCCCTCAGCTGCTATTTACTTAATAAAAACACCAAGTTTGAACCTTAGGCATAGCATGGGACACTTGCAGGAATTGCGACATTAATAAGAAGTTTAAGGTGGTTACTGTATTTCATTGCCATACATCACCACCTTGAGCTCTTTTAACAAACAGTGCTAAAACACAGTGGATTGCGTCCAATGCTGCACAAATGGAGTTCCCCTTTTTTCTTCCTCTTTTCTCCCATTGCCCCTGCCCCAGATCTGCTCTTGAGGGTACACCCAACCCTTTGGAGCAGATTTTGAGGAAGGCAGGGGGTTTGCAGGAGAGAGAGGATGAGGAATAGCTAGGCTAGCCTCCTGATGAGGTGAGTGATGAGCCTGAGTGATGAGCCATTTAGGGGGATATGGGAGATTGGTGCAAGATGGCAAATGGGATAAAGCTAAAGTAGAGAGTTGGAAGTATGTTTAGCATGTAGTTACAGTGTTTTTTTATTGCATGTGAGACAATTCCAGAAAATCAGATACAACAGTGATGTTCATCATTCTGGTCTCTACACCTCTGACTCTTTATTTTTTGTGGTCTCTAAAACTGGGAAGCCCAGGAGTCTGTCTTCTGGTACATCTTTTAAGCAAGCTGCTCAAAATCATCATTGGACTTCCTTCTGCTGAGCTTGTCATAATTCCTAAAGCACCTGATGAGCTGAATGGAAAATAGTTTAATAAGGTAAAAGGTAAAGGACTCCTGGACAGTTAAGTCCAGTCAAGGGCAACTATGGGATTGCAGCGCTCATCTCACTTTCAGGCCAAGGGAGCCAACGTTTGTCCACAGACAGCTTTCTGGGTCCAGCATGACTAAACCACTTCTGGCGCAATGGATTATTAGTCCCCAAGCTGGGATTTCAAGCAGGTCCCTGTGGGGCTTTCCGGCTGCTCCCTGTCAAAAAAGCTCAACAACTACCTTGGGTGGGTGCTCAGCAAGTTCCACCACCTTTTTTTCTAGGGGGAGAAAGCCCTGGATCCCTGCACTAATTTCTCAGTTGTGACATGCTGTGCAAAACAGATTTGCTATCAAACAATTCCTTAACATTCTATTTCCTTGGGGAGGAAAGTGTGTTTTCTACAGAATATGTAGGATTTTTTGACGAGGCCATATAAAGTGCCGTTTGGGGCCTGAAGGAATCTAGCACTAGACTCATTCAATAGATGTCTCTGTCATGAAGGAAATATGTACAATTGCCTCCACCCAGCCAACATAATGCAATCTAATTACAGTGGGAGATAATTTGGTGCCATTCTCTACATCATTTGGCAACTAAAGCAGTCCAGAATGTACGTTCAGTAAATTTGAACAGTCAAAATTATTAAGCGGCCAGGCGTCTTCCTCTGCTACAATAAGATTGCTATAAAGGAAGCAGAACCTCTGAGAGGGAAATGTCCCTGCTCCACATAGTACTACAGAAAGTTTAGCAAGTCTCGATTTTGAAATTTTCTACCTCCAGGCGACGGCATTTTCTGCAATGATTTGCAAAGGAATTCTTTGAGCATCTGCCACAGAACCCCTTTGTGCTTCAGAAGATTTTGAGTCATCGCCAATCAGTTCACATGAAGCACTAGCCAGGCATGTGAGGGTCATTGCAGGGTAAGGAGATCAGTAGTACTGGGCAAGCTTATCTTTGGTTTGTTTGCCATTATTGATCTTCTCATTGGGGGCCTCCAGCATTCCTTGGAAACATGTTCATTTGATAGGATGAAACAGGGTTGTCTTATGTTGTTCACATGGCTGGAAATTGAGCTGGGATAGCTCAGTCGGTAGAGCATGAGACTCTTGATCTCAGGGTTGTGCCCCACATTAGGTGAAAGATTCCTGCATTGCAGGGGGTTGGACTAGATGACCCTTGTGGTCCCTTCCAACTCTACAATTCTATGGTTCTTTTAAAAACAATGCTACAGCAATTTGGCTTCGGTGTAGTCCTTCCAGGAAGATTTGTTGAGGGAGGAGATTTTAAAACCTAGATAATATTGTCATGAAAAGAAGTATGTGTTTAATTTTATATTTCCCTCCCTCTCTCTTCTGGAGAAAACTGTCAGTTTGTGTGTGTGCGTGTGTTAGAATTATCCTTGTGTTAAACTCCAGATAGAACCCTACTGATTGGAATCAGTTAACAGAGGCATTGGCTTGCGCCTTTTTGAAGCTGATTGAATTCTCATTAGAACCTCCCTGGGCCAAAGAGAGAGAGAGAGAAAAGTTACGTTTCATGTGTTAGGGAGGTTTTTAACAGAGGTAAATGAAAGGCACCCATTTTGTATCGCAGCTGCTAGAAGCACGTCTCTAATTAGGGAGGCTGCTTCTGAGTGCTCTGTTTTAGAAGAAAGAATCACTTGATCTATCATAGTATTTTTCCATTTGCACAATCTCTTCAGTGCTGCCAATTTGTAAATGTACACACACATCAGAATACAGAGGAGCCCTGCTGGATCAGTCCAGTGGCTTGTCTAATACAGCATCCTGTTCTCACAGCGGCCAACCAGATACCTGTGGGAAGCCCAAAAGCAAGACCTGAGCACAGCCACACTCTCCCAGCTTGTGATTTCAGAAGCACTTAGTTCTTCCTACAGTAAGAATTACCTTCATGTGACTTTACTGTGGCATAATAGCTTTTCCATATAGGTGGAGCTTTCAGGGACAGCAGAAACTTGAAATTTTCAAATGTTTAATAATAATACAGCATTGCAATAATGTAGCAGTTTAGAGTAATCCTTACAATCGATCTCTTCAAGGGTCCTTGCAATTGCTTCCTTCCCCCTGCTTCCTTCCTGGTCTCCTATTGGTTAGGTGATAATTCCATTGCAGAAAACAAATCAAGGAATTATAAAATCTGGTTTGGAGGCTAAAATATTTTGCTTCAGTGAGCCCTTGGTTTCTAATATTCAGAAGATACAAGTGTGTAAATTTGGCTCATTTTGCACCTTCTGTCTTTTACCACATTAACCTTGCAATCCTATGCACACTTACCCAGAGAGCAAGCCCCATTGGACATAGTACTTACTTCTCTGAAGATATGCACAGCAGGCTATAAATCAGGGGTGAGCTCTTGCTAGTATCATCTTATCACAATGAATGACTTTCAGGAATGTTTGTGCATTTTAAATGGATTTAATTCTGTATTATAACTTTTTTTGTTGAAACAGAAAGCCTGTGTAGTCACCACGACTCCTTTTATAGACATCAGTTCAATATTTGTGTGGTAAAATCTTGGCAATATTTTTGTATTCATTAGTTAAATGCAGGTTGTACAATAAAGGAAACTGGCGCAATCATCAGTACTATGGCTAAGTAAGAAAATGGCCTCTGTTGCTTCTGAGTTAATCAGAATGAAAACATTATACTACCTAACATTACATCCCCAGCTGGTTTGTATACGTCTAAAATCTTCTATTTGCAGCAAGCCTGCGAACACAGGTGAGTGGCGGAAGATGCGATTGCACTGACAGATGCTGCTTCCCAGTTTTGGTTGGCAAAAGCAGAGTGTCTGGAAAAATGGCCTTCCACACTCATGCAAATTGCTGCCAGGAAGCAAGTGTCTGTCAACATGGTCGTTGACAGCTCATACATTGCTACCTCCACATTTTTGGATCCACAGGATTGCACCACATAGAAGATTTTAAGATGTATGAACTTTTCCTCCATTAGCGTGTTAGTCAAATGGTCTCATAAGTCTAAGCGATGAAATCACATTCTCTCTACTAGATAAACTACATTTCAAACTCCTACTGGGAAAACTTTCAAGCTTTTGTTTTGACGGCAGTAGCTTAAGTGCTGGTTTCTACTGCCTTCTTATATAAAAGTCAACCATGAAAACCTGGTAACAGATAGAAGGATCCAATTATATGTGTGACATGATAACTCAATGTTTGATGTTCACAGAGTTTTTCTAACCCTTTGTCTCCTTGCTGCAACACCGTGGATGTCCACCAGGGAACAAAGGGATAGGGTCCCCCTTTCCAACAATGCCCCCTTCACCACCAGATGACCCATAACCTCTAGATCTCCAGCTTTCTTTTTTTTTTAAAAAAAGGATGTGTTTCTAAAATTTGTAGACATTGAGAAGTGAAATGTACAGGCAATATTTAATTTTTTGGGGTGTCTGCTCCCCCTTTCAATGTTTTATTTTGCTCCCCGCTCTCAGAAAAAAAATCCTGTGGATACTCACATGCAACACCAATCTGAACCCCTCCTTGTCAAGCTATTGTTAGCCACGGAAGGGGAAATGAGAGTTTAGGAAGCCTAGCCTAAGTATTGAGAAATCAAAGTTTCTTTCTGCTGTTACTCTTAATATGTCACGGGTGCCTTTTGAGCCAGTGTGCTCTTCATTAGGGGATATTATTTCCATTAAAACAATTTTAATATTTGCTTACTGGATGTTTTACAGTCTTTTTATCTTTTTATCAACCTTTTCAGTTGAGGTTATCTGATCCTAGTCTTTCTGCAACAATAACAAGCCATGGCATGTATTTAAAAAACAAATTCAAGTAATTTGTCACTGACTCAGTGACCCAGTATCCCATGATTGTAGAGGTTAAACTGCCTCATTGCACTCCTTTTGATCTTAGAGTGTATAGTAACTTTTTTTTTTTTCTTTTTTGGAGATCCACAGAGGCAGTGATGATGTATGTTCCAACATCTGATGTTGGATGCTATTTTACTGTTAGCAGTTAGAACAGTGTTCATGATCAAGGTTATATAACACGTTCAATGATAGCTAAAAAGAAAACAAACAAACAAGTAAATAAAGAAAAACTTCTCAAGGACAACAGTTGTATTTCATCAAGGTTATAAAATACATAGAAGGACGCAAAACAGGTCTACCATTTTATACATTACCTTTTTTTGTTTTTAAGTTAGAGTTTGCTGTTTTATTGTGAGACACCACAATTGCACAAATAAATTTTTCCAGAGATGCACAGTTCAGTGATGCTAAGATAACCAAAACCTCTTTAATTAGATTATTACTAATAATTATTGTTTATTAAATGTATATATCCATAGATCTCAGGGCAGTTCATTACATAAAATTACAATATAAAAACCACAAAATATATAATAAAAATGAGAACAAAACAAAACAAAAATCCCCCCTCCCACAACACAACAGAATGGCATCAGAAGTCAATCAACCAAAGGTCTGATTGAAGAGGAACCTTTTTGCCTAGTACCTAAAGGTGTATAATGAAGGTGCCAGCCAAACCGCCCTGGGAGAGCTTCATTAACTGCCCCTGCGGCCAGATTTGCTTCCCTTTTATGCTTTGCATGTTGATTGCAGCTTCTGGGCTTGATGAGGCATCTCATCTCCTCCCCAAGCTAGGGAGCCCCACCTGGGCTGTTGAGTCCTGGCCTCCTTAGCCTCTGTGATATTTGTGACAAATATGTACACTGAGTGACAAAGCAGGGTGCAGATAAATTGGTCAGGCCTAATTGTTTATGTGTTAGGAAACGTCACAGTGACCTAAAGATCAAATGAGCAATCACGATGCCATTATAGAATGGTATGTGCTCCTATTGGGGTCTACTTAACAAGCGTCCTTAACAAGACATACAGTTGAATATATATGCGAGGGATGAAGAAATTGTTGTCCTCCAAATGTTGTTGGAGTATAACTTCATGCTAGTTGGGGTCCTGTAAATCTGGGGTCGGGGGGCAAAAATTCGTCTTCCCTATAGCTGCATGCAACTGCTCCTAAATCCCAGAACTAGTAATGGAGCACCGGGAAAATTGTAATACATAGAAATATAAAGCCAAGTCTTGTTTCAGTTTCATCTAAGCCTTAGCATACTGTGGGTATTCTTTTTGGACCATGAATCCAAACATCTGCCAACGAATATTGGCATGTTTCAAAACATTGTTAATATAGTAATCCCTAATGTTCAATTTGTTTGTTTGTGCCACTGAGTTCTTTACAAATGTTTGCAAGTTTGCTACGGGACCAGAAAGATGCTTTCTCAACCCATTGTTTGTTTAGCTAATAAGTACTTGATTGTGCTGGTGTATTTTGACCAAGGGAAGTTTCTAATCTTATTTATTTAAGCTGCAGTCCTATACACAATTAATCTGGGAATAAGAACCATTGACCTTGATGTGAGTTACTTCCGAGAAGAAATGTATAGGGGAATTGTTCCAATGGATAAAGAGATTTTGCTATCCTTTAACTTCTAATGTAAATAAACAGTTAAAAGATTTTGAGAAGGCCTTTAGGAGTTTTGCCTCTGGACAGCTATGTGTGAAAGCTTCTGTTCTTGGTATTGATAGCATCTCGTGTCATCTTCTTTTTAATGTACATTGAGTTTTGTATAAGGTTTTGAAAATCTATGCTGTTGTGATAATTAAATTTTTGGAAAGCTGAAATCAATGGTGCATGTTATGAGTGCCTAGCCTTGGTCGGATCATTGTTTATTGTTTTTTGGGTCCCTGTGGAACATCTACCAGCTGTTGGATCCACAATTTTATTTTCGGTATCAAGAGCTTGGAATATGTCTTCGATAGCTTTATTTAGACCTTCACAATAATGAAGGTGGTGAATTGAAATACATTAAAAAAAAACAGTGCCAAATTTTCATTTTTAAAAGGAGTATATGTGAATTGCAAACTAACAGCAGACTATTCAGAGCATAATTAGTAGCTTACAAAGAAGAGCTTTAGTGTTAAGCCAGCTAAAGTTTTAAGCTTCTGAATATTGTTCTGTTCATGTCATATTTCTGTGCACAACTGGCCAAAAAGAATATAAAGAAAAGGTTTAATGCTTTTCATGGTGGCAGGGTAAATGCCTTTTATTAGAATAATTTCTGACCATTTACTAAGATGGTTTCTGGACATATCAATCATGGAGTGTCATTTAGCTACTATATGGAATCCATTCATTTCTGCAGTTCAGTGAGCAAACCATTGCTTTTAGTTCAACACAATTGAATAGTCAGATATCAGAATGAAATGTAGTATGCACATGCAGTGAACAATTCTGTATTTAAACCCCAGCTTAGATTCCCTTATCTGATTTCAAATTTGTTTGGGGGCATGGGAATGCAGCATCTCCTATGAAGACTGATTCACAGTAGCAGTTGGTGGGGCAGGACACTGGCAAAGTCAGTGCAGTACAAACATATGTGGGGGAAGCATGGGGTGTGGGGAGAGAATGCAAATAAATGGAAAGCTACTATGGACTGCCAAAGCACAGTGGTCTGTACAAAAAATCAGAAATAAAAAAGCAATAATGGAGGATTCCTATCACATCAAATTCACTTTGGAAAGAAGACGTGGCAATTTGGGGCTTTAAAGCTCCTAATAGGCAGGATTCCTGATTGCAAAGAGGCTCATAAGTGCTCAGTCAAATGTTCTTATAAGCCCCTTCAGATATTCCTGCTCAAGCGGGGAACGTTGGGTTGGCCTTTTGAATGCATGAATAGGACCTGTGATGTCAAGACAAATGAACCAATGGCAGCCAAGGCAGTAGAAGAGAGGTTTGATGACCCTCACAACTTGTGGCACAAATGGGCTTTTCGCTAACATGAATATAACAGGAAGAACATTTAAGAAAATGACAGGTAGAGAGCAGTTTTTTTAAAAAAAGAAAAAGATACCGCTGTTGCATTTTTGGGGGACTCCTGGCAAAGAATGCCATTTCTTATATTCAGGCATTTTAAAAAATATATATCTAAGGCTAGCACAATTTTGCTATCATCTATCAAGAACAATGTGAATAAAATGAGAAATAAGATGAATGCATTTTTAACACTGTGAAATGAATATGTCAAGGTAGATGGACAACTCCATATTTTTGGTGTGCATGATGAGGTCAAGTTGTGAATGATAGATAATTTTGAGAAAATTGGATCGTATTCGTCCCATTGTTGATGCCAGCACAAGGGAAATCTAGATTTTGGCAAGAGTTCTTTTCTGCTTAGCTTGACCTGCAAAATCTCATGAATTAATTCTTGATCTGGTTGTCAGACGGAAGAAGGGTTTAGTATTTATTGTTTGTATGTGGGTGGGAAACTAAACAGAAGCAGCTGTATGCCATGCATATGACACGTGCTCGATTTTTCTAGATATTGGGCTTGATCTTTCTAACCACCACTTTTTCAATTTCATTTAGCCAATAAAATTTCCTTCTAGTGAAAATAACACCTAGGTCTGAACTTAGTGGAAAGTAAGCCCCATTCAGATCAGATAATGCTAAGGTTTTCAAGCAAATTACTATGGTTTAACTGTTGATTTCAAAACACTAGGGATGGGCAAGTTGTCTTTTCCTCCCCTCATTTTTCCAATCTTAAATTAAGTTTTCTGTATTCCAGAATGGGTTTTCAATTTCAGAAAAAATCAAGTCCTCATGAAAATTCATCAGCGTTTTAGCACAAATTTCTTCTAATATTCACAATGTATACCACATTGCCTGATTTACACATTTCTTCAAAGCTTATATAATGCAGTTTTGTGCACTCTTTTCACTAATATATGTATTTTAAGGTACTCTTTACCCTAGTATGTGCAGTTTTGTAAACATTACTTCTCGTATTTGCCCATGTGGTATGAAATCAAACAGTATAAGCAAAGAAAACATTGTCACCTGATGACATGGTGGCGTTAGATGGTTGGCAGGTAGGTAGTCTCACCCACCTGAGTGGCCTGTAGGGGTTGGGAGAGGTCAGGAGCCAGCCTGCCAGCCAAATCCAGTTCTCCACCCCCAGTTGAAGAGGTATGTGGCAGGAGTCATAAGTGACAGAATTGGCATGGTATATGCAGTAGCCATTGTTTGCCTGATAAAATCCTGGTCTTTTATAAGGAATTGGCACTTTATAGACTACAGGCAACACCCCCTTTACGTGCATTCAAGGCACAGGTAACTGTGCACGAGCGCATTGTCACAAACCCAGAAGTGGCACGAAAAGGGCCCTAAAAGAGTGTGAAGGTGGCAAAAATGGCATGAAAGTTGTGTCTAGCCATCTCACGAGCCTTGGCACTGACCTCTGAGACCTATGGAGAGTTGGAGCTCTGAGCAAGGAGATTTGGAGGAAGCAATTGTAGTGGAGTTTGGTGGATTTGGGGGGGGGGGGTTTAATGGTCTTTCAAGGGTTTGCAGAGGTTTAGAGGGCATCTGCAGGCTTTTTCAATGATGTTCCCAATATACACGAGTTCACCTAAATGTGTGGTGCCTCGGAACATAACCCCTGCGCAAATGGGGAGTTGCCTGTACTTTGTTAATGCACAAAATACATATTTCAAAGGGTTTCTTGGGCATAATTATGTTTTAATCAAATACTCAGATTTTGATTTCCTAACACAGTACCCTAATATACGAATATAAATGGTTTTTAATAAAAACATACCTGTGCACAATATTAATCCATATAATTTAATACTTAACAGCTGAGTGTTTATATACATATTAGTTTGATGATTTAATCTTTTCTTATAAGAAAATTATAAGAATTAAGACCTTGATAAATTTCAGACAGTTTGGTGCAGGTGGGCGGACTTGTGGTGGGTGCCTTTGAATTTCTGAGTTATTTAGAAAAAGGAAGGGCTAAACTTAGGATGTTTCCAGATTTTTATCAGAATTTCCCCCCTCTTTACTTCAGAGAAAATGCTGCGACTACACAAGTGTTAAGAATACAAATGAGGGTTTACGTCCAAGCAGCTGTATAACACTCAAGCTTTGGTAGAGAGAAAAATTGAACCCCACCAGATTTTCCTGCCCTTTTGCTCGCAAACATTTGTGCCTTTAATGGGGAGGGAAAACAAGTTGAGACCAGGCTCTATTTATCTTGGGGAAACTTCCCCACCTGAGTTTCAAATGTATGATTCCTTAAGGATACTCCAGTGCTGAACTGCAACATCACTCAACGTCAGCCAGTGCTTATCTCTCTTTATTTCATTATTCATCAAATGTGACTGTGATCTGGCAGGCTTTCAGAGTTCAAATGCAGGGTTAAACAGAATGGTAGCGTTAGAGGTAGACAGAAGCAAACATTTCCATCATCTTGGCATGGCTGGGCATGCTGAATGGGAGAGAGGGAGAGTGGTAAAAATAACTTTGCATCTGACAGTCATGTGTGTGTAAAAGACGTCTGTACAATATATCCAGCTATTCTGAATTCCAAGGCCTGAGCATTGTTACAGTCATTCTTCAATAACACAGTTCCGGAGTTCAGCAAAGAGCACAGAACTATATGATACAGCTTGTCATTTACCAAATGTTTACACACAATTTTTTATGCTAGAAGCAATAAAGCAGCATGTTATATGTGGGGCCACCTCTGAAGATAGTTCAGAAACTTCTGCTAGTGCAGAATTCAGCAACCAGGTTGCTCATTAGGTCAAGACAGTTTGAGTATGTTACACTGATCCTGGCCCAACTGCACTGGCTTTCCCACTGGGACCAAGAGAAGGGCCTCCTCCAAAGATCTCAAAAGCCAGACAGGTTTGTATGAGGGAATGCAGTCTTTCAAATAGTTTGGACCTAAGCTGTGTAATAGTTTGGGTGAAGACTCTATCTAGACAAGCCAGAGGTGCTATTGCTGCATGGTTCATCTAGCCATGGGAGGTAATGTTCAGCCTTTCTCCAGTGTGGCCACAATCACTCTGAAGGTTCAGGTTAATAGTTGTGGGTGGTATGGGACTTTGATATGAAACTGGTTACTGGAGGCTTAAGTCCGCTTGGTGGAACAAAACATCCTTCTCCACGTGAAGTTGGTCTACCAGTAAGAGCCCCTCCTGGACAGAGACTGAATAGAAACTATTTACCCTATTTTTGAAGAAAGCATCTATGTGTAAGTACTGTTGCTTTTATCTTGTAGTATAATCACCACCATGCCATGATATGTCTAAGTAAGAATTTGAGAGCCTTGTTCAGTCCTTTAGTTTTAAAAAGCATGCATCAGGCAGTTCAGCAATCAGCGAGGGTGTGTTTAAACTGGTAACCTAAATGCGTTTGAGGTCTCTGAGCTCATTAATGGCATCTTGAGGCCATTTTGCCCTGTGTCCTTCCCACCCCCTTTTTAAATCATGTGTTAATACCATGTCTGAAATTGCTGAGTACTTGGTGCTCTTCCTATATTTCCAGACAATTAATAGCTCTAATTATTAGCCATCAGACGGCAGCTGCAGATGAATATTGTTGACGGATGACAAGGATATTTGTCTTCTTGTATCAAGCAGGACACATTTTATTACCCAAGTCACACGGCATGCAATCAACTAGGCTTACAACTCCCCAGATAAAGGGCAGCCTGCCTTTCAGCAGGGTTTTCATTAGCATGCCGTTCTAAAGGGAAGATTTAGCTATAAGAAATTTCAATGCATCAGAAATCCATGTGTATATTAAATTACCTGATCCCCACCCAGCAGCTCCTGGCATGTGAACGCTTTGGGCTAGGTTTTTTCATTGGTTTTAAGGAGGTGGGTGAAAAATGGTCCCTGAAGATTGGAATGATCTTCAGGGGCTTGCCAGCATTGAAGTGGTGGCAAAGTTTACACAGAGAGAGAGTGAGAGACCAGTATTTTTCACCTTCATCCACCCCAGAAGATTAATCCAAATTTTGGGGGTGCTTTTGTCCTCACCTCCTGAAATTGCTGGAAAAATCTGGGCCAAAGTACTCAGTCCATGGCAATGCAGAACACTCAGAAGTGAGTATGTGGAATTAGGAACCATAACAATAATAGCTAACCAATCAGTGCATGATTTCAAACCCTAATTGGAGGCGGGGAGCACTTGGATTGCAGAAATATCAGAAGAATCCCCAGTGCAAATCTCACTCCTACTGGAGGCAGGGAGCACTTGGATTGCAGAAATATCAGAAGAATCCCCAGTGCAAATCTCACTCCTAGCTTTTCTGTCTCAATCTGCCACCCAAATCTAATTTGAGGAGATTTTTCTCTCTCTCGATTTAGTATTATAAGAAATTTAAGTATAAATAAATAACATAAAATGTTGCAGTGCTTCTCAAATCAAAGCTTCTATGTGCTTGTTGTTATTGTGGCTGGGATGGGGAACCCAAACACAGCTACTTTGAATGGGAAGTAATATCAGGACTCTGCTCCATGGTCTTTTTATTGGAACTAAACTAAGTAGTTGCCAGATAATCAGAGTCACATAGACAATCCCAGAAGAGCATTTTGTTCTCATTCCATGAGCGTAACTGATACCATCATTCTCAAATGTCAATATAGTATAGCTTGGACCTGCCAAAAGCTGAGATACTCACTCTCTGCCTAGAGGGACTTGGAGGAAAGTTCGGCAAGGAGACTATTGGGAGTCTCTAACAATTTGTTATCAAGAGCATTGAAGTGAAGCTCCAAATGGTCTCTGACTTCCCATGCTGCTTGCTCCAGTGACAAGAGCAACAAAGCGGTCGTTTTCAATTACCATTGGACTTTAAAACATAAACTGTATTACTCCACTGTCAGCTGCTCAGAAACCTGGAAAAGAAAATAGCCTGCATTTTTGTTAAATTGCTTTCTTAAATCAAAGGATGAGCTTTTCCTCCCCTTTTTTGCACTGACAAAATAAGGTCATTTAAATAGTATAGAATGGTGGTGTGTTAGAATAATAATAATAATTGTTCCCTATTATACTAAATGTGAATGTTAATCCCTTCAGCAATATTTTAATAACTTGTAGGGAAATGTTGGATTCCAAATTACTGAACGCTTCTCAAGGAGAATCTGTGAGAGCCGTGGCCCTAACCCAGAGGCAGATACACACTGAAATCAGTGCACGAAGTTAGTTGCAACTAACTTTATTTCAATGTCTTTCGATAGGACTTGGCATTTGTTGCTACAGAGAACTGTAGTACGTATATTTGTGTTTTTGTAAACTGCTGTGTGATTCTTGGATGAAGGGCAGTATAGGAATTTAATACATCCATCCATCCATAAATGGAATTGGGGGGGGGGGGGCTCAAAGGAAGCTTTCCAACACTTTGCTGGGTGACCATAAAGCCTTGTAGAACACATCATGGTATCACAATATTTATTGCTCAGACAATTAGCTTGAGTACTATGGTATTGAGACAGTGATGTGGCATTCTTCTTGTCCTACAGGGATGTTTTTCAAATATCATTAAGCATGCATAAAACCCACCAATTCACTGCACATTAAACATATTACAACCTTTGACTATTCAGAGCATTTCTCGATCTCATTGGCAACTAAGCTCCTACCTCATGAGCATTGGTATCAGAGGAGCAAATATGGCAGGGGCTGTAAAAACAAACGTAAGTACCAATGATGCTGTGATGTTAGTTTATTTTCCTCTTGATTTAAACCCTAATCTGCTCTTGAGGGTAGATAAACATCAGAGATCTGTGCTTCAGCTCAACATCTTATTAAACAGTCTTGCTGCTTGCAAATATTCACTGCAGGAACCCAAAACCACATTAAAGTTTTTGTTGGTGTGCGAGTGATCTGAGAGATTATTAGGTATTTATGTAATCTTATTTCAGCTGCAGAGTCAAATTATGTATCACTTTGGGGTAGAGCTGGGGTAGAGCAACCTATGGAGAAGCCCAACATTTTCCAGATCTACACAACTGAGAGTCCTACATCCAAGTCTGATCTTCATCCTGGACCTCTGTTTCCTGGTGCCCTTTTCATGGGATCAGGCCATAAATTATAAAGACAGCAGAAGACCCATGGAGTTGGAGTCATCCCTGACCATTGGCCGTATTGACAGGGGCTTATGGGAGTTGGAGTCCAACAATATCTGGACGGCCACAGGATCCCCGTTCCTGCAGTAGATAATGGGAGACTATGGTTTATTCAACAGGGAAACCTTTTGGTCTTCTCCTCTCATGCATTCAGATGGAGGAGAGGATTGGGGGATGCACTCACCCAAGCTTGCTGCAGCTTGTTCCCACCCACCCAAACCATGGGTTAGATCAATGGTCCCTAGCCCTTTGGGGACAAGGGGTGCATTTGGAAGTGGAAGAAACTGTCGTGGGAATCACAAAATAGCAATTTCACACAAGACAAACGGGTGAAGCTCCCCTCCCCCTCCCAAAAAACAGGAAAAGCACCTACATATGCTACACACACCCCTAAAACAGGCAAAACACCTAGATACATACACAGCCACCCACCAGTAAAAGACAGACAATAAAGCAGGCAGCACCCCCTCAAAAACACAAATTGGGAGGGGTAGCAGGCCTTTAGTGTGCCCCAAATGGGGTCAGAAGCTGCTGTGGTGCCCAGGAGTGCCACATTGGGCACCCCAGGGTTAGTACAGTGATAACTGGAAATAATTTTGTTCTCTTAAATGCTTTAGAAATGTTATTGTAAAATGTTTTAGAATCCTATTGATAAATATAAAGGACTGCTTTGCCAGTGATTTGGGGAGAGTTTAATAAAGAGT
Source organism: Podarcis raffonei (assembly GCF_027172205.1). Classification (NCBI taxonomy): domain Eukaryota; kingdom Metazoa; phylum Chordata; class Lepidosauria; order Squamata; family Lacertidae; genus Podarcis; species Podarcis raffonei. The sequence continues at coordinate 29,569,878 of NC_070606.1, forward strand.
TACTGGCATTTGCTCACAAATTCCTAAAGAATTCTTTCCAGAGTCATTTGTGATAAGATTCTGGAGTGAATGAAAAGGTCCGGCTTAGGCATAGACAGTTATTAAGCTGCTTATTATAATCCTCTCTAAATATTTTAAATTATGTATATTTGCATGTGAAAGTTGTTGCGTAATCATTTGAGTACCAAGATGCCAGTCATTGCTGAATTCATCTTAATTTGTTTTTAGCTAGTTAAAATCTTTCTGGAGAAGCACCACCTCTTCTTAAATTGCCTTAGGATTTTACAGATGGAGAGAAACCCCTTAGGTGAATGATGCTTTGTTGGGAACTGATAGGATTTCTAAGTCTCTTGACCCAGTATAAAATTGCTGCCATTGGAGACAAAAGAGAAGCAATTACCTACTTTTACAATTCCAACACGGAGCATTTTTACAAGACATACAGTACTTTACGTGCATACATTTAGCAGGATATGTGGGAAAGCAGAAGGCTTTTTGTCAATGACATTGAAATATTGCTATAAATATTCCCCAGCCTTACAGCTTGTTATACCAATGAATATGTGCTTAAATAGGATTAGGGCTGTCTAATGGCAGGGGCAACCCAGTCAGATGGGTGGAGTGCAAATAATAAAATTGTTGTTGCTGTTGCTGTTAAACCAGACCATGCTATCAGGCTTGTGCTGCAAGTGCATTAGGCTTGCACGTGTATATGGCTACTACTATACCTTCTGGGTGTTTGTCTGTACTCTTCTGGTTTTGCCTCAAAGGGCCACAGTTCAGTAGAAGAGCATATACAGTGGTACCTCAGGTTAAGTACTTAATTCGTTCCGGAGGTCTGTTCTTAACCTGAAACTGTTCTTAACCTGAAGCACCACTTTAGCTAATGGGGCCTCCTGCTGCCGCCGCTCCGCCGGAGCACGATTTCTGTTCTCATCCTGAAGCAAAGTTCTTAACCCAAGGTAATATTTCTGGGTTAGCGGAGTCTGTAACCTGAAGCATATGTAACCTGAAGCATATGTAATCCGAGGTACCACTGTACTTTGTATGCAAATGTTCCTGGTTCAATGTTTGGCACCTATGGGTAGGACTGAAAATGGCTTCTGTCTGAAACCCAGGGGCTACTTCCAGTTCCTGTAGACCAGTTGTACCTAACCTGTAGCCCTCCCTGATTTTGCTAAGCTACAACTCCCATCTTCCCCAGCCTGCCTGGCCATTAGTCAGGGAACAATGGAAGTTGTAGTTTGGCAACATCTGAGAGGGCCACAGTGCAGACAGCACTGGATCAGATGGACTAATGATTTGATATCAGGTAGTTCCCTGTGTTCCTAATCTCAGGCAAATAACAAAAGTGAGGAAAGCGGCAGTGGAGGGGGGAAGATTTATCAACCTTGCCCTACCTTACTGATGTACTGTGCTCAATTTGGTATCTCCCAAACTGTTAGAATAGCCAGCTTTTGAAATATTGGATTTGAGTGGGATAGCAGAGCCCAGAGAGTGAGTTGAGTGTGGACACTAGCTGTTTTTTGAGGGAGAGCTCAGGGGGAAACAATACCTATTTACCCTAAACCAGGGGTCAGCAAACTAAGGCCCGGGGGCTGGATGTGGCCCCCATGCTCATAAAAGTGGACCCTGCCACCCGCTCGGTCAATCCCTGCGTGCTGCGGATGCCTCGCTGTGCGGGGACTGACTTCCATGACGCTGGCACAGCTTCTGGGCGGCCGCAAAGCTGGCGTGGCTTCGGATTGGCTGCAGGAAGGTCCTGCATGCTGCCTGCCTAGTGCTCCATGTGCACGTTCTGCCCGCTGACCTGGCCTCAGCCGGCAGGCTGCAACACATGGTGCATGCCGCCGGGGAGCTCTGCGGGGACGGGCCCATGGAGCAGCTGCTGCTCATCAACAATGCCGGTGAGCGGGTGGTGCCAAGACGCGCTCCTGAGCACGTGCAGAGTGTGTTCCTCCTCCAGATCCAGAGGCAGCTGCGGGACCGGCTTGCAGGGTATTCATCAGCCCCCTGATGAAAAGGTTTGCTGACCTGATCCCTGCCCTAAACTATATATAACTTTAAAAAATCTGCTTCAGCTCCTTGTTTTTCTGACAACCCTAAACACTCAGCAGGCCCATTGAGCTTGTGGGGAAAGATAGCAATTAATGATGATAATGATCAATAGCGACATTTTACGCACACACAGAGAGAGAGAGAGAACACACATTAATTCTGCTATAGTATTAAGGCTGTGCTGAAGAGTAGTATATACATATTTTAAGTAAAAAGTAAATATTTATTATATTATTTATTAACAATATTTATATACTGCTCAGGAGATGCATAATAAGAATACAGGTCCAGGGCTGTCATACTCTGTCAACAACAGCATTAACAATAATCTCAAACCTTATGGTGGGAGACTCTAATGGTATACCCAAACCTGTATTCAGCAAGAAAGTATAACCTTTGAAGAGCTGCTTTCTCTTCATGATAGAGGTAGGTCCACAAACCAGTTGAAATAACAGGCATAAAGCTGGAATAATTTGAAAGTTCTTTCTTATATCAGATCCAGCTGTTTTATCTTAGTTTGTTAACTGACTTTAAACCAGAGTTTCTGGTTTAGGCATAATGGGCAGTTCTGGTTCAATGCAAGAAAGCATCTCTGGGTGAAGGCAGAGCATGCAGTCAGAATGTTTGTCCCTGACTTTTATGAAGCTGGGGATAAACATCTAAATGACTGCCTCTGGCTAGAGGACAACCTTACAAAAAACAGGGCCTACTCTCTATTTTTTTTTTTAACAACGGGTATCAAAGAGATTACTGAAACCAGTGCTGCCTGTCAAGCAAGCCACTTAATGACTATTCTCTGCAGATGACCAAGCAACTGTGATCCAAGTCTCTTTGAATTTCTTTTATTGATGTCCCTCTCCAGTGAAAACATAAAAAATGAGCCCCTACTAATTGTGTATGAAATTATTCATCTGTTTTGCTTTAACGCTATTCCAGTCCTACAGTATTAATTCCCTTTTAGTTGGTGGTTTGTGTTGGGCATACAACCCAAACTTAACAGGATTCTTATATTGGAGAGAAGATAAGAATGTCTTGTTTATTGAATACAGTTCTTAAACTCAAGGAGTGCTCTCTCTCTCTCTCTCTCTCTCTCTCTCTCTCTCACACACACACACACACACACACACACACACACAACCTTAGCACACAAGCATACACATTAACTGTGGGATAACTAACTTCATATAACCAACATGCTTAAGTCTAATTGATGCATGAAGCGGTTAATACCATAGAATAAGCAGTCCTGCCAGGCTTAGTGAGGTCACTTCCCCTTACCATGGGAGGAAATGGGTAATCAAGCCTATTGTTCAACCCCCAGTCTACCAGAGAAGCTCAGCGTTTGAGGAGCTCTGAGCTGATTGCTGCAGTTCAGAATACATGGCTCTTACAAGCCACTCTTGATTTCCTACACCAGTAATTTAAGAACTTTCAGCACTTTGGAACTAAACTTAGTTTACTGCCTGTGCAACTTTTTCTGAATGCTATATGGAAAATCACCTGAATTCGACCTTTGGATAGCTTGTAAGTAAACCTTTTTTTGCTTGCCAAACTGTGGGTTTTTTCCTATGCTGGGGGAAGAGGAGAACTTTGGAAGAAACTCACAAGGGCATATTTTAAAGGTCCAACAGCCTATATTTTAATGATTTACTTGCTGCATATTTGGTTATTTTAAATCTCTGCTGGGGTTCTCTCACCAAAGAGTACTTGCCCCAAACTTGGATCTTTGCATCTAGGAATTCTCCCTTTATATCTATATTTTTCCTTTAACCAACATAAACAAACTCATACATGAACAGCATTGGCTACAAGGGTATTGTTGCAAGGGACAGGTGCTGTGACTGGGAAATGGCTAGGAGCTTAGAGTGACAAAGAGAAGGCAAAAAGTAGGAGTGTGGCTGTGGCATCAGGTGTGTTAAGCTGCTTCAGGTGGATGCTTGATTATAAGAGGCTTGTCATGTTTTCAGAGGAAGAACATACATGAGCACTTGAAATAGAAAGAACATACCTGAGTACATACTTCATAAAACATCTGTTTTGCAACTTGTTTTCTTTTTATTGTACTTATGGTTTTACATTAATTGCAATTAAGTTTTTTTTTAAAAAAAATGAAACACATCTAACATTAAAATATGTAACATTTGCCAGCTATGTATCATATTAGTTGTTCATAAGTAGTTCAATTTTACATCAGAGAAAGAACATTCAGCCTATTGCTGTTCTGAAAATTTCTGCATTTTTTTACCATTCTCCAGTGAAAATTATTAAAGACAAGAGAGAAATTCATTGAGAATTTCATGGTTGGGGTACGGTGGTACCTTGGGTTACATATGCTTCAGGTTACAGATTCCGCTAACCCAGAAATAGTACCTTGGGTTATGAACTTTGCTTCAGGATGAGAACAGAAATCGTGCAGCAGTGGTGCAGCAGCAGCGGGAGGCCACATTAGCTAAAGTGGTACCTCAGGTTAAGAACAGTTTCAGGTTAAGAACAGACCTCCAGAACGAATTAAGTTCTTAACCCGAGGTACCACTGTACATTGTTTTTTGTGCACTTTTACTTGACTTTTGAGGTGGCCAACAAGTGTTTGCGGATGTTCTTTCATTCATTCTACAAATCATCACTCTTGTAGCCCTCCCAGTTGCTCATGCAATCAAAGCCCAGGGGAGGACATCATGAGTTAATTCCTCCCATAGGGCTTTTTCAGATCAGGAGCATGAGCAGCTGGGAAGGCTGCCGAATGCTAGAGAAAAGTTTACCAGAAGAAAAAACGCACACACCACCCTTGGTCACCTCACAATAATAATTTATGCTCAAAACCTCAAACTGACTGAAATTCTAAAGAAATTTTCAAGTGCTATGAGAATGAGACAAAAAAAGAGGAAGGCATTTTACGGAGGAAGAAAACTTTCAAGAAACTGGAGGATAGGCACAGCACTAATTCACACTGTATGGCACCTAATTGTGGATTTCGTAGAACAAATCCTGTCATTCACAGTAGTTGAATATCTGACTCACTTCCGAAGGGTGAGCTAAAGTTACAACTGTCCAACCTACTGATCAAAATTAACATAGATACTATGGATTTTTACCCTTCTTTTCCAAGTATCTCTCACAGGGCACAGGTCAGTGGCAATGAACAATGGGGAAAAGGTTTACAAAAAACCTGGTACTCCCATTGGTTCAAATCTCTCAGAAATTCTGTAGACTATTGGCACCATCAAGTCTCCCAAGTAACCCAAACAATTATGATATCAATAGACTATAGTTTTTCAAGAAGTCAAAAATGCCACAAAACCTCACAGCAAGCAGGTCATCAGCAAAGAGGAAAATCTCTTCAGCTGAAGACTTTACTAATGGCCCAATCTCTGAAGCAAGGGACGCGGAGGGTAAAGGTCTTGGAAACTTAGACACTGGAGCAACTCTGCAATAGCATGTTAGAAGGATCTGACAAAGACTCTGTTCTTGGCTTCATAAAGGTTCCTTGGGCCACACAGTGACCTTCATTTCCCATTCATAACAGGCATGGAAGAAGTGCTTGTCCATAATTCTTACTTCAAGGACATTCACTGAATAAGGTAGTGGTTTTCAAGCAGTGTACCGTGGCACCCTGGGGTGCTTTGAATGATGGTCAGGGTTACTGCACTGTCCTCTGTCCCACTTTCCTTTTCTCCCTCCTCTGATACCATCTTGCCTCTCTGCTTCCCAAAAGCTCGCACAGCTGTTTGTTGCAGCAATCCTGGCTACAAGCTTCCCAGATGAATGGTGCCTCTGGGGCTGGCCAGGGGTTGCTGTTTACCAGGAGCTGAGGCGACCGTGGAAAGAGGAGAGGATGAGGCTGAGGGAACACTCCACAAGGGAGGATGTTTGAAAAGGGGTGAGGGGCTGCCGACTCTGCAGGCAAGGGGTGACATAACTGGGCTTCTGAAGCCTGGAGTGCGTTTCCCCACAGGGGAGCCACAGAAAGAATGTGCCGGTAGCTGGTCAAGGGAGCTGTGGACTCAAAAAGGTTGGAAACGTCTGGAATAATGTATTCTTAAGTTCGTATGACAAAAATGATTGTGTCATGCTTTACGCATTTCAGTTTGTTTTGAAAATCATTCTGAATATGTGACTGGGACTTCATTTTCACATTATTTTCGACCACACTGTTAGAACTGTAGTTATCAGATTACAAGCATTGCTTTTATTCCCTAGAGCCCCATCAGGGTGAAGGGGTTGGTAGCAACAACATCATAGCAATGCAAAAATGTGGCCTTGCAGCCTAATTCACTGGGTGATTTATTTATTTTTAATTTGGAAGAGACTACCACTGGGTTCAATTGGGCTTGCTTGAGAGTAAGGCAGCAATCCTATACACACTTTCCTGGGAGTAAATCCCATTGTACTTGATGGAATTTCCTTCTGGGCAGTCTTGGGTGATGCATGTCTGTTTAAGAGTACACAGTACAGGATTACACTGTTACATTTCAAACAGCTGGTTTGCTTTCAGGCGCTAGTCACTACTTAACTGTGACTCTGAAATCTCTGACAGAATATCATGGGCTGTTTCTCACACTGATACTTTTACACTAAAGTTTATTTTCTCAGCCTCATGCACATTTCACCTACTGTTTATTACAGTGTTTTCTCTATCAGTGCAAAGAAAAAACAAACAAAGAACCTAAAACCAATAACTATCAAGGCACAATTTTAAAGATACATGCTGATATACAGGAAAAAAGGAGGAAGGAAAAGAAATTATAATCTAGTTGTGTATTGATTCTGTAAACATTTGCAATGAACGCCAAAATGCATGGATGTTTCAGCAGTGCAATTTGGGATGAAAAACTGGATCTGTCGGGATCCAAATTTTGCACAATATGTTATTGGGAAAGTGCACCCAGGGCATCCATTTTCTATACAAATAGTTATTTTTAATACTCTGTTTCCTTGAATTATAGTGGACTTTACTTTTCCCACAGAGAGCACTAAGCTAGCATAACAATGAAAGTCATTGTGGTTTATTTACTAGCTGATACTAGGCGCTCCGCTTCCTCAGAAGGAATTTGCATTTCAATGTTTTTTGTTGCAATTGTTTTAATAACTGGCAATACTTATCCCACAGCAATTTCACTGGTGTGTAGAAAAGATTGGGAGATGGGTTCCTCCATACAGACAGCACACAGACATGTCAGAATCATGTTGCTGTTCTGATGCATTTGTTTGGGGCAAGTCACATAAGCACTGAGGCACAGAAATTTCTGGCATGAATCTCTAAACACAACTTGAACATTATGGAATAGGTCACACACTGGTGTCAGCTCTTAAGGCAGGGGGAAAGTGGCAGTGTTCATCTAATGGTGTTTAACAGAAAGCAAACTCTGCCTGTACATCTTTAGGAGCAGACCAGTTGCCCTAGTACAACCTATGCACTGTCATATGGCTACATGAAAGGATAGGAGAAGAAACAGATGTGAAAAGACAAATTAATTATGAACAATATGAACAGCTGTACAAAGTACAGTTGTGTAGCCTAATAAATGTTGGCTTATTTTTCCATTATTTTCAGTCTAGTGCCAAATAAATACACAGAACAGAGCTTTGCTGTTACCTGTATTTTGTATTACATTACATCAGGGAATTAAATTAATAATAATAATAATAATAATAATAATAATAATAATAATTAATAATAATAAAATTTATTTATATCCCGCCCTCCCCAGCCGAAGCCGGGCTCAGGGCGGCTAACAACAATCAAATAATCAAACAATCCAATAAACCAACATTCTAAAAATATTTCATTATAAAAATTAATTAAAATCAAGTTAATGGCAACCATTAAGCAAAACTCTGTGCAGGTTGCCAGAGGAGGGAGTCAGGCTGCGCCCTGACCAAAGGCCTGGTGGAACAACTCTGTCTTGCAGGCCCTGCGGAAAGATGTCAAGTCCCGCAGGGCCCTAGTCTCTTCTGACAGAGCGTTCCACCAGATTGGAGCCGCAGCCGAGAAGGCCCTGGCTCTAGTTGAGGCCAGCCTAACCTCTCTGAGGCCTGGGACCTTCAGGATGTTTTTATCTGCAGACCGTAGGTTTCTTTGTGGGGCATACCAGGAGAGGCGGTCCCGTAGGTACGAGGGTCCTAGGCCGTATAGGGCTTTAAAGGTTAAAACCAGCACCTTAAACCTGATCCTGTACTCCACCGGGAGCCAGTGCAGCTGATATAGCACCGGATGAATGTGGTCTCGCAGCGAAGACCCCATAAGGAGTCTCGCCGCGGCATTCTGCACCCGCTAGAGTTTCTGGGTCAGTCTCAAGGGCAGCCCCACGTAGAGCGAGTTACAATAATCCAGTCTGGAGGTGACCGTCGCATGGATCACAGTGGCTAGGTCAGGGCGAGAGAGATAAGGGGCCAACTGCTTAGCTTGGCGGAGATGAAAAAATGCCGCCTTTGTTATAGCTGTAATCTGCGCCTCCATAGAGAGGGAGGTATCGAAGATTACACCCAAACTCTTAACGGACGGTGCTGGCACTAACTGCACCCCCGCAAGAGATGGGAGTTGCCCCCTCAATCCCATATCGTCCCGTCCCAGCCAGAGGACCTCTGTCTTCGAAGGATTTAACTTCAACCGGCTCCCACGTAACCATCCAGCCACAGCCTCCAGGCATCTGGTCAGTGTGTCTGGGGCCGAGTCAGGATGGCCATCCATCAACAGATAGAGTTGGGTGTCATCGGCATACTGATGGCAACCCAGCCCAAAACTCCGAACAAGCTGGGCGAGGGGGCGCATAAAGATCAGGGAAGATCAGGGAAGAGCATAGAGTTATCTCTGTATGTGGACAGCTAGTTTTGATTGTTGTGCCTTGAGTCAAGAACAGTGGAAGAGGTAAAAGGAATTCGAGGACAAAAAATTCTCAATCAAATTCTCCTAGCCTGAGTTTTCTTGCTGAAATTTAATTCTGTCATGCTCCCCACAACACATTCTCAGTGATGTATTGCTGATATAAGGTATTTTATTAGAAATGAATGTTTTAAAGGAGAGTTGGTAGATCCATCACACCACTACAGTTCAATTTTAAAAATATATGACTCTTGAGGTTGAGTTTCAAAAAGGAATTGTGAAAATGTTTGCAATTCTATGTGTCAGATTATTTCTGAAACTTTGCTGAATTTTGAATGCATTTGAAATTTCTTTGGGGCTCTAATGATCAGTAAATAACTTTGCAGTCAGTTCTCTTGTAACACTTTCTTCTCATGGTGTATTTGACTTACTGGTAACACAGAGAGAGGTAAGCTACAACCCAATAGTTTCACCATATCACATTTTTAGTACAGCAGGATAACATGAATTAGGACTTAAGGTACTGTCTCTGTAGTTCTGCTGCTTGGGTTTCCCCTATCTCCTCAAAAGTTTATCTAAATGGGATGGGGCAGGAATCCATTATAAATGGATTTCTACGTGGAGTATGGCATTTCCAACTTGTTCAAGCTTTGTCTCCTCTTGTATTCAACACCCCTTATGTCCAAGCCACTTATGTGTTATTGCTGTTTTGATTTTAAAGCCTGACTGTATGCCACCCCCCAATATATGTATAATATGTATAAAACAGTCAAGCTCCATGCAGTACTATATTCCTGCATCAAAATTTTAAGGAGATGTCTGCTGTTGTGGTTTCCAGAGTGGTTTATTGCTTTCTGTGATCATCCCACCTCTGATACACAAGCTTCTTTCTTTCTTTCTTCTTACATGGTTCACAAACCTGGATATCCCTTTCCACCACTCCAGAGGGCCTTCTGGCAGTTCCCTCACTGCGAGAAGTGAGGTTACAGGGAACCAGGCAGAGGGCCTTCTCGGTGGTGGTGCCCACCCTGTGGAACGCCTTCCCATCAGATGTCAAGGCAATAAGCAGCTACCTTATTTTTAAAAGACATCTGAAGGTAGTTTTTCATGTTTAATGCTGTATTGTGTTTTTAATATTCAGTTGGGAGCAGCCCAGAGTGGTTGGGGAAACCCAGCCAGATGGGTGGGGTATAAATAAATTATTATTATTGCCCCAGTTCAATACAAGAAGGCCTTGTAATGGGGCATATCTGAAAGACCACTACCACTGTATTTTGAGGAGGAATGATGTGGCACAATCTCCCAGTTAATGCCCCAAAGGTACCTAAAAGCACAGACCCAGACTTGGCATTTGCTCATAGTTATAATATTACAATTTGTAGACTAGAGTTCTGAAAGAGTTAGTCATATTTTGCTAGAATCAGCAATTATTATAGAAAGGTCTCCCCACGGGAGATGTGGGGCCACATGCTGTTTAAATGTAGGGCCACCTGGGTCTTAAAGTGCTCTGTAGACTAGCATGGGAATGTTCCAACCGTCTCTTAGTAATCTGCATTTTGTTTTGACTGTTCCTCGGACCTTGCCGGACATCAGCATTGACAGGGTTGTGGGAATGTGACTCAAACGCAGATGATCAAGGGTCACCAGCACTACAAGATAGTATAAAAGGCTCATGTCCACTTACATCATTGAGAATTTCAGTGCAGACCTCACTGTTGATACTGGGTGCTGCACCCATTGCCTGTGAGGAGTTCGAACCTCTGGTCTGCCTTGGAAGAGAGGGGATTCTCCAGCAGCAGAAAGGGTCATAAGATGATATGAGCTTCTTGCTTTGTTCTTTATTTTCCTAATCTTTTAAATAAACCTGTTAAAGAGCAACTCTGGTGGTAGAATCATAGAACTGCAGAGTTGGAAGGGACCCCGGCGGCAATCTAGTCCAACCCCTTCCTTGCAGGAATATGCAGCTGTCCCATAAGGGGATCGAACATGCAACCTTAGCATTATCAGCACCATGCTCTAACTGACTGAGCTATCCCAATGGCTGTCTGAAACCAAAAGAACTACTACCTTTGGAAGCCAAAACCTTTGGCAGAACAGGTCCCAAGGACAGCCCCTTATAAAAACTGTGCTATGAGGGGGAGATGCTCTCTTTCCTGTTTGTGTTATTTTTGCTGCCTTTCTCCCTTTCATACACAGATGGATGAATCAATATTGGGAAATTGGGAAAGTTGTTATTTATGATGACCGGCAATAATGCACTGGCATGGAAGCGAGCGTTCCCACTGTTGCCGGAACATTCAAAATGCTAGTTCAGTCTTCAGATGTAATGAGGCATACAGTAATGGGACCACTGAAGTAAATAATGTGCTTCATAGCCCACTCCTGTTGTACTATTAAGAAGAGAAGGATTCATCTCTTTTGCACTCCATGCTCCACCGAGTAAGTAGCTCATGTTCTCTCTAGAACTCCCCGGCCAAACTCCCCCAAGCAGAGATGACATAAAGATTTAAAAAACACCTTATGAATACATGTAATTTAAAGTAATAATTTTTGTATCTTGTGGAGTTGTTGTATTGCTATGCAGAGTAGAACTAGTTTAAATTGAAAACAAAGAGGTGCAGTAGCTCTTCCTATGAATGGAATTGCTCCGTGGAAATGTTCTGAAAAGGAAAAGAGGTGTAGGTCAGTAGAAGAACACAGGCTTTGTATAAAACAAGGCTAAGTTCCTGGCATCACCAGGCAAAGCTAGAAAAGACCCTTGTCTAAAACCCTAGAGAGTTTCTGTCCGTCAGTACAGGCAACAACTGACTGAGGTGCATCTGAGTGACACGCAATCGCCATGCATGCACAGCACCAAGCCTGGAAGTAGCCCAAAATGTTGTAAAGATGTGATGAAAAGGTTCGGAAAAGGGTGTTAAGGGTCAGCAAGGGGAGGGGTTTTTAAAAATTTATTTAATCATTTTTTCGATACAAACAACAACCGCAAAAGACACATACAACAAAAACCATAATAACAATAATTTGAAATTGAATTCACTGATATACCCATGACTACACCTTTTAAACAATATTTTCCCACCTCTCTCTCCTCCCCCTACTTCCCACCACTGTCTGCCTTATCGCTTAAATATTTGTCCCAGATGTCTTCATATTTATCCATTCTTATTTTGCGTCGGCATTCAATTCATTCATATGTAGCTAATCTGTCCATCTTATCAATCCATGTGCTCAATGGAATCTTTTTTGGTCAGCAAGGGGAGGTGTGGCAGAGCGGGCTTACGTGCATTCCGCCGATGCACATTGGGGTCCAGAACATAACTGTCAGGTTCTAGTGTGGTTGCTCGAGAGTAAACAGGCAAGACTCCGACCCGTCTTTTCCAGGCTTTATTCTTGGTGCAAACTATTTACAGTGAAGAGCGTCGTAAGTTCATGTCTGGCTCAATCACTAGCAGAATCTGGGAGTGGTCAGTCTTTGTACCTCCCCCAGCATAAAAATCGCGTCACCACCAACCTTTTCCGCCCCTCCCTGCGCCGAAGCCTACTGCGCAGAATGGGCGCTGGCAGGGGCCTACTTCCCGCCTTTCCGGTTTGCTCAGGCTCGGTGTTGAGGCTCTCCCTAGCATTCCCTGTTCCCTGTGCCTCTTCTCCACTTTGCAGGATTTTCGGAGGCTTCCTATAACACAACTGCTCTTCCATCTCTCGCCTCTGAGTTGATGGCAGTTCCCTGACAATAACCCCCACGCAAAACGGGGATTGCCTGTATAGACAATACAAATATGGAAGGATCCCTGATCCCTGATCCGATTCAGCAGGAGGGTATGTTCCTAAAGACAGGAATCCAGCAATCTCTAGAATGTTTGTACCCACTGGTACATAAATACCATTCTAATGTTATCCCAATCTGTTTCCACCCCTTAAAAATGCTTCATGTTGGTGGTTTAGAAGGAACATAAGAAAACAGGAAGCTGCCTTATCCTGAGTAAGACCATTGATCTATTTACCTCAGCCTTGTCTACATTGATTGGCAGCAGCTCTCCAGGATTTCACACAGGGCTCTACAGGTGACAAGGGCACAGGAAGTTAACATCTCCCTTCCTTTCGTTTCGTTTTTTCAACTGGAATTTCTGTCATTTCAATCTGTTGTAGAAGAGATGTGTGAACAATAATAGTTCTGTGACTTCAAGAAACTTCCTCAGTCCATCCCTATAACTAGGGATGTGTGAAAGCTTCTGGATAAATTTTTGCTAACATATTGAAAGCCCTATTGTCTTTTACCTGCTCTGCGGTTTTACATGCAGAAGAGTCTAAACTTGCTATGAATTTTCCTCTGGTGCCAAGAAGGGATGCATGAAACCCCATTGAGAGTTCTAATTGAAAATTTGGCTTTCATCAAAAATTCTTCAGAGGTTTCACCTAAAGATGAGCTGCCAAATTCTCTTCAAATATCACTGCTTGCTAGTTATGTTTAGGAATGGATGGATCAGTCTGTTTTCAGACCATGTCAATTTCAGATGTAGTTGTTCATCAGGTTGTTTCATTCCATTTGTGCATTAATGTGTGAACTTTTTAAAAAAAAATAAAAATACAAAAACTCATATTTAAATATGATTTTGACACATTTAAATACACATTTTATCGCAGTGTTAGCATTTCTAGATGTACTATATTCTAAAGCATGCATGCTTAATGAAATTTGGTACATTGTACCAAATTTCACCAGTACTACATTTCACCAGTACTACATCTTTTCCCCCCCTTTAGCTTAAAATTATACGGCAAAATTCAGAAAAATGAGATAGTACCAATTCGTGGATTAGTCCAGGAGCTGCAAATTAGGTCAGTTCACTTTAAAATGCAGACCAAATGAGATTCTCCTCCATCACTGTGCATGAAACCAAAGATAAAATATAATTTAAGCTGAATAACTTTCCTTAGTTGATCTGTCAGGAAAATATTCTGCACACCATCCATCAAGCAATCTGTGTGTTCGGCACTGCAAATCACCCTCCTGCTCTCTCTTAACTTTCATATTTAAAAAAAACTCCTGCAATGCAAACAGCCAGCAGTACCAGATGCTTCGACACAGATGTTCTGTCCAAGCATATTGCCTTGGTGTTCCAAAGGCATTATCTTGAGTCCTCCCTCAACGTGACAGTTGTTTCATTTCACCTGTTGGAAGCCATCTTCTTTCACAGATGGTTATATTCAGTTCACTGACAAAATATGCAAATGGCGATGGGTTATATCTACCTAGTCCGTACTATTATCACCCAACGCTGCTGCAGCTTCCTTCCAGCTCATCCAGTTCTGCAAATCCTTGCCCTTTGTGGAAGGGACGAGTTTGCCAAGTGCCCAAGGGGGTCTATTTAGACCTGAATGTCTACTGACATGGAGAGATGACATATTGCTGCTATAATTCTGAGGTGTGAACCCACCAGGCTGGAAAGGATTAGCAGAGAATCCTCTCAGCTCCAGGCCCAACAACTGAACTACTCTCTTTGCTCAAGCTGCTGGCAAGGAAACAGAACAGACCAAAGCAGGTCAGCAGCCCAGGGATTGGCTCTAAGTTGTTATTAACTGTCAGCCTGCTCAAAAGCTCCTGATTTAGAAACTAACATAGGAGGTAGAGGAAAGTCAGCATTATATCTATATTGTATTGTGCTCGTTGTGGTGAAATCTCTAACACCGATTTGACTCATCTGGTGTGAGCGTTTCAGCTAATTCCAAATATGCGTATTTATTTCCTACACTGATATGCCACCACTCTGCCAAGCACTCAAGGTGTTTTATGTTTTATAATAATGGCCTGCAATCTCAGAAGACGGGATACAAATGGGAATTTGATGAGAGGAAGAAGGAAACTAAGCTTATGCAGGTGTCAGTGATTTCATAGGATTACACATCATGAAGTCCCATAACGGCCAAATGGAACGGTTGTTGTGGGAGACAGTTCTGGGAGGGGGAGGAGCCAAATGGCAGTTGCTCTGAGGGCTTCTTGCTGTGTCATTTCTCCATTTGCCTCATCCAGGTATGATGGCAGCTGATGAGGGTGGTTTTGGAAGAGGAGGAGCAAAATAGCAGTTGGCCTTACCTGAGCTAATGGAGGATGCCTCACTTCACTCTCTTGGGAGAAGCTAGTTGATGGACACAAGGATGCATAGAAATGCTTAGTCAGACTCAAGGCTGGGGAACATGCGACATTCCAGATGTTGTTGAGCTACAGTACCCATCATCCTGTCATGTTAGCTGGGGCTTATGAGAACTGGAGAGGCTAAAAACTTCCATAGAGTCTCAGGTTTTCTACTCCCTGGTCTAGACTTTGACAGGGTTGCTGTTCATTTGAGACAGAAAATTTTGCTGATTTTGGCTTGTGTCACTGAAGCATTGTGACATGATAACCACTAGGGGCCAAAAGCTGCAACAAGCAGGGAGATGAATTTTACATATTGACTTGAAGTAACCAGGGAATTTCCTGGCTTCCAACTTCTCAGAGGGATGATGGGAGGTGTCCAGCAATATTTGGAAAGCCACAAGTTCTCTATCTCTGCTGAAAGATGTAGGATTATCATACACTAGGGGTCGGCAACCTAAAGCCCATGGGCCATAAGCGGCCCATGGGGGTCATTTAACCGGCCCATGGACCCCCACTGCCCACTCAGGGACAGCCTTCCGCAACGCTGGCCGGCTTCCCATTGGCTGCAGGAAGCTCCTGCAGCCAATGGGAAGCTGCACACGTGTCCTCCGCGCCGGAAGGAGAGCCGGAAATAGCGTTTGTGCATGTGTGCGTGCATGCGCACTCCGGCCCACTGCGGTGTCTGCAGGACTGTGAACTGGCCCAAGCCACAAAAACTTTGCCGACCCCTGTCATACATTATACCAAAAAATGCTTAGTTTTAATCAGTGCTATTTTTCTAGAAAAAGAGGTGCCAGAACTCACCATGAACGTCTCCCATGTTCACTTATAATGGCAATGGCACCCACCTGAGAGCTGCAAGAGCTGAGTTCCAGTGAGTTCCTGTTCAAAAAAGTCATTATTTTAATTACCGTGTGTTGTCACATAAACCTTAGGAAAGTGGCATGCTGTATAAGCTTAACCTTACAATGATGCCAACAAAAAGTTTTAAACATCACATTATGTCTTGAAACCAGAGACTGCTGGATCGGGAAAAGGGCAGAGTTTTGTCAGATTAAAAGTGACAATGTATTTTATAGATAAGGCATTTTTTAAAAAATCTCAAATTACCTTTCTATAATCTCTGTAACCTTTACCCTCCATGACTCTTATTTCCATCCTTTACGTTTTTAATATCTTGACCTACTGAGAGACAAGTTCAAATTCTCTGCTGGTTTTTTAAAGAAGAAAAATTCTTTTAAATGCTGGTGGGAAAAGATTGCTGCAGAGTCATCATTCCCTCTGATTACAAGTCAATTTAGCATGGGTCAAAAATGGGTTTGATTTCCAAGACTGTGTCCCAATGTATTATGAAGGTTCAGAGGCAACAGTGCTCAGCATCACACCTCCAAACTACCCTTGTGATCATCTGAGAGAATGAAAATGTAAAAAGAAGGTACAGGTGAGGCTTCAGCAAGTGGCACAGTCAGGATTGAAAAGGTTCAAAGGAACATGGACCTTGGTAACATTTTCCTCCCTAGAATGTCAGTGGACTAATGACTTAATACCTGATTTGAGAAGCTGCTTCAGAGACTTGATGTCTCGTAATCTGATCACCCTGCACTCAATAAGGTGTCCATGAGTGCTATGGCTATCTGCTCCAAGTTTGGTCTGAAGCACATGAAAGGAGAACAGTGGCCTTGAAGTAGCCCATAAAAAGCTAGCGTGCGCACACACACACACACACAAATGCAAATTTTTATTTGTTGATTTTATAATTTTGATGAAACAGATACAGAGCAGGGATGGACACAGCAGCTAATTCTGTCCCACTATGGATTTTGCTAGCATTTGATTATAGATGTGCCCTGTGTGCCCAAAGGGTGCATTTTGTTCTGATTTGCGCTGCACTTATTACACAGCTTTTACATGTATGTATTTTTTTATGCAGTGCTGCTTTTGGGGGGAAAAACAAAAGAAAAAAGTGCTGGCACCCACATCTGAGTAAAAGTTCTGTGGGCAACAGCACAAAATGCCTGTCATAGACAGAAAAAAAAGAGAGAGAGGTGGTGCTACTCTGTTAACAGCAAATACTGTCACAAAAAAGCATTGGCATCGTGTGAAATACGTACTGTGTGCACATTTTGCCCATAGAAAATGCACTGCAAAATCTGGAGTTGTGAGCAATCCAAGTGGGAGATGTGTTCTGATCTGCAGGGAAGTTTGGAAGTGTTGAATCTGGAAAAGTGTATGATACAAAAAAAGAGACTAAATCTCTAACACAGAGCTACGAAATGTCAGATTCCCAAGCAAATCCACATTTAAGAAATAAGCATTTGCTTTTAGATCTCATACAAAATATGCCCTGTATTTCTGCACTATGTCACAGGAAATTTGGGACCCGTTGCCTGTCAAATCCAGCATCCCATTACCTGACACTGATGATAGATATACTTTGCTCCCCATGATTGAACACAATTTCAAGCTTTGGGATTTTCATTAAACTATCTTTGAACAAAAAACATCTCCCTCCCCCTCAAAAAAACCTTCCTGTATCAGAGATAAGGATCATGGCAGAGTGGGTCTACATAATCTAAAGTTGGCAATGTCGTCCTACAACAGGTTTGCATATATTCATAAATATGTTGAGGCAGCCACAAGCTTCAAATTACCTATTGTTGTTTTTTAAGTATAACAAGGAATGGTTTTTACTGTTCCAGGAAATAAGCTTTTTAAAGTCTTCAGTCAACCACTGAGTTCTGTTGTGAAGGAGATCAACAACTAAATAGGTGTGAAGGGATCTTCTAACAGCTGCTAACTTTTATATTTTTTCCAGAGCCAAACTTTGGCTGGATCTAGACACTTAAAAAATGGTTTCAGGAAAACATGTTGTAAACGTCATAATAGGAAATCACGTTGCTGAAAGACGGAACTCCACAGCACCATCTGGTGTCACGGTGTTATAACACATTTAAAACACTCCTCACCCCTTACTTTTTAATAATGAAGATGAGTCCTTGATCACTGCAGCATCACCCAAATCCAGACCTGGGATGAGGAGTTTCCAGCCAAGCTGGGACACCAACTCCATGGGACTGAGGTGTCTTCAGCCCCCTCAATATTTGTTGGAAGGGAGCTGAGGAGGCCGAGCGTGGAGCTGAGTTTGACGCAGCTTCAGAGGTTGGCTCCTCCTGAGCATGAGAGATGAGGAGCCATCGGCCATTGAAGCCGCCTCATTCTGGGCTCCACTTTCGGCCTCCTCCCAATGATGTGACATCGAACGTGTCGCACATTGCACACACGACGTCACACACATGTGATGCATCCTGGGCCCTCTCAATCTTGGGTGCAAGTTGGCACCTCTGCAGCCAAGAGTCCCTCTTATCTGCTAGAACCAGAACTGGAGAAGTGCAGTATGCAGAAGTCCACAATGCCTATGTACTGTCTCCGGGATCAGAGACAGCATGCCTATGAATTACCAGCCACTGGGAAACCACAACAGGAGAGGGCTACTTGTGGGCTTCCCATAGTAGTAGTAGTAGTAGTAGTAGTAGTAGTAGTAGTAAATTTATTATTTATACCCCGCCCATCTGGCTGGGTTTCCTCAACCACTCTGGGTGGCTCCCAAGAAATTAAAAACAGAATAAAACATCAAACATTAAAAGCTTCCCTAAACAGGGCTGCCTTCGGATGTCTTCTAAAAGTCAGATAGTTGTTTATTTCCTTGACATCTGATGGGAGGGTGTTCCACAGGGCGGGTGCCACCACCGAGAAGGCCCTCTGTCTGGTTCCTTGTAACCTCACTTCTCGCAGTGAGGGAACCGCCAGAAGGCGCTTGGCGCTGGACCTCAGTGTCCGGGCTGAATGATGGGGGTGGAGATGCTCCTTCAGGTATACTAGGCTGAGGCCGTTTAGGGCTTTAAAGATTCACACCAACACTTAATTGTGCATAGGCATCTGGTTGGCCACTGCAAGGCGTTAGATGGGTCTGTGGTCTGATCCAGTAGGGTTCTTCTTATGTTCTTAAGCTCTGTTAACCATGAAGACCAGAAGGGCAGGGCTTCTAGTATTTAGATCAGTCTTGGCCAGTCCAGAGGCTTTGTTGGAACAGTGAGTTCCTCTCGTAGAGGGGATTGGGTGGGGGGTGTCACAGGGAAAGGTGTAAGGGGATAACCTTTTATGTAACACTCATTGAGTAACAATGAAGAAAGTGAAGGCAACTCAGTTGCCCTGCTTCTTCCCCACCCCTTTTCTTTACAGTTTGTAAAAGGCAGTGTTGGGTTTGTTATAAGCAAAGTTTGTCAGTTAATGAAAGAAATCTATGTTAAAGAAATCAAGCGTCCAAGAATCATCATTCCTGTTAAAAATACCTTGGCTGTTGTAATAGGCTATATATGTTTAACATTCCTCTTTCCATCTGTGCACGAATAGAGCTCCTATGCCAAGACAAGGGGAAGCAGCCATAGCTTATTGGTATGGCCGAAACCTTGCAGGCATGGGAGCCTAATTCAATTGCTGGTATCTCCTGCAAAAAAATTCAGGTAGCAGTGTAGGGACTGCACCCTATTCTCAGTTCCCAGGAACTGTTTTGCTAAGGGCCAAATTTGATGTGATAACTCACCTGCAATCAAGTGAATAATAATAATAATAGTATTAATTATTAATTATTATTTTATTATTCAATTAAAACATTCCATGGGGGCTGCAATACCATTTTAGTAAGAATGACAGCCACTGGGCAACTCCCAATAAAATATTGTTGTTGTTGTTGTTCATTTAGTCATGTCCGACTCTTCGTAACTCCATGGACCAGAGCACGCCAGGCACTCCTGTCTTCCACTGCCTCCCGCGGTTTGGTCAAACTCATGTTCGTAGCTTCGAGAACACTGTCCAACCATCTCGTCCTATGTCGTCCCGTTCTCCTTGTGCCCTCAGTCTTTCCCAACATCAGGGTCTTTTCCAGGGAGTCTTCTCTTCTCATGAGGTGGCCAAAGTATTGGAGCCTCAGCTTCAGGATCTGTCCTTCCAGTGAGCACTCAGGGCTCATTTCCTTAAGAATGGATAGGTTTGATCTTCTTGCAGTCCATGGGATCTTCATGGATCACTGCCTTGCCATGGCAAAGGGGGTTGAATAACTCAGAGAAGCTATGAGCTATGCCGTGCAGGGCCACCCAAGATGGACAGGTCATAGCGGAGAGTTTTGACCAAATGTGATCCACCTGGAGCAGGAACCGGCAAGCCACTCCAGTATCCCTGCCAAGAAAACTCCATGGACAAAGACAACAGGCATATAAAAATAAAATATTAAAATCACAATAAAACCCTCAAACATTAAAAACATCCCTGTATAGGCCTGCCTTCAGATGTCTTCTAAAACTCATATAGTTGTTTAACTGTTTGGCATCTGGTGGGAGGGCATTCCACAGGGTGGGTGCCACTACCGAGAAGGCCCTCTGGCTGGTTCCCTGTAACTTCACTTCTCACAGTGAGGGAAATGCCAAAAGGCCCTTGGAATTGCTCCAATAGGATAATTTTTGTCCAGATGGCAGCAGAGAAGAAGAGATTAAACCCATTTCCTGCTGCCCCAATGAAAACTGCCCCTTCACCTGCTATTGCTACTTTAAAATAAAATAAAAAAGATTGCTGATACATTTAGCACCACACCTACTTTGACCCTTAGTCACAGGCTTCCAGCCTCAATGAAAGGTTCGATCCCAGTTCAAGTTTTAGACTTCCTGACAATTCTCTCCTTTGTGTTATATATTTAGCCTTTGGTCCAAACAGTTATCTTTTCTTATATGATACATTCTGCTCCACTGATCATTCATCTTATACGATGATAGAGACCTGGATGGTGTTATTGCTTCAGTTAAACCTTTGACCTGGTTGAGCTTTAAGTAAATCGTGACTCTCCCTTACTTGGTATTTTAACTGTGTCGGTCACATTAACGTTTTAAAATTAAAAAACACCCTTTCACTTATTTGATATAAACATGCATCTTATCCCTGAATAGCCATAAGTACATTGCTCTGATCTAATACACCAGTGGCACTTTATCCCTCTTTTCCTTTTAACTGCTCTTCCCCACTGTAGCTGAAACAGAAGTGTAAAATGCTGAAATACTGCTATCAAGGTCAACAGTACCAGTAAGTATTGTGCACACAGAGAAAATTGGAAGTGTCCCCATTATGTAGGTTCATATGGAGGATATGATAGAATGGTAGCTTTGGCTGAGGATAAAAATCAAGTGAAAATGATACCCCTTGAAGTGTCTAATTGCATCATTTCATTTGTAATCACTGACCTTTCTTCCTTGCACAACGGAGAAGAGATAGGAAGGCAAATTCCTCCTCCCTCCTACCCAGCTTCATTTGATTTGGTGCCAGCAAAGGATTATTCACTCTTGGCCCCATCCTGGGCCCAGTTACAATATTGATGCTCAGTGCATTTCACTTGAATGTTTTTGAGCTTCATGGTGTTTGGTTTTATGTGAAAGCAAAGGATACCAAATAATATTCAAAAGGAGGAAGAAAGGACTTTCAAGCAGATATTGAAGGTTTCATTGACTCTGAACACACGGTAAGGTTTCGTTGGGGTTTTTTCAGCTGTCAGTAAAAATCTATATTGATATAAGAAGGGCAACAGCTGCAAGCTATCTGCGTAAAATACTTAGTCTGACGGCTTGACAAGAAATGACATTTGTCACATTTCTTCATGCAGCAGTAGAAGGAATCATGAGACATGAGTTCATTCTTTGTGATTTGATGATTGTAGCTACCCCAAAGACCCTTATGTCTCTGAAAACTGGCGGACAGCAACTTATATCACCTGGGCCAAATCTGCCCCATAAATTGTATCTTCTGTCCCTAAGTGGCCTGCTTCAAAGTAAAAAAAAAAAAGGATGCACAAGCAACATTTCTAACAATAAGATTGGCAGCAGACCACTGGAGTGGAGGTGGAGCATGGTGAGTGGATCCCTCCTCCCTTGAAAAAAAAATTTGCCCTCCAGCAAAATAGTTCATATGTGCATGCATGCTTGCATTCACTCTGATTATGTTGTTGTCAGCTGACCTTGTAGCTTGGGTGAATTAGATTGGAACAATCACTTAGCTTCTGGAGTTCAGAGGCTTTATTCATGTAGGAACTATTTACAGGAGGAGTGGAAATGAGACAGAGAAAATATCACATATTGTCTGGAGAGAGCAACAAACAAAATGGCTCAGTTTTTTGGAGTGGACAAACAGTGCCCTTGTGTTGTTTAAAGTAACACATGCATTAACTAGAAGCTTAAGAGAAGGAAATGTATTTGCTTTTCTCCAATAGTCGTGTGTTAGTGTGAGAGGAAAGGATCTCTGTCTCTCTGTGTTAGATGTGTGTCAATTACTGTGTGTAAATGGCTCCACCCACCCACCAGTATTGGCCACATGGCCTCCGAGGAGCAATCCACCTCCACAAGTGGACTATGGACCAAAAAGGTTGCTCACTTTTAAAAATATAGCTCCTTGAGGTTGCAGCTGTCTTTCTGAGTTGATCCTATCATCTGTGGCACTAGAACACAGCTGCCATGTTCAGAATCAGATATGCATAAATAAAATATATAATGTGTTTATCTCCAGCCAGAGAGCTGCAGCCAATCATGATTTTGGGAGTTCTGTACCTGCATGATGCATGCATTTTCAGAACTCATGCTTGCATCATGTTAACATTTTTTAGGCTCACCCATAAAATCTCTTAGCTGTACTCCGAAAAACATGCAAAGTGTCCCAGTGTCTGTCTTAACATGCTTAAATAGAACCATACTTGTTGAAGAGGCAGGGAGTTTTGCCCTGCTCCTTACTCTCACTCTCTGAGACAATGTTTGTAGTTTCCATATATTTTGAAGATGATGCCATAAAGGCCCAGTCATACTGTTCTGTAATGATGAATTAAATAATATCCCCTGGGTGTCATCCGTATTTTTAGCTGTCAGTTCCTTCTACCCTCCAGTTGCCTCCTCTGTGTGCTGTTTCTCATGAAGACATTAAAGGAGGTTTAGAGATCACAGGAGGCCTTTAGTTAGAGCAGCAGATAATGATTCTCAATTAGTTCAGGTAATGGTAGTTATCAGCATTTTGGAGGAAATGGAGCTTGAAATGTTTTGTGGATGAAAGGTGAGCGGGATCTCACAAAAGAGGGGAGGAAATGCTCCCTCCTGTTTATGCATGTGGTTTGTACAGAGATATTTCATTTCCTTGTACAATCTTTTGCTGGAAACAGTAGTTTATTGTTGAGTGACTTTAACATCATTTTTTAAAAAAGCAACAATCCTTAAAGAATTGTCTTAAGGAAAATCTACTGAATCCAACAGCGGAGTCTACTGTCTGATGTGGGTGTAAACCTGGGTTGCCATGTGTCCTATTTCACAGAGGACAATGCACTCTTTGAAGGGCTGACCAGTCCTCTGTTTCCAGGGTAGGCAGATTTCAGACTTGCAGGATATATGTTGGTTTTGTGATTTGAACACCAAGGTCTACCAACCAGAGTCATGTGCAAAATTGTGGCATGTGGAAGTGCAGGACACAGAACTAAGAAGCGGACTGCCTCTGAGCTCAGCCTTGTTGGGGATCTGAGGTGAGATAGCCACAAAGTGGAAGTTGCTCCTGGTTCCAGTCACCACACAGCGGCTGCTTAAGGTATAAAACAGTTCACTGCTGCAGAAGATCAGGCTTCAGTAATACAGTTCTGGATACTGATACAGTGGTACCTCGGGTTACAAATGCTTGGGGTTACAAACGCTTCAGGTAACAGACTCCGCTAACCCGGAAGTAGTACCTCGGGTTAAGAACTTTACTTCAGAATAAGAACAGAAATTGTGCGTTGGCGGCGTGGCAGCAGCAGGAGGCTGTCGGGATTCAAGCCAAAAGTCAGAGCCTCCAGCTCTTCTCTTAGTCCAGAGGAATTTGGCCACCCTCCAGGTGCCCGGCTTGATTCCTTATGACCTCCCGTCTGCGACTCCCGGCAAGATCAAAGGAGGTCTCCAATCGGCGATTCTCCTCAACGTGAAGGAGAACACACCACTCCCCCTCACTCCTCTCCCAGGGAGGGGGAGAGAGACAGACAGAAATATATCTACATGTCTTTATTCCTGTCGTTCACCAGTGCAGAGAAACATGTCTGCACACTCTGCTTCCCACTGCAGAGAGAGAATAAACTCCACCCATGTACTTCCAGTACAGGGTCATGTGCTGCTCTGAGGTAACATCCGGCTCTCAGAGCACTTTACAGACAGTCCCAGTTTCCCACGGGACAATCCAATAACACCCGCATCCTGTTTACCATTCCAGCCACCTGGTGCTTGCTTCTGCATTGCTCCTTTTTCGTAACATCCTCCCCCAAAAGAATCAATGCGTGTTGCAGCAAGCAAAGCATGATCCAGAGAAGAAAACAAACAGTTGTTATACACATAACACTCCCCTGTTGTTTCAGTTCCACCTTTGGAACTCCCCGCCACTGGTTTCCCCAGTGTACCTCTCTGGTTGTCTGGTTTCCAAGGAATGAGTGCATCTGCATTACCTTGGCTAGCAACTCTCTGTTGTGTCTTTGTCTCTGACTTAGACACAGCTCCAACCTGTCCTCGGTTGTTTACAACAGCAACACATGCAACAGCTAAGTTAGCAAACTCTTTTGAGTACCTCTTGGGTGGTTGACCCTTTGTAACTCTCTCAGACCTACGTATGAGGTGCTGATCCTCTCTGCTCACTGGTCCAGTCTCAGGACTCTTTGGAGAACTAGTTCCAATGGTAAACAGTGGTTCATCCTTCAGTTGTGAAGGCCTATCTATTGTGTGAGACTTCCTCTCAATGACTGTGACAACTGAGCTCTCCGAGCTTTCAGTGTCATCACTTTCTGTACAGCTGAAATCAGTGAAATCATCATCATCTGAATCGTCCTCAGTGGGAAATGTGTGTACTATCACTCTCTCCTGTTCAGGAGCACTCTCTAGAAATTTTGTGAGAATCACCTGACCAGATTCAGACAAAATTACTCTGTAGAGACCCTTTTCATACCCCACAAAAATGCCTCTGGCATTCTTTACTCCACCTGGAGCTTCTGTTCTCACATGAGACCCAAAAACTTTGAAATGGGCAACAGAAGGTTTTCTGTGGAACAGTTTCTCAAAAGGAGAACTTCCCAACTCTTTTGAAACCTCTCTCACTTTCGTATAACAGTACGACATCAGAGACTCGGCCCAGTACTCATGTGGCAGATGTGAACTTAGCAATTGCGCTTCCATCCCCTTTTGCAATTCTCTGTTCACCCGTACACAGACACCCCTGTTCCACGCTTCCGCTGAAACAGAAACCTTGTGTCTTATTCCCTTCTTCTGCAGGAACCTCTGGAAATCCTGTAAAAGAAAAATCTGCTTCTCATCTGTGAATAGACAATCAATGTTAGCATCATGCATACTCTTAACTTTGTCACAAAACTCCTGAAACCTCTCCAAGGCTTCCTGTGGCTTTCTCAACACATAAACCCAGACATAGTTAGAGAAATGATCCACACACACAAGATAGTATCTTGCATTGCCTCTAGATGGTTCTAGAGGACCAATCACATCAGCATACACCCGCTGAAATGCTCTGTTGACTCCGGTCACCTTCTTGCTCACACCTGCAAGAGAAACTAGGTTAGACACAGATGAATTACATTCCATGTAATCACTTTGTGCAAAAGTCAACAAATAAAGTCCATCCTTCTGTTTGGCAGAAAGATATAACTCTCCATCTTTGTAGATCTCGCAGCTCTCAGCATCGTAGGACAGTTTCAGTCCTCTCTTTGCAATCTGCGAAACACTCAGCAGATTGAACTTCAATTCAGGAACCAAGTAAACATTGTTTATTGTCAAGTCCAGACTCTTAAGATAGACAGTCCCCACGCCAGCCGCTTCTAGCTCCTGACCATTGGCCTGTGTCACAGTGAAGCTTTGCTTCTTAAACGTTGAAAAGAGTTCTCTGTGTGGGGACATATGAACCGTGGCTGCAGTGTCGATAATAAACGCGTTCCCAACGTCTGGCGTGGTTCCTTTCGCCATCAAAGCCTTTGCAGGTTCCACCGTAGGCTTGGTATGACCTTTGCCTGACGCCTCAGGCTTTGCTGAGCGGCCCTTCACTCCTTTTGGCTGATGTGGCTTCTTGCAGCTCCGCTGAAGATGCCCAGCCTGTCCACAACTGTAACACTGCACAGCATTCAAAGCTACAGCATCCTTTCCAGTAGCCTCATCGGTGGGGGAATTAGAACTCCGTTCCTCCCTCCCCCTGTTCTTTACTTCCAGTGCAGCATGCCGGCTGTGTTCATCTAGAACCACGGCACTCAGGGGCACTCCCCCCTTCTTGGCATCCATGCTGAATCCAAGGGTCAGCTTTACAGTCAATCTCAAGCCAGCTTTCACTTTTCAAGCCAGTAAACTCCCAAAAGTCTCTCTGCTTGTTTACTGCTTTCACTGGCAGGCAAGCCTTTGGGTTGTTTTTTCAAAACCCTTGCACAGCTGCGCAGATACACTTTCGATTTCCCAGGCTCTTTTTAGGCCACTCAGTAACTGGCAGACGTTGCCTAGCAACCTGCTCAGGACGGAACTCCTTATCTAAACCACAGGAATTCCTGGTATGCAAGCTTGCTCTTTCAGAGCTGTTTTTCTCAAACGCAGCTCTTGTGAACCAGAAATTAAGCCTTTCTGCGTTCATTCTCTCTTGCCCGAAATGCTGCATACCTTTTCTGGCTCCGTTGCCTTGGAACACACTCCTCTCGGTGTCCAGCTGTCTGTTTCAGCTTCTGGCTGCAGGCAGACGCTTTCTTTATCTCCTTAGGTGCAGAGGATGGCAACGATTCATCGACCTCTCACCTCTCATGCAGATTCCCATAGATCAGATAACCACCGGTCTGCTACCAGTTGTCGGGATTCAAGCCAAAAGTCAGAGCCTCCAGCTCTTCTCTTAGTCCAGAGGAATTTGGCCACCCTCCAGGTGCCCGGCTTGATTCCTTATGACCTCCCGTCTGCGACTCCCGGCAAGATCAAAGGAGGTCTCCAATCGGCGATTCTCCTCAACGTGAAGGAGAACACACCACTCCCCCTCACTCCTCTCCCAGGGAGGGGGAGAGAGACAGACAGAAATATATCTACATGTCTTTATTCCTGTCGTTCACCAGTGCAGAGAAACATGTCTGCACACTCTGCTTCCCACTGCAGAGAGAGAATAAACTCCACCCATGTACTTCCAGTACAGGGTCATGTGCTGCTCTGAGGTAACATCCGGCTCTCAGAGCACTTTACAGACAGTCCCAGTTTCCCACGGGACAATCCAATAACACCCGCATCCTGTTTACCATTCCAGCCACCTGGTGCTTGCTTCTGCATTGCTCCTTTTTCGTAACAGAGGCCCCATTAGCTAAAATGGTACCTCAGGTTAAGAACAGTTTCTGGTTAAGAACGGACCTCCGGAACAAATTAAGTTCTTAACCAGAGGTACTACTGTATATACATACAGCTTGTAGGTTTTGCAGATACAGATACAGATATATATGTCAAAAGCATGTCTGTTGCAACAGCAATTCAAGACTTAACACAAACTCTGACTCATGGACTCACAGACATGAGCTAACATGCCTTAATCACTGGACCATTGTTATGGCTGACCTTTCCCCTGTTGGTTTATCTCATACATCTCATACATATGGGTCCATGAATGAAATTAACCTCTTTCTCCATGTCCAGTTCCTCCAAGAAGCCCAAACTTTTTTTTTTTCAGTACAAGATTGTGAGCTCAAAATCCTATCCCATAAAACCCATGCCTAGTTTTCCTCATCCCAAGCTTTCCTCATCTCAACAGCATCTGCTGTGGAAGAAGTGAGGATCAGAATGCTTTGCTGATCAACTGCGAATCATCCAGAGCTCTTCAAGTAGATCCTGATCTACCTTCTTTCCATCCCCGCTTTATTTGGAGGCATCTTTTGTTTGAAGGTCTGTCTTGTACAAAGCCAGCTTAAGGATTCAGAACCCTTAATAAGGGAGACAAGGCATTTTAAGGAAGTTTCATTAATGATTAATTTTAACTGATTTTATGCAATATATATGCTTTCTTGCTTTCCATAGTTTTTAGGTACACAGTGCAGAAACTTCAGGAATGACACAAAATATAAATAACTGAACATGCAACTTGTTTGCAAATCTGTGCCTTCTTTTTTGTGATGGGTGGCTACCCTAGTGCAAAGGTGCATCCAGTTTGCATCATTATGCTCATTCAGTCCCCACTCTGAATACAGCTTGTGATGCCGATAGGATCACACATCTAGGGCCAATAGTTGCTATGGGTGACTAGTTGTACTTTACTTTTAGTTGAGTTGAGATCTCAGTGCTTTCATACCCTAAACAATGAGTAACATAAGCATAAAAAATGCAATCATAACATTTTAATTTATTTTACAAGATAAAGACACCCACAAAGCAAAGCATATGCACACACACACACACAAATATATACCGTATATATATATATTTACAGTCTATTCAGTTGCAATGGCATGTTCAGCTGTAGATGTCAGGAAACTACTTTGCCCTTTTGTTGCAGTTTTATTTAATTTTTTCCCCTGAAGAATCAATACTTGTGTTGTGAAAGTCACTGTAGCCCTAGAGCTATTGAGTCTCTTCTAAAATTAATTTTATTTTCTAGTCAAAGGAAAATAGATTGAAAATGCCTTTAATAAAGTAAAAAAATAAATTATTTCAATAAAATATAAGTTAGGATCCAATAGATGTTTCCTTGTGCAGAAATAGGCTTCCACATATGGAGGGGCTTATAGGAATGAGATGAATTATCCAGATAAATGCAATTTAGTCTAAATGAAACTCTTTTTTGTTGCCCTTGACACCCTTTGGATTTTTTTTCTGAGCAGAAAATTCCACATTTACCTTGATAGGCAAATTTCTGGGTCAGATGCATCTCTGATCTTATCAGCTTTGCCCACTGATGGCAACTATTGGACAAATTCATAGAAGATAATGCCTACTAGCCATTCATAGAGGATAATACCTAGGTTGGAGAAAGTATGACTTTCGTTTTGGGGAATCACAACTGGAGTGAGTGCTATTTGTTGGAAGACTCCCCCCCCAAAAAAAAAAATCACATAAGAACTTTTGACTCCATCTTCCTAGGATGTGGCCTTGAATTTACAGAGATCGCAATAATGTGTAGAGAGAATTCCATGCACACAGTGCAGGATGGGGAGGTGGGATTCTTTTATCATCTTCTCTAAGCAGGAGAAAGTGTGATGTGCTTTGACTGAATAATCCCTGGGTATCTGGCCCAAGGGGCTTTGGTTTGTTGTTGACCTTTAGTCTTGAAGCACAGCAGCCTGGAAAATCTGATGAGGCCAGGCATGCTGCATCTCTGCTACACACATATCATAAAAAGCTCAGGGGGTGAGAACATTTGTAACCAGCTGAGAGAGAAATAAGGTAGGGGGAAGCACCCACTGAGGTGTGCCACTGATTGCTTTAAACAAGTAAGTTATCAGTGGGACAAATTGGTGAATGGTGAAGATTCAAGACTGATTTCTTAAGTAGAAAACTTGATATATCCAATTATGGTTCTTTGAGCAGAACTAAACTGCAGTGTGTTCAGTAATCACACTGCACATGAGGTGTTCCGAGTAATATTCTTGGATGAAGAAAAAAATATTCATGGAGGGAAGGGAGACTTCATCAAGAGAGTCTGTAAGTGCATGACTTAGATGAGCAGTGGCAATGCAAGGTCTTCATCCATACTAATCTCTCTAAGTTTCACTGATGATGACTGATTTCTAAACAAGAGGCAAAGCAGCAGTAAAAAAAACTTCTGGGATTCTTATTTAAAACCCCCCAAAAAACACTGCCTTTCCTCCACTGAGTAGTAAACAAAAAGCCATTTGATGCTAATATCATATTTGGGTGCAGAATAGAAGGAAGTTGCAGTCTGGAAAGAGCAACAACTGACAATCTTCCATCCCCAAATCTTGGAAAAGATTTATTTCCCAGAGTGAGACAGAGGAACTAAATCTGTTACTCTTTAGGAAGTCTAATTTGAGGCACTGGCATGCTTATGCAGTTTGCATATGGTCTCCTGTCCAGAGGCACAGATCTGAGATAAGTCCAATTCCTGCATTTACTCATAGGTAGGACACTCATCTTTAGCAGCAGGAGTAGAGATTTTGACATACTGCACTGAATAATTGCATAAAATTAAAACATGCTAAATTGGAAAACAAGAATTTAAAATCTACAGCCATAGACTTTTTCAATGAATTGATAGGCATATATATTTGCATCATTTATTCATATCTATGATAATGAGAGGTAGCTAGCATTTGTTTTAAAATCAGAATAGAAAGTTTTGAGAGGGTTTTTTATAGCAAAGATGAAGTTATAATCAGCAGAAGTGGCTCCTTTCTTATCAGTTGAGAAGAGTAAAATAAATAGTTATGATGTTCTTCATCTTCTCTCAAAGGCTGGCCTGAAGTTCCCTCTCACCTTTCATGATACCATTCTCCACCTGTAAAAATGGACAGAGAATTTCTGTCCATTTATAGGGAGAAGGGAGACTTTCTAATAAATTTCCATGGTGGGCTTGCCTTACTTGAATAGCCAGTGAGTTGCACCTTCTCCCTGTAGTGTTGTTGGAGCTGTCCCAGTCAATCAGATTCTGGGAAGTATGGAAGCGAGGGCAAAGAAGGCCAAGTGCTTTTTTGCCTTCATCCCTGTTAGGTTGGTTAGGTTGCTTCAAGTCATGTGCTAATCTAGAAGCAAATGTAGAAATTAAACTTCACTGCAGGTGCCTCCTGAGAGAGAGAGAGAACAAGTTCCCAAACCACCTAAAGAAAAGAGAGTACCATGCAATGCTACAAATCCCTGGGCTGCATTCATTTTCCTAAAGTCAACACTCTGCTATTCTTATTGTTCCTTAGCCTAATGGAATTTATTGAGGCTATTCATCCTCTGTGTGCACAGCAAAAGTGCACTTTTTAAAGCTGAGAAAGCTATAGAGTTAATAGCTTAATAATTCACCAAGAAAAACTGATGTGCTGCTGACCCATGTATCAGGCTGTCAGCAGTGCTTGAGGGTAGTTCATAAATTGCATAGGAAGACTCTGTGGGTGCTCAGGACCAATCCTCTTTTCAAAAGAAAATGGCCTTGTATAGGAGGTCATGAGGGATTAATGCAGAGTTATTCTCCAACTTAATTTGCATGCCAGTGAAGAGGGTGAAGGGGCAGGAGAGAAGCAGCTCCACCATCAAGAGCTAATAAAGAGAAGTCCATTTCTTTAAAGACAAAGCAATCCCATCATTTTGTGTAGTAAGTAGCTTGATCTTCACTAGGAGTGCAGGCATTTCATTCCCTAGAGCTCCCTTGCAATTTGAGTGCAACATGGATAAAGGTATATGTGTCATCTGAGTCCACTGAAAAGCATTATGTTTTGAGGCATTGTGAAACTGGTGTAAGCCCCGTGGTTGTACCAGCAAAAATATTGTAATACTAAACTAAGTCACCATTTGTTGCTTTTTCATCATACCCATAATCAGCTGCTTGATATGTCAGTTGTCATGGTAGGGCCAATCTTTTTCCTGGTGCTGCTGTCAAAGTTCACCCTTATGCTCTTAAACTGCTCCAACTCTTTCATAAACCAAAACATAGGCAACTGGGGGATTGAATAGCTGAGGTGCTTAAAATGAAAAGACTCTTCCAAACACTCTTGGCAGCCATGCACTTTACCTCCATCTTGGCTTGAGGCCTCCAGTGGGTAGAGCCAATATGGATGGCTCTTTGGCCCTTGCTCATTTCAAAATATGACCCACACTACTACTACTACTACTACTTTTTTTTAGAAAGATTGCTGACAAGGGCCACATGTAGACTTCTAAGTGGCTAAAATGTAGGACTGTGGGGCCAGCATTGTCTTCATAGCCAGCTTTGTGTTACACGAACCATTCAACATCTCCCAACTGATTCACATACAGTCTTGGCATCATTATTTTTTAAACCCCATTGCTGAGCGCAGTCATCTATATCCTGCACATCTGATCAGTATTCCTCTCAAGCTTCCTTTCAGATGTTGAGATCAGTAGAGGGGGCCCTCTAGGTAGTTCCACTGCCATGAGAAGTATGGGAGCAGGGACCTGGGAGAGGGCATTCTCTGTGGCAGCCCCTAAACTATGGAATTCTCTGCCACCGAGGTGCAACTGGCACCTTCACTCTGCTGTTTTGGTCAGATGCTGAATATGCACTTCTATACCCCGCCCTTTGAAACTTGAGATAGATGGACAGATAGAGACATATTTTAGGACTTGCCCTAGTTTGTGATTGTAATTTGTTTTAAACTGTTTTTAATGTTGTATGTTAATTAGCCCTAGGACACTAGAAATATTGATTGAAGTGGAGAGGGCATGGGAGGAGTGGAAGAAGGAGAGTAGAAGAATAATTTCAGTATTATTTTACTATTTTCACATTGGTCTTGAGAACTGATTTTTCCTATATGTATTACACATCCGATGTGTGTTTGATTGTCTTGTCAAATGCTTGACTGCTGTCCTTTTTCTTTTTCATGTTTCTTTTTTGTCTCAGCTGAAAACATCCCTTTGCTTCCAGGGAAACTGTCCACGTTTTGCTTAGATGCTACACTGCCCAGCCATCTGGGTGGCAAATTGTTCACCCTTAAACAAGACAAGAGAACCAGCTCCCATCCCCCCACGTCTCAAACTGTGTAAACTGAAGTTTAAATGGTGCATCCCAGGTGACCTACACTTGGAACACACCAGGTCGTTTCATCAAGCTGAGTGGCCAGTTAAATCCACTTCAGTTTAACATGGCTCTGCAGTGCACTATGAACCAGAAGGGAGGAGAGAGAGGTGGCTAGTGTGGCTTGCCTATATAGTGTTAATCTTTTCAGTGACAGGAGGCCTGGAACAGAAGCACTGGAATGCAAACTGTTGCCAAAGGGAGTAGGAAAGATATATTCCAAGTGCAAATTTGTGAACAGCTGCAGTTCCAAATCAGAGGAAACATGACAGTACAGTGCCGCTTATTGATTATAGGCAGATCGAAAAGGGCTGCTGTTTTGGCTCAGGCAGAACAAATGGGATGTCACTGATATGGACATAATTGTATGCAACGGGTTCTATGCAAAAAGAAAAACAAATGAGTCAATAATCTAAATAATAAATTTGATAGAATCCGTGGCACACAAAATCTGAGATTCACAAAGCAAGCAAGATAGTAAGGGACTGCCTCATATTACTCGTGCTTCGGCCATTTTACAAGACAATGGTATGAGTCCCATCTTCCTCTGAAGGTGAAATGAATGGCTATCAAAGCTCAGGGCTTTTCCCTTCAGTGGTGCCCCCATTTTGTGGATTTATTCCAGAAGGCCTGTAGATTTTCTTGCTGAAAACTTGTATGTGTGTTTTGTGTTGCATTAATTTTTAATTTCATTTGGTTTTCTGGTTACTATCATTACCATGTTTCATTGGGATTGTTTTTGTAATGATCTTTTAATATGTTTCACAGTTGCTTATGCATTTTGTTATGGACAAAGATGTGAGTTATGAGTACTATAAATGAATGAAAAAATTCCTTCCAGTAGCACCTTGGAGACCAACTAAGTTTGTTCTTGGTATGAGCTTTCGTGTGCATGCACACTTCTTCAGATACACTGCAACAGAAGTCACCAGACCCTTATATATAGTGAGAGGGTGGGGAGGGGTATTACTCAGAAGGGTGGTAGGAATGGGTAATTGGCTGATAGGTGTGGTAAACCTGTTGACGACTGTTAACGACTGCAATTGGTCAACAGGTTTACCTTTGCTATGAAAGATGCCATTTTGGGGGAAGCGTGAAAGATACATGTGGGAGTGGACCTACCTCTTTCACACTCTTGCAAATTTTTCATGCCTGCTTGCAGCCATCCTTCCTCAGTCTGCTGCTGCTTGAAGAAGAGGGGATACATATGCACTGCTACTCACAAGGTAATCTTTGCAACTCTTCGAAAAGGAAGGCAGTGCAGATGCTGAGGAATGGCATCTGCATTGTGATACATGTCATGATGCACGTAGTTATACAGTGGTACCTCGGGTAAAGTACTTAATTCGTTCCGGAGGTCCATTCTTAACCTGAAGCACCACTTTAGCTAATGGGGCCTCCTGCTGCCGCCGCGCCACCAGAGCCCGATTTCTGTTCTTATCCTGAAGCAAAGTTCTTAACCTGAAGCACTATTTCTGGCTTAGTGGAGTGTGTAACCTGAAGCGTATGTAACTGAGGTACCACTGTACTCCCCTTGCACTACATTTCATTCAGTGGGGTACACATTCCAAGTTGAGGGAGCATCAATCTCTAGCTGCTTCATACCATATCTCTCTCTCTCTCTCTCTCTCTCTCTCTCTCTCTCTCTCACACACACACACACACACACACACACACACATTGCACCCTTTCACAAAGGTGTATAAAACTGCCCAAAGGGAGGGTTTTGTTTAACGGTAAGTGGCTTCTTGAAAGCACCTCCACCATTTCAGTTCAGCATTATTGGAAATATTGTCAAGGGCTGGTCTAAAGTGTAGATTGCAAGTGTACAGTAGTTGGAAAACAACCCATTTACAAATCAATAACAGAGGAGATGGTGGGCAGGGGGAGAGGAAAGCTATTACAGGATGCTCACTCTATCTTAACTTATACTTTGTAGGCTCGTGGTCATACAGTATTTTACTTTTTTTAAAAAGTTTGAAGTTTCTCATGCATGGCCTTCAAGCCCACCTAATAATCCCCCCCCAGACAAAAGAATTAGAAAGAGAAAGTTGTGTTTTAATAAAGAAGCATACTGTTCATCTGGGTAAGACATAGTGTGTAATCTTTCAAGTGTAAGATGATTTACAGTGGAGTTTCAACTGATCAGGTCCCTAAAGAAAATTGTATTGCATTTGATTTGCTGCCTTGTGCTTTCTAATTTTGTTTTCCTAATGACAATTGATTAAAAATAAACTAATAGAAAGTCAGTTGATTGAGCTGGTTACTGGCTAGGGGACGCTCCACTCATCTGCAGTGCTGTAATGAAGTATTTATCTTAGCAGGAGTCCAATTTCCAGAGCCATGTGAAGAGAAATCAGAAACAGGGTGGGGAGATAGAATACAGAACACTTTGATCTTGGGCTTAAACTTCTCTAAACCACAGAAGTGTTTTCTATCCCTATGCATAGTCTGCATGGGTTTACACACACCTGTCAATTTTCTCACGCATTTAACAAGTTGGTTTAGAGGAAATAGTTCTGAGTTCATGAAAGCATGAAGGATGGCACAATGGGCGAGCAAGTGAACATATGGCTAAGAGAAAGTTCCTACTCTTCTATGACCCTTTTCAACCTTCAAGGTCAGGAACAGAGTCCCTGCAAGCTGTCCTATTTATTCATGAGGCCAATAAAGAGAGGCGGCCTTTCGATGCCAGGACCAAGTTTATGCAACCTGGAAAGCTATGGTATACCAAGTCAGTCTGTTTGTCCTTCTGGCTCAGGATTCGTTACAGCAGAAGTAGATACTGTGACTAGAGATAGGCGAATCTGTCAATTTTGGTTTCTCATTTATCCATTTTTAAGTTCAGTTCTCTGCTTGTCCCCCACTTTATAGGCATGGATCAGAGTGGTTTTGTCTTTGCCCCCATCACTTTCCCCTGGAAAACCCACTCTTTGGTGCTAAATTGGAACAAATGGTAATCCACAGAAAACCCAAATGCCATTTGTTAAACCACAGATTTTCTTGGGGTAGATTGAACTCGGGACTCTGTCATGGAGTTACAGCCCTTAACATGGTGCCCTGCAGATTTACAGGCTCCAACTCCCATCAACCCCCACCAGCTTGGCCAACCATCAGGGATGATGGAAATCGAACTACAAAACATCTGGAGGGCACAACGTTGGGGAAGGTTTCCATAAGGGAACTCCTTGTCAGTAGAAATCTTCCATGTTTTCTCCCACATTTAGACTTGCCTGTTCCACCCAGCTTTTTTTTTTAAAGATATTTATTGAGATTTTACAAAAACATAAGTTTACAAAATAGAAAAAAGTCACATAGAAAGAAAAAGATACAAAAAAGAAGACATAGAAAAATACATAAAAAAGAAAAAAGAAGAATAAAAATACAAAAAACAAAAAACAAATAGATAAAAAAGAATTAAAAACAAATCCATTTTTAGTAAAGGTAAAGGTAAAGGTACCCCTGCCCGTACGGGCCAGTCTTGACAGACTCTAGGGTTGTGCGCCCATCTCACTCAAGAGGCCGGGGGCCAGCGCTGTCCGGAGACACTTCCGGGTCACGTGGCCAGCGTGACAAAGCTGCATCTGGCGAGCCAGCGCAGCACACGGAAACGCCGTTTACCTTCCCGCTAGTAAGCGGTCCCTATTTATCTACTTGCACCCGGGAGTGCTTTCGAACTGCTAGGTTGGCAGGCGCTGGGACCGAACAACGGGAGCGCACCCCGCCGCGGGGATTCGAACCGCCGACCTTTCGATCGGCAAGCCCTAGGCGCTGAGGCTTTTACCCACAGCGCCACCCGCGTCCATTTTTAGTAACTTTAAACTAATTAGCTTGTTTCCTTGACCTCCTCACACCTCCCCTTTTTGTATTCCCATTTAAATAATCAAATCAGCAAATCCTTACCCTCTTTTGTTTATCTTAACTCTATATCTTAACATATTATAATTCTATATTTTCATCCATTTATCAATTCATTTTTGCATATTCTTATTAACTTTGTTGCTAATGCCACTTATTTTCAATCCAACATCATTTTAACATTCATTAATTTTACAGTGTTTCTGAAGATAGTCTTTAAATTTCTTCCAGTCTTCTTCCACCAACTCTTCTCCCAGGTCTCGGATTCTGCCAGTCATTTCCGCCAATTCCATATAATCCATCACCTTCATCTGCCACTCTTCCAGGGTGGGTAACTCTTGTGTCTTCCAATACTTTGCAATAAGTATTCTTGCTGCTGTTGTTGCATACATAAAGAAAGTTCTATCCTTCTTTGGCACAAATTGGCCGACTATGCCCAGGAGAAAGGCCTCTGGTTTCTTCAGGAAGGTATATTTAAATACCCTTTTCATTTCATTATATATCATCTCCCAGAAAGCCTTAATCTTTGGGCACGTCCACCAAAGGTGAAAGAATGTACCTTCATTTTCTTTGCATTTCCAACATTTATTATCGGGCAAATGATATATTTTTGCAAGCTTGACTGGTGTCATGTACCACCTGTATATCATTTTCATAATATTCTCTCTTAGGGCATTACATGCCGTAAATTTCATACCGGTGGTCCACAACTGTTCCCAGTCAGCAAACAATGTTGTGACCAATATCTTGTGCCCATTTCATCATGGCAGATTTAACCGTTTCATCCTGCGTAATCCATTTTAACAGCAAGTTATACATTCTTGAAAGTATCTTAGTTTTGGGATCTAACAGTTCTGTTTCCAATTTTGATTTTTCCACCTGGAAGCCAATATTTTTATCCAAATTATAGGCCTCTCTTATTTGATAATAATGAAGCCAGTCTCGCACTTTATCTTTTAATTTCTCAAAACTCTGCAATTTCAATTTGTCTCCTTCTTGTTCCAATATTTCCCAATATTTCGGCCATTTGGCCTCCATATTGAGCTTTTTCTGAGCCTTCGCTTCCATTGGTGACAACCACCTTGGGGTTTTATTTTCCAGTAAATCTTTGTATCTTATCCAGACATTGAACAATGCTTTCCTGACAATATGGTTTTTAAATGCTTTATGTGCTTTAACCTTGTCGTACCACAAATATGCATGCCATCCAAAAACGTTGTTAAAACCTTCTAGGTCCAAAATGTCTGTGTTCTCAAGAAGCAGCCAGTCTTTCAACCAGCAGAATGCTGCTGATTCATAATAGCGTTTAAGGTCTGGCAGGGCAAATCCGCCTCTTTCCTTTGCATCAGTTAATATTTTAAATTTTATTCTAGGCTTCTTGCCCTGCCAGACAAATCTGGAAATGTCTCTCTGCCACTTCTTGAAACAGTCCATCTTGTCCAAAATTTGCAATGATTGAAACAAAAATAACATTTTTGGCAATACATTCATCTTTATAGCTGCAATTCGACCCAACAGGTCGAAATTTGACCATATTTCCAAATCTTTTTTCACTTCTATCCAACATTTCTCATAGTTATCTTTAAATAAATTTAAATTCTTAGCAGTCATATTAACCCCCAAATATTTTACTTTCTTAACTAATGTTAAACCTGTCTCCTTCTGAAACCTCTCTTTCTCATTTGGTGTGAAATTTTTCTCAAGCACTTTAGTTTTTGACTTGTTCAACTTAAATCCTGCCACAGGAGCAAATTCTTGAATCAATTCTAATACTCTTTTCGTACTAGATTCTGGCTCCTGTAACGTCAAAACTAGGTCATCTGCAAAAGCTTTCAATTTATATTGTTTGGCTCCGACCTGAATACCTTTAATTAGACGGTCCCTTCTAATCATATTCAGCAAAACCTCCAGAACCGAAATAAAAAGCAATGGGGAAATTGGGCAGCCTTGTCGTGTCCCTTTCTCTATCTTAAATTCCTCTGTCATCACATTATTAACTATTAACTTAGCATTTTGTTCTGAGTAAATTGCACTTATACCATTTTCAAACCCTTGGCCCACCCCCATTCCCTGAAGATTTTTCTTCATAAAATTCCAAGAAATATTATCAAAAGCTTTTTCCGCGTCTATAAAAATTAAAACTGCTTTGGTACTGATGTTCACTTGCAGCTTCTCCAAAATGTTAATTATATTCCTCGTATTGTCAGACAGATGTCTACCTGGGAGAAAGCCGGCTTGATCTTTATGTATCTCTTCAACTAATACCTTTTTTAATCTATTAGATATCAGCAAAAATTTTGTAATCCACATTAAGCAGGGATATGGGGCGGTAGTTCTTAAGTTGTGTCTTTTCAGACTCAGTTTTCGGTATGAGTGTAATGTAAGCTTCCTTCCACGACTCTGGCGCCTTTTCCCCCTCCAAAATTTCATTACAGTGGCTTTAGTGGCTGAATTAACCAGTCTTTCAAAGATCTATAGTATTTGGAGGTTAGACCATCCGGCCCTGGAGATTTACCCAACTGCATGTTCTGAATGGCACCTTCAACCTCCTGTTCTGTAATTTTGTGATTCAACATTATCTTATTTTCTTGAGAGATTTTTTGTAATCCATTTGTTCTTAAAAATTGGTCTAAATCAGTCTCTTTCTGTGGCCCTTGTGTATATAGTTGTTTAAAATATCTCTGGAAGCACTTTCTAATCTCCAATGGATTCTGTATGTTCTTTCCTTCCACATCCAAATTTGTGATGGTGTTTAATTTTTGTCTTTTTTTCATCTGCCAGGCTAGCAGTTTCCCGCATTTATTAGCCGATTCAAATGTCTTTTGTCTCATCTGCTTAATTTTCCATTCTACTTCCTGATTTATCATTTTCATGTATTGTACTTGATATAGCTTTATTTCTCTCAGAATCTCTTGCAACTTTGGTTTCGCTCTTAATTTCTTCTCTCCTTTTATTTTTTCCAAGATTTTATCTTTTTTCTCATTTTGAGTTCTCTTCTTTATTGCGTTCTGTTGAATCAGAAACCCTCTCATGACCGCTTTGCTTGCGTCCCAGATTATCCTTTTTTCAACCGTGGTATTCAAATTTATCTCAAAATAATCTCTCAAGATTTTTTGGGCCTTCTTGGTAACCTCTTGATCTCTAAATAAGGTGTGATTCATCCTCCATCTGAAGGAACCGATTGGTGTTAGTTTCATCTCCATCTTCACCACATTATGGTCGGAGCAAGTTTTTAGGCAAATTTCCACTTTTCGAGTCTTAGGTGCCAGTCCTCTAGTTATCCATATTTGGTATCTCCTTTGCAGAGTTAACCATTAAAAAGTTACATTGTCTATAAATAGTGCGACTCTCAGTGCAACAGTTCTAGTGAACCTGGCAGTCTGTTCCCAGGAGTTAGATAATTGTCTCTATTTTTTCCAGAAGTAAAAAAGTCACTTTTCCCTCTCCCCCCCCCTCCACTAGCCTGGGGGGGGGAGTTCTTTCACTTTGATGTTCAGATTTGGAGCTTTTAAAACACCGCTCTCCGGGTCTTAGCTTAAAAAAGTCTTTGCTTTGATCTGTGTACAGAAACGGAAGGCGGACTTCCTGTTTACACCTTCCCGCTTCAGTGCCAAATTAATCCCTTTTTTCTCCTTTTAGTCCCAATTTCTTAAGCTTCACCTACTCACGGGTAGTTGTTTAGCAGCCGAATTGTCACAGGAAAAAGGTCAGCGCTCTCCGGCAACAGCTGTGCGGCTTCACCCCACGGAAAGAGCAATTGACTCTCAGCACCGCGCCAAGCTCCCGTTACGCTCCGGAGCCCCTTGCGGGGTTCCTTCACAAATCCGGGGGGCGCTA
The DNA here is from genome assembly GCF_027172205.1 of Podarcis raffonei. NCBI lineage: Eukaryota > Metazoa > Chordata > Lepidosauria > Squamata > Lacertidae > Podarcis > Podarcis raffonei. The sequence continues at coordinate 29,610,365 of NC_070606.1, forward strand.
AGGGTGCCCGCCGAGTCCCACGTTCACAGGCTTCTCCTGCCTGTGATTTTCGAAAGGGTCTCCGCTTCGCCGTAGCGGACAGACCCAATTTCCGCGGAGCTTCTCCCTCCAGACTAGAAGGAGACCGCCATTGCCGTTGGCGCCGCCTCCGGAAGCTGGAAGACTTCCAGCCAGCTTTTAAAACATGGGTTATGGTTTATTATGGTAAAACAAATTGCCATTGTAGCCTGATTTTAATGTTCTGCCTGGCTTGCTTCCGTTTTCTTTTGGTTGTGATGTATTTCCTATTTTTATTTTGTAAGTTGCTTTGTGAAAGTACCCTGCAAGTAAACTGCAAGGCAAAAGTAATAACATAAAGTTGGAGCTGTTGTTGGCTTTGCCAGCTGCCACAGTCACCTGGAGGCATGTGCCGTAGCCTTGCTTATATTTTCTGTGTGAATTAGGGTAAAACAAGGTGGAGCAGCACATATGATAGATTCAACTTCAAATGCGAATGGATTCAAATGTCTCCCCCAAACACAGTGGTGCCCTTTTGCCTAATATATTGGTTGTGACTACACGAGTGTGCGCAGATCATGCAGACCAGTTTGTGTTGGCATCCGATGTTATGAAAGTTCTGTTTGTGGTTTGCTTTGCAACAACTGAAACCGACCACTTGCTGCTACAGTTGCTATGGGAAGAAAGTGTATGTGTGAGCAGGCCCAGAGTCTCACTGATTTAGATGGGACTTCAGCACACCTAATGTCTCTGCAATGTGGCCATTATCTGCAATCACAAAGCACAGAAATTTGAAAAATCAAAGCTAGTATCGTATTCTCCGCTACTAACAGATGTCCTGGTCACTCAGGAAAAAAACATTTACTCGCACAACATGAAAACCAGGGTTGTTTGCATGTCTATTTAAAAGTTATTGGATGAGTGACAATTTCCCCCAAGCTCTTCGTGAACAGTCTTTTCATTGTCTATAATGGGGAGCAGAAGGTAAATGTCAACACCAGATGCCTGGGGCACACGCAGAGTACATTCATCTAGCAAAGTCGCAATTTGCTTTAGACTCATCTGTGCTGCCTTAACTATCGTCTGCTTCCCTCTGTTGCCTGAGGAGAGCACCACAGAGTATAAGATCATAGAACGGTCTTGAGGCGGGGAAGACTAAGGCAGGCTTGTGTGCTGTTAGGAAAATAAATGGAATGTGAGGGATTGTAATTAGAGCGCTCTGAAGAAAAGTTCGAAATTTGATTTCCATAAGCCAAGGTTTCCTCCGCTTCCCACTTCCAGAGTATTTCTAATTACATGCGCTGAGGCAGTCTTGCAAAAATCTATCTTGTTTTAAATCAGCATGGCAAATAAGGTAATTTTTCCTACACGCACGCGCACACACATGAATTTTTCACTTGAAGCATGGTACACGCATTGAGATACTGATAAATATGGTTCCTGGAAGACTCTTACATTTGAGCTGACATTGCACGTACTCGTATGACTGGCTGAAGGCAGAAGCTGTTTACTAGTATATTGCAAAGGAAATTGCTAGCAGAGTTGATATTTCTAGTGTGAAAAATGTGAGAAGCATCTACGGAGAGGGGAAGGAGAACAGGTTATGAATAGCAGCAGTAGCATTAGTGTTTACTACTATTCCCATATTGCAAATTGAAGCGGGTGCTGAAACTGGGAAAGAGTGCCTTGCCTGATGAGTTCCATATACGATAAAGGTAAAACTCAAACCAGGGACTTCTAATTCAAAGCTCCATCATTGCCACTCTAGGAGGGAGGGGGGAGCTAGTGCCCTCCGTGCATTGTAGGCTTGCAACTCCCAGCTTCCCTCATAACTGGCAATGATGGTGGGGTTTGATGGGAGCTGTAGTCCAACAACATCTGTAGGGCCACCGGTTCGCTGCCTCTGCACCATAGTATACCATCAACAGTTGGGAGTTAGGTGGTGTGGTAAGGATAGGAAAACAAATCTGAATTGCCTTAAGAAAAGGGATGGTTTTGACTTTGACTTGAGAAAGAGAGAGAGAGAGATCTTAAGGTGGTTCTGGTTGATAATGCTGCTTTGTGGACGGTAGCCTCAAGACTCGTAAAGGTAAAGGGACCCCTGACCATTAGGTCCAGTCGTGGCAGATTCTGGGGTTGTGGCGCTCTTCTCGCTTTATTGGCCAAGGGAGCCGGCGTACAGCTTCCAGGTCATGTGGCCAGCATGACTAAGCCACTTCTGGCGAACCAGAGCAGCGCACGGAAACGCTGTTTACCTTCCCGCCGGAGCTGTACCTATTTATCTACTTGTACTTTGACGTGCTTTTGAACTGCTAGGTTGGCAGGAGCAGGGACCGAGCAACAGGACCTCATCCCGTTGTGGGGATTCGAACCGCCAACCACCTGATTGGCAAGTCCTAGGCTCTGTGGTTTAACTCACAGCGCCACCCGTGTCCCTTCTCAAGACTCTTAGCAGCAATTATATCAGGCATTTGTCTGATTAACTTTCTGTGGCCTTTTAAATGTGTCTGTGGAAGAAGGGCTGAGGTCCCTGACCCCTGAGCCACATACAAACATACATAAATAAACAACAAGCCCACAAACAGTAGGGCACTTGGCAAGCATAACTTGGGCCATTTATATATTTTGTCCCCTCTGACATCTGGAATATTAAGGAGATGTCATTGCATTTAGGTATTCAATCTGAAGGCCATGCTTAGTGCTATGCATTACAATTGTACAAAGACGACTATCACTAGACAGCCTTTCTCGATCGTATTTTGGGTTGCAAGAGCAATATGAAAATGTCATCTGGGAAATGTAAAGCTTCAAGCTTTGGCCAATGTATTACCATAGAAATGACAGTCAAGTCCAGGGCTAATTTTTGTCAGCGTGTTGAGATCAAGCCAGGTCCTAGTATGGGAAATATACCTAGACGGCATTAGATTCATAACCACTACAGTGTTTGTTTCACCTTTGGGGACTCCTGCTGCAAGGCAAATGCATTGGGGCACAGAGAGAGGCAGAGTTCCTTGGAGTAATGCTTGCTGTGTGTGCATCTCACGCATATCTCTTCAACCTCTGCATTTGCAATGCAGCAGAGGTTTTCCTTCTCTCTTCTCTGACGGAAACTGATCCCGGTCTTTTAAAAGGGACCTGGAACCATCAATATTATAATTGCAGGGCTTTGTATATTTCAAGAGACAATAGCTTTTGATCTTCTGCCCTCTGAGCAAGCAAACCAAATTTGTAAACCAGGCAGGCCAAAACACATCACACTAGCTTTAGCTGCACAAAAGCATTCCTAGAATCATCATCCAGGGACTCAGCTACATCCGTCGCAATAATATGTTTTGAATGTGTTATAAACATGCAACACCAGATGGCGCCAGAGAGCAAAAAAAGAATTTATATGGATTTTTACATTTTGTTGTAACAATTTAATTTCTGACTTATTTATAGTGTTTTTAACCTGTGTCTAGATCCACCCCAGGGCTAAGTCCAGGTGTCTTCCATGGTAATGCAATCCCATATCTAAGACAAGTCAAAGTTCTGTTCCCTGATTTGCCTTTCTACTGACCAGAATCACCTCTGCCTTGTCTGGATAAAGCATCACATGGTTCCAACTCATCCATTGCTTTATTGACAGACACCAGAAACTTATTTAGAACTTGAACACTTTCCTTCAGTTGTGATGGAAAGAGATAGAGGTGGTTGCCAACCGCATATTAAATCAGAGCCACAGTTCCTCAATGACCTCATCTAGTAGTTTCATTCAGGACAAGATGGAGCCCTGAGGTCTATCAAAAGCCAATGGCCATGGGGCATAATAGGACACACCTTCAGGAACTGCCCTCCTATCCAAGCCCAAAGATCCAGAAGGGTTTTGTGATGAGCGGTACTGAAAACTGCACAGAGCTCTAGCAGAGCCATCCAGGACACACTCCCTCTGTGCAGTTCCCTTTGCAAACCCTTAGCTATTTAAACCAGCAATGTTTCTTTATTTGAGAAAGCATTCATCTAAAAAGGCAATGTGTCAGTTTTGAGAGAGGGTTAAGAAGCACTTGTAAAATCACAAAAGGAGCACTCTTCAAAACATTATTAGAAGACCAAAAGCCTATCATCTGGAATTTTTGCAGTCAATTAGAAATATGAATTTTCCTTGAACTTGTAATTGCTGAGGTCAGAATCTAAGTGATTGCTTTAAAGTGGGGTGGGGGCAAAATTACCTTGTGGACCAGGAAAACACTGGTGCTATTTGAATTTTGCGCTAGATTTCTTACCATAACATTTAGCACTGATCTAGAGCATTGCACATAAATTACCACAGTAATATAATAATTAACTCCTTGTTACACATGAGACATTAGAAACTCCTCATCCATCTATAGATCATTCTTTTATCCAGTGTTATTTTTCAAGAAAGAGGTGCCGGAACTCATCATGCACACCTTTCCTTGTTATTTTATAATGGCAATGATGCCTACCTGAGAGGTGCCAGAACTGAATTCCAGTGAGTTCTGGCTGGAAAAAAAGCCCTGCTTTTATCACTTTCCCTTCATTGCAAGGGTAGCAAGTACAGCCCTTTCAGGAGTTAGGGAGGGGGCACATGGTATTCCCCCCCCCCCCATCGTTAAATCAAGAGGGTTTAAAAGTTTACTTTTTAAGAAAAACACTCGTTAGAATTTAAGCAAGAGCCCACAGACTCCTCAAAAAGACTCTGGAGACACACACATTTCCTACCTGTGGCAAATGAGTGTACGTCATTGTCTGAGAAGAGATGCACTCATCTTACAGCGCATGGAAGTCATATGAAGACACAGAGGTGCCCAATTCTGTCTCACGTGTAATGACTGTAATCCCAATTGTCACAAATTGCACCCGCCTTGAAGCCCCAGGAATTCTTAATAGATTCTGAAAAAACACAAAATAGACATAAATCTGGAAGAATTACCTACTGATAACAATTGTCCGACCATGAAAGAAGCTCTATAAATCCTGCCTAGAGAGTTACTTGCCTACTTTGAAGCCAATTTTAAAATCATATATTACTGTGTAAGAAGCAGCACACTTCACAAGCTTGAAAAGAACAGTTGTTCACCTGCTGGCTCTGAAATTAAAAAGTTTAGAATGTAAGCTTAAATGTGATTATGGCTAAATTGTACACCAGTGTTTTAGTTTAATGTGATTCTTAAAGAAAGAAAAAAAATCAGAGGGATCCTAAGATAAGTAACCATATAAGGAAGTTTGTGGAAGGAAAAGTTCACCTCACTTTCTCTTCCCTTCGTTTCCCATCAGCAGTTCCCTACAACCCACCCAATAAGTGTGCCCCATGACCCACTGGAGGGGCTTTTCAGGGGGTTCAGGTTGTGAGAAGGAGATGGAAAACTTTCATTTCATGAACTTTCATAGATCAATTTATCTTAAGATCCATACCAGTGTTCTGTTTGGTTAGAATCCGTTATGAAGAGACATGTTGCAGATGTCCAAATAAACCGTCTTTCATTTCTGATTTCCACAATGGCCCAGTGCAATCCTAAACTTTGCTAGATTTCCAGAATCACAGGAATCTAATCTCCACCCATCTCCTCTCTTCCCAGGTGTGATGCTGATGGCAGTGGCGTAGCGTGGGGGGTGCAGGGGGGGCCGGCCGCACCGGGCGCAACATCTGGGGGTTAGGGTTAGGGGGCGCAAATCCATGGGTTAGGGGGCACAAATCCACGGGTTAGGGGGTGCAAATTACTTGCCTTGCCCCGGGTGCTGACAACCCACGCTACACCACTGGCTGATGGTCAAGAGGACTGAGAGTCCTTTACCATGAAAGTGTAAAGGTAAATTGGGAAGTGGGTCAATACTGTACTAAGTGCTTTTCAGTGCAGCCCTGCACATGTCTAGTCAGAAGTAAGTCCCATTGGCTTATCCCAGCTAAGTGAGTATAAGATTGCAGTCTTAAAGGACTAATCTTATGATGGCTGTAATCAGATGGCAAGACAGGTGTCTGTAGCTTGTGGCTAATGTTAATCACCCCTTTCCCTCTTCGACTGGAAAATGTGAGGAAAAGGAGATGTGGTGACTGAGCATTTTGTCTAGGATTGCTTTTCAGTTCAAGAGTTTCATGGGAATGGAATTGTTCCTAGACAAAGATTCTTAATCAGACTTTGGGATTCCACATCGAGCAAAAATGTCTGGGGAATTTAAAGGAAAGCAGGTGGAAAAAAATATTAGGTAAGACATAGTCTATATTAACAGAAGTAAAGATTTCAGATTGTAAGAATTAAGAAGTCCTCTTTAGGCGTTTGTTGTGAAAGGATGAAGAGAGGACAGCAGGCTGGATGCCCCAATGTTTCCATCCCCACCAGAGACTGTCCTGCACTGACGGGGAATTGTAAGCACTTTCATCCCTGTAACCAGGAATCCTGCATGATAGAATTCCTAATTGTGGGGATGATTGTACCTGTGCAACCCTGCTTCGGAGACAGAGCCGGCAGCTTGGGAGTTGAGTGGATGAGCATAGTGCATGAGAACTCAGGGGGAAAGGCTGCTTCATGCACATTGGAACAGTCATTAAGTTGTACAGAGGGCCTCTTAGGCAGCTTTCTTTAATTCTGTTGCCCTAAGTAGAGAGTGGGCGGGGTGCGCTCCCGTCGTTCGGTCCCAGCGCCTGCCAACCTAGCAGTTCGAAAGCACCCCTGGGTGCAAGTAGATAAATAGGGACCGCTTACCAGCGGGAAGGTAAACAGCGTTCCGTGTGCTGCGCTGGCACGCCAGATGCAGCTTGTCATGCTGGCCACGTGACCCAGAAGTGTCTGCGGACAGCGCTGGCTCCCGGCCTATAGAGTGAGATGAGCGCACAACCCTAGAGTCGGACACGACTGGCCCGTACGGGCAGGGGTACCTTTACCTGTACCTTTAAGTAGAGAGTGAGATTGGATATCACAATAAAGTCTGAAAGGGGTTTAATTAAATCTTGGGGCTCCATTTCAACACTGAACAGGGGTAGAGGTGATCAAGGATATACTTCACTACTTTGTTAACTAAGGTGAAGAAATACATTTTGCATATTAACACCTACAGGTTGCTGTAATAGGCCACAGAAACTTCCATACAGGCTGAGCTTCACAATGGAGCAAAAGTATTTGAGGCATTGTTTTAATGTGAATGATTTCACACAAGCCATCCAATTTATAGGTGAGCAGAAAAGATAGTTCAGGATCCAGTAAGTATTGATGTCATCTTAATGCAGATAAGACGCACAGGAAAACCAGTGAGTCGGTGCTCTAGTAATACGAAACATGTTGGACTTTAACTTGCAGAGCTGACACCCTAGTGACTGCTTGATGCCTTCCCCCCCAAAAAAACTTGCCAGGGGGCAAATGTAGATGGGTGTTGGTGGCAGGCAGAAGAGAGAAGGGGTGGCGGCTTTGAAACCACACAGCTCCATCTGTTTACTACTAACTCACTGAGTGAGAATGCTGCTGCTGCCACCATCATCATCTCCTTACCTGTAATGTATCTGAGCACATCCCAATGTGCATGTTAGAGGCACTGGAAATAAGGAAGATGCTTGTAGCAGTAGCTGTCTAGCCCAGTGCTTCTCTTGAGAGTGCTGGGCCATTAAAAAATACTAGAAGGCTGGCATTAGTTGTGGTGGGCCACAGCGACTGTCCTACCATGCCAGGTGCACTGCGCCTGTTAAAAAGAATGTCTTAAGTCTGCCAAGCTTTTGTATTCTGGAGAAGCATTTACAGAACAACTAGCAAAATGCTTGCAATTATGGCAGGCAGAGTAGTGGCAGAGAGAGGACTCATGCATTGCCAGAATCCCCAGGAGTGTTCAGTGTGCATCTGTGTAAGACACACAGTGCACCCACTTCCATTCACTTGTATGGGAGAAAAGTAGGTCACAAAATTTTCTGGTCACATTCCTTCCATGGTTTCTGCTTCATTGGCAGCAAGCCTGGGCTTCATGCTGTGTAACCACTCTGAATTGGCTCCAGTCTCTGCCAAGGGGATCACCAAATCCATGGAAATTTTGGACAAACCTGTTTGAGGCTCCTATGACTTTAGGGGACTCTGTGGCACCCCAGAAAATGGGGGCCTTCAGTCACAGTTTTCAGCGCCTGGTATTCACCTTCCCAATTGCTTCTTTCAAGTTGTCACATTTCCACTTTCTTGTGGGTACGAGAAATGCCATGTAAAATTAGTTGTCTGTTAAACTGTGAGACCATTTCAGCAAATCTGCCAAGTCGTAAGAAATATACAGTGACAGTAGGTCAAAAACTTCCCTAAATGTGAAGTGGAGCAGGAGGCTGCAAACAGTTGGAGTTCCAGTTATTTGATATGGTACTGCGTGCATTTCAAAGCAGTGGAAATGGTGATACTATTTTGAGAGGAAGAGCATTAAGGGAGATGAACTGACCTCTGTTTAGGCTGGGTTGCTCACCCTTCTCTGCAGGTTCTCTTCTCAAAATGATACAAGTGACTTCAAAGAATCATGATATATATTGTTATTGTTATTATTTTAATCATGACATATATTTATTTATTTATTTCATTATAGGTTTTCTTATTTTAAACCACATTTTTTGGCTTACATACCCTCCCAAGACAGCTTATATAAAAACACACACACACAAACCAGGAACAGTGCAACAGATATCCAGCCCAAAATATATGTGTCAAACATAACATTAGACACAGCAGGAGGAACCGATAAATATTTGCTAAAACAGAGCTCCATCAGATTTTCCAAATGCAAACCATAATCAGAACATTGTTTCAGCATCTCCTAAAAGCTAACAAAGAAGGGGCCAGAAGTATCTTCATGGGGAGGGTATTCCAGAAGTGCAGGGCCATCACAGAAAAATATCCTGCTTCTTGTACTCATTAGCAGGTCAAAGAGCATGGTCTCTATTGCCTATATAATGACTCAAGCAGTTCCATATAGGTGGGAGTGGCCCTTCGGATACCCTGATCCCAAACCATTTATGACTTTAAAAGTCCATACCACATACCCTCCAAGGCACCGACACCAGAAATGGTGCGTCTTCCCGGCTCCATGTGTTTTCAGGCTCCATGATGTCATATGAGGCTGCAATCTTGCATGCTTTACCCAATAACTTGTGTTTTCAGGCTCCGTGATCTTTTGCAAGGTCTCAGTCTCGCGCGTTTCTGCTCCACAAACCGGGGTGTCCTGCTTAAAGTGGGACAGTTGACGGGTATGATACCATGACCTTAAATTGGGTCCGGAAACAAATAGGCAGCCAATCTTCTCTAGATAAGGTTGCATCTAGCGAACCAGCTGAAACTGGGGTGGTGGGTGGGAAAGCGCTTCTAGCTACCAGTGCCAAGCTTTACCTCCATAGATAGTGCTAACTGCAGGAACACTCCCAAGCTACATGCTGAGCACTTTAGTGGGCATGTGACCTCATCTAGGAGTAGCAGGACATTGCCTTCCAGAATGACACCTTTCCTGGCCTATAGTGTTTCCAGAAATGCCACATCCACAGTATATGTTTCAAGCAGTTTGAGTTCCCTAGGAAGAGGTGATGATTGTAAAATGACTCTGGAAATTGTAGCCCTGAGAGGGGATGTGGTGATCACACAGGGTCCCCGGATGTTTAACGGTCTATTGATCCCTGTGCCACCACTGTGCTCGCTTCCCCGCTGCCACCAACCAGTTATTCTCTGGTAAAACACTGAGTCCAGTCCGTTGTTAAAAGTGAACCCCCCCCAAAAGTTTCTCAGATAATATTCCTGTCAGTATCTTAACTTTAGTTTCTTTACCGGCCTACATCTTCCTAATACCTTCTGACTGATTATTTCAGCTGTTTGACTGACTCCTCTTAACAAATTCTCTCACTCTCTCACACCAGACTAGCCAAAAACACAGACTTATCTTCTCTGTCTCTTCTAACTCCAGACTGTCTTCTCAACAACTCTAACTCTAACTCACTAAAAAACCTCTGTGCTTAAACCTTATACACAGTTAACTCTGCCCCCTGGGTTCCCATTGGTTAGTCATTTTACAATTAGTTAACCCTTTCCCTATGAACCCAGTATGATGTCACACAAATAGGAGGGCACACGCCACAGGGGAATAGGATCTCCTAACAAATCTCAGCACCCTTAATAAATTTCAGTTCCCATGATTATTTCATGGAAGCCATAACTGTTAAAGAGCAGGTCCTTCTGTGGCTACTCCAAAAGTAACTGATTTTGTGTGAGTACTTTAACTCCTCTTTAATCAATGCATCCGATTTCTGAGAGCCAGTATTAATCTTTAGGCCTTGATTAAATGAGAGGGGCAGGAAACCACTGGAAGCACTGGGTTGAGCGAGGATTTAATTATATAGAATTAGAAACTTACCTGTGGGCAAATATCTTCAGAAGAGTGTCAAGAATTGCTGTAGGGTTTTCCCCTCCCCCCCCTCTTAAAAGTGCCATCATTGCAAGAGCTTGCATGATTAACACACTTTCCTTTCACCATGGCAATTAGGAATAATGAAGATACTCAAGGATTCAACATTGACAGAAATGAGTAGAAGATTTCACTAATGGGGAGATTAGTCATTCCACTGAATCCTGACATAGATGTGGTAAAAGAGAATCTATATCTATATCTATCTATCTATCTATCTATCTATCTATCATCTATCTATCTCTCTATCTAGAAACACAAGGTGAATTGGTATAAATCAGAATAGATTTTAATGTAAGTCAAAATAACGTTTGCTCAGAGCATGTAAATGCACTAAACCCAAAATGAGGTCTCGGGGGCAATTTAGGGGTGGATGAGGATGAACAAGCTAAAACCTTATCTAGACTAGGGTCACATCCACACTATGATGATGCTTCATTTATTTATTTCATGAAATTTATACATTGTTTTAATGTTTAAATAAAAATCTCAGTGGTTTACAAAGAGACTGTCATTCCCAGATGTGTTAATTTTGGCAGCAGGCACAGTTGGTTGAATCTCCCAGTAACTTCTAGCCATGTCCTAGGGGACAAAAATGAAGGTGTGCATACACAGCAACATCCATAAGGCAACATGTTGCTAAGTTAGAGAAAACTCTCTGAAACAGACAAGTTGTTTTCCAAGTGTACACTAAAAAAAAGTTTGAGAGCACAGAGCTGATTCTGAACTGAGCAGAGAAGGGTGTGTCCATCACTACTACCAACCAGTGTATTTGGGGATGTTATAAGCAGATGGTATTCTTCCATCTTGAGATACATTTGGTCCCTAGAGAGAAATTTGATGGTTTTTGCAATATAGAGCCCATTTGTCAGAGCATCCACCATTCTTCAGCATTCAAAACTATTCCTCCCCCCCCCCGAATAATCAAGAGACCAGTTAAAGTGTTTGCAGTCCATAAATCTTCTGGGGCTTTGCAGCTTTTATTTAATTAGTGTGTTAAAATTAGCTATGATTTCAATTTACCCAAATTGACACTTGGCTTTCATGTCAGTCAATTGCGATTTTCTGTTATTAGTCCCATTTTCCCCTGGATATATAACAATTTTACACACTGGGAAAATTTCACACCTTTAAGTAACACCCTCCTTAGCATTTAACAGAAGATTATGGCATGAGTTTTCATTAAAATACTAATTGCTCTGAAGTCATGGAGTGCGGTGTGTGCTTTAGGTACTCCTTCACAGCACAACTTAAATCTGTAGGTCACTTTTTTTAAGGGGGGCTGGGAAAACCAAGCAACAATTAGGTTTTTTTTGTAGGGCTGTGCACTGGATTCAGCCGAGGGACAAGCCTAATTGAGCCTGTTCAGAGGATCTAGGTTTTGCTCAAGGCATGTTGAGAGAGCCATGCATTGATACAGGTCAGGTTCCATGGACTAGAGTGATCTAGGACTGCCAGTGAGTGGGGCATCAGGCTGGAAGGAGAGGCAGGCATCACATGGGGAAACCTCCAGAAAGGCCAAGACCTACCTCACTGGCGGTAGCATCTTCCCAGGAGAAGGTAGGAGTCTGATGCCTCCTGACGCACCTTGCTGAGTGGAGCTGATTAGCAGAAGCAGTTCTACCTGAGTCTTCATTGTCCTTGAGTGAATTGCAGGGCGGCCCTCCTTCATCCTCTGCTCTGTTGGCCGCTCTGCCCTCCCACAAATTGGCTGATGGCTTCAATGACCCCACCAGGCTGTGAGAAGCAGGTTGCAGGTTGCAGTTAAAGGTGGGTCTGCAGAGGCTGGAGACTACCTCTTTGAACCACAAACCAGTTACCTCAGAAGTTCTACACAAACTTGTACACACATACACCAGCTTGCCGTTGTCTTGCCACAAGTTTAAAATAATGAGATGTGAAATCTGAGAGCTTCATTCCTGAGGGCCTTGAGATACTTTTGCTTCCCTGTGCCTGCTTCTTCCACTCCTTGGGTTCCTCATCCTAATGCAGGATCCTATAAGTAAAATCTCCCCACAATTATGTGCGATTTAGCCAGCTACCCTCAGTTGTGACAGGGTTCCTGTCCATGTCACATTTGGTCGCTGCAGAGATAATGAGTCTGCCACTCCTCTGAGTTAAAGAAAAACACTCCCAGATGTTGGCAAAGAGTGAAATCTACGCAACAGCTGCTGTCTAAAGTAAAACTTTATATGCCAAACTGTCTCGTGCTGAAGAATCCAGCATTCTCCTTTCATGATGTGCATACATTTAGCTTGGCAGGTGGCATCATTTGAGCCCAGGGAGGTGTGCTTGGGAGAGGGAGAGGGGAACAGCTCTTTGATAGGTATATAAAATAGCATCCACATAAGCACCCTTCATGTAGCTTGAGATCTCTTAAATTAGTTATGTGGTACCAATACGAGGGTAGGTTTCTGTAAGTATATGTACATGGCACTTCATGTATATTGCATTAAGCATTATAAGTGAAAAACAATTGTGGAAATGGCTTTGTTTTCTTTCCAAAGTAAACAGTCTGTCTTATCCTACATAGTCAATAGTGCTTTGGACTCCTGCAGAGGATAATTTCCTAGATGCAAAAAGTCTACAGATGTAGGATAATGTATTCCTCTAGTCTCATTGGTTTGCTGTGTGTGCAGTTTGATACAGAAATGTTAGAAAGGAATTTCAAGTCACATCGCAAACTTGCAGGTACTGTTCTCAGAATGCCAGGCAGGCAGCTGTGCAGGTTTCAACCCAGCCAGAATCAATTTCTTGCCAGGCACATCTTGATTCTTCTCTCTCAGAACCAGATTTGCACTGGAGAGTAGAGGACAGAAAAGATGCAATTCATGGATGGGAACCAATCGTTCAGCTAATGAAAACTGAAAAATGCACTGGGGAATAACACTGAACTCTTTACTTGTAAGATCTTGCTAAAATTCCACACCGTCCAAGATTATTTGTATAGGTGACTTTGAAATGTTGGTTTCTTTGTTTCTCATCTATCCAGTCTTCAATTCATAATAATAATGCCTTTATTGTCACTGTACAACCTGTGTACAGTGAAATTAAATGAGCCTCCCCCCTAAACACTCAGTCTCTTATCGAACAACACACCACCTCACAAGTCAATTTCACTATGTTCTTTTCCGTTCAACAGCCTAACAGCCCACAGATAGAAGCTATTTTTTAGCCTGTTGGTACGGCTGATTATACCCTCCTGCCTGAGGGTAGAAGATTAAAGAGGTGATGGCTGGGGTGTGAGTAATCCCTGAGAATTTTTCTCGCTCTCCTAAGGCAACGATCCCTTGTGATGTCATCTAGTGGCCTCAAGGGACAGCCCATGAGATCATGTGCTGTATTCACCACCCTCTGTAGAGACTTTCTGTTTGTGGCTGTCAGGCCAGCATACCACACTGTGATACAATATGAAAGGACATTTTTTATTGTGGACCGGTAAAGGGAGTTAGTTCATCAGTTGTTGTTTAACTTTATTCTTTCACAAGACCCTGAGGAAATTGAGTCTCTGTTGGGCCTTTCTGACCTCCTGAGTTATGTTGATTTTCCAAGTGAGGTCTTCACTAAGGTAAACTCCCAGGAATTTAAAGGAGGAGACAATTCCGTTCTCTACATAAGCAGAGTAATTTGTGCGGTTTTTTAAATAAATAAATAAGGACAATGGTGTGGGGAAGAGCTAACCCCCTCTCCCAGCTTAGTGGCCCCAATCCATCTCACCCCTCCTTGAGAGGCTGCTGTTAATCTTGTTTTGCAAGTGGAAGATCACTCCAGTCACTATATTTTCAACTAAGCTGCATTTGCAAATGTACCTAGAGGATCATTTACACTCTTGAGGCAAATTCTATACAAGTGTTTGCTTTTCTCTTGTTGAGAAGCTGCACAATTTGAATCTCTGGGAGTGAGGAATCAGTGCTGTTCCATAGAACTGGAGTCTGTAACATGAAAATATTTTCCATATATTTTTTTAATTAAAAAATTGTTCATTTGTTAAAAACAGAAGAAGAAAGAGAAGCCAAAAACATTTGCTTTATAGCATTTTTATTTATCCAATTAGGCTGCTATGAGCTAAAACTTTGGAGAAATATTCTTTTTTATTTCCATGAACGTTGGCCCTGGCTGAGCATCTTAGATATCATTCTTGGCATTTGCTTGAAAGTGTTAACAGTTTGAACAGATGGATCCATGCCTGACTCTCTTGGCTGGTTTCCAGATTCATGGGGAAAGGGTGTAACAGGGACATCAGCTCCTATCATATGGACCAAGTCTGCTCAGAAGTTTCTCTATATTAAGGTTTCAGAGTTCGTGGAGATTTTTTTGGCATTTTAATATTCCCAGCAGGGGATTTCATCAAGATTAGGATTTTTAGGGCTATCACTCAACAGAGAAATCAACACCTATTAGGGGCCTAAACATATGGGAGGATGCTACTTTATAAAGATTTCAAACTGGGTTAGGCACGTTGTGAGAAATATCATGCTCATTTCTAAGTTTCTGTATGAAACAGGTTAGTGGACCTTGAGCCTCTTGAAATGCATTTACAGTGTGATTAAATATACAGTCCAGTTTTTTATAGGGACATGCACCAGATTTGGCTGAGGGCCAAGCCAAACGGGAGAGTTAGGGGGCCTCAGACAAGTCAGGTACACATAGCTACAGACTGCTGTGAGTCAGGTTGGATTGGCCCAAAACAATCCATGGCTGTCAACGAGTGCAGCATTAAGCAGGAAGTTGTGGCAGGCAGGAAACCACAGGAAAAGGCTGAGACCTACCAGACTGGCAGTTGCATCTTCCCTGCAGAATTTAGGCTGAACACCATGTCTCTCCTCCTTGCTTGATGCCTTGCCCTGCAGGATCAATAGCTTTGCTCAAACAGCTGTTGAGTGGAGGCATCAATCCGGTGAGTTGTGGGTGCTGCTTTGCAGAACCACACAGGATCAGATCCTCCGGTTTATCCTCACTTGGTAATACACATGATTACATCCCATACAAAGAAACTCTTATCACTTCCAATTATGAGCAGAATTACCACTTGGCACAATTAGGCCAGGATAATTTTGTAGTCACTGCATTTTAAAATATTCCCTCACTGCATTTTAAAACATCCTAAGGAGGAATGATGACAGCGATATATTCTCTGGATCAAAGTCTGATTTCCCCTGGATGACAGTGTGTCGCTAGATTGACGTACCGAAGCATTTTATTCTATCACATGCGGATGCTTTTGAGCCATTCTGGAGGCAAGAGTTTTCAATGCTGTGGATCTCAAAATAAGTTATGAGCTGTATGATTACAAAAGCGGAGTGAGCTAAATTATTAAACAATTATTGAAAAATAAGCATTCTCCATGAGTAGTCACTTTTATTTATGAGCTCTTGCTGATAAATGTATTCTCGCCTGTGAGGTTTTGTTTTAAGAAACAATCAGTGAATTAAATTAATACCCCTGGTTTCTAAACAGAAATACATGAATTAATGCTTCCATTACAGCCTGTTTAGGCTATGATGCAATCCCATTTCCTGTGGGTTTATGAATGCAACCACCAGGGGCAGGATATTTAATATCAGAGATTTGCACAGCAAAATGTCTCTCAGGATGTCTCGGTGGTTGACTTTTGTTAATGTTCTAGGTCTCACTGATGCCTGGATGTGGGTTGGGAAATGATTTTTTCAGCCAGATCTACCTGAAGTAACTCTAGCTCTTCCCAAAAAATGTAGATTGGCTTATAAATTCATATATTCATACTGCAAGCCAATTAATGGTTCTCTCTGGGGTGGAGATCACGCTGGCCACGTGACCCGGAAGTGTCTGCGGACAGCGCTGGCTCCCGGTCTCTAGAGTGAGATGAGCGCACAACCCTAGAGTCTGTCAAGACTGGCCCGTACGGGCAGGGGTACCTTTACCTTACTGGGGTGGAGATGGTAGGACCTGGCTGAGCAGTTGTACAAAATATTTTGTCCGCTGTTTGTTTTACTGTTTTAATGTCACATTGATTTTGCTGGGATGGGGTGAGCCTGTGCTCGGCCTGTACCATGCAAGGTCATGAACTGGAGTGATGGCACCGAATCCAGTGTGGCTTTATACCAGCACGGGGGGGGGGGGGCTTGCTGCCTGTTTCTGCTTTGCCACTAGTGTAATATGTGAAAGAGGAGCTTGCGTGAATCTCCTGCTGGAGAAGCATATGAGCTGCAGTGCACCAGGACAATAGAGGCATGACTTTCCCTTTTTGTATGTTCCCTGGAAAATAAATAGAAGTCATTCAGTTTGCTCCCCTTGCTTTTGTGTAATGTGTGATGCCTTTGCTACATTGATTTAGTTTAGAACACAAATGCAGTCACTAATGACGCTTGAGGAAAGAGTAACAGCCTGACCTACAAATCAATCTGAAATACTTGGATTGACTTCTGTTGGACTAAATTGCCTTGAATTCACATGCTCTCTCTCAATTGGTTCAGGAATCAGGCTGCCCGATATGACTTTGCAAAGGGGGCCTTACAGATGACTTGGAGCCATAATGCAGCCTTATGTGTAACATATAGCACTTGGCCTGTTCATTTCTACTCACACTCGGTTGTCACTGCAAGCAGGCTGATAAAGTGTTGCGCATGCCGACAACACAGCTTATAGATTCTGTTTCTTGGTATCAATGCACCGTAGGTTATTTTCTGCCTCCTCAAGTAAAGTCAAGCATAGCAAAACTAATAATTACGGTACATTTCTGCATCTTGGAGCATCTGACAAGGGCTATTGAAGTTGCCCTTGGGGAGGGAGGAGAAATCCATAAGGAGATAATTATGAAAGGGTTTGTATGAGTGAGTTGAAACGCGCCACATTGTTGAAAAGTAATTTAGCTTCCCAACAAGCTGAATCCTTCTCATGTTTTGAGCCTAAGTGATCAATCAAGCAAAGCTGTGCTTGTTCCCTTCTGAAGATAGCTATGAATATTGTGTTTTTCAGCTGTGTCTTTTTGAAAACACAATACCTGAAACATTTGTACTAGAGAGAGTTAGTCAAAAGGTTAATTGCTTCTATCAGATTTTGAACGTTGTGGAACATCCAGGTTTTCTTTTGCTAGCATCTCTTGGCAAAGCCAGGTATTTTGCTCACCTTTTAAATTAGCAAAATACTGTATATTCTTGAGCTCACAAAACAACACTACACGATTCACTTTTTTCCTGAAGGCTCTAGAGACCCCTCAAGATGCTCATTGGAAATTCTGGATCTTTTGAGTTGTCCTCCACTTAAATTGCCATTCCAGATATGTGAGCCTATGCATGGCAAGGCTGCTCAAATCAAGGCTGAAATAAATCATTGGTGAAGGCAACAAGAGTTTCTGTTAAGCATCTCATTAGCTCTACATGCAGGCCTGGAGACTTCAAATAGTAGTCAGTGAACAAACTGGAAAACAGCAGACTTGAAAAGGGAAGACTGTCATTGGAAAAGAAAGAAGAAAAGAACATTTAAATAAAGAAGTATTAGGATTGTTCCTTCTTAGCAACATGAAGCACCAAAAGCATCATAAATGGTGGATTTGGTTAGGGAAGATTGCCCAGAAGAGAATGTGTCCCTTGAGTTGAAGAAGGTTCCCAGTCCCTGCTCCTTCTAGCAGTGAGGGAAGAAACAAGCTCCCTGCAGCTTTTCCTTCTCTGGTTTATGGTTGGAGTTAAGTGGCCCTCCCTTGCCAATATTTTATTCACAGGAGACAGGGGGTTCAACTTCTGAGTGGCTCTTATATAGGGTTGCCATATTTCAAAAAGGGAAAAATCTGGACACAAAAGTTGTTGAGCTTTTATTTGCCAAAATCTCGACTTCTGACATGGGTTGCCATACATTTCAGTCAGGCTATTGGTTCATCTAACTCAGAATAGTCTATCCTGACCAACAGTTCTCAGAAACAGGACATTCCAGTCCCAGCTGGAGATCCCAGGGATTGGACCTGAGGCATTCTGCATGCAAAACAGATGCTGTACCTCTCATGGTTCCCTGTATGCCCTCTGATTCAGCCAAGAGTGGGGAGCGCTTGAGGACTCAGAGTGGAGGAGGAGAGTTGAGGCTATGCAGTGGAACCTGCTTCATTAAACTGCTGCCACCGCCACTGCCCCGACTCCCTGTGAGGCTGGACCTGACAAGGCAGGGGACTCCAGGGCTATCCCTTCCTAGCCTGTGCAGGATGGGAGGGCAGTCTGCTGTGACAGAGCAGGAGCATTCAAAGGACAGGAGAAGAGAAGAGGAGCAGGCCAGGTGGAGTGCTCAACTTCAGGCCATGAGTTCATGCAGGGAGAGGGAACTTTCCCTGCCTCTGGACAGGTAGGTGGGGAAACTTGCTGGAACAACTTAACAACTCCCGTGCAGTTTTGGACCTCTTCTACTTCATGTTGTTGGACTGGGTATATTGTAAATGCCTTGTAAGCAGACCTGTACTAGATTCTGCTAGCCACTGAGTTTGTACTGTAAATTGCTACAACAAAAGTTTTCCATACAAGTAAGCGCCTCTGTAATCCCGTCTTGGGCAGGAGCCAGGAGAGTCCCACGGAGCTACAACCATTCCCTATCAGGAAGCGGGGCAGCCATCTTTTCATCTGAACGGACTTCTTGTCAGGAATGGTTCCAGACTTTTTTAAAACAGCAGCTGCTGTGCTTTCAAGCCTCTCCAGGCTGCTAGAACAAAAGCAGTTTAAAAAGAAACCAAAACTTAAAAGGCAGCCTTTGGACGTGCTGATGAATTTGTAAATTCCTAATTTTGCTTTGTTTTCACACATTATTATTTTTTTAAATAATCCACAGGTGTGTAGCTTGAAATGGTATTGAATAGATTTAACCCTGTTCACATGTTAAATCAGCATGGATTGAAATGAGCTGATCCATCCCTCCATGCAAGTAAACCCCATTCAACACAATGGGACTTACAAATAAACTTGTATAGGCTTGCATTGCAAATGGTTATCGGCGAGGCTGTTGAAGAAGACTTGCGTGAAATATTGGTTGTCTTGAGATCTTGGGAGGTATTCCCATCATATGAACAAAGTTACCCCACCGTGATAATTTTCATGATTGGATAAAAGACTTGCATTTGAAAGGCGCCTAAGGAACGTAACTGCTGATTTTCCTCTGCCATTTTCCACTTCGGTGTCTGACTTTCATATGCCAACAAAGCCAGACTCGCTTCAGACAGTTTGGGTTGTTTACAAGTTCTTCATGCTGATTTCTATGATGCTTTGAGAGAAGAATAGCTCCATGATGTCTGTTGCTATTGATTTCATTCAAATGAAAACAAAGGACAACATGGGGAAAAGACACTTCAGAGGAAAGCAGACAATCCCGGCCTATGAATAAAAAAGTGCATGTCAGAAATCGATTATGTTCTTCACCTTAAGAGAACAGAGGCGGGGAATTCTTCTGAAATATTTAGATTTTAAAATATGTTTGCCAAGGATTCCTGCCATAAAGTGCCTGTCATAAGAGTAACTCAGTCATGAAACTTAAATACAAAAAAACAAAACAAAAAACCCTTCCGCACAGAAAATGTCAGGAAAGAGGGTTCCAGGGCTGCCTTCCCATTTCTGTCGGGGGGAATTTTTGTCAGATTGAATGTTGCATATGTTGCTCAGCAACCTCCTGAGGGGCACATGGCAGTGACAGACAGGGTCAGAGACAAAAGTAAGCAGAGCAAACAATATGCATTTACCTTTGTATATAGGTTAGTTTCCACATACACTTGTACACTCCTCTCTATCCTCCATTCAGGCCAGCAAGAAGCATTTTCAGCATTCAAGGACATTCAAGGAGTGTGCAGCGCTTGGCCCAGTAAGTGGTGTAGCCAGGTGAGAGGAAGTGTGATGTGGAGGGGGATGGCCAGAAGAAAAGCCTAAGGGCCAGATAGGGAAACCTGGAGGTTCACATTTGATCCCTGAGCCTCAGGTTCTCCAATCCTGCCGTAGAGTTTATAAGTAGGACCTGAGTGTTGAATACTTCTGTTCAGACTTCCGGGTTGGTGCCATTGTTTAATGGCGGATTCCCTCCGAGCTCCGGAGGGAATCGGCTCCGTAGCGTCTGGGTCTGCCCGCTGCGGCGAAGCGGAGACCCTTAAAATCACAGGCGCGGATGCCTGTGAACACAGAGACTCGGCGGGCACCATTTGCGCCCCCCCAATCCGCGACGGAGCCTTTTTAAAGGCTTCGGAACGGAGGCAGGGTGAGGCGTGGTGCTGAGAGTACTCCCTCGCCTACGGAGTGAAGCCGCAAGCCATTGACAGAGAGCGCCAACTTCTTCCAAGACCGATTGGACTCCAAAACATAAACCCGTGAGTAATACGGAGATTGGAACTTTAAAAATTTCTAATTTTGGATTTGGAACGAGCGGGAAGGGGCTAAAAAGGAAGTCCACCCCCCCCCCTCTTTGTAAACAATTTAAAGCAAAGGACTGGGCAGCTAAGGTCGAAAGAATCTGTTTCTTGTCCTTCAATGAAAGATCCTGACTTCACGGTTTTGACACTATAAGAAGATTTACTGGAGGATAAAAAGAATTTTGGGAGCTGAAATTTCACCACCCCCCCGAGACCCGGGAACGTCCTAGGAGAAAGCCTGTTGCATTGAAGATTTTGACAGCTGTCAAGTGAGCTGTTAGTCAGCTAGTTGTCAGCTGGAAAAAGAGAACATTGTTTCTGCTGTTTTTGCTGGTTTACTTGGTATAACTTGTTGAAAATAAGGAGGGCTGATACAAAATAACTGGACTTTTGGTTTTGAGCTGAAAGGAACATTAAGGATCTAAAATCCCCCTAGAGGGGTAATAGGGACATTACATCACAAAAATGGTTGGAGCATGTAAAATCCAAGCAGAATTGGACAGAGCACTCGTTCTCTTGGGAAACTTGCAAGATGAATACAATGCTTTGTCTACAGAGGTATCACTACTATACTGGACAGTAAACAACAGTTTTGAGCCTGATAAGGACTTGAAACAGGAAGCCTATTCAACTGAACAAATAAATGAAACTGAAAGTGTAGATATGATGGAGCAATATGCTGTTTTTGAAGAAAATGAAGGAGGAGCAGGAGATTTGCAGGAGTTAAAGGAGAGTTACAATATGAGGCCTGACATGATGATAAAAAAGGACAATAAAAATTGGATGTGGAAAGCCTGGTCTGAATGGGAGTCTGGAAAATGGAGAGATCCCCTTTGGAGGAGATCTGAAGACCTGAGGATTACAAATTTGTTGAAGGTGAAAGCTGGAGCTTTGGGGACATTTGGATTTGAAAGAAATTTGAAACAAGAGTTGGAGCACCCCATAGGCTTTGCTTTTAAGTATGGAGGACTGGCTGGAAGCAACATGGATTCTGTTGGGCCGGAGCCCCTCCGAGACTTGGGGCTTAACATCAAGGACTATCAAAGAGACCGGCAGAAAGGAACTGAGAGAGATACAAGGGCCTCGGACGTGAGATCTCCAGGCTAAATAAATAACATAAAGACTGATGGATATTGGTTGGGGACTGGAACCGGGAAAAGGGTGGGTGGAGGTTGGGAATCCAAAGGGTACATAAGGATAATTTGCTTTTTATATTTTGTTAGTGGTAAGGAAATTGGGTAAATCGTGGAAGGGAAATTTTGGTCGACTTTAGGAAAAAGGTTTAAGAATAATTAATGGGGTATAAGTATTGATGTGTGATTTTAATAGGGTAAAACTGGTTTTTTTTTTCTTTTTAAATTAATTGAAAATAAGGCTGTTAAAAATAAATTGAGGAAATGGAAAAAAGAAGTAAAGCAAAGCAATAGTATGTTAGAACAAATGTTTAAGTTAAGGTAAAGAAATAAGTTAAGGACTTGCTGAACTGACAATTTAAATTGGAATACAAGAAGGGGAGGTGTGAGGAGGTCTGAGAAATAAGGTTAAGAATAATAAGTATCAGAAACTTTATGTGTTTTTTCCATTTTTTGTTTAGTTTTGAATACTATGTACTTTTGTGTTTTTTTTTGTTTTGTTTATTTCTTGTTTTTGTCTGTTGTGTGTTTCTTGAAAATGCCAATAAATATTAAAAAAAAAAAAAAAGAATACTTCTGTTCAAGATGGCAGCCAGCCAGCCATGTCCCTTTCCCAGGATACTCTATTCCATCTTCAAACCTGGTTTTTGTTTTTCTTTCAGCAGCTGGTTGCCATTCTGTGCCCACTAAGCATGTACCACCCTGATTCAACTGTTGGGAGGGCTTGTTTATTATTTAAAGTATTCTTACCCCACTCTTCAGCTGGAAAGGCTCACGGTATGGCTTACATTAAATCAATAAAATAAAACGGTCCCTATCCACAGTTTGTAATCTAAAAGACACAAGACAAAAGGAAAAAGGATTGAGGAGGGCAGAGAAAAGCATTCAAACTTGGACACCAGTTCTTAAAGTTATATAATAGTTTTGTACCCTGCTATGTAAATGGTAACAAAAACAATAAAACGTTTTCTGAATCCACACAAACACAACATTTTAAGAACAATTGACAGCTGATATGAGAAGCAGCTAAAATGTCAGTGGATGCAGCTTGTCAAAAAATGAACTGTAACAATTGATGATATCTAAGAAGCTAAATAAAGAAATAAATAAAAAGGACAATGAAAAGCAAATGGGGGCATGCCCCATGTTTCTTTGATGGATTGAGCCTGTGTTGAGCTTTAAAATCAACTCTCAATACCAGTGTGTGTGTGTGTGTGTGTGTGTGAGAGAGAGAGAGAGAGAGAGAGAGAGAATGGGAGGGAAAATCCAGCTTTGCAAGGCTGTGGAAAAATATCCTGGAGAAAAGCCCCACTCCCTTTTCGAAAAGTTCTTCCAACAATACAAAATTTTGAAGTGAAGAGACTAGTTTTTATGTTGTTATATTGTTGGATAGTTGCAAGAGAGCATTGCTGGGGTTAGGAAGGGGGATCTATCCATATTATATCTTGGAGGAGAGATGGCTGTAGTATTTGTCTGGTAAGAGAATCCTGGAGAATCCTGGGACTCAGCGGCATTAGTTTTTAAAAAAGTGTTTTAAATGTGTTATAGCACTGTGACACCAGATGGCGTTGTGGAGTTCTATCTTTTGGCAATGTGATTTCCCATTATGAGGTTTACAAGGCGTTTTTCTGAAACTTTTTTTGATGTGTCTAGATCCAGGCCTTGTTCTGTTTATCCTAATGGCAACAAGAGTTGTCAAGGCTCAGATGTAGCAATGGGAAGTAGTGATAGTTCTAACGTTCCTACTTGGCTGTTTGCCAGCTTGCTTTATCATTTGTTCTGTTTCCAATTAAATTTTGTGTGTGCTCACATGAAGATAGCCTTAATAGGCAAGGCAGGCTCAAGACATTTTGCTGCCTGAGGTGAAGAGCAGAATGGCTCCAGGGACCCATGTTCTTGTAACTGCCTGTTTGTGATCTAGAAGCTGGTCTAGAAACTTCACCAGCAAGTGTGTTAACTGAGACCAGGCATTATAAACATAAAGAGTTGGGACGAATCAGTTAATTCCATTTTCACTCCGTTTCTCACTTTTCCAATCTTAAATTCAGTTCTCCACATTTCCACATCAGTTTGCAATTACTATTTTTAAAAGCCTGATGAAATTTCTCCTAATAAATAATTTTTGTGTGCAGTTTTGGCTAAATAATAAACATTTCTGCAAATGAGTTTTCCTAACACATTTTGGTATGTTATTTTCACTACTACAGGCATTTCTGTTCACATTTCTGTCCAATATGTACATTTTTGCTTTGAGGTTTTTTCCTACAGTCAAGCGGTATATAAATCTTATGAGATAAATAAAAATAAAAATTTATATTTTCATGGCCAATGGTCAGGGGGGATGGAGGTTGTTTTCCAGACACTCCAGGCTGGGGAAGGTTGATCTGGAGTGTCTGAAGCAGCTGAATTGCAGCTGGAAACTTTTAAAAATCCCGTTTCTAAAAATTGTTATTGGCCTTTATTTGCAGAAAAGAAAAAAAAGCCAGTAACCAGGGTGATTTTAGGGGGGGGTGCCATCCTGAAGAATTTGAAGAGTTGTACAGCCAGTTCTATTAATTTGTACTTTTAAAAAAAAATAACAATCTAACTTTGTGTGGTAGGTTTTGAAACTTCTCCTGTTTAGCGATGCATTTAAATTAGATCTGCACTCCCTGTATCCTAATTTGCATTATGACTCCCTGTCAAGAACACCAAGACAAATCTGCTTCAGCATTGATATGAACCCTATTTGCAGACAAGGGGACCCTTCAGCGAAGGTCATAGAGACATTGATTTACAGAGACAGTTGATTAATCAGAAAATGAAAAATAACATGCCATTTTTTTGAAAGAGATGAAGGCATGAACAACCTCTAGATAAAAGAATATTGCAGGAGATAGGTTAAATGGTTAATGATGAACTAATACGAATATGAAGTCCTGTCGATTCTTTAGCTTAGGAAATACATTCACTCAGCTGCACATCCTTTAGGAAGTAGTAAATGCAGACAGAATTGGACATTGCAAGATCTGGCTCTTCAGAAAGGGCTGCTTTGCACTTCCATTTTTTAAAGTGCCCTTATGACATATTGAAGACGGTCATCTCTAGTTTAAATGACTCTTCTCAGTTTTAATTATTGTGTATGCGCCACTCTTTTTCCAACAGGATCGATTCTTCTTCTTATGCTATCAGAAGTGGCTTTTTGGTAATGTCTCTTCACCACAAAAGGAAAAATGGGGCTTAGCGGGAGATTAACTAGCTACAACTTTATGATGGATGTCTGCTCGAGAGTTTATTAGATTCAAGTCATACTGTCCTAACCTTGAACCCGGTGCAAGTAACCTGACCTTTCTCATAAAAAGGTAGGAAGCTGCCATTGCAAGCCACCTGCATAGATGTGTCACCCTTAAGATCCACTGCCATTTTAACCACCAAAGTTGTGCTGAGTTTCTGAAGTCGATTTAAAACCACAGATTTCCCAGCCTACCCCAACTTGCTATACTTGTATAACGCTTCACTGAGGGAACGCTTATGTGGACCCAGTAGATGCTGCAGCAGCTCTTCCCATGGCGTTACTCTCCTGATGCTGTTGGAATACAACTCCCATCAGCCCCAACCAGCATGGTAAGTTGGTAGGGATGATGGAAGTTGTAGTCCAACAACATCTGGCGGTCAAAAGGCTGCAGAAGGCTGTGCCATAGTATGTAGATGCCTGATTTCCCCCTCCCAGATCTGGCATTAAGCTCATTCTACATTGTGATAAACCCTCCAGAAAAATGAACTTTTACTTCTTTTGTTGCCATAGGTTTGAGTACATGGATTTACTCTGGGTCCTCTAAACCAGATCCAGAAAAAGCTACGAAGCTCATGCTTCTTCTCCCATTTTTAACCGCTGAATCAGAGCAAACAGCTAATGGGTTTTCCACAGGTTGCTGTTTGTTCTGATTTAGCACTAAAGAGCAGGGTTTTGGGGGGGAAGTGGTGGGGCAAAGGCAAAACTGCTCGTGCCCATGCCTAGAAAGTGGAGGACAAGTGGGGAATGGCTCAGACTCATGCTTTCTAGGCACAGGACAAGCAAAAGTGTGGACGAGCCCTATGGTCTGGCTGCTTCATTGGGTCATGACACTTACAGAAAGGACTCGCTCTTTTACATTATGATTTTGGCTGTTGCCATGTTTACTGGGAAAGGTGGTGGTACTGTTCATTTTTATTACAATGGTGCTGTTTTCTATTTTTTTATATATTTGACCTGAAGAATTATATGGATGTGTTTCTGTTGCTTTTATGCCTTACTGACTGCCCTGAAGGCTTTTAGGGGTGTGTGTGTGTGTGTTTTATTTCAAATTTTATAATAAAGAAATGAAAGTTGTTTACCATTGCTAATTTAAGAAGGAGGAATAAACATGAAAGGGACAGCCACGAAGTGCACCCCTTCTCCAACTGTCGTATCTGTGTTTGCAGGATTAAAGTTGAGATAGATTGCAGATGTTCAATGTTTCATAGGGAGCTACATGCACAGTTCATAAGAACAGTCGGGTCTGAAATTCCAGATGCCAATAGCTATGTAACTTTCCAGTAAGGAATACATTCCCACCAGGATAGATAGATAGACAGAGAGACAGACAGACAGGACTCTGTTTCAGCTCTTTTTGAGCAAGAGAAAAATGCAGTCGAATGTAAGGTGCATCTGTTCTGCATCTACATTGCTGTTCAATTCCTGCACACCTCTCCGGGCAGCTTCATTGGTACTGACTACCCATCTTGTAATTAATTATATGGCTTTGGTCGTGTGGAGTTGATTTCTAAAGCAGCTCATCTATCACTCGAACTCCGCCGTAGCTTTTTGTTGGGTGGAGATGGGGGAAACAGGAGGTCTGTGCAAAAATGTTTCTTCCCAACAGCCCTGAAGCTGTCTCCTGTTGCAGGCCAAAATGTGGTTTATGGGTGCAGTGTTCTGAAGACTGGAGCAGAAGTAAATTTTATCAGGGGATTTAACCAGAGGTTGTTGACGTGGCTCTGACATGCTGAAAAAGAAATATAAGAGACCATATACATCTTGTCCCCTTTTGACGTGCCCAATAAATATCCCATCGCTGCTCTTACACATCTTCCTGGTAATCATTGCAACTGTTCTGGAGTTTTTGACACTTTGCTGACCAGGTTAGTGTTGCTACTCAAGTGCAATATGTGCTCTGCATGATTCTGTGCAGAACTGCATTTGTTTGTTTTTAAACAACTTTTTCCACTTTAAAGTTATAAACACATGCTTTTTTAGTTCTCTTTACAACTTATAATAATAAACTTCAGATTGGGTCCAGGCTTGAGCAACCCATTAGTGATTGATGCTTAGGAAGAATGAGTGAGGAGGTAGTGTTGGCAAGTAACCTTGGTGAGAACCATGGATACGCTGAGATGTCTGCTATTGGAGGGAAATAAATACTTGGACAAAATATGTTCAGAGGGTTGGAGAGTACGGATCTCTGGGGAAGAAAGCTAAACCAGGGCTGAGGAAACCCCAACCTGTGGGCCAGATAGGACCCCTGATGCAACTGAATGCTGCTTGTGGTGTTGCCGGCAGGTCTTTCCCGCCCCCCCGCCCCCCCCCCCAGCCCATCCTGTCCCCATTGCCCTTCAGAAGGCAGCAAAGGAAGCTGAGTTGCTGCTGTCACCAAGGAAGGTGTGCCCTATTTCTTTTCTGGAGGTGGTATTGGGAAGCAAACTGAGAGATGGAGGAATTGAGTGTTTCATGAGCCTTGTATCCCATGCGCTTGCTGGCCATGGAGTGATTTGGGGCATGCGGACTTCATCAGGCTTAAGGCTCCATGGGAAGTGGACACAGTGGTGACTAACAGGCCCACCAGCTATGGAGTACTTTGAGTTGAGCTTCATCAGTGGGCAGGCCACTAGCATAGGTGTGCCATGTTGCCTCCAGCATGGAGGATGGCACATTTGCTCTGCAAAAAAAGAGAAAGCAATGAGTGTATCTATCTCTCTCCCTTCACTCTACCACTTCCTGAGTGGTTTCTTCTGAGAATGTTTCTTCTGTGTTCTGCTAAAGTCTCACCCTAAATACAGTGGTACCTCAGGTTACATATGCTTCAGGTTACATACTCTTCAGGTTACAGACTCCACTAACCCAGAAATAGTGCTTCAGGTTAAGAACTTCGCTTCAGGATGAGAACAGAAATCGGGCTCCAGCAGCGCAGCGACAGCAGGAGGCCCCATTAACTAAAGTGGTGCTTCAGGTTAAGAACAGTTTCAGGTTAAGAACAGACCTCCGGAACGAATTAAGTATTTAACCCGAGGTACCACTGTAATAAAAAGAGCACAGGAAGAGCATTGTTTTCAGCCAAATGTCTTCGAGGTATCAAAGCAATCATCTCTGTTCTTGACAACCAACAATGGATATTCAGAGGTGTCTTTCTTTGGAACATGGAGATTCAGAGGAATACAGTGTTCAAAGAGCAATGGAGCAACATATTGACCATAGCCTATAGTAGTTGGTAGAGATTGTTTAATCCCCAAACTGGTGACAATCCTTACATCTTGCGGCATCCCAGGACAAAATGATACTTTGAGGGTTTTGAGCTTGGGTAGGGGGAGCACTAAAAAGTGTATGTAATGATGATGATTGAGGTCTGTACAATTCTGCATGGTGTGAAGAAAATTAGCATAATTATTTATGTTTTATTTCATTTCCCCCTCCCACCCACTTTTGGCTCTGCCCACTGTTGACTGCAATCCCCAGGACTGGTTTTATCATTAGGCAGAGTGAGACAACTGCATCAGGCAGCTGGTGTTGAGTATTGTGAAAGAGTAGCAAATTGTTAATGATTTAATTTGTTATTACTGTATTTGTAATGTGAGGGAGAGGCACTTGTGAATTATTATTTTTTTGCCTGACGTGCCAAAATAACCCAAGCAGCTTTGGATACTATGTACCTTGTCATGTGTGTGTTTTTGGTGGGAGACTATTTGCTGTTCTGCCCCAGGTAACAAAATGTTTCAGATCTGATTGATATTTCCTGTGGGTCAGTGGATGGAGCTGTGTGTGTCTACACACACACACACACACACACACAATCTCTTTTCTGGAGACTGATAAAGATACTGTAACTTTAAGAGAAGAGGAATTTTACCTTTGTGGCTTCTGCTGTCATTGCAGCAGAATGACATTGACACTGTCAACCCTAATGGGGCATCAAGAAATGGGATGAATTTCACATATTGATTTGAATCAAGCAGCCTGGTCTTTGTCTGTAGGCCCCAGACACATAGCAATCAGACACAGGGAGACAAGAAAAAACTTGCAAGTATTCCTGAAACCTCTGCTTTCCAGAGGTGATGATAGCTGAATTTTATTGCAGGCCAGAATACATGATTGCCAACCACATATCAATGAGAACTGTCATGCAGTAAAAAGCTCAAGGGATAGGATGCTAAGAAGAAGGAACCGAGAACTCTTTTAAACTTTGTTCTACTTATCAATAAAACTACAGACAAATATAATTCATGTGTGACAATACCTTCATAATCCTTCTAGCATTTTGGGTATAGTTAAAAATAAGAATCTCTATATCAGTTTCATCATCTTTGACACTTGATTTGGAAAGGACTAGATACTTAGGAGCTTTATTGGTAAGCATTCAGTAAACAAGTGTGGATGTTTCTGTCTTTTCTTGGAATGTTGGCAGTTGTGCATCGATGTATCTTGTCATATTGGGAATTGCAGCTCCTAGTATCATCCGTGGCTGAGAACTCTTTGAAAACTCAGCTGCCCCCAGCCAGACACACCCAGGAACAAGGGAGGGTTTTAAAATTAGGGATAGTGGATGACAGAAATGGAGAGAACTGAAATTGACAAATCTTTCCATCCCCAACACACAAACACATTCTATTCTGCATGGAGTTAAACAAGGGACATTATCAAAGTTCTTGGATACATTCTAGTGGAGAGAAGCTCTCAAGGAAGACAGGGACTAGGGCTGGTGTGGGAAGGGATGTGGCCTGGGGTTGAGAATGGGGTCTAGGGCGAGTCACGAATAAAGAGGCCCAAAGTGCCATATTTGGGCCTTTGGCAGGAGGTTCTCCACTCAGTTTAGAGCGAAAATAGCTGACCAGCCGGCTGCTTGGCCAGTTGGTCTGGTCATGCACTTCCTAGCAATTAAGGAGAATTACACTGACCAGGGTTTAACATTCAGGGATTGGGAGAGCAGCCTGCCAAATCAATCTGAACAGTGGATGTGGATGTGCAGAATCTGGTTTTGCATTTGGAGCAGGCAAAAAAAAGAAGAAGAAGCAGCTTAAAAAAACCCTTTTATGTGCTGGTTGAGGGATACCCTTCAATTTGCTATGTAGCACCATGATCAGTGTTCCAAATTAGTTAATAGTGAACTTTGGTGGCATCTCTAGTTTTAAAACAGAAATGGTCGAGCAGATCATTTCAAATGCCGCAAGAAAACGAAGCGAAATACAGTGTTGGTTCTTTTTCTGTATCTAAATGGCCCTGACCTAAAACTCCCCATAAATTAAGCCACCAAAGAGCCATACATAACCAACCAGATATTCTGCCAACTCCACGAAAGGGCTCAATGGGATCCCATCATTTACTGTAAAAAGCATCAGAGAACTAATTGCACAGCTAAAAAAGGAATCAGCGGGTTGCAAGAAGTCATTACTCACCCCAGCAATACACCTTGTAAATTATTAGCACATTTAAGCAAAGCTTCTTGCGCTGGTACTGTGATGGTGACCTGCTGCCAGACTCTGATCTTTTGTAACAAATCACCGGCAGACAAATGTGCTTTCCGTTCAAGAGGCACCAGGAGCTTGCACGACATGGAGAGATTAAAAACAACTCTAAGAACAAAAAGCTGGGTTGCAGGAAAGGCTGGATGCTCTCAAGGATAGTGAGAAGCAGATTCCTTCAGTCAGGAGACCTCCTCTACCAGCCTGGAACATGTGACACTGCCTTGTCACCCAGTCAGTGGCCCATTTAGCCCTGTAGCGCAATGGCATGTCTGAAGACATACAGTATATGTCATATGCAAAGGTACTGTCGCCTACCAAAGAGGCAATGGCTCTAATCCAAAGGAAATTCATTGTACTTATCCTGTTGAAACCAATGGGACATGTTGTGACTAATTTATATAGGCATTTCTGTCAGTTGTGGCTAACTTAGGTATTTGAATCAGGAGTGGTGTTTTATTCCCGTTTTATGATTCATCTGATTGGTGGAGCATTTTAGGTAAATCCTGAAAGGGGGAAAGAGAAGGCGCAACAAATTTGTGCCGTTTCACGGGGAAAGATCTTACCATTGCAGCGGGGGCTTGTTACACCCCACAGTTCTGGACATGGAGTCATGCTGGGCAGGAAAGAATAGCCTTGAAGGTCAGAGCTCCAGGGCTGAACCTGTGGGGGAAGAGGCAGTTCTATTTTATGGGGGTGCAAAATTGTGGCCCATTGAAGTTAATGAAATTTCAGTGGGTTCATTAATTTCAGTAGGTCTACTCTGAGTAACACTTAGTTGACTACCACTACTTTTCCCCATCCCCAAAGTTTGTAATGCAACAACAAAAGAATACATTATTAGATGAACAATGTACAGGCCTGTCCAAAAAGCAAAACAAAAACGAACTCCATAGCTAGTTTTTGAGCCAGATGATTTCCTCACATTTGCTTTTTGTGGATTTGTGCGACCAGATCCTATACTGGAAATTTATGGATTTCATTTCTAAAATAAACTGCTGGGTTGGGTGGATGTCACTCTAGTTTGCTTGTGTTGTCTCTGTTCCAGAAAAGTCTTGGCTGTTATTTTCCAAACATCGCTCAGTAACAGATCCAGCGCTTAGTACCAGCTGCTGAAAATAAATCGTCTTTTTCCTCTCTTGATATCCAGCTAATCTGATTCAGTCCCATTATTTAAATATGGCATTATATACACCTCCTAGTCTCATTCCTTTCCCTAACAGAATTGCTAGGCTTAGCAATAGCTAAGGTACAGCAGCCTTGTCTATATTGCTAACACAATGTAATTTTCACCAGCTATGTTATGCAGTGTGCCTTTGTTAATGCTGTCAAGTCTGATTGCTTCTCCCACACAGATGTCCTTTTTAGAATGTACTTGAACTTCTGAGCCATTTCCAAATTGCTCCAATCAAACTCTTTCTTTTGGAAAACAGCCCTTTTGGAGGATATGAACTGACGTGCCTATGGTCTATGTGCTTTCGCCCATGCAACCAGCCCATTTGAGCATAATGGGGGAAACTCTGATGATGATATCAATGCTAAAGCACCTCCATTAATTGCAAACAGATGCCAGAAAGATGGTTTTTCATAACACATGGATATAAAACTGGGTCCAGAAAGCATAATGAAACAATTCAGCCAATTTGGTAATTCTGATTTAATGCGAATATACCTATTTGCATTTCGCCGCTACTGCTAAGTACCTTCCTCATCTTGACAATGTCCTGTGACGCTTCAGGGGTGGTGTGTGGAATAATGCAGGATGTATACAAATAATTCTGCAGATCACCAGAAAAGAAAAAACCGTAAGGCCCAATCTGGCTCGATGCTAGAATGCAGGCCTTACATGGAGGTTTCCTAAACCAGAATCCATAATGTATGTTGCATACCCTCCAGCATTTCTCCGATGAAAATAGGGATGTCCTTTTCCATAATAATAATAATAATTTTATTATTTATACTCCACCCATCTGACCGAGTTGCCCCAGCCACTCTGGGCAGCTTCCAACATATATAAAAGCATACTAAAATATTAAACATTTAAAAACTTCCCCATACATGGCTGCCTTCAGATGTCTTCTAAAGGTTGTATAGTTACTTATCTCCTTGGCTTGGGGGTCGCATAACTCCAACATTTCTCCAATGAAAATAGGAACATCCTAAGGAAAAGCAGGACATTCCGGGATCAAATCAGAAACCAGGACTGCTTCTGAAAATCTGAGTCTGTCCCTCCCTGGAAAATAGGGAAACTTGGAGGGTCTGATGTTGCTGTACAGGCAGAAAGTATTGCTGTGCTGACCTGGGAGTGGCAGAAGGTTCCTCTGATTTCATACTGGGATGGAGAACCTTTTCCTGCCTGACAGTGACATTCCCTTGTGGGCAACATTCCGTGAGCCACACGCAGTGGATAGGGCCGGAGCCAAAAGTAGACACAGCAACAAGCTTTTTTGTACAGTAGGCAATAATCCAAATGTCATCGGTCCCTAAACACTCACACACATATATGCAAGTGCACACACACTTCTCCATCCATCTTCCACCCAGGTGAGCAAAAAGCACTATCACCGTTCAAAACAAAAGCACTAAAAAAAGACATGGATCAGGGGGTTTGGCCTGGGGCAGTTAGTGGCCTGAAAAGCCACATTTGGTCTGCAGGGTTCCCCCCACTCTATTTTATATCATGCATGGCCAGTTCAGAGGCTTCGTCCTACCTGCCAACCACGAGGTCCCTTGCTACACAGTTTTATTCTGTTGTTCTGTTCCGGAAAAAAGCTCTGAGCACCCACATGCCTGAATCGCTCTGAGATTAAATCCTATGAGGTTCCCAGTACAGGATCTGGAGTCCCTGCCAATAGTTTCATTCTGTACAGAAAGGATCCACTCCTATCTGCAAATTGGCACCATTTTTATTTTATAGTGTCATCGCTGTAAACAACTCCATGTCAATAGGCCAGCTTTAGTGAATGCTGTCTGTGCCCCAGTGCGAAACAGACAAATTTATATTCCTCCCCCCAGCTCCTTCAAATTTCTGTGTTTAAGAAGCACAGCAGATTTGACTGAATTTAGCTTTCTTGCATTCTTAACTGCAGTAGTCCTAGATATATCATTTCCTGCGGCACAATGCTGCCTGAAATATAGAAAACAATAAGGCATGGCTATAAAAGTTGCTTCCATCTGCACATTATAGTACTAAAGCGCTTTAAAAACTCCCACCCGCTATATACAAAATGATGCTACGGAGTGTTCTTTAGCCTGGTATGAGCATCAGAACAGTTGGTACTTCCTCCCCCAATCCTATGCCAGTCAATCAATGTTTCATTTTTCAATAGCCTTGTTGGAAAGGCTAGATACAGGAGAGTTGCCAACCTTAATTCATCAAGTATCTTATCTGTGTCTAGGAACAAGCTCCTGTAGGTGATGAGGGTTTACATAGAGCATCCATCTTACATTATTGTTCATTTCTGAATCATTGGCAGGCTGCCATAGATGGTGTCCATTGATTCGGCAGTCTCTTGTCCTTCCTGCAAGGTTACATACAACGGCATCTCTCTTTCAGTCTCCAGCAGGAGGCCAATTCCCATTGCGGACGGCAGAAGGAAGCCTTTTTCTACCACCAGCTCTTTTGTTGTTTGCAATCTTCTTTCTCAGTGAGTGTGTGTGTGTGTGTGTGTGTGTGTGTGTGTGCACGCGCTGAATTGGAAGCAGGAAGATTACCTTTTAATTACTTGAAAGGCAGTAGGGTGGAATAATATCACAATATTTTTCCCCCTTCAGTATGGTGCTGTGATATGCCACTACTTCCTAGTTCCTTGCATGGGGAAAATAGACTGTGAAAACATATTAACTATCCTTACAGTTTATTCATGCTGTTAATAGTTCTGTTTCAAAGAGGTCAATAAAACATTTTCTCCTTTCACTGGAATTATTATCCTTTTCTTAGGGAAATGTTTTGGCTCTTAAAAAAAATGAGACCGTTCACAAACTTAAAAGTATCACTATCTGTTGTGTGTAATTTCACACCGTAAAATAATGATTAATCACACATTCTTCCCAGCCGCCCTCATCAGATTTGCTTTTCAAATCTTAAGTTCAGTTCTCCACATTTTCCTGTAAATTTTTTTTAACTCATGAAACTTTTTCAGCATTTTAGCTCAAATTTCTCCTGTACACACTTTAGTGTGCACTTTTGCCTCATATACATCTTTTTGCAAAGCAAATTTCCACAAAATAATGCATTTTTGCATGTCGTTTTCACGGATATGTGTATTTTTATGTACTTTTATCCCATTACATGCACCAGCTGCTTTGAGACCCATATGAGATGGAAAACAGAGTCATTTTTAAAAAATAAAATACTTTTTTATGCCCATTACTTGTCAGGAGAACTGCATTGCAAAATCTGGAGAGATGTCAGTTTCAAAGGTCATCTATGGTTTGGTTCTCATATTGTTTTGGAAAGAAAAGAGCAGATTAAGCAGGCTTGCCTTTAAAACCAAACTAAGTCAAAACATTTCCCCAATCTGTATTCTGGCTTAGCATCTCAGTCTGAGTAAACCCATTACTCAGGCACAGACTGCTACTGTTCTCCTGCAGCCTGGATCCTAGTTGCTTTCCTGGATCAACTATTAACTTGATTCCAGTTTGCCAGTCCCAATGAATTTCAGCTCTGAACAGATCTCAAGCCTAATTTGCAAGCTGTGTTTGTTTCTAACTCAAGGCAGCTGATGTGTCCATAGTCCATTGTTCTGCATAGAGCGCTTCAAGCACAGGGAACTCTCACTTTCTATTTGCTTTGTGTCATCCATCTAGAAAACGGATGACATAATTAGCTGTATCCTCTGATAATGGACCACAGTCAAGGCCCGAGTTCACTGAGCGTAAGTCATCAATGTACATTTAAAGTACCCGTTTGACTTGCATAGAGAGAACTTTATCAGCCTCCTTTTTCTTCTGATTCTTCCTCTGTCAGTTCATTTGACAGTTCATTTTGCTGCTTATGGAACATGTTGACTCCCCTTGCCATAACTTCTCTAAATCTGAGTCAGAAGGTTCAGGAAAAGTGAAAGGTGCTTCTAGAATGTCAGAAATGTAGGTGTTCACAATTGAAAGTGGATTATATCCTTCTATTGCCCCAGTGCAGCAAATCCACCTACAGAAAGGGGGGAAGGTCTTTTCCACTTAGGAAAGCTATGGAGAAATTCCCTGCAAAATTAAGGAGATGACATATAAACACCCTGCAACAAATCCAAATGAATGTTCATGGTTCTATAATCTCCCCACAAACAAATGGAGGAGATGAACAGAGCAAATGTTTAATAAAGAGCAAAGATAGTCTAACTGCTGTGTAAGTTTTGTGCAAACAAATCAGGATGAATGCACAATACACAGGCCATCTGGAGGAGCCTGAAATCATCTGGAAACCTATGTTTTCATCAGCACATTAGTCCAGGAGCTGCAGATCATAACGCTTTGAATTTCCAAAGATCAAACTCCTGAAGGATCATACTTAAAAGTCTTCCATTTCTTTTTCTTTTCTTTTTTTACATGTGCACATAATTTATTTTGCTACTAAGAAATCTGATGACTAATCCTATTAATAAATTTAATGTGAGGTGAATAACTTTGAAAAGCATCTCCTAGCTCCCCTCCCCCGGTCTCCTAGAACCCGCAGACAACTGAAATGGGCAGAGCAGAGGGTGATGGTGTGCAGATGCAGCCTGAGACTGCGTGCGAAAGACCCTGGAGAGTCCTAGTGGGCACTGGGAAGGTGGGGACCTTCAGTCCTCGCAACTGGCTCATTGGGGCAAGACCTCCTCAAAGGAATTGCTGGGGGCACTAGGCCAGGGCTGTGGATTGTTTCCTTGAATAAACAGTTAACTGATGTATTGTTTTGTGCTGACTCCAGCCATGACATAGCCACCCAACAACTCCTCACTCAAAGGAATTCCATTTGGAAGAGTTATCAATTTGGTTACTTAGCAGCACACTGGCCTTGGTTTAATGACAGGAGTCTTTATTTCAGAAGAAATGCTTGCATTAAATGAAGGTCACCTCTCATGTTCAATTTAAGGTGTCATATTTACGGCAGGTCAGCTCCCATTAAGCTAATAAAGGTTGCTATGTCACATCTTTTTGATTTCCAGTGGGATGCAGTCATACTTAAGATAATAAGTTGCGTACAGTGCATTCCTACATGATGAGCCACACATTTACCATGTTAAACATTTTCTCCTTAAAATGGGAATAAGTGTAATAAATGCTATTCGGTCTTCAGTGCCTTTTAATTAATACACGAGGCTCACTGGGATGAAATTGGTAGGGAAACCCAACAGTTACAACTCTTTGCTAAAATAACAATTTAAAAAAGCTCAACTCGTTTTTTTGATCAAACTGCCTTCATGCTCATTAAAGTCTCTCTCTAATTCTGTAGGCTTCACACCTCTATTGTAACCGTACCCCCTTTCCCCCCTTTGAAGTTTCTGATTCCAAAGTTTTTAATTGCACTGATGCTTGTTAGAATAAAGTTTTCTACTAATTTAAGGTTTTGCTGGAAAGCAGACAAAGAATGAAAAGTGCAAAGGGTCCGGTCTCAGGATAGGAGGAAGCCTAGGGAGGTCTAGCGCTGAGGGCCTTCTGGTGGTTCCCTGACTGCAAGAAGCAAAGTTACAGGGAACCAGGCAGAGGGCCTACTCAGTAGTGGCTCCCACCCTGTGGAACCCTCCCATTAGATGTCAAAGGAATAAACAACTATCTCACGTTTAGAAGACATCTGAAGGCAGCCCTGTTTAGGGAAGATTTTTAATGACTGATGTTTTAATGTATTTTTAATCTCCTGTTGGAAGCCGCCCAGAGTGGCTGGGGAGACCCAGCCAGAGGGGCAGGGTATAAGTAATAAATTATTATTATTATTAGGGAGAGCCTGCTTCCGAGCCCTCACCACCTTTCCAATGGTGGTGAGGGTATGTATGACCTTGCCCCTGTTACTGGGAGGTGATATAAAGCCTCTGGATTGGATTGGCCTGATTTACATACAAGAAAGCTGAACATTTAGCCCTTGCTTAGTCAACACATTAACACTGGCTGCATTTCAAAGTTCAGCCCCTCCAGTTTAAACTCCAGCCCTCACTGCTGTCCATGCTGAACTCTGAAGGGAAGACTGCTCAATGTCTTTTTCTATAAGAAAAGGGGTCCTGATATGGATTTGGGCCATAATTTGGATCAGGGAGGCTGCTGATTTAGATCTGGTCCATGATCAGGGCTTTTTTCCCCAGCAGAAACTTGCCAGGACTCAGTTCCGGCACCTCACAGGTGGCCGCCATTACTATTCTTAGAGAATAAGGTGAGTTCCAGCACCTCTTTTTCTATAAAAAGAGCACTGTCCATGATATAATCCCAATACCCCGCCCCCCGCCTCCCAGCTGCATTTTTTTATGGAAAAAGATGGGTGTTCCAGATATGCATAGGGTAACCCTTTGTTCAGTGCTGAGAAGAAACAAATATTTGGCACCCGATTTGGAGCGTGTTCCAATCTTGAGTGATAAGCAAAGGAGACAGAATTCTGCTCAGTGCATGAAAATGTGTCGGAGGCAGAAATGCTTCTGATTACCAGTTGTTGGAAACTGCAGGGGGAGAGGGCTCTTGTGCTTGGGTCCTGCTTGCTGGTTTCCCGCAGGCATCTGGTTGTGAGAACAGGATGCTGGTCTAGGTGAGACATTGTCCTGATCTAGTTGGCTTGCCCATATGTTTAGAAGTGTGTGAAGGCCCACTATGTGCTGATTACTTCTGGTTACACAAATAGCGAAAACTTCACTCCTTTCTCCGTTACATGATCAGAGGGCAACACAATGATGCAGCTGAAGCTTAGCAGCTTTGGGTCTCCTCAGTGGCCACATGAGAAACTACTCAACAATCCTACATACACTGCCCTGAATTCCATGAACACAAAATCATATAGTGTAGACACAGGTGGCGCTGTGGTCTAAAGCACTGAACCTCTTGGGCTTGCCGATCAGAAGGTCGGCGGTTCAAATCCCACGATGGAGTGAGCTCCTATTGCTCTGTCCCAGCTCCTGCCAACCTAGCAGTTCGAAAGCATGCCAATGCAAGTAGATAAATAGGTACTGATGTGGTGGGTAGGTAAACAGCATTTCCATGCTTGCTGGTCATGGTGTTATGTTGCACCAGAAACGGTTTAGCCATGCTGGCCACATGACCTGGAAAGCTGTCTGTGGACAAACACCAGCTCCCTTGGCCTGAAGCAAGATGAGCACCGCACCCCATCGTTGCCTTTGACTGGACTTAACCATCCAGGAGTTTATAATGTAGCATTGGAAGGTACTCTAAGGTCATCTAGTACAACCTTTTGCAATGCAGGAGTAAAGGTGGCTTAGAAGATGGAAGAAAAGTGGTATATAAACCACTTTATATACTAAAATGTACATATACACTTTATGTACTAAATAGCTTTTGATACGTCAGTATAACCTAGTTTTAAGTTTTCACTAGATTCTGGTGGATAATGCCAGTGGTGGCTTGTGCAGGGAGTGGGGTGGAGGCAGTGGTGTCCTCTCCTGGTGCTCATCTGGATGGGTTTGGGGCAGAGTGAGGCAAGATGCTGGTGAGGTTGGGAGAGCTTTGGGTGCACAGTTGCAACAGCCCCAGAGTTCTCCTCATCTTGCCACTGCTGCTTTATTCTGTCCCATCCCCATCACAATGAATGTGGTGCTACCACCAAGATGACACCACTGCCTCCTCTCCTCTCCTCATGAGCCATAGCTAAATAATGTGTTTGATACCCTTGGCTTCCCATCAGTATTTTCAAAGATCATATTTAGTTCAACATAACATCTCCCTTACGCTATGGGTATGAAGGTTCTCCCCCTACCTCTCCATCAAGGCTAGCGTCTAGAATGCACCACGTTTTTTCCTTTGTCTGCCTTCTGTACTTTCTGCTACAGTGAAAGTAATTTTGTTTTAAATTATTATTCTGTCAAACACAGAGAGGGGGGCTAAAAGAGCTGTCAGAAAGAGAGGCAGCAAGGTAATTATCCACATTATAGTCCTGTTTGTGACTCCTAGACCAACCTTGCCTCCGAAATGGGTGTTTATTGTCCCTGAACACAATAAAAAAAAGTCTCAATATTTCTTGTTTAAATTCATACTACATACTTACAGTTCCCATAACTACCTCCCACAGGACAGGTGCCTGTGAAAAATGGAAACATGTGGCTTGTTGACTTTTCCTAATAACTTGATCTATGTGTGCATTTCTATATGATTCAGAAATGGGAAGCAGAGCAAAAAATGTTATTCCTCAAAAGTAGTATATAAACTTTTTAAAACAATCCAATAAAATGCCACAGCCATTGGCAGCTTCGAGGAGCAAACTATCAAAGCAGTTAACAGTAATATTTAAACAAAACATAATTTACAAAAATAAATGAATAAAATTAACAGATAACTGCCAGGGCAGAGGTGAAATAAATGGATCGAAGTGACTGGATTGCGTGGGGGTCTGCCCCGAGGAAAATATGCACAATTTTTCAAGCTTGACGAGTCACACTTCAAATTATCTTTCAGAAACAAATGACCCCCTGGAACACAAATGTTACCCAAGTCACCCAAGAAGTAGTCAGGAGCATAGGGAGGAGTCCTTTCAGGATTGGGACCAGTGGATAAGAGAAGAAAAAGTGAACCAAATTCTAGAGGAGGTCTGGAGAACCTTTGGCCCTCCAGATGTTGCTGAACTGCAACTCACATCAATCCCAGCAAGCATGGTCAATGGCCAGGGATGATGGAAGTTGTAGTTCAGCAACATCTAGAGAGCCAACAGTATCCTATGCATTACTTAGAGCAAGGAACGGGAGTCAGATGTTGTTAGACTCCAGCCCTCATCAGCCTCAGGGATAATCAGAGATAATCAGTGTTCTTGTACAACAACATCTGATGGGCTACAGGTTCCTCAGTAAAGATGGCAGAACAGGTTGGAGATAAGGATTAAGTCCTTTCATTGCCTTAGTGAAATTTTGTTGGCTTTCCCTCCAGTTCCTCTGAATTCTCACCTAGAGCAACAGATTTTTTCTCTTTATTGCGGATGATAAAGCAATGAAAAGTGCCAGGCAACAAGGTCATAGAAGGAGTCCATCTTAATAAAGAAATGAATGTGTTGGGGAAGGTAGCTGTCAGTCATGCTAAATCTAATGACCTGTCACTCGCGGAACACATTTTTATGCCTACATTACAGTAGGGAGATGAGGTCAGAAAATGAATTCCATTTGCTTTGACACATTAGTACACTGGATCATTGCTTTATAATTCAAATTATACACAGCAGACAAAGAGCTAGAACATGGCTTTGTACTTAATAAACAAAACATACAATGAATTGAGGAGACAGAGAGCGTGCTTTGCTCTTGGTGTCATTTATTGTTATACAATTTTTGCATGGCTCCAGATTCTCCTCCTTCAAACAAAGAACTATAAGAAGTGCCTGAATACTTTTTGAGTAAAATGTACGTTAATGAATAAGAACCTGTCATTGTACATAGTCTGAACAAGGTTGTCCAGTAGAAGCTGGAGGAGGTTCAGATAGTATGAGTGCTGCACAAAATACTTTGTGGAAAAATGAACAATGGATAGCTGTGATAGCAATAAAACTGCCTTGTGGCATCTAATGGATGGAAAGATGAGGTATCAATATTTTAAAAACCAGCTCTTTGAGCTTTTCTGCTGTAGGCGTGCTGTGGCTTCTAAGAAAGAAAGGGTATGTATCTCATGTTAGTCATACTTAAAATAGGGATGTGGGAGAAATTTGGCACATACCTGAAGGTGAGCCCGTCTAATTCATGCTTTCTGAAACAGCACGAGAAGTTAAACACAGCTATCCTTTGAAATTTGTACTACTCCAGATTTTGCAGTGCAGATCTCCTGCCAAGTAACGTGTACAGAAAAGCATATACTGGGGGTAAATGCACATACAAATGCATATACTAGTGAAATAACACAGAGGGTGATTCTATTGAGGGAAGTTGCTTTGCATACAGAAATGTGTATATGAGAAGAAATTCACACTAACCTTCATGAGGTCTTTAAATAAATAAATAATATATTGATGTGAGAATGTAGAGAAATGAGTGGAAAACTGAGAAACTAAAGGAAACCAAAATTGAAAGAGTCACTCATCCCCCTACAGTAACCGTAGCCCTACCCTACTTTTTTTTGTTTTACCTTGTGTTAACAATATTCAAAACTAAACACATCCAATGCTTTTTTAAAGAAATGTTCTTAACATCGTTTTTGAAATCACCTTTACAGCCTGATTCTTTCATGGCTGATCAGAAATATCTCATTTCTGGATTTCACGGGAGCTTACTTTCACCTAATTAATTAATAAGTGTGCACAAGGTTTCCACCTTCATTTCCCTCTTCCTTCCATCAAATTCAAATACACAACTAATATGAGTGAGCGAAGTGCCTTCCCAGCTTCACAGGGTATTGGCTAGAGAAACTAATTATTTCCAAGCTCACATTTGTGAGTATGGGACATACTTTTCAACAGTTATATATATATTATATATATATATATATATATATATATATATATATATATATATATATTCTATTTTGATTATCTTTTTTGTTTTTAAACAGCTTTTGGTGCTGCAGAAAATGTTGGCAAGAACCATCTTCCACTCCTGGAGCATCTTATTCCACAAAGCATCTGAAGAAAGACTGTGTCACTAGGGGAGCAGGACATGGCTGTCCATACTGTCATGCAATAGGACGGTGGGGGCAGCTACCTGGAAGGAAGCAACATTGTGACACTGAGTCCATCCTCCAGATGCATTATGGGGGGAAGTGGTTCTGGAGTCAAGGAGGATTGTTGCCATCACTTCCACAGCACAACAACTTTTTTTTAAAAAAAGAATCAAAATGGTTAAAAGAATTAACAGAATCCTCTGCTAATGGCTGTTGAAAATCAACCCTCCCCCATGCACCTGCAAAAGTATCCAGATATTCTTTAGTTTGTCAGGTTTTTCACCTTCCCTCTTCACAACCCCTCCCCCAAAGTGACAAGTTCTCTTAAGAACAGTGCCGCCCAAAAGCAATCATGCAATGCTTTCCCCACTTACATGTCTATACTAGTGTTGAACACAAATATATTATTTTGTCAACTATGTATTGCAACTGTACAAAAAACAATGGGAGGACGTAAAGGGTGGGCCTGTACCGCTTCATTATAACACAGTGCTCTTGTCCACAAATGTAGGGTGATTTAGAATTGGTCTTCTCAACACCTTTATACTGCATAGAGAACTGCAAAAGGTAACAAATGAGGAACAACTATATAAAAGTGTGGCTTCTGGGAGAAGCTTTACTGAGTTTGAAAAAGCTAACAAATAAAGAGCTATTGTGTGTGTTACATTTCAGGCATAACTATAATAAATGAAAATGATCACCCAGGGTACCCATACTTACTGGTTTTCCTGATATAAGCATTTTCCTTATTTTTTTAACCCTGGGGCACTAGTAATAGACTGCTTTCACACCGAGGGGAAGAGTTATAGATGGTACTGTGTTCAGCCCTCTCAATTACTAAGTCTCAATATATTTTTCCTATAAAGTCCTAAGACATCTCTAAGCAGACTAAAACTTTGACTCATTGTAACAATCATCTATTTTTTCCATTAAACACTGCATTATATATAGTTATTTTCTCCCATCAAGCCCTGTGTAAGAAACTGCTTGCAGTTGATCAGCACCCCAAAGGATCAAGTCTTCCTACTCATTATCATTTTATTTGCATGCCACATTTCCATAGTTAAAATCTTGTGTTAACTGGATCTTGGTTGATTGCTCTTCTTTTAAATCTTTATACTTCAGGTTTCAACCAGGGATGGCATGAGTGGTCTCCCAAGCCTTTCTCAGAATCAAACCCCAAGGATTCAGAGGATCTGAGTCCAACTAACTCCCATTTTTGCTTTCCTGAGCAGCAGTTGCCTAGGGAAAACAAGGGATAACTAAATGCAAGCTGTTAAATACAAGACCATTCTGGGCAGCTGGCAACTGTTTCCAAGGGAATTGGAATGTTGGGAATGGTGAAGTTGGGGCAATTAAGATGGAAGAGAAGGAATAATGGGCTAGTGAGGAAGAAGAAAGAGTTGCTACAAATTTCTAGAACATGTCTACAGAGTGGATGGTATAATCAAGTGCTGGAAGTGGATAGTGGTGGAACAAAAGAGTGATGAGAGATGGAATGGCTGGTGCATGGGGAACTGGAATAC
Organism: Podarcis raffonei; assembly: GCF_027172205.1. Taxonomy (NCBI): domain Eukaryota; kingdom Metazoa; phylum Chordata; class Lepidosauria; order Squamata; family Lacertidae; genus Podarcis; species Podarcis raffonei. The sequence continues at coordinate 29,654,242 of NC_070606.1, forward strand.
TGTAATGTGAAGGAGCAATGTGAGAGCATCACCATACAGAAATATTTAGGCAACATATGAGACTCTGGGAGAAAGAGCTTCAGTGTTGGTTCATTTTCCAAGAAAGGGTATGGTCTTGTAAAGGTATCACCTAGAATCATAGAATCATAGAATCATAGAGTTGGAAGAGACCACAAGGGCCATCGAGTCCAACCCCCTGCCAAGCAGGAAACACCATCAGAGCACTCCTGACATCTGGTTGTCAAGCCTCTGCTTAAAGACCTCCAAAGAAGGAGACTCCACCACACTCCTTGGCAGCAAATTCCACTGTCGAACAGCTCTTACTGTCAGGAAGTTCTTCCTAATGTTTAGGTGGAATCTTCTTTCTTGTAGTTTGGATCCATTGCTCCGTGTCCGCTTCTCTGGAGCAGCAGAAAACAACCTTTCTCCCTCCTCTATGTGACATCCTTTTATATATTTGAACATGGCTATCATATCACCCCTTAACCTCCTCTTCTCCAGGCTAAACATGCCCAGCTCCCTTAGCCGTTCCTCATAGGGCATCGTTTCCAGGCCTTTGACCATTTTGGTTGCCCTCCTCTGGACACGTTCCAGTTTGTCAGTGTCCTTCTTGAACTGTGGTGCCCAGAACTGGACACAGTACTCCAGGTGAGGTCTGACCAGAGCAGAATACAGTTGCACTATTACTTCCCTTGATCTAGATGCTATACTCCTATTGATGCAGCCCAGAATTGCATTGGCTTTTTTAGCTGCCGCGTCACACTGTTGGCTCATGTCAAGTTTGTGGTCAACCAAGACTCCTAGATCCTTTTCACATGTACTGCTCTCAAGCCAGGTGTCACCCATCTTGTATTTGTGCCTCTCATTTTTTTTGCCCAAGTGCAATACTTTACATTTCTCCCTGTTAAAATTCATCTTGTTTGTTTTGGCCCAGTTCTCTAATCTGTCAAGGTTGTTTTGAAGTGTGATCCTGTCCTCTGGGGTGTTAGCCACCCCTCCCAGTTTGGTGTCATCTGCAAATTTGATCAGGATGCCCTTGAGTCCATCATCCAAGTTGCTGATAAAGATGTTGAATAAGACCGGGCCCAAGACAGAACCCTGTGGCACCCCACTAGTCACTCTTCTCCAGGATGAAGAGGAACCATTGATGAGCACCCTTTGGGTTCGGTCAGTCAGCCAGTTACAAATCCACTGAGTGGTAGCATAGTCAAGGCCGCATTTTACTAGCTTCTTTACAAGAATATCATGGGGCACCTTGTCAAATGCCTTGCTGAAATCAAGGTAGGCTACATCCACTGCGTTCCCTTCATCTACCAGGCTTGTAATTCTGTCAAAAAACGAGATCAGGTTCGTCTGACATGACTTATTTTTCAGAAATCCATGCTGACTATTGGTGATCACAGCATTCCTTTCTAGGTGCTCACAGACTGTTTGCTTAATGATCTGCTCCAGAATCTTCCCTGGTATTGATGTCAGACTGACTGGGCGGTAATTATTTGGGTCCTCTCTTTTCCCCTTTTTGAAAATAGGGACAACATTTGCCCTCCTCCAGTCTGCCAGGACTTCACCTGTTCTCCAGGAATTCTCAAAGATGACTGCCAGTGGTTCTGAGATCACATCTGCCAGTTCTTTTAATACTCTTGGATGCAGTTCATCTGGCCCTGGAGACTTGAATACATCTAGACTAGCCAAGTATTCTTGTACTATCTCCTTAGTTATTCTGGGCTGTGTTTCCTCTGCTGAATCATTTGCTCCAAATTCTTCAGGTCGGGCATTATTTTCTTTATTGGAGAAGACTGAGGCAAAGAAGGCATTGAGGAGTTCAGCCCTTTCTGTGTCCCCTGTTTGCATTTCACCATCTTCTCCTCTGAGTGACCCCACTGTTTCTTTGTTCTTCCTTTTGCTACGAACATACCCATAAAAGCCTTTTTTGTTGCTTTTAACCTCTCTAGCAAGCCTGAGTTCATTCTGTGCTTTAGCTTTTCTGACTTTGTGTCTACAAGTGCTGGCTATTTGTTTGAATTCCTCTTTGGTGGTTTCCCCCCTTTTCCATTTTTTGTACACATCCTTTTTTAATCTTAACTCACTTAAAAGTTCTTTAGATAGCCACCCTGGCTTCTTTAGGCACCTTCCATGTTTCCATCTCATTGGTATTGCCTGAAGTTGTGCTTTTACTATCTCCCTCTTAACAAACTCCCAGCCATCATGAACTCCCTTTCAGTATTACTGTCCATGGGATCTCACCCAGCACTTCCCTAAGTTTTATGAAGTCGGCTTTCTTAAAGTCAAGAAATTGAGTCCTAGTATGCTTGGCTGCTCCTTTCCGCTGTATAGTAAACTTCAGAAGAGCATGATCACTTGCGCCTAATGATCCTTCCACTTCTACCCCACTAACCAGGTCATCAACATTGGTTAGGACCAGATCTAAAATGGCTGTTCCTCTTGTTGCTTCTCCCACTTTCTGGACAATGAAGTTGTCTGCAAGGCCAGTGAGGAATCTTTTTGACATTATGCCCCCATTACTACTATCTCCCTTCCTTTTGCATGCTTGGCCATCTGTTCCAGGAAGGCATCATCTATGTCCTCCGTTTGGCTTGGGGATCTATAATAAACTCCCACAATGAGGTCACTGTTATTCTTCTCTCCTTTAATTTTGACCCAAATGCTCTCACTTTGGCTTTGAGGTTCTAAATCTTGGATCTCTTCACAGGTATACACATCCCTGACATATAACGCTACTCCTCCTCCTTTCTTGTCTGGTCTGTTTCTCTGAAATAGATTGTATCCCTCCATTATTACATTCCAATCGTGGGACTTATCCCACCAGGTTTCAGTGATGCCTATTATGTCATATTTAGTTTGCTGTACCAAGAGCTCAAGCTCATCTTGTTTATTTCCCATGCTTTGTGCATTAGTGTACAGACATTGAAGTCCATTAATCATTCCCCCATGTCTCTTATTTAAGGATTTTTTTCCTCCCACCACTAGGTCTGCGTGCTGTTTGCTCCATTCGGTCTATGACATTTGGATGATCATCTTCATCAATTGATAGACTCCTACCTTCAGGAGCACTGTCCCCCTCCCCCACATTAGTCAGTTTAAAGCCCTCCTGATGAGGTTTCTGAGATTTTTTGCAAAAACATTCCTCCCAACCGTTGTGAGGCGCAGCCCATCGCTTGCCAGAAGTCCATCTTCAAGAAACTGCAGTCCGTGATCTAAGAATCCAAGCCGTTCCTGTTTACACCATTTGCGAAGCCAGTTGTTCACTTCCACTATTTTTCCCTCTCTCCCTGGGCCACGTCGTTCAACTGGGAGGACAGATGAGATGACAATTTGTGCATTTAATTGCTTCAATTTCCTGCCCAGAGCCTCGTAATCTCTTTTGATCTTCTGGAGGCTATTGCTTGCAGTGTCATTGGTTCCCACATGAACCAAGAGGAAGGGGTATTTGTCAGTGGGTTTTATGATTCCTTGCAGTCGTTCAGTTACATCTTGGATCTTAGCCCCGGGGAGACAGCACACTTCCCGAGACATCTTGTCAGGCCCACCTGCTGGAGAAATGTTATTCCTTCCCCCATGAATGAAAAAAATGATGTTTTAACAAAGGTCTTTCTATAGGCTTGCAGACTCTCTTCCCAAACTTGGAGCATGGTCTTCCACCCCTCACAAAAGAATAGGAAAAGTTACAGCAAAATAAGGCGAGGTAGCACCTTGGATAGCTCCATGTGGAACTCAGACTCAAATGCCAGTTGAGGAACAGATAACCCAAGACTGAAACCTATCTAGGGTTTCTGCTAAGTCTGAGTGGTTAACTGGAAGTCTCTTCCAGTTAAAAATCTCTCCTTCTTCAGCTGTTGCTTCTGATGGTGTGGAGGAAACAGTGACTATGCTAGGACTTCTGGGCAGGAGTCCTCAGACTCAGAAGTGGCAGCCAGGCCTCTTGCTTCAGAATAGCTACCAATAAATGGGTGTCATCCAGGGTTGATGTTGCAAACAATTTCCTCTCTTGGTCAGACACTTTCTCTTGAGTCCACAGCCTCATTCCCCAAACCTGAGGAGTCTGGCACCTGCCCAGTGTCATGAGGACTCATGATACATGCAACATTTTTGTGGTGGAGGGGAGGAAGAAAGAGGAACAGAGGGAGAGAAAACAGTGCTATTCCCCTGCCACAGGGTCCGCCCCTTGGTTGTTTATCTTTGATGTTCACCCTTACGTGGGTGGGGTGGTAATTTTATGTTGGATGATTTTTGTGACTAAATACTTTTAGTACATTTGTTTCATTTTAATGGATTTTCACTGTATAGCTTACATATGGTTGTCTCTGTAAATCACGAAGACTCCTTCTGGGTGGATGCATAAATTGACTTGAAAATAGCCTTCCCTTTTGCTTCACATTGCTGCCCCCACAATGGCTATGCTATGCCTGCATTTAAGAAGCAAGAAAAATAAATAAATTAGTGACATTGCTGGTGATTTAGTCCACTGAGATCTGGCTCTGTGCCTCATCTCTATATTTAAAGGCAACAACTTCTCAGCAACATTAAAACCACATGCCCTTTATCTTGTAGCGGCAGCCCAACTTGTTCTACCCCATGGATGGCAAGTTAGTTCAAATGTCACAATTGGTAATTGGCTCAAAAAGGTTGTACACATTTCAGTTATGGGAAAATTCACTCATCGTCTGCATGTGCTGCAGGGAATTGCAGAGCTGGAGGAGGAGGTGGTAGAAACAGGAAGGGGGCACAGCCCAAACTCTTGGCTTGGCTCAGAGGACTTTTTTTAAATCCTGGGGGAATTCTGAGCCAAACCAAAGGGAGTCTTAGTGGCCTTGCCCATCAGTGCTTTCAACAAACATGTTGGCTTTTACATTATACCCTTGAATTAAAGCTATCATTATTTCATCATTTTAATTTTGAGTCATCTTCTAGGCAACCTGACTTGTGTTGTCGTAACCAGCCATTCATTGGGAAAACACCTTGTTTTAGCTGCAAAGCACATGAGTTTATTCAAATGATTTGTTTTGTCAGGAGCAAAAGGAATGAGTCTTGTCAGCTGTGCCCACCCGTCATGTAGATTTTTGTGCTTTAGATCAACAGCAATATTTCTTTTTGCCTTCAATGTCATGGCATATGAAGCTTGGTTCCTGCTTGTTCCCTGCTTGAAATTATGCTGTGCACAGACTCCTTTATCTACCTTGTGCCACTCCAGGGGACACTTAACCCACCCTGGATCAGTATTGGGGGGGGGATAAGGATTTTAAAGAGGTTTTTAAACCCTATTTTTAACATACAGTTAAAACAAGGTTTAGAAAGGGTTGAGAGGAGTAACACCAGCACAGTGTGAAATCGCTGATTACTTAAACTGGTTTTCATTCTTAGATGATCCCTGTCAATTGGAGATTATGCAGTAAACAAGATGATATCATGGCACTACATATTCAACCCAATTTGGACATTTGATGACATCAGAAAAGGAACAAGAGAGGTGAGTGTTATATGAACAAACGTTTTTGGAAGCATTGACCAAAACAATAAACAAAACAAAACCCTCAATTACAAGGGTGTTTGTGTGTGTGTTTTGACACAGCCAAAAATGTTCCTGAAAGTTTCAACTCAACCCTATGCGCTAAGTAAGTTGAATGTTGGACTCCATGTTTCTGTAAAGTTTTAAATTTTCACAACCTGCTCACCTTACACTGTCAAATTCTGCTTTTTTAGCACTTTTCTCTTGGACATTACATGCAAACTACTAATGGGTGAAGAGAACTGAAACAGATGCCAGAAAATTAAAATCAATTGATTTTCTCCAGAAGATTAACAAGATCTTTTATCTTGGTGACAAACAGTTCTATCCTAAATAAGCATCAATTTGACCTCATGGCTTTGAAAGGTTGCTATTAATAGCCAAGTAATATTCATTAAGAATCATGCAGTTTTCAGCAAGTTAGCTGGATAGGTTAAACAAAGGTCTTCCATTATTAAAATGAAACAGCTTGTAAGGCCTAAAGGAGGAATCATTATGAAACGGTAATCAGATAGCAAAATATGCTTGGTTCTAACGGATGCAAGGTAATATACGATGAGCCATTAGTTTTAAATTAACTGTTGGTGTCAAATGAATATATTTAATAATACAAATAGCAATGGACAAACTCCCTAGTCTCAATTCAGAAAGATGCTGGCAATTAAAAAACAATACTGAAGAATGCTTCAAAAAGCTTCTTCCATCTCCCCATCAAGCATTATAAATTTGTTCGTAATTGCTAATCCCACACTGAGTCCTCACACACCGTTCCTTACTTGCTGGTTGCAACTGCAGTGGTTGCAGCAAAAGGGAAGGATGTCTCTCTTACCTGCTTTTCCTCCAGTCTGGACCAAATGCTGTTATGGCAGCATCCCCTGGCACTAGGGACTTCAGAAAACAGCATTTCACTGGGGCATCTAATGTCCCAGAAAATTCATTGAAAATTGAAATTGAAAAGAACCCGCAAGGAAAATACATCCTGTCTGCATCTCCTTCTCCCCATTTCCAGCCATGTCTAATTAGGAGTTTAAACGATCATACTGCTGCCACTTTCAGGTGGCTTGGGGCCACCACCTCTCACAGTGAGGGATTGATTATCTTCTTGCCTCAACCTGCTGTCCCACACTTACTCAGTTTTATGATCCATAAGGGGCAAGGGTCCAGTGTGCAGGTGGTTGCCCAAACCTATCCAAGTACTATGTCCCCATTCTCAGACCACACCAAGTGAAACACATCCAACAAAATACCACTAACCATTGCAGTTCAGACCTCAAACCGTTGACTTGCTACAACAGTGCAATTCTGGTGGATGCAAGCAATTTTATCCCCAAATTGCTTCACAGACAAGTCACAATGCACCTCCAATAGTTTCCACCCCTCAGTTGGGCCAGAACGTTGCATGCTCTGGATCAATCAGGAAAGCTGCACAAGACAACCCGAGAAAATACAGTGGCCTTCACTGCTGCCAAATAGGCTCTAAAATGAGACTGCACTAGTGTCTGGTTGCAAAATATTGTAGTACTGTATATGTATGCTTGACCCGTTTGTAAAGGTAATATGTATAGAGATGCAAGCCCTGAAGGCCAGAGAGGATTCTGGAAGCCTAAAGACATCTGTGTCTTTGGAGATGAGTCATTCTGAGAGAAGGTTTTTGAGAGGCCTGTATTATGTGAGCATAAGTTGATAAATACAACACCTGTTGTTTGCCTCAACTGGATTACTGTCTTCTCAGAAAAATGCCTGCCTGGCTAAGCTGCTGCAGGCCACAAAGCTACTTAAGAATATGTTAATTTTGTGGAAGGAGCAATCTCCAGATTCTTGTAGCCCAGTTTATTATTTTGGGAGCTTCTGCAGATTTGGAAGAATGTCTGTTTCTTTTCTTTCTTTTCTTTTGTTTCATTTCCAGACTGCCACCATTTAGCTAGGCAAGTAGGTTGATCAGCAAGGAACAATTTGATACCTCTTCCCTGACTTATACCAGCCTGGCTGACCAAAAATCAGTTGTCCACTTGCAGTCAGTCCACCTGGCTGCATCAGGAGAAAGGAGAGAGAGTAAGGCCTTCTTCATCAGTCTATCATTTGGTTCCATGCCCTCCTAAGACTGTCTCCTCCAGTTAGTATGGATTCACAGCCACATTGAAAAAATAAAGAGGACACAAAAACCCAAAGAATAAAAACAACTGGAATATTTCAGTAACTCTGTCACTAACAAGTTGCCTATACCAGTTATCCATCAGGAGATCAGTTGGAAGAAGCCTTGACAGATATAAAAAGACACAACCCAGATAACAGATTTGAACCAGATGGCTAAAGGAACAAGCCAAGTTTGATACTGTTTTTGTTTTGGAAGATGCCCTGAAGGCTTTTGATGTTGAAAGAAAGAGTAAAAATATATCAGACCTCACCAGAATGGTCAAAACACATGAAAATTGTCCCCAGGATTTTAAGTACATTGGTCCCTGAATTATGATGGTGATGATAATGATATTTCAATATATATTACTCCCAGAGGAGCCCAGGGCAGCAAACACACCATCATCGTTTTTTAAGCATTCTAGAGACAATTAAAATACAGTGGTACCTCAAGTTACAAACTTAATTTGTTCTGGAGGTCTGTTCTTAACCTGCGGCGTGCCTTCCGCTGCCGCTGCGCCACCAACACGCAATTTCCGTTCTCATCCTGGGGCAAAGTTCGCAACCCGAGGTACTACTTCCAGGTTAGCGGAGTTTGTAACCCAAAACGTTTGTAACTCAAAGCATTTGTATTCCAAGGTACCACTGTATTCTATAAACAGTTCAAAATATTATCTCAATACCATATTAACAGGAACAGAAAAAACCCTTTTAACCTATCTGAGCTAGGCAGCTAGAAGGCAGGGCAGGGTCGGATACACAGGAGGGGAGACCTATTAGGAACTGCCCTCCTTCCAGGTCCTGCTGGGTATTTGCTCTCCTATAACATAACTGGAGATTACTCATTATATTTCAAGTTGTGAAGAAATTTAAAACCTGCCCCAAGGTGTGTGTGTGTCTGCCTGCTTAGCAAGAGATGTGTATCCCCAGAGTCTGGTTCAGCACAAAACCTTTAATCTTGGATTTGTTGCAGGTTTCTGACTGACAGTGAGCTATTGGAATGGCCTAAAGAAGGAGAGCTCTGTGTGTTTCTTTTTGAGGAATTATAGATGGGCAAACATGGACTGCATTAACTTGAAATAGTGTGGGGGTTTTTATTCCACCTTGTGTATCATAAAACCTCAATTATTCAGAATGCCAGATGCAATATATTCGTAACTACTCACCAGATTAACAAGCATTTCCATACTGTACACCATGCTGACTCTTCCCCATGGAACAGCCTTCCCCAATGAGGCACACTGCAGCTGTTTTGGACTACAACTCCCAGCAACCCTAGTGGTCTGGAACTGATTAGGGTTATAGTCCAAAGCAACGGGGCGGGGCAGGACCAAGAGGGAGAAAGCTGCCATGGAGCTAAAAAAGGTCTTAGTCATACACAGCAGAATAATCCATGCAGTTTCCCAGCCATGAGGGAGGGCCCCAAATTCTTTAGCCTTTTTATCACACACACTGCCATCAGAAACCTCATTCGCTTACACTTTGGATTCTCTATATTATGCTAGACTCTATACTGTCCTGGACGTTTCTTGTGAGCCAGAAAGAAGAAAAGGGCAGATGCAGAATGTGAAATATTTACTGCTTGCTCTCATCAGGAGAGTGGAGGTGTATATTACCTTTATATTTATATTTCAGCAAGCCAGATTCACATCAATATTCTACAGATAAAACCCCTAGATAAAATTTACTCATGGTCCCAACCTTCAAAGCACTGTACCAATAAACTACAGCTGAGTCTGCAGCGGTGGACAGTGCTATGAAGCAGGCTGTCAGAAAGAAACATCTTTGCACAGCTGTCTCCCCCAAAGATGAAGGTAGATGAGGGCCCCACAGAAATCAACTGCACATGACTGGAGCCATAGAATTAATTACAGGATGGGCAGGCAGCATCTATGAAAAACTGGAATGAACAGCAATGTGCATGCAGAAAAGATACCGGGTTGTTTTCAGCTAACTTTTTCTCAAAGTAAGCCCATTGAAATTAGTGGATTCAAGTTAAACCTGGTCACTAATTTATTTGGTCTACTCTGAGTAAATCTTAGTCACCCACAACACTCTGTTGCATTTTTCTCATGTTCTAAAATACCTTCCTCTGCCCCGGTAAGAATTCATTCCTCATTGGGAAGTTACCCCGCTCCTGAAATCTGGAGTTTCAAAATCTTGTGATCACCCCCTGTCCCCAAAAGAGAACATGTGGCTCCCTTTGAAGCATTAAACATCTGGCATATTTCATAGCTTTAATCCCAAGACCTGAATATGATTATTGGAGAGGATGTGAGTTTGTTTGTCCCTTTCCGATTTTATTCCAACTGCTTACATGAGCAATGACAAGCATGTTTCATTCACTTATTATATTTTCAAATGGATAGCCCACCAGCATGGCATCAAAAGCCTTCAGGAGGTTTGCAAGACATAAAATCAGTAAGACATCATATCAATAAAGTTACTCAGATTTAAAAAAAAACAAAACAAAACAGAAAAGTGGAAAAGTGCAGTGTACCACGTTTCTCCATGAAACTTGGTAACAGATTTGGACATCAATTAGTGTTCAATTGCTTGCTGAAATGAAATATATTTATTGCCATAATGGGTTAGTAGTGTGTTGTGGGTTCTCCAGGAAGAGAGCAATGTACACAGAGGGGCACCCTGTTACCAAGATGTCCAGTCTTGACTCCAGTTATTTTTGTTTTTCCCTAAGAAAATTAGAATTCCAGGAGGGACCGTGGAAGGAGAGATAAAGCTCTTTGGTGAGACCGCCACTGCCCAGCTAGGTTAGTGGGTTGGGCCAATGAGGGGGCGAATTTCAGTCCTGGTGTGCAGGACTGAGACTGAGTCTCAGATTGGTATACAGTCAATCAAGCTATTTTCCAGGTTGGGAAGAAAATACCCCAAATGCAAACTGATCTGGGGAGAGTTTGTCCATTGTTAGCCAAAGCAAGCCAAAGCAACAGCAGATAATGAGTGAACCTGCCAGAATGACTCGCAAGGCAAACAACTCCAGATGACTCATTCAAGCAAGCTATGCCATATGCGGCGGCTGAAGGAACACTCTCTTCCCTCCCCTCACACAGACTGCAGCCTCCTTTTCACAAACAGAACACAAAGTGGCTTTTGGTTCTGTATGCTTGTTTTGAGGGGATATTTTTGTATGCAGAAGCATCTCCTCATGTGAGACGTCAACAGCAAAGCCCAGAAGCAGATTTAAGAACCTCCTCTGCTGTTTGTGAAAACTAATAGCTGAATTGCTTTGTCATCAGCACTGCGGATGCTCATTCCATGCAGACTGCACTCTTCTCCCGAAGCAGACCTTATAGGGGTGCTAACCAGGATAGTGCAATCTGAATGTTGGAATGTTCAGGACAAACAAAAGAATTTCTTTGCACAGGACATAGTTGAACTAGGGAGTTCATTCCCACAAGACACGTTTCATGACCGCTAACTTGGATGAGGATTAGACAAATGCATGGGAGATAAGGCTATCAGTAGTCACTAGCCGTGATGGCTAGCTTCTACCCCCACTGTTGGAAGCTGTGTGCCTCTGAATACCAGCTGCTGGGAATCACAAGTGAGGAAAGACGGTTGCACTTGGCTCCTGCTTGCAGGTTTCCCATGGGCATCTGGTTGGCTACGGTCAGAAGAGATTGCAGGACTAGTTGAATATTTGGCCTGATCCAGCAGACTTGTTTATGCATGGAGCAACCTGGTCAGGGAGGAGATGGAGACTGTGGTTTCTAGCAGAGCTCACCCAGCCATTAGGCAGAGTGAGGCTGCTGCCCCAGGCAGCAGATGCCTCCCAGCTGACACCCCTGCAGGTGCCCCACCTGCCCCACTACATCTGCTAGTGGTAGAGGAGCACTGCTGTGATTGGTGCTGATTTTGATCAAGATCATGTCATTTGGGCTGAGATCTCACTCAAAATTGCAACAGGGCACATGACAGCAGAGCAGGCAGTGTTGACAGTGGCAGCGGCAGCAAGTGTAGTGGTGGCAGAAGTGATGGCAACAGTGGCAGGGCAGAATGGCACTTCCTGTTACACCTCAAGCAGAGAAACAGGATGTGCTGCCCTGGTTTTTAGCATGATAATGGGGCAATTGCCAGTTTCTATTGAACCAGATTTGGCTCTAGTCACTGGGATCTAATAGGTATGCTTCGCAAATCTTGGGCTGCCTATCTGAGGAATTTTTTTTATTTAAAAAAAGTCTAAAAGCTTCCATACTTTACTTTGTTTGTGCACACACAAATATCCATTCATATTTATGATGCCTGTGATTGCTGGTCTCATTTCTCTTCTCTAATAACAGCAGCTTTATTACAAAGGTAATACCAAATGCCTCCCCCTGTTCAGGACAGTAGGGAACAATGACTAAAGGAATTCTACATTAATGTATGAAATGTAGAAGTCTGTAGTGTGCAATAAAGAATCAATAGCAACAAGCTCCCCTCCTTTTTGTGACAGAAGGAGCCAAGCAACTCTAGATTGATATATGAAGTCTTAGAGGTTATTTTTTTAAGCAGTACAAATAAAACTAAGACAAATGTCAGCATGATTTAGGAATGTATTTCTGTTCACAGAAAAACAGTGGTAGGCCAAATCACAGGAGAATCAATTTGGTTTTTTTAAGAACAAATTTTAGCCACAGGGTGCCTTGATTTACATTATTCAGTGGGGGGAAACCTCCATGATCTTCACTCACATACCTGCTTGGAAAAGTTGAATGCTGAAGTTCATAATTGCACAGCTTATCTATTGGCAGATGTGAAATATGATAGGCAACTGAGTGGGGTGTCTTGATAATACCACTCTGTTAACAAGAAGTGTTTCTATACCCTTTTACTTCCATTTTCTCTTCTGTAATAAATCCTACACTTACATTTTCTTTCAAAAATTGCCTCAAAAGATGAGCTAGGCTGTTGCTGATGTTTCCTTTCTTTCATTTTCTGGCAATGAAGTGGAAAACAACTTACCAGAACTGGCAGCAGTGCTTTTCGGGGTGACTGCAAATACCCCACACACCCAGGCAGAAGTCCTCTTGGCGCTATGCCATGTGATTACATACCATCATTGTGGATTCTGGCAGCTACCAGCATTAGCAGTTGGCAGAGCACAGCAGGGTGGGATGGCAATGCTCACCTAGCTTCCCAATGCGGAAGACACTGCCAGAAGCCAAGAGAGTGGGGAGATGCGGCAGGGAGGGCTTTGTGGTGCAGCGGCAGAACAATCCACTGCACCCGCTGAGGCAGCTGCACTTTGCTGACACCTCCACCACCTCACTCCTCTCCCTCTCTTTTACTGGCAGTGACCTCTGCATTAAGAAGCCAGGTAAGCAATGATGCCCCATCCAAACAACTGCTACTGGTCACCAGCCACTTTGAGAAGTGCCACTTCTGCCACAAAATTGGCAGCTGCTGCTTCAAAAAAGAAGAAGGAGGAGATAACCTTGGGTGTTGGCTTTGGGATATTTGTCCCCCAAATTTTAACCATTCTCACCAGATAACCTTGATTCAGCTTTAAAATGAACAGGTGCTAGATTTAAGTCCCCAGTAATTCCTATCTAAAGGAAAACTGATCTGGTAAAGCTAGCTGAGTAACTTCCAAGGCTGTAAACAGTGGGAGATGCAACACAGGAATCTGTTTGACTTCTCTTTACTCCTTCTGATAGCATGGCACAATGTTGCTGCATGCTCAGTCCAACTTACTTAACTGCCTAGCATACTTAACCATTGTGTGAATGAACAAATAAAGGTATACAGTGGTACCTCGGGTTAAGAACTTAATTCTTTCCAGAGGTCCGTTCTAAACCTGAAACTGTTCTTAACCTGAAGCACCACTTTAGCTAATGGGGCCTCCTGCTGCCGCTGCGCCGCCGGAGCCCGATTTCTGTTCTCATCCTGAAGCAAAGTTCTTAACCTGAAGCACTATTTCTGGGTTAGCGGAGTCTGTAACCTGAAGCATATGTAACCTGAAGCGTATGTAACCCGAGGTACCACTGTAACAGAAATGAAACTACTACTACTGTCTGCGTTGTGGGAGGGAACAAGGGATGTGTGTGAATAGTTGATACTATGCTATGGTAAAAATATGAAAACTAATATGCTATCTATTTTAAAAAACTTAGACCTGCTTAGAGACGTAGAAAGTATTAAGTATTATTATTTATCTCATAGTTATATTCATGCTTTGATAGATTCAGTGACTCTGAATTCTCATTTCTTTCTTCCCATTATTTCTTTGCAATGCAAGCTTTTGTTTTGTTTTTAAAAACCATTAGGGCTCCAAAGTTTAACTGACTTCATTAATACCTAACTCACTTGATGAATTTATGGGGATCAATTTTTATCGGTGAGGGAAATTCTAATAGGTAGGGTTATGAGCTAAGGGCACACTTACTTGCATTTTTTTAAAGGCAATTTTAGTTCTGGTGTGTTACTGCGATGCAGAAGGACAAAAGATATTAACATGTTAATGTTTTAGAATACAGTGATTGATAACATTTGTTAAGAATTGTGAGGTTTTTTTAAAAAAAATGCTGTACCACAGTTTTGATGATTAGGCATGTGTAACTTTAATCAGCTAGTTAATAGGTAGATGGCTAATGATTCTTACATTAACTAATGATTCTTTCCAACTGTGAAACAAACAGATTAAGGGGCATGTGGCAGGGGGAAATACTCCAGCAAAACAGAGCTATAACTATATCGCAATTCAAAGCAAAGGGAGAGTGCTTTCAGAATCATGTCCTGCTTGTGGGCTTCCCATTGGGGCATCTGGTTGGCTGTTGTGAGAACAGGGTGCTGCTCAGTCGGTAAAGCATAAGGCTCTTAATATCAGGGTCGTAGGTTCGAGCCCCACACTGGGCAAAGGTTTCCTGGTGGCCCCTTCCAACTCTACAGTTCTATGATTCTATGACTGGATGAGTCACTGGCCTGATCCAAAGCGCTATTCTTATGTCCTTACATTGGAATAGACTTACTTAAAGGCCTGGTGCCAAGTCCCACAGATTTCAAGAGGGTTTTTGTCACAAGTAGCTTTTGTTGGCTTTCTGCCAGAGTAGCATTTGAATTCCTACTTTCAAAGTAAAATGAACCAGCAGCAGGAGAGCATTAGGTTAATAACATGGGGCTGCTTTTTCGCTCCTCTTGGGATGCAGAAAAGAACAGCCATATTTCTGAAGAAAGGAGAACGAAATCCAAAGGTTCTTGCCCTGGTAAGATGAATGCATTTCCTGATCTAATTAGAAAACTTCAGTACTTTGAAAGTCCATTTTATGAAGGAATTACTCCCCACGCTACCAGCAAAAGGAACTAGTGCCATTCCTCATTGACACAGTTAATCCACGTGGTTCTTTTACAAGCTGCTCTGATAAGGTACAAAACATATTTAAGAGTAATCAAATCATAGACTTGTTGAGTTGGAAGGGACCACAAGGGTCATCTAGTCCGATGCCCTGCAATGCAGGAATCACACCTAAAGAATCCCTGACAGGTGGCCATTCAACCTCCAATGAAGAACACACGACAAGCATGCTTCATTTTTCAATAATAAGTTTGTTGATCTGCCTGCTCTCTCTAGCCCTTGCCACACCAGTCAATTTCATCATATACACTCTGTCCCAGTTTATTCAGTTTATATATTTTCAGTTTAATCACACCTGCTGATGCAGCAAAGTAATTGGAAATACTGGTATGGCCATGATCAAGCAAATAATATAAAAACCACTGTAGCAAAGCTTGTATTATATTGAAAACTTTCAAGTAATAAAATATTTTGCATAGCACCACTTGCCAAGCTATGTCAATACAAGATAATGGTTTGGGCAAATTGTGTGAGTGAGAAATTAGGAGCCTAACTAGAAAAAGGAAGCATAATATTGAATTTGCGTAGCAGGGATTCAGTGAATACAATATAATTAATTTGAAACTTGATCCTTAAGACTCAGTTACAGGGGAAAATCCTGGAGTGCTTGAAATGCAACACTTTAAAGAGGCAAACACAAAGCCTGACAATGGTGGGGGGAAATTAATTCCTCATTATTTTGAATTTGTTTTGACGTATCAAGGAAGAGAATTAGGGTATCTACAAAAGATGCTAATGCTCAGTAAAGTTCTTGTAAAAGACATCAGAGTTCCATAGGTATTCCAATGCTCCTGATGAGCTATTAAGTATTCAAAAGCTTCTGTATTAGCTGCAACATCAGAGGCAATTCTTGCATTCAGTGTGAAGACACAGGCACTGCTGTCCTTGTCATTGCAGTGAATCATAAAGGCCCCTGAGCACTGACAGTTCCTTCTAGAGACCACTCTTGGTTGTGTGGGTTTCTCAGTTAATGGCCTGCTTGGCGGGGGTGATGATACTATTTCATTATATCTGTATATGAGCAGCGAGGCTTCTGGCTGACATGGCTATTCTCTGTTTAGGTTGGAGCAAAAAGAATAAGGGACCCTGAATCTAAAGCAGCATTTTTTATTTTATTTACTTGATTTTCTTTTAATTTTAAAAAATGTCAACCTTTCCCTTCAAACAAGTTTGCAGGATGACTTGCCAATACACATTTATGT
Source organism: Podarcis raffonei (assembly GCF_027172205.1). Classification (NCBI taxonomy): domain Eukaryota; kingdom Metazoa; phylum Chordata; class Lepidosauria; order Squamata; family Lacertidae; genus Podarcis; species Podarcis raffonei. The sequence continues at coordinate 29,670,455 of NC_070606.1, forward strand.
ATACTGCTTGCCAAATGCATAAAATTCCTTTCTGCAAGTCACCGAAAAATGTTGTCGTTCTGTTGCCAATGTTTATATAAATTTGGCATAATATCTTTAAAATAATCTCAGCTGTCCTGTATAGTTCAAAAGGGTGCACATGTCTGCAAATTCATTAACGGGTGATTAAAATGCAGAGGTTTACTTGACTCCAATGAAAGATGGTTTCAAACGATGACTAAAATAGACCATTGCGCTATTAGGCTACTCACTAATCTACTGGAGTCCCTCATTAGCATGCTTGAATGATAAAAGGCCTAAGAAAAGTTTCCACCAAATGAGGCTTTAAGTGGTACATATCATGCCTGAGAAACATTATAAGTCATGTTTATGATTTGCAAAACCTTTTAACAGCACCTGACTCACTGCATATATTTTTTCCAGGAAATGAAGAATGCACACATTTGGTTCTAGTAGATTTCCTAAATGTTGTATATCAAAGACTTGCTCTGAGCTAGAGATTTCGGAGGAATCCATTGAAAATGAACTATGAAGCAGATTTCCTTCCATCTACATCTTTGACTGGCAAAGTGAGCTTTGGGATACTTACAGTAAGTTCAAGTTTGCTTCTAGGTTGAGTTCAAGGTGCTACAATTGGCACATAAAGGTCTCAACAGCTTGGGACCAGTTTAGTTAAGAGATTGCCTTACCCCATAAATGCCAACTCAGTCACTTCTATCTGCAGAACTTGCACTTTTACAAGTGCCACACAATATTTGTTCTGTATTTGCAAGGACTGATTCCCTAGTGTGGCAGCACCTCTGCTCTGAAACCCTGCCTTACTGGCATTAGACAGGTGCATTCATTACACTTTTTAGATGCTTTTTAGAAACTTTAATGTTTTAGTAGGCCTATCCAGATGCATGATTTTGTTACATCTGTTTTAAAATTTATTTAATATCCTACTGTGTTTATTGTTTTTGGATACCTTTGATTGATTTTAAATGCTTTAAATATTGCATTGCATCACACACACACACACACACATATTGTCATGGATTCCTTGAAGATGGTCAGGAGAAAAAAACAACATAGATGCATACAGTAAGTTTATTTAAAGTTAATGCCATTGTTCTAGAAAAAGAGGTGCCAGAACTCACCATGAACACCTCCCTTGTTCTCTCACAATGGCAGTGGTGCCACCTGAGAGGTGCTGGAACTGAGTTCCAGCAAGTTCCAGCTGAAAAAAGCTCTGCTTAAAGTGAAATTGTGCTGTTAATGAATCTGTTAACAAAAATTCCACTGGACAAGCTTAGGCCCTCTGGCACACTGAAAGTGGGTTTCTGGGGGGGATGCTGACAGTGGTACATTCTGGTTGCGGAGTCCAGAATTGTGGCCACATCAAGTCACTTGTAATTGCCATTATTTGAATAGTACCAAAAAGAAACAAGAACTTCAAAAGAGAATTATTAAACATGTCAAGTAGAACTCATTACAATTATTATGGAAATTTGGTGTTAATGATATCCTCCTTTTGACAATTGCAGTTTAAGACATGACCCTCACCTGTGTTTTTTTCCTTAATGGCATTGCGTGTAATTTTATGACATCTGACCATGACCTTGTGACAGTATCTTCATTTTCTACCCATCACTCCTTCCCAGATTATTTTTAATGTGTAGTGTCAGTGATTAAAGGAACTCCTGGTCACTAATAATAAATCTTGAGCAAGCAGTTGTCTCTGACAACTTAAGTACATTCTTGCAGTAAGCACTTGAAACAGATGCTTCTGGCTTTTCCTTCATAAGGCTACAAGGTCAACTGGAAGCCCTTCAAGTGAGAAATTAGTGTGTGCACTCATGAACATTGATGATCTCAGCAGCAACTGAAGTATTTCACTTTATACTTTTGTGTTGTAGCTTTCAAGGCATGATTCAGTAACAAACATGGCTGCATTGTCCACAAAGCAAAAGCATGATTTCTCATTAGGCAAACAAGCTGCAATGAGCTTCTGTCACATGCACTTCCCTCTTCACCAACTTGCCATGAGGAGGTCAGAAGCTTCCACTCCCATTTTAGATCAACAACAGTTTAGTATGTCATATGAATCCTAAACTGTGGATAATCTTAACTATGACTAGTCACCCACTCCCCTCTGGCATGATGCCCCAGGTGATTAGCCACATGCCAGAAAGCAGCCCTTGGGATGAAAAAACGTTCCTCACTCCCTGGATACTTCTTGATGGATGCTATAGAGAAATGTAGAAGTGTACAAGCCTAAGGAAAGACCCCCAAAAGATTTTCCAAAACAGCTTTTAAAGATGATGGAGAAGGAAATTTCTGGTTCATTTTGGAGCTATTTCTAGATCTTCTTTGGTGTATCATTCCAGATTTTCTCTAGATTCACATAATGGAGAAGGATTGGAGAAGGATTGCTTGGTTCACTCAAAAACGGCATCCTGGTTCATTTTGAAGCTCTATGTTCTTCTTCCCTGGTAGAGAAATGATTGTTGCCTAGAGGAAATAATTGAGAAGTCCAGGATTTTAGTGTAGCTAAGATGGGGCAGTAGTGTATATACTTGGCATAAATCACCAGTTCAAAATATTATTTTCTCCCTGCCAAGCTTTGGCAGAGTAGCAGCAGCAGTGGGTTTTGAATTGGTGTAACTTAATACACACAGAATTGCTTTATGCCAGCTTCTTATGTGCAGGAATGCTCCCTTAGTGTGTTGGGTTTTTTTAAAGGGGCAGAAACAGTTTTAAGGTAGCATGACCAGTGTAGCCACACTGGGTACTGGCCAACACTGGCCACACAAAAATGCTGTAGAATGGAACATGGGGTGCCAATTTTTTGCATTGCACAGGGTGCCACTGAATTTTGAGAACCCAAAGTTTGCCACTGTTTAAGGGGAATGCATTGGACAGGTTAAATTGATAGTATCAGCAACATGGAGGGAGGGGTTATTATGCTTGTAGGGGGATTCTTGAGAGTGAATTATTGCCACTAGTATAAACTCTTAAATGAGGAAGTTGATATTTGTATGAAAAGATCAAATCCATTTTGCTCAAAAGAAAAGAAAAGGTTGCCTGTTTGACCCGTGCTGATAACCCTACTGTAGTTATTATGAGGTATGAATGAATAACTACAACACATGCTCTTAGAATACATTGCTGTCTTTTTAACAGTTTGATCTTGTATTGGCACCCGAACCTTGGTTACTGTAAATCTAAAAAATAATAATTGACATCAAGCCACTGCCTCCGCCATCTAAAATACTATGCTTGGTCTTGCATAGATGAACATAATGTCAACCTAAGATCAATTGCTAAAAGAGCTGCACTAACAGAACTGGTTTATAATTCATGAAACCTGAGCCCTTTTTACACCTTGGGGTTGGCATTGGGGGACAGCAGAATTTCTGTGCCTCTGATAGCTGTGTGCCAGGCAGAAATTCAGCAGAGTAGACCTTCTTACTTAAAAGCAGTCCAGGGATAGGACTGCCTATCAGCTTCCTCCTTCTTAGTCTTAGTGTAGCCCTTGCAGAACTTTGTGGGGAAGAGGATGGGGACAAAGCTGGAGGTCAGGGTGCAGAGAGGAGTAAGAGCTCTCTTAAGGATCCCTAAGTATGCCACAGTCGAGAAGCAGTGGGCAGGGAGAGGAGACGTGGGATGCAGCCATCCTCAACTACTACGGGGGGAAATATTCCCACCACATCACCTGCTCCTGGGAAGGAATGGAATACAGATACCAAAATATTGAAAGGAGTAGGGTTATGATTTGGGAAGCAAATGCTGGAATGTGCCAGGCCCTCTGGTCTTAGCAGCAAGCAAGAGCTGAGAGCATCTGTCCCCTTTAGGGATAGCTTTCATAATGTCCTCCCTCAAGTTGAACAAAGCTCTTTTGTGTGTTACTACCTGATCCCTAGGGACGTGGGTGGTGCTGTGGGTTAAACCACTGAGCCTAGGGCTTGCCGATCGGAAGGCCGGCAGTTCGAATCCCCCCGACAAGGTGAGCTCCCGTTGCTCTGTCCCAGCTGCTGCCAATCTAGCAGTTCGAAAGCACATCAAAGTGCAAGTAGATAAATTGGTATTGCTCTGGCGGGAAGGTAAACGGCGTTTGCGTGCGCTGCTCTGGTTCGCCAGAAGCGGCTTTGTCATGCTGGCCACATGACCCAGAAGCTGTATGCCGGCTCCCTCGGCCAGTAAAGTGAGATGAGCACCGCAACCCCAGAGTTGTCTGTGACTGGACCTAACAGTCAGGGGTCCCTTTACCTTTTACCTGATCCCTAGTGTATTTGCAACGCCAGTCACTGTGATTCTTGCTCTCACCAATCCCCTCTTTCTCTGGCCCCCTCTTACATTGTTGCATAACTTTGCATCCCTACCTCATGTTAGGCAGCTAGGAAACCATAATGAAATCCAACAAAATTTTGTTTGCTTTCTATTTTGTTTTAGCATTAATTAAATTGAAAGTGACTAATTTAGTTTTCGTTATTGTATTAACTAAAACTGAATGCACATTCCTGTTGCTCTCTGGTTGCCTAAGGGAATGTATTCCTAGCCTCCTTTATATATTACAGAGAGTTTAGCAATTGTAGTAAAGAGATTAAACTTCATTCTTAATCTAGAGCTAGGTTTTTTTCACATTTCCCTAAAGTGTTATAGAAAATAAATGCTGCCTCTCCTTAGACAATTGTTTCATTAGCTGGCAACGAACTTCACAAGCTTTCTGAATATAGAGTAATTTAATGACATAAAGTCTTAACATTTTTCATTAAACTATAAATAAATAAGTAAATGCAATGCATATTCTATTTTTCCACAGTGGAAGGTTTTGTAACAAATTACAATATTGTACCAAGACTCCAGTGAACAACCTAGTTTCAGGAAATGAATTTAATATCCCACAGCATAATACTAAGCATGTCTACTCAGAAATGAATCCTAATGAATTCAGTGAGACTTACTCCCAAGTAAGTGGGGGTCGGATTGCAGCTTTTGGTTTCATTGATTTCCTGCCCCCTTCCATTCATTCTAGCCAGTGAAAGTGGTGGGGTTGAGGATATGGCACTGAAAGCCATGGGATTAGGACTGCAGCTTTAGCCCTCACAACAGCCCTCCATAAAGCATTGATTAAAATTGGTCCACACAGATGGAAAAGGGTGAGCAGGGTTCATCTTATGAGGACATTTTCTAAAAGTGTCATTGTTTGGAAACAAAACAGTGGCAAATTACATATCTATATAACACATTTATAATATAACACAGATAAAGTATACCACCCTTTATCCATAGGTCTCATGGCAGTGCACAACATAAAATTACTATATAAAATCCACAAAATACATAATAAAATTAAGAACAACAAGCCAATAATCCCCCACAACATATTTAAAAGGGCATTGGGATGTCAATCAGCCAAAGGTCTGGTTTTCACCTGGACAAATGTTTTCACCTGGTGCCTAAAGGTGTATAATGAAGACGCCAGCCAAACCTCCCTGGGGAAAGCATTCCACAAATTTGACACATTTTGTCAAATATGTCAGAACCTTCAAATGGAGAAGGAAGGAACCTATGGAATTTAACATTTACCCTCCCTTCCAAACTACCTCCTATCTGTTTGATATTTGTTTCTCCTCGTTTGTCCTTCTAGACTATTTGAAGGAGAAGCAACTGGTCCAAATTACTGTTCTCGCCAATATAAATCACGCTAATTGTTTCTGTTCCATTCTGTGCATAGTATTTTTATTGTCCATGACTGAGCCATTCCAAATGTGTGTTGTTTGTGATTCGAATGATGAGATTTCAAAAGACAATTACAATTTTAGCAATAATTTTTCATTCCCTTTTGGAATATCCCCTGCTATAATTCTGTGTCAATGAACATGGTTGCCACTCTTTTTTACTGCATTACACACTACAATAATCCATCTAGGCAGCTGCTTATTTCCCCGATATCCTTTAGGGGGATATTGGGTACACATTTGATTTATGCATGTTGATAAATTGCAAGGCTAGATTTATCTTGCTAAATTTGTTGGCCTGGCATATAATGTGGTTACAGACACTCATCTGTGGTGCACACAACTGTTGGCGTATTTCTAATACAAATATGTGGTAGAGTCGCACTGAAAATTCTCTAATATTGCTCTGAAATTTGCATATTCAGTACAGCCAAACTAATTACCCACAACTACTCATTTCATCAATTGCTTTGATGCTGTTCAGTTCTTCTTTAATGCTGATGCTTTTGGGCACCATTCTTCCTCATCTTTGCCCACACTGCCTTCACTCTGACTTTATGAGCATCCATGATGACACCATCATGGCAAACAGAGCATTATGACATCACTGATAAAACCATGGAGCTTACTGCAGCTGATCAGATTAAACATAAGTGAGAACCAATCAGGCCATGGCCAGCAAGGGCACAGAAGTGAAAATGGTAGAAAGAAGAACAGCCATTGAGGAAACACAGATAATGAATGGAACAACATTGGTATGACACAAATATGATCACAATGGATGTAAGCAGATTATCAAGAACAACAAAAAGGACATGAAAGTAAGTATGTTGTTTAAACTCAGTCATAATCTGTGGTTTGGAGAGCTGACCACTTATTTCTCTAATCTCCAGTATTATCTGAGCATTCACTTATCTGAGTGATCCTCGAACCCCTTCCAATCTACGCCCCATCCCAAGGGATGAGGGTAGGGAGAGCAAGGATTACACCTCCGTCATTGGTGCTGTGCAATGCCAGGTCCATATGCAACAAAACCGCCACCATGCGTGACTTTTTTGTCTCGCAGGGGATTGACCTGGCTTGCATGATGGAGACCTGGGTACGGGAAGGCGAAGTAGTCTCCCTACATGAGATAACACCCCCAGGTTTCTCTGTCCTCTATCAATCGCGGACTGTGGGTCGGGGGGGAGGAGTAGCGTTGTTATTCCGGGAGGATTGCTCTTTCAGAGCTCTGGCATCACCGGCGATCTCCAGCATTGAATGTGTTGGTCTCATGTGGGGCACCAAGGAGAGCTTGGCTGTCTGGCTAGTGTACTGACCACCCAGCACACCTGCAGCCACCCTGTCAGACCTGCTGGAGGTGGTGGCGGGCTGGGCCTTGGAGTTCCCAAACCTACTGGTTTTGGGAGACTTCAACATCCATGCCGATGCCTCTCCCTCCTCACAGGCTCTGGACCTAGTGACTTCCATGGCAACACTAGGGCTCTCCCAGTTTGTTTTGGGCCCCACTCATCAAGCAGGCCACACGCTGGATCTGATCTTTGGGGCTGGCATAGATGTGATCATGCTCCCCGCTGTGGAAGTGCCATGGTCTGATCACTACGCTCTGAAAGCCAAGATTGACTTCCCGCTCCTCCCCGGCTCGGGTGGCAAACCTATTTGGGCTCGTCCGCGAAAACTGATGGATCCTGATAGATTCCGACAAGCCTTGCGGAACCCTGCTCCTCCTGGTGACTATTAGATGACCTTGTTGAGGACTGGAATAACCGGCTCTTGGCAGCCATTGATGAGATCGCGCCTAAGCGCCCTCTACGACCCCATCGAAACCGGGCACCTTGGTTTACTGAGGAGCTCCGGAAAATGAAGCGGGATCTCAGACGGCTAGAGCAAGTATGGCAACGGACTCGTGACGGAGCCTCAAGAGCATCTTATAGGACGCTTATGAAAGCCTATGAGATGGCTATGAAAGCTGCTAAGAAATCTTACTTTGCAGCTTCCATTGCATCCACTAGCTCTCGCCCGGCACAATTTTTTAGAATAATTAGGTCAATAACGTCCTTAGGAGGACAACCAAATTTAAGCACAAATTCAACCCACAGCTGTGAGGCATTCGCGAGCTTTTTTGCGGAGAAAGTCCTGTTGCTCCGCCGTGACCTCCCTGCCAATTTAGATACAGTGACTGAACTGGAGGCCCCTCGACTGACTTCAGGTCCAGTGTTGGACCATTTCGATCGGATACTCCCTACTGATGTGGATAGATTACTCCAAGTTGGTAGGCCCACCACCTGCCTCCTTGATCCGTGCCCGTCTTGGCTGATTAGGGAGTGTCCAGATGTTGCGCGGACCCCCCTGGCTGAAATTATCAATTTGTCCCTTGACACGCGGACATTCCCAGGGGAACTGAAGGAAGCAGTGGTGTGTCCACTCTTAAAGAAAACTTCATCAGATCCCTTAGACCTATCCAGTTACCGCCCAGTTTCAAATCTTCCATACCTGGGTAAGGTAATTGAGAGAGCGGTTGCTGAACAGCTTGGTAGGTTTCTGGAGGAAACATCGGCATTATATCCATTTCAGTCCGGTTTCCGTCCTGGTTTTGGGACGGAGACGGCTCTGGTTGCCCTAACAGATGATCTCCGTAGACAACTGGATCGAGGCGGGTCAGGACTGCTGATCCTTTTAGATTTGTCAGCAGCCTTTGACATGGTCGATCATGATCTTCTGGACCACCGCCTCGCAGACGTGGGGATACAGGGCATAGCCCGTAACTGGTTGTGCTCTTTTATCTCTGGTCGGGGACAGAGGGTGGCACTAGGGAGGGAAATGTCGTCGCGCCACTCCTTGGTGTGTGGAGTGCCGCAGGGCGCAATTCTCTCCCCGATGCTTTTTAACATCTTTATGCGCCCCCTTGCCCAGATTATCCGGAGCTTTGGGCTGGGCTGTCACCAATATGCTGATGACACTCAGCTCTGTCTGCTGATGGATGGCCACACCGACTCGGCCCCGGACACACTGACCAGATGCTTGGAAGCTGTGGCTGGATGGTTTCGTGGGAGCCGATTGAAACTAAATCCTTCGAAGACAGAGGTCCTATGGCTAGGTCGGGATGGCATGGGGATGAGAGACCAACTCCCTTCTCTTGCGGGGGCCCAATTAGTGCCATTGCCTTCCGTTAAGAGTTTGGGTGTAATCCTTGACGCTTCCCTTTCCATGGAGGCGCAAGTTACAGCAACAGCCAAGGCGACATTTTTCCACCTTCACCGCATCAAGCAGTTGGTCCCTTACCTTTCCCGCCCCGACCTGGCGACAGTGATCCATGCAACGGTCATCTCCAGGCTTGACTACTGTAATTCGCTCTACGCGGGGCTGCCCTTGAAGCTGTCCCAGAAACTCCAGCGGGTACAGAATGCTGCAGCGAGGCTCCTCACGGGGTCTCTGCCATGGGAGCATATTCACCCAGTGCTTTTCAAGCTGCACTGGCTCCCGGTGGAGTACAGGGTCAGATTTAAGGTGCTGCTTTTGACCTTTAAAGCCGTTCATGGCCTAGGACCCTCGTACCTACGGGACCGCCTCTCCTGGTATGCCCCACGGAGAGCCTCAAGGTCCATAAATAACAACACCCTAGTGGTCCCAGGCCCTAAGGAAGTTAGATTGGCTTCAACCAGAGCCAGGGCATTTTCAACTCTGGCTCCGGCCTCGTGGAACGCTCTGCCTCATGAGACCAGGGCCCTGCAGGATCTGATTTCTTTCCGCAGGGCCTGTAAGACAGAGTTGTTCCGCCTGGCCTTTGGCTTGGAGCCAATTTGATTCCCTCCCTCCCTCTCTTTCTTTTTTCTTTTCCTTCTCCTCCTGCGATGAGGCTACATTTTAATATTTTAGTGTTCCGTTATTTTAATGTTGTTTTTTATTTTTGTTTTTAAGTTGTAATCATTCATCTTGTTTTTATTATTGCTTGTAAGCCGCTCTGAGCCCGGCCTTGGCTGGGGAGGGCGGGGTATGAATAAAAAATTATTATTATTATTATTATTATTATTATTATTCAATATATCATGTTTGTTTTATCCATATGCTGTCAGAAAACACTAGCCAAAAACCTATGGGGGTGCTTTCATTTATTGACTATGGTACCATAACCATAGAGCACTCACTAGTGAATGTGAAAAATATATATTACAATGACTGCCTATGTTGTAGAAGGAACATATTTCATTGAATATACAGTCATCACTGTGAATACTCTCTTATCTATAAGTCCTTGCTAAACAATTATGGATAGTCCAGCAAGATTTGAATGGTTGATAGGGAAGTACTTTATTTCCAGCAGAGGTTATCTTGCATCATAACCCTTCAGTTGCATTTCCCCAGGGACTTTGTTCTTATTGTTGTCAGTTAACTGTTTCACCTTCAGTTGCTAGCAAGCCTTCTCTAAAGGCTGTTCACTGAAGGTTCACAGTAACAAATGGCACAAGCAGATAGATGTGCAAGCCTGTGAAGAAGTCGGGTATAACTTAGAAAGGGGAATAACTCGCTGTTTGGTTGTAGGCCAATAAGCGTTGGTGGAGTCAAGGATGGAACCATTCCACTCCTATAACACACACCCCCCAAAGTGGATTGTAGAATCTAGTGTTTCTGTCCAGAACCGAAGAGAATTCTCTTGATACTGATGGGTTCATTCTGGACCAAATCAAAACCTGAATTTCTAGTTGGGATCCTGATTTAGTGAAATCTATCCCCACTTTTAGTACATCTTTGATTCAAGGCACACTACCTGCCTGTTCCGTGTGTCCAAATATAGTACTTTATCAACTTCCTTCTATATGAAGCAGGAAAGGTTTCAAATAGGGCTCAGCTGAAATATCTCAGGAAATGATGTCTGGCATGTGTTGTTGTTTTTTTAACATTCATTTTGAAGCTCCTCCTGAGTTGTTAGAGGATTTTACTTAACACCTGGAGAAAAATCTGAAAAATAGCCTCCCCAGTTTCACCATGTGAGACTTTTGAATGCAACCATGAATCCAGTTACAGTAAAATGTTGTTGAAGGAAGCAATGGGTGCCAACGCTGCTCCTTCCATTTCTCTGATTGGGTTGGGATGACATGGGGTTGGGAGGCCAACTCCCATCTCTTGTGGGGGCACAAGAGTCTGGGTATAACCTTCAATGCCTCCCTCTCTATGGAGGCGCAGATCGCAGCTACAGCAAAAGCGGCATTTTTCCATCTCCGCCGTGCCAAACAGTTGGTCCCTTACCTTTCCCGCCCTGATCTTGCCACTGTGTTCCATGCGACAGTCACCTCCATGCTCGATTATTGTAATTCACTCTATGCGGGCTTGCCCGTGAAGCTGGCCCAGAAACTTGAGTGGGTGCAGAATGCCGCTGTGAGTCTCCTTACGGGGTCCTCGCCATTGGATCACATTCATCCAGTGCTACACCAGCTGCACTGACTCCTGGTGGAGTACAGGGTCAGGTTTAAGGTGCGGGTTTTAACCTTTAAAGCCCTATATTGCCTAGGACCCTCGTACCTATGGGACCGCCTCTCCTGGTATGCCCAACGGAGGACCTTACGGTCCACAAATAATTAAACCTTGGAGGTCCTGGGCCTCAAGGAGGTTAGGCTGGCCTCGGCCAGGGCAAGGGCCTTTTCGGCCCTGGCCCCAGCCTGGTGGAATGCTCTGTTGCAAGAGACAAGGGCCCAGTGGGATTTGACATCTTTCTGCAGGGCCTGCAAGACGGAGCTGTTCCGCCAGGCCTTTGGCCTGGGTCCAGTCTGACCCCTCTTTTTTTTACAAAACCTTGTATGTAAGGGGCCTCTTTAACCTTTCTCACTGGCTCATATGAGACCAGCAGAAATAGCCGGGCCTGGTGAGCACTTAATGTTACCAACACCATAGTTATAGTTATAATTTGTGGGTTGCCATCTGATTTTATTCTGATTTTAAGCTGTATTTCAACCGATTGTTTGATCTTATGTTTTAATGTATTATATATTTGATGTTAGCTGCCCTGAGCCTGGTCTTGGCTGGGGAGGGCGGGATATAAATAAAATTTATCATCATCTCTGAACCCATTGCTTCTTGGCACCCTTAAAGTTTGTCATCATTAAGCGTGCCAAAAAGTTGGAGAACATCATCTCACCCTCACAAACATATTCTCTAGAGAGCCACCCCCAATTTCACCACCCACGATAATGTGGAGAATTTTGGGAGGTCATTTTAGCCCTAGTTAACTTTCAAACCTGTATATCATAATGCTGATACGAAATGCCATGTGTTCTAATGACAAAATTCAAAGTCAAGGAAAACCAATGTGCTAACAATTAAATTGTTATTATTTATGTCAGAAGCAGTTTAAAAGCAATTTGTGAATCAGGCAATTGGATTTGTGACCCTTCTGATAATAGGATTTGGATTACCAAAAGTATATTATGAAACTGATAGAACCATTTCTGGTGCCTTTATAAAAGGTAACTCAGTTTTCTCCAGGAAGTTGAAACTACTGAAAGGATTTTATTCCCATTTAAACAAAATGAATATCATTTTTTGTTTACACAGTAGGTAAACACAATTTAGCAAGATAGCCATTGAAAATATTCAGAGTTTATAATCCAGGAAAGAAAGTATATTCATACAGAAGGATGTATAATAAAGGGAAATGTAATTGGATTGGTAAGACTTTTGCATGAACAGACAACAGCTTTTGTATACATGGCATAGCGAAAGGGATAGAGAAAAGCTTCGATCTCTCCCATTACATTAGAATTCCTGAATCCAATGAAGCTGAATGTTAGAAGATCCAGGACATATCAAAGGAAGTACTTGTTCATGTGGCACATAGTTAAATTGTGGAGATTGCTCCCACAAGTCAGTGGGAGTCAGTGATGGCCACCAACGTGGATGGCTTTAAAGAGGATTAGACAAATTCATGGAGGATAAGGCTATCAGTGGCTACCAGCCATGATGGCTATGTTCTGCTTCCACTATCAGAGGCAGTACACTTCTGAATACCAGTTGCTGGGAATCACAGGTGGGCTGAGTGCCATTGAGCTTGCATTCTGTTTGTTGTCTTCTCACAGGCATCTGGTTTGCCACAGTGAGAACAGGATACTGGACTAGATGGGCCACTGGCCTGATCCAGCAGGCTTTTCCTATGTTCTTCTGTAGATGCTGGTGCAACTCATTGTCATCAATTCAAATCTGGAACTCTATTGTTGTTTTCATTGAAATTTGTGAACCTAAATTAGTCATGTATATTAATTCCAATGAATCTACTCCAAGTAGGACTAGCATTGTATATAGCCCACTGACTTTTCTTAACTTGAAATATCTCAGAGGGGATAAGAATGAACTCCCTGATGTCTGACCATTTATAGATAATGTGCTTGCTCCGACCTTCCCGCAATGTGTTAGGACTGCCATTATGCAAATGTGTTAGAATTAGAGTTGAAACAACTTACCCTTTCATGAATATTTTCAGCAATGCTAAAAAACACCCTCTTTTGAAATCTTTTAGCACTCCTTGCAAAAAATATTCACATACTCAGTAACATTGTCCTCATTCTTAATCATTCAATTAATTAATTTCTATACCACCCTTCATCCAAAGATCACAGGGCAGTTTACAATATAAAAACACAAAAATACATATCACAATAACAAACAAAATATATATTGCCATTAGTGTTGACATCTTGCATCCCAATCTAATTAACTGATTGTGACTAACCTTATAGCACTGTGAACAGCCCTGAAAGCAGTATACAAATTTAATAAATAAAGTAGTAGTAGTAGTAGTAGTAGTAGTAGTAGTAGTAGTAATATCATCCTGTTCCCTGCATGGTCCCTGAATGAGTGGGCTCACCCATGCTAGGCTTGCCATTGTTGTTGTTGCTGTTTAGTTGTTTAGTCGTGTCCGACTCTTCGTGACCCCATGGACCAGAGCACGCCAGGCACTCCTGTCTTCCACTGCCTCCCGCAGTTTGGTCAAACTCATGTTCGTAGCTTCGAGAACACTGCCCAACCATCTCGCCCTCTGTCGTCCCCTTCTCCTTGTGCCCTCCGTCTTTCCCAACATCAGGGTCTTTTCCAGGGAGTCTTCTCTTCTCATGAGGTGGCCAAAGTATTGGAGCCTCAGCTTCAGGATCTGTCCTTCCAGTGAGCACTCAGGTCTGATTTCCTTAAGAATGGATAGGTTTGATCTTCATGCAGTCCATGGGACTCTCAAGAGTCTCCTCCAGCACCATAATTCAAAAGCACCAATTCTTCGGCAAGCAGCCTTTTTTATGGTCCAGCTCTCACTTCCATACATCACTACTGGGAAAACCATGGCTTTAACTATACGGACCTTTGTTGGCAAGGTGATGTCTCTGCTTTTTAAGATGCTGTCTAGGTTTGTCATGGATCACTGCCTTGCCGTGGCAAAGGGGCTTGAATAACTCAGAGAAACTATGAGCTATACCGTGCAGGGCTACCCAAGATGGACACGTCATAGTGGAGAGTTTTGACCAAACGTGATCCACCTGGAGCAGGAACCGGCAAGCCACTCCAGTATCCCTGCCAAGAAAACTCCATGGACAAAGACAACAGGCTTGCCATACATCAAGAAAATTCTTGACATGTCCTGGCTTTCGGGTATAAAAATGGTGTCAGGAAAAGGAAACCTGGATGTATGGCAACGTGATGGAAAAAGGAGTGGAGACAGCTCCAAAAGCTTTAAATCACTATTTTTGGGGGCAGTTTCCCCAAAACAGCTCAACAATTTGGGTTTATGGGTGTCAGGAATTTTACATTTTGAAATATGGCAACCCTAATCCATGCAACTAATCCAAGAAGGCAGAAGGTGAAGCAGATGGCAAAAAACTGGTGCCAGTGGAGAAACCAGAGGAGGGAAAATGGTCATTAAAAGGTAAATACTTTGCCCAATCAGTTCCCTTAGGAAAAAAATCTACCCTATTGAGAATATGGTCTGAAAGCACACAACACAATTACTTTGCTGAAGCAAAGCAAGTATGTGTCTGGTTAGTGTTTTAATGGGTGGTTGGTTGCCTGAGTACCACATGGATGTGCCATTGGATTCTATGATGAAAGAACGCCAGAATATAAGAAAATAAAATAGGGTGGTGCCCAGCTAATGTGCTCCATTAGTGCAAGTGTTTCTGCTTGCACAATAGAACTCCCCAGCCATGCACTCTCTAAATCTGTTCATAGTTAGCTATGTGTTTAATAGCACAATACTACACATGTCTGCTCATAAATAAGTTCCACTGAGTTCAATGGGGCCTGCATCTCTAGCAAGTATGTCTATGATTCCATCTTAAATCAAGAAACTTTAGCATCCATAGCCATTATTATATTGAAGCAGCTAACATTTTTCCATAGAATATAAGTGGGTTAATTATCACAACCTCTACCATATTGAACAGATGGCTGTTCTCTTAGAACTGTCCTTAAAAGGTTAGTATGCATACAGTTTTAAGGATCCTACTCTTAGAAAGGGAGGATGAAAAGAAGATTAATCAATGTTAGTTAAAATAGGATACTTTGTTTTCATCTAAAATTGTTTGAATACCTGCCTATATCCATATCCAGTTTGAAGATAAATAACCATAAGAAGGGAGAGCAGAGGCCTTGAAGATGTCTGGTACCTGGGCAGCAGACAGAAAGTCATATAACTCAGCAGGTCTCATCCTTCAATATGGCGAGATGTATTGTATTTTTATTTAAATTACTAATTTCTAACTTCACATCCAGACACCAAAAGTAGCACATTCAATTTTTTTTTATACAGTGCTTTTATATACTCCATGGGAAACATACAAAAATTAGACAATCTTACAATATTATTTTTTATATATTAATAATATACCTACACCAGCAGGATAATATTATTACTTACTCCCACAGGTTTATACTGTGGCTTAAATTATATTATTAATATTGTTGTGTGACTTATTTTACATGTTACAAAACTAAGCATTTCTCCCCATCAACCAAAATTCTCAATTCCATTTTTGCATCACTAGCTACTACTCCATTTATTATTATCTAGCTCTTCTTGGTGATTTTCTCTGTTGCTTAACATGGTTCAACAACAAACTTAACTGTTCTCAGATTTTCCTAATGAAATCTATGTGACTTAGTTCATGGATGTTCTCCCAAGGCCTAACATAAGAAGCCCTGCAGTAGTTAATATGCGTAAAGTTTGAATTTCATATGCTTGCAATAATCTATCCTTGACAAAAATGTAATAAACATCTTAAGGGTCGAAATGGAGTTCAGCCTGAAGAAGTCCCCATATTATCTCTGGTACACAGCTCCAGAACACTTTTGCTTTCTTGCGCCTGCACCGCTAAAAAATACCTTTTGTTTCACAAATTGTGTGCAACTCTGTGCCCTCTTTTGTCTTCCTTTTTTGTGATGAATTTCCCTCTTTCTTTTCTTTTCTTTTCTTTTTTTGAAATGTGTCAGTGGCTATCTTAATAGCTTTCTAACTTCAGGGAGCCCTTCCAACATAGCCCTGGGCACCTGCCATATAAGCCTTGTGTGTTTCAAAAGATTGGGGTCATGCTTTAGAATGCACTCTCAATGAAAACACTGGCATAGAAATACAATCAATTAGTCAGTCAGTCACTGGTCTGGCCTGTTGGGCATAATTGTTATCCAGCATAAACTGATAGTGTGTCCCCAAACAAAATGCAGCATTCCCCTGCCGTTGAAAATTTATGGGGGTGGTGAGCATTCTGTCTGTTAACATAAGAACATAAGGAAAGCCTTTGAGGACCAGGTCCATCTATCTGGTCCAGCGTTCTCTTTTCACAAGCCAACCTGCAAGCAAGCCTTGAGTGCCCCAGCCTTCTCCCCGTTTGCAATTCACAGCAACTGGTATTCGGAAGCTTACTGCTTCCGACAGATAAGATAGAATATTTTAAAGAGCCTTGTCCACCTTGATTTTCTCTTTGACAACTGTCTGATATTACTGCCCAAGAACCCTAAGACACCCCAATTTGAAAAACACAGCAATAGCAGAGTAATAGATGGTAAAAGGAAAGATGTAAAAGAAAATTAATTATTTTAAAATCAGTATGTAAGCATTTATGATGCTAATGTCATTGGTGCATGAAGTCTAATTACAGTTTACAAGTGGCATGGATCAAAAAGCAATGTCTGCAGTCAAATATTTACTAGTAGGATTGTAAGAAGTTTACCAATGTTTGTAACTCCAATTACAGTTCTAAACTTTGGATGAATGAATATCTCCAGTTGATTGTGTGTGGGTTATGATTAAGAGGTTACAAAGAGTCAATTCGTAATAGATTGAACCAGATCTCTTGGCTTACTGTGGGATGGTATTTATTTATTTATTTAAAAATACTTAGTTTACTAAAGAAAATATATGCTGCCTGCAGGAATGTTAGTTTCAGCCTTCTCCATGGTAAGGTTGCCATATTTCAAAAATTAATAACTTGACTTGCCTAAGATCCAGGACAAAGCACCACCTTTCAGAAATCCTACCCCACCCCCTGGGTAACGTCCAGGAAAATACAGACATAAGGCAGCCAACTTTTCAGTGTAAGTTTAACATATAAAAAAGTAGCAAATCAAAACTATTTATAGGGCAATTCTATATGGGATTCAAAGGTCAGTACCCAAATCTATTGTTGCTATTAATTTTGCTTTTACAGGTTTAGAGCCTAAACTGTTCTGAAGAGCAATAAATAAGCTGGAAGGGAGGGGAAATATACCACAGGCATATGATATTATCATGCACACACCTACAGTGGTTAGATAATTGTTACATATGTTGACTAGCACTAATCAGGCACCTGCAAAAGTTATACTCAGTCTGATGTGTAGAACTTATGGCTCTCCAGATGTTGCTGGACTGCAGCTCCCATGAGCTTTTACCACTTGCAGGCTGGGGTTGATAAAAGCTAGCGTCCAGCAATAAACGGAGGGCCACAGGTTGGCCATCCATGCACTAGACCTTCAGAGTGTTTGCCAGCTTCAGGAGTGTTTCCACCTATAACAAAAAGGCACACAAAACAGAGTGGTGTGGGGTAGTGCCATGTCTACTCAGATGTAAGTCTCATTAAATTCAATATATGCAAAGTGCTTTGGATGCTTGGCATTTGACATATAAATGCTACAATCTTTATTAGGATTTGATCATTAAAAATCAGTTTACAACCAATGTTTAAACTGCTTTCTAAACACTGTATCTCCTGTGGGAATTGCAAATCAGGTTTTGGCCAG
Organism: Podarcis raffonei; assembly: GCF_027172205.1. Lineage (NCBI taxonomy): Eukaryota > Metazoa > Chordata > Lepidosauria > Squamata > Lacertidae > Podarcis > Podarcis raffonei. The sequence continues at coordinate 29,688,421 of NC_070606.1, forward strand.
AGCACCCCTTGTAAAGGTCATTCTATTTTTAGACAACCCTATCCTTAATCTATTTTTTATTTACTTTCCATTTTCAGGTACACTGAAAATACCATACTGTTTCCCCCCTCTCCACCCCCTCTTTCTGGTTTGTAAGAAATTAGATAACTGAGGTGGGAGATGTTGCAGCTCTTGCCTATAACGGATTTGACCTCTGCTGTTTTTAGGTTTAATTGACCAAATTTAAACGTTCTCTCAAGAGAAAACAAATTACTGTTCCATTATTCACTAATCATCTGCATTCCCATTTCCTGCCTTGCTGGCTTTCATTGATACACAAAAAAGTAGGGCTGCATCACTGATCACAAAAAGCCCAAGAAAATGCAGAATTGATATTTTAATAATCTCAAGAAGAATATGTGTAGGAAAATGTGGCATGAGATATGCCTTAGAGAATGAAGAAAGAGGTATAATATTTCCTACGGAATGCATATAATCATTCCAGTGTGTGATATTGCAGCAGCAAAGCTGCCATTATATTCTTTTCCGCATCACCAATCTTATTTCTCCTCTTCCCCTCCAACATCCCCATTCTTACTCCTCACCTCCACTTAATCCCCACCCCCTTTGTTTTGCCACTCCATTAGCAGTAACATCACTGACATTTTCTCTGCCTCCTTCCTGCCTCACTCTGAGGAAGGACCAAGATCAAGAGGGTCCTTCCTCAGAGTGATGCATTCTGGGTGAGGTGGCAGAGAAAGTGCCACAGTAGCTAGAAATGCTTCTTACATTTTTTTCTAAATTTAAACAAGAGCCACAATGTGTCACTGCCATTTACGAGCAGTAAGAAGGGGGTGGGCAGGAGGGACGTTAGTGCAGTGAAGGTGTGCTGATGGGAGCACCAGGTTAACTATTCCAGTGCACCCACAGGGCACCAATTTCCCTTCCATCTTGCCCTTGCCCTTCCAGATAAGTGGCAGCAACACACCTGCTGGGAAGGTGGCATTGTGGCTTCACCCTGACGAGTGAGCCACATCCAGTTCAAAGAACATTTCTCACTGTGGTGGCAAACTACAGCAGCAGGGCAGGCCCTCTCCCATCCACCAACCTTGGCCCTTCTTCAGAAGGTAGAGAGAGGCAGGGTAGGGTCTGCAGAGAGCCTTGCCAGATGAGTGTCTGGTAGCAGCAGCAATAATGTGATCTGGGAACGCATGCAAGAGGAGGGGCCCAGGGAACACCAGTTTATCACCTTGCTGTGTCTGGCATTAATTACATAATTTGTATTGTCATTACATTATTCCACCTCAATCATTTCAGTGTGAAGGAAACATAATGCAGATAGGGTGGGGGGCATAATCAATTACAGTGGATACAATTAATAAATACACACCCAGCAACACAAGGGGAATAGTGTGGTGGATATAACAAATGGCTCAAGGGGTAGGAGCTGACTCCCAGTAGATTTATCCTGAGCATATATCCAAACTTCCCCCCAAAAGCATGGTTTTGCACCTCAGCCATGATAAACATCCAGATTTCAGCAGTAGCCATCTCACTTTGTAATGAGGGATGTGGTATAACGTAGAAAGTGTTTCATGAATAAACCTAAACATTGTGGATTTTAATTCCTTTTTCTAAGTCATAATTGGTATATAGGAAGCTGCAAATATTTTTTTTTTTTAAATTATCCATGGGATAGTGACAAGTTATGAACTTGGGCTGGTTTTGTACCACTTGTAAAGGAGATGACAACCCTTGTATAAGATCTTTGGACATTTCTTGAAAATCCTCCCAATTAATCAAATGTCTGACAGATCAGACTTGGCTTGTGTTTGTTTGCATTTCATGTGTGAATGTGAGCGAGAGAGAAGTGGAGATTTAGCACCATCGATCATCTCTTTCCTACAGTTGCTTGGAGGAAGTTCCAAGAAAGTGACCTTCCCGACAGTAACAGTTAGCAGTGCTCCTTCATCAGCATTTGCAGAGACAGATATCCTTTAGGGCATCAAAGTGTTCCTTTTGCAAGTACTATTTAACTTCAAATTTCTGGTTTATGCGTTTTCTGAGTGTCATGAGAAAAAGCTATTGCTCTTATACAGTGAACATAATTGAAATACTGGTTAGTGCAGAATGCTTATCCTTGAAAAATCAGTTATATTCTGCAGCAGATGCATGAAGTCCAAACAATGCACGCAGGCCATTGGCTAGGAACAGAAGCCTAGGGCACCTAGCATCTCCTGGTTGGAGTGGAAATTGTTAGTTTCTGTTTTGCCACTGAGCAGCTGCTTAGAGTCACAGGACTCTGTGGAATTCCTGGGATTCCATACTGTTGGAGTCTCATGGGAAGGGAGACAGGATGTGACGTTTGTTCCTTTGTTCCTTTGTTCAGTTGCTCTCTGCTTTCATAAAGAGAGGATGTCTTTTCTGACTGCGTAGCTTAGAAATAAAACTCTTTACAATGTAGCCCAAACCTCTCGTCTCTTCCTTGTGCTGGGAACTCTGCTTAATGGATGAAAACGTGCCTTGGAGCCTCATCAAAGGCTCGAGGTCATTAATTATTCATCGGAGGTGATTCTGAAGGCTCGGCTTGGAAGAAGATGAGGCTTTATCAGCTTGGCCGAGTGGAGATTCTGACAGAAATGTCCCATGTCTGAAACCTTGAGAGCCTCTGCCAGTCAGGGTAGACAATAATGAGTTAGATGGGCCAATGGTTTCACAGCTTCCTATGTTGTCTGGGCTCCTTCAGAAAAAATACATACATTTTTCTTCACTGTAGTAATGATCAAATGCTGGTTAGGATTATTCCATAATTATGATAGGTCTTCTGTTTAGGCAATGAGATTGTGTAGCTCCCTCTCCTCACAGCAGCCGTGGAAGCTACTCAGGGGACCCCCCCCCCAGTCCAGTGCAACATCCAAACTGTACAAGGGTTACAATTGGAATCAAAAATTGGCAAGTCCCCTGTACGTGTATAGTTGAGCCTACACATGGCTCCCTCGATCAGTGGTTCTGTGTTTAGAATGACTCCATTCAGTAAAAATTAAAGCTACATGGCTTACAAAAAAACCCTGAACATGTAACCTGATTTTTGCAAAGATCATGTTCATGGCAGGTACACTGAAAAACAATACCTCATACTTACCAAATGCTTATTTCCTAGCCGGAAAAAGCTTTGCGGTTCTATTTCATTGTGATTTATTTATTTGGCTTTCACAGAAGCTTGCAGTAAATGGCTTGTTGCTTTGGGAGTATTTGAATGGTTGTGACACCATATATCTCTCCCTCTCTAGGTTCTAGCTAAGTGCCTTGGAGGTCCAGGGACATCTGCTCAATTCTCTTGATAACATAGATTTTGTCTCATTTCCCCCCCTTCTCTTCCTTCTGCATTGGCAGAATCTGGCAGGGCTGATTCAAGAGTGCTTTAACACAGAGATGAAGGGCATCTTTAGAAATCTGAGCTGAATCTTCCAACTTTTAAGCAATTATTTCAGAAAACACTTTTGTGACCCCAAAATGCTCCAGTTCTCTATTGTGTCACTCAGAGGAAATAACCATGCACACTCACACAAATGAGTGCCTGGAGTGCTCTGGTCCATGGGGTCACGAAGTGTCAGACACAACTAAACAACTAAATAACAACAACTCACACAAATGCTTGCAAAAGCTTCTAAGGGGTAATATACTCTACATCAAGAAGAGAACTCTTATGAAAACAAGACATCACATCCAGTCTTCTCATCATGTATTGTTATTCCTGAAGGAAAATTCAGTTCTAATGGCCCCAGGGACCCCTGTGATTCAGCCACCTTCTCTGAATACTTTCAGACTAAGTGTTCTGGCAGCCTGGCTGAGGTTAGCATATTGCCTGACATGCTGTAGATTGGGAAGTCCTTTACCTCATCATCCCCAGATGAGCCACTCCATTTTGTCAGGGGACAAGTTAGTGTTGCCAGGGCTGGTCATACTGTGTGCCTCTTGCCTCAGGTGGCAGATTGGGAGGGACAGGGTACAGTGTCCCCTGTCCCCATGGCTTGCTTAAGCCTCTGTTGCCACTAGGTACCCTGGACACCTTCCTGAATTGCCACTGAATTGCTGGAACAAGCACCTCCACCAACCACTGCTTTGAGTCCCCACCACACTGAGCCACTAGTGATGCTCTACACTGCAGCCTGCCAGGGTGCCATAAATCCTGCTACCCACCCTGGCTCCTACTGCACCAGACTAGGGATGGGGGAGAAAATTGGTTTGGTGTCTATACCAGGCATGCCAACTTTAGGGGGCTGAAGAGTCTCCAGCCCCCTCAGTCTTTGTTGGAAAGGGGCCACCAAGGTCCATTTATGAAAAGGATCCTAGCCCAAATCCACTTGAGCTGGGGAGCCATGAAAGGTTGCTCTAAGTACCCCTCTCTTCACCACTCTGATGTTTATCATTGTCTCCTCCATCTTTCTCCTTCCCTCCAATCTCCACCAAACCTGCCAGTTATGACCTATTTATATGATGAAAACATAATGGCAAATGAAAGTAACTGGTGACTATCTCTGCTACATAAAACTAGTGATTGGCTCAACCCTCTAAAGCCAAAATCACACATACTCTGTACATACTGATATTCTAGGGAATATCACACACACCCCCCTGCAGATCCATGAAAACTGTTCAGAAACTTGTCATGTATTAGATGCCTATCTTGATACATTGAATGTGTTGTTTTCTCTTCAGGAAATGAAAATCATTGATATTAATTGCATCCCTAGTTGCCACAGATTTAAAAAGGCACATGTACATCATATATCTTCAGTGAAGTACCAGATTTTTGAGCTATGACTTGTTAATTAAAATTACCACTAAGCATTTCTGTGCTGCTACATAATGAAACATAAAGTGTGGCAACAGTGTTGTCATTACGAACCATTTTGGAGTATCAGGTGATCAATGTAAGGTTATAGTAACATGGGAAAACCAGTCCATTTGTTGGCTGTCCAGCTTTTAAGACATGGTTATCAAATCGACAGAAATGTATTTTACCACCAGTGGAGACTTTGCTACTTAAAAGAATCCAGAAGCATTAACCAAGCACTAGTAGTTCAGTGCCTGGAAGTATTTTCCTCCGCAGTTCAGAAGGTTGTGCATTTGCCATCTGTGGAGCTGTGATATTTTAACTCTGTATTCATTTCTCTCTCAGTAGGGTTGACCAAGGTTTTATCGCTTAATTTATCATCTTGGCTGCATCCAAGGAACATTCCAAAAGTGGCTGAAATCATAAAAGTGAATGAGAAGTTCCACACGCCTGCTAAGTTTGGTGCATGTAGAGGTGCTATGATTACTCGGCATCCGTTACTTTTCACATTTCAACATCACTTTTTCCAACTAGCCATTTTTGCAATGTTAATTAATGTCACAGCTTGCTGGGCACATTTGACAGGACAGAATTTACGTGGGAAGTTATTGGATGTACTCTGGACTATAATTAAGTAGTTAGCTTTCTGTCATTCTTCTCAGTGTCAGTACAGTTCTACTGGCTTGGAACTATACATGTTCACACCAGTAACTCATTTATAATAAACGGTCCTAGCTATGGTGAAAGATCTGTATAGCTTATTACACCAGGATACCAAAACGATAGCAAAAGCAGCTCATTTATTCTTCTATCCAACTTTCTGCACTTCCTCTTCACTTTCTTTTTCAGCTTCAAACTCCTGTTACTCATATTAAACCAGTTGTGGCCAATGGGGGGGGGTATCAAAAAACCAACAAACTAACTTTTTGGTTCAGCTACTTTCCTAGGACTGCAAAAACAGGAAGGGGCGGGGGATTGGAGTTATCATTCACCTCTTCTGCCACAAATAGATATACCTGGATGAGCTCTGTACGGTTTGATTGGCCACAAGTTGTCGAGTCTTGATTTAGAGGCCCCACCACTTTGTTTTACCTACATCTGTCATTTTGAATTCCCATTTTGGCTCCTATTGCCCTATACAAGTTTATCACACACACCCCTTTGATTTTTGCTGTCCACTGCATCCATGCCTTTCCCCATTCTGTTTAAATGGGCTGTCTTTCGGGGATTAGCTCTGCATTGGGTCCTCATGATCCATACTGCATGCAGCGCAATTGTGCTACAGATATGAGTTATCATAGTTCCAGTACAACAGGAAGGATGCCTGCTTATAAAAGGGATGCTAATGAGTAAGTCTCCCACACTGTATGTTCCTTCTTTTAGAAATGCTAAATCCATTCCACATCTTCTGGAATGAAAGCTCCATTGTGCATATTTTGTGGTTGCTGCTTCTACTTTTTCAAAAATGCAAAGTGTTCATATAGACCAAGGGCAGGAAACCTTATCAGTCCAAGGTCCACATTTGCTTCTGAAGAACCTTCTGAGGGGCACTTCTCAGTGTGGGACAGGGCCAGAGGCAAGACTAGGCAGAACAATATTAAGGTGAATTCACACACACACACACACACACACACACACACACACACACTTCCTCTCTAGTCTCCATCCAGGCAAGCAGGAATCATTGCCAAAGTTCAAGGATGCACTCCAGCCAGGCAAAAAGTACTCAAGCTGGGTGCAAAGCAAAGCCAGTGAGTGGTGTGGCATGGGAAGACAGAGATGGCTAAGGAGGGGCTGTTTTCAGTGCAGAATGAATACTACCAAGCTTTTATGCTAGAATAAACCAGACCCTGGCTATTGCATTTTGCACCAGCTGATGTTTCCTTCATTTTAAACAGCATGAGATCTGGTCTATACATGTAACAAATTGGACGCGGGTGGTGCTATAGTCTAAACCACTGAGCCTCTTGAACTTGTTGATCGTAAGGTCAGCAGTTTGAATCTGTGCAATGGGGTGAGCTCCTGTCACTTTGTCCCAGCTCCAGCCAACCTAGCAGTTCGAAAGCATACTAGCATGAATAGATAAATACGTACTGCTGCAGCGGGAACGTAAAGTGCATTTCTGTGCGCTCTGGCTTCCGTCACGATGTTCCATTGAGGCAGAAGTGGCTTAGTTATGCTGGCCACATGACCAAGAAAGCTGTCTGCAGACAAATACCAGCTCCCTTGGCCTGAAAGTGGAGATGAGCGCTGCAACCTCATAGTCAAATTCAACTGGACTTAACTGTCCAGGCGTCTTTTACCTTTACCTTACATGTAACAAAAAGGAGTGGTAAAATTCACTGTGTCCCTTCAGAATGGAGGTGCAAACAGCGGTGGAGCTAGCTGCTTGGGCACCCAGGCTAGCATGCCATGCACCCAGGGGTGGGGCGATCTGCCCATGGGGCGGGGCAATCCAACCACAGGGGGCAATTGGCACGGCGGCAATCCGCCCAGGGGGATTTTGTCACCCCCCCTCAGGGATGACACCTGGGGCGGACCACCCCACCGCCCCCCTTCCTATGCCCCTGGGTGCGAAATCAAACCTTTTAATGTTTTCCCTTTTTAAACACAGTCTGCCTTTTCTCACACCACCTCAAAAAACTCCTAAATAGTCAGAAAAAGTGGGTGACCTGGAACAATTCACCCTGTTGTGTTTCCATTTGCTGGGATTTTTTAAATGTAGTGGTGCGTGGCATCCTCATATCTGAAGTACTGAAATCCTTTCCATGATCACGTTCCTACTTCATTGTGCTGCATGTGTGACCCAGCTTCCAACAGATAGGTCCCATTAGTTTCAATGAATTTAGATATGCCTAACTTTCTCCAGATTGTGCCCAATATATTTAATTTATGAGAGCAAGACCAGCAGCATTTACTTTTTATAGTGTCATCCTAATAATCCATGGACAACAAGTTTAATAATAAATTGCCACAAATACCTATTTAGGTACTTTAAAGAGGGAATCAGCTTATGGTATTTTACTTGATACTTTTTATTTGGTTAGGATAGCTAATCAATGAGTTGTAATTATTTTCCAATTTGAGATAGAAGAGGCTAGAAACCCACAGAGTTCCAATTACTGTCATCTGCAAAGCAGGAATTCCCTGGTGGTGCCTCTGCCAGCCAATTGAAATGATAACACAGTTCAAATAAATTTGTGAGATGGTTTGTGTAATGAAGAGTTATAGTATAACTTTACCCTTTTATATAAAAATAAACACTCATACAGCATGTTTATACCTTTTTAAGGGTGTATCACACAGAAGGTGATTTAGGAAATTATAGACAGCTGATTGAAAGTTACTAGAGAGCAATTAGGAAATTGAAGATGTCCTTAAGACACAGGTTGATATGGCCAACAGCTACAAATGCTAATACTGAGCTTGATTTCCTCCACTGTGTGGAGGAAATTATCTTGTGTGCCTTCTTGATCTTGTGTACAGCTCTCTGATTTATATGATAAACTATCATACTGTGATTTGCTTTATGCGGGTCAATCTCTAGGAGACTAATTTTAAATTTATACATGAAAGCAAGTACCTAATCAATGACCTGCTTGACCTCTGGCCAATCAGATTATGAAAAACTGCTTGTTCTTTCAATACCATCACCAGAAGAACGAGTTTAGCTATCTGCTGCTTGTTACCAGTAGAGGGTGTCTCACTCTGTTCCTTATAACAACTGGCACTGAGGTCTAGTGCTATCTCCCTCTTCAGGGCTTTAACTCTGCTGTTAGCATGCCGGCCAGAGGGTGTTTCACCTTGCTATTGCTGGTAATGCACTTTTAATAAGTTATTTTTATGCCTATTTAATTTTTTTATTATTACGTTCATTTGAACTGTCTTTTATGTGGATATTATGGATACTGATGGTTGGGTTTTTTATATATTATGCTTTCTTGTGAACTGTTCGGAGCATAACAAGCATGAAATAACAAAGTGAGCATGACTCTAAGAAACTGCCTAAATGTCCGTGAAATTTAGGGAAAATACAGCGGACTGTGGTCATATATGCCTGTTTATGTTTGGAACAAACAAAAAAATCTGTGACAAAGTTCAAGGCCTTGTACTATTAACAAAAGTTTCAAGCCCGTTTAGTAGTAGTTGCTAAGTGGCGGGTTCTGAGAGGAGAGAGAGGTCATCACTTTGAGAACTTATCAGGTGTGGCCTGAATCAGGTAAATGCTGTCTGATTGGTCTGGATGACAGAGGACTCTTGATTGGCTGGAGGTTCCAGTCAGTTGGGAGTTAACTGTCAGTTGAGTGGAGAGGCAGTGGAGGAGTCACTTGGAGGATAGGAGGGAAAGGGGAGTTGATAAGGAAGAGAATAGACCAGAGAAAGATAGGACTGAATATTTACAGCCAACAGGGTCTCTTGAGTCTTAAGAACCTATCAACAAGCACCTTTAAGACTGTAAGTATCCGTATTACCTTAAGTGTATAGTATCTTGCTAATTAGCCAACCTTAGTTTTAAAAGTTCATTCTATCTCTCGTGTTGGTGTCCATCTCATGCCTAAGCCTAGCATACCAGTTATTTGGCACAAAATGTGTTGTCAGGGATACTGGTTCCCTCAGCATCATGTTGTATAAACATAAGTTTGGGTATCTATTTATGCTGCCCCAAATTAGTGAAGAAGCACAGATACCTAAACATTTTGTGCTGAAGTATTTGGCATATATGTACAGCTTGCTTACCCATCACTATTCATTGCAAGTGACATATTCTGGGTCAACTGAAATGTTCTGTATAATTTATGTGCTCAATTTCATACAGGTTAGGAAGAAATGCACACCATTATATTCACTTTTGGCAAATTAACAAGAATTCTTGTTATTTTTCTTTGGAGCACAGTCTTTTTGCCATTGGCTTATTTTAAAAATGTTCCTAGAACTTAAATTATAAATCCAGTAGTTCATTTCAACAAACCATTATACTCTGCACAGCACATGAGATTTATTTGCAATGAAGGTGGAGGAACGCTGATGAAGTTCACCCCAAACAACAAGCTTGTCATATTAATTTACATGGCTCATAATTCTTATTTAAATTGGGAGTCAGGAAACCTTATCCTGAAACTCTTGCTGCATTCATCACAAATAATGAGATGCATTTTGAGTGAATGTCCATCTTTTGTGCCCACATAGCAGCATTCATACGACCAGACCAGCAAACTCAGGGGCCCTGTTAGTACATGCTCAGAAATCATTTGATTACTCCTTTCCAGGTATCAAGGAGAAACTGCCCTACCTACCTAATAGCTGCATTTTAATCCAGTGATATACCCATAGCTGTATTTGTATTCATGTAATGGTTTCCTGCCACCAAGTCCTGCTACCCATCTCCATGGCTCCCACTTCTACTGGGAATTTATATTGCCTCTTAACAATAGCAGGCCCCATTTCCACATAGGAAAGAGTGGATAATGTGCACTCCTGGAACAGGTTCAGAGTAGTGTGGCAGTAAAGTTTGCCACCAGTGGAGCTGCTGATAGCCCCTTCTCTACAATCCAACAACCAATTAGGAGTCAGGGCACTGAGGCTCATGACAACTGAAGAACAGGAGAAAACCATGGTTCCTGAGGCTGGTGGGGGCTAACCCGCAACCTGTGGCCAGATGTAATGATGCCAAAAGTTTCTGTGTGTGGACTTTTAAGACCCCCGCCCCCTGCAATGTTTCCATTTTTTCATTAAAACTTTTACTGACTGCTCTAATAAGCATGCTACTGTAACATTGTGATGACACAATATGTTTCTTATTTTGTTTTTTGGTCTCCCAAGACGGCCCAAATTTCTCCATTCTATTTTTTTAATGAAATATTTATTTTAATAACCACTTCCATATGTCCCTGGATGTAATTACCTGGTGCTGAAAGATTTTTGTCAGACCCCCCCCCCGACCCCGCACCCCAAATTTGTCTTTTAGAAAAAAATGGCCTCCATGCATTTACACTTTGCCTGTGTCTGCTTGGACATGTAGCCCTTGGCCCAAAAAAGGTTAGCAACCCCTAGCATAGGTAATATACTTTTGCCTGCCCCCTGCCCCCTGCCCTGTGCTAAGTTTGCAAACAGCATTTCAAGAGTGTACAGGAATAAAAATACTATGAGTCAATTTAGAACTCTTGAAACATGTACACCCTAGGGTTGCACCACCACCACCAAATAATAAATGAACAAATTATTCGGTTTCTATCCTGCCTTTCGTAGAACAATTCTAAGGCATGCTACACAAGAAGAGCAGAATGGATACCATCTTATGCTGTGTATCAGATATAAAACCACAACTAAAAATGAACAGCTCCTGTCCCTTCAACAGCAACCTGACTCTAAGTAGATGATTTCCTGGCAGGAAGATAAAGTGATGGGGGAAGGCTTGGATGATTGCCTATGCCGCTATAACCTCTGTGCATCTGTAGAAACTCCATGAGGATTTAAGAGATTTATGCTATAATATCTCTCAATTTTGTTTTGCATGATATTTCACTGGTTAGTATCATCTTCATTGTTCACCGGGGGTGCTTTTTCGGTTGTTTTATTACTGCAATTGAAGTCAGGTTTCCTATTCCTGGCATCCCCAACATCATAAGTAAGCTCACAGGATCCTGCAAAATGACTGAGGCAGGGCAGACCCTCTCTGGAGCTCACAATGGGGTTATTTGGCCCCTGTGCATTAGGGTGAATGGGAGAATGGGGGAAGGTAGAAACAGCTGCTAGTATGGTGGTGGGGTCAATATCATTGGCTGCAGAACTGTGTGGCGATCTTGCCGTCTACACTGAAGTTTAGGGTCATGCCATCCATTGATTCTCTGTGTAACAAATACAATTGAGTGGCCTTATCTCCCCCTCCCCTTCAATAACCACCATATGAAATTAGTTTCTTCCAAAAAAGAAGAATTTGACTGACAAAATGCCATCTGTCCTCACCAATACTTCCTTGAATGATTATGAAACCTAACTATTTGTTAAATACATATGCAATTAGTGCTGTATAAATGCCGATGTTTAATGTCTGAATGCTTATAATCTAAACAGTGACATAAGACAAAGAAAGAAAGAAAGAAAAAGAGGGAAAGTATGACAATACACCATTAAAAAAGGTAGGAGAGGCAATATTACCCATCCTACACAAAAGTAAGCCCCACTGAGTTCAATGGGATTTATTCCTAAGTAAGTATACATAGGAATGACTCCTGAATGTACTTGATCTCAATAGGTAAAATGATACAGACATAACTCATCCAAAAAAAATTGATTTTGCGTAGAAACATAGGATATAAATGCTGAAAAAATAATGCACACATTTGAAAATAAAATAATACAGTACTAATAAATTATGGTTTTGAAAGAAGTGAAATTAAAAGACACTAAGGTAGCAGAAAGCAAAAAAGACAAATACAAAGGAGACACAGAATAAATAGAGTTAGGATGACAACAAAATCTTAAAATGCTCAAGGCTTATTAATAAACTTGTCTTCTGAAAAGATCAGTTTTTACAGAACACACAGGTGGGAGAAATGTAAGTTAGCTGCTCAGTTGTATAATGGCTAAAACTGTAATTTATGCAGCTCTGGAAGCGAGCTTTATCTTTTCTCCATAGGTAGTAAGACAACAAGGTGTACAGGAGGTTGGGGCTACTGAGCTTTTAATGGTTGTTTTGTAGAAAAAATTTGAACAGATACAGCTTTCCATACCTTTGCATGATCAATGGCATCTGCCCAATCCCACCCCCTTAGTGATCTTCTTCACTTTTTCAACTATTTGACTACTGACCCAGCTTTGAAGGTGTAAGCTCCACTGATGGTGGTTGCCTACTTATTTTGAAATGGTTTCTCTACCTTTAACACTTTTCATTAATAATAATAATAATAATAATTTATTATTTGTACCCCGCCCATCTGGCTGGGTTTTCCCAGCCACTCTGGGCGGCTTCCAACAAAGATGAAAAATACACTAAAATGTCACATATTAAAAACTTCCCTGAACAGGGCTGCCTTCAGATGTCTTCTGAATGTCAGGTAGTTGTTTATCGCTTTGACATCTGATGGGAGGGCATTCCACAGGGCGGGCGCCACTACCGAGAAGGCCCTCTGCCTGGTTCCCTGTAACTTGGCCTTTCGCAGTGAGGGAACCGCCAGAAGGACCTCGGAGTTGGACCTCAGTGTCCGGGCAGAACGATGGGGGAGGAGACGCTCCTTCAGATATACTGGACCGAGGCCGCTTAGGGCTTTAAAGGTCAGCACCAACACTTTGAATTGTGCTCGGAAACGTACGGGGAGCCAATGTAGGTCTTTCAAGACCGGTGCTATATGGTCTCGGTGGCCGCTCCCAGTCACCAGTCTAGCTGTCTAGCTGCATAGCCTTTCAGTGATCAAGAGAAAGCTTCACCTGTTGAACTTGCCGGTCATAATGCAGATGTTTAAAATGTCAGTGCCATGGTGCTTTGTTTAAAAATATATATCTGAATACCCGTAAAACAAGCTATGGGACTCCTGAAGGTGTGCATGAAATTGCTATCAGCACTGTCAACTTTTTAACTAGTGTAAACTTGTGCCATTTAACAAAAACTTAACATGAATAAATTTCACCAAGACAAACTATTGCAGAGACAGAATTATTTCACCTCCTCACCTGTGTTTTTAATTGCAGAGAAATATGAAGAGGCTAAACACCTGTAGCTCACTAGGTTCTCTTAGCACAGGTATGTAGAGGAAAGTTGGAGATATACTATGTGAGTTGTATACAAGACAGCTAATGTGGTAGAGTAGATAGAATATTGGGCTGGGAAGTCTCGTGTTCAATTGCCCACCCAGCTATGACGGCTCACTCGGAGTGCCCCTAGACTAGTTACTGTTGCTAACCTGTAGGGCAGGTGTGAGAAAACCCAGGCTCTCCAGAAGTTGTTGAAGTACAACTCCCATCATCCCTGACCATTGGCCATAATTGCTGGGGCTGAAGGGGGTTGTAGTTCAGCCAATCGAAAGGGCCAAATGTTTCTTATTCCCACTGTAGAGGATGAACTGGAGGTACAGTATATGCTGCTTTGACCTCCCTCAAGGAAGGACAGGACAACAATGTAAGTACAGTGGTACCTCGAATTAAGAACTTAATTCGTTCTGGAGGTCCGTTCTTAACCTGAAACTGTTCTTAACCTGAAGCACCACTTTAGCTAATGGGGCCTCCCACCACACAATTTCTGTTCTCATCCTGAAGCAAAGTTCTTAACCCGAGGTACTATTTCTGGGTTAGCGGAGTCTGTAACCTGAAGCGTATGTAACCTGAGGTACCACTGTAATAAAAAGTTTAGGATAATTTGTCAGCTGAAGTACAGTGGGCTCACCACTTATGTGAGGGTCCAGTTCTGGGGGTCCACATGCAAAGACAAAATTGCATAAAGCCAAGAGCCTCTGGAATTGCTGCTCCTGCATGACCATCCCTACCTGTCCAAGTGGGCCTTGCCTTCTACCTTGCTTCCCTTGTACCTCCTCCCCAGAGCCCAGTAAGCAAGGTGGAGGGCTGCAGGTTCCACCTCTTTTTGTTTATTTCTTTATTTGGCCAAGAGCCTCAGGTCACAATTTTGTAAGTAAATTACTTGTGATGGCTCACTGTATTATAAAGGGAGAGGCGTCTCATGACTGTGTTGATGCAATACAACTGGTTCAGTTCTGCAACTGTTGGCTGTTTTCTAAGAGGTAATTAGGAATTCCCATGCAATCTTGAAATGGATCCAATGGTGAGTAGAAGGCTTTGGTGAGACTAACAAAACAGAATTTGATAGCAGGTTTTCAGGAGTGAACTGAAGGTGTGGGAACTATCCCATTACATAGAGCACACAGAGGTTGTATTAAACATACAATGGTTTAGATGAAAATAGATTATGCTACTCAAGTACAGAGCTGAATGTTTTAAACAAAATAGGTAAGGAGAGGAGAGGAGAGGAGAGGATATGGAAGTCCTTTTGCACCAGTGGATCTGTCCTGGTACAGCATTGGCTACAACCCTATAGATGCAGGGACATAAATTGTGAAAACATCCTCAATTATGGTTTTCAATACTGCCTCATCCCCCCCCCCCGGCATAATTTTAAACTGAGAGGTCTGGATCAAGGGATGGGGAGAAATCTGCCTAGCTTTGTATTTTAATGCAAGCATATTCACATTTCTCACCATGCAAAAACAGAACACAGATATCCTGTGTTGTTGTACTCTTAAAATATTAGTGAAAATGACATACAAAATGTACTACATTATGAACATTTCTTGCAAAAATGTTTATATTAAGAGAAACACACTGAAAAGTTGATGAATTTCATGACTTTTATTTTTAAAAAAATTGCAAGCTGATGAGACAATGACACAAGCTTCCTGGATTCCAGAAAGTATATCCAGTCAACCCTATGCTAAAACAGAATACTTTTTCTAGTCTTCTGTATGCAGGATGAATTTTATTTTTGTAAAGGCATTTGAACACACAACCCTCTACCTGCATGCTGAAGTGGTGCAGTCCAGGAAAGCTATTGCCACTTATTTCAGCTGCATGTATAAATTAGTTGAGTTAGAACTATTTTGAGATGACTTGCTGAGAAATGGTTTAATAGAAAGTGGTCAGTTAGCTGTAGCACTATGTTTTTCATGTAAAACTTGGCTCTTTGTTCCTCAGATAAATGAGTACAACTGTGTATGTACAAGAGGAGTGAGGGGCACTGCTTTGATTTCTATTGAGCTAGTCAACATGTTCCAAAAAATTTAAATATTTAAAAGGTGTAGGATTTTTTACCCAGCAGGAATTAACTTGGAAAGGACACTTTCTCTATATACTGATATGTAATGCCTGAGTAAATCATCTTGAAACTGCTTTGAGTACAGCAGTGAATTTGAGTGGGAAGACATTACATTTTCCATATAAAAGAATTATTGAACTGCAACACAAGATTGGTGCTGTGAATGTTTGATTCAACTATTAAATCATTTCAATCGGAAGGATGAATGTATAATATTTCAAGCCAAATCTCTAAAGAAACACACAGACAATCTTGCTATCTTGAAATTTTATCTACCAGATAAAATACTGTCCTATATCAAAGGTATTTTTAAGCTAAATTAAAATCGCATGGCTTGTAGCACCAAGCTTCCTTTGCAATTTGAGGGTGTATGTAAGCTTATTAAAGGTTTTGCCTTTAGAAAACCAAAAGGAACACCTGACTTTAGATGCTAACATACACATTTCATTGGTGATTTGGATTATTTTGCCTAGCTAAGCTAGTGAACAATATGTTTGGCTTGTGTTAAAATGCCACATATCACATAATAAGATTAAAATGGCAGTATATCATCAATATATGATAATTATTTCATTAGTTACTAAGTAGGGATGTTAAAGTCATTAGATTAATGAAAAATGCAAGATTTGCCCTGCCATCATGTGGCTCCAGGGATGCTAACCCAAGGACCATAGGACACATCAGATCTTTCTCTCAGAGTGTAAAGAGGGAGGTTCTAAGGTGCACCCCCTCTCTGCCACCACGGAAACTTGTACGCCCCTTGCTATACCAACATCAAAAGCTCTAACATTATTACAGTGGTTCAGTCTCTCCTCTCAGGGAACTTTGGGAATTGCAGCTCTGTGTGGGCATGAGAGGCCTCTTAACAACTCTCACTGCTCTTAACACACTACAGTTCCAAGGAATCTTTAACAAATGAGTCTTTAAAGTGGTATAAAATTGGGGGCAATGGTGACTCAGAAATGGATCAGGATATTTTTCAAATGCACAGAAACAGATATGAGGCAAATCTGGGGGCCTCTGCACACTCCTCATGTATGTTCTTATTGTGATGGCATGGCAGACAATATGCCGACTTTTTGTCACTTTAATTCATTGTCCCCGGTGCACATGAATCCTGGGTAACATAAAATAGAGCACACCCTTGCTCCCACCTGCCGAATCAGCCCAGCACAGTGTGAGACGAGGTAAATGAGCCACCTTGTAGGTTTTAATACGTTTTAAATAATTAAATTTGCTGTTTCTGAGTAACACTATGCTCTCTTTGCTTCAAACTGTGCTGCAGATTTGAAGCAGCTCTGCATAAAACAAAGCTCTGTGCTTTCCATTCATTATAAATCTATAAGATGAATCTATGAAATGACTATAGCTTCTTCCTTTTGACCAAAGCAGATAAAATTTACAGGCACAGATGCTCCTTCAGAGTGGATTAAGCCTGCCAAATTGCAGACAAATATTTCCAGGGGCTTTGTTTTTTTTTTTTTTTAATATTTTTATTAAACAGTTTTTATAACAACAGCAAATACATAAACAAACAATAACAAAAACAAAACAAGAAAAACAAGTACCATTTCATATCCTAATTTCTTAAACCTTTCTTCCTCGACTTCCTCATGCCTCCCTTTTCTGTATTCCAAATTCTAATCAATTACTCAGCAAATCTTCCCTTATTTTACTTTAAATTTAAGCTAATCTTCCTTATTCTCCTTGTCTTAACCATTGCTAATAGTAACCATTTACTTTCCAGTCCAACATCATTCTAACTTTCATTAATTTTGTAGTATTTCTTTAGATAGTCCTTAAACTTTTTCCATTCTTCTTCCGCTGCTTCTCTTCCCTGGTTTCGGATTCTGCTCGTCATTTCTGCCAAGCCCATGTAGTCCATCACCTTCATCTGCCATTCTTCCAGTGTGGGTAGATCCTGTGTCTTCCAGTACTTTGCAATGAGTATTCTAGCTGCTGTTGTAGCATACATAAAGAAAGTTATATCCGTCTTTAACACCCCTTGGCCGACAATGCCCAAGAGAAAGGCCTCTGGTTTCTTAGTGAAGGTATATTTAAATACCTTTTTAAGTTCATTATAGATCATTTCCCAGAATGCCTTAATCTTCGGGCACGTCCACCAAAGGTGAAAAAATGTACCTTCCTTTTCTTTACATTTCCAACATTTATTATCAGGCAAATGGTAAATCTTTGCAAGCTTGACTGGGGTTATGTACCACCTATAAATCATTTTCATAATATTTTCTCTTAAGGCATTACATGCCGTGAATCTCATCCCGGTGGTCCACAACTTTTCCCAGTCAGCAAACAAAATATTATGACCAATGTCCTGAGCGCATTTAATCATAGTTGATTTAACCGTTTCATCTTGTGTGTTCCATTTCAGCAGCAAATTGTACATTTTTGACAGATTCTTAGTACTGGATTCTAACAATTCAGTCTCCAATTTTGATTTTTCCACCTGGAAGCCAATTTTACTGTCCAATTTAAACACTTCATTTATTTGGTGATAGTGCAACCAATCTCTCACCTTCTCTTTTAATTTCTCAAAACTCTGCAATCTCAGTTTGTCCCCTTCCTTTTCCAGAATTTCCCAATATCTTGGCCACTTCGACTCCATATTTAACTTTTTAACTGCCTTAGCTTCCATTGGCGACAACCACCTTGGGGTTTTGTTTTCCAGCAAATCTTTATATCTGACCCAGACATTTAATAGTGCTTTTCTGACAATATGGTTTTTAAAACTTTTATGTGCTTTAACCTTGTCATACCACAAATATGCATGCCACCCAAAAATATTGTTGAAACCTTCCAAATCCAAAATGTCTGTGTTTTCAAGAAGCAGCCAATCTTTTAGCCAGCAGAAAGCTGCCGCTTCATAGTACAGTTTAAGGTCTGGCAGGGCAAACCCCCCTCTTTCCTTTGAATCCGTTAATATCTTAAATTTTATTCTGGGCTTCTTGCCCTGCCAGACAAATTTAGATATATCTTTCTGCCACTTCTTGAAACAATCCATTTTATCCATTATTTGTAATGCTTGAAACAAGAACAACATTCTTGGCAATACATTCATTTTTATAACTGCAATTCGACCTAACAAGGAAAGCTTCAAATTTGACCAAATCTCCAAATCTTTTTTCACTTCTGTCCAAGTTTTTTCATAATTGTCTTTAAATAGGTTCACATTCTTAGCTGTCATATTTATACCCAGGTATTTCACTTTTTTAACCACAGTCAACCCCGTCTCATTCTGAAACCTTTCTTTTTCAACCTGTGTTAAATTTTTCTCCAATACCTTAGTCTTTAACTTATTCAATTTAAATCCTGCCATTTGACCAAACTCTTGAATTATTTCCAAAACTCTTTTCGTACTAGCTTCTGGCTCTTGTAATATAAGTACTAGGTCATCTGCAAATGCTCTCAATTTGTATTGTTTAGCTCCGACCTGGATCCCTTTAACCAACTGGTCCCTCCTAATCATATTAAGCAAAACCTCCAGGACCGATATAAAAAGTAGTGGGGAGATAGGACACCCCTGACGTGTCCCTTTTTCAATCTTGAACTCTTCTGTAACCACATTGTTTACAATTAGTTTTGCTTTCTGTTCAGAGTATATTGCACCTATACCATTTTCAAACCCTTGGCCTACCCCCATCCCCCGGAGGTTCTTCAACATGAAACTCCAAGATATATTGTCAAAGGCTTTCTCAGCGTCCACAAATATCAAAACAGCCTTAGTGTTTATATTCACTTCCAACTTCTCCAAAATGTCAATTATATTCCTTACGTTATCCGACAAATGCCTTTTCGGGAGAAAGCCCGCTTGGTCCCCATGAATCTCCTCCATTAAAACTCTTTTCAATCTCTTTGCTAAAATGTCAGCAAAGATTTTGTAATCCACATTTAGTAACGAGATGGGTCGGTAGTTCTTAAGTTGGGTCTTTTCAGTCTCTGTCTTTGGTATAAGTGTAATGTAGGCCTCCCTCCACGTATCGGGTGCCTTCCTCCCCTCCATAATCTCGTTGCAGACTTCCTTCAAAGGTTGTATCAACCCTTCCTTCAAAACTTTGTAATATTTGGAAGTCAGTCCATCCGGTCCAGGTGATTTGCCCAACGTCATACTTTGAATGGCATCTTCTATTTCCTGTGCTGATATCTCCTGGTTCAAAATAGTCTTACTTTCCTGCGAAATCTTTTTCAGCCCATTTTTCTCGAGGAATTGTTGTATGTCCATTTCTTTCTGCGGCCCTTGTGTGTACAGTTGTCTAAAGTAGCTCTGAAAACAGTTCCTAATTTCCACTGGGTTACATATATTCTTTCCTTCTACTTCTAAGTTTGTTACCGTGTTGAGTTTTTGTCTCTTTTTTATTTGCCAAGCCAATAACTTACCACATTTATCTGCAGATTCAAAAGTCTTTTGTCTCATTTGTTTAATTTTCCATTCTATTTCTTGATTCATCAGTTCCATATATTGTGTTTGATAAAATTTAATTTCTCTTAAAATCTCTTGCGATTTTGGCTTCAGTCTTAGTTTCCTTTCCCCTTCTTTTATCTTTTCCAAGATTTTCTCTTTCCTCTCATTTTGCTTTCTTTTCTTTAATGAATTTTGTTGTATCAAAAACCCTCTCATCACGGCTTTACTTGTGTCCCATACTATTCTTTTTTCTACTTTAGTCCTTAAGTTGATTTCAAAATAATCTTTCAAAGTTTTTTGGGCCTTCTTGCAAATCTCCTCGTCTCTAAATAAGGTGTCATTCATTCTCCATCTGAAGGAACCAGTTGTTGTTTGCTTCATCACCATCTTTACTGCGTTATGGTCGGAGAAGGTTTTTGGGCAGATTTCCACTTTCTTTATGTTCGGCGCCATACTGCTAGTCACCCAAATTTGGTCAATCCGTGTCCATGTCATTTTGGCTTCAGAAAAGAAGGTTCCCTCTCTTTCTAATGGGTGTTTTGTTCTCCAAATGTCAATCAAGTCCATATTGTCAGTCATTTCAAAAAAGGTTTTTGGTAGTCTTCCGTCTTTTGTAACTACCTGTCTTTGTGCTTTGTCCATATTTGTTGAAACTACTCCATTCATATCACCCATCATGATTAAATTGTAATCCATATAGTCCATCAAAGTCTCATGCAACTTCTTAAAAAATTCTGCTTTCCCTTCATTTGGTGCATATATTCCCACTATCAAAAATTTTTCTCCTTGAAATTGAATTTCAATTGCCACATATCTTCCTTGGTCATCTTTAAAGATTTGTTTCGGTTGCAAATTTTCCTTTGCATAAATCACCACTCCTCTCTTTTTTACTCTGTCTGAAGATATAAATTCTTGTCCCAATCTCTTATTTATTAATAATTTTCTATGTGCTCTTGTCACATGAGTCTCTTGTAAACAAATCAAGTCCAATTGGTCTTTCTTTAAAGCGTGAAATATATTTTTTCTTTTTCTGGGATTATTCAAACCGTTACAATTCCAGGTTAGAAGTTGCAAGGCCATGATGGGGTTATTTGCTTCCTCCTACAGCTCCCAGTTGTTGTTCGTCTTTTGTCGGTGGTTCTGTGTCCGTATCTAATGGTCCCTTGCTTGAAGGGTGTCCTTGTCCTGGAAACGTCTCTTTCTGTAGGTCTTCTTCGTGTTCTCCCAAGAACTTGTCTTTATCACTCACTGTCTTTATTCTTCTTTTCTTCCCCTTGTATTTAAAAGACAAGCCTTGGGGGAACTCCCACCTGAATAGTATGTAGTTCCTTTTCAGCAGTGTCACCAAGTCCTTGTAAGGACCTCTTGCATCCAAAATACTTTTGGGAATGTCTTTAAAAATCTCAATGTGAAAATCTTCAATTCGAAGGGTTGTTTGATAGTGCAGGTTCAATATTTTGTCTCTCTCTTCCTTTGATCTTAAAGTTATCAAGCAATCTCTGGGTCTGTTCTTCCTCTGCCTTATTCCCAGCCTAAATGCACTCTCTATCTTGAATTCTTCCTTATTCAGCTCCTGCTTCCAAAAGTCAGAAAATTCTTTTGTCAAGTAATCCACCAAGTTGTCTCCTTCCTTTTCCGGCACAAGTCTGATCCTTAAATTTTTCTCCTTGCGTTGCATATCTTGCATAGAGAGTGCCAGCTCATACTCATCTAATTTCCTGTACACCGGTGGAAATTTTTCCTCGGCAGCAGTTGCAATTTCCTTAGCTTCCTCAGCTATCTTTCGTGTTGTGGATGAATCTTCCAGTAATTTCCCAATTGCTTCTGCATTGGAGTTCACTTTGTTCCCGAGGTCAGTTATACTTTTAGTATTTAAATCAATTTTCCCAGAGATTTCCTCAATTTTCTTATTTGTTTCAGCGCCTTGCTTCTTTAGTTCCTCCAAAGAGTCATTTATTTTCCCCAATGCCTTTGCAAATGCTTCTTCTGAAGACATTATTTTCACTTTTGCCTTTGTGACAGCTGCAGTTCCGGAAGCCCCTGATATAGAGGCCCTTCTTTGCATAGAAAGATCGACTTTGTATTGTCTACCAGATCTCAAAGTTGTTTCTTGTGAGTCCTCTTTCTGTTTACCATCTGCCATAACAAAGTCTTTCACTCAAGGTCATTCCCACACTCTTAAGCTGTCAGAAAAAAAAAATTCTCAGGTTTTAAGCTCCACTTGTTGCTGAAACTATTCACAAGTCCTCTAGAGGGCGTAAAATCAGTTCTTTAACTTCAAATTGTTCCCACACTTTCCAAAAAACAAAAGCCCTCCTAGTCCCTTTCTTTGTAAAAGATCCAAATCAATAGTAACCTGCAGATAACTTACTGTGCAACAAAATAAGATGTTTCAAGTTGAGAGTAGCCAAAGTCGATATTACAGTTACTTTTTAACCTTATTGTAGCGACAGTCCTTAGCCGGTTCCTTTTCTCCGGCAGTCCGACCCCCAGGTAAAGGAGCAGCGGTAAACAGTTCAATTTATTTTAAAACAGGCAGGAGATCACTTTAAAGTCTTCTTCCCCCCCCCCTCCTGCCTTCGGGGGAGGGAGTTCTTTGCTTGGTGATGGATTTCTTAGTTCGTAAAACTCTCCTGTCAAAAGGTTACAGCTTAAATGCCTTTCGCTTTAATCTTGCTACAGAACGGAAAGCAGACTTCCTTTTTGATGCTTGTCCGTCTCGGTGCCCAATTTCTTTAATTTTAACGTCCAATTATGTTTTAAAGCTCAATCCTACTCACGGAAAGTTGCTCTTTTTAGTCCAAATTCACCGGAAGAAGTCAGCGCTCTCCGCTAATGGCGACGCGGCTTCGCTTCGCAGGCTGGGTGAAAGCGACTCTCAGCACCGCTCCATACACCCTCCGCTGATCCGTAGCCTTTAAAAAGGCTATTTCACAACGTCGGGGGGGCGCAAAGGTGCCCGCCGAGTCTCCAGTTCACAGGCTACGCGCCTGTGATTTTTGGGGGTCCTCGCTCCGCCGTGGCTGCAGGACCCGAACCCACGAAGCAGATCTCTCCCGGAGCTCCGGGAGAAATCCGCCATTAAGCGCTGGCGCTAACCGGAAGTCTCTATTTCCAGGGGCTTTGGTAGGGAAAATGAAAGAGATTCACTTCCCTCTATAATTCATATTTGGGCAATACCTTTATTAGAACGTGAACATGGTTTGTGGTATACAGGATAGTTGAATAGTGCTTTTCTTTCCTGGCAAAATTCTATTGCGTCTCATGGAATGATAGGTCATGTCAATAATACATGAGATGCAAGTACTATTTTTTTTCTTTAGTAGTAATGTTGGCTTTAATTTTTTTATAATACACCATCAACCCTCATTATATGCAATATGACATTCTTAAATTTCATTTATTCAATTCCCCCTATCATAGCAAATGTGAAAAAGTTCAGTTCAATATAAATGTCTTTCATACTAGGCTCTCCTTCTTAATGTTCCATATGTAGGTCTACATTCTTGGTGGAAGGGGTGAAAGAGTGTGTGTGTGTGTGTGTGTGTGTGTGTGTGTGTAGCGGGGACCAAATCTGTTTTTATTTTAAAAGTCAGGCCTCATAATGGCAAATCTACTCATTTGTTCTGCTGCAGAATGATTTGGGCATGTGCTTTTTAATATTCTTATTCTTGAGTTGTATTGCCTGTAAATAAATCATGATCACCAACAAACTTATTTCTTTAAGAGCTAAGATTTCTGACAATCCCTTTATTCTGAAATATAAATTATTCATTGCAAGCAGCCACAGTTGGTATTGATCAGAAATGTTTTGCGACTTGTTAATCCATAAAATACCTCATGAATGTTGCTTATATGTGGAGTGGGTTATCCTTTTATTTTCTCCCATCCTTTCTGCTTATATCATTCTTAAGTCATTCATTAATAATGTCACATTTATTAACTGGGTTGCATAACTTTTTCCCTTTTAAGATGATGTTATAATGAACTGGTTCAGTGATGCGTAATATCTTGTCAACAGAATGCTTGTTAAGATTCTGTTGATAAAATGTCACAATTTTAAAGCCTCCTATTTATTTATTTATTTATTTATTTATTAAATTTATCCACTGCCCTTCATCCGAGGATCACAGGGTGATTTGCAGTATAGAAACACTGGAATATAAGGCATACATTTATCCTGCTAAGTCACATAGCACATTTTAAATGCCTGTGGTCTGATAGAATTAATATTTAGATGATGTAGACTGACTTTTTTGTTTTTGTTTTTTTTTAATGTAGTTTCCCTCAGCTAGGGTGACCTCCACACATACACATACACATACAAAAGTAAGCTGTCTAGCTCATTTGGAACTGAAATGCTACAGAAAATACATGGATAACAATAACACTTTCACAAAACAATCCCTTGGCAATTTGTCTACTTTAAAATACTGGAATAACTGATGGAGGAGTGGCTGTGAAGGATGAGTACAGCTATGGGTGGGTTATCTGGAGATTCTTGATAACATTCATGACTAACTTGGGCTAGAGCATGGGCATTGTTTTAATATATTGGAGGAATATAATTACACTTTCTTTGGAATCCTTAACAATGTGACTTGTGCTTTTGCAGTTATCTAAAATGATTTATTGTGTTTATTAATCCCTTTTTACACAAGAAGTGTCTTAAAGAGATTTACAAAAATTGTAATAATACAAAATAGTACAAATATTAAAACCAAGTAAACAAAAAGCGAAGAACACATCCATGTATGTAAAAGGCAAGTACCACTGTCAACATGGGAAATATGAGCAGCAGCCTTTGTAACTAAGAAAGGGGATGTCCTTCCACTCCCCCTTTTTAGTTGCTCTGCAGAGCTATTCCTGTGTAGAGAGCCCATTGATTTCAGTGGGTAGAGGATAATGTTGCAAAGCTACAGAATGTCCTAAGCATACTTAGATTGCAATGAATGGGATTTTCTCCTGAGTAGGTAAAGGTAAAGGGACCCCTGACCATTAGGTCCAGTTGTGACCGACTCTGGGGTTAAGGTGCTCATCTCGCTTTATTGGCCGAGGGAGCCGGCGTACAGCTTCCGGGTCATGTGGCCAGCATGACTAAGCCGCTTCTGGCAAACCAGAGCAGCACACAGAAACACCGTTTACCTTCCTGCTGGAGCGGTACCTATTTATCTACTTGCACTTTGACGCGCTTTAAAACTGCTAGGTTGGCAGGAGCAGGGACCAAGCAACGGGAGCTCACCCCATCGCGGGATTCGAACCACCGACCTTTTGATCGGCAAGTCCCAGGCTCTGTGGTTTAACCCACAGCGCCACCCGCATCCCTTTTCTCCTGAGTACTTATGATTAACTCTGAGATGAAATCTAGCTTTTTTAGCTGGTGAGGATCCTAACAGTCCTCCCTTTTCAGTATGTGAGAATGATGAGTTACTTACAGGCTTCTCTATAACCTGCAGGAGGAGCCTGATGGCTGTATGAATAACAGAGGAAAGAAAAAGGAGTGTGGCTTCTCCTGGTAGTAAGTTTACAAAAATATGAAGTGGTGGTTGGAGTGTAGGACTAGAACCTGGGAAGACCAGGGTTCCAGTCCCCACTCAGCAATGAAGCTCACTGCATGCCTTTGGGCCAGTCACTGCCTTTCAGCCTAACCCACCTCACAGGGTAGTTGTGGAGATTAAAAGAGGAATGGGAGAACCATGTACGCAGCCCTGAGCTCCTTGGAGAAAAGGGGGGCAGAATGCAATAAATAAAATAAATTATAAATCAAAGATGAGAGAGTGCAGAGTGACTCAGAAACATCAGAATTTTTTAAATACAGATACAGATACAAGGTAAATCTTGGGGCCTCTAATACTTAACATTTGTACAGTATATCACTTTCTGAAACAGTTCAGATGATCTAATTGTAATCCTTTCAATAATTCTGTATGGTAAGTTAGCATTAGATCCTTATTATTCCACATACTGGAGACGTGGAGGGGAATTGAGGTAGTTTGCCTAAGGTCATCCAGCTAAGCTCACGGCAGAAGCAAGATTCAAACCCGGACATCAATATTCATAGTTCAGTCTCTTGGCCACAATGCTACATTATTAAAAAGCAACCCCAACAAATGCCTTTAAACTACACTGTTCTTTTTAAAAAATGTGTATCATAAATTATGAATCAATGTAAGCAAAATCATACTAGAGCATTACAATGTAGATAAAACGTATGCATTATCACATACTGTTTTGTTTCAAAACAAAATAGAATTTGACAATTATTGTTTTCTCCTCTGATGAAGTACATAAGTTTCACTAACATTATTATATTCCTAATAATTTCAAACCATTCTACAATTAATGGTGTTTAACTTTGCTTCCACACTTTAGCAATAGTTACCTTTACTGCTCATTTTTTAGACTTTATGTTTTTTGTTTGAATGGCATGCTCTCAGTGACTGTGGTTAACGCTTAAAGTGTCATTCCTAATGATATCATCAATATATTTTTATTTCAGAACTGTAGCATTGATCACACGTGTTTGCATCTATACAACTCCCAAGCACCCTCAAGTAAAGAATGGTGCCTTTTAACACATCTACTGTTCTTTAGTCTTTTATTTTATTTCATCCTTCCTTGTATGCAGCAGCAGTGTGTAAGACAAGTAGTTACAGTAGCACAGAAGAGAGGATTAAGTGATTACTTGGCATTTGAAAATTGCATGTCTGTTTAAGGGCTCTTACAAGTATTTAGAAGAATGTATTCTCACTGTGGTATACTTGGCTTCCTGACAAATTTCCTCCCTAAGCTGAGCACAGCATCAGCATCCTACCAGAATAAAACAAACAGGCACCAGCATACTTCTAAATGACACACCCTATTGGATAAGAGTACACACACTGTTGGCTTGAAACTAATTACAGAAATTGATCTGCTGTGGGTTCTTGGTGTTGTTCTTTTTAAGAGAGCATAATATGTATATGTAACACAGTTAATTCATATGACTTATTTGGGGAAACTAGTCCAGATTTTTTTTTTAAGTTCACAAATATAAGCACCATCAATAATCTATATTATTTAACTTATTTAATTAATTAATTAATTATGCTTTTAGCATATTAAAGGGCTATACTTGTTATCAGGATCATTGCACTGTTGCCTTTTTGAGATAATAAAATTGATAAAAAACAGGTACCACACATGGTTGGTTGGAAAGCCTAGATTTTCCAGAGCACCTCTACTCTTAATTCCTAGCTCCACTAATTAAACTGGAATTTGGCCCCTAACAATAAATTTAATATTACTTTTATTTGAATTGACACAGGAGTACAGCCCCATCCAAAATGTAGGGTGGATGTTTCAAGTACTATGCTGTACTGTGTAAGCAACCAATTCTTAATTTTTAGAATGCACATATTCTAAATTATCTGTAGAGAAGGGGTGAGGAATCTGATGCTCTCCAAATGCTATTGTGACTCCATCATCCCTAACCATTGGGCTTGTTGGCTGGGGCTGATGGGAGTAACAACCTCTGGAGGGCTAAGTACCCATCCCTCAGTAGAAGCTGAGAGTTTATCTGTTCCTTACAGAATGCATGCACCCATGGTTATTTTTCTTCACAGCATACCTTTTTAAAATATAATCAAATTAACGAGTTAAAAATGAAAATTGTGCATAGATATCACAGGTGTATGTATATGTATTTATATTTAAAGTTAAGCCAGTATGTTTAAGTTACCTATGGATCTATGGTTAATCAAGAACAATTAGCAGTGTTTTTTCCAATAACTTCAATCTATCATAGCCTACAAAACAGACTGATAACAATGCAGTAACTAAAGGTCTAATCAAACTTCAGTATGTTGAAAAAATTATCATTTCATTTTAATTATGTATTCCAGTTAATCATTATATCAATTTAGATCACTAAATCTTCTTCAATCTTTCTGATCATCATTGTTTTCTTTTTCTCCAAAACATTAATTTATCCATTTTCCAGTTTAATTAAATCAGCCTATCAGTTCATCAACATTGCTAATATCCCCACCCTAATTCAATCATTAACCTAAAAATATTCGTATTCTTGCAGAGTTATGGATTCAGCTGAATGGGAATATAATATAGTAGTTCATTAAGCTAATTCATCCTAATTTTCAATTAGTCTCTTCCATTTTATCAGAAACACTACCAGCTCAGAGAACTCTATTCCTGTAACATAAAAAATAATAAAAATAATATCAAATCCTGAATTTTCCATTCAATTAAATCAATGTGCAGAACAATTCTGTGCATGTGTATTCAGAAGTCCCAAGAACTCTCAGGTAAATGTGCTTGGGATTGTACTCCTAGACTTCCTTTGGCAGTTTAGCTGCTGCTAATCCTTGGAGCTCACTCATCTTTTCTTCTTTGCACTCTTGCTTTGAAAATGTACTGTAGACCACAGTGGTTTTCAAATGCTACTTTTCACATGGAAAAGGTTACTATTGCTGTCACCTCTCTGTCTGCATAGATGCAAACATTTATTTTAAGAAGAAATAATCCATGTGGCTGGCATAGGAAAGGTAGGATCGAGTAGCAATTGGATGCTGGGATTTAGCTTGAAATGTTAACTTTGAAATAAAGCTTCTGAAATTCAAGCCAAGAAGGATGTTAATGAAAATAAATAGACCTCCAGACCCATCACCAAAAATATACAGACTTGCAACTTCTGTGGGGATTTGGTTCTGGAGATTGCATATCAAGCTGAAATTGTGTATAGCCAGAACAACCCCAGAACTGACTCCTGCGACCATCCCTATCTTTCTGGATCTGGCATACCAAGCAGGTGCCCGCCCCCTTCCTAGCAAGGTAGAGAGCTTTTAAGCTCTCCGCCTTACCTCTGGGAGGCTATCATACCAGCTCTGAAAGCCTCCCAGACCTTGGTAAGTGAGGCGGAGAGCTTAAAAGCTCTTTCCACAGTGGGAAAACCTAGCATGGAGTGAACTTTTAAGGGAAGGTTTTGTGTGGCTCTGGAGGAGACTACAGGAGGAGACTTGCCAATAGATTGGCCCAGTTCACAGGATTTGTTTTGCCTGCTCTGCATTGGCATGGAGATGAATCATCTAGTGATAGAAGCATGGTAAATAGAATAATTTGGTCACATTTTTTGGTAGGTAGGTGTGTGAATTCACTAGGCAGGGTTAAGCTTAGGTGATCGCTCTTAGTCCCCCTGAGGAGCTTAGTCCCAAAACTTGCCTTCAAGGCTGTGAGACATGTTGACAAGGTAAGGATCAACTTAGAGGCTAACCTGTACAGTGGTACCTTGGGTTAAGTACTTAATTCGTTCCGGAGGTCTGTTCTTAACCTGAAACTGTTCTTAACCTGAAGCACCACTTTGGCTAATGGGGCCTCCTGCTGCTGCCGCGTCGCCACCGTGCGATTTCTGTTCTCATCCTGAAGCAAAGTTCTTAACCCGAGGTACTATTTCTGAGTTAGCGGAGTCTGTAACCTGAAGCGTCTGTAACCTGAAGCGTATGTAACCCGAGGTACCACTGTACTACTTGCTTGGAGTTGCAGCAGTCAGATTTCTGGACATATTATCACCTATACATATTCATTTTTAGAGAATCATTAAATGATCTCATTCAACACACTTTATTTGTGTTTTATTTCTCTGTCATGGTCACAAACAAAAATCTGACTTGAGCTAGATCCGATAATCTAAATCCTGCTGTAAATGACTGCTGCATAGCTGCTTGAATTGTATGATAGGCTAAGCTATTATTTATATAAAAGTATCTAACTTTTAGTCTAAAATAAATTATACTACTCTAGCTTGGCAGGTTGCTTGTTAAGAGCAAAACCGTACATGGTTAATCTAATTAATCCTGTCATTAGCCTTTCTGCAATTATGGGGGGCAAAGTAAACTCTCTGATTGTGATTGACATCTGTTTGGTTTGGCTTTAAGTTTAGCAACCTTAAGTCTGTATCATAAAATGTAAGCCTTAATGAAATCTTTTTTTAATTATATTTTTTTTAATTGGAACATCTTTCTGTCTTTTCAATTTGTATTTTTATGTGAATATGAAATTTATCTAAACATAAGAAAAGTGTCAAGCTCATGCAAAAGTTGAGAGGATAGGCTGTGTTCATACTACAAAATTCTGGGTTTCTGTTTCAGGAGATTCCTGTCACCTTTCTAGTGTGAAAAGTCAACCACCATCCTTCTCATAACATCACAGCTTTTGATTAATAATGCATGCAGAGTTCACTGGGTGAGTAAATACTCTATATGCATATATGGTGTTTGCACTTGTTTTATGCAGTATCGTTTCTGAATGATTGAGCCTGAAGTATAATATGCCAAATATTTCTGGAACCAGTGATGGGACTCAAAGGAGAATGAGTTTTCAGAGTGCAAACAGCGGGTGCAATCCACTGTTAAGGCCCATTGATTTCTGTAGAATTAAAATAAGTGTTCAACTCTCTTCCAGTTGGACTTCTTAGAGTTGAATGTGCTTAACTTTGGTTAGACTATGGAGTTTTGCCCACTGCACAGCCTGCTATCCATCAAGCCAGAAGTCCTCCTTCCAGCCATTGTGAGGCAGCCATCAAGGGCTCAATAGGCAACCAGTGGCAGGTAGCAAAAATGGGAGGGTTATCAAGCCCCTTGTGGATAATGTTGTGCAGGCCTGGTATACCTTAAATGAATTTGTGGTTCCAGTGCATGAATGGGGGGTAAGCAGTACATTTCCAAGGCCGAGCCTGGAGCTGTAAGTGGTTCAGGAAGCTTTTTGTCTGCTGCTACTATCATTTTCCAATGTCAAATCAATTTCAATAACCAAGTTTTATGCAAAACTTAAAATAATCCATTTCTAAGCCTGTGTTGGCTTTGTATGCCAATGAAAGCAGAACATTGGCATATGTGCTCAAAATAATCTCAATTTGAAGCATGAAAAAGAATGAAAACTGGAAACTTTTGTATTTTTATCCTGTTAATGTGAATTTCAGTGACATCACTAAAGTCTTTCAGTCTTTCTGGTAACCTACTTCTCCAAAGAAGAGCGGTGAAGTCTGATACAACCAGGTTAATTTGCTGGACACATCTGAAAGTGGGCAGAGAAGCATTGTTTAATAGGAACTAGGGTAGACAGAAGGTATGACAGGAAAGAGAATGAATCAAGTACCAAATGACTGATCTGAGCCCTCCAACACATTTTTTTAGAATGATGGGAAAAGGCAGCAAAAGCAGATGCAGCCTGTTGCATATTTTATCCAAAAGATAATCCACTATACAGTTCATCGTAACAATTATCTGTATTTGGAACCAAGAAAGAAGATTCCAGCTAAACATTAGGAATAACTTTCTAACAGGAAGTGCTGTTCAATAGTGGAATGGACTACCTCAGAAAGGACTACTTTCATTAGATGTCTTAAAACAGAGGTTGAATGACCATCTGTCAGGGATTCTTTAGTTGTCATTTCTGAATTGTGGGGGATTGGATCAGATTATCTTTTGGGTCCCTTTCAATGTCACCTTTCACACTAGTATTGTTTAAACAAAGAAAATCCCTGGACTCACTGAAATATATTTATTGGTCACAAGGAAAACTGAGAACCTGGAGAGAACCATAGATTAATAGATAGTGGTTGAAGGCAAGAAGTAATATTTGGAACAATCATCTGGATTAATCAATCTGAAAGTGTCTCTTTCTGCAGAAAGATTTACCAGTTTAGCTCAATAAGATACTTATTTTCTGGCTAGCCTCAAAGGGGGGATGCAAGCTTTCTTAGGATGAATTAAATAACGGTTGGAAGCACTGTCACACAGGCCCATCTTGAAATTGTGGGCAGGTTTGTAATCTGATATTGATTGCCGATCGCACTTCATTGAAGTGTATCTATCTCAAAAAGTCTGTCTGGTGTAGTGGTTAGCTATGAAACTCACTGGGTGAGATCTTGAGCCAGTCATTGTCTCTTAACACTAGCCTACTTCACAGGGTTGTTGTGAGGAAAAGATGGGAAGGGAAGAACCATGTACACCACCTTGATTCCTCTTGGAAGAAAGGTGGGGTAAAAATATAATTATAAATAATACATAAATAAATAAGCTCAATTGCCTGACTGCCTATTCAACTTGAAGTTCATGTCTTACTCGTTAAGCGATGGAACCCAACTTTGAAAGGTTCACATCAGTAACACTGCAGTGAGCAATGATGAAAGATAATGGAGTAAAGAAATTCTTTTCCATATACTGTGATGGGAGAAAAGAGGAGTAAAATGTCACCACTTGAAAGTGGAGAATAAAAGCTTCATGTCGTATAAACCTTACAGATATATCTCCTTCTCCGTAGAAGAGTATCAGTGGAGACATAAAGATAAAAAGTTTTGAAAGATCTTGTCATCCTTGCTCTTAGGTTGTCAAATGTAACTTTCAAAGGCAGGCTGCCAAGCCATGTGCCATAGGTTGTTCAGGGGAGGGTGGGGGGCGTGATCATACACAGATAGCCACAATCCAAAGGCTCTTATAAAGCAGATATTTCTCTTGAAATAGTGGGCATGTTGTTTCAGCAGATCCTTTTGCTGAACTGGAAGCTTAATAAATAGATTGTGGTCTAGTAAGGAGACCTGCTCATTTAAAGACCGTGTGTGTGTGTATGTGTTTATTACTCCTCTGTTTCCTGACCTACAATGTATTAGTGATCCCACAGAAGGGCAATTTTGCTCAAATGTTGGAACCCTAAACTTTATTGTGAAGACTAAACTCTGCTGCCAATTCTTTTCTTGATTGCTTTGCATTTTCTTCTGGTGGGGGCATGGGATACTTCCTGTTATATGCCCTCTACGTCCACAGTTTAGGAAGTTATGCAAATCAAAAGTGTGTGTCTGTAGAAGAAATCATACAGTTCCTATTACTATTCTGAGTATACCAGTCCCATATACCTATTTGCTGACTCAGACATAGTGCGATAAGCTGGAAGTTGAGTAATGAAGCTAGAAGAACTTTCTTCAGCATTTATCCAACTTCCATAGTCTACATTCCATATATTCAAAGAACACATACAAATGTTAGGACATCACACAATTTAGGGGCAGAGGCTAGAGATAAGCATGCTTTCCTGCTGACTTAATTCCACAGAGTGTCTGGGATGTCTGTTCATTTATGTTTCTAGGTCAGAAAGTTTGCAAGTGAGTAAAATTTTAAATTAGACCCAGTTTCATATAATATTTAAGAAAGTTTAAAGGGACTAGCTCCACAGGTTCTCAAATGTTTTGTATGAGAAGGCATTCCCATATTGCCTCAAAATCAATTTCATGTGAAATTTTGTTAGCGACTCCAGAGATGCAGTTTTGTACTCTCAAATTACATTAACCTCAGTGTCAGTTCTTGCAGTGAATTTTAGGTACATTGTTAGGAACAACAGAAGAAACTCAGTGGTATGGACATCACTTTCCAACAAAATAATAATATGTCTTGATATTTGCTTGCCTGATTCCAGTGCTATTGGATGAGGATAAAAGGAGTCTAGATGTAGTAGGATGGGGATCATTTAGTTCAGTGGTCAACTTGTGTCCTGCCCCATGTTGCTGGACTACAACTTCCATCTCTGCCCATGATAGTTAGGGTTGATGGGAGTTGGGGTCCAACAACATTTGTAGGGCCATAGGTCCCCTAATTTAGTTGATCCAAGAAGTAGGAGATAAATCTCTAAAAATAGTTCAGGGGACTAGAGTGAACTTGGATGGCTTCAAAAAAGGAATAGACAAATTCATGGGGGATAAGGCTTTCCATGGCTACTAGCCATGATGGCTATGCTCTACTTCCACTGATGGAGGCAAGATGCCTCTGGCTACCAGTTCCTCGCAATCACAGGATAGGGTGAGTATTGTTGTGCACAGGTTCTGTTTGAAGACTTCCTACGGGAATCTGGTTAGCTGCTGTGAGAACAGGATGCTGGACTAGATGGGCCTTTTGCCTGATGCAGCAGCTCTTCATGTATTCTTATGACTTGGGAAAGATGAGGGAAAGGTGTTTGTTTATCACATCTTTGATCTAGTTCAGACGTGTTACATGTGGGCCTGGGTCTCTGCTATATATAGCATGTGAGCTATGAACCAGGTAGTTACAGACCAATAGTGTTCAAATCTTGTCTGTTGTGCCATGTATGTAAAAAGCTGCATGTTATGGAGCATTTTTCAATTATTTTGATTTTCTGGAAACCATTGAATTGGAAAATGTCCCTAGGCAAATTAGGCTACTTGGCACAGGGTAATTTGCACCAGAGCATTTTTTAGTATGTACCAGAAAATTTCCTGCTGCCCTAGAGAGTGATCTAATTTAGTGTACTGATTTTACTTGTATTTAGTAAACAAAGCTGAAAACTTTGAAATTGCCAGGCTTGCCTAATTTTAATTTGCTATTGGCATCTATTCAATATTTATTTGGAATTGGCATCCAGTCATTGTTACTAATGAACTTAAGAAATATATTTTTTCCTCACTGGCAAAATCACTGTAATTGTCCTAGAATGTATCAGGACTTCAGCTGTCTAGATGAGAGTCAAGGTATGCTTCTACGATATTACCAAATGCCATGTGATACAGGACCTTGTTTGATTGAAAAAGACCATTTACAGTATAATCAGGAGCAGTGGTGATTGTAGCTTAGTGTGGCTGTGGGGGACCCCAGGGGTGGGGATTTTCACCCATGCGATCACCAGTGGCATCTTCAGCCTCAGTCAGTTGTAGGGTCTTCTGGGGTTTTCTGCCCAAATTTGAAATTTAAAACTGCCAATCACAGCCAAAGTAGGGAGCACAAGTGTTGAGACGGACCTGACGAAGACTGTCTCCACTCAGAACTGCCTCCATGCCTTATATTCCTGTTGCATTGGGAGTGGGCAGCACAGTCTGCAACGGTCATCCCATCTGCCCACCCTGTATATATTGGTGGGAAAGGCATTGGGTTGGTCTAAACTGGAACAAAGGGGTCCTGGTAAAGGGGTCCATGGCGAAAGACCCAGATGGGGACTAATGGACCAGAAAACTTCCTCAAGTGGTGGGTTTGCCCCATTTTATCTGCATGGGGGGGATCCTTTAACCCAGAATTGACCCTAAGGGAACAATCAGCCAGCATTCAGGCTAGGCTGATTTGGGATACAAACCCAACACCTATGCCAAAGCCAACTTACGTCTGTAATCAATAAAAGTTGTAGCCATTGCAAACCAAAACTGTTGCCCTGTCATTATTGGAATGTACATGCCATCAGCTCCCAGGGAACCTGGGTTCATTGCACCTGGGCCCACAATATTAATATACTAGAAAGACACTTTGCATCATGATAGTGAGAGCTATTGTGGATGGATGAATGTGAACTCTTGTAAAAGTCAGGGAGGCAGCAGTTGCAATTGACAAGAACAAAATGGCCCCAAATATTATGTGCTTCTGGCCAAACATTTTACCTACATTCACTCATAACACTGAAGTGCTGGCTAGATGACATTGGAGAGGTCTTGGCAAAACTATGAAGTCCACTTTCATCATACAAGACTGCTAGGTAACATGTTAAGACTTCGTGTATTCTATTAATGCATTTTCACCAGAGCTACTGTTATCAGCAGGATCCAAAATTGCTGTAGTGTAAATATATTTGTGGCAGAAACTCAAGCTTGGCAGCTAGGTGTAATTTGCATATTACCTTTTCTCCAGGTGATCCTGTGCCTGGATACAAATTGAGCCAGAAGGTAAGCATATAGTGTTCATCCACAGGTATGTGGATTTAAAAGCTAGGTGCAGAAGCAGGGCTGAATGGATGTTTGCACTTACAAAGTTCAAAGGGGCCAATTTATTCCAAAAGTGTTGGTATTTGTTAACCACAAATCTGTTTAAAATGCAAGTCTTGTCACAGAGGATTCGTTCATCCTAATGAAACTTGACTCTTGCTCCATTTCTTTGTGGAGGACTGATTTCTAGGACAGTCAATTCATTCCCAGTGAAGCTTCAGTCCAGTCAGACTAAATTTTCACTCAACTGTAAGTGGGTTCTTTTGCTAATCCCTCTTGGAATGCAGTAATTGCCTTACTATTTAGGTAGTAGGTACGATATCCCAAGAGGGTTATTATCTTTTCCTGAGCTGTCGCTGAGCCATTGAAACTATAGCTGCTCAGTGAAGGAAAGGCTAAAGAGAAGTCTCTAGTTCCCAGTCCCTCTATAGCTGCTCCTAGCAGGGAGCAAAAAGAAATTGGTTGAGCCTTGCAGCACGTGCTCCCCATTGGGAATGGAGAGAACTTCAAAGCTCTTCTCTCCTGTGGTCCTGAAATTCTCAGCATGCATGAGCTGAAAGGAAATGAGTGGAGAGTCATGTAGACTGTATTCTCACATCACTAACATCTATAGATGTTACTTTACAAGATGCAGGGATATGAATCCCCTTCAAGACTACTTTCTTGATTCTGTAGGCGACAGAAGTAAGACTGTACTATGGCTTTGGAGGCACATAGGGGGGCACTTTGTCCGACAGAAGAGCTTCCACTGACTCACTGAGATTTTTTGCTACCTTTATCAGAGTTACTTTTGTTTAAAATTCACACAGAAACATATCTGAGCATATTTGTCTAGTATTTCTGTTGTTAGCTGCCAAATTTGTTGTAGCAAGGTTCTGGAAAGGTGATATTTTACCCACGTATGTGTTGTGAATTGATAAGGTGTGGGAACTTATGGTCATAAAGAAACTAGAAGTTGTCAAAAGACAAAGCAAGCCAGAAAATGTTTTTGTCAGTGTGGGAACCTTTCTGAACCTTCTCTGAAAATAATTCAAAAATACTGGGTAAATTGACTAAATGCAAAACAATGTATGGACTGCTTAGAGAGTGTTCAGAGACATTCAAATGTAGCAAATGGGAAAGCTAGTTAGGTGGAGGAGAAATATAATGATGTCGTTCACATTGAGAGGTTTTTTTTATATTATTAATGTGGAGTAAAGAGAATGTCATCCAAGCTGATCAGGATTCCACTTCTGTTTAACCATGGCTACTTAGGAAGGTCTGCATTGATGTTCCAGAACCAGAATTCATTCTGTGATATTGCAGTCAGGTAAACTGGCCCAGATGGCTATGTGAGCAGCCTCTGAATGTGATGATTAGTACATCACAATTTGGGGAAGCTGTAAGGCAACTTTTTAGAACATTGGCAGCTTGGCCATTGTGAGGAGCGGAATGCTCTCTGTACCACAGAAGGGTTTGAAAGGGCAGAGCAACTGAGGTGAGCAAGGTTCAGGGAGGCTCTGAGGATGAATGTGGATTGCCCAGGACTGGTCTTGCTGCCCAAGGTGGAACAGCAGATGGTGACCTCCCCCAGTCAAGACACATCGTACCCAAGCCTGGCCAAGTTATTTTGGCATCCGAGGCCAAAAATCTCTGAAGCGCTTCACAGTAAAAATGCAGTAATAATAAATAATTTAACAATTTGCTGCCCTTCTGTGATGCCAGAAATCAGCTCTCTGAGGGGACTCCTTCTTTCTGTCGAATGGTGAGGCCAGCCCTGATTGCTCCTGTAAAATTTTGCAGCTCTTATTGAAGTGCTTTTGTTTCCTTCAAAGCCCTAGTTTAAACCTGATGCATTCAATGTACCCAGGTAACTCTGCACATATCCAGGCTTGCCTTAGCTGCCCGAGTTTCATAGCCTGTAGTTGAGGGCTTGGCTTCACTAAGATACTGGGTGTATACAACACAAATATGTTATTTTTGATTCCCTGGCATTATGTCTTCTGGCAGGCCAAGTTTTGGAGGTTTGTAGAGGTTTTTTTGGTGGCATGGAAGAATATGTAATCATGGGAGCCTCAAATGCAGTCACAAGTGTGATGCAATTTGGGCATAGATTTTCCACGACCTCTGCTTCTAGTGAGAACGATGCCCCATCTCTTTATTTTAAAGTTGCTGTTCTCTTTCCTTGTAGCATCAATGGGTGCAATCCAGCATAGCAAGATGACCTAACTGAGACCATAGGCAGGTGCCATTTCATTACCTTTCTAGACATGACAAAAGGCTATTATCAAGTAAAAATGTATCCTGGGGACCAGGAAAAGACTGTCTTTAGAAGTCCCCTAGGATTATATGAATTTAAGGTGATGGCCTTTGGACTAAAAAATGCGCCAGCGACCTTTCAAAGGCTAGTGGATGGGATCCTGCATGGGGTTGACCATTAAGGCTAGTAAATGTCAGATTGGGGACTCAGAAATCAAGTACCTTGGACATATGGTGGGTGGAGGAATAATAAAAGCCTTCAGAAACCACGGTAGAAGCAATGACGAACTGGCCTACCCCTACGTCAAAAAAGAAAGTGAGAGCCTTCCTAGGTTTGGCAGGGTATTATCGAAAATTTATCCCTAAGTTCAGTGAACTAGCTGCACCACTGACCAACCTGACTCGCAAGAAAGAACCGGAGAGTGTTGAGGGGACATCAGCGTGCCAGCAGTCATTTGATGCGCTAAAGAATTCCTTGATTACCGGACCAGTCCTCATCGCACCGAACCATGACCTAGAGTTCACCATCTTTACAGATGCATCGAATGCCGGGGTCAGAGCCATGTTGTGTCAACCAGGAGAGGAAGACAACCTGCATCCGATCACATATGTCAGCAAGAACTTGCTACCCAGAGAGAAACACCTTTTCATGATAGAAAAGGTATGTTTTGTTATCGTCTGGTCCCTACAGAAGTTGAAGCCATACATCTGGGGCCGGAAATTTATACTGTGCACTGATCATTCACCCTTGCTTAGGTTAAGGACAATGAGAACCAATAGCAAACTGATGGGGTGGGCCCTGTTGCCGCAGAACTTCAATATCACCATAAGAAGTGTGAAAGGGTCCCTGAACATTGTGGCCAATGCTTTATCAAGAAGACCCGATGATGAAGGTTAACCATGGGCAGTTAATAATTTTTCCTGTAGATAACTGAGTTGCCTAAAATGTACCAAAACCTCTGTATAATTGAATGTTTTGCCAATAGGCAATTGTTGTACTAGAGAGTATGGGAAGTTAAATGTATAACGTAAGTATAAATATGTTTATTTGCTTTAAACGTCTAATGCAGTTTAACTCTGTTCAGTTATCCCTCCTGATCAAATTTCTTTAAGGGGGGAGGGAAGTGGCGTTTGCCCGTTCTTTTGGAAATGTCTGTACAGGGGGAGAGAAATGTTAATAGGTAGACCAAAAGAAAAGCCAGAGGCGGAGCCTATCTGTTTTTAAAAGGCTTAGCCAGAGGTTTAGTTAGTTGGGGAAAAACAGTTGGGGAAAAGCAGTTGGGGGAAAGAGCAGTTGGGAAAACAGTTGGAAGACAGATGGAAATAGAGAGACAGTTAGTGCAGTTGGTTCTTGTGTGAGGGGAGGTAGAAGAGTTAGAGACAGGTTAAAATAAGACTCGGAGGGTAAAGGGTAACAGTGTTTCGAATGCATTTAAAGTTTATTTGTGTTTGCAATAAACGACAATCTTCGTTGTTAACTTGAGAACCCGACTGAGACTAAGTGTTTTACCGGGGAGAACCTGGTTGGCGGCAGCAGATTAGTGGTGTACAGGTCAATAGTCCGTGAGACGACCGGGGGCTCCGTTCGAATGCCACACAAGCATCTTCGCATGTAATGAGGCTTCTCCTTCCTCTCCTCCTGTCTCTCCTCCCATCTGCTCTCCTCCTGCAGTTGCTCACAAATTCTGCCTCATAAAGTTGGGGGATGCTCCAGAGTAGATTTTGCATGGGTGGGTGGGTGGGGGGTATTGTAAGGAGGAGGAGAGGAAAGATAAGTCTTGTTGTGCAAGTAGATTTTCACTATGCAAGCAGGCAGGCAGACATCACTAGATGTCACCAATTGATTTCTTTCTCAATTTTTGTCTGTTCTATAGAGGCAGAGGTGAGACAATGAAAGGTCATTCGCTGGTCATCTTCCTCTTGCCTTTGACCACAGTATTAACAGTATGAATGATTTTTCTCTCTGGTCTCATCTTAGTAATTTTGGAAGTACCTATAATGTATTCAGATCCCTAAAGATTTGCAAGAAGTTTCTGCATATATTGTAGTATAGTTAAGAACCATTTATGAGATAACATTTGATCAAGAATTCATTGTTTTGTTTTAAATAGATTTTTTTCCACTGCCTCAATGACAGATCACTGTTTTTACTCCTGATGCATAGGGAGAGCGTCATTTCAAAGGAGGCTAGATACAAATCATTTATCACTAAATAGGCTTTTGCCAGACAAGTCAATGGATATATTTTACAAGGTCTCTCTGACACTTGTGGAGGATGTAATGGCTCCTCATGCAGTCGATTGTCAAGTCACTCAACAAATAAAACAAAACTATCAGCAATTTTAGTTTAGAAAATGTAGAAACATCTCTTGCTTTTTCTCTTGCTAAATTTATAACTTGGAACCATTTATTTGAAGTGCACTGTTACAAGTGCATTTGATTGTACCTCAAGCACTGCCCGGTGCTTGAGGTGCTTGAGGTGCTTGGGGCGCGGGTGGCGCTGTGGGTAAAAGCCTCAGCGCCTAGGGCTTGCCGATCGAAAGGTCGGCGGTTCGAATCCCCGCGGCGGGGTGCGCTCCCGTTGTTCGGTCCCAGCACCTGCCAACCTAGCAGTTCGAAAGCACGTCAAAGTGCAAGTAGATAAATAGGAACCGCTTACCAGCGGGAAGGTAAACGGCGATTCCGTGTGCGGCTCTGGCTCGCCAGAGCAGTGATGTCACGCTGGCCACGTGACCCGGAAGTGTCTCCGGACAGCGCTGGCCCCCGGCCTCTTGAGTGAGATGGGCGCACAACCCTAGAGTCTGTCAAGACTGGCCCGTATGGGCAGGGGTACCTTTACCTTTACCTTTACAAGCACTGCACTTCTAAGGGAACTAGGAATGTTGGAGAATTCCACCAGAAAAGGAAGTGAAAATTGCTGCTATTTGCATTCTTCTCCCAAGTCTGGAACAGGTAGCAATCCATTTAATATGACTGGTATTCAATCACAACATTCTTGGTTTTAGGGTTTTATTTACAGCTTACAACCAATTCCAAATTAATGGTGTGTTTTTGTTGTTTTAACATTGTTTTGATATTTCATTAAAATGAATGATGTGGAAATAATTACATCATTGCAACATAAGCTTTCATGGACTACAGTCCACTTCCAATCCAAGTAACTTTATTGTACTAGCCATTGGCCATGGCAAACCTGAGTCAAGAATAAATACAGCAAAAGGTGTGCCGTGCCACACATAATGGTCTCTATTTAGATCTCTGCATCTCTCTTACAGTTCACTGCTATATTGTCCAGGGTCTTCTTTCTGATCTTTTTGGCCACCAGATCAAAAAGGGTGACATTATGGGTCCCTGAAGCGTTTACATCGCTAAGAAGAAGAGGAGGAGAAGGAAGAGGAGGGTCCTATGGTGTAGTGTGGTGTAGTGGTTAAGAGCAGTAGACACATAACCTGGTGAACCAGGTTCACGTCCCCGCTCCGCCACATGCTGCTGCTGGGTGACATTGGGCTAGTCACACTTTTCTGAAGTCTCTCAGCCTCACTCACTTCACAGAGTGTTTGTTGTAGGGGAGGAAGGGAAAGGAGAGCCACTTTGAGACTCCTTAGGGTAACGATAAAGCGGGATATTAAATCCAAACTTTTCTTCTTCTTCCTGTGACCATTTCTGGCTGGAAGAGCCAGGAGCTTTTGATTCAGCTACTGGCAGGCTGCAGTAGCTGGCTGGTCAGCTATCAGGACTATACAAATCTGATTGTCATCTAGTCCAACTCCCTGCAATGCAGGAATCTTGCTCACAACCGTCCCTGGGTAGGCTTGAACCACCTACTTTCTGGAT
Source organism: Podarcis raffonei (assembly GCF_027172205.1). NCBI lineage: Eukaryota > Metazoa > Chordata > Lepidosauria > Squamata > Lacertidae > Podarcis > Podarcis raffonei. Next base: position 29,730,284 of record NC_070606.1, read on the forward strand.
AAGAGCCAGATACACTGACCCCTTGTGCCACAAGAGATTGAGTCTTGAAGGTTGGCAGAGAGGTATGGAGAACCACATTTTACTCCTGAGCCACAGGCTCTTCATCCCTAGTATAAGCTTTTTGCTTTGGCCCAGTGAGGCAGCTTTTATGTTCTAAAAAAGCAGGCTGACTGCTTGACTTCACCACTCTAGGTTCAACACTTATCTCTAGTCCTGTGAAATAACTTTCTGAGGTCAGATTACTGTAATCTCAATACACCAACCCGTTTTTTTCCTCCACAGGGAGCATGTAGCATGCAGGCTGAATTGTTGTAAAGCTGTTTTTCCCCTCCTAACTTAATCCTTTTATCAATAGTTTTAGAACTTGCTTTATGATGATAAGTAGTGCTTATTGTGGATCTTATTTTAAATGTCAAACATGCCTCCTTTTTGATATATAGTTAGATCTCATTGGACAGCATTATCATTTGCGAACAGAATATGTATGTAATCATTTTTATGTTCAACCATGAATCACTGTATAAATTGTTTTAATAGATTAAAATATGTTATAAAACTAGATTAAAACAAGTTATAAAACCATATAATAATTTTAAAGGGACTTTATTTTATTAAGCGAGATTATGGCTTAGTATAATGTGGAATATAAATTGTCGGCCTAAGTTTGAGATTTTAAAGCAGTTGGATCTGCATTCATTAAGGGGCTTAAGTATGCAGTAAATACCCCATGCACTGGGCCTAGTGACAAGCCTTTTTAAACTTCAGTAACAAGAAATAATTGCAAAATAAAAATAATGCAATTTTGCTGGTTGAATATGGAGGCAAATAAAAATAATGCAGGTATTGGCTTTTGTTTAAATCCTTGCTAGAGGCAACTCTGAAGAGCTTAAATCTTGCCCACTAACAGTGCCTCTTTAGCAGATGGTAGAATAGCTACTGACCCTTTATCTTCTTCGAAGGATGAAAAAGGTAGTCTTTTGTGGTCTTCTGGGTCCAAGATGTTGTGAAGTATGCATTGTTTGTGGTTCTTTATTACTGGGTTTTTGATAAGCCTCCAGGTATCTGCTTTCCTGAGTGCTTATATGGGAGCAGGGGGACAGGGATGTGGTTGTTGATGGCCACATGGAACAGGGGGAGGATTGTGTCAAACATATAAAGGGAGGCCAAATGAACTCTAGCTCAGAGGGACTGGAGGAAGTTTCCTAAATTGGGTCCTTGTGGAGCTACCAGAAGGGTTATGCAGCTGCCTGAGGTCTAAAGATAGGAAGGTTGCCTCTGCTTAATCATTTTGAAATAAGTCTGAATCCAGGACCAGCTCTGTCCATATAGTGAAGACTAAGTTTCAGGCAGCAGATTATTGGGTGCTGGGGAGCAGTTGTGAGGTGTTGAAGGACAGAGCTGTGTGTGCCACATGGCCTGCCTTGCGTCACCTGCTTTCATTTTCACCAGATGATGCTGTCCTATCCCCAGTGTTGAAGTTAGAGTTACCTGCCAATCTAGTCAGCTTCTGTATGAGGAATGGGATGGAAGGGTGACCAACATGTTGCGTCTTGTTGCAAAATGTCTGGGCTGCATTCCGCCTTGCCTGTACCACCCGCTTCCATAAGCTGTAAGTCTTGCATTAGTTTTGGTTTTCACTTTTAAAAAAATGTAGAAGTTCTACTTCGCTGAAAGGGGAAATGCCTAATGCACAAATTATAAACTGACAAATATTCTTCTCAGCCCTAATTTATTATTAAAAAGGGCTTTTATGGACAAGTTAATAGCAAATGCTATTAGCATGACATTTTTTCTGTAGTGCAAATTAATACTGGTGGTATATGTCTGAAACAGTCGCACAGATGTTTGACTCACGGTTGTGACTTACACATCACCCAGAATGAGAAAATGCACCCCCCTAAAGCAGTAGTTCTCAAAGGGAATGGTGTGCCACAGTGGTGAGGCATGAGAGGATGGCAAGTGTGGCAGAAGGAGTCAAGGACAATATAACTCATTGAGGTTTTTATGCATACTTAAGGTACATATGTAAGAGGCTCATTTATAATAAATTTTTAGGAATGATTCATGTTCTTCTGTAGCTGCATTAGGAGGGTCGGAGGCAGTGGCCACTGGGAAGACAGGATGCTGAATTAGATGGGCCATTGGCCTGATCCAGAAGGGCTCTTCTGGTGTTCCTAGGAGGAGCAGGATAAGAGGGCTGAGAGTGATGAAGCTGGAGAGGTGAGGTTGTCTTTCTGCAGCTGACATTAAGTCAAGCCCAGTTGTGCTCTTCTTTTAATGGTGGTGTTGGTGATGGTTTGTTTTTTTAAAAATTAAAATAGAATCAGAACAAGACAAATTCTTGGAGGAATTTTTAGTTGTCTGTCATTTTAATCCTACCCTTTCCTCGAGTTCAGGGTACATAGCTCTTCTTCTTTCTCCACTCCATTCTATTTTATTCTTGCCACAGCCCTGTAAGAGAGTTCAGGCTCAAAGACTGGCCTGAGATCACCCAGTGAACTTCATGTGTGGATCTGAGCCTGGCTGCAGGGGCTCTTAAGTCAGATGTAATGTGGACACCACATAGGCATCTGGTAACTAAATGGAACCTCCATTTTTAGAGGCAGTGTACCTGTGAGTACCATGTGTTTCTAGAGACAAACACCCCTCATAACAAGGTTGTGACCTAGTTTAGTAGTCATTATTGCTGGTACATTGTTTTGTACACTGCTTGCTATGACTAGCAGTGACAAATATAGAACCAGATATTGACCATCTTGTTAGCCAAAGGCAGGCCCAAGTTTATGTTGATTAAAATCATTCTTCATTTTAAATATTGTATTGTTTTTCCTGTTTTTTGTGCACTGCAAATAAAATATGTGCAGTGTGCATAGGAATTCATTCATATTCTTTTTCAAAATACAGTCTGGCCCCCAACAGTGTCCGAGGGACAGTGAACCAGCCCTCTGTTTAAAAAGTTTGAGGACCCCTGGTCTAGAGAAAGAAGTTTGAGAACCATTGCCCTAAAAAGAAATTAGTGATTGCATTAAAGTTGCATATGCTGATGCAGTAGTTGCCAGCAGGGCTGTGTTGCTCTCCTGTATTCCCAGTGCTGAACCTTAGGAAGGACAAGGTAGCAGGGATCTTGGCATTGTGTGGGTACAGTGTCAGGAGCACTGGATTAGCGCTGCCACTGTGTCCACACCACACCAAGCTTCCCACTGTATTGGAGTACTTTAGTGCAAGATAGGAAAGTATATAAGCCTAAGTTCAGTAAAAAGAAATACAGTGGTGCCTCGCAAGACGAAATTAATCCGTTCCGCGAGTCTCTTTATCTTGCGGTTTTTTCGTCTTGCGAAGCACAGCTATTAGCGGCTTAGCGGCTATTAGCGGCTTAGCGGCTTTTAACGGCTTAGCAGCTTTAAGAAAAAGGAAACAAACTTCGTCTTGCGAAGCAAGCCCATAGGGAAATTCGTCTTGCGGAACAACTCAAAAAACGGAAAACTCTTTCGTCTTGCGTGTTTTTCGTCTTGCGAGGCATTCGTCTTGCGAGGTACCACTGTACATAGTACGTACTAGAGAATGTGGAAAAAAGAAGTTGAGAAAGTGGGTCTCCTTCGCTCACCTAAATTTAGTAGCAAACGTTGACAGATTACAGTGGTACCTCGGGTTACATACGCTTCAGGTTACAGATTCCACTAACCCAGAAATAGTGCTTCAGGTTAAGAACTTTGCTTCAGGATGAGAACAGAAATTGTGCTCCAATGGCGTGGCAGCAGCAGGAGCCCCATTAGCTAAAGTGGTGCTTCAGGTTAAGTACAGTTTCAGGTTACGAATAGACCTCCAGAATGAATTAAGTACTTAACCCGATGTACCACTGTATGTTTGCTGTTGTCCACATTCTTAAGAAACAAAACTTGTAGGACCTGGAAACTGGATGGAGACTTCACCTTGTCAATGAATGAAAACAGATTATTCTCTGTGAGCTCAGACAGATAATGAGGAGTACATCATTTTTGAATAGTGTTGCTAAAAGGAACACAGGAGTTTGCAACCATTTATAGAGGTAGTAAAAATTAAGGAGGCATTGAAGTTGACAAGTATCAATCCCTCAGCTACTAGAATTGATGGGACTCTGAGTTTGTCTCCCCTGCATTGAATCACTTCAGTTAAAAGGCTGTCAGTGATTTAGAATCCATTTATAGAAAATGCATTCTGTTTTATCTCCTGTAGAAAGCACAGGTTTTCAGTGTCAAAGCTAACCTAATACAGTTCTCTTTATTATAAGACCACAGGTACATTTGTCAGATTTGGAAAACACAAATGAAATGCCTTTATTTTATACTCTGGGGATGGAAAACTTTGGTCCTCAAATGTTGTTTGGCTCCACCTCCAGTTTAGGAACACCTTGGTAACGGCTATTTTTGAAAATGCCAACCAAGGTTTTCATAATAGCTCTGAAAGCTGTCCATCACCACCCTATCATGCAGAAACTCTTCAAAAGTCCACCTTATCTCATTAATTTCTTTTTCTCGCACCCACCCACTCAATCTGGATGGTGCAATCAGGATTTGATAAGGTCAATTACTACTACTAAATTAATATAATAATGTGAGCAAAGCCAGTTTGCCACTCCAATTAATATTTATTATCACAGCAACACAAAGAGTCCAAAAAGTAAATTGAGTGGTGTGGTAAAATGATTTTATTTGCAAAAGGGACATAGGTTTAGCAACTGAGCAATGCTTTACTTTGAGATTATTGCCAAAATAGTTCATGCATAGTTTCAATCCAATACAGTGGAAATTGTTATGGCTTCTACCATATTAAATGAGCTTATTTGGAACTGTCCCCATGTCAAGTAGTCAGATTGGATATTTTAAGATGCAAGATGGTGACCTCTATCAAGTGTTGCCAGTTTCAGCCACAATACCTTATGATATGATCAGTTATAAGTAATTAATTTGTTGGGGTTGAGCCCCATTAATATCTTATACAGTGGTACCTCAGGTTAAGAACTTAATTCATTCTGGAGGTCCATTCTTAACCTGAAACTGTTCTTAACCTGAGGTACCACTTTAGCTAATGGGGGCCTAACACTGCCGTTGCGCCACCGCCACACGATTTCTGTTCTCATCCTGAAGCAAAGTTCTTAACCTGAGGTACTATTTCTGGGTTAGCGGAGTCTGTAACCTGAAGCATGTGTAACCCAAGGTACCACTGTAGTACATTCTGGAATGTACACTAGATTGACTTCATAGGCGTCAACTATAGGGTATTTTATATGGGTGCTCAGCACTCACAGTGCAGGCTCTGACGTGACTTCCTGTTTCTACTGAAAGTCGTGCCAGAGCCCAAAGCGACCTCTGAGACTATGCCGGAGATCCTACCAGGCCTCCGATGCAACTTCAGACCCCAAAGCGACCTCTGAGACTATGCCAGAGACCCTACTAGGCCTCCGATGCAACTTCTGGTCATGTTGGTTCTGGTCATGTTGGAGGTCTTGTGAGGCCTCAGACGTGATCTCCAAGGCCCTGCCAGGCCTCGGAAGCATTTCTGCAGCACGTTGATATCATGACGTTGTGGCGCAGGTGCCTGTGGGCACCCATAACCTAGGGCCCAAGTTGGCACCCCTGATTCATCTATAGATACAGCTTTTTTCATCCCGGAAGTGTCTGCAGACAGTGCTGGCCCCCGGCTTCTTAAGTGAGATGGGCACACAACCCTAGAGTCAAGACTGGCCCGTACGGGCAGGGGTACCTTTACCTTTACCTTTTACTCATAAAATGTACTCATAAAATATTTTGACATGGATTCTTGGAATAATACTCTTGTAAACCACCCTGAAAATGTCTAATTGAAGGGTGGTATAGAATTTTTTTAACAGAGAAGGCAAAATTTTGCCCACTCCAATGCCTGGGGTGGCTGATCTTGTGTATATCTGAGACCCTTCCCTGGTAGATTGACAGATGATACTCATTGTCACTTGGGCTGCAAGCTATGATACTGCTATGTTGAGGGTGAGGTTAGACTTGCTGATAATACATAATAGCCCTGTTGAGCTATAACCTTTAATGGGCAATGTTTGGGCAACCTTGCTTTATGTTTAGTGAATCAACACTTCTAGGCCCCTTTGACCAATTCTCTTGTTGGCCAGAATACATTTCTGAGTTCTATGCTCTCCTTTACCTGTGGAGATTGCTATCTCCATGAAATTCGGGGTAAACTACCAGCTTTCCATGTACCCCAGTTCCTGCTACTCAGAAGGCTTTCAAGATGCACCAGTTTCTTCTAAGTCCCACAGACCAATGCATCCTACAATCTCATTGCCTTATCTTAAACACATGGTTAGGAATCTATAGCCCTCCAGATTTTGCTGGACTATAATTCCCATTAGCCCCATGTAACATGAGCAAAGGTCAAGGATGATGGGAGTTATAGTACAACAACATCTGGAGAAACAAGCTAAGATCACCTGCTTAAACAGAAGAGAAATTGTGCCAACCATGTGTTTTCTCATTTCCCCTGTCACTTTTTTCTCAATCATTTCCAACGAAGTGATTGCAGTAGTTTACAATAGTTCTATATTCATAAAGGCTACACTATAGCATTTGCGTATTTGTACTCATTCGACCATTCACCTGCCTCCCCCCATTTGATTTCAGTTACATTCTATGGTGCTTTTTATTTATAGTATGTAAGGATATACACAGTGAAGAACAGATTTGCTGTTATAATTACTTTGTATTTGTTTAACTGCCTACTAATCACTATAGCAAATTCCAACATACTGTATACCATGTTTACCTTTTTTGTCCTCCTATTTCTCATGTTTTAATTAGTTTTTTTATTGCTTAAGAAGAAGCCTTTTGAGTTTGAATTTAAAGAACAGTAATGATTGCTTCTCCTTTGGAAATGAGAAGTGTAAATCTGTTGGTGCTCTTGTATGATCATGTGGATTGTGCTATAATACACCAGAACTGCAGTGGCAATAAGGAGTACAAACAAAAGGCAGGAATGACTGTTATGGAATAAAGAGAAATCAAAGTATTTGTCAGATGCTGCTGTTGGTTGCTCATGAGTAACCAGGCAGGACTCCGACCTGTCTTTTACAAGTTTTATTGTGCAAACTATTTACAATGCAGATCTACAAAGTTCATGTCCGTCTTAGTCACTTGCAGAATCCGGGAGTGGCCCCTTCCGGCTTCTCCCCAAACATAAGAACTTCAGCATCCCAAGCCTCCTCCTCCCGTCCTCGCGTTTCACCCCTCTGCGCAAGCTGGGTGATGGAAGTGGCGTGCGTCCCTCCTGGCCGGCCTGGCGAGGTGAGGCGCTGGGGCTCTCAGCAGCATCCTTGAGCCCTTTCCTCGCTTGGCTGGCCCCTTCCCTCTCTTCTCCACTGGAGGTGTGGCTTTTCCCACCACTGGAAGAGGAACTGCTCCTCAGGAGTTTCGGAGGCTCTCTGTATCCCAACGGCCCCCCTGCCTCCCTTCCCTGTTCCGATGGCAGTCCCCTGACAGTATTGAAAAAGAAAAAGCCTATACCCTGCCATCACTTCTGAATGGTTGTTGTTTAAGGAGCATTCTTTTTTGGGGGGGGTTCAAAACACCACCACCATGCTGTCTATGTATCTCCCCTTTGAAAGCTAGCATTAGAGTACTCAGTTAATTTTGTATGTTTTAAAAACACGGAAATTTTAAAAGTGTAGCTATTCCACCAACTTTTCCTGCCTCCTGCACTTACATATCAGCCTTTTCAAGCTGTACCATCAGCAGGTGCTGCCCGCTCAGTAATTACGGGCCTTGTCAGTGGTGGTTCCCCATTTGTGGAATGCCCTCCCTGACAAGGAGCATCTGTCTTCCTCACTGACTTTCAGAGGAATTACAGATACTGTAAATATACTATAGATACAGATTCTATTGACAACCTTGAAATGTTTTTTGCTGGAAGAATAGGTGAAGTTTTAATGTGTGTTTAGATATTTTTAACTGTTTTCAATATGCCCCCCTACATATTTACTGTCTTGTCTGATCAGGCATGTGCTTGGCACCCTATCTGCAAGAAGGCTAGTGCGTTAAACATGTGGGGAAGGCATATCATGCTTCTGCTGCTAAATCAGGTTTAGAATGAGGATATTGCTATTTCCAGGTTACTTTTTGATCATTTGGTGTGATATAGGATCCCAGCTATGAGGTAGCAAGTGGCACAGCAACATAAATGCAGGATCCATCATGCAATGAGGGGTGGATAACAGCAATTGACAAACCTATCTTCCACAATTTCTTTAACCTTCTTGTACATTCATCTAGGCCAAATGACCATCACTATATCTTATGGGAATTAATTCCACAAGTTAATTATAGATTCTGTGGGGAAGTGCTTTTCTCTTCTCTGTCCTGAGTCTGCTGCCAATCAATTTAATTGAATGACCCCAAGTTCTTATACTGTGAGAGGATTCCCCCCGCCCCCCGTCTCTCTACTTTATCCACCGCAGACCTTGAAATGTTGTAAGCTTTCCCTTTTCTCCTTTTTTGAGCCCTATGCAGGCTGTACAGTGAAGTGTAGAAAATAAACAGATGGGGGCAGGGATGAGGGCACTAGCTTCACTTCCTGCACCATTGTTCCCATCTCCTTCAACCTGCGGAGGGGGGCAGTGAAGAGGGAAGCCTCCAGTATACATGGAGGCTTTTCACATGATTTGGAACCCTCATTTTTCAGTGTTGCAAAATGCTTGGGGCTTTCCCCTGGATCCTAGAGGCTCCTCTTTTCACACCGTTGCCCTCTGTGAGTTGAGAGTTGAGGGGATAGAGTGGGCAGAGAGAGCAACACATCTTCCTGCTGCAGCCCCAAGTGTGTTTTCCACCTTTCATTGTAAAGCTTGCATAGATGCTTTTCTGCTTATTTTCCTTATGTATGGCATATGGTATTATTGCTTGGGTGTTTGTTGTATCAGGGGTGAAGACACAAAAATCCAATAGCTACAGGTCTTCTCTGCCCTTAAGTGCTTTTTGCTCAGCCCTCAGTCCTGGTTCTGATAAGTTATTACAAGTGATAATTCACTGTTCTCAGTATCAATATTTCAGCTCTTTCTTCAGGGCCTGTAGGTTGGTCATCCTTCCTTCTTCAACCTTTCTCCTCTCAATTTATAATAGTTGCAGGACAAGCTCAGGGAGACTCCCAGACTAACAGCTACTAGGTCCAACAGGCTAAGCTAGGTAGAGCAAGGGCAGGGCAGCCCATCCTGTTTCACAGCCTGAGGTGGAGTTGCCACCTTTGGTTGGGCAAAATACGGGACTGGTTGGGGGGAGAGGCATTGGAGGGCACACACACACTCATGAAACCAAATCCTCCCCCCGTTTGTGAAGTGGGGTTCCCTGCATTCGGTCTCCCAACTCCCTCACCACCCAGGCCCTGCTCTTCCCCTTGACTCACGTAGTTGGAGAGGAGCCAGGGGTAGATGGCCAGCTTCCACAGGTGACTGGAGCCACCAGACTTTTACCCATGGATAAAGTGAAAAGGTTCTGGCCAAAAAAAAGGTACAGTGGTACCTCGGGTTAAGTAATTCGTTCTGGAGGTCTATTCTTAACCTGAAACTGTTCTTAATCTGAAGCACCACTTTAGCTAATGGGGCCTCCTGCTGCTGCTGCGCTGCCGGAGCAAGATTTCTGTTCTTATCCTGAAGCAAAGTTCTTCACCTGAAGCACTATTTCTGGGTTAGCGGAGTCTGTAACCTGAAACATATGTAACCTGAAGCGTATGTAATCTGAGGTACCAATGTACTTTAATGCAGTTTAAGTCCATTCTATCCTTATACAGTATAATTTTTGTACATATTGTCCCTGATATTGCCTGATATTTAAGTGCTTTCTAAATGTGTCTTGTTTCCCCCCATTTTTTCCAACAGCACATTATCAGCTTTCCAACTGCATACTTCCTTCCATTGTGAAAACTGTTTAACCTTACCTTGCTTTCTATTCTTTAGCCATTTACCAAACCAGCATCTTATCCCATGACTGCTGACTCAAGTAGCTTTGGTGAGGGACTTTCTTAAAAGCTTTTTCAGTGTTCAAGTATATACAGGGTCTGCCAGATAACTCTGTGTACCCTACTGACACTCAACTATAAATTTCTAACTCTTGTGGTAATGGAGAGCACAGAGAAAATAACTTTTTGTACTTTTGAAAATGTCAGAAACGGTTTCCTGGAAATAGGAGCACCCTGGAAGGCAAAAGCATATATGTGCCTCTCTAGAAAACTGCAGTTGGAGACCGTAAAACAGAGCTCTAAAAATAGACAATTCATTCTTTAAAATATGTCATGCAGCTGCATGGAGGAAGTAACCACATTGATGCTCATGGCTTTTTGGCAGTGATTCGTGTGAGCTTAGGAGCACATTTTTCACCTGGCCTGCTTGCATGAATCGCTGCTGGGAATTGTCACTGCTCACTGTTGTTGCCGTGCTCATATGTTACCACTTCCATGGGCCTCTCAGCACTGAGGATTCAGAGTCTTATTAACTACCTCTCAGTATGCTGTTTCTCTAGTGTTTGGGAGATACATTGGTCTCTGGCAAGCTTTCTATGACTGTCTCTATGTTTTATAGCCAGCACTGAGGTTTTGCTTGTCTGTAGTTACTGATCAATACATTTTCTGTATGCCCTTTGCAATCTTCTTTATTACATCAGGATATAAACAGTCTGTTCAAATATGAATTAGGTAGCAATTTTATCACATTTATGTACCCAGCTAAAACAAAGCTCCTTCATTTCATCCTTGAGTTTGGGTCATATATTCGTGGATTACTGTGCTTCTTCTCTTCAACCAAACTGCTCTTCAGTCACTAACAGATGAACAATCTGTCATCAGCAGTATCAGCCTTATTTTATCATAGGTGTATTCACCATTTTGGCCCTATTTTGGCATCCCTCTCCCCTTTTAAATTCATATTTCCAATTAGCCTTCTCTAATGTTGACTCTTGCCAAGAACATTTTAATTGTGCGCCATGTCTCCTCCTGGCCTTTGTTGTTGTTGTTACTCATAACAAAACTCATTTTCTCTGCCCCAGTCCATAAATGGCTTAAGGGTAAGTTTGTATCTAGAGCAGAGCATTTTAAAAGTTCAGACTAATGATATACTAATGATATATTTCTAGCTCAATTTCATTGTAAGGACCACTGTGAGCTACAAGGTGGTTTTGGCAGATGAAATAGTTTAATTATACACATGAGGGATTAGCAAAAATTATTAACATCTAATAAATAAAATGCCTCCCTTTTGAACATACCGGTAATAAAAACAATTTTGCATGGTGCCATCTTTAGAAAGCATCCACCTTGCTCCTAGAGACGACCACACTATGGGTTTCATCTTAGACTGGGTGGATTTATATACCCAATCAGACACAGGTATCTAAGATAGTGTGGCTCAGTGTGCTCACTCAATGGAGCAACATGAATGCAACTAGGAAGCCACCTTCAGTGGACACTGTTACTGCCGCAGCTGATGTGAGCAGCTCTTCTGCCAGCAAAAAGTTGCTTGTGTCAGTTGCAACAGCCAGCAAAATGTGGAAACTTGGGAAAGCATTCATGTTGCACCCTAGAAATTTTGCATTAGAGGCACTGCTGCATTGTATACTGTAAGCACTACCATTTTATATGCATTATGGGCTGTAGGTCAGTGGTAGAACAACTGATTAGCATTGCAGAAGGTCCCAGGTTCATTCCCTAGCATCTCCAAGCACAGGACTGGGAGAGACCCCTGTCTGAAACCCCAAAGACCTGCTGGCAGTCAGTGTTAACAATACAGAGTTAAGATGGAACTAATGCTCTGATGCAGCGTAAGAATGTAAAAATAGCCCAGCTAGGTCAGGCCAATTGCCCATCTAGCTTAGCATCTTGTTCTCAGAGTATAGTGAAGCTTTTAATGTTTGATGTTTTATTGTGTCCTCAGTCAGATGGGCAGGGTACAATTAAGTACCGTGGTACCTTGGGTTAAGTACTTAATTCGTTCTGGAGGTCCGTTCTTAACCTGAAACTGTTCTTAACCTGAAGCACCACTTTAGCTAATGGGGCCTCCTGCTGCTGCTGCACTGCCAGAGCACGATTTCTGTTCTCATCCTGAAGCAAAGTTCTTAACCTGAAGCACTATTTCTGGGTTAGCAGAGTCTGTAACCTGAAGCGTATGTAACCTGAAGCGTATGTAACCCGAGGTACCACTGTATTGTTGTTATTAGAGTGGATGCCCATGGCAAGGCTTTCAATAGGACCTGAGTGCAACAGCACTTGCAGGCCCAGGCACAGAAACCTGAGGTCACCGGGAGCAGGATTGTGATAGGTGGAAAGAAAGACAGAACAGCACCTTGGGATTGAAATGGCCACAACTTTATTGATTACAGATGGCAGTAGACTTTGGCATAGGCACTGGGTATGGACCCTGAATCAACCTGCCCGTTTGTTGGTTGATTGAGCTGGAAACTTATTCAGAAGGGAGAGGGGATGCCACAAAAATGCCCAGCAAAGAACTGGAAGGATAAAGGTTCAAATCTCCATACAGCCATAAAGCTCATTGAGTGACTTTGGGCCAGTCACTCTCTCAGCCTAACCTACAGGGTAGTTGTAAGGTTTAAAGGGAAAATTCTATGATTCTCTTATCAAAGGGGTGTGGGTGTGGGTGAGAGAGCAGGCATTGTGTTTTGCTTTTTGCTTGGTGACATATACACAGCAGACAAAATTCCCCTGCTGAAAGTATATAATCTAGAGAAGAATTTTATCCTAGCACAAATACCAACTGGATTTCTACTTAAAGCATTCTGTGTGCCTGACTGGTTCAGCACTGCTTCTTTCTGGGGATAAGGGCAACCTCGATGCCATCAGGGGAACTATCCTTTGCATATATAATGGTGATACTCACCATGTGAATACGAATATTAAATTTATTGCAGGGAGTTGGGCTGTAACACATATTGTGAGAATTGTCCTAATTGTGTCATTAGATGAGAGCAGTATTGAGAAAGCCATATATTACACAGAAACACACGGGGAAAATTGATCCTTTCTCTTAAAGGTCTGCATTAACTTGGTAGAGGAAAGGTATGGTAGGGCTAAATTCCTTGTAGCAAGATTATGAACAGAATTGCAACATGCACCTGCTAACAGCTAGGAGGAGGTTAAAATGAAAAGAACTGAACTTGGAGTTGCTGTAAATCACTCTAATTTAGCAAGTGCCTTCAAGTTGTATTCTTGTCGCTAGGGTGAGCACCTCTTTCACAGTGATTAATGAGATACAATGGAAACCATGAAAAGAAAGGCACTATCTTAAGCTGTTTTTTTGTAGCAATCCCAAAACTTTGTTTAAGTAAAAAAGAAGAAGTTGAACTCATATAACTGTCCAATTTTAGAGAATGTCAGCATTTGTATGTGGTATGTAAACTCTCCCTGGCCTGATTTAGAATTGGTTCAAGCAAATGATTTCAAGACAAATAAAAATAAAAGATTGCATCTGAAGCCCTACAAAGTAGACGCATTGAAACTGATGGGCATGATTAACCCCAGTCAGTTCATTCTAATGAGCCTACTTATTTGGGGCGGGGAGGGTATATAGCAGTAACAGTGTATAATGGCAGCATTGCTGCAACATCCATGTTAGGCACATTGTGAAATTGCATTTCCCTTGATTCTTGGCTGGTCTGGACACTGCTGTGCATATTCACTATGAATGGACTTTGTTATGCTTTGCTAATGGAGGCTACACCACAAAACCTGACTTGCTTCTCTTGCCACCACTCAGTAATGTGGTAACAGGGAAAAAGACAGGGAGGAAGCATCCAGTCATTCAGAATATGGAACTGTGTGATTTGAATTTGTCAAGTTTGCTTTTTGAATGCTCTCCAAAAAATTAAGCACACCTCAACACCATTCATCTGGGATTGCCAACAGTCATGCAGAAATGGTTTCAGACATTCATGAAATGTATTTACTGATGTTTCAGATATAAGTCTGAGAGTGCTGACAATCACTTTGCGGTGTCTGTCACCATTCAATGGTGTATCCCTTAGTATTACAGTCACTTGCACCATCTGCTTGGGATGATCAACATTTGCACGGGATTGTTGATAGTGATTCATTATACCAGGGGCTAGCAAACTTTTTCAGCAGGGGGCCAGACCACTGTCCCTCAGACCTTGTGGGGGGCCGGACTATTTTTTCGGGGGGGGGGATGAATGAATTCCTATGCCCCACAAATAACCCAGAGATGCATTTTAAACAAAAGCACACATTCTGCTCATGTAAAAACACCAGAGGCCTCACAAATAACCCAGAGATGCATTTTAAATAAAAGGGCACATTCTACTCACGTAAAAACACACTGATTCCCAGACCTTCCGCAGGCCAGATTTAGAAGGCGATTGGGCTGGATCTGGCCCCCAGGCCTTAGTTTGCCTAGAAAAGGTAAAGGTGCCCCTGCCCGTACGGGCCAGTCGTGTCCGACTCTAGGGTTGTGCGCTCATCTCACTCAAGAGGCCGGGAGCCAGCGCCGTCCGAAGACACTTCCGGGTCACGTGGCCAGTGTGACGAAGCTGCAACTGGCGAGCCAGCACCAGCGCCGCACACGGAAACACCGTTTACCTTCCTGCTATAAAGCGGTACCTATTTATCTACTTGCACTTAGGGGTGCTTTCGAACTGCTAGGTGGGCAGGAGCTGGTACCGAACGACGGGAGCTCACCCCGCCGCAGGGATTCGAACCGCCGACCTTACGATCGGCAAGTCCTAGGCACTGAGGTTTTACCCACAGCGCCACCCGCGTCCCTACCCATGCATTAAACTGTGGAAGTTCACTGTATCAAATATATTGTAACTCTTTAAAGTAACACTCCTTGTGTTAAACACAGAAACCAAACAGCAAAGGAGTGTAGCCAGATGAATGCACTATTAAATCATTATTACCAAGACAACTATGGGTTATTTGCTTGTAGCAGTTCAGTGAGAGAGAGAGAGAGAGGCGTGCTGAGTTATGAGCTTTCAATACCCAGATGCCTCCTGACAGTCTTTAAAACATTTAGCACTCTTACTACTGGGACAGGTGGATCTGTCAATTTCAGTTTCTCATTTCCTAATCTGTTTGATAATACTCATGAAAATTCACCAGCATTTTAGTGTTAATTTTTCCCTAATATACATACATTTTTGCAAATCAAATGTGTCATTCCTACCCTTTGGTTTGCCTTATCCCCTCCTTTGCAAAGAGGACTCAGGAAGTTGGGACCTAAATAGAGGGGGTTGAGGAGAGTGATGTGGGGCCTGAAGGCCAATTCAGAAAGGAGAAGGAGCCTGGCTTTATAAGCCTGCTGCTCCCTTGAGCCCTTCCTCTTTGCCATTTAACTGTGCCCTCCCTCCCTGTATGCAATGTGGGTTTCAGCTAGTCATCTGCTAAAGGGACTGAGGTGGAATCTACACACATATAAAAACCATTCTGAAAATACACTGAATTTTCCATAAGGCTCACCATCACCTTCTAGTGTCACATTGTATATTTCACTTAAAACATTTTATTTAAAGCTGTACAGCTGAGTCCTAAGTATATTTTTTTGTTGCTGTTAATGTATTGAGTCTAGGCAGGTGAGGAAGTGGGGAATAAAAACTGTAGGTATACTGAGGTATTGTTAGGTTAAGGATACATTTTAGGGTACCAGATGTATTGAGCACTGGACAAGCAGGGCTTGGGTGTGCATGTTGAGTTTGTTTATTTATTAACTAATTAAATAAAAACATCCAGGGCTCACATAACAAGGAGGGAGGCATTTTCTCCCCACAGCTGTATCACTTGTCCAGGGATCTGGCAGGATCTGGCCATATCCAATACATAGCCTATTAGTTTCATGCCAAATTTTGTTAAAATAATTGCCGTTTTTAAAGATTCAGCTCACAATCTGAAATGGCACCTAGTGGTTTCCAAACATAGACAAAAAGCAGTTTCTCCATCTTGGGAACCCACAGAGCTTCATTTTATACAGAATGACTCAGAACCTGAAATATATATTGAAGTGGAGGCAGCACAAAGAAACATTAGAATTGTTTAAGAATTCAGAGACGCAGGGCTGATCTTTTTTTCTGCCTTGTGCACACCCCAAAGTAAGACACCACATTCTTTTTCAGATATGAAATGTCAAATAGCAGCAGACAAATTGGTAATATGCATTGATAACCAACCTCTGCATCAGTTGAAGTCATTTTGTGGTGAATTTGGAGAGGATGAATTTGTTTCCATCACAGTGATTCGCAAAGTTTTCTTTCTTGAGCAAATAGTGGCCCTACAGGTCTCGCAATGCCAAGGAGATGTCGTAAACTAATTTATTTGTTTATTATATTGATCCATCACTTTTTACACACTAAAGACTGTCCCCAAGTGTATTGCAAAATAACTATGAACTAATTGTCAGTACATTTTAAGCATGCTTTGTAAAGTGGATAATCTCTCAGATCTCAAAAATCCTCTCAAACCTTTCTATGGTTTGCGATAAGGGGTTATTGCTAGAATGTGAATCTCTGTTTCTTGGAAGCATAACATAAATTCCACTTCTCCTCTGACAAAATATCTGTGGTTGTTGGGTGGAAGGCGGGGGCACAGACTGCGTTTGTAAGCTCTTTCTCCTGTCTTTGTAATGAGGCATTACAACCCTTTTGCTGTGGAATGGTTTGGTGTCATCACTTCCAAAGTCATTTAATAGCTGTACTAGATCTAAATCTAAACTTTATGTTCATATTTTTTTTTCCCTTGCAAGCTGCTCACAAGGCTCGAGTCAGCATTGGTCACAGCTGAATGCCGGTACTTGATGCAATGGCACCCACCCAAATGGGAAACGGTAGATACACCTTGTGTGTGTGGGCGGGGGGACTATTGTTCTCCTACATTTGAAACAGCTCAGCCATGTGTCTCTCTTTCCCCCAAAACTTTGGGTGAGAAAGAGAGAGATAAAGAAGTTCACAGAGTGGCATGCACACTATGTACTTTTTAAATTAGCATAACGGTAGAGGATAAATTTGATTCATTTTGCACTTAATGGAGAATCGACTTAATTTGCACTTTCTGGATAAAAGAGAATGTAGGGGGGATCCTTTGCAATTCACACTTTTCCAGATTTTGCAGTGCAGCTCTCTAGCCATGTAATGTGTAAAAATACCCACCATATACAAGAGTGAAAAATGTGTGTGTATGTGTGCGCGCGCACACACATATAATATGTGCAAAAATAACATACATAAGGCATCATACAGTATTGGGGGGAAGTGTCTCTACAACGAATGTGTTCTTTAGGGACAATTGCAAACAACATGTTCATTGGCATGAGAAATAAGTGGATCCCACACCATGTCAAGCTTATCTCTTTTGGAAGTTCCTTGTACAACCCTTCTGTGACAGGTGAGTCTTTTTGATAAGGTCACATCCCACACAGCATTAAACCATAGATTCATGTGTATTTCTGATTGCTTTTTCCACTGCTAGGCTATCAAGCCTGCTTAGGTTAATATACTTCCAATTGTTTAAATCCTGTTGCACGCTTTCATAAATATTTGTATCGTTGCTTTGGCCTATTTAATAGCAGATGTGACAGTTATTCCTAGGCTATGGGCTATGGCTGGGAATGAGTTTGAGAGAAGCCAGACTGACCGAACAGATTATTATTTTTGAATAATTTGCAAACCTGTCACTTTGCAGAATATATTGTGTTGCTCCGATATATAGGGGAGGGCCTCCCAAGGGTCCTGGCATGTCATCTGCAAACATGTTCACTTTGTGTTCTACACCTTTCTTTATTGCTTCCATTACTTATACAAAGCAGCCTATATGGACTGGCTTGCAAGCTGCAGGACCTTTGTTTGAAATTTAAAAGGGGGGGGGGGGCGACTCTACTATTTTGAATGGTTAAGGTAAGCAGAAGCTCCTATCTGCTTTCCTATTCCAAATATTGGAGACATTTCTCTTTTGCCTCCTTCCACCACACCCATACACACAAGAAATTCAGAAAATAATATTCCACATTTTCATGTACGTACAAGAGGTAGATTTGCACCCAGCACTACTTCCAATCACATATTTGTTACTGAGACAGCATTGCAGAAAGAATCATTCAGAGGAATTGCACCACCAGGAATGTGTGAAGAACACAGCAAACCCTTAAGGGAAGACATTGCAGACATATTGATTTTACAGCATTAGAACTGTCACATATTCCTCTAAAATCCTGGGAATTGTAGTGTCACAAGACTGCAATTAACACTCTGTTAGAGACCACTAGCCTATTAAATTGCTTAGGATGAGAGAATAACTATTAAATCAATGGTATAGATATGCCTGAAGGAGCAGAAGCCAGCATAGTAATGACTGGGCAAGTGAGAACATGAACAACAACTATGTGCCAATTCACACATGCCTGTCATCAGCGGAACACACATGGTGACTCACAGCTGAATGTGTGAGATAACAGAGAAATATTGTACTTGTGCTTTCGTCATATGCTAAAGACACACTTCTTTGCTCTGGCCTTTTGACACCCAAGATATGCGTTTTGGGACCCACCCTGTGACTGTAATGTGTTTTAACATTGTTGTTTTTTATGTTGGAGTTTAGATTGTTGGGACCTGCTGATGAAGAATGCTTAATAAATGTAATGATGGTGGTGATTATGATGGTGATAATTTTTTTAAAAAAGCATTTTCACAGCTGCTGCATGAGAAAGGATAGTAGTCTCTTTTTACAAGTAGTATTTGTTTTCCAAAGCTGCAAAGATTCCAAGCTGAGATGTGATTTGAACAGAGATCTCTGAGGCTTAATTCTGTTTCATTCTCTCTCCACTGTGATACTGGGGAAGGGAAAACCCTGATAGGACTCTGGTAGCACATGCTGTAACTATGCCTAGACTGGATTATTGCAATGTGCTCTGTATGCAGGATGGCCAGCCTATGAGGCCATGTGTAGAGTCCGCCTCAGGTGTCAGGATCTGTTCAATCCAAAAGGATGGCAGATCCATCCGCTAATGCAGAGGTGCCACTGCCGCTTAAAGCTTCATCCAGGTGCCGCCTGCCACTGGCCCTCCCCTTCTTTGGCCTTAGCTCCCAGCTTACCTTCTGCCTCCTTTTCAGCCAGAGGCTCCTGTGCAGCCACAACTCTGCCCTCTTTTCACCAAGACTGGAGAGGGGCAGCAACTGGAGAAGTCAAAGCCACAACTTCACAAATGCTGATCTTCAACTCCTGCTTCTTCCATATGTTGATCTCTGCTCCCACCTTTCCCCAAATGCTGATCTTTCCCTCCCTGATGCAAACTTTCCCCCTCTGCTTTCCAACCCCACCCCGATACAAACTTTCCCTCCCCTCTTTTCATCCCCTCATGCCAACTTTCCCTTTCCTCCTGTTTTTTCTTTTTAAATCACCCACATGCATGGCTATTACTTTCACTCACTTCGCTAACAAACTGTAGCAGTTCCGTGACAAATTCATGGTTGCATGTGAGATGCACCTCCATTTCACTAAACTGGCAGGAGGGGTGCCATTGTGTGGTGTGCCTCAGGTGCAAAGATGTATTGGGGCCAGCCGTCTGCATGGGACTGCCATAGAAGAGTCTTCAGAAACGTCTGTTTGTCTGTTGGTCCAAGATGCAGTAGCAAAGAGTGCTTGCTGCCTGTGCTGCTTAGCGATTTGTTTCCAGGCTCAATTCAAGGTGGCTGTCCTTACCTTTTAAATGCCTAAATGACTTAGGTGGTTACTTGAGGGACTGCCTTTTCCTGCCTGCCTGCTCCTTGAGATTTTGTGAGGAAGCACTTCCCTGTGCCCCACCTATGAGGGAAGTCAGGTTGGTTAGGGTGAAACAATAGTGCCTTCTAAATGTCTATGCCAGTATTATGGAACACCTTGCCCCATAAGGCTGGCATGGTTCTGTCTTTGATTGCTTTTTTGCTGGCTGGTGTATCCTTTTTATTCTAGAAGGCTTTTCATTGGCCAGGCTGAATTGGTTAGGGTTTTATCTGCTGTGTCCATCCCTGTCAAGTTTGCTAATTTGTGATGGTTATATTGTGATTTCTTAATACTGTTAATACTAGCAGCATATTTTTATAATGTGGTTATAATTACTGCAATCTACCTTTTGTATACATTTGTATCAGAAAGGCATTTTAAATGAATAGGTACATGATTTTGGAACTCACAAAGCTGTTCTGAAAGTCTCTCTCACCCTCCATTTTTGCATAGAATCACTTTACAAAATCACCACTCCATTTTTTCCCTTGCCAGATAGACCAATTTGCTTTAATGTTCAGTTCACATGGCAAATAGTCAAAGCATGAAATGAAATCCAATGAAGCATTTGGAATAAGAAATGTAAACTATTTCAAAACATAAAAACACAATAACTTGACTGGGCTCTGCTAAATAGCTCTTGGGCATTTGTCCGCTGTAGTTTGGTTTAAGTATTTTTTTTAAGGTTGTATAATGTAGTGCTGCATAAATGCAAGGCTATGTACTCCCTTCATAATCCCACCTCATTAACCACAAGGACATAGCCCATAATAGTCCAGTAAACTGCACCGCAATACAGTGGATTAAATTTTACTCCTGTGCACTGACTTGTCTTCTAGCTACCAAACCTTTAATGTTTCCTATGCACCATGCATCAGGAAATAACATGGTTATTCTAAGAATTAAAAGATGTGTGCCTCTGTAATGAACATTAGCAAATCCTATAGGATGTATTGTAAGCACAGCTTTAATCATCTGATAATATAAAGGACTGTAGGCCTCAGGAATTCCTCAATGCAATATTCTGAGGTGAGGAAATGATGCAGCCTCTCTCCCCTCCTTTTTCCAAGCTGTAATGTTTATTTGTGATAGACTTTAGCATCTCAAAACAGTGACATGTTTATGGCCCAATACAGGAAGCACAGCAAATCTATAGTATTGTAATGTGCTAAGGAATTTAATGATGGATTGGATGATGCTACTATCAGTGATTGGCTCAGCTGCATGTGTAAGCACTGACAAATCTTGAGTGTTTAACCCACTGTGTGATCTCAAACAGAAATCCAGACAACAGAAAGGGAGAAATATACAATTTCAATTTTATTAAACATTAAATCAATCACAACAAAGGATAATTGCCAAACACTGATGCCTATTTGCCATCTTCAGGAAAAGAGGATTATTATTCATTAAATGTGCTAGTTGCTTTATCTTGCCCAAGGCAACCCCCCCTACACTTAAAGCATCCCACCCAGGATTAAATTACAGATCTATTTTTAGTTATGAGTAGATTAATACTATTTGCAACACATGGTCTCTTTTTCTTCAGATAGAAGCAAGAGCTAGGCTTTTTCCAGCCCTTCCATGGCAAGGGTTTTTAGATAGAACAGGCAAACTTTCCTGGAACTGTCTCATCTGAGTGCCTTGGATAAGGGGGTAGCTAGGGATGGGGGATAAATTCAGTTCACTTTTTATTTTAATATAAAGCTGCCCAATGCACACTTTCCAAAACAATGCTTGAACCAAAACAGACATTCTTCCAGATTCTCATTTCTCTGAATTTTGTTATCAGTTCTCCAACTATTTAATGTGCATAAAAGTGTGTATATTAGGATGCGTGCACAGAAATGACTTTATTATTGAAAATATAAATATGCATTATATTAGAGTAAATTTCTTATTAAAAATTGTGTATGTTGGGAAAATGTGCACTGAGGACTTAAAAAAAAACCTTGCACTTGTGTAGAAATGTGGAGAACTGAACTTCTGCTTGGACAAAGGAGAAAATAAGAGAAACTGAAATTGATGGATTTGTTCAACACTGGGGCAACATGGCACCTTCCACATATTGGGCTCGCATTAGTTCCTGCTAGTATGGCCACTGATCATGGATAATGAGAACTGTGGTCCAATCTGGGGGGCCTTAGCATCGCCTCATCTTTACCGACACAACTGTTCTTGCCCAACCCACTTTGTTCTATATCACCTTTTTATCTCCTTTGCTCAAGATGTTGCCAATCTCCCCTTACCAGTAATGATTAATGACTATATGTGATCTGTGAGATACGTAGTATACTTGCAATACGTGAGATTTATAATAAATGCCCTTGGAAGCAAAATGCATAAATGCCTTGGGAAGCATCTTTGTTAAAAGCAGAAACCTTTCTATATAATAGAACAAGAACTAGGATGGTCTGAAGGACAAATGAGTCCACCAGTTTTAGCTAAGCAGGTCTGGATCTGGCCACTGCATGGATGGTAAACTAATGTATTCCGTCTTGGGTTCTGTGATGGAAGATGAGACAGAAATGAAATGGAAATAATTCTTATATAACTTAACACTACTGAACTCTCCAATGCAGCACACTTTTTAGTGATTCTCTCCAAGTTTTGCCAACTTTACACTGGTTCAGATAAACTAGTCTGGGTCTGCCACCAGCCAATCAGGGATGCCTTTTAAAACTGCAAGTCACTGGGCTTCACCTCATCCACCCTGCCCTTTTATAAATATGTTGGTTCATACAGACCTCAATCAAGAGTAAATGTGAATAATGGTCAGTCTCTTAAGGCCTTCACCTGTCTCTCCAGGAGGAGCTAGCCAGTGAGCGCTCAAAAAGTAACAGGCTCAGTTGCCTGTTTATCAGATAAAGGCAGGTGAACCTAGGAAATAAGGCTGAAAATGGGAGTGAGCAGGAGACTGTGAGTTGAGAGATAAGTCCATGAACTGCAAAAGTGGGGAAAGTTTTTATATTGGCTTGAAATGATTGGAAGCCTCTATCAAAATGAGAAACAGATACATAGGCTGTTGCAGTTGTGTAATGTCTTGATGAGTAACAATGTTGACATAGAGGATTAAGGCATAATATGCTGGTGTGGGTCTACATGCAACGCTGTTGGAAGATTTGTCACAGAAACAGCAAAATTGGATTGATGAGTAAAGGTGTGTGAGCACCTCTTGTGTGTATCGGATTGTCTTAGAATTAGCAAAATATGTATGCATGAAGATTTCAGAAGATCTTTTCTACGTACAATTCAAAGTGCACGCATTTTTTCCATGTTAATTTATTTGGTTTGAGTCATGGACATGGACTTCATGCCAGCATTACTTTCTTGATTTGAGATTAAACCATATGGAATCTATGGGGATCAAGGGTAACAGGGCTGTTTTGCTAATTAATTAAAGAAAATCAAATAAAAGTTCCCCCTTTTGTTGTTTTCTCTTTCTTTCTTTTTTGGTTGGGGGGAATTAGACCATTCAAACATGCAACTATCAGTGGAAAAAATAACTAAAAATGGGATTGGGCTGCTGATTTATAAATCATTTCCTTTCTGATTGATCAGAATGCTTCCCCTGACTATTCTCCATGCTAGAATAGTCACTATCCATTTCATCAATTAATATAGCACATCAAGTGTTCCCAAAGATGCAGAAACTCATGTCAAATCAGATTGCCTACCTACATAGAAGTTTTGGAGGAAATGGCCAAATGCTATAGATAGTTCAGATGGATGTAGATTGGTTTTTGAATGCCTAGGAGCCTGTGACTGACCTATTCATGGATGGTTTATGAATATTTTAAAGGGGATAACTTGCATGGGATTGAAAATTTGGAATTTGACTGACTGCATTCTGATTGTCCAAATCACATTTACATTGAAAAGTGAGGAAACCATCATGCTCTGGCAAGGAACAGTATTATCTTAAATAGCACCCAATCATATTCTTCCTCAAATCAGTTGCAGAATTCCATTTGAGAGGAGAATCAGGCCTCCATATCCCTTTAGAGCCAAAGACACTTTTCAGATAAAACCATTCACACCCCTTCTAACTTTGATGCCATGGTTGATCAGATCCACTTTTTGTAGCTTTGGATCTGGCTTGTCCAGTTGTTAGGGGTACTTTTTAGCTTGTAAAGAGTGAGGATGTGGACAGGATTCGTGAAGTGAGATTTACCACGTGTATGATTAATCCTAGTCCTTCCTGGCTCATAAAAGCTGCCAGAAGGACACGGGGTGACTGGGTGATGTAGGGAGGCTCCTCAATGCCTTCCTGCATGAGGAAGTTGCTTCAGAAAGCATTAGAGGTAGTGGTAAGGTCTTTTTTAAAAAAATTACTGAACCCCAATGTATTTGGGATAATTTCTGACCGGTCTCTATTGCTCTGTTCTTGGACAAAGTGCTTAAGCATGTGGAAGTATCTTAATGCCATGTTTTCCTGGATGGTTTTGAATCATCTAGAGCCATTTCCATTTGGTTTCAGGCCTAGATAGAGACTGAAGACTGGTTTAGTCGCCTTCATAGTTTATACAGTTGAGACAATGGTAGCCTGCCCCTGTTGGTTCTGTTAGCATGCTCAGCAGCTTTCGATACCATCCACCATAGTATCATGGATCACCTGAGTGACACCATTCTGAGATGTCAGTTCCTTGCTAGAGGGGTGGTTTCAGAAGGTGGTGCTGGAAAACTCCTTGGCCCACTTGCTTATTGCATCTCATAGGGTTAATATTATTATTCATTATTCATTAAATTTCTATACTATACATCATCCGAGGATCACAGGGTGGTTTACAATTAAAAAACACAAAAATACATAACTTACTAACAAACAAAACAATACCCCCCCATTCTGCCCCCCTCCCGTGCCACATAACATCTACATGAAGCCACTAGTAGCTTGGAATTTGGTGTCATCAGAATGTAGATGACACCTAACACACACACTCATTTCCATCACAATCAAAGGAAGTTGACTTTATGTCTGATGATGATCATGGACTGGATGCAGGTGAACAAACAGAAGCCTGCAAGAAAATGGAGGCAGATCAAGGAACTGGGGTTCAGCTTGTTTTGTATAAGGTTTCACTCCCTTTGCCATAATTTCCTCCTATATAATAATAATAATAATAATAATTATTATTATTATTATTATTATTATTATTATTATTAAATAATAATAAATTTTATTTATATCCAAAGCCGGGCTCAGGGCGGCTAACAACAATCAAATAATCCAACATTCTAAAAACATTTCATTATAAAAATTAATTAAAATCAAATTGATGGCAACCATTAAGCAAAATTCTGTGCAGATTGCCAGAGGAGGGGGTCAGGCTGCGCCCTGACCAAAGGCCTGATGGAACAGCAGGGCCCTAGTCTCTTGTGACAGAGCGTTCCACCAGATTGGAGCCGCAGCTGAGAATGCCCTGGCTCTAGTTGAGGCCAGCCTAGCCTCTCTGTGGCCTGGGACCTTCAGGATGTTTTTATTTGCAGACCGTAAGTTCCTCTGTGGGACATACCAGGAGAGGCGGTCCCATAGGTACGAGGGTCCTAGGCCGTTTAGGGCTTTAAAGGTTAAAACCAGCACCTTAAACCTGATCCTGTACTCCACCGGGAGCCAGTGCAGCTCGTATAGTACCGGATGAATGTGATCTCGCAGCGAAGACCCCATAAGGATCTTTATAAACCCCAATTAACATATAGCCAAACATTTCCTACATTCATTATTGGATTGAGGATGGAAAGCACCCAACAATCCTGAAGCGGTTAAAGACCAACTGCTTTGACTTTTCCCCCTATAGATTACATGGTTCTGTTTGCCTAAAGCTTACTTGTCTGCTGTTGCCATGTTTGCAATCACAAATATATGTTCCTGAAAAGAAGAATGGCATGACCTGACGGAAATAGGTTTGGAGCAGAAATTACCAACAGCTCACCTTGAGCCGCTAACTTGAAGTACTTCTCAAATCCAAACTGAGAAGGAGCTGCTTGTTTTGTCAAAATGACTACTGTGTTCATGTTGTTAAGTAATTTTTAGCTGCAATTTGTTTTTGTCAATAACTTTCTGCTCTACTGTTTTACAGAAGAAATAGTATTGAATTAATGCCCCACACTTCTTTAGTCTGTTTGTCCTCCTCCTCTTACTGCAGTGCTTTGCCAATGCCGTTGGGAGATTTACTTCCCAAAGGTCGAGAGGGAGGAGAAAGTGACCCACTATTGTTTACTTGCAGGAGAGCAAGTGCTCCCTCCTCTTAAGAACTGCAAAGGTGGATAGCACTTCATTCTGCCTGAAGGAGGCATTGCTGCCGTTGTGATAGCAGCACATTACTCCAAAACCCAGCAATTGTTGAGCCTAGCAATCAGCATGTACAGGCTTGATGCTGTGCCAAGATTAAAATGCATCTTGTACTATTTAAATATGGCTCTAGACAGTTGGCAAGTCTTATAAAGCAGAAGCACAACAACCAACTTGTGTATTTGGCAACCCAGTAAGCTAATGCTTGTTTGAGACATTTATGCTTATGATTATATTCATTCTTTTAAAACATGTACCAAACTTCTTGTTTCAGTCCTATCCTTTCATTTTAAAGTTAAGTGTCTGTAACCCAAATAGACTGAAAACTTAGCATAACCAATGAAGCTTTGCAGTTGTTCTATCAGTAACCTTGATATCAGGCCAGAATGTCCTTAGCAACTGCTTAGCGACCACATAGCAGCAAGAATACATTTGTGTGTATGTGGGTATTTTTTTCCCTTCCAAAGGCTGAGAGCAAAGAAGTAGTTGGGGGCTGTGGCTATGAGGTGTGAAGATCAAGCTGGAACTGGGATGCAAAGCAATTTGCTACTTGGGGAGATTGTGGGCCTATATAGTGGATGTTCCCATGCATATGAAGAGGATAATAACCGAGATATTTTTCGGCACCTAGAACATGGATTTTGGCACTGCTTTGCAACTTTATGGTATTCTGGATCCTGTGGGAAAGGACTTTGTTTTCCATCCCTTGTGTCTAAAAGTCCAGTTATTTCTCTGTGCTAGTTTGGAGAAGGCTGTAGAAAGAACTCAAAGGGAGAATGTGTTGACAGGCACCTCCTTTCAAGCCTCACCTTTCCCTTTTTTCTGCTTGCTATAAGGATTCCCTGGACAGGGTCTTTGATGGGAATATTAGTAGACTTCACCCTTCTGTCACCTTGCATCAGGCATTGTTCATTTGACCCTAATGAAAGACATGCCAAGGAGGCCCAGACAATATTGGTAATTATAAATAATTATTCTAAGTAAAAATTGTAACCTTCCAGAACAGAAACAGAATGGGGAATCTAGATTTCAAACAAATGACAAATGGAACAGATGGATTGGGTATCCCTCCATGCTGCTGCGCAGGCTCCAGTATCAGTCCCTCCATTTGTCCATGAAAGGGGCACAGAATAACTGCATCAGCAAAGTTTGAAGTCGGCTTTCAGCAAACATGCAGTTTAGTCAATTAAAAGTTCATGAAATATCGTTAATTAAAATGTGCAGAGAATGTGAGAAATCATTTAGTGAGGTATGTTCAACGTATAACAAAGATTAATGGGAACAATATGGAAAGATAAATGTTTGGCTGAACTTCAAGAAAATCTTCTTGACAGTGATGTATATTGCTCCAAAGAACTTTTCCCAAGGGAAGTGATACAAACCCATTATCAGGGACATGTCATGCCAGGGAAGATAAGAGCTGCAAAGGTGACAAAAGTTCACTGCTTGAGGAATCGCATGTGGTCTGAAGAAGGAAAAGGTATTATTGCATATCTTGCTGGTTGTGTGGCTATCATTCATTGGCTAAATCTTGATGACTTACTTGTGTGAAAAGGCCACTGCAGATTAAAGAGCATAGATGGTGCTTTAAATATTGCCTACATGCAATCACTAGGGGGCAGGGAGGAGTGTAGCTCAGGGATAGATCATTCTGTTTTCCTGTATCAGACCCAAGGTTCAATCTCTGATGTCTCCAATAATTATTATTTTAAAATCACAGGCAATACAGTTGGGAAAGATCTGAAACCGAGATCTGGAGAGCCACTTATAAGTACAATAAATATTACTGGGGCTAGATATACCAATAGTTTACCTCAATATCAAGGTATTATTTTGTACGTGCAAATACATCTCTTCTAAATGAGCACAGATGTAATTTTCAGCTGTGATTCACCGAGTGATTTACACATGTATGTGTGAACAAAACCTCCATAAAACAATCCAGCTTCTCTCATACTCAAATCCCTCATGGGTTTCTTCTCAAATTAACTCAAAAACAAAACAAAACTGCACCTGCTCGTGTCTGATTTCCAGCTGATTTGGGGAAGCGTTGTATTCTGTATTGCACGGCTGATTAGAATGAGCAGACCTCTGTACATTGGCTTAATCATTCCAAGTAGGCAGAACTGAGAAATACACTGCACTGTATGTATTCATTTAATTTTACCTTAACATTAATAAAATGCCATTCCTTATTGTAAAACACCAGTCAGTATTTTTTAACAGAGAAAATGTAACAAATGACAAATCTACACCATTAAAAGCAAACAACAGAAGTCTCATAAAATGATTGCAAAGTTGAGATAAAAATGTTTTAAATCATTCATGGGATAGTAAGAGCTGAAATTTTAAATGGAGGAAGGAGGGTCCCAACAACTACAGCATGTTAATTGCCAGCTCTAAACACGCAAAGGTGTAGTCCAGGCATCCCCAAACTTGGCCCTCCAGCTGTTTTGGGACTACAACTCCCATCATCCTTGACAACTGGTCCTGTTAGCTAGGGATGATGGGCGTTGTAGTCCCAAAACAGCTGGAGGGCCAAGTTTGGGGATGTCTGGTGTAATCAAACAAAAGATTCACCACTGCTGAAGCTGCTATGGTGAAAATGTCTAGTGGTGATTTGTTCATATCTGATCATATGAGAATGATCAATGAGGTATGTGGGAGTACTTCCACACAGCAGTTGGCTGTGGACTCGACAGCACTAGTAAGTGCTGTCCCTTCTTCCTGCTCCCATTTAATCTGGATTTACCATTTTTGTAGGGCTTGTTTAATTATTGCATTTTCCAATGGGTAAAATTCAGTTTACATGGGGAAATAATAAGAGGGCATTTTGGTGAGGATGCCGTGTGGGTATTTCACAAAATCTGCATGTACAAGCAACACACAGTCACCAATAAACTGCTGCATGAAATAGCCCTGATTGAAAACCATACAGCATCCTTCATAAATGTGTGCATAAATGTAAACCAAATGTGAAACAAAGGTCTTTGATGGTTTTGTTTGAGGGAGGCTTTTGAAGAATTTCAGCAACTTCAAGTTGAAAATACTCTTAAGTACAGGGATAAAACTTGACTTTATCTGGTCGCTCTCTTAAAATCTGTGGATTGAATTACTTCCTGCACTTGCCGGTGCCTGCATTATGAAAGGATGTACACAGATGGGTAAGGACATGTGAATATCTGAGGTTAGAAATTATATAAACAATAAAATTAAACGTTGAAATGTGTGAACAGGTGAAGGTTTGTTTGCAAGAGAACCATGAGAGAAGAACGGAACAATGTGTACGCAGAAGCTATTGCTATACCGTTGATGACAAAGAAAGGAGTGAAAGATGAGAAAGTTGCTATGCCTTGTGATTAAACCAGTAGAAACTAGTAGAAGGGTTGCCTTACACAGACATAACTGCTCCTTTGCTTGTAAATGTATAAATATGCTTTTTTCATATTTGGTGTGCTATCCCACTCAACAACTTGCTGGTTGAGGTTGTGTTGCACTGACCTTGGCTAAAAGACTAAGCAATCTCTAGCCTTTTAAACTGGGGGAGGGGTTATTGCTTTGTTGTGTATTTTTGTGGTTTTTTAAATAGTGAACTGTCCTGTGTTCCTCAGATGAATAGTAGTGTGGAAATTTAATTATTATTATTATTAATAATAATAATACATGAATGCATCATACCCTCAGGCTTCCCCTTCACTCATTACCTATATAGGATGGGGGGGGGGAGAGAAACAACAGAAGAACCACCTACAGGACCCTCTCTTAACATGAGGAAAGAGGAGGTGGCTGCTGACTGGAGGTTTTGCAGCAGAAGTTGGATGGTCACCTGTCATGGATGATTTGAGAGTCCTGTATTGCAGGGGGTTGGACTAGATGGCCCTCGGGGTACCTTACAATTCTATGAGTCTATGATGCTAAGAAAAACAGAGGCATATTTAAGGAAGCCCCACAAGCCTCCCATTCTCGCGCACCCTTTTCATGAAGAAACAAATTCTCCTTCCCTCCCATCATTTCCAAAACCCCAATTTCCACCCACCCTTCACGACTCACTGTACAAATTAAAACTTTTAAAAAGTAAATAGAGCTGATGAGTGGCTTCTTCCTCTGAAAACTACCATTTAAAATTTCTGACGTCCAGACCCTGCAATCACAATTCAGGCAAGGGGAAAAAAACCCCAGGAAAGGCACTGAAGTTGGCTGGCTGGCACGTTCTCGAAGAAGTCGGTCAATCTCCCGCGCGACAGACAACCCAATACATCTCGGTGTAAACGCAGACGCCTTCCCTCCACTACCAGCTACGGCCACCCACCTGAGCCTCAAGCAAAGGCTCCTCCCTGGGGGAAGGTCTGACTCTCAGAACGTGCTTGCAGCCGAGGGAATGAATTGCGCAGTCTCCGGGCAGAAACAGCCCATTGAAAGGTTCTGATTGGCTAACAAGGTTGCCACGTGACCCATCCTAGTTCCCTTTGTGCTGTATGGTATTCCTGTGACCTGATTGGCTAGACCGCTAAGCAAGAAGAAAAGGACGCCATTTTGTCTGCTCACAGTGTCCTCAGGAGTTCTGCCTTCTTTTGAACTAAAACGGTCAGAACTGAAGAACTGCCCCTGTCCGTTGCAGTGTTTTCTGACTACCTACAGAACAGGAGAATAGCAGTGAGTTGCAGAAGTCTCTGTAAGTGATCGTGAAGGATATATGGTTGGGCCTGAGTGTGTTTGGCTTTGGGATTTAGGAGTTGTTTTTTTAAAAAAAAACGTTTTCTCCTTACAAGTTCCTCAGGGCTCTGCCCAGTCTGTTCAATAGACACACCTCTAGTACACTTGATTACTCGCTTTCCCCTGCCTTCATCTGACTAAGAACATATAGAAATGTGGGGGAGGGGGACGAAGCTTAAAGGATATTTCAAATCCAGCCCTACTGATGATCCCCCCCCAAATGTTTTTAAACTGAACTGTAGCCAATTCAGCTCCCCCTTTCCAATTATTCTGTTATTCGCTAGATACAAGCCGAGAAAGTTCATAGATCTAACTTCATACATCAGGGAGAAAAACAGATTCCTAGTTTGGAAGGATCCATTTTGGGGGGGGCATTCAGAAAAGGTCTGTTCAGCCCGCAATTTTGAAAGGGAGGTTAGTGCCTAAACAACCCAGAAATAGCTGGGAAATGGCTTATAGGAAAGAAGATGAACATTTTGTTTCCAGCCTTATTAAAATGGCTGGAAGATGTCCATCCAAAATGAAGTGTGCTTGAAATCCAGCTTGTGTCTCTAGGTCCTTCTACCCACCCTTTTAAGTTAGCCATCCCTACACCTCTTCGTTCGCCTCTTCCTGCTTCTGGCATACCTTTTGTAGCCTGTTATCTCATTTTCCTCATTAGCTTTTTTGGCTCAGGTTATGGTGAGGCACTCTATCCTCTTGTGATAACAGTGGTTGTACATATTACTGGCAAGAAATGTAGTGTTAGGTTCCAGGTTAATTGGTGCCTGGGATTACCAAACCATGGGAGCAACAAAAGCCCGAGGCATTAAAACGAAGATCTATGTACTCCTTCAAAGCCGGCTGTAGGAGAAGACCTCCTAAGGGATTGTGGATAGTAGCAAATATAATAATGACATATGCTTGGTCATGGGTAGGGACAATATCTCAATTATGTAAGCGTGGCGGATGTTCTTTTATAATGGGAACGGGAAAATGATGATAGGCATTGTGGAGGGTTTTTGAATGCGAAAGTGTTTCCCCTCTGACTGGTAAACAGAATTCTTCTGTTATAATGTAAATCATTTAAAGATGGCTTATGCAAGAGACTTAAATTTGAAATAGCTTCTGGTAACTGCACTCTGTTAGCTCAGGAGGCATTTTTGGACAATTGCTAAATCTGCCCTACTTGGAAGAAGGGATAGGGGGCAAATCTGAGTCAGTTCACATTTAAAAGCAAGCACTTCTCTGAAATTTGCAGTGCTGTTCTCTAGCCAAGTAATGTGTACAGAAATGCAAATACTAGGGCATGGTTTTGCATAAGATGCATGTATAAGTGAAAATAACATATAAAATGTATATTAGGGAAAATCAGATTGCAAAAAGTGTATATTAGGGAAAATTGCATAGAAAAGTATGTTAGGAGAACTTCACACTAAAATGCTGATAAAAGTTCATGAAGACTTTTATATTAAAAAAATCACAAACTGATGTGGAAATTGGAATAACTGATTTTAAAATGGAAAAATGACAAACTCTGAAAATACAAAGTTGATTGATTCATCTATACCTCCTTAGAAGCAACTTGCTGTTCCCCTGGTTAGACAAGCTCCTTAACACTTTATTTATGGCAGGGGTTGTCAACCTGGTCCCTACCGCCCACTATTGGGCGTTTCAGGATTCTAGGTGGGCTGTAGGGGGTTCTGTGGCACAACTGAATTCTCCTTCCATCGAGCACTGGTGGGCAGTAAGGAAATTTTACCATCAAGAAAGATGCATTTAGTGGGCGGCAGGTATAAAAATGTTGCCTACCCCTGATCTATGGAAATGTGCAATGTAACTTGAATGCTGTTATGTTGGGTCAAGTGGAAGGAATACCATATCTAGGTTTTTGTATAAGCAAGTATCTAGCAGATGTTTGTATGATGACTATTAGGTAGTAGTCACATCCTGTATGGTCCGTTGGAAGATGGTGGAGAGAAATGGTTTCGGAAATTTGAATGAAGCCAATTTAAGGCAGAAGTCTTACTTTGGCATATGGTTGGCAAGAAGCAGCCTTTGTAGGTGTGTGTATTGGCTGCTGTTGGTTTTGGGAGAACTAGTGCTGTCTTGTCAAAATGCTTGCCTGCTTCCTTCTGCTCAACTTGTATATTTTTTTAAAAAATAACATTATAATACTCTAGTAAAAGGACCCCTGGATGGTTAAGTCCAGTCAAAGGTGACTATGAGATATGGCACTCATCTTGTTTTTCAGGCCAAGCGAACCAGTGTTTGTCCACAGATAGCTTTCTGGGTCATGTGGCCAGCATGATTAAACTGCTTCTGTCACAAAGGAACACTGTGACAGAAGCCACAGCGCATGAAAATGCCATTTACCTTCCCACTGCAGTGGTACCTATTTATCTACTCACACTGGTGTTTTTTTGAACTGCTAGGTTGGCAGAAGCTGGGACAGAGCAACGGGAGCTCACCACTGTCGTGTGGATTTGAACCGCTGACTTTTCAATTGGCAAGCACAAGAGGCTCAGTGGTTTAGACCACAGCGCCACCTGCGCCCCTCAATATTCAGTACTCTAGTACACTTTCCTTAAAAGATAACTGACCCTATAAAAGCGATCTTTTGAAATTTCCTAGTGCTTGCAGGAGGTGCTGGAATAGTAATAACATTTTTCAAGTCAGGCATTATTTCATGGGACAATCAGGTTCCTGGGAAAATAATTTTTGAGAATTACTGAATGCAATCGTCTCAGGGACAGGATCTCTGAAAAGAGAACTCAGCATGGAGTCCAATTGTAGAAATTTTGGCAGGAATGATATGCATTAAGGGAGGAGAGAATGCACAGTCCAAATGAATTAAGGCCTTTTTCTTGTGGTTGTCAGCTGGTTAGCAGATGGAACCATTTCCCCCACCCACCCCAAAGTTAGTCATATTTTTAAAAAGAGGTGCTTCAATAAAAATAAATTGCTCTATCAATCACTGTGTTTTTCCATGAGCCTTCATCAGATCCGCCCACAATTTGCATCAACTGCTGTTAATCTTATTTATTTAATGTTTTAAAAACAAACCTTACTGCATGAAAAGAAGACCCAATTGCCCACTCTCCTTTTAATTTAAAGACCAACTTGAAGTTGTGCACTTCAGTTATGCAAAGCGTTTGTCCACAAATTACTGTGATAAAAATGTAAACTGACAAACCATGGAACAAAAGCAGCTGTCCAGAAGCTCAAAATAGGCCATCAGTTTTTTGATAAGCAAAGAGACAAGAGTATTTTAAAAAGAGGACAAAATTATCTCCATTGAGATGCTGGTCAACATATTTCCATGTGTGCTGAGTGTATTAATAAGTAAACATTTAGCCTAGGAAATGTCTAGTTTTCATGTAAGAGATTCTGGAATGGAAGGTGCACATGGAAGCACTGGAAGACTGTGACCTTAGCGTATTCCACAGAATGGTTCACATGCTGCCTGGCCACACACTTACCTACATAATTGTGCTGTCAATATGCAGCAATTCCAGTTAAAAGGTCTTGAGAAACAGGGCTGGGAGAGCCCCTCCAGAATGGATGATGCCTGCCAAATTACAGGCAAATAGGTAAAGGGGCTTTGGGGGTGGACACTTTCAAAATGTGATCCCCCAAATTTATATTTAGTTCCTTAGATCCTTTTCTTAGAAGTGTAGAACAAATATTATATTGCACCTGTAACAGTGCCACAAACTCAGACCATACTGGTTGAGTGGGCATATATTGTGTAAAGCAGGGGTGGTCAACCTAGTCCCTACCACCCACTAGTGGGCGTTTCAGGATTCTAGGTGGGCAGTAGGGTGTTCTACGGCATAAACTGAATCCTCCTTCCATCAAGCACTGGTGGGCGGTAAGGAAATTTTACCATCATGAAGGACGCATTTGTGGGCGGTAGGTATAAAAATGTTGACTACCCTTGGTGTAAAGTGATCCTGCAACTAAACTGGTACCAAGGGCTTTATATACTAACTCCTTAAACTGAAATGATAATACAACTGGTTAAATAACTGCTGCTTCTGTTTCAGGGGCTTTAATAGTCAGGCAATGAAAGACGGGAAGAATTTAGATGAAGTATATTTTAAAAGGCCTAACTTTAGCTGTTAATTACTGGAACTAGATGAATATGTTCTGGTACAATAGAATTCCACCTCTACCTGCACTCCTGCTGAACTCATTTTTGTGGCTTAACTAAAGTGTAGTTCCTCCCTCCATCCAGCTGAAACTTTTTATGTGGCCTTGCACTACTTTGAACTTGCAAAAATGCACTTAAATTGAGGTGGGGACAGAAACCATTTATATTTGCACTGTTAATTATGCAAAAGTCCACAAATATGAAAAAGGAGGAGAGCATAATCCAGGTTTGCTTTGTTGCTCATAATAATGGAGTCTCTATAATTATGTGACTATGACCTGTATCTCCAATAATATAATTTAATGCGGCATAAATTGTAAAAGACTTTAGTTACCACCCTACCTTTCAACTATTCTTTATTAAAATAATTCTTGCTCATATAAGTAATTATATTATAGGTCCATGCAAGTGAATAATGCTTTTATTATTCAGAAAAAAAAGAAAAGGACTAGGGTCTTTGGTAGATCTTGGCACGAGTAACTTCTGCTCTAGCCTACAAGGTGTCCTGTTTGTTCTGTGTCTGTATGGGCTTTGGACATGATGGAGATAGAGCTTTGTGAAGCAATAATAAAGTCACCAGGACTTCCGCTTGCCCTGTACAAAGAAAGAACGAGTCCAAGTTTCCACTTGTCCCGTGCTTTCTAGGTGGTTTTGCCTTTGCCTTGCCACTTTCCCTTGGAAAACCTGCACTAAACTAAATAGGAACAAATGGAAATCTGTGGAAAACCTGATTGCTGCTTGTTCAGATTCAGTGCTAAAGATTGGGTTTCCCCAGGGGAAAGCAGTGGAGCAAACAGAGGCATGGATTAGGCCTGGGTGATAAATCAAAATATTACCCAGGACCAGTATGGGAGCAGACCACAATGTTGGCTTTATTCAATGGTATATCATTGGTGAAATTGCCACCGCTCCTGAGTCCCTCTGCTAGCAACTTTCTCCAGTGAGCATTGCTAGCAGAGGGACTCAGGAGCAGTGGTGGTTTCACCAGTGATATATAGCTGAGTGAAGCCACCATCCCACTCTGCTCTCATTGCACAGAGGGAGAAAAAAGCTGCATTGGTGAGGCACCAATACAGCTTGTTTTTCCCTCTGCATCTTCAAACTGCTCAGCTGAGTGTGCGGTTGCCGCTTGCCTCAGCCGAGCAATTAAAGGATCCCCCAATCCAGCTCTGGCTCCCTCGAAAGTGGGGGGAGCACTGGTGATGATTCTGCTAGCCGTTCAAACAAGCCACTTTGTTCCAGCCCACTAGGAGCTGGGGTGAAAGCGCTTCAGCTCCCACATTGAGAGCTGTGGCAGTTTCACCCAGCGCCTCTCAGCCTGAGGCCAATGCAGCTTGTTTTTTCAGCATTGCGGCATATCACCAGACTGCGATGTTTAGCTGGTGATAGACTGTGATGTTGAAAAGCTGATATCGCCCAGCCCTAGTGTGGATAAGCCTTAAGTTAGGCAAAGTTGTATCCAGCCAGAGCTTGCTGATTGTTGGATGGCACTACAGTGGGACCTCAGGTTACAAAAACTTCAGGTTACAGACTCCGCTAACCCGGAAGTAGGACCTCGGGTTAAGAACTTTACCTCAGGATGAGAACAGAAATCATGCGGCAACAGGAGGCCCCATTAGCTAAAGTAGTGCTTCAGGTTAAGAACGGACTTCTGGAATGAATTAAGTTCGTAACCAGAGGTACCACTGTAATAGAAGGTATCATCTTGACTCCTTTCAAATAATTTTTGAAACTAAGAATGCTGAGTCTTGGTTAATCACTGGAAAGTGTCGGATTGTTTTATTTACTCACAGCAAAATAAGATTGCAGGAGTCTGTTTAGAGCAAATGCTTTCTCAAATACTCGTACATAGAGTAGCCTGCCAGTTGCAGTCTCCATCTTGGTGTGCGTTGGACCTGCCTTGCCATCTCTTGGCAGATATCAGGGGCAGCAAGAGGGTGGATTGATTTGTGCAGTGTGAGCAACAGGAAGTTTGAATATTCCTATAAAGATGCAATGCAGCTATTGCCCTCCAGCATCACAGGATATATTCTTCTTAGGAGCATGTGCAATTACAACTGTGCTACTAGTTATGATTTGGCTATATTCTACCTCTGGGATGAGAGGGATCAATGTTTTTGAAACTAGTTGTAGCAGGCTGGCCACGGTGGGAAACAGAAAAGATACTAGACCAGATCCAGCAGAGCTCTTCTTAAGTTCAACTCCTACAATAGTGCATAATATATACTGCAATAGGCATGTGCTTACTCTTTTTAATAAAAGTGGATGCACACAACCTTTGAATTGCCATTACTGTAGCACTCTTTGGAAACTGACATTACTACTACTGCATCCCCTTTAACCCCAACTTACTTTGCCATACCACAAGAAGAAAGGAGGCGAATTTCTTGAAACTTCCCTCTGTCTAACCTTGGATCCATCAGACTACCCATTTTCTGCCTAAATCTCTCATCATCCTTTAGACAGCACTCATTGTAGCAAAAATGAACAAAGCTACAGTGGGAGTGATTCGAAATAGTCAGTGGCTTGGCATTTGGCTTGCGTATTTTTTTCCACTTCACTGCCTGTTTTGTAATTTAAATGCTATACACCCACTCCCTAATGCAGCTGATGGGGTTGCTTTCAGTGCTGATCAGCTGATGGGGATTGGGAGGGAGCCCCTTTGAAGTCTGGAAAATGTCTGCTTCCAGGTGCAGTTTGAATGCAAACCATGTGTCTGCAAATCACATTTTTTTCCCTTCTGCAGACTGACAGAGAGAAAATTACCATTTGGAGACACAGTTTGAATCCATATGATGCCTAAAACTTACAAGGGCTTCCACTTTGCACCCATCAGCTGATTGGAGTTGAGAGCAAGGACCTTTGATGTCATACCTGACATCAGTGCTCACGTAGCATATAATTGACCTGCAGGCAATAGAGGGTGTTGTGGTTCAGCCTACCAGGTGGATGCAGTCGTTTCCCACTACTAATCCATTGATTTGAACATGTCTGAAGGTCCTTGGGATGAAGATGCAGGAAAAGTATCATATATTGCAAACGGACACCTTTGTAACAAGATAGAAGTCTTGACACTGCAATCCATACTTAATCTGTGAAGACACAGGATTTATTCTTGAACCAACATCCTCTGAGGTGTGTGTGTCTCTGTGCGCCAAGAAACAATCTTGGTTATCCTTAGATTGTTTTTACAATTTTTAATTATTTCATTTTAGTATAATTGTGAGCAGGGTAGTCATCATATTTCTGTACTGAAACTTAAAATATAGGAAAACATCAGGGTGTAGGTTTGACTATAAGTTGTGGTTAATAAAAATATTGGAAGAAAGTAAATGTGGGTGGCGCTGTGGTCTAAACCACTGAGCCTAGGGCTTGCCGATCGGAAGGTCGGCAGTTCGAATCCCTGCAACAGGGGTGAGCTCCCGTTGTTCGGTCCCAGCTCCTGCCAATCTAGCAGTTTGAAAGCACATCAAAGTGCAAGTAGATAAATAGGTGCCGCTCCGGTGGCAAGGTAAACGGCGTTTCTGTGCACTGCTCTGGTTTCACCAGAAGATGCTTAGTCATGCTGGCCACATGACCTGGAAAAACTGTCTGCGGACAAACGTCGGCTCCCTCGACCTGTAAAGCGAGATGAGTGCCGCAACCCCAGAGTTGTCCGTGACTGGACTTAACTGTCAGGGGTCCTTTACCTTTACCTTTTTAAACTTAGTAAAAAGCTGATAAATCTTTTGGGAGGACTTTTAAAAAAATCATAGAAATGGGGATGCAGAAACATGAAGCACTGAATTTCATATTGGAAAAATAAGCATCTGAGAGAAATCAGAAAACTGACAGATTCATAAACCCCTATTTACCACTTGACCTCCTCCATTTTACAGATAGATTAGCAAGACACTAAGAAGAAAATCTTAGCTAAGTTACCCACTCTTGCTCCTTTGGGGGATAAAATGTAGCAGATATGAAATCTTCAAGGCATCATCACTTTCCATATATCTGATATTAATAAAAGTGGTTTCTTAAAAAAGAAGCTTGACTTCTTATCTGATCAATCCAATGCCACGCATGCACAAATAAGCAAGAAATAGAATTAGCAACTTAAAAATAACAGTGGCAATTAGTTTTTAATTACAGCATAAATTTCACCTAGTGTATGTTCTAACATCACTGAATTTTAAAATACATTTGTTTGTTTGAATAAGTAATAAAAAATACTGTTTACCTTGCAGTTTGAAGTATTGTTTGCTGTTGCCTATTTCTCACCACCCTCAGCTTTTTCTGTCTTCCCTCCCTCCCTTGCCACAGAAATGCTGCAAGAACAAAACCAAATGAAATGAAATGTTCCCAATATGTAATCATTCTGGTTCAAGACTATAATCTTTTAAATTGCTCTACTATGTTACATAAAAAAGAGAAATATTATTAGACAGGAGTAATTTGGTTTAAACTAAATTCTGGACGATAGGGTTTCTGCAGTTATTTAGGCTTCAGGAAAAAAAGTGCTAGCAAGGAGGATAATTACATTAGTAGCACACATTTTGCAGTTCTTATGAGTCAAGCAAGCCAACATCTTGGTTTGTTAGTGTGAAGAGATGAGCAAGCCTGAAAAAATCGTAGTCCACCCTCCCCACAAATGATTTGGAAGGGGGTAGTAAAACATTTTCATGTGTAAGAACTGCATTCTCAGGCAGAGATTCATCCTGTGTCTTGCAGCAGTTCATTCAGCTGAACAGAGAAGCTGCTTTTTAAAAGCTGAATACTGGCTTGAATATTTGGCAGCAATTGCCATGGCAAAACGTCCTACAAATTTCCGTCTGTGCAGTTTCTCCTGTCAGTGTGCATCATTTCATTTTTAGAGTGAAAATAGTAAATTTACACATCATGTTTCACTATCATTTCCTTTGACAAATGTCCAAGTTAAAATCAACATTCAGAGCAATAAAACAATTCAAACTCAACACTGTTTTATTTTTCATTGTCATGCATTATGTGACATGAGAGATTTGTTTCTTTTTACAATAAGTTATAGAAATGAAGCCCCAATGTGGAAAAGGAAAATATCTAAAAGTGACAAAAACATAAAATAATTTAGGCTGCAATCATATGCACATAATGTACCTCTATACTAGAGATATTATTATAAATTGTTTAGTACAATTGCATTTAAATATGAATCAACAACCAGCAGCGATCTAGATACTGAATTTTTGAACAATAGTTCATTTTAAACCCTAGTTTCTGAAGATGATACTTGAAGAAGAAATTTAACTGAAAATTTCATCTCCAAATTCTTCTAAAAGGGACAAAATATAATTCGGATGAGCTGAATGGTTATGCAGTGCGTGATTTGAGAGAATGTTATTTACAGTAAAGAAATAAAAATTCTGAAAGACCTTAGTTCTGAGTTTCCTATGAACCGGTTAGAAGCAGGCCCTGAGCATAAGATATAGTTTTGACCCCATTTTAGCACTTTTGAAAACAATCTGAGAAGTCATAAGCAGTAAAGGGACTGCCTGATTTGGTTCAAGTTCAAATCTGGATCACAATTCAGAAAAATAAAGCTTAATGGCTCCTCGATTCACTATCATTAAGTGTGTGTGTGTGTGTGTGTGTGTGTAAAGTCTATTCACACCCCTCCCTCCCAGCTGACAGAATTGGATGACATTTGAAGGCATAATTGCCTCAACTTAATGGATAAGGTCTTCCCAGTTATAGACAAATGTTCTTTGTCATGTTGCATTATAAGTGTTTCATGACAAAAATGCAATTATTGTATTTTCTTTCCCCCTTTCCCCCTGTAATCAAAACAATTGAATGGTGTGCAGAAAGGGAAGGGTTAACCCATCTCTCGTAGTGTGTGCCCTTGTGACTGTGTAGCAAAAGGAGCATGGCCCCCAGCACCACAGTCATGCTCACTGGCCCCCTACTGACTACCTACCACTGCTGCATGGGGCCATCCCCTCCTTAGAAAAATGTAGATGCCCTACTACTTGTTCCTATAAGCTCCTCCTCTTCCCGCAACATCAGTTCAGAACTCATTTCCCCAATATTCTTCCTAAGGAAAAATTCTGTAAAGTTAAGCTCCCCACCCCCCACCCCCAAAATAAGGATGTGTCTTTGTTTTTTTTCCAGAGATCAACAGCCCCTGCTTATAATTGTCATCTCAGTGTGGACTGCATCTTCATCTGTAATAAATGAAAAAAAATTTTTCCTTCCAGTAGCACCTTAAAGACCAACTAAGTTAGTTCTTGGTATGAGCTTTCGTGTGCATGCACACTTCTTCAGATACAAGAAGAAGTGTGCATGCACACGAAAGCTCATACCAAGAACTAACTTAGTTGGTCTTTAAGGTGCTACTGGAAGGGGAAAAAATTTTTGTTTTGACTATGGCAGACCAACACGACTACCTTTTTGTAACTGTAATAAATGAGCATCTTTATACATCATTTAACTAACAGACTTTTTTCCATGTTCGTTTCTTGCTTTTGAAGCTATTCTGTAGCATGTTATTTAGGGAAGATCAAATGTATGAGATTTCTCTTTGGAATAAAGCAGGCTTTGAGAAGAGGGCCATATATATAAAATCACCCTTTGGAGTTCACCCATCCCCAAGTCTTTAATTTTTTTGAGCACCCATAGATCACCATAATCCATATAAATGCCAGGAGGCAGACACTGAGAGAGCCCAAAAGATGTAATGATTTCTAAGATAATAGCACTTAGATATATGGGGGAAATGAATAAAAATCAGACTAATGATCCTTAGTAGTTATGGCACTGAAGTTTGTAATTATGAATTTGGCCCGCTTGTACCGCTTGGCTGATGATACCTGAATCAAGCACACACATTTGTACACACACACATGCAAAATGAATTTTTATCTAGCTCAGAAAAGGTAAATGAGCCAGCTGCTTTCTAGATAGATGTATAGCATTTCTTGTTAACCCTATGACTCACTTCAATTTTCATTCATTGGACTAAAGCTCACGAACTGTTTGAAATTGACATGTAATTTACAGAACAATGCCAGTTTGTTTAGATGAATTGCCTTTATGCAAGAGAAATCTTGACAGGAACAGCACAAGGCGTGCTGGTGGCCCATCTAGTCTAGCATTCTGTTCTCAAAGTGGCCAATGGGAAGCCCACAAGCAGAGCAAAAGGTAGCAGGACTCTCCCACTGACATTTCTTTAGCAGCTGGTACTGGAGTATATAGTCATCATTACTAGTGGTCCGTGATAGCCTTATCTTCCCTGAAATTTGTCAAATCCCATTTAAAGCCATCCATGTTGACAGCCACCACTGCATCTTGTGTGAACAAGTTCTGTAGTCGGACAATGTGCTGTGTGCATATATATTCTCTTGTCTATCTTGAATCTCTGACCTTTAAACTTTCTTAGATGACCCCAGTTCTGTTATGAGGGAGGCAAAATTCTATCATATCTACTTTCTGCATGGTTACTTACCCCCTCCGGAATGCACATTGTGGTTCTAGTCCTCATTAGGAAGGCTGGGACCACAGGTCACTGCTGTTTCTGCCTTTTCTTCCATCTGCCTGAAGGTTTTTTTGCATTTAGGAAGGGGGTCAGGAGAAGCCCCAGAACGTGGAGGAGGAGAGGGGGGTTCTATCTGGCAAGCTGAAATGCTTGCACAGATGGAATGATTGGAAGAGTGTGAGGTTGAATTCCATCCTGAGTCTATCAGTGTAAGAAGCTGTTATGGTGGGATATGACACCAGCTAGGCTTGACAATGTTTATTCAGACACACAGTTCAAATGTTGGAAGTGCTCAGTCACAAATGCATATCTGCTTCATATTTGGTGGGGCAGCCAAGCTGGCTTACGCTTTTTGGAGGCAAGTAACATTCATTATATCAGAAATGATGGATCTAACAGAGGGACTTAGCCCAATGTTGATTTTGTTTAATTGGATTGCAGAGGATATTCCAAAATAAATTCATTATTAAAGACTTGCCTTTATTAATAACAGCAAAAATTGTGTGGGTTCACAAGAGGAAAAAGCCACACATCACATCTATCTGGGAATGATTATTGAAATGTTTAGAGCTTGCAGAAACGGACAAATTAACCAACTTGATTCATATGGGAAATACGAGTGTTCAGATTTTGTTTGCTGAGAGATGGACATGTTTTTGTTCATTATTGAAAATTTTAAGTGTTGGCAGGATTTTGTTTTTCTAAGTAATAGAATATGTGTGTATCTATTTGAAGTATTATGTAATATAATAAAATATAGAAACATTTTATTTTTAAAAAGACACAAAATGATGACAAATGAAAAGAGGGGAAACAAAATGATGGATGGATGGGGAAGAGACTGGAGGATGAGGAATAGGTGTTGACGGTGTGACTTCTCCCTTGTTAATTTTCACAGTCAGTTTTCAACCTGTTGCATCCCTCAGTAGGGCTGTGTGGGAGTGACACACCTCTGTAGACCCTTGGGACAAGAGCAGGGGCAGGTTGCTTCCCTGACACCACATCAGCTCTTTTCGGGCACGCAGGATGATAAAATCTGTCCACTGAGATTCATGGAGACAAAATAAATGCATGGAGAGGGGCCTGCAAGACGGTTTGTTT
The DNA here is from genome assembly GCF_027172205.1 of Podarcis raffonei. Classification (NCBI taxonomy): domain Eukaryota; kingdom Metazoa; phylum Chordata; class Lepidosauria; order Squamata; family Lacertidae; genus Podarcis; species Podarcis raffonei. The sequence continues at coordinate 29,773,784 of NC_070606.1, forward strand.
TTTAAGCATTCTTTTGCATAATAGTGGGGGTGTCTACCTGCTAAGGTCTCTTCTTTTTGCTTACAGCTTTTCCAACCAAATATTGCTGCTGATTTGAGTGTTGTCTTATCATCTGCCACCCACCTCACGAAGAGAGAGACTGCGCTCACGTGCTCTTGCGTAGCTTTTCTCACGGAGAATGAGACTGTGCTCCTGATTCTGCTTGCCTTGTGCCCACGGTCTGTTGAAGCCTGCTTTCATGAGATACAGCCCTGACCAATGTGCCTTCATACTTGCTCCCTGCCTCAAGAAGGCAGGCTGGCCATTGTGACCTAGTGCTGATGTTTCCTGCCTCAAGGGAAGCAGTCATCCATTGTGACATTGTACTAATGCTGTCTGTTTGAATGGGAGGGACCAACCATTGCAATCCTGTGCTGATGCATCCTACCCTAAGGGGAGGGACCAGCCAATGTGACCTCCTGCTGATGATGCCCACCTGAGGAAATAAGACAGAACCTGTTACGATCTGTGGAGCCTCATTGCCTTGATCATTTGTTTTTCATCTAAATCAACAATATCTCTGGATTATGAAGTAACCGAGACTTTCTCATATTGCCAGAAATGGAGGCTTGGAATCTGTGTGAAGATGTGGGAGACAAAGATGTTGGATTATTTTACTTTCTGCCCTTAACAACCGTCGAGAAACTGCATATAAAATAGTTGTCTTCTTTCAAGTCGTTTTCATTTCTGGAGTCCCACAATTCTAAAAAAACAGCAAAGTCACCAGTACTTTGTTTTACAGAAATTTGGACTGCAGCACCTATTAACTTACATTGGGTTGTATCCAGAGTTGCCCTGACAGGCTCCTTCTTCCTACAGCCTCCCATGCCACCTCCCACACTGTCTAGAGTAGTTATGGATCCTTCTATTTCCATTTGATGTCATTTTCACACATGTTCAATCAGAAGTTGGTTCAGCCCCATTTTCAGCTAATCTTTTTTTTAAAAAGTCTTAAATTATATGCATTTTTGCATGCACTTTCCCCTAAAATAATTTTGTGCACATGTATGTCCCCCCCAATCACATTTTCGGAACCAAAAACCATACCTCAAAATTTAGGGAAGTGTGCAATTCAGTTGTTAAACATGTCCAGATTAGAATATTCAGGATTTCCAAAGCTTTCAAAGCTCTCTCCTTTGTTACGAGTGTTCCATAAGTGAAGTTCCACTCATGAAAACTCTTTTCTGGATCCATACTGATTTTGTAACATTTCCTTTTATAAAATATGACATTGAACAGTTCCAGACACACTGGAAATTAAAGCAATCATCAGAAGTAAGCTTATTGGGCTTAAAGTAGCAGCCAGGTATCCTGGGGTTCATCGCATTTAAGCAAAATGGTCTTGTTGCGATCTCACTTCCAATGCATATTAGTCTTAATATAGTCTATCAAGCTAATGTGCCATACCTCTGAGAGCTGACATACTGTGGAACCTGCACTGTATTTCCTGCACTGGTGAATAAGAGATGAAATAAGCTTGTGCATTTATTTTTAAGTTGCCTAGATACAGGATAATCAGCCATGAATTTATTCCATCACTAACAATTAACTACCATCTAGAGAGATACAGAATTTGTCGTTAGCTTTACTGTGGATAATGTGCACATGTCTTTAAGAGCATTAAACTAAGTCAGGGAATTGTAACATTCCCAGCGTTTCATTAAATGAAATTGGTAGTATATATTTCTCTTAATGCAATCATGGGGACATTAGCTAAACACATTTCTGAACTAATTCTCAAAATTGTAGGAGTGCTGAAGAATTAAACAGGTAGCGACTCTCCTGGCATGGTTCCCATTTGCCATCATTACTTGCATAGTTCTTCTTATTAATGATTCTTTGTTGCTGAGGGATCAGCTAGATACAGTCAGCGCAAACAGTTCAGCATGATAGAGATAAGAACATAAAAAGAGCCTGTTGGATCAGGCCAATAGCCCATCTAGTCCAGCATCCTGTTTTCAGAGGCCTGCCAGATGTCTGTGGGAAACCTGCAAGCTGGATTCGAGCACAAGAGCACTCCCCTCTCCTGTGGATTCCAGAGACTGGTATTCAGAAGCATTTGCTGCCTCCAGCTGCAGTGGCAGAGCATGGCTATCATGGCTAGTAGCCATCAGTAGCCCTCTCCTCCATGAATTTGTCCAGTCCTCTTTTAAAGCCATCCAAATTGGTGGCTATCACTGCCTCCTGTGGGAGCGAGCTCCATAGTTTGACTGCACTTTGTGAAGAAAATCTGCGTGAAGAGTTCCTAGTTGGATCTATTCGATTCTTCCATCCTATTGACATCAGGTACAATTTATGTGAATTTTTAATTCTATTTTATTCTTTTATGTTTTTTCTCTTGATACGGTTTATTGTATGACACCAGCATCATACTGAAACTTATGGAGATGGGAAGCATAAGAGGTGTCCTTTCTCTGTGGTTGCAAACTAGAAAATGAAACAAAACAGCCTGCCTACTTTGGTTGGCTGTTTTGGCCCAGTTGCCAATAAAGCAAGCTGCAAATCTGTTTCCCTCTTCCTCCCCAGCTACATGGAGTTTCTTAGCCATACACATTAGCTGAGGCAACAACTTTTGTGGTAGAATCTGCCCCTGGGCCCTCCAAACACTGCTGGACACAACTATCAGGAGTAATACTGTGCTGAAAGCATCTCCCATGCTTTACCTACTCCACCCCACTTCTTCAGTTAGTGACATAAGAAACTACATTAAAAAAAAAATCAAAGGGGAGGAAATAATTGAATGAAAATCTCATGGATGGGGTTTGGAGTTTTTGTTGCACTTAATGTACTTTCAAGGGAGCTGAAGAGTTTGTGAGTGTCCTTTCATGCTGTAAATATATTCACTGGGTTGTATTCTGCATCCTTCTTGGGTGCTCCCATTTCCTGAAATCCCCATGGCATTCTCAGCTGGGCTTTCCTGTGAGTAGGAAGCTGGGGAGGCTGCCTCCAGTGAATCTGACAGCTGTTTGTCTTTTTCTATTTTTTAGGCGAGGTTATTTAACATTTAAAGAAATCATTGCAGAAAGATTTCTTTAACTAGGCTCACTTTTAACTAAATATGCATAGGATTGGACTGCAGAGCTTCTTTTAGGAAACAGAAGCAATGCTAATGGCTTTGCAGAACAGATGCTCACAATATGGGAATCTTTTCCATTGCTCCAAATGTCTGCCAAAATGTGTTATTGTTGATGTTGCATTGAGGTTGTGAAAAGCCTGTACATTGCAATATTATATACAGCAGTTATATAGATTCCCAGGATCTAGTGATTTATTTTTTGAAAGTTTCTTTTTGTATTTGAGATTAACTAAGGAAACAGAGAGAATGTGAACTTGTCAATATGTTATCTAATGATAACAAGTGCAATTACTAGTGAGAAATGAATGAAGAACAATTAATGGTGATATATTCTTTTACATTCCACTTGTGATTTCTTTATTTCTTGGTTCAAAATGCTGTAAGGGGCAGAGATTTGTGTTATCTATGGAAATGTGGTAGGGTTTTGTTTCCTTTTTGCAGTCTTAGGTTTCTTTGCATTTTAGTGTTATCAGCTCATTTGTGCCTTTGGTAAGGCACATGGCTTTGACTAATAATCTCTTATCTTCGGGGCTCAGCAAAGGCATTTGTGTAACAGCGATGATTAACATTTTATGAATGCAGGTGCCCTTCTGCAACAAGTAATAATAAATAATAAATAATAGCCCCGACTTCCACAGGAGGATTGCTCTGATAGAACAGCCGCAATATTGGATCCAGAAACTGCTTACAAGAGACAACTTTAGGCAGCTTTTGCCATGCTGCTTTTGGGGAATTAGGAAATCTTCTGAAAGTCACTCTCATGATTAATGTATATAAGGAAAGTCATAGACAAGCATCTACTTTGAAGGCTGAAACTGCACATTAAACTTTTTTCTCCCTTTCTGATTCTTTCAAATTAGCCTAGACAGACTATGAATAGAAGCTGAAGAATTGTAGGCAGAGAGAAATTGCTTAACCCTTTTTCCTTCTGGTTCTTCTCCATATCCCCTTCCACTGATGCCCTGGGTGGAAAAGAAAAAGTGGGGTAGAGTGGGGTTGAGCTGAAAAATAACCAGAGGGAAAAGGGTCAGGCAGCTTCTCTCCTCCGAATCCACTTTCATTTCTCTGCTGCCTGTCCAGGCTGGTTTTTGTCTTGAAAGAAAGAGCACAAAAAAAAACAACACAGGGAAATTGGTGTAGATTGTTGGAACTAGGCATGTGTCTGCTAAGAAAGGTCCAGCTTCTGCATCCTTTCTTAGCAAATACCTATTTGCTTTCTTTCAGTATCATCAGCCACTGTCTCGTGAGTAGTCATTTTGGGGCCCATGGGCTGTGGGGCCCCAACCTTTAGCCAAAAAGTCTTGCTTTGCCTGCGCCATTGGCTGTTGAAGACAGTTCAGATGCTGTAGCGAGGTCATATCTTGGTGTGTATTGCAACAACTCCACTGGTAGGGGTGGGCGCTACAGCATCCCAAACTGGTTTGAAGTCCCTATCGTGATATGGGTTTCATAATTTTTGGTCCTACAAAATATTGTGAATCATGGTTTGTGTGTGTCTGTGTGCGTGTGTGCAGGAAAAACCATGAAGCCAACCAATGCCTCTCCATAGCTCCATCTTTATTTCAGACATTGTGATATATTGATATATCGTGATGTTTAGCTGGTGATGTATTGCAGTGTTGAATACTAGATATTGCCCAGCCCTATCTACTGGCTCTCAACCCCAGTTCTAAGAGCCATTCGTCTGAGCCATTACAGCACCAAACAGTCTAGGACGAAATACCTGTTGGGCCACCTTCTCCACACCAATCTACCTATGCACTGAATTTATCAGAGGTCTTTCTCTGGGCTCCCCTGCCATCTGAACTGTGAGAGACAGCCTTTTTAAAACAAAAACAAAAAAACCCCCACTCTTTACCTTTGGAACGATAGTTTTAATAAGATGCCACAAACTCCCCAGGTAGCCTGGTGATGCTGTTACTGTCATTAGGCACCAGGTAAACGGCGTTTCCGTGTGCTGCGCTGGCTCGCCAGATGCAGCTTGTCACGCTGGCCACGTGACCCGGAAGTGTCTTTGGACAGTGCTGGCCCCCGGCCTCTTAAGTGAGATGGGCGCACAACCCTAGAGTCGGACACAACTGGCCCGTACGGGCAGGGGTACCTTTACCTTTACTATTTTTCTGTCTAAATAGACAATATGACTGTATTGTTGCCGCTTTACTTTGTTGTGTTACTTTCATGCTAAATTTTATTATTTTTTTAAAGTGCTTCTATTGTTTTCCCAGAAAGACAACCTGGGAACATAATTTATTTAATGCAGAAGGTATGAGATATGAATTATTAAAAAAATGAAGTAAATAAAAAATAAAATATTTTAGAAGTGTTTAGCTTTCTAAAAGCAGTTGCATTTTTTAAAAACCTTGATGTACCATGGCAGCAACATTTGAAATTGTATGTATATAAAAAACTTAGCAGCTTAAAAATATTTGTACATGGCACTCCAATCTCTGAGTGGTTAGAGACTTGAGGGGTTCCAGGTGCTTACTCAGCATTTTGCTTTGTTTTTTCATGATAGTCAGTAGACATTAAGGTTTTTAGAAGGTTTTGTTTACACATACATGCAACCTGAACATAAGTTGGAGGGGCTCACAGTATTAAAACCCCAACAGATCTTGCTTCTCCATTAGACACAGCTTTGGATCCAGGACACATCAAGCATGGCTTCTTCTCTAAAGCTTCCAGCCTGCTTCCAGCTCTGCTAACACACACCACACTGACCTATTGTTCTCCCACCTGGCAGCTAGCTGAAGTGGGAGGAAGGCCCATCCATTAGCCCAGAGGGCACCACCACTTAGTTGTGACTCTTGCAAGCTAGCTTATTCTTTAGGGATCCTGATGAAGACACTTAAGTGACCAGCCAAGGTATTGTCTTACAAAGAAACTGGTCTGACTGTTTCAGCAATTTCCTGTGTTCGATTCTAACCCTCACTGGGTACAGGACTCCAAAAATTAGGTGGGACTCAGGTCATCCAGGACACCCCCTAAACCCACAACAATGTTCACTGCCTAACTCCATCTTGCAGTTTAACTTAGACTAAATTAAATTTACTTAGTTTAGGTATTCTGATAACTATATTTCAGTCATATTCCCAGTGCGATGCCCAAGAAAAAGCCAGAATTGGTGGAAGCCATTGGGGAATGCTTATTGATCACCAGCTCATACTGGTAGAATACAATCTGTGAATCACCTTGCTTGTTGAAGCCTGCCAGCCTCCAGTTATGGCAGGAAAGAGCTTTCTGACAGTTTCTACATACTGTAGATTCTGGCCTAAAGACGACCTTTTAACCCCAGAAAAGAGGTTAAAAAGTCTGGGGTCATCTTATACACCGGGTATGGCTGCAGTGGGTGGCGGGCTCCGCTCCGCACCGGAAGGAAGCTGCCCGGCAAAGCCGGCGTAGCATTGCTGGGCAGCTTCCTCCCGGCGTGCAGCCCGCCGGCCACTGCCGCTGCCCAGCGAAGCTGCCGAAGCGTGTAAGACGACCCCCCCCAAATTGGCAACTGCCAACTGGGGGGGGGGCGTCTTACACGCCCAGTCACCTAATACGCCGGAATCTACGGTAACTGGTATAATACACAAACCTGTCCCTAGGCACCCCATTTACAATATTGTTGAGCTATTTCTCAATTCTTTAAGTTTCTTAGGAGGTCACTTGCATAACTTAATTCTGGGAAATGTAACATGCTCTCAGGAAAATCTGAGGTCTCTTTCCTTTGTTATATTGCTGTAATTATAGCCAGGTGAACTGTATGAACTGATCGCCATTCAGTATTAAAGAAGGTGATGCTTTTCACTAAACCCTTTATCTTATAAAACTGATCCTCTTCTGGGACCACAGCAAATTATGATGCTTCTTTTTTGTGTTTTTCCTTTCTTTTCTCAATAACGAAATGTGCCAGAGCATTGGGGGTCAATATGTATTATATTCACAATGTGCATAAATAGAAGAATCTCCCATTAACCACAACCAGCATAGCCCATGGTCAGGAATTATGGGAGTTACAGACTACCGTATTTTTCCCTCTATAACACGCAGATTTTTTCTCCTAAAAAGTAAGGGGAAATGTCTATGCGTGTTATTGAGCGAATGTGTGGTCCCTGGAGCCGACTGGCCCAAGTGCATCACACATTTTCTTCGAGGGACGTCTTCGTTGCGGTCAGCAGAAGCCAGGGAAGTGCTTGCTAGGAGGTTTCGCCACTCTGCAGCGCGACTGTGTGTTTGCTAGTGTGTGTGCTTTGTGAGTGTGTGGTTGCCTGTGTGTTTGTTCGCTAGCGTGGGTGCTTGGAGGGAGTGAGAGAGTGACTGACTGCTGCATCTTCTCCTGCAATTTGCCTTTTAAAAAATTGGAAGCAGCGGGGCAGTAAAAACCACCCCCGAAAGCCCCATTTTTCCCTTCTAAGGCTGCAGCTCGGCTTTGGGAGCCCTGAACCCCTGCCTTGTTCTTGGGGGATCTTTGAGGTTTTCCCTTTAGCTTTAACCCAGCCCCCTTATTTTACCAGTTTATCTTCATTCTCTGCGTTCGAGCCTCCCGAGAGAGAAAGCTGTTGCTTTCCTGCATTCTGCCTCAGGGTCTTACTGCCCACCCGCTTCTGTTTCATTACTGTGTTTGCTCAAACGGAACAAAGAGCAGAGAAAACCCCTCCCCTCCAGGCAAGCAGAGGGGAAAGCAGCGCGTCCTTCCTTCTACCGTAATTCCTCTCCGTGCTCCAGTGCGGCTGCGTCTAGGGACTCGCAGGCAACACGCAGGTGGGGAGAGAGAGAGAGAGAGAGAGAGCTGGCTGGCTGGCTTGGGTGGGTGGGTGGGTGGGTGGGGGAACTTTTGCCTTCCTTTCCTCCCTCCGGTAAAACCCCTCTCCTGCATTCTTAGCCAGCTGCTTCTCCGCACACCCCTCTCGGTGCTCCTTGTCCATTCTATGTTTTTCCTTCCCTCCCCACTTAAAACGTGGTTACAAAGCACGGATCCACATGGATCCTCAGGATCTTTGCATAGGGTCACCCCAAATTCACCATCAGATCACATAGCATATCCATGGCTACAGCCTGCACCAAAAGAATCACGCACCCACTGTTGCCTGGGGCTGCAATGGTGCAAAAACGTGGTTACAAAGCATGGATCCACATGGATCCTCAGGATCTTTGCATAGGGTCACCCCAAATTCAACATCAGATCACATAGCATATCCATGGCTACAGCCTGCACCAAAAAAATCACGCACCCACTGTTGCCTGGGGCTGCAATGGTGCAAAAACGTGGTTACAAAGCACAGATCCACATGGATTCTCAGGATTTTTGCATTGGGCTACCCCAAACTCACCGTCAAATCACATGTCTGTGGCCACAGCATGAAGCACAAAAATGATACATCCACTGCTTCATTCAGAATTTTTTTCCTTGTTTTCCTCCTCTAAAAACTATGTGCGTGTTATGGTCAGGTGCGTGTTATCGAGCGAAAAATACGGTAATTACATTCAGAGGGCTACAGCTTTGTTCAGTCACTGGGCGCAAGCTTGAAGGACTTGCAAGAGCTCTTGGTCCTCTGAATTGTGACTGGGCCACTCGGGCCTTAATCTCTTTCTCTGGTAGCCACAAGGGAAATGACGGTTGTGACAGATTTTTCTTTGGGATGGTGATCAAGATTTCAGCTGCTCCTATAGCAACAAATATTTATTTTTAAAATTGCATTTTGCTAATAGCATCCTGAGTCACTGCTGCAGCATTTGGTGGGTGAGATGAATAGGGAGTATATTCTCCAGTGTGCGCCTAAAATACTTAAAATGCACAACGTATCTGCAGGGAAATGTAGAGAATATGCCATCTAAAATAGTTGGATTTCTTAGAGTTCTTATAGCCTGAAGCAAAAGGATGCTTCTGTCAGACTTTTCTCCTAATTTACTTGTTTTAAATTGGCATTGCTTTAAATCTGCATTGTGTTCATATGGAAGGAAGAGGTGGTTTTCTTTTTAGGTTAAATAGCTTGGAATAGGCGGTTTCTTCCTAGAGAATCTGTGCTGCCATAAGGCTTCATCTAATTTTATAGTTCCATTATAAGGCCACACAGTCATCCAATTGTGTTACAGTGAACAACATGGAGAGAAACAGGATTGCAGTCACTGTCTCTACCGATTGACTGGTGTTCAGAACTTAAATATATATGAAGGACCAGGTTCATGTGATGCTAAACATGTCACTTGAAGCAGCATGAATATTTTGGGAACTGTAAATGCAGATCAGGTTCAGAGTCATGAGGAGGAGATTCACCATTTCCTCTCATGCTACAGTCTCAATGACAATCTTAAAAGAGCACATGAGTCACAGAACATGGGCCTCTCTTTTGTCTCACCCTGTGGTTAAAGAAAGACAAACCCATGTTCAATTTACAGTGTGACCAAAGCCCTCTGCTTAACAACCAACAGACCTTTAAGGTAGAAGGAAGAATCAGAGAGAACCATGAGCATAATTCTGACCCTTAGGTAGCCAACATGGTGCCCTTCAGATGTTTCTGGACTCAAAACTCCCATCTGCCCCAGATCACATGACCATTTGGTGGGTAACACATTGGCTAAGCCTGTTCTGTCCTTACACTAGTGGTGGTGGGGAACCGAGTAGCTAATTCTAAGCCCATCAGATCCCAGTTTGATTTCAAAATGCAAATGTCTTCTGGCTGTCCAAGCAAACTGAGGGAATAGATTCTTCCTATTTATCTGATTAGAAGTCTTGCTTTTCTTATTTACACATTTTGGGTTCAGGGAAGAGGTGGCTCGGATACTAAGTGGACAATGGAAATGTCAAAGATTTTGACATTTTTGAAATAGCAGGCTTGTCTAATTGAGTTCCTTGCAGGTGAAAGCTGTGTGCCGACATGCCTGTCTCCTTACCAAGCTATGTCTCCTTTGCAGCCTCAGAGTGGTAGTGAAAGGGACAGCATTGTGCACGTACCTACGCACCTAGGAAGCCTTGTATTTCAAGGCCATGTTGCTCTGAAAGAAAACTTATATTCTTCCAAACATGTTAAGAATGTCATAAACATAATCCCTCCCAACATATTTTTTCCAGCTTTGGTTAATTATTCTCACCACATTACCAATTTAGTATAATAGGATGCATTTTGATGCAATCTCTCCTATCCTGCAGCTCAGTTGTAGAGCACTTACAGTACTTTGAATACAAAAGGGTTGTCAGGTTTAATCCCTGGCAAGTTCAAGTAGGGCTGGGAAAGATCCCCATCTGACACCCTAAAGAACTGCTCAATGTCAGTTTCCACAGTACTAACTTAACTGGACCAGTGGTTTAATATGTATCCTGTATAAGCTAAGTTGCTTAAATGTTACAGGCAAATAAAAATCTAGTTTCATGAAGACCCCAGGTGATACTTAACAACTGTGTAGGCCAGAACCTATAGCACTGCAAGCTGTTTCCAAGAAATACACTGATCAATATTACTCATTTCATTTCATTTCATTTCTGAACTGCCCTCTCTTCCAAGGGAACCCAGGGTGATATACAATGGAAAAAATGAAAGAACAAGAACCATCTCCTAATGTAAATAATAAAACATAGCTTTGAAATAGCAGAATACAAAGGTTTTTTTCATGGGGACTGCATATATTTGTTGCACAATTTGATAAGTGCATTTGCTTATGTAGTTGTATAAGACAGTGTGGTAGGAATATGTCTTTTTAAAACAGGAGATAATGTAGTATATATTCCTAATACTTGAAGAAGCAAATACAATAAAAGTTGAAGCTGAAGTTAAGGAAGTCTCCATAAAACAAAGCAAAAACCCCTGAAATTAAAGTAATTAATTTTGAGACTTTTAATGAATAGTGTGAAAACATCTTTTTGGAGTAAAGTGTATTACAGAAAGCGTCTCATTAAGCTGGATAAATTGCAACATTAAGTGTCCATGGTTTAATAATGTGATTTTCTCTCCCTTTTATTAGAGAGAATATTTTTGAGTCATGTGCCATTACAGAAAATTAAATCAGTATCTCCAGCAACACTCAATTTAAAATCCAAAAACAACAACACATATCCTCCTTTCAAGGTTTAAAGAACTACATAATATCGGTTGGCTTCTTGATGCTTTTTATGAACTTTTTAGGTCTGATAGGAAAAACCTGGACATTTCTGTGAGTAATGATCTGTTGGCTTGAGTGAATCTGTTGGTCTGCATATTTAGTTTAGTGATTGAACTCTTAATTTTAAAATATTTCACCGGCGAAGGTTAGAGCCAAGTTCACATGCTTACTGAGTGATCATCATCATGCAGTGACTGGAGTGGGGAAGGGCAATTGTACTTACTAGGAATATGCATATGGACCTCCACATGAAGGCCATGGTACATGCAATATGCTACTGTATGTGGATAGGGGAGAGGAGGGATGTGTTTGATCCATGCACAGCTGATCACCAATCCAGTAAAACCAAATGGTGTTCAAGCTTCTCATAGGCATTGTGAGAACAGGATGCTGTGAGAACAGGATGCTGGACTACACGGGCCATTGGCCTGATCCAACAAGGCTTGTCTTAAGTTCTTAACGGTTTTGGTTTGACATAAACGTTTCTCTTTCTGTTGACTGTATTTTTGTTATCTTGACTCCTCTACCCCTTCGTTTTTGTTATATTTTATTTGTTTAATTATTTGGATTTTAAATTGTATAAATTGTTATCTCAATTGTTTTGTAAGTCCTCCAAAGCAGCCAATGAGCCGGACATGGATACACTTTGTAAAGAATGAATGAATGAAATGGGCTTAGCCTTCCATGTGTGAGGTACCATAGCAGAAGGATGCTCCAATTGACCTGACTAGAAGTCAACCTGGTCAGGTAAGAAAGGGCAGGGAAATGCTAGCAACACCAACACTCAACCCCAGTGGGTAAACCGAGGGAGGAAGGGGCCTTCATTCTTCCTCTTAAAGGATTCTAAGTTCATACAGGGCGAATGCCTGAAAAGCGCTATTGACATACCACCAAAAAATAGATGTTCTGTATGTTTAGTTCATACGTTCCTCTTTATACCCTGCCTTTTCACTCAACGGGCATATAATGCAGCTTACAGCCGTAACATAAAATATTCTGTACAATCTGCAAACACAAAGTGACATTTCAGTAGAGAAAGCTTGAACAGGACTGTGTGATCCCCACTCCCCCAGATGAATTCTAAATGACATGGAACAGCTTTATAAGACAAAGTATGAAACTCCGCCAAATGGCTTCTTTTATGGCTACCTTAGATCCTTCAATCCAATGAAAAATTGAACACTTGCCTCATTCTACAGTTGAGTGACTTGCCTGAGTCATTGGTTCCACTTCTGGGAGCTTTGAACACAAGCCGTTTTGGTCACACTTTTTCCCTCTTAGGTATCCTATTCAGTGCTAAAGTATAAAATGGATTTCATTAAAAGTGAAAGTAATAGAAAGCTTACATCGTGCTCTTGTGATGCAAATATTAGATGAAATGACACATCGCATACTAAACGATTCCAGTTTTTCAAAGCAGTCAGTTTTGAGGCGTTGCATTTAAAGTAGTTGGAATAAATCAATAGCATACCTGCTGCAGCAAAACATCCAGGAGAATCTTTTGAGGGAAAGGAAATCTTTTGACATATCCATGCTGATGGCGGATATGGATAAAGTTTGCTGCTTGTGTCAAGAAACCTAATCTGCCCATAGGAAGCTGCCATTACTGATCAGTGGTTCATCTAGCTCAATATTGTGTACAGTGACTAGCAGCAGCTATCAAGGGTTACAGACAAGGGGCTATTCCTATCCCTACATGATGCTGGGGATTGAATCTGGGACCTTCTGCGTGGAAGCAGATGCTCTACTACTGAGCTATGACCCTTTCTCAAATTTATCTACAGAATGGTGAAGTGGGCTTTGTGGTATGAGAGTCAACGTTGCAGCCTATCACTTACCATTTTGGGGCAGAGCCAGAAGCAGCACATCCGGTGGGGCAGAGCCACAGTACTAGCTTCCTGGTGGTTGTGTCACTGCCACTTACCACAAGGGGTGGTAGTGGGGCAACAAGGAGGTCAGAGTGGTGTGGGTGCACCAGAAAAAAACAATCGTTTCCTTCTGCTAGTGTGCCTGCACTCAGCCTCTCCCAGTAAGCAGGAACAATACCTTCTGGCATTATATCTCCACAACACTTCTGGGCAGAAGATAGCAGCACTACCCAGCTCACCATTAAAACTCCTAAAATGCCCCAACAACTTTAGTCTATTGGTGTCTTGTTAGATGAATGGAATCTGCATATACAGAGGCAGTATATCAGAGGCATTGGACCTGTAATTAGAATTAGCTGGATTAATTAGAATTAGGACTTGGGTCTGATCCTGTAAAGCAGTTCTTAGCTTGAACATTGCTTTAGCAGATAGGCGCATGCACGCACGCACACACACCATTTTCTGTATAAAATATGCATTTAAGAAATGAAATGTTGCAATAAAAAGGGACTTCTGCATTATTAAGTGAGCAAGATAGGCTGCAATTCTAACCCTTCTTACCTGGGAGTAAGCCGCACTGAATTAAATGTGACTTACAGTGGTACCTTTGGGTTACAGACGCTTCAAGTTACAGACTCCGCTAACCCAGAAATAGTACCTCGGGTTAAGAACTTTGCTTCAGGATGAGAACAGAAATCGCGCAGCGGCAGTGGGAGGCCCCATTAGCTAAAGTGGTGCTTCAGGTTAAGAACAGTTTCAGGTTAAGAACGGACCTCCAGAACCACTGTACTTCTTAGTACACATTTAAAATTGCAGCTGTAGAAGCTTTGTGGTGGGCCATTAGTCACATCATTAACTTTGCCTTTAAGGTGCCACAAAATTCCTCATTGTTCTTGCTGCAAATGGCTAGCAAGGCTGCCCCTCTGGGAATTCATTCACTTTGAAAGGGAACACAGAGGGAAGATAACTGAATTGTAAATATTTGTTGGTGGCTGAGATATGCATGTCTGTTGTGTACTATGATGTATTTAAAACAAAAACAAAAACATATCCACGTGAATATCCACAAGAAAAAGACTTGAGCAACATAGACAAATAGCGGCAGAATAGAAAATATCAGTTGAAAGTGTGAATGAATGTTGGAACAGACTTTGGCATTCTCATAAATTTCTAGTGGCAAAGAAAATAACAAAACAATACATACATACATATATATATATATATATATATATATATATATATATATGTTTATAACATCAAAAACATTTTAAAATATTAAGAACACCTGAAAACACTCACAAAGCCGTATTAATATTAATTTCAAGGTTACCAGGAACCATGTCTTTCAGCCATCAGATTGCCAAGGTGTAATAAACAGGCAGGTAGTAAATATGGGAGAGGAGCCAAATGATCAACATGCTCTGTAGTTTAATTTTTAGCGCCAGATTTTATTTAAACTTCTTATAATTATTGCCAACCCAAAAACTGCTGGTGTTGCTACTTGAAGTTCTGCTGAGTTTGCTAATGGAAGAGTTGCCAGAAGAGATAAATATGTCTGAGTATTTAACCTAAATATTGTGGCCAAAAAATCCTAAGACCACCTTTAATGCACAAAGAAGGAAGCAGGGGACTGCAGTTGCAAGCAAAACTAAATAAAGAGGCTTGTTGAAGATGTCAGTGTTTAGTTTTAGAAGTATCCTAGGGAAATATGCTACATAGGCCTGTACTGGTGCAGCTGAGATGTGCAGAAACCATGATGGATTGCATTATTGACACTGAATCCATACTGAATACAACATATTTAATGTACTTATGCAATTAAGGACCTAACTGCATGCTACATAAATGATGTGATTAGCAATCACATCTTAGAGTTTGTTAAAAACAACAACAAGTGTGTAGGGAAGTGGGGGCTAAGCCTTTGTTTCCCAGCCTCTCCCATAGACCAATTACCATTAGAGGGGGAAAACTTCCCATTGACTCCAGTGTTGATTGCAAAGGTGCTAGGTGGCTTTTACCAAGATCACAGCTGGAAAAGAGACTTAAACCAACCTTCCTGGCACGCAGCGGTGCTAGTCACAGCCACCCTAGACATACAAACACACCTGGTCATTAATTTTTCAAAATCCACAGCATGACTGCTAATCACATCGTTCACATAGCATGCTGGTATGTTAACTGAGAGTAGCTACCTTGTCAAAAGCTTTGTAAGGAAAGGTAGGCTGAAATGACACTGGACATCTGCATGCTTTTCTCAAAAGAAGGGGGATAGGGAATCAGCAGTAGAACATTGTGAACGAAGACATCTGCTAGATTAGCACAGATGGGCTTGTGATAACTTTATGAGAGCAGCCTAGGTTTCCCCATCACACAGGAAATTATCTGATTAATTTCAATATACAGTCAGTCTGCAAATATTAGTCTCCATTCGACATATTCCTAAGTATTTCCTCTGCTGGATCTTCAGATGGCTTAAATCAACGTAGTACAGAACAAATTAAGGCTACCAGTAGGGATGGAAGGATTGGTCAGTTTTGATTCTCTTAGTTTCTCATTTTTCTAATCTTAAATTCAGCTGCAGCAATTTGCAATTATTTTTTTAACGATCATTATGGAAATGCTTCATTTTAGTACGATTTCTGCAGTTTTGATTAATATATGTATCTTTTGCAAGTAGCTTCTAAGATAATGCATTTTCTATGCTATCTTCAGTAATATATTCATTTTTATATGCATTTCCCCATAATATATATTGTACTGTACAAATAGTTTTGAGATACTTTTTGTGCGGTACATAGGAAACTACCTTATACAGTGGTGCCTCGCAAGACGAACGCCTCACAAAACGAAAAACTCGCAAGACGAAAGAGTTTTCCGTTTTTGAGTCGTTTCGCAAGACGAATTTCCCTATGGGCTTGCTTCGCAAGAAGAAAGCCCATAGGGAAATCCCCGGGGACCTCTTTTAAATGCTGGCCATCGGGAGCAAAGACTTTCGCCCACCGCCGGCCTTCACAAGAGGTCCTGGACCTCTTCTGAAGGCCGGCGGGGGGCAAAAGTCTTTGCTCCCCCCCCGCCTGCCTTCCCGGGACAGCGGAGACTTCTCCGCTGTCCCGGGCGATCTTAAAATGCTGGCGGGCGGCAGCGAACCCTTCGCTGCCGCCCGCCAGCATTTTAAAAGCCCCCGGGACAACGGAGACTTCTCCGCTGTCCTGGGGCGATCTGAAAATGCTGGCGGGCGGCAGCCAAGGCTTCGCTGCCACCCGCCAGCATTTTAAAAGCCCCCGGGACAACGGAGACTTCTCCGCTGTCCCGGGGCGATCTGAAAATGCTGGCAGGCGGCAGCGAAGCCTTCGCTGCCGCCCACCAGCATTTTAAAATCTCCCCGGGACAGCGGAGAAGTCTCCGCTGTCCTGGGGGCTTTTAAAATGCTGGCAGTCGGGAGGAAAGCCCTCCTGTCCCCGGAGCTTACGGGGTGGGAGGTGGGGAGAAGGGCTTTTCTTCCCACCGCTAGCCTTCAGAACAGCCTTCTGAAGGCTGGCGGTGGGAAGAAAAGCCCTTGTCCCCCCCCCCCCCCCAGCCTTCAGAAGAGGTCGGGGGACAGATTGTCCCCGGACCTAGTCTGAAGGCGGTTTCCATAGGAACGCATTGATTGATTTTCAGTGCATTCCTATGGGAAACCGTGCTTTGCAAGACGAAAAACTCGCAAGAAGAAAAAACTTGCGGAACGAATTAATTTCGTCTTGCGAGGCACCACTGTACTGAGTCAGACCGTTGGTCCATCTAGCTCAGTGTTGTCTACACAATGGTTGTCAGAGGCTCCTCTGAGTTTCACTCTTTCAGCCATCCTAGGAGATCCCAGGGCTTGTATACAAAGCATGTGTTTAATCACTGAGAATCGTGCTTTACCAGTGTGCAAGAGTACATGTGTGACACTGCAACACTGCAAAAAAAAAAAATACATAATATGAGGCTACCATATTATGATTGCTTTAACTATTCTCTTTTTTTTGGTGGGGGGCAGTGTTTCTCTCTCTCTCTCTCTCTCTCTGTGTGTGTGTGTGTGTGTGTGTGTGTTTGTGTGCATACATCAGTGACATCAGGTGGAGGGTAGGTGCAAATTAAGTGAAGAAACTCAAAGCTGTAGCAAATTGAGCATGCTTCAATGCCAGAATTATAGAAATACTTCTGGTTAAATGGACTCTGGAAGAGTGAAAGAAGAGGAGGAGGAGTTTGGATTTGATATCCTGCTTTATCACTACCTAAGGAGTCTCACTCCTAATGATCACTACCTAATGGCGTGCTCTGGTCTATGGGGTCACGAAGAGTCGGACACGACTAAACGACTAAACAACAACAAGGAGTCTCAAAGCGGCTAACATTCTCCTTTCCCTTCTTCCCCCACAACAAACACTCTGTGAGGTGAGTGGGGCTGAGAGACTTCAAAGAAGTGTGACTAGCCCAAGGTCACCCAGCAGTTGCATGTGGAGGAGCGGGGAAGCGAACCCGGTTCCCCAGATTACGAGTCTATTGCTCTTAACCACTACACCACACTGGGTGAATTTATGGAACACAAGGAATGCAATGTGGACAATCTATTGCTAGCCCGCATTGAGGCAGTAATTGATGCAAAAGGGGCCCAAACCAAGTACTGAGTACATATGCATTCTTCTACTTCTCAGAGGTCCAATATTGCTCTATTTGCAATCCTTGTTTTGCTGATTTCATTTAATATTCTAATTTTCTAAGGTTAATTTGGGGTTTTCATCAGCTGTACGCCATCATTATCACAATTATAACAAATAAAGGCTTGACATATCTCGCTTTGCATGTCATGAAACTATATCGTATATTAGTTTTACCTTTTAAGTTGAATTACTGAAATAAATGAACTTTTCCACGATATTCTAATTTTCCGAGTTTCACCTGTAAGACCACTCCATATACTTTTGTGTAACTAAACAAATAATACCATACTTCTTAAAAAGAAAGAAAAATCTTTGTAGCCAAGGTTTAGGCATCACATGCTTCTCTTCAAAGTCTGCTTTGCTTGCTTACTGTCTTTTGTGTATATTTAGATGCTGATTGAGCAAAATCTGGTGAATTAATTACTAGCATAATTATGTAGCATTGGTTAAATTATTCTCGCTTCCCTGATTGATGGGAGACAACTCAGCAGTTTTACCACTCACACAAAGCTTTACCTGGCTCCAAGGCCTCATTTATTCACCCATTTTCAAGAAACTCCCACTGCCCAATTTTTTCAGGTATGCTGAGGGCATGATCCCTGCTCTTCCTGTGACTTTGGGCTTCCTGTCTTGCCCACCACCACCTTTGCTCCTGAGCTCCAGGGGGCAATGAAGGAGAACCAGAGATCAAAGTGGGGCTCACAATGGGTTCATTGGGGGTGAGGACACAGGCAAGGCATGTCTGAGATGAGGCTCTTCAGGCTGCCTTTGGACTGGCATGCAGTGTTAGAAACTGGGGTAGAAAAGCTAGGAGCCAAATGGCTCCTGGGACTTGGGTTGTGGGCACTAAAACAGAAAGTCTAGTCACCATCTGGGGGTGGGGTTGGAAACACTTTATATTTATTATTTTGATAAGCATGAACTAAAACACAATTCACCTAAGTGACACATTTAATATCACATTTTTAACATAAATTCTTAATACATGTTTAATTAGGTGTACAATAAAAATATTGGTACCGTACTTCAGTTTTCAAAACACTCTACTTAACTCCTTAACATCTATCTTTAACATATACTTTGAGGCTTCAAAACACATACGTTTCTGTAATCCTTGAGTGTCAGCCAGGCACAAAAAATGGCACCCAGACTTTTTTAGGTGCTCGCAAATGGAGAATCTTTAGGCACAAAATGTGTCTGGCGCCCTGCTAATTTTGAACCCTGCTAGCATGGTTTTCTCTTTGTCTTCAGTGGGAGCAGGATCTGAGTGAGCTGGGATCCTGACACTCATAGCATTAAATAGGTTGAAGCACCTTAAACTATAAAAAACTTTATAGCATTTTTTGTGAATGGGATTTATATTTTCTTTTTGTGCGCTGTTGGTGTTTGACTGTGGATCACTTCTAAAACCTTGGTTGCCCTACATATGAATTGTACTGCTTTTATGAGCACTTGCAAAATACAAATTATTCAAGCTTCCTGACTTCATTTATAGCTACAGGGGATCCTCTCCCTCCCACCCTTCATCAATTTTTCACCTCTAATCGGGAGGTCTAAGGAATAAATACAGCCCTGGTGAAATAAGAGCTTCTTCTTTCTGTCTTTAATGATTGAGAATGTGTAATACTCATTTGGAGTGTAGTGTCCTTTTAATCAAAACAAACAGTGTAATTTCAGAGACCTACACCAGGTAACCTTTAGAAAGGAGGATAAAAATCATTACTGGGAGATAATAAAACAATAAAGCGAATCCATTTCTTTTCATTTCCCTGCATCCAGTGGCACTTCTATTCGTACAAAGATCAACCTGGATTAACCCATTCTCTTTGATTAGCCCTTATTAAGGTGATAGCATTTCTGCAGCACATCAGTGTTGGACATACACGTACTTTTAACAACCACCATGAAGACGTGAGTCGGGTGAAAGGGGAGCGGGAGCCTCACACCTTCTGTACGTGGTGTTAAAGCCATTTCTCAGATGGAAAGTACAATGGTGCTCCTTAGCATCTGTGGTTCAGGGCCTATTGTGAAGCTACATGTATACAGGGGTATTTAAGATCCATTGGCTGATTGTAATAAGAAAAAGAAGCTTTCGGCAGTTTGCAACTTTGATCTGGGAAAGCATGCTCAATCCTTTTTCCAGACTTCATTTTCGGCTCCAGATTGCACTTTTCCAGGAGGGGTCAAGACTGGATCTTTTCTCAGAATAAGGCAGGTGCTGCTGTTGCTTCACCACAGCAGCTAGAATTTTTATTTCAAGGTTAGTTAAAAGTTAATTTAGTAACTTTCAGTTTTAAACTAATTTTTTAAAAGAATTTCCAGCTGCAATAAC
The DNA here is from genome assembly GCF_027172205.1 of Podarcis raffonei. NCBI lineage: Eukaryota > Metazoa > Chordata > Lepidosauria > Squamata > Lacertidae > Podarcis > Podarcis raffonei. The sequence continues at coordinate 29,793,863 of NC_070606.1, forward strand.
AAGGCACTCTCCTGGGCCATCTTACCCATAACGTCTCGCTCTAAGGAAGGACCTCTTCCCCCAGCGTAAGAAAAAGAGGAGGAGGCAGAGGATCAGACCAATGGCCCATCTAGTCCAGCATCTCGTTCTCACAGTGGTCAACCAGATCCCTCAAAGGGAAGCCCACAAGCAAGAGCACTCTCCCCTTCTGTGGTTTCCAGCAACTGGTATTCAGAAACATTACTGCCTCCAGTTGTGGAGGGCAGAGCATAACATCATGGCTAGTAGCTATCAATTGCCCTCTCCTCCATCCATTTGTCTAAACCAAGAGAGCCACACTAGAGTGGTGGGTGGCGGCAGCAGTGGTCAGTGAGGAAATGAGTAGGACTCTACCACCCCTGCCACCCCTTACCATTTTATACGGTTGCTTCATGAAAGTACCAAGCCTGAAATTCAGAATGCTGCATACTAGTTGTAGGAAAGAACTGTGGTTGGTAGGAATACAGACAAAAGAACTTATATTGAAATGGATTGTGTCTGGGAGAAGCCAGGGAACCAGTAATAATTGTTCTACATGTAAAACAGACAGATTAAACACTGCATAATTGACAGCTTCCCTCACAAAGAAAAAAAAAGATTTGGTAAGAGTTGAAATATGAATGAATTTTATTGAAGGAGTGATCGTATCCCACCGGAGGAAGATTTTAACGCATCCATGTATGTTCCGACAAGGACACTGCATTGTTAAGAGACTTAGTTTTACCTACCTCAGCTTAGGTTTACCTACTTCTCAAGCTTCTTTTATGCGGATTGAGGCCATTGGGGAAACAGAATGAAATCTAATTCAAAAAGAAGGAAAAGGTAGTGGAGTGATGATGCACCGCTCACCTTATAGCTAGCCAAATAAAATAAATTAAAATGGACAGGCCAGTTGTTGGAGAATTTAGTTTCCTCCAGCACTGAGAATCTTGGGAGCCTAGTCAAACATCTGTTGAATTAAAATCTCTTCACTGTTGCTTTTTAGGTTTGAAAAAAAACATGATAAAGGTGTGCAAAATGAACTGTATGGACAAAGTAGATAGAGAGAGGTTTTTCTCCCTCTCTCATTTCATGAGGACATGGGATAATCCAATGAAGCTGAATGTTGGAAGATTCAGACGAGACCAAAAATAAATAAATCACAAGATGTAGTGATGGTCACCAATGCGAATGGTTTTAAAAGAGGGTAAAGCAAATTAATGGAGGATAGGAAATCCAATGGCTACTAGCCATAAAAGCTATGTTCTGCCTCCGGTGTTGGGGGCAATATGTCTTTGAACAATGGTTGTTGTGAATCTCATAGGCATCTGGTTCGTCACAGTGGGAACAGGAAGCTGGACGATGGGCCTTTGGACTGATCCAGCAGGGTTTTCGTTATGTTCTTAATTATCCAAATAACTTGAGTGTTTCAACATCATCTTCTCATTATTGGGAGAATGTGCCTATATTACAAATTAAAACACAACTATTACTTTTGGGGAAGGGAGGGAATATAGATGTCTCTTGTTCTTTCTAGTCTTGTGTGGCTCACCAGCAGGGGTGCTTCTGCTTCAAGTCTCAGAAGTCAGTCCTATTGAATTCAGTGAGGCTTTCTTACAGGCAAACAGTGTTAGGATTAGCAGTCCAATTCAGTTATTTCCTGCCTAGGAGGCTTTCAAACAGAAGGGTACCTGCTCTATAAACATTGGATTTCACTGATTTTACCCCAGAGAATCAAGATGAGTAATGTTAATATAACTAATGAAAATGTTTACATTTTGAAAATACAAATTGAATTGAGTAAGGTACATTTCCAAACATGAATTAGACCTTTGACATCTGATGCATCTCTTCCACTTATGTAAAATATTTTGTTCCAACAGATGCTTCCACCAATGGAAGGGAAGGGTAATTTTCTTCCATGCAGCTCTGGAGAGTCCCCAACCTTCTGGAATAGATTTTTCAGGGTGTGCAAGAGGCTGCAACAAATATGGGAAATTTGTGAAATTTGCCTTCCCTCCTCTTGCATTAGTAAAAGAGTCAGACCACTGGCTGATGATGTATAAATATTTGTTGTTCTTCCTTTGATTTAATTTTTGTATCCGCATAAATAGAGAGGTTTTGCTTCTCTCTAATCGTGCCTGATGATCACATTTCTATGTTGCTGTGCGTACATACAGTGGAATTTGAGGGACAAGATGTGTACCTGCAGTTTTCCTAAAGGAAAGTGAGATCTTTGTGGGACACTGTAGAGTGCGATACATCATACTAATGAGGCGATGGGCTGTTTTATGCTTCACAGTGGAGTTTTTCCTTTGTTCTGCTGATTTGAATCCCTGTTGAACTTGTATCAATAAGACCAGGCATACACTGAATATATGGCAGTTTTCTCTTTTGTTGTTTTGTGATCTGAAGATCATACGGGAAGAAATCAGAGGCCACAGTGAGGATTTGTGCTTACTGGAGCAAGTTGCAGGGGGTGTGGTGCTACCAGTCGTTTTTTACCATGGTTATTCTTAAGGGAGAAGTGAAATTGATCATATGTAGCTCAGTGGTAGAAGATATGCTTTGCATGCAAAAATTTCCAGGTTCGATCCCATGTGTCTCTAGGTAGAAAAGCTCCTTCCTGTCTCAAACCCCAGTGAGCTGCTAATTGATCTCATGGTGATCTCTTTTACTGAGGAAGTAAATATGATTTGAACGTGTCTGCATATTATGTACAGTAGGCAGATATAATGGGATATCCTGGACTGTGCTACCTTGGGCTGAAGGTAGTATGTCATAGTTTTGAATGATTTCCCTAATCTTTTCTCCCCCCTGCCCCCAGTTTAAATACTTTATTGAAATTCATAGATAACATACAAAACATACTAAGATGAAAACAATCATGTACTAATAATCTTATATATGTTTACAAAAAATAAATTTAAATTAAATTTATGCAATCTCTTTTTTTCTATCTTTTTTGCTAACATAGAATAGATTTCCTATCATTTCCCGATGCATATGACCTTTCTGGTGATGAATGTACTTATCATTATTACCTTACTCTTTCTGTACTTTCTAATACTTTCTTACAACAATTCATACCTTTATGCTTGTTTTTTAACAGTTTGTTTAGACAAGGGTCATTCAAACACTGCCATAGATATTGTATTGCTGTTATTCTGTAGATATCTCTTATACATGTCCCATTTTTTAATAAATGATTGTCTTGTATTACCTCTTAGCTTGTTAGTCAGTTGTGCCATTTCCACATATTCCAATAATTTGCACTGCCAATCTGATAAGGTTGGAACTTTCCCCCCTTTCCAATTCATTGAGATCAGTACTCAGGCTGCAGCCGTTGTATATAGAAAAATTTCTCTTACATTTTTTGGAATGTCTTTACCTAAAATTCCAAGCAGAAAGGCTTCTGGCTTTTTTAAGAATGTTAACTTAAGATTTCCCAAAGCTCTTCAAGAAAACAACAGCAAAAACAAACCCAGGCATGTAGTTAATATATGGTTAGCACATCAGATAGAGAAGGGGGTCTCACAGGTAGTGCCTGTGGGTACACATGTGCCTGCAGAGGCCTTCCCTGTTGCCACAGGGTCCTATCATCCAACTAAAATTTGGCTTGAAAATCACCCCATTTCCCCATGACAGTTTCACCAGTCTGCAAATGGGCCCATGGACCCAAAAAAGTTGGTGAACCCTGAGATAGAGACCTAGCATAGCTCTCTTCTTCATATGCTTGTTTATTATATGTGCAGAATATAATTAAGAGAGCATTCACAAACATGACCTTGCGCCTCACTTGCAGTCATCTGTTATCTCAGTCTAGTATCTTATTCTGCACAATGTATAGAAACAATCTTTGACAGAACAATATGCTCCTTTTGTGGAGTTGTTGCTTTCTTCCTTTTTAGGTGTCAGAATGCTGGGGGCTGTCATGTATTGGAGATGTTGCTAAGACAACCAGCTACTACAACAGAGTTTTGCTTGAAAAGGTGGCAGGCCAGGGACATTGTTAAGCCAGGAGCTTTTGACATCCTGTGGAAACATATCTTTCCTGACAGCAAAAAAAATGGACAGTAGTCATTATTTCGGGGAGAAGTCACGAAGGAACAGCCTCCCTTCTCATCAAACATACTTTTGTATGATTTCTACCTTGTCTCCCAGCTAGCTTTTAAAAATACTCTCCAGCTCCACAGCAAACAAAAGTTCTTGTTTTCTGAAACTCCTAAGGTACCAGAAAGCAAAGTTGCTTCTTGTAAGCAACAACAAGATTCCATTAAATGTGTCCTCTTTTAAGGATTTTTTTAAAAGCCAGCAGTAGGACAACACAACGCTTTTCCTCAATTATCCCAGTTTTTTATTCAGTGGATGTCCTTCCTTTTTCCAGGAGGGTGTGGAGAGACACAGGTATTTTGTAGGGTTGTTCACTGGTTTTGACCAAGGTGCAAATCCCAAGCCAAATTGGGCCTATTCAGAGAGATTTGGGCATTGTTCAAGGTGGGTTGAGACAGCCAGAAATCACTACAGTCACTTTTGATGGCCCAGAGTGCTCCAGGGCTGCAAGGGCATGGCAGGAAGGAGAAAGTAGGTGCCCTACAATGCTCCACCCTGCAGGATCACCACTTTCATTCAACAGCTGTTCAGCTGAGGCATCAGTCCAGTGGGGTGCTTACTTGCAAGCAGTTTCCCTGCAGAGAAGTTGATCGTAAAGGAGCATCCTGCAGAATTGAGCCTCACTGCAGGGGAGGGCAGTGGGGAAGACACAATATGTTTTCTCCCTCATGACTGTGTGGGCATCAGAGGGGCAGGGGGCATTGGAGAAGGAGGAGGGAGGTGGGTGACAAGGGTTGGAAGCAGCGAGTGGTGCGTGTGTCTCAGGACTGGATCTGCCGCCCCTCCCAGCTGTGGCCCTCATGGGAGAGCCGGCCCTGCTTACCAGGCCCCAGAGTCTAGCATTCCAGACTGCCTCTCACTCAGTGCTGTAGACAGCTTCTCTCCCCGTCTCTTCAACCTGAGCCAAGTGATTCAACTACCTGAGCAAGTTTTCAGTCACCAAGCCACTCTGCCTTCCTTTCAAGTCTTCTTTCTTCTTCCTCGATCCTCATCCTCTCGTGTCTTCTTCTGATTGTTCACTATGAACACCAGCCAACATGGAATTTCACCTCACCAGGCAGAAGACATCCCCCATCAAACACATTGCAAATGACAGAATGCATTATACAAGACCCATCAAGACACAGTTTAAACACAGTGGATTTTTTCATAGAGGGAGCCAGGGGAGCCAGTATCCCAAGCCTCTTGTTTCCCCTACCTGTAAGGGTTATTGGGGGGAAGGAGACTGTCACGCTTCTAAGATCAGAACCAGCTTCCTTCTATGTGAGAGTAGCAGTTGAGGTGGAACCAGACTCTAAGAACAGGGAACACTGAGGTTTAAGTGTGTCATCTAGGTGGCCACTGTGTGAACAGGATGCCAGACTACATGGGAATTTGGCCTGAATTTGATCAAGCGAGGCTCTTCTTATGCTCTTACGATATTATCAGAGCTGTATTTGTTTCCAAAAAAAGTCATAGTATGACTGTGCTTTACTTTTAGTTCATAACTTTATGAGGTGATATTTCCCCCTTCTCTTACTTGTTACTCGCCATGGTGCGGTCACACAGATAAAGATATTCCAATTTCTGACATTTAAAGATTATCAACAGTTTCTATCCTTTCTGGCATGTAAATGGCAAAATAATAATTGTAGGGTTTTTTTTTTTGCATATCATTGATTAACTTATTTATAAGTATTTAAGTGCTGTCAGTTCTGTTCATAATTCATATAGAGAGCCTTCATAATTCATAAGGAGAAGCACCTTAAATCCAGCATCCAGTGGCAGCTTCTCTCCCAGGGTCAACAGCCACTTCATGAGATTATTTCCCCCAGAACTACAGTATAGGAGGAAAGGGTTAAACCGCACTGCATGTGCAGCAGTGCTAAGCCTGATTTCCTCCATACAGCTGCTATTTTTAAAGGAGAGGGGACAACGACAAAGTAAATGTAATCGCACATTTAATGGATTGTCTCTTTCATCCATTAGACAGTAAGCTCCTCAGGGCAGGAACCTCTCTTCTTTACAGTTACCCTGCAAAGCAACAGGCACATCAGTGACTGGTGTTACATGAATAACAACAAGCATGGTAATTTGTATGATTTATTTGCAAGTGACGCTTTCTCAGAGAACAACTAATGACGGTAATTTTGAGAACTACAGAAGCCGATGTACCACTCTTTTTCCATTCTAAGAAATAATAACAATAGGTCTGCCACTGATGAGCATGGCTGTCAATTATGAAAGTTTAAACCCAGGTTGTAATATTTGATATAACTTAGTGGGTATCCCAGATTTCCAGCCAGCATATAATCAGTGTAATATACAAGGGGAGGTTGGGAGAAGACTGGCTTGCATTAAAAAATATAATAAATTGAATGCCACAAGTGTGAAGTGGAAATGATTTGTTTATGTTCTTTTGGAGTAAAATATGTTTTAATTTTTCCATCTGCATTGCTGCAATGATTTGAAAGCCAGATCACGTCTACCCAGTAGCATTATTACAAAACTGGAATTAAAGCTCAGCCTACTCAATCTATCTGTATCGTAAAGCAGTCAAGAAAACGCTGATGGTGGTTGAACACTTGATAGTTTGTCAGGCTTTATGAACTAATGGAGTGTAGATCATCAATAATTATGTTAATAATGGATTTATGGTACTATTTTTAAACAAAGGAATAGTGTAAGGAATATGCCTGAATGACTGATTATGAAAGAACCGTAACACCCCCACCCCCCATGTATGTGTGTGTGTTGTAAATTCTGAGGAGTGAAATTCACTCAGTTATGGGAATGAATTATATGTTATTTTTTTTAAAAAGTATAATTCAGTGAATATTGCACTAAAGTACACCATACCAAATTGCTCTTTTTTGCTTGAAAATAGTCTGAATAATCCCCCCCTCTCCTTTAGGTAGTAGTCTTTGGGGCAAACTCAGAATATGGGGAACTGTCTCATTACTGTCCATCCTTTCCTGCCTCTGTATGATTCTCTCTTGCTTGCTCTTTTTTACGACCGCAGTAAGAACCCAAGACACATTCTTCCAGGTCAGGCCATCTAGTCCAGCATCCTCTTCTCACAGTGGCCAACCAGATACCTGTGGGAAGTCTATAAGCAGGACCTGAGTGCAGCAGCACTCTCCACACTTGTGCTCCTGAGCAAATGGTTTTCAGAGGCCACATTGCCTGCACTTCTCAGTAACACTGTGCAGATGTTCTGAATTGGTATAGTGGATACATGGTGGGTAATGGTCATGTTGACCCTATCCTCTCTTTGGGCCCAACTTGCATTTGTTGAGACCTTGTGCATATGCAACGTTAGAATACGTAGAAGTTGGGTACTCTTACGGGGTGGAGTCAACAGCAATGATAGCCCAGTGTGAATATAATATATACACTTGCACTGCCAGTCAAAGGTGGCAGTAATGTCACAGTAATCAAGTGATGTTGCAGTCATGGCAACAGAACAGGGCTGGGGTGGGAGGCAAGTCCCCAGAATTCCAGCCATCATGGATTTGATCCCCATAGCCAGGAAGAGATGTAATGCTTCTGTGGCAATGGAATCAATATGGGGCTTTGTCCAAATAATATCTCAGGTCCCTGGGCCTACCTTGACACTCCCCCAGTGTGAACGTATTTCAGACTTTTCACTGATCAACAACATGAAGCTGCTGCGGCCAGGGGGGATCTTGTAATCAGTTGAAAATTAATAACTGTGAAGGAAGCCCTCATTCTCAGGTGAATTTACCATTTTCCATCAACTATAGTCAGTGGAATGATCTGCAAAAGAAACCCAGGAATATTGATTGAGAAGTATGCATGAAATGAGTTTTATTAGGTGCATCTGTTTATCTACTGCACTATTGTATCCATACATAAGCAGACATCTGCTCCTAGATTTTAGGAGCAATCTTGCCAAATTTGGTTACAATATCTAAAGTGGTGTCCAAATACATAGCGAACAAGCATACAACTTTCCAAAATATATAGTAGATTTGCTGAAAAATCCTTAACTGAGGGACTTGGGCTTCCTCCTACTCCTCCATATACACTACATCAGAAAGGTAGTCCCATTGAAATAATAAAATGATGGATTGTTGGCTTGGGATCCTAACTAGCTTTCAAAATTCTAATCTTTGACTGATTTCTCCTTTTTATGTGCATGAGTTTGTGAATTTTGCATGGTTTATTTCATAGTTTCTCTTTTCACATTTTTTATTTGTGCTAATCCTCTTGCAGTGTTAACTGGGAACAGTGAGGTGTAAAAAAACAATTAATGTCTATTTGATTTGTTTACATCCTTGCAAAATACCATCTTTTAAAACACAGTCTCCTTTCAAAGAAGGGGAAACCACCATCTAGCTCACCCGAGACATTTAAGATTGGAATGTCATGTTAGAAGCATCCTAATCAGACAGTTGCTCCAGCAAGTTCAGTATTACACTGATGGTTAGAACTTTTCAGTGCTTCAGGCAGTATCCAAGCATGTACCAAAGACCTCTTCATTTACTTATTTTTATTTCATAACATTCGTTGTAGTAAAACCTCAAAGCACTTTACAAAAGGAATAAAACAGTAAGATTGTTGGTTAAAAACCATCAATATTAAAAACATTAAAGAAATTAAAATCAACCATGACCTAATACCAGATTAAACACGATGCTTTCTGTCATGTTTATGCTTGCTTAAATGAAATGTTTGAACAGTCACTGAGAAGAGTACAGTAAAGGTGCCTGCCTGATATCAGTAGGCAGGGAGATCCTGAGTGTGAGGGGCTGCCCTACTAGGGATATAAAGGTAAAGGTACCCCTGCCCATACGGGCCAGTCTTGACAGACTCTAGGGTTGTGCGCTCATCTCACTCTAGAGGCCGGGAGCCGGCGCCGTCCGCAGACACTTCCGGGTCACGTGGCCAGCGTGACGAAGCTGCTCTGGCGAACCGGCACCAGAGCAGCACACGGAACGCCGTTTACCTTCCCGCTATAAAGCGGTACCTATTTATCTACTTGCACTTAGGGGTGCTTTCGAACTGCTAGGTGGGCAGGAGCTGGGACCGAAAGACGGGAGCTCACCCCGCCACGGGGATTTGAACCGCCGACCATACGATCGGCAAGTCCTAGGCACTGTGGTTTTACCCACAGCGCCACACAGCACTGCCCCATCAGCCCTTACCTGCCTGCCTTCTTACAACCATTCAGGAGTTGGCTCTGTCTGCCATTGACTCTGGCTCCACCTATTGTTGCCCCCTCCCCTGCTTTACACCCTACTAGTCACAATGGGTACCAACCATCACTGAGGGAGGGGCTTGGGGAAGGGTGGTAGCTCAGCAGAGGGTCCTGGGTTCAAGCCCTGGCATCTTGAAGTAGATCTGTGAGAGACCCCTGCCTGAAATGCTGGAGAGCTGCTGCCAGTCATTGCCAATGCTGAGTTAGATGGTCTGGCTTAGTAAAATGCAGCTTCCTGGGCTCTGTTTCCTTATGAATTCTGAAGTTGAGAGGAGGAGTGAACGGGGGGGGGGGGGATGTTTGTAGGGACAGTTTGGGCCACACATTCTTACAAGTATGAGGTGGTGTGATGACTTTTCTTTCTGCTTTTAAAACAATTAAAAGGGAATTTGTGTTCCAGACAGCTGGAAAACTCTGCTCCTCCCACACTACAACAGACAGGTAAGCATTTTCAGCTGAGATCTGCCCATTTAATAATCAGCTGTTGCTGCAACCTCTGTGCTCTCCCTGACTTTGAAGTCAGAGAAATTTCAGAGCTATGGGATTTGCTGAGAGTAGGGAAATAATGCTTCTCAAGGCCAGTGGTCCCTGCCAGCCAAACTCAATCCTATTATTTCTCTTCACCTCTCCTTGAAAATCAATAGCCATTTAAGCATATGGTTGAGATGGTCCTGTGGTTAGGCAAAGCACTTAGTCAACTTCAGGCTTTGAATTTCAAGTATTTTTTACTATTATTAAAGGCTTTAGATAAGTGAATAGAGGAAATAGTAAGATGCACCGAAGATAAAGATAAACAATATTATCTAGCAAGCTTTTATACTTGATCCTAACATTCATTTCAGTAACTTACAACCGAAGTGAAACTCCCCAGGCCATGGAGGATAAAGATAAAGCACACTCGAAGTCACCACATAAAATATTATCTGAGGGAGGATATCCCATCAGAAGGCAGCAAAATGGCGTATGGGATGTCTTCCCTTGGAGGAAATTGGTGTTTTGTTCTTGCCATTTGAGGATGGGAGAAGAGGAAGTGTAAATGGAAATGATCCCCATCTTGGGCTACTGTCAGATGAGAAACAGACACTGATTCGTATATTGAAGAGGATGCTAGACAATTTTGACCCCAGAGCTTTGTCTTGTGCATTTGCCCCGCTATGCACCCTTTACCATTTTTTTTAAGGAATGAAAAAGGCCCCTTTCTTTCATCACTGTAAATTCCCCACCCTAAAAGCCAAGTGACTTTCTTTCCCATCCCCACTTGAGATGCCACTGAATTCACCACCGCTGTTGGAAAGAAAAGTGTCACCCACATGGGGGGAGCATTTGTGCAGTCCTACCTCCACTTTCTTGGGTCATTTGTGTTGCAAGCAACTCTTCCTGTTTCTCCCCGCCCCCCAAATGATAGCAAACCTAACCTCAAGTCCGTCTACTGTTCTTCTCTCTTTCCCCTGACCATGGCTAAACAAGAAGTGGTAGTAATTGCATTTGTGCAATTAATCTGCACATCTTTGTTTATGTAAACAGCAGATGTGGGGAGACCTCAGCAGTCTCAGAGATCTGGAGCATGAGCAGAGAGAATTTAATGCTTCCTCTTCCTACTACAGTCCTGGCAAAAATCCCTTCTTTTAAGTTGTTTACATTTCAAGGGAAAGCTCATTTTTTTCTTATCATTCCTATTATGATTACAACTTGCTAGCCACTTGTTCTGCAAAAAGGCCTCCAGGCAACTTACAACATATTTCAGAGCATAAGTAAAAATTCATTATAATAAAAACACATTTATGAAAAAGCGTGCAATTCATTAAAAAATACACAAAGCAACCCCCTGCAGAAAGCTTCAGCAACACAACTAACAGCAATCAATATCTTTGCAGTCTCTCAAAAGCCTTGGGGAAAAGGTAAGTTTTTACCTGACACTGAAAATATGTCAAAGAAGGCTCCAGGGAGACCTCAGTGGGGAGGATGTTTCACAAACAGGGAGCCACAACTGAACAAGGAAGCTTCCCTTGAAATGCAAAGAGCAGCTTCTGGGAGGGGCCCTTTGCCAGGACTGTGACAGGGAGAGAAGGGTTGGAAGTTGCTCCAGCTTCCCCACAGCTGCTATATACATAACAAAATATGCACCTTAATTGTGTTCAGCAGTTAATGGTCCGTCTCGTTTGGCTTTTTGCCTCTAAGTACATGTAACATTTGCTTCTAGTTATATTATTTCTTTACACAAACATTAAGCCTGTGAAATTATATCTGTTCTTAGTGCATTCAGAAAGGCAACCTGTGCACTTTTTAATAGCTACAGTTTAGATTTTTGTTGCAAGACACTTTAAGCTTTGGAGAAGGATAAACCTGTTTAAATGAGATTAAATAATCTATGCAATTGAGTTTCATAGAAAGATAGGACAAGATGGAAGCTGGGCCAAATACAGACCCAGTGTGAAATTCTGCTACATTCAGGTAAAAGCAGTTAGGCACTCATCTACTTGGAAGCTGACAATTCCCCCTTCCGCCCACGATCTCGTTGTGCATTGATTAACAAAGAGTCTTGTACAGGTAGCTTGCTTTCCTTGACGTTAGAAGCTTGTATGTCACTCAATCCAAGCTGCCTTGTTTACTGACATTGTATCTGTTTCTTATGGGATGATGTTTTCTGCCATTTACTTTTCTCATTCCTTCATACGTCAATTCGATTGGCGGAGCTGGAGCAATTCACCAGACAGGGTCTGTGTTACATTTTGTATTCTCTTTCAATCTTTCCTTGCTGGAAGGAGCCTTGTAGAATCAAAAGCAAGGGAAGGGAAAGAATACAGCATTCATGTACTGCTGCCTTTTGGTAGTTGAAAAGAACATTTGCCACTTTTAGCTTCCTTTCTCTCTTTCCTCCTAAACTTAAAAGAAAAAATGTATCAAGTGGCATCATCACACAGCACCTCAAGGAAGGAAAGCAATAATAGGGGTCAACTACAGTAATAAATTTCATAAACACCAGAAATCACACAGAAGCTATTAACATGATGATGCCAATCTGAAAACCTGTAAACGAATGATAAATTTTAATACTCTGTTGCTTGCAGTTTTATAATCGCAGCAGACATTGTGATTCCTCTGGGATAATGTTATTTTTCTTGTGGGAGCTGGTGGTAACAAGGAGAAGGCCATCAAAATACAGGGAGAAGCACATTTGTAGAAAGAACTAAATATATGCATGTACAAATTGTGATTGGCATGATCCCATGAGAATCTATGTGATTAGGGAGTCAGGACTTGTGTAGATTCATAATCCAACTAATTAGAAATAGGCTAACCATTGAAAAACATTCAAAATAGAGGGCAGTAACAACACTGGAAGTCTGGAGGCTAAGGCTGTGCAGTGTGAATTAGAAACCCACCATTTGGATAAGTTAAATAGATGGATAGAATGAAATGGTGGGCATGCCCCAGAGACAGTGGAAAACAGATCTGTAATAAAGGCATTGCATTCTGTACTTCAAATTCAGGAGCAGATGTCTGACTTCTTGGAGTGTGGTGTACAGTGACAACAAGACTATATTCCCATTGGTTGGAGGGGGAGGAAGGGATGTAGACCTTTGCTTCCATGAACTTCCTAAAGTTAATTTATCTTGGGACCCAAGATTTGGAATGATTCTCACTTCTTCCAGCAGTCCATTGCACCCAATTCACATTGTTCAGCCCCCCCACCCCCCACCCCCGTTTCACAATATGCCTGAGAAGCACTTTTGTTGTTGTTAACTATCTTTCTGGGTCTTGAGCTGATACATAAGGAGCTTTTACAACATCCCTAGGTAGCTGGTGACGGTATCCAGTGGCTGGAGAAACTCCTCTAACCTTTCTCTTAGGAGCTAGTATAACTGCATTTGGCATATAGCACCACCTGAAAAATGCATACAGTGTCAGGCCCAACCTATGGTCAAACTAAGCCTAAAACATTTGAAAGGATATGGTTTTCCTTTAATCTTGTTTAAATAATTCAAACTCAGGTTGGCTGTTCAAAAGCTGTTGGGCACAAATCCTGGTGACTTGACTGCCAGTGTCACACCCCAGATTCCTACCCACCCCCCACATTCTCAGGAGCAGCAGCAGCAGCATTGCAATAGCTGAATGTGCTTGATTGTGTTAGGCTGCTATCACAAGGCCAGTGAGAATCTGCCGTGGCCACACCCTGCTTGACCTGCTGCCCCCACTAAGCCTCAGCTGGCTGTGCAATTCAGCTTTTCATTTACGAAGCTCTATTATCCCATACTGAAAATAAAGTTGTACATAACATTTACTAACAGATAATGCACCACATGATCTTTGATGCCTGTTTGGCATTGCTGTATGCTAAGGCTGTCTTCTTGGCAGACGTCTGTTTCGTCCTGTCACCACTTGAGTTGCAGGGGGTTGGACTAGATGACCTTTTGGGTCCCTTCCCTTCCATCTCTACAAGTCTATGATTCTATTTAATGTTGAGGGCATTCAGACACTAGGCTTTCTGGAAAGAGGTTTCTACTGCAATCAGCAGAATCAAGTGGGAAAGCATGGCCAAACTATTTCAGGTTTCAGGAAGGGATTGCAGGTGTGTATTTCTAGGGAGGAAGGAGGAATTCAGATTTGTTTGCATTTTAATCAGAAATGACCAAATTTACACTTCTCAAAACAATACATGAACCAAAATTGTCATCCTTTGGAATTCACACTTATCCAAATTTTGCAGTGCCGTTATCCAGTTAATATGCACAATAATGCATGTATTAGGGGAAAATGTGGATAAAATACATATAGAAGTGACAACAAAGTGCATTACATTAGTGGAAGTTGCTTGCAAATATATGTATATTAGCCAAAACTGCATACAAAAATGTGTTTATTAGGATAAATTCTTGCCAAAACACTTTTAACACATGAAGTGTATGTTTTTAGGACCCACTTATAGTTGTAAGTGGGTTGTTTTTTAATAATGATGATGATGATGATGTTAATGTTATAAACTGCTCTGGAACCTTAGGGCGAAGGGTGGACAATAAATAAATGATAAATTTTCTGGAGGATTCCCCCCCCCCCAATGGCTGAGAACATGAGGACAAAATTTGAGATTGCAAAAATGAAAAGAACTAAGACAATGAAATAGATCAATGTCTCCACCCCTATTATGTATGCCACCTAGAAGATGTAATGAATGTGTTCTAGATTTCTCCTGAGGGAAGGACTAGAACAAATGGGTAGAAATAACAGGGAAGTGGAGTTCAGTTAAACGTTCAGAAAAACTTTATAATGGCAAGAGCTGTTCAACTAGGGGACAGAAACTGCCTCATGGGGTAATGTGCCCTTAAATTACTCAAGGTATTTAAGCAGATTGTGGACCACAGTCTTATCACGGATGCTTATTTACAAGATTCTTGCACGTAAAAAGCTAGTGTCTCAAAGTGAAGGACAGGCTAACGTTTTTTCTGACTTCTAATTTTGTGTATGGATTTGTTTTAGGGAGCAACACACACACACACACACACACACACACACAGCACAGTCCAGAAAAACAACAGCAACAACAATTTTGCTAACTATTCTGCTGAGTGGTCATATGTGTAAAAGAGAGAAAGGGGATCAAACATACATTCCCAAACAGCAAATTTAAGAACGCATTTGTGAAAAATTTGAATTAGCATTTGGTTTTCCTGATTAATCACATGCTAATTTCAAGTCATTGTAGTACTGCATATGTGTAATAGAGGCACTGGATGCAACTCAAGCTTTTTTAAAAGTTTAAATGGACTAAGCATATATGTTTGTGGATTGGTGACAAGCATTAGACCAAGGAATCTTGATAGTTGGTTGACCAAGGCCAACTAGCGGAGCCAGGTTCACAGCTAAAGCCAGCCAGCCAGCCTCAGCACTGGGCCCCTTCCAATAAACAGTAACAAGGCTCTGAGTGTTTCATCTCTCTTTCTTGGAGATGATAGATAGAGATGTAATCACACTTGCTAGGGCAGAGATAATCAAAAAGCACTACAGCCAACATAGAGTTTATTTTGTTACAGCTGCTATGGTGGATGGTGTGCTTATGAGCCATCTTGAGTGTTTGATCCTGTGAATTAAAAAAAGGATAAACCCCCATGAGCACACAGTAAAAACTGATAAGTCTATATAAAAAAGAAGCTTTTCCACAGCAGAAGTTGGGCATCTAGAGGTTGCAACACATGAAAGGAAGAAATGAAAGTAATCCATTTAGTGTCTGTGACAACAGCTTTAGCCAAAAGGCCAATATACCATTTTAAAGGGTTTTTTTTTAGTGGTAAAAGAACAGTTATAAAATCAAAGACCAAATTAATTCCTCCTTTGCTGTTGCACAGTCTATGATTCTGAGTTGATTATATCTATTAAAAAAAAAGATATCAATAAAGCCTGGGAAATCAGAAGCCAGTGACAAGCATACTTTTCAAAGAACTAGAGAAATTATCCCATCTTTTAATATTTTTGTCATGTTCTAGGTAGATTAAGCATCTACAACTGGATGGAGGGCAATCTTGCACAGGGGCAACTGGAGGCAAGCAGCAGGATGCTGGGATCAAGGATTAAGGAGTGAGCCCTTGTCACTAACGAGAGCAGTTTCCTAGACAGCTCATCTATACCAGTGTTCTTCACCCTTGGCTCCCTAATCCCATTGAGTAAGCCATCTGGGAATGATGGGTGTTGCAGTTCAGCAACATCTGGTTATCCAAAGTTGAAGAACACTGATACAGACCATTCAGTACCTGGGAGAGCTCCCATGAATAGCAGCCAATGCTCTAGCAGAGCTCAACTGAACTGTCAAGTTGAGCAAGCCCACTGATGCCCCAAACTCTACCCCTCAAATGTGAGCTAGCAGGGTTTTCCAAGAGGGGAAAGCTCTGGTTTGTAACCATGCACACCCTAATGATACAACTTTGGGCTTCTCACCTGGTCTGCTGTATACATCCTGTGGTTCAGATGTGCAAGAAGACAGTCAATTTGTACTTATTCATTACTTAGGATGATTATGAAGTTTGCACCTGTGCGGACCATTATAATGTATAGAGGTGTTATCTGATCCAACTTTGGTTATGGGCAACACAGGCATTTCTATACTGTAATGATTTTCTGTGCTGTATTAGTCAACGCAAACCTTGCCAGACAGCCACTTTATATAGCATTAAAATGGTGACATAGTGTGAGGAAGCTAGCAGGGTGATAACCTTTTAGGCCTGCTATAATTGATAAGATGGTCTTGCCTCTCATCACTCAAGAGCATGCCTTTGAAGATATTCACTGGCCATCCTGCCACTCACTGCTAGACTCTGCTATACATTTCTGCATGAAGGATAAGGCTGGAGAGTTAAAAGGCAAAGTGACACCATTTCCTAATCTGTTTTTGTTTTCTTTTTCTTACAATGCAATGCATTGAAAAGTTCTATGGTACTGCATTGCTCTGCTGCCACTCAGATGGCTAGAGGAGGCACTGAACCTACCAACCAAGCATGATTAGGCGACTTAATGAGTCAGTGGGTCTCCATCTGCCCCTATAAAGCTGGTGACTTTGGTTTTACTCTCCAGTCTGAGAAAGTGACTATTGAGACATAGACTGAACTTCCCTCAGGCTGCCTTGTCCCCCTTCAGACCACCACATGTTGAATCTTGAAAACCACAGGTGGCCCATCACAGGAAGGTGCCACCGCTGCTTCCCCCTCTGTTGAAGCCTCACTTACCAGGGTCATACAGCGGCTTTTGGTGAGATCTCAAGTGAGTTCCACAAAATCTTACGAAATCTTGCTGGAAGCCACCGCCAATTTTCCTTGCTTCTCTAGAGGCAGGCACCCATGGGCGCACTTTCCCACAGGATTTTGTCTCCTGAGGTGGCTGACTCCGTCTTTTTCATGGGCAGGCTGACCCTGTTGATAACTATCAATGTTGTCCATTTGTGGTTGCTAACTTTTCCATGTTTGATTAAAATGTTGAAAATGCAATGTAGACATTAACCTGATCTGACATTAAATCTTAAAAGAAGTTCTTTGATGATGCATTTGCTTGACACTACGCTCGTTACTATTTTTATAAACCTTTTATTCTGCAAAGAAAACACAGCTAGATGTTGATTACAGTCCTGATCTCCCCCCCCCTCTCTCTCTCTCACACACACACACCGCTTTGTATTGCATATGAAAAGCACATCATCATCTTAACAAATTTATAACACGTGGTTAACTATAGGTTATTTTCTTGGTGAGTACAAGTCTGCCCAATATATTTTATGCAGTCATTCATGAAATTTTGTGTGCGTGTTTGTGTGTGTGGTGGCTCATAAATATTTCATATTCTGCTAGCAAGGCTATAAATAAAAGACACTAAACAATTTTCTTTTGATTAACAAATAAAACAACCATTTAGTGGCAGTAATAAGTGGTGTTTGTGGCCTGTGTTGCTGAATAAAATTGCGTTACAGTGATTGGTTACCGCAGCATGTACAATTATTATTTTAATTAATTATCTCATAATTTTAAAAGTTTTCACAAAGAAACTAGGTTTCTGAAGCTCAAAGATGCTTCGCTGAAGAATATTTTTGAACTTCAGAGCAACATTTTTTTAATTTCTGCAATGATCGCACACTGGAGAGGTGTTGGGTTCCCCTGGAGACTCAGGCCTCTTCCTTTGAGGGGGTTGGACACAAAGGTCTCCCTGAGAGGAAAATGAAAACTAAATTGGAAGTCAAATATACAGTGATACCTCTGGTTGCACACGGGATCCGTTCTGGAGCTCCGGTCAGATCCTGAGGAATTCGCAACCAGAGGTGCCCGTTCTGCGCATGCACGCAGCACAGCAGAGTGTTTCTGTGTATGTGCGCTGCATGTAGAGTGCTTCTGCGCATGCACACGACGTGTAGAGCGCTTCTGCGCATCCACATGCGGCGAAACCCAGAAAAATACTTCCTGGTTTGCCGTGTGTGTAACCTGAAGGATACGCAACCAGAGGTGTGCGTATCTGGAGGTACCACTGTATAACATTTCAGCAATACCCCTGCACTTTTTTTAAAGGTATACATGATTGTCTCATTTAAATATCTACCTATGGCTTAACACTGACTGTAATCTGTGGGATAATAAGCCTCATATAACTAATATGCTTAAGTCTAATTAATGCATTAAAGTGTTAAGACCATAGAGTAAGCTATCCTGCCAGGTTTAGCTTACCTTTGGAGGAGGACAGCATTTGTTCCCTCAGTCTGCTTGAGAAGCATAACGAGTGAAGAGGTTTGAGCTGGTTGTTCCAGCTCATGCTGTATGGCTCTCACAAGCCACTCTTGTGTTCCTGTGCCAGTAATTTAGGAACTTTCACCACTTTGCTTCTAAGCCAAGTTTTACTGGCTTGCAACTATCTAAAGCACGTGAATCTGATCTTTGAAGTTTGTAAGTAAACTATTTTTAACTTACCAAACATGGTCTTTTTCCATGCTAGAGGAAGAGGGAAACTTAAGAGGAAACTTGGAACGACCTATTTCCACACTATACTTTGCTCCATGTTTTGTGATTTTAAATCCCTGTTTGGGGTTCTCCCACCAAAGAGTACTTGCCCCAAAGTTAGAGCTTGGCATCCAGGAATTCTTCTTTCCACCCTTCCATCAGCATAATCTACCTATAAGCCCCCTTATACCTTAATTGAGCAGCTGCAATGTCAGGGAATGTTTAAAAACATTCTAACAGCAAAAAAGCTGTGGGGGTGACATGCTGTTAGCAGAAGGAAGGATGGCAGAGGCTGGTACCCTTCAGAGGCAGAAAGGCTGAGCTAGAAAGATAAATGGATAATCTGGACCCAAGAGGCAGGGGAGCTGAAGAATGAGGTATAGGATAGGATTCAGAACTGCTGAAGCAAGGGAGCAAAAAGCAGTGGGTTTAGAAGCAGAGAGATGATGCAGGGATGAGGAGAGAGAGAGAAGTACTCCACGCCCAGGGAGGAACAGAAGAAACTTGAGGCTGGGAGGAATGGCAGGCAGGAGAACTTAGGAGAGATGTGGCCCGCTGTTAGGGAGCTAGCAACACAAGGCGACAAAAACATCATTGGTGGACAGAGTTACGGTTGGCTACTGAATTGAAGCAATCAGCTGAAAGTTTGACTAGCTCCCTGTGCTATTGAAATATAACAGAAAATGGATGTGTAACATTAGAACTGATCCAAGCTGTAGGGTCTAGTTCATGAAGATTTCATGAAAAACTTCATTAGCATCAAAAGGGTGCTGTTATTTTTCAGAGCTTCTTTGAAAGGGATAGACAACAATTCACTGAAAACTTCTTGCAACGACTGTCAGAAGTACTGCTTGCAGACTAAATTGCATGGTTTGCCTTTTCATTTCATTACAGTAACATAGCCAAATCCATGTAGCTCCATCAAATTCAGCATATGATCTTTGACCCCCTGACTTGCTGTGATTACTTAAGGAAGTATAAAAAAGTGAGGGTTGGTTTGGTTCCAGGGCTTCATGAGCAGTTTTCATGGGGCAGCTTGCTTGCAGATCCCAGTTCCTCTTTCTTTATGGGTTCCCTTGATTTGCTGCAGAAGAAGGAGAAAATAGCAAAACTTGCTTCCTTTCATTTCCATTCATACACGCCTTCCCCCTCCACTTTCATGAAGAGATAACTCCTTCAGTGAGTATAAGGAAACCTTTCAATAGAAGCCATTTGCACCAAATCAGCAGCAATGATATGTGGTGGTGTGGTGTGTGTGTACCACTGATGAATAGTTACAAAAGGCAATGAAAACTATAGGATTAGTATGGGGAGGAGGCTCATTGAAATAACAATTTTGAGGCAAAAATTGAACTGGGAAAACATTTGACTCACCATTATATAAAAGTCATCTCTAAGAGCTTTCTTCTGTCAGAAACGTTTCTTCCATAAATGTATATTCCTGTTGTTGAGATAGGTGCATGAATTAGCCTAACTTAATTTCAGAAGGTGGTGGCAGCACAATTGTGCTGCCAGAAGCCAAAATGGGGATTACATATTTAATATATTTAGAAATAGATTTTCTTGTCAAAAGTTTTGTGTGAGGCTGATCTCAAGCTGTGCTCTGTAGGCAACCTGGATTTAATAGGTGAGCAAAGAAATAGTGCACTAATAACTTTTGACTTTGCCTAAGGTGGTTAATTAACAGTACAAAGCTATGCCTATGATTAGGAAGATATTACTGTATCATTATTAATGTCACATTATGAAGGATGTATTAGTAGTTAATTTGATTAATAGACTATGTATCTTTAGACTCGTTTATATTAAGTATTATCAATATGCTTAATAAACCCAGAAAATGAATGTCATTTAAGTGAGCTTTTTAACCAAGCAGTTTTATTTTTTTAAATCATATTATTTCAATATTGTCTTTTATTGGGTTGGTGTTGTATCTTGACAATTGCCTAGTTGTCACAACTGAGTTACCATCTTCTTCCAGAAATAAAGGTAAAGGTAAAGGGACCCCTGACCATTAGGTCCAGTCGTGACCGACTCTGGGGTTGCGACGCTCATCTCGCTTTATTGGCCGAGGGAGCTGGCGTACAGCTTCTGGGTCATGTGGCCAGCATGACTAAGCTGCTTCTGGCGAGCCAGAGCAGCGCATGGAAACGCTGTTTACCTTCCCGCCAGAGCGGTACCTATTTATCTACTTGCACTTTGATGTGCTTTCAAACTGCTAGGTTGGCAGGAGCAGGGACCAAGCAATGGGAGCTCACCCTGTTGTGGGGATTCGAACCACTGACCTTCTGATCGGCAAATCCTAGGCTCTGTGGTTTAACCCACTGTGCCACCCGCCTCCCTCTTCCAGAAATGGTGGCTTTATTAAATATATGATTTCAGAACTGTTTATGAAGAATGCATTGGCCTGGCCATCTTCAAAATACAGAAGTTAGTACTGTGTACTAAGTCAGACCATCTAGTTTAGTGTTGTCCACACTAACTGGGAGTAGACCTGGAAATGGCATGGATTGAAATTGGGGCCTTCTGCGTATAAAGGAGATGCTGTACCATTGAGATACAGCCCTTTTAAGACTGTGGTACCTCGAGTTACAGGCGCTTCAGGTTATAGAAGCTTCAGGTTACAGACTCTGCTAACCCAGAAATAGTACCTGTGGTTAAGAACTTTGCTTCAGGATGAGAACAGAAATCGCACGCCGGCAGCGCAGCGGCAACACGCGGCCCCATTAGCTAAAGTGGTACTAAAGTGGTACCTCAGGTTCAGAACAGTTTCAGGTTAAGAACGGACCTCCAGAATGAATTAAATTCTTAACCCAAGGTACCACTGTAAAGGCATGAGAACACCAATGACTAGAATATTAGTTTTTCCCACCTTTAGCATACTTTTGTAATTTTAAGGAAATCACAGTGTAAGAGTAGAAAGAGTTGAGTTTTTTGGGGTGGGGTGAGAGCAGTTAGGATGAGTTCACATCCCCTTGTTCAGAATTTGTATGACTCAGATTGAGAGCTCACAAATAATTACAGTGGGAATATATAACTGGAAAATATTGTGGTGCATATTTTATGTACTTCTTCACCACTTTTGACAACTTGCCTTTCTTCCATCATGGAATTCAAGGTGGTAGATATGAGATTTCAAGACTGTCTCCCATCCAGGCACCGACCAGACCCAGACCTGCTCAGCTTCGGCATAATAGCTGTATTATGTGCCCTTGGACCAGTCTTTCCCAACCTGGTACCTTCCAGATGTTTTGGACTACACTTCCCATCGTTCACAGCAATTGGTCATGTTGCATGGAGCTGGAGGGAATGTTAGTCCAAAACATCAGGATGACACCAGTTTGCTTTAGGCCAGGTTCCACCAACATGTGACATTTAGAGTTTGTCTCCTGGATCATCCCCCACACACTGTTTCTCTAATGTATCTTGAAAGTTGGACCAAGTGGAATTAGTCTGAGCCTTGAAAAGCACATAGAGCTGAGAGAGAAAGTGGGATTGTCCCTCTTTCAACTTCCTCATTCAACTCTTCCAGGTCCATCTAGCTCATTATGTACTCTGATTGGTGGCAGCTCTCCAGGATTTCAAACAGGAGTCTCTCCCAGATCTACCTGGAGATGCAGATTGAACCTGGGGCCTTCTGCACACAATGCAGAGGCTATGCCCCTTTGCGCCCACAAAAATCGTATGCACAAAACTGGTTTCCAGAAGTCCTTGTACGAGCCAGTGAGGGTCTCTCAAGCATATCTGGATCCTTTAAAGTTAACTGAAGAACCTTTTTAAAAGATGTGGGTGTGTTTTGTCATTAAATCGACAAACCTCTCCAATATGCTAAGTAATTTGAACTTTTATTTCAATATAAATTATATAAATGAGACTGTGTGATCTGTGTGAAGCCACCTATGAATGGATAAACCAACATGGAGACCAATGGAATACTGTTCCTCACCTCCTTGATTGACATGTGGACCAAGTTTGTGCAGTATTGGGAATGGAAGACCCATAAGTGTCTGCCATATCCCCATAGATCCTTCTGTGTGCCATTGATCAGCATGGCAGTATATGACAGGCACTCTTAGGCATTCCCAGACTTCAGAATCCATGGCTAATTTCTCTGCACTTGGGCCCATATGAGGGTTTTGCCATTGTGTATCTTGCTGCCCTTCATGTAAGTTAATCCTAAATATTGTGCTTCAAGGTGGTTCTTTTTTCCCTTTTGTAATATGGAGATAGTAGATACAAGAATAAAAGCTAAGCTATTTTATTAGATACACATCATATAAATGGCAATGAAACTGAAATGGTTATTGCTCATTTGTTGTCGGAAGATTAGATCGTACCATTCCACTTAACAAACGGTTCTACCTATAATTCTATGGTCTTCACCTAAATTGAGTTTTTGTAATAAAATAGCATAGCAATAACAATTCAGCTAAAATCAGAAGCACTTCTGTTCAGAGCACTTACATATGATTTGCATTTTTTAATGTTAATGTTCTGTTAATTTTTGCAAGTGTTGGTTGAGTCTTCCAAATGAAGCAACACATTTTCAGTGTTATTTTCCCTCCCCGACAGAATAACTTTAGCCTATTGGTCTGGAGCCTATACCTCATTCTATGAATGGAAGAGCATTCATGTTCATGCAGTGAGACCTTCTTACCTCCTACTTCAGGCCTCTGGGCCTCTTGAAGGTTTGCTCCTGGTGGTTGGGGATCCTTCGCTGCAGATGGAGGAGTTGGTGGAAATTAGCCCCTTTATATGAATGGAGGAGCAACTCAAGCTCCAATAACTATTTGTACTTTATTCAGGCAAGGAGAGGTAGCCACACACCCACACCCCTGTCAATAGCTTCCCTGACCTGAAACTGCATCATCATGTAGCATTTTTCCCAGTTGCATTCAGACACTTTGAATGGAATGGCAGCTTAGCTGTTAAGCATAGTCAAGCCTCTGTTTGAGACAGCATTGTAGCTTTTGCTATTGCTAAAGAAGGAAAGGAAAAAAACAACAGTGCTTGACCGCTTTGTTGAAAGTAAGGATATCACCTTCCTGAAAGTGCTGCCACTTTCACCCACCATACGAAAGTTGTCAGTATTCTCCACGCAACACTTTCACAGGTACAAATGGCCTAGCAATGGCAGGAGGAAATAACATCCAGGCCTAAGCCAGTCCTGTTCACAAGTACTATGAGGAAAGGTTTTTTTAAAAAAATCATACTGTATTATGTAGATTAAGTTAAGCTTGATAAGTGATCTGTCAGGGAACTGCCATCGGAGAAGCAGGAGGTGAAAGGGCTCACAGAGGCTGAGAGAGACTTATCAGCTGGGGAAGGTACCAGCAGGGGGAGAGGAAGAGCTCCAAGGGAAAGTGAGTCGGAGGGAGGGCTCAGAGACACTTTCAGCGAAAATAGTGGGGAGGTTTCAGGACCTCCCATAGGGACACCCACTCCTCGCCGGAAACTGTCACGCCGAGAGTCCCGAAGACGCGTTTCCGTTAAGGAACTTTTATGCTGGAAGAAGTTCCGTAAACACCCACTGTCCGATTCTACGAGCGACTGATGGAGCCATGCTTAAGGAGCTCCGTCACAGACAGAGGTTTGTGGACTTAGCCAAACTCTGAGGGACTAGGATTTTACGCACAAGCAGCTCACCATCCCATCACATGATCCAAAATCCAATGGGGAAAGCGCCAATCTTTACCAACATGAAAACCCAATCCTATGGGACATCTGTGTCAAGCATATGTGAAGTATTAAACAAAATAGTGAGAACCTGTATAGAAATATTTAGTGCTGCTATTGAACATTACCTAAAGCCACAGTTCAAGGTGAATCTGGTGGGTCCTGCTCAGGAGTAATATCTGAGGAATTATGAAAGAAGAAAAATGACACTAATGACATTCCTCAAAGATATTCCACACATTTTTATTTGGGACCCACAGAAACTCATAACGACGGCTGTTAGTCAGCTTTTGCTTTGGTGATCCATCAGCTTCTCAACAGTGTTGGATGTCCCTCTGGAAGATCTGGGCTGGTGAAGGAGCTGTCTGTTCAGGGACCAATTTGAAGAGCCTGGATTTGCCAGCAAATTTTCTTCAATCAGAGGGATGAGGTTCCTACCATGGTGGGGCCATTGGGGAGAGAAAGAGAAGACTTGACCATTCTGAAGGAGGCAGAAAGAATTTGGGTATGACTAGCAACATTTCTCTGAGGGGTTCTGTACATCCCTAGAAATACCGTACAATATATCGTACAAACTGAATTCACTAGAAAGTCTGATATTTATTCAAAGAACACAGTATGATCACAAAAGTAGTCTGTGTTGCATACATTTTTAAACACTAAAAATGTGCATATTTAAAAAGCACTTGAATACACTCAGAGTGTGAAATTACCTTACATTTGGCTAGACAGCTCATAGACGTCTCTAAAATATTACTGCAACATGAATTGGGGCTTTGAGTTTGGATTTTTTAAAAAATATATATGGGTGGTTTAAGACTCCATATTTGCCTATAGCTGCCATAATAGAATCTTGCTTTCGAAGTAATTTCTTAGGTATCAATTACTCTTCATTGAAACCTTAGGGAACTGCTGTAATGCCAAGACAGCATAATTGAGAAATGTTGTCTTAATAAGGACAGGCACTGTAGCCAGTAGGGTAATTGTACTGAAATGCACTTAAAAAGTGTAATGCATGCCACTGGGAGAAAAGCTGAGGAAATGTTTGGTGATCAGTGGCAGGAAAGGGCCAAGTTTTCACAAATTATCCCTAAATAAGCACAGGGATATTACAGTTATTTAGGAGGAAAAGTGGCTTTTTTCTCATTTTAAAAAAGACCATTAATAAGTCATACAATTACTGAAGCATCACATACAAACAAATTTGATTAAAGACCAGATTCTGTTATCTGTAGCATCACATGATAATGCTTTTCCTGCCCTGCACCATTTCAAACTGGAAGTTATGGGGTGGGGTAGCGGGAGGAATTCACATGCTTAAATGTTCCTACCCTGAGAACGATCTTTATACATCGAAAACTAGCATGCAAGGAGTGAAGGGTTCTGCCAAGCAGGGAAAGACTTTCATGTCTTTTCACAGGAGAACATTCAAACATAAAAGTTGCCAACAAAACTTTGTCAGCTGAATCCACTCGTTGTATGAATGGCCTGAAATTGAACTGACCTTTTCTTCTTTTTGGCAATGTGCAGTCAGGGATGCAATGCTTTTGCTACAGGAAAACCTATACAGGTCTAACTTGTTGAATTTAATGGGGCTTACTCCCTGGTAATGTTTATGTGATTGCAGCCCTATAGTTTCTTTTCATCATGGTAGTATCAAAAACATAGAACTATATTTCCATATTAATAAACAAATATAAATAATTTAACAAAAATATATTCTTAGATATTTATCACTGGATATAAATTTCTGTATCATATTTTGCCGTGTGTGTAAAAACGCATAGGTAAAGTACACTGGGCAAACTTCTAAAGAGAAACAGAAATGTTGGTAGCATTGTCCATCATGGCTACCCAGCCAATAAATTCCCACCTTTTGCCAGTGATTTATATCTGCTTCTACTTTATGTACTAATGGAAGATAATTATTTTTATACAGCTCCCATAGTGAAGCTGATACTGTAACTCCCTGATATTTAAAGAGAAATATATTTTTTTTCAAAGGGATGATACGAAACCATTTTCAACTCAAACCCCCTTTTGTTTGGTACATTCAGCAGCATAAGTTCTGATTTTTAGGTATTGAATGTGAGGCTTGGCTATTTTTTCCAATTAACGCACTTATCCAGCAATATTTCTGGACTGCTCATAAAGTCTGCCGCATTGTCTGTGTAAGTCATGCTGCAACGCACCAGTTCTAATTCCTTATCTTTCAGCAGTATTTATAATTAGAAATCAGATTTTTATTGTTTGTAACCAAGGCTACAACAACATAAATCACAACAGACAAACAAAAGAACCCAAGTGCAACTTAAAGCATATAAATTTTCAGAACTACAAATTATCAAAAGTTAAACTTGTAAAGTTCCCAGAATAATTTAGATTGAAATATCTCCTTGGCAGGCAACACTTTTTTGGATCAAAAATGTTACAGGCTACTTAACTCTAGTCTTTGAACACTTTATTTCCCTGGCTTTTGAAATGGAAATGTATTTAAATACTAGACTCTGTCAAGTGTGTGTGTGTGTGTGTGTGTGTGTGTAGTTGCAATGTGGGGTATATGTCAATTTGTGTGTGTTGCCTACAACACAGGCCCCCATAGTTAGGTGAATCCTGGTTTAGCCACTGCACCACACTGCCATATTCTATACCAAAAGGAATAATCATTTTACACAGCATCCACTAGGTGACTCCCTTTGCAAACACTGGCACACTAGCAGAATTATCACTTCAAGATCAAACTGCACATGCACCATATTGTTCTGCCAGAAGGTGCTGTCATATGCTTTAATGGGGCAAGAAAGACTGAATAACTTTGAACTGCTACTCAGAACTTCTCCAAACCGGTGAAAGTATCCCTTCCTCTACAAGCTTGAATAAATTACATCAATACAGTCATACCTCGTGTTACGTTTGCTTCATGTTGTGGCTTTTCAGATTACGAACGTGGCAAACCCGGAAGTGTTTACTTCCGGGTTCGCCGCACGCGCAGAAGCGATCTTTGCGCGTGCACAGAAGCGATCTGTGCGCTTCACGCATGTGCAGTAGCGATGCTCTACTTACAGACTATTTGGGGTACAAATGGCACCCCGAAACTGATCACATTCATAAGTAGAGGTACCACTGTAGATTTCACCAAAATTGGAAAGAAATATATGATATGCCTGTACGGTATTTACAAGTTGTACTAAAAATTTCAACTTTCATTGTAACTGTAGCAATTTATATCAGAACATATTGAAATTTGACACATTCGTAGACCTCATCAGCTACCTCATGTGTGTCAAGTTGCTAGTTCTTAGCTAAACAGATACCCTTATTTTAAGCAATATAAGTTTGAGGCTTATAACGGTGTGAGCCCATTTTTTTCTTTCTTGCAACTTTCCTCAGCTAAAGGGTGAGCAATCTCACCAAGAACAGCATATGTAGAAGTAAAACAATAACTAAAACCCAGACTGGAACTGTATGCTATCAAGATTTCTGATGTAGGATTTCTAAACATCACTTTCCAGTACAGCCATCTTGCCTGAGAGCACAACAGGAGCCTTGAGGTCAACCCTAGGGATGGGCATTCGGCTGGTGATCTGTGAGCCCAAACAAAGGGGCCCTTGCCTTGGCCTGTCTCATTTTCCTTTCCTCGTTCTTTCCACTGTGTACAGTGCTGTGCCACAGAACTCTCCCTTCGGATACCATTTCTTTGTGCCAGTTTGACAAATGCAATTTACCTCTCTTTTGAAACTGATTTTGAGTCAGGGACATTTCAGATTTTGATTGGGGGCAGGGTGGGGTGTTCAGCAAGATTTAAAGGCCTGTGCTTAAATAAATTCAAGACTGAACTGCCAAAATGAAGTCTGTGAATACCATTGCAGATGCTTTTGTATACCCAGCATCTGCAACAATGATCACAGATAAAGCACTCATTTAGACTTCAATCCTAAATACACTTACCTGGAAATATGTCCCAATGAATACAATGGTACTTACTTACTTACTTACTTACTTACTTACTTTCAGACATGCCTAAAATTGAACTATTGTTGTTAGCATCCACCTGTCTCGAGAAGCAATGGAGTGTGCCGGGGTGTGTGTGTCAAACAACTGTGTTAGCAGCACCGAAATGTCCTCCCTGGGGTACAAGCCTGGGCAGTGTGTATGAAGGTCCTGGGCTGCCCAGATGATAAGATCTCCTTCTTGGCCTCACTGGTGTGGTCCAAAGGAAAACAGAGCAATACATTTAGAACCAGCTTGGCTGCCGGAAGGAGGCGTACAAGGTGTCATCAGGTCTTACAAGCATGGCCACTCACCTGGGATGATGGGAGTTGCAGTTCAACAACTATAAGAGGGTCAAATTTCCCTCCCACACCTGTGATAGAGGCAATTAATTGGCCAACAATACAGGTGCTCTCTTGCCCTTCTTCAGTGCTTCCCGTAATCTGCTTGTGGTATGGGTCCCATCAGACCTACCCAGATACCAGCCAATTTCATTCCCACTTCTGATGCCCTATTTCAGTTGCAATTTCTTTTAGACATAGTCTCTCTCTTTTTCTCCCTATCTCAGACGGCTTAATTTAAATAAGCACTTAAAATGCCTCTTAATATTTAAAAAGTAGAATTCACTAGCATAAGCAATTTCACTTTTCAGTCATGCAGTCAACGTACCATAATTGGTGCAACTTCATGACACATAATGACTGTTGGTAATAACTGCACCTATTCACTCCCCACTTCCCATGACAATACTTAATAACGACAGCACCGAGGGAGACTTAAAAAGACAGACTAATGATCAAGAGATGTTAAAAGTTCACCACGTGCAAAATGTGTATGCCTCGTAAGCAAAAAAGAAAAATCTTTTAAAGGTAATAGAAGTAATGAGAGGGAGAGCCTTTCATGTTTCTCCCGCTAAACACAACATTGACAAGGGCAGCTAAAAACCACCAGTAGGCTCATGGCTGTAATCTTACCCCTCTCCCAGATCTTCTGCACATGATCAGTCACTCTTGTTATTTCTGCTCCTTTGTATCATACAGGGATTATCTCTAGTAGGGATGTGTATAGATCCCAAAATTCGCTTTCTTCTTTTACCTGTGCTTTTAAAAAAAATCCAATCTATTTCTGAGTTGTTCTGTCTTCTTTCATTTGGGTTCTGAGCTGCTTTATATAAAGCAAAGTTTTGTGTTCCCCATACACTCTTATAGGGAATTGAAAAATAAGAAACCTTTTTTCCTCTTGTAGCAGAAGCAGATGAAATTTGTAAGCAAAGGAGCCTTCATAGTGGATTAAGCGTGCCAAATTGCAGGGAACTAAAATACATTCACTTTCCCCCCAGTCCATATTAGGGCAGCATCTTTATTAGTCCAAGTAAGCTTCAAAATTGGCATTAGTTCCACATTTTCTAGGGAGACTGGGATTTTTGTGTCTTACTCTCTGTTACCTTTAAAAAAGAAGAAGTGGCCACTGTAGGTGTACTCTTGCTTGTACGCTTTTGGGGCTCCAATAGGCATCACAATAATGAATAATTAAAGTAGTGTTGGACACTCCCTAGCTGTAAATACAATGTGGAAACATTGTCTAAAGGCCTGATCAGAATGATCATGGGGGCTCCAGTTCTTCCACACTCACACACTGATAACTGAAATACCAGTATTCTGACAATCATTGATGCTGATGAAGTGAGAACATGACACAGTCAAGACATTCCCCCCATAATTATGGATCCCAGTCAGCAAACACACACTGACACCCAGATCCCTGCAGTTGGTATGTTCTGCCTTAACTAGTTTGGGGCCAGAGGATTGCAATAGAAGGAAAAAATCCATTCAAGGGGAAAATTGGCTTGAGAATCGAAACCAACATCAATGCCAGCTCAATAGAAAAGAATTGTTCTACTTTGTTTTTCGTTATAACAAGTTAATTCCGACAATGAGTGGGAGGACTAGAGAGAAATACATGTTGGTCCTCCGATATGATTGCTATCTGGCAGAGGGTGGGACTGTCAACTGTGGTCCATTGAGTTAGTGCTCAATGTATTTTAAGGGCATGCTTGATTTGATTTTAATGTATATTGAAATCTGGAAATCACAGCCCCCTGCTACAGGGACATACAAACTCTATTCACATGTTGCAATGGAGGGGGGATAGGACCATGTGCACTGTCCTAACTCCCAACTTTCATGAGTTCTGCTGATGGTGTGCATACATACAGATAAAGAGCACACAGTTCCTCCCTGTGCAGTCAAGAATCCCGGAAAAGAGCAAGGTTGTCAGCCATGTGAAGAGAAGCATTTACAGTATTGGCATTTAAGTGCCGGCTTTACTTCAGCAAATGATCCACCTAATTTGATGTATTAATGTGATCTAACATTGGCAGTATAGCCAAATATTTTATTTTATTTGCAAATGAAGAAAATAAAACTGTACACAGAGACTCGATATAGACCTCCAGCTGAACTTGCAGATGTGGAACAAGGATATAAAATGCGAACAGAGGCTGCAGACTTATGTGTCATAGAAAATATGGCTTCTCTCTCACACACATTCACCTTTTAGTGTGGAAGTACTAAAAACAATGTGTGAAATAGGTTGCTAATATGATGATTATTATATGAATGAGTCCTTTAGAGCATTACAATTAGCAGTTAACATCAATATGCTACAGATCTGATTCAAGGAAAATGTAACAAGTATAAACATGATGAATATCAGGTGAGAAGAGTGTTAGCAGGAGCCATTGAAGTAAAAGGCATTATATTGCAATGCTGCACCATTGATTATAGTGAAAGGAATGCATGCAGGATATGAACTTAAGTTTACAGTCAAATTCTGAGATCACTGTCAAAATGGAGTTATTTCCTTTCACAATATAGCTTCATAGCCCTGATTTCTCCTTTTTGTGGCTTCAAGGAAATTTCACAATTGTATCTAATAACTATAGAAAAATGAATTTATATTGTTACGAGTTTGGGATGTTAAACTGGGTGCCAGAAACCTCTAATCCCTGGATCCATCAAGTGTTAGAATTTAATCAAGGCCTCTAATTCTAGAAATAGCCAGGCTAGCCTCCTGGTGAGGTGATAGCCTGGGTGGTAAACCATTAAGGGGCTCAGTGTGATATATCAAATGAGTGGGCCTCCTCCCTCAAAATAAAAGGCCAGAATTTGGAGTTGAAGGGGGCAGTGATGTGACCTAGAAATAAAGCAGCAGGAGAGAGTAAGAGCAACGTTTGAGAACAATGCCGGATTTCTGTTTGACTCCAAGGTTGTGGCTATGGAAGAAAGTCTGGGTATGGTAGATTCTATTGCTACTTTCTAAATTAGGTTTTCTAACGGACACAGTCTGGTGTGCACTGAATCCATATTTGCTATATTGCTCATTAGCTTTTATCCTGTTTCTTTCATTCCCATGAGATGCATTAACAAAATAACCAAGAGAAAATCTCACATTTTAACATTCGGGAGCTTTAATGATGTTTTAGTTTGGTTTATTTTTCATAAGTTATCTGTGCAGTACTTTGTCAGCATAATCTATGGCTTGACTATTAAATATATATATAATAAGCAGAACAAATTATGAAATGAAAAATGTACCATCTTATTTTTAGCTTTCCATCTAGCTGGCTTTCTAATGAGAGCCGCCCAGGGATCTTATAATATTTACTGAACAGAAACTTATTTAAGAATATAAGTCTATGGGGGCCTTTCTGTAATTTTGGTAAACTCACAGTAAAGGCAGGCAGAAGACCAGAGCTTTGGCCAGTTGGTATGAGTGTCTGTACAATTGAAAACAAGCTAAAGGGGGGGGGAGGTAACAAGAAATTATATTTACTTAGCTGAAGTGAGCGTGGGGGGATGGTAGAGGAGGAAAAGATTTATCCAGCACTGTTTTCCCTGATCAGCTTGCTATCATTATCGGCTTTGAATAAAGAAGAAATACCCAAGGGAGAGACTTATCTCTGATCTATCAGATCACATTCAGCTCTGTCCCCAAAGGAGCAAATTAAAAGAGGCAGTTTGCATTAAAGAAATTAAGTTGGCAAAGCAAAGGGAGTTCCCCATGAACATGCACGGAAAAACGTGTGATCTACTCTTGTGAAGACTTACCGGGACCCAGAAGAGTTAAACAACTTTTGCCCAGCGGCAGATATCCCCCTCACATAGTCCCCCATCCTCTCCCCCAAGGCCGGGAAGGGAGAAAGCGAGGAAGTGACCGGCTTATATTCGGGTAGTCTTCTCCCCCCCCCCCATGTCTTTTAAATGTGCAGCTTATATTCAGGTGCAGCTTATATTCGGGCCAATACGGGTATTTGGATCCGTTCCATTCTGGCTTCAGGCTTGGTTATGGCACTGAAACTGCATTGGTCACACTTGTTGATAGCATTTATCAGATGAGAGATGGGGGAGTCAATGCTGTTCATTCTCTTGATTTCTCAGCAGAATTCAGTACTGTTGACCTACTGCTCCTACCTCCAGAAATTAGTAATTATTCCATGTTCTCTTACAGTGTTTGGAGGCAGCATTAGGTTGGTGTTTGGACCAATAAACTGAAGACAGAGGTGTCATGTGTCCTGAGTTCTCATGTCCAGGAGATGGGGAGGTGACCTGCCCTGGATGGGGTTGAACTCTCCTGGGGAAGCAGGTTCACAGCTTGGGGTGCTTCTGATTCAAAACTGTTGCTGGAAGTTCATGTGACTTCAATAGCTAGGAGTGGCTTTTTAGTTCTGGCTTGTTCGCCAGCTACAGCTCACTTTGCACAGCAATGATTTGACCACTGTACTGCATGCTCCAGTAACATTCGGATTAGATTATTGCAAAGTGCTTGCCTTGAAAATGACTTGGAAACTTCAGTTGGACCAAAATACAACAGCCAGGTTAGTGACGGGGGTTCAATTTAGATCTCATTTAACCCCTGTTTTAAAACAGCTGCTCTGGTTCCCAGTTTGTTTTCAGACCCAATTCCAGGTGCTCATGCTAGTGTTTAAAATCCATCCACACCACGCGTTAAGGAAAACACACAGGGTATTTAATACTGTTTGTGGCTCCTAGCAGGATGTTTTCTGTTTTAACACCTTAGCTGTGGCTTTCCTTTTCCTGGAAACTCCAGCCCTCGATAGGAAGTATGTTTGTGTTTCCTTGTTTCACAAATCCCTTGATGAAAAATTTTGCTACATGCTTCTTCTTGTGGTAAATGGGTCCTTCATATTTTATGATGCATATTAAAAATGTGGGAGCTTAGAAGCAGGTCCCACAACCACAAAAGCTTCACTATTCAGACAGTTAGAGAGGATACCTCCTCCCACTAATTCTCCACACACAGAGTTGCCCATTGGATAAGAGCAGGCGTCAGCAAACTTTTTCAGCCGTGGGCTGTCCCTCAGACCTGGTGGGGGGACGGGCTATTTTTTTGGGGGGGGGGGGGAGAAATGAACGAATTCCTATGCCCCACAAATAACCCAGAGATGCAGTTTAAATAAAAGGACACATTCTAATCATGTAAAAACAAGCTGATTCCCGGACTGTCAGCGGGCCGGATTTAGAAGGAGATTGGGCTGGATCTGGCCCACAGGCCTTAGTTTGCCTACCCCTGGATAAGAGCCAAAGGCTGCATGACACAAACTACTCACAGTAAAGTAGTCTGATGAAAATCTAGTTTTGACATAAATCTCAGCTCCTTACCTTAACCTTGAAGCATGGGATTCACTGAATGCAAAGCAAATTGTAACTTAATATTTCTTTGTGCTGCCTCATCTCATTTATATTTTATGAAATGACAATAAAAGCTGAATGGCTTTTTGTTACTCTCTGTAAGAATGGCCCAATGATTTTTCAGCCCTAATGAATGAAAAAAGAAGCAATGATGCACCTACCTCTTTTATATGCTTATATACTTCTTTACATCAAAGAGTTCAAGCGTGCTGTGAAATAAAACTAGGCAATCAAATCAAGGAGATGTAGACAGATTTTCTGCTATGATATAACAAGGGAAGGTAGAAAGAGCTGTGAGGTTTGTGTGTGTTTGATCCAATTCTGCATGATTGGATAGATCCAAGCGTTGTCATGATTGCTCTAAGTTAGCTATAATTGGACTATTCAAGATGTCTTATCATGGGATGACTAGAAGCCCTCACTTCCCAGTGATGGCAAGTTGGTGTCTTAACTTCAGTTTCTTTGGCAGAGTAGCAAATAGTGGAGGGGGGAAATCAAAGCCCACTCCTTGTGAATCATGACATTACAACATCAGCTCTGGATTAGACTTAGCGAAAATGGTATCCTGATATAGCTGCAGTCTCCTGAGCCAATTACAAGCCCAATGAACCTTGTAGGAGAGCATTTTAGGTTGGCTGTTTTCTTGCTATGTGGTTGACTCTAAATCAGTGTGCTTTCTGCCTGCAAGACACACAGGAAGGGCATCGAGCACCATTCTCATCCTTTATAGGGTAAATAGCATGAAAACCAGCCATCATAATGACACATTTTTAGGCCTTGCTGTACCTCTTCTTATACTTTGGTCCATTTAGTTTAATTATCTACACTGACTGGCAGCAGCTTTCCAGAGTTTCAGAGAGGAGTCTTTCCAAGCCCTCTTCAGAGATACCGGGGATTGAACATGGAAACTTCTACATGGAAAGCAGATGCTCTACCTGAGCCACAACCATTCCCATGAATAAAATAGAAAGGATATACCTCTGCTATACCTTTTGGTGGCTATTATTTCCTCTTTTTTCCTCCATGGTGCTGAGTTTGTCTTCAGTTAAATCCTTAAGTCTGATTTTGCTTTGGGTTTTTTTGTGACCATAGCTTGTCTCTGGATTTCAACTGTACTAGAAAGCAATGATAGGAAGTGTGAAAATTCCTTCTGTGACACTATGCATTTGTATGAGGCACTGAACAGTGGTAGGAGTCGAACAGAGGTGAAACAAATAGAATGCACCTCACTGAAACCTCAGTCTTTTGGAAAAGCTCATTAAAAACCCACCACTCTGTGGCCGAGACCTGCTGAAGAACTAACTAACAAGCAGAAGCTGAAATGCTGGGTTGGCGCCATTCCTCTTGGAACTGAATTAAGCCATATAAGATGGAAGAAATGCAGCTCAATTTTGTGTATACTGTGGACTCCAAAGAATGAATTGCAAGCAAATAGTACATGAGATGGAAGAACACTAAGTAAGACCATATTTTACAATGACAGGATCACATTTTGCTCTGGTATAAAATCCAAATAACCCTCTTGAATTGTTTGGAGATGCTGCAGAATCACAAGGGCATAGATGAGATGGGAACAGGTACATCGAGAAGTATGTAGCTGGAATGGGTTTATAAGGGAGGTTGTAAGACGGCAGAACACATTGGTTAACTGAAAATATTTCCTGCATAAATTTTGTTTTCCCCCAGATACTAGCGTAACTTAGAAACTGATTAAAAGTGGCCTTTAGCTTTCTCAGGCTGCAGTCATACTAAGAAGTATGTTCTATTTGACACAGTGAGTTTTAGTTCTGAGTAAATATGCAAATTATTGTGATATGTATCCTGTTAATAAATACCCTTGTCGTGCTTAATTGGGCTTTAGACACAACTTAAGTGATTCATTTGCTTATTGAAGTAATACTATGAATGAGCCTACTAACTCCTTGCAGGCAGAAAGTTAGGACACCAGGGACAAAAAGACTAAATCCTTCTCTCCCACATACTAGCTATCAATGAGCAAGAAGCTTTAGGGGAGCATTCAACCACCTAAAAATAAGATAAAACAAAATACTGTAAGTTCTCTGTGATGTGGTATGTGCATTTTGTGCACAGTTGGTGTCATATAAGTAGTAATAAGATAATAAGATAAGATGGAAGGAAGGAAAAAAATAGAATCCATGACAACAGACAATGTAAAAGCTCCATCTGTTTTGTCTTTAGCAAATGTCTAGCTGGGCAATTATCTGTTAATATGTTTTTAGTGACTCTTAAGCACAGAAAAGTAGTAGAAGCATCACATATTCTGAGGTCTGATGAAGTTTATGTCACATACCTAGTGTAGCTGTTTGTTTTCCACATATTGTACAAGCACATCACAAACACTTTGACATTTGCTTTCTTTTCTTTGTTTTTCTCCTACTGAATAGCTTTGACAGATAATGTTTTTAAATCCAAGTCCTAGCTTTTAATTTCCCCCCTGCAATTTCTGTTCCACATGCTACGGAGGGTTATTTACCCAGGTATCCTAGTTTTGTCTCAGAACCACTCCCAGATGAAAAACAATGCATAATCCAGATATAGGTGATGGACAGTGTGGGTTTGTTCAACTGATAGGTGTGGCAACCTTAATATCACCTACAATCTTGAAATAGGGACGCGAATAAAATGGAAGCCAATTGGATGGCTGGTTCTGTAGCTTTTCCATTTGGATCTGCTGTATTCTTAAGTTTTGGAATCCTGCCCACCATGGTGACCCCTTCCCTCCTGTTCCATTCATTACAGTCTGTTCTGTTGTGTATTATTCCACCTCGTTCCATTGTGCACATATTTTCACATAAATTATGCATTTTTCAATTCTTTCCAATGCACTTACCAGTAAATACATTTTATGCATCTTTTGCACATCTTTTACCCTTTTTGGGTGCACCAAAATGCATTGTGAAATCTGGAGAAGTGCCTAATGTGACTAGGAGTTGTGTTCTGATCTACAAGCAAATTCAGTGTGTTGGATCAGAGTGGTTCACTGTGGAAAGTGGACCAAATGAAATCCTCTCCCGTGCTCGCTTCGGCAGCACATATACAAATGAAATCCTCTCCCATGGCTCCTGAAAGCTACCTGATATTTCAAAGAAACAAAAAATATATATGAAATAAATACTTTTCCAGAAGGAAGGAATAAAAGATAAGAGAACAGATAAGCATAATATAATAAACTTCCTTTCCATTGTCTTACATCAAGCTGCAAGACAGAAAGCCTAAATATGAGTAGCTGGTCTTTTGAATTTTCCAGAAACATGAAAAAAAGGGAAGGATGCTTCTCACTGCTGAGAAGTAGGATGTTGCTTTCCTACTTCAGTGAAGCTGGTGTCACAGCCTTACTGTGCCAGGTCAGATGAAAAGCACAATTTAAGCAGCCGCAGTGAATGGCTGCCATCTGTGCTGCAGATGTCACACTTTCTTTTCTCCTAAGAACTGATTTGAGGTTTTACTCATAAGAAACTAAAATTAGGAAGGTATAGAGAAAAGCAATATGTGGAGTAGACTTTTTTTCCTATGAGAGAAGTAATAATTGGAGGAACTGCTGGGGAATTTTTTCTTTATAAGCTTTGGAGATCGGTTCCACCTGGTGGACAGTTACAGTGAGATTTCAATGATAACATTAAACTGTCACGACGACACACAAAATGCTTGTTTTAAAAACTACAACTTTATTTGATAACTGTTTTAATGCTGAGCTGAAATTGTATACTGGCACCCATAGCCCAAATGAATGTTAAACCAAAAGAATATTTATTACATTGGCAGAGTATTCTGTTAATTAGAGTATCAGCAGTTTGATTAGAGGCTAACCAAGAATTCTCATTATGCAAAGCTGTTTATACAATTTTTTGTACATCCTGATGAAATAATCTGTACCAGGAAGCACTAATGTTGCTAGCAACAATCACGTTCACCCTTTGTTTCTCAGTCAAATTGGCTGGTATGCTGCTTAGGACTTCTTTAGCACAATCAAGATCCAAAAGTTGTTTTCTCACAATTGTTAAGCAGCGCTCCAGAGTACTCGGGAATGAAACAAGGCACTGTGGTGGATGCCAGGCTGCCACCAACAAATGACAACTCGGAAGCAAGTGAACATGTTTTGAGGTGGAGTGGGATTGCACAGGCAGGCCTTGCCCTTGAACAATGCCTGCATGCTATGCAACCACAAGCTGTATGTGCTCATATGAATGGGTGTATGCTCATTTTCTGTACACAAAAGCCTCCTTCCATCATTTTCCCCTTTGCATAATGAGTGGGGGCAAGGCCATTGGTCTATTCACTGTATCCCTGTTTTTGGCTTTATTACCTTCCTTGTGCTGGGAAGGGAACTTTTGCAGCAAGAAGCCTGCTGTACTCATGAATGCTCCTTGCATGATTAGAACCCTGAATTTTCAATGTTCTCAAATCATATGAGGAGCCAACCTAAGCCGAGAAGGCTTTGCACAGGAGGAGCTCCCTTCTCAGCGTATGAAAAGTGATGGCCAGTGGTGGAAATGCAATAGATAGGGCCAGATCGATGGGCTCCTTCCCATTCTCTACCCTCATTGGGTGAGATTTTAACACGTGTATAAGGTTACATATAATATGTGTACTGAACATACACTGTTTGGGGTTGAGGATTGCCATCACAATCCTGCCCTGCTCTGTATGCTCATTGTTACCTCAGAACTGTTGTCTGAAAGGGAGAAGACTATGGAGTTAATTGGCCTGCTACTGATCACATATCTCCAGATTAAAGAGAGAGAGCTCTTGATTTTGTTAAGGGTTGTTGACTCTTCCAATTCACTTCCTGATTCATTCTACCAACTTATATGCAAATCAGAAGATGAAGGGTACTTATGTTTGCATTCAGAAGTAAGCGGACTGGGAAGGCTGGAGCCAGGGTAATTAGACACACAGTTGGCTTCCATTTTATTTGTGCGCCTTTCTTTATACAGGATAGACTGGCTTGGTGAATAGACTTTCCCTATGCTCCAATTTTGTGGCTGGATGTTATTCAGAAACCAACCGGCACCCTATGCAGGAAATGCAAGCTTAACAAGCTAATTCTATGCATATTTAGTCCTTATTCAGTAATTCGTTCCAATTTATTCCATGTTTTAATCTCACCTTTCAACCTGAAACACTCCCAAAGCTGTTTAGGAACCATGATGTATTTGAAATACAATATTAAAAAAAACCTATGTACCTACCTATATGCATACACACACATGCACACACAGCTGTGCATGCCACAAATCCAAATGTCCAGTGAATTAAAAAGGCTTTGGCAGACATCCACAATAGCACCAGATTCCAAAAGGAGGGAGTCACTTAAAATGCCACTTCAAAAAATGTCCTGCTCTTACCAAATGTCAGCCTAACGTCCCGTGAAGTTCAGCAAGATTTACACACAGAAGGGTGGCCCATTCAAAAGCAGTTAATTCCTTTACCAACCATTATTTCCCAGAGACACAATTTGCTCATTTGAGGTTATTGCTAAGCATTTAGTTTTCACTTGGTATGCAATCCGATAGATCTGTCTCATATACATTTATATCCCACCTTGTTTATACCAAAGAACTCAAGGCAACATAGATGGTGTTCCATGTGGTCTCCCATCCACGATATTGAGCATAACTAGACCTACTTAGTAAACAGGCTGCATCACATACCTTCAGAGTATGCCCTTTCCACATAATAGCAAAGCCTAAAAAAATGGACCTGGAATGATTTCAGTCTTATCCAGCACAGCATGTACCTTTGTTTTGTTTTTGACATTTTCTTTGAAGTAGAACTTCCACAGACATCACTAGATGCTCTATACCGAAAGGCTTTTCAAAAGTGAAACATAATAAATGAGAGAAGCAAATAGAACATTAGGGGAATTTTTGCTTTTGTAACTGTATTAAAGTAGGTCACATTTGGGCTTAGAACCTTGGCTGTGCTTGTTGCAGTTAAATATATATAAAAGCAATCATAGGATTTAGGATCCTAAAGCCAGTGGCATTTTTCAGAATCAAATTCAAGCTGGCCTGAGTCTGCTAAGTGATTTAAATTGACACAGCTCAGGGGTAAGCTGTATTTTATAGAGGTGCCTGCCAGTATGTTTGAAATCTAATTGCAACCAAGTTTTAAAGCACTGGTTCTTGCACAGTGATGCTTCATGTTCTTTTCAGGAGCATCTGAAAGGTTGAACTAAAAAACACCATAAATATTGTAAAAATTAATTCCTTCCTTGGTGTTCCTTGGATGCGGGTGGCGCTGTGGTCTAAATCACTGAGCCTCTTGGGCTTGCCAATCAGAATGTCGGCGGTTCGAATCCCCCGATGGGATGAGCAGCTGTTGCTCGGTCCCAGCTCTTGCCAACCTAGCAGTTCGAAAGCACGCACAAACGTGCAAGTAGATAAATAGGTACCACTCCGGCTGGAAGGTAAACGGCATTTCTGTGCGCTGCTCTGGTTTCAGTGTTCCGTTGCACCAGAAGCGGCTTAGTCATGCTGGCCACATGACCTGGAAAAACTTTCTGTGGGCAAACGCCAGCTCCCTCAGCCTGTAAAGCGAGATGAGCGCCGCAACCCCAGAGTTGTCAGCGACTGGACTTAACTGTCAGGAGACCTTTACCTTTAGTGTTACCTATTAGATGCAGAATAATTCTGTTTTCAAAAACTACTGTTTCTCTCAAATCATGGTGCTCTTTTCCAGAGATAAGTGTATGTTCTGTCAGTCATGCAGGGGCAAATATATTTCAAATGGAAATAGGGTGTTTTCAAAACAAAAAATAAACATGTGTTAATTTCCAGAAAGTCATGACTGGTGTTGCCATCACTTTCTATTCAGATTTGTTTTCATTAATATGTAGATCCACAAGGTTTCATAGATAGACAGATAGACACACACACACGCGCACGCACACACAAACTTACACTTTATTTTTTTTTTCTTTCCTTTTCCAATATTAAACAGCAATAAATATACAAGTGTTTACTGGCTTTTTTATTATGTTCTCCGCTATATGCAATTTCATGTATATGTGTGGTATCCGGGAATGTAACTTCCACGTAAGTGGGGAGGTGCCTTGTATCTTGGTGCTATAGAAGACCATGTCTTTCAGACCCCACGCCACCCTGAAAATTAATATAGCTTCAAGGCTTCAACCAATGCGTATTTTATATGCATGAGTCGCAGTTGTGTTCAGTTGAGCTTATTCTCAGGATAGTCTGTGACAGGCTATTATTTCCTAAAAGGACTGAGTTTAGGCCTGTAGCCACTGAGAGTGGGGCTGCAGAAAGCAGAATGTTCTATGTTCAGTTTTTGTTTTGTTTTGTTTTTTGTTTTTTTAACTGTTTCCCTTTAACAGGTAAAATATTAAGGAAAAGCACAGATTTAATATTTTTTTTCTTACTGGTTTAGTAAAAATAAAAACTAATAACAGCCTGTTCCTACTCTCCAGTGTCCCTAGTGGCAAAAAGTAACTAATAAACCTAACAAGATTTTAAAACTTTATAGAATAGTTTTTATTTAATTTTATTAATAATAGTTTAATTGTAGTAAAGTATTTTATTTTTCAACCCTGTACTCACTTACTTGGGAGCAACCCCAATTAAACACAAAGGGACTTACTTCTGAGTAGACATGTATACCATTCTGCTGCAAATAGCTGTACAGTGTGCATTCCTGGACTTCAGCTATGGCACAATAGGACTTGTAAATAAAGTCTCTATACCAGCCTGCTCCTAGAGATTCAGGGCTTTACAGAAAGGAGGTAAATAGACATCACTCCTGTGTAATCATCAGTTCCTTACTGCAGTCAATGAAATCATACTCATTTCTTAGTATAGACTCACACCCCATAATGATGCCTTCAGCTCTCAACTGAACATGTGCAGAAATAATCTCTCTCTATAATTCTTAAAGGAACATGCACTAGTCGGTCACAGGTCTATAAAGATAATTTATTTGTGCTTTTAAGGTTCAGTAATGACCACAAACAGACTTTTGGTTAAAACGATATGCCAGGTTTTAATGTCCTGTATATAATAATCCTAAAGCTATGCATTTTAAAATGCATGGCATTCAGTGGGCTTCAAATGGGGGCTGTGCTTATTTCACAAATAGCAGAACTTATTCTTCAATATTGTGGGGCATTATTACAGCCAGACCAACAATTTGTGAGGCTCACAGAGCTTTTCTGTAAAATTTGCTAGAGAGAACTCTGTGAGATCACTTCCTTTGTCTGTCTTGGCAGGAAGCTGTAATACTACATCCTTCCTGCCTGCTTAGCAGCCGCCTCTTTCTTCATCATGCTTCCAAGCTGACCACATGTGCATGTCTGAGCTCTGCATCTCAGTTACCATTTTTGAACTTACATTTTGTACTTTTATAGTTTAGATAGTAACTATAAACCTGCCTTCATTTTGCTACTGTAGTTGCTGCTTCAAGACCTAGATTATGTAAGTAAATACCACTTTTAATTTTTTCACAAAGAATGTGTGTGTTAAGGGGGAGAAAAGAGGTAAAAGCAGGGAAAATCCAGTCTGTCTTAAAGGGTCCTGGGTTATTGTTTCTAGAAGGTTCAGTCAACCTTGTCTCAGCTTCCATGTTTAAGCTGCAAATCATGGTGCTCTGCTGATCTCACTAAGATGAACAAGAAAGGATAATAGCTAAACAATATGTCCTCTCCTGGTGTCTAAATTCATGCCTACAGATATGTGGACTGAAATAATGGACACAGCTACAAACATTTAGTGAGCAAACACTCATAACAAGTGGATAATCGGCAAATTACCTGGTGGCTGATAATTATCATTGATACTGTTCAGCAAAACAGTCAAGGAGTCGTGAATAATACCATGAGAATTTGTAGAATCTGAGACCAAAGAGTTTGACTCTACAACTCAAACTCCTGTGTCCCATGACTCATATAAGAGCTAATAATTTTAACCAAAGTTGGTTAGGGATACTAATTCTTAAAACCCAGTTTTCCGTCCATACGCATGATTCCGTACACTGTTTAATGCTTGCTACTACAATAGATCATGCAACTGTAGATGACTGGCAGGTCATCAGTCAGCCATGAGAAATGTTATTTTTGGACAGTTGCTGGGGTTTTTTAGCTACTCTTGGTGGAGATTTTCAAATTAAGCCAATGTAGTCACAGCTCCAGTTTTTGTAGGCTGTTGGACAAGAAAGTATTAGCAGTTCTGCCTGGTCCTTTTTTTGTATCTAGACATGGGGGGGGGGGCATCCATTGGACATATATTAAGTGGATACGCAGAACCTGAGGACTTTGCCGGTGTTTGGTGGACGTTTGTGACATAACAATTGTCCCCGTTTGAACATTATACCTGCCGAAAATGACTTTATGTGGAACTAATGATGATACCTGCATATGCCTTTATGTAAAAATAGCTTGTAAAGCCTGTTGTGTCTTTGGGTCCTCAATCCAGTTGCATGATGACCTCTTGGCACCCATCTCTAGATGCTCCTTTTAGAATAAATAAATGAAATGTACAAAGTACTTTTTCTTATCACTGAAAAGCCACGGTCCAGCTTCTGATATTAAAGGAGGGGACCCAGAGGACAAAGCTGACAATTACAGGCAGCTCTCACGGTATTTGTTACTCGCTTATTTTACCGCATCAACTTCTTCTAGTCTTTTCAGACTCGTTAGTCCTCAAAGTGTAGCCACCACTAGGGATCTCTTTAAAGATGTAGCACTCCCACTGGTACAATGTCTTTGAAAACTGAGCTGTGAGGTTGGAAATATTGATACCTTTAGTACTTCCATGAAGGTGCATTGTGGACCAACTTTGTCCTCTCTCCATTGACTCCTTTTAGAAACTCCGCAGGTTTATTTGAGAATCTCTCTGGGCTCTGTTGTTGTTGTTTTTAAAAAGATGTTTTCATCCTTTGAGATCATGCTTTGATCTACGTTTAAATAGGCAGAGTGAGTCTGACCTAGTTTTCCCCCACCCCTTTGAGCATTTGGGGACTTTTAGAAGCATTTTATTAAAGCAAACATATAAGCGTATCTGAGGCCAGTTTTAACGCTTCAGAGGTTTGTTTTGAATACTCTACTATTTATATTTTGCTTTTACTGGCATCTTATTTATTCATTAAGACACTTGGGGACCATTAAGGCAAGAAACCTCAGCTGCTGAGGCACCGTTTCTAAATTCCTTGCAATGTTAGCTCTTACTAGAATAAGAAATATATGGGTTAAATTGATTTTCAAAAATAAGGATCAATTTATACTAGGGCTGGGGAAGCTTTTCAGCCCCAGAGCCACATTCCTCCTGGGCAGCCTTCCAGAGAGCTTATACCAGAGGAAAAAGTGGGTGCAGCAATAATGTAAATTTTGTACCGCTGGCTAGTTTCTACACACATTCACCCGTACCTTTCTCTATCCTCTGTCCAGGCAAACTATCAAGAGTTCTAGAACACATTCTAGAGACAGGCAAAAAACTGACTAGACCACTGCTCCCATATGACAAGCCGCATCACTACAGCATCTCCATGAGAGTTTTCTAGACTGATTCCATCCATAGTGGCCATTGGCTCCTCCTGGGCAGGAAGAAGTGTAAGAGGGAGATAGTAAGCAGCCTTATACTCGGTACTGTCTACTCTGCCTGCCAATGGCTCTCCGGGGTTTTCGATAGCAGCCTTTCCCAGCCCTACCTGGTGTCACTAGGGATTGAACCTGGGTTATTATGCA
The DNA here is from genome assembly GCF_027172205.1 of Podarcis raffonei. Taxonomy (NCBI): domain Eukaryota; kingdom Metazoa; phylum Chordata; class Lepidosauria; order Squamata; family Lacertidae; genus Podarcis; species Podarcis raffonei. Next base: position 29,838,728 of record NC_070606.1, read on the forward strand.
TGCAAGGCAGATCCTCTGCCATTGATCTGTGGTCCTTTGGTTTGTCCTCTGATCCTGATAACACTTTGCTTCTGATTCTCAGGTTCCCCCTTCTCATTTCATTCTGCACCCCACAGCCCATAATTGACTATTACACTGATACCTTGTATTTCCTCCAAGGTGTTCAGGTGGCACACATGGTTCTCTACCACCCGTTTCATCCTCCCAATGATCTTGAGGATTGCTTGAGCGAAAATCGTTCACCCAAGGATACCCTGTGAGCTTGAAACCTGGGCCTGCCAGCACACTGACTCCCAAGCCCTCTCTAGCAAACGGGAATAATTTCAGAGTGGGGCAAGTAGCAGGGGTTCTTTCTCACACTCTACTCCCATCAGAAATGGGAAATACATGGATAAAAGAGATTGAAAGAGGTGGGCTTCTAAAGAAACCCTCAACATGGTGTGGGGGGAAACTAGAGGATTAAGTGTCTACATTACTTTGGCATGTATCAGTTTTATTATATTTCTGCATTCATATGTTATTTATTTTTTAAAAAACAAACCCATATTTAGAAGAAATACATGTTTGTTCAACACACTCCTATACATGTTTAATCAGAAGTCTTAAAAAATAAATCAGTAGCTTTACTCCCATGGATCGGCTTACTCACAGTTCAGTATGCATAGGATTAAAGTCTTAGATATTTTGAGAGAAAATATATCTATTTCTAGAAACATTTTCTCTCAAAGTCATTTTAAAACTCATCTCGATATCTTTCTTCAGCTAAGAACTTCATCAAAACATCTTGGAAGTGTGAAAGCTGGTGGCTCCCTAACTTTCAATTCACACTTTGGTCAGCAAGGTATGGGTTAGGTGAGTTTGTATTGGAATTCACAAAGACTGAATTCCTGAAGCATGCCTAGAAAAAGCTTTAAAACAGGAGAAAGAAACGGAAAAATCAGGCTACTGCAAAAACAGACTGAAAATCAGGACAAAAGAACTGGTGAGGAATGTCAAGCAGAGGCAGTACATGAAAGCAAACACACCTGTCGCTCTACTGGCCTACAAGGGCTGCTTTTTCTTGTGCCTTCTGAAAGCCTTATAAGCTGTTTTTTCTCCCTGTGACATTGTGTCTCCATGGTGTGAAGGAGAAGAAGCTGATCAAAATCCTAGCTATAGAAGTCATCACAAGAGTAGGGGAACGCACATACAGGTTATAGAGGAACTAGGAGTGATAGCCAAAGGTATACATAGGAAACTTTTGAAGAACAGATAATACATTCTCAAATGTATTGAATGGCTGTGAATTTTAAACAGCCATTGGAGGGTAGAAGAGAGAAAATAGAAAGTAACCAATGTGCGGTTTAACCCTGCTCCTCCACAACCCTAACAGAAGGATTTCTAAAAGCACCAGAGACAGAAAATTCAAATCAGGGAAGACCAAGTAAAGCAAGGGATGCTTATATTTTTGAGCACCCCTGCTTTGAATAATTGCCCCAATTCAGGATGGAAGTCATTACAGTGTAGGGAACTGTGTGAATTCTAGATTCAGTTTGTTGCATATAGTGTGTGCATATGTGTCTATTTCATTGTGTCACTGGTAACTTTTTGTGTAAAGGATCCCCAAGTATGTAGCTTTCACAAAATCATAAGAGCTGGATGATCAAGAGTTGTAAAATCATAAAGCTGATCCAATCCCTTGCTCAGTACATGAAATCCAGAGCTAGAACATCCCAACAGATGGCTGTCCAACTTACACTTTTAGACCTTAGCAACGAAAAGCCCTCCAAGTAATTGGTTCCATTGTTGAGCATTCCTCTTAATGTTCAACTGAAATCAATCCTGCTGTAAGTTAAACCCATAAGTTAAACCTGCCCTCCAGGGCAAAGAAAAAGTTTTTGTCCTCTGCTGTGTGACAGCGCTTCAAATATTTGTAGAGTGCTACTATGGTCCCCCATCCCCCCCTTCTTATTTTCCAAACGAAAGCATTCCAAGATTCTTCAACCTTTATTCCTAGGACTTTTTTTTCCATACCATTGACCATCTTGGTTGCCCTCTTGTAAACCTGTTCTAATTATGTCTAGATACTTCTTAAAGTATGGCACCCAGAACTGGACGTAGAACAGCAGAAGAGGTCTGACTAGTGCAGAATGAAGTGGGCCCTTTGCTTCTTATGATTTGGAAACTTGAATTATGTTAGTGTGGCCTAAAATCATATCAGCCTCTGTCTTTTTTTCCCAGCCACATCACGTTGCCAACTCATATTCAGCTTCTGATAGACCAAAATCCTGAGATCTTTTTCACATATGCTGCCTTCAGTTCAGGTATCTCCTACCCTATAGTGGTGTGCTTGATTACAGGAGAGGGGGCAAAATTGAGAACTTTGTCCCTATCAAAATTCATTTTGCTAAGTTTCAGAGCAGCTTTCTAGTCTAGCATCCGTTTATTCCTGTCTTTTGAGGTGTTAGGTGTGCCTCCCAGTTCTGTGTAATTGGTCACATTTAATAAATAAAGATTCCCTCCACCCTTCCATCCACCCTGTGGCCCTCCAGATATTGCTGGACTACAACTCCCACCATCCCTAATCACTGGCCATACCATTTGGAGCTGGTGAAATTACTTAATAGAGCAGCAAGACCACCATCACATCCACAGTCTTGCCAAGAGTGCTGGCTGTGACCAAAGATGGGGCAGGCTGGGGAATGCTCCCCACTGGTTGCTGCCGTGATAACTTCCACCCATTCACCTGTTTGGTGGTTGAAAAGGGAAACTTCATGCTGGTGGAGTCGCACTGGTATCACTCCATAGGGAGATGTCAACAGGGGGTGGGTCACTTCCACCCAATCCACACCAACACCATTCCAATCATTTGGATTCCTCTGCCAATCACTGGAAAAAACCAACCAATTTCCCACCCCCATTACCTAGGATAGAGTCCAGCCATGCCCCACGTGAAACTTCCCTTCAGTTTGAAAATAGGTTTCTAACAAGGATTATCTCCTTGGAGAGGGAGTGAGAGAGAGAGATTTATGCATCCAGTTAACTGTTCCTCTCCCCACTCCCCATTAATAGTCCTTGGCTTTCAGTTCATGCCTACTCTTCCTCTTCAGCAATCAGTCATCCTGTAAGGGGAGTTGTTTCTTTTTGTGACATTCAGCTTTCATTCTTTTATTATTGCCTCTTTTCTGTTGTTGTTGCTACTGCTGCTGTGCCGTTTAACTCACCCTGATTATTCACATTGTCACAGACACAAGCAAACTAATTGAACTTACCTATGTACTGTCAAATGTAGTTGTCGACAATGTTTGCATTGTCTCGCAAGCAGAACTTCTGTAAAAACCAAAACCATTATTCAGCTTGCAGCCTTGGTGAAAAATTTAGAAATGGCTTCTTTGGGATTTCAGAATGCTCTAGTAAGGAATAGGGATGGGGGAGAAATTCAGTACAGTTTACATTAAAAGGGAAACCTACCTAATTTGCACTTTCTGAAACTATATGAGAACCGAAATGCAGTCATCCTTCAAAATCCACACTTCTGCAAATTTTGCAGCACAGATTTCCAGTCAAATAATGTGTCCAAAAATGCATATGCTGAAGTAGTGTCCATAAAAATGCATATATTGCTGAAAATAATTTGCAATAATGCCTTGTTTTAGGGGTAATTGCTTTGCAAAAATTTGTATATTAGGCTAAATTGGATACTAGGATGTGTATATTAGGAAAAAATCACATCAAAATACTGGCGGGTTTTCATGAGGGCTTTTAAAAAATAATAATAATCACAAGCAGATTTGGGGATGTGGAGTACTGAATTTAAGATCAGAAAAGTAAGAGGTTGAGAGAACCTGAAGTTGACAGATTTGCCCATTCCTAGTCAAAAAGACTCTTCCGCATCTTCAGAAGAGAAAAACCATTATTTATGTGTAACTCACGGAGCCTGCTTGAGGACGGTTGATGTAAATGAGTGTATTTCCATTTGCCTCGCTGGAATCTCCTGAAGGTCATGGGGATTAATGAATAGACAATCTGCAGATGGTGACTGAATAACTTGAAGTCTTCTAGCAGTACTGCAATTATACAGAGAAGAAAAGAAGCAGAACTGTTAGTCCTTTCCGCCTCCGTATACTTTGCTCACAACATACTGTATTTTTCGCCCTATAGGACGCACTTTTTCCCCTCCAAAAATGAAGGGGAAATGTTTGTGCGTCCTATGGAGCGAATGCAGGCTCTCCAGGCTTCAGGAAGCTATCTGCAAGTCTTGCAAGCCCGGCGGGAGGTCCTGCGGGCTCGCAAGGCTTGCGGGCAGCAGCCTGCAGCCCAAAAGCTCGGGGGACAGCGGGGAGGCGCAGCGCTGCCACCCCGCTATTCCTCGACCTGGTCTGGAGGCTGGCGGGGGGGGAGGCAAGCTTGCTTCTCCTCCCCGCCAGCCCCACAAACTCGGGGGACAGCGGGGCAAGCCGCTGCCCCACGGAGGCTAGAGAGGCTGTCCCTGAAGGCCCTCTTCTAGCTTGGGGATGGCTGCACAAACCTGGGGGGAAATAAAAAATGTTTCCTTGATTTCCCCCCCAAAAAAACTAGGTGCGTCCTATGGGCCGGTGCGTCCTATAGGGCGAAAAATACAGTAAGTAGTTCTGAGAAACCCCTGCTAGAGATGCTTTGTTTCTTTCATAGAACTGGAGTCTACAAGGTTTCTTGCGGATGACGAATGATGGTTAGTGCTATTAATTATGCATCCCCTATCTATGAAAACAGAAAACTATTGGAAGGAATTCTGTATCTAATCTGTGGCTACTGTACATACATCCTGGATATTAAATGAAAGAGTTCTAGACTTTGCATTTTAATGTGATTACCACATGCATTTTAGTTTGTTTGCACTTTGGTTGAGATTGGGGTATATATTTCCTATGTGATCTAAAATGTTCCAAAGACGCAGATAAAATTATAACCTAGTATTTGAACGTAGAATGAAAGGTGGGTTTTGAATAACGACATATTATATAGTCTCTTATCCAATAGAGAGTGTTGTACCAAAGGAGAGATGAGCAGCAAGAAGATAAACAGCTCCAAGCCATAGGTCAGAGAAATTTGGAGGAGGATGAACAGGAAATTCTGTATGCTATATGCAAAGGCTGGATAACCCTCTTGATTCCAAGGGCTAAATTCCATGATGGGGGTGTATGCAACTGGTGGGCAGGACTAGATGCAAAACTGGGGAAAGTCCTGAGGGCCAAACTGAGAGAGCTGGAGGGCCACATTTGGCTCCTGAGTTTCCTACCTGTGCTCTATTCTTGAACTTCAGTCATTGTAACAAGGCTTTGGTGTGTTGTCTTGAATAGTTGCGGCACTTGCTGTTCAAAGGGGGGGGGGGGAGCTTGATCCGCAATGAATGTTTTAACATTTAAAAAGTTAATTTGAGACATGAAAAGATTTCTGAAGAAGTGATCCCTGAACCTATGCACTCATAATTCGTTAACCCAAATGCCATCTAGTGACAAATTTAATGAAGGCCCTTTTCCCTAGACAAATGAAATGCCAGGAGTCTCCCAAGAACATAGCAGTTACAGGAAGTGTGGAACTGGCAAGGGGTACCTTTATGCTCACATATTCACAGGCTATGATATCTAAAAAGGACTGAGAACAACTTTGGGTGTTACAGCCAGTGATAATAAGCAGCCGAGTGAGTCAGTTATACTGACCATCATTTTTGTAAGAGTTCTACTTGGAACATAAATGTGTGAAAAGTGGAAACATGAGTCATGAATCCATTTAGTGGTTTGCTTATTTTTTGTGATATCCACTGCATTCTGATTTAAATGCTTGCAAGCCAGTGGGTCACAAGGCTGTCATGCCTTGGCCCCCTCTCTCCTATGCCTTTCATGACAGCTATCTGCCCCGTTACAAGAGTAATAGCAAAAAGAGCTGTCATGAATTTTGCTTAAAGCACATTTTCATGTTAAATTTGGAGGCCCCTCAGGGAATATCCAAGGAATTTTGTGGGAAACAAATCACATTTTGATAAGACTCGTGCAACTTGTAAGAGGAGTGGGTGTTCTCACATCCTTGGCCCTATCAAATTTCAGAGAGGTAACTGTCTTTCTCTATATCATTCCTGGATAAAGAAGGAAGATTTCTTGCTTTCCTGCTCCATTGCTCTTAGTGACAGTCTGAGGATTGATGAACTGAAACAGAATCTTCTCAGAACATAGAAAATGTCTCCCAAAAGAAGTGGTGAAGTCTCACTGCTTCATACATTCTGAAACAACTTTCTAAAAATACGGTACAATTATAAGCTCAGAGTACAGGCAACATTGCAATAGACTGAGGAGACTTAAATTTTTTTGGTGGGGGGCACATTCCTTGCCTTATGCTTTGGAGTTCCCTTGGCTCACGAGATAACAGTCCACCACCCCTGCTATAGTGGGCTTCCTGCAACAACAAGAGTTGTTGTAGATGACCTTTGGGTCACGTTCCAACTATGAATCTATGACTTCCGTCACTGTTAATAATTTTAAAGATGCCTGATTGAGCAGTCACTTCCTTCTTGTTTTTCAAAACTGTCCAAAAAAAATGACTTTGCTTAAATAATATGTTGGAAACTTAATTTTAAAAAATTACAATATTTGTTTCGCTCTCAATGACTTCCCATTGTCTTTGTCTTGCACCACAAAGAGGCTAGTTATCAAAGCTTGCTACATATGTTTGGTTTCTCTTATATGCCCAGGAGGTTGGTATTTGATGGCCTTTTAACCCAAGAATTCAGTTTCCTGAAGCAGAAAATTAAGCTTTTTCCTCTTTTCTGTGGAAAAGTCAATGTGTCCCTAATATTCACGCAAGACTGTGCTGACATACACCTAGCAAAGAAAATATTAAGTACTATCCCTAAATAGTTGGTACAGCAAAAGGAATGGTCTGAACAAAGACATAGGGCTGGATCCAGACTAAGTCATGCTTTGGCTTCATTGAAATCAAGGAAGCTTAAGTTAGACATGACTTAGTTGTCTCCTTGATTTCAGTGGAACTAAATAAGGCATGACTAACTTATCAGCACAATCCAATCGAAAAGTGAATCTCATTGAGGTCAATAGAGCTTACTTGCACATAAGTGAGGATAGGATTACAGATTTGTCTAGATCCTTCCTTGTGTTCAAGACAGTGGCCAAGTGTTTTTCCCTTAGCTACACTGAAGCTTCTCTTAAATAGGACTGAGATCTCTTGCTTCTATTTGCATTTTTGCAATGAGGTGTCAAGACGCAGTGAGATTTATATTTTAGTTGTGTTAATGAGAACCTGTAGATAGTCTAACTCAGATGTGGGAATGCTTTCAATAAATGATTTTGACCTTCTGAGCTTTATGGGGGGCGGAAAACAAAACTTTGCTCAGCACTTTTCTCCTGCAATACAGAAAATGAAATCAAGAGGTGTGAACAGGTATATATAATTGAATGTTATTGAAAAGTAGACTTCGCCGCAGAAACTGCAGATCCAAAATCTGTTCCTATATCCTACCACTGTAGGCTCTTTTCCTATACCATACCACTTCAGGCTGCAGAGGGCTATGTGTTTATCCCCACCCCTCCTTGATACATTTATTTTGCATAGATTCATTGAATTGTACACTTGGAAGGGACCACGAGAGTCAACTAGTTCAGCTGCCTGCAATGCAGGAATATTCTCCCCCAACATGGGATTAGAACCCACAACCCTGAGAGTAAGAGTCTCTTGTTCTACTGACTGAGCTGTCCCGCAGGTCCATAGTAAATTAACATGTCAGGAGAGGGGGCCAACCTCTCTTTCTTACTGATATTCACCTGATAGATGAATGCGCTTTTTCCCCCACATAGGGAAGCATTCAGACATATATACGCACCAGGCAGTCCAGGATTTTACTATAATTTTGCCAATTAAAGAAACTCAACCTTAGCTTAATAATATAAATGGTGTTATTAAGCAATTAGCCTGGCATGGTTATTCTGAGGTATGGCCCACTGTTTTCAAAGGGCTCTCCTCCCAGGAATGGTGTGCCTTTTGAGTTCCTTCTTTCCGTGGTCATGCTGCCACCTTCATTTGCTTTAGATGAGGAGCTTCCAGTCACGTTGTAGGAGGACTTAAGAAGTTGTCTTATACCTGCTGGTCCATCAAGCGCTGTATTGTCTACATTGACTGGCAGCAGCTCTCTATAGAATTTCAGGCAGCACTACCTTGAGATACCATAAACTGAATCTGGGTACCTCTTCATGCAAAATGTGTACTTTATCACAGCACTACAGCCCTTAATTTTGTTTGGTCTGCATTTTAAGTGACTCAATTTGCACCTCCTGAACTAATACAGATATTGGAAGACAATTATCCTTTGGATTTCGCACTTCTCCAGATTTTGAAATACAGCTATTGCCTTGAAAAAATGTATTAAAATGTAGAAGAAGGGGGGAGAGGAATTTAAGGGTAAAGTACATTTAGAAATGAGTACATTGAGATAAAATAAGTGTTTAAATAAGTGTTTTGTGCTCAAATATTTAAATACAAATTTCCATTTGCTTAAAAAAAAACACCCCACAGAACATTGTAAAAATGGGTCTGAATGGAGTTATGATTAAACACATGCAAAACTGACATGAACTCAAGATAGAATGATGAATAATCAGGCTGTTTGCTGGAGCCTTGTGACAAGAGGGTGACATGGCTACATTGTCTCTTTATTTGTCAGTGTAGAATTTATTGCAAATCACTTTAGGGGGGATCTCAAGTTCTATTATGAAAAAAGAAGAAAATATCTGTCAGATTTCTTCATTACCATTCATAATTTTGTAAATCTCTATCAAGTCCCCTTCCAAGTTGTAAAAGGGTCCTTTTTAAATCTGTAAAAGCTACAGCTTTGATTATTGTGGTTTGCTTACTATTCAGCGCTGATATCTGGCCAGCTTGTTCTGCCCTTTTAACTGTTCTTTCTGCCCATCTAATGGCTTTATAGATATAATTATAAGATGTTTGGCTGATGTACTATTAAAACCTAATTAATTTTCAGTTTGCATGAATTAGCTGTAATATGCATAAAGACACACATTTAGAAGTGTGATTACATGTTAACTGAAAAGTTGACTTTGAGACATTTGTTTATATATTATAAAATGAAGTAGCTCCAGGCTTAGTGTCTTAAAAATTCTTGGCTCATTACATTATGGCTCTTTGATTGTCTGAATGGTCGCCTGGCATTTCCATAGGGCAGAACTACATATTACAAGAAAATACAGGAAACACAGAGGAGATAACTGTTTCTGTCTGTATGTAGAGAGGAATATTTGAGCTCAATCAAATCACATGTATATCTGAGATAATTTGTTATTCCTGATGTTGATAGATTATAATGGATCAGTCTTATATCAGAAACACAACTGAATGTAACAGGGTTACTTACAAGTAGATGGATATAGGATTAAAGCCTTACAATGCAATCCTGTGCATGTCCACTCTGAAGTAAGTCCCTCTAATTTCAATTAAGCTTCTCCTATGTAAAAGGGTATAGGATTGTAGCCTAGAAAAGCAATCAGGTACTGTTATTGTTGTTGTTGGTATTTCTGTCTTGGGAGACAATGGAGGAGTGTGCCTTTGGGGGGTGAAGATAAACTGTTGGAAGGTTTACAGCGCCTGCTGTAACCAATGCGGGAGAGACATGTTTTGTTCCAGCTGGGGCATTCGGATGTGCTGCTACAGCTGCACCATGATGTTTCTTCTCTCTGCGCTCCTCCCAGCAGTCACACTATAAATATGATCAGTAGTTTGTAATTTGGAAACAGTAAGATGATTCAGGTAACCTACTAAGCCAAACCTTGGCTTGCTGAGATGACACAAGCATGAGGCCTTCCAGAGAGGAGCTCACAGCCACTTAGCCCCCCTCCCTGCTCTCTTTTGCTGCCAAGCTGTGCCATACTAACCCAAGATTTGGCTCCGTGTGTCATCTGAACTGACACTTGTAGTTTTGGTCTCTCTCCACTACTCATACTCAGCTAGAGATGGGCAAGAAATTCAGTTCAGTTCACATTCAAAGGGGAATCTTATCAAATTGGCACTTTCTGAAATCATAAGTGAACCAAAATGTATTTTTGCTTTATGTATAAAATTGCTTTGAAATACAGTGGTACCTCGGGTTAAGTACTTAATTCGTTCCGGAGGTCCGTTCTTAACCTGAAACTGTTCTTAACCCGAAGCACCACTTTAGCTAATGTGGTCTCCTGCTGCTGCCGTGCCGCCGGAGCACGATTTCTGTTCTCATCCTGAAGCAAAGTTCTTAACCCGAGGTACTATTTCTGGGTTAGTGGAGTCTGTAACCTGAAGCGTATGTAACCTGAAGCATATGTAACCCGAGGTACCACTGTAAAGCAGGTGCACTTCCCTTGATTTTCAAGTCAGAATTGCCTATAAATTTTATTATAAGAAAATACAAAAATATTATTTCCTGACACCTTTAATAAGGGTGTCTGATGACCTCACTCTGTCCTCCCTGAAATATTGCTTGACCTTTCCAGGTGTCTTTTGGCTATTGTCAAAATTTCTTGAACATTTGGCCCGAGGAGGAATTTCCAGTTTTGATTTGGACCCTACCTGAACTGAAATTTCTCTTGGGTGTACTGCCAAACAATTTCATTGAGTGCCGCCAAGTTCTAGTCTTATAAGAGAGGAAGAAACATTTATCTCTGTCCCATTTTCTTCACACCATTCATGCTTTTTATAAGCCCATTTAAAGCTGTAAAAATGTTGCTTTTAAAACTGTGTCTAGGATGGAGTGTGGACCCCTCCTGTTTCTGAAGTCTTTTCAGAATGTTTCCATCCCCAAGTGTTCCCCATCCAATTTCACTTCAGGCTAAATTGCAGGGCCAATTCTTCCTTATATTAACACCTCAGTATTAATCCTTTGGAGCAGCATAGTTGACAAGCAACTGATAAGGCAGGGTAGGGAGAGGTATTTAACTCTGCCTCCATCACTATTCTTTGTGGAGGGTGACTATTTGCAGGAAGTCTCCACTATTTTTCAATCGATTTTCCCAGAGTTCTAAGATGTACAAGAAGTCTCAATGGTTACAGGACGCTCCTTGCTTCAGATGATTGCCTTTCAATTTATCGAGGGCAATTGGAATGGGACAGGGCTGTAGATACTCTTCCTCATGGTTCCTTTCACATGTTTACTCACATCTGAAGGCAGTCCTGTTTAGGGAAGTTTTTAATGTTTGATGTTTTATTCTGTTTTTAATCTGTTGGGAGCCACCCAGAGTGGCTGGGGAAACCCAGACGGATGGGCGGGGTAATTATTACTGTTGTTGTTGTTGTTGTTGTTGTTGTTGTTGTTGTTGTTGTTACTATTACTGAATGTTTGAAGAGGGCTTTAGTCTTAGATGTGTTTAGTCTAGTATATGTCTATATTCAGATTCCTTTTGACCCTTACATAACAAATCTATTTGTCATTTGCACACTGGTGTTTGTATAAGGTGCGGAGATAAGTTATTTTGAAATTTGTTTTTAAACTATTCAGTCTGTGCATGTTCTGGAGCTAACAGATCTGAACTGTACCTCCCAGACTAATATGCAGATCGGAACATAGCTATCCTTCAGATTTTGCACCTCTCCAAATTTTGCAGTGCAGTTCTCCAAGGACTGCCTTAACAACAACAAAAAGGTCCCATCTTTCACTCACCCAAATAAATAAATAAATGATGATTTAATGATCGCAGGAGCAGATGAATGTGGAACTGGGATGAGACAAGCGTCATGGGCCAGAAATAGGCTGATCTGTCCATCCTTATAAGCAGGTGGGAAAACCTGTTCAGCAGGGAGTTGCAGCTGGCTAGATTCTCTTGTGCTTTCTTACTCTAACATGTATCCTGCACTTCGTATTACACAGTATTTGCAAGGAGCAGTCCACCTGCTTGGAGAGGGGGGTATGGAACCGTGGCAATAGCCTCCCAGCCGCAGCATCACTGTCACTTAAAGTGAGGGGTGAGACAGTGGTGTGGTTGGGGTGTGCAGGTGCGCTAACATAGCTTATATGGCAGTCTGTGTGCAGCCCCAACCTTGTCCCCCTTTCCTAGTATGCGGCAGTGATACTGATGGGAGCATTGCTGTAGCTATGCTTCACGAAGCAAGCTGCTCCTGGTGTTTGTCACTGCCGACTCTAATTTATATGTAGCAGTTATGGTGCATACAGTTCAATTTGTCCGTACTGGTGCTGGCTCAAGACATTTTGATGGCTAAAGTAGCTTTTATTTACTATTAGATGTGTAACACAATCAGTTTGAAGTCACCTTGGTCTTTCAATGTATTCTATAGCTCAGACACACACTGCTCTTTTGTGAATAAGACACCTGTGAGGTGGTGTTGGTGTGTGTTGGGAGTTTCAACCAGGAAGGCCCAGGTTTCAGTCTCTGCTTAGTGTGAGGCTCAGTGGGCAACTGTGGGCCTGTTACTTGTAGACTAGCCTAAAAATGGGTAATCTCCATGCCCAACACACTAAGCTCCATAGAGGAAATGACAGGCATTCATTCATTCATTCAATCAATCAATCAATCAATCTAGAGTTTGGACCTGCTATTGTCTATATCATATGGGCAGAATTCCACATGGGCACCCCCACTGATAGAAAGGGAGGGAGGAAATATCACCTCCTCCCTGAAGCTCCCGGTGCTACCTTTTATACTTCGTACTATGTCATACTTCATGCTATTTCATACTATTTTGGAGGGTCCCCCGACCTCCCAGAACAGATGGGAGGTATAGGGAGCTGCAGGGAGTGGGTAAATCATGAAAACCACCCCCTTCAGCATTTTGTCAGAATAATTCCTCTGCTATATCATGTGCCTTTCTATCTGCAGGAAGCAAAGTCTGGCTCCATCCTTGTGAAACTCATAAGTAATGTATATTTTTCTAGAAAAGCTTGGGTTTCCCCCCCTTCTGCACTGCAGTCTCTATCAGAAAATTGATTGCTTTTGTTTCCTTTTCACTGATGCCAGTCACATCTTGAACAGAGCATTTAGTGATCCCATTGAAGATATCAAAAATAGTGAAAGTGATGTCAAAGGAGAATACATGTTAGAAGAAAGAATCAATTTTTTATCCATTCTAATTGCTTATATTATGAATTTCATTACAGCCAATTCCATTATATGAATCCATTCTCTCATGATAGTCAATAATTTGAAAGTTCAAGTGGATTTAATAATTCATTCAGTGGGCCCTTAACTTATTTCAGTTTTCCCCAATACCATATAACAATTATCACGAGAGGCAAATTTAAACTTGTGTGCTCAAAGATTTTTCTAAGTATGACATTTTTGGTCTCTGCACATTCTATAAACTCCCATAGGAGAAGAATTCATGAACAACTAATAGCAGACCCAGTCAATTTAGAGACACACGTTTATTCACCCAGTTCGCTGTGCAGTTAGTTCAGGTTCGGCTGAGCTAAATAACAGTTGCAAGAGAGATGTGTGCTACTGGGTTAAGAAAATGGATCTGATGCAGACATAAGCTCTTTTCAGGCATTCAGAGTGAATATGTGAAGATTGCTGTGGCATTGTGTGCAGAAACCCTGCCTGCAAAACCCAATTCCAAGAGGACACCTTCATGCACTGAGTGCAAAGGTCTGAAGGGGGCTCCAACCATATTCAGCTGAATGCAATTGCCTCTTTGGGACTGGGAATCCTGTGTTGTCAAGGTTCCCAATTGCACAAAGGCATCACTGCAGGGATCTCCTATACCAGGCATGGGGAATCTATGGCCCTTCAGATGTTACTGGATTCCAACTACTGTCAGCACAAGCCAATGTGGGTAATGATCAGGGATCATGGGAATGCCACAGGTTCTCCACCTATACGCTGCATATTTTACCCCACAAACAAGCCAGATGTGGCTTCAATGCGCAAATAGGGCCATGATATTGCATTGTTCTTAAAGTTTTAAAGAAAAACAGTGGACAACATGAACTCTTGATGTGATGTCAACTTTGGCCATTGCTGCTAATGTGTTGGATGTTGAATATGAATAATGGGTTTAAGCTCTCTATGGTCATGAACTCACCAATCTAGTTGGGGTATGGATTTTCAAGCTCAGTTTCAAACAGCTTACCCCTTAGGTATGCTAGAGAATTTAGATTCATAACAATTAAATGCTAGAGCAATATTTAATAAAAAATGAAGGAGTGCATACCAAAGTAAGCACTTTCACACGTATATTAAAAGGTATTTCTGATCAGTAATGGTGTGTATGGTGAGGAAGAACCATCTTCCTGACATTACTCTACATGGACAGGGCCTGGGCAGGGAGGCAACAGGTTAGGAACACCAGTGTATCTGCGCAACCCTGGCCCTCCCACTGCCCCACCCATGTAAGTAGAAGTGATGCTGGAGATTCCACCCCACCACATGTGGTACCACTTTTAGTATATTTATAGTTCATTGCTCTGGACGCCAAAAGTTTTTTTAAAAAATGAATATAATATACTTATGCAACCATAAGTAAAATGAATTCAGCAGAAGGAAATGTCCATAGAACAGAGTTCATAGCAGTGCCCTTCACTGGAAAGAGTCTGTAAATCATTAAAATGACAAATCTGCACATGGGGGTGCATGAATTGGGGTTGGGGTAAGTGAATTTAGGATTACTGACTAAAAGGTCTTTAAGATTGAAATGCTCTGGATGTGTGGGTGGGTGTGAGGATTGTAATGCAGCACCAAAATGTTGCAACATAGACTTCAGGGAAGCGTCTTTGGGAAAGGCATTCCATAACCAGGGTGCCAGCCCAGAAAATGTCATGTCTCTAGTAAACTCCCATCATAAGTCATTTGGTAGAGAGACACCCAAAGAATAGCCTCTGAAGGTCCATGTAGGTAAGATAAGTTCCAGAGGAGGTGATCCTTCAGGAAACCTGACCCCAAATGTTTAGGGCTTTAAATGACACTTTTAATTTGGCCTCCAAACAGACTGACTAAACACTGGCATAATATGATCGTGTTCCAGCTAGCAACCTCTCTACACTCTTTGAAACTGCATAGAGTTTCGTCCATAGGAGAGTTGAGCGTTCACTACTATATACAAATGGAAACAATACGGCTGAGGAGCTATATAAAATAAATTCTTTCCACTTTGATTCCAGATATGTGTTTGTGAAATTTAACATCATCGTCATGCATCAGGAATCCACTGGAAACCACCTGAGGGGAAAGAGGAAGCAGAAAGCACTTAGGCAAAGTAAGTTTCAGAACTCTTAATGCAATATTGTAGTTACCTTTTCTTAACTCATTCTTGAAACAGCAGTGGTATTCTTGTTCAAAAAACAACGAACGAACTTTGTGACGTTGGACTTTTGCACATTTTGTGTGTTTTTATTGTTTATCTGGAAAAATGGGTTGGTGTGTATCAGAAAAGTTCCCCTGCATCAACCCCTCTACTCATAATCACACCCTCCAAACATGGCCTTATAGTGAAGAAACAGGACATCAGCCTGTGCTTGTTGTGTGCAACATTCAGCTACACACTTTAAAAGTGCTTTACTGTAGCCTGATTGAACCTACTAATCATGATGATCACCAACAACAAATAATCTCCACTCTTTTGGTAATCAGTTGGCACTTTACCAACTCTTTCTAGTTGCTGGAGGTGGTTGTAGGCTAATGGAATCAGTCCTTGGTTGCAAGCTATTATCTCTCACTGTATGCCTTTTGTAGACACTTTTTACCCAGAATTTATCAATTATTTTCAATACATTGAGCCATTTAGAAAAAAACATAATTTGTGCAAAATCCAGAAAAAAACATATTTGCGCAAAATCCAGAAAAGTACATAAGGCAGCTGGGAGTTATGTTCCATTTCTCAAGCAAGTTCAGGTACATCAGATCTCAAGCAAGTTCAGGTACATCAGATCATGTCAATCCCCTGTGAAAAGTGGATCTATGTCATCTAAGTGAAAATCTGTATCTATATCCATCCATCTACCTATGGGGGGGAGTGTTTGTTGTCTCCAGACCTCAGTAAATCCTGAAAAGGTAATCACAAAGTTCTGCAACTCCAGATTGACATTATAAATATGAAATGAAAATCAGACTTGAAGCGTTAAAGCTCATGATGGTGTATGAATATTCATTCATTCTGTGGCACTTCCATGAATTCTTTTAATTACCACCTTTTCATATTCCAGTTTCTCTGTAATTCGTTTGATAAACAATTCTGCAAAGGGGTTGCAAATGACACTTTCATTTTGCCAATCTCAGAGGTTATTACTTGAAGAAAATATATCATCAGGATTGGTCATTTTACATCTACTACGTATGAGAATCAGTCCTAATTGCATTTTTGTTTAATTGGTGATGCCTAAATCCATGAAGTAAGGGAATTCTATTCTTACACATCCACAAATAATTAAATATGGATTCATAATTAGCATTCACAGAGACTTTGACGAGTTTTGCAGCAAGGTCCAGGGACCAAAAGGTCAATAATTGAAATCTATCATATGTGTGGGTATTTAGTGGCTGAAATGCAAGCAGAATCCATAGCTGAACAGACCCAGTTATGTGTATACCAATTATGTGTATCTGCACGATGGATTAAATTGCTGCCAAAATGTACAATGACCACTAATAAGGAGCTAGTTAGTTTGGTAAAAGTTAAACACTTTTAGATCCCCTGGTTTCAATAAGAGAGATTTAAATGCATGCAAAGCTCTCGCATTTAAATTAATGGTTTTTGCTGGATCATGAATTATGAAATTATAAAAAACACATAATAAAAACACATTAAATCGTTTGGAAAGCTTCAGCTGATTTCAGTAAAGCCACATTTGAAAAGTGGTGAAGGGGTTTCAGGGCATAGTGATTAGAAGGAAACTCCAACCCCCTGCACTGCAGGAATCTCAACTCACAGGTCATCCAGCCTGTGCTTTTAGGTTTATTTTACTCCTATGCAGTTACTGTATACCATTTCTGAAATATTTAAAGGAAAACATAAATATATGCTTCTATCAAGGATGTGTACCGTGGTGATGTTCAGTATATAGAGAGCTGCTGATGGGCTGGAAGTGTGAGAGAAATAAATAGGCAATATAGCAGCATCTCGGCTACTAAGGACACCAAGTCATCTTGTCTAAAAGTGTTTGTACTTTCATCTGTCCTTCCCAGTCTGCCTGCCCGATGAGGAGTACTGTGAACTCAATATCTGTGCACAGTCCTTCAGTAGCATATATTGGTTGAATGAAGATTTCACTTTTTTCCCCTCAGTTGTAAAAAGTGTCACCGCAGATGATAGATAGACAAGACAGACAGACAGACAGACAGACAGACAGACAGACAGACAGACAGATGCTTAGGTGGAAGGAGCTCCCCACACAGCCGGCCAGGTATCCTCTTTACATTCATTTGCTGGAGCTTTGGTGGTGTATACTGCCATTATGTCACTGGATAAAGAGGAATCCCACTAGTACTTTGCACCAGTAGAAGAGGTTAAGCACCAACAGCAGGAAGAGAGAAAGGCCCCCTCCAGATGCCCTTTTATTGCGTATGATGATCAGGAATAATGGGAGTTGTAATTCAACAACATCTGGGGGGCCACAAGTTGCTCCAGCAGTAGGTCATTTGTGTGTGGGGGGGAGGACAGCGGCATCCAATTGGTGATGGAGGCACGTCACTCATTAAAATGAGGCAGGGTACCGTGGGGAGCTCCAGGTTGGTGGTGACAACAGCTCTACATGTAGCCCACCCCCCAAGTGGAGCCACCAACAACCTAAAACTCCCCCACAATGACACTGCCTCACCCCGCCCTGCCCTTGCTCTTGTGAGCATAGTGCTGCCACTGGAATGACACCACTTCTTCTGCCCTCCCCCTTCTGACCCATCACTGGGTTCCCTATCAGTAATATAAAGTGAGTCTGCTCAAGTTTTAGCTGAGACTAGTTGGGGAGCTTTCCAAGTATTGTCAGGCCAGACGTGGGATTGACTGCTGTCAAAGCATGGGAGCCTTTTTTATTTGTATCCTTTGGGTAGCTGGGGCTCAGGGACTGCACTGCTCACTGGAGTCTAAATGCCAACATTTGGGGGGCTTTTGCATACGCTTTTTGACTATCCGGAACTTGGATGAAAAGTAGCCAAACATGGGGACTATGTGTTATTTAAGTGACTAGCACAAAAATTGCCTTGCTGGATCATGCCAAGGTCCATCTAGTCCAAGGGTCAGCAAACGTTTTCAGCAGGGGGCAGGTCCACTGTCCCTCAGACCTTGTGGGGGGGGCTGGACTATATTTTGAAGGGGGGGAAATGAACAAATTCCTATGCCCCACAAATAACCCAGAGATGTATTTTAAATAAAAGCACACATTCTACTCATGTAAAAACACCAGGCAGGCCCCACAAATAACCCAGAGATGCATTTTAAATACAGTGGAACCTTGGGTTGCAGACATAATCCATGACAGAGGCATGTCTGCAACCCACAGCGTTTGCATCCTGAAGCACCGCATCTGCGCAGGCGCGAATTGGCGCTACTGCCCATGCACAAAGTGTGATTTAGCACGTCTGCACATACATGAGCAGCGAAACCTGGAAGTAACCCATTCCGGTACTTCCGGGTTTCCCGTGATCCGCAACCCGAAAACACGTAACCTGAAGCGTCTATATCATGAGGTATGACTGTAAAAGGACGCATTCTACTCATGTAAAAGCATGATGATTCCCGGACCATCCGCGGGCCGGATTTAGAAGGTGATTGGGCCTACCCATGATCTAGTCCATCTCCAGCGTGCTGTTTTCAACAGCAAACAGCTAGGGACTTTGGGGGGGAAAGGATTGACTAGGATCTGGAGATGAACTCTCAACTCTGGGTTCCTAATGACTTGGTACTATTATTATTATTATTCATTATCATTATTTGCAATGCACCTATTTGTTGTCTGAGGCATCCAGGAATCACTGTTTGGAGGGCCGGAACAGGAGTTCATGGGCAAAGACTGATTCTGTTTTGATTCAAAGGGTCAGCCTTTTGTTCTCTACTGTCAAAGCAGATTATCTTAAAATTTTACCTTTTTATCATATAAATCTTAACGCCAATGCAGAGGGAGAAAGAGATGACAAATCCCTCAGTAATACTAATCAACAGTGCATAAGGGTCATTGATGAAAGGAAATGTATTTCATTTTTTAAAGTTTTCTCAACAAACCCGACCTGTTCCATCTTTGGAGCTTCAAATCTCATAGTAAATAGTACATTGGCCTGTGGATGTGCTGGCGTTCTTTGGTATGAATTAACTGACTCCCCCTGAGCTGCCCTTTACTATAGCTACTCATTAGTCGATGAGTGTGTGACTATGGGGAGGAATTTTGTCTTGTACAGAAAGTCACTATGGATTTTTTTTATGTCATGTACATTCTAATTCCCTTAAATACATTTGGTTTTCCTTTGATGATGATTATGATAATCTGTGACCAGAGTTCACTTGAGGCACCCTCCTATGTCATCTGTTGGCAAATGCTGTGGAAACTAGTAGTTTTGGAGTCACCACAATTATTTGGGTTATTTTGTAAGAGGCCTTGAGAAATGCTAGATGGCGGCAGAAGTTAAGGCTTGTTTTATAAAGTTGTTTCGGTCCTGTTATCCCCACCTTGAATCCAGATCCTCTACAGATGCATTTACCAGTACATCTTCAGGAACAAAACTCGGATCAGTACTTTGATTCACATTATTACATAATCAAATTAACATATTAACTTTATTAGATATTAGAGTCTGCATTCTTTTCTCTTACTTCATAGAATCATAGAATTGTAGAGTTTGAAGGGACCATGAGGGTCCAACCCCTCAATGCAGGAATTTTTTGACCAGTGTGGGTCTCGAACCCATAACCCTGAGATTAAGCAACTTGTGCTCTACAGACTGAGCTATCTTCATTCAGGAGCATTGAACTTACATTCAGGCTTCAACATGGTGCCCTCCAAAGGTTTTAAACTATAACTCTCATCACCCCTGACCATTTGGCATGCTAGCTAGGACTAATGAAAGCCAGAGCTGGAGGGTAACAGGTTGAGGAAAACTGTTCTACAGCTCCCTTGTGCCATTGTTAGGAGGCTTAAACGTCACTCTGTCTATCATGTTTTAACATATAAATGTGCTTCAACCTTTGAGGTATCCAGTGCCATGGGAACTGATGGTTGAAAATATTTTCTTTTCAGCTTAGCATAAAATTGAATAGACACATTGTTCTGTATTCAAACTGATTCTTTCTCAGCAATATTGCCAGTTATTTATCTGCTCATTCTATGTATGTATAAAATATTTAAATACAAGTTTTAAAACGCAAATATATGTACATACTGTAATAATAATAGAAACACTGAGAAAATAAAAGCATATATTATTTACATTTTTAAAAAGAAAAAGAAATATAATCTTCCTTACACAGAACAGCAAATATTTAGCCTGATGCTGAACAGAGAGCAATGTTATTCTCAGGCAAACTTTCCTGGGAAGCAAATTTCACTCGTGGGCACCGTGAACCATAGAAGGCCCATTTGGCAGGGTCACCTGGAGGAGAGCCTCCAAAGTTGACCTCTGCACATAGACAGGTAGATGCATTCCTTCAGAAACTGGGTCCCAAGCTGTATCTTCACTTTGAATTGTGCTTGGAAAAGCACCAGTCCTCTAAACCGTCTGTTTTTGGACTGCAACTCCCATCATCCCTAGCTAGCAGGACCCAGTGGACAGGGATGATCGGAACTGTAGTGAAAAAAAGCCCAGCTTGAGTCAAACATTTGCGAAACCCTACTCTAAACACTCATTTCGATGTACGATTAAAGGGCCTTATTTTTGGTTAAACATGCGTAGAATGACTTTCTGACTGTCTTTAAAGACAACCAAAATTGATTCAGACTAAGGTTGCCATATTTCAAAAAGTAAGAATCAGGACACCCTGAAAGTTGCTGAGCTTTACAATAATGCAATTTTTCGATCCAGGGCAAAGCACTTCCTTTTAGAACCCCCCCCCCCGACGTCAGTTCCGCCTTTGAGATCCCACTAATGTCTGGGAGAATTTGGATGTATGGCAGCCCTAATTCAGACTGAGGGCAATGAATAGGCAAGCAGTTTCTAACTCTTTCAAAGCAACCACCCTTTGACTCATTTCTAACATCATTTTACTCTTCGGTTTTAAATTATTTTTAAGTTGCAGTGACAGCCCTCATAAAATAAAGACATAAATAATAAATACTGGAATGATTCATTGTATATTTACACTTTGGTCAAACATTATCAAACACTGTTGGTGTGTAACTAATTTTATAAATACTGTTAGATAATGGAGACTGACAGCATGGTTGCTATACATGAGTCCATGTGTGTAATTAATTCCCCCATCAGATTGCTAGGACTTTACTACTTTCTTACGTTTTATCACAGCAAAATATATAGACTTCAGTATGTGACTGCCTGCAGGCACAGCATGTAATGTTTTGTGAGTTTTTTGTCTTGACTGCAGTGATGGACGTTGAATACCAGTCACTATCTTGACAGTTAAGGACAAATTGACAGATGGGATTGAGCCATCTTTAAAATATAGTAAGACTGGGGGGGGGGCACTATTGTACCCACTAATAGGCATACAATCCAGTAACTGAATAGTTGAATATTTGTTTTCTGGAACAAATAGTACTAAGTAGCATTAATAGAGATTTTTAAAAAATTCAATGGATTTTTTTTTATTATTATGGAGGGGTCACTGGCTATCATTGAGCGTGGAGGAAATACTGACAGTCAATTGAAGCACAAGGAGAAACAGAAATACATGCCAGGTGGTCTCTTTGTTCACTGCAAAAGTGGCAAGCTGCTTTTGTAAATTGAAGGATTGCCTTTTCAGCACTGAGTTGTTTGAGTGAAAAATCTTTAATTGCATATACATTTCTTCCTGCTATTTACAAGCAATAAATGGGAAATAGTTTAGGGAGAAAGTGAGAACCCGTCAGTTTGCTTTTCAAAATATATTGTGCTAGTAAAGTTGGTTTCTGTTAGAGTCCTATGTAGGCATATAAAGCATGAAAAAGATTTTTGGATTTTAAGAATGATGAATATTAGGCAATAGGATCCTAGAAAACGGGATGTGGGGTTATTGGTTTGTGGATTTTTTGCTCTTGTTTTATTATGTATTTTGTGTTTTTATTTTGTATTTTTATGCTCCGAACCTCCCTTAGACCTACGGATGAAGGGCACTATTCAAATTTAATTAATTAATTAATTAATTAATAATAATTAAATATGAAGACAGTAGCCCAGTGACATTGTATATATTCACCTTAAAGGTTGTACATATTTTTTCAGTATCTCACTCCTGTTCTCTAAAGAATTTGCAAATCTTTCAGTTTTGTGTCATTTGTAGATAGAATTGGCCTGAATCGTATGCAGGGGTTTAGTTCAAAGGGTAATGCATATGTGTGAAAATTCCATATAGACAAAATTGTGTTATCCACCCCATGACTAGCTAGCCAGCCTTATAGCAGTCAGGGAGAGGGAGAGCATCCCTACTAGTCCCAGAGCCAGTGCACCAAGCAGGCCCTGCACAGGAAGCAAGTCCAAGCGCTTAAAAGTGCATTTCACCCCAGGGGGTATACTGTACACATAATTCTTCAAAGCAGAGATGATTTGAAGAATTCTGAGACAGTAATTTATGTGACCAGCTATAAGCAATTTTTTTTAAAATGTAAAGTGAGGTATCCCTTATTGTTCAATCCTAAGAAATGGAGGGTTAGGAATTCAAAGGTAGTCCCTCCCCCTTATCCTTATTTTAGTTTACAGACTGGGCAAAAGGGAGAGTGAGGAACTGGAAGACGCTGGATCCTTGCCCAACTTGCTCCCTAACACAGCACTTTTTTGGCCCTACCAATGTCAAATCTCCAAAGTCTATATCATAAGGAGTGAATGTTGGAGTAGTGGAGGGATGAGAGTTCTGATGTATCTTTTGGTCCCTGGAAAGCCTTTGATAACCACTGCCTCTCTCTGTCTATTAATATAATAAAGTTCCCATGGGAAGAAAAGATTGTGAATGGAAAACACTGGCAGATATTCAGTCATGATTAAGCACTTTAAAGTTCTTGTTCATTTCAGCAGGAAAGGGTTAAGGACATGCTAAACATTCCTCTTGAGTTTGATGAAATTTGAAACTGGATTGTATGCGTTGAGTAGGGAAACGTTTATTAAGGGGGGAGGATTGGAAACTTGATTTTTATGATCCAGTGTTATTTCTTTTGTTAGAATTATAAAATTTAATTGCTAGCTACATATATCTATGTCATTTTGAGGTAGACTGGTAGACATACGTGTGTGTGAGTGCGAGGATCCCAGGGGGTGCAAAAAAGGAGAAATATGGCCGTCAAGACATCTTTTCTTTGGGTTTTGATTGCCAATATATTACTTTTACAGCCTCCTGTAAATCTCACCCAGCAAAGAAGCTGCATAACGAAAACATCATGTTTCATCGTCTCCATTCTGTTGATCAGCAGCTTAATACATTGACAGAGCTGGTGCCAATGCAGGAAGCTGAGGGTTGGCTCCAGGTCATGGAAGGGACAAAGATGTTGACTCTGTGTTGACTCTCACAGGAGGGATAGAGGAAGCCATTTTGCCACTTTCCTTACCTCTGCAGCCTTAGCGCCACCTCTGGCATTGTTCTGGAAGTCTTGCCTGTGTGTTTGCACCATGTCTAATGCCTGTCACCCTTCCCCAAGCCTCGTGAAAAGCAACAGCAACCCACCTGCTGGGAAGCTAGTGTAGCTGCTCTGCCCCACCAAGAGAGCTGCTCTACTACTAGAGAGAAAGGGGAATTGGTAAAAATAACCTCCTACTAGAAACATTGTGCCCATGGGAACTCTGGATCCAACCCCATATAAGTACTATACACTTATGTGCTTGGTAGGTGGGTGTTACCTCTACAGCATTGTTTCTTCTTATGAATAAAGAGCACTCATTTACTTCTATAAGAAGCTGAATCACTATTCCGTTTATTATATAACTCAAGGACACCATAGAAGTAAAGCCTGTCCTGCGTAATTCCAGAGCTTGGGATGAGGCTCAGGTTTTGCCCTTCTGAACTGTGTCCCAGATTACAGTTAGTTTACTGTGCCTACTGGAACTCAACATCAGGGACTTCAGTAGTGGACGGTGGGGTGGGATGGCAGTACTAACCTGGCTTAACAACAGCTGAGCTGCTTCTTACTGGAGGGGAGGAGGGGAAAGGGGGCAAGGCAACAGGGAGGTCAGCGTGGTGCCAATGTCCTGGCAGAGCCAACCTGCTACTCTGCTAGTTTACTTGGTTCACTATCAATGGCCACCAACTTGGATGGCTTTAAAAAGGGAGAAATTTATGGAGGATAAGGCTATCATTGGCTACTAACTACAATGGCTGTGCAATGATTCCTATATTGGAGGCAATATGCCCCTGAAAACCAGTTGCTGGAGACTGCAAGTGTGGAGAGGTCTGTTGTGCATGTATTTTTCTTGTTAGGCTTTCTGTAAGCATCTGGTTGGCCACTGAGAGACTAGGATGCTGGACTAGATGGGCCTTTGGTTTCTTATAGTCTCCCTCCTTCAGAACTTTGACATATTCTTGACCTGCATTTTTGATAATAGCATCTGGTATATGCATGTATGCCTGAATGTAGTGATTTCAGTTTTCTTCTAGATGTTACGAACATTCTTTGTTGAAAGGATAATTATATTAAATTAGAATGTATTTTAAGTAAGATAATTATCCTTTGCATAAAGAATGTACATAATGGCTATGGGAACCCTGAGGTCATCCATACGACAGACTCCCACACACAGCCCTTTCCTGCGCTCCAGCATTTTGCAAATGTAGCATTACAGGATGGTTCATTCTTGCAAGAGACTCCTAAAGCACAGTAACTCTGTGGCATGGGAAATGTGTGGCCTCCCAGATGTTGTTGGACCAAAGCACCCTTTTGCCATGCTGACTGGGGCTGATGGGCATTGGAGTCCAACAACAGGTTTCCCATCCTTGCAGTGGACCTGAATAGTTGCAAGAGGGTGTCTGTCACATGTAGGCAGGCCTGTGGACACAAGAATATTTTTACTATTGCTTAGTTTCTCGTCCCTCTTTTCTTCTTCATTAGCTTGGAAGACACGTCTTCTACCATCTGTTTACAAGAAATCTTTATTTAATCCAGTGACACAGTCCCATCCTTGTTATTAGCATAGCACTTATTTGATAGTGGTGAGTTCTGCAACAAGCATATAATTGCTCCATTTGCAGGGGCCTTTGTTCCCTTATAGATGCCTCTTGTGTTCATTGTTTGCTGAAACTCCTTGGATTCCCTAATTTATACCAGTCAATTACTATCTGACCAAGGATGGTTAATGAAACAAATCACAACAAGCATGGCTACTTCGTACAAATGCTGTCCTCTTTCATGTAGTAGTGCCAACATTTGGTTTACTTTCTTCAATATCCCTGGCCAACAGTAAAAAAAATCAAACTGGAACACGACAGCCAAATGACTTGTATTAAGATGATCATCAGCATACTAGATTTGAAATAAAGGGGTGCCATGAATTGCATTTTGATGGCGCGCTTTTTAAAATCAACTGACAAATCCATGTTGGTTTTCAAAAAGTGTGTTCAATTTTTAAATGGCTTTCTCTTTTGCACTAACTCAGATTCAAAAGTTATGCATTAAGAGATATACTGAATTCTTAGCATTGTTTGCAAAATACCCCATAATATTTATTAGCATTTCTATAGAGCTTCTCCTACATTAGCAAAACCTACCCCACCAAGTAATTGGTCTGACTGCCAAACTGGGCAGTCTCTCTCCCCATTTTAAACTGCTCTGTAATCATGTTCAGAGATTTATTCTCTGTGGATAAGCAGCGCAGTCACTGTCCTCCTCCAGACACTTCTGCCAGAGATTCCATTCTCTGTCTACTCAAAGACCACAAGAAACACCCGGCTGGATCAGGCCAAAAGCCTCTCTAGTTGTATCAGTCTTTTCCCCAGCAACAGATATTCAGAGGCATACCACCTCTGATTCTTGAGGTAGTACACAGCCATCTTGGCTTGTAGCCTTGGTTAACCTTATCCTCAGTGAATTTGCCTGAAACCTTTTCAAAGCCATTAAATTGGTGATCATCACCACACATTGCAATAGCATATTCCATAGTTTGCAACTGTACACTGTGTGAAGAACTTCATTTTGCCAATCCTGAACCTTCCCATATTCAGCTTCAGCAGATGACCCCGGGTTGTAGCATAGTGAGAGATGGAGAAATACTTCTTTCTATCTTGTTTCTCCATACCATACATAATTTTATACACCTTATCATGTCCACCCCTTCCTCAACTTTTTTGCAAACTAAAAAGCCCCAGCATTATAATCTTTCTTCATAGGAGTGTTGTACCAGCCCATTTATCATTTTGGTTGCTTTTTTCTGAACCTTTCCCATCTCTGCCATGTCCTTTTTGAGATGTCAGGACCAGAACTGTAAACAGTTTTCTAATTGTGGTTGTACTAGATCTGTATAGCAGTGTTATGATCTCTGCAGTTTTTGTTCCAAACCCTTTTCTAATGACCCCTGACTTGAAATCTCTTTTCACAGCTGCCGCACTGTGACTTGACATATTCACCACCAATTCATAAGTGTATATGTGAAGCTTGAATTTTTTGCCCAATGTGAATCAATTTACATTTGCTTATGCTGAGTTGTATTTGCCACCTTAACACCCATTCATTCAGTTTGGCTGCCTCTCTGGAAGCTGAAGCTTCCTCCTGGCTTGCCTCTTTATCTAGGAGCCACCGGTCATCCCCCTTTGTAAATATAAGGGTCTGTTTTTCCTTGTGCTGGGTAGATCTGATCAGGCTTGTGTGATCGTTACTTGTGAGTACATGCAAGGGATTATTGCAAAACCCAGTCAAATTATTTTCCTATTACTACTTTTAATAAAAAGAGCATGAAAGGCAGTTGGGTAAGTTTGATGCATTATGAATTAGGAATTGGTGTACTAAAATTAGGGTTGTTCATTAATATTTTTACCTTATTATTGAATGTTGTCTGTTTTTGGATTAGCTGTCTCTTGTTTTAAAACACACTGTCTCCATAGCACTTTACTAAGGAGGCATAATATAGAACTTTCCTGGATCTGTAAGGCAGCAATGGGGTAACATTGGCCCTCTGAGCGTTGTTAGACTACATTTCCCATCATCCTGACTATTGGCCGTGCTGACTGGGGCTGGTGGGAGCTGGAGTTCAGCTACATTTGGTGGAACACAGGTTCATCATCCCCGCTATAAAGATATGTGTCGGACCAAAGTGTGTGCAAAGGCAAACCCCCCCCCAATGTTTTGCTCCTCCCAGTTTTGCCTGTGGCTCTGCTTACCATTGGCATGCGGCCTTTGAAAGGTTTTTACAGAAATATATGTGGCCCTTGAGCTGAAAATAGGGCATCTGAATCCAGCTCTGTCATCTCTACCACTTTCCCAAGTTGCTACTGAGGCAAGCACCAGTCACATGGTTAGTGGTGGCAATCCCTAGTGTGAGCAAATTGCTGTGCAACTGTTAATTCAAGGCTCATGAATCTGTCCCCGTGGCTAGCAAAATATGACTTATATTTAATTTTACCTGGCTTTATCTGTAAGAAAGTAATCAAATGAAGGTGGTCTAATGGCAATGCCAGCCGGCGAGGGTGAATCTCTTCTAAATAAATTAGCTACCTAATATAAATGGAAATTATGATTAAAACTAAGCATTTGAATCAAGGCTGCCTTGTTGTTAAATCATGATTAAAACTCGTGATGTAAATCAAAGTGGTTTAAATCTATTTGACCGGCTCCTGAGATTATCTGAGAAATGCTAATTAGATTTGGAGGCTCAGAGAGATACTGTAAGAGGGAAATGATAATAGAGACCCACATTGCATTGATTGCATAGGTAAAATAATTAGGGGTTTCATTTAAAGAAAACAATGGAATTGACTCACAGAGTCTGGGCAGGTTTGACATAATTGAGACAATTTGCGGAAGACGCCCTACTTGGAGTGAGGGAGGCTGGTAGAATGTGGCCTTTGCTGATCAAAGAGCTTTAAATGCAGAAGGAAACCATGACAACAGGTGGCGTAGGTTCAAGGAACCAATTGGTTGAGGGAGTAAGAACCACAGGAACACACTTAATATCTAAGGCGTGAAAACAAAAAAGTTACTGCTCTTGCATTCTGTAGATTTTAATCCCATTTTATTATCTTCTTTAAGCACTTGAGGTAGCTTGCAGTAGCAGCTTTCAAAACAAATCTGCGGCTGGTGTGGTGAATGATTCCCAAACTGTTTGCTAGAATGACTAGTGTACAAAGGTGTGGCCTTAAAGCACAATCCTCTGCATGTCTACTGAGATGCAAGTCCTGCTGAGTTCAGTTGTGTATAGGTTTGTCTCATTAATATTTCTATCCCATGTTTTGTAAATCATCAAATGTCCACTAAAGATGTCAGACTAACTTCCTATTTGGGTTTTTCAGAAATATGATTATGTTTTGTGTTTGGATTTGAACAAACCACCTGACAAGACATTATGTGGGAGATTGATATTTGCATAGAGTAAGACAAACATTATGGGCTTGAATTTGTACCGAGCAACGCCCCCCCTTTTCTATTCAATATCCAGTTGGAGACACCAAATCTGGGGTGAAGGCATTTAGGCATTTCTTTCAGGGAGCAAATGTTTATGGCAGCCCAAATTCCTCACCCCAGTTTCAAGGAACAAAATTCATCCCTCCTTTTTTTGTTATCTGAATATTCTTCCTCAAGAACTTTTGGCTCAGCAGTAGCTCTAGCTGAAATAAAAGAAAGGCAGTGTGGGTAGAACTGGCCAGAGTCAAACTGTGCATGTGGGAAAGCAATTTTATTTGACATGGTTTATTTTAAAATTAAGCCAGTGCCTTTCTAATAAAACTGTCAAAATGGCTTAACAATAAAATGAAAGAAAAGTCAATATTAAAATAGCATATGAAGCCTATGTACAGTTTTACATCTAATTTTAATTTGAATGACAATCTGAATCCCAAAAGCTTCCTATAATTGGTGACAGAAGCACAGAGCACCTCTCTGCCAAGGGCGTTCCCACGTAGATGGTGTCACAATGGTCCCATCTCAATCAGCCTAATAAGGCAAACAGATGGACCCTGAAGCAGGCTGCCTCTTGATGATCACACAGCTGCAAATGTGGGTCACATGGGGAAATTTTATTCCTTCAGTTACACGGGGCCTATGCTGTTTAGGATGAGTACCTTTAAAATACTCCATAAAGTAGCATGTATAATAGGAAACCAATTGAAATTCAGAAACACAAAGCTTTTATCCAACACAGCATAAATGGAGCAGCTTTTAAAAAGCTAGCATGTCCCCAGTCAGCTCTCTGATGGGAAAGCTGGGTAAGGGACTGAATCTAGCCCTCTACTCTTTCAGACAGTTGAATGGCAGAATCTCATCTTTTAAAGAAAGAGAAAAGCATGTGCACACATGTTGAAGTGAAGAAGAAAACTGAATGCAGGACCTTTTTATGTATGCAGTTCACACTAAAAGATGGATCAGTGGATGAGCTGCCAGTACCTTCCAGAGGTGTGTTATGGCTGAAACAAGAAACGAGAGACCAAACATTTAGGCCTCTGCCTCAGATGGTGGTCAGTCACTCCACTTCAACAGAAAATGTGGCAGCATCTTTGCAACTCCTTGCTTCTTGCCCAACCAGACTAGTTAGCAGATGGGCGGGGTATAAATTATTATTATCATTATTATCATTATCCTGTGTCACCATATATAATTCAGAGTTTAGGGCCAAAGATAATAAACAAAAATCCAGTAGTAGGCACATCACACTCTGTCAGGAATAAGAGAATAAGTCTCCTTCAACACTCTCCCTCTGTCTCTCATGGGGGGGGCACCAAACCCTAATGATCTTGCTTTGGTGTTGACCCATCTGGAGTCATCCCCACAACCTGCAGCAGAGCCTGTTTATATAGCAAGGCAGGCACTGGACCACATCCACCCCACTTATTTCTGGTTTTATAAATGTTACTAACACACGATTACTGCATCATCCTTCTGCTTTCTTGTATTTTGCCTTGAAGTATATTATGGGATATAATTGGAGAAACATTCCAATTATGGAGTAGGTTAACCAGCAGAATCTTGTGTCACACTAGCACAGGGTTGTTTTGTTATTCTCAGGGTGAGCTTGGAGACACAGTTCACTTTCAGAGGTGCTTATTTTCTCAATAAGATCCCATAGCAATGGACAGTCCTTTTTTTCTTGACAGATAGATAGCCATGTTAGTATTGTCTCCTTGGACCTTCCCTTCTCCTTTGTACCCAGTTACCTTGTTCCTTCACATTTTCTAATATTACCTAATATTGCCCAGAAACTATAATAAACTGAAACTATAATAGAAAAAAACAGGAGTGAATTACTTCTGTGTGTGCCAAACAATATTTATTTCAGATTGATTAGTAATGTAAGTCACACCATGACTCATCAACATCAAAGTAAGCTGAAACAAAGACATGACTCCAAGAAGTGAAAGGCTTTAAACAAAATATCTGCAACCTGAGCCTTGTGGAATTTGAGTTTCTGAGGGAGCAACTCTGATGTCCACAACCATTTCATATTGTGGTGCCAGTTGTGAGAACTCTGGTTCCAGCTAGAATGTGTAATTTGCTGCAATTGATAGGATTACTGCATCCCTGATTTGCACAAATCACACCAGTCATCTGCCCACTCCTCACATGAAGGTGCTGGTATGACTGATACTGCCGTATCATCTCAGCCAGTCCTGGCATTGGCACATGGCATCCTCACATGGTGGCTGCAGGTCCCATCACTGGTTTCTGCCCAGAGAAGGTGGGAAATAAATCCTTGCACTGCCCAGAGAAGGTGCGAGCATAAATCCTTGCACTGGTAGATTGAGTTGCTTAGCACTACTTTGGATACAACCCACTGTTCTTTACCTTAGTGCCTACAAAATAATAATAATAAATAGTAGTAGTAGTAGAGTGGAGAAAGCAGATTAGGTATCCTTTCATGTCACCCCTGCTTACACTCACTAACTAATCACAAAAGCATTGAGGGCCAACATTTCTAATACATTTTCCCGGAAATTGTTAACAGTTTCCTAGCAACCACTGTAACAGATGTGAAGCTTTGTTGCTGCTGAGTTTTAAGAACCCCCCCCCTCCAGTTTATGAAATCCACTAGAAGTGGAGGAAGCAACCATTATATTTTAAACTTAACTCCACGTTATACAGCATAAAGAGGAATCTGCTATTTTATGCCCCACGAAGACCCAACATGAGAGCATCCAGCACTCAGAAAAGGGCCTTGGGGGCATTTTTGCTTGCATGTAAAACATGTGCACAGGGACACAAGAGGTGCTAAGTTGCACCTGCATAATTTGGGTTCTAAAACGTTCAGGAAACTTCCACAAGTAGAGGAAGCTCCTCACTTTATGCCTTCACCCTCCATGACTTGGAAGGGTCATGGGGGGGGGGAGAGCTTAGTGCACATGTCCCCATTCTCTTAGCTTGCATGTAGTTTTACGTGTAAGCCAGGGGTGTGGAAACTCCAGTCTGCAGGCATTTTTAGGCCTAGCAAGGTCCCCAGTTGGGCCTGTGAGGCTGTTTTCCCATAATTATGCCCACCTGCTCCACACCTGATGTCGTATGTGATATCAAGTGTGGCATGATGTCAGGTGTGGGGCAGGTAGATTCGTGTGTGCTCCTTAACATGTCAGGGAGATTACTACCACTGCTGTTGGTTGGCTTTGAGTGCAGGCCTGCTGGGATCAGCTGAGCTATGGTATTCCCCATAGAAAACTTAGTAGCACATCCATACCCTGCCCAAGGCAGCAGTTGAAGCTACCTCCTTCAAGTCTGCTGGAATGGCTGCACTATTGAGTTCCCCATGGGGGGGAACACAGCTGAAACTTGCAGAAGGTAGGGCTTGATGTCACTGATATCAGTGATGTCAGTTCTACTGGACTGGCCCTGCCCACCTCTCAAAGTGGCCTGCCTATGGTCCACTAACCAGAGCCAGTTCCCCACACCTGATGTAAGCAGAGTGTCTAAATAGGGCACCTCCTGCTTAAATCTGTAGGTCATTGATAGATTATGGGTGCTGAAAGCCAACTTCTGGTATGGAAAGGGATCTAGTTTCAGGCTTGTCAGTGACAATACGTTTAGGTAGATCCTTGGTGCAAGTAAGCATGGCATTTGGTTATGTCAGATACCACTTTCTTATTCAAGAAGGAGAGGTGTAGGCACATAAGCACAGGACAGGGTCCCAATCTCCTTTCATGTTGTGTTTGAAAAGTAACATCCGACCATGTCCTGAGAGACAGAGGGTAGCAGAGACGGTGGAATGAAGGAAGTTCACAGTGATATAGCTGACTTTGTTCAAAACATCTGATAATCAAGGATTTCAAAAGCCCTTTCATCTTTGGTGTATACTTTGAAAAACATTAAATGTAATAATTCACAAAGCTATTTCTGCTTCTGAATTGTCACATTTTGAGAACTGGGACACCACAGGAAAAGACGTTTATATACTGAGCCGTCTCCTTACATTACATTTCAATTTATCATAGTGTCACAAATAAAGGTGATTTTTGGGTCATTTACAAAAATGGTTTGCTGTTCCATCATATCAAGGTTTCTCTCCCCCCACCCCCTATGAGGGCTAGTTAAATGGATCTTATGAAAGGTGCAATTATCCCAGTATTCATATAAATTATACAGAAATTTATATAATCATTTTCATTTTTGATGATGTTGAAACAAATGGTGGCTTTCTCTTTGACAATGATTATTTCAATCCTTTAGCGTTTCAACAGGAATTTAGTATGTTCGCCTCATGGAGACTAAAATACTTCAATTATTTTAGTTTTAGCAGTTTTGGTTCCCTAACTATATATTGTACAACTATATGACAGCATCAACCAAATGGAATATGCATTTGATCATTGAAGTCATTGTGCCCGCTGGTAGAGTTCGGTCAAAACATCACCTGGGGAAACAGGAAAAAAGCAGGAGAAAATATATCGCAAACTCAATACACGTTTTACATTTTTATAATTACTCCTCCTATGAGATATTAAATTTCATCACTCTGCGGGATACCTTAGTTGTTCATTACTAGATGGTTAAAACTTCCGTTTTCTTCAGGTTTATATATTTTTCATTGTTAAGCAGGACTAGTGGGTTTTAAGGAAGGAAGGTAAAACAGGAGAGCGTTGGATGAATCAGCAAGCCTCCTCCAAAAAACAGAGAGCTGTGAAAGGAGCAGGAGAAGACTGGTTTGAAGAACAAGGTTTTCTTTCTGCTCCTGAAGTCCAACACACCCTGCAGCTGTATCAGTTCCATCACTTGAACAGCTGGTCCAATTATACATTATCCTTGTAGTGCTGATTATTGTAAGATTTTTCTGAAGGCCACCCATTGACTTTAATTAAGCCAGTATTTCATAACATGAGCAAAAATCTAGTCTTATTAACTATCCCACTAGAAATAATGTGAGAGTTGCTGCAGTGCAGTTCTTAAGAGTGTGAACAGTAACATCCCATAATCAAATCCACAACCACAAATAAGGATGTTCTAATAATTCATTCTTTGCAATATGAATTTTTCTGCATCATGGAGTGAAAATAGACTGATCCGTTCCTCCTTAACCATGAAGTCCCTAGGTGACATTGTTAGACAACCTCTTATCAAGCTGCCTCAGCCCCTTTCTGAAACCTGGGGGACAACAAAGGTTGTTTTAAATGTATATTGTGTCTGAAGTGCTGTGAACAATGCAAAGCTTTGAACAAATGCTTTTCTTTTTTTGATTAAACATGGCACATTGTGATACTATTTTGTTTTCCTAATATTGTGTTCAAAATAGTGAGATTCCAGATCAAATATATTAAATAATGGGGTGAGTGATCAAAATTAAAGCACTCTTCAAAACAGAAGAAATCGTGTTAAAAGATATGATGGCAATGACTGAAAAGTGGGTTTAAAAAATCATAGGCTGCTTCATCGTGTACAAATGAATATAACCTAATGTAATGTAAATGTCAAACATATGTAAAACGAGAACATCAACTATTACTTTACTTGTAGGATTAGAGAAGTGAAAAAATAACTACACAGAACAAGCAGCCTCTTGGTGTAGGAAACTTGTGCAGTGAACAGAATAATAATTTCAGTTTATTTCTCTTCCTCTAAATTCACTCATGATTTGAACGGGATGGATTTTCTTCTTAGCCGACCCTTTCCTGACAGCTGCATAGATTTCCTCTGGCTTCTCTCTCTTAATCAAAGGCTTCTTTTCTGGAGCCTTCATCCGCCACATCACCACAGGGTGTCGTGGGCCAGCAGGACTTTGAATTCTGATAATCTTCGTAGAGGCGATATAGGACATCTTCACTGTCTGCACCACGGCGTTCATCAAGTTCTTGGCAGCCTGAATTAGTGAAGTCACGCTGTCCAACTGTAATCAGAAACACAACTGTTAACAGCCTCAGAAATCAAGCGAGCTGTAATCAAAAACAAACATTTAAAATGCAGGTGATCTTTGTTTCCATTTGTGCATTCCATGTAAGGAATAAGCCAACATGAATGCAGAAGGGTCAAAAGTTATTTGCAATGTTGGATAAATAGAAGCTTGAGGTGAGGACAGAGTTACTTTAACGGTGGACATTTTTTTATTTTTATTTTTTTGCATTT
The DNA here is from genome assembly GCF_027172205.1 of Podarcis raffonei. NCBI lineage: Eukaryota > Metazoa > Chordata > Lepidosauria > Squamata > Lacertidae > Podarcis > Podarcis raffonei. The sequence continues at coordinate 29,873,478 of NC_070606.1, forward strand.
GTAAAGCATTACATCCAGTCTTTTCTTACTGGAAACCTAAAGACAGCACAATTTTAAAAACAAACCCAAGAACAATACAGTAGAATCACTAAATCACAGTCTTAAATATACCGAATTTTTTGCTGTATAAGACTCACTTTTTCCCTCCTAAAAAGTAAGGGGAAATGTTTGTGCGTCTTATGGAGCGAATGCAGGCTGCGCAGCTATCCCAGAAGCCAGAACAACAAGAGGGATTGCTGCTTTCACTGCGCACCGATCCCTCTTGCTGTTCTGGCTTCTGAGATTCAGAATATTTTTTTTTTTCTTGTTTTACTCCTCCAAAAACTAGGTGCGTCTTGTGGTCTGGTGCGTCTTATAGAGTGAAAAATACAGTAATTTTGGCTATAATTTGTCTTAGAAATGATGTTACACATCTTTTAATCCCCTGATCTTTTGTGATTTCTGAGGTCTGCAAATTTGATTGAGAAGGTTTATATAGAAAAAATATTAACTGCTTGATCAAAATGTTCTCAAAGCATGCATAAGATAGATAGATAGATAGATAGATAGATAGATAGATAGATAGATGATAGATAGAAAGAACTTGGCTAAAATCAAATATATCTATAAAACTATCAGAATTAAAAGCAAATATTAAAATCAACAAAAGACTTATGTAGGTAATGGAACTATGTATCTGGATTATTGTGTCATTCTAATGAGGAGTAGGACAACTGTGCCATGTCTCCAAAGGATGGAGAAAAAGAAGCCAATGGATACAAGAGTTTTTAGAAACAAACTGAAAGCATACACTATATCTTAATATTTTTTATGAATGGTGTATGTTTGCATGTATATTGATTTCATTCTCTGTGGAGGAAACACACAGTTTTCCAGAACATTCAGGAAAACTGATGCCAGTTTCTAAATAAAATCCTCTTACATCCATAAGTTTTTTTCTCTAACATTTTCTCACCCCTAATTCTGCTTTGGGACTTTGAAGCAGGCTTCTAACTCTGTCTCTGCAGCTGGGTTGGAATTATGCAACGTATTGGTCCGATCCTCATACAACAGCTATGGTGGGACACATGTAGCCCTATCAGATAGTTTGGTACTACCCCCAGCCAGGGGTGGAGCTTCATGCTCCGGCACTGGGGGGGGGGGCGCAGAGAGCAGGTGGGGGCAGCTGCGATGGCACCCTGGCTGGGATCATTCTTCCTCATGCTAGTACTTTCCCTGTTTCTTTTTTCACAGTAAACTTTTAAAGTCAGTGTTGATATAGCAAATAAGATTTAACAACAAAGGAGTTCAGCTTTGCTGCTTAGTAATAGAAAGCAACAAGCTCTAATTGCTCAAGACTACAATGAGCCTTGCCTTTCTAGTTTTGCAGCTAGTTTTGTATTATTTATTTATAACATTATTTATAGCCTGCCTTTGGGGGCATAGCCCATTCAAGAGAACTCACAATGTCATAAAAGCATAATACATAACCCAAGCTTTAAAAAAGTGAATAAAGGAGCAGTACAGTATTAACAAAAACATATGCCAGTTAAACAACAGAAAATTCCTGTAGATGTATTGTGCCACTGTTTAAATACACCTAAGTTGGGGGAGGAATTCTGGAACTCTAGAAGAGCAGAAGATTTTTAGGCAGATGATTTCCAACATGGACTGCATAGCATTTGAACTGTGTCATATTTCATTTTTGTGTATGAGCCTCTTGGTGAATGTTAAAATTCTTCAGCATTTCTTTCCATGTGCTATGAATTCCACCTCCAGCTTAAGCTGCCTTTGCTGTTGTCATTTTGCACTAGAAAATTGGCAAGGGATAAATTTACTGTAATTCATATCAATAACCTGAATGAATAACTTTTAAGCTTCGAAGAGTCACTGTGCTCATATTTAATTATAAGGTTGACAATTTCAATTTTGAAATGCAGCTCCTTTTTGAATAATTTTAAAGAATACTCTGTTCTGGGGTTTCTGCCCACCTCCTCTTGAAGATCCATCTGATTATTCTGAACATGTTTTGAAGTTTGGCTTTTGTAACTCCCGAACACAATTTGTTTCAAAAGCTACTATGGAATTAAGTGATAAGAATTTGTACTGCATCATGAGAATGTGATCAGAATGAATTTCGTAGTGCTCAGGAAGCTGCATTTGGGGGGGGGGTTGTGATATGCACAACAGAGTGACCAGTCATTTTCAGCCAGTATGCCTTTCACTGAGTCCAAAGAATAATAGAGGTCCACTATAATGCTTGCTCTATCATGTGCATATGGCACCGTACAGGCCCCGGCACCACTGGAGAGGCTAGGGGATTGTGGACTCCTTGGTTCTTTGCCAATGCTAACCCTATTTCTTCTACACAGACATGCTCCAAACTCCAGTTGCCCATGCCATTTCTGCCACAGGATGACTGCCTGTATGTCAGTATGTATCAGTGTTAGAGGGCATGCGTTTGTCTTGTGTGTAGTGAGAAAAATAAATAAAATTTGGACAATTGAGAACTAAACACATGACTCCCCCCCCCCCAAGAAGGGAATTGTGTTAAGGGTTCTGGGGATTGTAGCTTTGTGAGGGGTAAACTGCAGTTCCCATGTTTCTTTAGAGGAAGCCACTTTAACTGTATGGTGCATACACAGCTCTAGTGTGTGTAATGGCTGGTGTGTCGGGAAGGCTAGGACTGGGAAGGCTCAGGTTTTAATCCCTTGTTGGACATGACCTTATAATAGTCATCACCTTTTACGTTAACCTACTCAGAGAGTTATGGAAAGGAGAAAACCATGCAAGCTTATTCCAGAGATGAAGACAATTTACTCCAGTGAGCATTCTTTTAATTTGGCATTCTTGGCAGCGATTGCCTTTTACTATTCTGTTTTGTTGTTGGTTTGTATATTTATGACTTTGCATTTTATTATTTGGGGCTGTTGTACAAGGAGCCACCTTGACTACACTTTAGGGTAGAAAGTTGGTTCCAAACAAACAATACTTCACTGATTTCCAGTACTAAAATTCTACATCGACTGGTATCTGCATTCTTCCCCTTCAAAAAACACTTAAAATTTAAAACAAATTACATAATTACACCCACCCCCAGGTCAGGCTGCAGATGGAAATGAACATGAATTGTAGTAGATTTGTGGTTCAGTCACAGTCCTTTAGTCTTTGCACATTACAGCAAGCATAGTTTATAGTTTTACCCACAGCCTGTTCCATACATCTCTGAGTAACGTTCTGCAGGGAATCTAACGTACTCAAGGACAATAGTCACTAGGATACCTTTTTGTCTTTCTCTGCTATTCTCTACAGCCTCTTCAAGGCCTCATGCCATCATAACCAGAGAAAACTGATGAAACGAGAATCCACATAAACACAAAATAGACAAAATATTTCTTTACAGCACCCTGAAGTTAATCTTTCAAAGATGCTTCTTAGATGACACTTTGCCATCAGCATCCTCTTCCTGAGAAAAAAATGTATGCACCTTTTATCAGGCATACTCTGATATAAATCACCACTTTCCCCCTTCCAAATATAGTCAGGAAATTATCAAGCCCCGTTTCATATGCAAAATAAATTTGAGAGTGGGGCAGAGATGCTATCATGGGCATAGCCAAGGGAGCGCAGGGGGGCAGCTGCCCCTCTGATCAAGTAAAACAATAGAAACACTTAACTAACAGACTAAACACATCACTTCTGGGAGGCCCACAAAAGTCCTGCCCCCCCCCAAATCCTGGCTACGTCCATGGATGCTATGCTAGTTTCCTGACAGGTGTGTTGCTATTGCTTACTGGGGGGGGGGAGAGGTAGGACTATTGGGTATTTTGGCATGTTGTTGGAGTACCAGATTGGCTCTGCCTGTGCGTTTCCACTGAGTCAAGCTCCCTGACATTTCCCATTAAGTAACAGCAGCCCACCTGCCAGGAAGCAAGCATAGGGGTTCTCCCCCACCTAGTGAGCTGTTTCTGCCAATCCATGTGCATGGTGGCTCTTATGAAGGCAAACCCCTGCCCTAAGGTGGCATGCCATACGATTTTGATCCAGACCAGATTTTGCTGCAAACTCCCTGCCACTGTTCTCCCTCCCCTCCCCTGCCCTCCCCTGCCCTGCCCTTACTCAGCTCCATGCAAATTCGAAGCATTGTGACAGTGTAAGAAGGGGAATAGGCAGAGGGGTCTGGTGTGACTGGCGAGCATTGTGAGCAAAGGAAGAGTTGGAGCAGAGGTGCCTGGGGCATCTCCAGATGGAGAGATTCCTGCCCTCCCCACTCCTTTACAAGATGCTTCTGCATCCTTGCTTTAGACCAATTTTCTTTTCTGTGCTTAATGTGAGAATTGTTTTGCTGCCAAGGGCTGCACTTTATATCAATATGTCTTCTCCAGGCTGCCATCCTAGAGGAAAAAGCAGAGTGTAAGAAAATAGGGGGAAATGCAGGTTAAACTGTAATCAGCAGAAGTAAAAGCATTTCTTCTTTGATCCTTAGACTGACAGGACAAATAAGAGCTTGATATGTCATTCCTATGCTCCCCTCCAACTGAAATCCAGTCACCTCTGAAGTATTTCAATGTTTACAGCCAAATAATTTAACCCATAGTCTGGTCATGGAAATCAGAATCAGATTCAAAGTGTACAAACGAGAAGACTAATGAATGTTCTTTCATTCCATCTACATTTTGCCTTCCATGCCATTACTGCAGCTGCTGAATATCTGTAGCAAATTCTGGCAGAGAAGGGAAACTGGAAGAGAAAAGGGCAGGCCATAAGGAATACAATTTAAGCAGAAGGTCAACGCGTAACTGAGTTTGGCAAAAGCTATACATAGTTAGAATTGGCCAGAAATCAAGTATCTGTACATCAAAAGCAGCAGTGAAAAAGGAACGGTGGGTAGGTTCTCCTGAACTATCCAAAATCTGTTCTGAGGCAAGCCAAACAATTAAAACTTCTGAGGAACAAAGACAATGAATGTGTAGCTTTCTAAGGCAGCGTTTTCTCAAACCATAAGCCTTGGGCCACTTTCCGGTGAACCTCAGTGCCACTGCCTGCCCATCACTACCTCCGCCCACTACTCACGCCATATAGCCTTAAGTTGGACCAGCAGCTCCTTGCATCCTGAATAAAGTGGAGGTGGGCAGAGACCAGGAAAAGATAAGTTGGGGAGAGTGGGAAGGAAGGTCTCCCTCCTCTGAGAGAAAAGGGACTAAGAAAGTTTTAAGGAAATGATAAAGTCAGATAAAATGTTGTTGTTGTCTACATAAACTGTGAAAAGAAAGGAAAGGGATACGAGCGGAAAGCTGCTTTAAGAGGAAGAAGTGAATGCAAAAGGACCAGGGGGAAAGGGATAAAATAAATGGCATGGGATGGGATAAGGTTCAGCTGAGGAATGGCCCCAACTGGCGTACCAGCCAAAGCTGGTTGAAGGCACTTGTCAGGGAACTGCCATCCGCTCAGGGGCGAGAGGGGAAAAGGCAGATGGATTACAGAGAGCCCCCAAAGATCGTGGGAAGCAGCACTTCCTCAGCAGAGGAAGGTAGCCACGCCTCTAGTGGAGAGGAGATGCAGGGGGCGGAGGAGGCAAGGCAGTGCCAGGATACCTTGCTGGAGCAAAGCGGGGAGGAGGGAGGTGCCCTGTTACCCAAGCCTTCCTTGCGCAGAAAGCTTCCGTGCAGAGAGGGAAGGCGCAGACTGGGGGTCAAGAAACTACTCTGCTGGGGAAGGTTTAAGGACCGCCCACTCTCAGATTCTGCCAGTGAATTAGCAAGACATGGAATATAGGCGCTCTGCATTCTAAAGGTTTTTATCACTAATAAGAAAGCTTTAGAACAGACTATTGAGGCATGTTGCCTGATTGCTGTCGAGCAACCAACCGATACCTTTAACAGCACTGCTGGCCACTATTAACAAAGATGGACCCAGGAGCAACCCCGGGTTTCAGATAATGGTTCCAGGGGACATAATTCTCATGCCTATGTAGATACTTATCATTAGCTCGGTGTGAAAAAAAGATATCAGTCTAAGAGCATACCAAGTTAAAGAGCAGACTGCAGGGGAGAACTCTTGGGATATGTGTGTGTATGGTTGTGCAGAAGGTCAGGAGAAGAAGGTGGAAAATTCACAATATAAAAAAGGACTTGCCTAAAGTGAAATAGTTTTCTTTCTTCTTGCCTGCTGCATTGATTTTCTGTCAGATGCTCTCTTCTATTTAGCAGTTCATTTGTCATTATGCCAGTTGGTGGTATTTAGGATGATTATGAAAAGCTGGATGTGTTATCAGTTTTCTGTTTACTTTACAGCATTAGAAGAACTTTATTAGAAGAACGTGTAGGATTGTTTGGTTGTGACTGATGTCTTATTCTCAGCTTCTCCTTGCCAGGGCTTGTTCAACCTTCCTGTGGCTGACCCCAAACAGCCCTTGCCCATGTTGGCAAAATATGGTTGGGGATCCAGGTAGGTAGCCGTGTTGGTCTGACGCAGTCAAAATATATTTTTAAAATTTTTAAAAATTGTCCAGTAGCACCTTAGAGACCAACTGTGGTGGGGGAGTAATGTTTGAACCTCTCTTCTGCATGCCCTGGAATAAGAGCTCTTTGGCAGTGGAACAGACTCTCATGAGAGGTGGTGGACTCTCAATCCTTGGAGATTTTGAAGCAGAGGTTGGACGGCCATCTGTCATGTATGATCGAGTTGAGAGTCCTACATTGCAGAAGGTTAGCTAGATGGCCCTTGGGACCCCTTCCAATTCTACATTTCTATTACTCTGCAAGTATGGATCACCAGCAAGGACTTTTCCTCTGCAATCACAAGAAAGTGAGCACATTTGATTGCGCACTTTAGTAAACCATTTTTTTACACATGCAAAAGCTTGGAGAGCAGTGAGTAAGCAGAAAGGATTGCGGTTGTTTTTATGAAGGCTGTTTCTATTTACAGCTTTAATAAGTCATACTGCATGAGAAACAATATCCCACATCCCCCCCAAAAACTCCACCATGTTGTTTTGCAAAAATCTGAATTACTGTTACTGCATTCCTATTGCAGTTCAAGTCTCTTTGTTATAGTTGTTAAAGCTATTTGCATATTGCCATGGAACATACCTAAATGATAAGCTCTCAAACTTTATAATGTAAAGGTAAAGGACCCCTGGACAGTTAAGTCCAGCCAAAGGTGGCTATGGGGTGAGGCACTCATCTCGCTTTTCAGGCCGAGGGAGTCGGCGTTCGTCCACAGCTTTCCGGCTTATGTGGCCAATATGACTAAACCACTTCTGGTGCAACAGGACACCTTGATGCTTCCATTTATTTTCCTGCTGCAGTGGTACCTATTTATCTACTTACACTAGTGTGCTTTCAAACTGCTAGGTTGGCAGAAGCTGGGATAGAGCAATGGGAGCTCACCTCGTCACACAGATTCAAACCGCTGACCTTCTGACCGGCAAGCCCGAGAGGCCCAGTAGTTTAGACCACAGCACCACCCATGCCCCCTAATTTTATACTTCATTTTGTGTATACTCAAGCTATTAACAGTAGTAGAAGAGTGGTCAGTCGTTCACTACGGTAGCTCAGCAATTTGTTCTATGAATGTTGATTCTGCCACTTTACCAACAGGTTTGTTTTCTCCTATGCATTTCCCACTAAACGTATTCACAGAGTGTTTATTGTTATAAGAATGAAGGGAACCACTGGAGGAAAGTATCGTTTTTGTATTCTCAGTCACTGGGACAATTCATCTTTCTCACATATTTCCTGGAGTGCATTGATATTCCTCATAATAAAAGGATGGCAAGGTATGATGGCAAGAAATGAGTAAAGAATTATACAATAATGCCACATTTAAATAAACAGGATGGGATCGTGTACAGAAGGAATATTTAACTAAAATTGAATCTAAACATGCTGTTTTTTTAAATACCAATCCTACACTTGTGCAGTGGCATGTTTGCCCATAACTTTGGCATAACCACCATATAGTATCAGCCTTTTTCTTGATTTTGCTCTAGTACAGCAACAAATGCATCCCACTTTCCCCCATTATGTTTTCTATGTGAGTAATGCGAAGTCTACCTGCTATTTTAAATAATTATTTGGTAATGCAGCATGTCTTGAAATTGGTGCACTACACTAATAATGCTGCTATCAAATGTATCTCTCCCCACCCCCACCCCCAATCTAGCCTGAAAGATCTTTATGCTGAGGCAACAAATACAATGTACATTAGAATATTCACATGTATCTATGTATGTATTCCTTCCAAATGTGGGCTAAACTGCCGCACCCACAAGAGACTAAAATATTCGTCTCATGGATCTGATATTTTGTCTGATTATAGTGCAGGTTGTAACCAGAAGATAATGGTATAATGAAATGACCTCAGGACAATTTGCACTTACTGCTGACATGATGAGTTCTCCGCCTAAATTCTGTATTTCAGCTTTAACTTGACTGCAGATTTTGAGCTGGTGGGAATACAGTTTGATCTGTTCTAGATAAGCCAGTAAGTCCTGCTTACATGATGGGTCTTGACACTAAAAAAAGAAGGAAACAATATTTCATTTTGCTAGCAATTTTTATTTTTTGGAATACAGGTGAATCCAGTCCAAGAGACCGCATACATATAGTAGTATTTTTTTAAAAAAGGTTTTACTTGAAAAGCAGGCATCCATGCTACAAACTCCCGACATTTTAAACAATGGTTCTCTAAATATCTCACTTCTCCAACACTACCTATAAGGTGCATGCTACAAAAAACTTTTTTTTTTCTTAACTCAAATGAATCACATTCTCAAATCCTTGACCTTGACATGACTGGATTTTTTCATGTCCGGTTCAAGAGCACACATTGAACATCATGCCCTAGTCTAATCTTGCTCTTTTGTATCATCATTTGATTATGCCATGTTCCTTTTGCAAGAAAATAATTATGATAACATTTTATTCTATTATATTGGTAGTAGAACCAATGTGGTTATATAAACATATTCAGGTTACTGAATATGTTTTCTAAATATTTTTAATATTTCTGAAATGAATATTTTTTAAATAATTTAAGCCTAATTTGATGTACTCAAATTTGTATATAATACTCAATTTTTACTTTTTTTGGATTTTTTTCTTGCTAGGTCTTATTTCCTTACATGTCAGCATATAATGTTCTAATTTTCATAACTTCAAATTCAAATATCCCAAAGTTAAAACATGGCTGCCCTCTCAAAAAAACCTTTATTATTTTAATTTTTAAGATGAACAACTTGGTTTCATTAATTTTTTCTATTACAGCTATGGATTGTAGGAAAGTTGTACAAAATGGCTACCCAGTAGCCATTCCCTCCCTCCCCCACGTCCAAAAATGTAAAATTTTCATTACAAGGAATAAAAAAACCCATAAATTTCATTCTTTATCGAGAAAGAGCATGTCTTTGCAATAATTTTCAACACCAAAAACTTTGGGTTGCCTCATGCCCGCACACTGTAAATTCAGCTTTTCGAAACCTAGTTTTTTTCACCCAAAAAACTAGGCTACAAGTGCATTTATTTAAAAAAAATTTAGGCATTTATAAAATCTTTTGAGTGCTGGTGTATTTTTTTCTGAAATCCTCATCATTTTATTGAGCTCTGTGTAAAATTTCAGAGATCTGATCCTTGGTTATGGAGGGAAAAAATAAAATGTACACAAGGGTATCTTGTGCCAAGGGTCTCGAGGGACAGACAATGCAGATTTGACAAAACATTGAAGTGCTATAAAATTAAAACCGTTTGAGATAGAGGGGGGGAATTAAGGGGGTTTCTTTCAACCATAAGGGAAGGGTGTACAGCAAATTTCATCAACATCCAATACGGAGGGTGACATGACCTCGTTGAAATGACCCAATAATGAAATGAGTAGCAGCACTAGAAGGTAGCACTTGATACATTGGATACTCATCTTCACAGCCCTGTAGATGTCCTGCTGCATCCTTCCTTTCTTTATACCTTCCAAGCACTTCTAAATGTAACACTTAGGTGTACTTGACAAATACAAGGAGATGGCAGTTGCTGCTCCCTAAAATGTCCTCCCCCCCTAGTTGACCAATTGGAGATGGAACAAGGCAACAGAGAATCTAGAGGTGTAAAGGGCTAAGGTAAAGTAGCTCCCACTGACATTTAGCATTAGTCCAAACTTCTCTTTGTCCAGGCATCCATTACTAAAATTAATAATGACATAGCTGACCTTCCTCAGTCTATGCAGTAATGAATATTTTTATGTGGACATTCTCAGGCACACCTGTTGATGATATTTACTGCGCAAAAAAATACATGGGAGTGGCTGTTTTAAATAACTAGACTTCATTGCTCAATAATATTTTCAGCGCAGTGTGGTGAATGAAGACAGGCATTCCAATCCAGCATTTGGCATGTGTTGCTTTAAGATAAGCATATGGAATTGCACAGAGGAAACGTGAGCTTGTATAAACTTCCATATTAATCTGGGCTACTGGGAATGGAGTTTGTAACTGGCTGGATGGCGTGTGTGGGTTGCATGGAGTGTGTGAAATTTGAATTTCTGCACGTATTTCTGCCTTCCTGTATACTGGCAATGCATGTTTGGAACACTTTTATTTATTTAATTTCTGAACCACTTCTAGTTGAGATTCCTGCTTTGCAGGGGGTTGGACCAGAGGACCCTCAAGGTTCCTTCCAGCTCTACAATTGTCCACAGTGATTCTAAGCATCCTGAAGTTAAGCTTTTACAATACAACAAAGCGTGTGTAACAACACATTAACAACAGTCTGTTTTGATATCACACAGAATAGACCTTCTCATAATATGGTATCTGCAGATTGCCCTCTTTTGTACAACATAGTGATTGGTTGGATAGGTATCTAATAGATATGCTTTTTCTACAACATGGAGCGATATAATAGTGTCATACTGTCTCTCCCCAACCCCCTCTCTCAGTTCAATGTATTGCTATTTAAAAGGAAGCGCCACTGTGTTCAGCTGGACTTACTCCAAAGTAAATCCATAACATAGCCTCTGTGTGTGTGTGTGTGTGTGTGTGTGTGTGTGTGTGTTTATATATATATATATATATAAAATTGTTTATGTATTCTGATCCCCTTCAAAAGCAAAGCAGTATAATGCAGATTAAAATCACTGTTGTGTGTCATATGACCATTAGACACTACCAGTTGTCGTGTTAGCTATTGTATGGTTACCATGATATTTCCCGTAGGAACAAGAATTCCTTTCATTCTAATGAGTGTCTGTCATCCAAATGATAACAGAATTAGCCATTTCATTTCTCACAATAAAAAGTAATGATCAAGTGGAGCTGAAATGGGCAGATTCACTGAAAACAATGGTAGCATATTCATTGATTTCAATGGGTAAAGCCATTTTGCAGAATAGCTGGGGAGGGGGTTAGTTAATATAATTCCATAATTCAAAATGCTGTAAACTGCCTCCAGTATACATTATGTGGGTTTTGCTTTACTTCCATCTCATCACTTTCCAAGGACATAAAATTACTTTGCTGCTGTACTGATTCTAGTAATGGCTAGTGCTACAGATCATGGCCATAATCCAGTACGGATCAAAGTACACTTAAGCCTATTAAAAACTAAATGTGCTGGATTGTCGCCCCGATACCGCTTTCAGTGGCTTCTCATCAAATGGTGCATACGTTGAAATTGTATTTAAGCTATTCGAAATAACACCCATGACTGTGCTTATTGTAATTATACAACTGTGATTTTTGTCTCAGTTATTTTATCATCAGCTAGTACCCTTTAATGGTAGTTTGGTGATATGCAACAAAATGGAATATAAATGAAAAAATAAATATATTAATTACAGTTTGCTTTAAGTCTTTGGCTCCCACCGCACAGTGATGGTAGCATAAAGTGTATTGTTATGGCTGCCGGGTGACTGTCCTTTGTTAAATTGATTACTTGCCTATAGTCAAAGATGATATTTTGGTGTTTCCTCCTGAATGGGGCAATTTACTTGCAGGCTGGAGTTTGGGATCAGACAGGGACTATAAGGCAGTTGGCAGTTCTGAATTTGGGCGAAGTACCTGAGCCTGAAGTTCCCCTTCAGTTTTGCAGGTAGCTTGTTCCCAGTGCAAACAAAACTATCCTCTAATAGTGGGAGATAATATTTCTGCAATTTAAATAAATGAACCCTTAGCAGATTTATTTTTAGAGTTTATGAATAAGGGTTGCTGATATATTTTAAACCTGCAATGAAAATGGGTTGTAACCTGAATGAATGTGGCCACTTGTATTGCACTGTGTCCTATTTCTTTAACCAGAAATAAGAAGTAATGTTGTTTTTCCTGTAGATTTTCAAAATGGCTCCTGCTAAAGTGAATAATCTATACGATGTAGTTAATGTTAAGCCACAACACATATTTTTTTCCCAGAGGCAAAAATCTCAAAGCCTAATTCAAATGGTTTCACAGTTCCCTATTTTGATGATATGAGATTGTATGCAGCTTGAGTAAAAGTCATTCATTTGAAACTGCTCTACTTTATGAACTGGAAAAGGTCAAAGAGATGCAACAATGAGTCTTCATTACACAGTGATTGCTTATTTCAGCTGCTCTCTCGCTTTAGAAGCTACATGGGGAAAAGAAAAGAAGGGTTTGTTTTTCTAACTTGCATGTAATATGGGATACTGAAAACTCTCTCTTACATTATGGCCAAGGTGCTGATTGGGAAAGGGGTGTCAAGATAATAGAGTCTGCTCTGTGAGGTATTGTGAGTAATAAACTGATGTATTCTAATGAACGGACATTATTGGTTGTGACAAGAAGACCTGTAATGACTCTGTTATTCCCAGTTTAGGGAACCAGAGCGGGGAGAAACTATGAGAAAGGTATGTTCCATCCTGAGAACAATCAAACAATCCAGGCCCCAGTGGTTGGGGTTGTGTGCACATATCCAGGCGAGATAATTGCAGTGGTGCCTATCAGCTATTAAGAGACAAGGGGAGATCTAAGTCTAGCACCCTCATCTGAATAGCCAATTTATGCTACTTTCAGTTTTCTCAAAGGCTACATGCACCAGCTGTAGCAGCTGCACCAGGGAGCAAACTGCACATGCAGCACCCATTTGCACCCATTTGCTGGACTAGGGCAGATATTTGCACAAGGTGAGGACAGGGAAATGCTTAGAAAACAGCACATCAGAAAACTATGGACCATGCTAAGCATGTCCCTGCTTGCCTGTAAAGCATGGGAATGCTGCTTTGCATATATCAAAATAAGCTTGTGGAAGAGAGGAAGGATACCTATTTCCTTCCCTGGGTTGGCTGCTTTAAGCTGTTCTCCCTTAGCCTGGTTAACTTTCAGTATCAGCAGAGGCGGCGGCTTTGTTCATGTCCTGAGCTTTATATAAATGGAGAAGTGCATGTTTGTTAAACACACAAGGTACACTGGGGCACCTGGCTTTACTTCTCTACAATATTTGAATTAGGAGAGGCCTTGTAAGCCCTGGACTTGATGGTGGGCTAGAGGAGGACCACTAAAGTGACTCTGAATCCTGGCAAGATGGAGGCACTGTGGGTGCATGGATTCCACGTATGGATATTTGGTTAACTGGCTGCTTTGGAGGGAGCTGTACTCCTCAAAGAGCAGGTACATAGTATGGAGGTGCCCCTGATCCATCTTTGTTGCTAGAGGCCTAGGTAACCTCAGTAGCTGTGAGTGCTGGTAAGAAAATTAAAGCCATTGGGATAGCCTGACCGCAGACATCCATGTGCTTGTAACCTAAAGGCTGGATTACTGAATTGTGGGGCTGCCCTTAATGTTGGTCCAGAAGGTGCAAACTGCAATTGCTTGACTTCTTGTTTCAGCAAGGTACTGCCAAGACATTACACACTGTTGATAGAATTGCATTGGTTCCTAATTAGCTTCCAGACCAGGCTCAGGGGGCTGGTTTTGGTGTATAAAGCCTTATACAACTTGGGATCAGAATACCTAAAAGATTGGTTCACCCCTTATATACCCAGTTGTGGCACCTACTATTTGGAATTCCCTCCCCTTCAATATTAGACAGGTGCCATCTGTCATCATTTTGGAGCCTACTCTTTCTATTTCAACAAGCCTTTTAAATTGAGATATTTCCCAGTCTGCATTGGAATGGTTTTTAAGAAGTTTTTATTGTTTTGTGGCTTGTATTTTGCCTTCATGAGCTCTTTCGGTAGGAAGGGTGGTATATAAATATGCTAAATAGCATTAAAGAAATACTATACTATACTGTGGTACCTCGGTTTTCAAACGTCTCCGTTGACGAATGTTTCGGATCTTGAACGCTGTAAACCCGGAAGCAAATGCTTCGGTTTTTGAACATGTCTCGGAAGTCGGACTGGAAACGCAGCTTCTGCTGAGTGCAAGACCTTCAAGCCTAGCTTGTCGACTATTGAGTTTTGGTTTTCAAACATTTCAGAACTCGAAAAGTCTTCCGGAACTGATTGCATTCAAAAACTGAGGTACTGCTACTGAGTGAACTGGTGGCAGCACAATCGTAAAGTTTAGTTTATACTAAACAAGTATCCTTGATATGTAGCCTTTTATTTTTAGACTAGCTAGACTGCATCTGAAAAGTGAACGAATTCTTATTCCTGATATAAGAGAAAATAAATTAATGTGTCATTTCTTCTTCCATTTTAATTTAACTGCACATCAGTTCCAGTGTACAGCTCATAATAATTCAATTGAAAAAGTAGGGTAACATTGAGGTAACATCTCAATGAAACAATGGAAATTTTTATGAAAGGAGTGACAGGGTTTTAAAGTCATTTGACCAAGACAGTTCATTGGCAAATATTGATGTGGCTTATGTACTCCTGGTATAATAGTTTACTATGCCACAGTTTGCCAGCTGTGATAATTCTTAGGTGTTCTTCTGACACAGAAACTGGACTTTAGATGAAGGGAGCCACAAATACAAAGAATATGAAAGTATGAAGCATGGTAACAGTTGTATTCATCAACTACTGTGTTAACTACTGTGTTCAAATTATTATACATACCTGATTAGAAATTAGTCTTGCAAGCATATCCATTCTTGATCCTGACTCTGAGATCATTTTTGCTGCATTAATAACATCTGATGTATTCTTCAGTGGGCCTCTACCCCTTAAAAAAGAAAAGCAATAAATATAATGAATTAAGTATGTATTGCAATTAGTGATGTTAAGTTCTTGAGAATAATCTTTTGGACAATATTCTTGAGAATATTCTTGATTAATGAGAATATTAGAGAATTTTCATTTAAAATAGGAGAATACTTATTTTAATGCATTGAAAATGATATAATTTTAATGCATTGAAAATTAGTTAATATACATGTTTATTCATGGGTAAACTTGTTCAGATGGCAACCAAAAACTGTACAGATACTTTTATTCAATGGGGCAATGCAGTGAATTCACATTCTTTGATTTTTTGCACCAAACTTGAAATTGAAAATTCAATGTGAATGACATATATTTACCATCAGCTTTGAATTCTAATTATGTTGTGTATGTATTAAATGTAGCTTTTAAAGTAAAAGGAATATTTAAAAAAACCTCAGGTCGGCTACATGAGTATATTCTTTAATAAGCATATATACACGGTACAGTATTTTCAGTACAACACTAATAAAATTGATATAAAGTGGGGGGAATCTAGAAAACTTTCTTACTGGTCAGCAGGTCAGCACTGTTGACATATAGGGAAACAATAGTAAAGGAAACAGTGAAAATACATAAGCACAAACCTACTTGTCACTTGCAAGTATCAAATTAAAAAGTAAAACATGTTTTATAGTTAAAGTTAGACCATTCTAGGGTGATGGCACCAGTAATTATCATGTTAAGGTTTGGTATAAGGAAACTCCGTAGTTTAATCGTATTTTATTCTTCTATTAGAACATGTACATGTTATAGGACAAGTCAAAGAATACAATTGGCGTGTTAAAGTTTGATAAAAGTAAATTCAGTAATAGGCTATCTTGTGCTTCTAATAGCTCTAACACTTAATAACTGTTTTGGTGACTAAAACACAGTTTGATAAACAAAACTATATGCATACATACAAAAAAGAAGCCATTAACATTAAATATATTATCATTATATGATAATATATTTCCGTATGTCAATCTCTGGTAAATGGCACCTTGTACCATTGAATGGCACTGTAAAAACCAGTTACTGGCACTAAATAAAAATATAGAAACGTCAACTGTTTAACTCAAGGCCACTTCACATGCTGTTACACATAATTGCCTAGGCCTAGGGACTTTAAGTGTATAAAGCATTAAAGCTACTGTAAAAAAAAAACCACACTATATGGCCAAGGATATAGAATTGCTAAGAATAAGGTCACACCAAAATAGGGGGCAAATAGTATGTTGAAATACATACAAATTCAAATGTTCATCAAATTAAATGAATAGCATTTTTAAAACTTTTTTTTTTTTAAGTTTTCTGTAACTCACATTTCAGAACTGCCAATGGTGAATGACACAATGTCCAGTAATGTAACTGGATCAAAAAATCATTATTCATTACTTAAACTGGTAATATCACACATTGACTTCTTATTTACTAGATTTTTTTTAAATGTGGATTGTAAAACTGGTTCTTACATTAGAATTTACAGTTTGTGGAGAATATTCTCCGGAGAATTTTCTAGCAGAGAATATTCACATTCTCCAGAATAGTCTCCAGTGAATATTCTCACCTCACATCACTAATTGCAGTACTGGAGTTAACTAGAGAACAGTTGTCTGAGAATTAAAGGCAAACCTTCTTCCTGGCTTTTTTAAAAAAATTCCGTTACTGAAGCTGTGTCCAAACTGTTTCATTGTTTTCTTGAATTGATAGCCATCCAATCCTTTCCAATCAAAAAGGCAGTTGTTTTACTTTAAAATATCTCAAGCCCGCTTCCAGAAGTCACACTGGCACAATTCCTACCTTAGCATATATGCTACCAATACCATCAAAGCTCCTTCCTGTGAGGATTAAAACTGCCATCAAGACTGCTATCTGGGGCAGTAATAGTGTGACAAGAGCTGCCCTGTCTTCCTGGTCTGCATGTTGTCACCTTCTCTTCGCCTGGATCTGATCTGGAGGAAAGAGTGCTTTGCGGGAGATGTGTGTGCTCTGGGCCACTCTTATCATGAATGGCGCTGTGGTTTAAACCACTGAGTCTTGGGTTTGCTGATGAGAAGGTCGGCAGTTCGAATCCCCGCGACGGGGTGAGCTCCCGTTGCTCTGTCCCAGCTCCTGCCAACCTAACAGTTTGAAAGAAAACCAGTGCAAGTAGATAAATAGGTACTGCTGCGACAGGAAGGTAAACAGCGTTTCTGTGCGCTCTGGTTTCTGTCACAGTGTTCCGTTGCGCAAGAAGTGGTTTAGTCATGCTGACCACAAGACTTGGAAAGGGACAGTGTAACAAGCCCACCAGCTAGGCTGCCAGAGCAAGGGCACCCGCTTGCCACTCAGCCTCCTGTTGATGGCAGCTGCCAGGCCGCACACATTGGCAACGTCTCATTCAGGGCAGCTTCAGGGCAGCATCTGCAGTAAGTGATAGCTGCTGGTGCGGTGGTCGTGGGTCCTGACTTTTCTCAGGTGGCAAAATGGCTTGGTCTGATCCTCAGTAAAGTTGTGGAGAATCTATAAATGGCATCTCAGGGAGCATAGGAAGTTTTGGTAACTGAGTGCAATAAATTATCAATAAGTAAGTGATTACAGTGGTAACTCAGGTTAAGAACTTAATTCGTTCTGGAGGTCCATTCTTAAGCTGAAACTGTTCTTAACCTGAAGCACCACTTTAGCTAATGGGGCCTTGTGCTGCCGCCGCACAATTTCTGTTCTCATCCTGAAGCAAAGTTCTTAACCTGAGGTACTATTTCTGGGTTAGTGGAGTCTGTAACCTGAAGCGTCTGTAACCTGAGCTATAATAATAATAATAATTTATTATTTATACCCCGCCCATCTGGCTGGGCCTCCCCAGCCACTCTGGGCGGCTTCCATAAAAACCAAAAATACAGTAAAATATCACACGTTAAAAACTTCCCTGAACAGGGCTGCCTTAAGATGTCTTCTGAATGTCAGGTAGTTGTTTATCTCTTTGACATCTGCTGGAAGGGCGTTCCACAGGGCGGGCGCCACTACCGAGAAGGCCCTCTGCCTGGTTCCCTGTAGCTTTGCTTCTCGCAATGAGGGAACCGCCAGAAGGCCCTCGGCGCTGGACCTCAGCGTCCGGGCAGAATGATGGGGGTGGAGACGCTCCTTCAGGTATACTGGACCGAGGCCGTTTAGGGCTTTAAAGGTCAGCACCAACACTTTGAATTGTGCTCAGAAACGTACTGGGAGCCAATGTAGGTCTTTCAAGACCGGTGTTATATGGTCTCGGCGGCCACCCCCAGTCACCAGTCTAGCTGCTGCATTCTGGATTAGTTGTAGTTTCCGAGTCACCTTCAAAGGTAGCCCCACGTAGAGCGCATTGCAGTAGTCCAAGCGGGAGATAACCAGAGCATGCACCACTCTGGCGAGACAGTCCGCAGGCAGATAGGGTCTCAGCCTACGTACCAGATGGAGCTGGTAAACAGCTGCCCTGGACACAGATTTGACCTGTGCCTCCATGGACAGCTGTGAGTCCAAAATGACTCCCAGGCTGCACACCTGGTCCTTCAGGGGCACAGTTACCCCATTCAGGACCAGGGAATCCTCCACACCTGCCCGCCTCCTGTCCCCCAAAAACAGTACTTCTGTCTTGTCAGGATTCAACCTCAATCTGTTAGCCGCCATCCATCCTCCAACCGCCTGTATGTGACATTTCCCCAGTCCTGTGTCATGCCACATTTACCTCAATATGTGACTATTAATGCCACTCATCTACACTTAAATTGGTCAAATCTAGAAATGAAGGAACAGTACATCTGAAACAAAAGAAGAACCATTCTGCAAATGCCACACTTTCAATTATTCTAATAAATGAATGCTCCCGGAGACAGATTCACAGTGAATTATAAATTATCCAGTAGAATCGGGTTTTAGCCATTCAACTCTTTGATTGAGGGGAAAGAGATCATACCTTTCTAATTATGTTCTGCTCAAAAGCAAACAATGCAGCTTACATTTCATGCAGGCAAGTATTGTAATGATTCCCTGGAAGTCACCAGGAATAAAGTTTAGAAAGTATAGCCTGATAATTTCATTTTCTAGGGGACCCAATAGAATAGCTCCTGGCCTGTCCCTACTGCCCCTAGGTCATCACTGTGGCATTATGTTAAATTTAGTTATATTTGAACTACAGTGGTACCTCGGGTTACGTTACCTTTGGGTAACATAACTTTCAGGTTGCGAACGTGGCAAACCCAGAAGTGTATACTTCCAGGTTTCTGCGCAGAAGCGCACCGCACACATGCAGAGAAGCAGTGCCTCTTGTTGCGGACTTTTCAGGTTGCGCATTGCCCCCTAGAACGAATTAAGTTCGTATCCAGAGGGTCCACTGTGTACTTTGCTCTTTCCTTCCTAGTACAGCAGCAGCAACAGTTTCTGAGAGTGCAGGTTTGTCCTCATCCTCTGCTACCTACTTCCCTGATCCCATCAGCATCATGGCCCTAGAGCCCCGCAACCTATCTGTTATTCAGGGGTGGCCGCCCCATTTTGTCAACTCAGGCTAAATGGGAATTGCCACCTCTTGGCCCTGCCCAAGCATGCCTCCCTTCTGCCACCACCACACCCTAGCTCTTGCCAAAGTCAGCAGGAGCCAGAGAGTGCTCCCCTAAGTGCTGCCTGCATTGCAGAGTGCCGAGTGGCAAACAGCATAGATGAATGTCCTGGCTCTTGCTGAACTCAGTGGGAGCCAGAGCGTTCGGCCTGGGGGTAGGGAAGATGAGTGGCAACACTGCACACTGGAATGCCTCCTTGGTGGTGGCACGGATGAAGCACCACCTCTTGCACTTCCACCACCTGAGGCTGGCACTTCACCTGCGTCATAGGTGGGCAGGCTCTGCTGTCATTTTTACAAAGACAGCTTAGGAACAAGCTGAGAGCCTCACCTAGTGCTTCTACTTGCTCATTTTTCATCAGCAAGTGAAGTAGACCAAGGACCCTCTAAAGCTAAATCCTTCCTCTGCACTGGGCCTTTGTTTGATTTTCATCCAAGACTGATTTTCCTAATTCTTAGTCACAGTGTGATAGATTTGAATGCCACTAAGAAGAAGGAATAAAAAGGAACAGTACATTTCCTACTAAGTAACATATTGCCCTCAGAATATTCTGGTTTTGTATTACACATAGATTTGCATTATCTTGGCTGCTTGTTTTTTTAAAGGTCATTCAAATTGTCATATTGTGAATACAACTTCAGAACTCCTAAAAATATTTTTTTAAAAAGAAAAGAAAAAGATGCGGCAACTTTTAACTAATATATATTTGCATAAAAAGCTACAGAGAAGCTTTAAAAAATTGTTAGATGTATTCAATTTAAATCAAGGTCAATGAAGAAAAATTGTATTGTATTTCAGCATGTGTTGTAAGGCATGCTGAAATAGAATCTGAAAGGAATTTGAAAACTTTTAGCAAACAAGAATTATTTTTTCTAACTGCAAAAGGTTTCATCAGTTTATCTCTCCTCTCCCCCCCCCCCCGGCTAGTTGTAGGGAAATAATACTTTTGCTAGGGGTAAATTCTTATAAACTGAAATAGCTGATGGACCTAGAAACACACTTCCTTTCAAAACTGCTGCTTTCTCTCTCACTTCTTCCACCTTGCTATTTTTGGCAAAGACAATGAATGAGCAGGAATAGGGTGGGCAGGTGTCCTACTT
The DNA here is from genome assembly GCF_027172205.1 of Podarcis raffonei. Lineage (NCBI taxonomy): Eukaryota > Metazoa > Chordata > Lepidosauria > Squamata > Lacertidae > Podarcis > Podarcis raffonei. The sequence continues at coordinate 29,894,260 of NC_070606.1, forward strand.
TACAGAGGACATTCCCCTGTTCAAGGGGCTGTCTGGTCCGAGTCCAGTTTAGAGTTAAAGAACCATACAAAAGAAGAGCAGCAGGGTTATCTCTTCCTCACTATGGTGAGATTCCTGTATTTCAATTAAATTATTTCTAATTTTGCATCTGTACATATATATCAGCACTTGTACTTTTTGCACATTTTTGTGCCTTTTTTAATGAAGAATGTTTTATTTTTTATGATCCATGAGTGGCCATTCTAAGCATGAACTTTAAACACAAATGGGCCATATTTAAGCAATATCATTCTGCTGTTGCCAATTGCTCTGAAGCATTAAGATTACATACAAAGTTTCTACCTAGAAACAGACCATTGTGACTCAACCATTTCACAAATGCAATTAATTTGGGGAGTGGGAAAGACAAGGGGAGAGACTCTGGCAGGTGCAAATGAACAGGTGGGAAAGGGGGGAAGGACATAGGCAAACTATTGAGGGGTGAGATTTCTGCTTCACTCCAAAATATGATCCATCCTCTGTTTTTCTCTTACTTGTGGATACAATAAATGCCAAAGAGACACTGGAAAGGCTTCTATAGGAAAGTGTGGGAGTAATAAAGGCAAAAGGTGTGAATTTTATTTTATTCGTTTAAAGTCAGTAGCATTCAAGTTTGTGAAAATTCTGTGAACACAATGGGCAAAATCTGGCAGAAGTTAAGTAACGACTAAGCCTTAGGGGTGGAATCAAATGGGTGTTGCTCTGCTAATGGAAGGGTAGCTATCCATCAATGGACCGGGCAAGGAAGCAATTTTTGGTTATCCCTTCTCCCTCCTGCAGCCCCCCAATTTGATCTGGAGGATTGGAAGACCTTTAGGGGCAGGGGAGAGAAAAATTTGTCCCCCCCTGTTTCAGTTAAGAATGCCCTTCTTTCTGTGGGAAGACACCCATTTGACCCCAACCATTCAAATCATGACTAGATTGTGCCTGATGTGCAGTTGGCAATTGTAGCTACTTATGTCTAGATAGAGATCTGTTCACTCTAGACTATGTAACTACAGGAGTGGGAAAGGATTAGAAATAACCTTTGCAGAGGGATGTAACTCTCACTGACATTAAACCCTTTAAATATAACACTTTGCTAGTTGAATATGTTCTGTCATTTAAAGCAATTTTTCCTACTGGGATCATCTGCTATCAGTGCTTCTTTCTTTCAGATACAGACGTTGAGATATTTCATGTTGGTTTCAAGCTCAATGTCTCTTATCTTTGTTAGATCTCACTGTGACTCCCTCAGGATTCAACAAGGCTTGCAAAATAAATAACTAAACATACCTGCACTTCTCCTTCTTCCTCTGTAAATAACTCTGTCAGCTATTCCCAACTTTTCTGTTTTGAAATAGTGCTTGTATTTTGTCATTGAAAAGACAAATGCCTCGTGAGCATTTATTTTCATGACTAAGATAGCAGACTCCTATACCCTGGCCACTAAATGGGCCTTGGGGCAGAGTCTGGAAGGCTTAGAAGCAGACAACACAAAAAGTATTTGATGGGCATTTCAGACCTCCATTTTGGTTAAATGTCAGTTTTACTGGATGGACTAAATGTATGTGGCAAGATGGGACAATGCTTTTTACTCGGCAATTGATATGGATGGTAAAGGGTTAGGACTGGACCTGACAGTTGTACCTGAAAAGGGTGGGGTTTGAGCTGAATCCTGGAAAGAACTTGTTTATTAAACAAATGCACGGCATTTGCAATTTTCAAGAAAGATTAATGTCACTTCTGGATCCTAGAGAGATGAAAACTTTTGTTGAGGGGGGGGGACAAGAAAAATGGGGGGGTGACTCCTCCCATTTTTGTATTTTTAACTTGGGCCTTCACATCTCTATTGGCGCCTACTGGAAATTGTCCAAAGGATGATTCAAGGGCAACAGAACTTCCACAGCCTTCCATCCAATATGAAGTTATGTCTGCTCTGTGCTGGGTTAACTAAAACTCCTGACAACAGTTAAACATAAAATTATCTTTTCTAGCGTAATAGGGTAATAGCGTAATAGGGTGCCTCTGATTTATGCTTCCTAGCTAGTGTGTGAATAGCTTGATCTCTCCCCCCCCCCATTTGAATCTTCCATTTTGAGGAACAGGTATACAAATGTTTTCTGATACTTCTGTTGATCTGGAAAGATGTACCAAATTTCAAAGGGGAAGTGAGATTTTGTAAACCCCAAAATTCTGAGGCATGGATTAAAATTGCACGTTTCCCATGTGGCTTATTTCCCATCCTTAAAGGAATGGAAAAGTGGGGAAATAAGGTGCTGCAGGGGCAAAAACCAAGTGAGGGGAGCCTATTATTTCCCATGGGGGGCCTTTATGGGAGAAGTGCTTTTCCCATCCCCACCCTTGATTTTGTTTTTGTTTTACCCTTCTCCAAATGTTGCCCCTTTTTTGTGCAGTGGATCACCAGTATCAGGGACCACAGGGGCAAAATCTAAGGAAGAGGGGGCCCATTCACAGGTTTTATCAAGCTACATAAGAACACATATAAAAATAGCTGTTGTGTTATGAGAGTCTGCATATGATCCTCTGTTAAATTCATATGTTCATTTTTCTATGTCAACATGCTGAAGGTACACTCTTGTTTGCAGCTCACACTTATTTACCTTAAAGCAAATCCTACTGATTTCAATTGAATTTATTTCCAAATAAGTGAGTTTAGTAATGCACACCAACAGCGATTACAATTTGAACTATACTAAAATTATTTTAAGATCAGACATAGGAGGGAAATTAGTTCTTCATCTCAAGCACAAGGTAGCAAAATGAAACAGAAGATCAGTTTATATTAATCTGATTCCCTGGAGTGTCTAATATGCCTTTTGAAAACTGCAAAAACAAATATTTTTGCATCGATAATAAAAAAAAGTGATTAGAAACAAATGAATGCTTTTCTCCTAATTCTTTAACATGAATGAGAATGAAAGAGAGCAATTCATGGCCTGCACAACATTTACAAACTCGTACTGTGAGACGGGCAATCTCTGTCAGGTAGGAAGGAACCCTTCTAGAGAGAAGTAGCATTTTTGAAAGAGAGCATTTATTCTGAAAGAATGAAGTTATCTGGATTAAATAAATTATACACCTAAATGTAATTGAGCAATCAGCATGTTTATAACTGATGGTCTATAAACAGCTGACCTGCCTTTTTTATCATCATGTTGCTTCTAATCTTGTTACTCAAATGACTTCAGCAATTGCAAGAAAATGTTATTAGTGTGCTCTTTTGCTTTTAAATCTTTTTGGTCAACACTATTAAACTGTATTTATGACTGAGACAGTTGTAACATTGGATAATATAGATGTTACTGACCAGCTAACTTGCCACAGGATTCCCCCCACAGTATTTCAAGATGGCAATAGGGACTCTCCTGGAGGGATGTAAGGAGGGCATCATTTCCATTCTGCCATGGAATCATCTATTCTGCTGCTTTTCAGCTTCCATTAAAAACATTAATGGATCTCAGTATCAGCTATGGCTGAAACTTATGTGATTAATTACATAAATAAATGCAATACATTTCAACAGGGAACACAATGTAGAAAATAACACAATTATTTGTGTAATGTTTGCACACTAAAGAATCACGATAGTGAAGACTGCTTGTATTGGCTTCCGTGATTTCCATTCCTCATCATGGACAAACATTTGAACTGTGAGAATCTCCACTCTCATTCCCTTTTCTGATGGATTTTGCTACCATCCCTACTCACCTGTGAATATGTAGTGAGAGATTTTTCACAGTTAAGATAGCAAGTGTCACAATAATAATAATAATATAGTGCGCAAATATATTGCAGATGGCTTCTGGAAACCAAAGGCAATCCACAGACTACAGTATAAATACATGCATGTATGTGTATAATGTTACTCAGTTAAACATTCAATTTGGTGAATTTAACAACAATTTAAATAACACATCATCATAATGCTGGGAATTTCCCTGGGAAGAGGAATTGAGGGGACTTGGTGTTTCTAACAACTCTCAGCACCCTCAACAAACTACAGTTCCCAGGAGTCTTTGGAGGAAGACATGGCTGTTTAAAGTGCTGTAAACTTTTGTGCAGATGGAGGAGCCTTTATGAAAAAGGTGCCCTCCCACCTTTTATTTAACCTCTTGGGTTGTTGTTGTTTAAGCCTTAGGATAGCTGGCTGCACTTCACTTCCCACAGCTAACTGTATAGAATTCAAAAATTAAAATTAATTGCTCCTGTGAGAAGGAGGAAGAGAACTGTTCCTGTGAGGAAAGCCCTTCCCTCCCTCTTGTCTGAAAATACTGAGCTCAACTTAGCTGCCTCAGAAGCCTGTAGACAAGGGCAGTTTCAGTTTCATTAGGCATGCAAAAATGCCAGGGAGCGCTCTCCGCTCCACTTTGCTCAACTTCATTTGAGATATTGTGTTAACGAAAGCAAAATAGAAAGCAAACAAAATTAAGTTTTAATACTGTATCATAGCTGTCTGCCCTGAGGCTGAGATTCAAAGCTACATAGCAATTTAAAGCCAGAGGGGGCTGGGTAGAAGGAGAAGAGCACTGATTGGCCCCATGCTGGCCAAGTGACATTGCAAATCCATCAGGCAAGAGTGTGACTCACACAGAGAAGCCAGGCCACAACTTGAGGATGCCACAACTTGGCCAATACGCAGTCAGGAGAACTCGGGTGCGGTGGGAAAACAATTACTAAACGGGGCTGTTGCTCTGAGCTCATGTCTGGTGCTATTTCTAGGTTGTTTCCTCCAGGGTTTGCTTCCCAAATCATAACCCTCATGTTCTAAATCTTGTCTCTTTATTTTACTCCTCCCTCACTTTTACCTGCTTATGCTTTTATTTTGATCACATTTACTTCTGCTCTGCAGCTACTAGTAATCTCCCTGTCTCAGTCTGTTTGTGGATAATTCTTTCCCCTTTCCAAGCTGCTGGGGTTAGCCTTCTTCTGTTGGGGTTCCCCTAGATTCCCTATGATTGGAGTAAGTGGCACTTCTAAAAGGGGGAGCACTGGTGCTCTTTCCGACATAACTTCTCTTTCTACTCCCACATCCTGCTCCTCAGTGTGTGCTGCCTCCCTCACTAACCATCTTCCTTACTTATTTCTCTTGCTCTCTTACCCTGTTCCCAACCCTAACCCTGCGGAAAGCCATCTAATTAGACTTTAATTTGATTTTGATCTGTTTTTAGGAGGTAATTTAATTATTGTTTGATTTTATACCAATGTTATATACATTGGTACCTAGGGTTACATATGCTTCAGGTTACATACACTTCAGGTTACAGACTCCGCTAACCCAGAAAAGTACCTTGCTAAAGTTGTGCTTCAGGTTAAGAACAGTTTCAGGTTAAGAATGGACCTCCGGAATGAATTAAGTACTTAACCCGAGGTACCACTGTACCCGATGTTAGCCGCCCTGAGCCAGACTTCGGCCGGGGAGGGCGGGATATAAATAAATGTTGTTGTTGTTGTTGTTGTTGTTGTTGTTGTTAGTCTTATCCTTCATGAGTACTAAATAATAATAATAATAATAATAATATCAATATCTATGCTCTACCTCCACTGTTGGAGGCAGTATGCACTCAGCTTTGACTTCTTCCCACAGGCATTTGGCTGGCCACTGAGGACATTTGCTCTTGTGTTGATGATGCCTGCTTGAAGGGGAGGAACTGGCCATAGTGACCTCATGCTGATGTCGCCCACCTGAATGGGAGAGAAACTGGCTAGCATGCCCCTTGCCCCATCCATCTGAAGGAGAGAGAGAAAAGACTGCTTTTCATGCCAACATATTGCCAGCCAGAAAGGTACCTTTGTGCCCTGGAGCATACTTTACTATCCCAGCCTCACAAATGCAAGTATAATTTATATTGTTATTTATTATTATTATATTCCACCATCCCTCCAAGGAGCTCTATGCAGCACATGTGATCTTTCCCCTCCCATTTTGTTTCCTCACAACAACTCTGTGAGGTAGGTTAACCTGAGGCAGTGGCTGGCCCAAATCCTGGCAGTGACCTGCATGGCTGAGTAGGGATTTGAACCCTGGTTTCTCAGGTTTCAGAGCTTTAAATGTATGGTGTGGCTTTAACTAAAGTGTTGTGGTTGCTCGTTTTAGTTGTGAAGCTCTTCATAGCTTCCTGGCCTTGCCACATTTCTCCTGCTCTTAAAGTTAAGCCTTCTAGCTCTCTGCAGCCTCCTAGCACCACATTTTCTGGAATGCTCATGGGAGCAAGAGTGCATCATAAAAGCTTTATCCAACCCCTCATTAATTGCCAAATAAAGCTGGGGGGGGGAGTACCAGCTCTACTGAAAAATACAAAAAGCGATTATTATCTTCAATTGTGATACTGCAGGGGGTGTGAATATTGTAAGTGGGTTGCTGAGTTCTGAACTTAATCTTTTTGGCTTTTAAGATCATTTTGTGGCTTTTTAACGTAAAACCCAGTATCAAAACTGCTTGTGCAATTTGCAAGAGACTTGGATATATGCTGCTACGTTTATTTATTCAGAATTAGATTTAATCCTTTGCATGCAAGTAAATTCTCTCTCTCAGCTGTCAAACTCAGCTCTAATAATAAGTTGGCTAAAGGAATGACAAGCCCAATCTGTTCAGCAAGAATTACAAAATTCTTTTCTGTGGTCTCTAGTCAGCCACAGAAAAATAAGATTATGTGAATCAGCTTCCAGTGTCATAGAGGCACAAACAAACCCTGACATGGTATATTGATGTGTTTTGCAAATAATGCTAAAATAACATCAGCAACAAAATAATGTCAGTAAAGACAGATACCTAGGAAGCATAATTTTGCTAGAATAGAGCAAGAACAGCCTATGATCAAGTAAGTCATCTACTCCTGTACTGAAAGAATATCCAACAGGTGACTTTCTGCCTTCTTTTTAATAGCTAAGAGCACAAGTCAGCCCAGCACTTTGAAGTCCCACATATTTTAATGAGATAATTTAAATTCTACTCTTTAAATCTCTCGGATTGAAATCTGGGGGCCTTAATGGTGCACAGCTTTGGGCTGGACCATAACTTACGCTAGTTTCAATACTGCACACTCTACCTACCTATTTATCTATCTATCTAATTATAAGAAACAACTATCATTATATACAACCAATGTATACAGCCAACAAGAACACTAGTTTTCCTCTTTCCTTTAGCTTTATGGGGGGAAGTGCAGGTTTTGCAAGCTACAGCTTCGCTTTAATCAGCAGCTACTCTCTGGTGCCCATCGTTGTTTCTGCCAATAATGCACCCTTGGAACAACACTAATTCCAAGATTGCATTGTGATTATTGCCATTGGTGCTAATAGCACCTGCGGAACCGTCAGTTTTATACTTTGAAACAGGGATGGGGAACATGTGGCCCTCGTGATGTTGTGATCCCACATCTTCTAGAGGGCCATGGGTTCCCAGGCCATATTATCAAACTAGAGTTTTTTAGGAAAGGAAAAGTCACAGTTTGTCCTGGTAACCCCTCATGGCTGACAACACCTGAGGTTGGGGTTTTGTTTTGTTTTTTACCTATCTACCAAATTGGCCAGATTTTCATCCTCCCACTTAACTACACCAATATCTAATGAAAAGACGATCTAAACCAGGACAAATAATCAATATATGGGAGATAAAGAGGAGCAAGAAAAGCATTAGAAAAATAAATTTTGCTGTTCCTAAGGCAGCTGATTTCATTTATAAGTAAAATATATTAAGAATTTTAGTTATTTAACAGATTAACCCACCTTTCCACCACTTAGATTTTGAAGATGGCTAACAAACAGTTCCTTTCAGTCTCGGGGGATGGACTTCCACATCTACTCCTTCTCCTCTAGAACAAATCAAAGGACTCCCTCACCTAACCCCTGATGCTATGAGAGTGAACCAACACCTCTGCTCTTGCTGTCCAATTATGAGCTCCCCACCCTAGTTCAAGGACACAACAGATAATAGGAGGAGATCAGGACAGCTCCCATCACACAGCTTTTGCTCAGGCAGCTGCCACAATGGCAGTGAGAATCTTAATTGGTTATAGTATTCCAGTCCCCCAAATACTTTTATTATGAGCTTGCATCTGAAGGCAGCCCTGTATCGAAAAATTTTCAATGTCTGATCTTGCACAATTTTTTAACGTGCTGTAAGCTGCCCAGAGTAGCTGGGGAAGCCCAGCCAGTTGGGTGGGGAATAAATAACAAAACTTATTATTATTATTATTATTATTATTCAGTCCTTTCCTCTAATCTTAAATTCTCAAGCTTTCTTGAGCCCACTTCTTATGTTCTCCTGGTAATGTGGGGTTGGACAAGGACTGCAGAAATTGCCTACTTGCACAGCTAGCTGGTTCTAAGAAGTGCCACCCGCAAGGTTTAGGTGAATCTTAAACATCCCACACCACCTTCACACTCCTAAATTTAGATATTTAATCCCTGGTGTTCAGTACATTGGTTCAAGCCAGTAAGGTGGCAGTAAGATGTTAACTGCATGTGGTGTGACTTGAGCCTGAGTAGAACCATACATGGAACTCGCTTAAAAGATTTTTTGAAGTCTAAAGTCTTTTGCCCACTTACCTGGAAGTAAGCCCCACTGAACTCAATTGGACTTGTTTCTGAGTAGATAGGTTTGTTGTTAAAACAATATAGACTTCCAGCAAACCTGAATTCTCCTTGTTTACTGAACAGCTTACTCACTTTGGGTAAGTTGACTAAATAAGCTAAACTCATTTCCAAGGGTGTGGATACCACCTACAGCATATAGGCATAAATCTGTTCTGAAAGAGCAAGTTCAGTTTAGAACTGAGCTCAAACAAAAAAAGCACAATTTGGATGAGTGTCAGAATTATGTTTAAACCCCGCTGCAAGAACAAGTTCCAAAACTTCCTAAAATACTTCCCTCGTTCAGAAATCCACAGTTAGCAACTGAAATGGAACAAAATAAAAACAAATAAATTGCAGGATAGGTAATGTAATTAACCGCACAGTGAAGGAGTCGCGTGAATTTGCATTTGATATGTTCTTGGAACATCTGTTATGCAATAGTGACAGGTGTTTATTAATATGGATGTCTAATCACATTTCTAGGTCGCTAATGCCTCAGTAACTCATCTTTCAAATATGTATATCTTTCATTATACATTACAATCACTTATCAAAATATTTTACATTTATCTTTTGTACATGACTACTTCTGACCTATCAGGAAAATGTGTATCTTTTGAAGGTTAATGCACTGTTTTAATTTAATCATTTGATATGACAAAATTTAATAATATAGATAAAGGGTACCATACATTAGTTCTGCTTGTGTCCATAGATCCCAGCGGCTAGAGGGGTTTCCTATGCTCAGTGATTAATATTCTTGTCTGCATTGTGGTGTAGTAGTTAGAATTGTAGGCTAGAAGCTGGGATACCGGGTTTCAAATCTTCACTTGACCATGAAGCTCATTGTGTGGGTGACCTTGGATCACCCACCTAATCTATGTCATAAGGAGGCAGAGAACCATGTACGTTACCCTGAATTCCTTGGAAGAAAGGTGGGGTATAAATGAAATTATCATCATAAGCAGCCCCAGAAACTTTAGATAGCACCATGTAGGGGGTAGTGTGAATTGACAAATAAATTTGCATAACAACTGACAATTGTGCACATTCATATGAAGAACGTGTACAAACTTAAAGTATCATAAGACAATTTACTCAATACTCAGCCAAGATGGATAAACCCCAACTAATGCAAATTTATCTGAAATGTTTTGTATGTTGCCTGTGTAATATGAATAGCCTCCACATCAATTTTAGACTTTTCCCAGGCAATATGCAAAATGCCTAGGCAGAGAAAATGCACAAAATCCCCTGTGCTGTGCTGTTAGTTTAGGCACATTCTCCATGTCTTTGTGTCAATGTACACATTCTCCGTTGAATTCGTACATGCAACAAATACTTGTGTGGAGAATTGCTCGCACAGCTGAGGCACACCCATGTGCACACACACACCACTGAACCCTATGAACATACAGGAATATTATTATACTACACAGAGGCATAGTGCAGGCATAAGGTGTTTCCAAAAGATGGGTTTTTTTTAAAAAATAACTTTACTACTTGTGACCCATCAAGTTTAGGCATTATTGTGGGATTCTATGTGCTTGATAAATTCCACCCCTGCCCCCAATCTCTGCCTTGTTGGGCAAACAGCAAAGGCCTACTAATTCTCCGGCAGGCAACAATCTGGTGGGCTGTGTTTAGCTTGGTGCATGACAACAAGTTGTGCAGGCAGGCTCGCTTTAGAATATAAATAATAGACGATGCTATTTGGTATGCAAAAAAAATCAATTTAAAATAAATGTACTGTATCTGAAACAAAATATGCCAGAATTCATTTAGTGGAACTACATACAGATGGCCTCCCTGTCCTTAATAAATTATCAGGGCACAGATCCAAAGAAGTGATTTGCGCGGACAGCCTGTGCCTTGTATCATGCCGCAGTTCCCATAGCCAAAGAGGTTGGCTGCTTCTTAAAATTAACCAACTGCTTATCTCTCCAGCTGTGGAAACCACTCTTTGTGGCTCTGTAGGTTTTAATTCAAAATCCTCATTCTCTTTAGCTTTACTCCTCAGTTACGTTCTGGAACTTTATGGCAAACCCCATTGAAAAAGTAGTAAGTTCATCCTTGCTGTGCTCTTAAGAACCTTGGAAGGAAGGTCGTCTTGACATCTCTGTGTGGGACAGAGTGCTGGTTATTTCTACCTCTTACTCTGATGCCCTGTGAAACAACTCTGACCCCATGCACTGGAACTAGGAATCCTGCTGCAGTATGACACAATGGAGCCAGCGCACTGCAAAAAGCATTTGATGCTCCTCTTTGGGAATTCAAATATATTTTCAATCATCCAGACCTTTTCAGGGAAAGGCAGACACTAGAGAGTGAATATACACACCAGTGTTGTCATATTTCAATTGTCTCCTTCAATTCATGTGTGCTTTTTAATTTTAAATCATTTTTTTAAAAAAAATTAATAAAATAAATGTTAGAATTTAAATCTAAATTCTTTTAATTGAGAAAAGAAATCTAACAAGTCATGAGGTGGTGGAAGACTTTGTCCAACAGGTTATACTATAATAGGGTCAACTCCCAACTATAAATCACTGCATCTATTTCTAGTGTTTAGCTGCTGCTAAACATTGTGCAAAAGTGTGCAACTCCCATTAGCCAATGGCCAGGAATGATTGGAGTTGTAGTTCAGCAAACATCTGGAGGGTCGAAAGTGTTGGCTATTTGCAGTATGGTAGCGCTGCAGAGAGCTTGCTGGGGAGACCATGCATTAAAAAGGGACTCAAAAATAACTTAAACAAGGTTTTAGTAACAAAAACTCCTTTTACACTAAATACATCAACAAACAAACATGACCCAACCACCAACCCATCCCCCAGGGTAATGGGAGAGCTAGGTGCTGCTCCTTATATACTACACCCAATTGCTGACACAGCTTAATCAATGCAACTCAGCAGCACCTGCTATGTTTCACAGCTGTAAAGCTGGGTCTCGTTATTTTGCTCTGGCCCCTTAAAGACATACACATCAAGTGGAACAATGATGAACCTTTACATTTAAAGAAACCATTCAACCATTCTCCACTGGTGCATTAGGGGATTCCAAGAATGACAGAAGTAACCCCCCCCCCAAAAAAAAACCCCACCCACAATCCTACACAGCAGCATTCCACACTGCAACATTTTGTTGCAGGTCAGTAGTTCAAAAAGATAAGATATACAGAAGTTATATTTCTTAAGTCAGGTAGTACTACTACTATTAAACTGATACACATTAAATCTAGCAGATACATGGATCTGCAGCAATGTAGAGAACACAGTTTTTTGTATTAGGGATAGTTGGAGGAGGGAAAAATTGCCCAACAGTTCCTGTCCACTCATTATTTCTACTTCTATTTACACATGAAAATGTTTATTCCCACTAGGATTAGAACACAGATGTTGTAAGTGACCAGTTTAAATAGCCAGCAATCATTTAGATGATGTCTGGACCATTCAATATGATGAAATGTAAAGGCAAGATAGACACAAAACATTTTCTGTCCCTGTGAGAAACAATCAACCAAACAACTGCCTCGTGAAAAGGTCACACATTCCCCATTTTGTTTTATAGGAACAATGTTGTAATGGACAGCTGCTCTAGGGCCACCTAGGCAGAAGACTTCAATCAAATAAAAAGAGCCACTAAATTAAGAAGGAATGGGTTTCTGTCGTTGGAACACTGTTCTGCACTAGCACTATCAAAAAAACTCAGCCAGCATCTCTCAAGTGAGGGAAACTATCCGCCTGTTGTATCCCCCAGCAGCCTTATAAAAACAACAATAATGCTCATCAAGTTAACAGTCCATTATCAGGATAATCTCACCCATGATGTACAATAGCAAGGGCGAATCTGTAGTCTTCCAGCTCGCATCAGCACCAGCAACATCTGGAAGGCCACAGGTTCCCCATCCCTGTTGTAGAGAGCATTTTTAGATTAAATTTCCTCCCTACTTTCCTTTCCCCTCAGCTCTGTTTGAAATTATGTTTAATACTCAGCTAAGGTAGAACTGATATATTTCCCAAAGAGGCAAAAGCACTGTTTATGGGCATAGGTAAATATATTAAAAAGATAAGCAAATTTAGGAAATAGGCTACTTTGAAAACACTTGGGCATACTGTAATCATGCATAGGATTGTGCTGTTAAACATAGCCTTTGCCTAGCATTAAAAACAAAAGAACTAAAAGAAATGAGAGAGAAATGTAGGCACTGATTGTATTGTTAATTGGCTACTCTCTTTGTTCTTGTACTTGATTCATCTGTAGGACATCAAACATCTCCTGACAACACCTGACATCCCTAGTGGCATAATTTTGTTTGGAAGCTAAGGTCAAACCAGTATATTTACATAAGTGAACCTAAGCAAATTGACATTCTCAATCCTGTTTATCAAGATGCAAACCAAATAATCCCTTGTTCTATTTACTTGTTTACTTTGCTTTGTACATAACATTTATTTCAATTATGCATGTTAAACTGAGATCATGAATAGAAATAGAAAGTAGGAAACTAGGTTAGGGTGTCCCCACACCAGCTTAGCAGGTTTTGTGGTTGGACATCAGATGTTTCACCAACAACACCTGTTTCAATTCATGAAAAATTTAACACAAGAAGGAGGTTAGGATACTTTCAAGAATGGAGAACCAGGGGTTTAATTTCATACAACAATTAGACCCATCTTCAAACATATGAAGAACAAACAGAATGCAATATAGACCTCTTCCATTTCACTTTATCCAGAGGAGAACCTACCTGAATAGGTTAGAACAGAACCAAAGGTGAAACAGAGAAAGAACTGTTTTTGAAACATTAATAATAAAGAAAGAGGGAGGGATAGCTCTTCGTGAATATTTATAAAATAGTAGTGCAGCAAAACAAATGCAATTCCTCTGCAATGTAAAAAGGACAGGCAAAGGATGTCCAACAAGAAATTCCAGAATAAGTTTGCCAATTAGAATAATAAAATCATAGAATTGTATTAGCTGGAAGAGACCCTGAGAGTCTTGTAGTCCAAGCCAGGGTACATTCTGAGCTTTGGCCTGCCTGACCTTCCTACAACTGTAGGCTACTTCGTGATTTCTACTTTGTTCCACTTCTTACACATTCCCTTCTTTCTTCTCAGCTCATCTATATGCTCCTTATGCAGGCACACCGTTTTTCTTAGGTGCCTCTCACTCTTCTTTCTTTCTTGTTAGAATTGTCTGCATTTGTGCATTCAGTATTTCACCTCTTATGTCCAACTAAAAGATTATATTTATATATTTCTCCATTGATTGGGAGTACTTGATTTGCAGGTTCCCTTGTTGTAAGGACCTGTTAATATGGATCAGAGAGAGCAGGTAGTAAAAGTTTTTGCAAGGCATTTATTTAATCCTATGTATAAGAGGCCAGGAGGGACGCAGGTGGCACTGTGGTCTAAATCACTGAGCCTAGCTTGCCGATCAGAAGGTCGGCAGTTTGAATCCCGCAACTGGGTGAGCTCCTGTTGCTCGGTCCCTGCTCCTGCCAACCATGCAGTTCAAAAGCACATCAAAGTGCAGTTAGATAAATAGGTACCGCTCCGGCAGGAAGGTAAACGGTGTTTCCGTGCACTGCTCTAGTTTCGCCAGAAGCAGCTTAGTCATGCTGGCCACATGACCCGGAAAAACTATCAGCGGACAAACATCAGCTCCCTCGGCCAGTAAACCGAGGTGAGCGCCGCAACCCCAGAGTTGTTCATGACTGGACTTAATGGTCGGGGTCCTTTACTTTTTTTATGAGAGGCCAGTGAAAGTCAGTGTTTGCTTGGTAAAAGTGGCTGTGAACTGCACTCCATTTCATTTCTAAGTCTGCCTTAGTTACAGTTACAGGTAGCAGAACCATTAGTAGGGAGATTCAAAGTCTTCCTGTGCCAAAGGGTTTTTGAGGAAGCATCCTGATACTATTGTTTTAAAGTGCAAATTTCAAAATATAATGGCAGATAAGGGTGGGATTTTGTTTGTTTTAAACAAGAGCTTATTTTAAGTTTGCACGACAGAAGAACTAAGATGTTATACCACAACAAGGATACCACTTTTCAAACAAAGCAGAACAGACTGTAACATCTTAAAAATCTTGTTTGTTCGGAAATTCTCTTGGAGTGGTCCCCCTGCTTTTGAGAATAGTCTTGTTTGAGTGACACAGGAGGCTGCATTAGGAAGGGGGTCATGAAAGCCCTTATATATATGGAAGAGCTCCCGTTTATTTCCATAAAACCCATATCTACAACATTTCTGCCAACATGTATGCTTATCAGCCAAGCCAAACATCATGTTTCACAATACTGTATAGATATGTCCTTGGATTCACAGCATCCTTACCATTATGTGTTACGAAGCAAGTCCGGGATATAGCCTTAAACAATGAGCTGCAGAGATCTGGGAAAAGGGAGATTTCCCAGTGTAGCTGTATGTCTATCTCGTAGTCTCTATCAATAGTTTCAGTTTCCAGCCAGAAAATAATTACTCTTTTAGTTTTCTTTAGGTCTTTAACTAATCTTTTTTATCCAAAAGTTGATTAAATGGTAATAAAATGCCTGCAAAGGTGTAGTTTGCACAAACAGATACTGGATGCACTCTGACCAGTAGACCCAACCCTGATAGCATTATGGAAAATTCCAGTATTTCAGACATAAGTACAGAAACACAAAGGCTGCATTACACCACCAATTTAAATTCCTATAACATTCCCAGAGAACACTGGGAATTGTTGTTATCTAGGAGGGATCCCTGGATCTACTCCCTCTCCATATCATCATATCCATGATTCTTTGATGAAGCTGTGACATTTAAAGTCGTAAAACCATGTAAATTTCTACCATAGATAGGCCCAAAGTTCACAATGAAGAACAAATGCTGTACACATTCGAGAGCTTTTCTGTTTTTATCTGAGTAATTTCATAACCACAGGACTTCAATCCCATTAGGTCACTTTACTGTTTAACAGTGCTAAAAGGATCAACGAGAGAAAATAACCTCAAGTAAAATCAAAGGAAAACAAAAAGGACAAAGATAAACATCACTTTTTCTCCCCTAAGGCAAGCACAGTATGATGGTTTAAACGGCTTGGCATTTCAGTATTTCACACTGAATACTTCAATTTTCAGTTTTATTAGTTGTGACACTCACTTGTCATCTGTCATTATAAACTCTTTTGTGTTTTCCACTCTGAACGTGACAATTGCTTCTAGCTCTATGTATGCATGTATGTATGTATTTTAAATCCTGCATAATTACCTTGTGAAGTCTGTCATCTCCATCATAATCACACACATCCGTTTAGCCAGAACGATGATGTCATTGCTGGTATCATCCCATATTTCAATCTCTGCATCAAGTTTACTCTTGACTTTCTTAAAGTCAGCCACTTGCTCAGCTATCTTTTCTTTCTCTGCCTCTGGCAACTGAGTCATCTTTGCCTGCAAGGTAAGATCATTTGATTTGCAAAACATCTGCCTTTGTCAGAGGGTGTCCTTCTTTTGTGGATGCAAATGGACATTAACAAATGACTGCTCTGAATAAGATGTCATTTTGAAAACAACAGCTGAGATCTGATGCCTGCATCTTTGGGCTATGTATTTGTCCAAGGATTGGCTGGTCCTGCACTGGATACTTAGAAAAGTCAAAACTGCACCACTGTGTGTTCTGTGCACAGATTGTAATAAATAAACACGTCATACCCAGACACCCAGGGTCCCTTTTAGTGGGACAGGCCACCCAGTAACAGAGATAAAGGGCAGTTTAAGTGTAGCACTTTCCTCTTCACCAAAGGAATTAATAGCAACTATTTACCTATATAGTGGGACGTGGGTAGCGCTGTGGGTTAAACCACAGAGCCTAGGACTTGCCGATCTGAAAGTCGGCGATTCGAATCCCCGCGACGAGGTGAGCTCCCGTTGCTCAGTCCCTGCTCCTGCCAACCTAGCAGTTCAAAAGCACATCAAAGTGCAAGTAGATAAATAGGTACCACTCCGGCGGGAAGGTAAACGGCGTTTCCGTGCACTGCTCTGGTTCACCAGAAGTGGCTTAGTCACGCTGGCCACATGACCCGGAAGCTGTACGCCATCTCCCTCGGCCAATAAAGCGAGTTGAGCGCCCCAACCCCAGAGTCAGTCACGATTGGGCCTAATGGTCAAGGGTCCCTTTACCTATTTACCTATATAAGGGATGCGGGTGGCGCTGTGGTCTAAACCACAGAGCCTAGGGCTTGCTGATCAGAAGGTTGGCGGTTCGAATCCCACAACTGGGTGAGCTCCCGTTGCTCAGTCCCTGCTCCTGCCAACCTAGCAGTTCAAAAGCACATCAAAGTGCAATTAGATAAATAGGTACCACTCCGGCGGGAAGGTAAACGGTGTTTCCGTGCGCTGCTCTGGTTTGCCAGAAGCGGCTTTGTCATGCTGGCCACATGACCCAGAAGCTGTCTGCAGACAAACGCCGGCTCCCTCGGCCAGTAAAGCAAGATGAGCGTGCAACCCCAGAGTTGTCCACGACTGGACTGAATGGTCAGGGGTCCCTTCACCTTTACCTTTATTTACCTATATAGAAGGAAGTAAAGAGATGTCCTCAGGGCAAATCATCACAGTGGGGCAGAAATATCCCTGATGAAAGGAAAGTGTTGTGAATTGATACTGGGGAATGTATCAGTTGCAAAAGTGGGTACTACTCTTTGGTATCAAACAATTTAAAATTACTGATATTGTCATACTCACTGTGATCCAAGCATATTCTTCATTTTAATATGTTCATATATTACTGTATTGTGTAGTTTGGGCCATTTGTTTTGACTCCACCATCTTACCCAGGATAACTCATTATTAACCTGTTTGTATACATATTATATAGTACAAATACATGTATATTGACAGCTTAATACAAATGGAGGATAAAGTACCAGGTATTTTATTTTGGGGTGGGTGGGTGGGTGTGTTTTGTGGTGTGCTCCCCATCCCTTCAATGTGAAAGGCTCATCATACAATCCTTCTAGAATAGACAAGGGAATGATTAGCTGAATACTCCTGTACGCTGAATACTCCTGTACTGGATGGGCCCTCTGCTTACTACTTTCTGTGGGTTACCTGCCAGCACAGACCACCCCTTGCTGTCATTTGGGCCCACTGTCTGTAGTGGTATTCCTAGAGCTGCTGCCAACCACTTCCTCCTCCTCGGGACTAGCAGGATTAGCTAGAAACAGTGGCACTGTAATTGCTGGAAAGGATTCAAGCAGCTGCCATTCCCCATAATGCAATGCCTGACAGTGGGCATTCCTTGCATTGTGGAGCATACAATATCACAACCATATGGGTATTTTTCAGACAAATCACAGCACCTCTGCCACCACCCAGAGGAGGTGGAGACTGGTGGCAAGGTTTCAGCAGACAAAGCATCAGCCCCCAAGAGCCCTACGCGGCACCTGGACCCCAGTTGTTTCCCAAGCATACCAAGTGCTGACACCAGGCCTGGGTGCAGCAGTGACTAGATCAGATCCACAGTCTCTGCAGTAACTGACAAGCAGGATTACCTGAATTCAGATGCACTTTAAGCATATCACTTCTATAAAGAAAAAAATCAGTTTCTCTCCCAAAGGCATGAAATACGGATAAACTGTTTAGTCATTTTCAGTGCCCATGTTCTATTCTTTCTTCTACTTACATGCTTTAATTTCCAGGAATTGTCTAGAAGCGTGTATTTAGTGTTTGTTTTAATGATGGCCAGCCTCTTTCCAGCTGTCAATGATTATGCCATCTGCCTTGCCAAAAGGCGCTCTGAATAAATGCTTGAGGAGAAGAGAAACTGCTCTGGTATTGGAATAGAAATCTGCTAATCTGTGGTTATCTATATCTGTAGATATATATTCCTAAACTAATCTGACATGCTTAGAAAAATGTATTTACAGATTTATATTCGAGAGCCAGTGCGGTGTAGTGGTTAAGAGCAATAGACTTGTAATCTGGGGAACCGGGTTTGCGTCTCCGCTCCTCCACATGCAGCTGCTGGGTGACCTTGGGCCAGTCACACTTCTTTGAAGTCTCTCAGCCCCACTCACCTCACAGAGTGTTTGTTGTGGGGGAGGAAGGGAAAGGAGAATGTTAGCCACTTTGAGACTCCCTAGGGTAGTGATAAAGCGGGATATCAAATCCAAACTCTTCTTATATAACCATTCACTTGGTCACCACAAGGAACATTTTTTAAAAACTAAAGAGAACAAAAAGAAATGTGTAAGAATAGCACAACTGAAAACAACCCTTTTCCTACTGTGCTTGTCATTTTCAGAATGAGAGGACAGCTTAAGTGGATTGAAACAGAAAACACGTTTAGACTGAACTGTGACTAAATTCTAGTTACATTGGATAAATTATTTTAAACCTTGCAGATCGTGGAGAAGCGAATATAGCCTCCCTTCAGTTTTAGAATTCCATCCAACTGCATGAGAAAATATTGATTATCCCATACATTGGGGGACCTTTATAGGGTTCTTGATCTTTCCTGGCACTACAAGGTAGTGAAACATTCCAAATCTTAACAGAGGACATATTTAGAAGCAAGTTTCTCTAGGTCATTCATTCTATCTTCCTTAGTAGCACAGTGCCATGCTGCTCATAAATCATACAGAATAATCAGCCTGTAGGCATGGATCTCTGTGGGAATATTCTCTGATGGCTAAGGACTTTTCATATTTAAGGGGAACAATATTTAAAAGTATTCAGCTGAAACAGAAACCAAAGCTGACTCATGGCTGCATTCAACTAAATTTTAAAATTCAAACCAGAAATGCAGTTCTCTATCTTACTTTACATGCTTGAAAGGCTCCTCCTCCTCTTTTCCTTGCTGCATTTTAATAATGAAAAATGCATGATGTAATAATATTGTGTTGCTAGTGTCCCTGCCTCTACAGCAGTTTGCTGTTTGCTTACGGCCAGAGAAACTTAAGTCACATAGAAATAGCCTCCTGATACTGTCTCAGACCATTTGTCCATCTTGTGCAATATTATCTTCACTGATTGATTGTAGCTCTCCAGCATTTGAGACAGGAGACTTTCCCCAGTTCTGCCTGGAGATGCCAGGACCTAAAACTGGGACTTTCTGCATCGAAAGCATCTGCTGTACTACTCAATCACATGTTTGCTGTACTCCCAATCAATGACATGTTTTGCATTACTAAATGATACCAGGTAGTGCCACTGTTTAGAGCAAAAGCCATGGATTCTGGCGTGACAGACACCAACAAGTAAGTACAGTGGTACCTCGGGTTACAAACACCTCAGGTTACAAACACTTTGGGTTACAGACTCCGCTAACCCAGAAGTAGTACCTCGGGTTAAGAACTTTGCCTCAGGATGAGAACAGAAATCATGTGGCAGCGGCAGCAGAAGGCCCCATTAGCTAAAGTGGTACCTCAGGTTAAGAAAGGTTTCAGGTTAAGAACGGACCTCCAAAACGAATTAAGTTTGTAACCAGAGGTACCACTCTATTATAATAGGTGAAGTGGGGGTATATTCCACAGGAAAGCGAAGGGAAACAGATCGTTCTTCACTTAACTTGGGGTGTTGCACTTGTGTGGATCTCTCACATATTTGGGTAGGTGGCAGTAAAGGTAAAGGGACCCCTGACCATTAGGTCCAGTCGTGGCCGACTCTGGAGTTGCAGCGCTCATCTTTCTTTATTGGCCAAGGGAGCTGGCGTACAGCTTCTGGGTCATGTGGCCAGCATGACTAAGCCGCTTCTGGCGAACCAGAGCAGTGCACGGAAACGCCGTTTACCTTCCTGCCGGAGTGGTACCTATTTATCTACTAGCACTTTTGATGTGCTTTCGAACTGCTGGGTTGGCAGGAGCAGGGACTGAGCAACGGGACCTCAGCTCATTGTGGGGATTTGAACCGCCAATCTTCTGATCGGCAAGCCCTAGGCTCTGTGGTTTAACCCACAGCGCCACCCGCGTTCCCAGTGGCAGTAGGTCCCCTTTAAAGCAATAGATTTCAGCTTCATAAACTGCCACAAAGAAAGTGGGTGTGTTACAATAAATAGCAATGGCTAAATAGAGCTATAATGGCCAACCTGTCTTTTTCAGGTAGGTTGTTACCCTGCACTGTGGTATCAACACAGTTGCCAGTCTCTCTCCTTCCGGTAGGTGGCATCAGGAGGAGGTCACAATGGCCAACTACTACAGCATAATGGAAGAGCAAAGCTCTCTTCTGATATTATCAGCAACACTAAGGTTATCTCTGCCTGAAGGAGACAAGTTGGCCATTCCGGTGAACTTATGATGCCACCTGCCTGAATGATGAGTGGCTGGCCATTGTGACCACCTTCTGATGCCACTTGCCTGAAGGAGTGAGGCTGAAAAGGAGAGTTTCGCCATTGTGACCTAATGCCAGAGCCGGCCCACCCATCAGGCAGTGTGAATAAGCACAAGAGGAGGCACCCTGCCTGTCCCGTCACTTCCAGCACATAGAGTTGCTATTCATCTTTCTTTCCCCTTGAGCGAAAAGGCAAGTGGCAAAACCTTCTTTTGGCCACCCCTATTGTCAAGTTCCACGAGGGAGGGCATTCTGGCACATGGTGGAAATGTGGGACAGCACATTCCCATTTGACATCACCTCTGCCTAATACTGATGCTGCCTGCCAGAAGACTGACTGTAGCGTGTACTTCATGTTGATGCTGTCCATCTTTAGGAGAGAGAATGTGGTCTGTGTACCCTACTGCAGCTCCTGCTCATCTGACAAAAAGACTAAAAGACACCCCATCATGCCCACATGTTGCCAGCCACTTTCCTGAAAAAAGTACCCATCACATTCCAGACCAGACTGCTTCACTGTTTCCCTCCCATATGGAAATTGGCAGGGGCATCAGTTCACCAATGCATTGTTAGAGCTCAGGTGACTGCCCTCTTAACAGCTGTATGTATTGTATGTGCACCTAAAATAATTGCTACTCCTTGCTTAGAGGAATAATGCCTAAATAATTTTTTCAGAATCCATTTTAAAATGACATACTTTCAGGCATACATTTTCTGGCTGCTATTGTGTTAGAAATTGGACAACTTCTCACTCTTCATCCTGATTATAAAATCCATTCAGATTACAGGACAGTAAAATAAGTTTAGATTTTGTGTGATACGTTAAGGATATGCATAACAGATGGTTAATTAACATTATAGCAATTTCGCTTCACTGAAAAACAAATTCCTGAATATTTTTGTGTATGCCAACCAACATGCTGTGAACTTAGACTGAATTTTAAATACATAATCAAATTAATCTGACATCAGTCCACCCTGAGGCTGTGGAGCCTTATAGAAGTATTGTTCCTCATTCAAGAGAACAGGAGGAGGAGGATATTCACTGAGGTACAGCACTGAGGGCCTTCTGGTGGTTCCCACACTGCAAGATGTGAGGTTACAGGGAACCAAGCAGAGGGCCTTCTTGGTAGTGGCGCCCGCCCTGCAGAACGCCCTCCCATCAGATGTCAAGGAAATAAACAACTATCCGACTATCCAACTTTTAAAAGACATCTGAAGGCATCGCTGTTTAGGGAAGTTTTTAATGTTTGATGTTTTATTCTGTTTTTAGTCCTTTGTTGGCAGCTGCCCAGAGTAGCTGGGGAAACCTAAAAACAATTATTATTATTATTATTATTATTATTATTATTATTATTATTATTCAGGCTGCAATCCTGTGCCCACTGAGGGGGTAATTCAATCCCAAGTTCTGCCAGGATCCAATGGATCCCCAAGCTCAGGTGGGGCTACACTGGCATAAGCCCCAAGCCCAGCTCAGCCGGAATGAAAGTCTATCATCCCAACTCAGAATGTTGGGACAACTTGATTTAAACAATTTTTAAAATAGCAAAAAGAATTATGGGAAAATGTTTTGTTTTTTTAATATATATTTTGCTGGCTTCTCACTTCAGTTTCCTTATCCAGAACCCACACAGCCTTGCTAAACTATTTCCACTGTGGATTTATTTTTAAATATTACTGAACACAAAAGTGAACAAAAGAAAATCCCTCTCAAATAGCCCTTCTCCAAAAGGACATATAAAATAAATCATGATTCTGGTGCAGGGAGCATGTGGGGTCAAAGAAGCCTGTTAAATTCAAGTGTAGCAGAGCTGTTTGGAGACTACAATGCATCTGCAAATGCATTTTCATAAGCGAAAAGATATGGAGGCAAGGAGGTTGAAGGGCAAGCAGGAGCTACTGTGAAATCATGTCAGGCATCTTCTGCATAACAATCATATCACTACAAGAGTTCTCAAAGTTACACAAACAGCTTGTTTGTCAATCCAATTTTATATGTAAAATATAAAATATCTGTTTGGTTCTCACTGTCAAAACAAAAATACAAACCCTTTGCCTTCTCACCTATGCATCTGCTTATCCATTTAAATTAGGCTCTTAATCCCATTCATGAGTTTTGAATACACTGCTGGGCTTAGTGTCACAATAAGGTCCAGTATACTATGAGATCACTTCACTACATTAAATATCTTAGGTGCTTGATCAGTTAAGACCATTGTAACTTGAAAATGGCTCAGTTTGATTTTGTATATAGTTTTGCATGCTTACTTTATTGTTTGTAAAGGTAAAGGGACCCCTGACCATTAGGTCCAGTCGTGGACAACTGGGGTGGCAGCGCTCATCTCGCTTTATTGGCCGAGGGAGCCGGCGTACAGCTTCCGGGTCATGTGGCCAGTATGAAAAAAAGCCGCTTCTGGCAAACCAGAGCATTGCGATGAAACGCTGTTTACCTTCCCACCGGAGCGGTTCCTATTTATCTGTTTGCACTTTGATGTGCTTTTGAACTGCTAGGTTGGCAGGAGCAACAGGAGCTCACCCCATCACGGGGATTCGAATCACGACCTTCTGATCGGCAAGCCCTAGGCTCTGTGGTTTAGACCACAGCGCTACCTGCGTTACTGTACTGTAAATGTTTGAATGTGTTTTCTGGAATGACTTCTATTGTCTCTTAAACTTGAAACCAGCCACCACCGCACCATTGTCTAAAAACCACCAAGCTTCCCCGTTTACCATTTAATGCACAGTTCAAGAATCACTGTTATCTATCCCCTGCAATCCATCCTAATGCATAGTAAACTATGAAATTTACTTCAATGGGAATCAGTGATGGCCACCAACTTGGATCACTTAAAAAAACAAATTTAATAAATAAAAAATCAAATTTAAATTATATAAAATTGAAGGGCAATTTTAAAATACAAATTCATGGAGGACAAGGATGGCTATGTTCTACCTCACTGGCGTAGGCATTAGGCCTCTGAATACCAGGTGTGGGTAATCTCAGGCGGACCAAGTGCTGTTGTGCTCATGCCTTGCTTGTGGGTTATCCCATCAGCATCAGACATCAGACTCCTGAGGGAACAAGATACTGAACTAGATAGGCCAATGGCTTGACCCAGGAGGGCTGTTGTTACGTTCCTGTGCCACTATTGCCATGTTTGCACCACAATTTGTATTTTCCCCACCAACAGACTTTTCCATATGGGAGCTTGAGCACACTTGTACAATGAATGATGCAGTCCTAATGGGAGTGGCATGGCATAATTCAGCAATAACAGTAGGCAGTGAGTACCATATACAGACAGTTGTCAACAGGAAGAGAAGCAGCAGACCTTTTCCTAGGCAAATTCTCAGCCTCCGGACTGAAACCCAAATCTGAAACCATAGTCACTCTCAGCCGAAACTACCTCACAATGTGGTTATGAGCATAAAATGGGGAAGCAGGAGGAGAATTATGTTCACCACCTTGGGCTCCTTTGAGGAAAAGTGGGATATAAATTCAATTAATGAACAAATCTTGTCAGCATCCCTTCCTGCAATTTCACCTATTTTTCCAAATTACACCAACAATTATTCCACATGGAAACTATTTTAAGGAAATCCCTTATTTATCTCAAACTCCAAAGGTAATAGTTTTAAGGCACAATTCAGACTAAATTGGGCAGCAGTGGTATCTTAATTGCCAAGTGTTTTGTTTAGTTTAGGAATCATTGTGTTATGTATTCAGTGGCCTGTGTTTGCCTGAGCTTGAGTCTGAACTAAGGATTCTTAGCGCAATACATATCCAATCACAGAATGTTTTAGGATTTGGGCTATAGCCATTGGCCTCTTTATGATTTGAAGCTTGGGAGTTTAGACACGTTGCGAGTGGGAGTGGCCCAGGCCTTCAGAAAAGTATATAAGCAGCTGCTTTGCCCTAGTTGTCCAGTTCTTTTAGTTCAGTAAAAGTTATTGCTGTTATCACTGTGTCTTGCTTCATAGGAACCCACCTACACTTCACATCATTTCACACAGTATGTTTTAAGAACACTGGAAAGTCACAGTTAAACCCTGGGGAATTAACTGATTTTAAATATTTGCACTGTTCCTTTAGAATATTGATACGTTTTTTTCCAAAGTCTAACATAATAAATTGAAGAAAGAGTAGGTATAATCACTTATGTCCTGATTATCTGCATTCATTCTATACAGAGACTGCATGGAAGTTGCCAACATTCTGTTACTATTGGACACCATTGTGGAAGCATGGTGAAGATTCTGTTCCTCTGAACGCTCTTTCACCTGGGCAGAAGAGGACTTTGCTCCTGGAGACTGTGTAGAAGACAGCTGTTGATCAGGACAGGTGCTTTGGGCAGCTGCCAAAGCATAGTGCAAAAGGGCATCACCCATTTGGCATCTGTACAGCCGCCATCTGGTCAGTTTGGATGTTTATCCAACTTTATGTCATTCCTCACGCAGAGAAAATTGTACTTGTGCAGCAGCAGGTGAGCTAATCCCAATGAGTGGTAATTCTCAAGATGGTATGTACAGGCTCCTAGGAGAGCATATATATCTCAGATTATGGCTGGCTGGGTTGCTCGCCTTCTATAAAGTTGCTACTGCAATCTGAGAAGACTGTCGTTTTATTGCTAGAAAGGCACTGCAACTTAAAAGCCAAAAGGGGGTTTGCTACTTTGACTGGTACTGTTCCTACTGTTTTGTTTCAGTTTCTGAAAATTTAATGAATGATAGGGTAGCAAACTGTTATCTCTTCTATATTAACTAAGGTGCATCCCATAATAACAGGAGTTAATATTATTAAAATGATGTCCCTAGAGACTATTTAAAATAAAAGGAATTGTGGTATCTGCATTGTACACAAGTTTAGGGGTGTGTGTGTGTGTGTGTGTTTGAGAGAGAGAGAGAGAGAGAGAGAGAGAGAGAGAGAGAGAGAGAGAGATATTTTTCCAGGATGTAGAAAACCTTGGCTTATTGTAAACAGGATAAACAATTCAACTAGAACCCTGACATTCAGCTGTCATTCTTCTGAGTGTCTTCCTGGAATGGTGGGTCTCTCTGATGTAGGGAACTGGAACTGATAAGGTCTTAACAGAAGCAGCATGCAAGGAACAAGGGAGTGGACGCAAGATGGAGGGTGCTTGTTTCTTGCTTTTAGCGCTTAGAAAACTCTATTTTTGTTCACAATGCAAGAAGGAGCATCTGGAACTACACCACTTGGACTCTCTTTTTCTGAAACAGCTGCTTTACATCTATAGCTGTGGGCAAGGTAGTGGGTGCATGCTTTATTTATTCAAATATTTCTATCCCATCTTGTATCGCTTGATGTCAGGGAGATCAAGATATAAATTACATAAAAGGGATGACTAACCTGTGGGCCAGATGCAGCCCACCAAGATTCAGGAAGTGGCCCACCAGCCCCCACAGCTTTATCTCCTGATCTCAGCAGTGAGATTGGAAGATAAAGTGTTTTCTCGATTCTTTGGATTTTGCATTCTGCACCATACCTACCCTAAAGCTGAGAGGGGGCAGCCCTGGAAATTCTGCTTTTTACCTTTCACATATCCTTCTGTGAAGTGTAAAAGATTGTGCTACCACCCCTGCACCCCCCCTTCTCAGAACTATGATTGGAAAGGTTGGAAATGTCTCTGTTTGCTCTCCAAAGGTTGTCTTCCCCACTCCCACTCCCAAGCTGTGATGGAGAGAAGTGGAAATGCTACCTTTTACTTTTCACAGTAAAATAGTTCCCAATGAAATTTTATATTTCATGTTCCATTAAAACTGAATATGACACTACAGTATCTGTCAGATTCACAAATACAGATGTACTCCCTTCATGGGAGATTTCACATTGCCTAGTTATCTGAGAAATGTAGGTTAGCCTAAATTCTGGAAGTGTGAAGAGTCTCCATAAGAGCCAGGCTGCAAGTAGAGAACTACAATGAAGCAGCACTAGCCAAACTGTTTAAAACTAGTTTCCTTTTGTATTCGAACAACATACAAGAATATGAACACTCAATAATAACAATCAGCCCTTCAAGGAATGAGCACCTTCCAATTTTGAGTGGGCATTTCACAAGCAAATTGAACACACACACACCAGCATTAAGAACTTCAGCCTTTTCTCATTCAGTTCATAACTAATTTCACTCTGGATCTCATATGCTTTTTCCAGAAATCTACTGGAGAAAGGAGCTAATATTTTGGCATTATTCATGATAAGACTCCTTAAAGGACAAACAATACAGGCAACTATTTTTGAATAAAATGGCTTTGGTACATACCCTGTCTGTTTTCCCTTCAGTTTGAGTACTGGTGCGGCTGTGTGCATCATGATCGTCTTCAAGATCAGAGACATCTTCAAGTTCTTCTGGGGTCTGTGAAAAGAACATGACATTATTCTTATGCATGAACTTTAAAGATGTCACACACCTGTGACAGATTACCAGATTTCCGCCTGGACCTAATGTAGGTGGTATATGGTCCCACTTCCGCAATGAATGCACATATAAGAAAAATGTGAATTCAAGAACATGAGCTATTATTTCAGCCTATTTAACTAGTTTTTGTGTAGCATATAATTATATAACTGAACATGCACAGCCAGACTGTTTTACCCCCATATTTTGCACTGATCATTCCTGATTTTCTTGGATGTTATATTTGTGACAGTTATGCATGGCTTACACAATGCAGTGTTCCTATCACAATGCTATCACAGAATGGTTTGTGATTATTAAAAACAAATGTTACAAAGTAACCTATGAGACTTGTAAAAGGAGGCTGATTTCACCACATTATCCTAATAATTTGTTAGGATACATATTAGAGTTACGTGTGTGCAAATGACCTCTCGCAATTCTCCAGAGAAATTGGGACCATGTCATCAGCTGGAGGTCAGGTGACCAGTGCTGCCTAATCATGTTGTCCACTTGTGTTTAATAATTCACTAACACTTCAATAATATCTGCTGTCTTCTCTGCTATATCTCTGTACCAAAAGCACACAGCCTCATCTTCCACTAAGGCGTGTGTGCTGCTATTGTTGTTTTGACATCTGAGCAGCTGAAAGTGTCCATTAGCATTCCATAAATCTTTAGTTGTTGAGGTTAGGCCTCAACTGAAGTTAGACTGCTTACAACCAATAAAAATTGGTAATGAAAAACTGCTGGCTTTTGCCACTTTCTTTCACCTGTCCCACCCATTTGCTCTAATTTTGGGGTATATTTTGCAAAAACATGGGATGGTATTCAACTTTTACTCAGAGTAGACCAAATGAAATTACTAGACCTCACTTAGTCATTTTCATTAATGTTATTTGGTCTACTCTTAAGTAAAAATTTGTTGAATACCACCCATAGTTCATCAGCTAGACACTTTGATTTAGTCTGATACCTCATTTGTCTCTCTCAGACCATAGCAAGTGTTCCAAAGCCTGACTTTGCAAACACATATTTTAGTTATGCTCCTTATTGCTTCATATTAATTGCATGTTATTTGATATAGTCAGTTAAGTGACCCAACTCTTTTTTCCTGGGATTAAAAGACACTTGCATTTTCCAAGAAAGCTCCCTACATTTTCAAGTTAGAATTCAAATGCCAGACCTCTATGATGAGAACGTCTGTGTAGGTCTGCCTCTAATCATTTATTTATCCGCATATTTTGAGTTGTGCATTACCAAACACTCACCCCTATTTGCATAGAAACAGACTGCATTTATTCAAATTGCTTTTAAAGATGAATATAACTTTATATTGAAAGAGTGATTGCTCATAAAGATTGTATGTGCTGAATTCTGAGCTAACAAGGAATTGGGTTTGACTACAATTGCCCTGTGTTTCTCCTGTTCTTAGTTTGATTTATGAATACCAAAAGACAAAACAGTATAACTCAGAGCTTTCCAAACTTTTCATGTTGGTGAGAGACTTTTTAGACGTGCATCATTTCGCAACACAGTAACTCAGTTTTACTAGCAAACCAGAGGTTAAACTAGCCCCTTTCCTGCCCCGGGAAGAGCACGGGGAGCATTTCCATGACGCATCTACACACTACCGTGTCACGACACACAGTTTGGAAAGCTCTAGTATAGCTTGTGCTGGCTATACTAGAAGTAAAACTGGAACTAAAACTGGTTTCTAGAACAACCAAGTCTAGCAAGAACTTGTTTGCACAAACATCTCTCATAGCTTGTTTGAAACATGCAGAATGGAACACTTTCTAGTAGTTTATGCATTGTTTAGAAAAATATGCCCAGGTGACCCAAATGCTAAAATAAGTTAGTGCTGAGGTGGTGATTCTCATGTCTGGAAACCACCACAAGACTTTAAAAAATCACCACCACCAAAGGCTTTTTATTCCAAGACAGAGAATCCTGGATGGCCTCACTACACCGAAAAATATATAAGCTTTTGTGTGACATCTACAGAAATTCTGACCACAACAAGCTCTAATGACAAATTAGAACTAATGGTTGAACTAATTAAATTCTAGATGAAATAGTTTTATTACAGACATATACACACTTGCTTTCATTTGTCATTTTTCACTCCTGTCACCTAATTTTTGTATAGTGCAGCTGGCGCTACTGAGAGCTATAGCTCAGAACATCTGGAGGACACCAGGTTAGGGAAGGATGCCCTATGCTCACAGGCAGTGGCTCTTCAGAGTCCCATTTAGAGAGCTTTCTCAGCCCCTGGGACCTTTTTCCTGGAAAGAATATGCATTGTCCTTTACCTAATTTAGTATTCTGCAGTAATTCACAAAAGTGAAAATGCTCATAAAATTGTGAATGACGCATTGATTATACAGCATCCCTGATCCCTGTACTTTAAGAGTCACTTTCCTATCAAACTGTTCAAAATCCTTCTCTTTGTGGGTACTTTTCAAGTGCTGTAGCAAAATATATATGAATGATGTGGCCTTGTAATTAGTAGTACCATGACTCTGTCTAGCCCAGTACTGCTTACTCTCCAAGACCACAATAATTTCCATCCCCACTACCCAAGATCATTTTAATTTACATAAAGAGAATGCAGCTAGATTATACGAAAGGCCCATCTAGATCACCATCCTATTTCCACAATGGTCAAACATACATGCCCAGTAAACCAACAGACAGTGCTGGAAAGGCAACCACCCTCCCCTGTTGTTGCTCCCAGGCAATGGCATCCTGACTCTGAATATGCACATAAGGCCAGTGCAAGGCACTTTACTGCATGAAGTGAAGGACAGAGTGCTGTCTCCTAGGGGTCAGCCCTGCTCAGAAAAGGAGCAAGAGGTGCAGGACTCTCCAGCAGATCTCCATACTGCCAGTAAAACAGAAGAGTCATGGGATTGGGACATCTCTGCCCCAGGACTGGAGTGCCTACACCAAATGCTTCAGTTCTTGGCCAGCACTTGCATCTCTCAGACGCACAGCTGCTTCCCAACTCCTGCAGTCATAGGAACAGAGGAGATGACAAGGCAGGTAGAAACTACAGAGCCACCACTGAAGTTCCTGGCTAGCTGCATATGGGGCAGCTTGGGAGGAGAGAAGGTAAGTACATGCAAACACCTGCTCAGATCAGGGCCTAACTGAGAGCAGGAATGGAGGGAGCCTCCAGTTCCTATACAAGGTCCAAAGTTAAGATGCTTCATTACTGAAGCAATGACTCTTATTCAAACTCCACCCTTCCTGACCTGTGGAAATGGACACACATACCCTTTCTCACAAGTGAACAGAAGCCAATCAGCCTGGCAGTTGAGAATTACTTCAATCAGGAGCAGCCAAGTGAGCAGTGCAGGCATGGCTGTGCTGCTGATCTTGCTTCCCAATGGCATGCATTGCTGTTTGTTACTTAAAGGGGGGTGGGCTATGGCGATGGGGGAATCAACATGGTACAGCTGTAGCCAAGATTGTGTTGGATTCATTCTGCCATTAACTCCACCATATCTGAGGGCAGTAGGCTACCTTAGTAATAATAGGAGAAGCTACAGGCCCAGTCCTGCAACACAGCTACTCCCTCCTCCAGAGCATCTGCCACCTGAAGTATCTCCTGAACTCTGCCCAATGGTAGGGCTGGCTCTGATGCCTAAAGATTCATGCCTGAGCACACATACTTTTAAAACATATAACTGTCCATAGAGGAAAGTGTATCATCTACTTTGGGCACTACACAACAGCAGCTGGTTGGCTACTGTTGAAAACGGAGTCCCAGCCTAGATGGAACTTTGCCTTGGTTCAGAAAGAGAATAAAAGACTACATTCTTAAACCACCCTGGTAAATATGAGCTTACAATATGATTGGGCAGGCTGCTCAGAAAATAAAATCCTTAAATTCTTAAAAGATAACTTCATTATAAGTGTATTTGTTTTTTTATTATTACATGCAGGAAACCCCAGATTTTACTGTTCCACAGTATACATTCTTTTTTACCTAATCAGAAGACAATCACTGTAGGCAAATATGCAAAGTCACTTAGCTGCAGTGATGGGTACAAGCTTAGACAGCTTTTTCACTTTTTAAAAAACAATCCTCAGACCCTAGAGCAAAGCACAACTGGTGTTACATCTGCAATGCAGAGAGGACTTGACTTATCTAAATCTATAATTTTGGTCTATAGCATGTAAACAGCATGTAAGAAAATGCAGGATTCAATCCTGTCTTGATTCAGTTCTATATTGAGAGGATGTTGAAACAATACGACAGACAAAAGTAATGGAGGGGGTCCACTGTGGGAGATGCAGTCACTCATGCATTTTTTTCGGTCTATTATGTAATCGTAAACATACACAAAGGTTGCCTCCAGTATTCTGTGGGAAGGATTGAAGTGCATACTAGAATTTTAGGTTTGTGCAACTCAACTGATTTAAACAACTCTATTGTCCTAGCCCGAACTGCCCCCCCCCCCGGACTTTTTGCCGTTCGATCTGAAATGTGTGGAATGATTGAATAATTAACAGGGAAATGTGTAAACACCACATAAGCAAATCAGGATGTTCATTGTTGTATAACTTTCCTGCAAAAAAATCAGAATGAATGATAAAAAAGACTGGATATAGTCTAACCTGCATGAACCCTGACTGTGCAAGCAAATCGGGATGAATAGACCAAAACGGACAAGTATAATTTCAGCTCATGGCAACTACAGTTTTTAGTCAACCTATGCAGAGTTTTACTGACGTTGCTGTGGGCTGGATCAGTTGAGTAAGTGGTTGATGCTACATGCTGAACTCAGCACAGATTGACTTCTGACTAGATTTACACTGCTACCACTAGTTAGTTTAGTCAAGATGATTTTCTTATATATATTGCAGATAGTACCTTTTCCCAAGTCTGCTCCAAGCCCTATGTTCTGCTGACTTTGCCTTCCAAACGAATGGCATGGATGATCTCACCTAATTCTGCAGTCAATGCAAGGATGCCACACTGCTACTTAGGCAGTCATATCTATGCAATGACATATCTTAAACAAATGTGAACCTTTTCACCGAGAACTGAAAAATTGCTGGTAGGGATTTTTTTTTATCCTTCTGGAAGTATTTACCAAAGCTGTGAGATGTTCTTTTGAATATATTTTGCCAAAGCTCTTGGCAAATTCTTGGTGAATCCAGAGTTCTTGTTCAGTGAAAACAACTGAAATGTTGAGGGTTATCAAGACTCCATGTAAGATTTAGTTATCTCCTCTAAGCAACTTTTTGACAATGCATAAATTCTGTAAGAGTCAATTAATATGCATTTCCCCGCAGGGTCCAATCTTCATCTGTACTAGCTTTTCCGTTATTCACCAGTGACCCTATTGCTGGAAGACCAATATGTCCTATAAAAATTAACAAGTAACATTCTGTATTTTAAGCATTAAAAATGCTGCTTCATTGACAATACTGAACAGATTGTACTTGCACTGGAAACCTCAGTCCAACTGCCTAAATAGCCCTATAAAACCTGGGCCCACAGAACTTGCATCCCACTTCCATTGACACATGCGCTCTTGCCACCACCCCTCGACCTGGAAACAGAATACCTGAGCTGGGTGCAGGTGAATGGGGATGGGGTAACAAACGGGCAAGCTACATGTAGCCCTAAAGTTATGGGCCAAATTTTGAGGGGGGAATTTGGAGCTTTGGGGAGGGGTTGTGAATAGATATATGTGAGGGAATGTGTAGAAGATACAGGTAGGATGGGGGTGGGCTTATGGGAAACCCATTAGGGGGCCCAAATATGGGGTAATGTATTTGCTTGTGACTCCCTCCCCTTGCCTTCTCTCCCTCTCTCTTTCCCCATTGCCCTTTTTAGAGTGTAAGGGGGCAGGGGAATGCTACTGCTCTTGACTGTGCAAGTCGGTAAGGGGCTGCCCAACCTGGCAGGGGTTGCAGTTCATATAATGAAGGCTGTTGCCTCATCAAATCATTGATAGTGGGATTAACCATTTTAGTTGACAGACTAAGCTTGTATAATTTGTATAATGAGGGAAATTGTCCTCAAGGGGTATGCGTGGTTGAAGGAGGAAGTATGTCTTTGGGTAGGGTTGGTCACAGATACAGTGGTACCTCGGTTCTCAAACATAATCCGTTCTGGAAGACTGTTCAACTTCCGAAATGTTCGGAAACTGAGGCGAAAAAGTGCTATCTGCAAGTTCAATTGGAAAAATTGAAAAACACGCAGCGGAAGCCTTTCGACTTCTGAGGCGCATTTGCAAACGGAAGCAATTACTTCCGGATTTTCGGAGTTCGAGAACCGAGATGCCACTGTACTGCTGTTTGCACTGGCAGAGGACTCATCTATTCATGCAAAATGGAGTGTCCGCTTCCCCCTATCCAGCCATGCAGCCCAAAAAGCTGCTCCTGAAAGTTGGGCGACCTTCCAAAACAGTGTGGGGCATGACATAGATGGAGGAGTTAATGAAGGAAGGAAAGATAGAAAATCCCACAGGGGAACTACAGAATGTATGTAGTTGGTCAAGGACTCAAAAGGTTTTAAAACCTCTGCCATAAAGGTTTTCCCTTCACTGCAGAATACTGTTCCCCTAGAGACTTGCCAAAGCTTGAGTCTCCCAGATGAGAAAGACTGCAGTATCCAGGAAAGGGACACGGCTGAGACCTAAACAGGAGAACTTCATCCCAAAACATATTATTGCAGGTCTCACTTGTTCATTTCTAATCTCAGGAGCGTGAAAAATGTTCTTTCAGATTCATTGCCTGTGATTCTGAAAAGGCTATACAGTAGTAATTCTCTCATTGCACACGAAAGATTGATCCTCCTCCTTTGCCTCTTCCAAGGAAGTTAGATTCATATGACATCAGTGACACTTTATACTACAAGGAGAGAAAAGTACTTAGAAAATGTTTAAGAACTCAACTTTGGGGAGGAGGGTATATAGAAAATATGGCGTATCATTATGGTGGCGTGTCATGGCGTAAAGATGTTAAAATCATGAAAGTGGAACAGAACTGTTATAATGTGCAATTGAGCTGTTTAGATGATGCCAAATGAATTTCAATACAACATTTTATACTCTGCCACACCATAATATATTTGAGGTAAAACACATTTTACAGAAACTGTATTTCAGATATGTTTTTCCAGAGTTCCTCAACATTTTATTGGTATTATTTTTCACTACTCTATGCCTTTCAAGGAGTGTTTTCTTGGCACCACAGGAGCAATGGTACAGCCCTTGGGGGAAGAGACAAAAATGACAGTTATTTTGAAAAGCTCTAAAAAAGGACTTTTCAAATAACTTGTCGGTATTTTGGACAATATTTTACATAGGGCTCTAGAGCCCCAAGAAAACATTTCACACTGTGCAAGGATGAGTGTTGCCAAACTCTATGAATTCTTTGATACATAAAAATAAGAAAGGAAGGGGATTAGGTTGTAATTAAAGAAGGGTAAAACCCAGTGAAGGAGCCCTGTGGAAGTATTCATATGCCTGGATTTTGGTGTCAGAAATCAGTATAATTTCTGGACTGCCAACCAGATTCAGCCTTCCCCTTACCAGGCTGCACCCATGCATCCATGGCTCTGGGAGGAGGGGCATGATTCCTCACCTGGAGTAGGCTCAGAACAGGTGATGGTCACATGTCTCATCAAGCCCAGATGTTGTAATCAGCATGTTCAACTTCCCCTGTTGGTTGGCCCACAGCTTGGATTTTCCAGGGAGCTCTTTGGGACTGACCTTCAGGTGCCCTGACCTGATTGGCTGCAGAGGAGGAAACCTGGCCTGACTGGACTCTGGATACGGACTGCACACTAACATCTGCCATAGGATCATGCACTCCAGCAGGACTTCCTGCCAGGTAGCCCATGGTTCAGGACACAAATATGTTTCAAAATCCTGATCCCACCCGTTTGAGAATTTATTGTAACTCAGCTTATATTACAAATTCCATGGAACAAAGTCCAATTGAGACAGTGTCTGAAGCTGTGCTATTGCTGCTGCGCCGGTGGCAGGTTTCATAAGTGTCTGATATGCCCTAACCATACAGGTGGAAGAAGCAGACATTACACAGAGCAGTGCGGGTAACAGGACTTGAGAGCATGTCTGCTTGGAATTCTCACCTCTGTTTTCATCTTGCTTGGTCTTTTATTGAGAGTGAAGTCCATGCATGCTAATCATACTCCAATAATATTTATAGTTAAGCCCAGCGCTGGTATATTTTACACCTTGTTCACATTATGCTCCAAGCTGCTGTAGTCAGTTCAGTCATAACTCATATAATTCACATCTACCTATGAACTGCCTTTGGCTGAGACAAAAGGCAATCCACCTGATTTCATAACCCCTGCATTTGATTTACAAGTTACATTTGAATAGCACAGCCATGAGAACTGCTGAGCAAGAACAAAAATGCTTAAGGGGAAGTATGCCATCTACGATTCCAGTTAAAATTCAGGTGTTGAATTTTACAACATAGCAATGTTGTAGGGCTGATTCACCAGTGTGGAAAGCCAGCATGAGGAAGGTCCATAGCATAGTGTTAGAGCACTTGCTTTACCCACAAAAGGTCTTGGGTTCAATCCTTAGCAATAGCAGACAGGGCTGGGGAAATTCCCATTTGAAGTTCTAGGCAACTGCTGTCAGCCAGTGTAGACAATATTGAGCTAGAGCAGGGTTTCTCAAACGTGGGTGTCCAGTTGTTTTTGGACTACAACTCCCATCATCCCTAGGTAGTAGGACCAGTGGTCAGGGATGATGAGAATTGTAGTTCAAAAGCAACTGGAGACCCACATTTGGGGGACTTGGAGCTAGACCATTCATCAGACTTGATATAAGACAGCTTCCTAAGCCTAGCCTGCCAGGACAAATATTTAGGATTGTGATATAGAAATACAAGGTGGCAGACAAATGTCTCATGATCTGTCATTAAGATCTCTTTGATCTTTTTAGTTTTTACAGCCATAGTCTATGCATGTCTAATCCAAAGTCAATTTATCTGAATCCAGTGAGACTTACTGCCAAGGATGTGCGACTAGGATTGAAGTTCTAGTTTCTTAGAGGCCCTTACAAGCATTCATAAGTGTACAAAACAGGAAATGCATGCAATAATCTGCCCTCTACAGTGATTGTAGTTTTCTCCCATGTGAGAAGAGCATTAATACAGTTCATTGGGCACAAAAGTGACCCATCTACCAGCAGCCATTGTTTATTTGGATCTTGGGCTAATGCTCTTCTGAGAGTATTGAAATAGAAGGGCACATCCAGAGCCCTCCCTCTGTTCTGGTTTTTTAATCTATGCTTTTGCAAGTTTGGGGTTATTACTACTTTTATTTAATGTAATCATGAACACTGGAGAATCCTCCTCATCCCTAATGCTGTTCCTCTGAAAGCCAAAAACATTTCCAAAGAAACAATTGCTCACAAAGCATTTACAGCAACATTTATAACCAAAATCCCTATACATGTATTGCATCATCAAGGCTATAATAAAGAGGCTCAGTCACAGAGGCTACGAAATTTAGAGGCAAGGCCAAATCTCCAGGTAGACATTGTCCTAAACTTACCCTACAGTGTAAGCAAACACACAAGCACAATGGCACGAAGGCAGAGAGAAAATTGATCCTATTGCTAACAGTCTCGTGGGTTTGTCAGCTTTTATACCTAAGGATTTTGTTTGTTTGTTTCACAATACCCTTAACACCCGTATGTCATTCCAAATAAATGGTGATTGCATGGTTCTGCTGTATTTTGTTGACCCAAGAGACAGCAATAGCTCTTTCAGAGCCCTTTAAGCCAGATTTTCAGCTCCATTTCATTGCTATAAGAAGCCTGTATGTAATTCAGTGACCCAAAACACATTAAGCAAACATGCCAAGTTCCAGCCTTGACAAATCAATGGACACATTTTAGTGGTACAGATGGATTATTTATGTCACTGAAGAGAAACTTCTGAAGGACTCTGAACGATGAACTGCAGGACACACTGCATGTTTCACTGGTGAAGCCTTGCCTTAAAGTGACCAAAAGAGGGCCTCACTTCCAACTGAAAATTGGTGGAGTGACCAGGACCTACTGTTGACTGGTAATTATATTTTGTGGTTGGGAAGCTGTACGTGAGGACTTTATACAATATGACAGCCTTGTGGACATAAGGATTGGCCTTGTGGGACAATGCATTATAGTTGTTATCAACAAAATAAAATTAATTTGGTACCCAGGCTTCATCATTTTGTAGTATGGATTTCTGTTCCTGATTATGTGGTTTGTATAATCCTCATAACCCATTACACTGACCTAAGCCAATGCTTACACTATTAGATCTCATAAGTTGCTTTCCAAGATCTCAAAATCAACACTACTGCTTCATCCTGTTCATCTCCAGTCATACTAAAATATACACGCAATCAGCTCAGTGAGGTCCAGACAAACATCATGAAATATACACAACCAGCCATATATTTGAGTCTTCATAGAAACCCAGGACTAATGTTTAAATAGGGTTAATTTGGACCACCATCTTGGTGCCCAGCATCCAAATATAGACAGACCACCTCCTCTACCTTGGGAACCTTCATGTTGAGTTTGGTAATGAAACCTCAAGAGGTAACTATACAGCCAAATTGGGTAACACCTTCAGAGCCATCCAAACTGGCAAAGCCCTGCCAAATGAGGTGACGATATCTTCAGGGGTGTCCAATGTGGCAGAGTTTGGAACTACTATGCCAGCAATTGGGCAAAGTCATACTAAAGCCACATTTCAGACAGCTATCTTTATTCAAAACAGTGTCTGGCATCCCAACAGCAACGAAAACTGCTGCTCTCACCTTGGAAACCCACGTCAAATTTGGTGACAAAATCTCAAGAGCCGTCCAATACAGTGGTGCCTTGCAAGACGAAAAGAATCCGTTCCGTGAGTCTCTTCGTCTTGCGGTTTTTTCGTCTTGCAAAGCAAGCCGATTAGCGCTATTAGCGGCTTAGCGGGCTTAGCGGATCAGCTGATAAACGGCTTAGTGGATCAGCTGATAAGCGGCTTAGCGGATCAGCTGTTAAGCGGCTTAGCGATCAGCAGCTTAGCGGCTTAGCGGATCAGCTGTTTAGCGGCTTAGCGGATCAGCTGATAAGCGGCTTAGCGGCTTGGGAAAAGGGGGGGGAGGAAAAAAACCCCGCAGGAACTCGCAAGACATTTTCGTCTTGCGAAGCAAGCCCATAGGAAATTCGTTTTGAGAAGCACCTCCAAAACGGAAAACCCTTTCGTCTAGCGGGTTTTCCGTCTTGCGAGGCATTCGTCTTGCGGGGCACCACTGTACACAGAGAACAAACAGACAAACCATTTTCCAAAATATATAGTAGCTAAGCCTCACAGCAACCAGAAACCATCAGTCTAGCACAGTAGTTCCCAAACTTCTTGGAATGGTTATGCTTGTTTTATTATTTTAATCTGTTTTTATAATTGCATATTAATTTGTTGTAACCTGCCCTGGGACCTTATGGTGAAGGGCGGGTAAGAAATTTTATAAACAGATAAAATATATTGAAAGCATTTTGGCACAAGGCTATGCAAGGCCGCCACAGAGGATGGGCATGATGCTTTACCTGGTACTGAAGTCCAGTCCTGCTATTTTATCAGACTGGAAGGAAAAGAAGGGAATGCCAAGGGATTCTCTGGGTTGGTTCACTGATTGGGGTGACTGGTGAGAGACATATAGAATGCACAGCCAGTTCTGCATCCAGACACAATTCTAGAGTAGCTGCTCCATTGTACTCATGGGATGACCTAATAGACAGCATCACAACAGAATTCTATTTCTAAGCAGTGAACTTTCTGTGATGCAGCTTTCTGTAGTGTGCCTTTGCTTCTATGGAATTGAAAAGTCACACCACACAGCCTTCCACAGCAACTCTGCCAACAGTGTATCGGTAAAGGGTCAGCAACAGCAACAACTTTATGGCCAATTTAAAACCCTGTTATTTTGCAAGTGAATATGTGATAAGGGTCGATGGCAAAAGTAATGCAAGTGAAATGGTTATCTAAGCAGAGGTGCTGTAGGTTAATGCTGTGGGAGTTTCTGCTATGAATAAAATAAAATAAAGAACATTTGAAACCTGGAAATGGACAATTTTGTTTCACAGTAGCTTAAACACAATTGAAGATAAATGACAAAGTTTCGAGAAAGCCAATTTAAAAAAACAAAATAAAATATAAACTTCTCTGCTGAAGTACACTTGGGCTGATAGCTTTAGAATATCTTTGCTATGGTGTTTTCCCTCTGAGGTACAAATATGTTCTATTTCTGCAAGGACTATAAATTTCCATACAAATTAGGGCTCTATAAGAATTGCATTGTAATGCTAATTAGATAACTAAGTCCTGTCAAATGGATGCAAAAAAAATCCAATAATCATTATGCTTGTTTTTCATTATTGCAGCATATTGTTAATTTCCTCCAGGGCTTATTATTGCTTAAATTAGAGAATAGCATTTACAGTAGGATGGCACTGAAAATGTACTTTTCTCGATGGAGAAGAAGATAGGAGCTAATGCTGCTGGCAGTACAATACTGATTCACACAGTCAGCTTGGCTATGATATGAGAGAATCAAGAATAATTGTACATAATTGATGGATTAGATCCAAAATATTTATATTCGTCTATCTCGTTTCCATCAACTCATTTCAGGAAAGCTGTGAAACTCTTGAACCTGTGGTCTTGAGGTAGATTTGGGTAGATGGGAGTAAATAAACTGAGGATTAATCAAGAGAAAGGTGCTGTGGATTATAAATTCAGTGAATAGCTAGCTGTATTTGGGTCTGCGTACTGTTTCAGGAAATGCAAATTAGGTAAATTCACACTAAAATGTGAACTGAACTGAATTTCTCCTCTAGCTCTACTCACAGATAAGTTTCAACAAAGATCCATGGCAATAAGAGTTTATAGTTGGCAGGTTCAAATTCAGGTTCAAATATTTATTTAGGCTTCCTATTAATCCCAGAAGAGAGGCTGAGTAATTCCCTCTTGGACAATCTCCCCATAGGTTTGTGTAGGTTGGCTATTTTCTTGCAGAGGGAGAGGTGGTGGGGTCTTTGAGTTATTATATATATATATCTTTTTCTAATAGCATGATGGTGCAATTGATACTTATTTTCTCATATTCAATGAGGCTTCCTCCCATGTAAGTGCTCAGAAGACTGCTGCTTGACAAGCACCAACTACCTGCTACCTGTGCCATCCTTTTATTTATTACTATTCTTTTCATTATTAATATGTTATTATAGATTATTAGATTATTGCTGCTGCTGTTGTTTTGTTGTGTATGGGGTGTTAGGGGAGGGGTAGTACCTCTGATGGGGGACACGTCATGCTTCTTCTGGGGGAGTTTGTCTACCTTTGGTCCCTTACTCTTCTGCCACCTGAGGCAGCTATTTCATCCAGCTCTGAGTGGAGCAACCGTAACACTGTGTCTCTAAAGAGGGTTCCCGGTTAAGTGAGGACCCAGGGTTTGTCTGAAAGGGATCTTGGAAGCATGTCTTGCCCTACCTTATTCCACAAATGCCCCTTCAGATGGCTCAAACAAGGAGCTGTGGCTGATTGTAGAAGATACCACACAGGAACCGGGTAGAAGTTCTTTGTAACGCCCCAATATGCTTATAGATTAAAAGGCTTCCTGGAGAGGAACTGCATCACTTCCTTTTTGTCACAGTGCTAATTGTTGGCACTAAATAATGATGTACATAGTCAAACAACATTACTGTAATTGACCACCATTGATGTTATTTCGTCATGCTTGCACTCTGATCATAGTTATTAATGTTGGCAGGTCATAAATGTCGCTTGCTCTGAAACAGAGTATCTTTTAACTCTGATTATCCATCACTTGTGAACGTATAAATTGTGTTGACTATGAAAATTGTGCTGCATATGGAGGCAACAAAGCAATGAAGGGTACACGTCTCCCGTTTCCATAGCAAAAGAAAGGGTTTATTTTTAAATCAGCTTTTTGTTGAGATGACATCTAGTCACACATATAATTAGAAACATCAGCTGGGAATTGGAGATGTCTAAGGGGAATTAAATTCCACTGACTATCTATAGAGCAGAGTACATTTGAAAAGGATGGATTGGTGAGGAAAAGATGCTCATAGGAAATAAATGTAGAGTCCTTGTATGTCCTGTAACAGAATCTAGACAGAGCTCTTATGCCGTATTTTAAAACATTTTCTTCCAAGAACATTAACCAGATTTTTTCATAGGAAAATGTTTTGTATAGACTGTTCTGTGGTCACAGACAGCAGCACTTTCAATTTGTTCTCTTGCCATCAATTGGTTCAGGGAAATCTTTAAGTCGTTAATAAAACTCTCAAGGGATTCTTTTTTGGGCAGCTGATAAACCACTTGGCTCATCATCACAGCCCAGGTTAAACAAATACACACCC
Source organism: Podarcis raffonei (assembly GCF_027172205.1). Classification (NCBI taxonomy): domain Eukaryota; kingdom Metazoa; phylum Chordata; class Lepidosauria; order Squamata; family Lacertidae; genus Podarcis; species Podarcis raffonei. The sequence continues at coordinate 29,936,031 of NC_070606.1, forward strand.
AAACTCAATTAAGTCGGTTAATAGCTGGTTGTGGGAAATTCTGGACTTCTTGAGCAGTGATACATATTTGTATCTCAATGGATCATTGAATATCTGGCTTTTCCATATACTAGACAATACTGACAATAATACTGATAATACTGATTTCTAGATCCCAGGACACCAAAACGCTGTCCATCTAAATATGAATGTACATATGATTAATAAACTAGATGGGACCCAGATGTGATTATTTTACCCTGACAACATATATAGGGCTGCTCTGAGGGGCATTTTGAAAACTGTGTATATATTGTTGCATAATTCCTTTCCTGAGTGGTGAGACATTGTAGAAGCAACATTCGCCAGGTTTTGGTTTCATTTGTAGAACAGAGGCCTTTTTGGTTATATTTGTTTTATTTACATATACAGAAGTAGAACATGGGTGGAGGCAGGCAATGTGTGCTTAAGTAATGCAGAATCTACTACGGCATATCAGAGCTGTCAGGGGCTACTACCCATGATGGCTGTGTTCTACCCATAGCTGTCAACTTACAGATTTGAAAATAAGGGACCAGCAGCCTTGAAAATAAGGGACCAGCAGCCAAAATAAGGGATTTTAGTAAACCATCTGAAGTATGAAGTTAAAAGGGACCAGATAATTCTGGAGAGCAGCGCCGGTTTTTAGCCGTTCGTTTCCAGAGGTTGCTGCTCAAGACACCAGCCGCAGTACGGCCTAGCGGGAGCGGGAGTGGCAGCGACGGGCAAAGGGGAGGCCCCAGGCAGAGACGCTCAGTTTGGTGGCAGCAAGGAGGATGGCAGCGGAAGGGCCCGAGGCTCCCGCCAGTCCCGGCAGGGAGGGGCTCCCGGGGCTGAGGCTGGTGAGAGGAGGCCAGAGTGGGGCGGGCCGGGCAGCCAAGCAACACAGTTGGAGCCTCCCTCGTCCCTGGCCGGCAGGGAGGGAGGGAGAGGAGCTGCTTCCTTTGAAACCCGGGAAATTTAAGGGGCATCCATCAATAAGGGACAGCAATGGGACATGGCGCTGGAATAAGGGACTGTTCCTCCAAATAAGGGATGATTGACAGCTATGGTTCTACCTCCACTGTCAGAGGCAGTATTCAGAGCAATGTTTCACTTTGGACCTGCTTGTGGGCTTCCCATAGACATCTGATTGGCCACTGTGAGTACAGGATGCTGAACGATGGACTTGGCCCTGAACCAGCAGGGCTATTTTATGGTCTTACATTTGACAAAGGGTGGTCAGGGAGATATCTGCCTCACCCGCCCCTAGCACATTCAGCCAAATTCCTGCTACTCCCTCTCTCTTTCCCTATTTGACATATACCACTGCTTTTTGCTCACTCACACCTGGCCCCTCTCCTTACCTGGGCTATTGGGGGAGTGTGTCACTTTCAAAGTTGTGATGGTTTTTCCATTCAAGCACACTCAATAAAGCTCCAGCTATCTCCCAACCATTAGATCCCATGAAGGATACATCAGCCAAATGTCCTGGGCTATCAAAAACCACTCCGGCCAACAAAGAAATAGCCTGCTGCAGTTAGAATATTTTAATTATCACATGTAGGTGAGCAGTTTAAAAATAAGAAATGAGCACGTCTGAACATGTGATAATAAGGGATCAAAATCAAGTCTGGATGTGATGAAGTGGAAAAGGTATTAACTTATGCGTACAGGAGGGAATGCATGACAATTGAAGTTGGGCCAAATTGCAATTAGGGTATCAGAGCTCTCTTCTGACATTAGTATATTTCTACATAATATAGCAAAGTGGGGGAATGAACCCAAGACATGAATAGGAATAGATAGCAGGTACTGAGAGCACTGCATTTAAATCCCTACAGGTAATAACTGTGGTTTCATAAGAACATAATTAGAGCCCTGCTAGAGCTTGAGCTACTTTCAGAAGCATAAACCCTCCCCAGTTCTCACTGACACTAACTTATCACCATCCTGACCTCTTCTCTAGGTATCTCCCGCATTTCGTTCTCTGGGATAACCAGCTGGCATATTTCATATGTTAACAAAACATTATGCACTGCAACTATTTAGGAGGTTTATTATAACGATTTCCAGATATACAGCACCTCCTACGCCCATTATTAATTCATTGCTTGCTAGCAGTATGAATGCTACCACACAGGAAGTGGTGAATGGCAAAACAAGCATAAATATAAGCATGTTTAGTTATGACACTCTTTTTCTGCCCCTCCACCATGAATAAATGTGAATGCTTGGATTACCATAGTTTTAGCTGCATATCTTTTGACAGTTGGTAAGGTGCAGAATAGCCCACACTTTAATATTAATCATTAAGGTTGCTTACAGCAAAAGTATTCTACAGAGCTAATTATTTTTTCTAGATGTTCTCTTTTCCTTAAAGGAAGAATCGGCTGAACTGGCTCATTCTCTCTCTCTCTCTCTCTCTCTCTCTCTCTCTCTCTCTCTCTCTCTCTCACACACACACACACACACACACACTCTTAACCTTTGCCTTGAGTAATGGCTATATTAGTCCATTTCCAAGTGAATTTCAGAAGAACACACAGTAGCTGTAAATAATGGCACAAATTGTGTCATCGGCACTCTCTTTATTCACTGATTTGGCTCCTCTGTCTGATCTAGCAAGCCCAGAGCTAAGCAACTTGGTGGCAAGCCACAGACCAATTTACTGCTGCAAATCCTTTAATTCACTGCCTTACGTTATGCCTTAGGCAATATAGCTATAGCAAGGGACACTGTTGAGTTGCCAGAAAGGATAACTGTCCATTTACCCTGTGAAAGACACACTGCAGCCATCCTTGAACCAGTATTTATGAGGTTCTTATCTGGTCTTTTTCACGTTAAAGTAGTCAGAAAACATCTGCCACAGGAGGATGAGTATATGCAATGGAACACACAGCATCACATGTCACGGTGATGTGTTTTAGATTTTTCTTACACAGGCTCTCTCAGGACATCTTTAAACTACAAATATAAACCAATTTAAGTGTCATGCCTCACTATGAAAAGGACTCTAGAAAACAGTTCTGTGACTGGGGATATGTGTGCTTCCGTGGTTTTCTTTACCATTTTTGTACCTGTGCAGGGAAATAACATCTATATCTGTTGGTCTTACGGCCTACACAGCCTGAAGGCATACACTACTACAGACTCGCCACAGTCCAACACAAAACCCTTGTCTGAAGCATTTGTCCTGCCTGTATTGACTGGCCTCAAGGTTGAGTTGGAAAGCATGGGGAAGTTTAGAGGAATTTGAATTCTGCTGTCTTTGGGGAAGAGAATTGTTTTTGATAGAACAGGGCAGGCTATCAAACTAAATAAACAAGAGACCCTAGTAGATAAGCCAAACCAGCCCCATCTAGCATAGCAAAGGCCAGGAATGATGCAAATTGTAATTCAACAATACCTGGAGGTCCACATGTTCCTCAGGTCTGCCTTCATTTATTTATTAGGCACTTTTTTCATAAAGGTGAACTCAAAATGACTTACCCAAAACAGTAGCACACTTATAAATATAATTGTCAATTTTAAGGGAATATAAAAAGAAAAATTCCTGGCATGCTACTCACAGTGATTCTGATAATTCTACCCTTACTGTCCTAATGCTAAATTGAATGATGAAATTGTAGGTGGTTATGCCTAATTAATTCTTATTTTTGTCAGCGTACAATATTATTTCACCTTTGATTGGCGTAAGAAGAGCAGCATATCCCATCAAACAGATGCAGCAAATGTTAAATTGAATGTTTATTAATCTGAGGGTTTTTTTAAAAAAAATGAATTGATTTCTCCTAGCTAGGTTTAACGGTGTTAATCTTTCTGGTCCCCCGCCCCCATTAAGCAGCTTGTCTCATTAAATTATCAATCACAGCATGGTATGAGTAAAGACTAAATGCAAGCTTTCTAGTGAGCCCAAGATAAGGAAAGAGACAGACACCTCTAGCTTCCAGACCAGAAACAGCCTGATCAAAAATTAATTGAAACATATTACACAGCCATAACATTGTGGAATCATGCCTCTGTGAAAGATATACAGAATGAAGAAGATACTATCCAAAATACTAAGCTTATGCAAGGTCAACATGAGCTTTGGCATAATACGTTGAAGAGAACTGGATGGATGCTGCAAAGGCATGCACACTTACTTTTGAGTAAGTCTCTTTAGACTGTATAGAACTTACTTCTGAATAAGCTTGCATCAGCCAAGGAGACACAACACATAATTAATAGGGATTAGGCTCTGTTTACCTGACAGTGAACAGGTGAAATGACCCAAGTAAAGATTATTGAATACAGCTCAGTATGTATTACTTCTTTACTTAGCCCTATGCCCGGGGTAGTCAACATGATGCTCTCCAAATGTTGGTTGGACTACAATGCCCATCATTTCTGATCATTGGCTATGCTGGATGAGGTTGATTGAAGCTGGAATCTAATAGCTTCTGAAGGCTACCATCCCTGCCTTGCTACTATCCCATGGATGGCTCTTGGACAAAGATATCATGCCCTTTATAGAAATCAGCTTGTATAATTTGTTTATTGTATATAAGGAGACGAATGAAATGGATTTGTTCAAAGGAATATAGAAAAAAAGGAGAATTAAATGGTTCAAATCCAGCTAATGTTAGTTATGAAGAAGGCTGTAAAACTAAGCAAACTTACTAAGGAGTACCTGTCCCACTAAATGCAGGGTAAGACTGGGGCGTGAGTAAACTTGGGAAGGCTACCTTTGAATATAAAGGATGGTATTCAATGAAGTTTTACTCAGAGTAGACCAATTTAAATGAAGGAAGATGATTGTTAGGTCCATTAATTTAAACAGTTCTACTCTGAATAAAACGTAGTTGAATGCCACCCAATGTGACTTAAGTTAGTTTTCACTAACTAGCTAAATGGCAGTTTGAACCAAGGCCTCCCAGGTCCTATTCCAAAACTCTTAACCACTATGCCATGCTGGTTATCCACACTGCACTGCCTCTATTTGTTAGTGACTCTTCCATGAGATACATTTAAACATGCCTTTTACATTTGGATTAGAGCTGTCAAATGAATATTCTTTCAGAAAACATGCATACGCAGCACTGTCTCCATTCTAGTTTTCTCTGAAGAGTTTTTTTAGAAGAACATGCTCCCAAATTACAAGAGCCATCCCGCTCCTTTGTTTGTTGCAATAAATTCAACCATAGTCTCCATTCAGAATGTATGAATACTAATATTTTGCACTAATAAAAACTCTTTGGCAACTATCATAATGGGAATTACATTTAAAAATAAATATACTGCAGTTATTTTTCAGCTGAATACCTGCCATGAACAGGGCAACCATCTATTTTTCTTTTATTTCTATTTCCTTTATTTTTATATGAATTGATACTTAGCAAAAGAATTTAAACAAAGCCATTCTCAAAGAATGGTGCACATCATTCACAAATCAGTGAGGCTATCAGTAAACCTACTCTACATCGCTACATTAACATTCAGCATTCACTATGCAGGAGAATAAAAAGCCTTTAAAAGCCTTTTTGCCATTCACTTCATTTTTTTTAAAAATGCTATTAAAAATTCATTGCAGGGCCATGTCCGGAGGTTTTTTTAATTGACTACGAAGACATGTATAGTTAGTTGTACATGCCCAGGAAAACTTTGGATTCTTGTTTTCCTAACAACCTTCCACTATCCTGCAAACCAAAAATGTTTTCAACAGCAGATTAGTAAAAATTTTATTTACCTTGCCCATCTGACTGTGATATGTGTGGGAAATTGCAGTCAAATATATGCATGAGTGCCAGTTAGTGCATGAAGGGGTTAAGGCAACGAGGTTGTCATCCTAGACTCAGCTAGGTCATGCCCCCTCTTCTCCACTTCCAGTTCCCCCTCTCTCTGCGCCATGTAACTGACCAAGGAAGACATGCCTAAGCAAACTCCAAGCTTAGAGCACATGTCTGAAGCTATCTTTCTGTATTTTCTACCCTAGTATTCTGCCTGTGTTCTCCTTGCTGCTATATGAATGAATCCGTAAGTAAGGCATTTTTAACTGACTTCACTGTGTGTGGTCTGCTCATTGCAAGAGGGGTAGAAAGAGAGGAGCACTGTTTATAAGCAGACTAAATGGGATAAAAGGGTCTACTAACACTATACTGCTGCTTGATTTTTTGAGTTTTCACTATGCTACTGGGGGCTCTCTCTTTCAGGACAGTTAGTTTTGAATCCAGGCACCTAGCCTATCCTTTTGTTATTTACACCACACATATGGATCACAGGGATTCATATTTTTCCTCCCACAGTATGATGTGAATAAATTTTGCTATTCAAAGGTGTGTGGGGGGGGTGTCAGATTGCTGCTGAGCATACCTAAATCCATCAGCACACCCAAAGTAGTTATGTGGATCAGCTATTGATTTCCACTAAAGAAACACACACACACACACAGAGAGAGAGAGAGAGAGAGAGAGAGAGAGAGAGAGAGAGAGAGAGAGAGAAGGAAAACAACCTCATTCCCACATATTCATAGCCAACAAACCCTACAAGACCATAGATGGAACTCAAAGCAGTGCCAATGAGATTGTTTCATCAAGCAGAACTGCCGCACTCACAGAGCTATTTCCTTTCTCCTCCCCCACATGCTGTTCTGGGAGTTCTGATCTGCCTAGAGCCAAATTTGGGGTGGGGCAGAAGACAGGGAGAAAGATCCATGGCACTAGTGGGACCTGTTGCTTCGGCTCCTGCTAGCACAACTATTTCCAGAATAGTGAAGACCACCACAGGATCTACAACAGTTTGTATTGTCCCTACCTCCTTCCCTCCACAGGATGACGGCATCCGGTGTCCTTTGGGAAGGATCCCAGAGAGTTTTAAACAAGTTTCTTGGTAATGATCCCTAAGTATGGGTCATTAAATTAACGAAGGAGGTGGCTCTGTGCCAGACGACAAGTGGGTGGGCCCTGTCCCTCAACTGTTTGTCAGTTAGAAGGACAAAAGCAAGAGTTGAGGTGTGCAAGCTAGGAGGAGGCTGGACAGCTGGGAGACAGAGCCATGCCTGATTTCTGCTGGGATCCAAGGCTGTATGGGAGATGCAAGACCCTCTTCGGGTGTTAATGCTGTGAGCACCTCCATCATAGGCTCAGGTTATACAGTATGTATGTGTAAATAAGCCATGTATCTTAAAGACACTATAGTCTCCACTGTCCCTCATTCTGAGGAAATCAAACCCTGGGTAAGTGCCTGGAATCTCACGCCACTCAGAGATTGGGGTGGCATGCAACAACATGTTAAATATTGCTTTTATTGTTTTATTAAAATACAGTGGTGCCTCGCAAGACGAACGCCTCGCAAAACGAAAAACTCGCAAGACGAAAGAGTTTTCCGTTTTGGAGGTGCTTCGCAAAACGAATTTCCCTATGGGCTTGCTTCGCAAGAAGAGGTCCTGGACCTCTTCTGAAGGCCGGTGGGGGGCAAAAGTCTTTGCTCCCCCCGCCTGCCTTCCCGGGACAGCGGAGACTTCTCCGCTGTCCCGGGTGATCTGAAAATGCTGGCGGGCGGCAGCAAACGCTGCGCTGCCGCCCGCCAGCATTTTAAAAGCCTCCGCTGTCCTGAGGGCTTTTAAAATGCTGGCAGTCGGGAGGAAAGCCCTCCTGTCCCCGGAGCTTCCGGGGTGGGAGGTGGGGAGAAGGGCTTTTCTTCCCACCGCCAGGCTTCAGAACAGCCTTCTGAAGGCTGGCGGTGGGAAGAAAAGCCCTTGTCCCCCCCCCCAGCCTTCAGAAGAGGTCGGGGGACAGACTGTCCCCGGACCTGGTCTGAAGGCGGTTTCCATAGGAACGCATTGATTGATTTTCAATGCATTCCTATGGGAAACCGTGCTTCGCAAGACGAAAAACTCGCAAGAAGAAAAAACTTGCGGAACGAATTAATTTCGTCTTGCGAGGCACCACTGTATGTAATTTAATGTAGCTTGTAAGCCACCTTGGAATAGTTTATACCTGGGAGGTGGGATAATAAACAATTGTCACGAGTAAATAAATATGACCACACCCCTCACTTGCAATCTGAAGCAGGGCAGACTAGAATCCTACCACCTCTTTCTGCACAAAGGGAGCTAAACTCATAGCTCACACCAAACAAATATTCAAGCAGCTCACATAACTGGAGCACCACTGACTTGAGGTATTGATGCAAGCAAAGGGTGACTTGGCTGGGTTGAGCCAGCACCTGCACATGTCTCCCTTTCCTGAGATCTTGAGCAATATACCAGGATTTGCCCCACTGTTGCTACTGCTGCTGCTGCTAGCAAGTCAAAAGGCACATGCCATATAAATGAAGAAAAAACACCAAAGGAGAACACCTCTATGTCTCTATTACTCTTCAGTTGGAGCCTCCATGCACTGGGCCTCCACACTAGCTCTGTGCCCACCTGTCAGCGGCCTGTCAATCAAATTCTAAATAGAAGTCATTACACCACACAGTTACAGTCAGTACCTGAGTAAAAGGCTGACAGGAACAGCTTGCTCATGGCTGAGCAACTCCTCCCAAACCTGATGGAGCACCGTGGGGAATGAAAATACCATTTTAAAAGAAGTATGAACAAGTATGTGAGCTAAAGGAATATTTTTCCACACTTCCCAGCCTGAAATGACGAATGGCTCTTCCAGCTGTTGCCTTGATGGTGAAAAGGTGTTAGGAAATATTATTTGTATTCTTCAACAAAACTATGGGATGATCGAATGAAATAAGACATTCAAAACCAACAAGAATGATTCCAGGGGAGGTTTTTTTTTTTTTAAAATAAATTTTACTCTAACACAAGGCCAACTATCTATAATTAAGGTATTTAAAATCTCTGAAAAAAATTGCCTTGAGGAGGAGCTATGCAAAGGAAATTCTTTTTGACTTTTAACTAAGCTTAGAAATTTGGTCCAGCTTGTACATTTGCCTCTTGATGTGGCGCCTTCTGAATAGCACATCCTGTACTGGACTCCAGAAAAAAAAATAGGAAAGTCCCTTTCTACACTGCCCAAAATACACAACTGTGACTGCAAATGCACCTCCCATTTGCTTATTCATTTCCCCCATGACTTGCATTTCTGGACAAGAAAGAACTGCCTTCGCTGCTACACATGGCCTTGACATCAAGGAGCCCTGGAAACGGCTCCCCTCCCCACAGTCTTCAGATGCAATAAAGTGCACTGCCATTGCTGCAACTTTCCAATCCTTTCACACTTTCCTGCTCTCTTCACATTGCTGACACACCCTGAAGCCACCATCTTCTTGTGACGACATATTGTGTTTGTGTCAACATACTGTTTTATGGTGTATGCACATCAGGGATATTGGGGTGGGGGGGATGCAAATTAACAAACGTGACTCAAGGACACACAAGCTGCAGTCCCACAATTTTCCTGGGTGAACCATAATCATGAAGTTTGGGGGGGGGGGTTACCATTTACAGATTCCTCAAGTATCCTGGGTAGAACTGGAGTGGTTGTCACTGACCAGAGCAAATGGATGTGGTGGACGTTTGTGTAGTCAGGAAAACAAAGGGCAGGTCGTGCACAGGGCACTGGGTAAAATACATGCATTGTACACAAACCTACCATTTTAACTATTAATTAATAATGTGTAGTTTAACAGAACAGGTTGAACCAAGATCAAGGAGCAAGATGGAAAATATAAAATAATCTGCAGATTAGACTGATACCACTTTTTTCAGAATGATTTGTCCCTAGGCAGTGCCCCAGGAGTTTTGTTTAAAGCACCCTTCTCAACTTAAACATTTTGAAAAAATAAACATTTTGTATTGCATGTAGAGAAACATTTGTCCCTGCGATAAGGATTTTCATCAGCCTCGACTCCTGAAAAATTATCGGGATATACAGCAGTATTGGTGAATAGCCCTTTTCTGTATGAACCCTGCTTTAAATTAAGAAAATCTTCCTGAATTAAGTGGGAATTTTGTCTTGAATAGGCCTTTCCTTGTACTACAGGAGTATTCTGAAGATAACCAGCTACTTAATTTTGGTGTGAACTTCTAAGGTGCTATAAAACATAATCTCAAGATTACTGTAATGTTACTTCATTACTTGAGATAAGTGGCCTAGAAAATGGGTAGCACACCGGTACGAGAAATACATAGTCAGATCAAAGTTCCCTGGTTGCTTTCAATTAAAGGTGACCTATAAAGGAAAGAAACATTCACTACTTTAAAGGTCTTTTAGAATATACATGGTTTATAACTTACAAAACAAAAATCTACTATTCTCTCATACTTTTGACATCTGTAATAGACAGCCTAATGAAAAAGACTAGAGTCCTAACCCCAGCTGTTACCCAGCAGGGTTGAACAGAGCAGTGGGGCCTCTGCTGCCTCCTCAGCCCTGCCACACAAGGCATCCTACACTCTATACAAATTTGCATAAAAGTGGACACAAATTTGCATAAAAGTGGCATATGGCTATTTATATTAGATTTCATTTCATTTATGAATCACTTGCTATGAAGCATCTTGAAGTGATCCACAAGCACAAATAAAAGCCCATAAAACACAATCGCCTCTTTAAGCAGCTTAAAGAGCACATACGGTATACAAAAACAATGTATGCGTTTAGATGCAAACTTTGAAGCAATTACTACAAACAGAAATATAATGGATTTCACCAGAGAGGGGAAGGCACCAGGTGGCTTGTGTGCCTGCTCCGTCTGCTGATGAAAGGAAGTAGCTCAGAGGTAGAGGATCTGCTGTGCCTGCAGAAAGTCCCAGTTCAGTTCTCAGCATTTCCAGGTTGGGCAAGGAATGTCCCTTGTCTGAAACCTTGGGGAATCGCTGCCAGTCAGCTAGATGGACCAATGGTCAGTGTAAGGCAGCTTCCTATATTGCTCCAGGTATCAAAATACACTGACCCAGTGAATTTATCTAGGAACACCTGGTGCAAAAGATGGTGGACGCTAATGGTATGGATCTGATCAGGGTGTGCCAAAAGAAGAATCTCTAGAACAGTTTAATATAGTCGGGTTGTGGGTTTTTTTCCTTTTGGGGGAGATGAGACATTTGCCTCCCAACTCTTGCATAGTCAACCTCTCTTCCAGTATTCACAGGGCATTATTCAAAATGAATGTCAATATTTGTAGCATTTCTTCTCCGGTAAGGATGATACAGCAACAATAACTTGTTTTATATTGGTAACTGCTAGTGAATTGTGCTCCTGCTTACTCTAGTTTCACTTGGAGCTTTTTCAAACAGCAGGACAGAAAGTGTTCCTTATAAGTGCTATCTCTCTCCACAGTCTTTTTGCAGGAAGCAATTAGATTTTTCTTTTTTTCCCTTTTTTGTTTCCAATTGTACAATATTTGCTCAATTCTTGTTTCAGTAGGGATTTAAAATGTCAAATACCACAGTAGGGCCATGATAAAAATGTATGTCATACTGTGACTTCTGACACGGTTCTCTAACCTATGCAGTTTTCCCATTCATTTTAACAGTTTTTCTTTGTGTTTTTACACCAGTAGAAATTTTCCTTGTAGAGGTTACAAGGGTATTTGCTTGCATGTTTTAAAGTTTAAAAATACAATATTGAATAGAACATTGGAAGGGGAAAGAGCCTTTCTATGAAATGTCACTGCAACTATGGTAATTTAAAAATATCACACCATTACTCCCTGAAGTAAGTGAACTTCTCTGTTGGTGAGGGAAAGAAGACATGCTGCAACCACGATCCTATATGGTCAGGCTAGGACAAATATCGCCTCCCCCTCCTCTTCCTGGGCCATTCATTGACTACAAAAAGGAAGTACGGTATATTCTATTACTGTTGAGATGGGGGTGTCACTTTACCTGCAATTACAAATTTTCTATGGCAGTAATCTTTCTCACATCCAAACAATGCTTCTTCCAAATAATCCTGGGCACTGATTTCTTTAAGGCTGCTCTGGGAAGGCTACACTACAGTTCTCAAGCTGCTTTGGGAAAGCCATGTAGTTTAAATTTGTGTTAAATTTGCTTTAGAAGTACAGTGGTGCCTCTGGTTAAGAACTTAATTCGTTCCGGAGGTCCGTTCTCAAGCTGAAACTGTTCTTTACCTGAGGTACCACTTTTGCTAATGGGGCCTCCTGCTGCCGCCACGCCACCAGCACATGATTTCTGTTCTCATCCTGAGGTAAAGTTCTTAACCCGAGGTACTACTTCCGGGTTAGCGGAGTCTGTAACCTGAAGCGTTTGTAACCCGAAGCGTTTGTAAACCGAGGTACCACTGTATGGTGTTGTTGTGACCCTTCTGTCTTTTAACTATGTCAGTGGAGGCTTCTCCCTCTCCCTCTCCCTCTTCCTTTCCCTCTCCCTCTCCCTCTCCCTCCAAAAGGCATTGCAACCATTTCAGGCAGCAGCTTAGATGTTCTCAGCAGTCTGTGTGGCTGGGCCAGGATGCTCCTGGAAACAACACTATGCCATAATTCAGCCTTTTCCCAAAGGGATTCACATGGGGGGGGGGAGATGGCTGCCCCAGCTAGCCACCTTGAACTGAAAGCAGCAAAATCACCTCCCGATGAGACAGCAAAGTATTTATTTTATTTTTTTGGTGAAAGAAAAATGTGTTGGGCCTTCTGCCAGTATCAGAAATGCATTTCTCCAAGAGGAAACATTTCTGTAAGGAAATATGTTCCATGTGTCCCAAAGCTATCAAAGAACAAGGTCACATTATGCCCACTGAATCCATGAAACATATTTGATGTGTTTGCTCTCCTAGGGTCCCAACTAGTTGTAATTTCATGTGCTTTGTTGTAACAGCTGTGTTTGTCCCTGGAAAGTGCTGCAAGGCAGACACAATGATCACATCCACATCTGTGCCTGCTGTCCCGACAACCATCTTTTCCTGCCTGCTATGTGCTGCATCTGATACTCAACATCAGACGTGTGTCAGCTTCCTCATGCAAACGTGGCTCAATGCAACCTTTGCTATCTCTGCCTGGGAAGCATAGTACTTGGACCTCAAAGATACTGTACAGTTGTTAGCCTTCTGTTTTAATCGAAGTATGTTCCACCAGCAGCTGAAACGGATCAGTTTTATTTTCATTGGCATGAAGAAAGTGGGGCTAGTTACTTGGCATCTTTGATGCAGGACAAACTCTCCATCTCAAACCTTTGCTTCTTTTCTTTCTGGCTGCTTTAAAGCTACCTTTGATACAGCTATCCCACATATGTCTAGCCTGTCTTCTAGGTTTGTAAAATACTTTGGAGAAAAAACTGTTAAAGTTCAAAAGGTTCCTGCTAGCAAGGCACCATCCAGATAGCACCATGTTAACTACAAATACGCATTTGTCTCTCTCATGCTCCCCTACCCTTACTGGGACTCATAGCAAAAAAAACAAAAACAAAGCAAAACACACACAAAAAAGACTTGGTGTATAAGTGTGCCAAGTTTCATACAAGTCCAAAGTGCTTAATTCTAGTTCTACTCAAAATAGAGATTGCTGCACCAGCCTTGCAGCCAGACCTCTCCACATCTGTTTCCTAAGCAAATACAGTGGTACCTCTGGTTACGAACTTAATTCGTTCTGGAGGTCCGTTCTTAACCTGAGGTACTACTTTAGCTAATGGGGCCTCCTGCTGCCACCGCGCTGCTGGCACACAATTTCTGTTCTCATCCTGAGGTAAAGTTCTTAACCCGAGGTACTACTTCCGGGTTAGCGGAGTCTGTAACCCGAAGTGTTTGTAACCTGAGGTACCACTGTATGCTTATTTCAGAGGAGTTGGCAGAGGGCCCTCTAAGAAAGGAGAGGCATTGCTCTCTTTCTCTTAACTCAGACTTCACCAACCTAGTGACCTCCAGATATTGGTAGACCACATCTCCCACCATCTCTGACTACTGGCCATGCTGGTTGGAGCTTATGGAAGTTACTATGTGGTGTCTTATATTTTCTCTCTACAGTTTCACATAGAAGCACAAACTACATTAAGGCTGCAACAGCCTTGAGAGACTGATGGATCTGTCCATTTTTTCCTGTTATGAGAAAGAGAATTCCGCAATCATATCAATACTCTTCTATGTGCAGTTTTAACCAATCAGTGAGGGGAAGGATAAAAAGACACACAATGAAGACTCAATGAACTGTGCATGTGCCAATTCTAAAATCAATTTCAGAAACTTTCAGAGATTAACTAGAACACTGGTAGAGTCAATATGTACAACTTTAACAAAACAGTGTGGGGAAACTACTCAGATCTACACTTACTAGTTGGCTTGTATACTATCAGCAACCTCTCATCGTGTTCCACCTTCCCCAGGCCTGTTAGAGAGCAAAGTGTCTGGTGATGGATTGTACAGAGCACAGGTAGCCAATGCTACCTCTAGGTGTTGTTAAGACCACAACTCCCATCATGTCTGGGCATTTGCCATGCTCGTTGGGGTTGAGGGAAGTTGCAGTCCAACAATATATGGAGGGCACCTGGTATGGAGTGCTTTCGCTTTTATAATCGAGTTGTTCTTCCCCCAAAGCTTTCCTCACTCTTACTTCTTCCTGGATCCTGATGGAGTTATCTACTTCCAGTTAACTCACTCACTGCTCCCCCTTCACTTTGAAACTTTGCAGGTTTGGTTCAGATATGCTTCCTTTAATTGCATACATTTCATTTCCGGAAGCGGAAGTTTCAGTTGTGTGGCTGGTATTTGCCCTTAAGGTTCAATTGTAATCCTTCTAACCTCCTTTGGGGTAGGTTTGTGGGTATGGCAGAAGGAGGTAGGATCTGCCCATGTGATGCCCACCTGGTGGAAACTCTAGCTCACATGGCCCTTAATTGTAAAATATATGATGATCTCCGCCAACAATTCTTAGACCACCTATGTATCCCAACATGGAAACCAGAGACAGAGGTTATACGCTTCTTATTACAGGGGAGAGACCAGGAGCTCACCAAGACAGTAGCCAAGTTCCTCTATTTGATTTTCTGCCGCCGAGGTACGCTACAGGACCCTGCCCTTGCTGGAGTCCCACAGAGGTGAAATAGATTACTCACCTCTTCTTCCCTTTGGCAAATGACTGTACTGTTGAAATGGCAATGAGATCGCATTGGCCTATTTATTCTGAATGTTTGTAAGTGATGCCAATAAAGGTGTGATGATGATGATATTTGCCCTTAAGGAGGAATTTAGCTTTTTACTAATTGTGGGGCATGTTTTGCCCAAATTCTTATTTTGCTGCATGTCTGCACAGTATGCAATTTAATTTAAAGCCTGAACCAAGTCTGAGTAACTTTAGAAAATTCCTTACCTTCAGATCCACACACTACCTGGCAAATTTATCATTATGTATGTGATTCACTCTTACAGCATTCCCTCGAGTGTTATAAAGAGACAATAAAGTGGGAATCTATGGTCTTGCTACAGTGCTCATATAATAGAAGGGGAGTTCAGGCTGGGTGCTCAATTCTTGTATTGAGTGTAGGAATAAATCGAATGTAGGAATAAAGCAATATAATATCTAGCAATCTGGCTCACTGCTCTAGTATAAGGTACAATACACTCACACTGTATACTGTGATCTTCTTAAAACTCATAGTTCTCCACATATTAAAAAGTATAGAAGCTATGCTGTTCCAACAGAGAAAAAGTCCAAAATCCACGGTGAGGCAATACATTTATTAGAACCAACCAAAAACTCATAAAATACTGAGCAAGGTTTTGGGTTCTTCATAGCTCTTCATCAGCTGCATGTTAAACAAAGCAGCAGGGAAGGGAGAAAAAAAAGTTGGCAGATGTTAAAGCCATGGAATTTGCAGCTGGCATTCCTAGGTGCAACCTGAAAACTAGTAGAGCCTCACTCCTCCAACACTCCATTTTAAGAATGAATTTAGTCAGACTCTAGCTTCCCACCAATCCTTTTTCTAGAGAACTTTAAAGCAAAAAGATCTTCACACTATCACTTGCACATAAAAATATAAGAGCGGCCCTGCTGAATCAACCCAAAAGCTCATCTAGTCTAGCATTCTGTTCTCAAATGACCAACCAGATCCCCATGGGAAAGCTACAAACAGAACCTGCTTATTTCCAGCAACTGAAACAGTGAGGCATTTCTGAAAAGCAATTCGTAGTGGGGCAGGCCATGTTAAAGGAGGAAACAAAAAATCATGTTAAGGGCAAGCCTGATTTAGAAAATACTGCCCTCACTCATATTCTGATAGGCCATTGTAATATACTACCATCTTCACACTCACTACACAATCCCTGTGGCTGGAGCAGAACACCATTACCACAAAGAAAACCATCTAATTATGTGTGTGTGTGTGTGTGTGTGTGTGTGTGTGTGTGTGGGCGCACGCGCACACACACACAATGCTAAAGCATCAGCTGTTGGGGTGGATAAAGGCAGCTAACAAACTGAGTGCAGGGAAAGTTCGAGAACATTTTTATATCCTTGGAAGCTCTACTTTTATCCACAACATTGAAACAAGTAGATATTTGGTGCAGCTCCAAAATACTGTCAAGGCGAGGAATTAAATCAACAGAGACAGTTTGTGCCATTGTTAAGTGGTCAGTGAATTGCTTCAAATGAACATTCAGCCCAGTCCTATGAGATCAGGGAGAAGCAATATTTCAAAGAGCTGATTATCTCTTGAGATTAGGAAAAGAAATGTTGGCCAGAAGTAAACACACAATCCCATCTATTTGATCTCATGACAGTGATCAGTTTATATCTATTTTAATTTTGCAGAGTAGCCACAAATCCCAACAAGAGCATTGGAGCAAACATAATGCAGACAGTTCAAGGAGAACCAGAAAAAAGCATTCATTATGTAGCCTGGTTTCACTTGCAAAACTATGTGCTGGTGCATGTTACAACAATACACAATAGACAAAACAATGTGCCATTTTAGCTGAAACAATTTTTTAAGCACTGGGAATCAAGGAGTGCTGTTCTTAGATAGCTCCCTTGGCTGTGTCAGTTGGATACATAGATATCAAATAAGCAAGAAGAGGAGTTCATTTCGTATCTAGTGCCTCTCTCAGCTGCAGATGTTCTGGCTTGCTCCTCTGCCTTCTCACTTCCTGCACCGAGTCCTCCTGTCTTCCAGTCTCCACTGTTCTCAATCACACCATTTCCCCAAAGTCCAGCTTTATTCTCCACTGCCATGAAAAGGCAGAAGAAGTAGGAAGCAGGAGCACAGGCACCCACAACACCAGGGTCCAGCCCAGCAATGTCTACCTTTGGCTGGGCAAGCACTGTAGTCATGAGAGAGCCGCTATCAGCATAGTTCCCAACAACAGTATAAAAAGCATTAAATAGTAGTTGTTGTGCTGTCCTCTAAATCAAGGAAATGGAGCATTAACATGCTATAGTATCTCAGAATATCTCAGAATGCCTGGGCTTTTTTTAGGGGGAAGACTCCCAGCTGAGTTACATGTGCATGTGCATATATGTATGTAAAAAGATTGTGAGTCCTTACATCCTATGCTCAAGGTTGTATATATGTGTAAATAAAACCATAGATATTAAAGACACCATAGTCTCCACTGACCTTCCTTCCAAGGAAACCAAGGGTAAGCACTTGAAATCCCTGGAGTCTCTCACTGCTTGGAGATTGGAGTGGCAAGCAATGTTTAGATGCCCATATATTAAGAGAAAAAATATTTTTGAACATGTTTTTAAATTACAATGTTTGTGTGGACTTCAGATAAAAATAAATAGCATATTAATGCAGATACAGGCCTTAATTGACCAAGTAAACACATGCAAAAGAGGAGTAGAAACAGATTGATTCATTCATTACACATGACTTGCTTACAAGCATTTTCATTTGCAGTGTCCACACTGGAGAACAAATACTCCCAGAAATCCACTGCCATCAATATGTAGACTGTTTGTTGAGCTGTGGAACAATTTGTTTGTTGAGCTGTGGAAGAGTATGTGAGTTTTCAGACTTGCCTGAACTAAGCTTCCCTTCGCTTGAAGACTCTACGGCTTTCTTTTAAGGTCTATAAGGCATTTGTAAGTAAGTTGTGCAAGATAGCCAATGAACAAAATGAAACGTTGTGGACTGACCATGACAACAAAAAAGCAGCCCATGAAACCTTCAATTATCACTACTGAGGACAGAAAAATAAAAGTCTTTCCTGTGCCCAAAGATGCAACCTTCGTAACCTTAACCTCTGACTCCAGTGGCGTAATTATAATCAGAGAATGAAAACCATCTCTTGTTCTGAATACAAAGCCACAAAAATAGAGATGGCAGCAAACTGAATAGTCTCAAAAAGGCTTGCAAAGAAGAAGGGCAGGGATCAACACAGTAGCAGAGCAACATTTCAGGACCAGAGAGGGCTGGAGACAAAAGCATTGCCCTTTTGTTCGCACTCAAAGGAGGAAGGGGGGGGGATCAAAAGAACACCAGCTTAAGCAACCAAAGCAATGTATGGGGTCAGGCCTAGCACAAGGAGGCAACCTCGCAGTCTGTGGAACTTACAAGTGAAGGGAAAGAGCTAAAGTAGTCTTATCCAGTTATTAGCATGGCTGAACTCATGCCCCAATTCCAAAACCGCAATGCACAAGCATTGTTGCGAATAGTTGGTGAAACACACCCCTCGTTTTCATTTTATTTTTTAAAACAAGATTCGAGCTTTGTTAAGCAAAGTCCGTAGCTGTATAAGCAATGACCAGTGAAATATTAGGACGAGTTATAGGTCTTCTCCTCATAGTAAGCTGCTTTATACCAGGGCAAACTAAATATCCATCTAGTGCAGTATTAACTCCCCTTCGCTGGCAGCAGCTCTCCAGGGTCTTTCTATGCTGGATATTCCAGGAATTGAAACAAAGGTCACATCCGCACTATGGCTCTCCCTAAAGAACCCTGGGAACAGCAATTTATTAAGGCTGGTAGGAACTACAGCTCTGTGAGGGGTAAACTACAGGTACCAGGATTCTTGGGGGGAAGCCACATGCTTTAAGTGAATGGTGTAGATCTGGAGCTTTCTATGTAAGAAATGCATGCTCTACTGCTGACAGCTATGATTCCCTCCCTATAAACAGCAATAGAAAAATCATACGTGACAAGCAAGCATGCGAGAATGTACTGAATTTGTACAATTACAATTTGTGTTAAGTTGTGGGCGAACATATTAGACGACACAGCGATTCTTCAAACGGCTCTTGTTTATTCAGAGGCCAGAATAGAACTTGAAGAGCTCAGTCAGCCTGCTTATATAGAGCTCCAGAACAACGTAACTGTAGCAACTTTCTAAAACTATCCATTCACTGAATGTCACTTTCGATCCTTCATTTGCATACAAACTATCCAATCACTGAATGTCACTTTCAATCCTTCATTTGCATAACTATCTACAGTATCCCCCTGTTGGCCCAGGGTGAGAACTTCAGCACATAACAATTTGTATAATGTATGAACATTTCAGAATTCCACTTTCATTTGTGAAGGAAGAAGGGAGAGGTTTAGCACAAATGAAACAAAGTCCTGGTGACGTGATCATATTTTATCAGCCTAGCCCTCAGGAACTTGGCAAGAACAAGATCTACTAAAACAAACAATGCTATCGCTATTAGAATACCTTGAAAACTGAGTGAAGTTATGATGGAAGAGCTGGTCAGTGGTTCACCAGTCCAGAATTCCACTGATATATCCTAAAACAGACTATTATAACTCTCAATAGAAACCTGGAAGTTAAAACTCTATGCTGATTGAAACTAAAATTTATGCAGAAGATTTCATTGCTCTTTACCACGAAGCAATTACTGTATTTACTTGAATTTAATGCTCACCTTTTTTGGCCAAATTACGTTGCAAAAATTAAGGTGCGCATTAGATTCAATGACACATTCACAAATACTTTTTTTGGTTTCAAGTTTCTGAAAATTGAAGTGCACATTTGACTCGAGTAAATATGGTATCTTTTCTGGCTGGGAAATCATTGAAGCACACACAGAAGTCAAGTGCTCACAGGAGCTGCCACATTTATTTCAATGGAAGAGGATGGTTCTATGTTTTCCCACCTTTATGTGCACAGAAACATTTCAAACATTTAAATTAATAAGGATTAAATTCAAAATGTTGCATTCTGATGATTAGGGGGCGGAGAAGCTTTGTGTGCTCTGATTCATGACTGCTGCTGAATTTACAGTTTGATATTGTTCAAACAACTGCCTGTGTGAGTTATTGTGATTTCTAGTCATTTTTGCTCTGTGTAGCTTTTTCATTTCCATGCAGAGCCCCTGGCAGCATTATCTTACCCAGACGGTGACCCCCTGTCATTTTTACAGGTATTCAAAGAGTATCATGTTTGAGGCTCCAGTACTCAGCTGGCATCAAATAATATGCAGCATAGACAGCTGCCTAGATACCATTCAGCCACCCCATATAAACAGTGCTATGAACCAGAACTCCGCTTTCC
Organism: Podarcis raffonei; assembly: GCF_027172205.1. Taxonomy (NCBI): domain Eukaryota; kingdom Metazoa; phylum Chordata; class Lepidosauria; order Squamata; family Lacertidae; genus Podarcis; species Podarcis raffonei. The sequence continues at coordinate 29,956,406 of NC_070606.1, forward strand.
CAACCTTTTAGTCCTCAGTTGCCGCTTTAAAAAGGCCAGCCAGATTGCCATAGAATTACAGGTTCAAGCAATACAATGCCAAATCCAAATGCTCCTTATGTATATATTTACCAATAAAATGGTAAATACATATGTAACTAATTTACAAACAGGCTTCACTTTATCACTGATTCCCTACTAATAGTGTAATTTTCAAATCACTTATAGCTAGATCTGGTCTGCAGTCTGATTGATGTTTTGAAATGAACCCGTGAAGCAAATGAATCTGACCATGTATGACTATTTGACTGGTTTTTATACTAGGTGCAAGCCACAAATGGCAAATATATAAGAGGACTTGTCCTCTATCTTGAATAATATAAGCTATTAACAGAACGTGATATAGAAAATGTGGCAAGTATAGAGGAGAAAACTCAAGTAGGGAAACCATGAAGGCACTTTCACAGAATGAACACAAAATGGTACATTTCTGAACCAGTCATCGGGTTTAGGTCTAATTCAGCAAATCTCCTAGCAGAGCAATAATAGAGTCTGTAGTAGGGCAAAGTACCTGCCTTTGATCTCCCCCCAGTGCTTCCTAACATTTTACACATTTGAGAGGTTGCTTAAACTTTGAACTATACCACTGACAATCTAAGCTAATAATTACTTTTGGCAGACTGGTTGTTTTTAGCAGGTTTTTTAATTAAAAAAAATACCCCACAGTCATTTCATGGTTGAAATAGTTGCCATGCTGTTCCCATTGAGAGATTCTCCTTTTCCTTTCTTGTTGAAAGGAACCCCATGAATTTGTGTCCTTGTTCATTTACATCTCCCAGTTATATTTTGATCAAGAATTTTGTTGCTCGCATCAGTACTCAGATCCTTGTGTAATCAGAAGCCCAGTGTGTTTGGCAGGGAGTCAATGTGTCCCAGCAGTTGGCTGTAAAGCATGTTACTTCCCTCACCTTGGCTGCTGCAGACAGTGCTTATGCCTAAATAGCATTTAGAGATACAGAAGTGCCTTATAGGCAGGTATTAGTTCTGTTTCTTACAACTAATTGGATGGTATCTAATTAGGAATATGAATGCACCTCCTTTCAAAACGCATGGAATTCTTTATTTCGACTCATTTTGTGAGGCACTGTTCTGAACCAGATCTCTGGTTCAAGGGTAAGGGGAAGTGTGCCCTCTGTTATTAAAGCAAACCTCAGAAACACTTCAGGTGTCAAGCTCTCGCAACAAAGTCAATGAAACAGAAATGTCCAGATGGTGTATTGGACTATTTAACTTCTTCTGACTTTTCCTTGAGTTGCCAATGTTAAGCATATTCTAATGCAGATTAGGTAACAGCTGGCACCAGTATCTGGGAAACATGGGCACCTGCCTAGGACTAATTTGCTGTGATTCCTACTTTCCCATTCATTCTCCTTTGCACCAGCTAGCCCATCCGCAAGGAACCTGCAGCCCTCCATACGTTATTTGACCCCAACTTCCATTAGCCCCAGCCAGAAAGGACAATGGTCAGTGATGATGGGACTTGCAGTCCAACAACATTCAAAGATCCACGTGTTTCCCATCCCCGCTGTAAGCCCTTGAGTAGGGTGAATTAAAAATGGCAGAAATGAACAAGCTGCATAACAGCTGTCTTTTGGGTATGGGGGAAGAATGAAGAGTTTCTACAGAGGGGTGTTTTTAAAAATAAATACTAGCAGCATTACAAACCCCAGGAACTGTCCCTGGACAAGACCATTTACAGCCTGATAAAGCATTTTGTTCAAAATGGAAAGGCAAGGCATAAGTACTATTAATAAATAATGAAATGTATTATATGTTATGCATTATAATTATATTAATCTGTTGGTTGGTTGTTATTGTTTTACAAAAGAAGCCTCAGAGTGACTCACACAATAAGGAAGGGAATCCTGACACAATTCAAACAACTATAACTATAGGAAACTAACTGCAAATATTACTAGAAAAAACCTGCCATAATGTTAAGCCTATTTTCATGTGGCACAGAAAAACTAGATTTCGATAATCAAAGGACTAAACACCTCTGCTGCAATGTCCTGTTCCATAATAGTCTAGCAATAGTTTTCAGCTAGCCTGTCTAGGAGAGAATGAGGGAGCAAGAGAGCGAGCGAGAAAAGTGCAACTGTTCCTGTGCTATCAAGCACTAAGCTGTTATTTCAGGACTCTGATGGATGTCGAAAGCAGAGCTGCAACCAATTTTGCCTAAAGCAAAATTTGAGTAGAATTTGGAGGTTTGGTCTCTGATGGAATGTCCAAGGAATCTCAAGGGGAGCAAAAGAATAAAAATAAGAGTTTCAATAAAACTAGAGGATTTCTTGAGCGGAGAAAACTCTGCTCAGTGTTTACTAAAGTGTTCACTTCTTCCTACATCCTCTGCAAAAAGTCACCTCCATTCCCCCTGTCACATTCGCAACAGATCTTTTTCTGACCTCATCACACTGTACAAGCACAGCAAGAAGACAGGGACATATTTTAATGGTTATTTTACTGGGTATTACCAAGGTGAGTGCTTTAAATGGCAAGTGCATTTCATATATAATTTTAACATCCATACTAGCTGTAGCACCATTTACAACACTGTGAATGAGCTAATTTGGTATTTTCAGTTCATTTGCTAATTTAGATGTAAGCGCAATCCTGAACACCCCCATGTCTCACAGTCTCCATGCAGTAATCTGCTACCCGTATTTTAGAAGTATTTCCTACATAAAAGTCTCCATATTTTCATTATACCAAAGCACATGAAAATGCATGTTTGGGAAATAAAATTGATCTTCCTCTTCAGAAATAAGGAAGTAAACATCCCTTGAAACTTTTATCCTTTTATCCTGAGTATATTTATACTTTGTTCTTAGAAAAAATGAACATATTGATAATGTAGCAAAAGTGTTTGCTCTGCATAATTTGCACGTAATGTGTGTGAAGAATGTGAAAGAAGCTTGCCATTTAACACAATCTTATTCATTTTGGCAGGATGAGGAATCTATATTTCTTTAGGAATTTCATAAGCACAAAAGATGGGACATGCATTCTCTCAAACCCAAGAGCACGCAATCATTCACAGGCGGGTTCAGCAAAATGTCAGGAGAGCACACCTGTTTTCCAGGAAGGAATCTATGAGCCATGGAAGCAAGCAGAATAGCTGCTAAATCCCAACATCCAAGACTTGGTGGTGAAACAGAATAGAACAGAAATCTAGAATTACAAATTAGTTCATTGGTTTTGCCATCTTAAAATATACCATGATTTAGAAAGATTATTCTATGACCTGGAGGGCATTTGTAACATAAGGAGAGCATTCACAGCTATTCACTTTCAAGCCATGTCTGTCATGGAGTTGGAGGCTGAGAAACCAAAGTTGCTTCTGCTCTCATCAAATACCCTGCGTTCATGCAGTTCTAGTACAGAAATTAAATGTCTCTTTAATTTTAACCCCAGCCAAAGTTAGTGCCTTGCGTTGTCAATAGGGTTACTTTATGTTGTTACATCACCAGTCAGTACAGAACAAGACTCTTAATCTCAGGGTCATGGTTTTGAGCCCCACATTGGGCAAAAGATTCCTGCATTGCAGGGGGTTGAACTAGAGGATCCTCCTGGTTCCTTCCAATTCTATGATTCTATGATTCAAAATTAGCCTTCAATCAAGTAGCAATAATAGCTTTTTCAAATAGCTGCTAAATTTCAAAACAATTTCTGTATAGCTAATATGATACACTGCCAAAAAACTCTTCTTCATATGGTACACAAACATTCTATGAAATAACTCTTGCTTATTTTATTTTGCTAATGTATTTTATTATGTTTTATTTGTTCTATTATTTGACTTGGACAAAGAATACACATAAAGCATACATATTTGTGCCTACAAAGAGGACATCTGTGAGCAGTACAGATTCTTCCTAAGTAGGAGAAACCACACACTGCACACCTTCTCTCTCCAGTGGCTGGTTCTGAATGTTACAGCGCAGTTTCTCGAAACAAAATGCAAACTATTTTTTGAAAGAATTTGTCTTTCACACTTGCTTAGTCACTTGGCTTTAGCTCTCGTTCATATGAATGCTGCACAACAATGTGGCTGACTAATTTGTTTTAATTGGCAATGCATGAAAGAATGAAGACACTTACCCGAATCATCATAACCGAACATCTAATGTCATGAATTGTGTCATAGACCTTCTTGGAGATGTCAACAAACTGATTGTCATCAAACAGATGAATTGTATTCCTGCTTATCTTTTCCAATGCAGTGTTGACTTGACCGATAAACTCTGGAATCACTGTTAAATCAAATTAAAAAGAGAATTTTTAAGGCAATTGTAGAACGTCTTCTTAGCCATTATCTTTCAGTTTTGAGAAATCCCATGTATTTGTTTGTTTTTTAAAGAAAGCTTTTGGGGACAATAGTGGAAAGGAAAAAGAAAATGGAAGGCAGACACCTAGGTTAATAATAATGCAACGCATTACAATTCCATTTGCCCACCAGTAAAGGCTTTTAAAGGGGTGGGGATTAAGTGTTGATTCACATGATTGCTCCGTGCATCATACCCAGTGGAAATCTCCCAAAACTTGCTGTACTTCGGCTCCCAGCTCATGTTTTTATTAGTCCAGGGCACAGTAGAGAAAGGAAATGTTTAGACAGAAGGGAGAGAAAATGAATAAATGGTCGGTAACAATACAATAATCAGTTCCTGCATTTCCCATCTTGTTTATTTTCTTTCACTTACTCCCCCCCCCCCAAGTTGGGTCCACATGGAGAATTGTTTTGTTTGTGTCATATTTCCAAGGACTGGCTTTGTCTGGCAACCTCTCTTTGTCCTGCTCTGGAGGAAGGACACAAGAGCTCAGAATACTTTGCCAGGTTTGATGCCTGAGCTCAGTTTCAGGGACATTGCTCTATCAATTTAGTCTGAGGCACACGAGCACTAAGCGATCGTATAATAAGAACCAGGAACCAAAGTACACATCTATTATGAAGGAAAGGGTCAGAAATACAACTACATGTACATTTGATTATCTGATTATGCATATAAACTCTCTCTAACCAAGCTCTAACCTGCATTTTGCAACCTGCTTTTGTAGATACCTTATGAATGTACAAACTGCATGCATGCAAGGACCAGATAGACAATCAGATGAACATATGAAGATTACAAAAAGGACAGTGTGCACAATCCTGGCATTATCCTTCACATGTTCGCTTGGTCACCTGAAAAGGGCTAATGTGCACTGCCTTTCCTACTGTGTACCTCTTAAAAGCATGAAGGAGGCAAAATTCATCCCTCATCCTACTAAGTAATTTCCATGCTGACTAAAATAAAAGGGTGTGCACCATAACAAAATTAACTGCATTTTCCTCCAATGATTGATTTTGTATTCAAATAATTTACGATGGCTAAGCAATGCTATAAGTGCAATAGTCCACATTGCTAAGACGTTGGCACTGCTACCACTAGCTAAAGTTATAATGACCTTTTTATCCCATAGGGCTTCCCCATAGAAAGTCTCAGAATGGAGTCGTATCTTAAGACTTATTAAAAATAAAATGTAAAGAAACTTTCTGTGTAAAAGCTCAGCCGTGAGCTCTTTCTCTGAGTTTCAGTTCCATGAGTTTTAAGTACCCATGAGTTAGGAGGTGCTCTGCCAAAAGCATGGAAGGTTTTTAGCATGAATCGTGGGGCAATCTTTGATTTGTAAAAGGTCACATGAGCATCCATATCCAAAGCTGGTCCTAACAGAATAGCATTTGACCTTCTGGAGACCTCAATGGAAAGCACTTTAATGTTCTCTGTATGTCTTAAGAGAGATCTTACTAAAAGATTAGACAGGCTATTTAAGCTAGCGTAAGTTTAACTGTGCTTGCTATTATAATTATAACCGTCACTGTGGCTCTTCATTTTATTGTATCTTTTCCTGACGAGCTGGTGTATAGGCACTACAGCCCAGTAAAAAAAATTAACTTAAATGTATATATTGATTGAATGATACCACAGATCAGTTACCACCTATCCACTACAAAAACAATCCTGACATTATTAAGATACAAGGAGAAAAAGTACTGTTACTTTCCGTCAAAACTCAGTAAAGGAAATTGTCACTGCAAAGAAGCCTTTTTTCAACTCCTAAATGATATGCAAGTTCTTATGGTGGTTTTGAACAATTCACAAGCAGAAACAACTATTTGGTTAAGAAATCTGGTGTGTCAACATAAAAAAGTCAGCAGTCCTATCCACATCAACTAAATTGCATCATCTCTGCAGGATGTCTGAGAAAACATGTTTGGCTTTGGGCTGCAGGAATATGAACTGGGTATCAGTTCCTCCTCCCTTCTTTTCCTGCTTTGTCCCTTTATATCCAAGCCTCATTTACAAAAAAATTCTGGTGAAAGAGTGGGACTTCAGAGGTGCTTGTGCAACATGCGAACATTCCAACATCCCTAAAGCATCATCTCTTTTTTAAAGAGATTCAAGGAACATAAGGAACCTTGATACTAGGAACCTAAGGCCCAAGAGGCATACCATTCAAAAAATATTAAATACTGTATGCTACCAAGTATACGAAAGAGGAAAAAGATAAATGGATATAGTTCAATATTCCAGATATTAAACAGAATCTTTAACCCAGAATATATAAACTACTTAACTTGACAAGACATTTGCACCCTCAGATCTCAGATCACACCAGTTGGTCCTAATACATTTTAACGCTTGGCACATAAACTGATCATATATTAAGCATGCCAAGGAGCCCAAGGCAAATTTCCATTTCAAATACAGGTGAACTGAGTTTCTTATCTTAAGCTTTCACGTTCCGATTTTCAATACTATCTATAATTGAAGGAGTCACATGTTGAGTTTTGATTGTTGGCTTTGATTTGTTACATATTTTGAAAACCTATGCTTTCTGCATGCAGGCCAGGCAGATCAGACCCTAGTGCTTCTGTTGCCAGCCACATTGTTTGCAATGGGGAATTCAGATTGATTTAACTGTTCTGATTATGAAAATGGATTCCTATCAGAAGTACTCTAAGTCTGCTAACAGTGATAGACAAAGGGTAAACATTTTGTGCATGCACAAATTTTAGGAGCCAGCAAATTTTTCAATTGAGATGAAAGCACAAGTAACAGGACTGCTTGGGAATTGCTCTTCTTAGTATATTCTATTTTTTGCCACAGCCTACCCCACTGCCATTCTTTTAGGCAATGATTAGTTAAGAAGTTCCAGGACTCAAGCAACATAGAAATAACTTTAAAAGTCCTCCAAGGAAGTTTTTAATATTTAATGCTGTACTGTTTTTAACACTTGATTGGGAGCCGCCCAGAGTGGCTGGGGAAACTCAGCCAGATGGGCAGGGTATAAATAATAAATTATTATTATTATTGTTATTATTATTATAAACTGTATACCAGTTTACACTAGTGCATAGTCTACAATAAATTGAAGTGTTGGTAAATTCTTATTACTGCACAAACAACACTTTTGGAAATTAGACTTAAATGTGTCTCCAATTTCTAGTTGAGAAAAAAGTGTAACTCCAAATGTCAAAATCTTGGAAAGCACTGATGTATCTGCTATAGTATATAAATAATTCTAATAGACTAGATAAGATAACCTTCTAATGCTAAGAGAACGGAATTGGCCAAGGGGTGTGTGGGTGGGTGTACACACACACATACATAAATGTATTGGCCAAAATGTTTTAAGTGCCATTGGGTCATCATTCATAATATGCACAAATAATTCCAGGGCAAGTTATTAACAGTACAGCAAAATCCATAATGAGTAGTTGAGAAATGATCTGTTCAAATATAGATGAAAATGAAACAACAAAGGAGAGAAAAAGAATGATTGTATTAATGCAGTAGAAAACTATTTTGGCTCTTTAAAGAAGCTTGAACTGTATGACACAGGCAATCTCTGGATATCACAGAAATCTAAGCCTCTTTGCAATTAGTTTTTCCAATGCAGTACAGAAAAGGGAAAGATTAAGTTGTTTCTAAATTTTGTTACATGGTGGCATAGACATTCTGTAATGTTTCTGTAATTAAATGTCATTGGTTTCACATTTTGTACAATATCACGAGAGACAGTTCATAAGGACATCCATAAGTGGGGGGCTAACCAGATCTGCCACAACATGCTTTTTATATCTGCTCTACATCTTAGGCCTTGATTGTTCATATTTAATCATAAATTATATAATAGAAAGCTTGAAGGCTAAAGTCAGAAAGGCTGATTAAAATATGATTCCAGGCACAGTGGGAAGGAGGGTGCAGAACCTGCAATAACGTATTTCCGTTTTGGTAATTTTTTAAAAAATATTATTTTATTAATTTTCCAAAAACAACAAAAAATAAAAGCAACAATGCATATTCAAACATAGAAAAAAGTAGAGTTGACTTCCCCCTATTCCCTTCCCTGGTTCCATTGTTTATCATCATACCACATGTCCATTTTAAATTATAAAATCATTAAAATTACTTATTGTCCAGTCACAATGTCTTTACAAGCCTTTTTAATCCTTACGGTAATTTTTACGTAACAGGAAAATATCTGGTTAAATGCCACCTCAGCCACAAATTCATCCAGTGGCTTTAGCCAAGCCTCTGTTGTCTCAGCTGCACCACTCTCTACCTGCAAAATGGGGATAGCAACACTGACCTGTTTTATGAGGAGCTTTTGAACATTTATAATGTGCTACATATATGCTAAATATCCTGTGGGATTTGCAGGCCAATTCTAAACATGTTTGCTCTGCAGTCCCACCCTGCAATCATGTGTTTCTCGCATCTTGGCAAGTATGCCTAGGACTTTAGCCTTAATTTAAGCATCTTGTTAGAAAGTGTCAGCATCCTTCGGGGTTCGTGAAGCCGGCAGGCTAGCCCCCAGCTGGATCATGCCCTTCCAGCAGTGACGATCCCCCGATCTCTGGTGTGATGTAAATCAGCAACTCAGACTTCAAAGCCTGAGTACACTATATCAGCAGAGCATACTGTGCAAACAGAAGTGGCGTGAGGCTTGTGGAAGCATACTAACAAGCTACAGATTTATTAAGCATAAATCAGGACAAGGAAAACATGTCATCTCTCTTTCGTCTCATCAGAGAGTGTCAAAAGCAAAGGCTATACACAACAGAAATTCCCAGCAAACTGTGCTGGAACATAAGCAGACATGTGACATGCAACAGTTCCATGTCTGCAACTAAAGGTGGAATGGAAATTCCCAACAGAAAGCACCCCCACCCTAAGGAGTTGATTTACACAACTTCTGACACATTACCTGCAGCGGTGGATGGCACGGTGGGGCTGCAGCATTCACCTGATCTCTCTTGATTGTTATAGCAAACAAGGATGGAGAGGAGGAGAAAGAACACAGTGGTGATAGGGTCATTTTGGTGTAAAGACACTGGTAGGAGTGCTGCATTGGTTCCACTTTGCACCTTGCTGGAGATCAGGTGAGTGTCACGGTCACACCATGCAATCTGATGCAGTTTCTCTGGCCTTCATCCCACCTTACGTTCAGAGTAAGCAATGGACAGCAAGTAGACACCTCTCAGAGAGTTGTTATTTATTCCCTACTACAGAACTTCCAGGGCGGAATAAATTGCTTTGCCCAATTCCTCAGACTCAAAAAACACTCTCTCAATGCAATCCCTATCGCCTCCATGTCACAGGAGCTAACAGCTGCAGAATCGGGCAATAAACCTATAAACGCTTACTGGATTTTTGTAAAGTAAAAGTTCAGGTTATACAACATAAACAATAAAAAATGGCTTTAGAATCTATCAAGAACATCTCCTGAGGCTTAAAACTGAGATTGATTCAGCAAAAATTAATGTTTCAAGTATTATCTAATAAAGATAGATGCTGAAGGTGTAATGCTGGAAATGGCTCATTGAGACATGTGATTTAGAAGGGAATTCAAGGAGGTAAAGGTTCTCAGGAGCTACTAGCATTGATGGCTATGTTCTGCCTCCATAGTTGGGGGCAGTATTCTTCCAAATACCAGTTAACAGAAGTCACAGGAGAAGAAAGTGCTCTTACATTTGGGTCTGCTTGCGGGATTCCCATAGGCATCTAGATGGCTAGACTAGATGGGCCACCGACCTGATCCAGCAGCTGTTCTTATGTTCCAATGATATGGGTATGTCCAATGATACAAACAACAACTTCAGACCAAAATGAATGTCTCAATTTTGTACTGCTGAAACCCTTGATATTTGTAGACTATCGTGTACCTTTGAATTGCTACTTTCTGTTTAAGTGGAAGACAGGGAATTGTGGCCATCCTGCCCACGTAACGCTTTTGCCCACCCTAAAAAGAGAATGACAGGCTGAGGCCACACCCACCTGCATACGCTCTCCTCAGCGAGGAAGAGATGGTGCCCAAGTGTTCATGTTGCTGATGCTGCCTGTCTGAAAGAGAGTGGGCCATTTTAACCTCATGCTGACACTGTCTTCTTGAAGAGGAGAGACATGCCATTGTGACCTCAGGCTGATGCTGTCTGCCTGAAGACAACATTGGCCTCTGACTACACACTCCTGTACATTTGCAAAACAAATTTGTACCCAGGAGCACATAGGAATCAATTATTTTTTTACTCCCATCCTCTCATGTGCATGCTTTTCTTCCCAGGGGTTACCAAAGCTTTCTAGGACATGGGTGAATGCTGGCAAACCTGTGTGATGTTTGCCCGCTGTGCTATGCTCTCATACTACCTGCCAGTCATCTCTCAAATCAATGAGAGCCACTGAAGAGTGAGCAGTCAACCTGTGGGGATGAGAAAACATCAGAAAACCAGCTCAAGAAGGTCTGTTGTCATTCCTACAGGGAAGAGAGATCTGAAACTAAATGGACAATGGAAACTAATTTTTTTTAAAAAAAGACTAAACTGGAACTTTAATACCTCCTACAGATCCTAGTCCACATGATGTGTATTCCATATTGAATTTATATATAATGTGGCAGTTCATAATTGAGAAGAATACTTTTGCATAGCTTTGGATTACTTCATTTTAAAAAGGTATAATGGGAATTGTTTTTCAAAGGAAAAAATTGCATTAAGGTAAATGGAACTGAGAAGCTATGTTAAGAACATTTTTGCCTTTCATTATCTCAGCAGAATTAATCTGGAGGTCAGTAATAAAGGTAGGAAAATATTTAACCAGAATGGAGAAATGTTACAAATAACGATATTTCAGTATAAAGGCTATGAGCTAGATTTAGTCTGCACGTCTAGAACGAAGAGAATAATGTAGCTTTATTGAAAAGAACATTTACAGAATCTAGACTTAATAGCACAATCATATTTATTTTTTAGATGTGTATCCCACCCGTCCTCCCAAAGTATTCCAGGGCTATTCCTATCTACTCAGAAGCAGGTCCCTTTATGTCCAATGAGTCTTATTCTCCACTAAGCATGTATACAATTGTGCCCTAAATAACCATTACTATAGTAAACCTTTGGCATACCATCTATGCTTAGAGGTCTTACCCCTGCCTCAAGGATGGAGAACCTGTGATCCTGCAGGCATTGTTGGACTCCAACCTCCATCAGTCTCAGCCAGCATGGCCAATGATAAGGATGATGGGAATCAGAGTCCAGCAATATCTGGAGGGCTGCAGGTTCCCCAGATTCTGCCTTACATAATGTCATTACTGTATTGCATTGCCCCAAGAACAGGAAGAAAGACAAGGATGAAGCAGCTACAGTGAATGATTACCACAGCTTTCTTAAGGAATCAAACACCTATGGGGCAATGGATATAGTGTCACATTTTTTGGCAGTACCTACCCTGGCTTTGAGCCCCATAACTACTAGTATCTTGTCAAGCAGAAAGCACCTCCAGTCCTGAACAGCCAATCCTCCAGGTCAGCAAAATTAATACTGCCCAATGGGACTCTAAAACCACCCCAGGTGGCACATATTTCTGCAGCACACTAGGAAATGGAGAGAGATTTGTGGGCACTTTTAATTTCTCCCCGGGCACTCCTGTCATTCAGGGTTGGCAAGTCCAGGGTTCATCGTGGGACAAAGTCTGGACTGGAGTGACCAAGGAAACAGTAAAAGGACTTGTAGTAACATAGAAAGTTGCCTCACATGGAGGCAGACCATTAGTCCATCTACACCAAGATTGCAAACTGTCCAACATTTCTCCAGTGAAAATAGGGACGTCCTATTAAACAAAATAAATAAATAAATAAAGCCCCACCCATCTGACTGGGTTGCTCCAGCTACTCTGGGCAGCTTCCAACACATATAAAAACATAAAACATTAAACATTTAAATCTTCCCTATACAGGGTAACCACCAGATGTCTTCTAAAGGTTGCACAGTTTCTTATCTCCTTGGCTTGGGGGTCATAACTACATGCCCTCCAACATTTCTCCAATGAAAATAGGGACACCCTAAGGAAAATTCCAGGATCAAATCAGAAACTGAGACAGCTTCTGTTAATCTGGGACTGTCCCTGAAAAATAGGGACACTTGGGGACCAGTTTGCCCCAGCAGGCCACATCTTCTCCCTAGAATCATAGAATCATAGAGTTGGAAGAGACCACAAGGGCCATCGAGTCCAACCCCCTGCCAAGCAGGAAACACCACCAGAGCACTCCTGACATATGGTTGTCAAGCCTCTGCTTAAAGACCTCCAAAGAAGGAGACTCCACCACACTCCTTGGCAGCAAATTCCACTGTCGAACAGCTCTTACTGTCAGGAAGTTCTTCCTAATGTTTAGGTGGAATCTTCTTTCTTGTAGTTTGGATCCATTGCTCCGTGTCCGCTTCTCTGGAGCAGCAGAAAACAACCTTTCTCCCTCCTCTATGTGACATCCTTTTATATATTTGAACATGGCTATCATATCACCCCTTAACCTCCTCTTCTCCAGGCTAAACATGCCCAGCTCCCTTAGCCGTTCCTCATAAGGCATCGTTTCCAGGCCTTTGACCATTTTGGTTGCCCTCCTCTGGACACGTTCCAGTTTGTCAGTGTCCTTCTTGAACTGTGGTGCCCAGAACTGGACACAGTACTCCAGGTGAGGTCTGACCAGAGCAGAATACAGTGGCACTATTACTTCCCTTGATCTAGATGCTATACTCCTATTGATGCAGCCCAGAATTGCATTGGCTTTTTTAGCTGCCGCGTCACACTGTTGGCTCATGTCTAGTTTGTGGTCAACCAAGACTCCTAGATCCTTTTCACATGTACTGCTCTCATGCCAGGTGTCATCCATCTTGTATTTGTGCCTCTCATTTTTTTTGCCCAAGTGCAATACTTTACATTTCTCCCTGTTAAAATTCATCTTGTTTGTTTTGGCCCAGTTCTCTAATCTGTCAAGGTTGTTTTGAAGTGTGATCCTGTCCTCTGGGGTGTTAGCCACCCCTCCCAGTTTGGTGTCATCTGCAAATTTGATCAGGATGCCCTTGAGTCCATCATCCAAGTCATTGATAAAGATGTTGAATAAGACTGGGCCCAAGACAGAACCCTGTGGCACCCCACTAGTCACTCTTCTCCAGGATGAAGAGGAACCATTGATGAGCACCCTTTGAGTTCGGTCAGTCAGCCAGTTACAAATCCACTGAGTGGTAGCATAGTCAAGACCGCATTTTACCAGCTTCTTTACAAGAATATCATGGGGCACCTTGTCAAATGCCTTGCTGAAATCAAGGTAGGCTACATCCACTGCATTCCCTTCATCTACCAGGCTTGTAATTCTGTCAAAAAACGAGATCAGGTTAGTCTGACATGACTTATTTTTCAGAAATCCATGCTGACTATTGGTGATCACAGCATTCCTTTCTAGGTGCTCACAGACTGTTTGCTTAATGATCTGCTCCAGAATCTTCCCTGGTATTGATGTCAGACTGACTGGGCGGTAATTATTTGGGTCCTCTCTTTTCCCCTTTTTGAAAATAGGGACAACATCTGCCCTCCTCCAGTCTGCCGGGACTTCGCCTGTTCTCCAGGAATTCTCAAAGATGACTGCCAGTGGTTCTGAGATCACATCTGCCAGTTCTTTTAATACTCTTGGATGCAGTTCATCTGGCCCTGGAGACTTGAATACATCTAAACTAGCCAAGTATTCTTGTACTATCTCCTTAGTTATTCTGGGCTGTGTTTCCTCTGCTGAATCATTTGCTCCAAATTCTTCAGGTCGGGCATTGTTTTCTTTATCGGAGAAGACTGAGGCAAAGAAGGCATTGAGGAGATCAGCCCTTTCTGTGTCCCCTGTTTGCATTTCACCATCTTCTCCTCTGAGTGACCCCACTGTTTCTTTGTTCTTCCTTTTGCTACGAACATACCCATAAAAGCCTTTTTTGTTGCTTTTAACCTCTCTAGCAAGCCTGAGTTCATTCTGTGCTTTAGCTTTTCTGACTTTGTGTCTACACGTGCTGGCTATTTGTTTGAATTCCTCTTTGGTGGTTTCCCCCCTTTTCCATTTTTTGTACACATCCTTTTTTAATCTTAACTCAGTTAAAAGTTCTTTAGATAGCCACCCTGGCTTCTTTAGGCACCTTCCATGTTTCCGTCTCATTGGTATTGCCTGAAGTTGTGCTTTTACTATCTCCCTCTTAACAAACTCCCAGCCATCATGAACTCCCTTTCCTTTTAGTATTACTGTCCATGGGATCTCACCCAGCACTTCCCTAAGTTTTATGAAGTCGGCTTTCTTAAAGTCAAGAAATTGAGTCCTAGTATGCTTGGTTGCTCCTTTCCGCTGTATAGTAAACTTCAGAAGAGCATGATCACTTGCGCCTAATGATCCTTCCACTTCTACCCCACTAACCAGGTCATCAACATTGGTTAGGACCAGATCTAAAATGGCTGTTCCTCTTGTTGCTTCTCCCACTTTCTGGACAATGAAGTTGTCTGCAAGGCCAGTGAGGAATCTGTTTGACCTTATGGTCTTGGCTGAGTTTGACATCCAACAAATATCTGGGTAATTGAAGTCCCCCATTACTACTATCCCCTTCCTTTTGCATGCTTGGCCATCTGTTCCAGGAAGGCATCATCTATGTCCTCCGTTTGGCTTGGGGATCTATAGTAAATTCCCACAATGAGGTCACTGTTATTCTTCTCTCCCTTAATTTTGACCCAAATGCTCTCACTTTGGCTTTGAGGTTCTGAATCTTGGATCTCTTCACAGGTATACACATCCCTGACATATAACGCCACTCCTCCTCCTTTCTTGTCTGGTCTGTTTCTCTGAAATAGATTGTATCCCTCCATTATTACATTCCAATCGTGGGACTTATCCCACCAGGTTTCAGTGATGCCTATTATGTCATATTTAGTTTGCTGTACCAAGAGCTCAAGCTGATCTTGTTTATTTCCCATGCTTTGCGCATTAGTGTACACACATTGAAGTCCATTAATCACTCCCCCGTGTCTCTTATTTAAGGATTTTTTCCTCCCACCACTAGGTCTGCGTGCTGTTTCCTCCATTCGGTCTATGACATTTGGATGATCATCTTCATCAATTGATAGACTCCTACCTTCAGGAGCACTGTCTCCCTCCCCCACATTAGTCAGTTTAAAGCCCTCCTGATGAGGTTTCTGAGATTTTTGGCAAAAACATTCCTCCCAACCGTTGTGAGGTGCAGCCCATCGCTTGCCAGAAGTCCATCTTCAAGAAACTGCAGTCCGTGATCGAAGAATCTAAACCGTTTCTGTTTACACCCTTTGCGAAGCCAGTTGTTCACTTCCACTATTTTTCCCTCTCTCCCTGGGCCACGTCGTTCAACTGGGAGGACACTCCTGCAGATCAACCTTGACAGATGGGCAGAGCCACCCACTTGGTGTCATGTGACTGGTAAGTGTGTGGTTCCACCCAACTGTCTAAGCTGGGCTGCAGGAGGGGAGGGGTCTGCTTCAGCAGTGCACCCCCTGCAGGGAACATGCGGGCAAAGCAGCATCCAGCACAATTGAACTCAGAGTGGAAAGTGCAATCCTGCTGGCTGCAAGGGTCTGTTTTGCCAGCTTGTTCTCTGGCAGCGATAGGACTGGCAGCATAGCACCCAGCAGAATTGAACCACACCACCAATTATCAGCTGACATCACCCAGTAACATCAGCTGGTGGTCAGGTGGCTGTGGTTTGGCCCTGCAGCCCTGGTCTATACTGGATGGAAGCAAGCTTCCTATGGTTTCAAAGAGAACAGCCCTACCTGAAGATGCCAGCGACATGAGTGCTCTTTGTATATGGGTTGAGCCACCTCAGCATGATTGGACCTCACACTGCAGGGGTGAATCTGTAAATGATCTATGGAATTGGCCCTGTCCATGTTGTTACCCGATTGAAATGTGGATTAGTTTCACACCACCATGACGTACCGTAATCATGACTTTTCTAACTTTACAGCAGTGTGAATGGATTCAGTATTGATTGTGTATTTTGACCGGCTTCTCAGCATTAATCTACATCCATGTGAATCCAGTCAAGGAACAGTGCTTCTGTGCAAGCACTGGAAAACACATGCTTTAAAAACATTCCTTATTTTATCATAAAAAGGAAGCCATATATGTTATCCCCATAGGATTAAAAAAAAACACCTGCTTGTTCTGTTTACAGAAGCTGAGATATTTTGCCAATTTCCATTTGCTTACATGTTTGTCTTTATGAAGCTCATAAAATAACAATGGGAATTGAATTCAATAGCAAAAAAAAAAAGCCCAGTATTCATTTCTACTTGAATGACAGTGAGTGGATTTTTTAGCTCTTGCCTGGAGCATGCCTTTTGCAAATGCAAAACAAAGCAGTTTCCTAATAAGGTTTCCTCACTGAAGCTGAACTTCCTTTGCCCAAACGTGGAGGCTGCACTTCAGACACATCCATCAATGGAAATGTGCTCTCCTAAGCAATGACCAGACAGCACACTGGAGCAAGTACCTTAAAAGAGAAGACAGCTTTTTGTTTTGTTGCGTAGTTGCTCCTAAAGTGGCATCACACTTGGTAAGAAATATGCATAGTGATAAAATGTATTTTCGCTGATCAAACAAATCCCAGAGTCCACACCTTATTAAAAACAGATTGTTGCTTATGAACTCATAGAAAAGGAGGGGTAGATGAATATAAAAAACACCCCCACAGCAACAGTATTCATTGAGTCAGAGATTTGAATATAAATAGCCACTTACGGGGAATCAGGGTGTGAAACTACAAAGCAATAATGTTTGTACGCTGAGGATTTATTTTTTATTTCTGGGAACAGTATTTCTTGCTCTCTACTGGAAACAAAGGTTACCAACTCTCCCTTCCCAGGAGAGGGATATCAAAAGCTCCACTGAAAGGAGAAGTTTATTCACACTTAACTTTCCCCACTGCTACCGTTCACTCAGCTGTTGTGGGATGCAGTATTCCACCTCTGGTGCTGATTTGCCACAAAGATGGCATGAGTGACAAGCACAATCTATCCAGTGTTTCTCAATGGCCAACAGAAAAAGAAAAAAACCCACACATTTTGGCCTGCTGGTACAAATTCACACTAAGACAAGGATCCTAGCTGCAATTGGGAGACAAACTGTAGCTGGAAAGAGTTCTTTTTTACCCCCTCTCCCAAAGAATCCACATATATGCTTTATATAGTATTTTCTATGTTCTGAAATAGATGAAATAATTTCCACAAGCCAATTTAGAAAAGATGTGCCAGGCCCAACACATCCAAAGCTTTCATTGACTTTTTTGCACCTGTATCACATGATAACACAGCAAAGTTGCATTTGGCAAAATAAATAAATAAATAAAGATTCCCGCTATTGGTTCTAGCTAATAAGTTCTCAGACAGCTCAAATGTTTTAAGTATCTTGTTATTTTGTGGGATGAACATTAACATAATCCTTTAAGTAGTATAAGATGCTGTAATGAAGTGTTTCACTAAAGTGCTCCGTTGTTGCGTATACTGAACCTATACCTGGTGACGATACTGAATGGCAGAGGACAATTTATAACCTACATTTTAAATCATGTCTTGAATTTTTGAGTTCATTCCCCAATTTATATTCAGTGTGTTGTGCACAGATAATCCATTGTTATTAATGGATTTTATTATCCCGATGCAGCTTGCAAACAGAATGAAATCCCTGGCTTAGAACTCCAGGTAGAATTTCAAGGGTTCTATATTTGTCTTTTGAAAGAAGTCTGAAATACAAGAAATATATGAATTGATCTAAGAATATAAGGACATAGAAAGAGCCCTGCTGTATCAGACCAAAGACCCACCTAATCCAGCTGCCTATTCTCACAGTGGCCAACCAGATGCTTATGAGAAGCTCATAGGAAAGACATCAGCATGACAGAACTTTCTCCACTTGCACTCCCCATCAGCAGGTATTCAGGGGCCCTCTGTGTTTGATACTGGAGGTAGTAAACAGCCATCACATTTAGTAGCCATGAAGACTCTTATACTCCATGAATTTGTCTAACCCACTTTTAAAACCATCCAAGTTGGTGGTCATCAACTCCATCTTGTGGCAGCAAATTCCATACCTTAACTAAGCACTGTGTGAAGAAGTAACTTCTTTTATCTAGCACGGGTAGTCTGTTGCTTCTGCTCTGCAATTCATGGATTGAATTCCAGGGCTCATGTTTTCTGATGGAAGGGGAGCTAGTTGTGACAGAGGGAGATTTTCTATCAGAGGAAGGTTACTGAAGGGGAGCCTTGAGATATAACTCCTTGCTTGTAATCATCAAGAGCAAGAAGATAGAGGATTCCTATGCTCCCTCAAAGAGAGGGGGGGGGGGAATGTTCCATGTCCATGGTTTCCCCTTTCCATAGGCTTTTCTTTCTTACTTTCTCTTTCTCTCTCTTTCATTTTCTTTTGCTTACAGTTTTTGGACTTGTAAATCAAGTCTTGAAAACCTATTGATATTTTGTTTGCAAAGCTCAATATGCCATGTTGTTCCGTCTCCTTTGTAGTTTGGGGTTTAGACAATTAATTGTTCAGCTTGGGGTTAAGGCAAATAATTTGTTCAGTTTGCTGCATCTTTGATGAGATGTTAACTCCACATCCATATGCTAGAGGTGAGCGGCCTCTATAAAATCTGCAATTATTAGGGCAGAAGTGTACATTATTGCAGACATGGGGCTGTGGCTGAAACTGACATTTCACATGTCACATTCCTCTGCCTGTCCCCATTAAATGTAGTTTCACATCCCATGGTATGACACATCACTGTGCTTTTCCTTGTATGTGACAGCCCATGTAGTTGAGTGGCAACAGGGAAATGCAGAACTTGACAACATTACATCATGAGCTATGAAACTACACATTATGGGGTGGGAAGAGAATACAATAGATACATTTCCCCTCCAAACACAGTCCCGTGTCTGTTGCAATATGCAGTTCAGCCTTTAGGCTATATGCAATCCTACCAAAGGGACTCCTCTCATAAGGTGCCATTTGTGTTTATTCACAAATGGCATTTTCTCTCTGACCAAGCCCTGTGACCTGCAGTTCACCAGTCACATAATGCTCTCTCTGAAATGTCTGTACTATGGCAAATTATCCTCCTCAATATTCTGTATTTTTTGATTACATCCCCTTGCTGAGCCCCATGATCTGCACTTTTTTCTAATTTAATGGAGATACATTTTGGCAGTTGAAAGCTGTAACTTGAGCTATTTATAGCCTTTAATGCTGAGTGAGATCTTGGAAATGACACCAATGTCCAAACAAGCTCAATATTTAAATGCAGAGGTGGGATTTCCCAAGCCAAATAAGTACCGCTCAGACATGATGCTTATTTTTTGTCCAAGACAAGTGTCCAATTGTATCACTATGACAAAATTATATTTACCACCAGACACAGGTGAAGCTGTGTACAGTTTCACTGATTTATTTCACAATAAACATTAAAACTGTAGCCCACACATGCATAACCCAGGTCAGATAATCGATGATGACATTTATTGACTGTTTAGTGGAAGAAAGGACAGGACAGGTAAATCCAGTGATTTGCTCCCAATGTCCCTTCCAGCAGCTTATCAAACAGACAAGTGTATTTCTATCACATTTCAATTTAGCATAAGTTTTTATATCCTATTTCTGCATTAATTTGCAATTTTTAGAAAATCTGTCTAAATTCATAAATACACATAGTTCAATCTATTTTCTCCCAATTCTAAATATGCAGTGCTACATGCATTTTTGTACACATTGTGAGCAAAGATCAGCACTACAAAGCTTGAAGAAGTGTGAAATCTGAAGGGTAACAGTGTTCTAAGCTGCACATTTGTATGGGAGAGGTGGAGCAGGTCAGTTTGTATCAGAATTCCTCAAGCATCCCTTGTGCTATCACTGATTTTCTGATTGAAGCTTTATGTACAAAGCTCCACACATAGATCAGGAAAGGAACCACATATGCAGCATCCATTTGCATGTGCAATTCCACATCTACCTAGGGATGCCCAGGTGGAATGAAGCCTACTTCAACTGGCACATGTCCACCAGTAGAACTGGGGCATCTGTATTTATTGCTTAACACTTCCATGCATGTTCTATTATAATTTCCTGGGAAATGCATATGCCACATCTACAATGTTTAATTAGATCACATTTTCAAAGGCAGCATGTTCAAAGGGTAATCCAGTTCTAAATATTCTACTTTTGATTCAAGTTAAACTGTATTGGAATTCAAGTCAGACTTGGGAGGCTTTAGTTTATATTTAATACACATTTTCAGTTTGACAACTTTTATATCACTTAATGATACACATGTAAAAAAAGAAGAAAGCCCAAGTCAATATAGGAAACATGCAGCATTATTTGGATCAGAAAGCATAATTGCTCAATAAAGCTAAAAATAAAAGCCAAGTAAGAGCATTGAGATTTTGGCTGCAGTGCTGCACACATTCAGCTGCTTTAATACCCAGTGAAGTTAGCGGAATTTACGCAGCCTGATTGTACACAGGGCTGCAGCCCTTTCCAATTAAATTTAGCCAATATGAAGCAAAGGCCAGTTAACCAAGAAAACCCAATCACAGGCAACTGGTGTTTTGTAACAGTGTATCCAAAAAGGGCAAATAGTTTGGTTTGGTGTTTTTTTAAAAGAAGATTAAAGAGAATGTGGCACAGAGAGAGAGAGAGAGAGCACACGCGCTAAAGATCAGACAGCTTTCCAGCATTTGCATCTGGCTCAATTAAAATTCCTGGCAATTCAGAACATGGTGACAGTTCACTGTGAGCAGTAGCCATGGCCCCACCTGCAAGGAAATGCAAAGTACCAACAGCCAGTCTAAAACCAGGAGAGAAAATAAACATATTCTTTTTATTTTGTGTATGGTGAGAGTGCCAGTACCTCTCTGTGTAAATGCTCTATTGGAAATGAACAGAGATAGGTTTTGTACAGGTGTTCGATATGATCTGACTAATCCATCCCTGGCTGTTGACTTTCTACTGTGCTTCCAGGCAGTGAGAAGTATTGCCCATTCATATGCTGAGCTTAGAGCTTTCTATCTTCCCCATAGCGAAGGACCATGGTTCAAGCTTTGCATTCTTAAAGTCTCAGGTATCCCTTGGTATCTCCAGCGGAAAAAGAGGTAGAAGTCTTCCTGAGACCTTGAAGGAGGCTACCATTCAAGAGTAGAATATACCCGTTCTAGATAAACGAATACACCCCCCCCCCAATTGCACACCATGAGTACACAACGGCGTACAGTGGTACCTTGGGTTACATACGCTTCAGGTTACAGACACTTCAGGTTACAGATTCTGCTAACCCAGAAATAGTACCTCAGGTTAATAACTTTGCTTCAAGATAAGAACAGAAATCACGCTGCAGCGGCAGCGGGAGGCCCCATTAGCTAAAGTGGTGCTTCAGGTTAAGAACGGACCTCCAGAACAAATTTAAGTTCTTAACCCGAGGTACCACTGTATACATGTGACGCCAGGAAATAAATAATTCAAATCAAATCTGGAAATGGTGAGGGAGCTGGAGAGGAGACCCTCCCCAGAGCCCCCAGACTCCAGTGTGGGCAGAGGAAGCCCCAAAGAGACCGGAGGCAGTGTGGGGCTTTGTTTACACTGCTCCGCCTCCCCGCCTAACAGTTGGTGTCCAGGTTAGTGCAGCAGCCACTTTCCTGTGCATCCTCCAGGCTCCAACCAGCCCCAGAGCTTCAATTCTTGTTTTGGATACAGTATTTTTGGTCTGGATTGGAGAGAGAATGGCAGGAAGGATGTTTAGAGGCTGTGTAAAGGGTGCTCCCCACTTTACGTGATTTCACTCATGTGCATGGGCCTGGAACGTAACCCCCAAGTAAGTGGGGAGTTGCCTGCACTCTGACCTGGTATAAGGCTGCCTTCTTTCCATTGCTTTATGATTGTTACACACAGCAAATATGCAGAATTCAACTGAAGTTTTAAAGAACATTTTTTTAATCCTCATGTGCCCAGTTACTTGACAGTATGTTCTCAGCTTTTCAGGGCTCAACTGTGGTCTGAAAAGACATTATTCCGATTCAGAATATGCCCATGGTGGCTTTCGTTTTCTCTGTTTTAATAAAACCACAATAAAGTTGTGTTTACTCTTTGTTTTTTAAAAACACTTAAATGAAGTACTAGATTAAAGAAAACCAGGCCAGTAAAAGCCACTTTCTCATTCAGCTTCTCTTGCATACCATACAAACAGCATTAATTTGAAAATGTTAGATCTTCCACAGGTTATATAGATGAAACGCTACATGCGCTCCTCATCCTTCTTTTGCAGACAAAATATGGTGCTTTTAAAATTTGTCACCTTTTCTGTCATGCTGCACAGCAACAAAAAAGGCAACAGATCCACAAACTGCAGAATTTTGGCAGTTCCATCTGGAATACAGGATAGGGCATGAACTTTAAGTGATGTTATAATATCAGTGACTGACAGGTGGGCAACCCAACCCACCTTTTGAAGTGATAATCACTGGATCCAGAGGGATCCAACTTCCCATGCCATAATAAATTTGTCAGCCTTTAAAGTGTGGCAGATTAACACAGCTGTTCCTTGGGGAGTAGCCTACGCACCACATATTAACATACCTCCCGACATTTCCACTTTTAACAGGATTGTTTGACAGTGATAATTTGTCATCCCTTTGGAAGGGCTTTCTCACAATAGTTTCTCTCATTCCACACATGTGCTGATGTAAGGAATACATCCCACCCCCTCACATAAAAATCTAGCAATTCTTCTAGAAACACTGGTTTATTTCATTCCTGTCACAGCCCTCATTTTCTGAATTACACCTTGCTTCTCAGAGGTGGGAAACTCAAATGTGGTCAGATTGTACCTGATATTAACTGAAATTATCACTAGCATTTTGACTAAAGTGAAGTTAGAACTGGATTTGGGTGAACAACCTTAGCTGAAACACCTAATAAATCTTTAGGAGAGAAAAAGGAAAATATACCCTCTTCAGCTACATCTGCAGGGGACATCATGGGTGTGGCCAGAACTCAGACTATACCTGAACTGGTAGCTTAGCAATTAAAAATTTCCTTGAAATCTGATTAAAATATTTGAACTTTTAATTGGAAACAGAAAAATAAATATTTCCCCCCCATGGGAAATATGCTAACAAAAAACAACCATGTTAAGCCAGGTTGAACAGCCTGGGGTAAATCTAATCTGTGAAAAAGGTTGTTCTAGGTGGTTGTTGTGGTTGTTGTTGTTTTTTAAATACTGTAGTCATTACAGTAAATAACTTGGAATAACTGAAATAATAATTTAATCATGGCAAGGTACCTTTCCTGGCAGACTGCTGACATTTAACAGTAAGTGTAGAGGGGGAGAGGGACTCAAAATAAAACTCCAAGGTTCTTAATTAAACTGAAAACCAGTGAATATGCATCATTGCCAGTTGCCAAGAAAATTTTCATCTGACTGGCACCAGGAAGATATTAAACTGAGTATAAATTTAAGATTAATAACCAGTCTCCAGAATGAGCTCAGACACACTAAAAGATAACACTCTATTTGTCAGGTTCCTGTCCTTTGCAGTGTCATCTCTATTATTGCACATTGTCGTCTCCAAATGTTTTATGCCATTACATATATTTTCAAGTCAAACAAAATAGCTGTAGCAGACCCAAATCTTTTCTAATCTAAGTAGTTCAGTATGAACACTAAACTCAAGCCATTGACTTTAGTGCTATGGCCCTTAAATAAGGAGATTACCTTTTCTCTAGGCTTCTGGTAACTTAATAGCTAAATAGCTCAATGGGTATTGAATGCTGCAAGATATCTGATTAAAAGAGCAAAGGTGGTTGGTGGATACTAGCTACTGAACATATCCCACTTATCTGGGTGGGGACTAGTCAGATATCTGGGTTTTTAGATTACTCTCAAGAAGAAGCCTTCAAGGGCTCAAAGGACAAGATTGTTGGGGGGGGGGGCGCTGGCTGGCTAGTGCAATCTGTCAACTTCCTCTTGTTCAGCATGTACATTCGTAAATAAAGAGACACCATAAAACACCCAGTCTCTGGTACATTCTCTTCACACAGTAACTGATGGTAACAGGTAAGGTAAAGGTAAAGGTACCCCTGCCCGTACGGGCCAGTCTTGACAGACTCTAGGGTTGTGCGCTCATCTCACTCTAGAGGCCGGGAGCCAGCGCTGTCCGCAGACACTTCCGGGTCACGTGGCCAGCGTGACGAAGCTGCTCCGGCGAACCGGCACCAGAGCAGCACACGGAAACGCCGTTTACCTTCCCGCTATAAAGCGGTACCTATTTATCTACTTGCACTTAAGGGTGCTTTCGAACTGCTAGGTGGGCAGGAGCTGGGACCGAACGACGGGAGCTCACCCCGCCGCGGGGATTCGAACCGCCGACCATGCGATCGGCAAGTCCTAGGCGCTGAGGTTTTACCCACAATCTGTCAACTTCCTCTTGTTCAGCATGTACATTTGTAAATAAAGAGACACCATAAAACACTCAGTCTCTGGTACATTCTCTTCACACAGTAACTGATGGTAACAGGTAGCCTCTGAAATCTCCTACTGCTTAAGTAAATGGGAAGGGTAAAGCAACAGTAATTATCTCTAATTAGAGGTCTATACCAGGTACTGTAATTTAAGAATCACATGAAATTAAGTCATTAAAATGTAACTTCTCCCAGCTTTTAATATGGAAATATATGACCTATATAAACTGCCTGAAACTATAAATGTGAGTTGTTTTTCCCATTTTCATTATTTAGAATTTCCAGGTTAAAACAACAACAACATTCTGTTTCCTTAATTGAAAACATCTTGACAACATTGAAGTTGTTTCACTATAAATAATTAATTAAAATTAATATTAAAATTAAATTAATTAAAATCAAAATCCATGCTCTCACTTGTCCAGATGCTGTAATTGAATCCCACCCAATATATGTATATAACGATAAGGCTAGGCATATAAAGCTGATGTACTGATGTTATGCTTAAGACCAGTGCTATTTTTCTAGAAAATGAGTTGCGTGTCGAGGTCCCCAAGACACCCCCCCCAAAGAAAAACACAATTGACACTTAATTTTTGTTTAAGGTTTTTGACATAATTTTGGCCACAACTTTTTTCAAATTACAGCAATGTGAGTGGTATCTTAGGCATTGGTAGCACTAACTGACCCTGCATGGGGACAGCTCTGACATTCGCACCCCCCGCGAAGTCAGCAAGGGTAAGTCACCTGGGGAGAGAGACGGGACTGGGAACCATGCCTCACCTCTCCCCAGAATGCTCCCAGGGGCTTGCGTGGCCCTAGCCCCTTGCCAGGGGGTTTCGGACAAAAGCATGGGGAGCCCCTGGGTTCCTTTAACGGAAAACCCTTGAAGCAGCAGCAGCAGCATTTTGGAGGGGCAGGCACAGCCGAATCCATACCCCTCCACCAACCAATTCCAAGACCAATGCCTAACCGCAACCTTACAAGTTGTGACGATTTGCTACGCAGTAGGCAAAAACCAAGTGGCACACATTAATCAGCCAAATGGACAAAATTCCTACCAGGCCCCTGCCCCAAAGCAGACGACCCCATGACAGGCATAGCAAGGTCAAGCAAACAGCTTAAAATTAGGGAAGGGAGGGCGGGTGATCCGAAGTAAACAGCGAAAAGAGGAAGTTCCTCGCTGTGAGCATTGTATTTAACAAATAGGGCTGTCAATCAACAATTGGCAACATCTAGATTTCCCCAGTAACAGCCCGCCCCTGCTTCAAGGATGGCCAAACCATTTGCCTAGTAACAGTGAGGTGTCTTGTCAGCCCCGCCCACAACCCGTGCTTTCCATGAGGGAGAACACACCGTGCCAGAACTCACTATGAACTTATAATAGCAATGGCAAGCACCTGAGATGTGCTGGAACTGAGTTCTGGCTTTAAAAAAGCCCTGCTAAAGACTTGTCAAAAGTAAATGTGGATCTTACTTTAAGTGATATTCAACTTAGGTTAGACCCTTTGAAAATAATGGACTTTAGTTACTTGTCCATTGCTTTTAATGTGTCTCTTGATTATGGCTAACATTGGCTATCACCCCTTATCTAGAAGAAATATATGTGTCTCTTTGCTTAGCTTAACATCATAAGAATCTTTAGGGAGGATAAATTAGTTAATAGTATATTTTATTAGTTAATTTGTATATTTTAAGTGCTTAGGATTTTCAAGAAACATTAAAATAGTTTGATTGTATTCTGAATTGAGCTGAGTTATTTTCTTCAAGTGATAGGATTATCAGAGACTAACTATGCTGTGGGGTTTGAACATACATGCTTTCTACCATCTGAAGCTCCCTTGCTTGTACCTACTAACTGCAGGATCTTACACAAGTTCTGGTTAGACAGGGAACCTAGACAATGTTCTCCTATTTAAAGGATTGAAATTTAAAATCTAAGCTTTGATTTGTTTATTTGATATGTTTATTAATAAAAATAGGAAAAGAACTCAATACTTTGTACTTTAATTACCCAAACAAAAAATGAACCCACTATTAAATTAATAGGTGTACTCTGTGTTGAAGTGTAGTAATCAGTTTGTTGGTTGCTCAAATCTTTCTAAAGGCTAACTCTATAAACTGATAACACTACAAAAGTTTAAATTCACAAGAATAGTTTCAGACAGGAGCACATTCGACTGACTGGCAGTGGCTCTCCAGGGTTCCAGACAGAAGTCTCTCCCAATCCTGGCTAGAGGTGCCAAGTTATTGAACTTTAGGCACTTTGCATGCAAAACGTGTGCTCTAGCACTGAGCTACAGTCCTTTCCCAGCCATTCAAACTAAGTCAAAGAAACTATGGAAATGTTTTAGATTTTAGATTTGCATCCTGGTCTAACCCTAAATCTGACATTTGAAAAGCAGAATTGAAAGGAAAAGAGAGTGTGTTATCTGAATAATTAAAAAACAAAAACAAAATTGCATTCCCAAAACCAGATTCTGTACATTCACCCACAGATGCTGTGGCCAGACTGGCTTTGCTCTTGCTGAGATGGCATGCAGGCTCAAAACACCTATGGGCCTTCTGGTTGAGGGATGTGGCTAAGCCTTCTTCCCTGTGACCCTTGGAGGCCCTGATACAGAGAGGGGGAAGGAGAAGGGCCACTTACAACTTTCCCTTTGACTCTCAGGGTCACTATACAAGCAGAATCAAGGTGATACTGAAGGCAAAACTTCCTGGACTGCACCATGTCAGATAGTAGTCATGATGAGTTTCATATCTGAATATTATCCATGCCAGGAAACAACAGCACAAAGCTGCACAGAGAAAAAGAGCATGCAAGCGAGATATATTTTAATGTTAGAAGTGGTGGAGCAGTTTCTTTTTCCATCAGGAGACATTATCTGAAGTATCTGAAGAAGTGTGCATGCACACAAAAGCTCATACCAAGAACAAACTTAGTTGGTCTCTAAGCTGCTACTGGACAATTTATATAAATATATATTTAATATTATAACATGCAGCCCCCCTCATCACCTACAGCCTGAGGGAGGGGCAGCATGTCCTATTTCACTGCTTGAGGTGAAACAGGAAGTGCTGCCTTGCTCTGCTGCTGACAGTCCAGGAAAAATCACTTGAATCTGCTGATTGCATGCATTGGCCTACAGTGACTTCCTCTAGTGAATTAACACTACTGAGATTGTAGAATCACAAATCATAGGTGTATCTCAATGAGCCATAGCCAGGCCATTACCAGGAAGTGCCCTACCCTGCCTACAATATTGTTTTCCCCCATCTAAGTTAAAAACAAAATAAAAACAGGCTGTGACAGCACAAGGCATAGTCTGCACCCTGAGAGGAAAGGCAAGCAAACCACCTAAACCAGCCTCCACTTAACGGCTGATGGATGTGGCTAAGCAGTCCTACTGCCAATCGTTAGAGGCCCAGAGAGATTGAAATGGGAAAAGGCATAGTTAGTTGGTTGGAACACTAAAGAAGAGCCTTCCAACACGGCAACATTTTGTTGAAGGTCCCATTTGTTTCTTGGAAGCCCCATTGGGAAATGTGGCAGCTTCATCTGGTGAGGAAGGCTGTCTATGATGCTATTGATACCAATACCACTACATCCTCTACGTAAAAGCAGGAAAAAGTTTAGGTCATAGAAACAGTATCTCATGGAAATACTATATCTAGGCTGCGTCAACAAAAGTATAGTGTCCAGATCAAGGGAAGTAATAGTACCACTATTCTACCTTGGTCAGACCACACCTGGAATACTGTGTCCAATTCTGGGTACCACAATTTAAGAAAGATGTTAACAAACTGGAACACATGCAGAGGAAGGCAGCCAAGATGATTAAGGGTCTGGAAATAGCCTTATGAGGAATACTTGAAGGAGCTGAGTATATTTAGCCTGGAAAAGAGGAGAGTGAGAGGAGATGTGAAAGCCATCTTCAAATATCTTAAGGGCTGTCACATGGAAGAGAGGGAGCATGCTTGTTTTTTCTTGCTCTGGAGGGTAGGGCTCAAACCAATGGCTTCAAGTTACAAGAAAGGAGATTCCAACTAAACATTCGGAAAAAGCTTTCTGACAGTAAGAGCTGTTCAGCAGTGGAACAGACTCCCACGAGAGGTGGTGGACTCTCCTTCCCTGGAGGTTTTTAAACAGAGGTAGGATGGCCATCTGTCATGGATGCTTTAATTGAGTTTCCTGCTTTGCAGGGGGTTGGACGAGATGATCCTTGGGGTCTTCTTCCAGCTCTGTGATTCTATAACCAACCCATACTCTCAGCTGAACTGAGCTCCCTATGAAGTATCCATCTCCAAATTGGGAAGCTATAAATTCTTATCAGGAGGCTTCCTTGCAGTGTTTACCTTAAGTTCATCCTGGCCTAAGATTTCACACCTGGAGAATCATAGAATTGTGGAATTGGAAGGGACCATGAGGATCCTCGAGTCCAACCTCCTGTAATACAGAAATATTTTGTCCAACGTGGGGCTCAAACCCACACCCCTGAGATTAAGAGTCTCATGCTCTACCAACTGAGCTATCAAACTTCAGCTCCCTAGTATAGCATGTGGGTGAAAAGGATTCAGGGCATTTTCTCACTCATTGATTATTTTGGCTTTTGTATTTGTAAATATAAAAATTAAAATACTCTCATTTGATATGTTGGCAATATTTCTTCCTAGTAATTTCTCCAAAGGCTCACAATAACCCTGGCCTCACTAAATCACAGCTGGCAAGATTACTACATGAACAATTTACGGAAGGTAGAATTATATAACATTCTTGAAAGCAATTGCCTTATAATAGTTTATTTGTTAGGAAAGGGGAAACAAAGGACTCACAAAGTGAATACTTTCCAATAATAAGTATTAAATATATACATACACTTACTTTAATCATGGAGTTAAGCACCTAATTAAGCAGAAAATGCAATTGCATTTTTAAATAGACTATCCCAAACTTCAGGCTCACACATTGTCCTCTCACTGCTCTTACTCTCTAAAAGCCATTATAATTTTTTTAAACACACAAACTATGAACTCTGATTCAGAGAAAGCAATTCCTTATGAATTATGCATCAGGGATACATATGGAAGTTTCCATGGTCAGGTGGTAGGAGAAGGCTGTTAAAGATAAAACAAGGGGGGGGAAGTATTCTGGGCCACTTCTCTTTCAGAAAGTGATAGAAAGACGGACAGTTTCTGGATCAGTATGGTTTGATTGTGGAATTTATGTGAATAAGGAAACTAATGATGTAATGCTGCCATCTCAATATGCTACCCTGTGGAACTCATAATTCTTTATGCTCTAGTAACAGTAAGGAAGCTCATTATATTTATACTGTTCTTTGTAGAGGCCAAATTCTGTGTGATTCTTGCAGTGCCTGTTAGTCTCTGGACCTGAATTTTATTTATGTTTTAAGTTATGTTCTTTGCATAGCAAGATGAATAACCCAGATCTTAGTGGAAGCTAAACTATAGCAGAATGGAAACAGCACTGATTGCAGTGAATACAGGATGGGATGGAAATCACTGCCTCTCAGCCACATCCTCATTCATTACACATGGAAAATGAACATTCATAGGTGATGGTGCCAATCAGGTGATGAGTGTGGAGAGGTCTACAGGAAGGAAACTGGCGTGTAACACATACACCCCAACTGCTGCTGCCTAAGTCACTATGGTAGGAGTAAAAAGCCAGGGAGGTTTCTGTCCTCCAGGACTGGTCGTACCATTAGGCAGAGTGAAGTGACCTCCGCAGGCAGCTGATTTTTCATATCATAAAAGGGAAACAAATTATTAGTTGTTTGATTGTTACTGCAGTTTTCCTTCCAGACTGGGAGAGACGTTCTTGTGGATTTCCTGCCTCAGGTTCCAAAATATTTTAACAGATGCATCTTAGGTGCTGAAAACATCAACCTGGAGCAGCACAATAACTTGGGCCAGCCCTAGAATTCTTAAATTCTAGTTAGAGCAATCAAAATGATTCAAAGCACTGGTTGATAATACCGTGCACATACTCAAGGCATAACGTTCTAAAGGAGGCCACTACTGCCAGCAGAAATGCCTATACAATTGTGGTGAAAGCCACTATGTAGTAAACAAAAGACTTTTCTTCCTACAATTTGCCTTTGTTGTTGTATTTGCAGCTATAGTAGGTGTGGCAATGATGCTATTCTTCCTCGTTACTTTCCTTCTGGGCACCATCCTAATTTCCCAAAGTTCACAACAACTAACCTTTCTGAAGACTTGAAGAACCTTTAGTGCCATGGCAAGGTGGCTGCTTTGCATTGAATGGTATTTATTTCTGTGATGCCCTTTTAAAAATGAGGTACAGCTTATCAAATGTGAGCTTCCTTCAGCCTTCAAAAGGTGATTAAATAACTTCTCCTGTCTTGCTTTTTATATCATGCACCAGTTTATATATCCACATGGGATTTTGTTTATAATTTTATTACAAAGAAATGTCACCAATTTGACAGCTTCCCAAGCTCTGGCAATTGAAACCCAGGCTTCATTCCCCTTTCTGTACAGTTCTTAGAACGGATTCTTTACAACTGTCTAAGTATGGCGAGATGCTAGACGATTCTTCATATAACTAATTCATTTCAAATTGTTCTAAATTGCAGTGCAATTTTCATTAATACTGCTCCCAGTTTTAGAAGAGAAATAAAGGATTTATTGCCCTCTGTCATATTTCTCATTCCAATAAAAGTGATACAGTGGGGAGGAAAACAAATAACAACTGCCGATTCAGAACAGGAAAGTCCAGCCTCTGTGAGGCTGCCATTACCATCTGCCCTGATCACTGGCGGTGGGGGGGGGTGGAGTTGCTATAAAGTGAAGTGGATTTTGTACGTTCTTGATGGGTTTGGGGAAGCGAGACATATGGGTTTGTGTCCAATGTTCTCTGGTAGGATAAGGGCTCTTGTGGTAGCAGACGTGCTTGAATGTTCAGCAACAGAACAGTCCAATGCAGCGGTTGATCTCATTGTGCAACAAAGTTACCAGAAATCTGCTTATGCATTCTCTTGTGAAACAATGCTTCACGGGTATAAAACAGTTCACCAGTGGGATGAGTATAACGTTAAGTGACTTAAGTGTAGCACTACATTGGGTGCAACCCTTGATGCTGTTTCAAGACTATGCAAAATGTACACTTGGAGATATTTAGAGGACCTCTTCACAAAAGCAAGCATTACTTCCTCTCTGTTGCCTTCTTCAGTACATTTTTGGGCTTTTCCTTATGTTATATGGTATATAGAGTAGGTAGATTGTACAATGATTCTCACCTTCATCTGTGTTACTTGTATGATGCTGAACTTAGTTCTCACCATAATTTGGAGGCTTTTATTGTCTCACAGAGTGCATTATAGAAATTGAACTCAAGGGAGAGAAATAATTCTTCAGAGAAATTATTCATTTGTTAAATCAGCACAAAATTGCATTTTCTTCTAGCACTCCAGTTTGTTTTCTAAAAACCTGCCCTACTTCCCCAATTAAACATCATATTCTGATTTCTATTCCCCAGTCAGTCTCAACAGTCAACAGTCTCAATCTATATAGCACTAGCTATTTCCTAACAACTGCTACTATTAGGCTAGTGCCCAGGCTTGACTCAACTGGGATGAATTTAAAACACTACAGGGAAGCAATTCAGAATCAAGAAAACTACTGGGGAAAGATTGTGTTGCTGCTGACCTAATTTAGCTGACTTTATTTCAGAATGGGTAAGGAAAAGCAGTCTTACAGCTGAATCCAATGCTATCCTAAGAGCAAGTCTCACTTTTCTCAAGGCGCTTAGGCTCAAGTTAGTATAATGCAGCATTACCAACACTGCAAGCCTAACAACTTCCTAAGTGGTAGATGTATTAGACAATACAGCCAACATATAATCTTGTGGCATCTTCCAAATTCACATCATCATGTACATTGAATGACTGGGATCATTCAATTAAAGCTTCAATGTATGTAAATTAAGCATACTGACTGGAACAGAAGTAACTGTTAAAATAGACCTCCAACCATGTTTACTCAGAAGTAAGTCCAATGGAATTTACTCCATAGTAAGGTTCATTATAATTGCAGCTAGGGGGAGAATTCAGTTTGCATTTAAAGGCAAAGTTCCCTACTACACACTTTCCAAAACGGTACAAGAACAGAAACACAAGCATCCTTAAAATTCACACGTCTACACATTTTTGAAATGCAGTTCCCCAGCCAAATAATGAGTACAAAAAAATGCACATTTGGAGAAATATGAACTAAAATGTTTTTCATGAGAATTTATTACTTATTAATTTACATACCACTTAAAACCCTTTCTTTACACACCTGTGTACCCTACACACACACACACACACACACACACACACACACACACACACAAAAATATGTAACTTGTGGACATCCAAAGAAACTGAATGTTGGAAGATTCAGGACAGTTAAAACAAAGTACTTCTTTATGCAGTGCATAAACGACGGAACTTGCTCCAACAGGAGACAGTGATTCTCAACTTGGATGGCTTTAAAAGAGGAATAGAAAAATGGACGGAGAGGGCTACTGGCCATGATGACTATACTCTGCTTCCACAGTTGAGGCAGCAATGCTTCTGAATACTAGTTGCTGAAAACCACAGTTGCAGAGAGTGCTCTTGTGCTTGAATCCTGCTTGCTGGTTTCCCACAGGTTGGCCACTGTGAGAACAGGATGCTAGACTAAATAGCCCACTGGAATGAACCAGCAGGCTCTTCTTATGGTTAACTAAATTTATGTGGGATACATAATCAATTTTGAATATAAAGCATCTCTTCTGGAGTGCAAAATGTCAAGTAAGCTCACCCATCGGCCCATCTTTGCAAACAACCAACAGGCTTCACCTTCACTGTCTGGTGCCTTGTATTCTTTGACTGCTTAAAAGTTACTTAGAGTACAGTTGAGGGCATATGCATTTAATCCACTTAAAAGGTCTGCAATTGAAATTAGTGGGGATGGGGAAAACGAACATTTCCCATCCTTTCTGCTACATGGTCCGGGCTGCTCAAAGGATGTAAATAAAGTTATATAATCCTCCCCGAGTCCCGGGAACAGGAAAGGATACACATCCAATTAGATAAAATACATTAAAAAGAAGTACAACCATCAGTTCTGGCACAGACTAGGTCTCTGCACAACAGAGGTAAAAGACTGTATAGATTAGGGAGTGAATCTTTGTCCACTGATTCTACAATCATTTAAAACTAATGGACTCAGCATGACCTTTGCTGTAGAATATAATATGCAATAAAATTATGGGGCCTGTGTTGGCGTCTGGAAATAGAAATTTGATAGATAGGCACTATTGTGAAAATATGAGAAGGAAGAACTATGATACATAATTATAATCTGACTGGGTCTCCAAATATAATTATATCAGGAAACCCATCTCACTCATCCCAAATATATACATGTATGTAGGTGTGCTTTGAAAATGTAGCTTACAATTTAGGAATAGAGGATGAAATAGGGACTAAGTACTATGAAGCTTCAGCTATAAATACTCCCATCTTAAAGGGAAAATGTTTGGCTTATAAAGGAAGAGTGGCATACCAAGGTCTGGATGAATAACACAGGTAAACATTTGTTCAATTTTTTCTCTAGAAATTTTTTTTTAAAAGATATTTATTGAGATTTTACAAAGAAAATTACAATATAAGAAAGGAAAAATAAAAAAGACAAAGAAAAAAGATACAAAAATACAGAAAAAAGAACAAAATATGTGAAAAATAAAAAACAATTAAAACCAAATCAAACTTTTCATGTCTTATATTTCAATTACTCGTTTCCTGACCTCCTCACACCTCCCTTTTTTGTATTCCAGTTCACATAGTTAATTCAGCAAATCCTTTCCCTCTTTGTTTTTATCTTAATTATAAATCTTAACATATTAAACATCATATTTTCATCTAATTATCAATCCTTTTTTGCATATTCTTTTAATTTTGTTACTAAAACCATCTCCTTTCAATCCTGCATCATTTTAACATTCATTAATTTTACAGTGTTTCTGCAGTTAGTCTTTAAATTTCTTCCAATTTTCTTCCACCAACTCTTCTCCCTGGTCGCAGCTTCTGCCAGTCATTTCCGCCAATTCCATATAGTCTATCACTTTCATCTGCCATTCTTCCAAGGTGGGTAGATCTTGTGTCTTCCAATACTTCGCGATGAGTATTCTTGCTGCTGTTGTGGCATACATAAAAAAGTTCTGTCCTTCTTTGGCACCAATTGGCTGACCATGCCCAGGAGAAAGGCCTCTGGTTTCTTCAGGAAGGTCTATTTAAATACCTTTTTCATTTCATTATATATCATTTCCCAGAAAGCCTTAATCTTTGGGCATGTCCACCAAAGGTGAAAGAATGTACCTTCATTTTCCTTACATTTCCAACACTTATTATCGGGCAAGTGATATATTTTTGCAAGCTTGACTGGTGTCATGTACCACCTGTATATCATT
Organism: Podarcis raffonei; assembly: GCF_027172205.1. NCBI lineage: Eukaryota > Metazoa > Chordata > Lepidosauria > Squamata > Lacertidae > Podarcis > Podarcis raffonei. The sequence continues at coordinate 29,991,798 of NC_070606.1, forward strand.
TTCATAATATTCTCTCTTAGGGCATTACATGCCGTAAATTTCATACCTGTGGTCCACAACTGCTCCCAGTCAGCAAACATTATATTATGTCCAACATCTTGTGCCCATTTAATCATAACAGATTTAACCGTTTCATCCTGTGTATTCCATTTCAACAGCAAGTTATACATTCTTGATAGTATCTTAGTTTTGGGATCTAACAGTTCTGTTTCCAATTTTGATTTTTCCACCTGGAAACCAGTTTTTTTATCCATATAGATAAAAAATTTGGTAATAATGAAGCCAGTCTCGCACTTTATCTTTTAGTTTCTCAAAACTCTGCAATTTCAATTTGTCACCTTCTTGTTCCAAAATCTCCCAATATTTTGGCCATTTGGCCTCCATATTGAGCTTTTTCTGAGCCTTCGCTTCCATCAAATTTTTTCTCTAGAAAATAGTACCTCTTTAATGATGTAATACGAAGTCATAATGCTATTTGCTAGTAATATATGGGAAGGGGAAACTTCTCTTTTCTTGTACCCATTTCTGCCGTGTTTCTGTGTGACCTTTCAGAGCTGCAAGCTCTAAAGGATCCAGAGTAGCAAATGTGATACAAAGATGGCCTACTACTCTGAAGTGCGAATATAAATTCCTGGTGTACTGAAGATCCCAGGTACTGGCTGTATTTGAATTCATATTTTGGAGCTCTATGCAAATATGACGGAATGAACAATGAAATGTTTTTACATTCTTATAGCAGCTAGTGCAGCAGGTAGAATCCAATGAACACTTTGGCGTATTCACTCACTTAATCATTCCAAAAGCACTTGCTCTAACCTGGTCATCTCCTAACACGGTATTTGTATTGTTGTGTTGGTTGGTGCCAGACTCACTTAAATTTCTGAGTCCAGTAAGTGTTAAAATTTAATTAAGGCTTGGGGTGTTGAAACTGGGTGCTAGACTCATGTGTATTAAGTTGTGTGCTAGACACATCTAATCCCCTGGAATATACAAGTGTTAAAAGCTAGGCTAAGATTCCTGGGTTGAGGTAATAGCTTGGGGAATGGGCCATTAAGACAATCAAAGGAACTCAGTGTGACATGCCAAAAGAGTGGCCCCACTTTCCCTCAGCAGATAGAGCCAGAACTTAGAGTAATATGACCTAGAAGTAAAGCAGGAAGTAGAAGGGACAGAGCAACATTTTGAGAGTACATTTGATGTCTGTTTGGATCCAAGACTGCAGCTATGGGAGAAGCAATACCCTCTTTGGGTGACTGTGCTTTGAACTTCTCAATCGTAGGCTCAGGTTGTAGATATGTACAAATAAACCATATATCATAAAGACACTACAGTCTCCCCTATGCATCATTCCCAAAAGAAAGCACAGAAGTGCATCTGGAACCCTTGGAATCTCACACTACTCAGAGATTGTAGTGGCATTCAACAGTACAATTGAATATATTATTTATAACAAGTTTTTAAAAAATGTTTAGATATACTTTCCTCCCAAAAAATGGAAGCATTCCTGTTGGGGATGACAGGAGCGGAACTATTAAAAGTTGACCAGAAATTGTTTATGTATGCCACTATGGCAGCTAGAATTTTATTAGCCCCAAAGTTGAAGCAGCAAGAATTACCAACAGTAGGCGAATGGCAGACAAAAATGGACTATGCGGAATTGGCAAAGCAGACGGGGAGAATCCAAAACCAGAGTGATCAAGTGTCCCAGGGAGAATGGAGTAAATTTGTTCAATACATAGACAATCATTGTAAACATATAAAGACACTAGCTGGACTGTGATAAAGCTCGCAATGTTTAAAAGAAGAAACTTTCTACTTGTGCTTTAAGTTTTAAATAACTTAAGATAAATGTAGAATTTAGATGGTCCAAATGAAATGGAGGGAAGTCAAAAGCTTGGCAGAGCTAAAATTTGTAAAAGGTGATGTCAGCGCTGCCCAAGGTCCCAGCTCACACAAGACCAACGCTGCTTCTTCCTCAAGTAAAAAGGTCTTTATTGAAGTTCAGTTTCATTTCCAGACGCGCAGCGCGCAACGCTACGTCTATACCTTAGACCGTAGAAGTCCCATCTGAATCTCCTCCCCCCTGACACCAGCTTAAGATTCTAGCCTTACTCCACCTCTTCCTCTGTTCCTTCTTTCTCTGGGTCCTCCTGCTAGTCGGAGTTTCAGCCCTCCTAGATTCTTCTGACGCTGAGTCCCCTGACTCTTCTCCCCCCCTCCTTCGGGCTTTAGGACCTGGCTCCCAATCCGGGTTTTCTGCTGTCCCGCGCTCCTCCACATTTGAACTTGGCGCGCGCGCGCAGCCTCCCACTTTCCTTCTGACCGTTACACTTGTGTCACTGCTCCCTCTTTCGGGGAGGCTAGCTGGACATGGCCTTCCCTCCGTTTCCCCACTCCCCGATGGGGGCGTGGTTACCCCTGACTCATCTTCTCTCCCCGCTGGAGGAGAAGCTGGTCCTGACTCATGTGACTCTTCCCCCCCACTGTGCTCTGGTGGGGGAACTGGTCCTGATCCTCCGCTACTCCTTTGGGAGTCCCCTCTGGTTCCTTGTTTATGGAGCGTCCCCCCTGGGACTCCCCTCGCCCTTACCATAGGCGCCCCCTCCTGGGAATCTTCTGATTCGCTGGAGAAGCTCATGGAATCTCTCGGGCCACTGTCATATTCCCCTACGCTCCCCTCTGATTCCTCTCCTCCGCTCTCTATTTGCTCTCTCCCCTGCTCTTCTGCTCCTGAGCCTCTGACAGGTGATACGATTTTATAATATTGTTAAAAATGGAATATATACACACACACACGCACACACACACACATATATATACCAGTTTATGTTATGTTTTGTGCTATGTTTTAAATCAGTGCCTGGATGCAGTAGTGGGCTGGACGAGGGCCAGCAATCATCAGCTTAGGTTGCCAACTATGCCCTTTCCTGGACAGGGATAGCTTAGCTACAGTAATTCATGCATTGGTAGCTTCACAATTGGACTACTGTAATGTACTCTATGTGAGGTTTTACTTAGGATTGATCTGGAAGCTGCAGTTGGTGCAGAATGTTGTAGTCAGAGTGGAGCACCTGGATGCACACCTATTATACCTACGTGGAGAGAATTGCATTAGCTGCTGATCAGCTACCAGGCTATGTCGAAGGTCCTCTTGTTAATATATTATGCCTGGAACAACTTGGGATCAAGGTTGCCTGAAGGACCACCTGTCCTTGATAAGGTCACATATATCACCTGGAGAAATTCTATTAATGGCATTGCATCCCATAGAATATCACAGGGCAATGACCTGAAAATGGTCATTTTCTGCTGTTGATCCTGTACTGCCATATGTGAAACAGCAACAATAAGTTGCCTCAGATATCTTGTGAAGACATATTATTTTCTCCTCCCAGGCTTTCCCCTGACCCATAAGGTTGGGCCTGGCTTTATGTCACTAAATCCTCAGAATTTTTGTTTTATTCACTTTTATATACTTTTCTATATTTTTATATTGCTGTTTACTGGTTTTTACGTTGTGTTTTCATTTTAATGATATAGTGAGAACCCAAAGAGTGCTCACTAATGGTTCTTCATCACCCTGGAAAAAAGTGGCAAATGGAGTTCTGCAGGGTTCTGTCCTGGGCCCACTGTTATTCAGTGTATTTATAAATGACTTGGACAAAGGAATTGAGGGGATGTGCATCAACTTTGCAGATGACACCAACCTGGGAGGGGTAGCTAATGCTGTGAAAGACAGAATCAGGATTCAAGATGGCCTTAACAGATTGGAGAACTGGACCCAAACTAACAAAATGAATTTCAGTAAGGACAAATGTAAGGCTCTACACTTAGGCAGGAAGAACCAGCTGCACAAATAGAAGCAATTGCCAGTAGTACATGTGAAAAGGATCTAGGGGTCATGGTAGACCACAAGCTTAACATGAGTCAACAGTGGGATGTAGGATCAAAAAGAACTTATGTTATTCTAGGCTGCATCAGCAGAAGTATAGTGTCCTGGTCAAGGGAATAGTCCCACTCTATTCTGCCTTGGTCAGACCACAGTTGGAGTTCTGTGTCCAGTACTGGGTGCCACCATTTAAGAGGAGTATTGACAAGCTAGAACGTGTGTAGTAGAGAGCAACCAAGATAATCAAGGACCTGGAATCTAAGCCTTAAGATAAATGGTTGAGGGAGCTGGGTATGTTTAGTCTGGATAAATGGGGACTAAGAGGAGATAGAATTGTAGAATTGGAAGGAACCACATGGGTCATGTAGTTCAACCCCCTGCAATGCTTAAGGTGGGGCTCAAATCCACAACCCTAAGATTAAAAGTTTCATGTTCTACTGACTGAGCTAGCCCTGAGATAACCTGCAAATACCTAAAGGGCTGTCAATATGGAAGATAGAGCAAGCTTGTTTTCTCCTGCTCTGGAGGTTAGGACCCAAACCAAGGGCTTCAAGATACAAGAAAGGAGATTCTGACTAAACATCAGGAAGACCTTTCTGATGATAAAAGCTGTTCAACAGTGGAATGGAATCCCTTAGAAGGTGGTGGACTCTCCTTCCTTGGAGACGTTTTTAAGCAAAGATTGGACGGCTTTAGCAGAGATTCTTGCATTGCGGGGGGGTTGGACTAGATGGCCCTTGGGGTCCCTTCCAACTCTACAAATCTATGATTCTATGTTTGTTTATAGAGTGTACACTACTGATAGATTTTTGAAATATAAAGCAGTATATAAATGCTTCCAATTAAAGAAATAAATAGCTACTACTCTGGATTCCATGTAGCAAACAAACCTGAAAGCTCACAGAAAAGATTTTTCTGCCCGAGATGGAGTAGCTAATGGCACACACACACACCCCAATTCAAGGTGCACAGATTCCAAGGCCAGTTTGGCACTTGAGGCAGAAAATCCCCACAAGTGCATCTCCTCCACCCCTATGGCAGTAAAAAAATGTACAAACCATACACTAAATAGACATATGCTACTGTTTCATTACTCCCCAATTCAGTTACCAGAGCCAGCCACCCAACTATGCCAAATAGCAGGGCTTATGCATTGCTGACAAGAGATACCCAGTTCAATATTCTATTACCTGTGGTCTTGAGGAGCGAGGTGAACCCTGAAGAATGACAACTCTCACATTTACAAAATTTAAACATCCTTCCAAATGAGGAACATAAGGAGAAACTAGAGACAGTAGTTTACTAAGAATAGGGAACAGGAAATATGATATACAGGGCAGCTGTAAGCATCAGGAACAGAAAACTGCAGCAACCGTATGTGGAATAGAGGCAGATTTCACCAAACTCCCAAACACAATTCCTGGGATTCTTTGGAGAATCCCCGATAACTTTGCAATGTAAATATGCCCTAAATTAATGACAAACCTATATCTAAGTAATCTTGACTAGAGATTTCCTCTGATGCACATAAGGGGATTAGGTTGCTCTATGAAAATACTTGTTATTGATGCAGGGCCTACAATCTGTCCTCCATTAGTGATGGACAAAAGTGTTTTCAACAGTGAACAAACCAATAAAAATTATGTCATAAAAAGTGATCAACTAATGTAATATATTGCATATTTAATAATATGTTAGGCATGAATGCCACAGACTACTGTGTATTAAAAAGTTGAAATGACTACATGCTCAGTAAAACTTTTTTTCAGAGGTAGGCAAGCTTTATGGAGGCAACGGAAAAGGCAGACATGCTTTGTTAAGGCAGGTAATTTAATTCCATTTTTTGTCATGGAGCTTTCCTTGCCCTAGCCAACAAATAATTTTCAGCACAAGGAAAAAACATAATTGACTAGGCTCTAACAGTGCAATCCTATACATTCCTACACAAAGGTAAGCCCCATTTAGCTCCATGAATCATCACAGCGTCAACAGGCTGTAATCCTGTTTACCCTCACTTGGGAGTTAAGTCCAATGATCACAAAGGGCCTTACTTCTGAGGAAACATGCACAGGATTGGGCACAATGACTGTCAAATTCAGAAACTGAGAACACAGAAAATATTTTCTTCTCTAAACTCGGCAGGATTAAGGGACAAATATATACAGGATTTATCTATAAACCTATTAAATCACCACTCAGCCCTGTAGGTGAAACCTCTGCCTTGCCTCTGAGGACACATCTTTTCTTATCCACAGTCATTCATTTGAGCCTTTCTCTAACTTTAATGGGGAGCTGTATTTTACAGCAAATTTGTGACTCTTCAGATCAATGGTTATGGATGATTTGCAATTCAAGGGCTATTAAAGTAAGCTTTTCCTTTAAAACAAATCAGTGTGCTTCGACTCAGATGTTGAGCCTACAAATATAAGCATGAAGTTTGCGCTAAGTTAATTGGCATATTTATACATCTAAAGATACTCAGCAATTTGAATCTTCTGTGTAGAACACAGCACAATGGACCAAAATCAAACCAGAAGTTAGCAATACAAACGATAATAAGCAAGCAACACCAAATGGTGGCTCATTTATTTATTCCACACACCGCTTGACTGTTAAAAAGAAAACCCTCAAACTGGTTTGCAAAAGATAAAACAGTAAAATCAAACACCTAATTACCACTTCCAATGGCTTCATGTAGATATTAAAAAAGGAGTGGAGATAAACAGTCCCCAGCAGCACCCTTGGCCTGAACCCCTGGCCTACCTGGCAGCAAGTCAGTATGCCAAGTTCCCAGTCCAGGGCCAATACACACGTCCAGAGTCAAAAACCAAAGAACAGTCCCACAGAGATCCTGCAGGATCCCAGCCATGGCCCAATCATGGGCAGCTGAGCAGACACAGCACCTCAGCTCTGCTTCCCTTTTGTACTTTGCCTGCTGATTGCAGCATCCGGGCTTGACGAGGCAGGTGACCCTCACCTGCTCCAAGCCTACTCCAGTTGAGGAATCACAACTCAGAGCTAATGAGTCCCACCTGGCCACCCAGGGAGCTGGGCTGTGGGCCCTTGCCTGCCTCTGCCTCCTGGAATTGCTCCCTACACCTCAGAGCCCACCGTGTTCATGGAGACAGGGACCCCTCTGGTTCTGGGTCCTGTGCTCTGACCCCCATCCCCTCGTCATCCTCCGTCCCCCTGTGAGTACTTCCTACACCAACCTGTCCTTTCCCATCCCCAGCTTGCCCCAGTGTGTCTCAGTCCTGGCTACACCCCTTGCCGGGATCCTCTTCCTCCTCCTCGTAGTTCTGCCAGTTCATGACAATCCTATAACAGGCAGGGGTGTGTTGTCCAATAGTTACAGTTGTGGTTCAAGTGAGTTCTCCCTTTATAGCTAACTCGCTCTGCTGATCTCATTATGTTAACTGAATAAAAGTGGCCCAGTTCAACCCCAGCCTGTTTGTTTGTCTCTTTATTCAGTCATCAGAGTGCAAATTGTTCCCTAATCTTTAACTGCTGTATTTTCTGACAGGCAGTAATATTTAAAAGGGGCCTTCTAACAGTAAGATTATGTTACGTTTTCAGATACTGCACAGTTGAAGAATGCCCTTCCTTTCCCATGTTGCTGCTCTTCTCTCAAAATAAATGATAGTGCCAGACATGACAAATGCCATGTGGTGGAAGGCTGAGAATGGTCAATGAGTTCATCTATATGCTCCCACATTTCAGCTTCACTGGATGACACTGGAATCTAGTTATTGGAATGGGATAAAAAGTATTTCTATCCACTTTGTCCACACCTTTATTTATTTATTTATTTATTTATCCCGTCTCTCTCAAGTATGGCCCCCTCACCTTTTTTTTCTAAACTAAGAACCCAAACCCTTTCTTCATAGGGGAGTTGCCCCAGTCTTGTGAACATTTGGTTATACATTTTTTTGCAGATTTACAATATCCTTTTTGAGATGGGGAGACCAGAACTTTACACAGAATATACAGCTGTATAATAGCATTACAATATTGGCAGTTTTATTTTCACTGCCATTTGTAATGTTCCCCCAACATAAAATTTGGTGTTTAGTTGCTGTCTTTGCAGCTACTGCATTTCACGATATGGAAAGGGACAGGAAAATAAAACTGCCAATATTGGGCTGCCATTATGCAACTCTATGGTGCAATGACACTTGGAGTACCAGGCACTATTCTTGATTAGTAAAAACCACTACTGGGACCCTCAACCCAGATAGGGACTATGGTACTGAGAGAGCTCTTATTAAAACCTTTTATTCTACAGCTTTTCCCAGTGCTACTATTTGCCCCTAAGGGACAATTTTCAGAGTGGTTGCAATAAGGCAATGATCTCTGGCTGAAGAGGGTAACCACCTGTGAGGCAGAAGCTGCTGATGTAACAGCAAAACGTAGGCCCTCTTGGAAAAGAAATGGATTCAGTGATGCACATTTGGACAAGCTGCTTCTAAATATTTGATTAGTTTCTGCATGGAAAAACTAGCTGTATCATTGCTTGCTGGATCTAGCTTTTTAGAGCCAGTTGTATTTTGCTTTCAGTATGCTTTTCCTTGGGTGGGGTATCTTTTAGGATTTCATATTTATTTACAACATATGGTCCAAAAGTCATGAACCATTTATAATAATGTTTCTTATGAATTTTAGTTGAATAATTTAAGGGTGCTGGATTCAGATGTTAAAAACTCAGTGTGTAACACATTAGTGAAGTGTGCCAAAAAATTTTGCAACCAAAAGCCTCTTATTTATGGCTGCCTTTTGTTATATATGGATTTAGACTCTGGTACATTACTGTCATAGATGTGCAATGGAACAGCAGTCAGCGCCAATTCAAAGTGACTTTGAACCAAGTTACAATGAGGAAGGGTTGAAGTTTACACAAAAGCCGAGCTTTTTCTATCATTTCCAGTCATTCCACTCAAGAAATAATGAGAAAACTGTGTTGTGCCACAAGATTTCTCACCTATTCCTTCCTGAGGAAGAAAAATGAATAGAGGGAGGAACTGGGGATGCTTCAGGAATTAGTTTTTGTTAATTCTGATATGAACTGTTCGGATCCACACCTCCCAAACTAATGTCTGGACTAGAATATAGTCATGCTTTGGATTTCACACTTTTCCAAATCTAAGCATTTCTTTGCACAAAAGATATTCAATTTGAATATTTCTTTAAACAAATACATTTAGGAATGTGTATTTTGGGAGACTATGCATATTTGAATACAAAATTCATGCAGTGGGATTCGTGCTCCCTTGCCCTATGTGACCTAAACATAGGTGGTAGCATCAAAAAGAAAGGTCTAGGATGGGTTCCACAGGACTACAAGCCTACTTTGCAGGGTTGGCTAGGGAACCGCTCTAATGTCACAATACTCAAGCACTCCGGCAACTTGATTCTGTGCTTCCCTGCACTGCGGCAGCAGTAGCAGGCCATAACATCTACCCTAAGCAACCCAGCTATGGAACTTTACTGTGCAGAAGCAGGCAATAGCACCACATGTCAGGAGTTTAGCCTACACTCAAGTAGGACCCTGGCAGAGACACATGCTCGACTGGCATATTCCCTCCCTCCTGGTTGATCGTTCGGGAGCTTCATAAGCTTTCTTCAGCCCAAACATCACAGTGACCAATGCCAACTGACACCGGCACACTTAGCGATCCGCAGAGTTTGTGCAACTTGCGTAACAGACCTCAGGAACAGCATTTTGGCTAATCTACTTTATTTACATATAAACACACATGGAGCACTGCAACGTAGCTCCCTCTCTCTCTAGCATCAGACAGCAAAGAGAAAAAGAACAAAGGACAATAATCCCACTTCGTGGAACATAGTAACACAAACATCCTGTCTCCGTCACTTCCCACTCTGTGGAGTCAAAACACATACCGTCATGTGAAAGACAACAATCCCATGACTGCAATCATGGAGCAGGAATTCTAACACCACACTCCAAAAGCACTTGCTAAATTGACAGGTCAAATTGGGTCAAGCATCCAAAGCATTACTTGATTGGAGCTGTAACAGAGACACTTCTTTCCATTATGATAGCTAGGTCTATACAAAGAAGAGCATGCCCCGCACTCCAGAATGTAAAAATCTGGGTGTCATAAGGAGGAAAACTAAGCTCTGGCAGGACGGAAGCTAAATAAATTTGGGCTGTTATCTTCATATGGATGGACCTTACCCTTAAAAAACAAAAACCCTTCAGTTGCTGGTGTTTGACTTTTCTCTACAAAAATTCAACGCAAATCAAAACCTAGGATAGAATGGATACATACCAGCATTTGTAAGATACTGCACATTTCGCATCACTCCTTCAGTGTAGGCCCCAGCCTCGTAACTGTCCATCTCACCAGAAACAATATGTGCCACTCTAGCCACACGCCCTCGGATGGCGCCAGCTGCACGATCTAAATCATCGGCATCCTGTTCTCTTAGGGCAATGATGCATTTGTTTACATCCTCAAGGATATGACTTTCTGTGTGAAAGAGAAACAGCAAAACATGATTATATAGACCAAGCTATCACTGAGGATATATGAAATTAATCAAACCAGTCCACTGCCATTTAAGTTAACATTTCATTTATGTCAGTGCAGGCTGGTCCAAACAGCCTTTAGCTAACTCTGCATAAAATGTTCATGAACACCTGAAGCATCACACATTTTCCATCTTTTCTTACACCTTTTTGAGGGGGCGTGTCTTTTAAAGCTTCCTTCCGTTTATTTCATTTTAATATTTTTGTTTGTTTCATTACATTTTTATCTGACTTCTCTCCCCTTCTCTCAGCAGTTCTGTGAAGTAGTTTAGGCTAAAAGAAAGTGACTGGCCCTGGGCCATCTAGTCAGCTTCACAGCTGAGTGAAGGCTTGAGTCTGGATACCCCCCATTTGAGATTAGTTTCATGTGCCTCTTGACTTTTTAAGGTTAGCCCATGACATGATGGTATCTGAGGCAGAAAGATAATGTACATTCTCCCCCTGCCTGGTTAAACAAAAACAGAATAACAGTTGACAATATTAATGGCATCCAACAATCATCTCTATTTATGCTCCATCACTTCAGACCAAAATGTCAAACTTCATCCCACATACTAAACTTACAACCTCCAACAGAGACCATAGATCATTTTTCTTGCATCTAGCCATTGCCATGTAAATTACAAATATTAAATTTCAATGTTCAAATAATAGGATGAGAAGAATCATGTTGATGCCTAACTTGCTCTAAAGCACATCTAATCTCTGGAAAGGAAAGCAGAGCAAAGCAACAGGACCCCCTTACAAATGGAAAAGTGACCCCTTAATACAAGGGAAGACTTAGGAAAATTGCATTGAGCCACCAAGAGCTCATGGGGTGGGGCATTCCTTGACACTTCCCCTTTGTTACTGAAGTGGGGCTGGGGATCATGTGGGTCTCATACACTGTCAGTGTGAAGGTACTTCTTGTATCTCCCCCCGATACAAAGATAAATGCTGTTTCTAAGATTTCTACAACAGCCAAAAATGGAGAGGAAAAGGGATGTCTTTACTAAAATTAGTGTCTATTAATAAGGAAATTGCCAGAACCAAGGGACCTATTTGACTTATTTTAGGAGTGCAGCTAATGACTACTCTGGTTCACAGACTTAAATCTATCCTCCCAGAGATGAGAAAAACAGTAAGGAATATTGGATAAGAATGTAAAGACAATATATTCTACATAGAAAGAGCATAAGAAAGCAAAGGGCTTCTTGTGGTGATTCTGTAATCATTAGCATTCATATAGCATTTCTGAAGCACGTCATATACATTTCCCTCAGCAATCTTTACAAGGAAGGTCTACAGTGCCGAAAGAGGGCTGAAGATGAGATTTGAACTAGGTACCTCGTAAGGCTACCTGGCTCAGATTTACTCAGATCTGATGGGAGGCTTCACTTAACAGTTAAGTAGCAACATTTTGCACTGGCTGCATCTTCAAGGGTATCCCTACATAGTTCATGCATTCATTGAATCTGGAAGTTAAGCCTTCCAAACTTTATGCCTTAACTGAACCACTTGAACAGCAGAAACCTCTCTATTCTTATTCAGAAGTTGGTAAGAAAGGATTGTTACAATGCCTACCACCCCATTTATAGCTGGGTGGGTGTTTTTGCCACATGACATTATGGCCTGAGAGTGATTAGCCCAATGAGGAGAGGTGGTGACAGGCTATTAAGCCTGCTCTGACCCAGACTCTTCCCTCTTCTTTATTCAGCAACCACCCTCCCTCCCTTTTGCAGCATGGACCTACAGACTAGTCCGTTTTCCAGGGGCTGAGTAGGATTTTTTGGGGGGAGACCCTAATTGGCTCTGGGTCTCCTCTTTTTTGCCTACTCCACACTGCTGGGTGATGTTTGTTGGTGTTCCATCAATTTGGCTAATTGGCATGTAGTCCAGGCAAGTGAGATGATTTCAGAAAGAATGGAACACTTACCCGAATCAGTGTTGGGTTGTGGGCATCCCTTAGTCACTGTTGTCAGGCATGGCCTGGAGGAGCTGGGGGGTGCCCTTTGGCAAGACGGACACATCGGGGTGAACGTTGGCCAATGGGGCCACAATGTGCCTGTTGGGCTCTTACACCCAAGGTCCACGCAGCAGGGAGGGAGGAATCTTAGGAAACCTTGTAGTGTGCACACAGTGTGCGGCTGTTAACTTGCCCATGTGATGGCGGTAATTTCTATTAATGAACACCTACCCGGACTTGATTTGGTTACATTGGTTGAATCTGACTAGTTAAAATTTATTTTGCAGATCCTCAAGTTGTTATATTTAATAAATACAACCTATTTATCCACATTTGGTCATCTTGACTCATCTTCCTGGTGTGCTGGCAACTGGATATACGTGCAAATCACGAGAGGTTTCTTAAAGTTGTCCAAGCACTTAGTAAACTACTACATGCACCTGGCAATCTTCTTGACAATTAGAGGGAGAAAGACCAAAAAATGGTAGCTAAACAACTTTTTCAAGGTCACTTGAAGTGACACCTTAAAAGTAAAGATGAAGTTTTGCATCTCTCCTGATAATGTTGTTACAAGTTTTCCATCAATAGCTAGAGGGCCCCAGTTAATTCACCAGCTTTTATAGGATGACTAAATTCACTTTGAAACAAATAGATGAACACTTAAATTTTAGGCTCCCCCCCCTTGCTCCATTAGCATTATATGACTGCAGACATCTCTGCAATGTTTTTACTTCTTGTGCAATGTGAATAACAGAGTGAACATCACATCAGATTATACATTGCTAAGTGCTATCCATTTCAGAGATGCCAATAAAATATTGTCAGAGGATAATGGCCATCTGCTGCTCCTACATAATTGCTCAGGTGAAGACACTGGTTTTGTGGAAATATTCTATTGTAACTGCTTTATATCTGCAATACCAAACCCTGACACAAATGTGATGTCTGCCCGTGGCAGTGAAATTTGTCCTCTGTGTCTTTGTTGGATAGCAAGTGCAGACTGACATTAAGGTTGCAATTCACAAGTCATTTAAAGCAGCAAACTTGCACCTAATCCAGGTTTGGGGCCAAGCTACACATTACACTTAACTGAATGTAGTGTACCCGATGACTTTCAGCCTTTTTTGCTTTAATAGTTGCTTCAGGAGGGGTCAGGGAGACTAGGGAAACAGTAAGGAAGGGGCACTACACTGGTTTCCTGTTCTAACTGATCCACTAAGTGATCACCCACAGATTTAATCATTATACAATATGGAGAGCAGAAGTGCAGAGACTGATAATGTTTTGGATTCAGACTGGGCCATTGGTACCCATATATGAATCTACATCTCAAGATGCAGAGAACCTGCAAGCAGCAGATAGTGCTCTGTTGACCATGCTCAGACACTCAATATTTATACTTGAGCTGGGCCAATCAAGAGGATTCTACAAATTGTAGGGAATGATGCTGCATGGCTTTATTCCCCTTTGAACCTGGATATTTTTGTGAGGCTGGAGCACCCATAGTCCAAGGTAGCTCACCAAGCTAGGTGTCAGCTAGAATCCCTGGCAGATACAGAATTTTTTAAGGTGGTACCTGCTGAAAAGTGATGTGTGAAAATGCTTGTTGAGCAACATTTGAAATTATGATGGTAAAATAAAATATATTTGTTGCTAAACTGGAAAAAGTATGCCAGCAAAAATTTAAGGCTTCTTGTTGTTAATATATAGTCTGAAGTTCAAGATGTAAACAAGAGACATCTGAGGGAAATAAGAAGAGACCAGCTGGCTCATCAGTATATTCTTCAGTATATTCTTTGTGCTAACCCTCTCCTGTCACAGCATATAATCAAACTTCCTTGAGCAAATTCAATATCATTGCCTGGGAGGACATTCCTTGCTTTTAAGTACCTCGGGATGAGAAAGAGATTCACATCTGTTCTGATTTTTCTGTTCTGTTAATTTTTGTTTTGATCTCCTTCCACTCATCTTTATTAAGACCAAGCATAATAATTCTGAGTTGCCATCATCAATTCTCATTTCATTGCCTATCTTTTAGGTTATAAGTCAATTTGGCTTATGCAACAAGGCTGGCTGTAGATGGAAAACATCTATTAGTTGATTAATCTAGAGAGAGAGTCAATAAAAGTAAGTTGGCTGCAATCCATTCCATTCCACTATGAATCAGCTGGAATGCAAGCAGCAATCATTTAAATCAACATTTTCCCTACCTCATCAATATTTTTATATTGCATTTTAATAATGGTTCAGAGAAAGAGAAAAGATTTTAGCATTCAACAATATGCCATGAATTACTGTTCAGTGAGTTCCAGACTCATGTACTGCAATCCGATTGTTCAAGAGACCTCCTCATGTGTTTACTGAATGCATGAGGAGAAAGCAGCATCGCACCTGCTGGCGGTGCCCCAACAGCAATATTCTAGCTGGTAACACCCCCAGGTGGCCTATTATAAAGTCTTTCCACATCTACCATTTAAAGCTGTATGGTTCCCAGGTTTGGGGGATATTTTGGCATGCTGCCACACAACATCATAGTTGAGCTACTGCTCCAGAATAATGTACTGAAAAAACCTGTTTTTCCCTCTCCTATCAATATGTGTATGTGTGTGAGAGAGAAAGATCCAGAATGGATCCTCAACATGTTCGCTTGTGTGGCATGTGTGCAAGCATCCGTTCCAGTTTCTGGGTGATGTGGTTAGTGCGTGAGGCTTGGGAGATGTCTGTTTTGCACAGCTACCCTCTGATACCTCACAGGGAAACCAAAATGCTTGTTTACAAAGCTACTGTACTACCAACCTTACTGTTTGCTTGTGAAACATGGACCATTTATAAACGCCATCTCCAACTCCTCAAAAGATTCCATCAACCGTGTCTCCGAAAAATTTTACACATCACTTGGGAAGACAGGCAAACTAATAACAGTGTACTGGAAGAAGCAAAGATCACCAGTGTTGAAGCAATGATTCTTCAACATCAAATTCGTTGGACTGGTCATGATGTGCGGATGCCTGATGATAGTCTTCCAAAGCAACTACTCTATTCCAAACTTCAAAATGGAAAGCATAATGCTGGTGGTCAACAAAAGAGGTCTAAAGACTGTCTCAAGGCAAATCTTAATGTAGTATAAACACTGACAACTGGGAAACACTGGCCTGCGAGCGCTCCAGTTGGAGAACAGCCTATACCAAAGGTGTCATGGGCTTTGAAGACACTCGAACTCAGGACGAAAGGGAGAAACATGCTAAAAGGAAGGCACGCTTGGAAAATCCACATCATGATCAAATCCCGCCCAGAAACCAATGTCCCCACTGTGGAAGGATGTGTGGATCCAGAATTGACCTCCACAGTCACTTACGGAATCGTTGTTAAAACCGTGTTTATGGAAGACAATCTTACTTGGCTATAAGTGATCACCAAATAAGAAGAAGACCCTCTGATAGGTTTGCCTGAGGAAACAGATGTTCGAGACATTGGTACTGAGTCAAAATATTTCCCATGACAGCAATCATTAGTTGCAGAAGAAAATCCATTGCAATAGTCAAATTCACCATAGCTCAAGCAATCACATGGTTCCTCTTCTAATCTATACTCCCACAAGGTTAGAATGTAAGAGTACTAGACGTTAAAACTAAAATAAAAGGCTATGGTTGTGTGCATGCTCATTATTCCAACATTTACTGGCTGGAGGAACATGAGGGTATGTAAGAGATGTGAATATAGCCATGGAACTTTTCTCATTTTGGGCACAATGCAGCCATTAATATGGAAAGGAAAACCCTAGACTCACTCCAAAGGTGCAGATAATCAGCTACAAATTCAATCTTAAGAATGCTAAATAAAGGTGCAACTACAGCACTATAAAAAGGTAAATGTGGAAAGGCCCTCACCTGGGTTAAAAACCTGTCAAACCTATGGATACATATAGTGCTGTATCTAAACAGATCATCACCGACATCATCCAGTATATATGCTGTATATGAATACAGTGGAACACTCTATGATCCATGTGGGTAGGACCAATGGCAATCTTCACATAATGCAAGGCAGCTGTCACCAGTTAAGCCATGGGTAGACTATCTGTGGCCCTGGGGACACATGCACCTCTTGGCCTAATTTCACATAGGTAGCAAGAAGGGTTAAAACAGAGGGAGGGAGGGAGGAGCAAGTGAGTGAATGAGCTCTACCCACTTTTAGCCCTGGTCTTACTCACTTTTCAGTCCAGTCCCACTCACAGGAAAGGACCCCTGCTCAGTGGTAGAGCACCTGCTTTGCATTCCAAAGGTCCCTGGTTCGATGCCCAACATCTCCAGGTGGGACTATTTGAGTGCTACTACCAGTCACTGTATATATTACTGATCTAGATAGACCAATGGTCTGACTTGCTTAGCGTATGGCAGTTTCCTGTGTTCCATAGGCATGTGGCCTATGAGGAATGCCCACAAGGGAGCGTGCCTACCAACAGAAAAAGGGTTCCCTACCCTTGACTGAAACCATTTACTTAAAACTATGTAGAAAAGAGTTCAAACTGACAGGAGTGTAATTGACAAGAGTTCAAACCTTAAACTTTCCACAGTTTTACCAAAACAAAAACAGCAAAAAAAGCATGTGTTCAAGCTGCAGAAGGATTTTATGGGTGGAGCTTTTGAAGGAAGGGAGATTTAAGGAAAGAAAGCATGCATTTAGCTTTATTTTACTCAGAAAGTAAAAAGAAAAAGAAAGAAGTAGCAAATACCACTAAAACATCTATCTTGTTTATTTAGACAGTGGAAGATTGAGCCTCTTATAATTTACATACAGATTGTCTGTGCAGAATAATCCTCCTGCTCCTTCACTCTCCTTGGAAAGAGGGCATGCAGGGATATGAACTAGCAACTCTTAAAAACACATCAGTGAATTCTTTCCCCTCTGTTCCTCCCAGACTGAGACACCAAGGGTACAGTATGAAACTCAGAATGGGGCAACAATCCCTGGATCTATCATCATTTGCTTACAATATCCTGGGGATCCTTAGCTTATCCAAGAGCAATTATACTCTACCATTTTGTTGCTATTCAGTTGTGTCTTAGAATAATTAGGGTAACCTCATTAATGTCCTGTGTGGTTTGCTATTAAGCTCACCAGTGGGGAGCTTAGAAAAAGTACCTCTTAGTCAATGATTGGCTTGTGCATATATAAAATATATACATATCCAGATGCTTTGTTTAGTCCAAAAGAATTGGACTAAAGGTTTGTTGTAGGGGGAAAAACATAACAAAGTTTTAAAGACAAAAACAAAATGCAATATCCTTTTGCATTTGATCAGGGAATAAGTGCTCAAGAGCCCAATGCAGAGACATGTATTGGTGAAAAGCAGGACACATTTTATTTGTAGTCCATGGCTGGTAGGGAGTGAGGGCAAGATTAGGAGACCAGAAACCCATAAAACCACGGCCAGCCTGTATAGAGAGGTGTAACAACACAAACATGTGACCCAATGCTATGAGGATGCCCTCCACAATGACCAGAAATGTGGAGGGCAAAATTTCTTCCCATCTGTGTTAACCAAGTCATAGCAATGGTGCCCAGCCAAGGGAGAGAGGGTGAGTAAGCTGTCACTGACACTGGCTCTCTGCTTCTTTTCTTGATGTGCAAATGCTCAGTAGCTTTAATAAACAAACAAGACTGTCATCTATCCCACTCTCTGTACACTGTGCACCTAGAATAATGCTGCTGCATCATAATGACACACTGTTGCAGCCAGTGTAGCATTGTGAGGAAACAGGATGGCATGGCTTGGCAAAGGCTGAGGCTGCTCCCAGGCACTTAAAGAGGCTGGGGATTTTTCTGGAACGAGAAAGATTAAAGAAAGAAGCTGCAGCCATTTCCGGTTAAATACCTTACTTTGAAAACTGCTATGTTTATAAACCCAATCAAGGTTTACAAATGTGTGTATGGGAGTGTTTTAAAACACACGTAGACAGTGTATGTAATCTATGCTGCTATGAGAATCACTATTGTAACACATGGGATATGGGAAACAACTGTACAACATTTATTATGGGCAGCTTCCCTAAATTACTACTTAAAACAGCAAATGAAGCTTAATAAATAAAATGAATGAAGTTTGAATAAAAATGACACCTTGGTTGTTAAAAGATTTTTTTTTTAAGTGAACATAAGGTAAATCAAATAAATGCATCTTGCATTATGCTGAAAAACCGTGTCAACTACATGATCATTAGGCCACATCCATATTCAGTTAGATTTGTCCCCCATAGTGTTAACATTTGATTAAGGAACCTCATCTCACTAAGGAATGGCTAGGATGACATTTCCTTTTCTGTATCTTTTATTTCTTTTTATTTTCTTTTATTTGAAATAAGAATTTGCTCCCATTCAAACTGCACTGAGATCTCAAACAGGAATGGGAAAAATAATCTGTGAATGAGATACACACACACACACACACACACACACACACACACACACAGTGTTCTATGGGAGGCTGATTGATTGCCTAAGGAGATGGCTCACTCACCGTGCTTCCTTAACAGCGCATCCAGAAAGGTCAGCATTACCTGGCATGTGGTCATTCTCTCTTAAGATTCCACAGTTCAAAGAAAATTGCAGGCAAAAACCCCCTTGAGATGGCAATAACTGACTTTATGTGTAATTAGTTAGCAAAGGAATTGAAAAATTGTGTCCCAGAGTTCTTTGTGTTGATCTAGCAAACACCGCTCTGGCTTGTACGTGCAGTATCTGAGCTTCTAGCTGAAGAGTTCTGTTTTGATACGCCCTTCAGCTCTTTTGCAAGTATAATAAACTGACCAAATATCAGTTCTCTAAGAGAAGATAAAGAAGCTGCTGGTGGGGTGGGGTGGCGGAGCCCCAAACCAAATGCCTGATCTGGTTTCTCTCAAGCTGTCTGGTCACAATAAAAATGTGTGGTGTTTTATGCAAATTCTGCAATATCATACCCTCCAACATTTTTCCGATGGAAATAGGGACATCCCATTCCAACATCCCATTCCATAATGATAATTTTACTATTTATACCCCACACATCATACTGGGTTGCCCCAGCCATGCTGGGAAGCTTCCAACATATATAAAAACATTAAATATTTTTAAAAAGCTTCCCTATACAGAACTGCCATCAGACAGCTCAGGGGTTGGATAACTCCATCCCCTCCAATTTTTCACCAATGAAAATAGGGACGTCCTAAGGGAAAGTGGGACATTCCAGGATCAAATCAGAAACTGGGACAACTTCTCTAAATCAGGGATGTCCCTGGACACTTGGAGGGTCTGCAGTTAGAAATGTAACCAAAAGCATAAAATGCATTAAAAATACAAATTTAGGATGAAATATATTTAGAAACATGTATTTTATGACATTTTTACTTGAAAAAAGACAGATTAAATGGATTTAGGAATGAAAACGTGTGCAGCTGACATGGACTGAAAGTAGATGGATCTGCCCATTGCTATTCCTCTCCTCCTTGAAAGAAGCTGCCACAAACCACCCTCTTTGTTTTCATTATGTCATAGCCTTCTTCTTCCTTGCTACCCCCCCCCAATTAATGCATGAAATTGTAGTCTTCTTTAAACACGTATTTCAATACATTTTACTATCTGGTAAATTGTTAATCTGTATTTACCCAAAGATCAGAAAGTTGGGGGTGGGAGAGTAAGCCTGTAAATCTGGATTTTCAAATGCTGGTAGTATGAGTATGTGTTTTTATTGTCCTGACATAATACTTTTCCTTTAGAATAAAATGAGAAATAATTTCAATACACTCCTATTCTGAAGGCTTTTTAATATACATAATCATTTTTAGAAAGTATGCTGTATAATAACAGTCTATTTCTACAAAGTCAGACTTAATGTTATGGGTATTTTATGGATTAACTACACTGGTGTTAAACCTTTTATTACAGCTACTAGCAAGTCATATTCAAACTGTAATGTTTAACACCCCCCCCCCCATCTTTCTGTACAGCTGCACTAAAAGTAAACCTAGAATTAGCATCATGTGGTGCACTCATCTGAAAGCTGGCTTTATAGGGAAAGAAGAAGAATGTCAATCAGAACTTTTGAACCACTGATGGAAAAGTAATTGCAAATAAAGATAAAGATAGGAAAGCCTAAGATCTCAATCATATTGCTAGCCATTGTCTATTTACAATATGCTGTGCAATTTGCTTTGAACAACTTGAATTTTCCCTGATTACTATCTTAATGTCTGTGACTTGTCGCAACAAATTTGAAACATAAGCCTGATCATAAACTATAATTTACTGTCACATAACCAATTATCCAAGCTGCTTTACCAGTGCAAGTTCTGTTCACTTAAACTGGGTTTCTATCCCTGGAATGTTAAGAGGATCAGGACAGCAGAGACCGAAAACAGCATGGTACAAATCGAGCTTTTGCTGGCAGAATGCCTGTAGCCTACAGCTTGACCTTAACAATTCAGTTCATTTCGGTTTTCCTAATAAAATGTTATTTAATACAATGACACAAGCTACAATAAAGTTACAAGGTTAAAAGAAGAACAGTCAGGATTTTGGGTTTTAAAAAAACCAAAAACTCAGCTATGTGGGGTTTTATGTTTAATCCCAGAGAGCCAATCTGAATGTGACTATCTGAAATTATAAAGTAGCTGTAATACACAAATTGCATCTAAGATGTGCTTGTTTGCAACTATTAATAAGGAAACCTTCCTTTCTACAGGCAACATAGTTTAAACTCAAAGATCAGATCTCCTGAATGAAAAACAAACAAATATGCCATTGGCTTATGGAACCAATAATAATAATAATAAATCCTGTTCTTGATTCTGCTTTTTAAACCAGAGAGGAAACGACACTGTTACCTAACCACTGGGAATGGAGATTACAATTACTATCCTAAATTAAAACATGCTGGACATGCAGGGGGGATAATAAGACAATTTATATTATATATACATTTACAGTCCTTATCCCATTCAGACTCTCAGTGGCTTGGATCCATATTTGCTCTTCCATGAATGAAAGGGCTCCTTCTGTTAGCAGATTTCCCATATAACCTCCCCATACACTAATCTGGAGTGGCTCCCCCAACCCCCATAAAGAAGATTTGCGGACAGGGAGAGAAGTTGCCTCCTTTCTTCCACCAACAGAAGCATCCAGGATCTCTGGAAGCAAGCCAATGTTTCCTTGCTCTCCATTGTATGGTAAACAACAAAGGCTGAAAGACAGAGAACAATCCCTGAGGGATAGCTCAGTCGGTAAAGCATGAGGTTCTTAATCTCAGGGTTGTGGGTTCGAGCCCCATGCTGGGTCAAAGATTTTTACATTGCAGGAGGTTGGAGTAGATCACCTTGTGGTTCAACTCTACATGTCTGTGATTGTCTTGGTACTTAAATCCTATTGAGTAAGTTTAAGGCCATTAAGTTTAGTGGGCTTCAGCATTCATCAGTCTGTGTTGCATTGCTGCCAACCCAGGTCTACTCAGTTAGTAGATGGTCCACTCCACGCATTGCTGTCATGATTCAGGGCTCTGACTTCCAATCCTCAATGGAAGAGGCCACAGATTCAATACTCTCTAAGGCCAGTAGGAAACTATGCCTTTTGACATTCCTACCACCTTTGGGGTTCCAGCACCCTCCAGCCTCAAGAGGTCATATTTATTACCTTTCTCAGGCTTGAAGGACTCTAGCTCAGAAACCTTGCCTTTCCTCTCCCCTGGAACCAGTGGCTGCTGAAACAGCAGAGGTGCCTCTCACAAGGAGTGGGATTAGCTATCAAAGGACACTGCAGTTCTCTGTGGGGATTTACTGACAGAGAAGCTTTAAAGTCTGCTTCCGAGTTTAGGTGGCACTTGGAACTATCCAAGGTGCTACCCACTTCCTTTGTTTGCCTTTGGTCTGTTTTGTGTGACCTTGCTTATCTGGATTTAACTTCTTGTGTGACCTTGCTTATCTGAACTTAAAGTCTACTACACCTGACTGTGCCTTGCTGGAACCTGACTACTGTTTACCTGATCTTCCTTCCTGGATTTGGAACTGGGACTAGCAGTATGCAATCTGGTGACTCTTAAACCTGTGATCTATACAAACACACACACACACATGGGCTGGAACCCTGGCCACCAGCAAGAACAGAAGATTTGCATTGAAGTCCTGACCTCCTAAGCAGCAAGGTAGCCAACAGCCCTCAAGGAAACTACTTCTCTCTTGATCCCTTGGTTTTCTGCCTGATGCTGTGATCCAGAGTGCCTTGGGGATGCTAAAGGAGGATGGGAAGGGGAAAACCTCCCCCCACTGCTGCCCTTGTACACTATCACTGCTGCTCCAGCCACTTCTACTGACTGAAAGGGACTGGTGAGGTTGGAGGGTTGAGAACTGGTTGGGAGGCTTTTGGGAAATTGAAGTGGGGGCTGGAGGACATTTTTATGAGCTTTCAAATTGGCTTGGAGAGGAAAACTTCCCCCTCTCTTTTGGAAAGATGTCATATTCTTTCCAAGGTAATCTGAGGTGGGCTTGGGACACCCAGCTCTATCTTAGGTCACGTCCACATCATACATTTCCCCCATAAGCGGCACATGCCTTCCCCCTCTCAAGAATCCTGGGAACTGTAATTTGTTAAGCTGGAAACTCTTTGAGGGGTTTCCCTCTTTGAGGGGAAACTCTTATTCCCAGGGGAAGTCATGACTATTAAAGTGGTATCAATGTACTTTAAACATACGGTGTGGATGTGACCATGATGGTTGACAAGCTGTATTTCAAGGACCCTTGTGCAACATTACAGATTATATCTCAAGGAAGTCACTAATACACCTCTGAGAAACCACAGCGTTTCCAGGAAGATACTTTGAAAACCAACAATTTAAGCAATGCCACAGCTAATGTGGGGAAGGTAGCTATTGATGAGCTTCATCTTCTTTCACTGTTGCAAAACTGTGGTGGTAGAAAGGACGTGGGCATCCACATAGCTATTCAAGATAACAGAGGCACACTCCTGAACTTGGCAACCCCACATTACAGGCTTACATGTACCTGCCCTATCAATTCTGGATGATATCAGTCATCACTATGTTCTACTGTAGTAAAAGAAAAGATAAATTGAAAATGGTTTTCATTGTTGTTTTAGTTTAATAAATTATGTTAACTTGAAGACTGCCAATGAAATGCCTTTAGAGAACATTTTCAATTACAGGAAAAGCTATGCTTTTCAGCCCATATAAATTATAACCTTCAGTACAATGCAGCAACTACTGCATTACCAAAGGGCATTCATCCAGCAAATCCCAGCTCCAGCTAACGCCATCATCTTGAGAAACTCAGCCGATGACTCATAGTGTTCAGCAATGTATCATTTTTAATTGCTGCTTTTGAAACTATTAGAAACCATATATAGCAGGACGTAAGAGATAAGTTGAACATTGCATCACATTATTTCACAGCAAGGCACAGGCAGGTGCACAATCCTGCTCATCTCCACCACGTCCTGTTGAGGTTCTTCACATACAAAAGCACCTTGGGGCCAGAAAAGAGTAGCCATATGTTTGCCTCAATCCAGTGCCCAGCTGATGTCTCCATACTGGGACAGAAAGGCAATGATTCCCCTGCAACCTTATTCTCACCCAGGCATCTAGTGGACTGAGCATTTTTGAACAGGCTGCTTCCACCTGGAGTGGCAGAGGGGCCACCAGTCCCAGCTGCCAAGCAAGGGTGCAAGGGATTTAGATGTTGCTGCTGAGCTCCTGGCATTATGTGGCATCCACCAGAAGGGTCTCACTGACTTTCCAGAAGTCAAGGGAAGAATATGGGGGTGAGTAAGTAGGATGGCTTTCAGAATCACCAGCAACAAGAAAAGCTAGAATAATGTTACTGAGCACACTGAATGCTTATGTCACTTCCCATTTAGTGGCTGGGCCTCATAGCCTGTCCTCTCCTTCACCCACCTTACCCCACCCCACCCCACCCCACCCAAAAACTCATTAAGGTAAAAATAAATAAATAAGCATTTATGTAAAGGTGGGAAAGGGATCTTAATGAATAAATTTAGGAGGAAAAATGCGTAAGCATTTGGCTGTTGTTTCAATAATATATGTATGTACAGAAATACATGAAACCATATTTTATGAAGCTTATGGTTAGATGGTATGGAAATTAAAATGCAGGTTAAACAGAAGGGAGAGATATACACTGGGGAAAGTGTGGGACAGCCGGAAAGCATAGACATTTATGGCAGTTATCATGTGTGCACAATTCTCCTCCAAAGCAATTTGTGGTAAGTTCCAGGGAAATAAATGTCACACGCTGCCTGTGAACTCCCAATTACTTCTACTAAATGAAGCCCCAAAGTTCATCTTTTATCCTACAAAAAATAATATTAAGCTTATTAGCATCAGTCAAATTATGTGTGGTGCAGAACTGGAAACTCTTAGGATGTTATAAAAGGTCAAGCATATAAGCTAGGAGTGGAGCACTGAACATGCTGAACTGATCAAACTGTGAAGAACCAGTCTGAGTGATGGGTATCATTATATTGAGGAGAGTTTCTTGCTTAGAAGTACTCACAGATGGTGGTTTTGTCCCACTGGCTCATCAGCTAAGGCCAGAGAACAAATTTGAGGGAAACCAAATTTGCACCTGATCTGCCGTGCCTGATTTAATACGGATATTGTAGCATAGTCCAAGTGAGGGCTTTCATTTTCTTTAACAGAATCTAGCTGCTTAGAGAAGTTAGGAAGAGCAACAGGTGCTACGCATTTTGCAAAAGGGCTGAAAATACCCCATGATAAATGGTATGTGGTAGCACTAAAAAAAGTATTTTTGAGAGACAGAGAGAGAGAGAGCCCTCATGTCATCACACAGTCCCTCACAGAGGCATTTCTAGTCCTGTTTTGAACTGTGTAGCAACTGATGCACTTTCTAGCTTCTCTGAGTAGCTAGATCCTGTTAGAAATGAAAGTGGAGAGAGTGTTAATTGATTGTAGTACAATATAAACATGGAAGTATCTCACTTAAAGAAAAGAACTATGCACAATTTTTAAAAAAATGCAAGTTCCATTTTAGCCTGGACAAAACTGACTTAATACTGGTCATGTGTAACATAGACATGGATGAAACAGAGCCAAATCCATCCATCCTGATTCTCAGCCAAGTATATACCAAATGCCTGAACTTGTGGCTCCTTTTTTATTGAGCAGGATTACCATTTCAACAATACATTATAACCAAGGACACAGTGGCCAGGTAGTTATTTTGGGATTCCAATTGGAAAAAAAACAGCAATGAATTATTCAGGAATGTAAAAACAACAGACAGCAATGGCCTCCATATAAAATCTGTGCATGGAAAACAGGCAATCTAGTAAAGGAGCAATTAAGGGAAATTCCACACAATCGGCACCTTATTTATCAAAGACTCTAATGCATTGGTAAAAGCTGGGGGTAGGATAAGACTGACAAAGTTGGAATTAATAATAGATTCATATTCCCCAAATAATAGAGGAGCTGGTGTCAACAATATATAAAACAATTTATAAATTACCTACAGGAACATGAGATGGAGTAAAAGAAATGCTAAGAAAAGAATTGGGAGAATCAGTTGCTCAGGAAACGTGGGAGGAACTTTGGAGCAACCCCTCCCCCCCAAAAAACCCCAGTGCCTGCAATAATAAAAGAAAATAAACAAAGTGCTGTATGAATGGTATTTTACACCTTACACACTGAGATCCGTAAATCCCACATGCTGGAGGTGGGGCTGTTCAGATCTCGCATGGGGCTGTTCAGATCTCGCACTGTATGACATGTGGTGAATTTGTCTGAGCGTGCAAATATTTTGAGACAAAGTTATTTCAGAATATAGTAAAATAACAGAGCAAGTGGTTCACAGTAGACCAGCACAGGCTTTGCTGTCAAAACTTTTGAATGGATTTAGCACACAATGGTACAGTTTTATAAGATTTACGTAGAAATAAGCAAGTGGAGTAACTTCACCTACTGTTCATGGGATTGGTAATATATGGTTGGATCTGTTGGGATAAAGTAAATATATATGTAAATATACATTCTAATACTATGTCTTTAACCAATGTAGCACATGACATTTCTCATGACCCTGGAGTCAGATTCCTTATCTCCAGGGGATGAAGGCAAGGACTCTGAAGCAAAAAAAGGAAAGGCATGCAGTGTCAGCATATCCACCAGGTGAGCTATTATTGGTGCATATGCCCAGTGCTTTTCTTCTTAAAAAATGTTTAGGGGTACTCTCATTTTTTTTACTCATATTGAAATACTGCCCCTCAATGAGGCCAAACTTCACAAAATGTTTAGGAGTATGCATACCCCCAGAAAAAAAGCACTGCATATGCCCCAGCCTGAGGATTCTAGTGCAGATGACCCAGTCAGCCCAGAGATCCCCTTGCTCCATCACATGGGTAGGCAAACTAAGGCCTGGGGCCTGGATCTGGCCCAATCGCCTGCTAAATCCAGCCCACAGATGGTCTGGGAATCAGTGTGTTTTTACATGAGTGGAATGTGTCCTTTTATTTAAAATGCATCTCTGAGTTATTTGTGGGGCATAGGAATTTGTTCATTCCCCCCCTTCAAAATATAGTCCAGCCCCCCACAAGGTCTGAGGGACAGTGGACCGACCCCCTGCTGGAAAAGTTTGCTGACCCCTGCTCTATCACAAAAAGCTAATCCTATTCTAGGCTGCATCAAAGTCAAAGGAAGTAATAGGACCACTCTAATCTGCCTTGGTCAGACCACACCTGGAATACTGTGTCCAGTCTTGGGCACCACAATTTAAGGAGGATATTGACAAGTTGGAACATGTGCAGTGGAGAACAACCAAGATATCTTTAGCCTGGAAAAGAGGAGACTGAGAGGAGATGTGATAGCCATCTTAAAATATCTAAAGGGCTGTCACATGGAAGATGGAGCAAGCTTGTATTTCCTGCTCCAGAGTGTAGGACAAAAACCAATGTCTTCAAGTTGCAATACAAGAGACTCCGACTAAATATCAGAAAGAACTTTCTGATATTAAAAGCTGTTTGACAGACTCCCTCAGAAGGTGGGTGATTCTCCTTCCTTGGAGGTATGCTGCACTGAGTGGCTCACAAACTGCCAGCTAAGAGTGATGAAAGGAAACAACATGGGAATGTATGTACATTAAACACATATCTCTGAGATCTGAGGAATGAGAGTGAAGTGGGATGGATATGTTATAGATAGGAGAGGGGCTGGGGGTGAAAGGGCCTTTTTGGTGGTGGCTCCACACCTATGGAATGAAACACACTTCAGCGGTGGGTGGGTGTGTATCTTGCCCTAACCTTATATTCTTTCAGATGCCAGGTAAAAACTCTCCTTTTAAGAGGCTGATAGGCTGCCATTTTTATGATGCTGTTAATCACGTAATTTATGGTCATTATTGTAATATTTCTGTTTATAATGAATAATGTTTTTACATTACCTAATTTTTATAAACTTCCTTGTGGACATTTTTGGTGAGGGGTGGTATAGGAATCTCTTAAATAAATACCGTATTCCCAAAGCTAACTCCTATTTGCTAACCGTGATTAACGGGAAGCTGACATTCTGTGTTCACCACCCTTCATGTGTCTTGACACAATTTGTCACGCCATCAAAAATTTTTAGAATATGGGTTGAGCCAAGAGATGTGAATCAAACCCTAGCAAGTGATAGAAAAACAAAACAGACAGACAGACAGACAGACAGACAAAAGAACGAACGAACGAACGAATGAATTGTGGTGGTTTCATATAGTAAAGTCATTTTAAAAATGCTTTTTGTAAATGAATCTGATGCTTGACAAAAACTGTCTCCAAGGTATAATTTTAGGATTTTCTTCACATAACTGGATTAGCCCTGACATATATAGAAGAAGGGAAATACTGCTAGACACATTTCTATCGCTTTCATCTCTCAAATTGGTCAGAATGTGGCTAGGAAGGCACAACAAACTTTGCTGAAAGTAAATGGACCCATTGTGCTCCAAACCCTTGTACTCAGGGCAAAATAAATGCTATTCAGAAGTGATAAGCACATATTATTTACTACCAAAAGACGACCCTTCACACTGGAAAAAATAAATCAGCCTATCTACCCACTCTTCAGCTACTCACTGAGTGTCACAGATCCAAATCCTTAATTTCATTAGTAGCAAGGAAGGAATGCTTCTTAATTTCAACCCCTAGCTGTAGTGTTGAACTTAAATATATAGGAAAGAGTTTGTCATCTCTTCCTAATAAATGGCATAATGGACATATTCCATCTGCATGCTTGAAATGGACTGGCATTGCTTTCAGCTCAGATCTGCATTGCTTGGGGGGGGGAGTGAGAGAGATAGAGAGAGAAAGAAAAAATGTCCAGCTGAACACACATTTTTGTTGGAAAGGATGAGAAAGTTTAGTAGTTTTAATTAACAGTGAAAGGAAAGAGAACTTCAGAAAGAAGCAGGAGAAGAGTTTAAAGAGAAGGAGCTGAATGTTACCCATTTGCCTATTCTTTAGCACCATATCGGTACCCTGTTAAGTATTTTGAAACTTTCTGTATATTTATTATATATTTTTCAGACTCTCTACTTAAAAGAATCCCTCCTCACTTCTGATGCTGTGATCCCAATATCTTGATAGCATTTGAACGTTCCACCTACAGTGCTCCTTTTAAGTTACTAGGTCAAATGCACTGCAGGTTTATTTTTGACAGTTCCGTTGAAGCTTCACCAATTTATGTCAGAAGAGAATCTGATTCATTTGCTTCATCATTAGATCTACGCCTTAACTCCTACATTTTCCCCACTGGGTGCAAATGAACCTACAGAATAGCTCTTTACCATCTGTGCAATGTATCCTTTTATATCCACAGCAAATGCCTTCCAAGTTCCCTCCAAAATGCAGTCTGGTAATTGTTTGTCTCTTTCCGTTCGCCACTCTCTCAATATGTCCTTATATCTTAAAAAGTTTTTGATGAGACAAGCTGCATTGGTTCCTTCTCATCTCCTATGACTGCCGTGTCTCAGCTCCTGTGCCCACTGACTTCCACAGTGATTGAAAAACCCGTCTACTGTGCACCTTAATTATAAGGTACACACTACTGCACTCCCCAAAAGAGGATTAGTAAGATGGCCTACATTTCAGCCTTTTACTCTGCCTGCATTGGGAAATCATTTCACTTTGATATAAATGGGCAAGCACACATAATTTTCCTGAAACTGGCCTGTCAATCTGAACCATCAGCCATTTCCCTGTTGGCAGTAAAATCAAGGTGAATGCTGAATCACTCGTTCTCCCTCTTCACAGCACCATCTGATTCATAGCAACATTCATGTAAAAACCAACAACACCACAACCATTCCCGTTCTCTACAGTTGGGACATTCTCTACAGTCATAGTATTTCTTCTACAACACAAGCAAAATAAATTTTGTTGTTCAGACACACATCATTATTTCCCGAATAACTCCTGTTAAGGGTTGGAGTTTTGGCAATATTGGCAAATAGCGAGATATTGCAATATTGAAACCTGCATGTTATAGAGTGGGTTCAAAACTGCCCACACAATATTTTATCATTAGATCTACACCATTAAATCACAAGAAACAGGAAACATTTTTTAAAAAGCAGATCTATTCGTGAGATAACATATTATGGCATGGTGCACACATAATCTTCTGTGCTATATACATCATTTACTTGGGGAGCGGGGGTGGAAGTTTCCTGTCTTTAACATTTAAGCTGGTGTAGAATGCATCCTCCTATCAACAGACAGAGCTGGGTGAGAATAAATCAATGGTTCAGCATCTGCATTTTGCCCTAAACTCTTTAGAACCTGCGTACCTGAGAGATCAGAATATCTCCCAAGTCTTGCTCCAAACTGAGTGCTCTCCACAGCATTTCATCTAGGCTTGGAATCCAAAAAACAACCCTAAGGTTACATACACCACACTGTACATATAAAAGCACGATTATACAATTTTAACAGTCATTACTTTCACCAAAGAATCTTTGGAACTCTAGTCTATCAAGGGTGCTTCTAAAAACACTCAGCACTCCTAACAAACTACAGTTCCCAGGATTCTGTCTCAGTCATGGCTTCCATGTGGCATAAGAGTGCTTTAAATGTATGGTGTGGGTGTGACCCATGTTGCATGAGATAAATGGGGTTGTGGGGTTTTTCCTTTGAACATTCACAAAGTGCTCTTTGAACCTCAGTCATCTGCAATGTGACATCAGCAGTTTCCCTTCAGGAAACATTAAGTCTAGAGTTTCCTTTGAGATGTGCAATGAGTTCTACAATTCTTTAGATCCTGATTTATTTTGTTTCCTGGATTGTATGAGGTGGAGAATTGAGCAGCAATCCTCCAAGGGCCAGGGAGAGTCCTTCAACTAGCTTGAGCATAATGTATCCCAAACATGACCTGCTGTTTTTCTTTGTTTCCCCATGGGGAATATTCAAAGTTGTACAATGCCTCTCCGCTGCCTGATGTTATGCTGAGATGCAAAGTGTCACCCTTTTGTTGTATATGCGTATGTGTGCATGTGTTTTTCAGAGATTTTCAAGGATATTGGAATAAGCACTAATATTTTTTTCAGGATGGCAGGTGGCTTAGATAAGATGATAGTTTTTCATAAGCTTTATTTTATTGTATGTTTAAAAAAAACAGCAAAAAGCTGTTTGCTCCTATTTCAAGAATCCCAGCAGTGTACCTCACTTGTAACAGAACAATCCAAGGAGACAGGCTGCTGCTGCTGCTGTTGTTTTTAAAGGAAGATGACCACCACAATTGTGGAAAATCTTTCCATGGGAAACTTGCCAAATGCCCAGGCTTGGGCATTTTCCTGATTTTCAGTAAGCCCTTCTTGTTTTGGTCTAGCTTTTAACAAGCAGGGATAACTCGATTAGGGTGAATTTCCATTTGATGCATGTGTATTATTTTTTATTACTGTTTTACACATTGGTTCCATACCCTCTCAGAGTGTCAGCTTCAGTGATGAGATCAAACAGACAGATTCAACATAGTTGAGTCAACATAGGTGATTCCAGCAAGAGACTGGAATCAGAGAATTCCTGCAGTATCCATCAAAAGGTCCTGGAATATTTTCGACTGCCCTTGAAAGATGTCTTTTTACTAGTAAAATAGAGGGCTAGATGTGTCTAGATAAAAAGGTTTCCAGGGGGTGTGCATTTTTATTTTTTAAAAAATCTGCAGAAACAGCCATGGGTCTTGTCAACCTCATACCCAACAGCAGCAATTTTAAAGACTTGTTTTGCTTCAAACAGAGCCTGCTGAGCTGCGATTTTAACAAGCTTTTGTGTGCTACCTAAGTGGAAGATGTTACATTAGCACTCACCTGTAGGCACCCCCCCTTTTTTTTTACTTGACAGGAATATAAATGTGAGATTTCTATACTTATAATAGCTAAAAGCAGCTGAGGTGAATATGCAACTACTAATGCAAAACAGTTTTTGACATTTCTTTTTCGTTTTTGTCCCTCTCAGCCACATTCAGAACATACAATGACTTTATTCTGAGTGGGAGATTTTCAATATATATTTCTTTAATTTTTAGGGATTTTTTTCTTTCCCACCTTCAGCTTCATGCTGAAAACTTTCACAGTTCTTCCTTGAAGTTTAAGTTACCTGATGCCATATGATATTATGTGACTGACAAGTGGGCAGCCCCAGCCACCTATCAGTGGCCCTCCCTCTCTGCCTTCCTTCTAGGGAAAGGGGGAGGATTAGGACTGCAGCCTTTGTTAATTACATTGTCAAACAAATGTAACAAATGAATAAAACAAGTATAAAATATTGTGCATTGGGGGAAGTTTACAAACCCATGACTCATTTAGAAATCATGTTCATCATTTTGTTTAGATCTATTTAAAAAATGAGTTCAGTTCCTAGTTGTTGTACCTAATGAACCTCCCTTTTTAAAGGAATTAATATTCTACAATTTTATCCTGTGAACTGCCCTGAGACCTGCAGGTATAGGGTGGTATATAAATTTAATAATAATAATAATATTTTTTAAAAAATGTTCTTATCAGCCATTTAACTCCAAGGCCCTAGCCAGTCATTCCATATCCATGGATACTGTAGAGAGCCCTCCACGCTTATTATTGTGCAGGAGGGGTTCTTCTACAGACATGTGTATTAAATATTTTCCCAGATACTGAATATCCAGATACAGGATAATATCCAGCTTGAGTGACTTGCAAAAAGAGATTGTATGATCTCAAATTATTGTGTTTAGTTACATGTGTCATGCATCTCTCTCTCTCTATCTATGGCATTTCAGGAAGTAGCACAACAATCCACCCACAAACTCATCCCTATACACCATGCTGGAAGATGTTTGGTTTGAATAGCTCAGCTCAGCCAGTCTTTGCCAATGGGGGAACTCCACCACTGGCTGGGAAGACTTGCCGGCAAGGAGAGCCCCAATATGCCCACTCACAAGGAGGAAGCTACGGCCGGCAGAAACTCACCAAACAGGGTGAGGAGGGAGCAGGACAAAGCTGTCATCTGGATCCTATGTGAACTCTGCTGCCAACACATGGCAGCCAAGTGCCCATGCCAGGCCTCTTCTTTACCCCAGTCTAGGAGCTGGCACAGCAAAAGGTATATCCTGCATCTCATCTTCTGACCTGTCCAGTATGACCACTGGGGCTTCGGATGTGGTGCTGGTGGTGCCACTCCATTGAGCCCTATTGCTGCTGACTTTGAAAGTAAAAAAAGGCCTAATAATTAACTAGAGTATTAGGGAGAATTGTTTGTAAAGACATTCCTACTTGCAGTGACTCTGACAAAGTGCATTTGCCCAGAAGCAGCAAAAAGAAAACAGCAGTAGTCACTGGAGGGAAGTGAAGGAGAAAGGATCTTGAGGTAGTTCAAGTGGTGGAAATGACAGGGGAAGCAATTGTAATATTAAACCTGAAGCTGCTTGCACCAAGAAATCATGACCAAATGTTACAACAATGCAAAGCTCTCAAGAGCTTTATCCATGGAAGGTGCTCACACGTATTTCAAACTCCATGAAAAATATTATTAGTGGATCAGCAAGTGTGACCAAGAGGAAGCACAGGTTAAAACAACAGCAAATAGGGATGTGGAAGAAATTTGGATTGCTTAGCATTTTAATGCAAACCTCTGGAATTTGCACTAACTGAATGAAAAAGCAAACAGCAGCTATCTTAGAAATTCACTGCCCTCCAAATTTTGAAATATACTTCTTTAATCAAAAATGTGTACAAAACATGTATGTTAAGGGAAAGTGTGCACATACTGTGGAGGTGTGCATATACTATGGAGGAGGGGACCTGTTTTACAAATCTGTACCACTACCACACATGAAAGATGCTTAGGCCTTGCTCCCATCTGTTAATTATGATGATTTTACTACGTCAAAAAATGTGGTACAATAAACAAAACAAAAGGAAGATCAAGCATTTTTCTAAGTCCTGTTAGAGAATGAACCTCTGCAGGAAAATCATCAATGTCAGCCCTAGTGGATAAACACTACATAGCATAAATTGGGTTTAATTTTAATTATAGGTTGAATCACAGTGTAAAAGCAACATTACAGAGTCAGACAAATGGTTCACCTAGTTCAATTTCCTGACGGTTGTTTACAGAGGAATTGTACAAGTGTGCTAGATAACAATGAAACACTTGATTCCCTCTCTGGGCATAAATGTCACTATTAGCGTAAGGGGCCATTTTATATTCTTAAGTCCTTACCCACAGCATGTTTCTTTCAAATCATCAGAGCCGTACTATTTATTACTTGTCATAGAAGACTTTTAAACTGTTCATATTGTTTTTCATTTTGCATTTCCTCAAGTGATAGGATATTTCAAGGGCAGCTTTTTATAGAGCCAGTTCCCTTGTAAGGCAGACTCACACTGTTTTTGTAGTATCTGTTTTTTACAAATATACATGTTGAGCAGAGGGGACCATACCAACAACCAGACAGACAGGGCTTGTCTTCAGAACTCAATCAGCTCCCCAAAGCAATAACAAACAATTTAAGGAATCACAAATCTCATGCTTGGAAGCTACCCAAGAACAAAACCTAGAAACTTAAAATGCACAATTGTTTCCTTCAGCCCCTACCCAAGCAGAGATGGTATATCACAAATTCAAGCAGCTAGTCTCCGCTAGTCATTAAAGGCCCTTAAGTATGTTCCATTGCCAAAATATGGCTTGAAGGGATGACATTTTGAACATACGAAAAGCATATTTTGCACAATATGTGCAAAACAGCTCTCTATCTGACAAGCAAAAACAGATGTTTTAAAGGAACACAAAGTGGGTATTTTAGAGGAACACAAAGTACTTATTTACATTCAGCAGAAGGCTTAAACTTTTGTAAAAACATTAGGAGTGGGCAAGATGGAGATCAGGAGCTGAACAGAACTCCAAACTGTCTTAAACTACTGGAAAAATAGGCCTTTTCAAAATTTGCTCCCATAGGGGCTTGTTTAGAACCAAACTAAAACTTGCTCTAAGGTTCTTATTTTGTATTGATACCTGGAGCCTTTTCCAGGATAAAAAAATATGTGAATATTGCCGCTGGTTATATCCAATTTTTGTAGAGAGATTCTGGACAAGAAGAGTCTTGAAGAAAATGGATAAGTACACTCAGCTGGAACAGTTAAAGGTCTCTGGTGACGCAATTATTCATAATTTCAGCACAAACCATGCTCTCCAATTCTTAAATGAAAGGCAAACCAAAAATAGGATGCTTCATTAACTGGGATGGATGTGCAATAGCATTTGGACATCATGCAAATATAGTGTTGAGTGGGAAAAGGATGTTGTATATAGTAACAGTTCAACATTAGCAC
The DNA here is from genome assembly GCF_027172205.1 of Podarcis raffonei. Taxonomy (NCBI): domain Eukaryota; kingdom Metazoa; phylum Chordata; class Lepidosauria; order Squamata; family Lacertidae; genus Podarcis; species Podarcis raffonei. The sequence continues at coordinate 30,027,035 of NC_070606.1, forward strand.
TACCAAGGTGCACTGATGTTTATTTCTCTTCTCTTCAGGGGTCAAGTGCAGGGAAATAACCTAAAACAAGTGTTGGGAACCTGTTGCCCTCCTTGTGTTGCGTCCAGGCTCCCATCAACTCCAGTCAGCAAGCCTGATGGGATTTAGAATACAACAATTTATGGATGGCCACGTACTGTAAGCTTTAGAAGGTGGAGCCTGAAGCAAAATGTTTCAGTGTGTACTCACTTCCTAAATAGGATCGTTCCTGTTGCAGCTAGCTAGCCATGTTCTCTTCCATTCCAACCCCCCATTTTCTATTCCTCACCAGGGACCTGAGTGCAGGCAGGCTCAGGGTACATGTGAAAATCGTGCCGCTTATCAATGCATGTGAGGGCAAAAGGGGTGTGTGAATCCACACCCTCTCTCTCTCCTTCAGGTTTGACTGCCCCCAACCTGGCCAGAGGCCAGAGTTTCCCTACAGATCATTGCTCCTGTCAGCTCCCCACCCCAGGCAGCAGCAGGAGGAGGCAGTACTTGTCTTCAGTGCAGCCATCTTTGAAGTAATAGCAGCCACTGACACATTCCCACCCTCCTACCCCCTCTCTCTGTATATGCCCTGTAAAAATGAGGCAGCTTAACTACCCGCATTGCAGCAGCAGCATGAGAGGAGAAAGAAGGAATTTGGGAGGTGGACTGGCAGGCGCTGGCACTGCCACCGCTCTGGCAACTTGCCCTGTTAAGTGAAGGGTGAAAGTACCGTGAAGGGAAGTGGGAGAAGGCGGGTTGCTCTTTGCCCCTAATGAGGATGGACAGATCAAGGTTCGACTGGGCTCTCTGGCACTGCTCGCAACACCTGGAAAAATCAAACCTTCCTCCTCCAACTAGCAGCGCCAGTGAGACATGCTTCTAGGACAGGAGCCCTATCTCACCTGCCAGTTTGGTTGTTGACTTCCATGGCTTTGGAGGCACCAATACAGATCCTTGCAAAGGATACAAGGGAACCTGAGTATGCCTCTGTTCCTCACTACTAACACAACATTTAGTGGCTACTGAGTATTCTCGGTCCTCATTGAATTATTTCATTGGGAGGCGGGGGATGAGCCCTTAGATTTTATTTTTGAAAGATTTTCTTGTACTTCTGCAAAGGGCAAATCTCTCCTGTTCATCCCTCTTGTTTCTCAGTTGATCTAGTTTGACCTTGCCACTTGAGTTCACTATTAGCAGAGGGTTGCTTAGAGTATACTGAAAATGGAGCTCCCTCCTGTTGTCCAGCAGAAAGAAGCAAGTCACATGGTGTGTCAAATGGTGTGGAATTTTTAGCCAAACCATCATATCTTCGTGCTCTTCCTAGGCCCCATAAATTTGTGTTACCCGGAACGGAATGGTTGCTGTTTCTCATTTGTTGCTTCACACAAGTCAAGTTACTGGGTGCCTTAAGACAATTTGGATAATTTGTAGTTGCATTTCATCACAATTAGCTCAGAGCAGGGCGAGCACACATGTGATTAACTAACAGTTAACGAAACATCACAGCTGCTCACTAAAATGAGAGGGCTTTCCGCAGAAATACCATTAAAAGGTTGAGCCATTCTTTGTGAAGATAAAGCAGAATCAGACTCAATACAAGATGAATAAGAGAGCCAGTTCGCATCCCCTCCTTAATTGCTGAAGAAAGACTGCAGAAAACCACCACTGAATGTGAATTTACACTGAATACATTTTTAGTGAACACTATTTTAGAATACATTTCCCAAGATTAATATGCATATCTCTCTTTAAAAATGTGAATTTGGCACAGTATATTTGTTCAATTTAGGAAGCACTTCAAAATATACCATAGCATAAGTGTGTGTGCAGGCTGTACACACACACACACACACACACACACACACACACACACACTATTGCTGGTAAACTTTTAATTATACATTTATTTATTGTTCAACCAGTTGCAACTGAATGCTAGATAGCTATAGATAAAACCATAAAGCCAGACTCCATATAAAGGCCTGGTTTTTTGCTGCTGGTAAATAATATTCAAGGAATAGGAGACACAAAGGTGGCTTTATGACCCATTTATCTCTACAAATCTAATGCCAGTTCAATATACAAGAGGTGCTGTTGCGCATAGCCTTTGAAAACTAATAGGGACCCAAGAGGTATCTGAAGAGACTAAAGGGGATGAAGTGGCAATTACTTCTTTTCCCCAGTCTTGCAGGTGCCCCATATGACCGGCAGAAATGCTAGCAATCCGAAATGCCACGCACACAGCATCAGCATACAGAGTGTAGAATTCAATACCCTTTACAGAAACCACAGCATCCTAGCTTGTATTTAAAGCTTTCACATCTGCAAAAGGGTGCTCAGTATAAATATACAAGCAAGATCTTCAGAAGGATCTACCATTAAGGAACTACATCCCACAAAACTCCTTCTGTTTCTCTCATGGTTGTCAGTCGTGTCTCTTTATCTGTACTCCATTACAGCCCATCACTTAGCTGTCTATTTCCCTTCTGACACCAGTATACCTCTAATCCAAAATATGAGGGGGGGGCAGGTGGACAGTTATTTTGCGCTGCCAAAGGCTCTTAGTGGTTCCCCATTGTCACTCAATGTCTCCACTGCACCAGAAGCAATTTCGTCATGCTGGCCACATGACTTGGAAAGCTGTCTGTGGACAAACACTGGCTCTCTCACCTCAAGAGAGATGAGCGCCGCACCTCATAGTCGCCTTTGACGGGACTTACCCTATAGGACGTACTTTTTCCCCTCCAAAAATGAAGGGGAAATCTGTGTGCGTCCTATGGGGTGAATACAGGCTTTTGCTGAAGCTTGGAGAGCGAGAGGGGTCAGTGTGCACCGACCCCTCTCGCTCTCCAGGCTTCAGGAAGCTATCAGCAAGCCTGGGGAGCCCGCGGGAGTTCCCACAGGGCTCCCTAGGCTGCGGACCGCAGCCTGCTGCCCGGTGCGCGGGCGCCCTGAAGCAGAGCGCCCCGCGCGCTGGGCAGACATCCACAGCCTGGGGAGCCCTGCAGGAGTTCCCGCAGGGCTCCCTAGGCTGCGGATAGTAGCCTGCTGCACGGAGCATGGGGAGCGCTGAAGCAGAGCGCCCCGCGCTTTGGGCAGACATCGGGCAGCCCCACAAGCTCGGGGGACAGCAGGGAGGCGCAGCGCCGCCATACCGCTGTTCCCCGACCCGGTTTGGATTCCCCAATCTGGTTTTGGGAGGAAAATAAAGGGGGGGAAATTTACTTTATTTCCCCCCCAAAAAACTAGGTGCGTCCTACGGGCCGGTGCATCCTATGGGATGAAAAATACGGTAATCATCCAGAGGTCCTTTACCTCTACCTCCAATGTCTCTGCACTTAGCTAGCCCAGCCAGGCTGATTTGAATAAGCTAACCCAAGCATTCGTTGTCTGGCACAGTCCTGCAGCTTTTATTTCCCCCCTTCCTATCCCCGATATTAGCTAAATTCTAGCATTCATTCATTTATTAAGTTTAGAAGGGAGGAGTGTCTCCCCTCACAGTTCATAACATTACAAACAATGGTGAATACTCTAAACTGGTGTGAAAAGGAGTGTTAGACAGCTACGCTAGAATGATTTCAAACCCAAGAGCAGTTCCCTGTATCTTTTTTTGCAACAAAGTATGGCACAAATGGCAGTCCTCTCTGCACCATACTGGTCTTAGCTTTCTTTTCTTTTTAAATTTTCAACCCCTCTCAAATCTGTCTGTGACTGATGGTGGGGATGGTGAAGGATATTCAAGCAGTGAAGGAGTTAAAAAACCCCACAGTATTTGATTGGGTTTAATGATGAATGGTACAAGGAAGACTTGTTCAAAAACTGGCTTCCCAAAGTCAACACAGTTAAAACAGAATGCCACCCCTTTATCAGAAAGGTTAAGATCTGATAAAGTTTAAGATGCTAGACAGAGTAAGCAAGAGACACCCTCTAAACCAGGGGTGTCAAACTCAAATTCATCGGGGGCCGCATCAGCAGTTTGGTCACCCTCAAAGGGCCGGTTGTATCTGTAGGACTATGTAAAGGACATGTAAAGTGGAGGTTTCCTGTGTAGAACGGCCGATGCCGCTAGGGGGCAGACGTTCTCTGGCTTGTAGGCTGCCGTGCATGCGCTGAAGAGGCGGCTTTCTTGTGTCAAAAAAAAGGCGAGAATAAAAGGTGAAAGCTGGTGGCCGGCGGCGGCTACATGGGCCACATGACGAGGTCTGGCGGGCCAGATTCGGCCCGCGGGCCTTGTGTTTGACACCCGTGCTCTAAACAATCATATTAGCCCATTATATAGATAGATAGATGATAGATGATAGATAGATAGATAGATAGATAGATAGATAGATAGATGATAGATAGATAGATAGATAGATAGATAGATAGATAGATAGATAGATGATAGAATAAAATAGTGATAAGGTTGGTCAAAAGCACAGAAATAGCTAAAGAGCCAAATCATGGTACACACTTCAGAGGAATGGGGGACATTCCCAGGGTTACTAGTCATTGACATAGGACAAGAAAAAATCTTTCTGGCATTCAAATATGGCAATCCTCTCCAGAGCATATACCAGACTTCATGCACAGAGCTTCCACCCAAAAACACACCAACATCTGACAGCTACACAATCCTAGCACACCTGATAATTAGAAGCCAGCTCACAAACAGCTTTTTTCAAAGACAAATCTGTGTGAAGGACAAACAACAAATCCACAAGGGAAAAAAGAGGTCCAAAATTCAACGCCATTTTTGAATCTGATGTCAGAAATGACAATGGTTCTAAAAAGGCTACAGTGAGAACTGAAATATTTCTACCAACTTGTATCTGTTTGCTTTCCCAACCATGACACACAACCCCTCCTTAAACATGACACTATTCAACCTCTTTTTATGACTGTGAAAGATCCCACAAATGGGATCTCATGTGGATATTTATGTGTCAAAGCCCAAGTTCACATTGAAGATTCGATTCACAGCGCATAAACTCATGACTCTGGTGCTCCTGAGCACCATGAAGTGTGTAATTGACATGGGAAGCCATGGGTGAACCCAGCCATTAATTCCCAAATTGGCTGGAGTGTCTTGACTCCCTGACTTTGTCCTGAATAGTAATGGTTTCTTCTCAACCTTGCTGTTCTTAGATATTATTTCAGCAGTTCCTATTGATGTTTGTGAAACATGCTACACCCCTTTGCTGCTAGATGTGCCTTATGGCCAAGTAAGCATTTCAGAACATCTTTTCAATCACATACAATTATAATTACTTTCCCCTGAAAACCCAAGTGTGAGTTGGGTCCACTAATTAGCTTTTTATCTTAGTAGGAGTAAAATGTGAACCTTTCAAAGCCTGCCTAGAAATGCTACTAATTTTCATTGAAGGCTATCCCACTGGTGGGTTGCATGCTTCAAGCTGTACAGTGTTTTTGCTGTAGCCGAGGATGAGGTGAAGGGAGCAACGAGCCTCTGCTGTCTTTTGCAAACTCCTACAGGGACTGGCAGCAATTGCATTCCTCTGTCTTCATATTCACTTTCCCTCACACTAATTTCACACCTGGCTAGATACTGGAGGCTGGATGATATAATGCAGCTTCCTAAGGGATTGTGTCGTTTCTCAGATAATCATTAAAAAAAAAGAGGGAGCGGGAAAGGTATCTCAACGGGAAAAGATGAAATAAAAAGCAGCACACCTGATACAGCAAGAAAGTCATCAATGCTTGTAATGTCATCCACAGCTTCAGTGAGCACATGTATGTGGTTCTCCCATGTGTTTTTATACATTTCCATGTTGTTTCTCACCACCTGGCTTTTGGGTTTGGCCGCAAGAGCTAAAGCAGCGTTGATAACCTAAAGGAAAAGAAAATGCACACTTTTCTTTGTAAAATACCCTAAAACCAGGCAGAAAAGTATTTAACTACATTTCAGTTTTCCAAGCTCTACAACAGAAAAGTCTCAGTTTTCACACCACATAGAAATATTGTGCATATGCTAACCTTCCTGATGATTTTAAATTCTGTTAGGGTGAGACAGGAAACAGCGACAGAGAGTCTCAAATGGAAGACTAGCAGATAGACACAAGCATCATATCCTTTGCACTCATGACCATGGTAGATGGTCAGAGGACAGAGATGCTTACCTGCTCATCTTCTGCAGTGCCACCATCATGCATGGCCAGAAAGGGGTGTTGCAGCTACTAGCTCAGCAGCAGTCAGGTGACAAAAGGGACCCAAACCATTCTGCCTTGTCCTAATAAACTTGTTGTTCATGCATAGATTAGGCTTACAGGCTGCCCATCTGCTAACTTGCCCCCCTGCTTTCTGTCTCACCTTCAAATCTTCAAACTTACTGCAAGAAAACACTTGTGGTTTTTATTTGTATGTGAAAGAGTCAATTATTTAAATAATTTTAAGAAGATGAATAGTCTGTTTGGTGTCAACAGAGCCTCTGAGCACCAGATACTTCCTGTAGGGCAGGCACAGATAATAATACAAAATTTTAATTAGGTCAGGGTACCTGTAATGGCTATCTTTTAAAGAATAAATTAATACCTAATACTTTTAAGAGAAGTGATAAATAAAGACTGGAAGCATACTGGAAACCATCCTTGCTTTATAAGTCCAATTTTAAAGGGGTTGGGTTAGGTACTGTATTTTCAGTTCATAAATCATATGACATAGACACATTACGTGCCCACATGAGAGTTAAATGCAACAGCAAAATCAAACATGTAGTTTTGCATATCTTTTTTGAAATACTATCTAGAATTGTTTTCTTGTTGAGTAAGGAAGGCTCCCTGAATTTTCATTGCATTAAATTGCTTCCAGCTTTAAAATATACCAAGACATCAGTCCTCAAAACAAATACATTTTCTTTTAGGGAATATCCATTATTCAGATACTTTTCAAGTTAACGGTTCATTAAAACACAGAAATCTAAATCAGTTTCAAAAAGCTATTAGGTTTGAAGGTAAATCTTGCGTTTCTAATAGAGGTTTTTTTTTCATACTAAAGCTGCCTTTGACAAACAGAACAAATAATAAAGAAAAATGGTCAAAAATTAAAAGCTACTAAACCATATTCTGCATTACACAGGCATTTATGATTCGCATTATTAAACAAATATATAACACAAAAAGAAATCTCATATGGCCCTGAATATATAAAAGGAGGTACTCCAAAAATTGGGAAAGCCTGAGATTTGAAGGCAGCTAAAATACTTTTTGTCAAAAACCAGGTTGGTTTTATTTTTTTCTTCTTTTCTCTTTTGAAAAAGAACACCTGAGTAAAATGTAAGTCATTATTCAAATGTTTCTTAGTAACGTGGAATATATATATATTATAGTTCAAATTTTATTGTGCAGTTAAACAGAACTGCTAAATAGAACAATATTGCTACATCATTCTCTCACACACAAATTCTATATTCCACCTTGCAAAAGGTAACAAGTTCATTTTTTCTAAAGGTGGCCATTTCTTCTATCAGAGCAATCAGTTTAAATGTTTGTACACAGGAATGTTGGTACTACCCCAGATATGATAGGATGCCAACCTTCATAGTCTGCCAATGCTGAGCACAGTTTGTGAAACAGCCTGGAAAGCTCCAGGTGATCAGAAAAACACGATGCCCCAGATATTATGGTCCTTCAGCTTCAGCACATGTTGCCCCACTGTCACAGTGCTGCCTGATGTGTTTGCAATGCCAGTTAGAATCCTAAAATCATAAAATTTCAGAGTTGGAAGGGACTCCAAGGGTCATCTAGTCCAACCCCCTGCAATGCATGCGTTTGTCCCAGCATATTCTTTCCAGGCAGGCCAGGTGCCCCTGGAACGTTCCTAAGACACAAAGGCAAGACCCCTCCAGTGTCTGACCCAAACAGGATTCAGGGGTATACAGCCCCAGCACAAAGAGAGGCATAAATTGACCACATGACATAAAGGGATACAATTTGCCATGCTTTCCCCATTCCCTCTGTCTTACATTGCCAGACAGTTTTGCATCTCAGCCTCATGGCAGGCAGTTTTGAGGCCAATGTAAAATCCAAACTCTACTTGGTTTGTGTCCTCTTTATACGGAGTCAATTCAATAACGAAAACAAAACTGATTTTTATTGTTTAGCTTCCTAATTAAGGGCTAAATTGTGCTCATACACTGCAATCCTGCACCATGTAAATAAACGTTCTTTTTTCATCTTAGTATATAAATAATTCAAAGTTATATAAGCATTAACTAATAGAAAAGCATCCTTTGTTTTTGCTAGTTTAGCATTTCACTCTTTGAAATCATTTCACTGTCACTGAAGCCCCTTACACAAAACACTAGGGTGATATCTCTGAAGAGGTGACTTAAACTTCCAGTATAATGCACCAGTGCTGCTGAAAGCAATATAATATGGTTCTTTGCAGCAAAACATCAAACCAGAAGATTTAAGAGATTATTAGGAGGGCATCCTTACAGGGACACATACTTAGCGTATCCACCTGCTAGAAATTTGTCTTTGACATTCTACACACACTTTGAAAAATGCTTCATAGTAGGCATGGCAGGTACAGAAGAGCACTGCACGCTAATGCCAGCCTTAGCCACCATCTATCTCCCCTTTCAAATTCAATATGTCCCTGGGCCAACACACCTTTTTCATAATTAAAACAGGTACAGGCAACCTGTCTCTTTATCAAACCTAATGCAATCCATTTTCTTAGTTTTCATTAAAGTGGTTGCTCTGAAGATTAAAAACAAAAAACAAAGCAAACCCCTCAAACTGAGGGCTAAAATCCAAAGGGCGAGATGCAGAATACTTTTCTGCCACTCTTTGCTACTGCAGGGCCTTGCACTGCATGAGAACCTGCTCCTGGGAGGACACTGAATACAGCAGTACACTGTTGTTGTTGTTGTTTTTAAAAAAGAATAATTTAATGCATAATTATAATGTTAATTAAAATGCTCTTTTACCAGGTTTATGTTGCACATTTGTTTTTAGATAAATATGCTATTGTTTTCATGTTGTATTTTTGGACACCTCTTAGGAATTTTTTAATATTAAGGACAACTAAATTTCTGCCCCAGCGCAAGGGGATTTCCCCCTCTCTTCTCTCCCCATGTGTGCCCTGCACCATCCCCAAATCTGCTCGAAAGGGTTGGGGGGGGACCCAGAAACAATTTAGGGGAGTGTGGGGAGGAGAGGGGGAGAACGGTCTGTTGCACCAGGAGAAATCCTTGTAATGACAAAGCATTCACCTTAACACTACATTGAATACAACCCAATGTGGTTCAGAAACACTCTTACTTATTTATTACATTCATATCCCACATTTCCTCCGAGGAAGCCAAGGTGGAGAACATGGCACTCCTTGTTTCCTTATTTATCTTCACAACAACTCTATGAGGTAAGTTACTCTGGGAGCTGGTGACCGGCCCCCAATCCTCCAGTGAGCTTCACGGCTGAATGGGAATGTGGATCCTGGTCCTTTAAACAAAATAAATAAATAAGGATATGAAGCTGGGGGTGAAACTTATCATAACACTTTGTTTCCATGGAAGGAAATGCTTGCTGCTCACACTTGAGGAGGTAGGAATGGACTCTGGCCAAGAGAGGCAACTGATGCTATTCTATTTCTTTGTGCACTTTGGGTCAAATTACATCTGAAGTGTGTTTCAGTTTCTCAGCATTTATAACAACATAATATGAAATTGCCTCCAGTTACAATTTATATGAAGAGAAACATGCTGCTTGAGTTAGCCTGATCCTCCATTCCCTTTCCCCTTTCCTTTTTTATGAAGAAAACCTTCTGAGACTCCACATTTAAACTCTTCCCTGGTCTCCTTGCTGGCCCGAGTAGGACCAACTTGGCCAGTTAGCCCTGGTGATCATTGGATGTTTACTGACTGGGTTCCCCCCACCTCCCAAATTTTTTTGGAATTTTTGAATTTTATTGACATTGATACTGCATTTATGTTGTATTTTATGCTGTTTTTAAGTCGCATTTTAATCAATGTTTTATATTTGCTGTTAGCCACCCTGAGCCCGGTTTTTAAACCAGGAAGGTTGGGGTGTAAATAAAATTTTTTTATTATTATTATTATTATTATTATTATTATTATTATTATTATTATTGCTCAAAATGGCTGAATTATTTCTTACAACTATGGTTGCCCCAGGTAGCAAAGCAGAGTAGTCCTTTTAGGAACAATACTGCCCAGATACCTTTTCTGACACAGTTTTCTGTCCTATTTTTTAACAAATAACATAACATGACATTCCATTAGGTAAATGTGGAGGATGCATCAGATTTGGACCAGGCAGACTTAGGCTTAAATCCTTGTTCACTGATAAAGTTGTAAATTTTGTGTGTGTGTGTGTCCCCTGTTGCCCTCTAGATGTTACTTGGTCTCAACTCTCATCACCCCTGTCCATTGGCCATGGTGCATGTTGCTGACACGATATTGAGTTCAACAATATTTAGGGGAGTACAGGTTCCCCATCCCTACTTTAAATAATCACAGCATGAGCTCTTTTCTGCTTCTTTTGGTAAGAGAATTAAAAAGCAATTTTTTGTTCCCTATTTCCCCCCACCCAAGTCAAATTCAAATGGCACCTTCCTCCTCACTAGCAAAATCACTAGCTGCAACAACCAGATACCAGTTCTTACAAAGATAATAGAACTGTAGAGTTGGAAGAGGATGAGATGGTTGGATAGTGTTCTCGAAGCCACAAACATGAGTCTGACCAAACTGCGGGAGGTAGTGGAGGACAGAGGTGCCTGGCGTGCTCTGGTCCATGGGGTCACGAAGAGTCGGACACGACTAAACGACTAAACAACAAACAACAGAGTTGGAAGGGACCCTGAGGATCATCCAGTCCAACCTCCTGCAATGCAAGAATATGCGGTTGTCCCATACGGGGATCACACCTGCAACCTTGGCATTAACAGTACCATGCTTTAACCAGCTGAGCTATATGCCTTCATGCATTGCTTCACCCATCTATCAAGGCATGTCACTAGAATTGTTAGCCTCTCCCATCCTCACTCCTGTAAGGCTTCCAAGCCTTGAACAGTTGTATAGCACTAGTTTCTTTCCCCAGTGGAGCATCTGCACGGTGGGATAAAATTTGTTTCCGCCTGTCCTGCAATCGTCTCAAACAGAAGGCATCTGCCAGAAACTGGCTACTGGCCATAATGGCTGTGCTGCCTCCACTGTTGGAGGCAGTATGCCTCTGAATAACAGCTACTAGGCATGGGCTTCCCATAGGTATCTGGCTGGAAACTGTGAGAACAAGATGCTAGGGCTAGATGGGCTACAAGGATACAAAGCTACTTAAGTCACAACCGGACAGAACCATTGGTGTAAACTGTGTTTAGCATTGCACTAGAGCAGGGATGAGGAATGTTTTCCCCTCCAAGTGCTGTTGAACACCAACTCCCAGCCAAAACAGCATATGGATGAGTAGTCTAGCAACAACTGGAGGACCACAAGTTCCCCATCTCTGCACTAGAGTGACTTGCAAATGATAGATCATGGAGCAGCCGGGGGTTACCCATACTTTTAGGGAGACCACACTGATCCATACACTCTTGAGTGAGGGGCAACAGCACACAACAAGGTTGCTGTGAAATGATGAGTGGCTTTTGGAAGAGGTTTAGAGAGCTTGGGCTTTTTCATGGAAACGCTGGAATCCATATTCTAGAAATCTAGAAATTTGTTTGCAAATAAAGAGTGAGTGAGAGTGGGTGGAGGGAGTGGCAGAGGAACAAAAAATGCTATTTTCCCTGTAGCTTCAGGAGGAGATTTCAAAAACACTTGCATTCTTGATCCACTTAACTGGTTTTGAAATAACGGACTGTGAGGCTCTTGAGCCAACCTGTACACAAAACTCCTTATTTAAAAAAACATTTGGTATTTCCTTGGTGAACAATTTAGCAACCTACTTGCACATAAAGTGAAAGGACAGGCTACGGTAGCTTCCTAGTATATGTTATATAAGTTGCCTAGAGCAATCTTGGTTCATCACATTCAATATCCCACTCGAGAGATACATATGCAATGAAGACAAAGGCACAACTGTTAGCCCAGGGGCTGACTAGGAGTTTGCAGGAGTTGCTTATGATGCTCTTGGAACCGGAATTCCACAGCTGTGACCCTGGAGTCAGGTTCAGTCCTGTATCGGCTGTTTCAGCCTAAAATACACCATGGGCATTTGGCTTATTAACTTGCATTTTGTTTCTACTTCTGCGTTACTGTGCAATCCTACACACGCTTACTAAAAAAAATGCATATCATTGTGTTCAGTGGGGCTAGCTCCTTAGCGTTCACAGAACCAAAGCCTTCATAATGCAGATCTTATTATTGCCTGGAACACCACCTTGTGCATCTCCTTCTTTGTATTGATATTCTGTAAACAATCCAATAACCTATTTCTTTTTAGTCAATAGACATCTCTCTTTTAACTATCAATCCTAGTATTGTCTCCTGGAATGATATGCCTCAAATGCTTTTCCTTATACCACAATCCTATAACCCCTTACTGTAATCCTATAATCCCATTTAATTCAGTGGAATTTACTTCTGAGTAAACATATATCAATTGAGGCTGCACATCTCTTTCCTGTTTTGATTTTGCAATGTTACCCAGTTGCCCCTTCATATTGTGCAGAAGAAAATCGAGTATTTAATGATAAAGGTATGTGCAGTCTGTGCAAGGTATTCAAATGAACATTTTGCAACTTTTTATGGCATTCAAATAAAAGCAACACAACAAACTGAACCTTTAGAATGCAGATCAGCAGCAGCCTGAGGACTCAATCTGGCATGGAAGTAATATTGGTGAAATAAATTTGTCATTTGTGATGTGGCCATAGGGTTAGGATTGGTATAGGACCAAGGAAAGAAAACCCATTAGAGCCTAATTAGGCTGTTTTCGCAGATTTTGCAAATATTATTCCATATGTTCCATATAGATTAAATCACATCAACCTCCTGCCTCGAATTCAGCCTTGTTCTTGCAATAATTAGGCAAATTAGAATCTTCTTTCTGACACTGTGCCAGGTCCCACTGATCTGCTTTACTATCCTACACAATTTCCAGGGTGCCTGCATGCATGTGCTATTATATTAGGTCAAGATCATTCAGTGATGTAGCTCCAGGTATTCTGAGGAGGTCTGTGTCTGATTCCAATATGGCTGCCCATGCCTTTAATGCGGTTTTGATACCTACTGAGCTGGATCTAGCCAACCTGTGTCACAATCCAAGTTTATCTGGGGCAGAGGAAGAATATCACTAAACTAAGATTGTATAATTCACTGGTTCGTCCCCCCACAGTTGTGCCACAATGTCACTGCTTCCAAATCTGACAGCTTCCATCATGCCAAGCCGCAGATTAATTGACTGCCTTTTATGTGACCAAATATCTGGCTGGTCTATATCCTTGCAGCAGTCAGGGAAAACCAGCATAGTAAAGCTATTCTCATTGGCTACCTTCTATAACTTCAGGATAGTCCAAAACAAGGAGTAATTAGAGGCAAAATGCACTGCCTATTGGCTAGAGCGTTGCACTAGGACCAGGGAGAATCCTCATTCAGTCATGAGGCTCAATGGGGAATGCTAGGCTTGTCTTTCAGCCTAACCTACCTTACATAATTATTGTGAAAACAATATGGTAGAAGGAACTATGTTAACCACCATGAACCCCTTTGAACAAGGGCAATATAAAACATAATCAATTAACAAATATTTACATTTTATTTAAAGTTGAACCTCTTTGTTTCACAATACCAGCTGATTAGGGTGTGTGTGTGTTTTGGTAACTCCCATAAGTATTAAACTTAATGATACTTGACCATTATTTGACAGTATTTGAGCAGTCAATTAACCAAATCCTTTTCTCCCTCCCTTTTTAAAAAATGAGTCACTTCTCAAGCCTACCTAGATTCCAACAAGAGAGTTCATTCACACACATATATGAAATTGGCTGAGGACAGGCTCTCAAAGTTTGCCACTCACACGCAAAATTCAGGCCACAAATATGCATAGAAATTCTGAGAAACCACCCAACATTTCCCTTAAAAAGTCAGAAGTTTTTTGAAAGCATAATATGCAATGTTTGTTATGTGTTTTAGTTTGAATTTAATTATTATTGTTTTTCTTTTTTAAAAGACTGTCACCTATTCTGAACTTCTGAGATTGAATAAACTTTTAAAACACTACATAATTTGGGTGTTTAAAAATCTTTCACAGAGGGTAACACCATTAGTATTTTAAAGAGAGAAAACAGCAAAGGGTGGTGATTCAAGAGGCGCATGGTTTTAAAACTGTTCTAGGCAATGATAAGATACTGTGGCCAAAAGTATATCAAGAGATGATACTTTTAGTTTCTGCAGCTTCACTTTAGATTTGACCAGCTGTGGTTATTTTCCTATTTTAACATTCTCTTCCCACACTACACATTTTCTTCTATATTCCTCTACATTCTTCACACTGAGATCAGCCTCTGACTCATCTTTCCATCATTTTTTCTTTCTTTCTTTCTTTTAACCAATATGTGAATATTTGTAATAATGACTGGTTCATGACACTTATGCACCCTTGTAATATGAGGTGTTTTACCTCTAGGTTTTTTTAAAACTCCTTTCAGAAAAAGAATCGTTCATTATCACCACCATTTGATTCTGTTGACTGATGTGAGGAGTCCAGGGATCAGAAATCTTTATCCAGAATTGCTCCACTGAGAACAGGGAATGTAAAAATTGGATTTCCCCCTTACAGCCAAAGTGAATAAAATTTTCCAGCATCCAAGTGGATTAAGCCAGCCAAATTGCGGGGGGGGGGGACGACTGATCTAGGGGATTCCTTCATAATCCATATTAGGGCAATACCTTTATTAGTTCAACTAAATGGCCAGTTTCCACATCAGTTTCATATTTGGGGGTGGGTGGGCTGCGGGACTAACTACTGCTCTTTCTTATCTTGAAATAATTAAAAGATGTCCAAGTGTTGTGCATTCTTGCTTATTCTAAAAAGCTTTCTGATTTTTTTCGTGTCCTTCAGCATGATCCTCCAGTATAGGCCTTACAGATCATACAACATGAGGCTGCCTAGACTGCTGCCTGTGGAGTTCTGAAAGGCTCTGTTTATTTGTTTTTTGGTTAAAGCCAGAAAAGTAGGATTCAGGAAAAAAAACTTGAATAAGGCTTTTAACTTTTCTTTTTTAAGCCCTCTGTTGTTGCACTTTAACAAAATAACAAGGAAAAGAAAACAGATTTCTTCAGTGTTCCACAGGCAAGATTTTGGATAGCCTTTGTTCTTGCTAAGCCCGTGAACCTAGAGAAACATAGAAATATACAAAAATATAGAGGTATAAAAAAAGATGGAGCTGTATGATACCGAAATGTTCAGAGGCAAAACAGCAACAATGGGGGCCCTAATCCAACTGGAGGCAGGGTTAACGACATTGAGCTTAAACTTGAGAGGGAGGGAAGATTCCTGAATCACCTCATCTGCCTCATTATTCAGCCTCTCCACAGAGAGACAATGCACACCTCTACAATATATTTAAAGACAACATGTTTAAAAATCTCATCAGGTTACCTTTATTGAAGATAACCAAGTGACGCCATCAAGTAATTCTCAAAATCAATTTCTCTAAGCAACAGAGAATCCAGCAAACTGGATTTTTAAAAAATGAATAAAATAAGAAAAATCACCAGGAGGATGTTTGCGGCCAATTCTTCAACACATTAGGATTTCTTTTTTAAGATATGAGATTGATGAACTCCTTCCAATGTGGAAATTAATTCTAGACGCTGCTGCCAGAGCATAGGCCCTGCAGCCAAGCTGTTTGCTGAGGAGTGCTTTGGCAGCCAGGATGAAGAAATGTTCCTCAAGTGATACAGCGGCAGTGGAGTCACTCTGCTAATCTAGCCTGAGGGACAGAGGAGAAGCCTCCATGCCAACACCTCCCTGAGTGAGAGAGGGGAGGGAAGAAGAGGATGGTTCTTTGCCCACAGCTGGCAAGCAAAGCAAAGCAAAAGATCTCCTTATCTGGATATCAAAAGAGGCAAGGAAGAGGATGTAATGAAATTTAACAGCAACTTAAATATGCCTGGAAATAGAAGAGATAGAAAAAGGTTATAGGGGTTTTATGAAACAGGCAGAGAGTGGGAGGTGTAATACATGTGTGCAATAAAATGTCTGAGAGGGTTCAACAAGAGAGGTTTAAATTTGTATTTATTATTCCATTTATATCCCACCTTTCATCCAAGGAGCTGAAGTAATAAAATTCATGGTCCTCACTCCCTTCCTTTTTCTCTCAAAGCAAATTTGCTGAGAGACTGTAACTAAGCCAAAGTCATCAGTGAACTTCATGGTTGTGCAGAGAGTTGAGCCCTGGTCTCCCAGGTCATAGCCCAACAGTCTAACACATAGTCCACTACTCCATATTGGCTCTCTCCTGAATGTGCCGTTAGTGGTAGATAGAATGTCCCATGACCTCATTTCTAAGATGTACAATGGTACCTCGCAAGACGAAAAACGCGCAAGATGGAAGAGTTTTCCGTTTTTTGAGTCGTTCCGCAAGACGAATTTCCCTATGGGCTTGCTTTGCAAGACGAAACGTCTTGCGAGTTCTTGTGAGTTTGTTTCCTTTTTCTTAAAGCCGCTAAGCCGTTAATAGCCGCTAAGCTGCTAAGCCGTTAATAGCCGCTAAGCTGCTAATAGCCGTGCTTCGCAAGACTAAAAAACCGCAAGACGAAGAGACTCGCAGAACGGATTAATTTTGTCTTGCGAGGCACCACTGTAATCAAGCTCAGTCTTCTCTTGTATCCCATGCCAGTGATTCCACAGATTAGTGACCTTTGTATGACCCACTTCTAAAAGCAGGTGCTTCAGAAGTGGGTGCCTGAGGCTACATGTTTAAGTATTGCTCATGGTCCCATCACATGTGCATCCCTCCCCCTAAGAACAACCATTCAATTTGGCTGGGAGTTCAAAGCTGGTCAGAAATGGTGCTGGTTGCATCATTCCTTCATGCAACATGGCCACAGGGCTTCTAGATAAGGTAGGATTGCCATATGTCCTCTTTTTCCAGGACATGTACCCTTTTTCAAGGGTATGTAAAATAAGAGTCGTCAAAGAGATCCATAGTTAAAAGTAGAAGTTGTCAAATGTGTCCTTTTTTGCTCTTCAAAACATGGCAATTCTACCATGTGGTTAGGGTCAGAGAATATTGCCTCTATTTTGATTGTTGGTAGTGGACTGTAACAGCTGTACCCAAAGACATGTTTGGTGAAAATCCCAGGTGAGTACAAGCACTCATACCTTCAGCTGAAGATTATCAACTGGTCAAGATTAGCATAACAAATGTTCTTGGCTGGATTTGCTAATTTTCTTTGTTTTGCTGTATTATTGCTACTGATATGTCAAGTGCAGTAATATGCAGAAAAGCTTGAAACCCATTCTGATCCAACCAACCCAAAACATTTTTTCTAATTGAGCTGGAATAGAAAATGCCCCTCTCCCACCAGTAAAGTTATTTTGACACTCAAGGCAGAAAATCCCACAAGCATCTCTCCCCGTTCTTGGAAGTAAAAATATAACAGTGATAAATAAAGAACAATTCACGGCCCTTAAGTGACACCCAAAATTAGCAGGACAGCCCTAATTCTGAAGCCTCATGTGCCCAACCTCATTTAGTTAGCTTATAAAAACAATTTAAGAAAATGCCTTAGTCAAATCAATACGGTATCTAATGGAGATGCTGTGAGAGGATGTATACAAGAAACAGATCGATTCTGGAATATTCCATAGGCTAAATTCAACTAAATAGTTGCACTACCTAACAAGTTGTGCTAGAGCAGATATGCTCACTTCCCCTACTTGTGTCCTACCCCCATCAGCTCTGAGGGGTTGGAATAACCCCCAGAACAGCTCATGAGAACAGAGGAGATTGTTCCATCCAGCTGGGAGAAATGTTTGCACTGATGGAAGGATCATAACAGTGCAATGCTGAATTCCTCCCCTTGTCTTTTGTCACTCAGACATCACAGCGCTTACAACCCATTATTACATTGGCCTGGATCCAGAACAAGTTGGTTGCACTTAGGCCCCATTGAAATAATAATAACAAACCTGAGCACCATTGATTCCAATGGGGCCTAACTGTGAAGAACATGCTGTAATCCAACTCACAATGACTGCAAAACAAAACTCCAAGTGCTCTACTGGAAGAGCCTGAATCCCTTCAAGGAATGTTCAAGTTTGAAGCCTCACTGGCGTGAATGAGGCTTCTGCCAGCAAAACACTTTATATCTAGGTAACATTTGGAAACAAAACTTTCCAGCTCAGACTTCTGAGTTGGACAGAATGCATGTGCGCAAGAGATAGGGAGCAGAAACATATGGGTGTCAATGCAGAAGGATGGAATCCTGCCTACAAATGCAAAAATAGACTAAATCAAGTCAGATGCTGGACAGTTTTGGTAGCTTTGTGCCAATGTTAGGCTCCCATTTGTCTTACCTGGCATACACTACTCCCATTACTTACAGGGTACAGCCGTCCATATCAACGCTTCTGCTGCAGTAATGTGCAAGATGCAGATACAGCAAATCCTCCCCCTCCCCACAGTGTTTCAACTGCAAAATCTGTTGTCTTCATCAGCATTTGGCAAATGTAAGAATCCAAGGAGGAGTAATAAGCATTCTTGCTCAAATGTGGCAATGCCAACCCATCTTGTGCTTTAATTTATATGCTAAATTTGCCCATCTGAAATCTCTTAATGGGTGTTGGGAAGAAGCTAACCATTACCAATGCCTCAGCTGATTTGTTTTCATGTATTACGGTACTGTTAAAAAAAATTCATAGAGCACAAGCACAACAGCAATTTATCATCTCGGTGCTCCTGTCCTTGTGTTGTTTTATTGCTATAGTTTGCTATAGTTGTGGGCCTCTCACCTGCTCAAGCAGTACAAACTTTGACTTAAAGGGGAAACAGTTTACAATCCTGTGCCAGATTTAATCAAATTGTGGCTTCCACATACATTTGGAACTCTGTTCCCTTGTTTAAATCCCACCAGCTATACAAGAATTACTGAGGTTGGCCACAGACGAGCCTTTACTATAAGAGAGCCACATGTAAGCTTATGGAATACTGAAACACTGAAACCTGGTGGGATAAGTCCCACGATTGGAATGTAATAATGGAGGGATACAATCTATTTCAGAGAAACAGACCAGACAAGAAAGGAGCAGGAGTGGCGTTATATGTCAGGGATGTGTATACCTGTGAAGAGATCCAAGATTTAGAACCTCAAAGCCAAAGTGAGAGCATTTGGGTCAAAATTAAGGGAGAGAAGAATAACAGTGACCTCATTGTGGGAGTTAACTATAGACCCCCAAGCCAAACGGAGGACATAGATGATGCCTTCCTGGAACAGATGGCCAAGCATGCAAAAGGAAGGGAGATAGTAGTAATGGGGGACTTCAATTACCCAGATATTTGTTGGATGTCAAACTCAGCCAAGAGCATAAGGTCAAACAGATTCCTCACTGGCCTTGCAGACAACTTTGTTGTCCAGAAAGTGGGAGAAGCAACAAGAGGAACAGCCATTTTAGATCTGGTCCTAACCAATGTTGATGACCTGGTTAGTGGGGTAGAAGTGGAAGGATCATTAGGCGCGAGTGATCATGCTCTTCTGAAGTTTACTATACAGCGGAAAGGAGCAACCAAGCATACTAGGACTCAATTTCTTGACTTTAAGAAAGCCGACTTCATAAAACTTAGGGAAGTGCTGGGTGAGATCCCATGGACAGTAATACTAAAAGGAAAGGGAGTTCATGATGGGTGGGAGTTTGTTAAGAGGGAGATAGTAAAAGCACAACTTCAGGCAACACCAATGAGACGGAAACATGGAAGGTGCCTAAAGAAGCCAGGGTGGCTATCTAAAGAACTTTTAACTGAGTTAAGATTAAAAAAGGATGTGTACAAAAAATGGAAAAGGGGGAAACCACCAAAGAGGAATTCAAACAAATAGCCAGCACGTGTAGACACAAAGTCAGAAAAGCTAAAGCACAGAATGAACTCAGGCTTGCTAGAGAGGTTAAAAGCAACAAAAAAGGCTTTTATGGGTATGTTTGTAGCAAAAGGAAGAACAAAGAAACAGTGGGGTCACTCAGAGGAGAAGATGGTGAAATGCAAACAGGGGACACAGAAAGGGCTGAACTCCTCAATGCCTTCTTTGCCTCAGTCTTCTCCGATAAAGAAAACAATGCCCGACCTGAAGAATTTGGAGCAAATGATTCAGCAGAGGAAACACAGCCCAGAATAACTAAGGAGATAGTACAAGAATACTTGGCTAGTTTAGATGTATTCAAGTCTCCAGGGCCAGATGAACTGCATCCAAGAGTATTAAAAGAACTGGCAGATGTGATCTCAGAACCACTGGCAGTCATCTTTGAGAATTCCTGGAGAACAGGTGAAGTCCCGGCAGACTAGAGGAGGGCAAATGTTGTCCCTATTTTCAAAAAGGGGAAAAGAGAGGACCCAAATAATTACCGCCCAGTCAGTCTGACATCAATACCAGGGAAGATTCTGGAGCAGATCATTAAGCAAACAGTCTGTGAGCACCTAGAAAGGAATGCTGTGATCACCAATAGTCAGCATGGATTTCTGAAAAATAAGTCATGTCAGACTAACCTGATCTCATTTTTTGACAGAATTACAAGCCTGGTAGACGAAGGGAATGCAGTGGATGTAGCCTACCTTGATTTCAGCAAGGCATTTGAAAAGGTGTCCCACGATATTCTTGTAAAGAAGCTGGTAAAATGCGGTCTTGACTATGCTACCACTCAGTGGATTTGTAACTGGCTGACTGACCGAACTCAAAGGGTGCTCATCAATGGTTCCTCTTCATCCTGGAGAAGAGTGACTAGTGGGGTGCCACAGGGTTCTCTCTTGGGCCCGGTCTTATTCAACATCTTTATCAATGACTTGGGTGATGGACTCAAGGGCATCCTGATCAAATTTGCAGATGACACCAAACTGGGAGGTGTGGCTAACACCCCAGAGGACAGGATCACACTTCAAAATGACCTTGACAGATTAGAGAACTGGGCCAAAACAAACAAGATGAATTTTAACAGGGAGAAATGTAAAGTATTGCACTTGGGCAAAAAAAATGAGAGGCACAAATACAAGATGGGTGACACCTGGCTTGAGAGCAGTACATGTGAAAAGGATCTAGGAGTCTTGGTTGACCACAAACTTGACATGAGCCAACAGTGTGACGCGGCAGCTAAAAAAGCCAATGCAATTCTGGGCTGCATCAATAGGAGTATAGCATCTAGATCAAGGGAAGTAATAGTGCCACTGTATTCTGCTCTGGTCAGACCTCACCTGGAGTACTGTGTCCAGTTCTGGGCACCACAGTTCAAGAAGGAAACTGACAAACTGGAACGTGTCCAGAGGAGGGCAACCAAAATGGTCAAAAGCCTGGAAACAATGCCTTATGAGGAAAGGCTAAGGGAGCTGGGCATGTTTAGCCTGGAGAAGAGGAGGTTAAGGGGTGATATGATAGCCATGTTCAAATATATAAAAGGATGTCACATAGAGGAGGGAGAAAGGTTGTTTTCTGCTGCTCCAGAGAAGCGGACACGGAGCAATGGTTCCAAACTACAAGAAAGAAGATTCCACCTAAACGTTAGGAAGAACTTCCTGACAGTAAGAGCTGTTCGACAGTGGAATTTGCTGCCAAGGAGTGTGGTGGAGTCTCCTTCTTTGGAGGTCTTTAAGCAGAGGCTTGACAACCATATGTCAGGAGTGCTCTGATGATGTTTCCTACTTGGCAGGGGGTTGGACTCGATGGCCCTTGTGGTCTCTTCCAACTGTATGATTCTATGATTCTATGAATACATGCACTGACCTAGAATGAGGTGGCCTAGATGAGGTGGTAAAACTGTTCCTGGAGTACAGCTGAGCCAAAATGCCTTTTTCTCACCCTACTTCTGGGGAAAAGAAGGCCCCTCTTCAGAATTTTATCAGAATTTTCGCCAGTTTTATGTTGTGGCAGGCACGCCCCTCCCAACACACCAACACACACACACATACCCTGAAGAGAAAAAGAATTTGTGCTCCCACCACTGCTAATAGTGAGCCCCACTCCTGAGAAGCTGTTGAAGGATTTATCCTCCCACTGCCACAAATAGGGTGCAACATTTTGAGATGCCATTTGCATACAGCTCTATCCTAGATGATATCAGGATAGAGATTGTATAATTGGATGCTTCTACCTTGGGGGGTGGGGGATATCCTGCACATAGAAAATTAGATGTCAGAGATAAGGGTTTTTAGCTTAGACCTCTCCCTGATATGGGGCACCATTCAATCATACACTCTGTCTTGGATGTCATAGAGAGACATTCAACAGAGCTCCAGAGGAAGATCTCTGCTCACATGATAGGATTTCCTGTTCCTCTCTTACCCAAGAAACCTCATGTGCTGCCTGCAAATAGGCCCTGGAGGATCTCCCAAGCCTATGGAGTAGATTTGGGGGACACACAGAGGGGATGGTGAATCCATTCTGCTAATGGTGTCCAATCCTGTGGTGAACAGGTATCATTCATACTGTCCAGGAACAGTTTTGCCACTAAGCAACAGGCTTGTCAGGAAACAAAAGACACAATTCCTTTCCATTCTTACACTAAACTACACCTTGAACCAATTGCGAAATTTGGTACTTTGCAATCTGATATTTTCATCATGCTGCCTAGAGGAATCCTGACTGCAAACCCACATTATGTAGCTCAAGTCATTTATGTTTGTTCTGCCTACATAGAAAGACTCATGAGTAAATGAGGAAAAGGAGTACACAATGAGAACGACTGAATTTATGGTCCTATTAATTTCTACGGAAACAAGTTTAGTTATTCTTGAACTTTCCTCAAATAAAGTAAGGATCTGGTCAGTATTATTTTGCTTTAATTAAATATAGATTTACTGGATGCACTTACACCAAACTCAAATTACATGTTGAAAATAGGCTTGTTAATAAGAGCAAAATAACAAGCTTTGCATTAGCCTATTGCTATGATTGAATCTAAGCTCAAAATGCCACCAAATATGAAGAGATTTCCAATTTTAATATGATTGTGATTGCTAATAAATGGAACACAAATATTCCCTAATAAACAAATATGATTCTTTTCTTATTTTTAGAAAAAGGGCTTGGTATCAGTACTATTAGAACTTTTTAGATATATGAACTTTAAAAATAATGAGATGAATCCACAGAAGGCTTCATCTCCTATGGTCTCTGATGAACAAGAAAGGAAATTTGACCTTATAAACTGGGGGAGGGAAGGAAATAATGCAATTTTGAGTGCAATTACCTTTACACTTCCTTTTAGCATACACTGCAATATTCTATCTTGTCTTGCAGAGACATGATGGCTTTTGACACTCCATTCCAAACCACATAAATTAACAGGCAAGGGTCAAAAGTGCCATAAGGTGGGAGATACATGATCAGATCTCCCAACCTTTTTTTCTTTTACATCAAAGGAGGAGAAGGGAGCAACTAATGGCCAAACTATATGTGACTTTTATTACATAGTTTACTCTGGATTGCAAGTTTTTTTTTCCTCTTTCTCCTGTGCTAGCAATTATGAAAGAAAAAGCTTTCATTCAAGGGCAATCTGTATGATAAATGTCATCTGTCATTTAGCCTTAATTCAGTCAAGGAAGAACTGCTGGGGGAGAGGTCAGTGAATGCCCCCCCCCAGTAAGCCAAGAAAATCTTTAATGAAAAATATTTCAAACAAACCAACAAACAAAAATGGTTCTGGGACTAAGCCTTGGTTTGGAAAGTGCAGAATGTCCACTTGCAGCGTGGCCACCTGGGTGTTTGTCTGTTCTTTTTATAAGGGTGGCTTTGGCAACAGCCACAGGGGACAGTGTTCCTACAACTCCCCAATCCTGTTTCAGAAGAACCTCTTCCTTCCCTCTGCCCCTGTACTTGAGGGTCATCACCTCTCTCCAGGGATTTGTCCAGAACAAGGTAAATGTTGGGGAATGGCTCCCTCCTGAACTCTGAGCCTTTTCCCTCTCTGCCTCCATATGGAGGTCTCCACCCTTCCCCCTGTCCCAGTACCTGAGGCAAGTGCCCGCTGTCTGGGCTCCAGTCCCTCCCAGGATGCGGCAGCTCCCAGGCTGAATCTTTTCCTCACTGTTCTTAGCATCTTTCCCCACTTTGCCTCCATACGGGCATCTCAGCTCCATCCCGGCCGGCCTAGCCCAGAAGCAGCAGCCAAAGTCTCCTTCCTCTCTGAAATAAGTTGAGATGCTGTTTTAATCGGAAGAGACTTTGGCTGGTCCCTCCGCACCAAACAGGGCCAGGAAGGAGCCATTCCTGCACGGTGGGGAAGAGGCGTGAGGGATGGCAGTCGGGAACTGCAGGGATGTCCTCTGGTCCTTCATCCTGGGAGCTGGAGTTGGAGCCTCATCCCTAGAGGTGTGGCCCTGTGGAGGAAGCAGGATATTGTTTGGGCTCTCATGTCAATGGGCTCTCACTTTCCTTGGATTCCCCAATTACTCTATTGCCACTGCTGGTTAAATTCACAGTGCATAAAATCGCCAGTGGCTCCTGGATTTTTAATGCTCGCAGTTGTACTCTGCATCCATCTGGAAGCTGTAGTGCCACATGCGAGCCGAGACGGGGAATAGCCAGTGGTGGTGGAGGCCCTGTGTTGTCACAGATATTACATATGAGAAATGCCAGGAAACCCAGAAGTCTAAACTGAGAGGTCCTGGCTTATGTTTTTCAGCAGGACTCAGGGACCACCCTGGACCCTCAGCCTTTTGCTGTTGCCTCCTTGCGTCAAATTAAAGAGTCTTTGTAAAGGTCACACACAGTGATAGTGCAAACAAATAATACCAAATAAATCTCACTACGCTCCTGCCCCATGCAAGCTAAAGCCTGCTAGAGACATTCCCCTTGAAACCATAGGCCGTGTACCCACCATACATTTGGGGCTCATCTCCACTTCCCCTTAGGTCATGTGCCTAGCAAGCACAGGTGTGTTAACAGATTTGCTCTTTGCTAGACCAGCCAGCCTGGTTTGCAAAAGTCAGCTCAGGGATTCCTTGTCTGCAGCTTCTCCTTTCATTGATATCCCAATTAATCAAAAAATTTACCATTGATCAATTTCTAGCATTGGGAGTGGGGGGCTCCTGTAAATCTATAACAGTATTTCTCCTGTACAGTTTTTAATGCCTCTATTGTTGTGAACTGATGCATGATTATATATATTTTTTAAAAATATTTTTTATTAACCGACCAATCAAATCATCACATAAATTCCGAATTACAAAGCCAAATTTTAAATTTTTGTTGAGGGGACCCAAGTTCCGAAGGGGGATTCCGATCATCTTCTTGCTACTGCGTTAATCAAATCAGTCCAAATAAAGTTCATAATTCTATCCAGTCTTATCTTGCTGTTTCCACATCTCATCTTGTTCGTACATTTTTTTCTTTTTTCCTTATGATCTCTTCTGGTAATCTCTTTAAGCAGATAAACACCAATTATAGTCCTGTGTGGATTTTTCTGTTCATCCAATCCTCATATCAAGATGGTTTCCATATATCATCGCTTTCATAAATAACATCGCTCTTTCCATCATTTATCTCGCAAACTGTTGTTCTTAAGTCCCTCTGAGGAGTCTCACACACAATATAAAAGCAGCTCTATTTCTCCTCCCAGACTCAAGTCCTCCGACAGAGCTTGCCAACATGGCGACGGTATTTTTAACTGCGTCATTCCAAAGCTCTTATACATTCCACGGTCTTCTTAAAACATGCTTTGATTAGAAAATTTATCTCCACACAGTCTTAAATCCACAGCTTGTCATTAAAACGGCATTTCTGACTTGTGGGGGGGGGATTCTTGTTTAATCACATAAAGGAAAGAAAGGAAAGTTTTTTCCCCCTCCCCCATCCAGTCCCTTTGCCATACCGAGTCTTGGCGTATCTTCTCATGATTTAGTCTTGTTCCTCCAACTCGTCTTGTTTATCAGAGATCTCTTCAGTTAGCAGTCTTTACTCCCCCTCCTTCCTTGAAATATGTGCATTCGCTTCCTCCTAATTGATTCTTTTGAAGTTATTGCAGCTAGTGGCGCGGATCAGAGACAGCGTCCAGGAGCGCCGAGATCCCACAGGAGGGCATTCTGCCTAGTGCCCCCATCCCCACAAATTCGGGGGTGGTATAGGGCACAGCAGGCAAGGGCAGCCACCCCCCCACAACCTTGGGGGGGTAGGGAGGCTATTTACTCCCATCACAGCCTCCTAATTACCTCGTGTGGGTCGGAGAGATGTTATTGTCAGCCATCTTGTCAGCCATCTTCCGATGCGCCCCTAGTGGTAAGTAAAGCTTATTTTTCAAGTTCCCCAGTTGATACCTGATTCTTTCTTAAGTGTGGTAAAAGGAGGGAAGGCAGCTAACTTCTTTTTAACAATGTTTATTACGAAATATTATTTGATCGTTGGCATATCGAAAGCAACCAGTTGCTCTATTTTCTTTTAGTTTTAACATGTGCCAGTCATGCCGTTCTCCTCTTTCAGGGAAGGGCACATTCAGACAGCAACCGGGACATCCCAGAAGGCATGCAAGGCCGTGAGCAGCATGGATTCCTCCAGCGACTTGGAAGGACTTTACAATTCAGAAAGGCAAGACTGGAATGCCACAGAAGACGGAGTTTCGCTTTTGTCCATCAGCTTGTGTGCTGGCAACGGAGACCATTCTCTTGAAGCGTGGCCCTGTGAAGGAAGAAGGACTTGGTATCCTCCTGGTAGATGTGGGCAATGGATGCCCAATGCCCCTGCCCTGACATTGCTTCCAAAGAAAGCTTGGCCCACCCACTTCAGGACAAGAACATCTCCTTTCTGCTCTCATGCAGGATGGTTCTTCTCCCATTCTCTGTTGACACTCAACTTGTAGGGTGTTCTCCCAGCCCCATGCAAATCTTTCCTTCCTCATACCTGTTCTTTTTACACAGAGTGCTTATGCAGGAGCCACAACAGTGCACAAAGGAGATCCTGGAAGAAAGAAGGGTGGACCTCCTGTTTTAACCCTATGTGTATCAGCAAATTCAGTCTAATTAATTCCGATCTGATTATGTTCCTTTCTTCAAACAAAATTATAGAAGATGCAGAATTCTTCTTACCCTTTTATTTCAGTTTGAATATTTTTAGTTGAGAATCTCCTGTTGATGGTAGGCAGTTCAAGGCTTTATCCCACAGAGTCTCGGTGCAGCCAAGAGTGCTCTCAACCGCTCTCTCCCCCGCCCCTTTGACCTTCAGCAGCGGTTATTCTGGGGATGGTGGGAGATTTGGTGCTATGCCGGAATCCTTGACACTCTGCACACCCTTGCAGAGCTTTTGTAGGAGGGGCGCCTTGCCTTGGTCGCTCCCCTCTGACCTCTGTGGGGCTCAGGTCTGTCCAGAGATCAGACCCGTACTCCCTGTTCTGTCGGCAGGAAACTGGAAGTCTCGTCAGTGTATACTTACTTAAGCACCATTTCCATGATCTACATCCTCTGTCTGAAGCTACTATTAGTTCCACCAGAAACAAAGTACACAAACACACACAATGCCTAATAACAGCACCAGGGGGGCCATTTCGATCAGGGAAATAGTACGGGGGGGGGGAGAGCTAGTACAACTGGTACTCACCTGAAGGGTAGATTTACATTGCCTGCATAGGGTTATTGGACTGGGTTGGGCTCTGACTCCACCCAGGGACGAAGACTTGGAATGTAGGCTTGGCTCCCAAGTCAGTTGGTTTACAGACTTGTGGAACAAGTTAATATTTGTGCCTTACAGTGGTACCTCGGATTAAGTACTTAATTCGTTCCGCAGGTCCATTCTTAACCTGAAACTGTTCTTAACCTGAAGCACCACTTTAGCTAATGGGGCCTCCTGCTGCTGCCGCACCGCTAGAGCACGATTTCTGTTCTCATCCTGAAGCAAAGTTCTTAACCCAAGGTAATATTTCTGGGTTAGTGGAGTCTGTAACCTGAAGCATATGCAACCTGAAGCGTATGTAACCCAAGGTACCACTGTACACGCTTGATGTGGAAATGTGAGAAATAAACTTAAAACTGGGAAAATGAGAAACTGAGAGAAACCAAAATTGACAGATTGAAAGCTTTTTGAATATATTGTCCAAGAAGCCCTGCCTAGAGACCTCATTACTATCATCAGGTGTAAGGCAAAAATGTTTCTGTTCTGTTCCCAGGCTTTCAGTGACTACTAAAGGAAGCACTTTCAGCTTACAGTAGTTTGATTTCACCATCTGTTTTGCTGTTTAACTTTGTTGTTTTAATTTGGAATGATAATAATATTTTTTGTGTCTTATCATGCTAGCTGCCGTTGGAACATTAATCTATGTTGAAAGAGTAGGGTTTAATTATGTATAACAAGCAATCAAGCAATTATTGCGGTATACTGTAGTATATCCCCACCAAATTTTCAGCACCCCCAAATACAATTTTTAAGTTAGCATTTTTACTTTTTGATGTTATATTGTGCCTCTTTGAGTCTTGGAAAAAACTGGTCCTATGAACATGTAAATCCCACTGAAAATGGAAATTACTTCTAAAAAGAGATGGATAAGATTGTGCTGTGAGGTTAGCAATGTCACATTATTTTTTCTCATCAAACAGAACTTTATTGTAAAGGTGCTCAATTAAGCACAGCCAACTAGAAATTGCAGACCTTTAGAATACCCCTGTGCACATCAAATAGCTATCCATTGAATGGTTTCCTGGGGTCTTCCTACTATGAAGCGGAGTGATTTATTACTGCGGCAAATAAATTTATTGGTTTTACTTTTCCCCATGCAGATTGCATGACAAGCTGGAAGACATTAACAGAAAAAAGAATAGTTATCTATTTATTTACTATTAAATTTATATACCACTCAAAAGATCACAGGGTGGTTTATTGCATAAAAATAAAAAATGAAAGCACAAAATAGTATCATAATAATAACAACCAAAAAACCAACAATCCCCTTCCACAAACACATATTTTATTTGTTACATTCTTACTAAATCTTTTATTTGTTAAGTTATTACTGAAATGCATCTACAAATTAAACTGTAACTGTTCTAACCACACGTTAAAAGGAAAACTTTCTGTTAATGACACAAATTCTTCTTCTTCTTTTTCACAGCTCCTCTTGTTTATGTTTGAATATTATATAATTGCAAAACAAATTAAAAATACATGAAATAAAAAAGCAATCACAAAGAAGTACACTAATTATATGCACTGTTTTGAATAAGCAAGTGTCAAAGGCATAATTTGTCCATAATATAAATGATATGATTGACTGCATGGGCTGGCTGTAGAAATTAGCTTCAGGTAAAGCATCTGTCTCCAGTTATTAGCAGCCAAAGAGACAGAGACCCTTGTGGCTATAAACAGGCAAGAAGAACTTTTAGTTACAGGCAAATGTACTGTACCCTCTAACAGTTTATTAAAGGGCAAAAGAAAAAAAAATCAGTTTCATTCCAAAAAACTTCCAATTCTAAACTGCTCGCATGAATTCTAGCAACCCTCCACTTTCATGAATATTTGAGTGTGTGCACGCTTGCAAATAATCAGCATTGCTCAGCATTTTATCCCAGTTCACAAATTAAGTTCTGTGTTGAGAAGCTACCAGGCAGTGGCAGAGCTTCATGCTCCGGCACCGGGGGTCGGAGAGCAGGCAGGGGCGGGACTGGCGCACCGCCCGCAGGGGCATGGCGCGCGTCCGGAGGGCGTGGCACCCAGCCGCGATGGCACCCCACCGGGATCGCGCTGCCGGGGGCAATGCACTCCCCCCGCACTCCTCTTCCTCCACCAGTGCTACCAGGCAGTGCTGGCCCAAGCTATTTTGGCACCTGAGGCAAACCACAAAATGGTGTGTGTCCCATCCCCCTGCACCCAGGGCAGAAGAGGTGAGTGAAGATCCTACACTGGGAACAATGGGAGAATAAAGACCTACATTGGGGACAAGGGTGGGAGGAGACCACCAGCGCCTCCTATTCACCAAGCGGCTACTGTAGAGGTGGCATGGGGGCAGATTTGGCTTTCCAAGGAGCACACCATAGCTGTTTCTGCCACCACAGCAGCAGTTGGCGATGCATTCCTTGGAAGCCAGAACTGCTGTCCCTGTGGATTCTGCCACTTGAGGTAATCATCTCACCTTGCCTCATGGGTGGCTTAGCCCTACTTCCAGGTGAGCATATATATTGTAAAATCACAGAGGACCATTACGATTTCCAGGAGGTTTAGGTGGTAAACAGCATTGTCCCTTTTTTTTGCCTAGAACCCCTATGAAATCCTGCTATATTTCCACAAAAATCTCTTAAGTAGTTTACAAAACCCAACAAAAAAGGGAGAAATGTAATAAATGCATTATGAATTCCACATTCAAAATCAAACAATACTACTAATCATAATTCTCTAAACAATATACGTAAGTAAAACAAGTAAATCCACAAAAACAAATTGTATACAAGATATATCAAGACGCATCAAAATGGAATGCAAGTACATTAAAAAAAATTCACAAATGTCACAAATATATCGCAAAAGAAACAAAATAGAACCCCCAGAATCATTCACCTATGTACTCAATCTATGCAAATCGATGCAAAACTAATCTAAACATGAGGATAGAAGGAATAAAATAAGGTGACTGGTATTTCGGAAAAGAAGATTCCATAAAAGAAGATTCAGCAGAGTCCAGTGTTCTGGCTATGTACTATTAAAGAATTATTTAGAATGACTGTAGAACAAAATTTCATAAATATTAATGAGAGGCTGGTTCATTCCAAATTATTTCTGCATGTCTTTATGTTTTCTAGGTGAGTAAACCTCTACACAAAACCTGAATGGATGTAGTACATTTCCAAACTCTACACCTTTGAGAAAATATACCCCTGGGCCATGAATTTCTGCATGGGTGAGGGCTGTCCTTGAGACACACATCAATATTGCCTTGCAGGCATTATATGTTTTCCTCTTCCGAAAAGGCATTTGAGGTCACTCTGAAATCAAAGGACCACAGCAGCAAGGCCATGCTTTCAAAGAATATTACTTCCCCACTTCCTAGCAAGAGAAAAACTAATGTGGCTGAGGCAGGCACATGCATGCATTTTTACCAGACAACATCTGAATAGACACAGGGATGCCAGGTAATTGAATTAGCCAGCTAAAGAGCCAATAAAATAGCAAGGAAAGGAAATAGCTCGCATAATGACTGTTAATTTTAAAAACTGCTGTTGTTAAAATCAATTGGGTACAACATGGTTCTCAGCTATAGAACACTAGATTCTGCATTCAAATGAATTAAATTATAACTTACAGAAAAAAGGAAAGAAAAG
Organism: Podarcis raffonei; assembly: GCF_027172205.1. NCBI lineage: Eukaryota > Metazoa > Chordata > Lepidosauria > Squamata > Lacertidae > Podarcis > Podarcis raffonei. Next base: position 30,058,439 of record NC_070606.1, read on the forward strand.
GCACACAGGAGCTGGTTCCCAGTGGTAAAATACAGAAAAGGTACAAAATATGAGTCACACTTTCTCTGGGAGATGCACCAAATCCCTACATTTTAAAAGGTTTTCAGATTTAAAAAATGGTTTTAATTGTGTTTTTGGTATTGTTCAGCTGCTTTGTTGTTTGCCACCCTAGGTGCCTTTGGGAGGAAGAGCAGGACAGAAATTTAATGAATAATAATAAGATTTAACAATGTAGGTATTGTAAGATTAACGTAAGCCAAAGGACCCCTGGATGGTTAAGTCCAGTAAACTGAAACTATGGGGTGCAGTGCTCATATCTGCTTTCAGGTCGAGGGAGCCAGCATTTATCCGCAGACAGCTTTTCCAGGTCATGTGGCCAGCATGACTAAACTGTTTCTGGTGCAACAGAATACCGTGATGAGTGCCAAAGTGCAGAGAAATGCTGTTTACCTTCCTGCCACTGTCATACCTATTTATCTACTCACGCTGGTATGGGGGGAGCTCCATAAGGCTTGGTAGTTAGACCACATCGCCACCCATGTCCCTTTTGTGGGTATTGTAGCTATAATACTGAGATGGATGGAAATATTAAATAACTAAAACAAAAATATAGGTTGCAGGCTCAGGTGTAGTGAACCTGGGTTCACCAGGGGCATGAGGGTACCTATAAGGACAGGACAACAGCTTGGGATTGAAATGGCCACAACCTTCATTGATTACAGATGGAAGTAGGCTTTGGCATAGGCATTAGGTATGTATCTGGCATCAGCTAAGCCCAATTGTTGGCTGATTGGTCCATTAGGGTATATTCTGGGTCCCCCCATGACACAGATCAAATGGGGCAAACCCACCAAGTCTCTACTTAGGGAGTTTTATGGCATATTAGCCCCTCTGTCTGGGCCTTACGATAAACTTTCTCCATGGACCCCTTTATCTGGGTTCCCTAAACCTTTGTTCCAGTTTAGATTAAGGATCCAGGCCAATGCATTTTCTGCCAAAAGTTATGACAGTTGCTATGAGGTAGCCAAAATCTCCAGGCAAGCCCAATTTTTATGCAGGCAGATTCCTCCCTGCCCCAAATATGGTGACAGATAGATTCCACAGCAAGGTTGCTTTCAGGCACTGCCAAGATATGCAGGGGGGGTGGGACTTTCATTGCCAACTGTGCTGCCCCCTCAAAACACAACCAGAATATATGGTATGCGGGTGGACCTGAGTGGAGTTAATTATTAATTATAAAGCCTGTACTTCTAGATTGCACCAGCTTTATTATGGAGCTCATGTTATGCAGCAAGATGCATTTCCAGTCTATTCCCCAGGACATTGTCTGAAGAATAAAGAGAATTCCAATAATATAAAAGGCCATTCCTGCAGTAGAATACACTCGCAAGTCACAATACACCTTTTAAAACATGTAATTTCAATCTAAATATTTTCCTTCATTACTGTTTACTAAAGACTTCTTTTTTTTGTAGTCCCTAGTTCATTCCTTTTTGCTTTCATTGAAAAGAATACTCACACAACAAACTGAATGGATCTTTGGGCTGCTTGGTATTGTGTCCTACTACATTGCAAGGCAAGCTTATTTTTAAAAATTGGTAGTTTCTGATCAAAGGAGATAACTCTCTAATAGTAATGCTATTCTGCTTTACCCATGGCACTTCTAGCATTCTGTTTCTTGTCTCTTCCAAAAACAACAACAACATAATACATTAAAATACACTGATTTTGTAAAGGGATCGTGCAAAATGGGGAAATTAAAGAAAAGACTTTCTGGCGCAAAAAAGAATTCAAATATTCTGATACAAAGGGATATGAGAGAGACAGAAAACGATCACAAGACACTTTTGTGAATTTGCTGTGGACTTTAAAGGAGTGTCCAGCTTTACGTTCATCTTTCATTAACAGAATTTCCTACAAATGATATAAGCTTCTGGACATATGAAGAAAAGCAGTATTGCTTGAATAAACAATGATTTCACCAGAGTTTTCAAACCTAATATTATAAATGGCAAGGAGGACTCTGCAACAAAATGATGCAATGTATCTCTGGTATATTTGTGCTTCCTGTGTCTCTGGCTGAGGGGGTTAGAAAATAAACATTAGGCTCTAAGACTCCTTAGATCTTGCATCACATGGAAAATGTATTTTTAGTTTTTGAATATTTAAAGCCAGTCTGCATGCTAGTCAACAGAGCATGAGGCTTCTGTATGGAATTGAATGCTTTGTTTGCTCAGGGAGGAAGTCTGAGGGCAATTTAATTAGCCGCACCTCGCACCTGAAATATAAAATTATACCACACTGCAGGGCTGATATAAGCACTGCCCTCCAATCCGCAACAAGGTGTTGTGGCTAGGGGGTGGAGAAGGAAGTAGTCTATATGTGAGATGCTTCTAACCCAGCAAGTGTTAAAATATAAGGTTGGCTAGCTTCCTGTGTTGAGATGATCACCTGGGTGATGGACCATTAAGAGAACAAAGGAAAGGGAACTCTGTGTGAGAAGACAAATGGGTGGGACCTCTCCATCAACTCAGAGATAGATAGTCTTTAAACTCTATTATCTGAGCTGGAAGAAAAGCTGCTGGCCCTTAAGAATCTCCCTAGTCCACATCCTTCACTGGCCCTGCTCTACACTGTCCTTGAAGGTTTTTTGCCCTTCATCTGATAATGCATCTTGCTTGGCTGGATGAAGAACAGAGAGGGTTGTATGAGTGTGCAGAGAAATATTTGCTTCTGGTCTCACCCACCACTGGCATGTGGTGCCCAGAACAGAAGGCAGCCCTCAGGGTGAAAATGTTTCTCCATCACTAACTTGTGAGGGCACTTCACCTTGAAATCCTTTAAATAAATGAACAGTTTGTTCTTGCCATGGAGTATTTCACTTCTGCATTTAAATGACAGTGGTATTAAAACTATTGGTGTTTGAAAGTGAATTGGCAGTGCAGCCAGTGTGGAAGTAAAGTACTTGAGTATGGAAGTTATGACTGGAATAAACTATTGCATTTTGACAGTATGGGTGCAAATGTATTGCCAGGTGAATGCATGGATACTATTCTCACTAGGAGGGCCACCATTTCTTTACCTGTTCCTGAGGTTGCGTACCTCAATCAAGAAAGCAATTAAGATGCAAAAGAGGCATGGATTTGGAGATTCTGAGCATCTGGGTCACCAGTATTTTAATTCCTTCCTTAAAAGATTTTTGGTTCTTGTAAGAGAGAGCCCAGGAACAAGTAGCTGGACAGGTGTGGAATTCTCAAATAAGAGGGTTGACCAACTGAGGATGCAGAAGGTGTTCTCAGTACTTCTAATCTCTCCTGCATTCTACATCATGCTTCTCAATACTGTGCACACAAAACTGCCATCAGCAGTCCTGCACATAAGGTTCTTGTTGGCTAAACTCGACATGGACAGTCTTTTAAATAGAGAATGCCTCCCAATAGAAGACTGTCTTCTGAAAGAGTCATAGAATTGTAGAGTTGGACGGTGCCCAAAGAGTCACCTAGGGCAACTCTCTGCAATGCACAGCAATCTGTCCTCTGCAAGAAAAGGGCACCCTCATGAAGATTCTTATTCCTCTTTGTGCCCCTCTCTTCCACCCACCACACATTATCGTTGGCCCCAACCTGAGGCACCGTGATTCTAAGCACGTCCCACCTTGTGTTTAGTTTAACAGTGTTAGAAAGGAAATTAAGAAAATGGTTAAGCAATGTAAGCAACAGGTATAAAAAAAAATTCTCCCTAATTAAAACAGCAGCTCCCTTCATTAATACTCAAAATGGTCTTCGCAAAAATTATTTACCTTTCTATATTTAAGACATGTTTATATTACTAAATTATTTGCATTTCTAAGCTGTGTACATAAAATAGATCCATAGAAAATTGGGAAAGAAAACAACAAAAACAATTATAAAACCAGAATAGTATATGCCAGTCCTAAATATGCTATACTGGCAGAAAGTTGCACTGACTTCCAATCAGTGTGTGTAGGATTGTAGCAACAGCCATAAAAATAGCAGTAAAACATTTTTCCTGCTTTTTCAAAATGTCATTTCCACTTTAATAGCACTAATCTCAAGACTATGGTATGTACCTTTAATTAATATGCTTATTGAAAGGCTGGAAATGGCACTTAAGAAAATGTTGACATTGTTTGAGACACTAACATCTGTTTTGCCAATTTTAAGGCAGATGGTTAGTAGTTCACTGACTCTCCACTTTACCCTATTATTTCTGCCCTTGTTCAGTACTCAGTATGTGTAGAAAATAGTTTTGGACAGAAACTCTTGTCTAGCAGCACTCTGCACACATCAGGAGATTCAAAATGGAATAAAATTGTGATCATTTCAATTACTTTGATGAACAACATGCATGACTCTTTAATCATGACATCAAGATCTAGAGAAGAAAACCAAATAGATACCTGACATTTAGTGGAATGAAAGCAAATATAATATACAGGAAATTGAGGTGCTTTCAGCTCCAAAAATCCATAATAACACAAACAGATGTTTGAAACTCTGCATTACCTAGAAACCAACATATCGGATGAATAATTTTGCAGGATCACATTGCTTCCAAGTGATAGCTTTTGTAGAGAAGAATTTTGCATTTTTGCCAGCTTACATAATTATGCTAGCTGGAGACATGAATCAATATGTGTACAAACTAGAGGAGGCTCAACAATTCAAAGTTCAATAAGGGCTAGGAACAAAGCATAGAAAGAAACTGCAAAAACAGCAACATCCCAAACAACCATTGATGGCTTTGGGATGGAAATGAAATATTGTGCATCTATAAATGAAGAAACAAACAAACAAACAAATTTCTTTCCAGTAGCACCTTAAAGACCAACTAAGTTAGTTCTTGGTATGAGCTTTCGTGTGCATGCACACTTCTTCAGATACACTTGAAACAGAAGTTGCCAGATCCCTCTATATAGTGAGAAGGTGGGGAGGGGTATTACTCAGAAGGGTGGTGGGAATGGGTGATTGGCAGATAGCTGTGATGAGCCTGTTGACGACTCTTAACGACTGCAATAGGTCTTACAGGAAAAAGCAAGGGGTGAGGTGAGAAGGTGAAAAATAGCTTTGTCATTTATAATGAGATAAGAATCCAATGTCTTTGTTCAGACCAGGTCTCTCCATGGTTTTAAGTTTGGTAATGAGTTGCAATTCAGCAGCAAGAATCACAAGACAGAGAAACCAGTAGGAGAACACTTCAATCTCCCAGGACATTCTATACAAGATCTCAAAGTAGCTGTTTTACTACAAAGGAATTTCAGAAATAGACTGGAAAGAGAAGCTGCTGAATTGCAACTCATTACCAAACTTAAAACCATGGAGAGACCTGGTCTGAACAAAGACATTGGATTCTTATCTCATTATAAATGACAAAGCTATTTTTCACCTTCTCACCTCACCCCTTGCTTTTTCCTGTAAGACCTATTGCAGTCGTTAAGAGTCGTCAACAGGCTCATCACAGCTATCTGCCAATCACCCATTCCCACCACCCTTCTGAGTAATACCCCTCCCCACCTTCTCACTATATAGAGGGATCTGGCAACTTCTGTTTCAAGTGTATCTGAAGAAGTGTGCATGCACACGAAAGCTCATACCAAGAACTAACTTAGTTGGTCTTTAAGGTGCTACTGGAAAGAAATTTGTTTGTTTGTTTGTTTGTTTTGAGTATGGCAGACCAACACGGCTACCTTTCTGTAACTGGAACTATAAATGAAGGTTTACAGCACAAGCTTATATATGTTTATTCACAAGTAAGAGTTCAAAGGGGCACACTGAGAGGTGATTTGGTATAAGGGGTTGTCCAAGAGGTTGTTATTTCATCCCACCACTTTCACCGGGAAAACCCAGGATTGTCTGTGGATTGGTGTTTGTTCCAATTCAGCAATAAACAGTGGGGTTTCCTGGGGAAAGTAGTGGGACGAAAGGAAAATCTCTTGGACCCATGCTTAGAAATCAGGAGACAAATGGAAGAAATTGTGGGACAAAAGGAAGTGTGAATGAGCCCTAAGACCGCAGTTGCAGATACTATTGTTATTTAAGGCTTAAGTGGGATATCCAGACATTGCATAATGAGTTGTTCAAATAGAAAACTTAGGCCTGCAATTGTGGGGAAGGGGTTAGACAAAACCCAGGATATACTAGGGGAACACAGCGAGAGGACAAAGGAAATCCCAGGATGCAAAGAACAATACATGACTGTGGATCTGTAATAACTGTTTCAGTCATTATATTTGAACTTGTATCACTTAAACACAAACACAATAATATAATCAGACTCTACTGAGGTATTTACCATTTGTGTATGCAGTTGTCGTTTTTTCACCAAGGAGCTTAGTGCAGCATACGTGGCATTATTTCATTTTTATCCTCACAGCAGCAGCTCTGTAAAGCAAGGTACTGCAGTGTTGCGGACAGGCTGCTGGCTGCCTCTTCACTGCAGCTCAGAGATGAGGAGCCAGAACTCCAGAAAGTGTGCTCCTGTCTCACACCCCTTCTCCTCTCAGGAGCAAATCCCCACCATGCACTGAAAGAAATGCCAGCGCTGGATTAAGCTGCAGTTAACACTACCCCTAATTCTGTTTTAGAAAGGATCTGAAACCATAGATGAATGTTTGCTTCAGATACTGGTGAAGATGGGAAACTTTCTTAGCATTAGCATTAACTACAGTAAGATCTGTGCTTCTCAATTGCATGTGGCAGGGTGGGGTGATATTTGCTGCTCAGTACTCAACCCAATAAATAAATGTTTAGGGACAGACCAGGGCAGGTGTCACATTGGTGGTTGAGCCAACCAGCGTTTTAGGACCCAAACAACTACCTAGGAATGTTGTCTGATGATGTTGGGTCTCCTTAAGAGGCAGACATGGAATCATTGATTTAAGAGGGTTCCCAATAATCATCTATTCGAACCCCCTGCAATGCAGGAATTGCAGCTAAAGAATCCCTGACAGATGGCCATCAAAATCTCCATGGAAGCAGAGTCCACCACCTTCCACTGTCCAACAGCTCTGTCAGAAAGTTATTCCTAACTTTTAATTGAAGGACAGTTAGTGTACACAAGCATCATAAATATACTGTTACGTTATGACTATATATGACCATTTCTGGCTAGAAGTACAAAGAAAATGCCATAAACGTCCAGAGAAGTAATGCTTGGAGGCAGAGGAAAAGAAAACTAGATTGTGTCTGCAACACTACTCTGACTCCTGCCCTAAGTAGCCCCAACCCAAAGGTGAACAGTTATCTGAGAAAAGCATTTTAAGATGGCGAAGGAAATTAAGCTATTGTGAATGAAGGACCATAGTACTTCAGATATACCAGATACCCAAGCAGATTTGCAGGCAATTTCAGCTTTCCTGCTATAAACCCTTCATATTACGTAGCAGAAGCAGCAGTGGGCTGGTGAGGTATAAAGATTATGGAGGCACAAGGGTGGCGCAATAAGTTTAGTTAATTAAAGCCACAGTTGGATTGTGGTAAATCTCAGTAAAAATGTTCCAGCAGCATCACTGCTCTTTCAGCATGGCATCAAATTATTTTACACATTTATTGGCCACTTTAGGACTTATTTCATTTCCTCTTTGTAGCAATAAATACAGCTCTATTTATAGAGGGCCGTCTAGGCCATTTGCCAAGTAGGTTTCATTAATATTCTGAAAAGACAAAGTATACTTCTTTAAAGTATTGTGGTTGGTGTCTTAATAGTCACATAACATTAGCATGTAATGTTAAAAATAATTACAGCATATAGGGCTCTCAAGCAGCAAGACAGGATGACATTAAGAAAAATATTACTGTACATGAATATGCTGCATATTTGTGCTTTCATAAACCAATTGCGGATGTAAGGATAAAAACAGATGGCTGTACCAATATGCCTATATTATTAAAAAGTAGCTCTGCAAGCTGGAGACAAGAGCTAACATTTCCTATGACTGCCTGCATTTCACCACCGCACTTCAATATGACTCAAATTGTAAGGCAGCCCCCATCCTCCACAGAGGCATGTAAGACCGTCAGCCACAGTGGGTGGGTAGGGAGGATTGCCAGCTTAGCCATCAGTGGCTGAGCAGTTGCAGCAGTATATCAGCCTTCCCAGCTAAGAATAAACCACTGCCTATTTCAAGCCATCATTTGCCATTGCCCCTATCTTTCCTCTGCCCCAGGCCCCAGTCCAGCAACAGAGGGAACAGTGACAACCCAGTGAGGATCCATTCTTAGGGCCTAACAACATGTTACATTAATGATATAATTAGCAATCATGTTGGGTTTTTAAGAAATGACATGGGCAGGAGGGTGTGAGGATCTAAGCCTCTCCTCCCCTGACATAGTGGAAACTGCCCCCTCGTATGGCAATTAGCATTGCAAAAAAAGTTTCCTTTGGTTTAGGGCAAGGTGACTAAAAGCGGGAGTGATAAATGAAGGCAAGAAGTGGTGTATCAATGCAATATCTATACACACACACACACACACACACATATATATATATATATATATATATATATATATATATATATATGCGGGTGGCGCTGTGGTCTAAACCACTGAGCCTAGGGCTTGCCAATCAGAAGGTCGGTGGTTCAAATCCCCGCGATGGGGTGAGCTCCCGTTGCTCGGTCCCAGCTCCTGCCAACCTAGCAGTTCAAAAGCATGTCAAAGTGCAAGTAGATAAATAGGTACCGCTCCAGCAGGAAGGTAAACAGCGTTTCCGTGCCCTGCTCTGGTTCACCAGAAGCGGCTTTGTCATGCTGGCCACATGACCCAGAAGCTGTACGCCGGCTCCCTCGGCCAATAAAGCGAGATGAGTGCCGCAACCCCAGAGTCGGTCACAACTGGACCTAATGGTCAGGGGTCCCTTTACCTTTACCTTTATATTATTGTATAAAGTAAGGGGGGGGACAAAACTGAGCAAAACAAAGCAAAACTCTCACAAATGTATATTTACACATGTACACACAATAAATCTATGGTTGCCATATGTCCGGAATTTCCCAGACATATCCAGAATACTGCAACTGCAAGCAGTATCCAGGAGGAAATCAGCTAAATATCAGGGAAAATCCAGACGTATGGCAGAGCCAATGTCGGCAGTATCGTTTTTGATGATTTTCCTATTTCTTTACTCAACAACTTTGGGCAAAACTTTAAAAAGCCCAACAAAAATCTGTCCAGATTTTTACTTTTTGAAATATGGCAATCTTATCCATGCCTGAAAACAAAGAACAACTTTCTATATCAAAAGCAAATAGAGCCCATTAAAATAATAAAGTTGAATTTTGACTAATGAACACTTTTTGCAAGCAATATGCCCTAATATATGCAATATATAGTAAACATTGTTTAGTTGGAGAACAGGATCACAAAATTCAGATAAATGTGAATTAGCAAGGATAGCTGTGTTTTGGTTTACAAATTGTTTCAGAAAGTGCACATCTGATAGATTTGGCTTTAAATGCATACTGAATCTAATTTTACTTTGTCATACCCTCCCCGGCCCAAGTCTTATAAGCAAGTGGGTACTTGATTTCAAATCACCAATCCCTTTTGCTTGGTAAATGTTCTTTCACTGGACCTAATGGTTAGGGATCCCTTTTAAGGTTAGGAGGTCTAGCCTTCCAATAGTTCAAGCAATCTCTTAATTATTGGTATCCCGCTGTCACCATATAAACACTATTACCTCTTGTTTACTCTGTCATAGCCCTGATAGATTTGCCAAATATGATACATGGTAGGAACAACAAAATTACTGTAACAAAAACTAAATATAGTAGTTTCTTATATGATTGGTTTCTAATAACTGTGTTAGGATACTGTGCATTCTGACATGCACTGATAACTATATCCCTAATCCCATCCTGCCTACTCTATCCCTTACTCCTCAACATCCACACCAGCCACCCTTCTCTCACTCACTCCAAAGCTAACTGTCTTTTGCTCTCTCCACACACTTGTTCTGTCACACGTCACCCACAGCCAATCAGCACACAGCACACTCCAACATCCCATCCCTCTCTCATCCCTGCTTTACACTCACCTCACTGTGTTTTACAAGTATCTCCATACCTAACACGTACCCAGTGCTTTTTTCTGGGGGGATGCAGGGGGACGCATACCCCTAAACATTTTGTGAATCTTTGTACTTTTGTCCATTTACTGTATTTATGTTTCCCAATTTGAACTATAAAATGGTCATCATCATCATTTTATTTGTATGCCACCTTTCCATAGTTAAACCAATGCTCGAGGCGGCTTACAACATGACAAGATTTACATAATTACCAACACAACAAAAGTCATAAACAATAAATAAAACACATCAAAAGGTACACAACCAAATGGGAAAAATTTCCACATAAATCATAAAATCTAAAACTAAAAATACAACATTAATATCAATAACAATTTAAAATGACATAGATAAAAATAAAAACAATTTTAAGCAGCAGCAGCAGTCCTTTTTGGAGCCTGTCAGGCCCTGCCCCAAGCCAGGTGGAGAGAGGCAGGGCAGGGCCCTTCAGGCTCCCAGCAGGTCAGTCCTGAGCTGTGGCAGCAGCAGCAGTCCTTTATGGACCAATGGTGATTTTCTTGAGTCAAAATGAGAGTGCCCCTAAACATTTTTTTAAGAAAAAAAGCACTGCATATACCTTATATCTTTTAATATGCAAAGCTGTATAAGTCAGTCACAATGACAAACACCACACACTACCACATCCCTACTCTAGAGGAATCAGAGGCGCAGCGTAATGAAGAACCAAAAACAGAGGACAATAAGTGCGTTAGTGGTGTGTATTACCATACTGCTTAAGCTGGCAACTTGTATTGGGCCTGTAACTCTGAAAAAGAGAGAAACACACCACAGTGACCTGTCAATTGTTTCTCGAGCACTCACTCTTCTCTCACTCCAGTCTTCTCAAAGAAACATCTGTCACACTGCTGTTAGGTCTGGGTTGCAACAGACTGTCAACCTTTCATACGCATATGAGTCAAACCTGAATTTGCTGTGCCAGAGTATGCCCTGTACCACACATTGCAGACACAGAAGAACTGTCTCTGTATTGAAAACATGCCAGGACTCATGTGCTCTCTTATTATATCTAATAAATACATGCCTGGTAAAAATGAAAGTTTTTTTTAAAATTATGTTGGTTTCTCCCCCTCCCCCATGAAAATAGTGTTTCCTGACCACTATCTATATTGCAATCAGGGCTAGCCGTGCCCTGAAACACAGTGAAATAAGTTCAAGTCCCCCTAGGGATGACTGTGGGCAGGATTCCTGCACTGCAGGGTATTGAACTAGATGAGTCTTGGGGTTCCTTCCAGTTCTACAATTCTATGATCTGTTTCAGGTGGCACCACAGGGGAGGGAGGTGATAGAGAAAGATGTCTGAATGGTGCAGCAAGGCCTTGGAAAGTTTTGGTTCCCCTCTCCACTCCCCACAGTGCTCATAAACAAGTGCTCTTACCTGACAGCAAGACAGACAGCCCAAACAACCTCCCCTCTTTCACATGGTGCTGAAATGAGGTGCCACCATCTGGCAAGCATGGTGGGAAGGCTGGTGGCAGCAGGAATCTCACCACCAGGGCTACAAAATGGCAGTGGATGCTGAGGTGGGGCCAGGAAAAGCATCAGCCCTGGAGACCCCTTGCAAATGGCTCACTAACCTCGCTGATGTAGATGCCAAGCTTCTCTGCTTCAAGCAGCAAAATGCCTAGGGCTGGAACTGAGGAGGATATCAACTTGCCCTAAGAACTCCCAATTTTTCTAATGGAATGACAATGCACCAATAGCCCCAAAGGACAACATGCTACTGCAAGACAAGTCACGCTCTGCATTTTTGAATCTGTACGGTATGCTGTTTGTAAAGACAAATAACAAAACATTCCTCTTTTAATATTTTTCTCTTTATGCTTATACTTTTTTCAATGACTCATTCTGGCATTATATTCCTACACACATATTGAACAGATTCTTTTAAAAAATATATTGAATGTAAAAGTCATACCTGTGGGCACAAAGTCTCCATATGACTGGCTGCTGTTTGGACAATTTTTATTCCTTCTTCGTTTGTTGATACTGAGCAAGCAAGATTAGCCACCTGGAGAAAAAACATTGACATGTTTGCATTTATCCCCAACACAGATACATAGTCCATAAAACATTTTTTTCTAGAACATTATTTTCACAAATAAGCATCCCATACTTGCGTATGACTTTGACTGCCCTTTAATTTCAGATAGTGTCCTCTATGTATTTAGAAGGGTGATATGCTAAGATGCCAATGACAAGTATACATTCTGTGCCTGTGGTCAACAGGAAATTTAAAATGTCAGTCATTATTGTTATATTGCCAGATTTGTATATCTCATAAAGAAATAGTCATTGTCATTTATTGCAACACTGATGGAGGGAGCAATCTCACCCAGAGAAAAGCTGTGTTTTGCTAAATAATCAGGATAATTATAGCACTGCTAGGATAGCTCTTTTTTGCCATAGCCACACAAAACCCTGGGTGGCCATTTGTTCAGTGAAATGTTGTAGATTGTAATAGTGACCTCTTGACATAGATGCCTTGATAGAAGCTGGTTCGATGATACATTTGATTGTGTGCTTTGAATTTTGCTTTAAGCCACTGACACTTTTATCTGTCGAGTTGTTAACTTAAGTTATGACCTTTGATTGAAGAAATAAACCTACTGACAATAATGAAAAATTCTACAAGCAATAGTATCTTTTCAGGATATCAAATTTAAAACATAAGACCTAAATAAAGCACAGGTTGTCAGCTGGCTATCTTTGTTAAGCTAGCTGCCCACTAACAATTCAGAATTATCAGTTTTTATTTCCTGAATGGGGTGTACTGTTTCCTTAATGGCCAGTCTACACACAGGATGGGTTCTGAGACAAGCATTCTACTGGGGATCAGAGTCAGGGTTGTAGAAGAAGGGAAACTTAAATTTGGGCAAAGAGCCAGAAAGTAGTGAGTATTGACCTTTTGGAATCCAATGCAAGATTTATGAATGTGCCTCCTCCTCTAAGTCTTTTGACTTCCACTATGCTCTGCTTGTGCATATAGGTCAGGGCAAGAGAAGTGGATCTCCCCTAGCCCTTGCAGGCAAGTTCACCAACCTATCAAACACCTGTTGTAGCAATGGAATCAGATGATAATCTGGTCTTTTACTGCCTTTGAAGCACCGATGATCAGATGAGGCTTAAAGGGATTGGCTGTACAATCGAGTTCCCCACAGGGAACTCTTGCCATGCAGCAAATTCACGAGATTTGGAGTCATCATCTATAAATTATTTTCTGCAGGGATTGATTTAACTCAATTGCACAATCTCTACCTGCCCCACTCCTGATACCACAGATAACATCAGGTGTGGGGCAGATGCACATGGTTTGGGGAAAACAACATCAAGGGGCCAAATTGGACCTACGTTGTATAAATTGCAGATAAACAGATATTACAAAGACTGCGCAAGTCTTCGTTGGTCTCTCGTTATAAGGAAACGAATTCTGCAAAGAGACCACTCCTGGAGCTTACTATTGCCCAGAGAAGCTGTCCAGCACAGCCCTATCATTAGGACTTTATAGGTATGTGTGAACTAGCACTTTGGGTTATACCTAGAAACAAACTGAAAGTCATTGCAGATGAAGCCTAAACTTCCAAGCAGACAGCCAATCTAGGGTAACAAAGATATAGCTATATTTTAGCAAAGATTTTAAAACATTATTTAGTATGCAGAATTACTTGAGTCTTGTTAAATGCAGCAGTGTTAAAATATATTGAATACTCTGCTGCAACCAGTCTGATGTTAACAAACTTCAGACAAAAAAAGCAGTAACAAAGCTTAGATTTATGCAGATGGAAACTGCAGCCCTGACAGATAAGATGATTAAAAATGCTTGCTTGTATTAGAGTAGCATTTGCAGCTGAGGCATAAATCTTGAAGATATCCATCATTATGGAAATACTTCTTATATGAGAGAAAAGGGGGAAATGGATAACCCAAATAGTAGCTCAAAGTCCAGTTTGGGGCAGAAGAGAGCACATTAGCTGTGTTAAGGTAAATTCACAGAAGCAAAGTTCCCTGTTCCATGCTCTCCCTTGCAGCCACCTACACCCATGGAAAAGCTTCTCTGGTGGATTGGGAAGCCCTCCTGAACTATAGGAGATGGGGCACAGGAAACCCTAGGGGAAGAAAATGAGACCTGGATCCTAAGCAGTGGTGCGTTCCTCAATCAGTTCCAACCTTCATTTGCATTTCCATCTGGAATTCCATCTGCTCAGAAGGAAGTCCCACTGCATTCAGTGGGGCTTACTCCCAGGTAAATGGGTTAGGACTGTAGCCATTCAAACAGATGAATGCCACACAGTCAAGCTTACCATTGTGTTCACTTAAAATATCCTAGGTGTACACATACTAAAAGTAACGCATAACAAAAATGTTATGAGCATCACCAACATTCTTTTATTTCACAGCATTTTTTTTTCTCCAGCTTTCTTCTACACTTGAAATTTCTTGCTGCATTGAGATTCTCACAAATTAGATCTTGCTGAAAGCAAATGAAATTCTGTTGAGGTCCATGATAAGCTGAGGTGAGTTTTATTCTTTCACCTTTCACTGAGATTGCGAAAGCAAGATGTTAGCATTTTATGGGTTTCTTTAATATAAAGTAAAAATAATAAAAGTGGATTTACCCAATCAATATTTAAGCAGCTCAAGTTAGGAGACATAGGTGAGAAAAGACGACACAGCCATTATACACACAATAATACACACAAAAGCATGTGACTTAAATGAGGGATGCTTCTTTGAGAGCTAAAACTCCGTTCCCCCTATTGCAGGCTGAATCACAAGAAGTATGTCGCCATGGGGTGGGGGCCAACCATATTAAATGAGACACAGGACATTGGTATTGGGATGAAATAGGCCACAACTTCATTGATTACAGATGTAAACCGATTTTGGTGAAGGCATTAGGTATGTATCCAAGATCAACCAACCCATGTGCTGGTTAATAATAGATGGGTTGACCCTGGAAACGAGGTCACCCTGGGGAGATACATCGAGTATGAGGCTTCCTCCAGAGCCACCTCTTGAAGAGCTGCTATGACCCAATCAGTCCCTGTGTGGGCTCCCAGACAGCACTACTCCTTCCCAGACCCCTTTAGCAGGCTATCCAGATGTTAAAGATCCAGACCCAATGCCTTAACCACCAAAGTTGTGACAATTGATAGGAGGAAGGTGAAAACCTGCAGACAGGCCAAATAATCTGCAGGAAAAATATCTCCCTGGCCCTGAATATGGTGACCAAGTATTCCATAGCAAGGTCCTAACAAGTTCCAGCCCACTTATCTTTGGGCATGACCATAACACGATAGAGCGGGACTCCCTTTTATAGTGAGGAAGCAGAGCTCGCTTTGGCCAGGTCTCCACCCACACCCAGCCTCTCCAGCCCTGATGTGATTGGACCACGTCATGGACCTCAGCATGTTATAATTGTGTGACTAGGAGGGTAGCCCCAATGCTCTCCCTCCAACCGTATGAACTATAAACCCCCTAGGGTCCCATGATCTGTGGCATAGCCGCACCAGGCGGCAAAGCCCCCCATATCCCATGAGTAAGTGGCTATTCCCAATGGCTTTTTTACTGAAAATTGCCCCCTGCAACTGCTTCCCCCTAAACAGATATTATTATTATTATTATTATTATTATTATTATTATTGCTGTGTGAGGCCCTCCTGCTTTGCTTCAGGGCCCACTTTGGTAGATCCAGCCCTTCAGTTCAGATTGCTTCATAAGGGGCTTGCTTTGGACCCCAAATCCAAAGCAATATCCAGAAATATCCAGAGCTTTGGGCCTCCCATTGACTTGCATTGGGAAACCAAACTGCATACCCTGCAAGTGCCCCCCCTCCAACAGGACATCCCATTTTTTCTGCCGATATCTCATCCCCCGCAAAACACACAGCACCCCAAGGAAAGAAGGTAGGAAGGAACATTGGGGGTTGGATGTAATGCAAGATCATACATTCAAATTTATATGCATCTTTCTCATTTAAACTATAACTCCCAAACTCTGTATGACAACTGCATTGACGGAAAGTCTCCCTCTCTGTGTGTGTACTAATTAAATAGATAATGAGACAAAATAAATGAATGTAAACATCTAGGGTAACTGTGACACTATTATCCCACATTTTATTGATTGATTAACTTTGTATACTGCCCTATACCCACAGGTCTTAGGGCGGTTCACAGGATAAAATCACAATATAAAATCACAAAATACATAATCAAAATAAAAACAAGAACAACCCAATCCCCTCCAACACATTTTAAAAGGGCACTGAATGTCAGTCAACCGAAGGCGTGGTTAAAGAGGAACGTTCCACCTATTATTGGCCATCTCTGTCCTTACAGATCAAAACGTCTCTTGAAATAGAAACTGGTGGTTTTTTCTAAATCTGTGTTCAAAAAACACATATAAAACCAGATAGGTTTAAGCTCCATTTCATACTTTTATTATTTTGTATTTGCAGAACTTTAGAGATGACTTTGCCAGGCCAAATGCACAATGGAACCCACAATACGGCACTTTTGTATTATTTATTTTCTCCTCCCAATAAGTTTGTGCCCCAAAGAAGGTCATTCCACATTTCTGTATATGCTAAGGCTCAGCTGACCTGTTATGGCCTCCTTTACCATTGCGCCGCTCAATGCAAACAGTCACTTCCGTGGTCTCCGCTGAATACTGAGAGTTTTATATCTCATTTAAGTCAATTATATTTGGGGGCACTTTGCAGGACCAGATCAATAATGTCAAATCAATAAGCTTTACATTCAGCATAAGCTGTCTGAATTGCACATTTAATCTTAAGCATTTGACAAGCAGAAGTTTACAAAGCCAAATATTTTGTCTAAGAACTATGTTTCTTTAATCTTATTTACCAAAACTAATCCAACAGATGCCCAGATATACTAATTCCACCCAAAAGGATAAACTACAATCTGTGTGTCTTTGATAAAAAGTACAACAGCACACCTTGCGGTAGTTTGTGCTGGAAATGCACTACCACTGATCTGGCTAATCCTTAGCATGGGGAAATTATAACCATTGAGCATGTCTAATTATCTAATCTTAATACCTTTAGGATTTATCTTTTTCTGTTTCTAACTATGAAATGTGTCTTCTATTAGTAGAGAGGCATAACTACTCTCACAGAGATCCAGCTCTGAGGGCCTTCTGGCAGTTCCCTCATTGTGAGAAGTGAGGTTATAGGGACCCAGGCAGTGGGCCTTCTTGGTAGTTGTGGAACGCCCTCCCATCAGATGTCAAGGAAATAAATGACTATCTGACTTTTAGAAGACATCTGAAGGCAGACCTGTATAGGGACGTTTTTAAAGTTTGACGCTTTAATTTGTTGGAAGCTGGCCAGAATGACTGGGACAACCCAGTCAGATGGGCGACATATTATTACTTATTATAACAACAACAACAACAACAACAACAACTTGGAATGGCATGGGATCACTACTGCCTTTTGGTTCTGAATTTCCAGAGCATATTTATTATTATACAAGTTCCTCTACAGGGCAGAAAAGAAGTTTATGAACTTGTTACCTCCCAATAAAGCTGAGCTTGTTCATGACTTAGGAAGACACTGTACAGACAACTATTATCAGTTCTATTAAAATTTGCTTTCTACTGCATGAATTTGACAAGGTTTTATTTTGTTGCCATTTTAATGGAAACAAGAACATTTATATTTTATGCATATAAAATAAGATGAAGTTCCTGAAGGGTAAAAGTGAGAAAATGTGATGAGTTCGAGAACATATAAACCTATCTGGCAAAACAGCAATATGCTGTATTACTGCACATGAGATAAAAATGGTTTAAGGTATAACACCAGGGATATTTTAATTTCTAAACAGTAGTTTTCTCATTCTCTGAAGTTACTTAGTGAGAAAAAACCAACCAGAAACTAAAGGATATACGAATATCATTTAAAGCTTCAAAATACAACAATGCTGAGCAAAGAAAACAAGTTAACATTTGAAAGAAGCCTTTTCAGAGGCAAGATCAAAAGCCACGATATGTAGGAAGACCATATTTTATCTTGAAACAAGGAGACTGATATTTTTATTGTTTGAACATTTATTTGCATTAGTTTTTTGCTACCATAAACAAAAGCTATTTTTGTCATTGTATATCATGTAAGTCAATAATAACTGCTTTGGCAAAGGTATTTATCCACAAAGCAGTATATTGTAGACCCAAATAATGTATCCAGATGCACTGTTTTATACAGTCAGCTACTCAACACCTGATGGCAAGCAGTTGAGATCCTCCCAAATTTTTATGGTCACTCTTTGTTTCTCATTAATATTCCATTTCATTTATTATGATGATGATGTAGAAGCTTGTCTCTCATTAGAATGAAAAATATCCTCTATAATTGGTCCAAATAGAGGTTTCACCCTGTCCCTCCTTCAATGACTGGAGCCCTTTAAATAAAAATTATAATAGATGTATACCTCTGATACCGTTAGAGATTCATGTAAGGTCTACTGCTAACTTTATTAATTAGATGATAAAACTGGCCTTTTTAAAGTCCTGGGACCCAATTATTTAACAGTCCCATCTTAAGGTGTCTTCTCCATTCTCTACACTTTTTTTTACATTATATATAATTTATCAAGAGAGGTGGGGTTTATGGGGAAACCGCAAATTCAGAATTAATTTTTATTTTTTTAAAAAATCCAAACCTGCACTTCAAGGAGGGAATTTGTATGAAGACTTGTATTAGAATGATGATAATGACTGCTGATCTGAACACACTGTTAATAGGCCAAGATTCATTTTATTTTCTTGTTGTGCTACTGAATGTGGTTAATAAACCTAGACTACTGAGGCTGCTATGAGGCCTGCTGCTGCCACGCTGCCGGAGCACGATTTCTGTTCTGATCCTGAAGCAAAGTTCTTAACCCGAGGTGCTATTTCTGGGTTAGCGGAGTCTGTAACCTGAAGCGTGTGTAACCTGAAGCGTATGTAACCCGAGGTACCACTGTAAATAATTCCATTTTGTCCAAGGCTGCCTTTGGAGGTGATTTTATGTGTGATAGCCACACAGCTCAGGGTGTCCCCACCACCACCACAAAAAAGAAAGAAAAAAGCACATATATATCAGCCCTAGAGTTTTAGTTCACACTGACTTCCAATTCACAATCTGTAAAGTTGACTCAAGAGAAAACAAAACTGGTCACCTCCCTCAGTTTGGTAAATAGATTGCATGTCATACACAATTTGTAAAACCTGCACAGTGTGGTGGTATGATAAATATAGCTATCTCTCTGTCTCTTATTCTTCCGTGTCCAGGTTTGCTTTCATTAGGTTGACAATCATAGCTTTGGTGATTTGACAATGTGATTCTATCATTCTGTTATGAGAAAGCTTACTAACTTGCCTCCATATCTTCCCAAACTATCAATCGAAATAGATGGCCAATTGAATTATGCCCTCCTACTTGAGGTTTGGATGGGGGGGGGAGAAGTGATGCGCATAAAATGGGAGAATCTGATATCTTTAATGTTGATTTTTTTTCTATATTACTGTCCTCTAAAACATAGATGGCTGCTTTAAAAACCAATAAGAATGGAGAAGACTGACATGCCCAAAATATCCTGCTGTGAAAATAACACCTTTGAATAAAATGAGGCAAAGAACTGCTTCTTAGGACTGCTTTGGTGCATTTTGTAGATCCTTGACTACAAAATACATGTGAAGTACATCACACTTGAATGACACATACAAGCAGAAGTCACTTCTTTCCCTGACAAAAGGGGCAGGGAATATGTGGCTCTCTAGAGGTTGTTGGACTACAGCTCCTATCAGCCCTTACGATTGACCATGCTGACCGGAGCTGGCTGGAGTTGGAATATATCAACATCTGAACGGCTACAAGTTCCTTACACCTGCCCTATAAAATACATGTGCATGCATAAAAAAGGAGATGATGTGCTGGCAAAGGCACTGTATGAAATCCTATACTGAACAAAGACTTTCTACTTGTGTCTAAGATATGCATGCAATTCAGTATCCCTGGTATCCAACAACTAGAAGCTCTCTCTCCACTGCTTCTATCATTAGCTCCACCCTTGTGGAGTTCCTAAGTGCAGAGACTCCATGGTGATATAAAAGTCATTCATGCTGATGGGCTACATAAAAATATAAAAATAACCACCATGCAAATACATCCCAATTTGAAACATAAATTATGTTGTAGAGGCTCAATATAGGCTCAAACATAGCATTGCTAACTATTCACAAGCATGAAAAACTATGGGAGAAATTCAGTGTTGTGCAAAGACAATCAATCTGTCGTTTTGCCAAACAGAACGATGCCCCTCTCCTACCTCTGTGTGCTGTTCTGGGGCTTCTGCCAACCTGCCCCCCCCCCGCTGCCAATTTAGGGGGATGCAGAAAGGAGAAGAGTGGGGAAAGCCCCACTGGGGAAGCAGAACTCCTTGAAGAGGGCTTCAGCTGGCCTCATTTGTTGTATCCCACTTTATATGTGGTATTCATCTAAGCCCTACTCAGAGTAGACTTACTGGAATCAACGAAGCTAAGGTAGCCATGTCCATTAACTTCTATGGGTCTAGTCTGAGTAGGACTAGTACAGTACTGAATACTGCCTGTTATGCAGAAATCCATTATGATAGCTACCACTAATTTGGCTTCATCAACCCCAACACCTCCAGCAACCTCTCCAAAAGGAAGCTGAAAGGGTACTGAAAAACTGCTCTGCAGTTCATTCTCTGAACTACATCTGGGCCTTCCCAAACACCTGGAGTGGCCATCTAATTATTATTTTTAAATATAGAATGGTCACATTCTAATACAGAAACCTTCTTCAAGCATTCAAAGCAATGTGTGGGTCTGAAAAGCAGGTACACATGCACTGGCCATGTCCCCAACATCCCCATGGGGGAACAGGCTCTGCCCCTACCTGTGTGTGCAGAACACAAGGATCTGCAATGGGATGTTAACAACATTCAGTCGAACATGGTTAGAACCTGTTGGGCAAGGAGCAAGATCTCTCCCTGCAGATCTTCACAGGTCTGGAAATGCATGAGTCCCTGCACCCCTTACCCAGCTTGAGCCCCCACCCATTCTTTTGAATGTTTGAAGAGCAGGGGTGCCGACTTGAATAAAATATTGTGAGGGCACAGGTAAGCCCCACACCGCAAAACCAGTCACATGAAATAGTGTGCACACAGCATTTGAATGTGAATGGCCATCAACTTTGTGGGGGTCCAGCCCATAGCTGTCAATGTTTTCCTTTTTTAAAGGGAAATTCCCTTATTCCAAATAGGATTCCTCGCAAGAAAAGGGAAAAGTTGACAGCTATGGTCCAACCCCCTCAAATATTTTATTGTGGGGGCCACAGCTCCTAGGAGTTGGCTCCTATGTTGAAAAATGATTCTATATTGGGATATGTTAGGGTTTTTAAGGTAAACTTCCTCTAAGTTCAATGGACTTTAATGTCTTTAACTCTGTGCCTGATTGGACCCATTGACCTAGTGTTTTCTATAACAGTTTAAAATCCATTTGAATTAGCTTATTCCCAGTTGGTTATTATGCATTAGCTTCCCCCCACATGCAGTTGATCATAGAGCCAAACTGATCTAGTGGATCTGTCACTATTCTCCTCAAGCTCAGATACTACACACAGGACAGGCCTGAAGGAAATAGCAGAGCCCCTTTTTCATATATGCAGAGCCGCATGGGAACTGATTTCAACTGGCACTTTCCCATGCCATTCAGAGCCAGCCCAAGACATTTTGCTGCACGAGGAAGAGCAGAAAATGGCATTCCTGACCAACACCAAGTGCATAGTACCCAAGGCCAGCCAAGTTATTCTGACACCTCAGGTAGAAAATCCCACAAGCACCTCTTGGCAATAAAATAAATACAATTCAATAATGATTTGCAGCTGCTTCATGACCCCTAAATCATCTGCCTGAGACAGCCACCTCACAAGAACTAATCATAGAGCCAGCCCTGCAGGTGTAAGTGTGTAGGTTAATAGCCCAACCACATGTGCTGGTAGGCCCACTTTCATTGCTCCATCAAGGCCCCAGAGGCATTTTGGGAGATTAAAATGGCGAGTACAACTAGAAGCACATGTTGCTTGGAATGGTTTTCTTGTTGCTGCTGAGCCCACCTGCTTCAAGGTAGGGAGAAATTCCTTCCCTTGCTACTGAGCACATGGGTGGACTTCACCAGACTTTGTGGGTCTTATTTTGCCACTTGAGGCAAAACAGGAACGTGCCCCCTCTGTCATCACCACCCCATCACAAGCAACACACTTCTCCTACTTGTGTTGGGTGGCGGCACTTCCAAAGTGCTGGCAGCACCAGCATCTTCTGGTGAGATTTTGTACACTCCATGAGATCACCCTAGAAACCAGTGCCACTGGTGGTGTAGGTGGCCAACACCTCTTGCACTTCTGCCACTCAAGGCAGGCACCTCACCTCACAAGTGGACAGGCCTGGTTGGCACTGAAGGACCATGTGGATTTTTAGTCCTTGGAAGGACTGGTTGCCTCAGATCCAGGTGAGATAACTACTCTGGCTAAAGAAATGTGCAGCTTATTTCCTTTGGCAGGAGAGGAAAGAGATTTGGAAACTATAATTTATCCTGCAAGAATTACAAAAAACCAGTATACACTGGTTTGATATATAGCAGCACTTAAACGTAGAAGATAACTATTAATTACTCTCAGGAACAGGACCAGCCCCAAACCCTTAGGCACCTGAGACAAGTGCCACCAACGCTTCTACCCCACAGATCTGGACCCATGCCCTGCTGGGGTGAGAGGAGAATGCTGCCCAAGGTGGGTTGCTTCAGTTTGTCTCACTGGTATGCCAACCATGCTAGGGGAGCAAACTAGCTCAGAGTCTGCAGGGCAGACCATGCAGTACACCTTTCTAACCACTTAACACCTCTCAGAAATTGCCGTCTGAGGCAACTGCCTCACTCTGCCTCACAGTAGGATCGGCCCTGCTCAGGAAGCTAGTTAAACAACTTAGCCAGTCAGCTAATGACCACCTGTATTTCCACCCCTCTTGCGAAGATGCTTATAAGAAAACAAGCTAAAAGCAAGTAGAGTAATTTTGGGGTGCAATTTCCCAAGGTTATAGGAATATATGAATTACATCAGAAACACAGGCCACAGTATTGTACTAAATCCTTGATGACTGTGCCAGTTTAGATTGCTTGCAGTATTCTTTTTGTTTCTTTCTATACACCTTTATATGTCCTTGCAGGAAGTCTTAAGCACAGATGCATTGTATTTATATGAAAAATTTGTCAGAGAACCTATATGCTTACTAATAAATAATGGTTCCTGTTTATATTTTTGAGGAGGAAGATCTATTGAGGTATATAGAGATTCTATTTAACAGTGCTTTTATGTGTATTTATGAATGCTGTATACATTTTCATTGTGGTTTATAACTTATATAGAGTGGAATATTTGGTTTATGGGGGGAAACTATATTTCACTGGGTTGAAAAACTGACCTCCGACATGCAATAAAATAATACTACAAGGCTAGTTGATGTTTCAACCTCTTTTTCAATGTGAAACTGAGCTTTAGCAGAGCTCTTCTGGATGTCAAATACTGAGCAATAGCCAGCACACAAAATTTTGGTTACTCTTCTAACTATAATTTCTATATCATTTAGAATTCTTTATGTTAAAAGTTAGGAATAACATATTTCATGTTACAATATAATTACCACCCCCATCCATCATTCCCAGCTCAGACAATTGTTCAAGTCCTCACAAACTATGGTTATGGTGTGAATGGGTGTTTTGGCCCAGCACTTCTCGCCTTACCCCTTCTCTCTCCTCCACTTCTTTAAGCTGCCTTCAGCATGTAGAGTCTGGCTTGAGTTAAACCAGTGTTCCCTATTACTAGGGAACACTGGCCTAATGTCAGTTAACCAATAAAGCCAGAGTTCCCTGGTTCAGATATAATCAGGAACTTTGGATTAGGCTGTGTAGACATCACTGGCTTAAAAAGAAGCTATGACATGTTTTCTCTCAATTTGGATCAAACCTGTGTTGCGGGGGGGGGTGTGCATCAAAATGCAGTATTTCATAAGAAACAATAGGATAGATAAGGATTGTGGCTAATGTGTGTACACCACTTTCCAGACCAGTGGTGGGAGTGCACGGAATACAGAGTAAACGGGAATGTGCACACCACATTAATATGACCCAGGATCTTTATACTAAAGATGCATGATGGGAGGAGGGAAGGGGTGAAGTTCAGACCTGATGCCCAACCTGATTTCAAAAACTATTGTTTACGAAGTCTCAATGATTATCCAAACCAGGCCACTGTGTTTATCAGCCTCTATACTATTTAAGAAGTATGTTTAAACGTTATTCTACTGAGACATTTTTCAAAATTTGCATATTTATATTTGATAACCACAGGCACTACACCACAAATCTGAACATTCATTCCCTTAGAATATGCATGCCTTTTAAAATTATCATAGAAAGCATAATTTAGGTTTCAATCGTACAGTCACTTGTGAGTAAGAGCCACTGAACTCAATGGGGATTACTTCTGAGTATATAGGATTGCACTACTAAATTATTTTCCTTCTAGGAAAAGGATTATTTTAGTTATGTACTATGTTATTAATGTCACATCTGCTATTGATTTGAAAAGATTACACAGTATACCCACAGGATGATTATCTTTGCCCTACTGCCGCTGTAACTGTCTTGTTAACGAGGGAAGTGTCTTACGGAATCATATAATTATTGAAATGTTCACTGTAATTTTGTTTGTCAAGGTACTAAATGGATGAATTGGCTACTCAATAAATAAAGAAACGGTGTGGAAAGTATTCATAGTGGAACCTTTACTTTTTATCCCCTTACTAAAATTGGCATCCATTTTGGTACAGTCCTAAAATAAAAGTTGCCTTTAACTGCAAAGGACAAGACCTTAACTGCATTTAATCAAAGGTTTTGGAATACCCATTCTCTTGAAAGCTGCGGAGTGTCTATTCCTCATTTTCTTTGGTAGAGTATGTCAAACATATTTATTGTGAAGCAGAAAAATAAGAGTCTTATGGCACCTTATAGGCTAGCAAATGTATTGTTATGAGTTCGGGGGGGGGGGTAGAGAAGGTTGTTGCCAAGGCCCTTCTAACCCCTGGATGCTTCTAACCCCTGGATCCAACAAATGCTAAAATATAAGCCTAGTTAGCTTCCTAGGTGAGGCAATTGCCTGGGTGATGGGCCATTAAGGAGAGCCAAGGAAAGAGGTTCTGTCCCAAAGCTCCTGTTTTGCAGGACAAGAGAAAATGCTTCTTCACATAACACAACATTAATATATGGAATTTACTGCCACAAGACGTGTCACTTTGTTAAATTGATTTAAAGTCGTTTTGGACAATAGCCACAATGTCTATATGCTACTGTCAGGTTCAGAGGCAGCATGCTGCTGAATGGCTGTAGCTGGGAAGCAGTGGAAGAAGGAGTCTGCTGGTAAGCTTTCTTGGCCACTGTGGGGGTAAAGATGCTGGACCCGATAGATTACTTTCAGATCAGACTAAACTTTTTGTAATTAAAGTCAGTATTCTGGCATTGTGAGAACTCTTAATTAATGTAAACATTGCAACTAAAGGCAAGATATCGAATTTATAATGTTAGAAACCTAAGACCTTTCAGCCTAATGGATTTATAAAGTGCTTTGACACTACCTTTCCTATTCAGCTGGCCCATGAGAGCAGTTCAGGAAAGGGAGACTTAATGAGATCTAAACAGCATCAGATAAATGCAGGGCTGTTAAAGTAAACAAAAATCCCATTTGGTTTGTCAGTTTATTGCACAGTATATTGACTGTAAATACTAATGTTCACAGCCACTAGATAAGGGCTGATATATTCTGCTGACAAAGAAATCATCTAAACTCAAGCAATATGCTTCAAAAGCAAGACTTTTTCTGCAACTGCATCTTAAAATCTGCAGAAAGTATTTCCTAAATTATCATTGAGGAAAACAAAAGCAGCAGCACAATCCAGGATGCATTTACTCAGGGAGATGTGCCAATGAGTTCCAGGGCTTACTCCTAAGTAAATATGTAGAGCATTGTGGCCATGCTGAACAATCCCATACATGGAAACGTCATTGAGTTCAGTGGGACTTACTTCCAGGTAAGTGTTTTCAGAATTGCAGCTTCAGTCATGTAAATGGCACAGCATATATGTATCTCACCAAGCACCCCCATAAAAGGATGAAAAGATCCCAGGAACCATAAACGTTTACACATCAGCCAATATGCATTTGTCCTGCACCATATTCTTCTTCAGAACCTGCTTCACAGCAACCTGCATTTGCTGACATTAAAAAGTAATTATTTCACAGAGCCCGCTTTGACATTACTGCCCATATTACTAACAGGCAGACTCCCAGCCTCAGTATTCCCATCTGTAATACAGGTAGATAATGTATGAGAATCATTTTGAAAACACAGTACCAAGAGTGGGGAACCTAACAGGACTGATGGGAGTTGGGAGTCCTACAACATCTGGGAGACCACAGGGTCCCCATCCTGCATGATACAAACACAGAGCAGTATTATTGCTTAGGGATGCCTGTTTTATTTATATTATATATGTTTTTAAAGAAAAAGGCAGCATATAAATTAAAAAAAAGAAATAAAGAAGTGTCCATTATTTGTACTAAAAGTAACTCAGTGCTATTTTTAACACAAATACCGGTAACATTTAAATTTGTGCCAGTTTCTCTTCCTTGTTCTAGATCTGAGATTAGCAGTCCACAAAATACCAGCACCACAATCCAACAACGAATTTGGGCAAAATAGTCACTTATAGTAAGGGATAGTTTTGAACTATATGTTCTTCATCTGGCATAGCAAAAACATAAATGCAAGTTAGTAAGTAGCACATTTCAGTGTGGATATAAATGTAACACATATCCTCCTGTCAAATTATCTGTTGTCCTTGTTTCCTGCTACTCAGGGCAGTACACCTGACATAGACATGTTCCTATTTCATCCCATGCCATAACCCAACAGTACTCCCTTTACCTGGCTCAAGTGGCAGACTTGTGTCACTGGAAATCACAAAGGGCTAGAGAAAGTGGATATTAAATAATGTGTTTTGCTGGGAGATTTTAACAGCCATATCAAGAAAAATAAGCTTTAAGAAGTCTGATATACTGTTTGTACCCACAAGTGTACAATGGCCCAAAATGGCTAAACCAAACTATTTGTCAAAGAAAGTGGAACTCCTCCATAACCCTTTATAAATATCATAAATCTCTGCTGCTTAAACTAAAGCCCTCACTATAGGTCTCTTGTTTCTGCTCTTTTATAAAACTCTGTTCTCTTGCTTATAAGCATTGGATTATTTATCTATATATTTATATTTTAGCTTTTCTATTTTTAAATATTTTTTAATATATTTCATTAGCTTCTCCAAACCTTATTGAGTATAATGAACATGTATATATTATAATGAACATGTATTGAACATATATTATAATGAACATGAAACCTCCTCCTGTTAGCTTGATCTGATTCACATAGAACTCCCGAAATGTCTCACCAGCCAGGTTTCCATGTCAGCGGTTCACCTTAATCAATGCAGAAAAGCAATCATAGAGAGGGAGCTCAGGAGTGACCATGTCAGTTGCCCCTTCCATCTTATCATTCCACAGCAAGACTAGGGTACTGATAGGGTTGCCAGCCACACCATCAAAAAAAGATGCCAGGACATTCAGGAATCCCTAGGATTTCATAAGTCTGTTCTAGGGTCCTCTCAACCCCCCAAAGCAGATATGGTGGAGTCGCAGGGGTGGGGAAGGGGGGAAGCTCTGTTGCACTAGAGATAGTTCCTGCATTCCACTTGACCAGATTAGTTGAAAACAGCCTGGTGTCCTGAGGTTAGCTAATACCATCCTGAAAACTATCTCTGCCATCTCAGGGAAGAAGACTGCTATGCAGCAGGGTGGATGGTATATAACCAGAATCCCTACTCTATCTCATTGGTCCAGTACTATGTGCAAAGCCTCTGACCAGGACCCAGGCTGGTCTCCTGGCAAGGGTGATTGAATCCTGGTGGGCAACAAGAACTCCTCCAATCAAGGCTATGATGGTGCTGTGCCAAGTACTCAGGTGGACAGAACTGAGTCACATCCAGACCACCCAGCTGGACGTTGGTTCATCCACAACCAAATGGTGAATGAGTGGAAGATCTGGTGTTCACCAATAGCACTGCTAGTCTAGAGGGCTGGCTGGCATGACAAATCAAATCCTGGAGATAGGCAACCAATCCAAAACAGAGCAACTTCTGATACTGACGGTCCCCTCTTCTTACTGGCATGACTGCCAGCCTCTCTCATATCTCCCCTCTCCTGTGAGTATTGCATTAGAGACACACACAACTCTCACTGCACATGTCTGGTGCACAAAAATAGGCAAGCATAACTGACAGCAACCAGGTACACAAGCCCCACTCTAGGTAATTCATACAGCTAATATCAAAACCAGAGTACAGACTAGGCTTAAATGTTTGCTTATTTGTTTTCAGTGTTTATACTTGATTTGCTTTTACTTGCCCATTTTTTCTCTGTGGGACTACAACTCTTCTCAAGCTGGATCTCTAATGTACTGTTATACCACAAAGGATGGCTGATGGCTTTCCAGTGCCTCCTATTCACTAGAGAAATAACTGATAGGAGGCAGACATTGCACAGAGAGACTGTACCACCAGCAGCCATCATAAGTTAGAAAACAACCATCTCATACCTTACTTAGATTGCTTTGGTTGACAGTGATGCTTCCTTGTCTGCCTGTCTTCCCAATGAGAGGTTAAACTTACATTTGAGAGAATGGGAGAGTGAAACAGACTGTTAAGAATTTTTCTGCTTTAAGGTGTAAAGAATAGTGGCATGTGGGCAAGGGGCCACTGCCTGCTTTCTCCTTCAGGTGGTTAGCAGGTATGTGATGGTATGTTGGTCAGTTTCTATTTCCATCAACATAAGGGCACAGGAGTCAGTCACTGTTCTGGCAGCATGAGGTCACATTCCCTCCTCTTTAGGCATCAACATGATGTCATAATGACATCAGGCAAACAGCATCAGCTTCAGAGTGCAAAACGCATTGGTCAGAAACAGCACAGTCTCTTTTTCATTTATGTAGGCATGTTCAAGAGCATATGAGTATGTCTCTTGTTGAGATGGGAAGTAACTGCATGATATAACAGGGTGACCACTTGCAGAGTCTGCCAAAGAGGGGCACAGCTGTGGGTACTGACATGCCATCCCAGATACAGCAAAGCTTCCACTTTTGATGGTGCCGGGGGGGGGGGGGCGCAGATTAGGAGAGGGAAAGCAGATGGCATTGGTGGGTAGTGGGTTGAGTGGCAGCAGTGGGCAGAGGCCAGCATTATCTGGCACAGGACTAAGTGTGGGGCTTCCAACTGCAGCATGTGCCCTGGGAGGCATCCTGGCTCCTGCCCAAGAACAAAAAAAGGTGTCCTTTCTTGTAAGTAAGAAAACAAACTTTATTTTGACAGTGTAAACTCAGCAAAAGCAGAAGGGCAGAATTTTGTTTAGTCTGGGCACCAGCAATGAGGCAAATATCAAACCAACTTATGAGAGAAGCTTCAGCATTCCCTGAAGCATGGGCATAGCCAGGGTTTTTGTTAGGGGTGACAGGACTTTTCTTGGTCAGTTAGTTAAGTGACCACTGTATTTTAATATTTTGTTGGAAGCCGCCCAGAGTGGCTGGGGAAACCCAGCCAGATGGGCAGGGTATAAATAAATTGTTGTTGTTGTTGTTGTTGTTGTTCCTGCCCCCTGGCTACACCCATGCCCTGAAGGCAGTTCAGGGACAAGGCCAGGGGGCCAAGGCTTCAGGATCAGGAGTTCTGATCTTAAGACTGCACAGGAGCATGAAGTTGTATCAACAATTGGCCCTGCTTACCTGCCACACTTTTAAACAGGCAGGAAAGTACAGCTACTCATGAGAACTGCCTGTCCCACCAAGAGCTCCTGGATTGATGCCGGGCACTCCTTCTAGGGAGCTGGGTCTGCACTAGCCTCTTGAGGTGCTGCTGTTGCATCAGAGACAATGCATGGCTTCCCTTCTCCCTTGATTGCTCAGTCTGTGCTGTGCAGCTTCCTCCTTCCTTGGGCATTGAAAGGGCTTCCCTGGCATTGGATGGTTCTGCCTCCTCCCCCTGCACTGAGGAAGAGAGGACTGGTCAAAATTATTCTTGCTCTGCCCACCCATTCCTCCTTCTCCTCCACCCTGGCTTAAATTTGCTACTTAGTTTTGCATCCAAGCTTCACAGCAGGCAGTTGTGAACAATTTTTTTTTCCTATTATTCTTCCATTTTCAAAACTCTAAACCACAAATATCAAGTGTACTTGTCTGGACTTTGATAGCTCTCAATTCATCTTCATTGTGATGGTTTCTTTGACCTTTAACATATTTAATGTTTAATCTACATTGATAGTGCAAGATTCCTTCTATGGATTAATAATGGATAGGGCAGCACTATGGATACGGAATGCAATAAAGGGCAATAAAGGGAAGCCCAGCCAGATGGGCGGGGTATAAATAATAAATTATTATTATTATTATAAATTATTATAAAGGCCAGGAAAATATGGATGTATGCTGTCTCACTATTGAAAGCCTCTCAAGGAAAATCAAGGTAGAAGTCATGACACATGAAGATTTATATAAACAAAGTTGTTCTTATTATGATGTTCCATGTGAGGTTCCCCTAGAAGCACAGCAGAAGGACAGCAAAAATCTCATTGATTAACACAAATGTTTATTTGTTACCCTCATTCTTGGCTGAACAGAGTTTGGGGGCTCAGGGGCATCCATAACTGCTGAAGTTAGGGAATGTTCTGTGGGAAGACCATCCTAATAAATGCACCACTGTGTTGAATGAAGAAACCAGGATACAGAGTTTTGTACATGAAACAGAATAGCAAACTTAATTCCTAAGTCAGAGAAACCATAACCCAAATTCTACATTCATTTTCACAGTAGTACCTGTTTCAGAGGAGCTAGTATGGTAGATGCAATTTTAGACTAACCTTGCGGAAAATTAGCATCCTGCATTTATCTTGCCAGTGCAAAGTCAACAATAAGGTCTCTTTTAAAATAACCATATACATGCATTTCCCAATAAGCCTCATGTTTTGGTTTTATATCGTTACCATTCTCATCAAATATATAATATAGATATATAGCTATTGCAGTTAATAGTTTCTCTCTATCCTGCATGCTAAGGGAACATGTGGAGTACTGTGTCGTACTGTGGACACCACACTTTAAGAAGGATACTGATCAGCTGGAGTATATCCAGAGGACAATGACCAGAATGGTGAAAAGCTCTGGAAATCAAGTCCTATGATGAGTGGTTGGAAGAGCTGAGAAAGGAATAATCTACACTGATGAGTTATAACGTTAAAAATGTGTTATAGAAATGTGACACCAGAGGGTGCTGTAAAGCAGCGATCTGTCGCCAATGGGAAATTCCACTGGGAGCTATATTTTTATAGTGTTTTTTTTATTAGTGTTTTTGAGATGAGTGTAGATCCAGCCTATGTTTAGCTTGGTAAAGAGAAGGGTTGTTGTTATTGTGGGAGGAAGAGATTTTCAAATATCCAAAAGGCAATACTGCAGAAGATATAGCAAACCTGTATGGTGTTGTTCCAGAGGACAAGACAAGTCAGTAGGTGGAAATCGCAATGAATATTTCATTTGCGTGTCAAGAACCTCAAGCCAGCCCAATCACAATGAATATTTCATTTAACATTAGGATAAACTTTCCAACAGTATCAGTGAAAAAGACTATCAGTGTGGAGGTGGCTGGTAAACTGGAGAGACTCAAGCAAAGGTTAGACAGCCATCAGTCATGCAGATCCTGCACTGAAAAGGGAGCTGAATTAGTGACACCCAAGGTCCTTTCTAACTCTATGACTCTATGAGGGAAATATTGTAAAGGCATTAAAGACTGTGATCATGTAATGCCACACTAAAGACAAGGCAACTGTTTGCAGGCGTTCCTAATCATCCATGGACATGGCCAGACAGGACCACAATTATTGCTAGAGGGCGGCATTTAAGTACAAGTGTGCTTGGAAATCTTCTTGCAACCACTGACCCCTGGAAAGAAGCCACTGGCCTCTGGAAAGAAGCTGGCAGGCTGTTCGCTCCTTGGTGTGAGGTCCCTCCACATCTCAATTCACCCCAGAGACCTCCTTTTGCAGCTGGAGCAAATGCTTGCTTTGTTAAGTGAAGTTGACAGCTAAAACAGTGCTAAATAGGGTGACTTGGCTGCCCCAGGACATGTTGCCTCTAGGTTTCCAGGTTATGTCCCACCCAGGGCCGGCGTTATGATGAAGCATCCTCAGGCGATTGCCTCGGGTGGCAAGACCCTGCCATGATCCAGGGGTGGCAGATCCTGCTGCCATGCCTGCTGGTTCCCTGTGGCTTAAGCAGTCACTGCTGCTGCCTCCAAAATGCTGCCTGGGCCCTGGCGCAGATTTACTTTGTAGAGATTTCCCTTGCTTTTTTCAAAATGGTTCATTGTACCAATGCAGTATAGGGAGCTAAGGACATCAACAGGAGCCCAGCCAAGGGGCCAGCTTTTGCTCCTTTTAGCACAAAATGCAGAACCACCTGATGTTTGTGTCTGCCCCTAAACTAGCCTTCACAAATCAGGTGCCCCCCAGATGTTTTGGACTACAATTCCCACCAGCTACAGCAAGCCCTAAGGGCAGCTACAGCTGAGAAGACTGCACTACTCTTCCGCCCTTTGAATAAACAAAAATTAAGCCAAACCTTCTCCAGTTTGAATAATGGCAACAATATGTGGATGCCCCATAAAAACTGAATAAACCAAGAGTTGCAACCCCACACTAAACACACAGAGAATAAACATCCTCTCCTTGCAGCTGTTTACCAAACACAACCCCACAATTACTGGATAGGGCTCTTCTCCACCCGCAAATTGTCCATTCACGAAACTACCCGCAGCCATTAACAGAATATAAGCATCCTTTCGTCAACTCAAAACTCTAATCAGATGGCACATTCCTGAAAAGCCAGAGTGATATACTAATTCATGCTACTCATGCAGCAAACTCAAAAGCAATATAATTTGGATCCAGTCCAACAGAAAGCACAAATTGAAACCCTGTCTGCAAGATTTTACTTTGTTAGAGGCTGGCCAGCAGAAGCTGTTTTATCAAAGTGTTGTTTTCTTCTGCCTTCCCCAGCCCCTTTTCTTTCTGTATTAGTTTGCATGTCATAAGAACGTAAAGAAGAGCCAGCTGGATCAGGCCAGTGGCCCATCTAGTACAGCATCCTGTTCCCACAGAGGCTGATCAGATGCCTGCGGGAAATCAGCAAGCAGGATGTGAACATAAGAGCAATCTCCCCAACTGTGCTTTCCAACACTGCTGCCTCCAGCTGTGGAGGCCAAGCATAGCCATCATAGCTAGTTGCCATCGATAGCCATGTCATTATTTTAAATTTTGTATACATCATCCTTTGAGTGCATTGGCAGAAAAGCTGTGTACACAAATGCAGTCAATAAATTAAGAAGCCTCCAGACAAACTATTGAATATTTTTTTCTCCGTAACATTAAGCATGAAAACTCCCCCGCAGTTGGGAGTATGTATTTCAAACAGCAGGGAGACAATCCTCAAATCACTTACTGCAAAGTAATTCCATTTGCTTCAGTAAGACTAGTACAGGTAGTGTGAGGGTTATGGTTTTAGGCTGCAGCCCTATATACACTTACTTAGGAGTAAATCTCATTGAACTTAATAGGGCTTACTTCTAAGCAGACATGTGCAGGATTGCACTATCAAGTGTGTTTAATAACTATGCAGGCCAACAACCTGTGTAAAGAAATTCTAAAACTTAAGAGATGCTCAATCAGTGAAAAAAGAAGAAAGGAAAGAGAACAATCTTTCATGACCGTTAAGTTTTGATGTGAAGTTTATACATATTCATGATACTTAAAAGCTGTAATCTCTGAAGTTATGCTGGGGAATATGTAGCCTAATATATTCTTCCTATTACCCAAAGGGGCAAAGATGAATTAGTTGACTGGATACTTTTTTAATCAAATAATGACTTGATCCTATGATGAATAGGAACAGCTTTTAGGAGACTACCAACTATATTTACAAGTTCCAGTTAAGAATTAAAGTAATTCTAATCAACTTTGCATTGCTGTTTTTAACTAGCACTGCATATGTGAAAGCCAACTGGTCACTCATTGAATGCAAACACAAAGCAATCTATCTGGCCTCTGGTGACCCTTCAAAAGAGATGTGGGAAAGATTTTTCCATAATTCAGTTAAGAGGAAAAGAAAACTGTCCTAAAAAGGCAAGAGAAAGACATATTCCATAGGATCTCCCCATTTTTGGACAAAAGTGTCCCCTGTCCTGTTTGGACTTCAAACAGGAGGCCTTTTCCCCTGTACAGTGGTACCTCGGGTTACATACGTTTCAGGTTACAGACGCTTCAGGTTACAGACTCTGCTAACCCAGAAATAGTACCTCGGGTTAAGAACTTTGCTTCAGGATGAGAACAGAAATCGTGCTCCGGTGGCGCAGCGGCAGCAGGAGGTCCCATTAGCTAAAATGGTGCTTCAGGTTAAGAACAGTTTCAGGTTAAGAACGGACCTCCGGAACGAATTAAGTACTTAACCCAAGGTACCACTGTATTCGAGTTTGACTGGCCCCATCAAGATCAATCCTGGTTTAAGGACCGACCTACGACACATGTCAAATCCAGGTGGTTCCTCCAGGATGCTGTTTGGGGTGGCATCTGTGGCCCATCAAGCCCCATCAGGGTATTCACACACAACGCCTCCCCAGACCTCTTTGCTGGGGTACGCTATTTCTTTGGATCAGGGAGAAGGATAGGGATCTATCCCGTGGCAAGAGGAGGAGCCAGTGTCATCCAGTGGCCATGTGGGCAACAGAAGCTTCCCCCCCCCATCTCACCCATGTTCTTGCTGGGCCACAACCTCTCTTCCAACAGAAGCTGGTAAGCAGTCTTTACATCAGCATCATTCCCCTTCCCAATTTTGGATGCAAATTAAAATGAATTCCTCTCATTCAGAAAGGAAGGGTGGAGCCTGAGAAATGTAAAAGACATTAATCTAGCCCCACACGTTGTTGCAGCCCTTTGTTGCCATGCACTTATATAGTCATGAGCAGCTAGGGGGTAGGAGGGCCTTGCGGAGCAGGCCTCCTCACAGTGATGTCCTTGCTGCTAACTGCGATGGGGCAGGGCAACAGCAAGGTCAAAGTCAGAACTAGGACACTCACATTGCATGTCACCAAATAACTGCAAATGTGTTCACAAATGTGAACACTGACTGTATGGAGCTCCACTCATGCTTACCACTAGCATTACATTTGAAACAAGCCTTAGTTCACAAACCATTACCTCTCAAATGTATTTCGTAAGGTTTTCATAAAGACCAATGTATCCACAACACAGGGAAACGGAAGAAAAAGGGGTGGAGGAAGAGAGAAAAAGAAAACAACCAGTTTTGCACATTAGTATTAATCATTTGCCAGAGGCAAATCTTTTATTTCACTTTCTTTCTTTTTTCATTTTTGGAAATGTACGAGTGCTCTTTCTGTCCATTAAAAAGAGAATTCAGACAGAGATGGCCTCATGGGAAAGTGGAGATTGGCTATTACACTGAAGTGAGAGATTGCTTTTCATATACAATTATTGGAAGTGCCACTTGTCCCTAGCTAAATTAAACAGTTGTAGAGGCAGACCATATCACTTCAACCAAAATCAGTACATTTCTCCTCTCTGTTCTGAATGATCTTTTGCGAATATAGAAGTGCGTAAAGCAAAATATACTATGTTTTCTATTGTTAAATAAATTACTATTGGGGAGAAAATCCAACTATTTTAATTAAGAAGGGCTAGATTTAAAACCAATATAGGTATTTATATGTCTGCATACCCCAAGAATATTTTAAAATACTATTCTATCAGAACTACAAATGCCACTACCCCAGGGTGGGTACAAAAATGAGGTTCTTGGCTTTTATAGCTTTATACTGTCATGATTAAAATGCATTTTGTAATTTTTTTAGTATGATTTTAGTAAGTTGGCAACAGTAAAAAGCAGAAGCACTAAGGTCAAATTGTGTATTTTGACAACCTTGTAAGCTACTGCTTGTTAGATGCATTTATGCCTATACTATATTCATATATAATGCTTTTAAAAACATGTATCAAGCATATTTATTCTACTCTATTTTATCTTTTCATTTTTAAAACCCAGTTGCATTGACAAATCTTTGTACAAGCAGGTCAGCCTTAAAACCGCCAAAATGTGTATGTGTGTATGTGAGCAAATGGTTTTTTTGCTTGCAGAGGGCTAAGAAGGAAAAAAGCAGATGTAGCCTTGCAGATGAGCAAACAGGTAAGCCAGACATTTTCTGCTTTGCTTTACTATACTACCAACTGTGGGCCTATGGAAATGGAGTATGTTCCCATGCATTTTTCAGCCCAGTGGCATTCTAGATCAGGCTTCCTCAACCTCAGCCCTCCAGATGTTTTTGGCCTACAACTCCCATGATCCCTAGCTAGCAGGACCAGTGGTCAGGGATGATGGGAATTGTAGTCTCAAAACATCTGGAGAGCCGAGGTTGAGGAAGCCTGATCTAGATCCTGTGACAAATGAAAGTGCTTAACCATCCCATGTGTGTATAAAGGCAGTTCTGCGTCAGTGCCAATTGAGAGAAGGCAATTTGGGTGGAGAAGCCTCCTTCAAGCAGGCAGGGCCTACCCCTTCTCACAAGAGGCATTCATCACCTCTCTGGCTCAGGAAGGTGTCCCCTCCCTGCTAGTTTTTATCAGCCAAGAGGGGCAAGAGCCTAGAGTGCAAGTGGTCACCCTGACTGATCCACACACCTTTGCCGTATTTTTGAACCTTACTAACATAGCAGGTTTGGACAGTGCTCTGGACATCTCTCAAGATTCATCTGCTGTAACAGTGGAGTCAAGGTCCCAGCGGATGCAAGCAATTTTATCCTCAAAATGCTTTGCAAACAAGTCACACGAGCTACCGTCAGTTCTGTCACCTCCTTCAGGCCAGACTGTAAAAGGCCCTGCGTTACCCAATAACAGCTCTGCTGGACGGCACAATGAGAATACAATGGCGGCTGCAAAGTATGCCTTCTTTGCTGCCTTCACTGTCACTAGGCTGGCTCAATAATGAGCCCTCGCCAGTGTTTGACTCCATTTGACTGGAGTTTTCATTCTTTCACATGCAAGCTTTCTCCCAGCTTGTTTCCTCACCCTAAGTTCTGGAGTATATCAGGGAGCTAAATGGGCTCCACAAAGCAGAAGAGGGCATTCAGGAGTGATTGTGTCAACTGCCCAAGCCATTTGGATGTTCCAGAAGTCAGCCAGAGCTTTGACAGGAGCACCCGTCATATCAGCTGAAAAATCCCTACAGGATCCTTAGGCCCCTGGGTCGTGTGTGTGTGTGTGTGTGTGTGTGTGTGTGTGTGAGAGAGAGAGAGAGAGAGAGAGAGAGAGAGAGAGAGAGAATACCCCCATCTTTTGTGTGTATGAAATTAGGGTTAGCATGCTAAGTAGAATTATTCATTCATTCCAATTTCTCTTCACCACTTTCTAGGGCTTTTCTCTTCAAAAGGAAGAGAAAAGTCCCAACTGTGTAACATTGATTTTTAGGAAATAAAGTTTTGAACTTGCATTCTCCTTTTGCAAAGAAAGATCCCTAGGCTGTGTGCCAAGATCAATCTTGGCATACACAGCAAGGTGGTTGTTTAAAGTTCACAATCCAGTTCCACCTCAAACAGGATTCTGTGACAATACCATGCTGAGCACAATGATGACTGGACGTCCAGTTGCACTATAGTAATGTTACATTTTGGAGGGAAACTAGAATGGTTGTCATAGAACTTTCATTTTTAAAAGGTAAGGAGAATCTCCAAGGATAACATGTGCACCAATGCTTTCTCATATGCGACACACTGAGCTAAAACAACAGGTATTTTCTGAAGTTGTTCTGGGGTGTTTCTTCCAGAAGTAATAATTTACAAAACTGCTGACCATAGCCAGAGCTGCCTTATTTTTTATTTCTGCTCTGTGGTTCTGCTTGTCCTTCATGCCAACTTGACATCAGTTTCAATTGTCAAGGTAATTCGTACTTCTATACTACAAATGGAAAAACTGATGTTTTATGACCACAGAACTTTACACAGACTCTTAATATGCACTATGGTTAGTCCACAAACATCTTACTCAGGGTTAGCCATATTGGTTTTGTAGCCCTACACTTCAGTAACCAGTTTTTGGATTGTAGCCTAGATCAATATTTTCAGACTCCCAACATGGGGCACAAAACCTTCTAATATTGATGACCTGTCCTAATCACATTTGGAAATTTTCATAGAACCACGTTGTTGGAGGTCTAACTGGGCCAACACTCTTGTTTCTCACACTAAAATCTGATTTTGCACACAGAATAGACTAAGCAGGTTTCCTAGCCCTAAATTCCTGCCCTCGCTTTTACACAGATTCAACTTCATCTGGAAACATCTGGATCTGACATGAAGGCTACATGCTCCCTTTCAATATGGCTCAGGTAATGTTTATGTGTCATACACAATGGAACTGCTAGAAACATTTTATAATAAACAGGAATAACGGGAGGGGTTAACCAGGCCTTAAAAGCAATGCATTTGTAATGGCTACAGAACTATTGCAAACTTTACACACAGCAATATGGATATTATATGGCTCTGCAAATGTCAATGGACAAGCATCCTCACTGGAAGCTGGGACATTTGTAATGCAGCATGCAGCTCTCAAAATAAGACAGCATCAGTTGAAAAATGTCTAGCCATTATTTGTTGCAAAGCAGATTCATTGCAAATAAAGTATTTATCTATATAATATGTTACTCATCTATTGACTAGCCTAGAAGCATTCAATTAATTTTCTCATTCATATTCCAGCCTTCCCATAATATGTAGCATTGCAGTTTCTACATCAAGAGTTTTTCCATTTCTTTTCATTTTATTGGCTTTTCTTGCCTTTCCTGTGTACAGTTGGAGACATCAGGGAGAAGGGTTATCTGCTTCCTCCAGTTACCGTGGAAACGTTGCATAGAATCAGACAGCACTAGCTCCTAAGAATTTTCTAAAAAATATTTGTCTAGTATAGATTACATAAAATAAAAAAATGGATTGAAATGATATAAAAAATGCTTCCATGCTCCTAGAATTCATTATGTGATCTTAATTCAGTTTAAAAGGATGATAAAACATTTTTACAAGGGCTCACTCTTCACAGTAAAATTACTGTTCTAGGAAAGGTAAAAAAAGGATCATAAGGGAACATATTAAACATTTATAAGCATTATAAACAAATTATTATAATATAGGACTCAGTATTTCAACTTAAGCACAGGACTTTATAAATCTAAAAAAGTTTCACAATATGGACATATTACATGGAGCTATTGTTCGGAGCCCTAAATACCTGGAGTTGTTGTTTTTTACCCTCAAAATCATGGAAACTACAGAGCTGTGGACGTTTATAATTTATACTGTAAACTAGGGAAGACTAAGAAAGTCAGCTTTTGCAAATTTCTCTCAGAAATGGCCTAATCCACACATCTTGGATTGGAATTTAGCTGTCTACCAGATTTTGCACTTCTGTGAACTTCTGTGATGCAGTTCTTCGCCATTTAAATACATATTTTGAAAGTACTCTCTATACTTGTCATTTTAATGTAGAAATGGAATGGAATATGAATATGGGTAAAACAAAATGTGAAAGTGCTATGGAATCAAAACAGACAAATTCACCTTACTGTAAGCTGGCAAGCATGGCTTCACATCATTTCAAAAGCAATTTTAACAGTGTAGTTCTATGTACAATATGTTCACTTGGATGTAAGCCTGATAGTATTCAGTGGGGCTTGCCCCCAAGTGAGTGTGCACACAATTGAGCCTAAAGCAGCAGCAGCAGCAGTATCAACAACAACATCTCAATTGGTTCAATCAAGCCTGTTTGCAAAGTTTCCCCAAAACCTGATCTAGTAAAATCATACTAATTGGTACCATCCCCATCAAAGTGAAAGGGAATTTTTTTCCTTCCCCTTTGATCTCAACAAAAGAAGGGCCTTCTCTTGCATCTAAAAGATTCCCTTAGAGGGAACAACATGGAGTCCACTTTCCATGTGTTCCTCCTGCATCATTTGATTTTTAACATAGTCATAATTTAATGTATTCCCAAGAGGCAAAATTGTTCTAGTTATTGTGATGGTGCACAATGTTTTCTTTTTTATTGATATGCATTCACAAAACTGTTGCTTCAGCTTTTCTGATTTCTTTCTAGAACCTACTCAAGCAGCACCAGCAGCTCAGCAAGTGCCCAGATCTGCTAATGAAAAAAATAATCAAGGGTATTACATTTTGTGCCATGAGATGTTGAAGGAATTCAGGCATTACAGGGAGCTTGGGCAGGATTTTCTTGCCCACACTAGGTTCAAATTAAAGAACTATACATGAGTCACCACCATAGCAAAACTATTGTTTCATCTTACTATTTTGACATGGTTCTCTCCTCGATGACAAATATACCAGTATTCATTCATTTTATTTCTTTGAAGACCAGAATCATAAATTAGTATATTTACCCGCTATAAGTTACTTCTTTCTTGCAGTTTTCTTTCATGGTAAAACAATTCCATTTTCCATGCCCAGTTATAATAAAGTTCTCCCTTCTGCATTTCCTCCTGCCTTTATATTTATTACTTATTACTTATTGTGTGCCATTTCAGACTTGTGGTTAGTAAAACAGTGGTAGTTTGCCTCAGCCCGAAGAACTGCATAAGGTATAAATTATGGCTGGGGTTGTTTCTTGAAGAGTATTTCCTCACTTCACATGGAGGGACATTCAAAAGCAAAAGATATACAGTATGGCATCTTTTGTTCAAGGGGGGGGTGAGTTTAAAACCCAATGTGCATGTCTGAGCCTTTGGGTACACTTAAAGCACTTCTGCCTATTTTTCTTCTTTGGCGATCACTTGTAGCCGAGTAAGATTGTCTTCCATAAACACGGTTTTAAAAGTGAGTCCATGAGTGACTGTGGAGCCCAATTCTGGATCGACATGTCCTTCCACAGTGGGGACATAGGTTTCTAGGCGGGAGTTGATCACGGTGAGGGTTTGCCAAGCATGCCTTTCTCTTGGCACATTTCTCCCTTCCGTCCTGAGTTCAAGTGTCTTCAAAATCCATGAAACTTTTGGTAAAAGCTGTTCTCCAATTGGAGCGCTTTACAGGCCAATGTTTCCCACTTGTTGGTGTTTATACTACATTTTTTTAGATTTGTCTTGAGAGAGTCTTTGAACCTCTTTTGTTGACCACCAGCATTACACTTACCATTTTTAAGTTTAGAATAGAGTATTTGCTTTGGAAGACGATAATCAGGCATCTGCACAACATGACCAGTCCAACGAAGTTTATGTTGAAGAATCATTGCTTCAACACTGGTGATCTTTGCCTCTTCCAGTACACTGGCATTAGTTCACCTGTCTTCCCAGGCAATGTGTAAAATTTTTCAGAGATACTGCTGATGGAATCTTTCTTGCTTTGAAATAATTTTTTTATCTGAGAATGTGTGAATTTTCCCTGTGGACCCTTCCTCTATGCACAATTAATCATAACTCTTGCATGGTCTAGGCCAGCCCTCCCCAACCTGATGCCCACCAGATGCTTTTAGCTACAACTCCCATCATCCCTGACATTGGTCATGACTGATGGGAGTTGTAGTCCAAAACAGCTGGAGAGCACTAGGTTGGGGAAAGCTTATCTTGGCTGATCTAGTGACATAATTCATAGGCTTTAATGAGTCACTGCCAGAGACAACTATCATACAGAGCAAACTAAGTACATTCCAAACAAAAAGGTCAGCCTGAAAAGGCCTTGCCTGTTTAAATATAACACATCTACATAATATAATATGGCATATTGCTTCTCTGCTGTAATGTCTAAATCATCTGGATCTCCTAATATACATTTTCTTAATACGGTAAAAAAGCAATCACCAATCTTCAATCATGTAAATTTCTATGCAAGATGGATACATGCCTACTATAATGTTAATATGACATTTCATAGGTCAATACAACTTTTAAATGTCTTTGTTTGCACAGTGCACCATCTGCCATGCCTGTTAACTGTAGGTTGATTGACATTTCTAACTGGTATTGAAATATATCTCTCAGGCATCCTGAAACTAGGAAATCTTTACTTGTTCATCTTTGTTCTTCCGTAATAAAGGTTGTGATTAAATGGATTAATCAGGATGTAGGCAGGATGTAGCTTGCAGCTCAGTTTAGTAATGGAGGAGCTGGAGTTGGTTAGGTGGATTTTATCGAGAACTGAAGCTTTTATCTAATTATTTTCATAATGTGGGGTAGACCAGAGGGAATGTGTGTGAAATATAAAGTTGAGAGCCTTGACTTCAGAAGCATTAGTGGCATCAGGAAACAAAATAATCTGAACACAGATTACACTTTGGCTTGCTTAAAAGTGCAGCCATGAGAGAATTTTGATTTGAGAGAAGAACTGTATAATGTTTTTAAGGTACCTCTGCTCTCTTTTGAATGTATTGCCCCAGTGCAGGCAAATTAGCTAAAGCACCCTCCTCATTCCCTACCTTACAGAGGCAGAAAAGGTGATCCAGTTTATTGCTGATTATATGTTAGCAAGTCAATTTATTTTAGCCATCTCTTCCCTGCTCCCTCTGCCAAATTGCCTTTTTATATATCTGGTTGAGGTAGAACACAAAAGGAACTTCAGTTTGGAGAGCCATGTGCCAGCACTAATTCCATTTCCTTCAGCCACAGCAATCTCCTCCCCGTATTGGTCACTAGTGGCTGCTGCATCTGGAACAGCAGGTCAAAGCTTCTCACTCCTACATTAGCAGTGAGAATGACAACCCTGGCTCTGGTGCAGGTGTAAGAAATCTTTGGTCCTGCAGATGTTGCTGAATTATTATTATTATTATTATTATTATTATTATTATTATTATTATTATTCAAACCCCACCCATCTGGCTGGGCTGCCCCAGCCACTCTAGGTTGCTTCCAACAAATATAAAAACATAATAAAATATCAAATATTATTAGTAGCAATCTGATCCAATATAGAAAGCCACAATAATTTTGAAATAAACAACATATCAAATAAAGCAATATTCAATAATCCATTAAAATCTAAAGAGTAAAATTAAAGAGTAAAGAGTAAAATTAAACATCAGCAAATAACAATTAAAGCCCCGCTAAGCATGGTCAATGGCCAGGGATGATGGAAGTTGAAGTTCAGCAACATATGCAGAAATCAAAGACTACATAGCACATGGATGGAGAGGTGTGTGTAACCTGGGGAGAGTCTCAAGAGCCAGATAGGACACCCAGGTGTCAACTTTCTGGATAATAGAACTATAGAATTGTAGAGTTGGAAGGGATCGTGAGTATCTGTTTCTATATTCCAAAGACAATGACCAGCACTGATAGAAACACCAGACATGTTATCTGTAATTTCCCAAAAATTATGTAAATTTGTCCCACAAAACTAAATACTGAAATTACAATTGGATTTGTTCTTACTAAAAATTCTGCTTATGTTAGTAGAAACCAGAGCAAGTACGCCCAACATCCTTCAACTCTGGAGCATTGGGAGAAACCCCAAGTACATGTGTAGTGGGAAGAAAAGTAGAGATTGTTCCATCAGGCATGCATAAATGTCTGCACTGATGGAATGATTTCCTTAGTGCTATGCTGAATTCCAAAGAGTTATCTTTTAT
This sequence comes from Podarcis raffonei, assembly GCF_027172205.1. Lineage (NCBI taxonomy): Eukaryota > Metazoa > Chordata > Lepidosauria > Squamata > Lacertidae > Podarcis > Podarcis raffonei. The sequence goes on from NC_070606.1 coordinate 30,102,452, forward strand.
CTCAAACAGGAATTCTGCAACCAGATTGTTGCTGTGTTTTTGGGACATCTGTGACAATGTACTATTTAGCCATTATTTTATAAACTGAAAGCAGCAAAAAATAATAATATAGATATAGTCTAGTATGGGCTCTTGAATTCCACTTCATATGCATATGCTCATCAGAGATTTCAATCCTTAGGTGAATCAGAAAGGTCATCAACTTATAAGAACCATGCTTGTTTCTCAGATCACTGTACTATTTAGGTCAATGCTTAGCTCAATAAACACTACACTTTCAAAGCAAATTCAAATGAATGCAACTGTTTGCATCTAAGTGGAACTAAAAAATGGAAGCCATGTAAAAAGAACTACCATTGATATTTTAAGTACCTCTTTTCCATTTCCATCACAGACTTCCTGCTGGAGCAATCTGTGTGCAAAGCAGAACCTTTGCCTTCATAAGCTCCAATTCTCTGCTTATTGTATTCAACACATATAATTATCTCATAATAAATTCAAAAATTCATATTCAAAACTCTTCAGTCCTTTCACATGATAAGCACTGAGATGGAGTGAATGGTAGAGAGATGTTATAATTATACTACATATGCAAAGGAGAAATAAAATGTATGGTATCAAATGTCCTTCAAAATACAAATACTCATCAGTCAGTTGTTGTGTAATGGCGAGGATATATACTGTATATGTGTAGGTGCATAAAAGAACAAAAGTATAATGAAAATATGAACTGTGGAGAGGGAGGAGGATAGTAATCATATAGGCTTTAAAAAGATACAAACCAAATATCCTGCAACAAGCAAACTATTCCTGCAAACATGTACCTATCTTGTAAAAATGGTGCACTGTTTTTCCCCAAATGCCACTGAGCCTGAGATATCAGTGAGACAGCTGGAAAGGATATGTCCTGTTGTTCCAACTGCTTCTACCTCTGATATATTCAAATGTAAACAGGAGGTAGGGTAGAGGACCCCCCCCCCCATTTTTAACTCTCCTGTCCCATCACTTAATCATAACCATAGGCAGCAAATCAATGGAAATAGGGGAGCCTCTGAATAATCGTCTTTCCAGTCACCAGTGTTTTCTAGACATCTAGACAGAAGTTCAACCCTAGCTGAACCAGCGCCATACTTTTTTTTTTTTTAAAAAAAGCATGTTATGACTGACAAGTAACTTTTGATGAGTTCTTCCCCTCTTATCCATTACCGTAATACTCCTGAGATCAATGATAAACCAGATCAGAATGGGTGTTAGTTACTCCAGCATTAGTATCTTTACCATACCATCCATAAGACACACTATAAATTGCTAAGTGTCACTACTTACTATGTTACAAAGCAACAGCATTCAGCGAATAGTAACCAAGGTTAATTAAGGTGCACCAGAGAGCTATGGAGTGATTATCATTACTGAGCACTATTCCTTTTGGCTCTTCAATCTCTATCTACACAATAGATTCAAAGACTATAAAACTTCATTAGTTTAACTAAGCAATCCAGCAAGAATATGAGATGGGTCAAGCTTTTTGCTTAGTAGCACAGCATACTCTACAGTATATGAAGGCTTAATTACGAAGCACTTTTTTTTTTTTTTTAGAATACACCACGAAACATCATTAGTAGTCTACAGGGCTTTTCTTAGGCTGGAACTTGGTTCCAGCACCTCTCAGGTGGACATCATTGCCATTATAAGAGAACAAGGTGAGTTCCAGCACCTCTTTTACTAGAAAAATAACACTGGTAATCTATATGATAAAACAGTGACAGCAGTATGCCTACATTGCAAAAAGCAGCCTTCCCCTTCCAATATTCTGGCTATAACTCCCGTCAGTCCCATCTAGAAAATCTATGTTGGTTGGAGCTAATGAGAACTTCTGGAGGGCACCAGGTTGGGGAAGGGTGACATAGATGTTTGTGCAATATATTTATGTTTGTTGTACAGTGTCAAAAGTCAAAAGTCAATAAATGAGAGGACAAAATATGGCTATCTTAAACAACTGTTCTAAAAATCACCACTGACAACATGATGATCAGCAGATCTTAAGTGAGCATGTAGACAGACTTCTCTGTCTGTACAGGAATAGGAATTTCAACCAGAGCACTTTGCTTTTTTTGTGAAGCTCAGCATGAAGGTATCACTGCAATATTTCACTGGTAAATAACAAATTTATTTCAGTGGGTGTTACCGATATAGCCACAAGTGAGTAAATTTACACCAAAAAGATTGAAGGCCGTTTATCACACAAAAAAAGAAACACTGGAATTTCACTGAAGATAGCACAAATACATCAACTGTGTATTTTCAATGAAACTTCAATGCTCTTTATCTGCCATGGAAATAAAAACCGTGTGTTTATGGGTGATATAGAACAGTAACAATTACTCTTGCCAAAAGTATTGTTACAAAGGCATTTATTATGAGGGTGTTTCAGAAAGAAGCAGCAAAATGGCTGCCCATGCTTCTTGATTCACACACCACTGTGTTATTACTGAACCTATACTTAGCTCTTCAATAGCATGCTAGGCATCATCCAGAGCACAGAAGATCTCTGCTTGGTGGACTCACAATGTAAATAATATGGGAGAAGAAAAGGCTTGAGGATAGCATAGCAAGGGTGAGGAAAGGAAGAATTGGTGGCAGCACTCCCCTGTCCCCAAGTACATTGCTCTCCACTTATTTATTTATTTAACAAAAAATGTATACTGCTTGAATACAAATAAGGCCTCTAAGCAGTTTACAAATAATATAAAATATACATTTAGAATGCCTATAATCCAGCATTAAAAACAAGTTTATAAAAAGTAAATTAAATAAAATCAAGAATTAAATTACAGATTAAGATACACATCAACTTTATATGTCTGGGTAGGCTTGCCAAAACAGAAAAGTTGTTTAGCAGGCACCTAAAAGATTATAGGGAAGGCACCTTCCTTGTGTCAATGGGCAGGGAGTTCCAGAGTGTAGGAGCTGCCACGCTATAAGATCAGTTCTTTACAAATCGCCTCCCCTAACACCCCACAAATACAGGACAAACATTATCCAGAACTTGTAAAAGTGCCAGTTCTACATATAGTAGTCAAATGGGTATATAAGACAATCTGCCAAGGAACCAGGCACCAAGATGTTAAGGGCTTAATATACTAATAGTAGCACCTTGAACTTGGTCCAGTAAGAAATTGGCAGCCAGTGCACATGTATGAGCAGGGGTGTTATAAGCCAACAGGATCTCACTCATGCTAGCAACTGCAATGCAGCATCTGTACTAGCTCCAGTTTCCAGGCCAAATGCAAGAGAAACCCTCACAGTTCAAAAGTGGTTTAATGGGGAACTGTGGTTTAAAAAGGGACCAGGAATGAAGTTCCACAGCTCGCCTGCAACAGGAGGAGGGAAGGGGCAAGGAGTGTCCAGGCTTGATGCTCATTTCCAAGTATTAAGCCAGAGATGTCAAATCTTTCCCCAAAACAGAAACACTAGGTTCTAGATGCTGCAACACAAGGAACCATTCAGGCAATTGCGGAAACTCTTTTCTTTAGTGAGAACACCAAGGACTCTTCTGTTCAGAATCCTGAGCATCTCCATCACATTTCTCCTATATTGCTCATATTATGATGGGATGTAATTCAGCTTCTCCAAAGAGATCAAATTTGGAAAAGCCTCAGTTATGTTTAACAAACAATATCAGTTCTCAAAGAGTGAAAAAACATATATAAATTGGAAGCTTGGATGCTGTTATAGTTATTTTGTTGCAACCCTTTCCAGGGGAAAAAAAATGGGATAAGAAAGAGTTAACATCCTGTTCAGGAATAGAAGGGAACAACATTGTCCGTAGGGGTCAGCCTTTGTGTGTGTGTGAATTAGTTGAATTAGAAAAACCAGTCCTGTCTCAGCTCTATTAATAATACCGATACATATTCAAAATTACGTTTCCTTTCGCCTGACACCTCGGGCTGGTCATTTTTCATTTATTCTGATTTGGAGAAGTGTCTTTACTAAATTGTGATTGATTTTGACAGGCTGTTCCTAGGAAAAAAATATATAGCTAGCATAAGGGACCTCTTTCCCCAATGCCTTCATTCTGTGAAAGAACTGTGGTGTTATTGGATATTCTGAATTAAGTGGTTTTTAAAATATCTGGGGGCTTACTGCATGACTGAAAAATATAGCACTTTCTGCTAGTTCCAACCAGCCCATGAGCTCAGAAAACAATGAATTATAATAATAAAGATTGTCCTTGATCCTCTCAGGATTTCACAGACTCTGCAAATCCATTCTGCATGTCCTGCAGGGCATTTTATATTTCATCTCTCTCCACTAAGGATCCCCAGGCTTGGAGCATTCCACAATCCTGCATTAAAATCAGACTGTTGAGCTAGTTCATTATTGGGTTCCCTTCTGTGTGAGAATATCTGCACCAGTGAGAAAGGGAGCACAAAAAGGTTAGAATTGATTGATGCTGATGACCTGACAGATCGACTCAGGGCAATTAGAGTTTCCCACACCTATTGCACGACTGCAACTTTCCTCAAATACATGCACTCATTCACTCCTTTTAAACTAGGAAATGGAGGATTATGTGCTAATTGATCCTGATACAGTTTTATTCATTAGAGGCGTCCATATTCAGAACCACAAAATTGCAATATAAGGAAATTAAATTCAACTGGGCCACGTATCTCTTCCAACTATGATTCCAACTATACTTCTATGACTCTATGATTATCAATTAAATTGGCTGCAAGTCTTCAGACATCAAGTTGCCTTTGCTATCTTTCATTCTCTCTGATCAACATAGCAATTAAAATCTGTCAGCAGGAAGTCTAACAAAGAGAAAGACTTTCAAAAAAAAAAAAAAAAGATTACAATGTGGAACACTCCTGCCCAGTGTTCCAGCCATTAATCCATGCCTTCTTGCAATATGCTGTACTCCATTCTACTTCCTCCATGGCTTTCCAATTTTACGTTCCAGAAGACTGTCAACATCCTTGTCCACTAAGCATGTTCAGCCTCATTGGGTGGTTTCTTGATTGTTTGTTTGTTTTGGGAGGGGGAGGGTTTTATACTATGTTGTTTGTATTTCTGCAAACATCTGGGTTTCCCTGAGCTTGTTGAGACCTCCCCCCCCATGGCGCTCTAGAGCAGGGGTCAGCAACCTTTTTCAGCTGTGGGCCGGTCCACTGTCCCTCAGACCATGTGGTGGGCCGGACTATATTTTGAGAGAAAAAATGAATTCCTATGCCCCACAAATAACCCAGAGATGCATTTTAAATAAAAGCACACATTCTACTCATGTAAAAACATGCTGATTCCCGGACCATCCACAGGCCGGATTGAGAAGGCGATTGGGCTGCATTCGGCCCCCGGGCCTTAGGTTGCCTACCCCTTTGCAACTGCTTCCCTTAGAGGGCAGGGAAGAGCTCTGTAACTGCAGGATTGTTAAACTCAAAAGACATAAGACAATTGCTGAAGCAATGTTTCCAGCTTGCTGCTCTAAGTTGCCTTGCATCCAACCTCAGATACTCTCTCTGCAGAGAGCTGACCAGCGTCCTGATCTCTTACAATTAGATTGATTTTGTGCCAAGTCTTGCCAGCAACCCTTGCAGTGTTCTGGTCTCAAATAGGATAGGGTCTCTCTCCAAGCAAAATCCCCTTCTCTCTTTTGCTTCTGCTGAGTCCTCAGTGTGTGCAAGTCAAATAGCTCCCCATTGCAAAAGTGCACAAACCCCTGACATGCTGGTCATGTACCACTGGGAAGCTCAGATGGAGGGCAGTTTACCAGCCTGAACTTGTTCCTCTAGTGACCTTGCACTTTCTCAGGTCTTAGGATAGGTGAGCAGGTTCTGTTGGGTGCTAGGCTTAATTCAGCAGAATTGGAATTTTTGCCAGTAGTCCTGGGGGGTGAAATTATGCAAATAGCAAAATAGTATCACTGTAGTTCATAATTCCTTGGCAACTCATGATGCTTCGTTTCAATATGGAGGTGTGTGTTATGGCCCCTGCATTCTCTCCATATGTATTTTAATCTGAGAGGAAAAACTCTCTGTCCCCTCTGACCCACTCATTTAACTGACTGCTGGTGTGGTGAAGTCTGTGGTAGAGATAAAAGGAGAATCTTCCTGTTTCTCCCCCCTCTCCTTCACTGGCATCTGTGCCACTGTTACTGTCTGCTACAGTTTCCTTCTGTTGCCTGATAGTGTGGAACACAGAGAAAATTATATGTCCTGGGACTGCTGGCACATGTAATATGGCATAACAGTTCTATGGGTGGTGTGGGATAAGGGAGCCCTCCTGTTATTTCTGCCTATGACCAGGGGTGAATGGGGATGGGAGAGAGAGATGGGAGGAAGAGGATTGTCATTGCTACTGAAGAAGCAACAGTCACCAGGTAACAGATTTGGCGGGGGGGGGGGGTCACAAGCAAGGGAACTGGAGGCTTCATGAATCGGGACCAGAAATTATGAGAAAATTTAGAATTCTCAGAAGAAAAAACGAACCATTCCCCAAGTGCTTTCCAGTTTCACTCATAATAGGAAACCTCAATCCAAATAAAGCCCTGAGGTGCTCACCAGTCACTAGATTGGTACTTGGGGTGTATGGGGTGTTAAGTGAGGGGTAGTATCCTCTGGTGTCCTCAGGTGGGGGACACATACTGCTCTTTCTGAGGTAGTTTGTCCACCTTGGGTCCCCAGCCTGCACTCAGCTCTCTGTGGCTCCTAGGAGCTGTCAGCATGTGACAGCAGCCACACCCTAGAAAATGGCTTTGACCGGTCGGCTAAATTGATGCATAAAATTAAAGCATAAAATGCTTTCTGTGTGCTGTGTGAGAATGGGTTGTGACTGCAGTATACTTCCTCAATTCTCTCTGTTTCCCGGGTGCATTATTAGAAATTGCTTTGACCAAGACAATGGGCAATATAGTCCTGCTTCCATGTCTGATATTGAAACTGTGTCTCTGACAATCTTTTTACTGAACTTAATTTAATTCAATGTCCACAAGTATCAACCTGAATGAGCAGTAAGGGCTGCCAAGTTTGCTAGGGTCTATGGTGCTACTGATTCACAAGCAGCTCTGCAGGATTCCAACCAGTGGGGCTGAGCAGCATATCAGGAGAACTGTGTGTATTTCTTCATTATTTTGCAGCAGGTTCTTTACTGCATGAATTACCTGTTTTGTTTTCCCACTACTTCAAGAGAACTCTTGACTGATGATGTTATGTTGAAAATCAAAGTCAATTGCAAAGCAGCTTGGCAGAAAATTCTGGCCTATTATCTGTTCTCAAAATAGAAGGTATGCCATGATGAGCAAATATGCACTTTAAAGTGGTAACAAGTCCTTCTGCAGTGGTGCTCCAGGTAGCAGGAATGGTAATCAATCAATAACAAAGTAAACAGAGTCCTTCCAGGTAAAGAAATAGATAAACTACCAGGGTTTGCTATGGGTGAACTGGTGATTCTGTCATAATGCATGTCACTACTGGTATTGACTGATGTCAAACACAAACTTGGCAGTTGGTTATCCAGGTTTGTATGTCTTTACTATTAGTCACAAAATCATACCAAATTAAAACAAACTTTTCACTTTTGCATTGGCCTCTAAGTGCTCTCCGTTTGTGTGTCCATTTTTCTAATAATGCAATATCTCACACTTTTTTATATCAGTAGCCTATATCTGCTTCCACCATGTATCTCTAAAATAATTAGTCTGGCAGCACTAAGTAAATAACTGGCCAGTTCCCTGCTACACAAAACAGACCCATCTTCTGTTGTTTAGAAGGGCTAACTGCAGGGATAGCATTATTGTACCTTTTACAATGAGTCTGATATAACAAAACACAGCGTTCCAATACAATTTAATCTGTGGATATTTCCACCATAAATGCAGATATGTTCCTATATCTTAACATCCTTTCTAGGACCTCAGCAAGGAAACTGGAGCCATATGTGATAATCTTTGTGAAGTTATATGCCACTTATGGAACAATTCAACATAAGTTCCCCATTTCTCACAGTTAGATCTAAATGGTGTCTTGTCCCATAAGGACCGCCATGTCACTTTATCAAACGGCATATATATTTGGGAGATCAGGCCATTGTCATGACTTCTGGTCACTAAAAGGCTTCCAGAACACCTTTCATTCCTTACATTTATACCCCCCCCCCATTTCTTCCATCATGGAACCCCAGGTGGCATGCACACAGTAAGAAGCGGTGCATGCAGTGGTGTGTCATAGCTGCTTACCTGGAGTTGTGTCAAAGTCTGGGTTCCAGTTACACCAGTGGGACAAGTGAAGTCCTGCTGCTGCAACCACATGGCCCCACAGCTCTGCCCCAGCCCCATCCAAGTCAGCAGCAGCAATGTTAGTGTCAGGAGGGCAGCTCCACATTTCTGCCCCCCCCATACCACTTCTGCACACAGTTACATTCACTAAAGATTTTTGGTTTGAATGTTGGTTCTTTTAATGCCATAAGCAGTGCCAAATCTACACTTCTTTCCTAGATAATTGTTCCATTAATTCTAGGCCCCTAAAATATTGACAGGATAAATATATTGGACAACTTTGAATTATCTGGTATTCACCGCAAATGCATCATATCCAATTTCAAGTTCCTCACTTTCCATTTTTGCCATAAATTTCACTGGCCATGATGGTCAGTTTAGGCACAATGCAAAAGAAAGCCACAGTAAAATGACTCTTTTAGTGTTAGTTTCATATTTATATGATAATTACATCACAGACATATGGGCAATAAACCTTTGCATGATTGGAATTTTGCCCAGAGAATCTGTACAACCCACTATAATATGGCTATTGTTTTATGTCACTTTTAATATTCAAGATTCCTTTTAACTGCTTACCTTTTAAACACAATGTATTATTTATACTGAATTATAATGCTACCATTTCAGAACACAGGCTATCTCACATTTCATTAGAAATGATTTTTTACCTTGTGAGATTATCACACAGCTATGTTATGAGGTCTTAGTGGGGTTCTCTTCCTTTGAATATAGCATCAGAAGCATTCAAGGGAAAGGGGAGCGAAATAGATTTCTAATAAACTGATACAACTGTGGCAGAATTCTGTTTTAAAATAATGATATGATACACATAAATGCTCATTTAGTTGTAGTTTTATGATGGTACTGTTAGAAGTATAAAAATAGACAGATTCAAAAAACGAAAACAAAAAAGAGAATAGTTTCCAAAATGCCATCTGAGTGTACATGCAAATCAAATATAAATAAATATCTATATATTTACCTCATTTACATGAGTTTTTTCCTTACTGTGTGCAACTGCATAATTCAATTTTCCCAAACACTGCATTATGTATATTGGCTTGTGATGAGAATAATTTCTTTCATATGGCCCAAAGAATATCTGACCAGTGAATTGTTTAATAGGCCAACAAATTATCATCTCTGTTTATGCAGATCAAGCTAGATCATAGTCTTTGTGCACTACAACTTATACAATTCCCCTGGGGATAGATTCATCCATTCATTTCAGAATCTTCTACCAAGTGAATCAGGTCATTTGATTGTTACCTATTGGGTAGCTTCATACATAATACCAATGAGAAAGTTACAAGCTACTTTTTTGACTCCAAACAGTGTCAACTGCCAAAGTTTTGGTTTTTTTAATTGAAATGATTTAGGAAACTTAATTTTTTTAATTCTTTTGACAACTAACGTTTCTGAAAATCCCTGTCTTCAACTTTCAGTTGGATTGCCTCACTTGTCTTTTGTGAATTATATTGTAATGGAACCAGCTTCAAACAATAACTATCTGAGTGACTGATTTGACTAGACAATATGACGCTGACGTACGTGAGAAGGACTTTGTTATGTACTGAGTTGAATAGGATCCAAACTGCAGCAGTCTGATTGGTCCTAGAACAATAGGATCCAAAAGGCAGCAGTCTGATTGGTCCTAGAACAATAGGATTCAGAATGCAGCAGTCTGATTGGTCCTAGAACAATGCAGCAGTATGATTGGTTGGCAGGAACTACCCAATCATGCTCCAGATAGAAGTGAATCCACAACCTGATTGGCTTACAGTAGAATTCCGGAATTAGCCAATCATGTGCAGCCCATTGTGTAAATAATGTATATAAAGCAGATACTTTGAGGGGACTTTCATTCATTCCTCCTCACCACTATGAGCTGAATAAAGAGCATGAAATCACTTTGCGACTCTGAGTATATTTCACTGGCGACGAGGGTGGGATCCCGCTGAGCTGACTGCCACACACAGCACCGCAGCACCGCCACCTGCCGCACCGCTGCCTCGCACCGTGTATCCAGGCTTCAGCTCCGGGACACAAGGAACTCAGAATGGCAACCGACAACAGCTTCTCGCCATTCAACCCAGCATCTGGAGACTGGGAAGCGTACGCCTCCCGTTTCACCTTCCTCCTAGAAGCCAAAGGGGTCATCGACGAAGAAGACGCCAAGAAGAGGGCGATATTCTTCAGCGTCTGCGGAGAGGAGACGTTTGAAATTGCCCGGGCCCTCCTTGCGCCTGAAGACGTCGCTACTGTTCCATACAAAACAATAATGGAACAGCTGAAGGGGCACTTTTCGCCGCAGCCCTCAGTGGTGGCTCGTCGAAATGCCTTCTACGCAAAGCGGCAAGCCCCTGGGGAAACCATAACTGGGTTTGTGACCTCTCTCCGCCAAGCCGCCCGGTTCTGCAACTTCTCAGAGCTGGAGAACATGCTTCGTGACCGCCTCGTCGGTGGCCTGAAGGATGAGAAGCTGCAACGACGCCTCTACGCTAAGAAGGACCTAACGTTCCAGGTCGCTCTGGAGGAGGCCCTGGCAACGGAAGCTGCCGAGAGGTCGACGCAAGAGGCACGGCCGAGCCAGCCGTCCCAACCGAGGGTCCACCACGAAGACCTCACCGATGACTCAGGATCCGACAGGGAGGAGGTGCACCGAGTACAGCAGCGCACTCAAGCAGCCCACATACCACAGCTGCCTCGACGAGGAGGGAACTGCGCAAGCTGTGGAGAAAGTCACGAGAGGAGGACCTGCCGTTTCCGCAACGCAGAGTGCAGGCAGTGCAGAAAATTGGGACACATCGCCCGGGTGTGTCGGGCTCGGCCCACCCGACGCCAGGCATCAGATGACCAATCCAAGAGCCCCAGGTCCCGGGGCCCAACGCACCAAGGCAACTCGACAGAGCTCACGGACTTCCAGGTATACCAGTTGCCCCACCCCAACGTAGAGAAAATTTATGTTGACGTACAGATAGAGGGGGCCCCATGCCGCATGGAGCTTGACACGGGTTCAACTCTATCCATAATCTCGGCAAGGACCTTAAGGAAACTGTGTCCTACTGGGGGTCCCAAACTCAGGCCGGCCCCATTCACCCTCCGGGACTTCCAAAAACGTAAGGTCCCCACAATGGGGGTGGGGACCTTCAGGGTGCAATACCGAGGGCGGACGCGGCAACTGGACTTGCTTGTGGTCAAGGGCCCCTACATTAGCTTACTGGGATTAGCATGGTTTGGACCACTGGGGCTAGCCGTCACCGGGGTGAACCACACTAGCTTACAAGTGGACGTGGACGCCATATGCAAGGAATTTCCGGGGGTTTTCGATGGGAAATTGGGACAGTATACGGGCCCCCCCATTGCTCTACAGCTTGACCCCGCAGTACGACCGGTCAGGCTCAAGGCCCGCCGGGTCCCGTTCGCCCTGAAACCTCGTATAGACGAGGAATTGGACCGGCTCGTGAAGCAAGGAGTGCTGGAGCCGGTGCCTAATGCCCCCTGGGAAACCCCAATCGTCACGCCCTTCAAGCCTAATGGTTCAGTCCGCATCTGCGCAGACTACAAATGTACCATAAACAAGGCCCTCACGGCCCATGCATACCCAGTGCCAGTGGTCAGCCATGTTCTTGCCACCCTGGCTGGGTCGAAAATTTTTGGCAAGCTGGACTTGGCCCAAGCATATCAACAGCTGCCAGTAGATGAGGCCACAGCAGAGGCACAGACGATTGTGACGCACAGAGGAGCATTCAGGGTAAAGCGGCTGCAATTCGGTGTCAGCGTGGCACCAGGCATATTCCAGAATCTAATGGACTCTCTACTTAAAGGGATTCCTGGCGTCACCCCCTTCTTCGATGATGTGTTGATTGCCGGGCCCACACCAGAGGAGTTTGAGGACCGCCTCCGCACCGTTCTGCACCGTTTCCAGACGGCGGGTCTCAAGGTGAAGCGGGAAAAATGTCTACTAGGAGTGCCTCAGGTGGACTTTCTGGGATTTATGGTGGACGCAGAAGGGGTCCACCCGACTGGGGACAAGGTACGGGCCATTTGTGATGCCCCAGCGCCCAAGAACAAGACTGAACTTCAGGCCTTCTTGGGACTATTGAACTTTTACCATTCCTTCCTTCCCCACAAGGCGGCGGTAGCAGAGCCCCTACACAGACTCCTGGACAAGCGGGCCCCTTGGGTGTGGGGCCAGCGCCAGGAGGCCGCATTCCAGGCAGTCAAGGACTTGCTTGTCTCAAACTCGGTCTTGGCACACTTCGATGAGAGGCTGCCGGTGGTGCTAGCATGCAATGCCTCGCCCTATGGAATTGGCGCTGTCCTGGGACACCAACTCCCGGATGGAAGAGAGGTACCGGTGGCATACTTTTCCCAGACACTCAACGCAACCGAGCGGAACTACTCGCAAATCGACAAGGAGGGACTGGCAATCGTGAAGGGAGTAAAAAAATTCCATGATTTCTTGTACGGGCGGCCCTTCACCGTGGTGACTGACCACAAGCCGTTGCTTGGCTTATTTGCCCCTGAAAAGCAGACCCCCCAAGTGCTGTCTCCTTGCGTCCTCAGGTGGTCAATTTTCCTTGCCAGCTACCAGTATGCACTGATTCACCGTCCGGGGAAGGCGATGGGCCATGCGGATGCCCTCAGCAGGCTACCACTACCGGAAACAGGCCCCGACCCAGCACCTGCACAAGAGGTTATGAGCCTGGAGCTGCTTCCCGACCGCCCCATTCAGGCACAAGAAGTTGCACACCATTCCAAGAAAGATAGGGTCATCTCCCGGGTCCTGGACTGGGTGTGGAGGGGATGGCCCAGCAGCAGCCCCGGGCCAGAATTCGCCGGCTACACAACCCGCAAACATGAACTGTCGGCCCACAAGGGGTGCCTGTTATGGGGAAGCAGGGTCGTTGTTCCCCAGCCCCTCCGCAAAAGGGTCCTCACAGCCCTACACGAGACACACCCAGGGGTAGTAAGAATGAAGGCCCTTGCCAGGAGTTATGTGTGGTGGCCGGGGATCGACGGAGAGATAGAGGCCTGGGTCAAACACTGCCAGGCCTGCCAAGAATCCCGCCCAGATCCCCCAAGGGCCCCAGTCCAGTCCTGGGAGTCCGCCCGAGCACCATGGTCACGCCTGCATGTGGACTTCGCTGGCCCCTTTCAGGGGAAAACATTCTTCATAGTGGTGGACTCCTACACCAAATGGCTGGAAGTCGCACTGGTACCATCCACTTCTACGTCCGCAGCCATCCGGGTACTACGCAGGCTGTTTGCAACCCACGGGCTCCCTGACACTCTCGTCTCAGACAACGGGACTGCATTTACGTCAGGAGAATTCCAAACCTTCACAGCGCAGAACGCCATCCGCCACATCCGTTCGGCGCCATTCCATCCTGCCACCAATGGCCAAGCAGAACGCATGGTGCGGACCACCAAGGACACCCTTCGCCGCATGACGCAAGGGGATTGGGAGTACCGCCTTGCCACATTCCTTCTAGCACAGCACAGCACCCCCAGCTCAACAACTGGCCGGAGCCCCGCTGAACTACTAATGGGTCGGCGCCTTGCAATCAGATTGGACCGCATTCACCCCGATAGAGCTCAGGATGAGGTAGTGGTGGGGGAAGGCAGGAACCCCCGGACCTTCGAGGCCCAGGACCCAGTGTACGCAAAGAATTTTGGGGCAGGCCCAGCATGGGTACCCGCCACAGTCACCAGGGTCACTGGCCCCGTGTCGTACGAGGTGCTAACAGATGGGGGGCAATGCTGGCGCCGCCACTGCGACCAGATACGGCGACGATTCCCGGGAGAAAACCAGGAGGAGGAAAGGTCAGAGGAGTCCCAAGGGAACAGAGGGGCAGTGAGGCCCATAGAGCACGAGGGGCCAGCAGGAGAGGCAGAATCAGTAAATACAGAGAGGACCTGCGAGGCCGAAAGGACACCAGAACCAGAACCACGACTGAGCGAGCCGGTTGCGCCAGACCAAATAGCCCCATCACAGCCAGCATCCTTGGAACACGAGCCAGAACCTGAACCCCGGACCAGGGAACACCCCAGGCCGCAACGCACACGTAGGCCGCCAGCGTACCTCGAGGACTATGAATGCGACCTCCCGGGCAGGACTGGAACTTAGAGGGGAGGGGTGTTATGTACTGAGTTGAATAGGATCCAAACTGCAGCAGTCTGATTGGTCCTAGAACAATAGGATCCAAAAGGCAGCAGTCTGATTGGTCCTAGAACAATAGGATTCAGAATGCAGCAGTCTGATTGGTCCTAGAACAATGCAGCAGTATGATTGGTTGGCAGGAACTACCCAATCATGCTCCAGATAGAAGTGAATCCACAACCTGATTGGCTTACAGTAGAATTCCGGAATTAGCCAATCATGTGCAGCCCATTGTGTAAATAATGTATATAAAGCAGATACTTTGAGGGGACTTTCATTCATTCCTCCTCACCACTATGAGCTGAATAAAGAGCATGAAATCACTTTGCGACTCTGAGTATATTTCAGACTTACTACACTTTCAGGCCATTACTAGCTACAGATTTAGGTTTCACTTTGTTCTCCTCTTAAATTCTGAGAGAAGCATAAACTGCTATTCGTACAGCTTGAGATTAAAATTAATTGGAGAGAATGATTTGACCACAGGGTCTCCTAGAGCCAGGATAGGCTACTTCTCACAGAGAGAAGAAAAGTGCTGAAAGGAGGAGCCGTGTAGGGAAAGAGTTGGTACCTTCCATACATGTACCCTTTTGTGTTTTAAATTGCAGCCCCACATACAGTGTTAGATGTTATTGGACAGACTCTTTGGTGCCCATTTTGCCCATGACACGAGTCCTCTAAATCTCCATTACTGCCCCATACACATAATCAACTGTAGGAAACTTGTATGGTTTTACACAAATATGATAAATTCAAACATATTTAAGTTTGGATCCTTAACAGCCAAGATACATAAACAACAAAAAGAACAGCGTTTCCTCTATAATTCTGAGTATTCAGTGCTATTCCAAATAGATTTCTGGCAGGCTGAAAGGGGATATTTGTTTACATGATACAACTCTATCCATTTCCCCCCGCCCTCATATCTAATAGTGTTGGATACTAAAAGATATTTATTTTTGCATACACAGGGCTGCAATCAAAGACAAATTTAGCCTCTGTGAATTCAATAAGAGTTCAAAGCAGAGACTTCTGAGCAGGCGTGCACAGGATTGCATTGTAAATCTGTTAATTTGTGTGTCAAATATCCCCTTGTATGACTGCTTTCTTAGGAGTATTTTACATATGAAATACTACTAACTTGACAGATGCAATATAGCTGCTATCTAATTAATTTCCTGGAGAGCCAAGCACTACTATTTATTGAAAATGCACTCAGCATCGTTAATCATGCTGTTTCTCAGAAATGCATGTAAGTACTTGGGAACCACATCATGAAACTTTTAAATAAGAATTTCTTATAGCTGTCCCTTTTTTTCATTACATGTATCCAATAATAGGATGATAACTCTCAAAACCAGAAAGTAATGGGAGCACCAGAAGCAGTTAAATTATAATAATTAATATCACTAAAAGGAAATGGAAGCATTTATGCATACCTAAATGAGCATTTCTCTGAATCCAGTGTTAGTAGGATTAAAACAGCCCTCAGCTACGTATATGCTTGTTACACTCAATGGTAATATTATATTAAAATGAAGGAAGCAATTACCTTAAAAGGAAAACTCTAAAATTACACATATATTATTCAATCTCAATTCCCCCCCCCCCGAAACCCACCTGACAGTAGAAGACCCTCAGCTAGAGATGGGGGAGAGATTCAGTTCAGTTTGCCTTTAAAGGCAAACCTGCCTAATTCACACTTCCCAAAACAATATGAGAATTGAAATGCAGTCTCACTTTCAAATTTGCACTTCTCCAAATTTTGCAATTCAGTTCTCAAGCCAAGTAATGTGAACAAAAATGTATATACTAGGATAAAATGTACATTAAAATGCATATATTTCTGGAAAGGGCTAATATATATTAAGTACAAAAAGGCATTATATTAGGGGAAATAGCTTGCAAAAACTTGTATATTAGTAAAACTGCATACAAAGATGTATATATTCAGAGAAATTCACACTAAAACACTGATTGTCTTGAGGATTTAAAAAAAATAAAAAAATAAAATGTGGAGAATTGCAATATTTTTATTGGTACTTTTTAATCTTACTGTTACCAGTTTTTAAACTCAGATTTATGCTGCAAGCTCCCCAAACACCTAGGTTATAAGATGGTCTATCTGTGCTGCATATAAATATATAAATCTTTAGCAGATGCCTGTTTCTGTTATAACATGTGATATAGCACTAGGAGAAGGAAGATAAGAATACAGTCTTCCTAATTTTCGCTGGAAGTAGGGATCCAGAAATGTGTGTAAAACATAAACAAAAATTGCACTGATGCAAAAAAAAGTGAGAAGCTACAGTGTTTGCCAAGGAGCTAGCTTATTATATGCAGCTTATTATTAAAGAAAATTTAAACATGCACATGAAAGCATTTGTTCTCAAAGAGAAGAGGAGGAGGAGGAAAGAGAAGAAAGCACTTCACAGATTTTCAAAGAAATTAGGAAAAAATGCTGTTTATGTTTTGAGGTTACAAACCTTGACAGTGCTTCTAATAATGCTTCCAAGTCACTAAATTCTGCAGAGAGGTGCATTTTTACAACTTTAGGATGCATAATGTAAAGCTAAGTTTTCAAGCGTGCATGCACACACACGCGCACACACACACACACACACACACTTAAAAGCATCATTGTTCAGAGCAAGGAGGGGGAAGCTGTGGCCCCAGACAGAATGGTCAGTGCTCAAGGCTGATGAGAGTTATAGTCCAACAACAGCTGGAGAGCCATAGGTTTCTCTCGTGATTAGAGGCACGAGAGAAAATTGATTTTGTCCAAGGCATGTTCCTTAAACAGAAGGCTGATACTTCAGGCCTACACATACTAAACCATGGTAGCTGCATTTGTACACAGGAATTATTCGTAACTCACCCATTCCATGCAAATTCACATGTACGTTAATATGGATCACCTCTCCCCATAAGAACCTGCCCGGATCAGAGGCTTTGTGTGCCTCCTCCATGAGAGGTCCAGAGGGTGGCAATATGAGAACAGGCCTTTTCTGCAGTGGCTTCCTATCTGTGAAATGCTCTCTCCAAGGAGGTTCAGGTGAAAATGATCCTTTTCAACCAGGCTATTAGCTGATTAACTTTCTATATCCTTTTAAATGTGCTTGTGGGAGGGGGGCTATTGTTTTTGCTTTTTCTTCTTGTTTTTTATGTATTTTGTATTTTTATGCTGCTAACAGCCCTGAGATCTTCAAGAAATGGCCCTGGAAGGAGTATGTTGAGGGGGGGCAACATTTTCCCACATAGTCGGCCCATACATTATCAACCAGCAGGTGGGTTGGTTGATCTTGGATACATACCCAGTGCCTTTGTCAAAACCTGTTTACATATGTATTCAATAAGTTGTGACCTATTTCATCCCAATACGGACACCCACTGTCTTATTTAACATGGTTCACCCCTTTCACTAAGTGGCATGCCTCTTGCAGGCATATAATATAGAGTTATAGTCAGTTTACTAAGACAGTGTAGGGCAGAATATTGCAGGGTGAATAGTGCGTAGTTATTTTTGTGATTTTAAGTTGTTTTAAACTGTTTTTAATATTGTGACTGGCCTGGTTGGATCTGCTGATTATAAGGGTGAAAGTTTTATCCCAGTGACCAGTAGAGTTGTTAAAGCCAAACTTGCATCACGGATACAATTTCTGGAGCACTTAATTGGTTTCCATGCTTTTAAATGCACATGGAAGGAGCTCAACCCTATTTTCTTTTGGTTTATATTTGGCATTCCTAGACGTGTTACTGGTGCTGCTCTTAATTTGGACACTGGTCTAAATTCTTTGAGCTATTGGATCTAGTCCATTAAATTTTGGCTCTGTTGCTATCTTCTGCTTACTCCCAGTTCCTCTGTATTCCAGGAAATGATAGACAAGTCTGCCTGGATGAAGAAATTGTTGCAAAACTTGTGTCAGTTGAACTTCTGTCTTCTAATTTGTTATCTACAAACTGCCAAACAGAGAGCATTGAATATTGACTCGCAAAGTCCGGTGCAGACCAGAGGTCTTGTTCTACCCCAGTCACTGGGTTTGCGGGGTTCTAGTTCTAAGAATGGGATGCCTGATCTGAAATGGATATCTGCTCTTAAAGCTTTTTCTCTGGCATATTTAATACCTTACACTTAAAACTTTTTAATATAGCAAAATTCCCATAAATCACAGATACTGCCCTTGTAATAATGAAGAGGTGGATTCTACACCACATGTTCTTTTTAAATCTAGTTTTTATCAGGAGGCAAGATAAACTCTTATATATATCATTACATAATCCTTTCCAGAATGATAATAAGAGTATCTGTCAATCTTTTTTCTTTTTGGAGGACTTAAAAAAAAATGGTAATCAAATTACAAAATTTCCAACCATTGCAATTTCCTTTTGACTTTCCATGCTTGTTTCCTGATATTCTTCTCTTTTAACAATATTATGTATTGTAAATTCTGTGACCAAACACAAATGAAGTGTTTGGTGGACTGTGAATAAATTATATTTGTATTTGTTTTAGTTGGGTATCTATTTATTCCAGCCTGCACTGAGGGTTCCTTTTGGAGCTCAAAGTCAGAATAAAATGCCTTTTGCAAATGGGGGTGGGTGGGTGGGTGGGTGTGAATGTTACATTGTTCAATGTAAATGAAATACTTGTGAAAAAAGTGAGTGATTGAGCCTGAATTTCTATTGTAAGAGGAAGTGTAGAATTGCATAGACAATGTCATCCAGCAGCCACTTTAGCATCTGTTTAATTCTTTTTTCATCTGTGGATGAGGCAAAGCTTATTACTGTGTTTGTGAAACAAATTGCTTAGCAGAATATCTCACTAGTAGTCACAGAGGCAACTCTAAGGAATTCAAATCCCCCCAGTAACTTTTCAAATTATAGCAGTGTTGCCTCTTTCCAAAGAAAGATGAGCAAAATGCAGTAGTATTTATGAAGGATAAGTCACACATCTACCTTCTTCAGACATTTATCGCAGAACACACAAAGGTGCCTGTTGGTACGCATGGGGCTCACTCCACCCCTGGGCAATATTGCATGCACCAGCAACTCTTCCCAAGACACCATATGATTGGCTGAGACTGGAGAGGGTTGCTTCACTATGCGAAGTGTTTCTAGCAGGGAGATGGGAATCTTATTGAGGGTTTCTATTCCCATGTTGAAAACTCTTCTTATAATGAACTGCCCACTTCACTCAGTCAAGTGCACATCAGCTCAGTGGTGTTACTAGCATGTGCAACATCATCCAGGAGCAAAGCTACTCCCAAGTTTTCCTGCCACACTTTCACATGTCCTACAATGCAGAAAGACTGCAGCGTCCAGAGTAGCAAATAATTTATCAGATCAGTCACTTCTAAGTTCAATGGCATGCACACACACCACTTGACAATAATTTCCATGATTTCTTGATTCTGATTGTGAAAGCACATGTTCTTGAGTTCTCTTGCATGGGTTCAGTTCAGACCAGGCTTCAGTAAAGTTGGGGGTGGAGTGAGGCAAAGTCAGTCTGCAGCTAGAAAAGACAGTTCTATTTGCTCAAAACAGCAAGGTAAGCAAACCTAGAAACTTTTATAGGTGCCAAGGAATTAGCCTGCTAAGCTGAAGAAAACAGAGAGAGGTGGGCTATAAGAGAACTTCAGATTCAGTCATACGAGTATATGTTTCATGGGACACAGTGGGTGGCTTTCTCCCTACCCCTTCCTGAGCTACTATTTGCCACCTGACTCCAGTTAGTAGATGTCAGGATTCTAATAAAAAACAAAGTAGATCCTGCAAATGCAAAGTCTGTTCACTCCTGTACACTATCCACATGTGAAAGAATATGCTTATATGTATCTCTCTTAATAATTAGACAGTAAGTACCTAACATTATTTTAAACACTCTAGGACTATTCAAAACACCCACAGAAGATTCCAATAATAGCTACAAGAAAAACAACAGTATGGTACAAACACTTCCACATGAACAAACATGGAGCAGGGCCATACAAAAATATGTATAATAGGGAAAACCAAAAATATGCTGCTGTGAACATAGTCACTAATGCAGTCACTGTACTTTCCTAGGGGACAAAAATACAAAGCGATTACTGAAAGCTAAGGTTACATCGGGTCCACTGCACTACCAACAAACTCACCTCAATAAGCCTGCACGTATGTTCTTTAAATATAGCAGCATATTCCATTATTTCCTTTTCTCTTCCATTTTTGGCAGCTTCAGTGAGCACAAGAAGTGGAACAGTTGTGTCCAAGAAGGAGTCTGAGATATGATCAATGATAGCTTTGCGGAGCTGGGAAAAGAAAGCACCATTAATTAAATCATATATCATGGTATTTCGTGTGTGTTATGCTATGCAGTAAATGTACTCTGCAAATAAGAAACCTTGGGTTGTATCCAATGCTCTGTGCACATAGTTTTTGCTAATGCAGTGGGACTTCCATTTCCTCTCCCCCACCCCATGCCCCCATCTAAGCTGCTCTGGACCCATGAGGTCCTCCACTCCTGCTTTATGTCAGAACTGACTACTAACACAATCAACTGGGTTAAATTATTCACTGTGAATTATGACTCTTGCTCTTATCAGTACATGTAAAAATACTAAATGTGATGCAAAATGAAACAATGTGCTTTAAAAATTATTTTAAAGAGAAGGGATCTTTATTGATTAGTCATGTACATAGAATGGAAGATGTCAGGATCCCCCAGGATGTGCTTTATAAGTAGCTGGCCTCAGGCACCAGGCCAACTCTGTGTTATAAAGATGTCTGCAAACGTGACATGAAGGCTGGCAACATTAACCCCACCATGTGAGAATCCCTTACTGATGACTGCAGTGCCTGGAGACAGACATTCAGGTCATGTATCCACAGCAGCAGCCAGTGGAGAAATGACCACTGGAAATGACCACTGGGAGGAGCACAGAGAGAAGAAACACAATGGGGTACTTGTAACAGCGAAACTGGATGCCTTCATCTGCCCCAGTTGCAATAATAAAACAGGTCTCTCTTGTATTTGTCTATACAGCCACAGCAGGCGCTGTAACTCTCCAATGGTTTGACTTTACCCCCGAAGGTGCAGTTTTCCATTGTCTTTCTAGAAAGATGGATACCAACAACTTCAAAGAACAATCTCAGATTTAAGAGTGTATTTTTCAGCCTCCTGTTACAAATGCTTGGTGAGAGTATCACTTTTTCTAGTGGCTAGTAGAACTTAGTGAATTTTACCTTGTAAGTTGATTTTCACACTACTTGGTACCTAAATGTTCCTGGATATGAACAGTAAAATGTATGTGTACAGATCTGCACACTCAATGTTATAATCACACATTTACAATATATAAGATGAATCCACAAACTGGTTCTGTCGCCTTTGACACCCAGCATAAATTATTTGCCCATCAACCTGCTTTTTTCCATCACATAATCAATTTAATATTCTTATACTAAGCATAGATTAGGAACAGGATTCTGTCTGGGTTTGAGGGTATAAATAAGACTATTATATTCCAGCAAGGCTATGCTAGATTATGGCTGTTAGTTTTAATTTTATTTTAATGCATTGTGTAAAGATGTTTTTAAAATGTATTGTGTAAGGATGCTTTTAAACAACCTCCAGTATGGAAAGAATCATTTTCACAGAAGAAAGCTGTTATTCTGTTTTCCATCCTTTCTCTCAAAACAGACATTGCTGTGCAGGAGGGGCTGACCAGATCCAGATCTGCTTAGCTTTCAGCAATGCTGCTTCGTCATGTGCCTTTGCCCTAGGACTATTTAATCTCTCACTCTTATATAATGGAATCTGTCATCCAAGGAACTGACTAAGCCCACACCTTCAAGCAATAAAGCAACATTAGGTGTTCTCACCACTCACTGGACCCTTGAATACATATTTCTAAATCTTGGACTTTTGGTGTTTCCACTGTTCCAAACCTGCATCCCTAATCTCCATCTGCATTTCTTAAAGAAAAGTGTGTCTCCGTAAAATAAAACAAAAGCATGTCATAATTATTATTTTATGTTATAACTGCTTGCAGAACTATCTATTTAACATACTTTTTCCCTGAGGAGATTACCTGCCTGCGGAGGTCTCTTGTTTTCTTGCACATATTATCTATTGCAATATTCAAGGCATTGCTCCTTTCTTTTTTGTCAGCCTGGAAAAAAAACAGCAAAAATGAAAATTTTGAGCATACAAAGCTAGTATGTTTAACATCTTAATAAAAGCAACAAAGAGTCCCATGGCACCTTAAAGACTAGCATTTCTCACTACCATAATTTCTCTTTAGAAAATAATATATTCAATCTACTTTAGTAAATTATATTTTTGAACGTAACAAAAGGTACAAAAGTACTGTGTTCAACAAGGGTGGTTTGTTCATTCAGGCCACATGTACTTGCAATAAATATATGCTTCTGGTTTCAAGGATTTCCAATCAACTTACGTTCATATTGATCTAGTATATCCAGGCTAACCATAACATACATTCATATGGGCACTGCCCAACCCCTTGCACATTTCCCTGCTTAGGGGCTCCATTAGAATATACATATTTTTCATAGGACAATTAATTACAGTAGAGTTAAATAAAGAAATAGCTCCAACTTCTACAAGTTAAAAATAACTATGTAATGCATAAGTACTATTTATTTTATTTATTAAATTTGAATAGCGCTTTTCATCCATAGATCTCAGGGTGGTTCACAACATAAAAATACAAGGTAAAAAAACCCCTCAAAATATAAAATAAAAACAAGAAAAACACAAACCAGTAACCCCCCTCCAACAACACATTTAGAAGGGACTCATATATTTATCGGCCAAACGCTTGGTTGAAGAGGACTGTTTTCACCCGACGCCTAAAGGTGTATAATGCAGGTGCCAGCCAAACCTCCCTGGGGAAAACATTTCACAAATGGAAAGCCACTGCAGAAAAGTTGTCTACAAAAAGCAAACCTAACATCTCTGACGTTACCTTAAGGAAAATACCAGGGTAGGGGTGTGGGGTGGGGAGCATGCTCAGTTGTGACTGATACTTCAAGCTTGTAATTAGAGATAATGATTTTACCCACCAGAAAACTGTAAAGGCTGTCCTTGAAGGAAAACCATTACAGTAGTCCTCCTGAAATCTGGCAGGATTCATTTCCTCCAGAGAGTTTAACCTGGCAGCAAATTTCACCCAATTCTGCCAAAAATCAAATTTATGGAGGTTTCTGTGGTGGGGCAAATTTTAAAGGCGCCCAGCACAGAAGAAGATCCTCTGCCTGTAACCTGACAGGCCTTATCCATTCTGGAGGTGCTACTATGCCTGCAAATTTCAACCATGTTTTGCAATCCCAAAATAAATCCTACCTCCAACACCCACTAACTTCCCTGTCCCCCACCCCCCATACAGACATACCCAACTCATTCTTACAACCTTAACTATGTCTTGCAAAAGGAAAAAGTATAGATACTTTTATTTCCCAGTAATAGTGAATTTTGGGAAATGTTGGCAGAAGAAGCCTCATTTTTTTCCAAATCAGATTCAGCCTAAAACTGACAGGCTGTTTTCTGAAGCACTAAATCAGGATCCAATCCAAGCCCTCCAGTCTGTTTATACCCCTAAAGGTAAGGTACGGGCCAGTCGTGTCCGACTCTAGGGTTGTGTGCCCATCTCACTTAAGAGGCCGGGGGCCAGCGCTGTCCGGAGACACTTCCGGGTCACATGGCCAGCGTGACGAAGCTGCTCTGGCGAGCCAGCACCAGTGCAGCACACGGAAACGCCGTTTACCTTCCCGCTATAAAGCGGTACCTATTTATCTACTTGCACTTAAGAGTGCTTTCGAACTGCTAGGTGGACAGGAGCTGGGACCAAACGATGGGAGCTCACCCCGCCGCAGGGATTCGAACCGCCGACCATACGATCGGCAAGTCCTAGGCACTGAGGTTTTACCCACAGCGCCACCCGTGTCCCTTGATACCCCTAAAACTGACCTTCAAATCACCACTGAGACAAGAAGCAAACCCTGTAATTTTGACCAAGTCACTATTTCTCAGTCTTGTGATGGTGTTGTGAGGTTCAGCAGCCTAGGAAACTACTCCGCAGAAGGGGAGGGTAGAAATGTTATAAGTAATTAAGGCACATTAAGATCAATCAATGGCACTGGGGAAAAAAGATTTTTTCAGGGCTGGGCCTATCATTAGGCAGAGTGAGACTGTGCTGCCTCTGGCTGCTGATTTTGGGTGTTGTGAAATGGCAACAAATTGGTATATTATTAAATGTATTACTGTTAGATTTTTTGCTGCCAGGGAGAGGGAGAGGTGCTTGTTGGATTTTTTTGCCTGAGGTGCCAAAATAACTTGACCAATTTTGGGTACTATGCACCTTGAATTTTGAAGAGGACAGATTTGCTGCTCTGCTTCAGGCAGCAAAATGTCTTGGGCCAACTCCACTTAAAATGTTTACAGGTCTACATGCTGAAAATAATCAGGGTTCTGCAATAACTGCACAGTTCAGCAGTGACTAGAAGGAATAATTCACTCACTGTGTTTCCAATGGGGAAAACTACTCGGGCTCACTTAAGACATTTTCGTGCATCTGCAGAAGTCTCACCATTTTGACAGTTTACAATTTTCACAGAGACTGGGTGATCAAAGAAGCTGCTATGGACATATTGAGCTGAAGCTTCATGTTGCAACAGTGAAAAGATGCTTCAGGACATTTCATCCCTTTCCTCACCAGTTCTAATATGAATTTCCGGATTAAGTACCCAAGTAAATAATAGAAGTTGTGCAACCTTTAGCAACACCACACAAAACTAGAATGAACACTTTTTGTTTGTTTCATTAAAATATTGCATGCACCGAAAGTACTAGAATGCAAAAACATTACTGCAAGTTTGCTGTTCAGGCTACAGAACAGCAGTGGGCGAGCAAGATTTCATTTGATCATCAGTCCTTTGACATGGTAAAAAAGTAAGTGTATGTAATCTACTCTAAATGCATATGAGGTCTGCGAGCCTAGAAGCAAAGACGCCACCTGACCAAGGGGACTGTTCACATGTAAAAACTCTGGCAGCCTTTACAAAGCCAACAGAATGGTATCCTGGTATAGTAAACCAAGATTAACTGTCATAATTTTTATTGCCTGGAAACCCTTAAACAAGGGAATGGAGAACCTTTTTTAGCCTAAGGGCAACCTCCAAGGGCTGCATGCCAGGGGTGGATATGCCAGGGGGAAAGTAATTCAAGCAATAGAGGGCACGCTTATCTTTCTACCATTGCCCAAACAAAACACTTCTCCATTCTCCATCCAGCAAGCACTATCACAGTTCAAAGACACATTCCAGCTAGGCATAAATAATGGAGAATGCAGGGCAGTGCTAGTAAGTGAGGGTGGCAAGGAAAGGGAGTCTGGCCTAGGGAGAACCCCAAAGGTCAAATAGGCCTGGGGAGTCACAAAGCCTCCCTGAGTGTCAAGTTCTACCCCCCCTGCCTCAAACAGAGCTCATTAAGCAGATTACATTTTTGCTAGAAGACTATCTCAACCAGAATTCCCCATGGCAAAGCAGCTGTTTGTCCCAGTATTTTCATCCTACCTCTTCTATGACCCTATGGTTTGCTTCCAGTTTTGCTATGGCTCTGCTCTGGGAATGAAAGAGTTGTCCTGCTCTTGAATAACATCAGTGAAGAGTTTTCTGCCTTGCAAAATCCAGTGGGAGTGAACTGTCCAGACTCTGGACTGTTCTTTTCCACATAATTGCAGAAAACTCGTGGTTAGGATTGGAAACATGATTAACTATGGCTACAATGCTGCTTACTGGGAAGTAAATCCATTGAACTAATGGGATCTGTTTACAAGTTAAACATCTCTATTGTAAGTATTATCCCCTGCCTTTGTGCACACAAGGCTATACAACATGCTTAGAACTGCATCACTCATTGTTATTTTTTGCAGAAGGTTTCTCCTGTAAATGTTACTTTAGGCAGTGTTGATAACACTGCAAGCAAAGTATGTCTCTCAATCCCTTGGTTCACTATACGTTTAGAACAATTTGTCCAAATAAATTACTTGTCTCAGCACCTTAGTGTAAGAAAACTTATCTTAATTAAATATCTCAAGAGCATCTGTGTTAGTCTGATGTAGCAAAAACAAAAACAAAAAACAAATAATCCTATGCCACCTTTAAAAAATGTCACAATAAAACAGTTCACCTTTAAATGTTGTGTTCTACATTTTCTTCATTGGATATTGTAATGTTTGTAATCAGTTGACTGTCAGGCCTGATTTTTTTAAAACCAAGGTTTTCAGATCAAAAATAAAACCAACATTTTCCTGTTAATCCAAACAAAATGGAAACAGTTTGGGGGTTGACATCTATCATAAAATGGAAATACCAGAAAATGCGGATAAAGTAAAAATACTGACTTTTGCCTCACAACCAGGGCCTAGTCCCATGGCACGTGCGTGTGTGTGCACATACACACACACACACACACACACACACACACACAAGAATGTGGCTGCCTCAGGAAAATACTAATTTTATTAAAATTTTAATGTCAAGCTTATATTTTTAGGGTTTTTTTTGTAATTCCCATCTTGCTCCTTAATTTTGACAAGAAGCAAGTTCCCCTCCACCACCCCACATTTTGAGTTACCAAAAATAGGAACAATGTTCACATATAAAATTTATCATTATTCACATCATTATACATATGATTCAGATTTATACACACACACACAGATCCATGTATATCCCAGGTTGCCTCAAGTAATCAACACATAGAGACATACAACAATGCATATAACTGTATAAAAATATGTATGTATTAATATACATATGTAGAGATAATATTATGCTGCACAAATATTGTACCACATGCAGCTTGATTATTTATTTGTATTATATGCATAATAAAGATTTCTTATGTATAATTTAGTATAAAATTGATCATTATTCTAAAAATAACAAATACATAAGCAGGTTACATATAAGTGGCCACTCAGTACAAGAGGTGGTTCAATACTGCCAAGTTCTGAGTATAAATTCATTTAAAACAGATTCATCTTCCACTCACACCGAGTTCCAGCACAGATGGTTGTGCAACTGCCCCGGGCACTTAGCATTCCACCATAGCCCCTTGTGTAGACAGAATATTTAGAAGAGCACAACATCAAATTCACCCTTTGTGCTTAGGCTACCATTTTGATTTCAGAAACTGAAACCATAAAGAGTACAGTGGTACCTTGGTATACAACCATAATCCGTTCCAGAGGTCTGGTTGTAAACCAAAACAGGTTGTAACCTGTGATGGGATGATGAGCTGCTTGTGCGTAAAATCCTAATCCCTCAGAGTTTGGCTAAGTCCCCAAACCTCTGTCTGTGATGGAGCTCCTTAAACATGACTCCATCAATCGCTCGTTGAATCGGACAGTGGGCGTTTACGGAACTTCTTCCAGCATAAAAGCTCCTTAATGGAAACGCGTCTTCTGGACTCTCGGCGTGACAGTTTCCGCCGAGGAGTGGGTGTCCCTACAGGAGGTCCTGAAATCTCCCCGCTGCTCCCGCTTGAAGTGTCTCTGAGCCCTCCCTCCGACTCACTTTCCCTTGGAACTCCACTTCTCCCCCTGCTGGTCCCCTCCTCCGCTGAATGGTCTCTCTCACCCTCCATGAGCCCTTTCACCTCCTTAGTCTCAGATGGCAGTTCCCTGACATCCACCTCCCCTCCAGGGCCCCCTTCACCCCCTTCCCTCCCCTCCTCTGCGGGAGGCGAGGGAGCAAAACCCCTGAAGGAACCTCCCTCATCTTCCGAAGTTTCGAACACTTCCCTCCACCTTTTGCTGTCTCCGGTTTCCAAGTACTCCTCCTCATCGGAGTCTGTTCCTCCTTCCAACTCCGATTCCCTGAATCCCTCCAGTTCCTCCTCATCGTCGGTGGTGCCAAAGTACTCCCTCCGAAACCTCGCTACTGGCTGAGGTTTCCTGGGGAACCTTTGGTGGAACGTTTCGATCAAGATCTCGTCACGGACCTCCTCTGCCTTCACCCAGGTGTTTTCCGACTCCGGTTCCCCTTCCCACGCGACCAAATACTCCACCTGATTACCCTTCCACCTGGAGTCGATGATTTCCGCCACATGGTTGTGGCTTTCCCTTTCTTCTATGGCTGGCCCCCGTGTGGATACCCCTTCACCTTCCCCCCTGTATGGTGACAGTAATGACCTGTGGAATACTGGGTGCAGTTTCATGTGGTTCGGTAACCGGAGTCTGAACGCCACTGGGTTGACCTGTTGGATGACCTCAAATGGTCCCAATCTTTTGGGTCTCAATTTCTTGCAACCCCCCTTGAACGGCAACCCTTGGGTTGATAGCCAGACCCGACTCCCCACCCTAATTGTTTCACCTTCCCTTCTGCTCTTGTCTGCCTGCCTCTTATATTCTTCCTTGGCCCTTTCTAAGTTGAGTTGGAGTTGACGATGGATCGCTTCCATTTCTTCTACAAAAAGTTCCGCGGCCGGAACACTCCATCTTTCCCCTCCTTCCCCTGGAAACGCCCTGGGGTGGCACCCATAATTAGCCAAAAAGGGGCTCATCCCGGTGGACACATTCTCAGCATTATTGTAAGCAAATTCCGCTAGTGCCAACTTTTCGACCCAATCGTTCTCTCTGTCATTGACATAACACCTCAGGTATTGTTGGAGAATACCGTTTGCTCTCTCCGCCTGCCCATTGGTCTCAGGGTGCCTGGCAGTCAAAAAGTTGACCTCTACGTGCAATAAGCTCATAAGTTTCCTCCAGAATCTGGACGTGAACTGTTTCCCTCTGTCGGAAACCACCCTCAAGGGGGCGCCATGCAGTCTGAAAATATGTTCTACAAACAATTTCGCTGTTTCTTCCGCCGTGACTGCATGTGAGCAAGCTACAAAGTGACCCATCTTAGTTAACAGGTCTACTACGACTAGTATGGCGGTTTTCCCCTGGGATTTGGGCAGATCAGTCATAAAATCTATCGACACCGCCTCCCACGGTCGTTCTGGTGTGGGTAACGGTTCTAATAACCCCGCTGGTGCCCGCCTTTCCCCTTTGGCTCTCTGGCATTGGTCACACCTTCTCACATACTCCCGTACATCCTCCCTCACCTTGGGCCACCAAAACTCCCTGGTCACCAACCACATGGTCTTGTGTTGCCCAAAATGCCCCGCTGTGGGATTGTCGTGCAGCTGTTTGAGTACTCTCCCCCTCAATTCCCCTTCGGGTATATATAGCGCCCCTCTGTAATACAATGCCCCGTTTCTTTCTTCAAAACCCCCGGGGTCTTCTCCCTCTCTCCTCAGACCTCTGAGCTTGTCCTGGGCGTACTCATCATTTACCGTTCCCTCTACCAGTTCTCTTTGCCCCACCCAGGCCGCACCACACACCCAGTGGTCCTCTGGGATAATATGTCTCTCTTCCGGCGCTCCCTCCCCCTCCAAATATTCAGGTTTGCGAGAGAGAGCGTCCGCTCTGATGTTTTCTGGACCTGGCACATAGCAAATTTCAAAATGGAATTTGGAGAACTCCTGGGCCCATCTCACTTGTCGTTGGTTGAGCACCCGTGCCGTTCTCCAATACTCCAAATTCTTGTGGTCCGTACACACTTGCACCTTATGTTGTGCGCCAATTAGTAAGTGTCTCCATCTCCGGAACGCTTCGTGAATGGCGAGTAGTTCTCGGTCATATACCGTGTAGTTCCTCTCGGATTTGTTCAGCTTACGCGAAAAGAAGGCACACGGTCTCCATTCCGACTTATTGCTCCCTGGCTGAAGCAGCACCGCCCCCACCGCCTGGTCTGAGGCATCAGTTTCCACTCTCATGGGTTTTTGTAAATCCACATGCAGGAGCTGTTCTTCCGAAGCGAATGCCCTTTTCAATTCCTCAAAAGCATGCTCCGCCTCCGCCGTCCAAACGAATTTCTTCTTGCTGCTTAGACAGTCCGTGATGGGAGCCGTTAAGTGGGCAAAGTTCTTGATGAATTTACGGTAAAAGTTCCCAAACCCTAAGAACCTTTGCACATCTTTTTTCGTTTTCGGTGTCTTCCATTCCAGCACCGCCTGGACCTTGCCTGGATCCATGGCTAATCCCTTGTCTGATAAGCGGTACCCCAGGAATTCCACCTCCTTGGTGTGGAACTGACACTTCTCCAATTTCACCTACAACTGGTTTGCTTGCAGCTGGCTCAGCACTTCCCTGACATCCTTTACATGCTGCTCCTCATTCTCTGAATATATCAGCACGTCATCGAGGAAGGCCACGCAATTCTTGTAGATCAAAGGTCCCAGTACGTGGTTCATGAGCGATTGAAAACAGGCGGAGCCTGATTGTAATCCGAATGGCATAACGAGATATTCAAACGCCCCCAAAGGGGTGAACATGGTGGTTTTCCATTCATCCCCCTTCTTTATTCGTATCAGGTTGTATGCTCCTCTCAGGTCCAGTTTCGTGAATATCTTTCCCTTCCTCACCCTGGTCAAAATGTCATCAATCCTGGGCATGGGGAAAGTCACTGGTTCTGACACGGCATTTAGGGCCCGGTAGTCCACGACCAATCTCGGTTTATCCGTGTTTTTTTTGTCCACAAAAAACACTGGGCTCCCCCCCACCGCTCTGGACTCTCTGATGAAGCCCCTCTTCAGGTTTTTATCAATAAACTCCCTTAACTCCTGCATTTCCCTGTCTGACATGGCGTACAGCTTGCCCACGGGGAGCTGGGCCCCAGGGACCAGATTAATTTGGCAGTCAAAGTCTCTGTGCGGTGGTAATTTATCTGCTTCCCTTTCACTGAAGACCTTGCTCAGGTCAGCGTATTGTTTGGGCACCTTCCCTTTGTCCGCCACTTCCGTCCCTGCTAGAGAGGCTTTTGCCCCTTCTGGCACCTTTCCCTCTCTGCAGTGTTCCAGACAATGTGCTGACCCAAAGGAGACCACTCTCTGATGCCAGCCCACTAGCGGGTCATGCAACGCTAGCCAGCTCATTCCCAAAATGACTGGAGCCCCTCCCAGGGTGGCTACATTGAACGCTATCCTCTCAGTGTGCCTGGCCACCCTCATAACCATTGGGACGGTTTGTAGGCTGACTTCTCCTCCCAGCAGCTCCCTCCCATCGATCGTGGTGACCTGCAGGGGGTTGCTTAAAGGGAGTGTCTGTATCTGGTGTTCAGCTGCAAACTCCTTGCTCATAAAATTACAGGAGCTGCCTGAGTCCAGCAGCGCCTTAGTCTTTAGTGGGTATCCGTTTGCCAGCTCTAGCAACACCTCTATTACTAGGGCTGGTCTTGGAGGTTCCGGAGTGGGCACTTTTACTGCTCCTTGGCCTGTCTGCAGTGCCCTGACAGAGGCAGACAGGCGTTGGCTTTTACTGGCTCCTGGACTTCCTCCTCCTTCCCCCCAACAGCTCCCGCCATCCCTTGCCATTCCTTTCTTTGCGGGCAGACTCTGGCAAAGTGACCTGGCTGCTGGCAGAGATAACATTTCTTGGCGCTCTTTCCCTCCTTCTTCCTCCCTTCACTGGGATTTGAAACTGCGCGCGCGCGCGCTGTTCCAACTTCCATCGGCTCTCCTGGCGGGAAACTTGGTTCTGGAATCTCTGGAATGCGGAAATCCCTCCAACGCTCTCCTTTCCCCTCCCGCTTCTCCAAGGCTCTTGCCTCCTGGCGTGCTCCAATGGTCAGCGCTGATTTGGTCAGCTGGTCCATAGACTCCGCCCTGGGCGCCCGGGAAAGTTCATCTTTCACCGCCGAAGAAAGCCCCTCTTCAAAGAGCATTTGAATGGGTTCCGCCGAAAGGTCCCACCCCAATCTATGTATCAACATTGTAAACTCAGTCCAGTACTCACGAACCGATCGGCTCCCCTGTTTGCACGCCATCAATTGTCTGCGCACCAGCCCCTGTTCAATCTCGCTGGAAAACATCAAATCCATGGCGCGAAAAAACTTCCTCGCGTCCTTCAGCATGTCACTATTCCCTGCCATCAGGGGTCTGACCCAATCTCTCGCCCCTCCTTCGAGATGGCCAATCACAAACGCCACTCTCGATGCCTCGTCGGGAAAGTCATTAAACTGCAGTTCAAGAGCATACTGCATCTCTGTCCTAAAGGCTTGGTAGTTCCTGGGGTCCCCCCCAAACTTCTGCACCATTCCTGGCATCTTTCTTGCTAGTGTAGCGCCTTTTGCCTTTTCTGCATCCTGCGCCCTCCTTTCTTCTAGCCTCGCCGTTTGCATTGCTAGCTGGAGTTCCAACACTCTTTACCTTTCTTCCAGGCTTGGACCCTCTCCAGCTCCTGCTGCTCCTCCGGCTCCGGCTGGGTTACTCATGATGCCTCTCTGCACAAGCTGCTTTCAGGGACTGTCCGATTGCTGTGATGGGATGATGAGCTGCTTGTGCGTAAAATCCTAATCCCTCAGAGTTTGGCTAAGTCCCCAAACCTCTGTCTGTGATGGAGCTCCTTAAACATGACTCCATCAATCGCTCGTTGAATCGGACAGTGGGCGTTTACGGAACTTCTTCCAGCATAAAAGCTCCTTAACGGAAACGCGTCTTCTGGACTCTCGGCGTGACAGTTTCCGCCGAGGAGTGGGTGTCCCTACAGGAGGTCCTGAAATCTCCCCGCTGCTCCCGCTTGAAGTGTCTCTGAGCCCTCCCTCCGACTCACTTTCCCTTGGAACTCCACTTCTCCCCCTGCTGGTCCCCTCCTCCGCTGAATGGTCTCTCTCACCCTCCATGAGCCCTTTCACCTCCTTAGTCTCAGATGGCAGTTCCCTGACATAACCCAAGGCGCACTTTCGCCAATGGGGCCTCCAAAAAAAAATTGGTTGTAATCCAAAAAAGGGGGGGGTTGCAATCCAAAAAAAAGGGACACGCACTTCCGGGTTTGATGTGGTTGTAATCCAAAATGGTTGTAATCCAAAGTGGTTGCAAACCAAAGTACCACTGTACTGCAATGTTACATATAAAAGCAAAATTACAAATTCACCAAGGGTGAAGGCCTTGGACTCCGCAGATGGTGGGGGTCTGTTTGACAAGGGCCTGATCTGTGAGGCGTTATCTACATTTTGCTTATTCCTTCCTCTCATTTATGCCTAAAATCTGGTTGGAGCGGATTATTGCATATCTCAGGATCACAAAGCTTAATTTCCCTCAGCAACTCTTGAAGAATCCTTATTTTAAGAGTCCTGGAATTATACCAGAAACAGCATAGCTCCTTTCCAGTTTCCACTCCAAGTTGTGCGTAAAGCCATGCTCAGCCTCTGGGTGACAACCTGTGCATTAGTATCAGCTTATCAACAAATTCAAAATCACCACAGGTGCTGGTTAGTGAAACTAGCAAATGAGAATAGAGTTCATACACTTGCTTGGTCAGTGTGTCCTGTATAAGATATATTGCTGTGTTTACATTTGACATATCCATGACCCTCTGTGCTTTTACAAATGAAAGTGTCCGCCTACCCACTGTGCCAATGTTTCGTCGATGCTATTCCATGGTGGTTGTCCTGATGAATTCTCAGAGCCATCTGTTTCCCTGTGGTTTCATATTCCTTTGATAGAGGAAATAATAACAAAAAAACAACCCCTCTAACTAATACTACTTGCACTATGTTCAGACTGCCTGCCAATGTTCCACATGTGTATACTCTTAACCTCCTTGTTCTCTGCAATATTAATGCTAGTAGCAATATCCAGTGAATGAGGAAGCAGAGACTTTATTCAGTGTCTCCCATGGTTTCCCTCTGGGGCACTTTCCCCCTGTTGATTCTTCAATGCTCTTAAAAAATGATCTGTACCTTCCCCCATTCCATCCTCAGACAACAGGCAGAGTCAGATGGGGCTGTAGGATGGTGCGGAGGCAGGTTTTGTAATTGAAAAGCTGAGCTTGGAAGAAATGCTGTATTTTCTTAGTCTTTCCCCCCAGCTATCTCTCCCCCTTCACATACTCAAAGTCCAATGCAATTCCTCAGTCCCCTACTGTCCTCCCATAGGGGGGCGAGGAGCAGGAAATCTCTTCTAAACCTACTTTTTAAACACATAAGGCGAAAACAAATAAATGGTACACAATTTTTGTTCATTGTTTACATCCTTACCAGGAGCCAATTTACCTCAAAATAATGACTTGGTCTCCTGAGAGGCTGGTATGCCAAGAATGATATGATTCACACTGTACAATTCAATGAAGCAGCATTTTGCACTGTCAACTTGCTCACCCACTGTTGTTTGCAATGCCCAGTGTATCTCATGTTAAAAGTGAGCTACACCCTAAGCTGGAATTTGTTAAAATATTTTTGGCCGTGACTCTGGAGCTGCCCAGTAGAAGACGATTTTCCAATATGGGCTTGATTTTACTTGGTTCTCCTGCCACCATAGAAATAGAAAATGTGAAACTAGCTATTGCTATTGTTTGTTACTATGTATTTTTGTGTGTTTATATTATAAACTGCCCTGTGATCCTTGGATGAAGGGTGATATATAAATTTTAATAATAATAATAATAATAATGGAAAACAAAGAACATGTTACAGCCAAGCAGGTTTTAATGGCTGTTTACCAACACACCAAAGTAGGTAGGATTAGCCAGTCTCTCATCCACATGCTAGGCTCCTTTGCATCTTTTCCATATCTGTTTATATTAACATTTGCCCTTGGCAGTCAGTTGGTTGTCCATAATGACAGAACCAGCCTTGCTTCAGAAAATCATAAAATGCTTTGAGAGATCTATGTTATGTTTGATGGACACTGTTTCATATCTATATCTAAATCTATACATCTGAAGTTACACATTAGCTGGAGATTACTATTTTCCAGAGTGCCAAAAATAGGGCATGAAAGACTTGGTTGCTCTGAGTGTATGCATACATTTCTTCTTCTTTTTGAAAACGAAAATGCTTTATTGAGTTTTCAAAACAAATAAAACAAACAGAACCGCCAACACCCTTCCATAAAAAACAAGGGGAATTATTCTTAACTGGAAATGTGGGTTGAAGTGTCATCAGTGTGCAGATGAAATCCAGCTCTCTCCCTCCTTTTCAGCAAATCCAAGAGAGACAGTGGGTGCACTGATTTAGTGTGTGGGTGTGGTTAATGGTCTGAATGGGAGCCAATAATTATTCTGAATTCAGGCAAGGCAGAGGTACTGCTAATGGGTGACTTGTATGCCCAGCTAAGCAGCAACAAGCCATGTTCACAAACCAAGAAGCAGCATGAAAATCCTCTTCCTTTTGCTCCTTCTGGCTGTTAAGAACAGGCCACAATGCATCCTAAATTTGGCTTGAAAGATCACAAGTTGCGTACACCTATTTAAAATATATGGGTGGTGTTGTGTTTTTTAGATGGACACAGGCCCAGAGATTGCTCTGAGTGACAGAGCATGGCCAGAATTTTACCACGACGCAACAATTAAGAATAGAGCTTTGGCTTCTCAGATATTCTCCTCCACACAACTGTAACCACACTGAGGGGAAAGCAGAGCTGCACTTATTGGCCCCATCTCAATGTCTCCTGCTGGCCCCAGCACCTCTGCCAGCCACATGTCTGGAAAGAGGAGCCTACTGTACACAGATAGGCTCTCCCCATGATCAGGAACGCTTATTGCAAAGAGTTCCTGACCATAGTGTTAGGGCCAGACCAGCTCAGAAGGTTTACAACTGGGAGGGGCATGGAAAGGGCTCAGATTAACTAGTGTTCATGCTGGTACCTCTTACCGTATTTTTCGCTCTATAACACGCACCCGACCATAACACGCACATAGTTTTTAGAGGAGGAAAACAAGAAAAAAAAATATTCTAAACAAACCAATGGATGTATGATTTTTGTGGTTCATGCTGTGGCCACAGACATGTGATCTGACGGTGAATTTGGGGTCACCCAGTGCAAGAATCCTGAGGATCCATGTGGATCCGTGCTTTGTAACCACGTTTTAAGTGGGGAGGGAAGGAAAAGCACCCAAGGGACAAGGAGCACACATGTGGTGTGTGGAGAAGGATGCTGCTAATAATGCAGGTGAGGGGTATAAGAGGAGAAGGCTCCTCTCCTCTCCCGTTTTGCTCCTTTAAAGAAGCAGGCTCTCTGTCCCTCTCTCCTCCCCACTCAGCAGCTCTTGTCCCGCTTTGCAAGCCACGGAGGAGGGAAGGAAGGGGAACCATGCATCCTCTGCTCACGGCTGCAGCAGATCCCCCCACCATCCGTAGGCATTCGCTCCATAACACGCACAGACATTTCCCCTTACTTTCTAGGAGTAAAAAAGTGAGTGTTATGGAGCAAAAAATACGGTAAGTAGCTCCCACTGACTAACCAACCTCTTCCGTTATTCCCAACTGTGAAAGATTCGAGGGGATTATAAACACCCAAAAGCTGAGAGTGTGAAAACTGTATTCTCTAAAGGCAGGTGTAAGAAACATCAGGCCTGGGGAAAGAATGCAGTCGTCCTGGCCTCTCTAATCTGGGCTTAGAGACCCTCCCTAGGCCACATCCCATTCCCAGGACACATCCCTCACTGACCCTGTTCTACACAATCTTCATGTGTTTTTGCCTGGTTGGAATGTATCCATGACCTATGATAATGCATCTTGCTTGTCTTTATATGTGGGGATGTGTAGGAACCTCCGATGTGTGTGGTTGGAATGCAAGCTACTGCACAAAGTAGGAGTAATATCTGTTGCTCTGCCCACTTTTGCCCCTGGCCCAAGCCACTTTCTTTTTTACTCTGGCCCACGAGGGTATGCAGGCTTTAGCTGAAAAAGGTCACCCACCCACAGCTTAAAGCCAATGACTAAATGTTTCTGATATATGTATGTCATTGAAATATTACTATTGTTAGCTAGAATGTATTCTCAGTACTGATAACATCTGAAACTAGTTCCTATGGAAAAACAAGCATGGTAGAGACTGACTGAACAGAATTTGAATCATCCCTACACAATGTTGTCTAGGGGGATATGGGCTCTTCTGGGGTTTTTTAACATGTGGAATGGGATGGCAACAAACTTAATAAGGTAAAGGTACTCCTGACCGTTAGGTCCAGTCATGGATGACTCTGAGGTTGTGCGCTCATCTCGCTCTATAGGCCAAGGGAGCCGGTGTTTATCTGCAGACAGCTTCCGGGTCATGTGGTCAGTATGACTAAGCCACTTCTGGCAAACCAGAGCAGCACATGGAAACGCCGTTTATCTTCCTGCCAGAGCGGTACCTATTTATCTACTTGCACTTTGACGTGATTTCGAACTGCTAGGTGGGCAGGAGCTGGGACCAAACAACAGGCACTCACCCCATCGCGGGGATTCAAACTGCTAACCTTCTGATCGACAAGCCCTAGTCTCTGTGGTTTAGACCACAGCGCCACCCACATCCCATAAATAAACTTATGTATCCATAAATCTTGACTATATTTTATTATTTAGATTTTTATTATTTCAAAAATAATTGAACTTTCTCAGTGGCAGGGAAAGAGGTTGTGGAGAAACCGGAAAATGAGTTAAATATAATAGTCTAACAAAGTGAGAAGGGGAGTTTGCATGGAATTGCACACAAGCTGGAAACTATAGTATTCTACTGACTCTTTTATACAGCAGGGATTCAAAGAATCTTGAAGGGGATCAATCTTGGCTTTGTGGGCATGGTTCTCTAAAGTTCCCTGCAGGAATTCTCTATTTTTTTAACCCCAGGAAAGAGCAACACATCTGAACAAATTAAAAGAAAGTTGTACTTCTGGAATGTAGAGTTCCTGGAAGATGATGGCAGAGTTCAGAGACTTCACCAAATGCTTGCTCTCTGCAAAATTCTCTTAAACCCAGGCAAAGGTTTTTATCAAGTCTTCCCTCAGAAGAAGAAGGAAAAAAATCAGTTTTCATTTCCTGTGAAGGATCTCTTCATGATTCAAGAAACTCATACAGATAACCCTTCATGTACAGTAATACATGCCTGCTGCCCAGGAGGACTCCCCTGTGTGAGTGCCTGAGGGCCCTGCTCCTTCCTGCCACTTACCATCTGGCCTGGGGCGGGGCCTGGGGCCTCATAAGGACTGCGTGGTGCTTGCTGCCTGCTGCCCAGGAGGACTCCCCTGTGTGAGTGCCTGAGGGCCCTGCTCCTTCCTGCCACTTACCACCTGGCCCAGGGCAGGGCCTGACAGGCCTCACGAGGACAGTTGTTACTGCCGGGGGGCACAGAGTGTTTTTAAAATGTTTTTAAAATTTTTCATTTGGATTTTTGGTATGTGGGGGGTGGGGGTGGGATGGATGTTTGGTTGGGCTTGGGGAATTATTATTTTTTATTTATTTTGATGTTTTTGTAATTTTTACATTATTAATTTTTTTGTTTGTATTGTTTTATTGGTTTTTTGTTTGTTTGTTTGTTTAAGGTGTTATTTTGTTCTTAGGGGGAGGGGTCAGGGCTGCCGGGGAGTGGGCCCCAGCCCACAAAATGGCTGGGGCATGTTCCACAGGGGGGGATGCACTGGGGCAACCGATCTCAGTGATCACGGGTAGGAGGAGGAGTTACGCTAAGACTAGACCACGTCATTACAGAGGGGGCAGGTTTAGTCGTTGTCTGAGGACTATTCCTGCCTCCGGGTCTGGTCCTGACCGGATGGATACTAGAATCAGCAAGGGATACCCACATGACCTGAAGGTGCTGCTGTGCAATGCCAGGTCAATGATTCATAAGACCACTGCCATCCATGACTTGATCATGGATGGAGGACTTGACCTGGCATGTGTAACAGAGACTTGGTTGGATGAAGCAGATGGGCCTGTCCTTGCCGCTGCTTGTCCACCAGGTTTCTCTTACGCACAGCAACCCAGGTCATGTGGGCGGGGAGGGGGGGTTGCAGTGATTTTTAGGAAGTCATTAGTTTGCACCAGGCGTCCTATTGGGAAGACCCAGTTTTCCGAGTGCATGTTCTGGAAGTTGGGCAATAGGGGCAGTACAGGATTCCTTTTGGTGTACCGACCTCCCCGCTGCACCAAGGATTCCCTGCCCGAGCTGCTTCAGGTCGTGGCGGATGTTCTCCTGGAGACACCTAGCTTGGTCGTCCTAGGGGATTTTAACATCCATGCCGACACGACCTTACAAGGGGCCGCTCGGGACTTCGTGGAAAGCATGGCCTCCATGGGGCTGTCCCTGAATAAGTCTGGCCCAACCCATAGCCGCAGACATGCCTTGGACCTGGTGTTTACCTCTATGGATGTTGGTGATCTGACACTAAGTAAAAGCGAAACGAAAGAAGTGCCATGGTCAGATCACTTCCTGGTGCAACTGGACTTCTCTGCGACCCATCCCCTCTGCAGGGAGGTGGGACCAATTCGGATGGTCCGCCCCCGCCACTTAATGGATCCAAATGGTTTCCAGAGAGTGGTAGGGGATGCTTTATCCCATGTTGATGGCCTTTCAGCTGATTCCCTGGTGGCCCGCTGGAATGCGGAGTTAACCAGGGCTATTGACTGTTTGGCTCCGAAGCGCCCTCTCCGATTGCATGGAGCCCGGACAGCCCCGTGGTTTTCCACGGATCTGAGGGCAATGAAACAATCGTTGAGACGGCTAGAGCGCCGGTGGCGGATAACTCATTCCGAATCTGACCGGACACAGGTTAGAGCTCAACGTCGAGCCTACCAAGTGGCGATAGCGACGGCGAAGAAGAATTTCTTCACCGCCTCTATTGCATCTGCAGAAAATAGCAGCAGGAGACTTTTTCAGGTGGTTCACAATTTAGCGGAACCACCTGCAACATCGGGGCCCAGTATGGGCCACATGTTCTCCTGCAATGATTTTGCAAAGTTTTTTGCAGATAAAATCGCTCAGATTCGGGAAGAAGTAGACTCCACCGTGGGAGCA
This sequence comes from Podarcis raffonei, assembly GCF_027172205.1. Taxonomy (NCBI): domain Eukaryota; kingdom Metazoa; phylum Chordata; class Lepidosauria; order Squamata; family Lacertidae; genus Podarcis; species Podarcis raffonei. The sequence continues at coordinate 30,142,724 of NC_070606.1, forward strand.
GGGCCGGGGCGGGAGAGTGCTAGAGTTCTGTCTAGTCAAGTTGAGTGGGATCAATTCCAATCTGTTACCTCCGAGGATGTGGACAGGCTGCTTGGACGAGTGAGACCAACCACCTGTCTCCTGGATCCTTGCCCATCCTGGCTTATAAAAGCTAGCCGGGAAGGACTGGGCGATGGGCTTCGTGGGGTGGTGAATGCTTCCCTCCGTGAGGGAGCCTTCCCAGACCCGCTGAAAGAGGCGGTTATTAAACCGCTTCTTAAAAAACCATCTTTAGATGCGGCCACGATGGCCAACTATCGCCCAGTCTCAAATCTTCCATTCTTGGGCAAGGTGATTGAGCGAGCGGTTGCCGAACAACTCCAGGCACGCCTGGAAGAAGCGGACCATTTGGATCCCTTCCAGTCGGGATTCAGGCCTCATCATGGGACTGAAACTGCCTTGGTCGCACTGGTTGATGATCTCCGGCGGGCTAGAGACAAAGGTGAGAGCTGTTTCCTAGTTCTGCTGGATCTCTCAGCGGCGTTTGATACCATCGACCATAACATCCTTCTGGACCGTCTTGAGGGGCTGGGAGCTGGGGGCACTGTCATACAGTGGTTCCGCTCCTTCCTCCTGGGCCGTGTTCAGAAAGTGGTGGTGGGGGATGAGTGTTCAGACCCCTGGGCTCTCACTTGTGGGGTGCCTCAGGGTTCTGTCCTCTCCCCCATGCTTTTCAACATTTACATGCAGCCGCTGGGAGAGATCATCAGGAGGTTTGGGCTGGGTGTTCATCAGTATGCGGATGATACCCAGCTCTACCTCTCTTTTAAATCAGAACCAGTGAGGGCGGTGAAGGTCCTGTGTGAGTGTCTGGAGGCGGTTGGAGGATGGATGGCGGCTAACAGATTGAGGTTGAATCCTGACAAGACAGAAGTACTGTTTTTGGGGGACAGGAGGCGGGCAGGTGTGGAGGATTCCCTGGTCCTGAATGGGGTAACTGTGCCCCTGAAGGACCAGGTGCGCAGCCTGGGAGTCATTTTGGACTCACAGCTGTCCATGGAGGCACAGGTCAAATCTGTGTCCAGGGCAGCTGCTTACCAGCTCCATCTGGTACGTAGGCTGAGACCCTATCTGCCTGCGGACTGTCTCGCCAGAGTGGTGCATGCTCTGGTTATCTCCCGCTTGGATTACTGCAATGCGCTCTACGTGGGGCTACCTTTGAAGGTGACCCGGAAACTACAACTAATCCAGAATGCGGCAGCTAGACTGGTGACTGGGGGCGGCCGCCGAGACCATATAACACCGGTCTTGAAAGACCTACATTGGCTCCCAGTACGTTTCCGAGCACAATTCAAAGTGTTGGTGCTGACCTTTAAAGCCCTAAACGGCCTCGGTCCAGTATACCTGAAGGAGCGTCTCCACCCCCATCATTCTGCCCGGACGCTGAGGTCTAGCGCCGAGGGCCTTCTGGCGGTTCCCTCATTGCGAGAAGCAAAGCTACAGGGAACCAGGCAGAGGGCCTTCTCGGTAGTGGCGCCCGCCCTGTGGAATGCCCTTCCAGCAGATGTCAAAGAGATAAACAACTACCTGACATTCAGAAGACATCTTAAGGCAGCCCTGTTCAGGGAAGTTTTTAACGTGTGATATTTTACTGTATTTTTGGTTTTTATGGAAGCCGCCCAGAGTGGCTGGGGAGGCCCAGCCAGATGGGCGGGGTATAAATAATAAATTATTATTATTATTATTATTATTATGTGATTATTTTCAGATGGAAAGGGCTAAGGATATTCTTAGTTCCCTGCTACACTGAATATTTCCATTTTGAGTTTGGACAAATAGCATGCACCAGTCTTGTAACCACAACTGGTCTATGGATGCACGCTTGAGGCAAAAGCCACATCCTTGCTTCCAATTTCTTCATTAGCCTAAGAAGCCAGGCTGTATAATGGAAGACTGGATTCATCAGGGTCTCTTTAGCTCTAGGAATAATCAACTAGAAGAATCCACAGATATGGCATATTACCAAGATGGCCCAGTCTGTGTACTGGATATAATGCCAATGTGCTCAGGCTGCCAGCCAATCTAGCTGAGGGCCTCTGAGATCTATTTCAATTTACTAAAGCTCATTATTGCTGCCTAATCATAATTCCTTGTACAAAAAAATATTTATGTCTGTATAATGCATCAGGAAATGTACAAACAGTCTAGGAAGCTCACTTAAATCAACCCACGTAAAAGTTTCACACATATAACTACCGTTAATAATGGGAAAGTGTTGAAAGGTATGAAAACCATACCTGACAATTTTGTTTACAACCATTTTTTTCAATCTGTTTTGTATGTCAAAACAAGTTGACAAATTTCCTAGCCAGCTTTGTCATGGACTCTTCAGATATTGTAGTTAAAGTATCATTACATCATCATTGTCTGCCCCTCTCAGGGCCCTAGAAAAAGACCAAATAATAATAATAACAAATGAAAACATATAGAGATCCCTCTCAAGGTAAAACAAAATAATTCTGAAACTGGAGTTTACCAGTTGCTGGAAATGGTGCGTAGGAAGGGTGCTGTTGTGCTCATGTCCTACTTGCATTTGTGTGGCCACTGTGAGAGCAGAATGCAGACTAGATGGGCCATTGGCCTGATCCAGCAGGCTCATCTTGTGTCCTTACCAAACAAATTGATGTGTCAAAGAAAGGGTTCAGGATCCCAAAATGCCTAAAAACTGTAGATGGCAAATGATAACAATTGAAAGGATCTTACTATAAAAAAGCAGTACTTGTCTGTTCCTGGCAAGTCCATGCAAAATGCAGACTCAAAACACAAAGAAGAAACAAAATCGTTCCCCTCATCTCTGAAGCCTACATTGTGTTTCTGCAGATGGATGGGAATGGAGGGTTTTCTTTATGTATCACCCTTTCCCCTCCACTATCTTTATGGATCCTGCAGTTGCGACTTGACAAGAGCTGAAAGGATTTTGCTCACAAAATGATCTCACTTGGACATCCCAATAAACAGTGGTTTATCATTACAGGAATAAGCCACAGTGAGCTTCAAACAAATATGAATATTTACATTTCAAATTTCATCTTTCAAATCGGATTGTAAAAACACATTCACATACTTATTTATTCTTTGTTACATTTTCATCCCACCCTTCTACTAAGGAGCTTGGTGTAGTATGCATGGATTTCCCACCACCATTTTGTTTATAACATCTCTGTGAGGTAGGTTAGGCCACAAGACAATTACAGGCCTAAACATCCATTAAGAGCAAAAATGGATGTGTTGTGTGAGACAGGTGGAGCATAGCCATGAATTTGATCAGAGTTTTGGCAATGGTCCAGTTCCCTTGCAAAGCAGTTTGTGACAACTTTGATCAGAAACCGGCAAGTAAGGAGAAGACTGAGCACCTGTTCCTGCTATCTCCTTATTCTGATCAAATTCAGTCTCCATTTGCTGTGTGGAAGTAAAAGCAAAACAAAAAATGTCAGGGCACATCACCCACTTTAGAATCTCACTTGGCCCTAAGCTTCATGGCTAAAAAGGGATTTGATTCCAAGTCTCCCCAGTTCAAATCTAAATCATTGTCGATACTCAGTCCAACTCTAGAAGTGATTGTACTAATTAGGTGCCTAAGAAGAGGGGCTGTTAAAAGACTTTTGTTTTAGTATAAATCAGATTTACGACAGGTAACAAAACTTATTCTGAGAATCTAAGGCTAGGGAAAGTGGAAGCCTTATGGATTATTTTTCAATACATACATACCAGAATTGTGATAAAAAGCAATGATTATGCTTCTGGAGGAGTTAAGAGATAGAGCCTGCAATCTGGCTGAGAATATGAGCACAGATCTCCATTACTGTCTTGCATTTGCGACAGCTGTTTTCACTCTGTTGATGTTTTTTCTGTTAATAGCCATCATTACTCAGAGCAATAACAGCCAATGTGTGCAAACTGCAAATCTAAACAGACTTGAGACAATCATCTCCCCTCCAACAGAAAAATACGTCTTTCTTGATAACTTGGAAGCTGTGGACCTTTTTGACTATGCTTCATACCAGTTACATCATTTTGCTGAGAAATGCAGCTCTTACCATGTTATTATCGGTTGATAGCAGACAAGATACCCAGACATGTGCAATGTATATAAAAGTGATATATTGGGAACAAACTCGGTTCACTGAAGAAACCATCATTCCCTCTAATAGCAAACTTGGATAGTTGAGTGCCCATCGGTTTGAAAGTAAAATGGAGCCACCCAAAAATAAATAATTGGGGTTTGTTTTTGTTTGGTTTTTTACATATTTCCTGAGGTCTCCCAAGATAAACAAAAGTCTACAAATGTGCAAATTAAAAAGAAAAACAGAGATGCCCTGTGAATGCCCAGAATTTATAAAATGTTAATAGTAGCTGACACTAGCAAAGGAGGGATAAAAGGGAGGTGCCTAATGAAACAAGACTTTTCAAGAAGTTGAGAGGACTGTGTAGGTCTATCAGTCTATGGTTAAGAACAGTTGAACCATGAGTGTCAGTTGAAGGGCAAACCCCAACCCCAATGAAAAATGGGTGGCAGAGGTAGAAGGGGAAGTGGCCTACTCAGTGCTATTTTTCTAGAAAAAGAGGTATCATAACTCACCATGAACGCCTCCTTGTTCTCAAGGCGCTCAAGGTGGTTTAAAATTTTAAAGTACTAAAACAAATAAAGCAAAGTTGGCCCTATGCGGGGGTTAGAATTCAACCAAAGCAATTACTGGTATTGTATTTGCCTGCCTCTCTTACTCTCTGCTTTCTTCCCACATGGCAAATGGTGTCAGTTGCCCCATGAGGGTGTGTGATACATACCCTGAGCAGGGCCAACCCTTCCATGAGGCAGATTGAGGCATCTGCTTTGGGCAGCAGATTCTGAGTGATAGCAGAGAGGTGTTCATGTGCTACATGCCTCGCCCTACACTCCCTGAAGCTAGTTTGCTGGTTCAGGTCAAGTGGAGGATGTTACCTTGTCACAAGGGATGAAATAAGAATCAACAGATAGTCCAGCCAACTCCTGAATGTGGAATGAACAGGGGGCACCATCTTGTCTGCCTCAGGAAGGAAAATGTTTCAGGCTGGCCCTGACTATGAGGATAACACCACTTGTATGACACAATAATGTTTCAAAACTCAGCTCCTGCTACATTGACTTATTTCATTTTGTTTTCTAGAAATTCATTCAGTCAACCATTTTGTCACAATCAAGTGGGAGAACACCCAGTGTATATATCCACTGTAACCTGCCAACCTAGCAGTTCGAAAGCACATCAAAGTGCATGTAGATAAATAGGTACCACTCCAGGGGGAAGGTAAATGGCGTTTCCATGTGCTGCTCTGGTTTGCCAGAAGTGGCCTAGTTATGCTGGCCACATGACCCGGAAGCTGTCTGCGGACAAACGCCGGCTCCCTCGGCCAGTAAAGCGAGATGAGCGCCACAACCCCAGAGTCGTCCACGACTGGACTTAATGGTCAGGGGTCCCTTTACTTTTACTTTAACCTTGAATTATAGGCATTTTCAGCATGGTAACAACCATGACATATATAATACACAGCCATTTCCATGGTGTGTGCATCTTCTGGTGGAGTTTTCAGGATATCACGGTGGAAGAGGAGAGTTGCATCATTAATGTGAAATGCATACAGTTCAAAAAGTGAAGATAACACATATTTGTGTTATTCTTCTAATCTGTAATGATGTATATGACACTTTATAGATGACACGGTACATTAAATGCCACAGAGAGGGGAGTGTGTCCAGCTGAGGCACATTAGTTCTTCCAATTCTGCAGTTTCCCTGGGTGGGATATCACCCTAGTATATGATCTCAGGAATTCGCCTAGCCCTAGTTTTTGCTAGAACCCATGAGCTCTTCCTATGATAATGAAATCTCATCCAAGTCTGGCTCTGGGTGCTGGCAGGTCCTGACATGATACAGTTTTAGCTTCTACAGGACAGAAGTATACAGGGGACCGTGCCTCCATTGTCTTTTTGCTCCCAGTAAAAAAAACAATGCAAGGATTAGACTATTGCAAGTTTTAAAGGGTGTTAAAGAGGTGTCCAGTAGGCATACTTTCTACATAGTATTTTCATTTATAGTGTAGAATTTTACTGGATATAGAACAGTAAAGGTTCCCAGTGGGGAAAAATTGCAGTATGTGTTAATGAATATCAACAATAAATGAAAACCTACCATAGAGAGAGGGATGTAATAAAAAACAAAAACAAAGGGCCTAGACTCTGGAGACAGTTTCACTTAATTAACTTAGGCAAACATATATGTTTACTGTTTGTACATATTTTCAACACTATCCTTTAATTTAATTTGGGAGTGTTTAGAAATGAAACAAAGGGAGTGAGGGGCTGCAGGGTAAGAAAAAGAAAACAGGGTTAAATCAATTTCACCTCCAGATAATCATTTGAAAAGTGCATTAAGTAAAAGATATCTGTTATATCCTGAAGTATTCACCGAGTGTCATAGGCCTATGGGCACTCCAAATGTATACTTACAGTTTCTTGAAAAAAGTACACAACCCCTAAGTGAAATGTTCAACCTCAATTCATTTTGTAGAAGCAGCATCTAAAAAGCTTTGCTGATCTCCAAATAACTGTCATTTGGGGACCATTTCACACATTACACGGGGGCAAACCAGGGTTTGCTACTGAGCATAAAATCAAGAGAGAGCTGCAGCCAATCACATGTCCCTGAGAAGTATATGTGTGAAATATATATTTGCAAACATGTGTTTGTCACATTCACACTTTACGTATTTTAGCTGCACACTTGTAAAACTTTGGTGTGTGCCTAAAATAGTAAGTGTAAATTGGCTCTTGATTATATCTGAAAAAAACTGTATATTCAGGATATAATTTTATTTTCTCTATTCTTCCAATGTATGCTATACCAACATACCTGCGGAAGTTCTTGTTCTCATGGGGCACCCACTGCTTATTCCAGCTCACTAACTAGTAGCTGAAATAGCCCTAAGCAACATCTTTGACACTTTATATTCTCATTAAAAAAATGTCAACCTAAATATGTCGATGTCACAGTACAGGTTTCTGATCTCTACAGTTATTCTTATTCCAGTACATATACAAATAACAAGCATGTTGGTGCAAGCTAAAGTTTAAAACATTTAACAGCAATTAATAACAATGGGTGCCTAGTAAGTTCATGTCCTATTCTTAGGAAATGTTCAACCCTCTTGAATTAAGTTGGTTGAAATGGAACACCTTGGAATGAAAACAAAGGCACCTTAGAACTAAAGCACTCATTGGCCTGGTTCAGCTGAATCAAGGTCATCATTGCAACAAACCACAGTTTGCTGCCACATGAACAAGTGACAAGCTGGACCACTTCCTTATTCTCTCTCCCCTCCCCTTCCCTGCTCTTCTTCCCCATCTAGCTGCAAAGAAAAGTTAGTGGATTTTAAAACCACAGCTTCCTGTGATAATCTGATCCTTCTCTACACTCTCTGTAGGGAGTCCTGAAAGCTACCATTTCCCAGTTCAAATATCATCGGAAACTATGGTTTAAGCAATCAGGAAGAATCCTTGTAGCCAAGCACACAAGAGAAAGGGAAAATAAAACTAAGCATTGTGTGGAGGAAGTGAATACAGAGAGAGTTTTCACCCTCTTTCATAACGCACAAACTACGAGCCAAAAAACATGTTCACATAGCACAGAGTTAAATCTATGAATTTGCCATCACAAGATGTAGAGATAGCCACAAATGTAGATGGCTATAAAAGGGGTTTAGACAAACCCATAGCCACTTGGCCCTCCAGATGTTTTGGGACTACAATTCCCATCATCCCTGACCACTGGTCCTGTTAGCTAGGGATGATGGGAGCTGTAGTCCCAAAACATCTGGAGGGCAAAGTTTAGCCATGCCTGCCATAGAGGATAAGGCTATTAATGGCTGCTAGCTACTTCCACTGTTGAAGGGAGAATGCCCTTCAATACCAGTTGCCGGGAATCACAAGTTGGGGAGAGTACAACTGTACTGAGGTTCTCCTTGCAGGCTCCTCATGGGCATTTGGTTGGTCATAGAGAGAACAGGATAATAGACTAGATGGGCCTTTGGTAGGATCCAGCAGGGCTTGTCTCATGTGCTTAAAAGAAAGAGGGAGGAAGGGCTCAAGCTCATTGGCACTCTGGAACACAGCATCACTTGGTGCAGCACTCTTGTTACATGTAGCCATTATCAACTTCTCGATTAGAAAAGACAAGTCAATTGTTCAAAACATAAATTAACAGAGATGGAGAACCGTACGGTCCTAAAATGGAAGAAAGTCCCAGTACACATATGATTGCAGTCTGAGCCCTAAAACATTATGGAACTCATAGGACAGAGCCATGCAGATCTGCATGGCAACACAGCCCTAAAAATAGAAAACTTTATAGACACTAAGATCCCTGATAAACAATGGCCATATATTTATAAATATGGCTCATATACTGTGTTTCTATAAGCTCTCTATATAATAAGGTGTGTTTTTTAGCTCCTTGTCCCTGCCAGATCTAAAAGGATTTATCTGACATATTCAAATTAACAATTGCAATGTGAAATGGTTGGTGTTGTAAAATCAAGTCATATTGCATACATTTCTGTAGTATATTAGGAAAAATGTTGGAATGCACAAATGAATTCACCCCTTGAGAGTTGTTAACTTAGACATTAATATGCTTTGGGGGAATTTAATAACTACAGCAAAACTGACCACTTTCTTAAAACAAGAAAGCGAACATAGTGCCACTGAGAAGATATGGCTAATTAATATTGGGACCCTAATGGAGTTGAACAAACATAACTCTTAAATGGTTGTATAACAATGAAGCTTTTTAACAGAATTGTAATGTTCTGTGACCATAGCATAAAATGTGAGCTATCAATGAGGGCCTGAGACAAATGGAATTATTTCTATTCCGATACTAGATGAGGTAAAATTGGAAAAATAAGGCGTATCAAATACATGTAAAATTGTTTTTTTTTTTATTAAATATTTATTGATATTTTCAAGAAACACACAACATACAAAAACAAGAAATAAACAAAATAAAAAAAACACACAAAAATACATAATATTCAAAACTAAACAGAAAAATAGAAAAAAAACACATAAAGTTTCTGATACTTATTATCCTTAACCTTATTTCTCAGACCTCCTCACACCTCCCCTTCTTGTATTCCAATTTAAGTTGTCAATTCAGCAAGTCCTTAACTTATTTCTTCACCTTAGCTTGAACATTTGTTCTAACATACTATTATTTTACTTTACTTCTTTTTTCCATTTCCTCAATTTATTTTTAACAGCCTTATTTTCAATTAATTTAAAAATAAAAAACCAATTTTACCTTATTAACATTACACATCAATACTTATACCTCATTAATTATTCTTAAACCTTTTTCCTAAAGTCGACCAAAATTTCCCTTCCACGATTTACCCAATTTCCTTACCACTAACAAAATATAAAAAGCAAATTATCCTTATGTACCCTTTGGATTCCCAACCTCCACCCACCCTTTTCCCGGTTCCAGTCCCCAACCAATATCCATCAGTCTTTATGTTATTTATTTAGCCTGGAGATCTCACGTCCGAGGCCCTTATATCTCTCTCAGTTCCTTTCTGCCGGTCTCTTTGATAGTCCTTGATGTTAAGCCCCAAGTCTCGGAGGGGCTCCGGCCCAACAGAATCCATATTGCTTCCAGCCAGTCCTCCATACTTAAAAGCAAAGCCTATGGGGTGCTCCAACTCTTGTTTCAAATTTCTTTCAGATCCAGATGTCCCCAAAGCTCCAGCTTTCACCTTCAACAAATTTGTAATCCTCAGGTCTTCAGATCTCCTCGAAAGGGGATCTCTCCATTTTCCAAACTCCCATTCAGACCAGGCTTTCCGCATCCAATTTTTATTGTCCTTTTTTATCATCATGTCAGGCCTCATATTGTAACTCTCCTTTGACTCCTGCAAACCTCCAGCTCCTCCTTCATTTTCCTCAAAAACAATATATTGCTCCATCGTATCTACACTTTCAGTTTCATTTATTTGTTCAATTGAATAGGCTTCCTGTTTCAAGTCCTTATCAGGCTCAAAACTGTTGTTTACTGTCCAGTGTAGTAGTGATACCTCTGTAGACAAAGCATTGTATTCATCTTGCAAGTTTCCCAAGAGAACAAGTGCTCTGTCCAATTCTGCTTGGATTTTACATACTCCAGCCATTTTTGTGATGTAGTATCCCTATTACCCCTCTAGGGGGATTTTAGTTCCTTAATGTTCCTTTCAGCTCAAAACCAAAAGTCCAGTTATTTTGTATCAGCCCTCCTTATTTTCAACAAGTTATACCGAATAAACCAGCAAAAACAGCAGAAACAATGTTCTCTTTTTCCAGCTGACAACTAGCTGACTAACAGCTCATTTGACAGCTGTCAAAATCTTCAATACAACAGGCTTTCTCATAGGACGTTCCCGGGTCTAGGGGGGGTGAAATTTCAGCTCCCAAAATTCTTTTTATCCTCCAGTAAATCTTCTTATAATGTCAAAACCGTGAAGTCAGGATCTTTTATTAAAAAACAAGAAACAGATTCTCTCGACCTTAGCTGCTCAGTCCTTTGCTTTAAATTGTTTACAAAGAGGGGGGGTGGACTTCCTTTTTAGCCCCTTCCCGCTCGTTCCAAATCCAAAATTAAAAAAAATTTTTTTTAAGATTCCAATCTCCGTATTACTCACGGGTTGATGTTTTAGAGTCCAATCGATCTTGGAAGAAGTTGGCGCTCTCTGTCAATGGCTTGCGGCTTCACTCCGTAGGCGAGGGAGTACTCTCAGCACCACGCCTCACCCTGCCTCCGTTCCGAAGCCTTTAAAAAGGCTCCGTCGCGGATTGGGGGGGCGCAAATGGTGCCCGCCGAGTCTCTGTGTTCACAGGCATCCGCGCCTGTGATTTTAAGGGTCTCCGCTTCGCCGCAGCGGCCAGACCCAGACGCTACGGAGCCGATTCCCTCCGGAGCTCGGAGGGAATCCGCCATTAAACAATGGCGCCAACCCGGAAGTCCTAACATTGAATCAACCCTTATATATATTTTGTTGGTACAACTCCTCAGAAAGTCCACATGAAGGATTTCGTTAGTTATTAACTGTAATTATGGCCTGCTTTACCCCATGAGCTCAGGACAGGTAATAACAGTAAGCTAGCAACTCTACCCTATCCCTGTCCACCCATACCACTTTAAATAAAATGTTTTATGTTGCCGAAAAGAGCTTCATAGTCTAAAACCAGCACCTTGCATTGCACCCAGAAGCTAACTGATAACCAGTGCTCAACAGCCAAATAATTTATTGCCTTTGGTTCATCCTCCCCAAAGACTTAAACGGGGGGGGGGGGGAGTGCTTTGCATCAGCTGACAATTATGGGTAATTTCAAGAGCAGTCCCAGGAATGAAACTTTGAAGTATTATATACAATAACATGGCCTGTGAGCCTGCCCTTAAAGGAAGAGGCTGTTTCTTTCAGATGTTAATCCACCTAACAACATGGATGGAGGTCTCTTGCTGCATAACTCTCAGGCCACTGCACAGCGCTCTGGCAAAAGTCAAAATAAATGTAACTTAGTCTGCCACTAAGTTAAAAACAAGGCGTTAAAGCTGAGAGCAGAACAGGTCCAAGAGAAAAAGCCAGATTACTTACACAGACAACTATCTGGGCTATGCTAGGAATAAAGGGACAATTGTCTAACAAGATCTAGTAAGATAAAACTGACCCTTGCTTTTGGGTTTCGACCTCAACTGTCTTGCTTTCCTACTTCATTTTCTCTCTAAATCTTTTATTCATTAAATAAATGATTATGGTAACATTAATACATTTAAGAAAATATATCCATAGTACTTTGCATGCAACTGCAATAACCAGCACTTGTAATGTATTTGTATATATGACAAGTAATGTATATATTTTACACACACACACACACACACACACAACTTTCAAGTACTGGTTAGTGTGGTTATATAGAGATTTATATTGTTTTATATGTGTATTTATAATGCTTTAAAATATTTGTGAAGTCTAAATGATATGCTTCCACATGTGTGACACACAGAAAGATAGTGCCTGCTGTGTTCTGTGATCAGGTCCTAGACTTAGAGAAAGCATACACATACCGCCATGTCAAATTTGGCCTTTAATACCTACCCCTGCTCTAGGTGGGATAAATCTAAATAAGAAAAGCCATCAAAAGCCACAGACTTCTCATGGGACTGTACTACTGTAGAATGAATGGAAGAGATTTCTTGTTAAAACAACATACTTTTCCATGTGTCTAAGAGAAAGTTTTTGAGAAACAATGGAAGCTTATATAAGCAAGGAGTCTTCAGGTAGTACAGTTCTGTGGCAGACTTCATTATCTGTGCCTCTAGAATAAAGTCTTTGAAATTATCCCAATCCAAAAGATCTCCCTAAATATGGACAGTTTAGAATACAATTTTCTGGGAGGGCTGTGAAACTTCTGGATACTAGAAGGTGAAGACAAAGTAAGGCAAAACTAAAAAGATCGTACACTAGATGGAAGGAGGAGCAAAGGCATATCATCAGAGCAGTGTGTTTGTGACACTGGTGATAAATAATATGAAAAGATGGGTTGATCTGGACTTCATTTTAAAAAAATACAAACAAGTAAATAATATCAAGTAAAAAACTACAACAATGAAATACATGCATAAAATAAAGGTCACCCAGTCTCCCAGAGAGAACAAACAATATGCAATCTGAACTGACCACAAATGAGATAATTATTTTATATTCCACTCAAAAGCTGCTGTCATTCAGAGGTGTTCTAATCAGATAACCTTCCTCTGCTCCCTAAACCATTTTCTGCTTTTTCAATTTTCTCAGAAAAGGACAATCTTGCTTCAGGTCACTGAAATCTGACTTACTATACAATAGGAAGGATGCATCTATCTTACTTCAGCTCCATGCCAGCTTCCCCACTGTTTACTACTAGTGCCTTTAACACAAGGCTTGATGTGTATCAGGATGAAAACAGGAACAGGAGAGTGTTTATTTAAACCCACAAATAGCAGTCTACTTAATTGGGAGGGGCTGGTGCTGGTGAGTGGGCTTGCACGTTCCTATGACCCTTTTGAGCAAAGCCGTCGGAAGTCCCCATAAGCAGATGACAAAATGGAAGGAAGACTTATGCAAAATAAACCAATTGCAACAGAATGGAAAATACCACATTACAAGTGCGAATGAATGTCAGAATGGACTAAGGCACTTTCACACATCCCTGCTTCTACAAATTATTTAAGATTGCCTGTGAGAGGTGCACACAAACTACACAGGTGTCCTTTGGAAGGGAGAGCTTCACTCCTAACTGTCATACACGGACACCACAATCCTTCCGGCAGTTTCCATATGATCTGCATTAAGTGGAATCCTTAAGGCTGAAGAAAACAACCAAACATGCATAGATAATTAATAGATCTGTCATCTTTAGTCATCATCTTACTCTAGTTGGGAATGAGAAGCAACATCCTATGGGAAGTGTATGTTGCCACCAGCTAACTAATTGTTAGATACTAAAAAAAAGCACTACATTTGTTAGAGTTACTGTCAAACCATGGAAGACAAAAGGAATGCTAAATGAGAGGATGTTGTTCCAAAAGCTCCCAAAACAAGGTTGAAATTGCACAAAACTATCAAGAAATCATTCTTGCTGACCTTTCAGTTTCTGTTTTCCTCCACAGTTCCCTCCTTCTTGCTCCAAGTTTAAACTCCCTCTCACCACCAGCAACATGGTCACCATAATTTAGAGTCTCTGTATGGTGCTTGCCTATCCTGTGAGCATTTAAAGATCTCCATAGCAGTTCTCCCCAACTTATATTAAGATTTGGGAGCCAGGTAAGAGACCACATCTTCATTTGTTTTCAGGATATGAGATAACATCTCTAATGGCACATCAACTGGCTGGGGACAGTAGTAGATGTCTTTAGCTATTATGAATCATTATTACATCACTGGACTGTTGCTAGAGAATGGTGAAGGTTACCAAGCTATCACCTTCGCAGACCCTCCAAGTGTCCCTATTTTCCAGAGACATCCCTGATTTAAAGAAGCCGTCCCGGTTTCCAATTTGATCCCAGAATGTCCCACTTTTCCTTAGGAGGCCCCTATTTTCATGGGAGAAATGTTGGAGGGTATGGAGTTATCTAACCCCTGAGCCATCTGAGGGCAATCCTGCATAGGGTTTTTTAAAAAAAAATTAATAGTTTATTATGTTTTTATATATGTTAGAAGCTGCCCAGAGTGGCTGGGGCAACCCAGTAAGATGGGTGGTGTAAAAACAGTAAAATTATCATTATGGAATCGGACGTCCCTATTTTCATTGGAGAAATGTTGGAGGGTATGCCTGTAGCCTATAAATTTGATCCAAATTGGCTTTATCTTAGGCATCAGTTCTGTTTGGTGTGCTGGAGACCAAAATAGAAGATAGGCCTTCTGATACCATATACCGGTATTTATTATTTGCCTCCAAGATCCAGTTAAGGTGACCAGATGAAAAAGAGGAGAGGGTTGCTACACCTTTAGCAGTTGGTTTGAAAAGACAGAATTTCATCAAGTATAGCTCATTATGCAAGCTGCACCTTCTGAAATTCCCTCTTCTATACAACTCCAGGGGCATTCACACATTACATTCAACAAGCATACAATGTATATGTACACAATAGTTGAGCTGTACAATGAGTGTAGAGTCTTGTACTGTGTACACTGTAGCTGAGCTGGATTAATCCACAAGTGTGCACTCTTTCACACAAACATGGATGGAGACAGTTTGTACCTGTGTTCAGCATAACATGGGAAGACGACTTATTAAAGGTGAAGGAGCCCTGTCCTGATCTGCATCTGCTCACCCTCGTACCAGGGGTGAACTATGCACTCAGGAGTCCATGTTGTGAAAGATTCTACTCTCATGTGAACACTCAGCAGGGACAGGCAGGTTCAAAGGCAACTTCCTTTTTCTTCAGAACAATACATAGAAATCTATATGGCAGCTAAGCAAAGCAGCTTAGACAGCCTTCTACTCAATCCCAACATGCCTGACCCAGATATAAAATGAAGTAGAGCCATGCCCAGTGGGACTAAATCACACCAGGCAAGTATCAAAGGGGGAAATGAAATGTTCCATTACAGGCTCATTAAAGAGATATTCAACATGCCACAGTTACAATACCAAGGGGAGTTTTTGCCTCTCATTATAGTCTATAAGCTTAGGAAACCTGGAAGTGTGTTCAGACTGTCCCAGGTGTTTCTCAGAGGTAACTGTATACTGAGTGGTACTTTAATAAAATGGTTATATGCTGCTTTCCTGATGCTTTCATTGGTTTACACTGCAACACAAAAGCCCAAAATAATTTGAAAAACAATATATTACTAACATCAGCAACAGCATAAAAGCAGGGACAGAAAATACTGAGAACGATATTGTCAACTGGAACCTTGATGGAAGAGATTTGCCTTAAATTGAATTTGCAATCAATATTGGAGCATATGCTCCAAATACATCTGGGCATATGATAGAAGTGATCTTGAAGAATGAACAATGGTGTACTAATGACTTTTCTAGTATATATTAAGGTTTGGCTTGATGAAAAATGGCTTCTTTGAATGCTAGAGTTGTGGAAGGTAATTGATTTTTAAATCCCTTGAGTGATCATTTTGGGTTCCTGGATAACTCATAAAACATTCCCACATTTGTCCAACTAGCTTTATATGGAATTTCCACCAGTTAAACTGTATCAAAAGTCCAGCTGATCAACAGTTACACACTTACCCATTTCCTATTAGGTATATTTATTCCTTTCCATAATCTAGCCAACATAGTTTGCATGGGGTAACCTGTTAAGTGCTATTCTCTTCTTGTGGATATAGATAAGACAGGCTTAAGTGCGAGGAAACAAATATGGCATGGAACTGGGGAAGAAATATTTCTAGAGTCTACCCACTGTGATTCTATTATTTTTCCTCTGATTTGGCTTATTACCGGAGCCCAATGTCTCTAACCTTAAAGTCTGAAATTAAATATGCTGATTTAATACTTCCTAGTTACCTTAGTTACTGCCTGGATCACTGTGGTGAAATCCCTGCTTTTTGCTTTTTAAAGACAGTCATTTGTTTCGTAACAGACTGGTCTATTGATTTGCAAAGGCTTGTAAACTTAATGACTAGGAAAGCCACTTATTTTAGTCCCATTCAAAGAAATCCCTGGAGCCACTCTAGTCTTGTTTGCAAATTAGTGAGCCCAATGCTATCCCCACTTACTCTAGATTTACAAGGCTTCCAAATTTGCCAAGTGTAGCTAAACTCTAAAATTGGTTTGTTGGTCACATTTTCCCCTGCCACAAGTATTGAAAATCTTTTTTTGTACTTTACAGTGTTCCTTCTCAGAACACCTGGGTAACGATATGTGTTTTCTGTAACTTTGACACTGACTGGAAATTAAAGTAAGATGGACATAGCAAAAGAAATACATAGTAAGTCTGCAAATATTCTGTTGCATTTGCCTAAAACACAGTGGTCAGCATGCCCAGTGGTCATAGATAATGGGAGCTGTTTTCCAAAACATTTGGGGGACACCCAGTTGGGGAAGGCTAGTATATCGGACCACAGATAGATAGCGTAAATTCTATGCACGTTAGTTCAGAAGGAAGTCCGACTTACATAATTAGGACTGAAGCTTTAAGCAGATATTTAAATATGAACCTCAATGATCAACAATAATCTTGTGTTGAATATAGCAGCAGTGGCAAAACAAAAGTAACACAACCTGTGTTTCATAATGGAGAGCCTGTATTATTATTATTATTATTATTATTATTATTATTATTATTATTCTCTAAATATGTGAAATTACTAGAATACCAAAGAACTAAAAATGGAAAATGGTGGCATTTTAAAAATAAAAAAGTGGCGTAGTTTTAAATTTACAAATACAAACATAAAATCTGGTGTTGCAAGATGCATCCAAATCTGAAATTAGGAACGAACATGGAATATTGCCCACAAAATATTATTGAACTTAATAATTATGTTATAAAGGGCTTGCTAAAATAAGGAAGATGTGACAATCCACTTTCCCAAGCTGTATGTGGCAAAGATTTTAATACCAATGTCCAGAATGAGGTCAGTCAAATGCTCAGTTTTCAGTGGCCTGGTTCACACATTACATTAAACCATATTTTACTTTAAACTGTAGTTTATTTTAACTACTTAAATAGCTCCAAACCTCTGAAAAGGAAGAACAGTTTATACATAAATAAACATGTTTCAGGGGCGACAAGCAAAGACAATCAAGTTTAGTCAAAATTCCACAACTATCCAAATAATTTATTAACCAAAACAAATTATCCCAATATCTCTCAGGTGTAATATTCTTCCAGGGAAGCCAGGATGCACTGCAAAATAGATTTTTTTAAAACCCAGACAGTTTTAAATCCTTAACAGACATTGAAGTGAAGACCTCTCACAGCAAGATGGCAATACAGTTCATTAGTATATATGTAAAACTATAAAGGTAAAGGTACCCCTGCCCGTACGGGCCAGTCTTGACAGACTCTAGGGTTGTGCGCCCATCTCACTCTATAGGCCGGGGGCCAGCGCTGTCCGAAGACACTTCCGGGTCACGTGGCCAGCGTGACAAGCTGCATCTGGCGAGCCAGCGCAGCACACGGAACGCCGTTTACCTTCCCGCTGGTAAGCGGTCCCTATTTATCTACTTGCACCCGGAGGTGCTTTCGAACTGCTAGGTTGGCAGGCGCTGGGACCGAGCAGCGGGAGCGCACCCCGCCGCGGGGATTCGAACTGCCGACCTTTCAATCGGCAAGCCCTAGACGCTGAGGCTTTTACCCACAGCGCCACCCGCGTCCCATACATGTAAAACTATATTAGCCCCAAATTACAGGCAATCCAAATGGCATTGAACAGAATGTATTTACACATTAAATAACCCCAGTGCAAGCTATTACATTCTGCATGCAGGTAAAACCCATCATCCGTTTTATTTTCAACTTTTATAACCAGCCACTGAGGATTTATGTCTAGTCCAAGGCTTCTACAAAAATAAAATAATTTCACAAAAGGGTGGTTTTTTTAACTAGTAAATTAACTTGAAATATCCTTTCTCTTAAATTTACAATAACTATAAATTTCTCTTCGCATTTTCCTAACATAGCATTATCAATCAATGGTTGAACTTCAAGTTATACAACTTCATTGTATTTTTAATAAACAAACAAATCTCTTTTTAAGTATCCTGCTCACACTTCAACATAGCCGTACTTTAATTCTGCAATATTTTCCTATTTTAACATGCCAACAGCAACTCCTTGAAGAATTTTAAGCTGCTCGGTGTCATGCTGGTTATCTGTAGTTTGTTTCCATTCTCATATGATACATGGAAATGATTGCATCATTTTAATTTTCACACACAATTGCATAGATTCTGAATCAAGGTGTTTCCAGTTTAACAGCTCCCTTTTGGAAGCATTGGTATGGCCCTATTTGGCATCAGGGGGTTTCCAGGCAAGGAGCTATTTACTTGTCAATAATCGACAGCACAGTGTAGCATTAATCTGCTCTCACAATTCATAATTTGTGAATTGCTTCGAGATGCAGCCATTTATGGTGATATTGCCTCAAGATAAAAAGATCCATGGTACATTTCCCCAGTGGCGTAGCGTGAGTTGTCAGCACCCGGGGCAAGGCAAGTAATTTGCGCCCCCTAACCCGTGGATTTGCGCCCCCTAACCCATGGATTTGCGCCCCCTAACCCTAACCCCCAGATGTTGCGCCCGGTGCAGCGGGCCCCCCCTGCACCCCCCACGCTACGCCACTGCATTTCCCTCCCTGAACCCCTGACTGAATTCATTCCAATTAGTAAAAATGAAATGTTTTCCTGAACCATTCTGCATATTATTCAAAGCTGAAGTCAAGAGTATTCCGCAAGCCACTTCTATAAAACAACTCAATGAAATACACCAGAGGAGAGCGTCCATATTTATGCAGGATGGATGAAAAGACGGAAGAAAATCAGAAGGGAGAGCACACACATCTTTTGAATATAGTATATTTCACAATGATGTATTTCTATAGACATTTCCTATCATTTCTCCACTTACTGAAAAATGTAAAATGGCACAACATAAAAAAAAAAATGCTATCAGCTAAAAGCAGCTGCTGTTCTCCTTTCACTACACATTTTCTTTCTGGCATACAATCCCAACAGTTACTACTAACATGTCTTTCCCTAGGAGCAACATCTGGAAACCTCTAATATAAGCAGGCTTGGGCTACCTCCAGTTCCTCTGCAATCAACACCTTTACCCTCTGAAATCAATAATATACAAATCTATGCTCCCTTTCATCCATCCTGATTCTATGATTTAGGCTGCAGTCCTATACAAACTTCACTGAGAGGGGGGCAGGGAATGCATTGCACACCCAAACATCTTTCTGAACCTCAAACCTTCCCTAAACTATTGCTCATTCTCTCCTCTGCCTCCACCCTCACATCCAATGTATTACTTCTCATTTAGGGACTATCTCCTGTGCTGACCAATCATATCTGGACAGTACAACCAATCACAATCATCAGTAGCTGACACCTCTGTATCCAGGGTTAAAAAAAAGAAAAGTAAAATACATTATTTTAAACAAGAAATTGAAAACCTTTCTAGTATGGGTGGCTCAAGATGAATGTTGGACCATTTTGATTTTCCTTGCCCCCCCCCTTCTCCCTCCTTTGATTATAAAGGGTAAAGGGACCCCTGACTGTTAGATCCAGTCGTGGACGACTCTGGGGTTGCGGCACTCATCTTACTTTACTGGCCGAGGGAGCCGGCATACAGCTTCCGGGTCATGTGGCCAGCATGACTAAGCCGCTTCTGGCGAACCAGAGCAGCATACAGAAACGCCGTTAACTTCCGGCCAGAGCAGTAGCTATTTAACTATTTGCACTTTGACGTGCTTTCAAACTGCTAGGTTGGCAGGAGCAGGGACTGAGCAATGGGAGTTCACCCCGTAGCATGGATTCGAATCGCCAACCTTCTGATCAGCAAGCCCTAGGATCTATGGTTTAGACCACAGCGCCACCCATGTGATTATACACTAAGCAATTGAGAGTCTCTTGGGAATGCACTGGAAGGAATTGTCTGAAATAAGTGTGCACAGGATCACAACTTTACAGCAGAATCCTAATCATGTGTACTCAGAAGTAAATGCTATTTAATTCAGTGGGGCTTAGTTCCAGGTAACTGGGGTTAGGATAGCAGCCTTAGTGAAGCAACTGCACCCTTCATGTGACCTTGGGTGCTGTTATGCTCACTGGCCCTTCCAAAGCAACATGCTAGAAACAGTTGACAAAGTAGCCATGAAAATACTGGATCTTATTAAGCCAGTACAGTAGTAGCTGTCCATATTTTCTGCTATTTATTAACTACAAACAATGAACAATTCTTATGAGCAACTTTTATTGTCTATTATTTTTGTAGCTGTTTTTGTTTTCTGGGCTTTCTTAAAATAAAATAAGAAATAAGAGTACCAGCAGAATTAGGATGCAAAAGGGTATATCCTAACTGAGATGGACTGGTGGTCTAAGTACATACTTGCTTAAGTATTTCATATTTACTTACTTTTAATCTCATTTTCACCACATATTGAAGGTTGTAAATAGAACATTATATGGCTGAAGAATTCTGGATCAAAATTTGCTTCTTTTTTAGCACAGCCTGAACATCTGTAATCTCAAGGCCACCCATGATTCTGTTCTTCTTTAAGAGATGCATAAACCAACTCAGCTTTTCCTGAATTAATTTGAATAGCCACAATGGACTGGGGTCCAGTTCATAAATTATTACTCCTTACCTCTCCACCAATACTACCAGGCAAAAATTTCCATTCCAGCACCCCAATCAAGTTGAATGTGACTGGGTTTCTCTACAAAACAGAGAAATTACAGGATGATATTGATGACTCAACCTCCAGACAGAAACACCCTGTATTCACCTGACTGTTCACCAAATGAAACATCACTACTGGACAGCACTTTGGAGATGCATAGTAGAGAAAGAAAAATATGTATTTATTTCTGCCACTGCTGCAGCAGGATTTTTTTAAAAAGAATTTATGCCACCATGAAAGAACTTTTGGTTGACTCAAGCTTCAGTCATCTCTCCATGCCCCCCTCCATTTTATTCATCTAAGCTCACAGATGTGTAAGTAGCTGCTAGCTCAACAAAAGAAACACCTTGCCTTCAGAGAAATCAGGAAATAAGCTAATTTTGCACCTTCTTACATGGAAATATATTTGTATAAAAATGGGCCCTGAAGAACTGCAGTTAACAAGAATGAGAAGGAATGGATGTCTGAAATCAAAATGAATACCATTTGTCAATCATTTCCAAAATCTGCTATCTTACATTATTTTTTGCCACCCAGATTGTAGCCTAGGAAAAAAAATGGCTCAACTGATTGGATATCATTTTAAGCTGTCAGTTGTCTAAACTACCTGCTCTGCCCCCCCCACCAGAAATAGGATCTTCTACTTAAAAAAAAAAATGTCCTAGTTTTAAGTTTTTGTTTATTAACCATTTCTTTATATTCTGTAAATCTTGTTCCTTCACATACTTCAATATGCAATATGACTGCATGTAAAGTACACAAAGCTTTTGCGGGGGGGGAGGTGTCCATTTGTTTCTACATACTATGTACAAGTATGTACTTTGTGTTTTATATCTGTTTCCAAGGATATGGGCCTGTCTCCTATTTAGGGTCATAACTTTGGAAATACTGGTGCAATCTTCACACCACAGATCAAATTACAGAAAATTGGTTGGCTACCAAATATGTAATAGGACCACTTTTGAAATGGTTGTGTGGGATTGTTAAAATGGTACCATGTCCTTGGTCCAGCAGCACAGAGAGTATACCAGAAAGGGGGGGTACAAAATGGAGGGGAAATATCCATTTTCAAGCCAAAGGGTTAGCCCTTTAAGGCTTCAAAGTTCTCCAAAAGGCATTGAAGCTAGAGGCCAAGGCTTTAAAAGGTTAAGCAGCCCTCAACTTTTTTCAGAGCAAATTGCTCACTCTGCGCTATCCATGGTCCTGCAACTGCCTCCAGCTTTCTGGCCTTGACATTTTCTCTGCCAGAACAAGCATCAGATCAGAACACAACAAAATTGCTAGTCAACCATGATGTCTTGCGACTTTTTAAAAACAGTGACAGCTGGCATTCTTTGGACCTTGAGTAAACCTTTATACTGTGGATTGATGACCTTACTCTGCAATGTATATGTTATCACAAAGATGCAGATTCCCAGAGCTTTTGGAAATCAATTTCTCATGGTTGTACTGTGTGCATAAAAAGGAGGCGTCAAACACTTTTCATAGTATGAAGAGGACGTTATAGTGTATTAAGTGTATTGTGGCAGTTGATGATCTGGCAGTTGCCCTTGTCTCATTGATCTGAACTAATACAGAATTGGTTCCAGCAGAGTAAAAGGCACTTCCATCAAACCATTATCATTCCAATTTGGCTAATTTATTTCCCGCTATTTTGTAGACATCTTGGAGAAGATGGTCCATAAACTTCATTAGCATCAGATTAATTTGATGGGGACATGTAGCTCAGGGACAGAAAATCAATTTAATTACATCCTCTGAACTTGTCCAAATATGCCTTCAAAACTGGAACTTCAACAATGAGCCCCTGGACCCTTGGCAAGAAAGCACATATATTATTCCTGATCTGACTCCAAGAAGCATTGATTTGTCCTGGGGCAATACTGTAGTGCTTCCATGTGATAAAATGATATTTTTCAAACTTATGCTGTCCTTTGAACTTTTAATATCCTATAAAACACATCTTGGGCACCTTGTTGCAATATCATTTCTGTTCATCTTTCTTTCAGTTGTACTACAGATGTGTGGGGTGCCTCCAACTATTACTGGGTGCCTCCAAATTTTCATTATATTGTGAGAGAGATTCAATTACATATCAGAAATTTAGCTTTGAACAATTGAAGTGGAATAAAGCACTCTTGTCACCCTAGCACAGAAAATCCACTTTAAAAATAACACGAGCTTTTTATAGTTAGGAAAGTGACAGGGAAATGCTCTGAAAAGTGTGGGATGAATGCATGATTAATGTGAAGATCCCAAAAGCCAAACAGGATAAATGCTCATTGCCATACAACCAGCCTGTAAACTATTTGGAACAAATGCTCAATAAGGGCTAGATATAGTCTAACCACCATGCAACCTTTGTGCAAAGAAATCAAGACGAATTAAGCCAAAGCACAGGTCATCTGGACAAACCTACTGTCAATCTTAGCAAAAGTATTTTCCTAAAAATTTCTGTGATGTGGGGAGAAACTCCCACATTTGCTTTTGTTTCAGGCAATAATTCAGTAGCCACTTGTCAGACTCAGTTCCTGCCCAGCTGTAGGCAGGAACAGACAAATATGCAGGCATTATGTTGGTATGGGAAACTGTCGTGTGATGGGCCAATGGCCGTAATAAAGATCAATACAATACAATACAATACAAATATGCAGGGAAAGCAAAGAGGATGCTTATACTAGGTTTAGCCCAGTATTATATACACTGACTAGCAGCAGTGCTCCATAGTCTCAGGCAGAGGTGTCTTTCCTGTCAATTCAGTCTTTCTAACTGGATATTCTAGTGACTGAACCTGGAATCCACTAGATGCAAAGCATGTGTTGTTGCCAACACAAAGAAAATGAATAGAATCCTCTAATTGCTCAAATAAGTGAGCCATCTTAACCAGGAAGCTTTTACAGGAATCAAGAGCACCACCTGACCCACTCTGATCTATTGTTATAAAAAGGCTTGTCTCCCTACAGTTTCATCCTTTGGACAAAGCTGGGACATGGTACACCTGACTGAGATTCAGAAACTGATAAAGGCTCAGGTCCAGACAAAACTCTACTTTGAGTTGCCATAATGTTTAAGGGTTGTTTCTGTGAACCCAGTTTAGCTAGGCAATTGGATCACTAAAAGGTGACCCAAAGATGTAACACTCTATTACAAAGGAATTCTGTATTAAGTGAATAAATTTATTTGCATGTCTCTCTCAATATTTCTGCTTTTCGCTGTCATCTGGTGTTTTATTAGAATACACACTGAATCTACTGGAATGAATCACCTTCTACCAACTAATGTGTGTTCTTAAATATGCATTAGGTTGGCTCTACTACTAAGACTGTGTTGACGCTGCTGAAGTTGAGGAACTATGACTCACTCCATAACAAAGACAATCTACTTCATCATAACTGGAATGCTGAATACCTTAAGAGAGAGAAGGATTAGGAGATTTCTTTTGGAATTTGCCCTTGAGAAGCATCAATGTGAATCTACTTTATAACAACCTTCCTTCCTAATCAGGCATGCACATATATTCTATTGCTGAGTAAATAAACATCAGTGGTAACAAACCAACTCATTATTCAATGTAACTTATTTCCCCATTTTTCCTGAGGTTCTAGATGTCCCACGGAACAATGATGAAGGACACGCAGTGAAGGAAATAGACTCTTGTTTATTCTGCTATGGATATTTTGTCCCAAATAGCAAACCTCAGTTAGGAGGGCGAGGCTACTGCATCTCTATTTCCTATGCAAGCAGAAAGTATTTTTAAAAATGGAAATACTTAATTAACAGTCTCTGTCAGGTTCTTTCCATTTGCTAAGGCCTCTCTAGATGGTCAAGGTGCTTGCTACACCTAAAAATAATCTCCTTCCTGGATAGATGATGGGCCATTAAGCTTAATCAATGTCCTATAGAATTACCGGTATGTGCTCTTTGCTAAATAAAAACAAAACAATTGCCCCTTTCCCTCGATTGTTCTCTTCCTGATATGAATAGCAAATTAACACTGGCTTTGGGCACTTCAAGAAGCATTGAGAATTAGATGTGCAAGTGAGTAGATTATTAATGTTAATATTATGGGTCCATGTACGTCCAACAGGACCTGTTTAGTAGCTGGTTTCTCATGAGATGAAATAAACCATATGCAAAGTCTAATGTTGAAAATTAAAATTGAGGCAGCTGGTTACGTTCCTAATGCATGTTGAGAAAATCACTCTTTATCTAGGGATTTCCTCCAGTGCTTCTTGGAACACCGCTTGGGGCACCTTCTCTTGCAGCTCACCTAAACCTAATGTAACACTACTAATAATCTAAATGCTTTGGGTAGAGAGCCTACCAAGAGGGGATTAGTTAAAACTATAATTCACATCCCATTATGGATTTTAGCAAATGATAACATTTCCTACACATCTTAAGTTAACAAAGCATCTGCCAGGACCATGAATCACTGCCACATTAACCTTGCATGCCTAGGTGGGGTGGTAGTGGGTGCCACAGTGTGAGAGACAGAAAAGCGCTATGGGGCAAGTGCCTCCATCATTATTCAGTGAGGAGATGGCTGTTTGCAGCATTAGCTATAAGATGGATACAAGACAGGGAGCCTTTGCTTCCCTAGCATACGTATGTATTCCTACATTGTTGATGCAATGGTGGGGGAAGACAATAAAAATATGAAACAAAAGAGCAGAAGTAACAGATATCTTAGGGGAAAGGGGAAGGATGGCACATTATGAGATGAAATATTTTATTAGTGTGCAGAACAAGTACCAAAATAAAACTAACCCTAGGAGGACAGGAACATAGGAAACTGCCTTCTACAGTGTCAATCAATTGGTCTTTCTAGCTCAGTGTGGTTGACATCAACTAGCAACAATTCTCCAAAGTTTCTGACAACAGCATTCCTGGGATCTTTAACATGCCAGACATGTGACTATAAGAAGAACCCTACTGGATCACAGGAAAGGCCCATTTAGTCCAGCATCCTGTTCTCTCAATAACCAACCAGATGCCCAAGGAAAACTAAGAAGATAAACAAGTCCTTCTTGGCCATGAACTCATTGAGTGGACTTGGCCAAGTTACTGTGCATCTGTAAAATGGTTGTTGTGACTATAAACAAGATTTAATTACTGTAAAGCATTTTTGCAAAATTATATTTCTAAATATGTGATTACTAATAAATATTACACTTGACAATGGGAAACTGTTTCAGAGTTATAGTCTAAGCATCGGAGCAGTCATCTAATTTAGTCTTTGAAACATCTAAAACAATTGCTTCAAGTAGCAGGTATTCCCTTGTGCCCTTTTCTGATGTTGGAAAAGATGGAGGGCACAAGGAGAAGGGGACGACAGAGGACGAGATGGTTGGATAGTGTTCTCGAAGCTACCTGCAAGAGTTTGACCAAACTGCGGGAGGCAGTGGAAGACAGGAGTGCCTGGCGTGCTCTGGTCCATGGGGTCACGTAGAGTTGGACACGATAAAACGACTAAACAACAACAAGAAATATAATGTGCTTGTTGCAGCCACAATGTTCCTTCCAGCAACAATTTTTTTGTTGGGTAAAAAACAATGTTCTTAATAATGTACATTTTAGAAACAGGCTGTATTATGTTGTTAAAGTAAGTACATATAATGACATAATTACAATGTATAATTATGTAATACTGAGAGGTAAGTACATGGCAAAATAATTGTGTTGCACATTCACAGCAGCCTAATGTAAAGTTCAGTATTGGGGAGGACAAAAACAAACAAATCCCAGTAACTTTACATCTCTACCATCTGCCTTTTGCCTTTAACATCACCATTTGAAAAAGCACCCCACTTGGGCTGTTATGCTGAAATTGAATTGTTGTTAAGTATTGGGTTTTATACAGTGGTACCTCGGGTTAAGAACTTAATTCATTCCGGAGGTCCGTTCTTAACCTGAAACTGTTCTTAACCTGAAGCACCACTTTAGCTAATGGGGTCTCCTGCTGCCGCCGCGCCGCCAGAGCACGATTTCTGTTCTCATCCTGAAGCAAAGTTCTTAACCCGAGGTACTATTTCTGGGTTAGCGGAGTCTGTAACCTGAAGCGTCTGTAACCTGAGATACCACTGTACATTCAATGTAATTTTCTATGTTGCCGGAGGGTTTGTTTTTAAAACACAACCCATTTCAGGTATAGGAAAGATCATATACAAGTTGTCTTAAATGAATAACAATATTGCCATTACAAAATATACTGAAACTATCCGGTGCCCTCCCCCATTGTGGAACTCCCTTGCCATGGAGATGGGCATATCCTCACCATTCCAGACTCTTAAACAGGCTTTAAAAGCACATCCTTTTAGGACTGCTTTTCTTTGAAGAAGATCATTCTCAGAGAACCACAAATTACTGAATAATTCTGTAAGTTGTTATATTAATGTTACTAGCTCTCTATGATTTGTTTTTATTGACCTCTATTTTGTGTTAAATTGTTTTTAATGGATGGTAAATTATTGGTTACACTGAGTTGTAGCTAACTGAGTTTTACTCAAAGTAGGCCCATTAAAATTCATGATGTTCATTTGTAATTCCCATTAATTTTGCTTGGTCTACGCTATGACTAATGTGGGATAGAAAGACATTTTAGAAATAAATAAATTAAATACCTAGGAAAGTCCATGTGCTTTGTAAACAAGAGCAGGAGAGATGCAGAAAGCATAGTTTCTATGTCAAATATAAAGAAATCCACAACTTCCTTTATAAGTGTGGGGCTTGATCAAGACACTACCACCAAATCCCACAAGTGAGAGATTTCTGTAATGGTTTAAATTCTAGATATTGTTGCTCACCAAGAAGACAAATTATTGATGTGAGCTACCTTGGCCCCCCCCCAAAAAAATCAGGCTCTTTAGAGCTGAAAACACAGTACAAATATAATAATTCTTGCAGGGCTAGTTGCCATGCATGCCCAATGACTTGTGAATAAATTTATACTTACAACAGGTTATCTCTGGGAAATAATGAAAACCACCTGAGGAGCTCAAATAGCTCCACTATTAATCATCTCAGTGTTCTGGAAATAACAGCATGCCCTCAGGGGAAGAGTATTTGTGCAACATGCAAAATGGGGAGCTAAAAATATAAATCACAGCTGATCCAAAAATGTAAATCAGAGCTGTGGACCAGTGGTGATAAGTGTGGCTTTTTCACATGACTGGGTGACACATGTAAGCATTTAAACTCATGGCTGCCTCCTTTACAGAGGACAATCCTCTGTTTGAAAGTTCCCTCCGTTTGACAGATACCTGCTCCAAGTCTGGTTTACAGATAAGAAATCATAAGAACAGAAGCAGGAGCCTTGCACTTGTCTATTAGCAGTTATTAGCACCTGGTCGGGAGACTGAGCAAGCACACTAATCATCCGGTGCCTTCCTCACAATAGTTTAATATACTGTACTTCTATTTAAATTATAGCAATTATTTACCAGATCTTTGACCATATAATAAATTTGATGTTGCTGCTCCTGCTGCTAAAAACTAAACCCTGCCCACGGAGAGAGGCCACACTGCAAGGCTTGGCTGGTGCAGCATTGCTGTGCGTCATTGTGAGAAATGAAAGTGGCAGTTGCAAGATCCAGCTGTACAGGGCACACATCAGGACAGCAATGGGCCCCGCCAGGGTGCTCTGTCCCTGGTAGTTTCCCAAGGGTGCTTTTGTCCAGACAACAGACATACCAGCCAATTATGGTTGCACTCACTTTCATGCCCTTTCTGTAGCTCAGTGACAGAACACTTGCTTTGCATGTAGATGGTCCATGGTTCAATCCTTGGCATCTCCAGGTAGAGCTGGAAAAGATTCCATGTCTGTAATCTTGAAGAGCCAGTGCCAGTCAGTGTAGACAACACAGTGTAGACAACAGATGGGCCAATTGGTTTGACTCCGTGTAAGGAAGCATCTTATGCTGCCCTTGGCTAGGTAAAGGGACCCTGACCATAAGGGGTCCCTTTACCTAGCCAAGGGCAGCCGGCGTACAGCTTCCAGGTCATGTGGCCAGCATGACTAAGCGCTTCTGGCGAACCAGAGCAGCGCATGGAAATGCTATTTACCTTCCCGCTGGAGCGGTACCTATTTATCTATTTGCACTTTGACATGCTTTTGAACTGCTAGGTTGGCAGGAGCAGGGACTGAGCAACTGGAGCTCACCCCGTTGAGGGGATTCGAACCGCCAACATTCTGAGAGGCAAGTCCTAGGCTCTGTGGTTTAACCCACAGCGCCACCCGTATCCCTAAGTAGCCCTTGGCTACCACAGACCAAATGGTGATGTGAAGATATTCCAAGGGCCACCTCCTCCACTCCTCCAAGAATATTTGACAGTGATACTCTTAACTACTCGCCAAATTCTTACAGATGTTTTACCTTCTTAAAGGGTCCTCCAGATTAATCTCAAATTTTGCTTTAGGCAGAACATGAAACAGCTTAAAGGAGTGAAGCTCCCTCCCCTAAGAATCTGCACAAACCTCTGTGAAGCTGCCTTTTAAAAATCCCTCAAAAACGCCTCCAGGTATTATGCCTCAGCATGGTCCTCCAAGGTAGGCATTCAATTTCCCTCTAGGTGAAATTCAGGGGGAGCTAAATCAGTCACTAATCGTTATTAGGGCCTTTTGCACTGACAGTATTTTCTGCCCTGCCTTGTGATCATCAGCAGATGAATATAAAATTGTATATGATAAACAGAAAAAAACCATTTTAACCACAAGCTTTGAAGCGAGATGACAGTGGAGCAGGCTACATATCACCTCAGGGCTGGTTTAAAAGGCCAAGAGTCAGTCTAACTTGCTGAGCTTTCCTTCTCTCTTCTGTTTCTCTATGAAGTAGCAACATTTGGTCTCTCCCATAAACAAAATTCTGTTCTCTTAAAACTGCAGAATTACCAATAAAATATATTATGATTCTCATCACTTATCTCCTCTTTCTCACTTTCATCTTGTATTTGAAGGCATGCACACACAAAGCAGAACAATAAAGCTGCAGACTGGTAATTACCCTCTTCCAAAAATAAAATCTCAACTCACATTATTTTATTGCAATAATATGATTATAGTGTAATTTAAGGAAGATGGACAAAGATTTGCCAGTATATATGCTGTCCACTTAATGTGAATATTTTTGTGCATGTAAAAAGTTGGTGTCATATTGTATACATTTTTATTATAGGATTTTATTAAGTTTTATTTAAAGCATGCTGCACGTGTTTATTGCAAAACTAGAAGCTATTATGAAGCCCTGAGCAAATACAAAGTTTTGCATTACATTAGAAAGGCTTCTTAAAACTGCCATTTTCCTGCTAAATTCTTCTCATTATTTTCACTTCAAAAGAACTCAGCCACAAACATAAAATTTACTTCAGAACTCTGCCCTGCTTTGCTTCTACTATCCATAAATTGCTTCAATAGACTTTATAGCAGGGATGCAGTTATTTATTTATTATTGGTAAATGTATCATGCCCACTGTTACTTAGGGCACACACTAAGGTATGCCTCCAGTATAGAAAGTGCTAAGAGGTTTCTTTTTTTGGCCCTACAGGTTACATTATTGTAATGGCTAAGGGATATACAGGGAGGTGACAGATAACCTGTAGGTGGCAAAGATTACAGAGAAAAGAAGGAAAGAAGATAAAATAATCGGAAGGTGAAATAGGAAACACCATGGCTTGTCAAAAGAATTGGATGAGTGTGAGAGATAGAGAGAGCGTGTGTGTGTGTGATATTTGTGTTAAGCAAACACTAAGGCTACAATCACACACAGAGCTATGCATGTTTAGGTGTCATTCATTTCAGTGGGGGGAAATTCACACAATTTGTATGACCAAATTTGTGTGAGACAAGCAATAATAAAATAAACACTTTGGGTGGATTAGTGCTCTGTATGGATGGGTGTGGGCGG
Organism: Podarcis raffonei; assembly: GCF_027172205.1. Lineage (NCBI taxonomy): Eukaryota > Metazoa > Chordata > Lepidosauria > Squamata > Lacertidae > Podarcis > Podarcis raffonei. Next base: position 30,173,587 of record NC_070606.1, read on the forward strand.
GTGTGCCAATCTTTCCTATCTCTCCGCATTTTCAGATGACCTTCAAATTCAGCTTAAAGTAGGGATGGATGAATTTGTCAATTTTGGTTTCTCTGAGCTCCTCAATTTTCTAATCTTAAATTTGGTTCTCCACATTTCATGAAAATCACCAGCATTTTAGTGCAAATTTCTCCTAAAATATGCATTCTTATATGCATTTTTGCCTAGCTAGGGTTGCCCTATTTTGAAGAGCAAAAAAGAGGATGCATTTGCTGACTTCCACTTTTAACGATGGATCTGGGGTCTTCTGCATTCAGAGCAGATGCCCTGCCACTGAACTATGGCCCTAAAACAAACCGAAGATCACATGAGCAGAGAGAGGTTTAAAGAGATGGACAGACCCTGGATGAGGATCTCACTCACAGGAAGTCATTAGGCAAAGGCTGGGGAGTCACCGTAGTGCAGGGGGTAGAATGCTGGACGTGAAGGTGGAGAAAGAAAAGGGATGCAGCGGGCAGTGGAGGGGCAAGTCCTTGGAGGGAAGAGGGAGAAGCGGAGAAAGGGGAGAGAATGAAAGAGGGATCCAGGGAGAAGGAGAGAGAGGGAAGGGAAGGGAAGGGAAGGGAAGGGAAGGGAAGGAAAGGAAAGGAAAGGAAAGGAAAGGAAAGGAAAGGAAAGGAAAGGAAAGGAAAGGAAAGGAAGAGGGTCCAGAGGAGGAGGAGGAGAGAGTACTGAGTAGATGAGCACTTGTGCGCCACCAAACAAACAAAAACTGGATATTTTGTCACATTTTAAAATTCTGCCTGGATATAAATTTTAAGCCTGAAAAAGATGGCATGTCCAGGAAAGTCCAGACATCCCTGTAACAGACATTTTTCAGAGCATCTATTTTCCCTCATAAAATATATTTTTGTATGTTATTTTCATTAATATATGCATGTTTATGCAAACCCTAGCATATGCATTTTGGTACACATTATTTGGCTGCACATTATTTGACCAAACTGTGGGAGGCAGTGGAAGACAGAAGTGCCTGGCGTGCTCTGGTCCATGGGGTCACAAAGAGTCAGACACGACTAAACGACTAAACAACAACAATTTGGCTACAGAAATTCCACAGCAAAATTTGCGGAAGTGCGACTTTCAAAGGATGGCTGTGTTTTGATTAACATATTATTTCAGAAAGTGTGAAGTAGGTAGATTCACCTTTAAATGCAAACTGAATCCAGTTTCTTCCCCATCCCTAGCTTAAATCACCTCAGTATTGTGCTGCTGAGAGTCCTCTTCTAGCTGTTATTTCAGACTTCTTCAAGGGTCTCCTGCAGCAGAAGGGTGCCTTGGGACATGGCACTCTCAGAGATATATATTTTAAAAGAAAAAAGTGGGAAGAGTCAAGTGCCTGTCAACATCAGGAAACTCCCTTGCTGCCTTCTGCTTTTCACCCCAAACCTCTCTGATACTGCAAGAGAGGCTTGGAGAGCTTTGAGAAAGCAGCAAGAAGAGGTTCAGGACTGACTGATTCCCCTCCATCTCAGCAACACAATCAGATCCTAATGTCCTTTAAACTGAAATTAGATGTCAAGTGGAGAAGGCTGGGAGAGAGAAATTATCTTAATTTACAGAAAGTTCAGCATGTGTACCCACCACACACAGAGCACTAAGCAGCCCCAATTTGTTTTTATTATTACAGATCTTCTGCAACTATGAACAAAAATTAATTTATAATTTGGGAAAAAAAGAACAAGCCAACTACAATTCAATCCTGTAAACTAACTGAGTCTGAGTGTGTAAAGGAGTGACTGATGAGAGGGACAAAAAAAAAATCCAGGATATTTTCTGCCTAGTTCTACCCAGTGGGGTTGACTGGAAGTAGCGGAATAGCAATTTAGTGAATGGGAAAAATGGGAGCATGTGGACCCTCATATGTGCCAATCACGCACACAGAATTGGATCGGAACGACCTGTTTGCAATATAATGTCCCTGTCGGGACACAGCCTATAATCAGCAGGTGATATATTAGAGTCTGAGTTGCTATATTATTCCCTTTTGTTGTTGTTGTTGCCCACTTTGGAATCTGAGTGAAATGTATGGTCTCCAAAATGGAGCTAACAAGACCGAAAGAGACCCAGGCCTTTCTAGGGACTTCTGAGTCTTTCACACATCCTGATGATATATTTACACAAGCTACCACCCTCCTACAAGTGAAATTGAAGTAAAAACAAAAAACCCCTCCCCAGCCATTGTACAAAGTAGTCTTCTACAAGTCCTTATCTCTCAGCCAAACCTACCTTGTAGTTTGCCTTGGTGGTTAAAAAAGAAAGGAAGATGACTAAATAAATAAAGCCAACTTAAGTTGGACATCACCTTGAGATAAAATATTTACATCGATCAGTAGCTAGTCTTGCCACTAACATGGAAATGGGAAAGGAAAGTCACTGAGACACGAAGCATATATTACTTTTGAAGTGCTTCAAGTATTCCTCCATTGTTTGCAGCACCTTTCAGGGAAGGAGGGGTAAACACTGCTTTCCCCAAATCAGAGCATGTTTTCAAAAGGCATTAAATTATTTCATATTCCTGAAAGAGACAGACCTTTTCAGGAGGACTTAAGCAAAAATGGGAACGGAATCCACTCAAAGCAAACACTGGGCTGCACTGAGTCTATTTCTGAGACTTATGCATTTAAGTGGGAGCCACAAGACTCACACATATACACAAAACCACAAAGATATTCCTACAGTTGTTATATCTATCTGTGCAAGGTTATTTTGAAACAATTCACTTTAGGAAACTGCGAGAGATAAAGCACACCTGCTGCAGCAAAGATCACACACACACACCAAATTAATGGGTACTTTTGAAAAGCTTTAAAGGTGATTGGACTACATTACGATATAGACTGAATACAAAGAAAAGTACACTTAGTCATGGAAGGACAGCTTTTGCACAAAGGAGAGAAAAAAAGTGATATATTAGGCCCTATCTACACCACAGAACAGTTATTCCTTTCTTTCAAGGGAAGCCTGGGAAGTGTAGTTCTAAAAGAATTCTTAGCACCCTCATCAAATTTTAATTCCTTGCATTCTTTGTGGAAAACCATGGCACTGGAGTTGGTTACAAAAACTGAAGTAAGTTTATAGTGTAGATAATATTCCCCCAGTAACTTCCAAGAGGATATCCACAAAACATCATGAAAATGCAGAGGATAATATATGAGAAGGACCTATGAGGAGGGAAAGATTTCAAGGATGGTCCATCACTCAGATCCTTATCGAACCCCTTCCTCCACATGATGCTGTCAGTGCAGAAAGAACCACCTACCGCAGCTTGGGCTAGATACCAAGGCCACCACGACAGAAAGCATGAGCTTTTATCAGACACTAAGGCTGCCTATATGGAGAAATGCTGAGCATCGAGACATGGGCTGCTTATGAAAGCCATCAACACCAAGGAATGCTATGTACAGGCTACAATTAAAGAGGCCCCATCTTTGAGGTATGCAGTGATACAGTTCTCCGCAATTGAGGGCAAGGACTTCAAGCTCTTCTAAGCTCTAGACTGGGGTGATAAACTATCAGCCCCAAGCAGCATGGCAAAGGGTTCAGGGATAATGGGAGTTGTAGTCCAGCAACATTCAGAGTTGTACCATAGGCTCTCTATTCCTGCTCTTTGTTCTGCACAAATGCAGATTCTGAAGACCACAAAGAGTAACAAACTGTACTCTTGGCAGGTGTGACCTCAAAAGGAAGCAAACTAACTAGTAGTTTAGACATCTTAATAGATTCTTCAAAGTTTGCTTTTTCGTTTTGTTGGTAGGGAAAAGGATCAGGAGGGGGGAAGATGAAAGAAAAGAAAGAAAAAAGATAGCACCATGAGAAAGCATTATAGGAACCTGCATTCTCATTTTACACCAGAAAATCCTTTTATATTTTTACTGGGTATAAATCAGTAGCAGCCAAGACTAAAAAGAACTGGTTGACAAGCTAATTAACTAACCAAGGCTGCCTGTACAATTAAGTTCCGGTATTTCTCCAAGAATATTGCCTATTACAATTAGACTATCTAGCAACTTACAGTAGTTGGGCTGACTGAAAAAGATTTGATTGATTTTATGCACAAATACACAATACAGGAAAATTCACTTCCAGGAGGTATGAATAAATATTTTTAGCAAGGAATTTGTCCTTCTTTGTCATCCCACCCACCCCATCCTGCAGAATCAAAGTGGAGCTCAAGAAAGGGGTGGTGGTGGCTAAATACACAACTGTAATCATTGTGAATAGACTATCTTGATTCTAGCCCCAGAATGAATGGATATAATTATATGTCTCTTTACTATACTCATGGGTTTTTTCCCTCTTTCACTTGCAAATCCACTAAACAGTCATAATGTCGTTTCTTGAGATGTTACTGAATACTGTATGAGACCAGTTTTTCCCATCTGCGGAACTCAGTACATGACCTCAGAGCTCAGATCTGAACATCTCATATGAGTAAGCACTTTAATTTTACAGAGTGATGAGTATTCAGTATATTTTACTGGCAATATACAGGTTCAAAGAGAAATTTACAGGGAGCTTTAAAATATTTTGAAAGGACAAGTCAAATTACAGGTAGACTGTACTCTAATTGCTTACACCTGAATGCCTGCCTGCATTTAATAGCAGAACGATGGCTGTGATCCAAAGAACTGTGAGTGGAAGAGGAGGAGAAATACAGTTTCCACAGCTTGGTAGTCAGATGCGCAGGTGCTTACATAAGCAATGTGCAGGGTGAACTCTGCAAATAGTTCCATTCACACGCAGCAAGAAACCTGTTTCCTTGTAGTGCAATATCACACTGATGCCGTATACATGAGTATTCAAACCACATGAGTAAGCTCAACTATGTGGATTGAGCCCAGAAATTGTTGCCCTACTTTTTAGTGAGATGGCTACTGGAAAAGAAAGATTCATGAAATTTGTCCCACTCACATGGTTCCAATATTCTCTGTCTCTCTTACACACCACAACAACTGCATGACGAAGGGTCATAATTCAGTAACAGAAAACAATGTTTTGTGGGCAAAAGGCCCCAAATTCAATCCTTACAGTTTAAAGGATCAAGAAGCAGGTTTTGGTAAAAAAAAAAAGTAAGTAATGCCCTGCAGAATCAGACCAAAGGCCCATCTAGTCCAGCATCCTGTTCCCACAATGGCCAACCAGATGCCTGCAAACAAGATATGAATGCAACAACACTCTTCTTGCTTATAATTCCCTGCAACTGGTTTTCAGGCAGACACTTCTCCCTCACACTCTGAATAATTGCTGGCAGTCAAAGCAGACAATACTGAGGTAGATGGGGAAAACAGATTGACCTGGGATAAAAAGTAAGGTTACCAGATGTTTTTCAAAGAATCTGGGGACACCTTTTAAAAAAAAGAGAGAAAACAAAGTTATTAAAAATAAGGGTTTTTTTTATAAAAAAATTAAGAAGTAATATCTTCTCTTCTGTGGTCTCATCTGTCACGCGGCCTTCCTCTGGGCCCCGGCCTGCTCTCTTGGAGCATTAGCTTCCATGGAGTAGGCTCAGGTTGGGCCTGGGCTCAGACACATGTCCTTGCCCTGCAGGTGCTCTCCTACCTCTCTTCCTCAGCGGCGGCAGCGGCGCAGCAAGATGGGGCTCCCCTCTTTTTTCTCATTCCTCTTTCTCTCTCTTCCTTTTCCTTCTCCTCTCCTCCTTCTCCCTGCGTTGGCTCTGGCCCTGGAGTGCCGCTGGGCAGTCAGCCGGGTGGCCGGGTTCTCTTGTTCCCAGCTCAATTTAGGTTGCGGGAGGGTGGTCAGCGGTTCCCCCAGTTGACGTGCCGGCCATCCCCGGTTCCCTCTCGGCAGTGGTGGTGGCAGCGGCAGTATCAGCAGCCCAGAGTCAGCCTGGTAGTGCAGCTGGCTCTGGCTGACTTCAGGAGCTGCTTGCTGCCATAGCACCCGCCATTTTGCCTTGCTAGAAGTCCCCATATGATGTGCCTTGTGCCGTTGAACCAATCATGCAACTTTCATTCCCTACTAATAAATCTACAACACTAAAAATATAATTCTGGGGACATTAAATGAAATCTGGGGACATTCCGGGGACGGATTTTGTCCGGGGACAGATTTGTAAATCCGGGGACTGTCCCCAGGAAATGGGGGCATCTGGTAACCATAATAAAGAGTTTTCTTAGTTCTTATCCATAGGCTCACACCACAGGGAAGCACCACTATATTGCTTTCTCACTCACTCATGTGCTCTGTGTGTGTATATGTTGTCTGGTGTGTGGTGTGTGTGTGAGAGAGAGAGAGTGAAAGAGACAGAGAGAGAATGATGGGGGCCATGCAGGTTTCCATATGCAGAGCATATCACCAGAGGCAGCAAACAATGTCCCAGTGAAATATATTTTTAATTAAATTCAGAAAAGTCAAAACTGGCAGATGGGTGCTCAGATCCCATCAGCTGTAAATGTACTATATCAAATTCAGTTGAAGAAAATCAGAGTTAGTAGATGTGTCCTTTCTCTTGAAATTTTCTACATCATTGCAAAAGAAAAACCAATACCTAGATCAAGAAAGAGTAATCAATTTAAATATGAATAACTGTCTAATGAATCATTCTTCTGAACTCTGTAAATAATGCAGCTATGAGACTGAGGATGCTTTCATAGGGGGGAAATAGGCAGTGATGATAATAGATGAATTTTTAAAAATCCCTAACCTTATGGTACCTCTAGGGAATTAACAGACATAGCTTCCAACAGTCTGCTACCAATTTTGGGCTAAACCACAAAGAGATCTAATACTTCTTAGACATTTGCATATATGATTGATTAAGCTACAAAAGTAAGCATCTTTTAAAATTTTAGTTCTGCTTTATTTTTTAGCATGATGAATGTTCTGCCATAGGAAATAAAAATCAGGAAACTGAAACTGTTAATTTGCCATACAGGAACAAAAACGCAGAGAACAGGAATGCCAGTCTTCTCATGGGAAGCACCTTTACTTAGTGCATAGAACTCTAAAAATGTGTTTTCTATTCCCAGTTTTGCCCAACATCAATAGGTGAGTTTGGAGAGAACATCACTTAAGTTTGATTTTCTTCAACATCCCCATCTGTGTTGCGACACTCCACAATGCTAGACATGCAGTTGAGAAGTGGTGGATAAGATCTCCTGAGCACTGTCACTGAGAAAGGTCAGATAAGATTCTGTGCAGGAGGGAGTCTACAATTTAACACATCTCACAGTTGGGCAGACAGCTACTTATTGCAGTCTGGAGGAGTACGTGAAAAGTGTTATAGCCTTCTAATTTTGTCCCAGATCTCGTAAGTATTTTATTGAATGCTGTTTCAGAGTTTTTATTTACTGGACTACACATTGTAGAAATCAGCAAAAAGATGTATACATGCTCTATGACAGGGAAAACCAAACATAGCTATTTTGAAATACAAAATCAGTTGGACTGATATACCGGATAATTTACACTAAAATCCTATTTACACACTTACTTGGGAGTAAGTCCAATTTAACACTGTGAGACTTACTTCCAAGCTGACATGCAGAGTATTTTAATGTTAATCACCAAGATGGTAGAAGAAAAAACAAGGAATGGGATTTCTGTCTCTTGAAACAAAAGCTGGTTGATGTTTCATTGTGAAATGGTTGTGGAATTCATATCATTTGAATCATTTCTTACACAAAACTAATATCCGTGTGTACAAAATCCATAACATGTGGAAGGGCCCTTTATCTTAAGCACCAAAACATTTCTGAATCACTGATACCATGCAAAGAACAAAATTATAAGTGATTTAACATCTGGACGTGTGTCTGTGTGAGTGCATGTGTGTACATTTGTGAGCATGTGTGCGGGTTGTAGTCCAACAATATACCTGTGGGATAAGCTGTTATACCACCCAGTTTAAGTTCCCCATGACACAACAAATGAAAACAAAAATATAAACATTTTGTATCCAATGTTAATCATACCCAAAGTAAATCCATTAAGGTAGAGGTGTTACTTGTTATGTATGGGCTGCAGCAAATAGGTATTTGTGACAATTGCAACCAAATGCATACACATCTAATTGCAATCATGCCAGTCATACTTCTGGGGGTGCATTTTAGCTTTAACAGGTCTGTGTTACAAGCAACATGAAAATCTGATGCTGGTTTTACCAGAGACCATGGCAGAACAACATTTAAACGTCTGTACTGTATTATTATTATTATTATTATTATTATTATTATTATTATTATTTTAAAAGCAATAGCTTTAAAATACTGCATTCAAAGCTATCTCTTATATACACATTCCTAAAAAGCATCAATGGTTCCCATGATCAGTTCCATGTTCTTTCCATTAACCACAGCATGAAATGCTGATCGTACATATTTTTGATGCAGAACCCTTCCATTAGCTTACAGATTAAAATAACAGGCTTTTCTTAGCAGCAGCTAATGGAAAATTCTAAATATGCTAAACAAGACAAGAAAAGTTTGTACTAAATTTGGTATCTTTTGATTGCTCAGCCTCACACGCATACTCTTCAAACACACACATAGTGTTTGCTAGCTGCCTAGAATGGCAAAGTGTCTTTCATGGAGCTACTCAAGCCCAGACCCAAATCTTCACAGCCCTGAGAAGTCATTGCTGCCACCCCTGACAAATACTCCCAAGGCAGAGGAAGAGCTGAAGCCAGTATAGACCCTGCCAAGGAGCTGATCAATCAGAAGGGCTGGCTGAGCCCAAGACCAAGATTGGAACAGAGGAGCTAGACAAGTTTCTGTTTCCAAAGACATGGTGTCAAATGTGCCAGCACACACAGACTGAGCCATTCTGGCAGAGCCCTTACAGGCAGACGTTTGTTTATATAACGTGGGTGTGATTCACGTGAGTGATAGCCTTCACCTGCTGTAAAAAAGAAGAGCAGGAGGGACACACCAGATCTTGGGAGAGCTTAGCTTTTGCATGGTCATGTGAGAACTCCATTTATGTGCCCTGTGCCCTGTAATTATGCCTTGATCATGCACTGATTTCTTGAATAAAGCCTCTAGATGTTTTCAAGTTCAAATTCTGTGTGTGAGGGTTCATCCACATTTCCACTTGTCCTTTGACTAGAAAGCACTAAAGCAGTGGGACAAGAGGAAGTGTGGATAAGCCCCGATAGTGGGAACCAAGGCAGTTTCGCTGGATGTGCACAAACAGGAAGGGGTTCAAGTGAACATCGTACAAACCAGAGATTTTGATTTAAAACAAATTCCGGTTATTTAAACAAGCCAGCTTCATAATCCTTGGGCTTGAAGTTGATTTGTTTAGCATTCTGTATGCACATATACATGTATTTATGCATGCATTGCTTGGGGGTTTTGCATTCTGAATTCTGTCACTGACATCCCAGATTCTTGTTAAGGGTTCTTGAGGTGAATCCTTATGTGAATTCTTAGCACAAGCTACTCCATGAATTGTGACATAAGCCAGGGCTTGACCTGGGAATTCAGATGTCCCTTAACTGTATGAAAAACACAGTTGCAATAGCAGTGAAAACAAATTTCTAAAGGTTGGGATGAAAATACAAGGTAAGAATTCCCCAAGCAAAAATACAAACATGTAGAAATCAGAGGGCCTTGTTAAAAGACAGATGAAATAAAATATTGGACCATCTAGGTCAAAGAACTATGGAAGGGCAGGAATGAAAATATGAAAGGCACTTGCCAAACTTCTTATCTGAATGAGTTGCCTATCCAGTACAGGTGTAATTTAAAAAAACAAAAACTTGGTGGGGTTTATCATTTACTTGAAAGAGATTAGCCAACATAAAATGGCATTCCCACTGAAAATTTCATTAGCCTTCCTCAGATGCTCTGCTTAAGAAAACTTCACATTCACCTCAAAACCCAAAGATGAAGTGCAAATTGTACTAAGTTTGTAATCATAAAATATGTACATCTACTTTTCCAGTTTATCTGTGTGACTTCCTAGTTGTGCTGATAATATTGTGTGAGTGTGTGTGTGTGTGTCCCAGTTAAAATCATTGTCTTCCTTCAAAATACAAAATTTGTGAAACGCAAGTGATTACTGATAGTGGAGTTATCACAAACACAACATGTGCACAACAGCACCCTCCCCATCAGCCATACCCAGCAAACTGTATTTAAATGCATACTACCCTCGAAAGTGGAGGGAGAATATGGCCAACATGTTTAGCAGTCACTGATTGCCTTATTCTTCATGAATTTGTACAAACCTGATTTAAAGTCATCCAAGTTGGGGGTCATCACTATATCCTCAGGGAGCAAATGCAATGTGTCACATGAGAATGAACTTTCTTTTATCTGCCCTGAGTCTTCCAGCATTCAGTTTATTGGATGTCCATGAGTATGATGAAAGAGGGAGCAAAAAGATTATCCTTCCTTCACTCACTGCATAATTTTATAAACCTCTATCATGTTCAATCTTACTCAGCTTTTCTCTAAAGTAAAAAATAAAATGCTGCTTTTCCTCATAGTGGAGATGCTCCATCCTCTTGATAATTTTCATTGACCTTTTCCAAATCTTTTCCAGCTTTACAAGACTGTTGTTGTTGTTGTTAATCCAGCCTTCACCATAAGGACCCTGGGTGGGTTACATCATTAAAACACAACACCTTCTTTGAGGTGAGGTGATCAAAACTTTAAACAGTATTCTGAGTGCAGTCACACTGTCCACTGCAACCCCAGGTGCTATGAGAGCATGCTCCACCACGACATCAATGCACACAGAACTTTATAGAGAGCTTTATATGCAAAACTGAAAGGTCCCTGCCTTTACACTTCTGTGGACAAGGTGCAATCTTTTCTTAATCATATATTTAGAGCGGAAAGCAGCAAAAAAAGGAGCAGAAGGCTGGCTAGGTATATAGAGAGAATTGGATTATGTAATAGAAGTACGCAAAGGTACTTGTATGTGTACTCAAAACTTCCGAACTAAAATTGCCTGGGCCGACTTCCAGGTCAAGTCTGTTTTGAGTGCTGTGCTTTCAAGGCTTTTGGTTCTTTTGCTTTCAATGAATGTTTTAAGCTTCAAATTCTTAAGGATTTGAAGCAACAAGAGCAAGTTGTGGAGCAAAGTGACCCAATCAGTGTGCTGTATATTGAGAGAGAGAGAGAGAGAGAGAGAGAGAGAGAGAGAGAGAGAGAGAGAGAGAGAAGTTGGGGGGTATCAAAGCTCCATTTTCACCTTCCACAGAAATCCTATATACTTGTTGAAATGCTGTATCTTAAATATGCCGAATAAGCCGGAATACATTGAAGACCTAGCCTTCCCTTATTGAACACTATGTTCCTGAGCACAACACTGCCACCCACCCCTGATATTTAATTTTTGAAAAGCCTTGACATGACTGCTAATCACACCATTCATGTTATGTGTAGTTAGGCCCTGGAAGGAAGGCAGAATACAGGGTAATTGAAAAACTGTGCATAGCTTCTCAAACAGGGAACAGGAATTACAATACTGGTAAAATAATTCGTATTCAGAATCTGTCACCATCCTTTTCTCCTCTAGCTTCTCTGTACCATGTGGGAAACATCAAGATAAATGGTAGAGTGCCGAATAAAGAACATCACTGACTGTCTACAAGTAAGAACATTCAATACATGGATGTCCATCACTTGATGGCTGCAGCACTGAATGGAAACTCGCATGTTTCCTATGTGGGAAACAGCAAAGAAGGCAACATAGATGCAAATGCAGAGGAGTCTTAAACTGCATAGAATCAATGTGCTTCCATTTTGCTGTACAGTTGGCAATTTCCTCTGAGGTGTCCCACTTAATCTATGGACAGAAGACAGACATTTGGGGATTGCGGGGGACCCCTCTTTCTCACCCAAATTAGAGGGCAGGGTGTTCAAAGAGGATCTCAACTCTTGCAAACCCACACTTCAGTGTCTCCTACGTCTAAGCTGGCGAAATCTAGGGAGATGGGAAGGCTATGAAGAACGTGCACAGCATTACTTCACTAACTGCAGAGCGTATATATTATTATTAACTATCCTTATTTATTTATAACAATTTATACCCACCTTTCCATGAAAATGATAGAGGCAGCAAACAACAACGTAACCAAAAATGTACATTTTTAAAAGCATAACAAACATGGAAAAGGAAAAATTAATTGGAAACAACATTAAAAAGTTGACATGACAATCAAGCCCACCTTAAAAGGCAGCATCACAAAGCGCCCACTGAAAGGGATGCGTCTAAGTCACCCTGCCATCTATCGGGCCAACTATATCTCAGGTCCATTTGCCATCTTCAAATAGTGTGGGGTTTCAGAGGTAGATCTCAGAGATTCATATGGGGGTTATGTGCCTTCCATAGATGTGGGGGATCAGGGAATATGCATTGTAGTAAGCCAGTCAGTATACAGACATGCCTCCTCCTACACCCACCCAAAAAAGTTAACTGCACTGGTATTAGACCTGTTAAGTTTTCCTGCCTGATTACTCATAGTACTTACCATCTGTATACCAGTGGTAATAGCGAGGATTAGTGTGTTTTACATGACAATGTAATGCCTGTGGTGTTCAATTACACCCATTGTGTATATACACGCAGGTTTCTGTGAGTATGGGCTTGTGTGTGTGCTGTTTTCTTGCCTAAATGAAAAGAAATGTTACATCCAAGCTTTATGCTAGGTGGAAGTCCCAGCAGCAGATGCTGGGCTTAAAAGGCTTAGTTAAATTACCCAAAAGAAAAAGATGACAATGAAAAGCTAAAAGCCCAGGGAAATTTCCAACTATTTCACTAGTGTATACTGAGGCTGACCAGTCTGCTCCTATTTAGTCACCCAGAACAATCACTCATTTCCCAGCACAGGGCTTACTCATTTGCAAGATTGAAGGGGGGGGAGGGAGGAGGAAGATATTTCTGCACATGCCCATAATATTCTTCGCCACTGGGGGCAGCTTTACATAAGACTGCATTCACTGAAACCAAAGCAACAGTCGGAGGAGCTTTCAGAATGACAGTACGCAGAAGTGAACAGTGCTTGTTCATTGAACAGGGTCATCCTGGCTTCTGTGCTCCAACGCAGTTTCCTTAGCTGGATCGGGAGTGCTAACTATGAGAACTGCTGCCCAATGGAATACAGACGGGTGAATTCAGACAGCTGAGCATCACTTGGAGGAATCTATCATGCTTTGCACGGGGAGATTTTAAAGCAGCTCGTTTCTAAATGTAAAGATGCAAAAACGCACCATCCATGAAGATCCTATTACCTAGGAAGAACTTGACATTCTGCTGCAAATGCTGTGTTGGGATTTATTTATTCTTGGGATGTTCTGCATGGCTGGCAAAGAATAATGTTCCAAAATCGGTCCATCTCCCAAGGGGTCCAATTTTTCTTCCTGGGTGTCAGCAAGCCCTGACTCACCACAGAGCAGCTGACAGGGGCTGTCATGCTTGTGGCACCCTAAGCAAAAGCAAAAGACCTAACGACGACCTTTGAAAACACAAAGGATGGGTAGGTTTTCCATTTTATTTATTTATAGTTAGCCTACAGCAGTGCCTGCACTGATTCTGTTTTAATTGCTCTATAGGTTTGCCTCCCTGCAAGATGTGACCAGAGTTAAATTTCCAAGAGATTGTATTTGACTGTGGCTAGCTTATGTGCATGATTTTTTTTCTTTATTACATTTTCCTTTATTAAAATAAAGTGGGGGCAAGCTACAAAGTACTTATGCTGCTGGGGGTTTCTTATGCATTTAAGTAGCAATTCTGAGCATGATTGAAATAGATCTGGATTGTTTATTTGGGGGGATAACTTTTCTAAGTTATTTTTATTTCCAGGTTTCAATGTATTTAGGCTACTGAGCGGATCAGCTGTAGCCCTGGTAATAGCCCCTACTGTATTACTGACAATGCTTTCTTCTGCTGAACGAGGATGCCCAAAGGGCTGTAGGTGCGAAGGCAAAATGGTATATTGCGAGTCCCAGAAATTACAGGAGATACCCTCAAGTATATCAGCTGGTTGTTTAGGTTTGTCCCTCCGATACAACAGCCTCCAGAAACTAAAATACAATCAGTTTAAAGGTCTTAATCAACTCACCTGGCTCTATCTAGACCATAACCACATCAGCAATATTGATGAAAATGCTTTCAATGGAATACGCAGGCTAAAAGAGTTGATTTTAAGTTCCAACAGAATTGCCTATTTTCTTAATAACACCTTCAGACCAGTAACAAATCTCCGGAACTTGGATCTGTCATATAATCAGCTGCAGTCTCTGGGAGCTGAACAATTCAGGGGCTTAAGGAAGCTGCTGAGTTTACATTTGCGGTCCAATTCCCTGAGAACAATCCCTGTCCGAATTTTCCAGGACTGTAGGAACCTCGAACTCTTAGACCTGGGCTACAACAGAATCCGAAGCTTAGCAAGGAATGTCTTTGCAGGCATGATCAGGCTGAAAGAGCTTCACCTGGAGCACAATCAATTTTCTAAGCTTAACTTGGCTCTTTTTCCAAGGCTAGTCAGCCTCCAGAACCTTTATTTACAGTGGAATAAAATCAGTGTTATAGGACAAACGATGTCCTGGACCTGGAGCTCATTACAAAGGCTTGATTTATCTGGCAATGAAATAGAAGCTTTCAGTGGACCTAGTGTTTTCCAGTGTGTGCCCAATTTACAGCGTCTCAACCTGGATTCCAACAAGCTCACGTTTATTGGTCAAGAGATTTTGGATTCTTGGATATCTCTCAATGACATCAGCCTTGCTGGGAATATATGGGAATGCAGCAGGAACATTTGCTCCCTGGTAAACTGGCTAAAAAGTTTTAAAGGGCTGAGGGAAAATACAATTATCTGTGCCAGCCCCAAAGAGCTGCAGGGGGTGAACGTTATTGATGCAGTGAAAAATTACAGCATATGTGGCAAAAGTACTACAGAGAGGTTTGAATTGCCACAGGCTTTCCCAAAGCCAACCTTTAAACCCAAAGTCATCAGGCCTAAGCATGACAGCAAGCCCCCTCTGCCCCCCACCGTCGGGTCCACAGAAGCCAGCTCAGAGCCTGAGCACGACACAGAACACATCTCTTTCCACAAAATCATAGCAGGGAGTGTGGCCCTTTTCTTGTCTGTGCTTGTGATCCTGCTGGTAATCTATGTGTCGTGGAAGCGGTACCCTGCCAGCATGAAGCAGCTGCAGCAGCGCTCTCTCATGCGAAGGCACAGGAAGAAGAAACGGCAGTCGCTGAAGCAGATGACTCCAACCACACAGGAATTTTATGTCGATTATAAGCCAACTAACACCGAGACCAGTGAGATGCTGCTGAACGGGACGGGACCCTGCACATATAGCAAAGCAGGCTCCAGGGAATGTGAGGTATGAACCATTGTGATTCAAATAAAATAAGCTTTTAAAAAAGGTGGGTTTGTTGAACCTCAGTGATTAAGATGAAGGTTACATTTCTCTTTTCTGCCACAACCACTTCTATATCACATCTTGACACATGCTCATCATATGTTGGCCTTTTCCTTTCCTTTTATCATTTTAAACTTTCCTCCATAAATCCACTGAAAGTGAAGAGAATGCAAATCAGAAGTTTGAGTTCAGGTTCGACACAGTACCTGTTGGTACAGGTGCTTTGTTGGTTTTTATTCCATCATCATTATTATTTCAATGGAAAGCTTATTTCATAGCTCATAAATCACATCTGCAGTGTTGCTGCGTTGTTTTTTAAATGCAGAGTTGTTTGCATATGTGCTGATTTTATGTGGACAAATAATGCTAAAAAAAGAACAGTGCAAGCATTTTAATAAATGCTGAAATTCACTTCATGATTCAAGGATGCATGGCAGCCAAGTGTTGTAGGCTCATACACATTTTAGGACATGCTTTGGCTTATAGATGGTGCAGGAACAACTGCGGCCGAATGCTTGATTTCTGTTGAATGCAAGGCATTATCAGAAGCAAGTGGGTTTAAAGCAACATCCTGAACTACTGAGGGTGGGGGCAGGGGCAGGGGAATCATTTGAAGTTCAAAGGAGGAATAAAAGCTTTCATGAGGAATAAAAGATGGGTAGTAGAACAGAATGGGATTCACTGCACTGTGCTCAGTCTAACACAATAGTTTGTAGAGTTGATAACTACTAATTGAAACCTGTTTATGTGGTTTCATATAAAAGATGCTAGTGTTTCTCCCTTCTCACAGTCAGTTTCCTTTCAGAAAGTAGTCAAAAGGCATTCATTAAATGAGGAGACCAAATTCCTTATTGATGCAATTAGAGGAGCTGAAATGTACAGTTACAAAGGCAAAACCACTTCCTGCACACATTTGCTTGGGTGCTCATTAGAAATTCATTCTGCAACAGTGTTAGAGGCATTAACGTGATTGACAATGGAGGCATTAAATCTGTCATTTTTCTATCTTGAAAAAATGCTACATTGTGCTTGGTGGTGTTTCAGTATGCAATTTGCCACTTTGGGTATTTAGAAAGCTGGCAGAGCTACATTTTAAATACAGCACAGCAACTAGAAAAAGCTTGCAGTGAAAACTGGATACTTGCCCAGTCTAAGGAAAAGCACACCAGAAATATTATCTTTTAGGAAAAGTCCATGGATCAATGAGGGTTGGAGTTGGGAATCAATTGATTCTTTTGTATAACCTTGCTGAATGGCATTTTAGAGACACACTTGTTTGTTTATTTTAATAGGGATGCAATGTTCAGAATAGATTGGAGGTTGTCATGGTGGATACTTGTAATCCATAAGACCCACCTCAAATGCCATGGCAAAATATAACCAAATGAAAATTTCCTCTAAATATTTTATAATTAGCAACCACATATTACTCCTTTATGAAAAACAGACCTTTCCCCTCCATCTTCAGAAACAAACTGGAGCATGTTTATAAAAGGTGGCAAATAATTTCACCACTTCTGTTGCATAACTTGATTTGGCTTTGTACACTGCCCATCTCTGGCCACTTGGGAGAGAATGTATCTACAAAGCGGTTGCACTGCAGCAATCTAGAAAAAGAGCATCCATGTTCTGGGGTATTTTTGCTTTTGGGGGGATGGGGAGATAGTGAAAGAAAATCACTGTGAACTATTTCCAGAGGTAAGAACTGCAGAATCTAATCACCACCAATGCACTTAAGGTGATTTTCAGGGTATAAAGTTGTTTTTGTTTTACAGGAATATAAGCAGAAAGAAAGTGAAAGGCTGCTTCATAATTTTACTCATGTGAACTAGTATCATACATTTGTTGAAAGCCAGGAGTCAGTGATTTCAGCTTGATTAAATATGACGCACTTTACTCAGGAGATGTGATTTTCTGAGTCAATATTCTTCTTGAGATATAATATTACCATAAAAGTGAATATATCTAGTGCCAAGAGAGCACCAACATTGTATCAGATAATATCTGTACTGAAAATATTGACTTTCTATAACTGCAATATGAAAAATGTCAAGGCACTCTCTCTAGATTGGTGGGAAATGCCATTCGTGCATATACAAAATGAGAAAAATTAATACCACCCAAAATTATCACACAGAAAATGTTTTCCCAGTCTTTAATTCTTAGTATGAAATTTGCAATGAACATATATTTCATAGTGTTAACCAGGGACAGTTTTGACGTGGCAATATGAGAATATTTTATTTTTAAAAATGTGTCTGGCTCAAATATGGTAACAAATGGATTGCAAATATTGGTAGAGTGACTTTATATTAGGCATGTTTCTTTGTCTCTGACCATACCTGAAGCTAACACTACATTGAAGAAAGCTCAAGTACCCCTATACAAAAATGTTCTGGTCAGAATAATGTGCTATAGCATTTTATAACCCAGGAGGTAGGGGTCGGGAATGTAGAAAAGGAAACCATTAAGAATAGTGGTGTCTTTTCAAATGCCCAACAGTTGAACTATTGATATCAATAATGTTTCATATTTATTATGTAGAATTAACACATGAAAAATATTGCCCAGGCCTTAAGAAACTGCATTTTCAGCTGAAGGATATCTAGCAGGCAATATTTATTTGTGCATTACTTCAGTGATAAAACAGAGGTGAACATGTAATTATTACTATAGTCTAAGAAAGAAGTGTCTGGCTGATGGTGCAGCTTATGCAGGCCCGTTCCAACCACTCTAGTCTACAATCTTTTTTAAAAAAGTGGGGGTGGGGGTCAAAACTGAGTTAAATAACATTAGTTCCAGGAGATGGAAATTGATTGTAAATGGTTGAACCTTCTCTGTCTCAAGAGAATCAAACCATGCTTTATTCATTATTTTGTGCAACAAACAAACAGTTGGCCAGTGGTTTCCACACAGCGTCTTCCCAAGATGCAAAAAAGAGAGTTTATTCCTCTGCCTTTAATGCTATGCAGAAGCAGGTGGCAGCTTGTCACGCAGAGATGAAAAAAACTGTGTCTGTAGTCATAACCTCCTTGTACACTGCTACTGGGTTTACAGCAACCATTTACTCCTTTGCATCACAAAATTCTACCCAAATCTCTTAACAAAGAACAATGAAATATTCTGGCTCTCCCCTGAACAGATGCCATGCCATCTTTTTTGAGGTATAATGTCACTATGAAAGTTTTTACTCTTATGTGATCAAGGCCAAATGAAAAGGCTCTTAGGTGGCAAAATTTGCACATGAAAAGATGTTGGGAGAAACATGCCCTTTTCTTGACACTGTGTCATGTGTTTTTACCACATTTGGTGGGAGGGGGTGCTTTACAAGACTTCTTTGCCAGATTACTAGAAAAGGAGAAAAGAACTGTTTTGTAGTGATATTTCCACCACAAACATCAACAAGGGAATCAATTGTTGAGATCAAATTCCAGAAGAAGTCTTCCATAGGCATCTGCCTGGCAGAGTGAGAAAAGGATGCTTGACTAGATAGGCTTTGATCTGATCCAGAGGTCTCCTTATGTTCTTAAGGCAGTTAAGCTTTACTGGACAGAGGAAAGCAAATCCTAGGAGAAAGGAGGTTGCAGAGCACACATCTGTTTTCAAGTCTATGGGTTACAGAATTCAAAGGAAGAAGGAAAGCCTACATAACACTGTCAATCAATATGGAATTAAGGGGCACAGCCCACACAGCCACCACTTTTGACGGGGAAGTAGGAGGTCAATAGGCCTCCTACCATCTGAACCAAAAATTCTGTTGTGGATTCTCAGGCACCTAATTCTTCCCCAAGCACATACATGTGCTGCCTTAAAAAAAGCCAACTCCACACTTTAGAAACTCTAATGCAAGATGTGAGACTGTTGGTAAAGACAGAACTACTTCTCTGCCTCAGCCATCCACTCTGCACTTCGGGAAATCATAGAATCATAGGATCATAGACTCTTAGAGTTGGAAGGGACCCCAAGGTTCATCTAGTCCAACCCCCTGCAATGCAGGAAACTCAATCAAAGCATCCATGACAGATGGCCATCCAACCTCTGCTTAAAAACCTCCAAGGAAGGAGAGTCCACCATCTCTTGTGGGAGTCTGTTCCACTGCTGAACAGCTCTTGCTGTCAGAAAGTTTTTTCAACGCTTAGTCAGAATCTCCTTTTCTTGCAGTTTAAAGCCATTGGTTTGAGTCCTACCCTCCAGAGCAGGGGAAAACAAGCATGCTTCCTCCTTCATGTGACAGCCCTTAAGATATTTGAAGATGGCTATCATATATCCTCTCACTTTCCTCTTTTCCAGGCTAAACATACCCAGCTCCTTCAAGCACTCCTCATAAGGCTTAGTTTCCAGACCCTTGGTCATCTTGGTTGCCCTCGTCTACACACATTCCAGCTTGTCAACATCCTTCTTAAATTGTGGTACCCAGAATTGGACAAAATACTCCAAGTGTGGTCTGACTAATGCAGAATAGAGTGGTACTATTTACTTCCCTTGATCTGGACACTATACTTTTGTTGATGCAGCCTAGAATAGCTTTAGCTTTTTTTGCTGCTGCATCACACTGTTGACTTATGTTAAACTTGTGGTCCACCAAGACCCCTAGATCCTTTTCACATATACTGCTAGTAAACCAGGTGTCCCCCATCCTATATTTGTGCATCTGGTTCTGCCTGCCTAAGTGCATAACCTTACATTTGTCCCTATTGAAATTCATTTTGTTAGCTGGCACCCAGTTCTCCAATCTGTTAAGGTCATTTTGAATGCTGATTCTGGAGTAAAGAGTATTCTGGGTGGCAGAATAATAATGTAAATTTTGAGTTAAAGCATAGCTGTAACAGTTGGTTAGGGACAGAAGAGGAATTAATGGGAACATCCTATGCCCTTTTAAAATGCGGTTCTTTTTTGGGGGGTGTTATTGTTTTTATTTTGATTATATATATTGTGGTTTTATATTTTGATCTTGTTCTGTGAACTGCCCTGAGATCTCCGGGCATAAGGCATCATATATATTCAATAAAATTAATTAATTAATATGCTAAGACCAGCTTTAATATGTTGTGCCCCAGGAGTCAACAGCAAGAACAGCACAAATGTTTATTTCATGTTTCATTTCATTTTTAAAGACCTTGTTGGTAAAATTCAGACAAACCTTTTCTTAGCATAATGAGAAGATGCTGTCTCTGCATATGGCAGAGTAAAATAATGAAAAAGTGAATTCATAGCTTCGTTCTTTTTGGGGGGGCGGGAGTAGGATTTTACTTCACTCCATTTTCCTATGAAGCAGGCCTTATGCAGAAATCCAATTATTCATGAAAAACCATTATTTCAAGACCATCTAAAATATCTATTTTAATTTTCTGTGATAAGGATGACATTCCAATATGAAGTGTTGATTTTGGGACTAACAATACAGGACATGAACTGTTTTGTTTTTTGTTTCCAAATTTTGAATACCAGAAAACAATGTGCTTTTGGTAACCCTAAACTCTCTGAGGGATCCAGGTCATCTCTTCTCCATAACCCGTTTATGTCTACCAGCCCATTAATCAATGTCCTGGTGATGCTTACATCCCTGGTCCTGTGGGGTTAGCTTTATTCAGTCCCCTACAGATAAGGTACTTCAGAACTCTCCTGCTATTGATAATGAGTATGCTACTCTAGCTTAGAATGAGGAGAGTCTCACTTCATCAGCCAGCACATTTTCTGAGAACATGGAAAGGTTGGCAATTGAGTATTTACAGAGTTAGCCTTAGCCCTAGTGATGTGATTTTAATTCACTAGGTTTAGAGTAAGCTCCAGCTCTCCATTATCACCTGTTGTGTCTCAATCAAGGGTCTCCTGGGCTCCTTCCCAGACTCTCACTTAGCCAATTCACATGTGCCTACAGTGGCGTGAGAGCGGCTTTCCCAACATGTGAGTCTACACAGCTTCATCAGGCAGGGTGGGGATACTACTGACACACATGTTGTCCAGCAGAGAGAGAAGGCAATGTTCCTGTCACAGGAACAGTGTGGGATTATAGCACAGGGAAGGCACTCCAATGCTTCTGCATGTGAAGATGACACATGTTCTGGAGCAACTGCAAATCTTACTCACTTAAATCAATAGGATGCACTTTTGACTTATCTTCCAGCCACCCCACCCCACCCCATGTTTTGGATTCCAAGCTTCTAAAACATTTAAGCTGCTAATATACAAAAGCTGGTGGTCACTGAAGTATGATGGTGCATTAGCTCATATCAGTATAAAGTGCCAGCATACCTGCTGCAGAGCACTGGTGGGATACCCAGTTCTCTATAATCCAAGCCTTCACCTTCCTAGGGATAAACTGAAGTGGATGCTACAAGTGGGCTGTTGCTAAATAAATTACTTCAGTTCTTGAGATTGATATTCAATTCTCAAAAGCATTTCTCATACTAATGAGACTGAAACTGCATCACGTTACAGGAACCTCTGTGTTAGGCACACATGCATATATACACATATACACATTCTCTGCTTAACTTTGGTTCTAAAAAAAATTGGGGTGGGGGAGTCAATTAAACTGGAAGTATATGTTCTGATCATGCTCCGAGCTGTTTCCTTGAAGGGCATACCTAGGCAGCCAGGCCTAGGAGTGTTTTTGTAAAAACACTTAGGAGTGTAAGCTCAACAACTTTCGGCTTTTTCTAAAAGAAGCTCAACAATTTTGGTGTCCTGGTTTTTACTTTTTGAAATATGGCAACCTTAATGTATACAGCTGCAATGTTGTATGAAGTGTCCATTGGTCCATTGCAAAGGAGAAGGATGTCAGAACAGGTGGAGGCCACACAACTTTCCTTCCAACAAAGAACAACAGGGGCCCCGTAAGGCATTTTTCAGTTTAGTTATGTGCTGAGTATTTGTATAACTGCAGTACTTATGTGTCCACAGCATCTTTGCAAACAGGGAGGATAGGGAGAAAATCACAATTGGCCACACCCATGTGACTATTGGCCACATCCCCATGGCTCCCTAGCAGGCTTATCAAACCCAGTGGACACCATCCACCACTGTATGGGAGAAATATGGCAACCTCCACTGTAAAGTTAAATTATGCCACAGTGTGATGCAAATATCTTCCTGTGGAATTGGGGGGGGGGAGCAGCCTGCAGGACCACGGATTTGAGTTCTACCAATGCTTACCACTGTAAGTTAACAGAAAGAGAGTGCACACACACACACACACACACACACACACACACAAAATGCTTCTGCCACCACCACTCATTAAGGTAAGCCCTTTCCAGGGGCTGAAATTTTTTAGCATTTCTTATCTCCCTCATCTCTTGAAAACATAGCCAAAAATATTGCCCTGCTTTCTCAGACTGCAAATGGGGCTCCAGAAGCAGAGTGGTACTTTTGACACAGATTGAAAATATTTGGTAAACTAATTTTTTAAAGAAAAGCAGTGACACCCAGTGGCAGGATTAAGTAAAGCAGGTAAGGGTGGCTTTGTTTTTTGTTGCTGCTATTGTTTTATTTACTCCCAGGTATTTGGTTGCCCCATTTTTTCACTGAGAACTGCTGCAATGGGCATAAGGCCCAACACACAATTGTTTCCCTTTTGTATCTGAGCTGCAATCAAAATTAAGATGCCACAAGTGATCAATTCATTACAAGTATGCAAACTATATATTAATGCTACCAACAAAATTTACTAGATGCTTGCAAAACTACAATAACTACCCAGTTCTTAATATTCAAACCTAGTACCAAACAAGACCTGATGTACATTCACATAAACATATGCAAAAAGCAATGGTGTGATTCAGAAGGTGTACCTTATTACTGATGTTCACATACCTTTAAGATACAGAACTACATGCCTATTGGAGCAATACTTCTCTTTAAACTTAATTCTGTCTTTAAGCAATGCATAGAATACTTTTACAAGTGAAGAGCCAGTACCCTAGGAACTGTGCTGGGGGTTGCTTCTCCTTGTCCAGAGCCAACACCAATTGAAATAATGGAGATTTCCTTTTGAGAGCCAAACCTGGCATTCCCTTCGAATATACCAGAGTGATCAGTTCACCTGTCTGGTGCCTGGCATCCCTGTTTGGATAATACTGAGTGAAGTACTCATAAATATACACAACAGCAGAGCAAACTAATTATCTGAGGGAAGTTGCATCCATTATTATTATTTAAATGGTATCAAAAGGCAGAACCAGAGAAGGATTACCCAGCATGCTAATTAAGACATGGAGGAAGCCAAATTGGAACATGTGAGACAAAATTATTCAACCATGCATCTGTGTGGCTTCTGTGATTGAGCATCTTTAGATGGATTTAAAATTGCCCACAACTAAACAATGGATGGCTGTTCCCTTGCAACTAAGGCAGTTCAGGGCTAAATTAAAATAGCACCAGCTAACTAAGCAAATGAACCAGAATAAACTGTGCTTTTCATACCAAAGCATATTTTGAGAACAGGATCAGCAGGATGAGGGAAGAGCACCTGCCTATGCCTATATGTCTCTATGGCTGCACTTATGCACATGCTCAAGTTCAAGGGCAAAAGAGGATGCTGCTTGTATATCAGAGGTGAGAAACGTGCCAGAATATGGTTGAGCAGAGGGTCATTAATGCATTCATCAAGCAGTGATTAAGAGGACTTACAAGATTTAGCACTTTGGAAATGCATTTCTAAATAATAGCTAATTAACTCTACTCTGAACTGAAGCACCTCTGGGATGGATTATTTAACAGTTCACTATACAACTGTATGAAAAAGTTAGACAGAAAGTTAAGTAAAAAGACTAAATAAGCTGTGAATGCACATGGAAGGTTCCATTTGTCATGTTATCCAAAACAGTTCTGACAACCAAAGATCCAACATGCAAAAGCTACTGCTTAATAATAATAATAATAATAATAATAATAATAATAATAATATTTATACCCCACCCATCTGGCTGGGTTTCCCCAGATACTCTGGGCGGCTTCCAGCAGACATCATGGTCATTTTCATATTGTTATATCTGCATAAGAAATGTAGGGGCAGAGCAACAAAGTTAAATTTCCCTAAGTGTACTCAGTGCTATTTTTCTAGAAAAAGAAGTGCTGGAACTCATCGTGAACACCTCCCTTGTTCTCTTACAATGGCAATGGCACCCACCTGAGAGGTGCCAGTACTGAGTTCTAGAGAGTTCCAGCTCAAAAAAAAAGCCCTGAGTATACTAGTTGTGTCTCAAGTACTAAATGTACTAGAGACACATCTAGAGACATACAGTAATATATTTTTATTTACAAATACTAACACAGATAGTGAAAGTCAGCAAACGTTTAAAGCAGGAAGCACAACCATTAATCATGCAACAGGTTCCCAAAGAGAACAAATGTAACTGAGGGATACCTTGGTTTTAGCTAATTTGAGTAAAAAACAAAAAAACCCTCTCTGGTCACCGTGCCCAAATTCAGGCATAACAACAAAGCACTTCGTGACCCTTAAGCTCATCTGCTCTCCTTCCCCCACTCTTGTATGCCTAAGGAGAGGAAATCTTAAGTTTCCATTTCCAGTTTGCAACAAATTGCAGTTTCCTAAATTGTTAAAATACAGCTAACTGTGGTTTATTCAAACCATGTCCTGATATAAAATCCTGCTTTGATGACCAACAGTGGTTTGTTACAAACCACAATGGCTCAATGCAGTGCATTATTGGATCAAAACACCATGGTTTGCTGTTAAGTCTCAATTCATCATGTGTGTATTTAAATTTTGAACTCTTATTATTCTCCTGTAAAATTCTGGTGTTATTATATACCAAAAGCTGCAGCCACCAAGAAACATACTGCATTTTTCTTAACTTCCTAATCACCTGTTCAGGTTTGTCAGGCAAAACCGTAACTTTCAGCTCATTCATGGCTAATCAAGAAAGCTATGATTATAGTCCTTTTCACATCCTAATTATTTAACAAATAAAATTAGTCACCAGTTAAAATAAAGTTGTATCCTAGTCATGCCCACTCAGGAGTAAGTTCCATTGAATTTAACGTGGCTCACTCACAGGTAAGCTGCATTAGAAACATAGAAACCTGCCTTACAACAAGTCGAATCAATGGTCCATCTAGCTCAATATTGTCTAAACTGACTGGCAGCAGCTGCCCACAGTTTCAGACAGGGAACATTTCCAGGCCCACTTAGAGATGTTGAGAGTTGAACCTGGAAACTTTTGCATGCGAAGCAGATTCTCTACCACTGAGCAACAGCCCTTCCCCACCCCTCAGATTCCAGCCATAGCTGATTATAAATTGAGGCAATTAAAGCTTGCAGTCCTATTTGTTACAGGCCTTTCCCCCTCTACTTAAAGTGAAGATTGTGATCCTTTGCCCACCCCACAGCACCTTCAAGAAAATAGTAATATTCTATTCTATTCTAGATTGGTATGTAATTTAAACGCATTGAATATATGAAAGTCAATCAGTGAGTGGATTTAGGAAAGGCCAAAACAACTGATGCATCTATAGTTTTAACTCTGTTATGAGCAAACCTCAGCTTTTTTTTTTAAAAGAGTATACCTTGTCAAAGGAGCAACAGTCAGTGAGCAGCTGCTCATTGATAAGCCAAAGGGGTACTAACCTTTACCACAGCATCATGTACCGTTTTTTATTAAGAACATAACTATGCTAATATTAGACATCAGAAGCTTGCTGTGTCAAGAAAAGGTCAACATTTTAACATCAGTGTCTGAAGTCACAATTGCAGAATAACTGCTGGAGATGGAAGAAATACTGCAATTGTGGTTATTGCTCTAAGATTCAGATTGATGTGGTAACAGGGAGTGGAGCTTTTCTATTGTTTTATGAAAAGCAAAGTGTTCCATGTGTGCAAAGGCAAATGAGAGGGAGGGAAGTAGGTTTTCCAACAGTATAAATTCTCCATCAGACACCATACACACACACACACACACACACACACACACACACACACACACACAAAAGTACTAAATGAACCCAAAACATGACTTTCTCCTTGCTTATACCTTGTATCACTGGTGATTTCTCCATAGGAGTCAGTAGTTCTTATCTACTATATGGTAACTAATACAGTGGTATCTCTGGATGCAAACGGGATCCGTTTCAGAGGCCAGTTCGCATCCAGAAGCGAACACAACCCGCGTCCGCACGAATTGCGATTCGCCACTTTCGCACATGCATGTAATGTCATTTTGACTGTCTGCGCATGCGCGAGCGGCGAAACCCGGAAGTAACGCGCTCCGTTACTTCTGGGTCGCCGCAGTGTGCAACCCAAAAATACTTATCCCGAAGCTACTTCAACCCGAGGTATGACTGTAATGCCCTTGCACCAATGTAAATCCCAACTGAGCAACACACTAGTGCACACCATTTGATCAACCAAAACGTTATCCATCTACTCCTGCTTCCTCATCAAACTTTAGCTGCCAAAAACTGGCACCTCTCAAACTCCAGGCTTCTCCAGTTTTCACCAACATTGCCTGTTAAGCACAACTCAGCTGGTGAGTTAAATTGGTTCATGTTACACTGCAGTCAGTAGGGCCAGCAGTGCAGACCTTCAGCACTGACTTCTGTCAGCTTACAAAGGAAACAGGATGACTCCTCACAATATCTGGTATTATTGTTTGGATGTTTGCAGCCTCAGGGGTGCAGTACATACATATGGAGAAAAAAGGAGAAAAAAGAGGATAACCACCACCACCTTAGTTTCTGTCTAAAGCATTCCTGTACAGTATCAGACACAGACCTTGGCTTCTGTTTATTTTAGCCAACAAGGAACTCCAAATGCTGTCTCCAGTAGCTACACTTCTTCTCTGCCCTTGAGTGTCTTCTTTCTCTGGTTCTGCTAATATCATTAGATAGAACCTGCAGGCTCCTTCCTCATCCTCCTTTCTCCAGCCCTTCTTCTCTCAATTTATAACAGCTGCCTCACAAGCTCAGAGAGACTCCCAGACTAACAGCTACTAGGCCCAATAGGCTGAACTACACAGGCTGATGCATGCAAGATATCCTGACAAACTGAAGGACAATGAGAAATAAGTCCTGCATGGACATGGTTCCAGATCATGACCTTTAAAATAGGTTGGGAGCTGCAAGCAAAGTAACAGCGCCCAGGCTTCATTGCAAATCATATAAGCCATTACGTTTTACTTCTTTGTTGCTCCTACTGAGTTATGTGAATCCCATAGCTATTGCAGAATAAAAATTGTACTTCCAATTTGTTTTTGTTTTTTTAAATTTCATCCATATACAGAACTAGTTCACACATCTTATTTTACTTTTCTGCTGCTACAAGGTAAATGCTACATTCACCTCACAGTTCAGCTGAGGTGTGTACTTCTTAGAAAGCCATAGCCCATGTGCAGGTAACAGTGCATATGTAGGTGACAGCTTCATGAGTTCAGGGCACTGCAGTGACAGGGAAACCAAACCTGTAATGTGCACCAGATGAAGACATTCCTGCCTTTCTCTGGTGAGTACAGCATGCAAAGGCAACTTGAAATGAACCAGGGAAAATCATCTCACTGTATCTTCAGCTGCTAATGTGTTCATAGCCATTGAGTATTGGTCCATCCAGCTCAGCATTTGCTCTGACTGACAACAGCTCTCCAGGATTTTAAACCAGGCCCTCTCCAAGTCCTATCTAGAGATGTTGAGGATTGAACCTGGACTCTTCTGCAATGCCAAGCATTGAGGCAGAGCTCTTTCCCACATAGAATGCAGATGCATAATGTAATTCCAGTTTTCATATCCTCAGTGGAGTGGCTGCCACTATGCATCTCAATAAAGTTGCCTGTTCAAAAAATTCCTGCAATAAATTTGATGCATGTATTTGGCAATGTTTCAGAAGATATTTTGCCACGTTCTGCCTGGTTCTCTCAGAAGAATTTAGCTGTGATTAGGGCAGGGGGAATCCTACTTTATTTCTACGGAAATGTATTCAGGTTAATTTTTCAACTGACTGCATTTCTGTTGACACTGCAAATTGTTTACTTGTATTGTACTCTGCTACTTCCAGCCATTATCATTTTAACAATGAGTCATTGCTTCAAAACAGAGCATTATGTCCTATTCTGTTTTCTTTTCTTTTGAATTACCAAATACTATCTATGTGAGGATACAAGTATATGTGTACCCCATTAGCCATATTTCCCCTTTGTTAAATTCAGAGCTGAGCCAAAACACAGTTTGTAGGTTTGTTTATCATTTTGTTACCATAGAAGACAAAGCCCCTCTGTTTTGGGGGTCTGCTTTTGCCTGCTGCCTTAAATTTTTTAGTCCAAATCTTGAACATTAAGCACAGCTGCAACTAAACTGTGCAAAAGCCACCCATGTCTGATTTTAAGGTTCCAGGAAAATGTGCCATCCCTCATGAGCATAGCCAGGATTTTTGATGGGGGCAGACTTTATCTTGGAAGGGCAGAACCAAGCTACCTGTGATGTGATTGGTCAGTTAAGTATTTTTATTTACTTACTTGCTGGGGGGGGGGCAACTCCCCCTCAGCTGTCCTTGGCTATGCCCCTACAGTTCATGCTAGTTTAGCATGGCATAGATTGAAGAAGCTTGCAGGCTTTGGGAGCAAAGACCTTTATCCAATCAAATTGAGGGAAGGTCCCCAGCTGGACTGAGTTGAAGCATAGGTGGGCTCTCTTTATATATTCACTATAACCCATCCAACTATATGACTGTAAGCAGGCCTAGGGGTGGAATTAAGATAGACCTTGTTACCAATCACAGTAAGACTGGTCTTGATTTTTTTGAGGGGACCCCTCTTGGGGGGCAGGCTTCCAAAACAAAAGTGGGCAGTGAGGGCAGCACAAAATTATGCAAACTATGGGGGGCATTTAGAATGGGGAAGAACTTCTTACCTTCCTTGTTTTGTTTCTTAAAAAGAAAAAAACTTCCGAAAGCTATTCTGTTTTCTTCCCAGAGTGCCTCTGGGAAAGAAGCTAGTCTCTGAAGCACTCTGGGAAGGAAAGAAAACAGTGATGGACAGCCAGAGCTCTACTGCTTCTGTTGCTTGACATATTTTTACATGAAGCACTTTCAGAGGGTAGGGAGAAAATGCAGATTTCTCAGAAGAAACATTTGGTGAACTGGTAGTATGCAGTAGAGGAAAATACAATGAGCTTTTAATAGGATGTTGCCTATCCATTTTGTCTTTCTGAATGTTTAATGCACACTGTCAAAGGAGAGAGCTCATACCTCTGTGGTGGAAGACATGCTTTACAAGTACGGAGAAGATCCCTTGGCCCCATCCACAGCATCTCCCATTAGGAACGATGCTGAGACCCAAATGAGTCATGATAGGCGAGATACATAATTATGCTCTCCTATGGGTCTTTATTTTGCTAATTAGCAGCCCCACTGGGTTTCTTTGAAGATCTGCAAATTGTTGCTCTGGGAGAGAGTATTCATCCATTCCCCACCTCCCACCCCCACCCCATAAATCTCTTTTTCTCTTTCTTACACATAGCTGCCATTATCTCTTTCATGTGAGAGGAGAAACAGCATCCATGCCTGCCCTTTGTCCCTTATGAAGCTATTAGCAGGTGCTGGGGATTTAGAGAAAGACCTAATGAGAGCAACACTTTCCTGACTTCAAAGCAGCCCTATGGAGCTGCTGTACAACAACAAAAAATCATGCCCGTTTGGCATCCAGGTAAGGAAGGGCTGTAGCTCAGTGGTGTGTATGCAGAGGGTCCCAGGTTCAATGCCTGGCATCTCCAGGTATGGCTGGAGCCATCCCGTTGGAAACCCTTGAGAGCCACTGCCAGTCAGTGTAGACAATGAGCTAGATGGAGCGATGGACTGATTTGGTATACAGCAGCTTCCTATGTTTTATGTTCAGGTAGCTGGCCTTGGGAATACCTCTGCTTGGCATTAATAGTTGACAAAGACAACTCTGGTCTAGATGGATAAGTGTTCTGAACCAGTATAAAAAAAGCTTAATACAGTGGTACCTTGGGTTACATATGCTTCAGGTTACATGCGCTTCAGGTTACACACTCCGCTAACCCAGAAATAGTGCTTCAGGTTAAGAACTTTGCTTCAGGATAAGAACAGAAATCGGGCTCCGGCGGTGCGGCGGTAGCAGGAGGCCCCATTAGCTAAAGTGGTGCTTCAGGTTAAGAACAGTTTCAGGTTAAGAACGGACCTCCGGAATGAATTAAGTACTTAACCTGAGGTACCACTGTATTTTCATGTGATTACCATTAGCAAATGTAACAGTACCTGGGAAGATGAAAACGAGTGGTGTATTTGTTATAGCCACTACTGTAGCTGCCATTTTTGTAACAGTAAAATAAATAATTGTTAAGTATGTTTAATATCTTATCTGAAATTAAACGTTTTCCCCTTGGGGTTCACTATTATTCTGAATTTCGAAATAGTGACAGCAAAAAGGACAGTAAAATAAAATAAACCTCTCTGGTTTACTTCCCTAGCTCCATAAAGCTAGTGATTTCTATGCTTTGATTTCCACATAGAAACTGACGTGGCAAATACAACATTTTAACAAAGCCAATTTCTTTTAAAGCCTTGTTGAACTAATTACATCCAACCAGGGTGCAAAAATACATTTTGTCAGGAAAAGAAAAGCGGACTTCAATTAAATGTAAATCCTTATTCAGCACTCTAAATTCTTAGTTGCTCAAACTCATTAATGAGGTGGTAAATAAAACGGTCCTAAATGCATATGTTGTGGTTACAGCATTCATTGTGGTTACAAGCATTCATTATTTTCACTTATTCCATAAGCCAAAGTCAGTCACCTTATTATTTCCCCAGTATTCAGGATGGTGAAATTCAAGCTTTCCAAAAGAGTTTAAACAATGATGTGATGATGAAAACAGGGTTGCCCCTGTGTCTATTTTCCCTGTCCCTCTCTGTATCATCACATGTAATAATGAGAACAATTAATGTTTGATGGCACCCTATTGCATGTTTCCTGCTTCACCCATTATTGGCTGCCACAAGGGTGTGAGGTAGGAACATGACAGTACATGCAGGTCCCGCTTTATGAAAAAAAAATGCATTCCCTGGAATCGTTCTTTAGGCAAGAGTTTGCATAATGACTCAACAATTTTTGTTTGCAAAACGATTCAACAATGTCCACTGATTCCTATGGGGAAATATTGAATGTGTTCCTGACCAATCCAATCCAAGGTTTGGATAAGTGAATTTTCACAAAGCAAGTGTTCATAAAGTGGGACCTGCATGTATATTTCTTTTACAGTACATAGTTAATTTTTGTAGCTTATTTCCATAGCTGTAGTGAGAGGAAGGGGAAACTCAGCTACTCACCCATGTTCACTGTAACTTCTAGTTATTCTCTAAGATTGCCTTTGCAAATGATGCCCTCCAACTGTTTTGGACTACAACTCACAGGCAGCTGGAGCTGATTGGCATCATAGTCCAAAACAGCTGGAGGGCACTAGGTTGGTGACAGCTGCCTAAAAGGTGTCCCCCTCCCCTTCCTCAATTCATAACTTTTCTCCTTGAGTTTTACAGTACAGGATTATCTCTGCCTGTGATGTTGATTAAATTTGGTGATATCCAGTGCATGGAGCTCACTAAAGCATGCCATCCAGCCAACATTATTTAAACATTTGTTTGAGACAGAATTCAGTCAAAGCAGTTAATCTGTAAAATACACTCAGCTCCCTCCTCAGGCAATCAGCAGAAAGAAAGGCTACAATGGGATGTCACACTAAGCCACCAATAAATAGCTCACAGTTATAAGATGCTAAGTAGGTGCTCATAGGTAGCACATGCCATGGGGAAATGTCAGATTTCTTTTCTAAAGTTGTTTGCTTGTTATAATGTTCTGGCTGAGGGGTTTTAAGTATCCACATGCCACATTAGCGTAGGGAGGGATGAATTTACCAACTGTGAGGGGAAGCTTTTGCTGATTTATTTTATAATCTGACTAGGATTCTGCAGGATGACAAGGTGACTTGTGCTAGAAGTGGGATGGCTGCAGTTTTACCACTCACTGGCAGTGGGGTTGGAATCCAGCCCCAGTGCAAGTAAATAAGTTACCATGACAGTTTTGGCACTCTTAGCTGCTGCTTTGGCATTTGGTCTAGGGTTTTTATTCCTATTCTGTTAGGAACATAGAAAGCTGCATGATACCAAATCAGACCATGGTCCATCTAGCTCTCATTGTGCACACTGAGTGACAGTAGCTTTCAAGGGCCTCAGATAGGAGTCTTTCCCAACCCTGATTGGCATTGCCAGGGACTGAAGCCAGGGACCTATTGGCTTCAATGCATGTGTTCTGTCACTGAGCTATGGCCACTTCCACTGAGGGGCAGCCTTTCCTGTAACAGCTCAAATGCATTTGGCGGCAATCCTCAAGCAAATGCTGTGCATTACTGAGGAATTAGAGAAATAAGTTTAAGACATGCTTCCATTCTATGTGTCCAGGAATCCACAAATTTGCTCTTGGCTTAACAGCCAGCCATTATTTGTGGTTGCCAGCAACTGACCCCTCTCAATGGGAAGGGAAATAAATCAGTTCACCTTTAGAAATACAGGAAGCTGCCATATACTGAGAAAGCCTGTCAGTCCATCTAGCTCAGTATTCTTGACACTGACTGGCAGCAGCTCTCCAGGATTTCAAGCAAGAGTACTTCCCAGCATAGCTGTCAACTTTTCCCTTTTCTTGTGAGGAATCCTATTCGGAATATGTTTCCCAGTCATTCCCAGTTTCCTGGAGATGCTAGGGGTTGGTTTTGAATGCAGTATGTCATATGATAGCCATCTTCAAATAGCTCAAGGCCTGCCACATGGAAGAGGGAACAAGCTTGTTTTCTCCTGCTCTAGAGGGTAGGACTCAGCCAATGGCTTCACATTACAAGAAAGGAGATTCCATGAGGAAAAATTGTCCAACAGTAAGAGCTGTTTGACAGTGGAAAGGCCTCCCTCGTGAGGTTGTGGACTCTCCTTCTTTTGAGGTTTTTAAGCAGAGGTTGGATGGCCACCTGTCATGGATGCTTTAGCTGTGATTTCTGCATTGCAGGGGGTTAGACTAGACGACCCCTGGGTCCCTTCCAACGATTCCATGATGCTATGATTCTATGTGCTCCACCAATGAGCTACAGCCTTTTTGCCCCAAGTTGCTCCCAAATTCCCTGCAGTTTGGGCTGTGCTCTTCTTCCCAGATGTGTTAGCATTTTACCTTCAGGGAGATATTATTGGGGGAAGGATTGAAAAAATGTATTCGCACAACCAGAAGTGGCGCAGTGCACTCTTCTGCTCCTCAATTCTACCACCTCATTCTTCCACAATCTTCCACACAAGGCCTCAGTGAACTGAGGAAGGAAGTGGAAGGACCCAAAAGTACTCGCTTTTGCTCTCTGCATCATTTGAACACAGGAAGCTGCCTTATACCAAGGAATATTGGTCTATCTAGGGGAGCATTGTCTACACAGACTGGCAGTGGCTCTACAGGATTTCAGATAGGGGTCACCAGCCCTATCAAGAGATGCTGGAAATTGAATCTGGAAACATCTGCATGCAAAGCAAGTTCTCTACCATTGAGCTGCAGCCCTTTCCCTAAGCTATAATCCTTCACTCAGCTCTCAAATAAATTGTTGTGCCTATTATCTAGTGCAGTGGTCATCAACCTGAGAAACTACAGACACATATTGTAGAGTGGAGGGCAGGGGCAGACTTTGGTAATATGGCATCCCCCAAATGGATCTCTTACATTTTGCAGCCCCTTGGCTCAGTACGCTGTGAAGGGAAACCACTCACACTATCCTAAATCCAGTGCTGCTAGGAGGGTCTTTAAAGCAGGGATAAAGACCCTGGGACCCTCCAGATGTTGTTGGTCCTCCTGTCAGACCAAGCTGGCATGGCCAGTGGTCAGGGATGAGGAGATTTGTGATCCAACAACATCTGGAGGGTCATAGACTAGTCACCCCTGCTGTAAGGAGAAGAGCAAACAGTTTCCTCCCTGGAAAGATTCTCCTTAGTTGTTTTGTTAAGTTAAAAGGAGGAGGGAGGAAGAACTGAGTTCAGGAATAATAAGCCATGCAGTGCATGTCTTGTATACATGGAGGACATGTCCTTGAAATACTTTCTTTAGATCAAGAACTGTATGCCTGTGCTTTAATAGGGAAAGGGAACAGAGATCCAATTCCATCTCCCTCCATGCCTATAATTTTATATAATAGTAATGTCTGCTATTTGCAGTTTCATTACATCTGGTGCTATGTACAGAGATGGAATGTAGATATTCTCTCCTTTTATTGTTGGCTTGCAGGCAGGCAGGCGTGTGTGTGTGTGTGTGTGTGTGCAAACACACACACACACACACACGAGAGAGAGAGAGAGAGAGAGAGAGAGAGAGAGATTTCTCTTTCCTAATATAAATATTCAAAGTGCAATAATATGATGGTACATGCATTATAGAGCTCATGGGTGCAAGTCCCTTTGTTCTATTAACCACTGCTATTCATATGCATTCAAAAATGAACGGGTCTGTGCTAAAAGGTTACATTCATTAAAAAGAGAATGGGCTTTTTTTTAGTTGAAACCTTTTCCTTATAATTCTTAGCTAGAACTGCTTTGTCTGGGGAACAAAAGATATATGGGTTAGTCAATCAAGCAGCCCACTGAAGGCTAATATTAAACAATATTGCCAAAATGCACACTGGCAGCAGGCAGCCTGTGCCACCAGAACAAATTCTATGCAACATATTCAAATACTGTAGTGTTTCAAGGAAATGGCCAAATGTAGAGCTCAATGTCTGCACTACTGCTGAACTGGGGACCTCATACAGCAAAGGGCTGATTAGTTGAGAAGGCAGCATTTGATTTCTTAAACAACTTGTATTTGGTCATACTCCCAACAGCTAGGGTGTTGCCACAGCTTCGCATTTCAACTAAATTTAATTTAAATTTTTTACATTAATGATTTACCACGGTCATGACACATGAGTCATAGCCGTGACATGTCTTTACCCTAGAAGGAGAAAGCAGACTTGCCCAGGGCTAATTTCACAGTAGTTTAATTATTAAGAGGCGTCTTCCTTTCACATGTATTTTTCTAAACGTATTTGAAAAGAGGAGGGGGGAGATGGAAGCTCTGGACAGAGAAGATCTCTGTTTATCGACAGGCTAGTTTACAAGCAGACAGCTACGCTGCAGTGCATAGGCAACATTTCTTCAGCTGATCTGGTTCATTAAAATGCAAGCTTACAACAGGCTCTCTTAGAGCTGCAGCTGAATTATCCATGGACTTTTCCTCCCCTGCAGGGCCACAGTGCACTTTGGGTAAATGGGACAATTCCAGGAGAATTTAATCAGAGTGTTGCAATCTGCATCTTTCTGGAATGAGTCTCTCTCTCTCTCTCTCTCTCTCTCTCTCTCTCTCTCTCTCTCTCTCTGTGTGTGTGTGTGTGTGTGTGTGTGTTTGCTAATTGGCAGGAGCATAATGGTAGTCCAGGCTTGGGGCCAGTGCTTAATTTCTAAAATGTGAGGCAAGGAGCCAGGATTTAGACTTGCCTCTAAGATCACCCTTATCGACATTCTAGACCATGGATTCTGAAGTACCTTTCCACTTGAACAACTGTAATAGTCATGGGGAAAGTCAAACACAGAGAAGTTAACATACAGGGGTTAGCATATGATCTTCCCCCATATACTTGGCACATGGTGGTGTCTTGTTTTAAATAACATTCTAGGTCCCACTGTTGTGTACAAAAACAGTGAAAACTAAACCACCAGAGTGAGGTTGGCAGCAAAAATCAGGGACACCCCAAATTTAGACACTTAGGACCCAGCTACACAGCTGCAATTATAATGCTATAAGTGTGTTATAAAAATGTGACACCAGATAGCGCTGTAGAGCTCGATGGCAGATCGCAAATATATTTTATTGCATTTTTATAGCATTTTCATAGTGTTTTTTTATATCTGTGTAGATCCAGCCTCATAATAAAGTCCTACAGAATAAATGTACCATATTGGCCCGAATATGCCACACTTGCCCCCCAAATTCAACGGTGAAAAGTTAAAGTGCGGCTTATATTCGCGATCTTACGGTATGCAGCCAGGAGCGCAGGGCAAGCAGTGCCAGAAGCGTCCCAAAGCCCACCCCACGCGCAGTCCCCATCCTCTCCCACAAGGCCAGGAAGGGAGAGAGCGAGGAAGGGGAAAGGTTGTTGGCAATGCAGCATGGCTCTCTCCCCGCCCCCCATATGCAGCTAGGAACAGTGAGGAAGGGAGTAGCTTATATTCAGGGGGGGTTTCCCCTCCAATTTTAAAGGTGTGGCTTATATCTGGGTGCGGCTTATATTCGGGCCAATACGGTAAGTATCCATAAGAATATAGGAGCCTTCTGGATCAGACCAGTGACCCATCTAGTTCTGAATTCTGTGCTTGCAATGGCCAACCAGATGCCTATGAGAAGCATGCAAGCAGGACCTGACTGCACTAGCACTCCCCCCTCCTGCAGTTTCCAGCAACCAACATTCAGAAGCATACTGCATAGAGAGGCTTCGGGACACTCAGCAGGTTTATACCACAGTACTCACAGATGTAGGGCCTCATGCAGCTGGGAGGTCCTGTGCCTGGTCTTCCTGCTTCATTTCAGCCTGTAGGCCATGGCTAGGGCTCACATGCATATGCAACGTGCTGTGGGATGAACACTAGGCGCTAGCACAAGAGAGAGTTCAGAACCTTTCCCCTGGTTCTGAACCTCTGCAGGGAGGTTGGGTCACTTCAGTGACCCTCCCTCATACAGAGTAACTATGAGTAACCCTGTCCAGTCTGCAGCTCACCAGCCTCAAGACAGGATGTCTCCACCATTCCCACTGCAGTCTCCAGGATAGACATCCCACTGTGTTCTCCAGGACAGACAAAGGCAGCTATAGGGTGTATGAGACTGGGTGCCTCTGGTGAAATCCTGCCTGATGGGGCAGAGCTTGCACAGGGCCCTCACTGCAAAAGTCCTGACATAGTGTAGTCTAAAGTGGTGGCAGCAACAACAAGAATGCAACTGGAGCCCTTTGGAGAGAGTTTTGCCCAGACAGGCATTCTCTGGCTGGACCAGGGCTTGCCTCCGTCCTTGGCACAACCCTTCTGCTTCTGCTCTTCACTGTGGAAGCAGAGATGGTTGGAAATTTGATTGTTTCCTTTCCTGGGAATGCATGAAGCAGTGAGAGATGCAGGCTCTAGGCATCTGGAATTGGGGACACTGGAGAAAGCAGACACGTCTTTAATAGCACTCCCTATGGTCTAACAAATAGCATGAACGAGCAACAACTCTGGTCGGAAAATAGTGAGCCTGGAGAAACAAGTTTCCCTTTGTAAACCTGGGACAGAATAATGGCTTTAATTACAACAGTATTAGTAATAAGGTCAGACATAAAGGGCCATTGACCAGTGACAAATCTGAGCCACTGTAGCCAAATTAGAGTACATTTAACAGGAACGATATTGAGCATAGTGTATGTTTATTAGCTTAGCTGCCATTAGCCTATGTTACCTAACAGTACAGGCACATACTCTTCATTAGAAAGCAGTGTTGGGTTTGACAGTGGTAACACTGAATACAGCAGCAATGGCCCAATAGCTGCGGTAACCTTATGCTCTACAACTTCTGTTAATGATCTCAGGGTGCAGAATTTGCACAGCCAATGGGAATGGAGCCAGTTGTAAAGGCAACGTTCTTTCCTTACTGTTCATTTTTCACAAGTATGTATGATTTTATATTCAGTAGCAGTGCTGGCTGGAGTGCAAGAAAGTCACAGAATAAGTGCCATGTAATCAAATGAATGCAGGATATTTAAAATGAAAATGGCCTCAATCCAGCTAAACTTAAGTTCCTCTTTAGGTCCAAAGGAATGAGTTAGCTGTGAAACCATTGAAGCTCATTGGTTATGTTATCAACAAGACTTAAGTAAGAACTATAACTGGATTGGGGCCAACAATTTTACCTGCTCTCTGATTTACTTGCTGAAAATATTCAATTTTTGAACATGGACTCTAGCTTGAAGAGTGGAATTTTGTAACCCAAAGGACTCCTGTAGGCCCAAAGAGATAATGGGGAGCTCTATATTGTTCCCTCTTCATTAAGCATTTATTCTACTGAATGTAATTCAAAATTTATTTATTTAGAAAAATAATAAAAGCTATTGTTAAAAATAAATAAATCTCCAAGTAGTGTGCAGATAAACTGACGGATAAACATGGCTAAAATCCATAATCCAATTAAAAATAAATTTACATATGATCATCATCATTAAAAACAAGGCTAAAATCAATAAAATAAATATAAGTCACTGAATCGTTTGCCTGGATAAGCTTGCTGACAATATAAACGTGCCAGAGTAACATCAATAGGCAGGGAGTTCTAGAGCACAGGTGCTGCCACACTAAAGGAGTAACTCCACAAATGTGGAACACACATTTTTTAACATATTACTTGACTGGAAAATTGCACTGCAAAATTTGGAAAGGGATGAAACTTTGTTTCAGTTTGCATATTGTCTTGTAAAGTGTGGATTTGGTACATTTGCCTTTAATTTGAAGTGAATCAAATTCCCATACTCACACCCCAATCTCTAGGTAGGGAACAGATTTTTCTCTTCCTTTCACAGTAACTGCAAATCAACTATGCTAGGGTTCCTGGGGCATGTCAGGAAAATAAGAGAGCTTTAGTTGCAGTGCATCCATGCCTGCTCATGACTGGTCTCACTTTTCTCCATTTAACTGGCAGACTCTCACTAACAGAAAAACTATGTGAGTGGTGTT
This sequence comes from Podarcis raffonei, assembly GCF_027172205.1. Taxonomy (NCBI): domain Eukaryota; kingdom Metazoa; phylum Chordata; class Lepidosauria; order Squamata; family Lacertidae; genus Podarcis; species Podarcis raffonei. Next base: position 30,212,734 of record NC_070606.1, read on the forward strand.
TCCTGCCAGCATGTCAGGAGAGTTTGGCTGTGTAAGCAGCATCTGGATGGTGTTATCTCCATCTCTGCCAGTGCAGTGGTACTTATTCTGCATCCTGAGGCATCTCAGCTGACCGTAAGGTACCGTAAATATAGGATTGCCCTGTAAAGTTGTTTCTTAAGGATATATATTTCAAATGTTGGAGAGTTAATCTGCAGGAAGCCAAAGTGAAAGGTATGATTGCATATGTTTTAATAGACATCTGTTTACAGCTAATTTAATACTGAATTCCAACAAGACCTTTTCTTGTGACTTGCACAATGATAATTAAGGGAAATGCAGTATAACAATTATGCATGTTTATTAATTTGGAAGGATTTTGGATGCTTGGCCCCAACTAAAATTAAATGGAAATGTAAACAAGTTTTTAATGTATTTATATGTGAATTAATTTTAATTAAAATTGTGAAAGGAAGTGCCCATGTGCTTTAACACTAGTTCAAGATGAAGGCCCCAGCTGCTCATAAAATTAAATACTTCCTTAAGTAATGCTTCTAATCACTATGAAAAACCTGCAGGACTCTAGCTTTCCATATAGCTTGTCAGACATTATACAAATGATGGCAACTTGCAGACTTTCAGGATAAACATATTGTGCAGACTGCAAGTCAGCAAAAGAGCATTGCCTTACAAGCTACTGTATTCTTTTCATTAAAGTAAATGGATTAAAACTCCCACAGTCACCAATACCACAGTTAGGACCAGAATAATAAACCAGTCATCAAAGGAATCTAATTTTAGTATTAGACGCCTTCTATGTTTCAATGACTGATGCCCTATTAATCTGAATCCTAATTATACAAAAGCAAGCTTAAGTCCTGATATGGATAAATAATACCTTGTTTGTATATTGTTAAGTTCAAGTGCTGGAAATGAATCCGGTGTTTTCCTAGAGAAATGAACTAGTTGTGATGTTAAATGCATTTTTGCCTTTAATGTGCCAAATGCAAATAGCATCAGCTGAAGTGGGGTGGGGCTGATCATTATCAAAATAGCAGCAGGTGTCGAGGTAGAATGTAGCTGAAGTCATGAGAAAAGTTTGTCCTCTAAAGGCACTTTTTGCAAGATGACTCCTTTTGGATAACTAACTGACTATGCATCCTTATGCACATACCCTATGCAGTTAACATGTGAGAAGGAGGGAGTAGGATTGGACCATCTGGTTATGCCACTGATATCCAGATATTGAATGGCTCTTCTGCACAGAGCCTCTGCACACATATAGGCACAGTACAAGATGTGTGTAAAACCAGAGGGTAGAGCTAGTGATCATCAACCTGCTCATCTCCCAAGATATTGATTGCACCCAGAAATTGTCTATAGTGCTTTTTATTTACTGTTTTATTTGCAGTTTCTAATGCACATGAATATTTTACCTTTCACTTCATATTTACTGTAGTTTCCTAAATAACCTCCTGTAATGGAATTTGTCAGAGGTTTTTTGATAGTCCAAATAATAATTTATATTAAGTAGCTCTGCTTCACCCAGTTTATCTTGTCAGAAAATATTGATTACCCAACATGGTGAAGTCATAGTATAAAATATTAGCTTGTTACCTGGGCAGCAGTGACAACATTTTGAGGTGCTGCAGTTCAGGCTCTCTGAGAGTATTTCACAAACACTAAGCCAAGTACTAAGCATTTGTCAATTTATATCTGGAAAATTTGGCAGAAGTAAATTCAAGTACCGTTCTGAACTTTTTTGTCATTTGCAAATAAAAAAAAAACATCATGGTCAAACCCAAAATTTAGCCCAAATCAATTTTTTTGAATTCTCATCTGATAACCTATTTACCAGATATGCTGAGAGTTTCAGATAACGCTCGTGAAAAAAAATCTTCCATTGTTTTGCCACCTTCACAAAAATCCCAATATGCTTTTTCAGAGTTCTCAGTTCACATGCCTTAATCACTGTGCTCTCACCACAATTTTTCCCCATCCTTAGCTTTTTTTTAAGGGGAGGCATTGTGTTTGTTGAATTTAAACTAGTCTTTGTATATGGCAGCACAGCCTCTGAAGAGGAGGAATAAAATGGAAGACTACATACAGAAAGGCTGAGGTGAGAACAGGGGCTGGAGCCAAGGTAGTATGTCCTTCTCTCCTCCCCACCAGCCCAATTAAACTCTAAACCTTAGAAGGCTGAACCCAGATATATTACTGTGATGGGATGGTGAGCTGCTTGTGCGTAAAATCCTAGTCCCTCAGAGTTTGGCTAAGTCCACAAACCTCTGTCTGTGACGGAGCTCCTTAAGCATGGCTCCATCAGTCGCTCGTTGAATCGGACAGTGGGCGTTTACGGAACTTCTTCCAGCATAAAAGCTCCTTAACGGAAACGCGTCTTCTGGACTCTCGGCGTGACAGTTTCCGGCGAGGAGTGGGTGTCCCTACAGGAGGTCCTGAAACCTCCCCACTGTTCTCGCTTGAAGTGTCTCTGAGCCCTCCCTCCGACTCACTTTCCCTTGGAACTCCACTTCTCCCCCTGCTGGTCCCCTCCTCAGCTGAATGGTCTCTCTCACCCTCCGTGAGCCCTTTCACCTCCTGCGTCTCAGATGGCAGTTCCCTGACATCCACCTCCCCTCCAGGGCCCCCTTCACCCCCTTCCCTCCCCTCCTCTGCGGGAGGCGAGGGAGCAAAACCCCTGAAGGAACCTCCCTCATCTTCCGAAGTTTCGAACACTTCCCTCCACCTCTTGCTGTTTCCGGTTTCCAAGTACTCCTCCTCATCGGAGTCTGTTCCTCCTTCCAACTCTGATTCCCTGAATCCTTCCAGTTCCTCCTCATCGTCGGTGGTGCCAAAGTACTCCCTCCGGAACCTCGCTACTGGCTGAGGTTTCCTGGGGAACCTTTGGTGGAACGTTTCGATCAAGATCTCGTCACGGACCTCCTCTGCCGTCACCCAGGTGTTTTCCGACTCCGGTTCCCCTTCCCACGCGACCAAATACTCCACCTGATTACCCTTCCACCTGGAGTCGATGATTTCCGCCACATGGTTGCTGCTTTCCCTTTCTTCTATGGCTGGCCCCCGTGTGGATACCCCTTCACCTTCCCCCCATATGGTGACAGTAATGACCTGTGGAATACTGGGTGCAGTTTCATGTGGTTCGGTAACCGGAGTCTGAAAGCCACTGGGTTGACCTGTTGGATGACCTCAAATGGTCCCAATCTTTTGGGTCTCAATTTCTTGCAACCCCCCTTGAACGGCAACCCTTGGGTTGATAGCCAGACCTGACTCCCCACCCTAATGGTTTCACCTTCCCTTCTGCTCTTGTCTGCCTGCCTCTTATATTCTTCTTTGGCCCTTTCTAAGTTGAGTTGGAGTTGACGATGGATCGCTTCCATTTCTTCTACAAAATGTTCAGCGGCCGGGACACTCCATCTCTCCCCTCCTCCCCCTGGAAACGCCCTGGGGTGGCACCCATAATTAGCCAAAAAGGGGCTCATCCCGGTGGACACATTCTCTGCATTATTGTAAGCAAATTCCGCTAGCGCCAACTTTTCGACCCAATCGTTCTCTCTGTCATTGACATAACACCTCAGGTATTGTTGGAGGATACCGTTTGCCCTCTCCGCCTGCCCATTGGTCTCAGGGTGCCTGGCAGTCGAAAAGTTGACCTCTACGTGCAACAAGCTCATAAGTTTCCTCCAGAATCTGGACGTGAACTGTTTCCCTCTGTCGGAGACCACCCTCAAGGGGGCGCCATGCAGCCTAAAAATATGTTCTACAAACAATTTCGCTGTCTCTTCCGCCGTGACTGCATGTGAGCAAGCTACAAAGTGACCCATCTTAGTTAACAGATCTACTACGACTAGTATGGCGGTTTTCCCCTGGGATTTAGGCAGATCAGTCATAAAATCTATCGATACCGCCTCCCACGGTCGTTCTGGTGTGGGTAACGGTTCTAATAACCCCGCTGGTGCCCGCCTTTCTCCTTTGGCTCTCTGGCATTGGTCACACCTTCTCACATACTCCCGTACATCCTCCCTCACCTTGGGCCACCAAAACTCCCTGGTCACCAACCACATGGTCTTGTGTTGCCCAAAATGCCCCGCTGTGGGATTGTCGTGCAGCTGTTTGAGTACTCTCCCCCTCAATTCCCCTTCGGGTATATATAGTGCCCCTTTGTAATACAATGCCCCGTTTCTTTCCTCAAAACCTCCGGGGTCTTCTCCCTCTCTCCTTAAACTTCTGAGCTTATCCTGGGCGTATTCATCATTTACCGTTCCCTCTACCAGTTCTCTTTGCCCCACCCAGGCCGCCCCACACACCCAGTGGTCCTCTGGGATAATATGTCTCTCTTCAGGCGCTCCCTCCCCCTCCAAATATTCAGGTTTGCGAGAGAGAGCGTCCGCTCTGATGTTTTCTGGACCTGGCACATAGCAGATTTCAAAATGGAATTTGGAGAACTCCTGGGCCCATCTCACTTGTCGTTGGTTGAGCACTCGTGCCGTTCTCCAATACTCCAAATTCTTGTGGTCCGTACACACTTGCACCTTATGCTGTGCGCCAATTAGTAAGTGTCTCCATCTCCGGAACGCTTCGTGAATGGCGAGTAGTTCTCGGTCATATACGGTGTAGTTCCTCTCGGATTTGTTCAGCTTACGCGAAAAGAAGGCACACGGTCTCCATTCCGACTTATTGCTTCCTGGCTGAAGCAGCACCGCCCCCACCGCCCGGTCTGAGGCATCAGTTTCCACTCTCATGGGTTTTTGTAAATCCACATGCAGGAGCTGTTCTTCCGAAGCGAATGCCCTTTTCAATTCCTCAAATGCTTGCTCCGCCTCCGCCGTCCAAACGAATTTCTTCTTGCTGCTTAGACAGTCCGTGATGGGAGCCGTTAAGTGGGCAAAGTTCTTGATGAATTTACGGTAAAAGTTCCCAAACCCTAAGAACCTTTGCACATCCTTTTTCGTTTTCGGTGTCTTCCATTCCAGCACCGCCTGGACCTTGCCTGGATCCATGGCTAATCCCTTGTCTGATAAGCGGTACCCCAGGAATTCCACCTCCTTGGTGTGAAACTGACACTTCTCCAATTTCACCCACAGCTGGTTTGCTTGCAGCTGGCTCAGTACTTCCCTGACATCCTTTACATGCTGCTCCTCATTCTCTGAATATATCAGCACGTCATCGAGGAAGGCCACGCAATTCTTGTAGAGCAAAGGTCCCAGGACATGGTTCATGAGCGATTGAAAACAGGCGGAGCCTGATTGCAATCCGAATGGCATAACGAGATATTCAAAAGCCCCCAAAGGGGTGAACATGGTGGTTTTCCATTCATCCCCTTTCTTTATTCGTATCAGGTTGTATGCCCCTCTCAGGTCCAGTTTCGTGAATATCTTTCCCTTCCTCACCCTGGTCAAAATGTCATCAATCCTGGGCATGGGGAAAGTCACTGGTTCTGACACGGCATTTAGCCGCCGGTAGTCCACTACAAGCCTGGGTTTATCCGTGTTTTTTTTGTCCACAAAAAACACTGGGCTCCCCCCCACCGCTCTGGACTCTCTGATGAAGCCCCTCTTCAGGTTTTTATCAATAAACTCCCTTAACTCCTGCATTTCCCTGTCTGACATGGCGTACAGCTTGCCCACGGGGAGCTGGGCCCCAGGGACCAGGTTAATTTGGCAGTCAAAGTCTCTATGCGGTGGTAGTTTATCTGCTTCCCTTTCGCTGAAGACCTTGCTCAGGTCAGCGTATTGTTTGGGCACCTTCCCTTTGTCCGCCACTTCCGTCCCTGCTAGAAAGGCTTTTGCCCCTTCTGGCACCTTTCCCTCTCTGCAGTGTTCCAGGCAATGTGCTGACCCAAAGGAGACCACTCTCTGATGCCAGCCCACTAGCGGGTCATGCAACGCTAGCCAGCTCATTCCCAAAATGACGGGAGCCCCTCCCAGGGTGGCCACATTGAACGCTATCCTTTCGGTGTGCCTGGCCACCCTCATAACCATTGGGACGGTCTGTAGGCTAACTTCTCCTCCCAACAGCTCCCTCCCATCGATCGTGGTCACCTGCAGGGGGTTGCTTAAAGGGAGTGTCTGTATCTGGTGTTCAGCTGCAAACTCCTTACTCATAAAATTACAGGAGCTGCCTGAGTCCAACAGCGCCTTTGTCTTTAGTGGGTATCCATTTGCCAGCTCTAGCAACACCTCTATTACTAGGGCTGGTCTTGGAGGTTCCGGAGTGGGCACTTTTACTGCTCCTTGGCCTGGCTGCAGTGCCCTGACGGTGGCAGCCAGGCGTTGGCTTTTACTGGCTCCTGGACTCCCTCCTCCTTCCCCCCAACAGCTCCCGCCATCCCTTGCCATTCCTTTCTTTGCGGGCAGACTCTGGCAAAGTGACCTGGCTGCTGGCAGAGATAACATTTCTTGGCGCTCTTTCCCTCCTTCTTCCTCCCTTCACTGGGATTTGAAACTGCGCACGCGCGCGCTGTTCCAACTTCCATCGGCTCTCCTGGCGGGAAACTTGGCTCTGGAATCTCTGGAATGCGGAAATCCCTCCAACGCTCTCCTTTCCCCTCCCGCTTGTCCAAGGCTCTTGCCTCCTGGCGCGCTCCAATGGTCAGCGCTGATTTGGTCAGCTGGTCCATAGACTCCGCCCTGGGCGCCCGGGAAAGTTCGTCTTTCACCGCCGAAGAAAGCCCCTCTTCAAAGAGCATTTGAATGGGTTCCGCCGATAGGTCCCATCCCAATTTATGTATCAACATTGTAAACTCAGTCCAGTACTCACGAACCGATCGGCTCCCCTGTTTGCAAGCCATCAATTGTCTGCGCACCAGTCCCTGTTCAATCTCGCTGGAAAACATCAAATCCATGGCGCGAAAAAACTTCCTCGTGTCCTTCAGCATTTCACTATTCCCTGCCATCAGGGGTCTAACCCAGTCTCTCGCCCCCCCTTCGAGATGGCCAATCACAAACGCCACTCGCGATGCCTCGTCGGGAAAGTCGTTAAACTGCAGTTCAAGAGCATACTGCATCTCTGTCCTAAAGGCTTGGTAGTTCCTGGGGTCCCCCCCAAACTTCTGCACCAATCCTGGCATCTTTCTTGCTAGTGTAGCGCCTTTTGCCTTTTCTGCATCCTGCGCCCTCCTTTCTTCTAGCCTCGCCGTTTGCAGTGCTAGCTGGACTTCCAACACCCTGTACCTTTCTTCCAGGCTTGGACCCTCTCCAGCTCCTCCTGCTCCCCCGGCTCCGGCTGGGTTGCTCATGATGCCTCTCTGCACAAGCTGCTTTCAGGGACTGTCCGATTGCTGTGATGGGATGGTGAGCTGCTTGTGCGTAAAATCCTAGTCCCTCAGAGTTTGGCTAAGTCCACAAACCTCTGTCTGTGACGGAGCTCCTTAAGCATGGCTCCATCAGTCGCTCGTTGAATCGGACAGTGGGCGTTTACGGAACTTCTTCCAGCATAAAAGCTCCTTAACGGAAACGCGTCTTCTGGACTCTCGGCGTGACAGTTTCCGGCGAGGAGTGGGTGTCCCTACAGGAGGTCCTGAAACCTCCCCACTGTTCTCGCTTGAAGTGTCTCTGAGCCCTCCCTCCGACTCACTTTCCCTTGGAACTCCACTTCTCCCCCTGCTGGTCCCCTCCTCAGCTGAATGGTCTCTCTCACCCTCCGTGAGCCCTTTCACCTCCTGCGTCTCAGATGGCAGTTCCCTGACAATTACAAAGACACCATCACTTGGCCAATTCTAAACATAGAGGCATCATTCACATTTACCTGTATTGGATGAAAAGTAGCCAAGCCGAGCTATTATGAAGCTATAATTCTGAAATAAAATATGGTCAACAACTCTGTTGCTTTCCACCTCTTAAAATCAGGGAAATGCTTATGAACATCAAAACCCATTATACTAAAATGGCGAGAGCTGTAGGATTGTGATTAGAACCCTACTGTGTAAGATTAAAATTCTTATGAATAGCACAAATTAAAATCTATTCTCTTACTCCATGCAAACAGGAGGGTGCATAAGGTTAGACACAGATAGCACACGTGTTTACAAGGCATGGCCAATGCACAAATCAGAGCACATTTCTTTCCAGAAATGCCTGTTATTTCAGCAATTCATGCATCAGTGAATCTATATTGCAGCTTGAAGATAAGAAAAACAATCCTTTATTACTGAATAGAGGAGGACTGCTGTACACAGTGCAGATGAGAGATCAGTTTGCAATTTTAATCTTGCCTTTATAGTTCCATCATGGACTTGTTTGAAATCTTTTCAAAGAAAGATGGCATTTTTTCACTTTCACTGCATAAAGGACAATTCTGTAGATAAACTGTACCTGGTAAAAGCATAAGTAATAACAATGCTAATAGCAGCTTTGAATAAACAGAGTATCTAAAAAACAGAGTAGCGTACTTGAATGGAGTCAGTCATTCAATGCTCACACGCTTGGAGAAATGTTGTAACTAGTTAATATTTTAAAAGAAGGTTATTATATTGTCTTCATGAAACCACCTTAATAAGATTCTACTGGGGGGGGGATAATACGCTTCATTTCAATACTCAGCATTCTCTTATTCTCATTATAAAATTGCCACAGCTTTAATGAACAGACACTACATGACACATAATTCAGGCTTTCACTGCAAACAGCATCTCTGGTAGCAAATATCAGACAGGGAGGGAGCTATTTGTCCCAGATAAAAAGGCACTCACCCACCTGCCACCCCAAATCTGGATCTGGGAGCTACTTTTTCTCAAGACAGCTGAGCATGCTTAAAAAAACAAACTCATGGACAACATCACATGTAGTTTAGTCCTCATTATCTTCAGCAAATACAGCTTTTCCTATTATTCTATCACGATTTCAGGAAATTCTTCTTATTACCACTGTTTGCCTCTGCCCATAAAAAGAAATTGCTGCATTTAAGTCTTCCTCAGGTCTTTCATATTATTTTTGTCCCCTCTGCCCTGCATCTAGCAATCTGTGGTATACAGACTATTAGTTACATAAATTTATTTTAAAACAACTACAGTACTAGCTTGCGAGGACTACGCACACAGGTGGGCCTCCAAGAGGAGCTCATAACTACTTTGTTGCTCTAGTATTTTTTACTCTTGAGCCACACTGAACTAATCCAATAATTGACAGTGTGTCATCCAAACCCAGGCTCATGGTTAAGCTCTCTCATTGCTAACCACAAACTGTAGTCAATAATAAACTTTGGCTTATTCCAAGCACCACATAGTCTATTAATAACCAAAAGCAGTCCAATTTTCAAACCTCAGACAGTATTAGAGTTTCTGAAGAAGAAATTAAAATAGAGGGTCCCCTACATGCTTTTGGAATAGGTTATATTTTGATATAGTGTTTTTAAAAGATATCTAACACACAATGTACAAGAAATGCGTTCATTGCAATTCTCCTGTTGACATCAACTTTTGCACATCCTCAATTGATCTAAGAGTGTTGGATGAAACTGGAATCTTTTTTGATTAATTCAATACTTGTTTTTCACTGCAGAAGTACAAGTACAGAATGTTATTTTGTAACAAATGGTGATAATAATAAACTCAGTTCCAAGTATAGCTTAACAATTAGGAGATTTTGAAAAATGCAGCAGCGGGGTTTTGATCGTTTATCAGCAAGAAGATTCAGTGAAGCTGAATGCACACCAATACGTGGGTATTTATTTATAGGAAAAGCTCTCTCGGGTATGTGGTTTTGGTTCAGAAAAACAATCACCCTTAAGGCTGATTATGACACTGTACTATAGCAATTATATTACTAGACCCCCATTCCTCTTTCTTGAAAGAAACAAGCAGCACAGAGATTCAGGCTGTTTGTCACATTTCCTGGAGCCAGTTATTGTTCTCCTTGTGTTCGTTAACAACCTCCATTGGTAACACTGTCTTCACAGATAGTAGACAATAAACTGACTTTTAGCAGCTACACTAATTAAAACAGTGCCAAATCACTTTGGAAGTCTTTTATTTGGTAGCAGTACTTAATCTTCCTTCTGCCTCCACATGAAAATCTTAATGACTTGTAGGAGTTTGCAGTAGGATTTAGCACCAAGGAAGCAGCAAGCCACACATACTAACCTATGTACATACAGTGGTACCTCGGGTTACATACGCTTCAGGTTACAGACTCCGCTAACCCAGAAATAGTACCTCAGGTTAAGAACTTTGCTTCAGGATGAGAACAGAAATGGTGCTCTGGCGGCGCAGCAGCAGCAGGAGGCCCCATTAGCTAAAGTGGTGCTTCAGGTTAAGAACAGTTTCAGGTTAAGAACAGACCTCCGGAATGAATTAAGTACTTAACCCGAGGTACCACTGTACAGCACTCCCCTCACTTTAAGCCCATTTTAGTTTTATAGACAGTTTTCCTTGAATATATAGCGCAAACATGATGCATATCAGAGAAATCAAGCTTCTTGTTGATGAGAAAGGTAGAATAATAGAATCATAGAGTTGGAAGAGACCACAAGGGCCATCGAGTCCAACCCCCTGCCAAGCAGGAAACACCATCAGAGCACTCCTGACATATGGTTGTCAAGCCTCTGCTTAAAGACCTCCAAAGAAGGAGACTCCACCACACTCCTGTTCGGGGTCAATTACGTCCAGGGGTCCGGCACACTTCTCTTGCGCAGCTCTGCTCTTCCCCCCTGGGACCTTTGACGCAGCAGAGCGTAAAACACAGCGGAAGCAGAAGCAGGAACGTTCTGTCGTGTGGTAATAACTCAGGCTGAAACGCAGCAGTCTCCTTATCTTAAAGTCTTTATTCCTTAGCAAAACACAACAGCTATAAATCTCCTGGCGATAGTTCGCCCATGTTGCTCCTTTCTCCACGGAGCTAACACGCACACTGAAAGAATAAGAGAAACCACTCCCTTCAGTGTTCTAAGCCCGCCCTCAGAATGTGAGGCATCACTCAGAACTCTTAACCCTGTAAGTTCTGAGTCTCTCCTAACAACTCCTTGGCAGCAAATTCCACTGTCGAACACCTCTTACTGTCAGGAAGTTCTTCCTAATGTTTAGGTGGAATCTTCTTTCTTGTAGTTTGGATCCATTGCTCCGTGTCCGCTTCTCTGGAGCAGCAGAAAACAACCTTTCTCCCTCCTCTATGTGACATCCTTTTATATATTTGAACATGGCTATCATATCACCCCTTAACCTCCTCTTCTCCAGGCTAAACATGCCCAGCTCCCTTAGCCGTTCCTCATAAGGCATCGTTTCCAGGCCTTTGACCATTTTGGTTGCCCTCCTCTGGACACGTTCCAGTTTGTCAGTGTCCTTCTTGAACTGTGGTGCCCAGAACTGGACACAGTACTCCAGGTGAGGTCTGACCAGAGCAGAATACAGTGGCACTATTACTTCCCTTGATCTAGATGCTATACTCCTATTGATGCAGCCCAGAATTGCATTGGCTTTTTTAGCTGCCGCATCACACTGTTGGCTCATGTCAAGTTTGTGGTCAACCAAGACTCCTAGATCCTTTTCACATGTACTGCTCTCAAGCCAGGTGTCACCCATCTTGTATTTGTGCCTCTCATTTTTTTTGCCCAAGTGCAATACTTTACATTTCTCCCTGTTAAAATTCATCTTGTTTGTTTTGGCCCAGTTCTCTAATCTGTCAAGATCGTTTTGAAGTGTGATCCTGTCCTCTGGGGTGTTAGCCACCCCTCCCAGTTTAGTTACTGGAGTGACTGATTCTGCCTGAAACTAGTCTTTTTATTCTTATAGTGGGTTCAGAAAACTTCAGCAACATATTATGACTCATTGCAACTCCTTGCTCTCATGTGTAAATTTGTTTTGTCTTCATAGCTAAGACCTCTTCCCCAACCAATGCTATAAATACATCACTGCTTCTAAACCTCTGACACAAATAAATGTGTTGGGTTTTTTTATGAAAGGACTGTAAAAATACTTTTGTCAATAAAAAGCCATGATGCAAAAAATATTTTAGATTTCACTGTTCAGCCCATGTATCCTTCTTAGTGACCCTGCTGGCCATAGAGAATAAATTTCTGAGGTTTCCTGAAGGCAATATCTGTTATAAATTATTGATCGGAATAAGAGCAGATCTATAAAGGTGTCAATAAGTATTACAAGCTAGTTCATCCTAAAATAAATTCCCAAAACAGCCAAAATTTCAGCTACTTTAGTTTTCATTGTCTCAGTTCATAAATACACAGCATCCAAAAATTGCAGGTTTTGTTTTTCATGTTGTCACTTTGCTTCTGAAAGTACAATTCAACCAGGATAACCAGTGAGCAATTATGCTTTCACTGAACACGTTTAAAAAGAAGACAAAGCTTATCTTGCACGCCTAAAACAGTATGCACTCAGTTGTGAGTAAAAGTTAGTACTCTTTGAATGACAACAGTACAAAAAAACCCTGAACCAGTTCTTCTACAGTATTGCAACATTGCTATAGTAGAGTAATGAACTTAGAATATACAGTCTTTTCAACATAACTTTAATATGTCTATGAGCAGAAACTTGGACCTTGTTAAATTTCTACACTCACTTGAACTATGAAATGCAAGTTTGGGCTCAATGACCTGAGTCTGCCCTAAGAGACAGCCAAGATGGTATTTGGCCTCTTCAGCAGCCTCAGCCTTTGTAGCCCCACCCTTCCAGGCCAAGTGGGGAAAGGCCTGTAAGGCAGAGAGCAGAGGGCTCCAAGACCAGTGCCAGATTTACATATAAGCTAAACAAGTTATAGCTTAGGGCCCCACTCTCGGGGGGGGGAACACGGGGGGGGAAACTGGATGTATATTTCCAAAATATAAGATAAAAAAACAAATAAAACATACATACAGCAAAAGTGTTTTGTTTTGTGTTATGTAGGCTCCTATGGGTCCCGCCTGCTAGCCTGCTCACATATAAAGGGCCCCTTCAGTACCTTAGGGCCTCAATCAAACCTAAATCAGGCCCTGTCCAGGACTCACAGCCAAGATAGTCATTCTGCAAGATCCTGAGAGGACTTATTAGGGTAGACACAATTCCAGCCCCCCCCCCACTATATGGCCCTGCACCACTGCGCAGTCACCCCGTGCTCAGAACGTGCCTGGACCAAGGCTAAAAAGAGCAGCTTAGAAGAAAACAATATTTTACTATCTTACATCCTGCACAGAGAAATTACAAGAATATAACCAGGTTTCATTAGCTTTTATTTGTGTTTGTTATAATTAAAATGAGTAGAAACATTATAGAACAAAAATTGAGATCTTACACAACCATTCAGTAAACTTTTAATCATACATCTATCTATTAGGTAAAGGGACCCCTGACCGTTAGGTTCAGTCGCGGACGACTCTGGGGTGAACCAGAGCAGCACACGGAAACACCGTTTACCTTCCCGCCAGAGCGGTACCTATTTATCTACTTGCACTTTGACGTGCTTTTGAACTGCTAGGTTAGCAGGAGCAGGGACCGAGCAACAGGAGCGCACCCCGTCGTGGGGATTCGAACCACTGACCTTCTGATCGGCAAGCCCTAGGCTCTGTGGTTTAGACCACAGCGCTACCCACGTCTATCTATTAAACAAGGCTAATTATTGTATTCTAACAGATTCTAAGTGTTGTGTCCAGCAGTTTTCAAAGTCTTCTCTTTACTACAGCAGAAAGCAGTAGCATATGAAAATCTCTATTTATTGAGCAACTTCACTACATTCATTTTATTTAAAGCTTACACAAAGAAGGATATTGAAATCTTAGTGCTATAGTCCACTATTTCCTTTAGATGCTGGAATTTATTTTGACTTGCTGAATGAACTCATACCTGTTTATTTAGCTATACAAATTCTAGCACTAATCACAGTATGTTGCCAAATAATACTCTACATACAAATAGTTATTTTCCTAGATCCCTAATTTCTATGATGAATTTTGTAATAGCAACTAATGTGGAATATAGAACAGCAGTTTAACTCATAAATTTCTATCTTAAATTATGCAACATAAACCCAATAAATGGTTTTCCTAGAAAATTCTCATAAGCTGCTTCAGTGAACTTAAGGCAATTTTTTTGAAGAAGAAAAATCTTGTATCTGCAGAACAAAAGAGTCAATTATCCAGTGGGCAATGCTCATTTCTATAGAGGTCATTTTTCAATAGATTATTAAGAAAGCAATTCTACCATTGAATCTTTTGTCTTTCATCAAAAACAAGAACTACATTCTCTAACAGGAGAGATGTAGGGCAGGGAAAAAGCAAAACCACAAAATGGAGTCCATCCTATATGAAAATACCGTGTGTTCAGATAATACTTTGCTGTCATCACTGTAAATTGCTCAACCACTGCAAACAATGCCTTTGAATATGCATATAAACGATGCCTTTGAATATGCATATAAACTATGTCTGTCCAACAACAATAAACCCTTCACATGGTTTTTATGGCAAAGTGTTGAAAAGAAATAAAGAATATGCTTTTCTGAACATAACTTTCTTTTTTGCAAGCTGCATATAACAGCTTTGTTATCAAAAAGTCTATCAGTACGTTGACTGCAACAATTTTTTTAAAGTCTTTGATTTAGGTGTGATCCTAGATCAATTTCTCCAAATGACTTCTTTCTTAAGACATAAAAATCGAAGTGTATTTGAAAGGAAAAAAATTACTGGTAAATGCAGGATCAAATATCATTATTCCCCTGCTACACAGCCACATGATAGCCCACATCTGTGACCAGACTTATTCACGGGGAGTTAGGTTTAGAAGAGAGAGAAAATACTCAGCAAAGTACTAACCATGATACATATTTCTAAGAAACTGCAGAGAATTCCATGTCTGGTTCTAGGCATACTGTCAGTTTCTATTCCAGCCTCAGTGAATGAAAGGCAACTTGAAAGCAAGTTGGTAAGTAAGAATACTTTCCTTTCCCTCCTTTGTTTAAAAGACAACAGACTTCAATAGGTAAGTCAATGGCAGGGAACATACTGTATGATTTGTACAGAAGACACCATGCCTGAGGCAGTAGTTATAATATAGGCTAATAAATTGTCATGGGTGAGCCATAGGAGCTGGGAACCAGGAGCTGGGAACCAGGAACCAGGAGCAGAGGTGGATTTAGGGAAGCGCCACCGTTTGCTCGCACTGGATGTGGAACCTCAGGGATGCCGTGGCTATTATTTAGAATGGACTGCAAGATGTGGAGCGATGCCAAATGTTGGTGTTGCACAGGGCACCACTGAAATTCAAGACCCCAAGAAGGTCTGTCACTGCAAGGAGTTGCATCAGAGGGCAGAACTGGGGAGTCAAATAAGAAGTAAAACCTGGAGCCAGGGAAGAGAAACACAACACAGTAGAGCCAGGAAGTCTCTTCTTGCCCAGGAAAAGTCTCTGTACTCACAGAGAAATACTGTTGTAGCCTTTGCTGAAAGGCCTAATGGTAACCGTTTAGGCATTACACCTCAAACATTACATTACTCTCATTATTCTGTGAATCGCCCTGAGACCCAAAGGTGTAGGGAGGTATATAAATTCAATAAATAATAATAAAAAACCCAGCATTAGTTTTAGACACACACACACACACACACACACACACACACACACACACCTCAATGTGGGGAAATGTAATGAATGAACTCTGCTGTACCACTTTTAATTGCATACAGCATCTCCCTGACTCCCTGCTTTTTTAAAAGAAATCAACATTATTTTGGGGGACATGTCAGGAGAATAGGGAGACAAAGACTAGTTCATTAATTTTGGGAACAGGAGGCTATTTGTGAGGACTGGAGACAAACACGAGGTTGAGCCCTCTTTCTGGAGTGTTACACGAGAATAGGCCCTGAATAAACTCAGAAGTTTATAAAAACCCAGAATTTTATTAAACTGTCTGAAGTTATCAGGCAAGTGAATTCCTATCCATTCAACTAAATTTCAAGTTGAACCAGTTGTGTCTCTTTCTTCACACTGTACAGTACAATCATAATTAGAAGACATCCGTTGCAACACTATCTAGCCAAGTGTGATCTGTAGTAGTTAAGAAGGTCTTAATGGAACAGCAACAGAAAGAATACCTTTAAAAATAGTTAAAAGAGATTATAGCAATGAACAGTTCATTTGCTGCCCCCTCAGGGAATAGACATTTTCCTGCTGTGAACAATTAACTGGCTCCATTGTGAAATGCCTTCACCTTGCAAGTTAGCATTGGAAAGATGACAAATGACACACCGTTTTAATTTCTTCCATGCAGAGAAAGGTACACACACACATATGCACTAGTTCAGGACATTTTTGTACATTCCAAGGGTGCAAAAATATGAAGAAGTGACATGTGAAAAACTGAAAACATAGTTCATGAGAAAACCTGCTAAGAACATAGCAGAGAAATACATGACGCAAAATGAATGGCAGGAGTATCAAGGTTTATAAAATAATAATATCTGCTATAGAATGTTCTATAAGATATATTCTGGATGAAAATAAAGTCAAAATGCAGTATAACAGAGCCTACACTCAGGAGAGCATCAACTTTCTTTAAAATTACAGTTTAAATGAAACTACGCCTATTGTAAACAGTTATTTTCCTAATAATTATAATAGTAATCAGGTTAGGATCTTTATGTTCTGGGGTCCAGCTTCTAAAAGGAAGATCATGGTTAGTAAACATGCCTTCTTTCTGTATGGTTACAGAGACTGCTGAGCAATGGATGGGGATTCCCCCTCCTTTTATGTAAAAATGTACAGTAGAAATGCTTGTCACTCTGACTGTGACCTGGTTGCCACAATCACACCTCAGGACTGTTAACCACAACTTCTCAGTAAATGCACTGGGAATTATGGATAATGGTGCAAATAAAGTCAGGGTTCTTAAGCCAACTTTTAAACCATGGATTCATGTCCTGGCTTGTTTGAAAGTCATTAACCATAGTTTCCTGCTCAGGCTTTTTGGGGGAAGCCCTTTTGTAGAAAGGAAGGGGAGTGAAGGGGCTGTGTGCTGGTCAGCACAGGAAAATCCTGAATTATTAACCTTTGATATTGTCATTCGAATACAGCCTGTGTTTCAAT
Source organism: Podarcis raffonei (assembly GCF_027172205.1). Lineage (NCBI taxonomy): Eukaryota > Metazoa > Chordata > Lepidosauria > Squamata > Lacertidae > Podarcis > Podarcis raffonei. Next base: position 30,229,733 of record NC_070606.1, read on the forward strand.
TTAACTCATCATACTGCATTTTCAGTCAGTATAGAGCATATCACATCACTGGAAGTACCTGGCTGTTAAGGCTCAAAGATTCTGTTAAAATGGAAGTGCTGCATAGTTCTTCTCTCTAACAGCACCATTTGCATCACCAATACAGTTAGTTGACTGGTGCAGAAATTTGAATAGACCCATAACGTAGTGAGACACACATCCTTCTTACTAAATGGGTTGCTCCTTGTGCACACATACAAAACATCCCCCCCAAAAAAAACCTCCACACAAGACCAAAAGCATAAATACAATGTACTATAGGTTGCCCTTTGCTTCCTACAAGTCTAAGTATTACTCTCATCCCTATCCCCTATCATTCTTCAAAACAGAAGAGCACAGTCATGGCTATTCAACAATTGTTCAAGTGTAGAACACCCATATGTCATTAACAGATGGGGCAATATGGGACCTTCACCTATACATAACACTGGCAGGCAGTTAACCAAAAACCAAAGCCTGATCTCATTGTCTTCTTCGTATTGTGCAATTAAGTAGAAGCTGAAGAATGGGAAAGGCAGACAATGTCAGAGCTATACCATCCTCTTTATTATTCCTAATGGACATGTAAGTCAATATATATCTGTGCAGGGAGTGGCCCATTTAACATACTAGTATACTAATAATTCTTGTTTGTAGTGAGATCGCCACATATCTTAATACTTTTGCCTTAGATGTCTGCCTTGCACATTATAAGACAGTAAATAGCTTTCACAGTCACTGAGGTTGCAAGTCAAAATAAATCTAGATCAAGTACGGCTACAGTTTTACTTGAACTTTTAATAATTGCTTTTATGGTTCACAAGTCTAAAGTAAAAGGAATTGCTCGAACTTATTTGATCTCTTATTTTTTTGCAAATATCTACATCCATTAGTTAGTCAAATATGTTTAGAAAGACTAGTGAAGACAGAAAATGGCTAAGCTAGTCAATAATATGTCTTGTAAGAGTATTGCATTCAAATCTTATGCACACATAGTTACAAACAATCCTATTAGGTGGCAGCGTTCCAAGTAAAGTTAAGCTGTGATTAATCTGAAATGGCTATAGAAACTTCCACACAGCACTGGTGGAGGGAAGGGAGAACACAAGCTGGGGAGGGGGCTAGAGCTGGGCTTATTCTCATTCATTACCTCTGAATGAAGCTGTTGTCTCAAAGGCCCTCCAAAAATTGCAAACAGATCAGCTTGGAAACAAAACAAGTTAATATGATTGCAATGCAAATGGACTGCAGTCCAGGGAGCTGAGCAGATCTCTAACCCTTACTTTTTAAGGGATTTAGTCAAATCCATTGCTCATTCTGAGGACTTTAAGCTACTACAACCAGTGTGCTCCAACACATATGTCCTAGGAGTTTTTTTCTTCGATAGTTTCTTCCTTAGTATTTGGCAAAGTGCCATTAGTAGCTGAAGGGGTAATAGCCTATTCCCACCACCTTGGGTTCAGCTGATAAACAAGGGAGGAAAAATATGCCTGCTGTTTCACATATGTTAGGGACCAAGGCTTGTACTACCTTTTATCTTTATTGGGATATGACAACTTGTAAACTCAGCCTGTGGTAGTTACCCGTTAAGATAAGACTTCAGGGCAGAATATAGGAAGTAAAAGCAGCTCTTCACAGAAGCACATGGCTTGAGTGTCTGATCCACAGGGCTTCTGCTTTGAGCCCAATGGTGTCTAATAGAAATCTCAGCCTAGCAGATTGTAGAAGAATTTTTTAAAAATTGAACACAGCAAGCGGGCTTTGCTTTTGCTCTCATAAGTACTTTGAGTGCTGTGGTGTTAAGTATTTGAGTGCAAGAAATATTCAGGTCATCTTTAGCAAAAACCAGCTGCAGAAGCCTCAGCAGCTTAATTTTTTATTTTGTATTGTAATTTCTTAGCTATTGACCTTTTAGCAACTATAATACATTATTCAGTAGGTATTATGGTAAGTATTGAAGAAGTATTGCATTCAGTTTTTTCTGTGCAATGGCTACTGGATGTTGGTGCTGCTGTCATTGTTCCAGTGCTTCTGAGCCATTTAACATGTATATAAATTAGCTAATATATATCCACCACTTATTTTTTGGTAGAGCTGCCATGGAGATTCACCACATGCCAGAGGCAACTGGCATGGCAAACAGCTGACAAAATGATAGCCTGAGTGTTAAGCTGCTGTCATATGGAACAATTTTCAACAACTGCTACATGGATGGGCATATATTATAATATGTACCTTAACCTCAAGTTGATAGTTAAGAACGGCAGATTGGACTTAGTTCCAAAAGATCCTCATCTCAAAAGACTGGGAAGGCACTCTCTAGCCTTTCCCCAGTACTCCATTTTCCCAAATGCCACAACCCCTCCAAAATATCTCTCATAGTTGTGCCCATTAAGTTGTCCCTTTGAATGTAATGTAGTTTATTTCTGCATGTTTGCTTGCTTAGAATCACAGCCATCAGTTTTTCAGTATGTATACCCTAACCAGTGTCTACACCCTAAGATAAGGTTAGTCTTAACTTTGAATAGTTAAATTAATAGACTATGATTCGAAAATGGCTTGTTTCCATTAACCAGAAATAAGATTAATAGTAGTTTGGACAGCATGGCAAGCTGCGTTTAATTTTAAATAGAAGCAAAATCTACCCAACTCATGTTCCAACCAGAGGAGCAAGGGGAGTGTATGAGCTGGGGGGGGGGGTCATTCTCATAATTCTAAATGGCTAATTATGTCTGACTAAGTCCAATCCACGTTTTTCTTCACTCACTTCCTATCTACAAACTACCATATTTTTCCGTCTATAAGACACCCCCATGTATAAGATGCCACCTATTTTTTGAGAACTCCGATTTAAGAAAATGGGGGGAGATGGCCCCAGTGTATAAGATGCCCCCAATTTTGGATATTATTTTTAGGGAGGGAACCTACTTATACACTGAAAAATATGGTACTTTTCTTGTCTTCATCTCAGCCCAACCACCAGCCAACAATTTAGTCCAGCTTCAGTTTCTCTTCTACATTCTTTTCCGCCCAATATTTAAAATAAAAGGAGATTGTGGCAAGGTTACACTGTATGTGGCTGGGCAAATTTCTTTAAAATTCAGAACAATTAATGCGGCAGTGGGGAAATCCAAAGATGGCCTAACCACCCATCCAATGCATTCCCAGGCTTATGTCAGCAGGATATTATTGTGCTGCTGCCTGTTTTCAGGCTTTAAACCCCACCCCATCAGAAACGGAGACTGTGACAGTTCTGGATCCTTTGGATTGAAACCATTTCTTGGTTCATATTCCCAAACTGCCTCCAGAACACACACACCCTTTTGGCCCTATTAATGTTGGAGCTCCATGCATCAAAAGTTTCCAAAACAGTGGGGTGGAAAGATCTAACATTTTATCTCCCTTTGTGACATCAAAGCTGTTTCTGATGTTGGAAAGGAAGATATAATATATCCTGTAGCCCCAGGGTTGCTCTCCCAGGAACCATAAAAATCTCAAATCCCCAGCACAAAATGGGAGCCATTTTTAATAGAAATTGTAGATTGCAGACTTGTGTTTTGGCAATTGGAGCCTAATGTAATGCTGTGCTTTCTCATGGTTTTGCACCTATATTCAGCATTGAGCATGACACTAGCCCTGTTGAGGTGTGCAGTTGCACCATGGGTCCTTAACAGGTGAATGGGTGAGTGAGAACAAATGTGGTAGTCATAGAATAATCCCCACACACAAACTTAGACACCAATGCAAGTGTTGCCCATACATCCTGGCCAATCCATGTTGAGTGTCTGTATGAAGGGGAATGTATGTATACACAGGTCACTCTCTATTTAAAAATAGCAAAGAATGTGTGCCCCCACACATTCTGCAAGGCACAGTAACAGCACACAGGAAGGCAAAACATGTATATGGGAACTCTGTATATGGATGGATGGGCAATGTGGGGTCTATATGGGAGAGCTAGAGAAACATCACATTATTTAATCCAAAGAACTAACTCAGCTAAAGCTGGCCTTGCTTCCATCCCTATGACCGGCGACAAATGTACTAATTACTGGCAAGTGTGCTGAATATTTAGCTGCCTCTCTATTAGAAGATGAAGCAAGGGCCAAATTAATTTTTCTCTATGTCAGTCTTTCATTCAGGAAATCTAAAGAGTGTTTCAGCAACACGGCTTACTTGAGCCTTCTGAACGATTCTCATTAAATTCTAAATATATACTTTGAGCCATTTAAATCACCACAAACTGGTTTCTAATTAAAATTTCTTAACCAACACATGCAATAAGAACTGAAAATTGTAATGTTAGTTATTAAATATGCTGCCATACCTTTTCTGTGCACTAATGATCAGAAGTTCTCTTCCACATTTCTGTGGAGGAGTGCAAAAAGATTTCATTTGTGGGGAGGTCAGATTCACAAAAACATTCAAAAACCAAGTTTAAATTGCAGAAAAATATCCAACATTATTTTACAAACCTTTATTGTAATTAATGAGTTATACCTCATGATTAAAGGTAAAAGGTAAAGGGACCCCTGACCATTAGGTCCAGTCGTGACCGACTCTGGGGTTGCGACGCTCATCTCGCTTTATTGGCCGAGGGAGCCGGCGTACAACTTCCAGGTCATGTGGCCAGCATGACTAAGCCGCTTCTGGCGAACCAGAGCAGCGCACAGAAACACCATTTACCTTCCCGTCACAGCGGCACCTATTTATCTACTTACACTTTGATGTGCTTTCGAACTGCAAGGTTGGCAGGAGCAGGGACCGAGCAACGGGAGCTCACCCCGTTGCAGGGATTCGAACCGCCAACCTTCTGATCAGCAAGTACTAGGCTCTGTGGTTTAACCCACAGCGCCATCCACGTCCCATACCTCATGATTACCAGAGATATAATCTCTGAGCTCCTAAGAAATAATCATAGTCAGAAACATGTGCCCCCCCATTCTTCCTAAATGGCACCCAAACAATATTCCATAAGGATGGATGATTATGTACAGAGAGTATATTGTATAAAGAAATTTCTGTGCAACCAATCATGCCACTTTTACTAATGCTGGGAAGCCCCTTTGTTATTGCTAAGCAAATTTAAAAGAGTACTCCGTGTAAAATGGCAAAATATACTACACAGAGAGATCTGTTTGCCATTTAAAACAGATAGAATTATGCTCCTACTAACTCCATTTATATTGCTGAGTAGCATATAATGATTCTCCAATGATTTTTCTGTGTGCTAACACTTGCAGTGGCTTTTAATTAGGACCAAGCCAACACTACATGCACATGTAATGAAGGTTCTCCCTACTCACCTCAAAACCCTCTCTTTTTTAAAAAAATAAAAAATGGTTCAGTTGCTTCCAGAGAGTCATTGGAAGCAACATAGGAAGCTCCCTCCCCTCATCTTGTGATCAGTTTCCTTCTTCCCAGGATTCTGCTGGACCACTCCTCTACTGGTCCAGGACTCTTGGTCAAGTCCTTTGCTCTTGATGTCCACATACTATTGGTGAATTGCCCAACAGGTCTAGACCTCCTTCCTACCTAGTACTCATTCCTGCCACTCAGATTGTCCCACACCACTCAGGAATTGCAGACATACATAAAAGTCAAGGTGGTGTCTTATGACCTAAGTTAGGGCCCCCACACTTCTCACATTGCCATGGGGAGAGGGGCAATTTTTGTTTAACTTGCCCATTGATGTGATTAAAGGTTTAACCTTTTTGAAGGGGTTTTATTGCAAAAGCTCACAAAGGTTCTGGCTCAGCCTTACTTTTAATTAATGTTAATGTTTAGAAATTAATTACAGTATTGCTTTTTTAGTCTATTGTTCTTCAAAATCTCTACCAAATGGCCATATAAAAGTTATTTTTACTTACTGTCACTTTCCCAAAAATGTGTGCCTGCAAGCATGCACACATGGGGACACACAGGCGCGCGCACACACACACACACACACACAAGAAATTATCTAATCGCAAGGGAAGGAGGGAGAATCCATATTTTAAGATTATGGTTCAACCAAACAAGATCATTTCTTTAAGTGCTGCTTTACTTTGTGAAATGTTTTAGTTGTTAGCAGTTTTGTTCTAAAGTAAGTCACAGGGGCTATTATTAATTCTGCAGATGCATTAGAGAGACGCAATTAAAATGTTGCATCTTTTTCCATCAGGAAGAGGTGATCATAGCCTTGAAGGTTTTACTCTTGGAAGAATGCCTAATGGTCCTTGAAAATGTTACAAAAGTGGTTCTTTGGCACTATAAATGCAGAATCCCCCACTTAAGCAAGGTGAAAACCTTTCTTATTAGCTCTTTTAAAAACTCTGAAATGAGATGAAGAATTTTTATAGTCACATTATACATTAAACATATATAAAGAAAAACATTTCTCTACCATATTTGCTAGTAATGACAAAAAAAATCCTGATGTGGAATGTTTACATCTAAAAATCGACACACTATATCTTTGGCCAGAATGCAGCTAGTTTTATGTATCCAAGAAGACGTCAAGCTGGTTTTTCCCGAACAAAAGCACAACCACCCGATTCACATGGCAAATCACTTTTGAAACCAAGAAGAATTTCAAAAGCAGCCTGTGATTGGCATGGGAGGGATGAGGTGGGCCTACTGTTCAGTATCAAAAATCCCCCCAAGCATAGCCAAGTCATAAAATAGTTCCTCTGAACTGAAATTAAAGTACAGAGATTAACAAATTCTGGTAGCTCAAAGTTGTGTATCTGAGCTGCTGCATTATGTCGCATAACAAGGGGGCTGCAATCCTTTCACGTATTACTGCTCTCCACAAGGCACCTTCTGTTTTCACTGTGCCATCAATCTTCCAAATTTAAGAAAGTTTACGCTGATGTGGTAAAAGTCAGAAGTTCTACCTAGTGAGCAGTAGCTGCTCAAAAGCAGTTTGTCGGTGCATGGAGCATTCTCCACTCAATAAGATTCAAAACAGACCACTATATGGCTAATGGGTTTGGGAATCAGGCTGCAATTCTGTCTACACTTACAAGGGAGTAAACCCTGTTGAACACAGTAAAACTTGTGTCCAAGTAAATGTGCGTACAGTTGTAATGTTGTTCCTACAAAAATTTGGCCCACACTTTGAGCTGGAGATCTTATTGGTAATGGCCCATTGATAAGAGGACATGTTGTACGTAATGTGACTCATTGAGTTCCTGGATCTTTTTCTTCATGTTGATGTTTGTTTGCCATTGAAAGGACAAGTAAGTGAATCAGCATCTGAAGGGGAGGAAGAGATATGAGCCAGAGCTGAGGGAGAGAGGACAGCAGATATATACAGAGTGGAGGTGAGGTATAAGACTAGGTATGAGAGCAGTAGGCAATCTGTTTCAACATAGCACAGACTTAAGAGATGAGAGATACTTTTCTCAAAAGCATAATGTGTTTTCATTCATTGTGTGCAATTAATCAAGAAGTTTGTGCATTTATCCTTGGCATCCTGCATATACAGGCAATGACTGTTTTGTGCAGGGGTTGCGTTCCTGACTCCCCCCCCCCCACACACATCGGCAGAGTGCGTGCAAGCCTTCTCTGTCCCATTGCACCCCCACTCCCTTTTCTGGCCGCTTCTGAGTTGTGGTGATGCGTACATGCATTGAACATGCCTAAAATGGTTGCTGCCAGTAATGGTATATAAATATAAGTGAATATCCTCATAACTTCTGGACAATAATAGTGATGGTGGGTTAATAAAGGAAATTCAGATGCCCAGTTGTTTTAGACCAGAGCTGCTGCTGTGGGTTATTATCTCAGTCTTGACCACATAAACTTTGGAAGAAAGCGCATTTGATTGAGCATATATATTCAAGATATGCAAATTTCTTAAATAAATGGGACTTGTTTCCAAGGTGGTGTGTTTTAGAGTCACAGTAGCAGTAACTACTGTAGCAGTAACAACCCCTGACTTAGAGCAAGTGAATATTTTTAAACTGCCAGTATCAGCCATCACAAGCCTTGTCACTTTGGGCTTATTCATCCTTTCATTTAATCCATATTTCAATCGTATTGTGTACTAATTAATTTCCCTGGAATTAATTTATTGTTGTGCCACAGATGTGCCTTGTGCAAATTCAATCTAACCCACTGAACTAAAGCTCGGTTAAGCAAGATCTCTTCAGATTGTCCACACATCTGGTAAGTGGGTAAGTTTTTCTCAGGGCACAGATGCAGAACAATGAGAAAAGCTCTCAGACCCAGGGGAATTAATCGGTACATGATACAATCAAAATACAGGTCAAACAAAAGTGTGGATGAATCCTTTGACCCTTATCTTCCCCTAGCTTTGCTCACATTTCCTAGAACTCACCTGAGAGGAAGTAAATACTGCAATCCAGAGAATGCCAAGGCCAGATGCATGCACTCAGTTGAGCTTTAACTCTCCACCCCCCCACCTACCCACTGCCACCATCACAATAAACACAGTCCTACATCTTAAATACCATGTGACAATCTGTATTTGAAACATGCTGATTTCAAAAGATGTTTGTAAGTAGGGATGGGGGAGAAATTCAGTTTGGTTCACATTTTAATGTGAATCTACGGAAGCTGCAGTTACCCCGAATAATACATGGACCAAAGTACATCTGTCCTTCACAACCTGTTCTCCATTTTTCAGGGTAGTTCTCCAACCAAATAATAAGTACAAAAATGTATATGTCAAGGGGAAGTATGCATGAATGTATGTGAGATTGTTGGAGTATGCATACACATGCATGCAATATTATTATTATAATGATATACTACCCTTCCTCCCAAGAGCTAAGGGCAATGTACGTGAGATTAATCTCACATTCTCAAGGATTTTAGGTTAGAATGAGAGAGATTGAATGGCCCAAAATAATCCAGTGAGCTTCATAGGTGAGTAGGGATTTAAGCCATGCTTTCCTCTTTGTCCTAAACTCTAGTGACAACACTGTACTACCAAAAAAAGTGGGGAGGCACATTTCAATGTAGCATGGAAGCATTGTGCATGTGTGCACGTAAATGATCTTTTTGGAATGTATCTAAGGTAATAATAATTTTATGACTCACTCTGTCATAGAAGTTTTGCATTTAGAAGATTGAGTGAGAACTATAATTACTATGTGATTATCATAATATATGAATCCACCCCCAGCGGAAGTTGCAGCCCAGCACACAGGTGTTACGGCTCTTTCTTGTACTTCAGAAACAAAGCTCTAGATTTAGAATGAAAGGAATGGAACTAAGCATCACTATAAGCAATGATCTGGCTAAGATCATAACTGAAATTAGCTATTTCAGCTGTATGCACAGGTGTCAAATTTTTAAAGTACATTAGAAAGCTGTTAGGAAAAACAGATGCAATTTAAAATATTAAGACATTTTTCAAAGATTCCATGGATACTTTCCATAGCTGCTCTTTGATTTTATTATTAGCCATAAACTCCTTTTAAAAACTTTTTAAATAACAGGGGAATCCACAGCAGACAGGTTCCTCCACCAGTGACCATCTTCTTCAGCATATCATTAACTTTTATAATGAAAATACTGTAATTAAATCAGTTACCATCTTCCAGTACTTGATTGCCTCACTACATTGCCACTATATATGTAGAAAATTACCTTTCAGTTTATTGTGGCCCCAACAATTTCCTTACTCTTTTTCATATACAGTGGTACCTCGGGTTACAGACGCTTCAGGTTACAGGCTCCGCTAACCCGGAAGTAGTACCTCGGGTTAAGAACTTTGCTTCAGGATAAGAACAGAAATTGTGCGGTGGCTACGCGGCGGCAGCGGGAGAACCCCATTAGCTAAAGTGGTACCTCAGGTTAAGAACAGTTTCAGATTAAGAACAGACCTCCAGAACGAATTAAGTTCTTAACCCGAGGTACAAGTGTATTTTAAACACTTTCCAGGCCATCCTATGCCACCAAGAGGGCACCTTAAGGATGTTTTCTTTATAAATTCCAGCAAAAGCAATTTATAAGGGTTGACCCCTTCTCAACTGATTTATTCTTCCCTCCACTATGATTCCCATGATGATTGGCCTGATACTTCTATTAAGGTTTTTCCTAAGCTTAATATCATTTGTGACACCTTGATGGCCTAGAAGAAACAAGCACCCCCAAAAGCTTCCCTGCCTAGTGCACTGGAGGTGACTATTCCCAGAGATAAGCAGCTACTGTACACAAGCCTGCCCAATCCAGTATTTAACCTCCATGATGTGACTAATTATTTCTCTCATTGTTCAAATCAAATCAAAACAAAACTTTACTGCAGTCCAAAGTCCCACAAAACAATTTCAAAACTAGATACAGTTAAAACGACCAGACAGACAGATGGAAGAAACCAAGACAGTCATTTTGTTTTATCTAGGGCATAATGATCTTTGTTTCTTATAACCTCTGAAAGAAACTTTACCACAGCCAGTGTAATATCATTTGACCTGTCTTCCAAAAGATTTCCCCGGCAAATTTGCCAGTAAGGGTTTTATCAGTTGATCCCTTGCTTGCTCATATTGCCCACAATGCAGTAGGATATGCTTCATACAATCGACGTCCTGAGAACATAAACAAAGCCTATTCTGATAGTGGATGCCTCTCAGTCTGCTATTTAGAAATTCCGAGGGAAATACATTTAGTTTGGCTTTGGTGAATAAACGCCGACAGGTAGGTACAGACACATTCCTAAGGTATGAGGATATCTGAAAGTCGTACCCGTATTTGATTCCAGTTGCGACTGGGCTACAAATTACATTTCTGAGTTCACATTTGCCTGCTCTGGTACCTGATCTCCAACCCACCCATGACCACTCCTCTTGCCTCTGGCAAATAGGTTCATCATCTTACCTATATCCAACCTGAACTCCTTAGTGACCTTACACAAGCTAGGAGGGCCAAAGACTGACACAGACAACACATCTACACTTTATATATTTGCTGCAGGAAACACAGGTGTTTTCCACACCAGTCACACTATATAGAACTTCCTTGAGTATTCTGCCATATTTTATGAGCCAATCATTCTGCACCAAACTTCATGCCAGTTTTAGAGTGTTGGAAATTATAGCATAGACTACAGGCTACACAGAATATGCAACAGTTGGATATTCTCATCTAAACTAACTTTCCATAGTCAATATTTTCAAGTTTCATTCAGCATGTACTTTCTGACTTTAATTTTCTTAGCCATATGTTTGAGAATTTACAAGGGAAATTCGGGGGGTGGGGAGAACCCAAAGCTTTTGTAAGCATACTATTTTTCAACAGCCTGCTAAATCTTGCAATACATGATATGGAAAAGTTAAGAGTAAAGAATTATAATTACCAGGTGCTTTTCAGTTATTTGTAGGGATGTGGAAGATAAAAGGGGGAAAGTTTCTAACTTTGACAAATGAACACACTTCAGTTTTCATAGGAATGTAAGCTTATTATTTTTGGAGGTGACATCCAAATTGAACAGCAGTGGATTGTTCAAAATGCTGTTGTGGGGTTAAGGAAGTTTGCTCTGTCAACATAACTTGCTAGCATATTTGTGGCAATAATGAGCAATCTATTCTAATTGCTGTTCCCTTTGACCTGCACTAGTTTTTTAATGGGGACCCTACACTCCTTTCTTAAAGGGATTCTGCAAGGAAAATATTTAATTGCCAATAAAACACAGTTGTGTAAAAACTTACTGTTGACACAGAACATTTTGCAGAAGTGAAGCCATTTTATTTTTATCTAATTCATACTGAGCTTTGTGGGAGTCTCTCTTTGAGCTTGTTTTCACACTGTTTTCCATTTCTCTTACTGAAAAACAGCGTCCCCAGTAATGACATTTCTACGGTAATAGAACCTGCAGCAAAATATAACTACCATTTTGAGTTTCACCATACTACAGGTTCAGTAAAAGAAATGAGTAATTGACAATAGTACCTAGATTTCTGAATGTATAGTAGAGCAGCCTGAATTAACCAGTCTGGAGTGATTCTCTGGAGCTCTGTGGCCCAGTACAGACAACCAATTTATGCAGTGTAAGATTCTCTAACATGGTATGTCTTGTTATGATTTTTCTGCCACACATCCCAATGTATGATAAAAGTTGAAGATTTTATCAAGTGCTCCACATTAGTCACTTGGTAAGATGCACCTAAAACTCAGTAAAATACAGAGATATGATCTTTTTAAAAATAAAAAATAGTATGGTATGGCTAAATCTACACATTGTTAAGAGTGTACTTTCAGATGCATGCTTACAACTGGCTATATATAAGTAAGCAGATGCCACAGAACTTAGGTGCATAGAATCAAAGTCAAGGCCCTCTTGAGCACCTTCTCAGGAACTGAGTACGTCCTAAACTATCTTACTATCAGTGCAGAGAGTACACCAGGGAGGGGGCTACGAAGTGCAGGAGAACTGCCTGTCTTTAGGCCAGAGCTTGGCCCTTTAAAAGACTCTAGTTTTCCTCAAGGAATTGAAGCTTAGCATAGGTGGGCTGGAGACAGAGGCTAAAAGGCTTCACTTCACTTCCAACACTTGTTGGAGCATGTTGTTCACTAAGAGCTATCCATGGTGCTGCCACGACTTATTGTCCCCACCTACCCTATGGGATTACTTTGATCATTTCAAATGCTATAAAAAATTTCATTGTTTATGCTATTGTGGTCCCAGTGGAATTCCCTCCCACCAGATGTCAAGGAAATAAACAACTATCTGACTTTTAGAAGACATCTGAAGGCAGCCCTGTTTAGGGAAGTTTTTAATGTCTGATGTTTTATTGTATTTTTTATATTTTGTTGGAAGCCGCCCAGAGTGGCTGGGGAAACCCAGCCAGATGGGCGGGGTATAAATAATAAATTGTTGTTGTTGTTGTTGTTGTTGCCATCATTATCAAGCTTGCAACCAGTTGCTACGCTATCTGTTGGATCCCCAGAAGTGAGTTGGGTTGCTTCACCTTTCCCCTAGATCAGGCATAGGCAAACTCCGGCCCTCCAGAAGTTTGGGACTACAATTCCCATTATCCCTAGCTAACAGGACCAGTGGTCAGGGATGATGGGAATTGTAGTCCCAAACATTTGGAGTGCCGGAGTTTGCCTATTCCTGCCCTACATCTTCTCTTTTCCATTTTTGCATTGTCAATAGTCTATTGCAAAACAGCCTGCTCTCCCAAGTTCTGCTCCTCATCACTACCTCTTGTAAGCACCCATTGTGAACTAGCTGAGCTCTCAACAGGGCCTGGTCTCCCAGCTCCCAACTTGAAATATCTGGTACCTTCATTACATAGTGTTAGAGTGTTAGTTCATGAAGTGTTATATGCAACTTCAATGTAAATGAATCCAGAGAGCTCATTTTGAGAAATCCAGAGCAGTAACACCAGAAGGTCAAGACCCTGGAGCACTAACTGGGCTCTGTGGGAATGTCTGCAAAGGACCTCCTTGATTTTCCTCAGTAATATAAATATTTCATTTTCATAGAAATTACATACTACATCCCTATTTCTCACCCACCAAAGGAAGGTTTTAACAGCAAAGCATGCCAGCAAATCCTCATTTTAAAGTGCAGTGTTACTTTAAATACTTTGGTACATTTTTCATGCACTAATATTACAGATTCTTATTAATGGTCAATTAAAGCTTACATCCTCACTATGAATTATTGAGATAATGGTTCTGTGCCCACTAATACAGCCCTTTTCTTCCCAATTACGATTCAGTTTTCTCTTGTAGACCAAAAATCTTTATACATTTTTTCAGATCAGTAAAACTTACATTAACATACATACACACACTGATTCCATAAGACAAGGCAGTAAGATGAAAATTTATTTTGAGAGAGTGCAAGAGGAATATTGATATATTTCTGAGGGTAATGAATCTACTTGCTTCCCAAATACAACTAATGTTGAGTAAGCAAGGTAATGGTAATTCTGAGAAATGGATTCACCTTGATACATCAAATTTGTGAAACATCTCTTCTTCCTTACTTGTAGCCTGTTACTCTGACCTCATATCATTACACTGTAAAAGGCAGAAATGGAAGAATAGCACACTCAGTAATAGTAATGCTTGAAAGCAAATAAAATTTCTGGATTAAGTAATCTTTATCTATTCATTCTGCTGGACTCATGTGAATGTTACTCTTACTCGTATTAAGACAAGAAAAGGGAAGGGAAAGAAGGTGAAGGCAATCAATAGTGAGCAAGAGCATAGTGCAGTCTTTCAATTCCCAAGACCAGCAATCAACCCCTGCAAGAGACTTTGATTTATTTAAAGTATTTTAGGAAGTTATTAGGGCGACACCCTCACAAATCAACAAACACACAAGAGCAATGCTATATATAGATATAGCCACATTAGCAATAATACAAAAGTGTTTTAAAAAACCTGCTCTATAACACATAAGCTAATGACAGTCTCAGTTAAAGGCAGCAATGAAGAAGCAGGTCTTCAATGCTTATCTATTGATGCAAGGAGCTTTCTTTAATTGGTGTCATGTTCACATGTTCACGCTATTGTGAGATCAGCAATTGCCACATGACTGCAACTATAAATACTGTGTCATTGCATCACACACATGGGTTCCATTCCAGAGGCAGTGCACATACACAAAACTGTGTATAGACAATGTTTACCTGGCTGCTAGCTGGCAGGGATGGAGAGCCCCAGTGGAGCCCCTCTCCCTGTCTCTGCTGCCTTTCCTCACTCCTTCAAGCAAAGCAGATTGCTTTCCCTCCTCTCTGAGGGAACTTGGGAAACACCAACCCAGCTCCCTCAGCTGCAACAGCCAGTGGTGAAGTGGCAGTGGGGTGTTTAGCTCCAGCAATGGTGCAGTGGTTGCAGTGGAGGAGGCATAAAGACAAAGTTGGAAGCAAGAAAGAAAGAGGTAGAGAGAAGAAGAAGAAGAAACTCAGCTCCCTCAGCTGTGAGACTAACAGGGAAGTGTTGGAGGAAAGTTAGAAGGGAGGAAGAGAGAAGCAGACAGAGAGAAAGACATGCAGAATCTGCAGCTTCATTCCACCCTTTTTCTTTTGCCTTTTGCCTTCATCTTTCTGTCTCACTCCTCCTTCCTTCCACCTTCATCTCTCCCCAACTTGCCACTTCCCCACTGGTCTCACAGCCTAGCGGGCCAGGTTTCTTCTTTCTCTGTTTGCCTCCCTCATCTTCCCTTCCCGTCTTGAAGCCTCCTCATCTGCAACCATCACCCAGAAGGCAGCAGCTGCCACCAGAGCCAGGCATGTGTAATTGTATTTATGCATGTTAAATGTGCCTACACTATATCTGTATTCATTTCAGTTTGCTAAAACACTCTAAACATACAGCACTGCCTTATTTGGGATCTTCAGTACAGTGGTACCTCTGGATGCGAACAGGATCTGTTCCGGAGCCCCATTCGCATCCTGAAGCGAACGCAACCCACGTCTACGCATGCGCGGATCGTGATTCGCCACTTCCGTGCATGCGCGTGACGTCATTTTGAGCGTCTGTGCATGCGCGAGCAGCAAAACCTGGAAGTAACATGTTCTTCTACTTCCGGGTCACCACAGAGTGCAACCCTAAAACACTCAACCCGAAGCTACTTCAACCCGAGGTATGACTGTATAGGGCCCTTAACTAGAGAATTAATCAACTTATTGAGTGCCTCTGATGGTATGCTACTGCTGTGCTCTGCCCACACCCACACCAGATAATGAAAATATATAAAGCTGTGGTAATTAAAGACAGTGAAGGTCACTGGATTAGCAAGATCTACAATACATCTCTGGCTAGATTTTGCCAGTCACTGCTCTGTCAACTTTAATTCAAAAGAGGCATTAATCAGAGTTGCAGGCTACATTACTATTCTGGCATACAGTGAATGTGTGTGTGTGTGTGTGAAATCTGAACTTCTTCTTATACCCCCCCCCCCAAGAAGCTCTTCCCTTTTGAATAAGAATGATATAAGCTATCTTCATGATATGCAACATATCAGCAAACTCCTGGAGGTGGAAGTGGAAGTGGAATTGCATCTTCTGACCCTCCCATCTGACTTTCATATACGAGTTGTACCTTGTGCACCGTCTATTACGTGTACAAGCTATATGTGTATAGGTCTGATACAAAGGATCTACACTCTGGAAACTCTGTGTCCAACAAAGTTCACCCCACCCCTCGACTTCTTCACAGGCCCCTTTGATTTGTACACAGATCCCTTAAAGTGCCCCAAAAGCTGCATTTTCCCCCGCCCAGCTGCTGTTTCAGGCCTCACTGCTGATGAAGTGATTCCTAGTCCACAAAGGAGTATGGTACAATGAGGCCTCAACACAATCCAAAGCACCCCTCTCTGGGAACAAGCCCCATTGACAATAGTGGGACTTGCTTCCAACTAAACAGCAAAGTGTAGGATTGCACTGCATATCGATAGTTTTTAAGGTGGTATAAATTTTTTATGCATTTTTATTACATTTGAAGCAGCCTTTTTTTTCAAATAGCAAACACATTGTGTGCATGACAGACATGTATCCCCTATGTATGCACATCCAGGAACAATACTTCTTGGAAAATGCATACGTCTGTGTGCTGAAAGACATTAATAGTCATTCACACTTTATCTGTTTGCTGATGGAAACATTGAAGGTAACACGGGTGACTCATACTGCCTGCAACTGTAATGCTTACTTCATGCACTCCTTCTCCAGGAGAGGATCAATGACAAGTGTGTGTTAAAAGTTAAATTCTGTCTGCCAGCAACACCTGAATTGTGTGAAGATAGTAGAACCTTTAGTATTTCTGGGAGGTGTTGGAGTGTTTACATTGGGGGAGAAAATGTCTGTGATCATCACACATTATTATTTATAAACGACCAAAATGCTAGGTGCAATACAAAAATTAAAACTAAAACAGATACTGCCCATCAACTTCCTAGCTAAAAATAAGATACAATAGTGAGCAAAGGAAATAAAATAGAAGGAGTTCACCTTCCTGTTGACATTTTTTACACACAAACTCATGTTATATCCTACCTGGAAGACTTTTCTTTGTAGAAATGTCATCACATATTAAGTAGCTCAAAGCTAGAACCTTTTAAAATATATTTTTCTGCATTCACCAAACTCACAAAGCCCTCAATAAATGCACTGAAAGGTCCTAGGACCCAACAAATTGTAAAAATACATGACATCTCAGAGCAATGAAAAATACCCTTGAGGCAATGAAGAAGCTATTATACTACAATGCTCTACTTTTAGAAACTCTTACATGAGCTTTCTCCTGAATTTGAAAAACGTAGCTGGGTTCAGGGGGAAATAGGCTGTCACCTTCTCATGTGGCCTTGCACAAAAAATATATTAAAAAAATAAATCACCCATCCTGAGAAAATGGAAAAAAATGTCCAGGAATGGCAGAAATGTTAGCAAGCAGTTAAACTATGCTACATAACTACAAAGTATAATGTGATCTTGCTTATGAGTTAGCTTCATCCTCTTTAGTAGTGTGCATCAACACAAAGGCCTGAATTAAACGAATCAAGTGTGCTAGTAGAAGCCAACACAAGCACTCCCACTGGTGCAATGGCGCTTTCCCACCTCTCCCCCAAATCTGCTCAGAAACGCGAGAAGAACTCCCAGAACAGTACATGGGGGAGGAGAGGGAAGATCACTTGACTTTGCAAGCAGGAATGCTTGCACTCACAGAGCAATCAGAAGAGCTGACATCCCTTAACTTCAAATCCTACACATATTTACTTTGAAGACACTGGTAATGAAATGGACTTACTTCCAAGTAAATATGTTTTGGCCACTTTCAGAGATGAACTTTTTCAAATCTGTTCCTACAAAAACTGGAAGAGAATGGCTTTTTGGTCTCTCTCAGATGAAAGTTCATGCTCAACATAGATCAGGCATAATAAAACATACCAGAGATTATTTTCCATGCTTTTATGTTATATTATGTTTTGCCATTGATTTTTGTAATGTTTTTTAATGTTTTACACTGCCCTGAGATCTTTTGATAAACAGCGGTATATAAATCGAATAAAAATAGTAATAAATAATAATATAGATACAAAGTTATTTCTTCCAATCAGGTTCCTTGTAATTGCGTTAGTGAAGTGAGAGAAAACTGTTCCATTCCCCTCAAAACAGAAAATACTTTTCCAGCCTTCATTTTTATTCACAACTAATGCTCTTTTATCAAAATAATATGCATTAAAAACAAATTGTGAAGATGACAAAGAAAATGAAAGAAAATGCTATGCCGCAGTCAAGCAATGTCAGTGCTGATGACATGGAAGTAAGTCAACAGGGGAAAAAATATTTGGAGATGACAGCATGACAACAGCAGGGGGCGGGAATTATTACAGTTTCATTAGGACTGAAGCATAGAGGAAATTTAACTTGATGGCTTGGCACCCAAGTCAATTACTCATCCATAGTTGTCTGGCTATTGATCAAGCACTGACTCAGCATAATTCATCATTCTCTGTTAGCATGTAAGAGGCAAAAAAGACACACTTTGAAAGCAGATGGTAATGCAGTAAGAACAGAAAGGATCCTTTATTACATTAAAAAAATTCCTCCATTGCATATGGTTCTTTTTTGCCAAAACTGGTCAGGGTATAAAACTCCAAATTTATCCATTTTGATAGGATCAAAAATGTAGGCTGAATAGCAGCTAATGACTGTAACTTGTGTCAAAATAATCTACTGCCTTGGAACCCCACAGGTCATGAAGTACAGTTCTGAACTGAATAGATTTTGACCTTTGTAATTTTAAATAAATTAACTGCCATTATACTGTGCAATAAGTTGCCTTTGTAGAAAACAGAACTTATTTGACATGCACACCATAACTGTGTATGTACTGGTATCCTAACCAACGTATGAGAATTCCTTTGCTTTCATTTTCTATGGATTTGTGAATTTTAAAAAGAGCAAAGAAATGAAGAGATGATTTGGGCTAGAGATGAATGTACATTATTTATCATAGTGCTGATCCGTAATTTAAAAAGAAAACACCTGCAGCCATATTTCACTTTGATCATAACTTCATAAGCAGATTTACTTTGATTTTGTTCAAATAAGTAGACCTTTTTATGACCTAAACTTGTTTAGTGACAGGGAAATGAAGTGTGCTGCCTACTGCTTGCCAGTCAAAAAAAGTAGGGCAAGATTCACTGTGTACTTTGAAGAATGATTTGCTAGTGACTTTCTAACACAACAGTTATGGTAGCACAGGGGATAGAACATCCTTGTAAACAGACACTCCCATAATCGTGTCTATGGCAAGAATCACTAGGTTTGCCAATATTAAAAGCCATCTAATATTGAGTCAGACCATCAAGTTCAGTGATGTCTACACTTAGCAGCAGCTCTCCAGGGTTTCAGTCAGGGGACATGACATTCTGAGTTGCTGGTCCAGACCTTTCCCTAGAAAAGGATATGTCTGCTTGTGAGATTAATATAGGGCATGGTAGTTTGCGAACTGAGAGAGATTTGTGTTTCCCTATGTGGCATGCTCCCTCACATACTCAAGAGCTGCCATTCCTACAGCTCCTTGGGCATAACCCAAAGGGAAGAGCACCTGGTGGGAGGTAGAAAGCACCAGGATCCCAGGAACAGTGGGAGGGAGTGCTGCTCATAGGAATTACAGGCCAAAATTATATGTGAGTAAATGTCTAGTTTGCTCTGTGTCACACACATCAAACTACCATGTCTGGCTTTAAGTACGAATCAGGCAGCCAGAAAAATGTAAGATGGTTAAACAAAGGAAAAAAGAAGCAAAAGAATACCAATAAATCCTCTCATTTTTTTCAAAACAGACAAGGGTCACCTCCAGGCTGTTAGTACTTTGTGCGAGGTATTAAATCACATTCTAGAAATTTAGGTCTGCACATTTAAACTGAATTAAAGCACACTTGCACAGCAAATCCACTTTTTAAAATAAATTGCCTTTCTAAGGTTAGGACAGCGGCAAAAAAAATGCACTAAAAAGTGTGGGATAAATGATTGATGGGATGACATATCACCTCCATGCAAGCAATGAAGATGAAAACTCACTGTCGTATAACCTCCCTACAAACAAATCAGAATGAACACTTAAATTATAGTGAGCATTGATTGTAAGACTGCATAAGCTTTGCACAAGACAATCAGAATAACTGCTTTAAAAACAGGTCATCTGAAGGAGTCCAAACATTTTCTGCAGTCTAGATCAGGCAGTATGCTACGGAAATAGATTAATAAAATCAAGATGAAAATGATTTCAATATAGTGGTACCTCTGGTTACGAACCTAATTCGTTCCGGAGGTCCGTTCTTAACCTGAAACCGTTCTTAACCTGAGGTACCACTTTAGCTAATGGGGCCTCCCGCTGCCGCCGCCACTGTGGAGCGATTTCTGTTCTCATCCTGGGACAAAGTTCTCAACCTGAGGTACTACTTCTGGGTTAGTGGAATCTGTAACCCAAGGTGTTTGTAACCCGAGGTACCACTGTATAGGGACAGTGTCTGTGGCAACCAATGATGAAGAAAAGCTGCTAGATGCATCATGAGACACCAACGTAGCGCTTTTAGAAGACAGTCAGGTAATATTACCACTAGCATGACTACATTCAGAAGAATGTTCAACAAAGAGCAGGAGTGGTACACTTCTGGATTCATGTTTTTTCAAAGGCCTAAAAACATAATGCGTAATTCATGATTTTGCAATGGAAAAGGCCAGATAAGTAAAGTTGTAAAGTGAAATTGTTTATTTTGCAAATGTGATTGTCTATTAGAGCAAGAAACAAAAAATATACCGTTATATGGACAAACCAAAGTTGCAAAATAGACAAAATAGTCTGCATATTATGTTAAACAAAAAGGGGGGAAAGGGGAGGGGGTTAGGATATGAGAGAACTGCCTCTGTATGAGTCATATTGTAACTGAGAAATGTAGAACATGCAAGTATTAAAACAGATTTTTTTCTTTCTTTCATGACTCATAAGACTGCATGTGCAGTGTGATTGTGGAAGATGGGGGTGGCGGCGATTGTACAAGTTCGTAGTAGGCCTCAAAAATGATGCTTGGACCCAAACATGGTTTACCTGAGTGCATGCATTAAAAATAAATAAAACCAAAACTGTGCTTGCCATGAACATGCCATGAGTGCACTTGCAATTGCCATTTATGTCCTGTTACCTAGACCAGTTTGATACAGGATGAGTCCTTTAAAAGAGGCCCCGTGGATACAGAGTACACATGTTCCACGGGGCCTCTTTTAAAAGACTCACCCTGTATTTTCTGCTCTAACTACTTCACTGCTAGCACTGAGTCCAGGGAAGGAGCTTGGAGAGACTCCTGAGCCCTTAGGATGTGGCATAAGATGACCCCACTAGTTACATCTTTCTACCACCGCCACCTTGAAAACCAGTTGCACGTCATTTCTGCACTGCATAGGGATTTCTGCTCAAGGCTGGTGCAGCAGCATCAATGCCTGCTAGCAGCCAAGCTTAGGAGGTGCTGCAGTTTCCAGCATTGAAGCCTGAATGTGGAAAATAATGCCAAGCATCTACACTCTTCTGCCACTGCTCAAGCAGTTAATGAACGTGCTTGTTTTATTGCCATATAAGCTGTGTGTGCCTATAAACCAAAAGGCAGATTTATCAAGAAGCAGGACTTGATCAGCAACTGCAGAAAACTGCTGGTCAGCACCAAGCCAGTGTGAACAAGTTTGGCCTTCAAGTGTATTATATATTGTAAGTGGATTGCTGAGGTAAATGTGCCATCAAGGATAAATCATCATTGTGTGGGTGTAGGTGACTATGGTCTGGCTCTGATATTTCCTGTGCATTTATTAAGTAGAAAGAGAAGGCCAAAAAGCTGAAGCCAAGTTTGTTTCCTTCTGTACTCTGCATTAGCTTGCCTTCTCTTTCACATCTGTAATCAATGCAGAAGCTGTTGATTGAAAGGTTATTATTGCATGCTGTCAGAAGTAGAAAAAGAAGGTATTAAAAAAATTACAAAGAATTGTGGGTTGTGGATATTTTTCCTACTGAAATGCTTATATCCCAGCCCCTCCCAGGGCAATTGTTCCTCTGGGACTTGTTATGATGCAAGAGTACTTTTTTAAAGCGTGGTAGAGTAAGTAATTTCCCTTTGGGCAAGGAAAACATAGATGCAGACTTGGAACATGGGTGTCTATTTCCCCCCCCCCCCCCAAAGCAACAGTAGCTTCCGCAGCACAGCTAGAGAACCTAAGAGCAAGGTTCAAGAGAAAACAAAAAAAGTGATTTTGCAACCTATAGCAAACTCTGGAAAAAACTGCGAGAGAGGTATTACTTAGATGTATGTGTCTGAACTCAAAAGAATTTGTGAATTTGGCAATATTCTTAGACTCTGCAAGATCAAGTTTATGACCCTGTCGTTATATGGGCTGTCAGAGCGAGCAACAGAACTTGGTAAAGGAGCAGTTGATAAAATAAACCCCTTAGGTTGCATCTTTTTTTATAAATATGATTGGGATTACCGGATCTGTGACCATACAATAAAATTTGTGTTATATCATACGAGTGGGAAACATTGCTCTGTTTTATGATGCAAAGTAGGCTTCTTTTCAAAAGACATTTTTCCTGAGGTGCACCTTCCTTTATATGTTTTAAAAAGCAAAATGAATTTCCACAGCAACCACCATCTCCACAGTAGAATAATTCTGGAATAAACTCTTTCATTTACACCATTCATTTTAGAGCCAAACTAGATCCAACAGTGCAGTCACAGGTTTCTTTTCATGTGCCTATCCTCCAAGATACATATGTTCCTACAGGGAGGAGGAGGACACGGAAACATTCATCATTACCACATTTTACCACACCCCAACTCATTGATCCAAGATTGAGGGAGAAGGTAGGAAGTGGTGGGGCTCAGGTTCAGCATCCCTCTCATTTGTACTCATATGACCCTAGTAAACTGCCTTATACTATGACTGATTCTTCAACTAGCCCAGTAATGTTCACTTTGATTGGCAGCTGCACTCCAAGGTATCAAAGCACAGGAACTTTCCCATTACTTGCTACCAGATTCTATTAACTAGAAATGCCCAGGACCACAAGCTTCCAACCCCTCAGTTATAGCTCATTTCACTATTAAAATCAAACCTTCCCCCACCCTGAATGATGTGGACACATGAGCTTCTTTGTGTCTACTCTGACCCCTAGGCAGGCTCTTCAAATGCATCATTGCAGTTCCCACCATCCCTGACCACTGGTCCTGTTAGCTAGGGATGTTGGGAGTTGTAGGCCAAAAACATCTGAGGGCTGACTTTGCCTATGCCTGTTCTAGATTATGGGGCCCCCATGGCGGTGATTTGTGAAAAGAAAAATCTTGTATACACAAGAGCAAAATACAAAACTAATGAAATGTGTTGTTTGGTTTTCTACGGGCACTGTATTAAGGAAGCCCTGAGTTGCCCTGTCTAAGGAATACTAGGGTCATACCCATGCTAAATAATTTGAAAATGTATCTTTTTTGGGGGGTGCCTTATTTTATTTCTACAAATTGCATTACACTGTTCAAAGTCATCACCTGAAAGACGTAAAGAGTCTTTGAATCAAACATATTTATTGCATAATTTTGAGATAATGCATGCAGCATCCCACTCCTGATATAAATGGTGTGTGGCATTTTTCTGGATAAGATTTCTCTTTCTCCTAAATGAGGGCATTTTCAAAATAAGCTATATAAAATGAGAATGAGAGAGAAGTAACTCTAACTAGAGAATGGTTCCTTCCAACTCTAATTATTCAGAGCTAGCTTTTCTTTGCACTAACCAGACTCTTAATGAGAACTGTCATAGCTGAATAAAATGCAATCATTAGAAGTACTGTAGCATTAGTAATTATGCCATATGTGAATGTGTCCTTGCAACAGTACTTCACAATATTTAAACCAGTACCGTTCTGCCACCAGCAATGTATTGAGGACTCTCTTAACTCAGAGAAGTGGGATATGCAATTATGCTTTTTAATTAAGATTTGCTCAGTGTCTCTAGAGGAAAGCCTCCTACTACTCAAGTGGGGTGGGCTGACGTACATAACGTTGATAATGAAATCTTATTCTGAATTGCTGTAGACAGCTTTGCAACTTTGAACAGATAGAGATGATAAAGCACGCTCAGCAAAACCACACCCACAACCCACACAAGGGTGCACAATTTATTTGTGAAATAGCTATACAGTATAGGCCAATGTTTAAATCATAATGATACTAATGGTATGTTCTTCAATATCTCATTGTTCTATATAACATTTTCTTCAGTTTTGTCAACTGGCCGGGTCATTCCTCCTCAGTTCTCTCCCTTGCCACATACACATACATTCAATCCCTTCTCCCCCTTCCCAGCTAGTTCCTCAGAGTTTTTGTTGATAAAACTGGCACTCTAAAGAAAGACCCTTAGGGATTATTTCACCAATTCAGTAATTCCATTTTTGTTTCAGTTTCCCATTCAGAAAATAGGACAATCTATCTTCTTTCTTCTTCTGCTAACATTAAGCATTCATCATGGGTAACTATATTTCTTACTTTGCCAATGGGCACCTTCCCCTCACTGCAATAGTCAGTAAATTATGCTTGTTTGTCCTGAATGACTTATATTTCACACCTTCATCAGATTTAATTCAAATGCAAAACATCTGCCCATGAATGCATCGGCTACTCTTCCATGTATATTTAATTTGCTATATTGCTGTAAGATCTATCATAAAGACAGTCATGCATGATATTAAATGCAGTTTATGATATAAGAATGTCATTTGTTTAATTTGTTTTAAAATAATTCACCTCTGGCGTATTTCACATTATAATTATGTTAATACCATTACTCTACTGTGCAATGTAGTGGTCTTGTGTCTTGCACAAGGTCACTTCTTTTCACACATCAGACAATTAAAAAGCTGCTGTCAAAGAAGTGACACAAAATTTATTTTGTAAATTAATGACCTAAAGGGATTAAATAAGCGAGCTTGCCCAAATGGACTTCTGACTTTAGAGAAAATTTTGCTATTATACCTGACAAATGCAGCTGCCACAGACAGAGACCAGATTTGAACAACACAATTGAACAATTGGTGAATATTGTGTTGATCAGAGGCATACCTGGGGTTCTTTGCATCCTTGGAAAGGAGCTGTATCAGCAACCCCACTCAGGAAAAAAAATATTTTACTGCAATAGCCACATTAGATATTACTATTTTTTATGTGGCCCAAGTACTTGGAGAGAGGGTGAAGTGAGGAGGAAGGGCAAACAAATTCACACGTCTTTGTGTCACGGTGCAAGAAGGACAGGAAGTATCTCCCTTGTTTGATCTCACCACAACAGTGGCATTGCATCGCTACAAACACATATGGTCTATACACTATAGTCTGATACATGATTTTTGCACCTTCCTCCGCTGGGCCTGCACCTCTGGAGCGGGCCAGTTTCACCAACCCTTAGGCATGCCTCCGGTATTGATGATACTGACGATGTTCCTGAGTAGTGTGAGCTGCCTCCAATTAAGTGTTCAGGATGTGTCAGTGGATTGCTTTCACTCAGCATTGCCTTCAAGTCAGGTTGAACAGTTGACTATGGGGACCTTTTC
Organism: Podarcis raffonei; assembly: GCF_027172205.1. NCBI lineage: Eukaryota > Metazoa > Chordata > Lepidosauria > Squamata > Lacertidae > Podarcis > Podarcis raffonei. Next base: position 30,255,305 of record NC_070606.1, read on the forward strand.
CCTTCCCACAGTAGCATATTTTTTTGAATTGCTTGAATCATCTGACTTTTTTGCTTTGGCCATTTTTATGTGTGGTATACTATGGTCTGAACTGCACAGGTGGGTGTATGTAGCACAGGCATAGGCAAACTTGGCCCTCCAGATGTTTTGGACTACAATTCCCATCATCCCTGAACACTGGTCCTGTTAGCTAGGGATGATGGGAGTTTAGTCCCAAAACATCTGGAGGGCCTAGTTTGCCTATGCCTGATGTAGCAGATGATAAGCATGCATGGGCCCAAGGAATCCTAGTTCCTTAAAGAGTGACATTTCCAGGGTAAACCGAAAGTGGTTTCAGAGTTCCTTTCTTACTGCTGAAATTTGCATTTCCCATTTCACTTGTAATTTGCACTACTCATTTCACCTGTAGACAGCAATTCCAGCAAGTACCTAAATTTATATTTTTCTAAGTCACATCTCTGGAAATTAAAAGGTCTGAGGAACGACATCTAGTTCTACCCATCATTTCCCAAACTACCGCTCCTTTCTTTACACTGTGATTTCCAACTTCTATAGTTAATATGATGCATTCACAAAAATCCCTATCTTCTCACAGTTTTTCTTCTCTACTTCTGTGTTAATTAAATACACAACTAACTTTCATATCTGGTAAAAGTAAGTAGCATCTAAAAGAGGGACATTATTAAGAGCTTATGGAGAAACACACTAACCTTATATCAAAAGTTTTGATGTTAGAGGTAAGGAATTAAATATATACTCCAAAAGAGCAGTTCCCAAGCTGTTTTACAATCCACTAAAATCAATGAGATTTGCATAAAAGTAGCACTTGGCTGACTTTGGCTTCTAAATGCTTTCATAGGACATGTTTAAGAACTCATAAAACTATTAATATATTTTGATGACCAGAAACAACAAAAGCAACCAACCCAATCTATATCTCATAATGGATTTGAGAGCTGAGACAAGAAATCCCACTCACACTCAAAGATGAAAATGGGATGGTAGTGGTATTATTGTCCACAAATTCACTATTTTTTTCTCACTTCCACATCCTGTAGAGAAGCTGATCCTTAAGCAATACAAAATCTGTTGAAGAGGCAAGGCCTCTGTTATTACCCTGCCTTCAGATCTCATAAACAAACTTGTCACCTACTGACAACTTCAGCAAAGTTGATGGAGAACTTTTTTTATTTTGTTTTTATTCTACAGAAGTAACACTTTTGTCTTTCTAAATTCCATCAATAGGCAAACAGCTAATAAGATCAGTGTCGAATCATCCTATTTCAACAGTAAAAAAGGTAAAGGTAAAGGTACCCCTGCCCATGCGGGCCAGTCTTGACAGACTCTGGGGTTGTGCGCCCATCTCACTTAAGAGGCCAGGGGCCAGCGCTGTCCGGAGACACTTCCGGGTCACGTGGCCAGCGTGACATCGCTGCTCTGGCGAGCCAGAGCTGCACACGGAAACGCCATTTACCTTCCCGCTTGTAAGCGGTCCCTATTTATCTACTTGCACCCAGGGGTGCTTTCGAACTGCTAGGTTGGCAGGCGATTTCAACAGTACTTTTGATCAAATGATAGCAGTTTCTATGTAAGATGACTTTTTTCTTTAAACCTCAAAACAGCTTATTGGAACATCTTAAAAATCATTAAAAAGCCAGATCAGATCATCTTGTTCAGGACTGTATTTCAAACAGGTGAGAGGCAGATGCCTCCAAGAAGCCCAGAAGCAGGGCAATGGCCTCCCATGTTATTTGTCCCCCTGGAACGTATTCGCTCTTTACACAGAGGTTCCATTATTGTGGCTAAAAGTTGTTGACAATGCTATCCTCCAATTAATATGTACAATGTCCTTTTAAAGCCATCTAAGTAGTGGCCTTTGTATCTTGCAGCAGCAAATTCTTAAATCAATTATGCAATGTATGAAGAAATACTTTCCTCTGTTCTAAATTTCTAACCATTCAGTGTTACTGGATAAGTTCTAGTATTATAACATGGGGTGGGGAATCTGTATCCACTTTCTCTATACTATTCATAATTTTGTTATGATTTTGTCTTCTTCCATGTCCCACTTTTTGTTTTTGTTTTGTTTTTAAAGTCCCAAAGAGAGGTAATTGAGTCCCACCCACCCCAGCAGTTTTAGTTACAGCTTTCTCCACAGAGGGGAAAATATGCAGCACTGTCTACTTTCTCTTGCAAAAGGAAAAGCAGCTAGAATGGTGTTGTGGGGGAGGGGGTGATTTTCAGTCAGAAAGAATACCAGAGGGAAAGGGTTAAGAATTACACACAGGCACACATATATTCATAGCTATATAAGATTCTGGTCTTCCATGGTAGAATTGCAGCTCCATTTGGTAAAAAGGGAAAAAAATTAAAGTGACTATCACAAACACTTTGGCCCTCCCATTTATTTATTTATTTGCTTTGTCAGAGGTGTGTGCATCAGAGAGTATGTCACCAATGCTATCTTATTTTTGGAGGCTACGATTTCCACTTACAGTGACATTGTATCGTATGTTGTTTTTCTTACATTGCCAAGTTTATTGAAATGTATGCCCTATTTGAAAAGATACAGCAACATCACCTCCAATATGCCCTTCCCTATCCTTTCTACAGATTTTTTTAGGGATAACTGAATCCCATTGTTCACCAGGTCTCTGATATGTCCAATGTATCTATGCTCTCTATTAGTGCCATCTGTTGCCCTTACCATAGCTTTCAGGCTTCTAGAATTAGCATATAAACACTTATACATTAAATCCTTCCCAAATGTCCATTGTGCAATTTCTCTTATGTTCTCTTTAAATAGCAGGCATTTCATTTTGTATTCTCTCATTGTGAAATTATACACTGGGATCCCTACTATGAGGACCTAGGACATTTGCACCGTCATCTCTAAGGATGTTGTCAATTTTATCTATTTCTGAACTCTTCCTATTTCCCCAACTCTTCCTATTCCCCTCATCTCCCAATAAAATATGTATTCATGAATATTGGGGGTTTTTTAAATTTGTAATAACTTACAGAGCAAGCAACTTTTTAATAGGCTTGTGGTACCAGCACTCTAGGTGGTAGTTATATATATATGGGGTATGAAGATGACTTTCTTTTGTTAGTTAGTTGTGAAGTCTCCAGATAGTCAGCATAACACGCCAAGGAGATCATTTTTTAAAACTGTGCTGCTTATATATAAAGTGGCTCATTGTTATATGGCAGAAATCTGTGGGAAAGATGCCCATCAACCCCTAGAAATAGTTAACCAGGGAGAAGAAATAAAAACAACTCAATCATCTCAGTTCCAACACAGCAAAAAATGCAGCATCTCAGTTCCATATCCTCATAAATACCGAAGACAGGCACATAAAGCTTACAGCGTTGACCCCAGTGAAGCATGAGTAATGTAATATATAGCAATGTAGTGTTTAAGGGGGGAACTGCTATAATGTGATACGATGCAAAACTAGCATGTAATTTGATTGATTCACAAACAATATTTCAGGTTATCGCCAACCTTTTCAGACCCAAGACCCTCTTTTAACCCAAACATGCATTTGGCGGACCCATTTCTTTCCCCCTCCTAAATATCTGCATGGTGGTAGTACTTCTGCTGCAACCCACCCTGGATCAGGCCACAACCCACTTGTGGGTCCCAACCCACTAGTTGAAAACCAGTGCTGTAAAGAAGGTTCAAATTCATGAGTGAACATGTTTTGTAAAATAACAGATTGTTTTTACTTCACTGCAGAAAACACAGCTAATTAACAATGCTCATAAAACACTAAAGTTTGATAACTTGGCAGAGGCATAGCCAGTAAAAGCTCAAGGGGATCACTCATTACTGGATGCTGCCACTGCTTCCAAATAAACATGTCCCAAGTCAGCCAGGCAACACAAGACTGCAGAGTGTATTGACAAATAGTAAACAGCAACAGCAACCTTAAAGAAGGATTCCCCATTGTTTTTCTGAAAATCCAGTTTTCTTACTGTGCTTTTTGCTCGCCAATTACTATACTAGTGAAAGTGGTTGGCACCTTCAATCCTTACCCACTCCACCCCTATCAGCTGGTTTGCTGGCCCAGTTCATGAGGGGAACATCCTAGCAAGCCTCCTTCCTGGATCATCCCACTCCCCACTGACTGCCTCAAACAGCATCTACCCACCTTGTTCTCCTTGAGAGGAGAAGCAGTTTTAGGGTGGCACAACTGGTGCGGTCACACTGGCTACCATGCTGCAGGGGGCACCAACACAATGCTGTAGAACAATGCTGGGGGGGGGGTGCCATAAAATTTTATCGTCTCACAGGGTGCAACTGAAATTTGAGAGCCCAAAGTCTGCCACTGCAGACCCATATACAGTCTTTAATGAACTGTATCCCTAATGGAGCTGATCCCACAAAGATGAATTTGCCAACCAGTCAGCCCATGCAGGGTTCAAATGCTGGTTAGCAACTCTGCAGAGGAGGAGCTAGAAGCATCTTGGTCACAGCTGAGAGTTGTGCAGTGCGCCTCCTCCTTGGTCTGAATGGAACTGGCAGTGGGGTGGGTCCTGTACCTGTGTGAGATAGGGATGTTGTTTGGATCACTGCAAGGTGCTCTATGTGAGGCTGCCTTTGGGAAATGTTCAGAAACTTCATTGGGTTCAAGATGCTATGAATAGACTGCTAACTGGAGCCAGTTACAGGAGGAACAAAAACTCATTCTTACAACAGTTCCACTGGTTTTTGGTCCATTTCTAGGCACAACTCAAAGTGCTGAATATGGGCCTGCTTGGGTTTTGAGATCTCCAGAGAAAGTATTTATTTCAGTCCCACCACCCTCATAGACACATTTGGACACAAGGAGGGCATTCTCAGTGGCTGGTCCCAGATTGTGGGATTTCCCTCCACAGGAGGCTAGGCTGGCCCCCTCTCTACTTACCCTTCACCAGGAGCCAATTTTTTTTGTTTGGACAGACCTTTGTGTTAGCCATTTTCTCAAGCTCCCAGATGTGTTTGAACAAAGCAGCCTTTCCCCCTGTATCATGGGGAATGTAGGAAGTTACCTCTTACTAAGGCTACCTACACAATAGCGGCTTAAAATGCAGCAAGGTTGTTTCCCCCACCCCACCCCACCACATTGTGTTTCAAGTCATATCACTGTACACACAGAGAGGGGACTGGTACATCTTCATCTGATGTGCATTGCCTGTTTGGTTTCCCCATGCCTGCAACCTCTCTCTGCTCTTGTACTCCTATTCATGAATGCATCATCTGCATATGCACAACAGCTGTCTCAAGACAGATGGATAAGAAATTCAATTTTCTATCTATTCCTGTTCTCCTGCATGTTTTGCCTAAAAATGGAGGCAGAGCTGAGTGACAGTTGGCTGTATTTACTGAGATGAGGGGTGCCTTCCTTCCTTCCCAGGAGCCCTGAAACCTGTGAATATCTACTTCCCCCTCCTACATTCCATCTTAAGACTCTTACTGGACGCAGACAAGGATGGATTGACATCTCTCTCTCTCTCTCTCTCTCTCTCTCTCTCTTTCTCTTTCTCTTTCTCTTTCTCTTTCTCTTTCTCTTTCACACATACACCCTTGCATATATTTTTTACCATTTAGCCTGAAGAAGAGTTCTAGGAAACTCAAACACATGCTTTGTGTCCTTTTCATTGGCCTAATAAAAGTATTGTCCTAATATGTGTTGTCAACAAATAAAAGATTTGGACAAATGGATTAGAAATATTTCATGGATGGGACATATCATCATAGGGGAAATGAATTTTATGCCAAGGGTTATATCAGAGATAACAAATGCCCTAGGAAACCCTTCAGGTTCTGCAGAGACTAATAGTATAAAGAGATATGGGAGTTCTAAATGTGGAATGATATTATTTCTCTCAACATTCCCCTACTTCTGAGATTTGTTACATTAGTCTGACATTACACACGGTGCAGTATGTCAGATTCAGATAATGGTGTGATTTTTAACAGTTTGGGGTGTGAGAGAGGGTTTTTAACATTTTTGTTTGATTGTGGCTGTATCCTCTGGCGTAATAAATCATTGATGGTTTTTTTTATTAAAAATGGGTGAATAATATTATGCTAAAATATAAGTTAACATTAAAAGATCAGTGCTGGATCACATACATTCTGATCCAAAATAAATTAAGATTCCTGCTGAATCAGACCACAGATCCATTTCGTCCAACATTCACAACTTTGGGCAGATAAGGCATTGGGTCCCATCTTTATCCTATTGGGCACCCCACTAAAGGGATCTGGGAAGGGGTGTCTCTGTCCAGGAGTCCATACAGGGACTAATGGGCCATAGCACCTTTCCAAGTGGCAGCCAATTTCAACTCAATACTGATGTCCTAAGTCTCATTTCTACTTTGGGTGGCCCCACACCAGGGCCCCATGCTTCCTGCACTTGGGCCCACAATGCAGCTAGATGATCTTATGGAGAGACAATTATCTTACGGAGAGCCCTCTTTAGGTGCCCATGATGCAAAGTAAACAATACATACTGTCTTTCCTCACCACCTGCCATTCTATGCTTTACACGGCACTCCCTATACTGTCCTGATAAAAGAAAACAAGCAAAGGTTTGCCAATCCCACTACACACACACACACACACACACACACACACACACAATACTGTGAGCATGTGCAGTTTTGCATGTTACACTCCTTTTAAACATACTGTGATTATTACTACAATAAAATGGAGTTTGCTTCTGCTGTCCTGAGGCTAAACACTAGTATCTGGAAATAAGCATTATTTTGTTGCAGAAAATGATAATTTATTCATAAGAAACAGAGTATTTGTATATGCCCAGATGTCTCCTCAAGCTATAAAACGTGTTTTAGAATGACAAGAAATTTTATGTGATGAACAACATCAGCCCAAGTGGGCCCAAAATACCCATGCTGACCCATAGTGTGCCCCCCTGGGTGGTCCTGCCCTAGCAGCATCACTGTTCTGAACATGATTTCAACAAGCTATCATGGGACCAATATCAACTGACAGACCTATCCTCCATTAATTTCTATAACCCTCTTTAAAGCCATCTAAGCCCAGAGGCATCACATCTTGTGGCTGCAAATTTCACTAACTGATTTCATCCTGGCTTAAGAACAGGATTTAGATTGGACATATTTGGGTAGTGGATGATGTTATAAAATAATGGGGTGTCCTGATAAATAAACAACTAATCTCCCCTGGATAAATTGATAACACTTGCGGGTATGATGGGCTGTGGCAGAGGTGGATTTAGGGCAGCACAACTGGTTTGGTCGCACTGGGTTCAGAGCCTCGGGGGCGCTACAACTATAATGTACAATGGAAGGCGAGATGCAGGGGACACAGAAATTTGGTGTCACACAGGGTCCCGCTGAAATTTGAGGCCCCAAGGTCCACCACTGCCTGTGATCTTACAATCTCACAAATAGCACCAATGGTGGGCTGGTTCACAATCACATCATTACTATGGTTTACTTATCCCATCACTTTATTACTGTATGCAGAATCTATGCCACAAATTACATTGATTAAAAGTACCTACTATCATAATTGCTTGTATCTCACTGATGCAATCATTTATTTCATATAAATAATACCTTGTGTAGCTTTTATCACATACAGTACCTATGTACTGTATGAGATGAACAGTCCAAGAGACTACAGTCTGAAAGTCAAATACATTATAATTTATTTGCAGGTTAGTTATATAAGAATAACTTTAAATGTATTACGATTGCCTTAAAGATGTTCCATTTACATTAATTATGTTACTGTTGCTTTAAAGAGGTCTCTAGACTTGCTCTATTTCTTACTCCAATGACACCATTAGCCAAATACCCTGCTAATCTCCACCTAAATTAAGCCATTGGTTGTTTAGCAGACTTTACCTGTTCTCTCTTATAGGCACTGTTGAAGTTCATACTAGATGTCTGGTCAGGGACTTGCCGTTTCTTCAAGTTTAACTGCCAACCACTGACACACTGATCCAGCTCTTCCCAAAGACTGCTGCTAAATTCATTGCCACCCCCTACAGACTTTCTTAGTTTCTACCTTCAGTAATTTTACCTTTAAGGAACTGACTCCTCTCCCTTCAGCAGCTGCTTGGTACCGCAAGGATTTCTCAAGCTCCTGGCCCCGTTCTGGATCCCTCCTTTTCTTGTTGCTGTTCTCAGCTCCAGACTCTCCCCAAAATTGCCCATATGGCAGAGCCAGTAGCAGCCAGCAGGGTAGTGCCGTGTTGCTCACATGGCTCCCCAATGCCATGCACTGCTGTTGGTTACTGGAAGGAAGAGGAGCAAAACCATAGGGGAGCTCAGTATGGGGCAGTGTTGGGAAGACAAGTGAGCAATGCTGGCCACTACTGGACTAGTCCTTAAACAGTCTTGAACTTGCCCTTTTATAGTATGCATTCAGAACCCTCTAACCAACCACCAGGTTTTTGCTTGAATTCCATACTCTCTTTGGCCTAGATCTATGGACCAATAAATTTGAAAGGAATGTCCACAAAATGACCTATCACATTCTGCCCTTTTGAATTCCATTTAAAATCTGAATTCTACAGCAACTGCCATAACGGAAACCTCAGAAATTACCTACTCATCTCTTCAGCAATTCTATCAGTTTAACTGCTTCTTGGCAGACCTCCAACTGAACTCCAGTACAATGGATGTCACCAACTTTGGTCAGACAAGGTTTTCCCCTTTAACACAGTAAACTATCTACAGTCTAAACAGCGTTCAGTACAGAACAGAATTCTTTCATTTATACTTCTCAGAAAAGTAGTTTCTTCACAGAAGGTAGCCATCCCCACTCTTCCCCGCCCTTCTGAATTACTAACCAATATTATATGTTGGGTATTTATTAATATAGAAACAGAAAGAAAACAATCTCTAAAATATACTCAGTATAATGAAATGGATCTGTAGAATATAAAAGGAACTGTAACTTTCCACAGATTTCACCTCTGTTGTTTCACAACGTTTTATATGCAGGTAATATGTATGTATGTTTAATTTTTTTTGGATTAAGTATAGTTAAAACTAGTGAAGATGGGTGGGTTTTGTGTGTGGGTTTTTTTTGGTTGCAGAATGGCACTGCTAAACAAAGGGAACAATGGATTGCCCGAAGCCCTAAGAAAGCCTTTTAAGTATTTGAACACGGTCCTGGCTATTTCCATGCTAAATATTTTGCTGCTTAAGCAGCCACCTGTTCTGTTCCCTTTAGCTGCCCTTACTGAGGAGAAATGTTTAGGAAAAAGCATCTGGAAAGTATTAACAGTAATGGTCCAAGAATAAAATTATGCACAAGTGATGAGGGTGAGATGCTTAGGCAGATAATTAGGCAGATGCTTCCAAATTTAACAAACTACCCCCCAAAGACAGTGGCCCTGCTCCAGTTAAGGGAGTAGGTGAAAAAGGCTTCTGCATGCATATCACTACCTGGATGGGGAACGAAGTGTGTGAATGTGATTCCCTGGCCCATTTCTGCACCTCCAAATCCCACATATCAGCTATTTACAATAGACAAAGTTTCCCATTTCTTGTCAAATCACTTGTAGTAAGATTTTGCTCTTTTTTTTAATCAAGGGTTGCACAGCTGTAAACCTGCCTTTGTTAAATTAGCACCAGGAGCCTAGAGATCAATTTAAGGATATCTGTTTTTGCTTCTGTAGTAAGCAACACATGGGGGGGGGACACCTGGTGTGATACTAGTCAAAGAACAGGATGAGGGGAAACAAAACTTTGTTATCCATTGTGCAACTATGATAGACTCTCCTGGCTTTGGAAGCCTGCCTCCAATAGCGGAGGCAGAACAGAAAGTTAATGCCATAGTTTAGCTGTATGGAGAAGCACTTTCTTTTGTCTGTCCTGAATGTTCATTGCTGTCCCCCAGTTCTGGTCTTATGAGAGAGGGGTGGGATTCTCTATTCACTGTCTCCATACCATGCATAATTTTCTACACTCCCATCACATTGCCTCTTCCTCACCTTTTTTGCTAAACTTAAAATCCCCAATTGTTGCAAACCCTCCTCCTGGAGAAGTTGCTCCATCCCCTTGATAATTTTCATTGCCCTTTTCTGAACCCTTTCCAACTGCACAACATACTTTTTAGGCTGAGATTGCCATAACTCTACACAGTATTCCAAGTAAAGTCACACCATAGATTTGTATAATGGCATTTCAATTTCAATTCTTTTCCGAATGACACCTAGCATGGATTTTTCCCTTTTCACAGCTGCTGCACACTGGGGCTGGAACTAGACACATCAAAAAGTGTTTCAGGAAAACACATTGCAAACCTCAAACTGGGAAATCATGTTGGCGAAAGACAGAACTCCACACCACCATCTGGTGTCACGGTGTTATAACACATATAAAAAGATTTTTCTTTACTAATGCACCTGAGTCCTAGGTCAAACATCTGCATTTAGCTATCCACCATGATCCCATTCCTGGTCCTTCACTGCCAGTACAGACCCCATGACACCATCCCAAGCACTGCTTTTTCACACAGAGAGTGGAAGATACAGAGAGCCTACATCTTTTATCTTGCAGATGAAAAAGCAGCTTGGCAAGAGTATTTCTGACTTGGAGAAAGGCCACAAAGTATAAATAGTTAAATAACATCTCTCCACCTGTCCTTATTCCACAGATAAATGTATCCTAGAATTCCCAAGTCATTTCTACATGGACTAGAGCCATGATTAAGCAAAACCCCAAGCTTTTAAACTAAACAATGGCATGCTTACTGGAGTATTTTCCTGACAAATTGACTACTTGTGAATCTCTAAAAATGGGACATTTTTCATCAAGGAAATTAACAAAACACAAAGGCTTGGATCAATCCAGTTACCATAAATGGAGAAGGTTGTTTAGAAGCAGAAAGCTCAAAAGTAAGGTTTACATCTGTATTTCACTCAAAGAATATGTTTTTCTACAGCTGGTAAAGCCAAGCTTCCTCCCAAAGCTGTCTACTTGATTCATGCCTTCATCAAACATTTCTTGCATTGTTCCACCAGCACCAATTGTGCTGTTAGCTGTTGCATCATGCTTCACTTAGCTAAGCTGCCTTTTCCTTGTCCATTTATCCCTGCCCCCTCCCCCCCCCCCGTCAATAAGCTGCAAGGCTTAATGATCTTCCAGCAGGCACAGGTCGTAAGATTTCTTCATGGACAAAACTGGCTTTATTTCTAAGCTACAAGTGTCAGGATCAATGTCATTCAAACCCCTGGGCCCATGGAGCAGTTATCACTGAATGAAGTATAATAAATGTGTCAGAAAGCACAATCTGGTTTCTCCTGCATGTGAAAAATCAGATTACTATAGGGGGAAACAGACAACAGACTAAATCCAGGGAATGTGTTACTGACACTATGTGTATCGAGGGACAGGCATTAGGAATGTGAAGTTTATATGATGATCAGGGGACAGTACATCATCATGCATCAAAGACAGAAGAATTAGCAGCACTGTAACAGTTTGCAACAAGGCAGCACATATATTAGTTTTGTGGCACATCGCTTAAACTTTTATGCTCATTTCTTCAACTGAAATATTTAATGCTAAATTCCTTAAGTGGGTCCATTATGCTTTCTCTCTCTACTCCCATTATCTGTTTCAAAGGAAAAACATGACCAGCCCTTTTTCTATTCATAACTTTTTCTATAACTGACATGGAAAATTGACAGTAAAAACAAAACTGACAATAAGAGGCTGGGATATTTGTGAAGAGTGGCAGGGGGGGATCTACCCCAGCATTTTATCCCTGAAAATAATTCTATTTGAATGAATTCACTAATATTTAGCTGAAATGTTCTATATTTGATAAATAAACCACCACTAAAGGTGCAATGTTCACAGGTACTTAAAATGGTGTATGGTTTGTGAAATGCTCTGAAAGGTCTCCAGTGGTAAGGTAAATTGTGACAAAGGAGGTAGGCTCAAAAAGCATGGTATTTGTATTTTATTAATTTGTTTAGCACATTTCTATTCCCACTTTCCTCCACCATAGAACTCAAAGTAGTGGGCTTGGGATTCCCAGAAGGTTTCCCATCCCATCACTGAATAGACTCACACATGAAAAACTCAGCTTCAAAATGTGCCTTCAGATGAAAACATGGGGACTTGTGGGCAATGTCTCTTATTATTTTTGTTTTAAATCTCTTTGCTTAATGTAAACCATGCAACATTTTCAGGACTTGGTTAAATACATACATGTAATTAATATTACACTTTTTATTAAACACTTTTAAATATACATGTTAGGAAGATCTAAGGAAGTATTTTTTTAGCAATGGCAGGTATCCTAAGATACTCTTTAGCAAGGAGACCCCCAGACCTGAGGAGAAGACTTTCAGGGCTGCAGAGAGCTACAGGACGAAGAAATATAGTCTCTTTCAATGAACAGGACTCTGTTCCAAGGGACCAAACTGTTCAAAGCCTGTTTAACTGAGCATAAATCTAATAGTTTGCTGCAGCTTTACACATGGTACCATGAGTGTCTAAAGACAGACAGAAAGAATGAGAGAGAGAGAGAGAGAGAGAGAGAGAGAGAGAGAGAATGTTGTGTAACATTTATTTTCTTCAATAATTTCTTTTAAATAACACTCAAAATAAAGCTTATTATCACTTGGCGGGGGGGGGGGGAGAACAAAAGCACAGCACTTTGGACAATCCACTTAAAAGCCCAGCAACTTCTACCACAGTAAATTATGTTCAGTTTGTTTTTTGGAGTGCTGAATGGCATTGTTTATGAATGTGGAAGATGAATTTGTCTCAAGTTTCCTTTTTATCTACAGAACAGAATCCAGCTCAGTAGTTAGCTGTGACACTTCTAAAGAGGCAACAACAACAACAAAAGGAGCTTAACATGATTGTTTCTCATTGCTTATTTGTGTGATGATATGCATATTTTAGTCACAAGACTGTTCATGTTCAATCTGGCATGAAATAAATTGAGAGTATGATTTCATTACAAATAACATCAAGTACCTTCTTAATATCAAAGTATATAAAATCTACTTGCTTTCTTCCATTAAGTGCACACATCTCTATAAAATTGCAATCAGATTTCCTAATTTTATTGTTTATCTGATCTGAGAGCTGTTATGTAGTGAGTGATACTTGAACTGAAAAAAATAGTACCTGAAAGAAACTGTCCTTTTAATATAGACATAATTTGCTTGCTGATGAGGATTTTATTTTTAATTCAGAAGACTATTAGTCCACCCAACTAAATCTTAACTTTGCCTTTTGTTCAACACCATTAGTTATTTTATTTTTGAAAAAGCTGCACAGATTTGTTTCATAGCTACTTGGTAACATTTTGTGTTTGAATGAGAGAACTGAAAGTAATAAAATAAAATAAAAATAGCTCTACATAAAGTTCCAAAAGATCTGTGTATTTTCCAAGTAAAATTGGAATTGAATCTCCCACTACTCCAATGCCATTCATTCCACCATACTTAATGTTCATTCAGAGACATTTGTACCAATTACTTTTATGTTTGATAGAGAAAGAGGCAACAGAGTTCAGCAGTGAAATGATAGTTTCAGCTATGTAAAGGGTTTGGGGAACAGCAAGCCTCTGAATCCAAATTTTAACCATAACTTTGATGGACATCACTAAAATTGAAACATCCAAGCAAATGACTTGGACAAGTTTAATGATGATCAGACTTTTTCACTTTTTACACTGAAGCTGATATAAGGAATTTCACCTGTTTTGCCCCATATGAATTATCTTCCTAGTGTCTAGACCTCTTTTATTTTCTTGTTAAGTTTCCATCAAAAAATACCTATGAAGTTATTTGCAGCTATTCATTTCCACAAATCAGGAGGGGGATAGTTCTGTTTGTTCAGTGTTCAAAATACTTTTCACAGAACATAAACTATCACATTGCTGCCTGATAGGAAAACTATTTTCTTTTTTGAAGCTGCAGGCTCACTCAGTAGTTTGCTTAGGGCAAATGCCAGTCCATGGGAACAGCTCTTCCATTGATCTGCAGACTCTTCCATACCCTGGCAGTTGATAGTGATGGTGGAGATAGACACACATTTTAAATGTAGTGTCCATTTCCATTAAATGTAGTGGAAACGGAACCCGTGCGTGAAATGGTCGCCACCTGTACAGGCATGATTTTCTGAAGTTTCTTCCAAGAATGTGCATAAGATATTTTAAGTGTTCTCTCAGTATTCCTCAACATAACTCAGATAAGCAAGACACCTGCTAGTTATAGAGATTACTTTAAAAGCATTATACAAGCTTCTATTACTTCCCTAGGATTGCATAAACTAGCACTCAGACAGCACAAAGCAGACTCCAAAAAAAATTCTTGCACTTCCCTTGGCATAACAGCCACAATCTCTTTCAAAAGCCAAGGACACAAGCATTATCTACAAATAAGTATATTTATAACTCAGATATCACTGTGTATCTTTCCCATTTTATCTGGATCTGACATTTATATTTGCTAGTTATCCAGTCATTAGCGAACTTGGATTGTTGCCAACTGAAAAGGGGAAAAAACCCATAAAATCATAGGGTTGGAAGGAATCCAAAAGCAATCTAATCCAACCACTGCATTAAGAGTGCATTCAGAGAGAGCTATGGCACACATACATTATTTTTCCTTGTTGTGCATGTAGCCCATGCCATTGATTAAGGTAAAACCCTCTAAATCAAAATGTATTGCTATATGCCCATAACAAAGCATTGGGAAGCAACCCAATTTGTATTTTCTGGTGGCGTGCATTGGAGCATGCAGAAGTAAAACTCACAGCACAGAGTAGCATACATAGTGGGGACATGGTTGGATAATGCATCTCTGAATCACCCTAGCATAGGATTTTCTATAGCCAAAACCCTCTGTGGTCAACTGAGCCTCTTTTTATAGCCTCTGAAGCATTACAATATGCAAATACTGAGGTGGTTATCAATAGCATCACAGTACCATGAGTCACAGTGACCCTTTCCAAATACAAAATTTAGTTCTTCCACGCAGTATTATTAGTAGAATTTGTAGTATTTAAGGTCTAAGCAGTGGAGTTAGAGGAGTAGCAGCACTTGAAGGAGACACTGGCCCACAAACCTCAAACCCTTTTGGCTCACAAACCCCCAAACTATCCCAGCTGTTGTGCCTCCAGCGGAGTCTGCCTACCAAGAAACCTCAGTTGGTGCAAATCCAAATATGCTTGGTGATGCTTGCCTGACTCATCCTGCCAGCTGCATGAGAAGGATGCTATTATAAACTCTTTTTCTGCCTCTCACTTGCAGTCACATAAAATCCCAGGAAAACACAGGCAAACATCCACATGCTCTGAGCAATCTTCCCTTCACCCAGCAGGCTTTGCTGTGGCAGTGAGCGGCCCTTTTCAATTAGCAAACAAATTACAATGTTTTAATTTCTTTTCATAATCTCTGGTAGAAATACATGGGTTCATCATTAAAAGTTTAAAACTGCTGTAGGAAATATGAAAGGGGAGTTCACTTACTGCATTGTGTACCCAACCACTTTTAGCCATCTGCCTCTTCCTTTGGTTTGTACTTTGCTAAATCACTACCAGGCTTTCATCTCAAAATGTTGCAACATGTATTGGACAAACATCAAGTACACAACAATTTACATGAAGAAACCTTTCCCATCTGTTGCTATAAATGTGGAGGGGAGTTTCAATAGTGTCTTTGCTGCCCATACAGTCTTTGTAACAGAATCTGCAAGATATAATATTTTAAGTATTTAAATTCTAAGTGCTCAAAGGGCACAGACCCAAACATTGGAAAGCAGCCTCAGTATAATCCCAAATTCTGCTAACCACGTACTTCTCTCCCAATTCCACAGTCAACTGACAAACTACTAACAGCATAAGCGCAGTGATAAGATAAACACCTTTCTGCTCACCTCTTTCCTGGCCACTTCAGGGGCAGGAGGAGATTCTCTGAAATTCTTTCACATTATGTCTCATTGGCAATTTTTAAAACCCTTTTTAGCTAGTGTTCCTTGGCAAAAATTTGTTAGTAAGGCAGTTAATTGTATTTCTTTAAAAATTCTTTACATGAGACTCCTTATACAAGTCATGGAGACTATGAAAAGGAGTTGAGCACCACAAATACAACATATGGACACACAGGTTGAGAGCTTCTGACATGGTTAAGAACACATCCAATATTGTCACAGATCCTGGGTTGCCAGCCATATCCCATGAGGAGGAGGACACATAGGCTTGGTACCACTGCTTTTGATCAGTGGTTCAAACTCCCCACCACCACCAGACCACCTGAAAATTGCTGAGGATCTTGACAGATCATTTAATGATTCCCCCCCCAATCTGTTGTTTTACAGTTATGTTGTGCTAGAGTATTTTTTTAATATATAAAATTCAAATTTTAATACAATAAAATATAGTAAGAAATAAAAGAAGCAATTTAAATACAATCAAAAATCAATATGAATATTTTAATATGATGGATATGCCTGTTATGCTAAAGTTCTTCAATATTCAGCGTAAGAATTGTCATCTTGAATCGTTGGTCGGATTTAGTATTCATTCTGCTTCTATCAAAGTACTAACTCTCCACTCCTTTCAAGCACCTCATCAGCTACTTTTCACTGTTCGCAACCTTCCCACTTCATGCTACCAGCCACAGCTTTATTCCTTCGAGAAAGGCGGAGCTTCCTTTCCCTTGACACTTCCGGTTCATTCATCCTGCTCACCTTTGCTGAGTTCTAAGAACTATGGAGAAGCCACTGTGCCTGTGGTACACACACACACACACACACACACACACACAGCATTCTTCACACAAATGTAGCTACATCACTCCATTGGCCATCTAAATGAAGCTTACAGACAACTGGTGGTCTGCGGGCCACACTTTCGGAACCACTGCTTTAAATAATATTTAATGCTACATCCAGGCTTTCCCTAAGGGGTGATGTATTGAACTTATCTACAATTTTGTAATGACCGCTCCCCGCTTAAAATGGGGGGCGACCTTTGCGTGGACGCGCGCAGCCCTGGATCTGGAGCGGCCCCATCAGCATAGGCTTGGCTTTGCCTTCCCTCAGGTGGGATACCTGGAGGTCTCCGCCTACCTCAGTCAGTTGTTCCAGCAGTGTGAAATCCCAACCTCATTGCAACCCTGCCCTGCCCTCATCCTATCCACAGGCTGCAGGAACACCTCCCTTGTCGGGAGGTTTGGATTTGATATCCCGCTTTATCACTACCCTAAGGAGTCTCAAAGCAGCCAACAATCTCCTTTCCCTTCCTCCCCTACAACAAACACTCTGTGAGGTGAGTGGGGCTGAGAGACTTCAGAGAAGTGTGACTAGCCCAAGGTCACCCAGCAGCTGCATTTGGAGGAGCGGGGAAGCGAACCCGGTTCACCAGATTACGAGTCTACCACTCTTAACCACTACACGAGGTGTTGGGAGGGTGACTGCCTTCCCACACCAGTTGCTTCTGTTGCTATCCCATATTATGTCATTATTAAGCAACATGGTTTGAGGTTATAAGGGCCAAATTGGTGTGCACTGTGTAAATGGTGTGATTGCATCACTAAATAAGTCCAAATACCATTTTTTCAATGCACATTGACATTTTATCACACCACTTCGAATTCAAAGGTTTCTGAGGGTTAGTGTATACATTTAGAAAAGCAAATGATGAAGTTCATCATGGATTGAGAAGCATGTCAGGCTGTTTGGGGGTGTAATGTTTGACTACTGATTGTTCACTTGATAGAACTCCCAGCATGAAGAATAAACCAAACTCCCTCCCTGACATCAGTTTTTTGTGTACTGAGAGCTTTTTTGAACATGGTGGAGCTTTCAAGTAATAAAGCTGGTTTTGATGTGGATTCTGATTAATAAAAAATACACCCCTCTTACCAAGTCTGCATATGTCCCTAGTCAAACACTACTTGAACTTGAGCATTACACATGTGGCCATGGAAGTGTGATATTTAGGACCTTTAATCTGGAGCTCCTCACATTGTACTGTCCTGTTACTTGCCTTAATTACTTGGGTGAATTAGCAAAAGGCATTGAGTCTTAATTCTGAATTTAAAGATAGAAAAGTGTTTATTTACAGAATCAAAGTGGCAAGAAGTCAGCATGGAAAACGGTTTTGTGACTTGAAGCACCAAATGTAATGTTTAAAGAAAAGTAAAATGATTAGTTCAAATAGAGAGACTTACAATCCAAACCATTGTCTATACTTCACTTGTTTCTAAGATAGGAAATAGACAGAAGCAGGGAATCCTATGGCTTTTGTATAATGATAGGGGAGTAGTACTAGGAATCTGGCTGGCTGTACTGGAGGCCTAAATGCACCAGGAAGAATACTTGAATGCAAATAAGACAACTGGACCACATTAGGGCAGAAGCATTGCAAAAATTATGAAGTGGGGAAGACAGAAGTTAGAATTAAATGCTTATAATTACCCTTTTCCAAGAAGAAGAGGGTGCAGATTTCCTAAGTTTCATGGTAACTTGACAACCTTGAACCCACTTTCTGCCTCCACTTTGAACTTGCCACATTAAATAAATAAAGCCCAATGTATGTATAATATCACTAATCACTAAATACAAGAGCCCCTCATCTTGGAAAAAAATCTAGCTGGTTGGGCCACTGCTTTGGTATTCAGTGCTCTGCTGCATAAGGAGCAATTTCTCAGTGTTTTATAGCTTGCAGCCAATAAAACTACTGGGAATTATTGGAATTATTTGCATTCCAAATGCTATTTGTGATATTAAGTGTTAGAAATATTTTACTTAAAATTGGAGGTTAGTTTGTTAAAAACTGATCACAGTTTCAGACAGATCTGTGGCTTCCCTTCTTATTTATGAAGAATATAGTAGTTCAGACAGTAAGTAGTTCAGATAGTCAACAGGCAGAAGTATCTGATCTTTTTCTCTTGATGTTTTAGTGCCTGCTTAGCACCTTAAATATTATGAATTCAACAGCTCTACCATGAATGTAAGTTACCTGTAACAATTCAAAGTTGAAGGTTGACAAGGTGAAAAATAATCAACGGGAGCTCAGTGTCTCGACATGAATTCTACAAGCAGTAGAGCTTTATTCAGCATATTGTTGATATGACAATACCTTAGACCTTTTAGACATTCTGCATCTGTTCATTCACAAGATTGTTGTGAGCAGAAAAGACACTTCTAGCAAAGGAGCTTTGAAATGCTTTTATTCCCAAGACCTGATACAGGCTTGCAGTTATAAAGCTGATCAGTTGGGCATTGCTCACAGTTATTAGAAAACTATTGGTTAAGTTAAAAAAAAAAAATCTAAAACACCCACTGTGAACTTGCAGCTGCAAGAAATGATGTTAATCCTCTTCAAAAATACTATTTATTTATATGTTTTGGGGCACAATATTGTAACAAGAGGTTAACAGAACAATTCTACACATACCTACTCAGAAGTAAGCCACACTGAGTTCAAGGAGGCCTACTCTCATGTAAGTGTGGGATTATGGCCTATTGTTACCAGTTTGGAGCTCACAAATCACACCTTGAGATCAGATATCAACCCACAACCTCACCAGTATTATGTTTATTGTTTCATTTTGCCTCACTGAAGCTTGAAGAATTTAGGCCAGGCTTCCTTGCTACAATCTACAAATCCACTTCTCCCCCTGCATGCCACGGAAGATGGAGACACAGCATCTCTGTGTCATCAAGCAACCAGAGATTGCTTAGTGACAATCAGTTGACAAATTATTCCATGCCAAAGTGGCATGTGGTTGCTCAATATTGGACTCATTTTGTTTTTATGTTACACACCTTTTTGACCTGCCTCACTGTATCTCAAGTTAGCCTTAAAATAAATAAATGTATGACCTGATGAACACATGCAGTAGAATGAACAGTAATATTTTTCAGACTTTAAGTGGAGAATATAGCAAGTGAGGGTAAACTAGCACATCAGAAAGAAAGGGGATTGGGATTATTTTCTACTTACAGGGGGGAATCTTTAACACAAAACAGCACCCAAAATGTGAATCCATATCTGCATTCTCAAGTGGTCCAGGCCATTCTGTCACCTCAATCTTTCAGTACCATCTGATAATTTATCATTTTTATTTAAATACAAAAGCATTTTAATGTATAAACTGCCTAACAACTTGATAGAATACTGACTCTGTATTGGGTACAGGGCTTGGTAGGGGAAATGAAAGAAACATCACCAGGGTGGGGGGTCTAGTAAACACCAGCCCAGATATTGGAAATTGCAAGTTGTTTTAAACTGCTTTTAATGTTGTGTTTTGCGCAACCCACCCTGGGACCTTAGGGTGAAAGGTGGGTAATAAATAAAATCATCTTCATCATACTCAGGCTGTGTGCACACTCCTATTTAGTCTGCATCCAGCACAGTCCCACCACAGGTTTGGGAAGAAGTGTAAACACACTAGCCAGAATCCATATCCATCCTGTCTGCACTTTATTGGGAAAAACTGCATTTTGATGCATTTCCACCAAATCAGCTTCAAACCAATTTGAGAAAAAGAACAATCTAGCTGCATTTTAAACTGGTAATGTGTACACAAGCTCAGACTGAAAAGACGTGGGTGCAACACAAACAGGCACATTTATTCAGGTTTAGGCTGCCATCTGCATGGCTACAAGCAAGCTGTTCAGCAATGTACTCCAATCACTTCTTGTTATTTCCAGCATGGAGGCACATATTTTAATTACATAAAGCAGCAGCATCCTGTAAAATTCTCATCTGTCTTGAGAGATGCAGTGTTAAATGTCTCCTCACTAACAGTTGCAACTGAAATATGGGCAATGCCGTGTCTAGCATTTAAAGCCAGATTGTGTAATATTTTGTCTGGTTTCCAAATGGAGGTGTAACAACGTGCAGGCTTAAGAAGATATGGGGCCATATGTTACTTCTGCTTCGGCAAGAAGAAGGGCAGCAAAAATCTGACTAAAGTGGGCTCTCCAGGGATACAAAATAAGCCACCTGTTAACAGTGGAATGCTTACCTTTCCTCCAGCTCTTCAGAAGATTCTTAGTGAAGGCTCCTGGGGGAGTGAGCTGTACATGCTATGACTGAACAGCCCACACCTGGGAAGTCTGAAGGAAAAACTGCTTTTCCTGTTTAGCCTTGGAGGAATTCACACTGTATGTTTTACTGAACCTTCCAATATTAAAAGCATTGATTGATCCTGCCCTAAATAAGGGTGATCAATAATAAGCGCCCATCAGTAGTCCCCAAAAGCCTAAGTATATGAATTAGTGTGAGAGAGATTGAAGAGTAGGGGTTAGGAGGGGCAGAGAACAACTATTGCTAACTTGCAATTTGTGTTAACAGAATACTTTGTATGAAATTAAGGCAAACAAACAAGAAAATCACATTGAAAACAAGGGGATGGAAAATTGTAGCAGAAGGGGATGGGGAGGAAGAAGCAGATATAAATGAAACAAAAGTTGGTTAGGAATATGAAGAGAGGCAGGAGCAATCAGCGCCAACTTCTCAGTAGGTTATATATATATAACTTATTCTATCATTTTATTACGTTTGTATAATAAAATATATATCTCATTTTATTTTCAAGATCCATAAAGTCTGTTACTAGGGAATCACTTTACCAGGGAATCACTAACCAAACATTCTAAAAACTGGATATAATCAATACGCAATCAATGCATGGAGTTGGGTATGTTTTGTGCATGAAATCTGCCTGTGTACAAACTCTATGCATTTGCGTGGACAGGCGGAGTCCCCAGATCCCGTGCGGTCCCCCCGTCATGTGGAATAACGACTCAAGACAACGTGCTATGGGATTACATTGGCCACAACTTTATTAAATTTCAAATGTGGGTAGACCTTGGCTCAGGCATTGGGCGTTCTCCCTCCCCAGTCCCCAGCCGGGGACCTAGGGAGCATCAGGGTTATCCAGTGTGTGTAGGGGGGATGGGCAGGCTCTGGAGAACATATGTTCAAGCAGAGATAGCCACCCCCATAACGCCGCCGCTGCAGGGGAGAGCAATGACGACCTTTCGGCGTACGGTCAAAGCCTCCCTTAGAAAACCCCTTTAACGGGGAACCCTGGTATCGCCGCCGCAAAGAGGAAGATGGACAAAAGGATTCCGCCCAAGGCCTGATACCGCCAAAGTTGTGCGTTTTGCTACGGGAAAGGCGAAACCTGCCAATGCAGGGAAATTCCTTTCCGGCCCTTTAACAGCGACCTTAACGTAGCAGCGCCCGCATACCTGTGAAGAAAAGTTAACCTGCAAAATAAGACATTAACTGAGGGTGGGTAGGGTGGGAGAAGCTCTGGAGCCAAGTGAGGATTCCTAGGTAAGATCCTCCCTCTATTGTGTGGGCAGGTAATCCCTCCCCTACCTGGCCTGGTCTCCTTGGCAACGCTTCCCCCAGGTGGGATTGGACAACTGACTGAGGTAGGCGGAGACCTCCAGGTATCCCACCTGAGGGAAGGCAAAGCCAAGCCTATGCTGTTGGAGCCGCTCCAGATCTAGGGGCTGCACGCGTCCACGCAAAGGGCGCCCCCCCGTTTTAAGCTTTACGTATTACGTAAGCTTTATACTTAAGCTTTAAGGTTACGTATGCATGATTGGACTTCAAACTTCAGACCTGTTGGTGCTGCTTCATAGTGCAGTTTGGGACTGTCTGAAAGGCCAACAACCCTGCACTGCTCTTTAAATCTCTCAATCACTTTCTGTGAAGACCCCATTTTCATTCTTCCTGTTATTCATATTAACAATTCTGATACGATCCTCTACCTAGTGCTGGCCCCAATTGTGCTTCTTGAAGCAGAGCCCAAGAAGAATCAACCCTTTAAAACATTTCGCTTTACTTCTCAGACACCAGTTCCTGCCTTCATGTTATTCCACTCCCCTCTACCCTCAATCAGGTTGCCAAATGAAGCAGGTCACTCCACCTGCTGCATGACAGTACTAGCAAGGGACTGAGTATGCTCTCAGCCTAACCTACCTCACAGGGATGTTGGGAGGATAAATGGGAGAGGAGAGAATCAGATATGCCACCTGGGCTGTTTGCAGGAAATGTGGGATATAACTGTAGCAATAGATAACAATATAAAAAAATAAACCAAACCACTACCAATACAAAAGGGGAAAAAATGCTTTTGTGTATCGGTGTTTCAAGGTGAATGGATGTATTGTTTATAAACCAAAAAAGATTGAACATACATACATACATACATGTTTTGCACGTCTACAGCACAAAGTGACAAATTAAAAATCAAGGACTTTGGCACAGACCGACAAGATGGACATCTACAGTTCTGTTAAATCCTTTCATTCTGAAGAGTAAAGGCAACCAACAGTATTTCATGGGACAAATATGAGTATGTATACCACCATTTCTTGCTCACTGAGTTCTCAAATAATATAATAAAGGCATAATAATAAAATGACAATATTAACATAAATAGCAAGCAGTGGATGATTTCTAAAGACAAAAACCAGCTATGGACTGCAATCCTATACAAAGATATCTTGGAGTAAATTTCATTGAACCTAATAGATTTTACTTCAGAGTAGACATGCATTGGATTGCATTTTCAGTCAGTTCTTTAAAAGCTCTGCCTATCTCTGTCACAGCAAAATATGTCTCCTTCTAAAAGCAAATTTGAAGACAGGCTGCTTAGTTAGACTTCCTCCGGTTTTCCTTCCCTATCCTTTGCACATTCATTTCATTTAGCAACACACCATCATGGATGTCACATTATGCTGACTGGGAAGAGATGGGAAGATCTGCTTTCAGCTATATAATATACACAAAAATGATCTGGCAGGAAAACGAGAGGAACTTGCTTGTACCTCCTTTATGAATTAACTAGATAACCACAGGGAAGCCCAGCTCCCACTTTGACAGGCTGTAATAATCCCATGCCATTTTCATAAGCATCATTATGATTACCTTGTTCATGTATATCAGAGTTAAAGAAATGTGTCACTATGTTAACATCCCATTCTCTCCTACTATATATGGAAAGGATCAGACCAATGTCCCAGCTAGTCCAGCATCCTGTTCTCTCAATGATGCCTTTGGGAAGCCCACAAGCAGGTCATGAGCACAACAACACTCTACCCATTCATATTCCCCAGCAACTGATATTCAGAGGTATATTACTTCCAATTATGTAGAAAATTCCTAGTTTATTACAGAATGTAGAGTCCTTAACAACCAACTTCTCCTACTGATGTTTCCAGTTAACACTTTACTGCTTTACTGCTTCACTTTACTGTTTGCTTCATCTCCTGAAGTGAAATTATTCATAATAAATACAGCTTTACACCAGATGGCACAGAACTAAAGCATTCTGCTTGAAAAGGGCTTCCTTTCTACTTTTGCTTTAGTTTATTAGGCGTTACCTTTGAACACATAACAATTCTTGGACTTTCTTTAATTGTTAATTGAGGCCTTTTGCTTAAGGACTTGTCCCAAACAGGAATCCTGATATTGAGACTGTATTCTATACTAATTTCATGTGTTTTGATTGGCTCATGTTTTAAATGATTTGTTACATTCCTGCCACTGTCATTTTTAGCTTCATAGTGGATGATAGTGTTATTATTTAGGATAGCACATAATTATTTTTATAAATGAACAGTGATAAAATAAAAAATAATAATAAAAATAATAAATTTATATACTGCCCTTCATCTACAGATCACAGGGTGGTTTAAAACATGAAAACACATAATTAAAAAAAAATGTTTGAATGAAAATTGCAGTTGCATTTAAATCGAGCACCACACTCGGCTCCATGCTTCACCTCTGCACTTAGTCCCCTCCATCTCCTCAACCCTTAATCCAAGAAAACAAAGTTTTTCATAACCAGAAATCATGGATTCTGGTTCATGAATTTTCATGAGTAAACAGATATGGATTGCTATTCATACATAGTACACTATAGAAATTTTACTCCCAATAAGCATTTTGGATTCATTGCACAGGAGAAGAAAAGATAAAATGAAAAAGAATATACATATCTCTAATGGGATTTAGTATTCAATTTTAAAGCTTGCTTTATTTATAACTTACAGTCTGACGACACAGACTTCTCAATGTGCCTACTTTTTAGGCACTATAAGTTAACCACTCTGCCTGGTCTTAACATTTCATATGTATTCCATCAGAAACAGACGGTTCTATAGACATATGTTTTTCAAAAGTTCCAAATTATATTTTTGAATGCCAAGAATATGAGGATCCTTTACATTCCAGATGGTTTCTTTATTACAGATCACAAAAACCCTACAAACATAGTTTATATGACTAATAACAAACTCCTGCACTGCATCCTATAATGTGGACTGAATGTGTGACAATTTTAATTCTGGGACAACATACTTTGCAAAATTAATGTTTCCTTAATATACACAAACAAAGCACAATCCATATGTGCATCTTAGTGGTAAATGATGACATAAATCAGAATGTATTGGTTTTAAAAAACAACAACAGTAATAAAGTTTTCAAGATGTTCATCTTAACACAACTTGCTAGGAAGAAAAATCCAATAATTTTGTTCTAGCCAGTAGTAGGAAAAATGTTATTTGGGCTACCACTAACTCAGGATTCTTCCAGACTATTTCTATTTCCAGGAGGGATTCAATCACATACTTGCAAATTCAGGGTGCATAATTATTGGGAGGTCTTGCACAACAAACCCACTTCGCCAAAAGATCACATATTTTGCAAAGGGGCATGAAAATGCACTGGAAGGTGTGGGATGATACTTGCTTTGACCTCCCCTACAAACATATCAGAATGAATGCTCACTAAATAGCAGTCATCTAATCTCCCTGCAAACAAATCAGAATTAACACTGAATAAACAGGTCATTGCCCTCAGTAATAGAACATATGCTTGCAGCATAACAACAATTTTTATTTATTACTTATACCCTGCCCATCTGACTGGGTTGCCCCAGCCACTCTGGCTGGCTCCCAACTTAATAAAAACACAGTGATGTTTTTATTGGAGGTCACAGACGGAGCCTCTACATCACTGTTAAAGGCTCTGGTAGCAAAGCTGGAAAAATCCTTACCGTGAAGCGCATTTTGAATGTGCAAATGAGTGGGGTGAACAGGAAACAGACAGTGGAGGCTAGTCCGTTAGATGGCTGGAGCACTATCCCAGTAACTTCCATCAGCTCTCACCTGCTTGCCTTCTCATTTACAACCAGTCAAGGGAGTAGCCCTGCCTGTTAGCTTAATCTTCCTCAGTCTCAATGTTGCCCCTGTAGAACTCTGCAAGGATGTGGACAAAACTAAAATTAGTTGTTTCTGCCTGTCATTGGTTCTGCCTCCTCTTATTGCTGCTTCCAGTGAGCTCCAGCCACCACAGTCCCAATCCCTGAGTTTCTTCATCTTGTCCAAAACAATGCTTAATATGTTCCCCTCTGAGAGGAGCCATGGCTTCTGTAATGTTAATAAAATTCTCACATACCAACACAGTTGAGAACACAGCTGATGTTGATTTGCAACATGCTGAGGCCACAGCTTCCACTGTGATGAAATGAGCTGTTGTCTTCTATTAGGAAACATATACTGAAATGAAATGTACGTACTGCAGGGATGTTATCATAATGGCCTTGGAATACAGGAAGTAAAACATGTAGCCCAAGAGATCTCATTTACTAAGATCTGCCAAACTTTGGAGCTTTACAGGGAATATCGGAAGTTAGAATGTTCAGTTAGTGCTCCCAAATGAAGGACTATTCAGTGATAATTAAACCAAGTGAAATAGCTTTCAAAACACTTAATCCTTCATTAAGCTCATCTTGCCTACAGCAGGCATTAGTCTCATGAAAACTATTACTTGACCCACCTTGTCCCACAAATGAAGAACCTAACCCTCCCTTGGGGCACAAAAATTGTGTAGTATAATGTGAAAAAAAAGGAAAGCAGCATTACTACAGCAAAGAAGTATAGAACCTCTTCCATCCATCTAGATTCCATCCATGTCTAGAGTTCCACTCCTGTCTCATCAGCTCCCTCACCAGGATAAGCACCACGGTGAGACCACTACATTGGCGCGGCCGTACTTTTGCAAAATATGCAGTCAGTTAAATCCTGAAGGCTATGCTTTTGCAAGGTGGATGATGTCTGAACAATGCATAAGTATGCCCAGCATATCAGCTGATACCACAAAACAAAAGGATAAAGCTGTCTGTGAATGTAAATTTATAACATTTAAATGGAAATGGTGGAATAGGCATATTACTTTATGACTGGAAATACAGTGGTACCTCGGTTAAGAACTTAATTCGTTCTGGAGGTCCATTCTTATCCTGAAACTGTTCTTAACCTGAAGCACCACTTTAGCTAATGGGGCCTCCTGCTGCCGCCGCACTGCCGGAGCACGATTTCTGTTCTTATCCTGAAGCAAAGTTCTTAACCCGAGGTACTATTTCTGGGTTAGCGGAGTCTGTAACCTGAAGCGTATGTAACCTGAAGCGTCTGTAACCCGAGGTACCACTGTACTACATAGGTTTCTTTGCTTATTGCATTTATATTCTGTTTGTCTTCCACAGCCTGTAAGTCAGAAAGGGGAAACCTGTGGTCCTCCAGGCACTTTCGGACTACATCTCCAGTCATCCTGTGCTGTCTGGAGCTGGTGGAGGTTGGAATCCAACAACATCTGGAGGGCCACAGGATCTCCACTCTTGCTGTGTGGGATTCCCAGCTGTTCCCCCACCATCCAGGCACTGAGTTGACTTTGATCTCCTTAGATTTAGCAAGGTTGCTGTATGATATGCCTCCCCACCATGTACTGGGAAATGATGCAACGCTTATTATGAAGATTCATGTTAAGAAGAGCTGTTGAAGACAGAGGTACTTTATTTGTATGGGAGCCACTTGAAGACTATAGCTCACTGACTTTCTTGAATCATCTGTATGATGTTGAGAAAGTGGATGGGGGGATTTTTTCTCCTTCTCTCATAATAGGAGAACCCAGGGCCACACAATGAAGGTGAATTGGAGATTCAGGACAGACAATAGGAAGTGCTTCTTCACATAGCACATACCTAAGCCATGTAAGTTGCTACCACAATACATATTGATGGCTTTAAAGGGGTGTGTGTGATACTTTTCCTCATTGAATTTGTCTAATCACTGGCTTTTAGTTACAGTGGCTATATATTAGTTCTAGTATCAGAGGTAGTATCCTCTGAATACCACCAGTTGGCGCATCCAAGCATGAAGGAGCTATTGCTCTTATATCCTGATTGTTTCCATAGGGATCTACTTGGCCAGTGTGGGAACATGATGCTGGACTAGGTGACCCTCTTGTCTAATCCTGCAGGGCTCTTATGTTCTTATTGATAGCTATTTGTGTTGTAGGCACAGTCACTATTCTATGACTGATTCCTGCTTGTTGGAGCACCTGAGTCTGGTTTATGAGTCCTTCTGTTGGTAGTTTGGTATCACAGAATGGCACTAGATATTGGTCCCTTCAACATCTATGAAGGTGAAGCTGCTAGGAACTTCTTCCCTTACCCTAATGGGTCACCCATATCTCTACCATTAGAACCAAAATCACATTTCATACATTTATTCAGCTCTTTTTAGAATCAGCGAGCTTCTTTGTTCTCATATAATGAAGTATCACGACTTTTTGGCATTCTCTGATTTATATTTTAGTTTTCAAAAAAAAATCTCAGTTCCTTTGCTTGCCATTTCAGCAACACAGCTTGGTCTCATAAAAGGTCATTATCTGCTGCCACAAAAAGCTTACATACATCATATGTCAAATGAAAGTATTTCATAATGTGGGGGTGGATAGTGAGACAAGAGTTTCTCAACTAATTAGCAGCTAGAGGTCTCCGACTCTTCCTTTATAGCCAAAGGAGACCATTCTCTATCGTCGCTAAGTGACGTGTTCTTCATTTGCTTGTTGAATGGCTGGACTTGTTTTTCAGCAATTTTTTCTTTAAGAAGACTCTGTAGATGGGTTTTGCTTACTGCTTAGGATCAAACTAGCTGAGTAACTCTGGAGTTTTTTCTACTTTCTGATTTCCCTGGTGTGTGCAACTTGAGTCATTTGGGATAGTTCACCTGATTTCTTCTTATGCTCTGCTTAAATATGCTGATCTGAGTTGGGGGAGAGGAGATGCTTGGATTGGGCACTGGGTTTGGCGATACTTAGCATTTATATAGCTTTTCTTTAGTGTTCAAACTGCTTCACATACATTATTTTCACAAGCCTCCCCCCCAAAATGTGAGGTAAGTCAGTAATTCAATTGTATTGCTGCTGGAGAGGGAGTGCTGAGGCTGAGAGAACTGAGGCTTGCCCAAGGCCTTCTAGCGATGAGGTAAGATTTGAGCCAATAACCGTCTAGCTCACAGCATAACCTTAAGCATATTCACTCTCTTCCTAAGTTAAATGAGATTTTCACTGGAATTATTCTATCAAATGCTGGAGTAGCATAGCCATTACTATACCCCACCAGCATTTGTTAGAAGAATTCCAGAGTTACGATTCTATGCTTTTTAACAGTTCCTAATTCAAGGCCTCACAGTCTGATACATCTCACATGATTGTTATGACAACTAATAAAAAAATAAAGACTTGCCTCTTAGCTGTGCTTTTTGACAGGGTAGCTAAAAGACACATTTTGCATTGTGTAATTGTTTAAGGCCAAGCTTCCTCATTATAGGCATTCTTACACTGTAGCACTCTATAGGTATTCATCATCACTTTCACCTACTCCTTTTCACAAACAACCATGCTAATATAATATATACAAAGTTTTTTAATTGCTATAAGCCACTTTGAGTGGCGCATGGACTCTAGAAGTCTTTATTAAATAGAATGGTAACTATGAAATGAGACATGACAGGAGAGCTGTGATCATCCTCCTCCTGCTGTTGTTCTTTTCTGATAAAGATTAATAACAGCCACCATGCAAGGAGTGTATGATGCAATGAGGACCATGGTATTTGGAAAGCGAAGTTAACCCTATCCCCTATCAAATTTTCCTAATGAAAAATTATTTGTCCCATCAGGCAAACAGCAATTGGAGTAGAGGGGATGATTACTATTATGAAAACAGTCCAGGGAAAAAATATTTTTGGGGAAATGGAATAAAATAATATATGTAGCAATAAAAGAAAAAAGTATTTCTGGCTGTAACAATGGTAAAAATGTATTAATTTGAAAACTGTATTAAGTGGTTCATGGATTGGTGAAACATTTGTGTAATTGATGTATTCAAACAATCTATTACAGATTAATGATGATGAAATACCATTAGCTGAAATAAATTAAGTCTGGCTAAACTACCATTAGTCTTTGTGGGAGATGACTACATTTATGAAAGAAATGTCCACATTTTACCATTGTGGGATAATATTTGTGGGATAATAGATTTAGAGACCAAGTAGTCTACAATGGAGTATCAAATCGATAATGAAATTAAAAATAGATGGGAGGGAGAGAGACGGCTTGGTTTTTTTCCTAGTTAAGAGTTCTTTTATGTGAAAAACAGATATTTAATAGATAGTACAGAATGTGGAGGGGAAACAGAAAAAAAAACCTTCTCCCCAGCATCACAATTCTATTCGAATCTCCCCCACCTCCCTTCTGTAGCTGCTAATGAAGCTGTAAAAAAAAGCAGAAAATGCAATCATGGTCTTTCAATATTACATCTAGTTTAGTGCTCAACTGCCTCTTTACTAACTACTTTTCATATTTATTTCCACCTCTAGATACCTTTATCTATGAACATGTCAACATTTCTTGCATATGACCAGCCTACAATAAGTTACTGTGGTGTACACCATGAACTTCTTGCTCATAAGCCCTATGAATCTAATGCACAGGAAGAAACAATGGAAACACACTTAGAGACTGATTTGGATCTGAGCACAATCACAACGGTAGCACGAAATCAGTGATACATTCAGTGGCCTGAAATACAGCCAAGGGTTGCCACCATTTTTTTTTCACATGAAGGATGAAATGAAGATTTCTTCAGTAATGGATTCCAAAATTCCTGTTCTGTTGAAATTTACACATTCAGATACAGATTGTTTGATGTCTACAATTTATAATTAGCTAAGTTGTGCAGTATTTTTTGACTTTAAAAACAGAGTACAATCCTTAAAATAAATCTTTTTTCAAAACTCATCCTACCTACCTGTAAAAAAACAAAACTGTACAGATCTAATGTATTTTTTCATATTGTAAAGTTTCAATATACTGAGATGTACTGGTATGTACAGGACCATGATTTAATTACATTTTACTTTGCAAATTTCAGTTTCTAAAATTTTAAATTAACAAAAGTTTTATCCTGTGTTATATTCAGAGTTTCTCAGTTTTGTAGAAACTGTTTTGTTACTGCTTTTGTGCCCAGAAAGAAAACTTCACTCTGAAATTCTGTGCTGTGCAAAATCTGCACAACTGTTATCACACTGACTGTGCAGGAAATTCTATCTATTTGTTCCAGAAATAATCCATTAACCAAATGGAGGGGTGGATTGTACAAGATTACAGAGACAATTTTTTCCCTATTAAAAAAGGAATCAAAGTTTTTTAAAAACAGTTCTCAGAATTAACTGTTGCCTTGTATTGCAGCCTGGTTTGTAAAGCAATGAAATGTAATGATAAAGAGGGATATTTTATCAATGCATCTGTGAATGAATGACTCATTGTCCTATTCCTTCATGTAGTACTGCATCAAAAAACAGAGAAACACACCACAGAGAATAAGAGCATTGATGACAAAGGAAGTAACCACAGCAACAAAGTTACATTCAGTTAATGGCTGACCAGGATGCAGTTTTAGGTAGTTTCTAAGTAATTCAGATAAAGCAACCAGGTAGCCATGACAATTAGATGTATTTTAATTCCTCAAGTATTCAATCAGTACAAGCACCAGCAGTATGCTTTTATGGCTGTTTCATCCTGAAAATTAGCCAATAAGCCAATTCCCTGGTTTTACAATTAAAAATAAGTTTTGGGATGCATAGTACAATGCATATAAAAAGTTATCTAAAGAGGCCTGAATGTTGGCTTTTGGAAATGCCATTTGGACATAACAAATTACAGATGGAGAATAAAATGTAGAGACAAGTCACACATATCCTTTTGGGGATAGGGTTCAGTCATGTTGCCCTTTTTAGGGGTTATCTCTGACTGAATGAAGAGGTAATAAATTAATCCTCCAAACAGTTGTCAAGGGCACAGATCCTTATTTGGCACAGCCACAGAAATGGATTCTAAGGACAGGTTCACACATTACCTAGCCTCCTACCCTTCCCACATGCATATTTGCACCTTTGGACGTATTCTGCAACATGCATATAACCTGAATGTTCCATGCACAGGCTCATTTGCTTTTAGATTTGATTGACATCATCTGACACACACACACAGCTGTGGCCAAGTGGGAAAGATTATATGAATTGGAACTAAATATGGATGTGCCCTTTACACACAGAACCCGCATTATCTCATTGCCTAACAAGTGTGATAGGAGGCATTTATGCAGCCACCATCCAACCTTCTTGCAGTTGGATCCTACTTTAAGCTAATGCAGAAACCAGCCCCCAGTTTGGATCTGTGCTCATGATTGCCTACAGGTTACAGCTACTTTGCCTCCATATTCAGTTAAAGATGACAAAAATAAGTCAGACAAAAAGAAAGCCCCTGAAACCATAATGAGATTATCTCCCTCTCCTCTATATTTACAGGTAACTTAATAAGGAAAGATATTGACCAAAAAGTAAGAAATGTTTTATTGTATCACAGAACCAATTATAGAGAAAGATCTCTAAATAATATTTAAATATTTAAGATGTCTAAAATCTAAATAAATTGGTCATGAATTCTAGCTGTTCATACAGAACCTACTAATTGCCACCCAATTACTGGTTTTTGAGAAGGAAATCTTCATATTTTAGCTTCAATAATGCTAACAATACTGGGCTATAGCAACAGAGGTTACAGTACAATTACTTTAAAAATATGGAAGGTTACATAAGTTAAAAGATTCATCCTCTGGGGTTCTGACTAGGGATAAGTATTCAGGATTACCTGGGTTTTCCAAAAGGTTAGGGCAAAATGTTTCATACAGTAGTAACAAATATCTTCTTTTTATATATAAATAAAGAGAAATTATTTAACCACAAATCTATTTTTTTCAATACTTCTCCCAAATATTTTACAGTAACTTCATGAAAGAAAATTAAAAACTATGAAATCCACCATTTGTATAAAGCAACTATTATTGGGAAAAAATTACCTTCGGAATATTGTTAAAAAGAAATATGGGAATACAAAATGTCAAAAAAGAGTACACTGTATTATTTATTTAGCATCCTAGATTTTGTAACATATTTTGCATAAATTATTTGCTATTCAAAATATTTTATTTGTCATTTTTAAAATTCATCCTAACTTTCATAAGCTTTTCAGTTTCTGGTTTCTTTATTATATTGGCATAATGATTCTTGGATTTCTGATCTTCATTTAATAATCTGGGCCAGAGCCATGAGGTTTGAAAATGGATTTAGCTACTTGCAGTGGGTAGTAAGAAGAGGTGGGGGGAAACTGTATTCACATGTACTGCATGAGAAAAAACATTTCCAGACCTTGACTACTTTAAGTATGTAGTTTAAGTATGGAATTAATTTATCTGATTGTGATGGGTTTGAGTTTAGAGGAAATCTCAGTGTTCCCAAATTATGAGTCTGGTAACAAAAAATACAAGTTCAGTAACAAACCAATATAATATTATGTTCTTTCCTCACTGTTGGCTCATGAAGACCACTTACTACTACAGCAGCACAGTCACTAGCTACTAAAAACAGAACTGTGTGGATGCCTTTCTATGACTATGAGGGGGTATGTTGGCATGGTTAAAACTGCTGCACCTATGTGTATCTATGCACTTCACATAAGGAAAGGCCTCCATGTTCAATATTATTAGTAGCTACCATGCTGAACCTCAAACAACTTATAAAGTCAGCCTTCATATGGCTTCACACTTACACTCCTCAGATGTTTGTTAGGGCTGAATGGGTGCACAATATGATGGGGGAAGAGGCAGAACTGTAATAGAAAGCTCCTCCACATACCTAGATGGGATGATTAAAACATGTAGAGATCCCTATGCATAGACATAATGCTTTCCACAGATGTTCCAAAGAGTGAGCATTGGTTTGGAGAGAAATTTGCCTCTATACTGGTGCTCCCCACCTGCAATATGTTAACTTGGCTCTACTATAACATCTAAAAAGAGCTTGGGTGGCCTTTGGAAAGCCTCTTGCCTCTCAAGAGCACCAAACCAAATAAGGACATGAAAGGGGTTGGTTTGTAGAGCAATTATGTGAGGTACTCATCCAGCCTTATTGAGGAGGAAATAAAGGTAAAGGTAAAGGTACCCCTGACCGTTAGGTCCAGTCACAGACGACTCTGGGGTTGCGCGCTCATCTCGCTCTATAGGCCAAGGGAACCGGCGTTTGTCTGCAGACAGCTTCTAGGTCATGTGGCCAACATGACTAAGCCGCTTCTGGCGAACCAGAGCAGCACACGGAAAGCAATGCAAAGCCTCTTGAGCGAAGAGGCAGGAGCGCTTCCACCTCACTCAAGAGGCTTTGTGTGGCTATCCCAGAAGCCCAAAGAGCAAGAGGGATTGGTGCGCACCAATCCCTCTTGCTCTTCTGGCTTCAGCGAACGCAATGCAAAGCCTCTTGAGCGAAGAGGCAGGAACCACACGCTCTGTCCCTTCCCCCACCTCCTGCAAAAGCCAGCAAGAGCCACGCGCTCTTTAAAGGGAGCGTGGCTCTTGCTGGCTTTTGCGGGAGGTGGGGGAAGGGACACAGCACGGCTAAGCCAGAAGCTAGAACAGCGAGAGGGAGTGCAGTGATCCCTTTCGCTGTTCTGGCTTCTGGGATAGCTGCGCAGCCTGCATTCGCCCAATAAGACGCACACACATTTCCCCTTACTTTTTAGGAGGGAAAAAGTGCATCTTATAGAGTGAAAAATACGGTACTAAATACAGAATTTTTGCTGCTCCTCTTGCTGTTGGCATCCGTCTGCCTTGGGAGACAATGGATAATCAAGCACCTGACAGGCCACAATATAACGCTGGTGGGTGGGTGTCATTTGCTTGCTGGGATTAAGCTATGCAGAAGCTTCAGCTGGCTTTCATAATGCTGGACACATTTCATATTTGTAGCCCAGTAATTACCTTCAAATAACTAGTTATATTATTACTAGGGTGCCGCTTTCATTTTATCATACAATGTGCAATAATCAAATAATTGGGAACTCAGTTTATTAATGGAAATTTTCATTAGCTGTTAAATTAATGAAAACGTTCAAAACCACCAGCCCTGATAGCTGTAGATACTACACCCACCTGCATGCTGTTCATTCTAATGTGATCACTGTTGATAGTTCATAAGCAATGAGCCAAGATTAGAAGGGCCATCTGCACAATGGATCCTTTCAGGTTCCTTCTTCCAAAAATAGCAGAGAAAGCATGGGGAAACCCAGGATACATGCAGATGTGTTTGTGCTCTGGATCCCAGTGTACATGGCATGCAGTAATTAAATATTCAGGTAGGTAGCCGTGTTGGTCTGATGCAGTCAAAATAAAAATAAAAATAATAATAAAAAATTCCAGTAGCACCTTATATACCAACTAGGCTTGTTCTGGTATCAGCTTTTGTGTGCACGCACACTTCTTCAGATATTAAATAATTACTAGAAGACAAGAAATAAATCCATTTGTCCTAGCCATCAGGGTGTGTAGCTCTCTAATAGACAATTAAAGGAAGAATTCAATGTTGTCCTCTTCCAATGGTTCAGTCACCACAAGCATTTCAGCTTGCCTGATGGAATGAGTTCCTCTCTCTGCCTCCCCACGTGCTCCCAATCCCCACGGGATCTCCTGATCCCCAAGAGCTTATGAGAGGGCATGGAGCAGGAAGAGAGGGGGGAAGTCACACTGCACTGCTGGGACCCACTGTGCTGTTTCCGGCTACTGCGCCTACTTAGCTGAATCCAGCCCTATGTCCTTAATTTTAAAAGATGCACACAGTGTCAGAACACTGGTCTATATCTAGCTCAGTTTTATCTACTGCTCTACAATGACAAACAGCAGCTCTCCAGAGTTCTCACACTGAATCACAAGATCACACAGAAGGTGCAGAAGAACCCCAACCATATTTCCAAAAATATGCAGGGACTCAGCTATAAAGCTGCAAATAAAACGTTTTAAGTGTGTTGTAAAGTGCATTATACAAATGTGACACTAGATGATGATGGTGAGCTATGGCAAATTCAATATATATTTTTCAAAACTTTTTTTAAAAAAGCATTTTCACTACATTTTTTATTTGTGTCTAGATTCCACCCAGGCTGGGGTAGAAGGCAGCCTGAGCATGCCAACAGACTATTTCCTCTATAGATACAGAGTAAGCATTCCCAGCTTCTGTATTATGCAGGAGACTTCAGGTTCCAGAGCTCAGCATTAACTCCTGAAAGATTCTGGTAGCCTTAGCAAACCTCAAAGCCAGCTTTCCTAGATATTAACAGTGGTCTGGTCACATAAACTTGAAGGATATGCTAATGTTTTTCTAAGTAAAGACAGGTAAAATCTACTCAGTGTTTGACTGTATCCTTGTGAAACAAGAGCTACAACAGCTGGGATAAATGCTACTAGAAGCTGGAATACTTGGTTTTAGCTTAGTTTATTTGATTTATTAATTTATATTCCACCTTTCTGTATAAAACACATTTGAGGCAGCTTACAATAAATAAATAAGGCAATAATAAAACCAGCATCAATTCTGAAAATGCACTAGAAGTGGAAAAAATTATTTAAATGTATTTCACAAGAGACACTGATGCAAATCTTTTAAATATTCCGGTTCATATGTCCCTGCCACTAATTACATGGTTAGGAGCTGAATTCAAGTTCACTACAACACTGGGCTACAGGGCAACTGGGTTCTTCCTTAGAAAGAAAGGCACTTTATGGAAAAAAAATATTCTTTTCATTTAATGTGGTTTTTTTCTTTAGCTGCTGCTGTGCAAGAGAGAGGAAATAATGAAATAACATGTTTTCCTTTGCTGTTAACATTAACTGAGTCTTGGACAACTGGGTTGTGATGCTGTAGTACCACCCAAGCTAACAATGTCCTTGCATGCAAGCTATATGTTGTATAAACTGCTTATTTCATGTTCTTCTTAGCAAATCTTCACACTCACTAGAATGAGAATTGTGGAGGCTCACAAAGTGCCATTGGGTCCTCTGCATCTCTAAGCGATGAAGGTGCGAAGATGTCACAGTGATCTTGAATACAAGGAAGATTGAGAGGTGATGCTACAGCAAGTGGTGCTGTGTGCTGAAGTACTCACAACAGCCATCAAGAGAATGTACAACGCTTGTTAAGAATGCACGAAAAGGTAAACAAGTAAGTTGCTTAAGGAAAAACACTTCTAAATAAGTAATTTGTTCAAATAAAAGAGGCCTTGCATATTAAAAGCATGT
The DNA here is from genome assembly GCF_027172205.1 of Podarcis raffonei. Classification (NCBI taxonomy): domain Eukaryota; kingdom Metazoa; phylum Chordata; class Lepidosauria; order Squamata; family Lacertidae; genus Podarcis; species Podarcis raffonei. Next base: position 30,292,836 of record NC_070606.1, read on the forward strand.
AAAGAAGGTGCAAAACATAAGTGATTTTTTGCATTTGATGTTTCCATTTTTTAACATTTAAAAAATAACATGGGGGGAAAGGACATGGGCATCTTCTTTTTGATGAGATGCAATGCTGCAACTCTCTTTTCTCAGCATAGGAAAAACACTAAAAGTCTTCCATCATCACCACAAAACACCAGAGGCACAAAAGTTGAAGCAGAAATCATTCACCCCTTCTTTTCACTACTTCTTGTACCAACAACAGTGGCTGTAAGAGGTTGCATAAGCAGTCATTAGAAAGACAAATCCTTGGCCTCAAGAAAATCTACAATTGAATGCATCAGCAATCGTTAATGAATGGCTTGACACTTGGGAAGAACACTTCTTCCCTGAAGAGTTTATATTATTATTATTTGGGGGGGAGAATAATAATAATAATAATAAATTTTATTTATATCCCGCCCTCCCCAGCCGAAGCCGGGCTCAGGGCGGCTAACAACAATAAAACAATACAAAAGTACAACACAAACAACACTCTAAAATCATTCATTATAAAATTAATTAAATTCAAGCCACTGGCCACCATTGGGCCAGAGCTCCGCGAAGATTGCCGAGGGAGGGAGTCAGGCTGTGCCCTGGCCAAAGGCCTGGCGGAACAGCTCTGTCTTGCAGGCCCTGCGGAAAGATGTCAAGTCCCGCAGGGCCCTAGTCTCTTGTGACAGAGTGTTCCACCAGGTCGGAGCCACAGCCGAAAAAGCCCTGGCTCTAGTTGAGGCCAGCCTAACTTCTCTGTGGCCTGGGACCTTCAAGATGTTTTTATTTGAAGACCGTAAGTTTCTCTGTGGGGCATACCAGGAGAGGCGGTCCCGTAGGTACGAGGGTCCTAGGCCATATAGGGCTTTAAAGGTTAAAACCAGCACCTTAAACCTGATCCTGTACTCCACCGGGAGCCAGTGCAGTTGATATAGCACCGGATGAATGTGATCTCGCAGCGAAGACCCCGTAAGGAGTCTCGCTGCAGCATTCTGCACCCGCTGGAGTTTCTGGGTCAGTCTTAAGGGCAGCCCCACGTAGAGCGAGTTACAATAATCCAGTCTGGAGGTGACCGTCGCGTGGATCACAGTGGCTAGGTCAGGGCGAGAGAGGTAAGGAGCCAACTGCTTAGCTTGGCGGAGATGGAAAAATGCCGCCTTTGTTATAGCTGCAATCTGCGCCTCCATGGAAAGGGAGGTGTCGAAGATTACACCCAAACTCTTAACGGACGGTGCTGGCACTAACTGCGCCCCCGCAAGAGATGGGAGTTGCCCCCCCAATCCCATATCGTCCCGTCCCAGCCACAGGACCTCTGTCTTCGAAGGATTTAGCTTCAACCGGCTCCCACGTAACCATCCAGCCACAGCTTCCAGACATCTGGTCAGTGTGTCTGGGGCCGAGTCAGGATGGCCATCCATCAACAGATAGAGTTGGGTGTCATCGGCATACTGATGGCAACCCAGCCCAAAACTCCGGACAAGCTGGGCGAGGGGGCGCATAAAGATGTTGAAAAGCATTGGGGAGAGTATCGCCCAAAAGAAACATGCGCACATAAAAGAAAAGGGATTAAAAAAAACAAGGACTTTTAATGCTTATCTTCATCAAATATATAGCCAACTTCCCACTACATAGGAAATGGCTATGAAAGAGAATTAGACAAACTTCTGGAGAACTTTGAACTTGTTCTCTCTCAGAATATGCATTTCAATAATTTTGTTTTAGCCAAGAACTACAATGGGATATTGTGGAATTGCAAAAGTCAGTGGATAATTCAGTGATCCAATCTGCACATTAGGCCAAGAGATGAAGCTCTAGTCTTCTTAACAGAGAAGTTTAGATTTCCCAATCACCCCTGCACTTACCCACCTCAACATTGTTTTAACCCAAAGCAGCCCCAGAAGAGTTCAAACTTGGACTGAAGCATGTGTAGGATATAACCTTTGTTCTGTTGTCCAGTTAAAACCCATCCCTTCAAATGCAGCTTCCCTCCTGGGTAGGGGTGTCATATTTCAAACAGTGAAAATCCAGACAGAAAAGTTGTTGAGCTTTTTTTTTGCTGTTTTTGAGCTATTTTTATGCCGACGTGGGCATTTCATATGTACCACAATTTCATAAAACCAGTATCAAAGCAGTTTTCAACAAATGTGTGCAGGTGGGTGACCACATAGAGATTTAAAGATCTAAAGTTAGACCATCAGCTATTATAGAAAATGATTTTCCTAATTGTCTGCATAAACCTGGCACTTTGACTCTCCTCTACAAACAATACAGCCCGAATACTGATTCCCTTCCCCGATTCTTCTTTTTAAAAGTAAACATGCATTTAATATAGCACATAGATAGGCCCCAAGAGGTGAAGGAAAGAGATTGTGAACAGAGACCCTACTGGTTTCATCTCTTTAAGAACCCAGGACTAAAGTATTAAGAACTCTGGAATAAAGGTCTTCCGGAGCTCCCACAAATGTTTTACATCTATGCATGAAAGTATGGGATTATTTGAAATAGTCAGTCTTAATAATGAAATGTTTTTACTGGGCTTTTTATCAAAAGTAGTAAGTGAACACATTTATTCAACAAGGAACTACAGTATCTGCAACACACTCATTTCTTCATTAATCAATGGGCATGTCTAGTTAACTTTCCATGCTTCTCCTCTTCTAACTCTGAAAAAGCTTCTTTTAGTATATGCCATATTTCATCTGCGTTTTGCTCAATCGCAAACTCGTCATTTGAAAAAGACCACAGTGAGAATATTCTATTTCATTGGGAATCAGGTAGCAGAGAGTTGTGCTAAAAAGAGATATTTGTTATTAAAGTTCATACATGCAGAGCGGACTTTGGTAATCTTTCATAATATGGCACCTTGTGGAAGGCCAAAATTTGGTACGCCCAATGGATCTTTGCAATTTTGCAGCCCCTTGGCTTGGCTCCCTGTGCAGAAGAACCACCCTAAATCCGGCACTGTCACATGTTGGGAGCAGATTCATAGTGGAAGAATTTGCAATTGAGAATTTGCAGCTCCAAATAAATATTTTGCATCTGTAGGGTGCAAACATCTGTAGGAATACTTGCAGGACATACATTCAGTCCACAGTTAAGGGACTTAAAATCAATAAAATTGATGAGCTGAAACATGCAAAGCTCTGTGTTGGACTGTGACCATGGAAAAGCTCACTTTTTTAATTATTTTTTACCAGCACTAAGATATTCTAACACTAGCCATCCAGAGGTCTCTCTATTAATCTTAAAACACATCACAGAGAGGGAATACCTGATTTTTTTTCCTGAAAGGGTTCAGTCATGGATAATTCTTTTTAGCATCTCAAAGATCTTTTTACAGCAAATATCTAACAGGATCCATCCACCAATCCCCTACAATGAATGACTCATGCAAACAATGGTTATGTTCATGGATTTTTCTAGGTATCTACAGTATGGAAAAGAGGGCAGACAGTGCAGTGAAAGAACAGTAGTTGCCTTCTAACAACGAAGATAAATGTATATGGTTGTTTTTGTTCCTACATTTGTTCCAACTAGCGCTGACCTAAAACACACCACACATACCCCCTTTGCAGATCTATTTTCAGTTAAATAATGAGCACTTATTTTGGTGATTCTTGAGAGGGCCCTGTGAACAGAAGAAGAGCGTTCACCTATCCAACCTTGCTGCTGGTGAAAGCCCACTAATGGAGCACTGTAGCTATCCATAGCCACATTGTCCTCTTTTCCCAATACCAACTGAGATGGAGAGGAATGTTTCCTGTCCTTAGTGAAAATCTGCCTTGTGATGTAAAATTGTCACAAAGCCAATTCAGAGGACAAATCTGATTGCCTTCAGTTTGAATCGGTGGCTGGGACAGCAGGTGGTATATGATCTGAGATGTGATGGCATCCCACTCCCTGCCAATTAAAGAACAGGAAGGAAATGAAAATGACAATAATGATGCAGTTTTTATAGCAAGCAGCTGCTGAGAAGAACAGGTATGAAGAAAGCAAACTTTGAGGCACAATGAAAATATCCAATTAAGAACACTGAGCTGAGTCCTATGAAAATAGTCACTGAACCTGTTCTGAATGGGGTTGCACTCCCTCTGAAGAAGCAAGTACACAGTTTGGGGGTACTTTGTCACTCCAAGCCCAAGGATCCTTGGCTACAAGTGCCTTTTAGCAGCTTGGTCTGGTTTGCCAGTTATGGCCATTCCTGGACAAGGATAGCCTAACCACTGTGATTCATGTAATCTTGAGGCTGGATTACTGCAGTGTACTCTATGTAGGGCTGCCATTGGGCCTTGTTTGTTTTTTCTTTTTTTAATTTTTAAAAATAATTTTTATTTATATGCATTTCAACACTTATTCAAATATAATTCTAACATTTCAAACTCTGACTCCCTTCTCCCTCTTTCTGTGGTTCTTTACATTTATTTTCATCCTTTCCTGCATACTCCAAATTATCTTAATTTATTTTTTATTCATCTATTGCCATATGTATCTCATATGCCTTTTTTTAAACTGCAGGTTTTTATAGTAATCCTGCCACTGTCTTAATCTGTTTACACTTTGCTTGTACAAATAAACCATTTCCATTCCTTTCTAAATAACTTTTTATCTTGAGTTCCTATTCTTCCGGTAATTTTTGCCATTTCTGCATACTCCATTAATTTCAGTAGCCATTCTTCTCTCATCGGGACTTCTTCTTCCTTCCATTTTTGGGCATACAACATTCTTGCAGCTGTAGTTTCGTACATAAATGAATTTCTATACTGTTTAGGTAGTTCTGATCCCATAATTCCCAAGAGAACAGCTTCTGGGGTTGTTGTTTTTTAAACAAATGTTGTCTTAAACATCTTTTTTCAATTCATTATATATCATTTCCCAGTAAGCTTTAACCTTATTAGAAGACCACATAAAAAAAAGGTTTCTTCTTTCTCTTTACATTTCCAACACTGCTTCGAATTTGATTTATACATTTTTGTCAAACTACTAGGTGTTAGGTACCATCTATATAGCATTTTCATATAATTTTCTCTTAAACAAGTGTTCCACCAGGCCGGGGCCAAGGCCAAAAAGGTCAAGGCTAGCTTAATCTCCCTGAGGCCCGGGATCTCCAAGATGTTATTATTTGCAGACCGTAAGGTCCTCCGTGGGGTATACCAGGAGAGGCGGTCCTGTAGATACGAGGGTCCTAGGCCATATTGTAACCATGTTGTTAACAACCCACATAAATCCTTAAACTCTCTTAATTTAAATTCTCCTCTCTTAGCAAATTTCTATAAGTTGCCCAACTCTCCATCATATTTTTATTTTTCACCACTATTTCCAAAGGTTAAAGCCAAAGTGGTATTTTGGTCTCCAATAAGTTTTTATATTTATCCCATAATCTACACAAATTTTTCCTAATTATATGGTTTGTGAAACCTTTATGTACTTTTGCCTTTTCATACCACAAATAGGCATGCCAACCAAAAATATTATCGTATACTTTCGAATTCTTCAATAACAACCATTCCTTCAACCAGCACAGACATGATGCTTCATATTATATGCTCATTTCTGGCAGAAAATTCATATTCCAGTCCTGTGGAATACTCTGCCAATACAGATTCAGCAGGCACCTTGTTTCAACCTTTAAATGGCTGCTGAAAGCTTTCTCTTCCATTAGGCTTAAGCAGACAATTAAGAAAACATCTGTACATAATAGTTGGTTTCTGATTTCCCCATTTAATATGGTTTTTATTGTATGCTTTTATGTATGGCTATTGTAAATTATGAAGAGCAGTATGTAAATATTTTAATAAAATGCCTAACCCTGACCTAGTATGAGTACCTCACATGTCAAGGACACTGAGGGGCGGGCAGGGTCCCCTGGAACCAATGCTGAGGATCCTCTTGAGAGGCCTATCAAGTTGAGACCCACTAAAGAACCCTTGGAGCTGTCAGAGGAGGTGGAGAACATCCCTCCCCAACCTTCTCAAGAATGCTGATGTCAAAAGGTCCAAGTCTGGGCCAAAGAGCAAAAACATCTACTGGCCCAGAAAGAAATTCCTGAAACTCCTTCTCTACTAGCAGCTACAGTTAGGGTATGATCTAGGGAACCAGAGAACATAAGGTCTCCCTCTTGAGCCTTCTATTTGCTGAAAAGAACACATGTCTCTGGCTCCTTGATCCTGATTCTTGTTTCCCTTCCTTGTTGTGTTGCACCTTGCCTGAACTCCCTGTGATGTTGACCTTGGACTGTTGCCTGACCCTGCTTCTGGATCACATTTTGGACCTAGACCGATTCTCCACACTTGATCTTGGTTTCTCTGGAATGCACTGCACTTGCAACCCTGTCATTGTTGATGAATATTTTGGTAAAAGGCTTATGCCTCCTGAGACTGAGACCCTAGCTCCTGAGGGCCCCCTCTGGAGCATGAGAAATATGAAAACTGGATATACATTTCTCAGCCCCTGGGAATTACAGTGTGTATGTTGCAGCAATCACAAACTCCAGTGTCTCTAGAGCCAATGCATTTACTAATTTCTTAAGTCAATCCAAATCATTAGGCTCAAATCATTAGGAAAATAGTTTATTTGCTGTAAAACAAATGTATTTGCTACAAAACACTGCTGCATCTTTCTAAGTATATTGTTGAAATGATTTTTTTAGTACTTCCAGCCAAAGAGGTGCACAAAATCTCCTATCCTCTACAGATCAATCCTTAAAACCATTTCTTGTTATTAAATTCATCCCACAAAATATTTCCAAGTTTAAACTCACTATATAGTGTAGCATAGAGTAACTAGGTCAGTGCCTATTTTCCCCTCTAGCTAATTATAGAATCTGATTTATTTTAATTAGAAGGTTTCAGAATAAATCAACATTAACACCAGCAGAGTTCATCAAGATTAATGTTATTTTAATGAATATCAAAGGAATTAGTGTATTTCAGTGTTTTCCACTGGAACACTGAGAATTCTCAAATAAACTGAAGGTGCAGCAAATGCACCTGTGAAAATTCCACATGACACAGACCTTACCAGTCTACTAACCTCAATTTTGCACATAAATTACTTTTTAAGGTGTTTCTTTAGATGGTTAACTACAACATAGATTCTACTGAGTAGTGGGAAATGACCTGCAACATTGACTTCATTATAACTAAGTCCTTTTATCTCAAAGGTCTAATGTATTCATGATGTTGAATATTTCCAAGTGCCACTAATTTTGATATTACATATGTAATGATAATCATCTACAAGTGAGCATTAATTAACACTACATTACCTTACTGATGCATTACATCTTGATTAATACCGAAAGGTCTCCAGCTGAAAGACAGTCAAACTTCTAGTGAGACAATGGTGGACAGCAGCTGCTTTTTGATACAAGGAATGCCACACAGCCCATAGCAGGTGACTCTTGAGAGAAATATCCAATGCCAATGCATACCCTCCAACATAGGGACATCCTAAGGGAACGTGGGACATTCTGGGGTCAAATAAGAAGCTAGGACAGCTTCTGTAAATCCAGGACTGTCCCTGGAAAAAGGGGGAAATTGGAGGGTTTGCCAGTGCAGGTGGGACCCTGGTCATTCCCTTCACACATTAAAGTTTTGGTCTAAATGATTTTCCAGGGGAGGAGCAGAACGGGAGAAAAGCAAAAGATTGCTTAACACTTTTTTAAGGACCAAGGGCCAATCTACATGATATTTAAAATACAATAACAGATTTAACATGTACTTTTGGAGCCACAAGGGAGTCTAATAAGAATCAAGGCTGCAAGGCATGGGGAGAAAGTTAGCCCTGCCATAGCTCCAATGGAAATAACCTCCCTGAAGCTATTATTTACCCCAGAAGAGAAACTGCTGTTGACACCAGAACCAAGCTTCCCTCCCAGGGTAAAGAACTGTTTCAGGGAGGGGCTGGTTTTTCAAAACCACAGTGCTGTGAGGAAAGGTGTTTTATTTTATTTTATTTATTTTATTATTATTATTATTATTATTATTATTATTATTATTATTATTATTATACCTTTCCTGAACATTGGAGTACCAAACCTGATTGATAAATGTGAATATACACATCTAACGTGGTGTGGTGCTGAGAGATTTAGCACTAAGTCTTTCAGAAAATCAGTGCAATGGGACTCCTGTGGGGAGAAAACTGCTCAGCTCCTAGTTTTTAACAGAGGCTGGGATGACTGTTAAATGGCCACGATCACTGACCAACTCATTGTACACACATCATGAAAGAGGAGTCAAGAGATAGGATATTGGTGGAAAGGTTATATAACAATGGGAAGATCTGTTACAGCATAGGCCAATCATAGAAACGTAAGCAGGTAAAGTTAATTCCTGAGTGTGAAGAATGCATCCCTCAAGACTTGTGAGCATATAAGCAGTGGGACTCATTCCTTTCTACCTGCGAGTTCATTTCTATGCCCTGCCACTGAGTTCAGCCCCTTCCCTTAACTGCCACAGCCTGCCAGGCACAATAATTTCTGAACCTATGGGGGAAGGGGTGTTATCAGAGTGGCTGGGGAAACCCAGCCAGACGGGTGGGGTACAAATCATCCCACAGAGAAGGCATCCTGGAGGCAGAGACTCACAGAGCTCAATGGCCAGGTCTTAGAGGTATGTAAACCAGAATCAGGATCCACAATGATGTGTTGCAGAAGGGCCAGGTTCTCAAAGCCAAAGGCAGACCCTATAGCCAAATGCAGGGACTACCAACAAAAACCAGAATTTGAGGGCAAGAACTTAGGGGCCTAACTCCACCATTGCAATCTAGCAGGTACGTAATAACATGTCCAATGCTGCCAGAAGTTGGGCATGTGGGACGCCCTCCCATCAGATGTCAAAGATATAAACAACTATCTGACTTTTAGAAGACATCTGAAGGCAGCCCTGTTTAGGGAAGCTTTTAATATTTGATGAATTACTGTATTTTAATATTTTGCTGGAAGCCGCCCAGAGCAGAGTGGCTGGGGTATAAATTATTATTACAGTGGTACTCTGGATGCGAATGGGATCTGTTCCAGAGCCCTGTTCACATCCTGAAGCGAACGCAACCTGCGTCAGTGCGTCTGCGGGTCGTAATTCGCCGCTTCCGCGCATGCTCGTGACGTCATTTTGAGCGTCTGCGCATATGCGAGCGGCGAAACCCAGAAGTAACGGCTCCATTACCTCTGGGTCGCTGTGGAGCGCAACCCGAAAATAATCATCCCGAAGCATATTTAACCCGAGGTATGACTGTATTATTATTATTATTATTATTATTATTATTATTATTATTATGCCAAAGGAGGGCTGAGCAGGACACAGGCAAAGCCTAAATGGCCTGATGGCAGGTCCAAAACTGAATTCAACACAGACAAAGATGGAGAAGTTATGGTAGGACCTAAGGAGCCAAACTGCAAGGATGGAAAATTGGGCTCACACAACCGACAAGCACATCTAGGCAGTGAGACCTACAAATCCTCAAAGTGTCCCTATTTTCCAGGAATGTCCCTGATTTAGAGAAGCCATCCCAGTTTCTGATTTGATCCCATAATGTCCCACTTTTCCTTAGGACATCCCTATTTCCATTATCAAAATGTTGGAGGGTATGGAGTTACTTGACTCCTGAGCTGCCTGAAGGCAATCCTGTATAGGGAAGGCTTTTTAATGTTTAATGTTTTATTATGTTTGTATATATGTTGGAAGTTGCCCAGAGTGACTGGGGCAAACCAATAAGATGTGTGGGGTATAAACAGTAAAATTATCATTATGAAATGGGTCGTCCCTATTTTCATTGGAGAAATCTTGGAGGGTATGGACCTATATGGGCAAGGGGAGATGTTCTGATAGTGAGGCCTACATGGTGGGCCTGCTTGGCCATTCATGGGGTTTAGACTGATGTTCGCACATAAACATCCTGATGTCCAGTCCTACGTGGTCAGCTAGTGGATTTCTCACCTGTGCAAGCCCCAAATGCCATAAGCAATACTGATGACCAAACTGATGACTGAAAGGGCAGTTACCTGCTGTGCTCCTACTGAAGGCAGGAAGCATAGTCCTATTCAAAGTGAGACACTCGTGCTCACTCCTACTCTTCACCATCAGCCAGCCAGCTGCGCCTCAGAGTACCTAAGGAGCTAGCCTCCACAGCATGGAGAGAGAACGTGAACCACTCTTACCAATGCTGCAACGTGAAAGGAAGGAGAGGAAGTGACACAGCAGGGTTGAATGGCTTCCTCTGAGAGAGCACTCCTGCACAGGTGGTTCCCATATAGCCCACCCCCTCAGGGGAGATCAATTCAAGTCTCTTCCAATGAGAGGGGTGTGGGGCAAACTTGCCCCCACCAAAGGTGGGGTGCCATTCCTTTTGCCACAAGCAAATGATTCTAAAAGCCTTTCCTACAGAGCCTTTGTCATAGCAATCCCTTAAAGCAACTTAATCATTCATTCAAAGGGCCTATCAATGCATTACCATGGCAGTATCCCTGGAATTGGGCAGCATTGTGGGACAAACAGAGCCTTTGATCACTGCTTGCCTACCTGCACTATAAAGTGATTGTATTGCTCTTAATGTTATTTCAAAGTCAGAGAGAGTAAGATATTGCATCTACTAATCATGTGCTCTTTTGGAGGAGAAAACTCTTTCATTAGAAATAATAGTCGTCATTAATAATAAACCATGTGTCACCCCAGCACTATATACTTCAATCTTTCACTGCCTTAATGCTAAAGTATGTCATAAATGAGGCATGAAAAGCTATTACAGGAAACTCTCAAAAGGAATAGATTTTGTTGTTTTCTTTGTATCAATAGAAATAATAAGTGATCTATTTCACAGCTAATGATAATTGTACACTTCCACCTGCATTTTCAGTACATTTCGCTTTGGACTGCGACTATAAATAAACAAAACAGTCTCCCACTGTTCCCAACAAAACTGAAAGTATAGCTTTTCTTTCCAGAAAAAAATTCTTTTAAGGAACAAAATCTGAATGCAAGCATGCACTGGGAGGCAATTATTATTTTATCAGTCTTATCCATGTTTGTTTCTTCTCGTTACACTTTCACAGCTTTCTTCCTTCGTCAAAAATCTCATTGGCATAAGCAAGAAAGCTAAGCAATACCTATCTCCAGACTTTCACCAGACCTAGTTCCATCTGTCTGCTGTCACTCATAAAATGAGTAGACTAGTAGACTAAAGTACATAATAAAATATGAGCTAGGAAGCATTTTGTAATAAACCACTCCCCTGCCCAATGTCCTGCCCCCTTAACCAACAACCGCACACTTTGAAAGTAATCTTATAAGGCAGGGTTCACACATGCATGTTCACTCCTCAATAGCCATAACATGAAGTGATCATTAGTTGTACAATGATTTGAGTATTCTGGCAGGAAAGTGGATTATTCATCGGTTTAATAAACAACTAAATGACGTGTGAAATTGCCATTACAGATCAAACATCAGAAAGAGCCTTCTGTATCACCTGAAACGACTTCAAACACAACTCTGTTCTGCATAGACAATTTACACATCATCAGAGGTCTCATTGGCATGAGGAACCAAAATCTACTGAGTGTTGGCAATATGAGTGAAGTAAATACCCAGGCAATGTCTGATTAACAACAATCTTCTTGGGGCATGCCTGTAATTCAGCTGCCCATGCTTTCAGTTTGGTGCTGTTGATGGTCAATTCAAGGTGTGGAACACGTTAGTGGAAAACACATAGGCCTTTTCGCCAGTACACCCTCATATCAATAGTTGGAAGCTGGCTCTGTAGGCAGCACAGTATGATTTTTTTGGTCTAAAAAATCTTCCGTATTGGCAATGTTGAAAGATGACAGTGTAGCACCAGCTGAAATGTCTGATACAAAGTGATCTACATGAGCACTTCTGAATTCCCAAATTAGTACAGGATTGCTGTGGACTTGTTCATGATCACTTACTTACAGTTCCTGAAGATTATGTAAAATTAAAGTGGGATATAATTTGGTAACATGCAAATAAAGATTTTCTAGTGTAGATGTGTTCAATCCCTGAAAATCAGTTGAACTCTTTATTTGTATACAGCAGAAATATCATTAGAGGAAAGAAGCAAATCAAAATTTGACATCAACAACACTGGACTCTCAGCACTACGAAGATTTTCAAGTTTCAGAAAAGAAAATACAGAAATTGGATTCCAAATCCATGCTATTTTTCTAGGTCAATACCTAAGGCTTAATTTTTATAGCTTTGCATAATATGAATTCTGTGTTCTTTATTTATTCACATTACTCATTAAAAAGACCAAACTGCAAGATGGAAACACATTATTTGGCAAGAAATTCTGCTCACAAAATAAATTATACAGATAAGTACGGAAGTCAATTTAAAGATTTTATTATACTGCTGTGTACACTCCAGTCTCTGAGAAGCAAGAGATTATGGGGAGCCACCGATTACCCAGTGTTCAGTTTCCTTGGAACAAAGGTTAAAGGTGGTGTCTTTAGGATATATGGTTTTAAATATGCATATATACAACCTGAGCATAGAATGAAGGGCTCACAGCATGAACCCTCCAGCAGATTTTGTCTCCCCATTAAGCTTCCAGGGAGCACCACCACCACCAAAGCCATAGCTCTGGATTCAGTACAGTACAGTACAGAGAGCAAGTCAAGTCAGGGCCGGCTTAAGCATATGTGGCGACGGGGTGCAAAGATCTGCCTGGCGCTCCCCCCTCCCAAGGTTGCCCAGAGTTGTCATCTTTTTTTTTAAGGAACTGACACCACGCTTCTCTCTGCTCAGGAAAAGAAAAAAGGGGCAGGCTAGTTAAATAGATTCCTTTGCCGTTATGCCAGCAAGCAAACTAATAAATTGAGTTGCAGAGCAATCCAGTGCAGTAACAAGGCAAATTATTATTTTTTTAAACCTCCCTAAAAGCTCAAGATCAGAAATGAACAAACACAGCATTTAATTTGAAAGGAACCCTTTATTAATTCAAGGAACCAGCAAGTTTATCAACGACTTGGATGATGGACTCAAGGGCATCCTGATCAAATTTGCAGATGACACCAAACTGGGAGGGGTGGCTAACACCCCAGAGGAGAGGATCACACTTCAAAACGACCTTGACAGATTAGAGAACTGGGCCAAAACAAACAAGATGAATTTTAACAGGCAGAAATGTAAAGTATTGCACTTGGGCAAAAAAAATGAGAGGCACAAATACAAGATGGGTGACACCTGGCTTGAGAGCACTACATGTGAAAAGGATCTAGGAGTCTTTGTTGACCACAAACTTGACATGAGCCAACAGTGTGACGCGGCAGCTAAAAAAGCCAATGCAATTCTGGGCTGCATCAATAGGAGTATAGCATCTAGATCAAGGGAAGTAATAGTGCCACTGTAGTCTGCTCTGGTCAGACCTCACCTGGAGTACTGTGTCCAGTTCTGGGCACCACAGTTCAAGAAGGACACTGACAAACTGGAACGTGTCCAGAGGAGGGCAACCAAAATGGTCAAAGGCCTGGAAACGATGCCTTATGAGGAACGGCTAAGGGAGCTGGGCATGTTTAGCCTGGAGAAGAGGAGGTTAAGGGGTGATATGATAGCCATGTTCAAATATATAAAAGGATGTCACATAGAGGAGGGGAAAAGGTTGTTTTCTGCTGCTCCAGAGAAGCGGACACGGAGCAATGGATCCAAACTACAAGAAAGAAGATTCCACCTAAACATTAGGAAGAACTTCCTGACAGTAAGAGCTGTTTGACAGTGGAATTTGCTGCCAAGGAGTGTGGTGGAGTCTCCTTCTTTGGAGGTCTTTAAGCAGAGGCTTGACAACCATATGTAAGGAGTGCTCTGATGGTGTTTCCTGCTTGGCAGGGGGGTGGACTCGATGGCCCTTGTGGTCTCTTCCAACTCTATGATTCTATGATTCTATGATTCTAGGAAGCTGACAATGAAGACTCCTAAATGGCCTGTGCCAGCCCTTATAAAAAATGATCGCTGCTTAGTAGACCACAATATGAGTCAACAATGTGTTGCTGCAGCAAAAAAAGCTAATGCTATTCTAGGCTGCATCAACAAAAATCTAGTCTCTAGATCAAGTACCACTCTACTCTGCTTTAGTCAGACCACACCTGGAATACTGTTTGCAGTTCTGGGTGCCACAATTTAAGGAGGACATTGACAAGCTGGAACATGTGCAGAGGAGGGCAGCCAAGATGATCAAGGGTCTGGAAACCAAGCCTTATGAGGAGTGCTTGAAGGAGCTGCGTATGTTTAGCTTGGAAACAAGGGATCCGAGAGGAGATATGACAGCCATCTTCAAATATTTGGAACAAGCTTCTTTTCTGGAGGATAGGACACAAAGCAATGGCTTCAAGTTACATGAAAGGCAATTCTGACGAAACATCAGGAAGAACTTTTCTGACAGCAAGAGCCCTTCAACAGTGCAACAGACTCCCTTAGGAGGCTTTGCACTCTCCTTCCTTGGAAGTTTGCAATCGGACGTTGGATGCTGTCATGGATGATTTAGTTGAGATTCCTGTATTGCAGGGGGTTGGACTGATGATCCTCAACAGGGTCCCTTCCAACTCTACAATTCTGTACTATAATTCTAGGGGAAAGGAGCCAAAAGGGCAAAATCGCCTCCCAAAGGTGTCTTTACACGTGAGAAAGGATTTCAAGTGAGGCAGGAAACAGTTAAGAAGGGAGATGTAGAAAGGTGGGAGAGGGCAGAGAGACAGAGAGAGTGTCATCCTGTTGCGAGTGTCACAACTTCAAAAACACAGCCCATTACTCAAGAAAAGAAACCCATATCCGCGACGGTCAGATACATGGAGATTCTTTTAATAGAAAAACAAATTGGAATTTTGTCGCCCCCCCCCTTTTGGATGGCACTGCTTCCCATGCCCCCACATTGCGACGCCCCTGGCAGCAGCAGCAGCTGCCCGCTGGCGGCCGCCTATGCAGCAGGAAGGTGATTTCAGTCCAGGTTTTGAGGCTCGGGCGAGTGCAGGAAGGCGATTCCAGACCAGGTTTTGAGGCTGGGGTGAGCGCACCGCTTGAAGAGAGAGACGAGCAAAAAAGCCTCGTTTGCTTGGCTCGCATCGTCCCACCCTGCAGCTGGGGAGTGCGGCGGCTTCAGCAGCGGGCGCCTATGGGTAAGCCATGCCTGACTCCAACGCTCGGTGCCCCCTCCCAGAGTAATAAAGCAAGTAATTAGAATGCTAAAGACAGGTGTAAATAACAGGAATGAGTTTAAACACGGCAAACCACGTCCCGCTGCTGGATGCCCCTGCTGGGCAGGCACGTGGCGCATGGCGCCACTAAGCCAAATAGAAAAGATGGCCCTGAGTCAAGTCTTTGTGTCTCCAGCTCCCAGTCCATCCAAACTCACCACACATCCTTCCTAGGATGATGTGGCATCCAGCCAGGTGAGGTGGGAAAGACCCACCCCTCCTCCTGAAAACATCTCCAGTTATCTCTATGGTAACATGCGTATCACTTCCCCTTTGGAGATGGGGATACCTAACTGGCCATCAGCTTGACAAAGAAATTGGTTTGACCAATTCAGCAGTTCCTTCAACTACCATCCCCCCAATCCTATAGCAATACGTCATCTTAGACCTGAAATCGGAGTCAGCATTTAAGCTGCTGCAAATAGAGGCACCTAGTAGATTCTACCTCAGTCCCCTCACCTAATCCTAACTCAAGCTATCATTACTGAACTAAAACAATGATGATGGAATTATCCTCTTTCTCTTTCTGAACTGCCTATGTACCATATTTTCAGGGTACCACACACACACACACAGAGAGAGAGAGAGAGAGTGTCCTGTACATATACAGAAGACCTGCAAAAGAGATTGCCTATACTGTATAAGCAATGTCTTTTTTAGAGACTCTTTTTTAATGTACAGAAAAGATGAAGACTGCAATGTGATTGTGTACACTGCTCCTACTCTATATGTGTTCAGATGAATATCAAAATAGTGCCTGCAGCATATGCTGTACAGCTCTCACCAGACAATCAGAAACT
Organism: Podarcis raffonei; assembly: GCF_027172205.1. Lineage (NCBI taxonomy): Eukaryota > Metazoa > Chordata > Lepidosauria > Squamata > Lacertidae > Podarcis > Podarcis raffonei. Next base: position 30,308,853 of record NC_070606.1, read on the forward strand.
AAGGCTTTAGATAGCAGGTTGGCCTAAGCAATATTAGAGAGAGAATCCTCAGAGAGGCTCTGAACTTCAGCAGCTTCTGCCCATTGGCAATATTTCATTGAAATTTCCAGTGTCAACCATTTCTTTAATTTTATTCTCTTAGTATCTCTTGCTCACTCTCTACTGGATGGCTTGTTTTACAATCATTGCCAGTGAGAAATAGTTTACTACATCCTAGATTCAAAACTGCTTACAGTAGTGGAAACTATTCCAAGCTTCCTCCGAGTAATTAACTTTAAAATCATACTGGAAACAAAGTTTGCATAATAAGAGAATATGAGGAGAATGCACTTAATTGATGACATGGTCAGGAAAGTAAATATTAATAAATTGTTTTAATAACACCATATATTTTAAAAATAATAATGAAAAAGACAGTTATCTGTAATAGGCCTGCATCTTACAGTCCCCAAAGAAATCAGATGAAAGCATTCATTGCAGCACAGGGATTGCTGTCTCTTGAAATGAATAAAACACAAAAGCTTTTTTTCACTATGAGAATACACATACTGGGGGGAAATATTTATATGATTCTGAAGCTCTTTCAACATTCATAGAGACCAACTAATTTGTAAGTGGCATCCAAGTATGTTAACATTAGACAAGGTTCATAAAACTGTATGAAGTTAGACATAGCCATTTTTACCCTTAAAGTGTAGAACCCTAATTCATGTAGAAGTGAGCTGAAAAGTCTGATTTATGAGCCATAGATGTGGATAGATTTAAAAGACAAATTCTTACTTTGCATGCAAATCTGTACCTTAGTCAACTCTTTTAACACTCACTGGAGAGGCAAAAGGATGTGAGAAACTTGTCTAAGGATAATGTGAGTGTGCTTTGAATATGCAATAGGCCACAGAGTTGCCACCTATCAAGATGCACTCCAACAACTCAGCTCCAGTTTTCCTTAAATGATATTATAGGTTGACAGAAATATCCATGTGAAATTATTCATTCATCACATTCCAAAACCACAGCAGCAGTAGATGCCAACAACTATGGAGCCTATAATACAGGTGTGTGGGAAGAAAATTAATTGTATTATTTGAAAGATTTTTACAAAGATGGGCGACTGCTTACCATAAAAGAGATACAAATTCAATTGGGAAATGTTCAAGTATCATGGCTATTAGTCTACCAGTTAAGGTCATTTTTCCCTAGTTAAAAATGAAGCTATGAGACAATTAACAACATATGAAAAAAATAATATAATAACGAAAAGGTTAGTATCATCTTTGTATAAATCTATTATAGAGGTTCAATTTTGTCCTTGGCAAAATTTGAGAAGGTGAATTGGGATTTAGAAATTGAAGAGGCATAGGACAGACTGTGAACAAAAGTGCCATACAAATCCATATTTGCAACAACCAGAGAAGGAGCCTTTAAAATTCTGCGTGACTGGTACTTAACACATAGATGCCTAGCCTATATAAAACAGAACAGTTCTCCCATGTGCTGGAGAGGATTTTCCACTAAAGGGACTCATCAGCACATGTGATGGCAACATCAAAAAACAGAAAAGTTCCAGGAAAGGTATTTACAGAAATATCTCTGCTTATATGGCAGTCGGTCCTCATGACTAGCTCTACTTAACTAGTATAAAAAGGTAAAGGAAACCCTGACAGCTAAGTCGTCACAAACGACTCTGGGGTGTATGTGTATGTGTATGTGCACTCGGGGAGGGGAGGAGAGAGAGAGAGGAAAGGAAAGGGGGGAACCCACAAACCCAACTCCCAAACAAGGGCATGTACGTCATTGCATGCATGCGTCGTACGTAGCGGCGCCACGCATGCGCAGCCAGCGGTTTGCCCCACCCCAGGTGCTGGTTAGCCTTCATTCACCCCTGGCATGACTAAGCCGGTTCTGGCAAAACCAGAGCAGCGCATGGAAGCGCCATTTACCTTCCCACCGGAGCGGTACCAATTTATCTACTTGGATGTGCTTTCAAACTGCTAGGTTGGCAGGGGCTGGGACCGAACAACGGGAGCTCACCCCGTCGTGGGGATTTGAACTGCCAACCTTCCAATCGGCAAGCTCAGGGCTCAGTGGTTTACACCACAGTGCCACCCACGTCCCTGCCTTAACTAGTATAGTCACAATATATTGCAAATTAGAAACAAATAATTTCCCATCTCTCTTGTGGGAAATATATCCATTCACCTCTTGAAGTTAAATGAGATCTGCTAAAAGAGGTTATGAGAAAAAGCTTATGAGCAAACAATTACAGCAAACAAACAGAGGGATTAAGATAAAATTGCAGCCTACATGAAAACACACACACACACACACCTATGTTCTCAAAGGTTTACTTCCATATTACTATTTATGCCGGAGTAGAACATGGGAAATCACAAAACATACTGAGTTTGTCCAAAAAAAGGAAAGTATGAAATAAAATATTTTAACATGGATTAGTTACCGTTTATGTTTTGGCAACATCTATACATGAATAAATGTAACATGCATCAACAAATATAACTGCTTTCATTTGTTAACGTTATTCGTCTTTCAACACAGTGAGGACCTTGCTATATTACACTGTCCTGCAGACAAACTGTCTTGTCTGCAGGTTTTTGCCTACCTCATAGCAAATGCCACAACTTTTGGCAGATCAGGCATTGGTTTGGATCATTAGCTGATCAGGTACCCTGTTAAAGGGGTCAAGGAGCGGTGTCTCTGTCCAGGAGTCCACACTTAAAGAGCCATAGGACCCTTCCCAATGGCAGCCCTGGCAGAATTGTATCACCTGGTGCATGTCTGGGGGCAACCCCCAGTCAAGGTAGACCGCCTACCCTACTAATCAACCAGCAGACAGGCTGCTTGATACCGGATACATACCCAATGATTACATCTGTAATCATTAAAAGTTGTTGCTTATTTTAACCCTGTGTCTTATTTCTATGGTTGGGCTCTCACCAGGCTGCAGGCATCATGCACCTGGGTACGCAAACAATTCAGGATGTATCATTAACATATGCTTCATCTGGAAGCAATATCAAATCAATTGACTGATGACACTTTACTGAAAAGATTTGGACACAGACCTCTATGCACCATCTGAGAAAAGATAAATATCTCATGAGTCTGGAGATCTCACAGGAGCTTGTCTACCTGAATCATGTTTTCTATACTTGAAGAAGTCAGTTTTCAAAGGCAGGTGCTCCTGTCTTCAAGTAAATTTATGATTTATGGAATTTATTATCTAACCATAAAACCATAATAATCAGGACCAATTCAAACATTCCCTGAGAGGCACAGTGTGGACTATTCGAAAGAGCCATCACCTAAAATTGTGTCCCTTATAAAACTTCAGAGAAAATGTCCATATACTGTTTTGAACATGCATGTTCTCCTGTCAGTATCACACCACTCGATGACACATAGCCAAATGACACACAGCAGTGCATACTGCTGTCATTGTCTGCATGGTGATGCCACACACTACATTTTCCATATGAAAGCCACAAACAGAATTGTGTAATCTTAAAGACTAACCAATTTATCATGGCATAACTTTTAATGGACTTAAACACACTTCATTCGATTCATTACATAAAATTTTAGTTGGCTTGTATGTAAAGGAGAAGACTATAAGGTGGGAGTTGAGTGGCAATGAGATGCAACAATTAGAGCTTAAATTGTATGCTAAACAGGCACACATTTTTACAGTAGCGGATTCTGTGTGTGGTATTTTGATATGCAAAAGCTGTTTCATACATGGAAGTCATCATTTTGTGCTGCAGTCATTCACTTCTGAAAAATGCAAGTGTGAACTCACCTCAAGAGAAGGATGTGTCACATTTGAACCAGCTTTTTCAATTCAACAACTTAGCAAAGGAGAAGAAAATGAGGAGGCAAATGACGCATGTGACAGATGACGAATGTTTCCAAAAGGATGCAGGCAAAACTATATAACTGAAAACCATTTTGTATACTGACATGGTTCAGCATCTCACAATAGCCATCCCCACAGCAAAGGCAAACGTTTCACTGAAAGGAAGGAAGCACGGTTGGTGCAGGGTGCATCCACAGACTTCTTCTGTGGCTGAGAAGGCTCAGATCCCAGTCCTCCATCCCTAGGCTGATTCCAGGTGGGCAAGGAGTCTATCAACAGCAATCTAGATTCTTTTCCCTGGCAAACACTGTCTGCTTTCCTCTTTTCATTCTTACCCTGGTTTATGTAGCCACTGCTGCTCACTCTCTACCCAAATGGGCTCCAAGTAAGTAGCCCAGATCAGCCCCTTATTAACACATCATCTCAAACAAGTCACACTTTGATTTTGCATTTGGTGAAGTAAACCCAACAAGCGATAAATTACTGGTTTTTAACTAGAAATATGAACTTTATTGAACAAAAATAGATTTATGCAGTTCAGCTTGAACGCAAAACAAGGTTGGGAGTTAAAAACAAAAATTTGGCCAAGCTGGGACCAAGTTGTTGGTGGGAAACCACTCTTCCTGCAAGGTACAGAAAGACCACCATGTCAGCCCACACTGGACAGTCTAGCATCACAATTAGAATCTTAGAATTGTAGAGATCGAAGGGACCCTAATGGTCATCTAGTCCAACCCCCTGCAATGCAGGAATATGCAGTTGTCCCATATGGGACTTGTTAAGTTGTGAACCTGCAATGTTGGCATTATCAGCGCCACGCTCTAACCAACTGAGCTATCCAGACAAGCAGACAATTCAGTAAAAATACTAAAATGCAATGTTCTAGCAATATTGTCATCAGGATTGTCCATTAAAATTGAGCAAACAAAATGGTGATACATTTCAGAGAAAATGGCCAGTTTGGAAGCAAACAGCTGTAGAGAGTGTTGCATATTTATATTCTGTGCTTCACCTGTTTGTTTGCCTGACTCTTTGCACAAACACAAGCACACACAGACCATTAGAAGCTTAAAAAATAATCTGCCAACAACCAGAAAAAAGAGAATGTTGGGATTTGGGACTATGTGATATCAATTTGAATAACATTAATTTATGTTTTAGCCATTCAAAGAAGACAGGCATGCCAGTAACTTTGCATTATGCAGTTGGTAGGGCATTATAAATGTATCCCCCTGTAACTAATGCACAGGCCAACAGTATAATCTGCAGCAAACAGCATAAGGCATGTGTGGTTAACGATAAGGAGCAGGGACAATTTTGTATCTGTATAAGTAACATCCATTCTACTTTAGATAGATAGGTTATCAAGAATCATCCGTCATGCTGAGCCAGGTGACTTTGCAATCAATGGCTGGAGCTCCATGGGAGTCACGCTGCCTTATAGGAAGCAAGTATGAGCAGTGAATTACGAGGTACAGAGCCAGACATCGATTGTGACTCCTGCTTATTTATTTCCCAGATCTACACAGTGACAAAGCACCACTAATTTTATTCCATAAATCTTTAATATTTCTATTTACAGTGTGCTATATAAAATAAAATTTTAGAGCTTAATGATGCTTTCTGGCAACACTTCTGCTAAGCAATGTTTCACACTTTCACACACACACACACACACACACACACACACGTATATTTTGTGTTGTGTTTGGGGTAAATAATGGTCACTGCTGGAATCTCAATAAAGGGCACGGGTCAACACAAACATAAAATTGGAATTCAGCCTACAGAATATTTTTCCTTTTCTTTTCCACTGTACAGTCAGCAAGCATTTTTAATGTAATTGGTGTCTGACCTCAAATAGCACATGTTCTGCATATGATTTTCTTTTCCTCCCATTACTTCTCCTCCCTTGGGGACTATGTAGTTACACAGCCCAATCATTACCAATAGGTTTGGTGTTATTTAGCACGTCTTCTTCCTACCTAGGCATACTCACTAGGAAGTAAATCTGATTAAAATCAATGGGACTTATTACCATGCAAACATGGCTTGGACCAGGCTATACATCTTTGGTACAATAACTTTGTACGTGGTGGCTTGGTGTTATTGTGGATAACAGAACTACTGTGCCTTGAAACAAGGTTCTACAGCTCTTTCTGCTTTGCCCCACAAAGTGCTATTGTATAGATGCATTTTACAGCAGGGCTACAGAGGTAAGGAAAATGAACAATAAGAATAAGATGTCCCTCCTCCCTAAGCTGTCAGCTAGAGCTTGCAGTTTTCCAGAAACAGCATCTCTAAAACTTGCAGTTTTTCCAGAAAAGCCATGTGGTTAAACCTTTCTTGAACCATTGGTGCCAACTCTAAGGGGCTCAGGTCCCTTCATCCCCCTCCTCAATAAAATATTGGGGGGCTGCCCCCCAGTGTTGAAGACAATCAGGGGCAGATGTCATAGACACCAACTTTAGGGGGTATCAGGTGTGTTGCACCCCCAATAATATTCTTCTGTGGTCAGAGCCACAATGCCATCGGCCACTGCCATCGCTCTGGGGCTGCTTCCCCCCTCCTTCCCCTCCATGGCAGGAGCAGCAGAATGGAAGGAGGTTCATAAGTGTTTGGGGGCAGTGGGATGCAAGGAGCGGAGCATGCAGAGTCATCGCCCAGACAGCTTTTTGTTTTCATAGAATCATAGAGTTGGAAGAGACCACAAGGGCCATCGAGTCCAACCCCCTGCCAAGCAGGAAACACCATCAGAGCACTCCTGACATATGGTTGTCAAGCCTCTGCTTAAAGACCTCCAAAGAAGGAGACTCCACCACACTCCTTGGCAGCAAATTCCACTGTCGAACAGCTCTTACTGTCAGGAAGTTCTTCCTAATGTTTAGGTGGAATCTTCTTTCTTGTAGTTTGGAACCATTGCTCCGTGTCCGCTTCTCTGGAGCAGCAGAAAACAACCTTTCTCCCTCCTCTATGTGACATCCTTTTATATATTTGAACATGGCTATCATATCACCCCTTAACCTCCTCTTCTCCAGGCTAAACATGCCCAGCTCCCTTAGCTGTTCCTCATAAGGCATCGTTTCCAGGCCTTTGACCATTTTGGTTGCCCTCCTCTGGACACGTTCCAGTTTGTCAGTGTCCTTCTTGAACTGTGGTGCCCAGAACTGGACACAATACTCCAGGTGAGGTCTGACCAGAGCAGAATACAGTGGCACTATTACTTCCCTTGATCTAGATGCTATACTCCTATTGATGCAGCCCAGAATTGCATTGGCTTTTTTAGCTGCCGCGTCACACTGTTGGCTCATGTCAAGTTTGTGGTCAACCAAGACTCCTAGATCCTTTTCACATGTACTGCTCTCAAGCCAGGTGTCACCCATCTTGTATTTGTGCCTCTCATTTTTTTTGCCCAAGTGCAATACTTTACATTTCTGCCTGTTAAAATTCATCTTGTTTGTTTTGGCCCAGTTCTCTAATCTGTCAAGGTCGTTTTGAAGTGTGATCCTGTCCTCTGGGGTGTTAGCCACCCCTCCCAGTTTGGTGTCATCTGCAAATTTGATCAGGATGCCCTTGAGTCCATCATCCAAGTCTCTGATAAAGATTTTGAATAAGACCGGGCCCAAGACAGAACCCTGTGGCACCCCACTAGTCACTCTTCTCCAGGATGAAGAGGAACCATTGATGAGCACCCTTTGGGTTCGGTCAGTCAGCCAGTTACAAATCCACTGAGTGGTAGCATAGTCAAGACCGCATTTTACCATCTTCTTTACAAGAATATCATGGGGCACCTTGTCAAATGCCTTGCTGAAATCAAGGTAGGCTACATCCACTGCATTCCCTTCATCTACCAGGCTTGTAATTCTGTCAAAAAACGAGATCAAGTTAGTCTGACATGAATTATTTTTCAGAAATCCATGCTGACTATTGGTGATCACAGCATTCCTTTCTAGGTGCTCACAGACTGTTTGCTTAATGATCTGCTCCAGAATCTTCCCTGGTATTGATGTCAGACTGACTGGGCGGTAATTATTTGGGTCCTCTCTTTTCCCCTTTTTGAAAATAGGGACAACATTTGCCCTCCTCCAGTCTGCCGGGACTTCGCCTGTTCTCCAGGAATTCTCAAAGATGACTGCCAGTGGTTCTAAGATCACATCTGCCAGTTCTTTTAATACTCTTGGATGCAGTTCATCTGGCCCTGGAGACTTGAATACATCTAAACTAGCCAAGTATTCTTGTACTATCTCCTTAGTTATTCTGGGCTGTGTTTCCTCTGCTGAATCATTTGCTCCAAATTCTTCAGGTCGGGCATTGTTTTCTTTATCGGAGAAGACTGAGGCAAAGAAGGCATTGAGGAGTTCAGCCCTTTCTGTGTCCCCTGTTTGCATTTCACCATCTTCTCCTCTGAGTGACCCCACTGTTTCTTTGTTCTTCCTTTTGCTACAAACAGACCCATAAAAGCCTTTTTTGTTGCTTTTAACCTCTCTAGCAAGCCTGAGTTCATTCTGTGCTGAGTTTTGTCGTGCTTGGAATCAGAGCTGTTTTGTCGTGCTTGGAATCAGAGCTGTTGCATCCAGGCCACTCAAGCCCTTTCCACCCCACATCGCTCTGCCTCGCAGCATCAGGGCCCCACCTCTCTGCCTCTGGACCTCAAAACCTGTGAAATAGAATGGTGCTTCTTTGCCCCTACATCCTTCCCTGAAAAAGCGAGGAAGAGAAGGAGAAGAGTCAAGAAGCAGCAATCTGCATAGTGGCACAAAATACTTTATCGGAGGAAATAATCACAAAAATTAAGTGCTGATCTAGACTAGACCTAATATTACTGCAATCAATTAGACAGCATGAGCTTGTTTTCTGAACGGAAATTGGAACACGGTGCATTTTACATGAAGAGAGATGCAGAGTTTCCTTTTACTTGATCCATTTGAGTGCTGGAGGTTAGAACCCTGCACTGCTATTCTGCTGACTCTCCTTGGCAACCAAGAAGTTAGAAGCTCCAAACAAGTAATATAGAGAGAGAGAATGAGCTTTTCTCTAAAGCAAAGAAAATTAGGAACGAAAATAGAATGGTCTTTTGAAATAGAAGACCTATTAAAGTTAAATTCTTTGACACCCACTGCCCCTGCACATTGGTCTCAATGTACTCATTGTCTGTTTTACACGGAGTCTATATATTCATAACCTGTACATACATATGTAGGCTATGCATATGTTTTATGTACCTTTAAAAATGAAAAAAACAGATTGCACGGAGAGAGCCTGTGTGTGTACTGCTGGTGCATGCATAGCATTGGTGCAGAAAAGGTGAAGAATGTGTGTAGGTTGGGGCAGGCCAGTGGGCACAACCTCAACTCCCTATCCAAGTATTCATTCAACTCAGAAGCCACATGCACAAGACTGTGCATTTGTAGATCAACATACTTTGTTTTTAAGTGAGGCTGTCAATCAATCTCCCATTGATACCAGTAGATTTTTTATGTATCTATGCATGGAAAACCACACTTAGGGGATGGAGGATCAATCAGTAGATGATATATTGATATTATGAAGTGGAAGTGGAAGGATAAAACACGCTTCACCAGTCCATACCATTCAAATGTTTGTGTCCACTTTCAACTTGAACCACTCTCATCTAGTTTTGCCTTGTTATTTGAAATACATTTTATCCACAAATTAGTTTTAGCACAAGCCACCGCTATCAGCCTCTATTATATAAAGCTATTCTCCCACACACACCCCCCGCCACCAGTGTTCTAGAAAATCTTTTTCAGTCTGTCATGGACAGACTCTAGGTCAGCTTCTTGATGACCCAGCAATCAATGAGAGCTTTTTAAAATGTCATCCAATCAGGATGGTGGTGGCAAGTCAAAATTCAGTACCTGCTTTCTACCAGCTTAGGCTGGTATGTCAGCTGAGGCTGACTCTTGTGCACTGTATTGCCCTTGAAGCTGCTATTTGCTCAAAATACTGCAGGCAGGATTTTAACTGGAAAAGCTCATCAGGAACATATTTCATCCATGCTGAGAAATCAATACTGGCTATTTGTTCACTTCTGAACCCAACTGTGATCAGCAAGAAAGAAATGTACACTATTCTTGGATTATAAATTTAAGCATTATGCAACATAATACTAATTAAGAAAAGGGGGATGAAGGCCATCCTACCCACCCAACTCACTGGCCTGGCTTTTCATGCCACTTCTATGCCTTGGATGATCTGAGTGTTCGCACTTGAACTTTCTGTCCTATGTTGGGCATATGGTTTAGCTACAGGTAGGTCTCTTTTCCTGCAGTTGCTCAAACTCTGTTGGGTGGTCTTTACCCATGGACGACATGGCACACCTAAATCAGAAGCTCACCCCCTTGCTATTACTGGACTCCTTTCTTTAAGATCAACTGTTGTTTTTCTTTCAGCTATCTTAATATGTGGCACACAACCAGCCCACCTAGAAATATATTTAGCCCTTTCTGTCCCCCCCCCCCCAATTTTTTCTGGTGCTGCCAGTCTCTCTACCCTGCCCTACCATGCCCATAGCCACAGGTACCTGCCCACCCTCGGAAGGCCCCCTGCATACATTTTTTTCTGCCAAAGTTGTGATAGTTAAGAGCCAAATCAAAATTGTATGTGTTTCCCTAACAAATACCTCAAGGAAGATAAAAAATATGACCATACCCAGCCAACATTGATGAAATAGAAAAACCCATTCCCATCTGTCAACAGGACATCCAGCTTAATGCCCAAAGTAAACCTGATGAACACACTATTCTGTGCTGCTTTCTGTACCTGAATGAAGCACGGAGCCTTATGTAGGTCATAAGGCCTATCAACCTGAAATTGTTACAGAACTGAGAAGTGCTCTGTCTCATGAATTTTTGCCCTCTCCTCACAAAGACAGGGAAATTCCAGTCACATTTCTTAGTCAGGCTGCAGTGCCTGGAAATCTGCTTCAAAAGCTGTCAGGCAGATCACAACATGCCGTTTAAAAATGTTGGACCTATTTTTAAAAAATGTTAAAATGAAATTAAATATATTTATGCAAATCTTAATAAAATTATGTAAATACTAAATGAATAAGAGTATAAAACAAATTTAAGATTCTGAATCTTGCTGACAGGACACAGCATTCTCCCGTTACAAATTTTCTCATCTCATCAATTACTGCAGATAGAAAATGAATATACTTCACAGTTGTATCATTTCCACCCAATAGAGAAACCGCAGGCTTATAATCAAACCTCTCCACATCTGTCCACAAAATCTGTCCCAAATTGTTCAAGGCATCATACAAAGAACAATATACAATAATATATGTACAAGGATACTTTAGATGAGATTCCTGCATTGCCGGGGATTGGACTAGATGACCCTTGGAGTCCCTTCCAACTCCACAATTCTGTGATTCTATGACTCCAACCTGGTACTCAAGTACCACAAGTACAGGTATATTCAGAATACAGCATATTGGTAAACCTTCCTTCTGGGACAATTGAGAGCATCACATTTAACTAGGCTTTAATAAACACCATCCCCTCACTGGGTTTCTTCAAATCCTTACAAGGTAGTACAATATAAATGTAAGCGAAATTATTAAATAATGGAACTTTTTAAGGCACCAGTTCAATTGTTCTGCCCATCTGAAGAGATACATCAGATCAGATAATTCCTGCTTCTAATGCTTTTTAGTGAGCTCCACCCCCAAACTCTGCATATAGTTCAAAAGAAGCCTAATTTCACCACTATGGAACAAACAAATACATTCCAAGTGTGATTGTTCATGACAGATATTTTTCCTTAGCCAAATATTTAGCAGCATCACGTATGCCACTGTTTGAATTGTTGTTACAGCCAATGCATAAATCAGAAGGGACTGATAGGGCAGTAATAGCCACAATTATATAATTTTGTTTTTAACTATATCCAAGGGACTTCGTTTCTCTGAAGACCACACTTTGAGAAGCTAAAGAACGAGTTTCCTTTATATAGTTCTAATGCTGGTGCACCATTAGCTCTAAAGTAAAATAAACTCTACATGTTGTGTACAGGTTTCTGTCTGAGAAAACACCACTCCCAAATATCAGAAAAAATATACTTCCTCAATTTTCACCCTGTCTAACCTCCAAAGAGGTGTCTATGGTCTCTTCTGAAAAATAACCCTTTTGTTCTTTTGATAGTTATTCTGCAAGCCTGCCCAAGCAGTGCATTTTCTTTGGGGCGACACATACCCCTAATCATTTTGTGAATCTTTGTACTTTTGTCCATTTACTGTATTTATTTTTTACCAATTTGAACTATAAAATGGTGATTTTCTTGAGCCAAAATGAGAGTACCCCTAAACATTTTTTTAGAAGAAAAAAAGCACTGTGCCCAAGCATCCATATTTTTCACTGAGGCCCTTCTCAGAATGTTCCCACCACCAGAGGTCAAGCAAGTGGCAACAAAGGAGAGGGCTTTCTCATCTTATCTGTGGTATCCCATCCAGAGGAGGCTTGCCTGGCACCCACTTTGTCACACTTATTTTCTCAGGCATTTTAATAGTTTTTTATTTCAAGTATTGAAAACATGGAAATGAAGCATTTACTCTGCTGTTTTAATGGAGATTTAATGTTGCATTTAATTGCATGTCTTGTTATTCTGTTTTAAACTGCCTTGAAATAAAAATTATGCAGGGTAGTATAAAAAACACTTTAAATGCTGTTGTATGTTTACATGCCTATAGAGACTGACTTAAAAAATGCTTCTAAAAATGTGCCTTAGGTAAAGGTAAAGGGTAAAGGGACCCCTGACCATTAGGTCCAGTCATGAACGACTCTGGGGTTGCAGCGCTCATCTCGCTTTACTGGCCGAGGGAGCCGACGTACAGCTTCTGGGTCATGTGGCCAGCATGACAAAGCCGCTTCTGGCGAACCAGAGCAGTGCATGGAAACACCGTTTACCTTCCTGCCGGAGCAGTACCTATTTATCTACTTGTATTCTGATGTGCTTTCGAACTGCTGGGTTGGCAGGAGCAGGGACCAAGCAACGGAAGAGTGTATATATATAAATCTAAAATTAATAAATCTGTTGTCAGAAATTAAGCCAGTCTCACTTTGGGCATAATTCTCAGATCATAAAAGGAAACTCAAGCACCCAATAATTTCAAGGGGATCAAAACTGCTTACTTTGTATTTTTACTAGTTAAGTGGAATTTTCACTCCTTGTTACGATTGCTAAACAATTGTCCTGTTTCACAAGTCCACTAAGATAAAGAGGGAGGAGAGGGAGCCTCATAGCCAAGGCTCCAAGTAGGTATGCTCAGATCCAGATGTGGATTTAATCACTGTTAACAATACCTGCTCATAAGGAAGTTCTCATTCTGCTGAATCAAAACATTGCCTTCTTTCTCCAGTTCTTTAAACAGCAAAATCTCAAAGTGGTTTAATAACAGGGCTGAAAGCTTTAACTAATTAATTAGTGTCATTAATTTACTATTTCATTAATTGATTTAATGTGTAGATTGCTGATTGATTAAACCATGCTGCACAGGAAGAGACAAACCACATTAAGCACGAACACTTGGTGCTGTCAACTGTTCTGTTAACAAGTTTCATACATCTCTTGACTTCTGTGTTAATAGGCTAGCGAAACTTGTACAGTGGTGCCTCGCAAGACGAAATTAATCCGTTCCGCGAGTCTCTTCGTCTTGCGGTTTCTTCGTCTTGCGAAGCATGGCTATTAGCGGCTTAGCGGCTATTAGCGGCTTAGCGGCTATTAACGGCTTAGCGGCTTTAAGAAAACAAGGAAACAAAGGAACAAAGGAAACAAACTCGCAAGAACTCGCAAGATGTTTCGTCTTGCGAAGCAAGCCCATAGGGAAAATCGTCTAGCGAAGCGACGCAAAAACCGAAAAACCCTTTCGTCTTGCGTGTTTTTCGTTTTGCGAGGCATTCGTCTTGCGGGGCACCACTGTATTGGCAAAGTTCAAAGCCAAGGGGCAGGATCTCATGATTAGATCCTATGTTATAGGCAGTGTTGATGTTATTACTAGTAGATATTTCTTTAGCAAGCAGCTATGTTCAAAATGCAGCAGCAGATATATTGAGTTCCTAAAGTTATGCTAAAAATTACTTTAAAATTACATATATAAGTAACTCAGCAATAAGCATTCCTATTTATTCTTCTGAACAGATCATCAAAACTGATTTATGAAATTACACTTATTAGAATACGATTTATACTTAAAATGTGTTCCAAAAGGGAGCAAAGAACCAGTGACAAAGAAGTCAGGATTTTGCTAGTCAAATACTAGAGAAATATAATGCTCCACTGATTTCAGGCAGGAATATACAAAGTTTACTAAAGTACTTAAGAAGTTTCAGAAGCATTTGCAAAGGCAGACAAAAGCTGAACAACTTTTCTGATGTTTTCTTAAAAATTCAAGACCTAATGACACTGATAATTTATTCTGCATGCTTTTTGAGAAAAATACATTTATTTTTAGTTGCTTTTGAGAAAATCTGTACATATATTTGAAAAATGCATTATATTAACTCCTTTCTATCTCAAACAATAATGCTTGGAAGCAACAGCAGTTTCTTTAGAAAGGTCCTAAGTTAAACACCACGGGGAGGCAAACAGAACCCACAGTAAAGGTACAATCAAAGACTTAATACCTAGATTGTACTGTTACTAACTGTGACTGGTTCAACAGCTTTTGCCATTCCTGAACCAGGAAATCCTGGGCACAGTAGTGCATGCTTTGGTCAGGTCAAGACTGGATTACTGCAATGCACTCTATGTGGGGCTTCCCTTGCACTTGATCTGGAAGCTACAGTTTGTGCAGAAGCTACAGATAAAAATCCAGTTCCTCCTCTTTCCCATTCACCCTTAAAAATCCTGAAATGCTCTAGGGCAAATTCCTGGCAGAACTAGCAATGAGATATGAAAATTAAATATAGTTTCTGCAACCATTAATTTGAACAATAGAATGACCTTTGCCATATTTTTAATGCATTTAAAAAAGCAAGCCATGTTAAATACATTAAATTCTTTTCTACTTGCAATGGACTTATTTACAGTAATTTTTGATTTACCTAAGGAAAATTCCTTCTCATGAATTAAAAAGTGTGGTAGCTGTTTAGTCAGTGAACACTTCCAATATTTCTTTGCAGTGCTAGGTTATTACCATAATCAAGGATTTATTCTACCTTGGAGGGAGGGAAAATACCATTTTGTTGAAGGCTTCCTGGGAAAAAATGGTCTTCAGCAGACTAATATATTTTGGGTGCTGTCAAGTATACCAAATATGAATTACTGACTATTGTACTGAATCATCCTCTCAAGATCCATGAGCTGTGCATCACTCTATATTTTTCTAGTGGATTCCTCAAATAAGTATCCGATTAATGCTGAAATTGCTGGCTCAGAAACATTTAATGAAGAACAGGACTTAAGCAAGAAAAATCTTTAATCTTGTTTCTCCAGTTCTCCTGGCTAAAAAAAAATAGCAACTTAGGGATCTCACACATTATTTACCAGAACAGAAACCTCTAGAAGAGAAAAGCAGGTTTAGGAAGCCTGGTTTTTGAATGTGTGTGAACATTTGTCATGGTGGCACCCCAGTTAGAATGCCTACCTCCAATAAGGTCAACCAGAACAAACAATACTGACATTTCAGCAACATGTTAAGACCTCTCAGTTTGCCTGGTCCTCTTCACAATGCTAGTATAGGTATGTTGCTGTAACAAGGAACTGTGTTTAGCTTCGTGTTATGTTTTGTACTTGATTCTATGGTTGTTTTATCTGTTGTTTACATTTTTACATTTTTATTTTTGTATTTATTGTTAATTGATTTAGGTTTGCTTTTAACTTACGCTAACCATATGATGAAGGGCAGGATAAAAATTAATAATAATAATAATAATAATAATAATAATAATAATAATAATACTGTCATCGTAGCCTCAGTTTTTGTATATAACCTCCACCACTTTGTTGGCATTGTCACACAGAGTTAATTTGTTTTCCGCCCATTTTCTGTAGAATATATCAACTTCCAAACTACACAACCACAATCTCAATCTTTGTTTGCAAACCCCCCTGTAATGAGAATGTCACAGCAGTGCAGAAATCTCCATCATCAAAGATTAAATAATTCAGGAAGAACTGGAAGTCATTCAAACATTTCTACTCTTCAATTGTACTTGAAAAGCTTGTCACAATGAATAACTGTGATCCCCACAACGTTAAGCTCATTTGGAAGCTCTTGTTTCTCTAAATCAAAATATATTTTTGCTGGGATCATGCATTTTATAAGCAAATGGATCCTTCAAATTCTTCAAAGCAATAAGAATAAAATACAACAAATCTTTAATCATGATACCTAGAGTGGGTATCATCTTTTTAACTATAGGGTCATTGCCTTCTGCACCCAGGACATGCAGATGGAGAGAGAATTATAAAATAGCACAGCAAAAAATATCATAATCCACCTTAGACCCTATTCTTGATATAATACAGGATAGTAGAGGATTTGCTCTGACTAGTAATTCCAGGCAGCTCACTACCCACCTCTCAATGTGAGGAAGGTGTTTGAGATCCCTGGCACACAGAGTATCATAGTTGACAGCTGTAATATTAAACTGAAACATGTAAAGCTCAGCATCCCAGTTTCAATAGCAGGATCCAGTCTGTTTGTTCACCTTGTGCATTTATCTTCAATATTACTGTATATATTTTCTGCTAGGAATCATGTTGTGTAATAAAACTGTACAGCCATGAGACAAGAGGAGATTAAATGAGCCCTAAGAGAACTGTTGGAAGGCAGCCTTGTATCCCTTAATCTGATGCTATTGTCTCTTCTTATTGTCAGCCCATGGTATGCATTTCTAATTTTGGATTCTCTCCACTATACATCTATGGATACAGCATGTCTCAATTTAGGCACTGTTTTAAAGCATTTTCATAGAGCTTTGTGTTCTTAGAGTGTATTTTGTTTTGCAGATTTTAGCATCTACTCTTAATACTTCAAGTCTAGACCATTAATTCTGACTTAGAAGAACATCCTAGGGCTAATGCAAATGAATCCTGGGTGCATGGCAGCTCCTGAAAATTTGATTGCTCAGTGGCTCCTGGCAATCAAATTTTAAGCAGCTACAATGCTCAGCAAGTCATTATAATGAAATGTAATGAAAAATTGCAGCACAAATGCAAAGTGTAGCTTCTTGTTTGATTCAGGCAGCCTTCTTCTGTGATAGGGATTCATATTTTTTATTTATTTCATATGTATTATGTTCTAAGCTTTTCATATACCAGCTACTTCAAAGACAAAGGAACTGACACCAGAACTTCATTTATTCAAATAATACTCCAGGCATCATTCAAAATAGAAGTATGGGTAAATTACATTAAACTAGGTTACAGAAACATGGGAATATGAGAGACCTGAATTTTCTGATAACTGGGAATGAACAACAGTGAGGGGGGTTCTATACTTACATCACATACAATGAACCCACAGGGTCCCCTTAACCTTGCACAATTCATCTACTCTCTCTAAAAGGATGTGACTATGTTAAGAAATAAACGAAACTGCTTGCCTAGAAAAGGTGCATGAAATATTTGGAGTCTCCATTTCTCATATATATAGTTCTCACATCCTGAAAATGGATATTTTACACTGTTCTGCACATGTCCAATTATCCCCTGGATCAGGCACAGGTTAATAATTGGAACAGAGTATTGTTGCTAAAATTCCACATACTCATTGCAAACAAACAAAAATCTTCCAAACATGCTGCAGTCTACTGTCCAGTCAAGAGCAGCTAGCCTTATTATGGAAGCATGCAACTTAGGAATCCATAGAAAGTTGCTTTTTTCTAGATCCAGACAATCTGTTCATCCAGCCCAGGGACGGATAATCTTTTTCAGGGTAAGAGCTGCATGTCAGATAGATGTGGCAGTTCTTATTTTTTAAATACCTGGGCAGGTGTCACAGGCTCCACAAAATCATAGCAGCGGACCTGTGGTAGTGGCCAGTGTAAATTATAGGGCTTCTCCATACAAATGTTCAAAAATGGAATTGTATTGTTGCTATACTTATCCTAGCTGGAGAAGGCATGGAGCCTAGCTGTGAAGAGATAACTATGCTTCCATTTATTTTACAGCCTTTGCTTGTAAACAATACCGTACATCATGATGATGATGCAGCAGCAGCAACAAAAGGTGGTATTCATATATATTTTACTTGCAGCTGATCTACTAAAAATAATTACTCTTAATAATAAAAAAATGTCCAGTAGCACCTTATAGACCAACTAAGTTTTTCTGGTATAAGCTTTCAGATCTGAAGAAGTGTGCATGCACATGAAAGCTTATACCAGAACAAACTTAGTTGGTCTATAAGGTGCTACTGAACAATTTTTCATTTTTTATTATTTTTATTTCGACTGTGTCAGACCAACCGGCTACCTTCCTGAATCTATAATTACTCTTACTTAGTCATTCATTTCAGTTGGTCTCCTCTGGGTAAAACTTGGCTGAATGTCACCTTGCAGCTCCTAAAATGGAAGTGGCAGATCGAACCTCCTGGGTATTGCCTTAATCTCTGGAAAATCTTTTTTAAAAAACAAAACAACAAAACCCAAGATGGGTTGAGAGTTCCCTATTCTGTGGTAATACTCCATAGGAGCACACGAGCATTTCATTCCTTTAAAAGACAGAATGAAAGGTGGGAATATACAACTTCACACAATGGTGTCCACATCTGTGAATACAGTGGTACCTCTGGTTGCGAACGGGATCCGTTCCGGTGGCCCGTTCGCAACCTGAAAAGAATGCAACCCACATCTGCGCACGCGCGGGTCGCAATTCGCCGCTTCTGTGCATGCGTGTGATGTCATTTTGCGCGTCTGCGTATGTGCGAGCGACGAAACCCGGAAGTAACCCTTTCCGGTACTTCTGGGTCGCCACGGAACGCAACCTGAAAATGCACAACCTGAAGCAAACGTAACATGAGGTATGACTGTAGTTGTATCTTTGCCATTACAGAAAATAATCAGTAAGTAACTATGGCATTCATTCAGCCACATTAACAATACATGTTCTATCTGGGTGAAGAATCCCATTTTCCCAATTTGAATATGAAGAATATTCAATAGAGGAAGGATACCTGGATGCTGTGCAACAAATAACTGAAATAATTGTACTAGAAATAATCACACATTTTTCTCTGTTTACCCATCTTCCTTTCCTGTTTTCCCTATTGTTTTCATCTTATTAAATTCATATATATTGTAGATATCTCTCTATAGCTATGATAAAATACTGAAAGCACTACATGATCAATAAAGCTTGGGGGGGGGACCTGAGAGAACACATAGCGTCAATAGTTTGTACACCTGAGAAGAAAGTAAAAGAATATCATGTCTCAACATGAATACTATTAGCTACTCAACAAAACTCATTCCCAAATTGTCTTCTGAATAAGAGTAAGATAATCTATCTGTTCAACAGAGAGGTTATGTTTCCAAATCAAACACTGGAAGAAGTAGTTCTGTCTAGTAGCGTTGCTGGTATTTGTTTTATCTCTTTACTGCCAGTAACATTCACTATAGTAGTGGTTCAATCAAAAGTCTACCTCCAACATCTAAGCATTGTCTTTTCAGAATACATTATAAACATTTCAGATTTGTGAATCTAAGACTTTCCCCTACTGAACACTGGCCCCTTAAGATCACTCTTGACATACTGCTATTTTTAAAAATAACCACATGTACCAGGAAAATGTTTACAGAATAATAATCACAGATATCTTATTTCTAATGTTCTGAGAAAACAAGAAGGCTAAAAAAAAATAAATTACTTACCATCTCCTTTTCTGTTGACTTTTGCAAAAATGGCACCATAGAGCAGCATGGGTTAAGGTCGACTTTGTACATATACAACATATTAAGTATTATTCTGAGAATCAGCAGTATATAAATACCTTTCAGAAAACTTTGACTAAACTTTATTTTCAAAGTACTACTCAGTAGACACCAATAACTATTGGACTACCTTCATGTAAGTAGCAGTGCAGAAAACAGTGACAAACAGCAAGAGTGGGTGGAGTAAAACATTCACTTACATTATTCATGTACTCTGAAAGAAGATCTTGGAGGGCTTGGCGAATAGCATTGCACTCCATGATAATGCGCTCACGGTGAGTATCACGTGTGCAAGAAGAATCTGCTAACAAAGCAGCACCACTGATAATTCCTTCTAAACGCTTTTCTAGCGATGGCCTTATTTTGCCTTCCTTCACAGTAAGAGGATCCAAGACAACCAGATTCTATAGGGTAAGATAAAAAGGGGGAAATAAGAAGAGTACTCATGCTCACACTGGTCTTCTTGAACACATAGCTGGAATGCATATATCATATCCCCAGTGTAACCATCCTACTGTTTGAATCTTGATAATCTTCATCTCTGAAGGACAGCAAGAAATTCAAAGCAAAGTTGTACATTTATATGGTTCTCAAGCAAAGATCTTGTTCATTGGGTACATTACAATACATGCAATAGATGGCTGCAAAATGCCCATTGGCAGACAACCAGGGCAGACCAATTGTTGTATTATCTGTTTATGCGCTGGCCAGGGCCAGCCCACAGCAAGGTGAGGTGACTGCCTCAGGTGGCAGGATCCGCCGGGGCAGCAGATCCTGATGTCAATTTTTCTTCCTCCCCTGTTCCTGATGTAGCTCTTCCCTAACCCTTTCTTCTCTAGCAGGGAGGGGAGGTGCCATTTTGTTGTCCACCTCAGATGCCAGAATGTCTTGAGCGCTAGTTACCTTAGAAAACCTGGAGTGTCAGTGCATATAATATGTGAGATTTGCTCAGATTTTTAGCAGAATGGGGTGGGGGGGTGGGGGGGGTATAATAATCCACTTCTCATCAATAGCAAGATAGGAATTAGCTCAACACTGAGATTTATTTATTTTTTAAGCCCATCCCTACTCACACCCTGTCTCTTCTCTCCCTTGAATGACCCTGTGTCATTCAAACCCCATGGCCCACAGAGCAGTTATTGCTGAATGAAGTATAATAAATGTGGCAGAAAGCACAATCTGGTTTCTCCTGCATATGAAGAATTAGATTACTATAGGCAGAGGTTTTCAACTTTTTTGAGTCCACAGCTCCCTTGACCAACTACATTCTTTCAGCAGCATCCCTGTGGAGCTCAGGAGCCCAGTTATGTCACCTCTCACCTGCAGAGCTGGCAGCCTCTCACCTTTTGAACACCCTCTCTTGTGGAGTGTTCCCTCAGCCTCCTCTCCTCCCTTTTCCTTGCGAGTCCTCCAGGCAGCCACTGCTGCCACCCTGGTCTCCGAGCTGCTCACCCTGCCCCAAAGAGAGGTGCCTCCTCACACTGCCCCACAGGGACCTGGGAAGCAGCTTGAGGAGCTTGCAGCCAGGGCTGCTACAGCAAATGGCTGTGCAAGCCTTTAGGAGGCAGAGATGCAAGAGGGCGTGGCTCACTGGTTGAAACCCCCTGCCCTATGTTAATTTTATGTTTGAAAACTGCCCTGAGAACTTATAGTTGATGGTGAACTAAATACATTCCTAAAATAAAATAAAGTAAAATAAATTGGCCTCAAAGATGATGATGGATTCCTAGCCCAGTTCCTTTTATCAAATGACAAACTCTGATGGTTTGATCATGGGGCAGATAAAGGAACTGGCCTCAGAAATACTTTTCCATGGATGCTAACTGGCAGAAGTAGTTTTATAAATTAGTATAATTATATATTTTTAATATATTTTATACTGCTTACCATTACAAGTAAATCTCAAAGTAGTATGTAAAGACAGAACTAAAATACATTAAAACAATTTCAATAAAAACGTTACAGATATCATCAATAATAAAAAACAGTAGTAGCAACAATAAATATCATTTCAGCTTCTGCATGCATCTGACCCCTCCATTTTCTTCCAATAAATGTTGTTGCTCTTGCTGCAAGTGGGGCATCTTTAAACGGGAAATTCAGGAGTTCTCCTGCCACTATTCCATGCATTTAAGTGATCCTGAGCCCTCTCAATAAGGCAAGACATATGCAAATAAATGCTGGTGATCTACTGCTTGGGATTTGAGGGTTAAGTGTTTGAAGAAAAAAATTAATGAAATGGATTGTGCATTCTGTAAAGTGAGGTTTGTTTAACTAGAAAATTTTGAATGACTATATCAAGCTTCTCTCTGTGTGTATGAAATTCCTTTATCTGAAAATGGAATAATGTTGCTTTGTTTATCCAAAAGCATTATCAATTTCATAATATCTAATTTAAGCAAATCACTTTCCTAACTCACGATAATGGCAACAGACATTAGAAATTCATCAAACTATTACATTTCTTTCTTTCTTTTTCTTTTTTGCAGCACCCTCTTCTCACAGCAGGGTGAGTCTGCCTGATTGCAAAGGGAAATCACACACGAGAGAGAACTCTTCTGGGAGTCTTTTTCTAACTACAATACGAATTCATGAAAATTAGCAGTATTTAATTAAGCAAGAAATATCTTTTTCTGTGACTTCTTTCAGAGAGGAAAATTAAGGAACTGCAGCAACGAAAGCTTAATTTGGGGTTGTGTGGGGTATTTTGAGGAAGTATGTACTATAATGAAAACAAACACATTTGTAGAAATGTCTGAATGAACAAATTAAATTTCAAAATGCTGGGCCAGCTCCTGCACCTGGTTGGCCTTGTGAGTGAGGCCCACCCCACTTGGAATGTCCAGTGCAGCCAGAGGTGGCTGGTACCAGCTGCCCAGCCACTCCCCTGTCCACACAAGAAGATGACGGCCTCCCAGGACCAACTGTAACTTTATGGAGACAGAGAAAGCTATATTTAAACTCTGACTTTTTCCATATAATCTAACTTTCCATTTTGATGTGATCAAAGGGTCACCTTCCACATAGTTGTTCCTTAGTAGATTCTGACCAAACATCAGCATCAATGAAGCCAAATCTATGAGAAGAGTGCATTCATCTTCTAAAGAGATGGCTGTCAGTGGGTTGAGAGGCAAAAGAATTAAGAGTAACATTAGAAGGTTTCGGCATTTCAAAAGTTTGAGAAACATCAAATCTTTTTCTTAAAAAAAACTAGACTTAAGAAACTGCTCTCAGCAAATATGTACCGAGAGGCTTGTGTTAAAGTTTCCTTCAAAATCACTGTCATATGAAACAACCAGCAGCTAAAATGGTGTAGGAGGCTAAAACTAAAAAGCTGAAATGAGCAGGCCCTTCTTGTGCCCTCTTATTTCCATCAAATATCTTAAGCTAGCAAAATCTCAAGAATATTATAACCAAGACACTGCTACAAGGTACATCAAATCATTAAGCTCTGTTAACAAATTATTAAATAATTACACTTGCCCACTCTAATGTACATAGTTTGTGGATGAGATTTTGCAGGCTGTCCCAACTTTAGATTTCAGTATATATGTTGCTATTTTTTTTCAAGGAATTGGTCTACATCATCTGCTTATGCCCTGATTCCTTACTCTGGATTGTGAATGCAGATTGATATTCCAAAGAGAAAGCATTCCTATTAGAGGTACTGCCAAGGCCCGTCCTTCAACCATAATTGTTGATCCGTGATTTGCAGTCTGAGTCCCTTCACTTGCAATTCTATTGTTCCAATCGGAGGGATTGATAATTTTGGTATAGCTAGGCAATCCATTAAAAACCATACTGACAAAGTGAAGGAGAACAGAGAAAATGGGTGGTATTCAACTAACTTTTTTAAAAAAACTAGGCCCACTGAAATTAATGAACATGACTAAGTTAGGTCAATTAATTTCTGTGGGTCTACTGTGAGTAAAATTAGACCACCCAATGGTTGTTGTTTTTTAAATATTCAAAATTCTCAACTTACTTAAAAATAATAATTATATGTAGTATGACCAAATGCTGCAGTGGTGATCATCTTAGGTACATAAATTCATTTTATATTAGTTCACCTGGGCATCCATAATTTCAACACAAGAAAGTGATATTTGATTCATGATATGGTGTTTTAATTCTTACTACAACTTCTGTCAAATCTCTATGTTTCCTTCATTAAAAAAAAACAACTGAGGGTGGAGGAAGACTGAAGATAAAGAGCCATCTTATTATCCAATTGAGGTTACCAACAGAAATCTGATATGTGCTGGGCAACTTGCATTGATGAGTTTAAAAGGAGCAGTAACGAAATCAATACAAATGAGTGAGCATTTGCAGTAGACAGATCTGATCAAACAGATTTTTTAATCTGTCCTGCCTGAGTGCTTCATGCGTTTTGCTCCTGTAGAATTAATGGTGTGGTAAGAAGATATTAGATTTAAATAGAATGCTTAGCTACAGACTTTTCCACCAAGTTTCCAGTTTTATACATCATCTGAAATACTCGTAACAGCGCCACTCTAACTTGGTTTCACTTCAGATTAGAGACACGGACAAAACTCTCTCTCAGAAAAGAAATTGCAGGGCGCCTCCTTAACATCCTCCTCAAAGAAAAGATTAGCTTTTTAAAGCCCTTGAATTCTTCGCCACTTTTGACTGAAGTCTAAGCTGGAGAAGTATTGCCATCTTGGACCCCAGCAAGGTTTTTCTCCCTGTCCTATAGAAGCTAATGGAGTGGCTCTGCTCCATTAGCTTGCATGGAGTGAGGACTCTACAGAGTCCTCTTTAAGGGTCACTCCTGCACCCACAAATCCCCCCCCCAAAAAACCCAATACAATTTAATGAGCTGTCTTAACTCCATTAGCTTGCTTTGGGGGTAGAAAAACCCTTGCAGGGAACATTAAAGGTAAGGGGAGAACCAGCCACTGAGGATAAGTAGGGGGTTTCTCCCTCACACCACCTCCACTTTTTGCCACTGCAGCATCTCTTCCCCCACACCCCCAGGAATTAATGGCACCATTTGTTCCTGTGGGGCCGGGAAAGCGACACAGAGGCCAAATCCTGAGGTAGTGGGAGATGGCCACACACTCCTTTAGGTCCTACAAGTATCTTTGTCCTGCCCCCATTAGAACCACCTCATCTGATTTCACAGACAAAGAAGCTGCCACAGGTGAATCAGGAACGGTATGTCCAGGTCCTTTGTACAGGGGATCGAGAAAGAACTGTCTATCTGTCATTCCTTTCCCTCTGCTTCAGATGGCTATGATGCCATTTCTCAAGAGATGCTGGAGGTAACTGGGGCACTGCTGGAGCTAGGACGTGCCACAAAGTCTTCAAGTTATCAGGGTCTTCGTCACAGAAGTAGTCTTCTTGGCTCAGGCCTATGAATTATCTCATCTTACCTCCTGGTCCATACATTGATATCTCCACATATGTCATTTGAATAGGGCTATGAACATACAAAACAGCTATGATTCCCAAGAACATGCTCAACTTTTTAAAATTGTCATAGGAAGAGCTATGGTGTAGCCATGCTTCCCTAAGATAGCTGACTAAATCAACACATTGCAAGCATTTCTAGACCTCTTACACAGCTAGCTGGAATGCAGTACAGTAACTGACCAGCTAATGGGGGATTTAAGTTTCAGTTATTACACATTTAGTATTATACTTTTTATTACAGTCACAACTACATATATAGTATTGTTAGAATGTATTGTAAGCCTAAAGCTTTGGGAGGTATTCAGACTCACTTCAGCTTTTGCCCAAGTATAAATCCTAACTTCCCATACTGTATATGAATGATATTAAGAAAGCTTCCAGACAGTACTTGTTGAGTAAGCGCTTTCAAATATTTCCAGACTGTAAACATTTAATGAGATTGGCTCCCAACAGACTGTTGACTACATCCATTTATTTCATTGTACTTTATTTATAATGCAGAAGATAGAGCAAAGGTTGTTTCAGGTTCTTATCCAATGCCATTTCCCCATAAATAAAGAAAAATGAAACAATTTAATTCTCAAACATTCGTAAAAGGTTAGATACTCAATAAATTTTGCTTTATCTAACTCACTCAGCCTAAGGTACCATTTGCACTACTTGGGTTAAAGAAATATAGAAAAAGTCTATGAACAAGAAGACATTTAACAATATAATCTAAGGCCAGGATCCAAAAATGTATATATGGGTGCTCTGCTTATACATAGAGGCAGCCCCCAACTCCATGAACACATCCCCCCCCCAAACAAAGCACACCATTAAGGATAGTGACCTGTTGCTAGAAGCAGATTCGCTCCCTCCATAATATGTGAGAAGCGTATTTTAATATATTTAGTATATTTTAACTTGCGTTGTGCAAAAATGATCATGTATCGCCCCATAAACACATATTTCAGATGGTTCAAAATGCAGCAGCCTATTAATTGGCTGGAGCTGGTTGGTGGGAGACTATAATACCTTTGCAGAAATAACTATATTGGCTCCAATTTGTTCTGACGCACAATTCAAAATATTAGTTTTGATCTTTAAAGGCCTAAATGATCTTGATCTAGAATGGCCCAAGAATTGCCTCTTCCTATTTGAACATGCCTCCACGCTCTAAAATGGGTCACCAAAAAGGTCCCTCCTCCAAATGCCATCTCTTTCTGAGCTCATACTGATGTGGGCAAGAGTAAAGTCTTTCAAACAGTGAAACCTTCCTTGTAGACCCCTTTGCCCAAGAAAGCCCAGTAGCATAGCTTCATTTTCACATTTGGGGGGAAATAGATATGAAAACTTTTATTATTCAGAGCATTTTTGGATAAATTGTTGTTAAATAGTAAGAAGGTGTGAGACGAACTTGCTACTGTGAATTTTTGAGATATCTATCTGTTGCCATTATGTCACCTTTTGTTGCTTTTAAAGATTGGGATTTAACTGGGTAGTTGATTGTCTTGATGTTTAATTGTCTATTTATTGCTGTTTTCATGGAGCCCTGTGGAGGCATTTGTCATTTGTAAAATTAGTCAATGGGCTCTATCAATGCTATAGTACTGGGGTACCTATTGTGATAGCCACCAGATGCTGTGGACTACAAGTCCCATCATTTCTTGAGGCAGATGGTCCACATTGGCTATTCCCTGCTTTAGTAGATACCATGTTTAAGTCTGATCCCTAGGTTGCAGGTCACAATCACTCAGCAAAACAAATCAGCCAGGCTGGAAGCATGTCTGAGAACTGCTATGGAACTGATCACACATAGGTCAGTAAGATTTGGTTTTCTGGTATGCTACTTTCCACAAGCACATCATTTAAAATAAATTAGGCCATTTTACAGAGTGTGCTACAGTGCTACACATTCACCTACCTCAAATTCATCAAGGGCACTTCCAAGAGTAGCAGACTGTGTTGTCGACTGAACCTTTTGATTTCCAATTCCTTGAGAAGCATTGGAAATGACATCAAGAGCATTCTGTATTTCATTACAAACAGAGTCCTTGCTGGCTGCAAGAGATGAAATGTCTGAATGTTCCAAACAAGCAGAGCAAATTGAATGGAGAAGAGATGAATTTTCCTTCAGAGAAGCACGTGCTGCTGCAATGTCATCGCGTTGATTGTTGGATTTTAAATCCTGTCAAGAAAATCATACATATGGGGATTATTACTATTATTATTTCAACTTAAATACTGGCAAGCAGTGTAGCAACACATTATTTCAATTTGTTCTGTATCTACTAAAGAAAGAAAGAGAGAAAAATTCAATAAAGATTTATTAACTGTGTATTCTCCGGCAGCACGTTTTGCTGCTCGTTTATAACATGCCTAGGATGAAATGGAAAGAAATGAATTCTAGCTCAAAAGGAAAGAAATATTTTTGTGTTTGTTTGCTTTTCAGAGTGCCTGGAATAGTTCAGTCCACAGTAATTGTTCACTGCCCTTAAGAACACATGAACTGCCTTTCTGGATCATGTAGCCTGAATATCTTCTCCAGTTAGCTGCCCACCAGGATTTCCCAAGTAGGGCATGGCAGAGCGAAAAATAGCCACCTCCTATTGCTTGCATGCAGTATCTGACAATCAGAGTTCACCCCCACAGCAGCCCTCTGTAACCCCTATGCTGTAGGAGCCAAACGCTGCAGAACAAAACAACAGCCCTTTAAAAGCACAGGCAGATCTGACGAAGGTCTCAGGCTTGTTCACCTTGCTGAAGCAACAGCCTTCCTCGTGAGAGAACATGCTATCACAATGCTCTGTCAAAGGTGCTGCTTCTGACCTGTTGAAGCCAGACCCTACAGGATCTGCCTTGATCTGACCTTACTAGACATGACTTTGTCATACTTGACCTAATTTCACTGCATATGACTCTGCCTTACTTTCCCTTACACTCTACTGCCAGTAGGTGCCACTGTTCTGTTCCACTTCCCTTGTGAGCCTGGAGACAGCCCAAACAGGACCATAATTTATTTTGAATTGTCTTAAGAAATGGCAATGTTTTAACTGTGGTTAAATTAGTGTTGCACACAGGCCCCATATCCTGATTCAACCACGTCATTAAAGAATATACTGTATCAGCTCAGCAACAGACAGGAGACTCTTTTTCAATAGCAACTCAAAACACTAAATGCTTAGTAGGTGTAGGAACAATGAATTTGTTTGTCCACGATGAGAAGTTATAAATTTAGTTTCCAATAGTATGTATTTGGATACCACATCAAATGTAACACCATAAAGTGGTTGTTTATTTTTTAAAAATGCAATAAACAGAAACAGTAGGAATATAATCAGAAGCTACAGGTCATGGCTTCAAAGAAGAATCATAAGCACAACAGAAGCATTTTCATGAACGTTCTGCATGTTTCAGGTAATGCATATGGGTTAATGAGTATGCAAACAATGCAACACAATCCAATGCTATATTCTGCCCAGCCAAGGAAATATATTAATTTTCTACTGGAAGTACTTGTCACTATGTAAAGAACAGAATTATTTATAGCACTTTTTGAGTGTTCTAAGTCCTTCACAAACCTATTAATCCAGACTACTGTGCTGACCAGATTGCTAGGGCCAGCTGCTCAGTTTAAGCACAATGGAGAATCATCATA
Source organism: Podarcis raffonei (assembly GCF_027172205.1). Taxonomy (NCBI): domain Eukaryota; kingdom Metazoa; phylum Chordata; class Lepidosauria; order Squamata; family Lacertidae; genus Podarcis; species Podarcis raffonei. The sequence continues at coordinate 30,337,705 of NC_070606.1, forward strand.
CCCATTCTCTAGGATTCCTAGCTATTCATGAACCTGATCCTGACTGATCCCAGTACCCTAAGTAGGTCAGTTTGTTGACCTCATCTTGCAGATAGTGAGGTTCATTTAATCCGACCTAATAGGTTCACGGCTGAGGTGAGATTTGAACCTGAAGCACCGGCAGAAATAGTTCAAGATACTATAGTACCAAGAGTACAAGATGTACAATAATCAAAACTAGAAAAAATAGAGTGAGCAAGGAAACTGAGAAAAGAAAGAATCGACATTTTTAAGGAGCAAAACGTTGGCTACCGCTATATAACACATTCTAAACAGAGAACAATAAGATATAATTTTAAGAAGATTCCTGGAGAAAAAAGCACCCAAGGTTAGCACTTGTAGCTGCACAAAACATCCTGGGATTTGTAATTATGAACTAGAGCATGCTGGCATCTTGGCTTAGATAAAAAGCTCAAAAAAGCAGCATGTTTATTTTTCTAGTAACACAAAGAAAATAAATTCCCTGAGCTTATTTCTACTTTGCAACTCAATTCCTATTTTACAAATATAGCAAAAGGGCAGGAAAAGTGGGGGTTGTCTTTTATTTTTTTAAAAAAATATTATTATCGTTTAGATTTTTGTGTACCATTTCTATCCTCTGCCATAAAATCCCTAATAAATGCAGCTTAATTACTGTCTAACAACGGTATGAAGGTTAATTATACTTGCACATGCCTCAAGATCCATTAATATTTTTCCTTGCAGCTTTTTCCTATTTCTCCACACACAACTGTATAATTTTCATGTAATTCACATTTTGAGAATTTGTTGCAGGGAGTATGAATAAAAACAGTCCTGGAAGGGCTGTAGCTGAATGGTAAAGCATTTGTTTTGCATGCAAATCGCCCCAGACTTGTTGCCTTGCATCTCCAGGTAGGTCTGGGAAAGAGCCTACTTGATGCACTTAAAAGACACTGCTGTTATAAACAATGGGTAGCTAGATAGATCAGTATCTGTCTGCTAAAAGGGGGGGGTAGGCTAGAGCTCTCCATTAATGGCTGTATGAACAGAAACAATCCCTTAAAATGGAAATATTGTTTCGTATCTTCCACCTGTGTAAAGTCTGCAAGTCCAGTGAATTCAGATTAAATATAAAAATCAGGTGGAATGAAAACTAGTTTATAGGAATGACACTTTGTGATGGTGCTCATTTGGGGCCAGATCAGATTAGAATCAATATGGCAGGTCTTGGAAGAGGATACCAGATGTGGCAGTACTGGAAAGCAATACTTTCCCAGCATGCTATCTACAAACAGCTTGAAGTACAATCAAGAAACATATAATCTATTCTAACTGCAAAAGGAAGGAGGACATAAGATTACAGTGGTACCTCTGGTTATGAACTTCATTTGTTCCGGAGGTCCGTTCTTAACCTAAGGTAGCTAATGGGGCCTCCCACTGCCACCGCCACGCGATTTCTGTTCTCATCCTGAGGTAAAGTTCTTAACCCGAGGTACTACTTCCAGGTTAGCGGAGTCTGTAACCCGAGGTGTTTGTAACCCGATGTACCACTGTATATAGAAACTATATTCTGGTGTCAGATTTCAAGTTACATGAAGCATAGCCCAAAACCAGTTACCAGGAAAAGCATTTGTGACAACTTTACCAAGTTGTAAATGTGAGTTCTTATTAAAGTACAGTCATGATCCACCTCTCAAGTTATCAGCAATCATGCTAAAAATTATATTAAAGGAGATGGCTTTGCTGGCTGGACTGTAGATATTTACTAGAACCTTTTAAAAAAAAGAAACCAGTATCTTACTTGTTCCTTGGTAAAAGAGGTAAATTAATTCGTCTTTTTAAATATGCATCTAGCTAGGGATTTGTTTGCAGCCAGTGTGGCATACAATTGCCATTCTGCATCATATTACTACTCCACAGATATATTATTCACCAGGAAGTATCATATGAGCTTAAGCTAATGTGTGTTTCCAAATACATCATCAAAGGGGTGATGAGCTAGTGGATAGTGGAAAATGGATTTTATATCTATCCAAGCACCTGAATACTGTTGCACGCCACCACAGTCTTCAAGTGAGATTCCAGGGGTTCCAGGCGCTTACCCATGGTTTGTGTTTCCTTTTGGAAATGAGACACAGCAGAAACAGTGGTGTCTTTATGATATATGGTTTATTTACACATATATACAACCTGAGCCTACAATGGAGGGGTTCACAAACTCATAATACTACCCCCTCCCCCAAAAAACCAGACACCTATCCCCAGATGTACAACAAACACCTTTCCTGGAGAAAAATCACAGACAGGTTAGCAAAGGCGTTAGGATACGCATTTTCAAAAACAGATAATAAAACCCAATTACTCCACATAACAGCATTAACTTTTTAAAACTTTAAGATGATTTTGAGCTTCACTACCACAACATTTCATTCTCATTTTGTTCTACATGAGTTATCAGCACCATTTAGAAATTCAGCTGGCCACTGAGGTTCCATGCTTCAGTTGGTGAAGTATTACACTTCTGAATTTTTCAATTTCTTATGCACACACCAGTTGCCACCCACAGGCATGTACATCATATCTACTTGTACTGAAATCAGAGAAAAGAATGTATTATCTGTTGTAACTTCAGCTTTTTTCATATGCATTGTACACCAATTTCAGTCACTGTATGTGTTTTGACCTGTTCTCAGATACTTTTAGTTTAATATTTTTAAGAAATCCAATTAGTAGCCTCTTATGGGATTAGTGTCATTTGGATTTGTCCTTCACCAATACCTTCACCAGTTTGTGGATCCATTCTGCAATAAATCAGCTCAGACTCTTCAGGTATATAATCTTTCCTGGTCTTGGATGCAGTTTGATTCCAGTGAGCTGTTCTTAATACTTGGTCTAGATTCATGTGAAACTGTCAGGGTTGTAGAGACACACAACACATACAGAATAGATTTCAGCCCACCCACCCCGATTATTTATTTATTTAAAATACTTAAATTCCACTATATAGTTGCAAGAGGCTCTCAAATATTATTTCAAAATCGTCTCTCAATGAAATCAAGCTCAAACTAATACAAGGAGTACAGATGGCATTATGTCCATATGATGCTAGGCTGAATCTAGCATTTATTTCCTCGTCTTCCCTGATATTGTCCTTACACTATCACCTACTAGGCAGCAATTCCTATTGAGGTAATCTGAGACAAGGGAGTTGGGCCGAGCTCCTAGAACTCACTAAGCCCATTGTGGAAACAGTCTTCCATATTATATTTGCAGCAGGGGTGGGCAACCTTTTCCTATCAATCCTCTGAGAAATCTGTTAGTGGGTGCATGCAAGCAGCGGGTGAGCCAGAACCAATGATGGGCAGAGTCAGGGACAAAAGCACTCCAATTGCTCTGGCATAAATGCTGCCTTGCTTCAATTTTCACATTGCACCTCAGATTAGAAATCCAAATCATATGCTGGTCTGTTTAGAACTAAGCCCTACTGAGTTTGGTGGGGTTGCTCTCAAGTAAGTATACAGAGCATTGTTTAGTTCAGCAGACAATGTACCCACTATTCTGGAAAGCAAGTGAAAGTATTTCCTTTTCCAACTTTAGCATGCTATATACATGTTCATACATAAATGACTCCCCCGCCCCAAGTCATACAACTAGGAGAAAGTGAGAAATAAAATAAAATGCTGACCCTTCCAGTTGTTCTAAAACTACATAGTAAGGAGAGGGGCTTTTAAAAGCCAGGAAATAAAATAGAAAGGAACATAAAGGAAGGAAATTTGATGGGGTGGAAGAATGGGGTACTTTCAGATTGTGTCAGACACAGAAAATGAGTCAGGAGCCACAGGCTGTCCACTTGTTTATTAGCAATTGCCAATTTTAGAAACATGTGTTTCGATTCTCCATTCTTCTTATCAAGTTTTATCTGCACTATATCTTCCTAAAAGCATAATCCTGTGTACTTCTCTATAAAATAAAGCAGCAAAATGGGCACCACGGCAAGGTTCAACACTGGCCAACTCCCGTCCTACAGGTTTGGAGCGATCCAAACCCAGCAGATCCATTCCATCAACATGGGGCTTGTGGGATGATGAACTGATCCTGGGACCCAATGCCATGCCAGCTCTTGCCCTGCCTGCTGCTGTCAATAAAGATTTGGCCTGATTTTATTCCATCACAGTTGTACAGTCTGGTTATTTTGCTGCTCTTATGGGTCACATAATGTGCCTGCCTAGGCAATGTGGAGTTTGTGCACAGGGGCATTCTGCACCCACTTCAGGATCTCTGCTAGTAAAGCTGGGCCAACACAGTATCAGGAATAACAGTGCAATCACAACCCCCCAACAGCAGAGAGAATGGAATTTATTCACATTATGAGAGAAATGACGGACGACATTGAGATGGTGGCTAAGCCTGCTCAGTGATGCCAGGGATCCCAGTTACTGAAAACCACACCTGTTTCTGTTTCCTACAGGGAACTACCTTGGGCTCTGTTTCTTGTTCATGCTAGTATAAAGGAATGTTTCTTTAAAAATACAGTTTGTTAAGCAATAGATTCAAATTACACTAATGAACACTAAAACTGATCTTCCAAAGTCAGCCTGGCATATGTTAAGATAATACATTAATGAAACCTGAACATGTTTTAAAGTGACATACAGTAAAACTAATGCAAAAGAATTTATTCAAACATGCTTATTAGGCTTCCAATTTTCCCTAACGTTGACAGGAGGCTTTTAAAACAAATATATATAAATCATAGTATTAAATGAAAAAAGCCTCAAATATTTAGTAAGGGGAAATCATAAAAAGATGGAGCCCCTCTTTAAATATGAACTTAATAATAAATGACAGTCAAAAATGTGTTTTGTGTAACCAGAGAATATTTACAGGCTGCAAGACCATGAAGAAGGAAAAAACTATCTTAAGCCCTTGAGTTCTGTACTGAATGTTAATACATTTGTATATGATAGATTTAATATGAGAACCAAGAATAAATGACTTTCAACAGCTGCACTCTGGACCTATAAATCGCTCTTGGTACTGCAAAATCCATACAGAGGAAGAACAGCTGTATAATTTACAGCATCAGCATTTGTCAAGAAAAGCAGCCAGTACAGGTCCTTTTTCAGCTTCAGAAGGCACCTTCTTGGGGGGGGGGAGTGTTTGCAGAGAACATACTTGTATAATTATGAACAGCCTACTTGTATAAGTAAATAATTACATTTATTTAACTTTCACATTGCTACATACAGCATCCTCTTTAACCCTTAATAGATCTAAGTAAAATTCAAAGAGCATAAACACCATGGCAATTTTAATGCAATTTTAAAAGTGTGAAGCTAATTAGCATTTGCTTTATTATGCTTTGCCAGAGTTATGCTACAGTAAAGTAGGAAGACCTATGCAACTTCACAGGGCACCAAAACCATGAGCTAACAGGTAAGACAGAGATTTGATGGGAGTTTCTTTCAACATATTTCCCCATCTATTATCCCAAAGACAGGCCTAAAAGACACAGCCTGCATTCATATATCAGTTTCCTCAATGTTTAAGAATTACAGCTCCTTTGAATATTAACACATCTACTCCTCCCATATTTGATTTATTCAAGCAGATATTTTACCAATCCAAAGCTTTTAAGATCTGTTTCACAGATTTGGGCTAAATGAATGTGGTATTTACAGCATTTTCTAGGTACTAATTGTCTTATTATTTCTCAGCATTTAAACTATTGTTTCAATTCCTGCCTAAAAGCAAAGGAAACAGAAAGAGGACAATTTGCCTTAATTCCAATTCAAGCATTTGAAATCAAAATCAAATTTTTTCAAATACTTCAAAATTCACTTTGGCATTGGGACAGGAGATCTTTAATTCTCTTTCTCCCAACACTGTTGTCCTAATGTGGGCCAGGCCTCACGCAACTGCTATGTGCATTAGGAGAAGCTCACATTCACTCCAATAGGAAATTCCATCTACAATGGAAATAAACAGACCCAGGACCGCTACCCACATCAGAGGAAAGGGTTAAAGCACTGCTAAAGGTCACACCATGGTCTGCACCTGCAATTTATTTTTCAAAAGGCATTCACTCAATTGCTAATTGTATGGTCTATACTAGTTTCTTACCAAGATTGAAGAACTCTGGACTGAACCACTGCAGCTGCCTACATGTAAGAAACTAGTGCAACCAGGATTTGATTTGCTTTTTCCATGGGAAAATATTCAGAAATATGAAACACACACACACACACACACACACACGGCTGTAGTCTGAGGCACAGTCCAGAATTCTACCTCCTTATTTGGAGATTGTATGAAGCAGCTCTGAAACTTAACATTCAAAGCTATGCACCAGGGTTTTAATTCTGAAAATTCAACTGGATCTTGGATTGCAAAGTTTAATTTTTGTGCATCTTGGTATTTCAAATTCCTTTAAGCTCAGATGTTGTTAAGTTGTGAGTGAACATATCAGACGACACAGCAATTCTTCAAACAGCTCTTGTTTATTCACAGGCCAGGCCAGAACAGAACTGAAGGGTTCAGCCAGCCTGCTTATATAGAGCTCCACTAGAACGCAACAGTAACCATTTTCTGTAACTATCCAATCACTGAACGTCACTTTTGATCCCTTATTTGTATATGTGGACCTGAACTATCTACAGTATCCCCCTGCTGGCCCAGGGTGAGAACTTCAGTACATAACAGATGTGTCATCTGTTCCTGTCTTTCCCAAGTTCTCTTCCACTTCTTTTGTAAACCAGAAAGCTAGAGAAAGAGAATATTGTATGTGCAAAGTAGAGATGGGAATCCTTTTTTTTTTAGTTTTAAGGAAATGAGACTAATATTAAACACTTACTGAGAAAACCCTATTAAATTCAGTATATACTGCCATAAGAAAAAGTCTTCAGCGGTCTACTTAAACAACTCTTTCTATAAATCTGTGCCATAGTTAGTGAAAATACAGATACTTGCCTATTTATGGGGGCTTTGTTGGAAAATAAAATCACCCCTGGAAATCTGCCAGGGGCTAAGAGTCAAATGCCACATTATATTGCATTCAGATATAAGATTAGACCCACAGTCTTGTCAGTGTTGCAAAGCACCCTCAGAAGGAAGGACTTTGCAGTAGTGAATTGGAGGGAGCAGTGCTTAATCCTTTCCCTGCCACATTTACACAGGAACTTCCTTTCCACAAGTCACTCCCCTTCTCTGGACAAAGGGTTCCACTTAAAAAACCCATGTCTCAGGAGGTAAATAATTGGTCTGAAACACTGGCAAGAGAAAAGCACCAGAAGGCAAGAAATTTAATTGGAAAACTGGCTGGTGGGGGTGCTTTCTACAGTATAGGGCAAGTAACACATCTCAATAATAAATGCATAATAAAGGATAATTTAACGGAATGTAGGTTTTCCATATTTCAAAAAGTGAAAATCCAGACACAAAGGTTGTTGACCCCTGCTCCAAACTAATCAACAAATTAACACAGGGAGATGGTACTTATGCCCCTGGTTCTATAATTCACAATATTTAATTTTTAAAGACAAATAATGCTATGTTTTCTACTAACTTCAGTAAACTGACAACAAATCACAACACATAGTATTACCAGCAAAAGCTCTACTGAAAGTACTTTAGCCAATGCAAATGCAAAAGAGATTTTTTGTTTGTTGGTTGGTGAATCTAGTTTATGCTATGGCTTAAGTGTTTCTAAAGAACCTCTGACTTCTTTTATTGAGTTGGAGAAGTTTCATTTATATGAGTTGCACCTAAGCCACAGAAAGAAAATAAACTAAATTATACAATCTTTAGTAAATGGATTTGGTGCTCAAGATAAAGATAACTAAAAACAGGTTTTTGAACCAAGAAGAAAAGTAGAACTGTTTTTAAAATGCTATTAACTAATTTGCCAACCTGAATGATCCCCAAACAGTACTCTGCTTCAGTAATTGTTTTTAAAGTAAGATAGATTTGGAAAATAACCAAGAATTCCTTATCAGTGGCTTACCTCTTCCTTAATTTGATCTAAGAGAACTATGGTGATTTTCCATGTGCATGCTGATTTAAAATAAAAAAGTTTTGAACTCATCTTGAAGCAATTAAGTGTACAGTATATATGAACAAAAATATTTGTAAATACTGTACATTATCAGTTCTGAGTAAGAGAAAAAGGGAGAGTACTTTTGTTCAAAATCAGATATGATTGCTAGATAGGCATGCATCTATCCATCTCTATCAACTCTAGTTGGTAGCAGACAGTATTTGCTAGTCTAATTAAATGCCAAATCTGCTAAGAAACTAATCATTTTTTTAAAAAAAACTTCTATTAAGAGTAGTTCTGAATTTCTACAGAGCCTTGATGTTATTTCTTGAAGTTCAGACCACATCTGAACTTCTATGTGGTCTGTATATGACAGATGTTCAAAGTGCATATTTCAGGAGTATGTACAATTTAGATGCATTTTTTTAAAAAAAAACACTAATGAAATTATTCTGATTAACAAGTATTTTTAAGATACAAGAATGGCTGCCATCTAAAGAGACAACATAAACCACTTACTAATGTGCAGAAGAGTACAAGGCTCCTGGGCAAGAACCCTTGAGAAATTTGGGTGTTCAATGTTTTTTTTTAATTTTTTTAACTAAGCAAAATACTAATTGCACCCAATGCTTTGTGAATACTTCATCATTTAAAAAATAAAATATGTCTGAGAATCAATGAGAGCTACTGGCTTGCTTTATAATTATATAGTTTAATACTTGCAATAATTCAAAATTACTTCAAAAAGATCAAGAACCCTGCATTTATTTTCTACCTGTGGCAAAAGGTTCATTTGTTCCCATAATAGGAATGAGAGAATGTTTTTTTATCTAGAGAATAAAATAATCTCTGGACCACCAAGATTCTAAATCTTGCCACAGGACATAATGGTGAAATGTTTGGCTAGTAGTGTCATTTAAAAATGTAGAATCTCCAATTTTCCTGTGCTGGTTATTCCATAGGTATGGATAGTGAGCTTGAGTCTCACATTGTGTCTGATCTACAACAGGGCTGTCCAGCTTCCAAGAGATTGCGATCTACACCCACTATTAAAAATCTGGCAGTTGTTGTGCTTTTTTGGGGGGGGGAGGATGAGCCAAAGTTGTTGAGTTTGGGGGGGCAATCAGGGTCCCATGATCGACCAGGATCAATCAGGGACACCCCGCGATCGACTGGTAGATCGCAATCAACCTGTTGGACATCCCTGATATACAAGATCCAATTGCATCCGTTACAAATTCTAATTTTTACATCTCCATTTGTAAATCTAATGGTTTCTTACTGCAGAGGGATCACCATTGTGAAAAGTGCTGTTGTAGTGCAATGCATCATGTAAGGTGAAGGTAAAGGTACCCCTGCCCGTTCGGGCCAGTCTTGCCAGACTCTAGGGTTGTGCGCTCATCTCACTCTATAGGCCGGGAGCCAGCGCTGTCCACAGACACTTCCGGGTCACGTGGCCAGCGTGACAAGCTGCATCTGGCGAGCCAGCGCAGCACACGGAACGCCATTTACCTTCCCGCCGGTAAGTGGTCCCTATTTATCTACTTGCACCCGGGGGTGCTTTCGAACTGCTAGGTTGGCAGGCGCTGGGACCGAACGACGAGAGCGCGCCCCGCCGCGGGGATTCGAACCGCCGACCATGCGATCGGCAAGTCCTAGGTGCTGAGGTTTTACCCACAGCGCCACCTGCGTCCCCATACAATGCATCATGTAGTCACCCATTTATTTTGAATGGGGAATTGGAAATGCTTTTATTATCTCTCTTAGGCCAACATTATGGTCCTTTTTGATGCAGCACAACTCCTGTGCAAGGATCACCTCATTTTCTTAATTACAATCGCCTTATTCCTGTGGCTGTAATTTGTTTTAACTGTTTTTAATACTGAATTTTAAATTGTTGTAACCCACTCTGAGACCTGCAGGTGATAATGATAATGATGATGATAACGGATTAACTGTTTGTCCAAAACCAATTCCGTGTGAAAACAGCAGAATTTACCATGCCACAGAGAAGGCTTGGAAACTAGCAACACCGAAGTGTTTGGATTTGATATCCCGCTTTATCACTACCCTAAGGAGTCTCAAAGTGGCTAACAATCTCCTTTCCCTTCCTTCCCCACAACAAACACTCTGTGAGGTGAGTGAGGTCGAGAGACTTCAAAGAAGTGTGACTGGCCCAAGGTCACCCAGCAGCTGCATGTGGAGGAGCGGAGATGCGAACACGGTTCCCCAGATTACAAGTCTACCGCTCTTAACCACTACACCACACTGGCTCTCACTACACCACACTGGCTCTCTGATGATGCAGACCAACATAATATGGTATTTTCAGGCAAGTGCTTCCTCATGAAATAATCAGATGTTACAATCCCCACACAAGGATGGTAAGAATCAGCCCTGTGCCTATCTAGTTAGCACATCCCCACAGGGTACAGCACATAGCGGTTGCTGATCGATTATTGAAAGTATATTGTGGTCTGAATGTATTCTATGGACTGCAGTGTTAACTAGAAATAGAACACTTTTAAGATATAAAATAAATTCAACCTCTGTTCTGTAGCCCGTATCATTCACAGATAACCAAACACCACTGGTGACAAGGGAATGTAGGTGGTATATTTTTATTCAGGACGTGTAAATACCTTCTGAAGAATATATTAGGAGAGTTATAATTCCACCTGACACCAGTAATAAGATTACTCACTGCTGATGTAACTGAAGTCACAGTGCTCCTATGAACAAAATAATGTTCAAAGCAGCCCTCAGAACCTGTTCTTTTCTCTTCTTACACATTCCCTTCCTGTCAGAACAGAACAGAAGCCCATTTCAGTGGATTAAAGGAGATGACAGGAAACATGCAGAGAAGTCTATCTTCCTGCTAGAAAGCCTTCTAGGACCTGATCTGTTCTATCAAACAGCTGTCCTTGAGTGCAAAAGAAAACTTGTGGACATTCCTTGCATGGATGCTCTGGTCCTTCTTTTTGAGAATTTGCCATGTATTTGATAAAAAACAGATGGGTTGGTGGGATTGAAGACCTTTTAAGATCTGTAGCTATAAAGTGAAAGAAAGCTCTATAAAATTTATATATTATGAGAAAGTGCACAATTTGACTTTAAAAACTTGTGTGTCTTGCATAAATATTTATCTGACCTATTCTTATGACAGAGCGATGGTTTTTCAGTACTATTTCACTGTGAGCTTCAAGGAGAACAAATTACAAAAACCAATATACTCTCTTACAGAGAAAAAATCAGGTCACACTTTAAACCACATCCCAACTTTTCACATATTGACAAGATGGAACATAAACAAAGAAGAGTGACCAAAGATGATAAAGGGTCTGGAAACCAAGACTTATGAGGAACAGTGGAGGGAACTGGGTGTGTTTAGCCTGGACAAGAAGAGACTGAGAGAAAATATGATAGCCATCTTCAAATATCTAAATGTCTGTCACATGGAGGATGGAGCAAGTTTGTTTTCTCCTGCTCTAGAGGGCAGGACTTGAACAAATGGATTCAAGTTACAAGAAACTAAACATCAGGAAGAACTTTCTGACAGTAAGAACTGTTCGACAATGGAACGATCTCCCTCAGAAGATGGTGGGCTCTTCTTCACTGGAGGTTTTTAAGCAAAGGTTGGATGACCACCTGTCATGTATGATCTAGTTGAGATTCTTGTATTGCAGGGGGTTGGACTAGATGACCCTCGGGATCCCTTCCAACTCTGCAATTCTATTATTAACTATCTGATTTTATTAATAAAACATGTTTTACTTTAAAGTGCAGTCTGCACTGTTTTGTATCACACTTTTTTGAACAGCTGCTGTTGGATGGGTGGAGGTTTATTATAACTGGTAATTTATACTTGGATTATCAACTATACTTAGATTCTTATGGTGGTAGCAGGAAAACAGTGCTGAAAAAATAAGTAACTGGTGTATGAGATGAAGTGGAGTGGGAAAATAGTAATTACCTGACCCCTCCATGCAACCACTAAACCCCACCCACCACCACCACATGATGATCCTTCACTCAACACTGGCAGAATATGATAAATATGGCAAACTCAAGTTAATAAATTTGGCTGCACTATTCTGAACCACATAAAGTTTCGGAACATTTTCAGACTGCCCTACAAGTAGTAGTAGTAGTAGTAGTAGTAGTAGTAGTAAGGCATTTGGGGATTTACTTATTTATTCTCCCCAAATATGTTGGTCTCCATGGTATTTGTGTCAATCAATATGCTACAAACAAATCACTAGTTGCATCCATTAGGAAATGAGGTAGAAGTCCTTTTTTCCCAACTTGATGTTCTACAGAGGCAATTAAAATGCATCCAATATATCATTACCAAGCACATTATCTCAACTTCCTTCATAACATCTCAGTAGCTGCCCTGTGTAGAGGTCAAGCATCGTGAAGATGTCCTTGTAATAACTCCTACTAGGAATGTTTGTGTGTAAATGTAGCCTGATGAACCCTGTAAACTTATGCAAATGAAAGATTTTTGATGTCGAATGAGCTGTAGGTGGAGGTCAACAGATCAAATACAAACACAAAATGTATTTTTTAACTGAGCAGACATTTGCGTTTGGGATTATTTTGAAGTAATTTAAAGCATTTGTCTTTGTATCTAAAATTGTGACACAATCTGGAAGAGATCAAATGTCACATTCTTCATCCCTGTTTCCATTTAGCAGAAAAACAGCTGACTGAAAGATGAAGTTGGAATAAGTGTTGCAGAGATGCAGTTAACTGGTTGCACAGTGATCTCACCACCTCTAAAGCAATTGTTGCTTCATAGGAAAGGGGCCCAGATAACCTATGGATTCATTGACCACTGCAGTGAAGGAGCAGAAAGTATTTCCGAACTCCATAATTAGAATTGTCAAAGTTTACCAATCCACTTTCATTCCCAGGACTTGCAGCAGTGATGGGACACATGGCAGAAATGTGCCCTTTCTTACCAGCCTAGGAGGAAAAACTGGCAGAACCATTAATGCTTGCTCTGAGCGACATGAATTAATTCTGCTGACTAGATGTAGTCTTCTGCACCTGAACCTACCCCCCACCAACCCAACTTTATATTTCAAAAACCAAAGCCCTTTTCAGATATGAATCTGGGGTAAAATGAAGGCTGGATTACTGCAATGCTCGCTGTGTGGAGCTGCCCTTGAGATAGATTCGGAAGCTGCAGCTGGTGCAAAATGTGAGTCCTGACAAGGATACCTGAAAGATAATCTCACCCTTTTATATACTAAGCAATCACTGTGCTCTGGAGGTGACGGCCTCCTGCAGATACCATATTATCATGAGGTCCATTCCACACAATTTAGAAATTGGGCCTTTTGTGTTATGGCAGCTACTCTTTGGAATTCACTCTCTCTGAATCTCAGGCAGGCACAGTCTGTTGTCTTCTCAGTGCATACTGAAAACCTTCCTCTTTCAACAAACCTTTTTAAGTTGAGATTTTTCCCTGTCTCAAAGAATTGTTTTTTGAAAAATTTGTTTCACTGTTTTATCACTTGTTGTTTGTCACCCTGGGCTCCTTTGGGAGGAAGGACAGAACATAAATTTAATAGACAAGCATGTTTTGGGGTGAGGGAAAACAACACACCAACAGGCTCCTCTGCCACCCTACACTTATTCATCCAAATGCGCGTAGGGCATGCCACCTTGATGATGTTGACATTCCACACAAACTGGTTAATCTGAACTGGTTTATTAACATGGCTCTTAAGCAGGGCCACAGTGACTGAATACTACTGCCAGTTGTTTGAGCCAGGGAATGAGGAGGAAGAGGGAATCCAGGAGGCTCAATCATATTTAAGGAGAGAATGGACCATTAACCCACTGGGCATTAATGCAACATATACCAGTAGCCATGTTCCTACAGTCCACTAAGCACAGGGGTCATTGTATAGTAGTTAACAGTATGAATATGAGTGGGGAGGCTATGTCCCCCAATCTATTTAGATGTTCAGAAGATTTAAATTAAAACATGTTCAGTGTTTTATAGAACACCAGAGGAATACCACCAAGGGTGGTAGTTATGGTTGATTGAGGAGAACCATTTTCCTTGCCTCCACCTTTGTATCCACCTCTTTAATTTTACGACCCAGAAATTCTTTATCTGTATGCTTGATTCTCCTTGTGAGAGAGGCATAGCAAATTACAAAACATCACATTAATTTGTCCTAAGGGCAATGCAAGTTTTCATGGCCTTGTTATTCTCTTCCCGTACGCATATGACAAACACTGTTTACCTATAGCTGTTATTGGTTTCCTATCTCTGTGGTACATTTTAATTGTCCTGGGAATGTAATTGCCTAAAATATCCCCTGATTCATGATACTTAGGGAATATTAATGACAAATGGTTTTTAATTTAATCACCATAACTACAACTATCTCATATTTCGCAGAGGTTTCTGTGCTAAGGCTCAGTTATATGCATTTCTGCAGAAGAAGATAAATAAGAAGAGTTATGCACCATGCATTCCTCATCTATTAACATCATAATACTACACATTTACATAGAGGTTAATGCCCACTGTGTTCAATGGGGCTTACTCCCAAATAAGTGTGTTTAGGACTGCAGTCTTTCAGTGCAATCTTATGCATGTCTACTCAAAAGCAAATTAGTCTTACTCTCAGGTAAGTGGATATATGGCTACAGACTAAAAGGGTTAGCCATAAAAAATAGCATGGAAACATCCTGCCTGTAAACTTTTCTGGTTTTTTTGCAAGGCACACCAAGGACAAAGGTTCTAAAAATAGAAAAAAATATTTTCCTCAAATTCAAAGAAAGATTCATCTTCAGAAACCTTCAAAGTTGCTGCTGGAAGAAGAAAGAGAGAGACAGAAAACCTAGTTGCTCTGAAACAGAAAATTGAGTATCATCCCATTTAGTCCTGGGATGGAAGAGGGGAGTAATTGGCTAAGCATTGCTCCTCAGGTACATGCCTGCACATACGCCCCCAATAGACCATGGGTTTGTTGAACTTCCAGGATAGACTACAGGTTGGACCAGACTTTTTATTTTCCGTTTTAGCCTGTTTTCTGCAAGTTTGGTATATCAGAAAACTTGAAACTTAAAAATAAAAACTGTCCAGAGAGAGAGAAAATTGACATACATGCATGCAAGCCCACAATGGACCTCAGGTTTCCAGAACACACGGAGGGTGACAAAGTACTAATGCAGAGGTTTTCAACCTTTTTGAGTCCACGGCTCCCTTAACCAACCACATTCTTTCTGCAGCACCCCTGTGGGGCTCAGGAGCCCCAATATGTCACCCCTTGCCTGCAGAGCTGGCAGCCTCTCAACCTTTTTCAAACACCCTCCCATGTGGAGTGTTCCCTCAGCCTCCTCTCCCCTCTCCTTGGGAGTCCTCTGGCCACTAACCCTGGTCTCTGAGCTGCCCACCCTGCCCCAAGGAGAGATGCCACCTCTCACTCCCCCACAGGGGCCTGGGAAGAGGATGCCCCCAGCCTTAGTGGCCCAACTGAGACTAGCCAAAGGTAAATGTGAGGTCAGAACCATAGGTGCCGGGCACTCAGCTCCCAGGCATGCCTTGCATGCAGCAAGCACAAGAAAGCCACTGCAGCGTCTGCCTGCCCAGTCTCACACTTGTCTGTCCATTTTCAACAACAAGGGCTGGCAGATTGGCTGGCTGGGCTACAGAGAGTGGTTGCTCTTCCTGTTCAATTCCTGGTTGCAGTGGCTCAGCCTCTCCTACATTTATGCACACCTTAAACATGCCCACACTGCACTGGACACCAGGACTCGACACCCATCCTCCCTTCCATTCTGAATAGATGAAAAGTTATTGCTCATATAGGTCCCTTTTCCCCATCAGTGGGACAGGTGTTGGGGGACATGCCCACACATTTTTCCCTGTCTTTTTCTGCTCTGTTAGATGTGACAGCCACTTTGTGTTATGCCACACCCTCAAGGCAGCCATTTTATGACTGTTGGATATGCCACTTTCTCAGAATTCCAGATGTGTCCACTAGCCTAAGAAGTTTGGCAACTATGTTCCCCTAAAATGAGTATGCCAGGAGGAAAAGCATGAATTTTCATGCTGGCCTCCTTAATGAAAAGGAAACGGGAGCTTTCTGCCACCACTCTTACGGTAGGAACACTGCAGATCTGAAGGTTGCAGTGGGGGCCATTTTATATTGCTGGATACCAACAGTTGAGGAGGTTGGCTGATGAGTGCACCTCTAAACCTGTATTTTGCAGAATTGGGCATTTGCAAAACTAGGCATTTTGTTCCTGCTTTGAATGAGGACATTTTTTTCATCAAAAAATATCCACCTACCCTATACCAGGCAACAGGGGCTCCTCTGCGGTATGGTCCAGCCACAGAATTCCTCATAGGAGGGTGGCATGTTATGTCACCATTGGCAGAAGAGGAACAAAGCAGTGGCACAACAGTTAAAGAAAAAGGCAACTACCTTGTTGATTGGTCACAACTGAGAGGAAAGGCATTAAACCATTAAGATATACTGTAACACATTATATGTGGGGCTACCTCTGAAGATGGTTCAGAAACTTCAGTTGGTGCAGAATTAAGCAACCAGGTTGATCACTGGGGCAAGATGGTTTGAGCATATAACACCATTCCTGACCTGAGTGCACTGGCTGCCAATCAGTTTCCAGGCCCAATTCAAAGTGCTGGTCTTTACCTTGTTGTTGTATAGTCGTTTAGTCGTGTCCGACTCTTCATGACCCCATGGACCAGAGCACGCCAGGCACTTCTGTCTTCCACTGCCTCCCACAGTTTGGTCAAACTCATGCTGGTAGCTTCGAGAACACTATCCAACCATCTCGTCCTCAGTCTTCCCCTTCTCCTTGTGCCCTCCATCTTTCCCAACATCAGGGTCTTTTCCAGAGAGTCTTCTCTTCTCATGAGGTGGCCAAAATATTGGAGCCTCAGCTTCACAATCTGTCCTTCCAATGAGCACTCAGGGCTGATTTCCTTAAGAATGGATAGGTTTGATCTTCTTGCAGTCCATGGGACTCTCAAGAGTCTCCTCCAGCACCATAATTCAAAAGCATCAATTCTTCAGCGATCAGCCTTCTTTATGGTCCAGCTTTCACTTCCATACATCACTACTGGTCTTTACCTATACAGCCTTAAATGGCTCAGGACTGCAATATCTCAAGGACCGCCTCCGCCCATAGAAACTGACCCAGACCCTGCAATCATCATCTGACGCCCTTCTCTGTGTGCCCCCTCCATGAGAGCTCTGGAAGGTAGCAACATGATAACAGGCCTTTTCTGTGATCGTTCCCCATTTGCAGCATGTTCTTCTGAGGGATACTTGCCTGGTGTCTTTGTTACATATCTTAAAGTGCCAAGCGAAAACATTCTTCTTCTTCCAGGCCTTTGGTTAATTAAGCAATCTATGGCCTTTTAAACTGGGAGGTATTATCTTAGTTTGTTACTATGTTATGTATTTTTGTGGTTTTTATATTGTAAACCACCCTGTGATCCTCAGATACAGGGCAATATAGAAATAAGATTGCTAAAGGAATTAAAGAGATTTTGGCAGAAGAATCTAATTTATTAAAAATGGATGAAGTCCTTGTTCATTTGTGTGCAACCCTTTAGGCTACACCATAATAAAATGTTTTTAAATGTATGAAAATTAGCTGCTGTCATTTTCCATATTCAAGAAAACACAAGCTGTTACTCAGGAATTTAAATTGAGGTTTTCCGTAGTCTGACTATACCTCTGAAATTTGGACAGATATTCACAACCAACAATATATGTTGTTGTTTCAAAAACTGAGATTTCAAATAGTGTTAGAGGAAATATTTTCTTCTAGCATTGGCCTATTTTTTTTCATATTCAGATCAAAGAGTACCGAAATATTGCTGCTCATCATTTTCTCTATTTTCAGCTTGTCCCTGAAGGTATTATCTGATGTAATGCTGAACTCACTGGCTTTTGGGATCAAAACATTCTCATAACCCAGGATCCCTAAAGGTTTCTGTGATCAGCCAAGCAAAATTCACAACAAATGTGGAAAATTGGAAAATGTGATTTATTGAAGTTGTAGTAGAGGTAGCTCCAGATGCATATTGCACTGTTCTTTTTTAAAAAGGAAGGAACCAGCAAAACAAAGACCTCATTCATTTAGTTTCAGAAAGAAGGTGAAAGTCTGTATGTATACTCGATGCTTTCTCCATTCTGCAGTCCACCTTGCCTTTATACCTCAAACTTTGGGGTTAGAGAGTTGCATACAACTAAGTTTTAAAGATTAAAGGGACCCTGACCATTAGGTCCAGTCGTGACTGACTCTGGGGTTGTGGTGCTCATCTCGCTTTATTGGCCAAGGGAGCCAGCGTACAGCTTCTGGGTCATGTGGCCAGCATGACTAAGCCGCTTCTGGCGAACCAGAGCAGCACACGGAAACGCTGTTTACCTTCCCACCGGAGTGGTACCTATTTATCTACTTGCACTTTGACGTGCTTTCGAACTGCTAGGTTGGCAGGAGCAGGGACCAAGCAACAGGAGCTCACCTCGTCACAGGGATTCGAACTGCCGACCTCCTGATCGGCAAGTCCTCGGCTCTGTGGTTTAACCCACAGCACCACTTGTGTCCTGTTTTAGAGCCATTTAAATTAATAGACCTAAGTTAGTCACATCATACATAAGAGCCTGCTGGATGAGGCCAATGACCTATCTAGTCCAACATCCTGTTCTCACAGTGGCCAACCAGATACCTATGGGAAACCAACAAGCAGGATTTGAGCACAAGAGCACTCTCCCCTCCTGTGGTTTCCAGCAACTGGTATTCAGAAGCATTGCTGCCTCCAATTGTGGAGGCACAGAATAAATCTTCCAACATTCATCTTCATTGGATGCCCATGAGTTATGATAAGGGGGGACTCCATCCACTTTCTCCATGACATGCATGATTTTATAAACTTCTATCATTGCATCTTTTGCATTTTCTCTAAACTAAAATGTCTCAAACATTATAACTTTTCTTCATAAAGGAGTCGCTACATCCCCTTGATCATGTTAGTCTCCCTTTTCTGAACTCCCTTTTCCAACTCAACAGTACCCTTTTTGAGGTGAGGTAACCAGAACTGTACACTGTTCCAAATGTATAACAGCACTGGCAGTTTTATTTTAAATTAGTTTCCTAATTCCTGCATCACAGGGAGTTGAACTAGATGGCCCTTGTTGCTCCTTCTGTTAGTACCTTCTATGATTCTATGATCCCTAGCATGGTATCTGCCTTTGTCATGACTGCCAAACCCTGAGGTGACATCTTAATCAAGCTACCTACTAAGACCAGGAGGCCTCATTCCTGGTCCGTCACCACCATTTCAGACCCCATGAGCTTTACACTCGTTTACATTGAATTGCATTTGCTGTTTTACTGCTCATTCATTCAGTTGTGAGAAGTCCTTTGGGGTCTCTTCACAATCTTTTTCTGTTTGAAGAACTCAGAATAATTTAGCACTCTCAGCAAACCTGGCTATCTCACTCCTAACTCCATTTATGAACAAGTTAAAAAGCACAGGTCCCAATACCACTTTCTACTTCTCTCCATTCAGAGAACTGTCCATTTATTCCTACTCTTTCCTTCCTGAAACTTAACAAATTCCTGGTCTACAAGAGGACCTCTCCTCTTATTCCATGACTGCTAAACTTACTCATAAGCCTTTTGTGAGGTACTTTGTCAAAAGCTTTTTGAGAGTCAAAGTATACTTTTAACCCCCCTCCCCGAAACATCACACTTGGTCTTGCAATGAATGTAGTACTGCCAGCCTAAGATCAGCAAATATAAGAAGAGCATATTTTCTACAGCATTTATATTCACTTACATGTAAGATTGGGTATGCATTTTAGGTGGCAAATGTATTTTATTGGCAAAACCTATTAGGTGTGTCACAACTTTCTGACTAGTTGCAGGACCTTAGCCAGACCTAGCAGAGTAAACGCAGAATCCATGGAAGCAATTGGCAACTTGGCTGCAGACAGGATAGACGAAGCAGAAACCAGGAACTTGTTGTTAGGTGTTTATTATATACAGTGGACTATTTACAGGAACAGAACACAGATCTTTTGCTAGCTCTCTCTGACACGACTCACAACTCCTACACTGACATACAGAACTCTGAACCTTTGAACTCTGAACTAACACATTCCAGTTAGTAGGCCATTAATTATCACTCCTTTGAAAGAGCTTGACCAATCAGGGAGCTGTCTCTATGTCTCTGTTATCACCAGGCAGACTTACTTCTTCACATGACCTTCTGGCTGTCTGCCAAACCTTAATTGACTCTGTGTGAGTAGCTGCACGTACACAGTTTCCCAACAGTATATATTGTATTATGCATTTTGTTTTATACAGACGCAGGTTTCATCACATGTGTATTGTAATTTCAGCTTGTTAAGAAATTGAACTGCATCCTTCTCATATTAATTCTTACAAGTCTGGCTGATGAAGAATTGATCAAGATTGGCTGATGAAGCATTGAACAAAACAGATTGGTTATCCGGAAACTCTGTTCCGACGATATTTGGTGACAGATTATGCATATATCGAACTTTTGAATTATTCTACCGCGACTGGTGAAGAAGATTTAGAGACTTTGGTTGCAATTTCTGATCATTTGTATCAGTCTAGTGCCGTTGTTATTGGCCATTGTGTTGTGTTATTTTGTTCAACTTTAACAGTTATGTGGCAGGTAGTATTAAACAGAGTAAGCCTTTTTTAGATTTGAACTATTAATTATGGTGAAAGCTTCACATGTTGATATACTGTCTCTCAGACATCTTATTACTTATGTGTGCTCCACCACTGACTGCAAAAGTATATGCAAATTTGTGTGTTCTTTTGCAAGTGCAGCAGAAAGCCCAATCCACATGCAGTATACTGGGCCCAAAATATTATGTTAGCACATGTGATCATTGCTGCCCAATGGCAGATGCTCTTCATGAAGAATTGTATATAAGTTTCTTCTATTAATTTTGAACATTCCATTCCATGACAGGATGAAGAGAGACTGAATTAACCCTATGAATACAGTAGTTTTCTTCCTTTTGTTCTATCTGTCACCCCTACTCAATTGCAATCTTTCAGCAAATGTCATAGGCTCTTCCACACTTACTGCTAAATAATTTGCTTTAGATATCTTTCTTCCTGCAACACACCTCTAAATTTCAGCTCTGAATTCTACTTCAAAGCTATTTTTTTTATTTCTGAAAGTTCAGTTGTCTGAAGCATAACTGTTGTACCCATCAGATACTAACTGGTATTGTGTGATTCCTTATCTTTAAAATCAGTAAACTACAAAGGAAGTCATTTTACAGTTAATTTGTTGCACATGTTGGTGTAGAAAATAGGACTGTTTCTACTCACACACCAAAGAAATTATGTTCTGCTTTAAGATCAATTACAGATACAGTCAACAGGATAAAGCACTGGGAAATGCTGCATCCTGCCATTTAAAGACAGGATACTTTACTAGAATTATTTTTCTCCAGTGCTTCTTTTTTTATTTAGAGCTCTGATAATACCAATATGGTGCTTTAATACAATATATAGATGGTGCAAAAACAGAATCAATCAATTGCACCTGATTTTATATAGCCTATAATATGCCCTAATATTATGTACATATTCCTAGCTACGTATTGGGATATGGCTATTGTCAGGGAACTGCCATCGGAACTAGAGGAGGAGGAGGCGAGGCTCCACAGCGATGCTGGAGAGGGGCCAAGCAGGGAGAGAGGCAGGTCTCCTGTTGGGGAAGAAAATCAGCACAACACCAGGGATAGAGGGGGGCCAATGGGGGAAGCAGAGAGCAGGCTCCGGGACTCTTCACTGGACACCAGCGGGGAGAGCACAGGTCCTCCGCTACCCACGCCCTCCCTGCGCAGAAGACTTCCGCGCAGGGAGAGTAGGAGGAGACTGGGCGTCAAACAACTTTTATGTTGGAAAAGGTTTAAGAAACGCCCACTGACGGATTCTGCCAGCGACTGAACAGCCACGGAGTGGATGGCTGTCCAGCGAGAAATGGTTTAACCAGCCAACCTAGCCCAGAGCGGCAGCTATTTACGCACAAGCAACCCCTAAAGCCATTACAGCTATAATGGATTTTAAAAGTCTCTTATTCATACATGCTCAGGCACACACATTTTTCTATGACAACACACATAGCCACTTGACATCCTTCTGCAGGGCCTGCAAGACAGAGCTGTTCCGCCTGGCCTTTGGTCCGGGCACAGTTTGACCCCCCTCCCATGGGACCACTTTACCACTTTGGCCCTTTTATCAGCTCATGTGGGACCAACATGGATAGCTGGCCCTGATGAATACTTGGGGTTCCCAACCCTTATGGTTGTAATTCGTGCACAGTCATTTAATTTTATCCTGATTCTAATTTTTAAGCAGTATATTAATCAAATGTTTGATTGTGTTTTAATGTATTTGATATTTGATGTTAGCTTCCCTGAGCCCGGTCTTGGCCGGGGAGGGCAGGGTATAAATAAAAATTTACTTACTTACTTCCGTACTTACTTTCCCAATTTTCCATTAAACTTCAAGGCAGAAGTAAGTTTCATTTATTTCATTGAGGTTTACTCCCAGGAAAATGTGTACAGCACTGCAGCCTAAGCACAATATTGAACATCCTGATGCTTTTCCTCCTGATTCATAGGCAAACAATGATAATTTCACATTTCAAGGGGTGGAACTCTAGTGCATGCTTTTAAAATGCAGCCATAATTACCCCACTCTCATATTGTGGTTCAAAACAACATTCTGAACCAAAGGCCCACTTACCCCAGCATTCTGTTCTCAAAATGACTAATGAGATGCCTATGGGAAACTCACAAGCAGGACCTGAAAACAACAGCTGTATCCCCCTTGTGATATTCAGCAACTGGTATTCTCAGAGACATAGTTTCCAATACTGGAGATAGTACAACAGCCATCATGAACAGCAGCCACTGAAAACCATATCCTCATTGAATTTAACTAAAAGGATAATCAAAGCTGGCTGCTGCTGGTGAATTCCATAATTTCAATTATGCACTGTGTGAAGTAGGGCTTTCTTTTGTCTGTCCTGAATCCTCCACCATTCAGCTTCATTGAATGACCCCAGGTTCCAGTATTATCAGAAACAGAACAAAACCTTTTCTCTATCCACTTTTTCCACACCATGCATACTTCCATACAACTCTATTACGTTCCCTCTTGCTTGACTTCTTTCTGACCTATACATCTAGACTAGACTCACTACCACTGATCTCACTCATAATATGTCAAGATTTGTTTTAAAGCGCTTACAGAACGCAGGGTGAAAAGGAGGTATGTAATCTTTATGGAACATATTTTGTCAGCCATTATAACACGTTTCTTTCTCTCCATTTACCTATATTTTGCCACTCTTAGCATCTCACTTTTTTTCTATGTCTACCCCAATTTCAATTTAAAATTTAAGCCTTTACCAGTCTACTGCATTTTCCTTTTCTCTTTCTTCATGGTGCGCACACATGCATGCACAAATGGATTATCTTGCTTCACCTGCCAGCTTCCTTGGTTTGTGAAACATAAGTTGAAGAAAAATGACGCTTTTAATGACGCACTTCTCCTTCCCAGTACCTATTTTCATGCAGCAGGTACCACAGCTCTGTAGGAACAGGTGCAAAACCTGTGGGCATTATTTGGCTAAGTTTTATCCATAGCAGACTCACTGGAATTAACGAACATTACTAATTTAGGTCCATTAATTTCAATGGGTCTACCCTGAGCAGACTTAGTTGGATACAACTCTCTCTATATTAGATCTGTACAGAACTGCAAATCTTGCATATCAAATGAGACTTCTTAATATTTCTTGACAAATTAAAAGGAACAATGAGGGTGAACTGGTCTTCCTATCATGGTGCAAGAAGCCATCCCATCCTATTCTAGGAGCAGCCTTTCATATTGCAAACTGCCCTGTAATCCCTGGATGAAGGGCAGTAAAAAAGGGGGGGCAGAAAAAATAAAACCCTTGCTGGGTTTGGTAGACTCCAGACCTGCAGAGTGGAGCCATGGACTCCTGCCCAAATACCACCACTTTTTAAGAGAACTAGAAATTCAGACATAGTCCTGCTCTTTGGGGAACATTTCATAAGAAAATCACTGAACATAAAAGCACCTAGGATGAGAGGGGCTGGTTACATAAAGTTACTTCCACCAAAGGACTCTAACAGAATCAACTGTCTGCAGGAGTCCACAGCTTCTGTAAACAAGACATTACAAAATTACAACCATGGTAGCAAGAAGCACACTGCTAGCACATACAGTTCAATGTTTGTGACTTCATGGGTTAACTACAGTGGGGGCCAGCAATATCTGGAGGACCACGGATTCCCCATGCCTGTCCTAAATAAGGGAAAGAAAAAGATGCAGACCCAGGAAAAAAAGGATAGATTTAGCATATCTATCTATCTATCTAGATATATTGGTCAAATGGATCCTACTATACGAAAAGAAGCAATGGAACAATGAAGGGGAATTGCCCTAAATACCATATTTTTTCTGCAGAGAAAGTTAAAAGGAAAAATCCCAAAGAAATTTTGTTGTGGTGATAAATACACCAGATTGTCTTAGTAAGCACTTTGCTGCCAATCCTTTAAACATATCAGTCACTAATTTTTCTAACAGCTGATATGCCAAGTGCACAGGCACTGTAAGATTGTCAACTTCAGAGTCAAAGTTGCTGTAGTTCTGACAGGCAATTGATATACCATGCAGGCTTATGTGAAATACACTTACAGCATTATAAAAATGGTGTTTTGTCAAAGTGTGTGCCAACCACTATAAAAGATTCTAGAGGAAATTGTGTGTAGCCCTCAAACAAACCACCCAGTACCTGTGGATATATTTAGGCATTTAAAGCCATTCTGAAAGGATAGTTAGCCTTTTTCCATGTGTATAGTATTGCCAAAAATATCACAAGAACATTCTTTCATATAAGTAAATATACTATAATATACAGCTTTTCAAAAATCTAACCATACTATGTAGTAATTCCACACAATCAACTTTAAAAACACACCCACCTGGCAGCTTCCATTACTGTGGGAAACAACGGAACAAACACCCTGTGCTCTCCGCTCTGGATGTAACTGAATGAACAGGTGTGCCTGAGGCCTACTCTAATCAATGGAACTGAGGCACACAGTTAAATCTAACTGGATGGTGTTTTTTGTGAGGCTTAAAGCTCACAAATGTGAAAAGTCATGAATTTTTCATCAATCCATTCCAAATCATTTTTTTAAAGTGTCCTGAATCTATGTGGCAGCTGTCTGTCGGTTTAATTTTCCTTCGTCCACCAATAAGATTCCAACTATTGCTTTTCCAATTTGTACCCCACCCTATTCTGAAACCTCAAGGTATGTGAGCAAATATAAAACCATAATGCTTTCTCATCAAACCATTATGCTCCTAGGAATGAAATGTGAGCACTCCACTGCCTTTTGTTCCTTTCTGCAAGAAAGAAGAGAGGTTGGGGTGGACAAGAAGGGCTGACTCTCTGACTTTCCTTTCTATTTCTCAAGTAAAATGGTGTCATAGTGACCATCTTTTGTGGAAGGGAAAAAAGAGCAACAGGACTGCATCAGGGTACCACTTTTCACAAAAATGAAATAAACATCTAGAAGTTGATACTTTGAAAAATCATTTCATCATTTATTAGGGTTGCTAGTCAACCAGAAAACAAAACCTCATAGTTTCTTTAAGAAGTGTGTGTGTGTGTGTGTGTGAGAGAGAGAGAGAGAGAGAAGGAGAGAGAGAGAGAGAATCTGCCCCCACTCTCCATCATGCTGTAAAATCAACTACAGTACAAAAGGAAGTCTTATCCTTGCCCACAATACATGAACTTGCTACAGATTAGATGCAAAACCATACCCTCCGACATTGATCCGATGAAAATAGGGACATCCCATTCCATAATGATAATTTTACTATTTATACACCACACATCTTATTGGGTTGCCCCAGCACTCTGGGCAGCTTCCAACATATATAAAAACATCATAAAACATTGAACATTTTTTAAAAAACCATATACAGGATCACCTTCAGAGGGCTTGGGGGTTGTATAACTCCTTACCCTCCAACATTTCTGCATTGGAAATAAGTACATCTTAAGGAAAAGTGGGACATTCCGGGATCCAATCAGAAACTAGGATGGCTTCAGTAAATCAGGGACACCCCTAGAAAACAAGGACACTTGGAGGGTCTGCAAAACTCATTAAAATATTGGTTTGGTTTTTGTTTCTTCTTTTAAAGGAAAGCAACAGTGGTGGCAAGGCTCCAAAATATGTATATGATGCTCTGTGTAAAGAGGGAAGAAGGTGCGGCAGCTAGAGGCCTGCATTCTTTGTTTCAGTGCGTCCAGAAGTTTTGCCTCAGTCTGCAAAAAATCTTGCAAAACAGAATGTTTGTGAACAAAGTTGAATAGATCAATAAAATGTGTAACATCCCTTGACTCAGGAAGAAGACAAAATCCTGATACATCAATATAACTCCACAAACTTAAGAGTTCCAGATTTTCCAAACAAATATTGGTGAATACCTCTCCTCTCTGGAAAAATATACTTGGCCCAGCCGAGTCTAAGTTCATGTTTGTTGTTCAGTTTTTTCAGCTCAAAAGAAATGCAGAATGTTGACATGTGTTTTAAATCAGGTTTTTAGCTTCTTGTTGATTTCAATTATTATTATTTTTAAAATGTTTTAAAATTAATTTTAAAATGTTTCAAACAGTAGCTTTTAACTTTTTAATTGATGGTGTCATTGTTTTATTCTTTTTGTAAACCGCTTGGAGGGTTTTTGGTTTTTACAATCAAAAGTATATAATAAATTTTCTGAAACAAATAATAAATATATATAGAAGACTGTTTTCTCTTGATGCTTTTTCTCAAGTGACACCAACAAGTGGGTACAGTTTCAGTGTAGATTGCTACTTTGAATTCAACATTATATTCACAACTTATTAAAACAGTTATGAATAAAGCATTGCCAACTCACACCACATATGAAAGTTGCTATGCTATCATTTTGTTGTTATTCATAGCTTTGATCCTATTTTGCAACACATGTGCAAGACATAATTAGATGTAAACAATCTTTTAAGTAAGAGAGTTTTTTCTCCCTTTTCTCTTCACGCATTCAGCTGGCTCTTTATAGAAATAATCATATATAATTTGCATCAACTTTAATGAGCAGCTATGTAAGAAAAAGCTTCTCTGGGACAGAATAATTCACACCTTTAAGATATTCTGCACAAGGAAGCCAGCAAGCTCAGGTAGATGCCACTGCAATGGAGCCAATTGCACTGACACAAATTTACATTTTAAAGATTTTCTCTGCCCTCTTTATGGCTCAGACCCACATAAAAACAACACAAAACCTTGAGCACAGTGGAAGGAACACAGGAACATAAGAAGCTGCTTTATACTGAGTTAGGTGAATAAGTATTGTCTATGTTGACTGGCAGAGGCTTTCCAGAACTGCAGACCAGGAATCTTTCACAACCCTACCTGGAGCTGCTGGGGAATGAATCTGGAACCTTATGCACACAAACCAGATGACCTACCACTGAGCTCCAGTGTTTTTTCCTAAACCTAATTGACTTGGGAATTAGTTTTCACATGAAGGGCTTTTATCCATGATTTCACCAGGGCCAACTTTTGGTCATAGTGAATGCTATCTTTAGCTCTACCTTTATGGTTTTTCTAACAAATCACAGGGTATGTAAGCCCAAGGAAGAAAGCTCGGATGAACCTATAGGTAAGTTACCCACAGACTTCGAGGTTACTCATCAAAGACTTCCAGCTAAGAAGCAAAAATTATCTTTATATAGCATTTTCCTTAAATATTTATCATTTCTAGGAAAGCAACGTTAAAGAATGTTGGATGTAGCCATAGCCATGCACCTCTGTTCTTGGAGTTTGCTATGGACTGTCACTGGCTGCATAGAAAACTGTAAGAATGGGTTAATTTTAATATGATCTCAAAGGAAAGAATTCCTCCCACCCTCCCACTTCAGAATCTCACCTGAGGTTGTTTAATACAGTGGTACCTCTGGTTACGTACTTAATTCGTTCCAGAGGTCCGTTCTTAACCTGAAACTGTTCTTAACCTGAAGCACCACTTTAGCTAATGGGGCCTCCTCCTGCTGCTGCTGCTGCTGCATCTCCGCCACATGATTTCTGTTCTCATCCTGAAGCAAAATTCTTAACCCAAGGTATTATTTCTGGGTTAGCGGAGTCTGTAACCTGAAGTGTATGTAACCTGAAGCGTATGTAACTCAAGGTACCACTGTATGTATATTCTAAATCAATGTTGACTTTGGTTTTCCTAACTGAAATATACAAGTGGAATCTGCAGTGTAGAGTGCTCTTGTTCAGGATTCCTTCAATTGCAGGGGGTTGGACTAGATGACCCTTGGGGTTGCTTCCAACTCTACAATTCTATGACTAAGCTCTATCCCGCAAGCTGAAAATAGCTTTCAGTGATTTTTCTAAATGTCAATAATCTTGTCACCTAGATGCTGTAGTTGCTATTGAGGGAACTTAATTCATATTCTCATTTTCAATATAGTTTTTCATATGTCCAACATATTTGACTCACAATAACAAGTGTTTTTAAAGAAAAGAGGGGAAACATTATGTATGCATGTATGTATGTATGTATGTATGTGTATTGTCTTACGCCTTTTCTCCTTTCTGCAATAATGGAACCCAAAGTGGCATAGATGTGGTTCCTAGGCAGTCACCCATGCAGCATTGACCAAACTCAGACTTCCTTAACTTCAGCAATTTACAAACAGTGTGATCCTGTACCAACCTATTCAAGGCTATTCCCAGAAATGCTTAATGCATGTACATTAAGAGCCTTAAATAAGCAAAGGTGTAATAAAGGAAAACTTAACACTAGATTCCTTGTTTGTTGCCAATATATGAAAAGTGGAAAAAAAGCACAGCCCGAGCAACAGCCTATCTAATCTAATACAATTAATATTCATAAAGTTGCCTTTGAAGTATCACACAGGGATATGTAAGTGAATTTAAGCAACACCATGCATGCTAATAGACACAAGGTGAAATGTTAGAGAAATTACAATGGAAATGAATGACAATATGTCAACATTTAGACAACCACTTTAAAAGGGTATTCTAAAATGAGAGGCTGAATTAGTAGAATTCCATCTTTGTTAATGTTTGAAATTATTGTGAAGACTCATGCTCACAGCATGTTTTGAATAAAAAGGTGACATTACAATTGAAATAAATGGACAACTGATAGATAACAAGAGTGTTTCTTGTCCCTGAAAGCTGCTATCTTTCCCTTAAGGTCCTTTGATGCACAGAAATCCTTTAATAGCATTACTAATTTCCAAGATAACACACTATCTGACATATACTGAGTTACTATTATATGAAAGAATTTGTTTAATTGCATTAAGAAATTTATCAGAGCTATTATGGTCACATACACATTAATTTGTACTACATACATGTTACCCATATTTAATTCTGAGAGAAGAAATGGTCTTCACCATGCACTAGGATTAAGACCCAGCTCCTCTTCAAGGAGGAAATTAAAATTTCCATTTTAATTACTTAGGAATTTAGCCTACTGAAGAGCTTTGACAAGGGAATCAAACCACTTTAGGGAACAATTGTGGAGGGGTTGTTGATTGGCAAAAGCTAGCCATTAAGTTTATACACTAAAGGAGATATATCACATTCTATAAAACACCCTTGAGTAGCATTAAAGGCTGCCTGGGGCAAAATTTGATCGTGTAAGTGCTTTGATGGGAATTCACAGCAGGATAAAAAAGCTGTGTATGAAGGAAAGTCAAGTCAACAAGCTTCTCCACAGAATGAGGGAGAAGGTAATAATATAGGCACTTTTAAAAGCATGCCAGACTGAAATAAGTTTGGCTAAAAGTAGTGATTATCATAATAACTAATACAGATCAGATGCAGCTACTGAATACACATACACAGAAATAAATGCTCTTGACAGTACACTAGATCTTCCATATGCATCTTGTGAATCAAGAAACTCACTTTAAAGACAAATGACCAGAAAAAATAAGCTGACAAGCAACACCCTGTTAAGAGTGCACCCAAAGCATTTCATCTTCAAAAGCATATATGGAAGCTCTTACATATAACTTATTAGCTTTTTATTCTGCTCACAGAACATTGTTGTTGTTTTGTATACTTTAATACACACAAAAAGTTAACCCCATTTAAAATACAAATTTTCTGCCTCGGAATCTCCTTTACATTTTCTTCAAAATACCTTTGCCTCCTATGGTGACACAGATCTGAATTGGCTCCCCCCATTTGCACTATATATACAACTGTTAATTATATCAGTGGTGTCACATACAGGTTGACCTGCATATTTGTGAAACAATGAAGCCACTGTTGATCATATTTGCATATACTAGCCTACGTAAAAGCCACTCAATATCCTTTGTCTATGCCCTTGACCCCAAAAATATAATTAGGAATCAACAGATTTATTGAAGTGGTGTCACTATCTTTTACATTGCTCCATATCTTATGCCAGATACTATGGAAAGCATGGAAGTGTCTGTTGATGTAAGAAGATTTTGTTGAGAGCACAACCAGGGTAATTGTATACAGGTAATTCATTGTCACTCTGTAATTAAATTCTGAACTGCAGGGAATGTTTCCTTCAACCTACCCTGCAGGATTAGCCATTTGTCATCAGTAAATGGAGTCTTTGCTGAAAACTGGAGCACAGCAAGCATAACCCATTTTATAAGGGAAACAAATCTGAAACAAAGAAGAAAGCTATAGTGCAACCACTTTAACATCAGCCACAGGGAAAACCTAGGAAACTATCTACAGGGAACACCTGGGAAAGCAGTTTGATTAAAGACAAAGAACATGGCTGCAGGTAGGGGAGGTCATGGTTAACTAATCTGCTATGTTCTTTGAAGATATTACCACCATTATATATAGGAAAACTTGGTAACTATCAGAGCTTCAGTATTAAGTATATGTGCAATGTGTGCACCAGCCATTCATATAGGTACAGAATCTTCTTTGCTATTGATATAATATTTTCACCCTGATTTCTGTAACTAAACTGAATGTTTCTGATCATTAGCCTAGGTAAGTATAAGGGTTTGACAGTGCCATTGAAGACATTATTCCACCAAACATACAGTGAAGCAGTCCAATTTATTGAGTGAACATAATTCATACATGTTCTTTATCCCTGCACCACCACAACCCTTTCAAGCATCAAGCATATTGACACAAAACAGAGTATTTGTGACTGGGTGATAATTGTTAAATAGCATCTGGTCCAAAGTGGGTTTTTTCGGGGGGGGGGGTCACACTACTGCCTCCTTCAAAAAGAAGTCAATGTCCATCTTTTTATAATAGTCAAAGAAGTTCCACAATGTGAAAATGTCTATCAGATGCATTTTCAGTCAACAAACCTAATTTACTCTTATATATGATTTAACTATTGCGCTCAGTATCAATCAGACCAGTTATAAAAATGTTAATAAGAGCCAATTGGTTTTTATTACTGAATCTTGCAGAATGAAAGTAACTGTTGGCCCATGCAACCCTTCTGCATGCACAGCTGCCATAACTGCATGCTGTGCTTCCGTGCTGCTCTGCTCCAAATACCTGCTTTGTGCTGGCCTCCCACTGCCCAGCACATCTGTTCATAATTTACCTTCCAAATGCACTGTTTCTTCACATTTTGATTCCCCCAGGAATCTTTTAACAATCTTCCTACTGCAAAGCAACAAAATAGCAGCACAGCTTGCGTGACCTTACGAAAGTGCTTTAGATTGCCATTTATTTCACTACTAAAAAGTAGCAACTCTTAAAGTACTCTTGCTTCAGTCCCATGGGAGCCTACTGTTCTGAGTGATTAGCGAAGTACTTTGGGGCATTGGGTGCTTGTTGAAAGGAGTGAAAAGTATGCTTCTGTGGGGAGAAAATTGTTGAATGTATAGTATAGAAGTATAGTACAATGTAGTCACATCTGGGAATCTCCCCTGAAACCAACCCTTTAGATGCAAAATTGCAGCAGGATTTACATGTCTAATTTTTAAGCCTTTTGAAAATGAAAGCATGACAATAAATTATATGAGAAATTATTTGCCCAGCCATTTAGCAGAATTTTTAGCAACTGGAAAGGGAAGGAGCTAGAAGAGAAGCCAACCCCTTCTTTTAAGACTCTATAATCAGGCAGACAGGACAGGCATCATAAGAAGCATGGAATTTGACTCATTTTATTGCCTTAAAAATAACTCAATAACCAACTTTCATTATCTGGTTTATGAGCCAATGCTTTTTGTGGGCTTCCTAGACTTTTAGATGCCTAAAAGGGCAAAAGGTACCTAGTGTTTCAATAGCAATGCCTAGGACTTCGGCATTTTTCCCACTGGAAGAAAACCATGCATGGCTCAATTCTGGACATGTTTGTTCAGAAGCAACCCTCAGCTGGCTAAGTGAGGCTTAACTCTCAACAAGTAAATGCAGTGGTAGCTGCTACCCATTGGGACTGGTTGAGCAGAAGACAGGGAGACCAATGGTAGATGAAGCCAGAGCCAATGACAGATAGAGCAAATTAATTCTAGTTTTGTGCCCATCCTCCTCCTTTGCCTAGTTCTAGGGAGAAGGAAGCTGATAGGCAGTGTCACCCCCTGGACTGTGTTAGTAAGGCAAGCTGGTGTGATTGGCTGAGGGCTGGCTGATGTTGGTGGGGCAGTGCCCCATTCACCCTCATGGACCTACCTCTATTGAGTTAATGTACACAGGATTGCAGTCATAGATGTATGCACATTGATAACCCATTATTCAGTACAGTAAGCGTTTCTAGTTTGAAAAAAATGAATTACTTTGTGTGGAAGGGTGTGTTCATTAATGTAAACTGCAGCCACTGTAAAATAGTCCCGATTGTTTATCTAGAGTATTTTTAAGTATGCAGTCACAGTAGTGCATGCTGCAAATGTTAAACATATTTTTTAAAATCCAAATAAGTACACATGACTATAAAGAATACAGTATATATCAAATAAGCTTGCCACATTGAAGCTCAAAGGGAAAAGACAAGATGGCAGCAATCAACAATTGCGCGCACACACACACACACACACACACACAAGCCCGGAAACCAGATATGGTGTTTTAGAAAGCTATTTTCCTATTTTGAGAACAGAAAATGCAAAAAAAAAAAAGGTTTTTGAATTATATCTGGTTCCACTTGTGAACATGTTTTGCTCTATAATCACAGATAGTCCCTCCTCTAATAATGTAATCTAGTGCATATTTATTCAGCAGTAACTTCCACTGATTTCAATGGTACTTATATCCAAGGTAATTTTATCTCCTACAACACCCTTAAATGAATGCATTATGTACTAATTTGGATTACCTGATCAATAATGATTGGGTAAGTGTTGAGAGGGGGAGTCATAGCTTATATTGCACTTGATATATATGAGTTATGATTTGCTTTCACATTGTCACCTTCATACATTTACAACTGAAAATCCCAATAAATTACTTGTTATGAAGACATGTCATCCAGCTCAAAAAGTATGCCAAAAACAAGTGAGACTTAAATGGATGCTTTCAGCGAGCAATGCTGAATCCAGAATCACTTTTGCCTCAGCCTGCACCATTTCTATCAAAACAATCTTTAAACAAAAAATCAATCCCTGTTGCACAGCAAGGAACACCAAATAAAATAAACCAATTTCAAAGGTTAACTTCTGAAAAGGAAGAGTGACAGGACATGCTACAAACAAACACATATGAATTAGTGTTTTGGTGGTTAACACCACCAATTCTGAAAGGGCTCGTATACTTTTCAGAGTTGCACAGATGGAAAATTCCACTAAATATCATATGGTTTCTCGCATCAATATAACAATCTAACAGAAAAAGACATACAGTGAAATTTTTCTTTGAATTTTTTCCTGAAACCCTAAATAGTAACAAGAGGTCTTTCAGATTTTGCAGCTAGGTGCAAATATGTAAAACAGCCAACATTAATTGTATTGAAGTCTTCCATTGTTTCTCAGACCATAAATGATAATATAAAAGAGTATTACAGAAATCAATTCCATATTTTCTGCCTTTTAAAAATAAAAGTGCCAAAACTCAGGGTTAGAAATAGGAACCCTTTCCAGTCAAACATGTTTTTTGTAGGTCTTGTTGTATAGAGAACTCTTCCTGTACTCAGCAAAATCACAAACTAGAGTATTGGAAAAGAATTAGTCATATAAGACAACTGCAAAACAGTTGTTAAATAAGATTAAGTCTACCTCTACGGTGGATAACAATGTCAGACGAATCACTACTAAACTATTGAATTTGGTCCTCTCCTCTTACAGATTATAATGAATGAAAGTATTGTACAAGGCTGCTAGAAAGTTTTACACACCTGTAAAGAAACCACTGTGTGCATTTTCTTTCTTTTCAACTGCATCTCCTGAACTCACAAAAACACCATTGGCAAAGTAAACCAAAATGCTTCCCGGTAGATATTTAATCAGTACTCCCATTTCAATGCTTGAACTCTCTTGTGGGGTATGAAGCTATATTGTGTAATAGAAGCATTTTCCACACAGTAAGATTAAAAAAAATCCTGATAACTGTTTTACACAACATAACTTTGCATCCTGGAGAAAAATACATATTTACTGCAACAGCCTAACTGTTATGTGCACTTGTGATGATGTATCATTACATTTAGATCCCACTTCTTCTCCAAGAAGCTCAAGGTGGGATACATACTTCTCCCACCCCCTCCATTTTATGCTCACCACAACAGCCCTGTCGTGTAAGGTTAGGTTGAGAGATAGTGACTGGCCCAAGAGCACCCAGTAGGCTTCATGGCTGGGTTTGAACTCTGATCTTCCAATATGCATTCAGAATGCAATGAACGTTTGTACCGAAGTGTATGCATTACACAATAATATATTTGCCTACGAAAAGATTAAATCCTTGGAGGAAAGTTGTGTTTAGAGGTGCTCAAAACACTACACTGAGGGTGGGGAACCTGAGGTCTGTGGGCCAGGCTTCTTTATTTGGCCCTGCAGACACCACTTTCTCATGGCATGATTTCCGGAAGCCATTTCCTACCAAAATCAAAGAAAAATCAAACACTCATCAAGAGAGAAATTACTATTCATGACAAAATGAAATGAAAATGAAATTGCCCTTTATAACAGTTTGAGCAATGACAGGAACCTTGTCAAAACCTATTATCAGGGGCATAAAATTTTATTCAAGTTCTCAAAACTGTATAAACTTTTACAATAGATTATATAGAAGCTACAGCTTGCCTAACCCTAACCAATTGCTATATTATTAGGAATTCTAAATAAGGCTGGAAAAGATGTGACCTAGGAGATCTGAGTTCAGATTAAACAACAACACAACTGTGTGCTCTGGTTTGGATTGGATCAGCACTGTGCTGAGGGAGGGGCATTTAGCTTTTCTCCTGCAGTTTTCACATTGCTGGAAAAGTAACAACACCACAAGCACAGTACTGTATAAGCATGTAGCTGTCTCCCCACCCGCTGTCCTTGCCCCCAAAAGTTGCTTTGGAAGGGAAGAAAATACAGTATAGTATGGGATAAGAGCATGGGGAACAGATTTTTCCTTTGAAGGTTCTTGTTTTTTCCTATTAAAGTCAGGAGACCTATCATGGCTCTCCATGTCACATCTCCCTTGGACCTGAAAGAGCACCTTTAAGCATCACATAGTTTTTCATTCACAATGCATCCCACCTACCTTCCTCCATCCTTTTTTATGTACAAATGAATTGCACTTAACAGCGTGCCTGCTCAGCAATAGGTCCCAATGACTTCAACGAATACTCATCTATACAGACGTAAGATGCATAAAGGTTTGCAACTTAAGTACATTTTGTGTGCCCAGGCACATGAGGGGAAGGGGGCCAGAGCAGCAAATAACAGAGAGAGATTCAACAAGTCACAAGATATTGACTACAGCAACCTTGGCATGGGATGGCCAATTCCTTCCACCTCCCCAGGAAGCCAAGCAGAGGCAAACTGACTCCCTGAGGTCTGGCCTGCTTATGCACCATTAGCACCATGCGACACCATTGCAGTACTGTACCTGAAGTGAAGCAGACCTGTTCCTTACCCACCACTGCTGGACACAAAACAAAATCATCAGGTAAGCAGGTTACTTGGGTCTTATACAGATCTATGGCTAAAAAAAAAAATTCTTTTTACCAAAATAAAAAAGTTTACATAAAATATGCCAGAGAGCCTTCAGTGTCATAGCATCTCTCTCTCTTAGTGAGGAAAAAAAATGAATGCTAGGCTATTTCTTGTTCATTCCAACACTAAAGGATCTGAAAGTTGCTCCAGGACAACCACCAAAGACAGGCTAGAAAGATCTTGATTTAACATTTCTTAGAAAAGATTAGTACTTTAATTGACATTTGATATTTAGGTCACTGTGGCAAACCACCAGTATGTCAGTGAGTTGTCAGACTTATAAAGTACGCATTCAAAAAAAAAAGTTGTTCTTGCATAGTGGCAGTTTCTCCATTACCTACTACATTCGTAGGGTACTGTGCTGGGAACTTTAGT
Source organism: Podarcis raffonei (assembly GCF_027172205.1). Taxonomy (NCBI): domain Eukaryota; kingdom Metazoa; phylum Chordata; class Lepidosauria; order Squamata; family Lacertidae; genus Podarcis; species Podarcis raffonei. The sequence continues at coordinate 30,374,415 of NC_070606.1, forward strand.
TAATTGTTAACTCCACCAGTTCAATTACTGCCTTGACAACAGGTTTGTACTTGTATATTAGTGGTGTATGGGTTTAGAGAATGCAAACATGCCTAAGAAAATTTATAAGATTAAGTACAGTAGCTTTGACAAAATAACTTTCTTTTTATTGTTTTAAATAAGTGATCAGCTACAATGGGTACTATTTCTAATGTAAACACTCAGACTCACAATTCCTAATTAGAGGTCAGAATAAATGAAAGTTGAAAATATAGCATAAAACCTTGTCTAGAAATTAGGAATGTATACAGAACACTTTTCTGCCGAAAATATTCTGTGTCGTGGCTATTTTGTTGCCCACTTCAAGCATTTTAGCCTGGGTGGAGGAAAGGAACACTGTAATTGTTTTAAAACAGCTGATAGTTTAAACATCACTCTAGAGTTAATGTAGGTGGTCTTTTCAGAAAACCCTTAAAAGAATTCACACACGATTCATATGTGAAGGTGGCTATTATCGGGCAGACATCACATGTTTTGCAGCTATTTGTGCTCACCCAAATACAACTTTAAACCACTTAAAACAAGTTCCATTTTAAAACAGTCAGTTCACTAGGGCAAGGAGTGGTACTCATGTCTGTTTTCTGTTGTGGCCTACTTACCACAAGAAAAATGAAAGGGGACTGACTGCATCTGAGCATGCTTCAGGGAGGGAGGGAGGGAGGGAAGGAGGGGGAGACAGACACAAACTTACTTGATTTACCAAAAAAAAAAAAAAAAGGTAAAGGACCCCTGGACAGTTAAGTTCAGCCAAAGGTGACTATGGGGTGTGGCGCTCATCTCGCTTTTCAGGCCAAGGGAGCCAGTGTTTGTCTGCAGACAGCTTTCCAGGTCATGTGGCCAGCATGACTAAATTACTTCTGGTGCAATAGGAGACTGTGACCAGTGCCATTGCACATGAAAACACCATTTACCTTCCTGCCACAGCGGCACCTATTTATCTACTTGCACTGGAATGTTTTGGAACTGCTAGGTTAGCAGAAGCTGGGACAGCAACAGGAGCTCACCCTGTCGCGCAGATTCAAACCGCTGACGTTCCAATCAGCCAGCCCAAGAGGTTCATTGGTTTAGACCACAGTGCCACTCGGGTCCCTTAATTTACAACTTCTGGCTTGGTCACATCCTCTACTACTTTGCACTTTTTCACTTCTGTTATATTCACTTGGTTTGTAGACTACATAGTTGCTGTAAACTAATGTGTCTCAGATTCATTTTAGTTGCACAGACCACACTGTATGTCTAATATATTTTTTAACTAGTAGGCAAACTATGACCATAAAAACTGAAATAATATAATGCTTAATAGCCTACCCTCCAGGAGTAATGCAACACCCTGAAGAGTATTACATGTGCCAAGTATTTTAGAGCCATTGTGAAGTTAAAATTTTGCATGTGCCTACATGCACACACAATGACTCATGTAATACAGTGAATTTTCTTTTAAAAAAAACAAGGCAGTTATAGGACCAAAAATATGCCCAGTCTTCCACTATTTGGGTTATTTTGATACAGAACAACAACTGAGCTTTCAGATCAGTCTATTGTTCTCAAGCTCCTTTTCATCAAACTTGACAAGTCTAACATACAGCATGAGTGAGTGATAATCAAGCTTCATTTTCATCACAGTATGTGGGAATTTCTTTAGCTACTATCTTTTCAAAAGTTAACTGAAAAGAGAAAGTGATCAACCACTGCTGCCACATAAGAGATCTCAAGGCCTTCTCCAAGTTTACTCTATTCTGCTAACCACTCCCTTGCACAATCCTCAGGAAAGAGGAGAAGGGAAGATGACCAGTGCTGCAAATGACACACAAAACATAATTTCATCATAGGAATCATGGGGCTTATTGTAAAGTCTCATAATTCCATGGCAAGGAAAGCAAATAATTTGCCAACAGCCAAGAACCCCGCTGTACTTCTCCTGTGTTCATTGGAACTAGGAATGGATAAATCTGTCTATTTCAGTTTCTCAGTTTTTCCTCTCTGAAATTCAGCTCTCCATGTTTCTGTAGCAAGTTGTAATTTCTTTAATCCTCATGAAAATCCAACAGTACTTTAGTGCAAATTGCTCCTAATGTACACATTTTACATGCAGTTTTGACTAATATACACATTTTTGCAAGCAATTTTCCCTAATATAATGCATTTTGTATGCAGTGTTCACCAATAGATGCATTTCTGTACACTTTGGTTGGAGAACTGCACTGTCATCGTTTTAGCACTCCACACTAGAATGGGGGGAAATTAAATTGAGTTTGTATTTTAAGGCAAGTCTTCCAAATTTGCACTTTCCAACACTACAAAACTGAAATACAGCCACATTTTGGAATTCACACTTTAATTTTGTAATGCAGTTCTGCAGCCAAGTGAAAATAACACGCAATAATACATTATACGGGGGGGGGGGGATGTGTATATTTGGAGAAGTTAATACAAAAATGCTGATTCATTTTCTCAATGGTTTAAAACTGCCTACACACACCACCTGATGTGGAAATGTGGAGAACTGAAGCTAAGACTAGAAAATGAAGACTTGACAGAAACAGAAATTGACAGATTCCACCATCTCTACTCCCAGCTCAAACTGGAATTTCCATAGTTTGAACACACACACCTAGACACAAAGCTGTCTAACAATTGAGATTAAACTTTGAAGACCTTTCCCTCCACCTTCAAGGGTAAGGCAGCTGGCTACTAAACAAGAGAACCTTTATTTGCCTTGTGTGCCTTCCTGGGGCTTTTAAACTCAGAAGCCAGGGGATAAGCCCGAATAAGCATATAAAATAGCACATAGGAATTCAAACAGAAACTCTGCAGAATGTCATCTGCACATTTTCTCCTTTGACTTCTATTAATGAAAATTTCCCATCAAAAACCATCAAACCAAGACTCCATCGGAAGAAGTGATGCTACTAAATTAAAAGAGAGAGACCACAAGTCCTGATCTATATTTACTTTATAAAGTTAGGTAGGGTGAGCTCTGATTAATATATCAAAGGTTGACAGGACGCCAAGCTATCAGTCTCCTTAAACAGAAAGGGGGTAATCACACATCATGACACCAGGATCTAAAAAAATGCACTGGGCGAATTAAGGAGCATTGCTTTCATTTAAAATAAAGGAAGTCTAGTTAAAAAAGATTGGTGTAAACAAGACGACTTCATAGTAAATAATGTTCAACGTTTATACAAGCATAACAGAAAGCCTTCCTTTGATAACTGACATTCCACTGGACTCTCAGGTAGGGGGGAAAGTATTTTACCGAAGGTCATGGGGAACAGGTCCAGGTCCTTCTTTTTACAATGAACTAGGCTGAGAAAAAAAGAGCAGAACAGCTTGATTCCTTTGGCAAAAATACCTTCAACAGGCTCTCTGGTTTTGTTTCGGAGCCTACAGCTTTCCCACTGGATACTCAGCAGTTTGTAGCTATCCTGCTGTGTTAATTGATAGAGTAACAAGAACCACCTGTCAGCAGACTCAACTGTTTCTTAACACCCACTGCGTCTGAACACATCTCTGCAGTACAAACAAGGCTAACAGGGTTTGCTGCCAGTCACACAGTTGTGAGAAAAGATGTGTTTCAAGTCAACAGGGAGTTCACCCCCTATGGCCCTGAATGTTTGCTATCCCATATCACAATGACACCATTAAGAAATGTGAAGTATGCACACAAGCAACCAACAAGAAACCAGAATTCAGAATGACACTTATTGACATTTATTAGCATGCAGATTATATTTGAAATTTTTCAATCAAATAGTCCCAGGGCACAAGCGTAGGTGCAATTCCAACAGCTGGTAAATTAAGTATAAAAAATATGCTGTCAGATTCGAGTAGCTAACATTTGGAGATATAAATTAACCACTGCAACTTCTAGAATGTTCAAAAGTCTTGCAAAATAGAGAAGTGATTATTGGTGCAATCATGTAACCTTATGAACACGTACAGTATACCTTATCAAATGCAGTGACAAGCACTGCATCTGACTTCGAAACAACTTCCATTCACAGTGAACTTTATAGAGTCTTGTCTTTCACCAAACGTTAAAGTGTGGCTTGACATGCTCTTTAACTTCAGAATGATCACAGATGATGAGGACTCATGCACTGAAAATGTTTCAAGTGCATATATCGTTTTAACAATGGAAATTAGGTTTTCAGAACTGTCATTCTGTCAGGAATATTTTACAGTGACAACAGAATCACCTCTAATCTGATCTGCTAAGAGAGCTGCCTGAAATTGGAAATCTGATTAACTGAAAGAGCTACAGAAGGGTGCACCTTTCTTTAGTATTGTTCACATGCACACACATGCAAGAATATGAGTATATAGCAAGACAACCATAAAGGCACTTGACATGGAAAAGCTTACACTTCAGTTTGAAACATAATAATAACAGAGGCAAGTATCAAAATAACTGAAAAGCAACATATCGGTTTTTTGACCAAAATGGTTTTTTATAGCCAATTGAGTTTCTTAAAAATAATAATAATAATACTGTAAACAACTGTAGAGGTACATGGTGCTTAACAACAAGTCTGTGCCCAGAAACTTTTAATCACAAAAAATAATCTTTAACATCCAGCCTGAGGAAGAGTTCTGTCCAAATCAAAGCTGGCGTGCTACATACTGGTTCACCTTAATAATGTATATTGCTTTACTGACTCAGTGGATTCTATTTTAATGGAACAACACAGCATTTTGATCATGCAGATGGGTTTCTTTTGTTCCCCAGCAATCAAATGGACATTTTGTTTGTCAGAAGCTGATGCCGCAATTCTGAGAAGCTCTGCAAAATGCCAATAACCTCCAGCAGTAGAAGGGGGCAGATAAAAAATAATAAGTAGGAAGCTGTGCGTATATTTAAAAAATAGATATATATTCAGTGTCAGGAACTAGCTGGGTGTGGTTTCACAGCCTCAGCAAAACAAAACCCAACTTTAAAATTTCACCTATCTAGTTCCAAAGCTTGATAAATCATGTAAAAACAGGCATCTCATTCTAAAATGTCATTTTTGTAACTTTACTTATTGCTAACATAACAGCTGGGGTTTATATGCCCTATGGCTATCTATGCCATATGCTAAGCATTACCAATGTCAAGTTCCCCCTCCCCCCCACACACACTTAAGACATGTTAAGTAACTCATGCTGTTGAATAAGCGAATGTTCAAATGTGTGGGGAAATGATAACATATTTTTTGAACATTTCAGTTTGGGACCATCAGTAGCCCAGTTCAGATTCTGCAATAACTTTTTGTGGAAATACATGTTGGTGTAAAATATAGCTATGCCACCTGCTAATGGCATTCATTATACAAAGAAGCACTATGTGCTCCATTTGTTATATAAATAAACATTTACATAATCTCAGTATTTCTGTAGGGCTGTTAAATTGTAATTAAATTGATTACATACATTTTCATATTACCCAAACCCTTGTTATGGATGTTCTTTTGTGTATATGGGGGGAACTGTGAGATAATACAATACATACCTGTGGAAATAAAAATGTCTTTTTTTGTACCTGGAATTTTGCCTGAAAGGATAGAATCCAATGCTTAATTGAAATAGGAATAATAATGTTACAAAGGTTGCCACCCACAATCTCTGCTAAGCAGTAGCAAGATTCCATAGGGTTCCAGGCACTTACCCAGAAATATAGTTTATTTTACACCTATTTACACCTAAAGCCTTCAGTGGATATGGCATAGAACGTTACACCCCACAAGTGTCCCTCATGGCCACTCATAACTTCAGCAAGCTTGGTTCCAAAGCAGCTGCCAGTCATAGCCCATGGTCTCTCAGTGCTGGCTCCTCCAGCCAATGCCGCATGAAGTTCTTCTCACTTCCTGCTTCTCCTACCCAGAAAACCCCTTGCTAAGCAGTTCTTCTCTTCTGTCTGCTTGCACTCCTTCTCCCCATTATTCCAAGCCTAGTTTTAAAAGGTGACAAATTTCCTGTAACCTACACAATCACTCAGCATAACCTTAGCAACCTTCATTGGCACAAGCCCAAGGATTTCCCTGTGATGGGCCATCAACACCTTTTCTGATGCTTGGAAAGCATGCTCCCTGGAAAGGGAGCTAAGCCTGTGTTTTTCCACTGGCTTGGAATCTTCCCCATACTCCAAATATCAGCTTAATATTACCCCTTTATTAATTTATAACATTCACTAGTTCTAGCAGTTGTGGGTGCCCCTGCATCCCCAAAACTTTGTTACCCCAGATCTGTAACAAAACAGCAATAATAATGCATATAATATATACTACAAGGTCTGGGAAAAACCCATTACTTTCCAAAATACATACAAACCAGTAATCAAAGTAAGCATTTTACCATCTCCTAATCTCTCCCTATGCTCTTTGAGCAACTAACAAACAAATCAAGTTTTCATATGCTACCATATATCATTCCCTTTTGCAGGAACACACGAGGACCAAAACAGCTGAATAAAGACAAAGGAGCATGCCTTTAACCCACAGAGCAACCAATTTAAATTGTCCTTGCATTTATCAACTGAAGCTGTTGGCTGCAATCCTACAGATGAGGTCCAATGCATAGTAGGAAGGAGGAGAGCACAAGAACTGCCCTGCTGGATCAGACCAGCAATGGTCCATCTAGCCCAGTATTATATTTCCAACAGTGGTCAGTCAGATGCTTCCAGAGATGCCCACAAGCAGCGTATGAAGGCAGTGGCCCTCCCCTAATGTTTGTCCATGCTTTTATTGCTATTGGGAGGTACACTGGACATGAAGGTTACATTTAGCTAATATCAACTGATAGACCTATCAGCCAAGAATTTGTCCAATAACCTTTTAAACAGTTCAAAGTCAGTCAAATTCACATCAGTAGATTGGACTGTTGTTGGGTTGTTGTTTGCTCCTTGTGTAAAGGACAGAAAGACATGCTTTGGCATTTTGCCATCATAGTTTAGAAAGTTGAGCAAGCAACAAAGACTGACAGATGAAATTTAGAAAGTCCCAACCAAAGAAGAATGGATAACCAAGATGATGGACTATGCCAAAATGGCAAAAATGACCGTGAAGATCAGACACCTAGATGATAAGAAATTTAATGAAGAGTGGAGGGAAATTATAAAGTACCCTAAAGATGACTGAAGATATTTTAAAACGTTAGCAGGATTGTTATAACACTTATAATGCAGTAAGGTTGGGACTTCCGGGTTAGCGCCATCGGCAATGGCGGAATTCCTCTGATCAAGAGGAACCCGCTCCGCGAAAATCGGGTCTTGCCGCGGCGGCGAAGGCAGAGACCCTTCAAAAATCCCAGGCGGAGGAAGCCTGGGAATGTGGGATTCGGCTGACACCAGGAGCGCCCCCCCTACTCGCAAGGAAACCCCTTTTTGGGGGGATCTGAAGTGACATGGGGTGAGCGGCGCGGTGTTTTGAATCGACCGTTATTTTTACGGAGTGAAGCCGCACAGCCGTTGCCGGAGAGCACTGACTTTTTCCTGTGGACAATTGGACTCTAAACTCTAAACAAGTACCCGTGAGTAGAACGGAAAATTGGATTAAGAAATATTTTAATTTGGCACTGAAGCGGGAAGGTTCTAAACAGGAAGTCCGCCTTCCACTTTTGTAAATAGACTGAAGCAAAATTTGTGCAAGCTAAAGTCAGGAAAGCCGTATATAAAGGTTTAAAATTCCTCCAGTTTTAACCATCAAAACCCCTCTTGGAAGCAGGAGTAAAGAGGGGGAATTTTGATTGTTCAAGCCTGCAGGAGAAAGAGTAAAGAAAGATAAATTTCCACCGTCTCAAACCTGGGAACGGGGTGTCAGAGACAGAGATTTTTGGGGAAGTTCATTGACTGTGAATGGAACGCCTTTTGACAGATAGTTAAAGAAGAGAAACAAATTGATTCCAATGTTGCCTTTTGCATTTAAAAGAAACAAAGAATTTGAAAAATGAAAGTAATTCTCTTTTGTTGGACCTGCTTTCAAAAGATGGATACAAATAGAAATTGTCTCCTCTAGAGGGAGCTTGTTAAATTGTTGCTGGAGTCGATCTGGGAATTTTACAGCTGTGGAGATTAAGATCATGGGACCAGACTCTGACCTTGAATAAAAATGTGTTTGGAAGAAGTTTTGGTGCTTGCTTTTTGTAAGACAAGCGCTTTGTTGGAGCAGATGCATGAGAAGATGGATTTGATGACTGTTGCAGTCAAAAATTTTGGACAAACAGTGAATACTTATACAGAAACCATTCAGGAGCCAACGCAGGAACCTGTTTTGACAGGGCAAGTGCAAATGCAGAAGATAATGGAGGAGGTTGCTGTTGAACCTCAAGTAACACAAATGGAGAGACCCGAGGCCCTGCAGGAGCATAAGCCGCTGTCCTTGAAGACTGAATTTGGAGTGGGCCAGAGGGGGTTTGGAGATATGGGGGCCCTTAATTTTGGAGGGACTTTGAAACATGCTTTTAAATATTTTCTGGACTACACTGCTGACTGTGGGGAATGGGACTGTGGGGAATGGGCCGATCTGCTGAGGAGAGATGGAGATATTTTTGAGTTGGAGTATCCCCGAGACCTACTCCTCAACGAGAAAGAAAATAAATTAAGAAAGAGATCAACAAAAGACAAGGTAAAGTGCAGGTACAAACAAGAAGAAGATCTGCAGAAGGGACATGGAAAAGACTTAAGAGCCTCGGACATAAGATTACCAGGTTGATGGACTAGATGGAATGGACAGTAAGGACTGACATAACCCGAGACCAGGAAGAAGAGACGTTGGAGGAAGATTGGAAGAAAATTTTTAAAAAATTTATTTTGGGAATTAGTGTAAAATTAATGAGCATTAGGAAAAACGTTGGAATGAAAATATTTGGCTTTAGTAGAAATGATATAAGGAATTATGTACAAATAAATATTAAGTTTTAAGCTTTAAGGTATTTTATGGTAAGATAAGGTTAAAATAAATTAAGGTAAATTGAATGACAGAATATAGTGAAAGATGGAAAGGATTTGCTGAGTTAATTAATAGGTTAGACTGTTAAGACAAATTATTCAATAGAAATTGGGAAAGATGGAAAGAATTTGCTGAAACAAATAACTAAACTAGAATACAAAAAGGGAGGTGTGAGGAGGTCGATGAAACAAGTAAATGAAAGATAAAAATATGGAATATTGGATGTGTGTTTTTTATTGTTATATTGGTTTTTATGTTTTCTTTTTTCCTTTTTTGATGTATTGTTATGTATGTTTTGTTAAATTTTTTGTTGTTTTCTTCTTTTCTTTTTTCTGTAATTTTTGAAACTTCTAATAAATATCATTTTAAGAAAAATATAATGCAGTAAGGTTAAAGTTAAAAGTGGACATAAAATGAATCTGAAAAATGTAATTAGATGCAGTAGAAAGAACAGATAAATAATGGAAACCAGGGGTGCAGTGGGGGGAAGTCCGGGGATTCAAGTAATCCCAGATGTGTAAAAAAAATGAAAATGATTTATATATAAATAACACTGTTAACAAATGAAAAATAAAATATAAAAAGACATATGAAATTTAGATAGAAGAAAGAGTTGTTTGGTTGTAGGAGGCATCTTCTCAAAACTGTTCTTATAAATAGTTCAGAATGATTGCAAGACACTAAGAAAGAATCTGCATGTTAGAGCTAAGAGAAGAAATATTGTGATAATATAAAGATAATATAAAGAGAAAGGAAGACATGAGGATGGATCAGCTGTGCACAGAAGATGTTCCCAGTTTAGGATGATTTTTTTAATTACATATTTCCTGTGTAGGAGATAACAGGATCACAAGTGCTCATCTATTTAGCAATGCATACAAGCACTGGAGAAAGTGCAACCAGTCCCAACACATTCAAAAGAACTATCCTATACACACTTTATTGGGAGTAAGTCCCAGTGAATGCAATGAGGCTTACTTCTGAGTAATCATGCACAGAATTGTGCTATAAGCAGATATATGGGGCAAAAAACCAACTGTTCAGTGCTTTATTTTTCTGCATAAAATTTTCCATCTCAGAAGTACAAGTAAAATAAATATGCCAAAATAGATCACTATCTGTGGCATAAAAAATTGTTCTGGCGCAAACTGAAGTTTCCCCTATGCAAATTAGCCAATTCAAAATTTTCCAGAAAAAAACTCACATCACTGGATATTTAGAATTCCGCTGTGTGTGTTTACCCATATTTACAAGGCATTTCCTAAACAGAATTTCAGTAATGCAAAGAACTACCAGTAGAATTGTTCCCCCATGTGCACACACAAGGGCATGGGATTGAGGAGCAAATAACAGACATGAGTCAAGTGATGGGTGAAAAATGGCCACAACTTTATTCGATTGCAAAGAAGCAAAGTTGGCATGTCATGGGGCTTAGGTCTATTCATTAGGCCAACTATTTCCTCCTGGACCGTTTGCAGGGTTCACCAAAAGTAGGAACTTCACCTGATGGGTTTGGGGTCCACCACAGCATGAACTGGAGCTGGTATCCCCATCAGGCAACCTATTGGAGGCACTGTGACACATTAGCCCCAAAGCTGGGCTTTTGGACAATTTACTCTAGATAAGGTTTACATTATGAATACTGGGTTCATGTTTTCCATTGAAACTGGAGAATACAGATAGATTAAAGGTAATGCTTGAACCAAATCATTCAGTTATTTATGCAGTTCTAAATGCTAAATCTCTCTCCTCCACCATTCTGTCAGAGGAACCTGGTATTTTATTATGACCAAATCCTTTTAAAAAATTAATATTCACATGGGAGCAGACCATCTATGGTGTTTTAAAAAAGAATGCTTTAATTGCAATGTTCATATATGAGTCAGAGAATGGATTACATTTATGGATTACATTTTCCATTTATGGGGGGGGGAATGTAGGATAAATTAAGATATTCTGCTTTAGGTGACTGTCCATCTGGAAAAAGAAAATATATGTTTTAGAATATTCCCCCTTTATATTTAGTTTACAGTGGTACCTCGGGTTACAGACACTTCAGGTTACAGACTCCACTAACCCAGAAATAGTACCTCGGGTTAAGAATTTTGCTTCAGGGTGAGAACAGAAATCGTGCTCCAGCGGCGCAGTGGCAGCAGGAGGCCCCATTAGCTAAAGTGGTACCTCAGGTTAAGAGCAATTTCAGGTTCAGAACGGACCTCCAGGACAAATTAAGTTCTTAACCCAAGGTACCAATGCATTGCAGTCACAAAATCAAGATATGAACATATTTTCTATTGATAAGATAAAGGCTCTTTCCCTCCTTTATCCTTCTGAAAAGGCCATGCTAAAGATACTGTATGTGACACATCTACTATTTGAGGCTTACCACCTTTAAAAGTCATATGCTGTTTGTGTACCACAGTAAATCAAGCATGAACACAGCATGTCAGTCACACTTCATCTCATTATACAGCCTGTCTTCTTACTACCATGGGCAACTTCAAATAGATTTTCAATAGTCACATTCAAGGGGAATTAATTTTACAGTGAGTAAAAAATATCTGAATGGAACCAATATGCTTTTTAAAAAATCAACTCTCTAAAAGGTGTTTGAGAGGGTTTTTTTAAGGCAACTGGTTTTGGACATAAAACTAAGGTAAACTTTAATGGGTTCAGTGATGCATTTCAGTCATCACTACTTTGAACATTAGCATAGGTATAGTAATGCCATTGATACGGTCTCTCATGTAGGCCAAAATAACGTTCTCTTGATAGTTTGTTGTGTGTACCCCATAAGGTAATGACGAGTCTTAATTGTTCTGCAGCTTCAAGTATCTTGCCACAACAATGTCAAGAAAGGAGTGTGATTTAGAGAAAACAGAAGGCAATTACATCCCTCTCTTTCAGACCAAAAGCTTGGTTTCTCATAAGCACTCATAGATCTTGCCATCTTGCTCGTCCTACACATTCCATTGCTATTGTTTACAGGGGGTTATATGCTAGATGTGTATGCCAAAGGGAACATGTCACTTCGCTTAATAATAATAAAAGAGTAACCTATGCTGATAACATTGAACTAGTTGTTATGAAGTATAAAAAGGGAAATAACCACAGTAAGTGCTCCTGTAATACACACATACACTGAAATCTTTTCCATCTCCAATGGAATCTGAAAGACTGAAGCTTTTTTGACTGAACAAGCATTAATAGCTGGGAGCAATCAACACTGAACAAACATGAAACATCACAGGTCTGGGGAATCAATGGCCCTTCAGATGTCGTTGGACTCCATCTCCATTGATCCTAGACCATTGGCCATACTAGCAGAGGCTGATGAGAGTTGCATTCCAATAATATCTGAAGGGCCACAGGCACCGCACTTCTGCTCATAAACACAGCTACAAACCTGTGAAAGAAAATGCGGATTCTGTATGAGAGAGAGAGAGATGCTGGGAATGAGACAAAAGGCCAAAGATTTACTGAGAATACAATCTGCTGTGCTCCCTCTGCCACACACAACTCCTTTCCTGATTCATTTCTCATATTCTGATAAGCAGCTTCTACCTCCCTTTTCTTTCTTAAACATGTCTCATCATCTAAATATTGGATGCAAGGGGACTGCCAGGTAACCTGGCATGACAATGTAGAACTGTACTCTCTTGCCTTGAGCCCATGACAAAATTCATCATCGCAGGGGGTGCGGGGCAGGGTGGAGTAGTATGGCACTGGGCTTGCTCATCCTGAAGAGCACACAGATATAGCAGATTAGAAAAATATTGATAATGTAATTGCAATCATATTGAATTATCTTCCTAATTTAATAGCAGTTGTACATCTTCCTACTCCAGGTTAGCATCCAAGAGGCCAATATAGTTATATTTTTAGTAGTATATTAGGAGGGGAGCAGAAGTTTACTGGTAAATCCCTGGGTGGTCTCCAGTAGATCCTCAAGGGTTTCTGATTCCCAATGGCTTAATAGCAACTACTGTTCAACAGCGACTCCTTCCTTCCTTCCTTCCGGGGTGAATGCTAAAAGTGGTGCAGCGGACTCCTTCCACAGTTTTATTCGTTGGCCTATGGGGTCCCTCAGGGTTTGGTTCTGTCCCCCATGCTATTTAACATTTACATGAAACAACTGGGAGACATTGTCTGGAGTTTCAGGGTTCAGTGTCAACTAGTATGCTGATGACACCCAGCTCTAGTTCTCCTTTCCACCTAAATCCAAGGAAGCTGCCTTTGTGACTGGTGTCTGTCATCAGTAATAGACTGGATGAGGGTGAAGAAATTGAAACTTAATCCAGACAAGACAGATGGTCAGTTGGGAGACAGAACAGGGAATAGAGATTCAGCCAGTGCTGGATGGAGTAACATTCCCCGCTTTTTAGCACTCAATCGGAGCAAACTTAGGTTTTCTTTGGATCGACATCTGCTCCGATTTAGCACTAAAGAGCGGGTTTTCCCTGGGAAAGGAGCAGAGCAAGAGGAAAACCACTTAGACCCATGCTTTCTAGGCCCAGGGCAAGCAGAAGTGGATGATCCCTGAATCCTTTGCATTTGGGGTTCTAAAAAAAGAACAACGAAGATCTGACAAGCTGTGTAATATTTTTAAGTTTTTTCTTTCTTTCTTCAATAAAATTGCAAAAGATCCCTCAAACCACCTCTGGTATACTGTATACAGAAAATGGTTTGTAGTTACCTTTCCGTCCACAGCAACTAATCAAAAGATTTACATTACTTCTTTCTATCCTCCCTATACAGACGAATAACTTTCATTAGGAAAACTGAGACTGGACACACATATGGATTCTTTCAAAGTTGTGTGCATCATTTCAGATACAACCAATTTATCCTAAATCCCCCCTCCCCCCTCTGGGTCTCAAATTCAGTACTCCAAAGTCACTTAAAAAGTCAGGCACAACTTAGCATTTTTTTCAAGAGTACTTATTTGCCCTGGGTTGATACTCATGCAGTTGTTGTTGTTTTATATTTTTATGTTGAGAAATAATTACAAGTAATGCCCTTAAAATTGCTTTTTTTTGCAATTTAACCTTGAATGTTAGCCCATGTCCTGGTGTGCCCTGTGAACACTATTCATTCCTGTCCATCCCAGCCACTAACATCATCCCCCTGAAAGCACTCTGAAATTATGCCTCCAGCAAGAGCAGACTGAGAATAAGTTAACACCATTGTTGCTTTACAGGTGAGCTAATGCTTCCCAGCTACATAAAATTTCCCATTACTTGAGTCATGCTTCAGTGCTCTGGGAAGAGCAGTAGATAATAGTATCTATTTTTAAAAAACTTATACTGCTTACTAAAACAAAAGACCTATAAATAGTTTACAAATTAGTAAATAAAATAATAAATACTATGCTTTTCCTGAAAAGGTCCACTGGTGAATTTTCCCAGTGTTTTCTGGATTGATCATTGGATTCTGGGCACCTGTTAGCCACAGAACTAAAAGGCTGCAGAATTTCAAATCACTTTTTAGGGTGTCTATTGATTATTAAGAGGAAGAGAAGATGAACAGGGAAGGGAAAAACCTGAGTAGGTCAATAAGTTTGAAAACACTGGTTTCATGATCATTTAATCCAAAAAGCATATAAGGAAAGGATTTAGTTAATGGTTTTAAAAAGTGGCTTACCAACTGCGTGTATTTCCTTCAGACCTATCATATCATCAGAAAAAACAGTGAACTCTGAGATAAATACAACTGCTAGTCATGCCTGTGCACAGCCCAAGTTCCTGCTAAACAATTTCTCTGAGTGTTTGCCAATACAAAATAACTATAAGAAATATTAAGAAGCATAAACACAATACTTGGTGCTGACCTCTGAGACCTTTTTATTTCCCAAATCACTCCAAACACAGAGCTATTTTATTCTGGTCTCAAGGACGCAATCAATTTCAACTAGAGCATACACCACACTCCATAAAGTTTTCCTATTGATCTGCAAAACATGGGGATGCCAGGTACCCATGGCACCCTATTGGTTAAACTTTGCCCAAGGGAAGCCTGTAGCTGATAAATTCTCCCTCAGCAGTAGAGCTAACTGCAATTAATAGAAATTACTACACAAGGTTTGGGGTGATATAGATTATTTCTGCAGAAGAAAAACAACATAAATATAAAGCATTGCTTGATATATCATCTTTATTACTTTTATTTCCAGGGTGGCTGGGTGTTTTAAGGAATTCTTATTAGTGCTGGGGATTATAAAAGAAGGGGAATTGCCTCACTGCCCTTTTTAACCATCTGATTCTTAAGACTTTCCTCTCCCGCAAAGATAGACTTTTTTCCATTTTCCCAGTGCAGAGGGCTAGTCAAAAAATGAAATAGCATGTAAAGTCAATAGCATACCCACCCACCAAGGAATTTTGCCACATTTAAAACAGAAAGTATCATGGTGGAGCACATCTTTTGCATGCTCAGTGATACCCAATTACAACAAATGAAACCTTGGCACCGTCTTCCCTGTAATTTTTTCACAGCACATCATAGATCTGCTAGTGGTAAACAAAGCCAGTGCTCACATTTAAAATATGTGAGCAGCTTAGACCCTTACAACTGCAAAAAAACCACAAACCCATAATTCTCCATTGGTTAACAATTTAGAATATTTCTATTGTGACATGGAAAACTTTTCTATATTTGTCCATAAGCGAAATGCTGTCAATAGGAAATATGCACATTCTGATTTCACACAACAGCTATTTATTAATACAGTCTGAAGCTATTGTTCAGGATGCTTGTTGTATTTCTTTTCATTACCAAACATGCATAAAGGACTGCAACAGCAACAGAAGCTGACATGACAAGATCCACATGACATGCATTTCTTTGAATACTGCAACCAACTGCCCTAAATTGTTTGGTGAGGGAAAAAATATACAAACTGAATCATTGGCATATAGAATTTTAAGAATAAATATTAGTCACAACATCTTGAATTTGCATAAATTCTGAATGAGATTTCATGGTGGTGCTCAGGACACCGCAGTTCATGGTGGCACTGCAGGCTCAAAGCAGCTGGGTGCTATAGCAGTTGGATTTGCCTTTGCATTTAGAAATGCACAAGGCAGAACTATTTGGTGTTGCCTTTCTTGCCTCATACCGGATACGATAATAGATGTGGCAGGGATGTTACAAGTCTTTGCTTCCATTGCAACAGTTCTCAGGAACAGGGATAATAAATATTTTTATTATTTATATGCCACCCATCTGACTGGGTTACTCTGGGCGGCTTCCAGCAAACTATAAAAACACAATAAAACATCAAATATGTAACACTTCCCTATACAGGGCTGCCTTCAGGTGTCATATAGTTGTTTATCTGTTTGACATCTGATGGGAAGGCATTCCACAGGCTGGGAGTCACTACCAAGAAGGCCCTCTGCTTGGTTCCCTGTAACTTCACTTCTCGCAGGGAGGGAACTGCCAAAGGGCCCTAGGAGCTGGATCTCAGTGTACAGGCTGAACGATGGGGATGGAGATGCTCCTTCAAGTATACAGGGCTGAGGCAGCTTAGGGCTTTAAAAGTCAGCACCAACACTTTGAATTATGCTCGGAAATATACTGGGAGCCAATGTAGATCCTTCAGTCTTCTGTGCCCGTCCATGCCACATTTTACATAAAATGCCACCAGATGATATTTGCTCCTTAAATAGACTATTCAGTAGTGATGATTTTAAAACAAACATGCTTTCCTCAAGAGTGGGAGGGAGGGTGCTGACTATATGAGAAAGAGCTATGGGATCTGCCCCATCAATGTGGCTGCTTCATTTATACACCATCCCAAACCATGTGGGGTTGCATCATGGAAAAGTTGTTGCCCTGCAACTGTGTTCGTATGTGAAACCCACCAAATTTATACATTTGAAAAGGGATTAAAGTCAAATGTCATCCCTAGTTTCTGAGGATATGAGTCTCAAGCCCGTACAGACAATCAAAAGCAGCACAAGATCAATATATGGGTGATGTTTCCTTGGCCAGCCTTCAGAATTGGTATGTGGATTGGTTCTATGTGCACACTGGTTGGCAATGTGGGGGGAGGCAGCAGGCAAGATTCCCTCTCTATGCATTGATGCTACAGTTTTAGAACAACTGAATAATAATTTGGTGTTTCCTGAACTCTTGTGTGAATTTAAATCATCCATGTATCTAATCTCTACGACTGCCGACTAAAAAGCAGAAGTCTTTAAAACTGCTAGCTTTCTGGCAGCTTGCAGTGAAAATTTGAAGGTTTTGATAAAAGCAGATACACAATAGTCTTTCACAATGTATTTAGAGACCGAAGCAGAAGCAATGCATTTTAAAAGACAATGCATCTTTTATGTCTTATCGAAGTCAGAATGTGGATGTTCTAAAGTTAATATTAAAAAAGACTGAACACTGAACTGTGAAAGTCCTCCAGAAATACAGGTTTTCTTGTTTTACTAAAGAGCCTCAGAGTACTAGAGAAAAATGTTTTTAAACACAATGGCATTTCTCTTCTCAGAGAATTTTAAAGATCCAAAACTAGATTCAGTTGGATGTTAGGTGTGTCACAAGGAAAGCATTGACTTCCTCCATATTCAGTGATTATGTGAAAAAGCTAACAGTTTTGGAAGATGGTAGCCAACACAAAGAATGTTCATTTACCACTTGGACTCAATATTTTTCTGCTTAATTATGTGAAGGAAGTTATCCCTGAGAAAATATATGATCTAGTGCTAAATCTATCTGTGGCAGCAAAAGAATGTAAGTACCCCACTAAAAATAGCCTCCCCCCTATACAGCATAAACTGAGGGATAGGTGGGTAATTGTAGGGAGACAGAAGGAGGTGGGTTTCATTTCTGAGGCTTAAGGCTGGCCTGAAGTCTCATGAAACACAAGTTAGCTCAAATGGCATAACAAAACTTCAAGAAAGAGGTTGGAAATGGACCTTTATCTTTCCACAGAGCTGTTGGATTTGGGGCATTTTGGGGAGACCAAAGCTGTTGGACTTTGGTTGGTCAACCTCCATAGAGACCAGGATTTTTTTAATGCCTGCCCTCATTGACTACTGAGTGTGTTATGTTTTCTACCTTCCTTATATTGTTCCTTCTTGTCCTGGTGGACATAATCTGTATCTGGCTAAATCTGGTCCAATGGCTTACGCTTGGCAGTTTTATTTGTCACAAATCTGGTACATAGAACAGTGTAAATTTGGAAGAGGCACTTTAGACTGGGGAGTATAGGAAAGCACCTCAGAACTTCATCCCTTATTAGGTAAAGGACAGATGAAAACATGTCTGGGAAGTATTGGAGTTGGTTTGCTATTTGTTCTTTTATTGTTTTATTTGTTCTTTTATTCTTTTATCCATGGTTTGTTAGCACACTTTTTGAGGTGGTCTTGTTCATGTTTTCCCATTAATATATTAATGGAAGATGGAGCCATGTGAGTGCCTAGAAGTCACAGGTTTTCCACCAAATGCAAAGTTACACAAGTAATGTCAATGTGGCTAAAGCATATATAATGCCACTAGTGTACAGTACAGTCGTACCTCCATTTACGTGACCCTCTGGTTACATAAACTTTGGGATGTGCGCGCAGCAAACCCAGAAGTATTTTACCAGGTTTCACCGCATGCACATGCGCAGAAGCAGCCTGCACATGCACAAAAGCAGGATCTGACTGGACCTCCAGAATGAATCCTGTCCACAACCAGAGGTACCACTGTATATACTGTAAATAGTTTTTTGCAAGGGAGGAGAGACACAGATAGGGGGGCACATCTTTAAATTTTCCTGAAGGCCTTCCAGTAGTAGGGGAGACTGCCTCTATGCCTTCCTTTATTTCTACAACCAAAGGCAAGGGTTGGAGAAGACTTCCTTTTCTTACTGAGCTTTCAAATATTCTCCAAAGGTTGGAAGTAGCAGATCAACAATACCATAAAAACAGGAACTATTTGTTCAGGTACTTTCAAAAAGAAGTCTAACCTGAAAATCTGGCTCCAGGGGCTGGCATTTATCCTTTAAACCTTTCCTCTTTCTGTTTTCACATTTATAGTTTTATCATCTTTTGCCTAACATTTTTGACAGCCCTTTTTTAGACTAGATTTCTCCTCTGACTTTCTTATCTGAGTGCTAAATATTGTAAAGCAAGGCATCAAAAGATGGTGGTGATACTTTGGACAGCTTCACCTATAGCATAGCTCCAGGCATCCTTCAGCAGTGAAAAGAAAGCCAATCATACTAGAGGAATGGAAGACCCATTGTGTAAGGTTCAGTGCAGATAGCAAGAGAAAAATATGTTGGAAATTATTCTATTAAGTCTGCTGAAACAATACTGAATACAAAACTTCCCAGAACATTGATTGGTGTGGGATGCACATGTAATTTAAGAGCATTATCTGAATTGACACTCAAATATTTTTCTGCTTAAGAAGCAAGACTGACGAAAATGCATAGTCATGTTTAAAATGGTTACATGCTAATGGTTAAGTGCCAAGATCCCTGAAATCTTGCTACCACTCAGCGGAGATTGGGGTGGGCAGTAACAGCAGCCTTTCCTTGTGGCATCTTTCTCTTTTTAAGCTTAAGTCTCAGAATTGTATACAATGGTGGTTTTCATTTAGCAGAAAGCAGGTCCGCTCCTGAAATTCAGCACAAGTCACCAGTTCCCTGAAACCAGTTCTAAGGATTCTCTGGAGGAGAAAGGAATATGACATGGAGGGGTGCAATAGGTATGGCAAAAATCAATACGGTCCAACTTCTAAAAGTTGAAATTCTTTTTCCAAAGAGAAAGTCACCACTGGATACAAACCTCTTGGCTTAACTGAGGTCTCCAACTCCCCATCCTCAAGGGGAAAAGGTTATGGCTAAGACAGACATCTTGGAATGGACTTGTCTTTAGAGTCAGCCTTAGATAGCCCTGCCTTCTTGGGAATTCCAGCATCAGAGGAGCTCACGATGCAAGCAGCTCTCCAGCCTGAAGAGGTCACAGTGCTCTCAGTGAACTCCAAGGACTCCCGCCCAGAGGAAGAATAAGAATGGGAGAGCAGAACAGGACTCTACTGTCCCATCTGGCCATGGTAGTGAACCTATGTTCTCCATACATTATTGGACCCTAACTCAAATCAGTCTCAGCCAGCATGGCCGACAGTCAGGGATTATGGAAGTTGTAGTCCAACAACATCTGAAGGGCCACTGGTTCCCAAACCCTACGTATCTGAATCCCCACCGTGCCCTTGATGAATTGGACCAAGTGATTATTGTACAATGGATACAAATTTTGTGCACCAAAAGACTGATAGATTGCTCCATCTTCTGGAAACTGGAAACACGACTTTGCACACCCAAATATGTCTAAGAATTTCTATTGAACTGATATGTTTTTGTCTGACAGTTTTCTATCTGCACAAAGAGGTGGTCACGACATATTCTTATTTGCCTTAAAATAGCACTATTTAAATAATTCATGATCAATTAAAAATCTTTCTGTACAGAAAAATTAAAAGCTCTTTTATCGCATATTATTAGCCTCGGGGTATACAATCAAAATCAAACAACTACCTTAACATCTACATTAGAGTGGGGTGGTATTTTTACATTTTTAAAGCTCTGTTGTCAGCTATTATGTCACTATATAATCAGAGAAATCTAAGCAGAAACAAAACTTCCTTTGAATTTGAACCAGCAGTGCCACAGGCACGCCAAAGGCACTACCAACATTAAAAACATTACTGTTTTAACCAAATACCTAGTTTGACAAATGTACTGCTGAAACAGATCATAATATTAATACACATATGATGACCTTATAACCCCTTCATTTTTCTAATTGACTAATTAGCTAAAACAATTTTAAGATGATATTGCCTTCCACTATTATCACAGCAAGGAGCAGGAAGAATATTTTTAGTCCACCCGTCAACATATGATCCAGGGCAGTACCCAATACAATAAAGCATCAAAACAAGCAGTAAAATAATGCTACAATAAAACAAATCCAGCTCAATTTATAAAAGCAAAATAAAAATACAGCATATCATTAAGATCACTCAGGGAGTCACAATTTGCCCACCCCCTATTTGAAAACTGACGAAATTCCCAGTAAAGTTTTAAGGACCAGGTAGAATGTGATTCTAAAAACATGCAATTACAACAAGGCCTCTTACAGATGTAAAGATCTGGAGTGAACATCAGGTACTGTTACTTCATAATCGTTTTTAAAGCTTTATTGATATGCAGAATGTTGTACAATATTCATCTGAATATTGTCTTCACAACTGAGGAGCAGAGGGGGAAACCTGCCCAAGTGTCTACCTCTGAAAAGATAGGAAAGTTTTCCAGATCTAACTCCCCAACTGCATCTCCTGGGCTGTGGGGCTCCCAACTACCAATGCAGAACAGGAAAAGCCTCATGCAAGTTGTCCTGAATGATTCTACTTTTATCAGTGTCAGTGGCAATGAACCAATTTTTAAAAATTCAGCACTGCTTGTCTACAACTACATCAGTGTTCTTATACTACATAGTGTTTCTGCTTCATGCACAAATGATGCAGGAGAATCCTGTTTGTGTTAAAAGAAGCTTGAATAAGATTGTTAATAACTAGCAATTTCAGTTAAAAACAAATGAATTAAGGATATCAGAAGATTAAATATTTAACTGATTAACCAGCTTTATAAAAAAAATTAAAATAAATGCTTATATTGCTCCTAAGAATTCAAATATTATTTATTCAACAAAGTAACAACTTACATACAATTAATAAATGAGCTGCACCACTCATGGTTGAGATGTCACAAATGGCCAACTTTTATATTTTATTTTTCATTTCCTTTTACATTAAAACAAAGAACAAAAATGCTTTCTAACAATAAGCAAATGTGCCCTTAATCCTTGGCTTTAACTATTAAAATCTGCCCTCACCAAATAAACCTTTTAATGGCTGCAGGTTACAATATCTGATGCTAAACCACCAACCAGAAGAAATAAATGCTGTCAAAACGAATGGGGATATGTTTGAAAACACTGCCACCTACTGCCAGTAAAAAAACCACCGGCTAAAAAGGAAGTCACACAATAGACCAACTCATAGGCTTCTAGAAGTCTTTCAGAGCATTCACGTGATCTTTTGGCATCAGAAGACCAGACAGTTCCCCCCGCCTACCTATTTAATCTGAATTTACCTTTGCCATAGAAAATATGATCCATAACACCATAAAATATGTGTATCTGTAAATCCAGTGTGGATGAACCTGGTATCTCATCTCAGACTTTGTATATGTTCACATTATTGTTTGGTATGCATCCAGTGCACTCCCACAACATTAGCTGCAATCCATATCAATCCTGTACTGTAGTTTCTTGACAATAATGCAATATTTTCCTCAAACCAGCTTCTTCAGCTTTCCTCTAGAAAACTGGATGTGAAACGAACAGTAATGTGAACATTTGATGAGTGTGCATGTGCAGATGGCAGCTTCAGTTCTGGAGGGGTTACAGGGGGGTCATGCACACTGGGTGAAGACACCCCACCCACTCTCTGATGTGAACAACATTCTGCAAATGCAGCTTGAAATGTAGCAGGAGGGAAATGACCTTGCTGCTAATGTGATACATTTTGCATTGTAGCTTCTTTTTTAGGAGGGCTAGAGACTAAGGGAGGAATTTGATGCTGTGCTAATTTGATGGTTCTGTCAGCACACACATTTCTGTTTGCCCAATGGAATGATCTCTCAATCCCCTTCCCCCATTTGCTGTTCCAGGGGTTCTTAAAGGTAAAGGTAAAGGGACCCCTGACCATTAGGTCCAGTCACGGACAACTCTGGGGTTGTGGCACTCACCTCGCTTTACTGGCTGAGGGAGCCGGCGTACAGCTTCCGGGTCCTGTGGCCAGCATGACTAAGTTGCTTCTGGTGAACCAGAGCAGCGCACGGAAACGCTGTTACCTTCCCGCCAGAGCGGTACCTATTTATCTACTTGCACTTTGACGTGCTTTCAAACTGCTAGGTTGGCAGGAGCAGGGACCGAGCAACGGGAGCTCATCCCGTAGCGGGGATTCAAACCACCAACCTTCTGATTGGCAAGCCCTAGGCTCTATGGTTTAACCCACAGCGCCACCCGCGTCCCTTCCCGGGGGTTCTTACTCCACTCCAAATAGATCTGGATGGCATGGATGAGAGGGGCAAGTCCCCCTGCACTGCTGCCTGCTAGTGCAACTACTTAGCTGAATCAAGCCCTTACTTTTTAAAAAGAAAAAAGAAAGGCCAGAGTCTGGCATCTGTCCAGCGTGCCAATGAAAGCCTTCGCAGGCACCTGGGCACCCTTGGGTGTCAGGTTGGTGATCCCCGGGTTGGCTACCCCTGTTCTACATAATGTGTTATTAGAGTTTAGAACAATTGCTAGAAGGCGCTGAGCATGATACTGATGAATAATTGACCGTTTATTGATACAGAAGAAATGTAGAAGAGAAATCTAGTGGTTTAAAACAAAGCCGTTGAATTTTATTCCTCAGAGCAGCAAGTAGTCCTCAAAAGTTTTTTTATTTAGAAAAGAGGAAAGGATAGAATAGAGATAGTTGTATCACTCCTGGATATAAAAGTGCTGGGAAAGGTCTGTATTTTAGGGTTTTTTCAACTGAGTACCTGGGTTCAAAATAATTCAACAACCCTTTATTTACACCCTGGTTTTCTACAGGAGTATCCAAAGCAGCTTAGAAGAATACTATGTAGCTCAGGTGGTCGTAAGACTTCTGTCAGCAGAACAGGGAGGGAAACAATTTTTAGCAATTTCCCCCTCTGCAGTCCTCCACAGTCCTCCTACATCTGCTCTGGAGGGCCCCTCAACCCTCTGGAGCAGACCTAAGGGGCATGGGAGCTGCAAGGGCAAGGAAAATAACCAAATCTGATCTCTGGATTCCTCCTCCATCCCTTGGAAGCAATCAAAAATAAACTGCTTGAAATAAACTGAGAAGCTCCTTCTCTAGTCTGGACAATGGGTGTTTCACTCCAGCCTTCTCTTTGTCTAATTAGCTAGATCTGCTTTCCTAACTGTCAGTCATTGCTATCATATCATTCATTGGCTAAACACATTGAAAGGTGAGAACAAGCTACTTTTCCACAAAACAAATGGGAAGAATAGTACAGTGGTCTCTGTTGTGAATGTGTCTGTCCTATGGATTCTGGGCTGTACCCTATATTTTTGTCCTGGCGTTAAGAGAACAAACCTGAGTGAAATATGGGGGGGGGGATTGTGATAATTTTCAGTTTTTAAAACATTGCAAACAACCTCAGTTTACACCTACATAAGACGTGGGTAAAATTCAGGGTTCACATTATATTGAAATAAACAGAAGTTGCATGTGATAGCAACATTTACATACTTGGGTTTGAGAGCAGTTGAAAATTGGTGATCCAAATGTACAAACACATATAATTGGGCTACCAAAGTTTCTTACCTGTTGTCGTTTGAATGCCAAATGGTCCAGCTTTTTCAACTCTTTCTGCAGGTTTTTATATGTTTTCTGCAGTTCAGATTTACTAGATGCATTTTGAAGACACACAAATGTCCTTTGAACCTATGGCCAAACAAGGAGGGGGTTAAATATTCTTTTAAAATCTTCCGTGCTTAATTAGGAATAGGCTCAGAAAGAATAAGCTAAATTGGGATCTATTTGCTTTGACACCAGGTCTAGCCACACTACAGTTACATATGCTTCAGCATATGTAACACCTTGGGTTACATATGCTTCAGGTTACATACGCTTCAGGTTACAGACTCCACTAACCCAGAAATAGTACCTCAAGTTAAGAACTTTGCTTCAGGATGAGAACAGAAATCATGCAGTGGCGGCACAGTGGCACCAGGAGGCCCCATCAGCTAAAGTGGTGCTTCAGGTTAAAAACAGTTTCAGGTTAAGAACAGACCTCCGGAACAAATTAAGTACTTAACCCGAGGTACCACTGTATTGGAAACATGACGGTGCCTCTTGGTGGCTTCCCCTCTATACCCTCAACCCAAACAGGAGCTGCCCCTCACTGGGGCACCTGGTAAGGTCTGTCCCTTTTCTCCAAAAGTTACCTGTTAGTGGCAAGAAAGATATCAGGTGGTGGTAGCACCACTGTGGATATCAAGATCACTGGGAAATTTAGTTCTCCGGGTTTCTGTTGCTGTTTTCCAGGTGAAATGGAAGAGGACAGCTGCTTTGGTGAGGATAGCTAGACTGGGGCTGGGTCTAAACTAACTGAGCTTGAATTTCAGAGGAGCTTGGGCTTGGCTTATAAATAAGTAAACTCGGGAATTCAAACATCATCTGCATTGATACATAATTATTATTTCATATATGTTTTTGTATGAACAAGACATGCATACTTTGTCTCACGAGATTCATACTTTAAATTCAATTCCCCTTTCATTGTCCAAAAATATTTTCTTGACCTTGAGGTAAATTAGGGCATGCAGCCCTAGTTTACAGAATTAATGTTTGGACAACTCATTTTGATGAAAAACTATTTTCCCCCATTTGCATCCATCAATGATTCAGTTTATTCGTGCACATTATGCCTGAACTAACTTTCAATTAAGAGAGATGGGTGGTTTTGCAATTAAACTTTGTTCAATGCTTTTATTTACTAAAGCTTTTCTTTCACATTTAAGAAACACCTGTTGAATGTGCAATGCACAAACAAGGGATTCCAGAGTATTCCCCATGTGTCTCAGTATCTGCTACTGGAACATAAAAAGCCTTTAGCTCTCAGCTGCTTTAAATGCATCAAATCATTAATTGCTGAGAAGTACACAGTTACTATGGTTACAAACACAAACTGGAAGAGAAATGTTACAGAGTGTACAATGATATGCAGAAAAGCACGGGCCCATGGATTGCAGTTAGTATATACTGGTCCCACATTATGGATCAGAAACTAGGTTAAGTCATAGATGTATTCAGACAAATGTTTTAACTCAGATGCTGTCCATCCACACTGCATTGCTTTAAATGGAATACACATTCAGGTATGCAATCTTTTTTAAGCCATGCACAGGGCCAGATTTAGGTTTGATGAGGCCCTAAGCTACTGGAGGTAATGGGGCCCTTTATATGTCCAGCTGTCCTTTGTCAAAAACAAATTGTCACTGTTTTTGTGTTGAATATGCTATATGGTAATTTATGAACCTACACAACACAAAACACTGTTGCTGTATGTAGGTTTTATTTTATTTGTTTTTTATCTTATATTTTGGAAATGTACATCCAGGTGTTTTTTTCCTTTAAATTTTTTTGGGGGGCCCAAGAAAGTGGGGCCCTAAACTATAGCTTGTTTAGCTTATATTTGTACGTAAATCCAGCGCTGGCCATGAAGCATCAATAGCTCACACCTACATTTGTATCCTGGTTTATGATCAAGCAGGTGATGTGCATGCAAAAGCCAGCTTGGATAGACTTGAGTCTGTAGATGGACCTTTACAGTTCCCCTGCTGGAAACAGGCTGTGATTGCTCAAGCAGAGGGGCTGTGTCAACTTTCCTGTGGATGCACATCTTCAAGACAAACTGTTCCCCACTACATGCACATAGCTTTTCAGATTCCAAGGGAGCATCAGTCTCATACGTCAAAGGAGCTTATAGGAAGATGATCTGGGAAGATGTGTACTCCTCTCTCTGGAGTACCCTAAGCTGGAGGCAAGCAAGTCACAGACTGTTGGCTTCCTTTCAGCCTAACTCTAAAAAGCTTCTCACTAAAAGTTTGAGGCAGCAAGAGAAAGGTGCATATGTACAAGGCTACCCAGCACATCTGCATGCAGGACACCCACTTAACAGTAGGAAGCTAATATTTGTAATAGTGGTCACAAATGAGTATTACTTAGTTAAAAATAGCTGTAATTTTGCGACAGCAAATGTACTTTAAACGTGGATGTGCTAAAACTCTGGTGCTAAAACTCTGCACTAAAATGTGCAACAACCAGACCTCCATAATCTGCATGGAGCTCAGTCAAGTCACACAACGCAACCTACATTTTAACTAATATAATCACTATGCAAACATCAGCATGACATCAGGAACAATGTCAGTGCTCGACACTCCTGTGCTACCAGGTTCTTTATTTTAAGGTGGTGTGCACTTATGGGACATAAAGGTCCAACAAGAGAGCAAGAATGAAGATACAAAAAAGTTATTAGACTACGAAGTGGAACAGAACAGTTGGGTACTGACATCACTCTCACTAACTATACAGACTTTACAGACACTGGACTATAGAAAAGATTGTATGGCATGCCACCATTTTTATAGTGCTTGCTATAGACTAGTATCAGAGGTTGCATGATAGATTTCCTGCCTACTATTTAGATTGACTTTGATCACATTTCATTTTATATTACCTGATGTCATATATAATTAAAACCACTATGCCTAGGAGTGAGGGTCTCACCTTAGCAAGGAGACACAGGTGTTACAGTGCTTCAAAAACCAGTTCCTAACCTAATTCTGATGAGCAATGGGCACTTTTGTAGAAACTGCATGATGTGAATTTTAATAATCCTCCACAATATAGCTATTCTATACAATATCATTTCATGCACTGCACGCCCCAGACCAGACAGTATGTCTCTGACACTAAAGCGATAAAATGCTGTGCCAAAACCCATTTATGGATTTGGCCCCCTTCTCCCACCATTTTATACATTTAACAAATCTCTTACTTGGTCAGCAGTTTCATTTCGTAGTGAATGACATAACCTTTAAAATTAATTTCGGTTCAGTGATCAAACACCTATTTTATTCTATGGAAATTAGAAAACCTTGGAGCAATGGAACTGGAAAGGAAAGAACCTCTTCATCTGCTCTCAGATGATTAATGGACAAACCTTAACAGCCAAAATCCTCATGAAGGAATAGTACAATATGTCAGCATTGCCACTATAGAAGAACACATTCCAGGGGAAGCTTTATAGACATATATTTAAACAAGATTGCCTTTTTAATTGACGTGAACTAGCAAACATTCTGAGAAGGGTTGCTCTCAGTGCTGCACAACCATCTCTAAGGTACTGCAGAAGTTCAAATGCCTTTTCTTGGATCAGCTCCATAGTTAAGAATATTTCAATTACCTGAGGGAGCTCTAAAATATAATAATGAAAGTTAAAAGACTTCGGATAGAAAAAAGCAAAGTCAGAACTCATTACAGATTTCAATTGTATTAGAATTTGGCCCTGGATGGCAGTGACCAAAATGCTATTAGCGCTTGATGGCTATTCAACAGCATATGTTAAAGTTACCTGGCCATCTCAGTCTATTTTCTAATTAATGTGACAACATAAAAAAGAAATGCTTTTGGCAGATGCAGTATGATGAACAAGCACTGCAAAGCAATGAAAAATATACTACTACTTCCACAGAACAGAACTGAGGAATATGCTGGGCACTGTAGAGGAAGATTATACAGCTGTCTAATATGCTCTGTAAGGAGAGAAAATCATTCTTTACTGATGGTTTGTTTTCAATGAATACTACATTTTTAGAAAATAGAAAGGAGACGATTATAGTATTCTTTGGTATATGCTCCATATTTCTGAAATATTCAACAGCACACTTGTGTGGTTTTCAATCGTTTTAGCAATTTCTAACAATTCACACAATAAAGTAACCAGAAAAGTTTCAGAAGTACTGAAAGTACCCACAAGATGATTACTTAAGATTGGTTATTACTGCTATATGAAGCATTGTGGCAAGTCAAATTTCAGAACTCTGATAGAGCTTAGATATAAAAAAACATAGTGGGCTAAATAAATAATAATAATATAAGGCTCAACAGAAAAATAACATTCTATCCCTGCTCTGCAGAATATTGTGGATTATAAATAAAAATATGTAATTTTTTTATTTAAAAAACTGAACTGTTTCACTCACAGTGCCTGTATAAACTAACATATGCTATAGGACACTGGTCTTCCTCAGTGACCTCCAATCACAGATGCACCACTGCGCTATGTTCTACATGTAGCTGCTTCAGTGACTGCTTGGAAACTGCTACCTGCCTTTCAACAGAAATAGTCTGCATACACATTTCACACCCACCCACCAATAATCCTGGAAACTGTAGTTTAAGGGTGCTGGGAATTGTAGTTCTGTAAGAAGTAAGCTGCAGTTCCCAGGATTCAGGGGGGTGCGTGCTTGAAATGTACAGTTTGTCCACAGACACAGCATGCATATAAGGGAATAGAAATTCAGCTCTGATCCCATTGTGGAAATGCCTTCTCCACATTTTGGCTACATATATCATCTCTCCCCCTCTTCCAAGATTAGTCGCTATGGAAATCAGTTCTTCCAGTTCACAACTGAATGGACATTGCACAGGTAAATGGTGTCAGGATGGGGGAATGGGGGAGCATGGTGCGTACTGTCACTATTTTTCCTAAAAATAAGCACTGCTTAGGATGTTAAAATACTGCAGTGAGGTCACACAGAGGAGGACACACATTAGCAGGTCTCCAAAACTCAATCTTAAAAGCCTCTAGAAGTAAATGTATTTCTGTACAGAAAAGACATTGAGGAAGGAATGCTGCCTTGCTGTCTAATTTCATTGATACTATGGTGGTATATTTTTCAGTTGACATTGTTATTATGCACATTTCAGCTTTTTTAAATTAGGTTAATGGGTTTACTGATTTTTCTGAACTAAACTTTTGTTTGGATGGAAAGTCAGTCTACAAGATTTAAAACAAAGCAAAAACTAAATACTTGCAGAAATCTTCCAAAAGAAAGCGGGAAACAGCTAATAACAAATAACAAAAACAATAGGTGCTCATTTATGAAGCATTTCTGTATTACCATCCATACGCAGCATCCCAAACCATTCATTACATTACAGATTACCAAAAATACACATTACAAAACCTACATGAATGTCGTATGAAGGTAAATGTATGTGCATACCATTTAATCCTGTCTTCTGAGCCTAAGGTGACAAAACTGCTTCTAGATAACCTGGATTTGAGCCCATGCCTCTTAGGAAGGCCAATATCTTTCTTTTCTACCTTCTCTAAAGTGGGAGTGGTGGCAACAGGATTGCTGTTAAGATGCATGCTGTACAGAAATGTTGTTATATAAAACAAGAGCACAGCAAAAGCAGTACAGTGGTACCTCTGGTTAAGTACTTAATTCGTTCTGGAGGTCTGTTCTTAACCTGAAACTGTTCTTAACCTGAAGGACCACTTTAGCTAATGGGGCCTCCTGCTGCTGCTGCCACGCCGCCGAAGCATAATTTCTGTTCTCATCCTGAAGCAAAGTTCTTAACCTGAAGCACTATTTCTGGGTTAGCGGAGTCTGTAACCTGTAACATGAAGCGTATGTAACCTGAGGTACCACTGTATAAGTGTTTCTTGCCCCTTAGAGATGCCATATGCTGCTCATAAAAATGAAACATTTGCCCTGATCTATCTGCTAGTAAGTCATGTTTAAGTCCCACTAGAATCAATGAAACTAGTTAGCCATGACTAACTTAAGTCTCATGGATTTCAATGGAACAAGAGCATAATTAACTTTGGTTAGAGTTGAGCCATGGCTTGGTTGTTGCTTTTGAAAACAAAAAACCTCCCATTTCTAAAGATTTATTTGTTCATTTATTTTTAGGGATTCTATACAGCCTATTCAAAGTAAACTGAATAAAATACTGTACCAGAAGAAAAATAATGGGAATAAATATAGTACAATAACCGCATATTATAACTAAGAACAACACCATAAACTCATACCAACAGCTAAAATCATCCACAGCCAAGGTCATAAAGACTGGAGGGGTGGGGACCAATAGTAAGGTGCTATACAAATTAAAAAGAGGAATTAATACCAGTTCTGTCTGAAAGTCCGAATTAGCCCCAGGACAGTTTAAAAAATAAAAAGTTTAACTCCCAACACATTTGATATAATGGAATTTGCAGGTTGAGCAGCAATGATTCAAAATCCAATCCTTTCGTTCATCAGTAGCAAGCTCCATGGCTTACCAACATGAATT
Organism: Podarcis raffonei; assembly: GCF_027172205.1. Lineage (NCBI taxonomy): Eukaryota > Metazoa > Chordata > Lepidosauria > Squamata > Lacertidae > Podarcis > Podarcis raffonei. The sequence goes on from NC_070606.1 coordinate 30,405,359, forward strand.
TGAATTTACTGACATGTTCCACTTTTTGTATATTTGTATTTCCAGTTATCTGTATTTCCACGCTTTGAATGTTTGCTGTAAGCTGCTTTGGACACAGCTCATTGTGGAAAAGCTGCATATAAGTAAACTCAACCAATCAATGAATATTATAATTACTTACTCAAAAAAATCTGAAAATTAAGAAAGCTTGGTAGCCGAGAAGATGGGAAAGGTCATTTGCTGACCATAGTAGCTACTTACCGTGGTTAGATGTTGCAACAGGTATGAGACATCAATCATATCTGCCAGAATAAGAAGCCTTGTAACAGCAGCCAGAAGAGCACGTGCTACTTGGACAACGGCCTCCCTTTTAGGCAAATAACAAGGATCATCTGTGAACTTTTTTGCAGCTACCCTTAAAGCTTCACCTGTAAAATAAAGATACAAGTAATGCTGCAGTCCATAAGCAAATTCATCTGCTTTCCTTTGGACCACATCAGTGAGGCCAAGAGGGGGTTCTTCTCGTCCAGGCACCCCAAGACCTCCACACTGCCCAGGCTTGCGGCCCAGGGAGCTTACTTTGGTGCTGCTTGTGCAGCTGTTGGCTTCACCCCCAGAGGCACATTGACAGATAGATGCTTCAGATTTACAGAGATGTGGAGTTGAAAGGAATTACCGTATTTTTTGCACCATAACACTCACTTTTTTCCTCCTAAAAAGTAAGGGGAAATGTCTGTGCGTGTTATGGAGGGAATGCCTATGGGTGGCATGCCTATGGATTTTCCTCCTCTAAAAACTACGTGCGTGTTATGGTCGGGTGCATGTTATAGAGCGAAAAATACGGTAGTTCACCTTTGTGAAAAGTTTTCTCTTTTTTGCATTCTTTATTAGGGGAAACAATAACTAAGGCAGGGAAGCTTAAAATTACATGACAATGTATTCATTTTCGTGCTACAATATACCACTTTCTACCTATGCATCATGCCAATTATTGCTTTTTAATATAGGATATTATTTATAATATATATCATTCTGTGTTATAGTTTATAAAGACTGGAGGAAAAGGCAGCACAATGCAACTTTGCAATATTGTGTAGTTTTAGAGCCATCCACTTTACAGTCATTGTGTATTTACTCCAGGTGAACTGTTGGTTTAGTACAACTTGTTCATTTTGCATTCTGGGGCTGTTTCAACACAATACCATAGAATCTCCAAATCTTGCAGTGTGGCTGCATACCACTGGGAACAATTGCTAATCAGTTCACTGTGGAGTGTACCCAAGTCAACCACAGGTTGTTTCCTGTTAAATTTTTTAGCATGTACAATACATTAACATACAAAGCAGCTGTCAATCTGGGAGAGAAAGGCTGACAGATGCCAGGTCTGGGCATACGGCAGGGGTAAAACTTTATGACCCGCTGGTTCCTTCCAGCATTACAGTTCTGACGACATTAATTTGTTTTATAACTGCTTTGAATCACCAACGCCAAGAGCAAAAATGAAACCATCCCTATTTCCTTCAGAAAACTCTCTTTTTTAACTGGAGTGTTTCACAAGAATAAAAAGAAAGAAGAATCAATACATTAGACTGTTTTCAAGTTGTATCTCCCTAGCCAAGAAAGACATACTGAGACTGCTGGCTGCAGCTTTGAAGAATTGCTACAGTGGAGCTAATAGATTTGTTGGGCACAGAAAAAAAAAAGTTACTGAACTCAGGGAAAGGGGAAAATGGGACAAGGGAGAACTGATTGGCAAAGAGAATTTATTACTGCAAGGCAGACTGAAAAAGGGAAATGGGAAAAAAATGTGAAAGAAAGCAGGAAAAGAACTGATTGATTAATTCTGCATGTAAAATAGCAGCGCTTTGATGATCCAAGAATGAATGATAAGGGACAGACGAATTTAGATTGGAGATTAAAACAGCATTAAGTTTTCCGGGGGGGGGGGCATTCAAATGAAAAGGCCACATGCCCAAGCAGAAGTTGTCATGAATAGAAAGAGAAAGAGAATAGAAAGAGGAGAAGCACACACCCTTCAACAAAGCAAGACTCAACAAGTTTCCCACATGCACAACCAGGCAACCTTCCTATCAAAGCCCAAGGAGCAGTGCAATAGCAACTGTGATAAGATGTTCACATTCCACTTTTCCACATGCACCCAGACTCATCTTTGTGGGGGAAGGAGAGTGCTACTGTACAGCCCCATCATGTACAGGAATGGAAAAGACCACACTGAATTCTGTGATCCGCTGTCATCGCTTTTCTTTGTTTTGAACTCCAATTCATTCCTGCTTTCTGTCCAGCACTCCACTTGAGCCCTGATTAGACCTTATGGCTGAACTGGAAATAACAATTCAAGTTGGGAGCTTGGGGCCTTGCTGGTCCAACCCTCAACATCCCAAAACCTATCTGCCTGATGTTCCCATGTTGTGCAGGGAAGGTTTGAAGGGGGCTTCTAATCATATGCACTCAGGGCTCCTGATTGTATGGAGGCTTCTGCTGACATCCTCCCTACTCAACATGAAAAGGGGTGTGAGAGAGAGACAGTCATACACAGAGGGGGTGAGGCACTCATATACAAGGAAGTTGGGGTGGGGCAGCACATACAATCCCTTGCCTCCTATATGCAAGCAAATGACCTATTGCCTGGTCAAACTTTGATATTTTCTTATACCAAAAATTATACTTTGTTTAATGAGATACAAGTCTTCCTACAACTGGATCTAGAGAGAAATCTGATTATCAGGAGTGATACTACCATGAGGCAGAATGAGACAATTACCACAGGCAGCAGAGGTGGCCCAGGCCCCATGCTCACTTGCCTCAATGACACCCACCCAGTTGCTGCATCATCCTCAAAGTCATCCCTTGCCTTTCTCCTCTCTTCCACTGCTGTGGCCCCTGCTCATCTGCCCCTCTGTTGCTCCAGTTACTGACTAACTGCTGTTTTGCCACTGCAAATGTTGAAGCAGTGCTGGCGGTCTTCCAGACTCACTCTGAGGAAAATCCAGGGATCTTTCCTCAGACAAACACGTTCTGGGCAAACTGGCACAGAAGGGTGCTTGTGCTGCCACCGCTGTGCCATGATAGTTAAGCTTTTTTAAAAAAAAAAGTGAACTAAACGTAACTTTAAAGGTCATTATCTAGGCATTGCTGCAGAGAGGCACTGGCTGCTGTTGGCCGTTCAAACTTTCAGTGGAATTCAGTGCCTGGAATTTAAGCCTTCAATCTATATCCTCCCTTACTTGTTCTGGCCTTCACCTCCCCTTCCCTCTAGACATCTGCTTTTAGCTGCCACTCTGAGAAAGCTAGGCTGAAAGCAATGGGCATTCCTTTCTCCTCCCACAAAGAGTTATAAAAGCTTGCTCCTTCTGCCAGGAATAGTCACCCACTCTGAAACCCTCAGGTTGCCAGCTCTAATTTTCCAGAGCAACATTAGCAATAATGTTCACTAGCTGAAGTTTCTAGGGGAGATTTGACCATTACGCATGACCTTAAATTTGACTTATATAGCTGTACACTTAGTTTAAAACACCCTCAACCTGCTTTTACTATTTCTGTAGCATATTGCCCTGAAGTATTTGGTCTACATTGTTCTTTCACTTCACCTTGAACCACTTTGGCATGATAAAAAAGGAGAAAATGTATGCCACAAGCTGTTATTTTTGATGCAAGGGTATACCTTTCGCCTGTTGTCCTTCCCTACTGTTGTAATTATTGGAACAAACAAGACAAGCCTTTTTTGTTGCTATATGCAAAGCCACCTACAAGTCTGTTCAAACTCAGAACTGTGGAAGTTTCTCTCACAGAAAAAACAAATAAACACACTACTCTATGCAGCTGCTATTTGCATTTCAAGGGAGTCTCCCATTGGCAGTGATCAAACCTTCCCTCAAAACACCAACAACAAAATGCAAAAAGAAAGGCATTGGGAGAGAAGCAGACATAAAGAACCAGACTCCCCCTTCCTAAACCTATGCATTTTACTGCATGTTATGGGCATATTTTTGTCACATAAATAGTTTCCCTGTGCCTACTTACATAACAAAAAACATGCACATTAATTGCATTCATGCAATTAGCACTTTATCTTGTTTGGCCCTCAGTCACAAATGGAGAGGGGGCTTTGCTTTGGAGAGGCAGTTACTCTCTAGAGAAGGTTATTTGATGATATCTGAAAGAGAGATACAGTTTAGAGATTATGAGATTTTGTGTCTGGCTGAGCCAATCACAACAGGTCTCAAGTGTTGATTACTGAAGTGGGTGATTAGCAATTCTAATTCTAATATTTAATTTGTACAATATTTAAACATGCATCAATGGTGTGATTGGCTGATAACTCATCTGTGCAAACAATAATAAACTTAATGAATTAAAATAATTATTTTAAAGTCTTTTACAAATTTGATTTAGGCAAACAGTAAATGATACCAAGTACCAATTAATCCCAAAAGCGAACAGGCAGATTTGTCCTAAAATTGCTATTGCTGACCACTGACTACCAAAACTATCTTTAGCATGTGCTCACAATTTGTACAACCTTTTGATATTTACTAAAGGCAAACAGAAGCAGCATGCAGTGGCAAACATGCACCATTTCAGTCATCAAACTGCTGGCCCAGGTTCTTCTCTAAAACAGATAGCAAGGGAATTTGTACAAGAAACTAAGACTTGTAGCTTGAGAACTAAAGAGAATTATACATCTCTGTGTAACATGCTCTCTAAGCAACTATAAGTTCCAGAGTCCCTTAGCTTCTGCTAGCATTTCCATTGCAGAAGCAAGAGGAGCCAATAGGATGGGGCTGCAGGATACAAAGACAAGCATCATCATAAATCGGGAAGCAGCGTCCCACAAAATAGTATGAAAGAATTGCATTCTACAATTAGATTCAGTGAGTATTTCCTTATATATTGTTTCCTGATATGAGAAAATTACATCAGCAAATTAAGAATGTCAAATCCATATCTTCCGATTTCCTTTTGGCTTGAGAACAAACAGTATCTGAAGCAACCTATATTTGTTTCATAGTGATTGTGGTATTTGTGAGCTAAAGTTTATCTAGGCGTTCACTTGAGATGTGATAGCAACTAACTGCATGCAACACTGACAAGGCAATAGACGGAAATAATACAAGCTGCAGCTGTTGCCTTCAATACCATATATAGGCTGTAAGTAATGGGAATAGATATCAAGCATTTGAGCTATGTCTGAACCACTTCTGTCTGGGGGAGGAGGGAAAGGGATGAAATACACAAATGATTATCCTAGGAATATATTACATTGTTGTCCTGGTTTTACAATAATTAAATATCAGCCTCACTAACATGCTGTTAATTAAATTATAGTTTGATATTAACAGTTTGAAAACTCCCACTACAGAAATAGTTCTTTTTTTCTGTTACAAGTCTTTTTCTTCCCACCTGCTTTTGAGTCATACCACACACAGGATTTCATGTGTCAGAAGAATGGGGTTTGAATTTATAAAGAACACATAAAATCCTGTTAAGATTACTTGGCTTTTGAGAAAGCAAGGGAAATGAATGCTAATGGATTTTTAAAAAGTAAATGTTGTAAATTTCACTATGACATAGAGTCCAAAATGCTACACAACCTTTTAAAAAAGGAATCCTTGTGATGAGTAGAAAATGAGTTTTGTATTAACTATATAAAGTGAAGTATATATGATTTGTAGTTTTTAAATGGGGGAGGGGAAGTGTGATGAAGTGGGGAACAACCCCATAATAACTCAATGGCACAAAATGTTGAGTGTGTAAGGGGAAGGAAGAAACCTGACAAAAGAGCAGGAGGGGGAATGGAATGAAATGGAGTGGAGTGGTCAATGACTGCAAATGGATTGGCACAGAAAGTGGGGAATCTGATATATGGTTGGAAGAATGGCTAGAGGAGGAGACACATACAAAAAAAAGGGAAGAAATAGTCTTCTCATTCATCTGGAGAGATCTCTTCCTGGTTCACACTAAGAAACTATTTTTAAATCTCCCCAAGGATGGGATGAAGAGCTGTCAATAGAAAACACTGGAAGCACCCAAGATTTTAATTGGAGCTGGCACTGAGCACAAACATGCCCATGCCATCCTCCCAAATTTTAAATTGATGAGGACGAGACCAATGAGAACTGAGGATGCTCAGTGGGCACAGAATGTTGATTAAATTTGGGGAGGGGAGGTGGAGAATGAAAAATAAGGGGTATTGGATAGAACAAAGTGGTTGAAACCCTGAACCAAAGCACTCCACACTGTGATATTTTGGTACAGGTCCTCACTCGTTCCTTCAAATACTGATTTATGTGTTCCTGTGCTAAAATCCCCACCACTCATGCAGAAGAGAGAGGTATCAGCATACTTGGGTTATCCCAAGGCTTGAAAATGCTTAAAAGAGACTGAATATTAAAAATACAGATGAGGTCGGAAGAGAAAAGGTAAGAGAAAGGGAGTAACACACTATGGGTGGAATTCAACACTGATTGTGCTAATATGATTGTTCTGTCCTCTGAATTTGTGCAATTGCAGTCACGGACCTAAGGCCATTCTGATATGTTTTGAAGCAGAATGCTGGCTAAGTGGGGAGACTTTGCAACAAGATGATGAAGTTGTCAGCTCAGGGGATTAATTTCTGCCAGGAGGTCAATTTAATTTACTTAATTTACTTAACATTTTAAAGAAAAACTTGTAGTGGTTTATGAGAAAATGTACAATAATAAAAACACAAATAAAATAGAAAAGAGACATATTACCAAAATATAAAAACACAAAACTGAGCAGTGATAATGTTTCAACTATCAGGGAAAACCTGAGTAAACAAAAAATGTTTTAAAAGACATTTGAAATATTCCACAGTTGATACCTCACAGATGACAAGGGGGAGGACATCCCACAGGGTCAGTGCCAAATTAATAAAGTATGAAGATGAACAATGCACGTAGGCATGTTGATTGTTCACCAAGGCTATTTTTGAAGATAGAAAAAAGGCTGAGAAAGGAGGGGTAGGACAATGTCCCCATACAACATGTGACTTTGGTCCTCCAAACCAAGGGCTCATCTACACTTCTACACCGAAAACATGGGTCAGAGCAGTTTTGCCTTTGCCCCGCCACTTTCGCCCAGAAAACCTGCTCTTTAGTGCTAAATCATAACAAAGTCAATCCACGTAAAACATGATTGCTGTTTGCTCCAATTCAACGCTAAAATGCGGGTTTTCCCAGGGGAAAGTGGTGGGGCAAACTGAGGTGTGGATGAGCCCTACCTTAAACAAGTTCTTATACAAAGCAGAAGATGTTGCAGAAATGGGAGAACTGAATGTAGTAACTACCAGTCTGTATCATTTGCTACCAATGAGCTTTTCTCTCCACCACCCATATTTACTGTTCATTTATGAACCTGCCCCTTCACCTTTTTAAACCTACCATTATTGCTTATTCTGGCACCTCGAAGATATTTTATACCACATAAAGGCTAAATAAATTTTAAATAAATCAATGTTTTAAAAAATTAGAAAAACTGACAAAGTTGAAAATCTGACTCTTTGTTCATTAAGGCACAAAGAACTTCTACAGCTAGGTGTTATTTACCATTATATTTACCTGGCAGAAAACAGATGCACAAGAAATCATCCAGGGACCAGTTTCATTACAACCACTTTAGCTATTACAGTGCCTATTTGAGTAGGGAAATGAGCTCCAGATTGTTACTGCAGCCAGCTCTAGTGCAAGCACCCAGTGATGGTGAAAAGCTGTCATATAAACAGTGTTATAGAGTTAGAAGGGACACTGAGGGTCATCTAGTTCAATCCACTGCAATTCAGGAATCTGAACTAAAGCATCCTCGACAAATGGCCATCCAACCTCTGTTTAAAAACCTCCAAGGAAGTCCAAGGATTCCACCACTGCCAAAGGGAGACTATGCCACTGTCAAACAGCTCTTACTGTCTGAAAGATGAGGGCCGTCTTAAGCATATCCGGCGCTGTGGTGCAAAGATCCCTCCGGCGTCCCCCACCCCACCCCATTTCCCAGAGTTGTTGACCTTTTGGCTGGCAGGGTGGCATGAGGTGGGCCCAGGATTCCCATGATGCAGGGAGCAATAACCAGAGGCATAGTAAGGTCAGGTGCAGGGCCGTCTTAAGCATATCCAGCGCTGGTAAGCAACAACAGCCGCGAGAGTCTTAATAGCACAAGGATGGAAGACTGAGGAAATCCCGACTAAAGAATCATGGCAAGAGAAACTGATGGACTTATCAGAACTGGCAAAACTGACACATAAGCTACGGGACAAGGACAACTGTGACTTCAAAGATGAATGGGAACCTTTTACAAAGTATTTAAAGACGCAACAAAGTGAATTGGACTCCTTGGCAGGTTTTGAGTAAACACTCACAAACTTTTTATTAACAATAATCAGTTAGATAACTTAAGGATTTATACAACTTTGTAACATGCAGAGAATAGCATCCATAGAGAAATCAGAGATTGGAACTGAGGGAAGTCAGGGAGGTGGGGGGGTTTCTTCATGGGAGGGTGCGGGGAGGTAGAAAAATGGGGGGAATTAAGGATGATATGTTTTCAGATAATATGTTTTGTTTAAATTCCTAATAAAAATAAAATAAAATAAAGCATATCCAGCGTTCGGGGTACAAAGATCCCTCCACCCGCCCCCCCATTTTCCACATCCCATATTCAACAAACATTTAAAGCACATGATTTCCCCCAGAGAATCCTGGAAACTGTAGCTTCCCACTCACAGAGCTAAAGTTCCCAGGATACTTTAGAGGAAGCCACGTGCTTTAATTGTGTGGTCTAGAACCGGTGTCAGCGGCTGAACATCTGCTTGACATGCGGAAGATCCCTGGTTCAGTCCCTGGCATCTCCAGGTGTGCTGAGATAGGACCATGTAAAAATCCCAGAGGGCTGTTGTCAGTCAGTGTAGACACTATGGAGCTAAGTAGGCCAGTGATCCAAATCTGGTTAAGTTATCCCTCTATAAAAGTAGTATTTCATTTCCTCAGGTCATGTGTCCCCGATTAAACTGGCACTGTGGAGGAGGTTGTCCTATATAATGGACGGGGGGGGGGGGGCGGAGGATTCTCCTTTATGGAAAAAAATAAGATTTAGCAAATAAGAGAGCCAGGGAAGTATAGCAGTTAAGAATGTTGGGCTAGGACCAGAGACCCAGGTTCAAATCCCCACTCAGCCAAGAAGCTCATTGCACAGCCTTGGACCAGTTGTTCTCTCTCAGCCTTGCCTACCTTGCAAAGTTGTTACAAAGATGAAATGAAAAGCGTGTTTACTGCCTTGGACACCTTGGGGGAAATGGAGGAGTATAAATGTAGTAAATAAAGAAAATAAATAAGGACTGTGTTACTGGAAAGGTGCCTTTTCCCAAGTCAAACCATTAGTCCATCTAGCTCAGTACTTACTGCACTGACTGGCAGCAGCTCTCCAGGGATTCAGGCAGGGGAGATTCCTAGCCATACATGCAGATGCCAGGGAGGAAAACTCAGGTGCAAGGTGTTCTAACCACTGAACTATGACCCTCCCCTTAAGACATAGGTACATTGGAAGCCATCAAACTCTTGGTTCATCTAGCTCAGTATTGCCCACACTGACTGGCAGTGGCTCTTCAGGAGTCTCTTCCAGCTCTACCTGGGATCTTCTGCATCAAAGCAGATGCTCTGCCACAGAGCTATGACTCCGCCCCCCTGCTTTATTTGCAGATTAAATAAATAACTGGAATGTTGGGAATTAGAAAAAAATGAAACACCCAGTTATTCCTAGCCTAGCAACTGGTTGGGGGCGCTCCAGCCATCCTTAGGGCCATTTGCCCCTCTACCCACGTAACCCAATTCCTCCTTCCCTACCTTGCTGACTGGGGAGTGGGTTCCTCTCTGCCAAGGGGGGAAGCAACAGAGGTTGGCACCCTCTTCCAACAGAGCCAAGTTTGCTCATCTAGTCTTATTTTGTTTCCCCACCTGGCACTGGCCTGGGCTGGGAGGGATGAGATGGAGCTTTACTTCCCTCCTTCCCCTCCCTCTCTGATTCCAGGTTGTTGGGAGGGGGTGCTTCCCCCAATGCACTGCCTTTTTAACCCTTCTCTGGCATTCTTGGAAAGGGATGGCCAGGAGGAAAGGTGCCTTTTTGCTCTGAGCAGGCTGGAAGGCAGAGAAAGGGAGGCAGAGGGGGAAAGATGGGGAGGAGATTCACATAGGTCCTCAATGCAACCCTCCCACCTACATGGCCCACACCCAGCCTAACCTATGACAAGCATCTTTTTATTGTTGCAGATAAACTACCTTCTCCATTCCCATGTTCCTTGACAAACAGGCACAATCCTAACTCTTGTGTCTTCAGAAGTTAGTCCTGTGCATGAGGACTGTAGACTATGGGTTGCAGCTCATACAAATCCTGCTCAGAGTAAACCCATTGAAGTTAATGGGCATGCTTAATTTAGGCCCATTAATTTCAGTGGGTCTGTTCTGACTGGAATTTGGTTGGATACAACCCTAGGGCTGCTGCAATCTTAACCCCCCCCCTTCCTGGGAATAAACCCGGCTGAATGAAATGTGGTTTACTTCTGCACAGATGTGGTTAGAATCTCCCTGTAAGGCTGGCTTCAGTCTAATATCACCCTTTTAAATATCCCATTGATTGCATTCAGCAGGTTTTAGACAATGTTAGTCTTACACAGAGTGCAGCCATGGTAAATGATAGCCATGGTAACTAAGGCCCCTTAATAAGTTTACTCTCTGTAGGACATAACTAGATACATCTCAGTGGGTCTTGCTTGTGTGGGGTGAGGCTGCATTTCACTCTATGTCAAATAGACATATAGGTAACTCAACTTGACAACTGTCACTCAAAAGGGGCATCTGGGTATCCACAAGATTTTTTTTCATTGTGGGGGGGCAGGTTAATTTATCACCACCACCCTTTTTTTTTTGAGAAGAATCGTGCTTGCATATTTTGCATTCTACAAATGCTAAAAAAACAATTTAAGATGGGGGGGTCCTGGAAATTATGATTCATGGGTGGGATGCCCATGGCCAGATACCACACAAACACACACACACACGTGCCAAGCAGGACAGCAGCAAAAGGAGAAAATGGGCCACTTTTGGGGTTTCTGTTTGCAAATTCGTGAACTGGAGACCTTCCTTTCTGCACCATTTATTCCAGTTCTATGCCTCATGCTTGTTTCAAATTTGGAGGCAGCTCACGAGCGACAGAATCCAAAGCGTCTGACTGCACCCCACAGAACTGGGTGGTGGTGTGGGGGTTTGGGGGAGGAGGGAGAAGAAGCAGGATTTTTGAAATATACTCAGAGTCCTGTAGTGATTTCATGCTCTTTATTGCAGCTTGTAAAAGTGATTGAATTGACCCCCAAACCTCAGGCTTTTATATACATTATTTACACAATGAGTCCTGTCTGATTGGCTGATTCTGCTTCCCTCCTGGAGCCTGATTGGTCTTTTCCTGCAGGCCAGTCAGTTGTTGCATTCTACGATCCTACCAGCCTAACAGGCTGATTACCGTATTTTTCGCCCTATAGGACGCACTTCTTCCCCTCCAAAAATGAAGGGGAAATCTGTGTGCGTCCTATGGGGTGAATGCAAGCTTTCGCTGAAGCTTGGAGAGCGAGAGGGGTCGGTGTGCACCGACCCCTCTCGCTCTCCAGGCTTCAGAAAGCTATCCGCAAGCCTGGGGAGCCCGCGGCAGTTCCCACAGGGCTCCCTAGGCTGCGGATAGCAGCCTGCTGCCCGGAGCGCGGGGCACACTAAAGCCGCGGCTGGGGAGGGGAATAATTTTTTTCCCTTTATTTCCCCCCCCCCAAAAAAAACTAGGTGTGTCCTATGGGCTGGTGCGTCCTATAGGGCGAAAAATACGGTAACTTCCTTCTGGAGCCTGATTGATCTTTTCCTGCAAGCCAATCAGTTGTTGCATTCTAGGATCCTACCTGCCTATTGTTCTAGGATCCAAGCTTAGTACAATTTTACTCATCGTTTTTGACAAATCGAGGCTGCAATTCTAACCCCACTTCCCCATTGGATACAATACGGCTTACTTCTGAGTAGGCACTGTTCACATTGCACTACAGGGGGGAAACTGCTATCATGTAGCTTGAAGGACACCCGATGTTTAAAAAACAAAACAAAAGGCCAAAGGGATCTGTTTACATTGATCTCTGCGATCATGACATCCTCCTGTTCCTGATCCCATCCCATTTCTTTACACACACGAACATACACATCATGGAAATTTTAACAAGGGAACCTTCTACCATTAAAATTCACATATGTATATATGTATGTAATTGGCTTCATGAATATTTTATTTTGGCAGTTATCTCAAGAACTGATCTAATGTCAATTGCAAAGTGAAAATTGAGGTTGCCTATCAATACAAAATTGTAAGTTCTGTTAAACTGAGATGGATAGGTAGACTGAAATGAATGATCCTCACTAGAACAGTGTATGATTATGGCTGACAGGTAATCTTTTCAGTTCAAGTCATACTGTATTTTCTTCCAATCAATTTGAAAGAATTCTTAAAAACATTTATAATACGCACAATAACAAGCCTGTAACTTATTCATATATTGGACAGTGGAAAGTGGATGGACAGCAAACATCACACCATGTTGCAATGTACTTATCTAACCCCAAGGTTTCAGCCTCACCTTCTCCAGTGCCTTATATTTGTGTAGTGAACTGCTGAACATATGTACATGATGACAGCCACAACACAACAGGAAGAAACTGAAATCAGCCTTCTGATGGTGCCACTTTGCAATCAACACCACTATGAGGTTGAGGACAATATATAAACTCATAGGAATCACACAACTTTTTTCAACATGTTACCAGTGAGCCATCCAGAGTTCCCTGCAATTGATACACTCCCTGAACACAAAAATGAATCAGTTCCAGCTAATGCATCTCTCAGACACAAAGATGCCCATGAATCTCCTTAGAGAACACTTGTCTTCCATCTCACAGGGAAAGGGCTGATTTGCCTGTAACTCTAGTGAGATTGAGAAGAGAAGGAAAACAGATAGAATGATTTAATAAGTTTTGGAATGGGCATGTGCCTATTATTCCAAACTATGGGGATTGTTGAAATTTTAAGAATCATAATAAAAAAAATTCATAGATTAGAGTCAAATGCACTTTTTTTTAAATGCAGCTGCTCTTTGAAATAGGTGTGTTATTGTTATAGCAATTACAGACTTACTTTCTTTGCGGACATCACGAAGCGCAGCATTAAGTTCCTCCATTAGCACAGGAGCTTCTTTAGCAATTTTTTCCCCTTTGTCCAGTAAGTTCCAAGTGGCTTCTTCCACAGAAGCAAGGATAACACGGGCTCGTTTGGAGCATCCTTTTTTCTTATTAGAAGGGTTTTGAGGGCAATTCACTAATGTGGTAACCTAAAAACATAAAAGACATTTTAGTACTTTCAGCTCTGAAATTAAACAGTTACATTTTTCAGCATATATTAAGAAAATAATGATCCCAGATAACTGACTAATGAAGCTCTAAGGGAATTTTTATATCAAATTCATAATCCATGATTTGTGCACACAGCACTAGTATATCCAACACATGGTGTATGAAGAAATAAATTCAGAATGAAGCACACACAAACAAATAGTCTCATTAATTGCCCCAAAAGCAGCCTCTAGCTTTTCAAGCTGTTATAGTGATTAGTCACACAAAGGCAAAATATGTAGAGGTATAACAGTGGTGCTAAAACAGACATCATATAATCATAGTGTTTGCTTTGCTTATATAAGCTTTTCAGAGAGAGATAGAGCGAAAGTTGCTTTTCAATATTAAAGCTATTTCCAGGATAGTTCCTGTCAGGACTGGTCATTGTCCTCTTCAGATCACCACACAAACGCTTCTTGTTCTTTTATAACTTTTTATTGTGTATTAACAAACAAACTTTTAAACTATCCTTATCTTTAACTATTCTTCCTCAGAGTCACTTATTTCAGATACCTTTTGAGCTCTGCCTCTCCGTGACCAGCCACTCTCAAAATGGCGAAGGCGCCCTTCCCTTCGCTTTCCCGCTCTTTTTTCTAACCTCCTGACTAGAGCTGGCTTGTATCTCCCCTCCTCCGAATCTGAGCTAGAACTGAACCCTTGCCTTTCCTGTGAACATCCTGTTACTCCCTGTTGTTCCTGTTGCTCTCTTTTGTTAGATTCACTGCTCTCCTCACCCCCTTGGGGAAAACAGTGTTGCCTCCCTTGAAAAACCTCCTTTACTTTCTTTAGTTCCTTTATTTAAGCTGCTTCAGTGTAAGTTTTTCTGATTTACATTGATAGCTAGGCATGGCATATTACATATAAGTGTACAGAGTCCAATGAGGACCAAACATACTTAGTGGCTACAGTGCCAGATTTACATATGGGCTGAGCAGGCTGCAGCTGAGGGCCTCATATTCTAGCGGGGCCTTGTCCTCCTGCCATTTTTTTATCCAGATTTTACTATCTAATCCCAGTTACTTAGTAACATTAAACATGTGACATATGAGTCTATGACTGTATAACAGTTACACAAGTGTGTACTTACTGTTTGGTAAGGTTTGTGGAAGCTTTAAAGCAGGGGTCGGCAAACTACGGTCCCCAGGCCAGATCAGGCCAGTCTGGGTCCTAAATCCAGCCTGCCCAGCCATTTAAGAACCCGCCGCAAAGCCAAGACTCCCGGCAATGGCGACAGGATGAAGAGGCCAAGCGGTGGCAGCTCTGCCAATCAAATACCGTGCCTGGTTTACCTCAGCGCAGTGCGGAGACATCTCTGCAAATCACATGCCGCACCTGGTTTACCTCAGCAACATTTGATTTGCAGAGATGTCCCCGCACCATGCTGAGGTAAACCAGGCATGGTGTTTGATTTGCAGAGCCACCACCGCTCGGCCTCTTCCTCCCATCGCTGCCACCGCCATGGTGCTCCTGTGGGCCAGAGAGTGGAACAGACAAGCTTGCTCTGCCTACCTGCTTCACAAGAAGCAGCAGCAGCGGTGGCAGCAGCTGCAGGAAGTTATGTGCAGCGCCTTCTTTCTCTGGGCGGGGAGGAAGCCCGTTTCGCGCCACCGTAGCCAGCCCTTCAGTGAATGAGGCAGGCGGCAAACCAAGAAGGCGGCTGGGGCTAGGGGGGTAGGGAGGAGGACTACTTGCCCCCCTCGCCTCTTCTTCTAGCTCCCCCCCCCCCCGGTGCCACTTCTCCAGAGTCCTTTGAAGATTACTGGATGGCCCAGTGTTTGCAGCAGATCCAGCCTTCTGGTTTGGGGCACTCAAACATCCATGGAAGTTGTAAGAGTAGTTTTCATTTTACTATAGTTTCTGGAGGCATTTTTTCATCAAAACTGAAAAGGACAGGACAACCAACATTCATCCCTGCAAACACGTTCCCTGCCTGGCTGCTGCCTCTTTCTACACAAAGACAATCTTTCAGGGCAAGAGAAAACACATAGTATGAGAACTCCCAGTATAAGAGAAGAAGTGAGACAGCCTGCTGGCCACATAGATCTGTCTGAAAACACAAGGGATGTTGAGAGAAATATGCCTCATTCACTAGTATTCGGTTTAGGGAAAAATAACTTGCAACAAATTCATCACGGTTTAAAAATTTAAAACAAACTAGGGGGAACACACAGAAAACTCTGGCTAAAAGTGCCTGTCATACTAGAACTAAGTACAGCTCAGAGTTTGGGGGAAAGAAAAAGAAAGAAAACTTCCATAAAACAAATGCACCAAGAATTTTTGGATTATCAAATTGACCTGCATGGAATGGAGACATAAATCAACAGTAGGAGAGAGTTCTCCTAACAGTATTAATCTCTGACTCAAAATGGCTAGGTTAAAGGGCAGTGCAAAAGAAGCAAAGTGGTCACTTCAAACCTAATAGTTTATTTATCCGCCTGAACCATTTATATACCAATAGCACCTAGTAAACTTTTATCTCACTGATGAATAAGACAAATAAAATGGGCAGCAGTTTAGTGTTCAGTTTCTATAGTCTTTATACTTTAGTTTCATACTGTAACTTTATTTTCTGCTTGTAAAAAAGGAAATGAGAGAAACAGTTTCAAAATTAATCTTTACCACAAATAAACAAGGAATAAGGATTATACAGATTGGATCTAGAAAATTGGATTAGAAAATTGGATCACATTCACAGAACCACAAAAAAATGAAGTTCAGACAACAAAGCTAAAACAACTCAGGAAGAGAGAGAGAGAGAATATTCATGAATTGGCTAAGTGAGAATTTAGAAAATGATGAAGGGCATATGATATAGTTACAATAATAGAAAATGCAATTACCAGGGGAAACGTGTAGTCAATTGAAATAATTTACTGCAAGTAGAGGCCATTGTGAAAGTTATCACATGGAATAAATGGAATGAAATTATTGAAATATATCAGAAGGTAGGCATCTGTGTAAACTAGCTTACTGATTTACCTATATGCCAGTGGAAAGTTTTAGGTTCAGGAAAAATCAAGCTTTTATGTGAGTACTAAGGAATATGTAAGAAGGCTAAAGATTTATGAATAGAGAGGCATCAAAACAGAAGAGATTCAGCTTAGCTGCTGAACCTAAATTACTATAGTTCAGCAGAAGTCACTTTATGCATCCCCAACACCAAAACCAGAGCCTGTCAGCTTCAAAACTTAACTCTGGCCATAGTTCTGAAACATTTGCAAAGCATACTCTCTGACAAAGTCTAGGCCTAAAATTGCACAAGTCTCCTTGAAGTCACAAATACACAAAGGAAAGCACAAATTACACACAAGCCTCTATCTTGCCTTTTGTTCACATACCAGTTCAATAGTTTTGCAGAGAGGAGGTTTGGGTCCTCCAAGCCCTTGCACTGTTCTCAGTAGGAAACAAGATTTCTAACAGGCCAAAAGAGGAGGTTCAGCCTCCTCCCCAAACATTCACATATTCTAGCCCACATGTCCTCTTTTTCATGGGTATGGAAAATGAGAGTTGTCATAGCAATCCATAGTTAAAGGAAGAAGTCTGCAAATATGTCCTCTTTTTTGCTCTTCAAAATATGGCAACCCTAGATATCTTCACTGTGTGAACAAACTGTGGTTTACACTGAGTTCATAATCCTTATTTTGGGTAGGCATGAGTTCATACTTAATGCAGTGGAAAATGCATATATAGCTATCCTGAGTCAATATTTTGCTCAACTTATTTTTCTGAACTCTCATAAAATATCACATGAGCCATCTCAAAATTTTCCCAGTTTCATTTAATAGTTCCATAACACACTTTTCCCATTTCTAATTTACCTGAATAATGAGGGGTTCCAATAACTTCTCCACAGTATGTGTCTGAATCTGCAAGTTCCATGGATCAATTTTCATTTTCATGTATGGCATGGCTGCTGACATTTTTTCCCTGGGGGCAAAAGGAAAATAATTATGTAGTTATATCAGCAATCATGGTATCGAAAGAGCTAAGCATATATGCTTAATTATGCCAAGAAATTTACAAGCTAAAGCCAGATTGAGAGGATGAGAAAGCAGCAGGAAGGCTAAGACAATCAAAAAGACAAAATATATTCATCAGGATTCCAAATGAATTCAACTACACTTATACATAACCTCTGGTTAATCTAGCTCAGTATTGTCTACAATGACTGGAATGAATGCAAAAAAATATGCTCTACCACTGGCCATAGGATCAGGTGCATACGTTTCAGCACAAGAAGACAACTACACCAACTTCAGAAGGTAGAAGATGGAAACTTCCAAGTGTCAGAATTATATTCTTGAGCCAAAGTGAGAATTGCTGAGCTCCAGACTTTATAAAATAATAGATTTACAGTGTAATCCTAACCGTATCTACTCAGAAAGAAGTCCTCCTGAGGTAAGTAGGGCTTACTCCAAAGTAAGTAGGGTTAGGATTGTAGCCTTATTTGTAATCTCTCCTGGTAGATGTATGGTTTTTCCAACTAAGTCTCCATCTGCACTAGGTCCATTCTCTGGAATTGCTGCCCTTCCTTGCACCACACCTTAGAAATAATCCAAACAACACTATTATGAAATAGTTGTAGATGCCTATTGTTGTGTTGTCCTTCTATGGCCCCATTCACATTAGTAGAGACCCCCATCCCAGTACTGCTGCTGTTTCTTGCTTGCTTGGACCAGCCTATAGTCATACTGCCACATATAAGTACCCGACATTACTACAATGATGCCAGCTTGCAACCAGACATTATTTCCAACCAGCATACTATGGGAGGCAAGAACATAATTAGAAGGTGAGCAAGTAAACTTATGCAGAAATATAATTCTTCACGTCAGACAGGATCACAAGACATATAAACCATAATGTTGCAACCTCAGAGATATTTGGGGATAAATCCTGTTTAGCATATATAGATATGGCTTTTATCTCTCATTCACTTATCTCAACAATATTATTTTATACTCTGATTCTGGCAGCCTCCTTATCCCGCTGGTGTATTTATTCTTGTCACGTAGACAAGTGTTGCATCACTTCTGGTAAATACTAGCATATGGCTCAGTCCTTTTCAGTTAACAAAAAAATGGCACCTCAGACTTTCACTTATGTGATATGTTTCTCATATGCTGAACTACGGGAACATCAGTTGTCAGATTCTCCTGGACATGGATTCGTAAGTGTTAACATCCTGTACCATTAGACAAAGATATTGAACTATTTATCATTTGATTGTGAATCCACACCTAGAAAAGCTAGGTAACATCACTGAGTTATTGCCATGTATGACTTTAATTAATTCTCCTACTCAATTACTTATTTGACATGGCCTTTACTAACCTCTTTCAGAGTGTTATTTCTCAAACAGAGCCTTTAGCACAGTTGGCTGCTCTTCCAACTGGAGCCAAAAAATCAATAACTGGGCCATCATATAAAACACAATTATTTGGCTAGAACAGCCTTGAAAGGATTTGTGTCAGCCTATCACAAAAGACATTAATATAGTAATTGTACAACTCTATGCATGCTTACTAGGAAGTAACTGCTATTGAACTAAGTTGGGCTTATTTCTGAGTAAACATGCTTTACTCAAGATCATTGTTGCACAATTATACTAGTATTTTTTTTTACCTTTTTACTAGTACAATACATCAAAACATCAGTTAATATCTTAAAGGCAAAACTGTGAAAACTCAATAAAATGTGAGCTTTTTCATAACAATAAATCAACACAAAAGGTATAACTTAACATACACTATAAAGTCTTAATACTGAATGCTTGATAAAGTGCCTTGGAAGTTGACACAAAAACTAAAGAGATGCAACATGTGTAATGTTTCCTTCCTTGATTAAATATAGACCTGTAAAAATAACTATGCAATTAGTGGAAAGCTCCCAATTGTTTTTAATCTGTGTTACCACAGGCCCAGAGAGATTCTGCTTTATAAACCAATTCCAATAATGTTCCAAAAGTAGTGAATACTTTTTGACATCTTCCAATTCCCTGCAAATTACAAGTGCTATAGGCAGGCACATATTTTGCCAATGTTCACATAGTCAGAACCTACACATGATTCTTGATTTCAATGAGATTTACTCCCAAGCGTGCATACAATTGAAATACGAAGTCAGTATTTTGAATATTTCGTCAATATCATCCCACTATTCTTGCACATAAATTCTGGGTTCCTTAGCTAACTAGATCTCCAGAGCTGTACAATAAATTGTACAAAATTAGGTTATGTTCAGAAATACCTAATTTCTATAATTTATTGATTTCAGAATTTGAATCTTCTTGGTGAAGTTTGCACAGGATATACAAAATCTTAAATTTTAAGAGCTTATTTTTGTATGCACTTGAGACAGAAAGAATATTATTAGGTGCTGTAATTCCTAATAAATCTTTCTCTTAAAACTAGATGGAATAACTACACCTACAGAATTTTAGTACAAAGCAATGTGTAAAGCCACTTTGGTTTTTTCTTTCTGTATAATGAATGAACGAACAAAAATTGACATTTCAGGAGTTTAAAGTTTTTTGCAACTTTAACAGGAGTACTGTCAACTCAGCTAATGAGTGACAGTTCCTTAGTACATGTGTGCACTATATGTTCTCACTTGCCTTAAAAAAAACAGCTAGTCTGTTTCAGTCACAGAACTCAACTGAATGGTAATTTGTGACAAAAGATTTTTAAAGGTGCAATGCTACAACACTCACCTATTTCAGAATACAAACAGTTGCCGTTCAAGTGCTGAACCAATGTCTAGGCAATTCTCCCAAAGTTTAGAAGTTCAGTGCAGCTATTATAGCTCACTACTTGGCTTATCATACATCTGCAAACAGAAAGCTTGACAAGCGCTGCAGTGTATTTCAGGGTAAGTGACAGCAGGGCCATAGGGACTTCTCGGGGGGGGGGGATGGGCACTCCTTAAAGCTATAGAGAGCAATACTATACAAACTCTTGGACAAATAATGAAAAAATAAAAATAAAGAACATAATTCTTCTAGTCTACATGGAACATACCTGGATAAAAGATGCCTTGTTTTGCCAAGAGAAAACTGTCTTTGTTTCCAGATTATTGGTGTGTCCCCCCCCTTTTCTTCTCTCCTACAATTTGGTCAAATGCCAGTCTCAGCCTCAAAGCAATGACTCAGAATTTCAAAGAGGACAGCGAAGGGATTCATAAGGTTCTCACCCACTGCACTGGGATTGCAATGTTATTGTTGTTATTTTTTCTTTTCTGCACCATGTGGCAACCCACAGAATATTGCATCTGACTCATAAGATGTATTTTGTCTTCCACCCACTTCCAAACAGAAGTATGTTGGTAAGAAACAGTACTCAACCCTGACAGTCATTTTACTTAATTGCTCTCCTTTGTGCGGGCATCTAGAGCAGGTTCTGCCCCTTTGTATATGATGGAATGAATGACTATGAAATTTCAACACTTCCCTTTAGAGTCCTCAGACTTCTTCCACCTTGAGCACTGACCGTGGAACAGCCTTCTCTGTTCACTCACTTTTATAGGACATCTTCATGTTTTCTCTATTCAGCTTCAGGGTCCCGTCTCCCTCGCCAAGCTAGAATATCTATCTATCTGTCTGTCTATCTTGATATAGATACAGGCATTTGAAATTTCCACCCAGCTGTGGTGGTAGTCCTGCTGTAGGAATTTCATTCTCTATCAAGAAGGAAAACAGAGCTCTATATTGGAATAATGAATCCAATCTAACAACTGGTGCCTTTCCCACTCAACCCCCACCAATGTCATGTACTACTACTCCCGTTAGCTCCTGCCAGCATGATCAATGGTAAGGGATGATGAGAGCTGTAGTCCATATGAGCTGGAGAGCAGCACATTGGCAACCCTTGCTATAACACAAAGTAAAAGAGAAGTGCACATAAAACCACCAAATCTCTTAGGAGGCCAAGACAGTGTGAAGGCATACTTGGCAGGATATGTTTTATAGTTGCAGTTAGCTCTTAATTTTATATTTCTCACACGTCGTCATCATCAGTTGATGTCAGCGCAACGCTAGGAATGTTATTTGTTAGCCTCTTGTTTGTTACTGAGACAATACATAAAACACAAATCATGTTTTATAGGCACCACCAAAAAAATGTGACTATATTTTTTCTTTAATTTGCCCTTATGCAGGAAAGATGTTTAGAATGCAAGAGACTTGTTATCTGTGAAATTTTTACAGTTTTTCTTGGAATGGAAAATATGGTGTATTCTCCCATAACAGCAAACTGGCTGTTGTAAAATAGTTGGCATAAAATATTATAGTTCTATAGAGTTTAATGAAGCTAAGCCAATTTAAAGCAACAGCATGTCTGTTCTAGCTAATGTCAGCATAGTGTCCTGTTCAGTTGACCTATGACACCATACGTAATAGTTTAAGGCATAAAAACTATGCCTTCCTGTTTTTCAAAAACCAAATAAACAAAATGGTATTTCCAGAGCCCTGTCTTTAACTGAGACTTTTACAACCTTCACCAAAAATTATAGCTTTTTTTACTTTGAAACCAGCAATTACAATACTTTGACCTAGATTACATTTTTATGTGTTTTATCCTTCATCACTTGAACCTCCTTTATCTCAGTGGCACTTGTGAGGAATTGCACACTGTCTTTTTATGGCATATTTTTATATTTTTGAAAACCTATCAAGTTGTTCTTTAAACTTCAGCAAAAAATATAATTCTTTCCCCCCGCCACCCTTTTGTCATATAATCTATGTTCTTAAGCCTTTACCACTTCAGCTGCTAGCTAAATCTACCACAAGTTGAACGATTCCAGGAGAGAAAGGAAGATATCTGAGCTGTACCACCTGGACTTTTCTCTCCCCTTTCACAGGTCTTTTACCACCTACTGCCTTGTGGAAAAATTCCAGGAGAGAAAGAGAGGCAGAAAGGCAAACACAACCTTGGAGTCTACTTTATTTGGGTTCTCCACAGAGGGCTATCTACCAACAACTGCCCTGTGGGAAGATAGAGATAGAGGTAAACAAAGAAGACATCATCTACCACTAAGGACCCTCTGGTAGGGATAGGAGAGAAATTTGATTCAGTTTGCATTTAAAGGAAACCTACCTAATTCAGGCGGGTTAAACCACAGTGCCTAGGACTTGCCGTTCGGAAGGTCGGCAGTTCGAATCCCCGCAGCGGGGTGAGCTCCCGTTGTTCGGTCCCAGCTCCTGTCAACCTAGCAGTTCGAAAGCACCTCACAGTGCAAGTAGATAAATAGGGACCACTCTCCGGCGGGAAACGGCGTAAACGGCGTTTCCGTGTGCTGCCCTGGTTCGCCAGGAGCGGCTTAGTCACGCTGGCCACGTGACCTGGAAGCTGTCTGCGGACAAGCGCCGGCTCCCGGCCTCTTGAGCGAGATGAGCGCGCAACCCCAGAGTCGGTCACGACTGGACCTGATGGTCAGGGGTACCTTTACCTTTTTTACCTAATTCATACTTTCCAAAGCAATTTACAAAATGAAACACAGCCATCCTTCAAAATTCACACTTCTCTGAATTTTGCAATGCAGTTCTTCACCAAAGTAACGTGTACAAAGATGCATATACCAAGGTGAAGTATGCATAAAAATGTATATACTCATGAAAATAGCAAGTGCATTCTGTTAAGGGAAACTGCTTTGCAAAAAGCTAATATTAGGCAAAATTGCATTAAAATGTATATTAGGGGAAGATAAAGGTAAAGGGAACCCTGACCATTAGGTCCAGTCGCGGATGACTCTAGGGTTGCAGCGCTCATCTCGCTTTACTGGCCAAGGGAGCCGGCGTACAGCTTCCGGGTCATGTGGCCAGCATGACTAAGCCACTTCTGGTGAACCAGAGCAGCGCACGGAAAAACTGTTACCTTCCCACCAGAGCGATACCTATTTATCTACTTGCACTTTGAACTGCTAGGTTAGCAGGAGCATGGACCGAGCAACAGGAGCTCACCCCATCACGGGGATTTGAACCACCGACCTTCTGATCGGCAAGCCCTCGGCTCTGTGGTTTAGACCACCACACCACCCGCGCCCATTTGGGGAGTCTGTCCCCGCCCCAATTCAGAACAATATGGTAACTCTGGGGAAGCATCACCAGAAGTAATAAAGAGGAATGATGTATGGATGGTCCAGTATAAAACTACCTCTAATGCCCTATTGCTGCATCAATGACATATTAAAGAAAACACTCACAAGAAGTCCAGCAGGCAGGATAGGCCCTTTCTGCCACACACACACACACACACACACACACACACAAATCTCATTGGGCTACCAACATTGCTTTTCTTGCAGGGCTCTCAACTTTTATCATTTACCAAACACGAAGAAATTTAGTTGGTGCCATTTTTCCATAACTTTGTAAAGAAAGATAAAAAGAGCCTGGTAGGATCAAGCGAAAAGCTTGTCTAGTCCAGTGTCTTGTTCTCAGAGTGGCCAACCAGATGCCTATAGGAAGCACCACAGCACTCACCCCACTCATGATCTCCAGCATTTGGAATTTAACATGTATCTGTTCCTGGAGTATAGCCATCATTATTAGTAACAAATGATAGCCTTATCCTCTTTCATTTGCCTAATCCACTTTTAAAGCCACCTAAACTGGTGACTGTCACCACATTTTGTGAAAGTGAATTCTGTAAGTTATCACTGCTGTTTAAAGTTTTTGCATATCTAGAAAAGCCTCACCTGACAAAAATGTGCAGGATGCACCTTCATCCCATGAATGAAGGGGGGAGGGGTTAAGTGCCATGGCCAGGCCCTATATAAGGCCTTGGACTTGTAAAAGCAGCCCAAAAGAGGAAAGTCCGCCAATTGTAGCTTCTCCCATTAGTGTAGTTTCATTTGTGGAAACACCATACTGGCAACCATAGTAAAGACCAAATCCTCTCTTCTGCCTAATATTGGGTCATTTCATATGGGATAAGGTAGTACATAAAATACCCTGTTTCCAGAATAGCAAGCTTAAAGGCCCAAACCAGCACCTTGATTTGTTCCAAGAAACAAGCCCTATAAGCATGTGGGTATCAAACAGAGTCAGAACTAAAAGAAATGTAACCATAAGCCACATGTCATTGGTTGATGGAAGTGTTCTGATTCCAGCTCCCATCTTACTTTAACTGTCACTTTGAGCAGTTACTGGTTGATATGGGGAAATGAAAGAGGCTGAGATATAGAGCTATTACAGTCTTTCTTGAACCTTGGAGCTAGGTCAAAGTATTGCTGCAAGTCTTGAGCTAGGGCTGAGTTGGGAACAGGGAACTAGAAAAGAACAGAAGGAAAAATGCAGGTTCGCATTGTACAGTGGTTTAGATAATTAAGGATGCTGTGTAAGGTGCAGGCGATTAATAAGCTAACAACTTTTTCTGACAAGCCTATTATTGCTGCCTGACAGGCAGAAACTTAGTTGGTGAAGTTTTTCCAGTATGGAGGTGAAATGAGGGGGAAAGCTTTGCTTGCTAAATTTCTGCCAGCCAAGCAGCTGTTAAAGACACAGGAGCCCTACCAGGAAAAAACAGCTTCGAATGTTTACAAGGTACGGCAGCTAGAAAATTCTTCCATTTAAACTAGACTCACCCATGTTATAGTTGGACATTACCAGGTGATAATGCTGGCTTAATCTGCCAAATTCCACATATCAAGATGCTGTTAAAGGGACATTAGCAGGCTAGGCTGTCCCCTCCCTCCCTAGCTAAAAACAAAGCAGAACATAATGATTTGTGTGTTTGATTTGACTATTTTATCTAGTACGTAGTAGAAAAGGACATAAGACTGATCTTCCCCTGCCACAGTGTTTACCTTTGAGAAGTCAGATAGACCCGTTTCCAAGTTTGTCTATTAATATTCCCTGACTGCTTACAAATACTGTAAAGTATAACAAGTTGATTTTCAACCATCTTGCAATACCTTTGTCTCTATATGTGGAAATGGAGAAAAATGAAGATAAGAGCCTTTGGAGCCTTTCTCCTTTGGAGGAAGACATAGAAGATAATCTAAAGAATTTGTGAATACAAACAAGGAGTATGTAATCTGCAACTTTAGACCTTATAGATTCGTTGTTTTTGAAAAAATGTAAACAAGCTAAGAGACTGCTATTGACAATAAGTTGCCTATGAAAATATTTTACTAGAACATTTTGCTTGATTTTTATGGAGAAAAGAGTTCAGGAATGTATGGAAAATGGTGAAATAAATTTGAGTGAAATTGGATACAGGCAGAATGTATCAGCTGGGAAAGGCGTACATAGTCACTAAAATGCTGCCTACCAGCCTGTACATATTATAGAATGAAGAGTGCAATCCTAATTACATTTACTAGGAAGTAATTCCTATTAAACATCAGTAGAACTTGAGTCCGAGTAAAGATATCCAGGGACTCAATTGGATTTGCCCTATTAAAAACATCTAGCTCCAGGCTGTAGGGAGAGCTATATGTGCTTGCTCCAGCCTTTGTTGTTAAAGCAATTTTTGGTGACATTTTATTTTATAGCAGCAGGTTGAATTGTGTCTTCAGATGGGCTATAGAAAGTTTTAGAGGAAACACTGTTTAGAATAAGTCAGGCTATCAGCATTCTATAGTTGATCTCCTTTGTAATGCTTTTTTAAAAATAAAATAAAAATGTTTTAAAATATTTTAGTTTTTTGTTAGACACTCAAAGCAACATATTTAACTACCTTCAGTGATGTATACTATATAATTTGATGTTTTCACGCAGACTGTAGACAACTTTGAGATTCCCCCCAAAAAAGTATAAAGTGGTATAGAAATGAAATGAATAGTAGTAGTATATTGTTGTTGTTATTATTACTACTACTACCATTTATATACCACTTGTAAAGTGCAAAGCAAGCCACAAGGAAATCAAGCAAATGTAAATATAGTGTAGAAAACAATAAGAGCATCAAAATCTATAAAAGAGGATTTCACTATCCAGTACCTACTAACCATCCATATCTCAATCTACCTGCACTTTCACCCACACAAAAACAAACCCACATGCGAACACCCTTTCCTTCACTCTTAACAGTTGCCAACCCCAACAATCCCCTGAATACATATACAAAAAGACCATACATACTTGGTTGCTGCTGAAAGTCATTAGCCTGCCAGTTCTGTTGTCCTGTATCAATATTTTTAAACTACTCCTGATGATGCCAGTTTGCTCTTCAGAAATAAAACAGGGAGAGTATACTAAAACGTTGGCAGCCTCACAGTGAGAGTAAAATCGTATCTAATTTAGGACTACACCAACCCAAATAAGAACCTCACACCGTTCGCCCAACCCTTCATTTAACAATCACATATGGTTATCATATGGCTGAGAAATAAAGCTCTCACCCTAGTCAGCCACCAATTTCCACTTGAGATGCGGTCAGTCTCCCTTAATTGCTCTATCGTCCCACTCTGGGGCAGCAGCACACATTCCCACATTCAACCAAAACACAACCCTAACAGGATCAGGGCCCTCACAACACCCAAAAGCTGTAACACCTCTTTAGAACTTCATATGCAGAAATGGAAAGTCCAGCACCCTCTTCAGTAGTTCTTGCTGCCAGGAGATACTGATTTTGGGGTGAACAAAGCCCACCAGGAGGTGGTAGGTGCTGCAAATACCTCCAATTCTTACTGCTCAGTTTGAAGATGTTAACAAGGTTGCAGCTCCTTGGGAATAGGAGACCAGGTATTCTCAATTCACCCTTGTGGCCCCTTAATGATTTGGCGACAGCTGCATCTCATTATCTAGCTACTATTTCCTGTCTTCCACCACATGAGAGATGTAGGATGAGAGCCTTCATGTCCTCACTCTTCAGCTTGTAACAAGGCACAGGCTTTATACTGCATGCACACTCCTTGCTAAACAGGCACGGTTGTAAATTTTCCAGTGAAGAAGACAAACATTAATGCCACAGTGGCCATGGAAACATGCACACTGCCTTGCTCCTGCAATTGAGGGGGCTAGGCCTGCACAATGTCAACATGCCATGTGCACATACCACAGGGTGTGCTGCCATGCCATGTGGACACCCCGTGGCTTGCGAGCATGCCTCACAGGGGGCATGCAACCACCACCTTGCTGAAAATTTTCAGGGGGCCCTGACGCCTGCTTTCACCTGATCAGATAAACCATCAGAGTACTATTCCTGTCAAAATTAAAAGTAAGGACCCATGTGTAGCTACTGTAGAAAGAGACACTGAATTCTTTCCCGTGAAGACAATAAATTCTGCTCTGGCTGTCTACATACAAATAGGAAACATTTACCTAGCTGTTCCTGCAATAAATCTTATAATTATTGTTTCAGTCCACATGACTACACAGCTGTTGATAATCTATCATTCTAATCTCTCTCCTATTCTCACTTCCTTTCTCTTTACCTGTCAGGATGCTGATTCTTTCAGTTTAAAGTGCCTTCTGCTGACTGAGGTCCCCTGTTCAGGTAATCAAACTACTTATGCTAATAATTTAGTTTTGAGGTCTTGAGTAGCCTATTAAGAACAGAGAGTCCTGTGATACCTCTAGTAACAAATGGATTCTGGAGTAAGCTTGCATGGTCCTTCCAATGCACAACTGCTATTCTCAAACAAAAGTAGAAAAAAATATACAAGGTTATCAAATGAATGCAATGAAACATAAATGGCAGAGTTTGCCCCAATTAATTTATAGCTGAAATGTATGCAGAAAAAGTGGAATGGCAATGACACTAACAGCAGTAATTGATTATAATGCAATCATCTTAGCATTGGTCAATTAATATCTGTAGTAGAACATAACGCTTCAAAGACCACCTCTGTGACTGCCATCTGTGTGCCTCTTCCACAGGAGGACTGGAGGATTATATCCAGAGAACAGGCCTTTTTGGATATGTCCTTCCACCTGCCCTTTGTGTCAGGTTATCCCCAGGAAAGCATGCCTGGTTTCATATTTATCTATTTTTAAGTGCCAGGCAGAGGTCTGTTCTTAATCTGAAACTGTTCTTAACCTGAAGCACCACTTTAGCTAATGGGACCTCCCGCTGCTGCCGCGCCATTGAAGCACAATTTCTGTTGTCATCCTGAAGCAAAGTTCTTAACCCAAGGTACTATTTCTGGGTTAGTGGAGTCTAAGCGTATGTAACCCGAGGTACCACTGTATAGGTAGATGGTGGATTAACAACAGGTGTGTGGCAGGCAGGGCAGTCCTACATCCTTTCATTAGGGCTTACGTTTCATCCTCTTACCACATGATAGTGCATTCAGACAAGGTATTATTCAACACATACAACATCACTTCAAGATGTCTGAATTTTACATATGCACATTCAGTTATAAATGTCATGGACTATAAATTATCTAAGGGACAATTGTAATCTTCCAGTGGTTGAAAAGGTAAATTATCATCTTGCTAGCGGGTGGCGCTGTGGGTTAAACCACAGAGCCTAGGACTTGCTGATCAGAAGGTCGGCAGTTCGAATCCCCGTGACAGGGTGGGCTCGTTGCTCGGTCCCTGCTCCTGCCAACCTAGCAGTTCAAAAGCACGTCAAAGTGCAAGTAGATAAATAGGTACCATTCCAGTAGGAAGGTAAACGGCGTTTCCATGCGCTGCTCTGGTTCGCCAGAAGCGGCTTAGTCATGCTGGCCACATGACCCGGAAGCTGTACGCCGGCTCCCTTGGCCAATAAAGAGAGATGAGTGCCGCAACCCCGGAGTCGGCCACGACTGGACCTAATGGTCAGGGGTCCCTCTACCTTTACCTTTAGTGTTTTGTGTAATTTGATAACTGACAGTGCTTGGTTACCTGTTGATAAGTGTTTCAAATTAAGGTCAAACCGTAACTGCTATGATGGAGGGCAAAGGCCAAACTACAGGTTACATTAAATGTGTTGTTGCAATTAATGCATCTGGGGGGTTAAAATAAAATAAACAAAAGCAGCCACAAGAAGTGGACTCAACCTTTTTCCTTTGCACCAAGGACATTATGACCTCCACCCCCCCACACACAAATAAACACTGCTGTGTATGAAAGTTCAAAGAAAGGAAAGAGAAGAAGGAAGGAGGAAGAATATATTGAGTTTTTGCCTTAAACTGGCAGAAAAAGAGCTTTACAAAGCTTACATAATTGAATTCTCCTTCACAGAAAATAATTATCTGCACATAGAAAACTAGATTTCAAAAAGAAGAGTGTCTAACTTTTAATCTGATGGGTTCTACCCCTCACTCACTTAGTCATGCTGGCCACATGACCCGGAAGCTGTACGCCGGCTCCCTCGGCCAATAAAGCGAGATGAGCGCCACAACCTCAGAGTCTGTCACGACTGGACCTAATGGTCAGGGGTCCCTTTACTTTTACCTTTACCCCTCACTCCTATTAGCATACTATACGAGCCCCCATCTGTAGTTCAAAGTGGTACAGTCAAAGCATATGTTTGCCATTTTATATACTGTTTTTGAGAAATAAGACACTTCCAAGTGGTCTGTTGATTGAGAATTCATCATGATTTTTTTGCACAATATTTGCAAGGAATTTATATTACACAGCATCAAGCAAGTCTTATTCCACAAAATGTCAGGTTCCTATTTTTACTTTTGGAAGTGCGTTTGTTGCACAAGAACACCCAATCCACTTTAATTGCCCAACCTGAATTTGCTGGTATGTGATTGAAATACAACAGCAGAATATTGGTAGTCTGGAAGCACCCCTTGTCACCCAAGTTTTATTTATAAATAAATAGGTGCTACAAATATCTAAAGGGTTCTTGCCTCACTGTCTAATTGAGCATATAAAAGGCTATCCCTTAAATTTCCTGTCCCTTGGAAAATGGGGAGCATGAAACAATATCTAACCAAGACAATGAGATAGGTTTTTTAGGAAAAAAGCTTAAATCTTAACTTCAAGCAATAAGATGGTCAGATTCTCTTATAAAAAATTATTTATAATCTATAATATTAGTAATATTATGACTAGCTTTGCTGCATTGTCTGTTTGTAAAAAAAAAATGCAATTTAAGAACTATCGTTATTGCTAAGTAATCTTTTGCTTTGCCATTATAGCATTTTAGCCAAGGCCTATTTCCTTGAAATTTGGCAAATGCCACTGGAAAGAGAACAGCAGCCATCCAGGTATATTTCTGTGAATAAGGAACAACTGGATTCTCCCATTTCTTTATCTAAGGGTATGTGATTTTTTAAAAAAAGTCATTTTCATTGTGAATGATTCTCAGAAAAGAAGCCTTTTCAGGCCTAGCATTTGAATTAAACTACTGCTCATACAGAACTGGTAGCCTGGCCCAGTTTGCATATTTCCCATTACATTTTTGAGGAACTAAAATTGACCATATCACTACTTCACAGAAAAGCAAAAGAAATATTCTATATAAATATTCATTATACATGAAAGCATGCATATACATACAAGCATGCATATACATGTATTGTAAAAGAGAGCCAGAGGTGTTGTCATCTCAATCCAAAACACACACACACACACACAATAATTGTAATAACTATGAGTTTTATAATAATTTTGCAGACCTTGCAAACGTAGCAAAGTGATTTGCTTTTATTGCATTGGCTGAAAACACGGCACATTCCCCTTTTCTGGGTGTTAGAAGTAGCAGGTCCTAATGGTTCTGAGACTACCTAATTTTATTCTTGGGCATGTAGCTATGTATGTAGAGGAAGAGATGTACTTTGAGATTTCCACTCCATTTTGGGTTGTTCAGCTTCCAAACCATGTAGCCATTTAAGCGAATCACCACCATTTGATAGTGTAGTGAAGCATATGTGAATACGATCAGGTCACAGGTGTCAAAGTCAGTTTTAGTTTTTATTATAACAAAAGAGCAATCTTAGGCTTGGATTTGTGGTTATTCATGGAAGAAAGGAGAATCACCATGCTTCTTTTGCACATAATTTGCAATTGCATACCCAGGCACAGAAGCATGTGGGCCATCCGGGACAGCCCCAGGAAGGATTAAGATTTATGACACCAGTCATATTGATTACAGGTGTAAGCAGGCTTTGGAAAAGGCATTGGCTATGAATTCTGCATCAGCCAGTCTGCCTGAGCTGGGTTACTCTGGATGGAAGGTTGCCCTATGACTCAAACTGGGGCGCTATCCTTAGGACCGCCAGAGGTAAGGGTACTATGGCTCATCAGCCCTATGTTGGCTCCAGGACATAAATATCCTCCTGGACCCCTTTAACAGGGTACTCATTTGGCTAAAATTCAAACACCACGCCTAATCCACCATAAATTATGACAATTGCTATGAGGCAGGCGAAAACCTACAGACCAACCAATTTGTCAGCAAGAAAAATATTCTCCCAGACTCTGAATACGGCAGCTGAACATTCAATACCAGTGTCAAGCCAACACTGTCCAGGCCACACCATCCTAGACAAGGTGGAGAATCCATCGATGATCAGAGAGGCAGAGGCAAGGCACAGCTCCCATTCTAAATCTCTGGTTAGGACCTGGTTGGAGACGTCCCACACCAAATCTGCCTCCATCACCACACCTCTCCACTCTCTCCTGATTGGCCTGTTTGAATCAGGCACCCTGCAGCTGGCCTGCTCAGTCACTGGCTGTGCAGACCAGATTTAGGCTCCAGGCAATCTGGCACCATGACTCGCCCATAAACTGCCACTCCCCAAGCATTCATGGGTAAGCAGTCAGTGTCAAACCTTCTTGAAAACCGAAAATACTGCTACTGACACTTCTGGATTCACGGGCAAGGAATTCTGGAGATATTTCTGGTTGGCTGGTTTGTTTTCAATGCACCAATCAGAAAGATTTTGATGATTTGGAATTGCAACAGCCAGGTGTTTTTTTTCCATGGTTTGTGAGTTTGAGCAGTGTTGGTCATCTTCCACTATATGACACTGCTTGCCGATTGAAACATTCTCATATGACACAGACACCTTTGAGAGTGTCTTACAGTGTGAGTTAGAATTATCCCAAAAGCAGAGCCAGCATGTTCTGCTCAATATATAAAAAACTGATAATGTAAAAAACACAAGGAACATTCTAATTGATTGTGGGAAGGGCATTGTAAACCTGTGGGGTATTACTAACCATAATACCATGTGTAGTGATATTAAGTGAAATAAGTAAATTGTGTATTATTGCAATAGACAAGTCAGTTTTCACCCTCTGCTCCTTTCTCACAAGAAATGGAAAGAATCTGATCTGAGCATCTGCATACATAAAGAATAACTAAAATATTTAACAGCATTTTTCAGGATCACTCCATCTCTTAGTAGTTTTGTGCAGTTTTTCTTTCATTCCAGTACGGGTATAATTGTCCCCAAAGCTGTTAAAATATTAACATGATTTTTTTACTAGATTTAGGAGAGGTCACTGAAACATATGGCAAATCACAACTTACTGTGTTTGAGAAGCATCTGGAACAGGCTTCCTCAAACTCAGCCCTCCAAATGTTTTTGGCCTACAACTCCCATGATCCCTAGCTAGCAGAACCAGTGGTCAGGGATGATGGGAATTGTGTCTCAAAACATCTGGAGGGCCGAGTTTGAGGAAGCCTGATCTGGAACATGTTGTTGTGGAAAACTGACACAAATCACTGTTGGAGTACATTTGCGTGGAATCTACACACATTAAAAATTTGTGGAAAAGTTTTTTTAAAATCGTTTTGAAAAATGCATTGAATTTGCTATAGCTCACAGTCGTCATCTAGTGTCACAATTGTATATTGCACTTTACAACACATTCAAAACGTTTTATCTGCAGCTGTATAGCTGAGTCCTTGACCTCACCTGTTAATGGAGGGTTTACAAAGCTATGGAGAAGCTCATAGTTTTCCTGTTTTTGTGATACACCTAGCTACACCTCATTCTAGGGCTAATGGTAAAAGAAAGAGTTTCATTTCCTCTGTCCCATTTTTAAAAAGTTTGCCCTTTTTAATATTGTAAGAAGTGCCTTTTTTAGGTAAATGCAATAAAATATGTCTCTAACCCTGTTTTAATGCTATTAAAAGTTTCTGGGTTGTTATTGTAAACTGCAGGAAGGCAGGATGATGGTGACTCCAGTCAACTTTGAGGCAACAGACTTTAAGATCACTCTCCCAGAGTTGCAACATTTGATGGAATTTCGAAAGAAAGATGCAGTGAAGAAAATAAAGGAACTTTATGGTGACATCTTTAAAATCTGTGCAATGCTGAATACTTCCCCCACACTTGGGATACTTGGTTCCAAATCAGAAATAGATGCAAGGAAAGCTGTATTTGGAAAGAATTTTATACCTCCTAAAAAGTCCCTAACTTTCCTGGAATTAATGTGGGAAGCACTGCAGGATACGACATTATGCATCTTAGAAATTGCAGCCATTATATCACTGGGACTTTCTTTTTATGATCCAGGAGGAAGTGTTGCAGAATGTCATGCAAATGAATTTGGAGAAGAAGAAGAAGAAGCGGAGGCTGACTGGATTGAAGGATTTGCAATACTTGTATCAGTACTTTGTGTAGTGTTGGTAACAGCTTTCAATGACTGGAGTAAGGAAAAACAATTCAGGGGGTTGCAGGAGCGCATTGAAAAGGAACAGAAATTTACTGTCATCAGGAAAGGGGAGTCAGTACAGGTGCCAGTAGCTGAGTTAGTGGTTGGGGATGTTGCACAGATCAAATACGGTGACCTTTTGCCAGCTGATGGTTTGCTCCTTCAAGGACATGATCTAAAAATTGATGAGAGCAGCCTCACAGGGGAATCAGATCATGTCAAGAAGTCTTTGACAGAGGACCCCATGTTGCTTTCAGGTACCCATGTGATGGAAGGCTCTGGAAAAATGGTTATTACAGCTGTAGGTTTAAACTCGCAAACAGGAATTATCCTCAGTTTACTTGGAGTTGGAGAAGATAATGAGAAAGCAAATCATAAAAAGCCAGCCAACCCTCATAAAACTGCTGGAAACGAAACAAAGGAAAAAGAACAAACTTCAAAACACAAAAAAGAAAAATCAATTCTACAAGCAAAACTCACAAGATTGGCTGTTCAGATTGGAAAAGCAGGGCTGGCAATGTCTATAATCACTGTTACTGTTCTAATAGTCTATTTTTTAGTTCAAACTTTTGTGATTGAGAAGCATACTTGGACTGCTGAATGCACACCCATTTATATACAATATATTGTGACGTTCTTTATTATTGGAGTTACAATCTTGGTCGTAGCAGTACCAGAGGGCCTTCCACTTGCAGTCACCATCTCACTTGCCTACTCTGTGAAACAAATGATGAAAGATAATAACCTAGTGAGACATTTGGATGCCTGTGAAACTATGGGTAATGCAACAGCAATTTGTTCAGATAAAACAGGAACCTTAACCATGAACAGAATGACAGTAGTCGAAATTTTAATTGCTGGCACACATTATAAACATGTTCCTGAACCTAAATTAATTCATCCAACCATGCTGAATTATTTGCTTAAAAGTATTTCTTTAAACTGTGCATATACTTCGAAAATACTGCCTCCTGACAAAAAAGGAGGCCTTGCTCTTCAAATTGGCAATAAGACTGAGTGTGCTTTACTGGGCTTGCTTGTGGAATTAAAGCAGGATTATGAGGCTATGAGGACTAAGATACCAGAAGAGAAATTGTTTAAGGTATATACCTTCAATTCTGAAAGGAAATCAATGAGCACAGTTTTGGAAAACCCCAATGGGAGTTATCAACTCTTTAGCAAAGGTGCTTCTGAAATACTTCTTCAAAAATGCACCCATATACTGGATGCTGCTGGGGAACCTATATCCTTTACCAAAAAAGAGAAGGAAAATGTGATAAAAAATGTGATTGCGCAAATGGCCTCTGGGGGACTTCGCACCTTATGTCTAGCATTCAAAGATTTCCCAGCCGGCTCAGGACCAAACTGGGACAAAGAAGATGATATTTTCAGAGACATGACTTGTATTGCAGTTGTAGGTATTGAAGATCCAGTGAGACCTGAGGTTCCTGATGCAATAAGAAAATGTCAGAAAGCTGGTATTGTTGTACGTATGGTTACTGGGGATAACATTAACACAGCTCGTGCAATAGCTGCAAAATGTGGAATTCTGCAACCCGGGGAGAACTTTGAGTGCTTAGAGGGGCATGAGTTTAATAGACTAATACGTGGTCCAGATGGAAAGATTAAACAAGAGCTTATTGACGAGATTTGGCCTACGCTTCGTGTGCTTGCAAGGTCCTCACCTGCTGACAAGTACAACTTGGTAGAAGGGATCATTAACAGCAATATCACAGAACAAAGGCAAGTGGTAGCAGTAACTGGTGATGGTACAAATGATGGGCCTGCATTAAAAAAAGCTGATGTTGGTTTTGCAATGGGTATTGCTGGAACAGATGTAGCTAAAGAAGCTTCTGATATAATTCTTACTGATGACAACTTCTCAAGCATTGTCAAAGCTGTCATGTGGGGTAGGAATGTATATGACAGCATTTCCAAATTCCTTCAGTTTCAGCTTACTGTTAATGTAGTAGCAGTGGTAGTTGCTTTTATTGGAGCAGCAGTCACCCAGAATTCACCTCTGAAAGCTGTTCAGATGCTGTGGGTCAATCTCATTATGGACACACTTGCTTCTCTTGCTCTAGCAACAGAAAAGCCAACAGAGACTCTGCTGGAACGAAAGCCTTATGGCAGAAATAAACCTCTTATTTCCCGTACAATGCTAAAAAATATTATGTTTCATGCTATTTATCAACTTGTAGTTGTCTTTGCACTTCTTTTTGTGGGTGAAAAATTATTTGATATTGAAAATGGACGAATTGCACCACTACATGCCCCACCTACCCGGCATTACACTATTGTTTTTAACACATTTGTAATGATGCAGATTTTTAATGAAGTCAATGCGCGCAAGATTCATGGGGAAAGGAATGTTTTTTCAGGAATATTCACAAATTCCATTTTTTGTTGTGTTTTTGTGGGAACATTGATTACACAACTAATCATTGTTCAGTTCGGAGGGAAGCCCTTTAGTTGTGCAAGTCTTACACTAGAGCAGTGGCTATGGTCAATCTTCTTTGGCCTAGGAACATTGCTATGGGGGCAGCTGATTGTATATATTCCAAATAGGTTCCTGGGGTTCCTGTGGGAAGTTGGTGGTCAACCACCACAACCTGTTGAAGATGAACAAATGGATGGTGACACAGTGATTGACTTAGGTGAACAAGAACTGAAACGCAGTAAGTTTCTGTGGTTCAGGAACTGGACTAGAATACGAGTTCAGTGCGGAGCAGTGAAATCATTTCACGAGCCCTCATATAATAAAGATGTGCATTCAACAAATAGTAAAACTGCATAACACAACACGAGTAATGAATATGAAAACTTCACATGTTATTGTATTTCCATTTCAAAAAAAGTAATGTGCACATTAGCAATATTAAGAAATGGATGGATTTTTTTCTCCATACTGGTGAGTGAGATGCTTTTTAAAAGATCTCTGACAAAATAGATAGACCTTTCTAGAAGATATAGGAAACAACATAAGGAATCAAAATAAAATCCTCTTCAAAATGTCTTCATATATGGGTCTGAATATTATATTAGCTGACTTTTAATGTACCTTGAGCCTTTAAATGTCTTTTTTCCAAGGCCATCTTCAGAAAGAGGGAAAGTGATTGATGAAGCCAAAAGCCGTGTCGTGATTTTTTTATATTTCTTGACTTAAATGTATTATATTATAAATTATAGAAGTTCAATAGCTTTTTACTTTTGCTCCTGTTTATACTTATAACTGATATCAATTAGCTGAGCTGCCTTATGCCCTCAATCACCTGTTTGGAAATGTGTTACTTTCTCAAGTATTTTGAACTCTTTCTTTAGCTGCTCTGCTTTGAATGGAGGGGGACAGAGCTGACTACAAACAAGCCAAGCTTATTTGCATTTTGTTATTGCTAGCTGCTTATAAGCAAATATTATTAAATAATAAAAATGCTAAAAACATTTTTACTCTTGTTGCTTAATTAAGAGGAAGGGGCAAAACAAAACAAAACAAAAACCCTAAGGATGATGTCAAAATAATAATAACTACACACAGAAGGAGACATGGTAGACTAATGACCCACCCTAGTTTATTTTATATTCCCTTAAAAAGGGATACAACAGATAGGGGTCTGTAAACCCTCTTTTTTCCCTACTTTTTGTAGAATTTCAAAGATCTTCAGCATTTCATCCTGAACTAAGAACCCATGCTTTCCATTAGGAATGGGGAACCCGTGGCCCTCCCAAAGTTATTGGACTCCAATTCCCATCAGCCCCACACAGATTTTAAAAGGACAGGTGCCCCTGCCTAAGCTGAAAATTGACTTCTCAATAACCAAAGGAATATTTCCCCAAACTGTATTGTTGCACTTGAACTGTGCAATTGTTACTCAGTTTTAACACAGTACCCGGCAGCGAACCTCTCTTGAAATTGCAGCTACCACTGTCCCCTTCATGAGTAAAACTGTTACAATGGAAGTGTAAAATTCAGGGACACATTTTACATTCATGCTTCACAGTATCAGAGTTACACTTAGAAAAAGTAATCCAAAAGTGTGCAAAATGACCAGAGGATTCAAATGATTGAAAAACTCCACAATATTGAGTTGCTCAGAAATGTGCCCTCAATTAGGGCTTTCTCATAAGAGTTATGAGGGCAGTGAGGATATGACTATGGGAGTGTTAGAGACACCAAATGACTGAAGTACACAATGATGCTAGTGACATGACAATCTGCCCTTCAACTTCAAACTTCAACTTCAAACTTTTCTTTTCACGGTGCACTGTGTCCCTTCAGTGCTAAAATGCACACACACATTTCTTTTATTTAGAAGAAAAATTAGCAAACTTCCCCTGCAATTGCAAAGAGCCAGCAAACCAACAGCTATTTTATCCCTGCTTTCTTTCCATCATTTTAAAGAGGGCTTCCTCTCATTGTTTCTAGTCCACCAAACAAAAGGAAGAGGAGCAAGGAAGCTAATAGCAGCAACAGTGCTGGTGGTAGCAACCCACACAACTAGTCCAATATGCTGCTGCTTCTACTCATGTCCTTACTCATAGCACAAAACAGCATAGCACAAAGCTACTTCCCATAAAACCTCTATTTTACACCTGTAGGAATTGTATCTTCAACCTCGGCCCTCCAGATGTTTTGAGACTACAATTCCCATCATCCCTGACCGCTGGTCCTGCTAGCTAGGGATCATGGGAGTTGTAGGCCAAAAACATCTGGAGGGCTGAGTTTGAGGAAGCCTGAACTAAATGGGGGGGGGGAGTACGCAGAGACCCAAGACTGAGTACAGTCATACCTCAGGTTGAAGTAGCTTCGGGTCGAGCGTTTTCAGGTTATGCTCCGCGGCGACCCGGAAGTAACGGAACACGTTACTTCCAGGTTTCACCACTCGTGCATGCACAGATGCTCAAAATTATGTCACGCGCATGCGCGGAAGTGGCGAATTGCATTCTCTTCAGGATGCGAACGGGGCTCCGGAACAGATCCCGTTCACATCCAGAGGTACCACTGTAATAATACTCTTAAAGGTAAAGGTACCCCTGACCGTTAGCTCCAGTCGCAGATGACTCGGGGGTTGCACCACTCATCTCGCTTTACTGGCCAAGGGAGCCGACGTTTGTCTGCAGACAGCTTCCGGGTCATGTGGCCCGCATGACTAAGCAGCTTCTGGCAAACCAGAGCAGCACACAGAAATGCTGTTTACCTTCCCGCTGGAGTGGTACCTATTTATCTACTTGCACTTTGATGTGCTTTTGAACTGCTAGGTGGGCAGAAGCTGCGACCTAACAACGGTAGCTCACCCCATCACGGGGATTCGAACCGCTGACCTTCTGATTGGCAAGCCCTAGGCTCTGTGGTTCAGACCACAGCGCCACCCGTGTCCCTAATAACACGCTTAAAAGCTAGTAAAATGAAACATTAAAGAGATCCATAATTAATATTGAGAATGATGGGTGTTTCTGTCTCTTTGTAGATAAACCATCCATTAAATGGTTGGGAATTATATACTGAGAATGCGTTTTAACCTGTTTAGCATCAAGGTTCAACTAATAGTTCAGTTCATGTCTCATTCTAAGTGCTGTAGTTCATTAAATTATACAAAAAGCATTCTCCACCCATTTATCACTATATAAATGCATTCATGTAATTATTTAATAAAAATTATATACCACTTGACTGTAAAACAACAACCTTCAAAGCAGTTTACAAACATGCTTTGTAGACATTCTTACTTTAGGCTTTTAGACATGCTTCTGAAGGCAAGTGGAATTCAGAATATTGTGGTGTAGAATTTCTTTTATTTAGCCTGAGGGCACCCATACTATTATACTATGCTATACTGTTATGGATAAAAGTGAAATCTATTATATTGGAAAACAAATGTGAACTTGGGGGGAAAGATAGGAAGTGGAGGAGAAAAACAGCAGGGCAAAATTGAAGAAATGTGTCCTC
The DNA here is from genome assembly GCF_027172205.1 of Podarcis raffonei. Classification (NCBI taxonomy): domain Eukaryota; kingdom Metazoa; phylum Chordata; class Lepidosauria; order Squamata; family Lacertidae; genus Podarcis; species Podarcis raffonei. The sequence continues at coordinate 30,445,275 of NC_070606.1, forward strand.
TTTTTGCTCTTCACCTTCTCCCCTTATCCACACTTCCTAGCTCTCATCCAACTATGGCAAGAACAAAGAATCTTTTCCCTACCTGCACCCTGAAGCTGTTCAGCTACAATTTCCATCATCTCTAACTACTGGCTCCGCAGACTGCAAACTCCTCATCCCTGTTCTAAAAATATCTACATGCAGAAGCAGCTTTCCACAGCGACATCAGGAACAGCAGACATAAAGTGCATGTGTATCTATCTGCATATTCAAGTTCAGATACTATTATTCTGTGCTGCATGAATTTCAAGGGCATGTGCATTTTTGTAGTGAATATTTTCCATTGAAAGCAATGCAGTATGGTTAGATTGAATCTGTATTTGTGCAGAAGGTCTGCAATGGCTGACGTGGAGATAGGTCCATGCAGCTAAGCATTCTGATCCAAGTATGGAGTTCTGTGCATTGAAGGAAGCTTGCAAGCAAGTATTTCCTGGAACAAGAACTGCAGATTAACCAAGTATGGGTGCAATATATTTCAGTGGAGTGTGCACTCAGGTACAGGAAAATATATGCAATTTCAACAAAGAACACTTGAGGGCACCCTAGCACTAAAATAATTCATCTTTATGCTACAGTCTGCAGAACTTTTTTTTTCTTTTTTTCTTCAAGGACCATAGGAACCAAAGCACTTTATTTTTTCCAATGGACTTAAAGGAATTACATAGCAGAATAAGCTGTAATTGTTTTCTATTAAAAAAATATTGGAGCATATATCTAAAAGCAGCACAGTGTTCAATGTTAAGGAAGCTATTTTTGTAAGCTTTCTGACCACAGTAGAGAATAATAATGAAAATCTGCATGTGAGTTTGAAAACATTTCCATGATGGAATATACAACTGGATGGAGTATTCTAATTCTTTCCTCCACTACCAGTCACAAATCCACTCTCAAAGTAGAGAAAATGCTCTGACTCTACCTGCTTCAAAATTATGGAAAGAAATTAGAAAATACTATGGGTGCCATCTACTTCTACTTCTGCTTCATTGACTATGCAAAAGCCTTTGACTGTGTTGACCACAGCAAACTATGGCAAGTTCTTAAAGAAATGGGAGTGCCTGATCACCTCATCTGTCTCTTGAGAAATCTCTATGTGGGACAAGAAGCTACAGTTAGAACTGGATATGGAACAACTGATTGGTTCAAAATTGGGAAAGGAGTACAACAAGGCTGTATATTGTCTCCCTGCTTATTTAACTTATATGCAGAATTCATCATGAGAAAGGCTGGGCTGGATGAATCCCTAGCCGGAATTAAGATTGCCAGAAGAAATATCAACAACCTCAGATATGCAGATGACACAACCTTGATGGCAGAAAGTGAGGAGGAATTAAAGAACCTTTTAATGAGGATGAAAGAGGAGAGCGCAAAATATGGTTTGAAGCTCAACATCAAAAAAACGAAGATCATGGCCACTGGTCCCATCACCTCCTGGCAAATAGAAGGGGAAGAAATGGAAGCAGTGAGAGATTTTACTTTCTTGGGCTCCATGATCACTGCAGATGGTGACAGCAGCCATGAAATTAAAAGACGCCTGCTTCTTGGGAGAAAAGCAATGACAAACCTAGACAGCATCTTAAAAAGCAGAGACATCACCTTGCCAACAAAGGTCCGTATAGTTAAAGCTATGGTTTTCCCAGTAGTGATGTATGGAAGTGAGAGCTAGGCCATAAAGAAGGCTGACGGCCGAAGAATTGATGCTTTTGAATTATGGTGCTGGAGGAGACTCTTGAGAGTCCCATGGACGGCAAGAAGATGAAACCTATCCATTCTTAAGGAAATCAGCCCTGAGTGCTCACTGGAAGGACAGATCCTGAAGCTGTCCAATACTTTAGCCACCTCATGAGAAGAGAAGACTCCCTGGAAAAGACCCTGATGTTGGGAAAGATGGAGGGCACAAGGAGAAGGGGACGACAGAGGATGAGATGGTTGGATAGTGTTCTCGAAGCTACCAGCATGAGTTTGACCAAACTGCAGGAGGCAATGGAAGACAGGAGTGCCTGGCGTGCTCTAGTCCATGGGGTCACGAAGAGTCGGACACGACTAAACAACTAAACAACAACAACAACAACAACATGGGTGCCAGCAAAACAAGCTACAGTGAGAATGATCAGCAAATATTCAGTGAATATGTGGGGAACCCCATCTGACAAATCATTTCAACCCCAATGTCAAAGGCTGGACCTAGACACATCAAAAAACTGTTTCAGGAAAACGCGTTGTAAACCTCATATTATAATGGGAAATCACGTTGCTGAAAGACTGAGTGCTATAGTGCCATCTGGTGTCACAGTGTTATAATGCATTTAAAATGCTTTGCTTTTTTTCTAATGTAAATGAGTCCAAAGTGTCAAGATAAAAACATTAAGCACCTGTACAAGGAAAAGCAGAAGTTGGGGGTAAGCTAATGAGGGGTACAAAAGTAAAACAGACTTGTGGTGGTGACCCCCTCTCTGTCCCCACCATTGCACCTGCACTACCACCTGGCCTGCTACCTCAACTGCTCCCTCGCCCACAGCTGCACCTGCACTTCCTCAATGATGCAGTAGTGAGGGTGCAGTGTTAGCAGTGAGGGTAAGGGTTTTGTGGTGGCGGTGATGCAGGCAAAGCTGTGGCACAATGCAGCCAGCAGTGGCGCAATGGTAGGGTGGGAGTCAAATCTGCTGCCTGAGGCAAATTGCTTCAGCTCACCTCATGGAAGTGCTGGTCGTGGAGCTCCACAAGGATGGCAGTATCACCAGCTGAAGAAACATTTAGTAAGGAGGTCAGGGCCATCAAACTTCTCCCTTGACTTTCAAAGTAAACATGCTCAAAAATCATAAACAGTTGTGAAGGTGGTCAAAATAGCTGACCTGAAAAAGAGAAGGTTGTTGACAATGCCTTCAGGGACATGATATCCATGTCCCACTTCCAGAGTGGCAAATTGTTTACTGTCATGGTGAATGAGGGTCTCAAGAAAGGTGACTGTCAATGAGAAGGGACCAATTCTTTGTTCATTGAAACTTTGTTCATATAAATTCAACATTTTCTGAGCACAACAGGAATCTGTTGACATAAGCTATTTTCTACAATAGGTCATGCCATAATGAACCAATCAGCCACTAGTGTACCAATGAACGCTTTTTTGGTACAGATCAACAGTGCTATTTTGCTGGATTTTTCTCAGTCATGGAATGGAACAATTGGTTCTAAATCTAGGGGGCCTCACCAGCCTGCCCTCTCCCCAGTGCTGCAGTCTCCCCTCTCCCAAAATTGGAAACCCAATACTTCATGTGAGGGCAGGACAACTTGGGCCTCTAAATCTAGGGGGCCTCGCCAGCCTGCCTGCTCCCCAGAGCCGCAGTCTCCCCTCTCCCAAAACTGTAAACCCAAGACTTCATGCAAGGGCAGGGCAACTCAGGCCCAGCAACTATTAGACTCAATGCTAGCCAGTGGGGCCCAATTTGAAGCAGTGGGCCACAGCTTTATTTATTTATTTTTGTAGGGCCCCAGTTCACAGCCAAAGTCTGCGGCCCACGGGGCCCAATTGCTCCAATTGCCTTAAGGTCAGCCCTGATGAGACTGTGCAGGGGTTGGACTTACAAGCCCTGCACCTTCTAGGTCCCTGGTGTCACCATTCAGAGCACAGACTCAAGAACTTGTTATGGAAATAAAGTGGGGGCACTTATTGGAAATCAGTTTTGTCACCTCTTCCCCCCAAAACCCTGAGACAATGAGCCCAGCCACCTTTTATTCACAGTCGCATAAGCACTACACTACAGCATGGCCTTAAACTTGTACGTTCAACTGCTGAAATATACACCCAATATGTAGCAATGGAGATTTATGTTACTGCTTTATGAATGAACACTGTGTTTTATGAATGGACTCTGTATTTTGTGAATTACCTAAGAGCCACCAATAGGGAGCTCCAGAATCTGACAGCTAACCAATTGGGTACTACCAAACAGCGACCCCTATTGCTGAAAGCAGGTAACCAGCAGGGAATGCTTCAGCTCAGCCTTTGCACTGTTCACTGAACACCCCCTGCTGTGCAGATAATGGAGAAAGCTTGTAAATTGTATTCCTTCTGGCAGCCAACTATATTATGCTGGTGTAAACCCTGGTGCACCAGAAGCACAGAATAGCAGCAAATAAAATCTGCTCATATGTCAGCAACTGATAATACTTGTCAACCAGTTCTTCCAGAGTCTTCCTAAATTATAAAGCTCCAAAATACAGGCCAAAAGAGAGCAGGTCTGGGAAGAGCAAGGTTTACAATGGGCACCACCAGTTAAAAGGCCCTGCTCCGTGTAACTCCTGCCCTGTCATTTGATAGAGTGCCCACTTGCCCTCCTTCTTGACATGGAATGCTCTCTATTGGAGTCTCCAGGTCCAGTACAAAGACCCTAAGAAGGGAGAGCAGGGACCTTGAAGTTCCCAACAGCTGTTAATCAAGCAAGCAAGCATGCAGGTCACCTTTGTAACAGTCAGGATGCCTATGTCCTGGCCAGGCCTGCATCCAATCTTGTTTTTGTACAATCTTGTTTCTCCTCAGTAACCAAAACTATATTATCAACATATACTAGCAGAAAAGTTGTTTTCCTTCATTTGCAAGGAATCATACAAAACAAAGTGGCACTAATAAGGAAAAGTTCCAGGGTGGCAACAGAAAGCAAACTAAAAATGCTTTTACAGTTCATCAAAACTATCTAGCAATATCAAGTTATAGGAAGCCTGGCGCTATTAATAGTAATCCTTCTAGTTGGTTAATTGGTTTGGCAACTTCCATGCACATGATGTGTAATGCTAATTATTTCCCCCAAGAGTTAAATGATAACTAATCAGAAGTAGCTACAGGAGATCTATGAGATTCAGGTGCGGGTCAGATGCCTTGTCAATCCCAGAAGGTATATAAGATGACGACCCGGCCTGCCCAGGCCGCAAAAGGCTTGCAAAGTTCAGTTATTGCAAAAGTTTTTCAGTGTTAATGTTATGCATTTTTTTTAAATCACCATGGTATTTAACAATAATATCTTATGTCCTTTAAAGGAGAAATTGTGAATTGTAGCATTTTAAATACCCGTCATCATCCTTGGCTTCAGTCAGTTTTGTTTATAACACTCTTCCATTTTCTTCTGGTTGTGAGGGTTGGGGGATGGGAAGGGGCCTCACAAGTGGAGTAGCCTAGGGCCTCTCTTCATCTAAATCCAGCCCTGTGTGCCAGGGTGGAGATGGGCAGGCTGCCTGACAAAATAGGGCATTTGAGAGCCATATCGTGACAATGTAGGTATAGTATTGGGTGGCAGCTGCCTATGTTTTATAGGTGTCACTTGTGTTGATATCTGTTATCTGTCACGAAAGCTTGTTTATTCTTCCACACAGATTACGATTCCTGTCACCTCACCACGGCTCTGAGGTGGAGGTCTGTGGAGAACTTGGGAGACGTCCAGTCAGTGTGGCAGCTAAACCTTTCTTACCTCAGGCGCTTTCTCCTATATCTCTGTCGGGGTGGAAAGCTTTCCCGCCAGCCTTTTGAACAGAGTTTAAATTATGAACTACGTTCAATGACATGAATTATATTGGGGCGACGGGACTGTTTTGGCGGGGGAGAGAGCCAAAACACCCTGTGAAGCTGGGGGAGAGTTGTTCATCTGAGGGGAGGATTGTGGGTCTCTGGAAACGGCACTACAGGGAGCAGAAAAGGGATGACATCTTTCGCGGTGCTACCTCTTTGGCGCCTCTGGAGAGACGCCATTGCTCGGCTGGATCCTATTTTCTAAGAAGCGCCGCAGCTTTTGTGCGAGCCCGCCTTTCCCCGGTCTGGATTGGAGGAGCGGAGAAACGCCGTTTTCTGGTTGGGCGCTTTAATTTTGATTGGCAAGCGAAGGTAAGCAGCGGATGCCATTTCCTGTTCTGCTAAATACCTCTGTTTGCCTCTCGTTTCTATGTAGCAGCGATGGCCGAGTGGTTAAGGCGTTGGACTTGAAATCCAATGGGGTCTCCCCGCGCAGGTTCGAACCCTGCTCGCTGCGGAAGTGCGAGGGGTACTTTTTTTATTATTTTCACACCCTATGCTTGTGTAAGGGAACTCGCAGCATTTACTAGCGGTCGTACCATAAATATCAAATTGAATGAAACATTCGAGTGCATCGTGCCAATTTAAACGTTGCCTCCTTTAAATGCCCAAGGTCGGTGTGACAGCGTTCGCTCTTTCATTTATTTATTTTAAAAAAAAAAATTTTAAAAGAAGTCATACATTCACAAGACATTCTTTTGAATAACGAACTGAAGCAGCGACAAATAAATTTTATCCAGCCTGCCGCATCTCTATTTTGTCTTCCCGATGCAACAGTTAACAGAACTCGCAAATCGTAATTGCCGCTGTATTAATTTTGTCCCATCATCCATGTAACGTGTCCCTGTTTCGCGCATCAAGTCACCCCGCTTGGAAGAAAGAAGGCAAAGCTTTGAGTTATCCGTTTGCTCGAGTGAAACAGAAATATCGCGTGCAAAGGAAGCACAACCAACTACCTTCCACGGACGCACAGAAGGCAAATAGTGAAGTCTCACATTTTCTGGGTTCACATTTTTTTACATTTTCACATTTAAAATTAATTTTTAAAATTAATTTTTTTCACATTTTCAGTTCACATCCTCAAACATGCCCAGAGGCTGGAGCAAGGCATACCTCGGAAAGGGGGGGTGGCAAATTGCAAGCCCCCTGGGGAAGGGCTGCTAAAACATCGTACATCTGAAGCAGATGCCTCCGCTGCCCCCGCCTCAAGATTCCTGGGAAATATAGTTTGCCAAGGGTGCTGGGAATGGTAGCTCTACGAAGTGCAAAACTAGAGTTCCCAGATTCCTTTGGGAGGAGCAATGTGCTTTAAATGTACGGCGTTTAATGTAGTAGTTTCACTCCTTTTCAGACCTTCGTATACTGCCTGGAAGAGGTCGGGACTGCTCGCCCTGTCTCGGTTACACAATCTTCCCGATTAGTCCTCCTGTGTGTGTACAGAGCCGGGCACGCACACTCGCACGTGCGTAACTTTCTCCTTGGTGTCTCGGGTACAAGTTGTACGCGCGCACATTCCGCATTCGCAGCCAATCAGCGCATAGACATCGTGGGCAGGGACTGCTGCCGTGACCTCGCTCGCCCTCCCTCCACCCATTGATTTTAAGGGGGGAATTTGAAAGCCTGACAAAGGCTTTAGTTTTATGGACTTTGGCAAGAATCCCACCACACCCCCTCCCCAAATTGTGCAACCGTCTCATGTTTCACGGGCACTTTGGTCTTTAGAATTGTTGTATTTGGATCTGTTCTATTTTGTGGGTAAATTGCCTTGAATGCTAATTACTAGAAAGGCACTGCAATAAATTAGAATAGAAATGAAAAAAAATATAGACCTGGTGGGAAATGTTCACAGTTTGTGTGTTTTGCTCCTAACCTTTTCCTTGAATCTTAGCCGCCCATTTTTTTTAAAAAAAAATGCTATAAATTAAATGCAACATCTGTTTGATCTTAAACAGCACTTTTCATTTGCACCATGCAATTTTTCTTGGTGGTTGGTTTTTCTTACCCCACCCTTTCTCCAGATTGGAGCAGGGCTGTTGACAGGAGGGTACAGAGGCTACACAAGGATACTTTTTGTTTGTCAAAGTTGGCAAAATGCTTTTGTGTGTGTTTGTGTTGTTGAGGGCTGTGAATCGGCACATGCTTAGAGTATTTGTTGCTTGTTGTTGTTGTATATTTGTATCTAGCTTTTCCTCCCAGGAGCTCAAGGCTGCATTCATTGGCCTCCCCTCCGCCTCCTTCAGAACAGCCCTGTGATATGGGGTAGATGTAGAGTTGGTAGCTCAAAGTTGTGAACCTGTAAATACTTGGAGTATTTTTTTTTATTTTTATTTTTTTGCTTGTTGATATTTATCAGGGTTGGCATTTTCTTTCTCTATTTTTTTGTCTTGGCCTTTTGCCATAAACATCAGAACTATGAAACATTGCAGTTAAAGCAAAGGGTGGGCTGCTTTACTGAATTTATTGTGTGTATTTATTTATTTATTTATTTAAACGTTTGAAATGATATGATATAGATATACAGTGGTACCTCGGGTTAAGTACTTAATTTGTTCCAGAGATCGATTCTTAACCTGAAACTGTTCTTAACCTGAAGCACCACTTTAGCTAATGGGGCCTCCTGCTGCCACCACGTCGCTGCTGCGTGATTTCTGTTCTCATCCTGAAGCAAAGTTCTTAACCTGAAGCACTATTTCTGGGTTAGCGGAGTCTGTAACCTGAAGCGCATGTAACCCGAGGTACTTGGTGATTCTCCCTGGAACTCAAGGTTATGTTTATTGTCTTTTCACTTTTTATCTTTTCAACAGCCCTGCGATGTGGGCTAGTCTAAGTTTAGATATGCAAGCAGCAGTTCTTGCCAATAGATTGCAAGGGGGAGCAGGTGAGAGATGCAGGGGGCCATAACTACATACATTTTACAGGGCCCAATAAATTCTGTTGGCATTCCTGCTTGCCACCAGCACCACCTGTGCATCCATCAACAACACCAAGCCCTGAATAGTTCCTAAATTGTAGTTCGTACCTGAGCAAGTGGTACATTTGTAGTGAGCATGAAAATTCTCCTTATTTGTCATGGCTAAGCAGTTGTTGATAGACAGTCACTGTTCCCTATGTACTTTTGCCTGTCATCGTGCTGGTGACATCCTCTTGACAGTGACAGAATTCTCCTTTGATATTTCCATTAAAATCCCAAACATTTCCTTCCCAGCTGACATGACAACTCTAAACCTAGTGCATTATGGCAACCTTCTCCTAAATTTTAGCTGGAAGCTTTGTAGAAAGTCAATGAAAAGGCTTAGAAAAAATATCAACCTCCTGTTTTCTGTTCAAACTGACATGTTAATAATCCTGTCAATGCAGTGACAAAGTTGAAATCATATCCGAGTTATTTTGCATCATAGAAAACTGGTATGCATTCCATATTTCTTCCCTCAGTTGTACTGAACAATCCTAAGCATATTTGTTCAAAATTAAGTATTAACAAATTAAGCAAATTTGTTCAAAATTAAGTATCACTCAGTTTAATGGGGCTTACTCCCAAGCAAATGTAGGTGGGACTGCAGTTTTTAGGACACAATGTTATGCACACTTAATTGGAAGTGTGTCCCATTGAAATCAGTGGTACTTTCTTCCAAGTAGACATGCACAGGATCAGGTTGTATGACTGATTTGTTTTCGGGTTTTCCCCTGGCAACCAGCAATTAAGTACCCACATATTTGAACTACAAAAGTAATTAAAGTGGTGCTACTTTTCTTAGATAAATCAGTGGGACTTATTTCCTAACAAAAATAAGTCTGTTTCTTCCTTAAAAAGACCCCTCATCACAGCTGAATTTCATACAATGAGTTGAAACACAATGGTCTGTGTCCCTTGATCCATGCCAAATGCCCTAAGTATAGGCCTGATGTGCATCAGGCACATGAAACTTTATTAAAATGTTAATATGTGGCTCAGTTGACTTCAGCAAATGCTCTTGAATTTAAACTGTCTCAGCCCCATTGCAGTCAATTTGACCAAACTGATTTAAACTAAGATGTTTGCTTTAACTACCGTACTTTGTGTAGTGGGATTATTAGATACTTATGTGTAGTGGGGACTTGCCAGAAGATTTCCCCATCGCATCAAAAGTTTTTTGTTTACTAACCTTTCTATTAAGTGTTGATGTCAGCACTCCATTCCAGACATCCACATCATAAAAGGCATGTGTTCTTAATTTTTGTTATTCGTCACAAACCTTTACAATAAGAGGAAACTACAAAGGGCTAAACCATCTTATTTAATAACTATAATACTTGACAGTTTCCAAAACATTCATTTTTCTGCATTCAATTTTCTGTCCCTAGCGTTTGACATCATTTAATTTAATGCAACAGGTCTGTATTGTGAATTTATTCATCCTTTGTGCCTAGAGTGTAAATGGTGGTATCACGTGTCGAAAAATGAGAAAGTGTAGGTCCAAGGACTAGCAAAGTACATTTTCTTTGAACACTGGTTCAAAATATAGACACATATATATCTGAGATAAACCCCAAATGATAAGCAAATGCATGCATTAAAAATCACACCGGCTGCGTCTCCTGGGATAAAATAGCTCCAGTGGGCATTTTCAACAAAGAAATAGCCAGGGAGAGGGATGCTTAACTCTTCTTTCACCCACTGCCTTTCAGCTGCCACCCACCACTCTCTACGTTCCTTCTTAGGGTTTCAGATGTGTACAGTATTTATCTCTTTTGCAACACATACTTGGAAACCACCAGGGCAGGAAATCAGCTTCTGGGGAAGGGGAGAGTGGTAGCAGAAAAGCAAAAAAGCAGGGGAATGGTTTCCATCTCCACCAGGACTGAAGCTAGTTTGAGAAACAACATCAAACATAAGTATTTTATAAGAAAGGACAGGATACATAATGCATTTAAGATAAATCTAGCAATGGAAATGCAGTGAGTGCACAGTAAACTGAAGTGTGAACACAGCCGTGGTCCTCCACATTGCACTGAAGCCACCCTCTTTCATAAAGTCGTCTTTTTACCTACCCTCTGAGCTAGGCCTCTATCAACACATAGGATTCCTTGAGCCCACTGAGGGGATCCAAGCCACCATTTGAAAAAGGTAGACACAGCCAGCTGCAGAGTTAGCTGGGAAGTTGTAGGGAATGAACCAATAGGACAGACAGAACACACACACACAAAAAGGGCTGTTTGATACTGGAGCTTAGAGAGCGTTGGTGACACTGATAGGTCAAACAGATGCCGAGAAGCAATAACGCCAAGCGCTAGCGACTGATGCATATCACAACATCTGAACCTGAAAGTATACAAAGTATTTTATTGTGCGAGACAGTTTTATCACTTGCTTTGCAATTACATCAGCTTTATAACATTTCATGCGCTGCCAACCACACCAAACTGCCCTTGCCATTCATTTTTTATGAATTTGGAAGGAGGTGGCGACTGCCTTCAGGAAATTAAAACCCCTCAATTACCATATTACTCATCAGTAGCACTTGCTACTATTGATGTGTACGGTGCTATTGTCTTGTTGCTCAGAATAAAAGGAAGCAGTCTTTCTTGCTGTCTAGTCGTAGGAAGATAAGTATTTTAAATGACAAGCTATTTGCATTCATGCTAACTTTGCATGAAGATGTATTTTCAGCTGTGGGGGAGGGTATCCACTGAAAATTAGACTTTAGAGCTTTGGTATTATTTTAGTTCCAGATTCATTTAATTCATTTAATTTACCACAGGCCCTACAATGGATAAGCATCACTCATCAAAATCCCTTTGTCTAATCACTAGATAAATCCTTGGGATAACTATTAACAGAGGTATGTAGAGTCTGCAGACATAATTCTAGAAGCTGAAATATGTGGCCTAGAGAAATGGTCAAACTAATTATCCATCAAGTCCAGTGGCTCTCCATAGTCTCAGGAAAATGTATTTACCATCCTACTACCTATCCTGTTTAACTGGAGATGCCAAAGATTGAATCGGGAATCTTCTACATTCAAATCATGTACTCTACTGCTAAAAACAGTCCTTCTCTAGGAGTTCTACCATGTAATGTAATGTAGTTTTACCATGTATCTTATGCCTAAGAATGGCTTCCAATGCATTTCCCAGCTCAGTTTAAGGAGTTGTTTATTACCTATAAAGTATTGTCACACACCACTCCAAATCTCCAAGCAGTGCAAGATTCCAGGGGGTTCCAGGCGCCTTATTCAGGATTCATGTTTCCATTTTGGAAATGAGGCACAGCAGAGACTGCGGTGCCTTTATGATATGTGGTTTATTTACACATATATACAACCTGAGCCTAGAATGGAGGGGTTCGCAGCCTAAAAGAGTATTGTTTCTCCCATAGCTGCAGCCCTGGATTCAAACAGAAATCAAGCATTGTGCTCTGCCTCTGCCTTTTCCATCCTGCCATCTTTCCTCATAGGGAACTCAAATCTGACTTTGTCCTATCTAAGAGCTAGCGAAGGGGAACCAACTCGTATACCATTGGCACAAAGCCCCCCTCTCCTTACTTTCTTAATATCACCTTTCCCTTGTTTTCTTAATGGCTCATCATCCCAGGCAATTACCTCATCAGGAAACTAGCCTGGCTTGTATTTCAACCCTTGCTGAATCCAGGAGTTCAGGACGCTTGATTAAATTCAAGCACTTACTGGATCCAGGAATGTAGGGGGCTGGCACCCCGAGCTCATAACAGTATGGTCTGGAACTGGGTTATTTCACTGAACAAATATGATTTTATTCGCCCACTGTCATCTGAATTGGTGACTATTGCCACATCTTGCAGTAGGCAATTCCTTTTGTCTGTTCTGAATCTTCCAACAAGCAGCTTCATTGGATGGCTGTGGGTTTTAATATTATCAGAGGAGAACAAGGAGGGTGAGAGAAAGAGAACCCTCTTTATTCACTTATTCCATCATGCCCAATTTTATACACCTCTATCATGCCCCACCCTTGCTCACCATTTTTCTAAGCTAAAAAGTTCCAACCTTTCATAATAGAGGAGTTGCTCCATTCCCTTGATCCAAGCTAAAGTGAATCACCCAGGCAGAGGCCGATTTGGTTTCCAGAGATACTAGAAAAATGATTTCTTTAGCCGCTCAAACAAATAAATCTAAAATATCCTCAAAACTTGGAAAATGCTCCCTGACTATATGATATTTTTTTCTGTAGAATTGTCTGCTTTCCCACAGTACTTCTCTATCTTGTGATTTACTCATATGGTTAAACAAAGGGGGGAAATAAAAAGGAATAGGCAACTTTTATACATAACTTCAAAATAATTTATTAAGATAAAGGCAACAGAACTTACAAGAAAAGAAACAGATCAGAGTACACATCACCTTTTGTGTTCGATGCAAGATGTCAATACAGTTTTAATAATATACAATAGGCTATGGTTCAGGCACACAAAACCATTTCAAGCTGAAATTTTAAATGACTGACAATGGGCCAGTGCCACACTAAACTCATGTATACAAATAGCTTTGCTTTCTGCATCCCAAAAGATTGGTACCAGGCACAGATCTTTCTTTTTAAAGGAAGGGTGGTCTGGTGCTTAAAGCGTCAAATAAGTGCTTAAAATGTTGATGTTGTGTCTGGTAGAAATTCCCAAAGCAGAGCTTCTGGTGCAAGGAAGGGAAATATTCAGTGCCCACGTGTAATATTTATTTACACCATTATTAGCAGAAAGTTAATATCCCTTCAGTATCTTAGCAGAAGGATAGTGCCACCAAAAGTATTAACGCAGCAGTGGTGCAGTGTGCCAAAGATACTGAAACTGGTGGCAACCATGCTAAACATGGCTCAAGCCACCTTAACAAGAGCCTACGCCATCTTTGTCTGAGAAAAGGAACCAGGATCCTGCCATTCCGGATCCCATGGTTCTCATGCTACTTTTTCAAGGTGCATGAGAGAAGTCAAACAGGAAAGCACAGTTCTTATCATCTAATGGACACAAACTGACAAGGTGCCTGCACTGCTGGTTGAACAATTTCAGTGAACATTGTAGAGAGGAAGGTGAGCACAGAATACTATATTACAGGCACCCCCAAACTCGGCCCTCCAGATGTTTTGGGACTACAATTCCCATCATCCCTGACAACTGCTCCTGTTAGCTAGGGAGTTGTAGTCCCAAAACATCTGGAGGTCCGAGTTTGGGGTTGTCTGCTATACTACATGTGAGTCCACGGAAGAGCAAAAACAAAACATCTGAGAAATAACATATAGCTGCATATAAGACAGATCAGTCTTCAACTGTTAACTATGAGTTACAATTATGTTATAATATTATTTATATACTGTAGTGCCATCAATGTACTGTACATGATGTTTACAGAGTATTACAAGCAAAACAGGAAGGAAGGAAGAAAAAGGCAGGTAACAGCCACAACAAACTTTCGTTCTAAATTTTGGCAATGAGGAAGCAAATGAGGGAAAGGAAAATATGTGTTACATTGGAGATCCCAACATAGTTAGTGTGTGTGAGAGAGAGAGGGGGGGGGTGAGGGAAGGAAGGAAGGAAGGAAGGAAGGAAGGAAGGAAGGAAGAGAAAGAAAGAAAGAAAGAAAGAAAGAAAGAGAGAGAGAGAGAGAAAGAAAAAGAAAGAAGTGATAGGGTGAAAATATTAGAACCCTTCCCGATGCACCATAGCAAACCCTTTGGGGGTGGTCCTGAAACCACTTTTATAAAAAGAAAAATTTAAAGATAGCTCTGTCAGTAGAGTATGAGACTCTTGATCTCAGGATTGTGGGTTCGAGCATGAAGATTTATGCCCACACCAGGCATAAAGATTCCTGCATTGCAGGGGGTTGGACTAGATGACGCTTGAGCTCCCTTGCAACTCTACAATTCTATTATTCTATGTTAGGTTATCCAAATTAACATGTAGTTTGTCCCTCAGTCGATAGGACAACGAGAACTAAATATGAGTAGATGCCGTTTTTTATCTGGGGGATAAAGACTCAAAGGGTTATATCCCAGGAAAGGTGGGTTTTGAAATGATACTGAGTGGTAGCATGAGAAAGTTAATCTGGAGAGAGAGGGAACCAGGTATCAGTGGCTGGTGGCAAGAGAAAATAGAAAGAATACAGGATACCTTTGGTTGGCTGAGTGTGGTAGAGTTAAAGGGCTAAAGTCTGTTTGAAGGAATATAACAGGAATAAGGGCAGAAAGATATAAGGGATCAAGGATGTTGAGTAACGTGCTTTTCCCAACTGTTCAATAATGACAGGAAACAACTCACATATACATTAAGTATGAATGTTGGAAAAAGCGGTTAACTGTATTCACATATTACTTATGCTAATAGTGAATAAAAGCAAAGTACCTGCCAACATTAAAAAAACCAAGCAAACTATACATGGTATTCTGCATGGGAAATTGTGGCATCAATAGTACAAAACTACCTAGTTAAATAATATTCAAAGACACTCCTTTATGAACATATGCAAAATACTGAAATGGTGAACACGGTGTTCAACATATATTTGGTCTTCTGCTTCATATTTCATAGTTTCTAAACTTCCGCAAGAGTTCAGATGGGGTGTCACCAGACCAACGAAAGCGCAAATGCCAACAATTTGGATCGGAAAATCCTGTAAGGTGGGGGGGGGGGAATTGAGAGAGAGAGAGAGAGAGAGAAAAGAATCAGCTAGTAGAGAGGAAATGGTACTTTGGGTTTATAAAGTAAAACTCCTTTAATACAAAAACTACCAACTCCCTGCTTCATTCATTCATTTAGGAAAGGCCAAAAACTGTAGATGAAGCTTTGGTAACTTGGTGGAGGGGGGTGCATTCAAGCTGTGCACACAACTAAACCTAGTCCTGGGTTGACTCAGTACCATGCACACACACAATAATATGAAACCAGCATCACAATGTATCCCAAAGAGAACCTGCATGGTAAAGCCACTTTGAGGTTTAAGGAGCGACGCATGCCAAATTGTTGGGTTTCTTTGTCCATACATACATTTTGGGCCCATAAATCAGCAGCGCTGGCTCCCACTCTCCCTAGGATTAGTATCCCCAATCTCTATGGTACTTTGTCTCTCCCACCAACTGTTCTTCAGAGATAAAGGTTCAAGGAAGTTTCCTGCCCTTCCTATTCTGCACCTAGTTCATCCATGCATGCACATCACTTGATTTCTCAGCATTTGTTACTGTACTGTTAACAAAAGCTATTCTGCTCTTCTTCAAAATCATTTGAAAATTCCATCTGAATGTGTGGCCTGCTACACTGTGTTTGTGATGATAGGGAAGCTCCATCTGTGATGTTTGACCTGCAATCTCACACTCACACACCACTGGATCCTGCAGTCTTCAGGGGACACTCAGGCACATGTGAACTAGCCCCAGCTGAAACATGAGAAGTATGAAGCACAGCACTCAGAAAGACATGTGCAGCATGATGCCCTATATGGACTACACCATCTGAACACCCTACAATTTCTTGGGTGTGCTATGTAGGAGATTCAAATGAGCTGTGCACAGGTGCCATGCAGCTTGCAGGGGTCAGGTACACCAAGAAGTATACCTGATATTCATGCAAACCCACATGAGGACAGACCCCACCCCTGAGAATAAAAGAAGGCTGCATATTTCACTTATCTGGTGCCAGCCCCAATTATCTGGATTTTTTTCTGGGTCTAGCACTGGTACCACAAACTATTTACCTGGGGAATCAGGGCTCTTTGGTGACAGCAGCTTCCCAGTAGTGGGGTCAAAGTCTTCTAGCCCCTTTTGGTCATCCAACAGTTCATGATTGTTGTTTTCAGATTTCTGGGGGAAATTGTCAGCCATCTTATCATTAAGATTTAAATCGGGAGCTTCCAGCATTGGCTCTTTTTTACCTCTGACAGCCCAGTGCATTGACTAGACAAAAAACAAAGAAATTTGTGAGTTGTAACACAGCTACACATGCTTGCTCAAGGATGAATGGTATCCTCACCGATTCCCATTCCCCTTGCTGAACAATGCTAGCTAGCAGAGAACTTTCCCACCCACAGAATGGCCTCTTTCTTTCTATTCCCCAAGAATTATAGATGCATAAACCAAAACTAACAGTTTTGACTGAGTTGCTCAGAGCCTCCCACTGCTGGAATGGGATGGTAATCTTGCTTCTCCGCCAGTAATCATAGCGAGATCGGCTCTCTTCATTGGTGAGGATTTCTTTAGCTTGCTGTAGCTTCTGAAAATTCTCCACTACAAATCAGAGACAGAAGAAAGTTTTATGGAAATTTTACTTAAATGTATGTGTTGTTTTTTCTGTTTTTAATTATTTTATGTGTAAATGACCTTCAGTCAGTGATTTAGAAGGCAATAAATAAACTAATTGCAATAATAATAACAATAATCCTTTGTTGGATATCACTCAGTGTGAAAGATATATCCACTGTCAATATTTTGCAGAAGGGATTCAAGTGCATTATAAAAATGTAGGTTTGTACTGTACAGTTAAAAATTATTAAAGCACGCTGTCTCCTTAGCATGACAAATTCACTTATTCTTTTTCTAAAAAATCAGACTTATTGCAGTTTGGTAAGTGACAGGAGACATATATTGAAAGGTGTGGAATGATTATAGGAAAGTGTTCAAACACCCCACAAGCAAATCAGAACAAATGCTCAATAAATATAGTCTAACTCTCCACAAAAGGATTGCGCAAGCAAATCAGGATGAATACCCAATAAATATGTCACCTGGAAGAGCCTTTAGTTTGATTTTGAAGATTTCAAATGCAATCACGATGACTAAAAAAGAATTAGTCATCAAAGGCAACCAGGTATATACAAGTGAAACAGAACAGATAGTTCCAAGAGCATCATGGGAGCAGTGATATGCACATATTACGTCTACTACAAAACAAAAACTTCCCTATCGTATTAGGGTGATCTCATTTTTTCCAGTGGATATAAAAGTTTCCATACTATAATAGAAACACAAGTCCGCATCCTTAGTAACCATCTGTGTAAAGGTTATGGAGATTTATATTTTATCTATGAGTCACCTTTCTATTATATGATCGTTATTATTATATTCATTTATGCCAGTTTACTATACTAGATAGATCTTTTGAAAGGCACTGAATTAAAATGCTAACAGGGACTGGCAAACACAAACAAAACGTCATACAGTTTAGTTTTCCAGTTATGTTTCTCCCCCACCCCTGATTGGCAAGCTGATAATTCTTCTACAGGAAGCAATTTAGATAAAAGGGACAAGGCAGTTAGTATTTTAACATCTAGTCATGACGTAAATCATATGAAAAATAAATATACATTCACTAGACCCATAAACATGATTTTTTTTGTATGCATTCTTATTTGCATAATATGCAATTTCGTCAGTTGCCCCTGATTTTTTAACTACACATTACATGGAAATGTGTGTTAGCAGTGACCCAACACCATTTTAGAAAGCAAAAATAGCTTTGGAAAGAGATTTTGAGTGATTAAGTGGGAAGGCAGGTACTCTACCTTCTTTCTACTCCAAAATGTCCCTTCTGGCAACATTTCCTCCATGAGGTTCAAAATATGTTTCACTTGGGGACAATTTGGTGTGGATAAACAGTGGGCATGAAAGGGGTTAACCACATTTAACACAAACAGAATCCCATTACCCCCTTTCCACATCTTAGTTATTCCCAAATTATTACTCTGCACAGGTCCAGAAACAATGTACTGCCAAATATAATGTATATTTGGGTTATATCCAACTAAGTCCTACCGAGCTTAGACCCCTTGGAATTAATGAATCTAAATGAGTCACATCTACAACTTCAATGGGTCCACTATGTGTAGGATTAACATTGGATAAAACCCAAAATGTGTAAAAATTATGGAAATGCAAATAAATCTATACAATATTAAACACCCTGAGTTTGCATTGTCTCTTATAACTATTTCTTGTTCAAAAAATAAGTGCACATGTTAACAGGGTTGCAACTTCATAAAGCCCCATCTGTTTGCTTAATGCTTTTCTTTAGCTGCAGATCATTTGGAGAAAGAAAGCTGGACCGTAATTTGTTTCAAAAAAGGGAAGTGAAGCATTTGATTTTGTAAGCCACCCTATTAAACCTACGTTGCCAAACAACTGCACTAAAGAATAGAGTAGCTATGATTTTCCTCCAGAATCAATGTTTGTATAAGCATTAGGGCAATATAGTTCAACTTGCTGCTGAAAAGGAAGTGTGCCACACAAATAAAAATAAAACAAAGTGTGCTGCATATATATAAATAGGGCAAAGTATTAGGCAGGAAATTGAGGATACTTGTGCATTAACTTCTTCTATCATAGCCAGTGCCAGCAAGTGACAAGGCTGGGCATTTGCTAGGGCCCGGATACTTGTAGAGCCTGAGGGTGAACCCACAGCAGGCTGACCAGTCTCATCTTTCCTAAGATGGCAGGAAAGGCAGCATCTTTTGGAATTTTTGATTTGCACCCCACTCCTTTGTCAGGGTTAGGGTTAGGGGGTGCTTGGCCAATGGCTCACAAAATCCTGAATCCACTGTTCTGTGTAACGTCACCTGTTTCATTTTGAGAGAGAAAAGGAAAAACCACATACCAGCTTGAGGGTTTCCAGGGTGCTTGTCAGGATGACATTCGAGGGCTCGAACCTTAAATTCTGCAAGAATTTGTTCAACCTAGACAAACAATTGAAGAATGGATGGAACTTGTTTTCTTACGAAAAATATACCTATGGAAGCTTCATATATGACTTGTTTCTTACACAAGTATGTGTGTGGCACTATGTGTAAAACTCATGGATTTGTATTATCCATTTTAATGAATGTAAGATTTACTAAACTGGCAATTGGTATTCACAGTGAAACAGCCACTTACAGGCAGCAGTGCATATGGGAATATATTTATTTTCCCTTACAAATACCTGCGTCAAGCAACTCTTCTTTTGCTATAGGTTGACACTAGAGCCTCAGTACACAGCAAAATAGTCTATGCATGTGTTCATGCACCATTTATTCCACAGAAGATCCATGGAAGTCAAGGTCAGATTTCCTTGGAAATAGTCTCCACCAATGTTGGGATATACGGGAGCAGTCCACTATATGTGTAAATATGGTAAATTAATCCCAAAGCTGCTTGAGTGCAAAACATTTTCCATATATCTAGATTTCTTTAATTCTAAAACATACATAGGTTCTGTTGAAAATGGCAGACTCACACAATACCATGGCTGTCAGCAATCTCTTGTGTCTACTGCTCATGGTTTGTAATGTGAAACATCTCTGTCTCCCTAACATAAATCACTTTTGTGCAGTGGATCAGCTTTCAAAGCCAGCAGACAGCTTTTTCATAAAATGTTATTTCTGTTTACTTCACTTAGGATGCTATCCACTTGTTGTGGTTCAAAATGACTATCCTATTGACACAGCTTTTCATTACAAAAATCAACCACGCTGACTTTTCACGCAGGCAAAATCTAGTGGCCCCTTGCTGGAAGCCATCTCAGCAAACCTTTAGCGGGTGGGCAGAAGGCAGATCTGAATCTACTGGTAGATCTCTTGGTGGTTTGCAGAAAGGATTTGCAACTCTCAACTTGTTTAACAATAGCAGCAAGAAAATTATCTCCCCTCTTCCTTCTTCAACTACTGAGGTGAAGAAAGTTTGTGGTAACAGAGTGGATTTTTGCCTGAAACAGTTCCATTCCTCTCGGGTACTCAAAGCAAATTTCTGGGCTCAGCATTCTTCTAGTCTGTGCTTTTTTCACCTCACTTTGCTTGGTGGATCTCTAAGTTCTAGTAAAATACAAGTGAAATCCACAAACCCAAAATGTGCACGCTCACGGTAAGTTTTTATTTACTGTGAGAAGGGATATTATCTTTTCAAAGTCAGCAAGGATTACGTCAACATAGATCTTTTTAAACAGAACAACTGTAACTACATTCTGTGCCACTGTAACCTCAAAACAATCTACTGAGGCTTTGGATATTAACTGGACTATTTAAGTTAACACAGGACAACTAGAGAATGCAGAGAATTCCTTAGGTATATACCAATTAAAAGGTTATTCAAGTGCTATTCCGATAACTGTATTCCTTCACTCAAAATGAAAAAATTCAAACTATTCTATTGAAACAAAGCTGTGTGAACAGTTAATTGTGTTCAACAGCTTAATGTTGCATAGGTCAAAAAAACTGAACTGGGGGAGAAAAACAGATCAACTGCTAAAAATATGTACAGAAAACATGGGGAAATTAGGGAAGAACAGAAACAGCACATATACACCAAATCAAACCAATTAACAAAGAAAGGACATTTTTTAAAAAAATTGTAATGAACTAAGGAGGAGAATAGTAAAATCATAATTAACTAGTCTTACTGTAGACAATTCATCACAGCCTAGCAAGCTGTAAAAATCTTCCATGTCTTCCAGTCTGCAGTTCAAAATTGCATCCATCTGCTTCAGTCTGGCAAGCACTTTCCCACTTTCTGAAAACAGAGACACAAAAAGCTTAAATGCGTCTTTTAACCAGTTCAGAGCTATTTAAAGTGATTAGAGAAAAACCGATAGGTGCAGTGATGCTGAAGCTTCTCTACAGATGGTTTTATACACTGAGATGTCACCCGAGACTCTGTAAGCACACCCTCGAATGAGCCTGCTCTTATTGGTGGAAGCGAATTCTGATCACAGTTTACGATTGCAAAGCTCTCTGGGATTTGTAGTTTACAGAGTGAGGGGGGACCCAGCTTTATGATTCATGTTTCCACCTGTAAAGAGGTTAGTTTTTTAATGGTTGTTTTGAAACAGTTAAAATTGCTTTTAGTTTAATATTTTGGCCGCGGGTATGTGCTTAATTTGGGGGTTGTTGTTTGTTTTATATTGTTTTGCTGCTGATTTGTTAGCCACCTTGAGTTTCTTTGGAAAACCAGGCATGATAGGAATTTTTAAAATAAATAAAGAGGGAATTTCAGAGCATAAAAAATATTTTTTGCAATAATCTTAGTTTTGGAAATTAACAGCTTTGATATAAACTGTAATTCCTGATTCAATTTGATTTGATAAGGCATTGTTGCGATTCATTCACATTTATTTGTTTTAATAGGTATTATAACAGTTATTTAATGGAGCTACAAAGTATGTTCCTTCTCACTTGTGAGAATAAGAAAATCAAATTCTGACAGTTTAGAACTATATATTTAAAAAGAATTTATAAAGGGCACATAATGCAATTTGAAAGATGATGCAACAAATAACAACGAGGAATAAGTGCCAACATCTAAATGGATTCTTGCCATTAGTTTGCCTATGTAGTTGCAAAACACTGTGTACAAGTCTGTTTGCCCAATCTTTTTACAAGTGAGAGTACTAGCATGACGTGCAGGATGATGAAATCTAATATTTGAAGTTCTGACAGATGTGGGTATTATGTTTTTCCCAGCTTCATTAATTTTTTTAAAAAACCTCCTGTGCTTAAAGTTCTGGTTTACAGAGTAACATCCACAAATACAGTAATAAGGAACAGACCAACCTAACTTTACTCTAGTTTGCAGTGGGCAAGGTAACATCCCTGAATGGTCTGGATTTCTGTACTGATTTGAAAGAAGAATTAGAAGGTGGAGTTCACTCTTGCTGAAAGCCATACACTGCAATTAATAGCAGTCATTAATATCTATCACCAGTTATAACATAATAGGACCAGTTCAGCCGGCTTGTTGGAAAATGCTTCATTGATTTAGTTCATCATGTACCAAAATAACTGTCCCACAGTTAATCACAAGGCCTTGGGCAAATATTTGTGCACTGAACCCTATATACAGAAAAACAGTATACAGGTGTCTCATACTGGTCACCAGCTATAGTGTGGATCATCAAGGAAGCAGAACAGGATGGAGTCCCTACCATTCAAAAGCACCACATTTACAACAGAGGAAACCCTTCAAATTCTTGAAGAGGACGAAGTTGCAGTTCTTCCCACAGGGCATAACCAACCTATGCAATTTGCTACCACAAGGTATTGCTACCAGTTTGGGTGGCTTTAAAACTGGATTAGACAAATTGATGGAAGATATAGCTACTCATCATGATGGCTGTGTGCTGTCTCCAGTATCAGGGAAATAATGTCTATGAATACCAGGAAGAGCTTTTGTGCTCTCCTGCTGGAGAGGGGGGTCTCCATAGGCATCTGTTTGGTCTCTGTGGGAACAGAATACTGCTTCCCACCTCTTTTCCAGAGGACTAGATGGCACTAAGGTTCCTCTCCAGCCTTTTCATTCCATGGCCCCCAATGAGTCCCATTGAAACAGTTATCATCATCATCAACCTTTTATTCGACCGTCAGTCAGAAAAAAATACATTTGTCAATACACAGTTAAAACATCCAGGAAGATTTTAGAACTTAGCCAACACTAAAATGGGCTAAACAGATAGCCCCATATCAATACAGTCAATTATAGTCTTGCGACGCTTAAAAGCTAAAAAAAGAAATTTGGCCACCAAGGAAGGTATAGCTCTAGTGACATTATTCAGCAAGTGTAAAACCTGGTTTTCTTCGGGTAGGAAGCAAAATTGACATAGGAGTGGGTCTATAAAATTTTGTCTAAGCTCTGCATAAGAAGGGCAAGTCAAGAGAATGTGTTCGGTGGACTCAACCACACCCATAGCATAATGACAGGTTCTCTGAGCGTATGGTACTCCCCTGTACCTTCCCCACAATATCGCAGAGTCAAGGACATTTAATCTAGCCGCTGTAAGAAGTCTGCGGTATTCCACATAGTGGATTTCTGCAAGGTAGGGGGCTGGTATGGTCCGATAAATCTGGTCCCCTAGGAACATCCCTGGTTTTACCTGGGCTATGTCCTCTTGTCTGGCAATGTCACTCAGTCTCCGGGAGTCTCTGGCAGCCATTCTAATGATAGGAGATCACCCTGGGCCAAGTAGGACCTGGTCAACATTCGCAATGAGATCACAGCAGCTTTACAATTTCTCCAGGCATAGTAGGGGAAGCAGGAGTGAGCGATGTTCAAGCATATATTGTTAGGGGTGAGTTGGAGGTTTACTAGCTGCTGCCCCCTACTTAGGCTCTGTGCCTCATGATTATCAGGTCCCTGATGATTCAATGGCGGATTCAAAATCGAGGCAGGGGTTTTGGTGAAGGCATTTAGTTTTCCCTCTAACATATTGATGGAAGCTGATAGCACCTTTATTTCGTCAGCCAAGTGCAGGCAATATTTCTGCAAAGTCCTCAGCTCCACTGATTGTACTATATCACATAAAGATTTACGATGAGGGTCGGGGTGGGGAGAGAGGCCATCTGGGCTGGAGGTTATATCCAACAGCGATTTGTCTCCTGGCAAGGGAGTATTTGAAGTCGTTGCGGGGTCATATGGACAGTCTACCTGCTTGGAGGTGTTTAAAAGGTTGTTTGGAGTCATTGCAGGATCATGTAGGCAATCTAACTGCTTGGAGGTAACAGGCGAAGGAGGCACAAGATTGCAGAAAAACTCCTCCAATGATGAGATAGAAGGCTCTAAGGTCTTAGGTGGTGAATCCAGCCCAGTGGGCTTCGAAACCTTAGACATAGGTTCTGAGGCATTAAAGGAAAGGTCTTCCACAGAAGAGGTACGACCACGTTTTAGGTTCGTCATGCTAAACCCCTTTAGCGGCTCGGTTATCTAAGAGTCCTTCAAAGGCCAAGCAAGAGCTGGTGGAAGGCCAGGGAAGCGCGGCCGGTGGCTGCCCAAGTAACAGATAATCAGGTTGTTAGTGAAGCTCATTAAGGAGATTTATGGCGCTGACTTTGCAAGCTTCCACAGGGTGAGTTCCTGGTGTTATGAAACAGTTATTAGTTCTCTGTTTTCTTTTCAAAGTTTTTAAAAATATGTTAATGAATACTATTTATTGAGGATCTTAGGTGCCTTGCGCAGTGCGATCCTTCACATATTTACTAGGAGTAAGGTCACGTCTCCCAGTAAGAATACCATCTGAACCATGTATGTTTATTTCAAAGTCTCGTTGCATTCAGTGGAGCTCACTCTTACGCAAGTATGTTCAGGATTGCAACATTAGTCACTGAACCATTGTAACACTTGCAAATTTCAGTCATAAGAAAAAGAAACATAGTTTTGCTCTTTATAAAAAGTACATGCAATATTGAAACAATTGGTATTCCTGTGAAAAGAATTGCAGCATAATTGTTTACATTGTGCCTAGAAATGATTTAGCTTATTTGAATGTTAGCCTTCAAGAATGGAAACAAATAAAGACCAACCAACGCCCCCCCCAAACCAACACCTTTTTCTGAATGCAATTCTAAACTAACCAAGAAGAAAAGGGAGGGGAGAGAATGAGGTATATCTAAGCATGGGGATGAGTGAATAGGTAGAAATTGAGAAGCAAGTTACAGAGCAATATAAATTATAGAAAGTAATGCAAGTTACAACAATTTAGGTTACTAGTGGCAAACTCTGTTCAGGGTGAATTCAGAGGAATTTGCCTTATGACAGCCTTTGTGACAGGTTTTTATCCTGTCATTTTCCTGCCCCACTCCCAGAACATCCCTTTTGGGGAACTTGCACTCCACATTGGCTGTGCTGGGGTGAAGTACTTGCGCCAGCATATCACCAGCTCAGCCATGGCTGAGCCAAGAGACTCCCAGGCCCACCAAATCCTAATTCTCTTACCCTGACGGATCTTGGGTTAGGATTATGCTGGAATTCTGATTATTTAGGAAAGAACGAAAATACAACATTTGCATTGAAGAGTATGTTGAGATGTCTGTGTAATATATTAAGGTGACAGATATCTATTTACTGAGGTCCTGCTAGAAGTGAAAAAGATAGTCAGGTTATTTATACACCAAATTCAGGAACAAATCAAGTGAAAAACAGCTGGCACAGACATACCCTAAGGCAATTTTAGTGGGTGTATGAGTCCTTTGGAAAGCACCCAGTGTGACTATAGCTATACCATAATCTTTATGAAACCATTTTTAAAAGACAAACCTGAAAAACAGGTAAATGATGCATTGAAATGAATTGCTATGTCCACAAGTATGGAAAATGTGTTTACAATACCAACCAGTAAATACGTCAGGCTCTTAACCTGAATTGACTTGTGGGTGCTTTCCCTACAAGGGTGCTTTCCTTTGTCTCCTTTACAAACAAATTTAACCTGAAAATTATGTTTAAGAGTGGAAAAAAGAGGTTAACTTCCACTGCACTGTGTCTTGATTACAGATTTATATTTATAGAGATGCCAAAACAGGAGCTATGAACCTTACTTAAAAAGCAAAAGGAAACCCAGAACAGCATGAAAAATCACTTGCATTCCTAAACACGTTCCTTCTGAAGCCTGCCCCAATTTATTTGGCGTCGTGTATATCTGTAGATGACTCGCACAGGATGCTGAATTAGTTGCCTACCTATTTTTATCTGCTTTTATGTATAGCGTTGTGGCGCTTAAACTTTGCAG
Organism: Podarcis raffonei; assembly: GCF_027172205.1. Classification (NCBI taxonomy): domain Eukaryota; kingdom Metazoa; phylum Chordata; class Lepidosauria; order Squamata; family Lacertidae; genus Podarcis; species Podarcis raffonei. Next base: position 30,471,308 of record NC_070606.1, read on the forward strand.
CTTTACTTTACATTTGCATGAAATGTAAAGCTTTAAAGTATTTAAAACAGGTAAGCATTTCAGTGGGAGTTCTTCCAATCTACAAGCCGATGCTTATTTTAATGAGTGCATTATTAAATCCCACCTTTAACTGCTTTAATGTGTGTAGTATTTCATCCTGCCGAAGGCGGCGGCCTTCTGCTTGCCTCTTAAGGCTCCTCCCCTTACAACCCGTTTCCAGAGCTTGCTGCGGCTCCCGGCCCGCTAGCGCCCTTTCCCTTCTTTACAGTCTTTGCCCAGGCAGAGCAGAACCCGGGAGCTGCTCGCCCATCCAGCCTTCGCTGCTCCTTCAACGAGTTGCTGCGTCAGCGCCTTTCCTCTTTCCTCCCTCAGTTCTTTTGTTTATTCTCCTTTCGCTTTTATTCATTTTTGGGGGGGGGGAGGGAACACACCAAACACTACAAAAGCATTTAACGATCTTCTCCCTATCCATATTAACTCAGAAATAAATCCCACTGAATTCAAAGGGATTCCTCCCCACCCCCTTACCCCGCACTCCATAAGTTACGTTAGAATCCAAAGGAATTCGTTACGGTATTTTTAGCTTCAAGTTTTACTACAAAAGAGTTGACAAAATATAGGTGAATTAATCTTTTTTAATATATAAAGAAGGTGGGCACGTCAGAAAAATTCCGGGAGGGGGGTCACGTGACTGCGGACTCCGCAACTTAGCCGCCTCGTCATTTCACCCCCCGCCCGCGCGCGCTCGGCGTCACGTGATCCAGTTTGTTGTTGCGGCCCTACGCTGGGCGGCTGCCCGCGTGGGCGTCGACGGGGTCACGTGACGTGTTTAAATCTCTCTCTGTGTGTGTGTGTGTGTGTGTGTGTGTGTGTGTGTGTGTGTGTGTGAGTGAGAGAGGTGCGGGAGGGGGGGCTGTCTTTTCCGTCTACGGGGAAAGGTGGGGGTGAGAGCGAGCGGGCGGAGAGAGAGAGGGAGGGAGTAGTTGCTCCTTCTCCAAGATGGCGGACGGGGAGACGCCGCTCCTCCAGTGCCGGAGCGGCGGCCGCGGCAGCAGCGGCGGCGGCGGGGCTGTGTCAGGCGCCTCGGAAAGCCCGGAGCCAGCTGTGAAGCGTCAACGCCGGGGCTCCACTGACAGCGCCGGCCGGGCCTGTTCGGCCGCGAAGGAAGCCGGCGGAGAGGCGGAGGCGCCTCTTTACATAGGAAGCGCCGCCGCCGAGGAGGCCCTGGCGGAGGAGGAAGAGGTCGCTGCTGCTGCTGCTGCTGCTTCCTCTGGCAACAGCGAGCCGGGAGAGGCCTCGGCAGCGGTGGGAGAAAGAGGAGGAGAGGAAGGCTGGAGCTGCGCTGGGCTGAGGCGCTGGGGCCTGGCCCGAGAGGAGCCGCCGCCGCAGCCACTACTGCCGCAGTTGTCGCCGCCGCCGCTGCCGAGGTGGTGGCCGAGCCAAGGGGAGGGAGCAGAGGCGGCGCCCGCCGGAGACGCAGCGGAGGCGGCCATTGGCTGCGGGGCGGCGCAGTGTTCGAACGGCGCTGCGGAGGCGGCCGCGCGCCCAGGTGAGGAGCCGCTCCAGAGGGGGAGGGGGCGGCAGGTGGGCGCAGGGCAGCGACCAGGTCACGGAGGAGGAGCGGCAGCATCAGCACCGCTCGGCCTGCTCTTTAGCGGCACGGGAGGGAGGGAGTCGCAGGGAGAGACCCGAGAACACCGGCATCCTCTTCTAACCCCACCTCAATGGGATTCGCGCTGTCGGGGCTGGGGGAAGTCAAGGCACTGCTTAGTCCTTCTCTCTCCCTCCCGCGATCTTCAAGACCTGAAGGCCTTGGGAAATCCTCCTAAACACAGTCTTAATGTTTGCAGTAATCTGTGGCTCCTCCCATCCCATCCACTTGTCACCGCTGGAGCCGGTGGGGTGGGGGAAGAGAGCTGGAAGAAGGCGACTAAACGTGCAGCCTGGTCCTATACAAGTTTGCTCTAACTGCGTATAACTTGCAGCCTTCAACAGCAGTCTGTGCCTAGGAGGATAAAGTTGGCCGAAGCCAGTTTCACTTGGGCTGACGGTTTGCTTAGTAGCAAAAAGCTAGTAATCCCATGCAGAATACAGGGATCTTGGGCAAGCTAGGTTTTTCTGACTTCTATGGCAAGTGCATCATGTGGAGGCGGAGCACCCTCTTCTATGCAACTCTTGAAGATACAGAAGTTAAAGCAAATCTTACATATTATTTCGATGGTACCTAAAGTTTACATAAATGAGTATGAATGATGTAAACATGATTAAATCCCAGTTTAAAGGAATCTTGTTACTTCTTGTAGGTGAAGTACAGCATAACTTGTTCTAAATGTGATGGCCCTACTTTTATCTGATAATAGTTTGTCTCTGTTTAATGTCTTTCAGACAATATGTTTTTTAATGATGAAATAATTGCAAACGGCTTCCATTCCTGTGAGAGTGATGAAGATGATAGAGCCTCTCATGCAAGCTCCAGTGATTGGACTCCAAGGCCACGTATAGGTAGCTAGTTAGAATTGAATATAGGGGTTCCAATTAAATATCTTGTAAGATTACACCTTCATTCTTGCTTTTATTTTATTGGGCAAGTCATATCTTTATATTTGTGACACTGTTGTCTTTCCTTCATGTAAGTCTGAACTCTGAGTGGTTTGTTGAGGTGCCTGTATATTTGGCTGCTTATCTTGGCATGAGTAGGAGTTGCACCTTGGAAGAGTAGCTGAGTGGCAAATTGCCCCTGCTTTTATCCTTCCATATTATCAACTCTACACCGTGCAAAACTATGGAGTGCTCTATCTCTTTCTTCAGCTCTAAATCCAGAATTGGCAATTGAGGGCATTCCGAGGTGCAAGCCTGAGCAGTGTGTATGGAGGTCCTGGGCTGCCCAGAAAACAAGACCCTCTCTCACATTTGCTCATGTGGTCCAAAGGAAAGGAAAGCAATACATTTGGCACCAGCTTGGTGGCAGGAGTTGCGGGAAGGAGGCATACAAGACACCATACAAGTGCCTTAGGGACTCCACTCCTAATTTTTGCAGGCCTTTTCTTCTTCCAAGGATGTCCTGCAAGGCAGCAGGCACAGATTGTTCCTTAGGGTTTACTCCCAAAGCCTTTTCACATTACATGTAGTTCTGTAATTTTTTTCCCCACCAATTTTTTTCCTTTGTTTTATGCAGCAACTGAGGTTGCAATCTGAATTGGGGATTAATTCTGCCCTACCGCTTGAATTGTTTTCTTACTGAAAATAATCTCCTTAGCTGCTTTTACCCCACAAAGGAAAAAAAGATATGGGAACCAATTGTCCTATTCATGGGATTAATACAAAAATGCTGTGGTTATTTGTTGCTCACAGGATGCCTCACCCATAATGCCAATGCATGCCCTTTTGTGTGCAGTACATTACACGTTTTTTCAGATTGGTATGCTACTTGCTCTGTTGAAAATGTGATAAACAAAAAAGGTTGCAGAATTTTCTCCTTCAGGTTGAATATTCTGCATCAGCCAGATGACAATTGCTTTATTTTCTATTACAGGCCCATACACTTTTGTCCAACAACATCTCATGCTAGGCACAGATCCACGTGCAATTCTGAAAGACTTGTTGCCAGAAACTATTCCGCCTCCTGAACTTGATGACATGACATTATGGCAAATTGTTATTAATATCCTGTCAGAACCACCTAAAAGAAAAAAGAGAAAAGATATCAATACAATAGAGGATGCTGTGAAACTACTACAAGAGTGCAAAAAAATAATTGTCTTAACAGGAGCTGGGGTATGTATCTAATGTTGAATAGAATAAGTAGAACATTATTTGAGATTTTAATTATTCTGATGCAAGTATGTGGATCATGTGAATGGATTGCTCTCTGCTGTGCTACAGTAATGCTAGAGTCGCTCCTGGGCAGATGTTTTTCTATATCCAACACCAGCAAGGGATGGTTGTCCATATCACAAAGCTCACAGTTCTTAAGAAAATATTTATATCCCATGTGCCCAAATATGCTGAAGGAAAGATACCTGTGTGCCCTAGTGGAATGTGAATGTTGTAGCAAATGCAGTGATTTTAAGACCTTTCATCATGGGCAACAATTCTGTACTGCGGCCCAGATTAAACTAGTTGCACTTGTGGGAGCCAGTGCAACAAGTGCCATTCGTGTTCTCTCCCCCCCCCCCCATCAGGTTTGGAGGGGTGGGAGAACTGCTAGAACAGTGTGCGGTGGTGGGGGAGGGGAGAGCATTCAGCCAAACAGGCAGACAGAGTCTCATTGTGCATCCTGCAGAGCACCTGAGCAAAGGGATGAGCAACTAACTTCTATCACTAGCACGAAGGAACAGTTAATTCCCTTGCTCTGATACTGTAAACACTGACCTTTCATTGAGGCAGTAGCAGCCACCCTTGTTTCAGTGTTCAAGTATATGCAAGTGAATCTTCAAAGGTAGGTAGAAAGGCTAAGGAAAGTAACTAATTTCTGGTAACCCACTATTGTTGGCCAGCCTCCAGGAGACTGAGGCAGCAGTGTATTTGCAGCCTATTTCCAAACCATTGTAGAATCATAGAATTTTACAGTTGGACAGGACTAGTAAAGCATTTGACAGAGTTTTAGGAAGTAAGTGGTAGAACTTGGCAGTGATGCTCATTTGCATCATATACAATGACTTTAGTTGGAGTGCAAGCAGAAGCTTGTTCTGCAGCAACTAATGCCCTGAATAGAATCACACTACCTACTTTCATTTGTCTGGAACCAATATGATACCTGTTAAGAAAAGTCTTACTGATTTTGAAGTGACTGAACTGAAACGTTAATTAACTCTGCAGTTCTCTAGCCTGTATGCATATTGTGTTGGATTCTCATAAGTAGTTTTGCTATAGTTGTAAGTGGAATTTCCTAATCTGCAGTTTTTTTAGGTACCTGAATAATGGATAGTTCTAAAAAAAGTAATATTTTATTTGCCAAAAGAAAATAAGCAAACAGTTAGGGGGTGACTATTTTTAGTTAATTATTTAGTTAGTTATTAAAAGCATTTATAAACTGCTCACTGTTTTAAATAATCTCTAAACATTAAATTTTACAGTGTATAGTCCAAATATTTTACAGCAACAAATGTTGTTATAGTATACAATTGATCTTTATTATGGTATGTAACCTATTTCAGGTATCTGTTTCTTGTGGAATCCCTGACTTCAGATCAAGAGATGGTATCTATGCACGCCTTGCAGTAGATTTCCCAGATCTTCCTGATCCTCAAGCAATGTTTGATATTGATTACTTCAGGAAAGATCCAAGGCCGTTTTTTAAGTTTGCAAAGGTGCCTTTTCTCTCTTGCTTGTATGAAAAACAGATACGTTTAAACAACCTATAATCTTTATGTATCTAAAACAAAGACAGTTTTCCTCAAAGCTGTTATGCCCTTACATGAGCAAAGAGGCACATTGATTATTGCACCAATATAAAATCGCAAATAATGATGTCATGCTTGCTTTGTAGTGTGTTTGAGTAATAATCAGTGCTCTCTTTCTCTTGTAGTGGTTCTTATTTTTATGGGATATAAAGAAACTAAAGAAGCCAAAGTTTATAGAGTAACTATCACTGTTGCTTCTCCTATTAAGAAGGCACTACTCTTTTTTTTTTTTACTCGATACAGTAGCGATATGCTTATAACAAATAGGTGGAGTCAAATGTGTGAGTGAACTTTAGCTTACACAGTAGAACTTCATCTTCCTCTCCAGCCCTCCTCCTGCCTCTGGTTCCCCCTCCCCCCCCCAAAAAAAAGTTTCAGATGATCTCCTTCCCTACTCTGAATCAGATTTTGATGGTGTCTGGATGGGAAGAGGAAAGTGAAATACTTCAGTATGACTAAAAGTCTATTCCACTCATAGACAGTTTTGAATACAATCAAATGTTTAAATGCCATTATGATTTATGACTTTACAATAGCATTGCATATACTGAATCTTGTTTGATGGTGGCGGGTGGGGAAAACTAATTTTCTGACGGTGTATTTATATGCCAAGCTGCGGCATAAATATTTTTGTCTTAAACTTAAGGCATCCACTGAAAAAGCAATAATATTGTTTTGGAAGCTTTCTACTTTATGAACAAATTTTATTCTTTCATAAAATTAATAACATAATGAATGAAAATAGCACAAGCTAAGTTGACCAACTTGAATACGTACAATGTTAGTAAAATGTAAAATCAAAAGCTTTTTCAGTAGGTTTCAATTATATGTGATTTCACTGATGCACGTGGTGCCTCGGAACATAGCTCCTACATAAAAGGGAGCTGCCTGTATACTTTTTTTAATGCAACCTATAATTCCTTTGGGGATCTTTCTGGATGTAAGATTGTGGATGCTAAATAGCTTTTCTTTTCATTCATACCTTTTAATGATCAACACTGATCAACAGTTGTAATGATCAACATTTTTAGGGCTTGGAAGATACACTTTTTCAGAAGAGTGGGTTGTATTAAGGTTGTGCGCGTGCAGAGTACCGCTCACAAAGTTGGACTTCCCCTTTCTCTCTTCTCCCTGTGCTGCCTCAAAATACCCTTTGAAGGCTGCAGCCCTCTGGAGCAGATTTTGAGAATCCCTGGAGGTCTTCAAAGGAAAGGATAGGAGGGGGAAGTTCTGTTGCATGTGGAAGTATGCTGTGCTATCAGAACAGCAGCACTGGACATGACTCCATATTTAAGCTGTGCATAGCATGTCATATGTTCAATGGGGGTGGCAGGAGATGGTGTATACATTTCCCCCATTTAAGTTAATGATGTATGTTATAGTATTTTCTCCAAGCCGAAAGGTTAACACAAGTTACGATCAGTTTAAGAAAATGTTGGTTCTAGTAAGCAATAGCTAATGTATGGTGACTGATGTTTAAACAAAAACTGAAATGTGATATTAGCAAAATTTATTTTTCGCTTTTTAAAAAATTCTACAGGAAATATATCCTGGACAGTTTCAACCATCTCTCTGTCATAAATTTATAGCTTTGATGGATAAAGAAAAAAAACTGCTTCGCAATTATACTCAGAACATAGATACACTGGAACAAGTGGCAGGAATTCAAAGGATAATCCAATGTCATGGTTAGTCAATCTTAAATTCTATCTAGATCTCATGTTAATTTTAATGTGCGTGATAAGGGATATGTGGAATCTTTCAGCATTTTGCATCATCTGTCACTTGGTTAGTTCCTGGAGAATATAGAATAGGATAAATGTTTTGAACTGTACATTTATGAATACATCTGAAAAGGATTTTGTGTCCGCTCCCTGACAGTGAATTCTACTGCAGTGCCCCCATAGATTTTCAGGATGAACAAATGAAATAAAACAACAATGGGTAGTATTCAACTAATTCATACTTGGAGTAAACCCATTGGAATCCAAGGGTTTGCTTACAGTGGGCCTACTCTAAGTATGACTAACTGGATATCATCCAGTGAATTTTATCAGCTAAGTGTGAACATGCAAATTAAGTCATATATGTTTGTATGTGTTCCTATTTTCAGATCAGTATGACTAGAATAAACTAGGTCGGTTGATATTTTAATCCAGACAACTGCATACATCTTTATTTGCTTTCTGGTGTGTGTATGTGTTTCAGGTTCCTTTGCAACAGCTTCTTGCCTCATCTGTAAATACAAAGTCGATTGTGAAGTTGTTCGAGGAGACATTTTCAATCAGGTAGGAATGAAACCATAAATATTATCAGGTACATTTAAGGCTGCATTAATAAACAGGCTTAAGGAGTAAGGCTCACTAAGCTTAACTGATCTTCTGTGCAAACATGATTAGGAATGCACTGTTAATGAACAAAAAGTATGAGTGTTAATAACTATCAGATAAAATGTTATCCTTATATCTAGAAATGTGAACTGTAGCAGTTCAAGAATTCAGTTTACATAGAAGCAGTTGTAGTTCTCCAGACAAGTGCAGTTCTTATTTATTATCATTGTTGCATACCACTCCAATCTCCAAGCAGTGCAAGATTCCAGAGGTTCCAGATGCTTACCTAGGGGTTCAAAAAGCTAGCCTGGCTTGATTGGCTTTTAACACTTGCTGGATCCAGGGATTATAGGGATCTGGAATCCTCCCAACCCCAAATCTCATAACACTATATTTATATTTCACCATTGCTTCAGTTGAGCTCAAAGCAGCTTGGAAAGATTCTTCAAAGTAGAATATTTCTTGTAGGTTAGTTCAGATGTGACTCTGGACCTGTCATTCACTGGAGGACACTTTGACTTTTATTTCCCTAAGTATTTTAGCTCAGCTGCCTAAGATTAGAGCTAGTAGTGTCAGAATGATTTCAGTCCACCTTCCATTTGGGAAGGGAAAGTTGCAGGGATATAATTTGTAAGCTCTAGGGAAAGAAGCAGCTTTGGGGAAAAGACTGAAGATTAAGAGGAGGGAATCTAAAGGATGGGGGTCTGGAGACAAGGTGGTTGAATCAAGGATGCATAGTGACAGTAGACTGAGAATTGGGAGGAAAGGCTTTGTGAGACTAGGAAAGGAGGAACTAAGGCATCCGTGGAAACTACTACCCTGCAAAAATTATTATACGCCTGCTAAGAGGCTAGTAACCTGGGTTTCCATGCTGGCTATGGAAACACATGACTAATGTTTAATTGATGCATCTTCATTGTATGTATCATAATCTGTTTCTGTACAATAGAGAGAGAATACATATGTGAGGCAGTCCTTCACAAAAGCTGATAAATATGCAACATGTGCTGTGCTTCTCTTTGTTGGGTCAGATGAGAGGAAATATTTGTAAATTATTCATAGAATAGGTCTCTGGAAAATTGTAATCTCTAACATTTTCACGAGTTTAAAAATAATTTGTTCAGGTGCTTCATGGAAAAAACCTGGTTAAAGTATTAGTCTTCCTCTATTGAGTACAATTGTTAAAGAATACAATTCATACTTGCATGTCATCGTCAGTTTTGTTACACTTGGAATATTATTTAGAAAAGCTGTGGATTATAACATCAGTCATTTCTTATAGCAATCTGAACTTCTTAATAAATCTGTTGCAGCTAATGTTTTGACCCAGTGATTTGCTAATTGAATTTAACTTCTATAAAACTAAAACTAATAATGCAACCTTTGGTATGCAGGTTGTTCCTAGATGTCCCAGGTGTTCACCTGATGAACCACTTGCCATCATGAAGCCGGAAATAGTGTTCTTTGGTGAAAATCTACCTGAGCAGTTTCATAGGGCCATGAAGTATGACAAAGATGAGGTTGATCTTCTCATTGTTATCGGGTCTTCACTTAAAGTAAGACCGGTTGCGTTAATTCCAAGTAAGTGTTGATTGCTCATCTCTTAGGCATATGGAGGGGAATCTCTGTTTCAGAATAAATATATAAGGAGCTTCCATACAACTGTCATGCTGTACAGTGCTGTAATTATTGAATTTAGAGAGTTTTTTAGATCTGGGAGGAATATAAGAGCAAGGAGTGTATTTATCTTGCATACTATTAAGTAATATTGCAGAAGCAGAATTCTAGGTCACTTTTTAGTGCATTTACAAGTAGTTCCTAAAACTAGTTGTCACATTTGTTAATAACAGTTGACATTATATTTCTGTAACATTCATTTTGTTTTATTTTTCTTAAACATGTAGGTTCTATCCCACATGAAGTGCCTCAGATTCTAATTAATAGGGAACCATTGCCTCATCTACACTTCGACGTGGAGCTTCTTGGTGACTGTGATGTCATTATCAATGAATTATGTCATAGATTAGGTGGTGAATATACAAAACTTTGTAGCAATTCAGTGAAACTTTCAGAAATAACAGAGAAGCCTCCCAGACCTCACAAAGAATTTGAAATACATTCAGCTGAATTACCACCTACTCCTCTAAACATTTCTGAATATTCTAGTTCACCTGAAAGAATTGCACCGCAACATTCTCAGGTGGTACGTTCAGAGCAATCTTCTGAATATAAAGCAGGAAATTCTAATGCTTCCTTGGAGTCTAAAGAGAACTGTGTAGAAGAAAAAAATCAAGAAGTTCAAAACTCTTTAGAGAATGTTGAAAGTCTTTCTGACCATCTAGAAAACCCAGAACATGTGAAGGAAAATGGATCTAACCAAGAGGAAAACAAAGAGAGAAGTGAAAAAACATCTGTTGAAACACTGAGAAAATGTTGGGTTAATAGATGTGCAAAAGAGCAGATTAGCAAGCGGCTTGATGGTAAGTGCTTAAATAATTTGCAAACACCACTACATTCAAATTAAACAATACTTTCAAAGTATTAAACACAGCAATTTTGTTTTAAAGGAATTCAGTCAGTAGTGAACAGCATTTTGTAAAAATGTCCTGATCTTGCAACCAGAGATACAAACAAAAACATGTACATCCACTTCAATAAAAAATACTTAGATTTATGTTGGTGCAGTACAATAGGAAATCTAGAACAAATGAAAGAATTCCTCTGACTGAACCAGCTGATTACTTCAAATGTTTGCAAGCTTTCAAACTACATGTAGGCAATATGAACTGAATTTATTTTGTATGCCTTCAAAAATAATGTCTGCATTTCTAATATACTTGTTTTATCTCTCTGCTTTTCTGCCTTACAAAGCTATTGTCAGACCCATATGAAATGAGATATCTATTTATAATTATATCCCACTTTGTCCCTGAAGGTATTTAAAAAAGTGGTCCTACCCATGGCTGTGGACAAAATCCAAATTAGGATATTTGTAATAAAACAATGTAGTAATCTTTGTTTTGTTCTAAAATGCAACAAATCTAGAAAGGCAATCGGACGTGAAACACTGATAAACACTTGGTTGATGAAGTTGTGCAGTGCCTTTAAGTCAACTCGCATCACCTTCATTTGGCATGACTTGGTGAAGGATGATGGGAGCTGTAGTCCACAATAACTGGCATCACATAGGTTACCACTGGTTTCAGCAATTAGGCTGCAGTCCAGACCTCTGATCTGCCACAGGTAGGGTGACAGGGGCAGCACTATCCCTCCACCCAGCCCAAAACAGCTGTACTGGAGGAAAGCCCCCAAACAGGATGTGCCAGGGAGGGGTTGAACCAACCAGGGATACCCTGGATCCCAACTTGGCCCCACTGACATCACTTAACCCTCACACCAACTCTAGGCTGGTAAGGATTATTGAGTTCAATGTGGCTTACTTCTGAAAAGACGTGTATAAGATTGTGCTGTCAAGTACATTATGGGCGATTCCACACAATCTAAAAAGTGGCAATGGAAATGGCACTTCTGTGTGTCGTGTGAAGGGGAGGGGAATTTACATATCCCCGTGGATATTTTCCCCCTGCAAGTCCCCACAGGAAATATGCACATCTTTTGTTTCTCTTCCCCCTCTTCTTTCCCACTCCCTCATCTTTTCACAAAATCCAGAAGCAGCAAGAGGGGGAAGGGTCAGTTCAAACATGATTCACAGGATTCGGAATTACTTCTACACATTTGAGCAGCATTGTTTGCCTGATTAGGACATCATGACAAAATTAAGTTTTGCTTTAAGCAGAAAGGGGATCTTGAGTGGGGGGGGGGGAACGTGAGGCAAAGTCTCACTCCTGAAAATCTAAAACAAGGTTTGAAGGATTATCTAAACCAACCCAAATTTTAAGATGCAGACTTCTGTTATTACCACTGCTTTTAAGCATCCAAATCAACTCAATTGTTGCAAGAAAAACCCGAAAAGAATTGGGAAACTTGTTTTCCCCTCAGTTTACAAGGATTGGTGCACATGGCAGTAGTTTTCAGTGCCAAGCTATTATATGAAGCCATTCCTTATATGGACTATGTGAGTTTTCTCCACACCATCCAATTTCTTCTTCTTCTTTTTTTGCAGTGCCATATAGAAATTGACTTGGTATTTGTGGCAGCTTGCCTTGTAGAAGTTGTAGTGTGCACACCAGCACCAAGCTTCTGGTACATGTCTGCCAGATGTGAAGCATGGATATGTTTTTTGCATTACAAATTGTATTAATATAGAACAGTATGCTTTCCTCAAGTTCAGAATGTCTAATAGTATACTGGAGATAAAAATATGATTTTCTGAGTAAGACAAAATCTCATTTAGATGCCTGGAATGGGAGAGACTTGCAGCACGAACAGGTTGCAGCAATACCAAGAGTTGTACAGGCCTTTTAGTGTAGCTTGCAATTGCACAGTCCCATCAAAAATGGTATTTCAGTCAACTTGCTTTTAATAAGCCTTTAGGCGGTAAGCTCTGAAGCGATTGCTGTATTTCTTTGATAACAGTCATTGGCACAGTCTGACATCATTGCTTATTAAGATGTATCTTTGAGAAAAGTAAAGGGAAAGAAGTGGATTGTAGATTTCATAATTAAACCACAGAAATTAGTTACACAGTCATAGCTGCTTCCCTTCCCTCAAGATCTTTGATCGTGGCCACCAGTAAATGAGAGTGGAAGGGAGCTCTTCCTTTGAGACAATATTGGAATGTGTACATTATGTGTACAGTGAGAAACTTGGAGGGGGTTGCTGAATAGTGAATGCCTTCATATGTTACTGAATCCAGTTAAGCACATAGCAGCATGTAGTAAGCCTTTAAAAAGGGATTCCATAGTCCACAACATGTGAAATTAAAGTGTAATAAATTTTATGTATACCTATTTCCTTACCTAGAAACAGTAGTGCTTAAAATATTGACAACCCATAAGCATTAATGTATCACATTTAGGACTTCTTGGGATGATTAATGCTGAAATAACTATTCTTGCTAATCAAACATGTTTCAGGTACCCAATACTTGTTTTTACCACCAAATCGCTATATTTTCCATGGTGCTGAGGTATACTCGGACTCTGAAGATGATGTCATATCCTCCAGCTCTTGTGGAAGTAGCAGCGATAGTGGGTCCTGTCATAGTCCAAGCTTAGACATAGAAGACGAGAGTGAAATTGAAGAGTTCTATAACGGTATAGAAGAAGATACTCCTGACAGAGAAGAGGAGAATGGATATGGAGAAGATGGAATTGAGCTTCAGGAATCTGAGTCTGTGTCGGTAAACGAAACTGTAGGATTTGACCATTCGACAGACAAACTATAAAGTAATTACTGACTGGTTTCAGGAACTTTCCCACCAGCATTAGCAGTTTTGGCATGTTGGAATGAATGTGTACTGAATTTAGAGCAAGGAAAATATAAGGATGTAGTGTTTATAAGCAACTAGAATAGATTTTCATGCATAGTTTTCTAACTTTTCCAATTAAATTCTATAAAGGCACACTCAACACTAATCTCTTTGAATTTTGAAGGTACTAAGTATCTTTTTACTGTCACTCATTCATTTTTATTAAGTTTAATCTGTGTGAGCTGTGTGTGTGTACATATACAGTATTTTTGCTTAACAAATTTCAACCTTTTTTTTTTTTTGAACCGTTTTGAAAAAGCCATTGGAATGTTAATATAATATAAAGGGAACAGCTAATCTAGACCAAAGAATGGTATTTTCACGCCTCTTGCTTTGTAACACTTTGATTTATTTAAAGTCTCCTCCCCCCCCCAGCTCTGTTACTGCATAATCTGTTTAACACTGGTATTTCCCCAAAAGTTAGTATGGCAGCTATGTTTCTTAACATTAGTCTTCATGTTGAAATGCATGTGAGCATATTGAAATTAGGCATCGTAGTGAATACCTGGAAATCCCTGACTACTTTGATTATTAGAAAGTGCTACTGCAAAACAAAAAACTTCCTGTGGATATGTAATAGTGCCTATTGGCTAGCAAAATTATAGCAAAATGGTGTTCAGTTAAATAGTAGCTCATTAAACTTTTTTGTGACACACAAAGGGTAGGTGGAACAGGAAGTCAGTATACAAAGCTAGCACTTAATGTATAAAATCTTTTGTGAATGCTGCCAAAATGTGAATATGTAAATGTACTGAAGGTGTGTATATAATATTCAGGATATGGGAGCAGTCTCCAAAAGAGCTTCTGTACCCAACACAAACCCTTAAAAGGAGAAACTTAAACTTCCAATATAAAACAGAAAGTTCAGTTTAAGCATAAGTTTAAAATATGCTGTTTGAGGACGGCTTCTGTTTTGGATAACTTAATACCACGTGTTGGTACTGAATTATACAAAAAGCAGCTACAGAAATTGGTCACAACGCTGCTTCTTCAAGGCTGCCTTTTAAAAGTGGATGTCACACATACTTCCAGCTGCAGATTGTTTCCATCTTCCACAATGTGTTTCCTCACCCTGTATTTAATAGTAAGTTTTATGTTTATTTGTGAAACCACTTTTCAGCCGTATCCCAAGAGAGCTCTGCCAGTTATTGATCATTCATTCATGTACATTGCTTTAATATTTATTCCATTTTGAAATATGTAAAGTGGTTGTCCTTTTTAAGCAATTAATACACCTGTTCTGTAACAATAGCATAAAAAAGTGTTAAGAATGGCCTTCTGTGTTCATCTGAAAAACATTGGCATGTTTTCTAATGGTCCAGGTTCTAAATAGCAGAACTTGCTAGACTACACTAAAGAATGCAATATGTTTAGCTTTGCTTGCATGTCAAAATGTATTTGTGCTATAGGAGATATTTTAAAATGAAAATATTTTGTTTTTAAATTATTTTTACAGTGTGGATTATTTTATGCTTTTATATTGTATATAGTGTCTTTTATGTAACCAACTGGCAAATGTTTTGTAGAAGACTGTTTTAAAATGATCTGGCTCTCTTCCTGCAACTTTTGAAATACAAAACCAGTGTTTTATACTCGTATAGTCTGTTTTAAGGTCTATTAAATGGTCGTTTAAATTTTGGTTGCTGTTAATAATGTGTGTGGAAAGCCTCTCACTCCTCTCTTGCAACTTCTTGTTTTACCAACAGATATGAAATACAATACAGCTTGTGGAAAGTATACTATGGTGTTTCTGCACCTAGGGTTTCTAATGGATGTGAACAACACCATGGCTGGCTTTAAATTTAGTCTAAGCTTAATATGAGACCAATATGATCTTTTGAGCAATTTAGACCAAGCCTCCATCAAATGTCTTAACTTTTCATTTTAAAGAACGAACAGGACCACTGCAGATGCAATGCAGCCAACTTTCTCTTACCTGTGCATAATAAGGTGGCCTATTACTTCTGTGCCTGCTCTCTTCAGATCCTGCATGTGAGATGCAAACACACCCCATCCTGTTTTAATGCTTGAAGCCAATTGTGCTATTTCTTCACTTTGCCTACTGTTGCTGCCATGCTATAATTCACAGCATGAATTCACACAGTGAATTTGCAGTCCCTGATTTGAGCTAACCCATGAGTAGTGCCAACAATGATTATTTACAGATGAACAGAGAAGAGCAGCCTGACAGGACCTTAAATGTTTTCCATCCTTCATAAGAAGCTTTTCCTATGTATGTTTTATGCATTAAAAGGAGGTGCTAGAATATCTCAATACATTAGGATAACTGAATTAGCTGCCTCCATGTAACAAGCCATTTCTGACTGCTGGTCTGACTCACTACATGAATTGCCAAGTCTTCGCCATGCCAGTTAGTTTTTTCTCCCTATGTTTTGCCCCAGAAAATCACTCATGCACCATCCAAACACCTTAGAAGCTAGAAATAGCTTAATTGTTCCTTTTGGCAGCCATCTCCCTATAATAGTCATCTTTCCATATCAAACCTAAAGTTAATGTGCAACAGTTATTCTACTGGCTGCCTACACAAGGGCAGAGGCTTGCATGTGAGGAAAGGGAAGTATGTAATCCACTTAAAAGTATTTTATTTCATATTATTGTGTGAGCAAAAGTGTATCAAGATACTCATCTTCAGGTGACTCTACAACCCAACAGATGGAGGAGAATCTGCCACAGTTCAGCAATGTAACTTTCAAAGTAAAAACAAAGGAAATTTTCTATCTGATTTTTATTTTAATAATATATAAGGCCACTCAAAAACAGTGTTCACTGGGTGGCTCATTAATAAAATGATAAAATGCAATTAATACTTTGTATGTAAATATTTTAATCTGATAACCTTGTATTTATGAAACCCTAAGAACAGCTGTGCAACTGCAACTATAAAAGACCTAGTGGCTTAAGGAGGGTGTATTTGTGTGATCAAGGATTGCCTGTCTTTTTTAGGAGTGAGACTCCTCTGGAGTAGAATATAGGACAGTTAATATGGTCAGTATAATAATAAAGCTCTGAGGGGACAGGTGCACCTGCCCAAATTCTCATATGATGTGAGGGAGGATGAATGACTTTGTTTGTTTGTTTTTTAAGTGGGGAGACCTTTGACTTGTCATTTTCTCTGGCCCTAGCTGTATTTCATAGCAAACTGTTCTGTGAGCCCCCTTGCCATGTGAAACACCCAGTAAGGGTCATCTTATTCCACATGGACATACTGTACCTGAGTTCTAAGACCATTCTTGGAGGCGGTTGCTCATCTTCTGAAACAGATAACCGACACCTCTTGTTGTGGCACTTACTGTAACAACTTCATTGTGAGAAGCGGCACCTATTTTTCTAGAATGAAAGCCCCGGTGCGACCCTACCTGGCCCTTGAGAGTGCTTCTGCGCAGGTGCTGCATTGCAAATCCCCCCCTTCCTCCATTCCAAGCCTTCCCCAGCCTGGTAACCTCCAGACACTGGGGATGACAGACCCTCCAAGTGTCCCCGTTTTCCAGGGACATCCCTGATTTAGTGAAGCCGTCCTGGTTTCTGCTATGATCCCGGGAACGTCCCGCTTTTCCTTAGGACGGCCCTATTTCCATTGGGAGAAATCTTGGAGGGTACGGAGTTAATGTTTTACAGGGGTACCTCAGGTTACAGACGCTTCAGGTTACAGACTCTGCTAACCCAGAAATATTACCTCGGGTTAAGAACTTTGCTTAAGGATGAGAACAGAAATCGTGCTCTGGCGGCGCGGCGGCAGCAGGAGGCCCCATTAGCTTAAGTGGTGCTTCAGGGTAAGAACAGTTTCAGATTAAGTACGGACCTCCGGAACGAATTAAGTACTTAACCTGAGGTACCACTGTATTACGTTTTCATATATGTTGGAAGCTGCCCAGAGCGGCTGGGGCATAGCTGTCAACCTTCCCTTTTTTTGCTGGAAATTCCCTTATTCCAGCGCTGCTTCCCGCTGCTATCCCATTTTGTTAGATATCCCGTAGCCTGTGCCCGGGACAGGTGAGGCTGCTGATCCCTTATTTTCAAATCTGAAAGTTGACAGCTATGGTCTGGGGCAGCCCAGTAAGATGTGTGGGGTATAAATAGTAAAATTATCATTATGCAATGGGACGCCCCTATTGTCATCGGAGAAATGTTGGCGGGTATGGGATGATGGGAGTTGTGATCTTCACGATGGGGGGAGCACCAAGCTGGCGAAAACTTGGGGGGGGACGAATGACCCATAGCCCTGAGCCTGGGGGCGTGCAGCACCGCTTCGGGCTGGTGTTGACGGCGGTGGCCCGCTGCCCCTCCCTCTGGTGGGAGTGGCCGCCTGCTGTGAGCGCCGGCGACAGCTGCAGGGCTGGCTGACCTTGCTCCGCCGTCGGATCCCCGCAGCTCCGCCATGGCGACCAGGCTGCTGCTCCTCCGGCTCTTCCCGCGAGCTGTGCGGGCCACGGCGCCCGCCTCCATCCGAGCCATGAGCGCCGGGGGTGCGTACAGGCCGACTAGGGGCGGCGGCGGGGCTGAGCGCGTTCTGCTGGGCTTGCGAGAGCGCGCTCCGGGGGAGCGAGGGGCGGCTTTTGCCTGGCGCTCGCAGACCCGGCAAGGTGACCTCAACTCAAACCAAAGCGCGGCACCCCCCGCCCCGTCCAGGAGGCGCCTCCTCGGGGTTATGAGGTCGTGCTGGGCGCTCGAGGGCCCGTCCCCCCGGGGCGCTCCTGCCTGCTTTTCCGCCAAGAAACCAAAGCCCACCCTCCCACCCCGGGCGTATGGCAGGCAAGAGCCGCCCCTGGCACAAGGCCCCTTTGTGTCCCTCTTCTTGGAGGGAATCACGTGTCCTGTGGGGAAGACACGTGGAACAGCCCCCCATAAATGGCCTTTGAAGTGAGGCAGGCAATAGTCTGTTTGCAGAGCTGCACGTGAGATTTGGGGGGAGGGGGGAGGGAGTCACCATTGGCGACCAGCGAGCTAATGATTAATAATTATTATCTAAACTTGACAATTACCCAAAGCAAAAGGGTTGTTTGTTTTCTGCTGAGGCTCTGTTGTAACTCTCGTTTGACCCATGGGTGGAAGCCAAAGGTTACGAAATGGCCCCTTCTCACCACAGTTCTGCCACCCAGCCCCCTTCCTTGGTTAACTCTGCTGGTGTCTAGGGGATATGGAGTAATTTAGGAGTATGCTTTCCTACCCCCCCACTTAGGTAAAGGGACCCCTGACCATTAGGTCCAGTCATGGCCGACTCTGGGGTTGTGGCGCTCATCTCGCTTTACTGGCCGAGGGAGCCGGCGTACAGCTCCCAGGTCATGTGGCCA
This sequence comes from Podarcis raffonei, assembly GCF_027172205.1. NCBI lineage: Eukaryota > Metazoa > Chordata > Lepidosauria > Squamata > Lacertidae > Podarcis > Podarcis raffonei. The sequence goes on from NC_070606.1 coordinate 30,489,780, forward strand.
GCATGACTAAGCCGCTTCTGGCGAACCAGAGCAGCACATGGAAACGGCGTTTACCTTCCCGCCGGAGCGGTACCTATTTATCTACTTGCACTTCGTGCTTTCGAACTACTAGGTTGGCAGGAGCAGGGACTGAGCAACAAGAGCTCACCCCGTCGCAGGGATTCAAATTTTCAACCTTCTGATCGGCAAGTCCTACGCTCTGTGGTTTAACCCACAGCACCACCCGTGTCCCACCACCCCACTTACCAAATTGCAAACATCATGTCCCTGAACAGAGCCTGATGGCAATAGCCCAGTAACTGGGATTCAATGGAATACTTTCTCTGATGTAACTAGTGATGGAAATATGCTCCCTTTTCTGCACTGTTTCTACCTCTACAACATCCTTTTTGAGCTACAGCTAAAGCTGTGCACAACATTCTAAATGTGGCAACACCATAGATCACAGAATCAGAATTATAGAGTTCGAAGGGACAACATAGTCCAACCTGCTGCAATGCAGCAAACCTTTGCCCAAGGTGGGGCTCAAACCAACGACCCTGAGATTAAGAATTGCATTCTCTACCGACTAAGCTATAATGTATTGTGTAAGGACATTGTGGTACTCTCAGTTTTCATTTCAGTTCATTTCTTTATCATCTGAAGCTGTCTTATTCACTGCAACGTACTGATAATTTCATTGAGCTCTCTGCCATGACCCCCAGGTTTCTAATTAGACCCTGCTATATCCTATCTGATCAGTGTACTTAACAGTGGTGGTCGTAAAGAATATGTAGTGCATCCTAAAATATCATCTTCAAACCAGTATGATTTAAAAGTGCTTAATTTTATCTTCATTGTGTCATTCTCCACTTCTTCCTGTGGTTCATTTAGTCGGTTCAACATTTAATATTAAATTGCTACATCCTCCAAGGGCCCATGAAACTCAGATTTTGGAAATTAAAACAAATTTTCAATTTGCCTGAAGCCAAAACAGAAAAGACCGGGAAATACACAGGACAGCTGAGTTTGGTGGCACCTTCAAGAGAAGTGGTATACCCAGTAGGCTCAGAGTGGCTGGGAGCCTGATCATCCATGTACACCTCAGGCCACTCCTCTACTGCTCTGGATGGCTGGGTGAGATATGCAGGCTCCTCTGGGTGCCATGATGGAGAAATCAGATTGCTGCAGCCCTGAGGGCCCCCCTCCCCAGGCGGCTGGCAGCGCTATTAGAAGTGTGAGTAGAGCACCCAGCAGGACTCAGAGGAACAGAACACAGGGAGAGGGCAAGAGTGGAATGGAGGCAGAAGGAAAAGAGGCAGAAGTCAGGAAGATGGACTAATGGAGATGGTGGGGAGGCAGAGCAGACTCAACCCCAATGTCTGTGGAGGAAGTCACTGGCTGAGTGCAAAAGCCAATGAAAAGCAACCGTTTTGAGTTTCTGGTCCATGGTCTCTCCCAATACAGCTCCTTGCCAAAAGCGCAAGGGACAGGGGAGGCAACAGACTGATGTGTCTCCTTGTTAAGGACACAAGGGAGCCTAGTTATGCCTCTGCCCAAAGGTACAGTGGTACCTCTGGTTGTGGAAACAATCCGTTCTGGGGTACCATTCGCACCCCGAAAAGTCCGCAACCAGAGCAGTGCTTCTGCGCATGCGCGAACTGTGCAGAATGCTTCTGCGTGTGTGGCGAAACTTCCGGGTTTGCTGTGTTCTTAACCTGAAAAAATGCAACATGAAGCATTCACAAGAAGAAGTATGACTGTAGTTGTTATCATCAATGCCAACAAAGCAGAATGTAGAATGACACATAGAGAGAATCTCGATCAGTGCATAAAGAGAGATGGCAATTACAAAAGAAAGAGTTGTTGCATTTGCTATGAAGGCCTGAGATTTGCGTACTTAAGCCCAAGTTGACCCTACACTTAACAGTTGATTTAAATGGGTTTAAGTTTGCATATCAGTGCATAGTGTCAGACAGGCAATCAAATCTGGGGGTTTCCATTGCTCTTTTCAGGTATCCCTACGGATGAAGAGCAAGCTACTGGGCTTGAACTGAAAAGTATGCAAGCATTGAAGAGAGGGGAAGTAAGTTTAAAGCAATTGAAGAGTTTCACTGAAATACGATTTTGTTTGGTTTCACACTCTTGACTAATAACTATCACTATCAGTGGAAGATTTTAAAAAGAAATTTAACCTCCAACCCAACACATCTCCCATTGCTTTTGTTGACTACACCATTGGCTGTGGTCTCATCATGCACTGTGACTTAGAGGTCTCAAGTCTTTACGGGCCCTGTAGATTTTTCTCAGCATCACTTAATTTACACATCAAGCTGAATTTAAAAGCAATGAAATTCATGCAGATGAACCAAGGTTGGAGTGGAATACAGCCTTAAACTCTTACTTCAGTCACCCAAGATTTATAACTTTTTTGTTCTTCCACTGTATTCTAGTTCTTTAAAAATCAACCCTTGGTCATTCAGTAAAGGAAAAACATGGCAGGAGGGGATATATAACAACTGTGCTGCTAACTAACACATTTTTTCTTTATAAAGGATCCATACAACGTCTTGAAGCCCAAGAAATATCCAGGAACCAGAGAAGAGCCTCATATTGTTCCATCAATTGGGGACAAGAGACTAGTGGGTTGTATCTGTAGGTATCATAATTCATTTGACTTCAGTACATACTGTCTTCCTGATTCTCATATTGCATAGTCTTGTAAAACCTATTAAGCACCAGACATTTCAGGTGCAATCCCACCCCACCATGGTGAAGTAATCATCTTTTGATTCAAGCAGTAGAGCCTTTCCCCTTCAACACATCCCTCAGTGCATGCATGCACTCAAAGTGGGATAATTATAGAGGCATCATGCTCAGACTTCCCATTCCCTGTCCTGGGCTGCCTGTGTGCATGCACAAGGGGAAGAATCCACTGAACCCAAGGCGAGTTGAGGAGGGTAAGAGTGGGTATAAGTATTCCATCCATATCTTATAAATTGCCTACAGCAAAATTTATGTTGTAATAGTGTTGATTGTTAACAGTGGTTTCTAGTTGAGTTGGGTGTGAGTGCTTTAAGAAATTTTAAAAATACTGTACAGGCATACTTATTGACCCTGTTACAAATGGAGCGGCATGTAAAATATGCAAAGCCTGAGTCTTTGGTAGAAGATGCATACTATATTAAGATACAAACATGGGATTTCCTATGATTCTTGCTTTGAAACACCAAGGAGCTCTTTCACAGGTTGTTTTCACTCTCTGGCCTTGTTTTCTTGTCCGACACCAACAGTCAGCAGGGTGACAAGTTAAACATTTCCTGCCAATTCTCCCCCACATTCATGCCTTTGGGAGTCTCTTTCCCAGAGTCCACGTGTAGTTATGTCCTACAATGACAACTACACAAAAGATGCAGCAACATACAAAACTACTTCCCACTGATCTGGTGGGAAAGATGCCATAACCAACTTCAAAAATAGACCAGCTTCAAAGGCTGCTGTTCCATTATTCTAGGGAACCAAAACTGTTGTCAAATGTAGCTGGCCCTTCTCTAAAGTTCTTGAAGCTTTCTAAAATGTGGGTTCTTAATTAACAGATACAGTGGTGCCTCGCAAGACGAAATTAATTCGTTCCACAAGTTTTTTCTTCTTGCGAGTTTTTCATCTTGCGAAGCACGGTTTCCCATAGGAATGCATTGAAAATCAATCAATGCGTTCCTATGGAGACCGTCCGGGGACAGAGGGGAAGCGCCGCGCGCCTTCCCCTCTGTCCCCGGACCTGTTTTAAAGCAAGGGGCAGCGGGGAAAAGATTGCTTCTCCCCATTGCCTGCCCCGCAATCTCCGGGGACCTGTTTTAAAGCAAGGGAAGGGGCAGTGGGGAGAATCGCTTCTCCCCGTTGCCGCCCCTTGGTTCAAAAGGGGTCCGGGGACAATCTCCGGAGATTGCGGGGCTGGCAACGGGGAGAAGCGATCTTCTCCCCGCCGCCCCTTGCTTCAAAAGAGGTCCGGGGACAGCGGGGAAGATGCGCTGCGCTTCCCCGCTATCCCTGGAGCTTGCGGGGCAAGCTTCGTTTTGCGAAGCAAGCCCATAGGGAAATGCGTCTTGCGAAGTGGCTAAGAAAACGAAAAACTCCTTCGTCTAGCGAGTTTTTCGTCTTCTGAGGCGTTCGTCTTGCGGGGTACCACTGTAATGGAATTTTTTCTTTCTTTCTGCAGGTGAGGAAGATAACTCCACTATTATTTGGTTCTGGGTACACAAAGGAGACAGCCACCGTTGCCCTCAGTGTGGGTCTTACTACAAGCTAACTCATTATGAACTCCCCCACTGAGAACTGATACCAAGAAAAGGTGTTTTTTCTTTCTTTCTTTCTTTCATTGTAGACTTAAATAAATCTGCCTGCCTTTAGCTGCATCAACCTTAGTTACTTTACTGCACCTGCATCTAAAAGCTGAAACAGAAATACAATACAAGAGCTCTGAACAGTATCCCTTTTTTGGGATCAAAGCAGCCAAAGTAGGTCTGGTTTGGATTATGGCTGCAGCTGTGCTGTTTTTTCTATTTTTAAAATCACTCCCACCCTCCTATAGCTGCTATTTACCCCCTTAGGGGAAACATACAAGTGCCTATATGCTGGTGGATGAGGTACAATTAGGACCTTGATAGCAATGCATGCACCCTCATTGCTCATAATCTACCACCTCAAGTGTAATAACAGCATGTGTGTGCGTGTGTGTGCGTGCGTGCGTGCGCGCGCGCACACACACACACACACACACACACACACATGCCTGGCTTCATTCTTAAAACTCCTGCTGACACACAAAATATTCCTTCAAAAATCTCATCATTTTCACGGGAACTACTTCAACAAGTTATTTGTGAACTACAAAAATGGAGATGATCCAAACTGCAACCAAAAGAATGGTAGAAGAACCTAGCTTCATATGGCACGCTTGGTCAAAGTAACAGACGTATAGGCTGAGCATTATTACAATGTAACACATGGTTATGGAACAAACATCTACAAGGGAAGTAGTGATATGTTGGGAACTTAGTAGGAAGGAAAGACAGCTTACTTAACAAGGTATATGCAAGGAAGAACTCATTCATTGTAACGAGTAACTTGGGTTACTGCTTTTCCCACTTCCATTATAACAGGGGTTGGCAAGGCTTACCAGCCATGGGCCAGATCACTCCCGTGGAGATTGTCCGTGGGCCAGACCGGCACAGCACGATGCTGGAAATCATGTCTGCGCATGCCCAGATGCCAAAAATTGCACCTGCGCGGAAGCGATTTTCAGCGTCTGGGCATGTGCAGAAGTGATTTCCAGTATCTGCATGTGCGCAGACATGATTTCCGGCGATGCTTGGACACTCACTGCACAGTGCGCGGGGGACTCGCCGAGCGGGTGGCTCGTGAGCCAGTAAAACGGTCTTCGTGGGCTGCATCCGGCCCTTGGCCCACACGTTGCCAACCCTTGCATTATAACATACAAAGTATTACACATATGCATGAGCATGGTCCATGTGTATCTGATCCTTTGCTAAACCATGTCCTGTCATTTCAGCGTATCAATATAAATTGACAGTATTGCATTGACAGTATCCCTGTTTCACTCTTATGTGACATTGCCAGATGGACTTCAGTCGTGCAGACTACAGAGCCTACATGGGTCTTGTACAGCCAGAACTGGGAGTTAAGGCTGAACCTGATATGAACCTCAAAATAATTATCACAGAGATGTGGGCTAAGTGACACATTGCTATGCTAACTCCTGCACAGAATCAAATTTGTTGAAAGAATGAAACACCTACATGCACACTTGTACATAATTCATTCAAGATTTTTTTTATTTGATGCTTGAATTGTTTCACTGCAGTTTATAAATCTAAAAAAAAATAAATATTTCACAGCTGAAAGTCACATACTATCCATTAACATGTAAACATTCAGGAACTTAAGCCAGCCCCCACCCCATCAATCCTCATGTTCAATTCGGTATCATCAAGAGATGTCTTACTGAAATCCAAAAAGTCTTTTAAAAAGAGAGCATTTAACAATTATCTGAAAAAGTGTAAACTGAACCAGAACCGCAAAACTGCTCTTTCAACATTTGTGAATGGGAACAAAAGGATAAAATTCTCAGCTCTACTGAAGGTAAAAGGCAAAAAGTGGAGCTGAAGCCAGGCATTCCTTGATTATTCTAATTACCAACAGTTGCCAAGGATTGAATTCCAAGATTAAATAATGGGTTCCATTCATAATTTTAACAACTGATAGTTGCTTCATGGTGCCATGAGATTATCAGACAAATTATCTTTCACATTGTCTTGATCTCTTTTTTTTATGTTAACAGGAGCCATATTTGTTCCAGTATGAAAGGGTTGACATAAAATTTATGGCTCCTCATTAGATTTTTACAAAAAGACAAGAGATGCATATCTCTTAATTTATCAGCTAAAATGTTAACGCCTTTTGGGTGTGTGTCTGTTTTTATAAAATAAGCCCCAATTCAGTTACAAGCAATAGATACTCTACTGCTATTGGAGCACAGGTATTTTATTACAAAAAAAAAAATTATTTACAAAATGACAAACCTAACGTGACAGTTGCAGTGATTGGGGGGGGGGGGAGTAAGCACACCTTTCACACACACAGCAAGTCATTTTGCAATATGTGAAGTACTAAAATTTAGTTAGTGAAACCATTGCTTTTATTCCAAAGTTGAATTTTTATTAAGACGGCAAAATGTGGCTCCAGCATTCATATCAAGACAGTTTATTAGTGTAAGGATTTTTGGCTGCCATTAGAGGATCCGATCACTGAACATGTTTACAAGCATTTCTTATAATAGCTCCGCTGCCAGGCTTTTCACCTAATGTGACACTGCAAGATAGATGCAAAATTAGTTCAATGTTCCCATGTTAAAGAGTTGCTGTGTTCTTAGCCTCTGCAAGTTATACTAAATTGAAACCTTCATTGTGATCAATAGCTTGGATCAGCTTAGATCTGAGTATTTCTTTATCTGTATATTTTGGAAGATCAAGAAGATTAAAACATGTGTGAGACACTGGGAGATACTCATCACCACCTCCAGTCGGCTGAATGACAAGACTAAGGCTCTTCATCCCAAGAATAGGAATACGATCACTGCCTGTCAAAAATACTACCAAGAAAATATAAATAAGTAAGAAGCCTGGGTACAAAGGCCAAAAACTTAGTGCTGTGCTATAATTTTCATTTTACTTTTTAGACTGATATAGCCCAAATCTAAAATTCTGAAAATGTAAGATAGTTATAGCCATATGAAATTGTTTATAGTTCATTGTTTTTGCTTAAAATTATTGTAAACAAATTTTATAGTTTAGAGAACTTATTTATTATATTTGTTCATTGCTTCACCCAGAGGTTCTTTGGGGGAACAATATAACTAAAAACAGAAACTCCATATAACACCCCCCGAGTCCAACCCTAAAAAACAAGTGTGGTGTGAAGTGATTTAATTAAGTTAACAGTTTCTCTTGGCTAAATAAATAATTATTTGCTTGGAAACAGGTGTGCTTGCACCTAAAGCAAGGTTTTCAACCTTTAATGAATCATATCAAATCAAGCAGAGCAGCTGCATGGGTGCTTTCAACTGGTATGATATGTTTCACCAGAAACAGCTGCAGTTAATCTATTCATATATGTGCTTGTATGCATGTTAGAGTGCTCACACATTCAAAACTCAGGGCGGAATCCAGACTTAAGTTAACTTAGGTCCTACTGAAATCAATGAAGTGAGCCAAGTCATGATGCATGTTGTGCTTCATTCCCATTGAAACCAGGCAAAAAAAGTCTGGATCCAACATTTGAAACATAAGTGAATAAGCAACTTGCAGACCTAATCCTAGTAATTGTTGTTTATTTCTGTTAAAAATATTCATTTTTTAAAAAAGTGAAAATGCAAATTCTCCCTTGGACAGAATCCAAAGTCAACTTAGCATTTTAACCATTCAAAAAAACCAAACCCAACACTCTTGGGCTTAGCATGACATGTAAACCAGGTCTACACTGTAGTTTAGCATTACGTGCATGAACAGCACTGAGCCTCATGCTCACATTCATAGGTGCCAACTCCCTGGGGCCCTGGGTGCTTGAGCACCCACAAAATTCCCATGAAGGGGGCAGGCACCCACAAATTTTGGTGCCAGGGCCAAGCTGGCACTCCTGCCTGCATTTTCCCCTAACCTCCAGTCCTGAAGTGATTAGAAGAAACTGCTGCTGCCGCTCTTAAACTGAAGTTCTCACTTCCAAATTTGGGGACAGATTACACTATAACTTGATAACAAGACAGGATCATAAACTGCATATTGATCCTGGCTTGTCTGAACACGCCACAGCTAAACTAACCACAGTTCCAAGTTTGGATGTAGGTTGTTTAAAACCATAGGTAGATCCTTCCGATAGCCGGCTATGCTGAAGGAAGCTCCACAGGCCCGAGGCTCACTGCTGCTTAGCATATAGTGCTAAATTATGACCTAGTGTTACATGAAAAATAAGCCAGTGGTAACAATTGCTCTAGAGTTCCTATTTAGATTTCTTATTTTCTTACACAGTTTTGTATACTTACATAAAAACTGTTTCTTCTTCTCCAGTGGTAACTCATGAAAAACTTCCCAGAACATTTTAATTGTTGGATTCTCTGCCCAATATTCTCCTTTGTATTGAGTATTCTAAGAACAACAAATCAAAATCACAATATATCCCCCTCAAATTTACAAATAAAATGTTGTATATTGAACAAACAAAAATACCTATGCGTAAATGTATTTATTGAATTTTATGTATTTTAGTGTTTTTCTACATAATACAGAAAAGCTCTATTTTGGACAATCGCTTAATTATACAGGATTCTTTAGTGTTCAGTAGTTGCTAATGTCTGGACTAGTAACATACCTTCTCTAGTTCTTTCCAATCATAGTTTGTATTCCCAATCACCATTGCTTGCAGTTCGTTGGGCTGGAAGAGCTGCAGAACTTTACCTCCACACACCTTGTGAAAGCCTGCATGGAATGCGTCATAGAGAGGAGCCACAGATTTATTGAAGATGTAGTCCACGTAGGCATTCACAAACTCTTGCCTAAAGATCAAATGAGAAGAAAAGGCACCATGTTTTCAGAAGATGAGAATGTTCAACCACAACTCCACTAGCAATGAACAGCAACCATTTTAACACTGTCAACAATTATCTTCAGATAGCTCCTAGTTAAGAACTATAACATGAATGTCACACTGAATCCAGCATACAAGGCAAAGGGGGAGGCATGAGAAAGGAACAGGCAAGTTTGACACTAATTTCTTACTTCTTAAGCTATGGTTTATGAAGCCAGGAAAGATAATTCAAATGCTGCCAATGTCTTGGTGGCTGCAGTAAGGAACCACCAAGAAGAGCAGCGGAAGGAGGGCAAAACTCGTTTCTTAAAATATTTTGCCTGTTTATCACCACCACAACAAAGAAAGAAAGAAAGAGAAAGAGAAATTTCTTTTGCAAGATTACAGGTTTGGAATAAATATCTCAGAAGTTGGGTGTAACTCCCCACCACACTCACACCCCTTATAGTTCAATTCTGAGTTAAGAACCTGCATGACATGAAAAAAGTATTTCTCACTGATAAAATTGCAAAGGCAAACTATTCTGTCAACCTACCATGCTAAAACTTACCTATTTTGTTTGACAACAGGAATATCAGTACCATTAGGAATTAGCTCCTTAACTTCCGTGGTACCAAAATTTTCAACAGTGATCTGTTTAGAACATGAGAGTGTATTTTACTTTTTGTTGCAGAATAGAATCTATAATTCAATACAGGAAAGCGAAGCATGCTATACAAAGCCTAGCATTTTAACAGGAAAAGAGAGACTCGATTACATATTGTTACTCCTTACACTGGCATTAAAAAAGTGGCAATGGATGATCTCACACTTACTGTAAAGTTGAGGCAGAAGGTATCCTCTATATCATCTTCTGGGTAGTCCAATAATTGCTGCATACTCCTGAGAATAAAATGTCTCTCATCGCAAGTTGTAACAGCACAATTTATTCAGAAACTTACAGAAATGAAATGGTTTTATATTCTTCCATAGAAATTTACAGTTTAGATTAGATTAGCAAAAATCTAGCAGCTACTGAGAAGTCAATATCTGTTCAAGTTTTTTTGCCCTGGAAGGATTTCAATCCTAAAAAACCTACATTTGTTTCAAGTGTGTCAACTAGAAATAAAGACACTCTAAATCTTGTATCTCATCTCCTTAACAAGCTATTGAATTATTTCTTTGCACTGTGAAAGAAGTTATGATGCACAGAAATGTTAATCTACTTACTGTACTTTCAGTTGTAATGTGCTCACCTGCCAACATCAGGCATTAGCTCTTTGAGGTCATCCAGGGAAGGTTTCTTGTTCAGGAGCTTCTTATATAAAGCCAAGGGGAAGTGAAGCTCTACAATAGTAAAATTATATATTGCTAGCCCACAGACAACACCAATCAGATGAAACAAGTCACTGTCTTCAAAGGTCTGCAAATATGAAAAAACTGAAATTAAACTTTTAAAAGCTTACAAAAACATGCACATTGCTTTAGAGACCATGCTTGCATTCAACTGCTGCTAGACTTCAAGTGGAATCACAATAATTTTGCAAGCTAGTACACTCAGTTATTACTCATGTATATGTTTGAGGTTGGGATCTATAGGGTTAAAAACTCATCAAGCCATTTTTTCAAGGGTTACAGAAAAGGGTGTTTAATTGCTTTGTATTTGATTTTGTAATCCCCTCTAGTGTAGCGAGGCAACAACTCAAGTGGCAAGCAACCAGTGTTTTGAGGGTTAGCATTCTAGAGAGAGAAGTCCTGATGATGGTTATCTATGATCTGGTAACATCCTGTATTAATGCACTGTCCTTGGTGCTGCCTTTGAAGCAACTAGGAAAATTCAGCTAGTACGAAATACAATGCCTAGGTTACTAACAGAGACCAACTGAATATATATCTCACTCAACAGAAAACTGCACTAGCTGTATCTCTGGCACAGTTTAAGGTGCTGATTCTTGCCTTTAGAACTTTAATCAGCTTAGGAGGACTGCTTTGTTCACAGGAACCCACAGCTCAAGTTCTAAGATCATCCTTGAAGTCCTTTCTCTGAGACACCCTGGTGAAGCCAATTACGACAAAGGAAAAGGGTCTTTTCTGTTGTGGCACATCTGGTGTAGAGTATTTCCGTGGGAAGGCTTTTTATCACACTACATTTGGATTTTTTATTACACTACATGTGTTAAAAATGCTAGGGTGTCTGTTTTGTCACCAACAAGAGTTTTGTGAATGGCCGCTGTTAATAATGTAATTGTGACTGATCATTTGTTCTACATTTCATTTCCCTCTAACCTCATGATTTATAATCCTTCTTCCAAACAATTCAGGTGAACACTTCATGTACCCGCTGAAGTGATCTGTACTCCATGAAAGCTTATGCCATAAAACTTTAAGATGCGGATACTTTTATTTTGGCCCCAACAGACTATACAAAAACACAGCCATGCAGCAGCCAAAAAACACACTGACTTAATCTAGTGCTGTTGTATTCATGGCCTTCTGTGACCACCAGGGAAAGGGGACAGAAATGAGCACATTCAGGATCAAGAGCAAAGGGCTAACATAACAAATGCTATCATAGACTAAAGGATGCAGTGTGCACTGGTGCAATTATATCATAGTAGTAATATTCTCAAAGATACCATAGGCTGAAAGTAAATCAAGATATTCATTTCCACTATAAATACACAAAATCCAACAAATTACATACCTTATCTGAGAACCAGATGAGCCTCGATTGTTCATCGTACCTGAACATTCCATACTTGGGATCTAACAGCTCTCTCATGATGAGCAAGAAAAATTCTTTGCGAACTCCTCCTGCATCAACAGCTTCTTCCCCTACAAAAATAACCTAACATTGGCAATGCAGTTAGAACATTACATTTTTAAAAAATAAAATACCACACATACTCAAAGAATCATAGAATTGTAGAGTTGGAAGGGACCCTGAGTATCATCTAGAACAACCTCCTGCGATGCAGGAATATGCAGCTGTCCTGTAAGGGAATCGTACCTGCGACCCTGGCATTATCAGCACCAGGCTCTAACCAACTGAGCTATCCACAAGTGCTCAATTTGTTACTTGGATAATGACATTTACAATAAGGAGTCTGAATAAAGGCCACTTCATACATTATATTTTAAAGTTGTAAAATGTGTTTTAAGTTTTTATTATGTTTTTATAAAAAAAATTTTTATTATTATTAATGTGCTGGATGGCGCCCAGAGTGGCTGGGGAAACGCAGCCAGATGGGTGGGGAGATAATAAATGAATGAATGGATGGATGAATGAATGAACACGGCAAATGCATATTTGTAAAGACATGCGTTATACAGGTATATATTATACAGGTACATTTTTCATTGACCTGGAGCAGCCTCAAGTCTATGAATGAATGTTGAGGGGCAAGTTATGAATTATATGCAAGTGTATATACTAAAGTTCCAACAATTAAAAAGAAAGAAAATGCACCAAAAGGAGCCTTAGGTAGTTGTGATTTTGAATGATGGGAGGAAGCGAGTGCTGAACCCTTTCTTGGCCAGCTGTTCTTTGCTTAGAATTCTCCCTTCACCCAGTTCTAGGACAAATATTTGCCATGGGAAAAGCAGAGGGTAGGGGGTGGAGAAGAAGAGAAAACTGAAGGCCAGGTGTGCATCACAAAAAGGTAAACATGCATGCATATAGGCTATACCTTAAGAGGCTTCTTGTAGTCAACATTTTTTGTTTTTCTTAGGACTTCCATGGTATCCCCCACAATATTGTCTCTGCGCACAATTAAGATCAGACATGGATTGACAGATTCAAATACTGGGAGAAAAATAGATGAGAAATTCTGTCTGTGAGCCTGGTCAACAGCCATCTGGGAAAAACCAAGTAAAAACCTTAGTGGCAGCAGCAGTAGTAATAAACACTGGATGCTCAAGAGAATCTACAATTCCTAGTAATATTTCCACCTTGTGATTATACTAATGCAGTACTGCCTGAATCTTTGATATCCAAAGACACAGTTTTTCTTGATATCTGAACAACTGTGATACAAGCCAGTTAATATAAACAGGGCCTAAGTTATATCAATCCAGGAATAACTACAGTGTTTTAAAGTATTTTATTTTTAAATTACTGTTTTACCTGCATCTGTAAAACCGCATCTGTCTGCAAGAGTGTTGTCTTTGCCTGTGCGTCAAACACAAATGGGTAGGTGCAAATTGTAACTGGCACATCTGCTAGCTAGAAAGGCAATAGAAAAAGCTGTTAGCATGTGCAGTATTAGCAACAGTATATATAAATTTTATTTTGGCAGTTATGCAACATTTACTTGACAGAGAGATATAATACAGGATATCCAGCTTATGAAGAGGTTAAGTTTTTTAAACAGTTTAGATATATCTACTCCGTGAATTTATTGCAAGATTATCAGAATTCAAGGCCCATGGATAAACCTGATGTCAGAATCTTTGGGTCTAGTTTCCAAAACTTTACTGTGGGAATTAGATAACTTCTTACCTCATTTAATCCATGGCTGATATCCTACCAAAAGAGTGCATAAGAGGCAGCAGTAATTAAAAGGAAAAAAACACTGTTAGGTTCCTCTCCACTTTCCTCCACACCCCCAAAAGCCTTCATGCAGATGCCTGCATTTTTTAAAAAAAAGATGGGCACAGACTAATGGCTGTGTGGCATTCAGAGTAGAGCTATTGAAATTAATGAACCCAAGAGCTTCCTCTTGTCCTGCTGCTTCCCTGCCCTACCCCAAGCAAAACTGCTCTTTAGTACTCAAATGGAAAATAGCAAATGGTTTTTCCATAGATTGCCCTTTGTTCCAATTTAAAGAGCAGGTTTTCCCTGGGAAAGGAGCGGGACAAGGGGGAAACTGCTTGGGCCCATGCTTTCTACGTGTGGACGAGCCCTAACTTAAGTCACTTTCATGAATGTCAATGGGTCTATTTTGAGCAAAATTTATTTAAATACCTCTCTATGTCCTATGTATAGGGACGCGGGTGGCGCTGTACATAGGGTGGCGCTTTGCATGTCAAAGTGCAAGTAGATAAATAGGTACCGCTCCGACAGGAAGGTAAATGGCGTTTCCGTGCGCTGCTCTGGTTTACCAGAAGCGACATAGTCATGCTGGCCACATGTCCTGGAAGCTGGACACCGGCTCCCTCGGCCAATAAAGCGAGATGAGCGCCGCAACCCCAGAGTCTGCCACGACTGGACCTAATGGTCAGGGGTCCCTTTACCTTTATGTCCTATGTACACAGAGCAGTGTAGAGAACAATGTATGCTAGTGCACATGGATCCCAGGGAGGTACACGGCATAACTGTGCCCACATACAGATTCACTGCTAATACATGCATGGAGCCTCTACCAAAGTCATGCCTGGCACACATTCACTTCCACAAGATGCAGTGGTCGCTCCTTAGAAAACAGGGATAAATAAAAGTTCACAGAGAGGTTTGGTCCTAAACCGTGCAATTCTCCAACTTTAAGATTGGTTTATTCAAACATCTATCCCAGCTCATTTCTAAAGCTTTATTGTGGCCCACCTCCAAATTATGACTAAACTATTAATGTGCCTAAAATCCAAATGTCACAGGCGCAAAAATCTAGCCTAGGTAGTTTTTAAGTTCTTTTCATCCTTCATCAACATGTTGATAATGGACACAGAGCACTCATGAGCACAACTTATCTATTCAATTAATACATTTATGAATAATCTTTTTCCTTTTCAAAGTCTTAAAAAGCAGATTGCATTTCTCACAATCAGTATTCCGAAACCACAGATCCTATTTAACCTACACTGTTTCTAGGCTCTGCTCCAAGCCATTACAAAAATACTTCAGATGCCCGACTTGAGATATATGAGCAGGGAAAGAGACACTTCTGAGCTAAAAATAAAATTGATACTTTAGGGAGTAGTATTAAATAAGGGTGGGGACCTTTCCTTTGAGAACATCACGATTACTGAATAGAAGAAGTAAAAGAACAATGAATTATATGCACAATTGCAATGGTGGGATGTAGAATACAGGTATTCTCCCATAAAAGTAATATATTTGATTAACTCATGAGGAGAGATGCATGAGGGCAGATGATATTTTAAAAAGGTGTTAGTGTTTGATCACCATCATTTAATAAACCTGGAATTTTGGTTCCTGTTGCCTACATTAAATAGTTTCCAAAAATATTCTTGTTTGTTTAAAAGCCCAACTCTATTACTACCTTCAGTATAAATTAAGAATCCATGTTCTGACCCTGAGTGGTATCTCAATTAGTGTTTGGAAGCAAGAAGCAAACTAACTAGAAACTTAGATACCCAGCAAGTCTTTCATATATCCAAGCAACGCATTTACTTTTCAGTTCAGAGATGTGGCTGTGAGAAATCACCTCTGCTTGCACCCTATGGTCCAGTTCACACCAAACCAGGGGTGGTTAACCTGTTGCTCAACTGCAACTCCCACCAGCCTCAGATAGCATCACCAATGATCAGTGGTGAGTCGTAGTTCAGGTTATTCATGTCTGTCACTATACCATGGCTTAGTGCTGCATGAACAAATCTCCCTGAACCCTGAGCAAAGCACTGGCCTGCATGCTCGCCTCACCAATTCTTGTTAGGCCAGGAGAAGAACCTGCACCAAGTTTGGTTTTGCTTTTGAACAGTCTAGGCTCAGTGCAAATGAATGGACTAGGGATTTTGGCAGTTAGCTTCAGGAAGAATTCATGTGCCAAGATGTGACTGTAGTACACCATGATTTGCCAGTATATCCAAACCAAGCAGTGCATCTTTTGATGTACACTCTGTATTCTTTAAAGGAAAAGAAGAAAAACTAGCCCTCTCTCTAACGCTTATCAAAGACCAACTTTTTTACTCTGTATGGATGTAATGTTTCAGAAAACTTCATAAAAAGGACATTGTCCAGGAAAAACTAAAAAGAAAAAGAAAACCCACAACCCAAAACTGACATACACTAAGAACCACTCTAAATAGAGCACTTGTCACAACCTAAACTGCTCTTGGCCTGCACTGCTTCAGACTGTGGTGGAGGAGCAGGGGACCTAACATAGTCATGTTCATTAATTTCAATAGGTACACTGTTGAGTGAAATTTTGGTTGAATACCATCCATAGAAATCTAGCATGTTATGGAGAACACCCTTCTCTCCCACACCTAGCTATCTGTTTGCAGGAATTTATTTATGTATTGGGAACACTGAGCCATACAATTCATCCAAATGAGCAGCTATGCAATGTGAATTCAAGCCCATGCAGTGTATTTTATAACACATAGTGAAAACAAAAATGGGACATTTACCATTCCATATGCCTGCTGCTGAATCCAGTGAAAGTAGTCACTTCTTATGTCTATCAAATCCTGTAGTTCATGTATGTAGAATTTATCATATTGTATGATTTGCCCACCTCTTTCATTTACCTGCATTTTAAAGAGAATGCAGTTTGTCACTGAGAATATTTTACATTTCACTCTATTCTATTAAAACTATTTCTTCAGATTTGTATATGAAATGCTATTTGCAATATTTTGGCTGGCCTAATAAAGGTATTGCCATACTATGGAGTCTGGAAGTTGCTGTCTATGTTAGCCAGCCTTCTTCACAAAGAGGAATAATTTGTCTGAACTTTTTTTTTTTTATAAATTTTTATTCATATTTGCACATATATACAGGAAAAACATAAACAAAAAATCCACCACATACCTTATACAAATTATATCCATTTAATTTGTCTGAACTATTTTCCTTTATAAATATATGTCCTTTCCCAAAGCATAACAAGACTGGAATATGTTAGTCACACAATGATTTAGTTATAAACTACAGGGAACAGCCATTTTCTGTGTGCACCACTTTCAGCCACAGAATGGGGAGGGGCTGGAACAGGCTGATGTTTTAAGGACATTTTTTGATATGATGCTTTCTCCCTCCCACTTTAGGGGTTGGTATTTGTTTGCTGAATGTGACCAAGGTTATTTATAACTGATAAGCAGCAAGAGAAAATGTGTTTTAAATTATTTATTTATAGAATGATACTGTTTATATATATTAAGTTGTAAACATTAAGAGGTTAGTGTAAAAATAACCATGAATTTTATTCCAAGATGCACTCCAAAAACCAACTTGATAA
This sequence comes from Podarcis raffonei, assembly GCF_027172205.1. Lineage (NCBI taxonomy): Eukaryota > Metazoa > Chordata > Lepidosauria > Squamata > Lacertidae > Podarcis > Podarcis raffonei. The sequence continues at coordinate 30,507,032 of NC_070606.1, forward strand.
TAAAAGTACTTGCTATTACCAGGCAGCCTGTGAGTAAGACTATTTGAAAAGTGGGGTTCCACATGTTTCTTGTCAGCTATTTCGATATGCAGTGTCAGATCTTAAGACATTGAACCAGAATGCATGCATGTATGCATAGAATTGCAGCCTTAGTGATTTCTCTTTTGTGGTTCTGCCTTTCCTAAAGCAAGGTATGTTGTTCACAAAATAAATTTTGACTCCATTTGTAATACTGGCATGAACTTTCAACTTCTGTGGTTTGGGTGAGTCCATATACTGAGAGCCGTATACTTTGATCTCAGTTCTGATGTTACATTAAATCAAAGTATGGTCTTGCATGTCTCTTCATGAGAACATAAGGAAATACTCCATCCACTGATTATATGGATTCCAAACAAATCTCAATGGTCCACACAGCCACAACTTTCTGTGAAAGTTCAGACTTCTAAACTCTAGACTTCTAGACTCAGTGAAAATCAATTGCATCAATGATACAGTACATCAGCCAAAACGTATCTGGCAGCAGAAATAAGGATACAAACTGCAAAGACCTACCCTGTGCAAAATTTCCAAAACCTTGAGAGAAGAGTGCAGGCAGCTAGAGAAGATTCTTTGCTCTGAAGTTGGAATGCCCATCTTGTACAATTTAAGAAGGTGGACAACAACATCCTTGTAAAGTTCCACTATTTTAAGGAACAATGGAGGCTCCAATGCAGACCACCAGTTTTCTATCAATAAAAGGGAAAAGCAAATCTAGCAGACGAAAACATTGCACAACTTAACAGGACTTATATGTAACTAATACTGTCTAGATCTCAAGTTCATTAGTTGTTCAGCAATGAATAAATTAGACCATCCATTTTTCCACTCCATATCAACATCCTTTTAATATGTAAGAATAGGAGACATAGTTTTTTGGATGTTACAAAGGGAAGTGCAAAGTTTATTATCCCTGAGGAGATATCTCTCAAACAGTCGCAAGAAACCCTGCTTATTAACTATCATGAATTCAAAAAGACAGTTTAAGAAATTTCATTGGACACTTGAGCAATTTCGGATTTAAAAAATAACTTGGCCTCAAAATTATAAATCTGTATCACAGTAGAGCATAGTTGATAATTTACTATTATTTATAATCTACTATTATGCCTTTCTGGTATATTTGCCTCGTACAATCATACCTCGTGTTGCATTCCGCTCTTGTTACGGACTTTCAGCTTACGAACGTGGCAAACCCAGAAGTGTTTACTTCCGGGCTCACTGCCTGTGCATGCTCAGAAGCGATCTGCGTGCTTTGCGCATGTGCTTGATCGCACCGCACACATGCGCAGAAGAGGCACTCTAGTTGCAGATAAAGTCCACAACTAGAGGTACCACTGTACCTGCTAATGGCAAGAGGAAATACATTACGTATTTTTCACTCCAACAAACACTATCAGTAAGCAAAAAACAAACCTTAGGACTGACATAAACCACAATTTCTAGTTTGCATTTAATGCTATGCCAGGGATCACTGTTTCCACCCACCGTGAATGTGGAGGAATAAGTGGCCAGAGGCAGTGTGTTCATGGCAAACGATTAATAAAGGTTTACAGTGGTATGCAAACAAAGCAACACTTGCTCATAGAGCTACACAAGGCTATCTATATGCAACAGCACTTCCCTTTAGTAGTGCAATGAACAGAAGGTGAAAACTGATAGCAAGAACAGTTTGAGAGATTATATATGCCCACAGTTAGTTTTGCAAGCTGCCACACCCTTGCAGCAGATTAAGACATACAAATTAAACAAAAGAAACCTTACCAAGTACTTTCAGTGGAGCCTTTTCTAGATTCACAATAGCAGTTGCAAATGGGATAGCTAGTGTCATGTAATTGTTTGCGTCACTCATTAGTGGGCATTCTGGCAGGGTTAGAAACAGTCTTAGGGCTTCAACATCAGGCAAGGAACTAGTCAGTTTAGGAATAAGGTTCTTTTCCAAACTAGCTGCAACCTGGGAATGTGGTACAAAATAGATTCTGGTTTTAAACTAAAATCATTTTCTATTATAATAACTCATTTTACACTTTTTTTTAAAATGAATTTGAACATAAACTTGTTTTTTAAAAACAAAACAAAACCCAGAGCAACTTAATCACAATAAATGTTTTTTATAACAGCTATTTTACAAGAATGATGAAAGTTACCTTTCATATCTGTTCTGGAGTACAACACACATTACAATATGAAAAATGCGGCCCTGAAACACAGTTTCATACTATGGAGTGTTTCTGTTCAGGGGTTTGAGCCATTCTAGTCAGACATAAAACTAAGCCATAGTTTGCTATCACCATGGTTTACTGAAGAAACCAGGACCCCAACCACAGATGATCAAAGAAACTGTGGCTTGTTTTGCCTGGTGATTCCCCCCCGCCCCAAATCCTCTTGTGAATAGATGGTTGCTGAGCAGAAGGCCTTTGTGACAATCAACTTATCAACTTACCACTTCTTTTGCCACTGGCCAACTGCAGACAGGAAACGAACATTCTGCTCAAGATCCTTTAATGGCTCCAAAAGCCCCTGAGCAAAGTAATAGTCCTAAAGGTACTATCAACCAACCCTTTCCTTGCAATCCTCCTGAGCAAAAGTTCTGTCTGCTCTAGCTATTCTTTCAGTAACAACAAGTGTTTCTCAGAACTAGGAATGAACTGAGTTTATCAGGAAGTGAATGGGTGACAGGGGAAGCTTTTAGATCAAAATCTGCAACTGCATTTGTTGAACTGTTAGTATAGTCCTTCCTAAGAACAAAGGTGAGCTTTTAAACATATATCTCTCATTAGATATTAGGGGGAAATGCTCATGGTCTCTTACTACTTTTCTTTCTCATAGGGCTCATCAGCAATGAGGCATGCAGGGTAATGAGCCTGTTACTGGGCACAGTAGTGAAGGATGGAGAGATCTGTTAAAAGTATCAGTGATAACCTCTTAGTTGCATGAACAATTTCACTTTCTAGCTGTTTTTCCCTTACACCTCTGTTGCCAGGCAGGGGCTTCTGAGCGATGTGACTAAGCTCAAATCTAAGGATCTGAAGTTCAGAGGTAACTAAAAGCAGAGATTCACAAGCCAACTTCAAAACACAGTTTGAGATCATGATTTGTTGGGCACAAACAAACCATAAATGGTTGGCCAGGATGCTCACAGGCATAGGCAGAACTCACCTGAACAACCCATGGCTGAGTGTTATTCCCAAATCCAGCCATTGAAACACTAACTGAAGTACATTTTAAAAATCTCAAAATGTTGACAACTCTGTGGAGCTACTACAATTTACATTTTTTTTAAAGTATAGAATATTTCAACAAAGCATCAAGCATTGCATTACAAACCTAAATTTACCAGTTCTGTGCAAAAAGAACCACCAATTGTAATACCTGGGATTTGAAACTAGGTGCAATAAGGATTTCAGAACAAACCTGCTGAGATATATGAGGATGTTCCGGCTGTATAAGTTTGTGAAACAGAAGTCGAGCAGTATTCATGTCAATCCCTGAGTATCTGGCACTAGTTCTGTAGTGATCATCATGGCTATAAAAAAAAAAAGCAGTAAGTAAATTCTGCTTCCCACTACTTATTCTCTATACTTTTAAATGAATATGGAATTCTTAATTATTTCCAAACTTTCATTAAATCTTGTGGCTTGGACATTTAAAATATTGTGTATCACCCACTGACCTGATAGCTAAAAAACTTCCATTTAGACAGCCAGCTGAGGAAAATGTTCCGTCGATTTCACTATTAAAAACAAGAATAAGAAAAAATATATACACAAAGTTAAATTTACTACAATGTTCTAACAGTCTGTAATAATCACTGTTGACATTCTAGTCAATGGCAGTTGTTTCACCACACAAAGTCCTGGAATTGCCACTGGCAGAGTATCTGTCAGAAGGCGGAGATGAGCAATACTATATTCCGTTGCTGTACTCCGTTTCTTTTTCACAAAGAGAGGTCACTATGTTCTATCAGCCATAAGGGTCTTTAACGCAAAATCTGTTTCCCAACTCCTTTATGCTTCAAATGTCTGGTACAATGGTCTATTTTCTAAGTTAGATGGGTTCCAGACTAAGTTCCCTTGGTTCCTACTTCAGGTCCCAAATTGTGTCCCTAATTCAATTCTATTGTTGGAAACAGGTCAATGTCCACTCTCCACTAAAGTGTGGTGGGCTGCCTTGAAATACTGGTATTTGGCCTGGGGAAGGGCTTACTTTTACATCTAACCAAAAAAGAGTCTGTCAATTCATGGTTGAAAACTATGATCCGAAAAGCCTCATCAACTGGTCTTTCACCATCCTTTTTACATCATTTGGGCTATGACATTGCCCTTAAATCCCTGAGACGAAGGTTATGGGATATTTTATACAGCGATCTTCATTCTATATCTTATGTAACCTGTGGACCATTTGCAACTGGAATCCACTATGGCCATGATTTTCAGTTACCATCGAATTTCATGAATCTGTCTGAACCTAACTATTGCCAATTATTCACCAAAGTCAGACTAAATGTAATCCCTTCAGAAGTACTAAACGGCAGACTGTCTGGTATACCCTATCAGAACAGGCTGTCCTTATGCTCTCAGGGTGTTGACTCTGTGAAACATATCCCACTACACTGTGAGCAATTCAAACAAGCCAGGGATCAATTAATTAAACCCCTTTTGGTAAACTGGAAAATCCAAAACCTTCTATCTTAAGTACCTCCTTGGAGATATGTCAAATGATACTATCCTGGCCATGGCTAAGTTCCTCTTGGAAAGAATAAGAAACAGAAACCTACATGGTCTGGATAAAACATAGTAACCGCCTTGGAATCCTTTCCCTGTATTTCTGTTTTATTTTGCTTTTGAAAATGTTTTTGTGAGTCTCTGGATCGAAATTAAGAATGTATGTATATTAATAGGTGAAATGGAGCATGTAAGCCAATGTTTACAGAAAAGCATCAATTCACAAGACATATTTCTATTTATTATTAGAGTCAGACACCTATCAATTCATTATAGAGCTATGATATGCTTGAGAGATACTGGAATCATGACCACTAGAAGACAGTACAGGAGTAGAATTAAGGGGACACCTTTTCACTTCTTACACGTTTATTTAAAAAATTCCAATTTCATTTTAAAAATAGTTCAGTTCTGCAAAGGGCAGATCAACCAATAAAGGTAGCAATACATACAGATAGCCATACTGAAAGGAAACATCCTATGTTACAAGAAAACATAGCTTAACATACACTACACTTGAAAAGACTAAAAGGAGAGAAACTTTCTACAAAGCCCAATCATATTTCTTAGTGAATTTAATGGACATTGTCATGTCTGTTTCCTTCCCTCTCCCATTCCTACTGCAATCCTTTCCTTTAAGCAGAGCTCTTCCTATGTTAACTAAGCTGAGCATCCATGAGGTAAGAGTAATACATTCAAATGCAGGAGCCAAGTGGATGGTTCTGTAAAGTTAAGCACACAACACCACTATCTGCAAGATATACCGAAAAGTGTAACAACCACCATTCTTACTTTGCTATCTCTGCAGGGAGCCTCCCTGATCCTGAAGATGAGCAGTGCAGCAACCTCTGAATGAAGCCTTCATTCACAGTCCAGATTTGCTTTGAAGCACATGGGTATCTGAAGTCATCTGGAGGTTCCAAATCCTACATTTTGAGTGGTAAATTATACACAGAAATATTCCCCCCCATTAACTAGGGCTAATTTCCAGAAATCCCTATATTTAGAGTTGCTACACCATACAACTTTGTTTCATGTTTACTCTTGAGCAGTCCACACATTTTGCTTTTGAACTTGTAGCATATAAGCATTATGCACAGAAGCTGGTTGGTTTCTATATTATCTGAGATGATTTATATAAAATGCTTTTAAAGAAATTGTTTTAAAATTTCCCTTTTTTCAGGAGTGCTAATTGGAGCTCAGCATACATAATGGCCCCAATCCAGCTGTAGTCATGCTTTCCTGCATGCAACTATCACCCCCAGATTAATTCATTAAGTTCAATACACTCACATCAGTGCTTCACAGATTTCCCTTGCTGCAGTAGGGCATTTCAGGGCAAGGTCCATCCATCTAAATTAAAGGCTGAATGGGCCGTTTTTAATAATATGATATAACAGGGATGGGGAACACGTGGTCCTTTAGGCGTTTTTGAACTCACAGCTGCCCCCAGCCCCCACCATCATAGCCAATGGTCAGGGATGATGGGAGTTAAAGTCCCACAACACTTGGAAGGGTCAAAAGTTTCCCATCCTCATAGGTGGAGAGCCAGGATGTACATAACAAGCTGACATCACCATAATGGACATTCATATCCTGTGTGTGATATAGAAGGCATTTTTATTTTATTTGCTTGAAAAAATTATATTCTGCACTTCATCCAGGGTGATGAATAAAACATAAAATATACTGTGATGAAACAAAGCAGATAAAAATACATCAAATTTAAAACGGTTATAAAATTATATTTAAATAATGCAGACAGTTCCAATAAAACTTTGTATTTCTATGAATTCATACTTCCCAGTTTACAGCTTTCCCTAACTTAAAATAAGGATTGGCTCAGTCACTAAACTCTAAATATTATGTATGCACACCAATCCTCAAAAGGAAAGATTGCTTTGTTTAGGAACTGTGAGTTTTGCTTTATCAGCTAACAAAATGAAGCTTAATTTTCTCTAAACAACTTACAAATAACAAGTTTCAGCTACTTTAACACCAAATCCGAAAGCATATTGACCACTTAAGATATGGAAAAAAAGTTTTATCTTAAAGTACAATAATACACAACTGAAGCTACACTAGTTGCACTATATTTTAAAGAATACTCTAGTGAAGCAAATTGAAAGCAACACTAATACAAAGTCAAAGTTCCAGGTATCAGATTCAGCTCTAAGCACTTTACTGAGTAAACACAGAAGCCAGCTTATGGATTTTAAAAATGAGATGAACTACCTGTAGAGTAACGTAATGTGAAAAGCTTTGGTCTCCACCAGAGAAAATCCTATGTACATAATAATATTCTTCACGATCTATAATTAAAATAGCATGATGTTAACATCAAGAAGAAAGCTTGAAAAGAATTTGTCTTTTATTTAGGTAGGAATGAAATTGAGGGATGCCACTTTTGCAAGAACATCAGGTAACTTTTGCCAATAGCAGGTCTGCATACTAGCATTTTACACCACACACAGCAACCTTCCTTTTTGAATCACATTCACAGTTATTGCTCTGCACTCTCATAGATCAACAAGTTCATTCAGAGAAAAACTAGAGTTGACTTGGTGCATTTTTGGGGGGCGGAGTAAGGATTTTTATTCATTTTCATCTTTAAACTGTTTACCATGGTTGCATTGAGATATATCTTTGTTTACATTAGAGCATAACGTGCTGTGATTATATAAAATTAAAGTTAAAAGTAAAACAACACAACAATAAACAGATACACATTTCTGAATATATTAACAAAGTTGTGTCAGTGTATATACCAAAAGTATTAGTTATTATGTGTATTTGCTTAGATCACTGATCAAAAGTCAAAGGTATATTGTATCAACAACTATCAGAATTTATAGGAATTTATGGGAAGGGGGGGAAATAATAAAACTTGTACTTCACGCACACCAGACTGTGCTGTAAACTAAGGGTGCTGTTCTACATTATGTCTCATTATTTCTGTAATCAATAAAGTCACACCAGACTGCAAAAATCTGTCGTGTTTATTTTGGCTTCTTGCTACTTTTAATTTTGCTCTCAGCTTTTCCAATAATGCTGATTGCCTAATTGCATTATATCATTGGTTCATAGTTAATAACTGTAACGGTTTCCATGTCCTGGCAATGGTTGTTCTTGCAGCAGTTACTATGATATGTTAGGGGTCCTTGTTTTCAATTTGCAACATATTGGTGCAGCATTTATTGCTTCTACAGTAAACACAAAAATCTCATGAGGCATAGATGCAATACTAACAAATCCAGTCCCTTACCCATTTTCACAATATAACTATTCTTAAAATAATTCCCCCCTAACACTCCAAAAATATATATACAACTAAAGCAAGCATTATTACCTGAATTTAGTGGGATGTCTCCATTATAAGGAAGCCAGTTTCCTTTCACTGGGAAAGGACTTTTCCTGTTACTGGTTGATCCCATGCCCAACTGTCCATTGCCTCCAAGACCAAAAGAATAAATTCTTCCAGTGGAAGGGACAAATGCAGATGTGTGCTGCCTAGTGCAAAGAAAGAATAGAAATTCAAAAAGTAAGAAACTGAGAATGCTGTAGTATATTACATATGCTATATGTGACTTATCTATCCCCAGTAACTTAAGAGAAGACAGTTGCAATGTTCTGTTCAGGGTATTAAGAGGGAGCAGCCTCTAAAACGCATGGAACTTGTAATGCATTGAGATGGAAGGCTACTGTGCCTATAGAACAGTCTTCATGCCAATCCAATTAAGTAATTCACCGGGCTGCATAAACTAATGTGTTATCTAACTTACAGCAGTCTTTTCTTTATAATGGCGCATAACTGGGGTGCCCAACAAGATTTTGAGAATTCCACAGTAGCTAGAGGTAAACTTACTTCTTACACTTTTCAAGTTGCTAAACACCCCATAAAATTATTCCATTCTGTGGTCTTACCTTCCACAAGCAATCTGTGTGACAATGCTCCCCATAAGTTCAAAAACTTTTCTTGGGTTTATCTCATGGCCAGTAGAGTTATGACCTAATTGCCCATAGCCTCCAGCTCCAAAAGTAAACACCCCACCTTCCTAAAAAACATTTGAAGTTAGAATACTTTTTATGTACAAAAAATAATAGTTACAACTGTGGAGAAGCACTAGATATTTGCCCTACACATATAACAAATAAATTGTCTTTACAAACATGCTTATCTTCATAGATATATAATTTAATCTCTGCACAACATCCTCACTGTGTAAGAGTATAAACAATAAAATAAATCCACAGTCCTGTACACCAAAAATAAATCACATTAACATTAACATTAAATTAAAAATTTTTAATTTCAAGTAACAAAAAATACCCATGCAAAAAAATCATGTAATCTTTAGCTGAGTTCCAATTTAAAAACACATGGTTGATTTAAAAAAATCCTAAGTTAGTGGTAATATCAGACTGATAAACAAGATAATGTAAAATGCTATTAGTGGGCATTGCGCCCTGCCCAATATAGTAGGACTACTATTTTCACTTTCATATTTATTTGTTTCAAAATGACTTCAACTGCAGAGCAAGAATTGCTCAAGAGAACAGAAAGTGCATTTCTCCACATTACCTGAAGAAAGAGTTCCCACAGGTTTTTAAATATAAGCTTTACGTTATGTACTGAGAAAGCAAACAGTATTTGTTTACAAAAAACCTAAACTATTCTTCTGTTTGCAGATACTGTAAATGTCATATTCCAATTCTGAATGTAATGACAGCTGTGTAAATAAACCCAAGTATGTTGCATTAAATTAACACACACACAAGACTATAAACTGTGCTTCAGCACTAGCAAGAGAGATGGCATCCATCAGCGGAGCAGCCGCCCACATGGTTATTAGAGCTAGGCTGAATGCAATGGAATATTTCTAAACATGAACTTGTAAAGCTCTGAAGGAAAATAAGCACAAGTTCTCCTTTCTTTCTCCCCTCCTCTGCAAGTCAGCAGCAAGTGACACATTACATTTCAGCAGCTCTCCCCCCGCTCCCCGAGCTTATATAAATGCTGGTGTGAGCAAGCCAATGCAACATGTGATCTTGGCAGGTTCACTGACGTTGCCCAAGCTAGTGGCTCAGTACAACTGTAATGTGTGAATCTTCCCTCAGATGAAGGGGTTGGTGCGGGAGGAGTTCACACCCAATATTGGGTAACCATTCACTCTTGACAACAGTGCAGGGTTACAAAAAAGCAGACCAACTGGTGACATGAACATGTTTTCTCTCCTACAGACTGCTGAATCCCTCACTACTGAAGCAGTCAGCCTGCATGTGAAAAGCTATCAAATCTACTAATTAGTTAAGAGTGTGAAATACAGTTTTTCTACTACAGTACCTTTGTAAGAGCCGCAGTATGATCTTCTCCACAGGAGATGTAAACAATTTTCTGGGATCTTAGTGACTTTAGAAGATTGGGAACGTATCTATCTGAAAATTGTAATAAATCAGGAAATGTAATATACACTTTGCAACAAATTACATAAAAAAAATATAAACTACTCATTTAGTTTATAAACTATTATTGTTTTACATAACAAATAGTTTTGTTGCACTTTGAGGTTTATAATTCCACAGTATGCGTTGTTCAGAGAAGCACTACAGTGCAACAAATAGCAAAGTGCCTGGAAGTTATATAGTATTTTATTCACTATTTTGAAAGTACCGTTATTTCCTACAATTAAAGCATGCAAAGCATTTCAAAGTTATTGTAGTACTGCACTGCAATGATATCCACAGTTCCTTTCAGCAACTTTCAGTTCAGTGGATTTCTCATCCGTTAACACAGACGCTCTGAGCATCAATTCAGCAGAGTAGCATAATTTGGTTTTACAAAAATAAGCACACATTATCTGATCATAACTAAAATGGAAAGTAATATAGTTCATAGTTTTAAATTTTGTGTACTTACCATTTTCATCATTAAGACCAAGTTGGCCAAATTTGTTGCGTCCCCACCCAAAAACTGCTCCAGAAAGAGTAAGCACAAAGCTATGTGCTCCGCCCGCTGTAATTTGCGCAAAAGGTATCCCTTGCAAAGATTTTATCCATTGTGGGGAAGTCTGCTTTTTGAATTCATAACCTAAACCTAGTTGACCATGTTTGTTCTGTCCCCAGGAAAAGACTTCACTACCTGTTGAAGAAAAGAAAAGACACACATTTAAGATGAAGAATAACTGTAGGAATTTACGTCACTCTAAGAATTAAAATTACTCCACTATCATACACAACAGAATTCAAATGGTGGCAATAATTTTTCAGCCAAGAAAAAGGGGTATTTTTGAAATTAAATGCTAAAGAAGTAGGGTAGGCAACAAGTCTACACACACATTTCCAAATAAAGCCCAATTCTCAATATATTAATAGTTCCAGGTATTGCATGGAATCTCTGTACATTTTAGAATTTGGAGATCAGTGGCAAACATAAATGCTCATAATACACACATTTCCTTTCCTTAACATGAGCAAAGCTGAAAACTTGTTTACTCTTTCTGTCCTCTCAAAGCTATCAAACACTGGCTATTTTACGATGTGAAATGTTTAGTGTGGTTTTTTCTATTGTCATTGTAAGAGTATTTTAAATTTATACAGAAAAACAAGCAGACAGTCCAGAGATTGATTACCTTTGGAGAGTGCAAGGGAATGATAGTAGCCGCAGGCAACCTGCACTATTTGGATGTCTGACAAGCTTTTTATGTTTCTGTAGGAATAACAAGACATAATTAAATGAACAGCCTTTGCACAAAATGCTATAAAAACACAAAGCTTTATTTCCTTACAGAAAATGCATCTTAATCATTTCAAATATTATGTGGCATCATGACCATATGCAACATTATGGTTCAGTGATGTAAATAAGCTGCAGAAGTGTTGGACTCGCATGCTACCCACTCCTGCCTGCATAGCTCAGGAGTCATTTGGAAGCTTCCACTCTCACTTTTAGTAAACCCCAGCTTGCCATATCATCTGCACCCAGAACTAGGATTAACATTATCTATGGTTAGTTTAAACAAGCCAGATTCATAAACTACTAATAGTTTACTGTTGACTTGTTAAACTAGCCATACTAGTTTGATCTTGAAAAATTACAAAGATGTAAAGATGAAGCAATAAGCCCTTTTTACAAAAGCAAAAGGAACAATTTTTCTAAGATGAAAGATTTTTTTATTAACCCCCCCCCCAAAAAAAGCCTTATGTTATCACTTAGTTTTACCTGGGCACTCTGGTATACTCCTCAGTTCCAGGCAAGCCAAGTTGTCCATCTGCAGCAAAACCCCAAGCATAGACTTGACCACTGTCATTTAATGCTAACGTGTGGGCTTCTCCACATGAAACAGCTACAATATTTTGAGCATCCAAGGCACTCACCTGCTCTGTAATCAAGAGAAAAAGCAGCATAATGTTACATTGCTCTTGCCCAAACATTTCCATGATGGACTGCACAACTGAACTAGCAAAAATGTGTTCCTACAAACATGTCAGATCTCCTTTACCTGAGGTCATGGCTTGTAGGAAACCATTTCACTATTAATCTGTGCCTAATAAGGATTGTAGTTTTTCTTCCTCTCTTAAGAACAAAATTTATGCTACCTATTTATTTTCACCCTTGGCTGAAGTAACTGCTTTGGTGGGGGAGGTAATTTTAATCACTAAAGTGACACAACTGGATGCTGTCTCTCAATGCCATGGTCCCTATCCGATTCAGGGAGCCCCAATAAAAATGGAAGATTCTATCTCCTGAATCATATGTAGTTGCACCTTAGTAGCTATCTAGTGAATTCTATTTTAGAACAGAGTTGAACACTACAGTGCTATCAATCAGCAGCAGCAGCACATGAGGTAGACACAGTGGCAACTGAGGACTAGGCAGTTTTGTAGACTAAAGCATTTTCAATAAAACTATTTCTAGAGACCCCACTTTGTATTACCAAAAATTACTTCATGTTTAGTCCAATTAGTGTATCATTGGCATAAATAGAAAAAAGTACCTCAGTGGTTCTAAGCACTGAAATCAAGCTGCTGCTGCTTTAAGAATTTAAAATATAACACACTTAATGATCAACTAATGTTAATACATAATTTCTCAGACAAAAATAAATATTTTAAATACTGCCTCTGAATGGGCTACAGTTTAAAATAATATAAAAAACAGATCTCCAACAATTCCTTAATGAAATATCTTGTTGCGTTTTCAGTTCCATATAAATAGAGGCTTTCACGCAATAGCAGTGGTACAAAAGTCAGAAGGGAAAAAAGAGCAGGTCCTAGAAGCTCTACTAATTCTAGAAACACTTCCATAATCTAAGCAACTGCTGCTGCAAGTATAACTGGCACCCACATACAGAACCTAGAGCAATATGATTATCTAATAGGCACTGTTTTAACTTACCTGGTCTTTTCCTGGATTTTTCATGTCCTAATTGTCCTAAATCATTACATCCACATGTATACACAGTCCCATCATCCAAGACAAACACAGTGTGTCTTAGTCCACAGCCTACATCTCGAACCTTTTTGTTTATGAAAAAGTTGCATCTTCTGGGTTCTAGGACAACTTCTTCATCAATGCCGCCCAATCCAAGCTGTCCAAAAGAGGCATTTCCCCAACATAACATGTTGCCAGCCCTCTCAATGATCTGCCAGCTTCAGCATTCAAACGTCCAGCATCACTGTAATGGAGTGGAAAATAAGTTAGTACTAGAATACAGGTGACTTGGTATTTATAATAGGATTCACAAATTTCATCTCAATTATTGTGATTAGCCCAAATAAAAACACTAAGAATTTCACGTCTCATTAGAATAATTCTATAGCAGAAAAATGTAAATATGACTGTTACATGTTCTCTAAAATATTAATCATCTAATTTTAAATAAGTATTTTGCTAGAGCTAGTATTTTTGGACCTCTAAATATTAAAATTGCAAACATTTCTTGCAGGCCAAATGTGGTTGCTGTGTGTTACTCTTACAAGCGAGTAAGATGCGAAAAGGCATAACCAGAACTATTTATGAAACCAGTAATGACAGCAGGATAGAAAGCACCACAACGGCAAATCTGAAAGGATTTTTTTGTGCAAGACAAATTTTTGTGCTGACTACAAATTCAGCATGGAGATTACATTTTCTGGACATTTGAGACTTGGAAAAGAACAGTTCTCTCTTCCCCACTATTTTTACACATTTTCTCCCATGTCTTTACATTTAAGTCAACCCCTAAGATTATATTTAGCCCAATCCTAAGCATGTTTTACTTGATAAGTAGATCCCACTGAGTTCCATGAGATTTACTCCTAGCTAGGTATGCATAGGATTGCAGCTTTAGACTGCAAACCGCAAGATAATTAACAAAATCCAGCCACACTTACGAGACACTCAAGATGGTGCTGCCAAGAGCTGGAACATACTTGTAAAAAAGTGGCCCTCAGACATCCATGCCAATCACGGCAAATTCAACCTATGTTATAAGAACATAATTAGGTAAAAGTTATGGGAATTCACATTTCTCCAAACCCAATCACATATTTTCCCCCCACTTGAATATCACTGAAAATAGAATTTAAAGAGAGTCCCTAACTGAAAAAGCATGGTAAATCTTAGCTTCCTCCAGTATCAACTATTCAGGCCCTACAACTGGCAGGGGGGGTGCTGTTAGTGGTGGTTCCCCATATGTGGAATACCCTTCCCCAGTTAGGTATGCCTGTCTTCTTCTTTATTAAAATGCAAGAGGAAGTGAAAAACATTCCTGTCCACCCAGGCATATAGTGGCTGAAAGAAACAGTTCTTGGCAACCCTGAAATCATTAGATATGAGGCTATTTGACTGGCTTTAACTTTTTTTAGATCTTCTAATTGTTTTTAAATGTTTTGAAACACGTCTTTCAATTTTCATTATATTGTTTTATTGCTTGGTTAATTGCTGCCTTGAGCACCTTTCAAAGAAACAGCAGGAGTGAAATTTAATAAACAACAAAAATAATAATTAGATTAAAATGTCCTAGAAAATATATATCACCCTTCTTCAGAAAAATAAAAGGGCTTCTTCTACTTTCAGTGCAATGAAACAGGCACACAGCAACACAAGGTTACTCAAGCAGATCCAGAGAGTTTTCTATATAGCTCTCAGCACGCTTGTGCATATTTCTATGATTTATTTTCACCATTTCTTTTAAACAACTTAGATCCTAGATATCTGAAAGACAGCCTCTATCCATACTCATCTTCTCAGGTGTTAAGATGTGCAGAGGGAGCTCTCTTGGTAGCTCTGCCATGCTTAGAAGTGTGAGAAGTGGCAGCTTGGGAGATGGCTTACTCTGTGGTGGCCCCTAAATTATGGACTTCCTTCCCATAGGGGTGCATCTAGGGTCTTCACTATACAGCTTTCACCATATGCTGAAGAAGACACTCCTCTCTGTGCTCACCTTTGATAGTTCTTTTGCTGAATTTATACTGTTCCATTTCATAGGATTTGGCATAAAACAATAGGAATCGACATAAAACAATAATGACGAGGCTAAACAACCAGATCAATATTTTTGAACACTAGATACAAGGAAGTCTTTATCATCCACTAGAATGAACACTATAATGGCAATACCAAGCCAATTTATTCTCTCACTAATTCAGGGGCTGTGCTGTCCTGCCATGCCATTTAGTTGTATAAACATTTTTATTATTAGAAGATTAAAAAGCAAAAATTCCTGAATTAGAAAGGGCGTGGGGGGGCGTAATACGACAAAGCTTTACTGTATTTCTTTCTATTTAGGTGAATAATGGTTTGTTTTAGTCATACACCCAATAACTCTGAAAAGATTTACTGTATGAACCTAGAGCTTTCCAGAAGCACCTACAGTATGAATCACTGTTGCTACATCACTTATACGAAGCACAGTAACACTAGCTACCTCTAAATCTCCAGATGTCTAAAGACCAAGGGCTTATCCACATCTTCTGCCCCACTCTTTCTGCACTTTGCCCAGCAGCAAATTGGCAGATCTCTGAGCACAGGTATTACATGCTGAAAAGGCATCACTACTGTCAGCAATCATGCTGTAGCATTCTGCACTAACTGCAGCTTCCCGATCAAGCATGAAGGAAGCCCTACATAGAGCACATTGATATGGAGGGTAAACTTACACACAAGAGCTACTTTCTGTCAACTCTGGATGAAAAACAGTGCAAGGCCAAGTTCCAAAATGGTTTTTTAAAAAAGGACCACAACTTCCGTTTTCAAACTATTGCACCTTCCAAAACGTATCTCCTTTATGCCTACCTCCATTAAGCTCACAACTTAATGTAGCAGGGAGTTAATGTATATGTCTGCTAGAATTTCCTGATCCACATGTGTAACTACTGCATCACCATAAAAGTTTAAAAATTCAAATTATTTCTAACATGAAAATTACTTGGTATGGTTAAAGGCACACACAGATGATTTATATTCTAAGCCATGGATGGGGCTTACCAAACTAACCCTTCAAAGGGTGTGTAACTCTGACTTGGCAGCTGCAGTTATGAAACCACTCTGACTAGTACCAAATAAATTGCAAAACACCCACTTGCCACTCAACATACCTTAAGCATGTCTAATGGGGAGAAGGAGAAGAGAAATGCTATGATTTGCTATCTCTGTGGTTCTAGGTTAACAGGAACTGTTGCGCTAAAAGAATCATTGAATGAAGAAGCACTGTGGCTACAATATTATGCTCACTTACTTGGAAGTAAGCCTTACAGAATATGATGAGACCCACTGAGTAACCAGTTGAGCTTATATAGTTTATCTAGGTCAACCTTTTAAGCATTGGCTGAAGGCTATGTGTTTGGACAGGTAGCATTAAAAAGTGAGCACCTTCTGACACAGGGCTCAAGTCAAGTCTCCAACAACTTTACAGTACAGTAGCTCTTTTGTCCCCCCTCCCCATTTTTGGTGAAGTTGGCAGAGTTTGACATTAGTAAACGTCCAGATGTAGGAGAAGCATAGTTGCAGTCCTAGATACACTTATTTGGAAGTAAGCATCATTGAGTACTACTGGACCTATTTGAATAAAAGGCTGGGGTGCATAATTTCTGCAAGGTCAGCTCTTTCGGGCCTTGACAGAGCATTGCCCTGAACAGAGGTGAAACTGGGCCCTCAGTTTCATTTCAAGCTCCTTCTCTCAAGTTTCAGCTTTCATTTCGATACAGAAGCCAGGAGTACTTCTGCAGCAAGGCTAACTATCATTCCCATCTAGATGGGTATTTTGGGAGTTTGCTGTATTATCTTCTTTTGAATTACTGTACTTTTAATGTATATTTAATTTGAATTTACTATGCAGTTCACAGCTCCGGTAACCTTTGGACTAACAGTGGCAAATAAATAAACCGTAACATTGCTATCACTTGTTTCTTACTTGTATGAGGAAAAGCGTATTGGTAGCCTTCTAACCAACTGCTCACTAAGAAGTAAAAAAGAAAAGAAAAGCTCCTGCCTTCAAATGTCCCTTCCAATGATGCAAAGGTCACTCAGTAAGCGCTGGGTACTTATTAACAAAATAAGAATATAAATATATTTAACCGAGTACTGTACTGTCTTCACTTTAGATATACCCAACTACCTGTATGTAGGCTCCAGCTGTTTTAGGCTGCTGGTGTTTTAGTCACGAAAACACACCATCCTGCATTTGCTCAACACAACGGTTTTTTCATCTAAAAGGCCTGCGACTGGATTCAAAACACGCATATATATTATTTAGCAGGGTTCGTTCCCCCCGGAGGTTTCGGCAGCTATGCATGTGGAGCGCCCCACTTTTTCCTCACGCACCCCTCGGGAAGAGGGGCGAGTGGCAGCTGTCAAACCCCACCAGACCCCAAAAGGCTCGTTCCTGGCGGCGCTGCCCCTCCGCCCACCGCCGCCTCTTCGTGAGTCACGAGGAGGCTGAAGAGAAGCCCCCCACCCCCCACCCCGACCGAGGCCCCGGAGAGCCCCAACTCTCTCCCGCAGGCAGCCGGGCTCCGCTGACCCTCCCCTTCCCCTCTTCCAGGCCCCGCGCTCCACCCCGAGGTCCGCTCCGCGCTCTCCCGCCGGCCAGCTTACCAGCCTAGAAAGCCCGCTTTCTCCTCCGCTTCTCCACCCCCGACCACAGCGTGGACCCCCTCGGGAAAACAAACACACAGCAAGGCCGCCCTGCCCTGCCCGACTCACGGCAGCCTCCTGCGCAACAGCGTCCGCCCCCGCTTCTCTCCTCCGACGGAGGAAGCTGCCGGGCTGACTCGGCCCGGTGATTCCACCCCAGGCGGGCCCCGGAGTGCGGCAGCGCCGAAGCGGGAGAGCAGGCGGGCGGGCGGGCGCGCGCGCCGAGAAAACAGGCCCAGCAGCGCCGGCTCGCCTTGCTCGCTCTCCCTCGCAGTGCGCAAGCGCCGGGCCCGCCTGCGTCGAACAGCCGAGGCAGGCGGGAAGCACGCTCTGGCTCTTCTCACCGCGGACGAAATGGGCCCGGGGCAGCTTTTCCCCTCGTGTCGCTTTCGCTGAGGGGGGAGAGATGGGGTTGCTTATTACAGTGGTACCTCAGGTTACATACGCTTCAGGTTACATACGCTTCAGGTTACAGACTCCGCTAACCCAGAAATAGTGCTTCAGGTTAAGAACTTTGCTTCAGGATGAGAACAGAAATCGGGCTCCGGCGGCGCTGTAGCAGCGGGAGGCCCCATTAGCTAAAGTGGTGCTTCAGAACAGTTTCAGGTTAAGTACGGACCTCCGGAACGAATTAAGTACTTAACCTGAGGTACCACTGTATCTCCCCCCTGCCTCGCTCGCTAGAAGCTGAGGGAAATGGTAGCAGGTCCTTTCACGTCTCCACACACTTTTTAAGTAACTCAGTGGGACCCACTTCACTGTGGAGTAAGTCCCCCATCTACTTCTGAGTAAATTAGGATCAGGGCCCAGCGCTATTTTAGACTGCAAGGCTCCTAGGCAAAGGATGCCGCCTTATATAAATTTTTTGGGGGGGGGGGTAAGCCCAGCCCCGCATAATCGATCACAAGACGGAGTGGGTGAACACTATTTGAATGGCAATGCCCATTAATTTGGGGGGAGGGAGGCCTCAATTTTTTTATTGGGGGGCCAAAGTGACCTCAGCCCCTAGGAGTTGCCTCCTATGGTCTTAGGGCAGTGCAGGGACTTGCCTTTTCTGCCTACTATTATGTTAATACTGTAAAACGCCCAAATATATTTGCTGAGGGATGCCCTATAATACGGCTTAAAGGCATCGTAAAAACAATTTTGTGACAGTAATTGATTCCCACAGATTTGCATACGACTAGAAGGAATAGTTCTAAAGAATAGCGCCCATGGACTTCTTTTGTTTCTTTGTTTTCCTATGATGCGCACACACATGTCACAGCAGGCACCACCAGCAGTACGAGAGAAGTTTCCTCCCGTGAGAAGGAAAAGGGAAGGTCTGTTCTAACATGCTGCCTGCCATCTGTGGTTTTGGCAATTACTTGTGTGGAAAGTAGTTAACATTTTTTTTATTCACTGGTTAATTGGAGACACGTTTCAAATCCAGCAGTGAAAAGTGCTAAATTGACACTAAATGGTTAAACTGTATGAGTAAAGCAATAATAAGAAAGCTCAGGTTTGCAGCCTAAGACACTTAATATATCTGTTTCTGTTAGTATAGTTGTAGCAAGTTTGAATGTGATGCAAGGCTCTTTATTAAGGATTTTTTTCTCTTTAGCTTTCTGCTGTGCCTGGTGAGGAGTCCTTAGTAATTCAAAACTTGCTTTTTAAAAAACTAAACCAAATTATCTGTTTTCCTTTTGTAACTCAGTCTAATTAACCTCCACATTATAGACAGCATTCCTTTGTTAGGCAGACTGCATGCTAATGATCCAGAATGATCCAGGTTGATAAGTGTTTCCTCAACAGGAGAAAATCGTCAGGAAATAACTGGAGATCAGAACTATGAAGGTGACACATTTCATTTCTAGCAAATGCTAGATTAAGAAGTATATGTGAAGGAGCAAAAGAAGCAGGTTTTCGACCAGAGGGTGGAGAGAGAAAATTGACCTGAAAGCTACAAGCATCTTGGGGTGCAAGGTGCATCTCTTAAGGAATCTCATGTAAAGTAGCAGATCTGTTGCCTGGTTAGAAATGTATGTTGTTTGCCTTCAAAGCACATATTACAAAATTATCCTCAGTTTCCAGTGCTCTCCAAAGCAAAACAAAAGCAGTTAGCACTGCCCCTGGAACTTCTCATTATTTGGGGAAGTGGGATTTAGAATCAGGTTGTAAATATTATCAAATATTATCACTTAGTAGAGGAAAGTAATGGTTGTCTCAAAATATTCTCAGTTCTCACAAGTCTAGCAGCTAATGATCAAATTGTAAAGCTAGGATGCCACTGCTTTGGGGAATACCGTAGTTGGTTCCTACCTATTGCCTCCCATACTGGTGAGTGTGAACACTTGGTTTTTTTTAATTTTGCTCGTATGAATCACAATCAGTGGCAGCCCATCTGAATAAAAAGAACTCAGTACATTTCTCTGTGTTGTGATTATATTGATCTGTTCAAGTAGCAATGTCTTTGCCTGCAGGCAGAGGGAACCAGACTCTTATGCTACAAAGCAACAGCATAATTACCATCAGGACCTATGGAAACAAATGGCAATGTAGACAAGAAGTGATACTTGACTATTAAAGAATACTTAGATATTTTTGTATCTAAGCCTTCTTTTCATAATTAGTAAATAGATTTGATAATCTGTTGCAAGTCTGCAAGGGTTAACATCTTCACATTCTACTGGGTACTAGTCTTTAGTTATCAGTACTATCAGTTATTGAATTGTCTGCGCTACAGTGTAAAAGCCAGTTCATACATAATGAATAATTGTCAAGCCCTCTTAGCTAAAGAAATTTCCCTCAAAATATTGCTGCAGTTGTACTTATGCAGGTGATGTTGATGTTAGTGTGTATCACTATATCTGATGGTGGCCCAAGTGGAAGGCAGCTTACCCAGCCAATGTTTCTCTCCCCCTCCTTACCCCTATAGCCCTACGTACTTCTAAAACCTTGTCCTTAGGACTGAGGGGCCCTGAACAGTGCGGGGTGTATTATACAGAGCTGAAATGGAAGGCAGAGTCCTATGCTGTTTCCTGTTCTCTTTTCATCTTGTTAGAGATTAGAACACATGAATAGTGCTATAGTTGTTCTTGGCCAGCTTGGTGTAAGTGAGGCATTGGGCTTTGGGAAGGAGGTGTGAGGGTCTATCACACCCAGCAGTGTGACAAATCAGTATGCAGTCTGCAGGTTCTGTGTCAAAGTACACTTGAGGCCCACTTGGTATGAAAAGTCAGAGGTGCAAATTACCAGAGAAGAATATGCATCAGTGCAATTATATATACTTAGTTTCTGCTTGCAAAGGTTAAGCTGCAATTGTGGGTTTAGATAAAAGTATTAAGGAGAGAGGTGGCAGCACATAGATACTCTGGATGCAAGTTTTAGCCAACAAATGTGAGTGCTCAGGCCAGGGTCAATCCTGTGCACACTTTCTTGGGAGCAATCCCCATTGAACTGAACAGACTAAAAGGTAAAGATAAAAAGGTAAAGGACCCCTGGATGGTTAAGTCCTGTCAGCTTCAGGCCAAGGGAGCCAGCAATTGTCCGCAGACAGCTTTCCGGGTCATGTGGGACTGCACTGTTAATGGAGTTAATCTCTTCTCATAGGCCTTTGGTAAAACTGTTTAGATGGTCTGAGGTCTTGGATTACAGAGTGTTTTATGTCTGCTGCTGTGTTTTCTCCATACAGTACTTGAATATCTGCTTGTACTCTTTTAAATTGTTGCTTTGTTGTTTATTTTGTATTTAATTGTGCTTTTAGTAACTGACCTGTGAACCGTCCTGGGAACTTTTCAAATGGCAGGCAGTTTAGAAGTCTACTAAATAAATAAATGAATAAATTAGCAAAGCCAGGAAACAATTCTGAAGACAAATATTGGGGACAGATGTCCCCCTTCAGTCCCTTCACTGGATACATATCCATCTCCTTTAACTTCCCTTCACAAATTTCATAATTTTAGCACCCGCTGTTGTCTAAAGTTCTTGTTTTGATCTGGAAGCAGAAGCCCAATAAAGTAGAGGCTGGAAGAGGGAATTCCACAGTCAGGCAACTTACTCCTGAGAAATTTCCTTTAGTACCTTAATGTGCATTGCCACAAAGTACAAAGTGCTGCCCTACTGTAGATCAAAGTGAGACCACAATTCAGGAAGGGGGGGGGAGGGAGCTCAAAGCAGTGCCACATGCTGCTGATTTTGAAATGACACCATATCTTTGCATGGCACTATGATGAAGTACCCTAAAATTAGCCTTCTTACTACTTTGTCAAGACTGCATGCAGGGAAGCAAGTAGCCTTCAGTGGGGAGAGGAAAGAGGCGCTGGAGAGGAAAGACCTGGGACTCGCTCACACACAAGCAGGTCACGCCACTTCCCTCATGGTGAGCTGAGCTGGCTTCTATTCAAATTTCCACAATGGATTATTTAAATGTGATCCATTGTGTGCAAGTGTTCTGGGATGGAGGTAGGGAGGATATTACATTGAGAGCACCAGGGAAAGAGAAGAGTTGTTTACTACTTGAGAATTGGTGGGGTGAGCAGTGGGATGAAGGCAGTTTAATTTTAAAAGAAAGGGGTAGGTTTTATATTCTCACATGTTTTTGTAATGGAGTTGAGGGTGCTTGTTCAAAGCCTAGTTGCATCAAGGGCCTTTACCACATGAAAAATGATTGAATACTGTAGAAGCAGATTATCCTTAAAACTTAGGGCAGCAGCCTTTACAACTAAAGTAATAGTTTGACAGTTCTGGACATACCTTTTCTATTTGTTTAGAATATTATGGTTTTGATGTGTGACTACTGTACAATAAGGGAGACGCGGGTGGCGCTGTGGGTAAAACCTCAGCGCCTAGGACTTGCAGCATGGTCGGCGGTTCAAATCCCCGCGGCGGGGTGCGCTCCCGTCGTTTGGTCCCAGCACCTGCCAACCTAGCAGTTCGAAAGCACCCCCGGGTGCAAGTAGGGACCGCTTACTAGCGAGAAGATAAACGGCGTTCTGTGTGCTGCGCTGGCTTGCCAGATGCAGCTTGTCACGCTGGCCATGTGACCCGGAAGTGTCTGCGGACAGTGCTGGCTCCCGGCCTATAGAGTGAGGTGAGCGCACAACCTAGAGTCTGGCAAGACTGGCCCGTACGGGCAGGGGTACCTTTACCTTTACCTATGAAGCTGGGCTCTCTCTTTCTCTTCTAACAATGAGCGGTAGCCATTTATCAACTTGGAAATTACCTTACACACCTCCTTCAGTATCTCAAAAAAGTGCGTAACTAGAGGTTTAGGTAAATGCACATTTATTTAAATGTAACCAGTCTCTTCAGTTTAATTTAATGGGTTGATAGCCCTAGTAAAAATTGGATGTACAACCTGTTCTTCCTGTGCTCCCAGACTGAATTTTCCCTGATGTTTCCCTCTCCCCTCACAGAATATTTCTGAGAAGCCACAATATTCACTTGGGAATAAAGAGTGCTGTAATGATGCAGGAATAGTTGCAAGTGAGGGAAATGGGGACAGTGGGGGCAGGGAGACATAGAAAGAATGTTAATGTGTTGTCACATGTTTTGTGGATGTGACTGTAAGAAGAAATACTGAAACTGCAGAAGGGAAAGAAACCTATAGAATATTTGTTTAAGGAGGGGAGGAGGACAATAAGCAGCACAACTGCTTGGATGGTTGAATAGTGAACAAATTACAGAAATTAGGGCCACTGTCCACACGCAACAGTTCCAAAACAATGTAAGGAAAGCAGGGATAGTGTCACAGGGCTTCCCTTATTTAACTTCCTGGGATGAAGGAAGAGGTTTCCCAAAAGCATCCTTTAACCCCATTAAAAAAATATCAAACATAATAAAGCTGCTCATTATGGAAATAATTTTAACCCCTTCCTTGAACCATAATATTCTTAAGCTTCCCTGGGATACTTTTCCTACTGTAATAGAAGTCAATAGGACATTCCCCAGAAAACCAGTTTGATATTAAAAAAAAAATCCTGGAAGTAAAGAAAAGAGACCTTTTCACCCATGTGAATATAAGTTATGGTCCAGGAGGCAGATCTACATATTTTAAATAACTGGCCACTCATTCTTGTGAGAGAATGGAGTAGTGAATGAAACCATAGGTTGTGATCAAAATAATGAAATACTGTTCCCTGTTTGTACCTATTTGTGTTTCCAAAGCCAGCCAGGTCAGCACATTAGCCAGCCTACATCGTGTTCCTCATTTCATCCTGAACAGTGAAAAATTGGTGAGTGATGATACCTTCTACATTCTATCTGCAAGCTTGGTGGTACTAGCTGTACCTCTCCTAAGGCAGTTGCCAATGGTCAGCTGTTTCATGCGCACAATACAATGAAGTTTCATAGAGGCTATGATGTCTGAACTGTAAGGCCAGGTTATCTATTTGTGGATCAAAGAAAGTGCTTTCTTGTAGTTCCCTTCAGCATAGGAAGGATTCCCAAAATCCACCTACTCCCCAGCATTTAAAAATAAATAAATCATTTTAGTAGTTCTGCATACTGTATAAGGAATTTACTTAATTGTTTATGTAGGTCAAAATCCACATTTCCGTGACCTAAAAGCAAACAACATATGATGTGCCCTAAAAATAAATATTTTGAATCCTTTTTCTGGCATTCATTTCTGAACAAGTGAATGTGCATAGAGCTCTGAATCTCCATTTTCCAGGGTACCAGTTCACTCATAGAGGTGTATGCATTCATGCGTTCAGGTATGTGCAGGTAGACCCCATGCAAATGTTACCTTTAAAAGAGTGAAGGCCAGCCAAGAGGTTTACCCTCAAACATGCATTCCGTGTTCATTTGTGCACAAATGAATGTCAATAAGAACCTCGAAATGCAGTGAGTGCATGTTCCACCATACTTTAGAATATATGTTTACCTTCACCCTAATATGAAAATGTGTCATACGGTATGCTCTAGACCAGGGGTCAGCAAACTTTTTCAGCAGGGGGCCAGTCCACTGTTCCTCAGACCTTGTGGGGGGCCGGACTATTTTTTTTGGGGGGGGGAAATGAACGAATTCCTATGCCCCACAAATAACCCAGAGATGCATTTTAAATAAAAGCACACATTCCACTAATGTAAAAACACCAGGCAGGCCCCACAAATAACCCAGAGATGCATGTTAAATAAAAGGACACATTCTACTCATGTAAAAACATGCTGACTGTCCGCGGGCCGGATTTAGAAGGCCATTGGGCCGGATCCGGTCCCCGGGCCTTAGTTTGCCTACCCATGCTCTAGACTCTTAAAAGTACATTCACAGCCTATATACAAACTTATATTATCCCCAGCCCCTAAATAACTACCCAATTGAGAATTCCTGATAGGCAGGTGTTATGGGTATGAGTTACTCGTGCGTAAACTGCCGCCTCTCTAGGCTAAATTGCCTTGTTAAACCGTTTTGACTGCACAGCCCAGCTCCAGCTGGCTGTCTCTGTCGCTGGCAGAATCTGTCTGTGGGCGTTTCTTAAACCTCTTCCAGCATAAAAGCCGTTTGACTCCCAGTCTCCTCCTTCTCTCACTGCGCGGGAGTCTTCTGCGCAGGAAGGGCGTGGGTAGTGGGGGACCTGCGCTCTCCTCACTGATGTCCAGTGAAGAGTCCCGGAGCTCTCTCTCCGCTTCCCCCATCTGCCCCCCTTTATCCCTGGTGTTGCGCTGATTTCCTCCCCCCTCTACCGAGCTGCTTCTCCCCCTGGTGCTTGGTCCTTCGCCAGCAGAATCTGGGAGCCTCCCCTTCGCCTCTCGCTCTGATGTCAGTTCCCTGACAGCAGGGGAAGGAAGTTCCTAAACCAGGGTGTGGCAAGCAAGAGTAACTTTCTAAATAACTTTTACATTTGCATGTGACACATGGAGAGTGCTATCAAGTGGCCAACCTCAGCTGACCACAGAAATTGTGTGGGACATATGAATAGTAGATATTTATAGGCAACAGACTTGATACAATTTTTAACAACTATCACCTGCTTAGAACTTTTACATGTTAAAATGTGTTGACCCGCTGTCACAACCATAATTTCATAAGAGCCTTCCTTACAATTCTTACTGCCATGGTTTTCCACTTAGTAATGACTTAATATTTGACCCCAAAGCTCATATGCATCTTGGTGTGTTTGTGTAGAAGTGTAAATTGAGTGTCCACAATGCTGTGCATAGCAGAAGATATTCTTTCTTTGCTGCCCTGGGCAGGGCTGGGCCTACTGTTAGGTGGAGTGAAGCAGCTGATTTTGGACATCATGAAAGGGCAGCAAATTGATAGTTACTTACTTAATTTTGGTATTTTTTACTGTCACGGGGGAGGAACATGCACTTGTGGGATTTTCCCACCTCAGATGCCAAATTAATTTGATGGGCTCTGAGTATTATGTATCTTGACTTGAAGCAGATGGGGAGGGCAGGGGAGATCTCTAGTGAAATTCCAAACAAAATATTTTAATGTGCCAGTAATTAGGATATTTGTGATTATACTAGTCATATCAAATGACTGATATTTAAAACCTAAGAAGGTTAGGAAATAACCTAACACAGTTATATTATTAGACTTTACAATGTTTCTCAGAAGTGCAATTCACTGATTTATTGTGGTCATTTTGGACGGTAAGATGGATGCAGCCTTACTATGCTACCCCTCCTGTTTTCTTCACTAAACAACCATGTAGTTCTATGATCTGTCCCTTGGCTTCCACCATAGGCTTGGTCTAGGAGTGAACCCCTTTTGTACTCTTGCACCAGCTTACTAGTACTAGTGCCAGAACCTCAAAGCCTTAAAATCCTGGATCTTTACCAGCTGCTCTCTGTCCCCTGCAAGTCGGTAGCTGTCTGAATTTCCCCCTCTTAATAGTTTAGTGCACTGTGCACAAGGATTGGCCACTGGTTGGGACCCAAAAATGGTCTGAGCCCTGACCAGCCCACCATATTCCTTCTTTACTGATCATACCAGCACTCTTTTTCTGGTGAGAAAGAGAGAGAAGCAAAGGAGAAAGAAATAGTATAGAAAGGGGTTCTGTGATGCAGATTGGCGTTAAAGGTGCTAAAAAAATGCAATAAAGCATAGGCTGGAAATATTTTTGTTTTGTAAAGGTCATTATTTCATTGTCCTTCTCCATCTAAAATACTATGGGAAACTTCTACATTGTTCTTCACACACAGTGTTTCTTCCGCTCTAGGCCCCTCCTAATAGATTTTCTATAAAGAGCAATCTGAACAAAAGACTTCAGTTACCACCACCTGGCGCCTTTACATTAGAAATCAACAGTTCACCGCCTAATATACAAAGATACAAATGCATGCAATCTGTCACTATAGGTACATAGCAAACTAAAGCACATCTTATTTTTCATATACAACGAACAATTGAATGAAAATCATAAAATGAATCTGTTGCATCTTCCAGATTAAAATGACAAAACTGACAGCTTCTCATTTATTTATATTTCATATACTCTGTACATATGGCACAATTTGAAGGGTTGGTTCAAATTGTAATCTCAAAATTCATTCTAAGTATGGAGGATTTATTTCTCAGGAGTGCTTGAACTGATAGAAAACAAAGCCTAGTGAATGATAAAAGTAATGATTCAGTTTAAGTTAAAACTGAGCGGCCTACATAAATTTGTTCAGCTACCAATTCTCTTGAAGCCAAACAGTTTCTTCAACCTCTCTCATAACTCATTCATGTTAATAGACAATAAAATCTTAATTAAAAACGTTAGAACTGCAACCTGTGTTTTTTAAAAAAATACACACAATCTTTTTCTAATAATTGGAACTGGCAGCTACTGTTGTAAGCAGCTGTTAAGTAAGGTTATTGTTTTGCTTTCTCTTTAGGATTTCTAATAGCTTAATTAGAGTTTCTTAGACTTACCCAAATAATTGTTTTTTAAAAGATCATTCGTTCTAAGCTTGTGAGCCAGGTCTGCTCTTCCTTGTTGGAGAAAACAATTATGCATATCACTGGGAAAAGAAGCTTTAATTCATAGCTAGAGAGATTTCTCCTCGGTCACACATGTACTACGGTAACTAGTCTAAAAAGGTTTATGTTCATGCATAGTCTGTCATTATCAGACTATATTTTAAATGCTATGACCTGTTCCGTTTTGCCCAGTCATAGTGACTCAGCTGATAATTTAGGCATTAGGGAACACATTGGCTCAGGAAGCAAATTAAAAAGCTCAGGAAAATATTCTTCCTTAACTTTATAGTATAGGCATTTAAGCAACTTTTCTGTGGTGGCGGGGTACATGGGATATATGTTGTTTGTTTAATGGGAAATGGAGGAATTAGCTGGAATTATAGGTGCTTTTCATTAAATGTTATCCACCACACAACAAATGCACACCCCTTTTGGCTATCCGAGGGAGACTTTTTGCCATTCCCTTGGTGGCACTAGAAAGAAGGTCTCGCTGGCGTATAATTAGACAGCCTGCTCACCACCATATGCATTCAGTTAGCCAACCTGCTTTTGCATACCTGGCATAAAGGCAGCGCTTCACTGTGAATCCTGTTTGTCCTTAGCACCATTTTTTCTTTATAAATGCCTTCTTATTAAGAACAGTAACACCATAACATAGCAAATCAGATTTGGCAGTACTTTGATGTTTCTGAGAGTGAACAAAGCTAATGTAGAGTGAGGTACAATGCAATGCTTCCTGAGTAGACATTGCCTACTCTCTGACGTAACTTTGTGACCTCAGCCCATAGTCATATCTGATGGGCTGTGTGGCAACACTGCTGTTACTAAAATGAAGAAGACGTCTGTGGGGTGTGTGTGGAATGGCACCAAAGCAATAGGTGACTGGAGCTGTGAATATCACTAGTGAGTAGAGCTGCCATATATCCCACTTCACAGATGGCAATCCTCCACTTCCAGAGGCTGTTAGGTGAATGCCATCAGCTACTGATGGTATTGATGGTGTGGAGTAGTGGTTAGTGTTAGACTAGGACCTGGAAGACCAGGGTTTAAATCCCAACTTTGTCATGAAACTCACTGGATGATCTGGGGCCACTCACTGCCTCTCAGCCTAACCTACCTCTTAAGATTGTTGTGGGGATTAAATAAGGAGGAGGAAAACCATGTATGCCACCTTGAGCTTCTTAGATAAAAAGGTGGGATATAATGCAGTAAACAAACAAACAAATCTCAAGAGGGGAGAGTCCTTCTGCACTCACATTCTGTTTGTGGGCTTTCCACTGGCAAGTGGTTGGCCACTGGGACAATAGGATACTAGACTAGGTAGCCATTGGCCTGATTCAGCAGGACTCTTGTGTTCATATGACTCCCATGTTTCATCAGCCCCAGCCAGGATGACCAATGGATGGGGATGCTGGGAGCTGTAGTTCACAACATTTGAAAGGCCACAGGTTGTTCACCCCGTTACAGTGGTGAGAATGTTGGAATAGGACAATATGACCTAGATTTAAATCGTCACTTGGCCATAACATTTGGTGGATGACCTTGAGGCAGCCATATACCTCTCAGCCTAACTTAACCTCACAGGATCATGACAGAGATGGGATTCACTGTCCATACAAACATTGTGAATTGTGCATGCAACCTTGAATGCAGGATTCGAGCATTATCTGTCCATGGGATCTACAACAGCAGCATCCAATCCACTCAGGATCTTCCCTGATGGATTACATCTTGTGACAATATATTGGCTCCTTCCCAAACAGCAAACAGTGCCACTAGGATGGCAAATTCTTTAATTTGCTATATAAATGTTTTGCAGCATATTTTTTCATAGTATACACCAGCTGTCAACTCACTTTACATGTAAATGAATGAAATTTAAGGCTAGAGCAAAGAAGTGATTCAGTAGCAAAGGAATAGAAGAATTCCAGTCAGATAAGTGAAAAAATTAGAGGGAGGGAATTTAGGCTGATGCAGTCATATAAGTTTTCAATAGACTTGGTGAAACTCTAAACAGCATTTTCCAAAGTTAGTATTATTAACCATATTGACTGGCATGAAGAAATAACTATGCCAGATTTATGGTGAAAGGAGCCACCTGAGACGCCGGTATTACAGCCACCAGCCCATAGGGGCCCCTCATTCACGGTAGAGGAGCATGAGGTGAGAAAGGTATTGAGGATGGTGAATCCGAGGAAGGCGGCTGGACCTGATGGCATCACTGGAAAGGTGTTGAAGGGCTGTGCGGATCAGCTGGCGAGGGTCTTTACTAAGATCTTCAACAAGTCCTTACACCAGTCTATTGTCCCACCCTGCCTGAAGTCGTCAACTATTGTCCCTCTGCCTAAAAAATCCACAATCAGTAGTTTGAACGACTACAGACCAGTTGCACTGACTCCAATCATCATGAAGTGTTTTGAGAAACTGATGCGCCGTCATATTATTTCCTGTCTTCCATCAACTTTTGACAACTACCAGTTTGCATACAGGGCAAATAGATCCACAGAGGATGCTATCACCACCACTCTCCATGCTGCTCTGTCCCATCTGGAGCAGCCGGGGAGTTATGTGAGGCTGCTGTTTGTGGACTTTAGCTCAGCTTTTAACACTATCCTCCCCCATAGACTGGTGTCCAAGCTAGAGGCGATTGGACTCTCCAACTCCACCTGTCTCTGGGTTTTGGATTTTTTGTCAGAACGTTCTCAGAGGGTTAGAGTAGGGTCACATATGTCCACAGCCCTTAGCCTTAACACCGGCTCACCACAGGGTTGTGTGTTGAGTCCCCTGCTCTATGCTCTCTATACGTATGACTGTACAGCCACCTATTCCAGCAACAAAATCATCAAGTTTGCTGATGACACTACGGTGGTAGGGCTCATTTCAGGAGGGGATGAGTCCGCCTATCGGGACGAGGTGGAGCGGCTCTGTGTTTGGTGTGGAGAGAACAATCTGGCTCTTAATACGGCTAAGACCAAGGAATTAGTGGTGGATTACAGGAAAAAAAAGGCGGACATTCAGCCCTTGCATATCAATGGGGAACGGGTGGAGAGGGTGGCGGAATTCAGGTTTTTGGGAGTAACTATCGATCAGGGCATGACTTGGAGCGCAAATACCACTGCTCTGGTGAAGAAGGCCCAGCAGAGAATTTATTTCCTCAGACTTTTAAAGAAGAACAATCTGAGTGAGAGACTGCTGGTGTCCTTCTACCGAGGCTCCATAGAGAGCATTCTTACATACTGTATTTGTGCTTGGTTCTCCAGTTGTACAGCTAGGGAGAGGAAGGTGCTCCAGAAGGTCATAACCACAGCACAAAGGATTATTGGTCAACCTCTCCCATCTTTGGAAGAATTGTACGGTTCCCGTTGTCTTAGGAAAGCAAACAACATCCTGCAGGATTCATCTCACCCGGGATACAGTCTGTTTGCACTACTGCCTTCTGGCAGGAGATATAGAAACATCAAGTCAAGGACAAATAGACTGAAAAACAGTTTTTACCCGAGAGCTGTGGCCCTTTTGAATGCTGTAACTCGATAGTGTGACCTGGGAGATTGATGGGTGTGGGTGTGGCTGGAATGTGGTTTGTTGGTTGTTGTTGTTGTTTTGCTTTTGTTGTTTTTAAGGGATGGCATCCAATTTCGTTGCACTTGTGCAATGTTGCACGTGTGTAATGACAATAAAGAATCTATCTATCTATCTATCTATCTATCTATCTATGTTAAGTCTTATAGAAACTTCTGCCCCAGCTTAGTATTTTCTTTCAGTGTCAGAATATCAGTTCAGGTTAAAGGCTGAAGTATGACACTGTTTTGAATTGCACTGTTTAATTGGCTTCTTGGTTTGCTAATATCCTAGAAATATACCAATAATATCAGATTTATCTGGCAGCTCCTGACTTCTTCTTTTTTCAAATTTTCTGCCACATTAGTAATTCAGAGAACTTTAGACTAAATAGTTTTTGATATTAGGAAAATATACAAGACTGGATTTCACGGAGCCTATTCTCCCAACTCTATAACTTTAACTCTTCTCTTTCCAAATAGTATTGCCTTTTTATCAGACTATTTTCTTAAATGGGGTGGGATGCAGAATCATGACCAGGAATTCAGTAAAAAGGGGAGGGAGTATTTAGCCTTTCTTCGCAAAGAATGATAATAACCCATACAAACATCTGGTGTTGGGGGAAATGGAACTGTCTGCTTGGAAGCAGAGTTGTTATTCCATTTCCAGTTCAAAGTGGAGCAGCAATGATTGGGTGGTGTTAAATCATCCATATTCGAAAGCATCCTTAGACTGAATATTTGAAACTAATGCTTGTTTTTTTGGAGTTCTCCCTTTGAGCGATGATGTGAGGTTTCACAAAGTGTAGTACATGCTCAGGAACAGTAGAGGGAGTGTGGCAAGCAATCAGAGTGAAAAGAAACAATGGTTTAAGTTTAAAATCCAGCCACTAATCAAATGACTGCTTGCTGCTTCAGCACATTTGTAATACAAAAGTACATATCAATTCCTGTCATAAAACATACTATCCAACTGTGCCTGTTTAATACCTATTGATAGGCTGCCTGCTTTTCTTGCGAGATAATTTATGCTGAACTTTGGAACTTCTGAAGGTGTGCGTACATGGAGCTGGTTGAATCTTAAAAAAATCCCCATTAGTGTGATTGTTTCTGATAATGTGTTTCCTGAGCAATGTATTTTAGAATTAATATTTTTTATTTTAAAAAAAATCCCTGGCAGGGCACTACGCCAACTCCTATGGCAATGGTTGTTTTTTTTAATATGCCTTGTTTAAAGTCCTACTATGAATCTGGACTGAGTAAGACAGCAATTTCTGCCTTCCTAAAGGACAGGGCATTTGTGCTGGATACAAAATGGGGGGAGAAGCCAGTGGAAGGATTTGAGGAAAGGGTGACATGTGGGCAGAACCAAGAGATGTGAGTAATTTTGGCATGCACATTTACCTTGCTGGATTAGGGCAATAGCATTTTGGTATTTTGTTTTATTTGTGTGGTGTTATAGATCAAGTTGCAGTTGCTGGAGCTGTCAGGAATGTGACCTGTTTGTTTTTCTTACACACCCACACCCCAGTGGAAGGGATAAAACATTTGTGGATATGTATATTAACCAATTCATCCTTACAACTCTTGTTTAGATGATGAAGAAAATAGAAGTGATTTCATGTATCATTAATGGAAATACTGCATCCAATTCTAGGAATGGTGCCAGTGCATGAGGCAGACAGCATATAAATAATAACTTGAAAACCCAGAAAGTATGACGACTTGAGAACAGCCCAAGTGTGATCTTGTCTTATTTCTTTTATGATGATGACTCTTAAGGGAGTACCAAGTTGCAGTGGGTTTAGTATGTTACTGAAAAAGCAACTCATTGTCTCTTGAGACAGACAAATGCCAACAATAACAGTTTGGCTATTTTCATGCTGCTAGGTGTGTACCATCAGTCTATTTTAATAGAGTATCACTTTCTTATGTTTAAGTAGGTGCACTTGCCATCATATTTTGGGACACCTTTTGCAGGCTGCACACTTGCACTTGCTTCTGTAACTGGAGTCATTTAGGGCCTCACTTTCCCAGGGCAGGGAGCAGGTCTTACAGGACTTATAGCCAATATGGTTTATTAATTACTGTTGATATTCTAATTGCTGCTGTTCAGTTTTAAAGAGGTGAATGTGGTTTTAATTGGATTGTTGTTGTTAATAATATGCTTTCTGAAATTTTGTACAGTGCCTTAAAAATGAATTTAAAGAATTTAAAGAAAAATGAATTTAAAGATCAACTTCATATATCATAACAAGTTTGAGTTCACTGCGATACATTCTTCCCTCCAGACATTTAGACACAGATGTTGTCTCTCACTTAAAAACAATAGCCAAAGAAGTTAGTGGTGTGGACTTCAGAAAAAGGGATTCTAGATTGAGTCACTAGGAACTTACGTGTGGAGACTGTGTCTTCCTCTAATGTTTGACATTTTGAGGGAGATGTACACCTCTCCTCACTAGGACATGTCTGGCAAGGAAATGATATATGGATTCTTAATCCTAAAAAATGGTGGGGACATAACCTTCACATATGCTGTCGCTTGTCTTCCTCTCTTGACATTCTCCTGATCCTGCCAAGATTGCTGGTTTGGTGGGGAGGAGGAATGCAATACTACATGCATCAAATGGTGTTGCCACATCATATTTGGTCTGTAGTATATTCTCAGTTAGGATCAAAACAGTTATTTCTATTGCAGATGCAGATACAAATCATTTATATTAAACGTTGATGACAGATAATATAAAAAATTATTACTAATGAGATGGCCACCAAATAATGGGCATGTTTGCAATTTGCAGCCCTTTGCCATTTAGAGTTTGGAATATTCAAACATGCAAAGAGAGGAAGGGGCAGAGGAGTGGCTGCCTTTGTCGTAATGACCCTTAACTATATTTTGCGAGGGTCTGTTCATATACATTTAAATAGTATCAAATACAAACATAGTGATACTTTATCTGTTTATTTGATTGCTCCACACACACCCTTACTGTGCAAGCATATAAAAATGTGAATTTTCTAAGACTGTTACAGATTCTTAGGAAACCAGACACAGGTAAGAGCTGAACCCCTGGAAGGTGTGGGCAGGATGTTACCGTACAGCACAATACAGCTAGCAGAACAGCTAGCAGATTTTACAGCATGCATCTGGTTTATTTCTGTTAACAATAGTTTTTGTTAATTAATGTGTGTTTGTTTGTTTGTGTGTGTGAGAGAGAGAGCGTGCATAATATAAATATTAGAGTATCCAACCTAATTTCATTTGGTTACATTTCAGCCTGGATTTTTTTCAATGGAGTCCTAAAGCCTTTATTTTAAAGCAGGTTCTATTCATGTCAGTAGTGTGCTTAGGATCTCAGCCCTATTTTCTCTTACTGTGCTTTTCAAATGTTGAATAGTCAGCCTTTTTACTGATTCCATTTTTTTAGGGCCACAGTAATCATTATAGTGAAGGATTGCCATTGACTTAAATGTGACTGGGATCAATCTCTACATGACAGTAACTTTACAACTGCATAACCATAACTCTGTCTTCAAGAGTTTTCTGTTGAAAGTATTTAAATTATGTTTACAAATGGCTTGGTGACACCCTGATATACATTATTGGTTTCAAAAGTTGGAATGTATTTATTGCTATCTTTGTGGAGTGCTAATGTGGCATAATCCATATTGAGATTCCATGCAGGATTTAAAACCTCCGGAAGAGTTTGTGTAGAGTTGTGAAACTCCTCAAGAGTCTCTCCAGTACTGCAAAGCTATGTAAGAGTCTGTATGTCTTTGTGGAAGGGAGGGGTCTGCAATGAT
Organism: Podarcis raffonei; assembly: GCF_027172205.1. NCBI lineage: Eukaryota > Metazoa > Chordata > Lepidosauria > Squamata > Lacertidae > Podarcis > Podarcis raffonei. The sequence continues at coordinate 30,542,171 of NC_070606.1, forward strand.
GTAAATAAACATCCAATTTATTCACTATTCCAGTATCTAATGTATTCTTGGAGACTAGAATAGTTGCGGAATGTTATACTTTTATTTTTACAGTTGCATCTAATACCAGGAAATTAAAATATATTTAACCAGCCAGGAACTTCTCCAATCAATGTTCTGAATGCTATAATACGCTCTCCATTCAGATTGCTCCTTAAAGACCATCTTTCCTATGAAGCCATTGGTTTAATCCAATTGAAACAAACTAGATGCTACAAGGAACGTATGGCATTTGTGTGTCTGACCTATCTCCCCCAGTAATACACACTGAAAGTCACATATTGACACTGTGCCATAACACTCAAAGTTCCCCGTCCCAGTTTTACTTCATTGACCTCCCCATGTAACGGGTAGGGAAACTCTGAGTATGATTATGTCATTTCCTGTGCTCTCAAAGATGAGAGTTCACAGCCACCATGTGGCCCCCTGCAATGTCTAACTCTAGTTCTTCCCAGTTGAAGCAAAACCAAGCTATACTTTTTCTATCCATTAAAATTTGCAGCCACCTGAAATTTGCAATGCAGTTCGCCAACCCAGGTTGTTGGTTTTTTTAATGCATCTATTGGGGGAAGCGAGCATAAAAATGAGTATATTCGTGAAAACGACATACAAAAATGTCTGTGGAATGATTGCTTGCAAAAATGTGTACATTAGTGAAAACTGCATACAAAAATGTGTTTATTGGTTAGTCCTGATATTTTTCATATTTATTTCAGCTTAACTGTGACTTAATTAGCATGAATACAACCTGATTTATTATATATAATAACAACAACAGCAACAAAATATTTAAAAGATCACAGCCTTAAGAGTGATAAAATGTGCTGTGTTCGCTTCGTAAATCTTAGGTTAAGCCCCTGGGACATAATCCCATAAACAGTTCCTGTTTATTTCAGTCAGACAACATGTCTTCAGGCTTCATGTACTAGCAACAGATGTTTAGGATGGAGTTATTAATTAAAACATAAGTGGCACCTCACAAACCATGACCTCATGCAACCGTTGCAGGCAAAATGGTATTGTAGGCTTATATGCCACTGCCTGTATTTAGGATTGCATTTTCAGGATGCAAGATGATAACCCACTGCAAGCTGATTTGAATGGATCAGCCAGGCACAATTAAATGCCCTTGATTTCAATGGGAGAATTAAGCACTTGCTTAATTATGTCTCACTGAAACCAATGGGACTTAAAAGGGTTTAACTTTAGCAGGATCATACCCCCAATGTTTAATCTGATTTTTTAATGTATATACTCTTAGCCTTGAATCTAACTAGTTAAAATCTTAAGTCTTTATTAGTGGTATGTAATCTTAGGCATCTCAGATATTCTGGGTAATAAGAATAAGGAAGAGCTTAGATCCCACTATTTTCTAATTTTAAAATGAATGTGCCTTCTTTGACAACAGTTTACGTAAAACAATACAAAATCCATTTTGAATGAGTCATGCCAAGAGCGTGAGCATCCATCAAAGACATTCTGGGAGGAGATAAAATGATGACCCCCTCCCTTGCATACACACACATACCCCGTAGGTGCTGTTACAGCAATGGAATCCCTTTGCTCAATATTATCCTGTCCAATGAGGTGGAATGTTTCACAGGCACATGGTTTATGAGTCTCAAAATAACTTGGGACCTGCAAACGGACAAATGCTATTGCTTCAGTGGTGACAGGTTGTTCAGCTTCTTACAGCCATCTCCCCCCAAAACCAAGGTTAACGCCTTTCCCCCCCGCTCCACCCGATGGACTCCAAGACGTTTTGGTTCCAAAGGACTTGAAGGAATTGCTTCAGTCATTTTAATCTCTTACTTCGGAATCTTTATCACCGTGATTGTGTTGCCAGAGTTGGATTTCAACATCTGGATAAATCAGAAAAGGTAATGTCTTTAACTTTCAAGAGTGAGTGTGTGTTTCGATGAGATTGCGCAGGTGCACGGAGGGTCCAGGAGGGAGAGAATCCATGTTATAGCTGAATGATAATTGTTGCTGATAAATCATATTAGGTGAGCAAGAAACTTTAAAAATTCTCTGTCTTAAATGGCGTAGAGGCACACAAGATTGAATGGAAATGAAATAATCTACAGAATCTACAGAGTGTGAAGGGTGGGAGGGAGTCCAAATTCCTTCTGTGCCTGTTTAGGTATTCTAAGTAGAGTCGACAGAAGGCAAAAAATGTATAAATTGCATGGATGAGAAATGTCCCTTTTGAATCCCCCTCTTAACCGTACTTTAAGCAATTGCTTTGTAATCACTAGCACTAAATCCACACCAATAATCAGCATTACCTCCTTAAAGAAAACACATACATAGTGTCTAGTTTAATATTGCCCTATATTTAAAGTCTTTTAAAAAAAAATTGGGGGGGAGAGAGTATGTGTCATGTAAAATGATACTGCAAGCTATATTTAGGGTTTGGAGATCTGCTCTGTGGATTAATGTACACAACAGCTGCAGAAACAGTCTTGCTCGAAGGGCATTGCTCTCCCAACCCCCAACTCCCATCTCTCTCTCTCTCTGAAAAAAAATGTTTTTGATGGTCAGTGGCAAATGTTTGGCCTGATATGTTGCAACATTAAGCAGTAATTGAAAGAGCATCGTGAAATATAATAAAAGAATGAACAACATAAAAGAGAATTTAGTAAACTCTTCGGTTATCTGTTCGGAACAATTCTTACATATCAATTTACACAAGCAGAAATGTTATTATTTTAAATAAGTTTGAAAAAGAAGTTCCTGGATTTGCAAAGCAAAGCCCCATGCAGCAATACAGCCTATAAATTTTAAACTCTTCAACTGTAAACACCACGCTAAAGTTATCTATGGTGGCAGAGGGTATGTTTGCCACCCTTTCAGAATGAAGATGTTTAAAATGTGATCCTTAAGGCCGTGAAAATGCATTTCTCAAGATACCACCCGAGATTCTACTAACAAAGTATGATTACTCCAGAGTAAATTGCTACAGGATTGTAGCTCAGTCTTTTTAGGAATAAAACTTGTATAATTAATATGCCTTGAAATATGGTACACAATTAATTTTAAATATTATACTTTAAAGTAGTTGTCCCATAAAAGTCAATGAAATTTGATCAGATTAAACAGTAGCACTTCAGCTTAACCATGTTAGAGGATTATTAATGTAAACACTTATTCAGAATTTTCAGGCTTGTAATTATATATATATATATATATATATATATATAATCAACATTTTGAGGTATTAAGTAAAATATTTTATATATCTTATATCTATTTTATATCTATGCTCTTTGAGGCTCCAAAATTTAATTAATACATTAAGATGCAGTTAATGACATTAAAAATAGCTATCAAACAATATTAGCAATTCAGGATTGCATTAATGTGTGAGTTCATAAAAAGATCAGTATACAGAAGTCCATTTTGTATCAGATCAATCCAGCTTAGAACATTACAATCTTGAAATCACTTGTTCACTAGTAGTTCACAATTGTATCAATGAATTCATTTTATTTCTGATCATTGGGCTACAAACCAGAATCCAGTTATTTGGAAGTAGGCTCCAGTGAAACCAATGGAATTTTTTGCAAATAAAGTAGCTTCAATATAGCAGTTGTTTAGTCGTCTTAAGTTGTATTCGACTCTCCATGACCCCATGAACCAGAGCATGCCTTGGAAACTCTCACTTTCTTCTCAAAGCGTCTCCTTTTTTATGTCCATGGAGATTTCTTACTGGTGTGGTTTGCCAGTTCCTTCTCCAGGTGGATCACATTTAGTCTAAACTCTTGGCTATGAACTGTCCATCTTGGGTGGCCCTGCACAGCATAGCTCATAGATTCTTGGAGCTATTCAAGCCCCTTCGCCATGACAAGGGAGTGATCCATGAAGTGATCCATGTAAAAACACCACCACCACCTAATTACTGTAGAAATTATACTGTTGCACGCCACCCCAGTCTCTGATATTTCAGGGCTTCCAGGTTCTTACCCAGGGTTTGTGTTTGCTTTTGGAATGAGGCACAGTGGAGACTGAGGTGTCTTTATGATATATGGTTTATTTACACAGGTATACAAGCTGAGCCTCCTCTCTGCTAAAGAGCTGGTGGGCTGAATTTTGCCATCAGTTCTTGTCCACCAAGCTGCCCACAGATCTGTGTGGTTCATGGCTGTAATAGAAGAGAATGGGGGGGGGGGAGGTATAAAAATAGAGGTTGTTTGGTTTTTAGCAACCGAAAACTGTTATTCACTGTATGCACAAGACCGAACCACACACTTCAACTGCAGTGGAATTCAGGGTGGCCTATATTTGGGGGCAGTAGAATCCTGACTTTCCATTTCTTTTTACAGAAGGCAATATATAATATGAGTTGGTTCATTAGAGTTTAACCCCACAACCTTTTTTTTAGGACAAGGCTTAGCTTTGGAATAATGAGATTCATGAGAATATGTTAAGTGGCGTAATAATGCATTTGCTTATGCTTGCAAGGTCACATTTACACCATACATTTAATGCATTCTTATTCCCCTTGAACAGTCATGGCTGTTAGAGGTGCTGAGAGTTGTTAGAAGACCCCTCTTGGAGCTACAATTCCAGCAGCAGCCTTAACAAACTACGGTCCCAAGGATTCTTTGTGGGGAAACTGCATATAAGAGTGCTTTAAATGTGGTGTGTGGATGTGACCTTTATTAGATCAATCTTCTACCCACTCTAAGGAGGTTTCTTTGGGGGGGGGGGACACTGCTATTAACCTAAAAAGATATATAGGTTTACTGGGCATAACTACCGGTACCTATTCTAGTGATTAACCAAACAACCCAATTTTATACCTGCCATCTACATTTCATAAAATTTTAAATGAGAACTGTATCTGGTTCCATAATCTATTTGAAAAAACCAGTCACTGTGAGCTTTCTATGTTAAGCATGAGCAGCAACTGTTTGTATGCTCATGCCTGCTAGAGAATGCCACTGCACATGTGCAGAGTGCCCTTCCATGCTGCTGAGTTGAAATGACCGACTAGTGCAAGTTTTACGGCTGAGCTCCCAGGGCCCAATCCCTGGCTATTCCTCTGCCTTCATTGTATAACTGCTCTGTGCTGTTAAGGAGAGATCATACATCCTTTTTAATAATTCAATATCTATATAAATGTTGTCTTATGGGCTATATATGTGAAACAGCCATCACAGGTCAAAAACTACAGACAGATATTTCATGGAAGTTCATCTAAATCACAATACTTTTCAGCAGGGGCACAGACCGGGTTGTTCATTCATTTGGGAATTGTAATGTGATGAACCAGTGAGTGACGATCAGGCATATTTGACTAATCTCTTGAGTGCACCTGATGCAGTAGTCTTTCCTCACTGTACTTAAAAAAATGCAGTTTGACTAGCAAGGCAATTATGCCCTATTCTTTTTTCTTTTCTTTTTTGCTGACATAGTGTTTTGTTCTACTATTGATCAGGTTTTGCAGGTTTTTGTAGCCCTAAAAAAACCTATAAAACCTATTAACTAAAGCAGGATGAGTGAGGTGTACAATGATGGTTCTAATGTATGATTGCTGCGTTCAATATTCTGGAGGCCCGGAGGGGAGAGGAAACCCAACTGTTAGCCTAAGTTACAGATAGGTAGCCGTGTTGGTCTGCCATAGTCAAAACAAAAAATTTTTTTCCTTCCAGTAGCACCTTAAAGACCAACTAAGTTAGTTCTTGGTATGAGCTTTCGTGTGCATGCACACTTCTTCAGATACAAGTGTGTTAGCCTAAGAGAGGGATAGCTCTGTCAGCAAGTTTAATATAATTATTTTATTTCTCTCACTTAAAAAAGTAAATGGCAATCCAGTTGACTTAATAGAAATCATACTTGTGAAGGTATATAGATCAGAACAGTGAAAAAAACAGGATTAAAAGGTATATAAAACAAATTTATTTGGCAGGGCCTCTTGTAAACCCAGTCCTACTATACTAAAGAAACTAAGATTAGAGCTGGAACTACCAGCAGTTACCTTTGAGAAGTTATGGAGGGCAAAAGAGATCACAAAGAATTGATGACAAATAAATATAGTACTTTCCCCATTAAGAAGGGGGAAAGAACCTAGGAAACTACAGAGAAATTACCTTAGACTGCTGTTCTTTACCCACATCCCTGGAAGTAAGTCCTGCTGCATACAATGGGACATTCTTCTTAGTCATGTATAGGGATTGCACTGTTAGAGTGAAGCTGGAAGTCAATGAGAATTAAAAACATACCATAACAAGATCAATGCTGTGTTCTTTAACATGCATTTTTTTTAGTTGATACCTCTTAGAATGCAGTTGACATTTCTTGCCATATGATATTGTCCTAGATATGCTAAGGGAGGATTTAAGTAGAAGTTTCTTCAGGAGTTATCAGATGCGCTCACTGGGCACCTTGTGGTCAACTCATGACAATTCTTTCTCCATCTCTGCACTGCAGATTTGGGTAAACAACACAGCCATCATGAATAGCACAGTTTGCTCTATCACAGAAACAATGCTCACATACAGTTCCCCTGTGCCGCACTGTGCCATATTTTTGGTAACTATTTTGAACATACAGCATGCAATTCAGTGAAATTTAAGAGTATATAAATCCCATGGATTGAAATGGGAGAGCTAAGCATTGTCCTGACTGCCTGTAGGAACACAGCTGGTTGAAGAGCTGCTTTGGAAGAGGTAGCTTTCAATTATTTGTTTACTAGTATGGGATGAGATTAGCATAGACTCTGAACTGGGTGCTATTTTCAGAAAAACGGGGGGGGGGACAGTAAATGCTGTGGAAGGAAGGATTAAAACAAAAACAACTTGCAAGTATAAGCATTATATCAGGTGAAGATTGAAAAAGCAAATGTATGCATATATTTTAAAAGGATGAATGTAGTACTTTTCAGTAAAAGAACCCAGGGATTGTAACTGATCACAAATTATAAATATATGCCAGCAGTGTTTTGGTCTCTGCAGGGAGAGACTATTTTTGGAATGCACAAACATCACAAGTAGGATGTGACACCCTCTATTCAGTACAGATCACTCTTATGCTTGAATATTGTATCACCCATTCCACAGCTCAGCTGAGCCACAGTATTTGTACTGAAGCTTATCGAAACAAATTCTTCTACAGTGGCATTGGTTGGGTTGTTCCACGGCTTCATCATACTGGCAAGTTTTTCCTCATGTTTAGCCAAAAGCAGGCCTGCAGAACTGTAACACACACATACTCCAAGATGATCAGAGCCCACCAGTGACTTCATAAACTTCCAGCTGTCACTGTCTATCTGAAACTGCAAAAGCAGGTGGGTGGGAGGTCATGTACCTAGCAGGCTAGGATACATAGCTGGGAGTGTTTTTGGCTTTGTGTTGTGCACATGTTAGGCACACAAGAGCTAAATAAAATAAAATAATAATAATACAATAAACTTACAGAAAACAACAGCATGTATAAAAACAGTTAAAATTGTATACATATAAACAAGCCTCAGCGCCTAGGACTTGCCGATCCTATGGTCGGCGGTTCGAATCCCCGCAGTGGGGTGAGCTCCCGTCGTTTGGTCCCAGCTCCTGCCCACCTAGCAGTTTGAAAGCACCCTTAAGTGCAAGTAGATAAATAGGTACCGCTTTATAGCGGGAAGGTAAACGGCGTTTCCGTGTGCTGCGCTGGTGCTGGCTCGCCAGAGCAGCTTCGTCACGCTAGCCACGTGACCCGGAAGTGTCTGCGGACAGCGCTGGCTCCCGGCCTCTAGAGTGAGATGAGCGCACAACCCTAGAGTCTGTCAAGACTGGCCCGTACGGGCAGGGGTACCTTTACCTTTACCTTAAACAAGCTAAAATTAATACATATACTGACTAGGATAAAAATCTCTAGTTAGGAGGCTTGTTGAAAGAGGATTTGCTTTCTGTTCATTTAAACCACAGCATTGTTGTGGTTTTGTCATTTGGGTTTGAGGGTAAAGATCAATTACTGTGTGATGATGCCTGGGTGGCAAGCTAGTTAATTTCTTCCTTGCCTTCTGGTTATACAGGTGATGGAGAGGTAGCATCTTCAAATTCTGCATCTGATGATGATGATGATGATGATGATGATGATGATTAAAGTAATTCTGCCAATTTCATGTTTGGCAGAGCAGCTGCGCCTTTGTAAAAAGCAGAAATCAAATGGTGGAGCTTTTCTCAAATATGAAAATTCAGAAAAGGGAACTGCTTCATTTGCTGGCTATGCTTCTCTTTCAAAAGCACAGAAGCCCTACCAGAATAAAGATATAGATGTAGATATATGATAACTCTAAATATGAAAGTTCTAACTTGGCTGCTGCCTGCAACTCAGAACTTTAGAACAGGGTTGGGGGACCTTGGAGGGCCAAATGTGGCCCCCAGCCTGTTTATGTGGTCCTTGAGCTTCTCCCTAGATCACACCCTGTGCTGGTTCTGTTTTGCCCACTGCTAGCTAGGAAGAAGAGTTTCCTATCCTCTTCTTCCTGCTTCAGCCACCAGCATTTCTGGGATGGGGGAAGTGGGGCAGAGGAGACAGGAAACTTTTATTCCTAGTTTCCTTAAGTTAACTTATCATAGGATCCATCCAGACATTCTGGTAATTTGTCTTTTTGCATTTAAGTGATTTCAGTCAAGAGGACTTGGTACATCCCAATCCCCATACAGTATATGGGTATCACTAGTTTTGAGTTTGCTGTCCTCTGAAGTCAGGTTGTTTTCTACAGGGTGTACAGTGGGCATGACTTGATTTTGTCCAGGGTTTGTGAAGCATAGGACAGGGTCATTTAAAAACATGAACTGCCTGTAACACTTGCCACACAAGCTGATGCACATCTACTCAAAAGTAAGTTTTGCTCAGTTTAATGGGACTTACTCCCAGGTGAGTGTATAGCATATATGTACACAGTGGGACTTACTTCTGAAGATATATGATTAAGATTGCACCACTGATCTTTTCAAAGCAGACTATTGGCAAAACTGATACCTTTTCTCGTTTGATTATTGCATATGTTGCAGGCAAAATTAACAAAAAGTGAGGTGGGCAAAATATGTTTCAGAGTGCTATAGTTTGACTGCTAGCTAGATTCTCCCTTACTAAATACAGGGCAAAAGAATTTATCTTTGCCAGAATAGCAAGCAAAGTTTTGATAGAATGTTATGACCTAGATGATCCACAATAAAATGTTAAGATTTAGGCTTAGGGCTAACTCAGAAATTACATGCGCATGAGATGTTTCCCCCCTTAGATTGCTGTATGTATGGAGCAAATATGTTGCATGAAAGTCTCTCTCTGAATCTGCTTAGCAGTGAAAATAGTAGCTTCTTTTGCTGTTGTTAAAGCATCATCCTTCCTTTTCCCATCTGGATCTACTCTTGTTTGTCTGCATAGCCCTCTTTTACACTAATTATTGAGCAAGGCCAGGCAGGGTTACTGTAGCGATGGATGTTCTTGAAGGGATTAGAGATACTGATTACATTTATCTGTCTAGTCATACTTACATTTTACTAATCCATGTAATATATTCACTAGAACTGCAAGCTTTGAGCAGTGACATTTGTAAGTTAATCAACTGAAGTTTTAGTTGATTGATCAGTAGGGGCCAATTTTAATAAGTGAGAGCAAATTTTACTTGGTGGAGCCACAATGTACATTTGTTTATTTTTAAGGATTATTTTGGTTATAGTATGTTACTGTAACAGGAATTTTAAAAAGTATGTTCAGGATGGCCCTTGCTTCGAAGTATCCGTAGCAGCTTTTGTTTGTCGCATTATAGATTTTGCTTCTTACCTTTTCTCAAAAAGGCTCCTATATTGGGGTTTTTATAATATGCAGATTCATGTACATTGAATTAGCCAATTCATAGGTTGAAATGAAGATGCTTAATCAACTCAACATTATTTAATTGGTCAAGAGTCTTAATAGTTATTCATGAAAGAGCCTATGGTGGGGGGGGGGGTGTTGTTGTTTTGCTGAGAATCACAGGTGGCCAAAAATGCAGTTTTGCTCATGTCCTGTTTGCAGGTGTCCCTTAGGAATCTGGCTGGCCCCTGTGAGGCTAGGATGTTGGACTAGGTGGGCCATTGGCCTGATTTAGCAGGCTCTTATGTTTTTATGTACCCCAGAAGAAGACTAGATAAATTTATTTCAAGTGCAATTCATCTAAAGGGTGACCACACTTTAAGTCCTATTGATTTTACTGGGGGACTTAACCACATGGTTACCATTTGCCCACTGAAATTGATTGGAAGTTAAAATGCTTTGGCTGCATCATGATTTTTGTTCTTTGCTTCTTAGGTAATACTTAATACTTAGTTGTTGTGTAGGTCAGTTTAGTCACTAGCAGTCACAGCTTTCTAGTATCCCAGTTCCAAAATGTTTCTTCCTTTCATCCAAATTGTCAGCCACCGCAACACCCCAAGGCAGAGATATTACACACTTAGATTACAGAACTTTGCTAAAATGTGAGCATCGCTAGTGGGTTGCTTTCTGGACAGGAGTCAGACTCTGATGCTGCTGAATGTGGTTGTTAGGTGTGTGACCCTGGATTAGGAAATGGTAGAGTTGTTCTGGCAGACTTGCAAATGCTGCCTGGAGATAGGCAGTAGTCCTTTTCAGTATGTTGAAGGGAGACACCACGGAGAGGCATCATTGCCTCTGGCAGGTATGCTGACCTCATGATTGTCTCTGGGTATAGACAAGAATCATAAAAACCCTTCAGTTTACTGGAAAAAAGAGGCAAAAAAGAGAGGACATGAGCACTAAAGATTACTCTTAGCACATCACTTTCAATTATGAAAAACTATCATCTTTCTCCAGCCCCCTATCTGTTGTCTTTAGCACAGATAGCACCACCCACCCCAAACAGGCTAACCTATGGAATTTATTTCTGATGATCCATGTGTCAAATGTAGAACTTTGGTAAGTTCCACATGCAGCACGCAGCACATGTGTTTTTGCTGCATTAAGCCCCTCCCCCTTTTAATGGTATACTTAACATAGCAGTGATTCTTCTATTCCTAAGACCCCAGCTGGCTGCTTTTGACTGAACTGCTCAGTTGGCTCAAGAGTTCCTCTTTAAATCAGCTGCACAGTAAAGCTGGTCAAAATTTCTCACGCAGCTCCGGGTCTTCTGCAGACCAGCTGCTGCTTCACAGGGACAAGACTGGCCATTCTGACACCCTTCAGCCAGTTGAGAGGCATTGCGTCTGAATTAGATGGATTGCTTTCACAAACCCCTCTCTGACCTTTATTCAAAAATTCAAAGGGCCAAACTACTGTATACATGATGTTAAATGTATCTTTGCATTTAACATGCAGGTTTTTAAAAAATGCAATCAGAATAAACTAAGGAAGTGTGGCTACCAATTAATAGGTTCAGGGAAGGTATGGAAAAGGAACTCAACAGTTTCCTCCCCAGCTGTGGCCCTGAGAAAATTAGTTCTTCCAGTGACATTATTTGTTTTGCAGAAAATCCCTGTTTGGCACCAGTGGAGGAATTTCCTCCCAATACAAACACTAGTTGAGAAAATGGATTTTCCTCAGGACTGCAGCAAGGGAGGAAGTGGTTAAATTTTCTCACAATACCTGCTCTGATTCTGTTAATTCTTCTCCATGCCCATCAACTGAAGCTATTTGCCTTTTTAAAACCCTGAATGTTGATTGCAAAGTCACATTTGGCCCTTTTGGTCTTATATAGATAGATAACCCCCCCCCCAATAATAAACGTATGTAACTAATTTCTGACACCTTTAAACATCAGTTTTGGTTTTATAGGTATCACATGAATATATATGCATAATATATGTACTACTATCCACCTCAAGCCACAGTTCAAAATCCAAAAGCAATGGTAAGAAACAACATGCTTTTCAGGGAAACATAAGGATTTCAGGAAACCATGGTCTAGAGTGCCATTGAGAGAACAATCTCATGTAAACAGCATTCCAAGTGGAAAGGTTTTCATATAGATTGGGGATGACCAAGTAGCAGACCTTGGGTTACTTTTAACTGGTTCCAGGCAGCCTCACCAATTTTTTAATCAAGGTACATTAAGAAGTTTGTCCACAGTTTGACTTGTAAGGCAGATAAAAAGTTTTAATGTTGTAAGAAAGAGAAATAATTCACACTGTAATTTGCATTGCATTTTGATTGGGTATCTATATGCATGCAACATGTAAAATGCATACATTTGTATGTATTCTCTGAGTGCATGCACTCTTCATTCACTTCCTGCTAAGGTGGACCTCAGCTCAGTGGAAGGAATTTCTTGATTAGGGTGGGTTAATAGCACTCAATCCCTGGTATCTCCAGTTTAAAGGATCTCAGGTTGCAGGGCTTAGAAAGACCTCTGTCTAAAAGCAGAGACACCTATTACAGTAGGCTTGAAGGATTCATGAATATAAGGCAGTTTAATAAGTTCATGGCACCAATTTTTTTAAATGGAATTTGGGGGGGGGCAGTTTTTGCTGCAAAATGCACCTTCAGCCTCTGCCATACCATTTGGAGAATAGAGAGGCTCACAAGGATACAGAAATTGGACATCAGATGGGGTTCAAGACTTGCTATGTCCCTGGGTAATAGAGTAGACACATCCCCATTTTCCTTTTTAATTCAATACCAGGAATAGATTTGTTATTTATAAGGTTATGGTCCTATTTGTACTCTTTGTTAACAGCATGCAAGACAATACTTCAGAATCTTCTACTTCAATAACTCAACTACTGAGAGAGAGCTATTTAGCTGAAAACAACCGCCAAGGGAATAGTGAAAGAAGCAGATCAGAACCATCTCCACATTCTTTCCACCGTGGCAGTAGTTTGGGGCCTTCAGACGAGGTGGCTAGCCAAGAGGACCTTCCTGATCTTTCAGCCTTTTTGAGCCAAGAAGAGCTGGATGAAAGTGTGAACTTGGCAAGGCAAGCCATCAATCAAGATCCACTTGAGAACAAGCAGGACGAACAGATACATGTATTCTTTCCCTCTGAGTTGAAAAACTCTGGAAATACAGTTTCAAACAAACAGCAGTTCCCATCTAAGGCAGCTTCACCAACTTCAGACAGCAGCCTAAGGAAACAGCAATTTGGTTCTGAGACAGAGTCGAAAAAGGAATTCCTCAACAAGGCTGCAGATTTCATTGAGGAGCTTTCTTCTCTTTTCAAAGCACACAATTCAAAAAGAATCAGGCCCCGAACATGCAAAAACTACAGGAGCAAACTTGAATCTAAAAATAAGGCTGCTCAGGACAGTGGTTCTGCTTTCTCAAATCTCTCTGAAAACAGAGAAAGGCCTTGTGACCCAGTACCGCAAGATTTAGCTGTAGCTGAGCACTCACTTGAAAACCCAGATAACCCTCCACAGGCAGACTTGGAAGCTGTTAATCAGCTAGAAAGTTCAGGGTTAACAACAGAGTCACCAGCTGCATCGTTTTATTCTGAGGAGACAATAGGCCAACCACCACATTTTACTCAAAAGCTGAAGAGCAGGGAGGTCCCTGAAGGAACCAAAGTGCAGTTGGACTGCATTGTGGTAGGAATTCCAACACCTGAAATCAGGTAAACATGTCCCTGTCTTATTTCTGTAATAGCTTGCGTACACAGAGGGTGGATTACTGTATAGTAGTTAAATGTTTTCTCAATGTTTCCTCAGATTGTATTCTAAAAACCATACATTTCTCTTTTACAATGCTCCAGTAATTATTCTGTCTCTGACCTTGGAAAGGTCACTTGTGACTGGCATAAGATTGATGCCAGTCACAGGTTTTAGGCAGCTTTTGATGAAAATGCCTTCAGTGGGCCTTCCTCCCTAGCTGCCCATGCACTTGTACTCTCCTCTGGGCCCAGTCTGCATGACCATGCATGCAGTGATGTAGTGGGGGGGGGCAGGGAGGCCCTGGGTGCAAATTTCTCAGGAGGCGCAACAAGGCACCCTCATGAGATGCTCCTTCATTGAGGCAGGAGCTGCAGGGAGGCAAGCCATGCCTGGGCTGGCGCTTCAGGGCTGGGGTGGCAGCAGCGCTGCCTCCTCCTCATGGCAAGGAGGAAGGGGAGGAGCAAGGACAGGCTCCTCTAAGTGAGGACAGGCTCTTCTAAGTGAGGCTGGCACTTAGAAACTGCCCAGTGATGCAGACCCATTGAAGCCTGTTCTGCGTAAGTGTCAAGGCATTTATTCAATAGTAAATGAAGTGTGGTGTATGTATTTTCACCCTTCGCCTGGTAGCAACACAATTACTTATACTGTAGCAAAAAACAACAAAGGACTTGATCACACATCGCATAATGGAAACAATGTATGGACAATTGCTGTATCTGAGAAACTAAGAGAGTACACACCCTGAATGACATATCTGATACAGACAAATTTGTTGAAATATGGTACCCCTTTATAAAATATTCAAATGAACACCCTGATGACTGGCAATCACCAACTATGCACATAGACTTATGGGTGGGAAATTGATGCAGTAGTTTTCTGTTTTGGGGTGTGGGAGTGGGAAGGAAGGAAGGAAATTAATCCTTTTGGTTATGTTTATGTTTATATATTTTTTCTTGAAAATCAATCGTTGGAACAGCAGTTGAATGTGCACCACCAATAATTGCTTGGAAAGATTAGTTTAAGGAAAGAGACTTGAAAGGCTGTGTCATCTGAGCCATAAGACTCTTTCCCATTCCAAACATATAAAATATGTTTGCACAAGGCAAAGATGGCAAAATGCTTCTGTTCATGGGAAAAAAGCTGTATATTTGGATCCAGACATGTCATACTGTGCACTAAGGTGGGCCGTTCACAAACTATCTAAAAAGAAGAAATGCATCAACAAAAAAATAATAGCCAGAGTTGTTTATTGCTGCAAAACTAGAAATCATTGCTATAACTTAAATAGAAATAAAATGCATGTCACCATAGTGGGGAAGACTGTGATCAGGGAAACTGTGTGGTCCAGGTGCTAGTTCAAGTTCAAGGCTTCTCCATTCCTTCTGGTGGTTCTTTATCTTTAAACCAGGCTTTGATTGGTCAGTCCTTTAGAGAGAAGTCACCTGCAGACAGGGGACTGTCCTTCTATAGCCCTTCAAATAAAGGACTGTCCTCTGTAAAGTTGGACACATGGCCACCCTACTGTGGGCTCCTTCCATTTGCAGGAGGGATTCTGATTCAATAGCAGCATCCACAGGAAGAAGACGTTTTTTGTTTGCTGATTCCCCTTTTCTCCCAGCAACCCCCACCTTTGCCATATCCCACACTGTTCCAGAGGATCCCCCCATCCTCCAGAGCAGCTCTTCAAGGAGTGATTCTTGCTGCTCCTCTTCCTGAAGTGCTATTTAAATATAATAATATGATGAGGAGCACTGAGAGATTTTCAGGAGCAGGCATTCAAACTGTCTCAGGGCTGATTCACATATGCATGGGCATCCCTTTCTAGCACATTGCTCAGTGATGCATAGATGAATGGGGGAATTTTTCCCATTGAAAAGGTTAGGGCCCAATCCAATTCCCCTTTGCATGGGGAGGGGGGGTTG
The DNA here is from genome assembly GCF_027172205.1 of Podarcis raffonei. Taxonomy (NCBI): domain Eukaryota; kingdom Metazoa; phylum Chordata; class Lepidosauria; order Squamata; family Lacertidae; genus Podarcis; species Podarcis raffonei. The sequence goes on from NC_070606.1 coordinate 30,557,709, forward strand.
ATTGTGCAGAGGTGCCCTTCCACTCAGCTCTGCTAGTGTCCCTATTTCCCTGGCAGAGTCCCAACCAGCAGCAACAAAAAGCCTTGAAATGGGGCATTCTAGAGGCAGGGAGGGCTCTGCTCCAGGCTGGGACAGTGATCTGCCTGCCCAACATCTTCCGTCTTTGTCAGCATGCTCAAGAGGGTTGTAGATGTGACTGTGGCCCTATTACATAGTGGCTGGGTGTTGAATTGCACCCATAGTGTTTAACTTCATGATTGTCTAAGGATACTAATGCTTGCTCTAAGGTGCTGGATCTGTGATGGCCATTTCACATATGCAAGTCACTCCCTGATGTAGCAGTCATCAAGTGATGGGCATGCATATGTGAACTCACTTTCAAGAATTTGATTTGCATAAAGTTTTATATTGGTCTGCTTCGTAGGAGGTTTTTAAGCAGTGGTGAGATGGCTATCTGTCATGGATGCTTCCATTGATATTCCTGCATTACAGGGGATTGGATTAGATGACCCTCCTTGTCCCTTCCAACTCTACAATTCTATGGTTCTAAATCCTTTCATAAATGTAAGGGTTGGTAAGAGACAATTCAATCTCTTGTACCTTGTAGTAAGTGGATGCACGCCAAATTGAATTGGACTTACTAGAATGTGTTTTGGAATCAGTGGATTTGGGAACCTGATGTCACTATATGGTATGGATATTGTGATATAGGTTTCAGAAAATGCACACAAAATAATGACAGATTTAATTATCAGTGGCCATTATTCAATGTAATCAGATGGTATTCCTGTAGGTTCAGTCCCTAAATTCTTAACAGCATTAGGAGTGAACAGCAGGTGAATATTCTATTACTACTCTATTTTCCTCTCTTACCCTATAGCAGCCACAAGGTTGGCTCTTTGATTCCCCACTGCTGTATATGTTGAAGGGACTGTCCAAAATTCACCTTTTAAAGAGAGAGACACCAATCAAAGTTGCAATGAACTACATGTCAGCATTCGCTTCTGTATGTCTGAAATGTTGATGTATATTCAGGGTAGCATTCACAAAATTCATTTGTCATTGTCAGCATTCATACATGCATATCATTTACCAACATTTGCTAACTTTCGGACATTCACTACAATATTAAATGTGGAAATGTTTCACCGAGACCGATAATCCCTAGGATCTGCCAGTCCTATGGACTGGAACTCTTTAGCTTGGGATCTAGTCTCAGATCACAGTAACTGGCTCTCAGCAAGTGAGATGAATGATATTCCCCGAAGCATTTTCCACAGGAAACATTCCAGGAAGCTTCCCATGAATGCCATATACTACGTCAGAGCTGGCCCACCGAGGCAGAATACAGTGCTAGATGGACCATGAGTGTAACCTAGTAAGGCCAGTCTTACGATCTTAGACATTTCCTCCATTGGTTGTAAGTGACCCATATTTGCCATCTCTACTCAGAGGTGCCTGCATTTTTTCCAAACTACTTAGCTCACCTCTGTTAGGTTAATTTTACTTTGGCTTGGCATACACAGCTAGCCTGACCCGTGTCAAAAGGATTTGAAGCCCTATAAACAGGCTATGTGTCATGCATTTTCTATGAGAGCACTCTCTGGCAAATGCACATGAATACCTGAGAGAAGCACACTCTAACCATGCTTTGTTTGAGAATTCAGATCATCTGCACTTAAGGTTCCTAACCACATTCACAGCCTGATCCTAAGAATGCTTACTTAGAAATAAGCCACACAGAATTAAATGGGTAGTATTCTTTTACTTAGAGCAAACTCATTGAAATTAATGGCGCTAACTTAGTCATGTTAATTAATTTAAATGGGTCTACTGTGAGTAAAACTTAGTCGAATGACATCTAATGGGATTTACTTCCTAATAAGTATGTTTAGGATCACAGCCACAATCTCTTCCAAGATACAGCATCCTTCTTCAGTTTATTTTTGTTTTATTGAGTTCTGCTAGAATTTGTCAGCACTAAATTGGGGAACAGATGGACCATAGCTCAGAGATAAAGTTCTTTGTATGCACAAAACCAATAGCAATCCTTGCTATTGCCAGTTAAAAGAACTTAGCATGCAAGCAGAAAAAGATCTCTGCCAGAAATATTGGGAAACTGCTGCTGGTTAATGGAAGAGGCAGCATACAGTAAATTAAAAAACAACAACCTGAAAACAGAACAATGACACAAATATACACAAAAACTGAAATCAGTATGAAAAAACAAAACATTGCTAAACATAGCTGCTTTTACACTTCAGATGTACTAAATTAACCTTGAGAAGTTAAAAGCTAAGCCACCATGATCAAACATTAGAGAAAATATTAAACAATGATGATGAAATTATATTGAAATGTTGCTTATAACATATTAAAAGGCCCAGCTGGGACAATTAAGAAAAAACTTTTCTTGGTACCAAAATATCATTTAGGTGGGTGCCAGGTGAGCCTCCTTATGGAGTTTTCCACAACCAGGGGGGCACTGCCAAAAAGGCCCTCTCCCTCAGGACAACCTCCATATTTCAGAATGAAGGAAGCTGTTGATCTTAAGGCATGGGTGGCTACATATAGGAAGAGGTACCTTCAGGTACTCCAGTCCCAAGCCATGTAGGATTTTATAGGTCAAACCCACCTTACCTTCCCTCCTTACCTTCCAATTACCTCCAAGTACCTCCTTGCCTTCCAATTCATTTATGGGTCTAATCCAGACCCATAAATGAATTGGAAGGTAAGGAGGGACTGCTCAGTATTCAGCACACTTACAGTGCTTTTGTTGATGTGGAGTTCTGGGGAAAGACATCAGTCAGGAATGGGGAGAGAACAGAATATATGCTTGGCACATATAACATCCCAGATACAATCTCTCTGGCAGGACAGAATCTCAGCAGGACTGGGAAAGACCTCTGCCTGAGATACTAGGGAGCCACTACCTGTTGGAAAATGTCTTTCCAGGGCTAGATGGACCAATGGTCAGACTAAGTAGAAAGCAACTTCACATGTTTATGACATCCTCTGGTGGTACGCAATACCACATGTCACAATGGCACAGCAATTTTTGCTAGGCAGCAGTTCAACCTGGCAGATTGTGGTTGAACACCATTTTCATAAGTTGGTCATGTGTCCTACTTTGCAGAGGGCAATGCTCTGTTCAAAGAGCTGTCCAGGCCAAGAACAGCTTAATGATAAGCATAAGAAGAGAGAGCAAGGACCATGACTATACTCACCAGTGGTGAGCCCCTGAACAGGAGACTGATCAGGCACACCAGTCGCTTGGTCACAGTCTTCCTCACTATGGTGAGTTGCATTGCATTAATACTTAAGTTATAGCAATGATTTCTAAATATGCACCTCTACCTATAAGTTAGGTGTGCAAAGTTAATCAAAATCACTGTCCTTTTGTACTGTGTTTCCTTGTTTCAGGTAATATGGAAGCAGCCTGTCTGTAGCACTTAGAATTATGTCCCCCCCCCCTTTCTTTACTTTTTAAATGTCACTTTATAACCATGAGTATCTAGTCACATTGTTTTGATTATTACTGAGGGAGATTTTCCTGTCCAGCAGCATTGCACCAATATGACCGATGGCAATGTTGACTGCATTATTTCAAAGGTGGATGTATATAGAGTAATACAAGCTATCAAAATGATGAATACATCATCTCTGATTCATCATTCATGTGCATCCATCAAGATTTCATGGCTTATGAGAAATAACACACAAGGATAAACCCAAAACAAATGTATAGAATTCTGTCCATAACAAGAACTTTTAATTTATTGTGAATGGTATTACCATAATACAACAAGCTACTGAAATTATGAATGAGTGCAACCCTGGTCATTGCAACTCAACCTGATTGTAGCATTGCTACTATGCCAACCTACAGGAATTGATATTAAATATATTAAAACATTTGGATATACGGATCCTGCTGGGTAGGAATATAGAAATACTAGATCATAAGTTCCTTCCTGCCCTATGTTTCTGTCATAGGTTTACAGATTTGTTCCTTAAAGTTTGTCTGTCTAGAACTAAGCTATTCTGCACATGGGATGGGGAAAGCAAATTAGTGTCTTCTCTCATAAATGGGTAATGTTGTCTCCCATCTGATCTTAAAATATGTACATCATGTGTAAAAATGACATGAGCTGTTGACTGTGTACACATTACTGGCTTAAAATGCAGTGGTTTTGTTCTTTTGCACAGTTTGGATTACAGCTGATTGGGAGGGAAACATACCAAAACACAGTATTTCATTAGAAATTACAGTCTAGATACAGGATACATATGGATTGTGGCTAATGCTTCCCAAACCAGCTGTGGGAGTACACTAGTTACAGAATAAATGGGAGTCTGTTTGTAGCCCTCAGCTGCTGCATGCCATGCATTCCAAATCCCTTTAATAAACATGTATTATTTTCACACTGGATGGTGTGAGTGTACACTTTTTTAAATTGCGTTTTCAGACCCAGAAATCTCCCCCCTAAAGTTGACTCAAATTTTGATTTTGGTTTTTGGCAGAATTTAGGCCACAACTTTATTGATTACAGAAAGTGAATGGTTGCATAGGCTCTGGTTCAACTAGCTCCCTGCCATGCAGGTAGCGCTGACCGAGGGTTCCAGCATAGGTCAGCCAAGGGTGAACACCTGGATAAGCGGAAAGCCGGGAACAGGCTATCTCCGCCACCCAAATGTCCCCCTGGACTCAGGCATGGGCAGAACCCCTTCTCAGGGGTTGACCAAACCATCGAGTCCCTGGATTCCTTTAACGGAATTCCCTTCACATAGGGATGGTGAGAGCGTTCTCCCATCCCTATCACCTGAACCAGAGCCTATCCGCAACCTTACAAATTGTGACGATTTGCTACGCAGCAGGCGAAACCCAAATGGCAACAGCCAATCAGCCAAGTGGGGAAAATTCCTGCCATGCCCCTGTCCCAACAACAGATGACACACGAAGGCATAGCAAGGTCGAGTGCAAAGCCCTAAAAGTAGGGAGAGGTGGGCGGGTGTTCCGATTGCACGTGCCGAAAGAGGAAGCTCTGGGTCACGTGCATGGGTGTAAATAGGTCCCTCGAACTGTTTGGACTGTGTCCCATTGGCCAGATTGCACTCAGTTACAAGGGACCTACCAACTGGGTGTTGTTTCTGACCAATCATACCCCCCACAACACAGGGTGTCGGTTTCCAGGTCTGATCGCAATACATGCCCTCTTTAGGGAGGACCCAATCTGCGTAGATTATCAATGCATGAGGAAGGAAGCCATCGCTTGAAGCAATTGTGATCTCTCACACATCTCCATGTTTGCTTTATTAGGCATAAGCTGCATTGCCCTACACTTACTCCTTTTTTTTCTTTCTTTAAATGTTTATTAAAATTTTCAAAAAAGAGTACAAAAGAAAACAGAAAAGAAAAGAAGAAAGAAAAAAAAGAAAAGAAGAAAAAACAGCAGTTAAAAAAATTTACCTTAATTACATTCCATACCCAATTTCCTTGACTTCCCCACACCTGCCCTTCTTGTATTCCAATTCCAATTTTTAGCTCAGCAATTTTTATCCCCCCCACTTTACCTTATTTCCTCTAATTCAATTAACTTAAACAAATTTTAACTTCTAAACCTCTATCTTTATATTTCAAAACTTATTCTTAACATACTTTTCCTAAATTCCTCCATCAATTTAATTAACCTATTTAAACTTAAAAATCTCAGTCTTTATACACCAACACTTATTTTTGATAATCTTTTGCTAAGGTCGGCCCCAAATCTCTCCCCAAATTCCCCATTTTTATGTTAGTGGCAAAAACCAACTTAATTAAAACAAAATCATATTTTTACACCCTTTGAATTCCCGAAGCCCTACCACCCCCTTTCCCGGTTTCGATCCCCAACCAAAGTCCATCAGTCCATCCAGAATCAGCCTGGCGATCTCATATCCGAGGCACTTAACCCTCTCTCAATTTCTCTCTGCCGGTTTTCTTGATAGTCCTTTATTTTAAATTCCGAATCTTGAAGAGGCTCTGTTCCAGTAAAGTCCGTATTTCTTCCAGCCGGGCCTCCATATTTAACAATGGAGCCAAAATCTTGTTTCTTACTGCTCATAAGTCCAAATGTCCCAAAGGCTCCAAATTCTGTATTGGCCATATTTATATTCCATATGTCTTCAGATCCCCATAAGAGGAGATCTCTCCAATTTCCATTCTTCACTTCCAACCAAACTTTCATCGTCATGTTCTTATTTTCAATTATTTCCAGCTTAACAGGCCTCTGGCTCTCTTTAGCCATCTGCAACATCCCAGCGCCTCCTTCTTTCTCATGTTCTTTAAATGGCATCTCAAATGACTCAGACTCTTTCTCCTGTTTGGCTATAAGGATTTTTGGATCAGCTACAACACTTCCCTGTTCATCTGCAGGAGCTTGAATCATATCCTTTCCAGGTTCAGCAATTTTGTTTACTGTTCCCTTCATTGTTATTACATTCATAGTCAAAGCAGTTGTCTGCTCCTGTAGGTTTCCCAAAAGACGGAAAGTCCTTTCCAGTTCAGCCAGTATTTTTCCACTTACAGCCATTTTTGTAATGTCCTGAACCCCCTCTAGAGGGATTCTAGTTACTTAATGACAAATTAACCTTTTCTTCTTTGTTTTTAACAATTTGTTACCAAATTGTATCAGATGTAACCAGCAAAGACAGCAAAGACACAGTTCTCCTTTTTCCCCCCAACTTTGACAGCTAATTTGACAGCTGTCAAAATCTATAAACCTCTTCCACAGGCTCTCTCCCCGATCGCTCCCGGGTTTTGGGGGAGGGGTAAATTCCGTTCTCTTATCCTCCAGCACAGTCACTTAAATTGGCCCAATATAAAGTTAATTGCTCTTTTCCACACACAAAAAAAAAGACATTCACACAACCTTAGTAATAAAATCCTTGCTTTACGATGTTTACAAGGCGGGTAGATTGACTTCCTTTTTAGCACCTTGCCCGATCTTGCCGAATTCCCATAAATAAATTTCCCTTTTAAGTCCAATTACCGTGTTACTCACGGGTCGTTACTTTTGATCCAAAAGTTCAGAAGAAGAAGTTAACGCTCTCCGTCCATGGCATGCGGCTTCACTCAGCAGGGGAAGCAGTCGAACTCTCAGCACCACACCTCCCTCCGTCCCCTGTTCCGAAGCCTTTAGAAAGGCTTCTTTGCGGGTCGGGGTGGCGCGCAAATGCTGCCCACCGAGTCACCAGGTCCACAGGCTTCAGTGTCTGTGGTTTCTAAGGGTCCCCGCGTCGCCGCCGCGGCAGGACCCGACCCCTGTTGAGCAGATTCCCTCCGGAGCTCGGAGGGAATCCGCCATTAGACGATGGCGCCAACCCGGAAGTCCGCCCTACACTTACTCCTGCCTCCTGTACTACATAAGATCAAATGAATTGCTGGATCACACGAAGTGTTTGCTCCAGCCTCCTGTGCCTAAGAGACAAGGCAGATGCTTCTGGGAAGTCCACTAGCAGTTAATGAATGCAACAACCCCTCCTAGCTGTGTTCCCCCAGCCTCCGCTATACTGCCTTTGGACAAGGAGATTAAATTGAGCCATCTGGGGGGGCAGGGGGCCAAGGCCTCCCCAAAAATTTCAAGCAGGGGGCCAAGCCCCCTCAATATTCCGCAGCCCATGGGACTTAGCTGTGGTGGGCCCCGTCAGACCTTCCCTTGGCTGCAGTGGGCCCCATGAGGCCGTCTCCTGCTGCATGACATCATACACATGTGCTAGGGAGCCCTAAATTAGGACAGAATGCAGTGTGTGTGATACTGTCCAGTTCTTTTTTAAATCCATTGGCAATCACCACATCTCATGGCAATGAATGCAATAAGTTAAAGCATTGGGTGAAGAACCACTTCCATTTCTCTTTGTCCTGCATCTACTGTCAGTCAAGTTTCATTGAGTAGCCCTGAGTTTTAGCCTTATGAGGAAAGAGAAGTGTCAGCGCTGCCCAAGGTCCCAGCTCACACAAGACCAACGCTCCTTCTTGCTCAAGTTCAAAAGTCTTTATTGAAGTTCAGTCTCATTTCCAGACGTGCAGCGCGCAACGCTACATCTATCCGTCAGATCATAGAAGTCCCATCTGAATCTCCGCCCCCCTGACACCAGCTTAAGATTCTAGCTTTACTCCACCTCTTCCTCTGTTCCTTCTTTCTCTGGGTCCTTCTGCTAGTCGGAGTCTCTGCCCTCCGAGATTCTTCTGACGCTGATTCTCCCGACTCCTCCTCCCCCCTCTTTCGGGCTTTAGGACCTGGCTCCCAATCCGGGTTTTCTGCTGTCCCGCGCTCCTCCACATTTGAACTTGGCGCGCGCGCGCAGCCTCCCACTTTCCTTCTGACCGTTACACTTGTGTCACTGCTCCCCCTTTCGGGGAGGCTAGCTGGACCTGCCCTTCCCTCCGTCTCCCCACTCCCCGATGGAGGAGACGCTGGTCCTGACTCCCATGCCTCTTCTCCCCCACTGTGCTCTGGTGGGGGAACTGGCCCTACTTCTCCGCTACTCCTTTGGGACTCCCCTCTGGTTCCCTGTTTATGGATCGTCCCCTCTGGGATTCGCCTCGCCCTTACCATAGGCGCCCCCTCCTGGGAATCTTCTGATTCGCTGGAGAAGCTCATGGAATCTCTCGGTCCACTGTCATATTCCCCTACGCTCCCCTCTGATTCCTCTCCTCCGCTCTCTATTTGCTCTCTCCCCTGCTCTTCTGCTCCTGAGCCTCTGACATCCATCCCCCCCTCGAAGCCCCCCCTTCCCCCCTCCCCCTCTTCGGGTGTGGGTTCCAGGTGCTCCAGCGCTGGGGGTGTGAGTGCTGGCTTCCGTTCTCTCTCCCTGGTGTGCAACCGTCCAGCGGGATCAGGCCCCCCCACGATGGGTTCGTCGACGTCGACTTCCTCTGCTTCCATTTCTCTGCTGTCGTGCTCAAAACCAAGATCCTCCCCCCACACGTCCATGTCCTCCTCTCCCCCCGGTCCCTCGGGTGAGGCTGTGTGCAAGGGCCCCCTCAGCAGTTCCCTGCTCCACCCCACTTCTGGTTGAGTGTCCCACCAATAGGAGCGGTCCGTGGCAAACCCCGAGAGCGACCCCTCCGGGGAGCTCATCCCCGGCGTCGGCTCCTCATCTGAGGAGAAACCTTGGAACGTGCTGGCTGACAGTGTGGGTGTGAAAAGCCAGTCGTCAAAATACTCCGCCGGCATGGGTCTGTGTGGGAAGATCGAATGGAACTCGTCTTTGAGATAGTGCTCCTCCACGGCGTAGCACGGCACCCACTCGTTGGCGCTGGCCGGAGTACCCTCCCTGGCGAGGAGATATTCAACTCCCTCTTCCCCCCATCTGGAGTCCAAAATCTCTGTGACCTCGTTGAGTGGCGTCGCCCTCTGTGGTCCCTCCCCTGCTGGCGATGGGCTACGTGGAGCTGGTGCGGTCCCTGGCGCCTGAAACCTGTGGGGCGCCTTGTAAGGCGTGAGCACTGACCTGTGAAAGACTGGGTGCATTCTGGAGCCCTCCGGGAGTGTCAACCGGTAGGCCACTGGATTGATTTGTGCCGCGACCTGGTAAGGTCCCAGCTGCTTGTGTCCTAGCTTCCTCTTAGCTAGCGTTCTGGCCGGCACTGCCTGAGCTGCTAACCAGACCCAGTCCCCTACCTGTATGTCTTCCCCAACCCTCCTGTGCCTGTCTGCCTGCATCTTGTAGGCGTGTTTCGCGAGTTCCAAGTGCCTTCGGAGTTGCTCATGGACCTCCTGTAACTCTGCGGCTAAGTGCTCTGCCCCCCGTGGCTCCCCCTCTGCCTCGGTCTCCAACCCCGGGAAGGTTCTGGGGTGGCGCCCATTGTTGGCGAAGAACGGTGTCACCCCTGTAGACCCGTGCTTCGTGTTGTTGTAGGCAAACTCGGCTAGCGGTAGGTAGTCCACCCAGGTCAAGGGCTGTTGATTGGCGTAGCATCGCAGGTACTGCTGCATGATGGCGTTGACCCTCTCCGCTTGTCCGTTGGTCTGCGGGTGTCGTGCCGACGCTAAGTTGATCTTGACGTTCAGGATGCCCAGCAGCTTCTGCCAAAAGTTCGAGATGAATTGGCGGCCCCGGTCGGACAGGATGGACCGCGGCAGGCCGTGAGCTTTGAACACGTGGTCTATGAACAGCTTGGCGGTCTGTTCCGCTGTGGCCACCTTCGCGCACGGAATGAAATGCGCCATTTTGGTGAAGAGGTCTACGACCACGAGTACTGCTGTTTTGCCGCGCGAACTGGGCAGATCTGTAACAAAGTCCAGGGCCACTTTCTCCCATGGTTCGAGCGGCGTCTGCAGCGGTTCCAGCAGACCCGCCGGCTTCCTGTGTACTGGCTTGGCCCTTTGGCAGGTGTCACACCTGGAAACGTAATCCGCAACTTCTCCCCGCACCTTGGGCCACCAAAAGTCCCTGGTGACTAATTCCGCCGTCTTGTCCTTGCCGAAGTGCCCAGCGCTGGGCGCGTCGTGCAGCTGCTGCAAGACTCTCGCGCGAAGGTCTTCTCCCGGTACGTAGAGAGCCCCTTTGCGGAGGAGTAGTCCGTCGCGTATCTGGAACTCGTCGTCCCTCGCTGTGCCGTTTCGCACCTCCTCCATCTTGGTTTGCGCAAACGAATCCGCCTGTAGCGCACGACGGACTGCGTCCAGGTCCACTGCGGCTGAAGCGCACGCCCACACCTCTGGTGCGAAAATGTGTTTGGCCGCTGCCGGTGCCGCTTCCTCGAGATACTGCGGCTTCCTGGATAGCGCATCCGCCATGACGTTGTTGTCTCCCGGGATGTATTCTATCCGGAAATCAAAATCTGCAAAGAACTCCGCCCAGCGGATGTGTCTCTGGTTCAGGAATTTCGCCGTGCGCCAGTACTCCAGGTTCTTGTGGTCCGTGCGAACCTGCACCGTGTGTCTGGCTCCGACGAGGAAGTGCCGCCACGCCTTGAAAGCTGCATGAATGGCCAGCAACTCCCTGTCCCAGATGGTGTAGTTCTGCTCCGACGTGCTGAGCTTCCTGGAGTAGAATGCGCACGGTCTCCAGTCCCCTTGCGGATCTTGCTGCAACAGGACCGCCCCCACCGCTCTGTCCGAGGCGTCCGTTTCAACCCTCATCGGTTTGCTGGGGTTTACGTGTAGCAGCTGTTCTTCGGACGCGAAGAGACGCTTGAGCCTCCGAAAGGACTGCTCCGCCTGGTCCGTCCAGGTGAACTTCTTCTTCTTGGAGCTGAGGGTGTCCGTGATGGCCGCTGTCTCCTTCGCGAACCCCTTGATGAACTTGCGATAAAAGTTGGCGAAACCGACGAACTTCTGGACCTCCTTCCGGTTGCGCGGGCTCTTCCAGTCCAACACTGAGCGGACCTTGGCGCTGTCCATGGCAAGTCCCTTGTCGGACAGCTTGTAGCCCAGGAAATCCACCTCTGTCGTGTCGAACTGGCACTTCTCCAGTTTGGCGTAAAGTCTGTGCTCCCGTAGTCTCTGCAGGACCTCCTTGACGTCCTCCTCGTGCGCCTCCTGCGAGTCCGAAAAGATCAGGATATCATCTAAAAAGCAGACGCACTTCTTGTAGAGGAGTCCCGCTAGCACGTGGTGCATGAAAGCTTGGAAACAATGGGAGCCATTTTGGAGACCAAACGGCATGACTCTGTATTCATAGGTTCCTAAAGGCGTAAACATGGCTGTCTTCCACTCGTCGCCCTCCCGCATGCGTATAAGGTTGTAGGCCCCTCGTAAATCCAACTTGGTGAAGATCCGTCCCTTCCTCACCGTCGCGAGCAGGTCGTCAATTTTGGGCATGGGGAATGCTGTGGGCTTTGTCCTGGAATTGATGATTCTATAATCCACTATGAGCCTCCGTTCGGGCGCGTCTCTCTTCTTCACGAAAAACACGGGACTGCCCCCCACTGCTTTGGATTCCCGGATGAATCCCCGCTTCAAATTGCGATCTATGAACTCCCTGAGTTCTTGCATTTCGTCTTCAGACATGGAGTACAGTTTCCCAGTTGGCAGCGTCGCCCCTGGCAGGAGGTCAATCTTGCAGTCGTAGGGTCTGTGGGGAGGCAGCTTGTCTGCTTCCTTCTCGCAGAAGACTTCCAAAAAGTCCTTGTACTTGTTGGGCACCGCTTGCACCACGCCTAGGTGTAGCTGCAGTGCATCCTCTTGCCCCTCTCCTTCCTGGCAGGTCTGGATGCAGTGCGCTGCGCAGTAGGAAGAGCAGAAGGTCAATTGCCGCTGGTACCACGCTAATGCCGGGCTGTGCCTATCCAGCCAACTCATGCCCAACACTATGGGCGTGTCCGACAGGTGGGTGACGTTGAAACTGATGACTTCGCGGTGGTTTCCAATTTGCATCACCAGAGGCGGTGTTTGCTGTACCACCTCTCCTCCCAGTATCTTCCTGCCATCTACCGTGACAACATTTAGGGGCATCGTGGCTGGCAGGAGTGCTATGCGATGCTGCTTGACGAAGTCCAACCCTACAAAGTCTGCGTTGCTACCAGAGTCAATGGTAATAGGGACCTCCAGGGTGAGCCCATCGGGCAGCTGGAGCGATGCAGTGAGTTGCACCACTGGTTTGGGTGGGAGGGGGTCTGTGGGCTGCAAAATCTCTGGGGACTGTTTCACTGACTCGCCTGGTTGAGCCCCAGAGCCTCCATCTCCAACCAGGCGTCGCCTTTTCCCTGCTGCTCAACTCCCTGCTGAATTCCTCCTTTAACAGTTGCTGAGGCTGCAGTGTGCTTCTGGAGCCTCTGGGGACACTCTTTCGCCATGTGCTGTGCACTGTCGCAGATGTAACACTTCCTGCTCCCTCTAGGAGCCTTCGCCTTGACTGCTCCTGGTGTCTGGGCTCTGCTTGCTGTCTGAGCCCTTGCACCTCCGATTTCCATTGGCTCCTCTCCACTTATGAGAGGAGGCGTGGACTGAGCGCGCTCTGTCTCTCTGGGTAGGAAGGGAGTCGTTCTAACTGACGTGTTTGCTCTTCGCCCCTCCTCCCTGCTCCACGGGCGTTCTTCCAGGCGCACCCCAATTGCAAGCGCCCTTTGGACTACTTCTGTTGTATTTTGGGGTCTCTCCCCCCTCGCCAGTTCATCTTTAACGGCTCCATTCAGCCCCTCCCAGAACAGATCCCTGACGGCAGCTGAGTCCTTCTGCCAGCCCAGCACATTTACTAACCCAAAAAAGCGGGAATGATACTGGCGCACCGTCGCTCTCCCTTGTCGCAATCCATGCATTTCCCTTCTAGCGACATCCACATCCACCGTTGATTTAAAGCAAGCGTCCATGGCTCCAATAAAAGCGCTTGAATCTTTGAGGGCGGGGTCATTTTCGCGTAGCAAAGTTCGCAGCCACGACTTAGCTTCCCCATGCAGATGAGTGATTATGAAACCCACTTTCTCCTCCTCATCTCTAAAATCTTTCCGAAGCAAATTGAGCGCGAAGACTACTTCTGCTCTGAAGTTAGGGTACTGCTGCAGGTTCCCGTCAAAATGGGTCACAAGGCTTGCCCCCCTTTTCCCGAGGCTAACTCCCTCCGGCTTGGCTCCCAGCTGCCCCTCCTTTCCCCATTTGTCCCACCTGGCTTGCAGATCCTGGCAGAGCGCAGCTGTGTCTTCTTCTTTTTTCCTAGACGCAGCTAATTCTGCGTAGAGCGTTGACACCGCTTCCTGCAATTGCTTGACTTTTTCCTCAGTCGTCATCTTTGCCTATCTCCGTGAGCTCGCAGAGTTTATTGGAGATGGGACTTACTGTCAGCGCTGCCCAAGGTCCCAGCTCACACAAGACCAACGCTGCTTCTTGCTCAAGTTCAAAAGTCTTTATTGAAGTTCAGTCTCATTTCCAGACGTGCAGCGCGCAACGCTACATCTATCCGTCAGATCATAGAAGTCCCATCTGAATCTCCGCCCCCCTGACACCAGCTTAAGATTCTAGCTTTACTCCACCTCTTCCTCTGTTCCTTCTTTCTCTGGGTCCTTCTGCTAGTCGGAGTCTCTGCCCTCCGAGATTCTTCTGACGCTGGTTCTCCCGACTCCTCCTCCCCCCTCTTTCGGGCTTTAGGACCTGGCTCCCAATCCGGGTTTTCTGCTGTCCCGCGCTCCTCCACATTTGAACTTGGCACGCGCGCGCAGCCTCCCACTTTCCTTCTGACCGTTACACTTGTGTCACTGCTCCCCCTTTCGGGGAGGCTAGCTGGACCTGCCCTTCCCTCCGTCTCCCCACTCCCCGATGGAGGAGACGCTGGTCCTGACTCCCATGCCTCTTCTCCCCCACTGTGCTCTGGTGGGGGAACTGGCCCTACTTCTCCGCTACTCCTTTGGGACTCCCCTCTGGTTCCCTGTTTATGGATCGTCCCCTCTGGGATTCGCCTCGCCCTTACCATAGGCGCCCCCTCCTGGGAATCTTCTGATTCGCTGGAGAAGCTCATGGAATCTCTCGGTCCACTGTCATATTCCCCTACGCTCCCCTCTGATTCCTCTCCTCCGCTCTCTATTTGCTCTCTCCCCTGCTCTTCTGCTCCTGAGCCTCTGACAAGAAGCATTATCTCTGTATCTGCATCAAGCATAATTTTATAAAGATCTACCGTTTAGGCCTTGCCTTTAGCTTTTTGTATATTGTTGTTTCTAATTCTTCCCCATATAATATCTGCCTTGCCCTGTTTTATTTAGTCTTGCCGAGTTTTAGCATTCCTTAGCGCTTCTTACATAGCCCAAGCATATGCACTGTATATTTAAAGCACACCTCCCCCAACCCCAGAATCATGGGAACAGTACTTTATTATTATTATTATTATTTATTAAATTTATATACGGCCCTTCTTCCGAAGATCACAGTGCATTTTACAATATAAAAACACAAAAATACATACCATAACAACAACCAACCCTCACACACCGTTTAAAAGGCCAAAGATCACCCTCTGGAAATGACCATCCAAGTAGGATCCCTCTGCATTTTCTCCTCACTCTGCATTTTCTCCTCATAACAACCCTGCAAGTTAGGTTAGGCTAAGAGATAGTGACAGGTCCAACAAGCTTCCAGTCTGAGCAGGAACCTCAGTCTCTGTAGTCTTAGTCCAGCTCTCTAACCGCTACTCTACACCGGTTCTATCTTCTATTGTGCAACTTACTGATCAGCTAGTAGGATCCAAATACTCTCTTCAAAATGTGGTCCTGTTACTGTTAATAACTGAAGAGTGCAGGATATTCCTCTGTTTGCTTCAATGTCTTTTGTGTGAGGTATGTTGCTGCTTAGGGTGATCAGGCGTTGTTTTGACTGTTGCGCTTGCAGCCTGTCTCTTTGTCAAATGGATATTACAGTGACAAATAGTGCTCTTGCATTTCAGGTGGTACTGTGAAGGGAAAGAGCTTGAAAACTCACCAGATATTCACATCATCCAGTCAGGACAGCTGCATTCACTAGTAATTGTTGAAGCATTTGAAGAAGACACAGGGCGTTACTCCTGCTTTGCTTCTAACATCTATGGGACAGACTCAACCTCTGCAGAGATCTACGTAGAAGGTAAGGGCCTCTTTGGAACAGAAAGCGCTTGATAATTAACAAAAGGAAGTTTTACTGTCAACTTGGTTTTATGTGGCTTTGCTGCATAGTTGTTCCAAATGGAAATCAGTGATCCAACAGCATGGAATGCAAACAGTTCTCTCTTTGATAGAGTCAGGTACTTGAATTTATTTCTTCAATTAAAATTATTTGATAGACAATATTTGCTGGTTTTCCACAGACATTTGATTGGTCAATGTGAAACAGGATGCTGGACTAGATGGGCCATTGTCTTGATCCAGCAGGCTCTTTTTATGTTCTTATGAGTGAGGAGGAAATAGCTGTGCTGAAGGGGAGATAGACTTCTTATCAGCTAGGATAGATATGGCACAGGGTAATTAGCCTATTTACAATCTTTTAGATAGATGGGTATACAGACAGATAAACATAATCTAAATTTACTGTTTTACAGTCTGGTGTGAACATGGGCTGAGATGGGATGGATAACCTTGCTGCTGTACAGTACTCTTAAAAAAATATAGATTATAAGGCAGCATCTTATATCCTGCCAGGGTGACAGATACCCATTTGGGATGAAAGTGCACATCCTTTCCAATACCTCTTCCAGACTCTATGAGGTGCTCTATGAAAGGGCATGAAGGTGATATTCTGTATACTATACAGCTTCCAAATACAAAGAATATCACAGCTGTAATTTTTTTTAAATGCGATGCAACCACAAAAAAAGCAGTGATGCCTTAATAGTAGACATGTTGGCTGCAAAAAGTGGGCTTTAGCAAACCCACTTCGCTGTTGGGTGCAAGCACATTTTTTTGCTGTTGAATTAGCCCATATGTTGCTGTTCTATTATTGCTGTTGTTATGAAATTATTCTTCCTGTTGTTAGTTTTGTGCTTTATTGTTGTTCCCTTTGTTAAAACCCACTTGAAGAATGATTTTTGTGTAGGGTAAAAGTGGCATACAAATAAAGCGGTAATGATGATTTATTACACAAAAATATTGGCAGTGCCCAAACCAAAACACATTTTATGAATGGTGCTAGATTCCTATCTGCTCCTGCCATGGAGGGGGAAAGTACCTATTCATTGATTGAAGCTGAGTGGAAAGCAGTGCAGAAAAATGCTCACCCCAGCTAACCAACAGTTTAAAAGTAAGTATTACCCAGCCCACAAAGTCACAAAATGGTATTGGGAAGTTAGTGCACCTTCATACCAAATGGGTGTCTGTCACCCTGACAAAATTATCTTAAGGATAAAAGATGCTGTCTTATACCAAGTCAGAACTTTATAGCTCAGTCTTGAGTGGCACCGGATTTCCAGGGTTTCAGACAGGGAATCTTTCCCAGTCTTGCATAGGAACTTTTGCATACGAAACCAAACCTTGTGCTGTCCTGTCCTTCCCCGTGACACTTGCAACAGCAATTTCAGCCTTAGCTGGAAGAGAAATACTATTTTTTAGGAATATATCATATTGAAATTTGCACAATGGTACAGCACAATGTTCCTGCAAAAGATGCATAGGCCCAGGGAAAGATGCCAGGATCCATCTCTACAAGAAGTTAGTAATAATTGTACATTTATCACATAAATAAAAACCTCAGTGAGGAAGTTAAAAGGCATTATTAAATGTGATGCCACGTAAACTGACTTTTGGTTTCCCACAGGAGCCTCCTCTTCTGAATCTGAAAGCGACACGAGCACCAGCAAAGAAGAAATGGATCAGTAAGTCCATGTGTATGAGAGCTAAAATAGATTAGACATTGAAGATCCATTATTGAATTTCCCACCAATTTATATTTATTTTGAAAGCAACTGTGGGAGTGGCAGAAAATTGGGTCATGACGATAGTACTGTGAGTGGAGGTTGTCTTTCCTCCTGTGCCATTTTCCCAATCTAGATAATCTCTCCTAGGTCACTGTTTGTTCCATTAAAAGGGAAACTATACATGTACCAATTGGGGGGGGGAGAGCACATGCGGGGTGTGGGGGCAATCCCATTTGGAAAGATGGTGCAGGGTGGAAGGTAAACTGTAATTCTAATTAATACACACTTCTAGGAACATAGGAAGGCACACCCACAACAATCCTTTATTTTTTAAGTGAGATAAGTTGTACGTTGAAGTGGACATCATCTTACAAAAGGCATTCTCTTTTGTGTGAGAGAAAAGGGGGAATCTGCTGTTGGGAGCTTCTTTAGTCAAACAAAGGTTTTAAAAGCAAACAAAATGACCTATCCGTGAAACTTGCTTTCTTTGTAAATAAATATACCTTCTTGGATTTTTCCCAGATACCAAAACCGCACCAAGATCTCTTCAAATGTGCCTCCTCCTCCTGCTCCTCCTCCTGTTAATACCACCCATCAAGAAACACCGAAACCACAACCTTCTATGGTACATCCTGTGTCGATACCCGCCTACCATGTAAGAGAGATAAAAATTTATATCATTCAAGGAAGAGAAACTGTGTAAGCTGGAGATCGCTTGCATGTTTCCCTAAGAGACGGGTGGGCAATCTTTTGTCTGTCGAGAGATATATTATGTGCTTTTGGGGAAACCCTGTTTTAATTCTACTTCCAGATGATTTTGAAAAAGCCATAGCTCAGTGGTGGAGCACATGCTTCTCATGCGGGATGTCCCAAGTTCTAGTTCTGGAAAAGGTTCTTGCCAGACATCTAGGCGAGCTGTTGCCAGTCATTGTAGACAATCGTTAGATGGACTCCAGGAATTATTCAGCGAACGAGTGGGATAAGCAGTCAGGCTTCTAAAAAAGAGGGGAAATGTTGTGAAAAATGAACAGTTTGTGTGTCATCATGTCAGACCTTCTGGCTTCTCCAGAGGCTCCAGATGAAATGCTGAGGGTAATGTGGGACAGTTTTTATGTAACGCCCTTAGGAAAATGCACTGATCCTTCTCTGCAAAGTTTGCATCAAATTGTTTTCCTGTGTCATGTTTTTCACGTGGACTTCCCTCTTAATCTTGCACTGGAGGGGGTGGGAATTACTTAAGTGTCAGGACTGGGGGCTTCCCTAATCTGCTGCTTGATAGCTGTTCTTGTATCTTTATCTTCCTGTTTGCTTTTTAACCTCCAGAGTCAAAGCCCCACCAACTATTTACAAGGACTTGATGGAAGCCCCATAATAGCTGCTCCAGTGTTTACTAAGGTAACTTACTTATTGCTTTTCCACAATGAGAAACAAATAGATGCTATCAACAGGGACTTTAACCTAAAATGAAACAATATTTTTTTTTAAAAAAAAGAGGGTCCCTAACCGTCCCCAGGCTGTTTCCCCTTCCATAAAATATCCCTCTGAAGATCAGGGGTTTTGGGGTGGACCTCGAGTTGCATTCAGTGGAGCTCTGCTCATACTGGAGGAAGGGGGCAAGGAGGCAATGTTTATCAATTCTTCCTTCCCTATGCAATCCCCTGAACTTCCTGAATAAGCTGCTCTGTGGGGTTTGGGAAACCTCTGGGGGTGAGGACAGTGCAAAGTGAAGGAAGAATTGGCACAGATCAACTTCCATTGGGAAGCCTTTGATAGATCTTGGTTCTTTCTGCAATTGCAATTGCTGATCTGGATCCAACCCAGTGTTGTCAAGCGTGGTATCTAGAGTCACTTTTGTAGAAACATTTTTATGTGTGTGGCTATTTGAAAACACTACATGTCTCTGCACCGCAGAGTAAAGAAAATTCCCAGCACACATATACATTCAAAGGTACAGCTCTTCTTACTGCAACACAGACAACTATTGGCACATAATTATTCGGTTTTAATTTTAAAATTAATTTAAAACCATGTTGTGGCCTGTCTCTGCTTTAGATGCTACAGGAAATATCTGCCTCTGAGGGCCAGCTGGTTGTGTTTGAATGCAGAGTGAAAGGAGCCCCTTCTCCAAAGGTTGAGTGGTACAGAGAAGGGACGTTGATAGAAGACTCCCCGGACTTCAGGATATTACAGAAAAGTAGGCTTTCCTTTCATTGCAGACGTTTATCTGGAAAGGGTTGGCAGTACTGAGAGTTGCATGGGCGTAGCCAAGGGGAGGCAGGGAAGGGCAGCTGATTGATAAAAATCAATAAAAATACATAGCTAACTGAGGTTCTGCACCCCCTAACAAAAGGCTTGCCCCCCCATAACATAAATCCTAGCTATGCCCATGGAGAGTTGTTATATTTTGTTGTATGCTAGATGTAAATGCACCTGAATAATAAAAAGCAGTGAGCCATGGTATTTCCAGAACTTACGTTACTCTACCACAATCTGTAAAATAGTCATTGCTGTTTCTGTAGTGCATTTCAAGGGTTCAGGGTACTTACCATGTGTTTTCTCAGCAATCCTTACAACAACCTCTGCAAGGTTTGTCAGTGCGGTGTTTGATTTTTGTGATGTATTCTCATTGTAAGCAACTTTGAGCATAATTTTTTGTGGAAAGGAGGCACACACAGAGATGAAGTGGTGGTGTTGATGACATTAAAGAACTTGAATAAGTTAGGCCCATTCATTTTGATCGGTCTACTCTAATTAAAAAATAGCTAAGCCTCCCCCCCCCCATTAATTACCTGGTGGGTCCTTAGGGAAAATACTGAAATAAATATTGAATGGAGTAATGTTTCTCTTACTTTCCTTTAGAACCTCGCTCTATGGCTGAGCCAGGTAAGTACACTTCTTTAACTTATATGCATAAATGTTCCATTATTTGAGCCTTACCAAATGCCACTGTGGCATACACAGACTGAAGCAAAAAGTAAAAAAAATAAATAAATGACTGCAGTCTAGCATTCCAGTTCCTCTTCCAGAAAGTGCACAGAGACAGTCATGGCTAATGTATGTTTTTATATTCTTGTACACCGCCCTCAATTTTTATGAGAGGGTGGTATATAAATACTTTTATAAGTAAATCAATAGCTGGTATTTATTTATTTAGTCACGTGTTGTATTTGTATCCTGCTTGTCAGACAATTACTGTCTTCCAAAGTAGCTCACATCAAGGGTGGGTGGCGAGAGACTATCAAGCACTGCTGCCAAGTGTACAGACACACAGAAGGGAAGGGAGAGGAATCATCAGCTAGTTAAGGCCAGAACGAAGAGGTGAGCTATGTGGGCATTTATATCCAGTTGGGGCCAGGCTGATGTTCCTTGCTGGTGTTCTTCCTTGAATAGCAGCTGGCATCTGAGCTTTAGCCAATGGATGGGGCCAGCCTGTTCTTTTCCCTCATGCCTGCAGTCCCAGGACAACCAGCAGTTGGGGGTTAAGTGCTAATTCTGCCAGAGATGGGGGAAGAAAGTCCTTGCAGCTGCTCCTTCTCTGGCTAATGGATGAGGCCAAGTTGGTCACTATGCTTTTCCTAGGAGGCAAGCACAGTCTCCCATTGGCCTCAGTCCATGGCTGATTGCAGAGGCCAGAATGTGCTGCCTTCAGCTCTGCAGTCCCTGTGTAAGAGAAACAGACACGTTTTCTGCAGCATTGTGCTACATTATCAAGCACTCTGCTCTACCAAGTGTTGGATTGCTGGCATGGTGGTGGGTCTGCTGCCTTTTATATCGTTTGCTGTTGAGAGTAACAGAGATGTTATCTGCTGTGAAGTTTACCACCAGAGTCATCTAGCCAGTAGGCCAGGCCCTTATCTCCCTTACCCCTTATAGGCCAAATATGACAGATGGGGCGAGGCACCCACCTGTCGATCACCTGATGTTACAATGATGTCAGCTGCCTTGAAAGCACCATGCAGGGCTTGCAAAGAGCCCCAAACGATGTGCTGCAGTGCTGCTGATAAGCAGACTTGAAAGGGATTCACTGCGCAGTCAGGTTCCCTACAAGAGAGCTCAGTCACACAGCCAGCCACATCTCTACCTGCCCCACACCTGACTTCACATCTGATGTCAGGTATGGGGCAAGTAGTTGTGAGGCGGGGGACAACAGGCCAAACTGGGACCCATGCTGGGCCCAAAGTTCCCCAACCCTCTGCAAAAGGAGCAGCAGCAATCATATATCTAGTTAATGAGTGTAAGCCGTAGTGAACTCAACAAGGTTTACTTCTGAGTAGAGATGTATAGGATTGTGCAGTCCTGTACATTTCTACTCAGAAGCAAGCCCCGTTGAGTTCAGTGGGACTAATTCCCAGACCTTTGGGTACAGGATTGCAGCCCTGAAAAGGCTGCTAACGCGGACACTAACTACTTTCATTGGTGGGGAGATAAGGATCCTGTTCTCTCCTGTGATTGCTCTTATTTCAGATCAGAGGATGGTCTTTTCCCAGGCTAGATGTGAATGAAGGAGTCAGTATTAAATCCCTTCTTTTCTTCGGTGCAAACTGTGCACCAGATGATGTAGGGATGTCCTATTTTTATCCTGCTTGCCAGTTGGAGAGTATTGTGTCACACCTCAGGCCATGCCAGTTATTCTCTCTTAACCCTCAGCTCCCCACATCCCCGCCCCACTCATGAAATCTGAGAGTACCACTTCAGGCATTCCACCTCTGAAACCGGAGAATGCCACGTCGTGCATTCTACCTCTTGAGAGGTGAATCCTGACTGTTACTAGATTTTTTCAATGCATTCCAAACCAGCGCAGATTTTCTGCAGGCAATGCTGAATTAAAGGGCATGGAGACCCCATGCAGTGCCATTCCTCTAGATCCCATTGATATGGCACTCCTTGTGCTCTCTGAAATGCTTTTGATGGTGAAAGAAGACTCACTTGTTTGTACATGATGTGAGAGAGCACTTCATAAAAGTGGCACAGACGTGCCCTTCCTGCAGGGACTGGCAGATGGGATGCCACCTGCTAAAAGATGTTGAGAGCGTTCACCTCAGAAGCACACGTTTTCCTCTCCCCAAAAGGCTGCTATCCCAGAGCAACTGAACAGGTTTAAATCCTGTGAGAGCCAAGAAGGTTTAACTGTGTACTGATTCTGACTACATGGGTTTTGGATAGTGACATCGTAAAAACAACACAAAAACAATTCACCTGGGTGTGTGTGGGTGTGTGGGTGGGTATGAGATTCGGCACTTTTCAGAACTTTAGACTTATAAGATGCTTAAAGGTGGTACTGAAGGGTAAAGAAAATGCTATCCTGTCAGCCAATAGACATTTGGAGTATACACTCCAATGAAAGGTATAGACCATACAGAAAGATAGGTGAAAAATAGGTGCTAGTTTTCTTGGAATCATAGACATTTTTAGTTTGAAGCAGCCCTGGACGTCATCTTGTCCTTGCTCAGTCCAGGAATCTTGCAGTTGTAGCAGCCCTGACAACATGCCATGTTTAAGGAAAACCCACCACCTCCAAAGGCTGTCTGTAAGGTTTCCTTACAGTATCCACATATTTTACTTCAGCCATCTAGGGCAACAGAGAAGAGGTCTGCTCCATCTTCTGTGTGGCAGCCCTTCAAATATTTGAAAACCACTACCAAGTCTCCCTTTAACTTTCCCTTCTACAAGCTAAACATACTATTTCAATTGTTACTCATGGGGCTTGGTTTCCTATGAAGCAGCCTCAGAACATGTTTGCATTTATACTGTATATATGGAGGCATATATATGGAAACAGTTTCCATCTTCCATGACTCCGGTACCTGAAATCTGTTTTTCTGAGACAGCATCAAAACCAGCAGCCTAAGACATTCCCCTGCCAGTTGAAAATTTAACCAGCAATCTCTTCCCAGTCCCCTGCCTTCCCCAAACTAATATAGGGACATAGGAAGCTGCTTTATGCCGAATTGGGCCATTGTTTCACCTAGCTCTGCATTATCTGCATTAACTGGCAGCTGCTTTCCAGGATTGCAAGCAGAAATCTTTCTCAACCCTACCTGAAGATGCCAGGGATTGAACCTAGGACCTTCTGCATTTAAAGCCCTGCCACTGAGCTATGGCCCTTCCCCTTCAAGAGCCATAATCCCTGAGCCTCATTACAACAATGCATGGAAATTTCAATGCAAGTTACGGAAGAGAACATCCTGGTGGATTGTGTCTCATGGGCCAGATCTGCCTGTTGTTCACTCTTCTGGCTTTGATGGTGCTCAAAATTAGCCCCTTGCTTGATATTTGATAGTGTCAGCTCTGGGTTGAACGGCCACTTTCCTCCACATATTGTGATGGCTACCAGTATTTTGAAAAATGCCACAGACATGTCTACTACTTTCTGGTCATGCAACAAAGAAACAGCAACTCCGTTGCCAGCTGAGTGTAATTATTAAAGTAGTCCCAAACAGGTCACACTTGGAGGGCCCCCATTTATTTGGTACCCTACCCTATTGCATGATAATTTTATTTGTTAATTCGCGCCTGCTCTGTGGTAAAATTTGCCAATTCCGTTGTGATGGTTTTCAGAGGAGATTTGCACGTTGGTCATTGCGGAGGTGTTTTCAGAAGATTCTGGGAGTTTTACGTGCACTGCAAGCAATAAATATGGGACAGTCTCCAGTACAGCTCGCTTAACTGTAAAGGGTAAGAAAAGACTGTAATAATCCCTTTGCAATAATCAGAGACATATTGATATGTGGCCTGAACTTCAGAGAATATAGAAAAGAGTTTGGGTTCAGCAAGGAAGCAGCCTTTCTCAAATACATTTCCTCCATTGTGAAAATATTTCAATCCAATCTGGTGACATATCTCAGTTGAACGTGCCTAAAGACACCAATTTCATTAAAAGTTTGTATCATAATAATAGGGGGGCTTATTTTTTTGTTCAAGTGTTTCAAAATTATTGATTAGTATTGTGTGCTTGTGAAGGGGTGGCTAAACTGAAACAAATAAGTAAAATGTGACAAAATTTAAAAGGCGTATTAAAATATTAGTCTTGATCCACAGATCCACATGTCAGTGGGGTTCTAATGGCTTTTATTTCACTAGGCATACATTTAAAGTTCCTCTCATCCATGTTCCTACTAGTCAGGATTCATAAATTTGACTTCTATCACTCTGTTTTCACTGCTTTCTTGAGTATTTTTAATCAGGATTGTGCAGTTACACTGCAGGAAGAGCAGACCATTTTAACTGCTCCTTATCTGTTACACCAACAAACAAGCCTTGTTTACACCAATTGCAAGAAAATAAAGTTTAGAGTATTTTAGGTCTCTCTGATTAATATGTGTATGCTGTCACTGTAATCAAGTTCAGCATACAGTATTTGGGTCACAGGCACCTCCAAAGCACACATCCCCCCCAAAAAATCCTAAAATATTTTGTCTTGCTTTCAGTAACCTCATATGAGTGACAAAGCTTGCACACCACTCAAAATGCATTTTGCCCCTTCTGTGCACCCCTGTTGTCACTGATTTGTGTAATGCTTAACTGTATAACTGTAATGCTTGCTATTCCAGGACCTGAGGACCAGAATAATAATGCTGCTCTCCATACTATAAGTTCTATCAGTTTAGTTGCTGCTGAGCAGCAGCCTTCTGCACCTGCCGCTTCACTTCCACGGGTGGATCAGCCTCCAAAGCCTAAACTGGAAGGAGTTCTTGTAAACCACAATGAACCTCGGTCAAGTTCCAAGATAGGCCTTCATGTGCACTTTAAGCTTCCGGAAGATGATCAAGGAAGTGAAGCTTCATCAGAGGGTGGAGGAGCGCCTACAAATCAAACCAGACCAAACTGCTTCCCGGATAAGATCAATGGACAGATATTTAAAAACCAGGAGCTAACCTCACCGTCAAAAGAGCCACCTCCTGTGCTGGCTAAACCAAAACTGTAAGTAAGAAGGCATTTTTAAAGCTTTAGCTGTGTCTGAAATGGAATTCCATTTTAATTGTTACTTATATTCTTTTTTCAAACAGAAATTATATTATGTATAATATGTATAGTATATTATGGCCTGATTCGCACGTCACAATGGTTTTCTTAAGGGCCCTAATAAAGATTTCATCCATTTTTGTTTTTGTATGCAGGGATCCCACCCAGTTAAAACAGCTACACACCCAGGTCTTGCTTGAGCAACAGCAAACACAGCAACCATCCCCCCCACCTCCAAGAGAGTTGCCATTCAATACTGGCACACTGAACTCTGCTACTTCAGCCAACCAGCAACAGCCTTCATCGACTACATACAAGCAAAACAAGGGTCCCTCGACACAGACATTCACCTACACCCGTCCTAAGCAGTTCCTGGCATCTCAGAACACCACCCCAGCCGTCAGCTCCCCTTCCAGCTCCCCCATGCCTTCGTTCAGCAACATACCACAAGGATCCCAGAGGACAACCAACAAGGAGAACTTCTTAGGATCCCCACCAGCCCAGACAAGGCCTCCAGGAGGGTTGGCAAACCAAACTGAGCAGCCTCTTACAAGTCCCAAAGAACCTGTGTTGCCACCACTATTGCTTTCTGTATCTAGCCTGAATCAGTTCCAGCCCCAAAATGTGCCTCCTACTCCTCTCTCTCCAACTGGTCGCATTCAGAACCCGGTAGCCTTCCTCAGCTCTGTTCTACCTTCTCTTCCTTCTACACCCCCAACGAATGCCATGGGTCTACCTAAAAGTGCGCCAACTCCGTAAGTGATGAAAATGTTACACATTCAAGTTAGTACAAGGGAGCCATTGTGAAAGAACAGACAGGGATGGTTTGTCCATAGGAAACATCTGCCAAATAATAATTGTGGGGTAGGGTGTTTTGAGCACAGTTAACAAATTGGCCTCCATTGTTAGAACCTATACATTGATGAGCTCTTGAAAAAGGAGGGAAAGTGGTCCTTTGAAGGAAAGCTCTCCAGGAGTCTGTATACAATATCACAGGCAAGGTTATTTTTAATATTCTGTATTTAGAATCTCTATCCCCAATAGGAAAGTGTATGGTAGGGAAGAGGAGGATCTTTTTACCATGCATGCTTATTCATTCTGTCACACCACTATGTGCTTTCTTGGGAGTTCTGAATTCCACTTAGCACTTTCTATTCTTTTGCCCGGGGGTAGGAAAAGACTATTGATACATCACTGTATGAACCAATTGGGACAGATCGTCTGGGGATAGAGACCCAAAAAGGGTCAGATGTGGCATGTTAGTATGTTTAGTGGAGTGTCACCGGTATGCCTTGTATCTTATTAGCTAAACATCCAGGTGCTGCCATTTCTGTCTTCCATTGTTTGGAAGCGATGATCAAATGAATGAGGTTGAACAGACTAAAACTTAATTCAGACAAAGTTGGAGCAGGTGTTAGTATGAAATCCTTGTGCCCTGGTGGGGTTAAATATTGATATTAATTAATAAAGGTTACAAACAGTGCTTTTTTTCGGGGGGGACGCAGGGGGATGCATACCCCTAAACATTTTGTGAATCTAAGTTTGGCCTCATCGAGGGGCAGTATTTCAATATGAGTAGAAAAATGAGAGTGCCCCTAAACATTTTTTTAGGGGGGGGAAAGCACTAGTGGGAAGCAGGTTTTGTGGTCCCTACAGCAATTTTTTATCAGCTTTTATATTGCACTGGCCATGCTGCTTCTTTGAGGACAGGGATCCCACCAAGCTGATGTCATCCTTTGCAACCACCAGACCTT
Organism: Podarcis raffonei; assembly: GCF_027172205.1. Taxonomy (NCBI): domain Eukaryota; kingdom Metazoa; phylum Chordata; class Lepidosauria; order Squamata; family Lacertidae; genus Podarcis; species Podarcis raffonei. The sequence goes on from NC_070606.1 coordinate 30,584,717, forward strand.
ATTATTGCAAAGAGTTTCAGTTGCATTTTGCTTCACTTTAACTGCATTTTTAGCTTTGGTTAATTTATTTTTAACAGAAGTTTGTGGCATCTCCAGGAGCTTTATACTTGAAAAGCTGGATAGTATATGTAATAGTTATCCAGTGGATCACAGCTGCAGTCTATTTAGAACTTGCCATCCTCTTTCTTCATAATGATTGGGATCATTGACTAAGACCTTGGTTCCAGACTGTGTGTGTGCACTAGCAAGGGCTATACCACTCAGCCCATGAAATAAATTGCAACTGCACTGATCAGCTGTTTGGTGTAGAGGGTGAGAATTGAAGTCCCCCTCATTGCATCATAAGTTACAGAGCTGGGTGTACTCAATCCACATATGGACCCTAGCTGGATCTGAACAGCTTCTTTTGGTTGGCAGTGGTTTTTTGTAGAAAAATGAAAAGAAGCATGGGTTAATGAAATGCTAAAGCAGCATTTTAACAGAAGATTTGTTTTGTAGTGGAAGCCAGGGAACGGTGAAGAAAAATCTTAGGCCTTTGCCACTGCCAACAGAAGATTCAATTAGAGATCACAAAGCTGCTGTTGTCAAGGACCTGGAGAAAAGACTGCATTTACGGGATGATGCATTTCCACATGGCCCACAGGTAAGAGCACTGCCTACTGTTTAAACATGTGCTCTTCTTGGACCTTCAGCCCACACCTTGCTTCACACACCCAACACACTAGGCTCGCAAAATATCACACTGCATGGCATTATTCCCGGGGATAGTGTGACATTTTACTGGCATTATAGGCACATAGACTGGCCTAATGTTTAGGATCAGAACATTAATCACTGTCAGCAGGGCTGCTGATGAGAACTCTTTTGTGTATATTCAGGTGCAGCATCATTTTCTGGTATGGTGGGGCAAATGGCAGGGCCCTACAAGACCTGCTACAGCTGCTGCTGCTGCTGCTTTCTGGCATCCTTTTTTAAAGCCATTTTCTGGGTGGCAGTGCTCATCCCAGCACAGTGAAGAGAAGTACCAGGTGAGGCTGCATCCACCCCATCTTAATTTGAGAAGAATTCCTCTGGACTGCTATGCTAGAGTCCAGAGGCATTCTGGGGAAATTAAGTTGGCAGTGGCTGCTGCAGCTGCTCCACCAGGCACTTCTCTTCTCACCGCCAGTCTTGGCACTGCAGCTTCTGCTCATTGCTTCCTGTTAAGCTTATTGGAGGGATGGCAGAGGTGGAGCACCTGTCAGGGAGTTGATGTTTGATATATTTTTTAAGGGTTCTAATCCTTAAGGAAATGGAGTTTGGCTTGAAATTGTGTGGACAATGTCTAGTGACTTCTCAGAAGGGGAGAAGACTGAGTGATCAGTGGTGAGAGCTTCTGCTGCTTATATAGTTCTTTGATTCACTTCTCAGATCAGAGATGAGCTTTCTTGAGTGCTCATAGCATCTTTGCAAGTGACCAGAAAACTGATCTCCTAGGATGCAAGAGACTTGTAAACTGTAGTTGCTGATTGCCGCTAGTTCTAATGAACCAACAAACCTACCATAGAGATATCAAAATTTTCAAAAGTAGGGAGTCCATGGCTTGGCTTTTGAAAAACTGGGGGCTCCGCGGTACTTAGCCAATAGGGAACCATGGAACTAATGGATATCAGAAATACAGTTGTTGTTATTTGTGGCTTTCTACCAAAAAAAAAAAAAGAGTTTTGCCTCAAAGCGACTAAGAATTTAAATGTATTTGTAACCACACGGCAAATGTTTTATGATGCCTCTAGACATAAGTAGTACAAGAGAAGGGAAAGAAAGGAGGAAAGAGGGTGATGGAGAAGTAAACATTGTTTGATTCCTAAAAATCAGAGTTTTGGATGGGGTTTCTTCTCACCCAAGATGGAACTTTGAAAAATATGATAGCCCTGTTTGAATTGGGAGCAGTTGCAGGATAAGTGAATGTGATTGCTCCATGGTGTAGGGGAAAGTACTGTTGCACACATTAAAATATATTCTATTTTTAACTGTTGTTTCACTTGACCCAGATTTGAGCTCTGTTGCTGAAAACAGATTCAAGGGCCAAGTGTGGTGACTTGGAGTCCAGTTAAACTCTGACCTTGTTCCTGTATATATAAACGTGAAGTAGCACATAGGAATGTACTAGTGACAATGCAGGGGCAATTTTTCGTCTTCAACGGGTTTGCGAGGAGCTCCCTATACAAACTTAGCTGTAGCTGCCACGCAGTGCATGTAAATCAGCTGTCCCCACCCTTGCCCAAATATTTATATTTACAAAAGGAAATCAGCCTGGAGGTAGACTGCCCACAGGCAATAACTTAGGTGATATGGTTTGTTGACAGCTCTGGGGACATAGTCACCTGCCAAACCACTTCTAGTAAGTCACAGGCACATGATGGGTCTTTGCAGATGAATCATAGGTGCTAAAGTCTGTACTTGCTGAAGCGGTGAGATGAATTTCTTAGAAGGCTACTGTGAAATACCACCCAATCCTTTATGTTAACGGCGTAATAACTCCTTTAGAAACAACAGTCACTTTGTGCTGATGAGAGCATGAGCTATTTATTTATACATGATGTGATTGAACAGTGAGCCAAGAACTTTGAGGCTGTAATCCTGTGCACACTTACCTGGGAGTAAGCCCCACTGAACACACTGATATTTACTCCTGAATTGATGTGCATTGGATTGTATGATATGAAATGTTAATTTTTAACCATCTTTAATTACCGTGGTAATAGATTGTGATTGCCATTTACTTCATTGTCGTTTCATCCAAAGCATTTTCATTCTTTCCATCTCTTCATCTTTCATTTCCCAATATTTTCAGCAATTGACCACTTGGGGTGGGGTCTAAATGTACTTGCTCTAGGATATTTTTTGTGGCGGTGGTGAGGAGTGTACCTTAGACCAGGCACCTACCCTTAACCTGGGAGAAGTGGAACATACTAACATGCCACATCTGACCCTTTTTGGACACTCCACAAGAAGTGTGAATGGCTGCACTTTTGGGGTGCTGGGCCCCTTTGCAGATCTTGACATCACAGCAAATGCCCAACTGCACCGCATTCTGGTGCCAACCCAAGGGACCAGTGTAGTTTGTGTGAGCAATAAAAAGTTTGTTCATTAGTTTGTTGTATTACAAGTATGTTTAAAGCACTTGATGTTTTAAAAATCAGGTTTTCTATATCAGTGATAGATCTGGGTTTAATTAATAGTTTTTATAAAAGCTGAATGTAGAGTGGCAGAGAGCAGAGTTCTAAAGCCCTTCAGAATCATCAGCTTAATTTATTGGGCTGACCTTTCCCAGAAGTTCTGCTGCTCTTTTTGCCAGCATCTGCTTGTGCTGCTCACACCGTGTCGTGTGTCCTGCCTCAATTCCCACCTGTCTTCCTGAGCTGAGGTAGGGGAAGCTGCATGAAAGAAACAGGTGTAATATGTTAATGTTGCCCCTACGTGAATCTGCCCAGTGACATCTCAACAAGTCATTCCTCCTGCATATTTTGTGCTCCAGTGGCTTAGGTTTTAAAGATATAGTTTTAATGTTGTTTACTGTTTCTGATCAGTTGTACACTGCCTTGCTGGTTTACAGAAAGGCAGTATAGAAACATTAACAATAAATAAATAAATACCCATTACCCTGTTTCCTCACCCCTCTCTTTTCTTCTGCCCCACCCCTAAAACCCCTGACTGCCCCTGCTCTGTGGCCTCCTTTAGTCCTTTGGCTTGAGCTGCGATAATGCCTCTTGCTTGGAAGCCCTCCTGCTCTCCTCTCCCCTCTGGTCTCCCAGAACCAGAAGAGGTATGAAGAGGGCAGAGCAAAGAAAGGCACGGTGACAAAGTCAGGCAGGAGTGACACTTTCAACCCTTCAGTGTCGAGTTCAGGATACACACCTGCTTTCTGTGTCCACCAAAACATTTGACAGAAATAATTGCTAAGGAGCCTCCTCCCTACTGAGCATGTGCACAGAAATCCTCCCTAGCAACTCAACAAAAGTATTTCTCTCCCCTCAGCAAACTCTCCTTGCTTTCCTGAAAGGGGAGAGTTCTCACTGAAAATAATGGAGCCGCAGTTTGCTAGTCGTTCCAGCAGCTCCATCTTCTGGCTTCAGTCCTAGTGTGCCATTGGTTTCTGTGGTGAGGTCAGGCAGAGCTGAAAGCTGAGGCCCCATCAGAGAGAAGGATGTCCTCTGCTGGGTTGCTTGCAGTGGCAGACCTTGGCGTCTCAAATTTCTGTGGTGCCCTCTGTCATGCCAAAATCTGGTGTGTGTCCCCCTCCCCAACTCCCTCCTTCTGCTGGATGTCACAGTCGCAGCGCCCCAGAATCTCTATGCCTGGTGCAAATGAACTGGTCGAGATCCCCTAGATGTGCCTTTGTTGCTTGGATTGGATAGCATTTGCAGGGAAGTTTCCTTGTGTTTTGCCAGCCACACAATAGCTGCTGCAATAGAAGGGGCTCTGATTGCTACCAGATGACTTGTTTATTGAGCATTTATCCGAATTTGTTTGCAGAGAGGTTAGATGACACTGTATTGAGTAATTGCTATCCCACAATTTCCAGTGCATCTTCCCATCATTTTTCCTACCGGGGTCTGCTCATTTTTTGTTACAGGGCCCTAGCATTCTGCCCATTTTGAAACAGAAAGAAGGCCTCAGGCTGACTGTTTTTGTTCCACTCGTATCAGGCTTGAACAACTTCATTGGAGAGATTCTGGGTTTATTTGTTCAGTTTCCTGAAAATGTTGCAGAGCAGAGCGCTATAGTCTTCTTTAATGCTTTTATGCAAACAGAGTACAGAATATACTCTGATTTATCTTTCAGTCGTATATGCCAAGAATTAATGTTAGTTTTCCCAATTAATTATAATATTTTAAGGAATATGAGAATGAACAAAACAACAAGAATGTCCCAAGCTTTATTTATGTTTCTTATTGTTTAAATCCATGCTACCACATAGTCCCCTTTAAGTTAATTCAAAATAGCCAAAGGAAAAGGACAAATTTTAACAAAAAGCAACATTTTATTGATTTTGAAAATGGTATCTCCTTGTAAGTACAAAGGAGAAATAGCCCACAGGGCTGCTGCAGCCATCCTCAGCCATACACAGCCCATAGCTGTCAACTTACAGATTTGAAAATAAGGGACCAGCAGCCTTGAAAATAAGGGACCAGCAGCCAAAATAAGGGACCTGCGGCCTCACCTGTTCTAGGCACTCCAGTCTTGCTGTCCTCCTGCAGTCTGGTCATACTCATGTTGGTAGCTTCGAGAACACTGTCCAGCCAACTTTGTAACCAGAGGCCACAAGGCCTATGCAGCCTCAACTTAAGATGGCTCCCCGGCCTGGCTTTGCACTGCAAAGTTTGCAGCAGCACGTGCAACAAAATGGCGTCCAGCATTCAAAACCCCCCTCAGCTTGCATTAACTAGCCACACACAAGGCATGCAAGCTCCACCCCCCCAGTCGTTCTTAGACTTCTTAGTGGGTGAGCAACCCAGCCAAGCAACACAGTTGGAGCCTCCCTCCTCCCTGGCCGGCAGGGAGGGAGGGAGGGAGAGGAGCTGCTTCCTTTGAAATTTAAGGGACATCATTTAAGGGACATTTAAGGGACATCCATCAATAAGGGACAGCAGCGGGACATGGCACTGGAATAAGGGACTGTCCCTTCAAATAAGGGACACTTGACAGCTATGACACAGCCCTCTGTTGTTACCAGAGAACACTTAAAGCAAAGACAGGGAACCTATAGCTCACATATATTGTTGAATTCCAGGTCCTGTCAGGCCCAGCCACCATGGCCATTGTTCAAGAATGAGAGATTTATAATCCAACAACATCTGGATAGCCACAGGTTCCCCCATCCTTGTTTTTAAGGTGTTTGTTTCAAACTTTACAAGAGGGTGGGGGGAGAAAGGAAGGTCTCTCAGTCGTCCCCACTACCTCCATGTAGTAAGAAGGAACTGAAATTTTTTTTTTTACCTCAGAATTTGCAATTCAGCTCCTCATTTTAACCAGTGGGGACTTTTTAGTTCACATCACTGGGAGTTAAACTGTCCCTTCCAGCTTGTAAAATACTTTGTGCTCTCTTATTTATTTGAAATGGTGTGTGCACTGCAGTGCTGGGTGATTAATCAAACCTCACACCACGTGTCACTTCTGAAACTCCCTTCTGTTGCCTGTGCTAGGTTTTATTAAAATTATGCCCATATAAATCATCATAACATTTTCCTAATCCCATTACTTCCCTCTACCAGAGAGCAACCTATGATGAAAATCTGGCTCGCAAGCTTCAGGGACCAAGCAATGATACCCCAATCTTCAACTTTACAGCTCAGGATGTATCTAAGGTACAACCCTGCTAACCCTCCCATCTAGGCTTCATATGTAAATCTGATGACTAGAATTTGAAAATCTGAAATTCAGCCATTAACACAATTGGAAGTGGCAGGGAGTGTGTGTGTGTGTGTGTGTGTGTGTGTGTGTGTGTTTATTTCTTACAGAAAATACCTCCATGATAATTCTTGACAATTGGTTGACAGTAATTGACATTTTTTGACAATTATGAAGCTCCCAATTTGTTAAGAACAAGAAGGCTATACTTCAAGACAGATGTTCTGTAAACCCATATAGTAAAGAAGCTCTAAATTCTAGAAGGACATTAGCTCTATGTGTTATTACTTAGTTAGCTAGATAATCGAATCCTATCCCAAAGTACTTCACAGAGACACTATTATTCCCAGTTTATAGGCTAAGAAAGTGTGACTTGTCAATTCACATTTTTACAGTTTTAACATGGTACAAAAAGGGCTCATTTAATGATAAAATATACAAAGTGAGCATATGTGCATACTAAATGCCCAGGTTTCTATCTGCAATAGAAGCAAAAGCAATGATTAAGAGAGGTCTGGGCTCCTGTTTCTGTGCATATTGCAAGGAAACCCACACATTTAAACACATATGCTGACTGTTGCACATCTAGTTTGCCCTCCTTTAATTAGTTAATTAATTAATTTTATAAAATTTATGTACCGTACTACTTGATTGTAAAAAAACCCTCAAAGCATTTTATAAAAAGGGGAAAATTCACAACCATACTTTTAAAACATACAAAAGTTAAAATATTAAGCCAGTTTAAAATTACCTCAAGTTAAATACGTCAAGTGTGAATACTACATCTATTGACTGAGCTGAGATATATGATTTCGGGGATCCAGCACTTCCCTGGTTCAGACTGACCTTAGTTTTAGCAATTTTGGAGGCTTAGATCACAAAGCAATAAGCAGAATGTTTGACCTTTTTTATCTACTCCCATGGAATAAGTGCTTTCAGTTGGCAACTATTAGAAGCTCATGCCTTTCTATTTTGCAAAGGCATTCTGTAACAACCATCAGAAGCAAGTAACTGAGACAGGAATTTGCTCCATTTTGTATAGCAATTTGCTGAGGCATGCTTCATGAAAGAGAAAACTAAACAAGGTGAAATTCTAGAAGGATAGGCTTTGCATGCCAGCTGGTGAAAAGCCATGAAGCACGGCCAACCTGTAGGTGATCTGACGACTCCCATCTAGTGGTGGACTCATGGCTTCATGGCTCAGTCTTTCACTGTTGGATGAACTTAGGAAAACCATTCTCCTTAAGGACATGTTTTAAGGATCAGATTCAATGTGATGCCCCGCACACACTGAGAGAGAAAAAGAAAAGAAAGATTCCCCATAGCACTGGGGGAAGAGGGACTTAACCATCCCCACCACATAGCATTTTCCCAATTAAAACTGTCCTGATGTTATCTGCCCTGCAGTGAAAGATTTATAGGAAGTTCGGTTTAAGAGTAGTCCATAGCCCTTCAAATTCCAAAAACAAACGTTTGATTCCATGCAAGGAGGAAAGATGGACATTAAAAAAATAACGCACACAAGAAAGCCCACTATCAACTTGTTTGTTCTCGTTGTCAGATTTAAGATAGATTGGGACAAAATTAAAACAACCAATATTTATTTATTTAGAAGGAGTACAATACTGAATACAAAAATACACCATAAAAACAATAAAACAGTATCCTAAAAACAGAGATACAATGTACAAACCAGTAAAATGGTATTATATAAACAATAATTCAGTAGTAAACAGGATCTAGTCAAATGAGTCATGGAAGTACCTGTCAACAATTATCTAAGTTATTTTTAGCTTGGGATACAAATTTTTATAACTAATTCAGTTACATAACATTGTGCATCCATGACCTGGAAGGCAGTTAAGTATACTGCTCTCAAGACTTTCCCAGGGAAGGGAGAAATTAAAGGGGAAATGTCTGGTTATTTCATAACACAATAACAGCACACGTAACATATGTTTAAACTCTTCATTAGCACATGGACAGGTATCATATGGTGGGTGCCTGCATGGTTTTCCCCGCTGGAAAAAACATGTTTTGGAGTGGGAGAGGGGTGCTTTTATGCAGGAAAACGTCATGAGGGAAGGGGCCGAATCCCCTCCCCCAGTGCCACAGTCCTGATCAAATTTGGGGACTCCCTGCAACTGCTAATAAAGGTAAAGGTACCCCTGCCCGTACGGGCCAGTCTTGACAGACTCTAGGGTTGTGCGCCCATCTCACTTAAGAGGCCGGGGGCCAGCGCTGTCCGGAGACACTTCCGGGTCATGTGGCCAGCGTGACATTGCTGCTCTGGCGAGCCAGAGCCGCACACAGAAACGCCCTAGCAAGCGGTCCCTATTTATCTACTTGCACCCGGGGGTGCTTTCGAACTGCTAGGTTGGCAGGCACTGGGACCGAGCAGCGGGAGCGCACCCCGCCACGGGGATTCGAACCGCTGACCTTTCGATCGGCAAGCCCTAGGCGCTGAGGCTTTTACCCGCAGCGCCACCCACGTCCCGCAACTGCTAATACTTTTCTTAAAAAAAGAGGGAAGAGTTGTGATTAAGATCTTCCACCTTTTGCCTAGTCCTAGTCAGGTGTTAAGCTGACACTTAAGAAGCTTCAACCTGCCAGTCTCTGTGTGATGGAAAAGTAAGTGTGTCCTCTCTGATATCTATGCAGTTCCATTAATGTTTAATGCTCCCGAGAAAAGCCAACACATGCAGGAACTATTTTTGTGCAATCCTCCTCTTTTTTGAAGATGAAGAATCTCACAAATTGGGGCCTCAGGATAAACAAACCAAGTATAAGAGGAAATGTACATGCTGTGTCCTTTCATGAGGCTGCAGGCCTCTAACCCTTTGTAGTTTAGCCAGGTGACATCAGGAGCAAGACTCAGGATAACTCAGGGTGGCTCCAAATGAAATGCTTATTGAGCATTTATCCTATTTTGCCTGAAGCTTACATGGATATTACACTATGTCCAGTCTGTTCGGTTTTTGTACTGATTTGCTTATGGGGTGTTTATATATTTTCTGTTAATCCCTTGCTCATTCTACACTTTTCAGTGCATTTTCCTGTCACTTTTCTATCTGCAAAATGTCTGGGAGGGTTATAAGTAGATTTGTTGTGTTAGGGCAACAGAACATTTTAAATCCACTTTAATTGCAAAAACCTAAATTTCTAGTACACACTTGAAGTCTCACACAAAATAGTGATGGTCTGAAGGCATTGTCAGTTCATTTTGGGGAGAGCAAGGGAAGGAAGCTGGAATGGAATGGAGAAATCCAAAACCCATTTGATCTCACCCATGGTAAAATCAGAGGTTGAAGTAATGTTTCAATGCTCAGGTTTCATTTGGAAAGGTCCTACTGCTTGGTTCTGGGGATAGCCAGTCTCTATGAAGATGGAGGAAACAACACTGAAGTATCTGCTGTGAACTGTGATTTCAGCAATATATTGGAGTACAAATTTTGTAACTAATTATGTCCCTCCACTGGGTTATATTGCAGGAATATAAAATTTCCAGCTTTGAGCAGAGGTTGATGAACGAAATAGAGTTTCGCCTTGAACGTACCCCAGTGGATGAATCAGATGATGAAGTTGAGCATGATGAGATCCCTACGGGCAAGTGCATTGCCCCAATCTTCGACAAGAGACTCAAGCATTTCCGTGTCTTGGAAGGGTACCCTGCTACCTTCACTTGCAAAATTGTTGGAATTCCTATACCTAAGGTAGGTGGTGCACAAAAATCCAACAGAAGGGAAGACCATGCTGGAGATGTGTTTTAAATGTATAGTGTATGTGAAGGCAAGTACAATGACTTGTGATCACCAAGTAAGTTGATTTGAATGTGGTGGTGAAGGGCTTCTTGGTGAACTGTTCAATCTGAAGTAGCCCTTGAGAAGAAATGAATCATTCTCTATTCAGTTGGATTTGCTTTTTGGCAAGTATGTATAGGATTGTAGCTGTAGCAACTATCAGAGACAGATTTAGGGGAGCACAACCAGTTCAGCTGCACTGGGGGTAGAGCCTCGGGGGGCACCGCAACAATGGTGTAGAATGTAGTCTGGTTGAGTTCAGTGAGACTTACTCTCACAGGTAAGTGTGCAGCCTAAGTCTCCTTTCTTTACAATCATGACAGGTATATTGGTTTAAGGATGGCAAGCAGATTTCAAAGAAAGATGGACATTTCAAGATGATCAGGGAGGGTGATGGGACATGCTCATTGCATATTGAAGAGACCACGAACGATGATGATGGGAACTATACATTCATGGCTGCAAATCCACAGGTAAGGGTTTACTTCCCTTTAAAAATGTATTGCAATTGACTAGTACCACTGTTATATCATAACCGTACATTGGTCTTAAACACCACAACAACAGCAGTGAGGAAGGAGACAATTTAATGAATCGTGTTACTTCTCTCCTATATCGTTCTGACAGGGGAGAATCAGCTGTTCTGGTCACTTACTGGTTCAAACTCCTCCAATGCGTGGTAGATTAACAACAGCAATCCAGTCACACAGGTAAAAACAACCAACAACACCTGATCCTTGGTGTGTAGATATATTGTGAGGTAAAGATGAGTGAACTGGGCAAACTGAAGCTATGGTGGGTTCACCAGCAGTGAACGGAGGGAGATGCCCAAAGATTAAGCTTGGCTGGAAGTTCATCTTTTTCTAAGATGGCAGCCTTGCCTCCCAAGCTCATCCCATGTTTACAGGTTTTTGCATTGCAGGGGAAGATCCCGTATACCAGAAGGAGATAAGGAACCTGTCCAGGAGCGATTTTTCCGGCCTTATTTTCTGCAGGCACCTGGGGACATGGTAGCTCACGAAGGACGGCTTTGTAGACTGGATTGCAAGGTTGGCTGGCTTTTTTTGTTTGCCCTGTTGCGTTAGCATTTGATCATCTCTTCAGAGAAAATCAGTGCAGGCTGGGTTCAGGCTGATCACCACAAAAAAACGACAACAACAAAACTCCATAACTATCAGTATGTAACTTTAAAACATTTGGCTTTTGTGGAAACTTTCAACCCAGAGAAAATCACAAGCCTGGAGGAGAGCAGAGGTACTTAAAGCCACCAACTCTCTTCTTGCCCCTGTCACAGCCATACAACCCAAATGTGTAACTGAAAGTAGAAATGAACAAAATGCACACTTCGAACGAATAAAAGGCAACATAAGCAAATGGATCATAAAATATATATTTTTGACGTGGTCTCCTGCTCAGTTCAGGCATAACAGAATTTGTTGCCTTCTGTTCCTCTTTAACATTGTACTTCAGCGGGGGGCCCTCTTCCAGCCCTGCACCACGTCCTGCATTAAAGCTTGTAACTTACAAAGATGGCATGAATTTCCCCACAGTTTCCTCTTGAGAATCTTTGGAGCACCAAGGAGCAAATCCGAAATGGAACACAAAGTGATGGATGTTTTAATCTCACTCTGGACCTAATCTGTTTAACTTAGAGGCATGGATGGGGAAATTTAACAACAACAACAACAACAACAATAATAATGTCACTGTTGGTTTTTGTTTGCTTCCTTTTTCGTTTGTCTATTAGGTGAGTGGATTACCACCTCCTGACCTGATGTGGCTTCTGAATGGCAAGCCAGTTTTACCAGACACCACTCATAAGATGCTGGTCAGAGAGACAGGAGTGCACTCTCTGCTTATTGATCCGCTTACGCAAAATGATGCTGGAATTTACACTTGCATTGCCACTAACAAAACAGGACAAAATTCATTCAGCCTGGAGCTTAGTGTTGTAGGTAAGGCTGTTTTTTGATGTTTAATGCAGAGGCTACATCATGCATTGCAGTGTCATGGTTCCGTTGGCCAAAACAGAGGCAAATGAAAATCCTCATTATTTGAATTTATTGTGTCTCTTGATACTAAGGGAACTTGCCCCATTTCATACCTGAAGGATGGAACCAACCTATGTCATGCAGAATATTGCTGGAATTACATGAGAGTAAGAAGCGCCTTGCTAGGGCACTTACACAAGGAGACCTATTTTAAAAGGCCTTCCCCCATCAGTGGACCTTTAAGGAGAAGGCAGCCAAATCCCCTTCCCTTCAAGCTCCTATGCCATGGCCGCTCTTACTGGACCCTGACATCACACAAATCCAGGATTGTGATGTGGCACTACAGGTGCTCCTGTAGGGGGGTTGTGTGACAACAGCATTATATTTATTTGTATAGTGGAAGAAAGACAGAATGCATGTTTGTTTTTTGAAAAGCAAATCAATCAATAGTGGACTACTGTCAATGATTCCTTTCCTCCAGAAGAAGTGCCTTTTTTTGAAGGAAGGGAACTTTAATATGTAATCCGGTATAGTGATATGAACATGGCAGGAGGAAAACAGGGCTGAAAATGATCAAGCTTCTATCTGCCAATTCCAGCAATTTCCATTAAGTAAATTGTGTCTTTGTTGTAGGAAGGTTTGTACTCATGCCCTCTCCCTGCCAACAGACATACACAAACAGATACATACACATATTTTGGGGACTTCCAGAAACTATACTGTTGTGAATTGTATTGTTTCCGATGGTGGGCTGCAACTTGCCAAATAAGCCTGGAGAATCACATGAGTAATTTCGTAGCGTTATACATTTTGTTTGCAGGTCTGAATGTTAACATTAAATTAAAATGTGGTCCAGTGGGGCTGAGGGCAGGGTGAGGGGTGAGAGAGAAACCAGATAGGAGAATCACACAAGCCTTTGGTTCCATCTTTTCCAGAAAAAGAAGTTAAGAAAGCTCCAGTGATTCTTGAGAAATTACAGAACTGTGGAGTACCAGAAGGACATCCAGTCCGGCTAGAATGCAGAGTGATTGGAATGCCACCCCCAGTCTTTTATTGGAAGAAAGACAATGACACCATTCCTCCCCATAGAGAGAGGATGAGGTAGCTTTAAATATTTTAAAAATGGGATAATACCTGACATTCTACAAGTGGGGAGGCATTTCCTTGCCCAGGAAAGTTAATATTATCCTGCATAAGGCCTAAGAAACAGCAAGGACTAAGTTCCAAACCTGAAGTCCATATTACCCATGAAGTCTATTTTATCCACTATAAGGGCTGGAGCATGTATGGCTCTGTTTTTACAGGTTTTGTGTAAGAAGACTGCCCTATTAAAGAGAGGGATCCTGCAGCAGAAGTCTTTATGCCTGTAAATTGCTGCGTAAGCATGCACTGAACAACCACAATTGGCCATGGCTGCATGTACTTTGTATGTATTATGTATGTTTGCAAGTAAACAAGCATATAAACACAGAAAATGTTTGTAAGAAAAGTTATCGTTCCATAGTGTTGTTCCATACAAGAGGAGCAATGCAACATGTCGTTTCCAGGACTCCTAGTCTAGTCTAAGAATTTAGGTGCACTGGGAAAATTTTCTTTCTCGTGGTTACTACTGTTGTACCTGGGAGAGAGGGACAGATGTGAACATTGAAAGGAAATTGCTCAGTACTGCCTGGCAGCAGCTTTCTAGGGTTTCAGACAGAAGTCTTTCCCAACCTTACCTGGAGATGCTGGGTACTAAGCCAGGCCTTACCCAAAATATTTGTGTAGTTTCCTTTCCTTGTATGGTTATAACAGCCCCAGTTATATCAGCAAATAACACAAGAACCCTTGGTATTTTTGTTTTCAGTATGCATCAAGATGCTACAGGGTATGTTTGCCTTCTGATTCAGCCCGCTAAGAAAGTGGATGCTGGCTGGTACACTTTGTCTGCAAAAAACGAGGCTGGTATCGTCTCTTGCACTGCTAGACTTGACATATACGGTAAGTGGGTGTAGTTTAAGTATGGGATGCAGAACCTGTGGCCATCTGGGTGTTGTGGGACTCAACTCCCATTAGGCCCAGCCAGCAGGGTCAATGCTTAGGGATGATGGGAGTTTGTAGCCCACCAATATCAGGATGGGGGCTCAGCTTCCTCAGCCCTGATTTCAGTAATAAAATAATTGAACTGATGTACTTCACCAATATCAATTCCATGCTGGTAGCTTGTCGTCTTTTCTTATCTTATTCCTCTGTTGGGATATTCTTTTGAATTTAGCATTGTCCTTTTAATTTAGAGATCTTTTGCTTGGTTGACATAATAAAGGGAGATAAGTTTGCTCAGGGCTATGCTGTTTCAGCTGAACTGAGACTCTTGAGATTCCAGGTAGAATATATGGATGAGCTTTGAACAGAGGGTGACTAGCAAAGACAGCAACTTAGATAATGGCGAGGCAGTTAGAAGTAGCTTGGTCCGAGTTGGATACCGAAGAGTCAGGAAGACAGAATACAAACAAATAGAATGTATTTGGTGGGATTAAGGAAGGGAAGGGACTGGCTCTGGGTGGAGTAGAAAGTAAGTTATTATCTGCTTTCGCCACGTCCATTTTTGTGCCTCTGCCGTGCCCATTTTACCCTTGGCCACAAAAGGCATTAGCCATCCCTGTACTAGGGAGTTCTCTAATTTGAGTAGCTTGGGAACAGTTGACAACTGGAAACATCATGTTCCCACTAGTTCTTAGGTTTCAACTTGTGTGTTTGTAGGGGTAGACATTCAGTGTCTTTATGGATGATTGAAGAGAGAAGGTTGAGATTTGTGTACGGTGTTTATGATTTTTGTTGTTGCTTTTGGCTCCAGCCCAGTGGCATCAACAGATCCCTCAGCCAATAAAGATTCGCCCTGGTGGCACCCGATATGCAAATCTCTCGGGGCAAGGACTCGACATTTTTTCTGCTTTCTCGACTGTTGAGAATCCAGTGCGGTTTTCGTCACCATCCCAGCCTGTGGTAGAAAGTGAAGAACTTTAAAAACCTCCGATTCCAATCTTACCTGCAAAAAAACAACCACCACCCCGTAACTAGAACTGTGAAAAAGAATGGAAGGTACAAGCCAGGAGGCTCAAGGTTTACAAGCAACTTGTATTTGTTGAGTAACTGTAGGGTTGCTGCAATTCCTGTGAGTAACATACTGTACAAGATCTTAGTTCAGCATTGTACTGTGGGGTCACTGTAGCATTAAATGCACTGCGGCAAGTTCAGTGCTCTGTTGTTTTACCCCTCCCAAGTATTATGAGGGGAGGCAGCTGAGTTTTAAGCTGTTAAAAGAAAAAGCTCTGCCCACTTTTTTCTGCTTGAATTAAAAAACAAACTACTGTACCTTAAATGCATAATGGTAAAGGTTTTGGACATCCAGCTGAACACGACCAGGAGAAGTATTGACATTGTGAGAATTCTGAAAGAGGGTAAGCTGCATGACTTTGAATATAATACTTAAAAGGTGGCTGACAGTCACAAAGCACAAGTCAAATGTCAGCAAAAAAATTGAAATGAATCATTAAAGATCTGTTCAGGAGGAGTACACAATTACATCAATAAAAGATTTGGTGAATGCAGATAGGCGTAGCATTTCAAAAAGGAACTGCTAAATACCGCAGAACATTTTAAAAAATGTTGTGGGCTTATGTTCCATGAATTTATGTACTCATGGTGTATCAAATCCTAATGGAAAAACACCATGCATATAGTTTGGATGTTAACATGTGCAATTAAACAGCTTATATCCTACAAAACACACATTATATAGACACCACAGCTACCATTGCTATGTGCATTTTGAAGTGTGCTTACTAGTTCTTTTCTCATTTTAGGAATTCCCTAATTTGAAACAAAAATAAATAGCATACAGGTTATTTTTGTTTCATTGTGATATGAATTCCTTTCTCAGCCGGAGGTTTGGATAATTGTGTGTGTACAGTGGAAGGATGCCATCCAAATACTTTGCAAATGGACCTATAACTACCCGACATTTTCAGATGGACATAACTGAGTTCCACCTGACCATCCTACTTCCTTCCCCGCCCCTCCACTTTGGACACACACTGATGAGAAAATACTTATACAGATATTCTGTACTAAACAAACTATAGCCCATTCCAATCAAATAAATTTGTTTCATTTTGGGTACTAGTAGAGCTCCCAGTTTTCAAAGAGGTAATTATGCATCTGATTCTAGAGCAAAACTTTAGCATTTTTGGTAAAATATCCCACCTGCACCCAGAAAAAACAATTGTTATTTGCATGTGGCAGAATGAACACACACAAAAGCTATTTATGAGAGAGAGGTATTTACTAATACATCTCATTAACCAGTTTAACTGCATTTCTGTTTTATTCAGTATTCTAAACAAAATCTCAAAGCTAGGGATGTGTGTTAGCATTTTCTTAATGTTTAAGCTATTGCTCAGGTGTGTGATTCCAATTTTATTGCTAAGGGATTATTCTGTTGCCATCAGGTCTGCCAAAGACCCCCATAAAGCACAAAAATAATATTGCTATAGGTATTAATAGTAGAGAATAGCCACTTGGCTGAATAATCTCCCTACAGGTTGAACCCTTCCAAGAAATAGAATTAAATTCTAATCCAAACCAAGAGCCTGAGAATTTTCTATTACTGCACTAGTGATAAGCACCCGCACCCACCATACACACATGACCTGAGATCACTAGCTTTTTTCACTGAAGAATCATCAAGCTCATGGAAGTCTGCCAGAGATTCAATATTTACAAATATAGACAGGAGAAGGAAGATATGCTAAGACTTTTTAACATGAGCAAGTTTTAAAGGATTGATACAAATGAAAGGCAGGTGACTTAGTTTGGTATGATGTTCCTGATGGCTGTTGATAGAGTAAAACAGAATATGAAACTGAATTCAATCATTGCTAGTTAGCTCAAGGTCTGATTCTGATGTCAGTAAGACAGAGTACAAAAAGAAGGAAATGTCATTTGAGACCATATCCTCTGCTTTCTCATAAACAAGCAGGCCCTACCAATAAGCAAAGTAGGGAACTGCTTCAGGCCACAAATGCTGGGTGCCAGTGGCAGCAGTGCTTTAGCTGTTCCTCTTAAGTCTCCTCCCCACCACCAGCCATTATCTTTGTGAAGGACAGAGCTTTATGGCTTATCTTGGACCTCAGGCAGCACAATGTCCTGGGTTGCCTGGTAATGCTCTCTAAATTAGGCCAGAAACTGGACTATTCTAATGCACTAATATCATGAGATCAAGTGCTTTTAAATGGGTGTGCTACCTTCTACAAAGAGCAGAACTTGGTGGGCGGAACTTGTCCCCAAAATATATTCTAAACTTTGATAAATTAAAATCATACTCAGAATGTGTACATGAAATTAAGGATTACTTTTAACTGCCCACATAGAGAAAGATGGAGTCCATCTTCTTAAGTGTTGAATACAAATAATATCATTGTGTCATTTTTGCTATGAACACTTTTGTAGACAAAGGTGCAATAAATAGGAAATTGCTGTTTCAAGAACAAAGGAATACTATGATTTATGTTAACAGCAGAGAAGTCTCTTAGGCAGTGCTTTTTTCTGGGGGGGAAGGGTGCTGGTACTGCGTACCCTTGAGTACCCCCAGTTTCCCCCAGGAAAAAACACTACTCTCAGGACACATAAATGTTACAGCAAATGTCCAAAGTTTGGTTAAAGTTTAGAGGTATTCAGCTACTGTGTTCCATCAGTGCAAGAATTTCTACTTGTGTGGCAGGACTTTCTGCCCTCTCCCTTCCCTTAGATTTAGGAGTTAGACGGGGTTCCATTGTGCAAGCAGAAATCCCTGCACTGATGGAGCATTCACTTAACACTATGTTGAATTCCACCCTTTCTATTCATGTGTAAATGCTCCAGACAATAGCTGTGCCCAACCTGAAAAGTCAGGTGCAGCCAACTCCCAATTTACACAGGGGTTACGTTCTAAGCAGTGCAATTTTTCTAGAAAAAGAGGTGCCAGAACTCACCATTAACGCCTCCCTTGTTCTCTTATAATGGCAATGGTGCCCACCTGAGGTGCTGGAACTGTGTTCCAGCTGAAAATAAACCCTGGTTCTGAGGTACTGCAAGCGTCGCTGAAATTGTGTATATTTGAAATACCATTGGAAAAGCCTAAACCATCTAAACCACTGGAAATGCTTGAACAACTCTTTAAAAAACAGCAACACTTACGAGACACCAAATTCCACCACAATCACTCCCTTCAAACCTCCTTTCTCAAACTCCAACTCTTCACCGGCATCAGCTGTTGGTATAAGGGCTCCTGGGATTCCTAGGTGCTGTTTTCATGCCTTTTGCCTTTTCTGGGCTCTTTAAGGGCCGTTTTTGCCATTTTGAAAGTCACTTCCAGGTTCAGCACGATGTGTGCATGTATAGTTGTGCATCAGTTCAATGTACGTAAACTGGGAGTTGCCTGTATACACCAGTGAATGTTAAAAATTACCTATACGTGATTGGCAGCATTCATCGGTTGTGTATATCTGAAAAATGCAAGGCATATAAATATTTCTGGAAATTAAAGACATTACTTAGAATTGTCAGTGTTCATGTGTGAATGTCAACATTCAGTGAATTTTGTTACAACTGATTTAATTATAGTTTATTTCAATGGATTTTAGTCATGACTGACAGTTGTTGATCCCCCACCTAAACCTCCCAGACTAGTAGCCGTGTCAGGTATGTTGCAGCAAAAACAACCAAGGGTCTTGTGGCACCTTAAAGACTAAAAATATTTGTATTGTGGCATAATCTTCCATTGTCTACAGTCAACCACGGCAGATGCATGAAGCTTTATCTTGAGATATATATACACACGCGCACACACACACACACACCTGGGGGGGATTGCAAGGAGTGAGGTCAGAGGAAAATGAAATGCATAAAGAACAGAGACGGTGATAATTTACAAAACAGTTGTTGATAAGATAGGCACCCTGGAATTAGGTCAGCTAATTAACACATGAAATGTGATAATAGTAATAAATACCTTTGTCCCATTTCAAGTTGCAGTTGATAGCACTGAAGCTGTACTTTAATTTTAATTCAGTGGTTTCACATTGCAGTCTCCCTGTGAAGCTCTTTTCTTAAACAACAGCCATATTAAGGGCAGTTTTACAATATTTTATACAACAACTTTTGATTCTGTGATATCAGTTGTGTGGATAACATATGAAAAGATAGTTGCAATCACTTATATAGCCAAAATGCAGTACAGATGCTCTGCCAGAGTTTTCTTCTTCTGCAATATTGTTTGAGCTCTTTTTCCCCTTCATTTCATTGAACAGAAGCCAAACTGCCTTTGCACTATGAACAAATTATTTTGGCTTATGCAACAAAAGATGTACCTGCAAAAGGACAGAATTTTCATAACAACAAAATAAACATTATCTTTTAAGTACTCACTCAGGACTTAACAACCCTAAAATGAGCAGGGGGTTTTTAATTGAGCTTTTCAAAATTCATATATTTATAAATGTATTTTGTTGCTTTCTGAGCTTGGCTAAGACAATACAAACTTTGCAAAGCCGAAAAGACATCCCCACAATCAGCACATAGTGTATGAGAACACTATTAAGCCAGAAAGCTGCTTCCTGTCCTTTGAGACTATTTAAAATATAGCTGCTCAAATCTCTGTGTGAGTTCCAGCAGAGAGCAGCATCAAAAGCACAACATTGAGGATGTGCTGCAGAAATGTTAATAATGAAGGCTTTGAAGATTCACCAACTCAGATATTTAGTATTGGGAAACAAACAACCCTGTGTGGTTCTCATATGTAGGCAAAACATGAACATACCTATCAGCATTGATATCCTCATATTTTAGAATGACTGAAAATACTTTTTTAAAATTATGTCAGCTGACCAATGTCTGCTTCAAAATATGTTGGAAACTTGCTTTGAGTCAGAGAAATGTGATGTGTAATACAAATTGTGGATTTTCTTTTTAATAAGCTGCACCAGAAGGATTTAAACACAGTTCTCTGAGAAGTGTTCTCATACCCTCTGTAAACTGTAACTGAGTTAATATGACAAGGAAAATCTAACAAAACTTTATAGCTGTTAAATTAAATACTGCACAAGCCGGTGGCCTTATAGTCTACCAATTTGGAGTTGTTACATTTCCATTAAAATGGGTTTTTATCTTCATAATATGTGAAGGTGCATACCTTCACTAGGGGAAAAAAGGGGGGGAATAAATATTGCAATTTTAAATAATATTTAAAATGCATATAAAAGGAAATGTCAGAATGTTCAGCAAATGTATTTTCCCTCCTCCATTAAATAAATGCTTCAGAGTTGCATTGTGTGAGTATCTCTTTGACTGGCATGTGACTTGAAATTCCATATGAACAATCCAGGTAAGATTTGACACAAAACATTTTTTTCCTCACTGAGCAAGCGAGGTCCCTGCAAGAACCAGATGAATATGTTTGGATCAGTACCCAATTCCATTGCTGTATCAGCAACGACAAGTACTGTAGAGATCAGATGCACATCTGAATGAGAGGCATTCCAGTAAGCTGATTCGGATCCCATTGTTCGTCTTGCTGTGTGTCACTCAGAAAAGTGGGTTGTACTGAATGCCAGAAAAAGGGCACTTGATCATCTTTGCCGGCTGCTTAACTTAATCAGTTAATGCCTAATGTGTTTCTCCCCTCCCCCTCAACAATATACAATATACAAGTTGATAAAGAGCAGCAAAACGTATCAGGATTTATATTTTATATTACCACTGCGCCTTGGCTTTGCCCGCTGCATTCATATTGTAGCATGTGACAAAATCTCTATCAATGCTTTTCTGTAAAATCCTGGTGCCAGTAAGCAAATATTAGCTACACTTTTAGCAGCAGCATTCAGGTCTTGTGAACAACAGCAATTAAACGATCTTTTAAATAGCTACAAGTCTTCAAGATTAAAGTTTTGGGATTCCTCCCCCACTCATAGTGCTGAAGGCATGTCACCCATGGTGTGCATTTCTCCCACTCATTAGAAGGATCTCTACCAGAGATCATTTTGGGTATTTTTGCAAGTGCTTAATGGACAGACCAAAGTCCTGGGAAAGGGGAGGAAGGCTACAGAGGGGGTGTTTTCTGGCCACCCATTCTGAGTAATGGATGCCATTATGTGGCTCTATGCATACCAAACAACATCAACAGGGCACAAGCCGTAGAGGACGCAAACTATTTGCAATTGGTGACAATAATGGAGAAACGTTTTCAACTGGTAGCAGGCAAACCATACTTAGAATATTCAAAAGGCTAGTGAGGGATTACATTTTTAGAAGAGCTTTAGTATTTCACTAATAAGCTATTCTTTATTGCAGTAGTATGGCCACATTTAGAGAGATTAAAATCTTCTAGTATTTTTGTAGGCAAAGGCAACTGTGTTAAATCTTGAGTTACATTTTATGTTATGTGCTGACATTTGGGCATGATCCAGCCAAAGTAAAACACTTAATGAAGTTGCACTTAATGCAGGGACCTTTTAAACGTCTTCTCGTTAGAAAGATTACTATCATGTTATCAGAAATGATAAAGGCACCCGATTCCTCCGCCCACCAGAGGAGCAAACAGCTTTTTGTGCTGCAGAAAAGGTTGACGGTTGTAGCCAGCTAAGTTTTACTCAGGGTAGACCCACTGAAATTAATAGACCTAGGGTAGTCATGGTCATTCATTTCAATGTAGAACTAACATTGACCACAACCCTAAATGCCATCAAGGTCTACGCCACTTTCCAGATCAAATCAACAGACTCCTATTAACTGCATATAGGATGTATGCACGCCTGTTTGCTCTGCATAAGAACAAGTATTGGCAGTATATATTTTCCTGTTGTGAACTTGATGGAAAGCAGATACCTGCCCCAAAGGTCTTTATACCCCGCTTTCTCCACACCACTAGATAAACCCCCTGCTTCTGTTACTTCAGTATGTTCAGCCTACTACTAACACCATAAATGACTGGACTATATTTCAAAAAAATTCAGAATATTGGTCATGATATATAATATTGGCATATCACATCCCACTGACAAGCACTGATGGAAAGAATTTCCCTGCTGGCTCAATGCTAAAGTACAAGGTAAGGCACAAGGCTGTTCATTCTGAGTGTGTGAAAGATTTTCCACAGGCTCGCTCTTTTGCTGCTTGCTCAATTCAAACTCAATACATGCCTGGCTATAACAGTGGTATAATACAGCATATTAGAAAATGAAACCAGTTCAAAGGTTGTTTATAATGAGATGTGTTGATGTATCCCCGATCCTAAGGCATGAGAAATAAAACCAGCCTTATGTTGAACATTTGCTGTTGTTACATTAACTACAAATTCCAAAAGTAGTAGCCACAGCAGCACCTTTACTGGGTACATATAACTCCCACTCTAGGAACCTACTTCTTTTAAAATGTAATAACATTTTGTATGAGAGAAAACCATGTTTATTTGTAGTTTAGTTTACAAAATTTCCTATGGCTTCAAGGAAACAGAACAATGTAAAAAAATACAGAATCAGCATAACCTACCAACTCTAAAGTCTCTATTTTCATGCAATTATTTTATCATAATGTCATTATCACATGAACTAATCTGATTTTACAGTCAGCACAGAGGAACATCTAAGCATTCCATAAACACTATTTGAAACTAGCTCTATTTCGAGCATACGCCAGAGAAGTGGTAAGTTGTAGATGAGTTAAACCTACACAATTTGGTCTCAAAGAACCTGTTATGGCAAACTTACAAAGTTTAAGTTACTTCTCTGAGGACTAAACAGTATAATTTCTGTTTTCTATTTTAAGATACACAATTAAATCAGGAAACAAAAATGCATCCTCAAAGTAGGAATTAAATGAAGCATCGGAAAATGTTCCAAATCAATTTGTTCCAGGGAGCTCAGTGCGTTGCAGGCAAAGAACAAGGCTACAACCACCAAAGATTACCTTATGCAGCTGTTTTAAGTTCCTGTTCTCAAATACTTCTACACAAAAGACCAAGCGGGCCTTTGCAAGTCCACAGTGATTTCTTAATTGCCCATTTAGTAGTGGTCTGGCTGGAAACTGAAAAGTCTCTGCGCATAAGGGTCTGTTTCAGCTGCCACCTTCTGCCCTGTGTAAGCATGGCAACTCTCCTGGTGGAAATGATCACAGTGAAAGTTAATCCAGCCTTTCTCTGCACTGTATCTCTCGGCTTCAGCGAGGATCCTCGTCAGGGCCATAATGTAACTCAGGGCCATCTGAAGCGTCTCGTATTTGGACAGCTTTTTGTCTTGCCCCCACTGGGGGACCACTTTGCGTAGGCGGTCGAAGGCAGTGTTGAGCCCTTGCATTCTTCTCCTTTCCCTGGCGTTGGCAGCCAGCCTGCGCTTGGCAGTGCTCTCCACGCGCTCAGAGCCACACTTTGCTGCACAGACTGTTCCGTTTCGGCACTGGAGGTCCGTTTCCAAGCTAGCATCCATGCTGCTATTCAGTTTGCAGGGTTTCATGTGGGATGCTTTCGCAAATAAACAAATGAATGAACTGCAGCCAATGAATGCGTTGGTAGACAGAAAGCTTTTGCTACGATTCTCCTTTTTCGTTCTCGTTTTAAAAAGAAAAAGAAAAAAAACCAGCTTCACCTGGAGTTCAAGAAGATGGACTTTTTTGGAAAAGCAACATCTCCCCACACTTGCAAAACAATACTGAGGCTTAAAATTGTTCACCCCTCAGATTAAAGACTGAAATCAGGAATGCACATGGCAATTAATTGGATGTTTTTATTTGTCTTCATTTCATTCTGTTTGATAATGACAGGGGAACAAATGGCACTGCTGCTCTCAAAAGTTCAGGTTTCAAATGGACCCAAAAAAGGAGGAAGAGTCCTTTTAATCCAAAAAAAAGTTTCAATGGACAGGACAAAAAATAAAAATTATTCCAATTGACTGTACAGTAACAGTGGGCAGAGAGGAATAAAGTCTTCGTAATTCTTCTTCAAGTGATGCTGTCTTACGCGGATGCTAAGACAGAGAGAGAAACGCTCTTGTTTCCTCCTCGGTTCCTAGTGTTGGTCAGTGAGCCTAAATTACAAGCAAGGGAAGTCTTTATAGAGGCACTGGCAAAAGCTGAACAGGTGGCAGCAGGTGGGTGGGCGGCCCTGTATTTCCATCCCAGCACCTTCCCACCCTGGGAACGACACAAAAAAACCTCCTCCAACAAAATCCTGACATTGCAGGCTTCATCTGTTGAAAAGTCTCCCAAAGCCATGTCTGTCCAGCACTAACAACTTGCCATCTGGACTAGTGTCTGGCTGGCCCCACAAGAATCACAACAGCTAAGCAAAAGGTCTTTTCAATGAATAACCTTCTGCAGCTCAGCAAAAACCTTTCCTGACACATCACAGCATTGAGTCTGAATTTGCTTGAAAGTGCTTGGTTGGGAGAAGAAGCTGCTGCTAATAAGGATATCTAAGCCCAAGAGGAAGAGAATTTGCAAACAGCTTTAAAGGAACACACAAACCTAACTGCAAAGTGAAGCATGTTGGGCATATGGCAGAGTTAGGGATTTTCCCAATTGCCACAGTGCGAAGTGTAATATTTCATAAAGCACCAATGAACCTCAGTGTGTGTGTAGTTGCTTATATATATTTGAACTGAACTTTAAATATTTATAATATTCAAATTATTTAAAAAATAGATTTAGAAATCCACCTTACAGTTGCCTCAGGATGCATACTACAGATTTCATATAAATATACATTCTTGACCTCCAGCAAAAATATATAGAAACATCCTCTTCACATCTATTTCAAACAGCCAGATCAACATCAAGCAAAGTATTGACTAGTGCCTTGTAAGCCTGCTTAATACATAATAAAGAAGTCTGTCAAACAAAAGACTAACGACAAGAAATACTGACAATGAAATTATTGAATTATCGTATGTTCACTTTTTAGGCTACTTATTATACGTATAGAGGTTGAAGAATATTTTTCTAGCTTATTTTAGTTTTATTGTGAGGATGTTTCCTCCCCACGCCTTTCAAATATTTTCTCCTCCAAATGTGCTGTGTGTTACAAAGCAAAGCAACAATGTTTTATATATATTTTCAGACTAATTAAATTGTTACCGAGTATTTATGGACGAGTCATCTTTTCATTCAGACTTGTAACATGGCATTTTGATCTAAAACTGTAGACCAATTGTTCCCACTATGACTCCAAAACATCATGTGGTTGCAAACAGTTGATTAATCCTTCACAGAGGCAATGACAATGAATGAAGTTGAATAATCTGAAAACAATAGGATGCAATTGAGCATTAGTGGACTCCAGCATGACAGATGCTGAACCTAGTCTGTTAGGCACCGTCACTCTGCTCCTAATATTCTGCATCCTAAATGGTTTAGTTAATATGGTCACCCAACCATCCCCATTATTTCATTAGCAAAATGTCTGGTACATTTTCAATTTTTAAAGAACTGTATTATGTTCTCGTTCCAGCAAGATCATTACTTGTTCTTTCAACTGTGCACTGATTGTTTTTCCCTCCATCATTTGCTTTCCTAACAACCATTTGTGATTTAGATATAAACAAATGGAAAATATAATTTAAGATTGTCATGAAGCTGTTCATTTCCACCCCGGAGCATCAGATCTCTACTTAAATTCCAGCAAACATTCAAACTGGATATATGCACAAAATTTTCACAAATAGTTATAGCTGCACAAAGGTTTGTAAACTGAGCAATCACGTTATTACCACATTTGGAACAGAAACTTAAACATGGCCCCTTTCTTATGGCTAATCAAACTGCACTTGAGTCTCATTTACAACCCCGTGGTTTGCTTTATTTGGCTCATCTTTCAAAATCATTTATTTACTCACTGTGGTTTTTGTAAAAGCACATGCTAGGCTACTAGATCAAATCAGTGCTTATTGGAAACAAGAACCACTACTCAAAAATAGGCTGCAAATCTGTTAATAACTGCTTGCTTGCTAGTACTTTATCTAGGATCATAATGGTATATGACACTTCATAAACAAAGTTAAGCAAAGAAAGAAAGATAGGTCCTTGTCCCAAGAGTTTGGAGTCAAAATTTCAACTGTGAGGTAAACAACAAAGAGAGCAGGACTAGGGATTGCGAAATGAAAGTTTAACAGAGGGTGGATATAAGCAAATATAGTTTCATCTTACGATTCAGCTACACAGCTGCAAATAAATCATTTTAAATGTGTTGTAAAGTGCAATATACAAATATGACACTAGATGGCAACAGTGAACTATGCAAAATTCAATGTGTTTTTAAAAATGTTTTTTTTTTAAAGCATTTTCACAGCATTTTTTATATGTGTGTAGATACCACCTTCCTTAGGAACATAGGAAGCTACTTTATACTGAGTCAGTTGCTTCAGGATCCCCTCTGGGATTAGGGGCCCTGAAACCTAAGCTTCATTAGGTCCATAGTAGAGCTGCCCTTTGGCCTTCCCCTCGTTGTTGGACTCCATCTCCCCTCATACCCAACTAAGCATGGCCAATGACCAGGGATGGTGGGAGTTGTATTCTAGCAACATCTAGAGGGCCACAGGTTCCCCCCACTTGCCTTATATCCAAGATCCAATTTATTATAATAAAACCAGTTCTATGTGCCCAATTAGCAAGGTATAGGGAAGGAGTAGTCTTTTGTACCAGCCTGTTTCCTAGCTTGGCTGTTTGGACAAGAAACAGGGAAGGCAACAAAGATATGCCAGATGTATTATAACCAACTTAACCCAAAGTCTATATAAGTAATAATAATTAATGCAGACTGGCATCCTAAATAGGAATTCCTCTAAGATTTCCACTTACCAAGTGGTAATTCAACAGGATGGGCATGAAATCACATTTTAGCAGGCCAGGTATATGTAACATCTGTTTTGGAATTGTTTTTAGGCTTTTTTTTTAGATTTGTAAATTGTTTTATCATTTGCGCATTTTCTGTCCTGGCAGAGGTGGTTTTAGAGTCACGCGACCAGTTCGGCCGCACTGGGCACCGTGCTGCAGGGGGCACCACAAGAATGCTGTAGAACGGAGTGAGAGAGTCAGGGGGTGCTGAAATTTAAGAGCCCCAAATCCGCCACTGTTCTTGGGCTTCTGTGGGACCTACGGTGGGATATAAATTTATTTAAATGAATAAATAAATCCTGCTATATGGCACGGAGAATTTGACCCTCCACATTCTTAATTGTTGTTGTTTAATTGTGTGCAGTACTAGCATGTGCCACTTCAGTAGGATGTTATAGACTAGCTTATCGAGTGGCTGGATGCTCTCCGTGGTAAATTACCGCTTGGTCAATGGTGTTCTGTATTCACCTAGCTAAGGTTCAGCTTCATTAGGCCCGCGGTATCCAATGTGGTGCCCGCCATATGTTGTTGGACTACAACTCCCATCAGCCCCAGCCAGCGTAGCCAATGACCAAGGATGATGGGAATTGTTTTGGAAGACACCACATTGGCTCACCTTCTCATAAGCAATGTCATAATCCATTGCTTGGTCTGTCAACCATTCAACTGTCAGAGATGCATTACCATAAGTGTATTGGTGAATGACAGAGGCCTATTATTTTTTAATTCAGGGTTATTTTCTTGTGCAAATGGGCATAAAATTACAACTTACAACCTAGAGTTTCTCATTGATTTCCAATTGGCACAGTATGCCAGATGCTGTTTGGTCTAAGTGCTGCTTTGACCTCCACTAGTGATGTGGACTGCCTTTCTGCTTTCTTGCATAGCCTTTTCTCAGCAGGGAGGCCCCCACCTTTTACTAAAGGCTTATAGGTTATCCATATGTTCCAGTGGAGTAGCGGGCCTGACTGGAATTAAGTTAGAAGTGGCGTCCAGTGTTATGGATGGAGCTGGCCCAGAAGAGATTATAAATGCCCCTGACCTAATTAAATATTTTGCCCCCTGCTGATAAACAAAAGAAAATGAAGGTGAAAAATAATGACGAAACATGCAATTTCTCTAGGATCTTTAAGTAGCTAGACAATGGCAGCTCTAGGGCCAGTAATGCATGCTTTAAAAATCTCTAATGGGGCAAACCAGTGGCACAAATGAGACCTGCTTATTTTGTTAAGTTGTTAGTTCACAATCAACATTCAGAGCAATTCGCAACTGAGAGAGATTCAAGCTATCATTACAAAACCTTAAAATTCCCCTGCCCCAATGACAAATATTCTAAGCTAATTTCTAACCTAAGTTAGATACCTACATAATTGTTGGCACTCACTGCCTGAGTTTGCCATTAGAATGAGTTGATGAGTGATGATACTGTCTAGCTGAGTTCCACATACTCCAGAACCAATTGCCCAGTGCCCAGTCCTGAGCTTTTGGTAAGAGTTAAAAACAAGCCCAAAATCAAAATCCCTAATTAATTAGTCTTCTAGTTAGCAAACATATGAAGATTGCAGGATCCTGGAACAGAATGTTCAATGCTTTCTGAAGTATCGCTTGGTTTAAGATTGATGAAGGGCTGCTGAGGTCAGGTTTGTAAATATAAAACCATCTGCAAACTCTCCTGGGCTGGGACCTGCAGCAGAGTAATTTTAAAAGAGCAGGTGCTCATTCTGAATGTGTGTTTTTTTCTGCTGAAATTGTTACTTTATCAAGGCTGTTTCTAGCTAATTATCAAAGGTATCTTGTGGGTGCTTATCAGTGAGGATTTTAATTATGTCATTTTGTTTTTAAAATGCTAAGTATGTAGAGTCTCTTAAATGGTTTATTTTTTTTTAAGTATAGATACTTCAGCAGGAGTTGTAACACAGCTCAAACAGACCCAAAGTTGACATTACACATAAATGCCGGCAAGAAGGGGTGTGTGTGGGTGTGGGTGTGGGTGTGTGTTTGCAAGAGGGATTCAAGCACATACCAGAATTTTTGGTTTGTGTGGTTAAAGTGGATTAAAATTCTCTGCCTCCCTAGTGTGACAAAGCCACTTTTTGCAGTTTGGAAAGTGACAGGAAAATCGTTTTTATATTTTAACTATATGTTGTCCAGAGGCTGCAATATTAGACCAATAAAGCATCAAGGCCTTTCTTAAATAGTTGTCTATGCATGCAAACAACTTTACTTCCTCATTACCTAGTGAGGGAACAATACGAACCACTCAACCTCCACTTATCCCAAAGTGGATTTCTCCCAAAGTAAATTTCCTTCACAGCAAACTGGTCTACAATGAAATTGTTTAACTTTAATATAAATGTATAGTTTTTTCCCAAATAAAATAAAGATGGATAAGGTGACACCTTTGGACATTAATGATGGTGTAACGCATCAGGGTACTCTAGGATTCCTCATAAACTTATCAAAGCAGAGGTCCCCAATGTAGGGTCACCATATTTCAAACAGTGAAAATCCAGACAGAAAAGTTATTGAGCTTTTTTGCCAACCCTAAGATCAGTAATGGTTTGCATATCACATTAAATTATTTGTCTGCTGTCAAAACCTGAGTACATGGTTTGCTTGTCTCTAAGCGAACCATGTACAGTAGCTAAGGTCTGTTGCTGGTTTACCACTTGTGATTTGGAAAACACAGCAAGCCAAGGCTTCAAGTTTCCTTTTCCAGGAACAGTATGGACAATAAAAGGGGGGGGAGCAAAGTGGTGACTTCTAAACAGTGTGCGCTAGCATGCTACTTGTTTGTGCCCAGCCATAGTTAAAGCACTTACTGTAGTTGGTGATGTGTGAACACAGTCTATGCATCTGTGTTGCCTGCCCTATTCCATCAGAGTTTGGCCCAACAAAATGCATTGTTCTTTAACATTCTCACAGCAACAACTGCCGCTTTTTCAAAACTAGGTTCTGGGTGGGTATTTTATACTGCCTGTGGACACTTTTATATACTGCCAATTAGGCAAATAAACGAGAACTAGCTTATATTAATTAAACATATTCCTTTTTCCTTTACCAAAGTTTGCAAGGACAGTGGTTCTACATCACTGCTTTCATGCTTGTATTTATTTAAGTCCTTGGCGATTGGTCCATACAGCAACTGCTGTGGCAAAATGATTTCATTTTTCATTTTATTGACTTCTCTAACATCAAAATGCAACAGCAACCATTTTGCTTCCTTTCTAGCTTTTTTTTTTTTTTTGCCTATTTTGGTGTCACCTTTAATTTTCATTTCTTTCTTTTCCCCTGGGAAAATTGTCTTTCTAGCATAAGTTTCCCTGTCATTAGATGGTGAGACAAAGAAATCAGTTCGTTTCTCAACAGTATTTGCCTCAGCTGTCACTAAGCGTCCCTCCTTTTTCTCCGCTACCTCACCCCCTCCCTCCTTTCTGGATGCTCAGTCTAGCAATGACCTCTTGCTGTGTAGAGATCAGTAGTTTCTTCTTCTTGGTTTTTATTTCCAACACTGACAATCACTATTACAAATTTACTTTCCTTTGGTTGATTTCCCTCTTGACTTTCCTCAGGTCCCTCACACTTTCCTCAAGTAGACTGATTATGTAAACAGCTTCATATGGAAAATGTTGGCTTTTTCCTGATTTTGTTTTACATTCTTCCCCAGTGTTCATTTCACTTTTCCGTATCACATTATACTTCGTAAGCCAAAGATGGGCCGCTTAACTCTTTGCCTTCCCATCAATCTTCCTTTGCAGATGCCCTTCAAACCATTTTT
Organism: Podarcis raffonei; assembly: GCF_027172205.1. NCBI lineage: Eukaryota > Metazoa > Chordata > Lepidosauria > Squamata > Lacertidae > Podarcis > Podarcis raffonei. Next base: position 30,615,568 of record NC_070606.1, read on the forward strand.
GCCTGCTTTTTAGCCAACCATACTTTTAAGCAAATAGTAACTCTGAGGTTATCTGGAAGAGATAACTGGCAGGTGTGGGAAAGGTTAAGAACTCCCTCCTGGCTGTCAATTCTCCCCTATAAATCCCCCCTAAATCGACACATTTTTGTTGCCCAGGCCAATTTGGGCTTGGAAGCATATGTTTGCTGAGGTATAATGTGTAGTCTTATCCTTAAGGCTGTTTGTTTTACTTCTCCATTAGCATTATATTTACTGCTTATCAGGTATTTTGCTATTTCATTCCGTTCTGAGCTGTACATTACAACAATCGCAGGCAGTAAAGTAACTGTGTTGCATGCTCACAATCACAAACTGTAAATTCCCTCTCCACCCTACCAGTATTCTATTACCTTTATGTAAACTGCACCCAAGCACAGAAAATTTCTCAAAACAGATGACTGAGGCAGGCGTGGCCACAAAGGAGATAAGATGACCGCTTAAACTCTAAGCTCTGCTTCAAGATCCAGAAAAACAGGAAAAGCCCCTGCTGTCTAACCCCCCCCCCCAAAAAAAAAAATCTTGAAGAAAGGAGAGAATGGGTTCAGAAAAGCTGAAAACAAAAGGCCTCCCTCCATTCTGCCTGCCTGAAGACAGAAGGCTCACTTCTCAACAAGGACACTAATGAAGGCCGCAATCAAGATGGCATCACCCTCAATAAAGGCCTCTTCCTCACTGGAGAAAGAAATTTGGTATATCTTAAGAGAATTGGCAGCACAAGAAGCAGCTATGAACGAGCTTCTTAAAAATACTCAGAAAGCGCTAATGCTTCCAATGGAAGTGAAACTGACAGAACAGAAACTACAGCAACAGAAAAATTAAGCCAAATCCATGACAAAAAGATCAAAGAATTACAAAAAGAAAATGTATTCGCAGCAAGCTTGAAGATGCAGAAAATCAAAATAGGAAAATTAGTTTGCGTTTATGTTGTTTTAAAGAGGGAGTGGAAGAGAGTGATCTGCACAATTTATTGCCTCATGGTTTAAATCACTGCTTTCAGACCTCATAATCTCCACTAATGGTTTTGAGCACCTGGACCCAAACTGAGGGAGGAGCTTCCCTGCCCCGTGTGATATAGTTGTCTGCTTTGCCTATTACAGAAAGGAGCAAGTGTGGAACAAACTGAGGAACCTCATATCCATAACTTATAAAAACAGCCCAGTTATGGTGATGCAGGATCTGGCTTATGAAACACGGGCAGGGGGGAGGGCGGGGAATAAATCTATGTGCTTGTATGATTAAACTGCAAGAAGCTGGGATTAAATATCATTGGGGCTTCCCCTTCCGTCTTATTCTCATGAGAGGATTGACACAGCTCACAGCAACAAATAGACTGGGGAAAACCAGATTGTCCTGAAGTTGAACCCTTGGCCTACCTGGTAGCAAGTCCAAAGTCTGGGGGGGGGGGTCAGACCACACAAGTGAAGTCCAAAGTTCAGGAAACACAGTTCAGGGTCAATCCAAGTAGCGAAGTCTGAAGTCCCAGTCAGGATACACTCCAGAGACAATCCTAAAGCACAGTCCCCAAGTGGTCCAGGAGCATCCAAGCCAAGGGCAGTTGAGCAGACACAACACCTCAGCTCAGCTCAGCTTCCCTTTTACACTGTGCCTGCTGATTGCAGCATCTGGGCTTGATGAGGCAGGTGACTCTCACCTGTTCTAAGCCTACTGCAGCTGAGGAATCACAACCCTCCTTCCAGAACTAGTGGCCAGCTAGAGAGCTGGGCTACTGGCCCTTGCCTGCCTCAACCTCCTAGAGTGCCACTCCCACTGCTTCCTACACCTCACAGCCCATGTACATGGGGACAGGGCCCCTCTGGCTCTGGTGATGGGTCCTGCTGCTCTGGTTCCTGTGCATTGACCTCCACCCCCACACCATCCTCCATCGCCTTGTACTTCCTTCTCCATTCTCTGCTTGCCCTGGTGTGTCCCAGTCTCAGCTACACCCCTCGCCAGGATCCTCTCCCTCCTTCTCGTTGCCCTGCCAGTTCATGACACAGATCTGCACAACACTGGTGGTATTGACTTACCGGTACCTCTAGAATGGTAGCAAGGAGAGGCAATGGAAGAACAACACACTGAACTTTCCAATGTAGGTTGGGAGGGTGCAAAAAGAAGCAAAAGAACCCACAAACACCTCACACATAACCAGGTATTTTATTTTTGCTGATGGAAAAAACTGTAATGTATTAAAACAGATCTTGGCAACTAATTAGTATGGTCGGGTCAACACAGTAATATTTCATGGGGAATGAAGTTTCACTGCTCAGAAAACGAGGTCTTCTATTCTTGCCACTCTCAGCAGCCAAGGCCTCGTTCTGCACACGGTTGCATGTTTAATTAGCAGTCCTTCTGTAAGTGTCTGCAATTAGCACCACGATGATTAATAAAATAACCTCTTTAAAGCTGCATTTAGCCAGGAGAAATGCAAAATCAGGGATAATTAATTCATCATTAATAAATCATGGCTGATTAACTAATCTGTTGATTACAAACACATTTAGAGCTCAGACTCCCACCTGAGCTCTCTGCTTCTTTTTTTGTTGTTGTCTGCACTACACAGAAAAAATAAACAAAGAAAAAATAAACTGTACCAAAAAGCCCAACACCATGAATAAAGAAATCTGCGTTAAGCAGCAACTATATTGGTCTAGTCAGGAAGATTTAGATAGGGCATGCTTTAAAAAACTTATTAGACTTGGCTGATTATTTTATTCCCCCAGGAAAGAAAACTGCATTGTCTATTTGTTAAATCTGGACAGGTGAACAGTAATTGCCTCCTTAGTGCAGCTACAGGAGTCCTACAAGCATTTCATATAGGTAAATTGTCTGTGTGGCACTCCTGGGTAGGCCAGTTGGTGTGAAGCATTCAGCCCCAAACAGTAAGACTACTCCTGTTCAACTATCCAAGACTTGGACTAGCAGCGCAGTATGGACTGGCCAGCCCAATACCAGCTGCTGGAAATCATAAGTGGGGAGAATGCTGTTGCACTCAAGGTCCTACTTACAGGTTCCATCTGGCTGGCCACTGTGAGAACAGGATGCTGGACCTTTGTTCTGATCCAGTATGGCTCTTATGTTCTTAAAACAGGGCAATAGCCAGGATTTGTATAGCAGATGCTCTTTTAGCATTTCAACTTGGTACAGCTCCCCTTCTTTGCATGTATGCAAACCCAACAATCAACATGTCTAATAGAAAACTATTCAGGGCAACTTGAGCTTAAAACCTCTAAAGAAGCCTACCCAGAGGTTCAGGTCAGTTGCTATGGGAGGTACACACTTGTCTGGCCCCACACGGACAAATATTTGACCTTTATGCCTTAATTGGGTGAGATCTTATTCGGAGTTGTAAATCATGAAGCAGCAAATTATTTTCCAAATCACATGGCAGTTTCACATTAACAGATGGCTGGCCACCACGAAGAAATACACTCATCCATTTTCAAGTAGTTGCATGCAGCTATCTGTATTATTTAGAGATTTTAAATTTCTGTAGTTCTGTAGTCCCTCCCCCCCAAACTAGTTTTGGGGGATCCAGAATTAGGTGGATATAGGTGGATATATGTGTATTATATATCCGGGGACACAGGTGGCGCTGTGGGTTAAACCACAGAGCCTAGGACTTGCTGATCAGAAGGTTGGCGGTTCGAAACCCCACGACGGGGTGAGCTCCCATTGATCGGTCCCTGCTCCTGCCAACCTAGCAGTGAAAGCACAAAGTGCAAGTAGATAAATAGGTACCGCTCTGGCGGGAAGGTAAATGCCGTTTCCGTGTGCTGCTCTGGTTCGCCAGAAGCGGCTTAGTCATGCTGGCCACATGACCTGGAAGCTGTACGCCGGCTCCCTCAGCCAATAAAGCGAGATGAGCGCTGCAACCCGAGAGTCAGTCACGACTAGACCTAATGGTCAGGGATCCCTTTACCTTTACCTATGTGTATTACATTTTTAGGTTATTGAAAGAGGGCCAACTCCAGGTGTGTGTGGCGGGTGCAGGGCAAAGTGTGGTATTGCATTATAAGGGAATTAAAATGGTGGCAACAATGAGTCAAGCTGCTTGACCTGGGGGGCGGGAAATAAAAATAAAGAGGGAACCAACCAGAACTGAGGTCATGGACTAGTTGGACACAGAGGAACGGTGGAAGGAAGAAGAAGAGGAGGAGGAGGAGTTTGGATTTGATATCCCGCTTTATCTTTGAAGAAAATGAAGGAGAAGCAGGAGATGTGCAGGAGTTAAAGGAGAGTTACAATATGAGGCCTGACATGATGATAAAAAAGGACAATAAAAATTGGATCTGGAAAGCCTGGTCTGAATGGGAGATTATAAATCTGCGGAAGGTGAAAGCTGGAGCCTTGGGGACATCTGGATCTGTAAGAAATTTGAAACAAGAGTTGGAGCCCCCCATAGGCTTTGCGTTCAAGTATGGAAGACTGGCTGGAAGCAACAAGGATTCTGCTGGGCCGGAGCCCCTCCGAGACTTGGGGTTTAACACTAAGGACTATCAAAGAGACCGGCAGAAAGGAACTGAGAGAGATAAAAGGGCCTCGGACGTGAGGTCTCCAGGCTAAATAAATAACATAAAGACTGATGGACATTGGTTGGGGACTGGAACCGGGAAAAAGGGCGGGTGGAGGCTGGGAATCCAAAGGGTACATAAGGATAATTTGTTTTTCTTTTCATTTTTAATTAGTGGTAAGGAAATTGGGTAAATCGTGGAAGGGAAATTTTGGTCGACTTTAGGAAAAAGGTTTAAGAACAATTAATGAGGTATAAGTATTGATGTGTGTTTTTAATAAGGTAAAATTGGTTTCTTCTTTTTTAAATTAATTGAAAATAAGATTGTAAAAAATAAACGGAGGAAATGGAAAAAAGAGGCAAAGTAAAATAATGGTATGTTAGAATAAATGTATAAATTAAGGTAAAGAAATAAGTTAAGGACTTGCTGAACTGATAATTTAAATTGGAATACAAGAAGGGGAGGTGTGAGGAGGTCTGAGAAATAAGGTTAAGAACAATAAGTATGAATAATTTTATGTGTTTCTTTTCTATTTTTTCTTTTTTTGTTGTTTAATTTTGTTATGTATTTTTTTGTTTATTTTTTGTTCTTGTTTAATTCTTGAAAATGCTAATAAATATTTAATAATAAAAAAAAAAAAGATATCCCGCTTTATCACTACCCGAAGGAGTCTCAAAGCGGCTAACATTCTCCTTTCACTTCCTCCCCCACAACAAACACTTTGTGAGGCGAGTGGAGCTGAGAGACTTCAGAGAAGTGTGACTAGCCCAAGGTCACCCAGCAGCTGCATGTGGAGGAGCGGAGACGTGAACCCAGTTCCCCAGATTACGAGACTACCGCTCTTAACCACTACACCACACTGGAAGCTTCTGGGAAATCCCCCAAGGGAAAAAAGCTCAGAGTGTGGGGACTGGTGGTGGGACAATGATGAGTGGTCAGAGAGAGGAGACTGGGAGGAGGAGGTGGAAGTTGGGAGTCTTTGGCAGAAATAAGTCCAGAATCAGTGGCAGAAGCTGAAACAGGAGAGGGGGATGAGAGGCCAAGAGGGAGAGATGAGTCTGGCTGATGAAGAGTCACGGGTGTCTCCCGTTCCTGCTGCAACAAGCTCCCTTCCCCTCTAGTTTCCCAGAACAAAAAGAGGCATAAAAGGGGTGAAGAAGTTAGCTTCATGCAGGCACAGTCTGATATTGCTTTAGAAAAACCCTGGAGGGGACTTAAGACAGCTGTGGGGAGGTGGGGGCTTTTAGTCTTGGCAACTGATCCATGGGATCAGACGTACCAGGGATGAGCTTCTGTCCTCATTAGGCCTGACACTCGGCCAAGTCTGTGCAAATCATGTTCTTGCTTATAAAGAGTTAACTCTAACTTGCAGAGTGTGATTTACATGCTTCTGAGACTTGATTTCAAATATGATGGAGACTGGTGCCCAAACCTTTTTCATCCTGAAAACCACGTTCCCTTCTGGACAACCTTCTGGACGCCATGTGATGCTGGAGCTTGTAGGAGCAGAGGCAAAAATGGGTGGAGCAATTAATATAAATTTTACCTGCGTACAACAGACTAGCTTCTACACACACACCATTCTCTATCCTCAATACAGGAAAGCAAGAGGCATCACCAGAGTTCAAGGGCACATTCCAGCCAGGCAAAAATACAAAAGGATGGTATGAAGTAGAGGTTTGGAGAATTGCATTAGGTCTCTAACTCTGCTTTAGAGGTCTACCAAATTCAAGCTTATATACGTAGAGCTATTTACTAGGATAGGATTAAACAGTCATGGAATGAATTGTCCCAAGCAGTTACAAAGGTGATAGACAGAAATTGCAACACATTATTAAATAAATGTGTTCCTTAATCTGTTATGATCTGGCTCAAGCAGCCAGGATAGCACGGAAGAGGATAGTAATGGAAATAAAAATATACAAACATTTTATTTTATTTTAATTTTTAAAAAATTATATACCACAATAGTCTCAGGGCAGTTTACAAATATGCAATGCAACAAATAAAAATCAGATAAAACTATAAAATCAAACTTCAGTTAAATTGCCTGTCTTCTGAATTATGTCCAATTTGCCTTTTGATTTAAGTAGTCGTTGTCTCTGTAAAATATTCATCTGCATCAGCAACGATAAGAAGAAATGGAAATTTGTAATGACGAAGAGCTTTATTTAATTTTATTTTCTCTCTCTCCTTTTTTCAGCGTATTTTCTTAAATGGTCAAAAAACCCTTCAACACAATGACTGTTTGGCCACTGACATCTACTCTTCCATCAGGCCGAAGCAGAATCTTCAACTTTCCTCCACGAGCAGAACACTGAAATGCTAAACAAAGAGAGGGGGAGGCTTGTATTTATATTTCCTATTATCTGTGTTTCCCATGAACGATGCATGCTGCAATGCTTGGTTGTCGCTAATGAGCAGCAGATGGGTTAAAGAAAGGGGAAAGCTCTATGGAACTACTGAACTCAGCAGAGCCAATCCCCTGACAGGCTATGGTGAAGCCCTCACCCTAGACAGCAAATAGGGAGGATGCAAACTCCGCCTGCCCCCCACAAAACTCTGCTGCCTATGTGCATGTTACATGATGCCCAGTCTCTCCTCATGCTCCCTCCACCTTTGGGGGTCAGGGAAGAGCCTTCAAAGAAGGCATGTTTTTGAGTTAGGAAGAAAAGTGTCTCTTCAGAACTTACAGTTCTGTGAAGGAACTCTTAATGCACGAGATCCTGCTCCCATGTAAGGTCTTACATATAAGAATTCCTTTACAGACAACCACATGGAACACATGTCTGGGGGAAGGATGCAGGGGATGGGGCTAAACGCATGGCCCTGCTCCTGAGTGAGCACAAAATTACCCCACACCAGAGTAATGTGTGAATTGATCTACAGTTTCAAGTAGATATGGGGACAGCAAATCCCATATGTATGTTAACTCACCTAGAGCCAAACAGCTTAAAAATAATACAAGTCTTTCTTTAGATCCAGGCTTGAAAGACATATTGCCATTGATTTTAAGTGACCAATATCATCTTCACTTGCCTATGGTTCTTATTTTTAGAAGGAAAGCCACAGTAATTTTAGCTTGCTGCATGCAAACTGGAAAAAACAGCTTGGTTTAAATTTCTTCTTTCATCACTTTTGGCAAGGGTGGAAAAACTAATACACCTGAGATCCTTGCACAGCACTGTGCCCATATACATTCCTGAACCCTTGCTTGCCTTCAGACCCTCTGGCTAAACAGGAGGAAAAATTAATGTGTAATTAAAGTTTCTGCGGATTTTATTTTTAACGGATTACATTTATTAAATTATTGAGCCCTAAGGTTTATTCTTATAATTGAAGAGAGATTCTTACCACACATTTCCTTTTTTCCCAGTTGTTGTGACCAGTAACTACTTAAGACAGTATGAGCAGATCCTGGAAAGAAAATGAAAAGATGTAATAATCATAACCAAAAAAGTGTAACATGTTTAGGGTTCAAAGCACACCACATGCATTAAAAAAAAATAAATCCTTATAATGCCACAAGTAAGGTAAGGCTGAATTATTATCCTCATTTGCAAACTGGCTGTCACATGGGGAAGGGCAGGATCCTGCAAAGACCTTTTGGGATGTGCAGAACATCTCCACACATTAGAATTCTCCTCCATGCCTTGCAGTCATGAGGGCTGAAGCATCCCGAATTGAAGAAAGAAGGCAGTTTTATCTTTAACCAGGCCTTTGGCTGATTGACATCTGATGCCCTTTTAAAATGTATTGTGGAAAGGGGGATTATTGGGTTGTCATAGCTTTTTTGTTTTTATTATGTATTTTCTGTTTTTTACATTGTGATTTTTATATGTGATTTTATTTTGTGAACCGTCCTGAGATCCAAGGCTATAAGGCTGTATACAAATACTATTATTAACCTGTCTCATACCTGCATGGCCCCTTCCAGGGCCATGTTTCTTCAACATGGTAGAGTGGGAAGACTTGACAGATGACCATATTTTATCAAATTGGTTTTTTAAACAACAACAACAACCTATAGCTTTTGAGAGTGTGTTAAAAGCCATTATAAATATTGATTGTGGTGTATTTTATTTTTATTTGTCTTTCATTGGTTCTAGGTCAACCTTTCAAATTTTACCAAAACTAAAACCCACTCATGTACATGTGGTCCTCCTGAACAATATAGCATCTAGCATCCATTTTATTGTTGATTCATTTACTTTTCTATTTCAAGAATCTCTTAGGGTTTTAAACACCAAATAGGCACATCTATATACACATGTATATTTTTTTTAAGCTATCATGTTAATCCAATATAGTTACATATAACAAATAATGCTTGGCCATGTATAATGCCATGGGCTTTCATAGGCAAAAACCTGCCTCAACAGATGTCTCTGATGAGAGTAAAAACTCATTTTGCTCATTTGTTAAAGGTACCATTGGCTTTTCTTGTTTTTTGCTACAGCAGAGTAGCCCAGCAGTTCTTCTGAATTTTGTACATAGTAAAGCTTCCAACAAGAATTATTCCCCTATGTTTAATAAAAATGAGAGCAAAGCCCTGCTCAAACACACAAACACACCTGTGACAGGATCTTCTAAAACTCCAACCCACGGAGCAAAGTATCGAGAGAAAAAGTCATAGCTTTCATGTTTTCCATGGAAATCTCCTTTAAGTGTGACTATTAATCCTTGGACTTTCCCAGTCTTCTCAGCCAGCAAAAGTTCTTGGCCATTCACTTGTATTTTCTCCAGATCAGACCTTGAGGTTAAGCATGAAATGTTAAACATTTAAATATATTTTTCCTATGTGTGCAAATTTAAAGCTAAAACATGCCAGTGAGAACAATTATGAGCTGAAACATACTGCAGTTCTGGGTATCTAAAGTAAGGATAGTGACAGTAATAGCAAGCGCCCAGTACTGGTATAATGTCTACAACAGCCTTCACCAACTTGGTGCCCTCCAGGGGTTTTGCAGTGCCAGTCAAACAGAATAAGGCATCAAAGGAGGGGAGGTGGGGTTCACATTAATTTACATATAACAAAGATGGTGAGCCTATGGCCCTCTAGACATTGTTGGAGTTCCATCAGCCCAAGCCAGCACAGTCAATGGTCAACAATGAGGGGAGCTGCAATCCAGCAACCATCTGGCATGCCAAATATTCCCCAGCCATGCTAATACCTAATGAAATTTGTAGAAAAACACATATACCTTCCATAAGCATCACTGAGACAGACAAGGAGCTTCTTTGTGTCAGGAGAATAGCGAACATCTTGAACATTCATATCGCCTACAGCTGCCTTGTAATAAAATATTACAGGATGAACCCCAAAGAACTAGAGCATCTCCTAAATTACAATAATTAAGGATGCATTACATTCTCAGTCAAATCAAAGGATGCACACATTTTAGGCACACGTGTGGGAGAACAGACAGATGACTTCCTCTTCTTGACACTTTGAGAACCCAAATTTAAACCCCTCCCCCTCTGGAATAAGTTGTGTGTGTGCTCCAGATGCAGAGAGAGCTTACTCATCTTTGCATCAGGATGACGTACAGGGCTCAAGCTTCATATGGTCCAAATAAACACAGAAAGAGAACATGCAGCCTACATGTGCTTTCTGTCTGCTCACTTAGATTCCTCCTGGTTTCTTTAGAACATTTGGAGAAGCCGCTATTAAACACATGGACTGATGCCCAAGAGCTCAGAGATAATTTGGCTGAGATCTTCAAAGCCCAAAGGAGAGATACATTCACTTTTCATCTCCTCCCACGGTACCTTGACACTATTAATGCAGCTCAGTCTCTACCCCTTTAATTGGATCTGTCAAAAACCAAGAAGCACCCATCGTCTCTAATGTAACCCCTAATGTGCATGATTATCACATTTTATCCTCACAACAGCCTTGCACAGTAGGCTAGACTGAAAGTTGGGGCCAGGCCCAAAGTGTACCTAATGTCCAAATGTAGATTTGAGCCCAGTTCTGTTCACCACAAACCACAGACTTACCCTCCTTTATTAACGGAACAATTTTGCAATACGGACACAGTAACTAACCTGATATAGTGGCACTACCTGGAATAAAATCTTTTATCACAGAGCTAGCATCAATGATTAATCAAATGTTTCATAAATATTCAAATTGCATCTGCCTAATTTGAGGTACAGAGGATGCTTGCTACATGCAGGTCAATATGGCATGGGGAAAGAGACATAACGATGCATAATGTGTATGGCATAGAGCAGTGGTGCCCAATTGGTGGCCCGTAGACCCCAGGGGGATCTATGTAACCCACCCAGGGTGTTTGTGGCACCATTCAGGTAACAAAAGCTACCATAGATATATCAAAATTTTCAAAAGTAGGGGGTTGATGGCTTGGCTTTGGAAAAACAGGAGATCTGTAGTACTTAGCTAATTGGGAACCACTGACATAGAGGTTTATCGGCAGTCCTTTGCAGGGTTAGACATGCCTCACTCTGCAAAAGTGTACAGTGCAGTAATAAGGACAATGTTGTTGAACTGTTGGAATACTCTGTGTTATTCACTATACATTTAATAAAATCACAATAAATAATATAAGGATTATACTAATTACCTTCACTAACTTTTCCACTTCCTGGAAATCCTGGATGAAAAGAAAGAAATATGTATATAATGATTGCTCTTAACTAATCTTTTGGAAAAATGCTGGCAATTTAAGTCTATCTAACCTGTGGATAAGTAGGATAAAGGGGTAAGTCCAGGATAATACGATCGCCTGCTTGTCTGGCATTTAATTCTCCACTCAGAGTTACGAAAGTGAGGGTTGAATTCACATTTTCTGTTTTTAAAATTAGAAACATATAAGTGTGATATAGGTTGAAAGGTATATTTGCAAATAACTTATAGCTTAAATGTTAATTACTCTTGTTATGGAATAACACAGCTGCTGAGGCAAGGGTAGCGTGGCCACAGAGTGGGACCTCCTTAGCTGGTGTAAACCACCTTAATCCAAAATGGGAACCTAGGAAAAGAAAATTCAAGAGTCAGGCTTACAGTAAACTCTTCCTGTAGCTTTACGGCTGTATCACACCAGATTTTCAGCCATTTACTTGCCCTTTTATAGTTTTACTGCATGTCAATCCCTTTCCACATAACATCTGTGGGTTTTCCTTGATAAAAGAGAAAGAAAACGCCCATCTATTTGTAACATGCCAATGACCGATATTAATTTTTAAAAATGGAAGTATGGGTGTGGTAGGTATTTGAGAAGATGAATCAGTAGTCTCACTATAGGCTATTGTGTGTGTCAGCTATTTGGTGATAAAAATGTTCCACAGATGAAAATTCCTCCAAGATGAAGAAAATGAGATGGAACTACGCCCTGGACTGCCTGTGCTACAAAATGAGATGGCACATTACTGAGGTGGCAAGAGTTGGTAACACCACTCCAGGTTGCATGTGACAGATGCCATTCTTAATGTATCTCTTGAGTTGTTGTTTTAATTCTCTGAAAGAAAGCTAGCAGATTAGGAATAAAAATTCTAATCTGTGTCACCCCTTCTGCTACTTTTCTGCTTGCAGGGAGATATTATGCAAAGGAGCATTCAGTGGTATCTCTCTGCTTTAGTCTTAAGCAATACAGTCCACTCTGCCACATTAGAAATTGTAGAATTCCCAGGTAAAAAGTTTAACTGTTAAACCAGATTAGGTCTGTGGTATGTTTATACACCAAGTATTTATTGCTTCAACTTACATTATAGTCTACTAACTAAAGTATCAACCTTCCTTAATTTTTTTAAGCAGCGGATATGATCTACCTTCTGCTGAAGTCAACTGAAAAATTACCGCTTATTTTAATGTAGTCTTACTTCTTGTAAAGTCATCAGTAGGATCCAGTTTCCTCATGAATGCCGTTTCTGAGAGGTTCATTTCTTTTGCGATTTTTTGGTGCCAACCTTCTTCCAGTTCCTATTTTAAAAAAATCAAATAATTGCCCGTGAATTGGTATTATTTATTTTATAGCAAAATAAAAGACCTGATAAACAAAGAGCCTAACATTACACATGAAGCTTAAATGGGTTCATGGTACTGTTTCTTATTCAACAGAGATGCAGAAGCAGTAGGAATAAAGAACTAAAAAAAATAACCTGCAAGCCACCCCAAACATCACCTCTGCCATTAGGAGGCAGTTCCCTATGAGATACCATACAATATGTCTGGAATTCCCTTGACATAGCAGGGCAGGAATTGCTGGGATGTCGGGAAATCTGGATGTATGGTAAAAACACTTGTTGAATGATCAAAACTAAGTTTAAGTTCATCACAAACTGGATAAAAAATTAAAATTTTAGATTTAAACTTAGTTTTGATCATTCAGCAAGTGTACAAAATATTAAGAAAACTGGATGACATGAGGTGAAAAAGTTGGATCACTTGATATGGAATGACCCAGCAAAGCAAAGCAAAACAGAAACCCACAAACTCAGACAACTAACTAGCACCATCTTGTGGTAGTCTTGAAATATAGCAATCCTGTGTTTTCTTATTTGGCCTAACTGACCCAGGGGTTTGTGGGGCCCTGTACACAGGCCTTTAAGGGGGACCTATTCATTCAACTAAATAAACACCATCATGCCAAAATTAGGGTGTATGAGATGATGTTAATAATGTTTCTGCCTTTGTGCTGTGCTCACCCCCCCCCCCAACAACTTGGGAACAATCCCGGCAGCAGGCTAGGTAGGAAAAAACGGTGATGATACAGTTGTACTTTGGATCCCAAACACCTTGTGAGTCCAACGTTTTGGCTCCTGAACGCCGCAAACCCAGAAGTGAGTGTTCCAGTTTATGAACGTACATCAGATGGGGCTTCCGCAGCTTCTGATTGGCTGAAGGAGCTTCCTGCAGCCAACTGGAAACCACGCCTTGGTTTTCGAACGTTTTGGAAGTCGAACAGACTTCTGGAATGGATTCCGTTTGACTTCCAAGGTACCACTGTACTACTAATGATGCCATTGAAATGCCTCCCCCATAATGTTTGGGAAAAATCAGGGGAAACATGATAATAATGATGATAATAAAGATTATGATAATGACTCTGCACTCCCCCAACCTCAAGCAACTTGGGAACAATCCAGGAAAATAAAATAATTATGATCCTTTTGCACTGGGCTCCTTCCCTCTCCCCACCTAGAAAAGCCCAAAAGCTTGGGAACAATCAGTAAAACGTGATGTTGAGATGAAAATGTCTCTGTACCCTCACTCCCCCCCCCCCAAAGACAAATCAATAAAAGATGGGAGGATGAGGAAATCTGGGCTCCCCTGCTCCCCACAAACAGCTTTGGAACAATCCTTCCTGTATGGCAGGCTTCCTCAACCTTGGCCCTCCAGATGTTTTTGGCCTACAACTCCCATGATCCCTAGCTAGTAGGACCAGTGGTCAGGGTTGATGGGAACTGTAGTCTCAAAACATCTGGAGGGCTGAGGTTGAGGAAGCCTGCTGTTATGGCATGGCATGGAGAAACAAGAAAAAACTATATGCAGAGGGTACATAACTCTAGAAAATTAGCCAAACCACAGTCTAAAGGTCAAGTCACATATATACACTACATCTGAGCTTTCCAAACTGTGTGTTGCTGTGTGTTAGTGTGTCAGCTGCAGTGTGTAGATGTGTCACATGAACGTGTAGATGTGTCACATGAACGCTCCCCACGCTCCTTTCGGGGCTGAAAAGTGGTTAGTTTAACCTCTGGTTGGCTAGTAGAACTGAATTACTGTGTCGCGAAATAATGCATGTCTAAAAAGTGTGTCACCAACATGAAAAGTTTGGAAAGCTCTGCACTACATGGTCCAAGATTTAATGATTCAAGATACAAGTACATATTTGCAAATGGGCATCCAGAGACTGAGAGATGGCATGCCAATTGAGCTACTGAATCCTTGGCACAGCACTCCTGAGCACAGCCAGTGTAGCTGTGTGGCCAAACATTCTTAAACACCAGCCAAAAAAGCTGCTGAGCAATGGATTCAGACAGGCACAAGAGGAATTCATTGACAGAGGTTACAGACGTATGAGAAAGTGCTGAGATTACAGGGAGACAAAGAGTACAAAGAAAGGAAGATAAGGGTGCAAGGGACAGAGAGGGGCAAAAGGCACAAATAAAATCCAGTGGGCAACACATGCACAAACAGGAAAAGAACTTGTTAGGAACAAACATGGAAAAAAGTCTTATACTGAGTCAGACTATTGGTCCATCCAGTACATTATCTAAGACTGTCAACCTGAGGGTGCCATGGCACCTGTAGGCACCAAGTTGATGACCTTCATGTGTTTTTTGGAGTCAATCCACTGCCTTCTCTTATGGAGGAGCTTTTCTGAATGAGGGGATCTAGTTCTTCAAATGCCACTATCATCCACAAGTGCCTAGAAACATTCAAATATTTGTCCAAGAAGGCTAGAATGTGAGTATCTTCAGGGTCCAGGTCCAGTTTCCATAGGAGTGGCCTGATCACTGCCTGATCTAAGGTTATTTTCTACTTCTTGATTGTGGCACAGCAGTACAGTGGTACCTTGGGTCACAAACACAGACTCCGCTAACCCGGAAGTAGTGCCTCGGGTTAAGGACTTTACCTCAGGATGAGAACAGAAATTGTGTGTCGGCGGCGCGGTGGCAGTGGGAGACCCCATTAGCAAAAGTGGTACCTCAGGTTAAGAACGGTTTCAGGTTAAGAATGGACCTCCGGAACGAATTAAGTTCGTAACCAGAGGTACCACTGTAGTCATGATCACAGATCATAAAAAGATGCTATGCCGTTGAAGGGGCTGGAACACCTTAAAAAGTAGCAATTGACATTTTTCAACCGTACTTGGGTGACAAAATACCTTGGGTTGGCTTTGTTTAAATCAATATGACTAAATCAGATTAAATCTAAGCATTGTGCACAACTGTTTCATAAATAAGACTGCCAGTGCTTATGAAATAGGCTAATTTGGAATTCAATCTGTGTTCTAAAAAACTCTAGAAAACTTAGCAGGGATTTTTCAGTGAGGGAAACATTAACTGCAGAAATGCTTCCTGGAAAGTCTTGACATTACTGTGAAAAGTTTCCTGAGGGCAGGAATTTTTGTTTTTTTTTTTTATAATATTTTTTATTACGTTTCTTTCCAACTTTTATACATTGCAAGCAAATAAAGAATTTACAAGAAACCATTTTTTTTTTTTTTAACAAAAATCCCAATTTGGACTTCCCCACCCCTTCCGATTCTGCGTTCTTTATATTAACAATGTCAGCAATTTGTTACCTTATGTCATACCTTATTGTAACTTTTACATGTTATGTATCTAAATTCAATATATTGTGTCACAGTTTTTATACCTTTAAAATAAACGTAACATGTTCAGTTCATATTATCTCCTTTTCTCTTTTATCACTTAGTTTACTATTTACTTAATCATAATTGCTAAAGCGTATCATTTCGAAATCATGCACAATCTTAAGATTCATACAGTTTATAATACTTTTGCAAGTAGTCTTTAAACTTTTTCCAGTCCGCCTCAGTTGTTTCTACATCCAAATCTCGGATTCTGCCGGTCAGTTCAGCTATCTCCATGTAGTCCATCAACTGCGTCTGCCATTCCTCCAGCGTGGGTAAATCTTGTGTCTTCCAATTCTTTGCGATAAGTATTCTTGCTGCTGTACTAGCATACATAAACAAAGTTCTGTCCTTCTTTGACACTTTCTGGTCTACCATGCCCAACAGGAAGGCCTCTGGTTTCTTGGGAAAGGTATACCTAAATATCTTTTTCAACTCATTATAAATCATTTCCCAGAAAGCCTTAACCCTTGGGCATGTCCACCAGAGGTGAAAGAAAGTCCCCTCTGCTTCCTTACACTTCCAACATTTATTGTCAGACAGGTGGTGTATCTTAGCTAACTTGACTGGGGTCATGTACCACCGGTATATCATTTTCATAATGTTTTCCTTCAAGGCCGTACTTGCCGTGAATTTCATTCCGGTGTTCCATAACCTTTCCCAGTCTTCAAACATAATGTTGTGTCCAACATCCTGTGCCCATTTAATCATAGCAGATTTAACTGTCTCATCCTGTAAGTTCCACATAAGCAGCAAGTTATACATTCTAGATAACAGCTTTGTCTTTGGTTCTAACAATTCTGTCTCTAGTTTCGACTTTTCCACCTGGAAACCAACTTTTTTATCCATTTTGAAAACCTCTTGAATTTGAGCATAATGTAACCAATCTCGCACCTTATTTTTTAGTTTGTCCTGGCTCTGCAACTTCCAATTGTCTCCAATTTTTTCAGTCAGTTCCCAATATTTCGGCCAATAGGCCTCCATATTGGGTCTTTTTCGGGCCTTGGCCTCCACTGGTGATAGCCACCTCGGAGTTTTACTCTCTAGTAAGTCTTTATATTTCATCCAGACTGCAAAAATTGCTTTTCTGACAATGTGACTTTTAAACAATTTATGTACTTTAACCTTGTCGTACCATAGGTATGCGTGCCATCCAAAAGCATTATTAAAACCTTCCAGATCTAGGACATCAGTGTTTTCCAACAAGAACCAATCTTTCAGCCAGCAGAAGGCTGCAGCTTCATAATACAACCTCAGGTCCGGCAGGGCAAACCCCCCTCTTTCTTTTGAATCTGTTAATATTTTAAACTTTATTCGGGGCTTTTTGCCCTGCCAGATAAATCTAGATATATCCTTCTGCCATTTTCCAAAGCAGTCCACTCTGTCCACGATCTGTAAGGTTTGAAACAAAAATAACATTTTCGGCAACACATTCATTTTTATCGCTGCGATTCTTCCCAACAAGGAAAGTTTCAATCTTGACCAAATTTCTAAATCCTTTTTAACTTCCAACCAACATTTCTCATAATTATCCTTAAATAAATTCAAATTCTTGGAGGACAAATAAATCCCAAGGTATTTCACTTTTTTAACCACATTCAGTTCTGTTTCTCTCTGAAACCCCTCTGTTTCTGTGTTTGTTAAATTTTTGGTCAGAACCTTAGTTTTTTGTTTATTCAACCTAAATCCCGCCACCCGACCAAATTCCGATATAAGTTCGAGAACTCTTTTTGTACTGGATTCTGGCTCCTGCAGTGTCAAAACTAGGTCATCTGCAAAAGCTTTCAGTTTATATTGTTTCACTCCGACCTCTATCCCTTGTACCAACCGGTCCTCTCTGATCATATTCAATAGCACCTCCAGGACTGAAATAAATAACAGAGGGGATAGAGGGCACCCTTGTCGTGTCCCTTTTTCAATTTTAAATTCCTCCGTCACCACATTGTTCACTATTAGTTTAGCTTTTTGTTCTGAATAGATTGCATGTAATCCATTCTCAAACCCCCGTCCCACTCCCATCCCTTCCAAGTTCTTCTTCATAAACATCCAAGATATGTTGTCAAATGCTTTCTCCGCATCAATAAAAATTAACACCGCCCTTGTGTTCCTATTAGTCTGCAAAAGTTCTAAAATGTCAATGATGTTTCTAGTGTTCTCATATAAATGTCTACCAGGGAGAAAGCCTGCTTGGTCTTTATGAATTACTTCATTTAAAACTTTTTTAAGTCTATTTGCCAAAATGTCTGCAAATATTTTGTAATCCACATTTAGGAGTGAGATGGGACGGTAGTTTTTAAGCTGAGTCTTTTCAGATTCTGACTTAGGTATCAATGTGATGAAGGCTTCTTTCCACGTTTCTGGTGCCCTCTTCCCATCCATGATCTGGTTACATACCTCCAACAAAGGTTGTATCAAATAGTCCTTCAGAACCTTATAATATTTGGAGGTAAGTCCATCCGGGCCTGGAGATTTGCCTAGTTGCATATTCTGAATGGCACCTTCAATTTCCTGTAAGGTTATTGTAGAGTTCAAGATTGATCTTTTATCTTGAGTTATTTTTGATAGTCCATTTGTCTTTAAAAATTGATCTATCTCTGATTCTTTCTGGGGCCCCTGTGCATACAGTTCTTTGAAGTATCTGTGGAAGCACTTCCTAATTTCTTCTGGTTTCTGTACCATCCTTCCATCAATCTCTAGGTTTGTTATCGTATTTAGCTTTTGTCTTTTTTTCAGCTGCCAAGCTAATAGCTTTCCACATTTATTTGCTGATTCAAAGGATCTTTGCTTCATCTGTTTTATTTTCCATTCAATCTCCTGATTGATCAATTTTGAATATTCTGCTTGGTGGAATTTAATTTCTCTCAGCACCTCCTTGGACTTTGGTTTGGTTCTCAGTTTTTTCTCTCCTTGGTATATTTTCTCCAATATTTTGTCCTTCTTTCCATTCCAGAGTTTTTTCTTGATTGTATTCTGTTGTATCAGAAACCCTCTCATAACAGCTTTGCTTGCGTCCCAGATCGTTCTTTTTTCAACTGTAGTATTCAGATTTATCTCAAAATAGTCCTTTAATGTTTTTTGGGCCTTTTTCACAATCTCTTGATCTCTTAGTAGTGTGTCATTCATTCTCCATCTGAAGGAACCAGGTTGAGTTAATCTAAGTTCTATTTTCAAGGCATTATGGTCGGAGCATGTTTTTGGGCAGATTTCCACCCTTTTAATCTTGGGTGCCAGCCCCCTGGAGGTCCAGATTTGGTCGATCCTTGACCAAGACAGGTGGGCCTCAGAGAAAAAAGTTCCTTCTTTACCTAAGGGATTCTTTGTCCTCCATATGTCGATCAAATCCAGATTGTCAGTCAATTCGAAAAAAGTTTTGGGCAGTCTGCCGTCTAATGTTAAGTTTTGGTTGTAAGACTTATCCATGTGTGTAGACACCACTCCATTCATATCTCCCATCATTATGATGTTAGCATAATCCAGATAATCCAGCAACGTCTCATGCAGCTTCTTGAAAAATTCCGATTTCCCGTCATTTGGAGCATAAATTCCTAAAATCAATATTTTTACTCCTTGGGTTTGAATTTCAATTGCCAAAATTCTTCCTTGTTCATCCTTAAATAGAAATTTAGGTGTCAGGCTCTCCTTGGCATAAATCACCACTCCTCTTTTCTTTACTTTGTCAGACGAAATAAATTCTTGGCCTAATCTTTTGTTAACCAAAACCTTCCTGTGGAGCCTAGTCACATGGGTTTCTTGTAGGCAAATAATGTCCAATTGTTCTTTCTTCAATATGTGAAATAACCTCCTTCTTTTCTCCGGGGAATTTCCGCCATTTATATTCCAACTGAGTAGCCGCAGAGACATCCTGAACTATTCTGCTACACCTAGAGCGGTGTGTCTTCTTTCTCCTCTGGTTCCGAAGGTGCAGGTATTGCTCCACCTGGGTTGGGTATAGGCCAATTAGCTGCTGCTTCTTTTTGGAGATCTTCTCCGTGATCGTGCTGGAACTTTTGTAGGTCCTTGAGGGCAGGAATTTTTGAAAAACACTGGGCCAGATAAACAGCACAGGAATTTTCTGTACCCACAACAAACCAATCCTTCGTCAAGAAAAGCATCACTAAAAATTGACATAAATGGCACCAGTCACACACAGGAAAGTTTTGTAATGTAGGGAGCTGCCTTACACTGAGTCAGGCCATTGGTTTATCTAGCTCATTATGTCTCCAGCTCTCCAGGGTTTCAGGCAACATCTCTCCCAGCAATACTACCTGGCGATGTTGGGGACTGAGCCTAGGAACTTCTGCATGCAATGCTGATGCTCTGCCACTGAGCCACAGCCATTCCCTAACAAACATCAGCATTCTGGTGAAGACAAGTTTCAAAAACTTACATCTTCAAGAAGACAAACAGCTGCAGGATTTCCAGAAAACGGCTGATCTGTAAAGGCATCAACTGTGAAAATAGAAATCTGCATTTTCTTCCCTTATTCTTGGCTGCTTTTAAAAATGGCGTTTTGCAAACTGCTGACTCATCTTCTCAGCTGTTGCATAAATGGCTGAGTTAATATTACACCAAGTGAAATATTACAAGCGTGTGAGTACACCAAGTGAGTACAAAAAACTGGTAGCTTTGCCAACACTTGCTTTCCTTTTTTTCTTCCTTACATGTCCCAGCCCAGCAACCACATTTTTAACATTTTCCCTATATTTATAAGAAATTCCAACATTATTTTAATGACTGTCGCTGAAATTATAAATTCCCTTTTACATGTGTGTCAATGTGATTTACAAATATATAATAAAAACAGCTGAAATGGTTTTTAAAACTATATAAAAAATAACTGAATATACTGTAGGTTTAAAAACAATACAAAATGAACACCTGTGGCAAAGGATTTTTGAGCTGCTGAAAAACCTTGTTCACACAGAAACGTCTTCCATTGTTTTAGAAAGTACAGATAGTGCATGCCTGGTATATTTCAACAGGGTTGCTGTTCCACAGAATGAATGGGGCAGCAACACTGAAAGCCTTGTTCCAAGCTACTGTGGAGCCAGTTTCCGATATTTTGGGGACTTTAGCAGCAGTGTAGCAACCACCAGCAGCTTACTGAGCTTTTTTTAGGAAGTTGTGGATTTTAGGGATGGGAAGTGCTCCGCCCCCTTGCAGCATCCAAAATGCCCAGCAACCACCGTTCCGCCCTCAAACTCCTCTGCTGCCCAGAATCCCAACCCCGATGCACAGCAGCCACTGTGCCACAGTACAGGCCCCCATGGTGCCCTACCCCCCCCAATGCAGACTGCCCCCCTGCCGCAAGCTAGCTACGCTACTGGACTTTAGGAAGAAACATTGCAGTGACCTGTTGCATATACTGTATGGATATATAAAGGATAAGGTGGCCTCTTTAAAGGTTAAGCATCAAGAAAAGCTAATTTATGTGTGGAGTTAATTTTTATTAACTGAATTTCGAGAATTACCGTATTTTTCGCTCCATAAGACGCACCAGACCGTAAGGGGCACCTAGTTTTGGGAGGAGGAAAACAAGAAAAAAAAAATTCTGAATCCCAGAAGCCAGAACAGCAAGCGGGATCGCTGCATGAAGCGAAGCTGAAAGCGAATCTGCATGAAGCGAAGCTGCATGAAGCGTTGCTGAAAGGGCGCTGCGCAGTTCTCCCGCTCTATGCAGCGTCCCTTCAGTGAAGCGGGAGGAGGAACAGAAGGGGCTCCGTTCCTCCTCCCGCTTCGCTGAAGAGGCGCTGCACAGCTCTCCCTCTCTGCGCAGCGCCATTCGCTCCATAAGACGCACTCACATTTCCCCTTACTTTTTAGGAGGAAAAAAGTGTGTCTTATGGAGAGAAAAATACGGTATTTCTGTTTATCTCTGTAGAAAGAAACACAACAGATGTGAAATTCTACACATTTACTCAGAAAAAAGCCTTAGTGTGTTCAGCAGTGCCGATTCCTGTGTGTCCATAGGGTTTGGGGGCCATAATTATTTTTTTAAAAAACAGAGTCCTCACCTTGAAGAGTAAGAAATTGTCTTTAAGGTGCGACAAGAATTTGTTGTTTTTGCTGCAACAGATGATTACGGCTACCTTTCTGGAAACAGTTGTTTACCTAGGCAAGCAGTATTTCATGTTTTAAACATTAAGGGGCAATTATTCTGTGATGCAATAAAAGTTATGAGTTTCAGATTGTTCTTTGGAACCAGCATGCATACCCATTGCCCATTAATCACTTTAAAATCAATAGGGCTTATGATACACCGATTGGAAACTGTGAGGATTATTTTTCCCTTTTCCATGATATTCTTCCTAGGAGGCAGGAGGTATAACCTTCCATTGGCTCTTTGTTCTCTGGCTGAAAGATGGGGGCAGTGTGTCATTCCTCTTGAGCCAGGGGTCAGCAAAATTTTTCAGCAGGGGGCCGGTCCACTGTCCTTCAGACCTTGTGGGAGGCTGGACTATGTTTGGGGGAGGGGAATGATGCAAGAGCACCATGAGCTGCTTACCTGTGCCTTGCAAGCGGCAGGGGCTGGCAGCGGTGGAGGGACGATGAGCGGTGAGCGAAAGGGCTCCAGAGAGAGACTGCTTAAAATGGCGGCCGCTCAAGCACTGTTGCTGCGGCTGGCACCAACAAAGCCCAGCCCCCTTCCAGGGGAGGAGGAGGGAGGAGGCGCCGCCACTGCCGTGTGAGGGAGAGGGAAAGGGAAAGAACGCATGGCTGGCGAGCCACACGGCAATTTCCGGATCGTCTGTGGCCCGGATCCAGAAGGCAATTGGGCCTGATCTGGCCCAAGGGCCTTAGTTTGCCGCCCCTTGCTCTGAGCACTGCAATTCCAGGACTAGTGGGGAATTTACTTTTCAAATGCAAATGAATAATAATAATTATTATTATTTATTTATATCCCGCCCTCCCTGGCCAGTGCCGGGCTCAGGGTGGCTAACACCAAATATAAATTGTAATAAAACATAAGGGGGGGACAGTTAATTAAAATACAGCTTAAAATACAGCTTAAAATGCAGCCTCATTTTAGTAAAGGTAAAGGGACCCCTGACCATTAGATCCAGTCGTGGCTGACTCTGGGGTTGCGATGCTCATCTAGCTTTATTGGCCGAGGGAGCCGGCATACAGCTTCCGGGTCATGTGGCCAGCATGACTAAGCCGCTTCTGGCGAACCAGAGCAGCACACGGAAACGCTGTTTACCTTCCCGCCGGAGCGGTACCTATTTATCTACTTGCACTTTGACGTGCTTTCGAACTCCTAGGTTGGCAGGAGCTGGGACTGAGCAACGGGAGCTCACCCCGTCACGGGGATTCGAACCGCCGCCCTTCTGATCAGCAAGTCCCAGGCTCTGTGGTTTAACCCACAGCGGCACCCACGTCCCTCCTCATTTTAGTAGTACAGTGGTACCTCAGGTTACATACGCTTCAGGTTACACACTCCACTAAGCCAGAAATAGTGCTTCAGGTTAAGAACTTTGCTTCAGGATAAGAACAGAAATCGGGCTCCGGCGGCGCAGCGGCAGCAGGAGGCCCCATTAGCTAAAGTGGTGCTTCAGGTTAAGAACAGTTTCAGGTTAAGAACTGACCTCCGGAACGAATTAAGTACTTAACCCAAGGTACCACTGTAGCCCATAAATCAAGACCATAAAGGGAGAAAACATCAGATATGAAGTAGTAGAGCACTTACTTGCTTTCAATACAAAAGGTCCCCAAGTTAAATTCTTGCAGGACCTTGCATGAATCCCTGGAGAGTCACTGTCAATGTGTAGACAGTACTGAACTAGGTGAATCACTGGTGCTCCTCAGCAGCTTCCCATGTTCCTGTTTATCAGACTTCATAATAATATCAAAATAAATGAGTTAGAACAGGACTGTTCCTCCCCAATGCAGAATGATACAATATCCCGAGCCACCATGCGGCTTTAGAGCTCAGAGATCAACAAGATTCTCTCACTGCACCAGTTGTGGGATAAATGCTGGGAACAAACATGACCCTTGTTCACTGCCATGATAGACCTGACGATGTGATAGGATGCCTAAGCTCCACAAGATGACCGTGTCTTTTCACAAGAACATATGCAGCACCGTCCAGTATGATGGTTCATCCTTGGACATCTTCCCTAGAAAGAGCGGCGTGAAACAAGGCTGCGTCCCAACTCTCTTTGACATATCCTCCTCCCTGCTGCTCTCATATGGCACACTCTTCCATTGCCTCTTGAGACAGACAGATGCCAATAATAGGATTTCACTGAATAATCCATTGAAGGAATATTCAAGACCCTGGCAACGCTTCTTACACTCAATGTGACACAATTGCAAACAGTGTCACTATTTATTTTCTCCTTGTTGCTATTTAAGCTCCTTAACAGGCTCTCCAGTATTCTGTCAACTGAAACTAAACGTGCTCCTTTTGTATTACAAAGACCTGTGTTTACACATAAGACAGTTTCTGATCTATTGTGGTGAGTTGTGACTTAGTAGCTGGCTGGTAGGGATGCCATATATCTTTTTTCCACGGGTAGTGTCGTTAAATTATGGTCCCATTATTTTGAACTCACTGGCCTTATCGGCACAGCATCAGCAACAGGTACCTTGAAAACACCTGCTTATCAAGGGCGAAAGCATCAGCGAGTTGGGCTTACGCAGCGGTAAACTGCACACGCTGCCTTGGAAGGCTTTCCTTCTGCGCATGCGCCCCGCCATCTCGCTCCCTGGACCTAAACGGCTGTCGCCCCATTCTCCTCCGCGGCGCATGCGTCACGCTCTGCACCTAGGCGACGCGAGCGAAATTCTCGTCCCCGGCGCCGCGTGTCCTCGCGATACGTCCGCCCGCGACGCCATCCTGTCTGCCTCAGCTGCGTAGCTTGCTAGTCAGCCGCCCGTTAGGCGCGCTTCCTTGTTCTTTTGTGGGGGAGTCTCAGCCCTGCCGTTAGCGCCGACCGCCTGGGGAAGTGGGTGAGGTGTTGCCGGTGAGTGGGGTGGCGGGGGAGAGAGGTCGGGCAACTCCGTCGCCGATGCGCCGGGAAAGTACGAGCCGAGGTGGGCGGACCCGCCTTCTCGGCTCCCTGAGAAATTCAGCCTTGGGTCAGGTGGCGGGATAAACGGGGGAGGGAAGGGAAGGGTTAAGCGGTGGCTTCCGCGCGCGAGAGAGAGCGAGGGTTCTATTCTCTCCGTCCGCCATTTTGAATGTGGCGGTGATTTGGCGGGGGAGGAGGGGGGAAAGAGCGGACGCGGCGCGCCAGGGCAGCGACTGGCTCGCCTGCCGGAGGCCGAGGTGCCCTTCAGCCTGGGGCTGGCGCTCGTGGCCCAACGGCTCGCCGCAAACGGCGACTTGGCAGCTAACAGCATTAGTGCAGCCAAGGGAGCGAGGGTAGGGACGACAGATCAACGGCATCCCGGGCCTGACAAAAAGAGGCACGGCGACGCCTTCCTTTGGCTGTTTTAACCGGCGGAGATTCACTCTTCCCCTCCCCCTCCCGTTTCTGAGAGCGGGCATTCTTTGATCTGCCACGCCCCCTCTGCCCAAGGTAGTTCGCGCCTGCGCGATGGGTCTGTGCGTGTCGGGCAAGGATTTGAGCGTAGTGTTGTAGCGCTGTTGATAGTTGGGGGGAGTTTCCTGTGCCGGCTCCCCCGCCCCCCGCCTCGCCATGCTCACTCATGACGAGATGTAAAGAGATTGACTGCTCAGCTGTTTGGGAAAGAGCCCCATTGTAGTCCTTGGGAATTACATCCGAGAAAACGCACGTAGTAGCATTTAAGCTTGGGTAAGAGGGTAAATTTCATTCATCACTTAGATTAAATCAGAAAGCGCTAGTAAAACTAAGGCTAAATCGGTGCAACGTTGCAACCATCACAGTTAGTGGCAATACCGTACTGAAAGCCATTGTGATTTAAGATTCATAATAAGTGCAGGGGTGGCAGTTCTTCGTTTTGTCTAACGCAACATGTTTCTGTGTATCAGCCAAAATACACTTAGGTTGATTGTAAATGAGCCATTTGACCTAGGTCATTTCTACAGCTAATCTACTTTTGAAAACAGAAATAAGGTAAAGGATAGAGTAGGTAAAGTAATCGCTGTACAAGACACTTGAAATACATAGATGCTTACATGGACAGATTTTGAACATGTTCAGAAATGACAGTACTAAAGTCATTTCTGTCAAGAAATCATGTCCTTTGTGTTCATACCTACAGAGGTTCTGTTACAGTTTTGGGAAACATAGCTTCTCTCACTTAGTTTGGTTACCTATAGTGAATATTAATAAATCTATAAAAGATGGTTCCAGGGCAATTAAAAAAAGTAATACCTGTTTTCCCCAATGATACATATCTTTCATGCAGTGGGATTTTATACAATGGAAAGATTTCCAAATGTGCCACTAAATAACTTAGGCTGCAGTTGGATGCACAGTTATAATGAAGTAAGTTCCATAGAACACAGTGGGACTTATGAGTAAACAGGCACAGGATCATACTGTTAGTTTTCTCTAATTTAATTGCATTACTTTGATAAATAATATTTGGCTTAACTACTGTTAAGACTATGCAGAGGTCTTCAAGCAGAAAGTCTTATTTTTTGTTGTCTGAAGAACTTTCTCAGCTTTAAAAACTTTCATACACTAGCATCCAAATGTTGTTCCATGAGAGATTACCTTACATACTATTGTGTGGGATCATATGGCAATATATCAGTTATCTTGTTCTGTAAATCTGGTCAAATTTCTGTGTAGTTAAGAATCCTAGAATTAAAAATGAAAAGCAGACTAATGCCAGTAGGCGCTAAAAGAGGGAAATGTTTACTAGTGTTGTTTACTAGTATCTCCATTTTGCTCCTGTTTACCATATTGCAATATGGGCCCTCTGGCTTATTGTATCCAAATTCTAAAGTCTCTCTGCATGATTCAATCACTGTTCTGTCCCTAGGATAAAAGGAAATCTGCACAATTCTGTGCACTGCAGGTTATCTTAAAGCACATAGTGGAGGCTCCAGGTTATAGTGGTGCTGTTCTTGACAGTATTACACTGTAGCAGCTTAGGTGGATTTTTAGGATTAGCCTGCAAGAGAACTTTTTGAGGGGAAAAACACCTGGAGTTTCATACTGGATGGTTGTGGTTGTTAAAGATAAAGCTCATCTTTCATCTTTTTCAAGCAGGAAGCATAGGAAAAATGTACCCTTCTTTTCAAGAAGAGGTATAATCACTTCCAGACTACAAGATTGATGTTCTGACAGCTTAGACAGCAAGCATGACAACAACCATATGTTTGCATAGGAGTAAATTCCATTTAAAACAGTGGGATTTACACCTAAATAAACATACAAAGGATTGCACTGATGAGATCAGTAGATGTAAAACGCAAATGTACAGTAGTCTCGGGGCAAAGGTATAGAATTTGGTGAACTAGAGTTATACCTTTTTCTGAAAAGGTAAGCCATGCACCAGGAAGAGAAGGAATAAACCAAACATTGTTAAGTACAGAGTGGGATTTTCATAAAATTTTGAGTTGGATAATTGGAACTTGCAACAAAATGTTGCAGTGCAGAGTGTTCCAGTCACTCTCTTCCACCCCCCAATTTTCTCTTCCCAGCAATTGGTCAGCATTCTATACACAGTTTATCTTCCCTGAGGTGGTGGTGGTGGCTTTGTACTTTTACAAACCTCAGGGTTTTCCTGAGGATACTAATGCCTCCCTTGGGTAGTGCCATTCTGGCTACATAAGGGCCAGCACTCATAACACTGAGAACACTGTTAGTTTATTTTTAATGTGATGTTAATTTTAAATGTATAAATACCTGCAAACTGATTTGAGGTGGCAAAATTACCTGAACTGAAATATTTTAGTACAGAAAAACATGCAATAAAGTGCATATAGTGTAATCATAAAAATGTCTACTGAGAAGTGAGTCCCATTGAGTGTGGGAATGTTGAGGGTGGCAGGGGAGATATATTGTTTATTAATATCCTTCCTAACTTGCGCTAGCAAGTTTCTTCACTTAGCAGAGTCTTCACTTAGAGTGCATTCCCTGTCTCACACAGCAGAAAGCTGGTTTCAAACTCGTGTGAGTTTCTTAAGACAATAAGCAATTCAATCTGGCCTGTCCAGATTGAGATATGTTCTAATATTCCTGGTAAGACCCCTTTTGAATCCCTCCTAAAAGAATAAAGACACCACAGTCTTATTCGTAAGTAACAAAAAGTAGTTTTACTCATGATCAGGCAGAACACAGTGTGATCCCTGAAGGCAGGCTTTAGGCTTAAAGTTACAAACACGTACAGACAAGTTTACCCCATATAGGAGATAACCTGGGGAACTGCTGTGGCAGCCAGCAGTCCAGTCCAGGTGATGCAGGAAGCAGGCAGGACGAACAGGAATGTCGAAAAGAAGAAGGTAGCAGCGTGACTTGGCCTTTTATCAGGTCTGGAGAGGTCATGCCCACGTACTAGTCACATGCAAGGAAGGATGCTCCAGGCCAGGAAGCTTCAACTGGCTGGACCAAACATTCCCTTGTATGTCCACTCTAGCAAAACAAGGAATGTTGTACTTGACTGCTCCCAGTGGATTACATCCCACATTGAGTTCAGTGTAGCTCCGTTAAGTAGTACATATAGGATTGCAACCTTACTGTGGTTAAGACTGCAGTCCTGTCACTGAGACATATTTTTGAGTAGACTCATAAGCTTTACTTGAAAATTGCACTCATAAGCTTTACTTGAAAATTATTTTTATTGGAATACTTCTAAATATTTTAAGATATGACAATTCAGTATTATTCAGATTTTATTTAGGCCGGGGAAAACAAATACATTGAAAACAGTTAACTTACTAATTGTAGATTGCTTGAAGAAAAACATGTGCTTCCTAGGAGTAGCAGCTGGGAAAAGTTAACCACTGTTTTGATTTTAGAATTGGCTCTTTTATATGCATTTCAAATTGACTTGTGTTTTGTTCATTCATTATGTCACTAATTGTTTTGTGAAACAATGCATTTTTCAAAGTGGAAAACTTTCAACAGAAAAATATACTAGTGGAAACCTTTTCTATTTAAAAGGGAAGAATTCCAGTTCACCTCACTAAGTACTTAAGCGTATTAGCATTGCGAGTCCTAAACAGAACAGGACAACAGAGGATTGCGGGAAAGAAAGGGTTTGTAACCTAGGAGTACCAGTTCTTTTCTTCTGCTCCTCTGTGTTTATTTTTAGAAATATTTAATCTATTATACTTCTGTTGGTTTTTATAACTGATAGGCACTTTGCAGATCACTTGTTGAAAAGCTGGGGAGGAAACACTGTAAGCAAATAATATATGACTCCATCCCCTAGGATTTGGAAACAGTAAAGTGCTCTCCCAACATAAAAAAATAAAATGTAATAGTGATAACTTATTTCTTTGAGCTGGTGCGAAAGAGCATGTTATTTTCAACTGTCCAAGAGTAGTGTCTCCAAGTCAGGGTCTTCTGTTGTTTCAGAATGTTTTTCAGCACCTTTACCAAACTGGGACTGAGGTTTTATTCCTTTTGCTGCATTTACTTTTATAATACAGTATCAGCCAATTGGCTGAAGTGAATTTGAGTACTTACACCTAAACCCACCCCCAAGGATTCCTCCGTCTGTATAATATGCCCCATTGTGAGCAATTAAAAAATCTAGGGCTCACCTTGCTCTAATGAAAGATGTGAAAAAAACTGTTAACTGGTGCTATTGCTGAAACTTGTGAAGACTGAAGGCACTACCACTAGGAATACAGTCCTGAGCAAAAGCTCATTGAAGGGGTACTTGGTCATGGGTTCAAATAAAGGTCCCATAAAAATCTGTAAAGGGTATATTTAGCTGCCATATTAGAACAATCTTGTTCGAATAGTTAAGTTGGGGGATATTCTGCTCATTTTTTTCTCCATTCAAACTGAACCATGGTTTGTAATAGAATACTGAGCCCTGAAATAGATTTATGGGGAACCATGGAGTTGTATCTATCTGTTAGTGGAGATCTGGAAATCTATGTGCTCTGGCTATATGGGGCTTTTAGCTCTGTTCTCTCCTTGCTGCATTTTTTGATTGATTCAGCCTTTGGAAATCAGAAAACAGTGCAAGGAGAGACTCTAGGAAATAAGAGAAATGGAGGGCAGGATATGTATAGCCGTCTTCTTGGCCACTGCTTCTGCTTTGTAGAAGAGCTGGTGAATAATCTGTTGATATTGCGGGTCAGTTGAGGTGTGAAGAGGTTCAGAACCGACTGACTGTGTGTCCATAATTTGTTGGATAGGTGTTTCCCAAAGAACCACTCCACTTTTATCGTGACCTTGTACTTCAAGAAGAATTTTTTTAAGCAAGGTTCCCACTAGTTTGTGCTTTGTAGAACATATCTGTGCTGTCTTCCTGCTTCATCTGGCTATGTGAGGCTAGCCTATTTTATGCAGATCTGCTGTAGTTTCATTATCAGTTGGCCCTTGTATAGATCAAAAGTGATTTGTCCACCAGAAAAGAGAAACACCTAAATGACCAGTACAGGTCACTTCCTGACTGCTTGGTTATGGAAATTTAGCAGAAACCACTGCAGGGTTATTGCATAATTTCTGGCCAGACTTCATGTAGAATACTGTCAGGCTCGTAAGTTATGCTCTGATGGGTACGGAGAGAGGAAAACATTTAGGGTTAAGCTAAAGACCCATTTGGCTGTGGTTAGGAGGCTTCCAGGATTTGTTGAATCACTTGAGGCTTCCTGATGTGAAACTGACAGTTTTGTCTCTAAGGCTATCCGTGCCCCTGGACCTCTCTTGGTCTGGATACTGGGAACAAATGGAAGGATGAATGTAATGTTAATTTGCCACTTGGGAGGCATTTCCTGCTTGGGTTGCAAAAGAAATGCCTTTTTCTTATCCTTGGTCTCTCCTAGGAAGAATGTGTTCAAATGGGTCTCTAAACAGATTTTCACCTTCCAAGTGGCTATGTCAGACTTCAGTTTCAGATTCATAGTCTCCTAATGTAGACAGAAAAGGAGACATAGTAAGTCATAGATGTGAAAAATAATTGCAGAGAGTCTAAGAAGGCCTCTGCAGTAAATTCCTTAATGAAGGGTTTGGTTATCATGGGATGGGGAGATATGAACGTAACTGCCAGCCCCTTGATGCATTAGAGGTTGTTGTAACTGGGATGGCTGAGAGGGACACCTCATGGGACTTCCATGGGGCAAACTCTTCTCTGGCATTTGCTCTAGTAGGGCTGGTAAATTATCCCTCCCTAGGGTTGCTCCATTCCTTGCTCACTGATTGGTCAAAAAGGCTTGGGTTAGAAATGGGCATGCTTTCCTCTCTTGCTATGGGGAGTACATGGGATTTTTAGTTTCAGGCTTTTCTTCTTGTTCCTGCTGCTGAAGATTTTTAGAAGCTTTTACTAAAGGACTGAGGAGGAACATCCAATTTAAATAGGTGCTCCTGCCAGTACTTGATTGCAACATTCTCTTCCTCAATGATTTACTTTGTCAGATGCTGCAAAAGCAGAGCGGAGGTTGGGGCTGGATTTGAGGTGCACAGGAGCAAAAGGCTTGCTAGCTGCAGGACTTGCCCAGTTTTGAGGGGAATAGATTGTAGAAATTGTATTGCTGCTGGAACAGCTTTGGCTTCAGTAATGGCAGTTGTGACTTTGTCTGCTTTTTCACTGTCTTACCTTTGCTGAATCTTTTGCTGTGCTGCCTGTTGGGATATATCCTTAGCTAAGATCATCTTCCCCATGAAAGCATGAGGTTCTGAGATAGCACTTGCAGTGTGCCATTTAGCCTCCCTGTTCTTAAAAGAAGGAATTTCTTGCATGTCGTCTGAGACCTTCTGTGTGTGAGAGCAAGCAGACCCAATAATGCCCCTTTCCCTCCTTTTGAAAAGTTTTTTCATCAGATGTGTACAATGGGGAATTCGGTTCTTTGTTAGGAATTTTTCTTCCTCTCAGTGCCTGTAGTCTATTTTTAGGTAGTGGGGAGGAATGGGAGAAAACTTCTTACATTGGCTTCTGTAGGACTCCAGCCTTGCATCAGAGTCCTATCTGTTCTTAGGCAGGACTTGACTAAACTGGGGAAGATGTGCCTTCCTATAGTAGTAGAGTGAGTTTCAACCTAAATTAAATGGTTATTGCCCATCAACTGGCAACTAATATAAAATTAAATTATTTTATAATCATTACAGCTTCTTAGTGAGTTGAACTACATCATTTTTGGAGAATTTATATTACATTTGAGGTTTTCATAGTATGCATCTCCAAGTTGCATCATGAATGAGTCCCACTATAGTAGTGTCCTTTCACAATTTCCCAAAACATAAATGCATGTAGTTTCTAATTCCTGCCCTATTTACTAGTACCCCATTTTTAAATTAATTTTATTTATTAAAATATACCTTATGTTTTTACATTGAAAAAGTATGCATGGCAGCTTTAAAGTCCTGTTAAAAATAAACCTTTGGCTTGCCTCTCTCTACTTTGCTGTCATTCTGTCTTGCTGGTCATTCTGTCTTGTGTACCACCACCCCGCTCCACTTTCCCAGTTTACTGAATTTTATCCTGTGCTCATTAACCCCCATACCATTCTTGCTTCCCATTCACTGTCTCTCTTAGTTGTCAGAACTCCTGATTCTGGGAATCTCTACAGGAATATTGCCTTGGCTCTTCTAGCTGGCATTGGAGGGAGATGTGGAAGTGGCTTGTGTGCTAACAGTGGAGAGAAGTGTGCATGTTAGTAGTCCATATGCATTTTAGAAAATAGTTCAATGGCTTAACCAGCCTGCAGCACTATGAATTAAAGAATAGCATCGATTGCTATGATTGGTTATATGTACTGATTGGGCCAGTGCATGGCTGAGCTAATGTGAGAGGTGTTGGGGAGTCATTTGCACTTTTCCAAGCAGTAGAATTTGTCTTCATAGATAGTGCATCTCTTTTGAGAACCTGAGGTATTGAGAGTAGATATGTGGCAGGCTGCATGAGCAGGTCATGCTAGTTGTACTGAATGAGTTCTAGACAACGGCAGTTGTAACTTACCACAGCATTATGCTTCAATCAATATCTGAGCATGTTTCAAGATACTGCTAATGAATACAGTCCTGCTTAGGAAGGGGTGGGGGTGAATCATGATTCTCAAATGCTAAATTTGCTGTTTATGTTTTTTATGGTGTTTGATTTTAAACAGCAAAATGGACTGGGCTGGGAAACATAATGGTCCAAATGATTCATCTAGTGATGGAACAGTACGATTGCGTGGTCTGCCATTTGGCTGCAGCAAGGAGGAGATCGTTCAGTTCTTTCAAGGTAGCTCTAGTGTTAATGTCAAGTGACTTTCAGTGTTTCTATGTCTGCAAGATTGATATTTGAAATAGTTTAATTTATATTGACTATTTCAGGGGGGAGGGGGGAATCAGTTTAACATTTAGATTGCTAATTTTTGGTATTCTGTGTTAAAATACTACTAATCAAGAGATTGCATTGGCAGTGTAGGATATAAAATTTACCCATTTAGATACCTTGCTATGAATCAGAATTTGGAGTATGTAGTTATTACATCATGCAATATAGGAGGGCCTTTGTGATGTAGCTGTTGCTGTGTAGTCTGAACAAAGAGACAGTAATAGAATGTCTAAACCCATAAAGTTTAATGAAAGATCTTTAGCGTGTGTATTTGGGTTAGGTAGGGGAGGGGGAAGCTAAGCTATGTTCTTGCATTTGTGTAGATTTGCTTTAAGTATTTTCTACAGATGGGAATGTTTCAGACTTTAACACTCTTCCCCTTGATGGGGTTATTTGTCCTTGGGTTAAAGGGTTGGAAATCGTGCCAAATGGGATAACATTGACGCTGGACTACCAGGGGAGAAGCACAGGGGAGGCCTTCGTGCAGTTTGCTTCAAAGGAGATAGCAGAAAAAGCTCTGGGGAAACACAAGGAAAGAATAGGGCACAGGTGGGGATGGAGAGTTTGGGATGGTGTTATTCGGGGGGTTGGGGGTCAGTTTTGCTTTTGGGGGGTTGGGGAGCATAAAGTAACTGGCTATTTAAAAACAACAACCTTACAATCACCCTAAGTAACTTGGGAAGTATAGTAGATTTGGTGGGAGGGGGAAATGGTAATACTATGTAGATTGCTAAAATTAGGATATTTCAATTTTTGTGGAGGGTGTTCTATGATAGCCAGACATTTTTCAAAGAATTTATTACTGGGGCAGGGGGGGAGTGTGATTCAGAAATTTGTTGTATTTAAAATGCGGTTAGAATTCTTAGACAGTAAAATATATAACTTAAAATGCTTGCTTTTGCATTTACATTTCCTAAAATTTAAGTGACACTTGAAAAAACAGGGTACACTTTTATTGAAAGTGTATCTAGATATAGAATTCAGAGCATTTGTGCAACTTGTTATTGTATTTTTTTACCAGACATCACATATGTGTATTCTTACTTTTGTACATTGAAAATCTTTTTTTACTCAGATATATTGAGATCTTCAAAAGTAGTAAGAGTGAAATCCGAGGATTCTATGACCCACCACGAAGAATGATGGGACAGCGACCTGGACCCTATGATAGACCAATGGGAGGAAGAGGGGGTTATTATGGAGCTGGGCGTGGAAGTATGTATGACAGAATGCGTCGAGGAGGTGGTGGATATGACGGTGGTATGTGTATCTAATGACCACAGGCTCTTGTCATTTTCACGTTCCTGACGTTTTGTCAAGAAATACAGAAATGACAGTAATTATAATACATACCAAGTCTGAAATCTGGATACCTATCAGTTTTTTTACCAGCCGTGTGACTAAAGATTGAAAAGGTATGGAGAGGCATCTGAAATGAGATTTTAAATGTGGATGAAACTTGGTTTGCATGTCTTTGAGCCTGACAACTTTATAAATAGAAACTTGCTTATATATTTGATGTAAAGAGGTACTGATTATATGCACAGTGATAACAGCTGAATTTTAAAAAGACTGTTTCATGGTATGTCCACTTCTTAAATCTCACAGGATATGGTGGCTTTGATGAGTATGGTGGCTATAACAATTATGGCTATGGAAATGATGGCTATGATGACAGAATGAGAGATGGTAGAGGTAAGATTTAAAAGTTTTATAGTATTGTTCCTCAACCATCAGGCCGTCTCACTGGCTCCCAAGGCAAAGAAAAAAGAACCACTTTTTTATTGTTAAGTAGGGTATTTTTTAGAGCTGAGGGGTTGTTTTGAATTCCTCAGGTTATTTTGAAGTTGGAGAAATACTGTGCACGGCTTTAAAATTGTCAGTCCCAGCATGTGAGTACAGTGGTATCTCGGTTTTCAAATGTAATCCGTTCTGGGAGTCTGTTCGAGTTCCGAAACGTTTGAAAACTGAAAGCAGAAGCCTCAATACGGAAGCCACGTTTCCTGTTCAACTTCTGAGGCGCATTAGAAAACCGAGGCATTTACTTCTGGGTTTTCAGCATTCGAGTTCCAAAATGTTTTGACTATGGAGGCATTCAAAACCGAGGTACCACTGTAGTTGGAAACCTACTGTTTTACATGTCAGAATGGGAGGGGGGTAATTATTTGGCATGGAAGGAAGCAAAAAAGTCCTAGTGAAAGTTAAACCAGAGTAGGATATTTCTAGTGTATAACCTAGTACAATTTCAAGGGGGAGTAAACACATATTGGGAATGCATGTGCACAACTTTATTAAATCATACATTTATTGAATCTTTTGTGTTTTAGGAATGGGAGGCCACGGCTATGGTGGAGCAGGAGATGCTAGCTCAGGCTTTCATGGTGGTCACTTTGTTCACATGAGAGGACTGCCATTTCGAGCAACAGAAAACGATATTGCCAATGTAAGCATTGTAGACGAATATTCCTGGTTGAAACAAAGATCTTAAAGAGTTTAAGAACCTGGTCTGACTCTTTAACAAACAAAGTAGTTCACTGTTGCAGCAGCAACAGACGGGCTCAACTTTAAAGTAGTTCCTGAAGATATGATGAAATTACTGTAATGCTCTAATGGCTATTTTTTCAAAATAATTTATAGCAATTGAGATGCAATCAGGGTATTTTAATTTTAAAAAACCTTGGGTTTAATATAAATTATAGCAGCTGCAGCTGTAAATGATCTGAAATCTTCAAATGGGGAGAAACGTAACAGCTAAGCCGAATTTGGTCAGGGTGTACTAATAGATCACTTGATGACTTGCAGTAAATCAGCA
This sequence comes from Podarcis raffonei, assembly GCF_027172205.1. NCBI lineage: Eukaryota > Metazoa > Chordata > Lepidosauria > Squamata > Lacertidae > Podarcis > Podarcis raffonei. Next base: position 30,651,660 of record NC_070606.1, read on the forward strand.
AGTATTTCTGACTGCTGTTAAACAATATCAACTGCAGTGACTATGTAGATTAGAAAAGATGGCAAATTATTTTTTAATGATAGTAGCTCAAAACAAATGAGTAAAAACTGAAGGTTTGCATCATTAGTGTAAATGCAAGCAGGAGTGTGACATCCCTGATAAAGCATGTGAAATGTTCATTATATGCTTAAGATAACTGTTGTTTCAATATGAGAAAGTTCCTGCAAGTGGTAACTTACTATTGCTCACTTTTAGTTTTTCTCACCATTGACACCTATAAGAGTTCACATTGACATTGGAGCAGATGGAAGAGCAACAGGAGAAGCTGATGTAGAATTTGTAACACACGAAGATGCAGTGACTGCCATGTTGAAAGATAAAAATCATATGCGTAAGTTATAGCAAACATTGGAGCAGTTGAAAGCTCAGGATTGCTGCCTTCGTAGTTCATTGAATATCCAAGCTTGCTTGCATATTTTAGTTTAGTTTTAATTTCCACTTAACAGCTGATTTTTCAAAAAAGCCAAGAAAGGAAGCAATCTTTCATGTTACATGAAATGCTAACATAGACAATCCAGTATCACTTCTTTTAGGATTAGCATGCCTGAGCTTTACACGTCTTAAGAATGTTGTTTAAAAGATTTGATTACATCAGAGTTTTTATAGGAGTCTATACTTGCAAGTATTGAACAAGTTGTTCATGAAGCCACATCTGCTGACCTTTCAACCCTTTCTTGAGTATCCATTTCTATGGAAAGGTGCTATAGTCTATTCAGTGTGCCAGGCAGAAAGCACTTTGTAAATTACTCCCTTGCTGCATGTACATAATTATGAATCCACATTAATTACCTATTCAGTTATGGGTGTTTATTTCTTTTGTTTGTTTGTTTGTTTTAAAGAACATCGATACATTGAGCTGTTCCTTAATTCAACTGCTGGAGGTGGTTCTGGAATGGGAGGTTACGGCAGAGATGGAATGGGTATGCTTGATTTTACATTTTTAATTCAAACTTAAAAGATATCTAGCCTCTGGATATTCTAACAACAGTGAGCATTGTTTTCTAGATCAAGTTGGTTATGGTTCTGTTGGAAGAATGGGAATGGGCAGCAGTTACAGCGGAGGATATGGTACTCCTGACGGCTTGGGTGGCTATGGTAAGTCTTAAGTAGGTAGGCAAATGGTTTCTTTTTATAATGCAAAGGTTCATTGTCTTATAAAGTATTTGTTAACACGGGAACAAGAATGCTGTATCGTTTGCATGCACAGAAACCATATAGAGAAAGGGTTGCATGCTAATGATGAAGTTTGTGTCTATTTCATTTTAAACAAATGTGGGGTAACTATTGTTACTTTCTAGGTCGTGGCAGTGGAAATAGCGGTGGATACTATGGACAAGGCAACATGGGAGGCGGTGGATGGCGTGGAATGTATTGAAGAGTGGCATTGTGTCTGTGAAGCATATTGGAAGGAAACAGTACCTGGTCTACTAGACTTTCTTACAAAACTTAATTTCTTTTGTATTGAAAACTTTATAATGACTGAAGGAATGTGTTTTCCCATTATTTGGTAAGCAACAGATTGTGATGGGGAAATCTGTGTTCTGTAGGTTTTATTTGTTGCATACTCTGACTTTAAATAAATTTTTTATATTCAAACCACTGATGTTGATACTTTTTATACTAGCTGCTCCTAAAGGTATGTTCCATATTCCAAAACTGTTCATTTAAGATACTTGGTTCATTAAAGCAGTTATGCTGTAGGTTCTCTTATTGATGTAAAATAAAACAACCATCAAACTGGTACTACTACATTTGTTGAGATTTGAAATGAAAGCATAGGGTAACTTCTTTTAATTAATCTGATACAATCCTCTTGTCAGTGAAGACTTCCCTTACCAGAATGTCCCAAGACATGAAGGCCATGAGTTCAGGAATGACCTAATGCACAACTGCTATATAAAAACCCAGTTGATGTATGCATGTCACAAATCACCTTAAAGTATATTAGTCTTTATACTCCTCTCCTTGGCAATCACATTTTTTGATGAGTGAACAAGAGAGTATTATTTTAGTAACATCCATAGAGAAGTAGGAAACTATTTAATTTCCTAGAAATCTTAAAAGGCTACTCCTCTGGCTGAAGGCTCCTGTTTAAGGACTAAGAAACTTGCCCAGCAGTCAGACATAGAGACCTTGGCAAATTATGCGATTACACAAATATGTAGTCCTCTTACTGTGCATTAACATGTAAGATTTTTGGGTTAATTACTGTTAAGACACTTTAAAGCATTCTCTGTGTATCAGGAAAGGGTACTAAATATTCAAGTTTTTTTCATTTCAACTGCTTGTCCCCCAAATTCTTCCCAATAATTTGTCAAATGTGATTATTGAAAGTTTGTTGCCTGTTTTTGATAGTAATGTTATGTATGTAATAAATGTCTTATTGTGGGAGATAGCAAAATAGACTCCATTCTAGGAAGTGTGTGTTGTGTCAATTTATCTGAGATGTATATAAACTAAGGAGCAAGATGATGTATTTCAAAGGCTACTTTTTCACAGCTTTGCTTGTACAGTGGTACCTCTAGATGCGAACGGGATCCGTTCCGGAGCCCCATTCGCATCTAGAAGCAAACGTAACTAGCGACGGCACGTCTGAGCACACGTGCGTAGCTTTTTGCCGCTTCTGTGCATGTGCCTGACGTCATTTTGAGCGTCTGCACATGCGCAAGCGGCGAAACCCGGAAGTAACGCGCTCCGTTACTTCCAGGTTGCCGCGGAGCGCAACTTGAACGCGCTCATCCTGAAGCACATTCAACCCGAGGTATGACTGTAAAGGCAACACAGGAAGCTTTTTAGGTTTTGACACATCTCAAAAACTCAAGTCATTGTTCACTTTAAAACATTCAAAGTTGTTTTTTTACCAAGCTTGCTCTGCTACTGCAGTCTATGCTATTGCTGTGCTGGAGCAGTGCTTTACAGAAGCATGAATCAGATGTGGAGAGGCTGTTGCATTAAAAGGAGATGGGTTAATAACAAGCAACTGTTAAACAAAAGTGGGGTGGGAAAGAGAATTGTTAACTAGTTCAATCAAAATGCTTAAATGGTGTGTCAGAGCCAAGACTTTTTCTCAGTATAGATGTTCACCCTAAATCAGCTGCAGGGAACCTTTGGTAGTTCAGTAAAATCTGTGGCCTTCCAGAAGTTTGTGGACTCCCAAATACCATCAGCCGTAGCCAACACAGCCAGTGATTAATGCAAATGTATACATAGGTCCTTATGATTAACTGACAATTATTCTAGGTATACTAGCTGCCTCAGAGTAACAGTAGTTACACACAAGATAAATAATGAACTCCGTATTCATTCCAAGGCCTGCTGAAAATTTCTCAAATATTTAATTTGTCCAAACCACAAGATTACAAACATTCGTATTTAAAGTTACAAAAATGTCATGTTAAAATTTACAAAAGCTGTACTAGTCAATAAATTCTTGGCACACATGCACCATTGATATTGAAAGCTTGTTCTGAAATAGCTAAATCTCTAGTGGCAGGAATGATAGAAATTTTGTTGAAAAAAGGCAAGTCTAATCTCATCTCTGTTTCTACTAGGGTGAGTTAGTCTCATAGTCTCTTTGACCCAAACATCATGACAAAAACTGAGGATGAGCAGGTTATTCAGACGTTAAAAAAACCTGTCCATTAAGATCCCAGCAAGTAGTCAGTACATCACATCTGCCATACTAGTGCTAATTGGAATGGAAAAGTAACTTACGGTGGGTGCTGTGAGTTTGAAAATGGATTCTCAATGCCACTAAAATCTATGGGGTTTTTTGTGTGGAAGAAATAGTTCTAAGGTTAAAGCAAGAAAAGGCTATTTGATTATCTTAAATTTATGGTACTCATTCTAAGCACTAAAATGTGTCAGTTCGGCACTGTTAGTGTATTTTTAATTTACCATTAGGTAAATATGGACAAACACTGGAAGAAAAGGAATTTCTGTCAAATAGAACAGCTTTCTAGTATCAAAAACACAGGGCATTTCTTGCCTACCTTTTTTGTGGATACGTTCCAGTCTTGAAATACTATCAAATAGTTTGGAAATTAATAAAACTTTGGGATTAGGCACAACATATTTCTCAGAATCTTATCAAATGGCCATAGGCTTCCATCTCTGAAACAGGTTAGCTAGAAGGCTGATGGAAAAGTTGCCCTTTTGAACTAAACATGTTAAATACATTCCAAGCTAACTGCAGTTTGAGTAAGTGGCTAGTAATCATAACTTTGTAGTGTTGTGGTTCTTTTATTGTGCTTTCTGTACCTGATGGGAATTGAGAGTAGGTTTAGGGTCAACTTTGAGGAATACCACTAGTATAGGACTAAACAGGCTGCATAGGAATCCTGTACATTAATAACTCTTATATGGCATACAAAAATTCAGCGTACACAGTACACCTTCATGGTGAAATTGACAGCAGAGGATACTGTTTCAGCTGCTGAATTTCCCTATATACTGCTGAAGATACAGAAGCCGTTCCAAAGAAAGAAGATGAACAAGTATTTTCCTGTCAGGATACCTCTTCCCAGGTTAAAGCAAGTGAAGGCCTCCTGATGATCTTAAATTTGTGGTACTCAAGTGCTGAAGACACAAAAATGCCCCCTTTGCAGCTCAACAAGGCTGCTTGCTGTCACTGCCACCACCATTTCCTCTTTAGGCTTAGTTTTGTGCAGGGGTCTATCTTGAAGATAAAAAAATCTCAAACAAAGGGTGAATTTAATGTTTTCCCTCTATTCCAGCTGTACCAGATGTACATATCAAATCAAATGGCACAAAGAATCCCATCCAGGGCTTGTATTGATGCGTTTTATTACGTTTAGCACACAGGTTTGCTATGCTTGTTAGTCTAACAAGTCATTTCCTGTCTCAAAGGTTAATGAAAATAGGTGGTTTGCTTGTAAACAGAATTAGTAATTAGGCATAAGTATATAATATGCCCTTCAAGGTACAAATTCTACCTTGTATGAAAAGCCTCCTTTAAGTTTCTGTGTGCATGTGAACTTACCAAGTACAGTCACAAATTACAGTAACATGTTCAGCTAGACTTGTTTTTAAAAGGAGTACTTAAAGCATTTTTTATTGTGTAGGTATTCTTAATTCTGCTTTAAGTTTTATACCTTTTAGAAAATCATCTAATGTATACAGTGTAGTGTTATCAACTGAACTTCAGCAATACAAATCTCTTAATTACCCCAATTTTTCTGTATATATCATTTCCTCATGCCCCAACTTAAGGCAGTCTGGTGGAAATATATAGAGAACTCTTAACTTTGCTGATTTGTATTATTTTTCAGGCCATTTAGTTAAAAAAGATCTTATTTCTGACAGAGTAAAGAAAAAAGCAAGTGTCAAGTTGGCTAGTATCCTTTAACTACTCTTCCACACAGTATTTATTTAATACATTTTATAACTGCTGTTCTACAGCATTCCATGGGGATAATTAAAGAACTTCTTTCTGAAATCCCTAACAAGTTTTTATCACACATGAACCTCAAAACAGAGGTTATGATGAAAGCACTACACACATTCCATGATCCCCCTCAGGATATTCTTTCCGTTCCTCACCTGGCCTGCCTTCTGCTAGTTCCTCTTCAAAAGCCCTGTGCAGAATATGCAAGTCAGGTAGTTTCAGACAAAGTACTTAAAGACCTGCCTGACAAAGTTCTTTCAGGAAGTCCAGTGATGCAAAAAACCTGCTTGCCTTCTCATTCTTTTAGCTAAGCTACCACATGCATATTGAAACTGCTGCACTAACAAGGCTGGAAACTTAATCTTACATCTAGGGATAATGTCCAAGAAAGCCAATTTATGTCACCATAAATATATGAAGTAGCTGCATTTACTTATATGTAATCTTCCCAATTCTGCATTTAAATGGCTTTTGTGGGGAGGGCCGTGAAACATACAAAGCTGCACAAGATGCTGAACCTCAACTCACAACCCTTAAAAGCCCTGTCCAGCTCCTCTGACTTCTAAGCTACAGTGTCCCCTGCCAACCTGTTCCCAAACTAAGAACCTTTTAAAAATAATCTGAAACTGCAAAACTCTGCACTTGGTCCTGGAATGGTCCATCTGCATGATAAAATGGCAAATGCTGGGAATACAAAACATTCTGCCTATATCCTTTACGATGAACAATAAAGTGTGTTGCACAAGCAGATGCATTTGTAAAATCAGGCATATCAATTGCTGCATTAGCAGAACCTCACATAATATGACATGCTGCCACTGCAGGAATATCACAATGGCACAAAGATTTAAGATTGGCTGTTTAGATTTTGACAATACAAAAGCATTGGCCAGCGCTGCAGGAGTTTATACTGTTATGTTACAGCTCTTACCACTGTAGTGAAGTAACAACATTTTAGAAATCTGTAGATGACTCTTACGGCACACTGGAAGAACACCTCTGTATGAGCAGTGCATGGCAGGAATCACAAACCCTTACAGGCTTTGGCGAAGATGGCAAAGGCAGTTCGTTGTCAGAGCAGGCATTACAGAAAATTTCGCCACAGTTTCTACAGTGATGCTAAATCAAGATGGGTAGGGGTGGGGAAAAGAAACCCGAAGGAGATTTTGAAATCAACAGTTTATGAAGTAAATAGAGAGTAATCAGCTACAAATAAACATTTACATACATCTATATATTTGTTTCTCCCTCTCTCCCACACCCCCTAGAAGCTAAATTTCACATTTTATGTGAGGAGGGATCATGTCAGCCAGTGACTTGGTCATTATGAATGGAAAATAAGCAAGTTTAATGGTTACCTGAACATTCTATTATTGGATCAGAGTTTGTGCTATTTGTTGCAATATTTGTAACAACAAAAAGGATTTAGCTTGAACCAAATGATCTGTGGGGTTAACTATGAAAATAGTAATTTTTTGTTTTTTTAGCTGATAGTGATTGATGAGGTTTAGTGCACATGCATAAATAAAAATGTGAATATTAAGTATTGGTAAATAACAGAACTTGGATACAGAACTTGTTGTTAGTGGATAAAAGCCAATGAAGCTTTTCATGCATGCTCACCTTCCTTCTGGAAAGCGAAAACTCCTTTTCACATAATTTGCAGTGTGTTGCTTCTTTGTCTTTTAGCCAGACCTGTCCCTAGTGGGGAGAAAAAATGTTCTCTGAATAGAACAGGTACCATACATACAATTTATCTAATCATAAATGACAGTTGCCATTCAGGTATACAAAAGGACAACATTCCTCAGGATAGTACAAGAGACAACTCATGTTAGTTCCAACTCCTTACCCAGCCTACCATCAAGAAATCTCTCACACCAATGCATCTGTGGTCAACGCCCTGCACATTAGAGAGGATCCTAAGGAGTACAGTAGGACACACAGATTAAGGCACTGAGCAGGATACCACAGAACATGAAATGTAGATGCACACTGTATGGAAAGATGGGTATGGATGGATAAGCCGTCTTTCAGGCAACTTGTCTGCCCTTGTAGATCCTGCTGTTGTGGAACCCCAAAGGACAGAGTTTGAAACCTACCACTCCTAACAGTGCAATCCTATACATGACTACTCAGAAATAAGTCCTACTATTTTCAGGTTAATGGGTACAGCATCATAGCCAAGCAGAAAATTAAGCACAAGTGATTATCAAGATCACAAACTAAGCGAGCGTTAGAACAAAATAAAACTAGAATTTGGGAGCCTCCCTACAATGTTCTTGAAAGATGAGTTTGTGATTCTTCCTGTCTCTTAAAACTGAAAATCACTAAAAAGTCATCTTACAGAGCACACCTTGACCATAAAAGGGGGGGTGTCTCCAAGCCTGGAGATGTCAGCATAATACAGGAATTTTGTTGTAAACGGTAGGTGTAATCTATGGTGGATAAATTCTGGCAGGTGACCTCGAGGCACTGTAGCTGTTGAACCAGTGAATGATCCATCAGTAGTTCTGCTAGGACACAGGGCCTTTATCAAGAAATTGCTTCAGTCTTGATACTCTTTAATTTGTTAGTAGTGGTGAAAGTGAAAATACTGGCTGCTAGAGGCTGAAAGTGGGTCTGTCTATTGGCTTGTGGCTTTTCAAAATATGTGAGAGTCTAAGGCTGTGGGTTACTGAGAAGAAAGGAGGAAATCTGTAACTTTATAATTCTTATGGTCTCAAATTAAGACCATCTTTCAGATTCAATAGCTGATACTGATATGAGAAAATAAAAGAGAGTGGACTCCACTTAGACCACTGGTCTTCAACTGATCAGGGTCACAGCCTGATCCAAGCTGGGTCACAACAGACGCACTACCACCAGATTAAGAAATGGGTCCCCAAATGCATGTTTGAGTTAGAAGAGGGTCCTGGGTCTGAAAAAGTTTAAGATACCTGATTTAGACTATTAAACACTGACATGTATTTTGTTGATACATGATGTATGTGGAATGATGTAGAGTTACATTATAATTTGCTGATTAAAACCACAATAATTTATAGCTAGGAAATGAAGCACACCGACAGAATAGACAGGCCCAGTGAAACTATAAATACTAATGGTTAATGGTTAAAATTTACACTATAATTTGAAAGGTTAACCACCCGTTAGCTTATAGATTGGAGTGAAGTATATAATACAGAATGTCTGAAATGAATAGAAGAATTAGTCTGGATGCCCCTCCCCACCTTCCAAATTACTAACCTGCAATGTTTTATTTGCTTCTTTTATATCTTCTATTTTAAGCTTTGATCTAAAGAGAAGATATGTGAATAATATTGTGAATAATTAAATGCACCTGTTTTCAGGGGGGATAAACATGGCTGGATTGAAGGAAGTGTGTAGAAGTCCACACTTCCTTCAACCCAACATGTATCTGTAGACATATACTCTTTCAACACAAACACCTTGCCTTTCTCCCCATTTTCTCCAACTTCCTTCACTTCTGCCTCCATGCACCTCCCTGTAAGGAAGATGTGCTTAAGAGGGTAGGAAAAATTTGCAGAAGGCCTTCATTTACAAGACAACTTACGTTTCATTGGTTCCCAATTTTCACACCTGGACCTCAAAAAACATTTCTAGAATTGAAATCTATCGTTACTAGAAAAGTAAGTCATGTTCATTTCACATACCCCTATCCAGACACAGGACTCATGTGGGATCTATACCCGTGCTGGGTAATGAAAGACACAATCCCATATAAGCCCTGCATCTGTTTATGATTTGTAGATGAGAAAGAGAGGATACTTCCAATGAGAAGCAGAGCCTTTACAGCAATTGGCTTTGGTTTTATCTCCCTGAAAGAGTCTACAGCTGCTGTTCTTCAGTGGCTTTTCCGAGATGCAAAGAAATCCTCTCTGTAAGAAACCTTGGCACTTACTTGCTAATGAAGGTCAAAGCCTTTGCTGGATGGTAAGAACTTCTGTTAACTGGCAAGAAAGGTTTTGTTTGGTGGCTTAGCCATTGGTAAAGTCGTAATCTGGCAGCAATGTGAAACAAAGGCTTGTTTACGAGACACTGATGAAACAGAATATCCTTCCAAGTGGAAAAAGGAGAAAACCTACACTGGGGTTGAGCAACTTGTGATCCTCCAGATGTTTTTGGACTTCCAACTCCCATCACGCCCTAGCCAATATGGCCAATGGTCAGGAATGATGGAAGTTGTGGTACATCTGGAGGGCCACAGGTTTCCCAACCCTGACTTACTCCAGCACTAATCTATATGAAAAGCCCAGGAAGTACATCAGCCAAATGGTTATACAATGGTACCTTGTTTTGAGTCTGGGATCCGTTCTGGAGCCCCAGATGTTCGACGAAAGGGACACTTGACAAAGCACTGCTCTGTGCATGCGTGCGGAGCAGTTTGTGTTTCTGCGCATGCGGCAAACCCGGAAGTAACCCGTTCTGGTACTTTCGGGTTTGCCGTGGACATTCGCCAAAATGGAAAGTCGACAGGGCGGACGTTCGGGGAGGTATTACTGTATTTGTTAGGCAGGATAGCTCAGCTGGTTAGAGCATGGTGCTGATAATGCCAAGGTTGCATTGCAGGGGGTTGGACTTGATGATCCTCAGGGTCCCCTTCCAACTCTACAATTCTAAGTGTTAGCCTTCTCTTCTCAGGCAACTGACCAAGGCAAAGGAGCCACTGGATTCTGCTAGCTGAGACTTAAAGTGCTTTGTAGGGTTGAAGCTGCTACGAGACTTAAAGTACTTAAATAATTTTAAAGCCTTAAGTAGCTGGGCTGGAGGAAGTTAAAGGTGAAACATATGCACATGAACCAGTCTTTGTTTTCATTAGTTGTGTGCAAGAAAAGAAAAAGACAAATTACTCGCTAAGTTTGCCAGCCAGTTCTTGGAGAGCTTCTTCTTGATCATGGCATAGATTTTTCAACTGCTTGTTCTTTTCTTGTAATTTTAGGAACTCCTGAAAGACAAAGAAAACATTAACACTGTCAATAGCTTCTCAGAAGAGTTGTAAAACATTTCTATTTGGGCTGGCTTTAAAAACGGGAATTAATTACATCAGGGATGGGCAACCTGTGGCATTTTAGTTGTTGTTGGGCTCCCAGCTCCCATCAGCTCCAACCACCATAGCCAAAAGACAGGGATTACAGTTATGTTATTTTATTTTAAGGGTGCTGACATACAGTTAAGGAAGCTGAGCTAGATAGGAATCATGCTCCCATTGTCATACAAGCATGTCCAAGATTAGGGGGAAACGGTCCTGTCAGTTTGTAGCAGAAACAGGCTGAATACACTGTGCTGATTGTTAGTGTTTGTAACATTACAAACTCACTCATCCTACTGCCGGAGCAGTATTGCAACACTTTTTAAACTTGGTTTTATGTAGTAGTAGGAATACAAAGAGGAATCTTTAAATTAAAAGGCTTTCATTCTGTGCTTGATGAGGGAGTAGGGAAGAGGCAAGAGAGTTGTCCTGAAGACTGGGAGGAGCAGGGAAGAAAACAGACACTTGGAATCGGCATTTGATTTGTTGATAGGTACATCTGTTGAAAGGGTTTGCAAAGGCAGGGGAAGTTAGGCTCGTACTGTGTGAGAAAAGCACCATGGTGAATCCTGTTTAAAAGTACATCTGTATATACCAAGTGTTCTAATGGGTATGTCTAGCAAATGGCTTTAACGAATTTTGGTTTCCCCATTCTTGGGATGCAATAAGATTTGAATTCAACGAAATACGTTTCATATGCAAGTCTCAACTGATACAATCTTAAAACCTCTTTAGTCCACTGTATATCACAGTGGCTTTGGATATAGCAATAGCTGAGCAAACAGGAAGTATTATTTACACTTCCTGTTCACCATGCTTCCTTGTAATCTGAGTGTATGGGATGGCTTATCTCCTGTAATGATAATGATCTCTTAAGACCAACCAACAGTACTTCTACCTCGGAAGAAAGAACCTCCAGATCTCTGAGCACTTGCATACAGCTTCATGGGATAACAATGAAAGTACAGCTTACATAATCAGTAAAATTTTATGAAATTTTGCTGCAGAATTTACTTTTTTAAGAGTAATGATTTGTTGGGTCTCTGTCTTCAAGGACGATGATGTTTCTTTTTCCCTTTTAAGATCTTCTTCCATAGTTTGTCGCCATTCTCTTTCTATTTTCAAATCTGTTTCCAGCTGGCCACTAGAAATACAGAATATAAAAAAGTAATTCAAACAATTATACGTTTTAATTGACCTACTGCAATTGCACAACTATGAAATAATTAGTACAATGTATATAATTCAACACTGTAAACATTTTACACGTGTTAATTATAATAAAGATTTACTTATTTCCTTTTAAAATGTTTTATATTATTCTGTGTAGAAGACTTCTGCAAAAATAAGCGATAGGAAAAAATAAGCAAATTAACTATTATTTGACAAGAAGGTTATGAAGAAGGCTATCTTAAAATCTGATTCAAACTTTACCAAGATTCATTGATCCCTCCCAATCTCCCTTTGGAACCAGGTTAAAAGCATTTAACCGAATTTTAACAGAATGCTTTCAGAATAAGGATAAGATGGTTCTGTTGTTCTTTATGATCTAGATATCTATCTACTATCTGACCGGTGTTGTTTTAAGGTGGTGGTATATTTTATTATACTGCAAGCAGCTTTGGGTAAAAACAGCAGGATATACATTTTAAAAATAAAATAAATACATAAATCCAGCTCAAATTACCTTAGACGGGTACTGTGATGGGAGAGCTGCATCTAGCCCTCGAGGAGTGCACACGGTTGCTTAAGGGTCAAACTAAATAATATGTGAAATGTGTAACTGCATTTCATGCATTGTTGTTGTTTTAATAGCCATGATAAGCCCAATCCAGGTCAGGACTATTGTATTACAGATATGTAAAGTGCAATTGCCTATGTCATGTACTGAGCAGTTTGGCCCTAACAATGCCCAATTGTTAGTCAAGTTAGTAGATGAGCACTGCTCCCCAAATGAGAGAACACTCAGTCCTGGATGAGGCCCAGACACTCCCTCACCTTCTAGGACTTTTTATTTCTGGTTTGGAGCAAGCTATGTGAACAAAACGATGTTTTCAATAGCAGAAAAATATTAATAGGACAGCCCTTGTGAGTATGCATATCAGGGCAACATTTCCCCAAAGTTAAACTAGTTTCCTGAGCTCAAAGCAGCAAGATATTAAAAGCAAACCCTAAAAGGGCGTTCTCCTGTGCCGTATGGCAAACTTAGGGGAATTTCAAAAGGAGATTGCAATGGGGCAACAGGTTCAGCTGTTCAAATAAAGTCCACTTGGCTTGCTCAAACACCTTGCATGAGCACCTTAGGCATGAGCCTAAGCAGGTATTTGAATCCCAGCACAGAAGTTCTGCATTCTATGAAACTACTAGATCAGGCAGATGAATTTACGATCAGCTTACTTAGTCTGTTCTTCCAACATGCACCATGTAGCCATTCTGTGGTGACACATGCAGCTCTAAAACTTCTGATCTGTAATTCATCTGGATTTAGCTTTCCACTTTAATGACATTCAAAAGGGGAGGGGACACACATGTTAGAATATATGCTATCTTCTCCCCCACAAATACTTTACTTACACTTGCTTTTCCTTTTGAGTAATATCTTTCTGCAGACTTTCAGATTTACTCATATAGTCTTGCTTAAATTTCTTGTCTTCACTCTCTGCCTCCATTTGAGCCTTCTCTGCTTGTTGTAATCTGGTGTAATTCAAATCAACTTTGGGTAAAACTGAAGCTAGAATTTGGGTGTAAAGGGTGAAGAAGACAAATAAAAGGAAAAAAATGGGGAAATAGAAACATTTCTAAATGAAAACAAAGCTTGGGGTAAACTCACAAACTCAAATGAGAGACCCAGACAATGCCAAGAAATCCAAATTCTTTTTCTCACTACAACAATATTAAAAAAATCCATACATTTATCCAATTTTTTTTATTTAGTATTCATGATTAACAGATGCCATCAATGCAGAGCCATACAGATTTTTTTATTCATACATACAGAGTTGTGACTGTGCCTTTGTGTGTTTTTGCATGAATTCTTTAAAAAAAATAAAAAAAATCCCAAACCCTGTAAACTAACTGTTCCTTAACTACACAAATCTATCAACACTACAAAATGGGAAAACCAGTGCACTAAATGGTCTGATATAATTCAGAACACAAAAAATATTGTAATCAAGGTGGCACAAGCAATGCCATGTTAAATCAACACAACACACACCAAATAATGTAACTGTGTGTCTACTATGGTGTGCATGGTGTAAATGAGAGCATGTAAATAATCTAAGTACTTGCTCCCAATATGGCAGGTTTTGGGGTGGTGTCTGGATTGGTGATGGGTGTAATGTAATTTGTTTCTTGAGCTCCCACACCTGTTAAGGTGTGCTTTTGTTCATTTCCACAGAAGAGGATGCTACATCAGAAAGGCCAAATGTGGCTATAATTCACCAAGTACTATTTGTTGTGCACTCTCCATTTATTACAGTAGAGTTTGTGCAAATCTAAGTATACTATGGTAAGATATTCAAAATGGACAAAATATCAGGCCTTAAAAAAATAGTTCTGTGTAACTCAAAAGATTGTCACCTTATTTTGCTAGTATCTGAACCATTCTGCATCTAATCTTCAAACTTCACCAAACATAGAATAAAAAGCATGCTAGCTGAAATTAAAGTAAATTTCCATTTAACATTTCAAAAGTTGTAGCATTGCAATTTCTTTTTTAAAAAAAGTTAATTCCAATTGGCAACTAACAAAATACGTTGGTGAGTTCAGTGTCAGAGATCTATGTTAAAATATTGACCAATTTGAATGCCAAAATTATTTTGCTACATTTAGAGCCTGATCCATAACCTATTTAAGCCAAAATACATGGGCAAATAGGCTTAAAAGCAAGGTTAAAAAAAATCCTACAAATTTTACTCCTTTAAACTATTTCAAGACACATGGAGGATCTTTCAAAATGATATATCTTTAACAAGCTTGTACTGATGCTGCCCTTCATTGCTGGCACATTTCACTAAGGACATTGCAATAGTCCTGGTTTGCGTTAACAATTCTTTGTCACTTCAGATGTGCAATGGATAAAAAATTAAAGACAAATAAAGGTAACAAAATATTCAGAAACACAGAAGTTGGGATAAAGGAGAAAAGAAAAAGAAAAAGAGGAAGAAGGATGTCAATAAAAGAATATTCATGCCACTAACGTTTTAATACATAATTATGTTTTGTTTGTTTGTTAAGTAGACTGAAAAGAAAAACAATGGCAAGACATGTCAACAGCCACATGATGAGGCTATGAATGTTAACAACATCTGAGATTCAACATTGCCTAAGCAGGTGCCTGTTTGTGCAGCGGGCAGCTTCTTCCTGTCCTGCCCCCCGCAGTCCTCCATGTGCCCCAAAAATATACTCTGGAGGAGTGCAGATTTGGGGTGGGAAAGGGGGAGCTGGAGGGGGGAGAAAAGTAACTGGGTCCCATTGTACAAGCAGTAGATGTCACCCATTAAAAAAAATAATTAAGAGAAGTAAAGCATGTAAACATACTTCTGTATTCATAATAAATGACATACATGTTACATGTCATTATATATAGATATATAGATATATATATATATATAGCCTCAGAGTTACTTCAGAAGCATCCATTGTCTCATGCACCATCTACAAGACTTTTTACTTCTTTTTTATTTTAAAAAATGACAATATCACAAACTGCTTTTGAAACTCTCTTTTTGTTTCAAAAGGTGATTTTTCCTGAGCTGGGGAAGGAGAAGATGCTGCTGAAGACATACAATACTTCCCCCGCCCCCACAAAAAATTCCCATCTATTGAGGACATGGAGGTAGTTTCAGGATTCTCTGGGACTCGACCCTACACACTTACACTCAGAATGGAAGAATGTTTCCGATTTAAATGGAAGAGTATTTCCAAATGATTTTTCTCCAACTGAATATATGGGCCAACAAATGATTCTAAGAGTCTGCACACATCAAGTGCCTAACTAGATGAGACAAAAGAATATCTGAATCAAAATCCTGTTTTGTTTTATGTGTGTGGTCTTAAGTTTTAAAGCAACCATGGAGGTGAAATGGCTGTGGCACTGGAGGAAGCAAATTATTCCAATACATGATCTGTCCAACCTAAATCCCCTCAAGTATATTTTTCTTGTTTCCCGCTGCCTTGCAGGACATCTTTATGAGAGGAAATTGCTAAGGAGTAAATCCTACACAAATTTGGAGTAGTCCCTAAGACAGTGGGATGGAGCCTTGCATGCCTCCTCCTGGCAATTCCTGTAGCCAATCTGGTGCCAAACGTATTGCTTTTCTGTCCTTTGGACTACATTAGCGAGGCTGTCTGGCCATCCCAGGACCTCCATACACACTGCCCAGGCTTGCATCCCACAAAAGTCACTTTGGTGCTGCAACAACACAGCAAGAACATGGGAGGTAGCAGTTACAAGTTGCTGGTCTCTGCAGTCGCAGCAGGCACTGTGATTCTCCAGCAGTTTGACTTCACCCCTGGAGGTGCACTCTATTGTCTCATGAGACAGACGGATGCCAACAAATATTTTTATAGGGGTGCAAAAACCTTTGAGAAGGTTAGATCAAGAAAACAGTGTGAAGGAAAGCTTTTTTAAAGATCTTCAAGGGCACAGCACCAAACATATTATCAGCACCTCAAATTACAGGGGGTCAGAGGGGGCCTGCCCTTTTCCTTGCCTTTTTGTGATGGTTTCCATACTACTGTTTTTGGAAGGCTGCAGACAGCACCATTTTGCAAATCTGGAGTGAGGACATGGGATGGGGTTTGTGAATTGGCTTGGGGTCCCCTCTGCCTTTCTTATCCCTAAGCTGAGCATGGTCCCTAAAGCTACTTTTAAAAGACAATTCAATCACAGATCTCCTATTGTCAAACTAGTTTAACATTTAGCTTCAAATGTATGAGTAAGAAATCAGAAAAGTTACTTTAGTCAACTGGGACTTTGCTGGATAGATATAATATGCAAAGGGGGGGTGGAAATTCTGAAACAGCTAGCAAGGAGTCAAATAGGATATCTCAGGCACAAAAAAATAAGGGAATTGAAATATGCATTCAAAGCACCTAAAAACAGCGTAAAAAAGCACATTTTGATCCTTCAAAACAAAGTCATATCTCAGTGCCTACTATATGAGAATGTGGCAACTGAAGCAGAAGAAATGAGTCTGAGGGGGAGTGGAGAAGCAGAATAAAAGAAGATGCTGTACCTTTGCTCCAACTGCTTCATAGTTGCTGTAATCTGATTGGTTTTATCTTCAAGTCTGCCAATGATTTCGTTCTTTTCTTTCAGCGCATCATCTGAAACCTATGATATAAGAGTGATTATTATATTGCAACACTATATAACTTGAGTATTAACAAGTGAGCAATAATAAAATCTACAGTCTGGATGTGTAGTTTTTTTTCTTCCTTTCCTCTCCGTTCGAAATTGCTCCCTCTTGCCCAGCCTTGGACAGTGAACTCTCTAAAGCAACCCTCACCACACTGCTAGTGCTGTATTGATGGGCAGCAGCAGCAGCAGGAGTAGGAACTTACTTTCAGGTCAGCAGCCCAATCTTCAGGAGGAGGAAATTGACAAAAGGTTTATCTTTCTAAATTCCCCTTTTTCTTATACCCCACAAGGGCTACTAAAAGTGGAACTTTAAAAGCATTTTGGTGGTGGGTGGCTTGTGGCTAAAACCACTATTGCCTTCCTTTCTAGTTTATGAGGTAGAAACAATCAGAGATGATGGAAGTCTTTCCCCTCAGTAAGGTTATTAAGTTGGCTCTGTCTCCTGGTCTGAAGCAAATGAGGATGACATGCAACAGTGCATGAGTGGCTTGCCACCGACACAATGGGATTGCCCCTTCCTCCCCATTGCGACCTCTGTTCTCCTGAGGAGGGAATCCCAAACCTCAGGAGCAGTTTGTGGGATCATGCAAGGGACAGGAGAGTACATTATGTTATATGAGTGAGAGTCTGCAGTTGCTGGCAGGCTGAAAACAGAGGATATCAGCCAAAGCCTCCTCATCCTGATGGTCACCTTGCTCCTATGCTAAGAAAGCAGCTGTAAGAATAACTGTCATCCATTGATATTCAAAGCTAGTTCTCAAAAGGACAGGTGGGCCTCCCTAGAGGGGGAAAGAGTATTGCTTAAAAATTGTATTTTGTTTAGCTTCCAGTTGCAAACAGTAAAATGTTCTTACTTGTAGCTTTTTGTACATTTCTACATTTATTCCTTTGACTTCCTCCAACTGTTGCCGCAGGCTTATAAGAGTGTCTTGTTTTTCATGTATATCCTTCTCCAACAACTTCATTGCAAGTTCTATCTCATGCTTCATACCAACTTGAACCATCAGCTCATTCTCTATATCCTACAAAATACAAAGAAGTGCACAGATATCAAATGCATTAAGGTAGGAAAATATGGTGATAGAAGACAAGACAGCTTACATGCCTCTGGATATACAAGTTCCCACTGCTTCCATAGCATATCTGATATACACTCACTTGTCTCAACTGTGATTCTTCTCGAAGCTGCCTATGTGCTTCATTGTACATGTCATCCAGGCTTTGTCTGGAGTGCTTGTATGTCTGAAGTTCTGCTTCAGCATCCACTTTGTTCACCTACAAGTAAGGAATTCATGCTTAGATCACTTTCCCCCAGAGCATATCTTCATGCGGGGGAAACAGACAAGGGTATTGTAGAATGACACTCTCTGACTCAGTAAAACACAGTAAGCTGTACATGTCCCATCTCATGTTGACAGAATCAGTGCTCCCTGAAATGCCACATATTACATGGAGCCAAACCCAAATTTTACAAGCTTGTGCTTCACAGGCAGCTGCAGTCAATTTTGGCTCTCTAAAGATGAAGAGTATGTCTATATGACACACAAGCTTCTGAACATCTGTTAATCTCATTCTCCTTTTTACATTTTGAGGTACACACTTAAAAATAAAACGTAGCCACACACCTAAAAACAGCAATGTGTTAGCCCTCATTGAGATATTTTGCAGCATTTTTTTCCTAAATATGTTTGCATTTCTGTAAGCCTTGGAGTTCCCTCAAGCCTACTGATACCTCCCCTCTTGTGTGGTGGTATTGCTGTTTCAACTATATAAGCAAAGGAACTCACAGTTAGAACACCAGTAACTGAAGGAACAAATAGGATCTGAAACAAAATATCAGAGTGGAATGTTCCTGTTCAGGTTTCCAACCACTCCATTCTATCTCCTCCCACTTTTCTATTTCGCCCTGAAAGTCAACATTCTGTACTCACTAAGCATGCTCAGTTCTTATTGGAGTCCACCCCCCACCCCAACTTAAGGTTCCTCCCTCCAAAGCTTTTTCAAATCATTGGTTTCCCCTTAGCCTAGTGAGGCCATTTTGGCCACATAAGGACAGGCACTCAGACGATGAGTTTGTTATTTGTATTTATGATAGGGTCCTCTAGTATGTCAAATAGCCCAAGATAGTGCAACATGCCAGAATTTACTGCTGATTCTGCAATGGCTGTGTTGCTACCTACTCTTTGAAAAGACACTCACCTATCATATTTTACTTGAGCCAGTTTAGAGAGAGCACATGCACACAAAAAAGCAAAGGCAACCTCTTTACTAATATTGCTTTGTACCGCATATTATATTTCCTTTGTAAATAGAACTCTCATACCTCTAGATGATGCTGTGTTTTCATTAAGATGAGTGTATTTTCACTTCGCAAGTGATGATTTTCTTCTTGAAGTTTAATTATATTATTTTTGGCTATTGCTAACTAAGAAAGAAGTGGAATAAAAAAAGCAAAAAGATTCAGGTGAACAATAATAGGAAAACAAAAATATTTCAACACACACAGGCAGAACAGAAAGATAGTATTGGTCATATGCATTGCTAAAAGTCCATACCTCTTCAATTAGTTTAGTGTTTGACTTCTCTAGCGAATCAACGCGTGTATGGAGACTGCTGACTGTGCTACTGAAAATAGTAAAGAGAACCTCATTCAAAATTACACATCAAATCCTACAAGTACAAATAGTACTATGCAATTTACTTAACATTCTAGTGCCTATTTGGGTGTCCACTGATCAATGGAGTTGGAAAACACATCTTCCACCATACATCTTTCAAGAAGATAAATGCACTAGCTTTATTTTATTGCCATCATCATATTTGTGTTCCTTGAAATGACATTTGCTATCACTCTAAATGTCCATTATGTAACTGCTAACTTTCATTCTTTCTTTCATCTCTCATGAGCCAGGAAATTTATATTTTTTGCTGCTGTTCTTTAGAGAAGTCCTCAGCACCACCTCATCTCAGTGGCACTAGCAGCCTTTTCTTATAACTTAATAACAAGGCCATGCCACTCTAAGAACAAATATTTAAAGTCTTAAAGAGTAAAATTCTGCCCACATGTTAACATTGCTCTTTTGCACCGCAGTCCTAATTTTAGTTACTCATAATTAAATCCCATGGAGTTTAATGGGACAAGGGCAGTGCTATATGCTATGATTTTTGCAGAAAACATCAGTGTTATACTGGTGATTTTAAGCCAAAGACAAAAAGTATGAATGGAAAATATGCATGAACATACAACTTTACACATCCATGTACACATACATTAAAGAGAAACATACACAGGTGTTTGAAAAAGTATGCTTGCATATAGTTTGCCTTTGCATGTTACATCCTTCCTGTGCAAAATACCAGTTTAACACAAATGATTCCCACAATAGTTGGAAATTACAGCAATATCCTTACTCCCAAGAAAATATGTTTAGGACTGCAATCTTAGTCCCCTTCATAAAGAACAGCAAGACTGAAAGTATCAAATTTCAGGATTTGTACCAAGCTAATTTGAATAATAAACTCCTCTTACTTTGCCCATATTTAAAATAATAGCATATTTAACAGACAAAACACTTGAAACATTAGTCTTCCAACAGCTTCATTCACTCTAGACTCCCTTTCAGTAGCTATATGATGCAACCATTAAACTAAGCCAAATGAAACTAAAAGGATTTCAGTGCCATCTACTGTACCAGAAAAGTCATGTTTTTATCGGAATTACTTTTTAAAAAGATGATGCCTCTATATGGATTCAACAGATGCTTCTGTATATACTTACTTCAGCTGCCTGTTTAGTTCTTCAACATAATTCTTTTGATCCAATATAGCAGCAATATGGTCATTTCTAAAGAGATGAAAACATATTTAATTAGACATTTATCTGACACCATATATGCAGGGGTGGAGGAAGGGGGGTGCAGTGGGGGGTGGAGCATCCCGGGTGTCACCACTGAGGGGGGTGACAAAATGCAGGGCGGCACTCACTGCATTGCCTGCAGCACTCCCGAGCCACACGTCTCTCCTGGGAGTGACGCGGTGGCTTGGGCACCCGAAGGCTCCGCGTTGCCCCAAATGGTCTGCCCACTATCTCCCCCTCAGCTGTAGGGCGGCTGAGTGGGAGGAGGCATCAACAATACAGAACAACAAACCCCCGTGTTGCAAACTTAACACAACAAACAATACAAGCAACACGCAGGCCAGTACACAAGATAGCACTGTAATTCTTATTACATAATATACATGATTTAGTAACAAAAACAAAATGTGTGCACTTGTAAATTCTCTAATATATTTGAAATCAATTGAACACGTCTGTCAATCTTTGAAAGTCCGTAGAAGTATAATAAGTCTATGGTTGAAACAAAGTAATAGATACTATCCTGTGGGCTAAGCGGTAAAACTTTTTAGGTGAAATTCCAAATGAAAAATTGGGGCCACACTATAGGTGCACTCCTGATTCCTCTTTTCCAGCCACTGCTTGAATTTGGCGCTTTTTCCTGTCGCTCTGCACAGCAACAGAAAAAGGCACCACACTAAAGCTAGAGAAGAATCCAGAGTGCGTCCTTGATGTCATATGACATCCTTACGCACCTGTCAACATGGGCTGTGGAGGGTGGACCAGTTCTTCATCTATCCCCTTGGCCAGATCCACTTTCCTATCTCTGACAGGAGGAGAAAGGCAAAACAAATAAGGAAAGAAAAGGGGACTCAGAAGAGCAGGGACCTGACTTAAAATGTCTGAAGCAGGAATTATCACCATTGTCAATCTGCATTCAGTTTGCAGAGGTTCCAGTAAAAGAGGATCAGATGTTCATATATTTGTCCTCTCATTGATCCTAGCAAAACAAAGCAAGTTGATCCACCCTGATCCTTTCACCTCACACTTCTGCTTCCTGCCCTTAGGGAGCCTGGCAGAAAAACACAAAACCCTTTTCAAAGCATTTAATGTACTTGTTTATTAGAAATGTTAAAACATACCTTTCTTTGCTTTCAATATCATCTTCATTCTTTAAATACATAGAGAAATCAATCACACCAACCTAAGAAGAAATAGATTTATTCACATTTTGTATTTTATTTTTATTTTTAAAAAGGAAAACCGGGTTTGGTCTTTACTTCACTGATGTTACTGGAAATGTGCAATGAAACCTTATACATACTGTAGGAGAACATGAGCACAACAGGCCTTACATCATTGGTAATGACAAGCTTTCATTCAAAGCTGTATCATCTATGCTTCAGTCCCCCATCCCCCCGTTTCAACAACCCTTTTAGGGTAAAGATTACTAACCCAGATGCATTTCCTCTTTCAAGCAGTCACATATTTATACTTCTGCACTAATACAGTTTGAAGGCTTTATGCAGAACTATTTCCAATCTTTGGAGACTTTCTGGATAATCAGGAAAAAGGAAAACAAGCAGCTAGTTTGCACTTTTATGGTTTTTGTAACCAAGCCAAAAGCTTTCTAATAAAGGAACCGATTCATGTAAACTCCATCACTATTCCTCTGCAGAAGAAACAATTCATTAATCAGGCCTTTAATTGCGTTTCAAAGGAAATAAGTGTGTTTTGTTTAGGGAATAGCCAACTGCCTTTCCATTTAACTCATCAAGCTAAATAAGAAACTTTTTTTTTTCTTTTAAGAAAGCACATTACAACTTTTAATACTCTGCATTCAGATCCATCAGTTTGATATTTCCCCCATCATTTCATAAAAAAACACCTTTAAGGCAAAAGTATGAGACCATAGCTTTATATCTACTTACTTGTGAATCCAAGTCTTCTCCTTTTACACAAAGATTTGCATCAATTACATTTAACCCAACGAGCAAGCCAACGATAACGGCTCCTTCTTCTTCCATCATCAGTGCATGATATTCATAAAATTCGCTGGAAAATGCATTTTTTTAAAAACTCCGTAACTTATTTTAACATACTTTGAATCAATTTTTAACTGCTGGTCAATCAGTAATTTATTTTATTTTCAAATCTTTTAAAGATGGACTTCACCGATACTCCAAGGTGGTTAAAAGTTTGGAGCAACATACTGAATATACCAACTAAAGTGGCAACTTATACAGAATCTAAGTTTTCTCAACAAAATAAAATGAAATGGGAAAGGTCCACCATAGTATGAAATGGCAACCGGTCTGCAACAGGGCTTTTCCTTCTTCTCCAATCCCCAATTCCCCCCCCCCCCGCTCTGGAGAGTTCAGGGACCCTCTGGAACAAATTTTGGGGGTGCACAAGGGGTGGAGAGGAAACGAGAAGAGAAACTGGAAGTCAACTTCAGTTACGAAAGAAAATTAGGTGCTCAGATAAGAAACGCAAATGCAAACCAAGTCAAGAACCAAGTTTTAACTTTACTGTCATATTACTTAGCAATAGCTATAGTAAATGTAACATAATTGTACAAATCTGGTAGCAATTACAGCACTGACCTTAATTTATCCTATAAAAATCTGAATGGACACTCACCCAAGCAATTCCTTCTGAAAGATGAGACATCGTAGATAATCAGCCATCTTTTTTTGCATAAGTGCCAATCGTAACCAAGCTCGGGCACGTCCTAGTGGAGTCCTAGTTTTAAAAAAAGGAATAGCTCAGAAAACAAGTATCTGTTGGCCAGGATTATTGTCCAAAATGGAAAAGATCTTTATTGGCAACACAACTTACTTGAGACCAGGCAAATCTCTAACACTAGCAGCGATTTCCTCAGCTTCTGGGTACAACTTCTCCACAAGCTCCAGAGGACCCCATATTGTTTTATTGTAACTGAGAAAAGACTTTTTTACTAGAAGGAAAATATAATATTTTTACATTTTAAACTTGGCTTTATACTTTAATAGAGCTGTTATCTAGATGGCACTATAAAAGTTATTTCTAGGTAAGCCATATCAGAGTGCAAGGAACATTTGTAAGCATGGTTAATATTCAACACTTATACAGTATCAGCATATTTAATCTGCTGCACCTAAGATTCTCTAAAACCATTGCAGCCAACTGTGAAATGAATGTTATAAGAACACCAAGGACAAAATAAGGCAAAACAAAGAAGAATCTGCAAGTTGAAGTTACATATCCCAGGAAGCCAACAAAGAAGAGAAACAGCAGGGACTTGCAGGACTCCAAAGAAGTAAAAAAATTATGTAAAATAAATTAGAGGGTTTCTTCAGTTGCCCACATCAGTATTAATGAATCCAAGTGGGGAAGCACATAGATTCCCCCTTGGATTGACTGAGGTGAGGGAAGTCTACAGTGTGCATCCTGGACCCATGAACATGAACATAGGCCGGCTAATACAGTGGTACCTCAGTTTAAGAGCAGTCCTGTTTACGAACTATTCAGTTTATGAACTCTGCAAAACTGCAAGTAACGTCCCGGTTTGCGAACTTGACGTCGGTCTAAGAATGGAATCTGAACGGTGGAAGGGAACCAGCGGCGGGAGCCCTCATTAGGGAAAGCACACCTCGGTTTACGGATTAAGTTCGTAAACCGAGGTACCACTGTATAGGGAATTCTATATACCTAAACTTGCCTTAATCTAGAATGAGCAATCTAGTATTATACTCTTTTGTTATATAACAAAATAAAATGTCAACATGCTTTGGTAAAAACAAACAATCATCCTTTTTAAAACATGCATTTGGTACCTTTAAGGCCATGTTTCAGGCAGTGCTCCATAACAACGAAGAACTGTTGCAGAGGTGGATAGTCAGAATCAAGGGTTCGACCAAAGCTCAGGGCAGATTCAATGAGTCCCTTGATACTCAGTTTGGCCATATTCAATAAATTTGTTCGCTCAACAGCTGTGGGGTCTTTCACAGCTTAAAAAGGAAAAAAAGGAAAACTATTCAATGAGAACAGAATAGTTCGATACTGCTTTACTGATAAAAACACAACAATCTTATCCAAAACTAAACATAAAAAATGAAAGGGGGAAAGAGAATAGGATAAAAAGCATGTTATGAAACATAGGGTGTGTCTGTATAGTGCTTTTCCTCTGAAGGAACAGAATATTTCCATAGACCTGCAGCACTGGCAAGTGTCCTGTTCTAAATCAGGGCATAGAGCACTTTAGCCTGGAAAATGTACCACTGCTTGCCATTTCCCCAGGTACATCAAGTTCTTAATATGAAAATCCATAAAAGATATGTGAAATAATAGCACTGCAACATTTTCAAATCATTTAAGATGGCCTAATATTTTGCTTTTGTTACTGCAATGTACTGATGTTTCCAGTGAACTAACCACAATGACTCTGCAAGCCAACATATGCTGACGGAAAGCTTATTTTTGCCAAATGTGTTTGCAAGCCCCACTGGGTCTAGCAGGATGAGGCCCAGTTCAAAAAGCAAGGGCGAAACTAGGCTTTATTTCATCCGGGTCAAAGACCCAGTTTGGTGCACACACCCCACACACAGGTTGGGACCTGGAAGCCTCAATGGTGCCCCTCTGGAGGTTTCACCCAGGGCAAAAAACCAGGGTAGCCACCTCCCCCTCCCCCCAGCTACAGCACTGCAAAAAGCATAACCCTAGCAGGAAAAAAACCCTTGGTCCTCACTGCTTTTTAAAGTAATTTCTCCTCCCTTCCCTTATAGGATGGCATCATAACGGTTAAAAGGACGCCTGAGAGCGAGCAAGAGAGATTTGCCCACTCTTTCAGTCCCTGCCAATCGCGATTCTGAGACAGGGTCCCACGCAAGAACCGATGCACGTGCAGAGTTCCTCCACACGAGAGGGGGTGGGCATCCTGATTGGTCCAGGATACCCCACCCCGGGACCTCCACGCGCCTAGCGAGGTTTGCGGGAAAGGGCGGTTCTGACGCTCAGCGGGTGCGTGAGGCAGCAGGCGGGGCGGGCGGGCAGGCGGGACTCTCCTTCCCCAAGCTCAACACGCGACCGCCGTTCGTCTGCACATGATTCCCCTCGTGATGTTGCCGATGGTAAACTACTCTTACCCGCAAGAAGCTATAATGAAGCAGCCCTACCTTCTTCACCACCACGCGCCGCTCGGCGCCAGCAGTTCGCGCCCTCCCTACAGGCTCGCAGAAACTCAAAGGAGAGATAATGACGAAGACACGAAGCCTCCTCCCGGCAGGGCTCCTTCATCCAAAGCAGGCGCTGCTAGCTACTTAAGAGGCTACCGAAACTGCGCAAGCGAATAATGGGGAGCTACTCACAAGAGCTCGTCAACTGGAGCATCAACATCGTTGTGCAAAGCGAAGCCATTTCACTGCCTGCCCGATTTTCATAGATCTATCGATGTATTAACTCCTATGCAACCAATAGCCAGGGGTGTGCTTCGTTCCTAAGGGAACCTAGAGAGGGGCTCCCACCCCACGAAGGCCTGGATGCGGAATGAAATTGGGGGGCGGGCAGACGATCGCGAGAGACTTTCTCGCGGCGGCCTTAAAGACCAATGGACTTTTCAGCATCCTTTTTTTCCCCCCGGAGACGTGTGCAAGAGAAACACTTGAGTGTCAGACCTGTTGTTCGCCTGACGCGGCTCGAGGGGCGGCTTCAGCCCCTCGCGGATACCCGCCCCACAGCGGGGGCAAGCGAAGGCAGCGCTTCCCCCATAACAGACGGCGGCCGAGCCCACCCAGCCTCCCTCCCCAGAGGGAGAAGAAACGCTCCGTCAGCCCTTTCCCTTCGCCGCCGCCGCCAGCCCAAGCTCCTCCGACTCCCCTCACGCCCGGCCGCCGCCGCCGCCGCTTCTCCTCTGCTCCTTACCCATCGCCAGCGAGGAGCAGCAGCTGCCCGAGCAGCTCAGCGAGGTGGACCCAGCCTTTGCTCCTTTCACGGCCTTTCTCCAGCCCTCCTCCGCCTCCTCCATCTCCGCCCTCCGCCGCCGGAACCGCGCCCGCTGCGCCCCTGGCGGCGGGAGGACCCGGACGGAGGCGCGTTGCTGCGAGGGGCCGGAGCCAGATGTCGTGACAGGGCGAATTCTCCGAATTTGCTTCATATGATTTAGCCTGTCCCAAATTCCCAGGCCAGGGTGGGGGTGGGGTTCACTTTTGCCTTGAGGTGAAAAGACAGGTTCTGCACTTCTCCCCAATTCTCAATTACTCTAATTTCTTTTAAACATTATTTATCAAAATCCTATGCCACCCTTCATCTGACAACCACAGGGGGGTTTACAACATAAAAACGCAAAAATACATACCATACCAACAAAGAAAAAATACTACCCCCACCACCACAACTTACATAGATCTTGCCATTTCACTGTTCTCCAAGAAGCTCAAATAAACTGTTACACCATGTTGGTTTTAAGTCAATCCAAAATATTTTTAAAATAGAAAACCAAATCCAACCTGCATGCCACTTTGTAAACTGGAGTTGGTATACTAGTGCACTCTAGATTCATATTTTAAAATCAGTTGAGTCCAAAACATCATGAGCCCATCCATCAGCCCATATATACATGCTTGTGCAAGTTAATTTTCCCACTGACAACCTGGGAAATGACACGAAAACTCTTTAACTCTTTATCCTTCTTAGTTTAAGGTTACCAGATTTTTTTCAATGAATCCGGGGACTGTTCAACTTCAATGCATTTTGTCTGGGGACTGATTTGTAAATCCAGGGACGGTCCCTGGGAAACAGGACATCTGGTAACCTTATCTTAGTTGTCTGGAAGCAATTTTTTTACTCATTACAGATTACCATGAGTGGTCTATTCATAAACAAGATATCTATGTTGATAGCATGACAAATTATTAGCTGGGGAAATTGTGGCGGGATGGAGCAGTGGTTTCACCACTCCATCTTGCTAGCTTGGGGGGGGGATGTGGGCGAGCTTCCCTCACTTTTTTTGCTACACTTCTTTCAGGCTGGCATGAGGCACTTTGGACTCAGCAAATTCTAAGTCTCCAATACACTGCTGCATTTTAGCAAGTAATAGTTTTCTGCTTGCCTTGGTACAGCAGGGACCTCCACTGCAGTGTGCAGCAGAGGGGGGGGTATGTTAATGCCACATCCTAACTACCTCCAGCCATTAACATTGGGTGGCAGGGGTGCAATTGCATTCCTAGTCAAGTCAGAGATGAAACCTGTTGAAAGGAAGTTTTAGGACTTCATTTACAGGGAAGTCCTATGCAGGTATGCTCAGAACGGAGTTCAATAGGACTTAGTCAGATTTTTATTGGTTGCAGTGAATGGCCATTACAGGTCAACAGTATTACAAGTTTAGATAAAATATTTGTAATGCAAATGTATAATCAAGTTTATTTTATTATATATACCACAAAACAGGTAAAAATTTAAGAACTTGGTACAAATATCAGGTACAAACATTTATACATATTATATATAGAAATGAATTCCAGTCTTTAAATAGAATTATAATCTACAGGAGTTAATTCCAATGCAATAATATGTACAAACCTTTTTCCAAACTTGTACATTAAAAAGAGTCAGGCCTAAGTTAGCTGTCATTTCAAGTAACTTTTATGAAACATTTATAAAATATAGAAAAGTGAAACTACACTGCATTAAATTAATTAGCAGCAAGATAAATTCAGAATCCATCTGTAGTTCTGTCTCCCAAAAAGCTGAGTTACAACGTTACAAACAAGCAGTTTCAAAAGGTGTTTCTTAGTAAAATCTACTTAATAGAGTTACTTATAATATCAAAAGTTCAAGTTACGAGGAAAAATCAATATGAAAAACGAAAGCAATCTTATTAGTAATCTCACATTCCAGGGTTTTGTTGCTGTACAGAGGAAAGAATAAAGAAAACAGAGAACATGGATTGTTGTGAAGCAAGATGGCCACAGTTTTAAGCTCTGCTTGTTAACAAGGCCTTTTACGCTTAAATAATGTTTCTTAAGAACAGTCTCTTAAGAAAATCTTTCTAGAATTTGGCATTCACAAGCCATGTTTTAACAATAAGGATCAAGTTGTAAGACTAGATGCACACAATATTTTAATGGCTCTAAATCTGTCAACTGATGAGAGCTATGAGAGAAAGGCAGTAGTACACTACTGGTGAAAGGCACTACTCCCCTCAATTTGTAATAGCTGCCTCTAAGATTTCATACCTTATCACATACAGAGGGCTGAATCCAGCCACTTTGAAGTTGCATTGATATAAACATAATAAATAATGTTCTGAACTTCCCTCTGACACACACACACACACACATATACACACTTACTTCAAAGTTCAAGACTGCACACACATCTGAGTTGCTCAGCAGAACTGAATAAAAGCAGCAAATTCAAAACCTGAAAATATGAGACATGTTCATGACATATGTTCGGGCATTTTTTTTGCCAGAACACAAAAAATGGTATCTGTGGACAGGGGACAGAAGCATGCACACAAGCCCCAACCCCACATCCTAGTGCACATTACCGTACCCACTCAGTCAATCAATCTCAAGCCTTCACTGTACAGAGCAAAAAAAGAGAGAGGCTGCAGTGGCTTATACTTGCTTTTCATTAAAAGCAAGTAGAACACCTTGAGAGATTATAAGGTCTTTATTAAGATCTGTGATTGTGCAGAAAGTTCTACTCTTGTTCAAGAAAATCCAAGATTTTTGTTGAACTCCCCCGCTGAGCACAGGAAAGGGACTAAATCAATGTGGCAACATAAACCAGGATACTGGCTGGGGTTGGGTTTGCAGATCGATTCAAATGCCTGAACATGCCTGGAGATGTGTGTGCAAAGTTTAATTTTTAAAATGGCTAACATTTTAAGAACTATGTCGAGACATTAACATGTAGAAAAGACAGTAGAATTAAATCTATTTGACAATATGGAACTCCCA
Organism: Podarcis raffonei; assembly: GCF_027172205.1. Classification (NCBI taxonomy): domain Eukaryota; kingdom Metazoa; phylum Chordata; class Lepidosauria; order Squamata; family Lacertidae; genus Podarcis; species Podarcis raffonei. The sequence continues at coordinate 30,681,327 of NC_070606.1, forward strand.
AGCTTATAATGCAATCGATTCTTTCAGCAGCACATGAATGAGGATTTTCACCTTGATGCCCCCTTGTCACAGAAGGTTACAACGATACACACTTTCACATGCCCCTAATGGAAGACTGAAAATGTAAGTAACGTTAAGGGAAATATATTTGGTAACGTGTGAGAGAAAAAAGTACAATCAATTTTTATGCTGCCCTTGAATAAATCTTTTATCTGTATAACCCAGAGATCTTCAGAGGAGGTCTTGCTGAAGGTGCCACAAATTGCAAAATGCCATTTGACGGCAACACAAAAGTGGGCCTTCTCTGTAGTGATGTCTCTGGACAAGTGTCCTCCCTTCTGCCATTCAAGAGGCATCAATTGTTGTGTGCTTCCAACACTAAACATTCATCTATTTCCATGGTCTTTCCCTGACAAGTGACACTAATCCTTCTGCTCTATACTATTGGTGATATCTGTAATATTATTTTAACTGAAATGCTTTAAATGTATTTATTTCTATCTTTGTAAGACATTTTGAGATTTATTTGCAATGGTAAAATCAATTAAATAAACAAATAAAGAGATGCACTACCAAAAAAAGGATATCATTGCTTCAGTATCCAAATAACAAAGCAACTTCTTCAGAGGAGGATAGTGACACAGGGATGGCACACAACCCAGCATGATTAATTTGTGTTTTGCTCTTGTAATAGCAACATTGAGACGTCTCCAGTCCTTCAGAAGTTCTCCAAGCTATCAGAAGAAAAGAGCAGTTGACCTAGTCTTAAGATTTTGCAGCTGACTGAGCTTGCCAGGTTTTATATTTCAAATATAAAACTAAGCAGAACAGAACACCATCAGAAGAAGGTAGCAATCTGCTTTCTTCATTGCACAATCCACCAACAAAAAGAAAAGCAGTGTATTTCTGTTCTTTGGGGTATCCATCCAAACATTTTTCATGCACTGAGAAGGGAGCTGGGTCTTGCCTTACAGCCATGTCTCTCGCCAACCATGCATTCCACCAGTGTGTGAAGAACTATGTGCACAGAGTACCTCCCTGCAACAGGAGGACCTTGGGTCAATCAGAATTCCTCCTCTCACCTGGAGGCACTGTATGTACATAGGGTTGCTTCACTTCCTGGCTGAAAGTGTGGCTGGCAAGCATGTGCTAAATACAATCCTCCATTCTCCCCATCAGCAAAGGATATCATCCGTAACAGGGGTTGTGCACACTCACAAGGGGATGTGGAGTAGATTTCTTTTGAAAAGAGAAAGGACAAAACTCCAAATTTCATAATGGATCCATGAAATTGTTCAATTACTTAGCTAAAATATTTGCACTTCTTATCATTTTGGAATAAATTTGTACAGTCAGTTTTTTCTTACCACTTATTTCTGTGTTTTCCAAGCACAACTTAATAAGTAGCCATTTTCAGATGGACAAATCTTAACTTTCCAGATTATGATCTGCTCAGTGATTCTAAAATGCAGCCTACTCACATTTCCATCGGCATTATTCCTTACAAAGGACACTATGATGATACTTTTGTCTCTTCCTTGGTACTTGTCCACAGTATTTACTTCTACATTCTTGATAAATGAACTTGTCATCAAGTCTGTGATTATCTTTAACTGATGTCTGTATGGAGATATGACCCCAATATCTGAGGGCTTGCAACCAGCCTAAAAAATAAATCCCAGACATTCAATGATTAAATCTAGCAAAAGAGTTATTTTGGGGTATATGCTATCAAGAAACATTCGTGGAAAATGGAGTATAATAAACACAAAATAATTAGGCATTAACTTGAACTTGAACAAATAAGAAACAAAAATGCAATATTAAATATAAAGTTACAAAGTGAATTGAAACTGGTTCATTTAAACTATGGTTTAAAGTTATGTGGAAACCAGGTCAACAAGTGCCCATATAAATAGTGTGGGGTTTTGGTTTGTTTGTTTTTAATGCAGATTGTAATTGCTTATAATGCGCTCCAACAGCTAGGTGCTATATAGTGAAGAGGAAAGAAATACTGGAGAACCATTATTTTAGCTTTTTAAATAATGTGTCCCTAGTGGATGCCATAGAAGCAGTTTACTCAAATAAGCATATCTCTGAACATTGACTCAGTATATATACAGAATCAGGAATTTAATGGCCAAAGCATGTCAGTTTTCAGAACTGACCACACCATTTCAAAAATCCTTCAGATACCTTGATAAACATGGATGTCAGGAAGAGAACCAGTCTGGCTTCCGTCATGTTACTTACTCCACCTTTTTCTGTAAGTTCTGGCGCTGGAACCTATACCAAGGAAAAATCCTACACATTTTAATCTGTAAAAATGCAAGTTCAATTTTGCTTGCTAGCTTTTAAAAAAAGATGTACTGGATTTCCTTATATTAAAAAATCTGCATGTAGGTGATTTGGTTATGCTAAAGGGGACAAAGCCCACACAATTAAGAGGAAGGAGCCATACTGGAAGTTAGTTAGTATACTAATTCATCAAATTTACTCATCATGTCACACAACCAAAAGAAGACTTGAAGCAACTTACAAAAAAATAATAATACACCAACATACAATGTACAGAACAAATATTCATTAAAACAATACTGATTTACTACAAGGGTTTAGAAACAAAAACATCCAGCAGAAGAACTAATACTAGAAAATAGTCATTAAAGCCAGAACTTCTAGTGTTGTCCAAATACAGGCAAAATAAATATGTATGTCTTTGCCTGGCCCTGGAAAGATTACAAAGACAAACCTCCCTGGGCAAAGCATTCCATAAGCAAGGGACTACCACAATTTCACCTTCAATTTCCTAATGAATAGGGTGAACATAGAAATAACTGTTTATTAGGGCAAACAAGTAAAATTTACCTTTTCTGTGTTAAGGAAACAAACAGGGTTGTTTGGATCAAGTGTTTCCTTTAGCCATGTTTCTGAAGAAAACTTCTGCTCCAATTTCAAGTCTTTTAAATTTGGCAAGTCAACTATGGCTTTGGACACCTTCTCAGAGCCGCATTCCAGTTTGCCATTATATACCAGGTTGTTGCTCAGTGACATAATTTTACTAAAAGGTTTCAAAAAACAAAGCAATGTCAAATTTGAACACTTATAATATGTGGCGACTAGACAATGGCTACATAAAACTACCTACCTGTTCATTCGGTACTGTACGGTCAGCTGAACAATGGCATTCTTGTTTTGTTCCAGTCTTTTGAATAAACTTTCGCCCATGCCAAGATCTCTGTTAAAAAAAAAAAGTCAGTCCGTGGCTAACACACAGTTTTGTTGATAATACATGACTTATTTTGTCAGCAGGATGTCCTCTTACCTTGCTTCCGCATTTTGCACAAGTGGAGGTAGCTGCTGATGGTCCCCCACTAGCACAAACCGAAGTGAATAGAAGAGTGGACCCAGGCAGATCGGCTGGCTTATTTGAGAAGCCTCATCCACTATGCAGAAGTCAAATTGTTTACGAGTGAAAATTGGATGCTTTATTCCCATGCATGTTGTGGCAACCACAGGCTAGAAAGAGAGTAAAAACTATCATCATCATCATCATCATCATCATCATCATCATCATCATTATTATCTGCCCCTCACCCTAAGGTCTCATGGCCAGTTACAACAAAAGATTCCTGCATTGTAGAGGGGTGGACTAGACGATCCTTATGGTCCCTTCCAACGCTGTGATTCTAAATGTTAAAAGCAGTTTAAAACAATTTGCAGTCACAAAGTAAGGTAGACCCTAAAAAATACACTTCAAGTGTTTAAAGACAGGGTGAAGAGGCATGTCTTCAGCATTTGTCAAAAGCTGTATAATGAAAATGCCAGACACACCTCTATGGGGAGTTCTACCACTTAGGGGCTGCCAGAGAATGTCCGCAACCGCCCCCTGCAACTTGTTTTCAATATGTCGTTATAAACCTTGTGTTTTCTAACTGTAACTTTTGTATGAAAAAAAATGTACAAATGTTTTCAGTTTAGAACAGTTATGTCTAAACAATGCAACATTGCTGACTCTATAGATCATTACAGTGGTGCCTCGCAAGACGAAATTAATTCGTTCCACAAGTTTTTTCTTCTTGCGAGTTTTTCGTCTTGCGAAGCACGGTTTCCCATAGGAATGCATTGAAAATCAATCAATGCGTTCCTATGGAAACCGCCTTCAGACCAGGTCCGGGGACAGTCTGTCCCCCGACCTCTTCTGAAGGCTGGGGGGGGGCAAGGGCTTTTCTTCCCACCGCCAGCCTTCAGAAGGCTGTTCTGAAGGCTGGCGGTGGGAAGAAAAGCCCTTCTCCCCACCTCCCACCCCGCAAGCTCCGGGGACAGGAGGGCTTTCCTCCCGACTGCCAGCATTTTAAAAGCCCCCAGGACAGCGGAGACTTCTCCGCTGTCCCGGGGGCTTTTAAAATGCTGGCGGGCGGCAGCGCAGCGTTCGCTGCCGCCCGCCAGCATTTTCAGATCGCCCTGGGACAGCGGAGAAGTCTCCGCTGTCCCGGGAAGGCAGGCGAGGGGAGCAAAGACTTTTGCCCCCCGCCGGCCTTCAGAAGAGGTCCAGGACCTCTTCTGAAGGCCGGCGGAGGGCCAAAGTCTTTGCTCCTCCCCCGCCTGCCTTCAAAAGCCGTCGGGATAGCGGAGAAACGCGCTGCGCTTCTCCGCTATCCCAGGAAGGCAGGCGGGGGGGAGCAAAGACTTTTGCCCCCCGCCGGCCTTCAGAAGAGGTCCAGGACCTCTTCTGAAGGCCGGCGGAGATTTCCCTATGAGCTTTCTTCTTGCGAAGCAAGCCCATAGGGAAATTCGTTTTGCGAAGCACCTCCAAAACGGAAAACTCTTTCGTCTTGTGAGTTTTTCGTTTTGCGAGGCGTTCGTCTTGCGAGGCACCACTGTAAATGCACTCTATACATGTGCTGTTAAAAAGCAGTTCTTGCTTTTATGGTTGTTTAACCTGAGCATTTGGGGTGGTTGATCATGGTATAGACCTTTGAGGAGTAAAATTAGAAGTGGGAGTGCAAGTTGATCACAAGCAACTCAGAAAGGTCAAGCCTTGCTGAGCACCCGTGCACCACTGCCACGTCCTTATTGTGATTTAAATAGTAAGTCAAAATAGTGGTTTGCAAACGCGGGGATAATGTGTCTGTAAATTATTTATGATGAAATCTGATGGCTGAGATTTGCTTTTCAGATTAAAGAATGTCTCTCACAGGGAAGGCCAACATCTTCACTGGGACACAGTATTCCAGGGGTCAGCAAACTTTTTCAGCAGGGGGCCAGTCCACTGTCCCTTAGACCTTGTGGGGGGCCGAACTATATTTGGGGGTGGGGGGAAATGAACGAATTCCTATGCCCCACAAATAAATCAGAGATGCATTTTAAATAAAAGCACACATTCCACTCATGTAAAAACATGTTGATTCCCAGACCGTCCACGGGCTGGATTTAGAAGGCGATTGGGCCGGATCCAGACCCTGGGCCTTAGTTTGCCTACCCATGCACTATTCCATAAAGAACAATCCAAGGCTGAAAGTGTATTTTGCCTTTGTACAACACAACCAGCCCCCTCTAGTGGTATGGGTCTCCCAGTTACAAAGCCTATATTATGAATATTTACATATTAAATACAAAATTCAAAAGATGCAACACAGCTTGAATATATTTACCTTTTTCAATGTAAGTAAAATTGGTATGGACAAACATTTTATTTGTACCTTGATTAAAATCTGTGGAGGCATCATAACCAAAGCATTAAGTGCCATGAAAATAAAGCACTATATGCACTACAGACAGGCAGACACCTCCAGCTAGATGTTCATTTTCCCAGTAGTCCTTTTTGAAATACATCTCAGACATTCTAAAACCCTGAAAGTCATTTGCCTTACTTGACAACGATACAGCTCCTCCAAGTCAGCTACAGTCTTAATACATTTGGATCTGCAGATCTCTTCCTCTGTGAACTTCTGAATGGCCGGATGAACCTTCTGAACTCTACCCAGTCGCAGAAAGCCTACTTTGAACTTTGCCAGCTTCAGAAGGATATTGTCAACTGCAGTGTGAGTAAAGCTAGTTAAGAGAACACTGAAGCCACAAGCATAAAGAATTCGGACCTAAATGTGGGAAAGGAGACAAAGGAGGGGTGCATTAATTTGCATTTTCGTACAAGTCACACACCCCCCCCCCCTCAAATTCTAAAACCCAGCTGTCAATGTAGGAGGAAATTCCATGTATGGGGCGTGTGTGTGTTTTTCAGATCACCACCACCTACATTTAAGAAAGGCATTAGGGAAGCTGTGGGGCGATGGCCACTGTTCTTGAGACTATGGGCATTGATCAAAATGGGGGGGGCACAATCACTACTGCCCATGCATTCAACACTCATAGGAAGGGGATTTACGTGTATCAATGTTTGTGCAGAGATGTTCTGTATGAAGGGGGATCCTGGCCCAATCAGGATTTCTCCAATACTGTGTGGTGAAGCTCTATGTCCAAAAGTAAACATGCACAAAGCCCCTTCCTATGCATGCCAAACACAGCTGGCGAGGGGTATATACAAGTGCTGGGTACACCACAGCCCATCTAACTGCCCTGACACACTTCTTAGACTCATGGGGGGTGTCATACTAATAAGCCGGTAGTTAAGTACTTTATTTACACCAGTGGAAATCCTGAGTGCAGATTTGTGGTTTTGAAACATTCGCTCTTCAGAGAGCACATTTTCCTAACATGCCATATAGAATATCTACATTAAGTATATAATTACTTGAGCAGAGTTTGTTTTTTAATGAAACTTCTTACACTTCACATTTTGGGTGTTTCAGTCATTAAAGTCCTACGGTCTGCATGCACAAAATTCATTAACATCATTTTTTCAAATGTTCCCTCTTTCTGGAATCTTACCAGAGCACATATTGTGGTGGTCTTTCCTGTCCCAGGCATCCCGACAATGAGTGTGTAATCCTTTGAAAGCAGCACTTGTTTCATTGCTTGTTTCTGGGGTTTATTAAGGCCTTTGATTTATGGGGGGAAATAAGTGAATACAATAAGTTCTCTGCCTTCATTTTAAACATAATTATCCCTTGACCTGAGGGACTATTGAGGTACCTATTTTACAATATCAAAACATTAGCTATATTTGCATGTATGGGGGCAGAATACACAGTTCAATCCTATGCACCTTTACCCAGCTAGTTCCACTAAGTTCAGTAAGGGTTGCTCCAGGTAAATGCACAGAGGATTACAACCTGATTAAGAAGTGTAAGGTAGGTCATCTCCTTCATGCTTTGCTTGGAAGTCCCATAACTTCCTGCTACATCAATTAATACTCTGGAGATCAAGCCTGCTACAAATTTGGTATTGGCTTCAAAATTCGTTGAGCATACATTTTAAACCTGGGTTTCTAAGCAGCAACTCAGTTTCGGCTAAAAATTGCCTGCAGGCAACCAGGCAAGGAAACTTATGGAAACAAAATAACTTCATTTCTTCTTTAAGGCAATCTATATGCCACAAATGACTAGCAAAAAGTCTCAACAGCAAAATTATCTTTTGTTGACTAGTTTGCAAAGTTTTGAACGTGAACATTACTGCAGCAGAGCACATCTTGAAAAGTCAACAGAAAACTTCCATTAAGTTTGGGAGAAGGCATGCCACCACGAAGAGCTGTTAAGCATGCATTGGTTCTTTGTTTGCTTTGAGGTAAAATTCAGAATGCTTCTTCAGCTTAGAAAGCTTCAGTCTCTCAATGAATTCAATAATACTCCTCTAACCACATGGGAAGCTGCCTTCCCTGACATACAATACTCTTTAGGAAGAGAAATCACACACACCTGCATGACATTCACTGAGAGGAGAACCAAGCTTGGGTTTGGGTTCATATTCCAGCTCAGTCACAGACTCTCTAAATAATAGACCAGAGTGAGTTTTTAATGAATTGTGTATAGTGTTTTTAACTTTTGATTGGTTTACGTATTTTATATAATTAGCCCTGGGGCCCTGTGACAAAAGGGAGGGATATGAATTATACAGATAAAAGTACCAATCTTATTGAGAGTCGTCAGCTGTTTTTACATGCCCAGGCTTTGGGATTTGCCAGGCTACAAAACTGCAGGAACAGCATTTCACTCTTACTCCAGCAAAGTAAGTATTTATAGAGCTTCAGCAAATGAGCATTATTTTATCTTTCAGTGAGCTGATTCTTTGAAAATGCATGGCATCCAGTGCCTTAAATTTTCAGTCACAAGGTTTTCCACTGAATCTCTAGGCAGGAAATCCAATTTTCTAATATAACCAGACCTTAAGAGGGTTTTTTAAAATAAAAAAATGCATCTATTGTACCTTTTAGAATGTTCGCAACAGTTTCCTTTGCTTCTGGAGGAAGGACAGAGCTCAAATGTTGGATGAACTGTGGTTTCTGAAAGTCTATTATTAAATTACGAAGCCTTTCACTAAAAGGAAGGATTGAGAGGGAAAGGAATAAACAAAAATTGAAAACACATTTCTAGAAATGTTAGGCATGGAAGGAAGATAAATTTGAACAGACCTTGCAGGAGAATTTCCCATCAATTTAGAAAGGTTTCCCAATGGAGCATCTGTGCCAAAAGCTCCTTCTTCATGGTCTAACCTAAATATAGTGTCTTCCGGGATACGTGACAAGTTCCTGGAAGGCAGGAAAAAAGTTATCACTCAGATTCTAAGACCCTGAGTATTAGAAAATATACTGAGAAGTCTTTGCCAAACTGGTGCCCGCCAGATGTTTCCCAAACTGGTGCCCTCCCATCACCCCTGACCATGCTGTCTAGAGCTAATGGCAGCTGTAATTCAAAACATGCTGAGGGCACCAGGTTGGATAGGGAGGCAATGGTCATTTCCCAGTTGCAAGTACCTGCAGCAGGGAGACAAAGGCCACTCTAACTGCATGCATTTGTATAATACATGTTTGACACAAGAACAACATGTTATTACATGTTATTACATGAACTCTCCTGACAAGTAAAGCACTATGTTACCTATCCAATAAGCAAGAGATTTTGGAGCCGTTGACCTGTTGCACATAACCAATTGCCAAGCCAAGCAAAGTGCTGTCCGCTTCACCACTCACAACAACCCTGTCTCCTATCATCAGAGTTGTTGCAGGCGCAGAACCCTTTTTACGCTGGAAACAGTGTAAATACAGTCCATCGGACACCTTCTGCACGCACTCCACCCTGATCATGTTTCCAATGCAGTCTCCGTGTTTCTCCCTACAAAAATCAAGAACAAATGAAGTTTGGGAAAGCTCACGGTACACAGTTGCTAGCCCATGCAACTCTTTGCTTTAAGGAAACTGAAAGAAGTTTCATCTACATTTTTAGCTGCCATTACTCTGAAAAACTCGATGTCAACAGTTTCGGTAGCTAGTTTGAAAGTGACCCTACAAAATCACCAATACCTTTCTGCAGCAGGTATCATCCATATGTTTCTGCAGCCCTTCTTTCCATCTTTATATTGTGACTCCAAGGTTAGCATCAGATACCAGAGATGGAAATACTCCAGGTGCGAGGGCTTCAGATGCTGGGTCTCATTTTCAACAGCAGCAAGCACATCCGGAGAAATAAAGCGATTTTGCTGCTGTTCCACAGCCCTAAAACAGAACACAACATGAATCCTCCTCTGATTTCAATTATGACGGCCTGTGATAATTCTGCTAAGAAACTTCATAGATGGCTAAAATTTGAATTAAGTCTGTGCTATCTTCATATAAATTCTTAGGCAGACTTACACTAGTGCGCCTGCATCCTTCTACCCCCTGAAAACCTACTTCTTTTGCTTTCCCTGGATTTTATCAATAGATTCTCTCTGCTTTTAGGGTAGCTACCATTTCAGCATGCACTATCGTAGTAGCACCATTATCATATTTAGGGTCATGCCTACATTTCTGCTTGGTATAGTTCACAGCTGGAAAACTAAATCAAACGCAACATGGTGTGGTCCAAAATAATACATTTGACATTACGCAAAATCTCAAACACAGAAAAGAATCAATTATTTCACACCTGGATCTAATGTAAGTAAAGGTAAAGGGACCCCTGACCATTAGGTCCAGTCGTGGCCGACTCTGGGGTTACAGCGCTCATCTTGCTTTATTGGCCGAGGGAGCCGGTGTACAGCTCCCGGGTCATGTGGCCAGCATGACTAAGCCACTTTTGGCGAACCAGAGCAGCACACGGAAACACCGTTTACCTTCCCGCCAGAGTGCACTTTAAGGTGCTTTCAAACTGCTAGGTTGGCAGGAGCAGGGACCAAGCAACGGGAGCTCACCCCATCGTGGGGATTCGAACCGCCGACCTTCTGATCGGCAAGTCCTAGGCTCTGTGGTTTAACCCACAGCGCCTTGTCCAAAACTGTGATGTAGAAAACGGAGCCTTAATGAAACCACAGCATCAGCCATTTTAAACGGAGATCAGTTGCGAAGAGCTTGCAGGCTTTTAAAAAGGAATTTACCTGCTATAAAGTGCACAGTTCTGCTTCTGAGAGCAATAGCTGCACACCTTACTGTCATTAATCAGAGGAGGCAAAGATGCAAGCTGTGTCCGCTCCTTCCCAGTGTCAGATTTGCATACGGTGTGAAGCAAATAGAAGGCCAATTCATTTCTTAGTTTGATCAGTTCTGCAGAGGGAGAAACAAAAATGATGTCCAGGTTCCCCCACCCCAAAGTTTCAAATATTTAGGAAAAAGGCACAAGGAAAACTACTATGGCTCTGCGCTCACTGGCCACTCGGAGTGCCCAGGAAACACAGAGACAAGATGACACATCTCTGCCTCTCCCTCCAATCTGAAGCTGGATGGCACGGTGCTAGTGATGCAACAGAGGCTTGCTTTGCACAAATCCTAAGTTTCCTCTCAACTTTAGGGCTGGGGGTGAGTAGGGATCATTCCTCTCCACAGCAGTTCCAAGACTAGGAGAAAACCTAGAACTCATTATTTCATTTCTTTGTTTTTTGTATTTATATCCCACACTTCCTTGGAAAGGAGCCCATGCTACCCAGAGGCTGTCTTGAGCATTTGATGAAATTTGAGGCCTTTACTTAACTGGTGCACTAGTTTTGTCTTTCCTTGGGAAGAGACGAACTTGACACAGTTTTCCATGCCCATGTAATCCCCAGCTTGAATTGCTGAAATGGGCTCTACATGGACTCCCTGCTGAAAAGGTTTTGGAAACTTCAGCTGGTTAAGAATATAAAACCTCACTAGGTTGATAATGGGACCTTCCCATACTGAACAAATACTCCAGCACTTACAAGATCTTCACTGGCACAAAGTGCTGAAATTGACTACCGTATTTTTCGCCCTATAGGACGCACCGGCCCATAGGACGCACCTAATTTGGGGAGGGGAATAAAGGGGGGGAAATTATTTTTTTTCCCCAGGCGCGGGGCTGGGGCGGGGGAAGCCCGAGCTTCCCCCGACCCCAGCCCCCAGAACAGGCAGCTCTCCGCAAGCCCAGGCTTCGGCATGCAGGCAACTCTCTGCGCCGGGCTCCCACGGCTTGCGGAGAGCTGCGGGAAGCTAAGCCTGGGTGCGCTGCGCCTCCCCACTGTCCCCCAGATTGTGGGGCTGGTGGCAGGGAGAAGCGGGCTTCTCCCCGCCGCCAGACTCCAAACCAGGTCGGTGGACAGCGGGATGGCGCTCTGCATTCACCCCATAGGATGCACACACATTTCCCCTTCATTTTTGGAGGGGGAAAAGTGCGTCCTATAGGGCGAAAAATACGGTAAGTCCTAGATGAGCTAGAACCATGGCAGCTGAAGGCTTTCCTTCTCCCATAAAAACTTTCTATTTGCCGATGTTGTCATTGGATGCTCTGCTCTGAGTCCCCTTGCCAACCACAGGCAGAGCTTTTTTGGTAGCAGGGCCCACGCTCTGGAACGACCTCCCCAGAAAAATTCATCTGGCACGTGCTTTTTCTGTGCCAAGTTAAATCAGTTTTTTACATAAGCTTTTTGTAAAAGACAGCAAATGTGTGGGTGGGAGCTCTTAAACTATTTAATTCTGCTTTATCCGATTTTCCGTATTAAATTGCATTTTTTTTTATTTTAAAAAAATTCCAGCCCCCTTGAAGATTGCATTGTTGAAAAAACGAGATGGAAATATTGTAAACACAACACTGTCCAAGGATTTTTCCAAGCAGAAAATTACCTCTCCTATCCATACGATTTCCAGGTACAGGAAACATATTCCCAGTTTTAAGGTAAAGGAGGAATCCAGCTTCAGGATCAGCTCGTCTTCCTTGGCACAACAGGGAGTACAAAACCACCTGGGGAGAGAATCCAAAACTATTAAAATGGAATGTTAGATGTAGGTATCAACTAAGTTGCACCACTTTGCAGTTTCTTGCTGCGGTAATCGCACACAGTATGTCCCCCACCAGTGAGCATACAAATTATGTATCACTAGCAAATAAGCACGCAAGGGCTGCATCAAGACCGGTAATATGGGCATCGGAGCTGAGGAAACTATAGTCCCACTAACAATCCCTGAGGACTGCATACTGCATCATGTGAAGGACTTAATCAGTCAAGCCAGTTATTGCAATGAATATATTCACAGAAGCCGCCCTAATTATTTAGTGCAGCACAACAGCCAGGCCTATAGCTAGACTATCAACCAGACTTACGGTTTTGCTATTTTTCGTACTCTGCTGGCTTCTCATTTTCTACTTTTAGCGACAGAAATGCTTATCTTTGGACACCACCAAATAAATAAATAGATCCCTGCATCCAAGAAAGAGAGAGCCTCTAGAAGACCTCATCAACTGAACTTAAGGAAGATCAAACAGTAGGTGCTACTAACCAGAACACAAACTTTGAAAGACAAAACCAGAACCTTGAAATGGACCCAGAAACAAATGCAGATGCTTCAAAATAAATAGTTTGTTTCTGCCTATCAGTATCTTCAACAGCAGCCCCACATACAATACACTACAGCAACCCAATCTCCCAATCTGGATTGTCAAAGACATGAATGACAGCAGTTTCATTTCCTTTTTCATCAGCGGGCACAGGAAACCAAACAAAAAAATCTGATAAACAACAACCTAGGGCACAGACCCTGTCTAGGAATCCAAGTACCACCTTCCTCCAGCTACATAATTTCCCCTTAACGTACAATTTTAGTCAGTCTACTGAGCTCCTACTAGCATCAACTCTGTACTATTTATACTGGGCTTAAGTTTATTCACAATCATTCAGTCCATTTCAGACACTAACTGAGGGAAACCACCACCAGAACACCTGGATTTGATGATAAAAAAAGAGTTCAGTATCATCAGCACATGGGTGACAACTTCAGCCAAAGGTTTCATGTTGGTGTTAAGGATCATGGGAGACCCAACTGAACTCCAATGAACCCTGCAGAGCAAATCCTATACGAAGGAGCAACTGCCTCACAGCATCAGCTTCTGGAACCTTCTGAACCCACCACAAATGATGCTTAAAAACAATTAAGAACATTTTAAAACATTTTAAAAACTTAATATTTAGTCAGTGCCTTTCATGTATCCTTTAAAATTAATTACTATAATTCCTATTTCTACCTGACTTCTGTGTTCTATAGAGTTAGATTCCTTGCCACTTTTAAGCTCCAGAGGCATTATCTTGGACTGAGTTGTAGATCTGCGGTGAATTGTTACGCCAGCTGTAACATCAATTTTACCCTTTAAGCCAAACCTGGGGCACCAAATGTTCTCCTCAACATCCAGGATTTCTGTAACTTTGACTGTGCACCAGGAGTCATCTTTTTCATCCCCTGGCCTATCAGGAAAAAAAAACATTAAGTGTATTAACTGGAAAGGTTTGCTTCAGAAAATGAAGATATAGCTTTCCTTAAATACATACTTGAAGGGACAAAATCCATATTCCTTAAACAGGCTAGAACATATTACATTCTTAAGCAACTGCTTCCAAACAAATCAAAAGGCAGCGCTTCCTCTTACTATTATTTTGTTCTTACAGATGAGTAAAATGATTTCATTCTCAAGTAACAGAACAAGTGGGCTGAAATGCTTAGCCAGATTTGAGTTGTCAACAAACAATGGATTCAAGGAACCACAGAATGTGCAGCAAAAGATATGAATAATGAAGCCTTGAAAATACAAAGTCGGGTGAATTTGAGTTGAAATGCAATAGTAGCTAGCTATGGCTTGTATGAAAGAGAGAAATTTGTGCATTCAAATGCTCTAACCTGGTTGACAGCTACTTTGCAATAGCTATAGCAAACAAGCCCAAGGAGAGAAACTTGAAATACTAAACATAGCCGTAAGAAAGTTTGTGTTTTTAATTATACTCTAACTAACAGAAGCCAAAACAGTGTTACCACAGTGCACGTTACCACAATACCCTTCAGCCCCTCTTTTTTCCTAAGCAGTGCCCCTGGGCGGGATTCATAGAGGGGAGAAATTATCAAAAAATCTCTCCACCTTCTGCTGGTGGGGGTCTCCACTGGAAATATCCCATGAACAGAAGGAGCACTTTTGCTTGCAAAAGGGCAAGTCTGGATCTAACCTACAAATCCCCCCCCCCTCAACATGTTGTTTATAAGTGCCCTAGAATCTGTGCCAGGAAAGGAGGTTTAACAACCCAGCTCAATTGTTAAAGAAGTTGTACAACATTATTATTATTTTTATTTCTGGTCCTTTGCAGTCCAGAGATTCTGCAATTCTGGCACAGCTAACAAAGTTCACCTACAGCACTGGCAGAACAACTTTACAACAGTGTGTTAGTGTGAATAGTTCCGTACCATTTTATCTGCATGTTATGCTGGCAAACATGGTTTTCTTTGTATATGAACTCTTCCGCCCATTTAATGAAAGAGTGAAAGTACTCTTCTATCTCTTGCATTATATCATTCTCTTTCAGATTTAATTGGTACCTGCGGAAGCGAAAGGAGGAAAGCATATTAAAAGCTGCATGGCAGATAGCAGAAGAGAAAAAGGAAGGAAACGGAAAAGATCTCTACATTACAGATATATATTTTTTCTTTGTGGTCCCTCAGAGAAAAATATCCACATGTTTAGGCATTTGTAACATTCCAAAGTTTTATTTATGTAACTACAGGGAACTATCCTTCCAAAATGTAGCACATACAACTATAAAAATGACAAGTGAATTACTTTGCTTCAAAAAGGTTACCCTATTTACATACTCTGAAACAATTATGGCAGTGCATTTTTGTCCACACAAGCAATCACATGGACAAAAAGGTAACAATATCAGCAATTCCCACTATCCCTGTGCAAACTGACCTTTGCTAAGCATTAAAGCTAAGAAAAAGAACAAGTTCTTAAGAGAAAGGTATACCACTCGCTTCATCTCTTACAGTTAATACTTACAGCTCTTTTAGATACTTTGGTCCATGAATTACTGAGAAGGCAATTTCTTGCAATTTCTCTTGTGTAAAATTTGTTCCTGCTTTTTGGAAAATTTCATGAAGGATCGTACCTATTAGCATTGGACGCAAACCAGGCTCACATCCCTGGGGGGAAAATGAAACCACCCCAAAATATTAGCAGAGATGTATGTGCACTACACATTCATTAATCTGTACAATACTGCATTTTTAGTGGCATTGTCCCATCCTAAGGGTGCAATCCTCTGCACACTTACTATACCTTAAGTCCCATTAAATACAGTAGGATTACTTTTTGAGTAAACACTGTAAGCAAGGAATTTTAAGTTTAAAAAACAGATATCAAAGAAAGCCGAGAGCACCAACAGGACAATTTCATAATTAAACTATCAAGTTAGGAGGTTAATAAGGAGCCATGTTTCCTACTTGAATATAAGCTATAAATGTAAGTCCACCAATCATTATTTACTTTATTTTTCTTTTATTACATTTATACCTCACCTTTCTCGCATCATGAAAATAAAGGCCCACTTTTATTCCATCACGGTACCAATATGTAGTTCCCACACAGTCACTCAGCCAAACACTGAGCAGAGCCAGACCTGTTTAGCTTCAACAAGGTGGTGCCTTATGTGTCTTCAGATCGTACTCTGGGAATTTGAGGTTTATTTCCCACCCAATCACTTGAGTTTGGGATGATATGCAAAGTTGACCATATAAAAACATGCATTTTAACACATATATAACCAAATGTTCATCACTAGACAAATCCAATTAAAATTATTGTCTTTCCCCAGCTCCAGAAAATACTGACTCTGTTCACCTATTTGCTATTTTTGTCTTCATCAATTACCCCAAAGGCACTCTGGAGACAGCTGGATGATCACTATAGTAAATACAGAACATAGTATAGTGAACCAGAGCATTCTGAAACTCTTTACTGGTTTAATTTTATTTATAACTTCTAATGTATGAAGTACTTATAATACTAGGTGCTTTATTTAAAACAACAGTTGACAATGCCCTTAATACAGATCTTATCAATGGCCATGAAACAAACCATTTTAATATACAATGTTTTCCCCAACTTACTTTGAACTTTTCACTCAGTATAGCTTTCCTCATACACCGAATGCTATTTGATACAGTAGTGCCAGAGACTAATACATCTGGATACAGAATCAAATATCCTCCATCTGCATCTATTATCCAAACACCCGTGTTGCACTCTCCTTCTAGATGAATGATATCTCCAGGCTGCACTGGAACAGAAATCCTGAAAAATATGTGACAATGTTGATACGCACACATTTTTAAACTATCTGTGATTTCTGTACTGACCTATAGACCAAGGAAAGGAAAGTGATCATGTATTCAAGAAATACTATAACGATTTTTCAAGGACTTATTGCAACCCACTCTCTCGCGATTACAAAGGCCTTCTACAGAAAGGCAGTGAAAATGGGCACAGACAGGTAGAGAAGCAGAGAGGATAATCTCTGAACGATTCAGTAGTGCTCCTTTTAGGGATCAATTCTATGGTGATTGGGGTTGGAGAAGGAAATTCCATAGGGATGCAACCACCATGATGGAAGCATTGCTAGTTAGCCAGTCACACGAGCTGAAGCAACCAGCTCTGGTGGCTTTTTGTCGATTTTTTCCGTTTGGTACTTCGTTTTAAAATGTCTCTCCTATTCACTCCAACAGGAGGGAGCTATGCATCCTTAAGGGCAGGGGCATGTCAAGGGAATGAGGGTGTAGGATGCTGTGTGTGTGTACAACTCTCCAATATACACTTGTCTTTCCCCCACTATCCGTTCCTACAAAGCTTTCTGTGGGTATAGAAGGAGCCCTCCTGGGAAGTGAATGACATCCCACCAGTGGGCCTCCCTCTCTGAAAGTGGAACAGCACTGCTTACCGTATATTGCTTCCAACAACCCTTTGGCTGGTCTTAGAATTGTTGTGCCAGAACTACTGGCAATTAATTAAAAGCAACAAAACAGCATTAGATAGCTCTTTGGATAAAAGATTTCCGTCTATGTGTACTTAAATGACCACTGCTAATGCTAGGGTAATTTTTTACAGTGATGTACTGGAGTAAAAGAGGCACATGTGCTGTTCTATACTTCCTTTACGGTCAAAGGACAGGCAGCTCTGCCGTTACATCAGAGATCCCTTATCTTCGAAATTAAAACTGGATATAACAAGTATCCATGCCTGATATCATATGAAGTCAGGAGAGAATGGTCTGCCCCAAATGGCCTCACAGACCAAATTCAAAGGGCTAGTAGGCCCAATTATTATTCCTGTTAGAATTAATTTATTAATCGCCTTCAAAACTACTGTCTGAAGGCGATTTACACATAAAATGATTAACAGCAGTAAAAAACACAAAAGCAACAAATACATTTAAAATGAAACTAAAACTTAACAAACAGACATTGTGATAAAAGACCCATTTATCTAGCTGGGAAACCCTGAAAGAACAAAAATGTCTTCAATTGTTTCCCGAAAGTGAAGATAGTGGGAGCCTGTTGTACCTCAATAGGAATGGTATTCCACAGAACAGGAGAAGCCACACTAAACGTTCTGCTCCAAGTTACTGTGGAACTTGCAGGAGACTGGACTGGAGGTCCCCCACTACTATCAAAAAATGTTGACACCTTAAGGCTTAATGTACTAAAAAAGCAGGGAGGGGGACAGTCAAAGGCTTCCTTCCCTTTACTGACATTAATAGGAGAAACTAAGAATTAGAAATATTTTGATCCCTTGTTCCATACAACTAATTTTTCAACTTTTTAACCACAATTAGAAACTGTACAATAACAAGCATAAAGAATATTTTGCCCATTATCCAGTAGCAATAGTTACAGAGCAGTTACCAGTCATGTCTTAGGATGCACAGCTCTGTATCCAAATCATCAAGTGAAGAAGAAGCTGTAATTGTCAGGTGTTTCTCCAGAGCACCATTTTCCTGGACATGTAACACGCAGTATCTGTTGTTCAGGCCCTTGCTGAGTACTGTATCCGAAAAGCCAACTATTTTCTTTGGGAATCTAAAATTACAGTTGCATGATAATACATACAGGTACAAGGCAGTAGTCAGGCACACACTCGTAATAATAGAATGGCTTAGATACCACTGAGGGCTAAGATCTGTGAATCTCACTTAAGACAACATGGAAGCGGAAGCACCAAGCAGAAAGAAACAGCAGCACTACCTTTGTCCACTTCTAGACAAGAGACAATTGTTTTCCAAGTACTTAGCCATTTAATATTTCTATTATTTGGACAAATTGCTTTCAAAAGTAATTTGGCCAAATAAGACAACGGAACATAAAGCAGAGTAAACTATTGCAAAAACCCATGTTTGCTTTTGTACATACAGAGGGAAGAGAGGGCACTTGCAGGAGAGAACTGGGGGCTAAGAGGGGACCTTAACCCCTAGCACCAGTTTTTCCTCTGTAAGGATCCCTCCTCCAGCTGCTTTTTCACTAGGTCCTGAAAATGAAAATATACGAGGATGGGAGGGAAAACACCTCAGAGGATCCTTTGCAGAATTGGCCAACAAAGGATGGCTTAACCACCCATTGTTATTAGAGATTATATACACACATATATATGCATATACATACATGTGTGTGTATACATACATATACATACACTCTCTCTCTCTCTCTTTCCTCAAAAGCGAGGGATGGGGAACCCATGATCATTGGATTACGGTACAACCCCCATCGTTTCTGACCATCGACCATGCTAGCTGGGTCGGATCAGAGTTGAGCCACGTGTGGTACTCTAATCACAGGCTCCCCAATCGCCACCCAACCTCCAGACGCCTAAAGGGCAGGTGAGGGGGACCCACAACCAGGAGAGAGCGGGATCCTTGGGGAGAAGCGTCCCGCCGGCGCTTCGAAAGGCGCGCGCTTTTGCAGCTCAGTCCCCGCCAAGAAGCACCTCGGCGGCGGAGGCGGGTCCTCGAAGAAACTCCTCTCCATCAGCTCTTCCAGAGTCACTTCAGCCGCCTCTTCCTTCTTCTCCTGCCTCCTCGCCGCCATCTCCAAGGCGCCAAAAGCATAAACTGGAAGGGGGAAAGAAAAAAGGGGGGGGGACCAGAAGCCGGGACGGGAGCTAATAAGCCCCCTCCCCCGCCCAGCCCGCGAGGGCGCAGGCGTAACAAGCGCGCTCCCCTATGAGGCGCCGGGGGTGGAGTTTGGGGCTTTTCCTGTTTGCGCGCGAGCGCCTGGTCTCTCTTCTTTTCCGCGGTTCAAGAACGGTTGAAACTCGTTTCTTTTAATCTCAAAACATTATTCCTCATGCTTTATTGTTATTAGCCGCCCTGAGCCCGGTTTCGGCTGGGGAGGGCGGGATATAAATAAAATTTATTATTATTATTATTATTATTATTATTATTATTAAGAGCGTCTTGGAATACGAGCGAGGTGGGTGGGAAGGAATTGCTTTCTTCAAAACAAAGAGCAATGGTCGTTTGCTTGCTCCCCATTTCGTCTGCAGTGAAATCCTGCCACGCTTTTCTTTCGTGCTGGCTCTTGCACAGCCCTTCATCTTCCTTGTTTTTTAAGCCGTCTGTCAGGGTTGCTTTGGTTGGGATTCCTGCTTTGCAGAGGGTTGGACTGGATGACCCTCGGAGTCCCTTCCAAGACTACAGTTTTGCGATTCTACGCCTGCACTGTAATTCACCATGGATTGAGAGGCACACCTACTGGCCTGACGTTGATTAGGCTACTTTTATATAAAATTGCCACCAGAAGTATTTAGGGAAGGGGTGGTGAAAAAGACCCCTCTTGTCTCCACGTAGAGCTGGGAAGGATTTCTGCTTGGAGCCTTGGAGTGCTGCTGCCAGGCAGAGCTGACAATAGTGAGCTAGGAGGATCAAAAGTATAACTTGGCCTTAGGCAGCAGATGCAATTTTTATTCCAGAATGAGGAACATCTCAGACAAAGGTGGGGAACCTCAGGTCCGAGGGCTAAATGCAGCCTCAGGCTTCTCTGACCCCCACTCTCCCCAGGCCACATACCTCATCAGCCCTGCTTCATACCCTCCCTGAATGTTTTTAGCTTGCTTGAATGGGTCCTTCAGACGCCTCCAATGTCTGAAGGATGGAGAGGGATGGGTGCAGAAACTATCCTACAACAGAACAATAAAATGTTCATTCTGTTTTTCCTCTGGCCCTGTCCACAACTGGCATGTGGCCCCCTCAGTAGGTTGCCCAGGTGCCAATGGGCTGCAGAATGGCTGAGCTCACTAAAAAAAACAACCCTTTGTGCATGGACGCAGATGGCAAAGCAAAAGTACTGATTTGTTTGGCCTGATGGGTGCACTGCACTGTCATGGCAGACGCACTCTGAATCGCCCGTGCCTACAGATTTGGAAAAAATCCCCAATTCAATGGAAACTTTTTTGCAATAGAAATTTGCAGGACATGTATACAGGTGTGGGATACACATGCCACCAATATTATTAGTAGGATTTTTTTTTCCATAGTCATACAACTGTAGAGTTGGAAGGGACCACAAGGGCCATCTAGTCCCACCGCCTCCAAATGCAGGAATCTTTGACCCAATGTGGGGCTCAAACCCATGACCCTGAGATTAAGAGTCTCATGCTCTAACAGCTAAGCTATCCCTGCATTGAACAGCAGGGTGTTTTGTGTGCAATGGCTTATGATATTGTGCATAATGCAGGGGGGGTTCTTATCTCCTCCTTACAGCCATTTGGAACACATTTGAGCCCAGCGTGGAGGCCAGGCTCATTCTTATAATGCTAAAACCAAGGTTTAGCATGTCTGAATACAGTCTGTCCACTATTAAATTAGGAAAAAGGAATATGAAAAAGCCAGAAACTTTTTAACGTTTCTTATTTGCAGTAAAAATGCTAAGTATCTTTCAAAAGCACGATTGTCACATGAAATCCATTACATTTCATAGTTATAAAAAGTCTTTTAAAAAAGTGTTTGATTATAAATTTAGTGAATACAGGATCTACACACTATTCTCCAATAGTAACTTTACTAAGCCACTGGAAAGGGGCCAAACATTCAAGAGAAAAGCGGATTACAAGAATGAAAGAAAGCTCCACAGTTAGCCCAAGAAAAGCAAGCAATATTGTCAACTATGTTGTTGCCATTCTGAGCAGTTACTTATAGAAGTAAGTTCTACTGGGTAATTTGTGGCACATGAACTTTGATGCAAAGGGGTTTTTTTTGTATAAAAGCCTCAATTGTCTTCTTAATGATCATACTTTTTAAAAATTTTAAGATGTTTAGAAGATACAGTACACCTTTGTAAGTTTTCATTTTAAAAAATTGCAAATAAGGCCAGAGATTAGCTGCAGTCACTTTAATATTGTTTCATCAAACATTTTAAAACTGCATAAAACAGAAAAAAATATAAAATTCCAAACACATGCTTTTATATTGGCTGGTATGCTTAGTCATATTGCTATTCAAGACATTTCAGTTCAAAATAAAATAGATACATCTCTTGGACAATAATATCAAATGTCAAAAGACACATATTTCAATAAAATAAAAAATGCCAAACCACAGAACTTGTTATGTCCCAGCTATGGACTATTACTAAAAGCGATTTTTACAGCTGCTGCTAGATTTGGTAACATAGCTCTTACCAGTTTCATACTCCATATACAATATTTACAAAAAAATAAATTATATTGCTTTACATAAAACATTTTGAGAAGTGTTGCAAAAGCTTTAGCATTTAAGTTTGGCAAAATCAGACTCTCTTAATCAAATAAACCCATTTTTAAAAAATAACCAAGACATACAAATTGCTCCTAGCAATAGGAAGGTGAAATTGGAAGGCTGCTATTGAAAGGGAAGACACTTATCTAGGCTTCCTAAAACTGACCTATCCATAAAACCAATAGGCAAAATAGGTAGGATTTGTTGCAACAAGTGGGCAGGTCCTCTTGAAAAAAAAGACAGAGCCAAACCAACAGTGGACAGCAAAGCTGTAATCTCAGCGCCAGGCCAGCCATTAGGTGGGGTGATGCCGCTACCTCAGGGTGGAAGCCCTGCCACCTCCACCACTGGGGGAGAAGCAATGCCAGCACTGCAAAATCTTACTGGAAATCAGCATTGATGCTTCTGCACCAGCGTGGGGGGGTGTGGCACAGACAGCCTCAAACAGCAAAATAGGATATGCCACCATGTCATCATGCAATGTGGCTAGAACTTTACTGAAAAGCCCAAGCTCCCACTGTTGGGTAGGATTTTTTCAAGGTTGAGAGATAAGTGAAGAATTAATAAAGTTGCATCCTATTAGCAGAGGAGCCATAATAGAAGGCACAGAAGAAGAAAATCACTCAGTGCAGTAGAATATACAGCAGGGATGGGGAACCTATGCCCCCCCCCCCCAGAACTTTGTGACTACAACTTTCATCCCGGATCACTGTTTTTACTGGAGTTGGGAGTCCAACAACATCTGGAGAAGAACAGGTTCTTCATCTTTGTAATACAGGCTGCATGGGGGAAACATAGCAAGTAGTTAAAGCTGCAAATTCCTGCTTGTTTCAGAAAGGTGGCCTTGTAGTAAAAGTATTCATTAACCTTCCAGCAGAAGTGTGCGCATCTTGGTCCATACGCAAAATGTTTTAGATGCTCTCAATCTGACCAAAACAAAACCCATGCGAGGATAGGACCCTGCTTACTCATATATATACAGCATTAGATGAAGTGCTATCAATCAACCTTAACCAACCTGGTGCCAAATACAACTCCCATCAGCCCCCAGCTTCGTGAAGACTGCTATAAATTGTAGGAGAACCTCAACTTTCAATAGCCCTGTGTACTTTTAATATTGGACCCATAAAGTTCATTTCTGTTTCCTCATGCCCCCTACCATTGTAGAAGTACTGAATCATATCAATCAAATCCAAATCAACAGCAGCTTAAAACAAGTTAAATATGTTTCCTAATTAATCAATCACATAACAACTGTGCAATTGCTCATGTTTGTGAGAAGGGGGAGTAAGACTTTACCTCTTTCCCCCGCATGTCCCCTCCCCCAGACTCTCCACCTTCTATGCATTGGAGGGTGAATATATGCATCAGGAAGCTGCCCCACTGTAAAAGTTCCCCCTCAAACACATGGAAAGCAGAGGGGTCAGGTGATGCAGACACATCAGAGAGAAGTGAGAAATGGCATGAAAGGGTTTCAAGCAGCCTTTCTCAACCTGTGGGTCCCCAGATGTTGTTGGACTACAACTCCCATCACCCCTAGCTAGCAAGGCCAGAGCTCAGGGATGATGGGAGTTGTAGTCCAACAACATCTGGGGACCCACAGGTTGAGAACTGCTGGATAGTGCTGGATTAAGATAGGCTTCTTTAGGCTACTGCCTGTACCCGTTTACCTGAGAGCTCCACTGAATTCAGTGGGACTTACTTCTGAGTAGGCATGACTAGAATGGGGAGGTGCGTCATATAGAAAAGTAAGATCCAGTATCCAAAAGGTCATGGAATTCCAGGAGTCTAATAAGGCTTTAGACTTATTTTCTTGAAAACAGTTCCCAGAGCTTAATGACAAAGTGTTCTAGGGGCAAAATAGAAATGAAATGGGAGATGCATGACAACAATCACCTATGCTTGCTTTATATCCAAGAACTCCATGTGGCTGATTTGAAGTTCAGAGATGCTGTTTCTTACTCTCCTGCATCCCATGAAGCTTGTATCAGCTTTATTGTGGGGCAAGGGGGGGTCGATAAACTGCAGGAAAGGCCTAAACACAGCCTCCTAGAGCACCACTTTCCCAATTTTAAAAGCAAGCCCCCAAACATCACATGATCTTCTATATCACATCTACTCCAACCTCTAACAGAAGTTTCTAAAGCAACATTATGAACAGTTCAAAGACAAAAAATAAGTATTGCAAACCCCTTGGAAGAAACCGAGCACCACTTTTGAGTTCCCACTCAGGGAGATCTGTATCATGGAAATAAATTGTGAAATTATATACTTTCTAGCTACTAGAAAATCTGAAAATAAAATGAAGGGACTGTAATCCATGAATGAGGTTACATTAATAAATTCTGAAGTAATTGGCATGTTAACTGCAGAAGCACAGCAGAACCTTAAACTTAATTGCATGAAAGCAAGTCAAAGTGAATTCATTGAAATGGGTTTCCAAGCGGATCTACAATTACTTTTATGTTTTAGTTAAGGTATATTGTCAACTCTTTAGAAAAGCAGATACTTAAACTCTCCAATTAAAAAAATGAAAGCAAACCTATTGAAATGGTTGTTTTTTTTAAAAAAACAATCATTTGGAACTCCTAAAATTGGTTTACTTTTCACAGTAAATACCCCAATTTATTTTTATTTCCATCAGTGACCTTCCACACCGTATGTATGCATAACAAAGAACTTATTCAACTTCTGTCCCATTTACATGCTATACTTCTTCTGGTAAAGAGAGCACTACAAGAACCAGTGATTCCCAAGGGAATTTTCACAGATAAATACAATACAAAAACAAGAATTGTTTTTCAATAAAATTTAAGAGTCTTCAATTGAGGTGCAAGAACTGCTTCATAAATTCGTAGGTGGTGAAGGCGACAGCCTGTGAAGGAATACACCGAATATAATTCAGGGATAATCCTCGGTATAATCCTCTTCGTATTCCATGATTTCCATAAACATACTTCAGTGTCTGTACCATTGTACTAGAAACAGAACAGAGTAAATTTTAATATACTTAAAATGAAAGCTTTACTATTCATTTTCAATAATGGTTTAAAAATCTAGAAACTACTACACAATATTTAAATTTTACAACCTGGTTACTAAAAATTGCTACAAAATGTTTTCACACGTGCAGCACAGGAAATTGGAATTGGGGGGGAAAGCAAGATGGTTGTTAGAAGGAGGATGCAAAACTGTCAAGTTGTGGATTAGGTCTCTTTGTTAACATATGGAAAGGACGTAAGAAATACAGCATGCAGAAAAGGCACAAATATTTGTTGCTTTAGGTTGAAAATCCAGCTGTCCCACATCTCCTACTTACGAACTAGGACACAATCCACCATAACAAGCAACAAAATCCACCAGGAAGTCTCCCGGAAAAGTTACATGGAAATTAGTAAAAATTGCATAGAGCACTACCCAAAAATGTAAACTTTCTGGAAAATTTGGAGTCATGAGGAAAACATTTATTCCCTTAAGAAATCTATGCAATATTCATTTTCTTATCTGACCTGTACTGTAACAAAATGTATTATTTATAAAGTAATAAACCAGTAAGATTGTTGTATTTGGCATATTTATGAAATTTACAGAGCAATTCTATCGATGCTTCCTCAGATCCAGTTATCTTAGTGGAGCTCACTCCCAGGTAAATGCATACTGTATAGGGTTGCAACCTCAAAAAGCATAACTGCCTTAGTTTTGTAGCAGGCTGTTTCTTGTCAGCAATTTAAAGAGAGATGAAAACAGGAGATGAGGAATAGTGTATGAGAAGTCCTGGGCCTTCACACCCACATCAATCAATCAATCAATCAATCAATCAATCAATCGCTTTCCACAAAACATCCTGAAGCAATTTAACAATAAAACGTATTTTTAAAGTTCAAGTTCGATAACGATTAGGACAAAAATCACCAAAGGCTTGTTGAGAACTCTAGCCATAATGCATCAAGAAGTCTTCATTTCTAATTTGTGGCCTGTGGCTCAGAGCTGCTATTCTGCAACCCCAGAATGCATACTAGACCTCCTTACGTCACAGTTGAACTGCCTCTGATATGCACAACATAATGAACTGTTAATCATTTTGGAGGGGTGGAAATGCAATGGGAAGCCTGTTTCAGGACTGTATCACTTTAAACGGCAGATGGGATTTGATTGAAGGGTCTGAATCTCAATTCTATGTGCATGTTATATGGAAGAACCAACCAGGATTTCGGAAGGGTGACTAAGGCGAGAATTCTTCCTGACATGCCAGTTATGTATGGAGACGTCACCAACTGTTATGTGAATGAATCCCCACCTGTAGTCTGAAGGGACACAGTCCAGAAACCAGCTTAGACCTCTTTCATCTGCTGTTTTTGAAAACGTGGGTCCACTATGGTTCATATAGTGACACAGCCTATTAAAAACTGACAAAATCCCATCTCTACATCAAGGATAAGAAGTGATGGAAGGAAACTGATGCATTAGATCATACACTGAGAACAAATCTCTACCCACTTTTTTTGAATGTACCACTGTAGAAATTTGCCAAAATGCATCCTTGGCTGGTATAAATTTCGTAACTTTGCAAATAATATATATCTTTTAACCAAAGGACAAGAAAAGGATGCTAAAATTGTAAAGAGCTATTATAAAGTAGCAGAATAAGATATCAGTTTTCAATTTAATTTAAGGCACTAAACGAAACTTACAGGCACTTTTCGGACTCCGGAAGTATTGCTCCCAACTGCATTCGTCTACGTGTTACATCAAGAGGATATCTGGGAAGAAAAAGATGGGTTTTTCCCCCAAAACAAGCTCTTTGTGTTGAACTTACATTATTTTGTTGTTTGTTTTTCTTTGTGTGTTGTTGCTTTTTTCTTTGTGTGTATTGTCTGCTTTCTGTTGTTCAATAAATTAAAAATTTAAAAAACCCCCACAGTGCTGCAAGTATTTGCACAATGAAGTACAGTTAAAGGAAATTCATATAAGAAATAAGAACTGTGTGGAACATCTGATGGTGTCTTATACTGAATCAGAACATTAGTCCACCTATCCCAGTATTAACGTATTTACTCGAATTAATGCACATCTTTTTTGGCCAAATTACATCACGAAAATTAGGGTGCACATTAAATTTGATGGTGCATTTACATTCGCCAGCAAATAATTTTTTGGTTTCAAGGTTTTGAAAATTGAGATGCGCATTAGATTTGATGGCACATTAGATTCGTGTAAATACAGTATCTACTCTGACTAGAATCAGCTCTCCTAGGTCTCAGGCAAAAGTATTTCCTAGCTCCAATGTCGAAGATCTCCCACACATTTTTTTTTTTTAGAAAGGAGATGCTGAGGATAGAGCCTACAATTTTTTGCATGTTGAGCACAAACTGTTTTTACAGAACTATGAACTTCTTTACATTAGGGTTTCCTTTACAAGGAAATAGGAGGTTCAAGTTTATGCTACTTAAAATTATCAGAAAAATAACACAAAAATCAAACAAATATTAAGAACTACAGGATGTATTCAGTTTCATAGAAATATAATCTCTGAAGTTAAACATGGTTTATGTAAAAACAAGGTTTAAGGCTCAATACCACATTTGCACTGGATGAAGTAAACAGAAAAAGGCCACAATCCAGCCCAAATTAAGCATTTAAGTCCCTCGTATTCAGCTCTCTCAATGAAAGCACATGCTTACACCTCCTTTACTGACACCATAGTAACTAACTTTGTCCCAACAAAGTCCCAATATTTTAAAGGACAAAAAAATGTAACATACCTGCCCACCACACAACTAAACATATTATATGTGAAAAGGAGATGCCGGGGGAAAATAATGGAACTCACTGGCATCAAGTTGTGTGAAACACCTTTGCAGCTCATTTTTTAAAAAATTCTGACCTATAATATTTAAAGCAGCATCTAAAATTCTTAACACCCTGCATTGCCAGTGTGGTTTAGCAGTTAGTGTTACATAAGAGCCAGATTCAAATCCTCACTCAGCCATGAAGCTCATTGGGTGGCCTTGGGTCAGTCATTAATTCTCAGCCTAGCCTACCACACAGGGCTGTTGTGAGGATAAAATGGGGAGAGAACTGTTATTTATGCTACCATGAGCTCCTTGGAAAAAAGGAATGATAGGTCAGAATATAGAGAAATGTGTTTTAATTTTCTCACTCTAATACTTAAACTGAGAAAATTAAAAAACATTTTAATGCAAATGCCAGCCTATGTAATTCATAAATACTACATTGGAAAAACATTTATTGTATGTTACAATACATATTTACTGTGCAATCCTAAACATTTCTACTCAGAAATAAGTCCCATTGAGTTCAATAGGGCTTACTCCTAAGCAAGTGGGAATAGGATTGTAGCCTTATTAAGGTTTGTTTTACTTTCTCATGTTTAAAGTTGGATTTTTAAAACCCTTCCTTGGAAAACAACATGTTCTGGGGTCTAGCTTTTTAGTTTTTTTATTATATTTGTACACTGCTCTTACATGGGACTTCTAGTCATTGATCAAGTGCAGATAGGATTGGCTTAGCAAACTGGTAGTATGAGGTACTCCAACCATTCTCTGATCCTCCCAGAGGTTTAATTTGACAGCTATACAAGTTATTATAACTCACATTATCACTGCTGTATAAAGATTATGATTTTCCAACTTCCAGCTGGAATAGTACAGTTTTACTAAATTGACAAGAGAAAGCAGTTGCCTAATGGACTGCACTCTTATCAATAAACAAACCGATCAGTTCAAATGTTTTTGAAGGAAGTCATAATGAATAAAAGCTATGTCTAGGTCTACAACTCAAGAGTTGCAGCCTTCAAAAACTTTTGCAGAATACAATATGCTGTCAGCAGCATCTATCATCATCATGATCAGCAGCAACAGCAGCAGCCTAAGGTTCCACGGTGAATTACAACAATTTAAGATACAATACAAAAAACAGTTTGAAACCTTAAAAATGCAATCACAAAACATAGGGTGAGACCTGAAAATAGCTATCTCTGGTGTCAAATGCCATAATATACTGTTCTTTACTTTTAAAGTATGAAATTTTCTTTTTGCCTGGGGCATTATTGCCCCATTTTAAATTGAGCAATAGGCTTTCTTCCCATACCACAAAGGTGTGGCTGATGCCTTAGATTATGACGAAATTAAAATTTCATGATTTCCAAGGTAGGAATTTTGTTTACTTACAATACTAATGCAAGCTATCCTAACAATTCAGTGCAGTAAAATACTAGAAAAACTTACGATATTGTCTGTGCTATTGCTCCAGCTATGCCACCACACAGCAAATTTACATGAGTTTTCAAAACTAAGACATCAGGATTATCTAAGCAAGGCTTCCCAAGCAGGGTAGGCGCTTGGGCAAGTCCCACACTCTTTAAGGTACCAAAGGTAAAAAATGAGAAACCTGAAAGGGAAAAATGTAACTTTAATGGAAACCTGAAAGGGAAAAATGTAACTTTAATGGAAACAATACCACAACAAGCTACATAAACAACAAAGGCACAATCCAACCAAAGGTTAAGAACAGTTAAAACTCATATATAAAAAGGAGTGTAGAGCTTGCACCAAGCTCTTTCCTCATGGAGGGAAAAAAATCAATGATACTCATCAGAGCTTTCCAAACTGTGTCACAACACCAGTGTGTTGGCTGTAGTGTGTAGGTATGTCACGTGAATGCTCCCTGTGCTCCTCCCGGGGCTGGAAAGGGGTGAGTTTAACCTCTGGTTTGCTAGTAAAACTGTGTTACTGTGTCACGAAAAGTCTGTCACCAACATGAAAAGTCTGGAAAGCTCTGGCTTAGCCATAGCTGAGTCACATCTTCTCTGTTTGAGGATAGTCACATTGTGAAATTGTTTTCAAGTATGTATTGAAGAATCAATCTTCATTTTTGTTTATCACTTGCATCTGACACCAACACCGCAATCTGGCACAAAGTATCCGGGATGTGGGAATTATGTTGGGACGTGTATTTTCAGAGTTTTAATTGGGGTGTGAGGTGCACCAGGCACCACAGTTTCTATGGTGCTTTGAAGAGACCTCGAGGCTTGCCTCAAAGTAGCACCTTGGGAACCGAAGAATGTACAGTGGTACCTCAGGTTACATACGCTTCAGGTTACAGACTCTGCTAACCCAGAAATAGTACCTCGGGTTAAGAACTTTGCTTCAGGATGAGAACAGAAATCGTGCTCCGGCGGCGTGGCAGCAGGAGACCCCATTACCTAAGGTGGTGCTTCAGGTTAAGAACAGTTTCAGGTTAAGAACGGACCTCCGGAACAAATTAAGTACTTAACCTGAGGTACCACTGTAAATGTGTGTGTGAGGAGAGAGAGAGAGAGAGAGAGAGAGAGAGAGAGAGAGAGAGAGAGAGAGAGAAGGAAGAAGCATGTGTGTATGGGAGAAGGAGACCATGTGCATATACAGAAGCAGGGGGCCAAATATGGAGGAAGAAGCTTGATGGTGAATAGGAGAGGGCAAGAATGGGTAACTATGGGCTGAGAAACTTTGCAGGGGAGTAGTTGTGGTAAACGAAATAGCAAGCAGAAGGAAGGTTGGTAAGCTCTGGCTAAAGGGAACCAGTCTAAGAGAGAGTTAAGGGGGGAGGCCAGGAGGTTGTCTATAAGTAATTTGCACAGTGGAAAGTCAGAAAGAGGTGCTATACTAAGCAACAGGGTAGGTAAGGTCCCTACCTGCCAGAAATTAAGAAGGGTCACAGGAATCCAGAACCCAAATAAAAAATAAATAGGTGCCTAAGGATGAGAAGAGTTCTATCTTTACTTTGGAAGAGTGAGGGGCTCAGCAGAGGGATCTAATGATAAGAACCAGGCTGGGGTTCTTGAAGGCACTTAGTACTGATAGATAGGCAGGTGAGAAAAACTTCAAATGGGTGTTATGGGAAAGAGTTAAAATGCTTCTGGAAAGGAAATGAATATGTAACGCCATGCTACACCTTTCAGTCTATTCCAGGTGCAGTGAAACATGTATTGATATTAGAAAACTACCTTCCCCACTACAGATGAAAGAAAAAAGTGATAGGAGATACTCAAAAGCAACACTAGCTGTCAAGACAAAAGGCAACAGGAACTGTACAATTGGTTTCAGAATTGAGGAATATACAAGTGCAGATAGACTGGTGCAAAAACAACCCTTATAAATTATAGAATGCATAGTGGAATAGATGTCAAGATTACCATTTAAAATTCAAAGAAAAAAGAGACTCCATATGGCTATAAGACTGCATATTTCCATTTTTGTTAACAGTCTGTAATAGTTGGTTACTTTACCAGTGATTTTGTGCTTATGCAGATCTTTCAGACTGTTAGGACAACTAAGGACAGTCAGTAGAGCATTTTATAGATGGCTCTCAGTGTACATCTGTACTAGTTGGGGGGCATGTTCCACAAACAAGTCACTATAATTATATAATAAATTTCGAGCAGCAACCTTCTCTGCTGGTATCTACGCAAATCCTAGCACCGCTAAACATGTGCAATTTTTATTTTAACAGCAGCAATGTGAACAGTTTTGTAAAACAAAATTAAACACCAAGAGGTTCACTGGGAAAGACTCTCATTCAAGTTCAACTCACCTGCATATGGAGCCATTCCTACAACTGTTGGTGTAAGCCCGCGATAAAATCCTTGCAAACCACCTTCCTTTTGGAGTAAGCCAATGATGAAAAGAACAAACAAACAACAAATATTTAATTGCACTGAGTACAAAGTGCACATATACATTAGATTAGAGTGATGTTTTGCACAAGTAAATGAAATCAGACTTTTCCTTTTGGTCAGGTTTTTTTTTTTAAAGGTGTCTCTTTATAAGCAAATTTTGTGATCTGATCCAAACTTTCAGGGACAAACCCAGTTGTGGATCTCAGAATGACGGGGGTGGAGTTGCTCCTGGAGGTACACAGGTATACATGTTTATTAAGCATGTGTGCACCTAGTTTAGTGCTCTGAGGCAGCCTCACTGCTCTGAAACTCTCTCCCAAAAAGACAATACTGTGTCTTCTATTGTACTTCGAAAGAGTTGATGACTTAAGAGTATGATTTTTTTTTCTATTGCATGCTCTTGTTCTGTTTGTTTTGCCGATCTTGCGGTTTACTGGGAATGGTTATGTTTGTTACTATGATTTAGGGTGCATTCTAGGGCACAGCCACACAAGAGGGCTGACAGATAATCATAACTTTTAAAATATAAATGTTTCTATTGTTTTATTTTGTGAACCACTATCAAATCTCATGAGCAGTATCATTTTCAAAACTGTATTTTTCTCTCTGCCAGTCTTCTCCCAATATGCAGCTATCAACATCTGCCCACAAACAGCAGAACAGAGCGAGAGATGTTTACGCAGAACAGCTGTTTCAAGATCCTTAAGTGTTTGATTTTTTTAAAAAATTGTCAGCCTCAGAAACCAGCAACACAATAGCACCAAAACAAAAGAGATAAACAAGCTACCTTTGTATAAATGGTCTTGAATGCATGAATAATTCCAGTGTATGTGTGATCCCCTTTTACTTGGAATGCCAGACGTGCTCTCACCATGTCAAGAGGGTAAGTGCAAATTACTGCAGTTATACCTTCAAAACAAAAAAAACACAAATACGACCTGAACTGG
The DNA here is from genome assembly GCF_027172205.1 of Podarcis raffonei. Classification (NCBI taxonomy): domain Eukaryota; kingdom Metazoa; phylum Chordata; class Lepidosauria; order Squamata; family Lacertidae; genus Podarcis; species Podarcis raffonei. The sequence goes on from NC_070606.1 coordinate 30,714,045, forward strand.
GCAACACAGTTGTGACATGCCAATATCAAGAACATCGCTAACAGAAAAACACAAAGGGTCCTTTAAATAGAGGGTGATTTTTTAAACTCAACCTTGTTTTCACATTTGGAGGACTTGTACTTTCATGCTTATAAGTAACTTCTCCAAAGAGTTGGGAACACAGATAATTTTTATGCAAGTAACATGCTAAAATCAGAGAGGCTGCACACAGGAATGAATGACGTAATGCAGAACTTTAAGGAATCAGTTAAGTCACAGACACTCTGGTTAAGAACTAAGCTGCTTCCTTAAAATCACTGCAACTTAGAAAAAAAGAATGTCACTTTTAAAATGTGCATGTTTCATATGCTTAAACTAGCACACTATCCCCACCCACCCCCAGGAAATGAAGCCAGCATAACCATATGTGTTTGGTACTTTTTCCTGCTTTTGCATTTGGAAGGCTTAAATCCCTTTGTTCTCAAAATGCCTGGGATGAAGGGCACTTGTGTTTTGAATAGCTGAAATCATGTTTTCCCCGCTGCTTCAGTCTAGTTGTTTTTTCCTTAAAGGAGACTAAGGCAATTATCCACCAATAAAGAGTTACTACCAAGATTTGAATTACACAAGACTCAGGAAATCCAGGGTGGAAAGTTTTCCACATAATGTTTATCTTTGCTACTTCGAAAAGACGCATTACAACAGACTTTTCTTGGCATCCCCCCCCCATAGCCTTGATGCAAAGGAATTTCCCCCCCTAGTGCTAGAAGGATGACTATTGGGGGGGGGGGGTAATTTTATGCGTCTTTGCTTCTCAATTTGTTTTGTTAATTTATGCACTGTGACTTGCTTTCATTTTTAACTGATTAGAGTTTAGAAATTAATTATTATAATTATTAAGAGTGAATTTCTGTTTAATTATTTTTTGCTGATGTTTAATTTTATTTTATTGTGTGGTATTATATTCTAATGGGTTACTGAATATTACTTTATTTGATACAAGTCTCTTTTAAAGTTATGTTTAATTCTGACATTTTTGTATTGGATCAAGTTGTTAATAAGTTGTGAGATCTTTGTTGTTTCTTCAGCTTGTAAACCAACTTGTGTACAGTAATAAAGAAAGGCAGTATACAAATGAAATGAAACAAGAACCGTGGAAGTTTTCTCTGCATTTCTAATGCTCAAACTACATTGGTGTTAGCACCACTAATACAAAACCTAAAATTAACATTCAGATTGCACATTTCAGTGTGTTTTTATTCTTCCTTCCATATTAATATTATCCAGACCACTCTTGTAGTATACCTAAAAATGTGAAGACTGTTCATGTGCTCATTTCTTATATAATACATTAGATCTCCATCTGCACTAGATGTGCCCTGCCAGCTACACCAGGAAAGGTGTTACTGCTACCCCATAATTTCTTGGCAGTGAATTTCCCTTTCTATTTCCTTCTCCTTTTTATTTCTCTCTCTTACCCCTTTCTATTCCTCGGCTTATACATAAATTTCAGAGACCATGAATATGTAGTTCCTTGTGAAATTATTTCCACGTGTTGCAGTTTTGTGTACTCTTATGTAAAGGGAAAAGATGCCTAACAAACTATAATTGGGGTGGGGAGATATTTCTCCCTGTTTAATACTAGCATTCAAGAATACCCAAATGAAATTGATTAGCAATGGACTTGGGAAAGATAAAATCCAAGTATTTCATCATGCAAGACATCTTAAATGGCTTTTTAAAAAGGGGACTATGCAAATGTGGAATTATGACTGGCTAATAGCTAGGGTAAGCAAAAATGCAACCACGACCCTCTGACTAGCCAAAGATGAAGAACACATGCCTTTTTTGTGAACTTCTCAGAAGCATGTTACCACTGGCTACCACTGGAAAGGAATTCTGACTACATACTTGTGTATGCCCTGCTTGCTACAGCCATCAGGAAAGAGTGGGGGAGCATGTAAACCACAGCTTTCTTGTTCAGAAAGTTTTATAGCCACTTCTGATCATGCAAATGGATTTGGATGCTGTTAGGAGACTCTTAATCTCAGGGTTCGAGCACCACGTGGATAAAGGGATTCCTGCACTGCAGGCGTTTGGACTAGATGACCCTCGTAGTCCCTTCCAACTCTACAATTCTATGATTCTATTATCTATTTTATTAACTTTAACTGATTAAAGACAACAGCCTTTAGCTTGGACTTTGATTACTAAACTGCAATTTAAAGACTGGCAAGCAAAACAAAAGAATAGTTAAGTATGCATAAGACGGAAATACCTGCCATGGATCCAGCCATTAACCGGTGAATATGCCCAGAAATGCCAAGCTTCTGCTTTATCATCTATGAAAAGATCAAATTTATAGAGTGAAAAAACAATCATCCTTCAGCACACTTTAAGTGAGCTTCACTGGTCAGTCAGTAGATTGAAAACAAACACAAATGATTTAATGCTTCTGACTACATTTTAAATAGCAGCCTCAACACTACTTTAATATACCGGTATTTCTTATTTAATTTATATCCCACCCTTCCTACCAAAGGCAACCAGAGTGGCAAAACAACACCATTATATTTATTTTATTTTAAGGTATTTATATACAACTGATATCTTAATAAACTATTTTAATTTTGGTTTATGTTATAGCAATGCCAGTTCTTGCTGTCTGACAGTACTACAGTCTTATTTTTATTTTATTGGTTTATTTATTGGTTTCCTGTAGTGCTAGGATTTGTCATACACTTTCTTTCTTCCCATAGATCAGAAGTTGTTTCAGGCCTGGGAGAGCCTTTTGAAATCAAAGAATCTTGCAGGCACCACAAAGTACCCATTACACAGAAAAGCTGGCAATGCTCAGACATCCCTCCCATTGTCATAACCAAACAAAGGAACCCAGGCAAAACAACTAAACCACCAAAAAAACAAAAAAGAAAGCAGGCAACATCCCCAAAGCAGACAATCCTCCCATTTAAACAAACAAGGGGGAAAAGTCCCCAGACCCTTAATTAAATAATGAGAGAGGTAAGAGACTTGACAGTTACCAAGGGGACATCTGATGGGAACCACTTTGGGGGCTCCAATTTCTGATTTTGATTTTTTTGCAATGTCTTACAAAAGAAAAGTTTTGATTAAGGGAAACACAGCACATCAAATATGGGGGGGGGAATGCATCATATCCTTCAACAGCTAATTGTCTTTGTTTACTGTTTTTTTTGTATGTTTGAAAAATGTGTTGCAATTCTGCAAACTTCAGAATTCCCCTCCACCCCACGTTTCAGCACTAAGCTCCTAAGTGCACAAATAGCACTGATTCCATATCCTCAATAGCTGGGAAAAGGCTTCATCGATCTACAGCAGAGGTTTTCAACCTTTTTGGGTCCACGGCTCCCTTGACCAACTACATTCTTTCTGCGGCACCCCTGTGGGGCTCAGGAGCCCAGTTATGTCACCCCTTGCCTGCAGAGATGGCAGCCCCTCACCCCTTTTCAAACACCCTCCCTTGTGGAGTGTTCCCCCAGCCTCCTCTCCTCTCCCCTCTCCTTGGGAGACACCCTTCCCCTTGCCCCCGCCACCCCAAAGAGAGGTGCTTCCCAGAAGCACCATGCAGCACCCCTAACCATCATTCAAGGCGCCCCAGGGTGCCACAGCACACTGATTGAAAACCACTGATCTACAGAAAGAGAAGCAGCCTGGCAGCTCTCCAGGTGCAGAGAATTCGAAAGGGTAAACACCACTAAAGAAAAGGCTGTGATGTATCTCAAACACTACTCTTATACATGCTGTTATCCATCTTATACAGTATGTAAGCATTTGGGATAAACAGGTATTTAGAAGTCAGTACAGTGGTGCCTTGGTTTACAAACTTAATCTGTTCTGGAAGTCCGTTCTTAAACCAAAGCATTCTTAAACCAAGGCGTGCTTTCCCATTGCAGCGGGGGACTCAATTTACAAATGGAACACACTCAACAGGAAGCAAAACATATTCTTATTCCAAGGCAAAGTTCACAAACCAAAACACCTACTTCCAGGTTTGCAGCATTCTTAAACCAAGTTGTTCATAAACTAAGCTGTTCTTAAACCAAGGTACCACTGTACTTGCATATACTCCCCTGTTACTCCATTTCATATCGAAGTCGGAAAGAGCCAACTTGTGCAGATTATGTGATTTACATACAAATACATATTTGACATTTTAATGATATCTAGAATGAAATGTAAAATGATTTGCTTAAATAGATTATGTATTTATAGGTCAATAAATGTCCATAATGTAGAGAGGGTAACTGGTGTTAAGAAATTCAACAAGTTTTATGCAATTCATAATACATTTCAATTTATACAAGTGATGTCCGACCACAAAATGCTGTAGTATATCCTGACGCCCCTAACAGGAATGCTTTTTCTTGCCGATTCTCCTTTAATTTCTCTTGCTGGGCTCAAGTTTATTTGGCCTCACTCAACCCATCGTTACTGTTATACTGTTCAATTTTAGTTTTTAATTAGACTTGCAAAGTCTAATGTTTAGACTTGCAAAGTCTTGATGTTTACAGCATAAACATAAAAAACTGGAAGAAATTGCATTACTCAAATCACTCTTTTGAGGGGAAAGAAACAAGGCAACTAGCAGTTATACATAATAAATATGTCAATTTATACATATTAACCAACCACAGATAGTACAGCTGACATCAGGGAAGTTAAATGCAGCTACCTTTTTATACTGGCCAAATGCTGTAAACTGAATTGCACCATATGGAAATATTCTAATCATCATTGCTCCATTTCCTTTATAGAATCCCAGGTAGCCCTCCTTTTTGGGAACAGCACGCAATGTAGAGATCACGCCTGTGATGAATAAAGGATGAAAACAAGAAGAAAATGATCAGACAACCAACAGAAAAGCGATAGCTAAACGATCCAACAAAGTACAAGAAGATTTTATCATAAGATAAACAGCATGTTCAGGAAGCTGGGCAGGAGGAATGATAGAAACAGGCTGAAAGAACCGAAAAGTGAAGAGAAATGGTGAGTGGACAAATGAGAGACTAAATCAAAATTTCTATAAACAACCCCCCGAAACAGTAACTGGAAGAAGAAATAAAAAGGGAAAGTCGGATCTCAAAACTTGGGAGGAAGGAAAAATGACATCTGATAATGGCATATAAACAGTGGAGGAGGACTTTGCTCAAACAGTCTGTGCTGATATTTACTCAGCCTCACCTAATTTCTACAAACCTTGCTGTGTTCAGGGACACATGTAGTTAGAATGTTTGCAAGCCTGCAACAAATACACCCTCAGCATGCTAGAATCAAATAAAAAGATTGCATTTGCTTTCCACTTACCTTCCTACAGAAAACCCTCTGTTTTTAGTTTATGCACACAAGTACTATACCAGATTTTCTTAGCAACATTCCCCATTCTCTCACACACATACCAAACTAAACACCTGTTAAGGGAGTATTCACTAACTGCAGTTTCTATCAGCATATGTATTAAAAAATAGGGTTTGTTTTAATCTACTGATTTAAATGGGGCTCCTTTTCAGTTAATCAAAACATTTTAAAACTGATCTAAAAAATTATAATAAACACAGAAGCATTCTTTTTTGGGTGGGGCTACATTATACCATATTGGCAATTTGGACAAAGTAATATCATATTAGGACCTCTTAATATAGAGTGTCATTAGAACTTCTTTCATCACATTGTGCTAAAACATTTACCAATTTCAGCTAAACTTGGCAATCAAGTTGAAGTGTGTGCAAACTACGGGTTTGCCTCTCTTCTCTCAATCTTACATAGTACTATATTTACTTGAGTATAATGTGCCATCAAATCTAATGAGCACCACAATTTTCAGAACCTTGAAACCAAAAAAAGTATTTGCTGGCGAATGTAAATGTGCCACCGAATCTAATGTGCACTTCATTTTCTCAATGTGATTTGGCCAAAAAAGGCACACATTAGATTCGAGTAAATACAGTAAGTGCCACTATGTTCACTCCTTGGTGAGTGAAATAACTCAAACTCAATGGGATTTTCCAACATCCATGTGAGGTCAGTGACAATGTGCAGTTGGAGAGGAGAATGAGTGAAGTCCCCACAGCTGAGGGCCTCAGACAAGGCTACTGGTAATCATACTAAGCCAATGTTAATTCTGTCATACAAAATGGGGAAACAAATGAGAGAAGCTTAACCTTAAAATACGGCATCGTGAACATCTCCCCCATGCTCTTAAGTATGATCTGAATTTTTATTGGGTTTACTGGCTTCCATTCACTATGCATCAGAATACAGGAGTCAAACTATACCTTCAATTTTTGGATTTTCAAACACTAGCATCTGTTACCAGACTGCAGCCTGACCTAAAGTGGATTGCAATAGCAGAACTAGCACCATGGGTGTAGGCAAGGGTGAGTAGGATTCCCCCCCCCAACACAGGTATTTTTACCTGTGATTTCCCCAAAAAATTCAACTACTTTAGGGGGCGATCTCCTTAAAAAAACAATAACTCAACTTTGGCTGCCCCCCCGCAAACAAAAATCCTGGCTATGCCCATGACTAGCACCATAAAAAAAAGGAGAATCATGAAGAAGTGAGTCTCCAAATGCATGTTTAGGCTAAATGTGGGTTCCAGCTCTGAAAAGAATACCTGGCAACATTAATTTTAAAGAAAGTCGGCCATTTTTATAAGGTGCTGCCAGTGACCATGTTAGGCCCACTTATATGCGCTGCATGACACACGGGGAGGGAGAATGGAACCCCCGCACAAACAGTCACTGCCTGTATATCTAACCTGTGGAGAAAAAAACAGTATCAACCCTATCTTTCAAATTCAAGGTTTGCAAAATTTAACTTTGAAATCTCATTGAAAAGCACAGGGATTAAACACAAATTTGCCTCCAAATGCTGTATTTGCTGACAATATTGCAGGAAATTGAAAATGAAATATACTTCCCTTACAAATACAAGAATGCAAAATACACGAAAACTGTCTTACCAAGATTTTTGTAATGACGATTATGGGCTTGTAACAAAATCTTTACTCGATCCAATGGAGCAATGGTTGTTTTGGCACAGCATCCCGCAACACCTTTCAGAGACAAAAATGAACAACTCTGTTTGCTGACTGCCAAATGTTACAGCATGTCAAACATTCAGCGAGTTATTTTTAAAGTTTTATCTTTTCAAGGTTCATCCCATACCTGAAAAGCATGGCCTCCCTCACTCAGTGGGCATTATCTCTCTGGCAAAGTAGTCATGTTATGCAATCTATGCACAAGGTTTCCCATTCTGTTCCATTTTCTTTTAGCAACATAAAGCTGATTCATTGTACTATATATGCTGATGTTCATTTCCAGGAATGCCTCACATTACGGTGGAGATTCAGTTTCCTAATATCTCCTCCAAGTTGTGAAAAACCTAACACTCCTGGTCATATGAAAACAATAAAGAATCTTATTAAACCTTAACAGTGTTTGGTACTACAGGACTACTCTTTTGAAATATGGGCATGTGATTCAGCAGACAGAGAACCCATTATAGGTAGTGTACTTATTTATTTAATTTATTGCAAGTATAGAGGTATCTTTGCCAAGTAGATCAAGGCATCAAATACTTTTTCATAAGGCTCACCAACTCCAGCCCTTCCAAATCAATCACTAAATATTGGTACAGCTCAGCAGTAATTATGGATCAGCTCTTTTATAGTATCTTCTTCTGCTAAAGGTCCAACTCACACAAAGAAGTTGTATCAAGATGTTAACTCTCAACCATCACCATACCACCAAGCCTTATGCAGCATCTGTGCTGTATCATTCAACTTCCAAGTCAGATCAACTACAAATGATACAAAAGCTGGCACCACTTTAACAACTGTCATTTAAATAACCTTTGAACGTCAGATCTTTCAAGGTTAGGGGGGAAAGCAAGCTGCTGTCTTATGCTTATTGTTGATTCTGCTTACAATTAATCTGATAACAGTTATTAAGCAGGGTTCAAGATGTTTGCCTGTAGTACATTATGTCTCTTTCTTACCTAGGGAACAGATACAGGTATGCATGTCAAGTTCTTAGGAAATAGACACTATCTTTCAGAGTTTCATTAAGTCTGCCGTATCAGCTCTACTATTTATACCAAGAAAGCTCGGGGAGGAAGGAGGACTCGGGGCAAAGCAGAGCAGAATCCGACCCCGGGACAGGTGTCGCTGCTATAAGTATATCTTCTCCTTCAAGGAACAAGCTCCGCCTCGGTTCTCAACTCTACAGTAGGCAGCCTTGAAGAGCGACGAGAGCCTAAGTCGCAGAGCAAACGGAGTCAAGGGCAACGCGGTGGGCGCGTGTAAGCAAAAAACCCAAGACGAGCGTATCGTGGGAATTCCACGGATCAGAGTTAAAGAGATTCCGAGCTTCCCTCGAAAAGGGAAAAGCAGCCGGGCGTCACAAAACATTTATTTTTCTTTTTTGGGGGGGGTGTAGTGCGAGCACCAAGCGACCGCCGGCCCCCTCGCCTCGCCACCCCTGCCCACCAAATAAAGAGGATTGTTCCGTGTTTACCTCCGGCGACGAGCGAGCGGAGCCAGTAGAAGTCCCTCCGCGCGGGCGACGAAGGCAGGCGGGCGCTGGGCCCCGCCGCCGCCTCCGTAGCCATCGGGCCGTGCTGGGTCCCTCGCAAGCAAAGCGGCAGGAGGAGGAAGGGGAAGAGGGAGACGCGGCTGGGCTCGGCCAGCACCCAGCGCCTTCAGCACATGCTGCCGGGCTGGCTCTGCCTCCGCCCAGCCCGGCTGAGAGGCGGGGCTCGGCCGCGGACGCCGAAAAGGAGAGGAGGAGAAAGGGGAAGAGACGCGCCTCCTCGTACAGGCTCCTCTACCGGAGGCCTTGCAAGCCGGGGAGGAGCGTCTTCTCCCGCGCCCCGGGCATGGTGCGAGGGCCACGGCCTCCGGGAGCTGCTCGGCCAGGCCCGCGGCGGCGCCCCGTGATCGCGTCAGGAGGCGGCGGGAGAAGCTCGCTCGGCAGCCGGCGGCGGCGCGTCTCCTCCCACCGGCCTCCTCGGCTCCCTTTTCCCCGCCCGCTCCAACTGAGGAGGCCGGCTGTGTGGCTTCAGGGGAAGTGGGAAGGGAGAGCGGCCAGGCGTCCCCGAATGGGCCTCAGGGGGAGGTCGAGTGGGAAAGGGACCCCGAGGGTCATCCAGTCCAGCCCACTTGAAGTGCAAGGAAGAGCCTGCGGTTGAGAAGGGCGCGAATATATGCGCCTTCTTTTCTGGTGTTCCGCCGCTCCCTCTTCTCCCCCAACAGCCCCCGCCCCCCGGTCGGGCTTCTTGGCTTTTTAACTCCGGCAGGACGGGCGGAAATTCCACTGGCAGAGTTGATCATTGCATAGCCTTGCCGCGCGTGGGGTGGAGGGACGACACATTAAAAAAGCAATTGCCGCAGGTTTATATATATATCATTGCAGTTATGTAATACCCTTTACTAGGCACAAAATTGTGGCAAGCCTTGGCGTTATCCATAATTCTTTGTTGTGCTTTTCACTTTATAAAAGGTCTTTGTGCTATTCTGCTCTTTCCATGAAAAGAGTTTTCAGCTAAATCAGCACGCCAAGCAGCTCAGTATCATGCCTTCCAACAGTTGGCAGATCTGGGTACAAAAAAGTGCACAGAGTACTGAAAAAAAGGGAAAAGCCTGCCTCCCTTTTTGTAACATCTTCCCTTAATGAAGAATTTCCTGATTACATTATAGTTGTTTTTGATTTTATTATGTATTTGTGATTTTATATCAAGATTTTATTCTGTGAACCGCCCTGAGACCCCCTGGTATAGGCCTGTATATAATTCAATTAATAATAATAATTAATAAAGGTGTTGTCCAGTGTGGCTTCTGAAGCTATATATAAGGGGTGAGGTGGAACACCCTGTGACCATCACCTTCGCATTTCATTACTTTGTTAAAAAATATTCTTTAACTTTTCACTGTGATGTAAAACTACTCTTGTTTTGGAATCTATTTACCGTATTTATGCCCCTTCAAAAAGCCATTTTGAAAGAGGTAGAGATAAAGGCTGTCCACACATTACCATTCATTCCAGCTCCAGTGTGCTCCCACCACTGGTACATTTGTCTTTCTTTAGCCACAATTCATGTGTATTTTTCTGTTTCTTTATAAATACTTGTATTTGATGCACTTTCCCTCAAACCAGCTTCCACCCAGTTTGAAAACGTAAGCCACAAGCTGAGATGTGTACATTTCAGACAGCCATTGTACATGGGCAGATGACAGCTCTATTGAACAGGAGGGACAGGGGACACGGAGATACAGGTCAGGTAATGTGCATCAAATGAAGATGTCCCCACTCTCTCTCTGCTGTGTACAACAATGTTTAAAAGTATTTGAAACACAGTGGGGGAAATTACTTTGCTGCATTTTAAGCTGCTAATGTGTACATAGCCAAAGATTAGATAGCTAAAATGCAGTTTAGCCATGCCATACAAATCTCCAAATTCAAAGTGAACAAATAAAAGATTGTGGCAATTAACACTTTAAAACAGTAAAGACATTTCAGTATTTACATTGGTGTTCTTGTAAGGGATAGGTAAAACTTAAAGGGGAGAGGAACAAGCACCTTTTCTTTGCATCATCAACACACATAGGAACATAGCAAAGGGGGACTTTCAGATCCAGTTCTGAGGGGATACCTTGCAGTCAGTGTTGAGCCTTGCTACATCTAACCTTTGAAGTTATGCACTAGGTAGGTAACTTATTTTGCCTTTTTACAGATGAGGATCTGAAGGTGAGGGAAAGGGATTTCTCCCAGACTGCTTAGTGCATCCGTAGCAGACAAACCCACTCATTCAAGTCCAAGCCTAAGAAGCTGCTCACTGGACCATACTCCACTCTTAAGGATGCTGTTTCAAAACTGAAGAAACACAGCTCATTGGAGAGATCTGGTTTGCTTATGCAATTTGAAATAGATCACCTTTTTCTGTTCTGTGGGACTGACGTGCTGAAAATTAAAGGTTTCGTGATCCTGTTTCCAGTTTCTGAATGTGACATTTCCCACATAACACTCCAGTCTCTTAAACTACAGCCTGTCCTCCTAGGAAGCCTCACAGCAGAAGTCCCTACTTAACCCACTAATGGAGCATGACCTTCAACATGGCAATTGCTGCTGTAGTACAGACATCATTTTGATGTACATGAGAATATGTTTTATAGCAGGTGTCAGCAAACTTTTTCAGCAGGAGGCCGGTCCACCATCCCTCAGACCTTGGGGGGCGGCAGACTATATTTTTTGGGGGGGGAACTGAATGAATTCCTATGCCCCACAAATAACTCAGAGATGCATTTTAAATAAAAGGACACATTCTACTCATGTAAAAACACACTGATTCCTGGACTGTCTGCGGGCTGGATTTAGAAGGCAATTGGGCCGGATCCGGCCCCCGGGCCTTAGTTTGCCTACCCATGTTTTATAGGAAGGAAGTGTTGCAAGAAGAGAAAATATACAGTTACACTGTTGAAAATTTAAGCAGGGCCTATGGGAAGTTCTTGCTTTATATTTTACTCAGGGTGAGGCACTTTCTTATAACTTCCATTACCACCTTTAATTCTTCCATCAATGCTTTTCTCACACTCATACTTTTGACTTTATAAAAGGAATTTGCGCTGTTCCACTCTTGCCATAAAAAAGAGTTTCCAGCTAAATCAGTAGCACACCATGTCTTCCAACTTTTGGCAGATCTGGTAGAATTGCATAGAGTACTAAAAAAGAGTACTAAAATAGAGTACTAAAAAAAAGAAAAGGACATGGCATTTGCACTGTGGCCCCCCATTTATGAAACTTCCCCACTCATCATGGAGAGGTGTGTCAAGCCCACTCCCTGCTTGCATTTAGGTGGGCTTTAAATACGTTTCTTTTTCAATCTGTTCTTTATTTAAATGGTGAGTTGGACTTTAAACTGTCATTCATTTCTGTTTTAAAAAAGGCTATGGCTTTTTACTGGTTTAATTGGAAACAGTTGTAGCCTGCTGTTGACACTGATTTAGACACTAGTTTCAAGTGTTATTACATTAACTGTATTAGCCTATAAATGATTTTATTGATAAATAAATAAGAAGATGTAAAATAGCCTTGGGAAATTTTCATTTCAAAAGGTTATTCCTCAATAACATAAATAAATAAATGCACTCAATTCCTGCACATTTCTGAAAACATAAGGCTTAGTGAAAAGCAAAAAGTGCTATTATTCTGCCCATCATAGTATTCTATATAATTTGTATATACTTATTTTATTCAGTCATCACTGCCTCCAGTGAAATGGCAATCCTTCTCTGCAAGGTGATGTCAGTAGTTAATTGTGTTCTGCTGGATGCGTTTGTGGGCATAAACTGGTACCCATTCAAATGGTGTGTGTATGGATCAGATCCATTAATGCACATTTACTGACGTATGTGACAGGGATAAAACCATGCATACAAATAAGCATCAAGGTTGTAAAATGGGTTATAAATGGAATAAGAAACAAGGTGTCAAGGTACTGTAATCTCAGTATTAATTCCCATAACTGACAAACTATACTTACCGGTACTTGTCCTATAAATAATATTTGGCTCTACAGTTCTCTTTATCTCTGAATGTGATGTAAGCTGGTGTCATGCTTCATTAGTAGTTCATACTAGTATAGATGTTTGGGGGGGTTGTTTGGTTTTAACTAACTATTCTTCAAATGAAGGGTGGTATATAAATTTTAACAAAACCACCACCACCTTCTGATCTATGGTTACACCTCCCATCCCCCTTTGCAAGTACTTTAGTTAGGGTGCCCTCTTAACAGGCAAAATATTTGGTCATACCCAGCGCAGATAAACATGTAGCAACTACTTTTCAGAACAAAGAGAACAGTAATTAAATCTGAGGGCAACAGCAATGTAATGCTTTACGACTGAAGTCAAAGTCAGAGCAAAGTACTCTCATATGGAAATATGAATGTGGTTACGAATATTATAAGGTGTGGTGCCTTCTCACAGCTCACCTGAATACTTTCCACTTTGATGGGAAACAATGGTTAGATATATACTGAGTTATATTATTTGTCCTAAATTACTTTATAGCTGCCAGCTACCGGGGGGGGGGTGAGAAGCCTAGCCTGTTGCATTTTTCTGATTTTTAACCACAATTTGGTATGGATAAATCACCAGGGGAAGTTTTTAAATGCTTATCACCTGACTAATATATGGAAATCGAGCTGCTGTCAAAAGCATGGGGTAAAACAAAAATTGGTAACGGGCACTGGTGATATTAAATTACATTAAGTATCTAGCACTGTTTGTCTTTTGCAAATGGACAACAGAAAACCATTAGAAAGCTTCTAATAAGCATATTTATGTTTTAATTGGTGGGATTGGATGCAATTATGTAGTCCAGGCAATCCTTCTTGTTTATGTGCATGAGTAGCTTCATCTAAGTTGGTTTCAACAGCTGCAGGAGGCTATGTATATAAATTGTGGTGGTTTGAGCATTGTGTTTAGGCTAGGAAGACCAGGGTTCAAATCTAATTAGGTGAACTTTAGCAACTCCTCCTTTCAGCCTAACAGGATTGCTGTGATGATAAAAGCAGAGAAAACTGAACTGTATGATCAGGCATTGATTGTATGGTCTCTGTGACTGGCTTTTTACTTCTAGCTCAGAAGAGGCATGTAAGTTTTTTGTTGTTTTGACGGTGGTCATATCAACCACAATGTTGCAGAATGCAAAGTGCTTGGTTTTTTCTTAAATTTGTAGCTCAGCTACTTTCTTCCAATAAGCTCTAAATGATGTGTGCAGTTTTACACTAATTCTTTAACCTGAGTATGCATGTTGGTGTGCAGAGATGGATGGGATCAGAATACTATTTTGCACTGTTGGGGCAGATACTTTTCAGCTTGTTTTACCCGAGGATGTGGTTAAATAGCTTGGAGTAGTGAGGCCTTTAACTTCCCCCTTGATCCTCCCCTTCATGGTTTTGAAATCAAGGACCTAGGAGGTAGTGAGTGCCTCCCTAAGATAAGGAGCGGTTCCTATCTCAAGGATGCAAAGTGAGACTTCTCCTATAATTGACTTTAAATTATTTGGCAATTAACAAATACCATTCTGTCTAACTTGCATTTTTTACAAAGCAAGATGATAGAGCGCATTGTGGCTTTTCAACTCTAGGCAGTTCTGTATTATTACTTGGATCCAGTCCAATCTGGGTTCAGGCTTATTTATAGGATGGAAGGAGCCTTAGTCACCCTGGTGGATGATTCATGATAGGGTGGAAAGGGGCAGGATGCTACCTTGATAATCCTCCTGGACCTCAGAGGCTTTCAATATGTCCTATCAACTGTAACATCCTGGGTCAATTATTGGGATTTAGGAGGCTCCGTATTACAATAGTTCAGGTTGTTATTGAATAGTCATTCCCAGAAAATGGTGTTGGGGGACTTTTGCTCTGTCTGGTGGCCATTGGCTTGTAGAGTCCATTTTTACCTGCAAGCTGTACAACATGAATTTTCCAGGAAAGCCATCCAAAGGTTTATACTGCATTGTTATCAGTCAACTTTTCCTTTGCACCCTCTGATCTCAGGGAGGCTGTTGGAATCCTAAACCAGGGCCTGGCAGTAGTTCTGGAATGGGTGTGAGCAAATGAGCTGAGGTTTAATCTAAGCAAGACTGAGGTGTTGTGGGTAGGAAGATTCCGAGTTCTGGAAGGTGGCTTACAGCTGATAATGGATTGGGTTGGCGATCTTAGAATAGAAATGCTCCTGGCTTAAACTATATACAGAAGGCCGACTTTTCCACAGTGATCCATGCTCTTACTATGTGCGCATTCTTGAAGATATTGTAGGAACTTCAGCTGGTTCAGAATGTGGTGGCCAGAGGACAAGGTGAGCAGCATCTTTATAATATCAGCTGCAGTGGTTGCCAGTTGTCAGGAGTGGGTCAGTGATAAATCACACAGACTAAGTTAACTCTTTATTAGAAGAACCAGGCTGCTCAGTAGTGCCATGCCTAGTGAGCACAGCAACTCTTTCCCATAGGTTTTCCCCCTTTGAGGCAGTTGTGGGGACTGAGGGTCCCTGCCTTCCCACAGCTGTCTAAGCCTCCTCCTCTCCCGGGTCGCTCCAAGACTCTGCCAGCACACCTGTCTCTGCTCCTCCTCCTCCATACCTCTTCTAGTTCTGGGAGACCAGGGGTGAGGGGAGGTGGTTGCAGCAGGAGTGGGAGACACCTTAGCTTCTTCTCCAGACTGACTCATCTCCGCCTCTTGGCCTCCCTCTTCCTCAGATTCTCCTTCTGGACTTCTCTTTGCCACAGACTCCTCCTACTCACTAAACCCTGTTGCCTCTTCAGCTTCCAACACCACCTTTTCCCAATCTTCTCCCTCTGACCACTCATTGCCATCCCACCACCAGTCCCTGAGCACTGAGCCTTTTTCCCTTGAGTGTTCCCCAGCTGATGTCTCCCACTACTCCTCTGCATCCAGCCAGTCCAAGACACCAGTGCATTTTAGGCCAATTTAAAAGTGCTGGTTTTAACCCTTTAAGCCATAAATGGTTTAGGCCTAAGCTATTTATTTGAACACCTGTACCTGTACTACCCTGCCTATACCTTAGGATCTGCTTTGGATACTCTGCTGGCATGCCTGTGTCAAGAAAGGTGGCTACAGGGAGAGGTCCTTTACTCCCAATGCACCTCTATCAAATCTCTGTTGTAGGCAATAATAATCTGAGCACTGACAGCACCTAATTCTTCTACAGTCTGATCTTAAGAATTAGGCATGCCTAAATCAGTTTAAATAATTAGGAATAATCATTCCCAACAATGTGTAAGATCAAACTTTGGAGTGAACATTATCGTGTGCATACATTAATTTTTAAATAAAAGGCAATTAAAAGCTTTCTGCTGGAGGGTGGCTTTGAGTATTTGTAGAAATGGCATGTGCTTTTTGTGACTGTTCTTTCTGTAGTGTATTTTTACACGTGCTTATGTTTTTAAATATGTTGCAAGTTTTGCGTGCAACAAGCAAGTAACAAATATTATCACTGTTATTATTAAGAATTGATATATTTGGAGTTTGCGGAATGCTAGAGGCCATTTAGCACTAGGGAATATTTGTCCCACATGTGAACAGTGTTAAACTGCAGGAAAGAAGCCAAATGTATATTCTAGCCAATTTTTTTGCATCATTAGATGCATTTGAATCATCAAACAGTTTTATGCCTGATTCTTCAAATCAGTTTTATGCCTGCTTCTTTCCTCTTTCCTCCCACCTTTGTTGACCTAAGCACTATACTGTGCAGGGGCGTCTTGAGTGAAACTTTTAAAGTTGCGCTAGTCAGTGGCCCCAAGAGTCCGGGGTCGAGAGGTAAGCAATCCGACTCCGGAGTGGCGATCCAGCTCGCATCTTACTTTTCACTAGGAGGGCTCCGTCCAGCTCCAGAGCAAAGCGCAGCCGAGCCTCCCTCTCGGAGGGTCTGTCCGGTGAAGATACTAACCTTCCGGGAAGAGCACGCTTTATTCCCCCATTGCTGGGTGCGGGGGGTCTCCATGTTCCACATAGGTGCTTATTTTCCTTCCTTCATGGATGAGCCATGAAAGTTTCCTTGCTTTTTTGCAGCTGTGGATTGCAAAGTCATGCACGGAGCGCCTTTTCCTGTTAGTATCTTATTGACAACGCAACGAGCCTGGTACGTATTAAGGGATCTGTTCCCAGAGAAGCTAGTCGGGGTGGGGAGGGGATGGTTGGAGAAGCAGCCTCGCTTAGTACGCGAACCTTCCTTGTCTGCCCAGCGGGCTGGCGAGAAGAGCCCATTCTGAAAAGTTGGCTGCACTTTCCTACAGGATAGACGTGGAGAAGCGGAATGCAATTAAAAGTTGGTGGAACCCTGAGAAAAGTCCCAGGGAAGTTTCTGCTGCTGGCTGCGGGAGGGAAAGGAAAGGAAAAAAACAAAATTCCCACATTTATATTTTTTTAATTAAAAAAAACCCCCCAAATCCTCCGACCTGTGACCGCCTTAGTGCAAGTTTGCCTTGAAGCAGCCCAAGTCTGCCCGGAAAAACCCGCCAGGCAAGCAAAACTGCCTCAAATCTGCATACAAAGGGGTTGGGGGCGAGACAGTTTTAACGAAACTGGCTCTCTTTCTCAAGCATTTGCTTTTTGGGGAAAAGGAAAGGTAAAACAGCAACTTCTCGAACTGGCCTTTTTTAAACCACCACCCCCTTGTTTGCTTAAACTGCATTATTTTTGCTTTTTAAATGCAAAAAGCCCCCCATGCAATGGGTTAAACTCTGCTGTATATCTCGGTTTCCCAGCAGTGCATCTTGGCTGATCTCAGTAGAGTTAATTAATCATCGCACTGTCGTCAATTTAAAATCGAATTTAACCCATTGTTTGGTTCCTCGGCAGCCCTTGTGAAAGCAGTTGTACAATGAGAGCTGCAGGCCACCGCTGGCTTCTACCTCCTGCAGAAATAAATCCCACTCCAGGAAGCCATCTGCTTGAAACAAGAGCAGAGGCAGCGGCTTGGTTCTCCCCCTTCCCCCTCTCTCTGCTGATATCTCGCTTTGGCGGGGGGGGGGGGGATGAGTTTCTCTATATGTCAGTAGTATTGCTCAACAGGGCAGCTTGTTTAAAAGCCAGTTCGGAGGAGAAGCGGGCAGGAGGCTTGCCTCTGCATACTTGCCTCCAGAGTCACCATTTGAGCGCAGGAGGCTGTCCATTTGCATACAAACCCTCTTGCAAATGCAACTGCCCCTGGAGTACGTGCAGATGCAAAAAGTCAGGAGGGAAGCCAGTCTTCTTGTCACACTGCATAAGCCTGAGTCATGAGCGAGCAGTTCTCTCTTCTGCTTCCCTAAAAAACCAGATCTGCAGGGGGTTGCAGAATCTCCTCAGTCTGAAGGGTCCTGACAGCGAAGGGCTTTTAGCAAGACACACTGGTTCTTATATTTTGCGCGGGGGGGGGGGGGGACGGACGGACTGTTGCATTTCTCCTTGCAGAAAGGCGTGGGCCTTTCAGTTTTTTGAAAAGGGGGCAGATGTGCATCCGATCCCTGCCGTCCGCACGGTCTCTGTAAATGCACACACGCTGACTTATCTGACACATCACAGACAGCGGCAATTGCAAGAAGTGCGCAGTGTCTGGAATTGCGCTTTTGAGCCCACCAGGGAAAATCCCTGCTGCTTTCAAGGTATACTTCCTGGTTTTAATACCCAAGTGTTGCATTTATTGCAGAGGAAACTGCCGTTTGAACTTGTCCATATTACTCCAGTATGAATTGTGACAGGGAGACACGTGTCCTCAAGCGCTTGGGGAAATGGGTAGGGGAGCTGTGATTGGCTGCCGTTCCCTTTGCGCACCGCATGTTCGGAGGCGTGTGTATTTCCTTCCCACTTTATGTGCTTCTCATAGTGGACACCGCTGGAACGCTGGTATAAAGCAGCTCTTACTGGCAGATCACATAATGTTATATTTGCAATAGCTTCTTAATTGTGATATAAGCAGGGATATAAGTGTTTGGAGCAGCTCTATCCTGCAGCTGCTTGGATTTTTGATATGTTGCACTTTGTGCAGGATGAATAACATTTCTGAACATTTTCTTCTCGGCACGTTTGAATAGGGTGAACACCCAAAGGTGTCTCTCTCTTACATGCTTACGGTGTTTATTCCTGGACGGTCCCATAAAATGCAAAGTGGTTCTATAATCTTGTGGGAACAAATGGATTGATTGGAGTTGCATTGACAAGCACTTGTTTGCCAAAGCCAAATGAAAATGTTCCATTTCTAAAAACACAGATATGTAATAAGCAAGTTGTGAAACTCGAGAGATTCAGTCATTGTGGCTTAAAATAAAAATGTAGATTTGAAAATGGACGGAACTCATTAAAAAAGTTGTCAGTGTAGTCCACAGCCCATTGTCAAGTAATTTATATGTAATGGCTTTGTGCATAGATCGCTTGGATGTAGTGACAAAAGAGATGTTGGTACTGAAGGATTGCTTAGTGAGAAGAGTAATTGTATTAAATCTTGAAGCAGTGCGTAGATTTACTGGAAGTTTTGTTTTCCGATGAAACTAGGGTTGTATTTGGCCACAGAGAGAGCATAAGGCAAAGGAAAACATCTCTCTTAGGCTTGATCTGGTCTAGGATTTTCCTTGTGAGAGTTGATGTCAGTTTGAAACACACTTGTGCCTGTAAGTTGTTCGCTTTATGCAAGCAGATGCATTGAGCTTCAGCGAACCCACAGCAAAATGCCTTCTGGTGCCTCTACTGGCGGCAACAATAGCGGTCAGCAGCAATGGGTCTAAATAAACTCTTGACACCACTGCCTGGACCTTAGAGTGCTGAGTGCTGGATTTTTTATTTTATTTTTTAAAAGGGGATCCCACAGCAGATATCACTGGTGGGCCAGCTGCTCAGATATGTTTTGTGGTGAAGCCAGCTTGAGGGAGAAGCTCATTAGCTTCTAGTTCAGGGTTCATCAGTCTTTATGGGCCCATGGACACATTTTGGAATTTTGAGAAAGTGACAGAGTTTCCACTCCCTCCTCACTTCCAACAGATAGAAACAGAAAATGCGCCTAGCCACACATGCTTTTTGCTTTTCCACAGGGTCTGAGTAAAAATTGGTTCCAGTAGAATTAAATGTTATCTTCTTGAATCAGCATGATTTGATATGTTTTTCCTAAAAATACATCATCAGCTTTACACTGGTACATAGTAAAAAATTGCAGTTCTAGTGCAAAAACACTGATTCAGGGTCTCCATGGGTTTTCATGACTTTTGCACAGGGGACCAACAAAACCACGAAGAAATCACAGGACACATATGCAGACACAGATGAATGAATCAATTTATTTATTGGGGGGGGGAGACCGTGTAAAACTATGAGGAGCCGTAAGGATCTGTGAATTGGCTCCATGCTTTTGCACTATGGCAGCACTAGGAATGGTGTTTTTTGTTTTTGTTTTACTGTGAAATTCATAGTTGCTAAAGTCTGCTTAAAATGGATGGTGATTAATGGGGGGCCCAGTTACCCCAACCTGCCTACCTGGCTCCAGAAGAATGGAGAAGGTCTACGTGGCCTTCCTTGTCTTGACCTCACATCAGCCACAAATTCTCTTGTTTACCTGAGGGGAGCCAGTCTACTCTCAGCCTTGGTGGTTCTTGTTGGCATCCATCTGTCTCGAGAGACAATGGAGTGCACTTCCAGGGGTGAAGTCAAACCGCTGCATTAGCAGTACCAAATTTGCAAGTCTGGGCAGTGTGTATGGAGATCCTAGTCTGTCCAGCCTTGCTGATGTGGTCCAAAGGAAAGCCGAGTAATACATTTGGCACCAGCTTGGCTGCAAGAGTTGCCGGAAGGAGGTTATGAGGCACCATCCAACTGCCTTAGGGACTGTACAGTGGTACCTCGGGTTAAGAACTTAATTTGTTCTGGAGGTCTGTTCTTAACCTGAAACTGTTCTTAACCTGAAGCACCACTTTAGCTAATGGGGCCTCCCACTGCTGCTGCACCGCTGGAGCACGATTTCTGTTCTCATCCTGAAGCAAAGTTCTTAACCCGAGGTAATATTTCTGGGTTAGCGGAGTTTGTAACCTGAAGCGTATGTAACCTGAAGCGTATGTAACCCGAGGTACCGCTGTACTCTGTATTTGTGTAGGGTTTACTCCTTACCATTTTGATCTCACGAAGATATCCTGCAAGGTTTATGGTCAGAATTTGGGCTACCTTTCCAGGTTGACAAGCCCCATCTGCTCCTCACCTCCCTCTACAACATGTGCAGAAACTGCCTTCTTGACCACTGGTCCCACTATGGGTCTCATCCGCTCAATTCACCAGAGGCTGTCTTCGCATGCAGGGAAAGTTCCGGACTCACTGAATGATCTATTGGCTACCCTTACCTGGCTTAGCTGGCCAGTCAAAGCCGTTTCCGGGGGTATGGCTGCTGTCACACACTGACAGCTTCTAGGAGCCACGGGTGAGTGCAGGGTGGGGACCAAAGGTAGACAAACTACCCCAGGAGGACCATGACATGTTCCCCCCACCAGAGGTACTACCCTTCCCCTAACCCCCCCCAATCCCACTCAGCCTTGGTAATCCAGAGTTACTTCTGGGCAAGAATGCAGAGGATTGCACGGTTAGCAAACTAATATCCTGGCTGCCCACTTCCCCTCCCTCCCCAACTCATTTTTTAAGGCTAGTTCATACCTCTGGTACCAGATAGTGAAGCCTGTATGTGCTGAGGAAATGACAGAGTGTGAAGTGACAACTTGCACAGGTTGTGCATAACATTACAATTTCTGCAATTCACTGCCTGATACTTTTTCCCTCCTTTCAAATTCAGTGTTGTTTTTAATTTGGTTAGCTACATTTGGGGAATATATGATCCCTTTCTCCTTAAGCCCCATAGGAAGCTCTGTTCTCTTTTACTCTCCTTTTCTATTTCCCCCCTCCCCCAACTCCAAATACAACTCTCTTTCTAAAAAAATTTCCCCCTCTCTTAAGCCTAGCCTGTCCTTTTCTTAGGCAATTGGTCATGTGACTTTGGCTTAAGCATAGCCCTGTGCCTCTGATAGTTACTATCAGTGGCATCTTCTCTTGACAGTAGCTTAACCCTTTCCTGGTCAGACTTGGGAAACTCTTGACTTCTAGAAGTTCTGCATCTAGGAATCTAATACATATACACTTTCAACTCAGTTGGGATTTACTTATGTATAAACACGTGTGAGATCGCACTGCCTAAGTACTCTTATTAGAGACTAAAGCTGCAGTCCTAACCTCATTTACCTGGGAGCAAGTCCCATTGAATTCAGTTGAAACAAAAAAATTTTTTCCTTCCAGTAGCACCTTAAAGACCAACTAAGTTAGTTCTTGGTATGAGCTTTCGTGTGCATGCACACTTCTTCAGATAAACTGGAACAGAAGTTGCCAGATCCTTCTATATAGTGAGAAGGTGGGGAGGGGTATTACTCAGAAGGGTGGTTGGCAGATAGCTGTGATGAGCCTGTTGACGACTCTTAACGACTGCAATAGGTCTTACAGGAAAAAGCAAGGGAGATAGCTGTGATGAGCCTGTTTTAGAAGGATCTGGCAACTTCTGTTCCAGTGTATCTGAAGAAGTGTGCATGCACACGAAAGCTCATACCAAGAACTAACTTAGTTGGTCTTTAAGGTGCTACTGGAAGGAAAAATTTTGTTTTGTTTTGACTATGGCAGACCAACACGGCTACCTTTCTGTAACTGAATTCAGTTGGACTTTCTTCTGAGTAGACATGAGGATTGCATTGTTAATGCCCATGGGACTTCAAAGTACACACATGCTTAGGATTTTACTGTAAGACTATGTATGGCTACTTAAACAACACATCCATCCCCACAGAATCTGGGGTAGAGCAGCATCCTTGATAGCATCTCAGTATGCATGCATAAGATCCCGCTGAATCTATGATACACTGAATTGGGGCCAGCGTATTGAGGTCAGGGCATTGGACAGTGTAGGTGCATTGCTCAAAGCAGTTAGTCTGGCACAAGGAAGGAGCAATAAATGTTGTTTTCATATCTGGATGCATGCCTACCTATAAACAGTTGCTAAGCAGCATTGAAATATTACCCTTGCGAGAAAGTTCCTCAAGAATAGGGAGGATTCTAGTTTTTATCTTGATGAGATAAGCATTTGCCAGGATTGTACTGCCTCCACCAAACTCTGGGAAGTATTACATTAAATTCCTAGCCACCTTAATGCTGTATACAACTGGAAATCATTCTGGGTGTGCATATGAAATACGTACAAAAAGGCAACATATGAGAAAGAGTTATCCATTTGTTGGAAGGGGACAAGAGCTTGCTTCCTACTTCAGTAGACTTGGAACTAGAGATTTCTTATCTTTGCAGTTCCTGACCAATATTCTTACAGGAAGGGGATTTCTCAACCCCCTTGTGTCATGCTTCATTGTTCAAGTGCTCTTCTATTTAAGGGGGAGAAATTGTATTCCTCCACTTAATTAAATAAATGTTTGAATCATTAAATTATTGTTAAATTTTGTCATATTGCAGACCAGTCTGGTTCTCTGGTTCTTTGGACTGCCACATTTTCTGGACACTTGAAGGGCTTCTGAATTTTGGCACTGGAATGCATGGGCGATGTGTCTGAGGCTGAGCCAAAAGCACATATGCAGCATGGAGGGTTGTGGAAGTGGTCTTCCTCTTCATCATACTTCTGTAATATTTGTGTCAAGCTGCAATGGATTGTGATCCTATAAATTGTACTGTTTGAAAGTGGTCATTTCAAGACCATGAGGAAGGGCCATAGCTTTTTGTTGGAGCATCTCTTTTATATGCAGAAGGACCCAGATTAAGTCCCTGGCATCTCCAGGTACAGCTGAGAATGTCTGCTGTCTGAAATATTGTAGAACCACAGCCGGTCATTGTAGACAATGTTGAGTTAGATGGACCGATGGTCTGACGCAGTATAAGACAGTTTCCTATATTAGTAAGATGCAAGAATAATTGTCATAACGACACAAAGCAATTGCAGAAGATGTGTTCAAGTTGAGAAAGCTATCAAAAACGGTGTCAGTCCTCAACAGTTCACAGCATTGATTGCAACGCTTTTGAGTAAATCTAATGAGTACCTTGTTTAAATATGGATGATTAATAGGGCTTTGAAGAATAGTATTTTAGGTGACAAATACTGTATATTAGTGATGGGGGCATTTGTGAATCTATAGCACCTACTGGCTACATAGCAATTCTTCCTCTTCTTCATCCTGCTCAGTCTGGAAAAGCTGCATTTGACAGCTTTAAACTCCATTAAACTCAGTGGGACTTACCTTCCTACGTAAGATTGTGCTATGTATCCTTTTATATTTGTTTCTTTGGGAGTCGGCTATAGCTGGATTCTTGTGTTCAACATCTTTAGGTGGAAATGGAACGGTTTTGTTCAACATAAAGTTGCTGCATATATATGTCTGTACATCGTATTTTAAGGAATGTGATGAGCGTTTGTGAATTCCATGTGGAAGGATTCAGCTATTGAAGAGAGAACTGTGCAAGAAAAAGTGTCTTGCAGAAAGCAATATGAAAAATAAGGGGAAATGTGCAATTCCTTGGCACATGCAAAAGAAGCTCTGCACACCCGATGGTTGGAGCAAGCATAATGATTACCACATTGCAGCTACTATAAATTACTCTCAAATGAGGACTCTTGATGTGGCAGCTCCTCGCATGGAGTGATTTTTATTAATGCAAATGTTGATGCACAAGGGGCTTGTAATGGTATTTAATGTCATCGGCTATGCATGGTGAGCCATCAAAAGCTTAACACCAGATGAATTGTTAGCACACAAATCAATGGGTGGATGTGACTATGTGGTAGTTGTAACCTGTATACCCAGTCATCCAGTTCAGATAAGTTGGATTTACAATGCACCCCCGTACATGTCTACTCAGAAGCAAGTTTCACTGAGGATAATATAAGACTTTCTGATAAGTTTTCATAGGGTTGCACTTTTGGACTCTAGAATACATTTAACTTAGCTGGATAGGACGATACATTACGTTTCCCCCTCCTCCCTTTAATCTTTCTTGTTGGCATTATTTAAATGTACTCATACTTTTCCAAACTCCTCCGAGTCTTGCTTCCCATCACAATAAATCACTGCAGCACATATTTTAGAGTGGGTTTAAGCAAAACCAAACAAAAGAGCATGCCTAAAATACAACAGGGATATCCCTAGCTTTCTTCAAAGTGTGCAGTGATTTTTATCACTGTTGGTGAGGTCGCAGGGAAGTTAATAATTTCTGGATACAAATCCTGGGGGAATGAACAAGATTTTAGGTCTACAATCCTTTGCATGCTTAGTTGCTAGCAATTCCACTGAGTTCAAGTGGCATTTACTTATGAGTAAACATGCATAAGCTCAAACTTGTTTTAGATCTGAAAATGTAGTGACCAAGCCAAAAGGAAATGTTGCTAAGATCAAAGAGACACATTTGGGAAATGAAATACAGCGAGCCAGCAACTTAACACACATTTAACTTGTACACATTCAGCTTTACATGCTTGGCAATTTAAAAATAAATAAAAGGAGGTGGGAATCCAGGAAAAAGCTGTTTCAAGCCCATCCATCATTCTATCCAATGTATTTTGAGTATGCACGATTTTGGCTATAGGCACAATCTCTAGAACGTAACCTGCATATTAATTGCAAGCTTACTGTAGATCCCGAGACTGAGGGACTAGTCTGTCAAATTTTGGATGTGACTATTTTGAATAAATTGGTATTGGTAGTATGAGGAAATCAATATAATACCGAATGCAAACAGGATCAAAGTTCAAGGACAACTCAAAGTGTTCTAAGCAGTTTTGGAATATTACACAGAATGTGGCAACTGTTTTACAAGTGTACTGTGTTTTAGTTGAGCATTTGAATAAACTTGTTTAAACATAAGGTGCTGCCTTGTATCATCTAACTCTATATTGTCCACAGACTAGCAGAAGAGGTCCAGGGTTTTGGACAGGAATCTTTCCAGAAATACCTGGAAAAGCCAAGGATTGAAGCTGGCACTTTTTGATTACATAACAATAACATGTGCTCTACCACTGAGTTATGGCCCTTTCCACTCACAATGCTAACTTATTAGTGACTTTTAGACACTATGCCACTGTAGCATAGTGGCCAAACAGACTGAGCTCTGGACCAGGAAGCCCCTGGCTAACGTATTTTCTGTGCCATGAACTCTCTAGGCAGCATTAGGCAAGATATGTCACTCAGCTTCCCTCTTCCAAATCTGTAAGAATGCAGAGAAATAATGCAAGATAGTGCTTTTCAGGGTTCTGTGTAACAACAACAACAACAACAACAACAACAACGTAAATATTATAATCATCCATAATAATCTTAAACTCCTATCTTCTATTTCAGCTCTGTGCTCTACAAGGACAACGCAGGTGAATATGCCAGCTTCTGCTGAACTGAAGAACATTTGCAAGACTCCATGATCTTTAAGTCCACTCCTAGTTGCACATCTGCTGCTTGACAGAGATGGCTCGTGATGCCAGATCTTCACGATCAGTTAAAAAGGAAGAAATAAGCAAAAAGAAATCAAGCTCAGTCAAAAAGAAATCTTGCCAAGTAACAAAAGATGCCAAGAAAACTTCTCCAAAAGCAGAAAGTTCAGCAAACTGCAAAAAGCACCTGGAAGAAAAGAATGACAGCAAGAAAAAAACACAGGAAGAGAAACCACCTCTGAATGCAACATGCCGATTTCTCAGGAGCAGCGTCACCAAAGCCTTGTCTGGAACACCTTGGATGGATCTGGGGTTAACTGATAATGTTCTGTTGCGTAACCAGCCTCCTTTGAGCTACAATGGCTTTACCATGACTCTCCGCAGGAAACCGTTTCCCCATAGACTGTTCCAGACGCCAACAATCACGCGAGCAACTAAAGCTGGCCCAGAGAAAAGTGTGGGGAGAAGAGAGAAGCCTGAATCAAGAACCTCCTGTGTAGAAAGGAAGGAAGCAGAAGAGGCTGGAAAGGATTTAAACCAGGTTGGTGCATTATCTTCTCCCAAGGAGGAGGAGGAGGAGGAGGAGAAGGAGCTGTGTGATCCAGAAGGAGGCCACTGCTCTGAATGTGATAGTCAAGCCAAAAAGGGAGAGACACCTTCTGAAGAAGGTATTTCTGCTTCTAATGGTGATGTACCAGGTACCCAAAATCCAGAGATATTAAAGGAGGCATGCCAGTGTACGGAACTTGCGCCCACAGAGCAGGTTCTGAAATATTTGCCTCCAAGTACCTGTGAAGAAAAATTCACTCAACTTGCCCCTGCACATTTTCATCTTGACTCTGCTATTCCTATAAAGGTACATGAAGAGAATGACTTCAGAGCAATTGTGAAATCACATTCTGAGAGTTGTTTGGATGTGTCTCCTGCCCCCAAACAGTCTACCTGTTCACATTCCGATTCCGCATTAAGTCTTTCCTTGGAAACCAACTCAAAGGAACTTGTAGAAAGGTCAGAGTTTTCCACAGATGCTCACTCCAAAACTACCTGTGATTTGGTGCTAACTGATGGTGATCCTGATGCTGCCATTTTGATTACCTCCGAATTGATCTCAAAATTGCATTTAGATGACCCATGTGTGTTACAAGGGTCCCAGCTCAATCAGGATCCTGAGCCTACCATTCAAGAAGTAGAACCTGCCTCATGCTGCATCTCTGAATCAGAAGGCTGTTTAAAAGATCCAGGCCTTTGTGTGGAATCTCATTTACCAAAGGACTTGGAACTGGAGCTAAGCAGTAAAGCACTTGATTCTTATTTCAACTCCAGACAATTTTATTTAGAATGTGACCAAACAAATGGCACGTTAGCATGTGAACAGGTTTCTAATACCTCTTTGACTAGTTTTATATTGGGAGATCTTGAGCAGACACTTGAAAAGATCGCCGTAGAAACTTTCACTTTAGATTCAGGTGCCGTGCCTGTTGCACCCCTCAACCTAGAAAGTACAGCAGATTCCATTCTGGTAAGCAGCGACACCTTTAAGGAAAGTTTTCCCAACTTGTCTGAAGATGCTAATTCAGGGCCTCCATCAGCTGCTGCAGAGGGTACAGATACCAAGACAGTTGTGCTAGATGAATCCATTCCAAAACCTCAGGATCCATTGTTGCAGTTGGAAAGTGGTGGGACTGTTGCGAACTCTGTTCAGGACATTGGGAAATGTGGTGCTAATCTAGTTGCAGTTTCAGAGACTGCCTCCTGTGGGAACCCAACTGGCAGCCTTCCTGTCTCGCTTGCATCTTTGCAACCTGTGCTAGAAAAGAAGAAGCGAAGGCGATGTGGGGTGTGCGAGCCATGTTTGCGGAAAACTAACTGTGAAGAATGCAGCTGTTGCAGGAAACGCAAAACTAGTCACAGGATATGTAAAAAGAGAAAATGTGAAGAACTGAAGAAGCCTCCACTGCCACTGCCGCCCTTAATGCTGCCCTTTGTACCATCAGAGGTAAGGAAAAAGACGATTCATTAAATGTGCATGACGCAGCCTTATTCAGCCTGGTGCTCTCCAGCTGTATTTGGGCATCACCTCCCATCATTCCCAGCCAGCATGGCCAGTGGGCAATAAATTATGGGAATTATAGACCAATGACATCTGAAGGGCACCATAAAGTCATTAAATACAAAATAAAAATTACTATGTAACTTAGTTTAAATGTTACTAAATACTGGCACTGTTAAAGATGCAGACCTCAGTCCAGGATTGTGTTAAGTGCATTTATGCCCACTGAAATCAATCCAGTGGAACTTATTTTTATATAAACACCATACATATGCATGGGAACCAGAGGTCCAGAAAATAAGTATGACTTTGGGCATCTTTTTTTCCATGTTAGTGCATCTCCGTTTTTTATACATATATAAAAGGAAACCTCAAGCATTGTGATTTTTTTTTTAAGTGACTGGTTTAATACTAAGTTCTAAGTAGTGCTGAAGGTAGATACATACTTGTTAGATTTTTGCAGTTCTAATAACAGAGTTCATTCAGAAATACAGTGTTTATGACCAGTAAATTTCATGATATTTTTTTCCTATTTCCATTGTAATTGCATAGAGTTTGTTTCTTTGTGGGCATTGTGTGTGTAACATTTCAGGGTAGAAAATCACAGCCAGGCTTATAGATCAGAGGGATCATGAGACCATCAACATCCTAGTGGATCTTGCTGCCTTGGTCTGAATTTTTCCCTGTGAATAGAACTGCTGCATTTTTAAAGCTTTGATCTCTCCAAATGCAAACAGCCTCAGCTGTGGTTTCTAATCCCTTTTCTTACAAGAAAGTGTAGGACATGCTTCTGGTAGCACAGCAGTGAAAATAGCTATATTCAAATGGAAAGAGTTAAGCCCTTTTTGCTACTGTGGCAGATCAGTTGTTGAGTTTGCAGTGAGTTGTGAACTGGTGTCAAACAAGGAATTTTGCCTGTGTGTTGCCTCTCAGGTTTAGCCAGAGGATGGAGCTACAGGAAAGCCAACAGGCCAGCAAAGAAGCGCTTCAGTTGCTCTAAAACTATTCCGCTCAGATCAGGATGATTTAGAAGTAGATTATGGTTTGCCTCCCTTGAATTGCATATCTTATCTTTCTTTATGCTGCCAGACTCCACTGGATGGTAGATAGCATTCCTTGGAAGTTTTCTTCTCAGCAGGAGATATTCCTTTACGTTGGGGAGGGTGTTTTAGAACAACAACAATGTAACAGCCAATGTAGGGATCCTGGATCCACTTTAAGACCCTATAAGCCTGGGAGTATATTTTGCATTAATTGTGCATGTTGTTAGAATTCAGTTTTCAATATGCTGTGGAAGAAAGCTGGGGGAAATATCAATTACTCCTTACATTCAAGAACATGGATAATTGAATAAGGTTTGGCAGCAGCATACTGACTCGCTGATTGTGAATGCTTATCATGACTCACATAAAGGTGCAATTAAAATACCAAATTTATGAGTCTTGTGCAGCATTAAGAGAAGCCGGACAATAATGTGGGACAAAGGTTTAACTCCTCATTAACTATAAAGGTACATATAGAAGATAAAAGAGCAGCCATCCCTAGTAAAAAGGGTGTGCTTGGGGGAGAGAGGTCCAGATTCAGATGTAATACAAAGCCATTCTACAACTTCATTTCAGCAGCAGGAATGGGGGTGGAGTACCAGGATGCTTCCTCCTTCACAATGGGCATTATGTGTGAACAGGCTGTTGAATCAGTACACTTAACTTCCCAAAAATATATTTAAAATTGAAGTGCCAGAGGGGAAAACATAGTGACCTCTACTTTTTTTTGAGCAGCAGCATTGCTATCCTAAATTACATACTGATTCCTCAGAATGGTTTCTGTGATCTATAAACATTACTTTGCTTGAGTCTGGTCTCATCTGGTATCTAGCGTCTAACACAAACAAAAATTATGGCAGATAACCGTTGACAAGACTACATTGGCTTGCAACACAAGAGAGCCTCAGTCGACAGTTGAATCAAGTTCAGTGCTAAGGCTGGGAATTAAACGGCATGCTTTTCCAGACAAATTAGGGAAAACATGGCACCCTACAATTTTGGGCAAGGCTTTTGAACTTGAGCTGGAAGAAAATTTCTTCGTCGCTTTTTAGTGAATTGAGAATGTACTTTTTACAGGCTGCAAAACACAGCAATAATTGCCCAGCAATTTCTGCATGACACAGTCGAACAAAGGCAAAACAAGGCAAGGGCTGATTTAGGTATAGTGTGTGGTATATTCCTCTTTTACACCATGTTGCCCCATATTCATTTTGTCTTATATTAAATAGATAGTATACATAGTAGCACTAGATCATTTCTTTAGAAAAGTAGGTTTGCAAGTAGAAATTGCTAGGACCATGCTGCAAAATACTTGACACCTTCAAACGATGGCTTCCCAGATGAAACCTCAAGGGTAGTTTGGCTTAGCTGCTAAGTTACAGGGACCGAACAGGAAGAAAAGAGGTGGAGCAAAGAGTCAGGAAGGGCATGGCAGCAACAGGAGCAGAAGCTGACAGCAGCAGGGGGAGAAGTGAGCAATGCGGCAGAACTAGTGATGGGGAGTCGACCCTCTGGAGTTGTAAGAGCAAAGAGGAAAGCTCTGGATAGGGTGAACCACTGATGAGAAGGGCCGCACCATGTACAGTATATTAGCTGCCATGCCTGTGGTCATCAACAAAGGCCACTTTGAAAGCCCCTGCTTTCTATGGCTATATTTGAAGGATAAGACAATAGCCTAAATCCATCCTGCTCCATTACACTCACACTTACAGGGTATCTTGCTGAATGTTAAATAGCTTGGCTTATTATTTTAGTTCGCCTGTGGAGGAGCTGAGTTCTTGCAAAGCATTGTGCTTTGATCTTGTGGCCAAACTGTTCCAGCAGTTTATCTTCCTTGTCCTATTTGGCAATAACATTATTTAGGCAGATAACCCTTGTGGGGGGGGGGGATAAACACCTTTTGAAGCAAATTGGTTGGAGAGAAAGCAAGCAACACAGGGCTGCTGTTGAGTTTGTGTAGAGCAGGGGTCAGCAAACTTTTTCAGCAGGGGACCAGTCCACTGTCCCTCAGACCTTGTGGGGGGCCAGACTATATGGGGGGGAATGAACGAATTCCTATGCCCCACAAATAAACCAGAGATGCATTTTAAATAAAAGAACACATTCTACTCATGTAAAAATATGCTGATTCCTGGACTGTTTGTGGGCTGGATTTAGAAGGCGATTAGGCTGGATCTCGGCCCCCATGGTGTAGAGGCTTGATGGCTCCTTTTTCCTGCTAATCTGGTGGAGGAGGAAGCGAGGGCAGTGTTAGAAACTGGGATAGAAATGCTAGGAGCCGGAGGGAATCGGCTTAGTAGGGGTCGGGTCCTGCCGCGGCGGCGACGCGGGGACCCTCAGAAACCACAGGCGCTGAAGCCTGTGGACCTGGTGACTCGGCGGGCACCATTTGCGCCCCCGACCCGTGAAGGAGTCTTTTTAAAGGCTTTGGAACGGGGGACGGAGAGCAGTGCGGTGCTGAGAGTCGACGGCTTCTCCTACTGAGTGAAGCCGCATGCCATGGACGGAGAGCACTGACTTCTTTCTCTGAACATTTGGACTAAAAGTAACAACCCGTGAGTAATACGGAAATTGGACTTAAAAAGGAAAAAAAAATTTTGGGAATTAGGCACGACCGGGGAAGGCGCAAAGAGGAAGTCCGTCTACCCGCCTTGTAAACATCTTAAAGCAAGGATTTTATAACTAAGGTTGAGAGAACACCTTTTTCTTTTGTGGATAAAAGCAATTAACTCCACGTTTTGGCAATATAAGTGATTTTGCTGGAGGATAAGAGCTAATATTGAGAGCGGAATTGTCACCCCTCCCCCAGGACCCAGGAGCGATCGGTGAGAGAGCCTGCTGAAGAGATATAGAAGACTTTGACAGCTGTCAAACTAGCTGTCAAAGTTGGGGGGAAAAGGAGAACTTTGTTTCTGTTGTCTTTGCTGGTTATATTTGTTACAATTTGGTAATAAATCGTTAAAAATAAAGAAGAAAAGGCTAATTTGACTTTTGGGTTAGAACTGGAAGATACTAAGAAACCAGAACTCCTCTAGAGGGGGTTCAGGGACATTACAAGAATGGCTGCAAGTGGAAAAATACTGGCTGAACTGGAGAGGACTTTTTTCTCTTGGGAAAGTTACAAGAACAAAGTGATGTTTTGGCTACAAATGTTACAATATTAAATGAAACAGTAAATAAAACCACTGAGCCTGGAAGGGACTTGACTCAAGTCTTTGCAGCTGAACAAAATGTTTTTGCAGCTGAACTAAAAATCTCTGCAGCTGAACAAGAAAAGAAATCTGAGAAATTTGAGAATGTGAGGAAAGAGATATATGATGATTTGAAGGAAAAGGAAGGAGGACCTATGATGTCACAGATGATTAAGGAGAGCCAGAGGCCTGTTAAGATGGATACAAAGGAAAATAAGAACAGGATGATGAAAATTTGGTTTGAATTGAAGAATGGAGAATGGAGAGATCTCCTCATTTGGAGATCTGAAGACCTATGGATTACAAACTTGGTTAAAGTGGAAACTGGAGCCTTTGGGACATTTGGACTTAAGAGAAGCAAGAAACAAGATTTCGGCTCCACTTTTAAATATGGAGGTCTGGCTGGAAGAAACATGGACCTTATTGGGACAGAGCTTCTTCGAGATTTGGTGCCCAATATAAAGGACTATCAAAAAAACCGGCAGAGAGGAATTGAGAGAGAATTGAGAGCCTCAGACGTGAGGTCACCAGGCTGACAGCAGATAGACTGATGGACATTTGTTGGGGTTCGAAACCGGGAAAGGGGAGGGTAGGGCTTTGGGAATCCAAAGGGTGTACAATTATACTTTGTTTCTTTTTATTCTGTTTTGCTACTAATATAAAAATGGGGAATTCGTGGAAGGGAACTGGGGTCAACCTTAGAAAAAGATTTTTAAGAATAAGTATTGATGTGCAAAGACTGAGGTTTTTGCACTGACCACTGGTCCTGCTAGCTAGGGATCATGGGAGTTGTAGGTCAAAAACATCTGGAGGGCTGAGGTTGAGGAAGCCTGCACTACTCTTTATTGTTAAACTCCTTAACATATTGTCTATCCGTAACGTATACTTCGAGGCTTCAAGGCACATATATTTCCATAATCCTTGAGTAACAGCCAAGTGCAAATAACGGCAGCCAGACCTTTTGAGGTGTTTGCAAATGGAGAATTTTTAGGTGCAAAATGTGCCTGGTGCCCCGCTAATTTTGAGCTCTGAGAAAGGGGAAGTCCCCCACACAAATTAGATCTGGAGAATGAGGCTGTATACACCATACATTTAAAGCACATTCACCCCTCCCAGAATTCTGGGAACTGTGGTTTAAGGGTGCTAGGAATTGTAGCTCTGTGAGGGGGTAAACTACAGTTTTAAGGATTATTTTTTGTGGTTGGAGAGGGGTTGTTTTAAATTTATGATGTGTATGCAGCCAGAGGCTCTGTGCTGCCAGCTTGTGGACATAGTAGTCTTCCATGCTCTCCACTGTTGCTTGGCCTACATTGCTGCTTTAAAGGGAAGCATTGCCCAGAGAGCAGTGAAGCTGTGTCTGCTGGGTCCCATCTGCACTAGACATTTAAAGCGGTATCACACCATTTTAAACGGCCTTAGCTTCTCCTAAAGAATCTTGGGAACTGTAGTTTGTTAAGCATGCTGAGAGTTGTTAGTTCTCTCACAGAGCTGAAGTTCCCTTGTAAGATAGATGGATTGTTAAACTACTCTGAGAATTGTAGCTTTCTGAGGAGAACAGGGGATCTCCTAACAACTTTCAGCATCCTTAACAAACTGCAGTTCGGAGGATTCTTTGGGGGGAAGCAAAAGTAGTATTAAACTTATTTAAATGTATAATGCAGATGGGCCTCAGACAGCACCTTGAAGCATACACTGAGCCCACTGGAGTTGAGTGAGAGAACTGGGCCCTCTGGCTGTATTGGGGCCAAAGTAGTAGGTTCAGGACCAGATTATGTCCTTTCAGGCTGGCAAATAACATACTTTTGGATAGTTGGGTGAGGATCCCTGCCAAAACTATGTGAATGAAGAAAGGCTAAAAACTAGTAAAGGCAGGTGGGTTTTTAATCCAAAGATCAAAAGCAGGCACAGTATTGTAATTGAGTACATAAGCAAGTTTCCTCTTCAGAGGAGCATTGCAGTTGCAATATTATGGGTACTTATGTATTTTTAATTATTGAGCAAAGCAGACATCTGCTAAGGTCACCAGAAAAGAATGGTGGGAGCTAAGACAGGAAGCGATTAAGGCAAGGAGCAAAAAAGGTTTTAGCAGAGGCCAGTTCAAGCAAAGGATGAATTCTAGCTCTTCTGTCAATCTTTTCCCCAGACTAAACATGCCTCCCTTTGATTTCTTCTGACCTCCTCATTGTATAGCAGCTTTGCTTCTTCACCC
Source organism: Podarcis raffonei (assembly GCF_027172205.1). NCBI lineage: Eukaryota > Metazoa > Chordata > Lepidosauria > Squamata > Lacertidae > Podarcis > Podarcis raffonei. The sequence continues at coordinate 30,748,543 of NC_070606.1, forward strand.
TTTTCTTTAAGCCTTCTCTCTGCTTTTTTAATGAGCTACCCCCTATTCTTTAACTTCTTTTTCGCTGTCAGTTTCATTTTCTTGGGCACTTCTAGTGTGTGTGCGCGCGCACACACAATTTGTATGTTGAACATAATGCTCTCAGTTTGTATGGCAACAAGTACTTTTCATCTTGAGAATTCTAGACAATTGTATCGGTAAACTCTGTGTCTGGCCAGTACAATGGACAAACAGGGAGAGAAGTATATTGTATCATCTTAGCAGAGGTAGAATATTCTAAGCAAAATAGTCTTCAAAGATACTTTCCTGCTGCAACATGGAAAGTGAGAAATTGAGTACAGTATATTTTCTGCAGTGCTGATATGATCAGCTCCTGGAATGTAGCATAGATAGACAGAGAAATCTTGGCTGATACTCTACACTTAGACTGAATTATGTGTGTCTAAACCTCTAGACTTCCTACTGTTACATAATTATCTTTCATCTGACAAGCCAACTAGTAGATGCAATGCCAGAAAATGGGTGAAAGTTTTTCAGATGCACTTATGTTCTGTTAGATGCAATTTTGTTGAGTCTGTGCATAAATGCAAAAAGATAACTTACGCAATTGTTGCGTGTGTCAATGTATACATACGTTTCACATCTGCTTGTTTCTTTTTAAGAAAAACATAGCTTGTGAAGTAGCTCTCTGGAGGGGTGGGGGGAAGTTTAAGTAACTCCCAATATGCACTAATTCCCATCCCAGATTCAGAAGCAGCCTGGGTTTAAGACACCTGCTACTTCTCTTCTCCCAAGAGCAAGATAATCTTGCATCATGTACAAAAGATCATGTGTTCGTACTGCCTTGCAGTCATGTACTATTGCAATTAGAATTCTTACTCCAGAAGCCTACGTTAAAAGTATATGAAATTGACCTTTTACCAGTATTTAACCACACTGGACTGTTGATGCAGTCACTTTGCATCTAGGGGTAACTAAACTCCTTCTATGCTACAAGTGACATCTTTGTTTCTAGCTGGGATGGAAGTCATCACTTATTTCTGAAGAATGGGAAATGGCAAATGCTTCCCTTTCGCTCTTGTAATCGTAGAGCCCATGTGGTATAGTGGTTAGAGCAGTGCTTCTCAAACTTGGGTCTCGAGCTGCTGTTGGACTACAACTCCCATAATCTCTGACCACTGGTCCTATGAGCTAAGGATGATGGGAGTTGTAGTCCAACATCAGCTAGAGACCCAAGTTTGAGAAACACTTGGTCATGAAGCTCACTGGGTGACCTTGAACTAGTTATTGCCTCTCAGCTGAATTTACCACACAGGGGTGTTGTGGGGATTAAGTGAGAAGATGGAGAACCATGTACACCACCTTAGGCCCCTTGCTGAAAAGGTGGGATACAAATGCAGTGAATGAATGACTAAACTGGAGTTGGTAGCCAGTGTGTGTTTGCTGCTCAGAGTACTCTGCCTAGGCTTGGAAAGGTCAGTGTGAGTTTAGCATGCCCTGAAGCATCTAGGACAAGAAGAATATAAATACATGGATATTTGTTGTGAACTGAGTGAGCTAGATGATATGTGTTCATAAAGTAGCTGGGAGAGTTCTATAGTACTTCTATATTCTCTATTGTACTTTCAAGTGTTTGAAGCACTCCACATGCATCATTTAGCTGATCCTCGTAGCCCAGTGATATCTGGAGAGATACAGGCTCCAATGCCCATCATCCCTGACCACTGAAGATGCTGGTTGATGGGAGTTGGAGCCACAGGTTCACCACACTTGTTTTACAGTGGCCCTGTAAGTTACATCACTATTATTATTGTCCATGTTGTAGATGGATGAGCTGAGACTGCTGAGAGACGCTTGTGGAAGGCGACTTAGCCTGTGTACACACCATACATTTAAAGCACATGACTTCCCCCAAAGAATCCTGGGAACTGTCATTTGTTAAAATAGCAACCTTTCCCAGGATTCTGTGGGGGAAGCCATGTACTTTAAAGCTGTGGTGTGTACCCTAGTGAGTTTCCTGTGGAGGCTAAACTAGCTGATTTGTAGTCTCTTAGTCACTGTGCTATACGAGCCATACAAGGGGCTTTGTTTACATTGATGGTTTTTAAATTCTTTGCCTTCAAGGAACTTTGTTGACTACAAGTCGTCTGTTCAAAAACCCGACTGTGTATCTGTCATGGGACTTTGCAAATTCATAGGGGATTCAGAGAGGGCATGGTCAGGTGCGCAGCCTGCTCATAGTGAGCCAACTGGCCCAGCCTACAAAGCCTCATTATTTCTCACATGAAGCGCCCCCCCCCACTCCCCTGAGGCTGAGCATTGCATAGGAGGGCTGGTAATGCAGGGCAGCATGTCTGCCTTAACTGATCTTCACACTGAGGAACCTCCAATAAGCTTCTCTGGAACACAATCTAAAGCCCCTTGACTCTCATGATTAGTCACTCCAGGGCAGCAGTACCATCCGATGACAGGTGGCATTTCCAGAACAGAGAAGATTGAATGGAGGTAAAAGTGGAGGCGGCATTTCACTTTAACTCCCAAAGCCATTTGAGCTGGTTAAACCGCTTCCTCACCCCCTCTCTGTGTAGTTTTCATTTAATGTGAAATATTTGCTCATCAGTAACTCGATTACAAGCTCTAGGTTGGTGGGTTGTTGTTTTTTTGCAGACAGCTTACTCGTCCTTTAATCTAATTACTGTTGTGAATAAGGACTGACTTCTCACATATTTCTGTGTCTCTATCTATCTATATCTATGTGTGCATATATATATATATAAACGCGTGCACACACATCAGTAGAAAATGGAGACCCCTTCCAGAATGGTGCCATGACCTTGCCCCCCTCCCCAGTCTTTTGGGATTCAACAAACAAACAAACAAACAAACAAACCTTAGACAAGCTAAAGAAAGGATAAAGAAATTAGCACCTTTATGAGCACACAAGAGGAAGCAATATTCTCTCTCAGTGGCAGTAGGTGGAGGATGACAGCCAGAGCCTCGTCTCTCTCCGCTTTCCTTATCATTAGCTATTAATTGCCGCCGAGGCGTGGCCAAGGGGGGTTGCCAAGGCATTAGCCGCCTCGGAGTCGATGTCCTCGCATAACCTCCCTCTTAACCCAAAAAACAAAACAAAATAGCACTAATATGTAGCCCTCGCCTTATAAAGTCAAAATGCACAATACCTTCCTGGTGAGTGCGTGTGTGCGCAGCGTCCGCAGGCTCTCCCCCCCCCCGGGGCTCAATTGATCCCTCCTCCTTCGTTGCTCTGGATCTCTCCTCTCTGTCTTCTCTTTCGCGTTCAGCTTTAAACCAATCAGTCAGACAAACCAGGAATTGGGGGGGGGGGCGTTTGGTGGCTTTGCTTTTCCAGTCATTAAAAAAATATATATAAATAAATAACACACCTCGCTTCCGCCTTGCCCACCCCCACCCTCCAGCTTTCCAACCCCTATTTCCACCCCACCCCACCCCTCGGCCGGATCCACGGTCGCAGGGAGTCCATGTCGCAGCTTGCGCCCGCCCCTTGTGTCCTCTTGCTCCGAGTAAAAACCCCACATAGGAGACCCTTTGTTTGGGAAGGGCTAGGCAAGGGAAGAAGCGCTTTGGAAACTCCTGGCCTCGCTTTGCTATTGGCTGCTCCTTTTCTAGAGCCTGGTGGTTGATATTTTTTTTTGTGGTGGATTTTTTTTGTCTGTCTGTGTGTGAGTGTGTGTGTGTGTCTGTGTAATAATATTCGAGAGGCATGCCCAGCACGTCCCCAGTGTTGGCAGGCAGGGCTTGCTGTGCTGCTTTTTGCTGCCGCCGCCGCTGCTGTTCCTTTTAAAAACACCATGATAATAATACTCAAAAAGCAGCGTGAAGTAGTGCTGTACTGTGGAAGGTTCTTCAGCAGAAGGAAGCAAGATGGCTACCTTGTGGGTTTTGCTGTGAAGAATGCAGAGCCTAATTAAATCCGACTCTGAAGGGGGGGAAGGTTACTACTATTTTCCCCCCTCCTTCCTCGCTAACCCGCTTTCCCCCCGTTTTCTTTTTGTTTTGATTCCGGTGACTTCAACGCCTAAAGTCTACTCATCAGTTCCTTCTTAAGTTCTGCAGCGAGAGGGAGAGAGAGAGAGAAAAGCCCGTATGGTTCTGCTTTAAAGTCTTCTAATGTTACAAGGCGGGTGGGGGGAATGCTTAAAAATAAATATTTGCTTTATTCACAAAGGCTTACTTTGCAATTTGATATCTTTCTTTAGGTGCTAACTGAAAACAAAAGGCCTCAGAGGAGAAAGCAAAGAGTTCAAAAGGTAATAACGGATCATTTAATTTATTAATAATTACAGAAAAGCAAACCCCAACCTGTCTTACACACTTTTTTTTTTGGCCATGAAATAGGCGGTAGAAGAGTGGAAATTCTAGAAGGTATTCATTTCCTGATTTTTATATTTAGGGTGAATATTAAAAGCTCATAACATTTTTGTCTTTCCCTCAGTATGATGAAGTGTGTTTTGTAGAGATTTAACTCTTTGTGCACAGAGTTGCAGGATAGAATTTTAAATTACTTGTGATGCACTGAAAATGACTTGTGTCATCTTTGATTCTTAAAGGCTGCGGTCCTAAACATGCTTATTATGATGGAGTCGGTCCTACTGAATTCAGTAAGAGTTAATTAGAAATTGTCTTTAGAAATTGTGCTGAAAGTGACCCTTTGGTTCTTAGAGGAGGGCTGTCTTCATACAGTTATCAGGCTGTGTGTATGTTAACTGTGGAATGATAATATCTGAGTATTAAATGTTGGCTGTTCTTGCATTCCCCCCCCCAATGAATTGCTTCTTGCTTTGTAAAATTGACACATTCAGGTAAATGTGGCCTGCAATTGGTAATTAAAAAGTACTACGGGTATGCATTTTCTTCAATAAGTGTGTGTTGATCTGAAAATGGTTTTTAAATCGGGCGGCGTTCCATAAGTGTTTTGGTGTGGCGTGGAGCTGCTGAAGCAAAAAGCAGGAGGGGGGAAAACCCTAGTGCATATTTGGTGTTTCTTGTGCATATATAAATGGCAACCCTGTTCTCTTCAGTGAGTCAGGGAATTCCTGTACACGTGCAGAGGAAATCCCTGTTTACGATGGGGAATCCCCATCCCATAGTAGAGAATTAGGGCCCCTCCCACACAAGCAGAGTGCTGAATGTCATTGGAGCTTTCCAGAATTCTGGATCATGGCGGATGTGTTTAGTCTCAGGATTCGAAAGTGAAAATGTATTGCGCGTTTATGTTGCCATATTTGTACTGGGGTGTTTGCCTCCAACTCTGACATAGCAGCATGTTCTGTAGTGTGACTGAAGTCCTGGCAAACTTACTAACTCGCTGCTACATCATGCGTTAGCTCCTGTGACCAGGCTGGAAGGTCTGTGGATGTTGTTCTTTTGTGGTAAGAATACTTGGTATGAGTGTAGTAATAGTTAACATGTATTTTGTTGTGTGTGATAGCTTGCAGTTTATTTAGAAACTAGTCATATGGTCCTTAAACGAAGCAGTTGTGTATAAAGATAATTATTTTATAAAAATAAAAACCTATAGACACTTAAAGTAGATTTTAGGAGAAAATTAAGTATCCTTAAAATCTCCACTTTGATAGATTAGGTTGCAATCCTGTGCACACTTATTCAGGAGCACCCAGTGAACCTAGTGGGGTTTGTTCCTGAGCAAATGTGCATGGGATTATGCTATTTACTTGAATGTGCTATGGTTGGATTTGTGTTTAGGATGCTAAAGTATACTTGAATTGCATGTGTGGACACACTTGCATTTGAAAAAAAGTATTCATAATTTTATTTGCACTGCGCTTAATATATTATCTTCCAAGTACAAGCATTTTATGTCTTTTTTTATTTGGATCTGAAATAATGATTTCTGTGTCATTAGAAATAATGTCATGTTTACAATGTTGTGTGCTTACAAATTAAATAATCACTTTGTTGGGATTTTTAATTGACAACCCAAAAATTTAGGCTGCAGTCTGATTTGGACATCAGTTCCATCAAAATCAATGGGTTGTAAATTCAAGTAAATAAGTTTCTTTTTGGATACTGGTTCCAATATGTAAGAAGCAATTGTATTATTATTTTTTACAATGGAGCCAACCAATCAATCTATTGAGCATAGTCTACTGGGATGTTCCTTTGCCATTCATTTAGCTCCATTATACTCTTGTGTGGCTCTCATTCATTTCTAGCATCATTTATTTATTTATGTTTTTATTTTCAGCTGCTGTGAGAAGGCAGCCTTAACAGCAAATAAATAAAGAAAAGCTTCCTAGTGGATTGTCTCAGTTTTACTACATTGAGGATAGTGGCACTTAGCTGACTTTGCTGAAAGGGTGCAATCTAGACTTCACAGGTGTCATTGTGGAGGCCCTCGGGGCACTTGCTGGATTAGAAATTGCACCCAGTTAGTTGCTGATGCTGCCTCTAACCTGGCAGGCACCCAGTGCAAAATTAAAGGACCCAAGACCCCTGGAGCACATTGCTTCTTGTGGACACTTGCCAAGTTTAAAGCAGTATGTTGTGCACATCACTTCCAACATGATGAGCATCCCATGTTAGGTGACAGGGATTCAGGTAGGCACTTGTCTCCAATCTGGGTTGAGGTAGGGAGCTGCAAACTGGCAGGATGAAGTTTTGTTGCAGCCTATGTGCCACCAGTTGGCTTTCCCAGGGCTTCTGTTCCTCTGTGCTGTTGATCATTAGTGCTTTCCAGAAGCTGATTGCTTATTGTATTGGTCTTTCCTTAAATGGGTCAGAAGGTTTAACAGTGGCATTAAGTTTAGATCAATGAATGTGGTGCCTTCCTGTTGTTTTGGAGAGCAACTTCCATCAATCCCAGCCAGCATGGTCAGTGCTCAGGGCAATTACAGTTCAGCAGCATTGAGAGGGTACCACATTGGCTTCCCCTAATCTAGATAGTTTGATTTGCATCTGTTAATTTTAGAGCAAGCTTAAATCAGACCAAGTAGTACTGGGTTCTTTATATTTCATGTCATTAGATTCTTCTTGTATGAGGGTATGTTACTGTATGTTGCGATTACTCCTAATATTCTGTTTCCCTCCTCCACGTACCTTGGCTTCTCAGCTCTATGTGACATCTTTCTTGCCCTAAAAGATAATTTAATTTTGTTTCCTTACTGTTTTGAGATAAGAACACAGCACATAAGACATTCCCTGCTCTAATCTGGTGTCATAGCATGCCTCCTGTTTTTTCTCTCTCATTTGGAAACGGTGATCGAAACTCCCATTGTTCTAGGTGCATTTTGCGACAGGGAATTTCATTAGCGCAAGCAGCTTCTGAGCTCTGGGCACAGTGCTGCACCTAAGATTTCAAATTAAAAATGCAGAATGGAAGGGAAGGAGGACCTTTTTCTGCCTCCCCACTTCCAGCTACTCTCTGAAGGCTGGAGAAGAGACCCTCTTAAGAATATTAGGGGGGTGGGCAGGGAAAGGACTAGACCATGTGAATAATGAACAGAATATTTTAGTTGCACTTCATTCATTTTCAACTTTGTATTCTAGTTTTTAAAAAAACGTGCCTAGACACTCCATTGCAGCACCCATAACCTAGGTTCAAGGTTCTATTTAGCTCCTAGCTTTCATATCAGTTTCTAACACTGTTTGGAAATTGATAAGCCCTTGCATGTATTTAATAATAGGTTTTAAATGTCTGTGTTACCCACCAGGCATTAGTATTTTGTTATATAGTGTATTCTTTTAGACTGTGCCTTTTTTGCCAGACATACTTAACAATCCAATCCTTTGCACACTTTCTTGGGATTTACTGTCATAATACTCAGCTTTCCTTTTCATCCACTTCTGCAGGCATGGTCTGGATATGGTGAGGAGTTGGGATGCATATAATCCTTTATAGTTGTTCAAAGAGGACTAGAGATAGTAGTCATTAAGCATTTTGAACTTTTAAGGCTGCCATTTCCGGCATGGTCATGAGGGAGTAAATCACTTCAAACTCTGAGGGACATACTTCTGAGGAAACATGTATAGGATTATGCTGCCTGAGTATTTATACATTTATCTGGACTGATAAACATAGACAAAGACAGATTGACTTTGTGTTCAATCTGGAGAAAGCTGGGCATATTGAACTCTCATATAAATCTTACCAATTTTAGCCTATAATTCTCAAATTCTTTAATACTATTGGGATTTAGGCGGGCAGGAAGATAGACCTAACTTCCTCTGGATTGATTCTGTGCAATACATTAGTGGGGATTTAAAAAATGTTCTTCAATGGGATATATGTGGTTGGGTGCTTCTGTTGTGCACGCATATTGTAGGGCAGGTGTAGGCAACCTAAGGCCCGTGAGCCAGATGCAGCCCAATCGCCTTCTCAATCCACCCCATGGACAGTCTGGGAATCAGCGTGTTTTTACATGAGTAGAATGTGTCATTTTATTTAAAATGCATCTCTGGGTTATTTGTGGGGCATAGGAATTCGTTCATTCCCCCCCCCCATATAGTCCTGCCCACCACATGGTCTGAGGGATGGTGGACTGGCCCACGGTTGAAAAAAGTTGCTGACCCCTGTGGTAGGGCATCTTAACTTTTTTTTAAAAAGGAAAGTCTGATTTTAAAACTACATATTGTATTACCTATCTCACAAACATGCTGTTCTATTTCTGTTGTTTTAGAGGTGGTCATAACATGTCACTAGTCATGTTAATGATCTGTGCTGATTATTAGGTGTACCCTGTTTCAAGGTGGGGTTTTTAGGATTTTTTTTAAAAACCACTTTTAAAAATCCAAAAAGACTGTATATGTAATGCTTTCAGACGCAAATGCTTTTTCCTAAATACTCAAAGATAATCGGTTAGCTTACTTTTGGCAGGTTTCAGACTTTGAGGTATACAGTACAGATAGCTGTGGAATTTTTCCTTCCAAATTTCAAGGGTTATTTCCAATTTACACTTTAATGGACTTTGCAAACTCTCAATAGTTTATTGGCCACCCTATACAATGCTTCAAATGTAAATTAATAAACCACTAATATATCTCACAAACATGTAGAAAACGTCTGCTCCTAACAAACCAATTTGTGGCATTAAGTTGCCATATATAAAATAGTAAAAGTGATTTTAAAGAAAGTTTACTGTTGGCGACTTAAGGATTTAATGCTTACAGCACCATCCAAAGTCCCCCATAGCACTTAGCAGCTGGTCCGTAGCTGAGCTAATGGTGCTCATTGGGCTGCGACACTTGTGTCTGAGAAGGTCCTCTGTTACATTGGAGAACATAGAAGCAAGAAGGTGGAGCAGACAGAGAGGGAACTCAAGAGGTTGGAAGGTTGAAGGGGAATTTTGTATTGGAAAGAAAATACCATCCATTGTACTGACTAGCCCTTGGCAAGTTTAGAATTAAATTAGTGTGTTGGCAGTGGATAATAGATGTGTGAGGATTGGAGATTCCTCTTAATATGAAAGGAATATTAACAAGATCACACCTGTCGAGTAGTGGCAGGTATGGAAGAGATGAGAACAAGCTGTCAGGTCAGAAAGACAATGTAACTAGGAACAGAATCATCATGAAACTAGTTGAAGGTATCATTCTACAATTGCTTATGGGATATAGGTGTCCATGGAGGTGTCCATTCTTATATACACTATATAAGAATGCTACCCAGGAGTTGGATTTAGCTTATGCCCTCTAGATAATCTCAAACGATGATTAAACTTCTCCAAGAGGGCTAAGTGAATTGGAGATTCTAAGGAGCAAAGCAGAGGTTTTGGTGTCACACAGTGAATTGGAGGGACGTGAGGTCAAGTGTAGAGATGGTATCTGATTTATGCTGCAGTAAATTAGTGGTTCAAATGAGTTTACAATGTGAATCGCTAAAATCTGTCTCTCTCTGCCCCCCCCATCCTTGAAAGAGTTGCCAGGAGCATACAGAAAAGTTAAACATACATGTTTTGAAAAATATAAAATAGTTACCTTAAGCCCTTAAGCCCTACAACTGACATTTCCTTCCTACCTTCAAGAACAGTTGAGAAAGTTATCCATCAAATAACAAGTTCATAAAGCGCTACTAGTGCATTGCTTCTTAATATAATTGTGTAACTTAAAATAGGCAGATGGTTATAGAAAGAAAAAGGCATATCTAATAAAGGTTATTGGTAAATTAATAATTATTATTATATTTACATGCTGCCTAGCTTGCTGGGTTGCTAATTCAATATCTGTGTACAGCTTCAATGAAATCCACCAAAAGTAACATTTACTTCAATACAATGATATGAGATGTGTGGCTTATTGCAAAAGCAGCTAATGGCAGAGGCAGTGTATCACCCACCAGCTTTTAAGAGGCACAACAGATGCATAGAAATATGCAGTAAAGTACACTTTGATGTTTGCTTTCCGCATGCTAAGCCATGCTTAGCATTTGGTGTGAAGTCAAGAATCTGCAGTTGGGCAACACTTTTATTAGGGCCAGTTGAAACATCCTAAAATAATGACCAAGCCTTTTCTCAGACCAATATGGCTTCCTTTGCTTAGAATAAGACTAACTTGTGTTGTGCATCTGATTCATTGATCTAAGTACTTAGCAGACAGGATTTAAAAACTCAGTTTCTGCCTGGGACAAATTTGTTAAGCCCTTGTAGAATGGTGTATTACAGTTCCCCCCTTCAACAAATTGAATGAAATTGTTTGGGATATAACCTGGTATCACTGGTCTTGGGCTTCACTCATATTTTGATATCTGAGCTGATGAAGTCATTGCATTGTTTTAACTTCCCTTAACTTGTGTAATTTCAATATTGGAGTGTTTTCTTTAAAAATGGCTCCACGTGTGAGAAAATGGGTAGTAATGCTGCTGTGTGGATACCTCAACCTTAAATGTGTGAGTTGGCCCTACATGACGTACAATGTTTCTGTAACTTAAATGAACTGGATGGTCAAATGCAGGCATAGGCAAACTCGGGCCTCCAGATGTTTTGGGACTACAACTCCCATCATCCCTAGCTAACAGGACCAGTGGTCAGGGATGATGGGCGTTGTAGTCCCAAAACATCTGGAGGGCCGAGTTTGCCTATGCCTGGTCAAATGTAACAGTCAAATATGGTGACATACTGGGATAGGGAGAGTTAAATTTATTAGTACAGAGGGCACTTGAAGAAATCAGAAAATGATCAGATAAACAAGATAATAGCTGATGAAGTGGCACAGTCCTGTGTCATTTCAGTAAGTTCTAAAAGTGCCAAATCTACTTTTGGAAAAGAGGCTGTTGAGGCCAACTGCACAGCGGGAGTTAAAAAGCAGGAACAAGTAAGTGTGATCTAGAATCCATAATAGCAGGCGCAGTTCTAATGGAGTACTACGACGGCATACGTTTGCTTTAAAATTCAGTTGATTCTCATAAGCACATAAGACAAGCCTGCTGGATCAGGCCAGTGGCCCATCTACTCCAGCATCCTGTTCTGACAGTGCCCAACCATATGTCTGGGAAGCCTTGAAGGCAGGACCTGAGTGCAACAGCACTCTGCCCACCTGCAGATCCCAGCAGCTGGTATTCAGAGGCATATTACCTTTGACAGTGGAGGTAGAAAGGTAGGCATCATAACTAGTAGCTGTTTCTAGTCTTGTCCTCCATGAATTTGTCTCATCTTTTAAAGCCTCACAGATATTCCATTGGATGTGCTCACAGTTGTTTGTTCATAATTCATTATTTCGTGCGTCAGATGAAGCAGAGCCAGTATTGTTAGGTTCTATAAACACAAGCGGGTCTATTCTAAGCAAAAGCAGGAAATGTCTAAAATAAATACTGGGTTCTATTCCTGCTTTATTTGTTTCTTGTATGAGTGGCGTTTTAAAGTGCAAGTTAGCAAAATGTTTTGTTTCCCATGTGGAATGACTGTATATTTATATAATGCCATCCATCCTTGCACTGGGCGCAAGAGGATAGGTCCCTGCCCCAAGGAGCTTACAACCTAAAATCTTACATGGAAGAAACAACTGAGAAATGAAAGGGGGAGGGAAGGGGAGGCAGATAGGGAAGCAGTGTGCTTTGGTTTCAGCTTTGTGTACTTCGGCTTGTTTAGAGGCTTAGTTGCAGTAGGGTATGGGAAAGTGGGGTGTTGAGCTAGAGGCTTCACAGAAAACTTAGGTTTTTAAGGAGGCATTTGAATAGAATAAGAGGTGGCATCACTGCGGTCATCTTAGTGGTAATTCCAAGCAGGGGGCAGAAAGAGCAGTCTTTTAAGGGGGCAACAGACCTGTGAAGGGTGCTAAAACTGTAGGAGCAAGGGCTGCATGCAGAGATAGAGCACACACATTCTTGTTGCTTTTCCTGGCATTTTCTCGATATTGGAGTCTGTTTTCCTGAGCAAACAAGAAGTTGTGTATTACTTGTCCCTGCTTTGTGCTGCACAGGTACTTGTGGACTTATGGCATTGAACATGATATCTTGATTTTTTAGACAACTATGATTTTGGAAGAACAGGGCTCAAAATGTCCTTCATGCTTTTGATTTGATTTTTACATTTATGTCTGAAGGTGGCATATATGGCTCTGCGTCTCAGAGCAGAGCCTCCATGAAGTTCAGCTTCTCCAACCTGCTGTAACCTGTTCTGGATTTTTTTTGGACTGGAACTCTCATCATCCCCAGCCTACACCAGCTGCTGTAGGGGCACTAAGTTGCCCTGCTTGGTTATTTTCCCTGTGGCATCTTGTTGTAGGGAAAAATATATAAAGCTGAGCTGCTGATTGGTCTTTCCCCATCCAACAGTTGCAACAAACTTTGGACACATCTGCTGACTAAAACCTTCCAGTGTCTCTCCTCTTTCAGCACTGCAATATTGCCAAACTTTTCCAATTAATGTTGCAGGCTTTCCAGATGCCATCATAAGAAGGAAGAAATAACTGTTTTCATTTTTGGTTTGTTTTTTTAAAAAAAGCTTTTCTATATTTATTGATATTGTAGTTGCCCTCTTCTCACACACTTTTGAAAAAAAAAATCCTCCTTGAAACAAAAAATGACATTGGGTGTTTGGGATGCTGATCTGCAAAAATAGCTATGCAATTATTGTGAGGATAGTATTATCCAAATTATTGTTCTGCCTGGTAGTTTTGATTCTATCACTGCTGGTCATTTGTTGCCCATTTAAACACAGAGATAGCAATGAGCTGGATACAAGCACAGATTGCCGTTTAAGGCTAGAAGAGGCAGGAAGAGCCCAAGCTGTGAGTAGAGGTGACCCAGTCCTACCTTACAAAGCAACAGTGTGCTCACATTTATTTTATGTATTTTTATACTTTTATCCTACCTTTCCTCCAAGGAGCCTGAGGTGGCATGCACACTTTTAGTCTCACAACAACCCTGTGAGGTTAGGTTAGGCAAAGAGAGAGTGACTGGCCCAAGGTCACCCAGTGAGCTTCAGGACTCAGTGGGGATTTGAACTCTGTTCTCCCAGGTTCTAGTCTGACACTCTAACCACTACACCACACTGGGGGAGGCATCTTGGAATAATCCTGTAATATTAAAGAACTGATAGACCTTTTTGTTAGGAAGCTGTGGGGGAAGGCAAGCTCTGTCTTCCTTCTCTTGGGCTATCAGCCACTCCTTCACTTCCATTTACCTGCCAGTCAGCTTGGTAAGCTATGTTTGCTTCCTTTTTTCCAGAGCAGTCTCCCTACTGACTCTCTCTGTTTTAGGACTTTGGCAAGCCTTTCAGAGCTCTCTTCCCCAAACACCTTACAGGTGTCTACTGTAGGTAGTATTAGCAGCCTTGTGGAACTATGTTCCCTCTGGTTCCTAGGGCTGCTGGTTCTGCTATGTGTGTTGCCACCGTAATGTGATACTGTACTGTGGAAGCTGTATGTGTAGCCATTTCTGGCAAGTGCCCCACATTGGGCAGGTGCAGTTTATTATTTGGTTATCTGCTCAGGGCAATGGCTACTTGTCACAGGCAAGTAGGCAAATTGCAAGTATAATTGGCTGTGGTTGAGATTCCTGCATTGCGGGGGTTGGACTAGATGACTCTCGGGGTCCCCTCCAACTCTACAGTTCTATGATTCTGTAATGTGAGAGAAGTGTGTAACCTCCGTTCAAACAACTATTTTCTCAACACTCCTTGCCCCTCCACCTGCCTCCTGCCCATTTGGGCTATAACATTCTTATGTAAAAGAGGACCTGCTGTTAAAAGTTAACTGACCCTTGCCTTTGCCATAAAGGTGCCAGTTCTTGCAGCAGCTTGCTGCCTTGTTGAGGCGAATGGTGCTCTGACTCCACAGTGTTGATTTTTGACAGTGAAGAGCACTTTCCTTATTGCTTCTCTTTTTAAGCAACTTTGCATCCATAGTAGGTACTTTAGCAGGTGCTCAAAACAGGCTGGGTCAGGGTAGAGGGCAGAGGCAGGTGTCATGAGTCCTGTGGCATCAGCTGGGAGAGGGTGGCAATGGCAGGATCTGTCAGAGGATGAGAACTCTGCGGTTGAGGTAGAGATGCTTTTGTAAGGGACGGGGGGAGCTGGGGAGTTGTTAGCTGGACGAGTTCCTACTCCATCTCCTGAGTACAGAGTGCCCAAGATAGCGAAAGAGGCAGCTGGTAATTTGGCAGAGGCATCTGAGTTGGAGACATAGGGAGAGTTTGAGGGTTGGGCTCAGGTCTTGTTGCCAAGGATGCACCAGCAGACCCAGCAGCTGCTGCCGCCGCCACCAGGAGCAGTCGCTTGTGAGAGGTGAGTCAAGTGTTGGGACAACATCTTTGCTTATGCCTAGCCAGGTATCCCAGAAGTCTGTTTATAAACCATTAATAGCAGTGTTATAAACAGAGATAGGAGCCAAATGGCTCCTAGGACCTGGGTTGTGGGCACCAAAACAGAATGTCTAGTCACCATTTGGGAGAGGTGGCAACACTTTTTATTTATTATTTTGATGAGCATGAACTAATACACAATTCACATAGTTACACATTGTTAATATCACATTTTAAACAGAATTTGTTAACACGTTTAATTTGGTGTTTACAATTTTTGATACCATACTTCAGTTTTCAAAACACACTACTCTTTATTGTTAAACTCCTTAACATATTGCCTATCCTTAACATATACTTTGAGGCTTCAAAGCCCTTCATTTCCATAATCCTTGAGTGTCAGCCAGGTGCAAAAAATGGCACCCAGACTTTTTGAGGTGTTCGCAAATGGAGAATCTTTAGGTACAAAATGCGCCTGGCGCCCTGCTAATTTCAAAGTCTGGTTAGTAGATCTGATGATGAGGCCATGGTTTTATCAGTAAAGTTTTTGGGATTTCCCTAAGAGTCTTTCATCCAAGGGTGGGAACCAGGACATCCACACTGCTCTAAACTCTCACTGTGTTCCCTGTGTTAGATGTTAAAACACCTGGGTGGTAGTTTTTGAGGTAGAGCTGAAGGAAGAGGAAGGAACGCCTTCATTTGACTTTGATCTTTTAATAGCTCACCATAATAACATGCTGTTTATAAACTTGAATTTCTGCACTAAAGATCCTATGTGGCTGCACAGTTTTGATAAGCTGCCACTGGATCTACAAAATACTTTGTGTATTTGTTTTTGTAGCAAGACCTGAATGATTAGCCCTAATTTAATTAAAAATTCTTTTGCAAAGGATCGTCATTCTGTTATTTGCTATTCTTAACATTTTGCTGATTACTGCGAAACAGCATCCTTTGTGGATCTGAGGTTATCCTAGGCGTTGCTGATGTGGTACCCTCCAGATATTGCTGGATTACAACTCCCATCAGCTCCACCCAACATGGCCAGTAGTCGGAGATTATCTTCTCATGTATCTGTAAATGGCTAAGGAATAGAAGGAAAGAGAGGGAAGGATGCAGTAGGTGACCCATGCTTTTTAAGTTGTTTGTAAATGTACTTGAGTTAGGGGGCAAGCAATGAGGTAGCCAAGTTTGCGTCTGATACCAAACTGGCAGAAGTTTTCATAATGGATTCCTGGTGTAAGGCAAACTAAATATGCTTTGGTACATAAAGGGTATCTTTGGGTAAATGAACCCTTGCTGGAGGTGTATGTGACCAGATCTACCACTAGTTTCCTCTACAAAGCTTCTAGTTCCCTCTGGGTAAAAGTTCTGACTACTATTAATGGTTTTCTGATGTGCCTGAAGCTGCTGGGCAGCCCACTCAACAGCCTTTCTCCATAAAGGAAAAAGCTGGAAGCAGAGCAGTCAATGAGCGGCATTGTGTCTTCATGTTTGTTTAGCAGGGTACAAATAGGTATAGCTTTGAGACCATCTGGCATTCTGCTTTCCCTGAGCAGTGCATTGGTAATACCAGCTAATAAGGAACACAGCATTGCCCTGTTGGCTTTCATCTGTTAGGATGGGCATGGATCCAAATTGTGTTTTGTAGCTCATGGGCCCACTCCAATGTATGCCCTCTGCATCTGTAAATGAGACTAATTGAAACTGATCCAAATAAAACAAGCAAGACTGAGTTTGACATCTCAAATGCAGTTTAGGTTTGGAGTCCCAGGCTGAACCAAATGCAAGTGACTTGTTCTTGCCAAATAGATGGGGAAACCCATCCCAACTGTCATAGATGGCTTAATCTCCGTAAGGTGAAATCCTGGATTCACAGGCCCTCTCATAATTCTGAGCTGGTTAGCAGGATGGCTTTGCACTGGTAAGAGGCAAGGAAGATTTCAGTATAGCCTTCAAAATGCCATTTTGCAAATAAAACCAAATAACAGATTTAGCTGAAATATCCCCTTTTGTTTCTGGGTTTCAAGGCGAGGAGATATGCCGTAATAAAAAAATGGAAAATGATTCCTGCATGCCACTGGCCATGTTTACACATAATGATAAGCCAAGGTTCTTGGTTTATCTTTAACAAACGATACTTTGCACAAGCAGAGTGCCTGTGTACTGTGTACAGAGTTGTGTACTTTTTGCTCCTTTCTTCGAATGAGCAGGTAAACAAACCAGGAAGGGCATAACATCACATTATATCTGAATCTGGAATTGTGGTTTGTTTTTCCCTAGCAATACACAGTTTATAAACCAATGACAAACCTTGCTTTAAGACTAGCTAGTGATTTTGGCTTGTTAGAGAGAGAGAAACAATTATCATAGGTTCAGATAATGGTATCCCTTTTGTGGTTTTTACCATCTCTTGTGAAGGGATCATCAAAGTGGGAGTTATCAGATTGTGTGCACTGTGTGGTTTGTTAAGCCAAGGCTGTTGACTATTGGTACCCACAAACATTGCCAATGCGTTGTAGTCCAATTTGTTGTCTGATAGCTTGGTCAGGCCATTGGAAAGTTAACCATAAGGATCAATGTATTTATCCTCTTGAGAGTTCTAGAATCCAATTGGCTTCATACCTCTTGAGGGGCAGGTCAGCCTTGCCTACGACTCTGACCAAGATTTTTGGGAGAGGGTCTCGGTTTTCAGCAGGTAATTAATTGTATGATAGCTCTAGAATTTACAGATCCCTCGCTTTTCTTCCGTACCTGCAATTCTAGACAGACACTTTCTGAATATGCACCTTGCAGCATCTGGATAACTGTATGTCCTGATACCTGATACCGAGACCTGGCTGTATGATTGGTAGGGTTTGGCCAGAATCCAATGCAGTGGTACCTCGGGTTACATACGCTTCAGGTTACATACGCTTCAGGTTACAGACTCCGCTAACCCAGAAATATTACCTCGGGTTAAGAACTTTGCTTCAGGATGAGAACAGAAATCGTGCTCTGGCGGCGTGGCGGCAGCAGGAGGCCCCATTAGCTAAAGTGGTGTTTCATGTTAAGAACAGTTTCAGGTTAAGAACGGACCTCCGGAACGAATTAACTACTTAACCTGAGGTACCACTGTAATGGATAACTGACCATTCATTTGCTGCTCCCCCTGTGCATTAACAAAAGCTATAAATCGTTGGTATAATATTGCTTGGTAACTTTCATTTCATTAGTTTGTTTATTAAATTATATACCACCTGTCATCTGAGGATTGTGGGGCTGTTTACAATATAAATATACTTAACAATCCGCTGAAGCTCTCTCCCAGCAGGAGACTAGTTGCCTCTTTATCATTTGTTTTTTTTAAAAAAATAATTTTTATTAACAGGCCAATCAAATCACATTAATTCCAAATCACATTAGTTCCAAATTATACAGCCAGATTTTTAAAATTTTATTGGGGGTACCCATACTTCAAGCTCCGAAAGGGATCCAAACATCACTCTTGTTGCTGCTTTAATTACACAGTTCTGTCCAGATAGTCTCTTTGTTACTTTCCTCATCTTCTTGTTGTTATCATATATTCCTTTCTTTGTGATCTCTGATAATCTTTACAAGCGGGTTGAAAACAAACATATCCTGTGTGGATTTTACACTCTCCAAGAGCCATATCACATAAAGGACAGACGCCATTTCCACACCTCTGCAAAGAACATTCCCACAGTCTGTCCGTTGATTTCCACAGGCCTGCGAATCTGTATCTCAGGGGGCCCTGCCAGATCAAATCCACATTCCGATAACCATACATTCACATTCCAATGGCCATGGTTCTCCTCCCCCTCGTCCTCCTGTGGGCAGGCCTGTCTTAACAAATCTCCATTTGAAAACTGCGTCAAAAAGCTTTCTTTCCATCAGACGTTCCCACCAGTCCTCTCTTTGAACAATAATTTATTTCCACACAGCTCTTAATCTCCTGCTTGTGATTAGTAATTTGCAACGATTCTTTCTCTCTGGGAGGGAGGATTATTGTGTACTCACATAAGAAAAAGAAAAAAAGTTTTTCCTCCCCCCCCTTTCTGTTTCGCTCCGACATACGGATCTTTTAATGATGAGTCTTCACTTGATTTATTGTCCAGCCCGTCGCTCCGCTCACAGAGATCCCATTAATCAGCAGTCTTTACTCCCGATCTTCACTTGAAGTATGTGCATTTGCTTCTATTTCCAATTATATATTTCGAGCTGATGCAAACCAGTGCGCGATTCAGAGACAGCGTCCAGGAGAGCCGACTCCACCCAAGGGCTTTGTGCCTAGTGCCCTCACCCCATTCTTTCGAATCTGGGGGTGAATTATGGGCACAGCAGGCAAGGCAGTCCCCCCCATTCCCTTGGGGGGGCAAGGGAGGCTGCATACTCCCATAACAGCCTCTTAATTACCTCGTGTGGGTCGGAGAGATGTTATTGTCGGCCATCTTCCAATGCGCCCCCTGGTGGCCCCCGCCTCTTTATCATTTGGACTCTTCAGTTTGATCAAGATTGTTTTAGTTGTTGTTTTTAGAAAAGTATTACTTTGTTGAGTTTTCATAATGGATGGCACCAAGAACAGTAAGCAGACATCCCCTCACTCTGTTTGCAGATAACAAAATAATTGCAATTACCCTCCCATTCTCTGGTTGTTCACTTCTTGGGGTGGGAGGGGGTTCACTTAAAGTTTGTTTAGAGAGAAAAAGGGATCTGATAAAACAATACTGTTTTCTGTTTGAGCCTATCCCGTTTAAATAAGGTCTAGAGTAGCATTGAGCAACATGGTGCCCTCCAGATGTTGTTGAACTAACTCTCATCAGCCCCAGCTAGTGTTGCCAAGAGTCAGGAATGTTGAGAGTCCAACAACATCTGGAGAGAACACCATGTTGGATACCCCTGGTCTGCAGTAGGAAGAATGGAGGGACAAAGATTCAAATATGATAGTTTGAGGAAGCATAGAGTGAACAGCGTGTTTTGAGTTTAAGAAAAAGGACATTTTAGCTTTAATCTTGAAACAAATGTAATGTGTTGGCCAGAAGTCACAAGCACTCTCCTGCTCCCACCCTAACAGAGCCATAACTGGGACAGATAAGATAGGGCAGGAATAGCCCAGGAACACTCAGGACTGAGGTTGTTGCTGTTATTTATTAGACTTGCCAGTTGGTTGTTACCCAGACGTCTCCAAGTGACTTGCAACGCATTTAAAACATACAGTACACCATAAAAACAACAAAGCAACTCCTATGATAGCTGCAGGAGACTTTGGCATTCAAGTTGAACTTAAATGACTATTTCAAACAGTACTAATACCTTCCATGGTGTGTACCATGTGTGAGGCAGGTAGTGGAAGCAAAGCTTTGTGGATGGTTGAACTCAGTTGCCTTCTTTTCA
Source organism: Podarcis raffonei (assembly GCF_027172205.1). Taxonomy (NCBI): domain Eukaryota; kingdom Metazoa; phylum Chordata; class Lepidosauria; order Squamata; family Lacertidae; genus Podarcis; species Podarcis raffonei. The sequence goes on from NC_070606.1 coordinate 30,768,668, forward strand.
ATTAAGATTTGTGGGGTGGCAGGGCAGACTGAGGTCTGAAGACAGGGATATAGCTCAGGGTTAGTGGGTAGGGGGTGGGGACCAATGGGAAACTACCATTCAAAACAAGGATTTAATAGACCTTAAAGGCTGGGCTCTTTCTCAGGTGACACTGTAGCATAGCTTGTTCCTGCACCCTTTGAGCTGTGCCACGCTGGAGCTATTTCACATGTCATTCTTGTTTCCTATCAGAGCAGAGAGGAGCAGTGGTTCCTCCATGGGACCCAGAGGAGCTTCACATATTACCTGAGCAGTATACATCACACTAAAGGGGGGCAGAGGCCAAGAGGGGCCTGCGCTTTCTGAGACAAGTAGCTTGCATTCCCCCTCTGCCAATTTCTGGCACCTTGAGCATATTTGAAAGAAAGGCACTTTTTGCATGCAAAATGTACCAGAGTCATAAACTACACATTTTAAAAAGAAGGCTGCAATCCTTTTTCTTACGGCGCTGCCACTGCTGATTTGTGCAGAATGGAACTTGTATTGCAGCGACTCGTAGCTATAGTAAGAATGTCGCTTCAGATGAAGTCTAGACTGCAGCATGAGCATGTGGCCAATTTGAATGAAGTTTGGGTCAAAGAGGAGAACTTTCTTCAATCTACCCTTTCGTGCTTTGATACCCCTGGTTCAAATGCACTTGTAACCATTGCTTGAATAGCTTGCTTTGGACTTAATGCACCTCTTTGTGAGCCAGCCAGCTCCATTTTTGGATGCAGAGAATTAGGCGATATGCTCAGCTTGTTGCAAAACATAACATGTTTTTTTCTTGGCTTGATTTCCCTTCCATCTTTTTTAGGGTACTCTGATGTGCTGGGACTTTCTGCATGTGAACCTGCAGATTAGCATCTGTTTCAGTTTGATATAGAAGTTGAGGTGCAGGGGAAGTGGGTGATTGACAAGGAGCAGACTTGAATAGTTTTATACGCAACACTGTTTTGCAAACTGGCTGCATTTGACTTTACAGCTGTTTTAATACATAGCAAGACTTTCCGCCTGCCTGCCTCTGTACTGGAGGCAGCTTTTCTTTGTTCATTCTGCCTCCCTGTACTTGTATCTGGCCTACAAGGAGTTAATTCCAGCTCAGTGAGTGCTGGGCTCCTGGCTGCTGTTACGCTACAGTGGAGGACCAGCCCAGACACTGGCTGCTGGTGTTGCTGGGGGGAACGGAATCAGTGACGGCAGTAGTCGCAGCATCAGCTGGCTGTTTGTGCACATCATCAGCCAGCGGCTGAGGGGAAATAAAACTGAAAGCCCTTGGATGCAACAGTGTTGCTTGAAAGAAGGACCAGCACCCATGGACCAGGTTGGCATCCTGGCAGCAGGCAAGCCGAACTGGGTTCATACCCTTTCACCTTCTCCCACTTTGAGTCGGATGGAGTGATGAAGTAGCAGGGAGCAATGCAGAGTCGGGCTTGGAGCCTAAAACAGTGAGTTGGGGTTGGGAAGAGGTTGGCTGTGGGGGGGGCATAAAGGGTATTCCTGGAGCTCGTTGCTTTTCAGGCACAATCTTCAGGGAAGCTGATTCTTTGTTTCTACAGCAACAGCGCAGGCTGGAGCAAGTGCTGAAACTGCTGTTTTACTTCGGCTTTCGGGCTCAGTTTCATCCTCTTCCTGGGTCAAAGCTAGAGATTACATACAAAAATGAATAAAAATTGGGGGTGGGGGATCTGTAGTACAGAGCTTCTGCCTTTTCAGGAAACACTTTTAAGGAATGCGAACCTTTGGGAATATCACCACTGAAAGCTTTACGGCACTTGGAAACATAGCTTTGTTGGTCCTAGACAACTGTCCCCAGCAGTAAGTCTGTCTTCTATGTTCCTGCTGCATAAATATACTTCAAGTGTTTATGTGTTGCAACTTAGGTAGCTGCCCTATACCTGATTGGACCATTGGTTCATCTAACTCAGCATTGTTCTGTACACTAACAGGCAGTGGCTTTCCAGGGTTTCAGGCAGGTATTTCTCCCAGCCTTACCTGGTGATGCTGGAGGTTTAACGTGGGATCTTTTGCATGCAAAGTCTGTCCTCTGCCACTGAGCTTTGGCCTTTGCCCTTTGTATGCCAAATTTCCAAACTATCATTCTTATCACCCTGATAATATCCCATTCATAGAAAGCACCCCCAGCTAAGCACTATGTCACCTGCACAGCAGCAAACCAGTGTCCCCCAAAGTTTAACTACTTTACTTCTTCAATTTTTCTTTCTGTACACTTAAAGAGCCTGGGACAAAAAGGAATTGATTGATTTTTGCCACTGGTGTGCTTATTTGTCCTAGCTAATGTTAACATATTGGGATAAAAGAATGTTCCGTGGGGTTTTTCAAACAAAAACTGATTTGGGGAAACAGACCTACCCAGATATTTCACCCTTGGTTAGGGGCATTTTACTACTCCAAGATAAATTGGAATGTAGGCTGTGGTATGAAAACCATTTATGTTAATTTTTTAAATGGGTGAAGGTAAAGCTCTGTGTGACTCAGTATACTGGTGTTTTACCTCCTCACGTTTTATATAGCAGAAGTCAACCCCCTTTCCTTCCCTTTGCAAATAATGCAGTTCCATACCTGTGACAATATGCAGTGTGGCCCCAAAGTTGATTTTGTCTTTGTTGCAAGTCTGAAATCCAGACTTCTCTTTCCATCTCCAGAAAAAAGCACCAAAGCTTCAGAATGTACAGTATTAGCTGACCTGTCCAATTAAAAGGACTCTGGTTGATTATCTTTGTTTCCAGGAAAATTTCTACCCCATTACATGTGGCTGATGAAGAATTTACAATAGTGTAATAAAACTTTAAAATGGCAAAAGGCAGATTATTGTTCATTATAGACAAATGTGGATGAGTTTGTACTCCAATATTCATAATAAGATGTTTGGTAAAGGCAATATTCTGATGTTTGAATAGCTCTGAAATGTAGAATTGATAAGGTGGAATATTCCTCAACATACCTTGTAGTCCACCTCTTTCCCTTTCCTGATAATATGTACACACTGTTTCCTCAGTCACAGACCAGTGAACCAACCCCAAGACACACATTCAGTTAGGCAAAAGTTAGGCTTCAGGGTGCAAGTGTTACCTACAGTTACTGTATACTCTCTCTATATTGGAAAAAACCAAAACTTTATATTAGCTGCTCCTAAACTTTTTTTCTCTCACACACAATTTTTATTTCAGTGGAAATCACTGAATTGGTACCTCCACCCTTGAAAAACAATCTTAATCTCCTTTATTTGGAAGCAAGCACCTTCCTTTGGGCTGCATTCTCACACTACCGCTGCTACAGTGTTGCATTGCTGATGTTTAAATACTTTTGCCCATAAAAAGGTTAATTAGGGTAGTTCCGATGCATCTGTATATTCAGGAATAACAGTATTGGCTAAAACTATTTTTGTGTTGTTTTTCAGGGAGACTTGGAAAACAAACCAGTCAATGGCTGCAGACCAGAGCTCATGGACTGTGTTGCCCACGGCCATGGCGAAAAACCCAAGGTGAAACCAAGCCATTTGCTGCCTTGGGAAAATGTACAGGCAGATGAAAAGGGAAGTATGACTGGCTTAGAAACGGAGAAGTGGGCACAGAATGAGAAGCCATCGCTTAGCGTCCATGTGAACGGTGACCTCTGTAGAGCTAGAGCAAGGAATGAGAACTCGAAACATTTTGAAAAGGATCCAAAAGCTGTTCATTCTTCCAACGTGTTAGATGACCCCAAAAAGTTGCTTGCACAAACTGTTAGAAATGGCATTAAAAGCATTCCTTATTCACCAGCAGAATGTGACTTGTTGCTGAAAAAAACAGGTGCTGATCCGGCAAACAGCTGCTCAGAAAGCAACTTGGATGTCTCTTTGGGTTGCGCTGCTCAACTGAACAATATCAGCACTTTGACAACTGGAACATGTGTTGCTCTTCCAGAAAAGAAGGATCGCATTCTAGCGCAGCAGACAGAAAACTCTAATGCCATTCAGGAATCTGAGAACTCACTTTTACAAACTATTTCACTTTTAGATCTTCAGGACAAGCCATCTTGCACTCCCGTGCATGACAAAGATGGCTGCTTTGATGATGGTGCTTCAAATGGTGCTCCAAGCAAAGATTTGCAACCTGAAGATTTGTCACTTCAGTCAACTTTTTTATCTTTGATTAAAAACCGAAATTTAACTGTAGAACAGGTTGTAGCTATTGAGGCATTGACACGCTTGTCGGAAGTCCCTCCAGGAGCTCCCTTACCAGCTAAACCAGAAAGAGTTCAGTGCATAGAAGAGCAAAGTTCACATTCACTTAACAATTACAAAAAGGATAATTCATGTTTCTTGACATCATCTGCATTGAAAGTAATCAAAGGAAGTTGTCCACAGAAGGACCAGCAGCTCTTTCCTCATGCTCCTTTGCAGAGAAGAACCCTTCCTAAAAGTCCCTTGACGTCATCTGCATTGATAGCAATCAAAGGGGCTTGTCCACAGAAAGACCAGCAGCTCTTTTCTCATGGTGCTTCACAGAGAAGAATCTTTCCTAAGAGTTTGCTTTACAATGGTCAAGGTGCTATTTCTGAATTCCCCAGTAAAACCACTGGTCCATCTAGCTTATTGCGTAGGCTACATTTCTCCCCACGAGATACCAAGTCTTTATCTGCGTTAGTGTCTGGTGGAACTTCAGGTCATACTACCAAGAAACACCCTCTTTATCATAAAGCTGCCATTGGGCCATGCTCCAAAATCTCAAGTGTTGTCAAACAGCGGAGGAGCAGAGTAGACATGCTTGGAAAGTGGGAGGGGAAGGCTGTCCATGGCTCAAATTCAAAAAGTAATTCTGTATTTAGGGGAAATATTCATAGCCAGGATGAGGAAGAGGTAGCCACCCAATTAACTCAACTTGCAGCAATAATTGAATCAAGCAAAGCAAGCCCAGAGCAGAAGACATCGCTTCTCAGTCGAATACCACCTGATATGCAACCAAAACATAAACAGGACCAGTGCCTATTGCAGAAGAAACAATCTGTATTTGTAAGGAACAATTATAGTCCATTGTTAGTCAAGCAAAGGCAACCAACACGGAAAAATGAAAAACCAGTACCGAGGGCAAAAAGATTAAAAAAGAAGCCTCAAGTAATGCCTGACCAACAAAATCAGCTACAGCAAGATTGCCATCTTAGTGAATTACAGGACATACCGAAAAAGCCTTCTAAACTACGTAAGGTTGGTCGGAACGCATCACAGGATTCGAAACTAACTGCTTTGGGGAAAAGATCAACTAAAGCCAAAGTACAGAAGGCATGGAATCGGAATACTTTTTCATCACAACAAAAAGCAGCTGCATTATTTCTTCCCAAAACTCAAATAATATACCACAGGCCTTTGCCTGCTTCAACACAAGACAAAGTGAAAGACAAGTTGTTTGGCTTTGAAATGGTGCCTGAGCACATAAAAACTATGGGCTCCAATGAGGCACGGGGCACTAATCCTCCAGGTGCTGCCCCAGATGCTCTGCACCAAAGTGGCCTACTCTTCAATAGTCTTCTGACTGTCCCTCACTTCGAAGCAAAATCCTGTTTGAACCAAGGAAGTGAAAATGTACAGATGTTTACAGAAAAAGACAAGAATTCTCAGGTACAGCAAACAATGAACATGGCTCAGATGCATCCTTTGCCTCAGATCTTTGGTCAAAGAGCAGATGAAATGTGCAAGGAAAACCAAGCAAAACTTGAGTGCGGTGCTATGGAACAACAAATGGGCCAGGAATTGCAAACCATGTCCATTAACTGTTGCTTAGCCTCCCCAGGGGAAACCTTGCAGGCTCTCAGGAAAGCAGAGTGTGCAAGTGAAGTTACAGTTCCAACATCAAGAAGCTTGGAGACTGAGAACACACAGAGAACAGGGATCTTAGGGTGTTCTCCAACGAAGAATACACTCAGTAGTTTTCTTGAATCGCCTATGAAGTTCTTGGACACCCCTACAAAGAACCTAATCGATACACCTACAAAGAAAGGACAGACTGATTTTCCAAGCTGTGACTGTGTTGGTAAGTGTAATTTGGTTCATTTTGCATGGAGTTCTGAAAGTTTTCTCACTGAGGATTCCTTTAGATTTTTTATCTTGCAAATGTTGCCTCTTGCCTGCTCTGATGAAGTGAGTCTCCAAGTCTCCACCACATAAGTGAAAAGATGACTCTATATCACTCCATATACTAATCAAGTAACTGCTTGATTACCTGAATTTACCATCTGGCTGTGACTTCCAACAGTAGTGGAAGAATTTCCAGTTACCTAAAGAGTTGATGTTATCAGCTGAAAATACTTATTCAGCCCTGCACTTCAGGGAATTGCTGACTTCCTGTTTCTCTGCAACAAACAGGGAGGAAAATTGTTTTGTTGGTTTGTTGAGAATTAGGGAATAACAACCTTTATAAATAATATGGGGGGTATCTTTATCACTGCTCTCTTTGGTTGTCTCATTGAATTCCAATGTGTCCTTGGTAAAAGCAGTGTGTTATTTACCGCATTTTTCCATCTATAAGACACCCTCATGTATAAGACACCCCCCCGTATTTTTGGGGAGTCAATTTTAGGAAAATGAGGGGAGATGGCCCAAAGTTGTTGAGCCTCTCCCCCCACGCAGCTGCGGGCAGGAAACACTCCCTATTTCATTTCCCGCATGCAGTGGCATTGGGGGAAGTTGCACTCCCGCCAGCCATCCAGTTGGGAGCGCAACCTCCCCCGATGCCGCTGCGCTTAGGAAACGACCCAGGGACCGCCCGCTATGCACCGCGACATGGGGGGAATTTGTGCTCCCGTGCAGATGGCTGGTGGCGCACAGCTTCTCCCCCCCCCCCACCCATAGGCAGGAAACACCCTCCAGATCGCTCCCCTCTCGCTGCAGCATCGCCAACGAGCTGGCTGGTGGCGCAGCGCTCCCCCCCTATGCCACTATCCGTGTATTGGATGACCCCAGTTTTTTGATGTGTATATAAGCATTTGGCTCCTGTTCTTCAGTATCTGTATATCAGTATATTCAGCCAGTTAACAATAATAAACTTGACTCTAGTTCAAAATGTGAACATTTTCAAAAGCTTCCATAGCATTTCTGTTTTGATAAAGGCCCCATTGTTAATCCCATCAATATTCCTCAGCCTTCTCAGACTTGGAGATCCACCAAGTCTTTTAACTCCAGCCTGGAGTGTATGACATGCCTAATAAATATTTTACTGTATATGTTTATCTTTCTTCTCTTTTAAAAAAAACCACAACTGTATGTGTGTACCCGGTACATGAAATAATTTTAACAGCTATTTTTAATTATTTCTGTAGAGCAAATTATAGAGAAGGATGAAGGGCCATATTATACACACCTTGGAACGGGACCAAGTGTTGCTGCAGTCAGGGAAATAATGGAAGACAGGTGAGAAAATACATATCAGTGAGTAATGGTTGATTAAATATAGGCACAGCGCTATACACCCCCCCAAAATAAATCAAATATATATGATGATAGTATAAGTGGTTTATAACTTATTTTTTTCTTGCGGTACTTACCTAAGGTCTCCCTGCCTGATTATACTAGGTCGGAACTACACTATCTGTATTTGAGCTGCAGTAACTAGAATGCTGCTGCTTTTTGAGTGCTGACTCTGTCTTTAGGAAAGGGGTTGAGACTCTCATAAGACAGTTGGTGTTGGGAGTTGGACAGGAAGTGGGTATGTGACATGGTGTGCTGAGGTCTGGAAGAGTCATCTCTTCCGTGTTGGTTTCTTAGGACTGTATCCAAGGCAGATGGTCAGTCCCAGGAGGTAAATAAAGGACAACGTGGCCAATTGTAGTACTGGGCTGGAAGCCAGCTAGAGCTTGAGGGAAGTTCAGATACCATCTTGACAGAGGAGAGAGGCCAAATGATTTCCTGAACAAGAGTTGCAAGGTGCATGCTTTCCTTTTCAGAGCCAAGTCACATTGGCAGTTGCTTATCATCAGCTACAATCCAGAGTTCTCTTAGGTGTGCCTAAGGAATTGTACGCGGGTGGCACTGTGGGTTAAACCACAGAGCCTAGGACTTGCTGATCAGAAGGTAGGCAGTTCGAATCCCCACGATGGGGTGAGCTCCTGTTGCTCGGTCCCAGCTCCTGCCAATCTAGCAGTTCGAAAGCACGTCAAAGTGCTAGTAGATAAATAGGTACCGCTCCGGCAGGAAGGTAAACGGTGTTTCCGTGCACTGCTCTGGTTCGCCAGAAGTGGCTTAGTCATGCTGGCCACATGACCCAGAAGCTGTCTGCGGACAAACGCTGGCACCCTTGGCCCATAGAGCGAGATGAGCGCCGCAACCCCAGAGTCGGTCACGACTGGACCTAATGGTCAGGCGCACCTTTACCTTTACCTAAGGAATTGTGGATGCCTGTCAGGACTTCTGATTGCTTTCTTTGAATAAGTTTCTTTGAAGTACAGCATCCCATGCTGCATCATGATATGCTTTCCACATACTCCAGATACTGAGGTCACCTTAACATGCTTACACATTTAGTACGGCCCAAGCTTTCATGGACACTTTGTCAGATGAATCTAGTACTAAAGTCCTAGGGTGGATTGCATCATCATGCTATTCCAGACATTCTGAATGCTGCTTGCCAGATGGAATGACACCCCCCTTCCCCCCGGCATGCTGTTCTGTTTTCCTGAGCTCATTTCAGGGGGCATATGGGAAGAGGAGGGAAGCCCCATTGCACAAGCAGAAGTCATTGCACAGCACTTCTGGTGAGAGGGCACATGATGTATGTTAATCCCATTCTTATTTTGTTGGAGTTCTCCGTGTGGTTACATTGAAGATCTGGTGTGTTTGTAAAGTGTAGATGTTTTACTTTGGGCTCCCACATCTAGTAAATTTATTGGTTGGATTAACAGAATGTATTAAATTGGCTGGAAAGGTGCCACAATTACATGGAAACAGATCTTAAATGTTTAAAAGGGCACTTTTCATTCAGTTGCAAATGGGGAAGAAGCATTCTCTTTCTTGGTCTCTCTGGAGGGAATGCCTCTTTTTAAAGGTTCCTGCTATAACATTTATTTGATAAAACCATTGTTATATTAATGTGCAAACATATGCAGATTTAATTGGTTGAATTACAGTTCATATGATCATGTAAGATAATTGATGACAGCCCTAGTTTTTAGTAGCAGTTATTGGGTGGGATAGAAAGAACTGGGAATAAGAGGACAAGATAGGAATGATTCTCTAAAGTACTATAGTCAGAGTAGTGTTTGCTAGCAATGAAAATGGGATCTCTTTGACAACATGTGAAAAAGGAGCATGGGGAAAGTGGTTTTTTATTTCAGTGCCACAGAAGGGGTAGTAATAATAATAATTTTATTATTTATACCCTGCCCATCTGGCTGGGTTTTCCCCGCCACTCTGGGCAACTCCCAGCAGAATAGTAGCCTGTTGCTTCTATACTTGTTAACGGAATTAATTACTAGGACATTTCATAATCCTTACTAGTTTTTCCTTTCTACAGATATGGAGCAAAAGGAAGTGCTGTAAGAATTGAGGTAGTTGTGTATACAGGCAGAGAAGGAAAAAGCTCCCAAGGGTGTCCAATTGCCAAGTGGGTAAGTTTTTGTTTTATAGTAATATATCTTTATTTGTATTCTTGAAATTCATTTTTTTATTGCAGCTATGGTGCTTAAGGCCCATGAAGTGTTTTTTTCTTAGTGATCAAAGCGCTATTTATTTATACTTTAAAATAATTTTGTTACCCCCTTTGAATCAAAAAGGTTGCACAATGTGACCAATGATCAAATCTAAGCCAGTCAACCAAGAATGAATGAATGAATTGAATTAAAAATCAGCAACAGTAAACAAAACAAAAACCAGCAGGAAAAAGCTTACAAGCTGCTCCATAGATCATCCAAAGACAGAAATTACTTCAGTGGTGGCTGGTACTATTGGGACTGAAGTTTTGCTTGGGTTTTTAGCCTTATCCAATCCCACACTGAGGACTTATTGCCTCCCTAGACAATGCAGGGTGGCATGGGTATTATCAGCATACTGGTGTCACTGCACACCGAACCTCTGGATTTAATCTTGGTAAGTTTTACAGCTGTTCTATGACAGGGCAGTATTACTGTCACAATACAAACAAGAGGCCTGAGGCTGAAGGTGATTGGTTTGCCAAAGGCCAAATGGGTAAGTTCATGACTGAGCTGGGATATGAGCTGTAGACTTCTCAGATCACAGCTTATGTTACTAACCATTATGTTACACCAGCCACCTGTAAGCCACACCTTGTTCACAGAGGCATATTGGGTTTGTTTTAATAGTTAGTCCAGTTTTTATTAAATGGCTTTGTTCTGAAGATTATGGATATCAGCAAATTAATCCCTAGGATGGGTTGTAGCATCTACTATACCAGCTTGGGGTCCTAAACTATGATACTATGCTTCCTTCTTCACAAGTGTATGTGTGGGTGTTAGGTACTGTCTTTGTGTGTGAACTCTGCATTTTAAAACAATGCAAGAACCAGGTGTTCCCGTTTGCTATGTGCCTTAAATCTGGTGTCTGATTTTGAACATGGAATATCAATTTGTTATTCCTTACCAATAAACCATTTAATGTGACAGCTGTTGGAATGAGTCATTCTGCAGTGCTTTTTTGCCCTTGTTTGTACCTGAACTGATAATGAAGCATTCTAAAGTAAATGCCACTGCTCCCATTATCTTATCCCTTCTCACATGCAGGTATTTACACCACTCAAATAAAATTAATTTCTGAGTAAACTAACCCCTGTTTCTCTTCTTGGAAAATTAAGAGCAAATTAAGGTTTGTTCGGTGTCAGTTTCTTATATAACTATGCACATAGGTTAAGATCTATTTTGCTCTGAGCTTTGTATTGTGGTTTCAGTATTGAAAGTGAGTGCCTGTGTTGATTCTCTTCTATTTTAATTCAGCGGCATTACCTAAGCTGCACAGTTAGGATAGCACAATGAAATAGCTTATTTGGAGCAGCGTTGTCTGTGGACTGGTAAACTCTATGCCATTTTCTGTGTTAGTAGGAAAACTTATGTCATTCACAGAGATTCACTGGCTTAAGTGTGGGCTTCAAATTTGTGCTAAGAACTAATTTAAGGTGAAACAATAATGGCAATATGTTGTGCTTTGTTCTTATAGAACAAACACTGGAGAACCAACATTGGCCATTGTGCTCAATATAAAGGTAGACAACACTGAACAAAACTAAATTTTAAAGATTTTTTTCCTGCATTTTTAAAAATGTTTAAAGTATTTATATATGAATGAATTACTAAAGTTTCCAAGCTGTGTACATAAAAATTAAAAAGCATACAATGGACAAGATGGATTGAAACAATTGTATTCTGTTATTATAGACTGTGGTCATCTATAACGCCAAACTTAATATTTGACATTTATATAGTTTATATTTTTGCTGAATTGGTGTTAAATATGTGCTCTTTGTGGGGTTTCCCTTGAGATTAGTTTGGAAGCTGCAGCTAGTGCAGAATGCTGTGCCCCGGTTATTGTGTGGAATACCTGGATAGGCATGTGTTACATTGTGCTGAGGAAACCGCGCTGGCTGCCCATCAGGTACTGGGCCATGTTGAAGGTCTTGTTGTTAACATATAAATAAACAACTCAGACCAGGATACCTGAAAGACTGCCTGCCCTTGTATATAGGCCTGTAGGATCAATCAGATAATCTGAGGAAATTCTTGTAGTACTGTACCCTACAGAATGTCATTGGGTAATGATATGAGAATGGGCATCTTCTGTTATTGCCCTGCATTAAGAAATACCCTTTGCTGTAAGTGAAGCAGCAACCATCAGTTGTTTCAGATGTTTTGTGAAGTCAGATATTTTCGCCCAGGCTTTCCCTGACCCATAAGAATCTCATCCTGCTTTTCTTTATATTAATTCCTGGTTTGGGGTTGTAGCCAACAAAGTCATCCATGATGCTTTTATACTACTGCTTTATTTTTGTTGTAATTATATTGTTTTTATGCTTTACACCAGTTAAAGAATTGTAAAAATATTAAGTGGCATATATTGATATATCGGGAGGGATGCGGGTGGCACTGTGGGTTAAACCACAGAGCATAGGGCTTGCCGATCAGAAGGTTGGCGGTTCAAATCCCCATGACAGGGTGAGCCCCCATTGCTCGGTCCCTGCTCCTGCCAACATAGCAGTTCGAAAGCATGAAGTGCAAGTAGATAAATAGGTACCGCTCCAGCGGGAAGTTAACCAGGGTTTCCGTGCATTGCTCTGGTTCGCCAGAAGCGGCTTAGTCATGCTGGCCACATGACCCGGAAGCTGTATGCCGGCTCCCTTGGCCAGTAAAGCGAGATGAGCGCCGCAACCCCAGAGTCGTCCTTGACTAGACCTAATGGTCAGGAGTCCCTTTACCTTTATATATCAGGAGTGAGAGAGAGAATAAATTACAATGATTTAGGATGCATTTAGACTATTGGGGACATTTCTCCCCAACTTTTAAGCACTTATATTGATTTTGTAATTAAAAACAATGCAAATCATTTGAAAACAATCAGATATCCTTGCACCTAAATAATTTCAAGGTTGCCAGGAAGCAGTATATTTCAGCCATCATATGCCTGGGTGAATATGCAGGCTTTTAAATTCCTTCTGAATGTTAATAATGAGGAAGGGAGATGTACCTCACCAGGGAAAGCATTCCATAAATGGGGAACTACCAAGATGGCGGACACCACCAACAGGGCCTCCCCCACTGACTGTAAGACTTGAGGTGGATGATATTGGAGGAGGTGCTCTTTTAGGTACTTGGGTCCCAAGCTATAAAAGACAGAAATTTAAAGTCTCAAGAATAGATAACATTAGTGAGAATGGGGAAAAGTGTAATATATACAGTTTGGAAATTATCTGTAATGATCCGCTAAAGCAGGGAGATGAACCTCAGTACAGTGGTACCTCGGGTTGCATATGCGTCAGGTTACAGACTCCGCTAACCCAGAAATAGTGCTTCAGGTTAAGAACTTTGCTTCAGGATGAGAACAGAAATCACGCGGTGGCGGCGGTGCAGCAGCAGGAGGCCCCATTAGCTAAAGTGGTGCTTCAGGTTAAGAAAAGTTTCAGGTTAAGTACGGACCTCCGGAATGAATTAAGTACTTAACCCGAGGTGCCACTGTAGTCTTTATTTGACCATCTTCTAAAAGCTTCATCCTGTTTTTCTGTCATGTGGCTTTGAGCTGTTCCTATAGTTTGTCTCCAATTTCAAATTCTCATAGAATTGTAGAGTTGGGAGGTACCCTGAGGGTCATCTAGTCCAACCCCTGTAATGCAGAAATCTCAACTAAAGCGTTCATGACAGATGACCATCCTATCTCTGCTTAAACACCTCCAATGAAGGAGAGTCCACCACCTTCCGAGGAAGTTTGTTCCACTGTCGAAATTTTAAATTATAAAATTTAACGCTGTAAAGAAAGTGTGGAAGATCAGTGTTTTTGTTCAATAGACCCTTGTTCAATAGAACCACAAGGTCCTTTCTGCAGTCTATATCTGACTGGTCTCTTAAATGTCATCTTGGTGTGATAAGGATTATAATGCATTGAAGAAGCTACAGGGTACAATTAAGAGAGAAAACAAAGCTGCAGTTAGGATCTTTTTAAAAAGCTGAAGTGCTCAGCACTTTCCTGCATTCTAGACAGTGGTCTCATTTTCACATCCTTTAAACTGTAGTTGAACTAAACTATGGTTTCAAGAGTAACACGCAGGATGCGGTTGCACCTTACTGAAATCATGGGCATTTTGCTTGTTTTCCACCCCTGTTGGGAGCTAAGCTTGTCTGGAGGAAATGAATCACAAGCTCAAGTTCAGAGGTAACACTTAGCCAGACCATGGCCGCCTAGCTCCTGGCAGCAATAAGAGCAGGGTAGAAGAGACATGTATGCTTCATGTTCATCTTAAAACCACAGTTTAGTGTAATTGTGGTTTAAAGTGTTGTGCATATCAGACCAGTAGAGACTTGACTTTGCATATCTACACTGTGCCATTTCATTTAGAGCTTACTGTTCTCACCTGTGTTATATCTTCATGTCACAATCTTTCAGTAGTGATTGGACCAGACATCCAGAAAATTTAAATCCATGGTTGTATCTTTGGTGATGGAAGAATAATAGGTTAGAGATCTTGCTACATGAAGGTTTGAGCAATGTGTCAGAGTTCAAAAAAAATTGCCACAATTTACATTCTTCCCCTGGGGCTGGTTAATGCATACCTCAATTCCTATTTAGTTTTTGCTGCATTGTTGCTTTTTATACTGGCGGAAGTGACACACTTGGTGTACTTGCACATAATGCTAAGCCATGACTTGTTTCTCCCAACCTTGGTTTGCTTCCTCTTTCCTTGTCCCTTTGAGTATCTGGGTTGGGGTCCCAAGCATTCCATGGTTGTGTTCAAGCACAATGCTAAAACCAGACATGATTTTTAAGCCAATAACAAGCCACAGCTTCATATTGTGGTTTGCTGGCTGAAAGCAAACCATGGTTAGACTGCTGGGCTGAGTCCAGATATTCAAACAAACCATGGCTTAATGTTTTGTGCGAACCAGGCTATTATAAACTGATACGTTTTCAAGTGTTTTATTGATTGGAGTCTTTTTTCTGGGTTCCATTTGTCTTGCACACATTGTAAGCCACTGCTCTGCAGTCTTTCTTAGAGTTGCTGTCTAACTGCAGGCAGATGGAATCTTGTCTGCAGGATGTTCCATTTTGGAATTAACTGCCCTAATCTATACTGCCATAGAGAGAAGCTATTTTACCTTATGTCTGGATTTCACATTAGTGTAATTCATTCTATCATTTATATGTGTGTGAACCCATGCACGTTCATATTAGTTAGTTGGCTGATGTTGAAGGGACAGTCTACATCAAGTAATATTTATTCACAGAGAACTTATTCCTTATTCCAGAGCTCCTGCCAAGGGTTGAGACAGTTGCTTCAGCAATCTTAAAGAGATATTTCAAGTAAGTAGAACCCAAGCAGTTAAAACTGCTGCAGGAAGTATGCTTGCCCATGGCATTAACTTTTATAAGTGCATTCTAGACATTGGGGTATGTGGTTTTGTAAAAACAGATATTTTTAATTATTTAAGGAATAGTCTTTTACATATACAAGTCAATAACATAGGAAGATTTAAGTATCTCTAGAATATTTGATCATGCAAGATCCTAAAAGTACTCCTGCATAATGACTGCTGATTATATGCCATTATGAAACACCAACATAGTGGGAAGGTATTTCAAGTTTGAAGTATGTTGAAATGCCATCTATTACCTGCTCATTTCATATTCAGGAGTCCCCAGTGTATAGGAAAAGTGGAAAAGGAGAACATCCTTGAGATAAATTCAGGCTACAGCAGGTTCTCTCGCATGTAATTTAGCAGAAAAGCAGACAAATCTAAAAAGCCAATTAAAAAAAATGCAGAAGTAGCACATGGTCCAGTCCTTCCTGTACTGTACCATTTCAAACTTTAGTTGAGGGGGAGATTGTATACTTTCATGATCCTCTGCATTTGATGTTTTTAATAATGAGAAAGATAGTGCTTTGAATGTGTTCAGTTATTCTGTTTGTGGTTCCAAATAAAAATTCTCATTTGCTTGAAGATGTTGAAGATGTAAGTGGATTTGTTCAACATCATGATTTGAAACAATTAAGTTACCAAGAATGATTCCTAAGAATGGAACGTACGTTTAACTTTTTGCATGAGTTTGTGAGTAACTGTATGTCTGTAAAGGTGAGCAGTATAGGCATATTGCATATAGAGACAGTCTGAAGCTAAACTGATCTCAGTTTGGCTGGTGCTTGGATGGGACACTGCTTGGGAATTTTGTAGGTAACCTTGAGTACCATGGAAGAAAGGCAGGATATAAACTTTTTTAAAGAAAGGATGAATAACCTAAGTATGAACATTGTTGATATACAGTAGGGTGAAATTCAAAAATAAAAACCTTATGTCAATACAGCTCCACAACTGTTCTACCCAGGAAGTTTGCAGAACATTGTGGTTACTGGGATAGTGCCTACTCCTGTTCTGTAGGCAGCACTGTGAATTCCAGTATACAGTGGTACCTCAGTTTACGAACTTAATCCATTCCGGAAGTCCATTCTTAAACCGAAACCGTTATTAAACCAAGGCACGCTTTCCCTAATGAGGTCTCCCGCCACTGGTGCCCTTCCACCGTTCAGATTCCATTCTTAAACCGAGGTAAAGTTCTCAAACTGGGACACTATTTCTGGTTTTGCGGAGTTCGTTAACTGAATCGTTCTTAAACAGGACTGTTCTTAAACCGAGGTACCACTGTAATTTGATGGTGATAATAGAAATTCTGAGAAATTTGTTTAATTTCACTGCACACAGGTGGTGTAGTGACAATAAAGGTTTATTATTATTATTATAGAAATTTGCAAGAATAATCAATCATACCACTATTTTTATAGACTTAGTGTTATTATGAAAATCAGCACTGGTTTCATTTTAAGTATTGAGGGATGTGTAATAGTGAGAGACCGTTTCGAGAGAACTTTGGGGCTAAATTCATTTTGATTTCATTACTGAAGATGTGAAGTTACAATTCTGGCATGCCTTCTGTAAAACTCAGAAAAAAAAAGAGTAGTAGACTTGGTAGACCTGTTTTAATACTTTTTCATTCCCAATCATAGCATCAAGCAAAAAATAAAATTGTAAATAAATGCACTTATAACTCACAGTTCTACTAACAGCTAAGCTACAGATGGCTCAATCTAACATTTAAACCAATTAAAAGGTACAGCCCTACAAGTAAGCAATCCACAGTGAATTATAGTTGTTGAAAAACTATTTGTTTGTTTTCCAATAGGCCTTAGATTTTCACTCTGTCTAGAAAGGAACATAAGTGTCTTTAAAAGTGTGGTTCAGAATTGCCCCAGGTGGTTTGGGAATCTTGGGTATTTGGAAACGTCAAATGTTTTAACAAAAATACTTTAAGTAGAATGATATGTATTTGGAGGAGACATGTTGAATTTAGGGGTGCCTCCTTCCCCGACAGAACCTACAACAGTTGCATGGCATGCAGAAATTTCAGTGCTATGCCTTTTTGCTGTCAAGTATGTGCAACCATTTGAAAACCTGCTCACATTGAATTTCTGCAGCTATTAAAAGTACAGAGTCTGTGTTGGTCAAAAAAATGGCATTGTGGAATACAACTCAGTGAGAGACTGGATCGTAAGGCTTCTGGAGTATTTTAGCAGTTTAAATCTGATATCTTACATTGAATAATCGCTACGTAACTTGCTGCTAGTAGAGTTGAATACAGAACCCTCTACTTTGCTAAAATTGGTTGTGAATCTATTTGTGCTGACCATCTCTGTTTAGTACTTCAACGTACTTTTACAAAGGAATAAATAGCATAGGAGGTTTTTTCTAAGACAAATGAGCTGGTGATGCCTTTGTTCCAGGATCATAAGTAACTGCTAAAATGTGTGGGTGTCGATCACATTTGGGAAATTGGTGAGTCACTTTGGGCCCTTAGCTGACTTTCATGTGTGGCCTGTAGGCCCACTGCCCAGCTGATTAGTGCTAGAAACAGTTTAGGAGCCTACCGCTGGGCATGCCCCACAGCTGTTCTCAATGGCACTCAGCTGGGTGGGAGGGGAGGTATAGGCAGCAGAAGCCCTCTTTTGACATCCTTCTGTTTCATCTGCTTCATTTCATTCACATTTGTGACATTTGTGCCTGTGAGTAGGTATCTCTGCATTTTATGGTCTGTAACTTCCTAATATCGAGACTTGCATATGCTTTACGTGCTCTTCCATTACTGGTACTGTTATCAAAGAAGAATTGAGTAAGTGTGTAAATTGAATGTTACCATCAAGCATTTTTTTAATAGGCCAAAGTGCCAATGTTACATGTCTAATCACTGAACAAGGAATGGGTTTCTGTGCTCTTTTCTCCCCTTTCTCCACTTGGTTGCAAATTCTGACTTGTCTTTCCCGCTTTAGTTGGTGGCTCAGCAATAACTGCTGTATTGACACTAACTATGGAGTTTGTTAATCCATCTCCAACTGTGGTTTTGTAACCTGGTTAGAGTTGATGCATTGGGACGACAACACTGGTGGGTTTAGATTAGTAATAATTATTTTACTGTTTTGCCTACCAATTTAAAAGAATCTACACGCTTTCAAACATGTAACACAGTGCAAACCAGTTAATCCCATTATTCTAACCCATCATCTCTGCAAAATGAACACTGAATTTGGGGCACAATCCTTTTTCCTGTCTGATGCTGTGCTCATGATTGGAAGAAGCTCTGTAGGACCTGACTTTACTCTCTTCACTTTAGCACATATGTATCTCTGTACATGAGCCATGAAGAGGAGAAGGAAATGGAGTTCTGGTGTGCCTTGAGGCAGGGATGGGTAACAAATAACCCTCCAGATGTGGCTAACTTAGAGAGAGTGGTGAAGACACTAATAAAACAAAATTCTGGTAAATAAGGGTTGGTAGCAATATGCAATCTTTAGAAGAAATCCAACACAGGTCAGCACAGGATCTTTAGAAGAAATCCGACAGCAGGGTGTCTGCAAACAAATAACTGGCATCAGTGCCTTAGATCCTTTCTGTTTGATCTACAAACAACTCAACCTGTTTTTCAGGTGATACGAAGAAGTAGTGATGAAGAAAAACTGCTCTGCTTGGTTCGACAGCGTGCAGGACATCACTGCCAAAATGCCGTCATTGTGATACTTATTTTGGCTTGGGAGGGGATTCCTCATCTTCTGGCTGACACTCTATACAAGGAACTGACCCAGAGCCTCAGAAAATATGGCTGTCCAACTAGCCGAAGATGTGCACTAAATGAAGAGTGAGTGCACTCCAGAACACTGATATTTTGATGCATGAAAGTTTTAATTCTCCCACATAATTTACTTCTGTGACTCATAATTATTCTTTTTAAGATTTCAGATTATAGTCCTAGTACATAAAACTTGAAAAAGTGTTATTTTGTAGTTGAGTAGGATGTAGCCAACATTTAATTGCCAATTTGAGTATAGTGTGGGAAGACCAAAATGAGCTTTCTGCTCCTCTTCTTTCCATCCCTGGCAAAAAAAGAAATTACATGAAGACAGGTGTTTCCCTTCATTTTAATTTACTTGAGCCACATCTTGTTGTGCTGCTTCTGATGCTGTGAAGGAATCACAACCAAACCTATCAAGCATGATATCTTTCTCTAAATAGCTTAAATTATAAACTTAGTATATCCCATTAGTAGGTCAGTTGACTAGGAAATCTCTTATACACAGTAATGGAAAAGTAACATTTATACCCAAATTGGTCATTATCAAAAACCGCTGATGAACTATGACATGTGTGTTTTTCCATTGTTCTGTTCAGAGATGTTTGGGGTTTTGCATTTATAGAAGCTTGCTGCACTGCTGGCTGATTGCCACTTGTTTAAATCTTCCACAGTCGTACCTGCGCCTGTCAAGGCCTTGATCCAGAGACATGTGGAGCTTCCTTCTCATTTGGCTGTTCATGGAGTATGTATTATAATGGCTGTAAGTTTGCCAGAAGCAAAGCCCCCAGGAAATTTAGACTTCTCACTGATGATCACAAACAAGTAAGTGTCCTCCCTGCCTTTCTCAAAATAATTTCTAATTTTACTTTTTAGGGACTAAAAGCAAAAAGGGTGCAGGGTTTTTTTGCTAATTGGATCACTTGGGCATATACATTTATAAGCATTCAAGGCAGCATGATACCTAATGCAATCTCCTCATTTCCCCCCCTCTATCCCTACTACATAGATTCTGTGTGAAAACTGAGCACCACGACAGTGCTGTTTGTGCCAAAGCACTCATACATTATTGGTTTACAGTACACCAAGGTCTTTCTTGACATTTTATTTACCCTTTTGTTTGCAGTTAACTTGCTGGCTCCTTCACCAATGCCATCCTTTCATGCCTCCAATAGCCCATAGCTAACTGTAGTTTACGTATGTGCCCTCCCAGATAGAAATTGAACATCCTCAAACATCTTCAAGGTGTCAGTTTAAATAACAGTTATTTCAGCCACTGATTAGTTTTTATTTCCCATAGTCCCAATTTTTTAAAAAGTTGGAATACTTCATGCTTGCATAGGGGGCATGCTGATAGTGGTTTTGGTTTATTTTAAATTTTTCCAGTATTTTCCTGTATCTGAGTGCCCCAGAGTGGCACACAGTAAACACTGAAAGCATTCAACATTAAAAAACTATTAAAGCCATATTTAGTTATAAATAAACTGAAACCCATTGTAAAATACAATAATGACAGGAAAAAGTTGAAAGTACAGTGAAAACCTTCTCCTTGTGCTAGTTATTCATCTCTTCCAAACTCATGGGTCTGCAGGTGTGTTTTTGCCAGTCATCTAAATGAAATGTAGGGGAATAATGCACCTCAGAGAAGAGACCATTGCAATTTTGGGGTATCACAGAGAAAACCCTCCCCAGTGTCTTTGCACTGTGAGTCGCCTTTGGCAAGAGGGCCATAATAGGGACTCCTGTGCAATTCGTAATGAACAAGCAGGCTGGTATGGGATGAGGCATTTTCATATACTTATGTGCTGCTGAAGCAAGTGCTAAATCATATAGTTCTTATGTTAAGGATGAAAAAGATGGATCACTTATCTGTTTTCTGTTTCTGTCACTGTTTTTATTAGGTGTTATTTTAGCTAAATACTGAATATTGATCATTTTGCAGATGACATAAATCTAGGAAGTATAGCAATGCAAAAGCAGAAGAAGATAGATTCAAAGTACAGACAGATATGGATCATTTGAGCAACTGGACGGAGTGAGATGAGGTTTAATGTAAAGAAGTGTAAGATTGTTCTTTTAGGTAAGAATAGCACGTAGCATAGATTTATAAAGCCAGATATCTCTGTGGGCTAGAATGCAGTCAAAGAGAAATATTGGGTAGATAGCAACATTTTTGTGTGTGGGAGTTCAATGTATTGTGCACGCGTGTAAGAGCGACCAGATTTCTTCAGCCTGTTTTTTCCTGTAACAACAACAAAAACAGCAAAGAGTCTTGAAGCATTTTTAAACATTAACACCCTTATTATGGCTTGAGCTTTCCTGGATTAGTCTTATGTCATCAGATGCCGTCTTAATGCTTGTGCAACATGGGCAGATCAGGGAGGGTGTCATGTGCACAAGGAGTGTCATCTGGGAATAATCCACGGATGCAAAGAGGAATCCCTTGGGGTATATGTGTGGTTTCCTGCATCTCACAGAAGAGAGTGAGATTGCCATCGCACTGGATCACAGTGTCGTGCTGAGTGCCTTGCAAAATAAGTATGTTGCTTCAACAACTGAGCCACTACAAGACTAGCAAAACCTAAATAAAGTCGCAAAAGTATATCAGCTTGGGAAAATGCAACTGCAATGAGCATTCTGTACTGTTTGGTTAAGACAGAGAAGGCACTCGCCATTCATCATCATGCCATCTGTTTTCAGTGTCCAGGCCATAGATTAATGTAGCCAGAATGGTACAACAAGGTTTTGGAGAAGTCTGCAAGTTGAGATTTGCCAAAGTATAAAAAATTATAGGGAGGATAAAAAACTAGGTAAGGAACGAGGGAGACTCCAGTGAGAGCTAAGCATGCTCAGTGTTCATGGATTGCTGAATGACTGATGACAGGAGACAAAAAACTTTTGGGGGGTGGGGAAGGAGAAACGAAAGGACATCCACTATGTCCTCAGAGAAATGTAACAATAGTTGTTTGGTCAAACCAACGTGCTTGCCATATTAGCATAGGTCTAAGTGAATTTTCTTTAAGCAAATGTAATGTTTTAATTTAAAACAAAACGGTTTCTTATTTTGTGTGTTTGCTTTTTCACTTCTCTTCTTTCCCTCTCCCCCCATAGCCTTGGCTGTGATCCAGAGGGATTCAGCTAAGTTGTTGCATTAATGGAAAGCAGCACAAGTCCCACTAGCACAAGAGGACTGTCTCCTTCCCCATGCACTCCCCACACCCTCTCCAAATCTGCTTGGGAGTGCTGGGCAAACCCTGAGAACAGGGTGCAGGGAGAAGAGAAGGGAGGTCCTTCCCTCTGGCAAGCATTTCTGCCGCAATGATTGCAATGATTGTGTTAAAGCATCACCGAAATCCACCCAGAGAGTTCTCATAATTACCTCCCCTATTAACTCAGTAGGCGGCTTTATGTATGTTGCTGCTCTCTTAATTTGAATCACTTTGCTCCCATCTGCAACATTAGGATGATTATAATTATGACCTACTTTACAGGACAGTTGTAAGTATTACTGAAATAATAGTCTGGTTTGCAAAGCCAGACCATGGCTTAGAGTGAAGTCACAGGCAGCTTTGCTCTTCTCAGGTTATTTTGCTTCTGTGCTGTGTTGAGCTATGTCATTGTTTGGCTTAGCATGAACCTGGGAACATGGTTTACAAATCGTAAACCAGACAACAAATCTTGGTTACAGCTTTTTATTAGTCTGGAGAGAGCTAAACAGTGAAGCTGGTTTAGACAACACCCAAAGCCACACTGTGGCTTAGGTGAGTATGGTGCAGCAGCAAAATAACTAGGGAGGAATGTAGCCATGGTTTGGCATAATTTGACATGTGAACTAGTCTATTGTGTGTGAAATGCTTGGAACACTCTAAAGCATCATACAAACACTTTCATTATTATGTAGCAGGTTTCCAAACATGGTACTTGCTTTGAAGAAGAAATATATGTTTGTATTTTAATGCCAATGTGAACTCCCATCCAACACCTCCATTATATCTTTCTCTTGGAAATGGAAAGTGAACTTGGGATCTTTTGTGAACTTCTTTTAGTGCCAAGCAATTAATTTGCTGACTGCTTTTCCCTTCCTTTGAGCAACTCTCAAGAATGTTGCTATGTTTTGCCATTATGATAGCAAACTTACATGTGGGTTAGTAACCAAAACCACAGGAAGCTGACTAAATAGCATACTGAATCTACGTTTGATGTTGCTTTCACAGTTTTACTAGTCTGCTTCTCAAGCTATAAAATGATATGATGACTCCTTTCCCTGTCTAGGAAGAACATCTCGAAAACAATTTGCAAACTTTAGCCACTGATGTTGCTCCACTGTATCAGAAACTAGCCCCTGATGCTTTTCAAAACCAGGTAAAATCAAAGAAACTCCATTATCTCTATTATGACACATCATCGTTTTAATACTGGTGATGCAGAAAGAAAAGCTGCACAAGTTAGTTGAAGGCCTTTCGTTACCTTAACTGGCCTAGCTGAAAGAACAGCTAGGCTGCGATCCTATGCACACTTAACTGGGAGTATGTCTCATTAAACACTGTAGGACTTCTAGAAAGAAATGTACTGCTGGTGTTACAGCTTTCAAATTCCTGCTGCTGTGTCCCCTGCTTACTAACAGGGTCAAAAAACTAATTGTTGTATACTTCATCCTCATTGCTGATCAGTGTATTGCATGAAGTTGGTAGATCAATAAATCCTGACAGATGTTGTTTTAATTAGATTGTAGATTTAAGGATTTTTAGCACAATTCTCATCAAATAAGTCAAGCATTTACTTTCATATTTAGCAATGCATAACAATGACAGTGTTGGCATGTCACGGTAAACCACTAACAAGTTAGCCATGGTTAATGGTTTACCATGAGTGTGCAAATGGTTCTTACTGTAGTCCTCTCCTCTAGTGGGTTAGAGCAACAAACCATAATCCTTGGGAGTTATGGTTTGTTCTGCTCCAATCAAACCACGTTGTGAACACAAGGTTCGTTCTTGGAGTGTGCAAGTTTTGTTTTGTTGGAGCAAAACAAACCACAACCCCTAGTTTGGAAGTAACGCTAAGCCAGGAATTGTGGTTTTTAGTTCCTGATGACTAAAGAAAGGGGCAAAAAAGGAGTGATCTCATGCTTATGTGACCTTTGGTATTCCATGGCATGTAAATTGGGTTTATGTGTTCTCAGTCCAGTTGTTCACTTCAAATGAAAAATTGTCCCTGAAGCTGGTGGTGTTTGGTGAGATACAATGTTATCTCTATATAAGATTTATTTGTATTTGTAGGAGGGCAGTTATTAATTTGTTTTTGTTTTATTATGTATTTTGTGTTTTCATTTTGTATTTTTATGTTGTGAACCTCCCTGTGATCTTCAGATGAAGGGTGGTATACAAAATTAATGAATGAATAAATAAATAATTTTATTTTTTTAAGGTGGAAAATGAGCACTTGGGTCCTGACTGTCGACTTGGGATTAAGGATGGCCGACCTTTTTCTGGTGTCACAGCTTGCATCGATTTTTGTGCTCATGCCCATAAGGATACACACAACATGCACAATGGAAGCACTGTGGTATGCAACATTGTTGGGATTCAGTTTTCCAAGTGCTTGTTCATTTACAATTTATCTACTTGGCTTCTTTAGGTTGCTACCCTGTAGCTGTGAATGCACCCTTATTTCTAGACTTGCTTTTGTTCTTAATTGTTTATGCTCTTCTTTACAAAGTCTTCTTGCAAAGTTTATCCAAAAAAGCCACGTTTATAAAATAAAATAAAAAGCAATTCAGAACTGCAACAAATGCAAGACAAAACAAATAATCGGCTTCCTGCCCTAAGTAGACCTCTATTTCTTGGATATGTTGCAATCCCCTTTATAAAGCTGAAGTAATATGCAAGGGACACTTCAAGTTGCCGTGGTTGAAAGTTAAAAGTTTTTATGGATTGATAGAGGTAAGGGAACCAAATCATTGCATGTGGAGAACAACTTCCGCAAGTGCAACAAAACTTCTCTCCTCTGTGCTGCCCAAAATCTGCTCCAGGGGTTCCCCACTTGTGAAAGACATTAGACAGAAGAACTTTTTAAAGGTGAAAAGCAGCTGTGAATGATTGTGCTGTTAGTGTTTCTAAAATTGTGCAATGTTATTCAAACCATGACATGTGGGCTTGATGTTTGAAGGAGAGGGGAATTGCCTTATTTTTCACACAAGCACCCTAAGTAGAATAATATTCTGCATGCTAAAACATAAATATCACCTTTGCTAAAGTTGCTTCACTAACAAATAAGTGATGATTTATTATTCTCCCCCCCCTCCCCGTTTTTCTGGCTAGGTTTGTACATTAACAAAAGAAGATAACCGCATGATTGGGGTGATACCCAATGATGAGCAGCTGCATGTGCTGCCCCTTTACAAAATCTCACAAACAGATGAATTTGGCACAGAGGAGGGTCTGGAAGCCAAGATAAAAGCTGGGGCAATCCAGGTGCTTACTGCTTTCCCACGAGAAGTAAGAATGCTAGCAGAGCCACGTAGAGCGACGAAAAAGAAGAAAGCAGACTCAAAGAAGCAAACCTTAGCAGAGAAGAAGCTGTCTACTCCTGCAAAGGGAAAAAACAGAGTGCAGGAAAATACCAATAAAGCTTCAAAAAGTTTAGGTAGGTACAATAAACCTTGTTTCAAAAGTTACCTGATACTGGCAGAAATCTGTTTATCAAAGGTAGGGCTGACTCTCAGAATCTGAAATCAACAATCAAGCTCTCAGTGTGTCTAATAAGTTAGGTATTGAGGGTGGGATGAAGCAAAACGTTAGCGCAATCAGAATCTCAAGAGTACATTTAATAAACGGACTGAATCATGGCAAGGTGGAGGTCCTATGTGGGTAAGTTGTTCTCAGATCCAGGAATTAGGGAGACGACCTGTTTTGGGTGGAGGAACAGGTGTCTAAAGGAACAGGTGTGCAGCTTGAGCAGTTCTTCTCGATTCAAAGCTGTTGTTAGAGGCCCAAGTAGCTTCAGTGGTGAGGAGTGCCTGTGCCCAGCTATGGCTGGTTGCCAGCCATGGATGTTCCTGGATCAGCGACAGCCTGACATCAGTAATTCGTATTCTGACAATCTCACAATTCTAAAGTTGCAACACCCTCTGCATAGGCTACCTTTGAAGATGGTCCAAAAGCTACAGCTGGTGCAGAATGCAGCTGGTAGATTGTTAAGTGTGGCACCAAGGTAGGATCACATGTAATTGATCCTTAAAGCACTGCCCAGCTTGCCTGTGAGCTCCTGGGCCCAATTCAAGGTGCTGGTACTGACATACAAAACCCTGAATGGCTTCGAGAGCCAGTGTGGTGTAGTGGTTAAGAGCGGTAGTCTTGCAATCTGGGGAACCGGGTTCGCGTCTCTGCTCCTCCACATGCAGTTGCTGGGTGACCTTGGGCCAGTCACACTTCTCTGAAGTCTCTCAGCCCCACTCACCTCACAGAGTGTTTGTTGTGCGGGAGGAAGGGAAAGGAGATTGTTAGCCGCTTTGAGACTCCTTCGGGTAGTGATAAAGCGGGATATCAAATCCAAACAACAACTCTTCTTCTTCTTCTTCTTCTTCTTCTTCTTCTTCTTCTTCTTCTTCTTCTTCTTCGAGGCCCCGTATTTAAAGGAGGCCATGCTCACTGTCCTGCCAACAATATGGTATCTTGTGAGGTAACACTAGGCAGGGGCTTCTTGATACTGCAATTGTGCATTTCCCTGCCTGGAAAAGTGTGTCTGACCCCTGCATTGGCAACTTTAGGTGTCAATCGAAGACACCTTCATCTGAACTTTGGGGACACAAATGGAATCTGGAGTCCAACAGTTTCAGTATAACCTGTTGCGCTACATTTTTTTTAGTATTAAAATGTAATTTTAGAAGCTTTGTTTTTTGTGATTTTAAAATTTTAAAGTTGATTTTAAAATTTGTGAATCACCTTGAACTCCTACAGGAGGAAGGTTTATATTAATATTTTTATTTTTATTTCTATATTTGTAAGTTGCTGAAGGCACTGAGCGGAAGGTGACCAGTGTTGACTCTGTTAATTTCTTATCCTGAAAAAGTACTGCATTTAGGTTGGGTAGAGCTACTAATAGTAAATTTTCACATGATATTTAGAGAATGTATACCTGTTGTGCATGTGAGCTGTGTCTGCCGGAGTTTGCAAGCCACTTCATCAGCTGAAATTTTAAAATTTCAGCCACTTCAGTAGGAAGTCCTTTTTAGTCAAAGGCAGGGTACTTTAGCACATTTTGGATCCCATATCCAACCAGCCTTCACATTTCCCCCACCCCTCCCAAAGGCACACATGTGCTATTTCCAGCTCAGCGCTCACTGCTAAAACTCTTACCCAAGATACAGCTGCCTCTTCTCTGCTGGAAACGATAAGCCTCCATTGAAGGGAAATTCATATTCTCACAATTAAGTTTGCTTTTTTTTATTGACCAGCTACAGAAAAATGAAGAGCTTTATATTTAAAACATTTTGTTCTTTTCTCCTTAGGGAGCAAAGCTAATTCATTGCAACCTGGGACAAAAATGGAGAGTGGTGATCACCTTTCTACAATAAAACACAATTCAGACACTACTAAAAATTGCTCTGTACTAAAGCAATATGCTCCTTCCTCCCCTTTAAAGCTGGATAGTTTACATTCTTGCTCTCCATTAACTCACAAAGCTGGTGGTATAATGCCAGTGAGTAATAATCAACAAGATTTTTCAACTCCCTACGGGTATTTGCAATGCAGTAGTAACAAACCTCATGTGACACCCAAAGGTAAGATCTTTGATGTGTCCATCAGCGATCATACTGGAATTTTGCTGGATGAGAAGAGGAATGGGGTGCCCCCATTTCTTCAAGACCTTACTGTTTCAGAATCCACAGCCTTCAGAGATACCTTGCCCCACACACTTGAACAAGGAGTAGTCAGCAAGCAAAATTGTGAAATAAAGTTAGAAAACTCTCCTGCCTCACAGTTGGCTAGCTCTTGTGATTCCTCAGTGCCGTTAAATTCTCCAGAAGATATAGTCAGAAATGAAATTGGTTCTTCCCAGGAGTGTCCAATGCAAAAAGGTGGTTTCAAGAACCCAAATTGCGATTCTGCCACTGCGGATAAACACCCAAGTTGCGAGCTCTTAAAGCGCACAGAGTCCGAAGAAAAAGCAGAGGAAATGTGGTCCGACAGTGAGCATAATTTTTTGGATAATGACATAGGTGGGGTAGCTGTAGCACCATCACACGGCTCCATCTTAATTGAATGTGCACGCCGTGAGCTACACGCCACAACTCCGATTAAAAAGCCGAACCGGAATCATCCCACACGGATATCGTTAGTCTTCTACCAACACAAAAACTTAAATGAGCCAAAACATGGGATAGCACTGTGGGAGGCAAAGATGGCTGAGAGAGCAAAGGAGAAAGCAGCGGAAAAATCAAGCACTGAAAATACCAATGTACAACCCAATGACAGGAATGTGCACCAGGCCAGTGCCACGAGAGAGATTTTCTATGAAGACAATGAATTCAACCAAATTCCATCGCGCCGAGCATTAACAGTAACTCATGATAACATCATAACGGTGTCTACTTATGCCCTCACTCGAGTTGCCGGGCCGTATAACCATTGGGCATAAGTTTTTATAGCAACTGTACAACCTTGCCTTGGGAGCAGTGTTACACAATAATCCCTAAAGGTGCTGTTAAAGAACAAAGTCTTGTATGGTTTACTCTTTGTTCATCTCAACCATTTTGAAGGCTGAGGTAAAAAAAAATTGATTTTTTTCCTTAAACTGTGACTTTCTATATTTTAACATCTGGTGATTTTCAAGCACATTTTAAGCAAAAAATATATATGTATAGTTAAATGATTTTGGCTAGGTTATTAATCCTGATTGAATTATTCAGTTTATTACCTTTTGGAATTTATACTTTGGTGCTTTGAATTGTCTGTTTACTACAAATGGGCTTTTTATAAAGATTTTAACATACTTCAACTTTTATGATGTAAAATCAATTTAGACAGTATTAGCTATACACAGCTCTTGGTGCTCAATCACAAGAAACAGTTAAAGATAAGCTGATTTTTTTTTCCTTCATGGTGCCATTGCTCCGACAGCTTCCAGTCGTTGCTGTGAAGCCCAAGTTAAGGATAACAAACCAATGATGATTTATCTTTGTACAGATCTTTCATGTCTGTATAGGTTTGTGTGTGCACGTGTATGGTCCACACACATCCACACACAAACAGTATCACTAGTGATGGTTGGAGGTTGTAACCTGTAAATATATATATTTAAAAGCACTTTCTATTTTTAAAGTTAACTTGAAATAGTATAAGGATCACATTTGTCTAAGGTTTCTACATTCTCTACCAAGAAATTGTTATTTTTCTTACTGTGTAGAGTTCCATACTGCTACAACAACAGTACACATATACACATATACTAAGAATATTTGGTTTTTAGACTCTTCCCCCACCCCACCTTTTTCCCTTGAAATTTTTGGTTTGTTTCAGTTAATAAAACAGAGAGTTCGGATTTGCAAATATGAGCTTAAGGATCATTTTGTCTATACCTGTATTGCTACGGTGTTTTGCTGTCAGAATTGATTTGCTGTAGTTTGTTTCAGCAATAAGTGCATGTGTGTCTTTCATGCAGAGCATTGCAAGCTACACGTGACAACCAAATGTTCCTAGAGTCTTGGGGGTAGAACTGTTAATTGCATCAGCAACTGCCCTCCTAAAGTTGCCTTATTAACATTCTGGAAAGTAGGACTCTAAAATATTTACAAGAGAAATTTGCAGTATCGGCTGTTTTATAGTATATTTGAGTTCATTAAATCTTCCAGAATGTTCACCAGATGTTAGCTGTCAACACATGAAGGGTTTTATAAACATGCAGTCCAACCCAGTGTGTGATTACTGAGAACTTAAGTCTACTTTGTCATTGGGTTTTTCTCCCAGGTAGGAAATTGTAGGATCACAGGCTCATTCTAATTTCCACACAGACGTTGCACAAAAGAGGGACCCATAGCATGCCAAAAGTCGCACGTTCAATCCCTGGCATCTCCAGCCAAAAACAAGGTCTCAGGTAGGCAGAAGTCTGTATTGTGCTATGTCTGCATTTTGGGGCCCAGCTGCATTATAACTTTTGTTGAGACGCAATTGCAGCGACACAAAACAGAAATATGATCTTGCCTCAACCAAAAACAAAACTAGAGAAAAGTGCACAGAAATAATTTTAAATCTCAGTTAATTTGATGTGCAAACTAAAACAAAATATTATTGATAGTCAACAGACAGTAGATAACACTGATAAATCTGACAACATGGTGTGGGGAGAAGAGGGGGTATCCAAGACCTAAATGTGTGACAGTCTCAAAAAGTTTTCCTTCTGTAAGAAATTATGCAAAATATAAAAGCAAAGCCACACCAGCAGAATGTAAAAAACCCCAAACTAGTTCTGGCTGTCACAACTCAAACAGCAGCTGTAAGAGGGCAACTCCTTTATGAGGGAAGGTTACAACACTTCCAAGTTTTTGAGTTAAGGAAAAAGGTGATAAAGAGGACAATATGATAGAGGTGCATATAAATTCACACCTCTGTCATGCCCCCCTCCCCTCTTATACACAGTGCATAGTTAAATTATGGGATCTGATGTCATAAGATGTAATGATGGCCACCAGCTTGGATGGCTTTGAAAGGAGATTGGACAAGTTCACAGTGCATAAGGCTCTCAGTGGCTGCTAGGCTTGATGGCTGTGTACTCCCTTTGCTGCCAGAGGAAGGATGTCTCTGAATTCTGTTACTGGGGAGCACAAGTGGGGAGAGTGTTTTTGAACTCTAGCCCTGCTTGGGGGCCGATCACTGTGAGAACAGGGTGCTGGACTAGATAGACCTTTGGTCTCTAAACCCAGCAGGGCTCCTCTTAAATTATTGCATTGTTTGTGTTACCAGTTGTTCAGGAGGAGCCATCGTAATACATGCATGGATGCCAGCTCATTCTATCCATGTATTGAAAATATTAGTAAAAAAGAGAATAATCACATATAGAACCTGTTCTGTATACACCACATTTAAATTGGTTCTCATGCGCTATAGGGCAGGGGTGGCTAAGCACCCCCCCCCCCAGTTCAAGGGCCTGATTCAGTCCACCATGCAAGCTTTTGTTGACTCTTAAGTTCCCACCTATTTTGGCAGCAGGAAAAGAAAAGGCAGTGTTGAAGTGCCCAGGTGGTGGACTGTCTGCGTCTATGTGTGCATGCATGCACATGTGCATTTATGCATGCAAGCAAGTAGGGGGGGTGACACTCGTGGTTGGCTTGTGGATTCAAAGGGATGGCTGAAGTGAATGTAACCCTTAATAAAATAAAATTAAATTCAGCCACCCCTGCTAAAGTGTATATAATACCCAAATAAGGTCCAGAAAAGTAAATCCAAATACACTGCCAGGCAAACACGTAACAAATCCCTTCCCAGTTGGGCTGGAACTCCCTGGATAGGACAGTTTTCATGTGTATGCATGTGGTTCCTCCTTAGCAACAACTGGTACCACAAACATTGCAAGAATTCAAACCCTTTAGATTCTGGTTTTATAATAGTCTGCTGGTATGGCTTGGTTTTTATATTGTTGTACAATGTCCTGCTAAAAAATCTTCTGAAGTTAAAATGCACTTTGGTCTTTAACGCATGAACACAATCTCACTCTCACTCGTTACATTATGAGGTTATCAGTGCTATCTACAGTCTCTTGACTTGATAAGTTTTTTTGGTTTAGGTTGCATATTTAGTTCAAACTACACATTAGGTCTGTACACTCCCCCCCCTTTCACTTTCTTACTCATCCAGCACGATTGCAGTGTGACAAATAAAGTCTGCTTCATATGCTCTCTTAAGGCCATGTACGTTCCCAAACATTACAGATGCAGGTACAATTTCAGCCACACACAGGAACTGTGGTCGCTTGGTCCTACAGGGCAACTTCCCATTTGTAAAGCTTATGCCAGAGCTTACTGATTTTATCCTTGAAGCGTGGTTGCTGAACTGATTGGTTTGCTTAAGAGCCTTGAATAGGCATAAACCTGCTACAAAGCAATCTTGAAGCAATCTTGGCAAATATCTGAAATCTCTTAGATAGTAATGGCCCACACTGCTCTTCTAGTAGCTCTGAGAAGAAGCAAAGCTGGGGAAAAACCTTCACATTTCTAGCAACTAGTTTCAGATTTCTAGGTGGACCAGATTTTTAGTCCAGGAAGAAGGACATTCAGATTCCTAGGCAGCAGCATCTAATTTCTGGTGACTAGGTGCCAGGGATTTCATTAACTGTTGGGAATGCCCAGACAAAGGGGTTACTAACAGATCAAATAGATGGGTGCCACAGGGCACTGAATGTTCTCAGAACAGCTGATGGTGCAGTACTGATGAAGGAATGCAGATGGGACTGATCACACCTACTTGAATAGTAGACCTATGTAAAAACAGGTTACAGCCCATACATAGATTGTGTGAATTGAACCTTAGAAATGATTTACCTTTTCATGACAATGCATCGTAAATTAAACATTAGGTGTGGTAGACACTCCAGATCTGGAACACTATAGCATCCAACTCCTTTTCTCTATTCCCCCCTTTAATTTTAGTTCAATTGACTAAGCCAACCACAATCAAAATATCAGCCTTGATAAGGATCATGCTTATCAAGGATCAGCAGTTTACATTTTAGAGATGGGGAATTTTTTTGGTATGGACCTGTCAGCTCAAATCAGTGGGCTCTGAATTATCATGTTTTGTATGAGCAATGGTTGCAGGCCATAAGGGTAAGCTTTTTGGTTACACTTGTGATTCTCCACCGTGTACATAAATTCCACAGGTCTAACCAGAGCTTGAAGTTTTACTGATAACATACTTGATATTGTAGTGGTGCTGTAACAAATAATGTCTAGATCCTCTAGACATGGTGCTTTTGGTTTTTTTAAATGTCTACCATGGTTGTGTGTACAATCTGAAAATCTTTTTGGTTTGGAAAAAATTACATATATGTGAATTCTTCAGTTTACCCTTAGTTGCCTATGATTCTGGTCGTACAGAAATGTAAACGTGGAATTCATCCCAATTATATCACTGCAGCTACTTTTTAAAATGTTAGATGTGTATGCCAATCCAGGGATTAAAGAGCATTGGAAGAGAACTGAAATTCCCTCTCCTGCACTCATGGGGCTCCTCCATTTCTCCATCTTTCAGATTATCATCACTCTCAATAGTACAGAGAACTTGTTAGGCAAAGTGGGGAGCAAGAACAGGGTGTTTGGACAACATTTGGCTCCTGCTTCTCACACATACACCAATGTGATTGGTGTTATATTAGTGATTAAAACTGTTGTCAAGTTATCCAGATCTGGTACAGCAGCACTATGTATAAAATGGGTGCTAGATGCAGGGGCCCCTTTCTCCTCTGCCCGGGTTAACAACTGGTGTCCTTAAAATCAGTGGTAATTTAGCAAACAGCAAGTCCCATTGATTTCTGTGGGGCCCAAGTAAGCCGAACTTGTTCAGAGTTGTGGCTCTAATCTATGATCCTGCAAACCCTGGAGGAGTTTTATGAACATCTCTGAGACTGTGCCAGCATGATTGGATTTTAGATTATATCCCCATACCTACCACTCAGCAATGTTGGTCACATGGCAATGCCATTCAGACCATTTCCCCAATCTTTACGCCCATTGAATCAGTTGGAATTATAACATTCTTATAAAGTGTATAAGAAGAGCGAGATTTCAACCCAGTCATTCTATTTTTAAAGCAAACAAACTTTGTAAAAAGAAAAAAAAACCACCCATATGCTGCATTTTTGTTAGTTCAAAGATTATGATTAGTTCAAACAGAAGATATGTAGGGATTGTAAATAATCTAAAGTCAATATTATACCATCATTTTGTACCAGCAGTTTTCTGCTTCTTGAATATCTATAAACATTAAATTGTTATGGTATTTTTGTGTGCCTTAGATTTGCATTTTGAAATCTGTATATTTTTTGTGAGCCTAAAAGTTATTAAAAATAACAGCTGTTTATACAGTAAATAGGGTTGTGAATTCCTCCAGTACTCATCTGTGCAAGGCTTGGTTGTTTTTTAGTATTGCTGTCTATACAATCTTTCTGCAAAAAGGACTTTCCTGAAAGGGTTACCAGCTGCTTATATAGTCATACCTCGTGTGTGACTTTCGGGTTTCGCCGCTCACGCATGTGCAGACACACAAAATGACGTCACGTGCATGCGCAGACGCGGTGAATCGTGGCGTGTGCAGACGCGGATTGCGTTCTGCTCATGTTGCGAACGGAACTCCGGAACGGATCCCGTTCACAACCAGAGGTACCACTGTATAGGGAACTTTAATGTCACTCGGCCACAGTTTTACCCAGTTCAGAAATTTAAAGAAAACCCAGCTTACAATGCTACTATAGCAAGAACATCTTTGTTCTTGTAAATTTTGCTGTGTAAAATTTGCAGTGTACACATTACTACAGATACAACATTGATGAATGAATTTCCCTGTGATTCTTGGTAAACACTGTACCACACACATGCTTTATGTAAAGTTAGATGGTTTAACTAATAAACATCACCAAAAGCTTAAGATCAGGATAAAAGGTAAAGGTAAAGGACCCCTGACAGTTAAGTCCAGTTGCAAACCACTCTGGGGTTGTGGCGCTCATATCGCTTTACTGGCTGAGGGAGCTGACGTTTGTCCGCAGACAGTTTTTCCAGGTCATGTGGCCAGCATGACTAATCCGTTTCTGGTGAAACCAGAGCGGCACACGGAAATGCCATTTACCTTCCCGCTGGAGCGCTACCTATTTATCTACTCGCACTTTGATGTGTTTTTGAACTGCTAGGTTGGCAGGAGCTGGGACCAAACAATGGGAGCTCACTCCGTCGCACCGACCTTCCAATCAGCAAGCCCTAGGCTCAGTGGTTTTAGACCACAGTGCCACCTGCGTCCCTAAGAGCAGGATAGACCCATCCAATTAGGATATCTCTTAACACCTCTGGTGAACTGCATAGTTTTGACATGGCTACTAGTGGAAAATGTATTGTTCTATTTGGAGAAGAAAGCAGGTCTTAAAATGACAATGCTAAATAGGAAAACCATATGTATTTAAAATGTAACTTATCAACCTGATGCTAAATCCATTACTTGGAAGTCCCACTGATTTTAATTAGTCCTGTTAATTTCATTGGGCTGTCCTTCCATATAATGAGTTTATGATGGAAGTGCATGATCCTTTTTAGCAGCTAATAAAACTTCATTAGATTCATCAGGTTACCAAAACATTTAAAATATATTATTGAAATTAAGAAATAAATGTTTAATCTGATTTCAGTGGTATATTTTAATTATTTTTGAATAAATTTATGAAATACTCTTGCTTATTACTGTTACACATAGAATACAATGTAGCCAACTACATTTTTATAATATCTGATTTAACTGCAGTTTTAATAGCAGATGGTATCAACCATGCATGCGGTGTGCAAATTGGCAACTACTTACTGTATATACAGCTGTGTGCTATTTATTGTAGCATTTCAGAATATTTATCATTTTTACATAGAAATTGATGTAATTTTGTGAATGAGCTTATAGCTACAAAGGTTTGTAATACTATTGTCTTGTAATAGTGATTCTTTGGGGCTGTAACAAGCAGCAAAATCTTCAGACTGCTGTAGCAACACAAATCCCTTTTTAAAGCAGTTTAGTCTAAGATTCTCCCTATTGCTTTCATTGGTGACCTTCCATGCTAGCTAGTTCAGGAGCCTAGAGACAAGGAAATGAAAGGAATGGAATGGTAAAAGATGCATGCTTTCCTTGATTTGCTATAACTCCTATTGATCAAATTATCAGTGGCTTTGGCTCTGCAAAGTGCTTGAGATACATAGATCACATTTTGGTCCTGTGAATTGTGGTATTTTGTTTTATTAAATTCCTAGCTCATCCAACCGATTTCTCAGAAAAAAAATGTTATTGGCAGTAAAGTGAGGTTTGTACATGGTGTATAGTTGGCTGATTTGTTAATATGGGGAGGGTCTCAGGTGCATAAATTCTGTGTGTTCTCCTTTACTAGTTCAGACTAGGAAGCTTAGAGCCTAGCATTACCATGCTCTACAAAAACTCTGCTTCTATTATCAAGTCTCCATTGATTTTTTTTGCTTTTACTGCTATCTTGCTTAAGGTTCCACAAACTGTTCTTGCTACCTTGGTGCACCCTTAAACTTCCTACTTGAAAGCATCCCTGCATCAGCAACAATCTGAATTAAAAACAGGATGCTATCTAGAACAGGATTTCTTAAAACATGAAATTCGGGACATGCAGTTGGGTCACCTAAATGTGTAAAAAAGAGACCCACTTTCCCACATAATCATTCTTCTTTGATTTGCTACAGACAGTTACTATGAAAAGTGTTCTATGTTCCTGGAATGTGGAAGGTCAGTACTTAGAGATCTTCTTAGCCTCCTCCCCCAAGGAAGCAGCTAACAAAGATCTTAACAGAAGCACTATATGGTGACTGATGATCCTTCAATATCGGGCAACTGTTGGTGGTTTTCACTAGCTGCTGTTACTTTGTGGTGTCTGGTTTTTCTACAAATTATACTGAGCTTGTGCTTGCAAACATTCGTGTTTAAATCCCTTAAAAGTTAATGGGGTTAAGTTGCTCATGAAATTGATTTCAGTGGGATTTAAGTGCAGTCATCATTCCCTTGATTGGAGCCCATATATGTTAAATTTTCTGTATCTGAGTGGCTCCTTGAATGCCCCCATTTTTCTGTGTTACCCTCTGTATAGATCAGTACATAAATCTGTGTCTTAGCATAATATTGTAATAGCAGTAACCTCTATATTATTAATGATTACAGGAAGCTAATTATGATGGATAACTCACTGGCTAAGTTGAGCTTGTTAACGTGGTCCTCCTACTTTTAAGACATAGAGACTTCTGTTACAATTTTATTTGAGTCCACATCAAAAATATAAGACCAGAGAGTGCCACTAGCCTGGTTTGTACATCACACTAAGCCCAACCCATAGCTTAAACCAAACTCATGGGTACTAGGATACGAAACTGCGTTTGCTGCGCCGTGCTAAGCTAAATGGTGACTTGGCTTAGCAGGTTACCCAAAACTGGGCTCATGCTTTATTTTTCTCCAGACATTTGGTCTGACTTAGTGTGATGCACAAACTAGGCTCACTTGGCCAAGAACAATGTTCCCCATCCCTGCCCCAAGTTAGTGGCTATGCAACTAGATCCTTTATGAAATAATCAAAAGCTGCCAATCTTGCAACAACATGCCACCAGTGTAGACAAGCTCCCTTTATAGAAAACTTAGGCTAGCTCAGGTCCAGGCTCGATGAACAGGGAGTAAGCTTAACTGGGTCAGAGTTCTACCAGGAGCAGAGCACACCCTGGGATCCCTTCCCTTGAGTTCCACCAAAGCAGTCCAGCTCTGCTTTCCCTAGAGGGGTTGGCAGAGGACTACCATATCTTTTTGTTAGAGAAAGATATGGAAGCTCACTGTTGTTGCATACAAAGTCCAACATAAAGCCAGGCACTATTTAAAAAGAGGTTGCTATAACTCACTTAGCCCTACAGTTACCTGTATGTTACCATAAGGCTGTATCATCCCAGTAACTAGACAACTCCCTGACTTCAGAATTGTACAGCTAACCGTGGTCCTGACCATGCCAGGAGAGTATTGCTAGCAGCCAAGGCAAACATGACTTTTGCCGGGAGAGTTACTGGCAATGCGCTCCATCGACATGGCAGACATTACTGCTGTACCCAGTCCCTGAGCCACAGAGTCATACTTAAGTGGCTCTTGAGTTGTCCCTTTCAAAGTCAGGTAATTGAAGAACATCTCTTAAGAGGTATGGGAGGCTTCTTATCTACCCAAAAGCTTACCACAATAAATTTCACCCTATAAGCAGATGTATTCTCCTATAATCCACATCTTCATCTTACTCCCCTTTTAAGTGTAATTAACCAAGTGTTGTATATTGATAGAATTGAATTAAACCTTCAAAAATACACACCACACACACAAAATAGTGCTGTTGCAGCTTTACGTAGGACTCCATGACTACCACAAGTACTGTTGCAGCATGAAAAAGTGTTCTCTAATGTAATGAGCTTCAATTTAATGAACATAAGCCTCTTCTCAAAAGCTGAAAATAAAGACAGATTTTCATTTATAAACACCAGTTCTTTATGTCCGTCTTGCAGGGTGAAATGGGCATTTGGAGTATAAATGAAAAGCATTCCTCCAAGGGAACAAAAATAAAATAAATCAGTTCTGCAATCAATCAAGGATTCTTTCTTTGAAGTTTTTCTTTCTTTTACTACAGGCCAAGTAACAACAATTATGTGTTGGTTTCAGTTTTGAAAATTTGAGGATGAAGCTAAGCAGATCTGGGCCTGGTCAGTGCTTGGGTCGGTGACTCCCTAGGAAGCATATTCAGTATCTTGAGTTCCGTAACACAAGAAAAATGCGATATTAAAATAAACATATTTTTATTATCCAGAACATAGGTTTGCAGCTGTAGACATACCTTACCCAATTCCTTCTGTAAGAAAAAACAGGGTGACTGACTGATTTGTTCCATGGGATGGTAGGAGTCATAATACTAGCAGAATGTGGTAAGGCTGAATCATTTCAGCATTTGGCAAATGTTTAATTGAACAGCTATGTTACACACTCCTTGACCTGCTGAGATAGCTTTAATAGCATTTTACCCAACTTCATTCCCTGTTGCAAATCAAACAGCATTTGTAGAAGGTAATTTTCAGTTAATTCTAATAACAGTGGTAGTTAACACGTGTTCACAAATAACTATAGGATTGACACCTTAACATGGTGATGCTAGAAAACAAAATAAATTGCCCAAACCTGTAGTTGTGATATGTAAAAGTTCACAAATGAAGGATTTATAGCCAATTATGTGATTGGAACTCTAGGAAGTGGCTATTTCGTTTGTCTATAAGCAAATTAGCAATTTGCTCAACTGTTTCTATGTGCAGGCCATTGCAGCCATCATTTCAGAACCTCAAAATGTAATCATGAAATTGAGCAAAAATCTACTAGTTGTCTAAAAATAGTTTCATTTAGCAAACAGCACTATGAATGAGAATTAAAAGTTGTAGTGGCATAGGCTGCAAATACAAGCTGGCTTGAGAGGCATCTGAAATGTTAGGGTAATCAAAGATCATTTAAAAAGAAGCCTAGTGTTACAACGCTATGTAGCTACACAGACACGCTTTAATTAAGCAATTATGATAGTTGGGTTTCTGCTATATAGTATATCAATATTTAATAAATGTTTGCAGTTTAGCAAGACTATACAATGTTCTTGCATTTGTGAATGCCATTTTAGAGTTATAGCAAAACATGGCAGCTTTGAGATTCTGTCTGTTGTGTCCTTCAATGCTGAATGTAGCTAGTGCCCAAGATGTTGAAGCCAGATAGGCTGGTAATGCTTTGTAAAATATTACAAATCTAATGTTCATTGTAGTTGCAACAAAACATTTTGATGTTAGACATTTTAAGACCTTATAGTTCCAGTTTTTGAAGTGCTGTCTTTTTTGTCTTTTTTAATAAATCTTCACATTGCAAAAATATGTCAGAAGTACAACTGTGATCTAGAGGACCTTCTTGCCTCAAATTTCAAAAGTAGCTTGATCAGGAGAGTAGGGGAGTTGGAGGAATGCTGTTTAGAAAAGCAGAAATGCTGCTGTGTGAATAAAGGGGTTTACTATATTATGGCTATGGTAATCAGAAACCAAGGGTGCAATCTAGTAAAAGCTGCAGTCTTAGGCATATTTATTCAGAAATGTACCACTGAATTAAATTAAGTAAATTTAAGAATGCAGTTATGCAATCTAATCCAGTAAATGTTTACTCATAACTAAATTCTACTGAGTTCAGTGAGGATTACACGGGAGTAAATTGTGCACAGGACTACAGCCTTGGTGTCAATAAAATCAGTGAGGTTATAGAATAACTTTATGCATATCTACTCAGAAGCTAGCCCCATTGAGTTAAAAGGTGCTTTCTTCCAGCTAAATGTGCGTAGGCTTAAGCATGTTTGTTTGGAAGTGAATTAGATTGTGTTCAGTGGGACTTCCTTTCTAGTATGCTTCTGACTAAAAATGCATAATCAGGTTGCATGTCCCATTGATTTCATTAAGAATTAGTTGTGACTAATCTCACCGGATTGTATCCAAAATGTAATACATAAAATAATCACAGCAGACATGTTCAAAAATTCAGTTTCAGTAGCCTAAAAACAAAAATAGGAAAATGCATTATGCTCAAGCAGAAGAAACTTGAGCTGTTGTTGACTAATATTCCCTGTATTGTATTGTTTCTTGTGTGTAGTGTGTTGTTGTTTTTTTAAACTGGGGTGCTTACAATATTTATTTTTCAACAGATCTAACTTTGATTTTGGTGGATTTTCCCTCTAACATTCTACTGTATTTAGATGATCTAGTGGTTGAAAAATGAAAAGGCAAATACATTTTTATCATTTACCATTATTTTAAGTTACTAATAAATGGGAGGAAAGCACTTCACTATTTCACAATACTTACAGGAAAAAGGATTAAAGCTACTTCATTTCATTGGGTGGGGGAAAATATATTTGAATATTCTCTGCAGACAAGGGAACGCTTACCAGCAGTACTTGAAGACGTAAGTTTTGACTGCATGTTACTTGAAAGATCTTACTAAGCTACTCTTTTTGGTGCACAGCAGTTGTTGTACATTATTTCATGTTTATGTAGCAAGATGCATTTAAATTGTATTGAAACATATGTGTAAAAATTATTGTTGTGGAGATGGTCTGTTCTGGTTTTTTGTTTTTGTTTTTCTTGGTTTTTTTCTTGTATGTGTCATATCTGTTTAAACTTTTAAATGTTCCTTTAAAAATGTCCTAAAAAGGCAAGATAAATTGCTGTCATTGAAAATATATTTTAAATTTTTGTCATGATTTTTTTTCCAAAAAAAAATATTATTACAAAGTGTATCATTTCTGATAACACAGAACATTGTGGATGGTTTCAAATAAATTTTATACTTCTATTTTGCACTTGATTGTCTTAATTTTTTATTTTCTATATTTCTTGGGCATTTTCTCTTCTGAAGGATAGTACACACAGCAAAGGAGCACTTTATCCATTCATACAAATGCATCTTAGTAATAGCTTGAAGCTAAGCTACAGGTAAGATTGCCCTTTCCCCACTTTTATCTGCTCCTGTGCTTTTAACAGCAGTTTCATCTGCAGGCATTAGCAGATGCAACTTAATTCCACCTCAGTGTCTGGAGTGGAAGCTACTCCTAGTGATTTCTGCATCTGAAGCTCCTGTTAAAGGCACAATTACTTTAGGAACTTAAAAAAACAAAGAATTAAAACATAAGACATAAGAAATAAAGCAAACACAAAATTAGCCTAAAAACAATTTGCAGACTATTTAAAACCTTGGGAAAATTAAAAGGGCTTCATCTGGTGCTGAAATGACACACCAGGCAAGTTCTCCTGGGGAAAGCATGCTGCAGTTAAGGTGCCACCACTAAGTAGGCCTTTACCGCTGTAGTTACCCACCACACCTCAGTTGAGTATCTTGGTATACATGCAGACAAATGTGAAAACAAGCAGTGTTAAAGTATCCTGGAACCAAGCTTTTGGAAATCAAAACCAGCACTTATGCTTTCCAGGTATAATGTATTATAGCCTAATTGCAGTTTCCAAAGAGTCTTCAAAGGGAGCCCAATATATTATAGCACATTAATCTGTTATTAGCAGGTAATCAAGTTACTAGGGCATGGATTGCTGAGGTCAGGGTATCTCTGTCCATGTAAGCGGCTACAATAGAGGTGTCCTGATATTGTTATCGTTCCAAACTGTGCCACAGGGGCAGTGTG
Source organism: Podarcis raffonei (assembly GCF_027172205.1). Classification (NCBI taxonomy): domain Eukaryota; kingdom Metazoa; phylum Chordata; class Lepidosauria; order Squamata; family Lacertidae; genus Podarcis; species Podarcis raffonei. The sequence goes on from NC_070606.1 coordinate 30,810,465, forward strand.
TACCTCCAAAAACACAGATGGGTCAAGGAGCACCCCAGACTCTAGCTTGTTTCTTTGAGGGAGTGTAGCCCAGTCTAGTGAAGCATTACTAGTATTAGTAAAATATTACTCACCCAGGCAGTTTTCTACATTTCTAAATAGAGATGAGTGTCATCTGTATTTGAAGTCACCTCAAAACATGTTGGGAGACATGGCAGAACAGTGCAAGGTCCCATAGCAATAGATGGCAATAAGTGGAACTGTAGCTCTCTAGCACCATCTTCTTTCCAAACTCTGACCCATCCAGCCTGTCCAGGACATCAAAAGCCAATGCAAAGTTCAGGAGCATCAACAGGATTATTGCATAGTACGCCACTCTTTAAATATTTTAATTTAAATTGCTTTTTAGCTTTGGAAAGATAAGACAGGATATGGTTTCACTGTTGGAAGTTTGTGATTAACAATGTTCTCTTCTTTCTTAATTGCTTAATTAATTTTCACACTTGCACTATTCTATTGCACAGAAGCTAAACACAATTGATCAGTTATTTTGGATTATTTTAGGGGAGGAAACCACAAATTGAAATCTTGTTGATTCCCTAAGGGTGACTCCTTTGACAGATGAACCAGCTGCTTGTCCTGAAAAGCTGTACTATTATGCTTTGTGGCATTTATATTGGCTGAGATTTTTTCTTCATCTGGTACAGGTCCTCTGCCGTTAAAGAGTTAAATAGCTGGCAAAAATAAGCACGTTTCGCAACTAATGCTTGTTTTGGGTGTCTCTTGTAGTTAAGTGCTTTCAAAATAAAACCGTATTCCTGTTGCTGATACAGTAATTAATATTGTGGCAGAAATCAGTGTGGTTTGTTCTTTTGTTGTCGTCTTGTGGCGTTTAGTTCTGTTTTAGTCAACGGAACGCTCAACACTGGATAACCCACCAGCTTTCATTTAAAGTGACATTTCTAACTGTACCTGAAATAATTAAACTACAGTATTGGCGGTTGGAGAGAAAATGTGAAGTATTCCCATGGCGTGACACTGCGCATTTGAGCACTGGAAATTTATAAGATTGGTCCAAACATATAAATATTAAAGCAGTAACATTTCGTTTTCTATTTTGGGCTCGTGGTTTTTCAACGCTTGGGGTGCATTCTGAGCTTCAGGTAGGCAGCGGGCGTCAGGAAGCGTTTCTGTTTGCCTCATGGCAGCGCAGAATCTCAGGCGCTTCTTTAGGCCCGGACCTTTCAACCTCGACATTCCTTCAAGGTGCCTACTCTACAGTAAGATGGCGCTGCTGTTATGACCCGCCAAGCAAAGTGGCGACGGAATACGACGTAATGCAAATCGAATGACGGCTTTCCACATAGGATTATTCGCTTCTCGATCGTTAGGGGAGGGGGGGGGCTTCCCTTGACGCATGCGCGCCGTTACTTCCCTTCCTTGTTTTGGAGACGGCGACCCCATCTTCCCGGAGCACGTGTACGAGGGAGGGGCGGAGAAATCTCACTTCGAGACGTCACCGAGGTGCGCGGCGCCCGAGTGAATCGCCCCCTCCGACCCGTCCGCGCTCGCGCTCCACTTCGACGCATGCGCCGTGCCTCGATTATCCGTGTGCGCGGGGTGTCGGAGGGGGTGGGGAATGTGCCGGAGGAGTTTGAAATGGCCCCTGTGAGTCCTCATTCGGCCCGCGCCAGGTAAAGGGTCGTCGGGGTTGAGGCGCGTCAAAGGCGCCGAGGCCGGGTTGGCCGTTTAAGAAGTGACGAGCCTTGAGGTTTCCGACAGCGGCCCTTGGGCGGGCTGGGCAATGCGAGAGAGGGAGGCTCTTCTCCCGGGCGGCAGGCAGGCCTCTGCCGCTCATTGTTGTTGCGGGAGAGGAGGAGGAGGCGCGTCTCCCGCTCTGCTTTCTCCTCGGGCCCCTGTCCCTCCACCTGAGGAGGAAGAGCGAGCGAGCTGGCTTGCAGTTTCGCCCTCAAAGGCCTCTTGTCTGTGTCCCCGCCCGCCCTCCATCCACCTCTTCTCGACCCCCACCCCGCGTGCCTCGCATGCATGGGGAGCGCGAGAGCCACCCAATAGTTACTTCTTTGTTTCACTCCGTGAATTTCCTCCACTCGTATTCTCTCGTTCCTCATTTGTAGGCCTTGTTTGTGTCGGCCCCCCCCCCCACAACGTAGCCTATTAAATACAATATATCTTCCATCCTGCCGGTGAGGTTTTCTTTGCAAGTGGTTCACACAGGACAATTGGACGTGTGATTGCTAAGAAGCGAGTCGGACTGAGCTCAGTTAAGCTGGCTGTCAGGTGCTCGCGACCTCGGTCTGCCTACGTGCAGGTTTCTCGTGGACGTTGCTTTTTCTCTCTCCCGCGCTAACTTATCGGGAAACTTCCGTTTTCAAGAGATTGCTTTTCATCTTTATTCTCCGAATACATATTGCTTTGAAATGCGGTCTCCGTTTCTGTCTCAGGCTAAGTGTTTCAGTATACCTGGTATTCCCCCCTGCTCTTTCGCGCAGCAGCTCCAGTCTCTGGACTCCCCTAGGTTCACAATCGTTGATATTTACAGTGCAAAGACCTGTTCTTTAACTGCGGTGCCATTTTAAAGTCTGCAAGTCAGTTAAACTTCTGTGAACAAAGCGATTGCGCTGCTCTTGGTAAGGTGCCATATTATGTTGCAGATGCATCCACACCTTGAAAGATGAGCTTCTAGAAGTCTTGGTTACAGCTGCGTATTGAACTTTTGTCACAAACCAGGTTTCTTTATGCATTTACTTAGAACATCCAGGTGTTTATTTGCCTGTGACTTTTGTGCAATCCTCCCCAACCAAAGGTTAGTTTAATAATTGTACTACTGTTAATTTACTTTAAGACGTTATTTGCCACATCACACATTGAAAACCAGTCTGTCTAATCTGGAATACACTTGCATTAAAATATTTTAAGTGTAGGGATGGCTTTCATAAAGTTATTTATTTTGATAGGTCACAGTTGTAGAAGACTAAAACAGTAAAAGAATTTTGTCGCTCGCCATGGCTCAGTTTGGAGGACAGAAGAATCCCCCTTGGGCTACCCAGTTTACAGCCACTGCAGTATCTCAGCCAGGTCAGCGTTTATATTTCTTTTTAACCAGTAACTTCTGCCTTAGCTTCAATCTGACATTCTGCAAGATTTCATACTTTTTGTCAGAGGAAACCAAAATAAAATGAATAGTTCAAAAGGTTTTAATTGATAAATTGGATTGATTAAAATGCTTTTTCCAGCCAACAAGGTGATCCTGTTTAATTAGCAGAACTACTTTTTAAAAAATATTTTTTAATAAGTTCATTAAAAATGCATTCCATCGAACACCTTAAATGAATAATTTATTCTGATGTGACAGATGAGGAATGCTTCTTCTAAGATTTTGCCACATACATATGCATTATCATAAAGATGGTGTGCTTTTTTCTTTAGTAGTATTTATTTTTCATATGCCTATATATGTGGATTTAATAATTTTATCTAGGTGACATCCCTAAAACTCAGCAGTTCTTAAATGTAGCATTGTGTTTATATGAAAAGGGCAAGAAATTTGCTTTGAATACATCATGTATTAACATATTGGTGCCCCTGTTATACAGAGACTGGATTTAGCTTGAATAGTAAGTAGCATATTTTGTTAGTTGTTGAGCCAACTATGCTTTGCAGTATACCACATTCAAGCAATTTATTAAAACAGGAATGCTACATTTCTTCAGAAGCATGGCTTTCTTCCTTGTTCCTATGGTGGTTTTTTGCTGCTTCAAAGGGAAGAACCTGATAATTTTTACAGACTTGGGCCTTCAGCTGGTATTTTTCCAACTCTGTTTTCAAAGTTTCTGTAAGTGTTAAGAGTTTGGAGCATGAAGTTCAAGGCTAAGAATGCTTAGCTGAACACATCAGAGTTGGTCTAATATATGGTCACTTTACAAATGATACGTTGCTTTCTGTTGGTACCCTTAGGTAAGATGGAAATAAAATTGAATGAGATCTAAATTACAGAAGCTTGAAGGACCAGTAAAATTTGAGAATGAGCAGTTTAAACTGTGAGGCCTGAAATGAAATGAAATTGTTAATTGCATAATTATTTTTGGGCTTTCCCCTCTAAGCATGTGCAGCTTCTCTTCCATGATCAAGATGAGGCCTAGATGCTGATACTAAGCCCAATTAATATACCATGTTATTTACCATGTTATAGTTTCTCTTCTTCCCTCCCCTGCTGCATCTATCAGCTGGCAATAGCAGCTGCTTGCATACTCTTATGGTGCATCAGTTTTCAGCTCCATTTTTATTCTACATATATTTTGTAACAATTGTTTGAATAAATGCAGAATGATTTATATCATATACTGTTTTGTTAATTGTTAAGTAGCACATTATATCTTTAAATGGTTAAGTTACAGTTTGATACATCAGCCAGTATTGCATTTATTTTCCTCAAAATGTTTCTTCCATGGCTTCAAAAGATCCAGAATTCATCTATATTTAGCATCAGATCATTAAGTCTGCAATGTGGTTTGAAAATGGCCTGTGATCTGGCACACCAAGAAGTCTTGGCATAAAGCATACTCCATCCTTAATTTCCTATAACTGAATATACCTATTAGTTTTAAGGCTAGGTTTTTATTATTGCTCTCAGTTTTATGTTCCAAGTGAAGAGTTGCTGAAGACTCCATTGCTTTGTTGCTTTGGATCTATCCTGCCAACTGTGTGTGTTCAGCCACATGTAGTAAACATGAGCTATAATATTATTTGGCTCTAAACTAAAGTAAAGTTGAACCTTTTCTGCATTTGAACAGTAGCTCCTATATAAAAAGTGCATGTGCTGTATATTGGGGTGCAAGGAAGAGCCATTTCCCCACAAGCTCTGACTTACAGGAGGAAATCCTTAGTGCTGTTAAACCCCATGTTTGACCATGATAAGACTGTACTACCCACCCACCCCAAACTAAGATGTCCTAATGCTTAAATCCTACATTTTCAGCTGCTCTTGGTGTTCAGCAACCATCCTTACTTGGAGCATCTCCTACAATATATACACAACAAACTGCATTAGCAGCAGCAGGCCTCAGTACTCAGACACCAACAAACTATCAACTCAGTCAAACAGCTGCTTTACAACAGCAAGCTGCAGCCGCAGCAGCCGCATTACAGCAGGTAAATGGAACTGCATCTGCTGACTCCTGTTTTTGTGCAGCCAGTGAGTGGCAACTTCAGTAAAACAAGCCGAGGTTCAGATAAACTTTATAATCTGCTTTGAGATTTTTATTTGTGAAATGACTTTACTATTGTTTAGATACTGAATGTTATATAGTTTTTATGTAGTCTGTCGTGTCTAGGGCTTTCTTGTAGTCATTACACTTGAGCCTCTGTTTGGTGTTCTCAAAATATCACATACCCTCAGAAATAGGGAAATCGGTTTAGTAGGGACAAATGTTATTTGTTAGTGTCTTTCTCTAACAATGGGTACCCAAAAAGACGTTGGAAAAGCTAATAAAACACTAAATCACAATTCTGTAAACTAGAGTAAAAACTAGTGATGCGTCAAATTTTAATGCTTAAAACATTTTTGGAGAAAGGTAGGTTTTCAAGGGATTTGGCAAGTACCTAAACACATTCGCATACCCCTTAGTGGCTTTCCCTAGTTCTTAAGTATGTTCATGGTTATTATTATTATTATTTGTTAGCCGCTTTATACAAAACTCTCAAACATGAAATGCTGCTGCTATAGCATAATTTCGTTCCTCACAGTATGATCTTCACTATAGCAATGATTGGATTTGGCTACGTGATGATGTCACTGAAAGTACCACAGCCCTCACATTGCTTTTATTCTTGAGGAAAAGAAGAAACATTTGCCTGTTGCAAAAGCAATTAGTTTGATGTTCCCAGCCAAACGATGCTGGTGATTTCTTGATGCATAGTACTGGCAAGCAATGACTTGTGTCCTGATCCAGTTCTATTTATATATTAAATTTGTACTCCACCTTTCATAGTTATGTGTGACCAGTTGCAACAGAATATAGATGAGATGAGAATGTGCATCATATTGATAATGTAGTGTAGATCAACTGCAGCTGTATGCAGATGTTGTCCTTGCCACTGTTTTCAATGGGATATATTTCCAAATGTGTGGACATTCTCTTATAACTAGCAAACTGCAACTAGATTTGAGTGAAAGAGTGTTGGCCTAATTCACCTTCACATATTTGCAAAGTGGTGTGAAAAATTGCCGAAAAGTAGGGGGCACTCTTCACAGGGGGTGAAAAGGTTCATGCAGGGCTCCTTTTGCTTGCCACTAATAAAATCATTACAGCATATCTGTCCCCTGTGGTTTAACCCAAATTAGGTCAAACTAGGATGTGTTGATGAACTAGAATATTTAATCTGCAGCTGGCATAACTGGGTGTTGTGATCTTGCGAAGCTCCTGTTCATTTCATTAAGGCTTGCTTATGGATATTTCATAGCAGATTGTATTCGGCATTTGTTAATTTAGTTCATGTTGTAATATCTAGACTGATTTTTTAAAAACAATAAATGCTTTTCAGAGAAGATACAATACTGTTTTGTTCAGCTGATGAAATAATAGAAATGCAAGTATCATCTTTTTTGTCTTATACTTTATTTCTACAGTTTGGTTTTGCCATATTTACATTTCTCTGAGATTGTAGTATACAGATATATCTTTTTGGAGTACTGTCTAGTTATCAATTCTGATTCTGTTTTTCAGCAATATTCACAACCACAGCAGACCCTCTATAGTGTACAACAGCAGGTTTGTTCACCTCTTTGTGTGCATATTGTCAGTCTCTTATTTGCTCAGTCTGAATTGGTCCATAGTCTTCCAGTTCTGGATGATAGCCCAAAAATGTATTTTAGTTTTATGTCGTTAAATACAGAAATGATTGAAATGTTCACATTAACTGACTTGTAAAACCATTTGTCCACCAGTATACCTCCCTACTTAACGTAGCCTCACTTTAACATATCCTCCAACACTCATAACGTGGTGGAGGATTCAGCAATGAAGTCTTATATTCCTCCTCCCAGTGTCACATCAGACTGAGCAATTTCAATATATGCTAACAAATTGTAAGACCATGTACATTTTTTAAAACACACACACACACACTCAGTCTCTCTCTCTCTCTCTCTCACACACACACACACACACACACACACACTCCAGCATATTTTCCCCACCCAAATAGCTACCTTCTCATAGTGGGTTGTATCCAACCGCAGACTTCTGGTTGCTCAATGGAACTTTCCCCTCTTATCTCTTTCAGCCTCCCCAGCTCACAACCTCGGAATCTGCTCCAGAGGGTTGAAAGACAATTCAGAGCAGATTCTGAGGACATGTGGGGAGACGAAGAGGAAGGGAAAGTCTTACTGTGAGCAGATCTCTGCAAATGCAGTGTGATATGCAACCCTATGTGTGCAAATTGCTGTGCCCTTATATTTGAATCTCTACAGAACCGTAGTGACTTAACTAAGGAATCTTGGAAACTGTTTTTCTGCTGTGATGAAACTGATCTATATTGTTGTCATTTGCTGGGTTCTTTGAGAAGAGTAATGAGGAGACAGAAGTTGGTCTGAGTGTGGTAATGAGGGAAGTGGATGTACCCCAACCCTCATATATTGTCTTGGATACTAAGAAGGGGGAGGATTGGTCTTCCCTTATCCTTTGTATCACATCTTCCCCCTGAACCTCAGCCACTGGGGCAATTCAGAATGAGGCACATTATAATCTAGAATTTGTGGATGGGATAACTATATTGGTAGTGTTGGAAAATGTGCTTTCAAGGACTCATCTTTGTTTTTTGTTTTTATAAGATATTAAGATTTTTTAAGGTATTACAATAAAGTGAAAAATAAATAAATAACAAAAATACAAAATAAAAATAATTAAAAACACACAAATTTTCCATTGCTTATTTTCCTTTAGCTTGTTTCCTGGACCTCCTCATACCTCCCTTTTTTGTATTCCACCACAAATTGTTGGTTCAGCAAATCCTTACCATTATATTATTACCTATTTATAATCCTTTTTTCATATTCTCTTAAAGCATTACAGCTGGAAACCACTTGATTTCTATCCAACATCATTCTAGCATTCATTAATTTTACAATATTTCTGTAGATAGTCTTTAAATTTCTTCCAATCTTCTTCCACCGACTCTTCTCCCTGGTCTCGGATTCTGCCAGTCATTTCTGCCAATCCCATATAGTCCATCACCTTCATCTGCCATTCTTCCAAAGTAGGTAGATCTTGTGTCTTCCAATACTTTGCAATAAGTATTCTTGCTGCTGTTGTAGCGTACATAAAAAAAGTTCTGTCCTTCTTTAGCACCAATTGGCCGACAATGCCCAGAAGAAAGGCCTCTGGTTTCTTCAGGAAGGTATATTTAAATACCTTTTTCATTTCATTATAGATCATTTCCCAGAAAGCCTTAATTCTTGGGCACGTCCACCAAAGGTGAAGGAATGTACCTTCAGTTTCTTTACATTTCCAACATTTATTATCGGGCAAATGATATATTTTTGCAAGCTTGACTGGGGTCATGTACCACCTGTATATCATTTTCATAATATTCTCTCTTAAGGCATTACATGCCGTGAATTTCATACCTGTGGTCCACAACTGTTCCCAGTCAGCAAACATAATGTTATGTCCAACATCTTGTGCCCATTTAATCATAGCAGATTTCACCGTTTCATCCTGAGTATTCCATTTCAACAGCAAGTTATACATCCTTGACAAAATCTTAGTTTTGGGTTCTAACAGTTCTGTTTCTAATTTTGATTTTTCCACCTGGAAGCCAATTTTGTCCAAATTATATGCCTCCATTATCTGATAATAATGAAGCTAATCTCGCACTTTGTTTTTTAGTTTCTCAAAACTCTGCAGTTTTAGTCTATCTCCCTCTTGTTCCAAAATTTCCCAATATTTCGGCCATTTGGCCTCCATATTGAGCTTTTTCTGGGCTTTTGCTTCCATTGGTGACAACCACCTTGGGGTTTTATTTTCCAATAAATCCTTATATCTTATCCAAACATTGAACAAAGCTTTCCTGACAATATGGTTCTTAAATGCTTTATGTGCTTTAACCTTGTCGTACCACAAATATGCATGCCACCCGAAAACATTGTTAAAACCTTCTAAATCCAAGATGTCTGTGTTCTCAAGAAGCAGCCAGTCTTTCAACCAGCAGAATGCTGCTGATTCATAGTAAAGTTTAAAGTCTGGCAGGGCAAATCCACCCCTTTCCTTTGCATCAGTTAATATCTTGAATTTTATTCTGGGCTTCTTGCCCTGCCAGACAAATCTAGAGATATCTTTCTGCCACTTCTTGAAATCAAGGACTCATCTTTGGACAATAGACATCTGCTGTTGATACATGGCAATCTTGCCCTGCCATTGCCATTTTTAGTCTTGATTCATCCCGTATTACATAAAAGGGAAAATTCCAAACCCCAGCCACTGGTCTGTGTGGTTTTATGGAGTTGTGGAGCCACTGCTGTATCCACAGCCCTACCATGCCAGGGCAAAAGTTGGGGTAGGGTGATAGCTGCAGGAGCCTGAACTTGACGCAGCCTGATGCCATCACACAATGGTAATGATATCTGCTCAGGATCCAACATACCCTGGGCCAGCTCAGCCCACCCCACCTCCAGAATACTCCAATTTGGGACCTTCGGCTGGCTCCTGCTGGTGGGGGTCATGCTAGTAAAAGGTAAAGGTACCCCTAACCGCTAGGTCCAGTCGCGGACGACTCTGGGGTTGTGCACTCATCTCGCTCTATAGGCCGAGGGAGCTGGCCTTAGTCCGCAGACAGCTTCCAGGTCATGTGGGCAGCATGACTAAGCCGCTTCTGGCGAACCAGAGCAGCGCACGGAAACGCCGTTCCTTCCATACACCCACTCTGGCAGCAAAGTGATGCTTCTGTCTTCCTGGTGGTGGCAGCCGGTGGAAGACCAGTATTGCTGAGCAGAAGGACATCACCTAATTCATCCCCTCTGAGCCTAGCACAAAGGGAGTTTGGACTACTCTGCAAGAGTGGAAAGCTAAGTGTTGGCCAAAACTGCATAAAGAGCAGCTATTGTATAGATAAATAATATGCTAGAATGCAGGTATAGGCAATCATGAAAACATTTTGCAGCTATTTCTCAAAGCTAAATATGGCTAAAGAGGAAGCTGGACTTGCACAAAGCATAAAAAGTAATTCATGGTCTTGTATTTTTTAAGTTGCAGCAACCTCAGCAAACTCTTCTAACCCAGGTTAGTTTTATTAAAGCTTTCATCACTGTATAATAAATTTGCCTGTGCACTTGTCAGCTCTGCTTTTGTTTAAAGTTTTAAACATAATGGTACCTTTATTATGTCTTATGTAATACAGACAACTGGTAGTTCAGTCCAATGTGTTCTTTATCCCTTTGATTACCTCCCCCTCCCAAACCAAAATATAAGTGCCCTTGTAGTTCTACTGTTATAGAGAGATATTAATTTCATGTCATTAGAAGGGGTATTTCTAATGCATATTTTCTCTTAGACTTCTGTTGATGCTTTTAAGTTTTTAGATATTTACACCAATGGTTAAGACTAGAAACTTAGGCTGCCATTCTGTGCACACTTACTAGGAAGTAATCTCTATTGAATATGATGAAATTTACTTCTAAGTAAACCTGCATAGGATTGTGCTGTAAGTAGTATACAGATATTTGAAGAGACTTTTCTTAGGACAGGAAAGTAATTATTTTATGTTCATAAAAAGTAGTGGACAAAAGGTACATACAGTCTGTCCTCCTCCCCCCCCGCCCCGCCGGCAAGGCAGCCTATATTGCACTTGAAAATTCTGAAACATTTTGCAGCAATGTAAGATATTCATATTTTTGTCTGTGTGCTAGTCTTTCAGAAAATGTTTTAAACATACGTTTCAATGTGCATAACCACTTTAGGGAGGTCAAAATATAGCATAGGAAAGAATAGGTTGCCGAAAAGATCATTGATACAAATTAAATAATAGAAGCAAAATTCAAAATCTGGAAATGTTCTTGGAAAACATCGATTACATAGCAACTGAAAAACAATATCTGCTTCCAGATCATGATTGGTGCTAGTCTGAAGGCATTTCTGTGTTCTGATGTGCATTTACAGTTTTCATGTTTGAAGTTATTTTTATAGAAATACAAATAAGCCTACAGTTTGAGGAAATGATTTGGAAGAAATGGCCACCATAATAAGCAGGTGGGGTTTTGATATATTGGTTGAACCAGCTTGTGCAACTGCAGTTTGATAGGAGAAAAATCAAGGTTTATCTGTTTTTTTTCTCCCCCAATGTAAAAAGGTAGAGTTTTTTGCACTTCGTACAATACAACTTTAGTTCAAAATAATTTTTCAGAGTGTGTGGCCTTTGACACCTGAGACATGTTTTCAGACCCCACCCTATTCCTGTGGATGTAATTTTTAAAAACATTTTAAATATTGAATTTTAAATTGTTGGGACCTGATGGTGAAGAATGGGTAATAAATTGAAAAAATACAAATTATTATTATCATTATTTCAGCTATACTATTTAGAAGATTGTCAATGCTTACATAATTTCATGTTTTATTTTGCACGCAGCCAGCTGTGGCACTGCCAACAAGCCTTAGCCTGTCTACTCCTCAGCCAGCAGCACAGATAACTGTTTCTTATCCAGCACCTCGGTCAAGTCAGCAGCAGAGCCAACCGCAGAAGCAGCGTGTCTTTACTGGAGTAGTTACAAAGCTACATGACACGTTTGGTTTTGTGGATGAAGATGTATTCTTCCAGCTCAGGTAACTTAATTCTACCATACATGGACAAGTGGTGATACTGATAAAATGCATGAGAAATAATATAGAGAAAGAAGTTTATCGAGAATTATGGTAGTGTGATGTCTAATAATGCGACTCTTTTCATTTTGCAGTGCTGTGAAAGGGAAGAGTCCTCAAGTAGGAGACAGAGTTTTGGTAGAAGCAACATATAACCCTAATATGCCTTTCAAATGGAATGCGCAGAGAATTCAGACACTACCAAATCAGGTATATACAGTCACTCAGTCTGACTCTTGTCGGCACCTTTAGTGTAAAGCTGATTCACAAGTTGTTCCCTTTTTCCTCCTCATTAGAACCAGACTCAAACCCAGCCTTTACTTAAGACTCCTCCACCTGTACTTCAGCCTATTGCACAGCAGACTGCATTCAGTGTGCAGCCACAGCCGCAGCCACAGTCGCTGCTACAGGCACAGATATCAGCGGCTTCTATTACACCTTTGCTTCAGACACAACCACAGCCTTTGTTACAACAGCCACAGCAGAAAGGTATTTCTTCAATACTTGACATATATTGGATGTTTTCTTTTCAAAAAAAATGTAGAAGAATATAACTGACTGAATAGTATCAAGGCTATATGGTCTTCAGTTTACCTTGTAGCTGAAGTGCAAGAGAGATGCTGCATTCTGAAGTCAGAACAAACCGTGATTTGTTGTGATGGGAACTTCAGGCTTGCGTATTCCCGCACACGCAGGGTATAGTTGTTAAAGCTTCCAATTGCTGTTTGTAACCACAATTTCCAATTTTATCCCAGTACGGAAAACTGCTTATACAAACCATGGTTATTTAACCAAGTTCAATTCTCATTTAACTAGCTATGATATGTATAAACCACACATTCCCATATTCAGATGAAATGGGAAACTGCCTTGTTGCAAACTGCAACAGGAAACCTTGTGTGCAAAAGGTGGGAATATAGCTTATAAACCTGACAATCACCATAGCACATTCTCATAATGTTAAACTGGTTTATTATAGCATTGGAATGTAGAACCCAACCACACATTTTGTAATCAAGGTTCTCCGTGGATATGCTATGATTTTGTTTATAACTATAGTCTAAACTTTGTGTTGCCTGTTAGTATCCATAATATATATGCATTTTAACATCAGCTGTAGAGTACCATGCTTCAACCTTCTAAAGAATAAAAATGAGCCCCTCCACGGGCCTCCATTAAGAACAAGGTACCTCTAAAAAAACGTTGTAGCACCAGAATTCATAATCACTTTGTGGTTACTTCTTGCATAAAATAGGTTGGCATTAGGGCTGGTAAATTGACTAGTTTTGTGGTTTCTGAAGAGGTAAATAAAAAAGATGGGTGTCATTCATATAGAGCCTTAACCTTCAAGAGAACCTGTTTAGTGTCTACATAGAAACTGTTGATGTTTTGGACTTTACTTGAGCAATCTGAACTAAGGGGAAGTTACCTTGTTTGGTTTGGTTTTAAATCTGTTTTGCCTGCATGTTCTTTCTTAGGCCTCCTTCTGCTCTGTGGACTTTGTATTTGCTTGCACTATTTCTGAGGCTCATCCTGTTGTGTGACATCTGGCACAATTGCATGCTGTTATATGCTCTGGTAGACATTTTCTTGAGTACTGTTGCTCAGTCTTCTTTCCTACAGCTTGAGTCAAATCTAGACCTCTTTTTCTTTGCTGCAGAGAACTGTGGATTGCCCAGTTGATGAGAGTAACCTCTATCTGTTGTTCATGTTGTAGTTTATGGCATTGCCCTCTCACAGTGCTTAATGAGGCAATCATTGTGGAGTTATAGCAACAGAAATGATAGATTGTTGATGATTTGAGGGCCAGTTCAGACTACTTGGCAAATAGCTGTGACCTTTTCCCCCCATCTTGTGTGTTCTTGTGAACAACTGTAATGCTTGAGGGCAAGCTGCATGTCTCTGGATGCTTACTGATTAGCAGTGACTCTCCAGCATGTAGTCACTGCCTGATTACGTGCAGTTGCTTCCCTATCAGATATTGAGAAGTGTTAAGCAGGGGGCATGTGATGGACAAACAGCCTCAAAATGAGGACTGGCCTTCAGAATAAACACCAAGAGCAGTATTTTGTTGAAAGGGACACTGATTTACACCCCACATTGCTGGAAACTGAATGGTTGAGTCAAAATCTTCCAGCATGTTAATATTTTCTGAGTAATGTAGGTTTAAAGCATTCAGTCAATATAATGTTCTCTTGAACCATTTTGTTCAGAGTTGTGTCCCTCCCCTTGAATTCTGTTAAAGTGAAACTAGCTGCATATCCCAGTATGATGAGGCTTGCATTGAGGAAGAAAAATTCATCATCTTGCCTATATAATTTGAAGAGTTAAATGAATGCATCCCATTGGATTAAATATGAGAAACCTTATGTTGTTTATACCTATTGTTATTAGATGATTGTTGGATTGCTGCCACATTCATTTCTGCAAAACAAATGAGCAAATGTTCTATGCTATTTAAAAAGCATGAAAATGGATAGTCCAACAAATAAGCTACATTTTTGTGTTATAATTTGCTTACTGATATGAAATTCTTAAGAACTTGTGGGATTTTCCCCCCTCCTAGCTGGTTTGCTACAGCCCCCTGTTCGAATAGTTTCACAGCCTCAGCCAGCACGGAGACTAGATCCACCACCCAGATTTTCCGGGCGAAATGACAGAGGAGACCCCATGGCTAACAGAAAAGATGACAGAAGGTGTGATACAAAAATTCCTCTCAATTTTCTGTACATATTACAGACAGCAAATAATTTAAGTATTTGAAGTTTGAATGTAAGTACTGTTCAGTTTAGTTAATGATGATTTCAGAATGGAAGTTCTGTATGTTTTGATGTTTGTTGCTGTTGGTTCTAGAGTTATAGGCATGTGAGCTCTGCGTTCATAATGGTAGACGCTAAAACAAGACATTTATATTTCACACATGGTTAAGTCGTGAAAGGGAGCGTGAGAGACGTAGGTCACGGGAAAGATCACCCCAGAGAAAACGCTCTAGAGAAAGATCACCTCGGCGAGAGAGGGAACGATCACCCCGAAGACCCCGACGTGTTGTACCCCGTTACACGGTCCAGTTTTCCAAGTTCTCATTAGACTGGTATGTTATCTTGGTGTCAAATTGTGATTTCATATTTTTCTGTGGAAGGTATCTTACTGCCATAAAAGAAGGATGCATTAAATAAACCCAAGAGATTGAAACATAGCTTCATTTTTGTTGACTTTAAAGTTACTTAATGTAACTCAGTTTTACTTGAATGTTGTTCTTTCTCCACCCACCTCCATCCACTGTAGACAGAATATTTTGTGCAAATTAAGGAGATGTGCTTTTTAAACTTTCAGCTGCACAATGACCCTCTTTGTATTACACATTTTTACAACCGTGTGGGGTGGCTGTGGACATTGTACAGGAATTTTGGAGCCAGATATGTTTCAAAGTGGAGAGCTGAAACAGTTTACCTGGCAATAAAGCATTAGCTAATCTGTAAGATGTTGCAAGTTGGGTGCAGAATTCAGTGCTTTCAGAATCTCAACTTTAATTTGAAAGAATGTGTTTCTAACCCTTGAAGGGGTGAACAAAGGCTTGAAAATGTGAAGGGAATGCAGTATTTTCATGACTGGTATAGACTATAGAATTTTGAGAAATCTATGGTACCTTATTATATGATACATTAAGGGTACACACCTTAATAATGTACTTTCAGATTATCATGATAAAACAGGGAGTTTCTGCCCAACCTGTCTGTACCTCGGCTAAAGCCTGATCAGGGCTGGACGGTAGTGATTTCCATTTACTCTGACAGTTGCCTAACAGTCCTGACAGTTCTGGAGAAGCAACTTACCCTAAAAACAAAAAATGGTGTTTGTTGGGTTTATTTGTTTGTTTGTTGACTGATTAAAACATTTTTTAATATTTCTGATACTTGATAAAAGTTTAATGGCTATGACAAGAAGTACCATATCTTCCACAAAGGGCTGAACCAAACTTTTGTGAGTCTTGATTTTTGTTTCAAAATTTGCATGTTCTGTTTCAGAGAACGTTTCAACAAGCAAAAACTTTTTTTAAGAAAATTACCCAAAATAACGTTACTGTATTTTTCTTCCAAGAGGTGGACACTGATGGCTCTGAGCTGCTTTTCAGTAATGTCAAAAGTAGAAGCAAAACTATAAAAATAGTGTTTGAGCTCAGTTCTCATTCTGCATCTTGCTACAAATTTGCTTTTAAGCCCCAGCTCTTTTTATTGTTGTAAAATATATTTTCTTACTGTTTAAAGCCTTAGCTGTGATATGATGGAACTGAGACGGCGATATCAGAACTTGTACATCCCAAGTGACTTCTTTGATGCTCAGTTTACGTGGGTGGATGCATTTCCTATGTCAAGACCATTTCAGCTAGGAAACTACTGCAATTTCTATGTAATGCATAGAGAGGTAGATCCTTTGGATAAAAACACTTCTGTACTGGATCCACCAGATGCCAATCATCTTTACAGTGCAAAGGTATGTCCAACAACCTAAATCATTCCTGCTTGCATAGAAATGTTTGGAAATGCTTCTTTGAAGGGATTCCCATTGTCTTCTGTGCATAGGTTTTCAGTGATGTTACCTTTGTTGCAAATCTTGACTGAACAGTAAGTTCAGTTGGACCAGATTCGGTTTCAACTCTTTTATTCCAGAGTGGGTGACATCTTTCCATGGATTCTTTAGTTGGGCCCTTGATTCATGTTGTGTGTGCATAAAATCTTGGCAAGATTGCAATGAACTGTATGTGGCAATTCAAGAAGCTTTGGATCTGCAGGCTACTTGCTAATTTAGACAAGTCTTATTTTGTGCTTTGGGCATGTTAGAAATTTAAAATCAAGTGATGATTTCATTGAGATTTTTGGATATTTAACCCTTCAAAACAGGTGTATCCTTTTTTGACTTTATGCATTATTCTAGACCTATTGAGTTTTGCAGTTAAGTGTAAGATACCAAACTTTGAATCATAGCTTTGTTACGTTGTCTTGTCTTTTTTTTTGTCATATTACTTTAACAGGTGATGCTCATGGCCAGTCCTAGCATGGAAGATCTCTATCACAAATCATGTGCTCTTGCTGAAGATCCACAAGAGCTCCGGGATGGTTTTCAACATCCCGCTAGACTCATAAAGGTAAAAATATGCATTTCTAGCAAACAAACATAAACTTTGAAATTTTGCTGGAAAATTGATGCAGGTACAAGCTTTCCACATAGTTTTCTTTATGTTGGGGACATAGAATTCCTATATGGACACAGATAATTACTTTTGAAATGTGTTTTATATATTATTCTTACAGGAGGCCCCCTGTAGTCTCCCATCCAAATTATTAACATGGTTTGCATGTTTTTTGCTCTCAGCACTGCTGAAGCATGTGCTCTTCCAAACCATTCACAGGACTAGTTTCATTTTTAAAAATGGACTTAGATCTGTTGCATTGGAGAAAGCCCTTTCCTTGTGCGTGAGCAGGAGGAGAGAAGGTTCTCGCCAATTCCCCCTGCTCCCAAACTGCTCTGGATCTTCTGTGAGACTTTGTTCACACAACAGAATCTTTAGATCCAAGCTAGTAAGGTGTTTTTTGCGTCTTGAAAGCAAATAACATCACCTTGAGAGAAATGGGGGGGGGGTTCCCATAGACACCGTGAAACCATCAGTATAATCCTATGCATATTTACTGTGAAGCAAGTTCTCCTTTTCTCCATTGGAACCTACTTCCAAGAAAATACCTTCTTATGTTTCTGGCTAAAATACTTTTAAACTCTCAAGGTTATGTCATCATCATCAACCTTTTATTCGACCGTCAGTCAGAAAAAAATACATTTGTCAATACACAGTTAAAACGTCCAGGAAGATTTTAGAACTTAGCCAACACTAAAATGGGCTAAACAGATAGCCCCATATCAATACAGTCAATTATAGTCTTGCGACGCTTAAAAGCTAAAAAAAGAAATTTGGCCACCAAGGAAAGTATAGCTCTAGTGACATTATTCAGCAAGTGTAAAACCTGGTTTTCTCCGGGTAGGAAGCTAAATTGACATAGGTGTGGGTCTATAAAATTTTGTCTAAGCTCTGCATAAGAAGGGCAAGTCAAGAGAATGTGTTCGGTGGACTCAACCACACCCATGGCACAATGACAGGTTCTCTGGGCGTATGGTACTCCCCTGTACCTTCCCCACAATATCGCAGAGTCAAGGACATTTAATCTAGCCGCTGTAAGAAGTCTGCGGTATTCCACATAGTGGATTTCTGCAAGGTAGGGGGCTGGTATGGTCCGATAAATCTGGTCCCCTGGGAACATCCCTGGTTTTACCAGGGCTATGTCCTCTTGTCTGGCAATGTCACTCAGTCTCCGGGAGATCACAGCTCTAGCTTGATTGTACGTTATAGACTCAAAGTAAAGGTGAGACAATCCGCAGGATTGAACCTCGTTAATGACCTCCCTTTCCCACGATGATTGGAAATCGTCCCTCAATATCAAGGGGGCAATACCCACTGGTTTAAAACAAAGCTTGAGCCATAGCCAGAGCTTCGTCTTCAAGGCCTCAAGGTTATGTCAGTGAACGTTTATACAATTCTATAAGCCCATGATTTTACAGTACAGAATATTATTTTAATCTGTTGTTTAAAGCATATTTATATGATGACAAACTGTTCCGAAGTCTTGCAGAATGAATGAGTAATGATGTTTAAACCTATTCCATTACTGAAATGCAATGTGGAAAAACGAAACTGAACTCATTCTTGAGCAAGACTTAGGCTGCAAAACTGTATTCACTTACCTGGGATTATGCCCATGGTAGTCATGTATAGAATTGTGCTGTCATTCTTGCAGGTTAGGGATAACTGCTTGTGATGGCATGTAAACTGACAAACAGGTATGTGTAATTTTAATGGGTTGTATCCAATGCAGAATGGACTTCATCACTCTCCAGGGTTTTGGGAGACTGTAGGGCAGGCTTCCTTAACTTCGGCCCTCCAGATGTTTTGAGACTACAGTTCCCATCATCCCTGACCACTGGTCCTTCTAGCTAGGGATCATGGGAGTTGTAGGCCAAAAACATCTGGAGGGCCGAGGTTGAGGAAGCCTGTAGGGCATTCAGAAGAAGAAAGTGGAGTCCAGTTGAACAGTCGGAAATCATTGCAGCATAAGATTCTACCCTTTCTTGTAGTTTGGATAATCTTTTTTTTTTTTTTTTTTTTTTGGAAGGAAAGTGCTAAGTAGTCTTTTCTTCTCTAGTTTTTAGTGGGTATGAAAGGTAAAGATGAAGCCATGGCTATTGGTGGACACTGGTCTCCCTCACTGGATGGACCTGAGCCGGAGAAGGACCCATCTGTGCTGATTAAAACTGCCATCCGTTGTTGCAGGGCTCTAACAGGGATTGATTTAAGTGTATGCACACAATGGTAAGTACTACATTCTTAAAAACATTTTGATGAAATAGCAGCATGCTTAAAATCCTCATGGAAATGATTTGGGCAAAATCAACCACTTCTTTATCAGCAGCTGGTAGTAGCTGTGCAGGCAACTACTCAAAAGTGATATCCTAGTTGACAACGCAAATGTGATTTTGGTGCCAAAAGGTTTGAAGAACAATGAACTTTAAATAATGTGTTTGTATTTGTTGTTTGAACTTTGCAATGCTTGTATGTTAAAATATTCTTTCATTTCACGCATAGCTGGAGGAGATCGCCAAGGAAACTTCATTTCATTATTCTCGTGTTTATAAATAATTAGATGTTTGGGGCAGCCATATTTTCTCTTGGTCGATTTACTACTTGTGTTAATCAGCTGTCGATCGCTTTGTGAATGAGCACCTTCCAACAATAAATACAAAAAAAGAGTTCAACTTTTATCTTTTATTTCCTCCCGAGTCAGATGAAATGGCACATTTTAGTGCCAAGTGCAAAAACAATTGCCTCAGCTTTTTTAGTATTAAATTTATTCCCTAGCAGATGTCTTATAATGCATCGTACACAAGTTTTTCAAAGAGAACATATGGCTTTCATATTTTTTTTCTTTAGAAAAAATTCAGGTTGTCGCAGCAAAGTTGCTTTACTTGATGTGCTACAGTGATCTAGGCTCTGTAAAATGTATTGTAGAATTTTTTTTCCAACATGCTTCTTCCCTTGCAACAGGTACCGTTTTGCAGAGATTCGCTACCATCGCCCTGAGGAGACCCACAAGGGGCGTACGGTTCCAGCTCATGTGGAGACAGTGGTTTTATTTTTCCCGGATGTTTGGCATTGCCTTCCCACCCGCTCAGAGTGGGAATCCCTCTCCCGAGGATACAAGCAGCAGCTGGTCGAGAAGCTTCAGGGTGAACGCAAGGAGGCTGATGGAGAACAGGCACTGAACGCTAATCCCTTTTTCTATTTCTGCTTCTCACAGGCGCAGGAACACAGGCACAAAATACACACCACATGCTACACCGCAAACATACCTAGGAGGAACATAATTGGTAACAATGACTGGTAAACCAGCTTTCAGCAGTGTAGAACTTACTTGTGTTTAATTACAGCTAGTGTACCAACTTAAGTGTATACTGATGCAACAAGTGGAATTTAAGCTGTGCGCTCCGTGCACAAATCTTTGTAATCTTAGAACTAGTTGCTGGAATCTGGGACCAGTTATTGAGTTAAGATTTCAGTTTTAAAAGTTGTTTTAAGCATTTTGCCGTTCTACCAAAAAACAAAAAACTTTTATTTTTTCTCCCATGTGTTAGCCTTTTAAAAAATAATATTAATAATGGTACTTTGAAATAGGCAAGACATTGAAATAATATAGCCTAAAAGAATCTTATCTGGCTGATTGGCAACTTGGTAAATGTAAAAAGGTCTAACAAAATGAGGAGTATTTTGGGTGGTTTGAAAATTGGGGGATATCATACACTGTGTGGTTGGTGGTGACCAGCAGTGTCTGTGTGTCCCCGATGATCTTTGTGTTGTTGTTCTTTATCACCCTTTTGTGTTTCACAGAGATGGCTCTTATTGGCTGATGAGAGAGGCACTGTTATAAACTAGTAGAATGTGTGTATGTGGCTTTGTTGAAATGGTAACTTTAGGAGAAGACTGTCTGATGAAACAGTTGTGGCCTTGCCCAGGTCAGCTGCAGAATTTAAGAAAGAATCATATTCATTTTGAAGCTTTCTGAAGGATGATGACTTTATTTCATTTTTTAGGATGAAGAGGAGAAGGATGATGGGGAAGCAAAAGAGATTTCTACTCCTACTCATTGGTCCAAACTTGACCCAAAGGCAATGAAGGTAACCATAGCTGAAGACTTCAGGATGTTTACATTACATTACAAAGTCTAGTAAATATTGCAGTATTGTTTCTTTTCTGAAGGTAGTACAGCTATTGGGAATTTGTGTTGCTTTGATCTTTTTAAATGAGTGAAATCTTTGAAAATCACTCATACACATTATATTGGGGCAAATGTATCATGAATTTTTAAAAAATGAAGCTTTGTGATTTTTGCCAAGTTTTGCTTGCCTTATATTTCAGTAATTTGAGATGTGCTTGTCTCTGAATAGGTTTGATTATATAAATACTAAATTGTGAATTGAAGGCTCACTGTAATATTTATCAACTAGGTTAATGACTTACGCAAAGAATTAGAAAGCCGAACTCTTAGCTCAAAGGGCTTGAAATCCCAGCTGATAGCCCGACTAACAAAGCAACTCAAAGTGGAAGAGCAGAAGGAAGAACAGAAAGAATTGGAGAAGTCTGAAAAGGAAGATGAAGAGGAGGAAGAGAGGAAATCTGAAGATGACAAAGAGGTAGCTGTCTAGTGGATTTACTAGTGGAAAATGTTCACTAGTAAATGTTTAGTTCATTATTAAGCAGAACTTCAGGTGTGTTTGTGTGTGATAGGAAGATCTTCATAATGAGAGTAAGGACTGATCTTATGCATACACACTGTAGTTGTGGTGGGCTGCTTTCTCATAACTTCTTGCCATACCAATCCAAAAGCTACAGGATCTTGTCTCCAGTGTTACCTAGCCCCTGAGGGAAGGTGGTGGTAGCATGGGAAGGAGCTACTAAGCCATTTATGTCTACATCTCTATTTACATGTGAATCTTCCTTGTTGCAATAAACATTGCTAGTGCCAAGAACACTAAATAACAGGGCTTGTTAAGTTACATTAGAGTTAATAAATTTCCAGCCACAACGTAGTGCTGGTTAGGCCTTCGCTTTGTAGAGAAGAAATATTCTCTCCTTTTCCTCAAATGCAGGATGCATCATCTCTCATCTCCTTAATCTTAGGTGTCTTAGGGTAAGAGAAATTGACCTGAGGATCTTGATCACTGAGTGAAAATTTGAACCTGGGTCTCCCCAGTCACTCCCACACTAGGCTGACTCTCCAGGTTCTGTCATGGAGTGTCCTTGCTAGCATGCATATAACATTCACATAGGGGAAGGGAATAGAAGTGTCCAGTAAACAACTGAGTATGTGGCTCTCCCCACTCCCCCTGCCTTTTCACCCCGCTCAAGAAGTAAATATTTGAAGTTCATACTCTGACGTCTCCACTCCAAATTCCTTTTTTCAAATCTTTAGGAAGAAGAAAGAAAACGCTTAGAGGAAGTGGAACGCCAACGTCGAGAGAGGCGATACATCTTGCCTGATGAGCCAGCAATCATTGTGCATCCGAACTGGGCAGCCAAAAGCGGAAAGTTTGACTGCAGTATTATGTCTCTTAGTGTTCTTCTGGATTACAGGCTGGAGGATAACAAAGAGCATTCTTTTGAGGTCATCTCTTCACCTAACTTTCTCCCCTCACTATTTCTGAATAACTACTTGCGTGATCACCCTTCTGATCACACGACATTGGATACAATGAATTAAGGTGCCCCTGTTCTCTTAAGAGTGCAGCCTCTCTGGCTTCAAGCTTTTGATTTTATGCCCCCATCTTGGTTCTGTGATGAGACAGGGCCAGCTCAATTACTTACGTCAGATTAAGAAAAAAGGACACTGTTTACCAGCAGTACAGCTGTGAAACCTCCATTCATTTGAATTGGATTTGCACCAAGCTAGACTTCTGTGCTCCTGTTACAGTAAATAAATTATGACAATTGTATCCCTCTCTTCTACTGTAGCCTGGCACCATACATGCAGTGGCTTAGTGATCTTCAAGTGGGGCCTATTTTATAAGAAAGTTTAACTTTGCCATGTAATCAGGGGATATAGTTGGACAACTCCATATTTTGTAACTTCAGCCTGCCTTTCTGTAAAATGAGGATACGGTGAATTTCCTCACTAGAATTTTGTTTAAGCAAAAGAAAAGATTATAAAACTGCAGAATTTCAAGTGCCAGGTTAATTTTTTATTTCTGCATTCTTTTAACGAACAGGGATTTTGATGCTTGTATTGAAGTTGAATATTATGTAACTGTTTTCTCAGGTTTTAATCACTTCTAGCAAAGCCAGCAAAAAGTCTTGTGGCATGTTAAAGACTAATTTATTATGGCATGAGTTTTCATGGACAGTAGTCCATTTTTCAGATGTATAAAGTGCTAACCTGAGTTGTAGGTATATTGAGGGTGGGTATGGTACGCAGTGAGGTAGAAGGAAATGAAATGCACGAAAGAACAAGCAGAGTTAATTACATTTTAACAAGATTATGCGAGTGTACTGTTTGTAATTCTGTTTCGGTGCTTTGTTAATTCTAGTTTGTTGCTTCCTGTGCAGGTTTCATTATTTGCTGAACTTTTCAATGAAATGCTTCAAAGGGACTTTGGTGTCCGAATATACAGATCCCTCTTGTCGCTTCCAGATAAGGAAGATAAAAAAGATAAAAAGAACAAAAAAGATGAGAAGAAAGAGAAAAAGGAAGAGCGAGATGATGAAAATGATGACCCAAAGCCTAAAAGAAGAAAATCTGGAGATGAGAGAGAAAGAAAAGATGAGAGGGATGACAGGAAGGTTAGTGGCCATTAGAAGAAAGAACTAATCAGCTGATAGATTAAGAACGGTTTGTGAAGGATGGGCTTGTTACTACATTTCATCAGTTTTAATTTTATTTCTCATGCTGGTTAATTTTATCAGATCTTGCCTGATAGGAATTCTATAACTGATTTCCTCCCCTTACAAGGAGCTCAAATTGTTATATGAAAAAAATAAATCCTCCCCTACCCCAGACAATGACAACAACTGGAGCACTGCTTCAGCTTAATAATTTTCTGATTGTTGGTTCACTCTTCAGGGCAAATAGGAAATACAGAAACGTAAGCAATATCATCATCCGTTTTCACGTCCTCTTGCTAGGGGAGTGGGATTGAATCCCAGATCTCTGTGATTTGTTTTAGAACCTTTTGCACCAAGGGTGAGATCCAGTGTTTTATGAATGGACTCCCCCTTCCTCTCCTCTCTGTGCACTCCAGAATCTGCTCCAGAGGGCTGAGGCTTCTTCTAGAGTGGATTTAGAGATATACAAGGGACAACAGGGTAGAGGAGAAGAAGGGATAGTCACATTACACAAGCAGAAACGGATTACCCAGTCGGGCAGACACAGTTGGATATCACCCCCAATTTGTGTGGTTTGAAGGTTTTTAAATTACTGCTGCCAGTTGTTGGATTGTGTTAATATTTATGAACTAATTACAGAGAGAAGATAAGAGGAAGGATGATGCTAAAGATGAAGATGAAATGGAAGATGACAATAACCAGGAAGAATACGATCCAATGGAAGCAGAGGATGCTGAAGATGAAGATGATGGTATATGGGGATGATTACTCTAATTAAAAGGTGGCAGGTGCAGACAAAGGCAAAACTGTAGAGCCCTCAGTTATGTGTGTTGATTTACACTAGTGAATTTGCAGTGAGTAACAGACTGTGTACAATACTTCTGTACCTTTTGATGCGAAAATCCAATCTATAAAACTACAATTATTACTTAAGATTATTGAACCAAAGTGGTCCGGAAGAGAAATAATATCTTTGGCACATGCGTGTTAACAGAACTTCTGCTGTTTCTTTCTATGTTGTAAGATGCCCTTAACATCACGTGAGCTGTGTGCATCTTCATTCTAAGATATGTATAATAGCAGTATAAAGCGCTAACGTAATATGAATATGCTGAAGGTAATGTTTGTTTCCATAGATAGGGATGATGAGGAAATGAACAGACGAGATGACAGAAGAGAGGGAAACCGGCATTGCAAAGAGAGAGCTTCTAAAGATAAGGTATTTAGTGCTGTGAGTTTCTAACTGTGAATCAATGAAGATGCTAGAGAACTGGGAAGGAATAGGCTGTCTGCCAAAACTGTCTTCATCAGTCTTAAGTTCTGTTTCCTGAAGGGTTTGTTTACTGGAGATAGTGTCAAAAACCAATTGAGGTGAAAACTCTCTCCATAGTATGTAATATACTAGTAGCTCTGACCTGTAATCAGTGTGGGAACTAACTCCTGGAAACAACTTCTGTCAGATCCTGCTGCTCCTATCTCTTATCCTCATAAATTGTATAACCATCTTTGAAAGTGCTTAGTGTTGAAGCGGTTTAGAAAATTGATATATATGCACATTCTTTGAAGGAAGCTGTACTTCACATATTTTCTAATACTGAAATAACTAATGGATAATAAAAAAGGGGGAAAAGCCTTATTGTTATAAAATGTGTTTTTTAGGAAAGAGACAAAACACAGATGATAACTGTTAACCGCGATCTTCTGATGGCTTTCGTTTATTTTGATCAATGCCATTGTGGATACCTTCTAGAAAAGGATTTGGAAGAGATACTGTACACACTTGGATTGCATCTCTCACGAGCTCAGGTTTGTTGCTAAAGCTGTATGGGAATGAAGAAAAGGGAAGGCCTTGCAGCACTCAGTCTGCATCACTCTGTTTTTTCCTCTGTGATTAACTGCAGTATAATAAAGAGGAATAAGACTTGCCCAGTCACTTTTTATACATCTGTATTTTCTTTGCTAGAGAAAAGGGAGGAAACAAGGGGGTGTTCATGATGAAAAAAATGATAAATGATTGAAGTCCACATGCATACAGAAGAATTTTATTGTCAATAATTTACGTAAAATTACTCTCTTGCTGTAAAATATTTCAAGCTTCGAGATTTGATTTTTTTTGCCTTTTTAAGGTATTGTAAAAATGTATTGCTTATATTATGCATGAGAATCATGCCTTTGTTGAGCAAACCATTAATGTGAATTTGGTCTCCTGCTATCTTAGGTTAAGAAGCTGCTTAATAAGGTGGTGCTTCGTGAAT
Organism: Podarcis raffonei; assembly: GCF_027172205.1. Classification (NCBI taxonomy): domain Eukaryota; kingdom Metazoa; phylum Chordata; class Lepidosauria; order Squamata; family Lacertidae; genus Podarcis; species Podarcis raffonei. Next base: position 30,836,543 of record NC_070606.1, read on the forward strand.
CTTGCTTTTATAGAAAACTGACCGATACTTCTAAAGATGAAGAAAATCAAGAAGAAATTGAAACTCCACAGGAAGAAATGCTAGGTGACACAATTTTGTTAGCTATGAAGACATGTCTACCATTATGTATAGTGAAATATCTTCTACCTGTGTCACTTTAATAGCATGTACTCTTTCTTCAATGTGGTAGGTAGTAAAGGCTGCAGCAGTGAAATTCAGAGAGGGGACCATTTTGAATGAGCAGAAGTCCCTGTGTGCTTGCACACGGCACATTTGGATCCCATCCTGTTTTTTCCATATTTTGCCAACATGACGATCTCAACACTATGGACAATCTGAAAGTTTTTTGAGTGGGAATTTTACTCCTTATGTTGGGACTGAGGATGTGGGGGAGGGAAACATTTGTTTCACTCTTGGAATATGCAAGTACACTGGAATTCTTGAGAAAACGTGGGACTTTGCTAATTTTTTACTGTAGGAGTCTTGAAACTCACCAGACATGTACTGTAGGAGTCTTGAAACTCACCAGACACGTTGATTTTAATGATATTTCTTAACGCCCTATAGGAAACAGGCTGCTGCTACCATCACCTGCTATAAAACAAGAACCAAGAAGCTCAGAAGAAAACGTTGGCCTCATTGTTTACAATGGAGCTATGGTGGATGTAGGGAGTCTCTTGCAGAAACTAGAGAAGAGTGAAAAAGCCCGAGCTGAGATGGAACAAAAGCTTCAGTCACTAGAAGAAAAGACAGGTGGGAGAGTGATATTTGAATTATTGCTTCACACATTCAGAAAGGTTTATTATTAAAACAGAAAAATACTTTAAAGCCGAACAATTACAATTCCTATGAATTGGGTGGAGTGTATGAATACTCAGGTCTTCTGGCCTGAATAAAGAGGACACATCTTACCAAATCACATTACTAGCTCTGCTAGGTGATACAGCTGTATAATTAGGTACATGGCATCTTTAACGCTGTTTGTTCTGTAATGCTTGAAGGAGTATAGAAAAACCGAAAGTAAAAGATTAAGTGTTTTAAAATCTTTTTTTGGGGTTTTCAGATGAAGATGAAAAGACTATATTGAATTTGGAGAATCTGAATAAAGGTCTGTCTGCAGAACTTAAAGAAGTCAAAAAAGATGCTGGGCAGCTACAAGAGAATTTGAAGGCATCAGAAGATACAAATTTGCAGTTTGAGGGGCAGCTGAATAAGACAATCAAAAGTTTGGCTACAGTTATGGATGAAATACACAGCGTTCTTAAAAAGGTAAAGGTTTTTCTAATTCTGGTTGGGATTCAACTAATCTGTTGCGTGGGCACAGTGAGACCTGCTTGTGCAACCAGACAAACTGCACTTTAACCATAAAGGGAGGGACGCGGGTAGCGCTGTGGGTTAAACCACAGAGCCTAGGACTTGCCGATCAGAAGGTCAGTGGTTCAAATCCCCACGGCGGGGTTAGCTCGGTCCCTGCTCCTGCCAACCTAGCAGTTGGAAAGCATGTCAAAGTGCAAGTAGATAAATAGGTACCGCTCCGGCGGGAAGGTAAACGGCGTTTCCGTGCACTGCTCTGGTTCACCAGAAGCGGCTTAGTCATGCTGGCCACATGACCCAGAAGCTGTACGCTGGCTCCCTTGGCCAGTAAAGCGAGATGAGCACCGCAACCCCAGAGTCGGCCACGACTGGACCTAATGGTCAGGGGTCCCTTTACCTTCACTTTAACCATAGAGGTGCTGTGGCCTGGAGGGTATCATGAAGGCCACACAGAGGCCTGTATTTGGATCCTGGGCCTGAGGTTCCCCATCCCTGTGAAAGAGGTGTATAAGATTAGGCATTGCATGGAGAAACTGGGTCGGGAGAAGTTTTTTCTCCCCCTGTCATAATATTAGAACACCTGGGGTCTAACGAAGCCGAATGTTGGAAGATTCAGGACAAACACAAACACTTCACACAGTGCATGGAACTCTCTTCCCCCAAGAGGTAGCGATGGCCACCAACTCAGATGACTTTAAACAAGGATTAGAAAAATGCATGGAAAATAGAGCTGTTGATGGCTTATGTTCCCCTCCACTCTTAAGAGGCAGCTTGCCTCCGAATTCCAACTGCTGGGAATCAGAAGCAGAGAGAGTGCTGTTGTACTCAGATCTTGCTTTTAGATTTTCCTTAGGCATCTGGTTGGTCACTGTGCAAATAAGATGCTGAACTGTGGCCTGATCCAGCAGGGCTCTTCATATGTTTATATGATGAATACCCACTTCCATCAAAAAACAAGCCTTAAAGAGGCACTGACTGTTTACTTGGAGACCCCACTGTGGTTCTTTAGTCAAGCCACATTGCAAGAGGAACAATATAATCAATATCCTTTAGAGCCAATGGATACTGTCACACATTTGGAAGATAACACCCAAAAGAACTTCAAGAAATTGAAATATTGCTTCAGTTATATTACCTTCTTGCCAGCCCTGGCATTGAAAGTGTGTATGTGGGAGGGAGAGGGGAGGTGAGAGAGAGGGAAAGAAGAGGGAGAAAGAGTGAGTGGTAGGTTTGGTTTTTGTCTCCTAGCATATTAAAAATGTGCAAATACCTGTGATTTCACATTATGCAAAAGAGTAGTATTTGAAATTGTACTAGTATTTGCAGCTATTGAAATCTGGTTTTCCTAGGTATTCAGGTATTCATTTTAAGTGTATAGTGTCATAGTTTGGCACTTCAAGCACAAGACACAAAGATCCATTCTTATTAATCACTAAGTGGCTGATGACAGGTGATTAAAAAATAGTACCTGCTGTTAGCATGGGAATAATGCTGTATATGAATTTATACGTTACTTAGGGCTTCAGTTGATATAACCCTTCATTAGTGTATTTCCTCCTTTTCTACAGGATATTGTGAAGATTGAAGATCAGAAATCCAAAGAAAATGGAGCAAATGTATGACAAACTTGCTGCTGCTGTGGGGAATATGGTGTCACATAATGTAATATAAATCATGAAACTGGAGTGTATGAAAGTGGTGCATGTTTGATTTGAGTAGTATAAATACCTTAGTCCAAGCAAAGGATGTAAAAAGTTTTATAAATGTTCGAGCCTGCTTCAAAGCATTGCTTGTAATTCATAGCTCTCAATTTATTAGACACTCCTTGAGTGAAAATAATTTTGCATTGCAAATATGTTTTAGGGCAAACTTCGTTATAGTTTGAATGCTAATAAAGTTCATCAATTTAATGGAAAGTAGCAAGTATTTAATTACCAAATGTTTTCCTTTTAAAGTCTAGTGGAGACTTTCCCCCCATTATTTATAGAAATGCCATTCTTAGGTTTTTATTTCAGTCTAAATAGCCTTTTTAAATTCAGGTATAAATCATAGCATGCTGCTTAATTTTGCAAGTAAAGATTTTTAAAGAAAATTTTGAATTTCTTGTCACAGTTTCTTCCCTTTAAATCAAACCTTCTCACTTGGAAGTTGTTCTTATTACTGTTTTGGTGCCCAGTGATTAAGACAAATAGTAAGGAACTTAGCAGAATGGTAAATTGGGATTTATATGAAAATACAGATTGGTTTTGTTATACATTTTTTATTATTACTGCGTTAATATACCAAACACTTAAGTATGAAAATGTACAATTGCATAACTGGCCAGTAGATGTCACTATAATGCTTTATGGGGGTGGGCGTGGGGATTGCTACTACTTTTTTATTGGCTCTCATTAAACTGGTTGTTTATTTTCCAGTGTTAATTCATTAAGATTTCAAAAAGTCCAAGTGAGTAAAGTATTACGTGCATTTCACACAACTTCTTAAAAGATCTAAATTTAAGAAGTGACATAGCATTTTTATTTAAGAGAGAGAGTGTAGGTACATGAGCTTTACTCAAGTTAAGCAGGAACATGACCTTGGGGTTGTAATGGGCTACTCAGTGAAGATGTTGACCCAAGTGTGTGGCAGCTGTGGAGAAAAAGGCAAATTCTGCGCTAGGGAACCTTGGGGAAAGCACTGAAAATAAAGCTGCACCTGAAATAATAGGTATAGTTCTGCTTGCTGTACCTCACAAAGGATACCATAGAGCTGGAAAAGGTTCAGGAAATGGCAACCAAAATGTTAAAGTAGGTGGAGCAACTCCCCGATGTGGAAAAGGTTGCAGCAGTTGGGCTTTCTACTAGTGCAGTAGCAAGGTCTACACACTGATCGTTACACGGTGTACCGTCACTGCTTTCCTAAGCTCTGATCAAACCAAGTTAAGTGTGCAGAATTTAATGGTAATTTAATGCCTTGGATTTTGATTTGTAGAATATGGGAGTTTTTCTTTATGTGCCCGGTATTTTGAAAGCTGAGAGCACCATGCAGTTAAAACATACACAGAATGGAGAAAACTGGGGCACCGCAATGCTCAAAGCTTTTGTTGGTCATTTGTTTAAATACAAGTCTTGTTGCTTAGTTGCTACCTATTTAGTTTCATGGTTCATGAAGACCTGTTGCAACCCATGAAGAGGAAAACATAAAAAGCAGTCCGATTAGAGCACTCCCCTTTATTATTCATCCCTTTAACTGTACAGAATTAACTGTATTCGTTGGCCTAATTTCTTACCCATAACTCTATCTCAGTACTGTAGTAACGTTGGCAGCTTTTGTGATTGACCTAAATAAAAGGTCTGGTACATCTGCAGCAAACAATATGTGATTGGGGGTGGGGGTGGAAGTAAGGAGTCTATAGTCCGCAACTTTGCATAATTATTTTGCTGCCTCTGGTCCTCCTTGTTTTTCCTTGGGATTAACATTTTTTACATGCAGTTTTAATGTCTGGCTTCTGTAAGCCTGAGCCTATGAAATGTAAATGTCTTTTAGTGAGATTTGGGTTGTTGCTTCCCTCCTTTTACTCACGTGTTTGCATATTTGCCTTCCTGTTTCCTGTGACATTTAAAAATGGGAAAGCCCCCATTGTAGGTTGACATTCTGAATTTTAAAGGATTATCGGAGGACAGGGGAGAGAGACTACTGTCAAAGCCTTGAATGCTCCTTCACATGGACATATGTGATGATTTGTAAGTGTGAAATAACTGCTGCAGATCAAACGCCACAAAGTTTGCGCATTTCCTTTAAAAAAAACCCACACACACTACAGTGAAGACTATTCACATCTTGGAGGTGTTGCGTGCTCTGTTCTTAATGTGGTATTTAATTTGCTTTGATTGCATGCTTTCATTTCAGATTTACTTTGGGTGACATCTAATGGTATTGGGTGACATCTAATGGTATTTCAGCTTGCACAGTAGAACTTTCCCTTCTTCCCCTTGTAGTCCCCCAAGGTGGGGAGAGCCTTTGAAGCAAATTTGGGGGTTGTGTGAGAGGCTTGGGGGAGGGAAGTATTGTCATGTTCATTTGCACAACACTGGATATCATGCATTGCTTTTTACTGTACATGGCCCAGAGATCTTTGTTTTATAGGGTGGCATATAAATGCCAAATACAATGCGTTTGATGCTTATGCTATAGCAGTGCTCCAAATTAGTTGGCTCTCTCATGGAATTCATATCAGAATTGCAAATCCAGGGCTATAGCAAGGTGCATACCTGTCTTGTAGTGTGTACCTTCTTTTCCAAGATGCTGCAGCTAACTGCTTCCCGCCTTCTTGTAACAGCTGCTGCAGTTAGTGTCTTTTTCAGTATTATAGGTTTATTATGCTAAATTTGTTTTCTAAACTGATGGAAAACCCAGTTCATTTTGCTTGTCCTTAAGTTGTGTTTCTATTGCACATGCAAGGAGGTACATCATATCTTCATATAAAGAAGTTACCTGTTTTGATAGAGGAAGTTTGTTTTAGGCTTGCTAGCCCGCCCACCCACTCTTAGCAATCTCTGTTGAGGATAGGACTGTTAAATTATCAAATCTATTCTGATTATTATTAAATTCACAGACCAATAATAGTTGGTGCAAATAGCCTCAGTGGCGAGAAGTGCCTTTTACTAGCTGCACCTGCTATGATCATTCCTGGACCCAGAGAATTTGACCACCGTAGTTCAGGCGACTTCGATATTGTATTACTGTAGGGTTTCTCTTGTGCTTGGCTTGGAAACTGTAGTTAGTGCAAAATGCTGCAGCACAGTTGCTGACAGGAAAGGCACCTTTGCTCACAGATCTGCACTGGTTGCAGATTTGTTACCAGGCCAAGTCCAAGGTATAAAAAGACCTTAACTGGTGCTGTTACTGGTGCCACAAAATACTTGCTCAGCAATTGTAAATATTCAGTCTTTTAGTGTGGCAGCACCTACACTTTGGAACGCTCGACATCAGGTAGAAACCTTCGCTCTACTCTTTGTTTTTGCAGGACTATCCAGACATGTAGATGCTGACATACTTTTAATTTTTTTTGGTTAATTTTAATTATTTTAAAATGCTTCATTGTTTCAGCTGTTTCTTGATACTTTGTGTATTTCTTATAAAGAGTTTAGAAGTTTTCCTACAACAAAGTGTATATAAATTTTCTTTTAAAAATTACACAATGAAAATAATGATCGTCACAGAGGAGCCAAAGAGTTCCTTACCATCTGCTTCCTAATATGTGTTCAAAGTTTAAAATTGAATTTTTCAGTGGCATAGGAGGGTGATCCCTTAAACAGAAAGATGGTTTTGTAGGTATTCCAGGCTGTGTTCTTAATAAAAGGAAAAGTCAGCTTCTAAGGCCTCCTTTATACAATTTACAATATAAAAGGACATAACCCATGGATTCTACCTTTCTAGTTCCACATTGACATTCATTAGGTGCAATTGTATTAAATCAGCTGGATAGAAAAACAGAGGGCAGACCATTAAGATGAATAAGCATAAATGCCTCTCGTAAATTGCATTAAGAATGAAAGGAAAGAAAGGCACATACTGATGTCCCAACTTTGAAACTGAATCCAGATTACAAGAAAAAGAAAAGTCTTAAAAGGATCACTACTTACTCAATCACTACAAATAGTATAGAGAGAGAGAAGTCTGGATTTCAGGGAGGAATTGTTTGCTGCATATTCTTGTTCTGAGTGCTTTGCTATCATACATAAAGAGCAATGTGAGAGACTTCTACTTTAAATTAAAATTAGTCCTCTCTTCACCTTTCTTTTTTTATTAACTTGACTCCTTTGAGGGGCAGCCAAACACAGAAAAACTACTTTCTAAGAACCTGGTTAGAATAAGTATTAATTTGCAAAATTTTGCCACTTTTCTTTGATAATGAGGGTTTTGAAGTGTTGGGTCCTTCGTGTGAAAGAGAGTCCTTTTGGTTTAGCAATATTTACTGGCAGTTAACATTTCAGATGGGACACCACAGATGGGAAACCACAGAGCCTAGGACTTGCTGATCAGAAGGTCGGCGGTTCGAATCCCCACGACGGGGTGAGCTCCCGTTGCTCGGTCCTTGCTCCTGCCAACCTAGCAGTTCGAAAGCACGTCAAAAGTGCAAGTAGATAAATAGGTACCGCTCTGGCGGGAAGGTAAACGGCATTTCCGTGCGCTGCTCTGGTTCGCCAGAAGCGGCTTAGTCATGCTGGCCACATGACCCGGAAGCTGTACGCCAGCTCCTTCGGCCTATAGAGTGAGATGAGCGCACAACCCCAGAGTTGGTCACGACTGGACCTAATGGTCAGGGGTACCTTTACCTTTACCTTTTAACATTTCAGAATTATCTTATTTTGCTTTTGGATAAGGAAAACTGGCTGGTTTATCATACTTTACACATTAGTTTTTCGATTAACTATTTTATTTGATCCAAGCACCATAAAATTATATAAAAAACACTTAAGCGTATATTCAGATTGTGTTCCATATGGCTGGGGTGAAACTTCTGGATTAAAATTAAAGGAAAGAAGTAGAGAACCACCGGAGCATGATTTCTGTTCTCATCCTGAAGCAAAATTCTTAACCCGAGGTACTATTTCTGGGTTAGCCGAATCTGTAACCTGAAGCGTATGTAACCCGAGGTACCACTGTATTTGGATCCATCTGTATATCCAATTTACCTTCAGATTCTTTAAAGTGCGAGAAGGCATTCAGGGTACAGAACCGATGGTCCTTCAGATGTTGCTGGACTGTAACTTCCATTATCTCTGACCATTGGCCATAGGGCTGATGAAAGTTAGAGGACAAAAACATACGCAAGACCACAGATTCCCGACCTGTGAAGGAACAGCCCCCCTTATAAGTTAAAGGGTGGCTGGAAGAGGGAAAGTTGGACTATGAACTCAATTGCTCCTTCATGAGACTCTGGGTGGCATCACTAATATGCGTTCATGCTTCTGCACTGCTCTGTCGTAAGTGTTCCCCACAATCCTAGAGCAGTGTGTGTGTGTGCGCGCCCTTGATCTCTGCCAGGTGGAGGCATCTTTGGGTAGTCGAGGCTCTTCCCCCTGTGCCCCTTTCATCCCTCAGGTATTTGTATGCATATTCACCGCTTCACATTTTGGCACCTAGTACAGTGTTTCCCGGGTGGCGCTGTGGGTTAAACCACAGAGCCTAGGACTTGCCGATCAGAAGGTTGGCGGTTCGAATCCCCGTGACAGGGTGAGCTCCTGTTGTTCAGTCCCAGCTCCTACCAACCTAGCAGTTCTAAAGCACGTCAAAGTGCAAGTAGATAAATAGGTACCACTCCGGCGGGAAGGTAAACGGCGTTTCCGTGCGCTGCTCTGGTTCGCCAGAAGCGGCTTAGTCATGCTGGCCACATGAACCGGAAGCTGTACGCCGGCTCCCTCGGCCAATAAAGTGAGATGAGCGCCGCAACCCCAGAGTCGGCCACGACTGGACCTAATGGTCAGGGGTCCCTTTACTTTTACCTTTTACAGTGTTTCCCAAACTTGGGTCGTCATCTGTTTTTGGACTACAACTTCCATCATTCCTAGTTAACAGGAACAGTGGTCAGGGATGATGGGAATTGTAGTCCAAAAAAACAACAACAGATGGAGACCTAAGTTTGGGAAGCACTGATCTAGTGCATCTGCATGTAGGACACACCAGTAGAAGGAGGGATTTGAATAGGCTTTCTTGTCATCTGAAGAACAGAAAAGCCTACAGAATAATTATCCCATTTTCTCAGCTACACTTGAGAAGGAATTGGCTAACAGCCAGCCATATTTGCATAAAAAAGCCAAATGTGTTGCCACAAATTCAACTTCTATATCATTGGAGACCAAAGTACCAGATAGTGCAGGCTTAGATTATTAAAATTATTTTTTAACTAAAGGATTGGAAGACGGGAGGTGGCTTGATTGCTATGTTTCAAAAGAAGTATCATCATTGTATTTAACTATAAGAGGAAAAGAAAACCAAACACGTGTATAAAAAAATTACCTTTCTACCGTTTTGTGCTAAGTCCTGATTAGAACAAAAATACTTGGGTTGGTCCTTTTCCTTATTCTTCCAACTGTAATACTTGGCAAGTATCATTAAATATAGGGACATATCTGACCCATATAAGCATCTATCCATAACAAATGTGGAGTGTGCCATAATTGGAAAGCCTCCCTGTTCCCTTTGTTGGAAGCTAAAATGTATCTGGATACTTTTACTGAATAGATAAGCTTAGGGCTGAGACTTCAGCTTTTTAGGAGGACATATGACCACCCACTTGACAAATGGGGCACAAACACAAGATACTGGCTCAGCGCCCAATGCTGTCTTTAACCCTTCAGCAACAGTATTTATGCCAGCTGCTTTATTAGCACAGTGTGCCATAGGATTTGCCTTTTCTCAGTTTAAAATCCTGTTTAGATGTAATAATACAGCTTTACAAATAAGTTACTTCATTTCACAAAATTTATATACTGCCTGATTGTAAAAAAAAGCCCTCAAAAAGAATAAAACATCTGAACAACTTCCAGCACAATCTAACCAAAGTACCATCTTATTACATCTAAATTTACAGCATTCTTCTAACTATGTCTATTCAGAAGCGAGTCCTATTGAATCCACTGGTGCTTACGCCTGAGTAAGCAGGTTTAAGATTGTGGTTTTCACAGTGGGATCATTATCTCTTAACATTTTGATTCTATGCATATTTTTGTCTTAGTAACAGCTACTGACTGCCACAGAGCTTGTTTGAAACTATGGGTTGCACCCAATGCTAGTCCTACTCAGAGTAGATCCATTGAAATTAATGAACATGAGTACATAACTGACTTAGGCCCATTGGTTTGCTCTGAGTAAACCTAGTTGGATACCACCATAAGTGCATTTAGGACTGGAACATGTAAGGACCAATTCATTTTATGTGCAGGCAGTTGTATTTGCTACTTAAGACACTGGTGCTTGTGGTGACAGCTTACATTATGCAGTGGACATGTGCTAGGATGTACAAGGTGGTGTTCAATATATACGATAAAAACAAAAATCCTCAAAACCAATACAATTATTAACATTTTTGGATAATCAATAAAATGTAAACAGCTGTATTAAAAGCTTGCTTCCAGAGCTCACGGTGGTGAAAGCCCCAAAAACCTTCAGTTGCCAAACTTGGAAACAAATCCTACTGAGTTTAATGGGGCTTACTCCCTAGTAAATCTGGTTAAGATTACAGTGCAATTCTATACATGTTTACTCAGAAATAAATCTCACTGCAGTTCACTGGGATTTATTCCCATAGGACTATAGTTTTAATTAACTGTCAATTTAGGCAAAGATGCCCTGCTTCTCCCCCATCCCCCAAGTGTTAACTGGGTCTGTTCTATTTGAGTTGCTTTTAACACACCCATTCTTACTCTTCTCCCAGCATATTATCATATCTAGTTTTGATGTTAAAAGTAGGTAGAAAAATAATAAATGAAGTAGGAATGGTTGAGTAACACATCACTACTTACCCTTATGCCACTAAGTATATCCTGCAACTAAACAGCTGTTAAAGCTTCTTATTGTGTAAGAAAATGTGAGCAATTTCATATAAAGATCCTTTTAAAATCCTAATGTACTATGTCGATAGCTTCCTAAATGGACGGGATTAATTTAATGTAAGTGCAGATGTAATAAAGTACAAAAGCTTTGGAGCATAAGATGTGCATGCTGGTTTTTCAAGAATGTAATCTTCCAGCTGGATATAAAAATATGAATGACAGCAACACAAAGTTTCTATTATGGACATCATCACAAAACACTTCTTTCTCAATCTCAACTGTAAAAATCTCAACTAAATATATATATATATACTTTAAAAAACCAACATGGTGGAAGGACGCTCACAGAACCCAAACAACTAAATTGAAGTTCAGCTCATAATGCTGAAGTATTCTGCAAATCAGCCGAACACTTTAAAAACAATTCCCAGTTCCAAAAATCACACAGAAATAAAAAAGGAGCCAATAACATGCAATTATCTCGTCATGACGAAGGTACATAAACATTTCTGTTCCCAGCATTAGCCCATTCTGCATCACTTGTGTTTTGTGCATGTCTGATATGTCAAAGTATTGTGACGAGGACACTTTCTACTCTAGCAGTACCTTTGGTCTTTGAACAGCTAAAAATTGGTTGATGGTGCTGCATGTTTTTAAAGCATGATATATATACTGGCGCACAAGGTCCTGGATGGTTTTGGGTCCCAAGTGCTGAGAACCTCCCTCAAGAAGCCCTACCAACCCGACCCTGGTGAGGACCTGCCCTTTGGCAGCCTGGCAAGAAAACGTGCGCGCGACCTCATTTGCCTACGGCCCTTCGAGGATGTTCAACGCAACTTAACGAGCCATGTTCCCGCTGCGGCTTCGGCGGCGTTTGTTCCCAGGCAGGCGCGCGCGCGCGCTCATAGGGTCGGAGCCTGACTGAAGGGGAGCAGGACCTGCCATTTCCAGAGGCGGGCAGGGGGGTCGGGCCGCAGCAGCGGCTCTCCGGCAGGCCCTGCCCACCGTGTGGAGACAGGCCCGCTCTTTCCCCGCCCCCTGCCAGCGAGGGCTCAGTTCCCTTGGTAGCGACCGCAGTAGCGGCGGGAATAACGGGCAGAGCCCGAGGCACCTCCAGGATGTCGCGGCCGCCTCGGCGCGCCGTGCAGCTGGCGCCGAGCTCTCTGGCCCTGGTGTTGCGCCGCCTGCAGCAGTACCAGCAGCACGAGGAGGAGGGAGAAGCGGCGGCAGCGGCGGCTGCCCCGGGCGAGCCCGAGGCGGAGAGCTGCGGCGACGAGGCGAGCGGCGCGGCCGTCTTCCAGGCGTTCCGGCGCGCCAACGCCGCCTGCTACTGGAACGGCGGGCTGGCGCGCGCCGTGTCGCGGGTGTGGCTGCAGGGCTGGCTGCGGGGCGGCGTGCTCTTGCTGCAGGGCCCCGCCGCCCCGTTGCAGCTCCTCCGCGACGCCTGGCTTCGTAGGGCGCTGCGCCCGCCCAAGGGCTTCCTCATCAGGGCTGTGGGTAAGCGAGCGAGCGAGCGCGCAAAGCAAGCAGGTTGGCCAAGCCAGGGGCGCAGCTTCACCAGATCACCTGCGCAGCTGGGGCTCCGAAAAGAGCCAGCGCGCGTGCCCAGCTCCGTCAGAGTCTCTCTTGGTTCCTCCCTTTACTTTGCGGGTCCGATCCTGGCTCCGTTCCTTTCTCTGCCGGATTCAACCAGAACCGACTCCTTGCCAGGTTTTGCTTTAAACTGATTCTGGGCCCTTCAGGTTTTTTGTTTGTTTAAGGATGCTCTGAGTCCTAAAGCACGTGTGATAGTAAGGAAGTGCGTCTTGAGCACATGCTGAGTATTTTTCTCCAGCTCCAGACTCATGTACAGCCAGTTTTCTCGTCTTAGGGTTTCTGATGCTAGACCAACATACCCAAGCTAAGGAGTTTGGATCTGCCCGGGGCTTGGTTGAGAGACTGCTTATGTTCCAGCTACATGTGGGGTTGTATACCTCACTGTTGTTTTGCTTGTGCAGAAGGCTTCCACTTCTGTGATGGAATGTTCCTCTCCCTGGAGGACCCTCGAGCAGATTCTGAGGGTGTGCATGCAGAGAAAAGGGAAGTCCCATTGCAAGAGTGGGACCCCATGCACAGTGCTGGTGATAAGCATTAGGGGTTGTTTTAAAAAGCCTGGTAGTGCCTTCTGCATGTGTAATGAACAGTTAATGTGTGAAGAGTGAACACAGACCTTCTATAACATTTGGGAATGCAACTTCAGGGGACACTGGCTGGAACTGATGAACCTGATAAAAGCTACCAGGTGGAATTTGCTCTAGATGGCGACCATCCCTGTGTGATGCAGTGTGGTGTGTAATACTTTCTCTGGTACTAAAAACTCGCTCTCTTGTGTATGTTTGTGGTAGTGTAGACTGAATGGCCCTAATGAGGCACTGCATGTTAACGGTTCACTATGTAAATTCTTTTAAAGCAGCCTCCAAGCATACATCTAGGGTCTGCATGCATTCAGAAAAGATTGCTTCCTTTCTCTCTCTTTCAACCCCTTCGTTCCATAATTCCAAACTCTTGTCGTTCTGTGTGGTGGGAAGCCCTTGACTACAGTAACTCTGGCAAAGAAATATAGGGCAAGAAGTAAGCTGTTATCCCTTAGAGGACCAAGGTTTTATTAAATAAAGAAACCAGTGGAAAGGAACACCTGAACTAGGCATTTCTTCTTAGTCTTAAGTGATTTGAAGCAAAAAAACCAAACCAAACAAAAATCCTCCAATGTTTCCTGTCAGCTGGGGGTGCCATTTTGACTGTAATCTCTTCATTGCCTTATACCTAATGGGTTCCTTAGCTCACAGAAAGAACCTTGCGGTCATGCTATTGTGTGTAGGGAGATGGAGGGTGGGGAGAGGGTAAACAAGGATTTGTCACACAATGTAGGCGCTCCAAAGGTTAATCTGTTCCTTTCTTGCTGTCTCTGTGGAGCTAGGGAGAGCATACTGCTTTTTAATTGAAAAAGAGGAAGGGTCTTTTATTTCAGAGAGAAATATGCCCCTCCGGGGGCACTCATGTGCCCTCTTGATAAACAGCTAACTTCTTTAAAGAAAAGGAAAAAAAGGCATTCAAGCAGGATGAAAATATTCTTATTTTAACCACTGAGATGTTAGCAATCTTTTGCCTTGCCTCAGTAAAATAATTTTTTAAAGACTTCCTACATAAACCCAGGCACTTAAATATTTATATTTGTGTGGTTTCGCTTTGGTGAATATTAATCTCCCTTGGCCCTGCAAAATGGGGAGCTTGTATGAGTTTGGTGACACCTGTGTGCATAGTAAACCCAGTATTGTAGAGAAAACATTACTGTTGCCCTAAATGTAGCAATATTCTGCCATACCCTCTGGTGTGGTACTCTTGGTGCCATATTAAATAAAGCCAACATATAAAGGAAATGGTTACAAATGCAGAATTCTATAAACATTGTTGTAAGTTTTCACTTAACAGCTATCTCCTTGATCCTGCAATTGGATCCATATGGGAGACTCTGGTGCCCATACAGAGTCCTGCTGAAGTTAACCGCCAAGTAATACAATTCCTTCAGTGTTAGCTGTTCAGGAATTTCTTGCAAGTGGTCTCATATTCAAGTGCTGAAAATCCATTGAGAAGACGACTGCACAGCATCCTTTGTTTTAAAAAAACTTTCCCAATTAAAGTAGCTGAAAGTTAGTATTTCCAGGTTTCTTGCCTAATTCTACAACTCTGTTTATCTTAGTTTGTTGATGTAGAATGAATGAGTTTCAAGAACTGTACTGGTGATGCTCTTGTGTGTCTACTTATGTCCAGATGAAACAGGATGAGGCAAAAGTGCCTTGATTATTTGGGAGTTATTCTCCTTCTTGCTTCCTGCTTCAGCCTCTGATTACCATCTTAATAAGGCTGAGGTTGATATTGGTAGAATCTCTGGCTAATCTGGTTTCCTAATATTGTACTAACATCACAAACATTCTTAAGAAAAATGCCAAATATTAAGTGCTTCACATTTATCATTCTATGCAACAAGTATGTAAGAAGGGCCAGTTCTGGAGTCAGACTAGAATAATAATAAGAATAATAATAATAATAATAATAATAATAATAATAATAATAATTTATTATTTATACCCCGCCCATCTGGCTGAGTTTCCCCAGCCACTCTGGGCGGCTCCCAATCAGTGTTAAAAACAGTACAGCGTTACATATTAAAAACTTCCCTGAACAGGGCTGCCTTAAGATGTCTTCTGAATGTCAGGTAATTATTTATCTCTTTGACATCTGATGGGAGGGCGTTCCACAGGGCGGGCGCCACTACCGAGAAAGCCCTCTGTCTGGTTCCCTGTAGCCTCACTTCTCGCAATGAGGGAACCGCCAGAAGGCCCTCGGCGCTGGATCTCAGTGTCCGGGCTGAACGATGGGGGTGGAGACGCTCCTTCAGGTATACAGGACCGAGGCCGTTTAGGGCTTTAAAGGTCAGCACCAACACTTTGAATCGTGCTCGGAAACGTACTGGGAGCCAATGCAGATCTCTCAGAACCGGTGTTATGTGGTCCCGGCGGCCACTCCCAGTCACCAGTCTAGCTGCCGCATTCTGGATTAATTGCAGTTTCCGGGTCACCTTCAAAGGTAGCCCCACATAGAGCACATTGCAGTAGTCCAAGCGGGAGATAACTAGAGCATGCACCACTCTGGCGAGACAGTTCGCGGGCAGGTAGGGTCTTAGCCTGCGTACCAGGTGGAGCTGGTAGACAGCTGCCCTGGACACAGAGTTAACCTGCGCCTCCATGGACAGCTGTGAATCCAAAATGACTCCCAGGCTGCGCACCTGGTCCTTCAGGGGCACAGTTACCCCATTCAAGACCAGGGAATCCCCCACACCAACCCGCTCCCTGTCCCCCAAAAACAGTACTTCTGTCTTGTCAGGATTCAACCTCAATCTGTTAGCTGCCATCCATCCTCCAACCGCCTCCAGGCACTCACACAGGACCTTCACCGCCTTCACTGGTTCTGATTTAAAGGAGAGGTAGAGCTGGGTGTCATCTGCATACTGATGAACACCCAGTCCAAACCCCCTGATGATCTCTCCCAGCGGCTTCATATAGATATTAAAAAGCATGGGGGAGAGGACAGAACCCTGAGGCACCCCACAAGTGAGAGCCCAGGGGTCTGAACACTCATCCCCCACCACCACTTTCTGGACACGGCCCAGGAGGAAGGAGCGGAACCACTGTATGACAGTGCCCCCAGCTCCCAGCCCCTCTAGACGGTCCAGAAGGATGTTATGGTCGATGGTGTCAAAGGCCGCTGAGAGATCCAGCAGAACTAGGAAACAGCTCTCACCTTTGTCCCTAGCCCGCCGGAGATCATCAACCAGCGCGACCAAGGCAGTTTCAGTCCCATGGTGAGGCCTGAATCCTGATTGGAAGGGATCCAAATGGTCCGTTTCCTCCAGGCGTGCTTGGAGTTGTTCAGCAACCACCCGCTCAATCACCTTGCCCAAGAATGGCAGATTTGAGACTGGGCGATAGTTGGCCAAATTGGCCGGGTCTAAAGATGTTTTTTTAAGAAGCGGTTTAATGACCGCCTCTTTCAGCGGGTCTGGGAAGGCTCCCTCACAGAGGGAAGCATTCACCACCCCGCAGAGCCCATCGCCCAGCCCTTCCCGGCTTGCTTTTATCAGCCAGGATGGGCAAGGATCAAGGAGACAGGTGGTCGGTTTCACTTGTCCAAGCAGCCTGTCCACATCCTCGGAGGTAACAGATTGGAATTGATCCCATGTAACAGGACCAGACAGAACTCTAGCGCTCTCCCGCCCTGGCCCTGCTCCCACGGTGGAGTCTACCTCCTTCTGAATCTGAGCGATTTTATCTGCAAAAAACTTTGCAAAAGAATTGCAGGAGATCTTGGGGTCCCTACCAGGCCCCGGTGGTACAGGTGGCAAGGTCAGTGGGCAGAATTTAGTTTGTTGTTGAACCCCTATATATAGAATGATGAGGTGAGACAACTTAAAGCACAACAGAGGCACCTATACTTTTCCACTGCAAGGCTTCATTTTTAAATGAACAATCTCTTTAAGAGTTACACTGACTCTCATGTGACTTGAGAAAGATTTACCTATCTTCTTGCCTGTGTGCTGGAATATTTTCTCTTTTTCTTTATCTGTTACATGCAAGAAACAGCTACCCTTTTACCCTTTGTGGTGTTTGTCATTAGTCGATAGGTATTTTATTGCAAGGGACGCGGGTGGCGCTGTGAGTTAAACCACAGAGCCTAGGACTTGCCGATCAGAAGGTTGGCGGTTCGAATCCCCACGACGGGGTGAGCTCCCGTTGCTTGGTCCCTTCTCCTGCCAACCTAGCAGTTCGAAAGCATGTCAAAGTGCAAGTAGATAAATAGGTACCGCTCAGGTGGGAAGGTAAACGGCGTTTCCGTGCGCTGCTCTGGTTCACCAGAAGCGGCTTAGTCATGCTGGCCACATGACCCAGAAGCTGTACGCCGGCTCCCTCGGCCAATAAAGTAAGATGAGCACCCAACCCCAGAGTCGGTCACAACTGGACCTAATGGTCAGGGGTCCCTTTACCTTTTATTTTATTGCAACACCAGTATTTTCAAACATGCATGTCCATAATAAATTACAGTTGGATTATAGCAGGGGTAGGCAACCTAAGGCCCATGGGCCAGAAGTGGCCCATGGAGGCAGTTTAACCGGCTCACGAGCCACCCCCAAACTGAGTCGCCTGCTCAGCAAGTCCCCGCACGCTGCGCTAAACCAGCACAATGTGGGGACTCTCTTCCACGGCTCCAGATTTTCGGCATCTGGGCATGCATAGAAGCAAATTCTGGCGCCATGGACATGCGCAGATGCGATTTCCAGTGTCACGCTGCGCCGGTCCGGTCCATGGAGGATCTCTGTGGGAGTGATCCGGCCCAGGCCAGTAAGCCTTGCCGACCCCTATATTACAGGACTGTACTGAGGCTTCCCTTAACAAAGCACAGAGAAGGGTGCTTTGGAGTTTGGATTACTGATTATCTTGGATCACTTTTGACATGGTAATGTGGCAGTCCGTAGAGTGGTCTTAGGAAAAGGTAACAGATGTGTTATGCACCGCAGTTAATCATTAAGCAATATCCTAGTTTTATGTCAATTTACAGGCTTTTTTGAGCCTGTGAATCTGAGGTGTATACATATTACAACAAACTACCTCAGCTTATAAAGTGGTAATTATTAACACTCGCACAGGAAAAATTGGAACAATAACTTTCTACAGAAGTGAAAGCTGAGAGCTGTTTATCCAGTGAGAGTCCTTTCAGGGCCCTTCCAGACGATAGTGTGCCCCCCTCCCTGTTTTATTCTTCATAGCCCCATCTTGGTCCAGTGCCAGTGGCACGATAGCCAGCACCTGCGTAATGTACTGGGAGTGTAGCTTTGCACAGGAGGATAATATTTCTACTTCTCCCTCCCTTTTAAAAGGGGAAGATATGAAGTTCTTTCTGCTTCCAGAAAGTTAAGGAAAAAGAAACCATAAGGACCTCAAAACTGCAGAGCCCTGCTGGAGATACCTTTGTTTCAGTGTTAGAAACTCAGATAGATAAGCTAATTGCCAAATGGCACCTTAAACCTGGGTTATTGTTTAGACACTATTCCCCCAATGCTGCTGCTGCTGCTGCTGCTGCTGCTGCTGCTGCTGCTGCTGCTTCTTCTTCTTCTTCTTCTTCTTCTTCTTCTTCTTCTTCTTCTTCTTCTTCTATTAACAATGATAATAATAAATTTCTATATCGCTTTGTAATTTAAAGACAAAAATCTCAAAGCGGTTTACAGCACATTAAAACATCAAATAAAACAATACAGAATAAAACAAATTCAAGCTTCAAGGAAAATATTTCAGATCCTTCTCTAAGTGACATATTTATTTACTACGTAATTTATATAGCTGCCCCATAGCAGAAGTGTGGTGTAGTGGTTAGAGTACCGGACTAGGACCTGGGAGATCAGGGTTCAATTCCCCACTCAGTCATTAAGCTCTCTGAGTGACCTTGGGCCAATCACAGCCTATTAAGATACCTCACAAGGTCATTGTAGGCATTAACTGAGAAGTGAGGGTGAGCCATGTACTCCTTGGAGAAAAAAGTGGGATATAAATGCAATAAATAAGCTCTTCTGCTAACCTGCTTAAGAAAGCTGGAGGGGCCAGCCAGATGGAGATGTCAACCTGGCATCCAAAGATCCCCACATGGTTGCAATTGGACCCGCAGCAGTCGCAAAACGTGCCTGGCACCTGGTGCCTGGCTTATTTCTAATACTGCTTTGTTTTTTATGTTTTGTGGGCCATGGCGATATCCACAGAGAAGTTCTCCTGTGCAAGCCTCATTACGATGCTCTTGTGGCATTCCTGTCTACAAGAATAGGATTTGTGCAGGACATTCCACCGCTGTTGTCCAGGCAAGCCAAGCCAAGGTGCTTTCCCCACACTTTTAATTTTACAACAGTTGAAAATATTGTGCTTTCAAAGCTCAGGACTAACATTAGAGCTGCATACCAAGCTACACAGGACAGACTTCTTTGGCCCAGTAAGCCATCTCCTCCTCTTACATCTGTTCCTTTGTGTTTTCCCGCTCCCTGTGATGTCTTTCATTCCTGCCTCATTCCATAAAAACATCCAGTTGCCTGTTGAACACGTGTCTGTGACTTGCCCTTGTGGCTTTTACCTTATAACGTGTTCCATATGTTTGCTGGGCTTTGAGTGAAATGGTTTCAATTTAAACCTGTGGTTCCTTTCACTAACCACCCCCACCCCAAATATATCCTTAAGGGCAAGAACAAGGCCTATGTTATATAGGAGCTTCAGGAACACAATCGTTTGCCGCTGACTTTTGTGCCTCATATTTTGATTGCTGAGCCCAAATAATCCTTCCTTCCTTCCTCGTTTTAGCTATTGCTTGGTATCGTGTTCTAGGTATTCCTGCATATCCTCTTGAGTACTTTGGTTTTAGGTTTCTTCAAAAATCAATGGCCCCTTTCAGTTGCTGACACAGTAATTTAAAAGATATCAGTCCTGTGAGATGGCTTGTGCTTCATTTTCCTATTCTGCTACGCTTTCTTAGTCCTATTCAGAATTAGGAATGGTTCATATGATCACTAACCATACACACAGTTCCTTTGCTTTGCCCAGGACTAGATCACAATTTACTTGTGCCAAACTGATTTCCTGAGGGCTCCAGCAGAGCCACAGAACAATGTGCCTAAGCATACTTTGTGTGTGTGTGGTGGAGCTCTCATAAAATATTTGACATGGAACGATAGAAATAGGGGTCCCCACAGAAAAGCAACCAGTAATGTGCTTAGTGGTTACATTAGCCAGCCGTCTTTTGATACAACCTTAGTGGCACCAGATAACCTTTTTTGAGTTGAGGGAAAAACAGTGAGTTATGTGGCATGGCCTCTCTCATTCTGCTTTGTTGGAATGAAAGTACAGCAGTAATTAGGGAGGCCCAAGTGCAACTCTCCACTTGGCCATGAAGCTCACCGGGTGACCACGGGCCATTCATCACCTCTCAGGGTAGCCTTTCTTACAGGGCTGCTATGAGGATAAAATGGTAATGGGGGGGAGGAAACCGTGTGTGCCATTTCCAGCTTCTTGGAGGAAAGGAATATAAATTAAGAAATAAATTAGCCAAAAAAGAGAGAAAGATTGTGCAACACACTGTTTCCTGCAGTACAGGCTTCCCCCCACTTATGTGGGGGTTATGTTCTGGGCCCCTGCATGCATAAGTGAAAATTGTGCAAGTGGGGGAGCATCTTCTAAACATAATTCCTCTAAACATAATTTAAATGCCCTCTCTGCATTTAAATCCAGCTTCCCTTTTTGACAGCAGCCCATTGTGTTGCACTAAACTTTTGAGGGTCCCCAAACTTTCAGTTTGTTTTGGGGGTGCACGAGAACCAAGGTTGGAAGGGGTGCCAGAAGATACCTTATCCCATAACACTTTAGATCCTAGCCACTATTTGTGGGGAATATTTATATGTTCATGAGCCAGTTCTTTGCCCTTCTGTTAAAGGAACTGAGAAAATTTTCACCTGGTTAAGAATTAACCACCTTTTAATTGTCTGGTCTTGTAATTAAACCTTTATCTACAGAGGATAATGATTAAAAGGCAGAAAATTAACAGATGTCAACTAGTGACCCTGTAATTAGTACTGGGTTTAGGTTATTGATGATAGATGATGTTTGTGGTATGTTATGCTTAATAGTGAAATTGGTGCTATATGCCACAAAGGCTTGTTGTTAGTAAACAACTGTAATGCTGTCTTGGTTTGGTTTCAAAGTTGGGAACAGGTTTAGAAACGGCCCCCTCCCTGGTCCAAGTAGCACTGGCAGTGATTAATTCAATTTCAGTGCCAGTTTTTTAATATTCATCTTTCATAATTTCTGTTTGAAATAAGATTTTGCCAGTGGCCACCTTTTACATTTTATGGCATTTTCTGCAATAGTTAAAAAACACACCATAAAACAAGTAATGGGGTGGGGGTAACAGGGGGGCGTAAGAAAGAAGTAATTGATAATGAGGGAAAGCAACAGCTTTGGTAATGCGAAATTAAAATGTGTATCATCATTTTGAATATTTGGGCAGCATGTGCAGTTAGGAGCATTACATTGGGATGTTAAAATGCAAGGGAAATGTGTCTTTTGTTAGCAGCACACCTGAGCTTTGCTTAAATGCCGAAATATTCATGAAACTTGTTCTAGCCACTTGTTCTGTGGGACATGTCGTCTACCAATACCGCATGAGCTTAATGAGGGATGGCAAATGAGCAGGCGGTTGTGTGTTTTTCTGCTGCTTGGATTCCTTCCATGACTGCCTGCCTTTCATCCGTGTTTTGAACCCACCTGGCAAACGAGCATAGGTTTGAAAACTCATGGCCCATTAATGCTGGACTTAAGAAGTCCTGTTTTGTTTTGAAAATCATTCATAATCATTTCATGCATTCGTATGTTTTAATGATACTCTTATGAAAAACATCGTCTGAAATCCACAGAATATCCTTGTAATGGATCAAATAGTTGCTGAAACAGTCTTTCAAATACTTTTGCTAATGCTGGTTGCTTCTGCCTCATTAAAAGGCTAGCCAGGGAAGGCCTGCAAGCAGGTCAAAATGGAAACAACCAACCCTGTTTGTTCGCACCATGTGGAAATTAAGAGGTATACTACATCGTAACATACTGTTTAAGCTCCTGAATTGATCTGAGCCTTCTCTTTATGCTGTTGGCAAGAGCAACATCCTGTGACAATTAACAGAGTAGGGAGTTTGTTTTAAATCTGTGCTTCTTGGTTTGAAATAAAACAAAACTAACCAGTTTTGGCCACAGGGAGAGGTGGCTGGGGGGGGGAGGATGGGGATGAAAGCCATGGTCTTTAAAAAGTAGGTGCGGGTTGGTTGGTTGGAAATTAACTTTGAGATGGAATTGGCATCAGTCATTATTCACCTATTTAAATCCTGAGTTAATCCTATACTCCTGTTAATGGAGGGTAAGGATTTATTTGATCCATTTGACTGGTGAGGCAAGAGAAAGCCAGCCACCTAATAAATCGCCTATCACTGCCAGACAGATCTGTGAATACTCTCATTGCACCTTTTCTCTCTCTCCCTTTTAATTAGCAGATGAGTTAATAAAGGACTAAGTGTGTGTTGCAATCTGCAGCACGATGACATGCCATCATATGTTGATGTAATCTAAAAATGTGGAATTAAGCATAAATACATTCAAGCAAGCAATTGAACAGTGGTCAAGGTAGTTGTTTAACTGAGCAGAGATGCCCAAGTACAGTCATACCTCAGGATGAATACACTTCAGCTTAAATATTTTCGGGTTGTGCTCTGCTCGTTACTTCCGGGTTTCGCCGCTCACGCATGCACAAACGCTCAAAATTATGTCACGCGCATGCGCGGAAGCGGCAAAACGCGGCACGCGCAGATGCACAGTCACGTCCTATGCTCGCTTCAGGATGCGAATGGGGCTCTGGAATGGATCCCATTCGCATCCAGAGGTACCACTGTAATCGATTAGGCTTTGTTCTCATACTTCTTTTATCACAACTTTAATAACTGAAATGATTGCAAAAGCATCCTTATCTAATACATGGTGCTTTATAAGTCATCAAATCCAGTTACATCATGGTACAGTAGAAAGTTTTGGTTATTTTAATTTACTTGGATGATCTGGTGCCAATTAAAAAAAATTAATTAACAAGCTTTATATACCACTTAATCATGAAAACTAAGCGGTTTACATGAAACTGAAGTCAAACCTAACTTATGTAGCAGCTAATCGAACACTGCAGCATTGAAGGGAATATAGTGGGAAGGAAGCTCATAAGTAGGAATTTTGGGGTTTGCCATTTATCCTAAGCAAATGGACTCTACAAAGTTGAAGTCCAAGGCAGCAGTTAAGCAGTAAAATAAGGGACAGGCAGAGCAGGAAGGAGGGCAAGGTTGCAGTGAATCGGTCCAGCAAGTTGCTGCAGGAAAGTCCTAACAGTGATCACCAATGGAATGCCCAGGACCTCAACTGGCCTGGAAGAATTTACAGCTTCATTTAAAACTCCTAGCCAATTGGGAGACTTGGAGCTTCTATTTAATATGATTCCTCATTCATGAAGCTCTTTGAGTTACAAATTCAAATGAAGACTTGCTACATTATTAAAATACTAATTAAATGTGGCCCAAATCCAAAGAA
Source organism: Podarcis raffonei (assembly GCF_027172205.1). Lineage (NCBI taxonomy): Eukaryota > Metazoa > Chordata > Lepidosauria > Squamata > Lacertidae > Podarcis > Podarcis raffonei. The sequence continues at coordinate 30,860,127 of NC_070606.1, forward strand.
AGCTTAATATACAATTGAAATCAGGAGGACCTGTTACTTGCTGCTATTAAATGCCCCATTAAGTTCAATGATGGGACCTCATAGTGTGACTTTCTTTGGATTTGAGTGCAATGCAAAACATTGTGTTAGAAGAACTGGGGCAGTGGAAGAACTAGAGGCAAAAGGGCAGAGGTCTTATGTAGAATGGAGCATTTTTAGAAGAAAGGAGGACATTGTCAAGTTTGTGCTCCATCCTGATCTTCAGTTGTAACCCCCCCCACCCCAGGAAGCTGGTCCTGTAAGGAATAAATTATTAATTCTGATGTCCAGATATAAATAAATAGAAGCACCAGCTCCTCAAAAGATACAATGCACAAAACGCAATTTCACAAAGTTATACAAATGTCTACAGCCAATCTAAAAACAAGAAAGAGGAAGCTACACTTTACAGAGCCATCCTTTCCCTAAGATTCAAAGATTGCTGGAGAGTGTTAGGATAAGGCAGAAATGCCTCTCCACTGGTGGAAAGGAGCTTTGCCCAGGAGGGCAAGGGACATCTACTACACCCACGAAAAGCTCCTCTGGCATTGCCTGCAGTAGCTAACATGAGGGCCTGAAATGACATTCTGTGGGCTGGAATCAAAGGAGTCTCTTTATTCCTCCAAGAGGCTTCAGGATTGGGCTCATCAACTACACCACATTGACGCTGTCATAGTCAATTCTCCCTCACTGCTTTCAGTGGGGTAGACGGCTTTACAAAATATGGATTATCTGGGCCAAAAAAAGAAAGACACCCCCTCGCAACATGTCTTGCTTTGTGATTGGTTGACAATCTACCACTTCACTCCCACCACCACCACATATTTATTATATATTTATTTTATTTGCCACTTTCTACCCAAGTCCGAGTGATTTGCAGCAGTAAAATTAACACAAATACAGTTCATGCAAGTACAAAAGTTAAGATCAATAGCGGCACACTAAAAGTGACCATTCACTAAAATCATTCTGCCCTTTTAACAGGGAGTGCTCCACCTTTCAGCTTATAAGGTCAAGTTGCCACTGATGCTTCCAGTTACCATCTGGCAGGAGCTTATATTTCTCTAAGCATTTATTGTTTTGCAGCGGTCCAAATGACATAATTAGCAACCCGTTCTGTTATGTGACTTGGAAATCTCACCACCACATTGCAAAACCTGTTAGAATTTGCCTTTAATTTCTAACGGCTAGGGCTATATTTATACCTCACACATACAATCTAGCTGTGGCTCTCTGGTAGTGTCCGCTTGCTTCCTTTTCTTTTTCGAGAAAACTTGCTTGTCCTCATTACCACTCAGTGCATAAGGGAGGTGCTCCAAAAGGATCTCTTAAAATTGGGTAAATGGGTATTAAAATGGAAAATATGATTCAATTAAAAGTGATGTACCTGGGACAAGAAATCCTAACTTCACTTATGCATTAATAGAGTCTGGACTGGTAGTTCCTGGCCAGGAAAGAGATGTTGGAGTCGTGATAGCTCAGGCTTCCTCAACTTCGGCCCTCCAGATGTTTTTGGCCTACAACTCCCATGATCCCTAGCTAGCAGGACCAGCGGTTAGGGATGATCGGAATTGTAGTCTCAAAACATCTGGAGGGCTGAAGTTGAGGAAGCCTGTGATAGCTGAATGAAAATGACCTATTTATCTTTGTGCTGCTGATGAAAACTGATTTAGGCTGCACACTTACCTGGAAGTAAGCCTTATTTAAAACAATGGTACTTACTTCTGAGAAGACGTGTATACTGTTTGCTGGGCGCAAACACAGCAGCTGCTTTTTTGGAGGAGGATAATTTAGTGCAAGGGAAGCGAACAAACAAAAACCTTCATAAATAAATAAATAAATTCACACACACCACCTCTGTGGCTGCTATAAAGTAAAAAACAAACTGTTGTGAGATGCAGTTCTAGATCTTCCAAGTCTCCTGTAATTTACTCCTAAGCATAATCAGTATTGTGAACTGCCAAGTATGTTCAGCTTTAATAACCTTAAGTTAAAGTTGAGCTCTAGTGTACAACAGATCTCTTGACCATAACAGATATGCGCCGACTCGCTCTACATCTGAATCAGAATGTTGAAGGGAAGACAGAAATGTGCTACCTGCCCAGTGAAGGCACCATTAATCCAGCAACACTCAAGTTACAAGGACAGAACAAAACATCTTTTTATGTTGGTGAAGCGTATCTGGAGACTTTTTGTTCCCTATGTTTTGTTATCTGACTCTTGTATTGCAGATGACTTTCCCACATTGAGTTTCGGTATATGCTCTGAAAATGCGTTCTCAGATTTCGCATGTGTAAACAATTATCTGTGTTTGAGTAGACTGGTAAAATCATTTGAGGGTCAATAATACATGAATTTTTGGCAGGTTGCCTAGGCTGGAGTTTGTGAAGTTCTTTTTTTAAAAAAAGTTACTTTGCTCACTGTAGAAGTTGAGCTGTATTTTTGCAATCAATGGGGCTTGCATTTGCTGTACCTGATGGGTGCCAGGTTCCTTTGTTCTGGGCCAAAACAAATATTTTTGTTAAGCTTTAAATATATTGTTATGAGAAGTGCCATGCCAGGAGGTGTGTTTCATTTCTGCCACCACAGAATGGTAAGCACTATATTCCTGTTGACAACCAACCAATAATTGCTAGGTGCATGGGTTTCTGGTGCCAGGTCAACATATTTATAGGATTGTTGAAGCAGAGATATGACTTTATGTTCACATTTGTACAGACCCTAAACTAGATGTGTGGATACACCAGTGAGTGGAATACTTTCTAAGTAAAGATGGTACTTCTGAAAGCTGATGGTACAGACTTGTGCAAACAGAAGTCCTCTTGCAGGGCTTCTGCTGATGGGACTTGTTAGGTGCATCCTGCTCAAAGTGTTTGCAATCCAAAATAGCTATGGATATGAACAATGCCCCCAACTGTTATGGTGTCTATGTTTATCCCCTATACAATTCATTTGTGTAGATTAACCTTTATAAACAGATGGATAATCTTGATCTTTCAAGATGCCCTTTCAAGATGGGTCCTGCTGTGTTTGTTAAGCTGAAAAATATGAGGGCTTGAGCAATGTTTTAACAATAGCCCGAGAGAAGCGTCATTGGGAAGAAATTAGTCCGCCACATATGCTGATGCTGGTCTACCTTTTGTTTGGAACCTTGGCTTTTCTGGAAAACTAACTTTGTAATACTGTCAAAGATAGAAAATAGCCATTTTAAGGTGTGCTTTGCAAGAAACTGTGAAACCAGCTTCTCCGTTTACTGTAACTAGCCCCAGTGTTGTACTATTCACAGTGTTTTCTTGAATTCCCGTTCCACACAAAGCAGGCTGACACTGATTTATACACCTGCTGGTAGTAGCTTAGCAACGTCATAGAGGAAATTCTTAGGAACTTCTCTAAACACATTCTGTTAAACAGAACCATTGCCAGTTGTAAAACAGAGGTCAAGAAGTGTTTAACAACTTCTTCAAAAGGGACTGTTGTTTATTTTGTTGACTTAAAGAGAAAATAATCCTAAAGAGACCTTTTCTTGCCCTAGCTGTAACACAAGACAGCTGTTTTGAGTAGGCTACATTTAATTTAAACCTCAATTATATTGCATTACTCATTGAATCGCATAAATGTCTTGGGAAGAGTTCTGTAACACCTTCTAAAATGTTTAAACAGACTGAGTGTTTCACATAGTTCCAAGGAAAACTTAGCGTTTTCACTTCATATGGTATGTATTTGGGGAGAAACCAGAGAACTTAAGTGATGGTCTAAGCATCCGAAGACACATATCTGCCTGCAGCATCTGCTTAACATGCTTCAAGATGTTTGTTTTTGAGCTAATAATTGCTAAAATGGCTTTTATTTCTTTAGAACTATGATCATTTATCCATCATGCTGAAGCTAAAAGAAGCCAACATTTTGAAAGGGCAATGGGGGGGGGGGGAGAAATACTGTATTCCAAAGTAGAAAGGAAGTTCATTTCTTTCCCCCCCCACCCCTCTCTATTCCTTTTAGGTGATGTATCGCCAGTGCACATGAATCCCATTTCACAGTCCCAGTTCGTTCCTTTGGCAGAAGTCTTGTGTTGTGCTATATCTGATATGAATGCAGCTCAAATTACCGTTACACAGGAAACCTTACTGGATCAGCTGGGGAAACATTACCCAGGTAATCTGTTAAATCATGGGTTGTTGACACTTCACATAAACATTGGACTCAAGGGGGTTTGCAGCTAGCAGAGTGAAAGAATGCATGCTGTCTGGGGCCAGGAAAGTAATTAGAATTCCCTTTGTAAATCAGATGAAAAACAAAACACAGGATCTAAGTGTTCTAACTCACACTGCATTACAAATCCGGGCTGCCAGCTTGCAGTCATCAAAATTCATGGGGGTTGGGAGGAATTAAATATCAGGAGCATAAAGATGGTTGTGTGAAAAGAATGTGGGCAAAGAATATACCAGATGAGCAAACCTACATGATACATGTGTTTGTCACAGTAACACTTTCCATTTTCAGTATATTATATTTACATCCAAAAACATATAAGTAGTCTTTAGTGTGTGTAATTTTTTTTAAAAAAAAGATCCCTCATTAGGCAGCACCGAGGTGCCTAATAATATAATATCCAACTTTCCTTCACACTTGAGCACAGGAATGAGAAGCCTGCGTCCCTCCATACTTTGTTGGATTTCATCTCCTATCAGCCGCAGCCAGCACAGCCAATGGTCAGAGATGGGAGCTGTAGTTTAACAACATCTGGGGGGCCACAGGTTGTGTTCCCCTACCCCAGCTTTAGCATGAGTGAGAAACAAACCCAGGATGAAGCAGTGCAGATATGAGATGGGTTGATTCTCAGCGGCTGAAACCCCTAGAGATGGAGCAGATCCATACACCTCTTTTTACTTCCCCCTCATCAGAATGAATGGCAGCCATTCTGTGTGGCAAAAGTAGCATGCTGGAGACAGCTGTAAATATCGGCACTGAATGGCCTGGCCCTTGTACACTTTGTGTTTGCAACATGGAGAGCATGCAGGAACCTCCCCGCAATAGACTCCTGTGTCAGTCTTCCTTCCATGTATGTCCCACACATGGTAATTGCAGGCAGTTTGCTGATTTACAAATAAATGGATGTTATGAGGCTTCACCTTTACAAATTACCCTTTGCTGAACTGGAGCAGTAAACTTGCCTTTTGGTTAGTCTAGTTGCGGGAAATGAAGTTGTGGGAGGTGGCTTATATTAAAACAATGAGTTTAGCTACATCTGTGCAGAATGTGCCTTTCCCTCCTGGACTGTGGCAGAAATCAGAACCTGACTGCACTTCCACTTTTGGGTCCAAGCACTCTTCTTGGCTGCAAATATATTGGCAAACTGCCACTTCTGCACTTCACTTTGCTTTGTTGTACTGCAATGTACTGCTCACACTCTTGAGTCAAAATTTGCTACTAATCTGAAGGGAATTGTAGGATGTCAATGCTGAGTAAGCCCCCTTTGCCCTACTAAGCGTGTTTGCTTCTTAACTCTAAAAATGGCTCAGCAATTTGTGTGGGAGGGGTTTCACTAGCCATGCTGGGGACTCCAATGAGCCTGTAAGGATTGATGATGGATTTTGTCTGCAGGTCACGCATTTGAAAAACCTTCGGTTTGGAAGCATTCTAAATGAGTATTTTATTGTTCATGTTTTGAAGCAACCCCTTTAGTGTGTATTTGCTGCCCCCTCTTGTCCAACCAGGAGAAGGCATATTGCCTTTAGCATTAAAGGAAGACAATTGTTCCATATAAAAATCTATGGTGCATCCATATGAATAAGTTAAAGTCAGAAATCAGTTAACTGTAAGCAATCCCCCCCCTTTCCATTTGGAAAAAGATTGGGGCTGCAGTTGTATGTGCACTTACTCAGGAACAATTCCCATGAAACACAACAGTAATTTATTTTGAGAAAGCACACACAGGAGCAGGCTATAACAGTGGTTTACAGCATAAATTTGTTCTGACCCAGAAATGTGGTAAGAGTTATAAACTATTTTTCATATTGACTATGCCACAGAAATGACTAATATTATACTATCATCCCTTTTATTCTAGGTATTGCAACTCCCACACATGATATTCTATATAGTACACTTGGGATGCTAATTAAAGAACGGAAGATATATCACACTGGGGAAGGATATTTCATAGTGACCCCAAATACATATTTTATCTGTAATAATGCTATGAAAAACAACAAGAGGGTCCTTTTTGAAGATAATTGCCCTCAAGAACCTTCTGTTACATACCTTGTAAGCGTGGAAGATGCTGCAGAACTTCTACAAAATAATTTCCCTATTGCATCCCATTGCAGATCCTGCCATTGTTTCCCTGGGCAGACTGCAGTCAATGAGCAACATGTCAGCCCTCAGCCTAATGGGAAAAGTCAAAAAGGGTCTTGTGAATCCAGATTTTCAGTTCAGAATCAGGCCACCAATACACTTGTTGAGAACCGTTCTTGTGGAGCTGCTCACTATATGCAGTCAGGGAAAGAGAAGGAGAAGATTAAGAAGTTTGGTCTTAGCCTTTTCTGGCGCAACACTTCCAAGAAAGAAAAACCAAAAAAAGTGCACACTTCATTTTCCGCCCAGTTTCCTCCTGAAGAATGGCCAGTCAGGGATGAAGACAATTTGGATAATATCCCACGTGATGTTGAACATGAAATTATCAAACGCATCAACCCTGTGCTGACTGTCGACAACTTAACCAAGCACACTGCGTTGATGCAGAAAATAGAGGAGCAGAAAAAATATATCAGTAAAGGAACCTCTACAGAAGTGTTGACAATGAAGCACAAACACCTTCCCAAAGGGTTCACTCAGAAAAAACAAAATAAAGCTGCAAAGTATCGCAGGAAACTGCAGTCCAACAAAGAAAAGCATGTTAATAAGTCAACAAGGGAGTTTAAAAGTGATGACCAGATACCAGCTAATAGCAAACTGGAAAACTGTATTGAACATCCATCATCTTGTATCACAAATGAAACTATAGTTTGCAACCAGCAGTTGTGTGAGGATGCAATCAATGTTGAATCTCACTTTATATACAAAAAAGAAGTTACTAATCCATTTAAAGATATTTCTTGTAAAGGGAATAGGTCAGCGAAAGGACATAGGAGTCAGAAAAACTATGATGTAAAATTCGGAGCTCCAAGATCAGAGAAGAATTTCCCACAGTCCTGGTCTCTGGATTCCTCAAGAACTGTGGACTGTAAAGCTAAGCAGTCAGCCAGCATCAAATGTGATGCTGAAGACGACAAAATGAAACAGTTAAATTACCTACAATGCAAGGTTTTACAAAAAGAAGTCAAATATAGTTGTCTGGAGGAAAGTGCAGCTTGCAAAGGTAATTTGCATAGAAGGGCAACCCCAAAAAGCATGGAGATGCAGGCAGTGTCTAACACTTCTGCTGCATTTGTGGATGAAGCAGTAGTGGAGAAAATGCATCCTCAGAACTCCAGTCAAACTCACCAGTGTGATCAAACTGGCTTGCTGGGTCAAACAGCACACCAACTAACTGATACCCATCTTCCCAGTGAGGCAGATGCTCAACAATTTAAACAATCTGAAAATATTGTTGCTCACAGACAAAATGACAATTTAAAGAGTGAGTGTACTAACATGAACAAATGGCTTGAGTCTGTTAACCCACAAAATGAAAGATTCACTTATGATAATCCGACTCCGTATCAAGAATTGGATGATGCCAACACTTGTAGTTCTCTATATCATGGAGATGAAGAGCAACATGATGTGGATTTGTCCAAGCTGCAATCCAGCCAACTCCCATATAATTCTTCAGATACAGGGAAGTGGAACAGCATAGAACAAGAACTGGGCTCAACTGTGTTGGGAAATGGAAGTGTTAATTCTCACTTCTCAAGGTACAGAATTGATACAGACGGGGTTGGTCCCTGTGAGTGTGAAGAAAATGAATTCCTTGGTTTTTCTAGATCTAAGGATAGCTTAAAAGAGTATCAGAAGATGAGCCTAGGAGGAGGAAGTTGTGTGTGCCACCAGCTATCTCAGTTTGCCTACAAAAGCAATGAAGAGCGAGAGGATGTTTATGAACATGGGCAGACACCTGATACGGCTGAACCCTGTTTGTTTGATTTCTATGATGTGCATGAGGCAGAGACCAGAGTTTGGCAGAAGTCAGTAAATGAAGTGGGTGGAAAATTAGCATCCTTGATGCTGCCACCAAAAGGCTGGGAAATTAAGACAAATGATACGAGAAAGCAACAGTTGTTGGATAAAACTGATGCTGCAGTTCTAGATCAGTGTGTCCAGTATGAGCAAAACCACTTGGAAGGGACGGGAAACCACAGCATAACAGGAGACAGCGGGATAGATTCTCCAAGGTAAGAACAACTGTTAAAAGTGACTTTCTTAAGCACAAAGAATGTTAATAGTATTTCTTGTACACATATGTGAATCAAACTTTAAGGGTTTTTTTAACAGGGCCTTCAGCTGTGCACTGCAAAATGCGGATTGCCTATTGGCACAGATAACTCTCAACTCTGTTCACATGGGCCTTTCAGGACCTTGCAAGGCTGGGAAAGCACAGTCCTATAATGAAACATGGCATTTTCCTTGTCCTTGAATGCAAGGAGTCCTCATGAATGCTTGGATAACTTTGTCCACTTAAACAACCTTTAAAATGCAATGCTATAATTGACACATGTGTATAAATGGTCAAATCATGTATACCACTACCAAATTCTGAATGGCAAAGGTAGGCCATTGTATTCAGTCAATCCTGATGTAAGGGACCTTACTACATGCCCAAGTGTCTGCAGGGATAGCAGGTGGTAGTACAGAGTACTCTTACTGCAGCACAGCAGGTGGAAGAAGTCCTCTTCTCTGTACACTTGCTTCTGTTGCTCAGGAACAGCACCGATAAAGAAAAGTGGAAATCGGGTACTGCAGGAAGGCAAGAAAAGGCCAGGCAAGATATCCCAGTAAGTGGGTCTGGGTAAACTGTCGAGTTAAATGATGTATACTATCCTTCACCAACCTGGTACCCTCCAGATGTTTTTGGCTGTGGCTGATGAGAGTTGTAGTCCAAAACATCAGGAGGGCATCAGGTAGGTGAAGGATGATGTATAAGGAACACTTGCTGGCTGCATCATATTATGACTCCATATTCCTTACCCTTCAATTGAAATAAATACTGTAATTTCCATAATATTCTTGAGCTGATTCAAAATAAAGATGACTTTTTTGTACTTGTGTGCCACCCAGTATTTCTTTTAGTAATTTATGGAGAAATAAGTCACTCTGAATGTTTGAATATGGAAAAATAGGTTTCTTATTTAATCTTCTGTTTTACAAAATAATAATTTTTAGAACACAAAGTCTGGCATCTGCGAATTCTGCCATCTTAGATGGACTGAAGAAAAGACGAAGTTTTCTCATGAACTTGGAAGGCATAGAGAAGACTATACATAATGGAAAGACTCTGACACGAAGCTCCTTGCTTCAGTTGACTCCAGTCATGAACGTTTAATTTTTCTTACCAGGTTTTGATAATTCCTTTGTAAATATGTTAATATACTTACTGTAAATTCTTTGAACTGTCATATACATTAAAGTAGGTAAGATCATTATATTCTCGTAATAAGATGTATTAAAACTTTGTAATAAGAATTTTTTCCAGTGACTTTTTCTAATGTTTTATTTCTAGTAATAAATTATATTGCAGAATTGATGATCTCAAGTTGCACTTCATTCTGATTGTCTCCACAAACCATTTAGGACGCCAACTTGTTCCAAGAGTCCTATGACTGTGTTAGATCAGTCCAAGCCATGAGCCTAAGGGTATTTACTGATACACCTCAAACTAGGAGTTAGTGCGCATGCACACAAACACACAAACAAAAAACCCCTTAGCTGTGCAGTGATTCCAGTGAACTTGGTGGTCAGGATAGAAGTCTCATCTTCACATAACACAAGTTTATTGCAATTTGCTGCCACAAGCTGAGATGATGGCCACTGGCTCAGATGCGTTTTAAAGGGAATTAGGCAAATTCACAGGGTACAAGTCTAGCTGATATTAGCCATAACAGTTAACTAGAATACAGTATCTGTGTTCAGAGGCAGTGTATCTGAATACCAGCTGCTGAGGATATACAATATAGAAGAGAGCTGTTGCCTGGTTGGTTACTGTGGGAAGCAGTAGGATGCTGGACTAGATTTGTCTCTGAGAAATTCTTAAGATTCTTAAGGTATCACTAGAATCAAGTCAGCTTAGGAAATACATGATCCTAAAAAAAGAAGCTGCCTCTCTGCCATAGGAGCCAACTCCAAGGGGCGGAGGGGTCTTCGCCCCCCAAATATAATATTTGAGAGGACCAGGCCCCCTCCAAAGTTGATGGGCATTGCCATTCAAACTGTGTGTGTGTGTGCCTCATCCTGTGATTCAATTATGCAGGGAAGGCTTACCTGGGCCCTCTCCATATTTTATTCAAGTTGGCCCCCCTGCTCTGGGCACATGCAGAGTGCAAATTCCTCAGCGAAGCGGGGGGCGTTTCCTTACCAAAACCCTACTCATTATAAAGTTTTGACTTTCGGCTACTTTAAAGCGTGGAAAGTGGGGTGGCGGTGGTGGCTGAAGCAGGTAATCGAGAAGTGCGGTGTGTGTGTGCCAGCCCAGTTTGATTCAGCCAAGTTGCCACATATCTCAATGCAAATTCTTTTCACCGCTGAGATTTACTGCTCGGCCTCCGGCAGCAGCAACAGGACTCGGGCCAGAGGGAAACGGTGCTGAACTGTACGGAAACCTTTCAGCTTCACCCCCGAGGCCGCCCTCTTGCCTGCCACCTAGTGCGGCGGCGACAGCAGAGCCAACGCGGAGAAAGACGGCGATGACTCACCGAGGGGGGGAGTGTCCGTTTACCGCGCTTCACCTCAGGGGAGGCGGAGCAGCGGGAGCTGCTAGCCGGGGACAGTCGCACTCGCCGCCTGGGAGGGAATGGGCTGCCTCGGCCGCTGCCTCACGCAGCACTACGCCCGCTCGCCGGCCCTGCAGGCTTTGGGCCTCGTCCGCTCCCGGGCTTTGCCCTCCTCCCGCGCCACCAGCGACCGCTCGGCTTCCTCAGCCCCGGGCCTCCCCACGTTTCGCTCCCCCTGTTGGCGGGGCTGGGCCTGGCCAAGAGCCGCCTCCCGCAGCCAAGCGCCGCCTCGCTTCCTCGTCAGCAGCGCCGCCGGGGCGGGGCTCTTTCCTTTTACCCCGGCGTCGGCCTTGAGCAGCCGCTTGTGCCACCACCTCAGCGGAGAAGATTCCCAGGAAATGCCCGCAGCCCCCCGGCCAGACTACGAGAGTGAGGACGAGATGGAGCCCCGCACCCCGATGGACGCCGAGGCCGCCCTGGAGGGCAGCGGCAAGAAGCGCAAGGTATCCGGGGAGAGGGAGAACGGGAGAAGACGCCGGGCCGGCTGGGCCTCGTGGCCGCGAGTGGAGAGGCGAGCCGGGCCCGGGAGGAGGAGCCAAAGGCGGCTTCTCTTCCTCAGCCGCGGCTCTCGGCGGCCGCGTAGTCGAATTCTCGCTTCTCGGAAGCGCAAGAGCGCGTGGGGCGAGCCGCTGCCACGCGGCTGCCTTTAACAACGTGGGCCTCGCCAGTCTTGCTTCTCTCCTCCAACTCCCCTCCCCCCGGCCGAAATTATTTTTTTTTTAAACCAAGCACTCCTAATTTTATTTCTTTATTTTTTAAAAGGGGAAGTGCTCCTTCGCGCAGCGCATAGTTTGTAACTGCGGGGCTCGCCCTCTCAGGAGGCAGTGAGGATGGCCGCCAACTTGGATGGCTTTCTGAGAGGATTATGCAACGGGAGGATAAAGCTATCCGTGGCTACTGGGCACGGTGGCCAAGCTCGGCCTCCCCAGTTGGAGGCAGCGGCGTTTCTGAAGGCCGGTTGCTGGAAACCACGGGAGGAGAGAGCGGCCTTGTGCTCCTGCTGTGTTCCCTGGTTTCCCGCGGGTGTTTGCTTGGCCACTATGAGAGCAGGATGCTGGACTAGATGGGCCATTGGCCTGATCCAGCAGCCTCTTTATGCTCTTAGTTACTTGCGTGTAATTCGAAAGATGCATGGTTGAGCTGCATTGTAGAGTAAGCAGTACGTTATTATTATTGTTTATTAAGTTTGTTATTCACTTTATCTTGCCAAACAAGGAAACAAACAAACCCCCCACGTAGATACATTAAAGCCAGGGTGAGGGTTACATAATAGAAAATCCCATCTACTTCTAAAAGGCAACAGAAGTATGCCTCACTGAGGTCAGTGGGACTTTACATAAGGATGTAATTGCATACAAACACAATGAACTGCATAGCTTCAAATAATATAGGGGGAAATGTGTTTTTCCATGCGGGGGGTGTAGATATGTCTGTGCATTATTAATTTGAGGTTGTTGTTTATTGTAGAAGGATAAAAAAGATAAATCTAAAAAGCATAAAATGAAAATTAAAGAAACACCAACAGAGGAGAATGAACTGTCTGATACAGAATTGGAACCACCCAAACCAAAGAAAAGTAAGAAAAAGAAAGAAGTTTTTGATGACATTGAAGTCATAATTGCGGAACACAATACAACATCCTCCATCACTAATGGGGTTGGCAAGTCAAAAAAGCAGGGTAATGCTGAAGAATCAAATACGGAATGTGAGAGTGACCAAGATCAGGTGAGATGATACCTTCAGACCTACCTTTCATTTTGTATACTTAATTTCAATGGAATTTCAGTGTAGAAGTTGGGAAAGGTGAGTGTATTAACCCATGTACTGAGGCAAGGTGTAGTCATAATTCCTTTTCCAAGCACAATTCAAAGTGTTGATACTTAATTTTTGAATCCTTAACATGGTTTGGGACTTGGATACATGAAGGAATTCCTTTCTGTGTTTTCATGCCCGGGGCCTTAGGTTATCTGTTATCATTGTGCCATCACCTGAAATGTAGATTGCATTGAGAAAAAGTACCTCCTTGGTGTGACAGAACTTTATATAATCATTTTGTCACCAGATGAAGACTTTTTAAACTTCTCCCAGACTCTTTAGGTTCCAAGTTTCAACTGTTTCAATTACTTATATCAATTGCTGGTTTTAATTGTGATGTTTCATTTTTTGTTATTGTAAAGACTTTATGGTGGTGTTTTGTTGTGGGTCACCCTGGGACACAGCATTTATTTAATATATTTCCTGAAGAGAAGTATAGATGAAATAATAATAATTAAAAGTAGAATGTTTCCCAGTCTAGTCCACACACCTGTTTTCCAGCATTAGAAAGTTGTCTCCAAATATTCCATACATTGGAGATGCAAGGGCATTTTGTTAAACTTGGGACTTCCAAGTGCACAGACCCAAGGATTTGGATAAACAGGCTGAAGGTGTCCATTTTCTGAGTTCAGTTTGAGGATAAAGGGCCTTGTTCATGTAGATGCTATGGCAAAAAATACTCTAACGTAGGGGTGGCTAACTCCTAAATTGACTGAAATTACAGTAAAACACCACAGTAGGAAAAACAGTAACATCAAGATGAGTAGCACCAGACTCATTTAAAAAGAGGTCATCTGAAGTTTAAAAGGTTGACAATGAAAAGACATAAATGTTTGGGGAGCATTCCTAGCAAAAGTCCCACAATTGAGGTGATGCAGTCAAAATGTTTGTGGTTGCTTTAGAAGGTGGGGTACCCAGAAGAAGGTCTCTAACACAGAATGCTGCTGTCAGTCCATGTAAATACTGAGATGGACCAGTGGTCTGTTTCACAATGATGTAGCTTCTGATGTTCATAACATACATCAAGTTTGGAGGCTACCAGACTTTGTATGAGGAACTTAAAATAATTACCGTATTTTTCGCACCATAGGACGCACTTTTTCCCTCCTAAAAAGCAAGGGAAAATGTGTGTGCGTCCTATGGAGCGAATGCAGGCTTTCGCTGAAGCCTGGACAGTGAGAGGGGTCGGTGCGCACCGACCCCTCTCGCTCTCCAGGCTTCAGGAAGCTATCCGCTAGCCGTGGGAGACCCAGCTCTCCCACGGCTAGCGGAGCGCTGCATTAATCCCGAAGCTTGGGGCGTGCGGAGCTCAGCGCGCCCCAAGCTTCTGGGTGCCGGCAAGGTCTCCGCTAGCCGTCTAGACCTTGCCGGCACCCAGAAGCTTGGGGCGCGCTGAGCTCCGCAGCCCCAAGCTTCGGGATTAGCGCTCCGCTAGCCGTGTCTAGGCTGCGGATATCAGCCTGCTTCCCGGAGCGTCGGGCGCCCTGAAAGCAGAGCGCCCGGCGCTTCGGGAACACATCCGCAGCCTAGGCAACCCTGCGGGAGATCCCGCAGGGATGTCTAGGCTGCGGATAGCAGCCTGCTTCCCGGAGCGTCGGGCGCCCTGAAAGCAGAGCGCCCGGCGCTTCGGGAACACATCCGCAGCCTAGGCAACCCTGCGGGAGATCCCGCAGGGATGTCTAGGCTGCGGATAGCAGCCTGCTTCCCGGAGCGTCGGGCGCCCTGAAAGCAGAGCGCCCGGCGCTTCGGGAACACATCCGCAGGGTGGGGAGCCCTGCAGGAGTTCCCCGCAAGGCTCCCCAAGCTGCGGATAGCAGCCTGCCGCCCGGCGGGTGGGGCGCCCTGAATCAGAGCGCCCCTCGCGCCGGGCAGACATCCGCAGGGTGGGGAGCCCTGCAGGAGTTCCCCGCAAGGCTCCCCAAGCTGCGGATAGCAGCCTGCCGCCCGGTGGGCGGGGCGCCCTGAATCAGAGCGCCCCTCGCGCCGGGCAGACATCCGCAGGGTGGGGAGCCCTGCAGGAGTTCCCCGCAAGGCTCTCCAAGCTGCGGATGGCAGCCTGCCGCCCGGCGGGTGGGGCGCCCTGAATCAGAGCGCCCCTCGCGCCGGGCAGACATCCGCAGGGTGGGGAGCCCTGCAGGAGTTCCCCGCAAGGCTCCCCAAGCTGCGGATAGCAGCCTGCCGCCCGGCGGGCGGGGCGCCCTGAAGCAGAGCGCCCCTCGCGCCGGGCAGACATCCGCAGGGTGGGGAGCCCTGCAGGAGTTCCCCGCAAGGCTCTCCAAGCTGCGGATGGCAGCCTGCTGCCCGGCGGGTGGGGCGCCCTGAATCAGAGCGCCCCTCGCGCCGGGCAGACATCCGCAGGGTGGTGAGCCCTGCAGGAGTTCCCCGCAAGGCTCCCCAAGCTGCGGATAGCAGCCTGCCGCCAGGCGGGCGGGGCGCCCTGAATCAGAGCACCCCTCGCGCCGGGCAGACATCCGCAGGGTGGGGAGCCCTGCAGGAGTTCCCCGCAAGGCTCCCCAAGCTGCGAATAGCAGCCTGCCGCCAGGCGGGCGGGGCGCCCTGAATCAGAGCGCCCCTCGCGCCGGGCAGACATCCGCAGGGTGGGGAGCCCTGCAGGAGTTCCCTGCAAGGCTCCCCAAGCTGCGGATAGCAGCCTGCCGCCCGGCGGGCGGGGCGCCCTGAATCAGAGCGCCCCTCGCGCCGGGCAGACATCCGCAGCTTGGGGAGCCCTGCAGGAGTTCCCCGCAAGGCTCCCCAAGCTGCGGATAGCAGCCTGCCGCCCGGAGGGCGGGGCGCCCTGAATCAGAGCGCCCCTCGCGCCGGGCAGACATCCGCAGGGTGGGGAGCCCTGCAGGAGTTCCCCGCAAGGCTCCCCAAGCTGCGGATAGCAGCCTGCCGCCCGGTGGGCGGGGCGCCCTGAAGCAGAGCGCCCCTTGCGCCGGGCAGACATCAGCCAGCCCCACAAGCTCGGGGGACAGCAGGGAGGCGCAGCGCCACTATCCCGCTGTTCCTCGACCTGGTTCGGTTTCCCTGACCTGCTTTTGGGGGGGAAATAAAGGGAAAATTTTTTCCCTTTATTTCCCCCCCAAAAAACTAGGTGCGCCCTATGGTCCGGTGCGTCCAATCGTGCGAAAAATACGGTACCTTTATGAATTGTCACTGGTTCCCGTTCAAGTATGTAGTGCAGTCTCTGAGCCACATCATCAGTGTTTTGCCCTTGTTTAGCTGTTCTGTTGATAAATTATGCCTGTTGACAATGCACTTTCAATATAATAGGCTTGCTGTAAGTGTTTTGTACTGAGGTTTCTGTTCTTTTCTTGTTCATCTATACTACAAGTTTATGAGAGCCTTATGTACTGGATATCTTTGTATCTCTTGCCTTCCATTCCTTATTTCCCCCCAAGATGTTTGAATCTGTGAAAACATTTACCAGATATATTAAACATTTTTCCTTCCGGCACTTCTAGCACTTTCTGAAATATTTTGAATTGATTTTCTATAACTAATCTTTTGCATTAAAAAAATCCCAACAGGAATTGACTGAAGAGCAAAAGGAAGGAGACTTTGCCAACTTTAATCTCTCTAAAGCAACAATTGACCTTCTGAAAGGTATGTTCTTTAAATGTTTACAGTCTGAAGCAGAACACTCCTCTTCCCCCCCTCCCTGCCCATTTTCATCTTGCTCTCCCCAGGACTGGTTATTTCATTATGTCTTAGAATGGTGGCTGAGCAATAGTAGATGAGATTCCATGTAAGTACAGAATGATGCACATTGGAACAATAGTCAAAATTTACAAATACCCTGATGCATTCTAATTTGGCTGTGAACACCAAGGAGAGAGATCTCAGAATCATAGCTGAAAACAGCTTAGTATACAATGACAATGAAAAAAAACCATATTTGATACTGAGACTAGAAAATAAAATGGGAATGAAAATTTCAATATAATAACCAAACCATTTGCCTAAAATGCCAGTTCTAGTAATTCTATGTGTTTTTCTTAAAAAAGAAGTTGACTTAATGCATACAAACCTTTCACACCTTTTTGTGGTGGCTATGCAGTGTTAAAGCCTCACAAAATCTAACACAAATAAATGATATATATACAACTGTAATGTCATTTAATTATGGAAACCTTAACACACCTGATGAAAATGACAAATCAGACAGCTTCTAAACATTTTAGACCCATTTTTAGATCATAATGATTCTCTCCAAACTACAGCTCCACCTGAGAATTACCAAACTCTTCTAAATTAAGTGATTAGATTACAGTTTTGTAATATTTCTTGTATACTTCTCTGTGTGGTTCTTCCCCACCCTGATCATTCTTGTTTCTTTCTATCTTTAAGTATCTGAAAATACTTTAAAATTCTGTTTGGAATTCTTTACATGATTATTATTTTTTGTATGAGAATTTCTCAGTGTTAATTCTTGAGCATCCAGTGCAAGTTGACTGACTAGATTCAGTTAAGAAAAAAAGAGAAAATTTCTTTCACAACTCAAAATGCATGACATTCATTTCTTACTATTACTAAATTACTAATTTAGATAACTTTGAAGAGAGGTTAGACAAATTCATAGGTGGCCATCAGCTACAATAATTAAATGTAGCTTCCATTTTAAAGAGGCAATAAACCCCTGATTTCTAAATAATAAAGATAAACAAAGCAGTCATCACATTTGTGTATAGCAAAAGCATCTGGCTAGGTAACTGCTATTAGACAGAATGCTTGACTAGTAGTACCTTGATCTACATTGGAAATGTAATTAGCAACATATTCAATGAAGCTTCACATCTGTTTCCTCCAATATTTAATAAAAACACTTGAATTACTTTCATGCTATGAATTGGGTTCTTTTCGTATAAGCAATTGTCAGCTGTTGAATAATGATGATTTTACCTCTTTCTATATAAAAGCCTTAACTGTATTCTTCCACAGCCCGTGGAGTTACCTACCTGTTTCCAGTTCAAGTAAAGACTTACAAGCATATTTCTGATGGCAAAGATGTAATAGCCCAAGCTCGGACTGGAACCGGGAAAACCTTCTCTTTTGCCATTCCTTTAATTGAAAAACTTCAGGGAGATCCCCAGGAAAGAAAAAGAGGCCGCACACCAAAGGTGAGTGAAACTGACTTATGCTTCTTCCCCCTCCCCTGCTGCAGCCCCCAAATTCCCCCAGATGTGCTCCACAAAGTTGGGAGACCCTCCAGAGCAGATTGGGCAGGTAGGAGGAGGAGATTTTCACCTATGCAGCTCTGAATATCTCCCACCATGTGTATAATAGTGTATGTTCAGGTAAAAATAAACTTGCAAAAATTCTGAAGATTTAAATAAAAGGATATTTTAGCCCATACTTTTACAACACTCAAATAACACTAACTGCATTTCAATAAAATGTTTAGGTTTTGGTCCTCACTCCAACCAGAGAGTTGGCAATGCAAGTAGCCAGAGACTTCAAAGATGTCACAAGGAAACTCACTGTGGCTTGCTTCTATGGAGGAACAGCATACAATGGACAACGTAAGAAATAACAACAGTGTTGTTTTTTGTTTTGTTTTTTTTGCGGTAGTAGCACTTTAAAAAAAGAAAGAAAGAAGGTTATCTGTGTGATTGAGGAGAAAACACCATTAAAATGTGAAGAAATAGTGTTACCTTTAGATTAGGCTCTATTCCTGCTTGTTACATAAATGTTAGCATTGGTGGTGTGTTATTAGGTGCTAAAGACACATTCACTCTATATCCCTGCTTTTAAAAAGTACTTTTTTAAAAAACTGAAGTGGTACTGGTCCCCCTTTCAAACAAAACAGAACACAAGTACAGTCAAACCTCGGCTCCCGAACGCCTCCGTTACCATGCATTTCGGCTCCCGAACACCGAAAACCCGGAAGTAAGTGTTCTGGTTTCGAACGTCTTTTTGAGGCTGAATGTCCGATGCCAATCGGAGGCTGTGCCTTGGTTTTCGAATGGTTTTGAGAGTCGAACGGGCTACCGAAACTGATTGCGTTCGACAACCGAGGTTTGACTGTACTTCACTATTTCACTTTTCTTGTGCTCAGAGGTGTGTGGTGAAACTTGAAAGTTACCTATAGGAAATCAGTGTTGCTTAATAGCTAGGAAGGGATATCAAAAACTGAAGAAAATAATTACAGTTCCGTCCTGTGTATTTTTACTTGGGTGGAACTAACTTCCACTGTATTCAGTGCAGCTCATTCTCAGGTTAAGTAAGCATAGGATGGCAGACTTAGATTATATCTTAAAGCAAAGGGATTAATGGAAGCACTGACAAATGTCCAAATGTATATTAAAGTTACACATTTTGGAGAGTAGCATGCATGAAGGTTTGGGCGCTACCAAAGTAGTTCCTGCAAACTTTAGAACATTGTCGTAGATATGATCATGTGTCACAGGAAACTGTTTTTTAGAAATGTGCTGCAGAGCTGTTTCATCTTCACATGGCATTTCGTCACAATTCATGAAACTAATTCTTCAGCAATTTAATACATAATCAACATTAACTTTCCTTCTCAGTTGATCTTATGCGTAATGGCATTGACATCCTGGTTGGGACTCCAGGTCGAATTAAAGACCATCTTCAAAATAACAAATTGGACATTTCCAATCTAAAGCATGTTGTCCTGGATGAAGTTGACCAGATGTTGGACATGGGATTTGCGGAACAAGTAGAGGAAATTTTAGCATATGCTTATAAAAAAGGTAACTACTTCATCTTCACCTGTCATGTGAAGCCATAGAGCTCTTTTGTATCCGGATCTGTTTGCTCAGCAGACACTGTGCTGTCCACCTTAGTCTCTCACCTGAATTGAAAGTACTGTGGAGGATTGGTCAATTTGTAGTGGAGGATTAAATTTGAAAGCAATTTAGTCTTACTCTCTTTCAGTGTCAGAGGACTTTAAATATAATTTGAGCCCAGTGCATAATATAAAGGTAAAGGTACCCCTGCCCGTACGGGCCAGTCTTGACAGACTCTAGGGTTGTGCGCCCATCTCACTCAAGAGGCCGGGGGCCAGCGCTGTCCGGAGACACTTCCGGGTCACGTGGCCAGCGTGACATCGCTGCTCTGGTGAGCCAGAGCCGCACACGGAAACGCCGTTTACCTTCCCGCTTGTAAGCGGTCCCTATTTATCTACTTGCACCCGGGGGTGCTTTCGAACTGCTAGGTTGGCAGGCGCTGGGACCGAACGACGGGAGCGCACCCCGCCACGGGGATTCGAACCGCCGACCTTTCGATTGGCAAGCCCTAGGCGCTGAGGCTTTTACCCACAGCGCCACCCGCGTCCCATAGTGCATAATATAGCATATAAATAAAAAAATGAGCTATATGTACATTGGGTTAAAATTATTATGATACTTTAGTTTTAGATTTAAAAGTTATTTTAAAGTATTTTGAAATACCCAGTGTCACACATTGCTTCTAAAAGGGAATGATGCTCTAAAAAAGGTTTGGTATGGGGTTGTGTTCCTAATGGCGTTTCAATAATTTTTTTAATTAAAGCTTATTAAAACTAGAACAGGAAAATGCTCACAAGTAAAGCATGAGACACTGGATATACAAGACACGTGCATTCATTTGGGTTTCTATTTTTATACTCTACATCTGCTTCTGTTGAATAGTAATACCTTGAGTGCACATGTTGAGAATTATCAGGAAGTAAGAGTGCACAAATGTTAATGTAATTTTTTCTCTTATTCTGAGTGGCATTTTGCCTCTATATCTATATGATGATTATAGATTTTCATGTATTTTTAATTGTGGAAATTAGTTTAATTGCTTTAACTTTATATGACACAATATTTGTTTTGTGTTAAAGATTCTGAAGACAATCCACAGACATTACTCTTTTCTGCAACTTGCCCACATTGGGTTTATGATGTAGCAAAGAAATACATGAAATCTAGATATGAGCAAATTGATCTTATTGGAAAGAAGACTCAAAAGACTGCAATGAATGTAGAAGTAAGTAATTTCTTCCAGTGAAACAAGATTAAATTTGTGTGTACCAAGTGTAATTCTTTTCTTTAAAAAGCAAGCAAACCCACAGTAAAGATAATTGGGTTGGATCCAAAGTTGGTTATGCTTCGGTCAAACTGTAATCAATTGCATTTAAGTCATAACTTATGGCCCACTCCTAGGCATGTCAACTTAGAAGCAAGTCCTATTGAATTCACTGGGGCTTACTCCCAGGTAAACAGGGCTGATTCCAGCCTAACTTGTACCATTGATTTCAGTGGGAGGAATGTTCAACTAATTTAGCCTTTAGTCATAGCTTCTTTTATTGCTAACCAGCATTAATTTCATTTTCTGACAGCATTTGGCTATTGAATGTCATTGGTCCCAGAGAGCTGCAGTCATTGGAGACGTTATTCAAGTCTACAGTGGTAGTCATGGACGTACCATCATATTTTGTGAGACCAAAAAAGAAGCAACTGAACTGGCCCTGAATGCCTCAATAAAACAGGTGCAATGACCCTCATTTCTGTAAAGGATTGCTACAAATTCAACTTAACTTGAACTGACTGTGGGAAAGGATGTCTTGCTTAAGTGAATGCCATTTTGGCAGTCTCACAGTGCAAGTATCCTGTTTTCTGCATGAATGTATTCGTGCAGCTATAGATATTTTAGCATTACACTATTCATGAAAAGGGGAAAAATAGAAAATAGGTATGTCAGAATTCAGGGAAAATATTCTTTTGCATCCAGTATCTGTCAGAGCTCATTTAAATTGCTTTTGGGGTTGGGAGGAAACTGATCCTTCTCATTTGTCACTTCTGCCAATAATCTCCCATTAACTCTGTTTTATGTACTTAGGATGCACAGTCTTTACATGGTGATATTCCACAAAAGCAGAGAGAAGTTACACTGAAAGGCTTTCGCAATGGATCATTTGGAGTTCTGGTTGCAACCAATGTAGCTGCCCGAGGTTTAGATATCCCAGAGGTTGATCTGGTAATACAAAGTTCACCACCAAAGGTAAATTACTAGTTCCTAGTGGAAAGGAGAGAACCCCCTTTAATTGTATGCTCATGTTGCAGGCCAGAGGTAGCTTACTTAAAGTGACAGACAACATTGGATGCCACATGTAGTGTTTTGTGCAATTGGTCTTTCATTTTGCATAACTAAATGCTCTTGCATGTCAGTAAATGTGAATGTTTGGCTTCTCTGTAGCTTTTTCATAAGATTAATATAAGCATTCCCCACAACTTTTCATTTGTGAAGGATGTAGAGTCCTATATTCATCGTTCTGGGCGCACAGGTCGAGCTGGCCGAACTGGGATGTGCATCTGTTTCTATCAGCGCAAGGAAGATTATCAGCTGAGACAAGTAGAACAAAAAGCGGTAATTATCTTCTTCCAACTTTTTTGTGTCATTTATATGTTGGATATCTAAGCCATTGCATGTGTTTCCAGGGGTGGCTTTTCACTTGAATAATATACATACTCTTACTGTTAACTTCAGGGGATTACATTTAAACGCGTGGGTGTTCCTACAGCAACGGACATTATTAAGGCTTCCAGTAAAGATGCTCTCAGGTACTTCATTCTTTGTTTATATTTTGAACTTAATGCAGTGTCCAGCGCGTGTCACGAGTTTCCATTAACCATATCTGTCCAAGATCAGATCAGGATATTGACTTAATGAAGACAGATTACAGATTCTGCTTCACAGCCTTCTATTTTAGCTCACAAGAACAGTAGCACTGTTGCACATTTTTGTTTCTTTGCAGCTGTGGAGAGTATGTATGTGGGTGTGTACTGATTTGATCTGAATTTGTCAGGAAAAACTAAGAAAGAAATTACTGGAGGCATACGGGGAAGTTTGGGTAATAATCTAGGGATTGCATCCAGTTGGTCTTCCCCCTCTGTGTTCTCCATGCTCCTCAAAAAGCTGACGCAGAGTTTTGGGGAGTGAGGGGACTCGCCTGAACAACGTGGGGAGGAGAAAATGATTTATCTACCCACTTCTGTTGTAGTCCAGCATATGCTGTTGAGTGGAGCTCCCTTAACCTCTGAAAAAACTTTTTGTAGAAGGCAAAGTGGGAAGAGGAGAAGATTATGGAAGTCACCTTCTGTCAGCCATTGGATACAACCCTAGAATTCCAAAGCTGCAATCCTGTACATATTCTGAAGTAAGCCCCAAAATAGTGGGGTTTGCTCTCTAGTGTGTATTCAGGATTGCAGCCTTGTTTAAGCTTCGGTATCTCCTGTGTTATAAAATGTACACTTCTCATTTCAGCAGTTTACATGACACTGACTAATCTTTTGTTCAGATCTTTGGATTCCGTTCCTCCATCTGCCATTGACCACTTCAGACAGGCAGCTGAACGGCTGATAGAGGAAAAGGGGGCAGTGGAAGCTCTGGCTGCCGCACTGGCTCATATTTCTGGAGCTACTGCCATTGAACAGCGTTCTTTGCTCAACTCGGATGCGGTAAATATGGCATGCAGTTGCATAACATTTATATAGTCTATATAAGATCTATTTTAAGGATTATCCTAGTCAAACTTTCCTGATAGGACTCTCCATTATCTGGGTGAGAACACAGCGAAACTGCCACACCCAAAAGGTCACACCCCCTCCTGACATACTGAATGTACCAATACATTTTCTTTTTGACAAAGGACTAGCCAGTGTGGTATAATGGGTACGCCACATACGCCACCTTGAACCTGGAGGAAAAGGTGGGATATAAATGCAACAAACTAAGTAAATGAATGAATAATATTTGAGCCATAGTTAAGTGATTGTGCATGGGCCCTGTAATTCCTTCTTTGGCAGGGAATCTTTTCCTCCCACCACCAAGGATAAAACACATACATTCATAGACATTGAATTTCGTGATGGCACCAATATTAACTACTGTTAAGGTTATCCAGGATTCCCTTTTAACTGGAATTTGAATGCTGCTTATATCTGCACTGGCCCTAATTGTATGACTGGCCTCCCAATGAGGATGTATTAAGGAAATTAAATATAGATTGGATTTATAAAAGCTAAACAGTCTATTTGGTAGTTTCACTGAATTATTGTGGAACCCTTTTTGTACCCTATGTTGTTTTTATTAATAATCAAATTCTTATACCTCATCCTTCATCTTTGGATCTTAGGACGGTTCACAGCATAAAAATACAAGATAAAAACACAAAACACATAATAAAAACAAGAAACAAAACAGTAACCCCAACCCCCTCTCAAAAACACAATATATAGGATGTCAGTCAGCCAAAAGCCTGGTTGAATGGGAATGTTTTCACCTGGAGCCTAAAGTTGTATAATGAAGGTGCCAGGGGAATCTCCTCTGGGAAAGCATTCCAGTATAAAGGCCCTGTCATGCATCACCTCCTACCAGACAGCCCCCATTGACAACATTAGTAACAAGGCCTCGCCTGATTGTAAGGTCCAAATATGGGTGATACTGGGGAAGGTACTCTATTAGATACTTGGGCCCCAAGCCACTTGGGGCTTTATATAGGCTAGTACTCTACTAACACCTTGAATTTGGCCTGGTAGTTCACTGACAGCCAGTGTGGTGCTTTCAGGATTGGTAGCACATATTATTGTCAGGCTGCACCACTTACAACCTAGCAGCCATTAGTTGTAATGTAAAGACCTTTATCAAAAACTCTTAACAATTAACAGGTTATATCCCTCTGCTGTTACTGTAAATGTCAATTGCTGCTTGCTTTTTTAAAGGGTTTTGTGACCATGACTCTTCAGTGTTCAGTAGAAATGCACACCATTGGCTATGCTTGGCGAGGTCTGAAAGAACAGCTGGGTGAGGACATTGACAGCAAAGTGTCCCGAATGCGCTTTCTTAAGGGGAAGACGGTAAGAAATATTGACCTAGACATTTTGTAGGTATTTGCTAGTTGAGCATTTTATAGTATTTGTTTTTCCTCATCTGTTCTGATAACATGCAAAGCACAGGTTTTGTACTTGAAAACCAAAATGGTATTGGTGAAATAATATGAGGATGAATTTTATAATTAGAGTTAGTGTTGTCGTAGGATAGAACATAATACGTTGGAAATATGCAGAGTTGAATCATCACTTTTATGTGGCCGTGAGTAAGTCCTAGCTCTCTAACATTGTAAATAGAATATTAATTATGTACTCTAGAATTACTATGAATAAGGATTACAGAGCATGTTGTAACATTCATAAAATGTTTGGAAGTAAGGGTTATTTGATTTGCTTTATAAGTGACGGAATAAAATACAAGCACTTCTTTGTGTAGACGTCATATTTTTGCAGGAAATTTTTCAAGTACTGTACAGTTATTACTTCTGGTTAATGTTAATGGCTGACAAATCCTTTCATCCTTCTCCATTTGACTTGTGTTTAGTTATTAAAAAAACAGCCATCTGTGTTTTTCCTCATCACACTATAGTAGGCTTTTCTGGTTCTTAAAGCTGGTCTGTAAAATACTTGGCCTTCGCCAGTACCTGAACTATTCACTTAGACGCTGCTCTATAATTTTTTTGTACAAATCAAATGCCGGCACTTTGTCAGGCAGTTACTGTTGCATCTTAATATGTGAACTAATAAGGTTGCCTTCTTCAAAGTGTTGCAGATTTCTTTGTTTAATGCCTGACGATCAGTGTCTCTCTCTTGTATTCAGGGTGTGTGCTTTGATATTCCTGTGGCTGAACTAAATAAAGTACAGGTGAGAAATTGCTACTTAATGGATTTTTAAGTTTTTTCCACTTTATTATTAATACATAAATGAAGAAATATGACCTGCTATCATTATAAAAACATTAAATTGGAAATGTTGCATTTTAGGAAGGAAGAAATTGGTTTAAGAAATTTAATCAAGGGGTGAAATGGAACCTGATAGTTTCTACTCTTCTTTATCATTACATACTTCTCATCCGATATTCCATTCCATTCAGAGCAACACCATCACATGGTTAAAACATGCATTTTATCAGATTATGTCCAATAACTAGAGGCAGTGTAATTAACTTTTCAATGGCATTTATAACATCCCTGGCCACTGGTCTTGCTTGCTAGGGATGATGGGAGTTGTAGTTCAAAAGCAGCTGGAAACAAGTTTGGGAAACTGATCTAAACACTAGTTAAAGTAAGAAACATGGCTTCTTTTTTTACAGAAATGCTCGCTTTTGGAAGTTTTGAAACTTTAATCAACTTTTGTTGGTCATTGTATGGAAGAAACATAGGAGGAAATAACAGGTTACCTTGAGGTGTCAAGAGGCAATATAACAATACTTTTCTTAACTTACTTTGATGCCAGGGGGGTGGGAATCTTCCATGTAGCTGATAAAACTTCTATCCTTTTATTTTATGTGATGTTTGCAAATACTGGTTTGTAAATTCAGTGCCGATTGTAGAGATAACAAAAAAATTGTTTTTTATTAGCAAACATGGCAGGATACAAGACGCTGGCAACTTTCTGTGGCAACAGAATTGCCCGAGCTTGAAGAATCACGTGACAGCGGCCGAAGTGGTGGCTCGGATTTCAGGAATGGAAGGCGAGGTGGCGGCTCCAACAGGCATGACAGATTCAGAAACAGGGGCCAAAAAAGAAGCCATAGCCGGGCTTTTTGATCATTTGTTAATATGTCATACACAACTGGGACTAAATCACTTGTTTTATCAGAAGTAAAGTTGGTTACACTTTCCTATGTGCTTTTTATTGCTTTCTTAGATTTGTCTCATTCATACAATTCTGGCCGCATAACTCACTTGTTGGGGTAGGGAAACGGGAGTGAATCGTTCTAGTTTTGAATGTTACTAGGTAATTTTGCAATAAGGACTTCGGTCCAGAGTTTGCTTAATTCCCCCTGAAAAAAATTGCTTTGGGGGGGGTTAGAGGTTATCCTCTGGAACAATATGTGGCTCTAGGGGACTGCACAGGGAGTGGGGAATTTGACAAATGTTGCCTCCTTCTCTCCCCTCCCCCATTCCACTAGCAGGATTTCACCACTCGCTAAAAAAGCTGTGGACAGAAGGAGCCATTGTTGTTTGCAGAAGGCAAAGTCCGGCTCCAACCCAAGGGCTGCTATGCCATCCCTTTGTGCTAGTTAGTGTGAGTGGATGGTGGTGTAGGATCAGGAGCCAGCTGTACTAAATGCAGTGGTGCTCAACCCCAATCTTCTACATTTCTCTGAAGGCCATAATCATGATCACTTTGCTTGGCTGCTGACAGATGACACCACAACCTACAGCTTTCTGAGAGGTGTCAGGCCATTGTAGTAGCCTTGGAGGGAGGTGGCAGTGGGTGGTCCAGGCAAGCTTTGGAGAAAGTTAAAACTAGCCAGGGCAGCTACTCATCAGCTGTCCTGCTCCGCTGCCCACTTTACCCACTATGTTGTTTCAGCTTTGGTGGCAGAAGGCAAAGAGGTGGGAAGTGACAGGAGAGCAGTATGGTTGCTAGGGAGCTGTCCTATCATGAGTGTCATTCTACAGCTCCCCTGAGCTGTTGTCTTCTGCTTGCAAAAGGTCTCAGCTGAGTAGTGTGGGAGACTTGGTGAGGCCTGGAGAGAAGTGGGAGCTTTGTGGGGAAGGGGTGTGGTTGGTGCACCTTGGCACTGTTTTGCACCTCATGGGGTGGGGAGCAGAAGGATGGACTGAAGAACGTTGAAGCTATTGGCGGGGGGCAGGCTTGGGAATCTCCGTGTGATATTTCAGATCAGGATGTGTTAGTGGGACAATCACATTTCAATTACGTGACATTGCAATTATGTCATGTGATGAGCTGGCGGGTTGCCCTGCCAATATGTCAAAGGAGGCCCACAGGGTTGGAGCCAAACAGGTTCCCCACTCCTGGTCTAATGGGTAAGTGTGGGGGGTTGGTGAGGGGAAGAGTTGCTGTGGGTCACGGTTGTATGTGGGTTTGGCAAGCAGCACAAGCTGGGATGGACACCTAGTGTTGAGAGTGGGAGAGGTAGGTTGCAATGGAATGCAACCCACCCACCCCACCCCGCCTCAGAGCCAATCACATTATCACAACCCTGTGAATCTGAAATAGTACTGAAAATGGTAGCCTTGGTGCACCCAACAGGCTACAAAGGGCAGGTTTATATCACTAAATTCCAGAACAAGCTATTAGCTGCACACATTTGTTAATAATAATTTATACCCTGCCCATCTGGCCAAGTTTCCCCAGCCACTCTGGGTGTGGGTGGCTTTTAATGTTTGGTTTTAGACTGTTGTAACCCATTTTGGGACCTGCTGGTGAAGGGTAGGTAAAAAAATAACAATACACATTAATAATACACAATTATTATTATTATTATGTACTGCTTTTTTGCCCAAAGCCCTCTAAAAGCATGAAAATGCATCATACAGAGGAGTATAAGAGGAGAAGTGTCATTGATCAGTAAATAAAATAACACAAGATTGCAAAATCAGAACATTCGAGTATGGGGAAAATATTATTCCCAAGTTAATTGACCAGTCTGGTAAATGTTTTATATTTAAATATTAAACCATGGGTATTTTCCTGGGTTCGCTCCCCGCTTCTTGAGGGTTTTGTGTTCCAAATTAGGAACCACTGTAAATCTCTGGGCTATGAAAAATCATCTAGAGCCAGTACTCAACCAAAGACGAGAGTGGTGGCACACAAGGACACTTTAAACTACAGTGGTGGCTTCCTACCCCCCGCAAATATCCTTCCAAAGCGATAGCTTGTAGGGTGCCAGGAATTCCTGGGAGACCCCTATTCCCCCTAACGGAGATAATCACAAAACTACGCTTGAGCCCAATTTCCTCTGCAGCCGCGTCATCCGCTCCTCGCGCCTCCATTTTAACTGAGGGAACGAGGTTGACGCGCATGCGGAATACCCATCGGGAGGGTTCTGGGCGGGCATAAAGCCAACTGATCGGGAGAGAGAGAGCGAGTGGAGGAGGCGAGAGACGAGCGAGGAAAGCGCAGCAGCCCGTTCAGTGGGAAGATGGCGACCCCCGCCGAGTGGGCCTCGCTGTGCGAGAAGTTCCGCAGCGCCGTCAACCTCTCCTACGTGGAGTCCAAGAAAGACCCGGAGACGGAGCCGTACCGCTCCAAGTACAGCGCCCGGGAGCTGCTGGAAGGCATCAAGCAGCAGCTGGGCTCCGAGGAGGCGGAAGGCAGCCCGGGAGGCGCCGGCGGAGGCGCGGCCGGGGCCGACGAGCGGGAGCGGCAGCGCGCCGTGGCGCTGGCCGCCGTGGAGTACGAGCTCGGGGTGAACCACACCGACACGCAGGAGTACTCGGCCGGCGAGGAGCACCTGGTGAAGTGCGCGCAGCTGCTGGAGCCTCACCGCCTCTCCCGGGAGTGCGTCTCCCTCTACATCCAGGCCCAGGTGGGGCAAGGAAGGAAGGGGTCGTCGGTCGCTCCCCCTCCCGCAATAGCTCACCCCAAAAGGGGGCTCAGACCCACAACTGCGATGAGCTGTGGATAAGAAACAGGGTGCATGAACGTGTGCCCCCCCCCCAGCACACGCGCGCCAAACCTCTTTGCGTCGCTCGGGCTTGCGGTGTTTGGGATACTGCAGGTTCCTAAACCACAGAGTGCCGCATACTTGCCGGGGCATTTAAACATCAGCCCGGGCACGTGGCGCAGTGTGTACATTCATCGCCCACCCATCTTAACAGCAAAGGTTTTCTTGGGCCGGGGCAGTCACCGTTTCTCCTGGGAGATGGCATCATTTGGAAGTCAGAAATCAACTGGGGAGAATGAGCTTTCCTGACCTGTGCAGTTTTCCTTACGGAAATGGCTGTGTTTTTAGTTTTGTTAGCCTAATCGATTCTGCGGCATCTCTCCTCATTATGAAATCTAGTCGATGCATAATAGGCATCTAAGACGAATAATATGCTGGCTTGGATCCAAAGTCGGATCTAATGGCTAGCGGAAGAGAGCAGGCAACGTTTGCTGGTTCTCTCATCCTCCTTCACCTCTTCCCACACTTCCGGTGTTCCTCCATATTAGAAGGGGGGGGGAGGAAAGGGGAAACCAGCAAAAAATATTCTTTCCTTCTCTCCTTTTCTTTGAACAGAGATTTTTGTCAGTAACTTAACTCACAGGATCTCAAGATCCAAGTTATTTTATTTGGCACTTTGGAACTCTTGTTGAAGTACTGGATGATGCCTCCAAAAGATGTGTGGAATGTTACATAACAAACATTAACTGTCCACACTTTTTTAATCCATCAATGAATGAAGTTGTTTCCTCCCTACTCCTCATTGTTTTGCCTTTTTGTAAGAATATCCTTTGAACTGTTACCCATTCTATAGAAGTATTGTTGAAACTGCATATCAGAGTTGGAAATCCAGAAGGCTTTCTGTGTTCTGTTGCTGCTGCAGCCATGTGTCTATTCTTCTTGTTTTAGTGCAAGGGGGTGGCATGTGTCAAATTGGAGAAATGCAGTGCTGCGGTGCAAAGTATTAAGGGAGGGTTGAGCTGGTGGTGATGGCAGACCATCCTCTGGAATATTGGTTTGCAAGGCAGTAACGCTGTTACTTCAAGAAATGAAAAACAATTTGCAGTTAATGTGCTTACAGTGATTATTTACTATTGCAGTTTGAGAGCTGAGTAACTCCACTCAAGAGAGTTTGTGGATCAAAATAATTTGTGTGCCAGTAGCAGGCTGTGTGTCCACAGCATGTTTAAGGCTTCCCCCAAAAATTCTTCCAACAGTAATTTGTTAAGGGTGCTACGAATGGTAGTTCTGTAAGAGGTAAACTACAATTCCCAGAATTATTTGGGGAAAGGCATGTGGTTTAAATGTATGGGGTGTACACGGCTGCAGTAGCAAGGAAGGAATGATGACATTTAGTCCAGATGGCTTTTGTTCGCAAACTACAATGGTGTTAGAACTAGACCACTGTGGCTCCCAGTGACCAATAATAACATGATTTGAGTTTTAGAATTGTAACCTTTTGGACTAGCTTGAAGCTTCTTCTGTTTCTTGCATGTTCATACTAATTGTTTTATTGTTTGCATGTTTCCCATCCTGGGCTCCTTTAGGAGGAATGTCAGGATACAAAATTCAAGAAATAAATAATAGGCACTGGAAAGGATAGCTTATATTGAGGTAATGTGCTGCACATCCCTGGCCTGGCTCCCCAGTATGTGTCTGTAAGGCGGAATAGTATAGTATAAGTCTGGTTATTATATAATATGTAAGGGGGTGACCCCTCTTCCCTATTCATTGATGGTGGATTTGTGCCATTCATAGCATTACAAAAAAATGTTTCAATTTCCCTCTTCTTTTGTAGAATAACCTGGGCATCCTGTGGTCAGAAAGAGATAACATTAAAACAGCTCAGACTTACTTGGAATCTGCAGAGGCTTTATATAATCAGTACATGAAAGAGGTAATGTGTTGTATGAGCACGTCTTATGTTTCTGTAATGTGGTGGCACCTCAAGGCGTAATCAAAATTGCAAGTTCTAATATCAATGAGTTGCAATCATTAAATAATAAACAGGCTTTCTGGATTAATTGTTACTGAGCTTTGCAAGTTGAGAGGCCTGTTTTCTCATGTTATAAAATGAGACATTTTGATACAATATATGTGTTGTCAGGAGTTTTGATGCCTGAATTCTGAAAAATAATTATAGTACTAAGTGAAAAATATATCTACTGTTCAGATATCATTTTTAGATAGCTTCAAAATGGTTGGCATTTATGCAGAGTGTTCTGTGCAAACAGCTGACTAGAAAATCAGTGTCAACTCACAATTGCAGCTGTGCTTTCATCCCTCTGTAACCACATAAAGCATCTATAAAACAGATTAGGGACACTTCCATTATTAGTTATAATAACTGGAAAATTCTAAAAACACTTTGACTTATTGCTGTATGGCTAAAATGCAGTGCAGAATTAGTTTTCTAAAAAAGAACTTTTCTGTATTTCAGGAAGACTTATAACAAGCTAAACTCCTTATGCATAACAAGCAGCCTTCTAAGTTGTTGACTCTGCTGTGCCATAGCCTTAGCACAATGGAGCCTTTGTTATACCCTCGGGGGCGCTATTTATGCACTGCACTGCCTTTCTGCATTTCCAGTGTTTGTTCATTCTCCGACATGGCATCTATGAAACCAGTGGAGTGCTGCACTTTGGCAAATTCTAAAAAGTGATGCTGAAAATATTTCACTTGTTTCATATTTACGCTCTTGTCTTATTTTGCTGAATTTGCTTTTGACTAGAGATGATGATGCTTTGGAGAAAGGCCTGAGAAGAACATGCCTGCCTTCTTGTTTAATCCAGTGTAGTTCCTCTGTTTCTTAACAACCTACCTGTCACATTTAGAGTATTCTTCCTGGATTGTTGAATCTAGGTACCAGTGGCTCAACTTCCTGTGTGCTGGTTTATGTTCATGCTAAACCTGTCATCTCCCTAGTATCAAAACCCTACCTTGGGAGGTGTGTCCAGTCCCGCTTGATCATCCTTGATTTGAGGTTAAATGTCTCACACCCTGTCAACTCATTTCCCTTAGTTTTACTTGGTTGAAAATAAGAATTATTGCCTTCTTCCAAATATGATGGGTGACCTTTCCCCCTTGCAAGTGCATTTAAGATACCATTGTGATATTGTATGTCATAGGTTATTTAGAGAGGAAGCTGCTTTCATTTCTTTATGAAACTGTCTCTCCCCTCCCCCATTTTCTCTCTCCCTGATCTTAATAAAGCTTCTTAATTCCGAACCTGTTATTTAACCAGATACTTTGACAGTGCTACACATGCAGACATAGGGCAACAAAACGATTGATGAATTGACAGGTTTAATGCTGCAACTCAGTGACAGGGAGATAGATAAAGGTGACTGTAGGCAGCTGCCCTGGTCTGAGTTTCACTTGAAAGCACTTACAGTTCACCCTGCCGAAGAGGTGAGGTAGTAGTCGGGTAGTGGTGGCAAAAGAAATCTGGGAGTCCAGACTTGGTCATCACACTTATAACGATGGAAGGATTTGCAGCTCCAGAAAGACCTAAAGTGAAATGGAGCTAGAGGAACCAAATTTGTATTCAGAACATATTTCCAGAAACCTTTTGTTGGATTTGTTAACTATACATATGGGTCTTATTTATTGTTATTAAAAAATTTATCTTGCTTTTCAGCAATTATGCCCTCAAAGTAACTTATTAAAGGTAGAAATTTGGGATATGTGGCGGGCCAGTTGCTGCCCTCTCCCTGATTTTGCAAACTCCTCTATCTCTGTTAGCCCCAGCTCTACGCCAATTAAAATAGGGCTAGCTCAAAATGGCGTCTGCCACTATCCTGCCAGTTCCCAAGCAGAAAAAAGAAGCCGCCTTAGTGATTTGCAAAGAGAATAAAAGCAGCTACAAATTACGCTTGAGAAATAAATTTATAACAGGGACATGTGACTACTTTGTGCTCTAGAGTTGTTCAAGAGCTTGAACTAATAACTGGATCTCAATATTAAATATGCTGTTCGTTCAGGGATATATTTCTCTTGTGTTGTTTTTACTTCCGTGTAATGTCTTGTATCTAGTTGCAACCACTTTTGTCTTGAGTGCATTGAGTAGCACATAAAGCAAAAATTTCTGAAAGCATATTCTTCCAGAGTTTCTGGTTTGTTCATTGAGGTAAACTTTCTTTTTTTCTATATTGTTACATTTACTGAAACTCTTGTTTAAATGCATCACATTCTTTCTGTCAGTGCTGCAGAGTTCAGGAGAAGTAACTGTTCAAGAGGATAGAACAGGTTTTTAGAAGAATGTGCAGTTAGAGATGCATGATTACAGGTTCTACAACACAATAGGGAAGAACGGATTTTTAAGAAAGAGATATGTCTTCTGGTTGGATGTCCTGATACTTAGATGTTTTGTGCAATAAGAACATATTTCTGGATGTATCTTAACTTAATATTCTCTGCAGTACCAAAGTGCAGCCTGTAGAGAGCACAAATCCACTGTATGTATTTATTAAGTTCATATATGTTATGTTTTGCAGAATGGGAATCCCCCGCTTGATTCCAGTGAACATTTTATGGATGAAGAAGAGAAACTTACTGACCAAGAAAGATCAAAAAGGTATATGTTGAATTGTAAAGTCAGAGATTGGGAGGGGTGTTTCTGTCTTAAAATTAAATCTAAACCCTCTGTTTCCCCAGATTTGAGAAAGTCTATACTCATACGTTATATTATCTGGCCCAAGTCTACCAGCACCTGGAGATGATTGAGAAGGCTGCACAGTATTGCCATACCACCCTTAAACGGCAGCTTGAATATAGTGGCTACTATCCAGTAGAATGGGCTCTCAATGCAGCTACTTTGTCTCAGTATTATCTCACAAAGGTAGTCACTTCAATGTTTTCTTCAGTGTACCTAATTTGTTAAGGTGCTACCAATGTCAGAGTTGCTATTTGACCAGCTTTCAAAAAGCTATTGTTATCTGTGGTATGAGTCTTATTGGCAGGCATTGGGTTGCATCATCTTCCACACTAAGTTAATTGCACTTAAGTTCCCTTTGAAATCCATGGGACTGAAAGTCATGACTAACTTGCCTCATTCATTTTGTAAGTCAATGTTCTTTCCTAGCTTTGTTGGCATTTACAGATGTCAAACTCACAGCCAAAAACATGAATAACAAAAAGGTCATGTTTCAGGAGAAGTGCATTAGAGGAATTTATTCCTCACATTTGTTATGATATGAGTGTGCATGTAAGGGTGGGGAGACTCCTTAGAAGACCTTTACGTGTTTGTCCTCAGCTTTCTTACTATACAGCATTGCCAGATTATATCCCCAAATCCTTCAAAGATCACGCATTTGGGCAAACAATTGGGCAACTGAATTATTTCATTCTTAAATATTAAGAGAAAAATATCTTACTGCGTGCCAGGAACAAACGCCACCATGTCTTCTCCTTATAGCAATGTTTCATGGAGTCCAGGCATTGTTTAGCAGCTGCCAGTGTCATCTTTGGCCAAGCTGGACAGGTGCCATCTGCAGAGGACAGTAAGTCATCTCATTTTAATCCTCACTGTAGTGGCTTTGAGTTATATGGGTTAGCAAAAATGTTGAATTCTCTGCTTGCTGTCCGTTTCAGTGCTGCATTGATTTTGTGGGACTGGGGGAAGAGGTTGCAATGTGAGAGGGTGAAGAGGTGCCCTTCAGCAAGGCTACACTTCTCTATTGGGCTTGTACAGCTTTGAAACTAACAGTGCAGACTTGGGGCATAGTGGTGGTGCAGAGGAAATAGCTTTCGATATTTCAACTTTAGAGAGGGAGAGAAGATGTAAAGTTTTCCTCTATTCATAGAATCACAGAATTGTAGAGTTGAAAGGGACCCCAAGAGTCAGCTAGTCCAACCTCCTGCAGTGCAAGAATCTCAACTAAATCATGCATGACAGATGGCCATCCACCCTGTGCTTAAAAACCTATAAGGAAGCAGAGTCCACCGCCTCTTGTGGGAGTCTGTTCCACTGTCGAACAGCTCTTACTCTCAGAAAGTCCTTCCTGATGTTTACTCAGAATCTTCTTTCTTGTAACTTGAATCCATTGGTTCGGGTCCTGCCCTCCAGGGTAGAAGAAAATAAGCTTGCTCCATCTTCCATGTTACAGCCCTTTTAGATATTTGAAGATGGCTGTCATATCTCTAAATCTCTTCTTTACATGGTTAAACATACCCATTTCCCTCAACCATTCCTCATAAAGCCTGGTTTCCAGAACCTTTATCATCTTGGCTGCCTTCCTCCAGATGTTCCAGCTTGTCAATATCCTTCTTAAACTGTGGTGCCCAGACGTGGACACAGTACTCCAGGTGTGGTTTGACCAGGGAAGAACAGAGTGGTACTATGACTTCCCTTGAAAGGAACACTAGACTGCTATTGATGCAGCATAGAATAGCATTAGCTTTTTTTACTGCTGCATCACACTGTTGACTCCTATTAAGCTTGTTTAGTAAGACCCTTAGATCCTTTTCACATGTATTATCTTTTTTTAAAAAAAATAATATTTATTACTTTTAAAAGTTACAAAAAAGGAGAAGAAAGAAAAAGAAAGACAGAAAAGAAAAAAAACGAAAGAGAAAAAAAGCAAAAACAATACAATATATAAACAATACAAAACCCAACCTGAACCCATTAAACTAAACACATAAATGAAGCAAAACAAAAACAATTTAAAAACATCCCTCCTTTTCCATACTCTATCCTTCATTCCCTTGTTTCCTCAACTTCCTCACACCTCCCTTTTTGTATCCCACTTCTAGTACTTGTTTCAGCAAATCCTTTCCATCTTTCTCTATTTTCTATCGTATCATAAATAACATATTTTTTAACCTTATTTCCCATTAAGACTAAATTACTTATATATACTTAACTTCTTAAAGCATTTCTGCTAAATCCATAAAATATCATTCCACCAATTTTTCTAACAGTCATTACTTTTACAATATTTCTAAATATACACTTTAAATTTTCCAGTTTTCTTCCACCATCTCCTTTCCCTGGTTTCGGATTCTGCCAGTCCTTTCCGTCAGATCCATATAGTCCATCAACCTGGAGATCTTATTTCCGAGGCTCTTAAATCTTTTCCAAGTCCCTTCTGCAGATCTTCTTCATATTCTTTAATGCTCAGGAGCAAATCTCGGGAAAACTCCAACCTAACAGTACTTTTATTCCTTCTGGACAGTTCAGCCAAATTTCCATAATTAAAACTAAAGTCCATAAAGTGTTTCAGGACATATTTCAGGATTTCTCCAAATCTAAAGGCCCCCAAAACTTCAGGCTCCTCCAAACCCAAACCCATGTCCCAAAAGTCATTCAATCCCTGAATAGAAGGATCTTTCCAACTTTCCTTCTTCAGTCGAAGCCGGGATCCAATCCTCAAAATCTGACTTTTGCTAGATTCAATCATGGAAGACCTCAATTTATAATCCTCAATTTGCTTCTGAAAAACTAAGCATCCCGCTTGTACTACTTTAGGTTTCACAACAACAGCTTTCTCCTTTTCCTCCACCATTTGTCCTGCCAGGGTGTATTCCTGTGCCGAGTCCTGAATTGTTTCTGTGTTGGTACTCGCTTTTTGACTCAAATTAGTCACTTTCTGTTCCAAGTTATCAATTTTAAAGATCGTGTCATCTGTCTTTTTATGAAGCTGTTCCAGCAAGTAGTTTATCTTATATAATACAGTCACAATAGCTTCTCCTATCAACATTTTGAATGGTCCAAGGTCAAGCTCTGGTTCTCAGAATCCTTATCTTGCAGCTTGAGATCTCCCTGTTACACTCCTGTAACAGTTTCACATGCTCCCTCTAGAGGGAAACAGTCTCCACTTGTATCAATTCTTTCAAGCACAACTCAAGCAAATAAAAATAGTTTCAATTTTCAGTTACTTTTTCCTCCTTTTTTGAACGCAGAAGAGGACAATGGAAACCGTATCTTTCTTATTTTAGCTAGCTGTCAAATCCGTTCTGTCAATGAACATTCCCCAAACGTCATCTAGCAGCCCGTTCCCAGGTTCAGAACAGTGGTAATTTATTTTCACTCTCTCCTGCAGGCTCACTAGGTCTAAAACTTTCCCCCCTCTTCTCCTGCTTCCAAGGGGGGTTTTGTATTTTTGACCAATGGAAATTTAATCCTTTGTCAAAAGCTTTCAGAGACTTTAGCTTGTAGCGTCTTTGCTTCAATCTATTTACAAAAGCGGAAGGCGGACTTCCTGTTTAGAACCTTCCCGCTTCGGTGCCAAATTAAAGTATTTCAAGATCCAATTTTCCGTTCTACTCAGGGGTAGTTGTTTAAAATCCAATTGTCCACAGGAAAAGGTCAGCGCTCTCCGGCAGCAGCAATGCGGCTTCACTCCGTGAAAGAAGCAGTCGATTCAAAGCACCGTGCCACTCACCCCACGTCACTCCGGATCCCCAAAATAGGGTTTCCCCGCGAGTAGGGGAGGCGCAAAGCGTGCCAGCCGAATCCCAAGTTCACAGGCTTCTCCCACCTGCGATTCTTTTCACATGTATTATCGACAGTTCAGGTGTCCCACCTCTTATATTTTTGCAGCTGCCTTTAACCTGCTATAGGTTGTATTGGTAGTATACCTCGCTGTTTCATTTTTTACTTTTTAGGACTGTTAATGCTAGAAATGCTTAAACTATTTTAACGATGTGATGAAAACTGTGTTCTAAGATGTTCTTTACATCCTGTTTTCCTGAATAGAAATTAAATTTCTCCCTCCATTTCCAGTAGAAGTATCTTGAAGCTGTTTGATCCCCCTTACAGTATGGAAAAGCTTCAGGATTAGAAAATATTATGACCAAAAGTTAAACCTTCCTCCTTATAGCCATTTAGTAGATTCCAGTAGTATTAGTTACTTGAATTCTGTAGTCCTTCAGGTAATTTTAAGTGGCTAACTTATTCCCCCCCCCCCCGGAGATGGCTTTTCAAAATCTAACTGTCAACTAGCCTAATGAATATTGTAATATTTTAAACCAGATGAAACAGAACAAGATCAGCAAGACCTTCGACAGAGAAGAGCTGAAATTGCAAGGTGTTGGATTAAGTACTGCTTGAACTTGTTGCAGGGAGCCAGGAAATTGCTTGAGGTAATCAAGAAACGGAGTGCAAATAACCTTTTTAACATTTGCAGGAGTAACTAAACACAGTAGTCGCAACAGCTGCTAGTGGTGCTGAGACTCGAGGGTATAGTAAATGTAAGTCACAAG
Source organism: Podarcis raffonei (assembly GCF_027172205.1). NCBI lineage: Eukaryota > Metazoa > Chordata > Lepidosauria > Squamata > Lacertidae > Podarcis > Podarcis raffonei. The sequence goes on from NC_070606.1 coordinate 30,898,572, forward strand.
GTTGCTGTGTGTACAGAGATAGGAACCAAAATCAGTTGAGTGCTGGAATCTCTGCTTAATTTTTAAACCTTCAAGCAATATTCTGCATGGGCAGTAGAACACTTACTCTTGTGTTTGCCAGTTTTGTCCATATCACCTTGATTTCATCATGGGCCTTGATGCTTTACTGATAGTATCCAAATGGGTTCAGTAGGAGCTAGATACATTACCTAACCAAGAAAGCAGAGTTTTCTTTGTTAAAGCTAGTCTGCCAGTGGTGCATACTCTGTGTTTACACAGTTTTACACTTCGACTTCTTCAGTAATTTTCTACTTGCCTATTATTGTCCTGTCAGAGTGGATATTTAGCAGCTGAGATAGGCAAGCAGGCAGGTATTCCCATATGTCCCATTGGCCGTGAAGATGTCAGCGTCTCATCTATTAAAAAATCAGCTGTGTAATTTCCACTGCCTTGTTAGGTTTTCCTTAAATTGTTGTGGTGCTTATATACTGCTTTTTGTCCCAAGTGACCCCAAAGCAATTTAAAAAATAAATAATAAAATATCATTATGAATCACAAAACACCATTAAGATAACAGTAAAATAATAGTAGCATACATAAGCTGTTGAGATTTTCAGCTCGGGAAAGCAGTTCCTACTGTCTGATAACACAGTACAGTCATACCTACAGCTGTTACAGCTGTTTCAGGTTACGTGTTTTCGGGTTGCGGACCGCAGGAAACCTGGAAGTACCAGAACAGGTTACTTCCAGGTTTCACCGCTCACACATGTGGAGAAGCGCCAAATCGCGCCAGCACAGACATGGTGCTTTAGGATGCGAACGCTGCGGATTGCGGATGTGCCTCCATTACGGATTACGTCCGCAACCCGAGGTTCCACTGTAGTATTAACAATGGATAGGAAAGGAAAAAGAGAACCCTACAAGATGTCAGATATATTGGGAGTGGTTTAACAAAAAATTCAAGAATGACAACCACTTGCTGTGAAATACTTAAATGAAGTCAAGGAAAATATCTCAGAGTTACTGCTTGGAGAATTGTTGAAAACTCTTTAAAATGCCTCCACCACTAAGTTGCTGCTATAAGCTCAGCTTGTGTTTCCATTGAATTATCAAAATAAATAAGAATCATATATGGAAGTACTAAACAATTTCTAGAAATCCAAAACATGTATTTTTCTGTCACGTAAACATAGGAGTAACAGAAGTTGCTACTGTGAACGTGATTAATTTATCAAATTGGCGGTATCTAGTTTTTTGACATCTTGTGGCGAAGTATTTCACGCTGTGCGTTCTTGTTTTAGGACAACATTGGGGAGCTGGATCCAGACAGGCAGTCGGAGCTTAAAGCCCAGCAGAAGAAAGAGGAGGATGAGAAGGAAGAGGACAGGAAGAAGGCTGTTCTGTTTGGAACTAGTGATCTGTGTGACTCTATTTTGGCCATGGAAGAAAAAGTGAGCTGTGTGTTTCCACTAGACTTCAAAGAAGCTAGAGAAGTCTTCTTAGTGGGTCAGAATTATGTCAATGAAGCAAAAGATTTCTTTCAGGTAGATGGGTATGTCACTGACCACATTGAAATTCTTCAGGATCACAGTGCCTTGTTCAAGGTGCTGGCATTCTTTGAAGAAGATTATGAGAGGCGTTGCAAGATGCACAAGCGCAGGATAGATATGCTGGAGCCCATATATGCTGGCTTAAACCCTCAGTATTACCTTCTGCTCAGTAGGCAGCTTCAGTTTGAATTAGCTGACACCTATTACGAGATGATGGATTTAAAAGTGGCCATTGGAAATAAGCTAGAGGAACTTGACTCCCACACAATAAAGAAAATAAATTCTCTTGCTCAGATGGCCATGAAATACTATGAACTCTTTTTGGATTCATTGAGGAACCCTGATAAGATTTTCCCCGAGACCCTAGAGGAGGATGTCCTGCGCCCTGCAATGGTGGCCAAGTTCCATATTGCCCGCCTTTATGGCAAGCTTATTACTTCGGATGGCAAGAAACAGTTGGAGAACATGCAGACCTCGTTGGAGTATTACTCGTTTTTGGTAGACTACTGCGAGAAGCACACAGATGCCGTCCAGGCCATTGAAACTGAGCTAGAGCTCAGTAGAGAGATGGTTGGGCTTCTCCCAACAAGAATGGAAAGGCTAAGAGCCAAGCTTTCTACTTTCACTTAAACTCCTTCCTCCCGTGGAAATGTGCAATATTAACACAATCGCTGTCCAAAGAGGCAGTTTCCCTTATGGCAGTTGCCTTGTAGTCATCCAACATCTGTTGTGTGCTCCCACTGTGACAGGCAGCATAGAACCCGTATAAAATGGAAAACTGTCAAGTGTAGTAATTCTCCCACACTTCAATATTAAGTATACAGTGAATGGTCAACTGGTGCTCTGTATTGCTTGCTCCGTACTGACATGCACACCTTCCTGCCTTATTTTTCTCCTTCCACTACATGGTCCAGTTTCCAACTGTAGTGCTGCTCTCCAACTGTTTCTTCCAAAAGGGAACTTTTTGAGTACGTTGTATTTACAGCCCAATCCATCCCCACAAAATAGAGACTTAGGTAGGTGGAATTTATTTTCCTCATTAACAGTCCCTGGAAAAAAACTTAACATATCTCTAATTTAATGGCGTCATATTTATTTTTGTATATGTTAGCTGTCCTCCTTTTGAATCCTGTTAAATAGGATCAATAAACAAACATGCCTGATTGCACATTCTCTTGCCGTCATTTTGTGTGTGTGCGTTGTGACCTGTTTGGCAGTAGAAACCTGTTCCAGATTTTCTCCACAAGTTTCAGCCTGAGTCTTAAATACATTCCAGCTATTACCAAACCATAGGCCAGGACTCTTCTTAGTCCCATCCTACAACTGAAGTTCATATTCCCATCTGTAAGGACTAGAGTTGAACATTTAAAGACAAGAAAAGCAAAGATTCTCTGGCAGCTCACATCTATGTTCAATGGCATATTCTCTTATTAATAGTGGTTTTTGAAAGGGAGAGGTGAAAATTAAGAAATGCCCACCATCCTATTCTCACAGTGGCCAGTCAGATATCTATGGGAAACTAGCATGTAAGACATGAATACAACAGCATTCTTCCGCTTGTGATCCCCAGAAACTGGTATTCAGAGGCATACTGCCTCCAGCAGTGAAGTTAGAATCTAAGCATCATGGCTAGCAGCCACTCCTCCATGAATTTGCCTATGCCTCTTATGTGAAAAAGTACTTTATTTTGTCTTTCCTGAATCTTCCAACATGGAGCTCCATTGGACTCCCATGAATTCTAGTGTTTTGAGAGAGGGAGAAAAATGTTTTCTTACCCACTTTCTCCAAACCATGCATACTTTTAAACACTTCTGTCATGTTCTCCCCCACCCACATACTTGCCATTTTCCAGACTAAAAAGCCCCAAATGTAATCTTTCCTCATTGGAGAATTGCTGCAGTCCCTTGATCATTTCTGGTTCTTTCCTGAATATTTTCCAGCTCTACAATGTCTCTTTTGAAGTGTGACCAGAACTGTACATAATATTCCCAGTGTGGTCACACCATAGATTTGTCTAGCGGCCTTATGACATTGGTAGTTACATTTTCAACCTGCTGCCTTACATGGACTTTGCCATTTTCACTGCTGCTGCACATGGGAGTCAACATCTCCATCAAGCTGTCTTCTGCAACCCCAAGGTCTTGTTCCTGGTCAGTCAACAGCAGCTGAGACTCCCATTAGCTTATATATGAAGTTAGGGGTTGGTTGGTTGGTTGGTTGGTTTGTTTTTGCCCCAGTGTGCATCACTTACACTAAAATACACCTACTATTTTAGTATCATTCACCCAGTTTGGAGAGCTCCCTTTGGAGATCTTTTCAATCACTTTTTGTTTTAAACATCCAAAGCAATTTGGCCACCTCACTGCTTACCCTGACTTCTAGATAATTAAATAAAAAGCACAGGTCCCACCCAATACTAATCATTTAGGGACTCCACTTTCCCCATCCCCTGCATTAGGAGAAAAGTCCCATTTATTCTTGCTCTCTGCTTCCTGTTTCTTAACCGGTCATTGATCCTCAAGAGGGCCTGTCCTCTGACTTCATGACTGTTAAGCTTACTCAGGAGTCTTTGGTGAGGTACTTCATCAGCAGCTTTTTGACAATCTTTAAGTACACAATATCTGATGGATCAACTTGTGTCAATATGTTTGTTGGCACTCAAGGAACAAGGTTTACTCTTGCGGAAGCCGTGCTGGTTCTGCTTCGGTAAGACCTGTTCTATACCCTTAGTAATTCTGCCTTTACAGTGTTTTCCTTTAGCTTCCCAGCACAGATGCTAAGGTAAGTTGCCTGTAACTTCCTGGATCCTATCTGGGTTCCTGCTTAGGAGCTGAATCCTGGCTTATTCAGCTATTTGCACAAGAGGAGCAAAGCAGCTGCAAAGGGGTTCCATTTACCTGCATGCAAGTCACCACAAGCCCACCACAAGACAAGAATGAGCAACATGTTTGCTGCAGCTTGGGCTGGATGTTTTTGATTTCGCAGTTCTGCCAGCAACTCATTTTTTGTGTTACTAAATGCAGTACCCTTAGGGAAATAGAATGGGGGGGGGGGGACAAGGGCTGCCATCTTCAGTGTTCTTTGCATCTTGATGAGGGTGGGAGAGCTATGGGTAGACTTGAAGATAACATTACACTTCCATTCATCTGTCCCTCCTGTACGCAGTACATTAACCAGTTGAAAAAAATAACTATTGAAGAGAAAACCATAGCAGCAGGATGCTAAAACTGTAAGTTAATTGCAAGCTCACTGTGGGTAAATATTGGTTGTAACAAGGCAGTGAGGTATAATTGGGAAAACTATATACTTGATTTAGCTTGCCTACAAACCCCCTCTCCCCTCTGTGCTCCTGCTGGTGCTGCTACAATCTCTGACTGATGCACTGTGGAATTCTTCAATGATAGGTCAAGTACCATAAGCAGTTACTCTGGAATTAGAAGGGTCTGTTATTTGGTTGATGCAGTCTGGAATACTTTTTCATGAACTAGGCAAATTTATGCTTTGCCATTTTTAGCTCTTATCAGGAAAGGGGGAAGAGTTGCCAGGCAGCACCCACAGAGCAACCGTTGCTGAGAGCTTACGCCGCCGCCTCTTGCCCTAGTGAGACTCTGATCACATCACAAAGGCCAGCTGGGTTGCTGTGGGCAGCTGCTTAAGGGTCTGGCTATTCGGGACATTCTGTGGAACATCGAGAGAAGTTGCTCTTTGTTCTCTTCCGTTGTACAATTGCAAATTGTTTAGCAAGCCACCGAGAGCCCTAAGCATAGGACAAGATATGTAATCTGCAAGGTGCTGCCTTTGTAGATGGTCTGAAGACTGCAGCTTGTTCAGAGTGCTGTGTTCAGGCTGGTGTCAATGACTAGCTGTTTGGAACGTATTCCTTTATTGCTCAGTCTTAGGAAGCTGCTTTATGCCTCGGCACATTATTTGTACATCTAGGCCACTATTGCTTGTTCTGAGTGGCAGCAGTTCAGCTGCACATAATCTAAATTGTCTTGGTCAATGTTGGCACACAAGAACATTGCTTAGTGAATGTAATTACCTCCTCTTCCAATCACAAATTATCCTGTATTAATATTTATTTAATATTTTTGTTGTGGGGAGGGGAAAAGAAGCTACTGTGTTCACTGAGGGCCCCATCCCCAAGCAGTGGAGATTTTATTCAGTAACACCTCTGGCTACTGAGGGCTAGAAACTATTATTACTAATGATTTTCAGAAAGCTGAATTCTGTACTTTTCCCATGTGCTTACAAAATAACAGGATCACTTTGGCTGTAAAGAGAAGCTGGACTCAAGACATAGCGGCCCCTTAGCCTTTTTTATTGTTGTTTTTTTGCAACATTGTGTGGACATCTGAAACCATAACTGCTATGTGAACATCCAGTGGGCTAACCTGTGTTGAAAAGTTATGGAGCAACTTTCCCAATTTCCTGTTGCACTGTAACAGTGTAACAGCGCAGATGCATGTAATTTTCTTAGAAGCAAGCCTCACCAGTGGTCAATGGGACTTACTCTCTAGTGAGCATGTTTAGGTTTGGAGTCTAATAAGACCGTTGTCAGTTGAGCTGACTGCAAAAGTTAGGCATGGATGGCTGTAACGCTCCATAGCTTCCCAGGCAAGCTGTTCTGTTGAAAAACTTTGTGAGCACTTGAGTGGTTGGTGTGTTTGTTTATGTAAAATCTATCAATGAAAATAACGGTTTTATGTCCTTGGTCTGTTGTTCGGAGAATATTAGCAACAACAGCTGCACATCCCAACCGCACAATTTCCTCTCCCAACTGGTAGTGATGTCAGTAAATGTTAGGTTTTGGTATGGAAATGCAATGCTGATAATCAAGTTTAATCTATTCACCGTGACCACTGGCATACACATAGTTTTGCTGCTCTGAAGGAAAGGCTTTGTTTAATCAGGGCACAAGCCAGCCAAAGGTTATTTACCAATTAGTTGTATCAATTTCAATGAGAGAGTTATGGGGAAGAGGCTTTCTCAGTGACAGAGCACATGATTTGCATGCAAAAGGTCTCAGGTGTTCATCCCTGGAATCTTTAGGTAGGACTATGAAAGTTTTTCATTTGAAACCATGGTGAGATACTGCCAATCAGTGTAGAGAATACACTGGTCTAACTTGGTATGGCAGCCTCCAACATTTCTAGTATGCACCATTGAAATATAAAAAAGGATGCTTAGCTTTGGGTGGATGGTGTTGTAGATCTAATTATCTTATCAGAAAATAAGGCAACGTTTCCTGGAGCATACCTCATCACATATCACCCAAAAACACACACTGCAAGTTACACAAAAGTTACAGCAAGAGGGTGGGGTTGGGGAGAGATAAGTATGTTTGTTGATTAATGATCCCCACTCTCTTTAATTGCCCCATTCTCCTAAATATGACGCAGTAATTTATAGGATCATGGTGTCTCCCCAACACAGCAGGAGTCATTGCTATGCTGGCACGTTCTATGTACAATTGCTGACGAGTAAGACCTGTTGAAAACATGCATAAGAGTGGGCTGCAAGTAGTTAAATTTGGTAGGGGTTCATATTGCATGGCTTTGCAACATACCTGCTCAACGTCTGTTGTAGCCTCAACATGAAGCAATTGCTGTGAGAAACCAGTACCTTGCACAAAAAACTCCCTCTAAGCCACAAAGCGACAAGAAGCATAGCCTATAACTATGGTCTTGTTCTTGGAAACAGCAGATGAGGTGATAACAGTTATCATGCCAGAAGTGCAAATGGGGCTCACATGACTAAATGATACTGCATACGATAAAAATCGGGGTCAGGCCAAGATGCTTTGTGACCTGAGGCATAGGAGAAGCTGGCATCCTCCAACATGCAGAAGTTGGCCAGATTGGCAGTTGACTCTTTCTTCAACACTGACAATGAGACGGCAACATCCACCACCACAGCCTGGATTGGTACACACAATTCTGTCATCGAACACTTGGGCAACTTTCCCCACCTCCAGCTGCTGCCACCAGAGGCACCTGTCTCACCCTGCCTAGCAGAAGGACCCTGGAAGACATTATTCCTGCACACAGAAAACTTGATATTGAGGGGAGAGCTTGGCCTTCTCCCTATCACAACCAGCTTTTTCCATGCAGAATTGTGTTTGCAGGAAAGAGCATTCCTTCACATAGTCAGGTGGGCAGACTGGGGAAAGAGCGAGTTCCTTACACAATATGTGTTATGTTCACTATGCATAGGATTGTGAGCACTTTAAACAAAAAAAAAGCTGGTAGCATGACGGGAGAGTACTACTCAGGATGTAAGGCCCAGAACAGGCCCAGTGCTGGAGTCTAGTGCAAATTTATTGTCACAGGACAGAGCTCAGTGTTTAGGGGTGGGTCTGAGGGAGCCAGAGTCTCTCTCCCCCCCCATCCCATTTTTTTTGTTATTCCATTCATTTTTGCTATTAAAGACCACGGGTGGATGCCATTTCGTCACCATGACTATATGCACACAGTGCCTTGGAAACAATGCAAAGTCCCTCGGCAGTCTGGGTAAATAAAATGAAGGCCACCCTGTAACAGTTGTTGAGAAAAGAAGCTCTGCCACTGCTGGAGAAAGATGATCCCTCCTGCCCGCAAATGGTCAATAATAAAAAGTCAGTGTGGTGTGATGTCATGCAAAGTGTTAAGACTAGGATTCAGGAGACCCAGGTTCAAATTGGCTAAAAAGCTCATTGGGTGACTTGGGCCTATCCCTGCCTCTCAGCCTGACCTACCTCACAGGGTTGTTGTGGGGGATGAAAAGGGGAGAGGAGAACAATGCACACCTCCTTGAGGAACGTAGAAGAAAGGTGGAGTATAAATGTAATAATAAATAATAAAAGTATTGACTTTGCTAGAGTGGCATGGGGTTGTTGGTTTGTGTTGTTTTTCTTCTTTTTCGTGTTTTTATTTTGTATTTTTATACTGTGCACCACCCTGAGATCTACAGATGAAAGGCAGTATAAAAATTTAATTATTAATACATTTGATTAATAATAATAATAATTGATGTGTATGTTTTTAAATGGTCCCATTGTTGACTACAGATTTTCATTCATTTTGAAATGAATACTAACTGCACCCCTAGGATTTTTTGTTGTGTGGGTAAAATCCAGCAGTAGAGAGCAGAGGAAAAAGTTGTCTGTTCACCTAAATACTTTTGTTTGAACCATTAGAAGGCTTTTCTTTTTTTAAACTGCTGCTGCTGTTGGTGAAATGTGAACTTTGTCTTTTATTTTCTTGGCAGCTGGGCAGAAAACTGAAATGTTATGGCTTGGTAAATTGATTGATTGACTGGGTAGTTAGTTAGGCTTCTATAATGTGAATAAATTCTTAGAGGGAAAAATCTGTCTGTCAATATATTAATTCTGGAGGAAGCAGGTGGGAATATGTTGACAGCTTTTGGCATCTCCCATGGCAGTTTAACAGTTATACAGCCAAGACATGCAACTGAGGTAGCCTGTGTCCTCTGTCAGAAGGACATCTGTTCTATGATGTTTCATAGATTGGAACCGTGTGGAACAGCTGTTTGCTGTTGATTTTACAAATGTTTCCTAATTCATCTTACTTGTGGTTTTTACATTTGCAGCTTTTTGAACTTTCTGCTCCCCCCACCCCCAGTCATAGAGGATCATATGCTGAATTTCTGATTAATATCTATAAGATAAGAGGGTAACAGTATGTATAGGCAGAATGGACGAATTTGTCAATTTCATTTTGCCTCTGTTTTTCATTCTTGCAATTATAAATTCAGTTTTCCACATTTCCACAGCAGCTTAACCCCCCCCCCCCCGTAAGTGCAAAGGACCACTCTGCAACCAGTTTGCACGAAAGATACTTAGGCAGGCGATCATAAGAATCTGGCATCATGTATATGGAACTTTATCTCCAAGACCCAAGTGTAGTGCAGGTAATTTTTTCTACATTTTTATTCCTCTGTGACCTCATTCTCTGACCACCCGCAAGACTCCAACACAACAAGAAGCGTGTGTGCCCACCCACTCACTCAATAATGAGCATTTGGTTCAAACCTTTTTTTGCTTGGGTTTGCTAGGGGTGATATTGTAAGGGGCCACCAATTTGTGTCTTTGCCTTGGGTCAGGCTTAGCAGGATTGTAATGGGATACAGGACACACTGTTGTGCTGTGTTGGAACTGCAGTAGTTGACCTGCTTTTGACTGCAGATCAATAGCACTGATTCTAGCAAGGGAAGGGCCTCAATCTGCTGTTCATCCCTGCTTGTTCTAAATAACTTCAGCCTTTCCTTCTATTATCTGACAGACATTTCTGTGCTACAAGAATCACTGATCCGGATAATTTTGATGAACTTAGTCCGGAAGCAGGGGGAATGTTGGATTTTACAAATCTCAGATGCTACCCCGACATTATCTATGGCTTTATGACATACATAATACCCTTTGGCAACTCTTTCCCCCCACCGTGCATGCAGTGACTACAGAATGCCTTTGTGTTATATCTGGCATATTTAACCTTCTGTATATAAATCATGGCAAACAAAATAAACCAAATAATTTTGTAAGCAGGGACCTGGATATTATTTCATAGGCAGGCAAACATTTTGAATCCTCAAATGCTTATTTGCTTATTATTAGCTACTTGCGAAATAACCCCAAGTATGCAACAATAAGCCACATGTGCCTGCTTGGATAGGCAGACTCAAAAGTATTCACAGGAAAGAAATCTCTCTCCCAATTTTAATGCCTTGGAAGAATGCAAAGCTCTTAATCTACTTTCCATGTGGCTTGAAAATAGTGTATGCATGTTGGTCCAAAGTGTAAGAAAAAGTTACAGAAGAATTGGGCATATTGGGCTAACCTAAATGTTGTGTTTCTCCTAGTAGGATATACTATTAGATGATAATGATGGTGGTAATTTAGGAATGATGAAGAATATCTGGCCAGTTCCAATGCAACTTTAAGAAAAACAAAACAGCCAGTAGACACATGTGTTCATAGTTTGTAGACAGTATAATTTGAATTTGATATGACTGTTGATATTTAATAAGAATAGGAATAAGAATAGATAAAGCCATTTGATTAGGTGTGCCTTCCCCCCCATAGGGAATGAAGTTAGTATGTAAATTACTTTGTCACTGAATAGTTGTGATTTGGGCCTGATTCTGTTCCAGGGATTTCCAGCCTCACACCCACAGGTGCCACGGAGCCTCATGCAGATGTCCCATACACTGAACGTTTCTTCTTCTTTTTCTTTAAAAAAAGTTAAGACTCTAGCCATCCTAGAAAGAAAGTCCCCCTTCTAAGCAATTTCTGTGAAATGTGCAAGTCTGCCTGCTCCTGTCAGTATTTTCAGCCAATGTGGGAAGTCAACACTGTGACTGATGAGTTGTTTGGACCCCAGTCAATACGAACTCCTAGAGGCCTAAAAAGCTGCTGTTTCCCCTTCCACTTTAATGTTTTTTTCCCTGATTCCGCCTTATTTTCTATGCAGAAATTGAACACGTTAAGCCTTTTATTAGATGGCAATACAATTGAGTGAGACAATACAGACAAGCAGTTTATACCAAGTGGTTGAATATATACATCATGGTAATAATGAGTTAAAATTGCAAATGACGAAGCCATGTTTTGTTCTACAGATGAAACAGACCTTCTTTTCTTTTGGTCATCATAATTATGACTTAAATACATGATATAATGTGATAGCTCAGTTGGTAGAGCATGAGATTCTTAATGTCAGGGTCATGGGTTCGAGTCCCATACTGGGCAAAATATGACCCTCATGGTCCCTTCTGACTATGATTATATGTGTGCTTACGTTTTGGTCTCTGAAGAAAGGGTTAAAGACAGGGAGGCAGTTTATCCTTATGAAAAGATTACTGCTGTAGTGCAAGATAAGTTGTGAGAGATTTATCAACATCTTTGAGAAGAAGGCACCGCTTTGAGGGAAGTGTTAAGATTAGATTTTGCCTGAGTGGCTATTTTGAACACATCTCCACCCATCTTTCACTAAACGAACCAAGAGCCTACTCTAGTACACATTTACAACTCATTTTTAAACTCTCTTTCTCCAAACTTAGGGCTATCTCATACATGACAGTTATGACTCTGGCTTAAATTAGTATTCAGGAAAAATGTGCAACTTACATTGGCAATCATGCACATTAAATCTCTCTCCCACATCCTGGCCTGCTTGAACGACTTTTGCATTTGACCAGAGCAAAGCACAAGACATCTGGAAGCCCTTTTTAGAGCCAAATGACAAGATACTACTCGAATGTTTAGGATTGAAGTCTTCTGCCATAATATCTCTGAAACTGATGCTGTAAAAGTTACTGTGTGTGTGTGTGTGTGTGTGTGTGAGAGAGAGAGAGAGAGAGAGAGAGAGAGAGAGAGGGAGAATTTGGGGTAACAAAAGAATGAGTGGGAAAGCCCCCTGCCACTTCTCTGTTCCCACTCACCTCCTCCTGAGGTGGCTTTTCCTGTGAAGTAAGAGCTACTTATTACACAAGTTTATGCATAACATACAGTTTGGCGCTTAGTGTCTCATGTGAAAATGACCGTAGATTGGTTGGCAACCTTCTCTAACCTTGCTAGACCCTTTATTGAGAATAGGGCCATCAATGGCTACCATCCATGACTGATGTTCTCCTTTCACTGTCAGACAGTATATGGTTGCTGGGGGTCACAAGTGGGGAGAGTGCAGTTGTGCTCATGTCATGCTTCTGTTCTGTTCTGATGTACTTGCAGCTCTGCCTCCTTATGAACAGTCTCTCTAATGGCTTCTTAATCGTTTTCTCTCTCATTTGCCTTTCTGTCAAGATTATGTTCATCTACCCTTTGTACATGGGCATACAAACCCATGCTGCACTTTTGCATACTATCACTGAGACCACCTACATAAGTGTAATTCCTGATGCATTTCCTGGTGACATGAAATTTATTGAAGACATTGTCATAACTTTATCGCTGCCCTCAAACATGTCATTCTGGTTGTTGTTGTCATCATCATCATCATTTTAAAAGCCTTGTTTTGTTTCCCTCATTTGACTACTTATATCTATGTCGAGAATTAATGGCTAAATAGAAAAAGGGAGCCAAGTTTTTAAACAATGGGACATAGGTTGTGTGCACACTATACATTTAAAGCACATTTGAAGCATATTTCTCCCCTCAAAGCAATCTGGGCACTGTAGATGGGTGACTGAGGGGAGGAATGAAAGGCAAACAAAGCGCAACCCAGTCTGTCAAACTCTGCTCACTATTGTGAATGACCGCCAGAAGCAGAGTAGCAATGAATATCCAGGAAAAAACAGGAAACTGTGCAAGCTAAAGTGCCGAATGTACAGAGACAGAAAAACCAGATCTTTATGACCCATTCACAATATAAAGCCTCCATATGGAAGCACCTTAGGTGTAGGTAATATTGGGATTCATAGTCATACACAGGATAAGGCAGCTTCCTATGTGGTCATGATTTTGTGCCATTCTCTCTGACCAACCGTGACGTCCACAGCATGCCCACTCCATTTTGAACCCTGGCTTCCTCTATTCTCGGCATTGCTTCTCCATTTGTTGGTTCCTATTCAGCCAACGCTTTAAGGTCTTCAGTACCTCACAAGGTCTTCAGTACCTCACGGGGGAAGATTTCTGGCACCCACCTATTTGTATTAAGTGTATGTGGGATAGAATATATGAGATGGAATATGGAGGCAGCTGTGAATTTGTTGTGTGACCTCATACTGGCCCAGAATATTACTCACATTTCCATATGCTCTAATGGAACACAGAGGATTTCAACTCTTCCCGTCTCCTTGGGAATGTTCCTGTCCTCAGAATCAATGTGAAAGACTGTCAGTCTTGTTCAATATTGTCTACACTGGTGGACAGCGGCTCTCGGGGGTTTGAGGCAGCGGACATTGTTTGGATGGAGTGACCAGCTTATTATTGGTGGGAAAGTTCTGTGCGGATTTTATTTCTTCAGTCATTTCAAAAGCTTCCATGGAAAGTTTGATAGTGATATAGTTAAAACACTTTCTGTGACATAAAGAAAGTTGCAGTAGATTGTGTCCTAAGTGCTCAGCCACAAAGTGATTCCATCAAACTAGCTACCCACTTAGGCTGATTATCGTGTCGTAACACGAAAGAACACCGTAAAAATAGGAAACAGCAGGCACTCTTAACTGCTGAATGTATGGCCTGCCGTTTCCTTGAGGTGTATCTGCTTGGTATTAACGCCACTTGTTAGAGGTTTTGACCATGATGCATGTTAAAATGTTTAGGAATTCAGATAAATGTGAAATTGCTTGGTGTGCAAAAACATAATAGAATCATAGAGTTGGAAGGGACCACAAGGGCCATGTAGTCCAATGCCCTACAATGCAAGAATCTTTCACCCAACATGGGGATTGAACCCATGACCCTGAGATTAAGAGTCTCATGTTCTACCAACTGAGCTATCCAGCTATCCCTTCACTCTCCTTAGAGTTTAATCTCTTAATCTTTACTGGAAAAGTTTGAAAAGAAGGAGGGGAGGTGGGAAGGTATTGATCACAGAGAAAACTCTTGCTATAGTTTCTAATAATGGCTCGGTCTGGCTTTAACCCCCACCCTACAAAAAGAATGTTCCAGTTCATCTTATCAGCTATCCGGCAAGAAGTTTGTGCAGATCATTTGATTTGCTGCAGAAAGAATGACTGAAATTACTATGTGCTTCTGATGCTCTCTAAAAAGCTAAAAGTATCTGTGAGGGTACAAATAGCTTTATACACCACTTTGAGGGTTTTTTTCTACAATCAAGCAGCATATAAATTTTATGAAATAAATAAATGCAACCAAAGATGGGTATTGTCAGACTTAATGAACAGTTTCCCTGTGCAATCATTGGATTCCCCACCCCCGCAAGCAGTGTTAGTACTGCATTCTGTTTTCCCAGTGTTTCCTTACCTGATAATTTCCCCCTCTTATGTGATCTTTTACAAAATGTAAACACCACTTCTATAAATGTTGTGGGATCTAGTGCATGTCTAATGCTCATATCTGTTTTAATTGCTTCCAGACAAAACTCCATTGGCAACTCTGATAACCCCAGAAAATTGTGGGATGGAATTGGGGGCCGTATCCTGGTTTACTGTTCTTTCCCACTGTTTTTGTTGGTGAATAATGAGGAAACAAACCATATGTACATGTGCTTAAAGGGTGGGGAGTGGTGTATGATGACGTCACACCAAGTCCACCAGTGTGAATGAAATTTAGTGTCATATGTAATTTAGTGACATGGTCATATATCCATCAAATAGTCACAGTTCCACAATGTAACAGGAACATTTGAAAGCGGGACAGATGAGCTGGCATTACAACTGTGCTGGCTCTCACCCTCAGACACAGTACCTGGACTCTCAGCTCAGGGAAACCAGAGAGCTTTATTCAAGAAATCAGTATATGGTATCAGTATTAGTTCAAAGTGCAGGACACCTGATTCAAAAGTCTATAAGCTTCTAAGATTCATGGCTAAGCAGCAGCTAAGATATTATCTCAACATTTGACATGTTCCTCCTGCTCAACTTTTGAAGTGGGGCAGGACGAGTAATTTGCATGATTCTTGTCCCAAGAAAAAAGACTACACTTGCAAGCATGCACTCCTGTGGGTGTGCTGGGTCTGTTCACACCAACACATCATTGGCACATCTTTGACAATGGGGCCTGAGTTGGTTTCTACAACTCAACTTCTGCCTCTGATTCAGCTGGCCCTATTCAGTTGCCAGCAGCCTCCTTGGTTACCATGGGAACTTCACTCTCAAGGGGTTGGGTAAGATTGACTTAGACAGTTTCCACTCCCCATCTCTGATGTCCAGTAACAAAGGGGTCAATCAATCAACTCACTGCTTGGCCTCTCCCCATCTCTGAACTCTGTATCCTCCTTCTCTGCTACATCCTGCCCCAGTTAATGCCACAGGACGTATGACACTACCCTGGAAAACTAAAGTAATAAGATCAGTATGGTGCCAATATGGCCTGAGCTGCTTCTTGGTTAGGTGTGTCTGCCCCATGGACAGTGCAGTAAATAGTGCAATACTATATATTTCTGTTCAGAAGCAGGCTCTATTGACTTTAATGGGACTTACTCTCAGGTAAGTGTTTATTGGATTGCAGATTAAATTACTGAAAAGATACACTCTCCCCTGTGAAGGAAACCAGCCCTAGGAAGTTTTAGTAAGAAATAACTACTGCTCAGAAAAGAGAGAGAAGGATTTTGAAATATTTCTTTCTTTCTTTAAACCACCCATAATCTGAAACTCTTGTAGCCGCTTACAATATTTAAAACAAGCAACAAGATACTAATATTTAGTATTATTTATTATAGCTATATTATACTATAGTTATGGTATATAGTCATTTAAAACAATATTATTATTTGGTATTATTTAAATATAATACTATAATTATGATATATGGTCATTATTTTAAAAAGCATTTGGGTTGGTATAAAACTGGTCGGTAGATGCCCTTATCATTATAAAACTGCACCCTTAACTACTCTATACTGTATTGACTTGCTGTATGCATAGATTCTAAAAATTATTTTTTTAAGCCTGCAATCCTTAATGCTAAAAAACCCCTGTAAGTTTTCTTAGAATGAAGCCTGCAATCCAGTGACTTTGGAGTAACTCCCGCTGAATTTGGTGGGACTTTACTTCTGGGTAGCCATGCACTGGATCGCGCTGTAACCTGTCAGTCTTGTTTGGGCAACTTCCTTCTTGTGCTGAGTGGTTTGAGAGCTGTAGAATTAGGGCTCCAGGTTTTGATGTTAGATGCGTCACTTTTCTGTGCTCAGGAAGTTGTGACGCAAGTCATGGGTTGGGTTTGAGGTTTTGGAAACCTTTTGTAAAGGCAAATCACTCTCCTTGCCCTTTTGCATTTGCAAAGTAGCAGTGACAGTTGGAGGATAACGGAGGCATGCAGGCCAAAATGCAGATGCTTGTCAGACATAACGGGAGGATTTTCGTGGCGCTTTGTGTAATCCTCTTTATGGGATGCACAGTACAAGGTAAAACCGCAAGTGGCTGTTTTCTCTTTTTTCTTTTTCTGTAATCTTCTTGTTGTGCTACGCAGCCTGATATAGGAAAAACAAGGCTAGTTAGTTGTGCAATCCTACACCTGTCTACTCGGAAACAAGTCCTACTGAATTCAATGGGACTTAACTCCCAAGTAACTGTGCAGAGGATTGCTGTCTAAAACAGAGCTGCTCCATGTCCTTCTCATGTGGATTTTAAGATTAGCGTTTTATACAACACCAGTCATGTGTTACTCCAACCCCACATATGAATGTGGAGGTAGCCTTGCTACAGCAGAGCAATCTCTTTGCATGGGTGGCTACCCTGATGTGTTGCTTTTATTCTTTTGAAAAAGGAGAGGTGTCTGCTCCTGCTCCACAAACACAGGAGTACACTACCTCTAAAGACTTAAATTAGAAAGGGCAGGGGGAAGGAAAATAAAAGTGACCTAAAGAAGGCTGACTGAGTTACTGGGCATTGCTAAAAAAAAGGGGAAAGGTTGTTTTCTTAATGCTCAATACTCCTTGTTTTGTTTTCAGTAGGCATGATGTGCTCTCCTATGCATGAGTAGTGCAGTTGAGGAGCACGTATATATGGGGAGGGGGGGGAAATATGGTCACTGAATGACATTGGTATGGTCTGTGGGGGGAAGTGTGTCACTTGTTTCCAGTGATATCACAGACGCTAAAAAGTTCAACTGTCCTCTACCCAGCACCTTACAGTTGCAACAGCTATATGAGCTGTGTGCCTATGTGCATGAGTCAGTGAAGGGAATTCCATTTTTCACAACAATATATTATGGTTCGAGCACCTGGAAAATGCATTTGGCATACTATAGCTAGGAAAGCTGCTGTACTTGCACTTTTGTTATGCAGCAGCTGGTCATTAGGAACGTGGAACCTATTATAATTCAGCTATAAAGTAATCATAAGAAATACTTTCAACATCAACAAGTTCCAGTCTCTGTAATGGTAGCAGAATAAGACACATATATTTGGAAATAAGTTTCATAAGTAAAGCTTAATAGTTTCCACCCTTACTTTAAAATGCTATTATAATTTTCAAATGATTGATGGTACAGTGGTACCTTGGTAGTTCAACGCCTTAGTTGTTGAACAAATCAGCTCCCGAACATCGCAAACCTGGAAGTGAGTGTTCCGATTTAAGAACGTTTTTCGGAAGCCGAATGTCTGATGCTGCTTACGCGGCTTGCCTTTGTTTTCGAACCATTTCTGGAGTTGAACGGAATAAATTTGAGAACCAAGGTACAAGTGTAATTTAAAGCAACGTTTCCCAGGCTGTGGGTTGTGAGGCCTGTGCAAGTGGGCTTTAGAATCCTAAACGAGTATGATGAATGCCACTTACAACTTGTAACCAATCATGGGAAAGCCTCAAGTCTTACATTTGAACACTTGGGAAATGTTCTCTACTGGTTGGCAACAGATGTGGTGACGGTTCACCACAAAGTGGTCATACAGGGAGTTGTTTTGAGTGAGTATTACAGTTCCCTTCTGATGTGCAGGAAGATTCCCCCAATTAAAATACATGAAACTGACAGCTGCCAAATACCTAAGACCCAAAATTCATGTGACAGTAAATGGATGAGTCACCATACTAAGTACGTTTGGACTTATGGTTTTAAAATTTGCTGTATTTGGTAAGTTATAGAAAATAATAATTAAAAATGATATCTTATTATTACTTTATAAATCAAATATTACCTTAGGTGTGTTTCACCTATGTTCTCTATATTATAATAACCAAGTATGCACCAGGGAACCCAATTCTTTGCAGGTCTATGCAGAAAAAAAAGTCCCTCTGAGTTTAATGGGGCTTACTCTCAACCCTAAGGCTGCAACCATAAAGGGACTTAACCCAAGCAAACTTATTAAGGATTAAACTGTCAGTTCCACATACTCATTTTTAAAGTCCTCTGAGCTGTTTCTAGTAACCTATTGTTATAGAGTTAGGGTAGAATCCAACCCTGTGTTTGGTCCATCAGCACAAGAATTTCTGTTTGTGTAATGGAATGTTCTCCCTTCTGATCCCCCATGTACCCCCTAAAATCTGTTTGAGGGGTCCCACTAACCACCTGCACCAGATTTGGGGGGCACCATTGGGAGGAACGAGAGAAGGGGAAATTCTATTGTAGAAATGGAAAGTTTGCGCTGACAGGATGCGTTAGTATACTACCCTTGGCTGGAAAATGTAGACACTGTTTTTCTCTCAGCCAATTTCTAAGCGCCTTGTTGATTTTGTTTGATTGGTGTGTGGTATGAAAGAAAAAAAACAAGCTGTTTGAAAAGGCATTCAGCTTCCTCTGTTAGGGTTTCAGGTTGTCTTGTGGTACAAGAGGAAATTTGTGTAAGTGTGAAGAAATTGAGGGCTCTGTACCTCAGGAGTTACCACACAGGATACATGAACAGCTAAAAAGAAATGCAATTCACAGCCCAACGATCTGGACGTATTTATCCTCCCCCACACCATACATTTAAAGCACATGGCCTCCCCCAAAGATCCCTGGGAACTGTAGTTCTCAGGGTGCTGGGAATTGTAGCTCAGTGGGGGGGGGTAAACTCTAGTTTCCAGGATTCTTTGGGAGAAGCCATGTGCCTTAAGTGTATAATGTAGATGTATAGCAAACTCATTCTATGAGTGATGGTGCTTATGTAGCCAACGGGGCACCATCCACACACAAGAGGGGAGGTATCAGCAGACTTAGGGGCACTTTAAGGTTGGCAGAAATTAAAAAACCCAGAATCTTCAGATTAAAAATCCCTAAGGGTGGATCCCTCACAAATGACTGACTGATGACTGAGTATGCTCTGTAGGCACAGAACACCGGCTTACTAGCTGACTTTTGGCAGGGAGAGGAAATGGAAATGGTGCAGAATGGAATAGAGTATTGCAAAGTACCATGTTCTCGAAGATGTCCTCAACAATGAGCACTTTACACTGCATCATTATGCTGAAGGTCTGACTTGTGAGACCTCTCATTTTCAAGTTTCCTTGGGATAATAACATAGTGCCACATGTCGAACTGTGGCTCATCTTTTGGCGTTTCACAGTAAGCATAGATGGCAATATGCCCTCTTTGTATTCAAACCGTTAAGCTCTCCATAGAAATGGCTAAATCTGTCAAATTCAGTTTATTCTCTGTTTCTCATTTCCCTCATCATGAATTCAATTCTCCACATTTCCACATCCGTTTGTGGGAGAAATTGTCCTACTGAAAATTCACCAGCATTTTAGTGTGAATTTCTCCTAATTGACACCATTGTGCATGCAATTTTGCATAATATACACCTTTTTGAAAAGCATTTTTCTCTCTATTTTATTGTATGATATTTTCATCAATATATACTTTTTAATGCACACTTTACATGACTAAACAACTAAACAACAACAAACCCCAGTCCAGTACAGTATATGTCTTTTTTTTTTTCAACACATTGCTTGATTGGAGAATCAATTCAGGAAAGTGTGATCTTTGAAGGATGCCTGTGTTTTCAGTTCATGTATTGTTTCGGAAAGGTTGAATTAGGTAGATTTGCCTTTAATGTGAATTTCTTCCACATTCCTAGCTCTGGCATTCAAAGAACTGATTTGGTTTACATAAGGACACTAGCCCAGCGGATGTTTTGATTCCTCCCTTCCCTTTGAATGGCAGGCAGCATGCCATACACACAAGCCGCTTTTGTAACACTCCTAGATTTAAAAACTGGCTGCTGTTTGAGCAAAAGAAGTGTGGAATCCCGCTTGGGCTGATGGAAGACAGTTTTCACGATTTTTTAATCTCCTTGTTAAACTGCTGCCTATGGCACTTTTTTAAAAATAACTCAATAAAATGCTGTTTGGAACTACTATACACAGGCTAAAGATAGCAATCCAAAAGTGTCAACAGGAAACAACTTTCAATAGCTACCCCCCAAAAAAATTTCCTTAATAAAACCAGTCTGTGCTCTTCAGAAGGCTAGAAAAATAACTTAGGCAAATTTTAAAGCAAGTATAACAGGAAAGACACTGCCATAACTTTAACTTATGTTAAAAAGCAACAAAGGATGGACACAACTATAAAGCTTGCTATGTAATTAGTTAATACTATTAAAGAACAGGATGAAAGTTTAATTCCGCAAATTGAAATGCTTATTTCTGCTTCTTTGATCTTTGGGTTGGGGGAAGGCCTGCACTGGAATGTGGTTAAACTAAAAAGGAAGGAGTTAAAGTCAGAAAGTATCTAGGAAATATCTGCAGTAACTATTTATCACAAGTGGTAAACAGGCCTTTATGAGGATTTAATCTATTCTTATTGCCTTTATCCAAACCACTTTCCTATCCTTTGTATTAATATACCTATTGTTCCATTTTGGAACATTTTGGCTTCCGAACACCGAAAACCCAGAAGTAAATGCTTCGGTTTTCAAATGTTTTTCGGAAGCCGAATGTCCGAAGCGGCTTCTGCTTGAGTACAGGAGGCTCTTGCAGCCAATCGGACGCCACGCCTTGGTTGTCGAACATTTTGGAAGCCGAATGGGCTTCCAGAATGGATTATGTTCGACAACCGAGGTTTGACTGTATTCTGTATTCAGGCCCAGCTTACTAAGATTATTTTCAAACTGGTAAGTATGAGATTGTACCTGCCAATTCGAATATACTGAGGAAGAGGCTATGTAATTTTAAGGCTGATCTCTCTGTGTCTTCCATCAGCCACCAACTCTGCTTTGGTTACTCCCTGACTCGGAGCCTTCATATTTTTAAATGTTACTGTGCATATATGTTCAGAGGTGCCCATTTTAAAATGAAGTTACTGATGGTTTTCCCATGAAGTGATATTTGTGAGAAGCTACTCATCCAGAGTAGGTTGCTAACCTTCAGACCTTGGCAAAAGACAACCCTGTTTAGAACTTGAATATTGAATTTTCTGTTCTGTTTTCCATAAAGTACAGTGATTGCATTAAATGTGAGGAGTCTGTATTAGTATTTAATGCAGGGTTATCTGTTGATATTTAATTGTTAAGGGTTATGAATACACCTGATTCTAACAAATGTACATTTTCACCAGGGGCTCCTGTTCAGTCCGGCCACTATGCGTGGGTCAGGTGCAGACCTGGTGCCGGTTCTGCAAATTGCATTGAAGAGCGAGGGCTAAGCTTTGTGATTCCTGATGGAAGTGCTAACATGATCCTCCCTCCCATGGCTGATCCAATGCTGTAAGGAAAAAAAAACTTTTGTCTTTAGTACTTATTATGAGTTTTCACTAAGCAATGTTTACTAAGCAGTGTTTACAGGATGATGATGCAAAATGGAATAGATTTTAGGCAGCTGTACTGATGCCATGAAATATTTTTCATTTAACCACTATACATCTGCATCCCCATTACTTGGATTCAAAAAAAACCACAGGCAAATAGAATAGCTGCTCCTTTTTTCCCAGCAGGGTTCCTGTGCATTTTACAGCAGCCTGACAGATTACCCTCTGCTTTCTTTTCCAAGCTCCTTTCACAGAGGTGTGTGTGGAGTGGGGACCTATTCTTTGCTAATGAAGCTCTGCAAAACACCATCTATTTTATTTCTTTATATCTTGCCTTTCTCCCATTATAGGAGCAAAGGTGACTCACAACATGAACGAAAACAGATACAGCTAAAAATATACAATCAATATAAATATTTTTAGAAAATAAATAAAAACAAGTAGCCATATTAAGCACAGCACTGAAAATACTATAGCTATTTTAAAGCAAACACAAACACAAAAAGAATATTCAACACCCACCCTGCCTAACTACAGACAGTTAGTGGCCAAAGGTTTGTCTGAACATAAAACCCTTTGCCTACCAGTGAAAGGAAAGCAGAGAGGGTGCCAACTTAGCCACCCGTGAAAGGGAGTTCCACAATCTGGAAGCAGCCATTGAGAAGGCCCTCTCTTGTTTTCACCAAATGTGCCTGGGAAGGGACTAAGAGAAAGTCTTTCTCAAGATCTCAAAGCCTGGGAAGGCTCATATAGGGAGATACATCATATCTACTAGGGATGGGCAGGCATTAGACTTGTAGGATCTGCTTAATCTGCTTAATTTTAGAAGCCTGAGGCCAACTAAACAGAGGTGCAGCACAATGTCTTGGATGTTATATGCAAGGAATAAAGGTTGCCTCTGGGTACATGCTCAGCCTAGGACAAAAAACCCTAGTTTCCCCCAGCTTTGTTCCAGCAGCCCAACTTAGAGTATGGAGGGGGGGAGGTTGCTTTTAGTTGTTACTTTGTTTGGACTACTGGAAGTCAAACTCTAGCTGATATACTGCAAACCACCCAGCAATCTTTCAGTAGATCCCGATCTACATTCTGCTCATACTTTATCTACGCATTGGCGGGGCTGTAAAGACCCCTGACCATTAGGTCTAGTCATGGCCGACTCTGGGGTTGCGGCGCTCATCTCGCTTTATTGGCCGAGGGAGCAGGCATACAGCTTCCAGGTCATGTGGCCAGCATGACTAAGCCGCTTCTGGCGAACCAGAGCAGCGCACGGAAACGCCGTTTACCTTCCCGCCAGAGCGGAACCTATTTATCTACTTGCACTTTGACGTGCTTTCGAACTGCTAGGTTGGCAGGAGCAGGGACCGAGCAATGGGAGCTCACCCCGTCACGGGGATTCGAACTGCCAACCTTCTGATCGGCAAGCCCTAGATTCTGTGGTTTAACCCACAGCACCACCCGCGTCCCTTGGCGGGGCTGTATATGTAAACAATGAAGCAACCATGCCTCTCATTTATTACAGCAACCCTGTCAAGTAGCTTGGGCTCTGCCCTTAAGATTTTAGCTCAAATCCTCCGAAGTCTATGTTTCATCAATTCCATTTTCACATTTACTCCACCTTTCTATCAGAATCGACAACACCTGGAGTCCACCTCTCAGTTTCTTGGAAGAATACGACTCTCATCAGACTCTCCCTGATGTCTGGCTGTAAAAGGGCACTCATCCCTACACAGCATATATTTCTGATGTAAATGGTCCAATCTCAGGGTTGAGCCACCCATGAGGCTAGGCCAGATGACTGCCTCAGATGGCAGGATGCGCTGGGGCAACAGATCCAGATGTAGATCTTTATTCTCCCCTTGTTGCTGATGTAGATCTTCACTCACCACTTCTTTCCTACTGGGGAGGGAGCACATCATTTTGTGCTTTGCCTCAGGTGCCAGAATGGCTCGGGCCAGCCCTGTCCTATCCTTCATTTCAACATCATTAAATTGGTTCAGTTCATTCCCAAGCTTAGTTCGGAGAATGAGGATTTCAAAGTTATATCCAAGGTTTAGAATAAATTATTATTATTATTATTATTATTATTATTATTATTATTATTATTTGGCTATTTTTCAGAATGAAGAAATTTCAAGACCACCCTGAACACTTTCTAGTTTCTGGAGATGAGTATGGATCAGGAAATGAAATTGAAGAAGAATATGGGTCAGGCATCGAATTTGACACAGATGATGCCACTATTTCTGACCAGATCACACCTGATCCAAATCTGAAGTTTAAACTAAAAGATGAAGCTTTGTTTTTCCAAGATAACAGACTGTAATCTGTTATGGCAATTGCAATCTAATTTCTTGCATGCTTTTGTGTTTTATGATTAAGTGAAATGACACCCATTCAAAAGTGTTATAAAAACTATCAAACAAACTATAAATGCCTTAATTTTTTAGTGCTTCTCTTTGGTATAAAATGTGCTGAATGCAAGTGTTCTCCTTTTTAAAGATGTAAACTCGCCTTCCAAAATTTGGAATTTATTTTTAGTTGTTGGAAAATAGAATCTGAACATATCAGCCATTTGTTCAAATAGCACTTGAGTTAGGGGTAAATACAATTTTTAAAAAGCAGCAACTTTGGTCACATCTGCAACATATGTTTAAAGCACATGACTATTCCCCAAAGATTCTTGGGACCTATAGTTTTGTGAAGAGTGTTGAGAATTGCTGCTCTGTGATGGGTAAACTACAGTTACCAGGATTCTTTGTGAAGCCTTGTGCTCTAAATGTCTGGTATGAATGTGAAACTGAATTAGGTAATGGAATGTGAGGTAAATTTCTTCCGAATGCCTCACTTCCTTTTACTTGGCTCTTGACTTAGGGATGGCTCACTCTTTTTAGCAGCCCAAGGCAAGCCAGCAAGAGTGTGACCCATAGCCCTTGTGTGATTCTCAATGATTTGGAGACACATTCTACATTTAGCCATGGAGTTGGCCATGTAAGAAGCAGTGAAATAACCCAGACGTTTCCACTGCTTCGGGTTTGGTGGACATCCTTTGAATTATGCCATGCTACACAGTTTCCTAGTCTGTATAACACTTTTCAAAAGTTTCATTAGTTTGCTATTCTTTAAAAAAAAAATTGACATTCCAGATAGTGATGGAGAAATCTGTCAGTTTCTCATTCTTCCCATCTTAAATTCAGACCACCAAAATTCTGCATCAGTTTGCATTAAAAAAGGGAAAAAACACTGTTACAAAAATTTGTATGCATTTGCCCTAATGTGGTGTAAACGCTTTTTCTAATATACACATTTTTGCAAGCAATTTCACCTAATATAATGCATTTTGTATGCTATTTTCACTAATAAAATGTATATATTTTGGGGTACACCTTCCCTGGATATACACATTTTAAACGTACTTTCGAGTTGGAGAACTGCATTGAAACATTTGGAGAAGTGGATAGGAAGTGAAGGATAGCTGTGTCTTTGCGTATTGTTTCAGGAAATACAAATTAGGTCGGTTCACATTCAAATGCAAACCAAACCAGATTTCTTCCCCATCCCTAATGCCAGACCACAAAATAATTATTCTTATTTTCTATCCCTTCTGGAATTTGTTATTTGCAATCTGAGAAACTATACTGCTCTAATCACCCAAGTGTTCTTGTCCTGTTTCAGTTATATCATCATAATGTGGCCTTGTGTTTGCAAATCTGCACATCCTGAATCTTTTATTCATCTTAAAAGCAGCTACAGAACTTCTTTTATAGTATACTTTAAACTGCTTTCTAACTTTGCCCTGATACTTGCATTTATTCAACTATTATTCTATTAAAATCTAGATGCAATGAAAGACTCTTTTATTTCTTCAGTAATAATCTAAATATTCTTGGTTATACTGCCATAAATATGGTGCTAATGTTATCTAAGCTACAAGACTTGTGAAAATGTTAAAGTAAAAGACACAAGAAAATCCACAAGTTGGAGAATATACATATAAAATGCATATTTCAGCAATGCTTTACACGAGAGAGGGGAAGGTTAGGTTGTTAGATTATTATATGATATAATGTTCTCTGGACAGTGTTACCACCCACCACTGCCCATTGCTCTGATTACCATTTGCTCTGTTTCCCATAGGCGTATGGAGAACCTAAAAGCTTGCACACCATTTTTTGATGTTCTGGTTGGCCTAATAAATATGGCTGCTGCAGAAGTGAAGAGTGATACTGGCTTAGTTTGAATATTTTTGCTATCCAAGACCTCTCTGATCTGGTCTGCCTCCCCCTTCAATGGTAGTGGCTGAGAAGCACTAACACTTGTGCTAACCTAGAACTGTTATAAGGAGCTGCCGCATGTACATACAATCTAGTGCCAATTTAGTGACTGTGGGTCCCTCCTCCAGCCACTTGACTGTAAGTAGGACAGTATATTTTGGAACCTTGTCGTGTTGCAGAAGTGCTGCCTGAGGCGAGACTTTCAGCCTGCATGACTCCCAGTACACACACACACTATCCCCACTTCCACCCATTCAGTAGATGCCCAGAACTGATGGCTTTTTACTGAAGAATAGGGATGCCCACTGTGCGTGCAGCAGGAGGTATATACTCTTTTCCATATCATTGTACAGTGGTACCTCAGGTTACATACGCTTCAGGTTACACACTCCGCTAACCCAGAAATAGTGCTTCAGGTTAAGAACTTTGCTTCAGGATAAGAACAGAAATCGGGCTCCGGCAGCATGGCAGCAGCAGGAGGCCCCATTAGCTAAAGTGATGCTTCAGGTTAAGAACAGTTTCAGGTTAAGAACGGACCTCCGGAACGAATTAAGTACTTAACCCGAGGTACCACTGTACAGTCATACCTTGGAAGTCGAACAGAATCCATTCCGGAAGTCTGTTTTACTTCCAAAATGTTCGGAAACCAAAGCGTGGCTTCTGATTGGCTGCAGGAAGCCGCATCAGACATTTGGGTTCCAAATAACATTTGCAAACAGGAACAGTCACTTCCAGGTTTGCAACGTTCAGGAGCCAAAACATCTGAGTACCAAGGCGTTCGGGATCCAAGGTAAGACTGTACAGTGGTACCTTGGTTCTCGAATTAAACCATTCTGGGAGTCCGTTTTACTCCCGAAACCATTTGAAAACCAAGGCACGGCTTCCGATTGGCTGCAGGAGCTTCCTGCACTCATGATAACTAGGGAAAGTGGCACAGTGTCTGCTCTGGCTGTACAAGGTCCCAGGTTTGATTTCTGGCATCTCCAAACTGCCTTTTTGAATCTCTGGAGAGCTACTGCCAGTCAATGTAGAAAATACTGAGTTAGATGCGCAAATGGTGTGACCCAGCACAAGGCAGCTTCCATATTGCAAAAAAATTAATGGGCGATCCGGGTAGAGCTTCCATCATGCAGTGGAGAAAACAGGTGAGAAATGCTTTAGTTTAGAGAAGAGTAAGAGGAGAAAGGAAAAATGGAGGGGAGGCAGGGCAGAGGCAGGGACTCATGGCTTCCCTGAAATAATCTTGGGAACTGTAGTTTTTTAAGAGTGCTGGAAATTGCAGCTCTGTAAACTACCATTTCCCAGGATTATTTGGGGGGAACTCATGTGTATATGTGTATAATTTTCTGTATATGTTTGGTGTGGATATTGCAGCCAGGCCTCATCTGCTGCATCCTTCTGATTAGGAACAAGAAACACAAGTTCCCCCAAGCATAGTAAGTAATATTTCTCAGTGCCCTCCTTTTGGCTACAGTTGAGGTGCACCCACCATCTTGAGTTCACGGTTAGGAGGAGCAATAACATGGATAGGGTAGATGAGATTGGGTTTCTGGCCCAAGGTCACCCAGATGTCCAGAACTCCTCTGTATTGTTATGTAATGTGGATAGCAAGCTCTTTTCCCCCTTCTCCTCCAAATCAGTGCGTTCCCACACTTTACCTTCTCCCAATCCAGATTTTTTCATACTCTTTCCTTTTTGAAATATATGCAGCATGCCCCCCAACGTTTCTCTGATGAAAATAGGGACGCCCCATTCCATAATGATAATTATATTCTTTATACTCCACATATCTGACTGGGTTGCCCCAGCCACTCTGGGCGGCATCCAACATATATAAAAACATAAGAAAACATGAAACATTTAAAGCAACCCTTCACTGTACAGGATTGCCTTCAGACGGCTAACTCCATACCCCCCAACATTTCTCTATTGAAAATAGGGAGACCCTAAGGAAAAGAGATTGACAGTCATCCTTCTGGTTGGTTGGTTGGTTGATTGGTTTGGCTAGGAGTTGGATAATTGGTTAATTGGTGAGCTATGAGATGAAGAGGAGGGGCAGGTGCCTTGTCAATCCCAGAATGCCTTGTCAACCAGTCAGAGGCAGCTTTGTCAATCCCAGCAGCAGGTATAAAAGAGGATGACCAGGCCATAGGCCTGCCCTTCTTCTCCCCCCACACCTATTCTCAGGCTTTTAAAATTCCTTTACCACTCTTTCCTTCTTTCACTCTCTTCCAGATTGTGCAGTGTCCTCTTTCCTTTCAGCTCCTTTTGTCTCAGCTTTTACAATTGTGAGCCCAAAAGGAGGAGGAGGATTTCTATATGGCAAGTGCTTCAAAGTGGGGACTTCATCTGTGGTAAATCACAAATGGGGCCTGCAGCCAAATGTTGCAGTGCATTCTGCTGCTTCTGTTTAGGGTTCCAGCCAGCTATTCCCTCCAAGTGCATTACACACAAACACACACACACACACACCAAGTGCCAATATATATTCCATGGTTTATTTAGCATTCTCAGTTGAATCATTATAGCTCTTGGCCCAGTTTCTCCCCATCCCAAACATTTCTGTATGGAGGGCCTCAGTAGAGAGGAGAAAGGAAAAATGGAGGGGAGGCAGAGCAGAGGCGGGGACTCCTGGCTTCCCTGAAATAATCTTGGGAACTGTAGTTTGTTAAGAGTGCTGGAAATTGCAGCTCTGTAAACTACCATTTCCCAGGATTATTTGGGGGGAACCCATGTGTTTTAAATTTTCTTTATATGTTCTGCGGGGATATTGCAGCCAGGCCTCATCTGCTGCATCCTTCTGATCAGGAACAAGAAACACAAGTTCCCCCAAGCATAGTAAGTAATATTTCTCAGTGCCCTCCTTTTGGCTACAATTGAGGTGCACTTTATGTTTTCGACATGTCCCATAATATTGTTTCCACCTACCAAAATATATTTAATGGTATACATATTTTATTTATGTTGTTAAACTGTCTACAACGGGTACCAGCCAAAAAAGCAGGCAACGGGGAAAACGCCCGCGGCTACAACCCTTTATAAAAGTAGTTGGGAAAAACCGCCATTGAACTCGGCGGGCCTTTCACTCCCAAATAAACATGCCTCGGATTGGGCGGCATGGTTAGCTCATTTGCAAGAACGGAAGACGTCAGGAGAGACCAAACTTTCTGCTTCCGTGTGTGTTTTCAGCCTCGTTGCGAGAAGTAGCGCCCCCTAGCGACCATTGCCTCCCTGCCTGCCGGCGCCGTTCGCCTAGCCCGGCTTTCTCCGTCGCCGCCCGAGGGAGGGCTGGTCACGTGCTGGGGGCGTGGTCCGAACGGCGGCCTCTAAGGGTCACATGACAGGGGCGCGGGCCGGGGTTGCTACTGTTGCTTGGGGAGGGGGCCCGGAGTCCGACTGACCATGGTAAGTGAGCGGCTGCCGGGCTTAAGGCGGCGGCGGCGAGGTGCGGGGAGGAGAGAAGCGGGACTGTTCATGGCGGTGCGTCGCCTCGCCTGTCCGAGGCCTGCAGGACCGTTGTAGTATGAGCAGCGGCGGCGGAGGCGGCGGCTTCCTCCTTCCTTCTCCTTGTGAGGCGGGTTGGGCCTTGGGGGGCTTTTGAGGCGAGGGAGGCCGGGCGAGCCGTTGGCCGTTCCCATGGATACGGCACTCTCGGCGCGAGGGGCTTCCATTCGATGCCGCCGCCCCGCTTCCACCACGCGCTCCACCCCGCCTTTCTGGGTGACGCGGGCGGCGTGTGTTCCGCTGCTTCTTGAGGAGAAGGCAAAGTACGCGGGGAGGGGCGCTCTTACCGCCGGTGCCCCGGGAAGATCAGGGTCTAGGTTTCTCACGGCGGGCTAAGCGAGCAGGGCGGGGTGGAGGGAGGGAGGGAAGTGCCTGGGATTTTCGTGGAGTGCGGGACACGTCAGAGTCACCTGGGCTGTCTCTGGTGGCAGTCCCGGGTTTGGCTTCTAAGAGGAGGAAATGTGGGGTGGGGGCGTAAACCTGTCTGCGGGTTTATATTCTCGGGGGATTTATGCACCTTTTCGCGTAGGGAGAGGAGACCCTAACCACACAGTTACTTACAGTGCGCTGTTACTTCACGTGTTGCCCAGCAGCACTGGCATGCAAAACCTAACCAGCCTAATTGGGTTGTTGTAGTTGTAAGGTTTAATTTGAAGAATGCTGTTAGTAATTACCAGTAGGGATGAAAGGTGTATAGGGAACCCAAGAAGGAGAACTGGGAGCAGGTTGTAAGGATTGGACTGTGAATGCTTCTTTGCTGATTGTTTTTTTTATTGGCTTTATGTCCTGCATTTCTGCCAAGACACTTGAAGTGGTTTACAAATTTAAAATACTATAATATAAAATGAAGAGTTGATAGAGCCCTTTCAGGCCGACTGGGAGTTGGTGGCGCAAGATCCCTGGCCACCTACCCTCCCTCAGGACACACAGGTATTCCTGAAGCAACCCTAGGAAAGGTGTAGCAGGCACTATCCCAAATGTCTCAGGCCGCTGATGGTTCTATGAAGAACTGGGTGGTATGAAGACTTTGCCTGCACAACTGGTTGCAAGTGGTCAGGCTGAACCTGGAGTCTGCAGTACTCTAGGCATCACACTTTGAAGAAGGGCACTGACAAATAAGCATGTCCAGAGGAGGAGGGCATCTGAGATGGTGAGAGTTGTTGAAACAAAGTTATCTGAGGAATAGTTGAATGAAAATGTAAAGGACCCCCGGACGGTTCAGTCCAGTAAAAGGCGACTATGGGGTTGCAGTGCTCATCTTGCTTTCAGTTCGGGGGAGCCTGTATTTGTCCTCAAATAGGTTTCCAGGTCATGTGACTAGCATGACTAAACAGCTTCTGGTGCAGCGGAACACCATGACAGAAGCCAGAACGCATGGAAACTCTGTTTACCTTCCTGCCACAGCAGTACCTATTTATCTACTTGCACTGGCGTGCTTTTGAACTGCTAGGTTGGCAGGAGCTGGGACAGAGCAACGGGAGCTCACTCCGTCGCGAGGATTCGAACCTTCCGATCGCCAAGACCAAGAGGCTCAGTGGTTTAGACCACAGCGAGCCTATGTTTGGCTCGCCAAAGATTAAAGGGAGACATGAGAGTGGTCTTCAGATTTCTGGCAGGTTTAATGAAGAAGATGGAGCAGGCTTGTTTTTTGTTTCTCCAAAGGGCAGGACTAGAACCAGTAGGTGGAAAGTGTAGGGAAGCAGATTTCAGCTAGGTTTAAGGAGAACATTCCTAATACTAAGTACCATTTCACAGTGGAATAGACCACCTGAGGAGGTGATGATGGGCCCTCCTTTGCCAGAGGTAGAAATCCTGTAGTTACTCCTTGCACTGGACAGAGAGGGGGTTGGATTAGATTACCTCAAGGGTACTTTCCAAATTGCTAGTCATTTCATTCTAGCTAGTCATTTCATTCTAACATTTTTTTAAATTTTGGCAGGGTGCACTTTGTTCAGTGATTCCATCCAGGTGTATACTGATAGATAGGTAGCTTAATGGAACAGGTTGGGTATACTATATAGAATCCTTAGGAATTCTAGAACTGGTTTAAGACCTTCTTTATTACATATCCATCCATAACAATGCCTTAAAGAATCTGCATGTGGTCTTACACTCATGTAATAAAATGTAAATTGTTCAGGCAATATACTCTTGAGTCACTAGCAAAATAATATTTATATGAATCCTTAAGGTCAATTGATTAGAAGTGACTTGTGTCTGTAAAAAGCCTATGGGGGTATTAGTGAGCTTTCAGGCAGTGGCTTAATATTGCAAATGGGTCATTCAGATCTGGTTTTTCTGTGAGCATGATTGGTATGAGTGTTGACACATATTTTCATAGGCATTATGTTTTTCCCCATCAGTACTAGTGGGTGTTGGTGCCAGAATATTTCCCTGCTGTGTTTTCTTGTTCCTCTGCTGTATTAGTACTGCTTTGCTCTTCTACCTTTTCCAGTTTTAAATAGGTGCACAAGTATTTCTGTACCTGGGTACACACCTTTAATCCCCCCACTTGTAAATTCACAAAAGCAAACTTAAAAACCCTTAGTTATCATGTTTTATGACGTGTAAAATGGAGACTTTTGGTTCTACAGGGTGACTCATTTCCATATTTTTTTTAAATATAATAAGTCTTGTGCAAGACCACAGAGGAAAGTGGGAAGGTCTTGTGCAAGAAAGGTATTGCATAAGACCTCTATTTTTTTAAAGTCTCAATGCATGTACTACAGTTTGTCTCTGAGATATACCCTACATATACTGTGTGAAGATGTCTACCTTCTCTGAACTGGTTGGCTGAAATTTGAAGGTGTTCAGTGTATGGCAGTTGGTGGAAATAGGTAAATAGGCTGAGATGGTTTGGGTCGCCAGAAACAAAGTGACTAGGCTGTGTGCAGTTCAGAAAAAATGGAAGTAGGGGTGGCAGTAGAGACCACTCATCAAAACGTCACAACACATATGACTAAACTGCTTACTAAAAAAACAACATGGTAATAAGCGTCTGCACCAGGCGTGCCTGTAGCTGTATAAATAGGTTGTTTTTACTTTCTTTTCTTTGTATAGTAAGGTGAAATTCAGATTAAACAGATTAAAAAGTCTTGTATTATGATACAGATGTCTTGTGGATGCTGTCAAATCTTGCATCCATGAACAACACCTACTCCAGAATAAACTCCAGTCTGGAAGCACCCTGAGTCATTTACTTTGATATTTTAAGGTGGTGTGACAGTGCCTACAAGAATTATATACAGGGATTTCCTCAGTCTTCATAAGCTGTAGAAATCTTTGGTGTAGTTTGTAGGTCATAAAATAACTTTCAGGCATGGCTGGCTACCATTAGTAACACTTGGTCTGGTCGAGCTGCTGTGAATTTAAACCCCATGACATGCCAAACCAATGTAACTCCCTCCCTCCCGGCCCCACATGCTGAACTTCTGCTTTTCATGCAGCTGTTAAAGGCAAATGAAGTCTGCCAGACCCAAAGGTTGACAGTGCTAATTTGCCTTTGCTTTACTAGCCTACTTAAAAGGAATTTACTAGCCTACTTATTAATTAATAAATTAATTCTTGGATGGGTGGCAGATACTACCAGTACCTCTAGATGTTGAAATACTGAGGAGACATTTGCCATATATGCTCATCACTTGATGACTGCAACATCAATAATGTGTTTTGCACGCTTACGAGTGTGCCAAGAGCCCATACATAAATAACTCTTCAAATACAGCCTTTACTCTGGGGGCCTTGCGCATATTCAGCTGACAGTCATTGAGATGGCTCAGATTTAATGCTAAGGTTTGCTATTAACGGGAATGAGCCTCCTAGGACCCTTGGTCTTACATGTTTCTTCCTCCCAGCACATGCTGTGATCCCCTTCCTCTTAGTATATGACAAATTTGCCATCTTGTCTAAAGTGACAAACTATGCTTTGTGATTGACCGCATCATGTTCAGTGCCTGGCTAATTTTGAACACTGCTGTACAAGCTGAATGGCCTCTGCGTTCCAAAGCAAGACAGGATAGACAAATTGTAGTTAGACTTAAAGTATGCGTGTGTGTGCAAATATAACAACTGTGTGTGGCAAACACACTCATTTTAGGATTTGAAGGTGTCCCCCCCTAAATTAATTCATTTTATTGTAGATCAGTTATGTAGTGTGTTAAGGCACTCAACAATGTTTTCCAGTTCAGTCAGAAAGTTCAGTTTGTTTTGCCTTTAATGGTGGCTTATTAA
The DNA here is from genome assembly GCF_027172205.1 of Podarcis raffonei. NCBI lineage: Eukaryota > Metazoa > Chordata > Lepidosauria > Squamata > Lacertidae > Podarcis > Podarcis raffonei. The sequence continues at coordinate 30,932,411 of NC_070606.1, forward strand.
ATTCTTGTAGGGCTCCTTTGAAGTCTGGACTTCCATTGTGCATATTGTTTGGCTAGCTTGGTGTTTGCTTATCAGCAAGAATTGAATGCCATCTAGGTTTTCTTTTTTTACAATGCTTTGAGGCACTGAGACAGGATACAGGTGGTCTGTTTTGCTTCTGTTCCTCCACAAGTCTCCTGGCCCACTCTCCTTCCCTGTTTGCTTTGGGGCCAAATTAAAGAGTCCTGCTGATTCCTGAAAGAAGGAAATAGGACAAAAGGGATCAGTTAAGGAATGGGACAGAGGGCCTTCAGCTGAATCAGGCCTTTTAAGTACTTCAAGTATAGCCCAGGTGTGGGGACTGGGAACCTTTTGCCCTTGCTGTACTTAAGTTCCCATCAGATTCAACAAGCATGTTGATGGCTAGGGATGCTGGAAGTTGTAGTTCAGCAACATCTGACAGGCCGAAGGTTTCCCGCACCTGGTAGGCAGAGAGTAGCTAACGTCTACTCAGAGTAGGCCCATTGAAGTTAAGAAATATGTGATCCATTAATTTCAGTGGGCCTGCTTTGAGTAAAACTTGGTTGAACGCCACCCATAGTCTCCGGACAATTCATTAGCAACTGAAATGCATTAAGCACTTTTTAAATGTTCTTTGGATACCCGAAACCACTATTTCTAATAGTCTAATCCAGGCATGTCCAACTGGTCGCTTGCGGGGTGGGCGATCATGGTCGATCATGGGTTCCTGATCGATGGAAGTTGGTCGTGCTTGGTCTAATCTTTCCCTGAGTAGTGGTGCTTTTCTTAGATGAGGCACAAAAGATAGATGAGCAGCATCTGCAGCAATGGGACTAGGATGCAAACTATTTGGGGGTTTAGGGCATGGGGCCTTAGCCTGTCATTTCCCCATTTTGTTCAAGTGGCCCTCAGACAAAACTAGTTGCTGATTAGATTTCTGTAATGTAGTTTTAATGTATTTTGTAGTATTTTTCCCTTCCATCAATGCAGAAACATATATGTAAGAATTGTTTTAAGTTGCTTAAATTAGTTATCTGTCGCTTCACCCTTAAAATATTTTGATTTAAATTTATTCTTTAAGAAGTAAAGTTTTATAATTGTTATGGGGTAGCATGTGTGGTGGGGGGGCTACACTGGCACATAAGACATGGTGAACCAGTATTTCTGTTCTAGTATGATGCTTGCTTTTCCCCAAATGTGACAATTCATAACCGTGTTCTGTTGCTATCTCACACCAGTTCAGTTTCTACATCTGAAATTTTTGGTAGAATTAATTTTTTTATATATGTTTAAAGGAGCAATTAAAACAAGGGCCAATCGAACCTTTTCTTCATTATTTAGCTACACTTTGTGGCCGCTATATTGAACTTGATAAAGTTGCTGTTTATTTTATCTAAGACTAAGTGAATTTGGTTTTTATTGCAGAGTTTTCTGGGAGGCTTGTTTGGTCCCATTTGTGAGATTGATGTTGTTCTTAATGACGCAGAATCACGAAAAACAGCTGAAATAAAAACAGAAGATGGTAAAATAGAAAAACATTATCTTTTCTATGATGGAGAATCGGTTTCAGGAAAGGTAATTTTTTTTTTAAAAAAAGAAGTTTGTACTTTATGTAAGATATAGGGCAGAAACGGTATTAATGATATAACTGTTCCAGATAATCTCATAATAGAATCTAGATTCTAGTGTATAATAAATTGTTATTGTTGATGTTATCAAGTCAATATGTATATGTCAAAGAAGGACCAACACATTTATATTGTTGTGGAGGAACCTCTTTCAGTGTTGGCACAGGAGATAATAAGTCATCCTCATTAATTTTTATTACACAAATGTTTGATAATGTCATATTAATGATCTATGGTGTTAACTGATAATTTGTGGGTTTTATGCAAATTTAAAATATGTTAGATTAACTATCAAAATATTTAAGTTGTTGACATTCTCATTTTTATAAGTGGTTTCTCTTCATACAAATTCTCCCCGCCCCCCAATGCCTAAAACTACTCTGTATCTACATCTTCTAGTTCACAAGCTTGTCTTCTGTGGAGCTTGGTTTCAACACTACTTTTTTGCTTCTCAATTTGATATTGAAAGAATGGAAGAAAATAATATATTCTAATGGTTTAAGTAATAATACAACCAAATGTTGCTGCACCTGGGTCATATTTAAGGTGTTCTGTTTTTACAAATGTTATACAGGGGAACTGATAGTTCTCCAGATGTTGCTGGACTACAACTCCTGTTATCTCTGCCTAATGTTCTAAGAAGAGCCTTCTAGGATTAGACCAAAGGCCTGTCTAGTCCAGCATTCTGTGGCATGGTTGTATTGAACTGTTTTATTCAGAGTAGACTCACTGAAATTAATGGACATAAGTTGGTCTTGTCTAGTCTAACACTGGATACAACCCAAAGACTCTTATGCTAGAGGTCATATATAACCATCACATAAAGTTGCCAAGGATGGGACGCAGGTGGTGCTGTGGTCTAAACCACAGAGCCTAGGGCCTGCTGATCAGAAGGTCAGCGGTTTGAATCCCCGCGACGGGGTGATCTGCCACTGCTTGGTCCCTGCTCCTGCCAACCTAGCAGTTCAAAAGCACGTCAAGTGCAAGTAGATAAATAGGTACCGCTCTGGCAAGAAGGTAAACGGCGTTTCCTTGCGCTGCTCTGGTTCGCCAGAAGCGGCTTAGTCATGCTGGCCACATGACCTGGAAGCTATCTGCAGACAAACACCGGCTCCCTTGGGCAGTAAAGCGAGATGAGCGCTGCAACCCCAGAGTCGTCCACAACGGGACCTAACTGTCGGGTCCCTTTACCTTTAAAGTTGCCAAGGATAGTTTTATCTTCTACAATTTTTCTTAAACCCTTTATAACAATATATTGAGTCCAAAAATACTACCCCTGTTGTGATGGTTTTGAATTTGCCTTTAACACAATGCCTTCAATTCTGGCAAATGATTAGAAGGGAGTTCTGGTGCAATCCAGACCCACAGTAGGGGTTCTGATGTGCAGAAGAAGTATTTGTAAAGCCTGAACCTGCCCTATCTTCTACATAGAATATTCTATTGGAATTCTCTTACTTATAAAATGGAAAAGGGCAGTGTCTGTGCACATTGCACATGGCCAGATCCAGCGCCTCTGTTCTTCCAACCTTCTGCTATTCATTGCCCCTTTAGAATGCTGGAATGGTGCCATATCTATCTCCATTCTTGTCTTTTCAAGTCTTTTAAAACTTGTCTTTTCCTGCTTCTGTCATTTAATGAACTACTTTCACCCATTGCTAAACAGCTGCTTCACCAGTTTCTCTTCCCACAGTCCCATTTTTTTTAGTGTTGTAAATAATTGCATAAGGAGGAACTGGCAGGGCGCAGGGAGTGCTGGTGGCATCTAGCAAGTTTTAACCATTTTTGCTGTGAAAATTCAGTAAATAAGAGTTGGAAGAAGGAATGAAAATGCCATGTAGTCCAGCATTGTAACACAGGGCTGGAAAAGGGGCAATGAACCAGAACCACACTTCCTTTTGAAAAATACTGGTTTTATCAATTGCACCTATCTGTTTTTAACCGTTGTTTTATTTTGTTGCTGATTATTTTTTATTGTTCTACATTGCATTAGCGTTGCAAATGCAGTGGAAAGGTGGAATGAATATATATATATATATATAGTTTAAATGATCTAAAATAAGTTTTTGTACAAATGGATCATTACACTTACACCTTTTCATTGCTGTTTTGACTTTTTCAGGTAAACATAGTCTTTAAACAACTTGGAAAGAGGCTAGAGCATCAAGGAATTAGAATTGAATTTGTAGGACAAATTGGTGAGTCTCTTAGAATTACCATTTGGTATGGATAGCTTTGAGTGCTCATAACCCTGATATAGGAATCGTAATCTGGACTGGTCTCTTGGTAGTTGAATACAGTGTTCAAAATTAGCCAGGCTCATTTTGCACCAGGCTTTTGACCTGGGCACCAGGATGTCACATGACATCTCCACCATCAGGAGGCACATTCTGGGGATCATTGTATCTGAACTGTTTTCACACACTATTACCACATCCTGTAGAATTCTATCAGTTAATTTTTATCTGCACAACCAGGAGCCAAAATTTTATTTCTATGCAGTCTGAGCAGGAGTGGTGAACAACATTATAGTGAATTGTTGCTTGTCTTCACTTACCCCATCCCACTGCCCTGCTCACAGTTGTAAAGAATATGGTTATGTTATGAATGGTCCATGTCACCATTAAGAAAAAGAGCTCAGAATAGGCCAGTATATATATGTGGACTGTCCCTGGGTCAAGTGACATTTCTTCTTTAAGTTCTCAAAGCTCTTAACCTAGCTCAAGGTTGTCATCTGAACTAGGCAGATGTTTAACTGAGAATCAATCACAGTCAGTCCATCATTTGAAGAATAAGACTTAAGAGCCATCTTGCCCCAAAATGGCAACCATTCTGTTTTGGCGACTATAATATTGGTTAAGGAGCCATTTGGTGCCTAGCTTATATATCTGAGTTTCCAACACTGGTTGTCTAACAAGTATCCCGAAGATGTTTGTTTTGAAGTAAATAATGTTTGCTGTCTGTGATTCAAATAAATTGTATCTGTGATATGTTGCCAAGCAGCAGTTACACAAACAGCATGCATCTTAAAAATAGTAACTATATTCTAGCTAGATCAAATGTGGATCTTGAAGATTAAGATGCAACAAGTAAAGATGATGTAATTTATTGAGGCCACATCTTTGCTTTTGTTTTTTCTTGAAGAGCTTTTTCTTAAAGTTTGTATATTCTGTTTCATAAACCAAAATTTGTTCAGTAAATTCTCAGTAAAATTGTTCAGTAACATTTGTTCAGTAAATTCTCTCTCTCTGCTTATAATATGAGAATATAAAATAAAATGACACATTTTGGAAAACATTCTACTAACCTACCTTTAAGTTATTGAATTTACTCCAACAAGTCATTTGCTTGTTTGTCAAACTGACTGTTGATATTAAACAATGGTGGGCTGTTCTGCAGTATAATTAACAAAACAGTTGTATTTTGTACTTGTATGGAGGATCTTTGCAATACAACTGACATACTGAAGTTCTGAATTAGACCACACTGTAAAATAAAAAAAAAAATTTTTGAATTCACATGATTAAATGGAGATAGAAATAATGCCAATATTTTAATATCTTTCTATTTCTTTTCTTCTTTTCTTCTTTGACACTTGCAGCAGTCCCAAGTGTCAAGCCATTGTATACTCCTTAAGGAAAGCTTCTGTTACATTTCCTCTCTGATTCTATTCATTGCTTTCTTAGAGCTTTTCAGTGACAAGAGCAATACTCATGAATTTGTAAACCTAGTGAAAGAACTGGCCTTACCTGGTGAATTAACACAAAGTAGAAGTTATGACTTTGAGTTTATGCAAGTTGAGAAGCCATATGAATCCTACATCGGTGCCAATGTCAGATTGAGGTATGGAAACTGAAAAGTACTATTTCTGCAGTTATGGTTATAATAGTTTTAAACTTATAGCATTATATAGGTATGTGTAAAAATATATTATATATTATAAATTGGTTGTATCTGTTTGTGGAAGGAATTTTGATCTAGCAGAGACATCCACAAAGAGGGAAGGGGTTCTTTTGCCAAATCCCCCTTGCAGCCTCTCTCACCCCTTAAATTGAAGGAAGGTGGTATGAGGGTTATAAGGGGAAAATGGTATCTGAGAAAGTCACCTCCCCTCGTTTCCATGTGTAGGAACCTTTGCTGAATTGAAAGCTGTTACATTGCTGAAAGAACTGTTTCCATTAATGGAAGCGTACTTTTGAATCTAACCCATATGGATCCTTTTTCTCTCTGATCTGATGGCTTTGATGGAATTTTTTTCTTTTTTGGCCTTCAGAATCTAGATAAAATATCTTATGAATCAAACTCCCTATATGCTCCTGCAGGCTGGTAGGCTATTCATCTGAGTAGTCTCCAAAGCTGAGATTTTATGCAACCTGTGCTCCAAAGACAAAGTGAGCAGTCTTGTGTATCAAACGTCACTCTATACTAAGAAACTTGTATCACTTGCTTAGAATAATTTCTTATAACAAAATCATTTTGCTCAAATCATTTTAAGTTGTTTAGAGTAATATCTGATTGTGGCAGGCCACTTTTACAACAGCTGTTTTGCTAGCCAGAGCCTTGTTTTGAGTGTAGCACAGCAGCTGAATCCAGTGAGAGAATTGTGCTTGTGAAACAAGTTGCAGAACTTCTCAGTGACAACTAAGCTTTTGCACTACTGATTGCAGAACAATGTTAATTCTCAGACTTATTCCACTAATGTTATGTTGGATGTTGCCCTTAGTTACATAGATTAATATGCAGCTTTTGAGAGATAATTGGAAGGTATTTGAGCCAAAAGGCATGCAGTGATGGAAGACTCTGAATTTCTGTTCTTTAGTCATTATTAAAATACTTGATTACAGCATTGTTAATTTTAAGAAATACATAAATGAAAACAAGTTGCAATAAAATGAAAGAAATAAAAAATTCTACATAGTAAAAGTAATTAGCCATATAATAAATATGATTATAATAATGATAACAGGAAACTATATGGAAACGGTAAAAAAAGCTTTAGCAAGCAATCTGAAACACGAATTTGGATGTGCCTGCCTTAAAAATAATATGTAAACCTTAGATTTAAATGTAAGTGGGTCCTCAAAATACATTCCATCCTGTTTATAGGGCTGTAAAGAAATACTGGATTGAATCCTTTCAGTTTGCAGAAGGGATTCTGGTTCAGCAGAGACTCATGCTAGATTGAAGGAATAGATTTCCTCTGCAGCATCCCACCACATCTCCCATGCTGTACCAGAAGGACCTTCAATCCTCTCAAGCCAATCTTCATGGAGAGCTGCAGGGGAGTGGGAATGAATTGCTTTTTCTCTTCTACCTGCTGAAGCTTTAGAGTTCTGCTGCAGGCATGTCTGGTTCCAACCCATTGTGCTAATAAAAGTTGGAATCACCTTCTCTTGCTTTAGGGAACGCTCTTATTAAATTCTTATTTTGGCCTTGCAACAAAAGGAATTAGAATTGTGAGCAGATTGTTTTAATTCAGATTTAACTGCTAATGCAGTTTATGAATCTCAATATAGTCTATTTCTGATGTTAGCTAATTTGATAAAGTTGGCCACTTCATGTATGTAAAATATTCTGTGTATACAATCTGTGCTAATTTCCTGTTTTGTAGGTATTTCCTTAAAGTTACGATAGTAAGAAGATTGTCAGACTTGGTAAAAGAGTATGACCTTATCGTTCACCAGCTTGCGACATACCCAGATGTTAACAACTCTATTAAAATGGAAGTCGGCATTGAAGATTGTCTGCATATAGAATTTGAATACAACAAATCCAAGTATGTATTATGAATAAGGGAATGTGTGACCTTGAAATGGGTAACCAGGGAAACTCCTTCAGGTTAAAAGTGTGGAACACATAGCAGTAATTAACTGGTTGCTAATGGACCATGTATAGGTATAGGTGGGTGAAGCTGACCTTCCAAAGTTGTTACACTTCAAGAGTATTATATTACTCTGTTCTTGAACCAACTGCCCACATGGAAACTTCATCTGATACAAAATGCTGCAGCTAGAATTATGATTACTATACCAGCTACTGGTACTGTACTGTGATTTTGATTACTGTACTATATTGGCTCCACTGACACCCAGTCTGTTTGTGAGCTCAGGTAGTTGGAGGAGACGCTGCTCTATGTCCCATCAGTGTTTAAGATTGAGTTGCTGGGTATACATAAAAGGTCCTTTTTGAGAACTCTACCCAAACTTTGGAACTCCTTTCTCTGGGAGTCCAACTGGTGCCTCCTTGATGACATTTAGAAAGCAGGTGAAAACTATTCTGCTTTGGTGGCTTATGACGATTTCTTAGTCTTGCCTCCTTTAAAACTGTTTTGCTGGTGGCTGTTTTTCTGTGTTTCTTTTAATTTTGCTATTTTTTTAAAAAAATGTGCTCATTGTATGCCAATTGAGTGTTCTGTTACTATGAGTGGGATTCAAACTAAGTTAGTTGTACTTATCTAAAAGTTAGACATTACTGACTTTTCACATTGATTGCAGTGGACCTAAGTGCAAATAGCTTAGTCTGGATCCAATTCTACATGATGCAAAAGTAGGATACAATTTTTTTTATTTGTTATGGCATCAACATTTTGAAATCTCAACTTACCTTCAGTGCATATTGTGATAACTTGTAACAGTCTCTACTACTACTAGCACTTTCTGTTCATTGGGCTTTAAAGTGGCTTCTGAAAACATACTGCCTGATTGAGGAATAAAACTGAGTAGCAGCTATAAACTTGAGTGTGGCTCTGCTCTTTGGTAAAACGAGTAACCCTGTTCAATATAGATAGTTCTGTTTTCTTATCCTTTTTCAGCAATATGAATACACAAGACCATTGTAAAATGCTGTAAACTAGTTTAAAAATGTTAAATTCTGCAGTTTACAAGCCCCCTTCCTTTGTTTCTGTAAGGTATCATCTAAAGGATGTGATTGTTGGAAAAATTTACTTTCTCTTAGTAAGAATAAAAATTCAGCATATGGAATTACAGCTGATCAAAAAAGAGATTACTGGAATTGGTAAGATGAATTTTGAAACTGTCATTAATATTTTTACTTTTAATTTGATGTGTTCTAGAACTATCTTTTCTGATATTTCCAATTTATAATAGGCTGTTCTATTTTGCATATGTATGTGTAGCTAGTTAGCTTCTTTTAGCTGTATATAGTGACCAATACTGGTTTGCAGGTAACTAGTTTATGCTTCACAGTGAATAGGTTCCTGAAACCTCTGCCTTCAACTGTGTATTTAGCAATATACATGGAAATCAGTATTCTGTTCAGCTACTTTTCAACTTGAAAGACCTTCTTGTACAATTGCTTTGCACTTCTAAATGTAGTAATATTTCATAATTGGCGTGGTGGGTAGGCTCCAAGTGGCAGATATGATTCACATTAAACTGGGGTAACCTGTTCAGATTTAAGACTTGGGTGACAGTTGTTTACTTTGACTAACTAATCATGTTGTTGGTCCTGATTAACAGCTGTAATCAGGGCTCATAATTCCTCTGAGGTTCTGTTGTATTGGACTGAGCTGGGGAAGTACAAATATTGGATATTACTAAGAGGAGCTGTGTCTTGAAGAGCTGAGAAGTAGTGATATTTTCTGATTACCCGTGTAATTCAATACCTATTCATGATCTGATAAGGTATAACTGCTAAGGGGCTTTAGTCCATAGAAATAAATAAATGTATTCAACTAAATATGCAAAATTGAATTAAAGGACTTAAAAAAAATACAATTGTTTAACTAGGACCTAGTACCACGACAGAGACCGAGACCATTGCAAAGTATGAAATAATGGATGGTGCACCAGTTAAAGGTGAGTTGGTATTTGTTAACATTGTCAAAGCATTTTTATGTTAAAATATAGGTTGTTTCTCTAAATTGAGTGTTAATCCTATTATGGAGTACATAAAAATTATCTTGAAGCCTAGACTGGTACAAAAAGAAAATCTAAAGCACTAAATACCAATTTTGCCTTATGCATCATTTAAGTGCCTTAAATGAATAAGGGGCTCCTAATCTGGGGCCTTCACTCCTTAATACCAATTGGATAGTATTAGTTGCTTTCATAAATTAGAAAACTGATTTCTGGTTTGTGCCAGGTCTATCATTACTTTTTCTTGTGTTCTTAAGAGTCAAGAAAAAGAGTAGGGAAAACATGGACAAATGTGCTACCCCTGAACATAAGAAGAGCTCTATTGGATTGGACTAGTTTAGTGTAGCATCCTCTCTCCCACAGTAGTCAACCAGATGCTTATCTTCTGCTGCTGTTCCGCAGCAATTGGTATTCAGTAGCAATTGGCTTGTCCCTTTAAAGCCATCTATTAATCACCCTGCATGTTGTGATAACAAATTCATATTTCAGCTTTGCGCTTTGTCTGTCCTGAATTGTGCTCCCCAGCTTGATTGGATGACAGAAATGGATGCAGAGCCATGCTCACATTTAAATATATAGCTGTTTTCCTTTTTAGAGGCTACTCCCGCCCAGATTAAAAGGCATGTTGGGATTTGGTGTGACTTACTTAAGAAGAAATTCCCAGTCCCCTTCTTTTTAAATTGATGTCATGCCATTCCCTGTGACTCCAGATTATTCACTGTCAGGAACTATTCTAATCCTTTAAATGTTGAGGAAAGAAGCAAAACTAATCACAACTTCTTTTTATCTAAGGTGAATCTATTCCTATAAGACTCTTCTTGGCGGGCTATGATCCTACTCCTACAATGAGGGATGTGAATAAAAAGTTTTCAGTAAGATACTTCTTGAACCTAGTATTAGTTGATGAAGAGGACAGAAGGTACTTCAAGCAACAGGTATGACAGATTGTGCACTGAAGTATTGCAATGAGGTGGATTATTATTTATTTGTGTTGCCTTTTCTGTTAAAAAATATTCAGGGCAACTTTCAAAGTACTAAAGCCAGCACCCAATAAAACAATAATTGGGATACTTAAGCAGAAAAAATGCAGTCCATTAAAACATCAGTAATAAAAGCAGAACAATGCTAATAAAAATCTTATCTCCCATTACCTGCTTAAGGGAAGACTTTATGAAACAATGTTTTTATGTGCTGCCAAACTGTCTAGAGTGGGAGCAAAGGAGACCTCATGAAGAGAACTGTACAACATGGGCACCACTCCATGCTTCAGCATAACTTTCTGAAAAGGATTGTGGCTTTCAGTATCTAGGTTTTTTCAGAAGTTTATATGGAAATGCTAAGGGACGTGCGCGAGTGTTCTAGGAGAGATGCTTCTATCTGTGACATCAGTATGTTTAAAATATGAAGCCTCTAAACTGTACATTTTCTTTCACCTTAAACAGGAGATCATTCTTTGGAGAAAAGCTCCTGAGAAACTGAGGAAACAACGAACCAACTTCCACCAGCGGTTTGAAAGTCCAGAACCACAGGCATCAGCAGAGCAGCCTGAAATGTGAACTGGGTGTTGGGAGTGAAAGAACTGTTGATAGATCAGCAGGTTAAAGGTGGCAACAGCCTGTAGGGAAGAAGGCCACCCATTTCAACAGTCTTCCTCATCTTACAGTGCTGCATTTCCCACACTACTAAAACATTCTTTAAGTAAACATTCAAGTGTGTACATACATTTAAAATAATAGCTTTCTCAAACACTGGAACTTTCTTAAGCTATTTTATACTGCACATTTTACTTTTTGTCTGGTGTGATGCACTCAGATATATGCATAAAGCTTAAAAAAGTTACGTTTTCCCATGCATGTAGGCTGGTGCATTTAAGTTTTGCTTATCATCGATGGTAGACTAAAGCATTTCCTCTTCCTATACCACAGTCATATCATACATCCTTCCTCATCGTCTACTGCCTGTATCCTTCGAAACTAATAAATATATTGTTCTAAAATGACAAATTCAGGGTTTATAATGGGATTTTGTCCATACACTTGGAATAGTTCTCATGCCAGAGTTTTCAGACTTTGTCTCTTTCTGAGGAATGTACATAATAAAACAAGCTTCTTTCTCATACTAGCTTTATAAGAGGGGTGATGACTCTTCTAATTCTTTTCTTGGCACCTCCATCTTAATGATTCTATTATCAAATTGCAAAGCCCTTGAAGGCTTATATGCCCTAAGCGAAAATACAGAATTATCCCATTAAGCTGTGTTTCAGTGGCAAAGGTGTGTGAAAATGTAGCTTTTACTGATTACACTTTTGGAATTCGGGTCATAGGCACAAAATTCAGATCACTTTGCATTAAAATGCACACTTCATCTTACCACCTCAAACATTGGCTTGTAGGAAGGTCTGTGTATGTAAACCAAATTGAATTCTAAGTAGGCTTTGGAATTCTGTCTAGCAAAACACCCAGTCATTTTTAACTTTAGTGAATTTAGTCTTTGGACAACCCTTGTTAGCCTCCATCTATCCACAATTAAGCATGTAGTTTTCAGAAACGGAGTTTAACTACGGTCACAATATGGAACCTGCTGAATTAGATGGCTACTCATATTTGTAGTTCACTTGGCCTATCTACCAAGAATGTTTCTAAACTTCACTGCAAGTGTTATTGGTTACCTTACTTTATGAGTAAGTGAAATTCTCAAATTATACTTCTGTAAGAACTGTTTTACTACCATGGCACTTTGATAAAGCAGTCAAAGATGCTGCGTGCTGGGATATTTCTCTTTAGTATGGATGCCTATGACTGAGAGAACTTAACTCCCTCATGTAAGTGCCTATTCAGAATTTCAAACAAAAAATGCCAAATATTTTCATGGACACTTGCATGTTGTAATCTGGAAACTATTCCAATAAATTTTTGAAAACTGATTGTATTTAACCAGCCTCAAATTGTGCAACTATGTATTATAGACATAATAAACTGCTCTTTGAATTATTAAAAATAGCTGTATTCTCACTAAAATATCTAGATTGTGTCTTCAATTTTACATTGTGCTGTAGTGAGTTTCACTTATAGAATTATTGAATATCTTAAAGTTAGACTTGGGATGTTCTTAAATTTAATGCATTGTTGGGGTGGAAGAAATTCTAGTTCATCTCAAGTTTTAGTGATCACGGACTACCAAAACAAAACTGGGATTCTCGATGGGTGGCATACTTTCCCTTTGAACCTGTTCATTTAGATATATTTCTTACACTGGCACAACAAATTTGGTTGAAGTGAATTGAACAGATCAGAGCATTGTAGGCAGCTAAGTGGTACTCTGGGTAGAAGTACTGAAATTAAGGGACCTCAGTTAGTCATGCCTATTAATTTCAGCATAGGACCAATCCATTTCTTTCAGTTAGACGTGTATTTTTGGAGATCAGCATTTAGTGCCATGGTGACTAATTATCTAGATAGAGACAATTTTCATATCTAAAACCAAGCCATTATAGTTTGCAACCCCATAAAGGAATATGCTGCCTTAGGATGTGGTTGATGCATTAAAAATAAGTGGCAGAATTATGTGGTTTTTAATCTAATTTGACTACACTTAAGAATATGTTTGAAGTCCTGCTCTCTAACACCATTTTTTTTTTGTTCCAGCTTCTTGAAATTGATAAGGGCTTTTCTTTTGTATATGGATTTATAAAATGTTTTGAAGTGCAAAGCCCAGTCTCCTTCATTTTGTTGTTATCTTAAGGCTAGTTTAAGGTAGTACTTTGTCCCACCCACTCCTTAAAATTAGAATATGGCATACTAATTTAAGAAATAAATGAAAACCTTCTGGCCTTTTCTGAAAATATACTTTAAAAACACCTCAAATGCATCTACTCTTGAGGCTTGGATGACAGTGCCAATAGACAATAATAACCTAATTACTGCAGCTTTATTCATGTGCAGATTTCTTTATGACCGACATCTATTTATGCAGACAGCTTTGATTATAAATGCTGGTGATCTGGGGTTTCCCAAGGCTGTGGGGAACGTTTATCCAACGGAGAAGGCTCAAAAGGCAGCGTCTGCCCTTAAGCGAAGGTCTGGAAGAACTTCTAATTCTTGAGGTGGAGCTTAATAATGAGATGGGGTGGAGACTAGAGAGCAGGACAGGCATTATACAGAGCAGCTGATAAAATTTTGAGCTTGGCGTGGCGAGCTTCGAGCATAAGGCGCTACCCGCATTGGCGCAGCATTATCACCACCATCCCCTCACGTGCTTACTGCACTTGCATTCCCGTGTAACGTCAATTCGCCCACGATCCTAGCAACCCAAGCCAATGCGCCTCACAGACACACCTCCGCCTAAACGCACGTGGCCGCCAGGGTGCTCGCTTGGCTGCCCTTCGTACTGCCTGCGAGGCTTCTCTTAGGGGCCCATGGCTTTGCGAAGAATGTGGCGGTGCGGACGGCACTCCGAGTCCTTTCGCCTTCTAATAAAACTCCTCCTAAATTCACCTAGCCAACCAATGCCGTCTTTAGGCAGCTTTCCTCCGCACTACTTTTCAGGCACTACGCAAGACTTCCCTGAAGACCTGGGCCGCTGTCGCGATGACGAAACAGGCGCGCGCCGGCGAGCTCAAGGCTCCCTCTTGCTCCGATGTCCGTGAGCCGGTGCGCGAGGCTGCTCTCTCGGCTGCCGGCTGCCCCGCTCCGCTATGGCGGCCTGTTTGCTCTCCGGAGCCGGCGCGGTGGGCCCAGCCGGCCAGCCCCAGCAGCGGGTTTCTTCTCCGACGGGGGCGGCAACGGCGCGGGCGCCAAAGCCCCGGACACTTCCTTGTTCGTGCCTCTGCCCGTGTCCCCTTCGTCGCCTGGCCCCGAGGGGGACGTTGGAGCCGAGCTCACGCGCCCGCTCAACAAGAGTAAGCGGCGGCGCCGGGGGTGGGGCGGAAGGACAGGCGGGCCAACCGTGCGCGTTCGGTTAGGGGGCAACGGGAGTGCCCTTTCCTTGCCCGTTTCTTGGATTTCTCTGTCATCCAAACAGGGGTGGGCAGCGGGCAACTTGCGAGTCCCACCTGTCCCACAAGGGCAGTTTTAGTAGCCCTTCAAAATATACATTGAGGTAGCGCGTGAGAGGGAAGCTTCAACTTGCATAGTAAGCCCGTGAGAGTTACGTTCCGAGGATAGTGCCTAAAGCCAAAATTGCATATACAATGGTACCTCAGGTTACATACGCTTCAGGTTGAATACGCTTCAGGTTACAGACTCTGCTAACCCAGAAATAGTACCTCACGTTAAGAACTTTGCTTCAGGATAAGAACAGAAATCGTGCTCCGGTGGCGCGGTGGCAGCAGGAGGCCCCATTAGCTAAAGTGGTGCTTCAGGTTAAGAACAGTTTCAGGTTACGAACGGACCTCCGGAAGAATGAAGTACTTAACCCGAGGTACCACTGTACAGTAGTCCAAACAGATTGGGGTGCACTTGTGGTGTTGTTGGGGGATTGCCAAAGGTCCCCCCCCGACACCCGCCATTAAAAAAATTTTTTTGCCAAGCATGTAAAGCTGAGCGTGCACAAGTTAAATGGGCATATATTGTGAGTGTACTGTGTAGAAAAGAAGCAATATTGGAGAACCATGTGCATTTTGTCATATTATGGCCTCCACTAGTTTCTGGGAAATGAATGGGCCACAGATCTCTTGAGGGGATCGTTCAAGACACACGTTTATTCCACCCCTATGTCTGTGAACAACCTCTTATAATCTGTGATGCACTTTAGATCATGCAGAATTTATTGTACAACCTGACCATCCATGAGGTATCAGGCCCTCCCCTCACTCGCCCATCACTGTTTGGAGAACAGAAATTGACCATCCCTGAGCAGATGGCAATTGTAAAGTTACCATAAAGGTAACTGTTGTTAAGATTGTCAGTCTCCATAGCAGATTTATAGAAGGTGGATTTCACAATATGTTTTTGGTGACTACTTTTTCTTTTGGTGTATAACCCTTTCTTGATTAAATGCTTGAAGTGTATAAAGTATTTTTTTGCACAAGTAATTTGCCATTCCAGTGAGCTTTACAGTATCTGTATTTTGTCTTCTAGGCGAAGTCCTGAAAGTATTAAATAAATTTTACAAGAGAAAAGAAGTACAGAGACTGGGGGCAGAAAATGGACTAGATGGTATGCAATATGTGGTTCTAGGGATGATAGAATATTGGATGTTTCTGCATGCTTTACGAGAAGCTCCTATCTGGACTTAATCTTTTTTTGACTCTTAAGTTTTTCTAATTCTACTTCTAAAACTTACTGCTTAAGTCAGTGCTTAATAAAATAGTGTGTTGGTATTATGATTTTTTTTGAATTTATATCCTCCCAAAAGAGCCCGGGCAGCAAACACATTCACTTTTTGTAAAGCACCCCAAAACAGGTTTATAAATACAGTTACAATTAAAACATTTTAGAAACAGTTACAGTTAAAAACTTTAGTTCATCCAAGAGTTCATGGAAGTAGAATAGGCAGATTTTAGCTGATCACCCCTTTCCCTTGTCCCATTGAACAGCTTCTGAAAGTTGGAGACATTCTAGAATAGTGTGGGAAGCATTGCAGGGTTACATGGGGATTGTCAGGGATCTTAACATGATTTGAAATGTCTTGAGTGTTTCACTGACCACATGCCTTGGTATAATCCTACTGAAAACAAAGCACTCTGTAGTTTTCAAGCTAAAAATCTTGTTTTGTCATTAGATCTCTGGTCCAGTTTGTAGGAAGTGGAGTTTTGTGTGCAATACTGAACTTGCTTGTGTGTATTTTCCCCTCCCCTTTATAGCTCGTCTGTTTCATCAAGCATTTATAAGCTTTAGGAAATACATAATGGAATCAAGTTTCTTGGGTCCTGATGTGCACATTCTCCTAAATGATATATGCTGTGGTGCTGGTAAGTATATTGAACATTATTTCCCCCTCCCCTCCCCAATCATTCTTCTTAAAAAAGACGCTTAAATGTTATGGGTGATAACCTTATGGGTAAATAAAATTTGCTTTACCCTTATAAATAAGGAACTTAATGGGTTAGATTATAATATTTGCCAGTGTATCATAATGGCTAGGAGTGAGAGATAGGAGTGAGTGCTGTGAACCAGTAAATGGCCTTAGGCAACCCTTTGTTGAATATGTGACAGAGGTGTTAAGTGCTGTTGTTTAAACATCAGATACTGGTACATCACCAAGACAGAAGTGTGACTGCATTACTGTGTAGAACACAGATACAAACAAGTGAAAGATCCAAGAGTGGGTGTGCCCAGTTCCCAGGTAATGATGAATCAACAAAGCAAAATAAAGAGTATGCATTAAATCTTCAAATAAATTCCAACTGAGCAACTTCATGCTGAAGCCTCATTTTGAACCCTTTTCCTTGAAGTATGTCATCTTAGATTTTCCTTGCTGGCTTCTGACTGTTGACATTTTAACATCTGGTTTGTATCCATTTATTCAGCTTGTTTCTGTTTTAGAGCTTATATCTCTACTTAAATGAATGGGCACAAGTGTGTACTTGTGTCTGCTGTGCACATCAACAACCTTAATAAGTTAATACTGTAATGAGAATGTTAGAAGATTATAGTAGGGACAACAAAGAGTGAAAATTATACTTCGTATTTGCTCTTATTTCTGGTACCAGTTCACTACACTGAGTTCATTAGAATTGACTCTAACCTAAAATACAGCAAATGGAAATGCCAAGAGTATAATCCTCCCCTTTACACAGAGGGCAAGGTGTGGATGCTCCTGATTAGCCTGCATTCAGCTGTTTCACAGGCCATGGCAAAGCAACCCAGGGGCCCTTTAGGACATTCAGATTTGCAGGTCCTGTACAAGGAGCAGAGTACAACATGCTAATGGGAACACCTTGGAGTCTCCCTGCTTCTTGCAAAGGAACAGAGACTAGGAAACTGGGCACCCAGAGAGCACTGAGAAGGGAGGCAGAGAAGGCTGCTCCAGGCTGCTCCTTCCTTCTTCCCTCCTGGCTCTCTTCCATGTCCACATGGGACATGGAATCCCTCTGCATGGGGAGAGCAGGACTCCAACCCAAATCTCATGGAAACCTTTTGATGGGGTTTCTTAATTTAAAACAAGGCATATGAGCTTTTGATTCTTGAGGCCATGATTGAAGTTGTTTGTTTAGTGCAGTACTAGAGAAGAGCTGCTGCAAATGGGCCTGTAATACAGAAAAGAATGTGTAAATTCTCAAAGTATATTAGAAATTATTTAGTCCCCAAAAGACGATTAAAAAAATGATATTGTGAAATGATGCTAAATGTCTTAAGTTTAATTCTGAGTACTTGGGTTTTCTTGTAATTTAGAAGGTTATTCACAGCTAATAGGGTTTTAAGAATTGTCCACTGACATTATTTATATCACCAGACTTAGCAATATTATAATTATTCTGAATACATCACTGGGTGATGGTTTACTCCTTGTTGATTTTAATATACCTTTCTCCTTCTAGGGCACGTTGATGATCTGTTTCCATTTTTCATGAGACATGCTAAGCAGATTTTTCCTATGCTGGAGTGTATGGATGATCTGCGTAAAATCAGTGATTTGAGATTGCCACCCAACTGGTTAGCTTTTTAAAATCACTTATATGTCTTCCTTATGATAATAACAATGTCAGTGCTGGGACAATGTGCATTTTATGTTCCTATCATGTCAGTTATTCTCACTGAAGTTGCCATCAGTGTCTTGTGTTACTTTTGAGTGTTTTTCTTTAATTGAAAAAATGTTATCAAAAATCACAGAAATTGAGGTGTGAGATATGTTGGTTTGAAATCAACATATCTAAAGGTGTATTTAGTTTTCAGCTTATGTATATACTACGAAGTGAGGTGGTGTTTAAACAAACAGACTGCCAGGCTCAACTATGCATTTCTCTATGTATCGTTATAGGTATCAGGACGCCAGAGCTATCCAAAGAAAAATTGTATTTCATGCTGGTCCTACAAACAGTGGAAAAACCTACCATGCAATCCAGAGATATTTAGCAGCAAAATCAGGAATATACTGTGGCCCTTTGAAGCTTCTGGCACATGAGATCTTCCAGAAGAGTAACGATGCTGTCAGTATGTTAAATGTGTTTCCCTGCTTCTGTGACCATTACAGTCTGTGATGATGATTCATGATAAAGTATTGTCAGTGTACACAATATTTTTCACAGTCACATAAGCAAAAAAACAAAACAAGTACACCAATAAGCGCATAATTATATTTTGACAGTGGGTGTGCACAATAGTGGAAGGGGAGAGAAGAAGGAAGAGGTAAAAGAAAGAATAAGTGCAAATACAGTTATATTAGTAAAAGTAGCTATCTAGTGATCATTTTTGTTATGCTGCATTGACTACCTTTTTTTGCTTGGGACATTAGTAACTTCTGGAGTTCTGTAGCTGTCAAATGAGTAAACAGAATATCTGTAGCCGAGACAGCAGAATCCAGATCTTGCGGCTGCTAAATGAGTACCTCTGTCATATTTGAGTATGTGCTTTCTGCAACAATCTCAGTTAAAGGAAGCCAAAACAGTTATGAGCTGTTCAAAGCCTGTATTGTAAAGCTCAGCACACCCTAAACCAAATGCATTGAAGGCAGCAGCATTCAGTCACACTGCCGCACCAGTTAACATTACAGGTTCACGACCATTGCAGCCTTCTCCACCCATATAGATTTATTTGCCATCATATTTATGTCTTTATCCATGATGGCTAGATAGGAAACTTTTTTTTTGGTATCGTCGTATTTTCTGAGACTGAAAGGGCTATAACTCTTTGGTCAAGCACAAGGCTTGCTTTCGGAATACCCCAGGTTTGACCCCTGGCATCTCAAGGGAGGGCTGGGAAAGGCTGCCGTCTGCCACCCTCGTGACTTGCTGCCAATTGCTGTAGGCAGTTCTGAGCTTCTAGAACTTAAACAAATTAAATGTGTCTGTTAAAGCCACAGGGACTATCTTAGAATATACTCTCCTGAAAAGTATGTCTATTCCAAGCTGCCTGTGCACAGTTTGCCTTTCTCTGAAGCAAACCTGGGAATGTTAAGATGGCGGGGCACTGGCTGGAGAGTGACAGTGTGGGAGGGGTGGTTAACTTTGGCTGCTAGAGGCCTCCTTCAAGAACTTCTGCTTGGTTCCTCCTTCCTTGCTTTGGAGGGATGCTCTTCCCATCAACCCTCTTCCTCTATTTGCATCCATTTTTTAGTAGCTCTTGTTTAAAATGGGGGTGCTCGGGATTTGTTTTCTAAGATTTTGATTTCTGCACAAGATGCTTTATTGGGCTGTATGTTGTCTGTTTACATATTTCAGTGTACAGTAGTATCCTTTGGGAGCTTAGGTTGGATTTCTCTTCCTAGAAAAACCACCTGTATCTTCTCTCTCTTTAAACCTTATAGAACGTGCCATGTGACTTGGTAACCGGAGAAGAACGTGTTTGTGTTGATCCTGAAGGCAGGCAGGCTGCCCATGTTGCTTGCACTATTGAGATGTGCAGCGTCACTACACCCTGTATGTAAACTTCTTTCTTTTTTGTGTGTTCTTCAAGGGTATTGAAGCATATCATGTTCTAGTTTTATAAATTTGCCTCTGTAGTGTTCTGATATATTTCAATGTAGAATTTTTTCTCTGTTATAACAGATTAACAGGCCAGATAAATGACAATGTAGAAACCGTTCTTAAAACTGTTTGTAAAAACTGTTTAAAGAATTCATAATTGAAATTATTGTTTTCCTTCTGTCTTTTACCTTTTGAAGTTTGTTTTTCTGGTCCCTTTTACCACATACCACCATTTTTTGTATTTTTAAGATGAAGTAGCTGTGATTGATGAAATCCAGATGATTAAAGATCCTTCCAGAGGTTGGGCCTGGACGCGAGCGCTCTTGGGTATGTTTTCTGCAGGTTTCATGTTAGTAAAACCTTTAGCTACTGATATGCGACTTCTCTTTCATATGGACAGTGTAGTGCAGGGCTCCAGAACAGCCTTCCTTCCCCAAGCTGGTGCCCTCCAGTTCTGAACTGTTTCTCTGACCATTTGCCATGTTGGCTGGAGCTAGTGGAAGTTGTACTCCAATAATATCTCCAGAGTACTTGGTGAGGAAGTCTGCTCAGGAATGTTAGTTGAACCTGTCCTATGTATGAGTATGGTGTACTGACACATTGAACTGTATCCAATTTTATTTAGATTTAAAATAAAAATAGCCAGTCTACTAAATTTGTAATGTGCATTTCGAATAGCTTTATTTCCATCCTTCGTGGTGGGATAGTGATGGCCGGGATCCAAAGAACCACTTAAGGCACACCCTTAGCAGACCATCATACAAAGCCAAGTCCCCTCTGTTTCAAAATCAGTTCACTATGTGACTTGAGGGGTTGAAAAACAGGGTGTGCAGAACCAGTTGCAATTGTTTTGATCCTAGCACTTGCTTCCATCTTGGGTAGTTGTCAGACAATGAAATACTGTCCAAATTTTGGCATGGTTTACTTGGAAGTAAATTCCACTGCCTTCCCAGCAAAGTGTGTAACTTGAGATGGATATTAGGGTGGGGTAAGTTATTCTCCTTGATATTATAGTTTTGAACAAGTGGCTCCACAGAACCTGCATAACAATTGAATGAGGTGGTTATTTAGATTCATGAACTGGGCAAGTCTTACTGGGCTTTGCTAGCTACAAACATCTGCAAGCAAAACATTTGATTATGATAGCCTTATAGTAGCAATGCAAACCATATGTCTGTTTTCAGTATGTGTGATCTATGTAAACTGCTTTTACAGTCCTCCTTTCTTGTGTACATTTTTTATTTAGGACTCTGTGCAGAAGAAATCCATGTTTGTGGTGAGGCTGCTGCTATTAACTTGGTGACAGAGCTCATGTATACTACAGGGGAGGAGGTTGAGGTAGGCATTGTCCATATCTATCTCTATAGCTACATACTCCGATTTTTAAAGCTCCCTTTCTTAAAAATACTCACTAGAGCCTGTGCATTAAAATCAGTGCATCAGTTGTGAAGCTGTTAATATGTTTCTGGCATTAGCAAGATTATTCACCAGGCCTCTTTTCCCTTAAGTGTCTCAGTGGGAGAAATGAGAAGCAGGGCGCATTCCATCAGTTTGCCAAAAAACCCACCTCCATCAGACACCACCTACTGATGAACTGCTTCTATGCCAGCTGGTGGTTATATATTATACTTCTACTGCAACCAACCCCTTGTGTGTGCCAGTGTAGTTTACCTGATTGCTACCCATGTCTCTTATTGACTGCAATTCTGTGATGGTTGCAAGGGTAAATGATGCTTTTTCTCTCCAGGTGAGAAACTACAAAAGACTCACCCCTCTAAAAGTCCTGGATCAGGCCCTTGAATCTCTAGATAACCTTCGCCCTGGAGACTGTATTGTCTGTTTCAGTAAGAATGATATTTATTCAGTGAGCCGGCAAATTGAAACCCGGGGCCTAGAATGTGCTGTCATATATGGAAGTCTGCCACCTGGTAATTACTCTTTGATATATGTTGGGGGCGTTGGGAGGGGTGAATGCTATGTGAATAATTAGGAAATTTCTGTTCAATATTTGAATATTGAAGTACTAGCAAAATCATACCCAAGAATTCTGAGAAACCCCAAGAAACAGTGCAGTTTTGGAATCAGTAGTGAAAATCAGTGCAGGTTCAGTCCTCTTACCTTGATTCAAAATGGCACCCAGTTGTATCCAAACAAAGGAAAAACCTGTTCCTTCATCTTGGGAACCATCATGCAAAATTTGGTTATGATATTTTAAGAAGGGTCCAAATGCATAGTGAACAAGCAGCTGTCCAGAATTTATAGTATGCTGTGTTTTTAAATGTGCATTTCTTTCTTTGGCACCTTGTCTTGGAAAATGTTAACTTGTTCATCTAGTACTTGTCTGGTTCACATATTCTTAGCAGGGATGGCCTTGATTACCATAAACTATACAGGGGATAGATCTGCCCATACGTCTTTAATAATACGCAGCTCAATCTAGTTTTTAGTTCTGTACTGCCTGCATTTCCATGTACGGTTTGCATTTCCTGAAGTCTCCCTTCTTCTCCATGGCCACTTATTATTTCTTTATTTCAAGAATTTCTAAACAGCCCTTTATCCTGACAGATTCCTAGCAGTGTACAGACACTTCACGTTGGGTGTGGGCAGCATAAGTGAAAACTTGCAAGTTGCCTGACACACAGGAAGAGGGGAAAGCAGTGATGATACTGTCTTAGGAGCTGGTTCAGTCATGTCAGAGGGGCCTACACAGTCATCTTGGAAGTAGGCAGAGTTGCCAGGGTGGGATGGAATGTGCATGGCACCAGAAGCTTGGGCAATACTGGCAACTTAAGGTTCTGATGTCACCAGAAGCATATATGGCCACATATACGCTGCTCCACATGGAGATACCAGCTCATGCAAATAGTGCTTTCATGTGAGCCCATGCCTGCTTCCAAGGTAATCTCAGTGGGCCACTGACGTATCTGAACTGCCGCTAAGTAGTTCAGAATATTAACATTTTTCACTGTCACCTGCAAAACACCATTGTGGAATGGTAATTTTAAAGTATTTACAATATTTGGTTTATTTCAAACCAAACTGAAAACCATAAATGTAAATTGCAACATAGTCTACACTTGTCATTGTTTCAGGGACAAAACTTACACAGGCAAGGAAATTCAACGATCCCGATGATCCGTGTAAAATCATGGTTGCTACAGATGCAATTGGAATGGGACTCAATTTGTAAGTATCCTGGGTGGATTGCAGATTCTATCAGAATGAGTTAAATGTGTTGGTGGTAGTTCTTGGCTTTTTCCAAAACCATATCTCAGTGCTACATATCCCCTGTGGCCCTTGTGTATAGGCAAGTACTGGTTTCTTAATTTAACCTGACTGGAGCAGGATTTCTAACCATTTTTGTCCCATTTCTCAATAGAGTGCTGCTTCCAGTGCAGAGACATTAGATGATGATCTAGATAACTAAGCTGTTCATAAGAGCCTGTCTGTGTGGCACTGAGCCTCATCATATCTCTTGTACCTTTCCAGCAGTGTGGAAGATGGAACACCATCAAAAGTTGGATAGGGTTGGTGCATTCACTGGGAGTTGCATTGCACTGGGCCTAGTGAGCTTAGATCTATAGGGGTAGAATGTTTGTTCCAGAATGGACATTGCACATCTAGCAGTCACCCACTACTATGTGGCAAACCTGAGACTGTGGAGATATCTGTGTTCGGAGTCATCTGTCTGACACCTTTTCCTGACAAACCTTTGGATTTGTGGTGAAATTCTGCATTGTATTGATAAGGTTCATGTTTTGAGAATTACAAATCATAGCTCTTTGTTCCGACGTCAGTGTTAATCCACTATCTATGCTTTTGTTCTAGGAGCATAAAAAGAATCATTTTTAACTCCCTCATTAAGCCTACTATCAATGAGAAGGGTGAGAAGGAAATGGATACAATTACAACATCTCAAGCTCTACAAATCTCAGGCAGAGCGGGAAGATTTAGCACTGTATTTGGAGAAGGGGAAGTCACCACCATGCATCGAGATGACCTTCCTTTGTTAAAGGAAATCTTGAATAAATCAGTGGATCCCATAGTGGTAGGATATTGTTATCAACAACATATTGTTGGTGCATTTTTCAGCTGTCTGATAGTAGAGCAGCATTGGAGCATCTTAAAATGAGTTGATCAGTCATAGGAAGCTTCTACTGGGTCAAAATGTTTTGTTTTTCTAGCTCAGTATCGTATTAATCTGACTTGCAGCTATTCTCCAGAACCTCTGAGAGGGATCTTCCCATCATGTGTTGCATACAGCTTTTAACTGGGGAGTGAATCGGGGGCCTTTTACCACTGAGCCATTCCCCCCCCCCCCCCCCGCCAACTTATTTGTGCAAGTAGCAATTCAAGCAATTGACATGACCTGGAATATAAGTACTTGTATGAGCATTAGCAACTTTCTTAAAAAAATTAAATTTTATTGTTACTGTTCACATTAACACACCATACAGAAAAAGAAAATAAATTTTCATCACTTTTGGTGGTGATCATTAGCAACATTTACTAGCAGAACACTTTCAGCCAGTGTGGTGTAGTGGTTAAGAGCAGTAGACTCATAATCTGGTGAACCGGGTTTGTGTCTCCGCTCCTCCACATGCAACTGCTGGGTGACCTTGGGCTAGTCACACTTCTTTGAAGTCTCTCAGCCTAACTCACCTCACAGAGTGTTTGTTGTAGGGGAGGAAGGGAAAGGAGAATGTTAGCCGCTTTGAGACTCCTTCGGGTAGTGATAAAGCGGGATATCAAATCCAAACTCCTCCTCCTCCTCCTCCTTCTTCTTCTTCTTCTTCTTTGGAAATGAGGAAATCCCTGCTCATGGGACTTACTGCTGTTTAATCAAATGAAGATGATAATGTATGAGCTGGTTCTCTGGAACTTTTTATCTAAGTAGCTCAGTTACATTAATATTAGTGCAGTAAATGTTGCATAGGGCATA
This sequence comes from Podarcis raffonei, assembly GCF_027172205.1. Classification (NCBI taxonomy): domain Eukaryota; kingdom Metazoa; phylum Chordata; class Lepidosauria; order Squamata; family Lacertidae; genus Podarcis; species Podarcis raffonei. Next base: position 30,957,419 of record NC_070606.1, read on the forward strand.
AGCTGACTGGGCCACCTTGTTGTTTAGATGCTTGTTCTGATAGTCAGATAAAATAAATTTAGGAAAGTTTAATTCTTGTAACAATGAGACCCTTTTCTCCCCCCTCTTTTTTTCACCCAGACTGCTGGCTTGCATCCTACTGCTGACCAGATTGAGATGTTTGCATATCATCTTCCAGATGCCACTCTATCAAATCTACTTGTAAGAATCAGGAAACCTGTTAAGTTTTAACGTTTCTGTGTACAGCAGTTTAAGCTTCATTATCCTAGCTAGAGAATGCTAGTTAGGATTTTGTGGAGCTGTTTACCAGCGTCTAATCTGCACAGCCAGGCTATCTTTGCAGTGTTTGCTTCTGCAGTTGATAGGTTTCACTTTTCCTTTTCAAGTCTTAAGAGGGACTTGCCTCATGGGTTGCAGAGCTGCTGCAGGAAATTGCTAGTTTCCTTGTGTGAATATTGATAGATTTCCATGGGGATAGTCAGGGCTTCATCTAACTAAGAGCATGTTTATCTTTATTTAAAACAGGATATTTTTGTGAGCCTCTCTCAAGTTGATGGCCTCTACTTTGTGTGCAATGTTGATGACTTCAAATTTCTAGCTGACATGATTCAGCACATTCCACTGAACTTGAGAGCCAGATACGTGTTCTGCACAGCACCCATCAACAAGAAGCAGCCTTACGTCTGCACTTCGCTGTTGAAGGTAAGTGACTTGCCTCTCCTGCGTGTGTGCATCAGAGTGCATATTTGTGGGAGTAGTCCATGTTGTACTTAGTTGGTGTCAGTCTCTTCATCCATTTGTGGGCATGATAAAAATTAGGTGACCCAAATGACAAGTTGAGATGGTGGTGATCAGAATGCTGTATGGATATTTGTCTGGTCTCCCAGCAGTGGTGCCACACTTACATCCTGGGACAGTGAGGGGTTGGAGGAAGATGCTGGTAAATTTGGGTTGGCTTGGGCTCAGTGGTGGGTGCACCCGATTGCTTCTGCTGGTGTACCTGAACTGCCCCAGCCTTTACTCCTGTTCCATAAAGCATGAGGAGTTACTGGACATTTCACAGGCCAGCAAAACTGTATCTTATTCATGATTACAGAAGCATTGCAACCTTCAGCCTCTCCTTTTCCAGTGCCTGCTCTGAAACACTAGGGGGGAAATTCTGGGGGGGGGGGGGAGGTTGCAGCCAAAGCATTGTAGAAAGTTTATATCATAAACTCCTGTCATGGCTGGGTTTGGCAGGAAGAAAGTAGGCTGCTGCAAAGGGCATTTGGCAGTGTGAGAGATTTATGGCGGTATTGTTCTTGAGGAAATATTCATTGCTTAATGCTGCTTCTTTTTCATTTTCTAGTTTGCACGGCAGTTTAGCAGAAATGAACCTCTGACATTTGACTGGCTGTGCAGGCATATTAATTGGCCTCTAGTCCCGCCCCAGAATATAAAGGACCTTGTACACCTTGAAGCTGTTCATGATGTCCTCGATCTGTATCTGTGGCTGAGGTACTGGAGGCTTGGTTCCTTCTTCCTCTTCCTTAATGTGGGCAGCTTTGGGGCATAAGGAGTCCTCCGCTTTGGGTAAAAGCATGGTTCAGTGCTCATGTGAGATGACACCAATGCAGAATGTTGGTGGGGAACTATTGGTCTTAAAGCTCCTCCTTGTCAAAATTTCTCTGCATGTGGAAAACACCCAACAGGGAGACGGCGTCTAATGCAGCCTCTTCCAAGATGGGTTTGCTTTCCATGTTCAGGGAGATTTTGAAATAGAGGCACTTTGAAGCAAGCGATTTCCTGCATGGCTCTGGGGAAGGAGCAGTCCTGGGAGAGAACTGTACCATATCAGAAACTGCATATTTGAAGTGTCATTAAGTTGGGACCGGAGAGGAGTCGTTTACTGTCAGCTCTGCTAAGACAGAAGCTGAACAACCGGTTCTTTTGACCTATTCAGTTAATGCAGAAGAGGAAAAAGAGCTTTTTTGGAGGTGGAGAACAGATGAGGGACAGGTGAGGGGTGGGGGTGGGGTGTAGAGCTCTGGACATAGATTAGGGATACTTAAATCCATGCTCAGCCTAAGCTGTTGCACATGACTGATGCAAGTATAAAATGGGTAACCCACTGCATGCTGCTGCCACGAACTTCTTGGAGAACTGTGGAATAAAACACAGCTATTTTATAGATGGTTTCAAACCAGAGTGGCTAACGGGTTGCTCTCCAAATGCTTCTGAACTGCAACTCCCATCATCCTTGGGGTAAACTGGCTAAGGCTGATGGGATTTGTAGTTCAGTGACACTTGGAGAGCCAGACACTGCCCTCCTTTCATTTAAAATATTCTATCTTGTCTACTAGGCTATGCATAAACTGTGTGTGATATTAGCTTTTTATTGTAAGCCTTTTGGCTTAATGGTATTGCGTATTACACTTAAACACACCCACACCCACACCCCAGATTACATGTGTTTTTGAGGTATAACAACTTGATCAGTGGTTTGCTCTAAATTGCTGCATAGTTTCATTTATATCTTAACCCCAGAAACTTGAAGTGCATAACAGATAATGTGCTGATCAGTTAATGCCCAGGACTACAGATGTCCAAAGACGTTTGGGTTGAATCTAGCCAAGTTATTGCATGAGTGGAACAACTTCTACTTGCATAACAGAACTTGCTTTTTTTTCTTCACCCCCTTCGCCAGCACCCCAAAATGGGGTAGGGGGGAGCTCCAGAGCAGATCCAGAGAGCATGCAGGTGATGGGAGAAAAAGGAGAGGAAGTTCTGTTTCATGTGCAGAAGTTCTGCTCACACAAGTAGCTGGATTCAGCATTTTATTGAAGAGGTCCCAAAGTGCCTGTTGAAGGGGCTGGGGGTTGTTAACCTTTCAAGAATTCTTGGTCTGAACTTATCATACATGCATGTTTCCTTGTAGCTACCGGTTTATGGACATGTTCCCGGATGCTGCTCTCGTCAGGGACATACAGAAGGAGCTGGACGACATTATACAAGTCGGGGTGCTTAACATTACGAGGCTGATCCGAGTATCGCAGGCCGCTTCTGGGTCTGTCACTTTACCAGACGACTTTCCTCTCCAGAGGGCTAGCATTGGCAATGGGATGTTGAATGCGGAAGACCTCCTAGAGGCTAACGGAGAGCTTTCCCCAAGTGACGTGAAGACCCAAGGGCACCGACGAGCAAGGGGATCCAAAGCGATGAACTATAGGCCTGTTGAAGCACAGGGCCGAGCTCAGGGCGCTCTGGCTGCCAGACTAATACAGCAGGGACTCCTCACCCAAGATATGCTGAAACAGTTGGAACATGAGTGGCTGGCTCGTCGCAAGGGCGGTGCCACAGATGAAAACACAGGCCCAAACAAAGGGAAGAAGAGGAAATAGGATGCTGTGTCTTTGCAAAATAAAAATTATATTTAATAAGCTTTGGTCTTTTGATGGTATAGGTTAGGAAGTGGGGAACTTGTTTCCCTGCAGATGTTTTTGGACTACAGTCAGCCCCAGCCAGCATGGCCAGTGGTTAGAGAGGACAGAAGTTGTAGTCTTAACAGTATCCTGAGTGGCACATGTTTTCCATCCTGATGTAGGCATAGATTTTTAAAATTCATATTATAAACAGTAAAAGAATTTTCCAGTTGTACATTGCCTTAAACGGTGCTTTACGCCAGAAGCAAGAAACAAAATGGGGCACTTAGAGTCTTGACTTCCAGTGATTGTGAACTGCATCTCCCATCAGCCTCAGCGAACTTAATGGTCATGGACTGAGAGAACTGCAGTACAGCACACCATTCCTGATTGGGGCAGGTGGGTGAGAACAGGAGGAGAGGAAAACATAATACCACAAGAGAGGAATGTGAGTAAATGCAGCTACATGAACTTTATTGGGCTTGGAGCTGAAGTTGTAGGCATCATTATAAGTGTAAAGTTTGCAGCAAGCATATTCTGTGAATGTTGTGCTACCCCAAACCATAACAATCCAAAGGGACCACACATCTTTGTTTAAACACTGAACCTCAGATAGCTTAATGCCAATGAGTCACATCACAAAGTTCATGCGTATTTTTCTAATAACGCAACCTACCTCTGCAGTTGGTCATCCATCTCATTCGACGAGGTACATAGTTCAGCAGATAAACAGATTAGTAGAAAGGTCTTTTGACTCGTAACACCCTCAGATAGGACACCCAACCCACACTTTTTAATTGTCCTTCACAGGAAGGAAATAGGTTGCATTCTTTGGAAGAGTGCTTTGGAGGAAAGGTCATGATTCTATCTCACGGTGTCTCTTTTTGAAAGTAATTTTCCAGTACAGTGGTACCTCGGGTTACATACACTTCAGGTTACATACGCTTCAGGTTACAGACTCCGCTAACCCAGAAATAGTACCTCGGGTTAAGAACTTTGCTTCAGGATGAGAACAGAAATCGTGCTCCAGTGGCGCGGTGGCAGCAGGAGGCCCCATTAGCTAAAGTGGTGCTTCAGGTTAAGAACAGTTTCAGGTTAAGAACTTAACCCGAGGTACCACTGTACTCTCGAATGAAGTACGAAGAAAATCTATACAATATTTCTCTGAAAGGGCAAAATATATTTAGTGGAAAGTGCCCTTAGAATTGAGCCTTTCATCTCTGAACACTCGCACCCTAGCAGTTAAGAGGGGTTGATGCTGCCCATGTTGTAATACTTGCACAGAAGCAGACTTGGGAAGGGAGAACTTTGCTCCATGGAAGGGCACAGTGGCTACCTGAAGCTGATACCGTAGGCTTATCATTTATTGCTGTAGTATATATTTCAAGAATAAACTTTGTTGATTGCGGCAGTCAGAGTTGGCTGTGGCTCCCTTCCATGTGACCTTGAGATTGTGGTTGTGTGACATTTGAATGACATTTGAATGACTCGGAACATCCCGTAGACAAGAAAGCGCTGGAGCTGTGCGCTAGCAAGTACAAAACGAAATCTTGGGTTTTGAGTAGTGAGCCTTTAAGGAGCAGAGCACTAAGTGGGACATTCTTTTGAATTTTGCTGAGATTAGCACTTCCTTTAATTTGCTGTGTGTTCCCATAGTGTCTCCATAGTAACTGTTATAATCACTCTGAAGTTTGCTCAAGCGTTTCTAAGGCTGATTTGGATGAAAGTTTACTTCCACACTAATGATGTGGATACAATTAGACTCGATGAAGAGTTAACTGGGTTCACATGATCTTCTAAATGAATAGGGTGTACTACTGCACTAATCCTCTGCTAACAAGTTCTGGAGCTAGTTAGCTCGGGACAGAATTCTCCACATGTTATTAACCTGAATGGCATTTTAGGATTTAATAGAATTGGGGTGTGTAGACTGGCACAGTAGGCAAATTTTGGAACCTTGATTTTGCTGTGGGGGAGATGAATGAATGCCAAGTATTTTGTGGAAAGGGGACAAGTAGTAAAGACTAAGCTCATCTCCAAGGTTGACTGTGTAAGAAACACAACAACTCCCTCTTGAAATGATCTCCTGTTTGTAGTGCTAATACAGAAGGCTTGCATTTAACTAGTCTGACCCCTGTGGTGAGTAAGAATTGCCACCAGGTGACCATATGAATCACCATCCTCTCTTTTTGCTTTAAAGCACTCCTGTGGCCTCTTTGAGGTTATACAGGAGGTAAATGGGAGTGTCATGCACAGTCTCCTTATTATGTTCCTGAGGTCTGGAGGCTGTGTTTAAGATAGTGTATTAGCATGCTGTTGAATGTTATTGTTGGCTCCCCATCCAAGTTCTCCCTGTCTTCAAAAGACTTTGGGACCACAGAATAAGAGATTGGGCACAGAAGGTGATTGGAGAAGTGGCAAGAGAAGTGCCAAGGAACCTGCCTGGTGCAGTGGAAAGAGAGGAGCAGGGCCTGAACTTTTATGTACAAACCTTTGATAGGTTCGTAAAGTGATGTGTCAGGTGGGAAACAGCAACCTTGAGATGGTGGCAAGCTATGAAAGAAAACTCGGGAGGAACATATTTTTTGCAGTCTTAACTTTTACAGACTGAGAATTCTCCTGTAATGTAAATATACATTAGGGGACCCAGGTCTTAATTTTTGACTGCTATCATATCCACCTTTGGTCAGGCAGTAGTGGGTGCCAACTCGTCCGTTGAAGACCAGCATGTTTGAGAAACTTTTCTTGCATTCGTCTCCCCCACTGCCGTTTCCCCATCAGCCGTTTTCCAGGAGGTCATCCGAACAAGGATGACATCGCTGTGCTGCCATTGTTCAGCACTCTGTAGCTGCTGGCCTTTTAATTGAGGGTACAGGGGAACGGAGGATAATGATGCCACTGATGGACAATGAATCCATTGTTCTTTCTTTCTGTGTGCAATTGTGAAGAGGCTGAGAGCAGTTGCAGTGGAGTCTCCGGGTGTCAGTTGCTGGAAATCACAAGTGCAGAAAGTGCTGTGCTCCCCTTGCAGGCTTCCCAGAGGTATCTGGTAGGCTACTGTGAAAACCACATTGGTAGCTCAGTCGGTAGAGCATGAGACTCTTAATCTCAGGATCGTGGGTTCAAGCTCCACACTGGACAAAAAGATTCCTGCCTTGCAGGGGGTTGGACTACGTGACCCTCGTGGTCCCTTCCAACTCTATGATTGTATGAACAGGATTCTGCATTAGCTGGACCTCTGGCCTGATCCAGCAGCTCTCTTCTTATGTTATAATGTTCTATACCATTGCATATGCTAAGCATCAGCCTGAGGGGATGGCGTTTCACTTACTAAGCAGAGCTAATCTAGGGCTAGGAAAGCTTTCTCTTGGGTACACCTTGTCTAGCAGCCACCCGCTAGACACAGATCTAGTTCAGCTAGCGGCAAATTCCGGTAAACAAAACTCACAAGCTGTACTGGCGCCATGCTTTTGGGGCTCTTCAATTTGTTGTGAAGTTATTTCAGCTTTGGAAACTTCACCAGCTATAGGAGGCTGGGAATCACTCATGTTGGAAGATGTAACTGAGGCTGCCGCTCTCTGGATAGATCAACTTCCTTGGTTATGAACATTCAGCATTATAAGCCACAGGATAGGTTGGACCTAAAGTCGAGTGTTTGTGATGTCCATTATGCCTCTGTCAAAGTACTACACAGCTCAGCTCTTTGTGTTTAGTGGACGATTTCCAGCAATAAGCAAGGCTCCTTTTGCATCTGTTGCTGTCCAAGATCTTAACAGCCATGTTTCTTCACTCTGCTATGGCAGCTCCTAAGCATCAGTGCATGGTTGAAAAATACATATATATATTTTTGCACAGCTCTTCCTTTCTCAAACTCTTTGAGATCTGGGGGTTGTGTGGCAGACTGGCACTTGAGAGCCCACAGGCAAATTATTATGAAGACTTGCCTAGACGAGACGAAAATGTAGCAGACTGGGAAAATGCACTTTGCAATGCTGCAGAATGCCAAGCGATTGGGTGGCTGGGAAGGAAAGTGTCCTCTATTCCCATGCCGTTCCCAGCAATGTTTCTGAGTGATACAATGCCCATTGAAGTGGCTTGTTTTTACTACTTTTTCCCTACTGGAAGTGTGCCATGCTGTGGAAGATTGTGCTGGGTTTCAGTTAAGCAAAGAAGCATCCATAGCAACTGGTTTGTTCAGGGGTAAAACATTTTCAAATTGGGCCAGTAGCTAATTATTTCCTTTTCTCTGCTCTTGGCAGTTAGCCACCTGTTCAGTATTAGACTATACCAAGTGGTGGGAGGGACTCTGTGTGTGACAGAGGTGGGGGGAGAGGGGAAGGAGGAGAGAGCAAGAGGCTGGAGATTAATCATTGAACCAACTACACTGAATGGACTTGTTTAGGACTGGCTGCTCTGGGGTTTCTTATTAACATCTCTGCTGGCAAATGGCCCCGGCAAGTGAGTTTTGCTGGCCTCATAGTATATGAATGAGATCTGGAGTTAGTTGCTCACAGCCGTTCCATCAATACTGAGGCATTAGAGAGAAATGTTTGCTGTACACTTAGTGTCGTTTTATTTCACAAAACTAAAAGAGGACCAGATCAAAAAGGTAAGAGTTGGCTGGGCTCGCTGTTTTGACATCAGCTACTTTAAATAAGAGAATTGTTTTTTGACTTGTGGGTTGTCATTAAAAAAAGAATAAAGTTTTGTGTATGTAGTTACAACATACACTTAGCAAAAATTGGCAGAGGATGAGTTTGTTCAGCTATTTTTAATTTAATTGCACTCTTAGAGGTGGAAAAAATATCTAAGGAAAGGAATCTTGGTGCAAGCAAAGTTCAGAATCTGTGACAAGTACACCTAAGCTAGAATGGTAATTTTTAGATTTAACAACAACAGACTGTCCCTATTATGGAACTGTGCAAGGCTAGAGCTGCTAATCAGGATTTGCAGTCACATTTTAATACTAACATTTTATATGAGGACAAAGCTGCAGTTTTCTTCCCATGGCTAAACAGGCAGCAATAAATAAATAGATCTTCTTTTTAGAAAACACACCCAGGAAAATTACTGCTACTACAATAATTCTTTTAATAATCAAATGGGCTATAACTTAAACCTAGAGGTTTAGTTAAACATGGCATTAGTTATCAATCTGGGAAAGGCTTTTAGATCTAGTTCTGTGATATGTCTTTCTAAGGTCGTGTTATGAGCCTTCCATCATTCTCTGAGACCTCTGCTCTTCTCTCCTGTCCACCTTCCCTCTATGGTGGAAGAATGCCTTTTAGTCATTCTTCCACCATCATAAAAGAATTCCTAGAAATACGTGTAGGTTGTCACACAACATGTGCCCTAATCTCTTCAGACGATGTCTAAGTGAAGTAATTTCCCTGTCTTGTAAACATGAGTCAATGGATTTGTTAAGAGAAAATGTGTACCTTAACATAAAATACACTTTTTAAAAAGCAAGATGCAGCCTTGATCAGCCCTGCAAAATTTTTTTTAACATTGATAGTTTCTTTTATTACATTTCTATTACACACATTGACTGCCTGTGTCCCCTGCCCTGCGAAGGAGGCTGTCCCATCACTGGTGTCAAAAAAAGTTTCAGCTACTAGTCTAAGCAGCTTCTGCATTGAAATGGAGAAAGCTTCACTTTGTCCTTTGCCTCAGACAGCAAAATGTATTTGGGTGGGCCTTTGTATCCCTTTTTCCAGCCAGAAAGCTACCTGAACGACTTAAAAAAATGTAATTGATAAAGGCAGCCCCTTGCCCTCAGACCTACAATCTTAAAAAGAAACGACACAAACGGAAAAGGGATTGGAAGGGAGGAGGGGAAAAAGCAAATCTAGGCATTTGGTCTAAATTTGTAATGACCAGCTAGAATGTAAATATTTCAAGGAGAGGAGGAGCCAAAAATTGTGGGTCTGTCAGCAGAGCTGATGGAGAGGCTCTGTGGTCCCATCTTCCTCCTTGGCATTGTCTATCACCTGATGGGATGGTTGCTGTAGATGACATTTAGGTCTGACCCAATTGTGCATAATGTGTGGTCTGAAGTGAATATGATTTAGAGAAAAAAAGGGGGAGCATGTGTATCTGCTATACCTCCCTGCTTGACCACAGTCTGCTCTTTCAGTTGCTTTTTCTCCTCAGCTGAACTCTGATCCTTGGCTCGGCAGAAAGATAATCTTGTGGGGAAGAGGCAGTGAGGAGGGTGCAGCCCCTGCAACCTTCATACCCTCTTCATGTGGTAAACATTAGACATTTCCCCCTGCTTGATATGCACTTGGGAGAAGGCCCAGCTCTGTTGCTGCCATGTGTTGTTTGGTCTTTAGGAGCAGTTGCTTGCTAAACTTACAGCACCACACTGGAGATTAGTGCTACCTTCAAGAACACACGTCCCAACTTTTCCTTCTAGATAGCAGAACAAAATAGTTAATGGGAACATGGCTAATTTGTAATCCCAGATATATCTTGTAATATATTAATTATTACCAGCTTTGGGCCCTGCTGCCATCAATAAATAAAGCCTGCTGAGAAACCCCAGTCTGTTGCTGGAGTAGGCCTTAAACATTTCCTAAGCTTAAAGGTTGTCAAGTAACACTGCTAAAATGTTCTATATTTTTTTTCTTTCTTTCACTTTCTGTGGTGCATTAGCTCAGACCAACTTAAAAGATCTTGTGGGATTTTTATATTTAGAGACCGTTGGTCTAGTGTAGCAAAAACGGCAGTGCAGTCCTATACATATTTACACAGAAGCCCTGTTGAGTTCAGTGGTGTTGTAAATAAAAATATGCCCTTTTCCCTTATGGGGTATCCAAGAGCCCACATAGAGTCCTTACATAGGTTCCCTATTGGTAGGAGAGAATAACAGAGGCCAACCAGAGAATATTGAAGAAGAAGAAGAGTTTGGATTTGATATCCCGCCTTTCACTCCCCTTCAGGAGTCTCAAAGTGGCTAACATTCTCCTTTCCCTTCCTCCCCCACAACAAACGCTCTGTGAGGTGAGTGGGGCTGAGAGACTTCAGAGAAGTGTGACTGGCCCAAGGTCACCCAGCAGCTGCATGTGGAGGAGCAGAGATGCGAACCCGGTTCCCCAGATTACGTGACTATCGCTCTTAACCACTACACCACACTGACACTGACAGCTAGTAAGCTTGATCTTTATTGATCTGTTGCAACAGGGTGCTCCCCTCACTCGCAGGAAAGGAGGAGGACCCACAAAAATGCTGTGCAAGGGCTTATAAAGACTTTTGAAATTCCCATCCTCTAGATCAAGACCACCCCCAGAAACATTATGCATACATCACAGAAGGGGTGTAACCTAAGACCACCCCTCAGATACATCCCAGAAAAGGCGGTCTAAAACAGAACATTTGCATGTTGTTTTTCTCCTGTCGCAGTTTATCTCCTGTCTGGCAAGTTACTTGATTGGATTTCCTGGGGAGCCTGGCCATTCTTTTGTAGTGGTAAAATACTTATTTCCTGGGCCAGGTCACAGGCTCACACCCTATTCATATCTTAAATGTGTCCTTAAGACAGGATTTGTGAGGAAAGAGACAATGGGGAGACTTTTCCAGTTTGACCTTGCAGAGAAAACATTTGGTCAGTTTAGGAATCAAAATGGTTCCAGGTTGGTCTTCCTGTGCTGACCTATGTATGTGCGGTTATGAACATTACCATATATCTAAGACCATAAAACTATCACAGTGGGGCTTACTAAGTGGATATAGAAAACCCCCATTGTGATGGTGATGGTGATATTATTATTATTATTATTAGTGCTGCCATCCACTCTGGGCAGCTTCCAACAAATTATGAAACCACAGTAAACCATCAAATATTAAAAATATTGCTTCGTCCATAAACTCACTATGTAGCTTTAAGCAAACCACCTGTCCTCAGTTGCTCCATCTGCAGTATGTGGTAAATGTGCTGACTTTTACAGCTACACAATGCATGTGAGTTACTTTGAACACAAAATACTTTACAAAGGTTAAGTGTGACTATGATTAAATCTCCCATTTCCATGTAATATCTTCTGAATGATACCCAAACTCATGCCTAGCACAGAATATCAATTTTGGTTTCTCTTGGTTTCGCTCAGTTTCTCATTTTTCTAGTTGTAAGTTCAGTTTGCCCCCCCCCCCTTGTTAACAATGTGTTAAAACTCATCAGCATTTTATTGTAAATTTCTGCCAATTTACACATTTTTGTATGTAATCTATGTCCACACTATTTAGTTGGAGAAGCACTAAATTCAAAGAATAACCGTGTTTAGGTTCACATGTGGTTTTGGAAAGGGTCAATTAGAAAGGTTCATGTTAAAATCCTAGCTGAACCAAATTCCTTTCCCATCCCTACATAGTGAATAAACTGGGATCTGGATACAGACCACTTTCAGGCATCTCAAACATAGCTCTGAAGTATAACACAGAAAGTGAACCCCATTGAGATGGCCCCCTTCTGGGCTCATCAATGCCATTTTTGGGTGGGATTCAACCCCATACCAGCAATCTGAGGTTGCGGAATTGCATTTGTTTGGGAGACCTTGTGCAACAAACCCCCTTCCCCAAAATATCAGACTTTTTGCAAGAAGGAAAGTGATTGGGAAATGTACCGGAAAGTGCGCAACAATACTTGCCTTGACACAACATCATTTAATTGCCTCACAAACAAATCAGAAGAAACACTCGTTAGATAGCCAGTGCTGTCAAACAAATCAGGATTAATGCTCAAGAAACAGCCTATCTGGAAGCTCCCATAGCTTGCAGCTGTGCACAGAGGCAATACATCTCTTCTCCCCAATACTTCAGTGACAACATCACTGCCTTATCCAGGGTCCTCCCGACTCTTGGCAGTGTCAGATAGGTTTCCTGTGTTGACATGGGAGCCAGGGAATCATTTCTGCTCATTTGATTTCCAAAGGGAACGAGGAAGGGGCAATATGTCCTCAAATGTGCCCCAGCAGTAGTTGCTGGCTGGCTGAGTGCGGAACAGACCTATTTGTTCAACACCCTTGTAAATAGAATTCCCTTCCCATTAGGTCACTCACATGGCTAGTTTTACTCATGCACCAGACTACCGTCTCTCACATCCAGTCTACCTCAATGGTACTTGTAGCCGTTAAAATATAATTTAATTTAGAATAGATTGTTGATAAGGATTATAAAGCTAGCTTTTTGCTCTGACATGGTATGTTGGATACTACACGTTCCTAGTGCAAAGGAATTCACAAAATGGGCCTCTTTCAAGTCCTAACAAAGCAGCTGTGCTTACCTTTGGACCAAAGGAAACCCACAAGTCTGTGCCAATCTCTCTTGAATCAGACAACATCAACAACGTCCTTAAATTTGGCTAAATCATGTCTCAGTGGCTTATTTTCACTTTGCTACCATAGCACCTCACCATCCCTGTTGTGTAGGCAGTCCCTTGGTCTTCTGGGTTTATCACATGTTCCCATTTTAATTCCCCAGGACTTTTTGCCAGCTGGAACTGTCCAGAACTCAGTTCCTGTGCCTCTCAGGTGGGCGCTATTGCCATTATAAGAGAACAAGGGAGAAGTTCATGGTGGGTTCTGGCACCTCTTTTTCTAGAGGTGCAACCTTCCAACAGTTTGACTTCACTCCCAAAGGTACACTTCTCCATTGTCTCCTGAGGCAGATGGATGCCAGCAACGGTCTCTGTAATTTCCATGGTTAGCATAGCCGTTTTGTCAGTGCTAATCCTCTGCTGCTAAGAGGAAAATGTTTCTAAGATCCTTCATTGGATGTCCCTCCCCACTGCCATGCCTCCCAATAAGAACTGGATTTTCTGAATAAATATTTGGAAATGAATTTGGGAGGTTGGCTGAAGGGAGGAAGAGAAGACAAAGCATTCTCCCTGATCTGACCTCTGTTCATTGGATTGGCCTGGTTATTTACCCAAGGGTTTGGATGTCAACAATTCAGTAAAGTGGGAAGCAGGATTACTGTTGACACAGATAAAAGCGACAAGATAGCTCAGTCAATCCATAAATGGGGGGAACGATATGAGGGCAATAACCTCCATTCAGACCAACTGAACGGTCATGAAGAAGTAAGGTTCCAAGATAATAAAAAATGTGATGCATAACAAAAATAAGAGGGAGGAATAGAGAAAGGAAAATATATTGTCAAGGAGGTGCAGGGCCAGTGCCAAACTTCAGTGTGATCCCATCTTGGGGACACTGCTGCTGTTGTTTGCCACTGCTACCAAGCCTCCCCTCTCCCTGCTTAGCCCCCAGACATGTTTTAGTGATGGCACTTTTAAATAGTTGCTAAGCTGCTGCTTGGCTCTTTGGAACGAAAATGTGTTTGAAATCTAGGGTATCTTTGCAGCCTTACATGGTTGGTGGGTGGGTTAAAAGCAGGCAAAAACAGCTTATAAGCATCACTGTTACAGTGCGGGATGGTAGCAAAGTCAGGGAACATGGACTTTGAAGAATGTCTAGTAACACTATATTGAACAAAAATATTGGTTTACACAGCTTGCTTGGCGCATGGTTATTCTTTTCAAAAGCAAGGGCAACTAACACGAGGAATTTCTTGCCCTTTCTGTTCCTAGTAGCAACTTGCATTTTGAAGTTTCTTTGGGCAGATATGGGTTGTTGATGGAGTGTACACCAATGAGATTGCAAGCGCAGGTCTGTGTACATAGGATGTGTGCATGTGTGTCGTTACTAGTCAGTGCAAAAAAAAAAAGGCTACACTTCTGCAAGGGAAAACTGCTTTAAGGTGTGTTTTTTTAAACACACACACACACACACACACACAACCAAGCTGTGTATAAATTTTATGAAATAAACACATATTTATTCATAATAACAATTAGTAAAAAATATCTTGAACCTCTTGCCCCAGGTTGATCGGTACTTGTACCACATGCGTCTCTCTGATGACGTTCTCCTTGATTTGATGGCCCGTTTCCAGGCAGAGATGGTGAAAGGCCTGGCAAGAGACACCAATCCAACAGCCACACTAAAAATGCTGCCAACTTTTGTGCGGTCCATTCCTGATGGCACAGGTAAGCAGCCGTTCTGCATTCCTCCTGCCATTATCAACGATAGCAATGAGGCTATGGATGGCTACTAGCCACAATGGCTATGATTTGTCTCCAGCGTCAGAAGGCAAAACGCCTCTGGATGCCTGTTGCTGTTAATCACAAGTGGGGAGACTCATGTCTTGCTTGAAGGCATCTCATGGGCATCTAGTTGGAGGATGTTGGACCAGATGGACCTTGGGCCTGATCCAGCAGGGCTCTTCTTATTTTGTTAATTTTAAGAGGATGGTTCATAATAAAGGCACTGAGATTCCCCAAGCCAAAAGCAGAGAGCAAGGAGGCAGTGTGAGGGGAGAATGAAGCTGCTTATCTTCCCCATCTCCCCTCAAAGAGATGAAATGAATTGCAGGACTGTATAAGTAGGCACAATGAAGGAAAACCAAGATCCTGTGTCCTCTAATTTTGGGCAGAAATTGCAATGCACCAGTGTTGGAACAGGTACTTGCCTTTGGTTGCTGCATGCCAACCTGGAGATGGGAGTCCAGCAACATCTGAAGAGTCACTGGTTCCCCATCTCTGCTCTAATATCAACCATATAGTACAAATACATTGGACGATCTGTAACAACCAGACAACACACAATTGTTTTCTACGTTGAGATTCCTGCATTGCAGGGGGTTGGACTAGATGACCCCCAGGGTCCCTTCCAACTCTACAATTCTATGATTCTATGTCTCTGATAATCTTTTGCCTGTGTGCATTTTGGACTGTCAGAGGCATTATATCTCTGAATGCCAGACTTAGAGAATTGGGACTTTGGGGGAACCATTTCGATACTGTGACACATGGTATGCTACGTAGCATAATGAGAGATGCCTGGTGGAGATGCTTCTGGAGAAATCTTTTAAGAAGCCTACATGCCTCATATGTGCAACTGAATTTCTAGAATATTTGGCTTTTTAAAAATATAGTAAGAATGGCACCAATGCCCATGTCTGATCTCTCTAGTGAGACCCTGATTGGGCTCTGATGCAGAGTTACCTGAAGTTTGGAACACCCAACCATTTCTACCTGTTGTTTGTGTTACAGAAAAGGGCGAATTTCTTGCTTTAGACCTTGGGGGCTCCCGATTCAGAGTCCTAAAGGTCAAAGTGTCTGAAAATGGGAAGCAAAATGTTCAAATGGAGAGTCAAATCTATCCAACACCTAAAGAAATCATCCATGGGAGTGGGACAGATGTAAGTAGCGTATCTTCCTCTGAAACATGCTCTCTGTGAAGAATGTATACTAAGACATAAAAAGATCATATTAGCCAATATTAGTTTTAATATTTGCAAGCTCCCAAGGCATACAACTTTCTGCAGGAATAGTTATTCAGAGTACCTCAACAGCTGCATCTGGAAATGAGCATGGCTTACTAAAAGTCAACCAAACCATGGCTGCCACATGCTGAGAATATGCATTAATCTTTAGCAAACCAGTGACAATTTTGGGATGATAGATGCATGGGATAATAGATATAGGATACAGAGGCTATGGCTGCATTCAGACACATTATTGTGTTAGTTTTATGAGTTATAGCGCTAGCACTTCTGCCCCAAATTCTAACATTCCTTTCACACCACAATACCCTGTTGTGTTTTGATCACTATACTGCCATGATGTACTAAATTTTAAATGGCAGGAAATAACAGTATGCCAGGATACTGTCCCAAATTTCATCACATGGGTATCAGTGAAAACAACAGGGAAGCTACAGAGCACAAATTTCCCTAGGTTCTCCTAGTTTATATGCAAACAGATTTTATTTTTCTGGAGAAAATTAAGAGGGAATTGAGTGCTAAACTTCTGCTAGATTCCACTAGATTTCCAAAAGTGGGTTTTACATTGTGTGAAAGATTACACAAAACATGAAAACTGACAGGTAAGGAACTGTTGGGAAGATGAGATAAAGTACCCTCTGAATTAGGGTTGCCATATTTCAATAAGTGAAAATCTGGAAGCAAAGGTTATTGAGCTTTTTGGGCAAAATTGGAACAACAACAAAATGGATGTTTTTGAGCCGTTTTTTTCAGTAAAATTGCCAAAAATGGCACTGCTGACATGCAGTGCCCTATGACATTTCTGCTGATTTCAGCCCAGGCACTGCTTCCAAGAGCAATAATCCAAGAAAATCTGGACATATGACAACCCTACTCTGAATGCAGCCTCGTTTATGCTGACCTTGTGATAATGTACCTTAGGCTTTTTTGTTATCATATTGCATAGAAAATATAACCATTGTTAATTATAGGCATTGCTTTATCTCCTATTCCATTTGAGCCGTGCAGAGCCTGCATTGTATTCTAGTAGGTAATATATAATAACTCACACTTCCCTCCTATTTTGATGCAGCTGTTTCAGTATGTAGCTGACTGTCTTGCAGACTTCATGGAGACAAAGAATATCAAGCATAAGAAATTTCCTCTTGGCTTTACCCTATCTTTTCCTTATATACAGAGAAAATTAGAGGAGGTAAGACCAATGCTCTTTATGGCTTTGTAACCAGGATGAATCTTCTCCCAAATTATTAACCAAGAGCTCCAGAGCTGAGAGGCTGCCATTAGCAAGCAGCAGGGGCTCTCATGAAATGCCACTTTGCCCATGCTAGGAAAGTATAGTGCAGAGAATATAGCTTTGCAAAAGTGTGCATTATATCTGCTGGTTGTGACACTAAGTATATAAAATAGGTGTACAATTTTTGCTTCTAAAACTCAGGGGCTGAGAGTGTGATGGGATGGGAATAGCAGTTGTGCAGAGACAAGAATACTAGGACAAGTCACTGCATGGGACTCGGAAAGCAGGAAATATGAGTCCTGCTGCCTTGGGAAAACCTGAAAGTGCATAAAGATAGGCAAATTTGTCAATTTCAGTTTCCTTCAGCTTTTTGTTTTCCGAGTCAGTTCTCCTCATTTCCATTTTTTAAATTCTTTCGAAAATTCACCAGCATTATATACCTCCCGATGTACAATTTTTTTGTATGCAGTTTTGATTAATGTTTTGATGAAGGGAGGCTCGCCTGGTGCCTTCATTATACATCTTTAGGTGCCAGGCGAAAGCATTCCTCTTCAACTAGGCCTTTGGCTGATTAACACCCTATATCCTTTTTCAATGTGTTCCAGTTTTTATTGTGTATTTTGTGCTTGTATCCTGTATTTTTATGCTGTGAGCCACCCTGAGATCTTTGGATGAAGGGCTGTATACAAATAATAATAATAGACACATTTTTCAAGCAATTTCTCCAAAGATAATCAATTTCTGTATTTCCCCCAAAATATATGGATTTTATACTACTTCTGCCTCTTGGCATATCTGTCCGATCAAATACTTGATGCTTTAAAAATGTTTTAAGGTTTTATACACTGTTAATTTTTTATTAATATTTAAAATTAGAGCAAAACAATACATTACATCACGAACTACCGGTAAATTATAGTAAATATGTTACACCAGTCCATACATAAACTAGAGAAAGAAAAAATAACACACACACACACACACACACACACACACACACACACACAAATAGACTCTCTCTTTCTGCTTTATATGCCACTCTTTAAGCCATGCTGCACACATTGTTAATGGATAATTGCTTCTTCTTTTATTTCAAGGGTATACTGATTTCTTGGACAAAGCATTTTAAAGCCAGAGGAGTTCAGCAGACAGATGTGGTGAAATCTCTCCAGAAAGCCCTCAGAAAACACCAGGCAAGTTGAGATTTAAGATTTGTTTTTAATAATCTGATTGCATTAAAAAAAAGCTGACATTTCCTAGCAGTTCTGATGTACAAGCTGGGACATTGGCACATACCGTATGTATGTAGCTGATTTTGTTTTTGAAAACACTGTGGTTCTTATTGACTGTAAGAATCTGAATATGTATTATTTTGACTTTACTGGTATGTTGCATTTGCCTCATTAGGACATTGACGTAGATATCTTGGCTTTGGTAAATGACACAGTTGGAACGATGATGACCTGTGGATACGATGATCAGCGATGTGAAGTTGGTGTCATTATTGGTAATTCTATATCTATTTTTTACCAGAGGCAGGGCCAATCTGGCTTAAGATAAAGTGAGTATTCTGGGAATATAGAACAGTTGAGCCCATGTGGCATTGCACAAGGCACAGAAAATAATTTTTTCTTAGAAAAATTTTATTTTATTTTTTTTATTTATTAATTATGATTATGTGTTTCTTCTTAATTACTTATGTGTTTCTTCCCCCCTTCCCTTCCCCCAACAACCTCCAAAATGAATCCGCTGGACTCAGGAACAGGCACAAATGCTTGCTACATGGAAGAAATGAGCAATATTGACTTAGTGGAAGGTGATGAAGGAAGGATGTGCATTAATACCGAATGGGGAGCCTTTGGAGATGACGCATCACTGGATGACATCAGGACAGAGTTTGACAAGGAGATTGATTTGGGCTCTTTCAATCCTGGAAAACAATTGTAAGTTTAGTCATCAGCTTGGGATAAGGCATCTTTCTAGTATTGTAGATATTTAGGCATGTGCACAAACTCAAAACAACCATGAAATAACATTGGGACAGAAGTAGCATTGAATATATTAAGTGGCAGGCAAGTACCGTGAAGCGCCGTTGATACTATTTAGGAGGAGTGTTTTGGCCAAGAATCTGGTTAAATCCTAAATCCCCAGGGGTTTAGTATCCTTCCAGTGATTGTTTGGGGGAGGCGGGGGGACAGTGAGAAACTGGGCCCAAAGGAAGTGCCTTTCTCTCTGACCCCAAACACATTCCTAACTGTACTTTCACAGAAGGGTGCTGTTAAGTTGTGGGCGAACATATCAGACGACACAGCGATTCTTCCAAAGCAGCTCTTTATTTGTAATCTGGAACAGAACTGAACTGAGGAGCTCAGTCAGCCTGCTTATATAGAGCTCCAGAACAATGTAACTGTTGCCATTTTCTAAAACTATCCAATCACTGAACGTCACTTTCGATCCTTCATTTGCATACAAACTATCCAATCACTGAACGTCACTTTCGATCCTTCATTTGCATAACTATCTACAGTATCCCCCTGCTGGCCCAGGGTGAGAACTTCAGTACATAACACGTGCTGAATGGCCCATGTTAAATAAATTGTGTGTGGTGCAGTGTGTGTGTTCTGAGTTGGGAGTTTTTTCTTAGTCCTTCCCCCATTCCAGCAGTAACTTAACTGCAAAGAAGAGGAGGGGGCGGCTAAAAGAATAAAGAGTCCTTTGCTGCCATCTTTCTTTCCACAATCCTTTGTGGATCTCTAGCAGCAGTAGTAGCAATAGGTAATCATGATAACAATAATGATTGTAATAGGGAGTGCTTCCAGACAGAGGATTAATATTACAAATGAGTCATTGGGAACACTGAGAGATCTCCTTTTTTTTGGGGGGGGGATTTACTGGATTTCTCCCAAGAAATGTAAATCTAATTCTTTATTAGAAAGTATGAAATGCCCTTGATGCTTTCTGACAACAGCT
This sequence comes from Podarcis raffonei, assembly GCF_027172205.1. Classification (NCBI taxonomy): domain Eukaryota; kingdom Metazoa; phylum Chordata; class Lepidosauria; order Squamata; family Lacertidae; genus Podarcis; species Podarcis raffonei. The sequence goes on from NC_070606.1 coordinate 30,977,366, forward strand.
TTCTGTTGAATTGCAGGTTTGAGAAGATGATTAGCGGTTTGTATTTAGGAGAACTCGTAAGAATTATCCTTCTGAAAATGACAAGGGAAGGTTTGCTTTTCAACGGGAAGTTGTCAACAGCTCTCTGCACCAAGGGCAAGATTGAGACAAAACACATTGCTGCCATGGAAAAGTAAGAGGCTTTAATCTGTCCACCAGAGAGTTTTCTGTAAGTGCAGCTTCCGTTCTACAATTTGTGCAAGCATTGATTTTGGGCAGCTACTCTGCTTTGGTGAGGCCAAACGCTTGCAGATGTTATTTAGGGATCCTCTTACTCCTTCTTGCTCCATAGATCAGACCAGGTACGATGAGATTTCAGGTAGGGTGGACAGTCAATCACACAAAAGCAGAACATGCAAAAAATAGGACACAGCTTTGCATATAATCTGCATGTACTAATTGACATGCATAGATGCACCTTTAGAAATTACCATGATTTAAATAGAAACATAGTACATCTCAGGACCGTAGGGAAGATGGTAGCCAACAGTCTGTTGACCAGGTAGAAACTGCTGGTGGGCAACTGCAAGGCCTCTGCTCTCTTTTCTTATGGTTTCTTGGCTGTGTACATTTAAAGCACATGACTTCCTCCAGAGAATTCTGGGAGCTGTAGTCTGTCAAGGGTGCTGAGAACTGTAACTCTATGTGGGGTAAGCTACAGCTCCCAGGATTCTTTGGGGGAAGCAACGCACTTTAAATGTATAGTGTATATGCAGTCTTTATCTTTAATTCGATTTGGACCAGATAGCTCTTCTGATAGAAGATGCCTTCAAATAGAGGACTGTCCTCTGCAAAGTAGGACACATGACCACCTGCTTTCAGAAATTTCTGGCCTGCTTACTGGTTCCATACAGAAAGTGGTTCACCGCTGTCTCCCTCTCACTACTAAAAGCTGAAGTGGTTTCCTCAGGCATGTTTCTGATTCCTTTGTTTCGAGTTAGGTACAAAGAAGGCCTGAGCAATACTAAAGAAATTCTGGCGGAACTGGGCCTGGCTCCATCGGAGGATGACTGCATTGCCGTTCAGCACGTCTGCACTGTTGTTTCATTTCGCTCAGCAAATCTCTGTGCTGCAGCTTTGGCAGCGATACTCACACGCCTCCGTGAAAATAAAAAGGTTGCAAGGCTCCGAACAACCGTGGGAGTTGATGGGACGCTGTATAAGACACACCCTCAGTAAGTCACACAGCGAAGTAGGTAGGGTTGTCATGCCTGGGGAAATTATCATTGCTCATCTGCATAAGGATATGCAGACATCTAGCAATCATGATGACCATGAGCCAAGAAAAAGGGTCAGAAAAATTGATGAGCTGTCAACACTTACTGGCTGTGATAGCTATACATGACTTTAATGTATCCCATAAAGTTTGTCCACTGATCGACGACTCTTTGATCTGGTGCAGGCTTCCATTGGCAGAATGGAGTTAGAGGGGCAATTTTTTTGTTGATTTTCCTCTCCCTTCAGAAGCAACATGGAAGATGGTGTGGAGGCTGCAGTGAGGAATTGGTAAAAATGTGCCTCCTTTGCCATTATAGTGACATAAGCATCTGCTGGATCAAAGAACCTTCTGTCAGTAGAAGGGCACCAGTAGAAAGGATACAACTTGATACAGTATTTCTCTGGTTACCAGATGCTGTAGCCAAACTTGAGCAAATGGCTATTGCTATTAATGCCTAACTGATGAGCGTTCCACAGATGGCTAGCCACTGTTTGATATTCTGATCTATCAAAGATCTCTACTTTGTTCTTGATTAAAACTGCCCTCAAAGGCACTGCTTGGTCAGCAAAAAACTAGCCTAAATAAGATCTTATGGAACTTCAGAAGAATGGTCCGGCAGTGGTTATTGCCAGGGAAGTCTGTGGACAGTTCTCCGTGATTCTGTTTCCCTCACACGTCCTGCTTTTGGCATGGATTTAGGGCGGTTTAGGTGGTTCCACCAAGCTGAGGGGGTGCAAAATTGAGATGATCCATAAGTGAGAAGAACCACTGATGGTGCCATATTCTGGCCTCACACAGGGCACAATTTTCTGAAAAATTATGGAAGTCTGCCCCTGCTTATGGGCTTTCCATTGGCATCTGGTTGGCCAATGAGGGAAACAGGATGCTGAGAGGAGGGAGTAGGTAGGCCTTTGACTTGATTCATCAGATGTCTTTTGTTTTGTGCTCATGAACTGTGTGGACTTGAATCAAAAGGATTTCCTTGATCTGTTAAAGTGCTAAGCGGCTTAAGGGAGAAAGCAATTTAGCGCAATGGTGTGTGCTCCCTTGTATTTTATTGTGCACACAATATTTGTAAGCATTTAAAAGACCTTTTTGGCTTTAGGTATGCTAAGCGTCTCCATAAAGTAGTCAGAAGGCTGGTGCCCAACTGTGACGTTCGATTTCTGCTGTCCGAGAGTGGCAGTGGGAAGGGGGCTGCGATGGTAACTGCTGTTGCGTGCAGACTCTTATCTCAGCGCAAACAGATCAACGAGGTCTTGAGCCTCTTCAAAATAACCAAAGAGAACCTCATAGGTGTGAAAAACAGAATGAGGGCAGAACTGGAGTATGGCTTGAAGAAAGAAACGCATCCTACAGCCACTGTGAAAATGCTGCCCACATTCGTTTATGGAACACCAGATGGAACAGGTAAGGACCCAGAAAAGCATATCTAAAATGAAGGGAAATGTTGATGCAGACTGGTTTCGCTTATTTGACTATATTAACAGGGAGGGATCTTCCCATATCCATCCAGCTTGTCATTCTTTGTTATGGTTATACCATCTGATATTCCAGAAACAAGATTGTAGTTTGGTACACTGGTTTGCTGTTATTTTATTTCACAACTCTGTATTTTTCTCTGTTACTGACCTGGTTTTTCTGGTGTTTACATGTTCTTGTATGTAACAAAAAAATAAATAAAAAGCTTTTAAAAAGAGAAAGAGAGAGAGAAGGTAATAAAAACAACAGATAAGGTCACAGGAACCCCAGAAAGCAGTGAGCATGTTTGAAAAGTGATTTATAATTTTGATTATAAGTTTGATTTGTAAATTCCAGAAGCCTTTCTGTCCAACAGTTAGGAAGGAAGACTTCAGTCAGATTAAAATGCTGATTTTTCTGTTGCAGAAAATGGAAAATTTCTGGCCCTTGATCTTGGGGGAACAAATTTCAGAGTTTTGCTTGTAAAAATCAGAAGTGGAAGAAGCAAATCAGTCCGAATGTACAATAAAATCTTTGCCATTCCTTTGGAAATTATGCAGGGAACAGGTGAAGAGGTAAAGTAAAACAAGCCACTTATTTATTTTTATTGAACCTGTGGAGGGAATGGGGTATTTACTTGCTTACTCTGTAATAACAGAACCCAATTCCCACTCCAGTGGTTCTCAACCCTCGCCACTGACAGCATTCAGTCTCACTTATTCCTTCTGAACCCTTAACTTACCAATAAACCAGTGACTATGGGGTACAGGCATGATACAAAGCCAATCAGATATAGATATTATACGTAAAGTATTTACGTTTATTCGCAACAAGATTATTAAGTGCACAAGCTTATCTGGTTACTTTAAGATAGTATTGTATATTTAAATGTATACACTTTCTTGTCACTTTAAATACCAACAGCTTATCCCCAGCTACTTTGAGTTTGACCTCACCCCAAAGGCACACTCCTGCATTGTCTCCTGAGACAGATAGATGCCAACAACAGTATCCAGCTATTAATGTTAAATTAAGATAGTTTTAAGGAAGCAGTTAGTTACCTTATGAAAGCGTTTAGCAAAACTGCCCTTTTATTCTCTCCATCCCAGTTAAGTCCCATTAATGCTATAACAGAGGACTCCCCCCCCCCAAAACCCCTTTACTGATTTACTGAAGTGCAGGTGTGTCTTGCTGTGTTGCTATTGAAATCTTCCCTCTGGTGATCCTGCCAGTCACCAGCGACCAACATCCCAAGCTGCTCCTCACTTCTCCCCGCCCCCCAGTGCAGATTGGGTCTTCCATTGCCCCTTCAGCCGAAGCCAAACAATTAAGCTATCCCCAGCAAGCCTTTGGGCTCCAAGTCATTCCACCTGCCACTCAGACCTTCCTTTGACATTCCCCAGTACTTGTCCTCCACTACCTTCTTCTGACTCGACTCCACAAACATAAAGAACTCCAGTAATATTCTCTTTCTTCCCTTCTAGCTGTTTGATCACATTGTCCAGTGCATTGCAGACTTTTTGGAGTACATGGGCATTAAGGGTGCCCGACTTCCTCTTGGCTTTACTTTTTCCTTCCCCTGCAGACAAGCATGTATTGATAAGGTAAGGAGGGGAGCTGAGATTTGACATGCTGTTTCGTTTCCTCTTTTAATTTGGGTTAATCTTTGCAGAATTTTCCATAGAAACATTTCTTTATTGTTTTTTTTTATTCCCTTCCCTGTGGACTGACAAGAGTTTTATCACAGGTTTTACCAGAGAGTGTATAAAATTGAATTAAATGTTAAACAAAAAACAATCTCATTTGTGTTAAACAAAAAACAATCTCATTCTTACACGCACTTAGGCAGATTTACTTTGGACAAGGCATGCTTGACACAAGGCTGCTGATGTATAGAGCAGCTCATGGAGAGTTAAAGCAAATTATTAAGGATGTGTGGAATAAAAAACAATTCAGATTGGGCCCAATGTATATGTTTTTTCTGCACTGAAAAACCACTTCTATATTGTCAGAGGCTTTGTGTTACAACAATAACAGAAGTGGCAGTCAGTTTGAATTGCATGACCACTTCTGATACCGGTGTTGCATCTCTGTCAGGGATGCTGATACAGGAAGTAATCAAACCATCCAGCTTTCTGTTTCAGCCATGGCCAGCCAGTTACTTATGGCACCTGGCATACCGTGAAGTACCACTGGTTTAAACTTCCCAACGCTAAGTATGTAACAGGCTGCCTTGGGAGTTGGCAAGCTCTCTTTTGCTAGAGAGTGTACATTTGGAAGGGATCTTAGAGATAATCTTGTCTGGACTCTTGCTTGATGCAGGAAACCCACAACGACAGAGTGTATAGCCCTCCTGCTCTGTTCCCTGAAGCATCCCCCTCTATCAGAAAGGGAGCATTTTGGTTTTTTAATATTTCCCCAAAATGCAATATGTTGAACCAAGCTCCTCTTGAAAGTGTAATCCAACTTTTAAGTGTTCTACCTGTTTTTCTCCTCTTGGTGTAAGCATCTTTCATTTATTGATTGTATGACTTCCCCACTTTAGGGAACTCTTGTTGGGTGGACAAAAGGGTTCAAGGCAACAGACTGCGAAGGAGAGGATGTTGTTGATATGCTCAGGGAAGCTATCAAACGAAGGAATGTAAGTACCATTGTGGGAAAATCTCCCAAAGGTTCAAGCACCAATCCCTTGCTATGACAGTAGTATAGAACTGAATCTCAGTTATCCAAATGTAGCTCTAGGTGCTGCAAATACTCTAAATGCTTTCAGAGGTGTTGGTTTCATTTTGTGGGCTCCTTCGGATATCCTTTTTATTGTGCTTTCATGATGATAGATAGTATAAAGCTAGTGCTTAGTGCACAATACATCAAAGGGTGTGTATGTGTTTATTTGTTTTTCACTCTTTGCACATTCATAAAATCAGTTTTTTATTTCAGGAATTTGATCTGGATATTGTAGCTGTGGTAAATGATACAGTTGGGACAATGATGACCTGTGGCTATGAAGACCCAAATTGCGAAATCGGCCTCATTGCAGGTAAAAAGCAATCCTGTAACACTTGTGTATGGATGTTCCAGGATGTGGCAGAATAAGATTTGTAACCAACAGTGAAATGATATGCTAAAATCTTTTGGGAGATGGAATCTTGGTCAACTTGCTGTTTTTGGGGATGGATTCTTGTGGGCAAGGAGGGGAGAACCTTTGGTCCTCCGGATGACATTGGACTCTAATTGCTATTGGCCCCAGTCAGCATGGCCAATAGTCAGGGATGGTGGAAATTATAGATGATGGGAATTACAGTGAGCCTTGACGGGAATGATGGAAACTAATAATGTTATGAGCAATACAGATGAGGAGAGAAAGGGAGACAAAGTGTTGCATGCCACCTAGTGGTATGAGGTATACACTGCATCCCAAGCTATAATATGAACCTTAGTTACCTAAATATAGGGCATAAAATTGATTTAGTTCGCATTTAAAGGTAACCCTACCCAAGTCACACTTTTTGAAACAATATACAAACTGAAACATAGCCGTTGTTTGAAATTCGCACAACTTTGAATTTTGCAAAGCCAGGTAATGTGTACAGAAATGTAAATATTGCAGTAAAGTGTGTGTTTACCTGCATATATTATTGAAAAGAAAATACCAACATGCAAAACATAATGGAAAACTGCTTTGCAAAATTGTGTATATTAACATTGCTTACAAAGATATGTCTGTTATGAGAAATTCACAGTAAAATGCTGCTGAATTTTCATGAGCGCTTAGTGTTTTTTTTTAAAGTGGGGAATTGAATTTAGGACTAGAAACATGAGAAACTGAGTGAGTAAAACAGAAGTTGACAGATTTGCCTGCCCCTACTTTTAGCCCCTAAATTTTATCTCCCACTTAGAGAGAAAAAGTAAACTTCTTCCAGGAAATGTTGGGTTTTTTTTCATTTTCCAGGTCTTTGTGCTTCTCCTGGTGGTTGCTTTAAAGGAATAAAATATACATGCCTCTTCCTTCCTTCCAGGGACAGGCAGTAATGTTTGCTACATGGAAGACATGCGTAATATAGAAATTGTAGAAGGAGAGGAGGGCAAAATGTGCATCAATACAGAATGGGGAGGATTTGGCGACAATGGCTGCATAGATAATCTCAGGACAAAATACGACAAAGAAGTGGATGAGGGGTCATTGAATCCTGGGGAACAGAGGTAACAGTCGGCGTTTTATTGCTATTGCAATGTCTTCAGGATGTATGTAGGAATGGCAGGTAATTCTATTAGAAAAGGAGGTGGAAATAGTAGGTTGCATGTTCATGTGTAGTCAGGAATAGAAATCACTCAAGTGAACACAGTTGGTGTTTGTTCACATCATCATCACAGCTGCTTTTATGCCCACAAACAGTACAACAGTAATTATTTTTTTACATTGTTTTGATGTTTCCTTGACATTGAAACGAATGTAAGTTACGTAAAGTATGTTAAGTAGCAGACAATGAGGTGAATGTTATTACATTTAGTGGAAACCAAAGTACAGTGCAACGGACATAGTGTTGATTGTGATGAGCACAGGCTGGAATGGAAATCACAGTTTCTTCCATTCCTAGGCATATCTTTCCACTTAAGAACACCCCCGCTATCCCACTTTAAAACACCTTACAAAGCATGAGTCTGTTGCTGTCATGTTTATTTCCATCCTAAGAGTCAACGCACATGTTCAGAAAAGGCATGTGGTATGCACAGACTATATCCCAGGCCCCATTTTTGCATACGTAACTGGAAATGTGTTAAATGCTGTCCAAATCCTTTTTCTTTTTTCTGTATAAGGTATGAGAAAATGACCAGTGGAATGTATCTGGGTGAAATAGTGAGACAGATCTTGATAGACTTGACCAAGCAAGGACTTCTCTTCCGGGGTCAGATTTCAGAGCGGCTGAGAACAAGAGGAATATTTGAAACCAAATTCCTGTCCCAGATTGAAAGGTAAAACAATGTGTTGTACTAACAGAGTATTTTCCTCACTGCTTGCCACTTTCACACATATCAGACTAGTGAGAAGCAGCTGAATGATTGCAGCTTTGTAAATATTTTATACATCATCAGAAAATAATACAGTTGGGAAAAAGAAGTGTTGGTTGACTGAGATGCTGAACCCTGTTACTCAGGGCCATCTGCAGTTCTATAATGAACAACTTTACTTGGGTTTTATTGGGTGTGAATGAACCCAGTGTATTTCAAACATCAGTATCACACTGCTTTCAGCAGTAAAATACTTCGAGTCTGTACTGTTTGCACTGTTGCTTCATAAACTTTAAGTGATCGTTTCTGCTTTGTCCTCAGATTGGAGGGGGTGGAAATGAGCAGCTCTTCCCTATGCCCTTGGATTGAGTGAGCATGGATGATGCTAATTTTGAAAAGTACATTTCACCCAGGAGAGCTAAAATAGTAGCATCCTGCTTTTAAACTAGTGTCTGCATTCAGACAATTAAATCTTGACTGAATAAGCCAAAGTATCAAGAAATGTTTTCCCCATGCACTCAGCCTTCTCTCTCTTCCCTTTGAGGTGCTAGCAAGGAAACAAGGAAAGCCTTTAGTTATTTATCATAATTCCCTGTTTAGTCTGAACAGGATAATGATGGTTGCTACTTCATAACATGACACAGGGCCCATGAGGCAAAATGAGGCGACTGCCTCTGGTGGCTGTGTCCACAGGGGCAGCAGATCCTGAAATAGATCTTTATTCCCCCACCTTGTTCCTGTCGCAGATCTTCACTCACTGCTTCTTCCCTAGCAGGGAGGAGGGGTGCCATTTTGTGGTTCGCCTCAGGCACCAAAATGTCCTAGGCCGGCCCTGACATGACAGGATATTAAACCGTGGAGCAAACACATTTCCACAAAAGGTCAGACTTTTTGCAATACAGTGGTACCTCTGGTTACGAACTTAATTCGTTCTGGAGGTCCGTTCTTAAGCTGAAACTGTTCTTATCCTGAGGCGCGCTTTTGCTAATGGGGTTTCCTGCTGTGCGCACGCACCTCTGGCATGCAATTTCTGTTCGCATCCTGGGGCAAAGTTTGCAACCAGGAGCAGCTACTTCCGGGTTAGTGGAGCTCGTAACCTGAAGCATTTGTAACCAGAAGCGTTTGTAACCAGAGGAAGTGATAGGGAAATGCAGCAGAAAGTAGAAGTGCCCTTTGTGATTTAGGCTCAGGCAGTAGGAGGAGTAGAGGGGGGAAAAACCTGTTCATCTATTGACTTATTTAGTACATTTGGCCCTAGCTCTGCGTCCTAACCAGAAGTGCCTGTTGTGTTTTGTCTGAGTGCAGTGACCGGCTTGTCCTACTTCAAGTAAGAAGAATCTTGCAGCAACTTGGGCTTGACAGCACTTGTGATGACAGTATCATTGTAAAGGAAGTTTGTGGCTCTGTTTCCAAGAGAGCAGCCCAGCTGTGTGGGGCCGGGCTGGCCGCTATAGTGGAGAAGATACGGGACAACAGAAATCTCGAGCACTTAAAAACCACTGTAGGTGTGGATGGCACCTTATACAAACTACACCCACAGTGAGTACACAGCATCACTGTTGTTGTTTTGCCTTGCAGAATTGACCGATTTTTAAAAGATAATATTCTGCTTCGTTGATGGGGATTAAAAAGTTTGGGGAAAAGAGAAATGGCCACAATATCCATTAGCCCTATTACACTTGCTTGAATAAGATTGTAATAAAGAGCTGGGAAAAGTTCTGCTTTTAATGGGCTACAGTCCCCTCCAGAGAGATGGGTGATTTTCTGAAGGTCTTCCGCAACATGTCATTGATGGGAAGGGCCATAGCTCAGTGGTAGAGCTTTTGTCTTGCATGCAGAAGGTCTTAGGTTCAATCCCCAGCATGTCTGGTAAGGTTGGGAGAGAATCCTGCCTGAAATCCTAGAGAGCCACCACCAGCTAGTGCAGATAATACTGAGCTAGATAGACCAATGGTCTGACTTGGTATAAGGCACCTTCGTATGTTCCTGTGCAATATGGACGCATTAGTGGTGGATTTATACTGGACCATCCACACCACATTGTGCTTTATTAGCTGCTCTGCGCTTCTTCCTCAATGCTGCACCCCAGGGCACCCCTCTACTTCCCCTCCCACTTATATTAGTGAAAACTTTCCATGGAGAAGGCTAAAGAGCTGTACTTGCAGATACAGTTGAAGTGAGGGAAGAACCTGCCCTCTTGCCCCTGATGCTGGTTGACTTACCTGTTGCAGGGAGTGGGATCTGCCAGGGGGTACAAGGTGTTTTGTGAGTGCAAAGCATACACACACACACACACACACACACACACAGAGAGAGAGAGAGAGAGAGAGAGAGAGAGAGAGAGAGAGAGAGAGAGAGAGACTGGATTACTGTCAATCCTCACAATGTAAAAGCCCTCCCTCTGTATTCTCCTGTCCCTACCCATCATAATGACAGGCATTTTGCCAGTTAAGAAATGAAACAGCAGTGTGCGATCATTGCAATTTCTTTTTCTTTTTGCTTTGTTTTTCCTCTCTTTAGCTTTTCTAGAATCTTGCAAGAAACGGTAAAAGAACTGGCGCCTCAGTGTGATGTGACATTCATGCTGTCTGAAGACGGGAGTGGAAAGGGAGCTGCCTTAATTACTGCTGTTGCAAAACGAGTGCATAATGTTGCTGAAAATTAAGTGGTCATGCAGGCATCTGTGTGTAGCAGTGATTTTTTTTTTTTTTTAAAATTTTTTGGTGAAACCAACCGAAGCAGTAGTTCAAAAGTGGTGCACACATCTGTGGCCCAGGGTTGGCCAATGTTGTGGCCTTGAGATGCTGTTGGAGTAAAACTCCCATCGTCCCTGGCTGTTGGGACTTGTCATTCAACAGTCTCTGGAAGGCACCAAGTTTGGCCACTCCTGTTTGTATCCTGATGGTTGGGCAGCTGTGCAAACAGAAAGCAGTTTTTCTTGCCAAAGCTGAGGTAGGTGTTGGCGCATCTGAACATAGGTTTCCATAAGTTGTCTTATGTTTAGAGATACAACAATATACTTGACATTTCTGTGTTATGCTCATAATATAAAACAGCCAGGCCATATAAATGTAACTATTTTGTCAACTATTTTAAACATATTTATATGTTCTACTGCTCCCTTTCCCCTTTCCCATCCTTGTCCTTTCGCATTCATGTCTAAATATCCTTTGTAATGTACAACTCATAATTTGGAAGTAGATATTATGTCCTTGTATAAGTATCCTTGGATAGGCATGTGCTGAGAGCCGGCACTGTTGTTTTACTTTTTATTATTTCTTTTAGAAAAGGAAATTAAAAAGGCTGATGTGCAAAAGATAATCAATCCATGTTCTTTTTCACACAAATTGTTGTGTTGAATGAGTTGCTCGCAGTTGGCGCTGCTTGGGATGGAAATCCAGGCCTTTGTAGAAGGAGAGAGGAGAGATGGTCGGTCTGCACCATTCCACTTGGTAATCTGAAAATAATAATCTACTGACTGCCCACAGCAATATGAAGAGGCTCAAAGACTTTTTATGACCCCACTTTACACTTTAAAAATCAAGCTAAGGTGTTGGGCTTCGTGACTAGCTTTGGAGCATAATCTTATGGTCTGTGCACTTTAAAAATTAGCCTGTGGGTAGGGATGGGGGAGAGATTTGATTCAGTTTTCATTTAAAAGAGACTCTTATCAAATCTGCACTTACCAAAAAAATATGAGTACTGGCACACAGATATCCTTCAAAATTCACACCTATCTGAATTTTGAGATGCAGTTCTCCAACCAATACTTTGTGTTTTAGTAAGAGTCGCTGAAAGTTGTGAGTGAAACAAGACACAATACCACCTAAAGCAACATAAACATACTTAGACTATGCCCAGAGTCTAAAATGCACCACTATTTTTTGTTCATGATATTTTTGTTTCATACAGAATTGTAGGAGTTGTAAGGGACCACAAGGATCATCTAGTCCAACCCCCTGCAATGCAGGAGTCTTTTGCCCAATATGGGGCTTGAACTCAGGCTCCTGAGTTGCAAAGGGTATCATCACTGCCTCCGCCAGTCACCTCAGGCAACTTGGGTTACAGCAGATTCCTTCTTGAAATGTGTCGGAAATGTTGCTACTTAAAACATTGCAAATATTCTTAATGGAACTGCTTGATGGGTGTTCAGCCTGTCAAGAGGCAACCTGAAGTATTTGTTTAAAGGGGCCCTGTTTCCTGCTGCTGTCAATCCAACAAGAACTATTTCCATTTTTTTTATGAATGAGAATGTGCTTAGGGAAACACCTCTCTGGCAACTGGCGTGAGGGTTTGCAAATAGCATTGCCTTTTTGTATGTGGGGATCTGATTTCATATAATAAATATGGAATAAAAGGAGGACCTTGTATAATTGTTAATGACACGTAATTCCTTTAACACTTTAGAAGATGCTGCAACAAGCTACTTTCAAACATATTTTGGTTCAATTTATGGAAATACGTTGTTGGATTAAGCTTTGGAGGAGGTGTATACATTACCAAATACCTAAAGCAAAGAAAGGAACGAGTGGACTTTAAAGATATTCTGTTCTGTACAGATCCTGTTCTGTACATATTATTTATAAGAAATAAAAAAGCACATAGCTGGTGCAAAGTAAATTGGATTGTCAATATATGCTTTCAATATGCTTTATCTGAGATTGGAGACGTGTTTCTTGTTTTAAACTCTGTGGCTTCCCTTTAAGATCAAACTTCACTTGTGCTTTCAGGCCGACTCTTTTGCAATTCACACTGTGTGGTCACCAGCCTCGCTACTGCATGCCAAAGCACAGCCGCAGAACAATGGAAGGGCCTGCCACATGCCACATGCCAGCTGCAGCATGCAGTTTTGCTTAACTGGCTTTCTGAGCCATATTTACAGTGCAATCTTACACATGGCTACTCAAAATTAACCCCCCCCCATTCATTGGAACTGACTTCCAATCGCAGCCTTGAAGTGCTACAAGCCATCATACACTTAAGATCAAACAATTGCCAGTGAATAAGAGAAACTAGCAAGGGTACATGCTTTCCAAAACCATAAAGGGGAAGATGTAGGATTTTATAACATACTCTTATGAGTTTGTGGGTTCCAGACCACTATAATCTCTGGATGAAGCAAGTGTCAGAATTTACCGTATTTTTTGCACCATAACACTCACTTTTTTCCTCCTAGAAAGTAAGGGGAAATGTCTGTGCGTGTTATGGAGGGAATGCCTACGGGTGGCATGCCTACGGATTTTCCTCCTCTAAAAACTACGTGCGTGTTATGGTCGGGTGCGTGTTATAGAGCGAAAAATACGGTAACTGAGGTTTAGGGTGCTGTGTGCTAGACACTTCTAATCCTGTGGAATCAGCAAGTGTTAAAAGCTAATTAACCCAGGCTGGTTTCCCACAAAGTTATAGCCCGGGTGATGGACCATTAAGAGAACAAAGCATCAAAGGGACTCCTGTAACACGGCAAATGGTTGGGGCCCCTCTTCCTCAACAGATAAGGGCACAGCTTCAGTTAGAATAGTTAAGAGTTAGGAGTTATATGACCTAGAGGTGGGGAAAGTTTGCAGGTTGGTAAAGGTTGGAGAGAGGGCCAGAGCACAATGGTTGATACCTGAATTAAAGGCTGCAGCTAGAGGAGAAGCAAGATTCTCTTGGGGTGATTATGCTTGAAGTGATGGAACCCCTCCATCGTTAGATGCAGGTTGAGTCCTTTAAGAGAGGCCCCGTGAGTACACATGTTCCACGGGGCCTCTTTTAAAATACTCACCCTGTATATAGAATCATAGACTTTTAGGCATTTGTGGGCAGGACACAGGATATCTTTATCAAGTTTATTCCCTACTGGCATTTCAGAAACTTTCCTGTTGCTTTCAAGTTTGTGTTTTCAGAGCAGCATTGTGCTTCCAAAGCCCGGGCAGTTACTCTGAAATTTAAATAACTGCACGGTCATTAAATTTTATACAAAAAAGGAATTGACTCTAAAACCAGCTGCTATGTTATCATGATGAGAGCAATAGCAAAGCCTTCATTCATTGCGGCAAAGCTACATTGTTGGAGAACATAAATCACAGTTATTGTTATGATTTTTGTCCCTGGAAGAGTAAGAAGAATTTGTTTTTGGACGAAGAACTTTTAATTCAGCAAAGCAGATGGGAGTGTGCAGTAAGTAACATCCCCCACCTCACCCCAGACAAATGTTTAGCCTCTTTCATTGTGGCATGCATGTGACAGAGAAGCCAGGAACAATTTACAGCTAGATATTTTGCTTAGTCAAGGCTGCACTATGCCATTCTAGAAGGTGATACCATATCATCTTGAGTGTCGTGACACAAATGAGGATTATTTACGTCTAGCATTCTTCAAGAAGGCATGTTCTTGCTCCACACTGTATCAGCTGTCTCTCTTGCAGATACAACTAAATCCTAGGTTTGTGTGACAATGCCTTTGTCAAGGATGCTTGAGGTTGACACGTTGGCGTACAGTAAAGTAGGTACTTCACTGTTGTTACTTCGTTTTACAGGATTGGTTTTCCTTCATTGACAGGAAGTTGCATTAGCCCAGCCTTCACCAACCTGGCTGGAGGCTGATGGGAATTGTAGTCTAAAACATCTGGAAGGTGTTGGCAAAAAAGGTTGGCAAAATCTGCAATAGACAAGAGGCTGATAACTGTTGCTACGTGGCCTGTTGATTAAATTAAATTAAAACAGATTAATTAAATGCATAATTGCTTATTTGCTTATTTTATGTATATGTGCTAGTAGTATTATAGACATGGCCAATGATCTTACCAATTAATATGCTTTATTGAGTGGAAAGTTTTTAAATGAAATTTGACTTTATCCATTCTTTACTTTTACAGACCTTTGGAATTATAATGTGAACCAGGAAGAGATGCTCCAGTGATGGCCACAGATGAGGAGCCTGACGGATCAGACTATGGTTCTTCAGAATACAAAGTAGGTGACTTAATTTAGATAAATAAAAGCATCAACCTCACTCACTAGAAACTGAAAGGAGGCATGTCATTTTGTGTGGGGGCTTTTCTCCACGATCACTAAAAGCATGTCAAAGACTCTTTTGGTTACTGTGTAAGAATCTAGTGTGTGTCTTTTTAAATGCCCCTTATCCATGTAGATTGTGCACAAGGGAAGGGAACACGATACCTATGCTACTCTTTACCACCTTTTTAAAAAGCAGAATATACGGTATTTGCATTCACCTGTAAGAGTAATATAGGGGTGATGAGTTCAGATAATAAAAATGAATGCAAACTAAAACAAAATGTTTATGTCATAGACATTACTGGAGGACACGAGAGAGATTGCTGTGTTTATTTGCTTAAAAGTAATCTGTCTCAATATGTGCTCCCACATTACAGGTGTAGAATTTGGGAGTACAACAAATTTTTGCAAATATTAACTTTTAAAAGTCTTGGACAATTGGAGAGTTGTCCTACTTGTCACTAGTCACATTTTTTTTTAAAATCCAATAGCTGCTTGTGACACTAGTTCAACCATACTCCACAAAGTAACCACAAAAACAGAGTGATTTAGGTGGGAGCAGTATAGCATTTTCCTTAGCATAAAATATTGTGGTGGAGTCAGTGGTTCGAAGTTGTGAAGGCCTAGAAGACATCATGTATTTGGACTTTCAGAAATGTTTTGATAACTCCTTATTTCCTTATCAAACCTTTACGTCTAGGGCACCCTTTTCCTTATGCGAAGTTACCTTGGAAAAAGGGAAATAGAAATCAGATACAGTGGTACCTCGGGTTAAGTAGTTAATTCGTTCCGGAGATCTGTTCTTAACCTGAAACTGTTCTCAACCTGAAGCACCACTTTAGCTAATGGGGCCTCCTGCTGCCGCCGCGCCCCCAGAGCACAATTTCTCTTCTTATCCTGAAGCAAAGTTCTTAACCTGAAGCACTATTTCTGGGTTAGTGGAGTCTGTAACCTGAAGCGTATGTAACCCAAGGTACCACTGTAGAAGGAATGATCCCACCTAAACAGACCAACCCTAATCCACACCCATGCCAACAATGGGACGATATACATACAAAGGATCCTGGCCAGGGATCCTTTGTATCAAGCAAAAAATAGGAGCATGGTGAGACATGAGCTAAAGAGGTGCATCATGCAGACACATGTTGCCTCTTTGTGGGGTTTGCTACATACCAGCACTGCTTTTATAGAGACATGGAATGGAGAGCAAAGTCCTGTGCTC
The DNA here is from genome assembly GCF_027172205.1 of Podarcis raffonei. NCBI lineage: Eukaryota > Metazoa > Chordata > Lepidosauria > Squamata > Lacertidae > Podarcis > Podarcis raffonei. The sequence continues at coordinate 30,993,312 of NC_070606.1, forward strand.
CAGAATGCTAGAGTTGCAAAACTCTGCCAAAAACTATATTCTAGGAATCGAGAAATGTCTCCATTTCTCCTCTTCTCATACAGTACTTGGGAGCATCCATTAGGCAGGCCCAGAATAGCAAAGTCCAGTCTCAGGTTCAGCTTGATCTTCACACTTCACATCCGCTAAACCCGCCCTGCCCCTTTGTGCTCAGCCTCTGTAAGAATAAAACCATTCACACAAATGTAACCTTTCTGCTATGTGGTCGCTAAGCAGTTGCTAAAGACATTCTGGCTTGGTATCAAGATTACTGCTAGAACAATGCAAAGCTTCATTTATGCCAAGTTTCCAGTCTGTCAGGGTTATAGACGCTTAACTTTAAAATGAAAGGACAAGGGTTGAATTAAGAGGAATGAGAGATATTTTTAAAGCCTTATGTGTAATAAAGAATTAACATATAATAAGCACCAATCATCATCATCATCATCATCATATAATTAATATAATATAATATAATATAATATAATATAATATAATATAATATAATATAAAGCCTGGCGTGCTCTGGTCCATGGGGTCACAAAGAGTCAGACATGACTAAAGGACTAAACAACAACAACAAGCACCAATTAATTTACTACGTTGCCAAATGCACAAGTTGACCATGGTGCTTCTGCTTTTATTAGGGCTTGCCAACCATGTTTGGAACCATGTTTATATAATACAAAGGAAGGCTGCCCTAATTTATCCTTCTCTTTTTGTATGCATTTTTGGTTGAGGAAGTGCTTCACAAAATTTGGAGACGCTGTGTTTTAGTTCAAATATTGGTTTGGGAACTGCAAATTAGGTAGGCTTGTATGAAAGTGCAAATGGAGAAAAGAATCTCCCTCTTTGGAGGATTTCTGTGGCATGTGCTTGGCTTTCTCCTTAAGAGATTAGCTTTCTACAGGAAGTGTGTGGTAATTCACACACATAATTTTTATGAACCCACAGAACAGCATATACCGTATTTTCCGGCGTATAAGATGACTGGGCGTATAAGACGACCTCCAACTTTTCCTGTTAAAATATAGAGTTTGGGATATACTGGCCGTATAAGACTACCCCCGCCTGCAGCAAGCGCTGCCAGGGGCAGAGTGTGCACCCCTCTGCCGCCGCCGCTGCCACAGCAGCCCGAGGCAAGGTGAGCGAGCCCCGATCAGTCGTCCAGCAAAGTGGCGGGCTGCGCTCACCGGCTGGTAGTTCTGGCTGCAGGGTGGCCCAGCTGTGGGTGGCCCAGCTGACTTCCCAAGGGTTTTTTTTTTTCAGTTTGGTTTCAAGTCTGGGACACATCATATGCAAGGACTGTGGTCATTTAAAAGTCTTTGAAGCTGCGGCAGAATCAGCATTTGGTGGGGGGAACGAAACCGAAACCTACCACCCGGAGGGAGGGAGGCCAGGCCCAGCTCCCTCCCTTCCTCCGGGAAAAGGCCCTGAACGGCTGCCTCGGCCTCCGCCACCCTCACCTGTGGGGATGCTCTGCCCAGAATGCATGCGGTGGCCAATGAACATGCGCTGTGCCGGTACGGAAGAGGTGGGGCCTCGCAGTGCGTCACAGGAGGCTGGGACAGACGGTAATTCAGAATCCACTTATTTGGAAGAACAATTGGCTCAAACCAGTGAAAGTTTTAAGATTGGCTTTTAAGAAAATTGGATGCAGAAGCTATTGGGATGGGGGGGTGTACACTTCATGGTCCCTTTTTCTGCAAAACAAATTTGTATTTTCTTCAAGTTTTCCTCCAATGTATTCTGTCTTAAAATTATGAAGTGTGACCTAATGATATTCCCCCATGATCACTAGAGGGTGCTAGTGCATAAATACAGCTGTTGGATTCTTCACTACAAGTGGGCAAAAAACAGCTTGGCAGTTCCACTGTATAGTACCTACTTGTCTTTAAGCTTTCATGAATATACTTTTTTTTTCTTCTCTCAGTCTCCTACCTCTTTTCCATGGCTTACTTAGTAATGTAATACTTTCATATGAAGGGCTTAAACTGTGGCCTATATACAAATGCAAACTTCACACCCTGAAAGATAAGAAGGGAGTGTCTTACTGATACATTAAGCTAGAATGAGAAAGTGGTTTGGCCAAGGTCAGACAAAGCAAAGAGTTCTGACCATTTTACCTGCATTTCACACTGATAGTTCTTCTGCTTTTCCTTTCCTGCTGTTACACTAACCAACACAGAAGTTCTCTTATTTACTTATGGTAACCAGAAAAACTCTTAACCACAGAACAAAGCCAATACAGACCTGCCTACAATCCTTCCCATACATACCTGTGTGGGAGCACGATCCATAAACTTAATCTCCTTTCTTCTGAGTAGGCACCCATAGGATTACACTGTGGGGTACTTTTAATTGTATTTTACTAATGACAGATGTGCTGACACCAAGTTCAAAGGCTATTTTTTATGGATGCAACATTTCACTGATGAATAAAGTAATCAGTTAAGACACTTTTAATTGATTAAAATGTGCCCTCGATTAATTGGGAAGCATTAAAAAAATAAAAAAGAGTATGTACTTAAAAACCCCCACAGAAAAGCTATCCAGCTTCCTCTCACTTTGTAGCACAGGAACAAATGCCTCTTGTAAGATGGAGCCAACCACGAAACATCTGTGCATCATGCACAAATAAAGTTATACTTTTAGCTTCAGAACTATAATTCTTACATGCAGATTTATTCAGATGGAATAAATTCATTGATCAATCAATCAATTAAAATTCATGTAATTAACAAGCTAAGGCTAAAGCTATTTTTATTTATTTATACTAAACTTCACCAGCAGGGGTCTCCTTCTAAGAAGGGGTCACCTGCGTTTAAAATTCAGGGTGCTGCTAATTTGAATTTTAAATAGTTTCCTTAATCTGTAATGCAAACATATGGAAGAATGTGCATTTTATTACACATGTATTCGTTCTTTCAAGGAGGCCAGGAATACAATATGGTACCTCACAGGATTGTTGAAATATAATGAATGACCCAGAATTACCTGGCACACTTTCTAGCTGAGTCAAAATTTGAAACCAAGTGTTCCCAATCCAAGCCCAACCTTCTGTGTGATTATACTGCGCTATCTCTCACATGCATACATAAATGCAAACACATCCCAGGTAAATACCATGCAAATTCAGAGATATATTCTATTGAATGAGGCTTGCCTCTAGGTAACCATGCACAGAACACTCAAAGTTGTTTTAAGTGTAATGTGTGCAAAAGGCTCTCAGTGTTTGTCTTTCCTATGAACTTTTAATGGTCACACCTTCCTTTCACAGAATTTTAGGAATTGTTTTCTGGAGGGTTTTTCAATGTTTTTTTCCTAACAGGGAGTTGTACAGTTTTTGGGGGAGAAGCAGTGGTGTAGCATGGGGCGGGGGGCAAAGGGGCAGTTGCCCTGGGTACAAAATTGTTAAGGTCGCAAAATTTCAACACCTGGTGCGGCCTCAATACAGCTGCGTGCTTCTGTCACTGGACTCTGTTGAAAACGGTTTCTCCATGTAAACCAGGACGTGACCTCTCCAGACAATTGAATGACTCTTACTTTCTTTCTTTTGCAGCTGCAGTCTCCTGGGTGACTCGGTCACCATTAGGCAGTTGAATGCACATGCGTATTCCATCTATTTCCTTCTTTCCCTCCCACCTACCCCTCCATGCGGTCCTGGGTGCTGGGAACCCATGCCACACCACTGGGGAGCAGTTACTAGAGTTGGGGGTGGCCGGTAAATATGCACTGCTTCATTACTGTATAGACATGCTCTTAAACTTTCTGATAATTTTCTGAGGTAAAGTAAATAATAAGAAAGTGATTTATAGCAGAAAGTATGGTGCGAACTGTTAACATTTATTTGCTTCTAGTTTTCAAGCACAGCAGTAAAATTGAGAGTTGTATATTTGGGGAGACTGAGCAGAATACACTGCAGCCTGCTTTAGCGATAATCGTGGTATCTAGGCCATTTTAGTGCAGTCATTTTTTTCATCCTGACATGCATCAGCCTCATTCCCTCAAGTGGTGATGCAGGTGCTGCTTCAATATTAGGCAGCAGTGGGTTCTGCAGCTGACACTGCGATGTCTGATGTCGACTGTGTGTTGCCTTCATAAATCCAGTCTGCTTCTAGAGTAAAGCCCGAGTGCAATCTCTCTGCGTCTACAGCACCCAACTAACCCATCTTAGCCCCTAGTTTGTTTTTGAAAATTAAGCTTTATTTATTTTTAGATCAGCTTGATGTTTTAGCGACATGTCTGTTGGCCTCTCCTTAATATTATTTCCTCAGTTTGCTGTTCACTTTTACCTTAAAAGCTCTTGCGTGACCACCAGCTGGCACGATCCTCTCCATCTTTGCTGGTGTCACGTTTCTCAGGAGACCTACTTGCCCTTCACAAATGCACACTCCTGGTGTGTTATATGCCACAAAAATAGTTCCTCCAGCGAGCGCTGTTTTAAACTGGCTAGTGTGTGACCTTTGTATGCGTTCAGAGAATCCCCTCAGGGCATTTACCCCTGATAAAATCTCCTAGTAGGGAATATGAGTATAGGCACCAAGGTCTTGCCGCACAGTGGTGTCTGTTTTTTCTCCCCTCTGCCCTTCAGTAAGGTGAAAATTTTGTCTAAATTCAAACCAGTATTTTCCTGCCATTTCCTGAGTTGTTCTGAGTTCATTGACATATATTACAAAGAGGTAAAGGCGAGAGAGAGTCATAAATCTGGCTCTTAGCATCTGACTGCCTCAGTCCTTGGGCTTTACTAGTAGCCCGATGCAAATAAATTTACCACAGCTTTCCTTCACACTAGGAGAAAATTCATCAGTGTAATCTTTCTGCTGGCCATGCCGCTGCTAAAGATACCGAAGCAGGGTGAAAAGCAAAGACAGAACCCCCCCCCCAAAAGAAAGGATTAACCAACAATTTAGTTTTTATTTTTATTTATTTGTTTATTGGGCTTATATCCCACCTTTCCTTCAAGGAGTCCAAGGTGGTGTACATAGCTTTCCTCCTCCCCATGTTATCCTTAGAACAACCCTCTGAGGTAGGTTCGGCTGAGAGTTAAGTCACCCAGTGAGCTTCATGGCAGAGGGAATGATTAAACACGCCAAGCAAGGAATACACAGTGACTCCGAAGAGGAATCCTACCAATATTATGATTGTATAATTATGTACTGATAAGCCTTAAACCTGTTGACCCTTCGGAGCCTTTTGTGGGTAGCCCACAAAGACCTTTCTGTAATTTGATGGTGGAAAATAAGAAATCACTCACTTTGTTGCTCAAAGATTAATGTTATGGCAAACAGAGTGTAGGGTGGGGAGATAAATGTTATATTGTTTGCAGGCTACTGAGGAACTACCTAATTTGCACTAATCCTCTATGATGGTATCTTAGTAGCTCTTGGGTAGTAGAGCTTTTGATGGCATAAAGGTAAAGGTATCCCTGACCATTGTTAGGTCCAGTCGCGGACGACTTTGGGGTTGCACACTCATCTCACTCTATAGGCCAAGGGAGCTGGCGTTTGTCTGCACACAGCTTCTGGGTCATGTGGCCAGCATGACTAAGCCGCTTCTGGCGACACCGTTTACCTTCCCACTGGAGCGGTACCTATTTATCTACTTGCACTTGACGTGCTTTCAAATTGCTAGGTGGGCAGGAGCTGGGACCTAACAACAGGCGCTCATCCCGTTGCAGGAATTCAAACTGCCGACCTTCTGATCGGCAAGCCCTAGGCTCTGTGGTTTAGACCACAGTGCCACCCGCGTCCCTGCGCCACCCGTGTTTTTTTGATGGCATAGTGAACAAGTAATAAGAAAATCTGTTGAGATCTGCCTCTTTTGTAGCTGTATAGTCTCTCTGGTAATGTAGCAACCCTATTTTACCCTTACGTTTGGCATTATCTAGGACCATTCATCGTATTGTTGTGATTTGGGTCATCATCTGGAGCTATTTATTCAAACGTTCCACTGATACTATATACCCATCTTTTCTCTGCTTTCTGACATATTTAGGCCAGAACTGAGTAAAGAATATGGCTGTGTGTATGGTGCAGAGGATAGTTTTCTTATTCTAGAATTCAAGATGTGTGGAATGGAATCAAGGGGAATACATATGTTGTAGTCAGGGCTTTTTTTCAGCCGGAACTTTCTAGAACTCTGTTCTGGCAGGACCTCTCAGGTGGGCGCCATTGCCACTCTAAGAGAACAAGGAAGGCATTCATGGTGAGTTCCAGCGCCACTTTGTTTAGAAAAATAGCACTTAAGCAACATGAAATACAGTGGAACCTCTGGTTGCAAACGTGATCCGGGCGGGAGGCACGTTCACAATCTGCAGTGCCGCCTGTGCGCACGCGTGGGTTGTGATTCGATGCTTCCGCGCATGCGCAAGCGCCGTTAACCCGGAAGTAACCCATTCCGGTACTTCTAGGTTCAGCACGGTGTGCAACCTGAAATCGCGTAACCTGAAGCGTCTGTAACCCAAGGTACCACTGTAACATATTTTAAAAAATGATGTTGCAGTGAGTTATAACTTGAGTCTCACATTTTAAAACTAATCTGTCCTGTAGCATCAATTATAAGGATTTCCCTTCTGCTTCTTCTGTTCATTGCTGGCTTTTGGCTGCCATAATTGCAACCTGTCATCATTCTGTCTTCTGATTCAACGGGAGCAAGGCACACATGACAAGGCAGAGTTAGCCTTTGACAAAATGAAAGGTTCTCTCAATAGGCCTGTTCATCCTTTCCAAGAATGTTTTTTGTTTTTTTTACTCACTACTATTATTAGAAGAATGAGGTTTTCCTAAACTTAAGCTTCTCCTTCTTCATTACAATGGAACATTAATATTTTTTAACACCACACACTATGATGATGTGCTTTATTATATAATCGTGTTTTATTTCACTAGCTTTCCACATTTGGAACTGCAGGCTATTTACACATTTATACCCAGCTTTTTAAGGTGAGTTCACAAAATGGCTTACAGTACTGTAATGAATACTGTTTTAAAAATAACAACCATTAAAAAACAATTTAGTAAAAGTAGTCTAACTATAATTACAGAAGCCAAGCAGCAGCAGTTAAAAATAAAACTTAGCAACACTTTAATTAAAAAAGCAAAACTAAATTAAGATAAAACCAGCAGTACTGTAAGCGAGTAAAAACCCAGCTGAGCATGTTAATTAAAAGTGGATTGCAATAGAAAAGATTCCAAGCCAGTTTAAAGGATAATAAGAATGGGCCATGTGTATATTTCATGAGGTTAAGGTAAAGGGACCCCTGACCATTAGGTCCAGTTGTGACCGATTCTGGGGTTGCGGCGCTCATCTCGCTTTATTGGCCGAGGGAGCTGGCATACAGCTTCCGGGTCATGTGGCCAGCGTGACTAAGCCGCTTCTGGCGAACCAGAGCAGCGCACGGAAACGCCGTTTACCTTCCTGCCGGAGCGGTACCTATTAATCTACTTGCACTTTGACGTGCTTTCGAACTGCTAGGTTGGCAGGAGATATTTCATGAGAGGGAGCTCCAAATTTTAGGGCCGCTACTGAAAAAGGCCTGTTTCTATTGCCTGTCAGGTTCACATGGGTCTAGGTGGTCCCAAATAAAATTCGGACTGGATTCTCTAGGAAGAGGGATTGGTTGTTAAAGCACTTTGGGAATTGTAACTCTCTGAGAGGAATAGGAGTTCCTTAATAACTTAACAAACCACCCTTAACAAACGACAGTTCCCAGAATTCTTTGGGGGTAGCCATGACTGTTAAAGTGTGTTAAATGTATGGTGTGGTTATGGCCTTGTATTCCTGTCTCAAGATTTTCTGGAAAATAATGTGGGCAGTGCAATCCTGTGCAGGTCTACTCAGAAGTAATTCCTACTGAGGTCAAAGGAACTTACTACCAAGTAAGTGGGTACTGTATCACGGCCTAGGTGTATCAGTTTGTCTAATGTAAAGGGAAGTTAGCTGAGGTGTTGGTTGTAGATTCCCCCACCCCCTCACGCTTAGCAAGATACTTCAAGTAAGATATCAGCATCACTGCCCAAGCTATATTTAAGCTTGCAGTGTATTCCCATATTTAGTAAGACCTTTTGTCATCCACTTAAGTGTATATGTGTGAATGTGCACGTAGCTTGTGAGGTCTGGTGAACCAAGAAATTGAGAATGGCTTAAGCCAGTGTTTTTTGGATTTTTTGAGCTTCAGTCCCAACTCCCTTTCTCACAACCATTTTATTTTTTAAAAAGCAATATAATGGGGATATTTTTAAAGGGTTGAAGCATTAGCACTGGGAGAGGATTTCTTTTAACCCTTTCTCTGATCTAAATTGCTCCACAAAGCTCATTAACCCTAGAGTGGCAGCAGAATAGGTATATGTGTAGGCCAATAGAAGTTTCAGGAGGGTGGGTTTAGATTGTGAAGCCAACATGGGAAGGAAATGGACCAAAAAGGCAATGAAATAAAAAAGAAACCCTTGCCCTGTGCCACTGCTCCCAATTCAACTGAGAGCACTCTGCAGCTACTTTTAAATAACAACAACAGTTGAGTTTGATCTGATCAAGGATCTTTGATGTCACATGTAGTTTGTACTCAAAATGTACTGTATGTCTCGGCCTTCCCAACCAAGACTGGGATCTAAAAGAGCCACATAAAGAGCTACAGATAGAAAAGGGGAATTCTTAAATTTCCAGTGAATTTGGATAAGAAGAGAGTACAAAACTTTCTGCATACCACCTATAGATTTTCAGAATTTATTATAGATTGACCAGATAACCTTTTTGGCAGATATACCTGAAGAACAGTGCTAAGGCAAAGCTATGTTGATCATAAATTGTATGTGTGTGTGCATTGGTTTCTGCACACTGTACTCAGGATGCAGGGTAAGGCCTGCAGGCAAAGAGGAGCAATTCAAGGTGAGCACTTTAGTGGAAATTTCGATGTGAACACTGATGAAGCATCAAAGAGCTTTGTTTGGCACAGGACTGCAAAGTATGCTGTAAAGGACTGCCCCCAGCCCCGCAAGCTCCGGGAGCGATGGTGAGGTTGCGCAACCTCGCCATCGCTCCCGGACCCGTTCTGGGGGCTGTGGTCGGGGGCAGCTCGGGCTTCCCCCGCCCCCAGCCCCGCAAGCAAGCTCTGGGAGCGATGGCGAGGTTGCGCAATCTCGCCATCGCTCCCGGACCCCCAGCCCCAGGCTAAAAACGAAGCCAGGACAGCTAGCGGGATCCATCCCGCACGCTGTCGTGGCTTCTTTGCTCTTTGGGGCTCGGGGGGGGATTCCCCCCTTTATTTCCCCCCCTCAAATAAGTGCGCCCTATGGGCCGGTGTGCCCTATAGGGCGAAAAATACGGTACTTAATTGCTCTGTGGTGTCCTCACTTCTACACAGCGTACACTTATCTCAACTACACTGAAAACTGCAGCTGCAAATACAGGCATGCATTTTCCCCAGCCCCTTGTTTATCTGCTCAGGAAATCCTGTTAATTTCATGGGTTTGGCCAGGCCAAGTGTAGCTTGGTTCCTTTAACATTTGGGAAATGAACCAGGACAGGACATAGCAAGAAAGACATTTAAATATAATCAACATTAAAATGACCATCTTCTCTGTTTATTTCATGTACCTGGTGAATTGGGCTCTTGCCAATTAAAGTTCCTCGTAATATTAGTTAAAAAGTAACCAGTAATATGTTATATATACCTGTATGTTTCTTTCCATAAGGCAAGAAACAGCTTGGGAGGTGGGATTTAAAATTACAGTGGAACCACGGAAGCTGAACAATTTGGAACCGAAATGCTGAAAACCTGGAAGTAATTGCTTCCGTTTTCGAAGGTGCCTTTTGAAGGTGATTTTGCAGCCAGCCCGTTGATCCTGAGTTTTCAAATGCTTCGAAAGTTGAACGGTCTTCTGGAATAGATTACGTTCGAAAACTGAGGTTCTACTGTATCCGGAAAATAGTGCAGGGGGAAGGATTGATCTCTCCATCCTCCAATACTATGGTCCTGAGTTGATTTCCCCCTCTATCTTTCCAAGTCATATTATCGTTGGATCAGAAGATTTCTGATGCCATGGGCCCTTCCTAAGGTCATAATCCTGTGTCTGGGATGTACCCTGTCAAACTTCAGATGAGGGATCACATGAAAGAATGAATGGAGGGACGGAGAAGAATCCTGGCTTGTACACACATAAAACCAGAGGTCCAGGAAAAGCCTTTTAGCATGCCCTCTGACATCAAGTCTTTGAGGTGGAATGATGTTTTTCTATTTTGGGATGGAGTAACATTCCATCGCTTGAGCTTTGTCTTGTAATATGAAGGGGTACTGGCAGAACCACAAACCCATGTTTAGAGTACATCCAATGCACATTTAAAGCACATGATTCCCCCCAAATCCTCCTGGGAACTGTAGTTTGTTGAGAGCACTGGAGATGGTAGCTCTGTGAGAGGTAAACTATAGTTCCTAGGCTTTATGCCTTGCTTTACAGGACAAATATGACAACTAGCCTGTTCTCTGATGCTGAGGCTATGGAGGAACTGGCAGCTAGCGTGCCCTTGATATATGAGGGACAGCAAAGGAATGTGGCCAGGCAACTATTTAGCATTAACTAGTAAAAATGTCCTACAAACCTGCCAAGACCTGCTGCTCCTTGGAAAAACTGGCATATTCTTGGGACTTGCTTCCATGATCTTGCAGATTTGGAGTCAGGATTTTATAACGAGAGTATATAGAAATGTACAGCTCCCAATTACCTATCCCACTCTTACAGCCGGATCCTATACGTGACTTAAAAAATGCATATAGTTCTAATCCTTTGGGTACCGCTGTAAAATCTGCTGGTAGGGTAAATCTTACGCTTACAGTAATATATTATCGTAAAAAGTCTTTTTTTGTTTGTTTTGTTTTAAAGGTGCTTATTATATCTCAGACACATTATGCTTGCCTAATGCAGCAAGGTCAGGACACATAACGCTCTTTGATTTACCAGCTTGCAAACAAAGCAGGTCGAACAGCCCTTGTTGCAAATACTATTCCGAAGGGTGGGAGAGAGCCGAGAAAGAAAAAGCCGAGAGGATGCAGCATCATCGGCGTCCTCGTCAGCAGGTCACATGACAGCGACTTGGGCAACGCCCACATTGCTCAGCAGACGGTGGAGTGTCTAGAAGTAGCGTGCGCGTGTCTGTCTTATCCGTTCCGCTGCCTGTTTTCCTTTCGCTAATAATAGCAGAAGGCAAAATGCACCAGCCAGAGCCTTAGCAAGCTCTTGGGTCAAATATTGCGCGCTGCTTTCAAAATACATGCATTTCTTTTGCAGTGACACAGCAGTTCCGCTGTCTTTTTGGGGGGTATAATTTATTTAAAGCCTGTTTGCTGCGTGCTTTCACAGTTCCGCCCTTGCGTGCTCAAGGAGTTGCGCTTTTCGGCGCAGAGATGTTCTGCCTTAGGAAAGCAATGAAAATGCATGGCCCATCTATAGGGAGCTGACCCGAGCCTGGCGGTGGTCTGGATCTCTTTCTCCCGGAAGGTGTTGAGAGCGGGTATAGGCCATTAAAACACGTCTTGAGGATGTGTAGGGACGTGAGGAACGTGCACGGATGCATGCCCGTCCGGGGTGACCATGGCCATGCATCCTCCCCTTCCTGCACATAGAAGGCAGCGGAGGTTGTCCATCAAACCGGCAGCGGCGGGAGGAGGAGGGTGTGGAAATCGCTTCTTTCGCGACCGCTCCTTGAACAGCCAATCGCAAGGCAGGAAGTGGGCAGGTTTATAGTCGGTCGCTATCGCGTGGAGGGAAAGGAGGAGGGAAAAAGAGAGAGAGCGTTGCATTTTATATTTATATATTTTACCCTGTGAGGCTGAACCAAGGACCTCTAGAATCTTTCGCTTGTAAGAAGAAAGGGGAGGAGAGAAACGGATCGCTTTGCATCCTTGCAAATTTCAGCTGCCCTCCCCCGCCCCAATTGTGCTGGTTAGCAAAACCACCCTGGGAAAAAGCTCTTATTTAACCAGACAGAATGATAGCTGCTCAGCTTCTGGCCTATTACTTCACAGAATTAAAGGATGATCAGGTCAAAAAGGTAAGGTACAAAGCGAACGTCCTTAAAAACCTGCAGGTTCAAGTTCTTCAGTCTTGATGGGGGTGGGAGGGATATTTATTTATTTATTAAAAAACCTACGGGGTGCATAATTTGTGTTTATATATACGCATGTACATGCGTTTCTTAGCATCCAGAATATTAAACTGGCATCATTTATTTTATCTTTTAACCTCTGCCTTGATCATATAGGTTTTTTGGGTTGTTGTTTTTTTTAAAAAGCTTGAAAGATCCGGCCCATTGCAAGGTTTCCGAACGGGCTGCAGTGTCCTTGAAGCAGGATGTAGATGTCAGAGCAGCGATGACTAACGCAACAATCATGGTTTACTCCCCTTCTCTCTCCCCCCCCCCCGTCTGAGTTGGATCCGTCTATCATGAGTTTATTACTAAAAACGGCTGGTCATCCGCTAAGTGACTGGGGGAATTGTGGACTAGGTCTTTTATGAATGTGAGCATTCAGGGCCTACTGAAATCGTGTATACAGATGCGTGTTTAGGGCCGGGTAAAAACAGGTGCATTCTTTGTAACTCGCAATGATAAGCCTCTAGACACAAAAGAGAGCCTTGGGTTACCTGAATGACTAACAGGTTTCTTTTGTGGCAGGGGTTTTTTGTGGACTAGAGCATAATCTGCGTCTTGAATCTTCCCTCTGGAATTTGTTACCAAGACAGGTGCTGGATTTACCTGTAGGTTGCTCTTCTGGGATTGGTAGCAATCATAAGGAGATAGCAGGACCCCACAAAAGGGACTGATGAGGCTAAGCTTGTTAATTAGATTCCAAAGATGTAAATGGTTTGATAGGTAAAAAAGTAAAATTGGGCATTTTGCTGAGCTGGATTTATTATATTCACTTTGGTCCCATATTGCCCAGGAGGTCTCTTAAGGACACTATCCCAGAAATATGGGGGAAATATCTCCTTTTCAGGAGAGATGTATAGTAGGCCTCTACCTGGGCACTGGGCCAATATTTTAACCTGTTAACTTGCCCAGTGCTGTAAGTTGAGCTAATGAGCATGTTTTGCAGCAATAATATTTTATTAGGCAGATGTTAGTGTTTCTGTGTTTCAGAAATGCGTTGCTGATAAGGGAGGGATCTGATTATCATGGAGAGGAAATAATAAATAATCCAATATAAAATTACAAGAAAGAAATCATCATAGACATTTTCTACTTTGCTTCAGAAATGTAGTTTTCTATCCTATCATCGGTGTTTTCCTATGGAGGCCTGCCATGATGACTCTATTGTTGCTTGCATGTTAAACAAAACTGTGAACTCAAAACAAGCTTCATTACTTACCATCACCTTTCCATGTGTTGGTATTTTATCACTTTTGCAGCATGTGGAATTTTTCTGGGAAACTGATATTTGGCCTGTTTAGATTGATGAGGTTTTAAAAATAATGCAGATATCATCATCAAGCTCATAGTACTGAAGGCACACTTGAAAATATGCTGGTCATTTTTTGCAAAAGCAGTAAAATAATAATAATAGCTAAGATATATTATAGCCAGACTGTGGAGCTACTATGGCCTGTATGAATCCGCTTCATGGTCTCTATTCCTCTTCTCTTTTGCATCTGCAATCACTTACAACCTGTCAAAAACTAAAATTTTGCAAAACAGTCCAAAGGGGCTAAAACTAACCATTCAAAATAGGAAGTAGTATGTGGACAAATCTTTGTTTCACTGAGTTATTCGGGATTTTATTTTGTGCAAAAACGAACATATCTACTAGTATCAAGCTTATTGTGCAGAAAAGGCTATTGGGGTTTTCTGGGTAGGATGTTCATTCATTAGATCCCAGTGATCTTTTGCCACCCTGTACTGGAAAGGAGAATACTAGCAGATGGGGAAGGGCCATGTGATTAGCCCTAATCTCTTGATTGTGATACACATATTCCCCAATAGTGTAGACTTGCATACCTGAAGGAAGTGGCTCACTCATTGTTTTGGGTGTGGTGTGTATAAAGAGAGAGAGAAGGAAGGAAGCCAATTTAGTGGAGTGAGGATAGCCCTGGAGGCCTCTTGCTTATCTTGGATGGTGATGCTGAAGCACTGCCTTTAATGCTCCAGCAGTCTTGGTGAGAGTTGCTGTTCAAGCCACCCTTATATGTTTCTCCTTGTATTCAGAATCTTACGGATAGGCATCTACATTCATCCGCCTTACAGAAACATAAAAAATATGTACTCTGGTGTGTTCAGCAAACAAATGACTCCTAGCTTCTTAGATAAGCCACTTGGGGTCAGTAGCACAATTAGGGTGTGCCAGTATGGACTCTTACAGCCATGCAGAGTGCCAGGCAAGATGGGACTGGGGCACTGCCCACTTCAAATGATTATAGGAAACAGTTTATAGGAAAAAGTTTATAGGAAAAAGTTTGGGTTTGAGTAAGGCACAAGAACTGTTAGCTATGGCTTAGTTTTGGGGGTTTGGAATTTTCCCACCCCTGCCAATAAGTAAATGCTAACTTCAAAAAATGTTAAGGTAAAGGTAAAGGGACCCCTGACCATTAGGTCCAGTCATGACCGACTCTGGGGTTGCGGCGCTCATCTCGCTTTATTGGCCGAGGGAGTTGGCGTACAGCTTTCCGGGTCATGTGGCCAGCATGACTAAGCCACTTCTGGCGAACCAGAGCAGCGCACGGAAACGCTGTTTACCTTCCCGCTGAAGGCCTATTTATCTACTTGCACTTTGATGTGCTTTCGAACTGCTAGGTTGGCAGGAGCAGGGACCGAGCAATGGGAGCTCACCCAGTCGTAGGGATTCGAAGGTCAAAAAATGTTACCTGCCACTTTAAAACCATACATTTTTGTTTTTGATTAGCCTGAAAACTTTTCTTTCTTTGTCTCAGTAACTTTGTATGGATGTAGCATTTTTATATGTAGCTTGTCTTTTTGTAATATTTTTTTAAAAGTTGTCTGTTGTTGCTTACCTTTTTTGTACACCGCTTAGATACTTAAGGTTTAGGAATTCTTACAAGATTTAGAGAAGGGAACTAAAATAAAACGATTGACATGTGTGGGTCAAATGAGTGCTGCTGGGAAATAATGGAAATTATGTAAAGACCAATACATATTGTTAATGTCTGGCTTTATTCCTCAATTCTTGTAGCAGCTAGTGGTATGTTCACCTAACTGGTACAGATTTCAAGGTGCTACATCTAGAATGGCTTTGTGATTCCCTTGGGTAAAATAAAACCCTGCAAGGCATGTTTTGCATCTTGGTATGTGATATGATGTGATCACTCACCTTGTGAACATCTCGTATGGTATTATTCTAGGCACGGGGGTGTGGTCTCACAACATTCCACTGGTACATTAAAGAGATCCAGCATGGTGTAGCTCAGTTGTAGCCAAGGTGGCCTTCTCCAGAAACTCGTAACACATGGGAGTCTGGCACCCACAAACTCCTTAGATCATAGAATCTTAGAATTGCAGAGTTGGAAGGCACAACGAAGACTCATCTATTCTCCACCCCCATCGTTCAGTCCAGACACAGATCCAGCGCCGAGGGCCCTCTGGCTGTTTCCCTCATAGCGAGAAGTGAGGTTACAGGGAAGCTGACAGAGGGCTTTCTCAGTAGTGGCACCTGCCCTGTGGAACGCCCTCCCATCAGATGTCAAGGAAATAAGCAGCTATCCTATTTTTAAAAGACATCTGAAGGCAGCCCTGTTTAGGGGAGTTTTTAATATTTAATGCTGTATTGTTTTTAACAGTTGATTGGGAGCCACCCAGAGTGGCTTGGGAAACTCAGCCAGATGGGCGGGGTATAAATAATAAATGATTTATTATTATTATTATTATTATTATTATTATTATTATGCCCTGCAATGCAGGAATCTTTTGCGCAGCGTGGGACTCGAACCTACAACCGTGAGATTAAGAGTCTCTTGCTGTACCAACCGAGCATGATAAGGGCATATTTAACTAAGAAACTGAAAGACACAACCCATTTATAAGGCACCTTTTTGTGTAAAACCTTTAGATTTCTCCAGAAAGAGAAACAATTGTGTTAGCTTGCCTGCTGAAAGTTTTAAGTTTTGATAGGCCAATGATCCCAGCCAGCCCACAAGGAGCATGTGTGCCAACGTCATAGAATCATAGAGTACAACTCTATGGAAGGGACCCTGAGGATCATCTGGTCCAGCCCCCTGTGATGCAGGAATATGCAACTGTGCCGTACGGGGGTTGAACTTGCAACCTTGGCGTTACCAGCTCTGCTGTGGGAAACAGTATGATTGTGACTGACATGAGCCATTCCTAGTGCATGGGTTGCTGCTGTGGAGAGCAGGTCTGGTGGTATTAGCCCTCCACATGTTGATCTGTGAGATTATTAAATTATTACATTTATATTCCACCTTTCCTCTGAAGAACTGAAAGTGGGATACATAGTTTCCCACCCCCCACCCTGTCTTCCTTTTATCCTCAGAACAACTCTGTGAGGTAGGTTAGGCTGAGAGACTGTGACTCTCTCAAGGAGTTTCATGGCTGAGTAGGGATTGCACAAAGTGTTGTAGTTCAGGGGTGAAGCTGGCTCGTAGGCATTTAAGGCATTAAGCTCTTCCCACACCATTTGTCTGTGTAATATCTTCATTTTCGTTTTGTTGATGCGCTGTCTCAGACTGTGGGAAAGGTGGGTGTCCATGCAAAATGGCTGCTTCTTCTACAAACTTGTTCTTGACCTAACATCACACAAGGAGGATGTTACAAGCTCAAGGATGTTGTATCCTTCAATGCTTGTTAAACTACATTTTTAAAGCCTGTTTGATTTCTAAATTATTTGAATTTGTCAAAGGCAAAGTTTATCATTTTTGGATTATTTGTCAGGGGAATGCTAGGGAAGAATGTTGCAGGGCGTGTTTCAGAAATGGCTGTAAATAATAATAGAATCACAGCATGGGAAGGCCATCTAATTCATCCCCTTCTGAGCTCACCCATTCCCCATAGCTCCTAGAGGTGATTACTGTATAGACATCCCAGACCAAAGCAGAAATGAGATGACACAGGACAAAATGGTTCTAGAGGACTTGAGCAAGGAAGCTGAGTCTGAGCTTTGGTTTAAAAACACCTCAAAACAGAGCAGCATCCTGTTCATTTGGAACTTCAAGAATACACAGCACTTCTGAGTGCTTTGCATTATCTCATAGATTTTTACAACAGCCCCGTGCGGTAGGCCAGTGTTGTTGTCCTTATTGCAGGTGGGGGCCAAAGTAGGAAGATGGTAGCTTGCCTGGAACTGCTTGGTGAATTTGAGTTCTTAAAAGTGGAGAACTTCTCAGTTCATACTTAGGCAGCCTAGTCCATTCAGGGTGGTTGCTGTGTACAACAGCTATATGTGTGTTTACTCAGAAGTAAATTTCAAGGTGTTCAGTGGACTTACTCCAGGAGACATATGCTTGAGATTGCAAGCGCAGAATTCCAGCACTACTTCTCCTTTCCCCTAGTAAAGGTAAAGGTAAAGGTAAAGGGACCCCTGACCATTAGGTCCAGTCGTGGCCGACTCTGGGGTTGCGGCGCTCATCTCGCTTTATTGGCCGAGGGAGCCGGCGTACAGCTTCCGGGTCATGTGGCCAGCATGACTAAGCCGCTTCTGGCGGACCAGAGCAGCGCACGGAAACGCCGTTTACCTTCCCGCCAGAGCGGTGCCTATTTATCTACTTGCACTTTGACGTGCTTTTGAACTGCTAGGTTGGCAGGAGCAGGGATCGAGCAACGGGAGCTCACCTTGTCGCGGGGATTCGAACCGCCGACCTGATCAGCAAGTCCTAGGCTCTGTGGTTTAACCCACAGTGCCACCCGCGTCCCCTTTCCCCTAGTGCTTTTGTGCAATTTCTGCCTTGTGGGTGAACCTTTTCAAATTGGGGGACTTGTCCCTTTTTGGGAACTGAAAAAGCTTGATTCCATGTGAATTTATGATGCCAAAAGTTGTAGTTGGCTGCTTATGCTTGCTCTGCTGTATGCACCCAGTTGCAACTTGCCTAGTGTTAGATTTCTCCTTGCATTCAGGCTGCTTAGCATCACATGACAGAGACACAGTTGGTAACATTATACCCTTCAAGCTGTCAGCAATCCTCATGCATAGAAGCTGCCAAAGTATTGCTTTATCTGGCCTGTGGTATCTGAGTCTAGGGGCAAGCCCAGGGATGTTGTTTTGTCAAAATAAGGAAGGAAAATAGAGAGTTAGCTTCTGTAATTTTTATCCTCAAAACATTTAGTTAACTGCGGCTTCTCAGTCAGTCTGAACTGGGGGTTGTGGTTCATGCTAGCGATGGTCAGCTTCAAAATAAGCCAACTCCAAACTATGGGTTATGATGCTGGCTTGTTTCAACTAAGCAGAGTTAGTGCTAAGTTATGACTTCTGATTCAGTTAGTGAAAGTGGACATAAAACCTTCTGGAGTTGTTTTCCTAGTCATGCAGGGTGTGGAAGGAGCACACGAGCCCAAGTTTTGCTGTAGCTTGTGTACATCCATGTGTTGCTCCTGCCAACTTAGCAGTTCGAAAGCACACCAGTGCAAGTAGACAAATAGGTACCACTGTAGTGGGAAGGTAAATGGCGTTTCCATGCATTCTGGCACTCATCACGGTCCTCTGTGTGCCAGTAGCAGTTTAATCATGCTTTCCACATGACCCAGAAAGCTGTCTGTGGACAAACGCCAGATCCCTTGACCTGAAGCGAGATGAGCGTCGCACCCCATAGTCGCCTTTGACTGGATTTAATTGTCCAGGGGTCCTTTACATTTGCCTTACATCCATGTGTGCATGTGCTTGGGCCTTAATGACTAGAAGCCAGAGCAAAGATGAAAAGCCTGTGCAGCTTTTGTGTGTGTTTGTGCTGGAGAGAGCTAGGGCAACAACCTGTCTTCTGTGTTCCATTCTAAAAGCCCAGATCCCAATCTCCTAATGCCTGGGTGAGTCTGAAACAGTAGCAAGGATATTTCTCTCTTTATGTCAGGTTGCAAATAGTCCTTGTATGTCTTTTGCAGGACATGCCTGATTTGATTTGATTTGAGTATTGTGGCACAAGCCTGGGCTAAACCCGTGGATATGATTGAGATGCACATTTGGATTCCACCTGCTATATATTATCCTTGGGAGGTTACCTGCTTTTATGTGATATTAGGACACTGCAATCAGTGCATTGTAAAAGTCCTTAGAGTGCTAATGTACGGAGTGGTTTCTTGTAATGATCAGTAATTTGCCTGAAAACTCTTCTAATCTGTGCTTGAGTAGCTTTCCAATTTTCTTCTATAAAGTTTTATAGCACTAGGAGTAGGTGGTTAGAAGGAGGAAAGAAAGATTATCTTTTATCATGTTGGAAGGATGTCACTGTGACCATGTCAGGCCTTTGGTAATAAAACATGGCTGCACTTTTAGTAGAATATTGCCCCCCCCCCACCGGCAACTTCTATTTGTTTGCTTTACAACTCTTGCTGAATGTAATATTTAGTAAGATCATAATGTGTGTATTGCATGCAAGGCAGTAACAAACCACATCCTTTCGAATTTGTTGGAATGTTTCATGATGCCAAATGTTGAGGATTGGGGACATGAACTTTGCAGGGGTCGCCAATGGGCACATTTGCATATCAGATAAACTGTTGTTGGTAGTACATATACACCACAATAGAATGCTTCTTTCAACTCTTAATTCCAACAAGTGGAGGTGACCCTGTGGGTGCCAGGAAAGGCCTTGTGGGTGCATAGACACTCATGGGCACTGTGTTGGTGACCCCTGATATACAGCTACAGAGTCTGGGACTGATGGTCATGTGTACTGCAGAAAGCAGTAGGAGGCCATGAGCCTTGGTTTATTAGGATTATGCTGTGTTTTATCATATCAGAAGATTAAGCTGTACCTCATATCATATCAAAAGGGACAGTCGTGGAAAGTTATGCTTTAGGCAGAGTGGTTTTCCATCTCCAAAAATGTTTATTGATATGGAGAGACTAGAAGTTGAATTAATGACATGGAGTTGAATTAATGACATGGGGAGACTAGAAGTTGCTTGCAATGCAGATAACAGCCATAACAGTTTCTGCACTTTCTAAAGATGCTGCAAAATTTAAAATGTAAAAAATGTTTCCCTTTTTGAGGACCATAGGAAGCTGCTACATCCTAGATCAAACCATTGGTCCATCTAGCAACTCTTCAGGTTTTAAGATTGAGAATGTTTCTCCTCTTTACTTCTCAAATGGAAGCAAATGGAATGCATATCCTCATTTTTTAAATGGTTTCATTGGCTCCTTGTCTACTTCCGAGCACAATTCAAGGGGTTGCCGTTAATCTTTAAAAGCCCTAAATAACTTATGATTCAAATATATCAAGGACCGGCTTCTCTCATATAAGCCTGCCTATGCATTTAGATCCATTTCCAAAGCGCTATTAAGGTAAAATGGGGAATATGCAGGAGAAATGATTTTGAGGAGATATGGAAGGTATTTGCAGAATTTGTCCTGTTAAAACAGAAAGGGGCCAAACCATTACAAGAGGTTTTTGGGAGGTTGGATAGTTACAATGGAATGGTGCAATACAATACAAATGGAATGCACATTTTTATTTATTTATTATTATTACTTTGTCAAAAAGAAAAAAAAGGAAAGATCCATTTCCAGAGCTATTCTTGGAGTCCCTTCCCTCCTCCATTGGATGAATGATAGGTGGGGGGCGGGGGGACTAGGCAATAGGGCATTTTGGGATCTATGTTTGTAGTTTTGTGGTTGTGAGCATGTCTGTCCACACACATATAGGGCAGTTCCCAGAGTGGGTTGGGATGAAGCTTTGGGGGATGCTGTGTTGGTCACACCATTTGAGGACCACCTGCGCTCCTTTGGATCAAGGCCATGGATAGCTTTTGCTAGAGCAGAATACAGTGGTACCGCAGGTTGAGTATTTAATTCGTTCCGGAGGTCCGCTCATAACCTGAAACTGTTCTTAACCTGAAGCACCACTTTAGCTAATGGGGCCTTCTGCCGCCGCGCCGCCAGAGCACAATTTCTGTTCTCATCCTGAAGCAAAGTTCTTAACCCGAGGTACTATTTCTGGGTTAGCGGAGTCTGTAACCTGAAGCGTCTGTAACCTGAATAGTATGTAACCCGAGGTACCACTGTAGTGAAGAGGCTAGGCATAGCAGAAAGCAATCTGAACAAGCTGTCTGTGCTTCAGGCAGGAGAGCCTGTGCCTGTCGGAGAACATTCTTTTCCAAAACTTGAAACGGAACCCATGACTTCTCCATTTGCAGCTCTGCTGCTGGTCGCAAATAGCATTTAATAATACCCACTTGGAGAGCCCTGTCTCTCATCGCCTTCAGCAGCTGAGCCGCACAGAATGTCACAATCTACTGCTCTATTGGTAGAGTATATCCCCAACTGTGACCCACCAGAAATCAATCCATTGTTGCGTTAGCAGAAGCCAGCACAAAGACCCTAGCTAGCACAATGGGGTTTTCTCCTCCCTCCCCTGCATGCCCCCTGTGCCTCTCCCAGATCCACTCTGGAGGGTCAGCAGAACCCCGAGGACAGTGTATTTTCCCTATGCATTTTTCCCTGTGTTATATTTTCCCTAATCTAATGCATTTTTCTATGTTGTTTTCACAAATGCATGCATTTTATGCAAACCTTAGCCATGTGTATGCATTTTTGTACACATAACTTGGCTGGAGAACATGATTTCAAAATTTGGAGAAGCATGAATTTCAGAAGATGGCTATATTTTAGTTCACCTGTTGTGTTGGAAAGTGTAGACTAGATAGGTTCACCTTTTAATGCTAACTGAATCAAATGCTAAGTGGGCTTTTAAATAGAGAAGGACAAGAGGATGATGATAACGTTGATGACAAAATAATTTCTTTGTGCACAATTTCTGCCTATTGCTTTCTGGGCTCCATTCAAGGTGCTGGTTCACCGAACCCTAAGAGACTTGGAGTCATTCTATCTCAGTAATGGCTTCCATCCCTGTGTTTCATCATGACCTTTAAGATCAGCTGGAAACACCTCTTAACCTTGCCATTTATGCACCACCAGGACCACAAATACTTTTTGGTTGCTGCCTCTCGACTCGAGAATTGTCTTCCACGGAGGCCGAAGCCTAGGGGTCTTTTGGAAGCAGTGTAAGACCTTTTAATTGGCTTTTGGTGCCAGGGATAGGGTTGGGGGCAGGGAAAGATGGTGGTTAATTATTTTGTAATTGGGAGCTTTGCAGCTAAAATATTGTTACCTGCCCTAAGCACTTGGGATGGAGCCAGATGGAAATCAAATGACACAAATTAAGAATGTAGTTAACACAAAATGGTGCAAGGTCTGAATGTTGTGAGCTTTTCTCTTATGTCCCCTCCAGATCGATAAATATCTGTACGCCATGCGGCTCTCTGATGAAACTCTGCTGGATATTATGGGACGCTTCAGGAGAGAGATGCAGAATGGACTTTCCAGGGACTTTAACCCAACAGCCTCTGTAAAGATGCTTCCTACATTTGTACGGTCTATTCCTGATGGCTCAGGTAAGGATTATGTGCAGTTGTGCTTCTTTAACAAACAGTTTTCTGAAACAAAACCAGAACAATCTTTTGTGACTATTACGAGCGCAATGAGAGCCTTTAGCTACACATGTATGCATAAAGTGGTCCAAGTATGTAAAACTAAAAGAAACTCTCAGCAATGTTTATACCAAAGAGAAACAGTGTTTTTAAAAAGAAACAAACCTCAGCCTATTTCCCTATGGCCAGTAGCTTTGGCTCCTGTTGTCTTGGGGTCAGGGTGTGTTGCTTGTACAAACTTAAGAAGAAGACAGTGTGTTTGAAACCCAAATCAAACAACAAGTTGCAGTCTATGCTCAATACCTAGACACAGTGGCTGCATTCAGATATAACACAGGCCCTTCCTTCTTTGGTGCTGCCCTGAGGAGCTAAGAAGCTTCTGCTTCTGCCTTTGATTAAACACAGTTTAGTTAGCTATCCAAACCCTAAACTGTGGTTAATCTTAAATTCAGTTTCTGAAAAGCTTAGAACAAAGAATTCCTGTATACCCCCAGCTGCCAAAACATTCCATACATATGCGGTATAAAGTATTCAGTCAAATATTAAGCAGGTTTGCATAATAGTGTAAAACTGATCATACAAGTTACAGTTTTACAGTTGTTGACTTGGATATGAGTGTGCAGACAGGGTGTTAATTTGCAACATATCCCAGGGTGGACGTTTCTGAAGTGCTGCATTTGTCTGAAGTGTATTCCATCGTTCAATTACTTTAGGGAGAAAAGGCCATCTGTTCTAGTGTGTGTTTTTCCTTTTTCCTTTTTTTTTAAAAAGCTAATGGGGCTCAGTCTAAACTAGTGATGGACTACAGTGATAAAAGTCTGTTTGCACATTTTGCTTAATGCTCAGTACTTGTACAGAACAGTGATATTTAATTGGTTTTATCGACAGAATGGTTTAAAAATTACATTAGCTTCAAAATGATGCCGCGGTCCTGGATATTATGTTGCCCTAAGTCATTGAGATTATATATATATTTAATGAAAAATGGAGTGCAGAGCTGCTTGCTAAATAAATAAAATTATAATACACAATTTGGAGAGCTTTGCTGCAAACAGAGTATCATGGGTGCTGGTAATGATGCACAATGGAGCATAATCAAAGAGCCATGGCGGTGCAAGGGATTCTGGGATGCAGCTCCCAGATCTCACGCTTCTTCATTGGCAGCCCTGAAATTATTGCCTCTTGGATGCTTGTGTAGTTTACTCTGCTATTTAGAAATGTGTTTTCCCAAACTGACAGATTTGGGTCTCCCTTTTTTGGTGGCAAACAAGATGAGTCAATTTGTATACCCGTTACGATTTGCATAACTTTGGGCAAAAACACTGCTGTAACATCAGCTTGCAAGAGACTCAGAGTTGTCCTAAGTATAGCAAACTGATTTACCTCCTGGCCTAATTTCAGTTGTTCATTGATTTCTTACCCACATGAGTGGACAGGCCCAAAGAGAGGCAGGTGAGAGTAAGGAATTTGTTGCTATTTTTGCTGAGATGAGAACATTGTTGGAAGAATACCTTCTTTGGAAAGAGTAATAGAACACCTAAAAAGGGAAAATCCATGCTTGACATTTTATGTGGGTGTGATGTTAGTGCTGAAGACGGAAACAAGGCTGCTTTAGTGGGAAGTTACAGCTGTGTTGCAAGATTGTTGGATGGGTATGATGTCCAAGGCTTATTTCTATGGGCGAAATTGATTGTGTCCAGGTGGCCAAGAATGCGTTGGTAAGAATGATGTATTTAGTGAGTCTCAAACTGAAAGTGAATGGTAAGCCAGCCAGTGTCATAAATGATCCAACATTGCATTTTGCTTATTACCCTTCCTGCTTTTTGCCACTTTTAAAGCTTAATGAAAATTCAGAAATCAATGAAGAATTGAAATTAGGCCAGGAAATAATCAGTTTGCTATTCTGAGGGCAACTCCAAGTCTCTTGTAGGCTGATGCAGAGCCTGTTTTGAGGGTTTGAACATCCTTTTAAAATAGAGTAGAGGGTGTGTGTGAGTGTGTGGATTTGCATCTGCATCCATGTACCTGAACTTCAGTGTTTGCCTGTGCTCTGTTTACACACACTGGGTTTTTCTTTAATCTCGTTCCATAGGTTGTTTTAATTGGTAATCTTAGTCGCCAAACAAATAAAGGATTGTGGTCTTTGCTTGTCTGATTAGATAGGATGAGGCTAATCTCTTGGGTTGATCAGATATATTTGCAGTGTTAAAAGGTGAATGCTGATAGTTTAACTTTCAGTACCCAATGCATTATTTTATGTAATAGATGGCAAAGATTCGTTGTGCACCCAGAGTGACTTGATGCTTAGGTGTTGATGTTCTGTTTCATCCAAAACAGAGAAAGGAGATTTCATTGCCCTGGATCTTGGTGGATCTTACTTTCGTATTTTGCGAGTGAAAGTGTCTCATGAGAAAAAGCAGACGGTGCAAATGGAAACGGAGATTTATAACACTCCCGAGGATATTATGCATGGCAGTGGAACACGGGTAAGATTGCTTCCTAGGAATGTTCTTGCAATATATGAGGGTTGTAAAACATTTTTTGAAAAAGCTTCCACATGGTATTGTTTGGATTTTCTGATAGTCTTGAAGGATAAAATAAAAACTACTACCTTGTAATTTTAATTTTTAAAGGAAGTAAAAGACTTACCTTCAAAATCATTTGGTGGAAAGTTAGGATGTTTATTTTGAGGCCAACTTCTCTGTTGAGAATGATGCAAAATGCTAGGTTTTTGTAATATTAGGAAATTGGATTCTTGTGATAATTTCTTCCAGTTTATTCATTGCAAACCAGTGTTTCCTATACAATGATGACTTGTTAAATTGGAAGGCAGCTTAGAATCCTGATCCATAGGCATGAAAATGATGACCCAGTTGTGAGCTAAAACATGTATTGCTGTTTTTTTGGTTTATTTGTACACTTATTATACCCCTCTAACTTTGTGACCCAAGATTCATAATACAGCAGTTCAGCTACAGTCACAAACAACTTGCTGTTATCTTTCTTTCTCTTGCCCTTGCATATGCAAATTGGTCCAAGTATACATTTTGCAGCCAGCAACTCAGGCTGTAGAAGCTACATGGATGGTTGGTGAGACCAAGAAAGGCTGGAGGAGTTTCTCCTATTTCCCCCAGAAAAAGCTCCTGTGTAAGTTACAGGTATTGGAATCTGCTGTCACCAATGCTGCCATTTTTTAAAAAGCCTACCTTACCCAATCCATTGCCATTTATTTATCTTGCTTCCCCTAGGATGAGCCTTAATGCCTGATTTCCTGTATGCTGGCAGCATGGCCGTTAAGCCTGAATGTCAGTAATTTGGCCGGTTAGGCAGAGGCACTCTGGGCATCTTCTTGCTGTTGCAGAAATTCCCACTTTGAGCCAGTAGATTCCAGGCTCGCCTGTGCTGTTCTTGCTATTTGGCTCTTGAAAACATCTGCGCAGTCACATCAGCATGCGAAAGTGGCTCTCCTAAATGTCCCAAATGGTCTTGTTGGTCATTACTGAATGAGAGAGGTCAGCATCAGTCATACAGTAGTCAAAGAACCAAATTTCTTCCGTTTTATGTTTTGGGGAAAGTCTGTTGCGTTTCTGCAGCCGACACCTTATTCTGCCTGTGGTTCAATAACGATGACAGTGCAAATACTCTTTCATAGTTATTTAAAATGTATTTGTATGTTTTTTAGGATCCTTCCAATATCCCAGCTCCATGACATTTCAGTTTCTTAGGCACTAGAATCGATTTTTTTTAATGAACCAGTATCAAAATGCTAAGGTGCCAGGGATGGGGGCAAACCTTACATAATTTTGTCAGGTGTTTGGATTTCTGATGGCATGTTAAGTAACTTGTTATTGGACTCCAACTCCCATGAGCCCCAGCCAGCATATCAAATGGCTAGGGATGCTGGGAGTTGTAGTCCAGCATCTGAAGAGCTTAGGAACTTCCTCTGGCTTAAAAAGATAACACAAGCTGCTGTTTCCACCGCAACAAGTAAAATAAAGCGTAGAGGTTGGGCCCTAAAGCTGCAGTGCTTTTGTCACTATTCACTGGCAGCTTGGTGATTTGAGCCCTACGCCTCTTCCTAGAAGGGATCCCGAGGATCATCTGGCCCACCCCCCTGCAGTGCAGGAAGGGATGCATTGGCCTGTTCAGTTTTGGAACATGCATGTTGTTGCCAGGCTGTAAAAGTCAAATGGATGCCAACAACAGCTTTAAGGCTCACCAAGCTTTAGGCTTGCCCCCAAAAGATTTTGGAGATAAATGATAGGGCATTTTCTGTGACTTTGCAAGGAAGATAAATGGGGAGGGTATAATGTAAAAGCAAATGGCTTTATGTTAAAAAACAACAACATGGAAGATTTTGGGATTTTACTTGAAGTAAAGGCTCAAGCATCAGAGGAGCCAATTCTCTTGTTCTGTATCTAGCCGTATTTGTGCTGTGCCACCATTTCCAGCTTCCCCATTGCAGCACTTGTCACACCTGTTCCATGGCATGGAAAGAGCTGCAGCACCGAAACTGTAATTGGAGCTCACGAGTTCTGCATCGTTTGCCTGCATAGTGCTACGTTAAAAAAATAAAAATAAAAAGCTCTACATAAATTAAATATGAAACCAGTTCCAGGCATATGCTTTTAAAGAATGAGAGAAGACATTTTCGCTCTGCATGGAATCGGCATTCTGGTTATGATTCATCAATGCATTTAGGAGCTGCCAATTGAAAATGCTTGCTTGGGATAGTTCAGCTGGGGAAGGAGGACTGAGTGGAAGAGGCAAATCGTGACTAGCCCCAAACCGAAAGTTATTTTCCAGTGTTGCAAACATTTCGTTCCAGAAAGCAATGGGCTATATTCAGATTTGCCACTCAACTGATGGTAAAATGTCCATCAGTGGAATGGGGCGGGTGATTTTTCTTTAAAGTTAGCTGAATGACACCATTGAATACAACTCAGTAGGTCTGTGACACCCGTAGTTCTGTAACTTTTAAAAGCAATTGTTTAAAAAGGGGCAGTTGGGTGTTGGGCTCCTCGGGGGGTGGGGAATTAAGGAGGAAGATTCTTCTAGCATTACAAAATCACCCCAGATTTAAATCAGGAATATTTGATTTAGATCATTATTTTTATTTGTGGTGTATGAGTGTTGTTTAGCCTTGTAAATAATAATATACTTGCTCGTAGAGGTTTTTAACCTGCCAAATGGGCATTCCTACTCTAAACCCAGTTGCTAAACTGTGACATGAAATGCATTGGATAATGTCTGTCGAGAGTGCCAGTCTAAACTTTATTACCCAGTGCAGAGGTAATATTTCTAATTTTGTAACTATGGTTAGGAGATCAGAAATGTGCTGCAGGCTCATGTTTCGTCCTTCCCTCTCCCTGCATGAGTTCCTCCCTGCCTTCCCTTTTCAGAGTTGACCATGGTTAGTATAATGTGTAGCAAACCTTGGTTAATTCAAACCAGATTGTGTTATAAGCACAAGTGAAGTTAACACTAAGGCCATCAAAAGAGCACTTCTGGATCAGGTCAGTGGCCCATCTGGTCCAGTATCCTGTCTTCACAGTGGCCAACCAGAAGCCTATGGGGAACCCGCAAGAGACTTGAACCCAACCGTGCTCTTCCCGCTTGTTTTCCCCAGTAACTGCCATTGAGAGGAATACTGACTCTGACAGTGGAGGCAGAACATGCACATCGTAGCTATCAGGGTGTTTCACAGAGTTAAAATGACAAAGAATTGGGGAAAGAGAGCTTTATGGAACAGGCTATTGGGTTTTTTATTATTATTATGGCATAAGCCATAACTGTCAGGGTGCTGTCGATGGCTCCTGGCTGATTGCCCAGGAAAGCAGAGAGACAGAGAAGACACAGGCTTTATACAGTGGTGCCCCGCAAGACGAATGCCTCGCAAGACGAAAAACCCGCTAGACGAAAGGGTTTTCCGTTTTTCAATGCGCTTCGCAAGACGAATTTCCCTATGGGCTTGCTTCGCAAGACGAAAACGTCTTGTGAGTCTTGCGATTTTTTTTGCTTCCCCACCCCCTTTTCTAAGCCGCTAAGCCGCTAATAGCCTTTTAGCCGCTAAGCCTTTAATAGCCGCTAAACCGCTAATAGCGCTAATCCGCTAAGCCGCTAATAGGGTTGCTTCGCAAGACGAAAAAACCGCTAGATGAAGAGACTCGCGGAACGGATTATTTTCGTCTTGCGAGGCACCACTGTAGTCCTTTTTATTATTATTCCAGATGCCAAGGCAAGTCAGCCAAGCACCTTTCAGTATCTAACATTGCTGTGAGTGAAGCTCCACGCCTCCCCTCCTCCGTACTTCCCTATTCATCAGACTCATCCCCTCTTCTACGGTGGCTGTTAAGGGTCCCCCGCCTTTGAGCCCTTTGCTCTGCTATTCTCAGTGAACACCTGGTTTTGGGGCACAGGACGGGTTCTGGGAGACTCTCCAGCGACAGCATATCAGTCAGCTGCTGCTTGGGCCCTGTCTGCTCAGTACTACTTAGCTCTTCATCTCCCATTATTTCTCAACTTCTTCCCTCTTCTTCCTCTGGGGTGTGCCCTGTGTCAAACCAGTCCTGTAGATCTATGCTATCTGCCCTTTCCTCCTCTGGGATGCTCCTGGGGAGGTGGTCTCCACCACTCCTCTTCATCTGCCCAGTCCCTGACAATGACCTAGCAGTGACTAGAAGATCAGGAAGATGTATGCCTTCCTAGTGTGACAACATTTTCCGTACCATGGATTTCACTCTGACCTGCTTCTAAGGAAGTGTGTTTACAGTTGCAGTGACAACCAGTGAGAGTTGTTCGCAGAGAAGTCTGCTGAGCATTATGGCTTCAACGGAGAATTCTGCCCTCATGTATGAAATGCATACCAAAGGACCGGATTCAACAGTGTAGTCCTGCCAGAGGATGCTTGCACAAGGTGTTCTGCTGGTGCAGCAGGGGTTCTCTCTGGTCCCCCTGCACACCCTGAAATTGGCCTGGGGAGGTTCAGAAAACCCCCAGAACCTCCCCAAGTGGGAGGAGAGAGCAGATCATTCCTTCAGGCAAGCAAAAATGCTTGCACTGACTGAGTGATCTGCTTAACACTACGTTGAATTCCACCCCAAAGCCTTACTTTTCAAATGTTCCAGTTTTATAGGGCTACCACCAAAATAGTATTTATTGGTATGGGATCACCTAATGATTTTTCCAGTAGTGGTTATGGGGATGAAGATGCAATTATTATTTTTATCTGAGTTTTAAAATGTTGTCTTATTGTCCTTCCTTTCTCCTCAGCTCTTTGACCACGTTGCTGAATGTTTAGGCGATTTCATGGAGAAGCAGGAAATCAAGAACAAGAAGTTGCCTGTTGGGTTCACATTTTCTTTTCCATGTAGGCAAACCAAGTTAGATGAGGTAAGAATGCAGGCGGCATCTGTGTTGCATCTGAAATTGCTTTTAGATATGTAATTGTCTGAATCTGTTTTTATATATGTAACGGTTTTAAATTGTTTTTATAAATGCACTTGTTTTATATATATATATATATATATATGTATGTATGTATATGTATATATATGTATATATATATATATATATATGTGTTTTTACAGTATTGTGGAATGACTTTGGGATGCTTCATGGGAAGTGATCCATAAATACACAAACAGCACTGCACAACTTTATTACTGTGCAGAAGAAACATAGGAACCTGCCTTACCCCAAAGCAGAATGCTAGACCATTTAGCTCAGTACTCTGTCTATGCTGACTGGAAGCAGTGCTCCATGGTTTCAACTTCCCCAGCCCCATGTGGAGCATGTGGAGGTGGCAGAGATTGAACCAGGGACTTCTGGCAGGCAGAAAGAACATGTACTGTGAATTTCCCCCAGCTAGATGGTACTAAAGTGCCCTTTAGCTGATATGACTTGGTTCGACTGAACGTGCTTGGAATATTGTTCTTGTTGCAATATTGTGTGTGGAAACCGTTGGAAGACACTTGAATTAGAACTTCATCACTCCCAGCACATGGCCAGGAAGCATGCAGTGTTTTTGGATTTTGGAAGTATGGACCTGTTTAATGTTATGAAGAAGACCACTGAGAGCCCCATATAAATCCATCGTATGGAAGAATTTAGCATGTGAACTGTATATGCATACTGTTAAGCATGATTCCCTGATTGTGGTACCTCCAAAATGGAGATGTATAATTGTAGCAAGGGTGGGTAATGGAGTATGTGAGTAGATTGGTTCACCTGTATTATGTCCTCCATGAGAACGTGAGCAAATTGATGCATAGGAAATTCAGCAGTGTCACCACATATGAAAACTGATCTTCAACTGAAAAAGTGAGTCCTAATTGGTCCTAATATCTTTAGGCCATAATTTTATTTTATTTTATTTTTCATTTCATTAGGGTGTTCTAATAACCTGGACAAAACGTTTCAAAGCCAGTGGTGTCGAGGGAGCAGATGTAGTGAAGTTGCTAAACAAAGCCATCAAGAAGCGTGGGGTAAGATTATCTTTTTATATACATGTATAGCTAGCATTGATACATGAACTTGGCTGATAATGGAACACCTTTTGTTGCTTGCAGGTGTCAGGAATTGTGTCAATCTTTTTCAGTGTCATTGTAGAATGATTAGATGGTCGCTAATTTCACGGTGCTTTTAACTCCTAGTAAAAGTATTGAGCCAAGAAGATGTTCAGACTAAGAAACCAATTTCTTGGGGAGGGGGCTATATAGCATTTCTTGTTCTAGATAATATTATACCAAACAAACTTCCATAGACTCAACGGCCTTAGATTCAAACAATCCCCTCTCAATATCACAGTGAAGTTTTATGCATGTTAACTTGGAAGTTCGTCCAGATGAATCCCCCATTGAATGGGACTTGCAGCCAAGTCAATGGACCTAGAAGAGAAACCTAATATAGTTTCAAGTAGTGGAAAGTTCTGTGTATGTAGCTGCATTTGACATGGATAGGATAGGTCTTTCAGTGGTCCAGAAGTCAATGAGTCTTTTTTTTGGCTGATGGAGTTTTTGAGAAGAAAAGGATCTTGAGACCCTGGGTCAGTAGTAATAAGGGGACAAAATATAAGACCACGAACAGCCTGCAGACCTAAACAGTGTGCCCAGAAAATAACATTTACCGAGATTCTCAGTCACAGTAGCAAGTAGAATATGCCTATCAAAAAGTGTTGGTAAAATTGCATATGAGAAATAATCCCTTTCATTTTGAAGGACTACGATGCAGACATCATGGCAGTTGTCAATGACACCGTAGGGACCATGATGACCTGTGGATTTGATGACCAGCGTTGCGAAGTTGGCTTGATCATTGGTATTGACATTTGATTCCTTTGCCAAACATAATGCATGTTGACATTTTTGGTTTGCTCTTTTACATATATATATATATATATATATATATATATATAGCCTGTTGACTAATCCCATTGCCTTCTTTTAAGGTACTGGCACTAACGCCTGCTATATGGAAGAAATGAGACACATTGATCTGGTGGAAGGCGACGAAGGGCGGATGTGCATCAATACCGAATGGGGAGCGTTTGGAGACGATGGCTTGTTAGAAGACATCCGGACTGAATTTGACAGGGAGATTGATCGGGGTTCCGTTAACCCTGGGAAGCAATTGTAATTGAGCTTCCTTTCTTCTACTGTTCTTGTTTTAGACTTTCATGCCTGTCCCAAAGGTTTGTGGTGGGGAGTTACACCTTAAGGCTTGGATCCAAAGATCCATGAGCAGAGCCTCCTTCCATTCTTGCCTCCTTCCCTTTTGCTCAACATTCTCCAAGAAGACTTGTGGATGGTTTCAGGACTTTCTAGAATGACCTGGGGAACTAGCATGGCAGAGGGGTTCTTGCAGCTGGGTGAATAATTGTCAGAAATTGGGGAACCCCCCCCTTGAGTGAGTGGAAGTTCCCTTCATTTTTGCCACCCATCATTCTTTCCTAATTTTATTCTGGTGGCAAGTGTGTGTGTGTGTGTTAGCGTGGGTGGTCTTGGTTGAGTTCAGCTGAGAGGGAGAGTGATTTGCTCAGGATTTCCACACTGTAAGCATGATGGCTAAAGAAGGATTTGAACCCTAAGGATGCCTCCCATCGGCACCTACTGGGAATTGATCTTGGGTAACTATATGCAGGAGCAGGCCACACGCCTATAAACTACTCGTGAGTGTGCCTGATTTGTGTTTCTGCCGTAATATCTTTCCAGGTTTGAGAAGATGGTCAGTGGCATGTACATGGGTGAGCTTGTCAGGCTGATCCTTGTCAAAATGGCCAAAGAAGGTCTTCTTTTCGAGGGGAGAATCACTCCCGAACTTTTAACCAAAGGGAAGCTAGAAACAAAGCACGTTTCTGCCATGGAGAAGTAAGTAACTTTTGAAGCTTTCCTCCTACGCTTGCAACCTAGAATACTTGTGTAATGAAATGTAGTGGAATATATGCAATTGGATTCTAAGAGCAACTCCTGGATGGGCTTTTGAAAATAGAGTTTTGTCATTAGCTTAATAGGCAGCACTTTCCAGCTTTCAAATGACAACAGTGTATGCATGTCTTCTGAAGCTGCAGCCTTTTGATCTGACATTTTCTGGCTTTGCACCATGTGGCCTATTTTAAAACAATGGCTTCCAGAATTTTTCCCTTAACTGGTCCCGCTGATTGCAAATGGTGCACAATATAGAGAACCCACCACCCAAATCCAGCACAGTGGAACTGAAAACCTCTTTGTGCTCTGTAGGCTCTTAATATTGCAGATTTTAATCTCAGCCTCCCTTCCCCTTCCTTTCCTCGCAAGATTTCCATGGGACTCTGCTGCACCCATTCTCAGACTCTCGTTACCTTATCGTAACTTTTTTGCGGCTTCTGTTTTTAGGAGCAAGGAAGGTTTGCAAAAGGCCAAGGAGATACTTACCCGTCTTGGGGTTGAGCCCTCCCACGAAGACTGCGTCGCCGTCCACCACGTGTGCACAATCGTCTCCTTCCGCTCTGCCAACCTGGTGGCTGCCACTCTGGGTGCCATCCTTAACCAGCTGCGGGACAACAAGGGAGTGGGCCGCCTGCGCACCACCGTGGGGGTTGATGGCTCCCTTTACAAGATGCATCCGCAGTAAGAGCCTGCCAGGTTTCCATAATTACATCTTGGCACCTGTTAGGGACTGTCTCTTGCAAAAGGTCAGAGATGTAGCACATCCAGCTGACATTTGGCTGTGTGCTCTGGACTTGGGCTAAGTAAACAGAGCTCTCAAAGGAGGTGAAAGTGGGCTGTAAATATCACAGTCCAAAGGCAGCTCAGTAAGTTAGGCAGGAGGCAGTACTTACAATGCACATGGAATAATAGAAGTTGGAAGGGACCACAGGGATCATGTAGTCCAACCCCCTGCAATGCAGGAATCTCACCCAACGTGGGCTTGAACCCACAGCGCTGAGATTGAGAGTCTCAGGCTCTACCAGCTCTACCATCCCTCAGGGCTAATACCAGGTAGCTGCTTGCAGCAGACAATCTTTGCAACTAGTTTTCTGCACATTGCAGTGATGTGCCCATAACATGCAATAGCCTGTAGTTTATTCCCCCCCCCCCATGTTAACTTGTACAGATGCAAGGGAGTACTTTGCAGTTACACACTCCAAACCACCCTGTGATCCTTGGGTGGTATAGAAATTTAATAAAGAAAATAAACAAGTGATGCCACACCATTGGAAAAGCAGCTGTGGAGGCTCGGGGGTTTTGTTTTTTTTGGTGTTGCCTGGATATTACTCTTAACATATCTGCCTGTATGTGGAAGATAACTTGTCTTGGAGAAACAGAGCAACAAAGGTTTATATTGCTGGGGCTGGGGAACCTGTGGCTCCCAGGGGCAAAATGTGGCCCTCCAAGCCTCTCTATATGTTTCAAAGCACATTCTGAGCCTAGGAGTTTGTTTTCAGTAGCAGAACTGAGCTGAGCTCACCATCTCTTTTTCACAAAAGTCGCTCATAGCTAGCTTTTCTTCAGCAGGCTGATTTAAGCAATTTTTCGTTGCCTAGCTCAGTTGGTAGAGTATGAGGCTCTTAATCTCAAGGGGGGTTGGACTAGATGACCCTTGTGGACCCTTCCAACTCTACAATTCCATGATTCTACGAAATCACCCTGAGATTTGCCAGTAGCCCCCAATGGCCATTTCTCCTACCCACCTCTGGTGTTGGCAGTGTGTGCATGCAAATAAGCAGAGTGGGTGTGGATCAGTATCTGTGCCCAAGGCAGGCACACCATTCCCAGTGCCCTGTCCATTAGGCCTGCAGTGCTGGAGCAGAGTGGTAACTACTTCCTGCGATTATTTCTTACTCTGCTCCTGTGACGTCTGCAGAGAGGAACCGTGTGCAAGAGCTGAATGATGTGGCTCCTTCCCATGCTGGCTTTGTCACTCTCCTGGTGGTGGCATTGCCAGTTTTAGAAAGAACCATGTCCTTCAGTCTTCCCACAGCATTCTCCTGTATGGATATTTCTGGCCAGGTGTGGGACTATGACACGGGAAAGTTCCTTGCATCTCTCAAATGGCATTGACTCTCAGTTAGTGTCTGGATTGCGGTTATATGTGCTGTTTTTGTGTGTCATTAGGTGCTCTGCAGGAGAAGAGAAGGGCGTTAGAAAAATATAAGCTGGAAGAAAGTGTTGGGCAAACTGCTATTACACTAGATCAGGATGGGGAACCTGTAGCCTTCCTGATGTTGCTGGACTACAGCTGCCATCATCCTGACCACTGGCTGGGTCTGATGGGAGTTGTAGTCCAACAAACTTAGGAGGGACACATGTTTCCTATTTATCCACTGTCTAGATAGCTCCTTGGCCTGACCCAGTGATTCTCCCCCCCCCTTTAATTGAGGAAAAAATCCTATTGCTGAACCTACTGTTCCCCCCCCCCCCTGCAGGTATTCCCGACGGCTGCACAAAACCGTGCGCCGCTTAGTGCCCGACTCAGACGTGCGCTTTTTGCTGTCTGAGAGTGGCAGCGGCAAGGGTGCTGCGATGGTGACAGCGGTAGCATACCGGCTGTCAGAGCAGCACCGCCTGATAGACGAGACCCTGGCTGAATTCAAGCTCACTCACGAGCAGCTGCTGCAGGTGAAGAAGAGGATGCGGATGGAAATAGAAGCAGGCCTCAAGAAGAAATCACACGATCATGCCAAAGTCAAAATGCTGCCCACCTTTGTCCGCAGCACACCTGATGGGACAGGTAGGTCTTTAGTTCTTGGGAAGGGACCTTTGGAAGAGGCAGCCTAGTTTCCTCATTGCAGAGTGAGGCAGCTAATAATCTAAGGCTGGGAGTCCCCAGATAGAGGGGGTGCATTCTTTCCATGCATTTCTGGTTTGCTTGTTTTTAAAATACTGAGGTGCTGCTTTCCCAGCATCAGTTCAAAGTGACTTAAGAACACAGAGAGAAAAATAGAGGTACAAACATATCAAGTTCACAGAATTAAAGAGTGGAATGCAATAAAAGCATATGGACCAGTGAGAAAAGTTGTGCTAGGGGGACATTTCAAATGAAAAAAGGAACGTTTTACAGCCCTACCCCCAAATGCAGCTAAGGAGACATTCCTCCATAACTGCCTCCCCCCCCCTTAGTTCTTGTAGAATTTTGTGTTCAGCAAACTGAACACAAAAGGCAGTTTCAGGGTGCTATCACTTTTCATTGGGGAAATGGAAATAAAATAGATTATGTCCTTAGACTGATGTCTCCCTCCCCACTTTGGAAAGCTCCAAACTGCTTTGTAGAACCAGTTGATGTTGAAGAGCAGTTTGGAGAACCTGGTGGAAGCATTTTCTGAGGAGGCAGTGGGGTGCAGAGGGTGTAGATGCCTGTTTAGATCTTGGCCTGTATCTAAAAGTTGAACAGATTTTGAATGCATTAGATCTAATAAAGATGTGCCATGCCATATTGATCCTTAATATCAGTCCTGCAGATTTATTTAGTATGTTTACAGTGCAGTCTTATGCATGTTTACTTGGAAGTAACGCCTACTGTGCTCAATTGGGCTTACTCCCCAGTAAGTGTATTTAGGATTTTAGCCTTAATGTACCACTTTTCAGCTGATGAGGTATTCATATGCTCTAGTCATCTCGATTCATCAGAAACAGAATATCACAATTGTGGTCCAACTAAAATTTCCCATGCCTTTCTTCTACAAGGATGGCAATAAAAAGATATCCCTGCTCCATGATGAGCTAAGATTCACAATTCCTAGGGACCAATTTTTTCTTAGTTTGCGGACACCTGCCTGATTTGATTTTTGGTATGTCAAGTAAGTCCAGTGAATGTTCAAGACCCGTCTTTGCTCAGATTGTAGATGTGCTTTCGGAAGGTTTCTTAGGATGTGGAGAATTACAGTTTGAAACCCATCACATCACATACAGGTTCTGGTCAGGTTCAGTATTCCAGAATCGAGATGAAATCAGTTCAGCCTCATTTCACCACATAAAAAATGCCATTAGCAACGGACAGGAGTCCTTGCTTTGTCACTTACTCATTAACTGAGTGGTCCTTTAGACTTCCAGTGGTTTTTTGATGTGGCACTCAATTGGTTCTTGCATTTCCTTGTCTCTCTTCCTGATGGCTCTGTAAAACAAAAGCTTGCGTTTCTTTGAAAGAGCACACCTTTTAAATGAAGATGGAGAAACATCGCCATCTGCTGGCTAATGTTCCATGTATGTATAGTAATTCATCCATTCCCAGCGAGCCAACTTCTCTCGCTTTTTTGAATAGAATAATTGCATTGCAGTGTGTCTCCACCCTGTAGAGAAATCCTACTTGTTCAACCAAGGGTTTCCCCCAACACTGTCACCATATAAATAAGTTTCCTATGTATAGGGCTTTCCTTTGTGGTGTGGTGGTTAAGAGCGGTAGACTCGTAATCTGATGAACCGGGTTCGCTTCCCTGCTGCTGGGTGACCTTGGGCCAGTCACACTTCTTTGAAGACTCTCAGCCCCACTCACCTCACAGAGTGTTTGTTGTGGGGGAGGAAGGGAAAGGAGAATGTTAGCCACTTTGAGACTCCTTCGGGTAGTGATAAAGGGGGATAGCAAATACAAACTCTTCTTCTTCTTCTGCCATCATGTAATGTTTTGTTATTCCAAGTTGTCAGCGTGAGAGAGAGACTAGTGAAAAAACAAAGCCTGCCCACTAGTACTGCCACCACCCCTGTTGCTTCCTCGCCCCCATCCTTAGCCAAGGGAAATTCAATTTTTTTCTGGGTGTCCTTGGGATTCACACAGACAAGAGCCAAACAGTTTATTCACTGTCTTTTGAGCCTCCAACTTACAAATCACTCAGCCAGGTACAAGATCCCGAGCCGAGCTTACTCTAAGAAGCCACCCAAGGTTAAATGCACAAATGTTTGTAAAAATAAACACGAGAACCCAATACCATAGAAGGTGGTTAATAAAAGACTTAGAATGTAAAGATACCATTGGGAATTCAAGTACAGATAAAAAATAACGAAGCTAGCTTGTCTCATCCTCTGTTAGGGTCGCAGACCCCACCAACAAGCTGAACCCAGGCATATGTGGTTGTTGTGATTCACAATCAACATCCGAATGGGGGCTATTAGACCCAGGCCAAAGACCAGTTTTTATCAGAAAGGCAGAAGGGTAGCTTTTTCCATTAACCAATCAGGGCCTAGGAGCATCTTTGCCCAGCACCAGGGGGTGTATATGCTGAAAGACCATGTAGCGAGTCAAGAGGATTTTTGCACAGTCATTGCAACCTTGATGTGATCTTGCATCAGGCAAGATGGACTAATTAAACGGGACTTCTCCCCTCAGTAAGACGGTTCTCAGAATCCTGAGCAGCAAGCCATTTAAAAATGAGCCAAAAAGGGGGAAGACTCCTCTTTCAGGCCTCCTTTCTGCTCTCCTTCAGTTAACCACATATGCTAGAAGTCATGTATTTTGAAGAAGTATGTTCTCACCTGGCTGCTTCTATTTTGTAGTAAAAACATTCATGTTTGTGTGTCCAGATTAGAGTCCCGTCCTGTTTTTTGTTGCTTGATTCTGAAAGTGCCCCTTTGGGGGTAAGTAGAATATGGGGCGGTTTTCAGCAGTAAACCAGCATTGGGCATTAAATTGCATTAGGCCGCTTTTTCACCAAAATAAAAGTAGCCAGGTTATGCGTGTTTGTTTAAATGCATGAATAACTTGAGCTCAGTGTAAGGATGCGTTCTCGTTGCCGCCTCAGAGTGCCCTGAAGCCCCACCCACCAGTTTCACATTGCCTTCGGCATGGCTTCATTAGTGTCAGGTGGGTTTCTGTT
The DNA here is from genome assembly GCF_027172205.1 of Podarcis raffonei. NCBI lineage: Eukaryota > Metazoa > Chordata > Lepidosauria > Squamata > Lacertidae > Podarcis > Podarcis raffonei. The sequence continues at coordinate 31,032,208 of NC_070606.1, forward strand.
TGTGTACACACCAGAGGGTACTGCCGAGGCAGGGATGTGTTTACACTATGCAAAGGTGCACGTTAGTGTGTTGGCGTGTCACACGAACGCTCCGCCCGCGCTCCTCCCGGGGCTGGAAAGGTTTAACTTCCTGTTTGCTAGTAAAACTGAATTACTGTGTTGCAAAATGATGCAAACCTTGAATTACTGTGTTGCAAAATGATGCACGTACAGTGGTACCTCGGGTTAAGTACAGTGGTACATTGGGTTACATACACTTCAGGTTACATACGCTTCAAGTTACAGACTCCGCTAACCCAAAAACAGTGCTTCAGGTTAAGAACTTTGCTTCAGGATGAGAACAGAAATTATGCTCCGGTGGCGCGGCAGCAGCAGGAGGCCCCATTAGCTAAAGTGGTGCTTCAGGTTAAGAACAGATTCAGGTTAAGAACGGACCTCCAGAACAAATTAAGTACTTAACCCGAGGTACCACTGTATAAAAAGTGTGTCACCAACATAAAAAGTTGGGAAAGCTCTCGCTTAGGGACTCCTATTGATGTGAAGCTGGGGTGAGGAACAATGTACCACATGGATATGTATATACGCACACATTTGTACAGGATGCATATGCATTTTGGATAAAGTTGTGTAAACTCTTGATTAAAAACCCAGCACTGGAAACACAATGAGTTCACAGTAGATGACAGAGCCTTTTCCTCCTGTAAAAGTGCTGGGGACTAAAAGTTCGGAAAATTTAGAGGCGTTGTTCCTCACTTCCTACTTGTTCAAAATTATTTCATTGCAGAGAACGGAGACTTCCTGGCCCTGGATCTTGGAGGAACAAACTTCCGAGTTTTGCTTGTGAAGATCCGAAGCGGTAAAAGGCGAATGGTGGAGATGCACAATAAAATCTATGCCATTCCTATAGAGGTCATGCAAGGTACTGGAGAGGAGGTGAGCATGTAGTGCAGAGGATGTTGTGTTGTTGCTATCTTTCAGAGACTGCACAGTGCTTGTGATACACACTACTTTATTTTGCTTTTTCCAGCTGTTTGATCACATTGTTTCCTGCATCTCGGATTTCCTGGACTACATGGGAATAAAAGGTGCACGACTCCCCCTGGGCTTTACGTTTTCTTTCCCTTGCAAACAGACAAGCTTAGATGCTGTAAGTTATTGTTCTTATTTCTGTAATGAAACTTTTCCATATGTGTTTTTTAAGAGTGGATTTTCAGCTGCAGTTTAGCGGTTGAGAAGAGGTATGCAGGCAGACAAGCATGAGTGTGAGCTTTGCACATGCAAATAATATTGACACAGTCAGTATTCCTTATACTGAGTTAAGACCAGTGGTCCATCTGGCTCAGGATAATCTACACAGAATGGGAGCCACCTCTCCAGTCTCTCCAAGGCCTTAATGGAGATGTTGAGGGTTGAACCTGGGAGTTCTTGCCTGCAAGGCATGGGCTGTTATCACTGAGTTAAGCCCCACCGTACCTGCAGATTCTAGACTTAACTGCAGCATGCCTTTAAAAGTGATGCCGAACAAGATACTGCAGGGGCATGGCTGGTTGCTATCAATCTTTGTTGTTAACCCATGTTCCCATGGTAACAGCTAATGAAAGGAGATGCATGGTGTCATCTCACTTGTAGTTTGGATATTCCCCCTGCTCCACTTCATTGGCTGCCATTTGTGCTCGGCTGGAAACTGAACCCAATGACATCACACCGTGCATCATCTTTCAGAAGATGTTACTTGGATAATGTGGACAAGTGGTAAATACCACCCCACAGTTTGGAACAACAGCTGCATATGTATTCATATGAGGAGCTCTTGATGCCATCATGGGTTCATTAGGTGGTTGGGTCTGCTACTGCACCTGGATGCCCAGGTGGTGATTATTTCTGGTTTGTTCTGATATTGCAATGAACTGAATTTCTTGTTCCTTTTCTTAGGGCATCCTTCTGAACTGGACCAAGGGCTTTAAGGCTACTGACTGCGAAGGGGAGGATGTTGTTAATTTGCTACGGGAAGGAATAAAAAGAAGAGAAGTGAGTCCCCCCCCCCCTGTGATTTCTTAAAATTAGCAGATGGTGTTGATCTTCTTAAAAATCATGTATTGTTTGTTTTATGAGTCACTGTTGTGTGTTCTTATTCGTCCTCTGGACTGCTTAAGATCCCCTGTTCTCGGGGTTCTCCTAACCTTCCTGAGCAGATCTGTGGAGGGTGTGGTGTTGGGGAAGGAAAGGGTGGTTTTCACGTTCTGCTGGCAGAACTCGTTGCTCTGGCTTCTGCCAGTGCAACAACTTAGTTGAATCCAGCCCTCCGGACATCGGAATGAAAATTAAATTGCTATTATTTAAAACAGACCTGTGTTTTCCTGATTATTAAAAAATTTGCAAATGACAGGCATGGGCTTGTTTCCCTGAACTTGTAACCATTGGTGAATACTACTCCGCCGTGTTTCAAGAGAAGCAATTGTAGTATATAATTTTGTTACTTCTTCCAAGGAATTTGACTTGGATGTTGTGGCCGTGGTGAATGATACAGTCGGGACTATGATGACTTGTGCCTATGAAGATCCCAATTGTGAAATTGGACTCATTGTGGGTAAGAATGGGACTTGCTATTTAGTTTGGTTCATTGGGTGCCTCGTTATTCTAAGACCCATTGCAGCAGGTCCTATAACTACCGGATGATTTTGTGTATCCTTTTTTTGGTCTATTCTGGTATTGAATCTGATTCTTTCACTGTTCCAGGAACTGGCAGCAATGCATGTTACATGGAAGAAACAAGAAACATAGAGATGGTAGAAGGAGAACAAGGAAGAATGTGTGTGAACATGGAATGGGGCGCGTTTGGAGACAACGGATGCCTAGATGACATCAGGACAATCTATGACAAAGCTGTTGATGACTACTCATTAAACAGCGGCAAGCAAAGGTATTTCCGGGTGAAATGTTGTTGGGTGAAGGCTTGTGCTGCGGTGACTCAGCAGAGATGGTTTTCGTCACATGCACTACTGTGATCACCTGATTGGACTTCAAGACAAACACACAGCCTTTGGGCATGCTTTCTTCTGGGAGCCTGGGTGCACAGAGGCAGCAAGGCTGGTGGGTGTCTGAAAACTCCCAACATAAACAAGAGAGGAAATTGTGTGTTTCTGCTGTGCCCAGAACAGAAATCAATTCAGCAAACATAGCTGCGTATTAGCACCTGCTGTTGCTTTCAGCCTGCAAATAAAATGTATTTGTATCCCTGCCCCACCCCAAATATGCATTATGTTCCCTTTGCATTGAAATGAATGGGGTGGAATAACGTAATCATGCTTTTCCTGATTAAGGATTAATCACCAGCAAAACTTTTCTCAGTTGACCTTAACACACACACATTTCATTCTGAACCCCTCATCTGTCTATGATTTGCAGGTATGAGAAGATGATCAGTGGAATGTACTTGGGGGAAATCGTCCGGAACATTTTGATTGACTTCACGAAAAGAGGATTCCTCTTCAGAGGTCAAATTTCAGAGACACTGAAAACGAGGGGCATTTTTGAAACAAAGTTCCTTTCACAGATAGAGAGGTAAGTGAGCTTAGATGTATATGTCATTGTCAAGCTATTGCTAACAATTACTTTTTCTCAGAAATCTTAGGTAATGATATCAGCATTACAATAATGCTCTACAATCTACTGTGAGTTTTTACTGAGTCCATATTTGTGGCTCTTTTTCATGGTTTGGTTTGGTTTTTACTTCTGCATTTTTTGAGTAGCAGACTTGGGCAAATCTTATTTTTATTGATTTTCATTTGTTTTCCCCAAATTGGTCACTAATTAAAGCAAATTAAATTAAATTAAAACAAATCAACATTTTCCCAAATCTGAACAAATTTAACATTTTTCCAAATCTGACTTTCTGCATTCCCTCCTGGATGTGTGGATGGTTCTCCTTGGTGCTTCATCATGGGGTCTGCCTCCTAACGTTGCTGTAATACTGTAACGGTGCTGTAATACCACAGTCTGACACCAGCTGCCGCTATAGTGCTGTTTTTTTGCATCGGTATAGATGGAGACAGAAATGGCCCTAGAGCGGCATACCACTGCGAAGAGCAGAGACAGATCAACTGGGCAAAGAATGGCTTCCAGAACAGCTGATGGTTCATTAATTATTTCTAGTGCAGCTGGACAACTCTCTCCTGTTCTCTGGGACAAAAACCTATTACAAACCCTGAGAAAGTGAGGATTGTTTGAATGCAGTGAAAAGGGGCTGCTCAGAGTGTGATGGGAGGCATTTTTAGCCATGTGGATTTCAATACCAGTGTTGTATTTAGGTGTCTGGAGATGACATAAGTGGTCTTAAATAGGGAAAGGGCAGGAGTGCACAGGAAAGTTTCCTTGGCTCCATTTGAGACTTTCCTGCATACAGCATCAAAGAGGGTTTTTCTGTGGGGAGGACCTTTGCACTTAATGTGGACTGGTTTGAGGTTGAGCTGGCATTCCAGCAGGGAGGGGGATGTTGGGTGCCTGCTCCTCCATTTACAGCCAATGTATCTTTAGCCTAAATGCCAGAATAGGGCTTCAGTTTTACACTCAGTGATGCACATGGTACCCAGGCCAACGGGAGTCTTTGACTGCATACATACACCTGTGGCCCTCCAGATGTTGTTAGCCACATTCCATTGGCAATGTTTGCTGGGCTGATGGGAGTTGCAGTCCAACAACATCTGATGCCCCTATCCCTGGTGTCCACCGAAGCAGAGGATTTTGGAAACGAGTTCAAGCCTCTGTTTTCTCTCTCTTCTCCCTTCTCCCCTTGGGTCTTCTCAACAGTGACAGGTTAGCGCTGCTTCAGGTCCGTACAATCCTCCAGCAGCTTGGTCTGAACAGCACCTGTGATGACAGTATCATCGTCAAGACGGTGTGTGGCGCAGTATCAAGGAGGGCGGCTCAGCTGTGTGGAGCCGGGATGGCTGCCGTCGTAGACAAAATAAGGGAGAACAGAGGCTTGGACCACCTGGATGTAACGGTGGGCGTTGATGGTACACTATATAAGCTTCACCCACAGTAAGTACTGGGAAATTATGTGCTTTTGCTGTCTGTGCTCCGGGAAGTGTCTTAAAGCTTTGTGAAAAGCAGTGCTTGGCTTGTGAGAGATTGGGGATGCTCTGACGAAATAGCCAAGGGAGCCTTTTCTTCTAGCCTGCATGTTTTGTGGCTTACTGTGTGCTTGCTTAATGAGTAGTCACTGTGTACTCCACCACTCTTTTGGGCTTGAGCTTATGTTTCACTGCAGACTCCATAGGCATAGGTTAAGGATAAGGGGTTTCTAATTCTCATTTCCATAAAAATGAATGGACTCGGATGCATATTTCAGGTGCATGCCTTATAGAAATCACTGCGAATGGGTGTGTGAAAACAGTGAGAAGGAATTCCCTTTATACCACAGCTGCTCCTTGCTTCCTTCTGTGATCTCCTGCCAGTTTCTTCTGTAAAGTCTGCATGTTGAGTGTCTGGCTCCATTCACTGACATAAGGAAGGCTTCCGGTTTAACATGGAGGAGCATTAGAAGAGCCTGCTGGATCAGGCCAGTGGCCTATTTGGTTCAGCATCCTGTTCTCACAGTGTCCAACCAGATGCCTGTGGGAAGCCTGCAGGCAGGACATGAGCACACAAGCTCTCTCCTTTCCTGCAATTTCATAGAATCGTAGAGTTGGAAGGGACCCTGAGGATCATCTAGTCCAACCCCCTGTAACGCAGGAAGATGCACGGGGATTGAACCTGCAACCTTGGCGTTATCAGCACCACTTTCTAACCAACTGAGCTATCCGTTTTCCAGCAACTGGTATTCAGAAGCGTAGCTGCTGAAAAGAGAATGAAACCTGCTTGGTAATCTTGAGACCTTATCGTGATTATGGACTGGCAGAGAGAAGCCCTCCCTCACATTTCCCTCTTTTTGTTTGTTTTTTCCACAGTTTTTCGAGGGTCATGCACCAAACTGTAAAGGACCTGGCCCCCAAGTGCGATGTGACATTCCTTCTCTCGGAAGATGGCAGTGGCAAAGGGGCTGCCCTCATCACTGCTGTGGGATGTAGACTGCGTGAGGCTGAGCATAACTGAACTCTGCACCACTGGCTCATTCTGCCTTCCGAGCACTTCCTTGCGAAAAGCAGCGGTTCCGTAGTCTGAACTGGCAAGAGGGGAAGCCCAGAGTCCCACTGCTGCTTTATGGAAGCGTTGGAGTTAAAAAATAAAAATAGGATACTGAATAGCGTGTGCTGCTGTTGCTGATAATATTTCCCTCCTCTGAAGCCCTTGTCTGCATGTGTCTTTTTCTGCCCTATTTGGCACATTCCCCGTGTGTAAATCATTCAAAGGAGGAAAAAAGGAGAATCTATAATTTAAACAAATGTCAAAAATAGGTTTATTATTCGAGGTCTAAAATTACAGCCAAACGATGTCCAAGGATAAGAGCAGGTGGTTCTGTGTGTCAAGTGTATTATTTCCAGCTGCTACTACATCCATGTTAAATACATATACCATCAACAGTGCTGAGTAGGAGACAAATGCTTATGCTAAGAGGGCTTAGCAGTTCTTTTCCGAATTTCTAGCCAAATGTTTGATTCCCCGCACCCTTTTCCTTTCAGACAACTTGGAAGTTTTCACATCTGCTGAGCTGCACTCTGTGCTCCTGTAGCAAGGTCTCCTTTAGCGGCCAGAATTGTCTTCTGCTCACTGTATTCAGTCACTAGGAAAGAAATAAGGGGCTCTCCTGACATGTCTTAATATCACTGGCTTTTCCCACTGCTCTGGTGAATGATGTCGTGTTTCCAAGTAAGATTTGTGCTGTTCCAAAAGGCAAGTCTGTGGTAGTAAAAAAAAATCAAGAGAAGGATTGACCCCAGAGATAATCCATCCCTCTGACTGTAGAGATATCCATAGCTTTCCATGTACCCTTCCTGTGGTTTGGCTAGATTCTGGTGAGTTGAGGATGTTAATTTTTAAAAGGGGCATCTTGGTCTCCCTTCCTGCTCTGAGAGCCACTTCCAGTGCAATGAGCCGAGTTTACGGTCTGCCTTTGTGTAGCAATTGTATGAGTGCTTGCAATGTGGGAGTGACATGGCTGCAGGTTATCTAGGGGAGTTCTGGCAAGTCCACGGCATGTATTCGCTTCTGGAAACGTTGTGCCGCACTGCAAGGCCAACACCATTCCCAACATCTTTGTCCACCTGCCAAAGCTGGAGTTAACCTGGCTTTTTTGCCTGCCCAGGCCTTTGGCTGTGAGCCTTTGGCAGCTGTCACTGGGAAGCTGCCATTTTAATTTCCCCACAATGCCCTTGTGCACCCAATGTAACATTGCCCCGGAAAGTGGTGGACAAATTAAAATAGCAGGCAGCTTCCCAGACACAGCCGCTGCCTCCTGGTGTGTCCATATGTATGGGAGCGAATGGATGACCAGACCTGAGTGAGCAAAGTGGTGTTTGGGTGCTTTGCTAGGGAGCCCTCTAATCTGCATTAACAGCTAGTTCCCACATGGCAGCACTCACACGAGTGCTTAAAAAAATTACAATCTGAGTCTAGATAAATAGTAGGGGAAGGGGTGGAATGAAATGCATCCTAATCGCCATTAACAGTGGGTCCTATGGAGGCCAAAATCACACTGATTTTTAATGGAGCTGAATAAAGCCCCCTGATGTTTGGAAGTATATACCTTTCCATGTGGTTTTAAAAGTGACATTAACTTCAGAACCAGGCTTTTAAACAGTGTTGTTTTTCTAGAAAAAGAGGTGCTGGAACTCACCATGAACGTGTCCCTTGTTCTCTTGGAATAGCAATGGCGCCCCAAAAGCCCTGCTTTTAGATATATAGATAGCAGCAGCATCTAACAATTAGATGAGTAAAGTTTCAAGGAACTGTTCTTGTGTCAATCCACATAGGGTGTGGGGCAAGGAATTCCAGGGTGCTTGGGAAAGCATTGCAGGCAAGTAACACCAAACCAGCCTGCTCCAAAGGTGCCTAAAGCAAGGAAATTTCCAGCATTGGGACTAGATTCAGCTAGACTTGCAAGTCAAGCCAGCCTGCCACTCAGCAAATAGAAAGGGCTGGCAAATAGTGATGTGGGATGCATCCTGCCCCCCCAGTCCCCGGTTATTTACCTTTCCATGGATCCCCACCTCCCTGGTTTGTTAAGATTCTTAGTAGCAAAGCATTTGCCCATTGTAAATCAGCCAAGCTTAGCAGATTCAAATCTTTTAGCTTTTTTTTTAAAAAAAGCAAGTAAAATAAGCATGCCAGATTATAACGTGTCGCTTTCTGGTGCAAATTAATTTATGCAAACTTGCCTAATTTGCACAGAAAAAATTCGCTGTCGCACGCAGACCACCCACATCACCTTTCCCTTCCTATTTGGAATTGCACAAATACAAAATTAGCTAGCTTGTCTTTTAAGTTTGGTTAGCCTGCAGTTAGTTTTCTGAACAGCTGCCGCAGAAGCGACCCACTACCATTTTAGATCTTTTTGTTCTCCGAAGTATGAATTGTTGTTTGTTCAACTAAATACCACCATTGGCCAGAAGAAAAGAGATTTGCAGACTTATTTTTCTTCTCTGCTCCTCAAGATTTGGATTCCCCATGCTAATAAACATTTCAGTATGCATTTTGGTGCACTGTGATCGAATGTTGTGTGGTAACACGAGTCACAAGCAGTAAGCTCAGCTTTATGTGTGCGTGTGTGCGTGTGTGTCTTCCTGAAGATCTGCATGATTCCCTGGATTTGCAATGCTAGAAAGTCTTTTTACATTGCACCACTAGTAGCAGCAGTACTTACTAGTGCAAAGTGAATATTTGTGACAATATTAAACTTTTTTTGACGTGTGTTGGTGTTTGGTGATTCTTTCTGGCAAAGGAATGATTGATGCTTTGGAGAAGGGTGGGGAAGATCCCTGTGTGTTTTAAAAGCAATGGAAACTGGGAATATTTAAAATAAAAACTCCTTTATTCAATTCTAGATTCCAGATATTTCCTGAGAAATGTGTGCCTCTTGCAAATGTATCTTTACAAAACAGTGTTAAAATGTCCCACCAGATTTCAGCCTTGGGTTGAACACACTTGCACACCTCTTTGACACAAGAACTGCTACGTGTTGTGTCCTTGAGTTGAATCAGTGCTGGCTGATGGTTAATATTCTAGGACCAGGCTTTACTTCCACCCCACCCCCTTGCAGGTTCACCAGTTATAGCATAATGTATAATCTGATGGTGTTTGTGTAGCTTTTCCCTTCAGCATTGAATGGGTAGAGCACATGTGTTGCATGGAAGAGTTCTAGGTTTCAAAGACTCCACTCAAATCCTGGAGGGCAGCTGTCAGTCATTATATAGACAATGTAGAGCTTAATGGGAGAACGTAGTTTCCTGTGTTCTAAAAGGCAATCCAAGTGATACTCTAAAAACTGCTACTACTGTTAAAGTATACACTACAGATTTTGGTACAGTGGTACCTTGGTTCTCAAACGCTTTGGTTCCCAAATGCTGGAAGTAAGTGTTCCGGTTTTCGATCGTTTTTCGGAAGCAGATCATCCAATGCAGCTGTCAGCTATTGTTTCCAGGGCGCCTGCACCAATCAGAAACTGTGCCTTGGTTTTTGAACATTACAGAAGTCAAACAGACTTCTGGAGCAGATTGTTTGGTACTTCTTTTTTGCTATTTATTTTGCCTTTTTGTTTTTGAGGCTTTTTCGGTTTATTTGTTTTTGTAACACTGGAACCCAGTTCAGCCACTGATTGATTGATGGTGTGACTGAGGAAATGGATAAAAGCCCCCCATCCAAACAGTATCAGTGCAGGTAAGGGAAAAATAATAATTTTAATTTTTATCATCTACAATACTGTCTTGTTTATTTTATAGTACAGTACATTGATTTTGCTTTCATTTTATGAGTCAATGGTCTCGTTAGATAGTAAAATTCATGTTAAATTGCTGTTTTAGGTATTGTTTTTTAAAAGTCTGGAACGGATTAATCCATTTTGTATTTCTATGGAAAAGTGTGTCTTGGTTTTGGAACAGACTTCCGGAACGGGTTACATTTGTGAACCCAAGTACCACTGTATTTGAATTTTTAATGCCAGCTGATGGACTGGGGAAAAAAATGCCTTTTTTCTATTTGTTCTGAAGTATGCAATCTGCTCTGTGTGTGCCACAGTCCATCCTGGACCCCTAAACTAGTCTGCTGCTATCAGGTACCATGATGGATGCTGTCCCATTGCCAGCATTGAAATAAGATTCAACAGCTAGTCCAGTTGGCTTCTGTACATGGAATAGGGAGGTGAGCTACCTTGTCCTTTGCCTCAGGCAGTAAAATGTCTTGGGTCGGCCCTGTGGCTTTCCATAATAGTATGAGCGTATGGCATTGAGATTATTTTCAGACACTAAGACATTCAAGCAATAACACTGATGGAGGAATTGATTGGTTGTGTTGCTGGTGTGAAACACTGCAAAGAATACTCCCAAATCTGTCACAAGCCTCTGTGGTAATATTTTTAATCTGCAATGAAGAAACATGACAAGAAGCCGTTAATCAAGCTATTGGCATAACAGTCAAACGACCAAATACATAGTACTTAATGGTACATTGTCTGTATTGGTTGTCTGTGTTCCTGTGCTTGTCAGGTTGTTAGATGCGTGATCTCTCCAGGTCTTCTTTAAAGGCAATCGGGGAGTAAGGTTAAGTCTGTCTCTTTCCGTTGCTTTGATGCAAGGGCAGCACTGGAAAGCTATCTTGAAACCAGAGCGGAACCTGTAAATGGGTGCAAACACAAGCCAAGTGTTACATGGTATAGATGAGGGATGGAGAACCTCAGACTTGAGGGATTCCTCAAGTGTTTTGTCTGGGTGGACTGTGTATTTGTAGGGTGATCACAGCTCTTACCTGACAGGGTGGAGAGATAAATCTGTATAGAAAAACCTGACTTGTGTGTGACCCCGATACCAAAGCATAAGTCATATTGGCTGTTCTGTCTACTTTTGCCTCTGACCCAGCAACCACAAGCATGTGACCGCCCCAGAATGTAGTCAGAAAAAGCTTCCCATCCCTTGTACAGACTGAGAAGGTAGAAATTCTACAAAACCCATTATTCACGAGGATCTTGCATCACGTATGCAAGAGTGCAGCCTCGCCCCCAAACTGGTAAGAATCAGTTTAGGAGGAACCTAATGGCCGATTGCTTGACAAAGGCACAAGGAAGTCTCATGTACAGCAAAAAACTTGGGTTGAGTAAGTGCTTCCAAGGACTATGGTTGGATGAGAGAAGGTGAGGTGCTGAGGTGGCAGAAGGTGGTTGGCTAGAGAATGAATGGTCAAGATGACGTATATTTCCTTATATAGGGTGTGTGCTCTCACAAACGCTTTTGTACTCTGTCCCGTAACACATTATTGAATAAAGTCTGATGAATGAGGAATTTTGTGTGAGCCTCTGTATTGAACCCCCAAAGGAAATTTTCTCTCCAAAGAAAAATGGACTGTTTCCCTGATGGAATACAGAGGCTATCAAAGGAATGTGATGCACATTTAGAGAAAACCGCTGTTTTTTGTGGAATTTGTTAATACTGTGCCTGAGAGTAAGCACCATTGAACTCGGTGGTATTTGCTTCAGAGCGGGAATGTAAATGATTGCATTGTAAATGTTAGAGGTCAAGCTAAATATGATATAAGGATAAGCCCTGAGCGTAGGCCACACTGAGCAAAATGGGCCAGTGATCTGAACTGGTATAAGACAGCTTCCTAGGTTCCTATATTTATATATGAGCATTTTTATCCTACACTTCAGTGATACTCCCAAGTTGCTTGCATCCACTTAACACATGGACTACTCACTTTTGATTAAGGCAGCAATAAATAATTGGACTATACATCGCAGAGCTCATGGCAAGCAAAAACACCGCCAGGTATACTTGTTGAATGTACTTCTGCCTGTAAATGTCTTTCCGGATGTTCCCCAAGACGAAGTAGAGATGATAAGGGAACCAGCAGATGGCAAATGTGATCACGACTGCAACCATTGTCCTGACGAACTAGAAAAAGGAAAGAGAACTCTTTGAATGCTTTGTCATTCTTCTGGTCCTAGATTTGTGCCTGTGGTGTCAAAGAGGCTGCTACCCATTTCTCGTGAAATACAGGCTTAGGGTGGGTACTCAGAAAGTCTGTGATGCATGGCTGTGCAGCAATTTGTGCCTGGAGTTTCTTATGAACCAAACCAGACAATATGTTAAATGCATAGTTGTATTAATGACAGTTTCCTCATCCCTGCAATATATAGTAGTAACTTGTTTATAAAGGCAACTGTGGCTGTGCAGAATGCTGCTGTGATAATGTTGCCGCAAATCCCAGAAACATGCACTTATTAGGATTGGGAAGTGACAGGTGGTGACTATTCAAGTTGAACCCCCTTAGCTAGCAGTATCTTGCCCTACTTGTTTGCTGCCAATGTATATAATGTTGGTTACTGGAACGCAGGTGGCACTGTGGTCTAAACCACTGAGCCTCTTGGGCTTGCTGATCGGAAGGTCAGCTGTTTGAATCCGTGTGACTGTGGTGAGCTTCCATTGCTCTGTCCCAGCTTCTGCCAACCTAGCAGTTTGAAAGCACGCCAGTGCAAGTAGATAAATAGGTACCGCTGTGGTGGGAAGGTAAATGGCATTTCTGTGTGCTCTGGCTTTCGTCATGGTGCTCTGTTGCACCAGAAGCGGTTTAGTCATGTTGGCCGCATGACACAGAAAGCTGTCTGGGGATAAACATCGGCTCCCTCAACCTGAAGCGAGATGAGCACTGTGGCCCATAGTCACTTTTGACTGGACTTAACCGTTCAGGGGTCCTTTACCTTTACCTTTTATAATGCTGGTTAGAGGCATCATGCTGTAGTACCTATCCAGGACAGCAGAGGGCATTTGCTGAAACTTACGTGGCAATTTGAAAAATCGAGACTGTACACATTCCCACAAACTCTGCACCTAATGCGCTCCTACCATTGGTTTGGGAACAGGTATTTGTCATGATCTGTACCTATTCTGTTGTTTTTTAAGAAATATTGCATACACAGTCCGAGTCTTAGCCGGAGGTTTGTCTGGTCTGTTGTTCTTGCTGATAACGAAACTATGCAGCAGTGAGATTTACCCCTGGGTTCATGTTACCACTGCGCTATAAGCATCAATTATTAGCTCATGACAACTAACCTTTTTTTTGGCTGTAATCATATGCTGGTAGCTGAGCACATTAGTGTGATCTCCAGGAACAGCATTATTCCACAGAGCCTTTCCTATTGCACTGTATGTGATAAACATCACTAGGAGAGGCAGGAGGTACACCAAAACAATGACTGTAATGTGGTACCTGAAAAAGAGAGAGAAAGAGCTGAGCATGGATAGAGCTTGTTTCCCAGTCCAAAAAGAACCTCTGTATTGGGAAGATCAATAAATGCTTTTCTGCCTGAGTTTCCAAAACTTTCCGGGGCCAGTGGTTTCCAGGGCAAGAGTGGCCAGAGCAGTGAATGTAAATGGTATCTTTGTACACTGGGGTAGTTTCTACACAAACACACACACACACACACCCTCTCTATTCTCCATCCAGGCAAGCAACAAGTCATTTTCAGAGTTCAATGTCATGTTCCAATCAGGCAAAAACACTCAAGGAGGATGTGAAGCAAGGCCGGTGAGGGGAAGCTATCAAAACACAATGTACCATTAATGGTCTTTCAAAAGTGATACTCTCAAAATTATAAACTGCTGTTTAGGGTGACCATCTGCCCTACTTTACCAAGGACTTGCATGGGGTTGGACTAGATGACCCTTGGGGTCCCTTCTAACTCTTAAGGTTCTATAATTTCCGCTGTTTTGAAAGTGACCTCTGTCAGAAGGCCTGACCAGATACTTATGAAGGGAGAGTAAAAGCCTTGAAGTTGCCCATCAACAGTTAACATGGGGACAACAGACCGAGCAAACCTACAGATCACCTGGTCACAGTCTTCTCCACTATGACAAAATGATAGTTAATTTATATTTGAATTATAGTGATTGTTTCTAAATTTGCAACCATACGTATAAATTAGCATATCATGTATACAGTGTGAATTTGTGTAAAATTTTGTGTGCCCCCCCCCCACTTTTTTTGGTGATGTGACAGTGGCCACAGTAAACCAGTGGCATGAAGACAGCTTGTCAGAAGGCTACTATTTGTAGAAGATGGCTGATGATAAACGTTCAAGGAGTGATGTTAACGCAATGCTTAAATAACCATGCCTCCTTTCTGGAGGGAGATGAGAATTGTGCCCAAAGCTCCATAAATGTTTGGCCTCCAGAACCTCATAAACAGAACAAAGGACTCTATGTTTTAGCCTTGAGTGTGGTTTTCCCCGGACTAAAAGGGGAAGAGGTGAGCCAGACAGAGGAAGAGATAAGAACACATGGGGGAAATCCTTCCCTTTGCCACAAATAGCAGGACTAATCACTGCAAGGCTGATCACTGCAAGGTCTCAAGATATCTCTCCATTTTCCCCTCAGTCCTTTTATCTACTGGACCCAAGGCCTGCTTTTTGAGGTCACACTGCTTCCCCCTTCTTTTTGCGTCCACCACATTGCCATGTTTTGACTAAACATTTTTTTCACTACCGATAATCAACTGTCAAAATTTCTCTGACAGATTTAATGGGACTTTTACTCTATAGAAGTGTTGCTTCATATCACAGTGAGGGCATCCCATTCAGTGCCAGATTTTGTTTTGATATTTCTCAAACAGGAAGCATGGCAATTGTTCAAACAGACGTTTCTTGTTGATCCTTGTTTCTGTGTGAATCTCAATTGGGGTTGAAGATTACATACTTGTGCCTTTCTCATCAATTTCTTGCAACAGGGAGAGTGCTGCCGCTGAGGTAAGTTCTTCACTTTTTGTGCTGGGACAAAGGCAACCCACCTGCAACTTTAATTAGAAGCTTGCTCCCTGTGATCCCTTCCGCTAAGCATTTTCTGTTCAATATGATGTTTCATTAGGAATGAATTGCCCCATATTTGTGACACTATGCTATTTTTCAGTTAAAAGAAAAAAGAAATCTAGTAATGAAAGTGTAGAGCAGGAAGGACTAATTAAAGGACAATTACAGGCTAAAGCAATTAAAGTTGGCAGCTGCAAAGAGGAAGCTTTTAGGTAAAGATACAGTAGTTCTGAAAAGCCTCAGGAATATTTGGCTAGAAAATTCATGAAAGCTAATGTTGCAATTGACTTTTAAAGACAAGATGAGAGGGTAACACAGCCATCCCATAGCACTCCAATGCTATGACATTGCCAGAGTTGTCCAGCAAAGGCATCTAAACTGATAGATGGGATCCCAGACTAAATTACTAGTATGGAAGGAATACTGGCATCCCTTTTCCCCCAAGGATTTAAAAGTTTTGGGATGGTCCTGCCATTCAGTTAACTCGGATAAGTCTGAAGGATTTTTAATTGACGTATGAAGCCCTGTTTGAATTAAATTTGATCACCTTGGTCTAGAGTTCCTGGTTCCAACCCTCGTTCCCCCATCACAGAATGTCACAGCCTTCTTTCACTTTAGAAAACTGCAACTTCATTGAAATCTGTGGATGAAACACCCTAAATTGGCAGTATCCCTGATTACTGCATGAATATTAACGTGGTCACCTGTTTGCCTCCACTCTCCTCCATCAAGTGTAAAGAAGACATAGTAGTAACATAGATTCTGGCTGAAAACAGATGGTTAAGGCAAGATTTTCAGCAACATCATTCGCGTTCTCTCTTTTCCCCTTAAATCAAGAGTTCTCAACTGCCAACATGTATTTTGGGGTTCAAGATTTGGGGTGTTCTTACGTGATGAGATTTTTACGATGAACATCATCTGGCCAGGCAACAACACATTTGGTCATTCCGTAGTCGACACGAATTTGTGCATAAAAGAACTGTGGGAAAGCAAGTCCAAAAGCCACCAACCAGATTATTCCTATGACCACTTTGGTGTACCCAGCAGAGAGCTTTTGCCTGAAAGGGTAAACTATAGCCATATACCTGAAAGGAAGAGAGAGAGAATTAGGCCGCAGTTCACCCTGCACAAAATTGCAATTCCTAGCAACCATTTGCAAACAGCAGCACCCAGAATTCTTTGAGGGGAAGACTGTGCTCTGTGCTTTGAAGGTATAGTGTGTACACAGCCATATTCACAATAAACAAGTCAAATATTGTAGAAGAGGCAAAGCATTATCCCCTCCACCCTACTCTACTGTGTACATTTATGTGGAAAGAAATCTACAGATCCAAAGGACTCTGGGAAATGCTTGGTGTGTACAAATGAGTCTTCTGAGCATTCACTCCAAAGCCGATTCTGAAACTTGGGGAACTTCTGGAGTGACCTCTAATAAAAAGCTGTGGCGAGGGGAATATACAGCTCTATTTCAATATTTGCATGCCTCCAAATTTTATAATGGAGTTCTCTAGTTGAAGAATGCATACACGTATGCATAGATTGGTGTAAATAAGGCCAGACTTAGTGATTTGTATGAGCTTTGTGAGGGGCAATCATTTATTTTTATAAGAAAAAGTCATCCTGCTGCCACAGGCCTGATTTGTTCACTGAGCAGTGGAAATGTTTTCCCCTCAGCCTCTCTCCAACCCTTGCGCCTTCCAGTGTAAATGACATGTTGTGCATTTTATCTCACACCTGTTCTGAACACTCATCTCGGGTTGCTGACTGACACATGACCAGGAAGCCAGCGTGGCCTGCTTGATAAATGTGCTCTGTGATTGTAGTACACATGTACTGTAGGACACACAGAAAACGACATTTTCAACAATAATTGATGTTGCATGGCCAGTGTGGCTGAGTTTTTCCAAAATTGGTAGCTTTTTCTAATGCCAAGGATAGGATTTATGATCCCAGGGTTTTGTATACCTAAGTAAGTGGCTCTGCTGGGAAGAGTTATTTGTACAATGATTAATTCCTGCCTCCTTCTTGTAGTTTGTTTACTCTGAGATTGCAGGAAGTACAGTAATTCAGGGCAAGTTGTTCCATGGAAGTGCCATAGCTATGGATGAATTAATGTCTCAGTTTTGGTTTCTCCAGGTTTCTATTTTTCCCCCATTCTTAAATTCATCTCTCCATATTTCCACAGCAATTTGTGATTTAATCTTTTTAATACCTCATGCAAATTTGTCAGAACTTTGGTGCAAATTTCTCCTAATATACACCTTTGTCCATGTTGTCTTAACCAATATCCACATTTTAAAAATATACCTCCCCAGTATAATGCATTTTGTATGTTATTTTCACTAACAAGCACTTTAATGCACACTTTCCCCCTAATATACCCATTTTTGAACACGCTGCTTGGAGAATAGCATTGCAAAATTCAGTCAAGTGCTGCTTTTGAAGTGCTTCAGTTTACGTATTGGTTCAATAATGTTTCTCATTAAAAAGCAAACAAACTTTCTCCCCCATAGCTTAGTGATAGGGCACCTGCTTTGAATATTAATAAGAATTTAATTTTTTGTACCCCACCCATCTGACTGGATTGCCCCAGCCACTCACTTGAAGGTTCCAGGTTCAATGCCTGACAACTTCAGACAGTGCAAGGGAAGAGAGCAACTGCTAGTCAGTACGTATAGACAATAGAACACAAGAGCAGTCCTGCTGGATCAGGCCCCAGGCCCATCTAACCCAGGATCCTGTTCTCACAATGGCCAACCAGATGCCTATGGGAAGCCTGCAAGCAGGGCGTGAGTGCAACAGAGCTTTTCCTGGCAATTGGTATTCAGAGACATACTGCCTCCAACAGCTGAGGGAGAACATGGCTGCTGTGGTTAGTAGCCATCGCTAGCCTCCATTTTCCTAACACTCTTTTGGGGCCATCCAAGCTGGTGACCGGGATGCGGGTGGCGCTGTGGGTTAAACCACAGAGCCTAGGACTTGCCAATCAGAAGGTCAGCGGTTCGAGTCCCTGTGACGGGGTGAGCTCCCGTTGTTCAGTCCCTGCTCCTGCCAACCTAGCAGTTTGAAAGCACGTCAAAGTGCAAGTAGATAAATAGGTACTGCTCCGGCAGGAAGGTAAACGGCGTTTCTGTGCGCTGCTCTGGTTCGCCACAAGCGGCTTAGTCATGCTGGCCACATGACCCAGAAGCTGTACGCCGGCTCCAATGGCCAATAAAGTGAGATCAGTGCCACAACCTCAGAGTCGGTCACGACTGAACCTAATGGTCAGGGGTCCCTTTACCTTTACCTTAAGCTGGTGACCATCATTACATTTATGTACTTTCTTCTTTGTGCCCCACTATCGTACTGGGTCAGTAGTGTGTGAGATAGACCAACAATCTGATTTGGTACAATGCAGCTTCCTATGTTCCTAATACAACTTGTGCAACAGTACTTGTCCTGTTCAATTGATATATTGTCTTGTCGATCCTTAACTTTTGCACTTTTGAGTAAATCAAAACCCAAACAAAAAATATTAGCTTCCAATTACTTACTGCCAAGTTACGACAGCCTCTTTGCTTGGAAGATCTGTCCGGAGCTTTTGCAGAATGTATAAAATTAATTTTAGGGGTGCCAACTTTTTCTGGCATGGCTCCTGTGTCTTAAAAAGCCACATGACAAGCAGAAGTTTAGCAGGCAAAGCTTCCCCACATCTTAGCCGTGTGGGGAGGAAGATAACTTCATCCATTTGTCACACATGGCGCAGGAAAATCTGGCACCCCTAATCCAAACAGCAAGAAATGATGGCTTGTTTTTGTAAACTTTTCCAAGGAAGATAAATGCAGCCTACCTGTTTTCCTGAGAAATCTTTTATGACTAGCAGTAGTGTGAAGGGAAGAAAAACAGAAGAGGCACCCTCCAAGGCAGGAAAAGGTGGCAGTCCAAAAAGGCTGAGCCAAGGCTGGTGTAAGTCTCCGAAAGGGAGCATTCTGGGGCATGGTGGGGCAGGACTGGGAGAGTGGGCCTTAGGCTAGATCCTAAGTAGATTCAGCCTAGTTACACGTGACTTGGCAACCCAGCACAGAACACTGTTTTAAAGACTTGTTTTTCCTCTGCCAGACTTAGGCAGGGCAGCAGCATCCGCCTAGCTGCTGAATGGGATTTGGATCAGGTGTAACTTTATGCCAGCTTTATTTCGACTGGCTTTCTTTACACTAGCTTCTTGCACTTAGGGTAGCTCCCTAAAGAGTGGTGCAGTATAGTTATGGCACAAACCTTGTGCTTTATAAAAATGGAAGTTCAACTTTTCCCACATAACTAATTAAAAATAAAAAAGGCATTAGTTTTATAAGTTCTTCCCAAGAATCCCGAAGTGGGAGATGTAGAGAAAATAAACTGATCTGGAGGAGTGTTTTTTAAAATAAATTTTTGGTAAGCTCCAGATTACACAATGTATCTGTTACCAGCAGCCCTTGACTTTGAGCCGGAAAAAGCTACTTCTATTAAAGTCATTAATCTTTCCCAGAAACTGATTTATTTCTGTTTTCATGATCGACTACTACTGTCTACCCCACCGAGGAGTGGGCTTATCTGCTTAATGCCACATATTGCTTGCATTCTGCAAGTGTGGCTATATTTGCGTTGTACTGGCTGATTCAGGTTTGTGAAAAGGGAACCCCTACAAGCCTGCATTTTGCCCCATGAGCAGTTTGGCTTGCTTTCTGAACAATGCTATGCCTGGCTGATTCCACATTTGATATTTGCTTATTCCTCACTCACCTCTGCCTCCTGAAAGGAAATGTCTGCACAGTTCTATTTCCTTCCTGTTTGGGTTTTTCTTTCTGTGGCTGACAGTGCAGCCCTATGAATATATACCCACTCTGAAGTAAGCCCCAGTTGAGTTTAGTGGGACTTACGGTACTCCCAAGTAAGTCTATACAGGCTGGCACCCTTGTATTGGTCCTTCCCTCCATTTCTTTCCACTTGTGCAAATCCAAGGGTTCACCAAAGCACACAGAGACCTCCTTATACAGTGGTACCTCGGGTTAAGAACTTAATTTGTTCTGGAGGTCTGTTCTTAACCTGAAACTGTTCTTAACCTAAGGTACCACTTTAGCTAATGGGGCCTCCTGCTGCCGCCACGCGATTTCTGTTCTCATCCTGAAGCAAAATTCTTAACCCGAGGTACTATTTCTGGGTTAGCGGAGTCTGTAACCTGAAGCGTCTGTAACCCGAGGTACCACTGTATGCCATATCGACAATATGAGAATTGTCTCACACCCTTAGACTTTATTGTTACTAGGAATATAGGAACCACGTAGACACTGAACATAATGGGGAAATACAGTGTTTTACATCTGGTTAAAACTTGGGAGTTTATGAATTCTAAATTAATTTGAACACAGGAGCTACACTGACATAATTTTGTATTATTTGTATTTTATTATTAAATAAATATTTGATGACTAGTACGTTGGGTGTTTCCCAGAGGTGACTTTTGTCCTGTTGACTCTAAGTGAAAGATGTTTCTGAACTGGCAGGATCTTGTTAACTTGTCCTCTTTTTGACAAGAGGAAACGGAACCTAATTTGCATTGTCCTCCTTAGAAATAAGGCATTCAGATATTTCCTGTATTGTAGGTTATGAGTCACTGTCTGTAAATGATGTGTGAACAAGGACTCAGTGTAACACTAAACACTAAAACAAAAACAGATAAATAAGAAGATCAAGTATATTTGTAAGTCTTGCTGGAGACTAAAAAAAACCTAGGGAACAGAATGGGACTTTCAGAAAATGATCAAGATAGTAGAAGCTATGTAGCAGCCCGCTGAAACTTCTGTAATATCACCTTTTTGATTTGGTAGTGATAAACAATTTCCATAAAGTTTAATTTACCGTAATAGGAATGGACGGCCTTTTTGTGTCCTGCAGAGTGCTTCCCTGCTGAATTATAAGACTCAGCCAGACTCTGCTATGGTTGAAAACCACATTTAACCTTTGACTTAGGGATCTGCTTTTACTCTGTTATATAAGCTCTTTGATAGCAAGAAGGGGCGGTACCTGGGTCTACTGGGTACCAGGCTGTGCAGATTTCAGCAGCTTCAGAGTGTAGCCCCTGATGTAGGCATCTTAAAGGAACCAGATGGAGCTGTTTGGGAGCTGGTGGTGTGCATATGAGCAAGGAAAGGGAAGTGTTTTACCAGTGAACCCTTTAAATATTACATCTTTCAGTGCAAAATAATAATTCAGGATCAGAATATAATGTCCCCTTTGTTCATTATCCCATGTTCCAAATGCAAGTTCCAAGTCATAGTATGGCAACTTGATTCTGGCTTATTTAGAAGTGCTGTGTGTGTGTGTGTGTGTGTGTGTGTTCGTTCCCAGGTATACGACTGTTCCCCTTCACTACAATCTTAAACATACTTACTAGAGAGTAAGGATGCAATTCTATGCACGCTTACTTGGGAATAAGCCACCGTGAACACAAAGGGGCCTACTTTTGAGTAAACATGCATAGGATTGTGCTGTAGAACTCAGTGAGATCTACTTTTAAGTAAATATGCCTAGATTTGTAAAAATTGAGCTGCTTTTCCAGTTTGGTTAGTATAACTTCTTTCAACCCAGCTTTTACAAGTTAACCCTTTAAAAACAAATAAAATAGGATAACAAAATTTAGTTCAACTTCAAAACTCTTACCTCTCAGCAGCAAGAGCAGTCATAGAATAAATGCTCACAAACATTGCCGTAACAGGAATAAAGTTAAGAAACCGACAGAATCCCTCACCGAAATACCAGACGTTGTGGCTGGCATAAATAAAATTGAACACTGTGTTCAAGGCAGTCATTAGCAGGTCAGAAAAAGCCAAGTTAACAATAAAATAGTTGGTAACAGTCCTCATCCGTTGGTGAGACAAGATAATCCAAATGACAGTGCCATTGCCCACAACCGATACGATGACTATGAATAAATAGGTGATAGCCCAAAGTGCTATTTGCCAGCCAGGCTGAGAAAACGCGGTCTGGTTGACATGGTCTATGGAAATGTCATCCACTGAAATGTTGCTTATGTTTGAGGAGGAAATTGTCTTCATAACTTTCTTCAGTTCACTGTTGAAAACTGTGTGAAATGGGATTACTTTCTTACAGCAGTCCTAGCATTGTTGCTGTGAACTCGCAGTTTGGAGATCTTCAGAACACACTGACTTTTATGTGCATCCCACATTCAGTTTAGAGATCTTCCATGCACCACACAATGGTTTTCCACAGGAAGCGATTACAGCTCTTCTACGCTCATATCCACCACAAATCCATTTGAATATCTGCTGGTGTTAATGGCCAACAGAAATATGCAGAAGATCTGTGATAAGAAGAATCTTCTTAAGAATCAAAGTGTCAGGTTATGGTAACTCTATTAGAATGTGTTGTTTTTTAAAAAAGAAGAGTTCAAAAGATATCGCAGCATGGAGTTGCTGGACTTTAATTCTCCCTTCCTTTGTAACACTGAAACATTTTGGAAGCAGTCAAACAGGCAAAAAAAATTCTACAGGCTTAACGAGAATTGAAAAGAGGCGGAGAGGCTAGAATATACAATAGCTAACGAAATCCAATTTCGTGAGGCTGGAGTTCCACCCCTTGCCCCACGTTTTTGTAGTAATCTTCATAGCTCTGTTCCTCTCAGGTTTAAAGCGAAGAACGTCAGAGATTTTACCCTATTAGGGCCAATACATTTATCCTTTGCATATCCACAACTCACATTTAATTTGGTGAGAGTTTCACTAAGAACTTGGCCTGCAGTGTGCCATAAATATTAGTAGAAGGGTTTGCGAGAACAGTTCCAAAGCAACTATACAGAAGACAGTAAAAATGTATTCAGGATTGTGAAATCCATCTCCTCCTGACTGCTGTGAGAGCTTCACAGAAGCTTACACATTGGACTGTGAACAGTGGCTGGGAGCTCAACTGCTGTGAACCATATTCTGCTCAGAGGTAGTCATTTTCATCCTATGAAAAGATCCCAATCTCAAGAACAGCCTTCCTGAGAAGGCTCTGTGAAGCACAAGGGAATGTCACAGGAAGGAAATACTGTTCCCCCCCACCCATGTAAGCATAAGGGCTTTCTGCCTATGCCCAGGAGTTGGTTGCTTGGATCCCATACATTATTTTCTCCTAATAAAATAGTATTTTATTGATGCAGTGAGTTGCCTTCAAAGTGTCTTAAAATATGCCTAACTTATCTATGACTACTATTTATTCTTATTACTAGGCCTGTATAGTCTAAAACAGTTTCCTGAGATGTGCCCATTTATGTTTTTCAAACTTTTAAGTAATTGCACCACACAGAGAACCATCTCTTTTACTGTGTATTTAAATCTTCAGTGGAAATTTTGAGATTATCCCATTGCTCTGAGACTACCCTTAAAATGTAGTTAGATTTCCACTATAAACTGGATTATTCA
The DNA here is from genome assembly GCF_027172205.1 of Podarcis raffonei. Classification (NCBI taxonomy): domain Eukaryota; kingdom Metazoa; phylum Chordata; class Lepidosauria; order Squamata; family Lacertidae; genus Podarcis; species Podarcis raffonei. Next base: position 31,055,593 of record NC_070606.1, read on the forward strand.
AGTCTGTTGAGAAATTTCTGCAGAACAGTAGCTTATCCCATTTTTAAAAAAAAGCAACACAGGGAAAACCTCCGGTAATGAAATAGCTAGCATGCCATAGGTGTATAAGCACTATTTCAAGAATGTTTTGTTCAGCATCTAAAATCATGTAGTCTACTACTTGAAAGCCAAAGTTATGAATCCAAGCTCTGACTAGTGTGCACCATTGCCAGAAGACTACGTCTAATGTAACCTGTAGCACAAGACTTTGTTTTAAACCAAACAGTGTCCAACCTTGAGTCAACATTGTTTCACCCCAACTTCCCCAGCTACTTATTCATATCGGTACATTTCCATATATCAGTTCACCTGTGCAAGTGTACCTATAAAAATTCCTGGCCTGCAAACATTTTACTAGCACATGAAGACGTTACGTAGCCTTAGTTTCTATGCTGGCCACAGAGGAAAGGAAAGTTCTTCTTCAACCAGTATGGAAATGTAGGCTACTACTAAGCCATGTAGGCTAGAACCAACCAACCAACCACAACAGTCAATTGCCTTCTACCAAGGGGTCTTGCGTAGGTACAGAATAGTTTGTTCTAATAGTTTGTTCACTCAGCTGCATGGAATTCCTGGTGGCCTATGGCAACCAGGCAAATGGTTAAATACAAGGCTGGATTTGATTCAAGTTCTGTTCTCATGTTTCTTATCATCAAATACTTTCTGCTAGAGACACTTGAACATCTCTCTAGACGCTACTTATAGAAAAAGGGCCACTCTGTATATTGTAGAACAGAGGCAATTTAGTTAGTGCTCTCTACAAAATGTCCTGTCTGCCAAATGTGCAATTATTAACAGGGACATTATATACCGTTACTCTGGGATGAGGTGAAAAAAGTACCGGACTATTTGAGATGTCCCAGCTTTATTGAAGATGCGCTTTAAACCTTGGATAGCTTGCAAAACACATTTAAATTGAAGAGGTTTAAAAGAGCATCAACTCAGAACTGACATGTGTAAACAAGTCCTTAATGGATAAATCATTTTAAGAATGCAGTATTTAAATGTTAATGCCTGGAATATTCATGTGGAAAATAAGCATGTAAGCCATCTTTGAACTTTTTAATGTATCCTCACATATTCCTGCATAGTTGCATTAAAATTCCAGCACATGAAAAAGGAGAAGGCTGAAACTATTGGACATTGTCTATGTGGACAAGGACAGTACTTCATTAGACCCAACATTACCAGTGACCAGTCAATTTAATGTTATACTGTACTTTATTTAAATTATTGTTTTGTATAAAACAACCATATAGCATTTCCAAGAGTACTCTGACAAGCTGAATATGTGCAATTACATTCGCTGAATATGTGCAATTACATTCTTTCTGTGTTAGTTTCACAATGGGAGTTTGATTCTCTAGAAGATGAATAAATATTTACACCGAGTATATATATGAAAGAGATCTGTTCCATTTTACTGTTAGATCCTTATAAGGGGATATACTTCTCTCTGGCTAGCGGAAAGGTTCTGTTCGGTTCCAAAAGAAAAAAATGCTGAAAGGTCACTTGTAGAAAGCCCAATAGACTTCCAGGGAAATCACTATGACTTTACACAGTGGAAAACACAGCATAATTTAGCTAGTGATCTTAACAGTTTTAAGATACTCTTCATAAGAGAGATATAACAAAGAGCAAAACCTATTTTTTTTATTAGAAAACATAGGGCTTTATCGAAGACCAAGCGTAAGATTACATTGAATGCTTGTTGCAGAAAGCAAGAAAACCTGAAAAACCATTGAAATGTTTTCATATCAGACACTTTCAGATTTCACAGCTTCTATAATGCAAATCATTTCTCCTCAATTCCTTCATTCATTCGCTTGCTTGTTGGCAAGTGGGCAAGAACAAATTCAGCAGTTGTTAGCAGTGTCAATGAGCTATTCTTCCTCAAGAAAATAGCTTTCTTGTGCAGGGCTTAGAGTGAGGCATTTCTTTCTTTTTCTCAGCTAGCTTAATATCAATCACATATTCTCTTCATGTTTGCTCAATAATACAGCAAAACAATTCACATTTTTTTTTCTTGCTAGTTGCCATTGGGAGAGTGCTTGAACTCACTTTGTGAGTCCTATAGCATCTTAATCTAATATGCCAATGTTAGATTCACAATGCTAGGTACAAAACCGGGACATCTGTATACAGTGGTACCTCGGTTTACGAACTTAATCCGTTCTGGAAGTCTGTTCTTAAACTGAAACAGTTCTTAAACTGAGACACGCTTTCCCTAGTGAGGCCTTCCGCAGCCGGTGCACTTCCACTGTTCTGGCTTCCATTCTTAGACCGAGGTAAAGTTTGCAAACTGGGACACTACTTCTGGTTTTGCGGAGTTTGTAAACTGAATCGTTTGTAAACAGGGCTGTTCTTAAACTGAGGTACCACTGTACTACAATGGAATATTTTTTCTGTTGTTGGTGTGAATGGTTTTCAGCTTATTTGACTCTTGACAATCGTCCATTGCGTTTGTCAAGAGAAAGAGTGGCACCTTTGAAGGAACACCCACTGATCACAGTCACACCAATTCTCCAGTAAACAAGACAAGTGGGGGCCCCTCCACCTGTTCTCCTCTTTTTTCTTCCTAATGTAACCCTAATGTCTCAACAAATGAAACAGACCTATGGAAAATGTAACTTGAAAAAAGAGACATTGCACATACCTTTGTAAACCAAGAAAACTTTAATAAAATATTATTTAAAAAACAACAAGACAAGTGGGGTGGGGCTTTTACAGCACATTTCCACACATGCTTATTCGGAAATAATAATAATAATAATAATAATAATAATAATAATAATAATAATAATAATTATAATAATAATTATAATTATTTTATATCCCACCCATTTCACTGGGTTTCCCCAGTCACTCTGAGCAGCTCCCAAAAGAATATTAATAGCACGGTAAAACATCAAACATTAAAAACTTCCCTAAACAGGGCTGCCTTCATTAGTTGAAATGAGGCTTATTCCCAAGTAAGTGGGGGCACGATTGCATCCTTCATCTAATATGATATCTAGAAGGCTACTTGTTGTGTTAAGGCTGCCACCGCACGTGAAAGACAAATTTATTATGACATCAGCGCTTGTGAATTAAACGTCTGCTTCATCCGATGCAATGGAGCATAGTAATCAAGTGTCAGAAACACACACACACGTGTAGACGCTGGAGCTCGATGAGAACGCGCAGCCTGCGGCGATTCAATCAGAGCTTAAACAAGCGCAGCGGGAGCCCCTCCGAGGGCGCGAAAAATCCCCGGGGCTGCGACTCGTTTTGAGGTGCGAAAGCGGCGCAGTCTCCGACTAGCTGCCGCTCCAGGAAGCCGGGGCGCCGTCGCTTTCTCGCCTCTCCCTTCCCGGCTGCCCTCGGGGACACAGGCAGGCTCCTCCCGCCGTCTGGCGCAGGCGAGCCGCTTCCAGGGAAGAGCAGAGCAGGCGCCGCCGCCGGCGTAGCTAGCGGCCTGGGGCTCCGCAGGTGGCTGGCGGGCGGGAGGAGCAGGAAGCGCGGCGGCGGCGGAGGGATTATTGGCGGAGGGGAGGTGCCGGGGCCGCGGCAGAAGCAGGCCGAGGGAGGAGGATGGCGCGGTCGACGGGAGACTCGGAGCAGGTCCGCTACTGCGCGCGCTTCAACTACCTGTGCCTCAAGTTCACGCTCATCACCTACTCCACGGTGTTTTGGGTGAGTGCGAGGGGCGGGCGGGCCGGACCTCCGTCAGGCGGCAGCAGCTCCCCTGTAGTAGGGTGTAGTCGCCGAGCTGGGGCAGGCAAGAAAGAAGGAAAGCGGGGCGACGAGCGAGGAGCTGCCATGGGGGGTGGGGAGAGGAGAAATGTCCCTCCGCGCCCGCGCGGGGTTGCCCCGGGGATGCCCTCCTGCTGCCTTTTGTGCTTTTTCTCACAGAACCGGGGCGACCTGTTAGCAACAGGTGTGGTGCGATGTGGGTAAGGCTGCTGGAAAGAAGCACCAGGAAACGCGCCGGCCGGCCGCAGCGTTTGGGAATCTGAGGGGGGTTTTGTTGTTGTTGTTCAGGGAGTTGCGCACAGAAACCACACACACACACATGCCGCCGCCTCCTCCTAACACGCCGGGGCGGTCCGTCCAGTTGCAAAGGTTTCCAATCCCACCCAGTGTCGGGAAAGCAAACAGCTCGCTCGATAAGCACGTGCTTTTATTTATTTATTTTTTTGTCAGTGGGAGGCTATTCCGTGGTTTAAAATAACGCCGATTTCAAAGTATGTAACGGAGGAGACCCTTCAGGGGTGCGGTCAGAATAGCTGTAGCTTGACTTGTGCGGTGAATTTAGCTGTAGGCTTTTAACTTGGCAAACTAGTGCCCTGACTCAGTCGAGGAAGAAAAAAAAAATGCATTAAAGTGGTTGTGACACCTGCTGCCTTTCTCTAAAGCGATCATATGCTAGCAGTGACTATTAGAAAAGGCAGGGTCATATTTCCTTGCCATCTCCTCCTGCTCTGAAATTTTCTTCTGGTTCTGTCAAACTAATAAAATAATTCATTTTTGCAGCAAACATTGTTTAAATAGAAATAGTCTCTGAAAATTGTACATATGCTTAATTTTTTTGTGTTGTCATGCACCCATCATTCTGCAACCAACATTGCAAACACACAGGTTTGTTAAGAAGTGCAGAAGAAGATAAAAACCATGCATTTATGTGGCCTGCATAGTTCTGAGTTCAAAGTCTCAATTTTTGCTTGTGGCACACCCCACATTAGTAGGGAGGCAAATTTTAACCTATAAGGAAATATTTAATGAATTAGTCACGTGGATGAATTGATAAGAGCTTGCAGGTTTAATTCAAACAGCCTGTTTTGTTTACAATCGCCACCATTTCCATCCCTTCCCTTTTCTCTCTCTGCTGTGTTGAATATAGACTAAACACCTTGTGACAGGGATCTGTGTGTGCTTGTTCTTTGTAAAATACTTATTACACAGTGACAGTGTAATATGACTGACTGACTGACTGAAGAATATTGCTCCCAATAAGACTGATTCCAGTAAAAGCCCCAAGCTTTCATGCTATTTGAAAGACAGTTCAGCTGTCACTTTGGATTGTATTCATACTTATATTGGATTAATTAACCATTAACACATGAGGATCTGGACTGGACATAATGTTCCCTGTTACTATGAATAATAGTTTATGCGGAGTGTTAGATCCACACACACTTCTCTCTTCTTCTGCCTTGCTTTGGTCTGGAGAGCCTGGTTTGTTTAAACTAGAGTTCCCTGTTTAGATGAAATAAGAGACTGTGGCTTAATGTTTGCGTACTAATCAGTACATTATTCCAGGGCCAGGAATTAACCTAAAGCTAAAGATGAAAAGAGGGGCTTTAGTTTAAACAAACCAAGATATCTGCACTGAAGAGGACTTGCAATGGGAGGGGCAAAAGAGGAGCAAAAGGTTTTGACACTCGTTCTTTGCTTCATGGTTTATGAAGCTAGGAATAATTAAGTCTGAACTGACCCTTACTTTGTTCATTATTGTATCTTCAGATCTGTGACTATCGCTCAATCAATACACAACACCACTTAACTAACATGTAGCTCAGTTAACACACAATGCCCAACCATGATTTTGTGGCTGGGAGTACCTTTGCGAGTTTGCACATGCTCTTATTCCCTCCCCTCCTCTACTTCCTGAGTTTTTCTAGCTCACATTGCTGTGGTGTCCAAATTGGCACCTTATGATTTGTGCTAACCTCTGAGTCATGGTTTGCAAACCATCTTCAAACCAACGTTTCAAATTCTGTTTAACATCATGGCAAACTATGGTTAGTAAACATCAGGAAGTAGATGGAAGAGGGTAGATTGTGGTCTGTTGGTGAACTATTGGCCAATTTTGGGTGAACAACCTAGTTCAGGTGTGGGTAACATTTGTCCCTGCAGGTGTTGCTGCACTCCATTCCCATCATGCTTGCCATTGGAGTTCAACCACATGTGGTAGCTCAGAGGTTAGCAACCCCTGATCTTACCTCCTTTAAGTTGTGTTGTTGGGTTTCTTGCAAAAAATGCTTGACTAAATGCATCTTGATCTCTTAAGAAAAGAGTGCACATTTTGAATCGGTTAACACCTGTTTGTTGTGCTTTCATTGTTTAGAGGACTTGCATTCTGGATATGATCTCTTGCTTTGTAAATATGAAATATTTTGGTGGACCCCTGGGCTTCTTAAGAAAAATAAAACAAGATATGTCTTGTGGGTATCGTTAGAGTCTTTCATTGGGCAATAATGGCTGCCTCAACAGTGAGTAAGCTGAATGAGATGAAAGGTTAGGTAGCAGTTGCTCTGTCAAAATATTGTTCTGTTTCACTGAAGTGAGTTGAAGAGGTCATTGGGGTCATGGAACTAAACTTAAGATCCAGTTAAAAGTGTGAATGTAGAGGCCTTATAATTGTGTTTGTGCTTGCATTGTAGCTTTCTGTGTATTAGTTCTAGAAATTACTGCCAGATAATTCAGTTTTCATTAGCATAATTCTACCTACATTGGGGAACGGAACTTGCCGATCTGTTTTATTAATAATGCCAAAAATCATTTTAGAAATATTTTGGCTATTTTTTTTATGGCTCAAGTTTAGCTGGAACTGTTTGGATCTTCAGATCCCGGGCTGATATCATCTGAAGGATTACTCACTTTCTTCACTCTATTTAGGGATCACAGCTAATAGATCCTTGACTGAAATACCACTGAAGGTTCATGCTGTTCTTTATCCTTATGGGGAAATTCCTTACTTTCGTGTGACGCTAGCTAAATTTCCTATTTACAGTTAAAGTTATCTGTATTCCAGGCGGCTAGGATGTAGGTTCCCAGTTCCCAGTTCCTTATTATTAGTTCCTAGTTCAACAGAGAGCTGCATGAGCAGCCTAAACGAGGAACTGAATTTCATAACATCTTGGCACCCCAAAATGAGATTTGGGGCTACCTCATACCTTACGGGATGTGGGTGGCGCTGTGGGTAAAACCTCAGTGCCTAGGACTTGCTGATTGCAAGGTCGGCGGTTCGAATCCCTGCGGCGGGGTGAGCTCCCGTCGTTCGGTCCCAGCTCCTGCCCACCTAGCAGTTCGAAAGCACCCCTAAGTGCAAGTAGATAAATAGGTACCGCTTTATAGCGGGAAGGTAAACGGCGTTTCCGTGTGCGGCACTGGTGCTGGCTCGCCAGAGCAGCTTCGTCACGCTGGCCACGTGACCCGGAAGTGTCTTCGGACGGCGCCGACTCCTGGCCTCTTGAGCGAGATGAGTGTGCAACCCTAGAGTCGGTCACGACTGGCCTGTACGGGCAGGGGTACCTTTACCTTTACATACCTTACATCTCCATGACTGGGAGGCTGTTTCCTTCAAGATACAGCAGAGACATGTAGGGGCATTTCCCTGAACGTGCAAATACCTAAGTGTGGGTGGGGGCAGGGACAAATGTTTGAACCCCTGATGCTTCTCAGGATGACATGCATGAGGCTTTTGAAGTGGGTCTTGTTTGTGCACCCCGCCTCCCATCCACAGATACAGCGTTTGCATATTCTGAGAAATGTACAAACATGCCTCCTTATTCTCTCCATCAAAAGCTTTGCTTTTGCACAACACACGATTCCACCCTGGTCATTCAGTGTCACAGTGTCAAGCCTTATGTTCTAACCAGCTCACATATGCCCAGGAAGGCTGGCACTTCTTTGTATAATGATGCACACATTCCTACAACCAAAAGTCAGACTTTTCTAGAAAGAAGCGACTTAAGAACCTCAAATGGAGAGGCCTCTCCAGCCAATACACTTTTGTCATAAAAGATTGGTGAGAGGATCACTCCTTTCTCAGTTTATTTTAAACTGCCTTCTTTGGCAGTTTTTCTTCCTCAGAGGAATTTTTATTGAGGGGAAAAGAGACCTTTTTAAAGCTATGCTTATTTTTAACTTTGATAAATGAAATGGTTTATATTTCTTAGAAGTATATTTTGGCACTGCTTTTATATATATATAAAAAGGATTTCCCCTTAGTTCCCTGGCTCTCTTGGTTATTGATGGGAGAAATTTTGAAGCTGTGAGTGTGTTGAGGTATGGGAGCTCTAAAAATACAATTCAGGATTGGTCACTCGGGCCATATGGAGACAGGACCTTTCACCCCAGAGCTAATAGCACTGTAGGGAATATTTCCACCACGATCATGGTTGAGGGGAGGGAAGGCTTAAACATCCCCATGTGACAAATTTAGATACTGTATTAATATTTATTAAGTCATATTCATTTTGCGTTGGATGATCATGTAGCAGGATAAACTGATTTTCTCTCTTCTAAAATGTTGGATAAGAAGGCTGCTGAAAATAAGTAGACACACGGTTTTAAAGATTATTTTCGTTAGCTTGATTCAGGTAGAACAAGAACAGAAGAAATATTACCCTGGACCAAACCACTGCATCTAAATAGTCTTTAAACCTCTTTTGTTGACCAGCAGCATTACACTTTCCATTTTTAAGTTCAGAATAGAGTAGTTGCTTTGGAAGACGATCATCAGGCTTCCAAACAACATGATCACTCCAACGAAGTTGATGTTGAAGAATCATTGCTTAGACACTGGTGATCTTTGCTTCTTCTAGTACACTGGCATTAGTTCACCTGATCCCGATTGAAGCGCAGAGTGTTTGAGGACTGGGACATTCACAGGGAAACCAAAATGCTTGTTTACAAAGCTATTGTACTACCAACTTTACTGTATGCTTGGGTGTCCCTATAAGGCCATTAAGACCAGAGTGTAAGACTACCTTGTGCACCACTATTATCAATAAAAACAAACATTGAGTATTGTGGCACTTTAAAGATTAACACAATTATCCTTTAAATAAAATGATATTGTTTTATTAGTATGAATCTTTTATGAAAGTGGCACAAGACTCTTGGCTGAAGTGGACTTACCACCGATACATTTCCAGAAGACTAAACATGTTATCAGTTCGGTTACAGAACAGTTCAATAATGTTTTGGTTGTGACATGGCCTGTTGGAAATACAATCTGCCCCTGATTTAGGGACCAGACAAAATAATGCTGTGTCCTTGATGCTTCCAGTTTGCTGTACCTGGTTTAAGGGTTTTTGGGTTGTTTGTTTTTTAAATCAATTCCACCTTTCAAGATTTCTGCTAGTTTGTACTTTTTTGAAATAAGCAGTAATTTGATTTTCTCTTTTTAATAAGTCAGTTTAAAATACAGCCATTGGTTTTGTTTGGAAAACAACAATAACAAACACTTTCTCTTTCTTTCTGTTACAGTTGCTAGGAGGGTTTGTCTTAGCAGTTGGCATTTATGCAGAAGTTGAAAGACAGAAATATAAAACCCTTGAAAGTGCCTTTTTAGCTCCAGCCATTCTTCTAATACTCCTAGGTATTATAATGTTCCTCGTTTCCTTCGTGGGTGTGTTGGCTTCCTTAAGGGACAACTTACACCTTCTTCAAGCTGTAAGTACTTTTATATAAGTAGGAGTCTACTTGTAACCTGAACTTGATGTTTATGAAAACTTACTTTGATCTCTATTCTGTAAACAGCTTTAAGACAGCTTAGCTAATAGCTTCCTTTTTTGGATAAACAGCAGAGAGAAAGGAAAGTGCAAGATGGATTCTAATTTAACCAGCATAAATGAAGTTGTCAAAGGCAAATGCTTTACTTTAGTGGCACTTAATCATGGTTTTAGAGAAAATGTGGGTGTAACTGAAAAAGCCTGCTTAAACAAAAGTAAGATTTATGTAAGAAAAATGCAATGTAAATTCAGGCATATAAAATGTTTTTATATTTAACAAATATTTAACGTGTTTACATACCGTAGCTTGATGTTAAAAGTGGAATCAGGATAAAATATTTTCATTCACAAAATGTATTTACTTATTATTTAAACTGAAGTCCATTGATTTACTGCCTCCAGGTTAGCAGAGCAGGTTTCTTTCACAGCATGTATGCTTGAACTTTATCCATCTATATGGTTTTTTTTAATGTGTCATATTTTTATATAACGTATTTATTAATGAAAAGAGCCCTTTGATCTAAAGTAGCACCATGATTCCTTTTGGGGTAGAACCAGTGATCGACATTTTCACATCAACAATAAAACAATCAATATGCGTAAAACAATATGCAAATTAAATTTAGAGCAATGTTGAGAATGAAAAGTAAACAGCAAGAATTCATTAACACTACAGTGGTACCTCGGGTTAAGAACTTAATTCGTCCTGGAGGTCTGTTCTTAACCTGAAGCCTCCCGCTGCCGCCATGCTGCTGCTGCACAATTTCTTTTTTCACCCTGAAGCAAAGTTATTAACCTGAGGTAATATTTCTGGGTTAACGGAGTGTGTAACCTGAAGCGTATATAACTTGAAGCGTATGTAACCTGAGGTATTGGCCTCTGGTGGGGTGTTCCACTGCCAATCTCATGTATGCACGTGAATTGATTATTACAATATTAGAGCAGCCCACTCGCTCTGCAACACTCAGTCAGATGTTTATTAGAGTAAGCTGACCAAGGAGACGAAATGCAAAGTATAAAATACAAAACCACAGCCTCCATGAAACCAATGATTTTAAAATGACAAGCTCAGAACTAAGAATCATAGCAGGCCTATGAAACATTACAACATTCGGAAGTCTTGCCACCTGCTTAATAATAAACGTATTGATCCCCTCAAGGAAGAAACTGGGAAAGTTCTCTGAAGATCAGTTAGGAAACTGTTTCGTAAGTGAATATATTGTGTGCAATCTTCTGATAAAACGACAGAAAAAGAACTGACCCTTTTGACCTCTGAGAGGTCATACAGAAAGCATCTGCCTAACTAAAGGGAACTAAGTTTTGAAGTGAAACATTAAGATGGGCAAATCAAATAGCTGTTCTGTACTTTGGCACCTAGCAACTACAGTGGTACCTCTGGTTACGTACTTAATTTGTTCCGGGAGTCCGTTCTTAACCTGAAACTGTTCTTAGCCTGAAGCACCACTTTCGCTAATGGGGCCTCCCGCTGCCGCCGCACAATTTCTGTTCTCATCCTGAAGCAAAGTTCTTAACCTGAGGTACTATTTCTGGGTTAGTAGAGTCTGTAACCTGAAGCGTATGTAACCTGAAGTGTATGTTACCCAAGGTTCCACTGTATGTGCTTGCATGGTGCTTGCTGCAGCGTCCCCATGCCACAAGTGTCTCCTTGATGACCAAATGTAACAGGGAGAAGGCCCCTCCCCTTTCCGTTTGCCAGATTGCGATGATTTGTGTTTCCCTTCTAGTGAGTTGCCCTCACCAGCCAGTGCTGCATGTTTCGATTTCAAAGCCGTGTAAATTTATAAAGAAAAAAGGGGGAAGAAAGAAAAAGAAAGAAAAAAGAAAGAAAAAAAAGTATGTTCGAATGTAGCAAGGGCATTAAGGTCTTCGGTCCATTGTATAATAGAGTCTAAAACATGAGTGCTGCACAGAACACAAGAGAGGAGGATGAAGGTGGCTTGGGAATCTGACTGTTGCCACAGGTCTGCCTTCATCTCCTGTGCTGCTGCCGCCGTCTGCTGCTCATCCTCAGTAGTTGAGAGGCAAGATCACCCCCCGAGGCACATGGGTCTTTGCAGAGTAGCAGTGGCAAGTGCTCCAGTGGCACTGCCTCATCTACAGCAGTTCTAAAAGTTGCTTAATTTCACTGGAAGTCATGAGTCATGATTTCAGTGCTGAAGATTTTAGATTTTGTATGTTTACGTAATATTTTTGAACTTCTTTTGCAGTTCATGTACATCTTGGGTATTTGTTTGCTCATTGAATTAATTGGTGGAGTTATGGCCTTAATGTTCAGGAATCAGGTAAGAAAACTGAAATATTCAAGAAAAGGTACCTTTAAAAAAACTTCTCCCTATTTGTTATGGAAAAATGGAACCAGTACTCACTTATCTCAAAGCAAAATTACTGACTATTATGGAAGAGTCACAGAAGATCATGTATTTGAGTAGCAAGATTGCAACAAAGTCAGGGCTTGCAAACACTACTGTAAAATTAAAATTGCATTCTGGCACTCCTGATTCTGTGCCCTAAACAACTATGTAACTTACAGAAATCAAGCAAATTTTCATAATTTCTTACTTTGTGTAATTTATTCTGCAATATTCATAGAAACTCTTTTTATCCTTCTGGCTTTTCAGCAGGTGTTTTCCACAGTTCAAAGTGTATGTTTTTACCTTAAAGGCTAAAACTATTACCATTTAAAAAAATGAAATATGAGATTCTTAGGAACTTAGATTCAGTGCCTAATACCACACTATATGTTCAGTAGGCTGTGAGTTTAGCTTATTTGTATGTATGTTGTTTTTCCGTAGTCAGCTGTGCCCAAAGCAACTCATTAAGTTATCAAAAATACAACATTTGGGGAAAATCCAGTTTGTAACCAAATATCAATGTCAGTGAATTCAAGTAAGGCAAAAACTTTTCAACCAGAATAGGATAAATTCAGTATTACAAAGAAAGAATTAGACTACAACAGTTAGACTTAATATGTATGAATGAAGCTAATAACACACTTCAAGTGCTGCTCTTACAGCACTCCAAGAGCCCACACTGGTCTAAATACATTTCAGAGGGGGTTGGGGGCTGCTCATCACCAGGCTAGATGGTTCACAATGGCCTCCCCTTTCTGTCTTCCAGAGGAGACTTTGACAGCAGCAAAAGGGAAGTTCCTGTTAAGGGCCAATTTGTTGGATTTTTCAGGCTTTAAAGAATCTTGTGTGTTACTGTAGTAGGAAATGAAAAAAAGAGAGAAAGAAAGAAAGAAAGATGGTCTTTATTTCCAAAAAGAAGGAAATACGTATATGATGCCTTGCACTTCCTTCAGTATTTTCAAAAGACACCCATAATTGAGTATTGGCAAAATGAACATTAACTGAGGCTAAAAGCCTGGTAGCTAATAAACTAAAGATTCTGTAACTGTATGGTTGTAACTGTTCTAACATTTTGTCATAAACTGGGAATAGCTTTGAGTGTTGCCAGAATATAACTTCATAGTGCTTTAGGAAGATAAGGATTGACAAGTTGTCTTTGGCAGTCCGCTACCCCTCTGAAGCTTCCAACCTGCCTGCTGGCCTTGCATGTGTGCAGTAGCATAAATACGATAGAATGAGACAACTTGCCTCTGTGCAGCCTGGATACGAGCACAATATATAGGCATCAAATATCACTCAATACATTATTGCTTAGATTATGTTATGTGAAGTTACTTTTCAGTATGGAGAAATGCAATAACATTTTCAAGATGTCAGATTACCTTGTTCGGAGATTTTCAAATCAGGCAGTGTGGTACCACCGCAGCTTCACACTGGCTCTCTGCCTGTGGCCTAACGCGATACAGGACATTTAGGCTGTAATCCTGCACACACTCACCTGGGAGTAAGTCAGGAGGGCCTACTTTCTTCTTAGAAGACATGTATCACATTGCTCCCATGCCTTGGGAAAAGACTTCAAACACAGTAAGTTGGTGAAAAGGTTGTATATGTTAAAATATAACAATCAGAAGAACTGCGGAATAATAGCCAAATCAAACAAATGTGAGCAGAGGAAGTTAGCTCGGGTGTTGGAGGGCAACCTCCCTTCTCACATTATGTGGCTCCCCAGCCAAAGATTGGAATATCCACCCCTCCTTGCTAGGTGAATCATGAGCTGTAGATGTGCCTCAAGCCCCAGTGTTCAGAAGCTTTCATCCAGGCATGCATCTCTAGTCCAGAGAGCACTCAGCAGCACCCCTAAAGCATCTTTATTTGGGTGATAACTTGTGGTTGTTCCCTGCCTAAAAATGCCTCATGGTACCAGCCAACTGTTGTTTTAATTTCCTTCATCAGCCTGCACAGAATGCTTCAGAGGCGATCGGTTTCTGCTTGTTTGCGTCCACCCACTCGCACACAACAGCTTGAAAATAGCTCTCGGCACTGGCAGATGGACCCCATTGACCCAGTGAGGGGCAGGAATATCATAACTGATTCTGGGGTGTGGAATATAGCCCCCCCAAAAAACCCAAGAGAAACTGCTTGACCACGTGGGAGAACCCAACTTCCAAAGTGAGAGGGATAGAGCAGACTTGTTAATTGGACAGCAGGTTTTTTGCGAAGAGCAAGAGCAATTCATTCTGCGTAGTGAGAACTTGGAATTTCAGCAGCAGCATCCTTAAAAGTCCACAACTATTTTTAACTTTCTTGAGCATCAGTTCCACAAGGCATGGATAAAGACTTGAGAGCCTGCCCAGGCATAGAAATTCCTACCCGCAGCACTGTAATGTCCCTTCTTAACTTGAAATAATGAGGCATACACTCATTCTGGCTAGGCCCAAAGGGTGGAGATGTAAATTACTTCCTTCCCCCAAGCTTCTCATTTTACAGGTAGGTTTCAGTCAGCCTGTTCCAAGTGCTAGTAAGCAATTCTGAGCCATTAGTGTTTTGGAGAAACGTGGAGCTTGGTGTTTCCTCTTGCAGCACAAGCTGGCCTGACAAGCCTGTTTTGTCTCTAAAGTTGACGTACCAGTCCTCTGATTTGCAAACGCTTGTCTACCTTGAATGTCTAACTCAGGGAAACTGATTGCTTGCTAATAATAGTGAAGTGAATAAAAGTTTGAGATAATAGGGACCCCCTCACACACATAATAAATTTTCAGTTATGATGTTGTACCTTCAGATGCTTTGCCTCAAAGTAGTATTTCTGTAGTGTGAATGTTGCATTTTCCCACCATTCAAACTGAATATTGTATCTATGTGAAAAGGAATGGTGCACCAATGGAGACAGGATTCGGCCTGAGCAGATAGAGATCTTGGGCCTCGCAAGTTGATTTTTTTTGGAAGAACTTAGCCATTACGGGGTGTATCCTGCTATTAGAATGATACTCATGTGGGAGATAGGTATTTTCTGGTTGGTTTGTTTGTTTTAAAGAACCATTTTATACTCCAGCATTAGATGTTGGGGACAACAGTGCTGATTTGGGCCCCACACTGTGGGTGCCCAGCACGACTTGCCCCCTGCCCACACTGTGACATTATGATGCACATGCCATGACATCATGATGCATGCTGTGGTGTCATGATGTCATAGCGTGGGGCGGGACACAAGCTCCAGCAGCACAGTGACAGGACTCCTCCCTCCAGCGCTCTCTCTCTCTCTCCAATTCCACGCTCTCTCTTCCACCCCATGCTTGATCTCCTTGCTCTTTCTCCCACCCCGCCCACACTCTGTGCTCTCTTCCACCCCAACTCTACACTCTTTCATCCCCTAACTCCACACACTCTCTTCCCCTCCTGCCTGAACTCCACACTCTCTCTCCCACCCCCCGCCTGAACTCGGTGCTCTTTCCATGCGGTATGGAGCCTGCGTGCCAGCTCCTGCATTTTGCTGGTGCCCAGCCCCTATATGGGAAATTATCTGGGTGCTTGGGCACGCAGGGCCCCGGGGAGATAGTGCCTATGGTAGGGGCGTAGGCAATCTTCAAATAATTTTCTGTGTGTGGACAAATTGGAGGAGAGAAGAGCTTGCTGGTACCCACCATTTGTTGAAGGGAGAGATTACACTCCAGATTGGAATGGTATAGTGGGAGAGTTTTTAACTTCTAAAGCAGTAAAAATAAAGAAAAAACCCCCAATGCTACAAAATGGACATTGGAAGGATGTATTATTTGTTACTTATGATACATCGCAGGCATTGTCCAACAGTTAATAACCGTATTCCACGCAGCAATGTGAATGAGAGGAAAAATCACATTTTCCCATTTACAAAATACTCCAGTTGGTATGCTGGGAAAATGCAAAAATCCTGTAACAAAGCCACTTTTTCATTAAGTTAGTTCTGTGGATCCTACATAATGGTCTAAGTAAGATGTTTGACATTTATTGCATGAAAACAACTATCAAACCATAAGCAAACATTTGCAGGAGTAGGTTCTTGTTTTCCTACAATTTTATATATTGACAGGGCCTAATACCAGACTAGTTCTTGCATATTGCTTATTTTTAGGGCTGTCAATCAGTTACACATTCTTGACCCATAATCTGCTTTTGATTCTTACATTAAATTGTAGATATCATCATCATCTTTCTAAGATACCAAAGGAAGTGTGAGAACTTGCAGCATGTTAAAATTTTCTCTTTCATTTGCTTTTGTAGCAGCTTATCAGAACTAAGAGTCTAAAAAGCATTACAATCATTCTCAGTTCCACTGCTGAATAGACTTGTTAAAACTTGTTGCCAGTTATGGATGGTATGAGTGCATGCTTATACTTTTTTCTTTTCAAATTATGTGTGCTTGATTTCATTAGTCTTTTTTCCCTTTAGACAATTGACTTTGTAAATGAGAACATCCGAAGAGGTATTGTGAATTACTACGATGACTTGGACTTCAAAAACATAATGGATTTTGTTCAAAAGGAGGTTGGTTTTTGGATGTCAAATTAATCAAACAGTAGTAAGCTATTCATTGATCCCATGTGCTACAATATAGCAGTAGCTTCCAGCTATTTGCTGTTCAGGTGGATGTGTTGGGGTGCTCAGTGCTGGGGTGGCTTCCTTGCTGACAGTGGACCCCTGCCCACTGGTGGAGGCTGGCAGAGCTGGGCAGGGGCATCTCTGCTCCATTCAGACCCTTTCCAGCATGGTGAGTTGGGGGTTTGGATGGCTCTGTTAATTGCTTACAAATTTGATGATTTAGTTTCCATGCAAACATTTTTCAGGCACTAAGGTGTTTGTCGGAACTTGAAACCCTTTCTGAGGGTAATAGGCCATTGAGAGTTAGAAATTGTTTTGAACCACGGCTGTGTGTTATTCCATAGCATGCTTAATTGACTCATTGGTTTGTGTTGAAATACTTACTGGGTTGCTTTTGCCTTGAGCTACAGAGATGTTAAATGAAACGGAAAAGTTGGATATTTTTTAACATACAGAGAACAGCATGTGTATAGATATATAGATGAAAACTCCCATCATTTAAAAGACAACTTTGACTTTATGGTGAAGATTTTGGACACAACCCAGAAGAGAGGTTCTTTTGGGCAAACTAAATTGAAATGAAGGGAGGTGTGCATAAACATTAATGCTCATTTCAATGAGGCTTGCTCAGAAGACCATGGTGGTGAATTGTGTTCCTTATAAGATATTTTTTAAAGGGGACAGCCTTCTTTTAAAAAAAGGTCAGGAACAAATTGTTTTAGGCGTGTACTAATTCATAGCTTTCCAAGTCGCCCTTTTGTTAAATGTATACACAAAGTTTTTAGAGTTCTCGTAAGTATCTGGTTTATCCTTGTTTAGGTCCCTGCCAATGAGATGTTTAGTTAATGAGTTAATGATTGATTAACAGTGTTTAGTTTTCTAGTTCTTGTTTTATAAATGAAATTACATTAGCTATTCTCTTTTACTCTGTAATGATACTCATAAAACCTGGGACGATTCTGTGGTGCGTAGTCAAAGCTGAGAAAATTTAGATGCAGCAAATAGAAGCTGAAGGTCACAAATGATGCAAAGGAAAGTTTAATCAATCATTTTATGATGCTTATTGTAAATAGCTCATCAAAATCCAAATGTTTTTTGAGTTTGACCTTCAGGAGTGTAGTCATCAGCAGATCTCCGCTTTTGGCTTTGGCTGTTTTGCTTGAAGGAAGATGCTACGTTCAAAATGTATGGGGATTTCATGATATTTTAGCCATTAAATTAAACACACACACACACACACACACACACACACACACAAATAAATTACACAGTATTCAGATCTTTGGCTAGATAGCTGCTGCCCTTTTTGTTCCTATTGCAACCCTACACATTCTTTGCTTTAGTGTTTTTCTTTCCTTTTTTGCAGTCAGACTAGACATCATATAGCATAAATTTAAATTAACATATTGCTTAGGTCAGCCTTTCCCAACTTGGTGTCTTCTGGATGTTTTGGACTATTAACTCACATCAGGGAGCACCAGGTTGGGGAAGGCTCCCTTATACCTATAATTTGGGGTTCTAAAGTGAATAGGGATTGCTTTGGAATCTGGTAGGATCAAGCCTTGAGACTTCCTCACAGAGTTCTTTACAGGCTCTTCCTGCCCCTGAATAGAGCTGCAAGCAGTATACATTTTTGTGGTTTTGTGTTCCATACATTTAAATTTGTGATTTGTAAATAATGTTAGGCACCTCCACACATGCCTATAATAATAATAATGAGAAATTAGGACATGAAGCCTCTATAATAATCACGAGGTTTTTTTCTTTCTTACTGATAATAAGGTTCTAAATTTCTGCAGCAAGGATTTGTCTTTGTGTAACACCTTTTCCCCCCTCTTCAAAGTTCAAGTGCTGTGGCGGTGAAGATTTTAAAGACTGGTCAGAAAACCAGTACCATGACTGCAGTGCCCCAGGACCACTAGCTTGTGGAGTTCCTTACTCTTGTTGTGTCACAAACAAGGTAAACGTTAGTTATTATTCTGGATTAATTTTGCAGTTACCTGTTTGTTCCGCACAGTTCACCAAATGATTTTTTTTTCCATGAAAGAAAATCAGTCTGGCAAGCTAAAATTGCCACCAAGAATGGAGATCTGTACACGGAAGGGTTCGTTATGTGATTCATCTTGCTTGATATGATCTGTGCACACTTAGACTATGTGTAACAAATGGTAAGCAAGTGTACATTTTCCACACAAAAGCAGATCACCCAGAAACAACCTTGGTAAGGATAACAGGCTCTTTCAGTACAATTTCCTAAAAGGAAAAGTTCTAGGAATCCTTTTTAAAATAAATTGGTTTATTTGTGCTGGTTTTCTACAGATATTTTAAGTGCTGGATTCCCCTCCCCCCCTAATATTTTTTGAAGCAAATGAAGAATTATATCCATTTTCTTCTAGGCTGTTTATGGAATGAAAGATTAATTATACCATGTTACCTTTTCCTGACCAATCAAAAATAACCATTAAGAAATGTTTCCAAAGAAAGCCTAGTAATAACATCATATCAGTATGATAGAATACAAAGCTCAACCACATTTGGGTAAATTAAAAATGGACGCTCCATTGAGAGTTTGTGACAGAGAGGGTGATAATAGAACGTTGTTTAGCAAAATATTTTTGCATCTCTTTTTTCATTATTACCAAATGAAACCAGTAATGTTGCTATAAATAGTATTGCCCTTTTTAGGTTATAAGAGAACATGTTACCACGTATATCACAGAACAGTCCTTGAAATCTTGCAGCACCGTCTTGTTAACACTCATTTGTCTGGAGGATGCCACACCGGCAGTCTTTAAAAAATAAATCAAGATGAATAAATCTTAGCCGCTTGACATGTTTCCAAAACCAACTTGGCTTTTGCACTGGAAATGTACAGATGTGAGCAGTAATTAGTCATTTACTCTCTGGTCATGGAAAAGTACTGTTAATATGTGAGGGCAGCGTCTCTATCTTTGGACAAATTTCATGCAGTACGTAAGATTCAGATACTGATACCTAGGTGTAAGCAGCTTCCTATCACAGCTAAGCTTGGGGGTAGCCCACAAATGTGCTTGCCAAGGAACTTTTTGGGCCCAAGCGTGTTTATGTTCTGCCACCTCTGGCATGGCACTGCTCATAGAGCCTAGGAGGGGATGCCTGGGCAGAGTCTGCGTAATTTCTCCTTCCACAGGCTATCAGAGCTTGACAGGACTAACTCCCACCTGATGGGAAGGCAGAATTAGGAATGACCTGACTCAGTCCAGTGGCCTCCTCCCACATCTTAGCAGAACAGAGCCAAGGATCTTAAAATGAAAAGTTGGCAGCCCTATGTGCTACTCCCATATCCTGTAATAGCTTAGAGTGATTCTGCAGACAGACTGACCCTGATTAAAGAGCACACAGTCTTACCATTGCCAGAATGGCGGTGGCTGTTTTGCTGCTCTGCGAATGAACATGCATAACTTTCCCTCCAACCCTTTTGCCTAGTTCTTCAGTGTGGTAGATCCTGAAAGGAGAAGATCTGCCTGTGGAAGATCCTAGCTGGCTGGCAGCTTTGATGTCCAAACTCTAGAGCAGTTTTATGGCTTCCTTTGCAATTTGTGATTATTATTTTTTTGCTTTAGGAGGCAAGTTAAATATACTTTATACATGTGTGTGTGTGTGTGTGTGTGTTGCCACTTTGAACAAACCCCCAAAAGGTGGCAACCCACTTGACTCATGATGGGAAAGACAAGAATTGGTGGTACACAGTATTCAGCTGTGTTCTGTGTACATTTGCATACTTGTGGAAATTGTACTGGCTGGGCATGAGCTGGGCTCAGCTGCAGTTGAAGAACAGACACTGCTGTTTGCGTGGAACATCCGTCACGACGCTCAGTCTCACGCCTGGAGGATGCTTTAGAGCAGTGGCCCTAGGGCAGCACCATCTTTAGAAAGATGACAGCCACCAAGAGCCAATGCTGAAGGAAGCCTGTATGCAGCATCATTCCCAGTTTTAGGACATAGTACCTAGGAAGCCACCTTCTACCGAGTCAGGCCATATATATGTTCATCTAGCTAAATGCAATGTTTCCAGGGTTTCTGACAGAAGTCTTTCCTTGCCCTTCCTGAAGATCTTGGGGATTAAGGCTGGGACCTTCTGGGACAAAGCACAAACTCCATCACTGAGCTGCCATCTTTGTTGCTGAGAAAGCACTTTCTCCGCTGCCACTCCTGCCATCAATGAAGCATCTGAGGCAGCCTATTTTGTTGCCCTTAAAATGCACCTCATATTTGCTACCTGAGGTGAGACCTTCGGTTTGGCACTACCTATAAAACAAAAGGTGCTTTCCCCCCCAGTATGCTCAGTAACATGCAAATGTAAACTGTTTGCACTCTGAAGTGGCTTGGCAAAGCTGGAGATCTTTAAAAAAAATAAAACTACCTATAACTTAAATCATGACAGTTTTATTCAAAGGTTTTCAACTTTGGCATTGCCAGTTGGTTTAGATGATAGAAATTAAAAAACAATTTAACGATTCCTGTCATAGCTTCCGATGACTTTCTCTCTTTACCGGAGGTCCTTCATCTTGCTTGTTGACCCTTTGCAGATTTCTGGAGCATCCCAGGACACACCTCACAAGTAGTCAGTGCATTTATGTGTTATGTATTGTGAATAGTAACTAAGGGCACAAGGTGCTGGGAACTTCTCTGTAAGCCACACTGAAATATGCCTCACATGTGACTAATTTCTATTCAGATACCACCTTTTCAATGGAAGAAGTGAATTCCACGCAAACTGTGTTTAGAGAGCTAAACTTGACAACTGCACACACACACATTTTGTTGCAAGTATAGGCACTTGGAAAGTACAATTGCTGTGCATATGAAACTTCCTACAGGAGAATATAGGATGTTGTTCAGCAGAGATGACTGGAAATTAATTGAAAAGAAGCACAGATTTGTTGTGTTCTATTCTGTTTCCCCTTTGTATTTAAACCAATTCACAAACCAAGAACTTATATATTGACCACTAATAATGAACCATATATTGCAGATATTGCTGCAAAATTATTGTGCTATTTTTTTGACATGAGAAGACTTGGCTTATTTATTTGTATCATTAAATATCCAAATGATCATTGTTTATAAAACTCAATTAAAAATTGTTTAAAAAAGCAGCAGTCGCACAAATTTGTTCTTAAGTGATTTATTCATTTGTGCAAGAGATGTTCCCAGTGGACTTGGTCGACAGTAGCAGCAGTATCGTGTGGATATCCTTGTTCATGCCTTGGTTTCATAGTAAGGAGAGTAATGATTTATAAGTGGCATTCATGGGCAAGATTCAAAGCTCAAGCGCCTTAACAGCCCTCAAGGTTGACCATTCTTGTTCACAAGAGAAACTGTGGCCTTGTGAAATGTGAACGCTGAATAAATTGGGATATTATCAAGGGCTGTGTAACTGCAAACTGAATTGTGAAGCTTGGTGTAAGTCTTTGAGCTTTTGAAATTTGGGAGATTGTAGTAATAATTGTGGCGGTAGGCAACTCATTTGTGCCAACTTCACACTTTTATGTGAAAGTACCTTCCAAATAGCATTGAAAATACTTTCACAAGAAGCGTAGCAGGGGCTCTTAATGCTTACAGTCACTGTTGTTTTCCAGTTTACTCACTGTACTGTTTCAGGCCTGATAAAATGAAGACATCCAAATATATACTGATTATTTCATAGTTTGCATTATCCAAAAATCGAAAATAAGCTATATAAATATATTCATGTTGCACTGTACTCATATTGTGAAATATGTTTTCCCCCCAGACAGCAGTTATCAATACCATGTGTGGATATAAAACTATGAATGAAGAGGTAGGAACATATATTTTCCCCCATATACAGTTAGCTTTAAGCCATTTGAAATGATCTACTGTTTTGAGGTTACAATTTGCAGTCTTGTGTCTGCACCATCAAGCATTTCTGTTGCAGACCAGAAAAGGAAAACTCTCCATGTCTTATTTGTTCCTGTGCTGTTTTTTATGCCTTTGCAACCCACACATGCCAAGAAGAGCATGTGTATGATTTGTAAGGCTGCAGTTATCTTAATCTCAAATAGATCTGTTTGTGGGCACACCACAATCTGCTGTTTAAGGCTGAGGTAAACAGATCTACTTCTGAGTAAATGCCCAAGCAAAAGGGTTGTGTTCTTTTTAATAAACACATTTTCTGTGATTTTTGTATATTGTGGGTAATTGTATTGTATATTGTGCTGACTTCACTGGAACAAAACATGGATGCGGGGAGCAAGATGAATTGGCTGTTCTTTAGACCTAGCATGTGAGTAACAGCTGGCACAGAAATACCAGTCTGTTGTTGAAGTTTCTTGCAATGCAAGAAAGCATTTTAGGCGGAATTAAATGTTCCGCTAAGGCGGCTGTTGCATTTGCAGTGTGCATTTCTGCTTGCCAGATGAAATTGTTCCCGCCCCCCTTTCCTCCCCTGTTTTGGGGGTTCTCTTGACCCAAGCAAATCTGAGGATGCTGTAGGGATCACTCAGGGGACAGTGCCATTGGGCTAGGAAGACTAGTTGTGTTGGCTCCCACTAGTGCAAACAACTGACTTAAACGCAGACCTGTGTCTCATGTGGTTGGTCTGGTAATGTTGGCCTGAAAATAGGAATGAATTGCTTGCCATCTCTCCCATCCCTTTGCAGCTTAAGATTGGGAATAAGATGTAACAAATGGAACTGGAATGGCAGCTTGAACTCGAAAGTAATTTATTAAAAAATATGTACTCTTTCAAACAAGGCTCTAGGGATCTCTCAGGGCACCTAACATTATATAAAAAATCATTTTAAAAATCCAATTAAATCATAACGCAACCAGTGTCATCTTATAAACAAATCATCGGCAGTAAACTGCCCTGGCTGGAGGGGCAGTCTCTTTTGAGAGGCGCTGCAGAAAAATCCCTGCTCTTTGGCATTAGTCTGGACTTTGACAAAGAGGGAATTGGAAGCAACACCCACTCAGACGATCTCAGTCCTAGTATCTGGGGAGGCGTAGTATATGAAGTAGACATTTTCAACCTGCCACATAAAACCCACTGAGATCCCAGCAGTAAAATCTGTGTGTGAATTTCAGTGGGGCTGTTAGCATTGAATACAGGGCACATATTGTCTCAGTAAGACAAATCAGGCTGTTTACTTAAAAATCTCTGTTGTTACTTTACAGCGCTTAAGTGTTCAACACGTGATATATGTGAGAGGATGCACAAGCGCTGTACTGATTTGGTTTTTGGACAACTATGCCATCATGGCTGGCATTCTGCTTGGTATATTGCTGCCACAGGTAAGGCTGGCAAGACTGTAAAAGGAAATATTCAGGACAAGGCCTTGGCTCCTTCCTTCCTTGTTGGTTTGTGAGCCACAGTTTGTAGCTTTGATGCGTGACATGGGGGTCAGTTGTTTCCTATATGTGTTTTGGGCTGTCAGAGAGGGTGGCAAACTTCTCTGTTATTCATCGGTCAGTTTGCAGTAGAGCTGGATCCCTTTCAGTGTGGTCCGTAAAGACAGGCAGTAAGACCTGTGAAACTTAAGTGCTTGGGCAAATATTTAAAAGACATATATATATATATATATATATATATATATATATATATATATATATATATATAATATAAAATTATATATTGCTCTTACAACTTTTGAAAATCCTTTATGAATGATACCGTGGAAAACATTTTTACAACTGACTAAATTGCTTCATGAACCAGATTGGATAATCAGGCTGTCTGTTGACCAGCCTTGGTGTTAATGATTCTGATGACTGCCTGGATGATTCCTATGCTGCTGGTCTTGGAAATAAGTAGCCCTGGCAAGAATAACTAATATCAATGGTACAATATGTTGAAAGATTGCAGTTGGCAAGGGTGATCGTGTCCTGTTGAATTAGTGTTTCTGAATAAAATATTTGTAGAAATGGCAAACATTGCACATCAAACTACATATGTTACACAAACATTACCTCATTTAAACAAATTGGGAGGGAAAGGGTTTACAAGCCCTTCTGTTTTCCTCTCCTTCCTTATTAAAATGCTATTGCATATGTCCTCTGAGAAAGTATAACTCCCATGAGATTTCTGGGGTTTTCCCCATGGCATGCTTGCAGCACACCAGAGAGGGAAGGGAGAAATCTAGGGTGATTCCAGACTGCGATTGAATCCCACCTGAAAATACTCAAACGAGTAATTTGGGTTGTACAACTGCAGTTGATTGGGAGGTTTTGTGCAACAAACTCATTTCCCCCAGAACCAGACTTTTAAAGTGATGAGAAGATGCACTGGGAAGTATAAAGTAATGCTTGCTTTGGCATAATGTCTTCTGGAAGCAACCCCAATCTTTCTCTTCTTGTGGCATTTGGAGCACCACTCCCACTTCCTCTGTGCCATCGAAGAAGTCTAAATTAAAGAGGAGGGGAGGAGGGCTTAGGAGGATTGTGATCCTGGCACCAATAATGTTTTGAGGATCGGAGTGGCTA
This sequence comes from Podarcis raffonei, assembly GCF_027172205.1. Classification (NCBI taxonomy): domain Eukaryota; kingdom Metazoa; phylum Chordata; class Lepidosauria; order Squamata; family Lacertidae; genus Podarcis; species Podarcis raffonei. The sequence goes on from NC_070606.1 coordinate 31,080,566, forward strand.
GGAGGGAGGGAGATTTCTCAAAGGAGCTTGGAAAATGTCAGGCTGTTTTTGACCTTTTGGGAAATGCCTTGGCTTACTTCAAAGCCGTTCCATTTTGGTTTGGGGAAGGCTTGCTCTTGTCTAACCTTTGTCAAGAATCTCAGTGATTGACTTCCTGGGGAATTATATTCAAGCATCCATCCTTTGGATGGTGTAGCGATTCATTGCTGTCAAGTCTTGCTTTTCCGAAAACACTTTGTTTTTCTGTGTGAAATTCCTTAGCTCAAGCAGCAATAGTCTGAGATCCATTTCTCATGTTTTTAGTACTTTGGGCACTGTGCAAATCATGTGTGAAGTGCACCAAAGTGCAAATTTCTGCACATTCAGAGGTATGGGTCCACACCTGCCTTTTCTGAAGGTTTTTAAGAGGACAAGTGCCAAATTTCAATATGCCTGAGTTATCCACACTTGTTGCTAGGTGCACATTATAGAAGCAAAGTTGTTATAGAATCAGAAGGGACCTTGAGGGCCAACTAGTCCAACCCCCTGCAGTGCAGGAATCTCAACTTGTGTCCTTTGATATCTATCTGAGTACAAACTTTAAAATGAGAATTGTTTCCCCCAAATGAGCAGGAATTGTAAACTGTTAGTGAATGGTGCTATTCTGATCATCCTCGTCACTTTATTTTGCAGTTCCTTGGGGTTTTGCTGTCTTTGCTTTACATCACCCGAGTAGAAGATATAATTGCAGAACACAAGCTTAACGAGACTCTGCTTGATGGAGGGAGACGGAAGGTGGACATTGAATTTACTAGCGCTGGGTGCTGTATGTGTTATCCTGAGTGATCCCCAGGTATTCCTTTAAGACAAATGACTAACATCCCTTTGCATTGTGCCTTGACTGTAGTCAGAACTTAATGTGATTTGCAAACAATAGTCCTTAGGAAACAAACCTCCCAATTCTTTCCAGACCTTGATTAATTAATGTTTTGCTCTGAGCGTTCTTTACAGTTTCACTGGCTTTGAGCTTGAAATGTGTTGTCTCTTGTGGCATCTAAAAATCTAGCCAGTTTCCTGCTTTACAGTAAACAGTATAGCTAATCTGGGAGGGAAATGGTTGTGAAAATTAATACAATAATTATTGTAGCCAAACTGACTATGTACAAGGGCTGTCCACATTCCCTATGCAAGGATGTCACTAACAACATAAAATCATCTTTTCTTCTTTCTATTTTTCTAGTCATTTTCAGAACATGGTAAGATTACCAATGCAGGGGGCACAATCTCAAGTTCACTCTAAAAGGATATTTTGGTGACTTTCCCACCTCAGAACGATGGTTAGCTTGAAGTAGCCATTTCCTAATTTTTTCCAAAGGATATTTGCTACTTTGTTTTTTATTAGCTGACTGAATTCAGGCTTTTTAAAAACTTGAAAATTTCGCGTAGGTTCTTTTTATTTTCAAGACTTGGGTCCTACCACTAGGCAGATTTATTCACGCCAACTGCAGATCATACTATTTTGTGGGCATGTTCAGTTTTGGGTGGAAGCCTGTGTAAGTAATACTTACCTGTCCAAATTGTGTCGTTTAAAATACTGTGCAATCATGTTTTGATGCTGCTTCTTATGGGTTAGGGAAAGCACTCTGGAGGCCTTGATTAATCTTTTGTGCCTTTCTACTATAAACCACTATCTGGATTAAGTCAGATAATGGCAGCTTGCTTTGATGCCAATTTAATTTCCTAATTTATATATTTTTGTATGATATTTGGTATCCCTGATTAATTTGAATCCTGTATGTATTGTGATGTACTGTATTTTTCCTGCCTATTGACTGGAATTCTGGTGTGTACAGAGATGCAATTCTTTATATAGAAAATAAATTTAATGATTTTGTAAAAAAAGAAAAAGGAAAACTTTTTTTCACCTCATAACTGAACAAAATAAGTTATTTTCATAATCATTGCTGCTAAGGTGAGGAACCAAATGCAAACCAAGACATGCATTTTTTAGTACCACTGAATGGTTTTTCAATCAACAGGCAGCGTGGCACTTTCAAATTTTATTTTAAAAAAATGTACAAAGAGGAGGTATATTCCTGCTCTCTTACTCTTCAAGAGGAGCGTGACAGCACCTATTTCACAATCCCAATTGTTCATCCATAAAAACATCTTAATTTGGCAGGCTATCACCAATTTAAAAAAAAACAAGTTCTAATTTCATAAGATAGAGGAGAGACTCCAGCAGGGTAGCTGTGCTCCTAATGGCTCATTAATGCGGTAGTCTATTTCCAACGGTTTACTCTCAAGAGCTGCATGTAAGCCAAAAAGAGGAAGGTGCATGTCAAGCAGAAGAGGGCCAGCTCATTCTCCCAGAAACCCCACGTGCTGTAGTCAATTTCTTGGTCCTTCATGTAATGCTCTCCAGGGACCCTGAAGGAAGAATATGGGAAGCAGGCTGCTGGTAAAAGCCCCAGACCTTCTGAGCATTGCACAGTACACCCATCGCTAACAAGCAGGCAAACATTGTTGAGAAAAGCTTCTGGAATATTCCAGAATATACCGTAACTCTTACTTTGCAAACCTGCATGTCATTTTTCAAAAAAAAAACCAACAACAAAAAACCCACTGAATTGTCTTTTTATAAAAATTAAATTAATGGAAAATAGCTTGTAATGAGACCTATCAGCTGTGATAGGCGCAACTTCAGAGGCAGAATTCACCTTCCCACTCAACTGCAGGAAGAGAGGTTGGTATCAGTGTTGATTCACTATTTCTTGCTCTCAGCCATGGGATGCTTGTGGTTCTTAATGAGTGCAATGGATGTGGCCAGGGCCATTGGATTTCTCTTGGAGCCATCCCTCCTTCTCTACCCTTCCAATGGCAGAACGGAGAGGGGAATGCCAGGGTGGATGGAAAGCCCCTTGGGCTCCGCAGTATCTCATGGCCTCATGTTTCTCCAACACACCACTGACAAGGGAGGGGAAATGCAAGCCCTGGAAGTGGAACACTTACTTTCCCATCCAGCTGCCCCAGCCCCAACTTTTGGTCCTGGCTGGTGTGAGACCAGCAGAGCTCTGGATTTGCCAGCTTTTCTGCAAGGGTTCTCTGTTTCCCATCCCCCATTAGAGTGCTCTCCCCAACAGGATGGTTTTTACCTGGTAGAGTTCAAGTAGAAGACTCTTCCTTTAAGTTCATTGATGGTCAGAGCCTGAAATTGAAACATGCATTTTACAAACGCAAATTATTGGGGTGGGGGAGACATTTTTGACTGTCAGGTCACCCAGTTTCTGGGTGCTTTCATATTGCAAACAAGTTCAGGTATCAGTTTGTTTGCATCATGTTTTTTTTTTTTTAAATTTGGGTAGATTTTCTGCAGAAAGTAAATCTGGTTTAAATTGGGGTGGGTTAGACATTTTGATGCTGATGCCACAGCTCAGGCTAGAGTGGATGGTACAATAAACTTGCATGAGCATCTGAACCAGTTCCAGAATCACCCATTTGTGACACTTTTCTCCCCAAGTGCATTTTTGTCATTGTTACTATTTGCAAAAGGGAAAGAAAAGATAACTGGAGCTAGGTGTACAAACCAGTGTTTGTTGGCAGATGGGAAGTGTCTGAGCATTTAACCCAGTGTTTCTCAAACTTGGGTCTCCAGCTGTTGTTGGACTCCATCATCCCTGACCAGTGGTCCTGCTAGGTAGGGATGATGATGCTGTGGTTCAGCAGAAGCTGAAAACCCCAGTTTGATAAACACTGATTTTATCATTAACCTACCCACTGATTCCCCTCCTGTGAGACTCTCACCAACCCCTTCCCAGCAGACTTCTTTCCACACTTGTAGGCCAGCTGGGGAAATAACCTTTAAAACATCTTGGGGAGGGAGCTGCAGTTGGAAAAAAGTCAGTCCCTGTGACTCACATTCATGCCATATCTGTAGATACTAATCCATTTGATCCAGGACAGCCAGCTCAACATGGAATTGAGGTTGACAAGAAATCCACCAAAGACCTGCAGGATATAGGATGCCCAAACAAACAAGCAAATAATTAAAGACCACAGTAAGAACTTAACAAGTCCCAAGGGGTTCATTAAACAGTGACAGGCACTTTGAGTCATGCTCCAAGTTTGGAAGCATTAGCTTTCACTTTTGGTTAGCCACCAATTGTGGTGACATTAGGAGTAACAAATGGATTAATTTTCAACAAGCCGAACTTCAAACCACGGTTTCTGAAATTGGCTTGACTAACCATGACCAACATTAACCACAGCTCCAGACTGTATGGTATGCTGCAATTAGTGTAAGCTAAAGCTTCCAAACTCCTCCTTAGGAGGGAGTGGGGAGCAAAAGAGCTCTTTAGGGGACTCGGCTCATTCACATCTCGGTTAACCATAGTTTGATGTGACATTTCGATCTATAGTTTGGCTCGAAGTCACAGAAGCGAGCAAAGCAATGAGAGACAAATACTTGGTGCTTTTGGGGCTACTGTTTGTATCTGATTTCAGTATCTTAGTTTTGTCTTTTGCTGTAACGTCTAACTGTACCCTAGAAATTTCATATGCAGAGCTTAAACTCCAGCAGAAACTGTTTTCTAAGTAGCCATGCACGTTATTAAAAAAGGGTGCACCATCCGTATGAATGTTTTGAAGAACTGAAAAACAGAACAGCTTACCATCATGAAGACGTATGGAAGGGCAATCAAGAGGTTGGCAATGGCAAATGCATTGACACTGGCGCTCACTAGGAAAGCCATGCTCACTGCTGCAAGGTTAGTCAGGCTAAGAGACAAAACGTGCAGGAAGAAAGATTCTGCATCGTTTTTGAGACCTGGAGGTGGGCAGAAAGAGAAAAAGTTGCATGGCACCCTTCAAACCCTTAGCTTAGGGATGGGGAACCCTTGGTCCTCCAGAAACTGCTGGGACTCCAGCTCCCATCATTCCTGGTCACTTTGGCTAGGGTTGATGGGAGTTGGGAGTCCAAGAGCATTGGGTGGGCCACAAGTTCACCATCACTGTCCTAGCTCATTTAGTGCTTCTATCCCTGCATCCATTCGGGTTCTCCTAAGTGGCCTTTGGTTGGTTGTTTCCCTTCGTAAGTTTCCTGCTTGAGGAAATGGATTTGTGTCTTACTTTGGGCAAATATTTATGTGTTACTGACTGCAGGGCTGACACTCCTAAGAGAACAAAAAAGCATAGCTGATGATGGGCTATTCAAGGTTGTGAGGGGGTGGGGAACAGATCAGAGACATATTTGTGTACAGAGACTCCTGCTGAAGAGAGATTTCCAAGCTTTGTTCATGTTTGGCAAAGAACAAAAGGCTCACAAAGGAAGAAAGAGAACAGTAGCCGGCTGGATTCATGAAGTCCATCATTCTCTGCAAGAATCCCAGCAACCAGCAAATCACAGTCCACTCCTAGATGACCTATTGGAAATTGGTCTAACAGTGAAACATGGCCTACTCTCTGCTCACACTGTCCTTGATATGTTTGCTGACCTTTTAAATTAAGTGTGTCTGTGTGTGTGTGTTTAAAAATCCTTAATTTGTGTCTTATTTCCACCCCCCAAAAAGATTTGGACTGGAAGAAATGTCACACTCCCCACCCCTTATGTCACAACTGCTGCCACCAGTTGATGGATCAGATCAAATAACGTAACACTTTACTCACCCATCATGAAATAGGAAATGGAAGAGAACAGCAGGACAGGCAGGATTCGATTGGGAACGAGATCAGCAAACACTTTGGCTAGAAAGTATGCAGATGTCCTATAGTAACCTCTGGCACTCTCATGGCTAGAAAAAGGAGGAGGAGGAAACTCAGGGTTGTATCTGGTTGTGTCTCCATACTGACAGAAAGCTTTTTGGTCCAGTTGACGTTGAAAGCAGGGAGAGGCTATTCTAGCCAATTCCACCTTCCCTCTTTCATGCAGCTGCATGAAAAATCTGCAGAGAACCCTCTAGGACAGCATGGGAGGAAAAATGCAGGGAGGGAGGGCCGCAAGAGGTAAAAAAATGGATAATATTTTTCAACACCATCCACTTTCCTGGAACCCATCAGAGCCTTCGATCAGCAGAGGGACACAAAGATACAACACCTCTACATTAATGTATTTAAAAAGCTGTGCCACCAACACGGGATTCAACAGGTGAACAAGGTTTTTAGGAAGGTGGATCAGAGACTGTTTTAGGGTAGTGTGCCATGCTGCCGGGGGAGCCAAAACATTGCTGAAGAATGGAATGGGAGAGGTGCTGAAATTTGAGAGCCCCAAGTCCACCACTGGATGGATTTCCATTCCCACCTATAAAGAACAGTTTCACAATGGAACCAAAGTTCCCCCTGAAGCAAGAAAGTGGAATCATCTCTCTTGGAGACATACATATTCAGGGTCCAAATATTCTCGGGGCCAGTGGTTGGACGGATGGCCTTTCCAGTTCTACAATCCTATCTCGAGGTGCAAGGCTGGGGCATGGAAGGAAAAAAGAGGGGGAGTTGTTTTTACAGCTGATGATTTCAACCTTGCTCCCCCTTCTAATCCTGCAAGCAAAGTTTGGAGAGGAAAACCTGCATTGGCTAGCTCCTTGATGCTATAATTACACCATTACACATCTAATTCAATTTGAGACTCTGCAGGCACAGTTTTCTGGAAAGGCCATGGCACTGGGCATGTCTATTACAGAATGAGTTTTCTCGGAAGCAGGACTGCTGCTCACATGAAGAGCTTTCTGTCGTAGATGAAGAGCTCCACAGCTGACAAGTTCCCAAAGATCTGAGTGAGAACCATGAAAAAGAAAGCTCCTAGCCTGCAGCAAAAAAAGAACAGATGTACGAAAGAGGAATTACATATAACTCTGCATGCTGCAATTATGCAGGAGTGCAGACTGCGGTATTTAGTGCAGAATTCCACTGCCAGACACCCACCCACTTACACACTTGGCTTTCATTTTAAAAGGGCAGGTTTCTAGCCAGTATGAAAGTAACAGCTTGAAAATGCATGAGAAATGCCTACTGATACTGGAAATGTCAGAGAGGCAGTTGAGTAAGACGTCCAGTGGTTAGAAGGGTCCCTTTCCACAAGTCAAGTTAAAACTGCAACTGTGCAAATTAGCAGTAACAGCATAATTCTTCTTCATTAATAAAAATTATGCCATTTCATTTCAATTCCCTCCCTTCATTTACTGCACTCACATACTGTATGGATTTTATATCAATTAGGGGGTGTCTACTTTGGGTTCTCTCTGTATCTCATTTTTCCAGTCTGCAATCCTGCACATTTCCACATCAGTTTGTGATTACTCCCCACCCCTCACTCAAATGCTCATAAGAATTTGTCAGCATTTTAATTCACATTCTTCCAACATTTTTGCATGCATTTTCTTTATTATAATACATCTTGCATGTTATTTTCACTAATATTTGCATTTTTACATACAACTGTCCCCCAATATACACACATTTATGTACACATCACTGCAGATGTGAATGTCAAAGGATAGCTGTGTTTTGGTTTGCAAATTGTTCCGAGAAGTGCAAATTATGCAGTTGTACATCAAAATGCAAACTGACCCTGATTTTGCCCCCATCTCTAATCCTGATGAGATACTCTATTCTCAGAGGATTGCATCCAGAGGAAACTGCCAGGAGTCAGTCTGGAACCATAAATAGCTTCTGGATTCACCCAAGCTACAATTGCTGAGGAGGCCCATCGGGATGCTCAAAAACATTCCCATTGGACATGCTAGAACATGGGAACATGGGAGAAAGAAAGATGGTGAAATGCTGTGCTCTAGGGCCACCTGAGTAGGAATGAGCACCTTACCTGTTCTGTAGGGCTTCCGGCAGAGTGTCCGGGATTTGGTAGTAAATGAGCCCCACCAACAAGGAGAAGACCATGCCCAAAAGGATCTGGCCAATGGAGGTCTGAGGATTCCTCAGCAGATGCTTCACATTACGGCAGCTCACAACATACAACTAGAGAACAGTGTGGCATTAATAGCTTGACATGAGGGATCTCTCTCCCTACTTCTTGACAATTCCCCCCCTAAAGATGTTGCTATTGTGAAAATGTCCACCTTCCCAGCAAAGTGGCGTCCCATGTTTGGGACAATTATCTGGAAAAACCAAACCAAAACAAAAAGAAACCTTTTAAGTCATAAACATACTAGATCCACTGAAATGGACAGACATTAGTTAGTTCAGTCCATTAATTGTTATGGGTCTGCCCCAAGGAGGACTTTGTCGGGTACCATCCTGTGATTGTGCTGCACACACAGCCTCGTTGCTCAGGGCAGGCGTGTCACCACCTACAACGAGCTTAATGATGTATCACATTCTTCATTCAAAGTGGCAGACATCACTCTTAGCAGTAGAACGCAAATCAGAAGCACTGCCGCTGCCCATATGGCAATACGTACAGTCACAGAGTTGGTTGCAAGCAGCAGAAGGCAAAACTATAGTAGCTGTTGATGCTGATGTGAGTTCTAAATACAATATTGGACACAGAGCTCCAGCTAACGAGAGTTGGGGGTGTTTTGGTCAATGATTTAGGAAAAGGAGGATAGCCCTTCCTTGGTAGTTGTATGGAGATTACTGTACAGAATCACGGAGTGGGAAGGGTCCTGCAGTCCAGCCCCCTGCAATGCAGGAATCTCAACTGAGAAATGGCCATCTTAAGAAGAAAAAAGATTTTTAATGTCCCCACATTTGGTTAAATAGGTAGAGAAAACAAAACTGATCTATGCAGATTGTAGCCCAGTTTTATTACAGGTTTATTTGAATGGATCAAGGCAAATGTTGTGCTTATTTGCGGATCCGTCACCCTTTCTCTGTTCCTGCCCCTGTTCCCAGCCCTTTCCCCTTCACCTGCTGGGCGAATGAGGTGGCATAAGTGGCTTTTGATGTGGTAGCATCGCAGCCTTGGTTCGGGAATGACTGTAGGTTTTTCAGATCTTCTTGCAGCTGCTCATAGTAGGAGGACTGATGGTAATAACTGGAAAGCGCGTTCTTGTCAAGGGAACAATTGCTGGAGAAAAGGCCATCCTTCTTGTTGCATGCTTCAAACAAAAGGTAGATTTTTTTAAAAAATAGACAGTTTATTCATCTTAAGATACAAGCGGTATGACCCAGTTCCTACCAGCCCAAGGCATTATATGTTGCCTGAGGCGAAGGACAAGATGGCAGCTCCACATTCTACATGCAAAAAAAGGACTGGACTGGCAGTGGAATCTTCCTGCAACAACAGTGATGGGGCAGCACCCCACTCTGCACAAGGCCCTGGGGGTGGGGTGCAGACCAGGCCACATCATACCTTCGGCCCTTCGATACCTTGCCACCACTTGCACACCGGTCCACTTGGCACCTAGTCAGCCATGGTGCCAGCATGCATCCCATGAGCTGAGCAACATAAGCGCATGTGTAATGCCAGCTGGAGGGCATGGCCAGGTGGGATAACCACCACCTCCGGCCTGCTCGCTTAGTAAGGGACATTTCTGGCAGACTGCTTCCTCCTCACCCAGCCCCAGATATCTGCTGTTTGAGGTGGCCATCTCAATTTGTCTAATGGTGGCACTTTGCCTGATCAATCCCAGCTAAAAATGAATGTGATTTCTCTTAGCTATCCTGGCATCAGGTCGCAATCCGTTTGGACACATCAGCCACCCATGCCAGCTACCAACAGAGCGACACTTGCAACACTCTGCCAGTGCAGACCCCCCTCACCCACCCGCCAAGCATGCAGGTGGCAGGTTCACCAGCAGGACGTCTCTTGGTGGAACCTTGCAGAAGGCTTCCAATTGTTCCAAGGGCAAAGCAGGTCTGGATCCCAAGCTATTCTTAAGTCAGCGCTGGCTGGCAAAGGGTCTGAGTCAGGCCCAAATGCTGCATCAGCCTGAAACGGACACAGGGATTGGGCCAAATTTGCTTCTGAACCACCACTTTTCACGGGTGCCACTGTGGCTAGCTAGACTGCAGGTGTGGCAGAAAATCCACTGCTCTTCAGAACCTCAGCGGCGGCAATGGCAAATTACAATTGCTTTGGCCCGAAACTTTTTGTTTTTGACAAGACATGACTGCAGCCAGACTCAGGGCAATTTGACCAGGGTGCCCTAAAAATAGCATTGTATAGGGCTAGTCTAATCTTCATTATACACTGGGAAGGAGTATCCAATGATCTTCAGAATTACCCATCATTTCAGTGTACAAAGCTCTCATTATGGCTCGTTTTCATGCGCCTGTATAGTTCTGGCTTGCGGGAGACCAGCAAAGGCTGATCTCAGTGCTATTATGGTGTTAGTGGAAAATTAAATTTCCCGAATGGCTGTATGCCATCTCCTACTTCAAGCCTGATGCAGACACATTAGTTTCACTGTGGGCTGCATTGCTTCCGTCTCCATTTATTAAAGGCTGAACATAAAAGGCACAGGACAGAGTACACAGAAGGGATGGGAGCTGATGATAATTTGGCACTGTTAAATATTTGTTGGGTGGCTGGTTCCTGGGCTCAGCGATGGGCGTTTTCTGTTCTTGTCCCTGATAATATGTAGAGTCTACTAATCCCACCATTCTGTTAATGGTGGGATAATTATAATTCTCAACAAGGGTGCTCAAATAGTTTCATTTATCTCATTAATTGTTACACCACTCCTGTATGGCAGGTCAGTATTAATATATCCATATTGCAGATGGAGGCCTGAGGCCAAGAGCATGTGGCTAGTCTGCAGCCAACAAGTACCTTTCAAAATGAGGGGAGATTTGATTTGAATCAGATTCACAGCTTACTCTTTCAGTCCCTCTCCTACTGTTGTTCTCAGGCTTACCTCCAAGCAAAGGTAGAGCAGCAGAGGTACTTGTGAGAATTTAAATATTGCCATATCTAATGGATGGTCTCTGTCCTTGGGAAGGCAGGCCCTGCTGTCTGAAAGTCAGGCTTCCATAACCACAACTACAACCATTATAGTTTGGGAAGATTATTACCACCCCCCGACTCAGTTTCTCAAACTAAATCAATTACTGGAGGGGGGAAAGCACTCACCCAAGTGTTGTTGAGGCTGGGACTGTATCACCTCCCCACTGATTACATCCAGAAAGAAGTCCAAGGGATTGTTAAACTGCTCACACTGATAGCCTGAAATTGAAATTCATGTGAGAGGGAGACACACAAAGAGAGGCCTAACATCAGCTTCAGTTCAGGGCATTTCCTGCCACAGTTCATGATGATTTACTGGACACAGAGAAGAAATCAGAATATTTTTACGTGCTGGCTTTAGAAGTTCCACCCTGTCTTCCTCCAGAAGTCATAGGTGCTTTTTGTTTCTTTTCTGGGAGAGACACTTTTCTTCCTTACCAATGCTACTGAAATAAGTTGTGGCTTCATCTGCTGCTCCTGCAAATATTATTTCTCCCTTGCTCATCAAGGTCAGATGGTCAAACAGCCTGAAGATGGAGTAGCGCGGCTGATGAATTGAGAAGATCACCGTTCTCCCTTTCCTGGAAAGTCTGCAAAGCAGATAATGCTTAGTTGTTGGAGTGAAAGAGGTCCTTAGCACATGGCTGCCACCAGAAAGCGCTCAGCAATTGCTGAGTTCTAGCCCTGGCAGTGTGTTCCGAGGATGATGTGCGACTGCTGCTATGCAGATAGGTATTATTTCTGGTGGTGTGTTAAATGCAAATAAATAATGTGCATTCATAAAAGAAAAAATCGTATGCAGATGTTGCTTCACCTGCAGCAGATTTCTCTGCCATAGAGGCAAGCTGCTTCTTAAACTAGATGGTGGCTTGTCTCTTTAGCAATGGGGACGACTGCAGTAGAAGCTGCATGTTAAGCTCTGGCTGTATGAACACTAGTTTCCCATTCATGCGTATCACTCTGTTGCCTCATTAGCATTTTTGGGGGGGGGGTTGAGTGAGTGTGTGAGAGATCTCTGAAGACCTATTTGGGTTAAGGCGTTTTTATTTTTAGCAGAGACAGAATGCACAGAAACTCACTGGTGCAAAAGCTGCATGATGGCGTTAGCTGTGTTGGCATCCAGCCCTGTGGTTGGCTCATCCAGAAAGATCAGGGAAGGTGAAGTAATCAGTTCCATACCAATGCTGCAGCGTTTCTTCTCACCCCCTGAAACGCCACGCAGGAATTCAGTCCCAATCTGACGCCACGGAAAGAAGCAGGGAGCATGGGAAGATAAAAGGATACAAAGGCTTAAAAAAAATCCATTGAATTTACTTTCCACCAAAGACAAACCGTAACCCAGCCATTCTACCATTTCCTGTTTCATTAACATTCACCATTCTAAAGTAGATGCTGAGAAGCTTGGTTCTCTATGGAAATCAGGGACAAGACAAGGGGATGGGCTTCTTCTATTACCTTCCTATGTAAAGGGTCCTCATACAAGCACAGCCCTTATGCAAGAGCAGAGGAGGAAGTCAACCTGTGTCAGGGAATATGTAGCGTCTCCTCTTCACAAGGTAAGTGTGGAGCAGGGGCTCATGGGGCTGAATAGCCTCCAAAGAGGGAGACTCTGGCACAAAAAAATGTAGCAAGTTAAGGAGAAGAATAGGCTGGGACCCTTCTCTCCAATGCGCCAGTCTTCCATATACAGGAGAGTGTTTTATCATGCAAACTCCCACCTGCAGCCTGGAGCCCCCAAACAGGCTTTCCTGAATGTTCGTAAGAACTAGGCCTTCTCTAAGATGTACAACTCCAGATGTCCCGTAATCGCTGAACAAGGACCATGATGGCTGCGGCTGATGGTAACTGAACTCCAACCAGATCTGGAGGGCCACAAGTAGCTCTGTGGCTTACCTTGGTGTCTGCACAGTCCTGTAGGCCCAGCTCCTGTATCACAGCATCAACCTTGACCTTCTTCTCTGTGTTGCTGTTCCTGTTCTGTGGCAGCCGCAGGTTGGCGGAGAACTGGAGGTTCTCCCGGATGCTGAGGGTTCCTGTCAGAATGTCCTCCTGCAGGCCAGGGAAATTTAGATGCCTTAGGAAGCGAAAGGATTCCCACAGGGGAAGGAGGACACATTGGATAAGAGCACTGACACCATGCTGAGCAACAGCAGCTTTTCTTGGGGCAAGCACTTGCTGGGTATCAGGCAGGATTACACATCCAATGCCTTTGTTTGCATGGTGGATCTCTTCAGTGTAACAGAACCAAGGCACCAAATCCCACCCTTCTAACATGCTTACAACCACTGGCCAATAGGATTCAAGCAGAGCCTCTTTGTTTGAGCTGGTTGACATAAGGGAGCAAAGATTGTGAACCATACTGTGCAATAAGTTGCACTGCACTGCACTGCAATAAGCAGTGTTCACATTACTATACACTGAAATGCAACATAATATATGCAAATTGATTAACATTTAATTCAATTACAATAACCAATTGCAAAATAAAATAACCAACGAGCTACAATAACCAATGTTGTCTGCTTCCTCTGCCCCCTTCCTTTTCTTTGATGCAGCTGTGCAGGAGATTCAATTTCCATTAATCCCTGGTTTAGCATTATGCTTGACCCCTAAACTGTGGCTGATGTTAAGCATTGTTGGTTTAAACAAGCCAGCTTCATAACCCTGAAGTTGACTGGTTTCAGACAAGCCGTAGTGAATACTAAGCTTCGTTTATTGGGTTCTGATGACACAACCAGCTGTGCCTATGCAAAAGCAGAAATAAAAGCTTCTAAAATCTGCCTTGCAGACATGCATTAGGAAGGGGGAAGAAGTGCAGGATCCTGAATCTTCCTGTGGCTTATCCCCCATATGGTTTAGTGTGAATTGCGCCAGTATCCCTAGAGGCATTTTTACTGTACCAAGATGCATCTAGAATATAAATTCTGTCCCTGACCATCATTGAGATGTTAACTGGACATTACATACATATAACATGGCCCTGACACCATCTCCTTTTCTCCTCCCCCCTCCAAAGAAGGAGCGGGGTGGGGGTGGGGGGTGGGGCTTGCTCTAGGGAAGCAACAAGAAGGGAATTGACTCTTCCTTGACCTCTGCTTCTCTGCTCTGAAAGCAGAGATTTCAAATGGAAAAGTGGCTGGTCAGAAGAAAGTGAGTGTCTAGCTTCTTCTGCATGGTCTTTCCATGCAAACTCCTTAAAGACATTTCTGTATATAAAGGGGATGCCTGAGGTGGGCAATAATACCACTGTGATTTCATGAGGCTGCAACTCATTTCTTTTTCAGTTTCCTGAAATTATGTTCCAGTAAATCCAAGGGGTTAGTATATCCATATCCAGAGTACACTTGTTCAGATTATTGGTTAACTTCAATTAACTATAAAATATGTGAACAGATACCAAAAAAGTTGCACATAAAGAAGAGTTTACCTGGACTACATAGGCAGAACACTGATGAAAATTGGAGTCTACCAACTTTCCATCCATAAAGATCTGCCCACCTGTAAGCCCTTTGGGGTCTTTCCATCCTGCTAGGACATCGAGGAGCCTAGAGATGGGGTGGAGGGGAAGGAAACAAGTCACGGGCAGCTCATCACTCTGTTCCCAGGGGCTCTTGGAATAAAGAGGAAGGAGAATAAAAAAGAAAAGGAGGGTGTGAAAAGCCGACAAAATAAAGGAGGAGAAGGAAAAAACAGGGAAGAAGGTTTTGAATGGGAAAAGTCGAGAATAAAGGAAGACAAGGGGAAAAGAAGGGTTTGGGTCTAAAAATAAAAAGAAGGACCCCCCCAAAAAAAAGAATTGTAGAGGAGATAAGGGGAAAGATACTGTAGAAAAATGATGCCAAGTAAAGGTATTGCAATCCTGATTGAAGAGTTGAAATGGAAATAAAAGGAGGAAGAGCAGGGCATGATGTGAATAAATGTTTAAAAATATATAGAGAAGCAGCAGAAGAAAAACAAGACAAATCACAGAGAAGAGTAAATTTTGAAGGACTTGTTTATCCATGTTCTGCTTATCTGGCTGCTTTCTCTTACAACCCCCTCCCCAGAATTAATATTCAAACTTCCCATTCTTATAACATCCAAGGAAAGAAAGACAATGGAATGAAGAGACTACAGTGGTCTAGTGTAAGACTACATGTCTATGTAGAGATGCAAGTCCCACTGAGTTCAATGTGGGGAACTGCACTCAACACACATGATCCCGCAGTGTGGAGCCTCCATTTTAATAAGCGTCCCACCCAGTTGCAGAAAACGCATCGGCTGCACCCAAATGCAAACAGCGACCAGCAAGAACTGTGGCTGGTTGCAGAAGTGGATGGCTGAGCACCTTCCACTGGGAATGTGCAAGCACCATTGTCTGTGGGTGGAAGAGCTGCCAAGAGAGAAGAGTAGGTGGGCTGGAGGCAGGAAACTATTGCATACAGAGGGAAAAGTGCAACTGGGGAATGAGTCACCCCCAGGACATGCAAAACACAGGTATGAAGGACAAAACTTACGAAGTTTTCCCACTTCCGGTTGGCCCCAAGATGGCATTCATCCCAGGCTTCATAATACCACTGCAGAAATAGAAATGGGTTGGTGCCAGTTCCCAGACCAGACATTTCTGAACTGTATTTTGCATGGAAGGAGCGTCTCCACCCCCATCGTTCAGCCCATACACTGAGGTTCAGCGTCAAGGTCCTTCTGCTGGTTCCCTCACTGCAAGAAGCAAAGTTACAGGGAACCAGGCAGAGGGCCTTCTCGGTAGTGGCGCCCGCCCTGTGGAATGCCCTCCCATCAGATGTCAAGGGAAAAA
Source organism: Podarcis raffonei (assembly GCF_027172205.1). NCBI lineage: Eukaryota > Metazoa > Chordata > Lepidosauria > Squamata > Lacertidae > Podarcis > Podarcis raffonei. The sequence goes on from NC_070606.1 coordinate 31,096,237, forward strand.
ACAACTATTTGATGTTTAGAAGACATGTGAAGGCAGCCATGTTTAGGGAAGTTTTTAATGACTGATGTTTTAATGTATTTTTAATCCTTTGTTGGAAGCCGCCCAGAGTGGCTGGGGAAACCCAGCCAGATGGACGGGGTATAAATAAATAATTTTATTTATTTATACCAAATATATTATTATTATTATTATTATTATTATTATTATTATTATTATTATTATTTTCTAAAGTTACAAATTGCCATGGGATTTTTTTTTTAAGCACTGAAGATCTGCCATGTGTCAGCAACAGTGTGAAAAGTACCATGTTGTTGTGGCAGTTTTTATTTTACTGCCATGCCAATATTACCTTTCCCCTCAGAAGACCTATCCTTCCAGCTTTTGTGATATACACACAATCGATTTCATCTTACAATTAGTGGCTGGAAAGATAAATCAGCAAGGATGATTTGGGCACTAGTTTGCCCGCTCCCACTAACCCCTAATCACCACTGAACGCATCTAAAAGCCCAGTGCTGGGAAACTTGTGGAACGCCTGATGATGCTGGACTATAATTCCCTTCAGCCCTGATCAGAGTGGCCAGTGACTGGGGGTGGGGGTTGCCGTCCAACAACATCTGGCAGGCCACACTTTCCCCATCCTTGCAATAGGCCAGCAATAGCACAATTCTTTCTGAGCAGACATGCATAGTCTCGCTGAGTCCAATGGCACTTTCTCCCAGGTAAATGTGGAAAGGATCTTAACTTGAATTAGATAGAAACAGTGGGTGATATCCGACAAAGTCATACATGGCTGGATAGCTCAGTTGATTAGAACATGGTCTGATAACACCAAGGTTCCAGGTTTGATTCCTGTATGGGACAGTTGCATATTCCTGCATTGCAGGGGGGTTGGACTAGATGACCCTCAGGGTCCCTTCCAACTCTACAGATCTATGATTCTATTATCTATGATTCCATGGAGTAAACCCATTGAAACTAATGGATCACTGATTTTAATGAGCCTGCTCTTTAATACTGGATATCACCCAATGTCCCTGAGGCTGCGTATACACCATATATTTAAAATTCATCCCTCCTTCTAAAGAATCCTGGGAATGTAGTTTAACCCGTACAATTCCAAGCAACCTTAAACTACAACTTCCAAAATTCTTTGGTGTGTGTGTGTGCTTTAAATGTATGGTGGATATGCAGCCTAATCATTTGTGAAAAGGACAGTTTGTCACTACCAAAGGTCATCTTGGTTGCTGTTGGCAAATTATGTTTGCATAGTTGCATGATTTCTAGCACAGCAAAGTAGCATGGGATTTGTGCTCTCTGAGGAGGCTACGTTATCTTCTGCAGCAAGTGAAAAACATCAGTCCGTTTTCTTGTTTTTGTTATTAAGAAAAGTGCATAATGTTATTCGAAAAAGAAACATCCCAGAAGCCAATTTTGCTTATTGTATGTGCAAAAACGTTTGTCGATACATTGCACTGTAACAAAGTGGTACAAGATTAATTTGCTGGTACAAATTTGCTTATTGAATTTCTGTCTCCAGTTGCCTGTTTCACCTCTTTGACTGGCTTGAGGCCCGGTCTCCAGCCCCATCCTGCAATCAACTTTTACTATCATTTTATCAGATTGCTGACAAGAGTTGTGCTATTGCATGCTCACAAAACAGTGGTGGAGAGGGGAAAGAAATAAACAGAAACCCAACAACCAGTCCCGCCTGCATGTGAAAGGTGCAGCATCCAATCTGTGGTACATCCACAATATTTTGATTGTGGATAAGTGCCCTTTTATATTTCACTCAGATTCCCAATAAACCAAGCCTATGAGGAACAGTCGAGGGAGCTGGGGATGTTTAGCATGGATAAGAGCAGACTAAGAGGAGATATGATAACCCTATTCAAATATCTAAAGAGCTATCACATAGAGGATGGAGCCAGCCTGTTTTCTCCTGCTCTGGAGACTAGGACCTGAAGCAATGGATTCAAGATACAAGAAAGGAGATTCCGACTAAACACTAGGAAGAACTTTCTGACAGTAAGAGCTGTTTGACAGTGGAACAGTCTTCCTTGGAAGGTGGTAGACCAGGCATCCCCAACCTTCGGCCCTCCAGATGTTTTGGACTACAAGTCCCATCATCCCTGACCACTGGTCCTGTTAGCTAGGGATCATGGGAGTTGTAGGCCAAAACATCTGGAGGGCCGCGGGTTGGGGATGCTTGTGGTAGATTCTCCGTTCTTGGGGGATTTTCAGCAGTGGTTGGATGGTCATCTGTCATGGGTGCTTTAATTGAGATTCTTGCATTGCAGGGGGTTGGACTAGATGACTCTCAGGGTCCCTTCTACCTCTATAATTCTATGAATATTCAGCATTTATATAGGGCTTTAGAGTGTTAAAAGCATTCCACATAACTTTATTCATTTATGTCTTCCTTGTAAGACGTTATAAACGACTCAAGATATAAAAAATACCAGAGGGGTGTGCATTTTAAAACTTGAAAAGAATATACAAAACAAAATAAGGATAAACAGTAAAGCATCTTCAGTAGTATCGACATGACTGGGTCACACTACAGGGAAAGCCTGTGTGGATAACGAAGTTTTAACTCAGTATCTAAGCACCATGACGACCCAGAACAGGACACCCAACAAATATGTACGGTGTTATCCTTGGCGCAATGATGGGGAACCTCTGGTCCTTCAAATGTTTCTGGACTCCATCTCCCATCAGCCCTAGACAGCATGGCCAATGGTCAAGGAGGATGAGACTTCTAGTTCAGCAATGTCTGGAGGGTCACAGGCTCTCTCCCCCTGCCCCGGTATAAGCGTAGCTCCACTTGTTGGACTTCCAAAATACATGAAGCAGTGCTAAAAGTTCTGCTCCGGGTGGTCATGGAGTGTGTGTTGGAGCAGGGTCAAAAGCGCGTCTCCTGTGGACTGCAGGGACCTGGCAGTGGCTCTTCAAATAGGCTGGCTTCATTCTAATTAGAGTTTACATACAATTCCCAAGGCCTGGTCTTGTAGCATGCTGGCAGCCAATGCAATTTTTTTCCAGCCACAGGGCTCTAGGCCAGTGATAGGCTGCTCAAGTCAGGAGACACCAGCTGCAGCTTCCAGACCAACCTCACGGGTAGCCCCCTCCCCCTTATCTCAGTCTGTCTTAAAACAACTTTACAAGGTAGGCCAATGCTATCCCCATATTGCAGATGTGGCACCGAGGCTGGGAAAGCAGTTCCCGTTGATTTCCAAGGGAACTGAATGCAACCAATTTAGTCCAGATCTAACCCCAGTGTCCAAGTACACATGTAACTGCTGTTTGAAATGGCAACTGACTCACCTGACATCCCTGAGAACTTCCTTTTCTTCTTTTCCTTTGAAAGGTAAGGTCCAGCATGTGGTGACCAAGTAACTAATGTTCTGGAAAGCCAATGTTGGGCCATGGATATTCAGCTGAGTAACAGCATCCTGAATATTTGCAAGCTCCATTCCAGGCAGCCCCTTCGCGTCAGAATGCTGGGAGAAGACCCAAAGGCTTCCCTTTTAGTCAGTCACCTGAAGGGAACAGGACATGCAATGCTTTACTCTTTTCACTGTCTCGCTTTGCCTCAGCTCACGCACCTTTGCTATCTCAAAAGCAATCTTACTTTTATCTATTACACAGGCTCGAAAGTCATAATTCAGACAAAGTCCTTCTCACTCAGGCCTTGTGCAAGCAGAGTTTTATGAATAATGATCCAGTGCTATTTTTCCTAGAAAAGGAGGCGCTGGAACTCACCATGAACGTCTTCCTTGTTCTCTCGTAATGGCGCTGGCACCCACCTGAGAGGTGCCAGAACTGAGTTCCGGCTGGGGAAAAAGCTCCAGATAAAATAGATCTCTGTTGCCCCTTGAGGAAACGTACATTCATGAAGGAACAATAATAGAACATGCCATAGCTGATCAATGAGCCATACAACTCAGCAGTCTATCTCTTGCCTAGGGTATGAAGGCAGCAGATCCACTTCCTGTTCTGAGTCCTTTGCATCTGCGACCTAGATTTGCACTATATTTGAGCACTAGAGGTGCACTTTCATGGCTATTAGACACCTGCAGGTCGCTTTTCCTGAAGTGTGGATATCATTATGCAAATAGTGAAATGACATCAGGAAGTGAGTCATGCAGAAACGTTTACTCTTTGACATGTTGCTATTTTTTTAAAAACCCCAGCAACGATGGGAATCTACATGGAATGCTGGGTCTTTCCACTGCAGGTATCGCAGAAGATGTGGTCCTGGAGCAAAAGTCACCTGTGGAGTGACTCCCAACTCACTTTTCCCTTTCATGTGAAACATTCAACATGAGTATGGCTCTAATGGCAGCCAGCAAGATGAGCCCAAGATCTCTGTATACGTTAGGAGTGTAGGAGAAATTCATTTCAGCCCCTGTCCAAATGAAAACCTACGTAATTCACACCTCCCCAAACACTATATGAACGCAAACACTTCTCTGATCAAATAACACATATATTAGGGGGCAACGGACCTAAAAGTACACGTGTTAGTGAACATATGAAAATGCATTGTTATGAAAAATTACTTTGCAGAAATGTGTGCATTAGAGAAAAAATGCACTCAAGTGTTGGTGGATTTTCATGAAGGGTCTTTAAAAAAGTTATTATGCAGGTTCCCAACTCCTGCATTAAAGATTTTTGAGTGGCCATCTGCAATGAGATGATCTATTGCTGAACTTTAATTCCTTATTTTTCTTTTCCAATACTATTTAAAGTTGCAACTTGATAAAATACTCGAAGCAGCTAACAATAAAAAGCAAAATATCGCGTTAAAATATATATATATATATTTTTATAATAATTTTTTATTACAAATTTTTATAACAACACAAACATATAACAAATACATAAACAAACAAAAAACACAATCAAAACAAAAAACATGTACCATTTCATATCTTAGTTTCTTACACCTTTCTTCCCCGACTTCCTCATGCCTTCCTTCTCTGTATTCCCAGTTCTTATCAATTACTCAGCAAATCTTCCCTTATTTTAATAAAAATTCAAACTAATCTTCCTTATTCTCCTTGTCTTAACCATTACTAATAGTAACCATTTACTTTCCAATCCAACATCATTCTAACTCTCATTAATTTTGTAGTATTTCTTTAAATAGTCCTTGAACTTTTTCCAATCTTCTTGCGCTGCTTCTCTTCCCTGTTTTCGGATTCTGCTCGTCATTTCTGCCAAGCCCATGTAGTCTATCACCTTCATCTGCCATTCTTCCAGTGTGGGTAAGTCTTGCGTCTTCCAGTACTTCGCAATGAGTATTCTAGCTGCTGTTGTAAATATCGCGTTAAAATAATGGTACATTAAAATGACAGCAATAAGTAGAAACTCAAATCAAAAATCCTATAAGAATCACAAAACAGTGCCTTTAATATCACAGCAGATTCAGGAAATAGGAAGCAACTAAAACTTTGGGTTTCAGTGGGGAATAAATAAAAAATTAAACTTGGGATTTGAACTTCCCGTTCAAAATTGGATGCTTCATTTCCTGAGCCAAAGTGCCTTGCAGCACAATATTAGGCATTTTACTCAGTTCTCAACATGTTCAATGCAGCTTACTGCCCATGTAGTTTTTTTGGGTTTTTTTAGGGGTTAGTAACCCTAAATCATGCGAAAAGGATAGGCTGGATGAATCCGAAGCCGGAATTAAGCCGGAAGAAATATCAATAACCTCAGATATGCAGATGACACAACCTTGATGGCAGAAAGTGAGGAGGAATTAAAGAACCTTTTATTGAGGGTGAAAGAGGAGAGCGCAAAATATGGTCTGAAGCTCAACATAAAAAAAAACAAAGATCATGGCCACTGGTCCCATCACCTCCTGGCAAATAGAAGGGGAAGAAATGGAGGCAGTAAGAGATTTTACTTTCTTGGGCTCCATGATCACTGCAGATGGTGACAGCAGTCACGAAATTAAAAGACACCTGCTCCTTGGGAGAAAGGCGATGGCAAACCTAGACAACATCTTAAAAAGCAGAGACATCACCTTGCCAACAAAGGTCCGTATAGTAAAAGCTATGGTTTTCCCAGTAGTGATGTATGGAAGTGAGAGCTGGGCCATAAAGAAGGCTGATGGCTGAAGAATTGATGCTTTTGAATTTTGGTGCTGGAGCAGACTCTTGAGAGTCCCATGGACGGCAAGAAGATCAAACGTATCCATTCTTAAGGAAATCAGCCCTGAGCACTCACTGGAAGGACAGATCCTGAAGCTGTCCAATACTTTGGCCACCTCATGAGAAGAGAAGACTCCCTGGAAAAGACCCTGATGTTGGGAAAGATGGAGGGCACAAGGAGAAGGGGATGTCAGAGGATGAGATGGTTGGATGATGTTCTTGAAGCTACCAGCATGAGTTTGATCAAACTGCGGGAGGCAGTGGAAGACAGAAGTGCCTGGCGTGCTCTGGTCCATGGGGTCACGAAGAGTCGGACACGACTAAACGACTAAACAACAACAACCCTAAATCTCCAGAAGAAAACGAAGGTATGCCATTATTATACTTGGACAGCAGGTGGCGGTGTTTGTTCACAATTACCATTCTACAGGAAACTTCTCAAATCAGCAGTCAGCTTTGGAGAAAAGCATCTTACATAGTCGGAGCAGGAAAGGAATACATTTAAAAATAGTTTTCTGAATTTCAAACCTTAAGGTACCAAAGCTGGTATTCTACCATCCAAATAAGATACTTGTGGTTTTGGAGGCCATGTGCTTCCCTCCAGCCTAGGAGAAGGGAGGGTTAGCACAAAGGTGGCATTAAGGGTAGAGGTGAAAAAACAAGGTACCTGGTTGGAAGGAAGGGAACTCCATATCCCTCTGCAGAGGGAGGGACCTTCTCCCATCATTATTTCCAGCTGGAGGCAAGCTCAAACATACACACATTTGTTCATGTTTGTCCCTTGCTTCTCTGTTCTCTTCTTCCCCTCTAGCTTTTGCTTTCCCCACTCCTCCAGGACAGTAAGCAGAGATTCGTTTTTTTCTTTACACTTACAAAACTCTAAAGCAGGGATGGAGAACTTACTAGCATGGCCAATGGAAGCTGGAGTTTCCAGCAACACCTGGAGAACCACAGTTTAACCATCCCTGCACCACATGAACACCATGGCTTGCTTTGCCCTAAGTTGTTATAACTCACATGCAGTTATAACAATGGGGGACGGGACGTTGATGTCTTTTGCAGCAAATCTGTCCAGTCTGCAAGCAGTGTGCGTCTGTTTAAACACCTGCGTGTACAAGTCTGAGAAACCTGGCCAGGCCAGGCGTCAGAGATGTGGGCGCCCAAGTGTATAAATTCAACAGGTGAAAAGCAGCTGCAGAAGTTGCCATTTCTTACTACCATGGCAGGAGAGAAAAGACAGCAAACCAGCACAAATCTACATCTACCACTTTCTAGCAAAGCAATTCTCCTTCTCTTGAGGGGATGAGTAACGGAAGGCATAAGTGGGAGCTGTGGCAAAATGCTGCAGTGACTAAGTGCTCCCACATTCTCAAATTCCAAGCCAGCCAGCCATGTCCAGGAGACTCCATTCTGTTCCACTTCAGTTGAAAAAGAAAAGTCAATAGTGGCCCCCATTTTCATTGGAACTGTGGCACATGGGGAGTGGGGAGTTACATTAAGGGGTTCTGATCAGACCCAGAACAATGTCTTATTCCACCAGGGATGGAGATTAGGGAGGAGTCCTCCCACTCGCTTTCCCCTGCAGGATTACTTTTTTCTTTCTTCTGTACATCCCACTTCTCCAAGGTGGCATGAATGGATTCCCCACCCCACCCTTCCACTTTACCTTTACCACAACCCTGTAGTTAGGCTGAGAGACTAACTGGCCCAAGATCTCCCAGCGAGTGTCATGGCCAAGTGAACCCTGGTTTTCCAGGGCCCCAATCTAACATTCTTGCCACTACACTCTGCTGGCTACCAGTTTCTGACTTGGACAGAGGTGTGCCTGGAGTGACCGTCTCTTCTGCAAGCTGACTTGACTGTGAGGGCAGAGTGTCTTGGGTGCCTTTTCAAGCCTCTGTTGCTACTTTTCCCTTTGACTATTTTTTCTCATTAAGCCTTCTAGTGCTACTATTTTTGGGGGGAGGGAAGACACCTTTCTTTGAGCCCGCATTAATTAGTTTCAGCTGTCACCCGGATCCTGGTTCTTCAATTACTCTGTGCAGCTGCTTTCCCCAGAGGTTTAACTGCTTCCTAACTAGAACAACTCGTAGTTCGCAGAGTGACCACAAATGTCCACTTCTTTCAAAGGCAGACTTTATTCAGCGCTCTGAATGTGTAGAAGCTGCCTCGTGAATGGCTCAGTGCTCACAAATGTTACCTGAAAGACCACCTGCCCCTGCACTACTCTAAGATCACTTGGATCAGCCTCTGAGAACCTGCTGTCTCCTATCAGCCAGCGCTGCCAGTCATCAGGGATGATGAAAGTTGTGGTTCTAAACATCTGGAGGTTTCCAGGGTGGTGAATAATGACTGACATCATCTTGGGAAATACTATTCATGGTATTGCACCCTACAGAATACCGTACAAGGGTGATCCTGCAATGGGTCCCTATGTGATGGAATGCCCTACCCTCTTGCCATAGGTGAAGCAGCAATCATCAGTTGCTTTGGGACATCTTGTAAAGACTTGTCTTTTTGTCCAGGTGTTCCCTGATCCATAGGATTGGACTCTTGATTTTATTTGTATGGATTTCCTGAATTCCTGCTTTCATACTACTGCTTTATTGCTTTTACCTTTTGTTTCAATAATAGTGAAGACTGTTTTCATGTTTTTAATCTGTTTTGAGATCTAAAATAAAAATTTAATGGTTTACAAATGCGATAAATAATGTACATGTGTATATTGAGCCTACGTAGAAGCTCCTTGCAAATCAGAAAGGAGCCATTTCTCGTGGCAGAGAGCATGATTTGCTTGCAAAAGGTTTCCTGCTGAGTCACAGGCTTCTCCAGTCCTCAGGGATGGCTCAAACAGCAGGTCGGGTGAAAAACACTCTGCTCAAGACCCTGGGAAACTGCTGCCATCTACTGCACTGTCAAATAAGCTGCTTACACAACATGCCTTTAAAGTGAATGCATTCCCCTCCCCCCCCCCAAATCACAGGACATGTAGTTTCTTATGGGTGCTGGGAATCATAGCTCTGTGAAGGGGTAACTACAGTTTCCAAGATTCTTGTTGCAGGGGTTAGGTGCTTTAAACGTACGATAGCGTGTATGCAGCCATAGTCTGACATCTTCTGATTTTCAATGCATGTTCTAATCACGATTTAAGAAAAATGCTGAATCTCTTATAGGTGTGTATGTGTTCCAAAACGGTTCAGTTTCACTTAAAATGGTTCAACTTCCCCTTTTTCAGCATACATATATTAATTTTCAGTCTCTGGACTTGGGGCAACCTGGAAAAGTTGACTTGCATTGTCTTCCAAACATCAAATATAGCCATAAAAGCCCATCACCATCACCGTAGCCCAGTATGATTTAGGGATTCTAATGAAGCTAGAAAGCAATGGATCACAAGTAGTATAACATCTGGCACGTTGGAGATCAGTACTCTTTCCAGGTGTCCCAGTGTCTAATGCCCCCTTAGAATTATTAAGTTTCCCCAAGACAAATTGTCTAGGTATTGGGCTGCATTTCAGCTCAGCGAACTCATCTCATCATTCACCAACATCAGCACCAATTAGCCCTCACCCCATCTTACGGCACATTACACAGAAGCAAACCCAGCTTTGCCATCGAGGGCTTACTTATCAAGGAGTTGTGGCCAATCCTCTGCCCTGACAAGTATATCCACATGATTGCAGATGTTTGCAAACATGATGTCACATTACGCTTTTTAGGCGTGTGAAACCCCCTGAAACATAATGGTGAATGGGCCCTTACCATTCAAGTCATCTGAAAAACTGCAATGTCCCTGCTCTTCCTCTTTCCTGTCCCTTCTCCCCCGCCCCATCTGAAGCAACAGAAGAGAACAGCAGGCCAGGACCAAGTCACGATTGTTGTTAGGTGTTGGCGAGAATAAATGGAAAGAAAGAGGGAGAGTTGTGAAGAGGTCATTTTAGAAGCTCTTTCACTGCCACCCCCTCCCACTGAGAAGGAAGTTAGAAAAGCAGAGTCCTCAAAGCAACATTGAAAGCAAGGCAGGATAATGTGTGCCTGGCTCAGGCAAGGAATCCCCGAGTGCGAACTGCAGTGTCTTAATTATCAGTCAACAATTACTCCTTTCAGGGTGGAACATATGGTAGATGGTTTGCTTAAGAAAGAAAACAAAAATACTTTAGAAACTTAAATGATGTTGGGAAAATAGTCGAAATTGCTTTAAAGGGATTGTGAAGGGGGAGGCGGCACGCTCAGGATGCAAGTACCGCACGAATCAGCTGGGCTAGGGTTTGTTTTGAAGGCGTTGCTCCCACCGCACATGACCGGATTCGCTTGCTTGCTTCCTAAGCAGGTCACTTCTGGGGGAATGTCCTGTCCTCGCAGCCAGACCTTTTGAAGCAATGACAGGAGCAGCTCCCAGGTGGACCTGTGAACAGAACCCTCCATTTCTGCTGTGTTTTTGCTTATGGAGTACACTGGTGCTTCTACTCCAAATAGCTATACTGGCATGAGGTGAACAAATGAGGAGCCAGGCCAAGCCATGGAACAGGTTGGAATTTCAGACAGTGGAACCCCACCATTTGTTTAAGCCAGCACTCATGCTCAAACTGTTTGGTTCTGCTAAGATTAAAATAAGTTCGGCACACTTCATCTTTGGCAGAGTTCATATGAAGGAGGAGCAAAGGAGTGGCAGACCTCCTCACAGAGAGTATTCAGGAATTCCAGTGTAACAACTTCTACAGGTGTTTCCGCCTGTTGCAGGAGGCAAAGTGTATCGTGACACCATAACAACTAATAAATCTGTTGTCTTTAAGGTGACGCAAGACTTAATGTTTTTTAGAGGAGCATGCAACTCCATTTCTGCTTCGTTCTGTCTGCAAACACATGAGAAGGGGCAGAGGTGAAATGATGCAATGCCTTTGGATTGTTCCTCATGGGGATGCAGCGTAGGCCAGAAAAAAAACTGGCTAGTTTTGTGCGTTCCACAGCGGCTTCAGCTGCAGAAGTCAATGGGTGAAGGTTTTCACAACATGGAGAAAAAGGCTATCATCTTCTGCGCACAGGACTGGCTCTACTGTTAGGCAATATGAGGCATCTGCCTCAGGCAGCAGATGCTAGTGGGTGGTGAGAAGGAACAGTAACTGCAACACCTTAGCCATTTCTTCTTCCTCCAGCACCAATAGTCACTCAAAAACTAGGGGGGAGGGGAAACTACATGAGGGAACCAAAAAAGAACATAGCAGTAGCCCAACAAATTTATTTGCATGTCTGTCGCCTGGAACAGCTGATTTTAAGAAAAGGAAATGCCACAATCGAGCTAAAGTCTGTTTGGAAGTTTTTGTCCCTCCTGTCCCAAATATATTGAGGCTAGAATTCTATGCACGTTTACTGGGTAGTAAGCCCTGCTGAGGTGGCACTGTGGTCTAAACCACTGAGCCTCTTGGGCTTGTCAATCAGAAGGTCAGCAGTTTGAATCCCCACGACGGGGTGAGCTCCCGTTGCTCGGTCCCTGCTCCTGCCAACCTAGCAGTTCAAAAGCATGCCAAAAAGTGCAAGCAGATAAATATGTACCGCTATGGCGGGAAGGTAAATGGCATTTCCGTGCGCTGCTCTGGTTTTGGTGTTCCGTTGCGCCAGAAGCAGCTTAGTCATGCTGGCCACATGACCCAGAAAAACTGTCTGCGGACAAACGCCGGCTCCCTCAGCCTGTAAAGCAAGATGAGCGCTGCAGCCCCAGAGTCATTCGCGACTGGACTTAAACGTCAGGGGTCCCTTTACCTTTACACCCCGCTGAACAAAGAGGGGCTTGCTTCCTAATAAGCTCACACAGGATTGGTCTGAACGAGTGTGACTGGTTTCCTGAGGGTGGGGGAAGAGAGGGAGAAAAATGAGGTCGTTCCTCTGAGCCAGTGGTTCTCAAAGGGTGTGGTGCGCCACACTGGGGTGGCAGGAGACGATGGCAAGTGTGGCAGGAAGATTCAGGGACAATTAAAGAAACATTTAAACATTTCAGTGTAGTATAAGATAGTATCAAAATAGTTTTTATATATAAAAGCAGAAACAGTATCCATGCCTCTCTTCAAGAGCATGAACTACTCTTCTACAGCTCTCCACAACATGGTGTGGTGAACAAGGATTCTCAACCGTGTCCAATAGGAAAAATCAGGAAAGAGAAAGGCTTCTTTATGTTGACTAGGATATGAGAGTTCGTTTGTATCAAATAAGACCTAATGTAAATGAGATTACCCGGCAAAAGCCAAGCCTAAAATCCTCACCAATTATACGCATAAAAGAGCAGATCCAATTCAACACCACCCCATTAAAAGAGAAGCAGAAAATTAAGGTCCAAAAGGCTTGAGCGAATAAAAATGCCTTTGCCAGGCATGCCTCCCTGGGGAGAGCATTCCGCAAGTGGGGAGTCACCCCCGAGGAGTCTGTTCTTGGGTTAAAACCCTCCACGGCTGCCTCGGAAGGGGGCACACGGGGGCTGACTCTCAGGCCAGGCAAGCTCTGTAGACCTAGCATGGCCACCTGTCATAGAGGCTTTAGTTGAGATTCCTGCATTGCAGGGGGTTGGACTAGATGACCCCCGGGTCCCTTCCAACTCTACAATTCTACGAGATTCTATTGAAGTGTTTTTTCAAAGCCTGCCTCTAATGGAAGACACACAAGCCACCACCTGAAGTAGCCCGATGCATGCTCTTACCTGAAGAGTTAGCCCCATGTACAGCCTCTTTCAAAACTGTGCTTCTCCCAGGACCTCAGCAGAATGGTCTATCAGCACCAAGCAGTTCCACCTACCAAATATAAATGCACACACATTAATGCCTAAGTCATGCTCTAGTCTATGTCTGTATTATATTCAGAAGCAAAATATTTCACCACTTAAATAAGGGCTGCATGCACCCCATGCATTTAAAGCACCCGAGTTCCACAAAGAATCCCAGGAACGGTAGTTTGTTAAGGGTGCTGGGAACTGCAGTTCTGTGAGGAGGGCAAACTATAGTTCCCAGGATTCTTTGGGGGGAAGTCATGGGCTTTACATGTGCTTTGAATGTATGGGGTGTACGCAGCTCGTGTACTTCCACTAGTCTCCTCCTCAACCTGCTGTGGGGCAAAATGACTTTGGACAGCTAATGGAATGCAGGAAACCAATGGAGCCAGAGGCACAGTGGCTCATTCAGAGCCTCGGCACATAAAAAGGTACTTGTTTTACGGATGTGCATCTGACATCCCAATACTTGTGCCTGCTTGAGGCTTCGCACACATCTGCTGATATCAAAGGTGGCTTCCAAACAACCATCATCTCTGTCAGCTGCTTGTTCCAAATTACCTCACTACTCTGCACAGGCTGGGAACTGGGTCAAGAGAGGCATCTGCAGGCATGCAAAATCTGCCTGCATGCACCTTGGGAGAGGTTGACCTTTCGGTTCCAGTAGCAGCCCCTCATGCACTGCTGTGGCACACATGTGTGGATGACCCCCATATTTCTACATGGATTCATTGCACCCACAAACAACTGCTGTGACACTGCAGGTCGATTGCTGCTGCTGTGAATTGCAACCCAAAGCAACTGCAGGGTCCCAGGTTAGGCTGCTGTAACAGGAGAACCACGCCATGCACACTTCTGATATGCCCCCATGCCTCATGTGTGTGGCTGTAACTTAGCACAGGGTAGGGAGACTCTGGCCTTTCCAGTTGTTGGACTTCCCTCATCCCCAGGCAGCATGGTCAATGGCCAAGGATGCTGAGCATTGTGGTCCAGTGATATCTAGAGAGGCGCATGTTTCCCAGTCCTGCTGCAATCAATTGAAAGAGTATCACCAAAAGGGTTAGGATTGGAGTTTCCAAACTATGGTGCACAGACCACCATTTATTCAGGTGGTCTGTGAAGAACAGTGGCCACAGAGCATTAGATGTTCATATTGATTTTAACTGTTTTTATTGCTTCTTTTATTCCTTATATTGCATCTTTATTATTGTTGTATTTTGTATCGTATTCTGTAGAATCCAAATGGTAATATGATAAAGTACGAATAATTGAAACAAAAGAAGCAATAAAAATACAATTAGAAACCAGACAGCATCTAGTACAGAGCAATACAGTTGCAACAGCAGGCAGAAAATTTGTTATGCAATTTTCAAGAAGTTGCTGTGTGGGTGAAAGGTCTGGGAACCACTGGGTTAGGATATTTGTGTAACTGCAAAGACAATTTCATATTTACATGTTACATCTTTTAGTGTAGGGTGTTTTTTAATGGCTTAAATCTTAGAGGTTACACACAATAAACTAAATCATTTACTGGGTTTGACAACAGGCAAAAACTATGGTGTTCTTCATAGCTCAGTCGGTAGAGTCACACGTTGGGCAAAAGATTCCTGTCTTGCAGGGGGTTGGACTAGATGACCCTGCAGATCCCTTCCAACCATACAATCCTATGATTCCACGAAGATGCTCTTATGCTGGTGCAAGATGAGCTTGCAGTATCTCCAAATCTGGGAGAGTTGTGTACAGCTATTAACCAAATGAAAAACAACCAAGCCAGCGGACCTAATGGGATACCTGCCAAGGTCTTCAAAGTAGGCAGAATTGAACTTACACAACAACTTCACAATCTCATCAAAAAAATCTCAGCGAGAGTGGAGATCCCAGCAGACTTTAGGGATGCCAAAATTACCACTCTTTAAAAAAAGGTGATAGAATGGATTGCAAAAACTTTCATGGCATCTCTATTAGCTGCGGCTGGCAAAATTCTTGCAAGGATCTTAGCAAACCATCTCCTAACAGTATCTGAGGCTACTGTTCCTGAATCCCAAAATGGTTTTCGACCTTCTAGGGGGACAGTGGACATGATTTTCGCTGCTCGACAGCTTCAAGAAAAATGCAGAGAGCAAAACCAACCCCTGTATTGACCTGACTAAGGCCTTTGACATGAAATCATAATGCCCTGTGGACTGTCCTTCTGAAAACTGGCTGCCCAGATAAATTTGTGAACATCCCTCGGCTCTTCCATAACATGAGAGCAACAATTGCAAATAACAATGGCTCTCAAAATGAACCATTCACAGTGGCATCAGGTGTTAAACAGGGTTTTGTTATCACCCCGAATCTATTATTTTCATCACCATGATCCTACACTTTGTTGAAGGGAAACTCCCCACTGGAGTAGAAATAATTATCAAACAGATGGAAAGCTCTTTAACTTGAGTCGGCTGAAAGCAAAGAGCAAGGTTACCATAACTTCCGTCAGAGCTTCAGTGTGCTGATGACGACGTGGTGTGTGCACACTCAGAGGATGACCAAACCATCCTAAATATCTTCACAGAAGCTTACAGAAAGCTTGGCCTATTGTTCAACATCCAAAAAACACAAGTGCTGCACTAACAAGCACAAAACAACCCCTCTGCAGCACCACAAATCCAACTCAATGGTGTAACGTTGGAAAATGTCAATCACTTCTCCTACCTGGGAAGTTATCTTTCCACAAGGGCCGACACTGATGCCAACATCCAGCATCGCACGAGTTCTGTGAGTGCAGCTTTCTCCCAATTGAAGTTCAGAGTGTTTGAGGACCGGGACATTCTCAGGGACACCAAAATGCTTGTTTACAAAGCTATTGTACTACCAACTTTACTGTATGCTTGTGAAACATGGACCACTTATAAACACCATCTCCAGCTCCTCAAAAGATTCCATCAATGGTGTCTCCAAAAAATTTACATATCACTTGGGAAGATAGGTGAACTGGTGCCAGTGTACTGGAAGAAACAAAGATCTCCAGTGTCAAAGCAATGATTCTTTAACATCAACTTTGTTGGACTGGTCATGTTGTTTGGATGCCTGATTGTTGTCTATCAAAGCAACTACTCTATTCCGAACTTAAAAATGGAAAGTAATGCTGGTTTAAAGAGGGTTAAAGACTCTCCCCAGACAAATCTAAAAAAATGTAGTATAAACACAGACAATTGGGGAACCTGTGAGGGCTCCAACTGGGGAACAGCCTTTACCAAAGGTGTCATGGACTTTGAAGATGCTCAAACTCAGGACGAAAGGGAGAAACATGCTAAGAGGAAAGAACCTTTGGCAAACCCTCACCGTGATCAACTCTCACCCAGAAACCTATGTCCCCACTGTTGAAGGACATGTGGATACAGAACTGGCCTCCACAGTCACTTACGGACTCACTGCTAAGACCGGGTTCATGGAAGACAATCTTACTCGGCTACGAGTGATCGCCAAAGAAGAAGAACTCGATGACCCTGCTGGCCCCTTCCAACCATACAATCCTATGATTTTATGAAGATGCTCTTATGCAGGTGAGTTAAGGAAGGGGAAGAGAATTGGGGAAAGAGAAAAGGACAGTGGGGAGATCACATTTTAGGAAGTGGGGAACCTGTGGTTCTGCAGTTCCAATTGGACTGCAACTCCCCTCCAACCTAACCAGTGCTCAGGGGTGCTGCAATCCAGCAACACCTGCGCCCCCAGACTGCACCTAATTTTAACAGTGGGGATGAAACACGGGGGCAGATTCCCATGTAGCATAAGACAATGCAGAAAGGAAGCCTTGAAGTGGAACTCGTTTCCTCTCCTAAGCAAGCTCCCCGGTCTTCAGCGGTGCGCCCTCGCTAGGACTGCAGCCTGAAAGCAGCTCAGGCCTGGGGTGCGCGCACGTCGGGCGGGGAGAGGGGAAGGCAGCTCGCCGCGGAGGGTTTCGACGTGACTCACCGCGCTCGGGGTCCATGGCCAGGCGGGTCCGGGGCGCGGCCGAGCTCCCCTCGGGCCTGAAAGACGCCTCTCCCGGCTGGGCTGCGGCTCCTCTCGCTTCCCGGGTTCCTGTCTCGACGGGCCCACCTGCTCCGCCCCAAGCCCCTGGCTTCGCGGGAAAGAAGCCTTTCCTCCCCTCGGCTGTAATACGAGCTCTTGCAACCCGCCCTCTCCTACCACACGACTTGGTTTCCCCTCACGTGTCCGCTTTCGGGTTGTTGACACCGGACGCCGATCTATAATAGAGGGGCGAAGCGTCTGGGTTGCGTAGAGGCCTCGTGAAAGGCTCGGAATAGCAGCTGCGGAAGAGGACGCATGTGAAACAAATGCCGAAAAAGATCCCGCCAGCACTTGGGTTATCTCTGCCTCATGACTGCACTGGGCCAAAGTTATAGGCTACAAAAAAACTTGCAAAACGGAGCAAAGACTTTGCAAGTGCGGGACAGGATGCTGGACTAGTCGAGCCTTTGGTCTCTTGTGATTTGTGCTAAGCAAACTTTAATGTTTTACTTATAATATTTAAAGCATGTTTTCCCAGCCTGAAAAAGGCCCCGGTAAGCTCTAACAATATGGGAGGTTGCCTGCTCTGGATGGGGTTGCAGTCCCCCTGAAGGAGCAGGTACGCAACTTTTGGGGTACTTTTGGATCCTTTTTGCTGTCGCTTGAGGCTCAGGTGGACTCAGTGGCGCCCCTCTCTGGACAGGGAAACAGGGATAGCCTAACTTCTGCCATCTATGCTCTGGTAACCTCTGGGGTGGAATCTAGACCAGGGGTCAGCAAACTTTTTCAGCAGGGGGCTGGTCCACTGTCCCTCAGACCTTGGGGGGGGGCGGACTATATTTTTTTTTTTGGGGGGGGTGAACGAATTCCTATGCCCCACAAATACCCCAGAGATGCGTTTTAAATAAAAGGACACATTCTACTCATGTAAAAACAAGCTGATTTCCGGACCATCTGCAGGCCGGATTTAGAAGGCAATTGAGCCGGATCCAGCCCCCGGGCCTTAGTTTGCCTACCCATGATCTATTCTAGACACACACAAAAACGCTGTGAAAATGTTTTTTTGTTTGTTTTTTTAGCGTTTTGAAATATATATTGAATTTGCCATGAGCTCACCATCGCCATCTAGTGTCACACTTGTATAATGCACTTAAAACATATTTGCAGCTCTATAGCTGAGTCTTAGGGTAAGATTACTGCAATGGGTTATATGTGGGGCTGCCTCTGAAAACAGTTCCGAAACTTCAGCTGTGCAAGCTCTGACAAGCAGCAGACCAATTTAGAGCTTTGATCGATAAGAACAACCAAGAATCTTGTGGCACCTTAAAGAATAGCAGACTTACTATGACATAAGCTTTTGTGAACTAGAATGCTCTTCTTCCAGCTGAAACGAAACCATGAAATCTTATGCCTTAATAAATCTGCCTTTAACGTGCCACAAAGCTATGTTGCTTATGGTGTGGCACAAGCACAGGTATCTTGCCTAATATTCTCTAACACCTTCAGTGTGGAACCTCTGAAACATGCAGCTAGTACAGAATATTTTTTTAAAAATCCGTTACAGAGGGTTGAGTCGCAAAGAGCACCTGAACACCTGTATTCTAGGATATGCACACTGGAAGACCATTCAAATTCCAAGACTGTTAAGCTAGAGCAGGGGTCGGCAACGTGCGGCCCATGAAGACCGTCTTACTGGCCCACGAACCACCCCCAAACTGAGACGCCTGCATGCTGCGCTAAACCAGCGTGGCGTGTGCCCTCACCGAGTGGCGCCACAAATGGCATCCGTGCACGTGCAGATACCAGAAATTGCATCTGCGCATGTCCAGACGCCAAAAATTGCTTCTGCACAGGCATGATTTTCAGCGTCTGGGCATGTGCATAAGCGATTTCCAGTGCTGCGGACATGTGTAGACACAATTTCCGGCATTGCGCTGCACCAGTCTGGCCCACAGACGATCTCCGTGAGAATGATCCGGCCCATGGCCGGTAAACTTTGCCGACCCCCGAGCTAGAGCTATGCAAGTCCCTTAATTTCACTGGAAACCCCTCTCATCTATTAGGCCTTGCTCTCTTAAACAGCAGATGAGGGGATAAACTTGTGTCTGAGCTGCTACTCTTCTGACTGCAAGTGGGAGTTTGCATGATAAGAGTAAAATAAAATCCATCCACTTAGAGAACTAGCCTACCAGTCAGGGAGAAGAGTACATTAGAGCCTTTCCGCTTGACTCCCAATCTTCTGTGTACAGGGATTTTTTGGGTACTCATGTGAGCCAACATCTGTCGCATGAAGTGAATTAATCCTCCCCAGGAGTTGTTTGTGAACAAGTGTTATGTTCAGCTGCCTCGTGTGGTGATCTGGGAGAACTGCAGCATAAAACTCCTTCCTTGCAGTGGCATATTTTTCTCAGGGGGTGGGGTGGGGCTACATACGGTCCCTTTGCAGGGATGCAAACCGCAGTCAACCTTTGTTTGCAACTCCTTGGAGGGAGCTTCATGTTCACTTTTTAGGCCAAGACTAGTGATGCATTATCCAGGAGTGTGAGTGAATGCATGTCTGTATCTAGGGGCTGGGTCAAGCCAGGAGCATTCTCAGAAGCTCCTTGAAACATTTAGTACTCATGCATACCAAATAACTGAACAGGACTCATGTCTCTTTTATTCTGGAAAATCCAGAGCACATCACTGCCAAACTGCTGCATGCACCTGTCTTCCTGAAGGAGCATCTCCACCCCCATCATTCAGCCCGGACATTGAGGTCCAGCTCCGGGGGCCTTCTGGTGGTTCCCTCGCTGCGAGAAGTGAGGTTACAGGGAACCAGGCAGAGGGCCTTCTCGGTACTGGTGCCCGCCCTGTGGAACATCCTCCCACAAGATGTCAAGGAAATAAACAACTATCTGACTTTTAGAAGACATCTGAAGGCAGCCCTGTTTAAGGAAGTTTTTAATGTTTGATGTTTTATTGTGTTTTTAATATTCTGTTGGGAGCCGCCTAGAAGTGGCAGGGGAAACCCAGCCAGATGGGCGGGGTATAAACAACAACAACAACAACAACATGATATTATTATTCCAAGTTGCTTACCCATCTTTATCTCTCTCTCTCTCCCCACCCCTGACTTAAATGCAATTGCAGCACTAGCCTATCCAATATGGACCAGTGAAGCACCAATGATGCAACTGGTGGGGGTAATAGTCTATGTAGCATAGTTGCCTTTCTGTATTGTGCTCCCTGACTGCATCGCCATTCCAATGTCTTGCTACATGGTCCATTCCCTCACAGGCCGCATTCTGTGCCTTAAACTCTATCATATAAACAAGTCATGAAATAGCACACTGATCTTTTGAAGATATGCTTAAGGAACAGGTAGGAAATTATCATGCAGCACACATATTATTCATGGCAGAATATTCATTTTAAGTGCACTAACCTTACCCCCGAATACCAAGTCTGGGTAGTGCCCATCTTTCCAAATCACTGGAGATTTCCATTATCAGCCTGTTCATATCCATTTTTGTCACTTGAGAAATGTAGAAACCAAAATCCCTAGACGTGTTTATGACTTCTGGACACCAACAAAACCACTAGCTGGCCTACAAAGTAGCTGATTTACACTTGCTCATGGGCAGTAGTAGGGATGCGGGTGGCGCTGTGGGTTAAACCACAGAGCCTAGGACTTGCCGATCGGAATCCCCGCCATGGGGTGAGCTCCCGCTGCTCGGTCCCAGCTCCTGCCAACCTAGCAGTTCGAAAGCATGTCAAAGTGCAAGTAGATAAATAGGTACTGCTCTGGCGGGAAGATAAACAGTGTTTTCATATGCTGCTCTGATTTGCCAGAAACGGCTTAGTCTTGCTGGCCACATGACCCGGAAGCTGTACACCGGCTCCCTCGGCCAATAAAGCGAAATGAGCTCCGCAACCCCAGAGTCGGCTACGACTGGACCTCATGGTCAGGGGTCCCTTTACCTTTACCTTTACAGGCAGTAGTAATTTAGTAACTTTTTCACCCCCTGCACTCTGTGGCACTATCTTTCTCTGTACCACCGCCGGGCTATTTGACACTCTTCAGTCACGGCACTTATTTCCCATTTGCCTACTGCACAGGTCTCTACAATCCATCCTATCCTCTCTACAAACCACATGCTGATACTGTCTTCCGTCTGCATTATCACAGTTTCATCTACAGTTCCTTCTAGATCCCCACTTTCCCCAGGTCACTTTGCACATCCTGTTCTTTTCTTCTTCCTTTAGACCACGGATAGGGAATCTGTACACTCCAGATGTTTTTGCACTGCGACTCCTATCAGCACCAGACAGCATAGCCAATGGTCAGGGATGATTCGAGTTGCAGTCCAGCAAAATCTGTGCTACAGGTCCCTTACTCCTACTTTAGACAGACTCCAAATGACCTGTTTGTTCAACATCCATCCTGATTTGCTTGCACAAAAGTTGCATGCTAGTCGGGCTACGGCCGGTCTTTTTTTTTGAGCATTTATTCTGTTGATGCTTTATTACAGGGTGGTTATGTGCAGGCCCAGTTGCTAGCTAACCCCCAGGCATGTGTGTGGGTTGCCCAGGAAGACCCCAGAGACCTTTCTCTCTGTAGACGGCACTGTTTTCTCCTACGCTTTCTTTGGGCTGTACACACAAAGGGCACTCTTAAAAAAGGGTCGAAGATTTACTGTGCCAGAATGCAACTGGCGGCGTTTTTATAACAATCCTTTGCAGCTTTTCCTATTCAGTGAATTAGTGACTGATTATTCCAAAGCATTTTCAAGTTAGCTGAGTAATTAATTATTTCCCTTTTTAAAAACACCATAGATCTTTCTAACTGTGTGTGTGTGTGTGTGTGTGTGTGTGTGTACACAAAGTGGGAGATGGAGAGAGAAAGAGTCGGGTAAGGAAAGGACATATTTTAAACCCGCTTTTTGGAGGCAAACCACATTGTTTCAGCTTGTGGCAAGCAACTGAGACAAAAAGGGGAGCTTTGCATATCTCACCTCTCTCTCCATTGGTTACATTGGAAACAAATAGGCCACTTCTCTTTTGATTAATGATCATTTCTGTATGAATGGGTTGATCTTGCCACTGATCTTCTACCTAAACTTAACTTGTGGATACGATTGTCTCTCTGCATTGGATAAATTTCACATCTTCTGTGCAGCAGTTCCCACTGAGGTGCTTCTAGAGCTGGGGTGGAGAGCCTGTGACTTTCCAAATGTCGTTGGACTCTACTATCAGCCCCAGCCAGCATGGCCAGTAATCTTAAGTGATGGGAGTTGAGTCTTGGGTTAGCTCTCTCATGAAGCAACAGCCTCAGGAAGTTGATCCTGGGGTAGGTAAAGGTAAAGGGACCCCTGACCATTAGGTCCAGTCGTGGCAGACTCTGGGGTTGCGGCGCTCATCTCGCTTTATTGGCCGAGGGAGCCGGCGTACAGCTTCCGAGTTATGTGGCCAGCATGACTAAGCCGCTTCTGGCGAACCAGAGCAGTGCACAGAAACACCGTTTACCTTCCCGCCAGAGTGGTACCTATTTATCTACTTGCACTTTGATGTGCTTTCAAACTGCTAGGTTGGCAGGAGCAGGGACCGAGCAACGGGAGCTCACCCTGTTGCGGGGATTCGAACCACCAATCTTCTGATTGGCAAGTCCTAGGCTCTGTGGTTTAACCCACAGCGCCACAGTAGGCACCAAATGTTTGGGCATTTAATGTTTTGTTACTGATTTTTTTTAATGTCAGGGAGCGAAAATAGGCATGTGGGATATTATACCTGAGCTGCTGGGGGAAAAAAACCTCAACAGGCTTTGGGTGCTATAAACCTCAACTTGGGGAGAGGAGCCCGAGACAGCCCTACCATGAGGCAGCTGCCTCAGGCAGCAAACGCTGAGGGGTGCAGAGTAGACAGAGCTGTTTTGTGCCCTGCAGCCTGCTTTATGTCCCTCCCTGAATGAGCCTGCTGCCCTCAATTGCAGTGGAAGATTCTCACTGCCAGTATTGAAATAGGAGTCAAGTGCTGTCTAGCCATCTTCTGTACATGAAGCGGGGGACATTCCACCTTTTGGAGCAAAATGCTTTGGGTTGGGCTCAGTAGTAATCCAACCATATTTGTGGAGGTCCACAGGTTCTCCACCCCTGAGGTCACCAAGGGTGACCTGCTGAATGTCAATACAGGACACCTTCAGCAAATGCGCATGAACAGTTATTCAGATGTACTGTTTATGGGATGATTAACAGGTGTTGCATCTGCAGCACCTCAGCCACTTGTACTATCTCATAGGGGTGGGGTACCTCAGCCAGAGGGCCAAATACGGCTCTGAAGGCCTCTCTGGACTTTTCCCAAGCCACAGCCCTTCTTCCCAGGCTCCAGAGCTCCCTGGTTCTGCTCCATGCACCCTTGAGTGCCTTGGCCTACTGGAAGTGTTCCCAAACTGTAACAATGTCCCTTGTTTGCATGGATAGAGAGAGGAATGTACAGCTTTGTGTGGCTGGAATGTTGCCTATTGTAGACAGGAAAGCATCACACCTGTTGCTCCTCCCACTTTTGCCTCTTTCCCCGCCCACCACTGACAAGCAACCCCTGGAAGGTTGCTCATGAGACAATGTGGCCCTCAGCTGAAAAATATTTTCCAAGGCTGGATCTAAACACAAAGAAGTGTTTCAGTTTAAAGCATTGTAAATTTAAACAGGGAAAACAAGCACAGTGGTACCTCGGGTTACAGACACTTCAGGTTACAGATGTTTCAGGTTACAGACTCTGCTAACCCAGAAATAGTACCTCGGGTTAAGAACTTTGCTTCAGGATGAGAACAGAAATCGTGCTCTGGAGGCGCAGCGGCAGCAGGAGACCCCATTAGCTAAAGTGGTACCTCAGGTTAAGAACAGTTTCAGGTTAAGAACGGACCTCTGGAACAAATTAAGTTCTTAACCTGAGGTACCATTGTAGAGAAAAATGGGACTCCATATTGCCATCTGGTGGCACAATGTTATATTGCATATACAACACATATAAATCGCTTTTTCTTTACCAGTCTGGCTGAGTCCCTATAGTCAGTGCCCCTGACATAACAGCAAGGTGACAGAGGAAATCATTTGTGGACTGGTGCCATGCAGCACAATCCCATAAATACATCAGGGATAGATAACCTTTTTCAGCGCAAGACTCACATTCTTTTGTGGACAACCTTCAATCCCTTTTTCTTTCCCCCTTCTCCTTACTTTTCTCAACTCTCTGTTGCACATGAATCATCCCTATTTCTATATCTTCCCCCTCCTTTATTTTGCAGCCCTCTTTGCAAACACACACACAATGCCCTGAACCCCTGGCCTACCTGGCGGCAAGTCAGTATGCCAAGTTCCCAGTCCAGGGCCAATCCACACGTCCAGAGTCAAAAACCAAAGACCAGTCCCACAGAGATCCTGCAGGATCCCAGCCATGGCCCAATCATGGGCAGCTGAGCAGACACAGCACCTCAGCTCTGCTTCCCTTTTGTACTTTGCCTGCTGATTGCAGCATCCGGGCTTG
This sequence comes from Podarcis raffonei, assembly GCF_027172205.1. Lineage (NCBI taxonomy): Eukaryota > Metazoa > Chordata > Lepidosauria > Squamata > Lacertidae > Podarcis > Podarcis raffonei. Next base: position 31,120,663 of record NC_070606.1, read on the forward strand.
ACGAGGCAGGTGACCCTCACCTGCTCCAAGCCTACTCCAGTTGAGGAATCACAACTCAGAGCTAATGAGTCCCACCTGGCCACCCAGGGAGCTGGGCTGTGGGCCCTTGCCTGCCTCTGCCTCCTGGAATTGCTCCCTACACCTCAGAGCCCACCGTGTTCATGGGGACAGGGGTTCCTCTGGCTCTGGTGATGGGTCCTGTTGCTCTGGTTCCTGTGCACTGACCCCCATCCCTTTGCCACCCTCTGTCACCCTGTACTCCTTGTCCCAGTCCTGGCCACGCCCCTTGCCACAAACCTCTTCCTCCTCACCCCCATCATCCTGCCAGTTCATGACACCTTTGCTCTGCAGGCACCTTATGGGCGGCACAAGCATCTGCTCTCTGCTTATGACAGGCTGTGATCTGAACTGCATACGTTGTTCTGGGGTAGCATGGTGGATAATGATACCTGATACTAAGGAAGGGACAACTGGACAATAATCTTTCCAAGGCTATGATTTTGGGTGTCTACAAATGCTATGGTTTTGTAACCCAAACTGAAATTCCCAACGCTGAAGGAAGCTGACTAAATTGATGAAAATCTGGATTCAAATAGGAGAATTCCAGAGAGATGTAATTTCACAAAGAACTGAAAAAGAATATATTTCCCCCCCCCCAGACATTTACTGATATCCGTGGTTCATAATTCAATATCCAGCGAGCATCCCATGTTATTCAGCTATTTGCACCAGTGTAGCAATGCCAATAATTTGCTATGTGCATGTAAATTTTAATTTTGGTTTGTTTTTATATATTTGTAAACTACCCTTCAGCCAATGATTCCCAAGGCAGTGCATAACACAATAAAGAAATAACATCAGCCACCAAATAAGCAAGAAATTAAAGACAGCAGAGTTAAAACTCAAAAGTCTGGGAGAATCCAAATATTGTTGCCCGAGGCTGAAGGGATAGCACTGCAGGTGCCCAGGCCAGCCTCTCTTGGGATGGAATTCCATAAAAACAGGGCAGGGCGCAACGCCACAAAGGCTCTCTCCCCAAGTGCTGGATTTATGTATAGGCAAAAGCTTAGGGACTGTAAATCTAGGGGGCTTTGCCAGCCCACCCGCTCCCTAGTGGGCAGTCTCCCCTCTCCCAAAACTGCAAACCCAAGACTTCATGAAAGAGAAGGGCAACTTGGGCCTCTAAATCTTGTGGGCCTCGTCAGCCTGCCCATTCCCCAGCAGGCAATCTCCTCTCTCCCAAAATTGCAAACTCAAGACTTCATGCAAGGGCAGGGCAACTCGGGCACAGCAACTATGAGACTCAGGTTAGCCAGTGGGGCCCAACTGGAAGCAGTGGGGCCCAACCTGATTTTGTGTGTGTGTGTGTGTGTGTGTAGGGCCCCAGTTCACAGCCAAAGTCTGCAAAACCTTATAGATATAAATAAAATCCATCTAGATTGCCCTGGTGCAGGGGCCCCATTAGGAGTGGCCCACGGGGTCCAATTTGGCCAAATTGCTCCAATTGCCTTAAGGTCAGCCCTGATGAGACTGTGCTGGGGTTGGACTGACAAGCCCTGCATCTTCTAGGTCCCTGGTGTCACTATTCAGAGTACAGACTCAATGACTTGTTATGGAAATAAAGGGGGATGTCACTTATTGGAAATCAGTTTTGTCACCTCCCCCCCCCAAACCCCAAGACGATGAGCCCAGTCACCTTTTATTCACAGTCACATAACCACTGTAGTGTAGTGGTTAAGAGCAGTGGACTCGTAATCTGGTGAACCGGGTTCACGTCCCTGCTCCTCCACATGCAGCTGCTGGGTGACCTTGGGCTAGTCACACTTCTTTGAAGTCTCAGCCTCAGTCACCTCACAGTGCGTTTGTTGTGGGGAGGAAGGGAAAGGAAATTGTTAGCCGCTTTGAGACTCCTTAGGGTAGTGATATAGTGGGATATCAAATCCAAACTCTTCTTCTTCACTACAGCATGGCCATAAACCTGTACGTTCGACCGCTGAAATATACACTCAATATGTACCAATGGAGATTTATGTTACTGCTTTATGAATGAACACTGTGTTTTATGAATAGACTCTGTATTTTGTGAATAACCTGAGAGCCACCAATAGGGAACTCTAGAATCTGACAGCTAACCAATTGGGTACTACCAAATAGCAACCCCTATTGCTGAAACAGGTAACCAGCAGGGAACACTTCAGCTCAGCCTTTGCACTGTTGACTGAACATGCTCTGCTGTGCAGATAACGGAGAAAGCTCGTAAATTGTATCCCTTCTGGCGGCCAGGGCTGGCCAGGCAGTCTTCCTGTTATATACCTGCTGGGATTGGCAAGGCATCTGACCCTCACCTGAATCTCATAGCTCTCCTGATGAGTGATTTGGCCCACCAGATACCAGACACTCTACTATTCAAATTAGGCCCCAGTGTTTTTCTTACAAGCCCCTTCTCAATGAATTAATCAATTTTAATCTAGCATGTAAATTCTCAAAACTTTCTTATCTGTTAATTCGAGCAAGTAAACTACTGCTCTCACTTCATTACAAACAGTATTTCTACCTGCAACACACTTGAGCAAACCTACTAGTTGATTAATTGATTCGGCAACTTCCATGCACATGATGTGTGATGCTAATTTCCCCCCCAAAGAGTTAAATGATAACTCATCAGAAGCAGCTACAGTTGCAAATGGCCACAAAATATCTGTGAAAGGAGTAGTAGTCCTGTGTCTGTACTTTGAAAGTGACAAACTTAGACAAACAAGTTTTGATGAAGTTTTGGATGATTTTGCTATGAGGAAGGCTAGAAAATATACATTTTAGCCTTACTGTATTTGATGGTTGTAGTTTACTTCTTAATATGTACCGTATTTTAAAACTGACATTTTATTTTAATTATTATTTTAATGGCAACATGAAGTAGATTCTAAAAGTGCCACACTGTCAGGTGATCATGATCATATTGTTTACACTTCCCAGGCAATATAAATTGTAAACTCAAGGTGGTTTTTTTAATAATAACATTACAACTTTATTTTCCTAAAAAATAACGCTTATTCCACAAAAGGTTTACAAAGTTCAGTTATTGCAAAGGTTTCTCAGTGTTAATTTTACGCATTTTTAAAAATCACCAGGTATTTAACAATAACATCTTAGGTCCTTTAGAGGAGAAATTGTGAATTGTAGAATTTTAAATACCCGTCATCATCTTTGGCTTCACTCAGTTTTGTTTATAACACTCTTCCATTTTCTTCTAGACGTGAGGGTGGGGGTAGCCTAGGGCCTCTCTTCATCTAAATCTGGCCCTGCTCTCCCCATTCATATTTTATAGTGTAATTTTATGTTGGGTAGCCCCCTGAGACCTATGGCAATAGGGTGGTACAAATTTAATAATAATAATAATGATGATGATGATGATGATGATGATGATGATGATGCTATTTCACTCGGGTGGTGGGGGGCGGGGGGGGAGCACCTGAAGAAGAACCTCATGGGTCTGAGACTAAGATGGTAATGGGTGCTCTTTCAGGTCTCAAACTGTGACAAGCCCTGAATCCAACAGCTTTCCAGATATAGAGTGGGAGGCTACAGAGTTGGATAAGCCACTGTGCCTAAAGCTGCCCCAACAATCCCTCCCCCCCCCAAATGCAAACAAACCACACTGCAGCCAACAACAGACAACCAACTACACACTGTCCCCCCAATCCCTCTCCCTACCAAGGAAATGAAATAAGTGAATAGGAAGAGGACCTAACAAGTAGGCACTGATGCAAAACCCCACATGTACACTACATAAGAGAATATGAGTCTCACCAACACCACCTTCCCCCCCTCTTCTTCCCCACCCTTATACTGTACAGTGGTACCTCGGGTTAAGTACTTAATTCGTTCCAGAGGTCCGTTCTTAACCTGAAACTGTTCTTAACCTGAAGCACCACTTTAGCTAATGGGGCCTTCCGCTGCCGCTGCACCGCTGGAGCACGATTTCTGTTCTCATCCTGAAGCAAAGTTCTTAAGCCGAGGTAATATTTCTGGGTTAGTGGAGTCTGTAACCTGAAGCGTATGTAACCCAAGGTACCACTGTATACAACACTAATGTCTCATTTCAAATGCAACCGATCAGTAGAAAAGACTTTACAACCTGAAAAAAGAGGCAATGCACATACTTTTGTAAACCAAGGAAATCTTTAATAAAATCTATTTAAGAAAGAAAGGCAATCTAGAGAGAAGGACCACCAAACCTCCTGCCCTTGTGCTGACCTGTGCTGACTTTCTTTCCCTGACCTCACTTCCTCACATAGTAAACAGGTACATATGTCAAAAAAAAACAATAAAAACAACTGCATATATATATATATGCATTGTATATATATATATAATTGTAAATATATATATATATATATATATATATATATATATATATATATATATATATAATTGTAAAAGTCATAAATATAAAAAACAGTTTAAAACAAAAGCAGAACATCCATGAAAAAAATTAGAATCCATCGTAGAATAGACACAAACTGTGATAAAGTTTTCTGAAGGCTTGCTGAAAAAGCGACGTCTTTGGCTCAAATGGCAAGAGAGAAGATACTTGTCTGATATGCACTGGGATGAAGCTCCAAAGGGGAGGCAGAACTGGGTCCCAGCTAATGAATTGTGCTGCTGCTGCTGCTGCAATCTCAAGTGCTCACTGCTCAGATAGCTTGCACCTGCTGCTTGCTGCTCCACAGTGAGTCAGTTCACGGCTGTATTTATTTTTAAACATCTGTATGTGGACTGCCTATATATCTCTATATATGAGAAAGAATTACTTATTTTCAAGGAACATAAGGTGCATGGTAAAGTCTTTGGCTCATTTGGCTTCCCTCTCCAGGTTGCATGTGAGTCTGGGGCCTTTGCTGCTGCAACCTAGTTGATACTTCAGACGAGGTAGTAGGGTTGGAGTGCTTTTGTCCAGAGGAGGACTAATGGATGCTTCTTTCCTTCTGTTGATTTTGAGGGACTGCGGAGATGACATGTGCATGCGTGCGCACATGCGTACGTGCATGCGTGCCATTAGCATGCCTCACAGCAGAGAAGCTCTTCTGTGTGTACAGCCAAAGTGCACAGGGATGAGAAAGATACAAAGTCAAATATGAGTCTTTGTCCAAGGCAAGAAACCCTCTAATTTGACTTGCAAATTTGCAAGCATCATTCTTCATCTCTGCATTGGCATTTTGCATTAGACTGCTTCAGGTGCTGCCCCTCCTCTCCTCACACCATAAACAGTGGTGGCACCAATTTGAATGAGAAGTGTTTCTAATAAATCCTCACAGAACTAGCAGACTGAGACACACATGTGTGTGTGTGTGTGTGTGTGTGTGTGTGTGTGTGTTTTCTGGTTCAATCCTCCCCACATTAGCTTAAGGATTATTTTATATTTAAAAAAACCATAATCCAACAAATTGATTTCAAACCAAATCACTGAACACAACCAACTCCAAACCTAGATACAACAAACAGGTTTTAAATTGGTCAGGTCTGATGGTTGTTGCACAGGGGAATAGAAAAAGAATTAACCTGGTGCACTTAATGCAGAACAATTTTCCAGAGTGCCAAAATTCATCACTTGTTGTGATCAGATAATGGTGCTTGTTCCCTATTTTCTTAGGAAGTTTCCTATCCGTTTTTTCAGATTAACAACTGGATGTTTCTTTAGAAAGATGGAAGGTGTTTTGCACCATTATAGGAACTGTTTCTGGAACTTCTCCATCATTTTCCAGGTTCTTCTAAGGCAAGGTTGGGGAATGTGTGGCCCTCTAGTTGTTGATGGACCACAACTCCCATCATCCCTGACTATTGGCTCAGGAGAGGAGGGCAGTGGCCTGTGGGGACCTGTACCAGCCAGGAGGCAAGAATCAGAGGCAGGGGGGGAGCTTTAGAGCTGGAAGAAGAGGATGACAAGGCAGCCCAGGCAAATGGACTGGGTGCTTCCCCACCTCTCCCACACCACTCCCAGAACCAGGACAGAATTGAAGCAGGTAGAGCAGAAACAGCATCTTTCATACAGGTGCAGTCCCCAGCTATGTTTGGACAACCCGTCGGGGGAAGGTACATAAGCTGGTGGAGGGGGAGTGGTCCCCAGTTGTTGCAACTGCTCTATAGAGTGCAGACCTGGGAATAGATGCCTAGATGCCAGATTAGTGTGTGATGGTCTCCAGAGCTGTGGAAGCGACTGTAACTGTTATCTCTGATGATAAAGAGATAGCTCTCTACCATGCGCATTCGTTGGCTGGGAAGCACCCGTGACATTGGCCATGCTGTCTGGCACTGATGGGAGATGGAGTCCAACTACAGGTGGAATGAGACAGGTTCCCCATCCCTGTTCTCAGAGTGCCATTGAACAAAACACAATTTCCTTCACCATTTTCTCTGGATTGCTTGGTGGGAACTTCAGTACCCCCTCCTGAGCTCGCCAAGTATCTTCCCCAAGAAGCTGGGTGATCCTCTTCCTTCCTTTCCAAGACTTTTGCAGGAAGCCCAGCAAGGAGACTGACCAACAACAGCGAAACTCCAGTTTACCTAATTGGGTCCCTGCCTCCATCATGCTCCAGAACTGGTGGTCCATTTCTAACCTTGCTTTGTTTTGTTTTTGGCAGCGTGTTTGCTCTTGATTTCAATTCAAGTCCTCCGCTCCACCATTGCTAACAGAAGAAAGCCATTCGCTGGCCATATTTGCAAACCAGGACCCCCCCCCAATGAGGTGCAACCCTGGGTCTCATATTCCATCACTTTTTAAGCTGCCCGTTATGATACTGTTGGTTCCAAGGGGGATCCAAGTCTACACAGATAAAGGCAC